>NC_090440.1:881081821-886081821 GCF_031143425.1 Pleurodeles waltl
ATGTTTTCACAGTGGTCACAGAGGCTCAGTCTTTCCTCTCAAAAATGTTGAAAGCACAGGATGTCAATGACAAGTTGGGAATTGTATTTATTAGGGCAAGAGAAGAGAATGCCCTGTTTTGTGGAGGTTAATCTCTGTTTCTAGAGAGGTGAATTGCTATCAATCTCTTTCTTCTTGAATAGCTTTTTGTTTTTTTGGACAGTGGTTAGTGAGGGGAGGAGTCGACATGGAGCCTGGGTACAGTAACAGGGTAGCCGTGAGAGTGGGGAACCTTGGGTGGGTAGATGTAATAATCCCAGGTCTAAGGAAGGGGAGGAGATGGGGGTTGAGGTGAGTTGGTGTGCAGAGAAAATAAGCTGAGTACAGCTGTTTTTATATTTTTCAAACCTAATTTGGGTCAATGAGAAATAGTTTAAAATAATGGAGCAACAGATCAAAATAATTATCTGTAATGTCAATGGGTTGTTCAATAGACAGAATAGTGGGCCTTTGTTGAAATGGCTATCCTCTTTGTAATCCAGACGTTATTTTTCTTCAGGAAACCCACTTTAAATGTATTATGCCCAAAATTAGTGTCCCAGGAAAATACTTGACATTCTATGCCTCTGCAGAGCAGCAATGGGAGGTGTGGCTATATTGTTTTCTAGCTCTGAAACTTAGCAAATTAAGACAGTTTTGAGGGACAATAAGGATAGGTGTATTTGACTGAAAGATAGGGTGGCTAATCATGTTTTTTTTTTTTTTTTTCTATGGCCATCTAACAGATGATAAGGAGCCTCTTGAACCAATCTTTATTTTGGCAATACAGACATATGGATCTTTAGTAATTGGGGGATTTCAATTTTATTCAAGGTTTAAGGTATGATATATCTAAAGATATAGGAGGCAGTTAAAGCCAAGAACCGCCAAACTATTCAATATGTTTAAACAGGATTTAGCTTTAGTGGTTCCCTGGCGACTGATCCATCCTAATTTTTCCCAATTTAATTATTATTACCTGAGATTCCAGTCGAACTCTCGCTTAGACTTCTTTCTTCTGACACAGTCTTTAATGAGTGGCACTGCTGAGATCAGAGCTAATCCTTTTTGAATCCCTCAGTAGTGTCCATGGTGATAATTTTGGAAAAAAAGTCTAGGTGGCAATTCAATAAGGCCCTGCTGACAGACCAAGCTTGGGTCAGTGACATTAAACAGTTTATTCATGAGTTCTTTGAAATAAACAATAATTTGGCCCCTATATTTATGGTTTGGGAAGTTTTTATGGCCACTTTTAGAGGAAAGGTGATTTCATATAAAGTAAAACTAAGCAAGGCCTGGGCAGAGAAGATTTAGATCCTACAGACAGTGTTAGACAAAGCCCTTGGCCAGCTTATGATTTTTTTGGAGGCTCTGTTCCTGCAGTTTGATGGTGCGCATAACAAAGTGGGAGTGTCAGAGTTCCTACCCCATCCAACTTTCCCAACATCCCAGCACAAGGCATTTCCTTTCCAGTGCTGGCTTTGGCAAGGTGTGGGGTTATTTTGGGTATTGCATCCACTCACCAATCCTGCTGAAATGGTGCAGTGCTCACTTCAGAGCCTAAACGTTTTCACAGCTCCCAATACTAGTATAGCAAATAAAGGTCGTAAAAAGATTTTCAGACATCAGATCAATTTTGAGTCATGAGTCTAATAAAACCTGCCTTAAACTAGAGTTTCGAAATCCAATGACACTCGATTTAAAGTGTATCAACATGTTGTGAAATCACTGATGTTTATTGAGTGTGGAGAAAAACATGTGGAAAGTCAATCCTCGATTTTGAGTTCAAAGAAATGTGGCTGCAAGTATTGAAATTGTTCCACGCTGGAGGGTCTAATCAGCGAGAGCCTCTCAATGCTTCTGTCAGGCACTGACTGCCACCAGGGGCATGGCTTAGTCACACTTCCTATTGCTTCCCTGTACAGAGGTGTTTGCTTTGCAACCATCCCCCAGGCTGGGAGAACAGTCTACTTCAGGGAGGGAGAGTTGTTTGGGCAAGGCCTGCTGGATCATAGCATCAGGCTATGCACACCCCCCACTTCTATTGAGGCTACACTCGAAGCCCTGACCGTAGCACTACTGCATTAGCCAGCAGGGCACACTATTGTGGGAGGTGCCTTCCACTCTGTTAAGTTGCCCAGATTAGATACAGTGTACAACCTCACAAATCCATGGTGATGAGCAAATGGGCACAAATGTTAGCCCTTGCAGATACATGATGCTGCTCCACTTGACATCTAAGGAATGTACATTCTATTCACTTCTCATAGATCCTTCTCTAGAGTTTTCTATTACATTATGCCCTCCAGTGACACACAAAAAGTGGATGCACACATCCTCCCGCTAGCCCTTATGGACCATACCCCGATATGGATAAAGTTAATCCTGGCAGTTGTTTGACAGCTGGGACAGTGGTGCTTAACCAGCAGGTGGCTCAGAGACACCAGTTTTGGGGAATATATGAGACACTTGTTATTTTACTCTCAACAAGATCATGGTGGAGTCACCAATCACACTTGGGGATGCCCTTCAAAGGGGCCAAAAGGGTAGGGCGATCTCCTACTAATATGCAGCCAAAAAGAAGCATCACCAAGAAATGGCAGCCCTGTAAATACAGATAAACCTGGTAGAAAATGTCTTGGCCAGCCCCATAGAGTGGAGCAGTTGCGGCTGTTACTCCAACATTAGCCTCTAGACCCAGCGTCCTTGTTCTGTGCAGTGACTCAGCAGTTACACATGTTGCACTTTCTACTTGTATAATAGCTGTCCCTTGTGTTAAGGAGGCTTGCACTATTCCTGCCCATGACATTGTTGTCCCATGCTTTAGTGAAACTTGTTAATGCTTTTCATTATACTAGGCCAAAACAATCAATAATTTTCCTTTTGTCCACATATCTCTTTATTTTTAGCACTACATTTCAGTCTAACTGGGTGAGAAACACTCAACTCTGCAGGTTTCAAGTTAATTTTCTCAGAACAGACTTTTAGTCATTATGGGTGAATGAAATGAATAGCCAACTAGAATAATACAAATCACATACCCAAATGTTACATTTAAAGTGCTTATGAATAAAGTACAGGATCTATGTTTTTTAATAACAAAAATGGCTGTTTGTCCCAACCATGAAAGTGCGATGCATTGGTGTCCTGGTCTTATATATTTAATGGATTTAAGCATTATGTTATTTACATCAACAGTTAGAAGGACAATCACCTCTTTGAAGATCTGAATATGGTAATCAAACAGTAAAGCACAAGGGACCTTGTCCACGCAGTTAATTGCTTAAAAAATGCATCCGTCCTTGAAGGCCCTTCCTGAATAGAGGGGCTATGGATATGGGGATTGAAACATCCTTTAAGGCTACATTAAAAGTGAATATCATAGAATGCAATGACAACACTTTAAAATGCTGTTACCAAGCACAGAAGAAACACAGCTATAAAGGCAGCCACTGTCCTGCGTTCTCCACATAATGTTTACTTTTAATGAGATGAAAATAGAAACAGCATCAGAATAAATGAATTGACCATTTAAACCATAATAAAATCGGGAATGTTTAATTTAGTTTAAAGATAAATTTAATTACAGCACATGAAAATGCCAAGCGGCTGCTGAACTTGCACCTTGCAGGTATGTGCCATTGTGTGATCCTGATCCTCTGTGACCTCATTGACTGGTAAATGTGTTGCATTGTACTTTCTCCCAGTCTTAAGAATGGAAACCCCCTTTCCTGTACTGCATACACTTCCAAAGAGAGCGATCCCGACTCCGTCTTCTTAGACAGTCCCTTCCCTCTCCTGTTGATGTGCGAGGCTGTTGTCATTGCAGTGGCCAAGGAAGAGGTGCGAATGTGCGCTCTCCCATGCAGCTCTGAATGACAAAGGGCCTAGACCTGGACACTCGCAGCTCCAGCCAAGTCCCTTTGACCCCCTGGCACCAGTGTCAAACTGTGCTCACTTTGGAAATTCTGACAGTCGCAAGCCATGCAAGCTTAAAAGCATGGTATATCTTGCAATGAAAAATAAACATTATAAAGCTACAGTCGTTTAACATTCTTTTTTTAATCTCTATATATACACATAAAAACTCAACATTGGTATTAACACAGTTCCAGAATACTATTTCACAGACTGCATAGGGTGACCAGACTTCCCGGATTTCCACGGACAGTCCCGCTTTTCAGAGGACTGTGCCAGTATCCTAATGCTTTCCATAATTTTAAATACATGTCCACGTTTTTTGGACATAGGTCACGTTTTTGTGCAAAGAAGATTTAAAGATATAGGTGGTCAGTACAACCCTGGCGGACGGTAAACATTTTGGAATTACGACCGTGGCGGAAACCGCCAACAAAGACAGCCACTTTAACACTCAGACCGCCATGGCGGTACAAACAAACAGTTCGGCGGTCACTGCCAACAGACAGACGGAGGACAATGTACCGCCCACACTATTATGACAGGCCAATCTGCCACCTTTTCCGGGGCGAATACACCGCGGATAAAAACACGGCGGAAACAGGCATTTCGAATGAAAAACGCTCACCTCTACACACTCCACGAGGAAGGAGGACACCATGGAGCCGGAACTCCATATTTTACCTGCAATAGTCTTCCTGCTCCTGTACCAGGAGCACCAACGGCGGCGGCGAAGACCACGGTGAGTACTGCACCTACGACACAGGGGAGGGGGGAGGCAATAAACAGGGACACACACACGCAACACCCCCACCCTCACCCCCACCCACTACAACACACACACCAATGCATATCTATACATCACAGTTACACCCCCAACCCTCCCCCGGAAGAATGCAAAGACAAAAGGAAATGAGTGTAACCATTGTAATATATCAAAATTCAGAATGCAAAAATATACATATATACACTACTAACAAAATATACACCAAGATTAGTAGTCCAGGTATTGCACCATTCATAGTCCGTGGACCACTGGGCCCAAAATGCATGGGCGAGGCCCACACACAATACCAGATCAAAACAGAGAGAACACTGCTGGGGCAACAGATAGAAATACAACAGGCACCTCAGGGGGAAGGGAATGGAGGCAGCTCAGCCGGATGAGTGCACGATGCCAGATCCACGAGGGGGCTCCATGCCCATTGATGTATCCTGGGGAGTGCAAAGCCACAGTCTCTCAAGTCTCTACAGTGGGTGGTTTGCCCACTGTTCAATCCTGGGGAGTGCAAAGCCACAGTCTCTCAAGTCTCTACAGTGGGTGGTTTGCCCACTGTTCCATCCTGGGGAGTGCAAAGCCACTGTCTCTCAAGTCTCTACAGTGGGTGGTTTGCCCCTGTTCAATCCTGGGGAGTGCAAAGCCACAGTCTCTCAAGTGGATAACAGTCTCCACTGGTTCTGGAGGGGGACTGGTGCCCAGAGTGCTTCATCCTGTGCAGGACAGAGGTAGTGGATGCATGTCTCCACTGGTTCTGGAGGGGGACTGGTGCCCAGAGTGCATCACTCACCCCGTGACGGTCCCTGTTGCGTCAGGGCCCCTGCCGCTCATGTTCTAGCGGTGCTTGACTTGGCGGTGCTTGCCCTGTTCAGCGGTGCTTGACTTGGCGGTGCTTGCCCTGTTCAGCGGTGCTTGACTTGGCAGTCCTTGCCCTGTTCAGCGGTGCTTGACTTCACAGTGCTTGCCCTGTTCAGCGGTGCTTGACTTGGCAGTCCTTGCCCTGTTCAGCAGTGCTTGACTTAGTGGTCCTTGCCCTGTTCAGCAGTGCTTGCCCTGTTCAGCAGTGCTTGACTTGGTGGTCCTTCTTTGCCTAGCTGGGCTGGGGCTGGCGGTCCTTCATTGGGCAGCTGGGCTGTGGCTGGCGGGCCCTCCTGGGGAGCTGGGCTGTGGCTGGCGGTGTCCTCCTGGGCAGCTGGGCTGTGGTTGGCGGGGCCCTCCTGGGCAGCAGGGCTGTGGCTGGTGGGGCCATCCTGGGCAGCTGGGCTGTGGCTGGCGGGGCCCTCCTGGGCAGCTGGGCTGTGGCTGGCGGTGGCCTCCTGGGCAGCGACGATGGGGCTTGCGGGGCCCTCCTGGACACCGACGATGGGGCTGGCGGTGGCCTCCTGGGCAGCGACGATGGGGCTGGCGGTGGCCTCCTGGCCAGTGAGGGTGATGGCGGTCCTCTCCACCGTGCTGCTACGGGTTTCTTCTGACCCTTCCCCACCTTGGGAGGAGTCACAGCTGAGTCCACACTCCCCCCGGGACCCATGTGAGTGGCTTGGGTGGTTGGAGTCTTCCTCCTCTCTCGCCGGGCACTGGCCAACTTCTGGTGCTTCACAGGGGGGGGACTGGCTGTGCTCTGGCTCCGTGCCACGGAGGGGATGCTGGGAGGGCGGTGCTGGTAGGGGGGGTGGCGGCTGTACCTGTAGTAGTGGGGGGCACAGATGTTGCCACCACCACAAGGGAGCTCCCATCGGAGGACGAGTCCGTGTCGCTGGTTTCAGCTCCTGTCCCCGCCGTGGTGCTCCCCTCGCCCTCCATCCCACTGGTGTATTCAGAGTCCGTAGTGTGGCCATCCATGGCCATGTGGGATGCAGCTCCCTCGTGCTCCGGTGCCACTGCTCCACCGCCTGATGATGCTAATGCACACAAGAACAGGGAGACCACAAAAAAAGGGGAGGGGAAACAGAAGAAAGACATGTTGAGTGCATGGCTTACCGCTACCGTTGGTGGACAATACAGACACAGCAGCCCCCTGCACTACGTCACGCTGTTGGGCTCTACAGTGCAATTCCTGGGAAATGGCCTACAAAGCTATGGACGACATCTGCACACATAGATGACACAGGTGCATGAATAGCTGTACTTGGCACTCTACAGAGGTGTGGTGGGGGGCCACAGGGCCATGCCTTACGAAGGGGCCTAGCCTACGGAACTCACCCTGGCCTAGGGAAACCCACAGCCCTCCTCCCCCACCCAGACCCCTCCACTGCGCGTTAAGTCAGCTGAATGAGAGTGTACTCACCCCCTTGTGTCTGCTGTGATGCCCTCAAGCGCCCATCCAACTCTGGGTAGGCCACCGCCAGGATCCGGAACGTCAGGGGGGTCATGGTTCGACGGGCACCCCTCCCACGTTGGGAGGCCATCCCCAGCTGAGCCTCCGCCATCTTCTTGCTCCAGCGGCGAATGTCCTCCCATCTTTTCCGGCAGTGGGTGCTCCGTCTGTGGTGGACCCCCAGAGTCCGGACGTCCTTGGCGATATCACGCCAAATATCCTTCTTCTGGGGGGCGCTGATCTACATGAAATGTACAGGGGAAGAAGAGAAGTCATTACTCACTGCGCCGTCAAAGTGAGTGGCCCCCATCCCTACGCTTGCCATGTGGCACATGTACCCACCGTCTTTCATGCACTCAGAACTCTGCCCCCTTCCTTCTTACAACCAGCCCTCTCACACAGGCATCGCCCATACAGCATGCTCCCTGTGTACTTACCTGTTGGTCTGGAGGACCGTAGAGTAGCGTGTACTGGGGGAGGACCCCATCGACAAGCTTCTCCAACTCCTCCGATGTGAAGGCAGGGGCCCTTTCCCCAGACGCACGAGCCATTGTCTCTTCCAGACCGAGGTCACAGCAGCACTTGCAGTGTAGGTCCTCTCCTGTCGAAGATCAGGTATCGAGTGATCCAACAGATAGAAAATGGCGGTCACGTCCGCAGCGGTGCGTACCATCACCGCCGGTGTACATCGTCATTGGCTCCTGGGACCCATAGGGTCCAATGTTAACCAATGCAGCATTGCGCCGTGGTCTTCGACCGCCTACCGCGACGGTGTACGCCAGCGCAGTTACCTCATATCCCATTGTCCCACTTGACAGGTCAGGCAGCCGCCATTTCAGGGGCCCACATGGCTCTATTTTTAACTGCATCACACATAGCTAGGCCTTGCCTCAACACTCATACAGGGCAAATTTCAGATTAGGATTCGTGTTCTGTGTAAGCTGTGGGTACATACCTCAGAGATGGCGGAATCCTCCGGTGTACCGACCGCTGGTGGACCTGTCGATAATGGAGGAAAGAAATTTGATAATCACATACAGGTTTGACCGTGCCACAATCCAGGAACTGTGTACCCAGTTGGAGCCAGACCTGATGTCAGCAATCCGCCATCCCAAAGTAATCCCCCCTCAAGTGCAGGTGCTATCAGTGCTCCATTTCCTTGCAAGTGGGTCATTTCAAACAACTGTGGCCATGGCATCAGGGATGTCCCAGCCTATGTTTTCCAACGTATTGTCCAGAGTGTTGTCTGCCCTTCTGAAACACATGCAGAGCTACATCATTTTCCCTCAGGTGGAGGATTTGCCTACAGTGAAAGGTGACTTCTATGTCCTTGGATATATCCCCAACATCATAGGTGCCATTGATGGGACACATGTGGCATTGGTACCCCCCCGCAGGAGTGAACAGGTGTTCAGGAACCGGAAGAGTTATCATTCGATGAATGTACAGATGGTATGTTTGGCCGACCAGTACATCTCCCATGTGAATGCCATGTTCCCTGGCTCAGTGCATGACGCTTACATCATGCAGAATAGCAGCATCCCTTATGTGATGGGTCAACTCCAGAGGCACCGTGTGTGGCTATTGGGTGACCCTGGTTACCCCAACCTGTCATGGCTACTGACCTCAGTGAGGAATCCCAGGACAAGGGCAGAGGAACGCTGCAATGATGCCCATGGGCGAACTAGGAGGGTGATCGAGCGGACCTTCGGCCTTCTGAAGGCAAGGTTCAGGTGCATCCATATGACAGGTGGATCCCTATTCTACTCACCGAAGAAGGTGTGCCAGATCATCATGGCCTGCTGTATGCTTCACAACTTGGCTTTGCGACGACAGGTACCTTTAATGCAGGAGGATGGTCCAGATGGCAGTGTTGTGGCAGCTGTGGAGCCTGTGGACAGTGATGAGGAGAAAGCAGAGGAAGAAGAGATGGACAACAGGGACTCAGTCATCCAGCAATATTTCCAGTGAAACACAGGTGACATTACATTCCTGCCTACTACATGTAGTTTTACACTTCTACCCCTATTCTGTCTGTCCTTTTCACCCAGTGTATGATCACTGTGTTGTCACTTTCCCTTACGGTTTCACAGGTGTGGGTCCCACTGTGTGACATCTGCTTAGATTCCTCATGGACTAGAGCTGCGTGACATAGGTATGTTGACATTACTATTTCAAGAACATTTTGTCACTGTAATTGCAAATACCCTATTTCGAATAAGACTCCTGATCTTTTGGTGCTTTACATGTGTTTATTTAAATACAAAATATTGGAGGGGGAAGCTAAATGGTGAGGGGTGATGGCGGAGGAGTGTCCATGGCAGAGTCCAGTCTATTAGTCTCAAAGGTGCATTGCCCATATGGGCATAGGAAGTGGAGCTGGGGCAGTTTCAATATGGACAGGGTGACAAAGTGGGACAGTGGGATGACAATCAGGGTGGTCTCATTTCTTGGCGGGAGTCTTGGCATCGTGCTCTGTCTTGTTCCTGGATCTCAGGGACCGTTTGCGGGGTGGTTCTCCGTCTGCAGGGGGTGGGGTGCTGGTGTGGTGGTCCTGTGGCGGGGCGTCCTGTTCACTAGCGCCGGCGGAGGTGGTGGGCAATTCATCATCCATGTTAGTGTCAGGGGCCCCTTGTAGTGCCACAGTGTCCCTCCTGGTGTTCACAAGTTCCTTAAGCACCCCTACGATTGTGCCCAGGGTGGAGCTGATGGTTCTGAGTTCCTCCCTGAAGCCCATATACTGTTCCTCCTGCAGGCGCTGGGTCTCCTGAAACTTGGCCAGTACCGTTGCCATCATCTCCTGGGAGTGGTGGTAGGCTCCCATGATGGAGGAGAGGGCCTCGTGGAGAGTGGGTTCCCTTGGCCTGTCCGCCCCCTGTCGCACAGCAGCCCTCCCAGTTCCCCTGTGTTCCTGGGCTTCTGTCCCCTGGACCATGTGCCCACTACCACTGCCCCCAGGTCCCTGTTGTTGTTGGGGTGGTGGGTTATCCTGGGTTCCCTGTAGTGGTGGACACACTGCTGATTGATGTGTCTTGGGGACGGAGGTATGGGCCCGCTCGGTGGGTGCTGTGCTGGTGTTTCCAGAGGGTGGAAGGTCTGTAGAGGCCTGTGACTGGGTGTTGGGAACCGACTGTAACGAGGTCCCCGATGGGCCGGGCTGGTCATCTAGATCCAGTTGGACAGAGGTGCTGTCATCACTGTGGGCCTCTTCTGTTTCTGGTGTGGACATGTGTGGACCCTCCTGTCCGGTGACGTTGGGTAGGGGTCCTGCAGGGGTATAAAAGGATGGTTATTACATCTGTGTGTGTCATGGTGTGCAATGGGTGGGTCATGTGCAGTGGGCATGCTTTAGTGATGGGTGTCCATGCTTTGTTGTTGCATGCAGGGCTTGGTGTTGGGATGGGTGGTTTGTGATGTTGGGACATATGTGAGGAGTTGGGGTGCTGGGGGTGAGGGTGAGGGTGGGGTATGTGATAGCATGCAGGTAGGGTGGGGGTTGTAATAGTTAAGATTTGACTTACCAGAGTCCATTCCTCCACCTACTCCTGCGAGGCCCTCAGGATGCAGAATCTCCAAGACCTGCTCCTGCCATGTTGTTAGTTGTGGGGGAGGAGGTGGGGGTCCGCCGCCAGTCCGCTGAACCGCCAGGTGGTGTCTTGAGACCACAGAACGCACCTTCCCCCGTAGGTCGTTCCACTGCATCCTGATGTCCTCCCAATTTCTTGGGTGCTGTCCCACTGCGTTGACCCTGTCCACTATTCTTCGCCATAGCTCCATCTTCCTTGCAATGGAGGTGTGCTGCACCTGTGCTCCGAATAGCTGTGGCTCTACCCGGATGATTTCCTCCACCATGACCCTGAGCTCCTCCTCCGAGAACCTGGGGTGTCTTTGCCATGCCATGAGGTGGTGTAGGTGATGTGTGGGGTGGAGTGTGTGGTGATTAGTGTGCTGATATGTAGTGGTGTGTTGTGTGAGGTGTGTGGAAGTTCTGTGGGTGATGGTGTTGTGTGCCTGTGGATGCTGTTGTTCTTGCTGGTGCCCTCTCTCTGGCCTTCTTTCGGAATTTTTTGTCTTGGCGGTTTGTGGGTGTTGTGGGTGTGTGTTTTATATTGTATTGGGTGTCTGGGAGTGGTGTGTGTATGTGTATCAGGTGTGTGTATTTTGAATTGTCCAATGTGGGGATGTTTTGTAACTGTGTATGTATTTTGAGCGCGGCGGTGTGTACCGCCAATGGAATACCGCGGTTTAAAGACCGCCGCGTGGATTCGTGTGTCGTGATAGTGTGGGCGTATTTCTGTTGGCGTGATGGTGGAGGATTTGTTTTCGCCAGTTTATCACTGACCTTTGGTGTGGCAGACTTGTGTGGGTGTCTGAATTTTGGCAGATTCCTAAATGTGGGTCATAAAAGCTGTGGCGGAATTCCACGGCCGCGGCGGTGTGTTGGCGGTCTTCTGCACGGCAGTAAGCTGCTTTTACCACCAATGTTATAATGACCGCCCAATTGCTTTGAGTTGCACTACAAAAAATCATAGATATTGTTGTAGTCCTTGATTTAGGCGTTCAGTTTGACCATTGGTCAGAGGATGAAATCCAGATGAGAGAGCCTCATCTGTGTGTAAATATTTACAAAAAGCTCTCCAAAAACGGGACACATATTAGGGTCCTAGATCAGAAATGATTATTTGAGGAAGGCCATGCAAGCGGAATATATCTTGTAGAAAGATTTGACTCATTTCCTTAGCGGTGGGTAGTTTCTTTAAAGCTGTAAAATGAGCCATTTTGATAAATGAATCAACAGGTACCATTATGACATTATGACCCGCAGAAGATGGCAAAGAACATTTAAAATCTGTGGACAATGTATGCCACAGAATGGATGGCACAGGCAAGGGCACCAATAAACCTGCTGGCTTAGTTCGCAGTATTTTAGTTTGAGCATAGATTGGACAAAAATGTACATATGTTTTAAAGTCAGATTTTAATGTTGGCCACCAAAAAGAATGAAGGAGCAGTTCTTGTGGGTTCTTGATTCCACGGTTTTCAGCAATAGGGGAGTCGTGACACATTTGCAAGGCTTCTGTTTGCACTTTCTTAGTAGACCGACACAAGGTGACTTGATGATAGTAGTATTCCTGATTGTTTTGTGAGTGAGGACTTAAAGCGTTACATTCCTCAAGAGGTAAATTCTGATACTCTGTCTTCATGCGGTCAAGAAATGACTGAACGACTCCAAAAGTTCAACATCGTTTTATGATGTGTGGAGAAGAAGTAATAGTGCTTTTTGGATATTGGTGGGATAAAGCATCTGCCATAACATTTTGGGACCCAGGTATGTCTGTAACTACAAAATCATATTGACTGAAAAAGAATGCCCATCTGGCTTGACAACTGTTTCACACTGAAAGCTGCAGAGGCATTGTAGATTGCGATGATCAGTTCTGACTTCAAATGTCTCCTTGGTACCCATTAGAAAATGCCTCTATTCTTTGCAGGCAGCTTTTAAAGCAAGCAATTCCCTTTCCAACACAGAATAGGTGTGTTCCGCATCTGACAGCACACGGAATATATGAAAGACAGGATGTTCCAAGCCATCGTCATCTTGTCTTTGTAGTAACACGGCTCCAATGGCTCTATCTGATGCATCAGTGACCACTACGAATTTCTTAGTAGTGTCAGGATGACATAATATCGGGGCTTCTGTAAAGGCACGTTTAAGATTCTGAAAAGCCTTTTCTGCACCTCCTGTCCAAATGAAACCCTTCTTTAGGTTTTCTTTTTTGATGGTCTGGGTTATATGATCTTGTCGTTGGGCAAAGTCTTTTATAAATTGTCTATAAATATCGGATAACCCTGAAAAGCATTGTGTCTCCTTAATAGAAGCAGGAGGCCAGTCAAGAATGGCTTGTACCTTATCTGAGTCCATGACGATGCCAACTTGATTGATACGGAAACCAAGATATTGAACCTCAGTCTTGTTGAACTCACACTTTTCAGGGTTACAGTATATATTGTTTTGTCAGAGTCTTTCTAAAACCTGAAGAACATGCTCAGTATGTTGTTCGGGACAACGGGAATATACCAGAATGTCATCTAGATATATTACAACACTTTGGTTCAAAGGATCAGAGAACAACAAATCCATAAATCTTTGGAATATGGAAGGTGTGTTGTTCAGACCAAAAGGCATAATGTCGTATTCAAAATGGCCCATTGGAGTACAGAAAGCAGTCTTCCATTCGTCACCTTCCTTAATTCGTAAAAGATGATAGGCACCCGCAGATCCAGCTTGGTGAATATCTCAGCTCCTTGGACTGCTTCCAAAACATCCTTAATAAGGGGTAGTGGATACCTATCCTTGATGGTGATCTTATTCAACTCTCGAAAGTCAATACAGGTGAGTAGATCTTAGTAATCTTTGATACAAAGAAAAGAGGACCCCCGGCGGGTGACGAAGCGGGAACAATCAATCTCTGTATGTTTTCATCTATGTATTCCTTAAGTACCTTCTTTTACTGCCCAGACAATGAATACATTCTTCCAAATGGAAGCACCTCCCCAGGAATTAAAGGAATAGTACAGTCATATTCCTGATAGGGAGGCAAAATGGGTTTTATAGGTTTCTGGAACACGTTAGAGTTTTCTTGATAGCAGCTGGGTACTCCTTGAATCATGTTAATGGTACAACTTGATTCTTTGGAGGATATGATGGAACCTTTAGGGGGCCAATAGGAGTCTGTTGAACAGCAGTGTAGTTGACAAAATTGGGATGAAAGCAATATAGCTCTTGTCTCCCAATTAATATATGGATTATGTCGTGTTAGCCAAGGAACACCTAGAATCATAGGATGGTTAGGGGAAGATATCTAGTCAAAAGTAACATATTCCTGATGTCTTCCGAATTGCAAGCAAAGGGTAGGAGTGGTATCAACCACTGGTCCAGAGGTTAGCCATCCACTGTTTGGACATGTTCTGGTACCTCTTTAGGGACACAAGGTATTCCTTTGTCGTTAGCCCATTTCTCATCTAAAAACAATCCACTAGCTCCACATTCCAGTAACGCAAATACTTGTTCTTCCTGGTTATTAGGGCACTGTAGGATTACTGATGATATAAAGAGAGCTGTGGTATTTCCTTTTGAAGAGCAGATAGAAGGTATCTCAATGCCTCCTATCCCCTTCCTTCTCACAGGAGACAAGAGTTGGCATTTCCCGAAGGTCTGATAGGACACATTCAGATTAGATGACCCGCACTGCCACAATAAAGACACAGGCCCTTACTTTGTCTGTTTTCTCGCTGTGCTTCAGATAAAGGTCCACGGACAATATCTATTTGCATAGGTTCTTCTTCTTTAGAAGCTGGGTTCCCTGATCAGTTTTTATCAAGGGGACGTACGGAGGAGCGCATTGCTCCGGACTGGGACTGCAACCTGGTCTTTCGTTTCTCCAATTTACGTTCTTATAAACTGTACCCTATATTTAGTGCCAGATCTATCAGTTCTTTCAAAGATTCTACCCGGGTGGAATGCACCAGTTCATCCTTTATTTCGTCTCATAGTCCTCGATGAAAGAGAGTTACAAAAGTGCATTCAACCCAAGTGGTTTATGCCACTAGTTGTTTGAAACGGGTAATGTAATTAAGGACATCCTGATTACCTTGTTGTATATCACATTAAGCTTCTTCAGCAGCGGCTTCCAGTCCAGGTCATTTGAGCATCTGTTTAAAGGCTTGTAGAAAGGCTGAATAATTGGACAATAAAGAGTAATTGGCAGCTACCAAGTCGGTTGCGCAAACTAGGGCTGGGCCAGACAAGGTGCTGATCAAATAACCTACCTTGGTCTTATCCTGGGGAAATTGAGAGGGTCGAAATGCAAAATATACCTTTAAGGAATCTAGGAATTCCTTTAACTTATTCAGACCTCCAGAATAATGTGGTGTTGAGGCAGAGACAGTAGGTTTATTAATGGACCGAAAAACCAGAGCTTGTCTCAGTGCTGTATTTTCAGCACACAGCTGATGTAACTCCTGGGCCTGTTGTTGTAATGTATGAAGCATGGACTGTGCTGTTTACTCAATGTCTTCAGGAGGTTCTTCCATGGTTCCAAAGCAATGTGGAATCTTTTGGAATTACAATCTTACCGCTGCAATCTGCCAATCTCGGGGCACCACCTGGTTTATTGCTTGTTCTGAATTGGCCAAGGTAAGGGCAAACTTTTCCAGTAGCCACGTTGCTGCTGACAGTATAACGCCAAGCAGGCTGTAACCTCCAGGAGTCCCAGAGGAAAAAAAAAAAAATATTGGGGAAAAAAAACCTCAGATCACAGGAACTCCTGAAAAGAGGCAAAAGAAAAAAAAAAGAAGAAAAATCAGGAACAACAAAACTGCAGGCAAAAACAGGAGAGGTCCAAAATCACTGTACACAGGAGCAAGGAGCACCACCAGGACAGAAGTGTTTGCAATGCAAGGAACAGAAGACCTTTGGTGCTTATATTCTGACAAACAGGAAGTGACATGCAGGAAGAGCTGAAGACACCATCTTGGATTAGGAAAAGTCACATTCAGGTGAATGGAAAAATAGCTATAGTAGAAAAGGTGGTGAGCAATGCATGCAGAGGAGAAAACACAGACTCCTGGTAAGAAAAAGATATGGCCAAGGAAGGAGAAAAAGAAAAGAAGAAAAAAAGAAATCCAGAAAGCAGGTGAGCAAAACTATGGGGTCCGTGAATGAGCGCAGCATGACCCAGAGCCCAAGAGAGGACTTTCAGACCGTGCCGCAGCCCAAAAAGCAGGTTGCAGCCCAAAATGTGGCCCACGGCAGAACCGGGCACCCGAAACACAGACCGCTTATTCCCACCATGGCCCGCTAGGGGGACGCCGCTGGTTTCCGCGGCATCACAGAGTGGGTATGTGAGTACATAAGAACCTGAGTAGGTATGTGTGGGGGTGCATGAGTGTATGAGTGGGTGCATGAGTCGTACTGGGTCTGAGTGCATGCATAACTCTTAGTGGGTATGTGAGTGGCTGTGTGACTGTCTAAGTAGGTGTGTGCATGGGGGCGTGAGTTAGTGGGTGTGAGTGTACCAGTGGGTCTGTGTGGGTGTGTAAGTATCTGTTTGGGTCTCTCAGGGGGTGTATGAGTCTCTGAGTGGGTCTATGAGTGTATTTATGGGTGTGTGAGTGACATTCTGAGTGGGTCTGTGAGTGAATTCATGAATGTATGAGAGTTTGTGAATGTACTTTTTTCCTTTTTAGCAAGATTCATGACTCTTTTACAGTGTTACATAGGAGGCTGCACTGAGCACTGTAACAGAGTCACAATTCCATGGATGTGGAAACATTTTTTTTGGCTTTTTAAAACTCATAAAGCATCCCTCAGACTCCCAAGACATGCCCCCATGGGATCAGGATACCTCTACCCTTTCTATAGTTTTTAGTATATATGTGTGAGAAAGGGGCACTTTTGACATGGTAGTTCCCAATTTTTGCCTGGAAAATGATGTGGTTTTAAACTGAAAGTGCCCTGAGCAACTGCTAAACAGGTTCCCAGGCCCAGATCCCTTTTCCCCAAACTTGGCACTTCAGCCATGAAACTATACAATGTTTGGAACTTCAGCCATGCTTGTAAGTCCATAGTAAATGGTATCCCTGGTACCTAGGGAATGGGTACTGAAGAGGGCCCCCAGAGCTGCAGCACCAATTGTGCCACTCTGAGAGGCCCCACACCAGCCTCATGCAGACTGGCATTACATGTGTATGACAAGTTGTATCTAAAAGTTACAAAACTGACATGGCACTCACCAAGGGTCCCATGCCCAATAGCACTGTATGCAATTTAGGTAAGTCACCCATGTGGCAGGTCTTCCATCCCTAAGGCAGGGTGCACTATAATAAATATGAGAGTATATGAGTGCATGAACAAATATGCCCCTTACTGTATCTTTACAAAACCTTATGACCTAGTAAGTGTACAGGTAAGCCACAGCAAATAAATATGCTGGACACTGGTCATTACAAGTTCCCCAGCTACAAGATGGTCTTCCTGAATACTGGGTTGTTTGGAATCAAACAACTCAGAATAATAACCCCACACAGATGCCAGTGTTGTATTTAATACCTTAGATGTGCCCCCTGCAAAACTTACCATCCCTGGCATGGTTGCTGACTGGTCTTATCCAGCCTGCCACCACCAGACAGAAATCTGGACTCCTGAGGTGAGACCAGAGGTGAGAGCCTCTGCTCTCAGGAGCCAGAATACAAAGCCTTTCTTGGTGACAGGCACCCTGCACCAGCAGTCAGCAGCAAAGACTTTACCACCTTTGAAATCTGGGTAGCAGCAGATGGCCACCCAATAGTTTTTTTCACCACTTTGAATGGGAAAAGCAGTGGGAAGATTTAACCCTATCTCGTGGGGGAGGCTGTGCTCCTCCTGCAGCTCCCTCCCTTAACTTTGGCATCAATTTGGCACTAAGTGATCACATGAATAACTCTAACAATTTGACAATTTTACTTAATTTTAAATGAATTGCTAGGGTCCTGATTATGCCCCTAAAGCTGTGATTAGAAAATAAGGGGCTGATTAAGAGTCTGGAGGTCACAAGGCCACCAGACTCGCTGCGGCATTTGGACCACCGTGGCTGTAGCGGTCTGACCACCACATTACAAGGTTGGCAGGCCTGCCAATCTACCACCGTGCCCACTAGGATCAAAGGTCTTGAGGGGATGACAGCAGTGCTGGTTGTAGTCAGCCAGGGTGGCGCTGAACTCAGCTCTGCCCTGCTGATTACAACCTCGTTCTCTACCAGCCTTTTCATGGCGGTTTCACCACCATGAAAAGGCTGGTGGAGAACAAGTGCATGGGTGGGGCACGGGCAGTGCAGGGGTCCCAATGCCCAGCACCCTAGAGATGCACACTGTCTGCTGTGCAGACAGTGCTCCTTTCAAGGGTGCTGGTGCACCCTGCGTGTAGCAGCACTGCCGCCGGCTAAATTATCAGCTGAGAGCAATGCTGCAACACCTTTACCACTGGGCTGACAAGCAAACACTTTGGTTTTCACTGGTCAGCATAGTGGGCAAGTTGTAATGGGTCTGGTGGGAGATCACCAGCACCCCAGCAGTCTCCTTGTAGGGAGTTCAGAAGATGGATGGTTCCATCCCGCCAAACTCCGAAGGTCCCCCTAAATGTCTTTACTATAGTTAGGCCTTACAAAAAGTTTCCAAAAGTTTTTCCAAAAGTTATGAAGGTTCCAACTTTAGTGAGAAAAATGTCTGATGCAGAGAACCAGGATAAGGAGCTGTACATGGCCCCTTAGATGGCATTCAGATACCTCCAACTAAGGGCTTTCTGCAAATGTTTCCAAATTAACACTGGTGCTCATGCTACCACAGAAAAGCTTAGGCAGCTTGTGAGAGAATATGAGACTGCACACTAAGTGGTTGAAGGGGACCCTTCAAAAAGAAAATCAAGAACACTACAATGAAGCTGAGGATGATGAGGTAGGATCCTTCATGTCAGAGATTGCAGCCCCTCAGAGGAGGACTTAGCTCTAGAAAGGTTAACCAAAAGACTGGCTTTAGAAGCCCAGCTTTTGGATATAGAAGTTAAAAGAAGAGAGTTGGGCGTAGAACCCATCTCTTGTGGGAGCATTCACATAACTGGGAAGAAGGAGAAGTCTGTCAACCTAAAACTCTCCAAAGTAGTTGTCCCACTGTTCGAAATGGGGTCTCTGGTTGGTAGTCAGTGTACACTCTGTCCAAGCAGGGACACTCACTCTAATCAGGCTAAGGGAGTCACACTCCTAAGATAACCCCTGCTCACTCCCTTGGTAGCTTGGCACAAGCAGTCAGGCTCATCACAAAGGCAATATGTAAAGTATTTATACTACAACACACAGTAACATGGTGAAAACACTGCAAAATGGACCACACCAGTTGAGAAAAATAGGCAATATTTAAAAAAATCAAACAAGACCAAAATGACAAAAAATGAACATACATAGGTCAAGTTATCAATTTTTAAAGTAATGAATTTTACTCTGTAAAAAACAATGGAAATATTGCTTTAAAACAAAGTACCTGGTTTGCTTAAAAAATAAAGCCACATGGGCGAGCTTGCATCGCAAAATTCACTGATGGCCTGGGAAAAAACAGGGCTGATTGCAGAGGCCCCCTAACTTTTTGCCCCCATTTTCCACTTTTGTCTGGTGTTTTCATGACTCTGATGGTGCCCTGGGTACTACTAACCAGTCCCAGGGCCTGTGCTCTGTGTAAAATCAATATGCAAATTAAGCTAATTATAATTGGCTAAGTCAACCCACCTATAAGTCCCTAGTATATGGTAGGGCATGTAGGTTTAGGGAGCACAGCATAGGTAGTGCACCACTAGGTGCACTGCTGAGGTGCCCAGTGCCATTTTAAAGGCAGGCCTGCCTTGCTGGCTGCTTTTAAATTAAAGTTAGATGCAAATTCAACTTTGGAATTAAAAGTAGTTCCAAAGTCTTAAAGTACCTTATTTTTACATATAAGTCACCCCTAAGGTGTGCCCTATGTGCCCCTGGGGCTGGGTGTCATGTAACTATAAGCAGGTACCTTATGAAAATAGTTTTATAAGCCCTAGTGAGGTAAAAACAGCCAAATTTGTTGTTCCCTCATTGTAGTGAATGGCCTTCATGGGCTATAATGGGGAGACTTTATTTTAATATTTAAAGTCCCCTTAAATGACAGATACAAAGAGTTTGGTATCAAATTAATTGTTATAATTAATCCCACAACTTCCAGTTGATGGATTTAATATAACACGTTCAGATAAAGAGTTTTAAACTTTACCTGAAAAGTTGCCAATATCAGTCCTGCACTGTTTTCGCTGCTGTGCTCTGATTGGCCAGCCTCTGGCAGTCTGGCCAAGCTGCCTTGATGAGGTGTGAAGTGGCCTGACTTCACACAAAGAGATGTGCCTGTGGGAGGGAATCTCCCCTCAGCAGATGGTGAGGCAGGAAGGGGGAGGGCTGGCAAACTGGTCTTCAAAGGCATAGAAGGACATTTGGAGCAACCCAGCAACACCCCCACATCCTGCAACCCCAGACAACTAGGTGCCCCCTTGATTAGATTAGGAGAGGACAGGCGAGGGGTGTGTTTATGATTTTTAGCCACACCAGTGGGTGGACTCAGCCAGATGTAACCTCCAAAAATCATTTTCAGTCATGATGGATTTTTGAAGAATGTTGCCTCCTGGGATTGATTTTTGTCACACTCCCCAGGAAGTGGTCATCACAGGGGGAAGGACCCTGCACCTGACTGGAGACTCAGGACCCCCCTGTTTTACACCCAGGAGCAAGGATAAAACTGGCAGACCTGCCCCCACACCTCAGATCCCCATCAGATTCCAAAAAGGAAGAACCAAAGGAGAAGACGGACTGCCCTGCTGGACCCCTGGCCTGCACCTGGAACCTGCACTCAGAAGGACTGCACCAGCTGCACACTTGGACTTCACCACAAGAAGGACTTTGCCTGGCTTCAACTAGTTCAAGGAGGGACTCCCTGTTTGCTACAGGTGAAAAATTGCTAACCAGAGTCCCCTGCACCAACTCCTGAAGAAATCAACCAGCTGACCACTGTCCAGTGGCCAAAAAGGAGTTTGTGGCAGATGCATTCTGGGAGTTGTAGCCCGCACCCCCAAGGATCATCTCAGAGCTTCTGGACCCTTGGGGTGAGCTGTGGACCCCAAAAGAACCTTAAAAGAACATTGGGGAGAAGACCCAGAAGTTTGGAGAACTTTTGAAAAAAAAGCTCCATAGAGGGACCGACTCGCCGCGGCAACTCTAGCCGGCTTGCCTCAACCGCGACCCGGCCTGATTTGCAGGTTCGTCTCAGTGAAGAAAATCTCTAAAAAAGAGACTAAGGCCATCATTACAACATTGGCGGTAAAAGCCGCATACTGCCGTGCAGAAGACCGCCAACAGATCGCCGCGGCCGCAGAATTTCGCCACAGCAATTATGACCCACAGTTCTGAATCTGCCAAAATCTAGACACCCACACAAGTCCGCCACACCAAAGGTCAGTGATAAGCTGGCAAAAACAAAACCACCATCGCCACGCCAACAGAAATACGTCCACACTATCACGACCCACGAACCCACGCGGCGGTCTTTCAAGCGCGGTATTCCATTGGCGGAACACATCGCCGCGCTCAAAATACACACACATTAACAAAACACAGCCACATTGGACAAATCGAAATACACACACCTGATACACATACACACACCACTCCCACACACCCAATACAATATAAAACACACACCCACAGCACCCACAAACCCCTACGACAACAAATCATGAACGAAAGCCAGAGAGAGATAGCACCAGCAAGAACAACAGCTTCCACAGGCACACAACACCATCACCCACAGAACTTCCACGCACCTCACACAACACCCCACTACATATCAGCACACTTATCACCCCACACTCCACCCCACACATCACCTACACCACCGCATGGCACGGCAAAGACACCCCAGGTTCTCAGAGGAGGAGCTCAGGGTCATTGTGGAGGAAATCGTCCGGGTAGAGCCACAGCTATTCGGATCACAGGTACAGCACACCTCAATTGCAAGGAAGATGGAGCTATGGCGAAGAATAGTAGACAGGGTCAACGCAGTGGGACAGCACCCAAGAAATCGGGATGACATCAGGAAGAGGTGGAACGACCTATGGGGGAAGGTGTGTTCCGTGGTCTCAAGACACCACCTGGCGGTTTAGCGGACTGGCGGCGGATCCCCACCTCCTCCCCCACAACTAACAACATGGGAGGAGCAGGTCTTGGCGATTCTGCATCCTGAGGGCCTCGCAGGAGTAGGTGGAGGAATGGACTCTGGTAAGACAAATCTTAACTATTACCTCCCCCACCCTACCTGCATACCAGCACATACCCCCACCCTCACCCCCAGCACTCCAACTCCTCAAATATGTCCCAACATCACAAACCACCCATCCCAACACCAAGCCCTGCATGCAACAACAAAGCATGGACACCCATCACTAAAGCATGACCACTGCACATACCCATACACCCCCCTAAATCATCATCACACTAGGTCCCACACAGGAATGCAAGCACTGGGGTACACGGTCCCCACCCATTGCACACCATGGCACACACAGATATAATAAACATCCTTTTATACCTCTGCAGGACCCCTACCCAACGTCACCGGACAGGAGGGTCCACACATGTCCACACCACCAACAGAAGAGGCCCACAGTGATGACAGCAGCTCTGTCCAACTGGATCTAGATGACCAGCCCGGCCCATCGGTGACCTCGGGACAGTCGTTTCCTATCACACAGTCACAAGCCACTACAGAGCTTCACCCCTCTGGAAACACCAGCACAGCACCCACCCAGCGGGCCCATACCTCCGTCCCCAGGACACGTCAATCAGCTGTGTGTCCACCACTACAGGGAACCCAGGCTAACCCACCACCCCAACAACAACAGGGACCTGGGGGCAGTGGCAGTGGCAGTGGGCACACGATCCAGGGGACGGAGGCCCAGGACACAGGGGAACTGGGAGGGCTGCTGTGCGATAGGGGCGGACAGGCCAAGGGAACCCACTCTCCACGAGGCCATCTCCTCCATCATGGGAACCTACCACCACTCCCAGGAGACGATGGCAACGGTACTGGCCAAGTTTCTGGAGACCCAGCGCCTGCAGGAGGAACAGTATATGGCCTTCAGGGAGGAACTCAGAACCATCAGCTCCACCCTGGGCACCATCGTAGGGGTGCTGAAGGAAGTACTCAACACCAGGAGGGACACTGTGGCACTACAAGGGGCCCCTGAGGCACTACAAGGGGCCCCTGACACTAGCATGGACGATGAACTGCCCACCACCTCTGCCAGCGCTAGTGGACAGGACGGCCCGCCACAGGACCACCACACCAGCACCCCACCCCCTGCATAGGGAGAACCACCCTGCAAACGGTCCCTAAGATCCAGAACAAAGATAGAGCACAATGCCAAGACCCCCGCCAAGAAATGAGACCACCCTGATTATCATCCTACTGTCCCACTTTGTCACCCTGTCCATACTTAAACTGCCCCAGCTCCACTTCCTATGCCCATATGGGCAATGCACCTGTGAGACTAATAGACTGGACTCTGCCATGGACACTCCTCTGCCATCGTCCCTCACCATTTTACTACCCCCTCCAATATTGAGCACTTAAATAAACACACTTAAAGCACAAAACAATTTGGAGTCTGTGATTTCAAAATAGTGTATTAGCAATTAAAGTGACAAAATGCTCTTTCACTTGTAATGTCAACATACCTATGTCACACAGCTCTAGTCCATGAGGAATCTAAGCAGATGTCACACAGTGGGATCCACATCTGTGAAATCATAAGGGAAAGTGACAACTCAGTGACCATACACTGGGTGAAAACGACATACAGTAGAGAGGCAGTAGTGTATAAGTACATGTAGTAGGCAGGTCTGCACTCTTACCTGTGCCTCACTGGAAATATTGCTGGATCACTGAGTCCCTGTTGTTCATGTCTTCTTCCTCTGCTTCCTCATCTTCTCTGTCCACAGGCTCCACAGCTGCCACAACACCGCCATCTGGACCATCCTCCTGCAGAAAAGGCACCTGTCGTCGGAAAGCCAAGTTGTGAAGCATACAGCAGGCCACGATGATCTGGCACACCTTCTTTGGTGAGTAGAATAGGGATCCACCTGTCATATGGAGGCACCGGAACCTGGCCTTCAGGAGGCCGAAGGTCCGCTCGATCATTCTCCTAGTTCGCGCATGTGCCTCATTGTAGCGTTCCTCTGCCCTTGTCCTGGGATTCCTCACTGGGGTCAGTAGCCATGACAGGTTAGGGTAACCAGAGTCACCTGCAAATGGCGAGGGACAACTGTTAGACACGCACTAACCTGTAGGGATATCCCCAGAACCAGACAACCATTCCCACTGTCTTGCTTCCAGGTGCTCACCTAATAGCCCCACATGGTGTCTCTGGAGTTGACCCATCACGTAAGGGATGCTGCTATTCCGCAGGATGTAGGCGTCATGCACTGAGCCAGGGAACATGGCATTCACATGGGAGATGTACTGGTCTGCCAAACATACCATCTGTACATTCATTGAATGATAACTCTTCCGGTTTCGGTACACCTGTTCACTCCTGTGGGGGGGTACCAAAGCCACATGGGTCCCATCAATGGCACCTATGACGTTGGGGATATGTCCCAGGGCATATAAATCACCTTTCACTGTAGGCAAATCCTACACCTGAGGGAAAACGATGTAGCTCCACATGTGTTTCAGAAGGGCAGACAACACTCTGGACAACAAATTGGAAAACATAGGCTGGGACATCCCTGATGCTATGGCCACTGTTGTTTGAAATGACCCACTTGCAAGGAAATGGAGCACTGACAGCACCTGGGTACACAGTTCCTGGATTGTGGCACGGTCAAGCCTGTATGTGATAATCACATGTCTTTCATCCATTATCGACAGGTCCACCAACGGTCGGTACACCGGAGAATGCCGCCATCTCCTCACATGTCCCAGCGGACGGTGCCTCTGAAGGACAACAGCGAGCACAGAGTCAAACAACTCAGAGGTACGTACCCACAGTTTACACAGAACACCATTCATACACAAAAAGTGGCCTGTATGTGTGTAGAGTCTAGGCCTAGGTATGTGTGACGCAGTTGAAAATGGAGCCATGTGGGCCCCTGAAATGGCGGCTGCCTGACCTCTAAAGTGGGACAATGGGAGGTGAGGTCACTGCGCTGGCGTTGTACACCATTGCGGTAGGCGGTCCAAGACCGCGGCGCAATGCTGCATTCGTTAACATTGGACCCTATGGGTCCCAGGAGCCAATGACGATGTACGCCGGCGGTGACGGTACGCACCGCTGCGGACGTGACTGCCATTTTCGATCTGTTGAATTGCTTGATACCTGATCTTCGACAGGAGAGGACCTACACTGCAAGTGCTGCTGTGACCTCGGTCTGGAAGAGACAATGGCTTGAGTGTCTGGGGAAAGGGCCCCTGCCTTCACATAGTAGGAGTTGGAGAAACTCGTGGATGGGGTCCTCCCCCAGTACACGCTACTCTACTGTCCTCCAGACAAACAGGTAAGTACAGAGGGAGCATGTTGTATGGGCTATGCCTGTGTGGAGAGGGCTGGATGTAAGAAGGAAGGGGGGAGAGTGAGACTAGCATGAAACGACGGTGAATGCATGTGCCACATGGCAAGGGTAGGGATGGGGGCCAATCACTTTGACGGTGCAGTTAGTAATAACTTACTTTTCCTCCTGTACATTTCATGTAGGTCAGCACCCACCAGCAAAAAGATATTTGGCGTGCCATCGCCAAGGACGTCCGGACCCTGGGGGTCCACCACAGACGGAGCACCCACTGCCGGAAAAGATGGGAGGACATTCGCCGCTGGAGCAAGAAGACGGCGGAGGCTCAGCTGGGGATGGCCTCCCAATGTGGGAGGGGTGCCCGTCGCACAGTGACCCCCCTTATGTTCAGGATCCTTGAGGTGGCCTACCCGGAGTTGGATGGGTGCTTGAGGGCATCACAGCAGCAACAAGGGGGTACACCCTCATTCTGCTGACATTGTGTGCAGTGGAGGGGTCTGGGTGGGGGAGCGCTAGTTCCGTAGGCAAGGTCTCTCCGTAAGGCAGGCCATGTGGCACCCCACCCCACCTCTGTAGAGTGCCAAGTACACCTAGTCATGCCCCTGTGTCATCTATGTGTGCAGATGTCGTCCATAGCCTTGTAGGCCACTTCCCAGGAATTGAACAGTGGAGCCCAAGAGCGCGACGTAGTGCAGGGGGCTTCTCAGTCTGTCGTGTCTGCCAACGGTAGTGGTAATACATGCACTCAACATGTCTTTCTTCTGTCGTCGTCCCCTTTTTGTGGTCTCCCTGTTCTTGTGTGCATTAGCATCATCAGGTGGAGGAGCAGTGGCACCGGAGCACCAGGGGGCTGTATCCCACATGGCCATGAAGGGCCACACTACGGACTCGGATTTCACCAGTGGGACGGAGGGCGAGGGGAGCTCCACGGCAGGGACAGGAGCTGAGACCAGTGACAAGGACTCGTCCTCTGATAGGAGCTCCCTTGTGGTGGTGGCAACATCTGTGCCACCCCCATCTACAGGTACAGCCGCCACCACCCCTTCCAGCACCGCCCTCCCAGCAGCCCCTCAGCCTTTACCCTGTGCCTGCTCACCCGGGATGGTAGGCATCACCTTCGCCCCAGGCACCTCAGGTCCTGCCCCAGTCACCACTGCTGCCCTCAGTGAGGAGGCCATTGACCTCCTCAGGCCCCTCACTGTTGGGCAGTCTACCATTTTGAATGCCATCCAGGGTGTAGAAAGGCAGTTGCAACAAACAAATCCATTCCTGGAGGGCATTCATTCTGGTCAGGAGGCCCTTCAGCGAGCTTTTCAGACTCTGGCCTCAGCACAGATGGCAGCCATTGTTCCTGTGTCTAGCCTCCCCCTTCCAACTTCCTCCACCCCGACCCAATCCCCTCTACCTCAGCCTATCCCAAGCACACCTACATACCAGCATGCACACATGTCAACACACAAGGGACGCTCAGGCAAACATAAGCACCGCACATCCCACAGGCACTCACGCAAGCATCACACACATGCAGACACACCAACATCCACTGCCTCCACTGTGTCCCCCTCCTCCTTGTCTCCCTCCTTCCTCCCTGTCTCGTCTACACTCACACCTGCTTGCACTACCTCTACAGCCACTACGTCCCTCTCCACCACCACACCCCGCTCACGCGCAGTCACCACCCCCACTACCATTCACAGGTCCCCTGTGTCCTCTCCCAGTGTGTCTGTGACGCCACCTCCCAAGATACCAAACGCAGGCACACACCCACCCAACAGCCATCCACCTCACGACAGCCTCCAGCGCATGCACCTTCACCCAAAGTCAGCAAACAAACACCTCCTACAACCACCACCTCTTCCTCCACTCCCAAACCCCCTCCAGCTACCCGTCCCAGTGTGTCCCAAAAACGTTTCCTGTCCAACCTTGACCTCTTTCCCACACCTCCCCCACCCCGTCCGTCTCCTAGGTCCCGAACTAGCACCTCAGCCACAACATCTCCGGGACCAGTGGTGCCTGTAGTCACCGGAATCTGGAGTGCATCGGCCACCAGGGCAGCCAGTGTGGCACGGAGCCACATCACAGACAGTCCCCCACCTGTGAAGCATCAGAAGTTGGCCAGTGCCCGGTGAGAGAGGGGGAAGACTCCAGCCACCAAAGCCGCTCCAAGAGGTCCCGGTGGGAGTGTGGAGTCAGCGGTGACACCTTCCAAGGTGGGGAAGGGCCACAAGAAACCCGGCAAGTCTGGGAAGAGCAGCACGGCGGTGAAGACCGCCATCATCCCTGCTGCCCAGGAGGCCACCTCCAGAACCAGCCCAGCTGCCCAGGACTGGACCACCAGAACAAGCCCAGCTGCCCAGGAGGCCACCTCCAGCACCAGCCCACCTGCTCAGGACAGGGCCACCAGCACTAGCCCACCTGTCCAGGACAGGACTGCCAGCACTAGCCCACCTGCCCAGGACAGGACCGCCAGCACCAGCCCACCTGCCCAGGACAGGACCGCCAGCACCATCCCAGCTGCCCAGGACAGGCCCGCCAGCACCAGCCCAGCTGCCCAGGAGGCCACCGCCAGCACAAGCCCAGCTGCCCAGGAGGCCAGCACCAGCCCAGCTGCCCAGGAGGCCACCGCCAGCACCAGCCCAGCTGCCCAGGAGGCCACCGCCAGCACAGGCCCAGCTGCCCAGGAGGCCACCACCAGCACAGGCCCAGCTGCCCAGGAGGCCACCGCCAGCACAGGCCCAGCTGCCCAGGAGGCCACCGCCAGCAATAACCCCACTGGGCCATGAAGGACCGCCAGCAATAGCCCCGCTGGGCCATTAAGGACTGCCAGCAAAAGACCTGCTGGGCCAAGAAGGACCGCCAGCAGCTGAGTCCCTGCAATGGAGACCGCCGCCTCAGGCACCGCTGCACAGGGCACCGCTGTCTCAAGCACCGCTGAACAGAGCACCGCCGTCTCAAGCACCGCTGCACAGGGCACAGCCATCTCAAGCACCGCTGCACAGGGCACCGCCGTCTCAAGCACCGCTGAACAGGGCACTGCCATCTCAAGCACCACTGAACAGGGCACTGCCTTCTCCAGCACCGCTGAACAGGGCACTGCCGTCTCAAGCACCGCTGAACAGGGCACCGCCGTCTCAAGCACCGCTGGCCCATTAGCGGCAAGGGCACAAAGCCCCCTCTAGAACCAGTGGAGAAAGGCATCCACTACCTCTGTCCTTGGCAGGATGAAGCACTCTGGGCACAAAGCCCCCTCCAGAACCAATGGAGAAAGGCATCCACTACCTCTGTCCTTGGCAGGATGAAGCAGTCTGGGCACAAAGCCCCCTCCAGAACCAGTGGAGAAAGGCATCTACTACCTCTGTCCTTAGCAGGATGAAGCATTCTGGGCACAAAGCCCCCTCCAGAACCAGTGGAGAGAGGCATCCACTACCTCTGTCCTTAGCAGGATGATGCACTCTGGGCACAAAGCCCCCTCCAGAACCAGTGGAGAGAGGCATCCACTACCTCTGTCCTTAGCAGGATGAAGCACTCTGGGCACAAAAAGCCCCTTCCAGAACCAGTGGAGAAAGGCATCCACTACCTCTGTCCTTAGCAGGATGAAGCACTCTGGGCACCATGCCCCCTCCAGAACCAGTGGAGAAAGGCATCCACTACCTCTGTCCTTGGCAGGATGATGCACTCTGGGCACAAAGCCCCCTCCAGAACCAGTGGAGAGAGGCATCCACTACCTCTGTCCTTAGCAGGATGAAGCACTCTGGGCACAAAAAGCCCCTTCCAGAACCAGTGGAGAAAGGCATCCACTACCTCTGTCCTTGGCAGGATGATGCACTCTGGGCACAAAGCCCCCTCCAGAACCAGTGGAGAGAGGCATCCACTACCTCTGTCCTTAGCAGGATGAAGCACTCTGGGCACAAAAAGCCCCTTCCAGAACCAGTGGAGAAAGGCATCCACTACCTCTGTCCTTAGCTGGATGAAGCACTCTGGGCACCATGCCCCCTCCAGAACCAACGGAGAAAGGCATCCACTACCTCTGTCCTTGGCAGGATAAAGCACTCTGGGCACAAAGCCCCCTCCAGAACCAGTGGATATTGCCATCCACTACCTCTGTCCTTAGCAGGATGAAGCACTCTGGGCACAAAAAGCCCCCTCCAGAACCAGTGGAGAAAGGCATCAACTACCTCTGTCCTTAGCAGGATGAAGCACTCTGGGCACAATGCCCCCTCCAGAACAAGTGGAGAGTGTCATCCACTTGAGAGACTGTGGCTTTGCACCCCCCAGGATTGAACAGTAGGCAAACCACCCACTGTAGAGACTTGAGAGACTGTGGCTTTGCACTCCCCAGGATTGAACAGTGGGCAACCCACCCACTGTAGAGACTTGTGAGACTGTGGCTTTGCACTCCCCAGGATTGAACAGTGGGCAAACTACCCACTGTAGAGACTTGAGAGTCTGTGGCTTTGCACTCCCCAGGATTGAACAGTGGGCATGTGGCCCCCTTGTGGATTTGTCATTGTGCACTCAAGCAGCTGAGGTTCCCCCCTTTCCCTCCCCCTGAGGTGCCTGTTTAGTTGCTCTCTGATGCCCCTGCAGTGTTCTCTCCGTCATGGTCGGGGATCTTGTGTGGGCCTCGCCCATACCGTGTGGTCCCAGTGTTCCACTGACTTTATTAGAGCACTACCTGGACTAGTATACTTGGTATATATTTTGTACATGGTGTATATATATATTTCTGCCTACTTGCTTTTAATATATTACAATGGTTACACTCATTTTCTATTGTCTTTGCATTCTTCCGGGGGATTTGGGGGGTGTAACTGTGATGTATTGATATGCATTAGTGTGTGTGTTGTAGTGGGTGAGGGTGGGGGTGTTGCGTGTGTGTGTCCATGTTTTTTCCCTCCCCCCTCCCCTGTGTCGTAGGTGCAGTACTCACTGTGGTCTTCGCCCCAGCGTTCGTGCTCCTGGTAGAGGAGCAGGAAGACTATTGCAGGAAGAATTTGGAGTTCCGGATCCATGGTGTCCTCGTTCCTCGTGGGGTGTGTAGAGGTGAGCGTTTTTCCTTCGGTATTCCTGTTTCCTCTGTGTTTTTATCCGTGGTGAATCCGCCCCGGAAAAGGTGGTGGATTGGCCTGTTGTGAAACTGTGGGCAATACATTGTCCTCCGCCTGTCTGTTGGCGGTGACCGCCAAGCTGTTTGTTTGTACCGCCATGGCGGTCGGAGTGTTAAAGTGGCTGTCTTTGTTGGCGGTTTACGCCACGGTCGTAATAGCTAATTTTTTCCACCGGCCTGTTGGCGGTCTTACCGCCGCTTTATCACCGTCTGCTAGGGTTGTAATGACCACCTAAGTCCGAACGTACAAAGTTGACCAGGACCTCCCAGCCAGCGTATCCGAGGAGGGCTCCAAGGACGTCAGATCAAGATCCAGGTTTACCCCGGTCAAAGGATTTTCACCTCGAAAAAACATCTAAGTCCGAAGGTAAAAATATCCACCGAGGGCTCCCGCGATGCGTATCCAGAGAAGAGTACCAGGAGGTCGGATTGGACAGGCAGGTTCGTCCGGCTGAAGGAAATCTTCAGAAAAGAGACTAAGGGGGTCATTCCGAGGCTGGCGGTGTATCCAGGCCAATTCTGACCACGGCGGTAAAGCCGCGGTCAGAAAAGGGAAACCGGCGGTTTCCCGCCGGTTTTCCCCTGGCCTGAGGAATCCTCCATGGCGGTGCTGCAGGCAGCGCCGCCATGGGGATTCCGACCCCCTTCCCGCCAGCCTGGTTCTGGCGGTTTTGACCGCCAGAACCTTGCTGGCGGGAACGGGTGTCGTGGGGCCCCTGGGGGCCCCTGCAGTGCCCATGCCAATGGCATGGGCACTGCAGAGGCCCCCTAACAGGGCCCCACAAAGATTTTCAGTATCTGCATAGCAGACACTGAAAATCGCGACGGGTGCAACTGCACCCGTCGCACCCTTTCCACTCCGCCGGCTTCATTCGGAGCCGGCATCCTCATGGAAGGGGGTTTCCCGCTGGGCGGGCGGGCGGCCTTCTGGCGGTCGCCCGCCAGCCCAGCGGGAAACTCAGAATGATTTCCCGCCAGGCCAGCGGCATCTGCCGCCGGCAGGGGTCAGAATGACCCCCTAAGTCCGAAGGTAAACTTTTGAGCGAGGCCTCCCGCTAGCTGTAGCCGAGCAGGGCTCCATCACGGTCGGCCTTAAACTTTGACTTTGCCCCGGTCGAGGTGCGACCAGATTGGTGCTTTTTGTTTCTAGGTGCTAGAAAACAATAATTCTTCAAAAATTCATATCTCCATTTCCCCTTATCCGATTTTTTTGGTGTCATTTTAAAGATAAAAATATAATAAATTTTTATAAATTGGTTTTGGATTTTTAAACTGTTTCCTGTGTTTTATTAAATTACTGTTTTGTGATATTTGAATGCTTTACACTCTGGGGGTGATTCTGACCCCGGCGGTCTTAGACCGCCGGGGCCAGGGTCGGCGGGAGCACCGCGACAGGCCGGCGGTGCCCCGCAGGGCATTCTGACCGCGGCGGTAAAGCCGCGGTCAGACCGGCAACACTGGCGGTCTCCCGCCAGTGTACCGCTGCCCGATTCCGACCCCCCCCTACCGCCATCCAGTTCCCGGCGGTCCGCCCGCCGGGAACCGGATGGCGGTAGGGGGGGTCGCGGGGCCCCTGGGGGCCCCTGCAGTGCCCATGCCATTGGCATGGGCACTGCAGGGGCCCCCGTAAGAGGGCCCCTACAAGTATTTCACTGTCTGCTTGGCAGACAGTGAAATACGCGACGGGTGCAAATGCACCCGTCGCACCTTCCCACTCCGCCGGCTCGATTACGAGCCGGCATCCTCGTGGGAAGGTCGTTTTCCCCTGGGCTGGCGGGCGGCCTTTTGGCGGCCGCCCGCCAGCCCAGGGGAAAACTTGAAATACCCGCCGCGGTCTTTTGACCGCGGCGCGGTATTTTGGGGGCGGAATTCTGGCGGGCGGCCTCCGCCGCCCGCCAGAATCAGAATCACCCCCTCTGTCTCCTAAGTTAAGTTAAGCCTTGTCGCTCGTTGCCAAGCTACCAAGGGTTGAGCTGGGTTTAATTTCCTGAGATATAACTGGACCTAAGTGGAGGTTAGTGGCTTATTGCTAAGTGTAGGTACTTACCTGTCCTTACCAATAACCCATTTTCCAACATGGCTGTTTCCTTACTCGCAAATGAGGAAGTGCACAATTTTTTCTCTGGTCAGGTAGACAATGCATATTTTTTTACTTTTGCAGGAGAGCAATACGTCGATTTCCAGACTGGTTCACAATGTTTTGTCAACAATGCGTGAGAAATCCAGCCACACAGTGTTGGAAAACCACTCTACATGGGGTTTGCATAGTTATCAGCAACTGCAAGTGAGTGTTGCGTCATTTCTCCAGCTGCGATGCGTAAATCTCTCAGCCGTGATGCAGGTGAAGCTTTGCTTTTAACCACGAAGCAGGTGGCATGTTTTTCAGCCTCATTGCAGGTAGTGGGTTGAAGTGAGGATTTCAGTCCTTGTTCTGCCAACTTCACCTCTCAAGGGCCCAGGGACTCGACAGAGTACCACGTGGCAGGAGTCTCAGCAGAGAGTCCAGGTGCTGGTAGAGGAAGTCTTTGATGGCTCTGAGATATCAAAACAGGAGACAAGCTCAATTCAAGCCCTTGGAGATTCTTCACAAGCAGGAATATACCACAAAGTCCAGTCTTTGTCCTCTCTCAGGCAGAAGCAGGAACTGTAGGCCAACCCAGCAAAGCACAGTCACAAGCAAAGGGGCAGTACTCTTCCTCCAGCTCCACAGCTCTTCTCCTTGGCTGAGGTTCCTCTTGAATCCAGAAGAAATCTTAAATCTGGGGTTTGGGGTTCACTACTTATACCCCTTTCTGCCATTGAAGTAAGCACACTTCAAAGAAATTCTCTGTTGTTGACAGGATTCTGCTTTGCCCAGGCCTGGTCCCAGGCACACACTAGGGGGTTGGAGACTGCATTGTGTGAGGACAGGCACAGCCCATTCAGGTGTAAATGACAAATCCTCCCTCCACTCTAGCTCAGATGGCTCATCAGGATATGCAGGCTAGCCCCTTCTCCCATTTGTCTCAGTCTAGAGGGGATTTAAAAACAGCCCAACTGTCAGTCTGACCCAGACAGGGGATCCACAAACAGGCAGAGTCACAGAATGGTTTAAGCAAGAAAATGCCCACTTTCTAAAAGTGGCATTTTCAAACTAACAATTTAAAAACCAACTTTACCAGAAGATGTAATTTTAAATTGTGAGTTCAGAGACATCAAACTCCAAATTTCTATCTGCTCCCAAAGGAAAACTACACTTGAAAGATATTTAAAGGCAGCCCCCCATGTTAACCTATGAGAGAGATAGGTCTTGCAACAGTAAAAAAAGAATATTTGGCAGTATTTCATTGTTAGGAAATGTAAAACACGTCAGTACATGTCCCCCCTATAACAGACACTGCACCCTGCCCATTGGGCTACCTAGGGCCTAGCTTAAGAGTGCCTTACATGCATAAACTGAAGGTTTGGGACTGGCAAGTGGGTACACTTGCCAGATTGAATTGGCAGATTAAAACTGCACACACATACACTGCAGTGGCAGGTCTGAGCCATGCTTACAGGGCTACTCATGTGGGTAGCACAACCAGTGCTGCAGGTCCACTAGCAGCATTTGATTTACAGGCCCTGGGCACCTCTAATACACTTTACTAGGGTCTTACTAGTAAATCAAATGTGCCAATTATGGAAAGGAAAAGCCAATTACACATACGTTTTACACAGGGAGCACTTGCACTTCAGCACTGGTCAATAGTGGTAAAGTGCCCAGAGTACCAAAAACAGCAAAAACAGAGTCCCGCACACAGTCAAAACATGGGAAGCAGAGGCAAAAAAAGATAAGTGAGACCACGCCAAGGATGCCAGGTCTACCACCAATCACCAACACAATTTATATAGTGAGCATATGCACTTCAGCACTGGTTAGCAGTGTCAGGAAAAATAGGAGGAAGAAGGCAAAAAGTTTGGGGATGACCCTGCAAAAAGGGCCAGGTCCAACACAGAGGGTGATGATATCACCAAGTGTTTTTTTGCCAATGAGATGGCCTGCATAGAGAGGGATGTTTATAGAAGGCATTGGGCCTCTCTCTTGTGGGAACTGTTCTCAGGAAAATACAGGGATAGACTCCTGACACTGAATGAGGCAAATGCCAGGTCCTATGACCTCATGAAAGCTAACCTGATTGAGGGCTTTTGACTTACAACTGAAGAATACAGAATTAAATTCAAGGAGACTCGAAAAACACCAAATCATTCCTAGGTAAAATTTATAGACTATTCAAGTAAAAATGCTGGGTGGCTGGTTAGAAAGTAACAATACATGATTTTGATGGGTGTTATAATTTAATTATAAAAGAACATCTTTTCAGTAATTGTTACAATGAGAAACTACATCAGTCTCTAGTAGACCTAGGCCCACTTTCTTCTCTGCGGCTGCGGAAGAAGGCAAACCACTGATTCGAGACAAGGGTGACCAAGACTATCACTGATGGGGGAGACTAAAAAGAAAGAGACCAAAAATCCCCACCGATGATGGAAAGATGGGAACCAAAATAAAAACAGAGTCTTAATCGGGCCCTCAAAAACTTGTTTAGGAGGGTAGGCTTGAGACTCCACACAGCCTAAGCGTGGGTACAAAGATAGTAACTTTGATCCTAACAAGGCTTGGTGCCATGAATGCAAAACTATAGGACACCAAACTGGAGACCCTAGCTGAAAAAACAAGAAAAATGCATTGAGTCCAGCTGCAGTAAATGCAATTCCCATTCTCCAGATGGGATCACAGTTGTTGGATAAACATGTCAGTGAACCCACAAAGGCAACAATAGTTACAGAGGGAGGGGTAGACCTATCATGTACTGCCTGACCTAAAATACAAAAATTCAGGCAGCACCCTTTGATTAATGGGACTAAGGTAGAAGCCTTGAAGGACACAGCGGCTGGTGTCACCATGGTGACCCTGCACCTGGTCCACTCAGATCAGTACCTGTTAGGGAAAATGTCACCAGTGCTGACAATGTCACACAGATCTATCCAATGGCAATGGTGTCCTTGGTCTGGGCAAAAGTAGTTGGACAAAAAGAAGTGGCTGTATCCCTATCCATCCCTGTAGATTGCTCCAAATCATTTCCAAGCAGACAATGCAGCTGGGCTGAAGTTGTTGTTGGGCACTGTCTACATAGTGTATGAAAATGACATGCACTGTGCAAAGAGTCCCACTTTGGTATCAAGAGGTACAAAACTGACCACCTAATGATCTGTTTTTGTAGTAGGGTGGGCAAGCAGTAAGGCTGATCTTGAAGATGTGCTAAGTATTTGTTGCACTCACAGTATTAAAGTTGGAAACACTTTGGAGAATAGCTTGTGACCAATTTACAAAAACACTTCAGATTTTTATACAATTTGTTTAAGACCGAGATCATCAAAATAGGTACTTTTTAAGTTATGATTTCTTTTTACATTTAGAGAATATAGGCCCTCATTATGACATTGGTGGTGCTTGTTAAAGTGGCGGTACTACCGCCAACAGGCTGGCGGTAATTACTGCCAAATTATGACCATGGCGGAGATAACTTCCATAGACAGCCAATGTATCACACCAACCGGCAGGCCGTTAACAACACTCACCACGGCAGTAGCCGTAAACAGCCAGGTCGACAAAGTACTGCCCAACATATCATGACACAGGGAACCAGCAGTACCAACGCCATCAAAACCCTGGCGGAAACACATCACAGAAGACAAAAGACTCACCATCGGAGACACAGAGAAGGAGAAAGCAGCCATGGGACCGGAACTGCAAGTCTTCCCTATGTTTATCTATTCCATGCTCCACCTGGGACACCAATGCCTAGCACACAAGGAAGGTAGGGAGGAAAAGAAGAGTGACGCACACCCGCACAACACACACCATCCATACACACCGTCCACACAACCAGCTGTAGACTAAAAACAATGGCACAGGACACACATCATAATAATGCAAGAACAACAAGAATGCAGTAATGAGAATGTACTGAATGTGAACAGCTACCAAATGAACCAATTTTACAAAAAACTGATATGCATAAATGTACACAAAGGGCCAATGCCCAGTCCAAAGTACTAAGGGCCCACATGGACACAGGGTACAGTCCAAGGCCCAACTCAAATCCTGACATCATCTGGATAGAACTCTGCTGGGGCATTAGTTTGCAAGTGGGCAAGCACCTCAGGGGGTTGGGAGGGTTGGGGGCACCTTAGCCGGATACAGGAACATGCCCACTTGTTCCGGAGGGGGCTCCATGCCCATTTGTCTCTGCGGGGGAGTGCAAGGTCACAGTCTCTCAGGTGGGTGACTTGCCCACTGCTTCTGGAGAGGGCTCCATACTCATTTATTACTGCTGGGGAGAGCAAGGTCACAGTCTCTCAGATGGATGACTTGCCCACTGGTTCTGGGGGGGGGGGGCTTCATGCTCATTTCTCTCTGCTGGGGAGTGCAAGGTCACAGTCTCTCAGATGGGGAACATGCCCACTGCTTCTGGAAGGGGCCCCTTGTACAGCAATCCCTAGAGGGTGGCCTACATGCCCTCTGCTGGTGGTGAGAGCTACACTGTCTCATCTGGAGGTGAGGGCTGCACTGTGTCAGCAGGTGAAGGTGCCCCCTGGGCAGCCTCTGCAGGAGGAGGGGGCTGCAATTCCTCAGCTGGCGGTGAGGGCTCCATGACCACTGGTGGTGGTGCCACCCTGACAGCTTCTGCTGGAGTCAAGGGCTTCTTCCCCTTCATGGCAGGAGGTGTGGGATCCTTACCCTTCCTGGCAGGGATTGAGGGCTTCTTCCCCTTCATGGCAGGAGGTGTGGGCTCCTTCCCCTTCATGGCAGGAGTTGAGGGTTTCTTCCCCTTCATGGCAGGAGGTGTGGGATACTTAACCTTCCTGGCTGGTGGAGTGGTATCCTTTACTGTCTTGCCACCATGACTAGGAGGTGCCTCCACAGTCCGGGTGGACTGTTTGGCTGAGGTGCTGGGCTGGGTCATTGGGACCCTGCTCTTACGGGCAGGATGGTGGGGGAAGAGGGAAGAGGTCAAGTTGGGCAAGGAAAAGCTTCTTAGGGACGGTGGGGTGGGATGAGGGAGGAGGGATGGGAGTGGAGGTTGAGGGAGTGGTTGTTGGAGTTGTATGTCTGTGGACTTGGGTGCAGGTGCATGGGCATTGCGGTGATGTGAGGTGGATGGCTGTTGGGTGTCTTAGTGCTTGGGTTTGTGTCCTTTAGGAGGGGGGACAGACAGGGTGAAGGGAGGACACAGGGGCACATGGATGGATGTAGTGGAGGTGTCTGCTTGAGAGGTGTGAGTGCTGCTTGGTGTGGTGATGCTGGTGGTGGATGTTGATGCAGTGCATGCAGGTGTGAGTGTGAATGTGACTGTGAGGGATGTGGAGGAGGATGGGGGGGAGGCAGTGGATGTGGTTGTGTCTGCAACTGTCTGGTGTTTGTGTGAGTTCTTGTGGGATGAAGTGTGGTACCTGTGTTTGACTGTGCCACTCGTGTGTTGTTTTGTGTGCATGCTCATCTGTATATGTGCATGGGAAAGGTGGGTGTTGAGGAGACTGGGACTGGGAAGTGGTAATTGAAGGGGGCATGGTAGGAACAGGGACAATGGCTGCCATCTGAGAGGAGGCTAGAGCCTGAATCGATCTCTGTTGGACCGCCAATCCACTGTGGATGCCCTGCAGGAATGCATTACATTGCTGTATCTGGGATGCCAGCCCCTGGATGTCATTCACAATGGTTGACTGTCCTACAGAGATGGATCTCTAGGGGTCAATAGCCTCCTCACTCAGGGCAGCAGGGCTCAGTGGCAGGGCCTGAGGTGCCTGGGACGAAAGAGGTGGCCACCACACAGCACTGTCACACAAGGGGATCAGGATTGAGCACCATGCATTGCACTGCCAGTGATTTGGCTAGATGCCACGGCAAGATGAGGGCCACACATCGCCAACTGCACCCTTTCTGGGACCCACAAAGCCCTGAGTGACATGGAATGCTAACAAGCTAGGTTACCTGCATTTGCCATACACATATTACCCCTTAGCTGGATCACGCTGCAATGTCTGACCTGGCATTAAGGGGACCCCACTAACTCACTCCCACCACCTGGATCCCATGCCACCTACCAATTATAGTTGTAACGCCAACTGTATTCACCTCCGTTTGGCTGCTGTGATGCCCTCAAGTGCCCATCCAGCTCTGGGTAGGCCACTGCCAGTATGCGGGCAATCAGGGGGTCAGGTTCCGATGGACACCCCTTGCTCATTAGGAGGCCATCCCGAGCTGGGCCTCCGCGGTCCTCCTTGCCCAGCGTCTCAGATCCTCCCACCATTTCTGACAGTGGGTGCTCTACCTGCCATAGACCCCCAGGGTCCGCATGTCGTTGGCGATGGCACGTCATAATCCCTTCTTTTGATGGGCGCTGACCTGCAGAGGTAATACAGACAGGAGGACACCATTACACATACAATCCAGCCTGTCACACATATGCCTCACCAATCCTGTTTCCATCACCATTGGCACACACATCGCCCAGCGCACACCATGTACACCACCACAAGACATGGCCCCCTGATGACACGATGCTTGCTTACACATTTCTATGTATCCTTCACACATGCATTGTGTCCAAGGTGTACTCACCTGTTGGTCTGCAGGCCCATACATCAGTTCGTACTGGGGTAGGACCACTAATCGCTCCAACTCCATTGTTCAAATTGCGACAGCCTACATACTCTTGTGTCCCTCGGATACCTACTGCTGTTGATGAATAGGAGGAGGAGACAACCCCCGTGTACAGACCCCTTGTCGGCTTGGCTACACTGGAGGGCAGGCACATTACACTCACTTATAGACTGGACAGGGCCACAATCACAGAGCTGTGTGCCTAATTTGAGCCTGACCTGATCTCAGCTATCCGTTATCCAACTGGGATCCCCCCCCTTGTGCAAGTGCTATCAGTGTTGCATTTCCTGGCAACTGGTTCTGTCTGAGTGACACTGGGCTTGGCAGCAGGAATGTCACAGCCAATGTTTTCAATCGTGCTGGCAAGAGTTTTGTCTGCCCTGGTGAAATACATTTGCAGCTACATAGCTTTCCCCCAGGTGGAAGATTTGGCCACTGTGAAGTCTGGATTCAATGCAATGGGACATATCCCCATTAATGTTGGGGCGACCGACGGGACACATATAGCGTTTGTCTCCTTCCCGCCAGAATGAACAGGTGTTCAGGAATCATAAGAGTTTCCACACAATGAATGTGCAAATGGTGTGCCTGGCGGACCAGTACATCTCCCATGTCACCTCCGAGTATCCTGGGTCATGCATGACACCTTTGTCCTAAGGAATAACAGCATCCTAAATCTGATGGCCCAACTAAAGTAGCACAGAGTGTGGCTAATAGGTGTGCCAGGGTCCCCACCCATTGTATGTTAGTGTATGCCTTCAGGTGTCATCCCCATAGCATTTTATGAGGCTAAATGTTGTCCCTCAATACTTGCAGGTAACTCTGGCTACCCAAACCTATCATGGCTCCTGACCCCTGTGAGGAATGCCAGGACAGAGGCTGAGAATTGTTACAATGCGGCACATGGGCCTACCAGAAGGATCGTCAAGAGGACATTGGGGCTCCTAAAGGCCAGGTTCAGGTGCCTCCATCTGACAGGTGGATACCCCTGTGCTACTCACCCAGGAAAGTCTGCCAGATAGTAGTGGCATGTTGCATGTTGCACAACCTGGACCTCAGACGGCATATACCTTTTCTGCAGGAGGTGAGACTTGAGATGCCCCTGTGGCAGCAGTGGACCCTGAGGACAGTGAGAATGAGGAGGCAGAGGACAGCAGAACATCAGTTATACGTCAATACTTCCAATGACACACTTGTGAGACAGTGCAACTGATCATTCCTCTGACTATTGATGTTTTCTGTGTGACTGTAGCATGATAGCATTAACTTCCTTTGCATCTCAACTTACTGTTATCTATGGCTTGTCATTTCACAGATGCTGGTGATATAACAACTGTGTACTGATTAGATGACTACAGACAGCTACAGGTTATTATTTCTATGTTCTCACAGTGTTAAGATCATTCGCACTGGATGTGACTATTTCCCTAAATGCACATTTTCAACACACAAAATACTAGTAGTCAAGTTGTGTTCAATGGTGGTTATTGTAGTGCTATGAAATTGAGGGGAAAGTGCAATGGAATGGGGTGATGGTGGAGGAAAGTCCAGGGTATTGTTCTAGTCTATTTGTAGCACAGGTCCTGTGTCCAAGGTGCCATAGGAAGGGGAGCCAAGGCAGTTCAAAGTGGGTAAGGTGACAGTGTAGGACACAAGGAGGACAATCAGGAGAGTCTCATTTCCTGGTGGTGGTTTTGGCAAGAGTCTCCGGCTTCTGTCTTGGTCGCAGGGAATGTTTGTGGGGTGGTTTACCTTCTGCAGGGGGCGGGGTGCTGGTGGCCTGTGGGCTTGTGGGGGGCCTCCTGCCCACTAGCTTCAGAGGAAGTGGAGGGCTTATCAATGGACTTGGCTAGTGGTAGGGGCCCGCTGCTGTGCTTTTGCTTCCTTCATGATGTTGGCCATGTCTGACAGCACCCCCGCTATGGAGATCAAGGTGGTGTTCTTCTGCACGTTGTCAAGGATCTGGCCCATCGTGTCCTGGGAATGTTGGTAGGCTCCAAGGATCTCGGTGAGTGCCACCTGGAGAGTCGGTTCCCTGGGCCTGTCCTCCCCCTGGTGCACAGCAGTCCTCCCAGTGTTCCTGTTGCCCTGTGTCTCTGTCCCCTGAACCGTGTTCCCACTGCCACTGACCCCAGGTCCCTGATAATCTTGGGGGTAAGGTGTGGACTGGGGTCCCTGTACAGTGCTGATTGACGTGTCCTGGGGACAGAGGTGTGGATACGCTTGGTGGGTGCAGTGGTGTTGGATATTGATGGGGGAGGCTCTGTGTTGGACTGTGAGTGGGATGGGATAACTGACTGTCCAGTGGTCCCTGATGGGCCAGGTTGTTGATCCAGATCCTGAAGTCCAGAGTTACTGTCATCACTGGGAGCATCATCTGTCGGGGGACCAGATAGTCGTGGCACCTCCTCTCCGCTGACATTGCTGGGGAACCTATAGGATGTAAGTGAGGTATTATGATTCATGCCTGTGACATATTGTACATCCCTGGCTTCCCCTCTATCGTTGCTGCTGCCCTCCCACCTTTGTTTGTGTATAGTGATGTACCGTGGGGTTGTTAGTTCCCCTATGCTGCGCATGCTTTAGTGATGGATATCCATGCAGGGCTGGGAGATCTGTCCATTCATTGGTATGGCATGCAGGGTTTGGCATTGGGGTTAGTCATATGTGTAGGTGCAGTGTGTGGGATGGAATGGAGTGATGGGAGTGAGGTTGAGGGGGTGTGATGGCATGCAGGTATGGGGGGTGATAAGTAGTAAAAATTGACTCACCAGTGTACAGTCCTCCCGCTACTCCAGCGAGTCCCTCAGGATGCAGTAATGCTAAGACTTGCTCCTCCCATGCTGTGAGCTGTAGGGGAGGAGATGGAGGTCCACCCCCAGTCCTCTGTATGACGAGCTGGTGCCTTGCTGCCATGGAACGCACCTACCCCAGTAGGTTGTTCCACCTCTTCCTGATGTCATCCCTTGTTCTTGTGTGCTGTCCCACGTCGTTCACCCTGTCCACGATTCTCCGTCTTAGCTCTATCTTCTTGGCAATGGATATCTGCTGTACCTGTGCTCCAAACAGCTGTCATCTACCCTCACTATTTCCTCCACCATGAGCCTCAACTCAGTGAAACAGGGGTGCCTTAGTGGGGACATGGGTGTTGTGTGGTGTGTGTTGGAGAGAGTTTGTTGAGTAATATGGTGGAGTGTGTGATGTGGGGTGCGTGAGGGATATATGGGTGTCTGTGTCTAGTTGTCTCTGTGCTGTTCGTGTCAATCTCCTGGCAGTAATTGTTGTTCCTAAAGGGTTGTGGGTAATGTGAGTGTGTGTTTTATGGTGCTGTGGGTGGGTGGGTGTGTTGGGTGTATGAGTGTTAGGAGTGTGTTTTTGGTATTGGCCAATGTAGTTTTGTTTTGTATTTGGGTGTCCATTCTGAGCGCAGCGGTATGTACCGCCAGTGGTATACCGCCATTGATTGTCCGCCATGGTGATTTGTGGGTCATGATGTGGTGGGTGTTGTTTTGTTGGTGTAAAGGTCTGGGTGTTGGTACCGACAATTTACCGCTGACCTTTGGGCTGGTGGATTTGGGTATGTGGCAGTATTCTGTCGGACTGGGGTGTGTGTGTCATAATATGAGGAACGGATATTTGCCAACCCGGCGGTATGTTGGCGCCCGTCACCGTGGCAGCAAGTGGGATTTACTGCCAATGTCATAATGAGGGCCATAGTCTTTATGTGCATCTTTGCACCATAGTAATAAACTGGAAAGTTTTGGTCGAGGTTGCTGAGATGTCCTGAGGGCCAGCTGGAGAAGTTTGGGCCTTTCCAGGCTCAACTCAAGCGGGAGCAGCGGTTGAAAGTCTTGGAGCTGGTGCAGAACAGAGAAGGGGACCACTTGCAAACACACTGCACAGATGGACTTAAAGGTAAGTCTATTGGGCACCCCCTGGAGTGTAGAGGTTGCAAGGAGCTATGGACACCTAGAACATGGCTGTTTTTCTTATGCAGGGGCCAGGGAGGCTGAGTGCAGTACAGATAGGTCACCAAGGGTGGTGCACCAGGGAGTGCTTTTAGCTAGATGCAGGTCACTTTGTGGGTGTATTGCAGGTCAGCAAGGCCTCTCTGAGGGGTGGTTCTTAGGTGTCCTGAAGTCCATAGACTGGTGCTTGCCTCTAATCCTCAGGGAGTATGGAGTGGACTTTTCTTCTGGGTGTCGGACGTTGGGGGTCCAGTACCCCAGGTATTGGACATCTCAGGTCCAGAAGGTTGCAGTGCCACGAAATTTGGCAGTCTGACAGACTGTGTTCCTCGAGTTCCTCAGGTGGATTTTGGTATGGCTGGTGTGTCTGGTTTGTTGGACAGCTGCCAGTCAGTGAACCAGACTTTATTGGTTTTGTGCCTGCAGTGTGCATGAAGTGATGCCCTTACTCAGAGGGAGGTTCTTGGTGATTTTCAGAAGGCTGATAATCTTCTTTTTTTGGGGGGGTCCTTCCATTCACAAATCAACCCTTTTGTGGCCATTTTCAATTCCTGGGTGCAGCAGGCAGGCTTTGGCACCTTTTTCTTCTTGTAGTGGGACTTCTGTTCTTGTGACTTCTTTGTCACTGGTCTTCTTGTGTTCATTAAATCTGATCTGTAGGTCTAGGGATGCCCACTAAATACTGCATTTAGTGGGCATTTGGGAGAGTACATGGTAGTGGTTGTGACTCATTGTAGCGTTCCTCTGCCCTTGTCCTGGGATTCCTCACCGGGGTCAGTAGCCATGACAGGTTGGGGTAACCAGAGTCACCTGCAAATATCGAGGGACAACTGTTAGACACACACTAACCCTTAGGGACAACCCCATACCCAGACACCTATTCACACTGTATTGGGTCCTTGGCCTCACCTATTAGCCACACACTGTGCCTCTGGAATTGCCCCATCACATAAGGGATTCTGCTATTCCTCAAAATGTAAGCGTCATGCACTGAGCCAGGAAACTTGGCATTCACATGGGAGATGTACTGGTCTGCCAAACACACCATTCATCGAATGGTAGCTTTTCCGGTTTCTGTACACCTGTTCACTCCTGCGTGGGGGTACTAATGCCACATGTGTCCCATCAATGGCACCAATGATGTTGGGGATATGTCCCAGGGCATAGAAGTCACCTTTCACTGTGGGCAAATCCTCCACCAGAGGGAAAACGATGTAGCTGCGCATGTGTTTCAGCAGGGCAGACAACACATTAGAGAACATTTGCTGGGACATCTCTGATGCAATGGCCACTGTTGTTTGAAAGGAACCACTTGCCAGGAAATGGAGTACTGACAGGATCTGCTCTAGAGGCAGTATCCCTGTGGGATGGCAGATAGCTGACATCAGGTCTGGGTCCAACTAGGCACACAGTTCCTGGATTGTTGCACGATCAAGTCTGTATGTGACTATGATGTGTGTCTCTTCCATTGTCGACAGGTCCACCAGGGGTCTGTACACCAGAGGATGCCGCCATGTCATCACCTGCCAAGCAGACGTGCCCTATGGAGGAGAACAGCGAGCAGAGAGTCAGCCAACACTGAGGTATCACAAATTGTTATTAGCTGAAAATATATTAATCCGCTCTGCCAGTAACTGTGTGTATTCCAGGCCTAGATAGGTGTGACGCAGTTATTATTAATGCCATGTGGCCCCCTGAAATGGCGGCTGCCTGACCTGTAAGGTGGGAGAAGGGGATATGAGGTAACTGCGCTGGCGTTGTACACCGTCGTGGTGCAAGTGCTACTGTGACCTGTGTCTGGAAGCAACAATGGCTTGAGTGTCTGGGAAAGGGGCCCCTGCCTTCACTTCGGAGGAGTTGTAGAAACTAGTGGATAGGGTCCTCCCCCAGTACACACAACTGTACGTTCCTCCAGACAAACAGGTGAGTACACTGTGAGCATGCTGAATGGGAAAAGCCTGCTTTGAGTGGTGTGGCTGGATGAAACATGGGGGGCGCTGAGGCCGTCATGTGCGGATGCTGAGTGTATGTGCATCATGGCATGGGTGGGAAATGGTGGGCAATGAGTATGACGGTCCGGCCGGGTGAGTAATGTCCTTTCCCCCTGTGCCATTCCTCTAGGTCAGTGCCCACTAGAAGAAGGCTATTTGGCGTGCCATCGCCAAGGACGTCCGGACCCTGGGGGTCTACCACAGACGGAGCACCCACTGCCATAAAAGATGGGAGGACCTGTGCCGCTGGAGTAACAAGACGGCGGAGGCCCAGCTGGGAATGGCATCCCAATGTGGAAGGGGTGCCCATTGCACTATGACCCCCCGATGTTCCGGATCCTGGCGGTGGCCTATCCAGAGTTGGATGGGCGCTTGAGGGCATCACAGCAGCCACAAGGGGATGAGTACACTCTCATTCAGCTGACTAAGCGCACATTATGAGGTGCCTGGGTGGGGGAGGTGGGCAGTGGGTTCCCCTAGGCCAGGGCGATCTTGGTAGGCAAGGTCCCTTGTGAGGCAAGCTATGTGGCACCCCAACCCCACTAGTGGTAAGAGCCATCTACAACTAGTCAGGCTCCTGTGACTTCCAGGTGTGCAGCAATTGGGCTTAGGCTTTGTACGCCATGGTCATGTGAAAAATCTAAGAACTGTAAGTGCATGGTGTAGTGCTGAGGGCTGCTCACTGTCTGTTGTATCCGCCAACGGTAGCGGTGTTGCATGCACTGAACATGTCTTTCTTCTGTCTCTCCCCCCTTTCAGTGGTCCCCTGTTCTTGTGTGCAATAGCATCATCTGGCGGAGGAGCATTGGAACCAGAGCAGGAGGGAGCTGCATCCCACTTGGCCCTGGAGGGTGAAGCAACGGAGTCTGAAGCCACCAGTGGGACAGAGGGCGAGGGGAGCTCCACAATGGGGACAGGAGCAGAGACCAGTGACAGCGACTCATCCTCTGATGGGAGCTCCCTTGCGGTGGCAGGCACTTCCATGCCCACTGCATCAAGAGGTACAGCCGCCACCCCCCTACCAGTACCGCCCTCCCAGCAGCCCCTCTGCGTGTGTCCCGTGCCCGCTCACCCAGGAGGGTGGGCATCTCCTTCGCCCCCGGCACCTCAGCCCCTGCCCCAGTCAGCCCTGCTGCCCTCGGTGAGGAGGATATTGACCTCCTGAGATCCCCCACTGTTGGGCAGTCTACCATTCTGAATGCCATCCAGGGTGTTGAGAGGCATTTGCAACAAACAAATGCATACCTGGAGGGCATTCATTCTGGCCAGGCAGCCCAACAGAGAGCATTTCAGGATCTGGCGTCAGCACTGATGGCAGCCATTGTCCCTGTGTCCAGCCTCCCCCCTCCAACCTCCTCCACCCAGACCCAATCCCCTGTACCTCAGCCTATCCCAAGCACACCATCAGACCAGCATGCACACACATCAACATACAAGAGTGGCTCAGGCAAACTTAAGCACCACACATCCCACAGGCACTCACACAAGCACCATATCCATGCACACATACCAACATTCACTTCCTCCACTGTGTCCCCCTCCTCCACGTCTCCCTCCTCCCTCCCAGTCTCGTCTCCACTCACACCTGCATGCACTACATCCTCAGCCACTACCTCCATCACCAGCACGCCCTCACCACACACCGCTCACGTGCAATCTCCACCCCCACTACCATTCACACATCCCCTGTGTCCTCTCCCAGTGTGTCAGTGAGCCCTCCTCCCTTCACCCAAATTCAGCAGACATACACCTCCTACAACCACTACCTCTTCCTCCACTTCCAAACCCCCTCCATCTACCTGTCCCAGTGTGTCTAAAAAACTTTTCCTGGCCAACATTGACCTGTTCCCTACACCTACCCCCCCCTCCGTCCTTCACCTAGGCCAGGCTTTCCAGGTCCCAGCCCAGCACCTCAGCCACCCCATCCCCAGGCACAGTGGTGCCAGCAACTGCGGGGTCATCAAGTGTGCAACCCTTCAGAACTGCCAGTGTGCCACGTAGCGAGGGCAAGGACATTCCGCCACCTGCCAAGGTGAAAAAGGTGCCCACATACCGGAGGGAGAGGCCGAAACTACCAGCCACCAAGGGCTCAGCAAAAACGAAAGTGGATAGTGGCAAGACAACTGCACCACCATCAAAGGTGGGGAAGGGGCAAAAACAGAAGGGCAGGTCAGGAGAGGGCATGGTGGCACCGACTGAGGGACCAGTGTCACACCTTCTGTCCACGTCCACGCCAACCTGTACGGCAATGAACACCGCTAGCTGCACCGCCACCTGCACCGCCTCCGGCACATCTACAGCCGCTGCGACAGTCCCCAGCCTCTTGCCTGATGGGCAGCCATCCGAGACTGCAGGAGACATCCTGCTTTCTCCCTCAGCAGGTGCTGACCCATGCATCGCTGCCAGCCCCACCGCCAGCACCGCTGCCACAGAGACTGCTGCAAGCCCCACCACCACAGAAACTGCCACAAACACCTCCAGCGGCCCGCAACTTCCTCGGACAGTGGCACCACCGCCGACATGCCTACCATCTCCAGTGGTCAGTCTTCCGAGGTTGGAGGAGAGTTCCAGGACCCTGGGCAGCTTCCATAAGCATTACTGTAACCACTGTTGGCACCTGCAGGTGGAAGGCGAAGCCACAGCAGTGTGGGGTATGTCGCTGCCTCCATGGCATATCATGCTACCTGTACCTCGCCAATGTCATGCCAAGCACACCCAGGTGAGTGAATTGTACTGGCCACACTGCAGGTGGAGCACTCTGGGCACAAGGCCCTCTCCAGAACCAGTGGAGTATCACATCCACTACCTCTGTCCTTGGCACGATGAAGCACTCTGGGCTCTGGGCACAAGGCCCCCTCCAGAACCAGTGGAGTATCACATCCTCTACCTCAGTCCTGGGTAGGATGAAGCACCCTGGGCACAAGGTCCCCTCCAGAACCAGTGGAGACTGTTATCCACTTGAGAGACTGTGGCTTTGCACTCCCCAGGATAAAGCAGTGGGCAACCCACCCACTTGAGAGACTTGAGAAACTGTGGCTTTGCACTCCCCATGATAATGCAGTGGGCAAACCACCCACTGGAGCGACTTGATAGACTGTGGCTTTGCACTCCCCAGGATAATGCAGTGGGCAAACCACCCACTGGAGAGACTTGAGAGACTGTGGTTTTGCACTCCCCAGGATAGAAGCAATGGGCATGGAGCCCCCTCGTGCAGCAGTGGCATCATGCGTTCATCTGGCTGAGGTGCCCCCCCTCCCACTGAGGTGCCTGTTTCATTTCGATCTGATGCCCCTGCAGTGTTCTCCCTGTTTACAGTCAGGTATCTAGTGTGGGCTTCGCCCATGCATTTTCGGCCCAGTGGTCCACAGACAATGATTGCTGCACTATCCAGACTTGTGTAGTTGGTGTACATAATTGTATATAGTGGATTTGGAACTTTGATAATGAGATTTCACATGACTACATTTGTTCAAATCATTTGCTTTTGTCTTTGTGTTCATCCAGGGGGCGGGGGGAGTGTATATGTAATGTTGCTGCATGTATTTGTGTGTCTGGTGTTGTGGGTGAGGGTAGGGGTGGGGGTGTTGCGTGTGTGTTTCACTCTCTTTTCCCTCCCCCCTTCCCTGTGTTGTAGGTGCAGTACTCACTGTGGTTGTCGCCACCATCTTTGGTGCCCCTGATAGAAGGGAAGGAAGACCAACATCACCAGTAAGTGCAATTCGGGCTCCATGGCGTCCTGGTTCCTCGTGGGGTGTGGAGAGGTGAGTGTTTTCCCTTCTGTGTACTGTTTCCGCCGTGTTTTTGTTCGCGTTTGTTCCGCCCCGGAAAAGGTGGCGGATAGGCATCTTGAAATACAGTGGGCGGTACTTTGTCTTCTGCCTGTCTGTTGGCGGTTACTGCCGCGGTGTTTGTTGCTGCCGCCGTGGCGGTCGGAGTGTTAAAATGGCTGTCTATGTTGTTGTGATTCCATTTTTTTTCCGCCGGACTGTTTGTGGTATTACCACTGCTTTAACATCGACCGCCATGGTTGTAATGAGGGCCATAGTGTTCTGGCAAGTGACAGACTGACCTGTATGGCTAGATTTCTTACTTTGGTGATTGGTGCTTGAAGCAATGATTGGCAAGAGACAGGACTATCTATTGAGAATGCTCTCCTGGGGAATGAGGGAGTGTAGCAGTTGATAATGTGCAGCACAGAGCTCACTGTAACCTTATGTTAAAGGGGCTTATAATGTGCATAGTTACCCTGACAACAGGTCTTCCCAGTGCTGGACCCAGGGGACATACGAGCTGCAACCTCTGGCACCTAATGGGGCCAGGGAGGGCTAGATGGAGAAGATCCAAGTCTTAAGAAAGTTCCTGAAAAGCAGATGGTTGGGTATTCCTGTGGGAGAGAGGGAGTGAGTTCCGGAGAGAAGCGGACAGAGAATGGAAAGAGCAACCACCTGCTCTTGCTCACCTGATTTGGGGATCAATGGCCAGGTTGAGATCGGCTGAGTAAAAGAGTCACAAAGGTCAGTAAGGTGAGGGCGAACAAAATGGGAACCCCCAGTGTTTTCAGGGTCTTATGACTGAAGCACAAAGTATTGGAGTGAATACCCTTATCAACAGGGAGCCAGTGCAGCTTGTGAAGAAACTGGATGCAGAGCACAATTTGGGGAGGGAGATTATCAGCCTAGCTGCTGTATTTTGTGCTAGCTGAAATCTTCTTGTGACCAATTTGTTGGCTCCCATGTGCAGAACTTTGTAGTAATTTAATTGGGACAGAATTACTGCCTGAAAAATGGTTTGTCGGGTGAGTGATTTGAAAAAGCCCAGGATTTAAGGCTTCTCAAGAGTCCAAAGCAAGTACCAGCTACAGACTTGGTTTGGGTCTCACTCTTCACACCTCTGCAGCACAGGAGAAACTAGTTCTTCTTCTTTGGTGATTTTTTTGGGAAAAATATCTAAAATGGCATCAGGAGGTAAGAGACCAGCAGGAAGAACAACAGAGAGAGCAAGAAGAGGAAGAACAAGTGCCACAGAAAGGAATCCATTGCTTGGAGTTTTTTCTGTATACCTTCTGGAGAAAAGGCCATTGCAAAGGTTGTAAAATGCAACCTTTGCAGCAAAGAACTATCCAGAGGGACTAGTAAGAAGTACTTGCATGGCACCATCAGCATACTGAAGCACTTGCAAACCATCCATCCCCGTCACCTTCTGAGATCAGAAATGGAGCCGGATGCAGCGCAGTCACCAACAGCGTCTGCTGCAGTTGAAATTGCTCCTGGAGACCCAGTGCCTGCAGCTGTTACAGCAACATTTCTGCTGTTATTCAGCAAATGCTAAAAGTTGCATTATTTTGCAGTGTGCAACAAAGTTGTTTAGTTGGTGAACAGTCTATGCCAGCATTCACATAGGCTGTGGTAAACCACAAATGCTACTTTTTTCAATAAGACTATTTGCAAATGTTCTGTGAACTTTTCCAGATAATTTGTTTTAGTTCCAATTTGTTTTAAAACAAAACAAAGCACAAAAAGTTTCAAAAACATATAAAAGGTCCTTTTTGAAACCAGCTTCTTTGATTTAAAGAAAGAGAACCTATATGCTTTGTTTCTTTGTAAATGTATGAATACGTAATGCCATATGTCTATATGTATATCACTATAAGTGGGTGTGTGAGTGTTTGTTTGGGTGTCTCATTGGTTGTGTGAGTGGCTCTGCCGGTCTGTTAGTGGCTGCAATTATTGTTTTGTGGGTTGGTGAGGGGGTGTCTGAGTGGCTGTGTGGGTGTGTGAGAAGATGCAGTAGTGTTTTTCTGGTTATGTTAGGGAATATGCGAATGGGTGCGTGTGAAACTATTAGGACATTTAGGCAAAGCACGGAAAACATTTTGCAGTGTTTTTATGAATGTATTCAATCACAAGTGATATTTACTGAGTAAGTGACCGCAAGGATGGTAACACGTGTTCAAGTCCCACAAAAGGGGTTCTGTGCGCACAATTAAATAACAACCTATTCACAGACTTGAAGCAGGATCCTTTATTTTGAATTTTTTCTTAACATTATTCTGTTATTGGCATATTTTTAAAACATTGGGAAAGGGTAGTCCCCACAATGCAGGTGTCCACACATAGGCCCTCATTATGACATTGGCAGTAAATCCCAACTTACCGCCGTGGCGTATGATATCCGTTCACCATATTATGGCACACACACACACCTATCCGACAGAATTCAGCCACAGACACAAATCCACCAGTCCAAAGGTCAGTGATAAACTGGCGGTATCAAAACCCACACCGTTACGCCAACAGAACAATGGCAACCACATTATGACCCACGAATCACCACGGCGGACATTCAACGGTGGTAAACCATTGGCGGTACATACAGCTGCACTCACTATGGACATCCACAGACAAAACAACACCACATTGGACAAATCAAACAACACACACCTGACACCCAGACACACACAACACCCACACACCCACACAACTATAAAACACACACCCATGTTACTCATAACCCTTTACAATTACAAATCATTGGCATGAGACCAACACCAAGACCTCCTAGCCTACTAGAGCCAAACACCACTCACACCCATACATCACTCACACACTTCACATCACCCAACACACCCTCACCAACACACCTCACATAACACCCATGGCATCACAAAGACACCCCTGTTTCACAGAGGCGGTGTTAAGGGTCATGTTGGAGGAGATTGTCATGATAGAGCCACAGCTGTTTGGAGCACAGGTGCGGCAAATATATGATAGCTAGGAAGAGGGAGCTATGGCGGAGAATTGTGGACAGTGTCAATGCCGTGGACAACACCCCAGAACAAGGGACAACATCAGGAAGAGGTGGAACGCCCTATGGGGGAAGGTATGTTCCATTGCAGCAAGACACCAATTCGCCATCCAGAGGACTGGTGGTGGACCACCACCTTCTCCCCCACAACTGACAACATGGGAGGAGCAAGTCTTGGCATTCATGCATCCTGAGGGCCTGGCAGGAGTAGAAGGAGGATTGGACTCTGGAAAGTCAACTCTCTACAATTTATATCACCCCCTACCTTTATGCCATCACATACCCCCACCCTCACTCCCATCATTCCAACACCACCCACAAACCCACCATCCCACCCATCCCAATCCCAAGCCCTGCATGCACCACCAATGCATGGGCACCCCTCACAGCCCTGCATGGACACCCTTCACTAAAGCATACACAGCATAGAGAACTAACAATCCCACCATACACCAACATACACAAGTAAAAGCTGGCAGGGCAATACCAAACATAGAGGAGAAGCCAGGGATGTAAAATATGTCATACACATTAACCATAACACATCATTGACATCCCCACAGCTACCCCAGCCAATGTAACCGGAGATGAGGTGCCAACCCTATCCAGTCCCCCAACAGAAGAGGCCCACAGTGATTACAGTAACTTCAGGATCTGGATGATCTACCTGACCCATCAGGGACCACTGGACAGCTGGTTACCCAAGCCCAGTCACACACCACCACAGAGCCTCCCCATCAGGAAACACCACCACAGCACCCACCCAGCGTACCCGCACCTCTGTCCCCAAGAAACGTCAATCAGCAGTGTGTCCACCTCTACAGGGACCCAGGCCACACCTCACCCCCAAGACAATCAGGGACCTGGGGTCACTGGCACTGAGTACATGGTTCAGGGGACAGAGGCACAGGCCACCAGGGACACCGGGAGGACTGTTGTGCACCAGGAGGAGGACAGGCCCAGGGAACCGACTCTCTGGGAGGCACTCTTCGAAATCCTGGGAGCCTATCAACATTCCCAAGACACAATGGTCCAGATCCTGCACAACGTGCAGGAGAACAGGCAGCTGCAGGAGGGACAGTACCAGGGGATCAGGGAGGACTTGCAGGCCATCACCAACACCCTGATCTCCATAGCAGGGGTGCTAGCAGACATGGCCACCATTATGAGGGAGGCAGACTCACACCAGCAGGCCCCTGCCACCTGCCAGTCATCTGAACAGCCTTACACTTCTGCTGCCACTAGAGGCCAGGAGGCCCCGTCACAGGACTCACAGGCCACCAGCACCCCTCCCCCTGCAGACTGTGAACCACCCCACAAATGTTCCCTGTGATCCAGACAGACACCAGAGACACATGCTAAGACCCCCGCCAGGAAATGAGACTCTCCTGATTGTCCCCCTTGTGTCCAACTTAGTCACCCTGTCCACGTTGAACTGCAATTGCTCCCCTTCCTATGTCCCCATGGACAATGCACACTTCATGCCATTATACTTTCCCCCTATATGTTAGCACTTTAATAAACACCCTTTGAAAAAAATCTATATCAAATATATATTTTTTGAAACGGGTACAACCATTGCATATGAACTGTTCATAGAATGAGCATAGATTAATGACCTGTAGCTGGCTGAAGTGACCACACCAGGAGTATTTGTCAAATCACCATCTGCAAAATGAATAGTGTTAGAAATGGGGTCTTTGGTTGGCAGTCAGGTTACTTCCTGTCCAGGGACCCTCAATATAGTCAGGGTAAGTCACATACACAATCCAAATTATCCTGTGCCCACCCTCTGGTAGCTTGGCACTGATCAGTCAGGCTTAACTTAGAAGGCAATGTGTAAAGTTTTTGTGCAATAAATCATACAATAACACCATATAGCACCACAAAAATCCACCACACAGTGTTTAGACAAATATATAAAATTTATCTGGATAAATGCAGGTGAAAACGATTAAAATGCAATTAGTATATGTTCAGATATCACTGTAAAAGTAATATAAAGTGTCTTAAGTCTTTTAAAAGCAAAGTCTCTATCAAGCACAAATTACCTGGTTTGCGTGCAAAATCTCCGCAAAGAACCACAGAGGAGGAGATGCGTGGAAACAAAGGGGTGTGCGTCAATTTCTCGGGACGCACACGCCGATGCATTGTTTAGTTTTCACGCAGGGACGGCGGTGCGTCAATTTCCAGTGCTCGGTCATGGATCCTCTTCGGGTTGAAGGGTTTTCGGATGCCCTGGGGATGATGCGTGCATTTCCTGCACTAGCAGGATGAAGTCACAGGAGTTGCATCGATTCGGTGGCCGTTGCGTCAAATTTTCTACCACACGGCAGGTGCTGCTTTGATTCCTCTATGGAAGTCGGGCTGCATTGTTCCGGCTCGGCTGTGCGTCAATCCTATGGGCCGTGCATTGAATTTCCAGTCGCTACACTGGTGCTGCATCAATCTTCCTGATGCAAAGTCGGGCTGCTTCGTTCCGGTTCGCGTGTGGTGCGTAATTTCTGGCAGGCTGTGCATTGAATTTCGCCGCACAAGGAGTCCTTCTTGAAGAGATGAAGTCTTTTTGGTCCTGAGACTTCAGGGAACAGGAGGCAAGCTCTATTTAAGCCCTTGGAGAGCACTTCTTCACCCCAGCGAGAGAGCAGCAAGGCAACAGGGAAACAGCAAGGCAGCAGTCCTTCACAGAAAGCAGACAGGTGAGTCCTTTGGGCAGCCAGGCAGTTCTTCTTGGCAGGATGCAGGATCTGGTTCAGGTTTCTTCTCCGGGAAGTGTCTGAGTTGGTAGGGGCTGAGGCCCTGTTTAAATACCCAAATGTGCCTTTGAAGTGGGGGAGACTTCAAAGAGTGGCTTAGAAGGTCCTCTTTCAGCTCAATCCTGTCTGCCAGGGTCCCTGTAGGGTGTGTGGCAGTCCTTTGTGTGAGGGCAGGCTACTGTCCTTTGACATGCAAGTGTCAGGCCTTCCACCCTCCCAGCCCAGGAAGACACATTCAAAATGCAGATGTATGCAAGTGAGGCTGAGTATCCTGTGTTTGGGGTGTGTCTGAGTGAATGCACAAGGAGTTGTCAACTAAACCTAGCCAAACGTGGATTGTAAGGCACAGAAAGATTTAAGTGCAGAGAAATGCTCACTTTCTAAAAGTGGCATTTCTAAAATAGTAATATTAAATCCAACGTCACCAGTCAACAGGATTTTGTATCACCATTCTGGCCATACTGTGGGTCATATTTATACTTTTTGACGCAAAACTGCACTGACGCAGTTTTGCATCAAAAATATTACCGCCGGCTAACGCCATTTCTTTGCGCTGTGCGGGCGTCAAATTTATACTTTGACGCACGGCGGCGCAAACCACTGGTGTGAGACATTTTTTTTTACTCAAACCAATGCGTCACGTCGTAAAGGAAAACAACGTTAATGCGGCGAAAATGACTGTACGCCGGTTTATGATGTCGCAAACCGGATAAGCACTGTTTTTTGATGAAATTGCGTCAAAAAGCGGCGCAAACATTGCAAAATGTGCATAGGAGAGCCAAAATGGATCCCAGATGCTTGCACAGACCACAGGAAGATGACTACCGACCAGGAACCAGCCAGGAGGACCCACAGAAGACCCAGGGCAGGGAGAAGAAGAAAAGAAAGTGTCGCTTCAATGCAGAGGAAAAGGAAATTCTGGTTAAAGAGGTGACGGAACACCAGCACCAACTGTTTGTCACCTCAAAGTTGACAATCAGTAGGAGAGAGGCAATATGGCAACAAATTGTTGACAAGATCAACAGTGTGGCAGAAGTACGGAGAACAATCATCGAGTGCAAGAAACGCTGGCATGGCTGCAAGCGCAGGACCAAGGAAAAGATGGCCAGGAACAGGAAGGCAGCACTGGAGACTGGAGGTGAAAGTCCAGCACCCCCGGAGGCCCTGGACCACATGGAGGAGATGGTGGCAGCCGTCATCCCAGAGGAGATCGTCACAGGGATTCAAGGACAGGACAGCGTAGACTACCAGGAGACAACACACATGCAAGGTAAGTCGCATGGGGAATTAAAATGCATAAATGTTAACTGTAAGCAGGGGGGTGGACATACCTACTACACAATGCATGTAAGTCATGATATTCAGGGAGTGGAATGGGTAAAGGGGCATGGCATGGGGGCATGGCCCTTTCAGAGGAAACCTGGGGCACACTACTAAACAACACCAACAACCTTTGCATGGGGGTATGCTGCCATGCCAAGGATGTTGCAAAGGTAACACCAGGCCTGGAGGGCAGGGTACAACGTAAAACTGGCAGCCCGTCACACGTCAGCCAGTATTCTCCCTACAGTAACTAGGGCCCAATTAACAACCTCTGGCCATACCTGCAAGTGGAATGTAACATTGACAACAGTTGCCACTACCACATCTGCTGTGTGTGCAGGTCAAGTAGCTAATGGCAGTAACGTCCCCATGGATCAAACACACCCAAATTAGAGGGTTCAGGATGACAACGTTATCAATCCCCTGAAATCAATAAAAATGTTCCAATCCAGTCAAATATGATTGTCCAAAGTTGCTACAAACATCAGCCTTTGTCATAAACGTTAGGAGGTACACAGCATTAATGCCATACCCATGCTGCATATGTCAAGGTCCACCCCGTGCCTGGGTCACAATAGCTCCAATGCCACCATGCAACATCCCAAAAGTCATATTGCTCAGACAACAGCATTGAGGGGTAGGACACATGTAACTGGTTACAGTAATACACATGCACAGTCAGAGGAGGAAATGGAACACCGCCAAGACTATCAGTGCAATCCAATGTACCACACATTTCCCAACACCAGCAGTACATGTTACCAATGCTGACATCCATATTGTGCCACAACAAAGCTATACATAGTATATGCTAGATCTCAACAACATATAGGTGGATGTGAAAGATCAGAGGCTGGGGCAGGTCCAGCTTGTTAAGTGTGGTGCTAGTGCCATCAGAGCACCCACAGCCAGTGAAAGGCCTCACCATGAGATTGGAAGTAGACAGAGGGTTTAGTAGGACAAGAAGATGGCAATTCACAATTTGGCTTGAACCAACACCTAGAGGATGTGATGCTGACAAGTCCACAAACTGACCACAATACATGTGACATGCAGGTGCGGCATAGGCCTGGGAGAATAGTTATATTATAGACATGAACAATGAACAGGAACCAAGATCACAATGTGAAAATAATCAGAAGGCAGGCATGTCACATTACAAAGCCCACAACACAGACACACTAATTGTACCATATCTCATTGCAGAGGACGATGGCTCTCCTGCGGATATACCTGTCCAGGACTATCTTGATGACATGGATGATGAGCTGACAAACATCAGCCGGCAGACCCTCCAAGATGTCCTTGGAACCCTTCAGACCCCAGCTTCAGTCACAAGGAGGAGCACAGAACTAGCAGCCATCACAGAGGACCCACCCACCACCCCAATTGTACGACCTGCCAGCTCAAACACAGTTGAGGACTCTGACGACCCTGGCACCAGCTTTGAGAGAACTGTAGTTGGAGTATAGCAGGAGCTGGCCAAGGAGGTGCAGGTGGGGATGCAAACTATGGCAGCCAGCCTATAGGGGGTGCGTTTGTGTATGATGTCAACTGAAGAATAGGCAGCAGCTATGCAAGGGCGAACAACAATCTTGCAGGAACTTGAAAAAAGGTTGAAGGAAATCAGCACAGCTGCAATAGAGTTGACCCAACACCTACAACAGCAATCCTGTCAACGCATGTGCAAATGCAATATTGAACCCCTCAGGGCCGACCTGGCTGCCTACCACTGTGATGTGGCTGCTATTCTTAAGAACCAGCAGCTCCTCCTTGCTGCAGTACTGCCCTTAAGAGCGCTACAGTTGGCAGCTACCAGGATGTCTGACTCCACGTCTTCGAACAATGAGGTGTGTGTTGCCCCTTCACAAACACCACCACCAAGGGCAGAGGAGACAACACACACATCAGAAGATGAAGACGTGGAACAGATCACCTTCACCCGTAAGAGTACCCGGTAGCACTAGGCCCTGCCACATGGCCACCTATTACGAAGGTCCTGTGCTTTGTAACATGCCAGTCTTGCAACAACAGTACTCAAGCACTGTTCTTCAACCCACTGTTTATCTTGTTACCCTGCCCTGTGATTGTCTCTCACTAACTCATTGGCAAATCCTGTGCCTCTGCACTGTCTGACACTTCACCCCAGCATGTCCAGTGACATGTCCTTTTGCACTTGTGTAGGATCACAATGGAAGATGTCACACTAATGGACTCACAATTATGGACAATGTACATATAGCACTACAGCACTTTTAAATAAATAGCCCTTACACAACAACTTTGTCTCTGTGTAATGTGACACATCAACCGTGATGGCCATCAGTGATGTTCACCTCAGGTCAATGACATTGATTGTCAATACACCTGACCTGAACAAGTCTTGGCTGATAACTATGCACAGTGGCCTGGATTGTATCATCATCTGCCCTCCCTGAGGGTTATTTCCTAGGAAAATATAAACTACACACCATAATGCTGTTTTGTACAGAATAACGCTTCCTCAAGGGATGTCTAGGCCAGAAAATAGTGCCTTCAATATTTACTGAAAATCAAAACTTACCTATGTGACATTTGCCCCAATTTTAGCTAACACACACCAAACAGCATGAATGGATGTGTATGAGTTTCCATACAAATAAGTCACCGGGCTGAACATTGTAACAAATGATAGGTGTGAGTTATGTATACCATACTACATGAGAGCATAATACCACTCGCCTTATAAGGATTCGCTTGGACATCAGGCTGCAGGTAGACTTAACACAGTGTCCCCAATACCAAATCTGTTAGCAAAGTATGTGACATTGAAAACATACATCACAAAATAACCTTACTTTGGGATCCATAGTAATCGTGAGTGGTGGGTGCAATGGATGGCTGAATCTTAGCTAAGTAACTTTGGTGTAGCTGTCAATGTAATAGCTCAGTTGGGATATGGTTGCAGCATGGGACACAAAAGCTAATACAAACTAGGCACTGTTCACTCATGGCAAGGCCCTGATCTACAAGCATTTGACACATACTGTAAAGGGTTACCTAGATATTTATTAAACAGTAAAAACAGAAGCTAAAACCAGGGGAAACACCTTACCTAACCTAAACTACTCCAACTACACATTACCCACAACTGTCCCTAACTAACCTAAGCTAAACTTACTTATCACATTTAACGAAATGATCTAAACATCAACCCTCCACTCCCCTTATAAGACGGGACACATGGAGGACAACATATACTAACCTAAACACATACTATCTTATAATAAACAAATATATATAAATATATATTTTTTTATTATTATTATTTTTTTAAACACCAAAACCCCAACATCGTCCCCCACCCACCCATCCACACACATAATACAAAACAGTTGTAAAAAGTATGATACCCCCACCCCCACCCACTACTACTAACTAAACTAACAGCCTATACTAACCTAACACTAAGCCCCCTAAACCCACTAATTTAAATAACCAGGAAAGAGAAGGGAGAGGAGGGAATCATGGCTGAGTATAAGCCTACATGTTGGCCCTCCGCAGGGTCTTTTTGATGGCATGCACCCTCCGATTCACTTGTGCCACCTCCTGCTGCAGTCTGGTCATTTTACGTAACACACGGTCCAAGTTCCATTGCATCTGGTTAAAAGCTGCAGGGTCTATGACTGCAGCAGGGGTGGTCTGGGTGCCAGTGGAGGAAGTATGGGCCCTTGTCGGTGTCATGTCTGTAGGCTGAGGTGCAACTGGTGCTGTGACAGGTCCTGGAGCTGTCGATGTTGATGGTCCAGCAAAGGTCCCTGCTACTGTTGGTGCCACCGGGTGGAAGTGGTGGTGCTGGTGGTGGTGGCTGTGGTGGACACGGAAGGGCCCTCTTGGGCAAATGCCCTCCACACTCCGGAGGCTCTTTCATGGCGCTAACGCCTTGCCATGTTGCGGAACCCCGACTCCACATCCAGAATGTGGCGGTAACACATTGCCCTGCGCTGAAACTCTCAAATCTGAATGGGAGTCATATTGGCAGCTGTTAAAACAAATAGAAAACCAAACATTAGGTACTTCATTGTGTGAAATGGCTCAAGAAGTAAATCAGACAATACATCTACTGTACCTGAAACAGCCCATATCATCATACAGATCACCGATTGTCCCTGAGGAAGTACATGTCAAGCCAGCCTACACATGTCCTATTATCAAGCAGCACATCAAAACTCTAAAAGATGGGTAACAGCTGGAATTACTTTGGCATCATTGTTCAGCCACTAGTCAGGTAAAAATCATGCTATAAATCTTCCACCACTGACAGGCCAACATATTACTATGTTCTTGATGACAATCTAGGGCCACAAGATCTGCAAATTGCAATTGGAATGGCGGGTGCTAATCATGAGTGGGTTTCCTAGGTTTGGACAAGTGATTTACAGATTTACATGTCTGTGTACTAAACTTGGATCATCAGTCCTAGGTACACTATTCCCAACCCAACGCCTCTGTCTGAGGGGGGGGGTGGGTGGACAATGAACTAATAATTTCTAACAACAAGGACACCCATGAAGCTTTGGAAACCTGCACATGGGTTTGGCCAGCACACCACAGGTAAGGAGGAAGTCCAAATAGGATGCACCCAAACCTTGGACAATCCCATCAACAGTTAACTTTGGAAATGCAGACCATTGTCAACATAATTTCCTACCAGTAACCCATTACTTACAATAAACAGATAGATGCAAGCACACCTCTGGCCATGAGCTGCATGCACACCTAGGCCATTGTACTCAAGTGCCTCATACTCGTAGCACAACATGTGGAGCTACATGCTGCTAGGAAGTTAAACATACAGTCAAACATGTTCATTAGTGAATAGGGAAGCAGACATCTGTGGGTAAGACTTTGGCATCCCTATTCTGGGAGAGTCAGGGTCTGAATGGCTGACTTAATCACTAATTTGGTCCACTGCTACATTTTCTGATCTCAAGTTTTATCCACATAACTCATCCCTATTCACACTGCCGTGCCTACAGGACTGACCTACAATCCCAAATTATGACAATACGATAAGGATTGGCCAACTCAAAGATGGGGAAAAAATGATACTCCACTCAAGGAACAAAACCGATCATTGACCAGCGCATCACACCTTGCTATGTGTCCAAGACACAGGAGTCAATCACACATCATCAGCAAACACAACACAGAACAGAAATATCAACACTTACTGGAAATGTCTGGGTCTGCAAATTGAGCCACCTCTCTGATAGTGTAGGGTGCAGGTCCACCTGTAAGGCATGGAAGGGAGAAATGTGCTCAATGTCTGTGCACTGTACAACACTTCCAAATACAAATGCTATGTGTAATATTAACTCAGAAAGTCAAGCCTTTCAGACATGATGATACTGCATCCTACATACCACTGCAAACATGTACAGACCCGGGGACTCCAGTGAGTGATACTCACATATCTGCACACATGCAGTGGCCCTAACTATCATGTGGTGGCAAACATGCTCCATCATTAGTGAGCAGACAAATTCATGGAGTGTATTCTTCTCATCATGTGTATCCATGATAGACATGCAAAGCCACTTTCCGAGAGGACTGCAGTACCAGTCACCCAGACATTGTGACTAAGACAAATTTTAGACACACAGGTACAATGTACAGAGGGCCAGGGACAGTTGTTAGCACTCAATTTGTATCATTTTCTTCATTTGATGTGCCACAGCTATGGTAAGTTGCACCAACCATAGAGGTATCAACCCGTGTGCATACCTTTTGCCAGCCATCCCTAATTTAAATGTGGCACTACAAACTCAAAATATCAGTCTAAGATGTTACCTGAGGTAAGCTATAACTTGTTACGTATGTGTCAGAATCCAGTTCAGACATGTATCCGAAAACAATTGAGGGACACATTATTTCTTGAAAAATTCTGGGTTTCCAAGATATGTTTCCTGATACACTCACAGACCACACATGAAACATATGTTATAGCCACATTGCCATCATCAATTGACATGAAGGCAGTACTAATTTACAGGCTCCTGTTGTGTTTTGAAAGTTAGTCTAGCTGTGGCGTCAACAAATGACGGTAATGTGTAGGAAATATTGTATACCTCACAGGCAACTGTGGCCCATATTTATACAAATTTTGCACTGCATTTGTGTTGCTGTTTGACACGAAGGCAGCGCAAACATACAAAATACAATTGTATTTTGTAAGTTTGCGGCCCTCTTGCTTCAAAACAAGTTGCAATTGCGGTGCTAACACAGTAGAAATATGGCCCTGTATGTTTCACTAGCATTCCACATGTTCAAAAACATTTCCGGCAGCATATGAACAAATCAGCTACTGTCACTACAGAGCATTTAAACGTGCACATTACTCTGATTTGTCCTCACCAACAGGGCCACCAATCACAATCCCCAGGTGGTCCAGCAGGTCTTGCTCCCTGGCAACATGGTCAGCCCAGCGGTGCTTAAGCTGGTGGTCATTGTGCGGTGTGTTATATATTCTCTGCAGATGGTACAACACCTTTGCCTCTGTGTGATAGCCTTGGATCACACGGCCACCTGCCTCTATCATTAAGGGTAGGAAGTGGCACACCAGCCAAATAAACCCACCCAGCTCCTCCTCTCCCATCCTGCCAAGACGAGGTCTACCAAACATTATTGCACTAAAAAAAAGAGGGAATAAAGGGGTACAAAGGAGAATAGAGGGAAAGTAGGACAGGGAAATGCAAAATAACTAAGAACACAGCCCAACTATACCCAAACTACCACTACCCACAACAGACTCCCAACACAACAAAGACAAATGTTGACACAACAAATGATAAAAAAACACTCACACAGGATACCACAGACAGTTATGAAACACAAAAAGACAACAAAATCACAAAATGCACAGAGAGACAAGTCTAAACACAGCCACACAGTCAGGAAATATCACAGACTGCAAAGTGAAAGTGAAAGTACACCAACTGTATCAATTCTGTAAACAGGATATCCTATTACATCACTTCCTGCATCAAATGCGGTGCGTTTTTCTTGTTATGCTTCAAAATATTAAGACGCTTACAGTCTGTGCGTAATTTATTTTTTAACGCACATGATTAGAAATAACCCTGCATCCATATTGTTAAATATGTTTCATACTTAACCAATTTCTGGGGGTATAGTGTGGGAATTACCGCTCAGGGCCAATGGATGTTTCATGGCAATGTGCGTCATATTTCGATGCATAATTTTTTGATGCATGTGCGTCTTTTTTTGATGCGTATGCGTCAAAATTTCTGTCATTAACTGGGTTTGGGTCATTTCTCATTTATAATGGTACATGACAGTTGTGACAATACAGAGATAGGCTGATTGCATCCACATTGGGCATTACGGTGTATGGGCACATGGGACAGATCATACTACTGCGGACCATGATCCTCTACTTGTTGTACCGGATTTGCACTCTTCACTGACGCAATAGATGGCTAAACGTGTGGGATACAATTATGTATTACCCAGTTTGGGCATGTTTTGCGTCAAGAGAGGATAGCAAGGCGACCCAACTCAATACAGTAATTCAGTCCCTATGGGTCAATGCGTGTGATTGGGCTACTACTATTGTTGTTGTCCCACTGTGTGAACATCACAAGATGCATTTTTGTAAATCTGCTTGTATGCATGTGGAGTCAATGTGTCCAACTCTCAGATGCAAGTCAGTGTGGAAATGAGAGGGGACATGTGTTAGTCATACACATAGCAACAACTGCTGTGTGCACTTCCTAGGTTTTATGGAACATAAACACCACCAATGACAAAGCATGCACAGGATAGATAGCAGACGGTTGTTCATGTCAATGGTCCAAAACTTAGCCATCACATGTCCTGGAATGTTGGATACTACTTCCTAGGCACTTGTTTGTTTACCCACCATGAGTCAGGCATGGGATAATACTATGTGGGTACCGTGTTTGTGACACCGAGTCCCAAATGTAATACACAATTGTAATGTTACGCCACAGTTGGAGTCATATAACTGAGCCATGTCTCTCCTGTGGCAGTGGAGGACCAGCAGACCAAGCAGCACGTGTTCACATATTTCCACTGGTAAAATGCACAGAGGTGTCTGGTTTATGTTTGTGGGCCAATGTTTAGCCTGTATAATTATTGGGGTCTATGTAGTTACAGTTACATGCAGGTCTAGTCATGAGTCTGTGGAGCCATTTCCTGTATCTACAAAGTATCCTTCGCAGATCAATAGAAGGAAAAGCAATGAGGAATTGAGAACACACATGGGGATGTTCCAGCCCTGTCCCTGCAGACGTGTTATGAGACTGTCAACAGGGCAACCTTGGTGTGCTGACAAAGTTAATGTCTCAGGATCCTTATACCGGCAGGTGTCCTCACAACATTTGTACACAGGTTGGCCTCTAAAATTCCCACTTCATCTGGGAACATCAGTGCCTCTGTGCTAATTAATCTCACAGCTATTCACCACACAAGCTCCATCAATATGTTGGGAGCAATGTGAATCAGCATGTGGACTGTCAGGGTCCTAACATGTGTAGACATTTCAGGCACATTATCTGACGTTGTTTGTTGTGCTGGAGGCACCATACCCAATCCATGCATACAGCCATGGTACACTGTCACTATTTGTCACTCATGCATACATGAAAGCCAGACAAGGGATAGGCCATGATTCGGCAATTTGGAGACAGGTTCCCCCCATGGTACGATAAATAAACTGATTAGGCTATACAATGTATTTGAGTTTGCATTGTAGACCCACCTGACACAATACCCCAGGAGGAATATGAGGGTTGGGAAAGCAACTATAATACAAATGTAGGCACAAGGAACCTTTAGGGTAATGCACAGACAGGAGCCAGTCAGGCTAACAGGATGCAGGGCCAATCAGGATCCAAACATTTCACAAGGTAAATACACAGTGGTCAGACTGAGACTGGTCAAAGGTGGAACAAGACTGTGGAAACAGAAAACTGTGCTTTTCCTGTGTGTTGGAACGTAACACATTAACCCAAGGGCTGTGTCACACAGCTGATTTATACGGCAATGCATAACAGTGTTATAAATAAAATGGCAGCTTCTGTGCTGTTCCAGGCAGCTGCAAGGGCAGAGCATGATCAAATGGCTGGTCTCCATGGAGGTGCTCACAATGCTCCATGAGGCTACACTCTGATAGTTAGATATCATGTTATGCAAAAATGATTATCCAGACCATGATATAGTGATTAGTATAGGTGTTTATTTACATATGGTAAGACAGTGGTGATGGATTAGTAGAGTTAAAAAAAGAATTGGGCAATATGTTGTCTCCGACGCAATCCTGCAGCTGTGTTTGGATGGTACCCCTCATGTTGATGGACAGCATCTGCCTCTTCAGGCATTTGTGGGTCGGGTTCATACAGGGGAATGTTCCTTCTTACACATATGTTGTGCAGGATGGCAAAGGTCAAAATTATTTTGCACACCATTTCAGGTGAGTATAGGAGGCTGCCTCCGGTGATGTCGAGGCACCTGAATCTTGACTTCAGGATGCCAAAGGCCCTCTCGACTATGGTGCTTGTCCTCCTATGTGCCTCATGCTGCAGTGCTTGGGTTTGCGAATGGGGTCATGATCCATGGCTGGATCCCATACCCCTGATCAGCTGAAAGAGAAAATGAGTGAGAACATGTTGATGTACCTTGCACCATAAATATCACTTTGAATGGCAGTTGTTCTCTTGTGTTGTCTGTGACTCATCGGTGTTTGTGTTACTGTGTGGAATCCTAGGCTTCTAGGATGTACCATCAGCATTGGGTTGTTTCCTTATTGGAACGGGTGTTTGGCTGTTGACCGGATGTCAGCAGTATTTTTGTAGAGTTGCAGTACAGTGTGTACTACCTTGTATTGTGTCATGTGAAATAGGTGTCCCTGTGTCTTAACTGGGGGTGACATCATACTTCCATACACAGAATCAATTTGACAGTGGTGGTAACATGGTTGCATCTATATACCGTGGACATCCCATCCAATTTCACATATGCAATAGAATTATTTAACCATCAGTGAGACCCTTAGATATTGGAAGGTGACAATGTGCAACACATGTCTGTACGTTGTGAGCACTGACGTGTTAACAATTGACTATGCACTAATTTCACATGTGTGACAAGTTCACTGCAGACCTATTTCTCTGCCCTTGCCAAGTTGACTCAGGTTGTAACGTGTACCTATACTACTGAACATGTTCTAGTTCAGATGGCTAACTTGGTTGTGAGGTTGTCATTTAGAGTTTCAGAAGGTCCGTATGCCAGTACATCTGTTGTGTGTGTGTTAATTTGTCGCAATGCGTATGTGTAGGAATGTGCACTTTCAATATTGTCCCATCAATATGTGTTCTTCGCACAGTCCACTTGCTTCTTGGTAGTGAGCAATGTGAGAGCAGGAGTGATTTGAAATATTGGTGCAGCCTCAATGATTGCATGTGACCTTCATTGGAGTCATCATCATGCTATGTGTGTCATAGTGTTTGACCTGCAGCAAAAAACATTACACACCCCTTAAACAGTACGTATTGATTTGAAGGGTGTTGGATTGAGTGTTATTGATGTGATATTGAAAGATTAATCTTCCAAATTGTCCTGCCAGTTGGGGCCATGTCTTTGTCATTGTGTTGTTTTAAATTGTCCCCTTGTGGCTCTGGAGTGGCATCTGTTGTTATTTGGAACTGTCATTTGTCCCTAGGTGTGTGTCCCATTGGGTGAGGATATCACACATGCCTAGCAGTTTCACAACATCAGTGTGTTCCTGTCCATGTGTCGATGTTGTGGTGTATGTGTTGTGTGTCCTAGAGGGTTGCTGTGCAGTGTGTATATAACTGGGTTTCTGTACTTACCAACAAGTACTGCATTTCCATATTGTCCATCCTGGTAGTGTTGATTGATGGTGCAGTGACGGAAGATGAATGAATCATGTACACTCCCAGGATACTTTGTCACGATGTGGGTGATCAAACCCCGATGATCGACAATGGCCTGCAGATTGATGGAGTGTGTGTGCTTCCTGTTGCAGTATAGATGTTCGGTTGCAGCAGGTGGCACAATGTGGACATGAGTGCAGTCAATTGCACCAAGGACGTGTGGGAAGCCATTAATTTGGTAAAACCCCTGTTTTGTCTCCTGCTGCTTCGCCTGTGTGTTGGGGAAGCTGATGTGGCAGGGTGTGAGGGAGATGATGGCATCCAGTACCTTGGGTAGGAAGGCGGAGAATGGTGGCTGTGAGATCCCAGCAACCAGGGCACCAGTGGTTTGAAAGGAGCCACTTGCCAACATGTGGAGGACAGCTAGCAGCTTGGTTTCTGGTGGAATGGAGTGGGGTGTCTGCAAGCTGGGTGCCAGCTGTGGCTCAATGTTGCGCAGCAGCTGCTAAATGGCTTGCCAGTTAAGTCTGTACCTCTGAATGATTTCTTGTTGGCGGAGTCTCAATAGGGTTGTCCTGGTGCGGAATATTCTCTCCTGCCTTCTGCGTTGCCTTTGGGGTCCCTACTGGTGTTGTGGAAGCTGCTGTTGTTGGTCCTGTGCTCTGCGTTTGCATGCATGCTGGATGAAAAGCATCTCCATGTATTCCTTTTGGAGCTCTGCTGTTGCTTCTGTGTGTTTTCCTTAAGTATTGGTGTGTTTGCCTCATTGTAACGCCTGCCCTGACCCAGGTGTTATTTTTTTCACAAATCGGGCTGTGTGTCATTTTCCGACTCCGCCTCCCGGCTGTGCGTCATTTTTGCGCTGTAGCATAAATAAGGTGCACAGGAGTTTAAGTAATTTTTTGGACGGGAACACCTACTGTGCATGTCATTAACGAAAGGTGCTTTCCCACATCCAGAAAATTATGCACATGGCGGAATATTGGCATTCGCGGGCTCGGGTGTCAAAGTTTAAATATGGTGCACGGTTTGCGCCGATTGTGCATCAAAATTTTTGACGCACATTCGGCGCAGACAGAGTATAAATATGCCCCTAAATATGACCTTCCTATTCCTTTCAGATCAGCAGCTGCCATTCAAACAATGCTTGAGGCCAGCCCCAATGTTAGCCTCTGAAGGAAGCAGGCCTCACAGCAGTGTAAAAACGAATTTGGAAGGACATGTAAACTACACAGGTACACGTCCTGCCTTTTGCCTACACAGCACCCTGCCCTATGGGTTACCTGGGCTGTGCCTTAGGGGTGTCTTATATGTAGAAAAAGGGGAGTTTTAGGCTTGGCAAGTACTTTTAAATGCCGTCAGATTGGTAGTGAAACTGCACACACAGGCCTTGCAATGGCAGGCCTGAGACAAGGTTAAGGGGCTACTTAAGTGGGTGGCACAATCAGTGCTGCAGGCCTACTAGTAGCATTTAATCTACGGGCCCTGGGCACATATAGTGCACTCCACTAGGGACTTATAAGTAGATTAAATAGTCCAATTGGGTATGATCCAATGGTGCCATGTTTAAAGGGAGAGATCATATGTACTTTAGCACTAATTAGCAGTGGTAAAGTGTGCACGGTCTTAAAACCACCAAAAACAGTACCTAAAAAGTGGAGGGAGGCAGGCAAAAACTTAGGGTGACCACCCTAAGGCTGTCAGGTCTAACAAATAGCCAGAGGGAACAGTAAGTGGGCATAGACGTGGGAAATACCAGCATGACATTGCCACACAGATTACAACCAAAGTCATTGAAATGTAAAGTTACACTGTCTTACCTGTGTATCATTGGAAGAAGGGACAGATCACAGATGTTCTATTGTCCTCATCCTCATCCTCTGCCTCCTCATCCTCACTGTCCACAGGGTCTACTGCTGCCACAGGGGCGTCTCCAGTCTCCTCCTCCTGCAGAAAAGGTACGTGTCATCTGAGGGCGAGGTTGTGCAACATGCAGCATGCCACTACTATCTGGCAGACCTTCTTGGGAGAGTAGCACAGGGATCCACCTGTCAGATGGAGGCACCAGACCCTGGCCATCAGGAGGCCAAATGTTATCTCAATTATCCTTCTGGTTCGCCCATGTGCCTCATTATAACGTTCTGCTGCCTTTGTCCTGGCATTCCTCACAGGGGTCAGCAGCCATGATAGGTTTGGGTAACCAGAGTCGCCTGCAAATATTGAGGGACAACATTTAGCCACACACCATCCTATTTGGCCAACGCCATACCCATACACGAACATATACTGGGTGGCAACCAAGGCTCACTTATTAGCCACACCCTGTGCCTCTGTAGTTTGGCCATCACATTTGGGATGCTGCTATTCCTTAGGACAAAGGCATCATGCACTGACCCAGGATACTTTGCATTGATACGTGGGAGATGTACTGGTCTGCCAAGCACACCATCGGCACATTCATGGAGTGGAAACTCTACGGTTCCTGAGCACCTGTTCATTCTGGCAGGGGGGACAAATGCAATATGTGTTCCATCAATCGCCCCAATTATATTGGGGATGTGTTCCATTGCATAAACCTCGGCCTTCAATGTGGCCAAATCTGGGGTAAAGCAATGTAGCTACACATGTGTTTTATCAGGGCAGAAAAAACTCTTGTCAGCACGATTGAGAACATTGGTTGTGGCATTCCTGCTGCCAAGCCCACTGTCACTTGAAAAGAATCAGTTGCCAAGAAATGGTGTACAGATAGCACTTGCAGAAGAGGGGGGGTCCCAGTGGGCTGACGGATAGCAGATACCAGGTCAGGTTCCAATTGGGCACACAGCTCTGTGATTGTGGCCCTGTCAAGTCTATAGGTGTCCCGTGTAGCCAAGTCCACTAGGGGTCTGTACAAGGGGGTATGTCTCCATCTTCTATGCATCCGCAGCGGTAGGAATCTATGGGACAAAAGAGTGAGGAGCCTGTCACAAACTGAACAATGGAGCAACAACAGTAGTTTGCATTCTGTACACATGTAATGGGTCAGTGTGATTTGTCCAGTGTGTGCCTATTTCTCCTGTGATGCAGCATTATTCCATAGGGCTGCCCCCCCCCAAAATGGCATCCGCCTGTCCTGTGCATTGAGCCACGTGGCGAGAGGCAGTCGGGAACCACCGTGCAATTCCTCGTTGGTTAATATTGGGCCCTATGGAGTACAGTGGCCAATGGTGATCTACGCCGGCGGTGACGGTATGCACTGCCACGGATGTGACTGCCATTTTCTATCTGATTCCTCACTTGTTACCTGACCTTCCATATGAGAGGACCTGCACTGCATGTGCTGCTGTGACCTGTGTCTGGAACCTGCCATGGCCTGTGTGACCGGGGAAAGGGCCGCAGCCTTCACTTCGGAGAAGTTGGAGACACTGGTGGATGGGGTCCTATCCCAATACGGACTGCTGTATAGGCCTCCACACCAACAGGTGAGTACACAGTGAGCACAATGCATGGGGCATGGTATGTGTGAAGGCCTCATGTAGGGGGGGTTGGTGAATGGGCCCTTGGCCGCGGGCAGCATGTATGCTGGGCCATGTCTGTGAGTAAGGGGATGGGAGGGCTATGGTGGGCCTTGAGTGTAACAGGCAGGACGGTTCAAATAATACCTTTCCCTGTGTATATTTGCTCTGAAAGTCAGTGCCCATCAAAAGAAGGGATTATGGCATGCCATAGCCAAGGAATGTGCAGACCCTGGGGTTCTTCAGAAGGCGGAGCACCCACTGTCGGAAACGGTGGGAGGACCTAAGACGCTGGGCACACAAGATGGCAGAGGCCGAGCTAGGGACGGCCTCCAAACAAGGAAGTGGTGCCCGTCAAACCCTGACCCCCTGATGGCCTGCATACTAGCGGTGGCCTATCCAGAGCTAGATGGGCATTTGGGGGCATCACAGCAGCAACAAGGGGGTGAATACAGTGCCCATCATTACTACTTATGCCTAGTGGGGTGGTATCCAGGTGGGGGAAGTGTGCCTGTGGGTGCCCCTAGGCCATGGCTGACAATGCAGTGTAGGTCCCATTTTGGGCAGGGTTCTGATGTGATATTTCTCCAACCTAGCTAGTAGGCATCCACTACTGGGCAGGAGTGTGTGGGTCCAAGGTATGCTTCAGTGTGCAGTATGTGTCCCTCCCCATGCCTTGGTGACTAGCATTGTTACTGGTAGTCCATTGCATAGTGCGTAGGGCTGTTCCCTGTGTGTGAGGGTGCTGTGTACGCCAACGTTGGTGAAGCCATCGACCAAGTGTATCCTTTGTCTCTTCCCCCCGTCTTGTTTTGTCATCCTGTCCTTATGTGCATTAGCATCATCCTGTGGCAGAGCAGAGGCACCGGCGACTGAGGGAGGTGCATCCCACAGGACCCAGGAGGCAGAGTCCACGAACGGCGAGGGCACCAGTGGGACAGAGGGTGAGGGGAGCACCACAGCAGAGACTGGAAGGGACAGTTCAGACACGGATACCTCCTCCAATGGAAGATCTCTGGTGGTGGCAGACACCACTGTGCCCACCCCAGCTACAGATACAGCCACCACTCCTGTACCAGCACTGCCCACCCAGCAGCCTCTCATTGAGTTGCCCATGCCAGTTCACCCAGGAAGGTGGGCATCGCCTTTGCCCCAGGCACCTCAGGCTTTGCCCCAGTTAGCTATGCTGTCCTGAGTGAGGAGGTTATTGACCTCCTGCGATCCATCTCTGTTGGGCAGTCAACCATTGTGAATGCCATCCAGGGGCTGGCAGCTCAAATGCAACAGTCCACTGTATTTCTGGAGGGCATTCACACTGGCTTGGTGGCCCAACAGAGATCAATCCAGGCTCTGGCCTCCTCCCTGATGGCAGCCATTTTCCCTGTTTCCACCCTCCCACCTCCAACCTCCTCTACCCAATCCCATTCCGCTCAACCCCAACCTATCCCAAACACACAGGCAGATGAGCATCCACACAAGACAACACACAAGAGTGGCACAGGCAAACACAGGCACCACACATCATCCCACAGGCACTCACACAAACACCATCCAGATGCAGACATACCAACATCCACTGCCTCCACTGTGGCCCCCTCCACCTCCTCCTCCACCTCCCTCCCAGTTGCGTTGACACTCACACTTGCATACACTACATCCTCATCCACTACCTCCATCACCAGCACACCTATCAGAACACACACCTCACTGGTAGTCACCACCCCAACAGCCATGCACACGTCCCCTGTGTCCTCTCCCACTGTGTTTGTGCCCCCTCCTCCCAAAGTACACAAACGCAAGCACTCAGACACCCAACACCCATCCACCTCACAACAGCATCCAGCCTATGCACCTGCCTCCTACAACCACTCCCTCATTCTCCACTCCCAGACCTTTTCCCTCTTCCCGCCTCAATGCCCCTAAGAAGCTTTTCCTCTCCACCATTGACCTCTTCCCTACCCCTCCACCCCCCATCCTTCACGTCTGGCCAGGCAGCCACTCGGAAAGAGTGCCTGCCCCAAGTGCTGCCAGGAAGGTCAAGGTGCCACCCCCAGCTGCTGAAAGGAAAGGAAAGATGCCACTGCCCAGCTGCTGTAAGGAAGGGAAAGGTGCAACCCCCAGCTGCTGTAAGGAAGGGGAAGGAGGAATCCCCAGCTGCTGCCAGGAACGGGAAGGAGGAATTCCCAGCTGCTGCCAGGAAGGGCAAGGGGCCTGCACCAGCAGGCAGAAAGGACAAGGGGACTGGTGCTGGGACTCAGTCGGATCCCCCACCACCAACCATGGTGGTGCAGCCATCCGAGGATGCAGGATATGGGCAGGAGCTTCCCCCCACAACCACCACCAGCAGCAGCAGCTGCACCAGTGGGCAGCCATCCGAGGCTGCAGTGGATGGCCAGGAGCTTCCCCCCACAACCACCACCACCAGCAGCACCACCACTAGCAGTGGGCAGCCGTCCGAGGCTGCAGGGGATGGCCAGGAGTTTCCCCCCACAACCAGCAGAAGCAGCACCACCACCAACAGATAGAAAATGGCGGTGATGTCCGCGGCGGTACATACCGTCATCGCCGGCGTACATCACCATTGGCCACTGTAACCATTAGGGCCCAATAATAACCAATGAAGAGTTGCACGGCGGTTCCTGACCGCCTCCCGCAAAGACGCACGTCAGCCGAATTACCTCACTTCCACCTGTCCCTCTATACAGGACAAGCAGACGCCATTTCGTGGGAGGGGGTAGACCATGGATCATAACTGCATCATAGATAACAATTGCACATTCAAGACATATGCCACTAATACATTACAAAATCACATCATGCATTGAATTGTAGTGGCTACAATGTACAGATAATGACCTGCTCATCACTCTTTTGCCCCATAGATTGCAACCGCTGTGGATGAATAGGAGATGGAGACACCCCCGCGTACAGACCCCTGGTGGACTTGGCAACAGTGGAGGACAGGTACATTATCCTTACCTACAGACTTGACAGGGCCACAGTCACAGAGCTGTTTGCCCAATTGGAGTTTGACCTGATATCTGCTATTTCTTGACAACTGGTTCTTTCCAAGTGACAGTGGACTTGGCAGCAGGAATGTCACAGACAATGTTCTCAATAGTGCTGACCAGAGTGATGCCTGCCCTGATTAAACACATGTGCAGCTACATTGTTTTCCCCCAAGTGGAGGATTTGGCCAGTGAAAGCTGACTTCTATGCAATGGGACATATTCCCAACATAATTGGGGTGATTGATGGAACACATATTGCATTTGTTCCCCCCCCCCAGCAAAATGAACAGGTCTGCAGAAATCGAAAAAGTTTTTACTCGATGAATGTGCAGAGGGTGTGCTTGGCGGACCAGTACAGCTCCCATGTCAATGCTAAGTATCCAGGCTCGGTGCATGATGGTTTTATCCTGAGGAATTGCAGCATCCCAAATGTGATGGCCCAACTACAGAGGCACAGGGTGTGGCTAGTAGGTGAGCCCTGGTTCCCACCCAGTGTATATTGGTGTATGGGTATGGTGTGGGCCATATGGCATGGTATGCGACTAACAGTTGTTCTTTGATATTTGCGGGTGACTCTGGTTACCCCCACCTCTGATGGCTACTGACCCCTGTGAGGAATGGCAGGACAAGGGCAGAGGAACGTTACAATGAGACACATGGGTGAACAAGAAGGATAATAGAATGTACCTTTAGCCTCCTAAAGGCCAGGTTTCGGTGCCTCCATCTAACTGGGGGATCCCTGTGCTACTTACCCAAGAAGGTCTGCCATATAATCGTGGCATGCAGCATGTTGCACAACCTTGCCTTGAGACACCATGTGCCTTTTCTGCAGGAGGAGGGGGCTGGAGATGGCCTAGTGGCAGCTGTGGACCCTATGGACAGTGAAGAGGTAGAGGATGAGGATGAGGATGAGGATGAGGAAAACAGAACTACAGTGATTAGACAATGCTTCCAATAACACACAGGTAAGACAGTGTAACTTCACATTTCATTGACAGTTTTGTGGTTGACATTGTCACTGGCAGGCTATGAATTCCCCCTTCTATGCCCACTCACTGTACCCCTTGCCAACTCTTTTTGCAGATATTGGTGCCCCACTATTGCTCCTGGTGTGTTCACTGCAGCCAACTACAGGTCTTTCCTATGTATACATTACTGTTCAGTTGAATTGCAATGTTTAAACCTTGTTAAACGAATACATACTTAAATCATTTGACATACTCCATACTTGTATTTTTTCAAAGTGTGTTTATTGCACTGCTCCTAAGAAAAGTGGGAAGTGCAATGGGCTGGGTTGATGATGGAGGAAAGTCCAGGGTAGAGTCCAGTCTATTGGTAGCACAGGTGCATTGTCCAAGGGGGCATAGGAAGGGGAGCAATGGCAGTTCAAGGTGGACAGGGTGACTGAGTGAGACACAAGGCTGACAATCAGGAGAGTCTTATTTCCTGGTGGGGGTCTTGGCAATAGTCTCTGGCTTCTGCCTGGATTGCAGGGAATGTTTGCGGTGGTTCTCATTCTGCAGGGGGAGGGGTGCTGTTGGCCTGTTGGTCCTGTGGCGGGGCCTCCTGTCCACTAGTGGCAGCAGAGGTGGAGGGCTGTTCAGTAGTCTTGTAGTAGCAAGGGCCTGCTGGTGTGACACTGCCTCCCTCATAGTGTTGGCCATGTCTGCCAGCACCCCTGCAATGGAGACCAGGGTGGTGGTAATGGCCTTCAATTCCTCCCTGATCCCCTTGTACTGTCCCTCCTGCAGCTGCCTGTTCTCCTGCCTGTTGTCCAGAGTCTGGCCCAGCGTATCCTGGGAATGTTGGTATGCTCCTAGGATTGCGGTGAGTGGCTCCTGGAGAGTCAGTTCCCTGAGCCTGTCCTCCCCCTGGCATATATTAGCCCTCCCAGCTTTCCCGTTGTCCCTTACCTCTGTCCCCTGAACTGTGTGCCCACTGCCAAAGACCCCAGGTCCCTGATTTTCTTCGGTTTGTGGTGTGCCCTGGGGTCCCTGTAGTGGTGGACACACTGCTGATTGACGTGTCCTGGGGACAGAGGTATGGGCACGCTGGGTGGGTGCTGTGGTGGTGTTTCTTGAGGTGGGAGGCTCTGTGGTGGTGTGGGACTGTGCCTGGGTAACCGAGTGTCTGGAGGTACCTAATGGGCCAGGTTGGTCATCCAGATCCAGGCGAGCAGAGTCGCTGTCATCACTGTGAGCCTCTTTTGTGGGGGGACTGGATGTTTCTCGCACCCCTTCTCGGGTGACATTGGCTGGGATACCTCGGGATGTATATGCGGTATTATTTCTGTGTGTGATATTTTGTGCATGGGTGGGTTGCCCTCTATGGTTGTTATTGCCCTGGCAGCTTTTCCTTGTGTGAGTTGTTATGTGGTGGGCTAGGTGATTCTCTAGTGTGCATGCTTTAGTGATAGGTGTCCATGCAGGTCTGTGAGTGGTGTCCTTGCATTTGTGGTGCATGCCAGGATTGGGATAAGGGGATTGTGATAGTGGGGTGTGTGGGAGGTGGTGGAGTGATGGGTGGTGAGGGTGGGGTCAGGGTATGTGATGGCATGCAGGTAGGAGGGTGATAGTAATAGAGAGTTGACTTACCGGAGTCTAGTCCTCCTGCTACTCCTTCCAGTCCCCCAGGATGCATGATTGCCAAGACTTGCTCCTCCCATGTTGTTAGTTGTTGGGGATGAGGTGGAGGTACACCGCCAGTCCTCTGTACTGCAAGCTGGTGTCTTGCTGCAATGGAATGCACCTTCCCCCATAGGTCGTTCCACCTCTTCCTGTCAACTCTTGTTCTGGGGTGCTACGGCATTGACCCTGTCCACGATTTTCCACCATAGCTCCATCTTCCTAGCAATGGATATGTGCTACACCTGTGATCCAAATAGCTGTGGCTCTACCTGGATGATTTCCTCCACCATGACCCTTAGCTCCTCCTCAGAGAATCTGGGGTGTTGTTGGGGTGCCATGGGTGTAGTGTGAGTGGTGTGGGTGATGTGTTGGGGTGTGTGATGTAAGGTGCGTGGGTGTTGTATAGGTGATGGTGGTATGTGGCTCTGGTTGTGTGAGTGCTCTTGCTGTCTCTCTCTGTAGGCAATGGTCTGTATTCGTAAAGGGTTGTGGGTACTGTGGGTGTGTTTTATAGTGGTGTGTGGGTGTGGTGTATGTATGGGTGTCAGGTGTGTGTAGTTTGAATTGTCCAATGTGGTGTTGTTTTGTATGTGTGTGTGTATTTTGAGCGCAGCGGTATGCACTGCCAATAGTTTACCGCAATTAAATGTCCACCATGGTGATTCGTGGGTCATAATGTTGTGGGGGTTGTTCTGTCGGCGTAAAAATGTGGGTTTTGATAACGCCGGTTTATCACTGACCTTTGGTGTGGCGGATTTCAGTTTGTGGCTGAATAGTGACGGATTGGTGAGTGTCATAATATGGTGAACGGATATCCGCGGCAGCGGTATGTTGGCGGCAGTCAGCATGGCAGTAAGTTGGATTTACCGCCAGTGTCATAATGAGGGCCATACTGTTGTCGTTATCTCAAGGAGGGTATTCCCACATTTGCATAGGGACATGGTCTCATGCAAATGATGGAAATGCTCTATTTGTGCACGTGCAGCAGATTATGTACCTGGGCTCTGAGGCAAAGTAGCTGTCAGGTGGCCCACTGACCATGGGCCACAAAGAGGTCAGTTCACCCCCTAGGGGCGCCCATATAGAAAAGGAATAAATCTGTCCATAGACACTTTCAGACATCCCCGTGCAGGCAGGTGCTGTTGCTCACTGCACCCGCCTGTAGCGGGATCTCTGCTCCCCTTGAAATGGACGGCTGGATGCTGCATGCCACCTGCACTGTGAAAGGAGGACCAGCTGCTTCAATCAGGTATTGAACGTTTCACTAATGCGCTGTCGTGACATTAGCATGAGTTTGCAGCTGCCCTAAGGGCGGTGCATTGTTTGTACTAGGGCACACTGACCCAGTTTGCGCACAATAACCCATTTCAAAGGTGCGCCCAAGCACAAACGGGGACAGTGTGCCCATAACATGATGTGGTCCCTGTTCGTCATCCCTATAATAAGGAAATATTGTCTTGCTGACCAAAGCTTCTCTTTCCAGACTTCCATCCTATGGAATCAGGTGACATTATTCAGGTACGCAATATTTTTGATCTGTTTAGGAAAGTTTCAAAGACCTGTCTCTTTTACAGAGCATTCTCAATCGCTGCTGCAGTCAGCATGTCCATGGGCGCATCGCTAGCCTTTACTTCAAATATGGCGGACTCCCGCTCATCCTCATTTTGAATGTTTTCTGCTATTTTCCCAGTTCTCTAGACTTTCCATAGCGATTGTTGGGTAGTTCTGCTCCTTCAGGGCAATGCATCGTTCATATGGCAGTGACTGTCTGGAAGCCGCTAAAAACACGAGCTTCTGTTCTGAAAAGACGTTGCATCAATGGCCAGGCTTACTTGCTAGAATGCGCAGCCAAGAATTCTGCAGCAATGTTACCCCGTGCCAGGAAATAAACTATCTGCTAATGGAAGAATGACTCCAAAAACCACACAGAGAATCCGAAAAACGTATGCACAGCCATTAATTTGAATACTCTCGCAAAACTGGCTATTGGCATTAGGCACGGGTAATTTGCTTCTGCGGATGTTTTTCCAGCAACAGCACCGGCGTACCTTGACTTGCAGATGTTCAGCAGCTGCAGCAGTGATGCATTAATTTGTAAGAAAGTAGTGTTTTAAATGGAAAATAATTACTTGGGGGGTGCACTAGCCCACATGGAAGATTAATTCCAGTGTCACTTTCAATACGGGAGCGAGATCTCCGGATTCTTAAAAGAAGGAAGGGATGTCTCTGTTAGCGACCATGCACTCTCATTCCACTGCCCTAATTTATGCTATTTTCTTTTTTTTTTTTTTTATATCCTTCAACGCTAGTATTGCTATAGGCAATACAGTGTCAAGCAAATGTAATGCATATCACAAAATACAAACAGAAGTTATAAATGAATAGATGAAGATATAGGTGGTCATTACAACCCTGGCGGACGGTGTTAAAGCGGCGGTAAGAACGCAAACAGGCCGGCGGAAAAAAAAAGGTAATTATGACCGTGGCGTAAACCGCCAACAAAGACAGCCACTTTAACACTCCGACCGCCACAGCGGTACAGACAAACAGCGCGGCGGTCACCGTCAACAGACAGGCGGGAGACAAAGTACCGCCCACAGTATCACAACCTACCAATCCGCCACCTTTTCCGGGGTGGATTCACCGTGGATAAAAACACGGCGGAAACAGCCATTTCAATGGGAAAACGCTCACCTCTACAAAATGCATGGGCGAGGCCCACACACGATACCTGAGCAAAACGGAGAGAACAATGCTGGGGCATCAGATAGAAATACAACAGGCACCTCAGGGGGAAGGGAAGGGGGGCACCTCAGCCGGATGACAGCACCACGCCAGTTCCACGAGGGGGCTCCATGCCCATTGATGTATCCTGGGGAGTGCAAAGCCACAGTCTCTACTGTGGGTGACTTGCCCACTGTACCATCCTGGGGAGTGCAAAGCCACAGTCTCTCAAGTCTCTACAGTGGGTGGCTTGTCCACTGTTCAATCCTGGGGAGTGCAAAGCCACAGTCTCTCAAGTCTCTACAGTGGGTGGGTTGCCCACTGTACCATCCTGGGGAGTGCAAAGCCACAGTCTCTCAAGTCTCTACAGTGGGTGGGTTGCCCACTGTACCATCCTGGGAAGTGCAAAGCCACAGTCTCTCAAGTCTCTACAGTGGGTGGATTGCCCACTGTTCAATCCTGGGGAGTGCAAAGCCACAGTCTCTCAAGTCTCTACAGTGGGTGGCTTGCCCACTGTACCATCCTAGGGATTGCAAAGCCACAGTCTCTCAAGTCGATAACAGTCTCCACTGGTTCTGGAGGGGGACTGGTGCCCAGAGTGCTTCATCCTGTTAAGGACAGACAGAGTGGATGCTGTTCTCCACTGGTTCTGGAGGGGGACTGGTGCCCAGAGTGCTTCATCTTGTTAAGGACAGACGGAGTGGATGCTGTTCTCCACTGGTTCTGGAGGGGGACTGGTACCCAGAGTGCATCACTCTCCCCGTGACGGTCCCAGTTCCGTCACTGCCCCTGCTGCACATGGGCTAGCGGTGCTTGAGTTGGCGCTGCTTGCCCTGTTCAGCGGTGCTTGCCATGGCGGTCTTTGCCCTGTTCAGCGGTGCTTGACTTTGCTGTCTCTGACCTGTTCAGCGGTGCTTGCCATGGCGGTCTTTGCGCTGTTCAGCGGTGCTTGCCCTGTTCAGCGGTGCTTGACTTTGCTGTCTCTGACCTGTTCAGCGGTGCTTGGCAAGGCGGTCTTTGCCCTGTTCAGCGGTGCTTGCCCTGTTAAACAGTGCTTGACTTTGCTGTCTCTGACCTGTTCAGCGGTGCATGCCATGGCGGTCTTTGCCCTGTTCAGCAGTGCTTGACTTTGCAGTCTCTGACCTGTGCAGCGGTGCATGCCATGGCGGTCTTTGCCCTGTTCAGCGGTCTTTGCCCTGTTCAGCGGTGCTTGACTTTGCTGTCTCTGACCTGTGCAGCGGTGTTTGCCATGGCGGTCCCTCTTTGCCCAGCGGGGCTGTGGCTGATGGGGCCCTCCTGGGCACTGACTGTGGCGGTGGCCTCCTGGCCAGTGACAATGGGACTGCCCTCCTGGGCACTGACTCTGGCGGTGGCCTTCTGGCCAGTGATGATGGGACTGCCCTCCTGGGCACTGACTCTGGCGGTGGCCTCTTGGCCAGTGACGATGGGGCTGGCGGTGGCCTCCTGGCCAGTGACGATGGGACTGCCCTCCTGGGCACTGACTCTGGCGGTGGCCTCCTGGCCAGTGACGATGGGACTGCCCTCCTTGGACTGACTCTGGTGGTGGCCTCCTGGCCAGTGACGATGGGGCTGGCGGTGGCCTCCTGGGCAGCGGGGATGATGGCGGGCTTCTCCGCCGTGCTGCTCTTCCCAGACTTTGGCGCTTTCTTCTGCCCCTTCCCCACCTTGGGAGGAGTCACAGCTGAGCGGACAGTCCATCCGGGACCCTTGTGAGCGGCTTTGCCGGCTGGAGTCTTCCCCCTATCCCGTCGGGCACTGTCCAACTTCTGGTGCTTCACAGGGGGGGGACTGGCTGTGCTGTGGCTCCGTGTCACACTGGCTGCCCTGGTGCCCGGTGCACTCCACATACCTCTAACAGGCACCACTGGTACCGGAGATTTTTTGGCTGAGGTGCTAGTACGGGACCTATGAATTGGGGGGAAGTGGGGGGAAAGAGGTCAAGGTTGCTCAGGAAAAGTTTCTGACGAACACTGGGACGGGTAGCTGGAGGGGGTCTGGGAGTGGAGGAAGAGGAGGTAGTTGTAGGAGGTGTAACTTTTGTTGATTTGGGTGCAGGTGCATGTGCTGGAGGCTGTCGTGAGGTGGGTGGATGTTGGGTGGGTGTGTGCCCGCGTTTGTGTACTTTGGGAGGGGGCGTCACAGACACACTGGGAGAGGACACAGGGGACGTGAAATGGTAGTGGGGTGGTGAGTGCAGGTGAGCGGGGTGTGCTGGTGGGTGTGCTGGTGCGGGACCTAGTGGCTGTAGTGGTAGTGCATGAAGGTGAGAGTGTAGACGACACTGGGAGGGAGGAGGGAGACGACGAGGAGGGGGACACAGTGGAGGCAGTGGATGTTGCTGTGTCTGTATGTGTGTGATGCTTCCCGTGAGTGCCTGTGGTGCTTATGTTTGCCTGAGCTTCCCTTGTGTGTTGACGTGTGTGCAGGCTGGTCTGATGGTGTGCTTGGGATAGGCTGGGGTACAGGGGATTGGGTCTGGGTGTTGGAATTTGGAGGGGGGAGGCTAGAGACAGGGACAATGGCTGCCATCAGTGCTGAGGCCAGAGATGGCAGGGTTCGATGAAGGGCAGCCTGACCAGAATGAATGCCCTCCAGAAATGCATTACTGTGTTGCAACTCCCTTTCTACACCCTGGATGGCATTCACAATGGTAGACTGCCCAACAGTGAGTGACCTGAGGAGGTCAATGGCCTCCTCACTGAGGGCAGCAGAGGTGACAGGGGCAGGGGCTGAGGTGCCTGGGGCGAAGGTGATGCCCACCCTCCTGGGTGAGCGGGCACGGGGCGAAGGCTGAGGGGCTGCTGGGCGGGCGGTGCTGGTAGGGGGGTGGCGGCTGTACCTGTAGAAGTGGGGGCACAGATTTTGCCGCCACCACAAGGGAGCTCCCATCGGAGGACGAGTCCGTGTTGCTGGTTGGTGATCCTGTCCCCGCCGTGAAGCTCCCCTCGCCCTCCGTCCCACTGGTGTATTCAGAGTCCGTGGTGTGGCCCTCCATGGCCATGTGGGATGCAGCTCCCTCGTGCTTCGGTGCCACTGTACCTCCGCCTGATGATGCTGATGCACAAAAGAACAGGGAGAGCACAAAAAGGGGGGGGGGGGGACGACAGAAGAAAGACAGGTTGAGAGCACGGCTTACCGCTACCGTTGGCGGACAATACAGACACAGCAGCTCCCTGCACTACGCCGCGCTGTTGGGCTCTACTGATGCAGTTCCTGGGATATGGCCTACATGGCTATGGTGGACATCAGCACACATAGATGACACAGGGGCATGTATACCTGTACTTGGCACTCTACGAGGTGGGGTGGAGTGCCACATGGCCTGCATTACGGAGGGGCCTAGCCTACGGAACTCACCCTGGCCTAGGGAAACCCACAGCCCTCCTCCCCCACCCAGACACCTACACTGCGCGCAAAGTCCGCTGAATGATGTTGTACTCACCCCCTTGTTTCTGCTGTGATGCCCTCAAGCGCCCATCCAACTCAGGGTAGGCCACCGCCAGGATCCGGAACATCAGGGGGGTCATGGTGCGACGGGCACCCCTCCCACGTTGGGAGGCCATCCCCAGCTGAACCTCCGCCATCTTCTTGCTCCAGCGGCGAATGTCCTCCCATCTTTTACTGCAGTGGGTGCTCCGTCTATGGTGGACACCCAGGGTCCGGACGTCCTTGGCGAAGGCACGCCAAATATCCTTCTTCTGGTGGGCGCTGACCTACATGACATGTACAGGGGAAGAAGAGACGTCATTACCAACTGCACCGTTGAAGTGAGTGGCCCACATCCCTACCCTTGCCATGTGGCACATGCATTCACAGTCCTTCATGCTTGCAGAACTCTGCCCCCTTCCTTCTTACAACCAGCCCTCTCCACCCAGGCATAGCCCATACAGCGTGCTCCCTGTGTACTCACCTGTTGGTCTGGAGGACCGTAGAGTAGCGTGTACTGGGGGAGGACTCCGTCCATGAGCGTCTCCAACTCCTGTGCAGTGAAGGCAGGGGCCCTTTCCCCAGACGCACGAGCCATTGTCTCTTCCAGACCGAGGTCACAGCAGCACTTGCAGTATAGGTCATCTCCTGTCGAAGATCAGGTTTCGAGTGATTTAACAGATAGAAAATGTGTGCGTATCATCACCGCCGGCACACTTCGTCATTGGCTCCTGGGACCCATAGGGTCCAATTTTAACCAATGCAGCATTGCGCAGCGGTCTTCGACAGCCTACAGCGACGGTGTACAACGCCAGCGCAGTTACCTCACATCCCATTGTCCCAGTTTAGAGGTCAGGCAGCCGCCATTTCAGGGGCCCACATGGCTTCATTTTCAACTGCGTCACACATACCTAGGCCTGGACTCAACACACATACAGACAACTTTTTGGATTATGTTTTGTGTTCTGTGTAGCTGTGGGTACATACCTCTGAGTTGGTTGACTCTGTGGTCGCTGTTGTCCTTCCTAGGCACCGTCAGCTGGGACATGTGAGGAGATGGCGGAATCCTCCGGTGTACCGACCGCTGGTGGACCTGTTGACAATGGAGGAGCGACATTTAATCATCACCTACAGGTTTGACCGTGCCACAATCCAGGAACTGTGTACCCAGTTGGAGCCTGACCTGATGTCAGCTATCCGCCATCCCACAGGAATCCCCCCTCAAGTGCAGGTGCTATCAGTGCTCCATTTCCTTGCTAGTGGGTCTTTTCAGACAACAGTGGCCATGGCATCAGGGATGTCCCAGCCTATGTTTTCCAACGTGTTGTCCAGAGTGTTGTCTGCCCTGCTGAAACACATGAGGAGCTACAACGTTTTCCCTCAGGTGGAGGATTTGGCTACTGTTAAAGGTGACTTCTATGCCCTTGGACATATCCCTAACATCATAGGTGCCATTGATGGGACCCATGTGGCTTTGGTCCCCCCCCCACAGGAGTGAACAGGTGTACAGGAACCAGAAGAGTTATCATTCCATGAATGTACAGATGGTATGTTTGGCAGACCAGTACATCTCCCAGGTAAATGCTATGTTCTCTGGCTCAGTGCATGACGCCTACATCCTGCGGAATAGCAGCATCCCTTATGTGATGGGTCAACTCCAGAGGCACCGTGTGTGGGTATTAGGGGATTCTGGTTACCCCAACCTGTCATGGCTACTGACCCCAGTGAGGAATCCCAGGACCAGGGCAGAGGAACGCTACAATGAGGCACATGGGCGGACTAGGAGGGTGATCGAACGCACCTTCGGCCTCCTGAAAGCCAGGTTTAGGTGCCTCCATATGACAGGTGGTTCCCTATTCTACTCACCAAGGAAGGTGTGCCAGATCATCATCGCCTGCTGTATGCTTCACAATCTTGCTTTGCAACGCCAGGTGCCTTTTCTGCAGGAGGATGGTCCAGATGACGGTGTGTGGCAGCAGTGGAGCCTGTGGACAGTGATGAGGAGGAAGCAGAGGAAGAAGACATTGACAACAGGGACTCAGTCATCCAGCAATATTTCCAGTGACACACAGGTGAGATCACTTTCTTGCCTACTACAAGTACTTCCACACTTCTACCTCTATCCTGTCCGTCAATTTCAAGCAGTATTTGGTAACTGAGTTGTACATTTCCATTACGGTTTCACAGGTGTGGTTACCAACGTGTGTCATCTGCTTGCATTCTTCATGGACTTGTGATGTGTGACATAGGTATGTTGACATCACATTTGAGAACTGATTTTGTCACTGTCATAGCTAATACACATTTTCAAAATCACAGACTGACTCCAGATTGTTTTGTGCTTCAAGGGTGTTTATTGAAGTGCTAAATATTGGAGGGGGTGGTAAAATGGTGAGGGGTGATGGTGGAGGAATGTCCATGGCAGAGTCCAGTCTATTAGTCTCACAGGTGCACTGCCCATATGGGCATAGGAAGTGGAGCTGGGGCAGTTCCAATATGGACAGGGTTACAAAGTGGGACAGTGGGATGACAATCAGGGGGGTCTCATTTCTTGGCGGGGGTCCTGCCATTGTGTTCTGTCCTGTTCCTGGATCTCAGCGACCGCTTGCGGGTGGTTCTCCGTCTGCAGGGGGTGGGGTGCTGGTGTGGTGGTCCTGTGGCGGGGCGTCCTGTCCACTAGCGCCGGCAGAGGTGGTGGGCAGTTCATCGTCCATGCTAGTGTCAGGGGCCCCTTGGAGTGCCACGGTGTCCCTCATGGTGTTCAGTATGTCCTTCAGCACCCCTACGATGGTGCCCAGGGCGGAGCTAATGGTTCTGAGTTCCTCCCTGAACCCCAAATACTGTTCCTCCTGCATGCACTGGGTCTCCTGAAACTTGCCCAGGACCGCTGCCATCGTCTCCTGGGAGTGGTGGTATGCTCCCATGATGGAGGAGAGGGCCTCGTGGAGAGTGGGTACCCTTGGCCTGTCCGCCCCCTGTCTCACAGCAGCCCTCCCAGTTCCCCTGTGTTCCTGGGCCTCTGTCCCCTGGACTGTGTGCCGACTACCACTGCCCCCAGGTCCCTGTTGTTGTTGGGGTGGTGGGTTATCCTGGGTTCCCTGAAGTGGTGGACACACAGCTGATTGACGTGTCCTGGGTACGGAGGTATGGGCCCGCTGGGTGGGTGCTGTGCTGGTGTTTCCAGAGGGTGGAAGGTCTGTGTTGGGCTGTGCCTGTGCGAGGGGAACCGACTGTCCCGAGGCCCACAATGGTCCGGGCTGGTCATCTGGATCCAGTTGGCCAGAGCTGCTGTCATCACTGTGGGCCTCTTCTGTGGGTGGGGTAGAGATGTCTGGACCCTGCTGTCTGGTGACGTTGGGTAGTGGTCCTGCATGGGTGTAAAAGCATGATTATTGCATTTGTGTGTGTCATGGTGTGCAATGGGTGGGTGAGCGTGTACCCCAGTGCTAGCATTCGTGTGTGGGGGCTTGTGTGATGATGGTTGGGGGGGTGTTATGGGTATGTGCAGTGGGCATGCTTTAGTGAGGTGTGTCCATGCTTTGTTGTGTCATGCAGGGCTTGGTGTTGGGATGTGTGGTTTGTGTTATTAGCACATTAGTGAGGAGTTGGAGTGATAGGGGAGGGGGTGAGGGTGGGGGTCTGTGATAGCATGCAGGTAGGGTGGGGGATATGATAGTTAAGATTTGACTTACCAGAGTCCATTCCTCCACCGACTCCTCTGAGGCCCTCAGGATGCATAATGGTCAAGACCTGCTCCTCCCATGTTGTTAGTTGTGGGGGAGGAGGTGGGGGTCCGTCGCCAGTCCGCTGTACCGCGATGTTGTGTCTTGAGACCACGGAAGGCACCTTCCCCCGTAGGTCGTTCCACCTCTTCCTTATGTCCTCCCGATTTCTTGGGTGCTGTCCCACTGCGTTGACCCTGTCGACTATTCTTCGCCATAGCTCCATCTTCCTAGCTGTGGAGGTGTGCTGCACCTGTGATCCAAATAGCTGTGGCTCTACCCGTACGATTTCCTCCACCATGACCCTGAGCTCCTCCTCGGAGAACCTGGGGTGTCTTTGCCGTGCCATGGGGAGGTGTAGGTGATGTGTGGGGTGGTGTATGTGGTGATGAGTGTGGTGATGTGTAGTGATGTGTGGTGTTTTGTGCGTGGATGTTGTGTGGGTGATGGTGTTGTGTGCCTCTGTGTGGTGGGGTTGTCTATGCTGTGCAGTCTCTCTGTCCTTCGTCAATAATTTTGGGTCGTAGGGGTTTGTGGGTGATGTGGGTGTGTGTTTTATATTGTGTTGGGTGTGTGGGAGTGGTGTTTGTATGTGTATCAGGTGTGTGTATTTGGAATTGTCCAATGTGGCGGTGTTTTGGAGATGTGTGTGTATTTTGAGCGCAGCGGTGTGTACCGCCAATGGAATACCGCGGTTGAAAGACCGCCGCGTGGATTCGTGGGTCGTGATAGCATGGGCCTGTTTCTGTTGGCGTGACGGTGGAGGTTTTGTTTTCGCCAGTTTATCACTGACCTCTGGTGTGGCGGATTTGTGTGGGTGTGTGAATTTCGGCGGATTCCGAGATGTGGGTCATAATAGCTGTGGTGGATTTCCACGGCCGCGGCGGTGTATTGGCGGTCTTCTGCACGGCGGTAATCGGCTTTTACCGCCAATGTTGTAATGACCCCCATAATTTGTTACAAGTGCTACAGCGCCGAGAAATCCTAGCTATTACCCCCAGGTCCACCCGTCCTCGTACCCTTCATTACGAAATGGAGAGAAATCTCTCCATGACAGAAAAAAGAACACAAGGAATGCTATGCACCAACCCTGCCCCCACTGGGGAGTACATAACCATGTACTTACCCAGCATTCCCCCTTTTCTTTTTTCTGTCCGTGACAGGGTAACGAGGCGCTGCTGCTCCTGGGGGGACTTTCGCAGCGTACTAGCTTCTTCCAGTTGGGCGGTGGGGAAGCTTGCTGCCGCTGTCTTTTCTACTCGAGTGCTTGGCCTCAATGCAGTTCCAGTGTCCGGTCTTATGCTGATGGGCCGCAAGGCGGGTCTTTTGGTCGGCTCTTTGCATCTGGGGTGGCTTCGTGTTGCGGAAGTTTGTCCTCTCCTTCCGGGTTCCTGCTTCCTTCGGTAAACGTAGCGGTAACGATGGAGCGGTCTCCATGGTGTGCCGATGGGTGTCAGGTATTATTTTTTCTTTTCTTTTAAGGTGTTTTTAATGTTTTTTTAGTGTATTTTTACACGGGCATTTTGATTTTGGCATTTTTCATGGACCTCTAGCGATTGCTATTTTTTCCAGGGCTCCTGTTAGGGGTGGAGCCTCAGCTGCTTGTCATTTTACCCCTCTGTTTTTCGGGACGGGGCTTTTTAAGCTCTCCTTGCTTTTACTCATGGTCAGTTGCTGGTTCCTGTCCTTGGATGTGCTGTGTGTGTATGTATGGGGAATCACACGTCCAAAGGAAGGCATGTGGAGGTTTCTCACTCCTTCTCTTCCTCCTTCTTCTTCTTCTTCCTCCTCCTTTTCCCATGGGCATGCTCGAAGGAGCAATAAGAGGGATGATGCCCACCTCCGCAAACTTATTTGAGAGACCTTGTTGGAATTTCAAGTCACTCCTCCTGTTGTGGTTCGGCCTGGGGTGGCTGCTTCTACCTTGTCCAGTTCTGAGTTGGAGGGTCCTTCTCAGGAGGAGCAGAAGGGAAAATATATTTCCATATGGTTGTTGCCTCCTTTGGTGAAACATGTTAAGATGAACATGAACTTTCCTGATGATGAGGTTCCTGACACTTCTTCTGGCTCTCTTTTGCACCAATTTCAGAGTTCCGTGCCTGTGGATGTCCCTATTCATCCTTGCATTCAGGAGGTGATTAAGAGGGAGTGGAGGGACCCTGACAAGATTATTCTTCCACGTTTTGTGGCCAAGGTGTACCCTTTGCAAGATATGGCCCAGGTGTTGCCGGATTCAGTCACTATTGACTCTTCTTTTGCCAGTTTGATTGGCTGCATGTCTTTGGCTGAGGATGCTGTGATTTGGGATTCGGTGGACAAAAAAGTGGATGTGTCCCTGAAGAAATCTGGGACTCATTTGGCTTTGAGGGCTGACATTTATGGAACTTACATTGCTCAATCTTTACTGTTAGATCTCAAAGCCTTGAATAGTGCTCTGGATGGGTCCTCGGACTGCTCTGGGCTCATGTCCCTTATTGAACATCAAGTGGAGTTCCTGTCTGATATTTCCTTTGATGGAGTGCGGGCATCAGCTCTGGTGGAGGGGGCTTGTGTGTCTGCTCTCCCGAATCTTGTTCTGCGGGATTGGAAGACAGATGCTGCACAGCTTGCTTCTGCTTTGCGGCTTCCTTTCCAAGGTAATGTGTTGTTTGGGGCAGAACTGGAGGAGAAATTGCATAAGCTTTTTAAGGAGAAGAAGCATTTTTCTTCTTTCTGGTCCACCATGATAGATCGACGTTTGTTTTATAGAAAGTCTCCAGTTCAGGCTCCCTCCAGGCATCAGTTTTTGAGGTCACAGGGCCAATTCCCACTGGGTAGGGGTAGGGAGAAGGAGTACAAATCCCCCTCTCCTCCTCCTAAGTCTCGTTCCTGACTATATGACCGGTGCCAGGTCCCGAGGTCGGGCCATTTGCAGCATTTTCTTCCAGCATGGGCTCTCACCTCCTCGGAACTGTGGGTTCTGGATATCGTTGACCATCGTTATTGGATCGAGTTTCTGACTTTTCCACTTCTGTAGGGGGTGCATCCCACTCCTTGGTTCTCATCCCCCGGCAAATGGGAGGCCCTATGACTGGGCATCAGTTCCTTGCTGCAGAAGAAGGCGGTGGTGCCAGTCCCAACGTCGGAGCAGGGTCATGGTTTCTATTCCATTGTCTTCTTGGTTCCAAAACGTACAGGGGACTTCAGGCTGAGTTTGGATTTGAAAGCTCTGAACAGATTTGTCCATCATGTCCCCTTCAAGATGGAGACTTTGCAGAGAATCATTCCTTTGGTACTGCAGGGTCATTTTCTGGGCACTCTGGATCTTCAGGATGCTTACTACCATGTTCCAGTGCATCCATCCTCTCAGCAATATCTCCGGTTCTGTCTCAAGGGGAGTCATTACCAGTTCAGAGTCCTTCCATTTGGCCTCAGCTCTGCTACCCGTGTGGTCATGAAAGTGGTGGCTCCCCTGGTGGCCTCATTGCATCTGCAAGGTGTTCATTTGTACTCTTATCTTGACGACTGGCTGATTCATGCTCCCTCTCCAGCCAAGCTTGTACAGGACCGTCAGTTGGTTTGTTCCACTCTGCAGTGCCATGGGTTTCTCCTGAACTGGGACAAATGCCAGCTGCTTCTGTCTGAGGATCTGACATTTTTTGGGGCTCGCTTCCGCACAGATCTCCACTGAGTGTTTCTTCCAGTGTCCCAGATACATGTCTTACAGTCTCTCGCTCTGAAGTTCCGGTCGCGAGAGTCTGGCCAGGTGCGGTTGTGGCTTCGGTTGTTGGGTCTCATGGCTGCAGCAGTCTTTACTGCCCTGGTGCGATTGTGGCTTCGGTTGTTGCGTCTCATGGCTGCAGCAGTCTTTACTGTTCCTTGGGCTTGATTTAATCTCTGTCCTTTGTGGATTCATCTGCTCTTGTGTTGGGATCCTCAGGTGCAACTGTACGACCAGGACATTCCTGTCTCCTTGAGGGTTCACAAGGATCTGTATTGGTGGACATTGGGCTCCAATTCGGAGAAAGGAGTTCCTTTGCAACCCTCTCCTCCTGTGGTGTTGACTACGGATGCCAGCTCTTTGGGGTGGGGGGCAACCCTGGGCAACAAGTCTCTTCAGGCCTGTTGGTCTCTGCAGGAGGGGAGGCGTTCCTCCAATTGGACGGAGCTCATAACTGTCTTCCGGGTCTGCATGGGGTTTCATCATGCTCTCATGGGTCATCACTTGGTGGTTCGTTCCGACAACATGGTCATGGTAGCCTACCTCAACAATCGGGGTGGGATTCGGTCCAAGTCTCCCAATCTGGTGGCACAGCATTTGTTTCACTGGGGCGAGCGCTATCTTCAGTCCCTGGTTGCTGTGCATGTGAGAGGGGTGGACAAATGTGTGGCTCTCTCAGCAGGTGTTTTCCCCCATTAGCGGAAATTTCTCTTTCCCAGGAGGCATTTCTCAGGGTGTGTGGGAGGTCTGATTTACCCTACCTCGACCTCTTTGCTTCTCGGCTCAATGCTCAGGTTCCTCTTTTCTGCTCTCTGGTTCCTCAGTCAGGAGCATGGGGAGTGGATGCATTGACGGTTCCTTGGCCAGACAGGCTGTTGTATGTGTTCCTGCCTATTTCCCTCATTCCCAGGTTTCTGGCCTGCCTGCTACGGGGGGACAGGTGTCTGATTCTGGTGGTTCCTTTATGGCCTCTGAGGTCTTGGTTCCCGGTGGTCCGGTTGCTGTCTGTTCAAGGTCCTTGGTTTCTTCCTCTGTTCCCCTTCCCTCTACGGTCTGTTCCGCCTCTTCCTCTCTGGAAGCTGAAAGGCAAGGGTTGCAGCGCAAGGGCATTCCCAGGCATTTAGCGGTGGCCATTCAACAGTCCCATAGACCATCTACTTTGAAATTCTATGCTCGGCATTGTTTTTTTTTCCAGAAATGGTGTTCTCCTCTTGGTTTGTCCTCATTGGATTGTTCCTTGCCTACGGTTCTTCAATTTTTGTGGGAAGGTTTTGAGAAACACCTGTCAGTTTCTACCTTGCATGCTCAGTGGGCAGCTATTAAAGCTTTTTGGGCTCTGTGGGGTAATCTCGCAGATTTAGAAGATTTGGTTTCTCGTCTTTTAAAAGGCTTTTCTCTTTCCCGTCCTCTGGTGAAACCTCTTTTTTCTTTATGGGATTCACCTCTGGTGCTTCATTCATTGGTGTCCTCCCCTTCTGAACCTCTAGAAACTGCTGATATTAAGTTTTTAACTTTCAAAGTGGTGTTTTTGGTTACTATCACCTCAGCTATGCGTAATGAGGGAGTTGGGTGCTTTGATGGCTCGGGAATCCTTTTTGTCTTTTTCCGAGGATGGTGTTGTATTGTGTCTGGATTCAGCCTTTGTTCCCAAGGTGGCTTCTCAATTCCATTGTACCCAAGAGATTGTTCTCCCTTCCTTGAAGGTGAGGTCTCCTTGGGCCGTGGATCTGGATTGGTCTTTGCTGGATGTTCGTAGGGCTCTTTTGGTCTATCTTGAAAGGACTCACCCTTTTCGTAAAGCTGACTCTTTTTCTTTCCTTTGGATCCTCTTCTATCGGGGAAAAGGGCATCCTCTCCTTCCATCGGTTGGTGGCTGAAGCAGGTTATTGAGCTGACCTATTCTTTGGCCGGGATACCTCCTTCTGGAGGTGTGCAGGGTCGCTCTACCAGAGGTATGGTTGCCTCTTGGGTGGAAATTAAGGGGGTCTCCTCCTCTGAGATTTGTCGGAAGGCAACTTAGGCTGTTGCTAATACCTTTGTTTACCACTATCATCTTCAGAATGTGCTGGGGGATGAACTTAATTTTGGGTTAGGGGTTCTTCAGGCAGTTTGCTCCTACACTGGCATTTTCATGAAATCACTTTTTGGCATGTACCTGTGGTTTCCCTCTGTGTTATTTGATGGTTTTGTCTCTCAGGCCATGTTTGTCGGCTTGGGTATTCTCCATTTCGTAAAGAAGGGGACGAGGACGGTAGGACATGGGGGAAATGTCTACTTACTTACTGGTAATCTTCATTACTCCTGGTCCTGTTGTCCTCGTCCCATTCATTACGCCCCCCTCCCTCCCAGATGACCAGCCTTCGAGTTAGGGGCTTCGTAGTTCAGGAGGAATGCTGAGTAAGTACATGGTTGTGTAATCCCCGGTGGGGGCGGGCGTATACACAGCATTCCTCCTGTTTTTTTTTCTGTCACGGAGAGATTTCTCTCCATTTTTGTAATGAATGGGACGAGGACTACAGGACCAGGAGTAATGAAGATTACAGGTAGGTAACTAGACATTACCTCAAACTAAATAGTGGATTACGCACCTTAGGCCAATGAATCAACACATTGATTTGAGAGGATGTCAAGGAGGCATGTCATAGTAAACATCAATAAACAAGAAATCAATAATCTAATCACTGTACAATAACCACACCAGTTTATTAAGTAGGATTATACATTTATTTCCCTATATTAAGAACGCTAAAGTCACAAAAATAATTCTCAAACATAAGTGTTAAACATATAGAATCATTAACAGCTGATTAGAACGCCTCATATTTCTGTTTAGTTAAAGCAAGTGAACAAATTAACTCAATTATTATAAAGCATCTTAATAACACAAATATTTTCAATAGAGAAATAAAATACATTTGAGCAAAGATCATTGAATGTCAATATGAATCATGAGCATGTAAGACGAATTCCCTCACTAACCACAAATTAGCATTGACATATTGGGCTTCATGTAAAAGATTTAGAAACACAAATTTAGAAAAAGATACTATCTCGGTTATAACAAAAATAATATCATTATGCAGCAATTAATTCATGAGTTGCAGCTGGTACCTGAAAAACAAAAGACACATATAACAATACACAAGTTATACATTACCCATAGAACAACAACATGCAGTTCGCTTCAGCAAGGGGACACCATCACTAGGACGATCCCTCAAGCCTACATGACTAACATGTCACTGGAAAATTTCATAAGGTCTGGTCTGCATCAACAGCTAAACCCACTTCACTGATCCGATTCTCTTCCCAAAAGGATAAGAACTCTCACTACAACTCCAACCCCCAAGAGTAGGTGACAGAACATTATATTAAACTTGGTTAAGTCATGGGGTGCTATACAATTCAGCCAATAAAACTAAAGTTAGATAACAAAAAGTTACACATTCATAATACATTGAGGCCCATATTTATACTTTTTGACGCAAACCAGCACCGGTGCTGATTTGCGTCAAAAAATGTACCGCTGGCTAACGCCATTCCTACGCGCCATGCGGGCGCCTTATTTAAGGATTGACGTTAGCCGGTGCTGTGGGCTGGTCAGAGTAAAAAAAAATGACTCAAACCAGGCAGCGCCGGCATAGGGAAAAATGGGGGTTGTGCACCAAAAAATGGTCAGGTTTGAGTCAATAATCATGGCTCAAACCGGACTTGCGCCATTTTTTGATGCTCAACCCCCATTGAAATGACTTCTGTCTTAGCAAAGACAGGAGTCATGCCCCCTTGCCCAATTGCCATGGCCAGGGGACTTCTGTCCCCTGGGCATGGCCATTGGGTACAGTGGCATGTAGGGGGGCCCAAATTAGGACCCCCTATGCCACTTTAAAATATAAAAAAATAATACTTACATCAACTTACCTGTACTTACCTGGAATGGATCCCCCCATCCATTGGTGTTCTCCTGGGGTGGGCGAGGGTGGCAGAGGGTGTCCCTGGGGGCAGGGAAGGGCACCTCTGGACTGCTTCCATGGTTTCAGACCATGGAAGTGAGCCCACAGGTCACTTAACGCCTGCTCTCACCCAGGTGTTAAAAAACGGCGCACATCAGGCTGTGCACCATTTTTTAAGGGCCGCCCCTTCTGTGCGTCAAAATGACACAGGAGTATAAATAAGGTGCACAGGCCTTAAAGCCATTTTTTGGACGGGAACGCCTACCTTGCATGTCATTAACGCAAGGCGGTTTCCCGCATCCACAAAATGACACACACAGAGGTTTTTTGATGTCCGCGTGGTCGGGCGTCATAGTTTAAATATGGGGCAAGGTTTGCGCCAAATGTGCGTCAATATTTTTGACGCACATTCGGCTCAAACTGAATATAAATATGCCCCTGAATCTTCATTGGTCAACATTACATTTACGCAATCATTAGCTAGACTCAATTTACAACAATTTCTTCTTTTCATCCGTCTTGTCTGTGTGTTCATTGTTCCATCTCGTCCGAATCTTAGGTTCAGGAAGAAACATCCAATACTGTTGCCAGCTATTTCCACCCTCGAGGAAGAAACCACATGCTAGTGACAATTGTAAACAATAGGACAGCCAAACTTGAGCAATGACCTAATACATTTGACCTTTTAAGACATAACACAAAAATCCTTCTTGGGTAGCTGTCTACCCGTCTATAAGCTATTAATCACACTCTTTAGATAAGCATTTGACAATGAAAAACAACCACAATTTTAGCTAAAGTTAACCTAAGCAGGAAACAAAATGAATTATGGTGGCCATTTACAAAAGTCACCCGTTTTCTACATATTAGGTAATCAATTATCAGTACATTATTAATTAATAAAATCACTAGTAAAATTTCCGCTCCTGCAATCCCTCCTCTGATGACTAATTATGTCATCACACAAAACCCAAATAAATGCATTTATTTTATTTTCAAAAATTCAAAATCTTGTCTCTTTCATCTTCTTTTTCCCTTTACTTTTCCCATAAAACGTATTCATTTGAACATCAAATCTCTTCTGATTCTTTTCAAGCCTTTTCTTTCTCACTCATTTGATTAATCTATATGAACCCCAAATTCCAATGAGAGAAAAGAGAATTAAAGAAACCCATTTGACTCATTTTAATATAATTCCTTTCCCCAGGGTGCCATACCACTCTCCCACTTTTACAATTCCCTTGCCAGCTTTCTCCCAAATAGTAGTTTCAGTTAGTTCTTTTAAATCTTCTTTGTCATTTGTTACATTATTAATCCATCCTCTAATTTCTCTAGTTATCAGGTTTATACGTACAACAATGACTTAAACCAAGTAATTTACAAACTCTGCCCTCTTTCGCCAAAAGAATGTCTAACGCAAGGTGGTTCTGAAGTGCCATAGCTCTTGTAGCAGCTAATTCTGTATCTAGAAGAATGATAGCTTCAGAATAACTTGTCAATATGTTATCCACTATTGTAGACAACGTCTGTATCTTAATCGAATTAGAACTACTCCCACTGAAGGAATTATAGCTCCAAAAGTGTCTCCCACAATGCTAGAAATTGATTCTCGCTTGTGTCTCATTTTAATCCTTGTCATTTTAGGAAATGTACTCAAGTCTTCCAGCTGGTATATTTTCAGAAAGACTGTTCCCAAATAGCATGTGCCATACCATCCTCTAGGAAGATGATAATAAGCATTTCTTCCACAAATATAGTACACACCAGGCACTGGTGGGTCCTGTCCATTCATCATAAAATCCCATTTACTCTGAAACATAAACTCATGCCTACATTCACTCATACCCACAAACACTCTATCACTACAACTTTGCGGCCTATATCTACAAAACTTTCCCACATGCTCAGCATCCAGTGTTAATTTTCCTTGTTTAGTAATGTCAGTATAAGCATAATCAATCCCAGGTCCACGACTAATCATTCCTTTATTTCTCTCCTCCTACCTTCTGTGTTATCTAAAAATTTATTTTCCACAGGTGTTAGTAAACAGGTTAGGTTGTTTCGGTGAGCAAAAGCAGTTCCAAAGGTTAAAGTAAGCTCAAAGAAATCTTTCATAACGACTCTGTTATTATCCTTGGCTACTTTATTCAAATAACCAATGACAGGTATAAATGAAAACACAACATCGAAGTTAGAAAAGAAATACTGGATATACTCTTGGTTGTAGAAACGTGTTAATAAAAGACTACAACTTAGTCATAGGAAGACTATGATATGTAGTTCCTTCTTCCACCGAAGTAGGAATATGAGTAAAAACTTAACAATCTTTTGCATCCATCACCTCAACATACTCATGCAATAAGTGATAGAAAACATTTGAAGAAAGCTCTTTCTCTTCATGTAAGTATTTGACATCTATTGTAAACTTATCTTTTGTTAATTATGTAGTAGTAGCAGTCTTTAATAAAATATTAATCTCTACGGTGTGGTTGGTTCCACTCATCTCAAAAACAATCACACCTACAGATAACAATAAGCATATTAACACACTCGCTACTGCCAAACCAATACTTGCACATTTGCAACAGCTAATTCTACTGTTTTGGTTAGTAAAGTTTCTCATGGTCTCAGGAAAAAAAAAAATATATCAAAAAAAAATTCAAAAACAATTTTTCAAAAAACAATCATAATCTCTCCTAAAAATTATTATTTATTTTTTTCAAATGTTCATTCACACAGGACAGTCTTCTTGTCAAATCTGATATAGCAGCTTGTCAAAATCAGTATCTCAATTTGTCAAATTCAGTTATTAATGTCTCTTTTAAGCACAACTTTCACAATTTTCTTCTATTTCAGCTTTTCCCATACATACTCTGTTATACTTAAACATGCTAAAATGAAATTTTTCAATGTCCCTATCAAAACAATAACTCAAAAATTATTCTTGCCAATCAGTGGTAGTTACATATGCCCATTCTGGGCCAAAATATCTCCTGCTTGCAACTCTTTCTTTTTGGTCTTTTACTACTTTCACTTTCTTCTCCACTACTATTTTCTTCTTCTTTCAGTTCCTTTTCTGCCTGAATTGGTGGAACTACATTTATATTTTCTCTTTTCAAACTTTTGTGTGGCCAATTATCTCCCCTTAGTGTCTTCTATGTCAGTGACTTTCTCAAAATTGTATTCAAACTTGAGCTTGAACCCTTTTCTTCTGACGTTCCCCAACTGGTTCAGGAAGAGCCACATCCACTTGGGCGGGATCTGTCTCTATTCCTTTTCCAATGGGGTCAGTCATTTGTTCAGTTTGGTGTGTCAAACCACCTGCTGCCGAGGACACCCTCCTCCAAGCAGATTTTCTCTCATTCTGTCGTCTCTGATCACCCTCTTCTGAAGACACCCTCCTCTGATCAGAAATTCTCTCAACTGATGTTTCCCTTTCTTCTTGTGCCGATTTTTCCACTACTCCATTCACAGAGGATTCACTTTCCTTCAAACTTTGCTCCTTTTCATCTCTCATAGGAGTAGATATGTCTCGATCATTCTCAGGATTCTTCTCCAGCTCTTCTCTTTCTTGCTCTTGACCTGGAATGTTGTTAGCTGCTGGTAATATCAGCAGCTCCTCTTCTTGCTCTGTTGGATTATTCACCTTCCTTGTATGACTGTCATGCACCTAATTCGGCAAACCTAAACACTTCACAACTGTCGTCGTTCCAAGGATGATTTGATAGGGCCCCTTCCACTGTGGCTCCAAGCATGATTTTCTCACATGCTTACGTACGATGACCCAATCACCAGCTCTCAAGTTGTAACCTTGAACTTGAGACTGTTGAATCGTTGTAGCTTCCACCTAATGAGAAAAAGATCAGACCACATCAACCAAACCTTTGCAATAATCTAGCACCATTTCATCTGTAATATTTACAAGTGCATTTGCAGGAATTGCTGGCAATCTCATTGCTCTCCCCATCAGAATTTTGTGAGAAGACAAACCGGTCTTCTTGTCTTGAATACTTTTCATCGACATTAAAACTAAGGGTAGAGAATCTGGCGATTTCAAATTTATTGATGCCCACACTTTTGCCAAAGGGACTTTAGAGCTCAATTCATCTTCTCTACAAGTCCTGAAGCTTCTGGGACGGTAACTACAATGTAGCTTCTGCTGAAGTTTAAATCTGAAAATAGTAACTTTATCACCTCATTGTTGAAGTGACTTCCTCTATCTGATTCTAAAGAGACCGGAAAACCAAAACTTGGAAATGTCTCTCTCAAATGTAACTTAGCTACTGAAAGGCTATCATTTCTCCTTCTAGGATAAGCCTCAATCCAGTGACTAAAAATGCACACAATTACCAACACATATTTCAAACCAGCACACGCAGGCATCTCATTAAAATAAATTTGCATTTTGCTGAATGGACTTCCTGCCTTGCCTATGTGTCCCATGTAGACAACCGTTCCTTTACCAACATTCATCTGCTGGCAGACAATGCATCTGTAAAAAACTAATTCAGCAGCTTGTCTAAATTGTGGATTAAACCGGAACTGTTTGAAAGTCCTAATCATTCCATCTCTCCCTATATGTTCTTGGCCATGGTAGTATCTGGCCATCTGTGTCAGTAAACTGTTTGGTAAGACTATCTTCCCTTCCGTTGTCACCCAAATATCATCTTCTCTTTGTATACAATTTTGTTTTACCCAATTTCTATGCTCTTCTTCTGGAACATTATTTTTTATAGCCTTCAGCTCCTCCAAAGTAGTGACCATTTGCACTGTAAAATTTGTATAAACGTCATCATTTTCAGGCATCAGTTCTCATTTTCCTTTAAAAGAGATACTATTTAAGGCACAGAATTTTGCAACCTTATCTGCATAAGCAGTTCCCAAAGTCACATCATCCTGTCCTCTTTGATGTGCACTGCATTTAACCACAACAATTTTTTCAAGTTTCTGAACAGCTTGTAACAATTCATGTATTCTTTCACTATTTTTTACAGGTGAACCTGACAAAGTTAGGAAACCTCTTTGGGACCAAATTTGTCCAAAATCATGCACAATGCCATATAGATCGTCACTTTCATCTGGTTTGAAATTTGGCATACTCTGTAAGAGCCACCAATTCTGCAATCTGAGCAGAAAACACTCCTTCAAGCCATGAAGCTTCCAATATGCCAGTAATTGCACATACTGCATGTCCTGCTCTCAGTGTACCAATGTTATCTCTCAAGCAGCAACCTTCAACAAAGATAATTTGATCATTGTCTTCTAAGCAAGTGTCTTTAATATCTGCCCTTGGTTTTGTGCACAATTCTGTAACTTCCAAACAATCATGTTCAGTGTCATCGATTTTATCTGAGTCAATTCTTTCAACTGGTAGTAATGTTGCTGGGTGAAGTACTACACATCTCTTAATTGTTACATTAGGTGCCCAAAGAATCACTGTTTCATAACGTGTCAATCTTGCATTGGTCAAATATTGTGTCTTTGATCATGTCAACAAAATCTCTATTGTCAGAGGATAACCCATCACAATATTCTCACTTTGGGTTATACTCTGCTCCACTGTTGCAACTGCTCACAAGCATCCTGGTAAGGCTGCTGCAACTGGATCCAAAGTAGCTGATAAATATGCTACTGGTCGATTCACACCACCATGTGTCTGGGTCAAGACTGACAAGGAATATACATCTTGTTCATGGCAAAACAACAGAAAACCTTGTGTGTAATCAGGCATACCTAAAGCTGGAGCTTGACTCAAACTCTCATTCAACTCAGTAAATGCTCTCATACATTCCTCATCCATCATTATGGGATCTGAAATATCTTTATGCGTCAGTTTTTGCAAAGGCTTTGAAGTAACTGAGAAATGTGGAATCCACTGGCGACAATTTCCTACCATTCCCAGAAACATCCTCATTTCTTTCTGAGTACTTGGGATTTTCAGTTTCACAATTGTTGCTACTCTTTCTCTTGAAATTCTTTTGGACCCTTTCTCAATCAAGTGACCCAAATATTTCACCTCTCGCTGATAACATTTCAATTTTGTAGGAGACACCTTATGACCATTTCCCCCCAGAAAATTTAACAATGCAATTCTATCTTCATTGCATCCTTCCTTTGTCTTCGATGCAATCAATAGATCATCTATGTACTGCACCAATGTCGATTGGTAAGGCATTATCAATGACTCCAGATTCTTTTTCAAAATCTGATTGAAAATTGATGGTGACTCTGAAAACCCTGGAGGAATTCTATACCAACAATAGACTCTGGTCAGGAATTTGAAACAAAAGAGATATCTCCTGTCGTCATGAAGAGGCATGGCGAAAGATGCTTGACATAAATCTATCACAGTAAACCACTCAGCATCACAGGGACTCTAGAACATAATCACAGCTGGGTTTGGCACAACTGGGCAACATTTGACCACAAAATCATTTACTTTTCTCAAATCCTGGACAAGATACATTTTCCCACTTGCCTTTTTCAAGCCCATTATTGTTGAATTACACAGGCTATTCATCACTTCTTTCAAAACTCCTTCTTCCAAGAACTGCTCTCAAAGGTCTTATTCCTTTGATTGCCTCATTTGTCATCGGATACTGTGCAGTTTTTAGAAATACCATATTCTCCTTCACTGCCACTCTGACTCCTTCAATTCCCTTGAACAAGCCAATGTCCTTTCCTGAAAGATCCCAAACTTTTTACTTAACCCTTTCCTGCAAATCAACTGGAAGATCTTTGATTTCAAAAACTGGAAATAAATTAATCAAATCAACTGAATTATTTTCTTCATTTCCTGGCTCATCAAAATTAATCAAAGGAAACTCTCTGGACATTTGTTCATTCTCAGCAGCAATTGTCAAATCTTCCTCATCACTGTTTGTCTCAATCTCAATTCCCTTCGTTGAACATGAGATTGAACATTTATTTTACACAACAGATCTCTTCCTAATAACGACACTGGACTGGAATCGCAAAAACGGGTTCTGTAAGGATATTAATCAAATATTTGTTCGCAACTCCTACAATCTGAACTGTTCTCTCTGATATAGGTACATCTGGAACCTCTACAGTTCTTACTGGTGAGAATGTAGCTCCTATGTCAATCAGAAAAGTAACTTCATGATCATGTACTTCACCTTTTACAAAGGACCTTTCTGATCCACCTCTAATGATGCTGCCATCACATACTCCTCCTCATCTGAACTATCCAACGGCCATTCATCTTTTCTTTCATCCTCACTGTGTAAAGGAAGTCGATCACCTGTTTTTTTCACTTTGATTTGATTTCTGATTTGTGACCACTTGCGAATGCATTACTTGTTGCTGATCCATAGGAGCTTATATCATTTGGACCTGTCTCGGTATGTACATTTGTTGTGCAGGCACCATCTGCACTTGTGGCTGCAATTGTTGTACCTGTGGCATTTGTACTTGTTGTACCTGTGGTTGTACATTTTGTATCTGCTGCATCTGCTGCAAAGGTTGAAAACCCTGCATAGCATTTATATTATTCTGGAAATTCTGACTTTGACCTCTCATTCTAGGTCTTTTCATGCTCTGATAAAAATTTACATCATTTTTCTGTTGCACAACACCACCTTGATTCAACAACGGACACTGTCTCTTCCAATGTCCAATTGCCCCCGCAATTATGACAAGGCAAAACTCTTCTTCTTTGCTGCTCATCCTGTAACACCACTGAATTTAAATCCACATTTCTATTAACTACTGGAAGCAATATTCCACCTCGAGCTTTTCCTCTGCCTTGACTCTGAAACATGCCATTTCCTTGCAACTGCGGCTGAAAATTTCCTTGCACTCCAGTCTGTGCAGCCTTGATCTGCATCACCATTTCTTTCGCCTTCAATTTTTTCTGCTTCATTTCAATCTCATCACTACAGTATTTTGCATATTGCAACACCTCATCAATCGGTTTGACTTACCAACAAATCAAATGATTCCTAATCATCTGACTAATTTCTAGTCTCAATCCTTCAGCAAACCTAAACATGAAATGATGCATATTCTCTTTTTAGATTGTTTCTACACCACTGAACTGTTTAAACGTCTTCAACAACCTTGCATAATATGCATGAATCGATTCCTTCGCTTCCTGTGCGATTCTATCTATGAGTTGCCAATCAATATTTTTCAGCGAAACCTTTGTTTTCAGGAACTCAATAATGTTATAGGAATATTTCATTACTTCTGGAGATGGTGCACCTGTTTTCAAATCCCTTTGCGGCTCACTTGCCGGCCAATCCACACTCCTTTTGCATTCAATCCACAAATCTGCTGGAACAACAATATCAAGAAGGGTATTCAGATCTTCCCACAGACATTTGGCAAGCTTCACTCACCTATATGTCTGCTGATACCATTCCACTGGCTTCTCTCTAAACCTTGGATAATCATTTGTAAAACTTATAATATCAATCCTACTCCAAGGTACATGTACAAATTTCCCTCCCGATGTTTCCCTCATCGGTAACAAGTTCACCGAATGTCCTGTCTGTGGCATGTCTCCTTTCTTTGGTCGCTCTCTTTTCTTGACCCATCTGCCTTCCCATTTGTCTAATGCTCTCTAAACCTGCACTCTCTCAAGTAATTCCCTAAGATGTGTTTTCATCCCTGCAGACCTCATGTGTACAAAATATTCTTCGTCAAAATCTAGCCTATAACTTATTTTCAGGCTTTTCAATTTTGTGAGATTGATGTCATGTTCATCCGCTATTTCTTGTAAATGTCGGTGTACCTTGTCTGCTCCCTTTGTAATTATCTTACATATGTATCTTTATTGAGATTCGGTATATGACTCAAGTCTGTTCACACCCATTGTCCCTTCAAGAAGCTCATTTCCTTCCATTGACAATCTCACTCTATCTATTGAGTCTGTCTCTCTGTTCTTTTTCTCTAAAGTCTTTGAATTTCTTAAGTCTTCCAATCACCTGGTTATTTCTTTTGTAGATAGATCCTTTAAAGAGATCTCATTAGACTGTGTCCATGAACCTTGCTGTATTACTGTACTCACACATTGCTGTGGAGACAATCGTTTCTCCCCCTGATTACTGGAGGATCTAGTCCCAGAATTCCCCACAGGAGACAAGTCTATCAAAGAGCAAGTCTCATTCAGGTGTTGTTCTTGCCTTGGAGTCAATTTGTCCAAAACCCCATTCCGAAACTGGACTAAAGAACTCACTCCACTATTACTAGTCTGTACATATAGTGGCAAAAGATGACCCATCATAATAGGTACTGAAATTGCATCTGGACTAACGAAAGTTCCAGCCTTTTGTATCTGCATTGTTCTCATGCTCTGCATTTGAGGAATCTATATTTGAATAGGCTCTTTCTGAATTATATTCAGCCGTTGTTGAACTGGAGACAACACTAAATTAGCAGACGTCCATACAGTCTGAGCCTCTGGATAAATTTCAGGAATATTTATCTCCAACTGATGCCCATTGATCAATGAATGATTAAAACTACTCTGCATCTGAACTTGTTCATTGCTCAGGATATTCTCTGATACCCCCGATGTGGATGGTGCAGTGGGACTCATACTACAAATTCCAATTCCACTCATTCCACTCTCGCTAGTTCTCTGACCTTCTTGAGTTGTATGTGTTGGTGGATAATTTCACTAAATCTCAGAAACTAATTTATCTTCATCTTATTCTTTATCATCATTAAAAATAACTCTTTTCAAATCTTTTAATTTCTGTTCCTTATTCACTAAAGAACTTGGTTTCTTTTGCTTCACAGCTTTTGCTTCATCTTCATCATCTTTTGTTCTTGCAGGAAATAACTTAATTCCCTGTAGAGTAGCCAATCTCCACTCTTTCTGCTCCTCATCCCATCTAGCTTACGCTAATGTCTTTTCTACTCTCCTCATTCTTTTCTCGAATTTCAAATGCTTATTGCTGTTTAGCTACCAAATCGCCAAGGCTTCATACTGTGCTGGTCTTGGAGGAGGTTTTAAACTGTACATTTTACGCCTAAAATTCTCCAAAATTCTCAAATTAAGGGGCATATTTATACTCCGTCTGCGCCGAATGTGCGTCAAAAAGTTTGACGCACATTCGGCGCAAACCTTGCCCCATATTTAAACTTTGACGCCCGAGCCCGCGGACGTCGAAATCCCACTGTGTGCGTCATTTTCTGGATGCAGGAAAAAGCCTTGCATTAATCATATGCAAGGTAGGCATTCCCGTCCAAAAAATGACTTAAACGCCCGTGCGTCGTATTTATGCTACCAGCCAAAAATCCTGCACGGCCGGGAGGCGGAGTCAGAAAATGACACACAGGCCGATTTGCGTAAAAAATTAATGCCTGGGTCAGGGCAGGCGTTAAAATGGGGCAAACACACCTGTATTTAATCAGAACACACAGAAGCAACAGCAGAGCAGCAAAAGGAAGACATGGAGGTGCTTCTCATCCAGCGTGCACGCAGACGCAGAGCACAGAAACAACAACAGCAGCTACCACAACACCAGCAGGGACCCCAAAGGCAACGCAGAAGGCAGGAGAGGATATTCCACACCAGGACAACCCTTCATGGCCTCAGGGAACATGACATCATCCAGAGGTACAGGGTGAACTGGCAAGCCATTCAGCAGCTGCTGCGCAACATTGAGCCACAGTTGACACCCAGCTTGATGACACCCCGCACCTCCCAACAGAAACCAAGCTGCTAGCTGTACTACACAAGTTGGCAAGTGGCTCCTTTCAAACCACTGGCACCCTGGTTGCTGGGATATCACAGCCATCATTCTCTGCTTTCCTGCCCAAAGTACTGGAGGCCATCATCACACTCACACCCCGCCACATCTGCTTCCCAAACACACAGCAGAAGCAGCAGGAGACAAAACAGGGGTTTTACCTCATTAATGGATTCCCACACGTCCTTGGTGCCATTGACTGCACACATGTACGCCTTGTGCCACCTGCTGCAATTGAACACCTATACCGCAACAGGAAGAACACACACTCCATCAATGTGCAGGCCATTGTGGATCACCAAGGATTGATCACCAACATCGTGGCAAAGTATCCTGGGAGTGTCCATGACTCATTCATCTTCCGTCACTGTACCATCAATCAACACTTCCAGGGTGGACGATATGGCAATGGACTACTTGTTGGTAAGTACAGAAACCTACTTATATACAAACTGCAAAGCAACCCTCTAGGACAAACAACACATACACCACGACAGCAGCAACATGTGAACAGGAACACACTGAGGTTGTGACACCGCTGGGCATGTTTGATAGCTCTGCAGTGAACCTGTCACACATCTGAAATTAGTGTACAGTCAAATGTTAAGACGTCAATGATCACAACGTATGGAGAGGTTTGGCTAATTGTCACCTTGCAAAATGTAAGCGTCTCACTGATGTTTAAATTAACCCATTGCACATGTCTAAAAGTATGAGATGTCCAGGGTACATAGATGCTAACGTGTTACCACCACTGTCAAATTGAATTTGGGTATGGAACTATCATCTCACCCCCAGTGAAGACACAGGAACACCTGTATCACAAGTCACAATGCTAGGGAGTACACACTGTACTGCAAATCCCAAAACATGCTGCTGACAACTGGTCAGCAGGCAAACACTCATTCAGCCAAGGAAACAACCCAATGCAGATGGTAAATCCTAGAAGCCTAGGAATCAACACAATAACACAAAAGAGTCACAGACAACACAAGACAACAACTGCCATGCAAGGTGATATTAATGGGGCAAGCTACATCAACATGATCCCAATAATTTTTCTTTTAGCTGATCAGGGGTATGGGATCCAGCCATGGATTATGACACCATTTGGCAACCCATGCACTGCAGCAGAGCGTGCTTACAATGAGGCACATAGGAGTACACGCACCATAGTCGAGAGGGCCTTTGGCATCCTCAAGTCGAGATTCAGGTGCCTTGACATCACTGGTGGCAGCCTCCTATACTCACCAGAAATGATCTGCAAGATCATTTTAACATGTGCCATCCTGCACAACATTTGTGTACGAAGTAACATTCCCCTATTAGAACCAGAGCCACAAATGCCTGAAGAGGAGGAAGAGGAGGATGCTGGCCTGCACCATGAGGGGGACCAATAAAACACAGCTGCTGGATTGTGTAGGCGCCAACATATTGTGAAAAATGTATTTTGAAACAACTCACCATCACCACTGTATCAACATATATAAATAAATACCTATGATAATCACCATATCATGGTCTGGGTAATCATTTGTGCTCACCTTTATCTCTAACTATCAGAATAAGAGTGTAGCCTCATGGAGCATTGGTGACATACCGATCAGGACACAGAAATTTCCAAAGCAATTATGATGCGTATTATACAACAGTCACATTCACACACACTGTAAATGACATATATCCTGTACATTTCACCTTTGAAGGCCAATAGCAGAGGACCACACCTATTTCACACATACATGTGGCAACATGGTTCATCGCAGCATATGGCATACAAGTAAGACACCATCAGTCAATAAGGGAAAAAAAGCCTCATACATGAGGCGGTGGATGTGCTATTGCATTGGTAACAGGAATGTATGACCAGACCCTTGACAGCAGTAAGTCGTACAGCACCTATCTTTGCAAGGACTATCCGTGACTAGAATTCCATATAAGCAGAACATAGACAGCACAAGTGCCACACCTATGACAAGCATTGTGCACATGACATTCCATGTACATGTCAGCCCATGTCCTAAGTCCTGACACACCCATGCTCCTGGTCTCACCCCACCTGTCTTAAGAGGTCTCTGGAATGGTAATATGTGTACCCAGATATTCCCTCCTCTACACACACACAGACTAACAATAGTAATCCAGTGTGCTTCACCCTTTAGTATGGTATGCCATAGTCACTGTACACCTGTCTGCGTGGACATAAGGTTAAAATATGCACTGGCATGTAGTCTCTAAGCCCTGTTATCACCTGTAGTTTGCTTCCCATGTGAAAGGTACTGTCGAACATTTGAACTCAAATCTCACCTACAGGTCTTGTGAGAAACTGATGCAGCACACACCTGTGAGCACCTTCATGCAGACCAGCCATTTGAACATGCACTGCCCTTGCAGATGCTTGGAACAGCATAGAAGCTGACATTTTGTCGATTACACTGTTATGCATTGCTAGAAAAATTAAGCTGTGTAACACAGCACTTGGGTTTATGTGTCACCTTCCAAAACACAGGACAAACACAGTTTTCCATGTCAACTGTCTTGTGCTTCCTCTGACCTGTCTTAGTCAGACCACTGAGTATGTACCTTGTGAAATTGCTGGATCCTGATTGACTCTGCATCCTGTCAGCCTGACTGGCACCTGTCTGTGCGTTACCCTAAAGGTTCCTGGTGGCTACATATGTATCACACTTGCTTTCCCAACCCTCACATTCCTCCGGGGGTATTTTGTCAAGTGGTTCTTCAATGCATACTCAAATACATTGTATAGCATAATCTGCTTATTTATCGTACCATAATTGGGAACTTGTCTCCAAATACCCAAATCATGGCCTATGCCTTGTCTGGGTCTCATGTATGCATCAGCGACAAAGTGTGTCAGTGTACCATGGCCGTATGCAGGGATTGGGTATGGTGCCTCCAGCAGAACCAGCAATGTCAGATAATGTGCATGAAAAGTCCACACATGTTAGGACCCTGACAGTTCACACGCTGAATCATATTGCTCACAAAATATTGATGGGCTGTGCGTGCTGAATAGCTGAAAGATTAATCAACACAGAGGCTATGATGTTCCCAGATGCAGTGGGAACTTTACAGGCCAACCTGTGTACAAATGTTGTAATGACACCTGCCGGAACAAGACTCTTGAGGTATGATCTCACTCAGCACACCAAGGTTGCCCTGTTGACAGTCTCATAACACGTCTGCAGTGACAGGGTGGGACCATCTCCATGTAGGTTCTTATGTCCTCATTGGCTTTTCTTCCATTGATCTCCGAAGGATACTCAGTAGATACAGGAATAGCCGCCACTGACTCATGATGAGACCTGGATGTAACTGTGATAACATAGACCCCTAAAAATATACAGGATCAACATTGGACCACGCACATGAACCAGACACCTCTGTGCAATTGATCACTGGAAATATGTGGCCACGTGCTGCTTCATCTGCTGGTCCACCACTGCCACAGGAGAGTTGTGGCTCAGTCATATGACCACAACTGTGGCATGATATTACATTTGTGGTTCACCTTTGGCTTTCCATGTCAATAACATGGTACCCACTTAGTCTGTACATGTGCCTGACACACGGTGCCTAGGAAGCACTATCCAAATTTCCAGGACATGTGATGGGCAAGTTTTGGACCATTGACATGAACAAGCGTCTGCCATCTACCCGGTGCATGCTTTGTAATTTGTGGTGTTTACGTTACCCCAAAACTAGGAAGTGCACACAACAGATGTTGCTACATGTATGACTAACACATGTCCTCTCTCATTTCCACACTGACTTGCATCTGACGGTTGGACACATTGACTTCACATTGCTACAAGCATATTTGCAATGATGCATCTTGTGATGCACACACAGTGGGTCAACAACTACATTAGTAGCCAATGCACACACATTGAGCCATAGGCATTGAGGTATTGTGCTTATGTGCGTCACATTGCTATCCTCTCCTGATGCCAAACATGCCCAATTTGTGCACTACAGATATGTAGGCCACACGTTTGGCAATCTAGTGTGTCAGTCAAGAGTGAAAATCCTGTAAATGAAGTAGCGGATCATGGTCCGCATTACTATGATGTCTCACATGTGCCCATACACCGTCATGACCAAAGTGGGTGCAATCAGCCTATCTCAGTTTTGACACAACTGTAATATAACAGTAAAATGGTAAAATGACCCAAACCCAGTTAATGCCTGAAATTATGACGCATACGCGTCAAAAATTGACTCTTATGCCCGAAAAACGTTGCATAATGGCCTGAAAAAACCATAGCCCCTGAGCTGTATCTTCCACACTGTACGTCAGAAAATTGTTAAGTGTAAAACTATTTCCAAATATATGGATGCAGGCTCATTTCTACTCCTGTGCATCTAAAAAAATGACATGCAGGCTGTATGCGTATTTTTAGTTTTGACGCATAACGATAAAAAAGCCAGCCATTTTAGGCAGGAAGTGATGTAATAGAATATCCTGTTTACAGATTATATACAGTAGTTGTACTTTCACTTTCACTTTGCAGTCTGTGATACTTCCTGACTGTGTGGCTGTGTTAAGAGTTTTGTCTGGTCAAATTGTGCTTTTGTCTCCTGTGTGGTTTATTTATTGTCTTTTTGTGAATAAAAACTTGTTGTTGTATCCTGTCTGAGTGTTTTTTGTGTACAATTGTGTTGTAAAGTATTGTCTTTGTTTTGTTGGGAGTCTGTTGTGGGTAGTGTTAGTTTGGGTATAGTTGGGCTGTGTTAGTTGTTTAGTTTAAGTATTTCCTATTCTACTTTCCCCCTATTCTCCTTTGTTCCCCTTTATCCCCTATTTATCTGTTGCTGCAAAGATGTTGGGTAGGGCTCGTCTTGGCAAGATGGTGAGGAGGAGCTGGGTGGTTTTATATCGCTGGTGTGCCATTTCCTACCCCTAATGATTGAGGCAGGTGGGCGGGTGATACAGGGGTATCACACTTAGGCACGGAGGCTCCGGTGGGCAAAGGTCTTGCATCACCTGCAACAGATTTATCGGACACCAACGAATGACCACCAGCTGAAGCACCACTGGGTTGAACATATCTCCAGGGAGCAAGATCTGCTGGACCACCTGGGGATTGTTATTGGTGGCCCTGTTGGTGAGTATAAGTCATGCAAATATGCACGATTAAATGCTCTGTAGTGACATCAGCTGATTTGTACAATATCTGCCGGCAATGTTGTTGAGTGTGTGGAATGCTACTTTTATCATACAGGGTCATATATCTACTTTGTTGAGGAACACAATTGCTAGCTGTTAGGAAGCAAGAGCTCCGCAAACTTACTGAATACTTTTGCATTATGTAAGTTAGTGCCGCCTTTGTGTCAAACAGCAACACAAATCAGGAGCCAATTATGTATAGCTATAGGTCACAGTTGCCTGTGAGGTATAGAAATGTACAAATAATTACCAACATTTGTTGACACAACAGCTAGACTGACTTTTGAAACACTACATGAGGCTGAAAATGAGTGCAGGCTTCACGTCAACTGATGATAGCAATGTGGCCCAAACATATGTCTCGTGTGTGTCTGGTGAGTGTGTAAGCAAATCGATCACAGAAATTACTAAAATCTTAGGGATTATTGTGCCCCTCCTTCATTTCTGATACATGTCAGATCTGGATTTGGACACATAGGAAACAAGTTCTAGCTGCGCTCAGCTAACATCTTTGACTGGTATTTGGAGTTTGTAGTGCCGCTATTCGTTTACGGATGGCTGGCTAAAGGTATGCACATGGGTTCATATCTCTATGGTTGGTGCAACTCATCATAGTTGGGTCACATCAAATGAAGAAACTGTAACAACATGAGGGCAAACAACTGTCCCTGGCCCTCTATACATTGTACATGTGTGTCAAAAATGTATGATGGTCACAATGGCTGGTTGACTGGTAATGCCGTCCTCACAGAAAGTGGCTTTGGACGTCTCTCTTGGATACACATGATGAGACAAATACACTCCATTATTATGTCTGCTCACTAATGAAGGAGTATGTTTGCCACCACATGATAGTTAGGGCCACTGCATGTGTGCAGATATGTGTTGCAACACTCACTGGAGACACATGGTATGTACATGTTAGCCGTGCTATATCGGATGCAATATCATCATGTCTGAGTGGCTTTACTTACTTATGTAATCTTACACATAGTATTTGTCTTTGGAATTGTTGTACAGTGCACAGACATTGAGCAAATTTCTCCCTTCCATTCCTTACAGGTGGACCGGCACCCTACACTGTTGGCGAGGTGGCTCGATTCGAGGACCCAGACAACACCAGTGAGTGTTGATATGTCTGTTATGTGTTGTGCTTGCTGGTGATGTGTGATGGACTCCTGTGTGTTGGACACATAGCAAGGTGTGATGCGCTGGCCAATCTTTTGTTTTGTTCCATGAGTGGAATATCATTTTATCACCATCTTTGAGTTGGCCAATCGTTATCCTATTGTCTTATTTAGGGATTCTAGGTCAGTCCTGTGAGCCCCACTATGTGAATAGGGATGGTCATGTGGATAACACTTGAATCAGAAAGAGTTGCACTGGACCTAATTTGTGATTTAGTCAGCCAGTCAGACCCAAATTCTCCCAGAATGGGGCTGCCAAATGCTTACCCACAGATTTCTGCTTCCCAATTCACTAATGTACTTATTAAACTGTAGGTTGAACTTCCTAGCAGCATGTAGCTCCACATGTAGTGCTACGAGTATGTGGCACTTGAGTGCAATGGCCTAGGTGTGCATGCAACTCATGGCCAGGGGTGTTCTTGCATCTCTGTGTTTATTGTAAGTCATGGCTTACCGGTAGTAAATGATGTGGACAAAGGTCTGCATTTCCAAACATGAGTGGCGCTGGGATCGGTCAAGGGTTTGCTGGCTCCTATTTGGAGATACTCCTTACCTGTGATGTGTGGGTTGAGCCAAACACATGTCCAGCTTTCATAAACTTCCTGGGTGTTCATGTTGTTTGAAATTGTTAGTTGTTAGTCCACCCCCCCACCCTCAAACACAGGCATGGGTTTGTGAATAGTGTACCTAGGAGTGATGATACAAGTTTGGTACACAGACATGTAAATAAGTGAATCTTTTGTCTGAACCTAGTATACACACTCATGTTTCGCACATGAGTACTATACTAGCAAGTCCATTTACAACTTGCAGATCATGTGGCCCTAGATTTCCATCCCGTACAATGACATTTGTAGCCCTGGCAATGGCGGAGAATGTGTAGCATGATTGTTAGCTGACAACTGGCAGAACATAGATGCCAAAATCATTCCAGTTGTTACCCATCTTGTAGGGTTTGGATGTGCTATGTGTGATAGAACCTTTGTAGGCTGGCTTGCCATGTACTTCCTCAGGGACAATCAATGATCTGTATGATGATATGAGCTGTTTCAAGTACAATTGATGTATAGTCTGATTTACTTCTTGTGCCATTTCACACAATGCAGTACCTAATGTTAGATTTTCTATTTGTCTTCAGAGCTGCAATTTTGACACCGATCCAGGTCAGGGAGTTTCAACGGCGGGCAATGAGGTATCAGCACATACTTCAAGTTGAGTCTGGGTACCGAAAAATGGCTCACAGTTACCGGCATGAACGGGCCTCCAGAGCCTGGAGGGCATTTCCACAAGGCGGCCCTTCTTTGCTCACCACAGCCACCACCAGCACCACCACCACTACCACCCAGGTGGCACCACCAGCAGCTGGGACCATTGCGGCAACATCCTTAGCAAGTGCTCCAGGCCCAAGCACAGCACCACCTGAAGGGCAGCCCACAGCCATGGACACTACACGGCCCCACACTTCCTCGGCTGGCACCCAGACCACCCCAGCCGCAGCCATTGACCCTGCTGCTTTTGGACATATGCAGCGTAAATTGGACAGTGTCCTGTGGAAGATGAGTCGACTGCGGCAGGAGGTGCGAAATGTCAACTGGTGGGTGCGGTCAATCAAGAGGACCCTCCGGAGGGCCAACCTGTAGCAGATTAGACAGACATGATTCCCTCCCCTCCCTCCCCTCCCTCCTCTTTCCTGGTTCTTATTCTTTGTGGGTTTAGGGGGCTTAGTGTTAGGTTAGTATAGGATGTTAGTTTAGTTAGTGGTAGTGGGTGGGGGGTCCTGAATATTTCTACTGTTTATTTTTAAGTGTGTGGGTGGGTAGGTGAGGGGCAATGTTGGGGATCTTGAGTGTTAAAAGAAAAATCCCCCAAAAATATATATGTGTTTAGTATAGGATAGTATGTGTTTAGGTTAGTATCTGTTGTCCTCCATGTGTCCAATCTCATAAGGTGGTTGGGGGGTTGATGTTTAGAACGTTTCGTTAAATGTGATAAGTAAGTTTAGCTTAGGTTAGTTAGGGACAGTTGTGGGTAATGAGTAGTTAGAGTAGATTAGGGTAGGTAAGGCTTTTCCCGGAGTTTTCACTTCTGTTTTTACTGTTTAATAAATATGTAGTTAACCCTTTACAGTATGTGTGACATGCTTGTAGATCAGGGCCTTGGCATGAGTGTACAGTGTTTCTTTTGTATTACATTTTGTGTCCTATGCTGCTAACAAATCCCAACTGATCTGTAACATTGGCAGCTACCCCAAAGCTACCTTGCAGAAATTAGACCATTCATTGCAACCACCAATCACAGTTACTATGGATCCCAACGTGTTTTTTTCATAATGTATGTTTTCAATGTCACATACAGTGCTTCCAGATTTATGATTGGGGACACTGTGTTATGTCTGACTGCAGTCTCTTGTCAAAGGAAACCCTTATAAGGTGAGTGGTAGTAAGCTATCTTGTAGTATAGTGTACATAACTCACACAGATCATTTGTTACACTGTTCATCATGATTGCTTATTTGGATGTAAACTCATACACCTCCATTCATGCAGTTTGGTGACTGTTCGCTTATATTTGTGGGCAATGTTACATGTGTTAGTTTTGCATTGAAGCAACATTTTGAAGGCACTATTTTATGGTTTAGATATCCCTTGAGGAAGCATTATTCCGTCCAACACAGCATTATGGTGTATAAATTCTCTTTTCCTCAGATATTACCCTCAGGAAGGGCAGAGTATGGTAGAATCCAGGCCACTGTGCATAGTTATCAGCCTACATTATTTCAGGACAGTTGTATTGACAAGCTATGATATTTGACAGGAGGCAAAATTCAGTGATCTACTCCATGGTTGATGTGTCACATTACACAGAGACAAAGTGGTTGTGTAAGTGCTATTTATTGAAAAGTGTTGTAGTGCTATATGTACATCGTCCATGATTGTGAGTCCATTATAGTGACATCTTCCATTGTGATCCTACACAAGTGCAAAAGGACATGTCATTGGACATGCTAGGGTGAAGTGTCAGACAGTGCTGAGGGACAGCATTTGCCAATGAGTTAGTGAGAGACAATCACAGGGCAGGCTGACAAGATAGACAGTGGTTTGCAGAACAGTGCTTGAGTGCATGTTACGAAGCACAGGACCTTGGTAACAGGGGGCCATGTGGCAGGGACTAGTACTTCTGGGTACTTTTACTTGTGAAGGTGATCTGTTCCTGGTCTTCATCTTCTGATGTGTGTGTTGCCTCCTCTGTCCTTGGTGGTGGTGGTTGTGAAGGGGCAACACACACCTCAGTGTGTGTAGACGTGGAGTCAGACATCCCGCTAGCTGCTATCTGTGGGGGTCTTAAGGGCAGTACTGCTGCAAGGAGGATCTGCTGGTTCTTAAGAATAGCAGACACATCACGATGGAAGCAGCCAGGTCGGCACTGAGGGGGTCATGATTGCATTCATGCACGCAGTGGAAGATTTTGGTGCGAGGTGTTGTGGCAACGCCCTTACTGCAGTGCTGAATTCCTTTACAGTTTGTTGTAGTCCTTGTAGGATGGATGTTAGCATTTGCATGGCTGCTGCCTGATCTGCAGATGACATCATGCACGAACGCATCCCCTCAAGGCTGGCTGCCATATTTTGCATCCCCACCCGCACCTCCTTGCCAGCTCCCGCTGTACTCACACTACAGTTCTCTCAAAGCTGGTGCCTGTGTCGTCAGAATCCTCAGCTGTATTGGAGCTGGCAGGTTGTACAATTGGGGTGGTGGGTGGATCCTCTGCGATGGCTGCTTGTTCTGTGCTCCTACTTGTGACTCAAGGTGGGGTCTGGAGGGTTCCAAGGACATCTTGGAGGGACTGCTGACTGATGTTTGTCAGTTCGTCATCCATGTCATCAGGGTAGTCCTGGACAGGCATATCCACAGGAGATCCATCGTCCTCTGCAATGAAATAGGGTACAATTAGTGTGTCTGTGTTGTGGCATTTGTGATGTGACTCGCCTGCCTTGTGATGATTTCACATTGTGATCTTGGTTCCTATTCATTGATCCATTCTTTCAGATGGGCATGCTCCCAGGCCTATGCCCCACCTGCATGTCACATGTATTGTGGTCAGTTAGTGGACTTGTCAGCATCACATCCTCTAGGTGTTGGTTTTGGCCAAATAGTGAATTGCCACCTTCTTGTCCAACTCAACCCTCCCCCTACTTCCATTCTCATGGTGATACCTTTCACTGGCTGTGGGTGCTCTGATGGCACTAGCAGCACACTTAACAATCTGGACCTGCCCCAGTCTCTGATCTTTCACATCCACTTATATGTAGTTGAAATGTAGCGTATACTATGTATGGCATTGTTATGGCACAATATGGATGTCAGCATTGGTAATGTGTACAGCTGATGTTGGGGAATGTGCGGTACATTGGATTGCCCTGATTGTTGTAGCAGTGTCCTATTTCCTCCTCTGACTGTGCAGGTGTATTTCAGTGACCAGTTACATGTGTCCTCCCCCTCAATGCTGTTGTCTGAACAGTATGACATTTGGGATGTTGCATTGTGACCCAGGCACAGGGTGGACCCTGACATATGTAGCATGGGTATGACATTAGTGCTGTGCTCCTCCTAATGTTGATGACATTGGCTGATGTTTGCGGCAACTATGGGCATTCACATTTGACAGGACTGGAACATTTGTCTTGTTTCAGGGGATTGTTAACGTTGTCATCCTCAACCCTCTAATTTTGGTGTGTATGATCCATGGGGACGTTACTGCCATTGGCTACTTGACCAGCACACACAGCGGAGGTGGCAGTGGCAACTGTTGTCAAAGTTACATTCCAGTTGTCGTTATGGCTAGAGGTTGTTAATTGGGCCCTAGTTAATGTAGGGGTTATAGTGGCTAACGTGTGACGGGATGTCAGTTTGACATTGTGCCCTTCCCTCCTGGCGTGGCTTTACCTTTGCAACATCGTTGGCATGGCATCATACCCCCATGGAAAGGTTGTTGGTGTTGTGTTATGGTGTGCCCCAGCTTTTCTCTGTATGGGCCATGCCCCTGTGCTGTACCCCTTTACCCATGCCACTCCATGTATATGATGACTTACATGCATTGTGTAGTAGGTATTCCCCCCCGGTTGCAGTTAACGTTAGTGCATTTTAGTTTCCCATGTGACTTACCCTGCATGTGGGTTGTCTTCTGGTAGTCTGGCCTGTCCTGTCCTTGAATCCCTGTGACAATCTCCTCAGGGATGACGGCTGCGACCATCTCCTCCATGTGGTCCAGGGGCTCCTGGTGTGCTGGACTCCCACCTCCAGTCTGCAGTGCTGCCTTCCTGTTCCTGGCCATCTTTTCCTTGGTCCTGTGCTTGCAGACATGCCAGCGTTTCTTGCCCTCAATGACTGTTTTGTGTCCTTCTGCCACACTGTTAATCTTGTCAACAATTTGTTGCCATATTGCCTCTCTCCTACTGATGGGCAACTTTGAGGTGACAAACAGTTGGTGCTGGTGTTCTGTCACCTCTTTTACCAGAATTTCCTGCTCCTCTGCACTGAAGCGACACTTTCTTTTCTTCTTCTCCCTGTCCTGGTTCTTGTGTGGGTCCTCCTGGCTGGTTCCTGGTCTGTTGTCATCTTCCTGGGGCCTGCACAGGCGTCTGGGATCCATTTTGGCTCTCCTCTGCTGAAATGGCTGTGTTTGCAGGGAATTTAGATGCTATTGCGTCAAAAAACGCCGCATATCCGGTTTGCGGTGTCGTATATCGGCTCACAGCCATTTCTGCCGCGTTAACGTAGTTTTCCTTTACGACGTGACGCTACGGTGTGCGGCAAAAAAATGACTTACACCTGTAGTTTGCGCCGCTGAGCTTCAAAGTATAAATTTGATGCCCGCACGGCGCACAGAAATGGCGTTAGCCGGAGGTAATATTTTTGATGCAAAACTGCGTCGCCCCAGTTTTGCATCAAAAAGTACAAATATGGCCCTCTATGTACTATTTTCTGGAAAAGCCAAACAACCTTCTTTCTTTGTGATCTTAACCCAATGTTTCAACCAAAGGCACGTTCCCGTACCCTTCTCCTCGATTACAATGTATGCCAGAGTATTTTCTGGCAGACAGATTTCTCCCTCTCATGCCGGAATATACTCATCACTTCTAAAGGTGCTTCTTAAAGCTTTGAAAAACTTAATTTTCAATAAAATGTATTAAAAAACAATTCAATTAGGAAAAAGTATTCACGAACTCTATTCCAAACAAAAACAAAACAAAACAACGAAATCTATTCAACAATAACCAATCATGAAAAAAGTGACTACAATCCCACAGTCCTTTTCGACACTCTTACCTTTCAATCGCACTACACTAGTGTCAGACTGCTAGACGAATCTGTGTCCGACCCTTCTCACTAACCACCCTATCCCAGCGCTGCACAACTTACATCACACTAATGCACACACACCTTCTCAGTGCGACCGCTGAGATGCTGACAAAGTCTTTCTGGCCTGACTTTTGCACAACTAACACACACCAAACCAATGCAATATTAGTTTGCGAGTAAAACCTTAAAACAAAAATAAGAAAACAAACTTGTCCATTTACTACATGTAGGGTAATACAATCGCTTCAGGAACCTTCCAAATTTCGCCTTCAGCTTTCGCATCTACAGTTATTCCTTTCCACAGTTCCCTATATTTGTGAGTAAAATTTGACCTGCAAATTTCACTTCTCGACTGATCATTGGATTATTGTCCTAGTGCACTTAGTACTCACCAAATCTCAGTAAAATTCAATCACACAAATTATCTCACAAACTCAACTTACCAACCACGCCGGGTCGGTCTACTAAATTGACAAATTACAACATATACTGAGTGTCTCACTACATTTGTCAATATACTCCGGAGTCTTAGACCTCTCTCATTAGGTCCGTCATTAACAACCACATGGACAATTTATTCCTGCACTAAGCAAATTAGCTCAAGCTATGCAAGCGCCAAAAAATTCTCACCTCATTCAATCCAATAAAACAGCGCTAGAAATATAACCTTCAACCTAGAGCATCTCCAAGGACTGGGGAAAGTCACTTAAGGCAACTAGCAACTCATTTTCTCAGATCCGTAAAACATTTCAGAAAAATTAGTAAAATTATTTCAAAAGAATTCTCTCACAGCCTATGACATCACCATCATCATGACATCAAATGATGACATAACCGTAACCCTGCTACCTAAAATGTTAAAACGTTGTTATAAACTTAACATGGGGTTTGCATTCAGAAGAAACCAGGTCTCAAGTGAACCAGCATGGAAACCCAATAAAACTCCAATATAAGCTAAAGAAAATGTGTGAAAACACCTGAAAGAACAAATTACCTGACATTTTCAAAATTTTGAAAAAAGTGAATTCAATAGCGGTGTTGCAATTCTCAGAATCGAGAACGATTGATTTTCTTTAAAAAAAAAAATATATATATATTATATATATATATATGTATATATATATATATATATATGCAAAGTCTAAACATTAACATGGTCCCTGGTAAGCTTTAAGCCTTAATTGAACTAGCATCAAAATTATATACTGTGCTACATTTTCTGATAAATTTCCCACCCTGAGTTACATTTTTGCAATTCAAACCGGAAAGTATTTGACAAGGGAAAAAGATCTGGGCCCATATTTATACTTTTTGACACAAACTAGCGCCGGCGCTGGTTTGCGTCAAAAAGTTTACCGCCGGCTAACACCATTCCTATGCGCCATGCGGGCACCTTATTTAAGGAATGATGTTAGCTGGCGCTGCGGACTGGTCTGAGTAAAAAAAAAATGTCTCAAACCAGGCAGCGCCAGCGTAGGGGAAAATGGGGGTTGTGCGTCAAAAAATGGTGCAAGTCAGGTTTGAGGCAAAAATCATGCCTCAAACTGGACTTGCACCATTTGTTGACGCACATTCCATTGAAATGACTCCTGTCTTAGCAAAGACAGGAGTCATTCCCCCTTGCCCAATGGCCATTCCCAGGGGACTTCTGTCCCCTGGGCATGGTCAGTGGGCACAGTGGCATGTAGGGGGCCCAAATTAGGCCCCCCATGCCACTTTAATTTTTTTTTTAAAATACTTACCTCAACTTACCTGTACTTACCTGGGATGGGTCCCCCAATCCATGGGTGTCCTCCAGGGGTGGGCGAGGGTGGCAGGGGGTGTCCCTGGGGGCAGGGAAGGGCACCTCTGGACTCCTTCCATGGTCTGAAACCATGGAAGTGAGACCACAGGTCCCTTACGCCTGCCCTCACCCAGGCGTTAAAAAACGGTGCACATCAGGCTGTGCGCCGTTTTTTAAGGCCTGCCTCCTCCTGTGCTTCAAAATGATGCAGGAGTATAAATAAGGTGCACAGGCCTTAAAGTCATTTTTGGGACGGGAACGCCTACCTTGCATGTCATTAACGCAAGGCAGTTTCCCGCATCCAAAAAATGACGCACACGGAGGAATTTTGACGTCCGCGGGCTCGGGCGTCAAAGTTTAAATATGGTGCACGGTTTGCGCCGAATGTGCATCAAACTTTTTGATGCACATTCGGCGCAAACTGAGTATAAATATGCCCCCTGGTATTTACTGGGACACATGGGGCCTCATTATGAGTGTGGCCCTCCAAGGGCCACTACACTCGCGTTGACAGTCAGACCGCCTCAATCTGGGTGATCTGACTGCCCAATTGCGATTCCTGGTGGGCGGACCCACCAGTGGACCGCTGTCTCTGTCGGGAACATTGTTCCTGACGGGCTGATAGGTGTCTTGGTTGTAGTCAGCCAGGGCTGCACTGAACTCATCGCCACCTGGCTGATTACAACCTTGTTTCCGCACCATGAAAAGACTGGCAGAGAGCAAGTGGAGGGGGCCACAGAAGGCCCCTGCACATGGCATGGGTAGTGCAGGGGCCCCTCTGCCCAGCACCGTGAGAATGCACACTTTCTGCTTTGCAGGCAGTGCACATTCCAAAGGTGCTGGACGGCCCCCTCTGTGCTATGATATAGCACTGGGATCCCTTAAGGGAGTAGGGTGCCATATGGTAGCACAGTTCCTGCAGGACTGACTGGCGTAAAGGCATATTGCATTGTTCCCACTCGTCAGCCCTGATGGAACATTGTAATATGCTTGGGGGGTACCCCACCTCCATGGTGGTGGCGTCCTCCCCCTAAGTTTGGCAGTCATGTGGTGGGCCAAACTTGTAATAAGGGGCAAGGTTTTTGGTGTAGAAAACACCAATACTCAAGTTATTGTTAAAAAAAGTTGACATAGGCAATAGTTATTGCACTGGATAAGTTCTGAACACTTGTGATGAGTCAGATGTATGAAGATAATGGTTGCAAAAAGTGGTAATAATTTATGGCCTGTCTTTTTTCAACCAGTATCTAGTATTGCAAACCGGCACGTGTATTCATAGGTCAGTTCTCAATATTCTAATTCAGAGTCAGTCAAGGACGGACCAACCTAATGAATATTCAGAAGCTGGTCACAAATTGTTACTCATTCCACTTGGCCACTATCACAGAGATGGTGGCCTGCAAAGATCAGCATACAATCATCTGTGTAATTGCTTTTAAAAAACTTTAAAACATTTTTTTTTTTAAAGCCCTATTTCCCTAGGCACAGATTTTTTTTTTTTACAGATTAGATTTTTTTTAAATGCCTACTCCCTCTGAAACTTGCACCCTATTCACCAGGGTGAAGTGGTCCAAAGAAGTACCCTGTCCTTTTGCAAATAATTTGCCACCTCAACTTCTAAGTCATTTACTTTTTAATGGTTTGCAACTGGAATTCCCATTGAAAACCATTCATATAATTCCTACCAAATTACAATTTAAAATGTATTTCGAAAATAAACTCCTTCTAAATTGTGATTCAGTATCCAGTCCCAATTCCATTTTAGGTGTCAGTAAAAGTTGACTGAGTCCTACAATGTATTTTATACACGAAGAATAATTATTTTGCGGTCACAAATTCTGAAACAGAATGTTTGTGACTGCAATAAAAGTTTAGTAAATCTGGGCTTTAGTTTACCCAGGTGTGTAGTGTTTAAATTGAATATTATTAAATGCATCTGCCAACAAAAAGGTAAACAATTGTCTGAGTAGATTTATGCCTATAATTGGCAGATAAGTTCCACTTTTTAAACCTCATTCACAAAATATTGAGGCTTATAAAATTGAAAATTAATGTTGTTTTAACATTCCTAAAGAGTGCTGTTTCCTTAATCTTACATCTGCAGAGTATTCATATCCAACACAGACAAGAGGTTATTGAAAATTCATCTAAAAGCTTCTTTTTTTTAAATTTGTATTCAACCAGGAACTGTATTTAAATAGAAAGTCCACCTTTTATCACACCTATTGTAAAAAAAAAAAAAAAAATGGCATATTCCAAGCACCTTTTTACACTTCCTGGACTTGCTTCATTTAAATATACATTTATAAAAGGACATTAGAAAGGGAAAGACATTGCAAATATTTGTGAATACCAACAATGTTACCATTATGGATGTTTCACTTCAGCATCAACTACTCCCCTCTGAACACTTAACAAGAGATGGTTGATTAACACTATATTGAGGCCAGTTATATCAACATAAGATTATATTGTATTGTATCCAGTACATCCCCAGACACTATGTAGTCTTGGTAAATAGATTATTGTTATTATTACTATTATTATTATTAATGTTGTTGTTGTTGCTGTTAGTATTACCTCCATATCTACTAATCTGGACTGATCTTATGATGTAGCAGTCAAAAGCAGATGCAATATTAGTGTCATCTGCATTAACATCTCATGACTCATTTAATTCTGCCTGCTTGGTAGCAAAGGGTTATGATTGAAGATCTCATATTCAACAACATGGTGTCCATTTTGACATATATATAAAATGTTAGCAATCTAGTTGCTCATTGGGTATCTCTGGTGAAGCTACAGTAAATCACTGGGAATCAACTTACATCCTGCTGCCTGCTATTGTTGAAAGTACATTTCACTCAGTCTGCCAAACATATGTCTGACATGGATGAGTAAGATATTTGAAAATGTATAGAAAATATGTCATCACTTGAGTATTAACCATCATTTTCATTACAACATGATATCCATTATTTCATTCATTTACTATTGTCTCCTCTGTAGGAAAATATTCCAATCCTACAACTCCATTTCCAGAAACGTGCACTCGATTTGTCAAAATATAGAATGGTAGCTGTGAGAAATTGGGTTGGCTTAGAGGGTGTAGGCCACAGCCAAAATTCTTATCAGGGTGAAGCACAAAAGTCAATAAATTAATCTGTGCTTAACCCTCTGGTAATGTAGCACAAAAGCACTCAGTTTTATCTTAAAGGCAATGTGTAAAGTATTTATGCAGCACACAAACAATAATAAAGAGAAAACAGAGCACAAGACAAATTCTACACCATTTCAGAAAGATATAATAAATCTAATAATGTATTTGACACCAAAAATTTCAAAGATTTAAGGTAAGTATAGCATCTAAAAGCAAAAAGTGCCACTTGTGGTTATCTGATCTGTAACAGACTGGCCGAAGTCACAAGTTCAGGCTGACTGCGAAAAACCATGAGCTGCATACAGGGACCATGTTGATCCCACTGAAAAAGTTACTGTCTCAAAGTCCAGTGCAAAGAGTCTAGTTTGTGGTGGGGGTGCCACGGGGAACAGGTATAGTGTCATGGAGGGTCGTTGCTGAAGTGTGAAGAGCAGACTGGGTGTTGCAGACATTTGTTGCTATGGTGCAAAGATATTGACAGGCATCATGGACAGTCGCTGTTGGAGATTCACGTTGTCGGTCACCGTTTGCTGCCAGTGCTGTAGCATGAAGTGCAGATCTCATGTTGCCCGTCATCACTTGTTATCGCTGCAGCATAATGAGTCAAGTTCACCAGAGCTTTGTGTTGGGTACCAAGATCTTGGGGTGAATAGGCCTGTTTGTGGTTTCAGAAATCCTCCTTTTCTTCTGGGAAGAGCTCACCTGATGCTGTACAAGAGTCCAGGAACTGGGGGCACTTTTTGGAGACCAGGAACTCACTCCAGCAAAGGCCAGCAGGACTCAGACAGGTTCAATTGAAAGTCCAGGCAGGTCCAGTGAAGCAGGTCTGCTGGGTGATTGAAGGAAGGCCTCTGGATCTTGTTGTGTCCATGTAGCTCCGAACAGGAGGCCAGCTAATTAGCCCTTGGTGTCACTCAGGTAGCCTATAATGAGGGCAGAAGGTTCGCTCTTCCTTTTCAGATAGCAAGACAGGGTTCAGGCAGCAGGGCAGTCTTCTGGCAGGATGGCAGGTCTTCTTCTGCTGTGTCAACAGGTCCAAGATAGTGAAAGCTCTTAGAGCCAAAGTTATTTCCTATGCAGATGATACACAGTTGCTGTTCTCTTGGGGCACGGGAAAAAAGCTTTCTGGAACACTGATCAAAACTTGTTTCATGGCAGTTTTCCATTGGTTGGCTACCTATCAACTCAAGTGTAATGAGGAAAACACAGAAATTCTCTTTTTTTGGCAACATTCCATCTGATATTTGGCAGAATTTCTTGCCTGATGGTGCCTACCCTCCAGGACAGCAGGGTTGCAAAGTTAGTCTTGAAATTAAATTTGATAACAACCTGTCCTTTAAACCTCAAGTTAGAGCTTTGGTATACACCTGCTTTGGTATCATCCGGTCCCTAAAAAAGGTTTCACACTTCCTGGCCTTTCTGGCAAAACAAAATAAATGGTTATTCATGCTCTGATAACCTCAAGGATAGACTATGGCAATGCCCTGTACTTTGAACAACCGGAACATCTGATGGCCAGACTCAAAGTGGTCCAAAATGCAGCAGCCCACCTTCTTCTGAATGTGCCAGTCAAGACATGGATCTCACCTTATCTGTGTGCCTTACATTGGTTACCAATTAGGAAAAGAATTAGGTTCAAGGCTGTTGTCCTGGTGCATGGAGCTCTTTGCCAATCTGGGGCTTCCTATCTTAGATTCAGATTTAAATTGTACACTCCTCCTAGAAATCTGAAGTCTGCTAACAAACTACTAGCAGTGACTCCCAGAATTCAATGTGCTAGAGTGGAAGGAGAGTCTCTTACCTACCTTGGCACAGTAGCATGGAACCAGCTACCTTTGAAGTTACGCAAAGTGAGTAATGGTGTGGTGTTTAAGAAAAAGCTTAAAACCTGTCTTTTTATGCAGGATTAGTTATAAACTGCATTATGTATTCCGACCTAAGCAACGCACCAGGACACTCCTTGGAGTAGCTGTGTGCACTATACATTGCTTTCATCATCATCATCAAGTGTGTACTGAACAGTGGGTCTGAGAGTCCTATATTTATATCTGGTGCTGACTTTGAAATGGGAGAAGCTTCTGACAATTTCCCCCGACAGAGGTGTTGGGAATTTCCTGCCTCCCCGCCCTGATCCCAGTCTGTCCTGAGTTACAATTGAGTGAAATTATTTGTGTGTGTGCTGAGGCAGTGTCTTTGAAGTGCAAGTGTAGTAGGTGATAACCTTGCCCCTCTCATTAAGTCAGGGTAGCCCAACCTGCCAACACCCAATTTGTCTATTTAGTGGCTGTCTGGGAGGAATACACAAGGCCAACTGCCTCTCACACCTAGTCATGTGACCGATGAATAGGATGCAGGCACCAAATGGTTAGGACAGGAATATGACAACTTTCTAAAAGTGCAAAATTCATAATTGTGACACAAAAATCCGACATCATTAAAGAGGGATGTAATTACAATTCCCAGGACACCAAACATGATTTTTCATCCTGCTCTCAAGCAACAATTATCACGTATTAAACCTAATAAGGCACGCCAATGTTATCCTATGGGAGAGGTAGGTCTCAAAGTAGTGAAAAATACATGTGTGGGCCTTTCACTCCCAGGACAAATAAAACTTAAATGCACATATGCAACTTTTAAAATACAATGCACCATGCCCTATGGGCTGCTTAGGGCCTATGTTAAGGGTCACTCATATGTATTGAAAAGGGAATTTAGGGCCAGATGTAGCAAAAATAAAAATTGCGACTCGCATTTTGCGAGTTGATGCGACTCGCAAAATGCGAGTCACAAATTGGAATGTCAGAAAAAAAAGCGATCCGATTTTGCGACTCGCAGCCGGACTCGCAACGCTGTGTGCGAGTCCGCAGTTTGCGAGGTCGCTGTTTGCAAGTGTGCAAAAAACGAACTCGCAATTAGCGAGTGGGTGTCGCAAATTGCGATTACCTTCAAAATTGCTTGCAGGTGCAGCAGAACACTCCAGAAAGCATACCAGAACACTCTGACAGAATTACATCATAAGAGACAGAGGAGGGAGACCTCTTCTGCGATAGTGGGAGATATTGTTGGTGCGGTGCGGTGATTCCTTTATGGCGATGTGGTTGTTCTTGCTCTTCATCATCAGGATCTGGGTCTGCAGGGGTGAGAGGTAGCCCACGTCGGGTGGCTATGTTGTGGAGGATGGCGCATGCGACCACGATTTTGAAAGCGGTAATGGGGGTGTATTGGAGGGCGCCTCCACTGCGGTGGAGGCATCTGAATCTTGCCTTCAGCAGTCCGAAGGTGCGCTCGATCAGGTTCCTGGTCCTATTATGCGCACTGTTGTATTGCCTCTCTGATTCAGTTCTGGGTGTTAAAAACGGAGTCATGATCCAAGGCCTGAGAGCATATGCACTGTCACCTGTTGGGCACAAAAGTACACTGTTAGGAAGTCCAGATAGTCGTGCACAGTGACCTGTGTGTATGTCTGCAAGTGTCTGTGGCTCTACCTAGGAGGTAACCGTCTCCAAATTCCCCACGTTCCAGGCGTTGATGTATCCCACAATGCCTAAAAATGTATGAGTCATGGGTACTGCCAGGCAACTTAGCTACGATGTCCGTGATGACATAATGGGCATCACAAACAACCTGTATGTTGAGTGAGTGGGTCCACTTCCTGTTGCGGAAAATGTGTTCCAGATTAGCAGGGGGGCATATTTGAATGTGTGTCCCATCTACACACCCTATGACATGAGGAATGTGGGCAATGCGGTAAAAGTCCAGCTTGGTGCTGTTAATTTCTGCCTCATTCATTGGTAAGTATATGAAGTGAGACATGTGCGTGACTATGGCATCTAGGAATGCCCTGAGGAACCTTGACACTGCACTTTGGGATACCCCACCTGCCACGGCAATGACCCCCTGATAGCTCCCTGAGGCCAAGAGGTGCAGTGCGCATAGTACTTGCACATGCGTAGGGATGGCGCAGCCACGCAGAGTCTTGTGTTCTAGCTGTGGTTTCAGTAAATCTATTAATTCTAGAATGGCTGCGCTGCTAAGGCGGTATTTGTCATAGATCTCCTCTTCAGTTTGCTGAAAAAGAGTCTGCCTGGTTCTATGTATCTTCTCCTGTCTGTGGCCCCTCCTCCTCCTCTGCTGGGCTGCGTAGACTCTCCTCCTCACTGCTATCAGGTATATCTCCGCCATCTTGAGTAAGCCAGATGCCTTCTGGGTCCCCTTTTATACTTTGGTAATGGTTACCACCTGCTCTGAGTCAGTGGTAAATGGGACATGCAAACTGGGCTTTTTGCGACTAGTCGCAATTTGCGAGTTGCAATTGCATATGGGTTGCGACTCGCAAATTGCGACTTGCAATTTGCGGGTCGCAAAATGGGGTCGCACCGGATGCGACTCGCAAACGGGTCCCATCGCTTTTTGCGAGTCGGAAATGGGATTTTTGCATCCCATTTCCGATTTTGCACTGTCGTAAATTGCGATTCGGCCCGTTTGCGAGTCGCAATCGTTTGCTACATCTGGCCCTTAGTCTTGACTAAATGTTGATTTGCCCAAAACGAACTGGCAATTTAAAATCACATACAGGCTGCAATGACTCATATGAGGCATGTTTACAAATGCTACTTAAGTGGGTGGCACAATAAATGCTACGGGCCCACTAGTAGTATTTAATTTAAAGGCCCTGGTTACATGTAGCACCACTTTAGTAGGGATAGATAAACAAATTAAATGTGCAATTTGGGTCTTAGCTAACCTTAGCATGTTTAGAGTAGAGCGAACAAGCACTTTAGCAATGGTGAGCAGTGGTAAAGTGCATGGAGTCCGCAAAGCTAACATATAATGGGTCAGACACCAGAAGGGTTGAAGGCAATTAGTTTGGGAGTGAGCCATCAGAGAGGGCCAGGTACCACATTTGCACTATAGTTGTTCATTGGGTTTCTCTGGTGAAGTTGCTGTTGAATACTGAGGGATCAACAGAAATAAGTTTTATTTGACATAACAGAATTTTTCTCTGTAGGTTGAGGAAGATGTTTGCAAGTTTGTAGTGAAATGTGTCTCATTTTAGCTCCTGGAGAACTTGCCATGATCTCTTTGAGAAAATCATGTGAGAACCACATTTCCCCACAAACGTGGTTTGTCAAATCCTTCATGAGAGTGAGAATTTTTCACATGCTGAAATCACCCCAGAATTCACCACAATTCTTAGAATTAGTATGTACAGCCATCAAATGGTTTATATTGTGGCACAAATCTGTTATCACTCTTTTTATTTGCAGCTATTTGTAAGCTTCAAAACCAAGATTTCACTACAATGTATTTTAATGGGACACAAATGCTGATCTCTATCACCAAACTAATCTAACAGCTGTGTTTCTTGTAATGGTCCACCTAATTAGTGCCATGATATAACACACCTACAAGATTCTGCAAATAATTTTGTGAATTTAACTCCATATTGTAAGAGTCTGATTTACAATAGTAAAATTATACTGGGGTGGGGCATTGCAAGTAGGGATTAAACAATGTGGAGCAGATCCCTTATCTTTGTTGTATGACCCTCTGATTCAAGCTCAGTCAGTACTTACTTGGGAGTGCACTCCCCCTGGTTAATATTGATTAGAACTGTTAACTCATAGGACAATACAGATAATCATCCATTCTGGTCTGGGTATCCCTCCATGAAGTTGACGGGGACCCAGTAATTATGGCCTATATGATGGGGCACTGGTTAGGCAGATTCTTCTACTAGGATTCTCTGATGGAAGCTTGCAGATGTTTGGACACTATACACATATTGTAACAAAATGGATTATTATCTGGGGGAGTGATTACAAACTATAAGAAATAACCACAACCCTTGTCAGGATGAACCCTCAGAGTCCCACAATTAGCCTGAGCTCAACCACTTGGGAGCTATGGCTCACAGCCAACAGGTTTAATTTAGGGCAATGTGTAAACTGTTATGCAGTAACAAAACAGGATTACAGTAAAAATCCAAAACAATAAGAATCCCAGAAGAAAATGTAATAAACATAAGGTCATCAAAATGTTTAAAATTCTAAAAGGTGAATTGGAAATATGAATTTGAAAGTTTTATGTAGAATAGCACCAAAAAGCAAAAAGTGCTGTTGATAGTCAATAGTTGTGGTAGACCAGGACCTTGGTGCAATTATGGCTGACTGCGATGGAGCGCGGGTCAGCTACACTAAACAGGTTCACCAGGGTCAATGATTTTACCTTCTTTTTTCTTTAAATTGCAATCCACTGCAGGAGTACACTTCTAGAGCCACCTAGGACCTCAGGGGAGGCAGTTAGAGACTTGCAGGGCGTCAGGCAGAGGCCAACAGCAGAGTCTAGTACAGGTTCAGTGGACACTAGTCAGCTGAGTGCGCCCAGAAAAAAGGCTTTATGCAGCATGGGTTTCCCTTGAGCCACACAGGAGGTCAGTCAAATGAACCTTGGAGTCAACTTACGTGTCCTCGATGGAAAAGGGAGTAGGCCCTGTCCTTCAGGACTAATCTCAGGTCACGGACAACTGGTCCAGTCATCTTCTGACCTACATCAGGCCCAGAAAGTGTTCTTAAGTAGGTGACCAAAGGTAACACATTTATGCATTACACCTTCTAGTTGGTGGGAATGACACTTGGGAATGCCCTAACAAAAGGCTAAAGTTTCCAGGCCCAACCCTACTCACTTTGGACTTTCAAGATAGCGAAAGATTTCAGCAAATCTAAACTTGGGTTCTAAGGGCTGTGTGTAAGTGTGGCAGAGTATTATGATAATCCTAGTGTCTCCCCATATCTAACACTAAATTCAAGTTTGATGCAGCCACTTTGCCCACAATAAACCCAGAGACAGAAGTATGGTATGGTAAAAGCAGAGTCCTCCAACAACCAGACTGTGGATCCACAATAGTTGTCCTGGCATCTTGTTCTGTCCCCTTTCAAGTGTGCCCCAAGTTTTATATGTAATCACAGCAGACCTGTTGCATAGAATTTAACAGTCAAGCAATATTTGACACTATAGTGTTAAACAGAATGCCCTCTGCTCCCATACTGCAAATTTGGTAGAGTCCAGAGAAGTCATCTTTGCCCATTTAGGTCAGCCAATTGTTTGTTCCTTGGAGGCATTTCACACCTATTCACTCCTAGCCAGGATTAAATAATTGGCCGGGAAAAGTTGGAGAGACAACCAATCAGCCTCCAGGAACGTCAGTAAGAGAAAAGGTAACTTTCTAAAAGCTACTTTTCATTAAGATTTATTAAAAATCTGACTTCACCTTTGAATTGAGTATTAAATAAGCATTAAAAGTAGTTGTTTTTACAACTTGTTAGTACAAGTCACAGTATTAGTAATGTATTTTATATTGCGTTTGAGTGCTAGTCAATGTGAGGACATGTTAACATTAACTTTTTACACATACTACTTTTAGAGTATCATGCACCCTGCCTTTTGCGCTACACTGCCTAAGTAGGGGTGACTTATTAATATAGGTTTTTAACCTCCAAAGGTTTTTTCTTGTGCACTATTACATTCTGTCAACAGTGGTAGGTCTAAAGCCATGTTCGCACTGCCACTGTGGTGGATGGCATATTAGATGCTGCTGTCCACTAGTGGCATTTAATGTCCAGGACCTAAGTGCCCTATGTAAAATACACTAGGGACTTACAGGCAACTTAAATGTGCCAATTAAACTATTTTTGAAAGGTGGAGCAAAGACATGTTACTCCTGGTTCACTGGTGTGAATTGCACAGAGTTCTAAAGGCAGCAAGAATAGGGTCCAGCAAAAGACGAAAAATCCTGGGTGACCACGCAGAAGAGGCAGATTTCTTACAGTTATACATTGGTTTTACCAGTATGGTGCCCAGGCTGACCTGGTAGGCAATAATGACACAGTACGTTCACCTAATTTTTCTCACTTGAACGTGGAATGTTTGATAATTATTACTGTGGCTGAGCGCAGACACCAAAGGGCATGATAGATGGCTGGATCATCTCATGAGTTTGTTCATTTCAGGCCCCTTCCCAAGATAGTTGGGAACACTAATATGATATTCCTGCTTGAAATAATATTGATACCATGGATAGCACTAATGTTTTGATAGAGGACTGCTGGGGTGTTCTGAGTTTGACTCTGAAGATGCCCTCAGAAAAGTGGGATGGCCATGGAAATAATTGCACTTGTCCAGCTTTCATTCCCTACTTTGTCTGTTTCCTACCAGAAAATTCCACCAGCGTTTCGCTGGTAAAATTTAAAGGAAATCACAGGAATGTGTCATTTCTGCACTCACCCAACAACTTTGTCACTATATGATTCAGGAAATACGTGGTTCACTGAATGAGGGTCTCAATAGGTGGATTATCTCAGTGGAATTCCCCAGAAGGATAGATTCATAATCCACACAACATTGATGGCAGGAACTCTCTCCAAGGCTAATGGATTTTGCCAGTGTATTCCAGAGTAGACAGGTAGACATCACTGTCAGGGTATGTTCTCCTCATTTCCCTCATCTAAGTTTGAAGCTCTTGATCACTAGTGCTGTGATGGGTGCAGATATCATGAAATAGGACACATCCTTTAGATGGTATCCCTTTCTTCCTGCCTAAATCTCAGGCGATTTAGGCTGGACCTCCATCTACCCAGTGAAGTACATCATAGATACCTATATATGACAGGGAAACAAGATCAGTGGGGCGGGAAGACATTGACAACCTGAGAGAGTAGTCTGGATCATGAGACTAGGAGACAAATTGTAAAGTAAACAAACTCAACAAAGAAAAATCATTAAAATGACAAGCAGAAATATTTTTAAAGGCTAAAATTAAACAAAAACTGAGGAAAATGAGGGAAAGTAGAAAAAGAAAATGAATAAATATCTAAAAAAGAAAGTGAGGAAAAAATGATTGAGCATGAAAGGGATACATGAAAAAGGAAAATAAAAGCAAGGAGAACAATGAAAAGAAATGCAAAAGGCAGGATGGAAAGCCTTTAAGAGTGTAAGAAATTGGGCTACTGTTTGAGAGGGGTAAAATTCTACTCAAGAAAGTACCTTATTCCTTGTCACAAGCAACCCCCAAATTAAAATGTGCCCAAACCTCTGGTAACAGCACAGATCAGTCAGGCTTAACTTAAAGGAAATGTGTAAAGTATTTATGCAACACTTCAAACAGTAATAGCATGACAACAGAACATAAGAAGAATCCCAGACAAAAATAAAAAATATGGTAAACTTCAATGAACAAATCAAGACCAAAATGACAAAAATCCTAAATCCAATCAGTAGAAGCAGACATATGCAAGATTAAGGATTGCAGTGAAAATAGCACCAAAAGCACTCAGCACCAACTGTGGTTATTTGACTAGCTTGGGACAAATTCACAAGTTCAGGCAGACTGCTTTGGAGCACGAGCCAGCTGCAGAGTCCCACTTAGATCTGCTGAACACAGTACCTTAATACTGGTTGTGAAGAGATGCTGGGTCTGGGTGAGACAATGGGTCACACAGTTGCAGTTCTGGGAAGCTGTGAGCTGCAATTCCATGTCCTTGTGTGGAGATGAGTTATGCATAGGTGGTTGCGATGGGCTGTATTGGGTGAGACAATGTCCTTGCATGGAGAGGTGGGGAACAACGCAATTCTGACGGGCTGTGATGGCGATGCAAAGTCCTTACGTCAGGAAAATCCATGCAGCAGAGGCTATGCATCAATTCAAAGGGCAATGCATTGAGCAGCAGAGGCGATGCACAGGTTCTGCTGGAGATGTGCTGCTGAGGATATGTGTTGGTTCTGCTAAATCCACATATCGGCTGGCAGAGCATTTTCAGGCCCACTTCCAAGGGCCCAGGACTGGGGAGGCAGCACATAGGAGAGCAGGATTCACACATGGCATAGGCCAGGTGCTGGGTCCAAGGTTATAGCCTGTTCTGTCACTGTGGTTTCTCATCAGGAGGTCAACCAACTAGCCCTTGGAGTCACCCTGGGGTCCTGGGTTTAGTGATGTAGGACCAATCCCACTCACCCAGGCATGAGGGCAGCAGAGCAACAAGCCAGCACAGCTGGGTAGCAGTCCTTCAGAGCAGCAGTCCAGCAGAGTGGCAGTCATTTCAGCAATTCAGGGGTCTTTCTTCCTGGCAGAGTCCACAGATCCAAAAGTGTAGGTTTCCACCCCCCTGAGGAACCAGACATTCCCTTCCTCCCTGTCCTGGCTCCAACTTATCTGGAGTCACAAAAGACTAGTGATAAACACTTTGTGAGAATGTTCAGGCAGAGCCATTGTGATGTGCCAGTGTGGTAGGTGACAGCTCCTCCTCCTAGTTAACTCAGAGTGGCCCATCCTTTCAATACATATCTTCAGTTTTCTCACTGTCTGAGAGCAATACAAAGAGACCAACTGCCAGCTGCACCTAATCATGTGACTCAGGAACAGGCTGCAGGCATCAAATGGTCAGGATGAGAGAATGCTAACTTTCTGAAAGTGGCATTTTCAGAATTGTGACAAAAAATCTGATTTTAATCACAATTCTTTAGACACCAACCTCAAACTGTCTACCTGCTCCCAAAGGGAAGTTCAATGTAATAAGGTAACTTCTATGTTATCCTATTGGAAAGGCAGGCCGTGTAGTAGGGAGAAACTAATTTAAGAGTTTTTCATAAACAGGATATGTAAAACTTAAAAGTACATGTCATAATCTTTAAATGCACTCCATCCTGCCCTCTGAGCAGTTCAGGGGCTAGCCTTCAGTGAGTTATATATATTGAAAAGTAAAGTTTGTACCTGGAAAACAGTTTATTTTTCGAGGTCGAAATGGCAGTTTTAAAATTGCACAAACACACGAGCTGCAGTGGCAGACCTGAGACATGTTTGAAGGGCTACTTAAATGGGTGACCAATCAATGCTTCAGGTCCACTAATAGCATTTACTTTACAGGCCCTGCTTACAGGTAGTACCACTTTTCTTGGGGCTTACAATTAAATTAATTGGACCCTTTGGATATAAGCCAAATTCACTGTATTTTGAGGAGACAGCATAAACACTTTAGCACTGATTAGCAGTGGTAAAGTGCAACGCGTCCCAAATGCCAACATAAATGGATTCAGAAAATAGGTGGGTGAAGGCAAAATGTTTATGTATGACCTTACAGAAAAGGCCAAGTCCATCAAAGTGGAAATAGCAAAGAAGATAAAATTATAAAATAAAAATGAACCAGCGTAGAAAAAAGAAAAAAAAGTAAAGTAAAAGCTAAAATGAAAGAATGAAAAGACTATGACCTCCTTCTGAGTAACACATAACCTGCACAACCTCAGCCTTTTATTATGATGTTACCAAATCCTTTCAGATTATAAGTAATTTCCATCACAAATATACCGTTCTGTCCAGTAACACTATCTTCAGGTGCCCAAGTTGAGGCCCATTAAAGGGTATCTCTTAATGTGGCCCATTGAGAGGTACATTTAATCAAACGAATACCCTGTTGAATCTTTTAATTGCACTATGATATTTCAGGTGTGGAAGTTTGAAGGATATACAAATTGAGCAACACTAGTTAATAAATATAGCAGTGCCCTTTTTAAATGGCTACCGCATTGAGGAGAAAGACCTCCCAACCACCGCCTCCACCTGTTGTACTTCAGTGGACTTCTCATGAATGCCAATGACAGTGGTTTCAATGTAATATACATGTTAAATCAGTTTGCTTCAGGTTGCCCGCCTCTTCCTCTGCCTGCAGTCTGAATGTGACAAGGCAGCGCCTGTCTCCTTGTAGATGTCGAGCTTGGGGTGGCCCCTTCACTGTGGCGGAGAAGCGTCGCCCGCTGCTGAAAGCAGAAAAATAAATGTATAACAAAAATATTTTATTATCCCTTTATTTTTCGGCTTTTATAGGGCAAGGCCAAACTCCTCCACATCAACAAGTGGAGGAGGAGTAGTGGTGCGCTTCTAAGTGCGCATGTCAGTTTAGCCAGCCGTCCAAGGCTGGCCAAACTGACATGCTCACTTAGAAACTCTCCACGACCAAATGCAGTGCCCCACTCCCTCCCTGAGCGGCATTTCTGCCCACTCAGGCCAATCGCTGCACTACTTTCATGCCATGTAACAGCATGAGAGAAGCATTGGGATTGGTTGGGGAAGGAAGAAGGAGAGTGGCGGCTGGAGCGGAAGTAGCGGATCACAGAGGGGCAAGTAAGTTTATTATTTATTTTTGTACTGCCTCCCCCGCACCCACAGCTTCATACACTGCCCCCCTCCTCCCACCCCACCCATGCCTTACTGGCAGCAGCCACGACTGTTAATTTACAGCAGCAGTCAGGAACAAAACCCACCCTTATACTTTCTGACAATAAAGTAAGCTGTCATTAGAAAGACAGCATCTTTAGGAGTTAAGTGCCTGAAAATATCTTTAACTTTTACAGTCAGAAGAAGAATCCATATTTCCAGTGTTGTTGCCCACGTTTCTTACTTTAGTTACATTGTGAGTAAAGCTGTACAGCACAATGCAAACAAGGACAAAAGAGGGGGTTGGATTGTACATGCCTTTTGACACCGTGATCTGGTCAACCCTGTCTCCAACTTGTGAATTTTGCTCGACGTTCTGTTTTCTACCCAGTGAACATAAACATTGAAACCATATATTTTCTGTTGTTCCATATAGTGGAGTTTTAGACTAAGTTAGACCGGGTGTTCGCTCAAGGGTACCCCTAACCATAGTGAAGGGCTTCTGTCAGATATATGGGGAAACCAATGTTTGGTCCAAGCTTTATTTTACTGCAGAAGCACAGGTCCCCCCCCCCCCCTTCCATGAACGTCAAGTCACCAAAGTGCCATGGGTAGCAGAAGTGACATCACAAACCTGTTGACCTTATTTACATCAAAATTAGTGACGTCATATGACATTTGACCCTGAATATTCCCAGGAAGTGGTGTCACTTGACCCAAACCTGGATATCACAATAATTGACATTGCTGAAGTTACATTATTACTGTGTCAATCTTTGAAAGTGGCACAGTGCAATACAATACTTGTCCTAAATTGTATAAAGCAACATGAATAAACCAGAGCACTTTGAGTGGGTCTAGGAGCAAGGAGTCCTCCCCACAAGAACATTATGAAACAAGAATTGGTAAAGCCAATAGGTCATGCCTGTGAGAGATTTATTGTTTTTAGGTATGTTGCAAATAGCTGAAAGTAATGTAAAAAAGCTGTATTACACAGCCAGTGTAGCTCTGCGTTATTCTGCTTTTTTATATTCAGTGATGCTGCACTGACACTAAGGGGCATATTTATCCTCTGTTTGCGCCGAATGTGCATCAAAAATTTTGACGCACATTCAGTACAAACCTTGCCCCATATTTATACTTTGACGCCCGACCCCACGGACGGGTCCTCAGTGTGTGTGATTTTTTGGATGCAGTAAACCGCCTTGCGTTAATGACATGCAAGGTAGGCGTTCCCACCCAAAAAATGACTTTAAGGCCTGTGCGCCTTATTTATACTCCCACGTCATTTTGACGCACAGGAGGAGGCGGGCCTTAAAAAACAGCGCCCAGCCTGATGTGCGCTGTTTTTTAACTCCTGGGTGTGGGCAGGCGTTAAGGGACCTGTGGGCTCACTTCCATGGTCTCTGACCATGGTAGCAGTCCACAGGTGCCATTCCCTGCCCCAGGGACACCCCCTGCCACCCTCGCCCACCCCTGGAGGACACCCATGGATGGGGGGGACCCATCCCAGGTAAGTACAGGTAAGTTCAGTTAAGCATATTTTTTTTTTAAAGTGGCATAGGGGGGCCTAATTTGGGCCCCCCTACATGCCACTGTGCCCAATTCCCCTAAGTCCCCTGGGCATGGCCATTGGGCAAGGGGGCATGACTCCTGTCTTTGCTAAGACAGGAGTCATTTTAATGGGGGTTGTGCGCCAAACAATGGCGCAAATCCGGTTTGAGCCATGATTTTGGACTCAAACCTGACTTGCACCATTTTTTGATGCACAACCCCCATTTTCCACTACCTCGGCTAACGTCAATCCTTAAATATGGCGCGTAGGAATGGCATTAGCCGGCGGTAGAATATTTGACGCAAACCAGCGCCAGCGCTGGTTTGCTTCAAAAAGTATAAATATGGGCCTACAGTAAAACTGCTGTACAATATGGCTAAAAAATCGTTGACCACTATCACTATGCAAGATCTATTGGCTTTGCCAATGCTTGGAATGGAATGCCATAGGCTAAGTTATAAATATTTATATAGTGTTTACAATGACTGAAGTGCTAATGTTGTAGAATGGGGAATGCCTTTGCCAAGGTGTTACTGTGTCCAGATTCAGAAGCATTTAGGACCATACAAAAACTGTAAAAATGAGACATGTAAATGCGCTGAATGTAACATAAGTTGTAGGTAGACAGAAAAGTCCAATAGAATCCAGCTTTTATTACAGTGATGCTTTAGGCTATGTATTACGTTGGGTGCAATGGTTACAGAAGAATCAACTAAACACTCCTAGCTGCTTTGGTAGTAGTAAACTGTAGCAATAATCTGTGTTCAGTGGGTATCCTAGAGCCTTTTACCCCTGTGCCACTGCACCTGCTGCACCATTCAAATCATGATCCCCTAGTGTCTGCAAGGTAACTGCACTTGTGACTGCTTTTTTAGTGGTAACATGACATATAGCAATAATCACTGTTCAGTGGGTTTCCTAGAGCTTTTGACCCCTGTGTCACTGCACCTTCTGCACCATTCCAATCATGATCCCCTAGTGCCTGCAAGGTAACAGTGCTTGTGGCTTCTTGTTTAGTTGTAACATATAACATGCCTCCCTAGTGCCTGCTAGGTAATTGTGCTTGTAACTGCTTGATAAGTGATAACATAAAGCAATAATCAGTGTTCAGTGGTTCTCCTAGAGCCTTTTACCCCTGTGCCACTGCACCTGCTGCACCATTCAAATTGTGGGCCCCCTAGTGCCTGCACGGTAACAGCACTTCTGACTGCTTGTTTAGTGGTAACATATAGCCTGCCCCCTTAGTGCCTGCAAGGTAACTGTGCTTGTTGCAGCTTGTTTAGTGGTAAAATATAGCAATAATCAGTGTTCTTTGGGATTCCTAGAGCTTTTGGCCCCTGTGCCACTGCACCTGCTGCACCATCCAAATCAGGGCTTCCTAGTGCCTGCAAGATAAGTGTTTGTGACTGAATGTTTAGTGGTAACATATAGCTATAATCAGTGTTCAGTGGGTTTCGTGGAGTTTTTGGTCCCTGTGCCAATGCACCTCCTGCACCATTCAAATCGTGGCCACCTAATGCCTGCAAGGTAATTGTGCTTGTGACTACCTGTTTGGTGATAACATATAACTATAATCAGTGCTCTTGGGTTTCCTGGAGCTTTTGGCCCCTGTGCCCCTGTGCCACTGCACCCGCTTCACCATCCAGATCATGGCCCTTGTGCCTGTGAGGTAACTGCATTTGTGATTGCTTGTATACTACTAAAATATAGCAATAATCAGTGTTCAGTAGGTTTTTGGAGCTTTTGGCCCCTGTACCACTGCATCTGCTGCACCATCCAGATCATGGCCCTGGTGGCTGCACGGTAACTGCATCTGGGACTGCTTGTTCAGTGACAAGGTGTAGCAATAAATGGTGCTCCAGGGGTTCCCTAGAGCTTTTAGACCCTGTGTCACTACACCATCCAGATAATGGCCCTAGTGCTGTAAGGTATCTGCTCTTGGGACTGCTTGTTTAATGGCAAGATGTAGCAAGAATTGGTGCTTGATGGGTTTCCTAGAGCTGTGGGCCCTAGTGCCACTGCACCTGCTGCACCATCTAAATCATGGCCCTTGTGCCTTCAAGGTAATATGAGGACATCATTTATATATCCAGTAATTTATGTGTTCCAAAAAGGCATAGTTGCAGATGGAATATGTAATTATTTTGTAGATAAACAAATTCAAAAGCTTTTATAAAAAGTGCCTTTAAAGTAATCCAACTCTCCCAAACGAGTTGCAGCATGTGTCTTAAATAAAGGACATGCTTTACACGTCAAAGTGAAAACCAAACATTGTTAAATTGTGTTACAATGTGGCTGGCTCTTTTCTGTCAAAAGATCTTATTCTGTGCTTTACAGTGAATGGGCCATGAACGGTGTAAATTGTCCAAGATCACCATATGTTAGGATGACGCTGAGAAATGTGTTTTTTTACTTTGTTCCTAAAAAGGCAGTTTTACAAATTAAATGGGCTCAAAGAAGAAGAATTTTGCACAAAAAAACATGCAACTGTTTTATACAGATGAAGAACAAGATACCTTTTGAGATGGATATGCCCAACAAAACATAAAATGAAAAAAAAGGCACAAGCAGGCTCCAAGGAGAAAAGCTGCATTCCTCTTTCCTATAAAGGCTGTCAATTTGAAGTCGGACAAAAGTAAAACAAAATAACTAGGCTCCCAGGAATACATAGCTTGACATGTAACCTCTGTCTTTGAATGCCCAGCAAATGTGACAGATAGGAAGAAGATTTAAAGGCTTGTTGACATAAATGGAGTTTGTGAAAATATTCACTGAACATGACTTTCTCTTCAGGCAGGACAAACTGAACCTGAACAGCCTAAAGCAAATAAAGCCATCAAATGGGAAGCAAGAAAAAGTATGTCACAAAGCCAATGGCAAGCGATGGGCAGAATGCATCCCCAGGGCAACTTTCAGAAACTCCCCAAGATCTCTTTAGTAAACCTAGACAGCCACGCTGTCTGGTAGGCTGCGACATAAAAAGTGAGACAAATAGTGCATTGTAAAGCAAACTTTTCACATAAATCTGCTAAAAAGCTATGAGCTATGAAAGAGCACTCATTATTTATATGAGTACTATCATGGTGTGTCAATCCTATGAAACCTGCAGTTCCACAGGATTTAACCCCCTAATTTTCAAAATGTGCTGTGGGTGCCCCCCATGCCAAAAAGAACCCTCATTGTGCCAGGACCATGATTTCACCATTGGCACGTCCTATATTCCACAGATGCCCACTTATTCCAACAATTGCATTTAATATGCCATTCCTAGAAATTGTGCTATTAATCTTGTCCATGTCCCATGAGTGAACCTAATGTCAAAAGTTACCTGTTAGGCTCAGCATTTTGTCATTTTGTTCCCTGCCTATATGCAACGGCTGTCATCCTTTATGCCAAGAGTCACCTCCAATGTGCTGGAGCCAGCATTTTGCCATGGCTGTACCAAGAATTACCTCTATTATGTCTCCGCCAGCCTTTTGCCATCTATGTTCCATACATCATGGATATTATCTCAAACATGTTAGGTCCCTGTCTGTTAATAATTGCCTCCAGTATGCCAACACCTTTGTTTTGCCAAGACCATAAGCAGAATCACAAGCATAACACCACATTCTCACTCATGGTTATTTTACATTCACTACCTGACACTCATTCTCATCTACTGACTCTTAGCCAGCCATTCTCACTCATTTGCACTCATTCATTCTTACTTTCTTGGCACAACACTCAAGCCCCCTCTCTCAGGGAACAGTGGAAAGCAGGTCAGTCTTTTCAATACATTATCTCAGCCATACATATCCATTGCAACAGCAAAAAGACACAATGAAAGTGCACAATATATTTATTGCAACTAACATTGTCTAATATGAAGCAAATTAGATTTGATAACAATACAATACTGTCAATAATTATAAAAATCAGAATAGCAGTTAGAAAACAGCATAATACAGATAGTGCCACCATAATGCAAATCTAGTGGCCTGAACCTACCCTGTAAATGCATGCGCAGGAAGACTTATTATTATTTATAATCTCTGGGAGTGAAAAAACCTCATACCTCTGTTTGCGTAGTCAAGTGGTCCCCATAGGGTAGTGTAAACACAGTTGACATAAGCTGCATGCCCCAGAGGGCATCTGTTCCCCAGGCATGTCAGCTCTGCTGGAATACTCCTCTCTAAAAATAAACCTTACAGGATCTAACTTATAACATAGCTTGATACAGTAAAAGCCTCCGGTGTTGTTTCCTTAGGAGCCTGAGAACAATTGATAAGTGGACACAAAAAAACACCTGCCACTTGTTGTGCACACTGAGTAGTCGGAGAATGTACAGATAGAATCCCAGGAAAGCAGCTACACAGTAAGTGAAATTATAGTTGACAACTGATAGACCAAATCTAGAGTGACAGTATAGGATGATGAAATTGACAAACACTTCTTGAGCCTTACGATACATTATGTATTAACAATGCAGGAAAACCATTAGTGGATAGTAATTATCAATATTCGGCTGATTAGGACATTGAAAAAGAAAGAGTATATACATATTTTAATAAAATATTAATTTTCATTCATAAAATATAAATATATATATAAATATATATAAATATATATATATATATATATATATATATATATATATTTGTATTGGTATTGCGTTTAAATACCACTTACTACCACCAGTGAGGTATTGAAGCACTTTACGTCAGCAGCACACATCTATGAAATCCAAAATTAAATTTTAAACCTGTTAAAATATGCACATTATTATATAGAAATATGGCTCTTCTATGTTAATTTTTGGGGTCATTTCAGGTGGTTTGGGTTTTTTAAAGGTCAGGGATGGGCAGGCTATAGTGATTGTAATTACTTTTGGGGGTTAAAGATGAGTACTGTAGAGAGAAAATAAGGATATTTTTGAGGGTTCATAAAGGGGAGAGTATGAGGTGGTAAAGGGATTTTAGGGTTCGATGTTGGGTAGTATTTAGGGATATTACTGATCATTTAGGGTTCAAGGACAGGTAGTGTTTAGATGTGGTAATTTTAGGGATCAGTGTAGGAAATCTGCCTATTCTGAGGTCACCCTCTATTTTTCACCCTTTGATAATACCTATAGTTTTGCTGACTTTAGACTCTGTACACTTCAAAACTGCTAGCCAATAGTAAACGGCCTATGCTCACCCTTTAAACATGGTGAAATTTGCATACTCCTAACTGGTATATTTAACTTGCCTATACATCCCTAGTATATGGTACAAAATGTACCTAGTGCCTGAAAGTTACATGCCATTAGTGGGCTGCAACAAATATTATGTCATCCTCTATAGTGGCAGTGAAAACAGGGCTTCAGGCCTACCATTGAAACCTGACTGTAATATAGTAAATCATACATTGGAACCTCTCAAAATGAGCCATTCTGACATGTAAGAGCTTCATTTTAAATGTTAATAAGTCACCCCTTTTAAGGCCTTATGGCCCACAAGGCAGGGTACTTGGGCCCATATTGATATTTTTTTACAAAAAACTGCGCCGACACAGTTTTGCGTCAAAACTTTTACAGCCGGCTAACGCCATTTCTTTGCGCCGCTCGGGCGTCAAATTTATACTTTGACACACAGCGGCGCAAACCACAGGTGTGAGTCCTTTTTTTTTACTGAAACCAAAGCATCACGTCGTAAAGAAAAACTATGTTAACACAACGAAAATTACTGTGAGCCGGTTTACGACGACTCAAACCGGATACGTGCCGTTTTTTGACGCAATAGTGTACAAAAAGAGGCGGAAACACTGCAAAATGTGCTCAGGAGAGCCAAAATGGATTCTAGATGCTTGGACAGACCCCAAGAAGATGACAACAGACCAGGAACCAGCCAGGAGGGCCCACACAAGACCCAGGAGATGGAGAAGAAGAAAAGAAAGTGTTGCTTCAGTGCAGAGGAGCAGGAAATTCTGGTGAGAGAGGTGAGGGAACACCAGCACCAACTTTTTGTCACCTCACAGTAGTAAAGACAGGAGTAATGAACAGGAACCAAGATCACAATGTGCAACAAATAGGAAGGCAGGCACGTCACATTACAAATCCCACAACACAGACACTAATTGTACAATATCTCATTGCAGAGGACGATGGCCTTCCTGGGGATATGCCTGTCCTGGACTACCCTGTTGACAAACATCAGCCAGCAGACCCTCCAGGATGTCCTTGGGACCCTCCAGACCCCACCTTCAGTCGCAAGGAGGAGCACAAATACAGCAGCCATCACAGAGGAACCACCCCAATTATACGACCTGCTAGCTCCAACCCAGCTGAGGACTCTGATGACACTGGCACTAGCTTTGAGAGAACTGTAGTTGGAGTACAGCGGAACCTGGCCAAGGACATGCTGGTGGGGATGGAAAATATGGCAGCCAGCCTAGAGGGGGTGAGTTTGTGCATTACGTCAACTGCAGAACAGGCAGCAGCCATGCAAGGGTGAATATCAATCTTGCATGAACTTGACAAAAGTGTGAAGGAAATCAGCACAGCTGTAAGAGAGTTGACACAACACCTCCAACAACAAACTTTTCAACGCGTGCACGAATGTAACATTGACCCCCTCAGGGCTGACCTGGCTGCCTACCACAGTGATGTGATTGCTATTCTTAAGAACCAGCAGCTCCTCCTTGCTGCAGTACTGCCCTCAGTAGCCCCACAGTTGACAGATACTGGGATGTCTGACTCCACGTCTTCAAAGACTGAGGTGTGTGTTGCCTCTTCACAACCACGACCACCAAGGGCAGAGGAGACAACACACACATGAGAAGATGAAGACGTGGAACAGATCACCTTCACCCATAAGAGTACTTCGTAGCCGTAGTCCCTGCCACCTGCCCACTTATAACCAAGGTCCTGTGCTTTGTAACATGCCAGTCTTGCAACAGCTGCTCTCAAGCACTGTTCTCCAGCCCACTGTTTATCTTGTCACTCTCCCCTGTGATTGTCTCCCACTACCTCATTGGCAAATCATGTCTCTCTGTACTGTCTGACACTTCACCCCAGCATGTCCAATGATATGTCCTTTTGCACTTGTGTAGGATCACAATGGAAGGTGTCACACTAATGGACTCACAATCATGGACAATGTAAATATAGCACTACAGCACTTTAAAATAAATAGCACTTACACAACCACTTTGTCTCTGTGTAATGTGACACATCAACCGAGAGGGAGATCAGTGATGTTTGCCTCATGTCAATGACTATTGAATGTCAATACAACTGCCCTGAAAGAATGTGGGCTGATAACTATGCACTGTGGTCTGGATTGTACCATCATCTGCCCTTCCTGAGGGTTAATTCTGAGGGAAATAGAAACTGAAAAGTATAATGATGTGTTGGACACAATAAGTTTTCCTCAAGGGATGTCTAAGCCAAAAATTATTGCCTTCAAATTTTTCTTCAGGCCAATCTTTACGTATGTGACATTTGACCCAAAAGTTTCCTAACACACACCATACAGCAGGAATGGATGTGTATGAGTGTAAGTACAAATAAATAACCTGGCTGAACAATGTAACAAATGATAGGTGTGTGTTATGTGTGTTATGTATACCATACTACATGAGATCATACCACCACTGACCTTATAAGGCTTCACTTGAACATCAGGCTGCAGGCAGACGTAACACAGTGTCCTCAATACCAAATTTGGTCCCAAAGTATGTGAGATTGAAAACATACATCAGAAATTAACAACAGTTTGGGATCCATAGTAACCTTGAGTGGTGGGTGCAATGGATGGCAGAATCTTAGCAAAGTAGCTCTGGTGTAGCTGCCAATGTAACAGCTCAATTGGGAATTGGCTCAGGATGGGTCACAAATGCAAATACTAAAGAGACACTGTTCAGCCATGGCAAGGCCCTGATCCCCAAGCATGTGACACATACTGTAAAGGAGTACCTAAATATTTATTTAACAGTAAAAAAGGAAGATAAAACCTGGGGAAACACATTACCTAACCTAACTTCTCCTAACTACACATTACCCACAACAGGCTCTAACTAACCTAAGCTAAACTTACTTATCACATTTAAACATCAACCCCCTAACCCCCTCATAAGACGAGACACATGGAGGACAACATATACTAATCTAAACACATACTATCTTATACTAAACAAATATATATTTTTTGTATTTTTATATTTTATATATATATATATATATATATATATATATATATATATATATATATATATATATATATATGTATATATATATATATATTATTAAAACACCAAAACCCCAACATCATCCCCCACCCACCCACACACATAATAAAAAAATATTAAAATTATCATAACCCCACCCACCAACCCACCACTAAGCCCTCTAAACCCACTAATTTAAAGAACCAGGAAAGAGGAAGGAGGGAAGGGAATCAAGGCTGAGGGTATATTGTTCACAAGTTTGACCTCTGCAGGGTCTTTTTGATGGCACGCACCCTCTTTTTAACTTGTGCCACCTCCTGCTGCAGCCTGTTCATTTTACTCAACATACGTTCAATGTCACGTTGCATATGTTGGAAATTTGCAGGGTCAATGACTGCAGCAGGGGTGCTCTAGGTGCCAGTTGAAGATGTTTGTCCGGTTGTCGGTGCCATGCTTGTAGGAGGAGGTGCAGGTGGTGCTGTGATAGGTCCGGGAGCAGTGGAGGTTGATAGTCCTGCAGTGGTGCCTGATATGGTTGGTGCTACCTGGGTGGTAGTGGTGGTGCTGGTGGTGGCGGCTGCGGTGGGCACCGAAGGGCCCCCTTGGGCAAATGCCCTCCACACTCCGGAGGCTCTTTCATGGCGATAACGCCTTGCCATGTGGCAGAATCCAGTCTCCACATCCAGAATGTGATGGTAACACATCGCCCGGCGCTGAAACTCCCGAATCTGGCTGCTGTTAAAAAAAGATAAAACCAAACATTAGGTACTTCATTGTGTGATATAGCTACTGAAATAAATCAGACAATACATCCAGGCCCATATTTATACTTGTTTAGTGCTGCATTTGCGCCGCTTTTTACGCAAAAACGGCGCAAACTTACAAAATACAATTGTATTTTGCAAGTTTGCGCCGTTTCTGCATCAAAAAATGACACAAATGCAGCTCTAAAAAAGTATAAATACGGGCCCTAATGTAGCACAAACAGGCCATATCATCATACAGATCACAGATTGCCCATGAGGAAGTATGTGCCAACGCAGCCTACACATGTCCTATCTAACAGCACAGCAATGCTTTAAAAGATGTGTAACTACTTAAATGACCTATGCATCATAGTTCAGTCATTTGTCACGTACAAATTGCTGCAAGTCCTCCACATGTGACAGACCAATCTTCTGGATAACAATCAAGGGCCACAAAATCTGTGATTTGTAAATGGAATTGCCAGGATGGAATGCAGTTACTAATCATGAGTGGGTATCCTAGTTTTGGACAAGTGATTTACAGATATACATGTCTGTGTACTAAACTTGGATCACCACTCCTAGGTATACATTTCATAACCCTAAGCCTGTGCCTGAGGGGGTGATGGACAAGCAACAAATACTTTCCAACATCTAGGACACCCAGGAAGCTTTGGACAACTGTACATGGGTTTGGGCAGTCCACCAGAGGTAAAAGGATGTCCAACTAGGATACACCCAAACCTTGGACAATCCCATCCACATTTATGCTTGTAAATGCAGACAATTGTCAACATAATTTAATACCATTAATACATGTTTTACAACAAGCAGATAGATGCAAGCACACATCTGGCCATGACCTGCATGCCCACTTATGACATTGTACTCAAGTGCAACATACACGTAGCACACCATGTGGAGCTACATGCTGCTAGGAAGTCAAACATACAGTCAAACATGTTCATTTGAGAACAAGGAGGCTCAAGTCTGTGGGTAAGACTTTGGCATCCCTATTCTGTGAGATTCAGGGTCTGACATGCTGACTAAATCATAAATTTGGCCCTCTGCTAAATTTTCTTAATAAAAGTTTTATCAACAAATGTCACCCTATTCACATGGCCATGCCTACAGGGCTGCACTACAATCCTAAAATATGACTATACACTAATGATTGTCCAACTCAAAGATGGAAAAAAGTGATACTGTACTCAAGTAACATATCTGATCATTTCCCAGCACATCATACCTTGCTATGTGTCCAACACACAGGAGTCAATCACACAACAGCTGCAAACACAACACAGAACAGAAATATCAACACTTATTGGCAATGTCAAGGTCCGCAAATCAAGCCACGTCTCCGATTGTGTAGGGGGCAGGTCCACCTGTAAAGCATGGAAGGGAGAAATGTGCTCAATGTCTGTGCACTGTACAACACTTCCAAATACAATTACTGTGTGTAACATTAAATCTGGAAGTCTAGCCTCTCAGGCATGATGATACTGCAACAGACATACCACTGCAAACATGTACAGACCTGGTCACTCCAGTGAGTGATACACACATATCTGCACAGATGCAGTGGCCCTAACTTTCATGTGGTGGCAAACATGCTCCATCAGTTGTTTGCAGACTCATTTATAGAGTGTACTCCTCTCATCATTTGTAGTAATGAGAGACATGCAAAGCCACTTTCCTGGAGCACTGCAATACCAGTCACTGAGATATTGTGGCTTGTGCATCAAAGGAAAATCATTTACTGTGTGAAGCACCTGTGGGTTGATTTACGATCATGATTTGTCATGGTTTATGTGGGCCCTTACATGTAGGGCCTGTGTTGTGTCTAGGTTACCTATGCTACATTAACAGTGTACCCTGAGCCACATATGCCCCCAATGACAACATAATGCAGGGATCCTGTGCATTAGTTGGTGACAGTTTGAGGCTAGCCATGGATTGACCAGTTTTAATATTTGGATACAACAAGGAGATATATGTTGACAGTGTATATTGTAGTCATCCATGACAGAATGCATGGGCACAGGTTTAGTCATTGCACCTGAAATGTGTCACTCATTGCCCTGTTTACCCATTATGGGTTTAGGAAATCACAGATAAGCCACATTCATCATCTTACATTTGCCAAGTTGGTTGATCAGCGGATATACAGCAAACTGACACTGTGATATTATTAACACATGGTTTAGTAAATGTACCACTGTGTCAATCATGATGATGTAGATTTCAATTTGAATGTACCTTTGGAATGACAGCAGTCACATGAATGCTGGTCTTCTGATCTTAGCATACACCCATGTCAGTGATAGCCTCCATACTGGGAGGTTATTTATTAAACATATGCTGCACTAGATCAGCATGGGTGTGCCAAACTAAACTAGCAAAGTATTAGTGAACTTTATATGTGTGATGGAATTGGTCAGGGGTCCCTTGCATGACATCATGCACTTAATACATTGTGAACATGCATTCCCCAACGCCAGGTATCCCATGATGAGGTTCCAAAACTTATGAGAAGTTCATGGCAATAGAGTAACACAGATGGCAAATGCATTAGCTCTGTTCCAGCTATTGTGACTAAGACCAATGTAAAACACACAGGTGCAATGAACAGAGGGCCATGGACAGTTGTTACCCCTACATTTGTATAATTTGCTTCATTTTATGTGCCACAGATATGGAAAGTAGCACCAAACATTTAGATATGAACTCGTGTGCATTACTTTTGGCATCATCCATACTTTAATTGCGGCACAACCAAGTCAAACTATCAACCTGAGATGTTACCTGAGGTCAGAAATAACTTGTTGCGTATTTGTCAGAATCCAGTTCAGACATGTATCAGAAATAATTGAGGGACACATTAATTCTTGAAAATATCTGGATTAAAAACATGTCTTTCCTGGTACACTCACAGACCATGCCTAAAACATATGTTGGAGCCACATTTGCATCATCTATTGACGTGAAGGCAGCACTAATTTACATGCTCTAGTTGTGTTTTGTAACTCAGTGCAGCTGTTGCATGAACAAATGACGGTAATGTGGAGGAATTATTGTATAACTCATGGCCACTGTATGTTTAACTTGCATTCCACATGTCCAAAAACATTGCCTGCAGCATATGAACAAATCTGCTACTGTCACTACAGAGCATTTAAATGTGCACATTACTCTGAATTGTACTCACCAACAGGGCCACCAATCACAATCCCCAGGTGGCCAAGCAGGTCTTGCTCCCTGGCAACCAGGTCAGCCCAACGGTGTTTTGGCTGGTGGTCGTTGCGCAGTATGTTGTATATTCTTTAAAGATGGTACAGGACCTTTGCCCACCGGAGCCTCCTTGCCTCTGTGTGATACCCCTGTATCACCCGGCCACCTGCTTCTATCATCAATGGGAGGAAGTGGCACACCAGCCAAATAAATCCCCCAGCTCCTCCTCTCCCATTCTACCAAGACGTGGCCTACCCAACATGCCTGAAAAAAAAGAAGGAATTAAGGGGTACAGAAGATAATGAAGGGAAAGGAGGAGAGGGAAATGAAAAGTAAATATCACTACAACAGCCCAACTATCCCCAAACTAACACTACCCACAACAGGCTTCCAACAGTACAAAGACAAAATTAGACACCAGAAATTACAAAAATAAACTTACACAGGATACCACAGACACTTAGGAAACACCAAAAGACAATATAAAGAGCACAGAGGAGACAAATTCACAATATTCACAGAGAGACAAGTCCAAACACAGCCACACAGTCAAGAAAAATCACAGACTGCAAAGTGAAAGTGAAAGTGAAAGTACACCCACTGTACCAATTCTGTAAACTGGATATCCTATTACATTACTTCCTGCCTCAAATGCAGTGCATTTTTATTCTTATGCATCAAAATATTATAACGCTTACACTCTGTGCATCATTGTTTGAAGCACATGCTTAGAAATTACCTTGCATCCATATTTTCAAATATTTTTCTTAGTTAACCAATTTCATGGGGTACAGTGTGGGAATTACCGCTCAGGACCAATGGATGTATCATGGCAGTGAGCGTTATTTTTCTACGCATATGCGGCATTTTTTGACGCATGTGCATCTTTTTTTATGCATATGCATCAAAATTTCTGTCTTTTACTGGGTTTTGGTCATTTCTCAAATCTTATAGTACATGACAGGTGTGACTATACAGAGACAGGCTGTTTGCACCTACATTGTGCATGCCGGTGTATGGGCACATGTGGCAGATCATACTACTGCGGACCATGATACTCTAGTTGTTGTACCAGATTTGCACTCTTCACTGATGCAATAGATGCCCAAACGTGTGGAATACAAATTGGTATTACCCAGTTTGAGCAGGTTGTGCGTCATTAGAGGTTAGCAAGGCTACGCAACTCAATACAGTAACTTATTGCCTGTGTGTCAATGCGTGTGAATTGGCTCTTACAATTTTAGTTGTCGCACTGTGTGAAAATCATAAGAAGTGTTTTCATAAATGTGCTTGTATGCATGTGTTGTCAATGTGGCCAACCATCAGATGGTATTCAGTGTGGAAATGAGAAAGGAAATGTGTTTGTCATACACGTAGCAACAAATGCTGTGTAAGCTTCCCAGATTTTTGGGACATAAGCATCTCCAATAACAAACCATGCACAGGATAGATAGAAGACGGTTGATCATAACAATGTTCCAAGACTAAGCCATCAGATGTCCTGAAATGTTGGATACCACTTCCTGGGCACTTGTTTGTATACTACCCATGAGTCAGGCATTGGACAATGCTATATGGGTACGGTGTTTGTGACACCGAGTCCCAAAATCAAACCACAAATGTAATGTCACTCCACAGTTTGAGTCGTATAAATGACCTATGTTTCTCCAGTGGCAGTGGAGGACCAGCAGACCAAGCAGCACGTGTTCACATATTTCCAGTGGTTAATTGCACAAAGGTGTCCCGTTCAAGTGTGTGGGCCAATGTATAGCCTGTATCATTATTGGGATCTATGTTGTCACAGTTACGTGCAGGTCTACTCGTGAGTCTGTGGAGCCATTCCCTGCATTATCAAAGTATCCTTCACAGCTGAATTGAACGAAAGCCAAAGAGGAATAGACAACACACATGGGGATAGTCCAGCTATGACACTGCAGACGTTTTATGAGACCGACAACAGAACAACCTTGCTGTCCTCACAAAGTTAATGAATCAGTAATTTTAAACCGGCAGGTTTCCTCACAACATTTATACACAGGGTGGCCTCTAAAATGTCCACTGCATCAGGGGACATCAGTGCCTCTGTGCTGATTAATCTCACAGCTATTCACCACGCAAGCCCCATCAATATTTTGGGGGCGATGTGAATCAGTGTGTGGACCGTCAGGGTACAAACATGGTGTTGACATTTCATGCACATTATCTAACATTGTTTGCTGGAGGCACCATACCCAAACCATGCATACAGCCATGGTACACTGTCACTATTTGTCACTCATGCATACATGAAACCCAGACAAGGGATGGGCCATGATTAGGCTATTTGAAGACAAGTTCCACCCCATGATACGATAAGTAGACTGATTACGCTATACAATGTATTTGAGTATTCATTGTAGACCTACCTGACACAATACCCCAGGAGTAGAGTGAGGGCATAGAAAGCAACTATGAGACAAATGTAGCCACAGGGAACCTTTATGGTAACGCAAAGACAGGAACCAGTCAGGCTAACAGGATGCAGGGTCAATCAGGAACAAAAATGAACAAGGCAAATACATAGTGAGCAGACTGAGACTGGTCAAAGGTGGAACAACACTGTGGAAAATGTAAACTGTTTTTGTCCTGTGTGCTGCAATGTTACACAATAACCCAAGGCCTGTGTTACACAAGTGATTTATACGGCAATGCATAACTGTGATCTACATATAATGGCAGTTTCTATGCCGTTCCAGGCAGCTGCAAGGGCAGTGCATGTTCAAAGGGCTATTCTGCATGGAGGTGCTCACAGGTGTGTGCTGCTTCAGTCTCTCACAAGTCCTGTAGGTGAGAATCAAGTTCAAATGGCCAACAGTACCTTTCACATGGGAAGCAATGGGCAGGTGATTACAGGTCCTACAGACTACAAGGCAGTCTATTATCCGACCAGAAGTCCATGCAGATAGATGAACAATGACTATGGCATACCATACTAAAGAGGGAAGCACACTGGAGTCAGAATGTGAGTCTAGGTGTGTGTAGGAGAGGGATTATCTTGGTACAAATAGTCAATTTCCAGCGCCCCCTCGAGAACAGTGGGGAGAGACAGAGAACATGGCAGTGGCAGGACTTATGACCTGGGTTGGCATGTGCAGGGGATGTCTTGTGAGCAATGCTAGTCATACCTGGGACACTCAGGCTATCCATTTGCTGCTTACATGGATTTCTTGTCACACATACTCCTTGCAAAGATAGCTGATGTCAAACTTACTGCTGTCAAGGGTCTGGTCATACCTTCCTGTTACCAATGCTATAGCACATCCAGTGCCTCATGTATGAGGCATTTTTTTTCCGTAGTGAATGATCGTGTCTTAGTTGTGTGCCATATGCTACAATGAACCATGTTGAAAACATATATGTGCAAAATAGCTGTGGTCCTCTGCTATTGCCCTTCAAATGTGAAATGGACAGGATATATGTCATTTACAGTGTATGTGAAGTTGGGTGTACATTCATACCCATCAAATGTGATGTGGATTTTTCATGATCCTAATATGTATTTCTGCAATGCTCCATGAGGCTACACTCTGATTATGAATCTTAGGGTTAATGTGATGTAAAAGGTATTACCCAGACCATGATATAGTGATTAGAATAGGTGTTTAATGACATATGGTAAGACAGTGGTGATGGTGACTATAGTTAAAAGAAGTTTTGGACTATGTGTTGTCTCCGACGCAATCCTGCAGCTGTGTTTGGATGGTCCCCCTCAGGTTGATGGACAACGTCCTCCTCTTCAGCCATTTGTGGGTTCATCCTTACACAAATGTTGTGCAGGATGCCACAGGTCAAAATGATCTTGCAGACCATTTCTGGGGAGTATAGGAGGCTGCCCCCGGTGATGTCGAAGCACCTGAATCTTGACTTCAGGGTGCCAAAAGTCCTCTCAACTATGGTGAGTGTCCTCCGATGTGCCTCATTATAGGCGCGCTCAGATGCTGTGCTTGGGTTTGCAAACAGTGTCATGATCCATGGCTGGATCCCATACCCCTGATCAGCTGAAAGAGAAAATGAGTGAGAAAATGTTGATGTTGCTAGCACCATGATTATCACTTTGCATGGCAGTTGTTCTCTTGTGTTGTCTGTGACTCATCTGTGTTTGTGTTATTGTGTGAAATCCTGGGCTGTACCATCAGCATTGGGTAGTTTCACTATCCAAACTGGTGTTTGGCTGATTGACCGGATGTCAGCGGTATTTTTGTAGAGTTGCAGTACATTGTGTACTCCCTTGCATTATGTCATGTGAAAGAGGTGTCCATGTGCCTTAACTGGGGGTGACATGATACTTCCAAACACAGAATCAATTCCACAGTGGTGGTAACCCGGATGCATCTATATGGCCTGGATATCCCATTGAATTTAACATATGAAATAGAATTTGTTAAACATCAGTGAGGCCTTTTGATTTGGCTAGGTGACAATGTACAACACATCTCCATAAGTTGTCAGCACTGATGTGTTGACTATTGACAAATCACAAATATCTCATGTGTGACAAGTTCTCTGCAGACCTATTTCACTGCCCTTGCTGAGTTGACTCATGTTCAAACGTGTACCTATACTACTGAACCTGTTCCAGTTCAGCTGGCTAACTTGGTTGTGAGGTTGTCGTTTTCAGTGTCAGAAGGTCTATATGCCTGTACATCTGTTGTGTGTGTGAAATTGTCTCAATCTGTATGTGTAGGAATGTGTACTTTAAATATTGTCACACCAATATATGTTCTTAGCACAGTCCACTTGCTTATTGGTAGTGGGCAATGTCAGAGCAGGAGTGATGTGAAATATTGGTACAGACTCAATGATTCCATGTCACCTTCATTGTAGTCATCATTATCATGCTATGTGTCTCATGGTGTCTGACCTGCAGCAAAACACATTGCACACACCTTACACAGTACTTATTGCTTGGAAGGGTGTTTGATTGCGTGCTATTGATGTGATATTGAAAGATTCATCTTCAAAGTTGTACTGCCAGTTAAGGCCATGTCATTGTCAATGTGTTGTTTTAAAATTGTTCCCTTGTGTCTGTGGAGTGGCATCTGTTGTTATTTGGAACTGTCATTTGTCCATAGGTGTGTATCCCATTGGGTGAGGATATCACACATGACTAGCAGTGTCACAACCTCAGTGTCTTCCTGGTCACGTGTCAATGTAGTGGTGTATGTGTTGTGTGTCCTACAGGCTTGCTGTTCAGTGTGTATATAACTGGGTTTCTGTACTTACCAACAAGTATGTCATTTCTATATCGTCCATCCTGGAAGGGTTGATTGATGGTGCAGTGACGGAAGATTAATGAGTCATGTACAATCCCAGGATACTTTGCCACGATGTTGGCGATCAATCCCCGGTGATCCACAATGTCCTGCACATTGATGCAGTGTGTGTGCTTCCTGTTGCAGTATAGATGTTCGGTTGCAGCAGGTGGCACAATGCGTACATGTGTGCAGTCAATGGCACCAAGCATGTGTGGGAAGCCGTTGATTTGGTAGAAGCCCTGTTTGGTCTCCTGCTGCTTCTGCTGTATGTTGGGGAAGCTGATGTGGCGGGTGTGAGGGAGATGATGGCATCTAATACCTTGGGTAGGAAGGCAGAGAATGAGAGCTGTGAGATTCCGGCAACCAGGGCACCAGTGGTTTGAAAGGAGACACTTGCCAGCATGTGGAGGACAGCTAGCAGCTTGGTTTCTAGTGGAATGGTGTGGGGTGTCTGCAAGCTGGGTGCCAACTGTGGCTCAATGTTGCGCAGCAGCTGCTGAATGGCTTGCCAGTTGAGTCTGTACCTCTGGATAATTTCTTGTTGCCGAAGTCCCAGACGGGTTGTACTGGTGCAGAATATCCTTTCCTGCCTTCTGCGTTGCCTTTGGGATCCCTGCTGGTGTTGTGGAAGCTGCTGTTGTTGGTCTTGTGCTCTGGATCTGTGTGCATGCTGGATGAAAAGCACCTCCATTTCTTCCTTTTGGAGCTCTGCTGTTGCTTCTGTGTGTTTTCCTTAAGTACTGGTGTGTTTGCCCCATTTTAACGCCTGCCCTGACCCAGGCGTTATTTTTTTACGCAAATTGGGTTGTGCGTCATTTTCTGACTCCGCCTCCCAGCCATGCAGGATTTTTGCGCAGTAGCATAAATATGGAGCACAGGTGTTTAAGTAATTTTTTGGATGGGAACCCCTACCTTGCATGTCATTAATGCAAGGCGGTTTGCCGGATCCAGAAAATGACACACACAGCAGACTTTTGGCGTTCGCGGGCATGACTGTATAAATATGGTGCAATGTTTGCACCGAATGTGTGTCAAAATGTTTGACGCACGTTCAGCGCAGACAGAGTATAAATATGCCCCTTGGTATTTAAAAGTTGGACATTTAGAAATTGAAGTGACTAGTACCTGAAAGCTATTTTCACTGTAGGAAGGCTGACACCCAACAAGAAGCAATATGAAGCAATATTAAATACTAATCCTGTATCTCAGGAATGGGACCAGCTAAAAAATAAATAAAATGATAAACTAGGTCATATTTTAAATAAATATTTCAGAAAAGTAACTTTTAGAATGCTATCTGTTCTCTGTCTGAGGTTCGTAGAGGTCAATTTGCATTAGCTCTCCAGCAATGCCCCACCTAGTGATTAGACTTGAATAGTGGTGAAAAAGGTTTGAAATGCTTCCCAGATTATAGACTGACCTGAATGGGCAGAGATGACTTTGTGCTTTTTTGTGCTATTTCTACATAAAACATTAAAAGCTAATATTTCCCCATTCGATGTGTGTCATTTTGGTGTATTTCCGTTTATCAAATTTTACTCTATTTTGAAATTCAGTTTGGGATTTTTATTGTTTTGCATTACCCCACGTAAAGCCTTTTTGATGTGTGTTGCAGAAATTAGGGTGGTGAGCTCATGCTAATTTAGTGACATTGCTAATTCACACTGACAAGGGTTGCAATTCTTCCTTGAGGCGAGTAGTCACCCGCCCAAAATAATTATCCCTTTTTTGGGATTTTTAATTGGCTTTTGGTTTTAATTGGGTATTGTTTTTTAATTTTTTGCCTAAATTCATTCCTGCACTCAATTTTCTGTACCCTACATTTTTGGGAACATGGATCTGGCTAATGTGGAGAGCCTTAGCATGACTGAACTGAGAATCATATGCTAGTTAAGGGAAATGAAGCTGAACAAGCAGCCCAAGAAGGAGGATTATCACATTGCCCGAAGACCCTGGGAGGAAGTACATTAACTAGAGTGCACAATCAGTGGAGCATAAGGGTTACTTTGAGGAGGAAAATGAGGATAGCATGGAGAAAATCCCAATGCCAGGGAAATATTATCCCCAAGGAGCACGTCACTTATATTGTCCAGAGCAGAGAGCAGTGTGTCTTCTTGCAGCCTCTCCTCTGTCAGAGCTGGAAGACAGGCAGGCAAGAGGGCCTTGAGGTTTCAGCTGGCTACACTTGCCTTTGAGGAGAAAAAGTTGGCTGTCGCCTCTAAGGAGAAGATAGCTGTTTCAAACCTTGCAATGGAGAATTTATTTTTACCTTGAAGTTAGAAAAAACATAGGCCCTGCTGGTGCATGTATGAGCCAATGCAAAATGGACTTTAGGTACCAGTGGCAGTGTTACTCAAGTGCCCTGGAGTGGTAAACAAAGGGACCACATCTTGAGAGACCTGTTATGTGGTAGGGGATTATATTGATAATTGCATCTTATAAAGAGGGTTTGCAGATGCACAGAGTCCATGAGGAGGTCTGGGAGGAGAGGTTGTCTGTGGAAGTATATAACCATTAACTGTATGTGCAGCTAACCGGGTTATCTATGGCTCCATGAAATGAGCCCTGATAGCAAATGTGACATAGCCTCAGCAGAGTATTGCCTGAAGTTCAGGGATAGCCAACTAAAGTCACACCAGTTTTGGGTGGATTTTGTAGAGTCATCTGGCAAGGCAACTGATGGTTGGGTGAAAGACAATAGGGCAAAGGATTATATTGGGCCGCATAGCTTGATTATGCAGTAGCTCATCTTTACAGAGTTATGCCAGCACCTTATGGATTCCAGGGTCACTGTGGCCAAAGACCTCAGGAAAGAGGCTAATCTCTAGCTCCAAAAGGCATGATTTCCAAGAAGGTAACCAGGTGTGACCAAAAGAAAGGGGATTCAGATTTGCCTCTGCAGAAGGAGGCAAATACCTGTATAATACAGAGAAGTTCTTCAAATGACCCCAAAAGAGTTTTGAGGGAAGGAATTCCCAGGTCACTTTTGAGCAGAAGAAGGGCATTGTATGTACCAAGAAGTTATCCACACCTGGGAGCTCCACAGAGGTGACTATTATAGCCCTATGGGAAGATTATTCCCAGAAAAAGAAGGTAGAGCATGCCCTAGCATTCCTTAGCTGAGAGATGGACAAAAAAGGTAAAGTAATAATCTTTGAGAGTAGTAGACATCACTTCTAGGAGGTTGGGGAGAATGGGATGCCTGTCACTGCTCTGCAGGTTACATGCACCAGCCAGACCATGGTGGTATCAAGGCTGATTTCCACAGAACAGCCTCTACCAAGATAGGTCTGTAGGATAATGCAGGCCAATGGGCAGGAGTATGTCCATTACATGGCCATGGTATCCTTAGAATGGAAAAGGGTACTTGCCTAGAGGAGAGTCATTGCAAGTCTCAGATACCCATTGATTATATCCTAGGCCATGAGTTCACTGTGACAAGAAAAATGCAAGGAAAGGCTGCCACTTGGGTGTCTCAAAAAGAGTGTCCCTCAGTGGAGGGTATGGAGGCCCAGATGAAACGGCAGGAGTGGGAGGTGAATTCCAAACACAGTGAAAGGACCAGAAGGTCAGGAGTTACCTGCTCTGAGAGGAGAGCACCCCAAGAATGACCTTGTGGAGGCCATTTCTGACCTGCAGGTGATTCCTTTACTGTTCCAGAGACTGGGAACCGGAGACCTGGGCCATGCACCCCCCCACATGACACAGCCAAATTGTGTCACTCTTGAGGGTGGTAGTGTTCATCAACCCCCCCCCACTCCGAGAAGTCATGGGCTGTCTAACACATGTTCAACTTCAGGATGCAGACTTTAAGCAGAGGAGCCAGTCTCAGGGTATTGACCCTGAGATGGTGGAAGTAAGAGTGGAAGACGGTGTGCACGACCTGAAGTTGGCCATATGTGTGTTCTATATGTGCACAACAATTTTTGGGGTGCGCCCAAGGGGGGCCGTTTGACAATAGCAATCTTTGGTTTTGCATTTCCCAAAAAAAAACGATTTCCTAACAGGAAATCGCTATTTTGGGAAATGCAAAACTGGCCTTTCGTCTCAAATGGCATGGATTTCTTATTTATGATTTTCTAATATCAATTCCTACTTTGTAGGAATCACTATTATGAAATCAATATCTTTGTACGTAGCATTTTGTGTTTCCTAAATAGCGATGTCTATGAAGTAGCTATTTTAGGAAATGCAAAATTGCATTTTAGTACATCTGGCCCTAAGTCTCTGAGTTCTGTAATGGCTGCCAGCAACATTTGTCTCATGTCTGACTCTCACAGGCGTGAGATGGCCCAAGGGAAATGAAGCTCCCTGGGCCAATCAGACACTAAGGGGGTCATTCTGACCCGGGCGGGCGGCGGAAGCCGCCCGCCTGGCGGGACCCGCCAAATGGCCGTTCCGCGGTCAGAAGACCGCGGAGGCCATTCTGACTTTCCCGCTGGGCCGGCGGACACCCGCCGGCCCAGCGGGAAAGGCCCTGCAACACAGAGGCCGGCTCCGAATGGAGCCGGCGGTGTTGCAGGGGTGCGACGGGTGCAGTTGCACCCGTCGCGATTTTCACTGTCTGCTATGCAGACAGTGAAAATCATGCTGGGGCCCTGAAAGGGGGCCCCTGCACTGCCCATGCCAGTGGCATGGGCAGTGCAGGGGCCCCCAGGGGCCCCACGACACCCATTCCCGCCATCCTGTTCCTGGCGGTCAAAACCGCCAGAAACAGGCTGGCGGGAAGGGGTCGGAATCCCCATGGCGGAGCTGCTTGCAGCGCCGCCATGCAGGTTCAGCCCAGCCAGGGGAAATCTGGCGGGAAACCGCCGGATCCCCTTTTCTGACCGCGGCTTTACCGCCGCGGTCAGAATGGGCACTGAAGCACCGCCAGCCTGTTGGCGGTGCTTCTGTTGCCCGCGGCCCTGGCGGTCTTAGACCGCCAGGGTCGGAATGAGGGCCTAAGTTTTTTAACTGGGGCTCCTGCGAGAGTCTCACAAGAGTCTCGGTTACCCAACCACCCAGATATCTATGTTTTTTTACCCTTAATTTCTCAAAAACTACTGAATAGATTTACACAAAATCACAATCTCCAAGATCTGGCCTCCTGCTGAATTTGGTGTAATTCCTTTCAGCAGTTTTTGCTGTAGGCTGTCTTAAAGAACTCTATGAAGAATGCTTGGGGATTTTGTGTTTTGGGAGCCCTCTTTTTTTCTCAAGCCCCGCTTGACGGATCACCACTAAACTTTACATGCACAACCTTGTCAAAAAGTAGCACCTTTTTGGAAAGTTTTGTGGAGATTCATCAAATGGTGCCAAAGTTATTAGCAATGTGGAAAACGCTTTTCCTGTGGATCTGCAGACCAAACTATACCTATGTTAGGGAAACAAAGATTAACGAAGGTTAAAGTCATGTTATAATTTGGTGGAAATTTAAGTGACAATGTAATGTTTTAAACAAAAAAAAACACTAAATTCATCAGTCATAGTTATCTCAAATAATTATAACTAGTGTCCTAAAGTGACAATAACTAGCGCACCCCGCCAAGCACTGTGACCCGGGATTTGGCTCTTTGGGGCACTGTAAAGAATTGAGATCAAGGGGATGGGGTCCCTTGGATGGATAGAGGGTTGGTGACCCCTTTTAAAGAATTGCAGTCATGGGGATTGGCCCCTTGGGGACTGAAGAGGTCGGGATTCCACAGTAACAGGGATCCCCAGGACCTTATGAGGCTTGGGGAGTGTGGCCTATTGCACATTCCTCTCATGAAACCATTCTTTTGATAGATCCTGGGCCCTGGCCTAGACTGAGGGGTTCATATTGTTCAAAGAAGGAAGTACTACAGGGTCACAGCAAAGAAAACATTTTTTTAAAATAATTTTGCCCTCTGGGAGCCCCCACAAGGGTCAGGTGTCCAGTGTATCCCTACCCTGACCCCTTATATCTTTTTCTTACACATTTTCAGGAGAGGGGTCTAAGTCCTGGAAGTTCTGTAATGTTTGCCACAATTCATTGTGTTTTGTTTATAGGTTTTATTTGCCACTTTTTCGTCATCAAGACAATATGATAGCACAGATCAACATGTTAAACTTTAGTATGCATAATATATACATCTAACATCCTATGTGAACCTTTCCCTTCCCTCCCCCCTGCATCTTATATCCAGACAATCTCTCAGCACCCTGCAAAATTGATCATATTGAAATGCCAGGACCACTTCTGCCAGTAGGGCCCACCCTAGTCTAAGAAGGTGTCAATGCATCCCTCACCCCCCCCCCCTGCCATCAGGGCTCTCCCCAGCTATCATCCCAGCTCAAGGTGTACCAGTGACCAGTGGGTCTAGTAAATCAGCTAGCATGGCCGCCCAAGCTGCAAGTTTAGTATCCCTGCTTGTCTGACGCATATGGCTGTCCTCTGTATTTGCCCATTCACCCAATGTCTTTCTTCCACTTGGTTAATGTGGGAGCCTTAGGGGACAGCCACCTTATAGCTAACCTTCATTTAGCCAATGTGAGCCCCAGCCTTAGGAACTTCCTGCTGAGTTTCTTTTTCTTTCTGATCAGGACCCATCCCAGTAGGCATTGCCCAATCTCTCTGGGAGTGTTCCATTCAGGGGCCCCTTTAAGGGTGGTCAGAATCCCATACCAGTAGCCTACCACATCTAGGTACTGCCACATCATTTGTATAAAGTCTGCATCCACATGGCCACACCTTGGACAAGAAGAGAGTCTCACTGGATATGTTGTGTGCAAGGTCTTAGAGAGAAGGTACACCTGATGTATGTCATTATAATTTGCCAGTTTAAAACGGTTATTAGATCATACCGTCTGAGCCTTCTCATGAATGGTGACGGAATACGTTGGTGTCAACGGGTCATCCAGCAGACCCTGCCATTTATTTAGTACTGAGAGCTCCCCCTTTGTCATATCCTCTTGCAGTGCTCTATAAGGTGTGACGCTAATTTGCATTCTCCCCCCAGGTTCAGCAGGGCCCTCAGCATCCAGTATTCTGGGGGCACCTCTGGGAAAGATGGACACATTTTTTAGGCTGTTGCTGATATCTAAGTAGAATGGAGAAACTGCCTTGAATCTAATCCAAATATGGTCAGAGCATCCCGTAGACTAACAAACCGGCCATCTGGGTATAAGTCACTAAGGGTTTCACATACTCCCTCATACCACTGGACCACAGACATTGATTTGGCTGCTCATTCCCACGACACGCAAACCTGTCTGATCACGGCTGGTACCCTAGTTGGAACTCCAGAGCCCATCATGAGGAGTTCAGGTAGAGAATAGTCACCACAAACAGCTGCCAGGAAGCGCATTTCCCTATTCACGCTACAAGCAAACCAGTATGCTAAATGCTGCAGATGTGCAGCCAGGTTGTATACTCCAAATGAAGTAGCTAAAGTCCTTCTCTACCCCAGGTCCGCCTAAGTGTAGTAAGGCCTACCTGCTTCCTCCCTGTCACCCACAACGACTCAATGATTAATGTATCCAGTTCGGTGAATACCTTCCTGGGGTTGTCAAATAGTGTCCCATGAAATGCATATAGGCAGCGGGGCAATACAGTCAATTTCACTAGCGTCACTTTGCCCGTTAGCCATAGGTGTAGAGTGTTACAAAATTTTATGGAAGACTTCATATTCTCCAAGCCTCTTTTAATATTGAGTTCCCCAAAGTGGGGTCTCCATGAGCTAGCCTTATGCTCAAGTATCTAATATTTTCAATTACCCAGGGTATATACATCCAGTGGGAGAGAAGCCAGAGGCTGGCCCACCAGCCCTCCCATTGGGAATAGCCTAGGTTTAGCATGGTTGACTTTAAGACCAGGCAGCTCACTGAACTTTGCCAGAAGCGACAACAGTATGGGGACTGAATATTCATGTTGTCTCAAGTAGATAGGTCATCATCAGCATACAGGGAAACCACATGAGTGCCGTCCCCAACCTGCATGGCCCCACACAGTCGACAAGTTAGAGGCTCCATGGTTAGAACAAACAACAGGGGAGACGAGGGGCACCCCTGTTGGGCACCATCGCATAGCAAGAATCGATTGGATACTTTACCTCCCACTGTAACCCAAGCTGTGGGCTGTGTATAGAGCAACTGAACCTAGTGTAAGAAGGTATCCCCTATGCCCGACCTGCGCAAGACATCCCACAAAAATTCCCAAGACCAGAAGTCAAAGGTCTGTTTGATATCCAGGAGGGCCAGTGCATATGGGCCCCCCCTATCAGCAAGGGCATGCCAGACCAATGCGAGTCTTTGCAGGTTACAGATAGTATTTCTGCATGGAATAAATCCACATTGATCCTCATGTATTAATCTGGGCAGGTAGGGTAGTAGTCGCTCTGCGAGTATCTTACTTAGAATTTTGATGTGGACATTTAACATAGATAGAGGGGTGTAGATGCAAGTTCCTCTGGGTCCTGTTCCAGCTTGGGAAGCATGACCACAACAACCTCTTGAATAAGAGCTGGGAGTATGCCCTTTTTGAAAGACACTGTGTAGACCCCCAGGAGCTTTTCAGCCACCACTCCCGCTCTGAGCTGATAAAATTCTACTGGCAAGCCATCACTACCCGGGGGCTTAGCCGTCTTCTATGACCGCATGGCAGACACTATCTCCTCCTTGCAAATAGGAGCCCCCAAATCACTCCCTCTTCCCTAGTTAGCTACGGAAGTTCCAGTCCCTCCAAGTACTGTGTTCTCGTCTGTGCCTCACTAGGCTGCGGACTGGCATAGAGCATTTCTAGGTGCGTGGCAAAGGCCTTAGTAATGCCTCATTGTGTACAGGCCCTGACCCCTGCCCTGTCATGAATCCCTGTAATCGGGGGAACCCGGGCATCAGTGAGAAGAAGACTGGCCAGCATTCTACCTGCTTAATCGCCCTCCATGTGGAGTCGCTGCTGGAAGCTGGTACGAACAAATTTTTCTAGGCGGTCCCATATTTCCAAAGTTTCCCGCTAACATTTCTTCCACTCCATCAATGTCTGCTGCCGCTCTATTATTGTGTGCTCTAGCATGCCTAAAATGCTGTTCCAGAGATTTTAAGGATCTGGTCAGTTATTGCTTCACCCCATACATTACCTTTAAGCATTCCCCATGCAGCACCACTTTCAAAGCATCGATGCACCGTGTTGAAGTACTGCCCCAATTTTCTGCAAAGTAATGATCAACAGTCTCCCTCCCCACCCCATTGAAAACCGGATCTGTAAGGGTGCCTTCGCAAAAGATGTATTCCAGGGGGCTCCTTAGACAGTTTAAATTACACCAACATTTGGGAATGGTCGGAAATATAACATGCCAGATAAGTCACATCTTCCACACATTGCAATAAAGAAGTGGTTGTCAAACAGAAGTCTAAGTAGCTGTAAGTCCCAGCTGTGGGCATATGGGAAGGGTATAGCCTAGTTTGAGGGTTTCTCACTCTTGATACATCCTGAAGCCCTGCCACATGCATCACTTCCCTAAGCACACCTGTCATAGTGCGATTGGTGTCCCCTCAAGGGGGAAGGAGGTCTGGGTCCACATCAAGCCCACTGTTGAGGTCTCTCATGAATAAGATCTCACTATCCATATACTCAGCTACTGAGCCCATCCGTTTACTAAAGAAGTCCCCATCATCTGCATTTGGAGCATAGACATTCACTAAGCAGACCTCCCTAGCATTCAATGTTCTCATAATAATCAAGTATCTCCACTGAGGATCGATTATAGTTTTCCGGGTGTCAAATGGGACCCCTGGGGCCACCCAGATTAAGACACCCCTGGCATAATTAGAATATGATATGGCAAAGAGCTGCCCCTCCATCTATGTCTTAGGGTAGTCACACAGATCCCCAAGTATGTGTTTTTCTTGTAAGAATGTAACTGACATTTCATAGCTTCGTATATATAAATCGACCCTTTTCCTTTTCTCAGGGTACCTCAACCCATGTACATTCCAGGTCAGCACCTTCCACTGATCTGCCATTGTTATTCAGATCGCAATTACTCCGTTTCACACCACTGGGGACAGTGCTCACACTGACATGCACTCCGGGCATTCCAGCAGTCTAACTTGGATGTTTTATATTCAACCAGCCAACAACTGTAGAAACGTAACCCTCCCCCATGTACAGTGAACAACTGGGGCCCCAAAACGTTCGCCCATCTTCCAAGACTCACCACCCCAAACCCATCTCAATAAATAAATCAAAACCACAAAGGTCACTTTCCAGTGTGAGCCTTGCATCCCTGCTGGTGGCGAGGCCTAAGACAATCCAGCCTCCAACAATGGGATTGTGGCCCACACAAAGCTCCCCCTGCAAGTTCCATATAGTCCACCCCCCCAAGAACATTGTTAAATGAATTTTCATCTTTGATATATCAAACTAACACCCCAACCTTTTGCATGTTGAACATATAGAGTACATAAACAGAGGGATCTATGCCACCACTTAGCATAGTGTAGTCGCAAGCAGATTCTGAATGCCTCCTCCCCCTATTGTTTCTACTACTCCATCACAAGCTTGAGAGATACATGAGCTCTGCCACCTTTACCAATTTGGCACCACTTATCAGTCAGTGCCATCACTACAATAGTCTGCACTGTCTCTGTGGGCCTGGATGGCTTCAACAGTGTTCAGGCCACAGTTGAAGTTCGCCAGAGTTCCATTGGGGCACACAGGCACCTGAACCGTTCGTCAACCACCCATGCTCTGGGTCAGTGTACCATGGCCGTATGCAGGGATTGGGTATGGTGCTTCAAGCAGAACCAGCAACGTCAGATAATGTGCATGAAAAGTCCACACATGTGAGGACCCTGACAGTTCACACACTGAATCACATTGCTCACAACATATTAATGGGCTGTGTGTGCTGAATAGCTGCAATATTAATCAACACAGAGGCTATGATGTTCCCAGATGCAGTGGGAACTTTACAGGCCAACCTGTGTACAAATGTTGTAATGACACCTGCCGGAACAAGACTCATGAGATATGATCTTACTCAGCACACCAAGGTTGCCCTATTGACAGTCTCATAACACGTCTTCAGTGACAGGGTGGGACCATCCCCATGTAGGTTCTCATGTTCTCATTGACATTACACACATTGATCTCCGAAGGATACTCAGTAGATACAGGAATAGCTGCCACTGACTCATGATGAGACCTGGACTTAACTGTGACAACATACACCCCTAAAAATATATAGGATCAACATTGGACCACACACATGAACAAGACACCTCTGTGCAATTGATCACTGGAAAAATGTGGACATGTGCTGCCTCGTATGCTGGTCCACCACAGCCACTTCAGAGTTGTGGCTCAGTTTTATGACCTCAACTGTGGCGTCATAATACATTTGTGGTTCACCTTTGGCTGTCTGGGCCAATCACATGGTACCCACTTCGTCAATGCATGTGCCTGACTCACTGTGGGATTCACCAACAAGTGCCTAGGAAGCAGTTACCAAACATCTAGGATATAGGTTGGTGAAATTGTCGACCATTGACATGAACAAGCGTCTGCCATCTATCTGGTGCATGCTTTGTCATTTGTGGTGTCTATGTTACCCAAAATCTTGGAAGTGCACACAACGGATGTTGCTACATGTATGACTAACACATGGCCTCTCTCATTTCCACAATGACTTGCATCTAAGGTATGGACACATTGACTTCACATTAATACAAGCATAATTTCAATAATGCATCTTGTGATGCACACACACTGGGTCAACAACTACATTAGTTGCCACTGCACACACATTGAGCCATAGGCATTGAGGTATTGTACTTATGTACGTCACCTTGCTATCCTCTCCTGATGCCAAACATGCCCAAATTGTGCAATACATATATGTAGGCCACACATATGGCCATCTAGTGCATCAGCCAACTGTCAAAATCCTGTTAAGGAAGTAGCGGGTCATGGTCTGCTGCAGTATGATGTCTCACATGTGAACATAAACCATCAACACCAAAGTGGGTGCAATCTGCCTATCTCAGTTGTGTCCCAAATGTAACATTACATTAAAAAAAAAAAAAAAAAAAAAAAACAGTTCATGCACTGAAATGTCGACGTTTTTAGCGTTGTGCGTCATTTTTTCCCCACCAATACAGATTGTGCATCATATTTTTTGATGCACAGGAGTGAAAATTAGGCCGCATCCAAATAATTGTAAAGACTATTTACTATTATTTGTATGCGGCCTAATTTTCACTCTTGTGCGTTGAAAAATATGACGCACATTCTGTATGTGTGAAAAAATATGACGCATAACGATAAAAGCGCTGGCCATTTTATGCAGGATGTGATGTAATAGGATATCCTGTTTACAGATTATGTACAGTGGGTGTACTTTCACTTTCACTTTGCAGTCTGTAAATCTTCTAGACTGTGTGGCTGTGTTCAGAGTGTTGTCCAGTGATTTTGTGCTTTGGTGTCCTGTGTGCTATCTGACTTGTTACTTTGTGAAATAAATATTGTTGTTGTATACTGTCAGAGTGTGTTTTGTTTACAATTGTCCAGTATTGTAGTGTATTTGTTGTTTGTGGGAGTCTGTTGTGGGTAGTGCTAGTTTGGGGATAGTTGGGCTCTTTTAGTTGTTAAGTTAACTTTTTTTTTTTCGTACTCTTACTTCCCCCTTTTCTCCTTTCTTCTTCTTTCTCCCCTATTACCCTTTTCAGTGCCGAGATGTTGGGTAGGCCACGTCTTGGCAGGATGGGTGAGGAGGAGTTGGGGGGTTTAAATGGCTGGTGTGCCATTTTCTCCCACTCATGATCGAGGCAGGGGGCAGGGTGATACAGAGGTATCACATTGAGGCGCGAAGAATCCGGTGGGGAAAGGTGCTGCATCACTTGCAGCACGTGCCTGGGAGCCAGAGGAATGACCACCAGCTGAAGCACCGCTGGGCTGACCTCATCACCAGGGAGCAAGATCTGCTGGACCACCTGGGAATAGTGATTGGTGGCCCTGTTGGTGAGTACAAATCATGTAAATGTGCACAATTAAATTCTCTGTAGTGACATAAGATGATTTGTACAATATCTGCCAGCTAAGTTGCTGACTGTGTGTAATGCTGCAGAAACATACAGGGTAATTGATGCACTATGTGAAGGATGACAATTGCTAGCTGTCAGGCAGCACGTGCTCTGCAAACTTACAGGATACTTTTGCTTAATGTAATTTGGTGCCGCCTTTGTGTCAGACAACAAAACAAAATAGGAGCCAATCATGTCTATATAGGTCACATTTGCCAGTGAAGTAAAGATTTACTAAAATATTGGCAAACTTTGTTGACGCAATCGCTAGACTGACTTAAGAAACACTACATAATGCAGAAAATGAGTGCTGGCTTCACTTCAATTGATGATAGCAATGTGGCCCAGACATATGTCTCATGTGAGTCTGGTGAGTATGTAAGGAAAGCGTTCACGGAAGTTCTATGAATGTTAGGGTTTATTGTGGTCCTTCATATTTTTGGATACATGTCAGATCTGGATTTGAAAACATTGGGAAAAGGTGTAAGGTGCCCTCAGCTAACATCTTAGACTGGTATTTGGAGTTTGTGGTGCCACATTCCAATTAGGGATGGCAGTCCAAAGGTATGCACATGGGTTCATATCTCTATGTTTGGTGCAAATCATCATTGCGGGACCACATCAAATGAAGAAACTGCTACAACATGAGGGCTTGCAAAAGTCCCTGTCCCTCTGTACATTGTACCTAAGTGTAATAAATGTGTCATGGCCACATAGGCTGTTTGACTGGTAATGCAGTCCTCAAGTAACCAGGCTTTGGATGTCTCTCTTGGATGCACATGATGAGACGATTACACACCATTATTATTTCTGCTCACTAATGAAGGAGCATGTTTGCCACCACATGATAGTTAGGGCCACTGCATGTGTATAGATATGTGTGTAACTGTCACAGGAGACCCATGCTATGTACATGATGGCCATGATATATCAGATGCAGTATCATCATGTCTGAATGGCTTTCATTACTTATGTCAGCTTACACATTGTTTTTGTCTTTGAAATTGTTGGTCAGTGTACAGATTCTGAGCACATTTCTTCCTTCCATGCTTTGCAGGTGGACCGGCACCCTACACTGTGGGAGAGGTGGCTACATTTGAGGACCCCGACCACTCCAGTAAGTGTTGATATGTCTGTTATGTGTTGTGTTTGCTGGTGATGTTTGATGGACTCCTGTGTGTTGAACACATAGCAAGGTGTGATGCACTGGCCAATCATTTGTCTTGTTCCATGAGTGGGATTTCAGTTTCTCAAAATGTTTGAGTTGGCCAATGCTTATCCTATTGTATTATCTAGGGATTGTAGGTCATTCATGTAGGCCCCACAATGAGAACTGGGGGGAGTCATGTGGATAACACTTGTATCAACAAGAGTCGTACTGGAACTCATCTCAGATTATGTCAGGGTACTTTTCCGTGTGAATGTGATCTGTTCCATGTCTTCTTCTTCTGATGTGTGTGTTGCCTCCTCTGTCCTTGGTGGTGGTGGTGGTTGTGAAGGGGCAACACACACCTCAGTGTTAGAAGACGTGGAGTCAGACATCCCGGTCACTGCTACCTGTGAAGGTCTTGAGGGCAGTACTGCAGCAAGGAAGATCTGCTGATTCTTAAGAATAGCAGCCACATCACAATGGTAGGCAGCCAGGTCAGCCCTGAGGGGGTCATGATTGCATTTGTGCATGCAGTGGAAGGTTTGGGGTGCGAGGTGTTGTGGCAACTCCCTTACTGCAGTGATGAATTCCTTGACAGTTTCTTGTAGTCCTTGCAGGATGGATGTTAGGGCTTGCATAGCTGCTGCCTGATCTGCAGATGACATCATGCACGAACGCACCCCCTCTAGGCTGGCTGCCATAGTTTGAATCCCCACCCACACCTCATTGGCCAGCTCCTACTGTACCCCAACTACATTTTTCTCAAAGCTGGTGCCTGTGTCGTCTGAGTCCTCAGCTGTATTGGAGCTGGCAGGTCTTACAATTGGGGTGGTGGGTGGATCCACTGCGATGGCTGCTTGTTCTGTGCTCCTCTTTGTGACTGAAGGTGGGGTCTGGAGGGTTCCAAGGAAATCTTGGATGGTCTGCTGGGGAATGTTTGTCAGCTCGTCATCCATGTCATCAGGGTATTCCGGGACAGGCATATCCGCAGGAGATCCATCGTCCTCTGCAATGAAATGGGATACAATTAGTGTGTGTGTGTTGTGGCATTTGTGATGTGACATGCCTGCCTTGTGATGAATTCACATTGTGATCTTGTTTCGTGTTCTTTGCTCCAGTCTTTCAGATGGGCATTCTCCCAGGCCTATGCCCCACCTGCATGTCACATGTATTGTGGTAAGTTATTAGACTTGTCGGCATCATCTCCTCTAGGTGTTGGTTTAGGCCAAATAATGAATTGCCACCTTCTTGTCCTACTCAACCCTCCATCTACATCCATTCTCATGGTGAGACCTTTCACTGGCTGTGTATGTCAGTGACCAGTTACATGTGTCCTCCCCCTCAATGCTGTTGTCTGAGCAGTATGCCATTTGGGATGTTACATTGTGGCCCAGGCACAGGGTGGACCCTGACATATGCAGCATGGGTGTGATCCTTAATGGTGTGTAGCTCCTAATGTTGATGACATTGGCTGATGTTTGCGACAACTATGGGCATTGACATTTGACAGGACTGGAGCCTTTGTCTTGTTTCTGGGGATTATTGGAGTTGTCATCCTCAAACCTCTAATTTAGGTGTGTATGATCCATGGGGAAGTTACTGCCATTGGCTACTTGAGCTGCACACAGAGCGGAGGTGGTAGTGGCAACTGGTGTCACTGTTACATTCCAGATGTCGGTATGACTATAGGTTGTTAATTGGGCCCTAGTTAATGTAGGGGGTATAGTGGCTGACCTGTCCCAGGATGTCAGTTTGACGTTGTGCCCTTCCCTTCTGGCGTGTCTTTACCTTTGCTCCATCATTGGCATGGCAAGATGCCCCCATGGGACTGTTGTTGGTGTAGTGTTATGGTGTGCCCAAGCTTCTCTCTGTGGAGGCCATGCCCCCATGCCATACCCCTTTACCCATGCCACTCCATGTATATAATGACTTCCATGCATTTTGTGGTCCGTATCCACCCCCTGCTTACATTTTACATTAGTGCATTATAATTCCCCATGCGACTTACCCTGCATGTGTGTTGTCTCTTGGTAGTCTGCGCTGTCCTGGCATTGAATCCCTGTGACGATCTCCTCAGGGATGGCGGCTGCGACCATCTCCTCCATGTGGTCCAGGGCCTCCTGGTGTGCTGGAGTCCCACCTCCAGTCTGCAGTGCTGCCTTCCTGTTCCTGGCCATCTTTTCCTTGGTCCTGCGCTTGCAGTCATGCCAGCGTTTCTTGCACTCGATGACTGTTCTGCGTACTTCTGCCACACTGTTGATCTTGTCAACAATTTGTTGCCATATTGCCTCTCTCCTACTCATTGGCAACTTTGAGGTGACAAACAGTTGGTGCTGGTGTTCCGTCACCTCTTTAACCAGAATTTCCTGTTCCTCTGCACTGAAGCAACACTTTCTTTTCTTCTTAAAAGTGTCCTGGTTCTTGTGTGGGTCCTCCTGGCTGGTTCCTGGTCCGTTGTCATCTTCCTGGGGTCTGTACAGGCATCTGGGATCCATTTTGGCTCTCCTCTGCTGAAATGGCTGTGTTTGCGGGGAATTTTGATGCTATTGCATCAAAAAACGTGCATATCCGGTTTGTGATGTTGTAAATCGTCTCACAGTCATTTCTGCCGCATTAACGTCGTTTTCCTTTACGACGTGATGCTGCGGTGTGCGTAAAAAAAAATTACTTACACCTGTGGTTTGTGCCGCCATGCGTCAAAGTATAAATTTGATGCCCACATGGCGCACAGAAATGGCGTTAGCCGGCGGTAATATTTTTAACACAAAACTGCGCTGCCGCAGTTTTGCGTCAAAAAGTATAAATATGGCCCTATATATGTGTCAGTGTAAATGATGAAACATAAGTATTTCTTCGGACACACTACGTAATGTGTTGACAAACTGGATCATGTCCAATGGTACTAATGAAAATTATTCTCGAAGTGGAATCTTTATATACTAATATTTCACAATAAGCCACCCTAATAAACCTGTCTTACACCTATTAATTTTGTCATTGATTGTACAAGACTGGACCTGACAAAGAATTCCTTTAAATTGGAGAATTATTGCTTCTTCCAGGTCGAAGCTAATTGATGAATGCAATTGTTTGTCTTTTCAAGAATACCATTGTTTACCCTGACACTAGCCCCTGTAATAGTAATGTTTGTCTTTGGAAGCAGTATATTGACTATATTCTTATACTATGATGGGGTAGCCAATCTAGAACTACCACTTTCCAGATTAATTCCAGAGATTTCCACTTAATATGCAATATGACCTCGAGCAAAATGAGTAGTCATAGCGTATGGTGGACGAATTGGAGAGTAGAAAGATAAACATATTCCTGTACGAGGGGCAAAGCCCACCATGAGTACCAAATGAACAAACGAGTAAACTCAATCCTGTCCTTTGGAGATTCAGTAAGGATGTATTGTGAAAGGGAGAGGTACATGGAAGGAAAGATTGTGTTGGAAATGTTGCGATATCCAAATGTAAAGGGAAAATAGTTTAATGCTGAGATTTGGGGAGCTGAAGCTGCAGACAGGGAAAACAAGGGCGCCAGGGAAAGGCGAAAGGGTTAAAAATTATATGGTGGGTGAACATGGACACCATTGTGACATGTCTATGCTAACTCCAATAACGTATATTGAGTTCCAGGTAGCTTTGAGGAATTTTGGAGCTAATGATGAAGCAGAATTCTTATTACAAGATTTTAGGGAAAGGTTTTAGAAATCGCACTAGACAGCAGCAGACTATTTTGTGGCTCGCATTGTGAAATGAGAATGGGATCAACCTGTGGTAATAAATGGGAAATCAGAGTCTGAAACACATTTGCCGTGGGTAGCTTGAATATTTCTAGGTAAATCTTTTCAGCATTTAAACGTATCCCCACTGAATGTAGTGCACAGGAAAGAGCAGGTTGGGTTTCTATTTAAACATCACCTATGGTCAGAGCCACTAGAATTATGAGGCAGGGTAGCACCAACAAATTATGTGGCATAAAACACATTTTTTATAGTATTTATTATTTTGAAATTTTTACACATGGTAATCTTGTCTGGGCAAATATTTGTTCTCATTAGTACCAGTTGAAAAACAAAATTACATACTACATACACACGCAACTGAAAAATGGACAGTTAACCTTTGCTGAGGGCCTTCCACTGCAGGTTAAAACATTGCAACGTTTTTAGCAATTGTTGATCCGTTTCAGCTATATATATATATTTTTTTAAATAAGCAGAGCATACAGCAGATGACAGATTATGGGGCAAATGCAGCAAATCCATAACCATACGAACACATCAGCAGCCACAGAATCACATAATTCCAGTGGCCCTGCCTATGGGCATTTAAAATAGAACACTTAGGCCCATATTTATACTTTTTGACGCAAACCAGCGCCGGCGCTGGTTTGCGTAAAAAAATGTACTGCCGTCTAACGCCATTCCAACATGCCAGGCGGGCGTCTTATTTATGGATTGACATTAGCTGGCGCTGCAGGCTGGTCAGAGTAAAAAAAAATGACTCTAACCAGGCAACACCGGCGTAGGGAAAAATGGGGGCTGTGCGTAAAAAAAATGGTGCAAGTCAGGTTAGAGTCAAAAATCATGGCTCTAACCGGACTTGCGCCATTTGTTGACGCACAACCCCCCATTGAAATTACTCCTGTCTTAGCAAAGACAGGAGTCATGCCTCCTTGCCCAATGGCCATGTCCAGGGGACTTCTGTCCCCTGAGCATGGCCATTAGGCACAGTAGCATGTAGGGGGGGCCCAAGTTTGGCCACCCTATGCCACTTTCAAAATATAAAAATTATACTTAACTGTACTTACCTGGGATGAGTCCCCCCATCCATAAGTGTCCTCCAGGGGTGGGCGAGGGGGGCAGGGAAGGGCACCTGTGGACTGCTTCCATGGTCAGAGACCATGGAAGTGAGCCCACAGGCCACTTAATGCCTGCCCTCACCCAGGTGTTAAAAAACGGCGCACATCAGGCTGTGTGCCATTTTTTAAGGCACGCCCCCTCCTGTGCGTCAAAATGACGCAAGAGTATAAATAAGGCGCACAGGCCTTAAAGTCATTTTTTGGGCCGGAACGCCTACCTTGCATGTCATTAACGCAAGGCGGTTTACCGGATCCAGAAAATGACGCACACAGAGGAATTTTGACATTCGCGGGGTCGGGCGTCATAGTATAAATATGGTGTTAGGTTTGCGCCGAATTTGCGTCAAAATTTTTGATGCAAATTCGGCCAAACAGAGTATAAATATGCCCCTCTGAGCCTCACTTGGTTATGGAGTACTATACATTGATGTTTGCATCTTTTAAGGAGGCAGATTGTTTAGGGAGGGAGGGATGGCAGAACTGCTGTGTAAAGGGGTGGAAAAATTATTATTTAAGCCGCTACCTGTCTACTAGGAGAGCTACCATTTATTTGACTTTGTGGTGGAAGGCTAATGCTAGTTTGACACACTGACATATGGGATCAAATGTGCCTTGTGCATTTTTAAGCACCTTTGCAAGTTTCTAGAATACGGGAAAAAAGCCTCTGCCAAAAGCTCAAGAAGAAGTGGATCTTAGAGCGCACACCCGACAACCTCGCCTCCCTCAAAGACGCCAACCGTGAACACCACCAACGGATCCGAGTCGCCAAGCGCGCCCACTTCACTGAACGCATCAACAACAACGCCCACGACTGCAAAGAACTCTTCGGCATCGTGAAGGAACTCTCAAACCCCAACGCCAACTCCAACGACATCCCGCCCTCCCAGAAACTCTGCGACGACCTCTCCACCTTCTTCCACCAGAAAATCACAACCATCCACGACAGCTTCAACGCCACTCCGCCGCCAGACCCCACACCTGACATCTCCACAGACGCCTGCCGCCTCACCGCCTGGACCCACGTGGACGACACCGAAACAATAACAACCATGAACACCATCCACTCAGGCTCTGCCACGGACCCATGCCCACATCACGTGTTCAACAAAGCCAACGCCATCATCGCCCCCAAACTCCGCAAGATCATCAACCTCTCCTTCGACTCCGCCACCTTCCCAGACAGCTGGAAACACGCAGAAATCCAACCCCTCCTCAAGAAACCCAAGGCTGACCCCAACGACCTCAAAAACTTCCGACCGATCTCTCTCCTCCCTTTTCCAGCAAAAGTCATCGAGAAGATCGTCAACACACAGCTCGCCCACTTCCTCGAAGACAACTCCATCCTAGACCCCTCCTAGATCAATCCGGTTTCAGACGAAACCACAGCACCGAGACTGCACTCCTCGCCGCCACAGATGACATCAGAACTCAAATGGACAACGGCGAAACCTCGGCCCTCATCCTCCTCGACCTATCAGCCGCTTTTGACACAGTCTGCCACCGCACCCTACTGACCCGCCTCCATGAAGCCGGCATCCAAGATAAAGCCCTCAACTGGATCTCATCCTTCCTCTCCGACAGAACCCAGAGAGTCCGACTCTCCCCTTTCCGCTCCAAAGCCACCAACCTCATCTGCGGCGTCCCCCAAGGCTCCTCCCTCAGCCCTACGTTGATCAACGTCTACATGGCCCCCCTCGCTAAACTGGCCCGCCAACATCACCTCAGCATCATCTCCTACGCCAACGACACCCAGCTCGTCCTCTCCCTGACCAAAGACCCACTCACCGCCAAAACCAACCTCCACGAGGGACTAAAAGCCATAGCCGAGTGGATGAACGACAGCCGCCTGAAGCTCAACTCCGACAAGACGGAAGTCCTCATCCTCGGGCGCACCCCTTCGGCCTGGAACGACTCCTGGTGGCCCACCGACTTCGGACCCCCACCTACCCCAACCAGCCACGCAAGAAACCTCGGCTTCATCCTGGACTCCGCCCTCACCATGTCCAAACAGGTCAGCGCTGTCTCCTCTTCCTGCTTCAACACCCTTCGAATGCTACGCAGAATTTTCAAGTGGATCCCAACAGGAACCAGAAAGACGGTGACCCAAGCCCTCGTTAGTAGCAGACTTGACTACGGCAACGCACTCTACACAGGCATCCCAACAAAAGACATCAAACGACTCCAGCGTATCCAAAATGCATCCGCCCGCCTGATCCTCGACATACCCCGCCGATGTCACATCTCCCCTCACCTGAAGGACCTCCACTGGCTCCCCGTGGACAAGAGGATCACCTTTAAACTCCTCACCCACGCTCACAAGGCTCTACACAACACCGGACCTACCTACCTCAACTCCAGACTCAACTTTTACGCCCCCACTCGTCAACTCCGCTCTGCCAATCTCGCCCTCGCCATCGTCCCCAGGATCCAGCGCAAGACCTCCGGCGGCAGATCCTTCTCCTTCCTCGCCGCCAAGACCTGGAACTCTCTCCCCACCTCTCTACGCCAGACCCAGGACCTCCTCACCTTCAGGAGACTCCTCAAGACCTAGCTCTTCGACCGCTAACAGCTCACCCCCCCACCCCGCCACCCCCCCCCCCAGCGCCTCGAAACCCTGACGGGTACATAGTGCGCTTTACAAATGTATTGATTGATTGATTGATTGATTGAAAAATTATTATTTAAGCCGCTACCTGTATACTAGGAGAGCTACCATTTATTTGACTTTGTGGTGGAAGGCTAATGCTAGTTTGACACACTGACATATGGGATCAAATGTGCCTTGTGCATTTTTAAGCACCTTTGCAAGTTTCTAGAATACGGGAAAAATGCTTTACAGTGAATACATTTGAACAATGTTTGTGGGTAGGAAAGGCACATTATGATGTGGGACATGAAAAGGCACATTCCACAAAATGTTTTAGTGACTTGGGTGCCTTTTGCTCCTGCAAAATTGAGGAGTCTATCACCCAGTTGTCATCTCATTGGGATCAGGATTGGTAAAGTGAAATAGGACTTCAAGTTGTCACCTCTGGAGATGTTTGCTTTTAATCAATTGGTGAAATGTTACATATTTTCCAAAAGGTTATTTTTAATCAAGCTTGCAAGCAAGGTTATTCTTTCAGCATGCAGATGTGGGTCACTTTGAGATTGCAGAATTGTTCCCATTTCAGTTCTCCAAAAGCACCAACCAAGACACAGGACTATGGGATGAGGTTTTGAAAAATATCACCAAAGAGGCCCACCGAGTAGTAAGAAGATGACCAGTGGAGATTTAGGCACAGATGTATTGGGCAGTGTACATTTTGGAACAGTGTTGCAGAAAAAATGGCACACAATGTAGTTGCCTAAGTAGTAGAAAGACAGTTCATTAGCCACAAACATTCATTCCATGGAGGTCTTCTAATTGTAGTGTCAATGCACATTTAAGTACACGTGTGCTACTCAGAATGTTGCAATGGAGTGATAGAGTTGGTCCATAGGTCAGTTGCCTCACAAATAGCAGGCATATGCCTGACACCATGTGTGGATCTCCTGCTTGCCGTGCCACAAAACCCATGCTATTCCTCACTGACGTGGCCTCACTATACCAAATCAGGCCTGGAGTTGCTAGTGTTCCTGTTCTGAGAGGACCTAATCTGAGAGTTCAGGCTGCACTGTTGCTACTGGAGCAGGACCAAGGCTGACTTGTATACGTCTAGTTTCTGTCTGAGGTGCATAGTGGGTGAAAATCCGTGGGATGGGATATGTCCCTGACTAATTAGTAGCGGTTGAGATTAACTCAAGCAATATACCCATCACTTTATTTGTTTTCCTCAGTGAACATTATGAGGCTGTTGGGAGCCATGATACCAAATGTCTGCAAACGAATTCAAGGTTTACAGAAAACTTTGTTCAAAATTGTAAAAACAGTGGGGCTAATGCACTTTCCTGGTTTAGGTTGGCTCTCTTCAAAGTATTGAAGCTAGAAACAGAAAACAAACTGACGTCCTGCATGATCTTTTGGAGTCCCGGACTGAGTTAAATAGGATGACTTTTCCTTATAGCTCAAATGCCAGGTAAGTAGGAGAGGAGTACTGAGAATTACAGGGACTACTAGTGTCATTTGTCAGGAGGCCAACCATGAGTGGCACTCGCAGTGCATCCTGCTCAGGGCAAAGCAGTCATGGTTGACAATTAAGCTAGTGACTGACATTCGTGGAAAAGTACAGGAAGGTTGTTTTTTGAGTTTTTGGAGAGAAGTATGTTGAGTGGATAGAGGAGGGTAGAGAGAGTTCCTCCTGCACAGTGAGAGCATATCACAGTGCCCTCAAGGGAAGCTGTGGTGGAATCATCTCCACAGGTATGCACTGTCCTCACTGTCCTCTTCAAATACGTGCCTTTTTGTTACAGATACGTACTGGCTTTCCTAGAGTTTCTGAAGGTGAGTGCATCAATGGTCATGGCCATGAGAAACAGTGATGATAGTTAGGTGAAACATTTTGAAGGATGCTGGGTGGAAATGAACAGGATGGCCTTTCATTACTTCAAGCCCAAGGCTGATCAAGTCAAAAAGGCTGAAGATGTGACGCTGGAAGTCAATGCACGTGGCATACTGTGCGCTGTGGTGATAATCCAAGCATACCAAGAGGGAGATTGCACAGCCATTCAACAGTACTGGTTCACAAGAAACAGTCTCCATTGGCACCATTGAAATTCCAAACTGTAATGGGAAAATGCACAGAGTACATATTATTTGGGTGCATGGGCTGTATGGTACCTATTCTTTTAGAGTCGAAGCGGCAGAAGACGTTGCAGCAGCATACGTGCTGAACTAGAATGTGATGATGATTGTGAGGTAAATTTAAATTGCCTGAACTGGTACTTTAATTTAACAAGTGAAACATAAGGGCATATTTATACTCTGTTTGCACCAAATGTTTTTGACGCAGATTTGGCGCAAACCTTGCCCCATATTTAAACTCTGACGCCTGACCCTGTGGTCGTCGAAATTCCTCCGTGTGCATCATTTTTTTGAGGTGAGAAACTGCCTTGCATTAATGATATGCAAGGAAGGCGTTCCCGTCCACAAAATGACTTTAAGGCCTGTGCGCCTTATTTATAACCCAGCGTCATTTTGACGCAGAGGAGGGGGTGGGCCTTAAAAAATGGCACACAGCCTGATGTGCGCCGTTTTTTAACGGCTGGGTCAGGGCAGGCGTTAAGGGACCTGTGGGCTCGGAGGAGTCCAGATGTGTCCTTCCCTGCCCCCTGGGACACCCCCTGCAACCCTCGCCCACCCCTGCAGGACACCCATGGATGGGGGTCCCATCCCAGGTGAGTACAGATAAGTTGAGGTAAGCACAAGTGGGACTAATTGGGGACCCAACAGTAGGTGAGCCCCTCATAGGGCCTGATCCTCATGTTACAGGGGCAGGGAATATAGTGGAGTCTTTGCCCCGTAGGAAAGACTCGACAGCATATTTGAGCCCTACTTCTAATGTTACAACCCCAAACGGGAGGGGTCCTATCACTATGATCTCCTGGAATGTAGCAGGCTTAAAAAATAAGCTTACAGACCCGGAATGGCAGGACTATATTGATAAATACCATGTCTGTCTCTTCCAAGAGACTTGGCTTAAAGACCCGCCGTATAAGCTAGGATATAAAACCTACTTTATTAGTGCAATTTCAGCTGCTAGAGGGAGACCGTCGGGGGGACTGGTTGTTTGGGTGAAAATCTCACTAAATGTTGAGATACGTATGCAAGCCACAGAGTCAGATGACATTTTATGGTTGATAATGGGGGGAAAAAATAAGATAATATCCCACTTGTTCAATGTATATATAAGACCTAGAAGGACAAACTTGGAGTCGCCTGAAATAACTCTATTAGACGACCTGCTTAAAAAGATCCCAGGAGGAGAGACAATTATGATAGGGGGTGACCTTAATTGCAATTATGAACCCATAACTGGATTTGAACATTTAGCAGAAGAAGAAGATCGAGCCAGAGCAATTCCTTATCTAACAATAGAAAAAACTGTCCCAGGCACAGTGGCTGCATTGCAACTTATGGGCCTTACATTAAAACATGGACTGAGGGCATGTAATGGTAGAGTGGGTGAAGGAGGCCTTAACTTGGATACCTTCCAGAGAGGCAACTCTACCTCGAAAATAGATTATATTTTACATAGTATAAGTACATGGGGAAGATTAATGACTTTTAAAATAGATAAAAGAAGGGAAAGCGATCACTTCCCGTTAATAATTGAACTTAGCGCCCATCTCCTAGATTTGGATTTGGAATATGTAGAACATAATAAGGTGGAGTTACAACCCTTCCTCAGTAACAACAGACGGGATATAAAATGGCCTGCAATAATAGGCAATCTGGAGACTATGACAAATATTTACCATACATATTCTAATCTCCTAGAGCCTTATGTTGAAAATGAACTTACTGATATCCCCATCACGGCCATCCACCAATCAATGAGTATTGCACTAAGACCCTTCCTGACCAAACAGCCACGGTACAAGCCCAAAAAGGAGATTGTGCAGATCACCCCAAGCAGCCCATGGTACACTACCAAATGTAGGGAGAGGAAAAGGGAGCTGATAGAGGCTCTAAGCAAAAGAACCAATTGGCCATACAGCAGGCAAGGGCCAGTTATAAGAAAACACTGGCAACTGCCCAAAGTAACTGGGAGGATCAAAAATGGCAAGATCTCCTGGAAGCAGCAAAAACCAGTGATGCTAGGATCTTCTGGAAAATAGTTACCCATGGTAGCAAAGAGGGGAAAATTTCTACTGATCATCATATAGATCCCAATACATGGGTTAACTATTTTACACACCTTTATTCTGATCCCCCCAGCCTTGATTTCTATCCCTCAAGACATAAAACATTAGCCACTCAGGGCATCTTACCCGAGTTACAATTTAGCCTGGAGGAGACGGTGAACGCCATTGAAGCAATCAAGCTGGGGAAAGTCCCTGGTTTGGACAAGATCCCGGGGGACCTGTTCAAACATAGTTTAGAAATTTGGGCACCTTATCTAAATCTTTTAAGTAACGCTATATTAAGGGGAGGTCTTGTGCCCGAGACATGGAAAGGGGCAGAAATAATCCCAGTCTTCAAAAAAGGTTCCAGGGATGAACCAGGGAACTATAGACCTATTAGCCTCTTAGATGTCACGCAAAAAGTATATGCTAGACAGCTGCTGAATAGGATTAACAGCTGGATAGATGGAAACAGCATACTGACTATATACCAAGCTGGCTTTAGACAGCAGACGAGCACAGTCGATCAGGCCTTTAGGCTATTGACGATAATGTGGAAATATACTAGGCTAACGAAAGGCCATCTCTATATCGCATTTGTGGATCTGCGCGCATCCTTTGATCTAGTGCCAAGAGCCTCCTTATGGGCTGCACTAGGGAAACAGGGTATGCCAGGGAACCTCTTGAGCCAGCTAGAGAGACTACATGAAAATACATTTGCAAAGGTTCGGTGGGGGCCAAAGGGTGAGTTGACAGACCCAATACCTATTAAGAGGGGGGTGAGACAGGGTTGTGTGCTTGCCCCAACCCTCTTCTCACTATACATTAATGATCTGGTTCACTATCTGAAGCAAAGCAACCATGACTCACCAAGATTGAACGGTGATTCTGTCCCCGCCCTCCTCTTTGCAGATGATACCATCCTATTATCTCAAACTCCCATGGGCTTGCAAACTTTATTAGATAAATTTAGCGAGTACTGCAGCCGGAAGGGATTAGAAATCAATACGAACAAGACCAAATACCTGACTGTTAACCCTCATAACGCACTCAAGAGAAACATTCGGATTAGAGGGCAGGCATTGGAACGAGTAACAAATTTCAACTATCTAGGGATACTCCTTGATGCTAAATTGTCATGGGCACCGCATGTTAACAAAGCTGCTATTTCCTTAGCGCATAGCTCCATGGCAATTAGCAAAAATTATAAATGTTCAAGGTCTAGTATTGTTTCACCAGTATTTGAGATCTATAGGTGCAAAGCACAGGTTGCTGCCCTATATGGTGCTGAACTCTGGGGATTCATAAATCTAACCCCATTGGTTACCCAGGAAAATAATTTTATAAGGGGGGTACTGGGTCTCCCTCCATCTACTCCACTGATTCCTTTAACCTATGATATTAACATGAAACAAATAGGTAAATTGGCAGCCTTGAGGCCCTTGCTTTACTGGTGCAGACTCTGGTCTACCCCTGAATTAATCCATTATAGGCAAGCGCTAATTGAGATTATAGACTTGGACAAGGCAATTTCCCTCCCGTGGCTCCATTATATAAGACAATGTTTTACACTCTTGGCCTAAAATTTTACTGGGAAGAACCACATACACTAACAAAACAATCTAAGATTCAACTAAAACAAGTATTTTGGGACTTTACCCTTAACAGCCCTCTCTACAGCAAGGATCTAGGCAGACTTACTTTAAGTTTCCTGGATATCAAACCATTACCGTATGCTGAGGAATGGATAGATACTATCCAACCTAGACGAGCAAAAGTTTTATTTATGAAGCTTCGATATGGGACTCTCCAGGTTAAGGCTTTTACTTCTAAATGGGGTCCCTCCAATGGGAGAAGACAAGAGGTGATTTGTGGGCTGTGTAATATGGAGACTCCTGAAACGGCGGACCATGTCCTTTTAAACTGCAATGCCTATGATAAACCAAGGAGGAAATGGCTTCGACCTATTTGCAGGAACGTTGGAATCAGGAACTATAATGAAGCAGCAAGATTCTTGAGATCTAGTACGATACCATACGTTGTTTTTGGTTTAAGCCGGTTTTTACTAGCAATTTCATTTATTAGAGACAAGGCGGGCCTAAGGCTCTAGGATTCAGTTATTTATTCATTTTATTTTAAATAGTCCTCCCCTACCAAAACAAAATAAGTGCCTGATGGCACTGGAGGCAAAATCTAAGGGCTTTATAAAAATGTAATACTGTAATTGATTCTTATTTATAGCTTTTAAGATTAATATTTGCTTCTATCCAGACAGTCGGTTTTAGTAGCTAAATGAATATTAATTGTTGTTGGAATAATGTGTCTTTTGTAATACTTGATTGTCTGCCTTTTTTGGCCTTCAGCCGAATATAGGCATGTATGGGAAAAAGAAATCGTTGGGCATTAGAGATTTTCACTCAGCTCTTAAAAACTAGCAAATCAAGACCACATGTGATGGTGGTAGGCACATTGCCAAGATTCTTAGAGGCACTTTGGTATGCTAGGGACAAATGTCTTACAAAACAAGCACGAAAATTCTATCTTTACAATGGTCATTTTTTGTGCTTACTTATAGTTCTAGAGACCAAGTGAACTTTCTTGCCAGTACACAGCCATTGCTATTAACAGTCAGATATCAATCCCATTTGTTTTGTGCACATATTTATGGTTATTCTATAATATTCTTGGTGTTTTGTAAAGTGATGTGTACTGTGTATTTCTACAGTGTTTTAATCGATCATTTGCTTATTCTTTTCTTTTATCTAACTGTACTGTATGACCTTGGGGGAGTCCTGGATTTTATTTTTTTTAATCTTATGATGGGTCTGGTTTTACTGTTTTAACCAAATCGCTTTTGTTTTCTTTTAGAAATGTATGAATTGTGTTGGTATGCTTTTATGGTATTGTTTTACCGAAATAAAGCTGAAATTGAAATTGATAAGTTGAGGTAAGTATTTTTTTGAATTTTTTTAAGGTGGCATAGGGGGGCCTAATTTGGACCCCCCTACATGCCACTGTCCTCAATGACCATGCCCAGGGGATAGAAGTCCCCTGGGCATGGCCATTGTGCAAGGTGGCATGACTCCTGTCTTTGCCAAGACAGGAGTCATTTCAATGGGGGTTGTGTGTCATAAAATGGCGCAAGTCCGGTTTGAGGCCTGATTTTTGTCTCAGACCTGACTTGCACCATTTTTTGACGCTCAACCCCCAAATTCCCCTACGTCGGCGCTGCCTGCTGTGCGTCATTTTTTTTTACTCAGACCAGTCCGCCGCGCCAGCTAACGTCATTCCTTAAATAAGGCGCCCGCATGGCGCGTAGGAATGGCGTTAGCCGGCTGTAAAAAGTTTGATGCACAACTGCGTCGGCGCAGTTGTGCATCAAAAAGTATAAATATGGCCCCTAGTTCTTTAAGCAGGCATTTGAGAAACAGCTATAGCTTCCCTTCTTTGCTTGCCACTCTCGGAACTGACAGTGTCAAAATACTTTTGGTTGAACAATGCGCTTTAGAAATAGTATTCAACACAACACACCATAACAAAACAAAGGCTGGACCAAATTCGAAGGAAGGAAGTATGATGGTGAAGAAGGCCTAGTGTACTAGAACCTAGGGGAGTCAAGAGTCAGCATATATTGCATGGGGGGCCTCACGTTTGATTAGAACATTGGAATGCTGGGTGCTCCATTGAAGACAATGGAGTTTTTCAGGCTTATAATGGTTGGTAAAAGCCTGGAGCGCCAACATTTGTCTCACAGTAACAGCTGTGAGCAAAGGCCTCATGGAGCCGAAGGGATTTAAATCCCATTGGTCTCTGTAAGGACTTTGTTTTATTTATTATGACATTCTGCCTTCTAGTGGCAGAATTTTCTAATAGCCTTGTAGCCCACCATAGCTGGGCTATATTGGCCTTTAAAGGCCACCTCTCTTGTTAAACGCCCACTACTTTGGCTAGTTTTTTTAACGCTGGAGCGGGCCTTTAATGGTCGGTATAGCCCACTATAGCGGGCTTTTAGGCTATATTATACCACTGGGCACAGGGAGTGTTTTGGAACAGTAAACAGCTAAATAATGGTCCTACATGTACATTACGTGCTTGGACAGGCTTAGCAAAAGAGGCTCAGAAGGTGATGTGACACAACAGTTAGATGGACAGTGAGGATTTTGATGCACAGAACAGAATGCACTGGGTAAGTGTAAAAACAGGGTTGTGGATTACACAGACAAAGACATTGTGCACTGGTACACTGTACAGGCTACACAGAACAATGGTAGATATAATATCTATTGCACAGGATGAGACAACGGGTCCTACGGTTTATTGTCTCCTCCGATCTATCTGGCCAGGGTTAAGGGGCAGAAAATAATTTTCTCCCTTGTTTTTTCTCCCATAATGGTTTATGGGTTGTGAGGAGAGTTAACATATACAGCACTGGCAAAGTGGCAGAGCCAAAAGAAAAGACAAAAACAGGATTCTCACTTGCAAAAGTTCTTCTTCATAAAAGTGAAAAATATGATCAAGACTAGACTTTTTTAAGCTGGATGTTATATTGTGTTATGGCTCTGTATGTAGTAGAGGAAGAGCCAGTGGTTTACGAGCGTGTGTGTGGATGATGAGAGTCTTTTTTCAGGGGGTAAGCTGCTTATGATTAGTTTTGTATTTGCTCAGCTAACCAGAACAATGAATGTTCAATATGGCTGGGGAGTTACCAATGTATCACCTGGTAGCACCAACTGTTATTTCGAGGGCTGAGGCACAAAGATCACGTTTAGATAGAGATCAGGAACCTTATGATGAGAAACTTGTAAATTCCAATGGGTTATGTAGCAAGAGTTACCAGGCTGGTCTGGGTTAAGAGTAGTGCGGGAAAACCAGACTGGACTTACCAGACCTACTAACTGTAGGCTTGCAAAATGTTCTTTACTGTGGCATAATGTAGCATAATTTTGGTAATATTGGGTTACTCTTGTTACCCAAAATCTCCAAAATTACGCTAATATGCCCCATTATGTGATTATGAGCCATTTGAGGTAAATATTTAAAGGAAATGTGCCAATCAAACAGCTGGAACGGGAGGCTGCAGATGTATATTTGATTATGAAGAAATAGTTCATCAATCTTGGCACAAGAAGGTAGCTATCAAATGCCCTCATAGCCAAACCTCATTACACAGCTCCTCACCAAAAGGGGAGCATGCCCTCCCCTCAACATGAGCCACTTGAAAATTGTTCGACTTGCTTTCCTTGGCATGGTATTTCCACAGACATTTTGCATTCATTTCCCTATTTTTGCTGAACCTGTTCTTGTTTGTTTTAGGTCTCTGTGCACTTTACCCCTGCAAACCAGTGCTAAAGTGCTTTCTCACATTAACATGGTAAAATTGATATACACCTAAATTACTCATTTAATTTACTTATAAGCCCTTAGTATATGGTACTACATGCCCCAAGGACCTGTAACTTAAATGCTAGAAGTGGGCTACAGCATTCATTGTGCTTCCCACTAAAGTAGCTTGTCATAGGGCAACCATTGGAATCTGTAGCACAGTTTTAAACTCTCATTCGCTGCCTTCTAATTGGACAGCTCGAGTTCACTTTGTTTCCTCATCTTTCGGCAGGACCACGGATCAAGTACTGACTGCTTCATCTTGATTATAGACCTTCTGCTGCGGACCTATTGTAGAGGTACTCTTTTCATTTCTTGGTTGCACAGACATCCGTGTTACTGTTAGTGAGTCAGACCTAAATGTGTAAACTTACAAGGAGACGTGAATGGTCGATGAACTTTTTGACTCCTAATTAAGAAGTTCTTACCATAGCTCCAGTACATAATCAATAATCAATAAATGATAGTTAACAATCATTAGTAATCAATAAAGTCAATAATCAATGGTGTCAGTAAATGTCATGCACCATGACCTTTCAGCCATGAATAACCACACCTTTAATGAAAGTTTAGTAAGTTTATGTCCCTTATATTAACAATGCTTAAGTTATGTAGATTAATCTCAAAATCAAATGGAACACATTTAAAAACAACACTGGTTGTCCAAAGTGGCGGAAGAAGCACAATCTAATCAAAGCTTGAACCACAACACATTCTAGAGCTACAATGCAAATCAATAGCAGTCAGCTGAGACAAAGATATAGCATACATGAAATTCAGCAATGTAGTTCATCAATCATTAGTCCCTGTAATTTGTCAGTCATTTGTGAGTGCCCTTAACTAACGTCAGATTAGCATCAGCATGTTGGGATTCATGCAAAACAATTTAGAAACACAAATTTAGAAATACATCTAACTATGGATCTGTCAAAACAGCGCAGTTGGTACCTAGAAAGAAAAGGCATAAAATGCATAAAAGTCACGTTTCATCATATCTACGTAGCCTAGGTATGGGTCAGCAAAGCAGAATCAGTCTTCGTCCTCAGGTCATCAATCGATCAGCAAAGCATCAGGCTCTTGGTCAGAGAATATGAGCCCATTGACAGAATGACTCTCGAACTTCTCCAACGTCTCTTCTCTTAAGTCTCTCTAATTCTCAAATGTGAATAATGTTCCTCTGTCGCGTTGTTATATCAAAGTCATCTAAACTATCCCCTGATTCCCTATTGGTCAGTTAATCAAACGTTCATACTTTACCCAATAATATTTCTATACCAAATCTAAGAATTCAAATTTTCATTCTTCTCATGCAGTTGATTGGTATGCCTTACGATGTTCTCATCATCCGGCTCGTCTGGTAACAATATTGGTGCATCTTCAGCGCCAGTCAGTGTCTTCATTGTTCTCGTCCTGGGAAAGTCAGTCTCACACATATTACATATAAGTTGTTACACTAGTGGGAACATCATCTCCTGGCAGTCGGTTCTCACGAAAAGCTTCTGTTTGGCATTGTTAACAATACATCTAACTATGGATCTGTCAAAACAGCGCAGTTGGTACCTAGAAGGAAAAGGCATAAAATGCATAAAAGTCACGTTTCATCATATCTACCTAGCCTAGGTATGGGTCAGCAAAGCAGAATCAGTCTTCGTCCTCAGGTCATCAATCGATCAGCAAAGCATCAGGCTCTTGGTCAGAGAATATGAGCCCAATGACAGAATGACTCTCGAACTTCTCCAACGTCTCTTCTCTTAAGTCTCTCTAATTCTCAAATCTGAATAATGTTCCTCTGTCGCGTTGTTATATCAAAGTCACCTAAACTATCCCCTGATTCCCTATTGGTCAGTTAATCAAACGTTCATACTTTACCCAATAATTTTTCTATACCAAATCTAAGAATTCTAATATTTCATTCTTCTCATGCAGTTGATTGGTATGCCTTACGATGTTCTCATCATCCGGCTCGTCAGGTAACAATATTGGTGCATCTTCAGTGCCAGTCAGTGTCTTCATTGTTCTCGTCCTGGGAAAGTCAGTCTCTCACATATTACATATAAGTTGTTACACTAGTGGGAACATCATCTCCTGGCAGTCGGTTCTCACGAAAAGCTTCTGTTTGGCATTGTTAACAAGACAATGGACATTTCACAGTTTAATTCATTCGGTCAGCATTTTTATTAACCACTAAGAAATACAGCTTCTGCATTAGGCCTGGCAAGACTAGGCCAAGACACCCGCTAAGTTAAGGCCTACAATTAAGAAAGCTAGTGCATATTTCATAGCCCTTAATATGACATATTACTGCATTAATCTAGTACATATTTTATATTTCATAAGTATTAATCATTAATTAGTACCTTTCATGAACACTGGTGGCCATTTTTCGAGGTCACATTTTCAAACGCGTGCATTATTTTTCTAAGTTATTCATTTTCTACATAAATTCATTATTCAAAATACATGAACACTCATTAATAATTTCCCATTAAAATCCCTCCTCTGATGACTAAATATGTCATCATACTAATCTCCACCCCCAAACCTTTACAATTGAATTTCTTAATGATTTTGTCTACCTCTTGAATTTTCCCTGTAAAGTTTTTCCCTTTTCTTTTCTTCCCTCCTCTGATTATTCTTAGACCTTTTCAAATTAATTATTTTGCATAATTATCATAATCCCCATATCCCAATTAGACAAACCACAACAATTAATATTCCCTGTAATATTTTCAATAGAACCCCATTCCAAATGTTGCTGAGCCAATTTCCCACTGAAGCAAACCCTTTGCCAACCTTTTCTGAAAGACCTAGTTCTTTCAATTCCTTTAAATCAGCATTTGCATTAGTCAGATTAGTAAGTGAGGGCCAGATGTAGCAAAGTTTTGCGAGTCGCAAATGGCCCGATTCGCAATTTGCGACACCGCAAAATCGGAAATGGGATGCAAAAATCCCATTTCCGAAGTGCAAATTGCGATGCGAGCCATTACCGACTCGCAAAAATAGCGACCTGATTTTGCGACCCGCAAAGAGGAAGTCGCAATTTGCGAGTCGCAAACCATATGAAAAAGCCACTCGCAAACTGCGACTAGTCACAAAAAGCCCATTTTGCACACCCAAATTACCACTAAGTCAGAGCAGGTGGTAACCAGAACCAAAGTATAAAAGGAGACCCAGAAGACATCTAGGTTACTCAAAATGGCTGAACTGTATGTGATAGCAAGGAGGAAGAGAGTCCACGCCGCCCAGCAGAGGAGGAGGAGGAGCCAGAGACAGGAGAGAATATACAGAACCAGGCAGACACTTTTCCAACAAACTGAGGAGGAGATTTATGACAAATACAGACTCAGCAGTGCAGCAATATTAGACTTATTTGAACTACTCAATCCGCAGCTTCAATGCCAGACAATGTGCGGCAGTGCCATCCCCACACATGTGCAAGTGCTACACTCACTGCACCTTTTGGCCTCGGGTAGCTATCAGGAGGTTATTGCAGTGGCAGGTGGGGTATCCCAAAGTGCACTCTCACGATTCCTCAGATGTGTCCTAGATGCCATACTCACACACATGTCCAGATATATATATCTACCCAGGAATGAGGCAGAAATTAACAGCACCAAGTTGGACTTCTACAGAATTGCCAACTTCCCTCATGTAATAGGGTGTGTGAACGGGACACATTTACAAATCTGCCCTCCTGCAAATCTGGAATATGTGTTCCGCAATAGGAAATGTACCCACTCACTGAACATCCAGGTGTTATGCAACACCCATAATGTCATCACTGACATTGTAGCCAAATTTCCAGGGAGTACACACGACTCATACATTTTCAGGCACAGTGGGATACACCAATGCCTAGAACGTGGGGAGTTTGGAGACGGATATGTATTAGGTATTGCTGACTACACCCTGAAGCCATACACACAGGTCACTGTAGAAACCATCCATGCCCTGCTAACATTGCCTATTTTTGCCAAACAGGTGACAGTGCATATGCGCTAAGACCATGGATACTTACCCCACACCTAACACCTGGCAATGAGAATGAGAGGCGATATAACAGTGCACATCCGCCAACTAGTGACAGAAGTGGTGACTGATAGACGCAGTGCAAGGCGCAGGGAGCCCCTCCTAGTCACTCCTTGTTCGCCCAGCATGGCTCATCCCAGGTGGGTCTGCTGACCCCTGCTGTGCACTTCCACTCCTCAGCACACGTGAGTCACTTGCAGACACACTGCTGATTGTGGACCCCTCCTCACTGTCCTGAGGGGTCGCACCTGTGCCCCTTGCCACCTGCCTGGCTTTCAACATATCCACTGCATGGCTGATGCGGCCTAGTCCCTGTGCCATATCCCCAGCAAAGTGGCCAAGTTCGACCTGCAGACTCACGGTCCGTCTTGACAGGCCAGTAGTGTTCGTAGCAAGACGCCCAATGGACGCTGCAATGCGGTCAAAGCGTGTGACTAGGAGGGGCTCCCTGCGCCTTGCGCTGCGTCTATCAGTCACCACTTCCGTCACTAGTTGGCGGATGGACTGGGTGTGTTCGCTCACATTGTCATTGAGTCTTGTGAACTGCGAGTTCACATCAGCCAGGCCATGGGTCATGTTGTTTTCAAGTCTGTGCAAAGCACTTGATATTGACCGCAATTGTCTTGTTTTCAGGTGCTGACCGGTAAGGAGAGATGCCTCTACTACAGACATTGCTGCCTCCCCTATCTCCTCCTGGGGCACCGCCTGAACTTGGCATCTGCGTCTGCAACGTGGTTGTGCTGCTGGCTCTGGACGTCTTACTGTGGGGCTGGGGCCAGGGGTCGTGTGTGCTTCCACCATGTCCTGCACTTGTTCCGGAGGGGACTGTGGTGGTGTCGTGCTGGGCCCTGGAATATCTGCTGCAGCCTCCTGCACTGCCTCTGACCTGTTGTCTCCTCCCTGGATGGTGTGGCTGCTGGGGGTGTCATGTGGGAGACCTGTGGGACATAGGGAACACATTGTCAGTCTCTCACATCTGTTGTATGCCTCATAATAAACATTTTCCTATATGCTGACTACTATACTACATTGCCCATAATGCACCATTCTAGTGGTTGCTAGTCTGGAATGGAGCTAGTCTGGTTGTGCCTGCTGCTGTGTACTGGGAGAGTGTGGATACTGCATTTGTAGGTGTGAATGCATATTTCATGGTACTCACTTTTGGATGTCCCTTGCGCAGAACTGTCCAACCCTCCCATTCCTGACACAGCCTCAGGCTCCAGGGTCTGCTCCACCAATTCTTCCATGGCTGTGGGTGGTGGGAGGGTGGATGGGCCTCCTCCTGTGCCCCTCATTTCCCAGAGCCGCTCTACCACCCTCTCCTTTTTTCTGGAGCGCAAGTCATACTACCTTTTTTTAATCTCATACAGGGTGCGGTGGCTCACCCCAATGGCATTGATCTGGTCCTGGATTTGCAGCCAGATCTTCTTTTTCTCAGTGTCTGGGACACTCAGGGCTGCCTTGCCAAAAAGTTGGCCATGGTGCTGGCAGCATTCCTCAGTTAGCACCTCAAGTTATTTATCAGAAAACTTGAGTTTTCTTTTTCTCCCTGCACTGCCTGTGTCCTCCATGGTAGCAGCAGCTCCTCTCTCCAGGGTGTTGCACATCAGTTTGAAAAGGGTGTGGTCCTCCCTCCTCCCAGGTGTATTTGATGACATCCTGGTTCTGATGTCATCAGCAAGAGCCAGGATGTGTATTTCCCAACAGTTATGCTGCACCTGCATGCAATTTGCGGGCCAGTCGCAATTTGCGACACCCGACTCGCAAATTGCGAGTTTGCTTTTAGCAAGGTCGCAAAAAGCGACCTCGCTAAAAGTGAACTCGCAAACTGCGATGCAACATCATTTGCGAGTCACAAATTGGTGTCGCTTTTTTTTCTTGGATCCCATTTTGCGAGTCGGAAATTGCGATTCGCATTGAATCGCATTTTCCGACTCGCAAATTTTTTCCTACCTACATCTGGCCCTAAGTCTCTTATCTCTTTACTGTTGTCAAGTATAAAGGAGCAACAATGCCTAGAGTTAATCATTCTACAGACTCCGCCATCCTTTGCTGAAAGAATGTCTAAAGCAAGATGATTGTAAAGAGTCAAAGCTCTATCCGCAGATAATTCAGTATCTATCAGGAGTATAGCCCCTGAAAAATTTGTCAGCATGTTATCCACAATAGTAGACAACTTTTGAATCTTAATTGAATTCAGGATGACTCCCACTGAAGGAATCACCGCACCAAATATATCTCCCACTATAGCAGAAGAGGACTCCCTCCTCTGTCTCTTATGATGTAATTCAGTCACTTTTGAAAACTTTTTCAAATCCTCCATCTGATATATCTTTGGGAAAACTATCCCCAAATAATATGTTCCATACCATCCCCTTGGAAGACGGTAATAAGCATTAAGTCCACAAATATAGCATATCCCTGGAATTGCAGGGTCCTGCTCATTCAACATAAATGTTCTTTACTATGAAACAAAAACACATGCCTGTATTCACTCGTACCCACAAATAAAGTGTCAGTGCGTGATATAGGCCTTTATATACAAAGCTTCCCTATGTGTTGTGCATCTAAAGCTAATTTCCCTTGCTTTCTAATTGCACTATAAACATAATCATTCTTGTATGTCCTTTTCTCTAAGCCTTTTTCTAATTTCTCCTTTAACGCCTTTCTTCTGTCATCAGTGTGATCTAAGAAGCTGTTCTCTAAAGGAGTAAGCAAGCATGTCAGGTTATTTTTATGCGCATATGCTGTGCCAAACATCAATGAAGGTTTAAAGAATCCACTAACTAATACTATGTCATTATCCTTAGCTGCTTTACTCAAAACCTAATTACAGGAACAAATGAAAACTCGACATCCTGATAAGAATAGAAATACTGTATATACTCCTGGTTATAAAACTTTGTTAGTAACAGACTACAACTTATCCCGTAGGTTAGAGGCAAACTCTGATAGGTGACTCCTTCCTCGACTGATGAAGGAATCTGCGTCCACACAAAACAATTCTTTGCATCCATTGTTTCAACATACTCACTCAATAAGCGTTTGAAAACGTTAGAAGAAAGTTCTCCCTGCTCATTAGTATAATCATGCAAATATTTCTCATCTAACTTAAACTTCTCAATTGCCGTTAGTGCAGAAGTCATCTCAAAACCATAAGTATGGTTGGCTCCTTTTGCATCAAGAACCGACATACCCACAATCAACACCATGAACAATATACCACACACAATGGCCAAACCAATGCTCATATCATTACAGCGCTCAGCATCTCTACCCTATTTATTAAAGTCAGCCATGATCTGTAAAGAATCAGAAAGCAGAAGGAATTTAGAAGACTTGCAACAAAAATCTAAAATAGACAACTCTTCTTTCAGCAGTTCAGTTTCACTTCCAGGAACCCTTCTTCTTTGTCAAAATCGGTTAGCAGCTTTGCCAAATTCAGGCTTTCGAAAAGTGAAATCAGGTTATCAATGTCTTTTCCGGTTACTTTCAATAGTCTCTTTCTCAAAACGTTTCTCTCCGTTTTTTTCAACAGTTCAGTTCATTACCTTCTTCACGTCACCTAAAAATATTGACTTGGAACTTCTCTATCAAAACAAAAAGACATAAACTCTTGCTGCCATTCGTTTGTAGTTGCATACGCCTATTCAGGACCTGCGTATCTTCGACTTGCTATTCTCTTTCTCTTCAACTTTCGATCACCATTCAGCTCTCCTTCACTTCGATCTTTCCTCTTAGTATCTACTTCTTCCTCGATTGTTGGTTTGACAACCACCTCTTTCCTTTTCTCCACTCGCGTTTTCGGCCACTTATCTCCTTTCAGTGGACCTTCTGTCAATATTCTTTTCAAGATTGAACTTGAACCCTTTTCTTGCTCTCTGGTGTTTTCTCTTGACGGACCTGCAACCAGTTCATGAGGAGCTAGATCACGTTGACCTTGATCCACCTCAACTCCCTCCCCTTCTGGGTCTGGCAATTGCTCTGTTTGTCTCTCACGACCGTCCACTTCTGGGAAAGCCCTTCTCTGACTAGGCTCTTCTGCTTCTTCAGTTGAGATAGGTTCTCTGATATTCTCCTGGAGGGCTCAACCCTCGTCTCTCACAGGAGTAACTGAACCGTCCTCAACGAGCTCAGATCCGGTCTCAGTTCCTCTTTGTTCTCCTTCCGGCTCTGAGACTTATCTCACTGTTGTTGGTACTCTCAACAACGTCTCTTCATGATCCAGTGGACATGCCGCTTTCTTCGTGTGACTTGTGTGAATCCAGTTCGGGATCCCAGCACACTTTACAGCTGTAGTAGTCGTTAGGACCACTTGGTATGGTCCCTTCCGACGAGGCTCCAAACACGTTTTTCTCACGTGCTTCCGGACAACAACCCAGTCTCCAGCTCTCAGGTTGTGCCCTGGGTCATGAATCGGTGGCAGTGTGGTGGCCTCCACCTGCTGAGAGAAAGAGCGGACTACATCAGCCAGACCCTTCCAACACCATATCATCTGTAATGTTGACAAGTGCATTTGCTGGCACTGCTGGTAACTTCACTGCTCTGTCCATGAGTATCTCATGAGGCGACTGTCCTGTCTTCCCATCAGATGTATTTCTCATTGACATCAACACTAAAGGCAAGGCATCGGGCCATTTAAAATTCATAGCTGCACACATCTTTGCAATTCTTGACTTCAAGGTACCATCATCTGCTCCACTAGTCCTGATGCTTCAGGGCAGTAACTACAAAGCAACTTCTGCTCAATGTTCAATGCTGCACACAATAACTTAATTACTTTGTTATTGGAGTGACTTCCCCTATCTGAATCTAAAGAGATTGGAAACCCAAAACGCTGTATCAGTTCCCTAAGCAGCAGTTTCGCTACTGTGAGACTATCATTTCTTCGTGTAGGGTACACTTCAATCCAGTGACTAACGATGCAAACAATCACCAACACATATCTCAAGCCTCCACACACAGGTAGCTCTTCCAACGTGGCTCAAATTTACCACTGTCCGTTTCCCCGCATTCAACTGTTGGCAAATGACACAACAAATGCAAACTGCTTCAGCGACTTGTCTAAACTTGGGGTTGAACCCATCAATCTTTAACAGACGAACCATGGCATCCTTTCCAATATGTGCCTGACCATGATAGTACCTTGCCATTTGAGACAACAGGCTATTTGGCAAAACCAATTGACCCTCCTCAGAAACACACAATTCATCTTGTCTTTGAACACATTTCAATTTACTCCATGAACGCTTTTCCTACATGTCAACATTATTCTGCAAAGATTTTAATTCTTCCAAGGTGTCAATTACTTTCAATGCATAGCTTGTACATGTTGCGTCTTCTTCAGGTAACAGTTCCCACTTGCCCTTTAACGATATATAGTTCAATGCGCAAAACCTTGCAACTTGATCCGCATATCCATTTCCAAATGACACATAGGGGGTCATTCCGACCCTGGCGGTCCAAGACCGCCAGGGCCGGGGACCACCGAAGCACCGCCAACAGGCTGGCGGTGCTTCCCAGCCCATTCTGACCGCGGCGGTAAAGCCGCAGTCAGAAAAGGGGATCCGGAGGTTTCCCGACGGATTTCCCCTGGCTGGGCTGAATCTCCATGGCGGCGCTGCTTGCAGCGCCGCCATGGAGATTCCGACCCCCTTCCCGCCATCCTGTTTCTGGCGGTTTTTACCGCCAGGAACAGGATGGCGGGAACGGGTGTCGTGGGGCCCCTGGGGGCCCCTGCACTGCCCATGCTACTGGCATGGGCAGTGCAGGGGCCCCCTAACAGGGCCCCATGAATATTTTTTACTGTCTGCTTAGCAGACAGTGAAAATCGCGACGGGTGCCACTGCACAGCTTCCTTGTTGCAGGGCCTTTCCCGCTGGGCCGGCGGGCACTCTTTTGGCGGTCGCCCGCCGGCCCAGCGGGAAAGCCAGAATAGCATCTGCGGTCTTCTGACCGCGGAGCGGCCATTTGGCGGTTCCCGTTTGGCTGGCGGCTCCCGCCGCCAGCCAGGGTCAGAATGACCCCCATAGTCCTGCGACTTCAGATGTCAGGCAATTGTATTGCATGCAACAGCTCTTTTATTCTCTCACCATTTCTCACTGGTGAACCAGAAGAGGTCAGGAAACCTCTCTGCAACCCCAATTGACCAAAATCATGAACTATTCCGAATCCATATTGGCTATTGTATAATAGATAGTAACTCTTAATTGAGCAGAAACAAGGCACGCTCTAGTAAGGGCGACCAATTCCGCTACCTGGGCAGAATACACGCCTCGAAGCCAAGAAGCTTCCAACGTACCTGTAATTGTGCACACAGCATATCCTGCTCTCAGTGTCCCTGTATTGTCTCTCAGACAAGAACCATCAACTAAGAAAATTTGGTCATTTTCCTCCAATCTGCTATCTCTAATGTCAGGTCTCGGTTTTGTGCACAACTCAATTACTTCGAGGGAGTCATGTTCAACATCTTCCTCTTTTTCTATTTCAACATTTTCACTCGGAAGTAAGGTTGTCGGGTTCAGCACTGTACATCTTTTCAGTGTCATGTTTGGTGACCTCAAAATACTCGTTTCATATCTGGTCACCAGTCAAGTATTGGGTTTTCGTCCTTGTCAGTAAAATCTCAATAGAATGAGGGAACATTACAGTCAGGGAATAGCCCATCACCACGCCTTCACACTGTGAAAGACTTTGACCATCTGCGGCAACTGCACAAACGCAACCCGGTAAGGCTGCTGCATCTGGGTCTAAGGTAGCTGAGAAATATGCTACTTGGCGATGAGCACCTCCATGGACCTGTGCCAAGACAGACAATGAACATGCATTGCGCTCATGACAAAACAATATGAAAGGCTTCGTGTAGTCAGGCATACCCAAAGCTGTAGCTCTGCACAAACTCTCTCTCAACTCAGTGAACGCTCTCATTTCATCCTGGTCTAGTACTATGGGATCGGTGACTTCCTTATGAGTCAGTTTCTGCAATGGTCTTGAGATGCCTGAAAAATTCAGGATCCATTGGCGACAATAGTCCACCATCCCCAGGAACATCCTGACATCTCTCTGTGTGGTCTGGGCACTTATCTGCAGTATCTTTGTAATCCTTTCTCTGGAGATTTTCCTCAACCCTTTCTCAATTTGGTGACCCAAGTACTTTACTACTTTCTGGCAGTACTGCAGTTTCAGTGGTGACACCTCATGGCCATTCTTTCCCAAATGGTTCAACAGGGAAATCGTATCATACTTGCACTCATCCCCTGTCTTGGACGCAATCAATAAGTCATCAATGTACTGCACCAAAGTCAATTGAAAAGGCCATTCCAATGACTCCAAGTTCTTTTTCAAGATCTGGTTGAGCAAGGAAGGTGACTCTGTATACCCTTGAGGAATTCTACAACATCAATAGACTCGATCTAGGAATTTGAAACAAAAGAGAAATTGGCTATCCTCATGAAGTGGCACAGAAAAGAACGCTTGTGACAAATCAATGACCGTAAACCACTCTGCATCACATGGAATCTGGAATAGTATCACAGCTGGATTGGACACTACGAGACAACATTTGACCACAATCTCATTTATTTTTCTCAAATCCTGAACAATCCAAACCTTCCCACAGGGCTTCTTCAAACCCGTTATCGGTGTGTTACATGGACTGCTCAACACTTCTTTCAGAACTCCCTGCCTCACAAAATCTGCAATTATCCGAGCCACTTTTATCAGGACATCTTGTGTCATGTTGTACTGTGGGAGTTCAGGGAAAACTGCATTCAGCTTTATGGTAACTTTGACTGGCTCGACCTTTTTAATCAGACCTACTTCCTTTCCTGTCAAATCCCACACGTTCTCTTGTACTGTTCCCTGCAAATCAGGATGGAGCTCCTTCTCTGTGAACATCGGGAAAAACTCAATCAAAGGGTACTCCTCACTTGTATTTTCACACCCTATTTCTGGGGCTTGGTCTTCCTCATCATTGCTATTTGTCTGTATCTCAATTCCGTAATTTGAGCAAGTAGTCGAACATTTTGGGCCATATTTATACTTTTTTGACGCAAAAACGGTACAAACTTACAAAATACAATTGTATTTTGCAAGTTTGTGCTGCTTTTGCTTCAAAAAATTTTGCAAATGCAGCGCTAAAAAAGTATAAATATGGGCCTTTGTCTCACACAGCAAGTCTTCCCAATAGGAATACTGGACTTGAATCTCAGACTACAAACTTATGCAGTCCCTGAAAATTGCCAATCTCAACTTGCACTGGATCTGTAATCGGGTTTGTCAGATATAGGTTTGTTACCCCCACAACATGAACTGTTCTACCTGAAACGGGAAAATTCGGAACCTCTGCACTTCTCACTGCAGAGCGTGTAGTTCCTGTGTCCACCAAGAATGTGACTCTGTGACCCATAACCTTTCCTCTCATATAGGGTCCTCTCTGATCTACTTCTAAAGAAGTTGCAAGCGCACATGGCTCCTCATCTGAACTATCACTCGTCCATTCACCATTTATTCCATCCTCACTGTGTAACGGGAATTGGTGCACTGTGTTACTACTTCTGTTTTGCCTCTGTCCTGTGACCTGTTGAGAAAGCATCATCTGTTGCTGCTTAATCGGGGCTTGAGGTATCTGCAATTGATGTCTAGGTACCATGGGAACCTGCTGCTGCATCATCTGCAACTGTGACATTTGTGCACGGGGCATTTGCACCTGCAGCATGGGCTGAAAATTTTGCACTCGATTCAGCCACCTCTATTTTGGGAGCCTCTGAGCATCGCCCCTGTGTCCTGATACAGGTTGTTGGGAGATGGCCTTTCATTGGTTGCTGGCTCCAGGGCTGGGGTTATGATTCGTGGATAGGGCTGGGAATCTGATTGGCTGTTGGTTCTAGGGCTGAGAATCTGATTGGCTGTTGGTTCTAGGGCTGTGATTGGTGGATAGTACTGAGATTCTGATTGGCTGTTGGTTCTAGGGCTGTGTTCGGTGGATAGGGCTAAGAATCTGATTGGCTGTTGGTTCTAGGGCTGTGATTGGTGGATAGGGCTGAGATTCTGATGGCTGTTGGTTATAGGGCTGTGATTGGTGGATAGGGCTGAGATTCTGATTGGCTGTTGGTTCTAGGGCTGTGATTGGTGGATAGGGCTGAGAATCTGATTGGTTGCTGGTTCTAGGGCTGTGATTGGTGGATAGGGCTGGGATTCTGATTGGTTGCTGGTTTTAGGGCTGGGGCTGTGATTGGTGGTCATGAATAGGGCTATGATTGGTGATTAGGGTTGGGTCTCCCATTAGTTGTTTGAATCAGGGCTTGGAATTGGATTGGCTAGGGTTAGGACCAGCTTCTTATTGACCAGTAGGGCTATTAAAGGCTAGGACTCAGGGCATCTCAGCTCGGGCATCGAGGCAAAGGGTGGAGAAGACAAGGGCAGCTGCCTGTTTGGGCCTGTTCGGGAGAGCTAGGGACTAGGGACTAGGGCCAGAAATGCTGCCCAATTCTCAGTGGACCAAGAATGGTTCCAGCCTCTACACATCCCTCAACATGCACACACATATTCTACAAAGGCATCCAACTCATGCATCACAAACTGACCACAGACCGATTTCATTGCCCCTTCACCCAACACAATACCCTTTATATAACACATATACACATATCCCCCACAACTACTACAGTCAAACACCTGCCTTCTCACAGCAAACATTACTCTGTCCACTCCCACTAACACAACCTGCCATCACCCACACAACACAAAACTACAGTATACATTTCTCTCAGCCTTCCAGATACATACTCTATGCTCATACTAACCAACAACACTATCCGCTGTTTGCTCCACACAGACCACCTGTCATCATAAAAATGCCCAAACCCTGCCTTCAAACACACAATCTACAAACACTCTTCCCCTCTCTTCACCAATTACACACAACCATACAATCCCCACATTTCACTCCACCACACATATTACCTCTTCCAGTCATCGCAACTAACAATAACTCCCCTGACACACATCTATCATCTCTTACACACCTCGTACATTAATCTCCAAAACACATCAACACCCCATCTAACACTCAAATTCCACTCACCAGCACTAACTCACATACAAATCCCTCACCAAAAACAACTACACCAATATCCCCTCTCACTATTCCACAAAAACAATACCGACCACAAACATCAGCACATCAAAGCAACACAAACTTACATTACACTTACCGTCATACCCACTCCCACCCTCAGGACTACACAAAGAATAAGAAATTCCATCCCATCTCCACCCCTACTTTCTCACTCTTCACAAACACCTACCACAAGCACCCCAACCCAGCAACTTTCATTCACTCGCCTCTCCTCCATTGCACAATTTAGAGCCTTACATCATGATCCACATGCTCCTACACCACCCCTAACCCATACTCCATCCACACTAAACAAACGCAAACAAAATAAAAGACATGCCACTCATAGCAACCTCGCATCCCCTTGTGTTTTACATAATAAAACTACCCTACAAAAAACAGTACACTCCTCATGGCTCTCTCAGCCACCAAGTCTATCACCCACACACACCCAACAAAATGCCTCCTTAACCTGCTGGAAGAGGAACACTATATTGAAAAGGCAAGACTATTATGAGCCTCAAACAGTTATCACAACTAGCAACACTCCTGCTTCAAGCTCACATTATACTACTTACCCTTCTCCTAAACAAAACAACACTACCACTAACACACCTTTTCTAAACTGCCAGCTCATAAATGCTTGATCACTCTCAAAAAACAAGCACCACATCTACGACCTGCTCACAGACACACAACCTGACTTACTATTCATAACTGAATCCTGGTTGGGAGATGACATGGCCCCAGTGTTGCACAAAGCCGTTCCTCCAGGCTATCAAACCATCACACAAAACCGTATAGGCAAGAGAAAAGGTGGACTAGCTATTATATTCGAACTGGCATTGACCCTCAGTAAAGCAGACAACATCTCCATACAAGGTTGTGAAGCCCTCCTTACCAGATGCCACCCTACTCCAACTTACTCCTGTAACTTTCTCCTCCTTTACAGACCTCCACCTAGCAACTCCACATTCCCAGATGCATTTCTAGACACAGTCTCAAACCTTATTACACTATACTCCAACCTATGCATTCTTGGGGATCTAAACATTTGGTTTGACAAACCCAATATGCCCCTTCCAAAAGCTATCACCACTGGCCTAGTCGCATTGAACCTACATCAGGTTGTACACAATCCCACGCACATCGCTGGTCACATCCTAGATGTCATTTTTGCTAAGCCTGAACTAGTTACTATTCATAGCATAACGCCAATCACTTGGTCAGACCACCATTTGATGACTTTCCGACATACAACTCCACAAATCAACACACCCCACAACTACTTACATACATACACATATCGACCATGGAGCAAACTCAATTTGGATGACTTAGAAACACAACTAACAGCCAACACAGATCTAGATACAATTAATTCTGTGCCAAAACTTTATGAGTGGCTACAGGAAGCTTTTGATATCCTAATACCACTCAGAAAAACTAAACACAACAAAAGAAAACCAACACCTTGGAGAAACACAGAACTTAAAAAGATAAAGCAACAAATCAGAAAGTTGCAGCGGACCTGGCTCAAAACAAACAACAGTCAAGACAAACTGCAGCTACAAAAACTTAACAGGATATACAAATCATCAATCAAAAAAGCTAAAAAAAAGGTACTATTCAGACAGAATTCAAAATGCTCAATCTACAACCAAGAAATGTTATAAAATTCTCAATAAATTTCGAAAACCTACATGCATGGAAGGAAGTCATCCCACTACTCAAGATTTCACAAACAAATTGGCAACTCACTACACAACCAAGGCAGACACATTGGACTCCTATTTAAAACAGAAGAAAAACATCAGCACCAACCCCTTTCCTAAAATACCCTCTAAGAATAAACCAACCCAACCTCTACAGTCCTTCAAACAAATATCCCAGGATGAATTTATGGATTTGGTCAAAGCAAGCAGACCTTCTGGTTGCCCTTCTGACCCTTGCCCACCACAAATCTTCAAGAACATTCTTCTATCTACTTCTGCTGCCACACCTGTAAGAAGAATCATCAACAACTCTTTAACTTCAGGAACTTTTCCTGCAGACCTGAAAAAGGCATACATACGACCTTTATTAAAGAAAACAAACCTAGACCCGCAAGACCCCAACAACTTCAGACCAATCACAAATGGACCTTTCCTGGGCAAATTGATAGAAAGAGCAGCATTCACCCAGATGTCACAATTCATTGAAGACAATTCTATACTTTCAGACTTCCAAACTGGATTCCGCCCAGGAAGAAGCACTGAATCGGCACTCATAGCAATCTTGGATGATCTTAAAAACACAGTCGACCGAAATGGAGTACTGCACTACTTCTCTTGGACCTCTCAGCTGCCTTTGATACGGTTGACCATGATACCCTAATTCAAAGACTCCATGCAGCCGGCATACAAGGGATTGCTCTCGACTGGATTACTTCCTATCTTCAAAAAAGATCGGATATCATCCACTCGCCCCCCTTCTCGTCCGAACCCTACCTCGCAAAAGCAGGGGTTCTCCAAGGGTCAATCATCTCACCTTTGCTTTTCAATATCTACATGATATCTTTACCAGAACTGATCAATGATTTCCATCTCACATGCTACAACTATGCAGATGACACACAAATACTACTTAAATTAGAATGCCCCAAAAACATTGAAAACTCTCAAATCTTCAGTTGCCTCAGAGCCGTTGATCAGTGGATGACCTGGAGCCATCTCAAACTAAATACCTCCAAAACAGAAATACTCATATGTGGTGACTGGAAAATGTATGACCCTCTGTGCGTCTGGCCTGACGATCTCGGACCACCTCCTCAGTTATCCAAGGAAGTTAAAAACCTAGGAATCACCATGGATTCCAAGTTAACTATGAATGCCCAAGTGGACAAATTAGCACGAACAAGCTTCACACAAGGTGCAAGCTACTATCTCGCTTGTACTATCCAAACTGGATTATGCCAATGGCCTCTACCATGGATCATCTCTATCTGTTATGAAAAAAACTACAACGTATCCAGAATTCCACAGCCAGGCTACTATTACATGTAAAGCCGCAAGCCCACATCCCCCCTGCCTTGAGAGCACTACACTGGTTACACATTGCCAGAAGATGCACTTTCAAGCTGCTTTGTATCACCCACAAAGCTATACATGGAACAGGACCGCTTTTTATCAGAAACAAAACAACCAAATACATCCAACAAAGAAACCTACGCTCAAGATTGGCACCCCGCCTTAGAACACCAGAACACCACCATACAAGAAAAAGACTATAGGTGGTACATCCTTCTCTGTTCAAGCAGCCAAACTATGGAATTCATTACCCCCAACTATAAGAGCCACAGATAACTTTCTTGTCTTCAGAAAACTACTCAAGAGTTGGCTCTTTCCTTCACAACCACCATATTCAAACAACTATGAACTGCATATGCCTATGTTGATAAATATTTTTTTCAGATTATGTGTATATTTCTAATTATGTATAGTTTCTTTAGAAAATATGTATCGCTACTATGTCATAACAATAAAATACACACACACTCTTTAAACCTGTTTGACTAAGTATATTTTACCCATGGTTCTAATTATGTATTGTATGTGCATATGCGTGTGTATTCATGTGTGTGTGTGTGTATATATATATATATATATGAATGTATGTGTGTATATATGTTGTTTCTGTGCTTGGCATGTTCGTGGGTCATTGCATGGCTCCTGGGTGGTTTGTTATACTAGATATCTATGAATTCCTGCTCTCATCTTATCACACTTATCTACCCATCATCATATGTCATGTCTCTATCAAACTATCCTCCATTCTCACTCTGACTCATCCCAAATCCTTTCTACTACTTTCATCTCCTAAATAACTCTGCCTAAGCTCTTCCCTCCGCTTCTTCATCTAACTCATCAAACCTCACTATACTACCGTGACCTCCCACACAACCCTACTAAATTTTCCTGCATTTATCTCACCCTGCTACTATGCTCTCCCTAACCCTTCCACATACTCTTCCCTCCTCCATCCCCCTTTACTCATCCCAAGCCTTTGGGTTGAGTAAATTAAGGATATACTCCCAATTAACACTTCTGGATTTCTTTCCTCCTCCACCCCTCCATTACTCCAGTCAATCTAACTAACAAACTCTCATATCCACGGCTCAAATTAACTCATAATAATACTAAAACTGTACTCATTACAGTATTTCCCAATACTAATCCATCACTAATTCTTGTTGGGTTCCAGAGTAGTGTGCTACTCACCGAAAAGCGCTTTGACGCCTTGTCAGGGGTAGTAAGCACTATATAAATATGATTACAATACAATACATTATTCTGGAAATTTGGATTAGGACCCCTTGGTCTCGGTCCTCTAACATTCTGAAAGGAATTGATGTAATTACTCTGCTGCTCAACACCTTCCTGCTCCATCATCAGACACTCCTGCTTCCAATGTCCCACGGCTCCACAAATGTGACACGGCAATCACTTCTTCATCATTGCACATCATTCTGAACAAATGCAGTATTCAAATCGGGACCACGATTCATATTACCTCCACGACCTCTACCTCTCATTTGGGCTGAAACATGACATTTACCTGCTGCTGCCGCTTATGCTGCACAAAATTTTCTTGCACTCCTGACTGAGCTGCTTTAAACTGCATCACCATCGCTTTCTCTTTCAACTTTTTCTGCTCCAATTCAGTCTCATCACTGCCGTATTTTACATACTGCAACACCTCATCAGTCGGCTTTTCTTGCCAGCAAATCAAATGACTCTTAATCATCTGAACAATTTCAGGCTTCAATCCTTCCACAAATCTGAACACAAAATGTAACATGTCTTTCGGCTCAATTGTTTCCGTACCACTATATTGCTTGAATGCCTGCAACAATCTCTCATAGTACGCATGTATCGACTCCTTTGCTTCCTGCACTGTCCTGTCAATCCTCTGCCAATCAATATTTTTGGGTGAAATCCTCAATTTCAGGAACTCAATCAACTTATAGTAATATTTCATTACCTCAGGAGATGGTGCACCTGTATTCTTATCTCTCTCTGGTTCACTTGTTGGCCAATCTACGCTCTTCTTACACTCAACCCAAAAGTCAACTGGCACGCCTATCTCCCGTAAGGAGTTCAAGTCCTCCCACAAACACTTCGCAAGTTTCACAAACCTGTCTGTCTGCCTGCTGGTACCACTCTACTGGCTTTTCTCTCAATTGTGGATCATCATTCATAATTGATAGAATGTCACTACTGCTCCAAGGGACATGAACAAAATTTCCCCCTGGAATTTCCCTCATTGGTAAAATCTTTACTGGATCCTTGTCCTGCTATACAGTTTCAGTCAATTCCAAAGAATCTCTTTTCTTCTTGTCTCTTTTCTTTACTAATCTGCCTTCCCATTTATCTACTGCTCCCAAGATCGGAGCACCCTGCAGTAATTCTTTAAGGTGTCCCTTCATTCCGGCTGACCTCATGTGTTCAAAATCCTTTGCCTCGAAATCTCATCTTTAACTCCTCTTCAAATGTTTCGTTTTCTCAATTTCTACGCTATATTTATCTGCCAAATCTGCTAATCTCTGATGCACTCTGCTCACCTCTTTCGTAATCTTTGGGCACAAGTATCTCAACTCTGCCTCTGTGTAGGATTCTAACCTATTCACCCCCATTGTTCCCTCAATGAGTTCACCCGCTTCCATGCCTAGTCTGACACAATTCAAGTTCTCCTCTACTTTAGGGGCAATCTGTGGGGAATTCAGCTTGTCTAACCATTCAGTTAACTGCTGAGCTGTCAGTCCCTGTAACAAAATGTTACTCGCTTGGACTGGGGGCACCTGCTGTGCCACTGCATTCGGAGTCTGGGGTGTCAATAATTTCAGGCTCTGACTTACATTTGGTCCTATCACAGCATCTGGAAGCGCAACAAGTGGACTAAGATCTAACAATGGTTTTGATCCGTCAAAAGTCTAACCCACGGAAGAGACTACCTGTACTTGTTCATTATGTCCTCCCCTCACTAGACTCTGGGCCATTGTTCCCTGTTCACTCACAGTCGGTTTCTTTTGCTCAAATAATGGTACCACTGGACCAACAGTAATCGCCGCGATATTGCATCCGGGGCTGCTCTGGCACCTACACTCTGTGGGAGAGTAACTCCCATACTCTGATTCATCACCGGAGTCAAGTCTGACTGTGTCCCTGTCATTGGCGTAAATATTGGCATTACCTGCGGCCAAAATTGGAGTCGGTTCAGTCTTGACCAGTATTGGTCTTGGAATCACCCGCTCCGTGGGCACCACTAAGTTCGAAGTCATTTCTAAAATAGGCACACCAGGATAAATTCTCTGTATCTGTGGCGGCTGCAATTGTGTCTGCACTACAGAAGTAGTCAGCACATTAGAACTACTTTGCACCACATTCGGTGTCAGGTTAGTATTAACCTGCACTGGACTCGCTGTCCCCGTTACCTGTGTCGGGGCTGTCGGATCAGCACTAGTACTCGGACCACTCTTGTGTACTGTATATGGTGGTGGTCGGTCTCCGAATAACTGTGTAAGGAACTCTTCATTATCTGATTCCTCCTCTACTGTTGAAGACTTTCTAGCTAACTTACTTTCGGATGGACTTCTATTAGTCTTCCTAGATGCTTTCTTTCCTTCCTTCTCCTCCTCCTGTGTAATTGCTGGGAACAACTTAACTCCCTGGAAAGTCTCTGATCTCTATCTCTTCTGCTCCCAATCCCATTTAGCCTCCACTAAAGTCTTTTCTGCCTTTCTCATTCTTCTCTCAAATTTTAATTGCTGTTGCTGTCTAACTACCAGCTCCCAAACTGCTAATGTCTCAAACTGTGCTGGTCTCGGAAGGGGCTTCGATTCATATAGCGCCATCTGCAATTGCTCCAGAATCCTGAAATTGAACGGCCCATTTTCAGGGAACGCTAAGTTCCCATTTTTCTCTGTCAACGTGCACCATTGCTTTAGCTAAAAACATGGCGCGACTCCTCTCCCATTACAATGTAAGCCGGTGTATTCTCCGGCGGTGTAGGCTCCCCTACACTTGCTGTAATGTACGTATCTCCCCTTCGGGCACTTCTCAACGCCTTGAAAAATGTCATCTTTTCTATTTTTTGTTTATAAAAAATCAAATCAGGAAATTACTTTTAATCCCAACATTCCTTTCACCCACGTTCTCAACCAATTGCCTCTCACGGACTGCTGACAATCCGTGCGCGACCCTTCTCGCTAACCGACCTATCCCAGCGTGGCTCTAATGACATCACACTCACATGTACTGTGGCTGACAAAGTCTTATGGCTCGTCCTCCTAAACTCCAATCCTCACAAAACTAATGCAAAATATTGTGAGCACTGATCAAAAACCAAAAAACAAAAACTAATCTGCTGGTTTACTACAGGCAAGGTAACACAGTCGCTTCAGAAACCTTACGGATTTTTACTGATGTCTCTTTTTGCACATTTCAGCTATTCCTCTTTCTCAGTCCCCCAGATTCGCAAGCAAAATTCGACCCGCAAATTTTACTCTCAACTGATCAATAGGTCTGTCCTGGTGCACATAGAACTAGCCAAATCTCTGTCAAAATCTCCTCTCGCCCACTTTAACTCACACACTGACTTGTTGACCACACCCGATCAACCTACTAAACCAGACAGATTACAACATATAACCAAGTGTCTCATACACTTTTCAATATACTCCGAAGTCTTAGACCATGCAGGGTCCGTACATCAACAACCACGTGGAAAATGTTTGAGCACAAAGCGCCACACACATGTGAAGTTCAATGACTTCCCTACTCTCACACTGCGGAGTACGCACACTCCTACTACAACTTCATTTGGAGTACGCAAGTCCCTAAAACCCTCGCAAACCTCACAATTCACCTGCGATTTGCATAAGCTGTGCAAGCACAACCTATTTCTCTCATCTATCACTATACCGCCAGGAACATCCTCAAACACCCTTTGGCAGGATCCAGGATCTGGGAAAGTCATTTCTGGGATTAAGGGGACATCATTTTCTCTCTAATTATAATCATTGAAAAACAAAATCCAAATCTCGATAATAGTGAATTTTCGAAAGAACCAACTTCAAACTGCTACCATCACTGGGGGCACCTGTCCATCAGTCTCTTAGCATAACTGTTAACACCTGTCACTCTGTACCGGATGTCTATGGCAAGCTCTTAAAGAGACAAACCATCAGTCAGCTATCACAACTGTTGGCGCGTCAGACCTAAATAAGTAAACTTACTAGGGGACGCAAATAGGTTGATTAACCTTTTGACTCGTAATTAAGAAGTTCTTACCATAGCTCCAGTACATAATCAATGTACGATAATTAACAATCATTAGTAATCAATAAAATCAATAATCAATGGCGTCATTAAATGTCATGCACCATGACCTTTCATCCATGAATGACCACACCTTTAATGAAAGTTTAGTAAGTGTATTTCCCTTATATTATCAATGCTAAAGTCATGTAGTTTAATCTCAAAATCAGGTGAAATACATATAAAACCAACACTGGTTGTCCAAAGCAGCGGAAGAAGCACAATCTCATCAAAGCTTGAACTACAACACATTCTAGAGCTACAGTGCACATCAATAGCAGAGTCAGCTGTGACAAAGATATAGTATACATGAAATTAAGGTAATTCATCAATCATTAGTCCCTGTAATTTGTCAGTCATTTGTGAGGGCCCTTAACTAATTTCAGATTAACATCAGCATGTTGGGCTTCATGCAAAACAATGTAGAAACACAAATTTAGAAATACATCTAATTGTGGATCTGTCAAAACATCGCAGTTGGGCCCATATTTATACGTTTTGACGTAAACCAGCGCGGGAGCTGGTTTGCGTAAAAATTTTTACCACCGGCTAACGCCATTCCTACATGCCATGCGGGCGCCTTATGTAAGGAATGACGTTAGCTGGTGCTGCGGACTGGTCAGAGTAAAAAAAAATTACTCAAACCAGGCAGCGCGGGCGTAGGGGAAAATGGGGGTTGTGTGTCAAAAAATGGTGCAAGTCAGGTTTGAGGCAAAAATCATGCCTCAAACCGGACTTGCGCCATTTTTTACGCACAACCCCCATTGAAATGACTCCTGTATTAGCAAAGACAGGAGTCATGCCCCCTTGTCCAATGGCCATGCCCAGGGGACAGTCATTGGGCACAGTGGCATGTAGGGGGGCCCAAATTAGGCCCCCCTATGCCACTTAAAAAAATAAATACTTACCTCAACTTACCTGTACTTACCTGGGATGGGTACCCCCATCCATGGGTGTCATCCGGGGGTGGGCGAGGGTGGCAGGGGGTGTCTCTGGGGGCAGGGAAGGGCACCTGTGGACTCCTTCCATGGTCAGAGACCATGGAAGTGAGCCCACAGGTCCATTAACGCCTGCCCTCACCCAGGCGTTAAAAAACAGAGCACATCAGGCTGTGCGCCATTTTTTAAGGCCTGCCCCCTCCAGTGCGTCAAAATGAAGCAGGAGTATAAATAAGGCGCACAGGTCTTAAAGTCATTTTTTGGGCGGGAACGCCTACCTTGCATGTCATTAACGCAAGGCATTTTCGCGTATCCCAAAAATGACACACATAGAGGAATTTTGACGTCCGCGGGCTCGGGCGTCAAAGTTTAAATATGGTTCACGGTTTGCGCTGAATGTGCGTCAAAATTTTTTACGCACATTCGGTGCAACAGAGTATAAATATGCCCCTAGAGAATATGAGCCCAATGACAGAATTAATCTCGAACCTCTCCAAAGTCTCTTCTCTTTAGTCTCTCTAGTTCTCAAATCTGAATAATTTTCCTCTGTCGCGTTGTTATATCAAAGTCACCTAAACTATCCCCTAATTCCCTATTCTTCAGTTAATCATACATTCATACTCATCCTGGGAAGGTCAGTCTCACACATACTACACATAAGTTGTTACACTGGCGGCAACATCATCTCCTGGCAGCATTTTTATTAACCACTAAGAAATACAGCTTCTGCATTAGGCCTGGCAAGATTAGGCTAAGACCCTCGCTACGTTAAGGCCTGCAATTAATAAAGCTAGAACATACTTCATAACCCTTAATATGACATATTACTGCATTAATCTAGTACATATTTGATATTTCATACGTATTAATCATCAATTAGTACCTTTTGAGAACACTAGTGGGCATTCTTCGAGGTCACATTTTCAAACTTGTGCATTATTTTTCTAAGTTATTCATTTTCTACATAAATTTATTATTCAAAATACATAAACACTCAATAATTTCTAATTATAACACCTGCGCTAGCATTACTCCTTCTCTCTCACCCCTCACCCTCCCGCTGTCTGTGTTGGGCCCTACCTGCCATATGGAAAATTCCAGGCAGAACTGACATGTCTGTGGCAGTCACTCCCAGCTTCCTTTCACTTCCAGCAAGGAAATGTACATTTCTTATCAGATAATGTGCAAGGAACCAGTTCTTCCTCTTTTCCATGAGCCTTCTGTTTGGCACCCCTTTGTTAGCACATATGCTCACCCCACGAGCATTGCTAAGTAAGTTAATGTACAATTCGTGCAACAAAAGGAACAGTCATTTAACGTTTAAAAATTGTCTTTAACAAATGGAAATGTAATTTGATACTTAATCACTGTTGCTTTTAACAACTTAAAGATCTTCCTTCATCCACATCGGAAGGATGAAATGACCCCATTGGTTCTGAGGAGAGACGCATCCCTGCAGCAGGTGCTCATCTTACTTAGGTATTTTAGGGCTGCATAACAAGTTGGGCTGACATCAACATCGTCTCCCTGATACCAGGGGCATTGTAAGTCAGGGGTGAGGGACCGAACTACTGAGGATTATGAGTTTTGGGGTAATACAAATAAAATGCAGAAATTCGTGTTTTTGCATTGATCCCTGTATGTTTTGCCTTGAATTTCACCCATAGATCTCAGGTGCTTTCAGCAGAAGTTCTTGGTGACATACCCGATTCACGAATTCACGATTCACGATTTACTACTTATCTTGTAATTGTGATGCAGCCTGTAACCCCATTGTAGTCCTTAACATTACTGGCACTATTTCTTTTATTTTCAGTCAGTTTATGTTACATAAAGAAAAATTCTAGCCCTTAATTTAACTTGAGTTGACTCATTTTTCTGGTCTCACCAAGACCTTTTCTTTCCAAGAGGTAATTTGCTGTTTCATAATTAAGCATTGTAATGCTCTGACCAGGAAAGTTGGGGCCCGGTTGGGTCCAGGAGCCCAGAGTATCTCGGTGCAATCCTGCACATAACTTTTATGAGACTTTCCTCACAACAAGTCCTTAGTTGGAACTTAGAAGAAGCTTGTCATCTGTTGCTATGTCCCAACTATAAGTAGATTGCTAAGAGCACACTTCAGCAGGCCAGGTATAACCTGTGCAGCCCACTAGGAGTGTATTTGTGGGCGTTGCCTTATTATGGGTCCAATTAACAGTGACAACTTCAAGACAAACAAAATTTGATCAGTGGGCCAACAGTTAAAAGTATCAAGATTTTGTATTTTACATTTTTGAATGATTGATGCTGGAAGTGGACTTTTTTAGCCATCAAAAAGGCCAGCATATGTTTAAATGCAGTGCTACATTTTACCTGAATCAGTGGGAGACCACTTGCTTTTCTAATTTTCTAGTCAATATAGATTTGTTTGTCATCCCATATAGCTGAGACCTATTGGCTTTTCCAACACATGTTAATATTTAAAAGTGACCCTACTGGTAAGCACCACTGGTTCATTGGCTAGGGTGCATAGTATTTATGAAGCAGGACATGTTCATTTGCGTTTTACATGTTCTAACAGTGAAAATCTCCTAAAATCATTTTTCGCTGTAAAATGTGTAAAGTCAGATTTTAAGTTACTATTCTGAAAATGCCACTTTTTGAAAGTTGGCATTTTTCAGCCTAAACCAAATGTACCTTTCTGCCATTGTCCAGAGTCACATGAGTTTGAATGGCTCCCACGTGGTGTGTTGTGCATTCCTTCCACACATGAGGATCAAAAATCCTTGGGTGTGGGGCAGTGTGTTCCTCTCCTGAGCAGGATGTCTCTGAGACTCATTGTACTCAGCCCCTCCAGAGATTCAAAGCGACAAATTGAGGGCTGTGCCCACCCCCTTTCTGACTTCTACGGATGCCTTACCTACCACTGACAAATGCAGTTCACACCTAGATAAGCCTGCCTGCCTTTGTTCCCCTAGGCAGATTGGAGCCAACCCCAGAAAAAGGGGAAGGTTAGACAAAAGGGACTTCCCCCACCCACAGGTTTGCAGGGGGTATAAGAATAGCACCCTCAGAGCCTCTTATCAGAACACTCCAGGACATATGGAAGATTTAGAAGAAGGACTGTCTTGTTGTCTGAAGAAGGAAGGCAGGACCTGCTTGCCTTGAACCAAGGATGCCTAGAACTGACTCCAAGGGTCAGTTGACTGACCTCCTGTTTGAGCTATAGGGACACAACAAGCTTCCAGAGGCCTTCCCTGCAACTTCACAGCTGACCAGCACCAGCAGGACCTGCCTGAGCCCTGATGCTTGCTTCTGCTGGAGTGAGTCCTCATCCCCAAAAGGGGCTCCTCATGTCCAGGACACTTGGCTGGCATCAGAGCATACTGCCCCTGCTTCAAACCTGAACTCTAGGTGAAAATCCAGAAGTTCTTAACTGTGAGTGAGCTCCTTTTGTCAGCAATGATCTCCACATCTCCTGCCAAAGCAAAGTTCTATTGACAAACTGCTCTTCATGCCAAGCAGCAACCGCCTACAGCACCCACCAATGAGAGGCTCCAACTAAGGCTCCTCCTGTGGACTTGGACTCAGAGATGGCAACCTCTTCACTGGGACAAACAGGGTCCTTTTATCCAACCTGCCTTCTATCACAGTCAGCCTGAACTTATGACTTCAACCCGATCCTACGCAACCAGATCCCTGCGAGTGGCACTTTATGCTCTTTGGCTTGATTTTCACAAAAACATTTGCAAACTCATAACTCTGGTTGTACTGATTGGAGTTTTGTTGTTTTGGTGTTATTTTATTTATTAATTATAGAGGCTGCAGTAAGCACTTAGGGCCATATTTATACTATTTGACGCAAAACGGCGCTGATGCTGTTTTGCATCAAAAAGTTTAACGCTGGCTAACACCATTTGTGTGCGCCACCCGGGCGTCAAATTTATACTTTGACGCTCGGCGGAGCAAACCACGGGTTAGAGTAATTTTTTTTTACTTAAACCAATGAGGCATGTCTTAAAGAAAAACGATGTTAACGCGGCAAAAATTACTTTAATCTGGTTTACAATGTCGCAAACCGGATACGCGCCTTTTTTTGCCGCAAAAGCTGCTCAAACACATCAAAATATTCAAAGAAGCCCCAAAATGGATTCCAGAAGCCATGAGAGACCCCAGGAAGATGACAACCGACCAGGAACCAGCCAGGAGGACCCACACAAGACCCAGGAGAGGGAGAAGAAGAAAAGGAAGTGTCGGTTCAGTGCAGAGGAGCATGAAATACTGATGAAAGAGGTGACGGAACACCAGCATCAACTTTTTGTCACCTCTAAATTGCCAATTGGGAGGAGAGAGGCAATTTGGCAACAAATTGTCGATAAGATCAACAGTGTGGCAGAAGTACGGAGAACAGTCACCGAGTGCAAGAAACGCTGGCATGACTACAAGCGCAGGACCAAGGAAATGATGCCAAGGAACAGGAAGGCAGCACTGCAAACTGGAGGTGGGAGTCCAGCACCCCAGGAGGCCCTGGACCACATGGAGGAGATGGTGGCAGCCGTCATCCCAGAGGAGATCGTCACAGGGATTGAAGGACAGGACAGCACAGACTACCAGGATACAACACAGATGCAGGGTAAGTGGCATGGGGAACAAAAATGCCTAATTGTTAACTGCAACCGGGGGGGACATACCTACTACACAATGCGTGTCAGCCATGATAATCAGGTAGTGGAAAGGGCAAAGGGGCACGGCACGGGTGCATGGGCTGTGCAGGGGAAACCAGGGGCACAGCATAACACTATACCAACAACCTTTGCATGGGGGTACTCTGCCATGCCAAGGATGTTGTAAAGGCAAAGCCAGTCCAGGAGAGTAGGGTACAACGTAAAACTGGCCTGCTGTCACACGACAGCTGGTGTTGTCGCTACATGAACTAGGTCTCAATTTAGAGTCTCAGGCCAAATTCGCAGGTAGTATTTACCATTGACAACAGTTGCCACTACCACCTCTGCTGTGTTTGCAGGTCAAGTAGCCAATGGCAGTTACGTGCCCAAGGATCAAACACACCCAAAATAGAGGGTTCAGGATGACAACGTTATCAATCCCCTGTAATTAATAAAAATGTGCAAGTCCTGTCAAATTCTCATGTTTATAGGCGCTACAAACATCAGGTATTGTAATTAACATTATGAGGTACACAACAGCAATGTCATACCCATGCTGCACATGTGTTACAATAGCTGCAATGCCACCATGCAACATCTCAAGTGTCATAGTGCTAAGACAACAGCATTGAGGGGGAGGACATATGTTTCTAGCTAGTGAAACACACCCGCACAGTCATAAGAGGAAATGGAACACTGCTAGGACCATCAGTGTAATCCAGTGCAGCACACATTCCCCAACACCCGCAGTACACACTACCAATGCTGACACCTGTATCGTGCCATGCCAATGCTATACATAGTATATGCTAGGTCTCAGCAACATATAGGTGGATGTGACATATCAAAGACTGGGTCAGTTCCAGATTGTTAAGTGTGGTTCAAGTGCCATCTGAACACCCGCAGCCAGTGCAAGGCCACACCATGATAATGGAAGTAGACGGAGGGTTGAGTAGTACAATAAGGTGGCAACATACAATTTGGACAGAACCTACACCTAGAGGATGTGACACAGACATTTCCCCAAACTGCCCACACTACATGTGACATGCAGGTGGGGCATAGGCCTGGGAGAATGCTAATATTAATGACAATAACAAAGAACAGGAACCAAGAACACAATGTGCAACTAATCAGAAGTCAGGAATGTCACATTACAAATGCCACAACACAGACACACTAGTTGTACAATATCTTATTGCAGAGGACGAAGGCTCTCCTGGGAAAATGCCTGTCCTGGACTTCCCTGATGACATGGATGACGAGCTGACAAACATCAGCCAGCAGATCCTCCAAGATGTCCTTGAAACTCTCCAGACCCCACCTTCAGTCGCAAGGAGGAGCACATAAGTACCACCCATCACAGAGGACCCACCCATCACCCTAATTGTACGACCTGCCAGGTCCAACCCAGCTTAGGACTCTGACGACACTGGCACCAGCTTTGAGAGCACTGTAGTTGGAGTACAGCGGGAGCTGGCCAAGGAGGTGTGGGTGGGGATGCAAAATATGGCAGCCAGCCTTGAGGGTATGCGTTCGTGCATGATGTCATGTGCAGAACAGGCAGCAGCCATGCAAGGGCGAAGTGTGAAGGAAATCAGCACCGCAGTAAGGGAATTGCCACAACACCTCGCACACCAAACATTTCACTGTGTGTACGAATGCAATATTGACCCCCTCAGGGCCGACCTGGCTGCCTACCACAGTGATGTAGCTTCTATACTTAAGAACCAGAAGCTCCTCCTTTCTGTAGTACTGCCCTTAATAGCCCCACAGTTGGCAGCTACCAGGATTTCTGACTCCACGTCTTCAAACACTGAAGTGTGTGTTGCCCCTTCAAACCCACCACCACCAAGGGCAGAGGAGACAACACACACATCAGAAGATGAAGACGTGGAACAGATCACCTACACCCGTAAGAGTACCCGGTAGCACAAGTCCATGCCACCTGGAACTGATATCCTAGGTCCTGTGCTTGTTAAAATTCCAGTCTTGCAACAGCTGCTCACATGCACTGTTCTCCAGCACACTGTTTACATTGACACTATGCTCTGTGATTGTCTCTCACTACCTCATTGGCAATTCATGTTCCTCTGCACTGTATGACACTTCATCCCAGCATGTCCAATGACATGTCCCATTGCACTTGTGTAGCATCACAATAGAAGGCGTCACACTAATGGACTCACAGTCCTGGGCTATGTAATTATTGCACTGCAGCAATTTAAAATAAATAGCACTTACACAGCCACTTTCTCTCTGTATAATGTGACAGATCAGCTGTGTAGGAGATTAGTGATGTATGTCACATGTCAATGGCCATAGATTGTCAATACAACTGCATTGAAAGATTGTGAGCTGATAACTATGCACTGGGGTCTGGATTGTATCATCATCTACGCTTCTTCAGCCTTGTTTCTGAAGTAAATTGAAAACTAACAGTATAATGCTGTGTTGGACTGAAAAAGTCTGCTTTAAGGTATGTAGAAGCTGAAAATCAATGTGTCCAACATTCCCTTCAAGACAACCTTTATGTATGTGACATCTGACTATAAACTTTCATCACACAGACACACCAGACAGCAGGAATGGATGTTTATGAGTGTATGGACAAATCTGTAACCTGGGAGTACAATGTAAGAAATGATAGGTGTGAGTTATGTATACAATACTACATAAGATTATAACATCATTCAGCTTTTCAGGTTTAACATGAACATCAGGCTGCAGGCAGACGTACCACAGTGCTCAAGGTTCCAAATCAAGTCTCAAACGATGACAGATTTAAAACACACATCCAAACTTCACAACACATTGGAAACCATAGTAACCTTGAGTGGTGGGTGCAATGGATGGCAGATGCATTGCGGAGTAGCTGTGGTGTAGCTGCCAATGTGACTGCACATTAGGAATTGCGAATAACCATGTCAATAATGGGATTCGGTTGCAGGATGGTACACAAATGCAAATACTAAATTGACACTGTTCACCCATGACAAGGCCCTGATCCCCAAGCATATGACACATACTGTAAAGGAGTACCTAAAAATTTATTTAACAGTAAAAAAGGATAACAAAACTAGGAGAAACACCTTAACTAACCTAACCTATCGTAACTGCACATTACCTACAACTGGCCCTACCTACCCTAATCTAAACTTACTTATTACATTTAACTAAAAACTCTAAACATCAACCCCTCACCCCCTTATATGACGGGACAAATGTAGGACAACATATACTAACCTAAACACATACCATCTTAACCTCAACAAATATATATATATATATATATATATATATATATATTTCATAATGTTTTTCTTTTTTTATACACATAAACCCCAACATTATCCCACACCCACCCACCCACAAAAAAACCACATGTAATAATATAACCCCCTCCACCCCCCAACCCACTTATACTACCTTGACTAACAGCCTACTCTAACCTACCACTAAGCCCCCTAAACCCACTAAATATAAGAACCAGGAAAGAGGAGAGAGGGGAAGGAATCATGGCTGAGGGTCTCAAAGTCACAAATTTGCCCTCCGCAGGATCTTCTTTATGCCCTGCAGTCTCCTGCTATTGCGGGACACCTCCTGCTGCAGCCTGTCCATCCTGCGCAACGTCCATTGCATGTCAGGTCTCATTGCTTGGAATTCGGCATTGTCTATCACTGCAGCTGGAGTTGTCTGTGTGCCACTAGTGGATGATACTGCTGGTGCCGGTGTGGTGTTTGGGGGGGGGGGAGGTGCAGGAGCTGCTGTCTGTGGGCCTGGAGTTGATGAGGTAGATGGACCTGCAACAGTGGCTGTCATCCTTTGTGCCACTGCGGTGTGACCGGTTGTGCTGGTGGTGTTGGCTTTTGTGGGCAAGGATGGCCCCTCTTGGGCAAATGCCCTACAGACCCCTGTGGCTCTCTCATGGCGATAAGGTCCTGCCATATTACGGAACCCAGACTCCACATCTAGTATGTGGCGGTAACGCAGCGCCGCCTCTGGTATTCCCTGATCTCATGGGCATTCATATTGGCAGCTGTAAAAATAGAGAAAGCCAAACATTAGTGACATTATTGTGTGATACATCTACTGATGATATTCTAACACTTCCTCGAAATTAGCTTAAACAGTCCAAACAACAGTACAGATCATAGAATGTCCCTGAGGAATGACAGGCCAACGCAGCCTACACATCTACTATCTAACAGCACAGCAATGCTCAAAAAGGTGTGTACCAACTTAAATGATCTGTGCATCATTGTACTGCCATTAGTCACATAACAAATGCTGCATGTACTCCACTTGTGACAGGCCAACCAATGACTATCTTCTGGATGACAATCAAGGCCCACAGGATCTGTGATTTGGAAATGGAATTACCTGGACGGTATGCAGTTGCTAATCATGAGGGGGTATCCTAGGTTGGAACAAATGAATGTTGGAATTACGTCTGTCTTCTACACTGGGATCCTCACACCTAGGTACACATATTTCCTAACCCTAACCCTGTGCCTCAGGGGGTGATGGACATGCAACTCATACTTTCAAACATCAAGGAGAGCCAGGAAGCTTTGGAAAGCTTTCCATGGGTTTAGTCAGTCTACCACAGGTAAGGAGGGCTGCCAACTAGGATTGGACAATCACATCCACATTTATGTTCCTAATTGTGGACAATTGACAACATCATTTGATCTCACTGATACCTTTCCAAAAAACAATCTCATAGATTCAAGCACCCATCTGGGCTTGCGCTGCATGCACACCTATGACATTCTATTCAAGTGCCACATAAACGTAGCACGACATGTGGAGCTAGATGCTGCTAGGAAGTCAGACATACAGTCCTACATGTATATTAGTTAACAGGGAGGCTCAAGTCTGTGGGTGATACTTCGGCATCACTGGTCTGTGTGAATTAGGGTATGACTTGCTGACTCAATCATGAAAATGACCACCTCCAAATTTATCATTGGCATAAATGTAGCAACAAATATCACCCTGTTCATCTGCCCATGCCTATAGCGCAGCACTAGAATCACAAAATATGACTCTCCGCCACTGATTGTCCAACTCAAACATGGAACAAAATGTCAAACTCCAGCCAAATCACATATCAGATCATATGCCAGCACATCATACCTTGCAATGTATCCAACACACAGGAGTCAATCACACAATAGCTGCAAACACAACACAGAACTAACATATCAACACTTACTGGATATGTCAAGGTCCGCAAATCGAGCCACTTCTCCAATTGTGTAGGGGGCTGGTCCACCTGTAAAACATGGAAGGGTGAAATGTGCTCAATGTCTGCTCACTGTACAAAACTTTGAACAACAGATCACTGTGTGTGACATTTTAAATGATAGAGCAGCACCTCTTGCATGTAGACACCCCAACAGACATACCACTGCAAACATGCATTGACCCCGTCACTCCAGTGAGCGATAGACACACATACGCACACATGCATTGGCCCGAAAAATCATGTGGTGCTAAACATGATTACTCCATTTTGTGCAGAATTCTTTAGAGGGTACTCCGTTTCTTCATTTGTTGTTATGAGAGACATGCAAACCACATTGCAGGTGCACTGCAATGCCACTCACTCAGGTATTGTGGCTGGTGCATCAAGGGACAATGAGTTACTGTGTGATGCTCATGTGGGTTGAGTTTAGTTCAGGAATTATTGTGCTTTCTATGGCCCATTAATATGTGGGCCTGTGTTGTCTGTAGGTTACATATGCCACATTGCCAGTGTACCCAGAGACGTATATGACCCCTATGACACCTTTATGGCAGGGATCATGTGTGTTACTTGATGACAAACTTACGCTAAACATGGATTGGCCATTTATCTAAATCAAAACAAAACACAAATATATGCTGACAGTGTATAATTTGATCATCCGTGACAGAATGCATGGGCACAGGTGAAGTCATTGCACCTGAAATGTGTTACTCAGGGCCCTGTGTACCTATATCAGGCATTGTAGATCACAGTTAGCCACATTCATCATCTTACATTTGCCAAGTTGGATGATCTGTGGTTATACAATGACCTGACACTGTCCCCCAATTGAAACATGGTTTAGCAAATGTCCCACTGTGGCAATCTTGATGAGGTAGGTCTCAGTTTGTATGCACCTTGGGAATGGCAACAGCCACAGGTATGCTGGTCTCCTGATCTTAGCATACACCCATGTCTGTGATAGCCTTCATACTGAGAAATTAACAATTGTACATATGCTACACTTGATCAGCAGGGGTGTACCAAACGTAAACTAACAAACTAGTTTGTCACTTTATATGTATGATGGAAGCAGTCAGGGGTCCCTTGCACAACATCATGTAAATCAATAATATGTGACCAGGCATTCACAAAGTTCTGGGATCCCATGATGACCCATTAACTTATGAAAATTGCTTGGCTATAAAGTGACACAGATGGCAATTGCATCAGCTCTGTACCAGCAATTGAGCCCAAGGCAAAATAAAACACACAGGAACAATGAACATAGGGCCAAATCACTTGATTTTTTTTATGTGTAGCATTTGCTTCATGTTTTTACGCTACAGCTATGGAAAGTAGCACCAAACATTTAGATATTATCAAGTGTGCATTACTTTGGCATCCATAATTAATTTAAATGCTGCACAAACCAAGTCAAAATATCAGCCTAAGATATAACCAGAGGTTAGGAAGATCTTTGTATGTATGGCCATGAATACAGTTCAGACATGTATTCAAAATAATTGTGGACTGCACTTATTCCTTGCATTAGCATGTGACACTCACAGGCCATGAATAAAGTGCCACATTACCATCATTTATTGATGTCAAAGCAGCACTAATTTACAAGATCAAGTTATGTTTTGTAAGTTTGTGCAGCTTTTGCGCCAACAAATGACGGTAATGCGTAGTAAATATTGTATAAATCAGGGCCCCTGTATGTTCAACTTGCATTCCACATGTCGACAAACATTGCATGCAGCATGTCACCAAATCTGCTGCTGTCACTAAAGAGCATTTTACTGTACAAATTAGTCTGATTTGTACTCACCAACAGGGCCACCAATCACCACACCAGGTCTTGCTCTCTGGCCACAAGGTCAGCCCAGCGATGTTTAAGTTGGTGGTCGTTGAACACTCTCTTTAGGTGGAACAGCACCTTGGACCACCTGAGCCTCCTTGCCTCGGTGTGATACCCCTGTATCACCCTGCCACCAGCCTCTAACATCAGGGGAAGGAAGTGGCACACCAGCCAAATGAAATCCCCCAGCTCCTCCTCACCCATTCTCCCCAGATGTGGCATGCTCAACATTACAAAAAATAATAGGGATAGGAAAGGGAAATACAGGGAAAGAAGGTATGAAAATGAAACCTAAAGAATTCAAAAACAGACCAACAATACCCCAACTAACAATACCCCCTACACACTCCCAACAGTACAAAGACAAAATTAGAGAAAAAAAATGACAAAAACACACTTACACTGACTTACTGAGACAATTACAAAAACAGCAGATGATAATTGAAATGGCACACAGGAGACAAAAGCACAATTTAGAAAGACACAACTCTCAGCACAGCCACACAGTCTAGAAGAATCACAGACTGCAAAGTGAAAGTACACCCACTGTACCATTTCTGTAAACAGGATATACTATTACATGACTACCTGTCTCAAATGCGATGTGTTTTTATTATGATGCGTGAAATTTTATGATGCTTATGGGCTTTGCATCAATATTTTTTGACGCATATGCTTACAAATTATCCCGCATTCAAAGATCAATATATTTTTCATGGATAACCTATTTCATGGGGTGGAGTGTTGGAATTAACGTTAGGGTCCAATCGATGTATGATGACTCTGAGTGTCATTTGTTAACGCTTATGTGGCATATTTTGACGCATATGCGTCTTTTTTGATGCGTTTGCGTCAAAATATCTGTCTTTAACTGTGTTTGTGTAATTTTTCTCATTTTTAACATACATGAAAGCTATAACTAAACAAAGATACGCTGTTAGGGCCTCCTGTGTGTGTTCTAGTGTTTGGGCACATGTGGCAGACCACACTACTGCGGGCCATAATACTCATGTTGTTGTGCGGGTTTAGCACTCTTAACTGACGCAACAGCAACCCAAACATTTGTAATTCAAATTGGTATTCCCTAGTTTGAGCAGGTGGTGCGTCAATAGAGGATAGCAAGGCTACACAAATTAAAAAATGTACTCATGGCCTGTGTGTTTATGTCTGTGAATTGGCTATTTCAATTGTTGTTGTGCCTCTGTGTGAACGTCACAAGAAACAGTTTGCATAATGTGCATGTATGAATGTGTTATAATTGTGTATAACCATCAGATGCCATTCATTGAGGTACATCAGTCATGATATGTGATAGTTATATCTTTTGCATCTTATGCTGTGTGTACTTTCTTGACTTTGGGGACAAAACATTTCCCATGACGAACTATACACAGGATAGTTAGAGGACGGTTGATAATGGCTATGTCGGAAATGTAACCCATCACATTTAATGAAATGTTGAATACCTCCTCATGGTCACTTGTGTGTATACTACCCATGAGTCAGGCATTTGAACATGCTAGGTAGGTACAGTGTTTGTGACACCGAGTCTCAAATCCAATCCAAAAAAGTTATGGTACACCACAGTTTGAGTCATGGAAATGACCTATGTTTCTCCTGTGGCTGTGGAGGACCAGCAGACCATGCTGCATGTGTACACATATTTCCAGTGGTTCAGTGCACAAAAGTGTCCAGTTCATGTGTGTGGCCATGTGTACCCTGTGTCAGTATTGGCCTCCATGTTGTCACAGTTACGTGCAGGTCTAGTCATGAGTCTGTGGAGCCATTCCCTAAATTAACAGAGTATCCTTCAAAGCAGATTTGACCTAAAGCCAAAGAACAACTAACGACACACATGGGGATAGTCCTGCTATGGCACTGCAGAACTTTAATAAGGCAGACGACAGGGCAACCTTGGTGTGCTTAAAACTTTTTTGGATCAAATAGGAAACAGGCAGGTTTCATCACAACATTTGTACACTGGGTGGCCCCTAAAATTCCCACTGCAACAGGGACCATCATTGCCTCTGTGCTGAATAAGGTTACAGCTAGTCATCACACAAGCCAGATCAAAAGGTGGCAGCAGAAGTGAATCTGTGTGTGGACCGTCAGGGCACAAATATGTTTTGTCCTTACATACACATTGGCAACCCTTGTTTGTTGTGCTGGAGGCACCGTACCGAATCTCTGCATACAGCCATAGCACACTGTCACTGTTTGGCACTAATGAATACATGCAAAACCAGACAAGGGATGGATTAGGCAATTTGTAAACTTGTCCCAGAACAGAATACGATAAGGAAACTGATTAAACTATACTATATATTTGAGGACTCATCGTAGACCTACCAGACACAATACCCCATGAGGAAAGAGAGGGCATGGAAAGCAACTATGAGACAAATGTAGCCACAGGGAACCTCTATGGTTAACACAAAGACTGGAACCAGTCAGGCTAACTGGATGCAAGCTCTGTCAAGGACAAACATGAACAAGGCAAATACACAGTGAGCAGACTCTGACTGGGTAAAGCTGGAACAACACTGTTGGAACTAAAAACTGTATTTGTGCTGTGGCCTGCAACGTTATACAATTCCCCAAGGGCTCTGTTACACAAGAGATTTGTACACCAATGCACAACAAGGAGATTCAGGAAATGTCATCTTCTAAGCAGTTCCAGGCAGCAGCAATGGCAGGGCTGGTTCAAATGGCTGGTCTGCATGGAAGTGCTCACAGGTGTGTGCAGCTTCAGTCTCTCACAAGTCCTGGAGTTGAGAATCAAGTTCAAAGAGCCAACTGGACCATTCACATGGGAAGCAATGGACAGCTGATAACAGGTCCTACCGACTACCAGGCAGTGCATTATCGGACCTGAAGTCCATGCAGACTAATGAACTGTGACTATGGCATGCCATACCGTAGAGGGAAGCACACAGGAGTCAGAATGGGAGTCTGGGTGTGTGTAGATTAAGGTTATCAGGGTACAGATAGTCCATTTACAGGGCCCCCTAGAAAAGGGTGTGCAGAGACTATCAACATGGCAGTGGCAGGACTTATTACCTGGGATGGACTGCGCAGGGCATGTCTTGTGATCAATGCTTGTCATACCTGGGGCACTTGTGCTATCCATTTTCAGGTTTGATGCACTTCTTGTCACACATGCTCCTTGCAAATATAGCTGATGTCACACTTACTGCTGTCAAGGGTCTGGTCATACATTCCTGTTACCAATGCAATAGCACATCCACTGCCTCATGTATGAAACACTTTTTTACCTTATGATTGATGGTGTCTTAGTTGTGTGTAATATGCTGCAATGAACCATGTTGGCAACATGGATGTGTGTCATAGCTGTGGTCCTCTGATATTGCCCTTCAAATGTGAAATAGACAGGACATATGTCATTTGTACTGTGTGTGATGTTGGCTGTACATTCATACCCATGCAAAAACAACAGATGATGGACGGAATGCAGAGCAAATCAAGCATTCACCCCCAGTCACAGATCTGGGTTTAATCCATCAGTTGTTTTGCTTGCCATGCCTTTCCAGTTTGGACCCAGCCATTGCAAATCAGTCTTGACCCTGTTCCGCACTCCGTCCATCATTCTTTTGTGTTGCTAAAGTTGCCCTAAGTTGGAAGGGTATGCCCAGACGTGGGTCCCTTGCTCACTGTGCCACTGGATTCAAGCTAGCCTGGCTGATGAAGGGTGAAACCCTGAAACCGGTCCCAGGATGCTTGTTTCCGGTCCAGTGAGGACCTGGCTTGGCAGTTCGGGCTGGACTGTTCCCATGAGGAACAGGGTCAAGGCTGATTTGCATATGGCTGGGTTCAAACTGGGGTGGCATAGTGAACAAAAGAACGATGGATTCAACCCAGATCTGTGACTGGGGATGAGTGTTTGCATTGTTCAGCACTCCGTCCATCATCCTTTTGTGTTGCTGTACATTCATACCCATCAAATGTGATGTGGCTTTTTCAGTATCCTAATCTGTATTTCTGCAATGATCCATGAGGCTAAACTCTGAATATGATTCCTAGGGATCATGTGATGCATAGAAATTACCCAGAGCATGATTGAGTGATGAAGTTAGGTGTTTAATTACATATGATAACAAAGTGGTGATGGTGACTATGGTTAGAAGAAGTTTTGTACAATGTGTTGTATCCGACGCAATCCTGCTGCAGTGTTTGGATGGTCCCCCTCATGTTCACGAACAGCATCCGCCTCTTCCTCCTCTTCCAGCATTTGTGGGTCCGGTTCATAGAGGGGTATGTTCCTCCTTACACAAATGTTGTGCAGGATGGCAGAGGTCAGAATGATCTTGCAGACCATTTCAGGAGAATATAGGAGGCTGCCTCCGGTGATGTGGAGGCACCAGAATCTGGACTTCAGGGTGCCAAAAGTCCTCTCTACTATGGTGCGTGTCCTCCGATGTGCCTCATTAAAGGCACACTCTGATGCTGTGCTTGGGTTGGCAAATGGGGTCATGATCCATGGCTGGATCCCATAACCCTGATCAGCTGAAAGAGAAAATGTGTGTAAATATTGGGATGTTGGTTGCACCTTGATTATCACTTTGCATGGCATTTGTTATCTTGTGTTGTCTGTGACTCATCTGTGTTTGTGTTATTGTGTGGGATACTAGGCTTCTAGGATGTGCTTCCTGCATTTGGTTGTTTAAAAATCAAAACTGGTGTTTGGCTGATTGACCTGATATCAGTGGTATATTTGTAAACTTGCAGCTCATTGTGTATCTCCCATGCATTATGTCATGTGAAATAAGTGTCCAGGTGCCTTTACTGGAGGTGACATGATACTTCCACACACACAATTGAGGCCACTGTGGTTGTAACACGGTTGCACTATATGGCCTGCACATCCTATCCACTTAAACATATGTAATAGCATCTGAAAACAACAGTGAGGCCCTTTGATTTGGCTAGGTGACAATGTAAAACACATCTGTCAGAGTCACCAGATCCTCGGGGTCTGTGCACGTTCCCAACACTTCCACCACAAGACAGCTCCAATACTCTGATTAGAATTGTCACAGAGTCTAAGAGAGTCCAAGTGGGGAAAAGGGGATTAGGAAGGGAACAGCTGGGAAGGAGCCCTGTAGGAAGCAAAAAGGTTAAAACACACAATATCACGATTTTATCATATGAATCAATACTAGACTATGACTCTAAACAGTGTCATTCTGAAAGCATGGACAACCTAAGCATAGTCTTAAAATGACTAGGCTTCAAGATGATTGGGTACCTGTGAGGGAATCAAGAAAAGTTAAATGCAACTTTCAAATTCAAGTACCATCCTTTGCCTGAGGATCAGGAAACAATCTGAATGATTTCTAAACCATCATATGAATCAGGTTTTGAGAAAACATGTTAGGAACACACAACATTACATCTTGAACTCTGACTTTTTGTTCCCTCAAAATTGCCAGATCATGAATTGCGCACATTACAGATTTTCACATAGGTAGAAAATACCATTGAATTATTTGTGCACCATGAATAACACAAATTAAACTCGGGAAATAAATCATGCGACTTGCCAACTCGAAAACCACCAAGTAAATGCTTTAGTATGGTAGTGCATAATGAACACCGTGATTTTTGAACACAGAAAAGGAATTGCGCGGCTTGCCGATTCGAAGGTCACCAAACGAATGTCAGGAAATGGTAGCGTACAATGAATAACATGAATTACACACAGGGAAAGAATTGCGCATCTTGCCGATTCTAGTACCACCATATAAATGCTTAGGAATGGTAGCGCACCATGAATATCAAGGGTTGAAGTACAAGAAAACAAATCGCGCGTCTTGCCGATTCGAATGTCACCATGTAACTGCCAAGGAATGGTAGCGCACAATGAATAACATGAATTAAGCACGGGAAAAGAATTGCGCGTCTTGCCGATTCGAATGCCATCATGTAACTGCCAAGGAATGGTAGCGCACAATGAATATCAAGGGTTAAAGCACAAGAACACGAATCGCACGTCTTGCCGATTCGAAGGCCACCATGTAACTGCCAAGGAATGGTAGCGCACAATGAATAACATGAATTAAGCACCACAAACGAATCACGCGTCTTGACGATTCGAGTATCCACATGTAAATGCCATGAAACGATCAAGCGCACCTTCACACGCACAAGAGTCAAATCCCTTATCATGCAAAGATTAGGCCCAAGAACTCAAGCGTCTTTGATAACGGAGTCGGGGGCCCAGCCCAACTTCCGTCTTACCGCCATGATCTAGGATCACCAAATGAAGTGAAAAAAGGGCGAGGCCTGGAGGATCAAAGTAGGCCGCCGGAACAGGAGCTCAGGAAGTTGCTGCTGCTCTGCACCGGGACCTCTGAATAGTGAGCACGTGGAGCTGGTCTGGCTCCCTTATATAGAGTCTTGGCCCAGCCCACAAACCACACCCAGGCATGCTGCAGGGAAAACTTCTAGAAGGCTCTGGAAGGGGACCACACCCTGACACAGCCTGAAAGCCTGCAGCAGTACATCACATGTGAACAGTAGTTATATGCATGCTGAACATAAGTCTTCAAGATTAAACTCTGCAATGCAAAAGGTTAAACAACATCATATCAGTACAATGCATAAATTATGTTTGCTTGAAATTGCTAGGCTTTTGCATTTTAGTCGCTCGTAGAGCGTGCACTGCCCTGATGTTGACAACATCTCCATAAGTTGGCAGCACTGAAGTGTTCACATTTAACAATGCACAAATATCCCATGTGTGGCAAGTTCTATGCAAACCTATTTTTGTGCCCTCACCGAGTTGGCTCATGTGCAAACATGTACCTACACTACTGAACCTGGTCCAGGTAAGCTGGCTAACTTGTTTTGTCAGGGTGAAGGTTTAAGTGTCAGAAGGTCCATGTGCCTGTACATCTGTTATGTATATGTGTAATTGTCTCAATCCGTATGTGTAGAAGTGTGCACTTTGCAATATTGTCACATCAATATGTGGTCTTAGCACAGTCCACTTCCTTATTGGTAGCGGGCAATGTCACCCCATGAGTGATGTGAGATGTTGGTACTGCCTCAATGATTCCATGTCACCGTCATTAGAGTCAGCATCATCATGCTATGTGTCTCATGGTGTTTGACTTGCAGCAAACCACATTACACACCCCTTACACAGTACGTATTGCTTGGAAGGGTGTCTGATTGAGTGTTATTGATGTGATATTGGAAGATTCATCTTCCAAGTTGTACTGCCAGTTAAGGCCATGCCATTGTCACTGTGATTTTACATTGGTCCTGTGTGGCTCTAGAGTGCCATCTGTTGTTATTTTCATCCATCATTTGTCCATAGGTTTGTATCCCATTGGGTCAGGATATCAAACATGACTAGCAGTGTCACAACCTCAGTGTCTTCCGGGCCATGTGTCAACGTAGTGGGGTATGTGTTGTGTGTCCTACAGAGTTGCTGTGCTGTGTGTCTATAACAAGGTTTCTGTATTTACCAACAAGTAGGCCATTTCCATATCGTCCATCCTGGAAGTGTTGATTGATGGTGCAGTGGCGGAAGATGAATGAATCATGTACACTCCCAGGATACTTTGCCACGATGTTGGTGATCAATCCCCGGTGATCCACAATGGCCTGCACATTGATGGAGTGTGTGTGCTTCCTGTTGAGGTATAGATGCTCAGTTGTAGCAGGTGGCACAATCCCTACATGTGTGCAGTCAATGGCACCAAGCACGTGTGGGAAGCCATTGATTTGATAGAAGCACTGTTTGGTCTCCTGCTGCTTCAGCTGTGTGTTGGGGAAGCTGATGTGGTGGGGTGTGAGGGAGATGATGGCATCCAGTACCTGGTGGAATGATGTGGGGTGTCTGCAAGCTGGGTGCCAACCGTGGCTCAAAGTGACACAGCAGCTACTGTATGGCTTGCCAGTTTAGTCTGTTCCTCTGGATGATGTCATGTTCCCTGAGGCCCTGAAGGGTTGTCCTGGTCCAGAATATCCTCTCCTGCCTTCGGCGTTGCCTTTGGGGTCCCTGTTGGTGTGGTGGAAGCTGCTGCTGTTGCTACTGTGCTCTGCGCCTCCGTGCATGCTGGATGAATAGCACCTCCATGTCTTCCTTTTGGAGCTCTGATGTTGCTTCTGTGGGATTTCCTTAAGTATTGGTGTGTTTGCCCCATTTTAACGCCTGCTCTGACTCAGGCCTTAATTTTTTACGCACATCGGGATGTTCTCCATTTTCCGACTCTGCCTCCCAGCCGTGCAGCATTTTTGCGCGGTTGGATAAATATGGCGCACGGGTGTTTAAGTCATTTTTTGGACGGGAACGCCTACCTTGCATGTCATTAACGCAAGGCGGTTTCACGCATCTAGAAAATGCTGCACACTGAGATATTTTGACGTTAGCGGGGTCTAGCATCAATGTATAAATATGGTCTTAGTTTTGCGCCGAATTTGCATAAAAACAATTGCGCAAATCCGGCGCAAGCAGAGTATAAATATGGGCCTTATAGTCTCTCTCCAGTTCTAACAAGGCAGGACTGAGCAAAAAATATTGGGCAAAAGGTAACACTTGCGCATAGTACCAGTCCAAATTGCATTAAAAAAATAGTCTCTACTCACCAAAAAGATGCAGTGACTGTTACAAATGAAAAGTCCGTGCTCCAGTACTACCAAAGGCAAAACCCACTTTTAAACTCATTTCATACTACATGGTCTTCATTACAAGTGTCCTGTTAACCTTTGACATGTACATTAAGTCGTGTTACTGCACATACTTAAAATATATTTAGGTGACTAAGAAGAACAGGTGCTGAGCAGTGATCACAGTTTGCTGGGTCACAAGTCCCTGGACCCATTGACCGGCATTTACTGTCCCAGATTCAGAAAAGTGAGTTTACACATTTAGGAGGAGGATGTGGTGTACCAGACCACCCTCTGGGAAACAGATTGAGAAAGAAATACATTTTCTACATGTACAAAATGTGTTTCTTTCTCAATCTGTGGGTGCATTTAGTACCAGCAGGCTGCTATGCCAGCAATATGTGTTGTGCACAATAGTTAATTGAGGGAACTCACCTCTCTCATAGGTCTGTAAACTCAATGTGTTTTGGCTGCACCTCTCATTTCCCTCTCTGAGCAACATGGTTGAGATTGGTGCAACTCCTAAACAACAACTCTTGTGGGACTAGTCGTTCAGCACAGGGCGGACCCCTTGAAGCACAGAGGGCCTGACCAATGGTTGGTTGGGCTTCTGCCACCTAATATGATCATAAATCACTACCTCTCAATAGTGTAACAAAACATGAGGGAGCCCCCTTGCAAGATATACTGAAGGCCCCCCACACTCACATCAGTTGGGGCTGAGGGGGCCCCTCCAGTATGGGTAAGTCTGTCGCCTCCGCTCCCGCACTCCTGGGGCTGCAGGGGCCTCTGTTATGCCCCTGCTACCACTGATGAGATTGTACATGATCTAGATTTCACGTGAGGCTCTTGCGCGCAGGAGAAATGCAAGCATGTTGGATTTTTCCTGAGAAACAAAATAGGGCGTTACCACTCTGCAGATTGGGAAGACATAATTTCAATCCTAGGAGCATGCAAACATTTAATTCTCGAATTCCACATCGGGTGGAAAGTTATATCAGACCCCTGACAGTAAGAGGTTATTTTACTGGAGCAGTGAAAAATGCAATCCTTCAGAAAGCTGGAAGCAAAGGGACATTCTAATACAAGTAGATTATTGTGGCTCAGCCTGAAAGTAGGTGGGCCTAGATTTACTATCTTTCAAGCAATGCAACACTGCATGAAAATTGCAGCGCTGTACTGTGTGAATTACCAAAAATAGCTCAGTACCAGATTTAGCGAGAGTCGCCCACTGATGACATTATTAGTGGCTCCAGTCTAAAAATGTTTCCTCTGCATAAGGCTGAGTCTTGTGCTAAGGCTCTAAGATGTCTAGCATTTTTTTTTTATTTGAGTTACACCCGTGTTACATGTATAAAATAGCATAACGGTCAGACATGTAGGATGTGTGGTTTAGTGTAAAACACACATTACACACAGGTATATCAGGCTGTATACCACTTGACACCTTGCATGCAGCTTGTTTCACCAGGGTCTAGGATTTAGTCTAAAGCCCGATAACACCACTATAACAGATCTTGCTTTGTATCAAACCATAAGCGCCTGTGCTGTTCCAGAAAAACACAAGTTCCTGTTCTCTAATTAACAGAGGGGTGGTGCATAGCAGCTTTGACACCACGGCCCATATTTATACTTTTTTAGCGCTGCATTTGCGCCACTTTTTGACGCAAAAGCGGCGCAAACTTACAAAATACAGGGGCATATTTATACTCTGCTTGCGCCGAATGTGCGTCAAAAATTTTTACGCACATTCAGCGCAAACCCTGCCCCATATTTATACTTTGACGCCCGACCCCGCGGATGTCAAAATCCTACCATGTGGGTCATTTTTTGGAAGGTGGAACCTGCCTTGCGTTAATTATATGCAAGGTAGGCGTTCCCTTCCAAAAAATGACTTTAAGGCCTGTGTGCCTTATTTATACTCTGGCGTCATTTTGACGCACAGGAGGGGGCAAGCCTTAAAAAAACGGCGCCCAGCATGATGGGTGCTCTTTTTTAACACCTGGGTCAGGGCAGGCGTTAAGGGACATGTGGGCTCAGAAGGAGCCCAGAGGTGCCCTTCCCTGACCCCAGGGACACCCCCTGCCACCCTTGCCCACCCCAGGAGGACACCCAAGGATGGAAGGACCCATCCCAGGGAAGGAAAGGTAAGTTCTGGTATGTATATATTTTTATTTTTTTTAAGTGGCATAGAGGGGCCTGATTTGGGCCCCCCTACTTGCCCCTCTGCCCAATGACCATGCCCAGGGGACATAAGTCCCCTGGGCATGGCCATTGGGCAAGGGGGCATGACTCCTGTCTTTGCTATGACAGGAGTCATGTCAATGGGGATTGTGCGTCAAAACAAAATGGCGCAAGTCAGGTGTGAGGCCTGATTTTTGCCTCAGACCTGACTTGCACCATTTTTTGACGCACAACCCCCATTTTCCCATACGCCGGCGCTGCCTGGTGCGAGTCATTTTTTTTACGCGTACCAGTCTGCAGCGCCGGCTAACGTCATTCCATAAATAAGGTGCCCGCATGGTGCGTTGGAATGGCGTTAGCCGGCGTTAAACATTTTGACGCACAACTGCGTTGGCGCAGTTGTGCGTCAAAAAGTATAAATATGGCCCACAATTCTATTTTGTAAGTTTGCGCTGCTTTTGCGTCAAAAGGCGTCGCAAATGCGGCGCTAAAAAAGTATAAATATGGGCCCGCTTGACTGTCAATGTTTGGTGCAAAATATGTGAAAGTTGATAATTGCTGCAGTTTGCACCATTATGGGTTGCATGAGTCCTGGAGTATAGATAATTCACCAGGTACTTTGGGTGACAATGGTTTGATTCGATGTTCATTTATGCTGGTGAATTCACAAGGGCTTGACCTAATAGTCCTCTTTTCAACAGCAATGCAACAAAGCACAAATCCTCAAATGTTGAAGTTGTAGGTTCGTTATTCATGAGCACCCCGTCCACAGATCCAGCACCAATTGTCCAACTTGGAACATTTCCCACATCATCACTAGTGTGGAACTAAACCAGCATTCAACTACTAAAATTCCATCAGGTATCACTAGGATAAAAACAGACAGCAAGATCGAAAACATGTTTACTTTCAAAATAACCGATTTTTAGATTTCATTAAATAGTTATTAACAATTTAATTGCTTTGACTCACCTCTGCTAGACTGCCAATTGATGTCTACATTTGCTGAAGAATGAGTATAGATCCCTCTATGGAGCTTCAAATGGTACAGTAATGGCATAGTAACAGAATTCTTTCAGCACAATTTCCCCCCAGCTGGACTTTTACTGGCATGTGTCTCTGTGGTGTTGACCGGTTTTCAGGCAACGCAAGCATTCAGAGGTGGATGGTGGAATGCAAATTTGGATGTGGCCAGACTAGGCCATGGGACTATATTCTCGTCTACACCTTTTTGACTGGGGGACATTAGTAGCATTACACCTTCTACCCATATATGTCAATCAAGCACGTACAGCTCACTCGGCGCCTTTCCAGTTAACAGTGAGACTAATTGAAGATGCAAAGCATGCATTCCTGCTGTCAACAGAGGCACAGAGAGAGATCATTTGACAAGTACAGTAACACAAGGTGACATGTTTGCAAGTAGCGCGTCCTAGTTGACGACTACGAATCTGACACTCATTTTAACAAATAACTAGTCATCACGACAGACACTGCTTGATGTATGGGTGCCAGAGCTATCTACAACTTTGATTATCTATCTATCTATCTATCTATCTATCTATCTATCTATCTATCTATCTATCTATCTATCTGTCTATCTTTTTCTCTCGGTCCATCTAAATTATTGTATGACCCTCTATACAATTTAATCATTTCTATGCTCCTACTATATTTCACGTAATTATAACCAAAACACCATTAGACACGGAGGACCCTCCAAAAACATCAACTCTCCACATTTTTATTAAAGCAAGCTGTTCAAATCAATAGCATGCATTGTGTGCAGGTATTACATTTACAATAAACAGGAATTCGAATTCCAGCACGTCTTTGCGGCATGAGGATAATTCCAAGCTAATCACAAACACCTTTGCATGTGGATTTCAAAATGTTTTCAAAAACACCATCATAAAATTCAGTTTCCTGCTCATTTACATAACTCTATTTATTATTGCAAGTGCACTTATTTTACAATATGTTTAAGTATACACAGTATAGGTGAAAGAAATGCGATTTATAATCATTACTAACAAGGTGTACAGTAAACTTGTGCAAGCTGCTAAACATGAGATTAAGGGGCATATTTACCAGCCTCCTTGTGCCACATTAGCGTTATGTTTTTTTTACGCTAACGTGGCCCAACGAGGCCAAAATTGCGACGCCATATTTACAATACCATGTTTAGCTGTCCGTGATCCAACATTGGTTTCTCACCCATTTCAGTCACTAACTCGAAGGAGGCTAAAAGCACAACAATAGTAAAAATGGGGTATGTCCCAGTAAAATGCCAAAATTGTGTTGAAAAATGTGGTTTTCTGATTCAAGTCTGCCTGTTCCTGAAAGCTGGGAAGATGTTGATTTTAGCAATGAAATGCTATTTGATGCCATTTTCGGGGAAAAAAAACACAAGCCTTTCTTCTGTAGCCCTTTTTTCCCATTTAAAAAAAAAAAATAGAAATCATTTTCGCTGTATTTTACTAATTTCCTAGTCTCCTCCAGGGGAACCCACAAACTCTGGGTGCTGGAAAAAAAGGATGCAAATTTGGCGTGGGTAGCTTAGGTGGACAAAAAGTAATGAGGGCCTAAGTGCGAAGTGCCCCAAATAGCCAAAAAAAGGCTTGGCACCTGAGTGGGGAAAAGGCTTGGCAGAGAAGGGGTTAAACCACCTTAAAAAAATATAACACAGCCCCTTTTCCCTGAAGGAAAAAGGACTGCATTAAAAATAATTTTCATTTTTGAAAATCAATCCCAGATATGGTGACCTAATGGCCTTTTCAGGCAACTATCCCTGTGATTGAAAGTAATTGGATTGAGTATCAATTTGCGACCTACCTGATGAATATCATTTAGGTAGCTCATTGTAGGAAATAAGATTTTTGACTGAGGTGAGTGAAAACCCTTCTAAAGCAACAACAACAATCCTTGTGAGGGTGAACCACTAAAGTCACTAAATTAACCTGTGACTAACCCTCTGGTATTCTGACACAAAAACAATCAGGCTTAACCTAGAGGCAATGTAAAAAGTGTTTATGCAGCACCCTAGCAAAAATGAAGTGAACATGCAGATGAAAGCACATGAAAAATCCCACACCAAATTAGAAAAATAGAGAACATTTTTGTTATAAAAATGAAACCAAAACAAATGAAATCTAATCAGTAGAAATGGAGTTATGAATTTTAAAGGTTTTTAGTAAAAAATAGCGCCTAAAAGATCAAAGTGCCAACTGCGGGCATCTAGTCATGTAATACTGAGACAAAGTCAAAAGATATAGATGACTGCGATGGAGTGTGGGTTGGATACATAAGGTGTATTGTGCCCAGTCTTGTCTTACCTTTGGACTTAGAAGAAATTTCCAGAAAACTGTCTAAGAAGGTAAAGTTCAGCGGGGCAAGGCAGCTGGCAGTGTCAGAGGAGGCAGTGTTGTTGTGCGGGACCCCTGGACGAAGTTGCGGTGAAGATTTCCTCATTTGTAGTCAATCACTTTTTTGGAAGTCAAAAATGTCCAGTGGGATAAAGCTGCAGGTTGTAGCTGACGAGGGGTCCATGAGGTTGGATACCCTTCTGAAAAGGAGCGGCTGAAAAGGATTTGTTGCTGCGGAGAAGATTATAGCATAGCTACCACAAAGTCAGGCTGACCGGCAATACACCTTGGGCAAATTGATGTCCAGGTATGTCTTCTGTCTGTTCTGAGGCCACTTTTTGGTTGCAATTTTCTGTTTTTGGCTGCTTAGGCACCCTTAGCACCACTTCCAAGGATTCAGGATTGGTGGGAAACCACTTAGAGGACAGGACTCACTTCACACAGGATCCAGATGCGGATTCAAGGTTGTTGGAGCTTTTTGTCACCTGATAGCTCAGCACAGGAGGCCACCCAACTAGCATTTGGAGTCACTCTGGTAGTCCTGTGATCAAGCATCAAGATAAGCTTCAAACAGCGAGGCAGTCTTCTGGTAGCAGTAGGGCAGTCCTCTGAAGTACAAAGCAGGCTTTAAGAAGCAGGGCAGTCCTATGAAATACAAGGCAGTCCTTCTGAGAGCCCTATGCTGCTCCAAGAGTGACCTGAACAGTAGGTCAGAGGGTTCAATATTTATACATGGTGCAACCCTTTGAAGTGGGAGAAACTTCTAGACTCCCCTCCCATATATATTTGGTTCTGGAATTTTCCTTCTTCCCTTGAACAGGCTTCAAGATTTCAATGGGGACAAAGAACTGGTGTCAAGTTCTTTTTGAGTGTGCTGAGTCAGCCCCTTCAAAATAAGTAGGTCAGGAAACAGCTCTGCCTCTCTTATTCTGGCAGGATGGCCACAAAGGCCAACTGCCACTCTTTTGACAGTCATGTGATCTAAGATAGAGGTCACACCAAATGGTTAGGACAAGAAAGTGGCATTTTCAGAATTGTGATGTAAAGTCTGACTTTGCCCTTAAAGAGGATTTTAAGTCACAATTCTATTGAGACCAAACATGACTTTACTACCTGTTGATAATCAAAAGTTATAATGTATTAATTGTAACAAGGTAACTCAAAGTTATCATAAGAAAGAGGTAGGCCTCACAGTACTGAAAAACTAATTTTGGAGTTTTCACTACCAGGACATGTAAAACTTAAAAGTACATGTTTAACTTTTTAAATATACCGTATCCTTCCCTGAGGATGTTATGGGTAACATATATGCACTAAAAAGGGAATGTTTAGACTTGGTAAAAGGTTTATTTTGCCAGGTTGAATTGGCAGTTTAAAACTGCACACATAATGTAATGGCAAGCCTCAGACATTTTTTAAAGGGCTACTTAAGGGAGTGGCACAATATGTGCTGCAAGCTCACTACTAGCACTTAATGTACAGGGCCTGGATCATGTAGTACCACTTTACTCAGGACTTGCAAGTAAATTAAATGTGCTAATTGTGTGTAAGCCAATGTTACCATGTTTAAAGAATTGAGCACAAGCACTTTAGCACTGGTAACAGTCCATAGCCAACAAAAACAAAATTTCAGGAAACAGGAGGTAAAAAAGGCAAATTGTTTGGGGTACATTACACCAAAGGCTGTGAGGTTCTGAAGTCTAAAGCTTATTTTGCAACCCATCATTTTCCATTTTTTGTGAACCGACATAGTGGTTGATGGGTCAGTTCGTAAAAATGTTTACTGGTTGCAAAATTATTGTTAATAATTTGCGGCCTGTCAATAGTATGTGTGACTCCAAACACCAGTGCTCGAACCCACCACCTGCAAGCACCAGCCCAAATGAAAAGGTGTGGTGAATTGATGGTCTATTTTTCTTAAGAACTTTGTGGTCCAGTCTCTGTAAATTGTGCTGCCTGCTGGTGTCACAAGGAGCCCAGTTCATTCTATGAAGACCATTAGGTTCAATCTTCTCAACAGCTTTTGATTCATTAACTTATCTAAGTAACCCCATCAATCATGGATGAGCGTGCTTGGTGCTCCTTGGTGCCCCTCTCTTCATTTGCTGCATAGTGCAAAGCAACTCATGAGTGAAGTCATTGCCTGAATTCTAAGCCTGGAATAGCTTGGGATATCAGTCCTCTTCCAAAGCTGACCCTAGAATGACATCAGCAATGTGTGTGATCAAGGTAGTAAATGCACTACTATAGTTCTGAACACATGGAAGAAACTTCAGAGCTTTGTTTTGCAATTTACCATTGCTTAGTTTTTGTTTCCTAAAACTTGGCACCATTTGATGAGTTTCCACAAAACTTTAAAAAAAAAGTTAATCTTCCTCAGCTCCATCTTGTAAAGTTGCAGGGTGATCTGTCAAGGCCATGCCCAGTGAGGATCAGCTGGCCCAGGGGTAGGGTACAGAGCCTGGCCTTAGACCAAAGACAAGGGGTTGGCCGCAAACTTTTGTAATAACCCAAAGGTTAAAGTGGAGTTAACCGTGAGGAAGGTAGTAAGATTTGAACTTTAAACCTTAGAAATACTTTTAAAAAACACTATTGTTTAAAAATATGAAAACACTGAAATTCGCCAGTCATACATAACTGCCATAAGTAGTCCTTGCACTGCTGCTTATGACCTCACATATAACATCACTGAGGACATCTGAATTCTATGGCAGTGCAAGTTATACTTCTGTCAGTATCGTGTAACTGGCAAATTTCATTTTGTTTTGTTTTTTAGACAGTAGTGCTTTTTTCAGTGAAGTTTTTTTAAAACATAAGTCAAACTCTAACTCAACTTTAACATTTGTTTGCTTTTTTCAATGAATACAAATATACACATATATATGTGTACTGCTTATTACCCCACATATTACATCACTCATGACATGATCTATGTCATCATTGATAACATGACTGAAAAATGTGCAATTACAAGACTGATGACAAGACTGTGCATGGGGGTAAGTTATAGTTACTTTAGGGCACTAGTCATAGTTACTGGAGATAAATATAACTGGTGAATTTCAGTGTTTTTTGAGTTTGAAAGATCATGTTGTCACTGAAATTTTCCCCTAACTACAACATTACTTTAACCTTTGTTTTTTTCAGTGAATTTATAAGGTTTTTTTAATGTAAAGTAAGCTGTAATTACAATTCCTAGCTATAAAGTCACTTTAAGCTTAGGTTTTTTGCATATATATATATATATATATATATAAATATATATATATATATACATATATATGGAAAGGCTAAGGGTTAAAATAAGGTTACAGTTTCAGTGAAATGTTTAATAATAGCATAGCGTATTAAACTCTACAAACCACTGATATTCACCAATTATAGTTATGTGAAGTAAATATAGCTTGTGCCCTAAGGTAAGAGTAACTAAGTTGTCATAGAAGATGTGAGGAGTGATTTAATATGTGGGGTAATTAGCTGTGCATGGCGAGGGCACAATTTACAGTTACCTTTAGGGCACAAGTTATAGTTACCTTAGGGCATGAGTTATAGGGGGTTATTACAACATTGGTGGTAAAAGCAGCTTACCGCCGTGCAGAAGACCGCCAACACACCGCCGCGGCCGCGGAATTCCGCCACAGCTATTATGACCCACATCTTGGAATCTGCCAAAATTCAGACACCCACACAAGTCCGCCACTCCAAAGGTCAGTGATAAACTGGCAAAAACAAAACTGACACCGTCACGCCAACAGAAATATGCCCACACTATCACGACACACAAATCCAGGAGGCGGTCTTTCAACTGCGGTATTCCATTGGCGGTACACACCGCCACGCTCAAAATACACACACCCTTACAAAACACAGCCACATTGGACAATTCGAAATACACACACCTGATACACATACACACCCCACTCCCACACACCCAATACAATATAAAACACACACCCACATCACCCACAAACCCCTACGACCAAAATTCACGACCGAAGGCCAGAGAGAGACACCACCATCAACAAACTAGCATCCACAGGCACACAACACCATCACCCACACAACTTGCACGCACCGCACACAACACACCACTACATATCACCACACTTATCACCACACACTCCACCCCACACATCACCTACACCACCCCATGGCACGGCAAAGACACCCCAGGTTCTCTGAGGAGGAGCTCAGGGTCATGGTGGAGGAAATCGTCCGGGTAGAGCCACAGCTATTTGGAGCACAGGTGCAGCACACCTCCATTGCAAGGAAGATGGAGCTATGGCGAAGAATAGTCGACAGGGTCAACGCAGTGGGACAACACCCAAAAAATCGGGAGGACATCAGGAAAAGGTGGAACGACCTATGGGGGAAAGTGCATTCCGTGGTCTCAAGAAACCACCAGGCGGTTCAGCGGACTGGCGGCGGACCCCCACCTCCTCCCCCACAACTAACAACATGGGAGGAGCAGGTCTTGGCGATTCTGCATCCTAAGGGCCTCGCAGGAGTCGGTGGAGGAATGGACTCTGGTAAGTCACATCTTAACTATTACAACCCCCACCCTACCTGCATGCCATCACATACCCCCACCCTCGCCCTCACCCCTATCACTCCAACTCCTCACAAATGTACCAAAATCACAAACCACACATCCCAACACCAAGCCCTGCATGCAACAACAATGCATGGACACCCATCACTAAAGCATGCCCACTGCACATACCCATACACCCCCTTAAACCATCATCACACAAGCTCCCACACAGGAATGCCAGCACTGGGGTACACGGTCACCCACCCATTGCACACCATGACACACACATATGCAATAATCATGCCTTTCCACCCCTGCAGGACCACTACCCAACTTCACCAGACAGGAGGGTCCAGACATGTCCACTCCACCCACAGAACAGGCCCACAGTGATGACAGCACCTCTGTCCACCTGGCTCTAGATGACCAGCCCGGACCATCGGGGGCCTCGGGACAGTCGGTTCCCCTCACACAGGCACAGGCCACCACAGACCTTCCCCCCTTAGGAACCACCAGCACAGCACCCACCCAGCGGACCCATACCTCCATCCCCAGGACACGTCAATCAGCTGTGTGTCCACCACTACAGGGAACCCAGGATAACCCACCACCCCAACAACAACAGGGAACTGGGGGCAGTGGCAGTGGGCACACGGTCCAGGGGACGGAGGCCCAGGAACACAGGGGAACTGGGAGGGCTGCTGTGCGACAGGGGGCGGACAGGCCAAGGGAACCCACTCTCCACGAGGCCCTCTCCTCCATCATGGGAGCCTACCACCACTCCCAGGAGACGATGGCAACGGTACTGGCCAAGTTTCAGGATACCCAGCGGATGCAGGAGGAACAGTATTTGGGGTTCAGGGAGGAACTCAGAACCATCAGCTCCACCCTGGGCACCATCATAGGGGTGCTGAAGGAAGTATTCAACACCAGGAGGGACACTGTGGCACAACAAGGGGCCCCTGACACTAGCATGGACGATGAACTGCCCACCACCTCCGCCGGCGCTAGTGGACAAGAGGCACTGCCACAGGACCACCACACCAGCACCCCACCACCTGCAGACAGAGAACCACCCCGCAAACGGTCCCTGAGATCCAGGAACAAGACAGAGCACGATGCCAAGACCCCCGCCAAGAAATGAGACCACCCTGATTGTCATCCCACTGTCCCACTTTGTCACCCTGTCCATATTGAAACTGCCCCAGCTCCACTTCCTATGCCCATATGGGCAATGCACCTGTGAGACTAATAGACTGGACTCTGCCATGGACACTCCTCCGCCATCACCCCTCACCATTTAACTTACCCCTCCAATATTTTGTATTGAAATAAACACACCAAAAGCACCAAAAGATCTGGAGTCTGTCTGTGATTTTGAAATAGTGTATTTGCAATTACAGTGACAAAATGATCTTGAAATAGTAATGTCAACATATCTATGTCACACAGCTCTAATCCATGAGGAATCTAAGCAGATGAGACACGTTGGGACCCACACCTGTGAAACCGTAAGGGAAAGTGACTACTCAGTGACCATACACTGGGTGAAAACGACAGACAGGATAGAGGGAGAAGTGTAAAAGTACATGTAGTAGGCAGGAATGTATTCTCACCTGTGTTTCACTGGAAATATTGCTGGATCATTGAGTCCCTGTTCTGCAGGTCTTCTTCCTCTGCTTCCTCCTCATCACTGTCTACAGGCTCCACAGCTGCAACAACACCGCCATCTGGACCATCCTCCTGCAGAAAAGGCACCTGTCGTCGCAAAGCCAAGTTGTGAAGCATACAGCAGGCCACGATGATCTGGCACACCTTCTTTGGTGAGTAGAAAAGGGATCCACCTGTCATATGCAGACACCTGAACCTGGCCTTCAGGAGGCCGAATGTCCGCTCGATCACCCTCCTTGTTCGCCCATGTGCCTCATTGTAGCGTTCCTCTGCCCTTGTCCTGGGATTCCTCACTGGGGTCAGTAGCCATGACATGTTGGGGTAACCAGAGTGACCTAATAGCCACACACGGTGCCTCTAGAGTTGACCCATCACATAAGGGATGCTGCTATTCCGCAGGATGTAGGCGTCATGCACTGAGCCAGGGAACATTGCATTCACATGGGAGATGTACTGGTCTGCCAAACATACCATCTGCACATTCATGGAATGATAACTCTTCTGGTTTCTGTACACCTCTTCACTCCTGTGGGGGGGGACCAAAGCCACATGTGTCCCATCAATGGCACCTATGATGTTGTGGATATGTCCCAGGGCATAGAAATCACCTTTCACTGTAGGCAAATCCTCCACCTGAGAGAAAACGATGTAGCTCCGCATGTGTTTCAGCAGGGCAGACAACACTCTGGACAACACATTGGAAAACATAGGCTGGGACATCCCTGATGCCATGGCCACTGTTGTTTGAAAAGACCCACTTGCAAGGAAATGGAGCACTGATAGCACCTGCACTTGAGGGGGGATTCCTGTGGGATGGCGGATTGCTGACATCAGGTCAGGCTCCAACTGGGTACACAGTTCCTGGATTGTGGCACGGTCAAACCTGTAGGTGATAATCAAATTTCTTTCCTCCATTGTCGACAGGTCCACCAGCGGTCGGTACACCGGAGGATTCCGCCATCTCCTCACATGTCCCAGCGGACGGTGCCTATGAAGGACAACAGCGACCACAGAGTCAAACAACTCAGAGGTATGTACCCAAAGTCTACACAGAACACCAATCATACACAAAATGTGGCCTGTATGTGTGGTGAGACTAGGCCTAGGTATGTGTGACGCATTTGGAAATTAGGCCATGTGGGCCCCTGATATGGCGGCTGCCTGACCTCTAAAGTGGGACAATGGGATGTGAGGTAACTGCGCTGGCGTTGTACACCGTCGCAGTAGGCGGTCAAAGACCGAGACGCAATGCTGCATTGGTTAACATTGGACCCTAAGGGTCCCAGGAGCCAATGACGATGTACGCCGGCGGTGATGGTACGCACGGCCGCGGACGTGACCGCCGTGGACGTGACCGTCATTTTCTATCTGTATAATCACTCGATACCTGATCTTCGACAGGAGAGGACCTACACTGCAAGTGCAGCTGTGACCTCGGTCTGGAAGAGACAATGGCTCGTGCGTCTGGGGAAAGGGCCCCTGCCTTCACATAGGAGGAGTTGGAGAAGCTCATCGAAGGGGTCCTCCCCCAGTACACGCTACTCTACGGTCCTCCAGACCAACAGGTAAGTACACAGGGAGCATGTTGTATGGGCTATGCCTGTGTGGAGAGGGCTGGTTGTGAGAAGGAAGGGGGCAGAGTTCTGCGTGCATGAAAGACGGTGGGTGCATGTGCCACATGGGAAGGGTAGGGATGGGGGCCACTCACATTGACGGCGCAGTTGGTAATGAGTTATCTTCTTCCCCTGTACATTTCATGTAGGTCAGCGCCCACCAGAAGAAGGATATTTGGCATGCCATCGCCAAGGACGTCCGGACCCTGGGGGTCCACCACAGACGGAGCACCCACTGCCGTAAAAGATGGGAGGACATTCGCCGCTGGAGCAAGAAGACGGCGGAGGCTCAGCTGGGGATGGCCTCCCAACGTGGGAGGGATGCTCGTTGAACCATGACCCCCCTGATGTTCAGGATCCTGGCAGTGGCCTACCCGGAGTTGGATGGGCGCTTGAGGGCATCACAGCAGACACAAGGGGGTGAGTACACTCTCATTCTGCTGACTTTGCGCGCAGTGGAGGTGTCTGGGTGCGGGAGGAGGGCTGTGGGTTTCCCTAGGCCAGGGCGAGTTCCGTAGGCTAGGCCCCTCCGTAAGGCATGGCCATGTGGCCCCCCACCCCACCTCTGTAGAGTGCCAAGTACAGCTATTCATGCACCTGTGTCATCTATGTGTGCAGATGTCGTCCATAGCCTTGTAGGCCATTTCCCAGGAATTGCACTGTAGAGCCCAAGAGTGCGACGTAGTGCAGGGGTCTTCTGTGTCTGTCTTGTCCACCAACGGTAGCGGTAATCAATGCACTCAACATGTCTTTCTTCTGTTCCCCCCCCCTTTTTTGTGGTCTCCCTGTTCTTGTGTGCATTAGCATCATCAGGTGGAGGAGCAGTGGCACCGGAGCACGAGGGAGCTGCATCCCACATGGCCATGGAGGCCCACACTACAGACTCAGAATTCACCAGTGGGACGGAGGGCGAGGGGAGCACCACGGCAGGGACAGGAGCTGAAGCCAGCGACACGGACTCGTCCTCTGATGGGAGCTCCCTTGTGGTGGCGGCAACATCTGTGCCCCCCGCATCAACAGGTACAGCCGCCACCCCCCTCCCAGCACTGCCCTCCCAGCAGCCCCTCAGCCTTCGCCCGTGCCCGCTCACCCAGGAGGGTGGGCATCACCTTCACCCCAGGCACCTCAGGCCCTGTCCCAGTCACCCCTGCTGCCCTCAGTGAGGAGGCCATTGACCTCCTCAGGTCACTCACTGTTGGGCAGTCTCCCATTTTGAATGCAATCCAGGGTGTAGAAAGGCAGTTGCAACAAACTAATGCATTCCTGGAGGGCATTCATTCTGGTCAGGCGGCCCTTCACCGATCCTTTCAAACTCTGGCCTCAGCACTGATGGCAGCCATTGTGCCTGTGTCTAGCCTCCCCCCTCCAACTTCCTCCACCCAGACCCAATCCCCTGTACCTCTGCCTATCCCAAGCACACCATCAGACCAGCCTGCACACACCACACCACACAAGGGAAGCTCAGGAAACATAAGCACCACACATCCCACAGGCACTAACGCAAGCATCACACACATACAGACACACCAACATCCACTGCCTCCACTGTGTCCCCCTCCTCGTCGTCTCCCTCCTCCCTCCCAGTCTCGTCTACACTCACACCTGCATGCACTACCTCTACAGCCACTACGTCCCTCACCAGCACACCCACCAGCACACCCCGCTCACGTGCAGTCACCACCCCAACTACCATACACACGTCGCCTGTGTCCTCTCCCAGTTTGTCTGTGACGCCCCCTTCCAAGATACACAAGCGCAGGCACACACACACCCAACAGCCATCCACCTCACGACAGCCTCCAGCTCATGCACCTGCACCCAAAGCCACTAAACGTAAACCTCCTACAACCACCACCTCTTCCTCCACTCCCAAACCCCCTCCAGCTACCCGTCCCAATGTGTCCAAAAAACTTTTCCTGGCCAGCCTTGACCTTTTTCCTACCACCACCCCCTCGTCCAAATCATAGGTCCCGAAGTAGCACCTCAGCCACAACATCTCCGGGACCAGGGGTGCCTGTTGTCACAGGTATGTGGAGTGCACCGGCCACCAGGACAGCCAGTGTGGCACAGCCAGTCCCCCCCCCCCTGTGAAGCACCAGAAGTTGGCCAGTGCCCGGCGGGAGAGGGGGAAGACTCCAGCCACCCAAGCCACTCCCAGGGGTCCCGGTGGGAGTGTGGACTCAGCTGTGACTCCTCCCAAGGTGGGGAAGGGGCACAAGAAACCCGGCAAGTCTGGGAGGAGCAGCACGGTGGAGAAGACCCCCATCATCCCCGCTGGCCAGGAGGGCCCCGCCAGCCCCATCCTCGCTGCACAGGAGGCCACCGCCAGCCCCAGAGGCCACCGCCAGCCCCATCCTCGCAGCACAGGAGGCCACCGCCAGCCCCATCCTCGCTGCACAGGAGGCCACCGCCAGCCCCATCCTCGCTGCCCAGGAGGAAACCACCAGCCTCTGCCCACCTGCCCAGGAGGGCCCCGCCAGCCACAGCCCAGCTGCCCAGGAGGGCCCCGCCAGCCACAGCCCTGCTGCCCAATGAAGGACCGCCAGCCCCAGCCCAGCTGGGCAATGAAGGACCGCCAACTCAAGCACCGCTGAACAGGGCACCACCAACTCAAGCACCGCTGAACAGGGCACCGCCAACTCAAGCACCGCTGAACAGTTCAAGCACCGCTGAACAGGGCACCGCCAACTCAAGCACCGCTGAACAGGGCAAGCACTGCTGAACAGGTCACCGCCAACTCAAGCACCGCTGAACAGGGCACCGCCAACTCAAGCACCGCTGAACAGGGCAAGCACCGCTGAACAGGGCACCCCCAACTCAAGCACCGCTGAACAGGGCACCGCCAACTCAAGCACCGCTGAACAGGGCACCACCAACTCAAGCACTGCTGAACAGGGCACCGCCAACTAAAGCACTGCTGAACATGGCAAGCACTGCTGAACAGGTCCCCGCCAACTCAAGCACCGCTGAACAGGGCACCGCCAACTCAAGCACCGCTGAACAGGGCAAGCACCGCTGAACAAGCCACTGCCAACTCAAGCACCGCTGAACAGGGCACCGCCAACTCAAGCACCGCTGAACATGGCACCACCAACTCAAGCACCGCTGAACAGGGCACCGCCAACTCAAGCACCACTAGCCCATAAGCGGCTGGGGCACTGACGCAACTGGGACCGTCACGGGGTGAGTGATGCACTCTGGGCACCAGTCCCCCTCCAGAACCAGTGGAGACATGAATCCACTACCTCTGTCCTCAACAGAATGAAGCACTCTGGGCACCAGTCCCCCTCCAGAACCAGTGGAGACATGCTTCCACTACCTCTGTCCTCAACATGATGAAGCACTCTGGGCACCAGTCCCCCTCCAGAACCAGTGGAGACATCCATCCACTACCTCTGTCCTCAACAGGATGAAGCACTCTGGGCACCAGTCCCCCTCCAGAACCAGTGGAGACATCCATCCACTACCTCTGTCCTTGGCAGGATGAAACACTCTGGGCACAAGGCCCCCTCCACAACCAGTGGAGACTGTCATCCACTTGTGAGACTGTTGCTTTGCACTCCCCAGGATTGAACAGTGGGCAACCCACCCACTGGAGAGACTTGAGAGACTGTGGCTTTGCACTCCCCAGGATACAGCAGTGGGCAAACCACCCACTGGAGAGGCTTGAGAGACTGTGGCTTTGCACTCCCCAGGATACAGCAGTGGACAAACCACCCACTGGAGATACTTGAGAGACTGTGGCTTTGCACTCCCCAGGATTCATCAATGGGCATGGAGCCCCCTCGTTGATCTGGTGTCGTGCACTCATCCGGCTGAGGTGCCCCCCCTTCCCTTCCCCCTGAGGTGCCTGTTGTATTTCTATCTGATGCCCCTGCAGTGTTCTCTCTGTTTTGATCTGGTATTGTGTGTGGGCCTCGCCCATGCATTTTGGGCCCAGTGGTCCACGGACTATGAGTGGTGCAATATCTGGACTACTATGAGTGGTGTATATTTTGTTGATAGTGTATATATGTATATTTTTGCGTACTGCATTTTGATATATTACAATGGTTACACTAATTTCCTTTTGTCTTTGCATTCTTCCGGGGGGTTTGGGGGGCGTAACTATAATGTATAGATATGTATTAGTGTGTGTGTTGTAGTGGGTGAGGATGGGGGTGGGGGTGTTGCGTGTGTGTGTCCCTGTTTTTTGCCTCCCCCCCCCCTGTGTCGTAGGTGCAGTACTCACCGTGGTCTTCGCTGCCGGCATTGGTGCTCCTGGTAGAGGAGCAGGAAGACTATCGCTGGTAGGATTTGGAGTTCCGGGTCCATGGTGTTCTTCCGAGTGGAGTGTGTAGAGGTGAGCGTTTTCCCTTCGAAATTCCTGTTTCCACCGTGTTTTTATCCGCGGTGTTTCCGCCCCGGAAAAGGTGGCGGATTGGCCTGTCATAATAGTGTGGGTGGTACATTGTCCTCTGCCTGTCTGTTGGCGGTGACCGCCGCGCTGTTTGTTTGTACCGCCGTGGCGGTCGGAGTGTTAAAGTGGCTGTCTTTGTTGGCGGTTTCCGCCACGGTCGTAATTCCAAAATTTTTACCGCCGGCCTTTTGGCGGTCTTACCGCCGCTTTAACACCGTCCGCCAGGGTTGTAATGACCACCATAGTTACTTGATATAATTATAAACATAACAGGTGAATTTCAGTGTTTTTTAGTGTTTAAAATGTTACGTTGTTGCCCAACATTTCACCTAAACATCATATTATTATAACCTTTGTTTTCTCAGTGGATATCTAGGTTTTTTTAAAAATTGTAAAGTAATATTTAACTACCATAAGTAAATTCAACCCCTTGCTGTACATGAGCTTCTGCTTTGTGTGGTGGGATTTGGGTGCAGGGCCTGGTCTCTAGCTCACTCATAACAACCCAACACCGCATGCCTCCCCCACTTCCCAGGTTGATCTTGGCCCAGCGAATCCCATTCCCTGGGGCTGAGCCTAAATAACTTATTTTGTTTGGGGAGAGGGAGGCCATGCATCCCCCCTCCCCAGGCCGATATCATCTCCAGGGACCCCACCACCGAAGCCCGGCCTAAACATTTCATTTTTTGGGATGGGGGGCCACAGGCCCCCCTTCCCAGGCCCATCTTGGTCCGGAGGACCCCATCGCCTGGGGCACTGCCTAATTATTTATTTTTTGTTTGGTAGTAGTCTGTCACTGCAACCAACCCCTATAACAACCCAACCCCGCAATCCCCCTCCCTCCCCAGGCCAATCTCAGCCCTGGGGACCCCATTCCTTGGGGCCCAGCCTAAATATCGAATTTGTTTTTGGGAGGGTGGCTGTGCAGCCCTCTTCCACAGGCCGATCTTGGCCCCAGGAACTCCATCCCCCGGGGCATGGCCATGTGACCTGGTTGCTCTTGAGCGCACCCAGTCACAATGTTGGGGAATAAAGCAGCACCCTCCTTGTCCGAGCAATTGTGTCCTCTGTCTTCCTGCCTGCATCTCCATGGTCAGTGAGACAGAGGAAACCTCTGCTCCCAGCCATGGAGAACTGATTGACAGCTCTCCCTCGCTGAAAGCAAAGTGTTTGCTGTGACTTGGCAGCAGCTGTCAAGGCTGCCATCAAGCACCAGCAAACAACTATGTCCCAGGACTGGGCACCCTGGGACATAGCAGGAGCCGGATCTAGGGGGTGGCAGTCCCCAGGGCCATCAGTGGCTCAATAAGTGGGGGGGGGGGGCACCTGGCTTCCCTACAAACAATTTACCATGAAGAGGTGGTGTTCCCTTGGGCTGCAGGGGGGCCATGCAGCCCCCAAACTGAATTTCATGAGAGCCCCAGGGTGTTGGTGGTCCCTGTGTCTGCAGTGGGGGGCTAGGCATCCACCGTATTAAGAAGTGTGCCCTGGGGAGGTGGTGGGACCCAGGGATGCGGGGGGCTAAGTGGCCCCCTGCACACATAATGGCTTAGGCCTCGGGGAGGTGACAGTCCCCAGGGCTGCAGGGGGGCTGAGCAGCCCCTGCATTACATAGAAAAATGTGCCCATGGGAGGTGGCAGTCTATGGGGCTCAGTGGGGCCAGGCAGCTCCCTGCATTATATTAGGAAATGTGCCCTGTCGAGGTGGTAGTCCCTGAGGCTTCATGGGGCCGGATGCCCCCCCACACACATAATGGTTTAAGCCCTGGGGAGGTGGCAGTCCCCGGGACTGTGGGGGAGCCAGTGCCCTCCGCATTACATTAGGAAATGTGCCCCAGGGATGTGGCGGTCTCCAGGGGTGTAGGGGGCTGGGTGCACCCACACACCCAATGATTTAAGCCCCGGGGAGCCGTTGGTCTCCAGGGCTGCAGGGTGGCCAGGCAGCCCCCTCATTAAAAATTAGCAATGCCACCAGGCACCTGGCCCACCGGGGGCTTCAGAATTAAGAAGCGCAGGAGCCCTTCCTTGTTGAAGCGTTGACCACCAATCAGATCTCAGCATGAGATCGGGAGTTTTCGTGGAGGCTTTGTGTCCCTATATATACTAATTTGTTTTTTCTTTAATATTTCAAAAACTACTGAACGGATTTACACCAAATAACAACAAGCATTTGTAATGCAATAGGTCTCGCATTTGGTTGGGTTAGGGTTATTGGCATTGTTAAATTATAACTGGACTTTCTTTTGCCACATAAATTGGTCAACTCTGTCACATAATAATGTCCTTTCCTGCTATATAATTCCAATGGCGCTGCATATAAGAAAATCACTTACATTTACCTTCTTCCTCTATCTGCAGAAAAAAATGAAATTGTTGCTATTTAGCATCCTAATTTACATCTGCCATGCTAATTCCAATAGAATACCACTTTCACCACCCCACCATCAGAGTTGCTGGCTGGCTAACACAATTCCCTCCAAATAAAGACAGCCACATAGAAGAAATAAACTAGAAGAGTTACCCAAACATATCAAGAGTGCTCAAACAGTGCTACTGTAATAAGGATGTTAAGTTGGCCTGAATCATAGTCATATATGTATTAAGGAGAGATTATTAAAACATATACAGTACAATTATCATATAAACCTTTATCAGAAATAAACTTTTGGCATTAGACTGTAATGCTCATAACACAATAGCTAAATTATAATTTGTAAAAAAAAAAAAACATCGTCTTGCAAGTGCATTTGCATGAGAGAATCCAATCCCACCGTACCGCACGTCACGGAGAGCTCTGTACAGGTGAGTGTAATGAACAATTAGGAATCAGGTGATTTCTAGTGTAATACGCCTGGAAACTTCCGCAAGGCACATTGTTCCCTGTTACAGACACCCAGCTAAAACACTTTGAATTCTAAAGAAAATATTTCCTCATCAACCCAGGCACACAACCAATTTTTGGGCAACTGCGTTGGTGTCTGCCGAGCTTAACATGCCACAATAACTGCTCAGAAGGCCATGGGAGCCGTGTGTCCATCACAAATCTCGGTCATTCCTCGTCCACTGCACCACCTGTTGGTGGTACAGAGAGTGAAATATACGTCCTTTATGTTTATTCATTTATTTCTGAAAGGTATTTAAATCATCTGGGCCTCATTAAACAGGCATCAGAGCTCTATACATTAAACTAGCCATGCAATAAGTTACTGTACTTTAGTTACCCGGTACAGGAGCTTCATGAGTGGGCCTCTGTCCATAGCAGAGGGTGAGCCTGGATATTATGGTATTGCTTGTGTATTGCTTCAGGCAGTTTTCAGAAAATGCAGGGACTAGTTTAAGTCTATATTATTACACCCGAGTGCTGCAATGGGTGGGCCGACTGATGGCTCCAAGGATTAACTGAACATTTTTCTTTTGGCCCATATTGATGCCCACGCCCCCAGGGGGCGGATATTATAAAGTATTATACTTTATGGATCCACTTATCTTTGCAGCAGCTTCTTTGCTTGACTAGTCCATTAAATCGTACAAAGTTTCAAACAGACCGTCAGATGTGATTACTTCTAGTAGTGACAAAACAGCCCCTCACAACACAATAGAGACACCTGTGCATTTCTTCCTTTAAGGACAGTTCGTATGATGACATCCATGAATGTAAGGTCTCCTGGTAAAACAAGAGAATGCTCTTGTGGCCGTGACACGTGACATGGCCGGCAGAGCCAGGCCAGAGTCCATCATGTGTCAAGCTAAGTAAGGGTCTCTAAAATAACTCTAAGGAATCAAAAGGAAGCTCTGGAGGCATATGAATCTGTGAGTTTCGGAAACGGTGGGATAGAGCCAATTATGTGTGGCACATCGGGTCCTTTGTGGAGCTCTGAAGTAACCAAGAGAGGCATAGGCATTTAAGAGGTCCGGCAGGTTAGCATCACGTCAAGCTAAGAATCTTTTAGTGGAGAAAGAAAATGAGAAAACAACCTTGGAACCTTTGCATCCAAAAAGTCTGGACCATTAGCAACTTGTCAAGACAGGGTCTTTGAAAAGGCACTTATGAAATAAAAAATGCACTCTTGTGTATCTGAAAAGACCAGGAAGTGCTAGGTCAGATGTGGTGGCATGAGGAGAAGAGCCGCCACCACGGGCAACTAGTAGATGTGTTCCCAATCAGTGCGAGAGCATGGACTCCACTGTTCCACTATTTACAAAAGTTGTTTATTGTTGCTTCAGTGATGAGGCCAGTTGGGGAGCTCGGTTTCTGAAAACCCTGCACTAATCTTTCCCAGAAAAGAGTAGCCCCCTTCAGCTGTTGTTCGCACACAATGACAAACCACTTTTTCCGCCCATGCTGGTATACCATGCCATGAATCTCACTGGGCCTACTAACAGATTTCTCACCACAGCGAGTCTGTGTTTATCTGTGTACAAACCCGAATGTTTTAACCAAAAACAAATGAATGCTGCATTATAAATTATGTTGGCCCCCTGCTTATCCCCCAGGATTCTGCCTACACCATCTTCTATCCAACCTTTTCCCCCTAAGACCACCTCCCAATGTCATCCTTATCTGCTCGCCCTTTACTACCTTGGTGCCCTTGGTGCACTACACACTTTTGCCTCAAAGGCGGACACAAAAAAAAAGGAAGTGCTTAGCACACCACTTTCAATATGCCCCAGAGGTGCCCATCTCATACTCCGTCCAGAAGCAGGGACTGAATGTGGAAAGTTTTCTTCTGGGAAGTACTCATTGTAAAGAATACGTTAGTGCTGTGTTGTAACAGACACAGCTGGCGACTTTGGAACCACATGAACCGGGTTTGAGTCTTTGTGTCGGCTGAACGTAACAACTAAAAAAAAAACTCATAACCAAAATCCCTACTCAATGTTTTACCTCCCCTAGGTGAACACGTACAGGAAGCACAGCCCACATCAAAGAACAAGCATAAAGAAAATGAGTGAAAGAATCAGTGCTCTGAATTGAGATGATATCAATGTGAAGTACCTGGTAGTCATGCAAAGCGCTCCAATATTGCTGATTAGGTTTGCGCTGTGTAATACTTGAAAGCAACATGGAGCGCAAAGGGGAGAGACAAGAGAGAAGCTCGACCTAAAAAAAAAAAAAAATAGTCTCAAAACCATGAGTAAAACACGGACGCTGAGTATGTTGATAGTAGTTGTCCGGTGCTCTCAAGGAGGGCTAAACACCGGAAAAACGCATGACCTATGCATTCCTTTGATAAATTAAATCAGGGGAATTTTAAAAGGCAAACCCACAAACGAATGAAAGTGATGGGCGTGACATGGGCGTGGTTAAAGCCCATAAAATAGATCCCAACAGATCAGAAGGGCTTGTGCACTTGACCTAAAAAGGGTGCTTTCTGGACCAAGAGATACCTTTATGCCAAATATGGTGCAATTCTGTCCAGTGGTTCAGGCGCTGTTCCTGTTCAAAATCCCTATGAAGATTAACATGGGAAAGGCAACTTTTTTGACCCCTTCTTTTTCCCTGCCCCCGCTTGACTGATCAACCCAAAACTTTCCATAAAGCAGGTGATGTAATCGTCAAATTTTTATGGATAATCTGGTGAAGATTTATCAACCAGCGTCAAAGAAATAGGAAAGTAAAAAAACACTTTTTCTATAGAAACTAAGGCCCATATTTATACTTTTTGATGCAAACCAGCGCTGGTTTGTGGCAAAAAATTTACCGCCGGCTCACGCCATTCCAACACGCCAGGCGGACACCTTATTTATGGATTGACATTAGCCAGCGCTGCGGCCTGGTTAGAGTAAAAAAAAATGACTCTAACCGAGCAACGCAAGTGTAGGGAAGAATGGGGGTTATGCGTCAAAAAATGGTGCAAGTCAGGTTACAGTAAAAAATCATGACTTGCGCCATTTTTTGACGCACAACCCCCATTGAAATGACTCCTGTCTTAGGAAAGACATGAGTCATGCCCCCCTCCCCAATGGCCATGCCCAGGGGACTTCTGTTCCCTGGGCATGGTCATTGGGCACAGTGGTATGTAGGGGGGCCCAAGTTAGGCACCCCTATGCCACTTAAAAAAAAAATACTTACCTGTACTTACCTGGGATGGGTCCCCCCATCCATGGGTGGGCGAGGGTGGCAGGGGGTGTCCCTGGGGGCAGGGAAGGGCACCTGTGGACTGCTTCCATGGTCAGAGACCATGGAAATAAGCCCACAGGTCCCTTAACGCTTGCCCTCACCCAGGTGTTAAAAAATGGCGCAAATCAGGCTGTGAGCCATTTTTTAAGGCCCCCCCTCCAGTGCGTCAAAATGACGCGGGAGTATAAATAAGGCACACAGGCCTTAAAGTAATTTTTTGGACAGGAACGCCTACCTTGCATGTCATTAACGCAAAGCGGTTTCACGCATCCAGAAAATGACGCACATTGCAAAATTTTGACGTTCGCGGGGTCAGGTGTCAAAGTATAAATGTGGTGTTAGGTTTGTGCCAAATTTGCGTCCACATTTTTTACGTAAATTCGGCACAAACAGAGTGTAAATATGCCCCTAGATCTTAACTATAACTACCTAGTGGCGACCACAACTAGGAGTTTTATATATATATATATATATAGTAACCAAACATGCTCCGCTTAAGAGCCAAAAAGGAGCACTCTCCGGATGCTCAGCCACATTCATTACACCCAGCATGACGCGTTTCAGCAGATTGCCTTTCTCAAATGCCGGTAAAGAAATGGACATTTACTCACAGGTGCTTTAAATAGTTTTCCTTCATTGTTATTCGATGATACTCGTAAGTAAAAAAAGGACTAAAAAGTCTCCATAAATCACACAGCTAGCAGTGCCGCCATGATCCCATGTACTTTTAGATGTTGCTTAGTCCCAGTTATAACTTTTCTTTAGTAGCGTTAAATACCCAAATGGTTCTGGGCACATTGCTGTTCACAATGTAACTGGAACACATTTAGCTGTAATCTTTCATCTTTCCTGTTCTTATTAAAGCAAGCAAATGTCTCTTAGCACAATAAATCAGCTGAGTCCTTTCATCCAGCCGTCTCTTGCCCACATTTTATGTCTCTCCATACCTGAAAGCGGTAGCCTGGTGACTGCCGCAAAAACATGTAGTCATGTCCTGAAAAAACAGCAGGCATTTAGGAGTTTAAAGGGCTGCAACAGTTCTGGCAATAACAATTCAATCCTTTCACAAATGCCACCAATATTGCTGAACACTTTTGGGATGGGTGCTTCCTTCATGCAAGTGGCAGGCACGTGAAATATAGCAACCAAACAGGCTCCACCTCAAAGCCAAAAAGGAGCACTCTCTGGATTCTCAGCCACATTCATTACACCCAGCATGACTCATTTCAGCTGATTGCCTTTCTCAAATGCCGGTAAAGAAATGGACATTTACTCACAGGTGCTTTAAATAGTTTTCCTTCATTGTTATTTCATGATACTCGTAAGTAAAAAAGGACTAAAAAGTCTCCATAAATCACAGAACTAGCAGTGCTGCCATGATCCCGCTGCATACGGCCATGTTAAAAACCATAGAAATTCACTGAAAACAACACAGGTTACAGGGACATTATAGTTAGGAAATAGATTTTTTTTAAACATAGTAATTCACCTAAGAAGCCAAAGGTTACAAGGACATAATAGGTAAGTTCACATTTTATTCACACAAAACCATAGAGATTTAGCAGTTACAATTATCTCAAATAACTATAACTCATGCCCTCGCCATGCACGGCTAATTACCTGAGATATTACATCACTGATGACATTTCCTATGACATCATTGATTGATAATATCACTGTAACATTTGCAGTAAAATTATTGAGGAGAAAACAGTGCATTGCTGGGGCGCAAGTTATAAGGACATTTTATAGTGCTTCCACTTTCCTATGAAATGTTTTTTCAACTGTACAAATCAATTTAAAAGTTTTAAGATGGTGAAAAATAAATTTACAAAGACCTTCCCCAGTCACTCACATTTATCTGAAAATTCAAATGTGATTGACAGGATTAGTGAATCAGCAGAGCAGAAAATTGTTTTTGTTTTCAGAAAGATATCTATCTATCTATCTATCTATCTATCTATCTATCTATCTATCTATCTATCTATCTATCTATCTATCTATCTATCTATCTATCTATCTATCTATCTCTCTATCTCTCTATCTATCTATCTATCTATCTATCTATCTATCTATCTATCTATCTATCTATCTATCTATCTATCTATCTATCTATCTATCTTCATTACCTACTGGTGGTCACCAGTAGGTAGTTATAGTTAGGATCAGGTTTCCTTAGGGAAACAGTTTTTTGTTTTGTCAATAAGTTTGGTGGAGTTTGACGAACCCTCATGAAATTTTCAAAACTAGGTTGCCACTCACTTCAGCTGCTGTCATGAACGTTTTGGGGTGCTTCATCAAGCGGGGGCTGAGAAACAGGAGGGCGGGTCCCAAAAAGCTTTTTCCCTTTGCAATTTCCTATAGGGATTTTGAGCACGACTACAGCCAGAACCACTGTGCGAATTTATGTCAAATTTGGCAGAAAGATAGCTCTTGGTCCATAAAGAACCCTTTTTGTGATTTGGTATAAATCTATTGAGTAGTTTTAGAGTTATTAAAGGAAAAATAAATTGTAGATCTATGGACACAGAGCCACCACGGATCCAACAGAACCTGTGCTGATATTTGAAGGTTGCCAACATTTCAACCAGGAAGTGTTGGCAGCCATTTTGCAACAGTGGAATAGTGAAAAAAAAAGGGGCACGATAGGAACACCCTGACCCCTAGGCTGGTTGTGTTCCAGGGACCCCGCCTGTGCCCTAAAGCAATTTAACACATTTTCACTGCAAAATTTGCAGAGGATCTGCAAATCTCAGTGAAAATGAAAAAAAAAAACAAGTGGTCTCCTGTGCTTGTTTCTCTTTCAGCCCTCGGGTGGCCAGATCTTCAGGACATATTTAAATATTAAACAGGGGAAAGGTCACATGTGGCCCCCCTCCCTAATGTCAGTTTGTGCCATGGGGGTTCCCAGCTCCCAGGGGCTTGGCTGGCTAATATGAGGGGGCTGCATGGACCCCCCCTTTCCTGCTTTAAATTTTGCGCCGGGGACCACCACCTCCCCGGGGGTGACCTAATACAAAACTAAGGAGGGGAGGTACGCGTTCACACTTTTAGAGCCATTAATGGACCTGGGGACCACCACCCCTCTGGGCCGGCTACCTATCTTCCTAGGTGCCCACCTTCAGGAGATAGGAGTTTGCTTTCGCATGGTAGGAGCTTTAGTAGCTCCCGCCATGCAAGAGCAAATGATAACTCCATTCCCAACGGGTGGGAGCAGGAAAACTGCTCCCGCTCGCAAGGAGCAGATTTTTCATCTGCTTCCCTACCCTCTTTCAAGTGGGTAGGAAAACAGATGACAGGATTCATCCCACACGCAGGGAGGAGAATTTGTTGCTGCTCTTTGCATGCTGAGGCGGTGAGCTGGCAGGAACTGTGGGGGCATTGCGGCTCCCCCTCGCAGTCACCTTACTTAGTGTAGATCAAACTCTGTTTAGTGTTGTCATTTTTTCCACACCAGGATTCATGTTATCCTGAGTAACTCATACTAGCTGAGGAACAATCACAAGTCAAAATTACAGACACACAAGGTCTGAAATGTTTTTTCAACTGTACGAAAGTCAAATATTGTATTCAATTTGCAAGTTTCAAGATGGTGAAAAATAAATTTACAAAGACCTTCACCAGTCAGTCATATTCATCCACAAATTTAAATGTGATTGAGAGGATTAGTGAATCAGCAGAGCAGAAAATTGTTTGTGTTTTCAGAAAGATCATCTATCTATCTATCTATCTATCTATCTATCTATCTATCTATCTATCTATCTATCTATCTATCTATCTATCTATCTATCTATCTATCTATCTATCTATCTATCTATCTATCTATCTTCATTACCTACTGGTGGTCACCAGTAGTTAGTTATAGTTAGGATCTGGTTTGCTTAGGGAAAATAGTTTTTTGTATTGTCAATAAGTTTGGTGCAGTTTCACTAACCCTCATGAAATTGTCAAAACTAGGTTGCCACTCACTTCAGCTGCTGTCATGAAAGTTTTGGGGTGGATCATCAAGCGGGGGCTGAGAAACACGGGAGAGGGTCCCAAAACGCTTTTCCCCTGTGCAATTTCCTATAGGGATTTTGAGAACGACTACAGCCCGAACCAATGTGCAAATTTATGTCAAATTTGGCAGAAAGGTAGCTCTTGGTCCATAAAGAGCCCTTTTTCTGATTTGGTATAAATCTATTCAGTAGTATTAGAGTTATTAAAGGAAAAATAAATTTGTATATCTATGGACATAGAGCCACCGCGGATCCAACAGAACCTGTGCTGATATTTGAAGGTTGACAATACTTCAACCAGGAAGTGTTGGCAGCCATTTTGGAATAGTGGAATATTGAAAAAAAGAAAAGGAGCATGGTAGGAACACCCTGACCCCTAGGCCTCGGGTGTTCCAAGGACCCCAACTGGGCCCTAAAACAATTTTGAAAATGTTCACTGCAAAATTTGCAGAGGATCTGCAAATCTCAGTGAAAATGAAAAAAAAAAAAACAAGCGGTCTCCTGCGCTTGCTTTTCTTTCAGCCCTAGGATGGCCAGGTCTTCAGGACATATTTAAATATTAAACAGGGGAAAGGGCACATGTGGCCCCCCTCTCTAATGTCAGTTTGTGCCACGGGGTTCTCACCTCCCAGGGGCTTGGCTGGCTAATAAGAGGGGGGTGCATGGACCTCCCTTTCCTGCTTTTAATATTGCACCGAGGACCATAACCTGCCTGGAGGTGGCTTAACACAAAACTAAGGAGGGGAGGCATGTGTCCACCCTCTTGGAGCCATTAATGGACCTGGGGACCACCACCCCCCAGGGCCGGCTCCCTATCTTCATGGTAGGAGCTTTAGTAGCTCCCGCCATGCAAGAGCAAATGATAACTCCACACCCAGCGGGTGGGAGCAGGAAAACTTCTCCCGCTCGCTAGGAGCAGATTTTTCATCTTTTTCCCAATCCTCTGTCAAGCGGGCAAGAAAACAGATGAAAGGATTGATCCCACACGCAGGGAGGAGAATGTTTTGCTGCTCTTTGCATGCTGGAGGCAGTGAGCTGGCAGGAACTGTGGGGGCATTGCGGCTCCCCCTCGCAGTCCCCTTACTTAGTGTAGATCACTCTGTTTATTGTTGTCATTTTTTCCACACCAGGATTCATGTTATTCTGAATAGCTCATACTAGCTTGAGGAACAACCACAAGCCAAAATTGCAGACACACAAGGTCACTGGAAACATTACCTCGGGGTCCTTTACGCAGTTAAAGTGTAGACTATGCATATCCAACAAGGTAGCACTTCCTAATTAGCCAGTAGAAAGTACTCCAGTTGGGTAGACATTTTGAACACAACTGTGGCCTCTTCTAAGCAGGTCAAGATCTATTCTGGGAGTGACACCCATTTCACAGAAATTAAACCTTAATGGGAAGCACTTACAAATACAAACAAAACAGGTGACGCAATTGGAATAAAGTACAAATCATCCTAAATTCTTGCTCTTGGCCAAGGCAAAGCAAGTGTGTCTTGTCTGCAGTTCCACAATGAAAAATTATCTGAAATGTGGGGGTTGATCGTCTACAGGGGGTTGGCTGAGAGCCTGCCTACGCGGCCGGGGCATGCAGACAGTCCCCACCACTAATGGCCGAAGGTTGCGTACAGCGAGGTTTGGATTAATGTAAGGTGATTTAATATTATATTACTTAACGTTGCAAAAACCTTACAAACTCACTGAAAAAAACCTAGGTTACAGGGATGTTATAATGAGGAAATAGAATTAAAAAAAATTAAGAAATTCACTGAAAAAAAAAACAAAGGTTAGAGGGACGTTATAGTTAGGGTCTGAATTTACATGCGCAAAACCATAGAAATTGAGCTGTTAGAGTTATTTCAAGTAACTATAGTTTGTGGACCAGGGTAACTATAATTCGCAACCTCGTCATGCACAGCTAACTATCCCACATATTACATCATTGATTTTATTACTGCAACATTTGCAATAAAATTATTGATGAGAAAACTGCGCATGGTGGTGTCCCTAGTTATAGTTACCTTGGGCACAAGTTATAGTTACAGTGGAGTGTAGACTGTAATAGTGTATAGTGGAGTAGCGTACAATGGAGTGGCATATATTGGAGTGCTATAGACTGGAGTGACATACAGTGGCCAGGAGTAGAGCGTAATAGTATCCAGTTGAATGGGGTACACTGGAGTGGAGTTTGATCAAATAGCGTAGAATGAAGTGGTGTGAAGTGGAGTGCCATACACTGGAGTGGTGTAGAGTGGAGTAGCGTACAGTGGAGCAGCATATAATGGAATAGTGTACAGTGGAGTTTGTAGAGTGTAGTGGTATACATTGGAATAGAATAGAGTGGAGTGGCATACAGTAGGATGGCATAGAGTGGAATTACATATAGTGGTTTGTTTCCAGTGTAGTGGAATACAGTGGAGTGGCATAGAGTGGAGTCTTGCACAGTGGAGAGGTATAAAGTGGAGTAGTGGAGAATGGAATAGCATACAGCAGAGTGGCTACAGTGGTGTGGCATAAGGATGAGTGTGTAATTTAGCAGCAATGTAGCTTATGGTGTCACGGTAACGCAAAACAGCAAATTGCGCTGCCTCATGTTTTTCCAGATTTACCATTCAATGCAAGACCATGAATGCTGGCCTTGTCTTCTTTTGTAAATCTGACTTCAATATTTCATTGCCCATCTGACACCATGAGTGACGCAAGGGCACAGAAATCCAATAATAAACTAGTTATATTTTGGGCCGTGGTATACAGTGATAACTTTGCAGTCTACTTTGGTATATGGCAATGACAAGCCAGTATATATTTGGGTAATGGCTGTTTTTAGAGAATGAAAAAACAGCCATATTATTTTTACTACACTCTGATTATGTTCAGTGTTAGGGCCTCAGATATAGGTACATAGTAGGTCCCTACCTATTACCACTTTATCTAAGTGATAAAAGGTAGGGAAATTTGTGCCCATTTACTATGGTAATTTCACAACTTTTTGTAAAATTCAGTGAAAGTACAGCAATGACAGATATCAGTAAGTTTAAATGCCTTATGACTTACAAAATACTTGCCCCACCTAACTGCAGTACCCAAAAAGGATCATCTCTGCAACATAATGTATGATTGTGCCAAATATCAGGTAAATCCATTCAGCCGTTTTCATGCTACGTCAAATGCAATAGTCTATGGGAAATGCCTTGATAAAAATCACATTTTGGGACCCCATTTTATTTTTGCACTCCCTTAAGGATTCACCACAAAATCGTATATCATCTGAAAATGTTGAAAATGCTATAGGTCTGGTACGTTTTGTGGTGAATTGTCAAACAGGTGGAAAATTATTAGGAGGCTAATATCCAAGAAATTCCTATCACAGAGAATATTAACTTTAACTACAGAGTGGCTATCAGATTTAATGTCATTTCTTTATTTTTCGCTATTGTATTTGCTATTTATCTGCTTATTAGTTTACATAATCATGTGACCATAAATGTGTCTTTTAGTTATTCATGCAGTACTTATGAAACTTTACAAATGCAGCCTCGTTTATTTTTTGGGCTTCCTTGCTACTTTTAGTAGAATTGTGCTACCTATGAAGCCCAAAAGGAATGAAAGCAAATTATTGTTGTTATAAAAATTAAGAATATTATTTTTTCCTGATGGACAATTATCATGTCCTCCATATAGTAATTTGTATGACTCACTGCTAGGTCACTTTTTAATTTTATTGCAGATGAGTGCAAAAGAAAGATGATTTTTGTTTGGCTTGCTGGGCCACTTTTATTTTGTGAGCAAAGCAAGCATGCAAAGAAAAAATATGTAGTTTAAGATGTATTCTATTTGTTATGTATTTGTTTATAGGTTTCCATTAGCATGTGACCATAAATTGGTCTCTCAGTTGTTTCTGTAGTGAATATGAAACTTTACATATTTAGTCTAGTTTATTTTTTGTGCTCCTTTGCTCCATTTAGTAGAATTGTGCTACAAAATATGATTAAGCTGAAAACCTTATAACGTACAAAATATTTACTCTACTTACCACAGTACCCCAAATCATAATTTGTGCACCCTAATATCTAATCCTGCCAAGTTTCAGCAAAATCTGACTGATTGTTTTCGCTCAACACAAAATACAAAATTCTATGCAGAATGCATTGGATTTCAAGTCTGTTTTGGGACCCCCCTTTTTTCCTTGGCCAAATGTTGCAAAACTTTCAGTACTCGACAATGGAATGAGGGTAGCAGGTCTACAACTAACTATAACCACAGAGTGGCTACCCCCACTCTGTGCAATCTATATCTATATAGCTATATCTATATCTACCTATCTAAATATAGCCACCACTGTGTAGTTGTAGTTAGGTCAGAGTTTTTGTTTTGTTTTGCTAATTACTTTGGTGCTGTTTACAAAACTTTGTAAAAAAAAGTTCATCCACCTTCTTCTAGGCAAGTTTCATGGTGATCCATCAAATGGGGGCAAGAAAAAGGTGGGGGTCACAAACTGTGTTTTTTCTATGCAATTATCCATTGCAATTTTGGAAAGTGAGGCAGAAAAAATGACTAAACAGAATTGCACGTAATTTGTGAATACCAAAAAAAAGTCACTTTATAGAAAAGTGTAAGTTTAGCTTTGTGAATCAGGCTCAGAGTCAATTCATCCAGGTCACTAATAACCTGATATCTGCATGTTTATAGAAGTGAGTCCCTTGATCCTGTATAGGAACAGCCAGTGGATGAAAATAAACATTAGAGAAAGCAAACAAAGGGGAAGAAACTTGCAGAAATCTGCAATAAATATCACGCATAAGGACATCAATTGAGGCAGACCTACTGTTTTGGTGCACTGAGACCAGTGAGAATTATCCATTCTGGAACTGATCCAGACTAGGGCCCATATTTATATTTTATGACGCAAACCAGTGCCGGCGCTGATTTGCGTAAAAAAAGTACCGCCAGCTAACGCCATTCCAATGCGCCAGGTGGGCGCCTTATTTATGGATTGACGTTAGCCGGCGCCGCGACCTGCTCAGAGTAAAAAAAAATTACTCTAACCAGGCAGTGCCGGCATAGGGGAAAATGGGGGTTGTGCGTCAAAAAATGGTGCAAGTCAGGTTTGAGTAAAAAATCATGGCTCTAACCGGACTTGCGACATTTTTGGGCACACAACCCCTATTGAAATGACTCCTGTCTTAGCAAAGACACGAGTCATGCCCCCCTGCCCGAAGGCCATGCCAAGGGGACTTCTGTTCCCTGGCCATGGCCATTGGGCACAGTGGCACGTGGGGGGCCCAAGTTAGGCCTCCCTATGCCACTAAAAAAGTTTTCAAAAAATATTTACCTCAACTTACCTGTACTTACCTGGGATGGGTCCAAAAAACTTTGACGCACATTCAGCGGAAACCGTGCACAAAATTCCTCTGTGTGAGTCATTTTTTGGATGCGGTAAACTGCCTTGCGTTAATAACATGCAAGGTAAGCGTTTCCGCCCAAAACATGACTTTAAGGCCTGTGCGCCTTATTTATACTCCTGCGTCATTTTGACGCACAGGAGAGGGCGGGCCTTAAAAAACGGTGCACAGCCTGATTTAACGCCTGGGTCAGGGCATGCGGTAAGGGACCCGTGGGCTCACTTCCATGGTCTCTGACCATGGAAAGAGTCCAGAGGTGCCCTTCCCTGCCCCCAGGGACCCCCCCTGCCACCCTCGCCCACCCCTGGAGGACACCATGGATGGGGGGACCCATCCCAGGTAAGTACAGGTAAGTTGAGGTAAGTATTTTTTTTGTTTTTTTAAAGTGGCATGGGGGGCCTAATTTTGGGCCCCGCTACATGCCACTGTGCCCAATGACCATTCCCAGGGGACAGGAGTCCCCTGGGCATGGCCATTGGGCAATGGTGCATGACTCCTGTCTTTGCTAAGACAGGAGTCATTTCAATGGGGGTTGTGTGTCATAAAATAGCGCAAGTCAGGTTGGAGGCATGATTTTTGCCTCAAACCTGACTTGCACCAATTTTTGAAGCACAACGCACATTTTCCCCTACGCCGGCTAACGTCATTCCTTAAATAAGGTGCCTGCATGGTGTATAGGAATGGCGAAAGCCGGCGGTAAATTTTTTGACGCCGGCGCTGGTTTGCGTCAAAAAGTATAAATATGGGCCTGAATATTTCACCCACCCCTACACCTCTAACATTACAACAGATGCTTCAGGATGGCAACATGGTCAAAGGTGTCAAAAGAGGCCAAGAGATCTAACAAAATCAAAGCAACTTTATCACCTCCATTCAAGGTGGCTGAATCTTTACAAAACCTGTGATTCAGAACCTCCATTTGGGCAGAACCTTCTGTGGAACTAATGGAGACAGCTCTCTGCTTCTACAAATTCTCAAAGACTAGCCATCATATTCAGTGCTACACAGTGACATAAATGTTATCAACATGCTATACAAATCGAAGTACAATATAACACAGCCATCTCCAAGACTTTGAAAGCCACAGACTGAAGAGAGTTGGGCTGAACATTTACAGGACCATTTTTATCCAGCAACAGGTTTTTAATCAGTCACTGTGAGTTAATAGCCTTAAAAATCTATCCTGTTTCTAGTGAGATATTAATAATTTCTCTGAGTAGTGTTCCCAGTGATGAGAAAAAAACATCTTCACTATGGAAATGCTAGCTATGTCAAGAGGAGACCCTAAAATAATTAAGCCTAATATCCCTTCAAGTTGCGGGTGAGAACTCGAGCCAGAAAACTTCAATTTTGCTATTAACAAGCATTTATGTGCAACATGGTGGGTGAAAACTTTACTTTCTAACAAAATGTTAATAATTTAATAGAGAAGTAGCCACATAAAAACATATCATCATGTTGACTCTGATCCTACTGGTATAATCACTTTGAAAAAACTTGAAGATTTTTTTTTTCTGTTAATGACAGGGACAGTTGACTCCATGTGTTAGATAAAGATAATTCACTAACCTACAACAGAGAAAAATAACCAACTTACCAGAACCTATTTACCATTGTCAAGAATTACACTTACATTATTGAGGAAGATGAACTACAAACAATTAGTAGAAAGATAATCACATTCACCCTTTTAAAGAAAACCAGCCCACTACTCAATACAGAGAACTTAACCACATTCACTGTAAAAAAAAGAAAGAGAATCTACTCACCATCAGAGAAATATAAGCACACCTGTTTATAGAAAAATAACTCCATCCTGCACAGAAACATAGATCAACCTTAATAAAGAGTTAATGGACTTCAGGCTTCTTCTGGGTTAACCTTCAACCAAAAGGTATGGGCTTTCAAGGTTACAGACATAGACAAGACTCCTTCAGATGGCACTGATATTAATTTAAAAAAGAGGAGCCTGATAACATGCTAACTAATTCCCCCTGCAAAGTGTAGCAAAGTATGAAAAATAATTCACATGCTCATTTAACACCAGAAATAACAAAATGAGATTTTCCATTTAATAGGCCCTCGTCAGAACTGAAAAGGATGATGCCTAGCCAAAGTGGGTCACAATTGCTCAGCTGGTTCATCTCAGGTCTGAAATGTAGACAACATTACTCATGCTTCCATAGCAAAGTGTTTGTTAAAAAACCTTCTTCTGCTCTAATCAACAAGGGAATGTCACATGCCAATTCCGTAACTACTTGAAACCACGCTTTTAACACCCAACATGGAGTTATCAGTACTGACATGTTGGAAAATGGGTTATTGGTAGGGCAGGTAGGTACCTACACCTAGCAACAAGCCACTAACCTCCACATAGGTACAGTTAAGTCTCAGTAAATTAATCCCAGCTCAACCCTTGGTAGCTTGGCAACGAGCGTCAAGGCTTAACTTAGGAGACAAAGTGTAAAGCATTCAAATATCACAAAACAGTAATTAAATAAAACACAGGAAACAGTTTAAAAATCCAAAACCAATTTATAAAAATAGTTTATATTTTTATCTTTAAAATGACACGAAAATGATTAAAATCGGTTATGGGGAACCGGAGATATGAATTTTTAAAGAATTATTACTTTTCTAGCGCTTAGAAACAAAAAGCGCCAATCGGGTCATCTGGTTGCACCTCGACAGGGGCAAAGTCAAACTTTCAGGCCGACCGCGATGGAGCCCTCGGTTAAAAAGTTACCTTCTGACTTAGTCTTTATTTTGAAGTTTTTCTTCACCGGGACGAACCTGCCAGTTGAATCCGACCTCCTGGAGCCCTTGTCCGGATACGCGATGTGGGTTTCCTCGGTGGAGACTTTTACCTTCGGACTTAGTCGTTTTTTCGAGATGAAAATCCTTCGACCGGGGTAAACCTGGATCTTGATCTGACGTCCATGGAGCCCTTCTCGGATACAATGGCTGGGAGGTCCCGGTCAACTTTTTACGTTCGGACTTAGTCTCTTTTTTGGATGTTTTTCTTTACCGGGACGAACCACGAAGTCAGGCCGGGTCGCGGTTGAGGCAAGCCGGCTAGAATTTCCGCGCCGGGTCGGTCCCTCTCTGGAGCTTTTTTCCAAAAATTCTCAAATCTTTTCCAAACTTCTGGGGCTTCACCCAGATGTTCTTTTAAGGTTCTTTTGGGGTCCACAGCTCACCCCAAGGGTCCAGAAGTTCTGTGATGGTCCTTGGGGGGTGCGGACTTCAACTCCCAGAATGCACCTGGCGCAAACTCCTTTTTGGCCACTGGACAGTGGTCAGCTGGTCGCTTTCTTCAGGAGTTGGTGCAGGGGACTCTGGTTTAGCAATTTTTCACCTGTAGCAAACAGGGAGTCCCTCCTTGAACCAGTTGAAGCCAGGCAAAGTCCTTCTTGTGGTGAAGCCCAAGTGTGCAGCTGGTGCAGTCCTTCTGAGTGCAGGGTCCAGGTGCAGGCCAGGGGTCCAGCAGGGCAGTCCTTCTTCTTCTTTAGTTCCTTTCTTGTTGAATTCTGGAGGGGATCTGAGGTGTGGGTGCAGGTCTGCCAGTTTTATCCTTGCTCCTGGGTGAAAAGCAGGGGGGCCCTGGTTCTCCAATCAGGGACAGGGTCGTCCCCCTGTGATGACCACTTCCTGGGAAGTGTGGCAAAAATCCATCCCAGAAGGCAACAGTCTCTAAAAATCCAACATGGATGAATCTGATTTTTGGAGGTTACATCTGGCTGAGCCCACCCACTGGTGTGGCTAAAAATCATACACACACCCCTCTCCTGCCCTCTCCTAATCTAATCAAGGGGGCACCTAATTGTCTGGGGTTGCAGGATGTGGGGGTGTTGCTGGGTGCTGCAAATGTCCTTCTCTGCCTTTGAAGACCAGTTTGGCAGCCCTCCCCCTTCCTGCCTCACCATCTGCTGAGGGGAGATTCTCTCCCCCAAGCACATTCCTTTGTGTGAAGTCAGGCCACTTCACACCTCATCAAGGCAGCCTGGCAGAAGCTGCTGCAGGCTGGCCAATCAGAGCACAACAGCAAAAACAATGCAGAGCTGAAATTGGCAACTTTTTAGGTAAAGTCTAAACTTTTTACCTGGACAAGTTATATTAAATCCAACAACTGGAAGTTGTGGGATTTATTACAACAATCAATTTGATACCAAATTCTTGGTATGTAACATTTAAGGAGACTTTAAAATTTAAAATAAAGTCTGCCCATTCTAGCCTATGAAGGCCATTTACTTCAATGAGGGAAAAACGAATTTGGCTGTTTTTACCTCACCAGGGCTTATAAATCTATTTTTATAAAGTCCCTGCTTATAGTTACATGGCACCCAGCCCTAGGGGCACATAGGGCACACCTTAGGGGTGACTTATTTTTAAAAATAAGGTAGTTTAAGACTTTGGAAGTACCTTTAATTCCAAAGTCGAATTTGCATATAACTTTAATTTAAAAGCAGCCAGCAAGGCAGGCTTGCTTTTAAAATGACACTGGGCACCTCAGCAATGCACCTAGGTGTGCACCACCTATGCTGTGGTCCCTAAACCTACATGCCCTACCATATACTAGGGACTTATAGGTAGGTTAACTTAGCCAATTATAATTAGCCTAATTTGCATATCCATTTTACACAGAGCACAGGCCCTGGGACTGGTTAGCAGTACCCAGGGCACCATCAAAGTCAGGAAAACACCAGCAAAAAGAGGAAAATGGGGGCAAAAAGTTATGGGGCCTCTGCAATCAGCCCTGTTTTCTCACATGACATCACTCTCTTCTCACTTTCAGAAGCACCCTCTGAATCACTGCAAAAGGTGGGAAATCATACCCTTTGTTCCCCGAACACTTCTGTTGAAAAACATATTTTGCATCATTACCGGGATCTGGTAACCAACTGAAATATTTGTGAATCTGAAATGTCAACCTGTTCACAAATAAATCCACCTTTGAAGGACCCCAAAGCTGATCTATTCTCTTGAAATTTACTCACTGCAGTCTCCAATCTCTGTAATCTTTCAGATGTCTCAAATTCCAGTCCACCACTGAATTTATTTCCCCTGGTAGATATTCTGCTCTCGAATTTATGTTCTGTTTCAGACAAAAAAAACAGCAACTACTTTGCAATGTCCAAAGACTTCAGGGCCTGCTTCCTCCTAAGCAATATAAGTAAGACACTGCCAATATTTTGTACATTTTTATCAAAACTGTCTGTCCCTATAACACATACCTGAAACTCCTCCAGGCGTACAGCCCCGGAGTCAACTCCAAACAGTATATATGTTGGTATCACTTGAAACCTGCCCAAGCACCACCTGTCTCCTGCTCTCCCAATCGCACTCCCCAACCAGTAAGACTGGCATCTGTCTCCAATACAAAATCTGGAGAACATCCAAAAATTGCTCTGCCATTCCATGCCTCCAGGCTGTGCATCCACCAACTCAACTCTTTCTTCGTCTCCCGATTTAGTACCACATTGTTGTCATACCATAATCCTTTCCTCAATGCCTCTGGTTTCACTCTCTGTAAAGCCCGGTAGTACAAGGGCCCTTGGGAATATTGCTTGGATTGATGATGAAAACAATCCTATTATCTTTGCCAAATCTCTCAATATCAAACTCTCCCTTCTCAACACACGTGTAACCTCTTTCTTTATTTTTATTTTATTCTCTGGTAACAGCAACATTATTCCAATTGTATCTATTTGAAATTCCAAACTCTAAGAGGAAGTCAAAACAGACTTTTCCTTGTTTATTAGAAATCCTAAACTTTTTAAGAGTCTCTTCATCTCTTTCAATTGAGCTACCAACTGATCTATATCCTGTGAAAATATCAGAATGTTGTCTAAATAAACAAACATGCAAAACCCTTTTTCTCGCAAACGAGTTACCACTGCACACATCACCTTTATAAAGCACCCTAGTATTGATTACAGAATAAACGAAAGGCATAAAAACTGATACAGCTGATTCCTTTACATCAATTGCAAGTACTTTTGACTTTTCTCCTTCATTGGCATTGTAACACGTGTCCTTCAAATCCAGCTTTACTAACCAATCTTTTGCTAGATGCATATCCTTTGTTAGATGGATCCCTTCCATCTTCAAATGTCTGTAGACCAGAAACCGATTCAAGAATCTTACATTTATTACTGGCCTCCATCCTTTGTCCTTTTTCCCCCACTAAAATAATAGGCTTACAAAGCCTTTTAAATATTCTTCTACTGGAATATAGCACACTTCTGCAACATTGCCTCTATTTCCCCATTGACCACTATCTTTGGTTCTTGTGTTAAACATATTTCTTTTGGCTCTTTTCCTGAATTGGTATCTCTACAAACTCTATCTCGAACCCTGGGTAGTTTTTAAAACCCATGGAGATCTTCTTATATGTTTCTATGCGTCTACAAACATTGTCAGACAACCCCCTACATTTCTTTGGAAAGAACCAATAGAAAACCCTGTACTCACCTCTGGACCCTGAAGATGTTTGACTGCTTCCTTGGTTACTCCTGGTTCTCCCAGACCATCCTCTTTGTGGGAAGAAACCTGTTGAACCTTCAAAACCTCTTCTAGCACCTCTTGTAGATGTAATTATACTGGGACCTTTGAAGTCAACAGCAAGCATAAGGTCCTCACCTGCTGGCCCTTCTAAAAACATTACCCAAAATGTTCCTCATCTTAGACTGCGTCTTGTCTAATGCTGTAAATGTTGCTACATAATTCCCTAAACTTTTCACTATACCCTTCCTAAAGAACAATCCTTTTTGCCTCCTCATTTACTTCCTTAATAGCCACCTCCCCTAATTTAAGGTTAATTTTCATTAGGATGTTCTTTCTACACTCAGCCAACAGTCCTGCATTGGCATTACCTAAGAACACCATAGCCCTTTGGCTCAACCCTCTCAAAAACTGTAAATCAATGGATTCGTCATTCAAATGCATCTCCTGTGCCATGTCCATAATCTTTGCTAGAGGCCCTGAAATATTTAATAGCCAATCTTGGCATTGTTTTAAAGATCTTTGAAGACATTTTTTAGGGTCCCTCCCCATCTTAAACAAAAAAGTAATCATATATGGGTCTAGATTCAGAGTATTACACACTTTATTCTCAATCTGCAGCCTAGAACACTCAGCCTTTAGCGTATTCCTTTTTTAAAGGCTTCCTTATCCACACCTTTATAAATTTGCTAACATGGTGTAATGGCACCAAACAGTACTTCTTGGATGGTGTATACCACAGGGACAAAACATTTCCTACCCTTGGTGGTTTTCCTTGAAATATTGCTGTATATGTGTACCCTGTGTGTCTTGAAATGAGGGGTCCTCCAGTGTGTCTCATGGGAGGCACCATAAAGGAGTCAGCGTAGCCACTCTAGGTCCATTATGTGTGTATCGTGGTCTGAGATCACTCTTCCAAGTTAGCTGGAGTGTTGTACATGTGTGAAGAGGGGAATTGATCCAGTCGGCTGAAGGGGTTATGTGAGATGGCATGAAAGGAAAAGAGCCTAGTTGTGGGATGTTGTGCTCTCCAAAAGTGCATGAAGGACCAATGTTGGAACTATGTTTGAAAGTGGGCTGCTTGAAGTCTAGGAAGGGACTGTGACAGGGAGGGAAGTGATCTATCTAAGGTTGTGCCCAGTACGCAATTATAATTTCCACCTAACAGCCAAGGCAGGTGTGTCTTGTGTGCAAGAAGGACTAATAGCTTTTCCCAAAAGGAGCCCTAATGAACATTTGGAGCATGTATACTCCCCAACAGAATGGGCTTACCATCAATGTGGCCCTAGAGCAGCACGTATTGGCCCTTCTTATCAATTATGACTCCTGTTTCTTGAACTGGGACCCCAGGTCTCACCCAAATCAATGCTCCCCTTGGGTAGGCTGCATAAGTCATGGCGGAAGCCATTTTAACCTCTTAGCGTTGTTATTTTCCACAACCAAAGCCATTGCTGATGATTGTGGCCAATCAACAGATCACACTGTAATTCATGCTGTCTCAATTCCTTTGTTCACCTGTTACTACTGTCCAATTCAAAATGGTCACCAAGATTTACATGCTAGTAGTGTAACCCTGTACGTTATGTTGTCTCGCATCTCTGATGCTAGCCCCTGAACCTGTACACCTCAGTGAGTTTATTATTTATTAAAAAGCACATTAAATCCAAAATGTATGCGTCGCCTCGATTTATTGTACTCTGCCACGCATTCACTTACGCTTTCTGTCCCTTAATAAATAATGTTTGAACAGGCCCTCATGCATACACCTCTTAGTGCTGCCTCAATGACTGTATGCCGCCTCCATTTATTCCCTTGAGTGCGGCGCGAGAAAGGTTGCTGAAACTACTTTGCACTTAACATTAGATTGCTGGCACTGAGGCACATACTTAGGGGCAGATTTACAAGAAAGTGGTGCATCGGTCCAGATGTGCCACTTTTCTTGCGTCCCTCTACCACCACCTAACGACACCATGGTTGTGCCGTATTTATAATATGGCACACAATGTTGGTCGTTAGCACAATAGCGTCAATATTTTTGATGCTATTGCGGTGTTTTGCTGAGCTAGCATAAAACATTTTGATGCTAGTGGAGCAAAACACATGGAAGCCCATAGGTTGCTATGGGTGAGTCATTTTAATTCCTGACTTGGGCAGGCATTAAAATTATGGAAAAAATGGAGCAGTGAAATGTTCTAAATTTCACTGCGCCATTTTTTCAGGACTCCCTGTGTGGGAAAGCTCCCCTTGCGTACATTATGCCTGGGGCAGGCATAATGTGGTTCAAGGGGGTTACAAAGTGGTGCAATGCATGCATTGCGCCACTTCGTAAATATGGCACTGGGGAATGGCCTCCTTAATGCCACATTAATTTTTTTTAAATGACGCTAGTGTGGCACAAGGAGGCACAAGGGGCTTGTAAATATGCCCCTCAGCATCTTCCGATCTGTGGCCAAAAACATCTTTTATCATTATAATCCTTCTTACCACAACTCAAATTCTTTACTCAGCTGACTTCTACCCTAGAAAAGGAAAACTGCACTTATGTAATAAATTGTACATACTGTTATTTAAAAAAATATATATACCCCCCACAAATCACATGCATTGCTTCTGAAAATTAGAAGCGTGATTTTACTTAGAAAATATATTACCTCATTCTCATACATTATTAATTTATGGATTGTTAAAATTCCAGTTCTGTATTGTTTCTTTGTTATGGGAACGTCTTTAAAGGTGCTGCAGGAGTGGCAGTTAAACCATTGATGCATAATCCTAGCCTCCGGTCTTGTAATGAAATTCATCTGCTCATTTAACTCAAGAAACAGCAAAATCAGATCTTACATTTAGCAGGCCCTCGTCAGACCTGAGAAGAACGATGCCTAGCCAAAGTGGGTTACAATTGCTCAACTGGTTCATCTCAGGTCTGGAAGTGGGACCACATTACTCGTGCTTCCATAGCAAAGTGCTTAGGCTTGGAAAATGCCTTAGATGCTGTTTGCACTCAATACTGCTGCTCAAATGCTGTGCTGTGTCTCTTGCATTGATCTTGTTACCTTCAACTACCCATAATATGATTTGCTGTGGTCTTCAGGATCAATAATAAATTATCCAACATGCTTTTCAATATACCTTTACACTACTACTTGCCAAATCATCTTATTCACCAAATGGATAAATAAAATTGCATGAGATCATCTAATTCTACCACTTACTTAAACTAATGTCTCACATACCTTTTTATGTTGAAGTGTATTGCACTTGTGCTATTCATTGGGAAAATATTCCATTTAACGCATATTCATTGAAGAGACTTTTTTCAGTTTTCTTCAACCATTGGCTTCTTTGCTCCAGAAAGTAAAGCCACTGACTTGGGACATTTTTAATCACCTCTTGGATCAGCCCACCGAAGTATTTTAGTCCCACTCTTTTTCCCTTTTCTCTCAGCTGCTTGTACATTCCTTGCCACCCTCATTGGAGTGCACGAGTGACTGTTTTACATACGAAACGTACAGGTAATCATCACTCTGTCAAATTCAATTATTTATCTCTTACAAACATTCAGTACTAAATTATCACTGTCACGTTCAATTATTTATCTCTTACAAACATTCAGTACACACCAAATCAATTCATGTTCTTTTTTTCTGCAGCATTAGGCTAATTTGTCATTGCTCTCATCAGCTCTCGAACGTCAGTGAGGCTGATTCTAATATGGCTGATTCTAATATGGCTGACTGTGCAGTGCTTTATTTGTAAATTAAGAGGTGCCGGTGCTCAAAGCCCTTCTCTTAAACACGAAGCTGCTGTAATTAAATCTGCCAGCACTGAATACTGAGGTAGCGTAATCCTGAAGCCATCTTGGGCCTCTTCAATCCATTTACGGCCACCCCTGCCCCTTCAGCTCATCCTGCAACTTTCTACTTTCTCCCTTTATGACGCTTTTTAGTTTTTCCTTCTTCCGTCTTTCACATATGTGTCTTTTGCTCCCAGCAAATGCTTGAGGAATAAAAATAAGCCCCGGCTCTCACAAATAAGTGCCGGTACTCAGCACCGGAAACAACAAGCACAAATTAAGCACTGTGACTGTGTGTTTCTCTTTTCATCTGGACGGTCATCACTGGGTCCGGTAATGGAGTCAGCACTGCACTACATGCTTCAACATACAGCACATAAGCCAAAGCAGAAATGCAGAGTGAATCCTAAACATAATGCACAATTTGAAGTGATCTGTTTCAATCTTTAGCACAGACTGCTTATAGGTTGCTGTCAGTCTAGTTTGCTTCCCTGCCCCTGTTGCCCTCTGTTAGATCTGCCCCCATTGGCTTGTGCCAAAATCTGCTCTAATCTTTGACCCTTGCTCTGCCCCCATGGATATCTACTTGATCAAACTTTCTTGTATTCTCACTTCATCACTTCAGTAAAAAAAATATTACCAACCATTCTTTATACTATTCTAGGCAAATATGTTTTAACTGAGGCAGAAAGTAATACACATTGCATTAGGTGGTTCTGCCTTGCCAGTATTAAAAAACAGTTTCTAATGTGTTTAATCATGCTGCATGTGACAGCACTCAATCACCAATTATAAATAAATTGTGCCAGAATCCAACTGTACTAACTTATTACAGTTAAGTTCTGACATGACAATGCCTGCAGCCGGAACCAGAAGCTGAAGGGTAGGCAAGCCAGGTCATGTAGCAGTTCCAAAAGCAGTTGTTTAAAGAAGGAAAACAAAGTTGTTTTTTCTTTCTTCTGCTATGTTTCATATCTGTACAGTGACAAGCAGAAAGGAGATATTTATGGCAATATGTTTATTTTTTTGCATTGCTTGGTCAATTATAGAAGTTAGAATCTTACTCCATGTTTCTACTGCACCTTTTTTTGAAAAAAAACAAAACGTGTTTTGTACACCAACTATCAAACAGCTTTCTTAATGTGTTTAATTTTGCACTAGATATTCTATCTTTATTCTTCATGTTTACAAACATGCTCTCTCTTGCATGTGAATGAGTAACACAACAAGGCCCATATTTATACTTTTTGACGCAAACCAGCGCCGGCGCTGGTTTGTGTAAAAAAAATTACCGCCATCTAACGCCATTCCTACGCGCCATGCAGGCGCCTTATTTAAGGATTGACATTAGCAAAAAAATGACTTAAACCAGGCAGCACCGGCGTACGGGAAAATGGGGGTTGTGCGTCAAAAAATGGTGCAAGTCAGGTTTGAGTCAAAAATCATGGCTCAAACCTGACTTGCTCCATTTTTGTGACGCACAACCCCCATTGAAATGACTCCTGTCTTAGCAAAGACAGGAGTCATGCCCCCTTGCCCAATGGCCATGCCCAGGGAACTTCTGTCCCCTGGGCATGGTCATTGGGCACAGTGGCATGTAGGGGGGCCCAAATTAGGCCCCCCTATGCCACTTTAAAAAAATAAAAAATAATACTTACCTCAACTTACCTGTACTTACCTGGGATGGGTCCCCCCATCCATGGGTGTCCTCCAGGGGTGGGCGAGGGTGGCAGGGGGTGTCCCTGGGGGCAGGGAAGGGCACCTCTGGATTGCTTCCATGGTCTGAGACCATGGAAGTGAGCCCACAGGTCCCTTAACGCCTGCCCTCACTCAGGCGTTAAAAAACGGTGCACATCAGGCTGTGAGCCGTTTTTTATGGCTCACCCCCTCCTGTGCGACAAAATGACGCAGGAGTATAAATAAGGCGCACAGGCCTTAAAGTCATTTTTTGGACGGGAATGCCTACCTTGCATGTCATTAGTGCAAGGCGGCTTCCCGCATCCAAAACATGACGCACACGGAGGTTTTTTGACATCCGCGGGGTCGGGGGTCATAGTTCAAATATGGGGCAAGGTTTGCGCCGAATGTGCGTCAAAATTTTTGACGCACATTCGGCGCAAACAGAGTATAAATATGCCCTCAAAGATTTAAGTGATTAGAGGGAAAGGTGCTGGTGTGATCATGTATTATAAGGAATAAATGACCCTTTGCCATACATGACAAGTATAGTGCAAGTCATCTCAGAGTTCCAAGTCCTTATAAAGGAACTCCTCTGTGACTTGCAGTATCCTTATAATGTACAGCAAGAAGTACTTTATCCTGTATATTGTTTAGCTGGCTGACCCACCTTTAGTTTAAGAGAGACATCTCTTTGGTCATCTAGCGGGTTTTCATGTATTTCTACTTTCCTTGATTTCAAACAATAAGCATGTTTTAGTGTTATTTAATTTTGTGAGCATTCAAATCCCTTAGAGTATGCATATGAGGCTTAGCCACCATGTCTCTCTACACAACGCCATGTTTAGGAATGGGAAAGACAGGCTGAGCAACTAAGCCAATATTTCTTTCATGATTTGTTCCCATATGTTTATATAGCAATGATTAGCTAGACACGTGCAAACTCACTCAAGAATCTCAGAGGCATCTGCCAGTTACTGCATAGTTTGGGCACATGTAATGAAAATACTCCTCTTTCCTGCATTTGCAAACGGTGCAAACAGTTGTGAATCCAATCTACACCACTTGAAATGCACAATTCTCAGCTAGGCAAGTGCAAACCTTTGCTCTGTAGAATGTCAAATATTTATAGAGCAATATTGCCTGACCACATAGCGTTTACAAAAACATTGTGTCATCGGGTGAAGATTACCAATTATTAATTCAAATGGGATGATAATTTTCAAAACAATATTTAGGACATAGTAATAATGTCAGGTGACAGAACGACAATGTAATTCTTCTAATGCCACACCCTCAGCCAAATCTGATCAAATCGTCTAAACAGCTGTACTCTGAAAGAAGCCTTGTCACACTGAAAGATTATGGGGGTCATTACAACATTGGCGGTAAATGCCACTTAACGCCGTGACAGAAGACCTCCAACACACCACCGCGGCCGCGGAATTCCGCCACAGCTATTATGACCCACAGCTCGGAATCTGGCAAAATTTAGACACCCACACAAGTCTGCCACACCAAACGTCAGTGAAAAAATAGCGATAACAAAACCTCCACCATCACGCCAACAGGAATACACCCACACTATCACGACCCACGAATCCACGCGGCGGTCTTTCAACCACGGTATTCCATTGGCGGTATACACTGCTGCGCTCAAAATACACACACATTTACAAAACACAACCACATTGGACAATTCAAAATACACACACCTGATACAGATACACACACCACTCCCACACATCCAATACATTATAAAGCACACACCCACATCACCCACAAACCCTTACTACCAAAATTGCGACTGAAGGCCAGAGAGAGACACCACCATCTACAAACTAGCATCCACAGGCACTCAACACCATCACTCACACAACATCCACGCACAAAACACCACACACCCCTAAACATCACCCCACACATCACAACACTAACCACCCCACACATCACCCACACCACCCTATGGCACCGCAAAGACACTCCAGGTTCTCTGAGGAGGCGCTCAGGGCCATGGTGGAGGAAATCATCCGGGTAGAGCCACAGCTATTCGGATCACAGGTGCAGCACACCTCCATAGCTAGGAAGATGGAGCCATGGCGCAGAATCGTGGACAGGGTCAACGCAGTGGGACAGCACCCAAGAACACGGGATGACATCAGGAAGAGGTGGAACGACCTACGGGGGAAGGTACGTTCTGTGGTCTCAAGACACCACATTGCGGTTCAGAGGACTGGTGGCGGACCCCCACCTCCTACCCCACAACTAACAACATGGGAGGAGAAGGTCTTGGCTATACTACATCCTGAGGGCCTCGCAGAAGTAGCTGGAGGAATGGACTCTGGTAAGGCAAATCTTAACTATTACATCCCCCACCCTACCTGCATGCTATCACATACCCCCACCCTCACCCTCACCCTATCACTCCAACTCCTCACAGATGTCCCACTATCACAAACCACCCATTCCAACACCAAGCCCTGCATGGAACACCAAAGCATGGACACCCATCACCAATGCATGGCCACTGCACATTCCCACACACACCCCTAAACAATTATCACACAAGGTCCCACACAAAGATGCAAGCATTGGGGTACAGGGTCACCCACCCATTGCACACCATGGCACACACAGATGCAATAATTATTCCTTTACACCCCTGCAGGACCCCTACCCAACGTCACCGGACAGGAGGGTCCAGACATGTCCACTCCACCCACAGAAGAGGCCCACAGTGATGACAGCAGCTCTGTCCAACTGGATCTAGATGACCAGCCTGGCCCATCTGGGACCTCGGGACAGTCGGTTCCCCTCACACTGGCACAAGCCACAACAGAGCCTCCCCCCTTTGGAAACACCAGCACAGCACCCACCCAGCGGGCCCATACCTCTGTCCCCAGGACACGTCAATCAGAAGTGTGTCCACCATTACAGGGAACCCAGGCAAACCCACCACCCCAACAACACCAGGGACCTGGGGGCAGTGGTAGTGGGCACACGGTTCAGGGGACAGAGGCCCAGGAACGCGCAGGGGAACTGGGAGGGCTGCTGTGCGACAGGGGGAGGACAGGCCCAGGGAACCCACTCTCCACAAGGCCCTCTCCAACATCATGGGAGCCTACCACCATTCCCAGGAGACGTTGACAGAGGTACTGGCCAAGTTTCAGGAGACCCAGCGGCTGCAGGAGGAACAGTATTTGGGCTTCAGGGAGGAACTCAAATCCATCAACACCACCCTGGGCACCATTGTAGGGGTGCTGCAGGAACACGTCAACACCAGGAGGGACACTGTGGCACAACAAGGGGCCCCTGACACTAGCCTGGACGAGGAACTGCCCACCACCTCTGCTGGCGCTAGTGGACAGGAGGCACCGCCACAGGACCACGACACCAGCACCCCACCCCCTGCAGATGGAGAACCACCCCGCAAGCGGTCCCTGAGATCCAGGACAAAGACAGAGAACAATGCCAAGACCGCCGCCAAGAAATGAGACCACCCTGATTGTCATCCTTCTGTCCCACTTTGTCACCCTGTCCATCCATCAACTGCCCCAGCTCCACTTCCCATGCCCCTTTGGACAATGCACCTGTGAGACTAATAGACTGGACTCTGCCATGGACATTCCTCCACCATCACCCCTGACCATTTTACAAAACCCTCCAATATTTAGCACTTAAATAAACACCCTTAAAGCACAAAACAATCTGGAGTCAGTCTGTACTTTCGAAAATGTGTATTTCCAATAACTGTGTGAAAATGCTACATCCATTGTATTGTCAACATACCTATCTCACACAGCTCTAGTCCATGGGGAAACAAAGCAGATGTCACACAGTGGGACCCACATCTGTGAAATTGAAAGGGAAAGTGACAACTCAGGGTCCATACACTGGGTGAAAGTGACAGACAGATGAGAGGTAGAACAATTATATCAGATGTAGCAGGCAGTGATCTCTTCTTACCTGTGTCTCACTGGAAGTATTGTTGGATCACCGTGTTTCTGTTGTCGATGTCCTTTTCTTCTGCTTCCTCTTCTTCACTGTCCACAGGCTCCACAGCTGCCACAACACCTCCATCTGGACCATCCTCCTGCAGAAAAGGCACCTGTTGTCGCAAAGCCAAGTTGTGAAGCATACAGCAGGCCACGATGATCTGGCACACCTTCTTTGGTGAGTAGAATAGGGAACCACCTGTCAGATGGAGGCACCTGAACTTGGCCTTCAGGAGGCCGAAGGTCCTCTCTATAACCCTCCTATTTCGCTAATGTGCCTCATTGTAGCATTCCTCTGCCCTTGTCCTGGGATTCCTCACTGGGGTCAGTAGCCATGACAGGTTGGGGTAGCCAGAGTCACCTGCAAATGTCGAGGGAAATCTGTTAGACACACACTAACTCTTAGGGACATCCCCAGACCCAGACACCTAGTCACACTGTATAGGGTCCATGTCCTCACCTAACAGCCTCACACAGTGCCTCTGGAGTTGCCCCATCACAAAAGGGATGCTGCTATTCCACAAAATGTAAGCGTCATACACTGAGCCAGGAAACATGGCGTTCACATGGGAGATGTACTGGTCGGCCAAACACACCATCTGCACATTCATTAAATGGTAACTCTTCCAGTTTCTGTACACCTGTTCACTCCTGCGGGGGGGGACCAAGGCCACATGTGTCCCATCAGTGGCACCTATAATGTTGGGGATATGTCCCAGGGCATAGAAGTCACCTTTCACTGTTGGCAAATCCTCCACCTGAGGGAAAATGATGTAGCTGCGCATGTGTTTCAGCAGGGCAGACAACACTCTGGACAACACGTTGGAGAACATAGGCTGGGACATCCCTAATGCTATGGCCACTGTCGTCTGAAAAGACCCACTTGCCAGGAAATGGAGTACTGACAGCACCTGCACTAGAGGGGGGATAGCTGTGGGATGGCAGATAGCTGACATCTGGTCTGGCTCCAACTAGGCACACAGTTTCAGGATTGTGGCACGATCAAGTCTGTAGGTGACAATTACATGTCGCTCCTCCATTGTCGACAGGTCCACCAGCGGTCTGTACACCGGAGGATGCTGCCACCTCCTCATCTGCCCCAGCGGACGTGCTCTATGGAGGAGAACAGCGAGCAGAGAGTCAACCAACACTGAGGTATGTTAACACAACTTTATTCCTCAATTTTTTGAAACCGCTATGTGCCTGTATTAGTGTTTATGCAAGGCCTAGATATGTGTGACGCACTTAAAATTAATGCCATGTGGCCCCCTGAAATGGCGGCTACCTGACCTTTAATTTGGGACAAGGGGATATGAGGTAACTGCGCTGGCATTGTACACAGTGACGGTAGGCGGTCGAAGACCGTGATGCAATCCTGCATTGGTTAACATTGGAACCTATGGGTCCCAGGAGCCAATGACAATGTACGCCGGCGGTGACGGTACGCACCGCCACGGATGTGACCGCCATTTTCTCTCTGTTCAATCACTTGATACCTGATCTTCGACAGGAGAGGACCTACACTGCAAGTGCTGCTGTGACCTCAGTCTGGAAGAGACAATGGTTCATGTGTCTGGGGAAAGGGCCCCTGCCTTCAGCACAGAGAAGTTGGAGAGACTAGTGGATGGGATCCTCCCCCAGTACACGCTACTCTACGGTCCTCCAGACAAACAGGTAAGTACACTGTGAGCATGCCGAATAGGCAATGCCTCTGTGGAGTGGTGTGGATGGAAGATAGGGGGGGGAGAATGAGGCATGCATGAAACGACAGTGAGTGCATGTGCGTCATGGCAAGGGTAGGGATGCGGGCCAATGACTGTGACGGTGCAGACGGTTATATCTTCTCCTTTTCCCCTGTACTATTCCTGCAGGTCAGCACCCACCAGAAGAAGGATATTTGGCTTGCCATCGCCAAGGAAGTCCGGGCCCTGGGGGTCCACCACAGACGGAGCACCCACTGCCGTAAAAGATGGGGGACATTCGCCGCTGGAGCAAGAAGACGGCGGAGGCCCAGCTGGGGATGGCCTCCCAACATGGGAGGGGTGCCTGTCTCACCATGACTCCCCTGATGTTCCGGATCCTGGCGGTGGTGTATCCTCAGTTGGATGGGCACTTGAGGGATCACAGCAGCCACAAGGGGGTGAGTACACTCTCATTCAGCTGATTCTGCGTGCAGTGGAGGTGTCTGGGTAGGGGAGGTGGGCTGTGAGTTCCCCTAGGCCAGGGCGAGTTTAGTAGGCAAGGTCCTGTCGTAAGGCAGGCCATGTGGCACCCCACCCCACCTGTGTTCAGAGCCAACTATACCTAGTCAGGCTCCTGTGACTTCCATGTGTGCAGCAATCGGGCATAGGCCTTGTACCCCATGTCCCTGTGATTAAGTAGGGAACTCAAAGTGCACGGCGTAGTGCAGGGGACTTCTGTGTCTGTAGTGTCCGCCAACTGTAGCGGTATTGCATGCACTCAACATGTCTTTCTTCTGTCTTCCCCCCCTTTTTGTGGTCTCCCTGTTCTTGTGTGCATTAGCATCATCAGGTGGAGGAGCAGTGACACCGGAGCAGGAGGGAGCTGCATCCCACATGGCCCCAGAGGGCGAGACAACGGAGTCAGAAGCCACCAGTGGGACGGAGGGCGAGGGGAGCTCCACGGCAGGGACAGGAGCTGAGACCAGCGACACCAACTCCTCCTCTGATGGGAGCTCGCTTGCGGTGGTGGGCCCCTCTGTGCCCACCGCATCTACAGGTACAGCTGCCACCCCCCTACCAGCACCGCCCTCCCAGCAGCCCCTCAGCATGTGCCCTGTGACCGCTCACCCAGGAGGGAGGGCATCTCCTTCGCCCCAGGCACCTGAGCCCCTGCCTCTGTCAGCCCTGCTGCCCTCAGTGAGGAGGCCATTGACCTCCTCAGGTCCCTCACTGTTGGGCAGTCTACCATTTTGAATGCCATCCAGGGTGTGGAGAGGCAGTTGCAACAGACCAATGCATACCTGGAGGGCATTCATTCTGGTCAGGCAGGCCAACAGCGAGCTTTTCAGACTCTGGCCTCAGTACTGATGGCAGCCATTGTCCCTGTGTCCAGCCTACCCCCTCCAACTTCTTCTACCCAGACCCAAACCCCTCTACCTCAGCCTATCCCAAGCACACCATCAGACCAGCATGCACACACCTCAACACACAAGGGAATCTCTGGCAAACATAAGCACCACACATCCCACAGGCACTCACACAAGCATCATACCCATGCACACATGCCAACATCCACTGCCTCCACTGTGTCCCCCTCCTCCACGTCTCCCTCCTCCCTCCCTGTCTCGTCTCCACTCACACCTGCATGCACTACATCTCCATCCACTACGTCCATCACCAGCACACCCATCACCACACCCCGCTCACTTGAATTCACCACCCCTCACTACCATTCACACATCCCCTGTGTCCTCTCCCAGTGTTTCTGTGAGGCCACCTCCCAAGTTACACAAACACAGCCACACACCCATCCAACAGCCATCCACCTCACGACAGCCTCCAGCCCATGCACCTTCACCCAAAGTCAGCAAACGTACACCTCCTACAACCACTACCTCTTCCTCCACTCCCAAACCCCCTCCATCTACCTGTCCCAGTGTGTCCAAAAAACTTTTCCTGTCCAACCTTGACCTCTTCCCCTCGCCTCCCCCACCCCTTGAGTCCCCTAGGGCCCGCCTTTCCAGGTCCCAACCCCGCACCTCAGCCACAACATCAGCGGGAACAGTGGTGCCAGCAGTAACCGGCTTCTGAAGTGCGCCAAGAAGCAGGGCAGCCAGTGTGCCAAGGAGCCAGACCACGGACAGTCCCCCACCTCAAAAGCATAAAAAGTTGGCCAGTGTCCGGCGGGAGAAAGGCAAAACATCTACCACCAAAGCCTCTCCCAGGAGTACAGTTGGGAGTGGGAAGAAAGCTGCGTCACCATCCAAGGTGGGGAAGAGGCACAGAAAGACAGGCAAGTCGCCGGAAACCTGCACGGCGGACAAGACCGCCACCAGCACCGCTGCCAAGGACACCGCCGCCAAAAGCACCGCTGCCAAGGACACCGCCGCCACCAGCACTGCTGCCAAGGACACCGCCGCCACCAGCACCTCTGCCAGGGACACCACCGCCGCCACCAGCACCGCTGCCAAGGACACCTCCGCCACAAGCACCGCTGCCAAGGACACCGCCGCCACCAGCACCGCTGCCAAGGACACCGCCGCCTCAAACACCACTTCACAGGACACCGCCACCACCAGCACCGCAGGCCAATGAGCGCCAAAAGCTCCGACGCTACTGGGGCCGCCACAAGCAGGATGAAGCACTTTGGGCACCAAACCCCCTCCAGAACCAGTGGAGTATCCCATCCAGTACCGCAGTCCTTGGCAGGATGAAGCACTCTGGGCACCAAGCCCCCTCCAGAACCAATGGAGAAAGGCATCCACTACCTCAGTCCTTGGCAGGATGAAGCACTCTCGGTACAAAGCCCCCTCCAGAACCAGTGGAGAAAGGCATCCACTACCTCAGTCCTTGGCAGGATGAAGCGCTCTGGGCACCAAGCCCCCTACAGAACCAGTGGAGAAAGGCATCCACTACCTCAGTCCTTGGCAGGATGCAGCACTCTGGGCACAAAGCCCCCTCCAGAACCAGTTGAGTATCCCATCCACTACCTCAGTCCTTGGCAGGATGAAGCACTCTGGGCACCAAGACCCCTCCTGAACCAGTGGAGAAAGGCATCCACTACCTCAGTCCTTGGCAGGATGAAGCACTCTGGGCACCAAGCCCCCTCCAGAACCAGTGGAGACTGTTATCCACTTGTGAGACTGTGGCTTTGCACTCCCCAGGATGCAGCAGTGGGCAATCCACCCACTTGAGAGACTTGTGAGACTGTGGCTTTGCACTCCCTAGAATGCAGCATTGGGCAACCCACCCACTTGAGAGACTTGTGAGACTGTGGCTTTGCACTCCCCAGGATGAAGCAGTGGGCAACCCATCCACTTGAGAGACTTGTGAGACTGTGGCTTTGCACTCCCCAGGATAAAGCAGTGGGCAAACCACCCACTGGAGAGACGTGAGAGAGTGTGGCTTTGCACTCCCCAGGATAAAGCAGTGTGCAAACCACCCACTTGAGAGACTTGTGAGACTGTGGCTTTGCACTCCCCAGGATACATCAATGGGCATGGAGCCCCCTGTGGATCTGGCGTTGTGCACTCATTCAGTTGAGGTGCCCCCCCTTTCCTTCCCCCTGAGGTGCCTGTTGTATTTCGAACTGATGCCCCAGCAGTGTTCTCTCCGTTTTGATCAGGTATCTTGTGTGGGCCTCGCCCATGCATTTTGGGCCCAGTGGTCCACAGACTTTAACGGTGGAATACCTCGGACTTGTACTCTTGGTGTATATATTTGTTTGTAGTGTATATATATATTTTTGAGTACTGGATTTTAATAGATTACAAACTTTCAAATAATTTCCTTTTGTCTTTGCATTCTTCCGAGGGGTTGGGGTGTAACTGTAATGAATCATGATGTATTAGTGTGTGTGTTGTTGTGGGTGGGGGTGTGGGTGGGGGTGTTGCGTGTGTCACTCTTTTTTCCCTCCCCCCTCCCCTGTGTCGTAGGTGCAGTACTCACCGTGGTCTTCGCCACTGACGTTCGTGCTCCTGGTAGAGGAGCAGGAAGACAAAGGCAAGGAGTATGTGGAGTTCAGGTTCCATGGCGTCCTGGTTCCTCGTGGGGTGTGTAGAGGTGAGCGTTTTCCCTTCCAAGTCCTGTTTCCCCCGTGTTTTTGTTCGCAGTGAATCCGCCCCGGAAAAGGTGGCGGATTGGACTGTTGTAATAGTGTGGGCGGTACATTGTCTTCCGCCTGTCTGTTGGCGGTTACCGCCGCGGTGTTTGTTTGTACCGCCGTGGCGGTCGGAGTGTTAAAGTGGCTGTCTATGTTGGCGGTTTACGCCACAGTCGTGATTCCATTTTTTTTACCGCCGGCCTGTTGGCGGTTTTACCGCCACTTTAACACTGACCGCCAGGGTTGTAATGACCACCTATATGTGTGCAGTGGAATGTGTGGTTTTCACTAATAACCCAACCCATCTTTTCAGCTTTAGTACTGGGCTCACCAAAGAAATGTTAACCATATTAACTTTGCCAATGCTTGTTTGGAAGGTTAGGCACTCTCAGGTGCTTCTCGTAGCGAGTGGAATGCACATTATCCCTAGTGGATCCATTGCTACAGGTATCATTAAAGGATCAAATTATTCCATGTTGGATCGCAGACTCACCTTCTTTGGTTGAGTTTTTCTTATGTGTCTTTTTATTCTGAATTACTGTGCAGTTTTTACATAAATGTTAGCTTTTAGTTTATTATCTCTATAAAGTCTACTCTATAAGAGCGAACTGCTGATCACTATTCAAATAAATAATGTATAAGGCAGTAGAAAAAGACAGTTAATTTTTCTGAATTTCACAAAAATGCATTCTATTCTCGAACCAAAAAAGAACAGAAAAGAAAGTTTATACTCCCGAGATCCCCATTCCGCCCATGGACAGATGGAAGACCTTAATGGGAAAAACAACAGATGTTTTCATAGCAATGAAGTAAATAAATTCAAGGCAGATCCCAGGCATCCATTTAAAATCACTTTAAGTATTCCAATTGTATTTACTCCTGAATGCATTAGTGTTAGTGGAGCTGGGGAGCCATTATGAGATACAGGGAAACATTGCGGGGTCACGACATGCTGAGATTGCAATCCGGGCGCGTTTAATGAAGAATTGTCCCCAAATTGTTTCCGAATTTGTGTCTCTGGGCTCTTTACACAGTCTAACCTGATTTTCCACTGCCGAACAAAACCATATTAAAACAGCCTCGGCCCTGCTTTCATTCCGGTCCTGGCTGGCACGTCCCCTGTGCGCCAGCTTCTATCATACATAACAACGCAACTGATAAAAGACTTGACATTCCCCAGTTAAGAATTATGCTTGTGTTTGATAGGACGGCGTGATAGGATTTTGTTCTGATCAAGGCTAGTAACAAAAAGGCTTCTCTCACACAGGCACCAGAGAAGTTTTAAGGAAAGGGCAAAGTGGGCAGTTGCCCAGGGATCCCACTTTCCGAGGGGCCCCATGGGAAAGTAACCATTAGGTCTCTTTAGCTCCTCTTGGTCTATTTACATACCTGAACCTCTGTTCAACTCTTCCTACCTCTACCGGCGTGTCTCTCTGTTTCTAGTGTCATCTTAATGATGTTTGGGGACCTCAAAGGCATCTTTCAAACCTTTTTTGTGTGAAACCTGTTTCTGAAAGTGTTAGAAATGGGGTCTTTGATTGGCAGTCAGGTTACCCCCTGTCCAAGCAAGGACCCTCACTTTAGTCAGGGCAAAGTAGAAACACACCTGGTTAACTCCCACTCACTCCCCTGGTAGCTTGGCACGAGCAGGCAGGCTTAACTCAGAAGCAATGTGTAAAGTATTTGTACAACCCAGGCACAGGCTTGAAATCTTGTTTCCCTGCCCACCATTTTCAGACTAAGGGGCACAGGGGAGTGTGCTCAGGTGTAGGTTATAGCATGAGGGGCAGATGTATGGCTATTCATTTTTTTTTCAGGAGTGGATTCAGATAATCCAAAGTCATTGTGCCTGTGTAATGTCATGCCTATCACCTTTTTTTCTCTTGGAGGATATAATGATATGTCATATTTAAGTTGGTTATGTTGGTTGACGGGTGAAATCATGACCGGTGGGGACATTTTGGGTCCATGTATGGCATCCTTCTATACCAAAATAACAGCAGCATCACTGGACCCTCCAAGGGGTGCTGGTAGCAAGTCAAAAGGAGGTTCCAGTGGTGTGGGGAGTTGGAGGCGGTTGCTGACATGTGGCCCTTACCTGGCAACCACCAGCATAGGCACGTAAGCTAGCACAGTTCCTTGGAGGATGAGGAATGTGGGTGTAAAAAGTGCCGACATAGGTATCCTAAGGGCAGACGGGGCCCCTGCAGAGGAACACCCGTTATGGGAGGTTAGTTGGTGCATCTTCCCAAAAGGAGGGACCCATCCATGTCCTTTTATGGATGAGGGGTTTTAAGAGGAAGGGTTCCAAAACCAGTCATGATCACACTCATGATGATTATGTTTTTGCTGGGTGCACAGGAGCAACCTAGTTATGGTTAGATAACTCCCATGTACTAGAATCTTTCTGGCTCGGTCTCAATTCTGTAAGCAAGCTGAAAAAATTGTGGGTTACTCTGCATAAAAAGGATAAAGATAGTGTTTTGTATATATGTGTAATAAATACTGCTGGGGTCTTATGACCCCTAACACAAAGAACTGGACTTAGACTTTTTGTTATTGATTTGGGTGTGTTGGGCTGGGTTCGGCTTTGGGGGCTTTAAAGGGACATTGGTGACTACATGGCCATATTCATAATATGAAACTTTGCATAAATGTTACAGTAGTGTACATCTTGCTTAAAAAGTCTTGGGATATATCAGTGGTATACTATATTGCACAATGTCTTGCCAAGAGACATTCTCTGCTCAAACCAGTCTCCTGCTGGTATCTTGCGAGCCGTTATTACACAAGATGTAGGTTTGCTTAAAACAAGTGACATCAGATACTGGCAAACCATATTTTGAATTAAAAGCATAATTTTGATTAATTTGGGAAATTTCCATGAAATTTCACCAAATTGCTTGAGAAAAAAATACATGATTGGCACATACTTAATCTTAAACACTCCGAAAGACTAGCCACTGACATCTTTTCTTGATATCTCAAGGCAGCTCTTCTTTCACCCCTTAATAACAAAAGCCCTAACCAACATCATATCCTCACTTCACCAAATGAAACTATTTGTGGAGATGACATCTTCTCATCCATCATAAAAGCTATCACTCCTAGTGCTTCCACTGCTGTCATTAACACTGGAAACTCCAAATTTGTGTGAACAAAAATATAAAGAGGGTAGAGATTATTCATCTAAGGATAAAAAACCTGAGGTTGAGGAATCAATAAATTATTAGGGTGTATTGTACACATGTCTGTTATGCTACAGAAGAAGCCACAGGTTGTGACTTCCATGACAGTTTATTCTAACAAGATATTGAAAGCATGCCATGTTTAAGGTGGGGAAAAGGTGAGTATCTGGATATAGGCAGGGACCAGACAGAGGTCAGTGAATCGCTGTAGAGCATTAATATCAAGGCCTCAACTAAGCTGCTTTTTATCCAGCAACACGCCTGGGATAGGAAGGGCTTGTGTTGGGCCTTCAATGGGAAGGTATACACATGCCCGGAACGATCCTGTAAATACAAACTGTAAGGAAATGCCTCCTTGGAATGGTTACCCCCTACCTTTTTGCCTTTGCTGATGCTAAGTGTTGATTGAAAGTGTGCTGGGACCCTGCTAACCAGGCCCCAGCACCAGTGTTCCTTCCCTAAACTGTACCTTTGTGTCCACAATTGGCACAACCCTGGCACTCAGATAATTCCCTTGTAACTGGTACCCCTGGTACCAAGGGCCCTGATGCCAGGGAAGGTCTCTAAGGGCTGCAGCATGTCTTATGCCACCCTGGGGACCCCTCACTCAGCACATGCACACTGCCTCACAGCTTGTGTGTGCTGGTGGGGAGAAAAAGACTAAGTCGACATGGCACTCCCCTCAGAGTGCCATGCCAACCTCACACTGCCTGTGGCATAGGTAAGTCACCCCTCTAGCAGGCCTTACAGCCCTAAGTCAGGTTGCTCTATACCACAGGTGATGGCAGATGTACCTGAGCACTCTGCCCCTACAGTGTCTAAGCAAAACCTTAGACATTGTAAGTGCAGGGTAGCCATAAGAGTATATGGTCTGGGAATTTGTCAAACACGAACTCCACAGTTCCATAATGGCTACACTGAAATCTAGGAAGTTTGGTATCAAACTTCTCAGCACAATAAATGTACACTGATGCCAGTGTGCAATTTATTGTAACATGCACTCAGAGGGCATCTTAGAGATGGCCCCTGAATACCAATCCGACTTCTAGTGTAGGCTGACCAGTTTCTGCCAGCCTGCCACACACCAGACATGTTGCTGGCTACATGGGGAGAGTGCCTTTGTCACTCTGTGGCCAGAAACAAAGCCTCTAATGGGTGGAGGTGCTTCTCCCCTCCCCCTGCAGGAACTGTAACACCTGGCAGTGAGCCTCAAAGGCTCACCCCTTTTGTTACAGCGCCCCAGGGCATCCCAGCTAGTGGAGATGCCCGCCCCTCTGGCCACTGCCCCTACTTTTGGCAGCAAGGTTGGAGGAGATAATGAGAAGAACAAGGAGTCGTCACCCACCAGTCAGAACAGCCACTAAGGTGTCCTGAGCTGAGGTGACCCCTGCCTTGAGAAATCCTCCGTCTTGAGTTTGGAGGATTCCCCCAATAGGATTAGGGATGTGCCACCTCCCCACATGGAGGAGTCACAAAGAGGGTGTAGCCACCCTCAAGAACAGTAGCCATTGGCTACTGCCCTCCCAGACCTAAACACACCCCTAAATTCAGTATTTAGGGGCACCCCAGAACCAAGGAAACCAGATTCCTGCAACTTGAAGAAACAAGAAGGACTGCTGACCTACAAGCCTGCAGAAAAGACAGACGACGACAACTGCTTTGGCCCCAGCCCTACCGGCCTGTCTCCAACTTCGAAAACCTGCAACCAGTGACGCATCCATCAGGGACCAGCGACCTCTGAAGCCTCAGAGGACTGCCCTGGACTAAAGGGCCAAGAAACTCCTGTGAGCAGCGGCCCTGCTCAAAACCAGCCACTTCTTTGCAACAAAGAAGCAACTTCCAAAGACTGCACGTTTCCCGCCGGAAGTGTGAGACTTCGCACTCTGCACCTAACGCCCCGGCTCTAGATTCAGAGAACCAACACCTCAGGGAGGACTCCCCAGCGACTGCAAGCCCGTGAGTAACCAAAGAAGACCCCCCCCTAATCCCCCACAGCAACGCCTGCAGAGAGAATCTAGAGGCTCCCCCTGACCGTGACTGCCTGTACAAAGGGACCCGACGCCTGGAACCAACACTGCACCCGCAGCCCCCAGGACCTGAAGGAACCGAACCTCAGCGCAGCAGTGACGCCCAGGCGACCCTCTGCCTAGCCCAGGTGGTGGCTGTCCCGAGAAGCCCCTGCCTGCACCGCTAGAGTGACCCCTGGGTCCCTCCATTGTTTTCTACCTGTAACCTGACACCTGCTTTGCACACTGCACCTGGCCTCCCCTGTGCTGAGGGTGTGTTTTGTGTGCCTATTTGTCCCCCCCCCCCCCACCCCCCACAGTGCTCTACAAAAATTCCCCTGGTCTGCCCCCCGGGAACGCAGGTACTTACCTGCTGGCAGACTGGAACCGGAGCACCCCTGTTCTCCACAGGCACCTATGTGTTTTGGGCACCTCTTTGACCTCTGCACCTGACCGGCCTGAGCTGCTGGTGTGGTAACTTTGGGGTTGCCTTGAACCCCCAATGGTGGGCTGCCTATGCCCCAGAACTGAGACTTGTAAGTGTTTTACTTACCTCCTAATCTAACCTTGACTTACCTCCCCAGGAACTGTTGATTTTTCCAGTGTCCACTTTGAAAATAGCTTATTGCCATTTTTACAAAGACTGTATATGATATTGCTTTTATTCAAAGTTCCTAAAGTATCTAAGTGAAGTACCTTGCATTTAAAGTGTTTACTGCAAATCTTGAACCTGTGGTTCTTAAAATAAATTAAGAAAATATATTTTTCTATATAAAAACCTATTAACCTGGAGTAAGTCTTTGAGGGTGTGTTCCTCATTTATTGCCTGTCTGTGTACAACAAATGCTTAACACACCCTCTGATAAGCCTACTGCTCGACCACACTACCCAAAATAGAGCATTAGAATTATCTAATTTTGCCACTATCTTACCTCTAAGGGGGACCCTTGGACTCTGTGCACACTATTTCTTACTTTGAAATAGTATATACAGAGCCAACTTCCTACACAAACACGTCAGTTCCTTTTGCGGACATCCGTCCCACACAGAATTCAAATGAAACAAAAAGTCAAGGGCCAAAGGGAAAGAGGGAGTTAAACCTTCCAGCTAGTTGTGAGTTTGCCACCTCTGCCCAGACTATGAAGCTAATTCCATGGCTGAACTTGTACCCGACCAAAGACACAGCAAAGATGTTGTATAAGGGTTTTTCCTTAGGTTTTAGGATTACCGCACTCAGGGTGACTCCCATCTCTCACTGTAACAATTTACTGTCAGCTGTATGCATCAAGATGTGGTGTCCAAGAAAATAAAGAAGGAGAGTGCTTTGGTATTTACTTTACTTGTGGACTTTGTGTGTTCTCCTTTGGGTGTGTTCCAGAAGAAAGAACTAGGGCTGTTTAGGTTGGTTCTTTACCTTTCAGTGTCCTAGAGTTCATCAGTGAATGAGGCTATCGACTCGCAGTTATGTTCAGTTTGATATGCATAAGTAAACCAGGCACTAGCTATGCTGCGGAAACTTGGTCAGGGGGTCCTGCTGGCAATAACAGGTATAGAGTCTGCATTTAGGCTGTTCCCGTCCACTCTGAGCACTCCCACTTCTTGGGATTCCAATTTACGGGCTCTTACTACTACGATGAGTGCATGCCAATGGGGTGTGCTGTGTCATCCACTTATTTTGAGCAGTTCAGCTCGCTGTTGCAATGGATACTCACTTCATGCACAGGTCACAAAGAAGTGATTCACTATCTAGACAATTTTCTGGACTTGGGGCCACCTGATTCTGGGTTGTGCATCTGGGCACTGAATGCATTGACTTTCCTTTTCAAGGAACTGAGGGTGCCCATAGCCCCAGAGAAGTCCATGATATTACTTGACCTGGGAATGAAAACCATACAAGTATTGAGCAGAATTGTGTCATAAGGAGGGTTATAACCCCTTCCTGGATCTGCAGTTGGGATTCAATCTTATTATCTAGAGTGGTTATATACAGTGTTGTTGTTTATGAAATGGACATTCGTTGGAATTGTTGTACATTTTTTGAACTTCCTGATTCCTATTGAGTAATAAATTGGATTTTAACAGTACAGAGTTGTCTTATTCATTAATTGAAGACTGGAACATATGTACACATACTATATCTAAATAATTCCTCTAGGAGCATTTATAAGACATTGTGTGTACCCAGTTCCTAGGGGAATACTGGGTTGCCTCTAGGTGTGCTAACTTTTAGAAAGTAGGCATTTTCTTACTTTAACCATTCTGTGCCTCTGTCTGTTTGTGGATTCCCTGTCTGAGTCAGCGTGACATTTGGGCTGTTTGTGAATCCCCTCTAGGCAGTGACACAAAGGTAGCTGGGGTGTAGCCTGCATATCCTGATGAGCCATCTGAGCTAGAGTGGAGGGAGGAGTGGTCACTTACAGCTGAATGGGCTGTGCCTGTCTTCACACAATGCAGTCTCCAGTCCCCTGGTGTGTGTCTGGGACCTGGCCTGGGCAAGGCAGGATCCTGTGAACAACAAAGACTTTTCTTCGAAGTTTGCCTACTTCAAAGACAGAAAGGGGTATAAGTAGTGGACCCAAAACCCCAGACTTAATATTTCTTCAAGATCACTTCTGGATTCAAGAGGAACCTCTGCCAAGGAGAAGAGCTGAAGAGCCGAGGAAAAGTTCTGCACCTGCCTGTGACTGTGCTTTGATGGGCTATCCTGCAGTTTCTGCTTCTGCCTGTGAAAGGGGACAAAGACTGTTCTCTGTTGGGCATTCCTGCTTGAGAAGAATTTCCAAGGGCTTGAACTGAGCTTGCCTCCTGTTCTGAAGTCTCAAGGCCATCAAAGACTTCCTCTGCCAGCACCTGGACTCTCTGCTGAGACTCCTGCCCTGCCAAGTGCTGCCCTATCTATTCCCTGGGCCCTTGAAAGGTGAAGTTGGCAGAACAAGAGCTGAAAATCCACACACAGAATGCAATGCGGGGAGATTTTCGATGCACCATCTGCAACACGGCTGATAAACCGCATGCAGCTGGCTTCGCGGCTGAAATCAACACTCCACCTGCATCACGGCTGGGAGATCGACGCATCACGTTTGGAGAAACGACATGGAACACCCGCTTGCGGCTGCTGATAACGATGCAAACCCCATGCAGCACGGTTTTCTAACACCGTGCGACCGGATTTTCCACACATTGTCCCTGGGTGTCATCCCGACTCTGCGCAGATCTGAGGTGCCCAGCCTGGAAATAGACACATCGCTCTCTTGCGAGGTGGAAAAATTATGCATCGCCAACCCGACCAGAAAAGAAATGACACACGGCCTCTCTTGTGAGGAAGGGATCCTCGCATCACTGACTTTTTTGATGCACGCTGGCCCGTGCAGCTTTATTTTTGATGCAGATCAGGTACTTTGTGCAAAATCATTGTTTTCTATGGAGTAAGACTCTTATTGTTTTGAAAGTTCATATTTTAACTTGTGTATGTTGGATTTTTGTTGTTTTGGTCTTGTTAAATTTACATGAATATGACCTATTTTTCTAAACTGGTGTGGTGTCCATTTTGTAGTGTTTTTACAGTAATACTGTGTGTCCTAGTCAGGACAGGGGTTGTGGTGCAGAGTCTCTGCAGCAAGAAGCGTGCAGTTGCTGAAAAATGTGGGAAGCAACGAGGAGGACATCTTCTGTGGCGCTTTAGTGGCAAGCGTGAACCAGAGACCAGATCGCTGATGCATGGCATATTTTAAGGGGCAGGACTGACCCTGTTATGTGGGACCGACCCCGGAAGCACTTTAGTGCTTTTCGGGCCACGCCCAGCCGGCCAGTCAGTGCTCTGGTTACCCCCAAAGCCTGCAGCAGCTCGCGCTGTGACCCCGGTTCAGGCCCCAGCTCCCCACCATATTTGAAGCACCTGAAAGTTTGTGGAGCCTCTGCAACATGGCCAGGAAGTCTCTGATGTCCCCTGAAATCCTGCCAAGCCAGCAGCGACCCGTCCATACGACCTATGGTAACAAAAAAAAAACTAATTTTTCTTGACATGAAGCGTGTCTGTCAGGCTGAACAAAAGTCAGTCAGACAGACACTTTTCTGGTTCAGATCAGGCAGCCACGACATCTACTAAATGTGCAGCCTCCTGAGTGCCTGAGCTGTACTTTGCTGGGCTGAAAAAGTCACAGCTCCTGTGTGCGTGGCCTTTTCAGTCTGGCAAACGTGCATTGAGGCCCTCCCCCTCATGAAGAGGGGGAATGTCACCAATTGCTTTGGACCTGGGCACTTCAGTTTTAAGCCCTGAGGTGCCCAGGACCGAGTGTTAATCAGTAATACCTTGTCACAGAGTGGAGTGGGGTCAGCAGTCTCACTGACTCCATCCCACTCTGTGACAAGATTGGAACAGCAGCCTTCCTTCATTGGCTGAGCCAATGAGGGAAGGCAGCAGTCCCAACACACCTAGGACAACAGAGGTTTCCTTGTCAGAGCTACTGCTCTTGAGGTAAATTTTATTTCTTTTTTATATGTGGTGCATGCATGCATGTATGAATGAATTTATGTGTGTTAGTGAGTGTCGTGAATGGGCGCATGAGTGTGTGTGTGAATGAATGGGTGTGAGTGAGGTGTATATGTGCATGTGTAACTTTCCCAAACCCCTCCCTCATAAAATTACCAGCCGCTACTGCTCCAAGCCCCACTCACTTCAACATTCCCACATCAATGACAAAAAGTTTAAGACCCTGATTTAGATATTGGTTGATGGGTTACTTTGTCAATACCGAGACGGATATCTCATCCCCTGAAATCTAAATCCTATAGAAAATAGTGGGATTTAGATTTTGGCAGATGGGATATCCATCACCCTTGTGACTGAGTAACCCATACACCAACATCTAAATCAGTCCCTAAGTGCAGTTTTCTGGGTTAGAGGTCTTAAGTCCCTAAGCCATATTTATTACACATGTATACAAAACACAATTTTTATCCTTTTTATGCACAGTAACCTACAATTTGTATAGCTTGTCTGCAGAATTGAGATCTAGTCTTAACAGAGACTCTAGTTCATGGGAATTATCTAACCATAACTTGGTTGTTCCTGTGCACCTAGCAATAACATAATCGTTACGAGTGAAATTATGACTGGTTTCAGAAGCATTCCTCTTAACTCCCCTCATCCAAAAAAGGACATGGATGGGTCCCCCCTTATGGGAGGACCCCACCTACGGACCTCCCATACTGGAGTTCCTATGCATGGAGCCCAGCTGCCCTCAGGATACCTATGTTAGGCACCCCCTACACACACATTCCTCATCCCCCAAGGGCATGTGCTAGCTTGCACCAACTGCACATGTGCCGGACATTTCCAGGTTAGGACCACATGTCAGCGACCACTCCCATCTTCCTGCACCCCTTCAACCTCCTTTTGACTTGCTGCCAGCATTCAATGGAGGGTCCAGTGATGCTGCTGCTTGTTGGTATAAAAGGATGCCGTTTATGAACCCAGAATGTCCCCACCAATAATGACTTCATCCACCAATCAACATAAATACAATATACCATTATTATCTCCAATAGAAAAAATGTGTTAGACATGACATTACACAAGCACAATGACTTTGGATAATCCCAATAGACTCCTGAAAAGGAACAGTGAATAGCCATAAATTTGCCCCTTTTGCTGTAACACACACCCAAGCACACTTCCCTGTGCCCCTTACTCTAGGGATGTTGGAGGGGGAAAAACAGATTTCGAGCCCATGCGGGTCCCAGGATGCCCTTGGACAGGATAGGGGCTGTGGTGCAGAATCTCTGCAGCGAGAAGCATGCAGTTGCTGAAACACGGTGGGGTGGAGCAAGGAGGACTCATTCTTTGGTGTGCTTTGGCAATGGGTGGGAACCAAAGAGACCCGTTGGCTGTTGGCTGGCGCGTGGTGTCTTTTAAGGGGCAGGCTGACCCTGTTAGATGGACCGACCCCGGAAGCACTTTAGTGCTTCGAAGGCTGCACTCAGTTGGCCAATCAGCTCCCTGGCCGTCCCCAAAGCCTGCTGCAGCTTGCAGCATGACCCCGGTTCAGGCCCTAGCATATTTGGGGCTCCTCTGAGCTGGGAGAGCCTCTGCAATATGGCCTGATAGTCGCTGATGTCCCGTAAACCCCCCCCAAGACCCACCCACCCCAACATACCCACATCAATGATAAAAAAGTCTAAGTCCAATTCTTTGGTTTAGGGTTCATAATACCACTGTCCATATTTATTACACATATATACAAAGCACAATTATTATCATTTTTATGCACAGTTACTCACAGTTTTTCCAGCTTGTTTACAGAATAAAGACTTAAGTACATAAGAGTTACCTAACCTTAACTAGGTTGTTTCAGTGCACCCATCAAAAACATAACTGTTACGAGTGAGATCATGACTGGTTTCAGAACCTTTCCTCTTCAAAACTCATCTTCCATAAAAGGACGTGGATGAGTCCATCCTCATGGGATGACTCCACTAACTGCCCTCCCATACTGAGAGTTCCTGTGCAGGGGGTCAGGCTGCCCTTAGGATACTTACCTCGGGCAACCCATACACCCACATTCCTCATCCCCCAAGGACCTGTGTTAGCATGTGCCAACTGCACCTGTGCGGGTGGCTGATAAGTAAGGACCGTGTATCAGTGACCGCCCCCAATTTTCTGTGTCCAGAGACGCTGCTGTCATTTTGGTATAAAAAGATGTCATACATGGACCCAAAATGTCCCCACCAATCATGACATCATCTGCTACAGGCCAGCATAGTTCACCTACTATCTGGCCCCACCACTATAACGCAGACGATGAACTAACTAGGCTATCAAATTCACAAGAAACATTTTATTACCTTCCTTATACAAGTGGACCCCATCCTGCAAGAAAAAAACATTTGTTCTTGATGGAAACGTGAGGTATAGATGACAACCAAGCCATCCTTAATAACTTACCAACCTTTCTGTTCAAACGCTTAACAGAGTTGTTGAGTGCTCTGACTGACTTACCACCTCTTCAATTTAACTTGGCAACAATGTTTGACCATGTGATCATGGTTTTAGGAGACTTTTCAGAGAGTCAACCAATCTTGGAGATATCCAGTTCAAGTAAGTCCTTCCTTCCAAGCTCTGTCAAATCCTTGCCTCCAAGATGCACAAGTATCATCCCTGGGAGTGGAAGACCCAGATGCAAGATTCTGGCCAACGTAGTCCTCAAGTGGGACAAGCACAGTCCTCCTTGACCACAGGAAATTGGATGATATCCTGCTTCCTTTGCCCTTGTTACGTAATCACCTGTGGAATAGAAAGCCTTTGCACACCTCACGTAAGAGTGGCCCAAAGCCAGCACCTCTGTAACATTCCATGTTCCATCGTACACAGGAGGCAATGAAGTATCCAGCAGTTGCGTCAACTCCTCATGTCTTCCTCCTGTATTATCAGGAGAAATACAAAAAGGAATGGGAAGTTTGTGGCAGAACCCCAGAAGAGGTTCAATCTCAGGTAGCACTTGTAGCAGTTAGAATTTCACTGCCAATCCTTTGAACTGCTGGCCCTGCCAGCTCCATCCCCGCAGCAGTGGTGGTTGCTCCAATATTAAATGAATGCAAGCTGTACTCAGTAGGGTCCAACCCTGGTGCCCTCAGGGCACCGCTAAGCACTCTACAAAACTGAAACCTTGTGAGTGGTGTCCCATCCTCATGAATCAAGAGGGGGCCAATGGTACCTAGAGGCGAGTGGGCCACAAAGGCATCCAAATTCCTTAGGAGACAGCACTCATTCCCCGGGGGCCTGTGTAGCAGTCACTCCTTCCTATCTGGTGGGTCTTAGAACAGGTAATAGTGACTGCCAAGGAGCTGTTTGGCCACTCAGTATCTGCCCGTTGCACACCACCACTCCTGTCCCCTTTATTTTTGGCCACTAGCTCCCCTACCCTCAATGCCCCTTAAAATGCAAGGGAAAATGCTGTCCTGGAAAGTTGGACCTGTAATCTGCAAATGTTCTTCAAGCTGGTCATGTTGGCTGCTAGCTTTATCATGTCTGTTGGATACTTAGAATCCGACTTGCCTCCCTCCAACAACTTCCAACCATTTAGTGCTCTCTGAACCAGAAAAGTTGTTGTCCCATCATATACCCCAGCATATTTGCAAAAAAGGATATTGCCATAATATGGAGCCTGACGTAGAATACAGTGTGCCCCTCCTCTCTCAAGGACCCCAGAAACGCTAGTACTGACTTGGGTGAGAACCAGCACTAGTGGACTCCTGAAACTTGCAGCATGTGCAATATGTCCCCTCATAGGCACGCTTCGTCCTGGGAGCTGAACTGGCAGCCAGGAAGTCTAATAGACTGTGGCACCAATTTGCAACAGTTGTCACAGTGGCTCTGGAAATGGTGTAAGGTAGCCGGTACCTGAAAGCTGTATCTTAAATTGAGATAAAGCATCCATTGCATTGTTTAATATACCAGGCACATGTTTGGATTTAGAAATAACAGTCAACTTTAAACACAGAAGTACAATCTCTTTCTATAGCCTTAGGATCATCTTGCACTTCGCAGGTGTTTAATTAATGCATTCCACCACAGTTATGTTATTTGACGAGAAGATTACGGACTGATTGAGGAACTGCCCTAGCTAAATTGTGGGGGCCAACAAAATGGGAAAGTGTTCAAGGAAACCAATGTTTGCCAGCAACCCGGACTCCACCCAGACCTTTGGCCATCTTTCATCACACCAGGAGGTGCTCAGAATGGCACAGAAACCCTCACTGCCCCCAGAATCTGTAAACAAACCTACCTCCTCATTGGTACTGGCTGGGCTTGGCCACACTACTGTACTACTAAAATTCCTCAGAAATGCCTTCCAGATTCTCATATCCTGGCGGACCTCACTTGACAACCTAGCATGGTGGTGCTTCGACTTCAGGCCAGACATGGCTTGAGAAATTGATCGGGAAAATGGGTGGCCCATAGAAATGACACAGAGAGCGAAATTCAGCTGCCCCACCACCACTTGTAACTGGTACAAAGCCACCCTCTTAGCCGCAAGGATTTCCTTCAAGGCCTGAGAAAAGGCTTTTATTTTTTCCAAGGGAGCCTAGATACGCCTGCCACAGAATCCAATTCAATCCCCAAGATTTTGATAGTTGTAGCTGGCCCATGGATCTTACTGTACACCAGTGGTGCTCCAAAGACCCACATCAGCTCCTGGAAAGACTAAAGACTGTAAGGCTCCTCCACACTCTGCTGTACCAGGGAAACCCAGAATAAAGAAATCATCCAAGTAATGCAGTACACACTAGTGCCTTGACCTCTATCTGAATACCCATTCAAGGAAATTGCTGAACTTCTCTGAGTAAGCACAGAAGACTGAGCAACCCATTGGCATGCCCTTGTCAAAAAAGAATGAACCCTCAAATTGGTAGCCCAAGAGATTGAAATCATCACAGTGTACAGATAGCAGCCTAAAAGCAGATTCTATGTCTGCCTATGCCAGCAACATCCCAGGCCCCACCTCCTAGAGCATCCTGATCGCCTGATCAAGAGAGGCATGTTTGACTGAGCAAAGTGCCCCATCAATAGCCTCATTTACAGACTGACCCTTAGGTGCAGACAGGTTGTGTATCAAGGGGTTCTCACCTGGATCTTTTTTCGGGACCACCCCCAACATGGAACAGACACAATTCTCGGGTGGGATAGACCCAAAAGGACCCGCCACCCTTCCCAGGTTCATCTTCTCCAGAATCTGAGCCCTGGTGATACTATGATTGGCCCTGATAGACTTCTGATTTTTGCAGTATGGGACACCCCACTCATCCCTCCACCCGGATTCTAAAACCAGCTTTAAGACCCTCATACAAAGACTGTGCCTCCGCTGAGTTATCTTATACATTGAACCATGACACCATTGCCAGCCAGTTAACCGGGGACTAGACCTTGACCAGAAGGGGTGAGCATTTGTGCTTTTTGGGCCTCTAGCCTTTGCCTTTTTGAAACACTTTGACTCCAACAGGACCCCTTTTTTCTCCCCCCTTCAGACTACAGCTTGCCCCTGCGCCCACCCGAAAGAGCTGATTAGGTGTGGCCTCCAGCCTCTGCGGCTTCATAAAACATAGCCAGATGTTCACATCAATCTGATCCTACGCCATCGTGGGCCTACTGGCATTAATCCTCCTAAATTCATCATCATAGTTCCTACAGGCCGTGACCCCAAACTCGTTGTGAGCACATACCATCTTATTGTGGTAGCATGCTAATTGTGACCCCAAGGTCGGGAAAAGCTCTGCTATGATTGGTTGGAAAATCGTGAAGTTTTTGATCCAACCGAAAAATTTCTCCTCAACCCTCTTTTTGTAAGGCCAATGTCCGCAATCCTTAGAATGGGCAAATTCCTTGCACCATTTGCTCTCCTCCTGTTCTGGTCTATCTGCAATCAACTCACACATATCAACGTGACTGCCCTTCCAAATCTTTTTTTTTTTACTTCCATCGGCACGGGCCTGCCCAGCTGATCATGTTCGGAATGCACATCCCCCAAACCAATGCTCAGCAATGGTGTTAGCGTACCTGTTAGTGTTGACCCCTGAGGAGAGGGGGTGGGGACCCCACTGCCGCTGTTACCACTTGCAGCTTGTAGGCGAGGTACTAGCAACTGTAGACCCCTGCACCACGGGACCAGCCAGTACCGTCCCACTGGCTGCCCCTATGAGAGCGCCATCAGTCTGTGCTTGCACCCCTTGTGCTCCTACACCATCAAGATGAGCCACCAACATCCTAGCCCTTTCGTCATTGTTGCCCTTGGCCATGCCAGTAAAAGAGACCCTCATTAAAGGTGCAGAAAACATCCCTACCTTAGAAAGCCATAACAAAACTATGGCCAAATTTACAACCAAATAGGACTGTCTAGCGCGCCCTTCAGCATGACCCCAATCGTCATGCAACTATTGCCGTTCTGCACAATGCTACTATTTGGGACTGGCACCATCACAGCAGAAACGCCACCCTGGGCTACCACTTCACCTGTATTGCTCATTGGTAGGATCTCCAGGGTGACACCTGCATTTGTACTCCCTTCCTTCTTTGGCCCCAGAGCCCTACCCCTCTTCTTAACTGGGGAATGCTGCTTGGGGTGGTGTCCCCTGGCCTCTTTGGCCTCTCTGTCAGTACCACTGGCTCGCTGGGCTGCCCTTCCTGCGGGCCTTGCAGAAGTTATAGGGACAAGATCGCATCCACTGCATCCATCTTGCTCATCAATGCCTCCATATCTACCTCAATACATGAGCGCTTGGAGCCCCTCTTCATGCCTCCTGTCATCCTGATAACCTGATAACCAACCTAAAATGTGCACCAAATCACCACCACAGTGTACCTTGCACATGATAGCCCTGGCAGTCGAGGGTGGATAACAACACGTACTACCGTCTAGCTAAAAGAATCCTTGAACCAGGCCAAATTGACCAGCCAAGCACCAGGGTGTCACTCAGTACTAATAATCTACACAATTAACCACTATACCCGATAAAAGCTTCCAAAATTCAAGGATCCCTACACTTCAGCACAAAACCAGACTAACTAAGCTAAAACAGGCTCCACTAAAATTCCTCAGGCAAGAAAAAGAAAAGGGCTATCCAAGCACCAGTGTCACACCAGTTAATCCACAAAAAACACCAGGGCCCCCCAGCACCACTCTCGATATGAAGGTAAATTAATAACAAAAAGACTACTGCCTCAACCAATACAAGAGAACGATTGCAGTAAAACAATCCAAAATCAGCCTTACCACAACCTCCTGTGCCTCTCTCTTACCACCGCAGCCCTGTCGTGGTCTCATGCACCCACTGGAGCTGCCACTCAGAAATTAATACACCCTCGGGTCGGGCGAACAAGATTTTGAGCCTGTGTGACTCCCAGGACACCCTTGGGCAGTACAGGGGCTGTGGGCAGGGTCGCTGCAGCAAGAAGTGTGCAGCTACTGAAAAACGGGAGGGGAGGAGGACTTCTTCTGTGGTGCTTCAGCAGTGAAAACGAATCAAAAAGACCTGCTCGCTGCTGCACTGTACCTTTTAAGGGGTGGGGCCAACCCTGTTAGGTAGGACCAAACCTCAGAAGCTCTTTATTTGCTTCCAGGGCCGCATCTGGTCAGCCAATCAGTGACCTGGCGGTCCCTAAAGCCGCAATGGCTTCTGCTAAGACCCCAGTTCAGGCCCCCGCTCCCCACCGTACTTGAAGCTCCCCCGAATGGGGGGAGCCTCTGCAAGTTTTGAGAAATGTCATGAATTTTACAAGTGTTATTAAAGTTTTATCAAGGCCTATTGAGATGCGAATGCTGTGCTTGAAGGCACTGATATTGTTAAAGAAGGAGTGATTTATTAAAATATTATTTAGTTCTGAATTCCACAGCTTTGAAAATACTTTTCTGACATTATTATCTTCCAAGATAGTTTTGATATCATAGCTGAGTTTGGCCTTGACAATTTTTTATTTGCAAGCTTGACTGGTTACTTTAAGCTTGGTGAGGTTTTGAGGTGAATGATATTGGAAACAAAGCCTTGCATATGGACACAAGCCTTTTGTTGGGGTTGACTTCCTCATTATACCAAGGCGCAGAGAAATTTGGATTTAATTTTTTAGGACAAGGGCTATAGTGCTATCCTAGAAGTGTAGTGTACTGGTGAGAGTAGGCAGTGGTGTATTGGTTGTAATGGTTATGAGAGATATGAGGGCCTGTTACAGTGGCTGAAAGAAAGTTTATTGACTAATTGTTATGTAATATTTTTGTGGTTTTGGGTTCACTTTTATGAGGTGGTTAGTGAGGCTATTTGTTTTATGGCTAGCATGGTGATCATCCCAGTCTGTGTGTGGGACGAGACTAACGCTGAGAGGATGAGGTCCAGGGTTTTGTTTTTTTATGCACGTGGGTAAGGTTATGAGGTAAAGTGTGATGTACATTGTAGAAATAACATTCATGAATTAATGTTTTACAATTTTTTATTTGGGGCCCCAAAGTAGCCATTCTTATTTTTGAAAGTGGTGGCTGTGGATGTAGGTTCAGAGTATTGCCTGTTCAATATTTCTTGTAGCTGGGGCACCAGTAGATTAGGTGAATGGTAGTGGGCTGGGAGGAAGTGAGAGCTAGATCAGTAGGCTGATATTTGAAGAAGATACTGAGAAGCGAACAGTGCTTAGTTAATAAAAGAATCAGTACAGGGGCCCACATTTTGCTGTTGCTACAAAATATTAAGGTGCAGAATACCAAGGCTGCATGGTCTTGATTCTATGTTATGTCTCTTTTAACCACCATCAGGCGTTCCCTGCCTCTTTATCTCACCTCACTTTTTCAGGTTCGTTTTCATCCCTGCATTCTTTCTTTGACAGTTTTCCATCTTTCTCTTCCTCCTTCTTTCACCACTGAGTGTTTTTCTCTTTGCTCAGTCAAATCCTTTGAGGAAAAATAAGTGTTGGTCCCCATAATATGAGTGCTGGTGGGCCTCACCTGCAACCAACGGCACAAATTAAGCACTGGAAGGGAGGTATATATTGCAAACTTTCTGGCTGGCCAGTGGATGACAGCAAGTTAATTACCTGTTTCACAAGTGTGGGTCTGGTATATTAGGGTGCTGCCACCTTAAACTGAGCAATGAAATATGAGGGATGATTCAGGATAAACTGTATCACTTTACACCACTTATTCACTTCATTCAGAAAATGTAGAGATTCTAGAACACTGCACCAAGACAGTTTACTTAACCTTAATATGCAAAATCACATTTTATCTGCTCTTGGTGTCTTGCTCTGGCTCCTTGAGGCTAGAAGTATCTCTTTCAGAGACTTTTTTATTCCTCATTGTGCCATTCTCATCTCAGAGTTTATTTTTTTTGCTCCATACTCCAAATATATCAACAAATCAGAGTTCTTAAACCCCATTACTACCTTATTCCTTCCTCCAAAAACTCATGGATCAGAGGAAACTCCTCAGTTCAACTGGCTGAGCTATAGGACACAGTTCTTCCCAGACTGAGATCACTTTAAAACCATTGCAAATTATGGAGAGCATTAAAATCCTGACATTCCCCACCCTCTTAGCTAATTTCTACATAAAGCGGCAGGTAGTCACTTGCTCAACACCTCATGATAATGTACACCTCACCCAACATCTAACACAGAGCTCCAACCACATGAAACACCCTACTCGACCATGCAGTTTAAAAGTCACTGAGCAGCCCAAAGTATATCGAAGCACCTTGTGATCTGTCAGTGAGAGGAAGTGCTAGATAAAGGATACTATATAATACAATACTATGGGGGTCATTACGACCCTGGTGGAATTATGACCGCCGCGGTCATCTGCCACTTCACCATTCCGACCGCCATGGCGGTGAAGACCGCTGGGCTGGAGATTGCGGTCTCCAGCCCGGCAGTCGTCACTAGACCGCCGACGGTATCAGGACCCTGCATACCGCCATGGATCTCGGGTGGTTGGGAACCGCCATGAGATCCATGGCGGTAGGCACTAACAGTGCCAGGGAATTCCTTCCCTGGCACTGATAGGGGTCTCCCCACCCCCTGCTACCCCCAACAAATCCTCCCCCCACACCCCACACCCACCTGCCACCCCCCAAAGGTGCCACAACCCCCTCCCCAACCGACCCCGAACATGCACATATACACACCATTACACACACACACAACCAACATGCACATATACACACCCCTACACGCACACATACACCCCGACAACACACACCCGCACACATACAAACAGATATGCACACCGTCCGACCCGCACACATTTCCCATACCCACTACACCCCCGCACGCATACAGTCACTCACTCACCCGTCTACACTCTCACACGCACACCCCCATGCACGCACACAACACACAACACCCCTCCACCCCCTTCCCTAATGGACGATCAACTTACCTTGTCCGTTGATCCTCCGGGAGGGGATGGGATCCATGGGGGGAGCTCTGCCACCAGAACACTGTCACCAGAACACCGCCACACCGAATCATGGGACGTGATTTAGTGGGCGGTGTTCTGTTGACGTGGCGGTGGAGGTTGAGCAACCTCCACTTTCCCGCTGTCCGCCAGTATGGCTGCTGGCGGCTTTCCGTCCGAAAAAGGACGGCGGGCTGCCAGCGGTCATAATACGCGGCGCGGAAGACCGCCACCACTGGCGGTCTTCAGCACGGCGGTACCTCGGCGGTCGTGCGAAAAGACCGCCGAGGTCGTAATGACCCCCTATATCTTTTGAATGTACATGAGAGGAACAAACAGTGATGTGCATAAATATGTGGTGCCATGTGGGTGAGATGGTTGTGGGGAGTATGGGTTACATCTGACATGGGTTTCCTTGTGTTGTCATGAGGTGCATTTCCTGTGGTTTTGGGAGTGACTGTGTGAAGAATGAACAGATGGGCAATCAAGGTGTGCATAGAAGGAGGTGCAGGATGACACAACTAGGTACTATTGGGCATGATTTCAGGCCTATGTGAACCATACATCAGCCGCTCTGTATAGTTATGTTTAGATGTTTTAGATTTTTGCTGAGATATGCATACATCTAGGAAACAGAGTGAAAGGTTCTGTTGAGTGGTCATTTAACCAGGGATACACTAATCATGCCAACTGGAGTCCTTATCGGAGCAGGGCATACTGGGAACAGGCAGTGGCACCTGGAATGAGCAGGTGGCAATAGGAGCACCTCATTGGAGTCAGGAGAACCTATTGTTTCGACCACAAATAATCATGAAAGGTTAAAAGTGGCTACTGCAGTTCCAAGGCATGCAATTCTTCCCAGTCAGGGCTGGTCGAATTATTCTGAGGAGGAGATCACTGAAGGTCTTCTTTGTAGAGGGACTTTTGGAAGTTGAACGGCTGACTTGGGAAGCTATAGGGCCTTCCCGCTTGGGGTAAGGAACATGCTTGAGATCGTTCTTTCTGCTCAATGTTGGTCAATGTTTGTCATGTCATCCTGGCTCGGCCAACCAGGATCGCTTTGAAGCTGAAGAAAAAGCAGTTGGTAGGGAGCTACCCGAATGGAACCTAAAGACTCTCCTCAAGATTCTGCACCTGGTACAATTGATATAAAAAGGTATACAGCTATTTTGCAAAAGACCTTCTCAGTACAAAACAGACGCTCGTTGGAGTCGGACCCAAGAGGTAGTAGATGGCAGTTTGGCCTTCCGGAGAGTGTCAGGAGTTTCTCCTCATGCTCTCGCTTCCAGCAGAAGTGGCTTCACTCAAGCCTTCACAACAAACAGAGCTAAAGCGGAAAAAATTAGGACAATGGGGCGCCCTCCAATCGTATGGAATCACAACATAAATTGCCCCACTCCAACGCCACTTTTTTTGTTAAAGGGCTTCTCAAATATTAGCCAACTAAAAGAGTCCGTCCCACTCTATTGAGAATCAGTGTTAATGCGGGGGTGTTTAGATTGTGTTAAAGAACGCACGGTGTCAAGAGACAAATAAACATATTTAGAGTATTTGAGGAGCCCTTTAGCAATTAAAAAATCTATGGGGTGTTGGAGAGTGGGGCAATTTGTTTTGTGATTTATTCACACCTTGCCTGAACAGTATTACAAGAAGTGCCACACCAAAACACTAAGCCAAGTAAACTACAAGAAGGAACATCCTATCACCTCTAGCCCCGATGTTTTCACATAAAAGAACAACGGAAAAACACCATGCAAATCTCACAGGTGGAGGGCACATATAGCCAATTAAGGGGCATATTTATACTCCGTCTGCGACGAATGTGCGTCAAACATTTTGACGCACATTCTGCGCAAATCTAGCCCCAAATTTAAACTTTAACACCCAAGCCCACAGATGTCAAAATCCCGCCGTGTGAATCATTTTCTGGATGCGGGAAACCGCCTTGCGTTAATGATATGCAAGGTAGGCGTTCCCGTCCAAAAATTGACAGACACCCGTGTGCTGTATTTTTGCTACCGTGCAAAAATCCTGCACGGCGGGGAGGCGGAGGCGGAAAATGACGCACAGCCCGATTTGCGTAAAAAATTAACGCCTGGGTCAGGGCAGGCGTTAACATGGGGCAAACACACCTGTATTTAATGAAACCACACAGAAGCAAAAGCAGAGCTGCAAAAGGAAGACATGGAGGTCCTTCTCATCCAGCGTGCACGCAGACGCAGAGCACAGGAACAACAACAGCAGCTTCCACAACACCAGCAGGGACCCCAAAGGCAACGCAGAAGGCAGGAGAGAATATTCCACACGAGGACAACCCTTCATGGCCTCAGGGAGCATGACATCATCCAGAGTTACAGGTTGAACTGGCAAGCCATTCAGCAGCTGCTGCGCAACATTAAGCCACAGTTGGCACCCAGCTTGCAGACACCCAGCACCATTCCACCAGAAACCAAGGCCCATATTTATACTTTTTGACGCAAAACTGCGCCGGCTAATGCCATTTCGGTGCGCCGTGCGGGTGTCAAATTTATACTTTGACGCACGGCGGCGCAAACCACAGGTGTAAGTCATTTTTTTTACACACACTGCAGCGTCACGTCGTAAAAGAAAACAACGTTAATGCGGCGGAAATGACTGTCAACATTTCCCGCAAACACAGCCCTTTCAGCAGAGGAGAGCCAAAATGGAGTCCAGATGCCTGTACAGACCCCAGGAAGATGACAGCAGACCAAGAACCAGCCAGGAGGACCCACACAAGAACCAGGACAGGGAGAAGAAGAAAACAAAGTGTTGCTTCAGTGCAGAGGAGCAGGAAATCCTGGTGAAAGAGGTGACAGAACACCAGCACCAACTGTTTGTCACCTCAAAGTTGCCAATCAGTAGGAGAGAGGCAATATGGTAAAAAATTGTTGACAAGATCAACAGTGTGGCAGAAGTACGCAGAACAGTCATCGAGTGCAAGAAACTCTGGCATGACTGCAAGCGCAGGACCAAGGAAAAGATGGCCAGGAACAGGAAGGCAGAACTGCAGACTGGAGGTGGGAGTCCAGCACACCAGGAGCCCCGGACCACATGGAGGAGATGGTCGCAGCCATCATCCCTGAGGAGATCGTCACAGGGATTCAAGGACAGGACAGCGCAGACTACCAGGAGACAACACACATGTAGGGTAAGTCGCATGGGGAATTAAAATGCACTAATGTCAACTACAACCGGGGGGGATACCGACTACAAAATGCATGGAAGTCAACATATACATGGAGTGGCATGGGTAAAGGGGTATGGCATGGGGGAATGGCCTGTACAGAGAGAAGCTGGGGCACACCATAACACAACACCAACAACAGTTCCATGGGGGTATGCTGCAATGCCAACGATGTAGCAAAGGTAAAGCCACGCCAGGAGGGAAGGGCACAACGTCAAACTGACATCCTGTCACACGTCAGCCACTACACTCCCTACATTAACTAGGGCCCAATTAACAACCTCTAGCCATACCGACAACTGGAATGTAACAGTGACAACAGTTGCCACTACCACCTCCACTGTGTGTGCAGCTCAAGTAGCCAATAGCAGTAATGTCCCCATGGATCATACACACCGAAATTAGTGGGTTGAGGATGACAACTTTAACAATCCCCTGAAACAAGACAAATGTTCCAGACCTGTCAATTGTGAATGCCCATAGTTGCTGCAAACATCAGCCAATGTCATCAACATTAGGAGGTACACAGCACTAAGGTCACACCCATGCAGCATATGCCAGGGTCCATCCTGTGCCTGGGTCACAATGTAACATCCCAAATGTCATACTGCTCAGACAACAGCATTGAGGGGGATGACACATGTAACTGGTCACTGAAATACACCTGCACAGTCAGAGGAGGAAATAGGACACTGCTACGACTATCAGGGCAATCCAATGTCCACACATTCCACAAAATCAGCTGTACACATTACCAATGCTAACATCCATATCGTGCCATAACAATGCTATGCATAGGATACACTACATTTCAACTACATATAAGTGGATGTGAAAGATCAGAGACTGGGGCAGGTCCAGATTGTTAAGTGTGCTGCTAGTGCCATCAGAGCACCCACAGCCAATGAAAGGTCTCACCATGAGAATGGATGTAGACGGAGGGTTGAGTAGGACAAGAAGGTGGCAGATCACTATTTGGCCTAAACCAACACCTAGAGGAGATGATGCCGACAAGTAAAAAAACTTGCCACAGTACATGTGACGTGCAGGTGGTGCATAGGCCTGGGAGAATGCCCATCTGAAAGACTGGAGCAATGAACGGGAAACAAGATCACAATGTGAAATCATCACAAGGCAGGCATGTCACATCACCAATGCCACAGCACAGATACACTAATTGTATCCTATTTCATTGCAGAGGACGATGGATCTCCTGCGGATATGCCTGTCCAGGGCTACCCTGATGACATGGATGACGAGCTGACAAACATCAGCCACCAGACCCTCCAAGATGTCCTTGGAACCCTCCAGACTCCACCTTCAGTCACAAGGAGGAGCACAGAACAAGCAGCCATCACAGAGGACCCACCCACAACCCCAATTGTAAGACCTGCCAGCTCCAATACAGCTAAGGACTCAAATGACACAGGCACCAGCTTTGAGAGAATTGTAGTCGGAGTACAGCGGGAGCTGGCCAAGGAGGTGCGGGTGGGGATGCAAACTATGGCAGCCAGCCTAGAGGGGGTGCGTTTGTGCATGATGTCATCTGCAGATCAGGCAGCAGCCATGGAAGCGCTAACATCCATCCTGCAAGGACTACAACAAACTGTAAAGGTATTCACTACTGCAGTAAGGGAGTTGCCACAACACCTTGCACCCCAAACCTTCCACCGCATGCACGAATGCAATCATGACCCCTTCAGGGCCGACCTGGCTGCCTACCATCATGATGTGGCTGCTATTCTTAAGAACCAGCAGATCCTCCTTGCAGAAGTACTGCCCTTAAGACCTTCACAGGTAGCAGAGACCGGGATGTCTGACTCCACGTCTTCAAACACTGAGGTGTGTGTTGCCCCTTCACAACCATCACCACCAAGGACAGAGGAGGCAACACACACATCAGAAGAAGAAGACATGGAACAGATCACCTTCACACGTAAAAGTACCCGGAAGCACTAGTCCCTGCCACATGGGCACCTATTACCAAGGTCCTGCGCTTTGTAACATGCCAGTCTTGCAACAACTGTACTCAATGACTGTTCTGTAAACCACTGTATATCTTGTCAGCCTGCCTTGTGATTGTCTCTCACTTACTCATTGCCAAATCCTGTCCCTCTGCACTGTCTGACACATCACCCCAGCATGTCAAATGCATTTTCCTTTAGCACTTATGTAGGATCACAATGGAAGATGTCACTATAATGGACTCACAATCATGGACAATGTACATATAGCACTACAGCACTTTTCAATAAATAGCACTTCCACAACCACTTTGTCTCTGTGTAATGTGACACATCAACCGTGCAGTAGATCTTTGAATTTTGCCTCCTGTCAAATATCATAGCTTGTCAATACAACTGTCCTAAAATAATGCAGGCTGATAACTATGCACAGTGGCCTGGATTCTACCATGCTCTGCCCTTCCTGAGGGTAATATCTGATGAAAAGAGAAACCATGTACCATAATGCAGTGTTGGACAGAATAATGCTTCCTCAAGGGATATCTAAGCCATTAAATAGTGCCAGCAAAATGTTGCCTCCATGCAAAACTAACACATATAACATTGCCCACAAATCTAAGCAAACAGTCAACAAACTGCATGAATGAAGGTGTCTGAGCTTACATCCAATAAGTAATCATATTGAACAGTGTCACAAATGATCTATGTGAGTCATGAACACGATACTACAAGAGTGCTTACTACCACTCAGCTTATAAGGGTTTCCTTGAACATCACGCTGCAGTCAGACATAACACAGTGTCCCCAATACCAAATCTGGAAGCACTGTATGTGACATTGAAAACATACTTAATGAAAAAAAACACGTTGGGATCCATAGTAACTGTGATTGGTGGTTGCAATGAATGGTCTAATTTTTGCAAGGTAGCTTTGGGGTAGCTGCCAATGTTACAGCTAATTTGGGATTTGTTTGTAGCATGGGACACAAATTGTAATACAAAAGAAATCATGTACACTCATGCCAAGGCCCTGATCTACAAGCATTTCACACATACTGTAAAGGGTTTACTACATATTTATTAAACTGTAAAAACAGAAGAGAAAACTCAGGGAAAAGCCTTACCTACCCTAATCTACCCTAAGTACTCATTACCCACAACTGTCCCTAACTAACCTAAGCTAAACGTACTTATCACATGTAATGAAATGTTCTAAACATCAAGCTCCCACCCCCCTTATGAGACGGGACACATGGAGGACAACAGATACTAACCTAAACACATACTATCCTATGCTAAACAAATATATTTTTTTTTGAAATTTTTTATTTTAATATTTTTTTTTCTAACCACACAAGAACCCCAACATTGCCCCCCACCCACCCACACACTCACTCAAAAAGAAACAGTAGAAATAATCAGGACCCCCCACTTACTAACACTAACTAAACTAACAGCCTATACTAACCTAACACTAAACCCCCTAAACCCACAAAGTATAAAAATAAGGAAAGAGGAGGGAGGGGAGGGAATCATGTCCATCAAAATGTCTATAGGTTGGCCCTCCGGAGGGTCCGCTTAATGGACCGCACCCGCCGGTTAATATGACGAACATCCTGCCTCAGGCGACTCATTTTTCTCAGGACACGGTCCATTTTACGCTGCATGTCCACAAAATCAGCAGGGTCAATAGCTGCAGCTGGGGTGGTCTGTGTACCAGCTGAGGAAGTGTGGGGCCATGTAGGGTCAATGTCTGTGGGCTGCCCTGCAGGTGGTCCTGTGCTAGGGCCTGGAGCACTTGCTGCTGTTGTTGCCACAATGGTCACAGCTGTTGGTGGTGCCACCTGGGTGGTAGTTGTGGTGGTTCTGGTGGTGGCTGTGGTGGGCAAAGAAGGGCCACCCTGTGGGAATGCCCTCCAGGCTCCGGAGGCCCGTTCGTTTCGGTATCTGCAGGCCATTCTTCGGTACCCCGACTCTACCTGCAGTATATGCTGGTACTGCATTGCCCGCCTTTGAAATTCCCACACCTGGATGGGTGTCATATTTGCAGCTGTGAAGACAAATGAAAAAAATAACATTAGGAACTGCATTGTGTGAAATGGCACAAGAAGTAAATCAGACAATACATCTACTGTACTTGTAACAGCTCATATCATCATACAGATCATAGAATGTCCCAGAGGAAGTGCATGGCAGGCCAGCCTACAAAGGTCGTATCACACATAGCACATCCTATTTCTACAAGATGGGTAACAACTGGCATGTTTTGGCATCAGAGTTCTGCCAGTTGTCGGCTAACAATCATACAGCACATCCTCCGCCAATGCCAGGGCTACAAATGTCATTGTACGGGATGGAAATCTAGGGCCACATTATCTGCAAGTTGTAAATGGACTTGCTAGTATAGTACTCATGTGCTAAACATGAGTGTGTATACTAGGTTCAGACAAAAGATTCACTGATTTACATGTCTGTGTACCAAATGTGTATCATCAGTCCTAGGTACACTATTCACAAACCCATTCCTGTGTTTGAGGGTGGAGGGTGGAGAAACAACTAACAATTTCAAACAACATGCACACCCAGGAAGCTTATGAAAGCTGGACATGTGTTTGGCTCTACACACACACCACAGGTAAGGTGTATCTACAAATAGGAGACAGCAAATCCTTGACCAATCCCAGTGCCACACATGTCTGGTAATGCAGACCTTTGTCCACATCATATACTTCCAGTAAGCCATGACTTACAACTAACACTGAGATGCAAGAACACCTCTGGCCATGATTTGCATGCACACCTACGCCACTGCACTCAAGTGCCACATACTCGTAGCACTACATGTGGAGCTACATGCTGCTAGGAAGTTCAACCTACAGTTTAATAAGTACATTAGTGAATAGGGAAGCAGAAATCTGTGGGTAAGCATTTTGCAGCCCCATTCTGGGTGAATGTGGGTCTGACAGGCTGACTAAATCACAGATTAGGTCCAGTACGACTCTTCCTGATACAAGTGTTATCCACATGACTCATCCCCATTCACATTGCGGGGCCTACAGGACTGACCTAGAATCCTTAAATAAGACAATAGGATAAGCATTGGCCAACTCTAAAATGGTGGGAAAATGAAATCCCACTCATGGAACAAGACAAATGATGGCCCAGCACATCACACCTTGCTATGTGTTCAGCATACAGGAGTCCATCACACATCACCAGCAAACACAACACATAACAGACATATCAACACTTACTGGAGTTGTTGGGGTCCTGGAATGAAGCCACCTCGCCCACAGTGTAGGGTGCGGATCCACCTGTAAGGCATGGAAGGGAGAAATGTGCTCAAATTCTGTGCACTGTCCAACAATTCCAAAGACAAATACTTTGTGTAAGATTACATAAGTAAGTAAAGCCACTCAGACATGATAATACTGCATCCGATATAGCACGGCTAACATGTACATACCATGGGTCTCCTGTGAAATTTACACACATATCTGCACACATGCAGTGGCCCTAACTATCATGTGGTGGCAAACATGCTCCTTCATTAGTGAGCAGACATAATAATGGAGTGTATTCGTCTCATCATGGGTATCCAAGAGAGACATCCAAAGCCACTTTCCTTGAGAAGTGCATTACTATTGAACCAGCCATTGTGGCCATGACAAATTTATGACACACAGGTACAATGTACAGAGGGGCAGGGACAGTTGTAAGCCCTCATGTTGTTACAGTTTCTTCATTTGATGTGGCCCTGCTACGATGAGTTGCACCAACCATAGAGATATGAACCCATGTGCATACCTTTGGCCAGCCATCTCTAAACGAAAGGTGGAACAACAAACACCAAATACCAGTCTAAGATGTTAGCTGAGGGCACCTTGCACTTTTTCCCTATGTCTCCAAATCCAGATCTGACATGTATCCGAAATGACGAAGGACCACAATAATCTCTAAGATTTATAGAACTTCCGTGATCGCTTGCCTTACACACTCATCAGACACACATGAGACATATGTTTGGGCCACATTGCTATCATCAATTGACGTGAAGCCTGCACTCATATTCAGCATCATGTAGTGTTTCGAAAGTCAGTCTGTCTGTTGCGTCAACAAATGTTGGTAATGATTTTGAAAATCTATACCTCACAGGCAAATGTGACCTATATATACATAATTGGCTCCTGATTTGTGTTGCTGTTTGACACAAAGGCGGCACCAACTTACATTAAGCAAACGTATTCAGTAAGTTTGCAGAGCACTTGCTTCCTGACAGCTAGCAATTGTGGTCCTTAACATAGTCCATCAATGACCCTGTATGCTTCCAAAGCATTCCACACACTCAACAACATTGCCGGCAGATATTGTACAAATCATCTGATGTCACTACAGAGCATTTAATCGTGCACATTTACATGATTTTTACTCACCAACAGAGCCACCAATCACAATTCCCAGGTGGTCCAGCAGATCTTGCTCCCTGGAGATGAGGTCAACACAGCGGTGCTGCAGGTGGTAGTCATTCCTCGGGGTCCAATAGACGCGTTGCAAGTGATGCAAAACCTTTCCCCACCGGAGCCCCCGTGCCTCGGTGTGATACCCCTGTATCACCCGCCCACCTGACTCAATCATAAGGGGGAGGAAATGGTACACCAGCCATATGAAACCCCAAGCTCCTCCTCACCCATCTTGCCAAGATGTGGCCTACCCAACATCTTAGCACAAAAAAGGGTAATAGGGGATAAAGGAGAACAAAGGAGAATAGGGGGAAAGTAGAATAAGAAAAAAGTTAACTAAACAACTAAAAGAGCCCAACTATCCCCAAACTACCACTACCCACAACAGACTCCCAAAAACAACAAATACAATACAATACTAGACAATAGTACACAATAAACACTGAGACAGGATATAACAACAATATTTTATTCACAAAAAGACAAGTAATGGACCACACAGGAGACAAAAGCACAATTTGACTAGACAAAACTCTGAACACAGCCACACAGTCTAGAAGAATCACAGACTGCAAAGTGAAAGTACACCCACTGTACATAATCTGTAAACAGGATATCCTATTACATCACTTCCTGCATAAATGGCCGCCGTCTTTATCGTTATGCGTCAAAAAAAAATGACGCATGCAGTCTGGGCGTCATTTTTTTTGACGCACAGGAGTAAAAATGAGGCCGCATCCATATATTTAGAAATAGTCTAACACTTAACCAATTTTCAGGGCATAATGTGTCGTTTTTCTGGCATAAAAGTCATTTTTTGACGCGTATGCCTTAAAATTTCAGGACATTAACTGGGTTTGGGTCATTTTACCATTTTAATGTAATGTTGCATTTGTGACACAACTGAGATAGGCTGATTGCACCACTTTGGTCTTGACGGTGTATGGGCACATGTGAGACATCACACTGCTGCGGACCATGAATCGCTACTTCCTTAACATGATTTTCACTCTTGGCTGACGCACTAGATGGCCATATGTGTGGCCTACATATATGTATTGCACAAATTGGGCATGTTTGGCATCAGGAGAGGATAGCAAGGTGACTCACATAAGTACAATACCTCAAGGCCTATGGCTCAATGTGTGTGCATTGGCTACTAATGTAGTTGTTGACCCAGTGTGTGTGCATCACAAGATGCATTATAGAAAATATGCTTGTATGAATGTGAAGTCAATGTGTCCAAACCTTAGATGCAAGTCAGTGTGGAAATGAGAGAAGACATGTGTTAGTCATACATGTAGCAACATCTGTTGTGTGCACTTTCAAGATTTTGGGTAGCGTAGATAGATGGCAGACGCTTGTTCATGTCAATGGTCAAAAAGTTGCCCATCACATGACCTGGAAATTTGGAAACTGCTTCCTAGGCACTTGTTGGTGAACCCACCGTGAGTCAGGCCCATGTACAGACTAAGTGGGTACCATGTTATTGACACGGAAAGCCAAAGGTGACCCACAACTGTAATTTCACCCCACAGTTGTGTTCATATGACTGAGTCACAACTCTCCTGTGGCAGTGGTGGACCAGCAGACGAAGCAGCATGTGGCCACATTTTTCCAGTGATCAATTTCACAGAGGTGTCTGGTTCATGTGTGTGGTCCAATGTTGATCCTGTATATTTTTAAGGGTCTGTGTTGTCACAGTTACGTCCAGGTCTCATCATGAGTCAGTGGCGGTTATTCCTGTATCTACTGAGTATCCTTCGGAGATCAATGGAAGTAAAGCCAATGAGGACATGAGAACCTACGTGGGGATGGTCCCACCCTGTCACTGCAGACTTGTTATGAGACTGTCAACAGGGCAACCTTGGTGTGCTGAGTGAGATCATATCTCAGGAGTCATGTTCCCGCAGGTGTCATTACATTTGTACACAGGTTGGCCTGTAAAGTTCCCACTGCATCTGGGAAAATCATAGCCTCTGTGTTGATTAATCTTGCAGCTATTCAGCACGCACAGGCCATCAATATGTTGTGAGCAATCTGATTCAGCGTGTGAACTGTCAGGGTCCTAACATGTGTGGAATTTTAATGCACACTATCAGAGGTTGCTGGTTCTGCTGGAGGCACCATACCCAATCCCTGCATACGGCCCTGGTACACTGTCACACATGCATACATGAGACCCAGACAAGGGATAGGCCATGATTTTGGTATTCGAAGACAATTTTACAATTATGGCACAATTAAAAAGCAGATGATACCATACAATGTATTTGGGCATGCATTGAGGAACGACCTGACAAAATACCCCCTAAGGAATGTGAGGTTTGGGAAAGCAAGTGTGGTACATATGTAGCCACAAGGAACCCTTAGGGTAACACACATACAGGTGCCAGTCAGGATGACAGGATACAGGGTCAATTAGGATCCAGCAATTTCACAAGGTACATACTCAGTGGTCTGACTTACACTGGTCAGAGGAAGAACAAGACAGTTGACATGGGAAACTGTTTTTGTCCTGTGTTTTGGAAGGTGACACATAAACCCAAGGGCTGTGTTACACGGCTTATTTTCTAGCAGTGCATAACAGTGTTCTCAACAAAATGGCAACTTCTATGCTGTTCCAAGCATCTGCAAGGGCAGTGCATGTTCAAATGTGTGGTCTGCATGGAGGTGCTCACAGGTGTGTGCTGCATCAGTTTATCACAAGTCCTGTAGGTGAGGTTTGAGTTCAAATGGCCAACAGTACGTTTCACATGAGAAGCAATCTACAGGTGATAACAGGGCTTAGAAACTACAAGCCAGTTTATTAATTGACCTGACGGCCATGCAGTCAGATGTACTATGACAAAGGCATACCATTGGAAAGGGTGAAGCACACTGGATTACTATTGTTAGTCTGTGTGTGGAGAGGAGGGGACATCTGGGTACACATATTACCATTCCAGGGACCTTTTAAGACAGGTGGGGTGAGACCAGGAGCATGGGTGTGTCAGGAGTTAGGAAATGGGATGACATGTACATGGAATGTCATGTGTGCAATGCTTGTCATAGGTGTGGCACTTGTGCTGTCTATGTTCTGCTAATATGGAACTCTAGTCACAGATAGTCCTTGCAAAGATAGGTGCTGTACGACTTACTGCTGTCAAGGGTCTGGTCATACATTCCTGTTACCAATGCAATAGCACATCCACTGCCTCATGTATGAGGCTTTTTTTTCCCTTATAGACTGATGGTATGTTAGTTGTGTGCCATATGCTGCGATGAACCCTGTTGCCAACATGTATGTGTGAAATAGGTGTGGTCCTCTGCTATTGCCCTTCAAAGGTGAAATGTACAGGATATATGTCATTTACAGTGTGTGTGTATGTGACTGTTGTGTAATACGCATCACAATTGCTTTGGAATGTTCTGTGTCCTGATTGGTATATTAGCACTGCTCCATGAGGCTACACTGTTATTCTGATAGTTACAGATAAAGGTGAGCAAAAATGATTACCCAGACCATGATTTGGTGATTATTATCGGTGTTTATTTACATATGTTGCTACAGTGGTGTTGGTGAGTTGTTTTAAAATAAATTGTTCACAATATGTTGGTGCCTACGCAATCCAGCAGCTGTGTTTTGTTGTTCACCCTCATGTTGCAGGCCAGCATCCTCCTCTTCCTCCTCTTCAGGCATTTGTGGCTCTGGTTCTAATAGGGGAATGTTCCTTCGTATACAAATGTTGTGCAGGATGGCACATGTTAAAATGATCTTACAGACCATTTCTGGTGAATATAGGAGGCTGCCACCAGTGATGTCGAGGCACCTGAATCTCGACTTGAGGATGCCGGAGGTCCTCTCCACTATGGTGCGTGTCTTCCCCTGTGCCTCATTGTAGGCACACTCTGCTGCAGTGCTTGGGTTGCCCAATGGTGTCATAACCCATGGCTGGATCCCATACCCCTGATCAGCTGAAAAAGAAAATGATTGGGATCATGTTGATGTAGCTTGACCCATTAATATCACCTTGCATGGCAGTAGTTGTCTTGTGTTGTCTGTGACTCTTTTGTGTTATTGTGTTGCTTCATAGGCTTCTAGGATGTACCATCTGCATTGGGCTGTTTCTTGGCTGAACGAGTGTTTGGCTGCTGACCGGTTGTCAGCAGTATGTTTTGGGATTTGCAGTACAGTGTGCACTCCCTAGCATTGTGACTTGTAATACATTTGTCCCTGTGTCTTCACTGGGGGTGAGATGATAGTTCCATACACAGATTCAAATTGACAGTGGTGGTACCACGTTAGCTTCTATGTACCCTGGACATCCCATACCTTTAGACATATGCAATGGATTAATTTAAACATCAGTGAGACGCTTACATTTTGCAAGGTGACAATTAGCCAAAACTCTCCATACGTTGTGATCATTGACGTCTTAACATTAGACTGTACACTATTTTCAGATGTGTGACAAGTTCACTGCAGACCTATTTCTCTGCCCTCGGCAAGTTGGCTCAGGTTGTAACGTCTACCTAGACTACTGCACATGGTCTAGTTCAGCTGGCTAACTTGGTTGTGAGGTTGTCGGTTTGAGTTCCAGAAGGTCCGTATGGCAGTATATCTGTTGTGTGTGTGTTAATTTGTCACAATGCGTATGTGTAGGAATGTGCACCTTCCATATAGTAGCATCAAGATGTGTTCTTCGCACAGTCCACTTGCCTCTTGGCAGTGGGCAATGTGAGAGCAGGAGTGATGTGAGAAATTGGAATGGCCTCAATGATTGCACGGAGGCTCTGGTGGGCAAAGGTGCTGCATCATCTGCAACGGATTTATAAGACACCCAGAAACGAGCACCAGCTGAAGCACCGCTGGGCTGACCTTGTCTCCAGGGAGCAAGATCTGCTGGACCACCTGGGGATTGTGATTGGTGGCCCTGTTGGTGAGTACAAATCATGTTAATGTGCACGTTTAAATGCTCTGTAGTGACATCAGCTGATTTTTACAATATCTGCCAGCAATGTTGTTGAGTGTGTGGAATGCTACTGAAACATACAGAGTCATATATCTACTTTGTTAAGGACCACAATTGCTAGCTGTAGGAAGCAAGAGCTCCACAAACTTACTGAATACATTTGCATTAGTGCCACCTTTGTGTCAAACAGCAACACAAATCAGGAGCCAATTATGTATAGATATAGGCCACAGTTGCCTGTGAGGTATATAAATTTCCAAATCATTCCCATAATTTGTTGACACAACAGCTAGACTGACTTTCTAAACACAACATGAGGCTGAAAATGAGTGCAGGCTTCACGTCAATTGATGATAGAAATGTGGCCTGAACATATGTCTCATGTGTGTCTGGTGAGTGTGTAAGGAAACGGATCATGGAAATTCCACAAATCTTAGGGATTATTGTGCCCCTCCTTCATTTCGGATACATGTCTGATCTGGATTTGGACACATAGAGAACAAGTTCTAGCTGCACTCAGCTAACATCTTAGACTTGTATTTGGAGTTTGTGGTGCCACATTTCGATTAGGGATGGCTGGCCAAAGGTATGAACATGGGTTCATATCTCTATGGTTGGTGCAACTCATCATAGCTGTGCCACATCAAATGAAGAAACTTTAACAAAATGAGGGCTAACAACTGTCCCTGGCCCTCTGTACATTGTACCTGTGTGTCATAAATGTGTCATGGTCACAATGGCTGGTTGACTGGTAATGCAGTCCTCACAGAAATTGGCTTTAGATGTCTCTCATGGATACACATGATGAGACGAATACACTCCATGATTCTGTCTGCTGACTAATGAAGGAGCATGTTTGACACCACATGATAGTTAGGGCCACTGCATGTGTGCAGATATGTGTGTATCACTCACTGGAGACCCAGGGTATGTATATGTTAGCCTTGCTATGTAGGATGCAGTATCATCATGTCTGAGAGGCTTTACTTTCTGATGTAATCTTACACATAGTATTTGTCTTTGGAATTGTTGTACAGTGCACAGACATTGAGCACATTTCTCCCTTCCATGCCTTATAGGTGGACAAGCACCCTACACTGTTGGCGAGGTGGCTCGATTTGAGGACCCAGACAACTCCAGTAAGTGTTGATATGTCTGTTATGTGTTGTGTTTGCTGGTGATGTGTGATGGACTCCTGTGTGTTGGACACATAGCAAGGTGTGATATGCTGGCCAATCATTTGTTTAGTTCCATGAGTGGAATACCATTTTTTCGTCTTTGAGTTGGCCAATCCTTATCCTATTGTCATATTTTGGTATTCTAGGTCAGTCCTCTAGGCACGGCAATGTGAATAGGGATGAGTCATGTGGATAAAACTTGAATCAGAAACAGTCGCACTGGACCACATTGGTGAATTAGTCAGCCAGTCAGACCCGAATTCTCCCAGAATGGGGATGCCAAATGCTTACCCACAGACTTCTGCTTCCCTATTCACTAATTTACTTATTGAACTGTAGGTTAAACTTCCTAGCAGCATGTAGCTCCACATGTAGTGCTACGAGTATGTGGCACTTGAGTGCAATGGCCTATGTATGCATGCAACTCATGGCCAGAGGTGTTCTTGCATCTCTGTGTTTGTTGTAAGTCATGGCTTACTGGTAGTAAATGATGTGGACAAAGGTCTGCATTTCAAAACATGAGTGTCAATGGGATTGGTCAAGGGTTTGCTGTCTCCTATTTGGAGATCCTCCTTACCTGTGGTGTGTGTGCCAGGCCAAACACATGTCCAGCTTTCCGAGCTGCCTGGGTGCCCTTGTTGTTAGAAATTATTAGTTGATAGTCCACCCACCCCTCCCCCTTCAGACACAGGCATAGGTTTATGAACAGTGTACCTAGAACTGTCAAGTCCATTTACAACTCGCAGGTCATGTTGCCCTAGATTTCCATCCCGTACAATGAAATTTGTAGCCCTGGCAGTGGTGGAGGATGTGCAGCATGATTGTTAGCTGACAACTGGCAGAACTATGATGCCAAAATCATGCCTGTTGTTACCCATCTTGTAGGGTTTGGATGTGCTATTTGTGATAGGACCTTTGTAGGCTGGCTTGCCATGTACTTCCTCAGGGACAATCAATGATCTGTATGATGATATGAGCTGTTACAAGTACAATATATGTATTGTCTGATTTTCTTCTTGTGCCATTTCACACAATGCAGTACCTAATGATAGATTTTCTATTTGTCTTAACAGCTGCAAATATGACTCCCATCCAGGTCAGGGAATTTCAAAGGCGGGCAATGAGATACCGCCACATCCTTGATGTCAAGTCTGGGTACCGAAAAATGGCCCGCAGATATCGCCATGAACGAGCCTCCGGAGCCTGGAGGGCATTTGCACAAGGCGGCCCTTCTGTACTTCTGATGTTGGGGAATGTGTGGTACATTGGAACACCCTGATAGTTGTAGCAGTGTCCTATTTCCTCCTCTGACTGTTCAGGTGTATTTCAGTGACCAGTTACATGTGTCCTCCCCATCAATGCTGTTGTCTGAACAGTATGAAATTTGGGATGTTGCATTGTGACCCAGGCACAGGATGGACCCTGACATATGCAGCATGGGTGTGACATTAGTGCTGTGTACCTCCTAATGTTGACATTGGCTGATGTTTGCGGCAACTATGGGCATTCACATTTGACAGGACTGGACCATTTGTCTTGTTTCAGGGCATTGTTAACGTTGTCATCCTAAACCCTCTAATTTAGGTGTGTATGATCCATGGGGACGTTACTGCCATTGGCTACTTGACCAGCACACACAGCGGAAGTGGTAGTGGCAACTGTTGTCAATGTTACATTCTAGTTGTCGGTATGGCTAGAGGTTGTTAATTGGGCCTTAGTTAATGTAGGGAGTATAGTGGCTGACGTGTGACGGGATGTCAGTTTGACGTTGTGCCCTTCCCTCCTGGCGTGGCTTTACCTTTGCAACATCGTTGGCATGGCAGCATACCCCCATGGAAAGGTTGTTGGTGTTGTGTAATGGTGTGCCCCGGGTTTTCTCAGAACCGGCAATGCCCCCGTGCTGTGCCCCTTTACCCATGCCACTCCATGTATATGATGACTTACATGCATTGTGTAGTAGGTATTCCCCCCCGCTGGCAGTTCACATTAGTACTTTTTAATTCCCCATGCGACTTACCCTGCATGTGCGTTGTCTCCTGGTAGTCTGCGCTGTCCTGTCCTTGAATCCCTGTGATGATCTCCTCAGGGATGACGGCTGCCACCATCTCCTCCATGTGGTCCCGAGCCTCCTGGTGTGCTGGACTCCCACCTCCAGTCTGGAGTGCTGCCTTCCTGTTCCTGGCCATCTTTTCCTTGGTCTTGCGCTTGCAGTCATGCCAGCGTTTCTTGCACTCGATGACTGTTCTGCGTACTTCTGCCATACTGTTAATCTTGTCAACAATTTGTTGCCATATTGCCTCTCTCCTACTGATTGGCAACTTTGAGGTGACAAACAGTTGGTGCTGGTGTTCCGTCACCTCTTTAACCAGGATTTCCTGCTCCTCTGCACTGAAGCAACACTTTATTTTCTTCTTCTCCCTGTCCTGGGTCTTGTGTGGGTCCTCCTGGCTGGTTCCTGGTCTGTTGTCATCTTCCTGGGGTCTGTACAGGCATCTGGGATCCATTTTGGCTCTCCTCTGCACAAATGGCTGTGTTTGCGGCGAGTTTTGATGCAATTCTGTCAAAAAAAAACGCATATCCGGTTTGCGGTGTCGTAAATCGGCTCACAGTCATTTCCGCCGTGTTAGCGTTGTTTTCCTTTACGAGGTGACGCTGTGGTGTGCGTCAAAGAAAATAACTCACACCTGTGGTTTGCACTGCCGTGAGTCAAAATATAAATTTGACGCCCGCACGGCGCACAGAAATGGCGTTAGCCGGCGGTAATATTTTTGACGCAAAACTGCATCGTCGCAGTTTTGCGTCAAAAAGTATAAATATGGGCCTAAATATCAAAAGCTCATTAAATAGTTCTCAAATATTGGAACTGGATCAGTGTTCCCTAGAGTCAGTGCTGACAAAAAAACGTCACAGGGTTAGTAGCTCAGATAGTTTTATAAATACAGTGTATATGTGGGTAACGCTGACATTCCAATTTAGTACCAAATTTACAGTGTCTTAAAATTCGACTTCCAGCAAACATATAATGTTCACGCTGCCTGTGAACTTTAATGCAGAGATTTACAGAAACACGTTATGTAACCTCGGGTTCCCTCGCATCAATCATCTCCAGTGCAAAGACTTTCGGAGCACCAAGAGAAATTATATTTTACCATGTTGGCGCTCCCGTTCCATTACCAGCCCACCCATGGCCCTTTATGGTGGAATTTAAATGCGCCTGCTTACACCGTTCCTATTGCAACTTAATGTCGGTCACTTAACCATTTCTCAATTTCACCTTCATCGTATTCCTCAAACCTCATGATAGCCATAACCTCCCTTTATCTGTGCTATTGTTGTTGTCTCCACCCACATTGACAGGGATCGCAAGTGGGCGCTAAGATACCCTTACCAAGCAGGGCTTGTCTAAGGAATGTTCTCATCTGGTGTTGTGCAAAACTAGATCTAGAAGAAAAGGTCATCGCTTTTATGAAGCAACCATCCTCCATTTCTCATCCGTCAAAGACAAGCTACATTTCAGCTTAACAGAGGCTGCCTGGATGCAGCAATGTTGTGAACATCTTTTGTGAGCTGGGCTGAGAGAGAAAGGCTGGTTGCATCGAAAAAATCAGAAGATTTTGAAGTACTTGTTATACAATCATTATGTGAAATTTCATGACTGCAGCACAGCATGTTGATACACAGCGGTAACAGTAGGCGTGCATACCCAGCGAGTAAAAGTAGCAGCAGAGCATGCTTTCTAATAAACATTTTAACTCACTGCACCATCCTTTCACCAGTCAAGGTGACCACTGGTCAATATGCTTTCCACAATCACCTGAAACCCGAAAAGAAGTAGGTCTGACGACTTATTTGCCACTCTCAGCAGAGAGGCCATGGTTGGAATGAGCATAAACTCTTCATAGAGTGGAACTGGTACATTTAGGCCCATGTTTATACTTTTTTAGCGCCGCATTTGCGTCAAACGATGATGCAAATGCGGCGCTAAAAAAGTATAAATATGGGCCTTGATTTCACAGAGAGGAACGGAAGCGGCACGTGGCCAGAGCACTAGTGCCGAGAGTCTCAGTGATGAAGTGAGCTATACAAGTGCATTTACTCACATTTTAGACGATAAAGAGATCTGGAGGTTTAAATGACCAGCCAGTATCTGTAAAATGTATTTAGGTAAGGGACCGACTGTCAGGTTAGCCACTGACTGATATGTGACTGACTCTGGCTCAGCCCTATGATACTTTCAGAGGCACAACCTTCTCGTAAGATCTCCCCAAGGGCCTCTAGATGGCGGTAGGTGTTCTTCCTTCAAGTTTCTCCCAGTTTCGGTGGAACGCAGATTCAGACAAAGAGTGTAATTGACTCGCCAAATATTAACAAGTCAATCAGCGCATCTGGTAATGAGTCATGAGCGGGGGAGACCTGCCTAGTAATTAACATGAGGTCTCAGTTGTAATTGGCTGCATGTTAATCGCTAAGGGGTGGAATTAGATGTGTCAGGAATGAGGGCTTCATTAGGTGCGCGTAACCGCCCCGATTAACAGGTCAGGATGCTCACTGGGCGGGAATCTCGAAGCGGACTCAACGGATAAAGACTGAGAGAAATGCAGATGCAATATTTTCAGACTGCTGCTCATAGTTGGGAACATCACCTTTCGTAGTGTAGTGGGGGCTTGCGGAGGGCAAGCAAGCCTATTAAATTGAGAGCTGAGCCAGTGTAGAGTCAAGGGTCCAGTTTGGTCCTAACAGCAAAATCACGAACCGAGCCATTTTAATATTTGGTATGTTAATCACACAGCCCATCATTCAACAATCTGACAAACACTTTAAAATTCTCTTTAATAGCTGGAAAGCTTTTGTTTCATTTTAATACATTAGATTATACCACTGCACTGAGTGACATTTACTAAAAGTGGTGGGGCACGCACATATCTGTGACCTGGTGAAAAGCAGGATCCTGTATGGACTTTTTTCTTAGCCTAAGAAATATTGGTGTGTGGCGCCTCTTTGGGAAACAGACACACACATCTGTTCCTCATCAAGGAGACAGATATTGGGGCAAATTAACACAGTATTTGGATCTTTGTGCATCTGTGCCATCGTGAGGAGCGGATGCTGCTAGGAATATTTCTTAGGCTAAGAAAAAATTCAAACGGCTTCTACCTTCTTTCTGAGGCACAGAAACAAACGTCTGTGTCTCAATGAGGAAACAGACACGCTGGTTCGTTGGTGCAGTAGCGCCAAATAGAACATTGCTGGGGCACTGCCATGACACCGTGGAGCAACACGTGATGTCATACACATATTGGCTGTACCCACGTCCAGACAAGGATGGATATGGTGCGAAAGGCAACAGGAGGGGCCAAGGGTAGCTTTTACTGCCCCCAGCTCTTGCTTGAATGGCACAGCCATGCATGCCGGAACCACGCATGCCTTAACAATGCAGTCAGAATCAAAACAGCATCTTTTCCACACATGCCTTTACCATTCATGCCTTTAAAACAGATTTAGTTGTACAAGCATGCTTAGTAAAGGCATATGTGGAAACGGCACACATGGTTTTGTCATGCAAACCCCCCTTAAACTAAAAAACTACCCAAACCCCCATTACCCGCCCTGAGGTCCAAAACTAGCCCACCCCCAAACCCCTCCCCAAAAACCTTGGCCCCTGTTTACATTAAAAGAACTACCCAACCTGCCCTGAGCCCCAACTTCCCCACCCCTAAAAACTAAACTATCTGACACCCCCACCCGCCTTGAGCTCTTAAACATTCCCACACCCCTAATAACTAAACTACCCCAAATAATCCCTAAAACATAAACTACCCGAAGTCCCCCACCCCGCCCCAAAAATCAAACTGCCCTTACACCCCCACCCACCCTGAGCCCTAAAACCTCCCTCCACTCCTAATAACTAAACTACCCCGACCCCCACCCATCATAAGCCCTAAAAAAAACTGCCCAATCCCACCACCCCCACCCCTAAGAAACAAACTACCCTGACACCCCCTCCTGAGCCCTAAAACCTCCCTCCACTCCTAATAACTAAACTACCCCGACCCCCACCCATCATAAGCCCTAAAAAAAACTGCCCAATCCCACCACCCCCACCCCTAAGAAACAAACTACCCTGACACCCCCTCCTGCCCTGAGCCCTAAAACCTTTCCCCACCGCTAATAAGTAATCTAACTCGGCCCCCCATCCACCCTAAGCCCTAAAAAATAAACTACCCAGATCCCCCCGCTCCAAACAAATAAACTATCCTGACTCCCTCACCTATCCTAAGCCCCAAATCCACCACCACTAAAAACTACCCCCAAACCATGTCCAAGCCCCACTTACCTCAGCGCATTCTATCCCGATCCTTCCTCCTCTCCTCTCCTATCTGCCATTCTCCCATCCCTCCTTAAACCTTCATCACCACTAAAAAATAAATTACCCTGCCTCCACCGCACCCCTAAAAAAAGAAACTACTCCGACCCCCACCCACCCTAAGCCCTAAGAAATAAACTCCCCTAATCCACCCACCCCGCCTCTAAAAAATAAACTACCCTGAAACCCCACACACTCTAAGACCTAAATCCAACCCATCCCTAAAAACTATCCCCAAATCCTGCCCCAGCCACACTTACCTCACTGCATCCTCTCCCTAGCTTTCCTCGTCTTCTCCCTCCCCCACCCTTCCTTAAATCTTCCCACCCCTAAAATATAAACTACCCGACCCCCCACAAACCTGCCCCAGCCTCACTTTCCTCACCGCGTCCTCTCCTGATCCACTAGTCTCTGCCTTTTTTCTGCCTTAACCACGCATTCGCATGGTTTAGGCAGATGCGTGGTTAAGGCAGAGAAAAAGGCAGTCATTGTTTAGACAAGCATTGTTCAGCTTGCGTGGGAAACATCCGCATTGTTTAGGACGAGTTGTTTAGGACGTTTCAACCAGCTCCTACCTAGCCATGTCGGCTAACTCCACCCACATTTTTTAGGTGGTGAGAGTGAAGAATGTGGGTCAGAGGATGGGAAGACAAGTTTAGCTCCTCCTACTCCACCTCCCACTACCCTAAGGAAGAATTGGATTAGGGATTGGAGGTGGATGGATTATGATAATTCCTAATCCCTTGGTATCCTATCTTCACTTTCTGATTCAATTTTATATAGCGCCTTCATTTCACAATGCTTTTATGCTCAAAAGAAGCACTGTGAAATGGAGGAGATGTGTGTATGTGCCACAGCAAAGACACAGAACCTGTTTGGATTTTGCTTAAAAAAAACTCAAATAGTGTCTGAGGCCATTTTTGTGGCATACACACACAGTCCATTGCCCAAGCCAGAATCCAGATGCTATTCAGACTTTTTCATAGGTCTTCAGGTAAATGGTAAATGTCCTACCAAACACACCTCCGAAAAAATATTACCTCACATGTCTGGCTCATTTTTGGTGCACAGACATCTGCTCCAGAGTCTGTGCCTCAGGAAGGAGAGCGACACTGTTTGGATTTTTTTTATCCTAATTAAAATTCAATTCAAGCATCCTCTGGCTATTTGCTGGGGCACAAAGACACATGTCTAATAAGAGCAGGTCAAATCTGTGACTGTATGAAATCAACATAGTATCAGTGTGGTCATTGCATGGTATTAATTTCTGGCTAATCCTGCCCCGTGCAATAGGCTCAATCAGACATGTGAAATATCGTTTTTAACAAGAGAACTTTGGATGGTAAGACATTTACCAGTTGCTTGAAGTTCATTAGTTTTCATTTACAGACAAATTAAGAAATTATGATTGTTTTTACATATTGTTTGATATTTGCAGGGATTATAATTCATATAACGTGCTGGGATTCCTGGAAGTCAGATCACAGTGGATCCCTGTATGTCTCTTGTTTTCAGAAATGCCTGGTGAGGTAGGTTCCTCTGGGCATTAGCCGACCCCGGGTACACATTTTTAATGACACCAATGTGGAATATTAGACTTTACACTGCATGTCTTTACTCCACATTCATTTACAAAACATCTTTATGGAGTTTAGTAGGCATGTATCTATAGAGAAAATTTATTTTACCCCACATTTGTATTTTTGTGAATTTTTCAACAATCTCCAATTACTATTAATAATGAAGTAATAATAACTAACTATAACTGAAATATTTGAATAGCGCTAAAGCTTAACACAAAAAATGACCACACCAAGATGGGGCCCTGAATATATGAAACAAGAAGGTTAAATATATTATTAAAATTGTTACACCAAAACACGTTTAGTCATATAACAATTAGATTTTTTTACTGTACATTTCAAGGGACTTTTCAATTTTAAATATAGTGACTGTCTTTAAATAGTGCACATAACAGTCCAGTACCTCCCGTGATCCTGTCATCTACCATTTAAACAAGGTAAGAACACTGTAAAATATTTAAAAAAGAACCAATGCTTATTTAAAAAATGTGCTGCCTTGTAGTAAATGTTTTTGCCTATTAATTATTATTATTTTTTTAAATGTACCTAAATAGGAAAGAATAAAGACTAGTTCATTGAAAAGTATTCATAGAAAATAATCCAGTCAGAACTTTTATCAGAAGTATTATTTGAATTCTGAGGTAAAAAATGTTTTGTTTCTTTCTAAAATATATAGAAATAAACTAGTGCACACTAACAACAATGTTTAGGTGAAATTAAGAAACATTAAGACACGTATGCAATTGTATTTAAAACAAACTATAAAAACTATATACCACCTTTTTATCAATAGAATAAAATGCCACCTGACAGTTCTGTGGTTAGGACAATGTAAAACATTTGGAAAAACAAATAGCAACTACAATCTTGAATAAAAGGTACACACCTAATGTATTTTACACTATTACTAATATTTCCCTGATCGTATTTAATAAACTAATAATTACTTCCATGGGTATACTATTAAACCCAAACTCTGACAACAATCTTTTTCAGCGTGATATAAAAGAAACTGAATGAAGTAACTTTTCTCCACAGTATAAAATCAACAACTATCTTTTTTCACAGAAAATAGAACTTTGCAAAGACAATTTTACATTTAAAAAGCAACATTACTGATTGTTTTCTTTGTGTCTATTGCAAAAAATCATTCCGTTTAGTAAGCAGCTAAATAAACGAATAAATACATGCACTTTTGTGTTTAAACAGATTATTAATAAACATTTCTATTTTTGAAACAGGTTAAAAATGCAAATCCGGCCATGCGCAGGTTGTGTTCAATCAAAGAGAGGAAACCAGTTATCAAAATTCTAAGCTCACATTTATTCTTAACAGAATCACTGATCTCAGGACTCACTGGAGATGTGTAAATTACTATTTAAGCACTCAGAGAGGCACAGGGCATTTACTGTTGGGGACGTTATTGAAAGAACAATGGAACATAACCACTCTACCCCTGTAACTAAATTAGAAGTAAGAGATATTGCACAACAGATAAGATCTTTTGCAGGTATCTTCAGTGTGACTTCTGGATTTATGTTAAGGGAAGTATCTAGGAACACTGCAATGCATGTTTCTTGAGGCTAGTTAATCATCCCAAATGTAAAGCACGTGAAAGACAAGCAGAACATTCCCTGCCCAACCAAATATTTTAAGCAACGTTCTGATACCCCCTTACTAACAGAAACATTTAAACATGAACATTTTCTGCTCTAATGCAACCAACATCCCCAGAACAAAAGTAAAACATTTGCTACTATCACAGTCTTGTAACAGTTGAAAAGAGTGAAACTTGGATGACGGATGGTACATTTAAAACAACACCTCGTTCATTCAGCCAAAAGTACAGTATTCACACCAAAATGTACAACTCTACAATGCCTCATATATGCATTACTGGCAGAATAGGAATTTTCAATATAATATGAATTTCTAACAATTACTAAAGAAAAATGAATAAAAGACTTGTGAAAATTAAAATTGACTTCAAAATGTAAACGGTTTGTACAATATATGTAAGGAATATCCTGGCATACAAAGTCAAATATGTTTTTTTCTCCATTTATTATAGGCTATATGGCTTGAGATACAATAAACATCCGCAGCTAGTGTTAGGACTCGCACTCACGCATGCACACTTCTTGCTGCTCCCTCACAAAATAAATCAGCAGGTATAATAATAGATGAACATGTCAGAAGATGAAACATGTCATGAATGTGTTTACAGCACAGCACTTCCCTGTAACTTGTGAGGAAAATGATCTTCCGTCTGAAGACCGAATATTACATTGCATGTTTGTTTATATTAATAAAAGCAAGTGTTGTCCCATTTGTGAACTGTGTGCCAAGCGGTTTATTGAGACATCGAATTCCTTCATATGAATCATCAGAAGTGTTTGATAACTGATCACCAGCATGTGTCTGATGACTCATCACTAGCACACCAGTCTATAAATATAACTGCCATGGTAGTTCCTGTGCTTGGCTTCCAGTCTTCCTTCACTCGCAGGTGTCACCGGTTCAGTTGGAGTTCCGTGATTGTTTCAGGAGTCGTCTTTTCAGTGTGAGGCTTCATCGGAGCTCCGCTATCTGGAGCGGATTACTTTCACAGAGGCTGGAGAATTTACAAGCAGTATTCCATCTTCCTCAAATAATCAAAACATTCCAGGAGAAGTCAGTTTGTGTGTAATTTCCCATTTGTCTCCCTGTTTTCAACCATCTTGGTGTTAGTAACCTTTTGATGCATTATGAAAGACAGTCGTCGATGCTGAGAAACCCGTGAAACAAGACTATTTTCCAAAGACAACTTGAGAAGTATTTTTAAAAGCCGCATTGAAGTTAAGCGTTGTGAACTCCTGAAAGTATCGCTCAATATCTATGCGAACTTAAACATTTATTCTGATTCTTTTGGAGCGAATCTATTGTGTGAAAACAAATAAAAGACCCATTCATAAGTTTAATTTTATAACAATTTTGCTGTGAGTTACAAAAGCATGCTTAATAGTTGAGCAATTGAGTGCTAATAATTATCGTGACTTTGCTGAAAGACTCGGTGATTGGCCAATTGAATGATAATAATTATTGCTATTTTGCTGAAAGACTCTGTGATATTTGTAGTTCTTTTGTTTTTGATTTGTTTTTGGTCTTAGAATTCCTGCACCAAGCAATGAGGCAACTTTCTTAGAACAGTGATGCTCCTTCATAAACCAGTGTTTTGTTTCTCTTCCCTTTCCAAATCCCTGTTCCCTTTCCCTGTCCCCCGGAAGCTATTCACTTGTTCCCTGTTCATCTCAGATACATTTAGGGGTGAGGGTTTTATTCTCTTCGCTCCCGTGGAACCTGGAATTCAGGTGAGTGGACATGGTCTTTTTAGAAAGCCAAGCCCACAAACATTAGGCCGCCCGAGCGAAGATGTCTCAGACAGAGGTCAACATGGAGGATCTTGCGCAGGCTCTGACGGTGGTTCAGGCTGAGGTAGCACAATTGAGGGAGGAAAATTATTCCCTTAGAGAACAACTTGAGAGATGGAAGATTAGAGGGGAACCATGGTTAGGTGCAATTTCCAGAACAGACAAACCCTTTCTCAAACCATCAACCTTTGTTGCTGCTACACCTGAAGAAGCAACACCTATGAAACTCACTGTAGTGACCCCTACACCAGTTCCATTGGCTCCGCCAGAAAGATTCACTGGCGATAGCAGTAAAGTTTATATATTCATTAACCAATGTCACTTGCAGTTTTTGTGCAGGCCCACAGCTTTTCCGGATGATGCCGCAAAAGTTGTTATTGTCCTTTCGTACCCTGCAGGGAATACTGCTAATTGGTCTATCCCCTTAGTCCAAAATGATGACCCTCTTTTGTATAATTTCCCAGAGTTTCAAGCCCAAATGAGGAAACTTTTTTCTCGACATACCTTTATGTAATCCAGTGATACTGAGTTATTGAATTTTAAACAAGGGAATAAAGACCTCTTAACATATGTTATCACTTTCAATAAATTAGTATCAGAAACCCATTGATCAGAGAGTAAAAGAACCTCATTATTTTATCGGGGACACTGAGATGAGTTGAAAGACGTTTTGTCTCAGATAGTAGTACCGCCCGAAGATTGTGGCAAATTTATCAATTTAGTCATAAAAATTGATCATTGATTTAATGAAAGAAAAGGCGAAAAAGGTAGAAGAGATAATACACGTCTTATTGTTGTATGTGCTGAGAAAAAAGAAGAGACTAAGAACCAGGGAAGTAGTGAACCAATGCAAACGGGGGTTTCCGTACTCCGTTCCCCATAGAAGAAAAAGATAGGAGAGGTTATTTGAAATTATGTCTCTACTGTGGCAAAGCAGGTCATTTTGCACGAGACTGTCCCGTGAGACCCAAGATCAAGGCACCAATACCCAAAGAGACAGTAGCTTCAGTAAACCTTTCAAGTGAAAATTCAGAAAAACTAGATAGCCGAAGGAAAAGTGAGGTCTATCCTTCGGGTGAAAAATAAAAGACCTCAAACGGTTCCAGATATACTCTTCTTAGACCTCCACATCATTTCCTAATAACAGTGACCATGATTTTCCAAATCCAACTAAGAAAAGTCCAATCTATTCTTCTTGATTCTGGGGCAACAGGTAGTTTTTTGAATAATTAATTAGCCAAAAGATTAGGGATCACTTTTCTCCCCAAAGAAGAACCTGTTCGGGCCGTCAATGGTTCTGAATTATCTTCTGGATTAATAATTTATTATTCTGAACCTATTACAATAGTCTGTGACAATGGTCACTCTGAATCTATTAGCTTTGATTTAATTGACACTCCTACTTTTGGAGTTATCTTAGGAGTACCCTGGCTTCAACGACATAACCCAAGGATAGATTGGGATATCAGGACTGTGACACAAAATTCTCCAATTTGTCTTCAGAATTGTTACCAATAGGCAACAAGCTGGGATTCTCCCATGTTATGTTCGGTCTCATCATCCACTAGTGACAGTTCACTTCCAGAACAATATCGGGAGTTTTCAGATGTGTTCGATAATGTTCAAGCAACCAGTTTACCAACTCATCGTAGTTTCAATTGTAGAACTGATGTGGTTTCAGGTGCTACATTACCTTGTAGTAGGATATATGCCCTATTGGAGCCAGAAAGTATTTTAAATGACTATCTAGACAAGCTCTTGGCAATTGGCTTCATTCGCCATTCTACTTCCCCTGTTTCGTCTCTTTTGTCCCAAAGAAGAACGGGGATCTTACGTTCTGCATTGATTATAGAGCCCTAATAAGGTGACAATAAAAATCAAGTACCCGCTTCCCTTGATTCCGGTCCTTCTTAACAAACTTCACAAAGCTGCAAACTTTACCAAACTTGACCTTTGCGGAGCTTACTACCTCATCAGAATCTGTGAGGGCGACAAATGGAAAATGGCTTTTCGTACAAAATACAGTCTTTTTGAGTATTGTGCAATGTTGTTTGGTTTGTGTAACGCCCCCGCTGCATTTCAATTCTTTATAAACGACGTTCTTAGTGAATTCTTGGATCACTTTGTCATAGTCTATATAGACAATATTTTAATCTACTCACACAAAGAAAAAGAAAATGAGAATCCTGTTTCCGCCGTGTTACACAAATTACATGAACATCATTTGTATGGCAAGTTAGAACATTTTTAATTTCGTGTTCCTTAAGTGGAATTTCTAGGGTTTGTTTTGTCAAAACAAGGGGTCCAAATGGATTAAAAAAGATTGATGCTATTTTACAATGGCCACAACCCACAAACGTAAAAGAAATCCAGATTTTACTTGGCTTTGCTAACTTCTATTAAAGGTTTATCTCCAACTTTTCTGACAATGTAGCCCCACTTACTCAATTGTTCTGCGAAAGGAGTATCTTTTAAGTGGACTCCTGAGGCACAGCAAACTTTTAACTTATTGAAATGGAGTTTTACTACTGCACCCATATTAAGAGACATCTTGACCCCTCTCTATCTTACTATGTAGAAGAAGATGCTTCACAAGTGGCAGTAGGTGGAATCCTTTCTCAGCGAGATTCTGAAACTGGGAATATGCATCCAATAGCCTTCTTCTCTAAAGAACTTTTACTGGCAGAACAAAACTATTCAGTAGCTGAAAGAGAACTTCTAGCCATAAAATTGGCCTTTCAAGAATGGAGACATAATTTGTGGGGAGCACATTTTCCCATCACTATTTATTCAAATCATAAGAACTTACAATTTTTTAGATCTGCAAAAGCACTTACCCCACGACAAATTAGATGGGTTTCTCTCTTTAATGAATTTGATTTCATAATTACTTGTAGACCCCTTTAAGGCTGACGCCCTGTTATGTCTCCAAAACACCACAACACAATCAGATACAAGACAGATGACACCAATTCCAATGATTCCCCCAGAAAAAATTATAGGTAGTTTTTCGGACGAGCTCCCATTCCTGGACATATTAAAACAAGAATTGCAGAAGGAAAATATGGAACAATGGTTAGCACATCCAAACCAATGAATTTCTGGCAATCTATTTTTATCATGATCCGGCTTTGTTTATCCCTAAGAATCTGAGCGAGCTGGTTATTCAATGGTGTCATTTATCCTCCTTGAGTGGACATCCTGGAGAGCATAAGACTAAGGACTTGTGTACACGACGGTCCTGGTGGGATACCCTAGATGCAGACGTAAAGGAGTTTATACGAACATGTCCTGCATGGGCTTGTAACAAACCTTCACACACCACTCCCATAAAAAACTCATTCCTCTACCAGTACCGCCAGCTCCATGGCATACTATTAATATGGATTTTGTAACCGATCTACTGAAAGATAAGGGGAATACATGTATACTAGTGGTAGTGGATTTATTCTAAAAAATGTAATTACTTTCACTAAAATCCCAACTGATAAAGAACTAGTTCAACCTTTTATAATGCATTTTGCCCGGCTTCATGGCCTGCCAACTGTAATTATCTCTGATCGAGAGACAAAATTTATGTCTAAATTTTGGCAGGAATTATGTTCTTCTCTTCGTATGAACCATTGGTTATCCTCTGCACATCATTCACAAACTGATGGTCAAACAGAGTGAACGAACCAAACCATGGAACAGTTCCTATGTTGTTTAATTACCATCTTAACTAGCAGTTGGTTGCAAGCACTTTCCTTAGCCGAATTTGCATATAATAACAGCGTTCATTTGGCTCATGACATGTCAGCTTTTTATTGTAATCTAGGCTATCATCCCAAGTGCATACCATTCCTACCATCCCAGAAGGTACCTGCAGTACCTGCTCATTTATCTGAATTACAAAACATCTAGAATATGACCCAAAAAACCCTAATTCACACCAAAGAAAAGAAAGAACAAGAAGACAAATGGCGTACATCTGCACCAACATATGCAGAAAGGTGATCAAGTATGGCTAAGCACCCATTATTTATCCATACCAGGGCTTCGTAAACTACACCCTCAGTTCAAAGGTCCCTTCACCATCGTCAAAGTTATCAACCCTGCAGCTATGAAACTGAACCTTACCAGTGAACATAAAATGCATCCAGTATTTCATGTTTCATTGCTTAAACCATTTCTCCTCACCACTTAACCTATTCCCCTCCACCTTCCATACTTAAGGATAATCATGAAGAATTTGAAGTCCATTGCATTGTTGATTCTTGGAGATGACTAGGACATCTTTTTTATCTAATAGACTGGAAAGGTTACCCACCCGAAGAGCAGTCGTGGGAACCAGCCGCCCATGTCCACACCCCACAGTTGGTGCTTTCCTTTCATGCACAATACCACTCCAAACCACAGCCAGTGAAAAGGCCTTTGAGGAGAGGTACTGTTAGGACTCGCACTCACACATGCACGCTTCTTGCTGCTCCCTTACAAAATAAATCAGCATGTATGAAACAATATGAACACGTCAGAAGATGAAACATGTAATGAATGTGTTTACAGCACAGCACTTCCCTGTAACTTGTGAGGAAAACGATGTTCCGTCTGAAGACCAAATATTACATTGCCTGTTTGTTTATATTGGCAAAAGCAAGTGTTGTTCCATTTGTGAACTGTGTGCCAAGCAGTTCATAGAGACATCGAATTCCTTCATATGAATCATCAGAAGTGTTTGATTACTCATCACCAGTATGTGTTTGATGACTCATCACCAGCACAGCATCCACACCCCTCATGATTGATGACTCATCACCAGCATGTGTCTGATGACTCATCACCAGCACACCAGTCTATAAATAGAACTGCCAAGGTGGTTCCTGTGCTTGGCTTCTAGTCTTCCTTCGCTCACAGGTGTTCCCGGTTCAGGTGGAGTTCCGTGATTCTTTTAGGAGTCGTCTTTTCAGTGCTAGGCTTCATCAGAGCTTCGTTCTTTGGAGCGGATTACTTACGCAGTGCCTGGAGAATTTACGAGCAATATTCCATCTTCCTCAAATAATCAAAACATTCCAGGAGAAGTCAGTTTGTGAGTAATTTCCCACTTGTCTCCCGTTTTGAACCATCTTGAGGTTAGTGACCTTTTGATGCATTATGAAAGACATTTGTCGATGCTGAGAAACCTGTGATACAAGACTATTTTCCAAAGACAGCTTGAGAAGTATTTTTAAATGCAGCAATGAAGTTCAGTGTTGTGAACTCCTGAAAGCATCCCTCGATATCTATGCAAACTTAAACATTGTTTTGGAGCGAGTCTATTGTGTGAAAACATATAACAAAAGACAAATTCATATGTTAAATTTTATAACGATTTTGTTGTGAGTTACAAAAGCATGCTTAAGAATTGAGCAATCGAGTGCTAATAATTATTGTGACTTTTCTGAAAGACTTAGAGATTGCCCAATTGAATGATGAGAATTTTTGCTATTTTGCTGAAAGACTCTGTGATATTTGTAGTTTTTTTTGTTTTTAATTTGTTATTGGTCTTAGAATTCCTGCACCAAGCCCTGAAGCAACGTTCTTAGAACAGTGACGCTCTTTCGTGAACCAGTGTTTTGTTTCTCTTCCCTTCCCAAATCCCTGTTCCCTATCCCTTCCCCCCAGAGGCTAGTCGCTCGTTCCTTGTTCATTTCAGATATGAGAGAATACTGTTTAGGGGTGAAGCTTTTATTCTCTTCGCTCCGCGGAACCTGGAATTCAAGTGAGTGGACATGGTCTTGTCAGCTAGAGAGTACATGTCGGAAAGTAAAGTCTAATTCAAACTTTAAAATGTAGCATCATTAGCCTTTGTACTTCCCGAATGTGCAGACAGTTTCCACACAGCAATTACACAATCAACACCCTTACTAAATTATTTTGAACAAACATGAATTGGCCACCTAATCAGTTCAGGTTGCAGAAGACTTCCATCGGATCGAGAAACATCTGCTCAGCCTGTTTGGATGGCGATGTAATGACTAATGCCAAAAGGGATGATGCAAGTTTTTCTCCGGCTTTATTGGAAAAGAATACCCAATGTTCTATAATTCCAGGAAAAAAGTAAAAGGAAGCTATGAATGTAATCCTCAAAATATAGAATAATGCATTCTCCTGTTTTTTTAAAGAAGAAACACAGTGAAAATTGAAAAATATATCCCCAGAAAAAATTCAGTTGGTTTATGTCTTCCCCAGCAACCCCTATAGCAATGAAAGCTTGGCAAAATACATCAAAAACAGTTACCACAATTGGTTTTGGCTTACTTTTACTAACCATTACTCTGTCCCTACAGTAAATTAATTACTAATGAAGTATTTGGAATAAGTAAAAAAGTTCTTCGCTCAGCTACACAGTAACATGCTTTTGTTCATCTCTGCATGCTTACACCAATCAGCAAAAATTACTCAAAGAAAATGGCAGTGGTAAAAAAAAATAAGTAAAGGACCATTAGTCCCATTAGGAATAATGAAAAAAATGGGACTGTAATCTGAAAAATGTTAATAAAAGATATAGTAGGATTTAAAAAATGCATCATATAATTACAACATACATTTGTATTACTAAATCAATACATGTCTATGTTCATTAATGTCTGATTTCTTTTAGATATATATATTTTTTTAATAAAAAATAAAAACTACATGTGTTTTCAAATGACTTTATGTGTTAATAAAACTGTATTTAATATAGTAATTTTAAAAAAGGTGTTACATTTTAAGTTATACTTTTTTATTATACACATATTTAAACAACTGTCGAAAGAAATACAACACCCAACTTTGTCACTTGTAATACCTACACCTTTACAGTCCTGAAATGTTACTAATTACAAAATTTGTTAACATGATTTTTTAAAATGCAACTTCTGAACAAAAAATCAAGATGCTACTTCTTTAAAACTAAACATTTCAATAATTAATTCACTCCCCAGCCTACTCTCCTCTCTTACTTATATTCTGATTTTAACAATTTTATTATAAAATGGTATACACTATTTTTTATTAAAATGTACATCTTTTAATACTTAAAATAATGAATTGAGTATTACATTATTAGTTGATTTTTAATACACACCTCACCCTTCGACCCTATAACCCTTGAACCTTCCTCCTAATATTTTTAGAAACAATGTATTTTTTTGCCTGGAAAAAATATGTGAAATATTAATACTTAACAAGTAATACAAAAACACATGATAATTAAAATTGCTTACTTATTTAAAAAAAACAAAAAACTTCAAAATAAGTATACTCCACAATTAACTTAAATCACTTGTGTATTATTTTGGGGTTACAGACCCTCCAGCACCCTTTGAAACTATTTTCTATTTCTATTACACTTTACCATACTTTTGTGGATTTTTGTTAAACCCCCAAAAGCACATCATACTGATAATTGAAATGGTGCATTGTTCAGTACTTATACAAACACAACAATAGCAACTACACTATTTCTGTCCATGTAGGAAAACCTAGGCCATTCAGTGGTGCACCCCATCTATTTTAGAGGGCAGTGCCAGTAAAACAGAATCCCATTCAGTGAGCGTATAATACATATAGATCTTACTTAACTCTGTCATTACTTACCACAAGTTGCCTACAATTATGTGGCATTATAAAGGCAGGCATTGTAAAGGCATACCTGCAGGGAAAAGGACTGTGGAGTAAATACAATGCATGGTAAAGACTGCAATATAAAGGTAACATACCTCCAATGTAATCCCTCCCATCAAAACATTCCATGGTGTCTAATGTGTGGGTCCGTGTTCAGTCCCATACTGAAATATATCCTGTCAATATGTGTGATAACCCCACACTAGAAGATTCAAGAGAACACAGATTTAGGTTAGTCCATGTAATGGTACATGTCCGTGCAAGGAATTAGTACATTGGGGGAAAATGTAGTGATAGGCAATTTGTAAGTTGCACTTTGCCCCATCCTTTCTTTCTGTGTGTAGCACCCTTGCTGCATCTTTTATTATTAGATAGAAAGGACAGTCATTGTGACCCAGCAAGGAATAAGAAGCATGGAAGAGGTACAATACAGTTCAACTTGAAAATTGTAGCAATTTGTCTGACAAAATGCCATACTTTGACAGAACTGTCATTTGACAAAAACCTTTAATTGGTTTGCTGTAAATAATTTTTTGCACTCAAGATTTGCTTCCTGTGGCATCTACAGGACTATGTTACGGGAATCTGCCTTTCCTTTGTGGGCATGGCCACACGTGCCCTAAGTACGTAAGGGTTACCACACTTGCCTGAAGCATGCAAGTGCCTTAACCACGCAGATGGGGGGGGGTGAGGCCGGTGTAGCTTTCAGGGAAGGGTGGGGTTTGATGGTGGGGCAGTTTTGGGGGCAGTTTTAGGTCTCAGGGGGGGTGGGAAAGAGGGGAAGGGGCTGTTTTGTTGGGCAGTTTTAGGTCTCAGGGTGGGGGTAGTGGTCAGGGTTGTTTTATGATGGGGGTCTGTTTTAGGGCTCAGGGTGGGGGGTGAGGTAGCTTTAAAGGCAGGGTGGGCTTGAAGGGGGCACTTTTAGGGCTCATGGTGGGTGGGGATGTAGGGGAAAAGTTTGTTTTTAGGGGTGGGGAAGTTTTAGGGCTAAAAGCAGGGAGGTTCTGGGGGGAGCTTTTAGGGGTGGAGGAAAGGTTTAGGGCTCAGGGTGCATAAGGGGTGAAGGGATAATTTCATTTTAAGTGTAGGGGAATGTTTTAGGGCTCAGGGCAAGTGTAGGGGCATCAGGGTAGTTTTTTTAAATAACTGGGGCCAGGGTTTGGGGAGTCAGGGTAGTTTGTTTATTTTTAACAGGGGCAGGGTTTTAGGGCTTAGGGTGGGGAAGGCCTTGGGGTCAGGTTTTGGGGGCAGAGGTTTTTAGGGGTTGAGGGTAGTTTTCAGCCTTAGGGCAGGTGGAGGGGGAGCGGGGTAGTTTTTAACATTAAGGGGGTTGTATGACAGAACCATGCATGTGTTTACCAGATATACCTTTACTAAGCATGCTTTCACAACCAAATTTATGGTTAAGGCATGCGTGGTAAAGACTCAGGGGGTCATTCCGCATTTGGCAGGCGGCAGAAGCCCTATTACGACTTCAACGCAGGGATGGTACCGGCCTTGCGATGAAGAGGGCCTTAACATTGACACCGGCTCAGAATTGATCCAGCACCAATGTGGCGGTGCAGAGGGAGCAGCAGCACCCATCGTGCATTTCACGGCCCCCTGGTACCCCCATTCCGCAAGCTTTTCCACGGCGGTGTAAACCGCCATGGAAAGGCTGGCAGAATGGAACTCGGAATCCAGCTTGCAGATTACTACCACCGGGACCACCAGGTTGGAGGCTGACTCCAGCCTGGTGGTGTCGGTGGTATTACTGCAGCGTTTCAGCTGCAGTCAGAATGTGGTGGATCGGACCGACACTACCGTGGTGGTCCGATGGCCACCCCGAGTCTGCCGGTCTCAAGACTGCCAGACTCTGAATGACCCCCCTCATTCCTGGTTGAAACCTCATTGTTAAATCATGTGTGGTTCTGCCATGCGTGGTTCTGTTATACAGCCCTATGTTATCATCCAGACAAGCAAAGGATCTATGAGAGGGCTTCTGTATATAATGCACAAGTACCATCATGCAAAATTGAGATAAGATCTCTGGTAGCTATCAATACCTTCACAGACAGGACATCATCAGACTGCAGTGGAAGAGGTGCAAGAAAATCAAGCACTGGCAAATCCAATAGGCCCAGCTTGGCTTTTCAGTAATGGCTAAAACATTTTAAAAGACTCCAACAGTGAAAAAAATGAACCAAAACATTATCTTTTCTTTATACAGCAGATCAGTGAGATAAATAATTTGAGGAGTGATGATTCAAAGTACGTTTGATATAGTCCCTCATTCATGACATAGCTGCACTCCAACCAAAGAAGAATGATACACCAAACAGACAGAAGCATGTAGCAGGTAGAGACAAAGTTCATTGAGGGTACATTAAACAACTGGTAACAGTAAGTCACGCAAGTCATGAAAGTCATGAAGACAGCTGTGCTGTCAAGATAGATCAAATAAAAGTTAGGGAAGTGACCTTTATCAATGCACCAAGATGTTGGAACAACATCCTGGTGTTCATCAGGGCCTCCACTTCTTCTTCAACTTAAGAAAGAGCTGAAAACACATTAAAAAACCACTAAACTGTGATGCAGTAAATAGTCTACCCCAAAACCCAAGACCACACAACTAGGCTCAGTTTTTAATTGTATCCCTACCTTCACCCTATTACAATATCCTGCTGTTATAGAAATACTAACGTGCACACTTACATATGTTCTTCAAAAGTGTAGCCATAAAATGCGTAGATGAAGTCAACACATGAATTGTCACAGAAATGTTTATTGTGTACTGAACTTGGACAATTGTTTTTTGGGCAAAATCATCTAAATAGCTCCCACATATTGAACAAGATGCAGCTCATGAGCTTTTCAACAGGTCTCAGTTATCCTACATATCGGTCAGACAACTCAACCTTGTTGATTAAACTCTCTTCCAGAACTAATACAACAATGTCCAAAGTAAGCCTATATTAACACCAAATACCCCAAGGGCTATCTACAAACCCTACAACATCCCATAACGTAATTAGATTACTTCAGAAAAAAAAGAATTAGAAAACGAGTGCAAAGTGTCAAACAAATGCTCCAACAATGAGCTCTCCAAAATGAAAAAGAAGACAAGAAAACTGCACTAATTCTAGCAACGCTAACAGCAGCTAATTTGTCAGCAAAGCACTCAGTTGCAATGTACAGCATGTGCCATAAAATAACCATCCTTGAAGCCATGAGTAACACAATGTGTATTCTAGTCCAAAATTGCAAGCTCCAAGCATGTTTTATTTGTTTATTCTAAAATATTGAGAATTCAAGAAGACATATCAAAGAATAATAGAATTTTCCTACAACACAGTCACCATTCACGACCTAGGGTGTATAGCATTTATACATAAAAACTGCAATTCTCATTGGATAATATTCCCCCCGGGTGTCTATGATTATGTTTTCCCAAGGGGAACAAATTCACAAGTGGATACATATAAATATTGTTACTGCACAACCTGTAAGCACTATGAGTTTTGTTGATGTAGTGTGACTGGTGTAGGGTGCATTGTATTTGAAACAGGGGCTGAGTGACATCCAGTGGGGAAACAGAATGTGTGCTAGGGGTATGAAAATTAATGATGAAGCATGGGTTTTGTGTGGTGTGCATGAGTAGAAATTATAAAAAGTCCGATTTGTGATTGCTCTGAGAATCATGTTTGGGGACAGGAACAATATATGCTCTCCTTTCTGAGACAAAAAGATTGGTTGTCAAAATTTGGATTCACATTGTTTGAGTATATTCTAAAGCATTATCCACCAGAGGCCGTATTGTGGAAAGTGCCCTAAGTGCGCAGTGGGCATGTTTGCCCACTTTGCGTGCCCCCAGGGCACTTTGGTATTACAGAAAGGGCCGCAGACACTTCTGTGGCCCTTTCTGAAATACAGATAGCGCTGGTGCACATATATCACCAGCGCTATTGCCAGAGGGTGTTCCCTAATTTGCATAGGGCATGGCTTCATGTAAATGAGGAAATCCCATTGCCTCTGCGCCCGGGCCATGTTATAGATGGTGGCGCAGAGGAAAAAAGCTGCCAGTAGGCGCATTGACAGTGATGGAGCACTGTCAGTGAGCCCATTAATGGCAGCCCTCTGGAGTGGGCAAAGGGACTCCTATGGACACCCCCACACATTCCCTTGCAGGCAGGTGAAGCCACTCCCTGCACCTGTCTGCAAGGGGATCTCTAATCTCCCTTAAAAGTGCAGGCAGGTTGCCACCCGCACAGTAAAACACAGAGCGGCTTTAAAGAAGCCGCTCTGTGTTTCACTTAAATGTTCTGTCCCCAGGGCAGCACAGATTTGCGGATGCCCTCGGGGCAGCACATTCAATATAAGACAGTGCACTCTCCTTGTTTGCATCCGGCACATCTTTTGAAAGGTGAACCCAGCACAAACAAGGAAAATGCACTGCATTCAATAATACGGCCCCAGTTATCCTAATGCTAGTAAATGGACAAAGGTTGATTTCTAATGATATTGAATCTTCATCGACCTTTACTAACTGTGTATCTATAACTTTACAATTATGCTAGCTATGAAACTATCCTTAATATATAAGTGATTAAATATTTGCCTGGACTATGTTGGCCTTACACTTCACCAGTCTCCCTCACACTGTGGGAGAGCCTTTCTAAGATGAAACTAATACCAATACCACGATAATACCAATAACAACACTAATAGTAAAAACGCTGATAATGTTACTAAGTAACAGATAAAGTTTTATCCTCCTGTCATTTGTTAGGTCTGGCTTGACAGCTCGGCTTCTGGTGAACGATTGTTGCCAGTTCCCTAAAATCTACAGAGAGTGAGCCTAAGCTCCTCTGAGAGCAGTATTTTCCTCCCACATCGTGCAATCGATTGGTTGGTGTAATAATCCGCCTCCTATGGAGTGCTTGTTTTGCAATATGTGATTTACTATTTTACAGTTCAGACATACACTGAATCACGATGCATTAAACTCTTCACCTCATAGATGCACTGCATACAGAAACAACTATGTTTTTGCTTTGTTTTAGCCCTGGAGCAGGTCTGTAAATCAATATTTCAGTAAGGACTCAAAATCTAACCCAGACCTATTGGCTTTGCCAAAGCTTGTTTTCGCAGACAGCCTTTAATAACTGATGGAGCTTATTTTTGATGAACAACAACATTTTTTGCAGCGCACTTCTGGCCTCTCATTAAGGTTCATACTATTCCACAAAAGTAGATGAACTCTCAGGAAGCAGGACTGGGTCTCTCTAAACTGGTGTAATTCCATCCACCGCAGTGATGCATTTTGAGAACGCTTAGCAGACCTGAAATTACCATTACATCCCAGCAACATTCCCTCAATGTTTTTTTTTATTAAAGAAGCTATCTGGCATGGAACATATTGTGCAGAATTTCTGCTTATAGGTCATGGCCTCCATATGGAGATTAATATAGTTTTCCACATCACTTAGGCGTGGAAGTGGTATTGAAAGCAGCCGTATGATTCATAGCGTCCTGATTTGACACTCTCCCGCTAGCCAGCTCTGTCCTCTATCTCTAAGGAAGCAGTCAATTTCATTTTTGAGTGCATGTGTCTTGTATTTAAATACGGTAAATGCAAACAGCATAGAGAGCTCCTGCTGGTTTGTAATTGGCTTGGCATTAGGGCCCATTACCACTAAGCATAAAAACACTAGCTGGTGGCATGTAGTTACAGAGAGCGAGGCTGATTCACGATAGCATTTCTGAGTCCCGGGAGAAGTACTACAGGAGTACTCATTTACATACTCTAACATTACTTTGTGAATCTCCCTAAAACATCTACTTCCCTATCAGAAAAAGGTTAAAGAGGACACAGACCTTTCTACTTGTATTACATTTATATGAATAATCCCATAATATTCACATTTTATTCCTTGTTTTAGATGTTTTAGTGTCAGTTCACAAAAGCATGCAAGATAACTAATTTACATTCTCCCAATTTGCTTTTGTGAGTATGCCCCTCCATTTCTTTATGTGTCTAATTGTATAATGGTTGAATGTCACTGGAGAGGGCTTTTAGAGACCTAATAAACCACAAAACCAAAGGCAGAGTGGTTTGTAAATACCACAAGCACCCTAAGTAGTCTAGCTCCATGAGCAGCCCAAACCCCTAACCCCACGAAGGGCCCTCTTTTTATCTTTTCAATGCTGATTCTCCTGTGAGAGAAATATCCCCAAAAAACCCTCCAAACCATTTTTTACATTTCTTTTTATTAATTTACATATTATTCCTTATTCCTTGCAGACACCTGGTACAGTATATGTGCCCGTGGTGTGACGCTTGTACTATACCATGTTGTTTTATCACGGGTGGTCTATTGGTGGTCCACTGCCAATGCGTAGCATGTTGGTTCACTCAAGCGCACGCTGGAGGGTTAATAAAAGAGTGCGAGTGTGGTTAAAGTTAGGCACAGTTAGTCAGTGGCGTAGCGTGGGTTGTCAGCACCCGGGGCAAGGCAAGTAATTTGCGCCCCCTAACCCGTGGATTTTAGCACTCGCGAGTGCGAGCGCGCCCCCCCCCAGATGTTGCGCCCGGTGCGGCCGGCCCCCCTGCACCCCCACGCTACGCCACTGCGGTTAGACATAAACAGCGGCGGGTCTCTGTGTGTTCATTGCCAGCTAGGCCGGCCTGCATGGCACGAGGCTACATGTGAGAAGCGGCCTGATGACTGTACATTGGCGACTACGTGGATGTGCGGACCCTGCCCACCCCAATCACAACAGCTTGGCACTTAACTGCAGTTTCGCCACATGCCCTGGAAATAGAAGAGACGAAGGCCACAATTCAAGTAAGCCTGACAACGAATGACCTGCCCAACCCCAACACATGCACTTTCACAATACTGCAGCAGATTGTATTGCCTAAAGTCTGAGAGCACCAGTCAAACCAGAACTCAGTGATTAAGTGGAGGAGAGTCACGCTGTATATCAATCCTGTCACAAGGTGGGTGATTGAGCCCTGAGCAACTACAGCATCACACAGAAGGAGAAAGAGAGAGAAGATAACACTTAGAAAACGGGTATTCAATATTGTGCTATCTGCAAGCGCCGCAGCCCTCTACACAAGGACACTCTCTGCCCTTGCCACATGCCACAAGCATCATGGAAAACAAAGAAAAAAATAGTCTCAGTCTGGCTACTGTCTCAACCTCAAAGTTGACAGTACTTATGGCCACGAATTAAAAGAAGACAGCAGAATGATTGTAGGCCAGGCTCCGGCCATGATACAGCCTCAACAATACCAATGATAACGCGTCCTTCTATGTTAATTTATACATTTTAGGACTCGTTTTAGGCCGATGAATCTTTGGACCCAGTGGTGAGACACCGTAAGACTAGGTAACTGATCAATATATCAAGCAATATATCAATAATATTGTCAACAAATATCACCACAATATATCTCAATTTAGACATTAGTTAAGATCGTTAACGCAACCATGACCTTTCAGTCATGAATAACCACACCTTATTGAAGTTTTGTGAATTTTATTCCCTATTGATTACAATCTAATTACAGAGGTATTAATCTCAAAACCAAGAAGCAAAAGAGCATAGTCACAATGCGGCAACTATGATAAGGTTTCAACAATACAAAGATCACAAACATAAGATAGTAATATGAAGGTAAACAAATCAAATTGCATAGAACCTCATATATGTCTTAGTTCAGCATAGCACCACGTCAGTCACGTCAGTTACGTCAGTCAAGGTGAATGCCTCATCTAGCCACTAATTAGCATCAGCATGTTGGGCTTCATGCAAAACAATTTAGAACATCAATTTGGAAAACATCTAACTAAGGTCTCTAATCAAAAATACAGCAGTTGGTACCTAGAAAGGAAAAGCGAATAGACAAATTACAAGAGCAACTGTCATAATTACCCTCCTCGGAAGGAGTCAGCATACAGGATCAGTCTTCGTCTTCAGGACATCAGTTGAATCGCCCTCAGTCTATCTAGTCTAAGGGCAGGGGACACTTCCCTCATAAGGAAGAAAGTGTAAAGGGGCGACTAAGGGTGAGGATGGTTTTATTAAGTCTCAAGTCACCAAACAAAGTGACAGAGTTTCTGGATGCAATCAATATCATTCCCTACCTAGTTCCCTCGAGTCTCCTGTGTCATGGGTTTTTATCCCTTTTTCATAATACATTCCCCCAAAATTCTATTGGATAGTCACTACACCCCACTATCTGTAACCAATCAAATTATACATTAAGTAATGCACTTGTCATTTCACAATAGTTTATAACATTTTGATTGGTCTTCATAATTGACGTTTTTCATAGGTGGCACATCTGGGGTTACTTCATTCTCTGGCACGTTCTTCGGGTCAAAAGTTCTCTTTTCCGTGGTTCAATGTCCTTGAAAGTGTCCAAATTTTGTTGCAAAGCGTATAACTTTATACTAAAGCAGCTAGCATGCGGATGAGAAAAACTAGCAATGTTACATAAAACGGAGGAAAGAACAATTGCTGGGTCATGGCCTTTTGCGAGTCAGCACACTGAAGAAACAAAAAAATATGCTTTAATATGAGAGTTACACAGCTAGTTTTCGACTCACGCTAACTTAAGACTTATGGATGCTAATAAATACAATCTTCGTAGATCTTAACTTATTCAATTAATCATAGTACAAGCAATTATTTCTTACAGTCGACATTAGTTTATGCATACAATAATTCTTCACGTTTATAGGTATGTTAGAATATATTTCAAATGAATAATATTTTATAACTATTAATGCAGCTTTGTTAATTGTAAGCATTTCACATCTAGATATATAATATTTAAACTACGCTCTCTCAGTCCCTCCTCTGATGACGCTCGTCATCACACAATTTTCTTTTTGATCTTAATTTTCCACCTTGCGCATAATACGCATTTCAACATCTTGCCCTTTATGTGAGCTTTCCCATATTTCATTGAACATTTTCTCTCTTTCACTTTCTTCATTTCGTCGGGGTCTTTTAGTCCAATTTCTTTTTACTTTGTCATTGATTTTACATGCCCCCCATAATACTAATAGACAAGCCAAAACAATTAATAGACCCATCATAATTTTTGCAAGTACCCCATTCCAAATGTTGGTAAACCAGCTTCCCACTCGGGCAATTCCTTTCCCAAATTTCTCCCAAACACCAGGTTCTTTCAGATCCTTCAAGTCTGTACTATCTCTAGTAAGGTTAGTAAGCATGCTTCTAATTTTCTTACTGTTATCTGGTATGAATGAGCAACAATGACGCTCATTAAGCATTTTGCAGACACCTCCACTCTTTGCTAAAAGAATGTCTAAAGCAAGCCGATTTTGAAGAGTCATAGCTCTTTCTGCAGCAAGTTCAGTATCCATCAGGAGTATGGCTCCTGTAAAATTTGTCAACATGTTATCCACTATAGTAGACAACTTTTGAATTTTCATAGAATTCAAGATAACCCCTACTGATGGTATTATAGCTCCAAATATATCACCAATGACAGCCGCCACTGATTCTCGTTTTTGTCTAGAATATTGCAATTCGGACGTTTTAGGTATTTGTTTTAAGTCATCAATCTGGTATATCTTTGGGAATACTATTCCCAAATAACATGTCCCATACCATCCCTTAGGGAGACGGTAATATGCATTTAGTCCACATATATAATAGATTCCAGGGATCGCTGGATCTTGTCCATTTAACATAAAGGTCCATTTACTCTGAAACAAAAACACATGTCTGCATTCACTCATACCCACAAATATATTATCTTGATCAGATTTTGGCCTATATATACAGAGCCTTCCTACGTGTAATACGTCTATAGCTAATTTGCCTTGTGTTTTGATTGCAGTGTAAGCATAATCATTTGCATAAGTACGTTTTTCTAGTCCTTTTTCTAACCTTTCTTTTAATGCATTGCGTCTATCATCTGTGTGATCTAAAAAGCTCTTTTCTACCGGCGACAGCAAGCAAGTCAAATTGTTGCGATGTGCATAAGCAGTTCCAAATGTAAGTGTTGGCTCAAAGAATCCTCGAACTATTTTTATATCATGCTCTTTTGCTAATCTATTTAGGAATTCAATCACAGGCACAAAAGAAAACACAATATCCAAGTTTGAATAAAAGTATTGCACATGCTCTTGATTATAGAATCTTGTTAATAGCAAGCTGCAACTAATTCCATAAGTAAGAGGGAGGCTATGATAAGTAACTCCCTCCTGCACTGATGAAGGAATTTTAGTGCATACATAACAATTTTTCGCATCCATGGTTTCCACATACTCATTTAATAAGCGATAGAAGACATTAGTAGATAGTTCTCCTTTTGCATTAGTCCCTTCATGCATATGTCTTGCATCTTGCTCAAATCTCTCCCACGGTGTTAGTTTAGTAGTGGTAGTTTCAGGTTTCGAAGTTGCATTAATAGTTTCTTTCTCTCTCCATGGCATTCCCACAATCACTCCCACAATCATTACTGCACATACAACACGTATTATAAGACCTAACCAACCACATACCCTACTCCCTTTGCTACTATTCCTATTGTAAGCCATGTTTGTATAGAATCAGTATAGCAGATCAACAATCAACTTGATGATAAACTCTTTGCGTATATTACAGCGTCTTCACTCACTCCAGGACCCCTTTTTGTCGATTCCGGTTAGCAGTTTGTCGTAATCAGGTTTCTTTTAAAAGTCAAGTTTGGTTTTAGTGTCACCTCCAGTAGTTTCTAAAGTCTCTTTCTCTTTTTTTTTTTAGCTTTCACAAATTCAATTTTTTGCCGAGTTTCCCTTTGAATATCTTCAGGTACCGTAGTATTGGCCTGGTACGTCTCGATCAAAACAAAATGCTAAGAATTCTTGTTGCCATTCAGAGGTTGTAGCATATGCCCATTCAGGACCTGTATATCTTCTGTTTGCTATTCTTTTTTCTTTTTAACCTTCGTTCACCTTGTTGTTCTCCTTCACTCAGATCATCTGCTTGTGAAGTATCACTTTCTTCTATTATTGAGTCATTCAATACCTCTCTTATTTTAGGATGTGACTTGTCTGGCCAATTATCGCCTCCATGTGTCTTGGTTCGATGTTTTCCTTCAGGACGTTGGACAGCACCCTCCTCTTGTGATATGGTGTTTCCTCCTGACGGACCTGCAACTGGTTCGGGAGACTCTGACACGTTTTCATTTGTATCTACAGTTTCTCCTTCTCTTTCGTCTTCTGGTTCTATGTTGGGTTCGGACTCTAACCCGTACTCGTCTACTTCTGGGAGAACCTCTCCTTGGCTTAGTTCTCCTGCTGCCTCTACTGAAATAGGCACTCTGTCACCTCTCTCGAACTCATTGACAGTTTGAGGGACGAGGCTGTTCTCAGTGGGCTCTCCAGTAGTCTCAGTTCCTTCTCGACTGATCTCTGACTCTGAGACTTCTCTTCCTGAAGTTGCTGTACCGGAAACTTCAAGTTCCTCCCCAACAGGACACGTTACCTTTTTCGTGTGACTGGCATGTATCCAGTTGGGAACCCCGGCACACTTCACAGCAGTGGTAGTCGTCAATATTACTTGATACGGCCCCTTCCAACGCGGCTCAAGACACGATTTTCTCACGTGTTTCTTGACAACCACCCAATCTCCAGCTTGCAGAGAGTGACCTGGATCGCCAATCGGTGGCAACGTGTTAGCTTCCACCTAGTGAGAAAAGAGCGAATTACGTCAGCCAAACCTTTGCAGTAATCCAACACCATATCATCTGTAATATTCACTAGTGCATTTGTAGGTACTGCTGGTAATCTCATAGCTCTGCCCATGAGAATTTCGTGGGGAGATAATCCCGTCTTCTTGTCTGGGGTATTTATCATAGTCATCAGCACTAGAGGTAAGGCGTCTGGCCACTTCATGTTTGCAGCTGCACACCTTTTTGCCATTCTTGATTTTAAAGTACCATTCATCTGTTCAACTAGTCCTGATGCTTCAGGGCGATAGCTACAATGCAGCTTTTGTTCAATGTTGAGTGCGGCACACAGAAGTTTAATCACCTCATTGTCCAAGTGTCTCCCCCTATCTGATTCTATAGAAACCGGAAACCGGAATCTTGGTATCAGCTCCCTGAGTAGTAGTTTTGCAACTGTAAGACTGTCATTCCTACGTGTGGGATATGCCTCAATCCAATGACTGAAAACACACACAATCACCAACACGTACTTCAATCCTCTACAAACAGGCATTTCGATAAAATGCATTTGCATTTTGTTGAATGGACCTCCAGCTCTCCCAATGTGGCTCAAAGTTACCACAATTCCTTTTCCAGCATTCATCTGTTGACAGATGACGCACCTGTGGCAAGTGATTTCTGCGGCATGTCTGAATTTGGGATTGAACCAATCAATCTTAAAGGACTTGATCATGGCATCTCTTCCCAGATGTGCCTGGCCATGATAGAGCGGGGCAAACTGTGATAAAAGACTATTTGACAGAACCAATTTTCCCTCTTCTGAAACCCATAGATCATCTGCTCTTTGTACACATTGCATTCACTACCAGGAACGTTTTTCTTCTTTGCTAGCACGACTTTGTAATGTTTTCAGTTCGTCTAAGGTATCAACCACTCGTAATGCTAGACTTAAACTTGTGTCGTTTTCAGATTGTGATAACAATTCCCACTGCTCTTTAAACGATATACAGTTCAATGCACAAAATGTTGCGACTTGATCTGCATAGCTGTTTCCCATAGACACAAAGGGGGTCATTCCTACCCTCGCGGTCCGAGACCGCCAGGGTAGGGGACCGCAGATGCACCGCCAACAGGCTGGCGGTGCATCCAGGCCCATTCTGACCGCGGCGGTAAAGCCGCGGTCAGAAAAGGGAAACCAGCGGTTTCCCGCCGGTTTTCCCCTGGGCTGCAGAATCCTCCATGGCGGCGCTGCAGGCAGCGCCGCCATGGGGATTCTGACCCCCTTCCCGCCAGCCTGGTTCTGGCGGTTTTGACCGCCAGAACCAGGCTGGCGGGAACGGGTGTCGTGGGGCCCCTGGGGGCCCCTGCAGTGCTCATGTCAATGGCATGGGCACTGCAGGGGCCCCCTAACAGGGCCCCACATTGATTTCCAGTGTCTGCATAGCAGACACTGGAAATCGCGACGGGTGCAACTGCACCCGTCGCACAAAAGCAACTCCGCCGTCTCCATTCGGAGCCGGCTTCAACGTTACTGTGGCTTTCCCGCTGGGCGGGCGGGCGGCCTTTTGGCGGTCGCCCGCCTGCCCAGCGGGAAAGCCAGAATGACCGCTGCGGTCTTTTGACCGCGGTACGGTCTTCTGGCGGTTCCCGCTTGGCGGGCAGCAGTCGGAATCAGCCCCAAAATCTTGTGATCTGATGTGAGCACTGCACTTCACCACGGCAACTTCGAGAGGTAACTGAATCGCATGTAACAAATCTCTTATTTGTTCAGCGTTTTTCACAGGAGAACCAGAGGAGGTCATGAAACCCCTCCGTGACCAGAGTTGGCCAAAATTATGCACAATTCCAAATCCATATCTGCTGTCAGTATAGATAGTGACTTTCAAATTTACGGCTGCGTGGCATGCCTTAGTAAGAGCTATTAATTCTGCCACTTGTGCAGAAAACACTTTCTCGAGCCAGGAGGCTTCGACAATGCCAGTTATGGTACATACTGCGTAACCGGCTCTCAATGTTCCTGCTGAATCTCTTAGACAGGACCCATCAACAAACATAATGCAATTGTTTTCTTTTAACTGGGTATCCTGTATGTCTGGGCGAGGTTTGGTACAGAGTTCAGTCACCTCAAGACAATCATGTTCAAATTCTTCCCCATCTTTGATTTCAGTATTTTCATTGGGAAGTAAGGTTGCCGGGTTCAGCACAGTGCATCTCTTTAGTGTGACATTTGGTGACCCCAGTATAATCGTCTCATATCTAGTTAGACGTGCATTTGTCATGTGTTGTGTCTTAGTTCGTGTCAACAGAATTTCAACTGAATGTGGAACCATTACTGTCAGAGGGTATCCCATGACTATGCCTTCAGATTGTGAAAGGCTTTGACCAACTACTGCAACTGCCCGCAAACAACCCAGTAAGGCTGCTGCGACAGGGTCCAAGGTAGCTGAAAAATATGCTACAGGGCGATTTGCATCTCCGTGGACCTGTGTTAAAACAGACAAAGAACAAGCATCACGTTCATGACAAAACAACAGAAAAGGTTTCTCATAGTCAGGCATTCCCAATGCTGGTGCCCTGCACATGCATTCTTTTAATTCTACAAATGATCCAAGCTCCTCTTTTGTCAAAGTTATTATGTATGGCTCATCCTTGACTTCTTTTCCTGTCAATTTTATTAAAGGCTTTGAGATGATTGAGAAGTTGGGTATCCACTGACGACAGTAGCCCACCATTCCCAAAAATATCCTGACATCTCTTTTTGTTGTTTGGGGATTCATCTGCAAAACAGCTGTTATTCTTTCCTTTGATATTCTTCGAGACCCTTTCTCAATCAAATGTCCCAGGTATTTCACTTCTTTTTGACAGTATTGTAACTTTCTGGGTGACACCTTGTGTCCATTCTTTCCCAAATGATTCAATAATGCAATGGTATCATATTTACAACTGTCTCTGGTTTTGGATGCAATTAGCAAATCATCAATGTACTGCACAAGAGTCGAATTAAAAGGCAGCACAAGTGGTTCTAAATCCTTTTTCAATATCTGATTGAAGATGGATGGTGACTCTGAGAACTCTTGAGGAATTCTGCACCAACTGTACACCTTGTCCAAAAATTTGAAACTGAACAAAAATTGGCTGTCCTCATGAAGAGGTATCGAAAAGAATGCTTGTGATAGGTCTACCACAGTAAACCATTCAGCATCACAAGGAACCTGGAACATTATTACCGCTGGGTTAGGTACCCCAGGGCAGCATTTTATCACAATTTCATTTATTTTCCTCAAATCCTGCACAATTCGAACTTTTCCACAGGGCTTCTTTAAACCCATTATGGGAGAGTTACACAGACTGCTGAAGACTTCTTTCAGGACTCCCTGTCTGAGAAAATCTGCAATTATTTGTGACACCTCAATGAGGACGTCTTGGGTCATGTGGTATTGTGACACTTGTGGGAACACTGCATTCGGCTTTATCTGAACCTTGACTGGTTCTACTCCTTTTATCAATCCTACTTCTTTCCCAGTCAAATCCCACACTTTCTCCGTCACGGTCCCTTGTAGTTCAACAGGTAGGTCGATCAAAGTATGCATTGGGAATAAAGTAATCAAAGGGTAGTCTTCATTTGTCTCTCCTCCTCCCTCTATGAATTGACTCTCATCTCCCTCATCGTCACTATTTGTCTGTACTTCTATTCCATCGTTGGAACAGGTAATTGAACATTTTGTCTTACACAGTAAGTCCCTTCCTAGTAAGGATACTGGACTTGAATCGCATACAACAAATCTATGCAGCCCTTGAAAGTTGCCACTTTCAACCTGCACCGGATCAGTAATCGGATTAGTCAGGTACTGATTTGCCACACCAACCACTCGTATAGTACGCCCTGAGAGAGGTAATCTCGGGACTTCTGCACTTCGAACTGTAGAGCGTGTAGCTCCTGTGTCGACCAAAAATGAAATCTTATAGCCCATTACTTTTCCCTCTACGTATGGGCCTCTCTGATCCACCTCTAGAGATGCTGCAAGCCTGCACTCTTCACTGTCTGAGCTGGCATCTGACCAATCCTCATTCATGCCATTTTCACCTCATAATGGGAATTGTTGCACAGTATTATTTTGATTGGTTACCTGGCCTGTGACCTGCTGAGGAAGCATCACCTGTTGCTGTCCCATCGGAGCCATTGGTAATTGCATTTGCTGTCTAGGCACCATAGGAATCTGCTGTTGTACTGGTTGCATTTGTACTGACTGAAAACGCGGCATTTGCATCTGCTGCATGGGCTGTACCCCTTGCATTTGTACCAAATTATTCTGAAAATTCGGGTTTTGATGTCTCACTTTTGGACCTCGTGAATTTTGTAATGTACCAACATTAATGCTCTGCTGAACTGCACCATCCTGCACCATATTCGGGCACTCCCGTTTCCAGTGCCCCACGCCCCCGCACGCGTGACATGGTGACATCCTTTTTACTCCTTGAACATCATTTTGAACAACAACATTATTCATGTCCAAACCACGGTTCGCAAACCCTCGACCTCGGCCTCTTGGTTGAGCCTGAAACACACCATTCATTTGCGGTTGTTGCTGTATCATTTGCTGAACTCCGTTTCCCTGTATTCCAGCTTGGGCAGCCCTTATCTGCATCACCATCACCTTTTCCTTCAACTTTTTCTGCTTCAACTCAATCTCATCACTACAGTATTTTGCATACTGCAACACCTCATCAATCGGTTTAGCTTGCCAACAAATCAAATGATTCTTAATCATTTGGCTAACCTCTGGTCTCAACCCTTCAACGAATCTAAACACAAGGTGATTCATGTCCTTCGGTTCGATAGTCTCAGTACCACTGTAATGTTTGAACGCTTTCAATAATCTCTCGTAATAAGCATGTATTGACTCCTTAACCTCTTGAGAGGTCCGGTCGATTTTCTGCCAATCGGTCACCTTCGGCGACACCTTTTGTTTCAAGAACTCAATTACTTTATGATAATATTTCATCACCTCTTCTGAAGGTGCTCCAGTCACCTTATCTCTTGCCGGCTCCTTCGTTGGCCAATCTACCCCTCTCTTGCACTCGAGCCACAAATCAGGCGGAACAATGATCTCAAATAAAGTATTCAAGTCTTCCCAGAGACACTTTGCAAGTTTCACGAACCTGTCCGTTTGTTGATACCACTCAATCGGCTTCTCTCTTAATCTAGGATAATCGTTCGTAAAAGATGAAATATCTCCTCTAGACCACGGCACATGTACTAAAACACCACCAGCTGTCTCTCTCATAGGTAAGATTTTTACTGATCCCAGGTCAGGTGACGTCCTAACTTCATTGGACCCTGGACTATCTCCCTTTCCCTTATCTCTTTTCTTTGCCCATCGGCCTTCCCATTTCTCCAGTGCACCCCAAATTTGTGCACTTTGCAACAGTTCTCTCAGATATGCCTTCATGCCTGCAGATCTCATGTGTTCAAAATCTTTGGAGTCAAAATCTAATCTGTAACTTCTTTTCAAATGCTTAGGGGGTCATTCTGACCTCGGCGGTAAAAGGCGCTTACCGCCGGTCAGAAGACCGCCATAACACCGCCGCGGCCGCGGAAAGCCGCCACGGTCATTCTGACCCACAACGGCCAAACCTCCAAAAATCCGACCTCCACTGCAGGCCGCCACATCAGCGGGCAGCGATAAACTGGAGATGACCAAACCTCCACCGTCACGCCAACAGAAAAACGCCCATGCCATTACGACCCACGAATCAACGCGGCGGGCTTTCCAACGCGGTATTCAATTGGCGGTACACACCGCCGCGGTCAAAATACACACACAGCACCAAAACACAGGCACATTGGACAATTACAAATACACACACCTGATACACATACACAACCCACTCCCACACAATCAATCAACTATAAAACACCCCCCCACATCACCCACAAACCCCTACGACCACAATTACTGAGAGAAGGAGAGAGAGACACAGCAGACAATCCATAGCAATACACACTGAGGCACACTACACCATCACACACACCACATAGTAGCACAAAGCACCACACACCAACATACTCATCATCACATACACCACCCCACCCCACACCTCACCCACACCACCCCATGGCACCCCAAAGGCACCCACGCTTTTCGGACCAAGAACTCCGGGTCATGGTGGAGGAAATCCTAAGAGTGGAACCCCAGCTCTTCGGCTCACAGGTGCAGCACACCAGTATAGCTAGGAAGGCGGAGCTATGGCAGCGGATCGTGGACAGGGTCAACGCGGTGGGACAGCATCCCAGGAATAGGGAGGACATCCGCAAACGATGGAACGACCTACGGGGGAATGTCGGATCGATGGTCTCCAGGCACAACATCGCGGTCCAGAAGACTGGCGGCGGACCCCCACCCACCCCTCCCGAATTTACATCATGGGAGCAAGAGGTCTTCAACATCCTGCATCCTCAGGGCCTCGCAGGAGTAGCCGGAGGAATGGACTCTGGTAAGTCCAATCTCAACTACTAGATCCCCCCCACCAGCATGCCAACCCACACCCCCACCCTCACCCCCAACCCCCCAGCACACATCCTCCCTGACAATGTCTCACCAGCACAACCCACACATCCCAACACCAACTCCTGCATGCCAACACAATCCATGGACACCCATCACCCAAGCATGACCACCGCACTTACCCCCCCCCCACTAACTACCCTCACAACACCTCCCTCAAGGGAATGCCTGCACTGGGGGACGAGGGCACCCATAACACGCACGCTATTGCACACACAGAAACAATAACCAAACTCTCTTACCCCATGCAGGACCCGAACGCCAAAACACCAGCCAGGAGGGTCCAGAAATGTCCATCCCACCCCCGGAACAGGCCCACAGTGAGGACAGCAGCTCTGTCGACACTGAACCTGATGACCAGCCCAGACCATCGACGACCTCTGGGCAGTCGGTTCCCCTCACCCAGACACAGGCCACACCAGACCCGACCCCCTCTGCCAACACCAGCACAGCTCCCACCCAGCGGGCCCATGCCTCTGTCTCTAGGACACGTCAATCAGCGGTGTGTCTGCCACTACAGGGCACCCAGGCTAACCCAACACCCCAACAACAACAGGGACCTGGGGGCAGTGGGAGCGGGCACACCGTCCAGGAGACAGAGGCCGGGGGAAACCGGGCAGCTCGGAGGGCTGCTGTGCGACAGGGGGGGGAGGAGAGGCCCAGGGAACCCACTCTCCAAGAGGCCCTCACCACCATCATGGGGGCCTACCACCACTCCCAAGAGACGATGGCGACGGTACTGGCCAGGTTCACGGAGATCCAGGCACAGCAGGAGGAACGCTACATGGGGTTCAGGGAGGAGCTGAGAATCATCGGGACCGCAATGGGGACCATCGTCCTGGCCCTCAACAGGATAGAAGACGCGTTGCGGGACCATGTGGCACCACACAGGGCCCCTGTCACTAGCCCGGACCAGGAACAGCCTACCACCTCCGCCGGCGCTAGTGGACAGGAGGCCCCAACACCACGGCAGGCCACCAGAACCCCACCTCCTGCTGAAGAACAACCACCCCGTAAGAGGAGCCTGAGATCCAAAAAAAAGACAGAGTAGGATGTCAAGACCCCCGCCAGCAGGACATAGCCCCTGAACTCTTCCCACTGTCCCACATTGCCACCCTGTCCAACCATGAACTGCCTCTGCTCCATCCTTCCACAGGCAAAAGGACAATGCACCTGTGAGACTGAGAACTGGACTCTGCCATGGACATTACTCCACCCCCACCCATCACCCTTAGAATCACATGTACTAATATCTAGCCCTGTAAATAAATCACATATTGCACACAAATCAGTTTGGAGTCATGGTGTATTATTAGCAAATGTATTACATATTACTGTTCAATATCTGTTCTGTCAATTAGTGATGACAACATACCAATGTCAATACGCTGTAGTTCATGGGCAAACCAAGCAGAAGTCAGGCACTGCGTCATACAGCACTGAGAAGGGAAGGGAAAATCAAAAATTACCCAAAAATATCTGGTGGGAACTACAGAAAGTACAGATGCAGGAGGCTAGAAGCAATTGTGAAATGGCGTGGGTGATTCTTACCTGGGTGTTCCTGGAAATACTGTTGTATCACTCTGTCCCTATTGTCTGTGTCGTCCTCTGAGTCTTCCTCCTCTTCACTCTCCACAGGCTCCACGGCTTCTACAGCACCACCATCTGGACCATCCTCCTGCAGGAAAGGCACCTGGCGTCGCAAAGCCAGGTTGTGAAGCATACAGCACGCCACGATGATATGGCACACCTTCTTTGGTGAGTACATTAGGGATCCACCTGTCATATGCAGGCACCTAAACCTGGCCTTCAGGAGGCCAAAGGTTCGCTCAATCACCCTCCTAGTACGCCCATGGGCCTCATTGTAGCGTTCCTCTGCCCTTGTCCGGGGATTCCTCACTGGGGTCAGTAGCCACGGCAGGTTGGGGTAACCAGAGTCACCTATTAGCCACACACGTTGTCTCTGTAGCTGCTCCATCACATAGGGGATGCTGCTATTTCGCATCACATACGCATCATGCACTGACCCTGGGAACTTGGCATTTACATGGGAGATGTACTGGTCAGCCAAACAGACCGCCTGGACATTCATCGAATGATAATTTTTTCTGTTTCGGTACACCTGCTCATCGTCTTTTGGGGGTACCAAAGCCACATGGGTCCCATCAATGGCACCAATGATGTTGGGGATATGTCCAAGGGCATAGAAATCACCCTTCACTGTAGGCAAGTCACCCTCCTCTGGGAAAATGATGTAGCTCCGCATGAGTTTCATCAGGGCAGACAACACTCTGCTCAAAATCTTAGAAAACATAGGCTGAGACATTCCAGATGACATGGCCACTGTGGTCTGGAATGACCCACTGGCCAAAAAATGGAGGACTGACAAAACCTGCACCAGAGGGGGAATCCCTGTGGGTTGGCGGATGGGGGACATCAGGGCTGGCTCCAGCTGGGCACACAGTTCATGGATAGTGGCACGTCAAGTCTGTATCGAAGTATTATATGGCGTTCTTCCATTGTCGACAGGTCCACCAGCGGTCGGTACACGCGAGGATTCCTCCTTCTCATCGCAAGTCCCAGCGGACGGTGCCTAGGAAGGACAACATGGAGCACAGAGTCAGCCAAACCACAGGTACGTACAGACAGCTTGCACAGTTAAAGAATGGCAATGGGTTGAAAGGCGTGTATGTGTGGCAATGCAAGGCCTAGGCCTGTGTGTCGCAGTCAAAATTAAGCCATGTAGGCCCTTGAAATGGCGGCTGCCTGACCTGTGAAGTGGGACAATGGGATGTGAGGTCAATGCACTGGCGGGGCACACCGTGGCGGTAGGCGGTCGAAGACCGCGGCGCAAAGCCGCATTGGTTAACATTGAAGCCTATGGGTTTCAGGAGCCAATGACGAAGTGCGCCGGCGGTCGCGGTACGCACCGCCGCGGTACGCACCGCCGCGGGCGTGACCGCCATTTTCTATCTGCTTAATCACTCGAGACCTGATCATCCACAGGAGAGGACCTATACTGCAAGTGCTGTTGTGACCTCGGTCTGGAAGATACAATGGCTGCTGCGACTGGGGAAAGGGCCCCTGCCTTCACGTCTGAAGAGTTGGAGAAGCTCGTGGATGGGGTCCTCCCCCAGTATGCGCTACTCTACGGTCCTCCAGACCAACAAGTGAGTACACCGGGTGCATATGGAATGGGCTATGCTTGTGTGGATTGGGGTGGATGTAAGTTGGTGGGGTGGGGGGCGAATGAGGAGTGCAACGCCCGACAGATGAGAGCATGTGCCATATGGCAAAGTTGGTGGGGGGGGGCAATCACATCTAACATGCAGGTCATTCATGATTTCCTCCTTTCCACCCTGTACATGTCAAATAGGTCAGCGCCCATCAGAAGATCGAGATTTGGCGTGCCATCGCCAAGGAAGTCCGGAACTTGGGGGTCCACAACAGACGGGGCACCCACTGCCGCAAGAGGTGGGAGGACATCCGCCGCGGAACAAGGAAGACCGCAGAAACACTGCTGGGGATGGCCTCCCAACCTAGGAGGGGTGCCAGTCGCACCATGACCCCCCTGATGTCCCGGATCCTGGCGGTGGCCTACCCTGAATTGGATGGGCGCTTTAAGACATCACAGCAGACACAAGGGGGTGAGTATCAGCACATTCTCCTATCTTTCTGCGCAGTGGAGGCGTCTGGGTGGGGGAGGAGGGCTGTGGGTGACATTAGGCCAGGGCGCTTTCTGTAGTGTAGTCCTCTCCCTTAGGCATGGCCCTGTGCCCCCGGCCCCCACCTCGGTAGGGTGACAAGTACAGCCATTGAAGGTCCAGCATCTCCCATGTGCGCGTTTGACGTCTCTTGGCCTGTTGTCTTAGTCAGTAGTACTGAGTAGTGTACCCTGAATGCGCGGCTTAGTGCATTAGGCACCTGTGTCTGTCCTCTCCGCCAACGGTGTTGACATTGCATGCACTCAACCTGGTCTTCTTTTTTCTCCCCCCACCCTTTCTCTTCATCTTCTTGTGCATGTGTGCATTAGCATCATCAGGCGGAGGAGATTTGGCATCGGAGCACGAGGGAGCTGCAGGACACAAGGCCCCGGTGGGCCCAGGAACAGACACAGAGGGCACCAGTGATCCGGAGGGCGAGGGGAGCACCACGACGGGGACCGCTGGTGAGAGCAGTGAAAGCGACACGTCCTCGGATGGGAGCTCCCCAGCGCACCAGCCCCGCCCTCCCAGCAGCCCCTCAGTCTTCGCTCCGTGCCGGTTCGCCCAGGAAGGCGCGCGTCTCCTTCGCCCAAGGCACCTCAGCCCCTGCCCCTGTTGCCCCTGCTGCCCTCAGTGCGGAGCTCATTGACCTGGTAAGGACGCTCATTGTTGGGCAGACGACCCTTTTGAATGCCATCCAGGGTGTGCAAAGGGAGGTGCAACAGAGCAATGCGTACCTGGAGGGCATTCATTCGGGTCAGGCTGCCCATCAACGAGCGTTCACTGCTCTGGCCTCAGCACTGACGGCAGCCATTGTCCCTGTTTCCAGCCTCCCTCTTCTTACTGCCTCCAGCCTTTCTCTGTCTCCTGTTCCTCAGCCTATCCCATCCACACCATCAGACCAGCCTGCACACACCTCAACACCCAAGAGCAGCTCATCCAAACACAAGCACCACAGATCCCACAAACACTCACCCAAGCAACACCCAGATGCAGACATGCCAACAGCCACTGCCACCCCTGTGTCCCCCTCCTCCTCGTCTCCCTCCTCCCTCCCTGTGACGTCTACACTCACACCTGCATGCACCCCAACATCAGCCAGTGCTTCCATCACCACCTCACCCTCCAGGACAGTCCACACTCGTGCAGTCACCACCCCCACTGCCATTTACACGTCCCCTGTGTCCTCTCCCACTGTGTCTGTCACCCCCTCTTCCAAGACACACAAACGCAGGCCAGGCCCATTCTAACCGCGGCGGTAAAGCCGCGGTCAGAAAAGGGAAACCAGCGGTTTCCCGCCGGTTTTCCCCTGGGCTGCAGAATCCTCCATGGCGGCGCTGCAGGCAGCGCCGCCATAGGGATTCTGACCCCCTTCCCGCCAGCCTGGTTCTGGCGGTTTTGACCGCCAGAACCAGGCTGGCGGGAACGGGTGTCGTGGGGCCCCTGGGGGCCCCTGCAGTGCTCATGTCAATGGCATGGGCACTGCAGGGGCCCCCTAACAGGGCCCCACATTGATTTCCAGTGTCTGCATAGCAGACACTGGAAATCGCGACGGGTGCAACTGCACCCGTCGCACAAAAGCAACTCCGCCGTCTCCATTCGGAGCCGGCTTCAACGTTACTGTGGCTTTCCCGCTGGGCGGGCGGGCGGCCTTTTGGCGGTCGCCCGCCCGCCCAGCGGGAAAGCCAGAATGACCGCTGCGGTCTTTTGACCGCGGTACGGTCTTCTGGCGGTTCCCGCTTGGCGGGCAGCAGTCGGAATCAGCCCCAAAATCTTGTGATCTGATGTGAGCACTGCACTTCACCACGGCAACTTCGAGAGGTAACTGAATCGCATGTAACAAATCTCTTATTTGTTCAGCGTTTTTCACAGGAGAACCAGAGGAGGTCATGAAACCCCTCCGTGACCAGAGTTGGCCAAAATTATGCACAATTCCAAATCCATATCTTCTGTCAGTATAGATAGTGACTTTCAAATTTACGGCTGCGTGGCATGCCTTAGTAAGAGCTATTAATTCTGCCACTTGTGCAGAAAACACTTTCTCGAGCCAGGAGGCTTCGACAATGCCAGTTATGGTACATACTGCGTAACCGGCTCTCAATGTTCCTGCTGAATCTCTTAGACAGGACCCATCAACAAACATAATGCAATTGTTTTCTTTTAACTGGGTATCCTGTATGTCTGGGCGAGGTTTGGTACAGAGTTCAGTCACCTCAAGACAATCATGTTCAAATTCTTCCCCATCTTTGATTTCAGTATTTTCATTGGGAAGTAAGGTTGCCGGGTTCAGCACAGTGCATCTCTTTAGTGTGACATTTGGTGACCCCAGTATAATCGTCTCATATCTAGTTAGACGTGCATTTGTCATGTGTTGTGTCTTAGTTCGTGTCAACAGAATTTCAACTGAATGTGGAACCATTACTGTCAGAGGGTATCCCATGACTATGCCTTCAGATTGTGAAAGGCTTTGACCAACTACTGCAACTGCCCGCAAACAACCCAGTAAGGCTGCTGCGACAGGGTCCAAGGTAGCTGAAAAATATGCTACAGGGCGATTTGCATCTCCGTGGACCTGTGTTAAAACAGACAAAGAACAAGCATCACGTTCATGACAAAACAACAGAAAAGGTTTCTCATAGTCAGGCATTCCCAATGCTGGTGCCCTGCACATGCATTCTTTTAATTCTACAAATGATCCAAGCTCCTCTTTTGTCAAAGTTATTATGTATGGTTCATCCTTGACTTCTTTTCCTGTCAATTTTATTAAAGGCTTTGAGATGATTGAGAAGTTGGGTATCCACTGACGACAGTAGCCCACCATTCCCAAAAATATCCTGACATCTCTTTTTGTTGTTGGGGGATTCATCTGCAAAACAGCTGTTATTCTTTCCTTTGATATTCTTCGAGACCCTTTCTCAATCAAATGTCCCAGGTATTTCACTTCTTTTTGACAGTATTGTAACTTTCTGGGTGACACCTTGTGTCCATTCTTTCCCAAATGATTCAATAATGCAATGGTATCATATTTACAACTGTCTCTGGTTTTGGATGCAATTAGCAAATCATCAATGTACTGCACAAGAGTCGAATTAAAAGGCAGCACAAGTGGTTCTAAATCCTTTTTCAATATCTGATTGAAGATGGATGGTGACTCTGAGAACTCTTGAGGAATTCTGCACCAACTGTACACCTTGTCCAAAAATTTGAAACTGAACAAAAATTGGCTGTCCTCATGAAGAGGTATCGAAAAGAATGCTTGTGATAGGTCTACCACAGTAAACCATTCAGCATCACAAGGAACCTGGAACATTATTACCGCTGGGTTAGGTACCCCAGGGCAGCATTTTATCACAATTTCATTTATTTTCCTCAAATCCTGCACAATTCGAACTTTTCCACAGGGCTTCTTTAAACCCATTATGGGAGAGTTACACAGACTGCTGAAGACTTCTTTCAGGACTCCCTGTCTGAGAAAATCTGCAATTATTTGTGACACCTCAATGAGGACGTCTTGGGTCATGTGGTATTGTGACACTTGTGGGAACACTGCATTCGGCTTTATCTGAACCTTGACTGGTTCTACTCCTTTTATCAATCCTACTTCTTTCCCAGTCAAATCCCACACTTTCTCCGTCACGGTCCCTTGTAGTTCAACAGGTAGGTCGATCAAAGTATGCATTGGGAATAAAGTAATCAAAGTTTAGTCTTCATTTGTCTCTCCTCCTCCCTCTATGAATTGACTCTCATCTCCCTCATCGTCACTATTTGTCTGTACTTCTATTCCATCGTTGGAACAGGTAATTGAACATTTTGTCTTACACAGTAAGTCCCTTCCTAGTAAGGATACTGGACTTGAATCGCATACAACAAATCTATGCAGCCCTTGAAAGTTGCCACTTTCAACCTGCACCGGATCAGTAATCGGATTAGTCAGGTACTGATTTGCCACACCAACCACTCGTATAGTACGCCCTGAGAGAGGTAATCTCGGGACTTCTGCACTTCGAACTGTAGAGCGTGTAGCTCCTGTGTCGACCAAAAATGAAACCTTATAGCCCATTACTTTTCCCTCTACGTATGGGCCTCTCTGATCCACCTCTAGAGATGCTGCAAGCCTGCACTCTTCACTGTCTGAGCTGGCATCTGACCAATCCTCATTCATGCCATTTTCACCTCATAATGGGAATTGTTGCACAGTATTATTTTGATTGGTTACCTGGCCTGTGACCTGCTGAGGAAGCATCACCTGTTGCTGTCCCATCGGAGCCATTGGTAATTGCATTTGCTGTCTAGGCACCATAGGAATCTGCTGTTGTACTGGTTGCATTTGTACTGACTGAAAACGCGGCATTTGCATCTGCTGCATGGGCTGTACCCCTTGCATTTGTACCAAATTATTCTGAAAATTCGGGTTTTGATGTCTCACTTTTGGACCTCGTGAATTTTGTAATGTACCAACATTAATGCTCTGCTGAACTGCACCATCCTGCACCATATTCGGGCACTCCCGTTTCCAGTGCCCCACGCCCCCGCACGCGTGACATGGTGACATCCTTTTTACTCCTTGAACATCATTTTGAACAACAACATTATTCATGTCCAAACCACGGTTCGCAAACCCTCGACCTCGGCCTCTTGGTTGAGCCTGAAACACACCATTCATTTGCGGTTGTTGCTGTATCATTTGCTGAACTCCGTTTCCCTGTATTCCAGCTTGGGCAGCCCTTATCTGCATCACCATCACCTTTTCCTTCAACTTTTTCTGCTTCAACTCAATCTCATCACTACAGTATTTTGCATACTGCAACACCTCATCAATCGGTTTAGCTTGCCAACAAATCAAATGATTCTTAATCATTTGGCTAACCTCTGGTCTCAACCCTTCAACGAATCTAAACACAAGGGTGGTCATTCTGACCTCGGCGGTAAAAGGCGCCTACCGCCGGTCAGAAATCCTCCATAATCCCGCCGCGGAAACCCGCCACGGTCATTCTGACCCGCAGAAGGCAAACCTCCGAAAATCCGACCGCCACAACAGACCGCCAGACCAGCGGTCGGCGGAAAGGTGGAGGTGACCAAACCTCCACCGCCACGCCAACAGAAATACGCCCATGCCATTACGACCCACGAATCCACGCGGCGGTCATTCAAACGCAGTATTCCATTGGCGGGACACACCGGCGCGGTCAGAATACACACAAACGAACAAAACTCACCCACATTGGACGATTTGAATCCCACACACCTGATACACATACACACACCACTCCCACACACACAATACAATATAAAACACCCACCCACATCACCCACAAACCCCTACGCTTAAAAATTCGTAAAGAAGACAAGAGCGAGACACCAGCATCCAAAACATAACAGCCACAGCCACTCAACACCATCACCCACACACTATCCACACACAAAACAACACACACCACCACACTCAACTCACTTAAATACACATACTCCACCCCACACATCATACACACCACCCCATGGCACCCCAAAGACAACCCCGCTTCACAGACGAAGAACTCAGGGTTATGGTGGAGGAAATCGTTCGTGTAGAGCCCCAGCTGTTCGGCACACAGATACAATACACCAGCATTGCCCGGAGGACGGAGCTATGGCAGAGGATTGTCGACAGGGTGAACGCAGTGGGACAGCACCCCAGAAATCGGGAAGACATCAGGAAGCGATGGAACGACCTACGGGGGAAGGTGCGTTCCATGGTATCCAGGCACAACATCGCCGTGCAGAAGACTGGCGGAGGACCCCCACCTCAACCCCCACAATTCACATCATGGGAGGAGGAAGTCTTGAACATCCTGCATCCTGACGGCCTCGCAGGAGTCGGCGGAGGAATGGATACTGGTAAGTTGAAGCTTCAATACTGCTTCCCCCCCACCTGCATGCCAAATCAGACCCCAACCCTCACCCCCATCCTCGAACCCCACCCTCACCCCCACCCCCATCCTCACCCCCACCCTCACCCCCACCACCATCCTCACCCCCACCACCATCCTCACCCCCACCCCCATACACCTATTCCCCGCCAATGTCTCACCATCACAACCCACACATCCCAAAACCTAGGCCTGCATGCGTCCACTAAGCATGGACACCCATCACCAAAGCATGCCCAATGCATATACACATCCCCCCCACAAGCCACCCTCACCAAAGCCCCCACACACGAATGCCAGCACTTGGGGACACGGGAACCCACAGATACACCCATATGCCACACATTGAAACTATAACCATACCTCTATACCCCTGCAGGACCCGACCGTCAACACACCGCGGCGGAGGGGCCAGAATTATCCACACCCCCCACCCAAGAGGCCGTCAGCGATGACAGCAGCTCTGTCGATCTGGACACCGATGACCAGCCCGGACCATCGGGGACCTCTGGACAGTCGGTTCCCCTCACACAGGCACAGGCCACTATAGACCCTAACCCCTCTGGGAACACCAGCACAGCTCCCACCCAGCGGGCCCATGCCTCTGTCTCCAGGGCGCGTCAATCTGCGGTGTGTCTACCACTACAGGGCACCCAGGATAACCCACCACCCCAACAACAACAGGGACCTGGGGGCAGTGGTAGTGGGCACACCGGCCAGGGGGCAGAGGCCCAGGGAAACAGGGCAACTCGGCGGGCAGCTGTGCGACAGGGGGGGGAGGAGAGGCCCAGGGAACCCACTCTCCACGAGGTCATCACCACCATCATGGGAGCATACAACCGCTCCCAGGAGACGATGGCGACGGTACTGGCCCGGTTCCAGGAGATCCAGGTGCTGCAGGAGGAACACTATCAGGGGTACAGGGAGGACATCAGAGCCATCAACACCACCCTGGTTACCATGGTAGGGCTGCTGCAGGACCTCGTAAACAGCAGGGCGGACACTGAACAACACCCAAGGGCCCCTGCCACTAGCCTGGACCAAGAACAGCCATCCACCTCCGCCGGCGCTAGTGGACAGGAGGCCCCCGCACAGCAGCAGCCCACCAGACCCCCACCTCCTGCAGGAGAAGAACCACCCCGCAAGAGGGCCCTGAGATCTCGCAAGACAGAGTAGGATGTCAAGACCCCCGCCAGCAATGGATACCACCTGATGTCATCCCACTGTCCCACATTGTCACCCTGTCCATCCTCGAACTGCCCATGCTCCATCTCTCCACAGGCCTCTGGACAATGCACCTGTGTGACTGTTACTCTGGACTCTGCCATGGACATTCCTTCACCATAGCCCCCACCCACTTGAAACCACCCATCCCATTTTGAGCACTTCAATAAACACCTATTTTGCACCAAAATATCAGGAGTCTGGCTGTGATTTCAATAGATTGTAATTGACATGACAGTGCAAATATGTCCTTGTACATGGTGAAGTCAACAAACAGCTGCCACAAAGCTGTAGTCCATGGGGAAACGAAGCACAGGACTCGTAGTGGGGACCCCAGATCTGAAATAGGGAGGGAAAAGCCAAAACTCAGTCATCATACACTGGGGCAAATAGACAGGCAGCAGAGATGCTGCAGAGTAGTTAACATTTACTAAATTATCTTTGAAATGTTACCTGTGTCCTATTGGAAGTACTGTTCAATGATTCTGTCCCTGTTGTCTGTTTCAGCCCCGTCGTCTTCCTCCTCGTCACTCTCCTCAGGTTCCACCGCTGCCACAACACCACCGTCTCGACCATCCTCCTGCAGGAAAGGCACCTGGCGGCGCAAAGCCAGGTTGCGAAGCATGCAGCAGGCCACGATGATGTGACACACCTTCTTAGGTGAGTACATTAGGGATCCACCGGTCATATGCAGGCAGCGAAACCTGGCCTTTAGGAGGCCAAAGGTGCGTTCGATCACCCTCCTAGTACGCCCATGGGCCTCATTGTACCGTTCCTCTGCCCTGGTCCGGGGATTCCTTACTGGGGTCAGTAGCCACGACAGGTTGGGGTACCCAGAGTCCCCCACTAGCCATACACGGTGTCTCTGTAGCTGTTCCATCACGTAAGGGATGCTGCTATTCCTGAGGATGTAGGCGTCATGCACTGACCCTGGGAATTTGGCATTTACATGCGAGATGTACTGGTCAGCCAAACACACCACCTGGATGTTCATTGAATGGTAACTTTTTCTGTTCCTGTACACCTGCTCCCTGTCTCTTGGGGGAACCAAAGCCACATGGGTCCCATCAATGGCACCAATTACGTTGGGAATATGTCCAAGGGCGTAGAAATCACCCTTCACTGTAGCCAATTCGCCCACCTCAGGGAAAATGATGTAGTTCCTCACGGATTTCATCAGGGCAGATAACACTCTGGATAACACCTTTGAAAACATGGGCTGAGACATCCCGGAAGCAATTCCCACGGTTGTCTGAAATGACCCACTTGCCAAGAAATGTAGTACTGACATGACCTGCACCAGAGGGGGAATCCCTGTGGGTTGGCGGATGGGGGACATCAGGTCGGGCTCCAGCTGGGCACACAGTTCATGGATAGTGGCACGGTTAAGACGGTAGGTCAGGATAATGTGGCGTTCTTCCATTGTCGACAGGTCCACCAGCGGTCGGTACACGGGAGGATTCATCCGTCTCCTCGCCCAACCCAGCGGACGGTGCCTAGGAAGGACAACATGGAGCACACAGTCAGGCAACCCACAGGTACGTACTCACAGCTAGCACAGTATACGATTCTCTATGCAGTGAATGGCGTCTCTGAGTGGCTATGCAAGGCCTAGGCCTGTGTGACGCAGTTGAAATTGAGCCATGTGGGCCCTGGAAATGGCGGCTGCCTGACCTGTGAAGTGTGACAATGGGATGTGAGGTCAATGCGCTGGCGTGGCACACCGCGGCGGGCGGCGGGCGAAGACCGCGGCGCGAAGCCGCATTGGTTAACATTGAAGCCTATGGGTTTCAGGAGCCAATGGCGAAGGGCGCCGGCGGTGGCGGGACGCACCGCCGCGGTACGCACCGCCGTGGACGTGACCGCCATTTTCTATCTACTTATCCACTTGCGACTTGAACTTTCACAGGAGAGGACCTATACTGCAAGTGTTGCTGTGACCTCGGTCTGGAAGGGACAATGGCTGCTGCGACTGGGGAAAGGGCCCCTGCCTTCACTGGAGAGGAGTTGGAGAAACTTGTGGATGGGGTCCTCCCCCAGTATGCGCTACTCTACGGTCCTCCAGACCAACAAGTGAGTTTAATTCAATCTGGATTTGGGGCCACTGGCTGGCTTGGGGGCCTGGCGGGGATGGGGGGCATGTTGGGGCTGGCGGGGGGCCTGGCGGGGATGGGGGGCATGTTGGGCCTGGCGGGGGGCCTGGCGGGGATGGGGGGCATGTTGGGCATGGCGGGGGGCCTGGCGGGGATGGGGGGCATGTTGGGCATGGCGGGGGGCCTGGCGGGGATGGGGGGCATGTTGGGCATGGCGGGGGGCCTGGCGGGGGGCCTGGCGGGGATGGGGGGCATGTTGGGCATGGCGGGGGGCCTGGCGGGGGGCCTGGCGGGGATGGGGGGCATGTTGGGCATGGCGGGGGGCCTGGCGGGGGGCCTGGCGGGGATGGGGGGCATGTTGGGCATGGCGGGGGGCATGGCGGGGGGCCTGGCGGGGATGGGGGGCATGTTGGGCATGGCGGGGGGCCTGGCGGGGGGCCTGGCGGGGGGCCTGGCGGGGATGGGGGGCATGTTGGGCATGGCGGGGGGCCCGGCGGGGGGCCTGGCGGGGATGGGGGGCATGTTGGGCATGGCGGGGGGCCCGGCGGGGGGCCTGGCGGGGATGGGGGGCATGTTGGGCATGGCGGGGGGCATGGCGGGGGGCCTGGCGGGGATGGGGGGCATGTTGGGCATGGCGGGGGGCCTGGCGGGGGCCTGGCGGGGATGGGGGGCATGTTGGGCATGGCGGGGGGCCTGGCGGGGATGGGGGGCGTTGGGCCACTGGAAAGGAAAATGCTGAGAAACTTGAACGTGGTATTTCTCCCTCCCTGTACGTGTCACATAGGTCCGCGCCCATGAGAAGATCGGGATTTGGCGTGCCATCGCCAAGGAAGTCCGGGCCCTGGGGGTCCACCATCGACGGGGCACCCACTGCCGCAAGAGGTGGGAGGACATCCGCCGCGGGACCAAGAAGACCGCCGAGTCTCTGCTGGGGATGGCCTCCCAACGTAGGCGGGGTGCCTGCCGTCAACTGAGCCCCCTGATGTTCCGGATCCTGGCGGTGGCCTACCCTGAATTGGATGGGCGCGTGAGGGCAGCACAGCAGACACAAGGGGGTGAGTACAAGCATTATCTACTCTGTTGTCGCGCAGTGGAGGTGTCTGGGTGGGGGAGGAGGGCTGTGGGTCCCCCTAGGCCAGGGCGATATCTGTAGGCTGGGCACCCCCGTAAGCCCCTGTGTCCCCAGCCACCACCCTCAGTAGTTTGTCAGTACAGCCATCCCTGGGCCGTGTCATCCATGGGTGCAGTTGTCAACTCTAGGCGTGTAGGCCATGTTCCACGGAATGCGTAGCGTACCCCAAGTGCGCAACTTAGTGCAGGGGGCATCTGTGTCTGTCATGTCCGCTAACTGTACCGGAGATCCATGTACTCAATATCCCTTTATTTCTCTCTCCCCCCCCTTTTTGTTTGTCTTTCTGTGCTTGTGTGCATCAGCATCATCAGGCGGAGGAGAAGTGGCATCGGGGCAGGAGGGAGCTGCATCTCACATGGCCCAGGAGGGCCATGCCACAGAGTCAGACTGGACCAGTGAGACGGAGGGCGAGGGGAGCTCCACGACGGGGACGACTGGAGCCTGCAGCGACACGGACACGTCCTCGGAAGGGGGCTCCCTTGCGGGGGTGGCACCATCCGTGCCCCCCGCCATTACAGGTACAGCCGCCACCCAGCGCACCATCTCCACCCTCCCAGCAGCCCCTCCGCGTTCGCCCCGTGCCCGCTCTGCCAGGAAGCCGGGCATCTCCTTCGCCCCAGGCACCTCAGGCCCTGCCCCTGTTACCCCCGCTGCCCTCAGTGAGGAGGTCATTGACCTCCTCCGAACGCTCATTGTTGGGCAGACTACCCTTTTGAATGCCATCCAGGGGGTGGAGAGGGAGGTTCATCGCAGCAATGCGTACCTGGAGGGCATTCATTCGGGTCAGGCTGCCCATCAGCGATCGTTCCAGGCTCTGGCCTCAGCACTGACGGCAGCCATTGTCCCTGTGTCCTGCCTGCCTCTACTAACTCCCTCCTCCCAGTCTCCTGTTCCTCTGCCTGTCCCACCCACACCATCAGACCAGCCTGCACACACCTCAACACCCAAGAGAAGCTCATCCAAACATAAGCACCACAGATCACGCAGACATTCACACACGCAACATTCCGATGCAGACATGCCAACAGTCACTACCACCTCTGTGACCCCCACCTCCTCGTCTCCCTCCTCCCTCCCTGTGACGTCTACACTCACACCTCCATTCACCTCACCATCAGCCAGTGTTTCCATCACCAGCACACCCTCCACTCCAGTCCGCACACGTGCAGTCACCACCCCCACTGCCATTTACACGTCCCCTGTGTCCTCTCCCACTGTGTCTGTCACCCCCTCTTCCACACCACACAAACGCAGCCACCCACCCACCCAACAGCCATCCACCTCACGACAGCCTATCCCTCCTGCACCTGCACCCAAAGACAGCAAACGTGACTCACCTACAACCACATCCTCTCCCTCCACTCCCATTCCCACTGTACTTACCACTCTCCATTGTCCCAAGAAGCTCTTCCTCGCCACTACTAACTTCTTTCCTGACCCTGAGCCCCCCCCTCCTTCTCGTCGGGGTAAGAAGAGCACCTCAGCCACCACCAGCCCTGCAGCCCCCTTGACAAGGGTGCAGGGGTATTGGAGCCCGCCAGCCCGCATGTCTGGATCTTCGCCCAGCAGCAAGGGGACAGCCAGCCCACCCCCTGGGAAGAGGAGCAGAAGGCGGAAGGGGCGCCGCAGGAGCCCGCCTTCTACATCCCCCCCGGACACCACCCAGAGACAGTCACCAGCCACAGCTCCAAAGGGAGGAAAGGGCCACAGGCCGACGACTAAGGAGGGCAAGGGCAGCAAGTTGGAGAGGTCAGGCAGCAGGCCTGCTGCCCAGGAGGAGCCCACAACCCCCATAGCCGCTGCCCCGGGAGGAACCGGCACAGCTGCCCCGGGAGAGCCCACCAGCCCCATAGCCGCTGCCCAGGGAGGACCCAGCCCAGCTGGCCAGGAGGGCCCCACCACCCACAGCCCAGGTGGGCAGTGAAGGAGCACCATCCCCGCTGCCCAGGAGGGCACCACCAGGCATTTAGCAGTTGGCCATAGACCGTCCGCCGTCTCAAGAACCGCTGAACTGGGCCCTTCAAGGCAAGAACCGCTGAACTGGGCCCTTCAAGGCAAGAACCGCTGAACTGGGCCCCGCCGTCTCAAGAACCGCTGAACTGGGCCCCGCCGTCTCAAGAACCGCTGAACTGGGCCCCGCCGTCTCAAGAACCGCTGAACTGGGCCCTTCAAGGCAAGAACCGCTGAACTGGGCCCTTCAAGGCAAGAACCGCTGAACTGGGCCCCGCCGTCTCAAGAACCGCTGAACTGGGCCCCGCCGTCTCAAGAACCGCTGAACTGGGCCCCGCCGTCTCAAGAACCGCTGAACTGGGCCCTTCAAGGCAAGAACCGCTGAACTGGGCCCTTCAAGGCAAGAACCGCTGAACTGGGCCCTTCAAGGCAAGAACCGCTGAACTGGGCCCCGCCGTCTCAAGAACCGCTGAACTGGGCCCCGCCGTCTCAAGAACCGCTGAACTGGGCCCTTCAGGGCAAGAACCGCTGGCCCTTTGGCAGACGTGGCAGGGCAGGATCTATCTCGGGCAGGGCTGCAGGATGTCCTCTGGCCAACTTGCCTCCTCCAGTGGCAGTGGGGTCTGTTATGGACTGTATGGACTGTGGCTTTGCTCTCCCCAGGATGGCCCAGTGGGCAGGCCACCCACTGTATGGACTGTTTGGACTGTGGCTTTGCTCTCCCCAGGATGGCCCAGTGGGCAGGCCACCCACTGTATGGACTGTATGGACTGTGGCTTTGCTCTCCCCAGGATGGCCCAGTGGGCAGGCCACCCACTGTATGGACTGTTTGGACTGTGGCTTTGCTCTCCCCAGGATGGCCCAGTGGGCAGGCCACCCACTGTATGGACTGTATGGACTGTGGCTTTGCTCTCCCCAGGATGGCCCAGTGGGCAGGCCACCCACTGTATGGACTGTATGGACTGTGGCTTTGCTCTCCCCAGGATGGCCCAGTGGGCAGGCCACCCACTGTATGGACTGTATGGACTGTGGCTTTGCTCTCCCCAGGATGGCCCAGTGGGCAGGCCACCCACTGTATGGACTGTATGGACTGTGGCTTTGCTCTCCCCAGGATGGCCCAGTGGGCAGGCCACCCACTGTATGGACTGTATGGACTGTGGCTTTGCTCTGCCCAGGATGGCCCAGTGGGCAGGCCACCCACTGTATGGACTGTATGGACTGTGGCTTTGCTCTCCCCAGGATGGCCCAGTGGTCATGGAGTCCCCTCGTGGATCTGGCGTCGTGTACTCAAGTGGCTGAGATGCCCCCCCTTCCCTTCCCCCTGAGGTGCCTGTCCTATTTTCTTTCTGATGCCCCTGCAGTGTTCTCTCCGTGGAGTTCTTGTCGTGGGACTGGGCCTTGCCCCTTTGCACAGGACCCCTGTGATCCACGGACAGTGGTTGGACTACATTTAGTAGCTGTATATATTTTGTACATAGTTTATTTATTTTTTGGGATTAATGGCGTACATATTTCAATATATCTGCCCGTTTATGATCTCTTCTTTTGGTCTTTGCATTATTTCGGAGGGGGGTGGTTTGTGGGTTGTGACAGTGATCTGTGGGAATGCATTGATGTGTGTGTTGTAGTGGGTGTGGGTGGGTGGGTGTGTGCCAGTAATCTTTTCCCTCCCCTGTGTCGTAGGTGCAGTACTCACCGATGTCTTCCGCGCCGCCGGGCGTGCTCCTGGTATATGAGGAGGAATAGGAGTGCGGGGATGACCTGTAACTCTGGCTCCATACTGCCGGAATCTCGCGTGGAGTGCGTAGAGGTGAGCGTTTTCCCGTTCGTAGTCTGTTTCCGCCGTGTTCTTATCGGCGGTGCTCCCGCCCCGGAAAAGGTGGCAGATTGGTGGGTCGTAATAGGGTGGGCGGTACTTTGTCTGCCGCCGGGCTGTTGGCGGGAACCGCCGCGCTGTTTGTTTGTACCGCTGTGGCGGTCGGAGTGTTAAGTTGGCGGGCTGTGTCGGCGGTTCCCGCCAGGGTCAGAATTGCATATTTTAGACCGCCGGCCTGTTGGCGGCTTGGCCGCCGCTTTATCACCGACCGCCAGGGTCAGAATGAGGGCCAAGGTGATTCATGTCCTTCGGTTCGATAGTCTCAGTACCACTGTAATGTTTGAACGCTTTCAATAATCTCTCGTAATAAGCATGTATTGACTCCTTAACCTCTTGAGAGGTCCGGTCGATTTTCTGCCAATCGGTCACCTTCGGCAACACCTTTTGTTTCAAGAACTCAATTACTTTATGATAATATTTCATCACCTCTTCTGAAGGTGCTCCAGTCACCTTATCTCTTGCCGGCTCCTTCGTTGGCCAATCTACCCCTCTCTTGCACTCGAGCCACAAATCAGGCGGAACAATGATCTCAAATAAAGTATTCAAGTCTTCCCAGAGACACTTTGCAAGTTTCACGAACCTGTCCGTTTGTTGATACCACTCAATCGGCTTCTCTCTTAATCTAGGATAATCGTTCGTAAAAGATAAAATATCTCCTCTAGACCACGGCACATGTACTAAAACACCACCAGCTGTCTCTCTCATAGGTAAGATTTTTACTGATCCCAGGTCAGGTGACGTCCTAACTTCATTGGACCCTGGACTATCTCCCTTTCCCTTATCTCTTTTCTTTGCCCATCGGCCTTCCCATTTCTCCAGTGCACCCCAAATTTGTGCACTTTGCAACAGTTCTCTCAGATATGCCTTCATGCCTGCAGATCTCATGTGTTCAAAATCTTTGGAGTCAAAATCTAATCTGTAACTTCTTTTCAAATGCTTAGGGGGTCATTCTGACCTCGGCGGTAAAAGGCGCTTACCGCCGGTCAGAAGACAGCCATAACACCGCCGCGGCCGCGGAAAGCCGCCACGGTCATTCTGACCCACAACGGCCAAACCTCCAAAAATCCGACCTCCACTGCAGGCCGCCACATCAGCGGGCAGCGATAAACTGGAGATGACCAAACCTCCACCGTCACGCCAACAGAAAAACGCCCATGTCATTACGACCCACGAATCAACGCGGCGGGCTTTCCAACGCGGTATTCCATTGGCGGTACACACCGCCGCGGTCAAAATACACACACAGCACCAAAACACAGGCACATTGGACAATTATAAATACACACACCTGATACACATACACAACCCACTCCCACACAATCAATCAACTATAAAACACCCCCCCACATCACCCACAAACCCCTACGACCACAATTACTGAGAGAAGGAGAGAGAGACACAGCAGACAATCCATAGCAATACACACTGAGGCACACTACACCATCACACACACCACATAGTAGCACAAAGCACCACACACCAACATACTCATCATCACATACACCACCCCACACCTCACCCACACCACCCCATGGCACCCCAAAGGCACCCACGCTTTTCGGACCAAGAACTCCGGGTCATGGTGGAGGAAATCCTAAGAGTGGAACCCCAGCTCTTCGGCTCACAGGTGCAGCACACCAGTATAGCTAGGAAGGCGGAGCTATGGCAGCGGATCGTGGACAGGGTCAACGCGGTGGGACAGCATCCCAGGAATAGGGAGGACATCCGCAAACGATGGAACGACCTACGGGGGAATGTCGGATCGATGGTCTCCAGGCACAACATCGCGGTCCAGAAGACTGGCGGCGGACCCCCACCCACCCCTCCCGAATTTACATCATGGGAGCAAGAGGTCTTCAACATCCTGCATCCTCAGGGCCTCGCAGGAGTAGCCGGAGGAATGGACTCTGGTAAGTCCAATCTCAACTACTAGATCCCCCCCACCCCACCAGCATGCCAACCCACACCCCCACCCTCACCCCCAACCCCCCAGCACACATCCTCCCTGACAATGTCTCACCAGCACAACCCACCCATCCCAACACCAACTCCTGCATGCCAACACAATCCATGGACACCCATCACCCAAGCATGACCACCGCACTTACCCCCCCCCACTAACTACCCTCACAACACCTCCCTCAAGGGAATGCCTGCACTGGGGGACGAGGGCACCCATAACACGCACGCTATTGCACACACAGAAACAATAACCAAACTCTCTTACCCCATGCAGGACCCGAACGCCAAAACACCAGCCAGGAGGGTCCAGAAATGTCCATCCCACCCCCGGAACAGGCCCACAGTGAGGACAGCAGCTCTGTCGACACTGAACCTGATGACCAGCCCAGACCATCGACGACCTCTGGGCAGTCGGTTCCCCTCACCCAGACACAGGCCACACCAGACCCGACCCCCTCTGCCAACACCAGCACAGCTCCCACCCAGCGGGCCCATGCCTCTGTCTCTAGGACACGTCAATCAGCGGTGTGTCTGCCACTACAGGGCACCCAGGCTAACCCAACACCCCAACAACAACAGGGACCTGGGGGCAGTGGGAGCGGGCACACCGTCCAGGAGACAGAGGCCGGGGGAAACCGGGCAGCTCGGAGGGCTGCTGTGCGACAGGGGGGGGAGGAGAGGCCCAGGGAACCCACTCTCCAAGAGGCCCTCACCACCATCATGGGGGCCTACCACCACTCCCAAGAGACGATGGCGACGGTACTGGCCAGGTTCACGGAGATCCAGGCACAGCAGGAGGAACGCTACATGGGGTTCAGGGAGGAGCTGAGAATCATCGGGACCGCAATGGGGACCATCATCCTGGCCCTCAACAGGATAGAAGACGCGTTGCGGGACCATGTGGCACCACACAGGGCCCCTGTCACTAGCCCGGACCAGGAACAGCCTACCACCTCCGCCGGCGCTAGTGGACAGGAGGCCCCAACACCACGGCAGGCCACCAGAACCCCACCTCCTGCTGAAGAACAACCACCCCGTAAGAGGAGCCTGAGATCCAAAAAAAAGACAGAGTAGGATGTCAAGACCCCCGCCAGCAGGACATAGCCCCTGAACTCTTCCCACTGTCCCACATTGCCACCCTGTCCAACCATGAACTGCCTCTGCTCCATCCTTCCACAGGCAAAAGGACAATGCACCTGTGAGACTGAGAACTGGACTCTGCCATGGACATTACTCCACCCCCACCCATCACCCTTAGAATCACATGTACTAATATCTAGCCCTGTAAATAAATCACATATTGCACACAAATCAGTTTGGAGTCATGGTGTATTATTAGCAAATGTATTACATATTACTGTTCAATATCTGTTCTGTCAATTAGTGATGACAACATACCAATGTCAATACGCTGTAGTTCATGGGCAAACCAAGCAGAAGTCAGGCACTGCGTCATACAGCACTGAGAAGGGAAGGGAAAATCAAAAATTACCCAAAAATATCTGGTGGGAACTACAGAAAGTACAGATGCAGGAGGCTAGAAGCAATTGTGAAATGGCGTGGGTGATTCTTACCTGGGTGTTCCTGGAAATACTGTTGTATCACTCTGTCCCTATTGTCTGTGTCGTCCTCTGAGTCTTCCTCCTCTTCACTCTCCACAGGCTCCACGGCTTCTACAGCACCACCATCTGGACCATCCTCCTGCAGGAAAGGCACCTGGCGTCGCAAAGCCAGGTTGTGAAGCATACAGCACGCCACGATGATATGGCACACCTTCTTTGGTGAGTACATTAGGGATCCACCTGTCATATGCAGGCACCTAAACCTGGCCTTCAGGAGGCCAAAGGTTCGCTCAATCACCCTCCTAGTACGCCCATGGGCCTCATTGTAGCGTTCCTTTGCCCTTGTCCGGGGATTCCTCACTGGGGTCAGTAGCCACGGCAGGTTGGGGTAACCAGAGTCACCTATTAGCCACACACGTTGTCTCTGTAGCTGCTCCATCACATAGGGGATGCTGCTATTTCGCATCACATACGCGTCATGCACTGACCCTGGGAACTTGGCATTTACATGGGAGATGTACTGGTCAGCCAAACAGACCACCTGGACATTCATCGAATGATAATTTTTTCTGTTTCGGTACACCTGCTCATCGTCTTTTGGGGGTACCAAAGCCACATGGGTCCCATCAATGGCACCAATGATGTTGGGGATATGTCCAAGGGCATAGAAATCACCCTTCACTGTAGGCAAGTCACCCTCCTCTGGGAAAATGATGTAGCTCTGCATGAGTTTCATCAGGGCAGACAACACTCTGCTCAAAATCTTAGAAAACATAGGCTGAGACATTCCAGATGACATGGCCACTGTGGTCTGGAATGACCCACTGGCCAAAAAATGGAGGACTGACAAAACCTGCACCAGAGGGGGAATCCCTGTGGGTTGGCGGATGGGGGACATCAGGGCTGGCTCCAGCTGGGCACACAGTTCATGGATAGTGGCACGTCAAGTCTGTATCGAAGTATTATATGGCGTTCTTCCATTGTCGACAGGTCCACCAGCGGTCGGTACACGCGAGGATTCCTCCTTCTCATCGCAAGTCCCAGCGGACGGTGCCTAGGAAGGACAACATGGAGCACAGAGTCAGCCAAACCACAGGTACGTACAGACAGCTTGCACAGTTAAAGAATGGCAATGGGTTGAAAGGCGTGTATGTGTGGCAATGCAAGGCCTAGGCCTGTGTGTCGCAGTCAAAATTAAGCCATGTAGGCCCTTGAAATGGCGGCTGCCTGACCTGTGAAGTGGGACAATGGGATGTGAGGTCAATGCACTGGCGGGGCACACCGTGGCGGTAGGCGGTCGAAGACCGCGGCGCAAAGCCGCATTGGTTAACATTGAAGCCTATGGGTTTCAGGAGCCAATGACGAAGTGCGCCGGCGGTCGCGGTACGCACCGCCGCGGTACGCACCGCCGCGGGCGTGACCGCCATTTTCTATCTGCTTAATCACTCGAGACCTGATCATCCACAGGAGAGGACCTATACTGCAAGTGCTGTTGTGACCTCGGTCTGGAAGATACAATGGCTGCTGCGACTGGGGAAAGGGCCCCTGCCTTCACGTCTGAAGAGTTGGAGAAGCTCGTGGATGGGGTCCTCCCCCAGTATGCGCTACTCTACGGTCCTCCAGACCAACAAGTGAGTACACCGGGTGCATATGGAATGGGCTATGCTTGTGTGGATTGGGGTGGATGTAAGTTGGTGGGGTGGGGGGCGAATGAGGAGTGCAACGCCCGACAGATGAGAGCATGTGCCATATGGCAAAGTTGGTGGGGGGGCCAATCACATCTAACATGCAGGTCATTCATGATTTCCTCCTTTCCACCCTGTACATGTCAAATAGGTCAGCGCCCATCAGAAGATCGAGATTTGGCGTGCCATCGCCAAGGAAGTCCGGAACTTGGGGGTCCACAACAGACGGGGCACCCACTGCCGCAAGAGGTGGGAGGACATCCGCCGCGGAACAAGGAAGACCGCAGAAACACTGCTGGGGATGGCCTCCCAACCTAGGAGGGGTGCCAGTCGCACCATTACCCCCCTGATGTCCCGGATCCTGGCGGTGGCCTACCCTGAATTGGATGGGCGCTTTAAGACATCACAGCAGACACAAGGGGGTGAGTATCAGCACATTCTCCTATCTTTCTGCGCAGTGGAGGCGTCTGGGTGGGGGAGGAGGGCTGTGGGTGACATTAGGCCAGGGCGCTTTCTGTAGTGTAGTCCTCTCCCTTAGGCATGGCCCTGTGCCCCCGGCCCCCACCTCGGTAGGGTGACAAGTACAGCCATTGAAGGTCCAGCATCTCCCATGTGCGCGTTTGACGTCTCTTGGCCTGTTGTCTTAGTCAGTAGTACTGAGTAGTGTACCCCGAATGCGCGGCTTAGTGCATTAGGCACCTGTGTCTGTCCTCTCCGCCAACGGTGTTGACATTGCATGCACTCAACCTGGTCTTCTTTTTTCTCCCCCCACCCTTTCTCTTCATCTTCTTGTGCATGTGTGCATTAGCATCATCAGGCGGAGGAGATTTGGCATCGGAGCACGAGGGAGCTGCAGGACACAAGGCCCCGGTGGGCCCAGGAACAGACACCGAGGGCACCAGTGATCCGGAGGGCGAGGGGAGCACCACGACGGGGACCGCTGGTGAGAGCAGTGAAAGCGACACGTCCTCGGATGGGAGCTCCCCAGCGCACCAGCCCCGCCCTCCCAGCAGCCCCTCAGTCTTCGCTCCGTGCCGGTTCGCCCAGGAAGGCGCGCGTCTCCTTCGCCCAAGGCACCTCAGCCCCTGCCCCTGTTGCCCCTGCTGCCCTCAGTGCGGAGCTCATTGACCTGGTAAGGACGCTCATTGTTGGGCAGACGACCCTTTTGAATGCCATCCAGGGTGTGCAAAGGGAGGTGCAACAGAGCAATGCGTACCTGGAGGGCATTCATTCGGGTCAGGCTGCCCATCAACGAGCGTTCACTGCTCTGGCCTCAGCACTGACGGCAGCCATTGTCCCTGTTTCCAGCCTCCCTCTTCTTACTGCCTCCAGCCTTTCTCTGTCTCCTGTTCCTCAGCCTATCCATCCACACCATCAGACCAGCCTGCACACACCTCAACACCCAAGAGCAGCTCATCCAAACACAAGCACCACAGATCCCACAAACACTCACCCAAGCAACACCCAGATGCAGACATGCCAACAGCCACTGCCACCCCTGTGTCCCCCTCCTCCTCGTCTCCCTCCTCCCTCCCTGTGACGTCTACACTCACACCTGCATGCACCCCAACATCAGCCAGTGCTTCCATCACCACCTCACCCTCCAGGACAGTCCACACTCATGCAGTCACCACCCCCACTGCCATTTACACGTCCCCTGTGTCCTCTCCCACTGTGTCTGTCACCCCCTCTTCCAAGACACACAAACGCAGGCAGACACCCACCCAACAGCCATCCACCTCACGACAGCCTACAGCACCAGCACCTTCACCCAATGACAGCACACCTGACTCTCCTACAACCACCTCCTCTACCTCCACTTCCATCTCCACTTCTCCTACCCTTTACCTTGGCCCTAAAAAACTTTTCCTGGCTAACCTTAACCTCTTTCCCCCCGATGAGCTCCCCCATCCATCTTCAAAGAGTCCCAAGAGCACCGCAGCCACCACCAGCCCAGCTCCGGGTGTCACTGTTGTGCCTGGGTCCTGGAGCCCACCCTTTGCCAGCAGTGACACATCGATCAGCAGCAAGGACACGTCCAGCCCCCCCCGGCAAGAGGACCCGCAAAAACAAGGGCCGCCGTGCGAGGACCGACAGGGCTGCCCCCAAGGAGCAATGTGCGGCCACTTCACCACCCACACCATCTAGGGGAGGCAAGGGCCCGAGAGCCCCATCAAAGGAGCGGAAGGGCAGCAGGAGCGCGGAGAAGGTGGACCCCACATGCCACATCCCAGCTGGGAAGGAGGACACTAAGGAGGCCAGGAGTCCGTCCCCAAAGGGTCCAGAAACGTCACGGTCCGAGGGCGACTGAGCAGGGAGTCCAGGCCAGGTCTGGCTCCCTTGTCCTGCTGGATGAGCACCGCTGAACAGGGCCTGCGGTGCAGAAGAGTACCGATGAACAGGGCCCGCCGTGGAGATAGGCACCGCTGAACAGGGCCCGCCGTGGAGTAGAGCACCGCTGAACAGGGCCCGCGGTGCAGAAGAGCACTGCTGAACAGGGCCCGCCGTGGAGATAGGCACCGCTGAACAGGGCCCGCAGTGCAGAAGAGCACCGCTGAACAGGGCCCGCCGTGGAGAAGAGCACCGCTGAACAGGGCCCCGCCGTGGAGAAGAGCACCGCTGAACAGGGCCCCGCCATCTCAAGCACCGCTCCGCTGGGCCCTTCCTCTCAAGCACCGCTCCGCTGGGCACCGCCGTCTCAAGCACCGCTCCGCTGGGCACCGCCGTCTCAAGCACCGCTCCACTGGGCCCTTCCTCTCAAGCACCGCTCCGCTGGGCCCTTCCTCTCAAGCACCGCTACGCTGGGCACCGCCGTCTCAAGCACCGCTACGCTGGGCACCGCCGTCTCAAGCACCGCTCCGCTGGGCCCTTCCTCTCAAGCACCGCTACGCTGGGCACCGCCGTCTCAAGCACCGCTCCGCTGGGCACCGCCGTCTCAAGCACCGCTCCGCTGGACCCTTCCTCTCAAGCACCGCTCCGCTGGGCCCTTCCTCTCAAGCACCGCTACGCTGGGCACCGCCGTCTCAAGCACCGCTCCGCTGGGCACCGCCGTCTCAAGCACCGCTCCGCTGGGCCCTTCCTCTCAAGCACCGCTCCGCTGGGCCCTTCCTCTCAAGCACCGCTACGCTGGGCACCGCCGTCTCAAGCACCGCTCCGCTGGGCACCGCCGTCTCAAGCACCGCTCCGCTGGGCCCTTCCTCTCAAGCACCGCTACGCTGGGCACCGCCGTCTCAAGCACCGCTCCGCTGGGCACCGCCGTCTCAAGCACCGCTCCGCTGGGCCCTTCCTCTCAAGCACCGCTCCGCTGGGCCCTTCCTCTCAAGCACCGCTACGCTGGGCACCGCCGTCTCAAGCACCGCTCCGCTGGGCCCTTCCTCTCAAGCACCGCTCCGCTGGGCCATTCCTCTCAAGCACCGCTCCGCTGGGCCCTTCCTCTCAAGCACCGCTCCGCTGGGCCCTTCCTCTCAAGCACCGCTCCGCTGGGCACCGCCGTCTCAAGCACCGCTCCGCTGGGCACCGCCGTCTCAAGCACCGCTCCGCTGGGCCCTTCCTCTCAAGCACCGCTCCGCTGGGCCCTTCCTCTCAAGCACCGCTCCGCTGGGCCCTTCCTCTCAAGCACCGCTACGCTGGGCACCGCCGTCTCAAGCACCGCTACGCTGGGCACCGCCGTCTCAAGCACCGCTACGCTGGGCACCGCCGTCTCAAGCACCGCTCCGCTGGGCCCTTCCTGTCAAGCACCGCTCCGCTGGGCCCTTCCTCTCAAGCACCGCTCCGCTGGGCACCGCCGTCTCAAGCACCGCTCCGCTGGGCACCGCCGTCTCAAGCACCGCTCCGCTGGGCCCTTCCTCTCAAGCACCGCTCCGCTGGGCCCTTCCTCCCAAGCACCGCTCCGCTGGGCCCTTCCTCTCAAGCACCGCTCCGCTGGGCACCGCTGTCTCAAGCACCGCTCCGCTGGGCACCGCCGTCTCAAGCAGCGCTCCGCTGGTCCCTTCCTCTCAAGCACTGCTCCGCTGGGCCCTTCCTCTCAAGCACCGCTCCGCTGGGCCCTTCCTCTCAAGCACCGATCCGCTGGGCCCTTCCTCTCAAGCACTGCTACGCTAGGCACCGCCGTCTCAAGCACCGCTCCGCTGGGCACCGCCGTCTCAAGCACCGCTCCGCTGGGCCCTTCCTCTCAAGCACCGCTACGCTGTGCACCGCCGTCTCAAGCACCGCTACGCTGGGCCCTTCCTCTCAAGCACCGCTCCGCTGGGCCCTTCCTCTCAAGCACCGCTCCGCTGGGCCCTTCCTCTCAAGCACCGCTCCGCTGGGCCCTTCCTCTCAAGCACCGCTCCGCTGGGCACCGCCGTCTCAAGCACCGCTCCGCTGAGCCCTTCCTCTCAAGCACCACTCCGCTGGGTCCTTCCTCTCAAGCACCGCTCCGCTGGGCACCGCCATCTCAAGCACCGCTCCGCTGGGCACCGCCATCTCAAGCACTGTTTATGGTTCACTGTGCCCACCATGCCTCCTCCTTGACCAGTGGAGACTGTCATCCACCTGATGGACTGTGGCTTTGCACTCCCCAGGATGGTCCAGTGGGAAGCCCACCCACTGTAGAGACATTGAGAGACTGTGGCTTTGCACTCCCCAGGATGGTCCAGTGGGCAGCCCACCCACTGTAGAGACATTGAGAGACTGTGGCTTTGCACTCCCCAGGATGGTCCAGTGGGCATGGTGGCTCCTCGTGGATCTGGCGTCGTGGACTCATGTGGCTGTGGTGCCCCCCCCTTCCCTTCCCCCTGAGGTGCCTGTAGTTTTTACATCTGATGTCCCTGCAGTGTTCTCTCCAAAGGACTCAGGTCTCCTGTGTGGGCTTTGCCCTTATTTCTCAAGACTTTGGCCCACGGACATGCTGAATTCGTAGGATGTGCAGGACTTGGTACTTCAGTTATACACTGATGTGTATGTCATTAGTTTTGTTGTGAATATCTTTCATGGTTGTACGATAATTTTCTGGAGCTTTTTGGTACATAAATATTTATTCCAAATATGATTATGTCCTAGCATTTTTCAGGGGTGTTTGGGTGGTGTCACTGTGACTTGGTGCTCTGCATTGGTGAGTACATAGTTGGGGGGGGGGGGGTCGCATATGTGTGTGCCCGTAACCTTTCGTCCTCCCCCTCCCGTGTGTCGTAGGTGCAGTACTCACCGTTGTCGTCTGCGCCGGACTTCGTACTCGTGGTAGATGAGAAGGTAGACGAGAGCAGGTAGGATGTTTAATTCGGGTTCCATGCTGTCCTCCTTCCTCCTGGAGTGCGTAGTGGTGAGCGTTTTCCCGTCCGTAGTCTGTTTCCGCCGTGTTTTTATCGGCGGTGCTCCCGCCCCGGAAAAGGTGGCGTATTGGTGAGTTGGAATAGTGGGGGCGGTACATTGTCTGCCGCCTGTCTGTTGGCGGTGACTGCCGCGCTGTTTGTTTGTACCGCCGTGGCGGTCGGAGTGTTAAGGTGGCTGTCTATGTTGGCGGTTCCCGCCAGGCTCAGAATCCCATTTTTTTTACCGCCAGCCTGTTGGCGGGTTGGCCGCCGCTTTAACACCGACCGCCAGGGTTAGAATCACCCCCTTAGTGTTTCCGATATCAATATTATATTTATCTGCCAAATTCGCCAATCTCTGATGTACTTTGCCTACCTCTTTGGTAATCTTGGGGCATAAGTACCTCAATTCTGCCTCAGTGTATGATTCCAACCTATTTACTCCCATTGTTCCTTCCACTAACTCGGCAGCTTCTGCCCCTAGTCGTACAAAATTCAAGTATTCATCTTGTTTTTCTTTCTCAGGTTCAATGGTAGTCATTGCAGTCTTTTGTGATGTACAAGTTTTCTCTAACCACTCATTTAACTGCTGTACTGTAAAACCCTGCAGAGAAATATTCCCTGCATGCATCATTGGGGTGTGTGAGGTATTTGTACTCATAGTTTGGGGAGTTAAAACTCCCAACCCTGCTTGACGCATCGCTTCGAGAGGTGCCCCTACTGGACTAAGGTCCATTAAGGGTCTCGGTGGCTCATTTACTTTTTCTCCAGGGGCCATTATCTGGGGTGTTCTCATAGGCCCTCCTCTTATCGCTTCCTGAGTCATCACTCCCTGATCACACATCCCTGATTTACCTTGTGCATACAATGGTACAGGGGGACCAACAGTAATGGGTAACAATATAGCAGCAGGTGCCTGACCTGGACCCAGACTTCTTGGGGCCTCAACACCATAGGTCTGCTCCAGTGTACCCGGTACCGGTACTAACGATGGTCCCGCTACAGGGTTATACCCTGGTATCAACTGTGGTGGTTGAGACATTAGCTTCGGAGTCGATTCAATCTGTATTAACTTTGGCTTTGTGTATCTATCAAGTTTGTAGTAGTCTCAAGCACTGGAACATCAGGGTAGATTCTCTTTATCTGCGGTGGAGGCTGCAACTGTATCGGCAGGTCTGGTGCAGTGGGTACACTGACACCATTCTGTATCAAAGCTGTATCGCTAGTCTGTACTGTATCAGTAACTCCCTTTTCCTGCGTCTGTTTCACAGGATCCAAGCTAGTACTTGGAGTATTGTCACTCACCGCATATGGTGGCGGACGATCATGTAACAATCTATCCATAAATTCCTCATCATCTGAATCATCTTCCTCTTCCCAGGACCTTTTATTTTCTTTAGTTTTGCCTGAATCTTTGTCGGTTTTACAGGAGGCTTTCTTTCCCTGTGTCTCTTCTCCCTGGGTTATTGCTGGGAATAACTTCAACCCATCTACGATTCCCTTCCTCCACATTTTGCTCTCGTCTCACCTAGCCTCTGCATATGATTTTTCTGCCCTTCTCAGCCTTCTCTGAAACCTTTCTTGTCTATGTTTAAGGGCCATCGAGTCCCAAATCGCCAAAGCCTCGTATTGTGCCGGTCTCAGAGGTGGCTTCTGTGTACTTAACATCCACCTCAGATTTTCTAGTACCTTTGGATTAAACTTCCCATGCTCTGGAAACGCTAAACACCCTTCTTTTTCTGTTAATTTGCGCCACTGTTTCATCCATAAACAAGGTGCAACACCTTTCTCTTCCATAACCGTGTAATCCGGAGTACCCTCAGGTGGTGTGGGTTCTCCATCGGTTGCAACAATATACACATCTCCCTTTAGAGCGCTCTTGAATGCTTTGACAAAATTCATTTTTTGCGATTCTCTTATTTCGTATTTAATCAGAAATGGCTTAGTTCCCAGGATACTCTTCACCTGCCCTTTCTCAACCTATTGCCTCTCATGGACGGCAGCCAATCCGTGCGCGACCCCTCTCGATATTTGACCTATCTCAGCGCGGCACCACTGACGTCACACTCACACACACACAGCAGCTGACAAAGTCTTACGGCTTGTCCTCTCCTCACTGACCCTTACAATTCACACAGACTAATGCAAAATTATTGCAAGCACCTTAAAAGACAGCACAAATCTGTCAGTTTACTACAGGAAGGGTAAGACATTCACTTCAGAACTTTACAGAGATTTCACTTGAAGCCTCAGCCGCTACTCTCTCCTTATCAGTTCCCGCATACGCAAGCAGAATTCGACCCGCAAATTCTACTCTCGACTTGTCAATGACTCCTTCTAGTGCACTTTAGAATTTGTCAAATCTCCATCGAAGGTTTCATTCACACGTTACAAATCAAACTCGACTTGTCAACCACGCCCGATTGACCTATTAAACCGTACAGATTACAACATAAACCACATTTGTCTTCAGTACTCCGGAGTCTTAGACCTCAACAGGTCCGAACACAACAACCAACCACGAGGATAATTTTGAGCAACAAGCGCTACATTCACATGAAGTACGCCGACTTCCCTACTCTCATACTGTGGAGTACGCCCACTCCTGCTAAACAACACTTAATTTGGCCTAAATACACACAAATTTTTCACAACCACCTGCAAGATGCATAAGCTTAGGCAAGCGCAAAGACCCTAACCACGCACACTTTGGCACCGAGAACATTCCCAACTCATTTAGACAGGCTCCGAGATCCCGGGAAAGCCATGGCGAACTTAGAAACCCATCATATCTCCAAATTGCATTATCACAGAAAAACAAATTAAACAATGAAACTCCGTCCTAGGGCCCCCAAGGGCCAAACCATCGCTCTGCTACGAGAACTGATAACGCGTCCTTCTATGTTAATTTATACATTTTAGGACTCGTTTTAGGCCGATGAATCTTTGGACCCAGTGGTGAGACACCGTAAGACGAGGTAACTTATCAATATATCAAGCAATATATCAATAATATTGTCAACATATATCACCACAATATATCTCAATTTAGACATTAGTTAAGATCGTTAACGCAACCATGACCTTTCAGTCATGAATAACCACACCTTATTGAAGTTTTGTGAATTTTATTCCCTATTGATTACAATCTAATAGCAGAGGTATTAATCTCAAAACCAAGAAGCAAAAGAGCATAGTCACAATGCGGCAACTATGATAAGGTTTCAACAATACAAAGATCACAAACATAAGATAGTAATATGAAGGTAAACAAATCAAATTGCAAAGAACCTCATATATGTCTTAGTTCAGCATAGCACCACGTCAGTTACGTCAGTCAAGTTGAATGCCTCATCTAGCCACTAATTAGCATCAGCATGTTGGGCTTCATGCAAAACAATTTAGAACATCAATTTGGAAAACATCTAACTAAGGTCTCTAATCAAAAATACAGCAGTTGGTACCTAGAAAGGAAATGCGAATAGACAAATTACAAGAGCAACTGTCATAATTACCCTCCTCGGAATGAGTCAGCATACAGGATCAGTCTTCGTCTTCAGGACATCAGTTGAATCGCCGTCAGTCTATCTAGTCTAAGGGCAGAGGACACTTCCCTCATAAGGAAGAAAGTGTAATGGGGTGACTAAGGGTGAGGATGGTTTTATTAAGTCTCAAGTCACCAAACAAAGTGACAGAGTTTCTGGATGCAATCAATATCATTCCCTACCTAGTTCCCTCGAGTCTCCTGTGTCATGGGTTTTTATCCCTTTTTCATAATACATTCCCCCAAAATTCTATTGGATAGTCACTACACCCCACTATCTGTAACCTATCAAATTAGACATTAAGTAATGCACTTGTCATTTCACGATAGTTTATAACATTTTGATTGGTCTTCATAATTGACGTTTTTCATAGGTGGCACATCCGGGGTTACTTCATTCTCTGGCACGTTCTTCGGGTCAAAAGTTCTCTTTTCCGTGGTTCAATGTCCTTGAAAGTGTCCAAATTTTGTTGCAAAGCGTATAACTTTATACTAAAGCAGCTAGCATGTGGATGAGAAAAACTAGCAATGTTACATAAAACGGAGAAAAGAACAATTGCTGGGTCATGGCCTTTTGCGAGTCAGGACACTGAAGAAACAAAAAAATATACTTTAATATGAGAGTTACACAGCTAGTTTTCGACTCACGCTAACTTAAGACTTATGGATGCTAATAAATACAATCTTCGTAGATCTTAACTTATTCAATTAATCATAGTACAAGCAATTATTTCTTACAGTCGACATTAGTTTATGCATACAATAATTCTTCACGTTTATAGGTATGTTAGAATATATTTCAAATGAATAATATTTTATAACTATTAATGCAGCTTTGTTAATTGTAAGCATTTCGCATCTAGATATATAATATTTAAACTACGCTCTCTCAGTCCCTCCTCTGATGACGCTCGTCATCACACAATTTTCTTTTTGATCTTAATTTTCCACCTTGCGCATAATACGCATTTCAACATCTTGCCCTTTATGTGAGCTTTCCCATATTTCATTGAACATTTTCTCTCTTTCACTTTCTTCATTTCGTCGGGCTCTTTTAGTCCAATTTCTTTTTACTTTGTCATTGATTTTACATGCCCCCCATAATCCTAATAGACAAGCCAAAACAATTAATAGACCCATCATAATTTTTGCAAGTACCCCATTCCAAATGTTGGTAAACCAGCTTCCCACTCGGGCAATTCCTTTCCCAGATTTCTCCCAAACACCAGGTTCTTTCAGATCCTTCAAGTCTGTACTATCTCTAGTAAGGTTAGTAAGCATGCTTCTAATTTTCTTACTGTTATCTGGTATGAATGAGCAACAATGACGCTCATTAAGCATTTTGCAGACACCTCCACTCTTTGCTAAAAGAATGTCTAAAGCAAGCCGATTTTGAAGAGTCATAGCTCTTTCTGCAGCAAGTTCAGTATCCATCAGGAGTATGGCTCCTGTAAAATTTGTCAACATGTTATCCACTACAGTAGACAACTTTTGAATTTTCATAGAATTCAAGATAACCCCTACTGATGGTATTATAGCTCCAAATATATCACCAATGACAGCCGCCACTGATTCTCGTTTTTGTCTAGAATGTTGCAATTCGGACGTTTTAGGTATTTGTTTTAAGTCATCAATCTGGTATATCTTTGGGAATACTATTCCCAAATAACATGTCCCATACCATCCCTTAGGGAGACGGTAATATGCATTTAGTCCACATATATAATAGATTCCAGGGATCGCTGGATCTTGTCCATTTAACATAAAGGTCCATTTTCTCTGAAACAAAAACACATGTCTGCATTCACTCGTACCCACAAATATATTGGGGGTGATTCTTACTTTCGCGGGCGGCGGAGGCCGCCCGCCAAAGTAACCCCGTCAGAACACCGCACCGCGGTCGAAAGACCGCTGCGGTGATTGTGAGATTTGCCCTGGGCTGGCGGGCGGCCGCCAAAAGGCCGCCCGCCAGCCCAGGGCAAATCAACCTTCCCACTAGGATGCCGGCTCCGAATGGAGCCGGCGGAGTGGGAAGGTGCGACGGGTGCAGTTGCACCCGTCGCGTATTTCAGTGTCTGCAAAGCAGACACTGAAATAGTTTGCGGGGCCCTCTTACGGGGGCTCCTGCAGTGCCCATGCCATTGGCATGGGCACTGCAGGGGCCCCCAGGGGCCCCGCGGCACCCCCTACCGCCATCCTGTTCATGGCGGGATTCCCGCCATGAACAGGATGGCGGTAGGGGGTGTCTGAATCCCCATGGCGGCGGAGTGCGCTCCGCCGCCATGGGGGATTCAATGGGGCAGCGGTAAACCGGCGGGAGACCGCCGGTTTACCCTTTCTGACCGCGGCTGAACCGCCGCGGTCAGAATGCCCTCGGGAGCACCGCCAGCCTGTTGGCGGTGCTCCCGTGGTCGGTGACCCTGGCGGTCACCGGCCGCCAGGGTCAGAATGACCCCCATTATCTTGATCAGATTTTGGCCTATATATACAGAGCCTTCCTACGTGTAATACGTCTATAGCTAATTTGCCTTGTGTTTTGATTGCAGTGTAAACATAATCATTTGCATAAGTACGTTTTTCTAGTCCTTTTTCTAACCTTTCTTTTAATGCATTGCGTCTATCATCTGTGTGATCTAAAAAGCTCTTTTCTACCGGCCACAGCAAGCAAGTCAAATTGTTGCGATGTGCATAAGCAGTTCCAAATGTAAGTGTTGGCTCAAAGAATCCTCTAACTATTTTTATATCATGCTCTTTTGCTAATCTATTTAGGAATTCAATCACAGGCACAAAAGAAAACACAATATCCAAGTTTGAATAAAAGTATTGCACATGCTCTTGATTATAGAATCTTGTTAATAGCAAGCTGCAACTAATTCCATAAGTAAGAGGGAGGCTATGATAAGTAACTCCCTCCTGCACAGATGAAGGAATTTTAGTACATACATAACAATTTTTCGCATCCATGGTTTCCACATACTCATTTAATAAGCGATAGAAGACATTAGTAGATAGTTCTCCTTTTGCATTAGTCCCTTCATGCATATGTCTTGCATCTTGCTCAAATCTCTCCCACGGTGTTAGTTTAGTAGTGGTAGTTTCAGGTTTTGAAGTTGCATTAATAGTTTCTTTCTCTCTCCATGGCATTCCCACAATCACTCTCACAATCATTACTGCACATACAACACCTATTATAAGACCTAACCAACCACATACCCTACTCAGGTTTCTTTTAAAAGTCAAGTTCGGTTTTAGTGTCACTTCCAGTAGTTTCTAAAGTCTCTTTCTCTTTTTTTTTTAGCTTTCACCAATTCAATTTTTTGCCGAGTTTCCCTTTGAATATCTTCAGGTACCGTAGTATTGGCCTGGTACTTCTCGATCAAAACAAAATGCTAAGAATTCTTGTTGCCATTCAGAGGTTGTAGCATATGCCCATTCAGGACCTGTATATCTTCTGTTTGCTATTCTTTTTTCTTTTTAACCTTCGTTCACCTTGTTGTTCTCCTTCACTCAGATCATCTGCTTGTGAAGTATCACTTTCTTCTATTATTGTGTCATTCAATACCTCTCTTATTTTAGGATGTGACTTGTCTGGCCAATTATCGCCTCCATGTGTCTTGGTTCGATGTTTTCCTTCAGGACGTTGGACAGCACCCTCCTCTTGTGATATGGTGTTTCCTCCTGACGGACCTGCAACTGGTTCGGGAGACTCTGACACGTTTTCATTTGTATCTACAGTTTCTCCTTCTCTTTCGTCTTCTGGTTCTATGTTGGGTTTGGACTCTAACCCGTACTCGTCTACTTCTGGGAGAACCTCTCCTTGGCTTAGTTCTCCTGCTGCCTCTACTGAAATAGGCACTCTGTCACCTCTCTCGAACTCATTGACAGTTTGAGGGACGAGGCTGTTCTCAGTGGGCTCTCCAGTAGTCTCAGTTCCTTCTCGACTGATCTCTGACTCTGAGACTTCTCTTCCTGAAGTTGCTGTACCGGAAACTTCAAGTTCCTCCTCAACAGGACACGTTACCTTTTTCGTGTGACTAGCATGTATCCAGTTGGGAACCCCAGCACACTTCACAGCAGTGGTAGTCGTCAATATTACTTGATACGGCCCCTTCCAACGCGGCTCAAGACACGATTTTTTCACGTGTTTCTTGACAACCACCCAATCTCCAGCTTGCAGAGAGTGACCTGGATCGCCAATCGGTTGGAACGTGTTAGCTTCCACCTGGTGAGAAAAGAGCGAATTACGTCAGCCAAACCTTTGCAGTAATCCAACACCATATCATCTGTAATATTCACTAGTGCATTTGTAGGTACTGCTGGTAATCTCATAGCTCTGCCCATGAGAATTTCGTTGGGAGATAATCCCGTCTTCTTGTCTGGGGTATTTATCATAGTCATCAGCACTAGAGGTAAGGCGTCTGGCCACTTCATGTTTGTAGCTGCACACCTTTTTGCCATTCTTGATTTTAAAGTACCATTCATCTGTTCAACTAGTCCTGATGCTTCAGGGCGATAGCTACAATGCAGCTTTTGTTCAATGTTGAGTGCGGCACACAGAAGTTTAATCACCTCATTGTCCAAGTGTCTCCCCCTATCTGATTCTATAGAAACCGGAAACCGGAATCTTGGTATCAGCTCCCTGAGTAGTAGTTTTGCAACTGTAAGACTGTCATTCCTACGTGTGGGATATGCCTCAATCCAATGACTGAAAACACACACAATCACCAACACGTACTTCAATCCTCTACAAACAGGCATTTCGATAAAATCCATTTGCATTTTGTTGAATGGACCTCCAGCTCTCCCAATGTGGCTCAAAGTTACCACAATTCCTTTTCCAGCATTCATCTGTTGACAGATGACGCACCTGTGGCAAGTGATTTCTGCGGCATGTCTGAATATGGGATTGAACCAATCAATCTTAAAGGACTTGATCATGGCATCTCTTCCCAGATGTGCCTGGCCATGATAGAGCCGGGCAAACTGTGATAAAAGACTATTTGGCAGAACCAATTTTCCCTCTTCTGAAACCCATAGATCATCAGCTCTTTGTACACATTGCATTCTCTACCAGGAACCTTTTTCTTCTTTGCTAGCACCACTTTGTAATGTTTTCAGTTCGTCTAAGGTATCAACCACTCGTAATGCTAGACTTAAACTTGTGTCGTTTTCAGTTTGTGGTAACAATTCCCACTGCTCTTTAAACGATATACATTTCAATGCACAAAATCTTGCGACTTGATCTGCATAGCTGTTTCCCATAGACACAAAGGGGGTCATTCCTACCCTGGCGGTCCGAGACCGCCAGGGTAGGGGACCGCGGATGCACCGCCAACAGGCTGTCGGTGCATCCAGGCCCATTCTGACCGCGGCGGTAAAGCCGTGGTCAGAAAAGGGAAACCGGCGGTTTCCCGCCGGTTTTCCCCTGGGCTGCAGAATCCTCCATGGCGGCGCTGCAGGCAGCGCCGCCATGGGGATTCTGACCCCCTTCCCGCCAGCCTGGTTCTGGCGGTTTTGACTGCCAGAACCAAGCTGGCGGGAACGGGTGTCGTGGGGCCCCTGGGGGCCCCTGCAGTGCCCATGCCAATGGCATGGGCACGGCAGGGGCCCCCTAACAGGGCCCCACATTGATTTCCAGTGTCTGCATAGCAGACACTGGAAATCGCGACGGGTGCAACTGCACCCGTCGCACAAAAGCAACTCCGCCGGCTCCATTCGGAGCCGGCTTCATTGTTGCTGTGGCTTTCCCGCTGGGCGGGCGGGCGGCCTTTTGGCGGTCGCCCGCCCGCCCAGCGGGAAAGCCAGAATGACCGCCGCGGTCTTTTGACCGCGGTACGGTCTTCTGGCGGTTCCCGCTTGGGGGGCGGCGACCGCCGCCCGCCAAACTAGGAATCAGCCCCAAAATCTTGTGATCTCATGTGACCACTGCACTTCACCACGGCAACTTCGAGAGGTAACTGAATCGCATGTAACAAATCTCTTATTTGTTCACCGTTTTTCACAGGAGAACCAGAGGAGGTCATGAAACCCCTCCGTGACCAGAGTTGGCCAAAATGATGCACAATTCCAAATCCATATCTGCTGTCAGTATAGATAGTGACATTCAAATTTACGGCTGCATGGCATGCCTTAGTAAGAGCTATTAATTCTGCCACTTGTGCAGAAAACACTTTCTCGAGCCAGGAGGCTTCGACAATGCCAGTTATGGTACATACTGCGTAACCGGCTCTCAATGTTCCTGCTGAACCTCTTAGACAGGACCCATCAACAAACATAATGCAATCGTTTTCTTTTAACTGGGTATCCTGTATGTCTGGGCGAGGTTTGGTACAGAGTTCAGTCACCTCAAGACAATCATGTTCAAATTCTTCCCCATCTTTGATTTCAGTATTTTCATTGGGAAGTAAGGTTGCCGGGTTCAGCACAGTGCATCTCTTTAGTGTGACATTTGGTGACCCCAGTATAATCGTCTCATATCTAGTGAGACGTGCATTTGTCATGTGTTGTGTCTTAGTTCGTGTCAACAGAATTTCAACTGAATGTGGAACCATTACTGTCAGAGGGTATCCCATGACTATGCCTTCACATTGTAAAAGGCTTTGACCAACTACTGCAACTGCCCGCAAACAACCCGGTAAGGCTGCTGCAACAGGGTCCAAGGTAGCTGAAAAATATGCTACAGGGCGATTTGCATCTCCGTGGACCTGTGTTAAAACAGACAAAGAACAAGCATCACGTTCATGACAAAACAACAGAAAAGGTTTCTCATAGTCAGGCATTCCCAATGCTGGTGCCCTGCACATGCATTATTTTAATTCTACAAATGATTCAAGCTCCTCTTTTGTCAAAGTTATTATGTATGGCTCATCCTTGACTTCTTTTCCTGTCAATTTTATTAAAGGCTTTGAGATGATTGAGAAGTTGGGTATCCACTGACGACAGTAGCCCACCATTCCCAAAAATATCCTGACATCTCTTTTTGTTGTTGGGGGATTCATCTGCAAAACAGCTGTTATTCTTTCCTTTGATATTCTTCGAGACCCTTTCTCAATCAAATGTCCCAGGTATTTCACTTCTTTTTGACAGTATTGTAACTTTCTGGGTGACACCTTGTGTCCATTCTTTCCCAAATGATTCAATAATGCAATAGTATCATATTTACAACTGTCTCTGGTTTTGGATGCAATTAGAAAATCATCAATGTACTGCACAAGAGTCGAATTAAAAGGCAGCACAAGTGGTTCTAAATCCTTTTTCAATATCTGATTGAAGATGGATGGTGACTCTGAGAACTCTTGAGGAATTCTGCACCAACTGTACACCTTGTCCAAAAATTTGAAACTGAACAAAAATTGGCTGTCCTCATGAAGAGGTATCGAAAAGAATTCTTGTGATAGGTCTACCACAGTAAACCATTCAGCATCACAAGGAACCTGGAACATTATTACCGCTGGGTTAGGTACCCCAGGGCAGCATTTTATCACAATTTAAATAATTTTCCTCAAATCCTGCACAATTCGAACTTTTCCACAGGGCTTCTTTAAACCCATTATGGGAGAGTTACACGGACTGCTCAAGACTTCTTTCAGGACTCCCTGTCTGAGAAAATCTGCAATTATTTGTGACACCTCAATGAGGACGTCTTGGGTCATGTGGTATTGTGACACTTGTGGGAACACTGCATTCGGCTTTATCTGAACCTTGACTGGTTCTACTCCTTTTATCAATCCTACTTCTTTCCCAGTCAAATCCCACACTTTCTCCGTCACGGTCCCTTGTAGTTCAACAGGTAGGTCGATCAAAGTATGCATTGGGAATAAAGTAATCAAAGGGTAGTCTTCATTTGTCTCTCCTCCTTCCTCTATGAATTGACTCTCATCTCCCTCATCGTCACTATTTGTCTGTACTTCTATTCCATCGTTAGAACAGGTAATTGAACATTTTGTCTTACACAGTAAGTCCCTTCCTAGTAAGGATACTGGACTTGAATCGCATACAACAAATCTATGCAGCCCTTGAAAGTTGCCACTTTCAACCTGCACCGGATCAGTAATCGGATTAGTCAGGTCCTGATTTGCCACACCAACCACTCGTATAGTACGCCCTGAGAGAGGTAATCTCGGGACTTCTGCACTTCGAACTGTAGAGCGTGTAGCTCCTGTGTCGACCAAAAATGAAACCTTATAGCCCATTACTTTTCCCTCTACGTATGGGCCTCTCTGATCCACCTCTAGAGATGCTGCAAGCCTGCACTCTTCACTGTCTGAGCTGTCATCTGACCAATCCTCATTCATGCCATTTTCACCTCGTAATGGGAATTGTTGCACAGTATTATTTTGATTGGTTACCTGGCCTGTGACCTGCTGAGGAAGCATCACCTGTTGCTGTCCCATCGGAGCCATTGGTAATTGCATTTGCTGTCTAGGCACCATAGGAATCTGCTGTTGTACTGGTTGCATTTGTACTGACTGAAAACGCGGCATTTGCATCTGCTGCATGGGCTGTACCCCTTGCATTTGTAGCAAATTATTCTGAAAATTCGGGATTTGATGTCTCACTTTTGGACCTCGTGAATTTTGTAATGTACCAACATTAATGCTCTGCTGAACTGCACCATCCTGCACCATATTCGGGCACTCCCGTTTCCAGTGCCCCACGCCCCCGCACGCGTGACATGGTGACATCCTTTTTACTCCTTGAACATCATTTTGAACAACAACATTATTCATGTCCAAACCACGGTTCGCAAACCCTCGACCTCTGCCTCTTGGTTGAGCCTGAAACACACCATTCATTTGCGGTTGTTGCTGTATCATTTGCTGAACTCAGCTTCCCTGTATTCCAGCTTGGGCAGCCCTTATCTGCATCACCATCACCTTTTCCTTCAACTTTTTCTGCTTCAACTCAATCTCATCACTACAGTATTTTGCATACTGCAACACCTCATCAATCGGTTTAGCTTGCCAACAAATCAAATGATTCTTAATCATTTGGCTAACCTCTGGTCTCAACCCTTCAACGAATCTAAACACAAGGTGATTCATGTCCTTCGGTTCGATAGTCTCAGTACCACTGTAATATTTGAACGCTTTCAATAATCTCTCGTAATAAGCATGTACTGACTCCTTAATCTCTTGAGAGGTCCGGTTGATTTTCTGCCAATCGGTCACCTTCGGCGACACCTTTTGTTTCAAGAACTCAATTACTTTATGATAATATTTCATCACCTCTTCTGAAGGTGCTCCAGTCACCTTATCTCTTGCCGGCTCCTTCGTTGGCCAATCTACCCCTCTCTTGCACTCGAGCCACAAATCAGGCGGAACAATGATCTCAAATAAAGTATTCAAGTCTTCCCAGAGACACTTTGCAAGTTTCACGAACCTGTCCGTTTGTTTATACCACTCAATCGGCTTCTCTCTTAATCTAGGATAATCGTTCGTAAAAGATAAAATATCTCCTCTAGACCACGGCACATGTACTAAAACACCACCAGCTGTCTCTCTCATAGGTAAGATTTTTACTGATCCCAGGTCAGGTTACGTCCTAACTTCATTGGACCCTGGACTATCTCCCTTTCCCTTATCTCTTTTCTTTGCCCATCGGCCTTCCCATTTCTCCAGTGCACCCCAAATTTGTGCACTTTGCAACAGTTCTCTCAGATATGCCTTCATGCCTGCAGATCTCATGTATTCAAAATCTTTGGAGTCAAAATCTAATCTGTAACTTCTTTTCAAATGCTTAGTGTTTCCGATATCAATATTATATTTATCTGCCAAATTCGTTAATCTCTGATGTACTTTGCCTACCTCTTTGGTAATCTTGGGGCATAAGTACCTCAATTCTGCCTCAGTGTATGATTCCAACCTATTTACTCCCATTGTTCCTTCCACTAACTCGGCAGCTTCTGCCCCTAGTCGTACAAAATTCAAGTATTCATCTTGTTTTTCTTTCTCAGGTTCAATGGTAGTCATTGCAGTCTTTTGTGATGTACAAGTTTTCTCTAACCACTCATTTAACTGCTGTACTGTAAAACCCTGCAGAGAAATATTCCCTGCATGCATCATTGGGGTGTGTGAGGTATTTGTACTCATAGTTTGGGGAGTTAAAACTCCCAACCCTGCTTGACGCATCGCTTCGAGAGGTGCCCCTACTGGACTAAGGTCCATTAAGGGTCTCGGTGGCTCATTTACTTTTTCTCCAGGGGCCATTATCTGGGGTGTTCTCATAGGCCCTCCTCTTATCGCTTCCTGAGTCATCACTCCCTGATCACACATCCCTGATTTACCTTGTGCATACAATGGTACAGGGGGACCAACAGTAATGGGTAACAATATAGCGGCAGGTGCCTGACCTGGACCCAGACTTCTTGGGGCCTCAACACCATAGGTCTGCTCCAGTGTACCCGGTAAAGGTACTAACGATGGTCCCGCTACAGGGTTATACCCTGGTATCAACTGTGGTGGTTGAGACATTAGCTTCGGAGTCGATTCAATCTGTATTAACTTTGGCTTTGTGTATCTATCAAGTTTGTAGTAGTCTCAAGCAGTGGAACATCAGGGTAGATTCTCTTTATCTGCGGTGGAGGCTGCAACTGTATCGGCAGGTCTGGTGCAGTGGGTACACTGACACCATTCTGTATCAAAGCTGTATCGCTAGTCTGTACTGTATCAGTAACTCCCTTTTCCTGCGTCTGGTTCCCAGGATCCAAGCTAGTACTTGGAGTATTGTCACTCACCGCATATGGTGGCGGACGATCATGTAACAATCTATCCATAAATTCCTCATCATCTGAATCATCTTCCTCTTCCCAGGACCTTTTATTTTCTTTAGTTTTGCCTGAATCTTTGTCGGTTTTACAGGAGGCTTTCTTTCCCTGTGTCTCTTCTCCCTGGGTTATTGCTGGGAATAACTTCAACCCATCTACGATTCCCTTCCTCCACATTTTGCTCTCGTTGTCTCACCTAGCCTCTGCATATGATTTTTCTGGCCTTCTCAGCCTTCTCTGAAACCTTTCTTGTCTATGTTTAAGGGCCATCAAGTCCCAAATCGCCAAAGCCTCGTATTGTGCCGGTCTCAGAGGTGGCTTCTGTGTACTTAACATCCACCTCAGATTTTCTAGTACCTTTGGATTAAACGTCCCATGCTCTGGAAACGCTAAACACCCTTCTTTTTCTGTTAATTTGCGCCACTGTTTCATCCATAAACAAGGTGCAACACCTTTCTCTTCCATAACCGTGTAAGCCGGAGTACCCTCAGGTGGTGTGGGTTCTCCATCGGTTGCAACAATATACACATCTCCCTTTAGAGCGCTCTTGAATGCTTTGACAAAATTAATTTTTTGCGATTCTCTTATTTCGTATTTAATCAGAAATGGCTTAGTTCCCAGGATACTCTTCACCTGCCCTTTCTCAACCTATTGCCTCTCATGGACGGCAGCCAATCCGTGCGCGACCCCTCTCGATATTTGACCTATCTCAGCGCAGCACCACTGACGTCACACTCACACACACACAGCAGCTGACAAAGTCTTACGGCTTGTCCTCTCCTCACTGACCCTTACAATTCACACAGACTAATGCAAAATTATTGCGAGCACCTTAAAAGACAACACAAATCTGTCGGTTTACTACAGGAAGGGTAACACATTCACTTCAGAACTTTACAGAGATTTCACTTGAAGCCTCAGCCGCTACTCTCTCCTTATCAGTTCCCGCATACGCAAGCAGAATTCGACCCGCAAATTCTACTCTCGACTTGTCAATGACTCCTTCTAGTGCACTTTAGAATTTGTCAAATCTCCATCGAAGGTTTCATTCACACGTTACAACTCAAACTCGACTTGTCAACCACGCCCGATTGACCTATTAAACCGTACAGATTACAACATAAACCACATTTGTCTTCAGTACTCCGGAGTCTTAGACATCGACACAACAACCAACCACGAGGATAATTTTGAGCAACAAGCGCTACATTCACATGAAGTACGCCGACTTCCCTACTCTCATACTGTGGAGTACGCCCACTCCTGCTAAACAACACTTAATTTGGCCTAAATACACACAAATTTTTCACAACCACCTGCAAGATGCATAAGCTTAGGCAAGCGCAAAGACCCTAACCACGCACACTTTGGCACCGAGAACATTCCCAACTCATTTAGACAGGCTCCGAGATCCCGGGAAAGCCATGGCGAACTTAGAAACCCATCATATCTCCAAATTGCATTATCACAGAAAAACAAATTAAATAATGAAACTCCGTCCTAGGGCCCCCAAGGGCCAAACCATCGCTCTGCTACGAGAACTGATAACGCGTCCTTCTATGTTAATTTATACATTTTAGGACTCGTTTTAGGCTGATGAATCTTTGGACCCAGTGGTGAGACACCGTAAGACGAGGTAACTGATCAATATATCAAGCAATATATCAATAATATTGTCAACATATATCACCACAATATATCTCAATTTAGACATTAGTTAAGATCGTTAACGCAACCATGACCTTTCAGTCATGAATAACCACACCTTATTGAAGTTTTGTGAATTTTATTCCCTATTGATTACAATCTAATAGCAGAGGTATTAATCTCAAAACCAAGAAGCAAAAGAGCATAGTCACAATGCGGTAACTATGATAAGGTTTCAACAATACAAAGATCACAAACATAAGATAGTAATATGAAGGTAAACAAATCAAATTGCATAGAACCTTTATATATGTCTTAGTTCAGCATAGCACCACGTCAGTTACGTCAGTCAAGTTGAATGCCTCATCTAGCCACTAATTAGCATCAGCATGTTGGGCTTCATGCAAAACAATTTAGAACATCAATTTGGAAAACATCTAACTAAGGACTCTAATCAAAAATACAGCAGTTGATACCTAGAAAGGAAAAGCGAATAGACAAATTACAAGAGCAACTGTCATAATTACCCTCCTCGGAATGAGTCAGCATACAGGATCAGTCTTCGTCTTCAGGACATCAGTTGAATCGCCATCAGTCTATCTAGTCTAAGGGCAGGGGACACTTCCCTCATAAGGAAGAAAGTGTAATGGGGCGACTAAGGGTGAGGATGGTTTTATTAAGTTTCAAGTCACCAAACAAAGTGACAGAGTTTCTGGATGCAATCAATATCATTCCCTACCTAGTTCCCTCGAGTCTCCTGTGTCATGGGTTTTTATCCCTTTTTCATAATACATTGCCCCAAAATTCTATTGGATAGTCACTACACCCCACTATCTGTAACCTATCAAATTATACATTAAGTAAGGCACTTGTCATTTCACGATAGTTTATAACATTTTGATTGGTCTTCATAATTGACGTTTTTCATAGGTGGCACATCCGGGGTTACTTCATTCTCTGGCACGTTCTTCGGGTCAAAAGTTCTCTTTTCCGTGGTTCAATGTCCTTGAAAGTGTCCAAATTTTGTTGCAAAGCGTATAACTTTATACTAAAGCAGCTAGCATGTGGATGAGAAAAACTAGCAATGTTACATAAAACGGAGAAAAGAACAATTGCTGGGTCATGGCCTTTTGCGAGTCAGCACACTAAAGAAACAAAAAAATATGCTTTAATATGAGAGTTACACAGCTAGTTTTCGACTCACGCTAACTTAAGACTTATGGATGCTAATAAATACAATCTTCGTAGATCTTAACTTATTCAATTAATCATAGTACAAGCAATTATTTCTTACAGTCGACATTAGTTTATGCATACAATAATTCTTCACGTTTATAGGTATGTTAGAATATATTTCAAATGAATAATATTTTATAACTATTAATGCAGCTTTGTTAATTGTAAACATTTCACATCTAGATATATAATATTTAAACTACACTCTCTCAGTCCCTCCTCTGATGACGCTCGTCATCACACAATTTTCTTTTTGATCTTAATTTTCCACCTTGCGCATAATACGCATTTCAACATCTTGCCCTTTATGTGAGCTTTCCCATATTTCATTGAACATTTTCTCTCTTTACCTTTCTTCATTTCGTCGGGCTCTTTTAGTCCAATTTCTTTTTACTTTGTCATTGATTTTACATGCCCCCCATAATCCTAATAGACAAGCCAAAACAATTAATAGACCCATCATCATTTTTGCAAGTACCCCATTCCAAATGTTGGTAAACCAGCTTCCCACTCGGGCAATTCCTTTCCCAAATTTCTCCCAAACACCAGGTTCTTTCAGATCCTTCAAGTCTGTACTATCTCTAGTACGGTTAGTAAGCATGCTTCTAATTTTCTTACTGTTATCTGGTATGAATGAGCAACAATGACGCTCATTAAGCATTTTGCAGACACCTCCACTCTTTGCTAAAAGAATGTCTAAAGCAAGCCGATTTTGAAGAGTCATAGCTCTTTCTGCAGCAAGTTCAGTATCCATCAGGAGTATGGCTCCTGTAAAATTTGTCAACATGTTATCCACTATAGTAGACAACTTTAGAATTTTCATAGAATTCAAGATAACCCCTACTGATGGTATTATAGCTCCAAATATATCACCAATGACAGCCGCCACTGATTCTCGTTTTTGTCTAGAATGTTGCAATTCGGACGTTTTAGGTATTTGTTTTAAGTCATCAATCTGGTATATCTTTGGGAATACTATTCCCAAATAACATGTCCCATACCATCCCTTAGGGAGACGGTAATATGCATTTAGTCCACATATATAATAGATTCCTGGGATCGCTGGATCTTGTCCATTTAACATAAAGGTCCATTTACTCTGAAATAAAAACACATGTCTGCATTCCCTCGTACCCACAAATATATTATCTTGATCAGATTTTGGCATATATATACAGAGCCTTCCTACGTGTAATACGTCTATAGCTAATTTGCCTTGTGTTTTGATTGCAGTGTAAGCATAATCATTTGCATAAGTACGTTTTTCTAGTCCTTTTTCTAACCTTTCTTTTAACGCCTTGCGTCTAACATCTGTGTGATCTAAAAAGCTCTTTTCTACCGGCGACAGCAAGCAAGTCAAATTGTTGCGATGTGCATAAGCAGTTCCAAATGTAAGTGTTGGCTCAAAGAATCCTCGAACTATTTTTATATCATGCTCTTTTGCTAATCTATTTAGGAATTCAATCACAGGCACAAAAGAAAACACAATATCCAAGTTTGAATAAAAGTATTGCACATGCTCTTGATTATAGAATCTTGTTAATAGCAAGCTGCAACTAATTCCATAAGTAAGAGGGAGGCTATGATAAGTAACTCCCTCCTGCACAGATGAAGGAATTTTAGTACATACATAACAATTTTTCGCATCCATGGTTCCACATACTCATTTAATAAGCGATAGAAGACATTAGTAGATAGTTCTCCTTTTGCATTAGTCCCTTCATGCATATGTCTTGCATCTTGCTCAAATCTCTCCTACGGTGTTAGTTTAGTAGTGGTAGTTTCAGGTTTCGAAGTTGCATTAATAGTTTCTTTCTCTCTCCATGGCATTCCCACAATCACTCCCACAATCATTACTGCACATACAACACCTATTATAAGACGTAACCAACCACATACCCTACTCCCTTTGCTACTATTCCTATTGTAAGCCATGTTTGTATAGAATCAGTATAGCAGATCAACAATCAACTTGATGATAAACTCTTTGCGTATATTACAGCGTCTTCACTCACTCCAGGACCCTTTTTTGTCGATTCCGGTTAGCAGCTTGTCGTAATCAGGTTTCTTTTAAAAGTCAAGTTCGGTTTTAGTGTCACTTCCAGTAGTTTCTAATGTCTCTTTCTCTTTTTTTTTTAGCTTTCACCAATTCAATTTTTTGCCGAGTTTCCCTTTGAATATCTTCAGGTACCGTAGTATTGGCCTGGTACTCCTCGATCAAAACAAAATGCTAAGAATTCTTGTTGCCATTCAGAGGTTGTAGCATATGCCCATTCAGGACCTGTATATCTTCTGTTTGCTATTCTTTTTTCTTTCTAACCTTCGTTCACCTTGTTGTTCTCCTTCACTCAGATCATCTGCTTGTGAAGTATCACTTTCTTCGATTATTGTGTCATTCAATACCTCTCTTATTTTAGGATGTGACTTGTCTGGCCAATTATTGCCTCCATGTGTCTTGGTTCGATGTTTTCCTACAGGACGTTGGACAGCACCCTCCTCTTGTGATATGGTGTTTCCTCCTGACGGACCTGCAACTGGTTCGGGAGACTCTGACACGTTTTCATTTGTATCTACAGTTTCTCCTTCTCTTTCGTCTTCTGGTTCTATGTTGGGTTCGGACTCTAACCCGTACTCGTCTACTTCTGGGAGAACCTCTCCTTGGCTTAGTTCTCCTGCTGCCTCTACTGAAATAGGAACTCTGTCACCTCTCTCGAACTCATTGACAGTTTGAGGGACGAGGCTGTTCTCAGTGGGCTCTCCAGTAGTCTCAGTTCCTTCTCGACTGATCTCTGACTCTGAGACTTCTCTTCCTGAAGTTGCTGTACCGGAAACTTCAAGTTCCTCCTCAAGAGGACACGTTACCTTTTTCGTGTGACTGGCATGTATCCAGTTGGGAACCCCGGCACACTTCACAGCAGTGGTAGTCGTCAATATTACTTGATACGGCCCCTTCCAATGCGGCTCAAGACACGATTTTCTCACGTGTTTCTTGACAACCACCCAATCTCCAGCTTGCAGAGAGTGACCTGGATCGCCAATCGGTGGCAACGTGTTAGCTTCCACCTGGTGAGAAAAGAGCGAATTACGTCAGCCAAACCTTTGCAGTAATCCAACACCATATCATCTGTAATATTCACTAGTGCATTTGTAGGTACTGCTGGTAATCTCATAGCTCTGCCCATGAGAATTTCGTGGGGAGATAATCCTGTCTTCTTGTCTGGGGTATTTATCATAGTCATCAGCACTAGAGGTAAGGCGTCTGGCCACTTCATGTTTGTAGCTGCACACCTTTTTGCCATTCTTGATTTTAAAGTACCATTCATCTGTTCAACTAGTCCTGATGCTTCAGGGCGATAGCTACAATGCAGCTTTTGTTCAATGTTGAGTGCGGCACACAGAAGTTTAATCACCTCATTGTCCAAGTGTCTCCCCCTATCTGATTCTATAGAAACCGGAAACCGGAATCTTGGTATCAGCTCCCTGAGTAGTAGTTTTGCAACTGTAAGACTGTCATTCCTACGTGTGGGATATGCCTCAATCCAATGACTGAAAACACACACAATCACCAACACGTACTTCAATCCTCTAGAAACAAGCATTTCGATAAAATCCATTTGCATTTTGTTGAATGGACCTCCAGCTCTCCCAATGTGGCTCAAAGTTACCACAATTCCTTTTCCAGCATTCATCTGTTGACAGATGACGCACCTGTGGCAAGTGATTTCTGCGGCATGTCTGAATTTGGGATTGAACCAATCAATCTTAAGGACTTGATCATGGCATCTCTTCCCAGATGTGCCTGGCCATGATAGAGCCGGGCAAACTGTGATAAAAGACTATTTGGCAGAACCAATTTTCCCTCTTCTGAAACCCATAGATCATCAGCTCTTTGTACACATTGCATTCTCTACCAGGAACGTTTTTCTTCTTTGCTAGCACGACTTTGTAATGTTTTCAGTTCATCTAAGGTATCAACCACTCGTAATGCTAGACTTAAACTTGTGTCGTTTTCAGTTTGTGGTAACAATTCCCACTGCTCTTTAAACGATATACAGTTCAATGCACAAAATCTTGCGACTTGATCTGCATAGCTGTTTCCCATAGACACAAAGGGGGTCATTCCTACCCTGGCGGTCCGAGACCGCCAGGGTAGGGGACCGCGGATGCACCGCCAACAGGCTGGCGGTGCATCCAGGCCCATTCTGACCGCGGCGGTAAAGCCGCGGTCAGAAAAGGGAAACCGGTGGTTTCCCGCCGGTTTTCCCCTGGGCTGCAGAATCCTCCATGGCGGCGCTGCAGGCAGCGCCGCCATGGGGATTCTGACCCCCTTCCCGCCAGCCTGGTTCTGGCGGTTTTGACCGCCAGAACCAAGCTGGCGGGAACAGGTGTCGTGGGGCCCCTGGGGGCCCCTGCAGTGCCCATGCCAATGGCATGGGCACTGCAGGGGCCCCCTAACAGGGCCCCACATTGATTTCCAGTGTCTGCACAGCAGACACTGGAAATCGCGACGGGTGCAACTGCAACCGTTGCACAAAAGCAACTCCGCCGGCTCCATTCGGAGCCGGCTTCATCGTTGCTGTGGCTTTCCCGCTGGGCGGGCGGGCGGCCTTTTGGCGGTCGCCCGCCCGCCCAGCGGGAAAGCCAGAATGACCGCCACGGTCTTTTGACCGCGGTACGGTCTTCTGGCGGTTCCCGCTTGGCGGGCGGCGACCGCTGCCCGCCAAACTAGGAATCAGCCCCAAAATCTTGTGATCTCATGTGAGCACTGCACTTCACCACGGCAACTTCGAGAGGTAACTGAATCGCATGTAACAAATCTCTTATTTGTTCACCGTTTTTCACAGGAGAACCAGAGGAGGTCATGAAACCCCTCCGTGACCAGAGTTGGCCAAAATTATGCACAATTCCAAATCCATATCTGCTGTCAGTATAGATAGTGACTTTCAAATTTACGGCTGCGTGGCATGCCTTAGTAAGAGCTATTAATTCTGCCACTTGTGCAGAAAACACTTTCTCGAGCCAGGAGGCTTCGACAATGCCAGTTATGGTACATACTGCGTAACCGTCTCTCAATGTTCCTGCTGAATCTCTTAGACAGGACCCATCAAAAAACATAATGCAATCGTTTTCTTTTAACTGGGTATCCTGTATGTCTGGGCGAGGTTTGGTACAGAGTTCAGTTACCTCAAGACAATCATGTTCAAATTCTTCCCCATCTTTGATTTCAGTATTTTCATTGGGAAGTAAGGTTGCCGGGTTCAGCACAGTGCATCTCTTTAGTGTGACATTTGGTGACCCCAGTATAATCGTCTCATATCTAGTGAGACGTGCATTTGTCATGTGTTGTGTCTTAGTTCGTGTCAACAGAATTTCAACTGAATGTGGAACCATTACTGTCAGAGGGTATCCCATGACTATGCCTTCACATTGTAAAAGGCTTTGACCAACTACTGCAACTGCCCGCAAACAACCCGGTAAGGCTGCTGCAACAGGGTCCAAGGTAGCTGAAAAATATGCTACAGGGCGATTTGCATCTCCGTGGACCTGTGTTAAAACAGACAAAGAACAAGCATCACGTTCATGACAAAACAACAGAAAAGGTTTCTCATAGTCAGGCATTCCCAATGCTGGTGCCCTGCACATGCATTATTTTAATTCTACAAATGATTCAAGCTCCTCTTTTGTCAAAGTTATTATGTATGGCTCATCCTTGACTTCTTTTCCTGTCAATTTTATTAAAGGCTTTGAGATGATTGAGAAGTTGGGTATCCACTGACGACAGTAGCCCACCATTCCCAAAAATATCCTGACATCTCTTTTTGTTGTTGGGGGATTCATCTGCAAAACAGCTGTTATTCTTTCCTTTGATATTCTTCGAGACCCTTTCTCAATCAAATGTCCCAGGTATTTCACTTCTTTTTGACAGTATTGTAACTTTCTGGGTGACACCTTGTGTCCATTCTTTCCCAAATGATTCAATAATGCAATGGTATCATATTTACAACTGTCTCTGGTTTTGGATGCAATTAGCAAATCATCAATGTACTGCACAAGAGTCGAATTAAAAGGCAGCACAAGTGGTTCTAAATCCTTTTTCAATATCTGATTGAAGATGGATGGTGACTCTGAGAACTCTTGAGGAATTCTGCACCAACTGTACACCTTGTCCAAAAATTTGAAACTGAACAAAAATTGGCTGTCCTCATGAAGAGGTATCGAAAAGAATGCTTGTGATAGGTCTACCACAGTAAACCATTCAGCATCACAAGGAACCTGGAACATTATTACCGCTGGGTTAGGTACCCCAGGGCAGCATTTTATCACAATTTAAATTATTTTCCTCAAATCCTGCACAATTCGAACTTTTCCACAGGGCTTCTTTAAACCCATTATGGGAGAGTTACACGGACTGCTCAAGACTTCTTTCAGGACTCCCTGTCTGAGAAAATCTGCAATTATTTGTGACACCTCAATGAGGACGTCTTGGGTTATGTGGTATTGTGACACTTGTGGGAACACTGCATTCGGCTTTATCTGAACCTTGACTGGTTCTACTCCTTTTATCAATCCTACTTCTTTCCCAGTCAAATCCCACACTTTCTCCGTCACGGTCCCTTGTAGTTCAACAGGTAGGTCGATCAAAGTATGCATTGGGAATAAAGTAATCAAAGGGTAGTATTCATTTGTCTCTCCTCCTTCCTCTATGAATTGACTCTCATCTCCCTCATCGTCACTATTTGTCGGTACTTCTATTCCATCGTTGGAACAGGTAATTGAACATTTTGTCTTACACAGTAAGTCCCTTCCTAGTAAGGACACTGGACTTGAATTGCATACAACAAATCTATGCAGCCCTTGAAAGTTGCCACTTTCAACCTGCACCGGATCAGTAATCGGATTAGTCAGGTACTGATTTGCCACACCAACCACTCGTATAGTACGCCCTGAGAGAGGTAATCTCGGGACTTCTGCACTTCGAACTGTAGAGCGTGTAGCTCCTGTGTCGACCAAAAATGAAACCTTATAGCCCATTACTTTTCCCTCTACGTATGGGCCTCTCTGATCCACCTTTAGAGATGCTGCAAGCCTGCACTCTTCACTGTCTGAGCTGTCATCTGACCAATCCTCATTCATGCCATTTTCACCTCGTAATGGGAATTGTTGCACAGTATTATTTTGATTGGTTACCTGGCCTGTGACCTGCTGAGGAAGCATCACCTGTTGCTGTCCCATCGGAGCCATTGGTAATTGCATTTGCTGTCTAGGCACCATAGGAATCTGCTGTTGTACTGGTTGCATTTGTACTGACTGAAAACGTGGCATTTGCATCTGCTGCATGGGCTGTACCCCTTGCATTTGTACCAAATTATTCTGAAAATTCGGGTTTTGATGTCTCACTTTTGGACCTCGTGAATTTTGTAATGTACCAACATTAATGCTCTGCTGAACTGCACCATCCTGCACCATATTCGGGCACTCCCGTTTCCAGTGCCCCACGCCCCCGCACGCGTGACATGGTGACATCCTTTTTACTCCTTGAACATCATTTTGAACAACAACATTATTCATGTCCAAACCACGTTTCGCAAACCCTCGACCTCTGCCTCTAGGTTGAGCCTGAAACACACCATTCATTTGCGGTTGTTGCTGTATCATTTGCTGAACTCAGTTTCCCTGTATTCCAGCTTGGGCAGCCCTTATCTGCATCACCATCACCTTTTCCTTCAACTTTTTCTGCTTCAACTCAATCTCATCACTACAGTATTTTGCATACTGCAACACCTCATCAATCGGTTTAGCTTGCCAACAAATCAAATGATTCTTAATCATTTGGCTAACCTCTGGTCTCAACCCTTCAACGAATCTAAACACAAGGTGATTCATGTCCTTCGGTTCGATAGTCTCAGTACCACTGTAATGTTTGAACGCTTTCAATAATCTCTCGTAATAAGCATGTACTGACTCCTTAACCTCTTGAGAGGTCCGGTCGATTTTCTGCCAATCGGTCACCTTCGGCGACACCTTTTGTTTCAAGAACTCAATTACTTTATGATAATATTTCATCACCTCTTCTGAAGGTGCTCCAGTCACCTTATCTCTTGCCGGCTCCTTCGTTGGCCAATCTACCCCTCTCTTGCACTCGAGCCACAAATCAGGCGGAACAATGATCTCAAATAAAGTATTCAAGTCTTCCCAGAGACACTTTGCAAGTTTCACGAACCTGTCCGTTTGTTGATACCACTCAATCGGCTTCTCTCTTAATCTAGGATAATCGTTCGTAAAAGATAAAATATCTCCTCTAGACCACGGCACATGTACTAAAACATCACCAGCTGTCTCTCTCATAGGTAAGATTTTTACTGATCCCAGGTCAGGTTACGTCCTAACTTCATTGGACCCTGGACTATCTCCCTTTCCCTTATCTCTTTTCTTTGCCCATCGGCCTTCCCATTTCTCCAGTGCACCCCAAATTTGTGCACTTTGCAACAGTTCTCTCAGATATGCCTTCATGCCTGCAGATCTCATGTGTTCAAAATCTTTGGAGTCAAAATCTAATCTGTAACTTCTTTTCAAATGCTTAGTGTTTCCGATATCAATATTATATTTATCTGCCAAATTCGTTAATCTCTGATGTACTTTGCCTACCTCTTTGGTAATCTTGGGGCATAAGTACCTCAATTCTGCCTCAGTGTATGATTCCAACCTATTTACTCCCATTGTTCCTTCCACTAACTCGGCAGCTTCTGCCCCTAGTCGTACAAAATTCAAGTATTCATCTTGTTTTTCTTTCTCAGGTTCAATGGTAGTCATTGCAGTCTTTTGTGATGTACAAGTTTTCTCTAACCACTCATTTAACTGCTGTACTGTAAAACCCTGCAGAGAAATATTCCCTGCATGCATCATTGGGGTGTGTGAGGTATTTGTACTCATAGTTTGGGGAGTTAAAACTCCCAACCCTGCTTGACGCATCGCTTCGAGAGGTGCCCCTACTGGACTAAGGTCCATTAAGGGTCTCGGTGGCTCATTTACTTTTTCTCCAGGGGCCATTATCTGGGGTGTTCTCATAGGCCCTCCTCTTATCGCTTCCTGAGTCATCACTCCCTGATCACACATCCTTGATTTACCTTGTGCATACAATGGTACAGGGGGACCAACAGTAATGGGTAACAATATAGCGGCAGGTGCCTGACCTGGACCCAGACTTCTTGGGGCCTCAACACCATAGGTCTGCTCCAGTGTACCCGGTAAAGGTACTAACGATGGTCCCGCTACAGGGTTATACCCTGGTATCAACTGTGGTGGTTGAGACATTAGCTTCAGAGTCGATTCAATCTGTATTAACTTTGGCTTTGTGTATCTATCAAGTTTGTAGTAGTCTCAAGCAGTGGAACATCAGGGTAGATTATCTTTATCTGCGGTGGAGGCTGCAACTGTATCGGCAGGTCTGGTGCAGTGGGTACACTGACACCATTCTGTATCAAAGCTGTATCGCTAGTCTGTACTGTATCAGGAACTCCCTTTTCCTGCGTCTGGTTCCCAGGATCCAAGCTAGTACTTGGAGTATTGTCACTCACCGCATATGGTGGCGGACGATCATGTAACAATCTATCCATAAATTCCTCATCATCTGAATCATCTTCCTCTTCCCAGGACCTTTTATTTTCTTTAGTTTTGCCTGAATCTTTGTCGGTTTTACAGGAGGCTTTCTTTCCCTGTGTCTCTTCTCCCTGGGTTATTGCTGGGAATAACTTCAACCCATCTACGATTCCCTTCCTCCACATTTTGCTCTCGTTGTCTCACCTAGCCTCTGCATATGATTTTTCTGCCCTTCTCAGCCTTCTCTGAAACCTTTCTTGTCTATGTTTAAGGGCCATCAAGTCCCAAATCGCCAAAGCCTCGTATTGTGCCGGTCTCAGAGGTGGCTTCTGTGTACTTAACATCCACCTCAGATTTTCTAGTACCTTTGGATTAAACGTCCCATGCTCTGGAAACGCTAAACACCCTTCTTTTTCTGTTAATTTGCGCCACTGTTTCATCCATAAACAAGGTGCAACACCTTTCTCTTCCATAACCGTGTAAGCCGGAGTACCCTCAGGTGGTGTGGGTTCTCCATCGGTTGCAACAATATACACATCTCCCTTTAGAGCGCTCTTGAATGCTTTGACAAAATTCATTTTTTGCGATTCCCTTATTTCGTATTTAATCAGAAATGGCTTAGTTCCCAGGATACTCTTCACCTGCCCTTTCTCAACCTATTGCCTCTCATGGACGGCAGCCAATCCGTGCGCGACCCCTCTCGATATTTGACCTATCTCAGCGCGGCACCACTGACGTCACACTCACACACACACAGCAGCTGACAAAGTCTTACGGCTTGTCCTCTCCTCACTGACCCTTACAATTCACACAGACTAATGCAAAATTATTGCGAGCACCTTAAAAGACAACACAAATCTGTCGGTTTACTACAGGAAGGGTAACACATTCACTTCAGAACTTTACAGAGATTTCACTTGAAGCCTCAGCCGCTACTCTCTCCTTATCAGTTCCCGCATACGCAAGCAGAATTCGACCCGCAAATTCTACTCTCGACTTGTCAATGACTCCTTCTAGTGCACTTTAGAATTTGTCAAATCTCCATTGAAGGTTTCATTCACACGTTACAACTCAAACTCGACTTGTCAACCACGCCTGATTGACCTATTAAACCGTACAGATTACAACATAAACCACATTTGTCTTCAGTACTCCGGAGTCTTAGACCTCGACACAACAACCAACCACGAGGATAATTTTGAGCAACAAGCGCTACATTCACATGAAGTACGCCGACTTCCCTACTCTCATACTGTGGAGTACGCCCACTCCTGCTAAACAACACTTAATTTGGCCTAAATACACACAAATTTTTCACAACCACCTGCAAGATGCATAAGCTTAGGCAAGCGCAAAGACCCTAACCACGCACACTTTGGCACCGAGAACATTCCCAACTCATTTAGACAGGCTCCGAGATCCCGGGAAAGCCATGGCGAACTTAGAAACCCATCATATCTCCAAATTGCATTATCACAGAAAAACAAATTAAACAATGAAACTCCGTCCTAGGGCCCCCAAGGGCCAAACCATCGCTCTGCTACCAGAACTGATACTGTGTCTTTCTATGTTAATTTATAGTTTTTAGGACTTGTTTTAGGCCGATGAATCTTTGGACCCAGTGGTGAGACACCGTAAGACGAGGTAACTGATCAATATATCAAGCAATATATCAATAATATTGTCAACATATATCACCACAATATATCTCAATTTAGACATTAGTTAAGATCGTTAACGCAACCATGACCTTTCAGTCATGAATAACCACACCTTATTGAAGTTTTGTGAATTTTATTCCCTATTGATTACAATCTAATAGCAGAGGTATTAATCTCAAAACCAAGAAGCAAATGAGCATAGTCACAATGCGGCAACTATGATAAGGTTTCAACAATACAAAGATCACAAACATAAGATAGTAATATGAAGGTAAACAAATCAAATTGCATAGAACCTCATATATGTCTTAGTTCAGCATAGCACCACGTCAGTTACGTCAGTTCGTCAGTCAAGGTGAATACCTCATCTAGCCACTAATTAGCATCAGCATGTTGGGCTTCATGCAAAACAATTTAGAACATCAATTTGGAAAACATCTAACTAAGGACTCTAATCAAAAATACAGCAGTTGATACCTAGAAAGGAAAAGCGAATAGACAAATTACAAGAGCAACTGTCATAATTACCCTCCTCGGAATGAGTCAGCATACAGGATCAGTCTTCGTCTTCAGGACATCAGTTGAATCGCCGTCAGTCTATCTAGTCTAAGGGCAGGGGACACTTCCCTCATAAGGAAGAAAGTGTAATGGGGCGACTAAGGGTGAGGATGGTTTTATTAAGTCTCAAGTCACCAAACAAAGTGACAGAGTTTCTGGATGCAATCAATATCATTCCCTACCTAGTTCCCTCGAGTCTCCTGTGTCATGGGTTTTTATCCCTTTTTCATAATACATTCCCCCAAAATTCTATTGGATAGTCACTACACCCCACTATCTGTAACCTTTCAAATTATACATTAAGTAATGCACTTGTCATTTCACGATAGTTTATAACATTTTGATTGGTCTTCATAATTGATGTTTTTCATAGGTGGCACATCTGGGGTTACTTCAATCTCTGGCACGTTCTTCGGGTCAAAAGTTCTCTTTTCCGTGGTTCAATGTCCTTGAAAGTGTCCAAATTTTGTTGCAAAGCGTATAACTTTATACTAAAGCAGCTAGCATGCGGATGAGAAAAACTAGCAATGTTACATAAAACGGAGAAAAGAACAATTGCTGGGTCATGGCCTTTTGCGAATCAGCACACTGAAGAAATATGCTTTAATATGAGAGTTACACAGCTAGTTTTCGACTCACGCTAACTTAAGACTTATGGATGCTAATAAATACAATCTTCGTAGATGTTAACGTATTCAATTAATCATAGTACAAGCAATTATTTCTTACAGTCGACATTAGTTTATGCATACAATAATTCACGTTTATAGGTATGTTAGAATATATTTCAAATGAATAATATTTTATAACTATTAATGCAGCTTTGTTAATTGTAAGCATTTCACATCTAGATATATAATATTTAAACTACGCTCTCTCACCAAAATGGCATCCATTCTAGCCATTGAACCTTTTGCCGTTGATGGGGCACCCTCCGTGCTTGCACCAAAATGGATGGACTGGATGGAGCATCTTCAGTTCTACTTTGAATGGCAGACATCCCCGCAAAGTGACTAGGGGTCGTCCTGCTGCAGTTAGGTGGGAAAGACATTCACAAAATATACAAAATGTTGACAGAGGAAACGTCGAAATTGTACGCTACCATTCTACGAGCCCTGAACAGTCATTTAAAAGAATGGTGAACAGGGACTATGGGCCAGGTGTAGGAAGTTATTAGCGCCTTGCAAACGGCGAAAAATGCCATTTGCGAGGTGCAAATGCCCTCACGTGATGCAGAAACACATGTTGAGAGTCGGTACCGACTCGCAAAATGTGTTTCAGACTCACAAATAGGAAGGGGTGTTCCCTTCCTATTTGTGAGTCGCACCGCGATGTAGAGTTGATTTGTGACCGCGAAAGCGGTCGCAAATCAACTCGCAGTTACCATCCACTTGAAGTGGATGGTAACTCATTCGCAAACGGGAAGGGGTCCCCATGGGACCCCTTCCCCTTTGTGAATGCTCACAATAATATTTTTTCAGAGCAGGCAGTGGTCTACTGCCTACTCTGAAAAAAAACGAAACTAAAAGGTTTCGGTATTTTTTCTATTTGCAGCTCGTTTTCCTTTAAGGAAAACGGGCTGCAAAGAGAAAAAAAAAAACTGCCTTATTGAAAAGCAGTCACGGACATGGTGGTCTGATGTCTCCAGCAGGCCACCATCCCCGTGAGTGCTATGGGGTGGCAAACTGCGACCCACTACATAAATATTTATGAGGTGGGTCTTTGCGACCCCATAGCGAGTCGTAGAAGGTATCTGAGACATCTTTCTGCATTTCCTTTTGTGAGGTGCAAATTGCAAGTCACTAGGACTCACAATTTGCACCTCGCAAAAGGAAACCTACCTACATCTGGCCCTATGAGAGGTTTGTATTTCACCATGCCTGCTAGGAACCAGAAGAATCTCTGAACACATTCCACAGTCGACTAATAGAGCTGGCCCGCCCAGCGGCTTTGCAGATGAACAAGACAAGATCCACGGACAAGTGATGCAAGGATGCTCATCCACAAAGTTAAAAGAGGCAATCCCACAAGAACTGTGAAAATCTCTACAGCAGTGGTTCCCAACACATTCACAGGGGGTCTGCAGGCCTGGGCTGGGAGGAAGGCACTTCTCCAGCTGGGGCCTCTGACTAACAGAAGCCTGCGTGTTTTCATAATTATTACTTCTTTTGGTGAGAATTTTTAAACGCACTGCAAAGCTCCTTGTACTACGAAAATAAAACCGTCAAGCTAACTCAAGTGATTAATGTATCTGCTGGAGAGAGATGGGAGTTTTGTGCAGTGGCAGTTTTGACTCAAAGGTAGCGCAGATGGTTAAAATGCCTGCTGCAAAGAACATGTATCATGCAAAGAACAGTATTTTATGTGCATGGCACAGTGTGCTAATGCTTTTGTCACAGAGATTATTTTGTTACTGTGCAGTTCATAATCGTAATCTAGCACAGGGAGCTGTGAACTACCATTAAAGAGCTGCATGCAAACCGCATGGCACAAATTAGAAAGTTGTCTTTTTCCTAGTATTTGATTTTCCTTATGCTGCTAAAAAAGGTTTGCTTTGTAGAAATACATTCTTATTGCTAACACAGTGCTTCATTTGTGCTTGTTGTTTCTGGTGCTGAGCACCAGCACTTATTTTTGAGGGCCGGGGCTTATTCTTCTGCCTCAAGAATTTGCTGCGAGCAAAAGACACATATGGGAAGACAGAGGAAGGGAAAAACAAAAAAGCATCACAAAAGGAGAAAGTAGAAAGCTGCTAGAGTGAGCTGAAGCGGCAGGGAGTGGCTTTATATGGATTGAAGAGGCCTGAGATGGCTTCAGGCTTACGCTGCCTCAGTATTCCATGTTTCCACATTTAATTTCAGTAGCCACGTGTTTAAGAGGAGGGCTTTGGGCACCGGCACATTTTTATTTACAAATTAAGCACTGTGCTAATGTCATCACTAATCACTGTGCTGTGTTCTGAATCCTAAGTTTGCACTTCTCCGGACCAAGCACTCTTAGAAAATGCCTACCAGTGTGGATGAGATGTGAATCCTACACCTTGTAGTCCCCTGTAAAGTGCTGTGACACCCTACAGTGGTATGAGAGGTGCAATCAAACAAATGAAGTACATGTGACAGAAAGGCTAGGGAGAGATCAGAGGCCCTTATGGTTTGCTTCCTTTCCCCTTCACGTATTTATGTGAAAAAGCTTTCTCAGATCTTGCATACCTAAAAAATAAAAACAGAAATCGCTCCGGAAATGTAGAATCTGACCTGAGGATTCACTTTTCCTAAATAAAACCAAACATTGAAAAGGTAGTTTCCGAAATGCAGCGCCAACCTTTCCAATAAAATGTTTTGATTTTTGCATATTCTTTCAATATAAAAGAATTTTATCTTTAGTAATTTGAGTATTTGTTTGGTGTGCACTTGTTATATTTTTTGCTAATTACTCTTTTAATGTTTGCACATTAAATCGTACAAATTGCTGGGGGTCCCTGGCTTCCAGTAATGATTCATTGGGGGTCCTCAGGAGTCAAAAGGTTGGGAACCACTGCTCTACAGAGCATCCTGACCTAAGGGAGGTTTAAGGAACTGTAGAAAGTCAGAGCCTCTCACATGGAAGCTGCTTTTTATCTGCAAATAAAAATGGAACAAGTCAACATCATCCGAGCCCACCCAAACTTACTGGCCCAAAAAGGACCCCAAGACAAATGCAAAGAACGTGGATACTGTGGAGGACCCCCCAACGGACTTAACAACTGCTCAGCAAAAGGTTGACGCTGTGCCACATGTGAAAAATACAACCAATTTTTGAAGGTTTGCCAATCCTCCAAGCCTAGGACCTTGAAAGCGGTTGTACAAGTAGTGTCAGAAAACCCTGATGAGTCAGAAGACATGGACGATGATGTTGGAGACTATATAGTCAACACCATTTTTGCCATAGAAGCTACACCACCTGCTTGATGTCCTCTCCTGAAGTGTCAAATCAAAATAGGGAGCCAGCAGCTCACAGCAACCATTAACACTAGAGCCTCCATCGAACTGATGTCAGGGAGCACCTATGGCTCCCTTAAATAACCTTCTGCACTAACCAAGGCGAAGATTTGAGTGTTCACATATGGCCAGACAAAGCCAATATCATGGTTGGAATGCTTTGAGACATCAATATCCCATGGGAACATCAGTTCTGAAACATCGATCTATGTGGCCAAAGGAGGGCAAGGGATGCTGATCAGCAGGCAGACAGCAGAGGCACTGGGATTGATATCATTTGCGTTGGGGGTGTAAGAAGAAGAGATAGCAGTCAGTCATCATAGAAGAATATGTAGATGTTTTCAAAGGCATTGGCTGTCTCAAAGGAAGTGAACTCAAACTCCATATCGACCGGTCAATCCAACTGATTGCCCTGAGACACAGGAGCATAGCATTCCATCTCAGGCCCAAGGTCGAAGAGAAATTGATCAAATTAGAGAAATCTGGTATTATTGAGAAGGGTCAGGACCCATATCATGGTTTTTACCAATTGTTGTCACTATAAAATCTAAACAGTGAGGAGAAGTCCACATTTGCATGGATACAAAACTACCCAACATGGCCATCAAACAGGATCAACATTTAACTCCCACTGTAGAAGACATCCTCACCGAGCTAAATGGAGCTCAATGGTTTTCCATAGTCGACCTTCGATCTGGATGTCATCAACTACCACTCCCTTGAGTCTCCCTACAACATGACTTTCTCGACCCACGTGGGCTTGCGAAGATACAGCTGCCTTAATTTTAACATCTCCAGTGCTACAGAAATCTTCCAGAATCCGATTCATGAAGTACTCAGCGGCCTTCCAGGAGTTATCAACATTAGTGATGATATCCTCATCAACGTCATGTCGATGAAAGAACATCATGATCATCTGCGCGGGGTTCTCCAGAGGATACCGGATGCTGGTCTCATGTTGCACAAAGAGAAATGTAAGTTTCTCAAGTAGAAGATAAGCTTCTTTGGATACACTTTTTTATCCGAAGGCATTGCACCGGACCCTAACAAAGTAAGAGATGTCCAAGAATCCCCAGCTCCTACCTATATGTCACATGTCAGGAGCTTCCTAGGAATGTTTAACTTCTGTGGTCACTTTATTCCAGACCTTACTGGCCTCACACAACCACTAAGTGAGCTTACCAAGGCCACTACCCATTGGACCTGAGGGACAAAACAAGAGGAGGCCTTTCAACGGAACAAAGAGGGATTGTCAGCAAGCACCACCTTATCCTACTTTGACCTAGCCAGGCCAATAAACATTGCAGTGGATTCCAGCCCCAGGGGAGTAGGGGCAGTGCTTACTCAACAACAACTTCATGGTGACTGGGCCACAGCTGCATATGCAAGCCATCAGCCACTGAAACAGAACAGTGGTACTCGCAAATAGAGCGGGAGGTCATTCGGGAGGCCATTGCCTCCCTAGACATACACAATAGTTTCACATCACACTCCCCCACCACACACCCCCCCCCCACCCGCCTGGCACAGACCCCCTCACACCCTCCCCAACCTACTTATCACTTGGGCCCCAACCACCGTCGAAGAAACTGAAACAACTATGAACTCCATCAACTCTGGATCCCCCTCCGACCCCTGCGCCCAGCACATCTACAACAAAGCCAGCCCAACCATCGGCCACATGCTTTGCGACATAATCAACACATCATTCGACACCGCCACCTTCTCAGACCCCTGGAAGCACGCAGAAATCACTGCACTCCTAAAAAAGCCAAAGCTGACCCAGACGACCTCTCCAACTACCGACCAATCTCTCTCCTCCCTTTCCCTGCCAAGGTCACGGAAAAACTAGTAAACACACGCCTTACCCACTTCCTAGAGGAAAACAACACACTCGACCCCTACCAGTCCGGTTTCCGCAAGAACCACAGCACGGAAACCGCCCTCATCACATGCACTGACGACATCAGAACCAGAGTCGATGAGGGTGAGACAATCGCACTCATTCTCCTAGACCTCTCCGTGGCCTTTGACACAGTCTTCCATCACACACTCCGCACACGCCTCCACAATGCAGGGATTCAACACAAAGCTCTAGAATGGCTCACCTCCTTCCTCACCGACAGAACCCAAAAAGCCTGCCTCCCTCCATTCCAATCCACTGCCACCAAAATCATCTGCGGTGTCCCCCAGGGATCCTCCCTCAGCCCCACCCTCTTCAACATTTATATGAAACCACTCGCCAACATCCTCCAACCACACGGAATCACCATCCTCTCCTACGCAGACGACACCCAACTCATCATCTCCCTCACACACAACCCTACTACCGCCAAAACCAACCTCCACGCTGCACTCCTCGACACCGCCACCTGGATGACCGCCAACCACCTCAAGCTCAACTCCAACAAAAACGAAATAATCATTTTTGGTCCCAACAAAACCATATGGAACGACTCCTGGTGGCCCACCGCCCTAGGCCCTGCCCCTACCCCCGCAATCCACGCACACAACCTCTGCCTCATCCTGGATCCCTCCCTCTCCATGACCCAACAAATCAACGCCGTCACCTCCTCCTGTTTTAACACACTCCGCACGCTGGGAAAAACCTTCACATGGATTCCCATAGAGACCAGAAAGACTATCACCCTACGCACTCATCAGCAGCAGGCTAGACTACGGTAACACCCTCTACGCCGGCATCACACTCAAACTCAAGCGCAGACTCCAGAGAATCCAAAACACAGCTGCACGCCTCATCCTAGATATCTCTCGCCATGAACACATCTCACCACACCTCAAATCCCTTTACTGGCTTCCCATCGACAAGAGGATCACCTTCAAAATCCTCATCCACCTCCACAAATCCCTCCACAACGACAGCCCAGCCTACATCAACCAAAGAGTGAACTTCCACACTCCCATCTGCCACCTCTGATCTGCCGACCTCGCACTCGCCACAATCCCCTGCATCAAACGCACCACCATAGGAGCCAGATCCTTCTCCTATCTCACCCCAAGGCCTGGAACTCCCTCCCCACCAACCTCCGCAAGACCCAGGACCTCCGGCTCTTCAGGAAAAACTAAAGACATGGCTATTTGAACAGTGACCCTTCCTCCCTTCCCCCCTCCCCCCAGCGCCTTGACACCCTAACGGGTGAGTATTGCGCTCTATACATTTTTTGATTGATTGATTGATTGCCATACATTGGGCCTGCAGACACATTCACCTATGTGTTTGCCCACCCTTTCATTGTTACTACTGATCAGAAGCCACTGATTCCAATGGTCAGCATCCAAACCACCCCCTCGCATCAAAAAATGGATGTTGCAGCTCCAGAAATATGACTGTCAGGTGGAGTTACGGTCAGGCTCAACTAACCCAGCTGACTACCTCTCCCGGGTCACTTGAGCAGCAACTCCCGAAGAAGAAGCTGAGGTCGAGGCGACAGAAGCCTACAGGTACTTCATTGCAGAATGTTTTTGACTGCTTCCCATAGCTCTGGAAATGCTGCAACAAGCCACAAAGGAAGACAAGTGCCTGCAGCTCGCCCTAGCTGCAATTCAAAGGAACAACTAGCGAACAATCAAAGCACAACTGCCGCAAAGAACTCCAGAGGCAAGTAAAATACTAGAATTATTACTGCACATTCAACACGATATGGAGGGTGTCTATTGAGAGGGCCTCACCTGGTCATTCCAGCCAGTCTAACCTAGCGTGCAGTTCAGCTGGTCCATTATGGACATCAAGGGATCATCAAAATAAAGAAATGACTCCGCACCAAAGTCTGGTTCCCAGGCATGGATACCATGGTGGAAGACACAGTAAAGTTCTGCCATTGGTGTCCAGCGGCCGGGCCATCTGAGCCACCCCCACCTGTCATCTCTAAAGAAGGCCCCCATCAGCCATGGGAATCTGCCAGTCTCCATTTTGGCCATCTCCCAGATGGAAGGCACGTTCTTTTCATTAAAGATGACTACACAAAATATCTAGAAGTTGAAATTGTAGGCTCACAGTCAGCCCCAGAAGTGATCACAAAACTGAAAAGGTGATTGCCACTCATGGTATAATGAAGAGTGTGAAGACTGACAATGACTCCCCCCCCATTTCAGGGACAAGAATTTTCAGGGTACCTCAATTCTTGGGACATTTACCACCGGAAAATAACCGCAAGGTGGCCTCAAGTCAATGCGGAGGTGGAGCGGTTCACAAGAACCCTAAATAAAGTGATCTGCATTGCCCACACAGACAGCCAGTTGTGTGAGAGAGCCATCCGCAGCTTCCTGTGTGAATATTGCCAGACCCCTCACTCCACAAATAGTAGAGCCCCAGGAAATGCTAGCATGGGGAAAATAGTCACTGACACGATCCCTCATCACCCCACGTGGTTCCACTGACAATCAATGACTCCAAAGTGTTCTGCCAAACAAAGACCACCAATCACAGAGCCAGCACATTGAGGAAAGCTCACCCTAGTCCGATTCAACCTATGGATTGGATCTTTGTCAGCGACAGATATCCGGGTAGTAAATTCAGTTGACGTTTGAGCAGGGGCCTTGGAGGGTGGTCAAAGAACTAGGTACCCTCATCATCGCCTGTCAGGAGGATGAAACCATCACGAGGAATATGTACTTCTTCAGGAAAGTTCGGGGTGACCTTGAGAACAGTGCAAATCCTGATGAAGGTCAGGACTCTTTGTTTAAGAACTTTAGCTGGACAAACTCACAGGAACCTCCACGACTAGGAACCACACCTGAAAATCCATCCTACCTGGGGCACCTGCTGGTGTCTCACAATCAAGACTGGTAGAATGCTTTGACTCAGCCTGGGAGAGAAGGCAGCCTCAGGAATACGGACAGCAGTGATGCACATCTAAGATATCACCTGATGCATAACGCGGTACCATCCTCTAGGCTGATGGGCTTTCTGATATGAACACTATGAGGCATGATGAGAAGCTGCAACCGTGAATGGTAACATTGTGTACTGACACGAACTTTATTGCCTGTTGGGCATGGTTTTGTTTTGTTTATGAAAGTTGGGGAGGAATGTACTATACCATGTTGTTATCATTGCGGGGTGGTCTACTGGTGGCACCCCATGTATGCGTAGCCTGTTGGTTCACTCCAGCACATGCTGGAGGGTTAATAAAAGAGCACAGGGCATGGCAAAAGTACACATACTGAGTACAGTGATGATGTTACGGAAACATAGTATTCATGCAACCTACAAAGTAGTATTTTATTATCATGCCTAACTTCTTTTCATGTGCGATAAAAATATGATTCTTTTTTCAATCAGTAAATTACATATTGAAAACAAGTTAATGAGCAATGTACATTACGATCTGCAAATCATTTTAGTCACCAGATGAGCTTTAAATTATAAGATTTTAATTTAGTTTAAAAAAAAAAAACGTTTTAGAAAATTGCTTTGTCTCCAAAGAAAGGGATTTTGCTTCTGCTCTTTGCTTATCTGGCTAAGGACAGCTTAATTGTTTGGAATATTGGTATTTTATTTATTTTTCATAGAATGCTCATTGCTGAAGGAAGTTGGTTGCATTGGATAGAGTTTGTTTTTGTTAATCAAATGAATTGGCATACTGGCAGACCAACTACAATTTCATTTGTGAGCAGGCACTGAGGCTGACAGACAAATAGTACAAGGTGGCTGCTGAAACCTGTAGGAATGAGATCCTGTTAGAAATTGTGTCTCTAGTTGGCAGAGGTATGCACCCTGTCCAAGTAGGGACCATAATTCTAGTCAGGGTAAGTCAGTTATGCACCATAAATAAGCTTGGCACAGAGCAGGCAGGCTTAAAATAGAACGCAATTTGTAAAGTATTTGTGGAACACTTAAAACAATAACACAGTGAAAACACCACAAATAGACTCCACATCAAGTTAGAACCATAGATTATATTTGTATGAGTAAAACAACATCAAAACAACAAAAGTCCAATAAGTGGAAGTTGAGATATATATTTTTAAAGAATATCTGCAAATATAGTGCTTAGATGCTTAAAGTGCCAAACCGGGGCTATCTGGTCTAAAAGTTCAAGCCAACCACTATGGCGTGTGGACTGGCTACACCGACCAGCCTTGTCCAACTGAACAAGTACCTTGTATGGAGGGTTGCATCGACTTCTAAAATCTGATACGAGGAGCAGGGTGGCTGATGCAAAGGAGATGCATCGGATCTGATACGTGCAGTAGGGGATGCATTGGTGTCAAGCCACGCAGATATTGATGTGATGTCCTCAAGCAATGGTACAGCATCAAACTCTTTGTGATGAGGGCAATGCGTTGTCGTCGAGCTGCGCAGATGGCAATGACATATTGTCGAGCCGTGGCATCAGGTATGTGTCGAGATCGAAGGGAGATGCGTTGGTTCTGACTGGCGCAACAACAACAATGTATGGATTCTGCTGGTTCAACACCTAAACACCTACTTTCAAGAGCACAAGATTGGATTAGCACCAGTTGGCAGGGAGGACTCACAGTTGGCAAGAGGCCAGGTGATGGTGCTAGTGTAAAGTTGCTCAAAGTCTATAATGTCTCTCAGATTTCAGAACAGGAGGCAGGCAGACAAGCCCTTAGAGTCACTCTGGGTTCAAGTGGTATAGGCCTAGTCCTTCTCACCCAGGTGGGGAGGACAGCAGGCAGGTCAGCACAACTGAAAGCAGTTCTTCAAGAACAGCAGTCCAGCAGGGTAGAGTAGCAGTCCTTGTAACAGGACAGAAGACCTTCTTCCTGGCAGAGTATCCACACGTTCAGGAGTGTACTGCTTTGGTAGGGTCGGAGGTCCAGTACATATACCCAGGGGTGCCTTTGAAGTAAGGGAGACTTCAAAGAGAGGACTTTGAAGTGCTCAAAGTTCCTGCCCTTTCAGCCCTGGCTCCAGACTCACTACAGGGGGGTATGCAGCTATTTGTGTGGGGATGGGCACAGCCCATTTAGGTGCAAGCATCAGCTCCTCACTCCCATCCTGCCCATGATGACCCATCAAGATGTTAATCAGGATGTGGACGGCCTATCAGGCACACCTAAGCTTCCTTTGTGAGTGACTGTCTAAAGGGAATGCACAAAGCCCTACTGTCACCCACCACGGAAGTGTATTGAGAGACAGGCAGAAGGCACCAAATGGCTTAAGTAAGAAAATGCCAACTTTCTAAAAGTGGCATTTTCAGAATGACCATTTAAAATACAACTTCACCATAAGTTGTGAATTTTAAATTGTGATTCAAGAGAGACCAAATTATGGGGTCCCATCTTTTCCCAATAGGAAATTACACTTATAAAATGTAATAAGGCAATCCCAATGTTATCCTATTGAGGAGAGAGGCCTTGCAGTAGTGAAAAACACATTTAAGAGTTTCTCACTACCTGGACATGAAACACTTAAAATGTACATGTCAAACTTTTAGAAATACATTGCACACTGTCCTTGGGGCTGTCTAGAGCCTACATTAGGGGTGACTTATTTGTATTAAAAAGGAAGGGTTGGGCCTGGCAAGTGTGTTAACTTGCAAGGTTGACATGGCAGTTTAAAACTGCACCCCCAGACTCTGCAGTGGCAGGCCTGAGTCATGTTTAAAAGGCTACTGAACTGTGTGGCAGAATCAGAGTTGCTGGCCCATCAGCAGCATTTAAGTTACAGGCCCTAGGCACAGGTAGTACACTTTACTAGGGATAGTAAGTAAATTAAGTATTCCAATTGTGGATAAGCCAAAATTGCCATGTTTTAGGCAGAGAGCACATGCACCTTAGCACTGATTAGCAGTGGTAAAGTGCCCAGAGTTCTAAAGCCAAGAAAAACAAATTCAGCAAAAAGGGAAGCAGTAAGGAAAAAGGCTTGGGATGACCCTGCAGGAAGGGCAATGTCCAACAGTTTTACTAGAGTAATTAATAGTATACCCAAAACATTAGTCTTGAACTCCACAGAAAACAGTAATCAGGTTTTCCTCACTGCGCCAATTGCAGAACAACTCTTTCAACATTCTGTAGTTTATACTATGAAAACAGCTGGATGGAATGTGGTGACATGAATGCAGCTGTGTACAACACATTCCTCTTCCATAAACTATGAACCCAAGGATGGATATTCAGCAAAAACAATAGTGCAATAAGCACAAGTGCTGCTACAATCATCTATTCATGTTCCGCTCATTCACATTGTTCCTCTGTCTTTGCACAAAAGTTGTGCTGCAAACAGTGCATAATTATTAGATGTGGCGTAATAGCATAAGTTCAGGAGTTTTGCTCACAAACATGATACAAAATTAGTGAAATTATGCAAGATTATGCCCACCAAAAGGACATTTTGACCAGGCCTAGTGAACATTTTAGAAATAACAATAACAAATGCATATAAACAAAGAACATTGTGCACCACGCAGTACAATACAATGGCAGCCCACTAGGACCATTACACACTTGGACACAGCACTGCAGAAACGCCATGGCCTGGGGCATTCAACAGCAGGCAGGCAAGCCGAGGACAATGGGAAGGCAGAGAGGGCATAAAGCCAAGGGGAGGTAAGGGCAGAGGAGAGAAAAATGGGAGGATGGGAGAGAGATTGATTGGAGGAGAGAAGAAGGCTAAGGTAGGGAGAAAATTCAGATGAATAAAAGAAGGAAGAAGAAGGAGGAATTGGAAGAGTGGAAAAGGGGGGGAGGTAAGGGGGAGGAAAAGGAGAGGGGAGGAAAGGTAAGGCTTGAGGAAAAGAAAAAGAGAGCAACAGGGGAGTGGGTAAGCCCAGAGGCAGCCCCCAGCAATGGCAGTGGATGAGGGAACCAAGGAATGGCCCACAGGGGCCGGTTTAGGCCCAGAGAGCCGCAATAACCCAGCAGACTTAGTCGTTGGGCAGCCAGCACGGATCGTTCAACACCCATCCTCACTCAGAAAGGGTGCTCAGGTTTGAAGAAGGGCCCTAACTTCTCTTGTAGGTTATTTATTACTCGCTCATGTGAGGCTGTCTAGTACATGGCCAAGAGCCACTCCTCATGCATGGGGGAAGAGGAGCACATCAATGCCAAAGGACGCAGATATTTGCAGTTGCATGTGCCATATAGAGCAGCCGGCCCTCATGTCAGGAAAGGGTTGAGCAGTCCATGAGATCCTGGAGCAGGATTAGGGATCAGGCTAGGGGCACAAGGTTCAGCAAGACCACACTCAACATGGTACCAACTGCTGCCCAGAAGGACTGGACATTGGGGAAGTCACAGAGGATGTGGACCATGTCACACTGACCACTCTAGTGGCACCAACAGTTGGAGTGGGGCAGCAGCCCCAACGCCCCCACAGCTTCATCAGTTTCCAGTGACAGTCATTCAGTGATTTGAAAAGGCCACATTTTAGCCGTGCTTCCCTTAAACCGTGACCTACCACCACAAGCAGTTCCACCCAATCCACCCGCTCGTACTCCACCTGTAAGTGAGTTTGCCATTTGGTGCGCAGGCTGTCCAGAAGTGATAAAGAATGCAGATGATGGGTCAGGAGACTATAACAGCCTGACTTCATCTCTCAAAGTGTCTCCATGCCCTGAGACAGAAAACCATTGGGGAAGGCTGGAGTGACCAAGGTTGTGGGCTCAGGTGGCGGTTGAGGCAGTGATGCAACAGGAGGTACCACCAGTATTAGGGTGACAGGAGGCCATACTCTTCATGAAGCACCGCAAAGGATTTGAGGGTTCCTTTGGACAAGCACATGGCAAGGGTGTGGATCCCCGCAGCGTGCCACATGTGCCAGTTAAGCACCTCGCCACTGATGCGAATCATCCCATAATGGAGCATGGTCATGCAGGTGAGCGTCCATGGAGAAAAGGCGGTGGGCTCTCAACCAAGATTCAGCCATCGCCTTTAGACATCGCATGGAGCCTCAGGTTTTTGAGCTGGGGCAGGGACATCATACTTCCATAAATAGGATAGAATTCTCAAGTTCACTCTAGGATGGTGAGCTCAATTGTGACCCATGACAGTGGATCTGGGGTTTGAGGGAGCATGTAGGCAAGCTGCACCAAGTGCAGAACCAAGGTATATTGCTCAAATAAAGGGAGGGCCAGCCTGTCACATAAACGGTGGCCAACAAACCTACTACTGGCCACCCTGGGCTGGGACAACCACAGATAAAGTACCTTACGACCCTATCCAGTGGGTGAGGCATGAGCAAGGGGAGCATACCCAGAACATAGATTAATCTCAGTAGGATCACCATCCAGACCACCTGCGTCCTGCCCCACAATCTGAGAGACTGAGATGAGACACCTTATTGTAGTTCAGTTTTGTGCATGCCAGCAGCCGTACAAGGTTGTCTGCTATCATACTGTCCAGACCCTTGTTGATGAAGATCCCCAGATACAGGGCCTCACTCTTGCCTCACTTGATTCGGCCATGAAGTGGAAATGATGTCCAACAAGGCCAGGAGTAATGAAGGGAGGTCCAAGAGTGTAGGCAGGATGTCATCTGCGTAGAGGTATAAGGTAGATGTCCCCCAGGGGGTAGGGAAGCCTGTTGCCCACAGAGATCGGCAGAGGGATGCAGCCAATGGCTCCATGGTGAGGAGGAAGAGAAGAGATGATAACAGGCGGCCCTGCTTAGTGCAGGAAGGAGATCCAAGAGAAAACTCCCGTAGTTGACCTGGGCAGTGTGCAAGTCAGAGTCACTAGACCTTAGCAATAAAATCCTCACCAAGCTCGAACTTCAGGAGCATCGCAGAGAAGTACCACCACTCAATCCTGTCAAATGCTTACCCTGCTTCTAGGGAGAGGGCCAGGGCATCCTCAGGCATGTCCTTTGTGGACCATAATGCGTGGAGACAAGCATCCAGGAACAAACCCCCATGTGTGAGTGGTGGTTCAGTCCCAGATCATAGCCCAGAGGCGAGTAGCCAGAACCCCAGCCAGGACCTTGATATCCCCATTAAATTGAGGGATGGGCTGGTAGCTGCCACAAAGAAGAGGGTTTTTCACAGACTTGGGGAGGACTGCGATTAGAGCCTTATTTATGATAGAGAAGAGGGATCCTGTGCGCTCTGCCACCCAAAAGGCCTTGTAGAGCTAATCCACTGCCTATCCACCTGACCACTTGTAAAACTCCAACGGGAAGCCAACCTTCCCTCAGGCTTTATGGTACAAGAGAGTTCAAAGGGCCTGCACTATTTCTGCTTTGTAGATCTTCTCTTGGGTCAGGTCCCTGCCCAATTCAATGAGGCAGGGAGGTGCACGCCATCAAAAAAGGCATCCAGGCAGGCAGGGTCCACCGCCATCTCCAGAGTGTACAAGTCCTTTTAGAAAGCAGTGAACCCATTCACAATGTCCTGTAGCCAGCTGAGAATTGTTTCCCTTGCGGATTTGATGGTTGGGATAGCTAACGCCCCCTCCTGTGCGTGCAACTGATCCACCAGTAATCTCCCTGCCTTCTCACCCTGTCTGTAGTGCCAGTCTTTCAACCTTTGCAGTGCATACTCTGCCTTGGAAGTGCAAAGCACATTAGGGTCCATGTGCGCCTTCTCCACATGATGCTAGAGGGGGTCTGAGGGGTTAGCAGTGTAGAAGGGGTTAGAGACGCAATATCATCCTCCAGGGCCCTCTTTGGCATTGCCCTCTGTATGTTAGTGAGGGAGTCATCTCTCATGAATTGTCCCCAAAAGGTCACCTTGTTGGCCGCCCACACGGTGCGCGGTCAGCTGACCGGACCACTTGTTGTACTACAGGTAGAAGGAAACATGGGACCGAAACTGGGATTTGCCGAGGGGAGAGCGATTAAGGTGCTATGGTTGTGGCCCAGGATGGGCAGTCTCAAGGAGAGGGGAACTGGGAAATGGTCAGAAAGTGTGCCCTCTAAAATTCACTCATCCCCTGAAAGAGCAACCACAGGCTAGAAGCCCAAAAAGTATTCCAGATGGGACTGGGGACCATGCACCGGTGAGAAAAAAGTGAACTCACTTTCGATGGGCTGTGAGCGTCACCAAGGCCTATATTTATACTATTTGACGCAAACCTGCGCTACCGCAGGTTTGCATCAAAAAGTTTAACGCCGGCTAGCACCATTCCAATGTGCCAGCCGGGCGTCATATTTAATGAATGATGGTAGCCGGCGCTTGGGCCTGGTTAGCATCAAAATAATTGACGTTAACCAGGCAGCGGAGGGGTCGGAAAGACTGGGGGTTGTGTGTCAAAGAATGGTGCAAGTCAGGTTAGAGTCAAAAATATTGACTCTAACCTGATTTGTGTCATTTTTTGACGCACAACCCCCATTTAAATGACTTCTGTCTTAGCAAAGACAGGAGTCAGGCCCCCCTGGGGACAGTGGCATGTAGGGGGGCCCAAGTTAGGCCCCCATGCCACTTAAAAAAAAAGAAAAAAATGTATTTACCTCTACTTACCTGTACTTACTGTAAATGGGTCCCCCCCATCCCTGGGTGTCCTCCAGGGGTGAGCGAGGGTGGCAGGGGGTGTCCCTGGGTGCAGGGATGGGCACCTGTGGACTGCTTCCATGGTCAGAGACCATGGAAATGATCCCACAGGTCCTCTTATGCCTGTCCTGACCCAGGTGTTAAAAAAGTACTCTAACAGGCTTAGAGCCATTTTTTAGGACCCTCCGCCTCCAGTGCGTCATTTTTGCACGGGAGCATAAATAAGGCGCAAGTGCCTTTGAGTCATTTTTTGCCCAGGAATGCCTACCTTGCATCTCATTGATGCAAGGTAGGTTTCCACGGTAACAAAATGACTCTAACTCCATGAATTTGGCACTAGACGGGTCTAGCGCCAAAGTATAAATATGGAGTTAGGTTTGCGCTGGATTTGCGCCAAAAGAAATGACGGAAATTCGCCGCAAACAGGGTACAAATATGGTCCCAAATGTCTACAAGACCCTGATCTGCAACGATGTCCCAGAGGGGGGCCCAATCCACACTATTGTCAACATCAAGCGGGCTGGTGGAGTCCAAGATGGTATCTCAGGCCATGTTCCAGTCCCCCCTGTGAGCCAGTGGGTGGCATCAATTTCTGTTGGGGGGCAGTTGAGCTGCAGTAAAAACTAACATTTTGGACCCATTGGCACATACACAAATGCTGCACAAAGCGATGCGATGGAGTTTGACAAATATGTAACGGCCATCCAGGTTGATCCAAATCCTATGGACGGTAAGTAATAAGGGGCCAGATGTATGAAAGCTTTTTGCATTTGCAAACGGTGTGAATGCCCGTTTGCGAATGCAAAAAGCCATTTCAGAATGTATGAAAGACATTCTGAACGCAATTTTAAGGAATTGCTAAAATAGCGATTCCTTAAAATTGCAACCCTGTTTAGAGAGCCGCAAATTGCGACTCTCTAAATAAGAAATCGCAAATAAGGATTCCTTATTTGCGATTCCTTAGCACATGTAAGAAGCAATTCCTAAATGTGATTTGGGCATTTAGGAATCGCTATTTACCACCAGGATGAACCTGGTGGTAACCATGTGCAAATTTAAAAAATGCATTTAAAATGCATTTTTTACATTTACATGTAAAGCACACGTGCCCTTTTGGCATGTGTGCACCTTACATGTTGCAAAAAATTATTTTGGGGTGCAGCAGAGGGGGCCTTAGGCCCCCAGCACCCTGAGGTTTTGCATTTCCAAAATTGTGATTTCTGGTTAAGAAATCGCAATTTTGGAAATGCAAAAAATGCAAAACATTTGCAGATATGGGCCTATAGGCCCATAGGTGCGAAAGGGGGCGGTATCGCAACTTGCGATTCGGTAATAGCATTTGCAATTTTTAAGAAATTGCTATTACCGATTCGCAAATGTGATACATTACATTTTGCGAATCAGAAATAGCGATTTCTTAAAAATCGCTATGTCCGACTCGCAAAAGGCCTCCTTGATACACCTGGCCCATGGACTTATGCAGGAGGATTGTTACACTGCGTTTCTGAGACTGTCCGGTTCTGTCAGGTACTGGGGACAGCTGCTGCAGAGCACCCTCCCTATCCTGTCTTGATGCAATTTCTCGAAGCAGAGGTGAGACCCCTGAAGGACGGCCATTTACTCATTTGCATTGGAGGTAGGCTAGTACCTTCTTCAGCTTGAGGAAATGAATGAGGCCATTCACATACTAGAAGATGGCACACCGGGGTTTGGAGGAGCAGAGTGTAGTGGCAACCATTGAGGAGGGGTGGTGCAAAGGCAGAAAGGAGGAGGGAGGGAGGGGTGGAGATGGAAGGGTGAGGAGCACAGGGAAAGAGAGCATGAAAGGAAGTAAAGATAAAGAGGATCCTCCAGGGCAGAAAGGGGGGAGCAGGAAGGTAGGATAGAGAAACCCCTCCTGCAGCAAAGGGGGGAAGTGGTCTGAGAAGGGGCGCAAGGAGGAGAAAAGGGTCCGGAGGGGAAGCCCTAAGCCAAGGGCAATGCAAGGGAGTGCAGAGGTACAAAAGGGAAGAGGAAAGGAGCAGGGATGAACCAGCAAGGAACCGTGTGTCAAATGTCTTAGGGATGTCTGGTAACCTTAAAGCGTGGGTCCAAACTGCCGGGTCCACACAGTGCAGGAGGCCCTGGGTTAGAGCGAGGAAGACAGCAAGGGCAGAAAAGGACACACAGAAACCAAGGGGAGGGAGGAAAGAGCATGAGGGCACTGGCTGGGTTCCTAAGCCCTAAGAGGACACCCAGTGACCACAACAGCAGCTCCCAAGGAGCTAGCGGGGACCAGCCAAGCATGCAGGAATAAAGAGTAGAGTAGAGCCAACAGAAAGGACAATAGGATTTTACAACTGCGAAGCAGGGACCTAGGAGAGGGAGAGCAACATTCAAGGGAGGTATGCAATAGAATAACACTGAATGCAGGTAGATGGTATGAAGTATAACAAAATAAAAGAGCATAGGCTGTGAAGGGTGGATAACAAGCTACACCACACACCTGCAACAATCAACAATGCACAGGTAACATTTTCATTGTCAATAAACAACAAAACAACAGTACAGGAGACAGTCACTCAAACAATATGGCAATACACATCCATCCATCCGGAGATTGACGGAGACACAAGAAGGCAGCAGTTGGGGGGTAGGGTTGCTTCAGTCCTAAGCCAAACCAGGTTTCAGCAGGGAACTGGGCTTTTTATGCCCTCAGTAGCTCCATCACCACCCAGATCACCTTACCTTTATGACTCTAGGACCTGCTCGGGCACTCCTGTAACCTTTCCTCATTTTGACCCCCACCCCAACCAGGGACTCTGATCTGTGCTCACTAAAGGGAGGGTGTCCACCAACTGAAACACTGCAGATTACTCCACAGATGCAGTGTCATCCCCTGGTCCAGGAGGCCCTCCAGAAAAGACTGCAATTTCCTTAGATCTGCTATATTTCGTGATCCACACGAGCACAAACTCAAAGAGGTTGAATTTGATGTACAGCTTGCGCAGTTGAAGTTGGAGGGAAAAGTCTGTCACAATACGGATCTCATGGACCTTGAAGCCATACGGACGGTGGGTGCGGGCTACAATCAGAATTTGCTGATTTTGTTCATGGCAGAGGAAGCAGGTCAAGAGGCATGGCCAAGTGCAGTGGACCCAGTCGGTGGGCCTGAGGTATCTCCGGGAGGTGGGAAGGCCAAGGCACCCCAATAAGGGTGGGAAGGAGATCCCTGGTGAAGCCATGGATATCCAACCCCTCCACTTGTTCCAGGAAGCCAAAGAAACTGATATTGTCTCTGTGACTCTGGTCTTCATGATTGTCAAGTTTGTTGCATAGGTACCATAGTTTCAAGTCTAGGTCCGGGATGCGGTTGAGTCATTCCTCCACTGTTGAGAGGCGGTGCTCCACTCCTTCCACCCTGTTGTTGAAGCTATATCTGCCAGGATAGACCTCGCTTCCACAGTTAAGTTGAACATCTTGGTGTCCGTGCCCTCATGATCGTGACACTCCATGGTGATCTCCCAAAGGATGCTAATCATTGTGGGGTTTGGGGTGGGGTGGTTGGAGCAGGGATGGTCAAAGGAGGGGGGCAGTTGTGGGGTGGATTGCTAGGCAACCTCTGTGAAGAGAAGCTTATGGATTGACATACCAGAAGACATTGTAAGTGCTGTGGATGGAAGGAGGGTACAGGTTTGTTGAGGGCCCAAGCAGGTGGTTAGGCTGGCCTACATCATGACAAGGAAGAGCAGGTGTCCACTAACTGGGACCAGAGGCCAGGACAAGGGCCAGGGAGGGGCCAGAAGCAGCCTCCCAGCATGGGAGGTCCCAAGTCTATGGGAAGCCCCTGCCACATGGGGCGACACTCTCAGGGCACGCACAGGCCCTGGCACTAACCATTTATGCCTATAATCCTAGAATATCCCACAGTCCAGTACTGCCCAGGTGAAGAGGCCATGCAGGGGAGCCCTCGAGGCAGCCCTAGTTCCAGGCTAATGAGGCAGGGTGGGAGAAAGGTGTAGGGTCTTCTCTGTCAATGCAGGCAGGGAACGATGATGTAGGCTGAGCAGGTGAGGCCAGAGGAGGCCAAAAGCAGCCAAAAGGGTCCAAAAAGTCAAATGAGTGCTCAAACGTACCCCAGAAGAGCTGGGTCAGGGCTGATGTGGCTGAAGGGATGGTAGTGAGCCCCTCTGTGAGGCCTAGTGCACAAGCTCATTTGGCCTCAACAGGGTTCAAGTCTAAATGAGCCTCAGTTTGTTTGGGGCAACGAGTTACCAACTCTCTTCCTGCAAGGCATCAGGAGCCAGGGGCCCCACTGTGCAGCAGTCCTGAGGGGCTATAGGTTATTGGGAGGAGACACACTGGAATAGAGCCCTAGCATTGATCCACTCTCCTCTCCGCAAGTGCCCTGACTGAGTCAGCCCACACTGCGAAGCAGATCAGGGGTAGGGGCCAGAAGGAGGGGCAAACACAATCCTAGGTGGAGGAGTGGGAAGGCAGGCTGCCTCCCCAGCACCCCAATGTAGGACATTCTGCTTGCGGGCCACATCATGGTCTCATGGTCCACTCAGGTGCGGCCACGTCCTCCTGTGAACTGTGGCAGGCCTGCTGTACAGTGTTGTCTCCTGCTCAGTGGGGGACTGGACCAGTGATGCAGTATGCGTTTGGATCGAGGGGTGTGCAGACAAGCAGTGGTCCTCTCCGAAGGCTCAGCAGCTCCGATGTCACCCCAGCATCCCTGCGGCTCTTTGACACTGCAGAGCTCTTCCATCAGGCGACTATTTCCAGCAGCAGCCAGACTCTGCTCCCACCATCAAACTCTACCCTCTTACAAAATTATAATGACAGTTGAACTACCCACAAGCATGTTATGCTTCTTTTTTACTGCCTATGAGTGAGTATTTGATGCAAGTTTCCCCTCTCTCTTACAGTTATTCTGAAACGAGGGAGAAGAGAATCATATCACTGAACTCCTTTCCCACTTTTCTACACTTTGCAGAGCAGGTAAGTATTTTTTATGAAATAGAGACTGAAATAAAGGAAGGACATAGACATTGAGATAAAGGAAGAACACACAGGGTCCACTTCTTTGTTCACCAGAGACCTCAGTAGTAATTACTTCCTAATTGTATACATATAGGCAATAAACTACAGGGTATAATTTGCTGGATAGTATTTTCAGAAACACTTTCGGTCCCACACAAATGAATGTTGAGGCAGCCAAACTTCAAGGATGTACATTTGTGGCTAAGAACTGTGTGCACGGGTAATTCGGAAGCTTGAGTGTTAGTGTAATTGAGCCAAGAAATTCAGATTGTTGGAATAAGTATCATTAGCAAGTTTGAGGAGAGTGTGATCTGGTCAGAGGAAGGGGGAACACCTGGTCCACAGTGTGATTGTTTGTGTTTGCTTACTGGTTAGTAGGAGTGATGTACATAGGAACATTGCTGTGCCTACAAATTTGCAAATAGTTGGTAACAAAGATCACATGATGAAGTATAAGCACAAGTGGTAGATACTTAAAAAAGATGTGTCCCAATTTGCAACATATTTACATTGTATACATAGTTTAATTATGAGCTTGTTTTTTAAGTTTTGCCTGCAGACGCGCTTGCGAAATCTACTGTTAATAAAACAAACATAAAAGGGGCTTAGAGCCAGAGCCTTACCTACCTGAACTTACCATTGGCTTAGTCCAATTTGGCTCTGATTTACGTGCTTCTGATTTGCCAGCACGTCGTCTGCACATCATCGTGCTTCACTTCCTGTTGTCTTCTTCATCGTTCTTGCCGTTGGGTTGCCTCTGAACCAAGTACTCCTTTCGGTCACTTCCCATTGGACACTGGCCAGTGTAATTTCTCTCTGGTTACAATTCTGAAGGTACTTCTTTTTTCTTTCTGAAGTAAACTGACTAAAGTAGAAAACACAATATAGAAGGTTGTAGTTTAGAATGCCACCCTAGATGTCCTCCAGGAGTTATTGTGCTGGGTGATGGCTTCCTGTTCTGCGGTTTGTTTTGCTGAGGACACTGCTACCAAGATCAAATTCTGCTGCACTGAGGTTAAAAGAGGAAGTGCATCTGTGCCGGTATGAATGCCTCATCTCCACTAGGATCACCCATATCGCTGCATATTTATTGTCTACGGGCAATGCCTTTTATGTGCTTACAATTGGCTGTGAGCAGATGAGTTATTCTGTTTTGGGTGACCGACGACCTTCCCTTTCCCACTTTCATAGCTGCTGTCTGCATTCATGGAAGGCACATCCTTTCCAACATGGTGGTGCCTGTTGCTGGGTCAGACTTCTTGTCCTTTCCCTGTCTTCCCAGAGGAACTTCTGGAGTAGGCTACTTCCTGCTCGAGTGACAGTCTCAGAACACGGATAGCTGAGAAGTACCCAGGCACCACGTACAGCCCAGCCATGTTCGAGCCAAGGGAAGCTGATGCCAGGCAGCTGTCCACCTCTGAGCGGCCAGTGAAAGGACAACTCAAGGAATATATCACTGCAAGGCCAAAAACAGTGGACTTGAGGAGAAGCTTTTGGGGTCGCTTTTTTGTGTTCTTGTGTAGGTTAGAATTATTTTCCCTTCCTCTCCTCCCCCTCTGTTAAGTTCTCCTCTGGTAGTGCAACACCGATCCGTGAGGGCCTGTTCCCCGACAATCAAGAGGGAGATGGCTCTAGCCAGAAATACTCCAGAAGAGGCTGTTAGTAGCATAAAAGCACCCCTTGTCTAGATTGATTTCTTATGGCTTATACCTCATGGGGCTCCTAGGAATCTCTTTCTAAACTTCCCTGCAGACTACCGTTGACTCCTGTTGTACACAAGATACTGTACACACTTGGCAGACGACCTTACCCAAAGCAATCACCCCTCTCCCCCTTAGTCTACAAGTTGTGCTAAAATCACTCGTGGTTCTTCCTTTGTGCTGAACCTTACACGGACCCAAAGCTGTGCTCCATTGGTTGCATATCTGACAAGGAAGATAATCTCCACTTCTGGATACTATAATTTCAACAAGCGTTATAATCCTTATTTGTATTGGAAAGTACTGCGGCGTTTCGTCAAGTGATTCCACCTAATAACGCTGCAAAGAAGGTTAACGTCTGTTCTGGTGCAACATTGTGGAATTGTGCATTGTTCTTGCATGTCTTTAAAGTGTAAAGTTAATAGGCGCTAAGTTTGTTTCGCATTGTGCCATGTAGAACTATAGTAAATCTATTCCTGAGTATGTTGGTAGCCTTGCAGTTTTTATAGGTGACATGTTTTGTTTGTAGTATTTCAGTGAAATATGCTGCTACTACCTCTTGTAAATTCACTAAGGTCAGCAAAAATATTTTGGTTGTACCGAATGCTGTTTTGCTCCACTGTACCAAATCGGGCCTGGTGAGTGATGTTAGCAATGGTATATGTCTGTATTTTGTTTTCATGGAATGAGTTTCTCATATTGTATTCTATGCTCGCCTAACGAGATTTGGCAAGCCAGCGTTCTCACAGTGATGCACAGATATACATTATGATGAAATATTTACAATTACGCTAAATGATATATTGCCAAAGGAAAAATTAAACAATTTTACTCTACAGTGAATTTAAATATACCTTTTCACTTAGCAATAGCATAACATTCACTGTATCAAAGTGTTAATTACTGGTATGATATTTCTGTGAGTGTTGCCTTGTAGAGCGGTGTAAAACCAGTTTAAGTGACTGCCATATACGAGCACGGAGTCACTCTAGTTACAACTGTCCCATTTTAACATTAAATCTTGGGTGTAGGTAAAGATATTTTGGCAGGATTCACCAGGCCCCGCAGAACAATACTTAGGTTTTTCAAAAGTGTTATTAAATCTCTTAGGTGCTAAGGCACCGTATCCCCTGGGAGTCTCGGTAAAATTAGTGTATAGAATTGTAATCTGTTGGTGCCAGTATTGCCCTTTAAAAGCATGTATGCCACCTTCGCTTACTGCTCTGTCTTGCCTTGCTTTTACAACTATTCCCACAAAAGCTGTGAAAAGTTAGTACTGGAATGCTTGGCAGATCACTGAACTCTTCCAAGAAATGCCTTGGGCCCATCCAAGTAATACGTTGTTGTCTGGGAATCTTAACATGAAGGGGCATATTTATACTCTGTTTGCCCCGAATGTGCGTCAAAAAGTTTGAAGCACATTCGGCGCAAACCTTGCCCCCTATTTAAACTATGATGCCCGACCCCGCAGATGTCAAAAAACCTCTGTGTGCATCATTTTTTGGATGCAGGAAACTGCCTTGCGTTAATGACATGCAAGGTAGGCGTTCCCGCCCAAAAAATGACTTTAAGGCCTGTGTGCCTTATTTATACTCCTGCGTCATTTTGACGCACAGGAGGGGGCGGGCCTTAAAAAACAGCACACACCCTGATGTGCGCCGTTTTTTAACACCTGGTGAGGGCAGGCGTTAAGGGACCTGTGGGCTCACTTCCATGGTCTCTGACCATGGAAGTAGTCCAGAGGTGCCCTTCCCTGCCCCCAGGGACACCCCCTGCCAGCCTCGCCCACCCCAGGAGGACACCCATGGATGGGGGGACCCATCCCAGGTAGGTACCGGTAAGTTGAGGTAAGTATATTTTTTTTACTTTTGAAAGTGGAATGGGGGCGTAATTTGGGCCCCCCTACATGCCACTGTGCCCAATGGCCATGCCCAGGGGACAGAAGACCCCTGGACATGACCATTGGGCAAGGGGGCATGACTCCTGTCTTTTCTAAGACAGGAGTAATTTCAATGGGGGTTGTGCGTCAAAAAATGGCGCAAGTCCGGTTTGAGCCATGATTTTTGACTAACACCTGACTTGCATCATTTTTTGACGCACAACCCCATTTTCCCCTAAGCCGGCGCTGCCTGGTTTGAGTAATTTTTTTTAACTCTGACCAGCCTGCAGCACCGGCTAACGTCAATCCTTAAATAAGGAACCCGCATGGCGACTAGGAATGGTGTTAGCCGCAGTAAATTTGGAGATAACATTTTTCCAATATTTTAGAATCCATTTAGATAGAAAGAAAAAACAAAGGTGAAACCTATTGGCTTTGCCAATGCTTGTTTATTTCTAGGCATCTCCTACTAGACAGAACTTGTACTATCGGTTGCAAGCCTATTGTCAACCTACTCAGTGCTGCGAGCCTGCCCATTACTTAAATTGGCTGACTTTGTACCTCTCTTATTTGCTTACTTATTACTTATTAGCTTTTGTGGCATTTACTTCCTCTTCTCCCTCCCTGGAGCATGAATGCATTACTGTGACCTTACATTACTAGCTTTTTCGGGTGCCACTTGTTTCTTTTTGCTTATGCATGCCAAAAGAGTGCATGCTTTTTCTAGCTGTCTCTCTCTGTTGTACTTTTCCTGTCTCCTGCACTTATGTTGCTCTTTCTCTGCCCGTGTACGTCTCCGCCCCCTTAATGCCCTCATCCTAATGTGGTTCCCCCCTCCATTTATTTTCACCCAGGTGCACCTCTTCCCCAGCTCCACATTGTGCTCTCTCTTCCTTTTGCTTCCCCCATTTCCTTTTCTCTAACTGTTTCCCCCCTCCAGTGCCCTCCATGTGCTCCCCACACTCTCCTATTGCTTTTCAACCCCTGCCCTCTGTCATTCCAGACCTCTCCTCCTTGTTGCTTCTCCTGACCAAATTGCTTCCTCAACTTCTACTTTTATTTTCTTACCCATTCAACTCGCATTGCTAAATGATTAAAAAGCGCTTACGTCATTTCATAAGCACATGCATTCGTGCACACAGATACCAATTAACACATCATAGACGTTTTTCTCTTCTTTAGTCATGCTGTACAATATCAGGGATGCTGTACAGCAGGGCTAAAACCACAGGCAAGCCAATAAGTGCCAAAGTCATGCAATTGCATACCACTTACATGGTGTATTTATAAAAGACAAATGTCTTCTAGGGTAGCTGAGCCCTGTGCATAGCAACAGGACATTTAACCAACATGTGAGAATAAGCAGAAATGCAGATACGTTTGAAATGATCTGACAGGACAATATATGTACACAACTAAAGTATAAACTGCATCGCATTTTGGTGAAGCATAAGAGGGCCACAAAATAGTTAAAGATGTAAGTTTTAAGACCTTATGTGAATAGCATGAATCACATAGCAATTATGAGTTTATTCCTGAGTCTCAATCCATATATCAAGAAAGGCAGTCTGTGTGGTCTTTCTGTGCCTTTTGGATTTCTAGTCTAGTCACAGGTGTGCTGGTGGCACGGGGTGCACCATCAGCAATTTTGAGTCTAGAGGCAAGGTGGGCAATTTTAACCAACCGAGAGCCTTATGGATACGAATAGTTCTGCCCGTGGAATGAAGAAAGATCGAGAGTAATTTGCTGGGAATAGCTGCTAGATATTTTCATCAGGCCTTGGTGTTTAGATTTAAAAGATGTGTTTGAAGGATGTGTTTGAACTTTGGGAGTGTCAGGGCTGCTGTGCATTCCCGACATGGGATCTGAGCAGTCCACTCAAGTGAAACACCAACAGTGCAAACAGTGGCTTACATACTGTCAATGGGCTCTGGTTTGCAGAGTGAAAATGTAAAATGTGTGTGCGTGTGCAAACTTTATATTGGCAACTATGCTTGGAAAGGAGTCCTCATGCGTGACTACAAGGTAAGACGGAACAGTGTCCGCAACAAACATTTTTGAGTGCCCTCTCCATCAAACCAACAGACAGTTCTATACACAGTTGGGGGACCAGCATCTTCTGGCAGCAGTGACACTGTTGGATCTGCTGCTGGAAAGCTTCATCAAACAGGCAACAGAGATGGGACTGTCAGAGTAAGGATGTTGGACTCCCCACCCTATTTAGGGTGGTCTGGTGTTTTTTTCTGTCTGTCGCTCAAGAACTGAAAAAGAAGAAAAATGCGCTCTAGTGGGGGGCATTAGATTTTTCCAACTTTGAGATGGGAGATTTTTTTAAAGAACAAAATAGTTTGGTGTACCAAACTTGCATTTCAGGAAATCACCCTGACAGCAGTTCCTCCGAAACGACAGAGATCGCCGCTGGGCTGCTGGTGATCTCTTAATATGGTGGTCTTCTGTCCATCAGAATGGCAGATGCAATGTCCTAAGCCACCATGACACGCAGAGTAAAGACCACAATACTGTAAATCATGCTCCAAGTTTTTTTTATCAAATGGGGAAAACATACTTAGGGACACCCACTTACAAGGATTTTACAACAGTCTAGGAAGTGGCAGCATATGTCATCATGGCTTACAAAGAAAGTAGAGGCTTCCGCTTCCTCTGATTCTTGATTCCGCCCCTCCAACAGGAGGCCCGTGGTGGTAGCCTCAATCAACTTGATTTCAGCATACAGTTGGGTAAGAAATGTTCTTGACTGTGAGGATGACTGAGCTTCACTTAGATTACAATGCATCGATCAATACGGTATCTTTCTTTTTCACAGTGGTTTTGCCACCCTATTGAACTGCCTCCATCCATTTGGTGCTAATACACTTACAGTGACCACACTTACTGCCACTTCCCTTGACCCTAGAGTCCAAGCCCCCCACCATTGAGAGGCCCTTATAGTTTACTGGCGGTTGCCTCAGACTACAAATTAAGGCCCATATGTAAGAGGGCCTAGCGCCTCCTTGCGCCACATTAGTGTAATTTTTTTACACTAATATGGCCCAACAAGGCCAAAATCGCTGCTCCAGATTTACAAAGTGGCACAATGCATGGATTGTGCCACTTTGTAACCTCTTGCCCCAGGCATAATCTATTCAAGAGGGGTGCCATTTTTTGCGGCCTTTTTAATGCCTGCTCATACCAGACACTAACAGGGGGCAAACCATTGGTCACAATAAGCCCCTATGTAGTGTTCAGGGTTAGTGCCAACATTTGGGCATTAACCTTGAACAGTAAATCAATAGCATCAACAATTCTGAGACTATTGCCCCCTACACATGGTGGCGGTAGGGGGTGCTAATGGGCACAAGGAAAGTGGCGCTGCACTAGGTGCAGCGCCACTTTTCTTAAACCTGCCCCTAAATCCATGACTGAGATGAAGTCTATGCAGCCAACAGGATGTCTCTGGTAAGGAAGTTTATTGCTTCAAGTATCAAGTAATACAACCACTGGTATGTCATACTCCTGCTCTTCACCAACTGCCACTCTCAACATTCCATGTTATTGTTCCAAACACTGACATCATATAGAACCCCACAATTTCCCAGTTGTATAATTTAGGAAAGCTAACTGTGCTCTACATATGCTACAGGGCAGCAAGTGATTCTGTAACCATCTGTTTTTACAAAGGTATTGGGTATTTTTACCAATTAACTGAATTGCTTGCGTGTTTCTGATGCATTACTCTTACAAATGAGTGAGTGGCAGTCTGGACCACCGCCAATGCTGTGGCCCGACCACCACATTAAAACCCTGGTTGTTCGACCGCCAGGGAACCACCAGCACCACCAAAATTTTGGATCCTGGCAGTCTGGAGGTGGCGGAGATCCTAAGCGCTGGGAGCGCTGCCCTGAGTATTACAACCTTGTTCTCTGCCAGCCCTTTCATGGCAGTAACACCACCATGAAAAGGCTGCAGAGAACAGGTGCAGGGGCCCCACTGTCCAGCACCCTCGCAAGGTTCACTGTCTGCTTTGCAGACAATGTGCATTGTGAGGGTGCAGGTGCACTCTACGAGCCAATGACAATGCTGTAGTCAGTTTCCTGCTAGGCTGGTGGGTGGAAACCAAGGTTTCTGCCCGCCAGCCTAGTGGGAAACTCTTAATGGGGCCAGCAGGGAGGTAGCCTGTGTGGTGGCAACCTCCCCTTTGGAAGTTCGGCAGACGCTGAAAACCATCCTCTGAACTTGTAAAGACCCCCTATGGGTCCGATCTCGTAATGACCCCCTTTGGGTCCGATTATGACATTAACGGTCCGAGGACAGCCAATACTGCAGTGGCGGTCAGACCTCCAAGGTTGCGCTGGTCCGACCGCCACATTATGAGGTTGGCAGGCAGACCCGCCAACCTACCACCGTCCCCACCAGGATCTTCGATGCCAATGGGCTGACGGCAGGTGCAGGTTTTAATCAGCCAGGGTAGCTCTGAACACTGCACCGCCCTGCTGATTACAACCTTGTTCTCCGCCAGCCTTTTCATGGTGGTACCAGCCAGGTGACACAGAGAACAGTGCAGAGGGCCACAGGGGCCTGTCTGCCCAGCACCCGTGAAATGCGCACTGTCTGTTATGCAGACAGTGAACCTTGCAAGGGTGCTTGGCAGGAGGCCCCTGCACTGCCCAGGCCAAGTGGGCAGTGCAGGGGCCCCCCTGTAGCCCCTGCACCTGTTCTCTGCCAGCCTTTTCATGGTGATGTTACTGCCATGAAAAGGCTGTCAGAGAACAAGGTCGTAATCCCCAGGGCAGCACTGCTATGTGGACAGTGTGCATTACGAGAGTATTGACGTACCCTGTGTGCGGCAGCATTGCCGCCGTCTCAATTATGAGCCTGCAACAATGCTGCCATCTGTTACGACTGTCGTCCTATCTCCAGGGGGTGCTGCAAACTGACTATCAGCAGCCTGGGATTCACCATTAATACTCATCCAGATTCCCTTTCTGACCCCTGTTTGCTTCCCATGTCGATATGGTATGCTATTTAGAACTACATTTGCTTCCATGTTCTTCAGGTCCCATAATGCACTGGTAGTCAGTAAGACCTGGATTCTGCTATCCATTGTTTCCTATGGGACTAGACCTGTTGTTCCTTTGTACTGAATTCTCTCCTCCAGGGCTTGTGTGAGACTGCACCTGCACACACCTGTGATCACTCTTGTGCAGCCCAGCCATGTGACTCCACCCTGGGCTTGCGTCTGCCTCGAACTGCTTATAAGCTGATATTTCCTGAAGCTCCTCATCGTGCATTGGAGTTCATTTCCTTTGTGTACCAGACCTCTTGTTGGCTTGTGTTCCAGTCCTGTTCCTGCTTTTCTTCAGCCTGAACCTGCTCCCTGTTTTTCAGTCCTGTTCCTGCTTGTTCCAGCTAGTCATTGCTCCCTGTGTTCCAGTCCTGTTCTTGCTTGCTCCAGCCAGAGCCTGCTCCCTGTTTCTCAGCCCTGTTCCTGCTTGCTTCAGCCAGAGCCTGCTCCCTGTTTTCCAGTCCTGTTCCTGCTTTACTTCAGCCTGAGCCTGTTCCCTGTTCCTGCTTTTGCCTCCTAGTTTGTTCCTTCTGTTTCTGTTTCCTCTTGGGTTATTGTGCCTGGTAAGTGTACTGTCAGTCCTCACATGTGTGTAAGTGTTTTCCTTTGTACTGGGGTTGGCTCCTGGTTTCCAGGAGTCAATTTCTGCCCCATCCTTTGTCTAGTGTTGTGTGTAGTCTTGAGTGTCTAACAGTGACAGTGTGCTATTACTATTTTTCAAGAATTGCCACTGTTTTCCAGCTGGACCCACAAGGGCTTGTCTTCTGTATGTAAGTACAATCCTTGTTTGTGCCCTAAGGGTCCAGAGACAGAATCACTTATGCTGCCTCCTTTCTATTGGGCTTGCGGGGCGACTATCTGTAAGAGTAATCTGCACAAAGGCATTGATATTCTCTGTTGCTGTGGGAAGTTCTGATCCTTACGTGTGTACAACCTTAGTGGTAACTCCAGTGTGGTTGTCCACTACTGATTAATTCCCTGTTTGTTCACACTAAGATTGCTCTGCCTTCTATCCTGTTTCTGTGCCTTACGATAGCTGTCCTTTCATAGTGTATGCCGTGAGCTGCTCTTCTGCTTTGGTACACAACATCCATAGGGAGATATTCTGTGACCTCAAGGAGTACACCACCAGAGTCCAGACAGACCCACCCAGAACCTGTTTCCGCCGGTCAGCCCAGCATGAAAGTCTAAATGGGGCCAGCGGGGAGGTCGCCAGCATGGCGGCAACCACCCTGTCAGGAGTTTGGCAGATGTGTGTTCCCATCCACCAAACTCATGATAGGGCCCTTAGACTTGGTCTTTGCATACTATTTGTTGGTCTCAGCTGTGAATTGCTATACCTTGTTTCATCCACCCTTATTGTTCAGACAATCCTTGTTTGTTTTATTGTAAATCCATACTTATGTATGTAGTTATAATTAATTTTTCTTTGTGATCACTGGGGACACCTCAGTTTGTCTTGTGCCAGTTGAATATATTTTCTATGTCTATTTACAATAGTATATTTCATTATTAAATTGATTTTCACATACGAAAGGATGCCAGTGGAGCATCAGGTAATTAAATCATTTGATCTACAAAATCCAGCCTCACAAACCCAATGTTTAAGCCAGAATGCACAGCGACTACCAACAGTTTTAGTTATGCTCTGCTTCACTGACCTATCACTGGAACCCTTCTAATCTAAAATGGCTAATTCCTGGATGTGGATCATCAGGAGTGATGTCTGCACCATCAAGCAAGCCCAGGGACACCATAATGCCCCTTATATGCAATTTCTCCAAAGATCAGCACAATTGTGAGATTTATTTTTGTCTTGGTAAAGTCTGTTGAAGCAGTACATTAATAACCTACGTTTCTTGCTATCCCTAAATCTAAAGATGGGCATAATTCTGGGTGTGGAGAAATTCGTAATGATGAGGTCACTCAAAAAATAAAAGGTGTATGACTCGTACCATTGAAGAGATCTGTTTTCTAAATTAACAGGGTCCATAAATGCATACGCTCCAGGCTTCTTTTTCTGTTAATGAGTGTTTTGTTTTATAGTACAAGAAGGATCACCTGTAAGCACGCCCTACTTTGTGAAGCAGGGAAACTGTGGAACAGGAAAAGCTAAGGTGTTGCAAAACATTGAACAATTTGTCATGTTTGTTCAGAGACTCTAAAACTTTATCAAGTTGGCTGATGAACCACATGTGCACCTCATAATTTCCGCCACTGAAATATTTAAACGTGCTTGGTGCAAATAACCTGTCCACTTTCTGGCACCAGAGGCTTGCCATTCACTAGCTATCATGCTCTGCAATGGCCTCCAAGTCAATGATCTAGCAAAGACTATGGGGGTCATTACGACCTCGACGGTCTTGTAAAAAGACCGCTGAGGCCGCGGGAGACAGAATACCGCCATTGCCGGCGGTATTCCTGGCTCCCTATTATGACATTTCCGCTGGGCCAGCGGACGGTAACAGTGTTACCGTCCGCTGGCCCAGCGGAAATGTCACATCAACATTGCTGCCAGCTCGTAATAGAGCCGGCGGCAATGCTGATGTGCAGAGGGTGCAGTAGCACCCGTCGAGCATTTCACTACCCGAAATTCGGGCAGTGAAATGCACGACGGGGCTATGCCTGGGGGCCCCTGCACTGCCCATGCCAAGTGCATGGGCAGTGCAGGGGCCCCCAGGGGCACCCCAAGTCCCCTTACCGCCAGCCTTTCAATGGCGGTGTCTACCGCCACGGACAGGCTGGCGTTCGGGGACTCATATCTGCCCTGGGGATTATGACCGCCAGGCGGAATCCTGGTGGGATATTGGAGGGGCCGGCGGTATGGCCGTGGCAATTCCGCCACGGTCATAATTGCTCGCGGAACACCGCCAGCCTGTTGGCGGTGTTACCGCCACCTTACCGCCGGCCGCCAGGGTCGTAATGACCCCCTGAGTCTCTTGATTCAAACGTTCTTTATCCGTTCAACGCATCTCCGGAGGCTCAGTCACCTATAATGCACATGCCAGATTTTGGAAAAATGTTCAGGTCAACTTCCTCAACACTAATCCACCTCAATGCCAACTCCACTTAAAGGTTGCACCTACAAATCCACATACATCTTCAACTGTGTTGAATGTCCACATATCACATACCAAAATATCAGGTCTTAAATATTGTGTACAAAACTATCATCCCATTGGGAGATTTCTATTATTAGTTCCAAAGGGGCAATATTTTTGTATCACACTGAAGTAAACAAAAAAGTGATGGGTGGAATGCTTAATTATCACAGCCACTGGTAATTGCATCCCAGTCCATTGTTGTTTGCACACCGTCCCACCTCAGATTAGACTCAGTCATATGTAAATCGGTCTTAGTCCCTCTCCAATAAAACCAATCCAGCCTAAGCACCCAAACAAGGTAACCTCTGAACTGGAACACAAGCAACACAAGACCAGTTTTATCATAGTAGGGGCTTTTCCATCAAGTTTAGCTTGATGCCAGTCATACAGTGAGCACAAGACACACATATGGGCATACTCGTCAGCCTAACAAGGCAAACACTGTTCTGGGGTTGCTTCTTTTCCCTTCTGGATGGGACCTCACCTAACAGTTCGGGATGGACTGTACCCATGAGGAGCAGAGTCAGCACTGATTTTGCATAAGGCAGACCTTTGTCTAGTGTTGCACAGTGGGCAAAAAATGTTGGGTTGGAACGCTGCCCTGACCAATTGGTGGTAGTCAGACTATTTGCAATCATTGCTTCCATCACCTTTTGTGTGATTAAATACTTTTATAAACACTATTTAGAGCATGATAGTTTTACCAGATTATATTCTGACCACTATATTTTGGTACAATGTCCTTAAACTCTATGGCCACAATAGCTACTAAAAAGAGTAATCCAAATCTCACCAAAGCAACAAATGATTTTAAGAAGAGGAAACTGGTTATGCAAGATCTGTAGGCAGGGTTGAATGATTATGTGGGAAGCTTTTGCCAAACCATGGCGATACTCCATCCTGAAATAAATAAAATATAGGCAGGAAAATAATTTTGCACAAATAACAAAAAACAACAAAGGCTCAGAAAGTAACTCAGCCAAATTATTCAACCTCAAACTAATGCTAATCAAACAATTTGTATATAATACTGTATAACAAACTTCAAGTACTTAATGACTATGTGGAGCTCACTGATATGCTAGTAGGGTGAAAGGGAGCCAGTCTTAAGGTGCAAGACCAAGATACCTACCTCTTGTGAATGTAGCTTATACAACAATATCCCTTAATGAGTTAATGCTGAATGAGGCCAGATGTAGTAATCTTGCGATCATTAGTTTGAATCTTGTCAAGGAAGGCTCAGTCTTGTATCCTTTGAAAGTTGTTAAATTGAGCACCATAAACTGGGTAATTATAAGGTCTGTGATTTGTAGCTTTTCTTCATATTATTATTATTATTGTTATTATTAATCAAATAATAATAATAATTAATATTATTATTATTACTATTACTTGGAGCCATTTCAAGTATGTAAAAGTGACTGTTAAATGTAGTAAGCCATAGGAAATTGGTAAAAAATCTTGTATATGTTAGCAGGCCATTGATGTGGCTAGGAAGCTTGCTAGTGGCAGGAGCTGATCCTGCTGAACAAAGTTACCTTCTAAATTGAACCCTCCTTCCAATTTGGCTTGTCTCCTGACTTGGGTGCAAAGATGTTTCTGTTCCTGAATCAGGATTCACTGTGTACATTTTGCCAGTAAGACCTAGCAAGATATGTCTGGGTGAGAAAACACAATTCACTGGGTTACAGCTTGGAGGAAAGAAAAACATGTGATTTCTGTGTTACTTGCCATTCTGACCTAGAAACTAAGGAATGTAGAGAAAATACTACAGTGGGGAAAAAACGAACCAAGCAATATCAGTATTTTACTGGGTGGCATTACCTCCCAATATTACCCTAAAACTCACATTTGATGGCCCTTTTCTTTTCATGAAAAGTCCCTTCATGATTGATGATGGTGCGACATTATTTTACTGTCTGAACAGTCATTCCCAGTTGTTGGACATTTTGGCCCTTAACCTTTTTTCCTTCACACTCCTGTTTTCTGAATCCATTTTTGTTGACTTTTAGGACCCTGTGCACTATACCACTGCTAACCAGTGCCAAAGTACTTGCGCTCTCTCTTTTAAACATGGTAACTTTAGCTCACACCTAATTGGCACATTTAATTTACTTGTAAGTTCCTCATAAAGTCATACCACATGTACACAGGGCCTGTAAATTAAAAGCTACTAGTAGACCTAAACACTAAATGCACCACCCACTTAAGTAGCCCTATTAAACATGTCCTAAGCCTGCCTTTGCAGCCTGTGTGTGCAGTTTAAACTGCCATTCCAAACTGCAAAATAAACCTTTTGCCAGACCTAACCCTTCCTTTTTAATACACATAAAACATGTAGGATAGATCTAACAGCCCATAGGATAGGATGCAGTGTATTTAAAAAGCTGAATATGCCTTGCTAGTGAAAAACTCTTACATTTGTTTTTCCCTTCACTTCAAGACCTACCTCTCCCATGGGATAACATTGGGCTGCATTATTTTACATTTAATAAGTGCTAACTTTCAATTGGGAGCAAGTATGCATTTTAAGTTTGATGTTGAAAGATGTGTAATGTAAACCTCTCTTTAATGGTAAAGTAGGATTTAAAGTCACACTTCTGGAAATGCCACTTTTAGAAAGTTGCCATTCTCTTGTCTTAACCACTTGGTGCTGTGGCCTGTGTATTCTGTCACATGAGTAGGAGTAGCTGGCAGTTGGCATTTGTACATGTCAACTTCCACCTAGAGAACAACAACGACCCCAACTCCACCAAATTGATCTCCAACCTCGGACTCCGACAACTCGTCACCACACCCACCCACACGCTTGATCCCGTCTTCTCTACAAGCACCCAGATCACCTTCAACCACACCACCGAACTCCACTGGACCGATCACCACTGCATCCACTTCACCTTCAAGAAACAAACCAAGCACCACCGCACCCAACAACCACCCCGCCGCTGCTGGAGCAAAGTTATTGAAGACCAACTAACCAGCACCCTCACCCAAAGCCCACCTACCGACCCCACCGACCCAGACACCGCCGCTCTCAACCTCAGACAGTGGATCACCAACTGTGCCAACTCCCTAGCACCACTCAAGAATCCCCCCAACAACCACACCTGCAAAAAAGCCACCTGGTTCACCGACAAGCTCCAAGCTTCCAAGTGTGACTGCCGGAAACTAAAAAAAGAAATGGCTCCACGAACGCACACCCGACAACCACACAGCCCTCAAGGACGCCACCTGCAGGTACCACCAACTCATCAGACTCACCAAGAGGTCCTCCTTCAAAGACCGCCTGGATAACAACGCACACGACAGCAAAGAGCTCTTCAACATCGTGAAAGAACTCTCCAATCCCAGTGCCAACGTCAACGACATCCCACCTTCCCAAGAACTCTGCAACTCTCTGTCCACATTCTTCCTCCAGAAAACACCACCACCTGAGAGACCTTTACTGGCTCCCCGTAGACAAGAGGATCACATTCAAGCTCCTCACCCACGCACGCAAAGCCCTCTATAACACCAGACCAGCCTACCTGAACAACAGACTCAGCTTCTACACCCCCACCCGCCAGCTCCGCTCCGCGAACCTCGCCCTCGCCGCCGTTCCCCACATCCAACGAAAGACCTCCGGTGGCAGATCCTTCTCCTACCTCGCTGCCAAGACCTGGAACTCCCTCCCAACCAACCTACGGCAGACCCAAGAACTACTCGCCTTCAGAAGACTCCTCAAGACCTGGCTCTTCGATCAGTAGCAGCAGCCCCCCCCCTTTTCCCCAGTGCACTTTATAAATACGTTGATTGATTGATTGATACATTACCCCAAGACAATGAGGCAATGGAGAATAGGTATTGGTAGGATGTGCCATCTCTAACTTGATGAAAGGGAGGAGCTGTCAGGTACCACACTTGCAAGTCACAAAGGATTTGCCTGAGCACACTCACAAAGGGTTTGACACTAGTCTTTTGTGACCCCAGGCAAGCTTTGGCCAGGGCAGGAAGGCAAGAAAATCCAACCAACCCTGGAGGTGGAAACCTTCTTCTTTCATTCTCCTTCCTTCCTTGTTTATGGCTTTCAGGGATGAGGTCCCTCAAGCCTCTTATGAGCCTATGCAGGTGCGATGTCACTGGTATGTAAGGAAGGGAATATAAAAGTGCATACTTTTTTATGAAGGAGTATCTGTGCTGTAAGAATGAGTGCTGGTGCCCAAAGATCTGCTAAGAAGTCTGCAGCTGGTGTAATTAAGTGTTGGGGATCCCAATACCAAGGTAGCATAGTCTTGAATCCACGTCCTGCCTCTTTAATCCACTACTGGGCACTCCCTGGCCACTTTTCTTACTCTTGAAGCTTCCTGTTTTCTCTCTTTATTACTTTTTTCCATCTTTCTCTTCTTCTGTCTTTCCTCATTGCTTATTTGTCCCTCTCTTGCTCTCAGTCAATTTCTCATGAGGAAAAATAAGTGATGGTCCCCAAAAATGAGTGCTGGTGTCCCCAGGCAATATTCTGTTTATCACACTGAAGTAAACAAAAAAGCACTGAAATGGAAAATGTTTTAGGTTGCTTGATGAGTTAATGGAAAGTGGGCATGGCCTTCCAAGTCAGACCAGACTGCTCCTCTTGTGGTGGGGTTTGACTGACCAGCTTAAGGATACCAATCAAAATAGATGTCAGATGAATCTGCAAAATTATACAAAATGCTGCCTATGGTATGCTTCAGTTTAGAAGTCTCAACTTTTTGCCATCAATTCCTCTTTTATATATTGAGTCTTTCTAAAAGAAGTGAGTATATCCAGTCATGACTCCAAGCTTACTGTGCCTTAAGACCAAGGCCACTGGAATTAAGTGATAGAGGAGGACCAAAATATGAAGCAGAGTTGAGTAAATTATGTGGCAAGAGACATCACCTATTATTAGAAGAACTTACAACACGCCACTCTGGCTGCCTGGAAAAGAGTGAAGGACTGGTGGAAACAACAAGAAAAGCCAATTTACAAGGCCAGGGGATGCCCACAAAAAACACCTGACGAAGTGGTGCAAATGTTGGGATTATTGTGGACTGAGGCACCCATAGATGATGGATCGAGGCTGTGTCACAGATTTATCTGATGGTAATCTACTGTTTGAAGTTTGGGACTTGGGGCTGGCATAACAGTGGTGTTATGTTTTTACAATGCACTGAATTCTGTAATCCCTGCATATTTGAATGTTTCAAATTTGTTTCGAATCCACATCTTGTGATGCACCCAGTCACCGATTAAAAAGAAAATGTGTCAGAACCCTACTATTATAGGTTGCTATTATAGTCATGTTCTAACTTTACAATGCCTGCTGCCAAAGCCAGCAGCCCAGGTGAAAGGCAGGTCAGATTTTCGAGCTCAATTGAAGCAGCTGTTTAGCAATGAAAACTGAACATAGTTTTCTTTCTTCTGTTCAATTTTTCTAGCTTAAATTCAACAACCAGAGAGAACATTTTTGCCACTCCTTTGATAGTCAGAGAAGAGCTAGAATCTTGTTTCCACACATTCCGAGCTATTGCAGCTTTTTGTATTGAACAGTTTTTTATGTTTGTTTGCAACAACTACATAACAGGGTTTTGATGTGTTTAATTTTGGACTAAATGCTTTATTTTTATTCTTCATGTATGCAAACATACTCCCTCTTTCATATAAAAGAGCTATGCACCAAGGCACCAAGGTTTTAAGTGATTTGTTGGAAAGGTGATGGTGTGACCATGTATTATATAGGATAAAGGGCCCCCTGTTGTACATGATAAGGATGTTGCAAATCACCTTGGAGTTCCATAGACTTTTAAAGGGAACTCATCCTTTAGTCTCATTCCTCTATATGGTTATGTAGCTCCTCAGTGACTTCCAATATCCCTAAAATGCATGGCAGGGGTACTTTTATCCTTTATGAACATGTGAAAAAAATCAATAAAATCAGTTATGAAAAGATTACGCGGAAAGAAAAAACAAATAATGTGCAGTAATGCAGCACATTGTGTGATAGTATTACTTTATTACTTTTTCATGTTTACACATCATCACGCTGTCTTGGCAAGGGTTTTCCTCATTAGCACCGGTTTAACATCAAGAGATAGCAATAAGCAACAGAAATGTGAGCAGTCGAGTTTTGCGAAGGGTATTACACTATGTAACAACACATGCTGTGTTGTTTTTTAGTAACTTTTGATCTGTTGGAGCTAAAAACGACTTTTTGGGTAAAATCTGAAAATTATACGGCAGATGAAGGGTCATGGTCCAAGAAAAAATATTCCGAAAACGTTGCAGCCATAAAATTGCATAATTCCCGTGGTCTTGCGTAGAATAAATACTCTACCATATGGATGAAGCCCAACAAGATGGAAAGACGTCTGGGCCTGCTTTCGGTCTCTTGCTGAGGGAACGTAGCTGCCCTTGCAGAACTTGTGCTCTGTTCAGAGAAGGTTGATCCATTTCTGTAACACAGAGAAAAGGCTGAAAAAAAGGTAAAAATGCTGCCCAGTGAACATTGGTCAGAAGATGAATTCAAGAATTCCTGTCCAATTCTTAAGAGGAGTGGGCGTGTCCAGATGTGGAATTTTCTTGCTCGCTGCGCCAGGAGACTCAAGCTGAATCTCACTGACCTATCCATCGAGTCTGAAATGCGTCTAGAGTCGATTGATGTCTTTTGCAAGTGGTTCCTGGCACAGACTAAAATTATGGTTAATGCTGGTCATGTGTTTCCGAGTGTGATAGGAGTGGTATTCTTATCAAATTTTGTACTCTTTTGTGGCATACCCCAAGAGACGATGGGTCTAGAGAGGTACCTTAAGCTGAAAATAGCATTCTGTGTTTATCCTTGTACCATAACTTGGGGTGGTCTCGAGACAGTCATGGCCTCTTTACACCAGCATGTAAGTTAACCAGTCACACTGGCATCCACTGTTGGGTCACGTCAATTGCCCTTTAGAATAAACGTATGCAAGCCCTTGGGATAAGGTCAGTTCTGTGCGTAGCTCATTTCCTCAAATTACCCTCATCTTCCTGTTATTAGTCTTCACAATGCCGGCTCTCGCCTCCACCTACTCTATTTTCTAAGCCCTAATCAGGAAGGCTTAAATCTTGTCTGCCCATCAGTCACTGCACTTTAATCGCGCAACGTCCTCATCCTTTTAAACTTTTAACCACAGCCTAGGTTGTTTGCTTCTTATTACTGTAAGGTCCTCTCTGCTTTATCTGAAGTGGCACTTCAGGACGCATACAGGATTGCTCGCCACAAGTTAATGCGATATTGGCGCCGGTGACTCATGCCGCCGCCACGCAGCACTCTGTTTTAGGCAAAGTTGCATGTCTCCCAGTGGATAACGATTAATGGAGAACATTTAAATTATAAACTACTGGAACTAGAGGTCCATGAACTTATGCACTGTGGCGCTTAAAGGGACTTTATTGACTCAAGTCGCTTTTATTTGGGGTGAAGTCGTAAAAAATCAGACGAAATGAAAGGGGAAACATTAAAACAATATCGGAGGCTTAAAGTCATCGTGTTTAAGGCAAACTTCTGAAAAATAAAATGAAATGTATACACTTAAGCAAATTATTTGATGGAAAGAAAACAGGAACATACGTTTTGATAACTAGACAAATTAATTGCACTAAGTGCTCTTCTTTAAACTCCTACCATTGTTTGTTAATGTATCATTTGGGAATTATTATTATTTTATTATTATGACTATTATTGATATTATTATTGTTATTATCATCATCATCATCATTGTTATATCATTGTATTTTAATTCAACATTTTCCTTATTTTATTATAACCTATTTTTTATGGTGGTACATCCCCTAGCCCCTTCACTTTGTAGCTCATGGAACTTTCTTACAGCTGTAGTGCAGTCTGCCTTAGAATGCCAGGTATGTTCCATTCTGTGAAGACAGCTCACTGTGGGAAGAGTTGTAGAGCAGTGGAGATAGTTACAACAATCCTCATGATGATGATGATGATGATGATGATTATTATTATTCCCAGAGTAGCAATACTAGCAACAATGTTTCTCCTGCGACTAATAAAAATAATAATACTAATAATGAGCAGGCCATGTCTCATATGCGATGAAGAGACTAGCCTGCTCACTTGAGAACCAAGGAAGCTGGGTCTAATCCCACGTCTGGTACTTGATTGAGCATCAGCTGTCTCTTGGCAAATCACTTAGGCTTAATTAGGACAGCTCCAGGATGGAGTAAAGTATTTACTAGTTGCCATAAAAATGAGCGATTCTGAATACTCCCTAGAAAATAGGGAATTGAATGCCCAATTGATGCATTCCACATGTAGCGAAAATGACCCTGCTTTTGTCTTGCTGTAAATTTTGGCCACTTGAGATGTCAGAATGTACCCAGGGAAAAACTCAGGGCAGTGTGGTGTTAGCAACGAAACGCAGAATTCTGATATGTGCAGTAACATCAGTTAACTAACGCACGTCAGCCCTACACTCACGATCAGGGTCAAAATTCACTCGGCCAAAAACGTTAAATGTACGCTAAATGGAATAATGTTATTAATACATGAAATGTAATTTAGCTTTGTAATTCGAGTGGTTAAATGTTAAATGTCTTAACAATTTCTTCATTGGACCACGTAAAAATCGACCATAAAAGAGCACGTCACAAATTACAATATACAATAACAATGGTACAAAAGGAATAAAAAAGGATAAAAATAGGGGCATTAAATACGTACACCAATTTTCAATTTAAAAATGCCAACAGCCCTAAAAAAGGGAAGTAGTAACTCCATCAAAGAGTTCGTCCAGTGTATGAGTACCAATAACATTTTAAAAACGTCAGCGAGCTCGAAGAAGTCATGGCCAGTAGTGAGAGTTATTAAAATAACCTTGATGTAGGCAGCCATACAGCATTTTATAAAAAAGAACCAACCACTTTACATACCAGGTGACAATCAAGCCATTGGAGATCAATCAATGCAACTTTACCTCTCCTTAACTTTTTGTTTTGTAACAGTGGGTTCAAATACTGTTTAGTCAAGAGGGCATATCTTCATTTTGCTGTCTCTCAAGCTGACCACATACTATTTTAAGAAATGTCTTTGTTCTCTTACCAGCAGTTCTTTTCTCCTTTAGTACTTTTTCTGTATTTTGCCCCTTTTGTTTCTCAGTTGTGAGGAGATAGTGTTGTCTCTGTTTCGTTCTTCACTCACTTTTTGACAGCATTGTAAGTCTGTATATTTAAGTAGAAGATTGTGGCCCTCATTACAACCCTGGTGGTCAGTGTTAAAGCAGCGGTAATACCGCCAAAAGGCAGGCGGTAAAAAAATGGGATCACGACCACGGTGGAAACCGCCAGCACAGACAGCCACTTTAACACTCCGACCGCCACGGCGGTAGCAACAAGCACCGCGGCAGTAACCGCCAACAGACAGGCGGAAGTCAATGCACCGCCCACCCCATCACAACCCGCCCATCCGTCAGCTTTTCCGGGGCAGTACCAACGCCATCAAAAGCACGGCGGATACAGGGCTTGGAAGGGAAACCACTCACCTCTTGACACTCAACGAAGAACCAGGACGCCATAGAGCCTGAGTTGCAGGTCCTGCCCATGCTGGTCTACCTCCTCATCTACCAGGAGTACGAACGGCGGCAGCTGCGACGAACACGGTGAGTACTGCACCTTGCACACAGGGGAGGGGGGAGGAAAAAGAGAGTGACACACACACACGCAACATCCCCACCCCCACCCCCACCCTCACCCACAGCACCATACACACAAACACATGCAACAACATTACATTTACACCCCGTAACCCTCAGGAACAACGCAAAGACAAAAGAAATGGAGTCAAATTAGTGTTATATTAGAAACAGTCATATATACGTAATAATTAGAAAAACAGTATTTACAAAAATATACAAAATGTACATAAGGCCGTACATTGTCCACTCAAAATGTCTGCGGGCCACTGGGCCAAAACTCATAGACCAAGCCCACACTTAACTCCTGCCTCAATACGGAGAGAACACTGCAGAGGAATCAGGTCGAAAACACACAGGCACCTCAGGGGGAGGGTGAAGGAGTGTCACCTCAGCCTGAAGATGTTAAAACGGCACTGCTCCTCGAGGGGGCTCCATGCCCACAGCGATGTCCTGAGGAGTGCAAAGCCACAGTCTCTCAAGTGGGTGGTTTGCCCACTGCTTGGTCCTGGGGAGTGCAAAGCAACAGTATCTCAAGTCTCTCAAGTGGGTGGTTTGCCCACTGCTTGGTCCTGGGGAGTGCAAAGCCACAGTCTCTCAAGTGGGTGGTTTGTCCACTGCTTGGTCCTGGGGAGTGCAAAGCCACAGTCTCTCAAGTGGGTGATTTGCCCACTGCTTGGTCCTGGGGAGTGCAAGGCCACAGTTGCTCAAGTGGGTGGTTTGCCCACTGCTTGGTCCTGGGGTGTGCAAAGCCACAGTCTCTCAAGTCTCTCAAGTGGGTGGTTTGCCCACTGCTTGGTCCTGGGGAGTGCAAGGCCAAAGTCTCTCAAGTGGGTGTTTTGCCCACTGCGTGGTCCTCGGGAGTGCAAAGCCACAGTCTTTCTAGTGGATGCCTTCTTCCACTGGTTCTTGAGGGGGCTTTGTGCCCAGTGTGCTTCATCCTGCCAAGGATAGGGTGAGTGGATGCCTTTCTCCACTGGTTCTGGAGGGGGCTTTGTGCCCAGTGTGCTTCATCCTGCCAGGGATAGGGTGAGTGGATGCCTTTTTCAATTGGTTCTGGAGGGGGCTTTGTGCCCAGTGATGCAACGCTTGGGGTGTGGCAGTTCACAGTCCCTTACCTGGGTGTCTGAGGCATGAGATTTGCAGGGACCAGGTTGCATGATAGTCCATGGAGGCAGGGCTAGACTCCATCCTGCTATGGCTAAGGCAGCAAACTGGTGGTAGTGCCGGTGCTGGTGGGGGTGCTGCCAGTGGTGGAGGGAGGCTCCAGCTCTTCTCCTGCAGCCTCGGACGGCTGCCCACTGGGGCTGCTACTGCTGGTAGTGGTGCTACTGTCAGTGGTGCAGGTGGCGGGCTTGCGGAGGGGCATGTGGCGGTGCTGGCCATGGTGCAGGTGCCGGTGCTGCCAGCGGTGGAGGGAGGCTCCAGCCCTTTTCCTGCAGCCTCAGACGGCTGCCCACTGGGGCTGCTGCTGCTGACAGTAGTGGTGCTACTGGCGGTGCAGGTGGTGGTGCTTGCGGCGGTGCTAGCGGGGGGGGCTGCTGGCGGTGCTGGCTGCGGTGCAGGTGGCGGTGCTGGAGGTTGTGCTGGTAGCCACCAGACCTTCATCTGCAGCCTCAGACGGCTGAAGTGCCTTGCCTGATGTTTGGTGTCCCTTCCTCACCTTGGCAGATGGTGGTGTGACCTTGGGACTGGCAGCTGGAGTCTTTGAGGTGGCCTTGCTGGTGGTTGTGGCTCCTTCACCTTGCTCGATGCTGTCCCCCTCTTCACCTTGCCAGGTGGCGGAATGGTTTTGGGCTTGGCAGGGGTTGGTGGCACACTGGCTGGGCTGACGGATGCCCCCTTTGAGCCTCTGATAGCTGCAGGGACCACAGCGGACGTCGACTTTGTGGCTGAGGTGCTGGGCTAGGTTATGGCCACCCGGGCCTGAGGGGAAGGACGTGGGGGGGGTAGGGAAAAGGTCAATGTTTGCCAGGAAAAGCTTTTTAGATACACTGGGGCGGGAAGAGGGAGAGGGTTTGGGAGTTGAGAAAGAGGGAATGGTTGTAGGATGTGTATGTCTGCTGAGTTTGGGTGCAGGTGCGAGCTGTTGTGAGCTGGATGGCTGTTGGGTGGGTGGGTGATTGCGTTTGTTTACTTTAGGAGAAGGGGTCACAGACACACTGGGTGAGGACACAGGGGACGTGTGCATGGATGTAGGGGTGGTGACTGCCAGTCAGGGGTGTGTTGTGATGGGAGTGCTAGTGATGGAGGTAGTGGATGAGGATGTAGTGCATGCAGGTGTGAGTGGAGACGCTACTGGGAGGGAGGTGGACGTGGAGGAGGAGGGGGGCAGAGTGGAGGCAGTGGATGTTGGTGTGTCCGCATGGGGATGATGCTTGTGTAAGTGCCTGTGAGATGAAGTGTGGTGCTTGTGTTTGCCTGAGCCACTTTTGTGTGTTGATTTGGGTGAATGCTGGTCTAAAGGTGTGGTTGGGATAGGCTGGAGTTGAGGGGATTGGGACTGGGTAGAGGAAGTTGGAGGGGGGAGGCTAGATACAGGGACAAGGGCTGCTATCAGGGAGGAGGCCAGAGCCTGAAACGCTCTCTGTTGGGCCGCCACGCCAGAGTGAATGCCCTCCAGGTATGCATTTGTTTGTTGCAAATGCCCCTCGACACCCTGGATGGCATTCAGAATGGTCGACTGCCCAACAGTGAGGGATCTCAGGAGGTCAACAGCCTCCTCACTGAGGGCGGCAGGGCTGACTGGGGCAGGGCCTGAGGTACCTGGGGTGAAGGAGATGCCCACCCTCCTGAGTGAGCGGGCACAGAAAGCACGCTGAGGGGATGCTAGGAGGGCAGTGCTGGTAGGTGGGTGGCGGCTGTACCTGTTGTTGGGGTGGGCAGAGAGGTGTCCACCACCACCAGGGAGCTTCCATCGGAGGAGGAGTCGCTGTCTGTGGTGTCCCCTCTTGTCCCGGTCATGGGGCTCCACTCGCCCTCCGTCCCTCTGGTGCCCTCATCGTCGGTGGATTCGGCCTCCAGGCCCATGTGGGATGTAGCTCCCTCCGTCGCCGGTGCCTCTGCTCCTCTGCCAGATGATGCTAATACACACAAGGAGAGGGTGACAAAACAAAAAGGGGGGGAGAGACAGAGGAGACACTTTGTCAATGCCAGCAACACCACTACCGTTGGCATACACAACACACAGGGAGAAGCCCTATGCACTAGGCCATGCACTACCAGTTACTAAGATAGTCACCAGCTCATGGGGTACAATGCCTACCGCCATTAGCTGCACACCTGACACCCACAGGACCCTGCCCAGTAGTAGATGCCCACTAACACTATTGGGGTAGGAGTGCTTCAGAGCCTGCCCAACAGTGGACCTACCCTGCCATGTCCACTCTGTCATAGGGGCACCCACAGCCCACATCCCCCACCCAGGTAAATCTTAACGCGTGCACAGTCAGGAATCTGAATCTGTACTCACCCCCTTGTGGCTGCTGTGGTGCCTTCAAGCGCCCATCCAACTCTGGATAGGCCACTGCTAGGATGCGGAACATCAGGGGGGTCAGGGTACGACGGGCTCTCTTTCCTCGTTGGGAGGCCAGCCCCAGCTGGGCCTCCGCTGTCTTCCTTGCCCAGCGGCGCCATTCCTCCCATCGTTTGCGGCAGTGGGTGCTCCGCTTGTCAAAGACCCCCAGGGTCCACACCTCCTTGGAGATGGCACGCCAAATACCCTTTTACTGGTGGGCGCTGACCTGCATGGAAAAGACAGCAGAAAAGGGAATTACTCAACCATCCGGACCATCACACTCATGGCCCACCAGATCCCTCCCATTCCCTGACGCACATACACTGACCACCATACATGCAGCACTCTGGCCAGGACATCTCAGTCCCCCCCTACATGTGGCTCACACACACAGCAATCCATACATTCATGGTCCACGCATCATGCTCACAGTGTACTCACCTGTTTGTCTGGAGGACCATAGAGTAACGTGTACTGTGGTAGGACCCCATCCACCAGTTTCTCCAACTCCTCCGCAGTGAAGGCAGGGGCCCTTTCCCCAGACACATAAGCCATTATCGCTTACAGACACAGGTCACAGCAGCACTTGCAGTGTAGGCCCTCTCCTGTTGAAGGTCAGGTAGCAAGTGAGTGAACAGATAGAAAATGGCAGTCACGTCCGCGGCGTTGCGTACCATCACTGCCGGCGTACATCGGCATTGGCTCCTGGAATCCATAGGGCCCAATGATAACCAAAGCGAAGTTGCACTGCGGTCATAGACTGCCTACCGCAACGGCTCACAATGTCAGCAGAATTACCTCACTTCCACTTGTCCCTCCTCAAAGGTCAAGCACCCACCATTTCAGGGGGGCACTGGGCATGGCACCTAACTGCGTCACAGCAGACATTGGCACAACAACTGACTCTCGGATTCACATACTGGTTCTGTGAATATGACCCTCTGCTCACCGTTTTTTCCATAGGCTTCAACCGCTGAGGCTGAATATGAGATGGCGACATCCTCTGTTGTACAGACCCCTGGTGGACCTTGCGACAATGGAGGACAGACACATTATTGTGACATACAGATTTGATCGGGCCACAATCCAGGAACTGTGTGCCCAACTGGAGCCAGACCTGATGTCAGCTATCCGCCAGCCCACAGGTATCCCGCCTCTAGTGCAGGTCCTGTCAGTGCTCCATTTCCTGGCAGGTGGTTCCTTCCAAACAACAATGGCCATGGCATCAGGGATGTCTCAGCCAATGTTCTCCAACATGTTGACCAGAGTGTTGTCAGCCCTGCTGAAACACATGCGCAGCTACATCGTATTCCCCCAGGTGGAGGATTTGGCCACAGTGAAAGCTGACTTTTATGCCCTGGGACACATCCCCAACACCATTGGTGCCATTGATGGTACACATGTGGCATATGTCCCCCCCGGAGAAATGAACAAGTGTTCTAGAATAGAAAACGCTATCACTCTATGAATGTGCAGATGGTGTGTTTGGCGGACCAGTACATCTCCCATGTGAATGTCAAGTATCCTGGCTCTGTGCATTACACATTTATCTTGATGAATAGGAGCATCCCATAAGTGATGGGCCAACTCCAGAGGCACTGTGTGTGGCTAATAGTTGAGCCCAAGGTCCCCACCCTGTAAAAGTAGGTGTCTGGGTATGGGGTTGTCCCTAAGGGTTAGTGTGTGTATAACATTTGTCCCTCAATATTTGTAGGTGACTCTGGTTACCCCAACCTCTCATGGCTACTGACCCCAGTGAGGAATCCCAGGACAAGGGCAGAGGAATGATATAATGAGGCACATGGGTGAACAAGGAGGGTAATTGAAAGAACCTTCGGCCTCCTGAAGACCAGGTTCTGGTGCCTCCAGCTGACAGGTGGATCCCTGTACTACTCACCCAAGAAGGTGTGCCAGATCATCATTGCATGTTACATATTGCACAACCTGGCTCTTGTGACGCCAGGTGCCTTTTCTGCAGGAGGATGAGCCTGGAGATGGTCTTGTGGCAGCGGTGGAGCGTGTGGACAGTGAGGAAGAGGAGGCAGAGGAAGATGTTGACAACAGAGGTACTATAATACAGCAGTACTTCCAGTGACACACAGGTAAGAGACAGTATCTTCACTTTACTTTTCAGTTTCCTGTTGGACATTGTACATGGCAGCCTGAATTCCCTATGTCTATGTCCACTTACTGTACCCTTTGGCATCTCTATTTTCAGATCTCTGTGGCCCACTGTGGCTCCTGGTATGTTTACTGCTGCCCACTAAAGGTCATTCTATTGTAAATTTAACTGTACATATGAGTTGCAATGCTTTGATAATGTTGTACTAATATATATTTGAATCATTTGACAGACTCCAGATTTGTATTTGTTCCAAGGGTGTTTATTTAAGTGCTCATAAGTAGAGGGGGATGTGCAATGGGCTGGGGTGATGGTGAGGAATGTCCAGTTAGAGTCCATTTTTTTGGTATCACAGATGCATTGTCAAAGGGGGCATAGGAAGGGGCGTAATGACAGTTCAAGGTGGACTGGGTGACATAGTTGGACACAAGGGTGACAATCAGGAGAGTCTTATTTCCTGGAGGGGGTCTTGGCAATGTTCTCTGGCTTCTGCCTGGATCGTAGGGACTTTTTGCGTGGTGGTTATCCTTCTGCAGGGGGTTGGGTGCTGGTGGCCTGTTGTTCCTGTGGCGAGGCATCCTGTCCACTAGCGCCGGTGGAGGTGGAGGGCTGTTCATCGGTGTGGCTAGTGTGAGGGGCCTGTTGGTGTGCCACTGCCTCCCTCATGGTGTTGGCCATATCAGCCAGCACCCCTGTAATGGTGACCAGGATGGTGTAGATGTGTTTGAGGTCCTCCCTGATCCCCAGGTACTGCCCTCCTGCAGCCGCTGGGTCTCCTGCAACTTGGCCAGTATCTGGCCCATGGTCTCCTGGGAGTGGTGGTGTGCTCCCAGGGTGTTGTTGAGTGCCTCGTGGAGAGTGGGTTCCCTGGCCTGTCCTCCCACTGTCACACAGCAGTCCTCCCAGTTTCCCAGTTGTCCTCTGCCTCTGTCCCCTGAACCATGTGCCCACTGCCACTGACCCCAAATCCCTGATCGTCCTGGGTTTGTGTGGTTGTCTGGGGTCCATGTAGTGGTGGACACACTGCTGATTGAGGTGTTCGGGGGACAGTGGCATGGGCCCGCTCGGTGGGTGCTGTGCTGGTGTTTCTTGAGGGGGAGGCTCTGTGGTGGGTTGGGGCTGAGGCAGGGTAAACGACTGTCCAGAGGTCCCTGATGGGCGAGGTTGGTCATCGTGATCCAGATGTGCAGAGCTGCTGTCGTCACTGTGGGCCTCTTCGGGGGGGACTGGATGTAGCTGGCAAGTCCTCTTCAGTGACACTGAGTAGGGATCCTGTGGGGATGAAAATGCAGTGTTATTGTATCTGCGTGTGCCATCTTGTGCATGGGTGTGTTTCCCTGTATGGTTGTGATTTCCCTGTCAGCTTTGCCTTGTGTGCGTGGTGATTGTGTGGGCTGGGTGATTCTCTCTACTGGGCATGCTGTGGAGATGGGTGTCCATGCAGGTCTGTGATGGGGTTCCATGAATTGTTGTGGCATGCAGGGCTTGGTATTGGGATGGGTGGGTTGTAATAGTGGGGTATGTAATTGTAATTGTAATTGTAATCGTATTTATATAGCGCTTACTACCCCTGACGAGGCGTCGAAGCGCTTTTCGATGAGTAGCACGCTACTCCGGAACCCAACAAGAATTAGTGATGGATTAGTATCGTTAAATAATGAGTATAGTTTTAGTATTATGATGAGTTAATTTGAGCCGCGGATATGAGAGTTTGTTAGTTAGACTGGAGTAATGGAGGGGTGGAGGAGGAAATAAATCCAGAGGTGTTAATTGGGAGTATATCCTTCATTTACTCAACCCAAAGGCTTGGGATGAGTAAAGGGGGGTGGAGGGGGGTGGAGGGGGAAGAGTATGTGGAAGGGTTAGGGAGTTAGGGAGAGCATAGTAGCAGGGTGAGATGAATGCAGGAGAATTTAGTAGGGTTGTGTGGGAGGTCACAGAGGTAGAGTGAGGTTTGGTGAGTTAGATGTGGAGGGAAGAGCTTAGGCAGAGATATTTAGGAGATGAAAGTGGTAGAAGGGATTTGGGATGAGTCAGTGGAGGATAGTTTGATAGAGACATGACATAAGAGTGATGAGTAGATAAGTGTGATAAGTTGAGAGCAGGAATTCATAGATATCTAGTATAACAACCCAAAAAAAAAAACAGGAGCCATGCAATGATCCACGAACATGCCAAGCACAGAAACAACATATGCACATACACATACATATATATATATACATATATATATATACATATATATACACACACACATATGCACATACAGTACATAATTAGAATCATGGGTAAAAAATACTTAGTCAGACAGGTTTAAAGAGTGTGTGTGTATTTTATTGTTATGACATAGTAGCAATACATATTTTCCAAAGAAACTATAAATAAATAGAAATATACATATAATCTGAAAAAAATATTTATCCACATAGGCATATGTGTGCAGTGTTGGAGTGATGGGAGTGATGGGAGTGAGGGTGAGGGAGGGGGTATGTGATGGCATGCAGGTTGGAGGGATATAGTAGTAAAGATTTGACTTACCAGAGTCCAGTCCTCCTGCTACTCCAGCAAGGCTCTCAGGATGCATTATTGCCAAGACTTGCTCCTCCCATGTTGTTAGTTGTGGGGGAGGATGTGGGGGGTCCACCACCAGTCCTCTGTATGGCTACCTGGTGTCTTGCAACCATGGAACGCACTTTCCCCAGTAGGTTGTTCCACCTCTTCCTGATGTCGTCCCTTGTTCTGTGGTGCTGTACCACGGCGTTGACCCTGTCCACGATTCTCTGCCATAGCTCCATCTTCCTTGCAATGGACGTCTGCTGCACCTGTGATCTGAATAGCTGTGGCTCTACCCGGATGATTTCCACTACCATGACCCTTAGCTCCTCCTCTGAAAACCTGGGGTGTCTTTGGGGTGCCATGGATGTGGTGTGGGTGGTATGTGTGAGGGTGTGTGGGGTGATGTGTTGGGGTGTGTGGTGTGAGGTGCGTGGATGGTGCGTGGGTGATGATGTTTTGTGCCTCTGATTGAGTGGGTGCTCCTGGCTTGTCTCTCTTTGCTTGCTATCTTTTTTTTTAATTGTAAGGGGTTGTGGGTATTGTGGGTGTGTGTTTTATATTGGATTGGGTGTGTGGGTGTGGTGTGTGTATGTGTGTCAGGTGTGTGTAGTTTGAATTGTCCAATGTGGTGTAGTTTTGTAAGTGTGTGTGTTTTTTAAGCGCAGCGGTGTGTACCGCCAATGGTTTACCGCGGTTGAAAGACCGCCGTGGTGATTTGTGGGCCCTGATACAGTGGGCGTATTCCTGTTGGCTTAACGGTGTGGGTTTTGGTAACGCCAATTTATCACTGACCTTTGGTCTGGCGGACTTGTGTGTCTGTCTGTATAGTGGTGGATTTCTCTGTGTGGGTCATAATACCCATAGCGGAATACCTCTGCGGTCACGGTATGTTGGTGGCCGTCAGCACGGCAGTAGGCGGAATTTACCGCTGGGGTTGTAATGAGGGCCTAAATCTGAAAAGTAACAAAAAAGGTAGATCTATGTCTTAATTATGTAGTTTCACATTTACCATTTTAATTAGTTAACTACCAATATAAACAGTTGTCTTCTTATAATATTGGTGACATTATTGTATTAGTTTTCCAGTTTATATTTCTGTGTTTTTCTATGTGTCACTGTATGCATTACTCTATTATTGTTATACTACAATATTTATCACTGTGTTCCTATATATACATTTTAAAGGATTACTAGTCTTGATGGGTCAATAGGGTGTGTCAGAACTTGCATACATATCTGTATGAGTGTATGTGTCCAGCTATTTAAATAACTCCAGCAATATATAACTGCCTGTTGCACTAACTGTATGACTCTCTAAACGGAAATGTAAGTGAACAAATACCTCAGTACCTCTGAAAGAGAATACATAGCTATGTGGCTGTGTCTCTGATTGCTTTTCACACTCTTACATACATAAGTACTTTCTGAGTATGTGAGTGAATGTAGAAGTCTCCGCGTAGCTCTGTGACTGGGTGAGACAGAGGATCTATAGTTTGGAAACATGTACGATACTTCCTTTATGAGTAGTATACTCTATGTAGTGCTTGACTTAGAGGTTTGCAAGTGCATGAGTAAGTTTCTAAAATTCAAAAGGGCATCTCTCAATCACTGAAGCACAAAGCAGCATGCTTGATGGCATACCTACAGCATATCCCAGAGGAGACTTATTTGTGCTAAAATGTGGGTTTAAGATTTGACAAAGGTGTTCTAGAGACCAACTTATGTAGATAGTGACAATGCATAACATGATAATGTCACTACTTCCCTACACTTCTCACCTAATAAAGGAGAGCACCTGCAGAAGTGCTATGAGATTTTACAGTAAATGTGATGGTATGTTAGTCTCTGTTTTAGTACCTTTAAGTCCTTCTAAATGGGCATGTAAGTGGCTGAACAAATACCTTAATGCCAGTGTTCTGAAAGAGAGGGGTATGTGGTTGTGTCTTGAATAGGCCTGGGTGGAGTTCGTGGAGTTCTGCTACATGGAACTTTGAGAAGTGCCGAAAAAATTCCACTGTGCTACGTGGAGTTCCATGAGTGGAGGAGTTTGGGTAAGGCATGCTAGTTGCACTGATTTTAAACTCAGGAGTTTCTCCCACACTGTAAAATTAGTGCGAACGGCATCAGGCAGAGTGCCAGAGAGCGCTGACTTTTTTTTGCTGCTCAAGTAGATTTTCTACTCGAGCTGCAGCTTCCTCAATGCGAGCAGCAGATTTCTCATCGCAAGCGTTCAGAAATGTCACTGATGTTCGCCAACTTAGCGATTTCCCTCACTCGAGCTCACCAACTTAACGTTGGCTAGCAAGAGAAAAAGCTCTGCTCCTCGTCACTTTGCAGAGTTTTTTGGAACTCAACACTCCGTGCAGAGTGCGCAGTGGGAAAAACTCAGCGAACTCTGCTTGCAGAGCGGAATTCTTCACCCAACCCTAGTCTTGAACTGCCTTTGATACTGCTGCATACATAAGTAGCTTCTGAGTATGTGAGTGAATGTAGAAGTCTTTTTGTTGCTCTGTGACTGGGTGAGACCAAAGCTCTATGCTTTGAAAACATATGTGTTAGTTCCTTTATGAGTGGTATACTATATGTAGTGCTTGGCTTAGGGGTCTGCAAGTGCATGACTAAGCTGCTAAAATTGAAAAGGACATCTCTAAATCAATTCAGTGCAAAGCACCATGCTTGATGACATACCTACAGCACACCTCAGAGGTGACTTATTTGAGAATATTGCGCAGCTTGAAAAAAATATTTTAAGGATATAATTTCCCCTTCAAAAACCCCTGTATCATGGCTCTGGTGTCAGAGTACCTCCACCCTGACACCTTATGCTACTTTTCATTTTATTTTTCAGCCCCGGGGACCGTGTCTCATTACCTAAAATGGCAGCTGCAACTTTCTGATCAGGTTGTAGCCAGCCAATCACAGCATTCCATTGGCGCATGGATTCGGGAATACACCAAGATTACAGCAAAAAACGTTGTGATGGATCCATGGCCCTAGATATACAAATTTATTTACCCTTTAATATCTCAAAAACTACTGAACAGATTTACACCAAACAATAAAAAGCATAATCTGCGTGCAAAACCTACCTTTCTGCCAAATTTGGTGTAATTCAGTTCAGCCGTTCGGGCTCCAGTCATGTTCAAAACTCCAATGGGAATTAACATGAGAAACACATGTATTTTTGACCCCTCCCTTTACCCCGCTTGACGGAACACCTCTGAAACTTCCCACGTGCAACAAAAATCACAGCACACGATTTGTGTGATAATCCGTCTAATGGTGCCAGAGATTTAGGCAATTCAAATAACACTTTTTCTATGGAAACATGATCCTAACTATAACTATGAAGCGGGATCCCGCTTTTGGTTTTTTATAGGCCCCTGCAGGGGCCAGGCCGCAGGGACATTAAACATTTAGTGTGGGGGGGGGGTTCCTGGCCCCACTACAGCCCTGGGGACCACCATTTCCCCAGAGCTTTCATTTTTAAATATGCGGGGCTCCCACGGCCCCTCTGCTGCCGTGGGGACCGCCACCTCACCAGGGCTTCCATTATTATATATACAGGGGGCCCGCGGACCTCTCACTGCCCTGGGGACTGCCACCTCCTGAGGGCTTTCTGTTTTAAATGCGGGGGTCCTGCAGCCTGTGTGCAGGGAACAGGACAAAAGCTCCTCTTTCTGACAGCAGACCTGCTTGACAGGTCCCGCTGTCAGAAACAGGAGTGTTTGCTGTGCTTGCCAATCCACAGCAAACAGCTATGTTCCAGGGGTGGGCATCCGAGTCTTCGCAGGAGCCGGCCCTGGAGGGTACCAGCCCGAAAGCCATTAGTGGCTCCTCAAAGGGGGCCCCTAGCCAACTTTGAAGAAACCTTGGGGAGGTGGTGATCCCCGGGGCTAAGGGAGTTCAAAATGGGCCCCCTATAATTATTTCTAATATAGCCCCGGGGAGGTGGTGATCCCTGCGGCTGCGGGGGGCCACGTGTCTCCCATGCACACTATTAAAAAATAGCAGTGGAAGGTACTGGTGTCCGGGGCTGTGAGGGAGGCCGACGGGCTTCCCCCCCACCAGTAATCAATGTAGCCCGTGGATGTGGTGATCCCCAGTGCACCGGGCGTTTGGCGCCCCACACATAATTTCTACATTGCCTCAGGGAGGTGGTGGTCCCCAGGGTTGAGGGGGAGGATGATGGGCCTCCCCCACACCCATAATTCATTCTGTCCCAGGGAGGTGGTGGTCCCCAGAGTGCGGGGGAGTGAAGCCTCTGCAAAAAATTAGGGCTTCGCCCTGGGAAGATGGTGGCCACTGGGGCTTCAGGGGGGCCCCCCTCACTCTCAAAAAAAAAAATTCCCTGAACTTATTCCACCCCGGGGCTTAATAAAAACGAAGCATGGGAGCCCATGATTCGTTTTTTAAAAAAATGCCAGATCCGCCGATCTTCCATTCATCCATACAAAAAAAATACAAAAACATATTTTTAGCTCTGTTGGGGGGGGGGTCTCTCTGGGACCCCAACACCCGAGCAAAGGGGTAAGGTTACCTATTATACCCTGGCCCCTTTTCTTTTTTTTTATATATCTTTTATTGGCACTCGGCTGCCAAATCCCAACACTTCCTGGTTAAAGCATTGACAGCCAATCAGATCTCAGCACAAGATCAGAAGGAGTTGCGAATCCTATGCATCTCAAGATATACAAATTTGGATTTCCTTACATTTTTCAAAAACTGCTGAACGGATTTGCACCAAATAATAAAAAGGGCTCTTTCTGGATCAAGAGCTAACTTTCTGCTACATTTGGTGTAATTCCATCCATTGTTTTTTGTGCTATTGCTGTACAATTTTAACTATGAGAATTAACATTGGAAAAAATCTAAATTTCATCCCTCATTTATCTCGGCCCCTGTTTCACGGATCACATTAAAACTTTCCAGAGAGCAGCTCACGTGGCTGTCAATAAAAAAAAAAAAAAATTGTGAAGATTCATCGAGCGGCGCCAAACATATATGAAAACAAAAAACTGCTTTTTCTATAGAAACTAGATCCTAACTATAACTACCTAGTGGCGACTGCCCCTAGATAATATATGCACATATATATATGTATATATATATATACATATATATATATATATATATGTGTATATATATATATATATATATATTTTGTACTTCCCTATATCTTTGACACTGTTTGATGAACCTTCACAAAACTTTTTTATAAAAGTGTCCCTGTGATTTTTATTGCACATGGAAATTTTCAGGTTGATCCGTCAAGCATGGACTAAGATAAAGGAGGGGTCAATAAAGTTGTGTTTCCTATATTAATTCCATGGGACCTATAGACACGACTACAGCCCGAACCGCTAGATGGAATGACACGAAATTTGGCAGAAAGCTCGCTTTCGGTAGTCAGATTAAGTTTTCAGTTATCAGGCATAAAACCATTCAGTGGTTTTTGAGATATTAAAGGGAAAATAGATTTGTATATTTAGGGACCCAGTTCCTTCACGAATAAATTGCAAAAATTAGTGAATGTTTGCCAATGGCTGCGTGAATAGAAGCATTGTAATAGGCTGGCCACAACCTGACTAGAATGTTGCGGCTGCCATTTATGTTATTGGAGAGGATCCCCGGGGCTGAAAATATAAATAAGTGATATAAGGGGTAAGGGTGGATGTCCCTTCACCCCAGCGGTGTGATATAGGGGTGTTGCAGGGTCCAGTTATGGGTTAAAAATGATTTTTCCTCACCATGTGTAATATTCTCGAATATCCTCAAATTTTCAAAGATATTCTAGGATATTCTCAAATATCTGAGGTTATTGAAGAATAATCGAGAATATGCCAAATAAAATGTAAAAATAAATTCACAGACTCATTCATACATAAATCTATTCGATCATATATGCACTCAGAGACTCATGCGCCCACTCACACACTCATGCACCCACTCAGACCCACTCATAGACTCACACACCAACTTTCAGAGCCACTCAGACACCCACTCACAGATCCACTGACAGAGACAAACTCAGTGGCCAACTCGCTCCTTTGCCATGCACAGATAATTACTTCACATATTAAATAATTGATGACATCATGTATGGCATCTTTGAATTTATCGCTGCAACATTTGCAATAAAATTAGTGAAAAGAAAACTGTTCATTGCAAGGGGGCAGGTTATAGTTACCTTAGGGCACAAGTTATAGTTACTTGAAATAACTCTAACTATAACTGCTGAATTTCTATAGTTTTGTTTGAGTAAATTCAGAACCTAACAACTATACATGTATGTATATGTTTATATGTATATATATATATATATATATATATGTATATATATATATATATATATATATATGTGTATATATATATATATATATATATATATATATATATATATATATATATATATATATATATATAAATGTAGTCATGACCATTTTTTCCAGAGACTGAAATTTTTTTGTTTTGCCAATAAATTTGTCTCAGCTTGACAAATCTCCACAACATTTTCTAAACTTATACTTTGGTCAGTTCAGCTTCTGTGCTGAAGGTTTCAGGGTGATCCATTAATTAGAGGCTAAGGAAAAGGGAGGGTCCCAAAACACTTTTCCCATTTTATGGCAATGGGATTTTTCTAATTTTTTAACACAACTACAGCCTAAATCGCTGAACGGAATTACACTAAATTTGGCAGAAAGCTAGGTCCTAGTCCAGAAAGTACAGTTTTTGTGATTTGGTGTAAATCCCTTCAGTACTTTTAGAGAAATTAGAATTTATAAAATATAAATCTATAGGGTGCAGATCCTTCATGGATCCAACTGTCCTGTGTTTATATTTGATTGGCTGCCAACACTTCAAGCAGGAAATGTTGGCAGCCATCCTGGTACTTGGCTTCAGCCGAGTCCCAGAACAAAAGTTTTTTTTTAAATAATAGGGCCAAGGTAGGGACAACCTGACCCTTTAGCTCTGGTGCTGGGGTGCCAGAGGGACCCCACCAGAGCTAAAAAGCATTTTTTTTAAACATTGGAAAATTCACAGATCCGGATCCATGGATTTTTCTGACATTTAAAAAAGGTGGTTTCCTTCCCATTTCTTTTAATTATGCCCAGATGGGCCAGGTCCCAGGGGCAATGGGGGCTTTAATATAGGAGGGAGGTGCACAGGGCCCCCCTCCTAGGGCTTCTATTAGTCCGGGGGCTGCCACCTCCCCAGAGGAATCAGAATGAAACAACTGGGGGCCACGCTGCCCCCTTGCATCCCCTAGGGACTGCCACCTCCCTGGGGCTTTAATCTAAAACAGTGTGGGTGGGGGGGCACCTGGCCCTCCCGCAGCCCCGGGGACTGCCACCTCCCCAGGGCTTTAATCTAATACAGTGTGGGGAGATTAAAATTGCAATGGTCTCTCCATACAATGAGTTCGAAGAATCAGACTAGTAAGATGTTTGGTAAGAATGTAAGAGTTTTGTTTGAAGGCAGAGCAGAACATAGTCACTCCTGGCCTAATGATCAAGGTCTTGTGCTATCACTCAGTAGGCTGAAGGTTCAAATCCTAGTATTGCTTGGCAGTGTGTCTGTTTTTTGTTTAGTATTTTCACTGTTAAACATTCCTAGTGATGGAACAGTGAAGTCTTTTTCCCTTTAAAATCTGTAGGTTGAATATTGTAGCTAAGTCTGGACACTGCATAGCAAGGATTCACCTCTGTTCTAGTGGTTAAGGTCTCAGACATGCACTCAAAAGGTTAAGGGTTCTAGTCTAGGTGAGTCTATGGTCATTTGCCGCTTTAGTTTCTTTTCAACTATACATATACTGAAATGTGATCTCACTCTTTTTAATTGACAAAAACATTTTTCTTCTCAATTTGTCCGGAAATATTTAATTCTGAGTATCTCATTCAGCAAAGCCTAAATCGATCTCTCTCTCTCTCAAACTCTCACTTTTTCTTTCTCAGGGTTGGGACGAAGGCCATGTGCGACGCAAGGCTGGGTGGTTATAGGGGGTTGATCACAGAGCCTGGCCACAGGTCAGGCCTTATGTGCAATCATTGCCGTGTATGGCCAAAGGACATGCACTGCGGTGGTTCCATTAATGTATGGCAATGAAAATTACTTTGTGTTAAAAAAATAAAAAACATAGACATTTATTGAAAAAAACAAAGGTTACAGGGACATTACAGTTAGGAAATAGAACTTTAAAAAATATAGAAATTCAGTGAAAAAAACAAAGGTTACAGACACATTATAGTTAGGAAATAGAAGTTAAAAAACATAGAAAATTCACTTAAAAAGCCAAATGTTACAGAGACATTATAATTAGGCTCACATTTTAAACGTACAAAACCATAGAAATCCACCTGCTAGAGTTAGAGTTACCTCAAGTAACTATAACTCGTGCCCTAAGGTACGTTTAAAATGTGAGCCTAGCTATAATGCCCTTGTAACTTTTGTTTTTTGAAGTGAATATATAAATATAAACAAATATATATATATATATATTTATATATACATATATATTGTCCATAGAGTAATCGCTGCTCCCAGTACTCAGTTGTCTACTGATATCAACTTCATTTCTTAATGTAGGTTCAGTGTATGTCAAGCGTTTGATACTAATAAAAGCTGTCCATAGTAGAGCATTTGTTTTGGAATTGGCATTCACTATTTAGGTTTTCTCTGAACAGTTGTATACAGATTAAACACCATACTCAATGAGGGTTTCCTGTATATTTGTGGGTGATTAGTTATTGTAAACTATTCTTGGCGTGGCAGCAGTTTTAAGGTAGGAGATCACATCGGTGCAGACTAGACACTGTGGATTCTTGGGATTGACGGGAGGCTCTCAGAGGTTGAGTAAGTACAGGCCTATTTTTTGATTTGCTTCTTCTAGATGAAGGGGTCTTCTGGTTTGCTATTTTCTAATGGTCGGTGTTTACTGACTAGGTTGATTGCCTGTGTACGGAGATATTTGAGTACCTGCATTTTGGTAGGAGACATTCCATGTGAGGGTTACTAGTTATGGCCTGAATTGTGTAAGTGTAAATGTTCAGTACTGTGGTTGTATTCTCTGCTACAGAATGCTGGCTTAATGCAGATGAGGAGTGGGAACTTACTCTTTAAGGCCTTCACACTAGGTATTTTGGCCTTTGTTGTCCCTGAGGTTCACCACACTTGGGTGTGTTTTAGGCAAGAGTTTTTCACGACACAGGTTTCTAGTAAAGTAGATTTGGGTATATGTATGTGAGCACTCTGGAGCACGTATATTTGTTCCATGGTGTTTTTGATGGTTTATCTCACTGGGTTGTGGGCAGGCGATACACGCATATGTTTGGCATATTGTTTTAGTTTTAAATGTATATTTTATGTAGATGTATTTTAATAGTGGTTTTATTTTGTGGTTTGTACCAGCTTTTTACATAACTGGCTCCCTTTTTGGCACTTGGTGCTAAGGATGGTCTTAGCCCTAAGAGCCTTAGGGAGGTTATCCCTCTACTTTTTGCCTGCCTCCCTCCACTTTACTGACACTGTTTTTGCTTGTTTTAGGACTCTGTGCACTTTACCACTGCTAACCAGTGCTAACGTGCATATGCTCTCTCCCTTGAACATGGTAACATTGGTTCACTCCCAATTGGCATATTTGATTTACTTATAAGTTCCTAGTAAAGTGCACTACATATGTCCAGGGCCTGTAAATTAAAAGTTACTTGTTGGCCTGCAGCACTGATTGTGCCACCCACAGAAGTACCCCCTTAACCATGTCTCAGGCCTGCCATTGCAAGGCCTGTGTGTTCAGTTTCATTGCCAATTCGACCTGACATTTAAAAGTACTTGCCAAACCTTAAACTCCCCTTTTTCTACATATGTCACCCCTAAGGTAGGCCCTAGGTAACCAATAGGGAAGGGTGCTATGGAGGTAAAAGGCAGGACAAGTACATATGTGTTATATATGTCCTGGTAGTGAAAAACTCATAAATTTGTTTTCCACTACTGTGAGGCCTGCTCCTTTCATAGGATAGCATTAGGAATGCCCTCATATACTTTTTAAGAGGTAGAATCGGATCAGAAAGGGGTAACCAGGTCATGTTTAGTATGGCCAGAATGGTAATAGAAAATCCTGCTTATTGGTAAAGTTGGATTTTATACTACTATTTTAGAAATGCCACTTTTAGAAAGTGAGCATTTCTCTGCACTTAAAAACCATCTGTGTCTTACAGCCTGTCTCCAATCAACTTCTGAGCTGGTTGACAGCTCCCTTGTGCACCTCACCCAGATAATCACAAACACAGGACACTCAGTCACCGCTGCACTCATCTGCATATTGAATGAGGCTTCCTTTACAAGGGACTTACAAGTAAATTAAATATGCCAATTGTGGATTTACCAATGCTACCATGTTTAGGGGAGAAGCAAATGCACTTTGGCACTAGTCAGCAACAAAAAGGTACAGCAAAAATGTGAGGCAAACAGGCACAAGGTTTGAGGGAAGTCAGTCCTAAGGCTGATAGATCTAACAACTATCTAAGGGAATTGTTTCCGTGTAGGTAGTAATCATGTTGGTTCTTATCCTGGCCTACTTTGCACTTAGTGACAGATCTCTAATGCCCTAGTAATTTATACAGCTATATGAGGGAAAACAAAGATTGGATGATGTCAATGGTGTCAGTGATGTCATAAATGTTGTGATTTGAGATGTCATCAGTGATGTCTTAAATGATGTCATAGAAAATGCCATGAGTGATGTCATATGTGAGATCATAAACAGTGCATGACGGGGGAGCAAGTTGTAGTTATCGCTATTAACTGTAGTGAAGCATTGTGTTTTTTTTTACTTCAAAACATTAATGTTGTCACTGACAAATTCACCTAACTATAACTTTACTTTAGCCTTTAGTTTCTTCAGTGAATTCCTAAGTATTATATTTTTTCAAAAAAGATCCTTTTATCACACCTTATTATAATGGTATTTTAACCGTTGTTTTTTTTCAGTAAATTTCCAGGGTTTTTAGTAACTTAAAATAATACTTAGTTACCATACGTAAATGTAGGCCCTGCAGCCAACACATCCTCATACAACCAACCCCAGACTGTGCACGGCCTTTGGCTGTGTGCAGTAGGGGGTTGACCTTAGCACCTAGCCCTGGGGAACCCATCTCCCATGTTTTTTTTTACTTAAAGGACCCCATTTGCCGGTACCACATTTTAAATAAAGGGGAGGGAAGATGTGTGAACCCCCTCCCAAGCCTTGTTAGGCCATGGGAACCCCATCCGTAGGACAATACTTTTACCCCGATCCCCGGAGCCAGGTGTACTTGTTTAAAAGAGGGAGGCACATGGCCCTGCCTGCTTCGGTTGACTTTGGCCCTGGGGACCCCATCTCCTTGTTTGGCATGCAGCTCCCCTCCCCTAAATGCAATTTTTATGGTAAAGGGTCACATGAACCAGGGCATGCGCCCCTCTGACCGATGAGGTCCCAGGGACCCCATCCCCTGGGACCTCGTGCCTTTTTCTTGGGGGATGGAGGGTATATGGCTCCCCTCCCCGGACTCCCATCCCTGGAGCCTGGCAACATATTGAAGAGGGATAGTGCATGCGGCACCCATCCTTGGGCTGATTTTGGCCCTGTGGACCCCATCCCCTGGAGTCCAGCAACATACTGAAGGGGAAGAGGAGCACACAGCCACACAGGACACCCACCATGATTGTGCTAGGTGAGATGAAACACAGGTTTTCCTTTTCCCAGCACTGCAGGCAGGAAAACTGCTATGTCCTGGAGGTGAGCACCCCAGGACGTAGCTGCTGAGCTGGCCCTGGGAGTGGGCTTCCTCGGCCACTAATGGCTCAGGGAGGGAGGACGTGGGCCTCCCTTCCATAAAGTAATTGGCCCTGAGTGTGGGCTCCTGAGGCTTAGCCCCCTCCCCTTTTTGTGAATTTTGGGCCCCATGTGTGGATTCCCATATGGCCTTTAGAGACTTGGGGGCTGTGCAGTCTCCCTCCCTATAGAAATCAATATTGGACCTGGGAGAAGGCTCCCTGGGGTCTTTTTTATGCTTCAAGAGGGGGGCTGTATGGGTCCCCCTCCCCATAAATAATAAGATTGACCCAGGGGTTGGGCTTCTTGCGGCTTGTCATAGCTCATGGAGGGGGCTGAATGTTCCCCCGTAAAAAATATTTTTGCCTCTGGGAGGGGGCTTCCCATAACCCCTGGTGGTTCGGGAAGGGGGGCTGACAGTCCCCTTTCCCTTTATAAATATAGCCCTGGAGTTAGGTTCCTTATGATAAATAAAAGCAGCCTGACTGCCATTTTTTTCAATCCTGTGAGAGTCTTGCCGGATCACAGAATTTTTTTGCTGTCTTTTTTCTCCCTAACAGGGTTTCTCTGGTCCCCCCATGATGCCTAAGGGGGTGTCATGTTATCCGTTCCCTGTCCCCATTTATCTTTTTTTTTTACAACTTCAAGAGAAGGGATCATGTTCCGAGACCTGCAATGGCTACCAGCAACATTTTTCTCATGTTGCTGGCGACCAGTCAGTGCACTCACTCACATAGGAGTCTGACTCCCATGGGAGCGAGATGGCCCAAGGGAAATAACGCCTTCTCACTCAATAAAAATGCTCTATTTTTAAACTGACTTACCTGTGAGAGACTCTGAGACTCTGCCAAAATATATAATTATTTTTTACCCTTAATAGGCCAACCTCCATAACCACCCAACCCCACACTGCAAACGGCTTTGGGCTGTGTACAGAAGGGGTTTGCCACAGGGTTTGTCTCTCTGGATGTGTGAGGATAGGTGTGAAAGGGGGTGTCTCTGGGTGTGAGAGTGGGTGTGAGAGTGTGTCTGAGTGTGAGAGTGGGTGTGAGAGTGTCTACATGGGTGTGAGAGTGGATGTAAGAGTGTCTGTCTAGGTGTGAGAATAGGTGTTACAGTGTGTCTCTGGGTGTGAGAGTGCCTCTGTGAGTGGGTGTGTGAGTGTCTGTGTGGGTCTGTGAGTGGGTGTGTGAGAGTCTGAGTGGGTCTGTGAATGGGTACATAAATGTCTGAGTGAATATGTGAGTTGGTGCATGAGTGTCTGAGTGGGTCTGTGAGTGAGTGTGTGAGTCTCTGAATATTGCAGGGTTAAGCGGGCCGAGCTTCCAGGTGATTTGCATATTTGCAACAATTTTAAGAGAGAACCATGGACTCTGCTTTCACCAGGAGAGGACAAGAAAGAACACTCTCCTCACAGTCACATACAGATTGTGCTCCAACAGATCTATGATGCATTTGCCTCCACAAAGGATTTCAGATCATTTTTCGATATTGCCGAGTAAAAACACTTAATCGAAGAGAGGAGCCACACGCTGCCCAGCCTTGTCCAATCTCGGCCCTGGGGACCACATCCAATGGGGCCTGGACTTCACTCAATAGGGGAGGGGTGCCACACAGTCCCCCTCCCAATGCCAATTTCAGTCTCAGGGATAACCAAATGGAGGATGGGGGCTGTGCGGCTCCACTCCCAGGGCAGATTTTTGCCCCAGGGGACCCAATCCCCCAGAGCCCTTTCATGTCTTCTGGGTGACCCCCAGGGCACCCAGTGCATAATGGGACAGTGGGGGGAGTCTCAAGGCCCCCTTGGTCCTAGCCAGCTTCCCGCCTCCTGAAGGAGCCAGCTTTGCTATTGCACACAGGGAGCTGCTAAACATGCTGCTCCTTGTGTGCAAGAGCAATTGGTTCATCTTTTTCTCTGTCTGGATTTCTGCAGGCAGGGAAAGAGATGAAACCTCTGCTTCCAGTGGACGAGAACACTTTTACAGTTCTCGCCTGCTGGAACTGGAGTGTTTGCTCTGACTTGGCGGGAGCTCTGAAAGCTCCCTCCAAGTCAGAGCAAACAGCTATGTCCCGGGGTGGGCACCCCAGGACATAGTAGGAGGAGGCCCTGGGGGGTGGCGGTGCTCAGTGCCATGTATGGCTCTACAAGGCACAGACCCTCTCTAACATTTTAATTTAGCCCCGGAGAGGTGGTGGTCCCCTGGCCCGTCTCCACGATGGACCCCCTTTATTGTTTTATTTCAGCCCTGGGGAGGTAGCAGTTACTGGGACTGCGGGGGATCCATGCGACTCCCCTTTAATTTGAATGTTGCCCCAGGGAGGTTGTGGTCCCTGGGGCTGTTTGGGGGCTGTGCAAGCCCTCAACATTAATTTCATATTTATCCCCAGGAAGGTGGAGGTTCCCAGGGCTGCAGGGAAGGCTGTACTGCCCCCCAATTAAAAATAAATGTTTTGCCCCAGGGAGGTGATGGCCCCTGGTGTGCATACTTATTTTACAGGGCTCACGCAAAGTGGTGGTCTCTGGGTCTTTAAAAAGCCCTATGGGGGGGGAGTTCACAGATTTTGCCAAGATTTTAAAGAAAATGCTTTTTAGCCTTGACCACCTCGACTAAAGCTAAGGGGTCAGGGTTACCCTATCTGGCCTCTTTTCCTTTTTGTTTTTATATTTTTTTTGTGGGACTTGGCTGAAGCTAAGTCCCAAAATGGCTGCCAACACTTACTTGTTGAAGTGTTGGAAGCCAGTCAGATATCAGCAAGGGGACAGTTGGATCCACAGAGGTTCAGTGTCCCTAGATATCTATATTTTTAAAACTCTAATATCTCAAAAACTACTGAATAGATTTACACCAAATCACAAAAAGCACCCTTTCTGGGGCAAGAGCTAGCTTTCTGCCTAATTTGGTGTAATTCCGTTCAACGGTACGGGCTGTAGTCTTGTTCAAATTTCCTATGGGAAGATGCATAGGGGAAAACACATTTTAGGACCCTCCCATTTCCTCTGCCCTCGCTTGACGGATCACCCCAAAACTTTAAAAGCAGCAGCTGAACTGAGTGTCGTATTAGTTTTGAAAATGTCATGAAGATTCGTCAAGGTGTGTCAAAGTTATTGGAAAAACAAAAAATGCACTTTCTATGGAAACTAGTTCCTAGCTATAGATACCTACTAGTCATCCCATCCCTATTTTAGAAATATTTATTTACCACTACTAAACTTTTTGCAATGTGTAGCTCACACCTATACTGTTAACCAATACATTATACTCACAATCCTGATAGAAAAGTATGTCCTTATAAAAAAGGTCTCATCCAGAATAAGGATGAGGTATTTGATGAAGGGTGGGTCTTTTGTGGGGGTCTGTACAGTACCATGATGGTGAAAGGTGAGTTTTCGCCTGACAAACAATAGGCTGAGATGCAGTAAAATTAGTTCAGTGGTCATTCACTTATTGTAGGGGACCAGACCTAAGAGAGAGGAACAGTGGCTAATCCTCACATCTATTGCCCTTTCTGTTTTTTGGCTTGGAGGCAGTTTACCTTCTTCGGGGACTAGGACCTACAAGGCAGACATATTTTTAGTAAGATCATGGCATGGGTTTTCTGTGGCTCTAAAGGGGATGATGTTTAGCTTTTATCTGAAGCCAACTAGGATGGAGGACTGAGTATGTGCATTTACAATACCTTGGGGGTTATTCCAACTTTGGAGGAGGTGGTAATCCGTCCCAAATGTGACGGATTTACCACCAGCCGTATTACGAGTTCCATAGGATATAATGGACTTGTAATACGGCTGGTGGTATATCCGTCACTTTACCGTCACTTTTGGGACGGATTACCACTTCCTCCAAAGTTGGAATAACCCCCTTATGTTTTTGAAGACTAAAATCCCTGGCTTAGGTGTGTTTTGGGTAGGCTTCTTTCAAGAAGGTTGTTGTTTGCCAGTTTGAGACTGATGTGTGTCAATAAATGGAGGATGAGTTTCCTTGCCCAGCACAACATGAGGACTGCACCTGCTGTTATGACCTGCGGGGGAACCCCAAGGGCTGGACTTGCTTCCACTTGTACCCATGAACAAAACAAGAAGTGGGCTCCAGGGTTCGGTTGGCTGACCCACTGTTACACTGCATGGATACAAAAGCTGCCAAAAGCCACTTTCCTGAAGAGCCCAGTTGACCAGTTTCAATTATACCTCCCCTATGCCCAGCTGGTGGCCTCTGTTGGAGTGAGTTCTGGCCCCCAGTTGCTGTTTCTGGAACCCATGGCTGGTGTCAGAGTGTACTCCTCCTGCCCAAACATCAAACACTGGGACTTCTAAACATGTTATCAACTTTCTGCACAGAAAACCGATGGAGACTAGAGTTGACTTCAAAACCACAGTCATCGATTTTGAATCATCGGCTGACCTCAACTTTTTGGTTTGCCCCACTGAAGGAAACACAGAAGGTTTCCCTGAGTGTGACACTTAGCTGAGGCCAATCGATATCAAGAACTCCCTGAGCACAGATGGCGAAGTTCACCCACTTAGGGCTTACCCACCTTTAGCGATGACTGTACAGGACCCCACTTTTCAGCAACACGCCATCATAAAACCTTGACTGAGATCTAGCTCTCAGGTTGCCTCATCAATGACTTGTTGATGACCACTTTTTCTCCACAAAAGTTTCTAAGTCAGAAGGTGATATTTCCACTTCCACTAGCCTGGTCCCTGTATCCAACCCACACTCCATCATAATTGGACTTAACTTTCAACTTGACCCAGTCTGATGCATTCAGACGCCCACGGTTGGCACTTTGTGCTCTATGGTGCTATTTATAATTCAAAGTTTAAACATTCATATCTCTGGTTCTACTTATTGGATTTTTTTCATTTTGGTGTCATTTTATTTATTAAAATATTCTATATTTTTTTTAATTGGTTCAGGATTTTCTAGTGTTGTGTTTTCACATTATTACTATTTGAATGCTGCATTAATATTATACACATTGCCTCTAAGTTAAGCCTGACTTCTTTGGGTAAAGAGAGAAAGTACAGCCCAGATTTAGTTAGTGATTTAGTTCACCTTGACAAGGATTGCGATTAATATTTGAGGTGGGTTCTCAACTCCCCCCACTAGTACTCCAATTTCTTACAGACAGGTATCCTTGAAAAGGTGAGTTTGTCATCTTCCCAAAGATACAACCCTTTAGGCACAATTCCATGAGAGTGCAGAGAACAGAGTTATTTTCAGACCTCTCTGACCTCCAGGGATATTAGGAAGCTTGTGTCCTGGGCACCAGACCTGCAAATCACAAGTCATTTCTGTAAAACTGAGGTCCGTGCCCAGAAAGGTCTCAATGTTGATTGAATGCTGCTCGGCATCAGTCCCGATGAAGTCCTCTTTGTTCGGACTTACAACATTTTCTTGAAGTCTGATCTCCTTCAGGGGGTAAGCTGGAAAGTTGAGGCCAACTGACAAATCGACATTGGTGGCTGCAGCTTCAATGGTGACCCCAGCCTCTGTTTTCAAGGCAGAAATTTGCCAAAAGTCTCTAAGTCCCATTTCTTAAAGGTTGGGGACAGGAGGAATACACTCTAACACTAGCCAAGGTCCAGGACCTGAGGGATGCCACTTGAGGGTTAGGACTCTTTTTGTTTCCTTATAGCTCAAAGAGGAGGTCAGCCAACTGCCCCTAGGAATCACTTCTGGGGTCCTGAGTTCAAGGCAAGCAGGCCCAGTATTCCTTCAGGTTCTAGACAGCAGGGCAGGCGTTCTTCTGATTCTTCACAGGTCAAACATATTCTGGGCAGAGGTCTGTGGGGTCTACTATTATGCCCAGTAGTGCCAGCCTGAGGGTAGAGCACAAGCCTTTAACCACCCGCTAAACAAGATCTAGTCAGTTCCCTCACTCCCACTGGGTTTGGATGCAGTCTGACTAGAGAGAAAAAAGGGTGGCAGGCCTTCATGTGAGCTTCAACTGCCAGTGACAAGGTAGGCATTTTTGAAGCTCGAGAAGGAGATGAGCATAATCCCAACGGAAAATGTCAACTTTCTAAAAGGGTAATTTCTAAAATCTGTCTTATAATGCAAAGTGCCTGGTGATCACAGTGGGATGTGAACGCCTGGCACTTCCACTGATAATTGTGGATTTTTTGTAGAGGGAACAGCTCTTTGGGCAAGGACCTGTGCTCATTCATCTCACCTAATATTGTCAGTCTTTGTGTATCCCCTGTAGATATATTATTGGCCCACTAGACACCAGGGAAAGTAAATAAAAACAAACTAAGTGGTGGGGTGGCCCAAATGCATAGGCTCATGCCCCAAATCCACAGGTGAGCAGTATATAGACTCCACCCTGTGGCAGCCTGAAAGGTCTGCTCCAAACTTTAGCTCCACATAGGCAGAATGCCCATTAGATGCCAGAAAAATAAAAAACAAAAGGGTGGGGTGACCCATCATGCAGGGGGGCATGCCCCCACCCATAAAAGGGTAATTACAGTCCTTGTGGCCTTATTAGGGCAGATTAGATGATGTGCCCACAATCTTCACCCTGCACAGACCGAAACACCAATAGACACCAGGAAAAGTATTTTAAAAAAAAGGGATGGAGCTATGCATAAGGCCATGCCTCACCCCAAAAGGGGAAATGACAGTCTTTCTGCTCCCCCTGTAACAATGATTGGTGGTTTTACTCAATCTGCCCCTAGGGAGGTAGAAAGTCCACTAGACACCAGGTATTTTTCATTTGGGTGAAACAAAACAGTCTTGGAATCCAAGCCTTAAACTGGACCATAAAACCACCCCAAAAGGTTCAGTCTTTCTGACCACCAAAGGAGCAGAGAAGGGGTTTGGTCCTGCAGAAGTGGGGCCAGAAAGCACACTGGATGACAGAAATATTTGTTAGAAAATAATGGGGTGGGGTATGGCTCAGCTTGACATCAGGCCCCACCTCCACCCCTAAAGCTTCAACATTCTTTCTGCTTCCTTGTGGTTTATAGTATCCCCATGGCTACACCAAACAAGAGGACATTTCAGTTCTTTTGTGTGTTGCTTTACAAATGGACCAGTACAGAGGGGCTACATCTCTATATCATCCCAGTTTCCATGTTGAATGGCTGCAGTATTAGGGCTTGGGCTAGACCTCCACTCAAGGAAACCTACTAAACACAGAAATTTGGGAAAACTAGTCACTCAGGGGAGTCCAGGTTGGTGTGACTTGCCTGATTTCACAATATTCTCTTACTCACAATGCCACATAAACCACAAACTGTGTTTGAAATCACTACTTTTCCTACCATTTCTGTGACCTAAACTTTCAGAATCTGCAGGAATCCACAATCTTCTTAACACCCAACATTTACCCACTTGTCCTGATTTTTTTTTTAACCTGCTTGTGTGGCACGGTGTGGCACCTGCAACACACAAAGCCACAAAATGCAACATGGTGAATATCATTACTAGGGGTAGCTGCAGTATTTGAAGTTGGTAGCCATGCAGGAAAACTTAACAAACTCAGGCATTTCTAAAAGTAAGGTATCCAGGGGAGTCCACGTGGTGTTCTTTGTGTGGATTCCACAATGTTTTCTTACACACAGTGCCCTGCAAACCTCCAACTTTGTCTAAACTCACACATTTTCCTTACTTTTCTATGAGAGAAACTTTCGGAATCTGCAGAAATCTACAAAATGCCTATCACCCAGCGTTCTCCCACTTGTCCTGCCAAAAATGCTGCCCTGCAATTGTAATTAGATGTAGTGTCTAAAAAAGGCATGGATTAAACATGGACAGTGGGAGTTATTTTAAATATATCCGTGCAATTTCCCAGTTCCCTCCATGGCAATCTACAAACCCTGGGTACTTTTAGAATCCACCAGAAGTTGAAAAAAGGACACAAATTTGGTGTGGCTATCTTTTGCAGAAATATGTTATAGGTTCATCTGCAAGCTGCTTAAACAAACAAAACAGATCTTACCATTAAGGGAGAAAAGCCTTAGCAATCAAGTGGTTAATCATAGCTACTGAGCAGTAGCATAGTCAGTATGTTATGGTCACTAATGCAACGCAGGAAATGGGGCCCCATGACTACTGTTTGAATTATAAAGCACATAAATCTCGGTGTTTGATGGGCCCCTGGGCCCCGGTGGCACTGCATCTGCTGCACCAATGGGAACTACGCCCCTGCCACTAACGTGCGTCCTTTGACATGAGCAGCAAAGATGAACTCCCTGATGCTCTGCAGATGATTGTTTTTGTGTCCCAGCTGCCGGAAGTCCCACCCCTTATGGCGAGACTTCTGGAACCCAGGAAACACCTGTGTCCTGCTCAGACACTCACGCTGAGAGGCAGCACGAACAATTCCCTCTAAGCTTTCAGGAACCTTTCATCCGTTACGCGAGCTCAAACAGAGCCTCGTTTGGCTTACGACGATCTCGTGCTTTCTTTTTGCTTGTATAAACTGCATGCCTTTATTTATTTTAAATAGATTACCCAACAACTTTTTGTGATTGTATATAACAGCTAATTTTCCTTCACCTTTACCATATTGTATGCCACTCTGGCGCACTGTTTTGGACCTGGTTCGCGCTGTCGAAGATGCAAAAATACAATGTTTAAACAACGCTGCCTTCTTGCCAGCAGGTGGCAGCGTGGATTTATTCCCAGACTCAGCTGGTACTGCCAGTCTGTGGATGCGGATCAGCAGCCTGAGCCAATGAGAGGCTGGCTGCATGTGCTACAACAACAGACTTCTCATAAATATGCAGCACCCGAGTTTATTTCATAAGCGGTCGTCAATCACTGGCTCAGCGTCTTCCCGCCCCCTCCCATGCAAATAAGGTTTGTTCTTAGACTAGAAGAATTCACAGGTGTTCAGCTTGCCTCGAGTATACCTTTAGTAGTGAGCCGAGGGGAAGAAGTGCAAGGAAGGAGTTTGCCTAACATGGATTCCTCGTTGCCGTGTTACCCACGTGTTCTTGCATTAAATTAACTGCAGAGAGCCAAAAAATGATGAATATGGTGCACAAATGCAAAAAGTCACATTTGCTTAAGTTTTGCACAGGTGCTCGAGAAATGCAACGTGACGTGAAATATATAATCAATATACTTACCCCTTGAAAAGCTTTTATGGATAACACTAAGTTGCCACTCAGTCACAAATGTTAGTGAATGTGTCTGCTTTATGTGTCTGCTTTATGCACATTATTACCCTTGTCCTCAGTCTTAAATGTGCCATTACCTTCTGGTGAGCGCTCGTGCAAAGTAGGGGTAGATTTATCAATACTTTGTCCCGCCTATACTGAGGCAAAAGCAGTGCAGACTCTTAATATGGTATTTCCTTTCCATTACAAAACTATTTTTTGCAGCAAAATTGCCCTTTGTCCTGCAAATAGTGCTTTGCGATACTCTGTGCTACTAGGCAGTAAAGTGTCATTTAATTGTAGTTACATAATGCTTATTTCCTCTGATGTCATTAAAGTGCTTTCGGCTAGTAGCTGCTACTCCAGAACCCTAAATGGATTGGTGATGGATTAGTATAGGGAAATCTAAATTGTTATTTCGAGCGGTGGAAATCCGACTCAGTTGGATTGAACAGGATAAAGGAGGGATAAAGAAAGGAAGCGTCTAGAAAGTGTTATTATAGGGATCATAGTGGTACAATGAGGTTTGGGATGAGTCAAAGGAGGTAGAGAGGAGGGAAGAGTCTAAAAGAGGTTTTTAGGGAGATCATAGTGGTACAATGAGGTTTGGGATAAGTCAGAGAGTGGAGGTAGAGGATAGATTGAAACGGAATAGGATGAGACTGTAGTGAATTGGAGAGAGTTAAAAGTTGCTTTTCTTATTTTCAATGATTTATTTATTTGTGTAGAGTAGCAGCAGAATTACAAATATATAGTTACATAACTATATAGAAAGGTATACACGTATATGTAAAATAATGAAGAGATATAACGTTGTATTACATAATGTTCCATATGTACATGTATGGATAAATAGTTACAAACTCAAACGTTCAAATGTTGCTATACATAAAGTACATTTTGCTATGTACTTTTTCTCTTTTTTATTCATTTTTTGGAAATGTTCGTTTTTTATTTCTTTTTTTCTCTATTTCTTTTTATTTTATATGCCTCCCTTAATATTTCAATAGTGAAGCACTTATTGGTACACATTTTATGAACATATATACACATTGCGATATCTGAAATAAAATAAAAGAGACCCACAAGCATATAATCAAATAACTTATCACATAATCTAAGTCTAAACCTCCAACTAAGCGAAACCACTATGAGCCATACTTAAGCATTCTGGGCAGCCACTGATGGTTTCTGATGCAAAGACATAGCTACTAAATGTGTTACACCAGGCTTTGCTGTGCAGCTGGCATGCATTGTGTGAAATGTTTTGAAACATGTCTCGGAATAGGAATTTTCTCTGGAAGGGTTTGCTTTTAGCACAAAACCTATATTAGCGCATACACCACTACACAATGGCACAAATATGTGTGCCTAGAGCTCGGCAACCTTATAGTGCACCATCGCAGGAGGAGACAGCAGCAGCAAGGCCTCAGAGTAGTTTTCTCCTCCTACAAGAATATATTTTTGAATATCTGCCCCTAGGAGTGCAATTTTCTCCCTGTGAATTATTTGAGTTAGTGCTGAATCGATCGGTCAAAGATGCAATTTGGCACGTTCTTTCTGTAACTCAGGAGATTAAACAGGCCAATAAGAACATTAAATTCGTTTCTCTGCAACAAATGGAATGGGCTGGTGTGGTCATTGTGAACAATAAAGACCTTAATCTGGAGTTTGATTTGGTACTAATGTGAATAAAAGAATTGTGTCCTCAAATTTTTGGGAAGTCATTAGCAGAAGACTACATTTCACTTGTGCGTTTTCAACATGCAATGGAAAAGCAGAGGGCAGATAGGTCTTAGGGCAGGCAACGTTTTTGAATGCATAAAAGTACTTTTAAGTTGGTAACAGTAGTTCTGTCTTTCCTCACGTTTGACAACAAAGGCGATATGACATAAAAGGAACATAGGAACATAGCATTTAAACAGGAAAGGTTGCCAGTAAGCTCATTGGGCGTGTTTGCCCATTCCTCCTAATACTAAGAGGGTACGTGGTCTCCAGCTTTACTTGTAAAAATATAATATTATATAAGGTTGCTAGTTACAGCTCAAACTAATCACCGAACTCAGTGCACAAATACACAATGGTGCTCACATTGAACTAGCAGCCAAACAACATTTTGGAGAGATGTCAAATTCAGGAAAAGGGATCAGCTACGGTAGCTTTTCAATTGGGATTAGAGTCATGTTCTGATTACAACATGAAACCATAGGACCTCTGGATCTTGGGGCAATAGAGATATGATTAAAATGATTCTGTGATTGTGATACCGAATCTCAGGGGATGGGATATTACCATCAGACCTAGAGTGAACTGTAAAAAATAGCTTCGTGTCACTCTTGGGCCATATGGGGTTGGGTTATATGTGGTCCCACCAAGTTAAGGAGGTACGGGGCAGATGAGAGCAATGCAGGCATTTCTCAGCTGTCTCCTTCAGGTCTTTGACTTTCTTATGAAGCACATATTGTCAAATCCATCATAGTCATTAGGATGAAGACTCTCAGAGCACGTTTGAAGGGTGGAACTCCTGAAGATCTTGTTGTTGCCATAAAGTTTCTCTGTTTTTCTCCTCTCCATGGAAGTACAACTCCATTCTTCATAGAAGGGCAGAGCAGGGCTTCTCCAGTGCCATAAGGGTGATAGTCATGAGAAAATTGCGGAGGCTGCTGGGAGTGGGGCTAAGACCAGCTACTTAGGCCATCTCCCATTTTGGGATATCATCAACAGGCGATGCTGAGGATCTTCTCCAGAAGTCCTGACATGTGGCGGGACTGACTCCAGAGAACTCATACTTCTAAAGTTCAGGGAGGACACTGACAGGAATCCCGGGCCAAATAAAGGACGTACCACGTTGAAAATTCTATATATGCAACTTATTAATACTAGACACCTCCTCGTGAGCATTCCTGTAAAGAGGCGCGGGCATCGCGTGGTCAAGGGAATGTGCAGTAGGTGAAGGTAAGGCAGGCCTTTTTAAAGAGGATCTCTCTTGTTTACATACAGATCTTAATGAAGGAAAGAACACAGACAGAATCCAGGATGTGTATTGGGGTCTGATGTGGTAGATGCCTCAAGTGGCCCTCAGCTAGCTAAAAGACTTAGAGGCAGAGCTGTCAATGCAACAAAAGTGGTTTTGGCCAGTCCTGGTCGGTATTTTATATCAGAACCCAGGCATCACAGGATATGTGAATTCAATAATCACGAGCCCAAGTAGAAAGGGCTACCATATTAGCATGAGTGAACCTATATGAAGGCGGTCAGGTCCCCAACGCAATGCAGAACCGCAACCTTTATATTGTGCGATATTCGAGGTGTCCGTTCACACAGCACAATGACACGTAAGCATGCCACCTGTAGTAACATTAATACCATAAACAGGCTACGTGTTACACGTCTGCAAATGGGCCTGCAAGAAAACACTGAGCAGTGTCAAAATGTCAGAACTTTCCATGTGAGGGCCTCTGTCCCTCCAGAAGAATGTTAGGTTGTGTGAAACAGTCAACCTCGCAAGGTGGACAAAAGATTACCTATTGTGTTCACAAAAAATACCAGATTGGGTTTGGCATTCTGGACAAGCCAGTGGGGGCAGGTTGAAGAGATGTAGGTCCAGTCCAGAAAGAACAAAGAATGACACACTTATCATCAGCCTAGTTAGTTCCCATTTACCCCCTAGTGGTACCTTTAAGGGTCGTGAGGAAAACTACCAACAATGCGAGTTCAAGGGGTACCATTGAGCAATCTGGCCAAAGAACCCTCACTGGGTCCACAACACAGTCAACAATAGGAACCTTGTTCTTTCATAGAACACCAATACCGCCTCATAATACGCCATACTCACTCATTTCTAGCCCACTTCTGTTGACAACACAGTCGTTATTGCAGTACAGAATGAACAACAAATGAGTCACAATATAATCTCTCCATTGAATTATGCAAGCAATTCTGAACGATATCCCTAGTTCGCATCTCTCATCTGAGCTTGGGCTACTCTAGCAAGAAGGCAAAAATGTCCATTGCATCCCCTTTCTTTTATTCTCTTTTCACATCATCCCTTGCTTCTCAGCTACAGGCTTGTACCTCCAAAGCACTGGAATTAACTATCATTGTTATTAGACCAACTAAATGCTACTCATTTTATCGACCTCGGAAGGATAGCACACTGAGTGGGAATGCTAAAATCAGAATGCAATTTACAGTCCATGCAGATCCTCGCAGGTGGCTTGTAAGGCAAAGAGCTATTTAAAACCCGTTACTATGATATGGACGTTGTTCGAATATGAGGGGCATGCGGCAAGTGGAATATTGACAGATAGCTTGAGCTGACAGATTTTCGCTCCATTTTCCCCATCAGACATAGGCCTTTTTTTAAATATTCTCTCACTCTACAAAATGTATCTGTTGGTCAGCCTTTGCCAGGCACATCCACATTAAGGTCTGCCCCTTGAACGCTGCTAAACCATAATCTCATCTCAAATCACAAACTGGTGAAGATCAAAGGTAAAATATAGTGCCTAATAGAGCTACTGAAAATAAGGGCAAGCTTCCACGGCCAACACACTCACTTCACACTAGCATTTTTCAACCCTAATCTACCAAGGTAGCTCTTGTAGATTATCTAGCTTGCCTTTAAACACACTAAACACTGCATTTTACTCTTTGTTCTGAAAGAAGTCATGGCACTTGATGGCATAAAAATACAATGGTAGTCTTCACATTGAATTGGGTTCCAACAGGTCATTGGCCACCAAAATCACTAGCTGGGTACCGAACGCATCAACTTTCTTCACAATTATTTCAAGGCCTGCATTACACTATTGGCACACTACATCCGGAGCAGAGAGATCTGATTAAACTCCAGAATGGTGTGAGTGATCTGCAAAAAATGGTGGATTACTCACTGTGAACTGGATAAAAGTTAATCACTTGTTTCAGTTTTTCCTAAATAGAGGTCCTCTGTGTGGGGCCTAGATACAAACTCCTTACTCCTTGCATCAAGACCAGGGTCTCATCCCTGGTCTCTGAACATCAAGGCCCATATTTATACTCTGCGTGCACCAGATTTGCGTCATTTTTTTTGTGCAAAATCGGTGCAAAACTAAGACAATATTTATACTTTGACGCTAGACCCCACGAACGTCAAAATATCTCAGTGTGTGTCCTTTTCTGGATGCGTGAAACCACCTTGCGTTAATGACATGCAAGGTAGGCGTTCCTGTCCAAAAAATTACTTAAACACCAGTGCGCCATATTTATCCAACCGTGCAAAAATGGCGCACAGCTGGGAGGCGGAGCCGGAAAATGACGTAAATCCCAATTTGCATCAAAAATTAACGCCTGGGTCAGGGCAGGCATTAAGAGACCTCTGGGCTCTTTTCCATGGTGGCAGACCATGGAAGCAGTCCACAGGTGCCCTTCCCTGTACCCAGGGACACCCTCTGTCACCCTAGCCACCCCTGGAGGACACCCATGGATGAGGGGACCAAACCATGGTAAGTGCAGGTAAGTACATATTTTTTTAAATTTTAAGTGGCATAGGGGGGCCTAACTTGGGCCCCCCTACATGCCACTGTGCCCAATGGCCATGGCCAGGGGACAAAAGTCCCCTGGCCATGGCCATTGGGCAGGGGGGCATGACTCCTGTCATTGCTAAGACACAAGTCATTTCCATGGGGGTTGTGCATCAAAAAATGGCACAAGTCAGGTTAGAGCCAATCCTTTTTACTCTAACATGACTTGCACCATTCTTTCACGCACAACCCTCATTCTTCCCTACGCCTCCGCTGCCCGGTTAGAGTAATTTATTTTTACGCTAACCAGGCCACAGTGCCGGCTAACGTCATTCCATAAATAAGGCGCCCGGCTGGTGCGTTGGAATGGCGTTAGCCGGTGGTAAACATTTTGACGCGAATCTGCCCAAGCGCTGATTTGCGTCACAAAGTATAAATATGGGCCGAAATCAGCAACCTTCAAGTAACCTTGGCTGTAGACCTGTCCTGACTTCTGCAAGTAATCAAAATATTAAAGGCAAACGTGTACCGTGGGTATAGGAACTAGATGTATGCCATCCTCCTTTTGCAATTGACACCCAAAGGCTTGAGCTAGCCCCAAGATATGTGACTACTGCAGTGACATTTGCACTGGACTACCCACCAATTCACTAAATAAGAGCATAATTATGTCATTATACCAACATTTCTTACAGCTCTCAGACAATCAAATGCTATAACAGCAACGAACAAACATAAAACCATCAACCTCCATGTGACCTATAATCGTGCCTCCAGCCTTATCCTTGTTCCAAAGGAGATCTGATCTAGACCATAAGAACTGTCCAATAGCTTCTGATCAAAAATATGGTTATTTTAAGATGCAGGCCCAAAAAGCATTCTATGGCTAAGTGCATACTAACCGCGGTAGAGCTCTCTCACCTCGCTTGCAGGCGAATGTTGGCTCAGGGTTGACAACCCAAAATCTGCCGGACATCTCGAGGAAAAAATGCATGGGCTCGGTGGCAGATTGTGGCTTTCGATTTACCTTCCTCTACATTAATCTGTCCCTGCATTTCTGCCTCGAAACTGATCTTTTTAAGGGCAAAATAGCCAATCGACCCCTCTCATCCTCCCCGCCTACGTATCATAGACTTTGAAACGTGCACATATTCTGTTCCACCTCAATGCTGTTCCCTCCCCTCGCACAATAATCTGAAGCAGCCACGTGACTGCTTGTCAGCATTACAAACAACATTTCAACTATATAGCGATTACGTGCTTTGTTCATTTTTGATAGAGCCCACTCTAACAACCCCAGTTCAAGCTCCTCACAGACACCTTCAAAGCTTCAGAGCCGCTTTCTTAATTCACGACTTTCGCAACAAGCTGAAGTGCTGGCTGTTCGAGCAGGCCAACCCACCAGTCCCAGGCCAGGCTAGAATTACACCTGCTTCGGCGCCAGGACACCCACACGGGCGGTAGTGCGCGTGAAAAATGCACGTATCAATGGAGGGGTTCATCTTGTTTCAAGTGCTTCCAGTTCGGAAACATAAAGGAAGTAACACACACTTATATACACCGATTCGCCTACAAAAGCCCAATTGGGTGACGTGGGGAAATACACGCCAGAATTTGCACCCCTGTCTCTTAGTTCCACCGCGGACAATATAACCTCTGGACAAAATAAGAAGAAAAAAAAGGCACAGCTTGCCATAAAAACCTGGTTCCACGCACTGCTGCACCCCATGCAGAAGGGGTAACTTTCGCAGCCAGTTTTATGGCATTGTTCTGTGCTCGACACGATCATAATCTCCGCGGCAGTAAAAAAAAAAAAAAAAAAGAGAGAGAGTCCCTCGTAAATAAGATCTGGCTGCCAGAGGGAAGGGTGGTTTATAGCGCCCCACCCCTTTACCCAAGAGAGTTCACTTCCCTCCCTCAGATTCCCTCTAAAATATCACCTAACTTCATAATGATGAAAGCACTACAGTTTAATTTATTGCTTCAGCGCACACACCGGGAATAACCTGTGCGAATGGGGCTGATAGGCGCATAATGCAGCAATGCAATCTTCTGGAGCGGGCAGCAAGAGGCGCCCGCCAGGGAGCTGCTCGCTAATACTGATGTGTGTCAGCGCTGTGATCCGGCGTCGCCAGCCATATAATGCAATTAGTGTAGTGTTATTATGATATTAATAGTGTGTGTGCGCGCGTGCCAGCTTGCCAGGCTGCCACACTGAATGAGAAGAGCAGCCAGAGAGTCCCCGCTTTTATAGTTGACAGGAAGGCGTGCCAGTAAGGGTTCAGCTCACAAGCTCACAGCCACGTTCATCGCACAGATTTAACCCCTTATGCACAGGTTCACACAATTAGTGACCATTCAGCTGCACAACACGAGTCGTTAAGGTTTTTGGAGAGTGTTGTTTGTTAAATCGGGCTTTGGTGCCAGGTGCTTACAGTTAAAGATCCTGACGAGGGTCAAACTGCGTGGTTGAAACTAATCCAGGGGCATTCCGCGAGCGCGCTCAAGGACAGTGGTTGGAAGACTCGAGAGTTTAGCGACTGCTCTGACTTTTTGAAGAACGACAACCATTTTGTTGATAACACACGCAAAAGGACCATCTCACTCACCGATCAACACAGGTCGCAGATCATCACAGGTCGCCGACCATCACGATATTGTATGTCATAGGCCGCCAACTCACACGGTGCCATCATGTGACACACGACATAGGCTCCCTTCAGACGTTCACCTGGTGATGAGTTCTTATTACAAGCAGCAGGTAAACGACCTGAAATCCACTGTAAACAGTGGTTTACCAGTTTATTTTTGGAGGCTTTGAATTGCTGACCTCCTTCATGCAAGCTTTTTTTTCTTCTTTTTGGAAGATTGACTCTCTGGTACTTCTCAGCACAAGACCCCACCTCCTCTAGGGCTCCGCCCCTCCACACACAGTGACATTGTTGTTTTAGTTGGCAGATATGCCATCACCATGTTACTTTAACACAGTGGTGCATGAAAGAAAAGGGCAGCAGAAACCATCTACTGCAGTGATACTCAAAGTGTGGCCACAGGGCCGCATGCAGCCCTCCTGAACTTTACCTGTGGCTCCCGGTCACCAGTTGCAATCGCCTGCTGTTTACTCAACTCAGCACCAATGTTAAAAGTATGTTAAATAAACAGTTAAGCATTTTTTTAAATGTTAATTGAAGTGGAAGAGAGGAAGCAACTAGGTTGTCCTGCTTCAAAACCACCTTCATTTTAAAAACCATCTTGCAGCAAAAGTGTAAAAATATAGTAAAGTCTCTTCAAAATTCAGAAAGTGTATTTCATTATTATGCAGAACCTTTTTGACTTAATACTCCGTGCATTATGAAGTATTTTTTAAAAGTGAGTTTTTAAACAAGATTTTAGATACATACCTCCTCCATCCTGACAACAATGCCAGTAGTGAACTAAGAGGCGTTAGCGCGTCAGACCTTACTAAGTAAACTTACAAGGGAGACGCAAATAGGTCGATGAACCTTTTGACTCACTTTGAGGTTTTCCCACCACATATCCCGTACATGCACAGATCTATAACCGATAACAATAAATAACATTTGTGATCAATAGGAGTCAGTAATTGTCACACACCATGACCTTGCAGTCATGAATAAGCAAACCTTTATGTAAAAGCTAGAACATTTATTTCCCTATATTAACAATGCTAATGTTATGTAACTTAATCTCAAAATCAAATGATAAACATACAGAAACAGCACTGGCTGACCAAAGCGGTGAAAGAATCGCAGACTAATCAAAGCTTGAGCTACTACACATTCTAAAGTTACAGTACAAATCAATAACAAGAATAACTGCGCAAACAATATTACACACATTTAGAACTGAGCAAAGAAAAGACTAGAATTACCATGTTTGGGTTTCATGCAAAAGAATTTAGTCAACAGAAATTTGGAAAAACACCCAACTATGGCTCTGCCAAAATAAAGGTTGGTACCTAGAAACAAAAGCAAATAGACACAGCAATCAAAAACAGTGATGGTATACCTCTCCTCAATTGGATCAGCACGCTAAAACAGTCTTCATCATCAGGACATCAGTCTGGTCAGCACGGCATCAGGATTCAGCATCAAAGTTCAGATGAAGCATAGTCTCTTTAAGCAATAAAGTTAAGCACGTCTCTTCTCAAGACGGAAAAATGAGCAAAATGGTGTCCTCTTCTCAGTGCACTCCAGCTAAGTTAGATTACCTAAAACTGCTTCCTATGTCCCTATTGGTCCAAGAATCGCATGTTTACTTTTAATCCAATGAAACTGAACCCTCAAATCTACAATTCTACTAGTACATGGTTCACATGTCGATGATTGGTTCTCATCTCATCCGTTCTCGTCATTGCGCTCATCAGGTAACAATATTGTTGCAGCTTATACTCCAAACAGTGAATTCATTGTCTTCTCCTAGGAAAGTCAGTCTCACACACATTACATTAAACATTGTTTCACTAGCAAATACATCATCTCCTAACAAGCAGTTCTCATGAGAACAGATTTCCGCTATGAGCACATGGTCAGCACATTGGTAAATCACAATTTAATTTCTCTAAGCATCCATTTTAGAAGTCAATTAAGAAATGCAGCTTCACATGAGGCCATGCAACTAGGCCAAGACCTTGCTAAGTTAAGGCTTATGCTTAATAAAAACAAATAAATAATATATAACCCTTAATATGACATATTACTACATTAATCAAAAATAAGCTCGACATTTCATATTAATAAGCCATTAATAACTACACTTCGTGTACATTGGCACCCACTCACGTGGGCGCACCTTCAAATGTGTGCATTATTTTTCTCTACGTTATTACATTTTCTATGCAAATTCAACTCTCAGAATACATGAATAATAATTAATATTTTAATTAATATTTTCTGCAGTAACAGAGGCGAGTGAGTTGTTGTGTGCACTCTTTGAGCGGCTTGGGTTCCTATTAAACATGAACAGTGTTAGACCTGGCATCATTGGTGTGGTTTTACCCCTAACCTTTTGCCTTCATCCCTCTTGTTTTGTTGACTTTATTTTTGCTGGCTTTAGGACTGCTAACAAGTGCTAAAGTCGTCTCTCCTAAAAAATGGCAGAATTGGCTTATACCTTACTGGTATATTTAATTTACTTGTAAGTCCCTAGTAAAGAGGCACTACCTGTGCCCAGGGCTTGTAAATTAAATGCTACTAGTGGGACTGCAGCACTGATTGTATCACCCACTTAAGTAGCAATTTAAACATGTCTCAGGTCTGCCACTGCAGCCTGTGTGTGCAGTTTTAAACTGCCAGTTTGACCAGGTAAAGCAGACCTTTTACCAGGCCGGAGGACAAGGTGCAGTGTATTTAAAAGTTGGACATGTACTTTTAAGTATTACATATAATAGTAGTGAGAAACTCTAAATGCATTTTTTACTGCTGCAAGGCCACCTCCCTAACATTGAAGTTATCTTATTACATCCAATAAGTGATTATTTCCAAATGGGAGCAGATAACTAGTTTATTTTTGGTGTCTTTGGAATCGTAATGAAAAATCCTCTCTCATGGTGAAGTTCCATATTTAAATTCAAATTTTGAAAAAGCCACTATAAAGACATTTATAATTTTCTTGCCTTAGCCATTTAGGCCCTCATTACAACCCTGGCAGTCGGTGTTAAAGCAGCGGTAATACCGCCAATAGGTCAGCGGTAAAAAAATGGGATCATGACCACGGTGGAAACCACCAAAACATACAGCCACTTTAACACTCTGACTGCCACGGCGGTAGCAACAAACACCGCAGCGGTAACTGCCAACAGACAGGTGGAAGTCAATGTACCGCCCACCCCATCACAACCCGCCCATCCGCCAGCTTTTTCGGGGTAGTACCAATGCCATCAAAAGCACGGCGGAAACAGTAGTTGGAAGGGAAACCACTCACCTCTCAACACTCAACGAAGAACCAGGACGCCATGGAGCCCAAGCTGCAGGTCCTCCCCATGCTGGTCTACCTCCTCATCTACCAGGAGTGCCAACGGCGGTGGTGACCACGTGAGTACTGCATCTAGTACATAGGGGAGGGGGGGGAAGAGAGTGACGCACACAAGCAACACACCACACCCCCACCCTCACCCACAATACCATACACACAAACACATGCATCAACATTACATTTACACCCCGTAACCCCCTGGAAGAACGCAAGGACAAAAGGAATAGAGTCAAATCAGTGATATTTTAGAAAAAGTCAGTTATACGTACGATTTTTAAAAACAGTATTTACAAAGATATGCAATTTGTACACCATTGTCCACACAAAATGTCCGTGGGGCACTGGTCCAAAACTCATAGGCCAAGCCCACACTTGACTCCTACCTCAATATGGAGAGAACACTGCAGGGGCATCAGGTCGAAAACACACAGGCACCTCGGGGGAGGGTGAAGGGGGGTGCACCTCAGCCGGAAGATGGTAAAATGCCACTGCTCCTGGAGGGGACTCCATTCACACAGAAAATGTCCTGGGGAGTGCAAGGCTACAGTCTCTCAAGTGGGTGGGTTGCCCACAGCGATGTCCTGGGGAGTGCAAGGACACAGTCTCTCAAGTGGGTGGGTTGCCCACAGCGATGTCCTGGGGAGTGCAAAGCCACAGTCTCTCAAGTGGGTGGGTTGCCCACTGCTTGGTCCTGGGGAGTGCAAAGCCACAGTCTCTCAAGTGGATGGTTTGCCCACTGCTTGGTTCTGGGGAGTGCAAGGCCACAGTCTCCCAAGTGGATGCCTTCTTCCACTGGTTCTGGAGGGGGCTTTGTGCCCAGTGTGCTTCATCCTGCCAAGGATTGAGTAAGTGGATGCCTTCTTCCACTGGTTCTGGAGGGGGCTTTGTGCCGAGTGTGCTTCATCTTGCCAAGGATTGGGTGAGTGGATGCCTTCTTACACTTGTTCTGGAGGGGGGTTTGTGCCCAGTGTGCTTCATTCTGCCAAGGATAGGGTGAGTGGATGCATATCTCCACTGGTTTGTGAGGGGGCTTTGTGTCCAGTGATGCAACACTTGGGGTGTGGCATTGCACAGTTCCCTCACCTGGGTGTATGAAGCACGAGATTTGCAGGGACCAGGTTGCATGATAGTCCATGGAGGCAGGGCTGGACTCCATCCGGTGACGGCTGCAAACTGGTGGTAGTGCCGGGGCTGGTGGGGGTGCTGCCAGTGGTGGAGGGAGGCTCCAGCCCTTCTCCAGCAGCCTCGGACGGCTGCCCACTGGGGCTGCTGCTGCTGGTAGCGGTGCTTCAGTCAGTGGTGCAGGTGGCGGTGCTTGCGGCGGGACCTGTGGTGGTGCTGGCGGCGGTGCAAGTGGCGGTGCTGGCCGTGGTGCAGGTGCTGCCAGTGGTGGAGGGAGGCTCCAGCCCTTCTCCTGCAGCCCTGGATGGCTGCCGACTGGGGCTGTTGCTGCTGACAGTAGTGGTGCTTGCGGCGGTGCACGGGGCGGTGCTTGCAGGGGTGCTAGGGGTGGGGCTGCTGGCGGTGCTGGCCGCGGTGCAGGTGGCAGTGCTGGCGGTTGTGCTGGTACCCACCAGGCCTTCACCTGCAGCCTCGGACGGTTGAAGTGCCTTGGCTGCTGTTTTCTGCCCCTTCCTCACCTTGGCAGATGGTGGTGTGACCTTGGGTCTGGCAGCTGGAGTCTTTCAGGTGGACTTGATGGGTGGTTGTGGCTCCTTCCCCTTGCTGGATCCTGTCCCCCTCTTCACCTTGCCAGGTGGCGGAATGGTTTTGGCCTTTGCAGGGGTTGGTGGCACACTGGCTGGGCTGACGGGTGCCCCCTTTGAGACTTTGATAGCTGCAGGAACCAGAGCGGACAACGATTTGGTGGCTGAGGTGCTGGGCTGGGTTCTGGCCACCCTGGCCTAAGGGGAAGGACCGGGGTGGGGAGGTGTAGGGAAGCAGTCAAAGTTGGCCAGGAAAAGCTTCTTAGGGGCACTGGGGTGGGAAGATGGAGAGGGTTTGGAGTGAAGGAAGAGGGAGTGGTTGTAGGAGGTGTCTGCCTGCTGAGTTTGGATGCAGGTGCATGGGCTGGATGCTGTTGTGAGGTGGATGGCTGTTGGGTGGGTGGGTGCTTGCGTTTGTGTACTTTGGGAGAAGGGGTCACAGACACACTGAGAGAGGACACAAGGGATGTGTGCATGGATGTGGGGGTGGTGACTGCCAGTGAGGGGTGTGTTGTGATGGGTGTGCTGGTGATTAAGGTAGTGGATGAGGATGCAGTGCATGCAGGTATGAGTGGAGACGCTACTGGGAGGGAGGGGGACAAGGTGGAGGCAGTGGATGTTGGTGTGTCTGCATGGGGATAGTGCTTGTGTGAGTGCCTGTGAGATGAAGTGTGGTGCTTGTGTTTGCCTGAGACACTTTTGTGTGGTGATTTGGGTGAATGCTGGTCTGAAGGTGTGCTTGGGATAGGTTGAGGTTGAGGGAATTGGGACTGGGTAGAGGAAGTTGGAAGAGGGAGGCTAGAGACAGGGACAATGGCTGCCATCAGTGCTGAAGCCAGAGCCTGAAATGCTCTCTGTTGGGCCGCCACGCAAGAGTGAATGCCCTCCAGGTATGCATTTGTTTGTTGCAAATGCCTCTCGACACCTTGGATGGCATTCAGTATGGTTGACTGCCCAACAATGAGGGATCTCAGGAGGTCAATAGCCTCCTCACTGTGGGCAGCAGGGCTGACTGCGGCAGGGCCTGAGGTACCTGGGGTGAAGGAGATGTCCACCCTCCTGGGTGAGCGAGCACGGGAAACAGGCTGAGGGGCTGCTGGGAGGTCATTGCTGGTATGGGGGTGGCAGCTGTACCTGTTGTTGGGGTGGGAACAGAGGTGTCCGCCACCACCAGGGAGCTTCCATCGGAGGAGGTATCACAGTCTGTGGTGTCCCCTCCTGTCCTTGTCGTTGTGCTCCCCTCGCCCTTCGTCCCACTGGTGCCTTCATCGTCAGTGAATTCGGCCTCCAGGCCCATGTGGGATGCAGATCCCTCTGTCACCAGTGCCTCTGCTCCTCTGCCAGATGATGCTAATGCACACAAGGACAGGGTGACAAAACAAAAATGGGGGGGGAGAGACAGAGGATACACTTGGTCAATGCCAGCAACAACACTACCGTTAGCGTACATAACTCACAGGGAGGAGCCCTATGCAATAGGCCATGCACTACCAGTTATTAAGATTGTCACCAGCCCATGGAGTACAATGCCTAAAGCCAATAGCTGCACACCTGAAACCCACAGGACCCTGCCCAGTAGTAGATGCCCACTAACACTATTGGGGGTGGAGTGCTTCAGAGCCTGCCCAACAAGGGACCTATCCTGCCATGTTCGCCCTGGCCTAGGGGAACCTATAGCCCACATCCCCCACCCAGGTAAATGTTAACATGTGCACAGTCATGAATCTGAATCTGTGCTCACCCCCTTGTGGCTGCTGTGATGCCTTCAAGCGCCCATTCAACTCTGGATAGGCCTCCACCAGGATGCGGAACATCAGGGGGGTCAGGATACGATGGGCACCCCTTCCTCGTTGGGAGGGCAGCCCCAGCTGGGCCTCCGCCGTCTTCCTTGCCTAGCGGCTCAGGTCCTCCCACCATTTGCGCAGTGGGTGCTCCGCCTGTCAAAGACCCCCAGGGTCCGCACCACCTTGGCGATGGCACGCCCAATGCCCTTTTTCTGATGGGCGCTGACCTGTATGGAAAAGACAGGAGAAAAGGGAATTAGTTAAACGTCCAGACCGTCACACTCATGGCCCACCAGATCCCTCCCATCCCCTGATGCACATAAATTGACAACCATACATGCAGCACCCTGGCCAGGATGCCTCAGCCCCCACCACATGTGGCTTACACACACAGCAATCCATACATTCATGGCCCACACATCATGCTCACAGTGTACTCACCTGTTTGTCTGGAGGACCGTAGCGTAACGTGTACTGGGGTAGGACCCCATCCACCAGTTTCTCCAACTCCTCCATAGTGAAGGCAGGGGCCCTTTCCCCAGACACATGAGCCATTGTCGCTTCTAGACACAGGTCACAGCAGCACTTGCAGTGTAGGTCCTCTCATATTGAAGGTCAGGTAGCAAGTGAGTGCACAGGTAGAAAATGGCATTCACATCCGCGGCGGTGCATACTGTCACCGCCGGCGTACATCGCCATTGGCTCCAGGAACCCACAGGGCCTAATGACACCAATGTGAAGTTGCGCGGCGGTCGTTGACCGCCTACCGCAATGGCGCACAACGTTGGCGGAATTACGTTATTTCCACTTGTCCATCCTCACAGGTCAGGCAGCCGCCATTTCAGGGGGACACAGGCCATGGCACCTAAATTCTTCACAGCAGACATTGGCACAGCAACTGTCTCTCAGATTCACATACAGGTTCTGTAAAGGAAAAGATGCATCATTATTTCACTTGATTTGTGAATATGACCTTCTGCTCACCATTTTCCTTCATAGGCTTCAGCCGCCTAGTATGAAAATGAGATGGCGACATCCTCTGGTGTACAGACCCCTGGTGGACCTTGCGACTATGGAGGACAGACACATTATCCTAACCTACAGACTTGATTGGGCCACAATCCAAGAACTGTGTGCCCAATTGGATCCAGATCTGATGTCAGCTATCTGCCAGACCACAGGTATCCCCCCTCTAGTGCCAGGTCCTGTCAGCGCGCCATTTCCTGGCAAGTGGTTCCTTCCAAACAACAGTGGCCATGGCATCAGGGATGTCTCAGCCAATGTTCTCCAACGTGTTGAGCAGAGTGTTGTCAGCCCTGCTAAAACACATTCGCAGCTACATCGTATTCCCCCCAGGTGGAGGATTTGGCCACAGTGAAAGCTGAATTTTATGCCCTGGGACATATCTCCAATATCATTGGTGCCATTGATGGTACACATGTAGCATTTGTACCCCCCCAGAGAAATGAACAAGTGTTCAGGAATAGAAAAAGCTACCACTCTATGAATGTGCAGATCGTGTGTTTGGCGGACCAGTACATCTCCCATGTGAATGCCAAGTTTCCTGGCTCTGTGCATGACGCCTTTATCTTGAGGATTAGCAGCATCCCATATGTGATGGGCCAACTCCAGAGGCACCAGGGGTGGCTAATAGGTGAGCCCAAGGTCCCCACCCAGTATAAGTTGGTGTCTGGGTATGGGGCTGTCCCTAAGGGTTAATGTGTGTCAAACAGGTATCCCTCAATATTTTCAGGTGACACTTGTTACCCCAACCTCTCATGGCTACTGACCCCAGTGAGGAATCCCAAGACAAGGGCAGAGGAACGTTACAAAGAGGCACATGGGCGAACAAGGAGGGTAATTGAAAGAACCTTTGGCCTCCTGAAGGCCAGGTTCTGGTTCCTCCATCTGACAGGTGGATCCCTGTGCTACTCACCCAAGAAGGTGTGCCAGATCATCGTTGCATGTTGCACAACCTGGCCTTGAGACGCCAGGGGGCATATTTATACTCTGTTTGCGCCAAATGTGCGTCAAAAATGTTGACGCACATTCGGCGCAAACCGTGCACCATATTTAAACTTTGACACCCGCGGACGTCAAAATTCCTCCGTGTGCGTCATTTTTTGGATGCGGGAAACTGCTTTGCATTAATGACATGCAATGTAGGAGTCCACGCCCAAAAAGTGACTTTAAGGCCTGTGCGCCTTATTTATACTCCAGCGTCATTTTGACACACAGGAGGGGGCAGGCCTTAAAAAACGGCTCACAGCCTGATGTGCGCCGTTTTTTAATGCTTGGGTCAGGGCAGGCGTTAAGGGACATGTGGGCTCACTTCCATGGACTATGACCATGGAAGGAGCACAGAGGTGCCCTTCCCTGCCCCCAGGGACACCCCCTGCCACCCTCACCCACCTCTGGAGGACACCCATGGATGGGGGGACCCATCCCAGGTAAGTACAGGTAAGTTGAGGTGAGTATTTTTTAGATTTTTTTTAAGTGGCATGGGGGGCCTAATTTGGCCCCCCCTACATGCCACTGTGCCCAGTGACCATGCCCAGGGGACAAACGTCCCCTGGGCATGGCCATTGGGCAAGGGTGCATGACTCCTGTCTTTGCTAAGATAGGAGTCATTTCAATGGGGGTTGTGCGTCAAAAAAAGGCGCAAGTTCGGTTTGAGGCATGATTTTTGTCTCAAACCTGACTTGCACCATTTTTTGACGCACAACCCCCATTTTCCCCTACGCCGGCGCTGCCTGGTTTGAGTCATTTTTTTTGTCTTAGACCAGTCTGCAGCACCGGCTAACGTCATTCCTTAGATAAGGTGCCCGAGTGGCGCGTAGGAATTGCGTTAGCTGGTGATAAAATGTTTGGCGCAAACCAGTGCCGTCGCTGGTTTGCGTCAAAAAGTATACATTTGGGCCCAGGTGCCTTTTCTACAGGAGGATGAGCCTGGAGATGGTCATGTGGCAGTAGTGGCACCTGTGAACAGTGAGGAAGAGGAGGCAGAGGAAGAAGATGTGGACAACAGAAGTAATATAATATAGCAGTACTTCCAGTGACACACAGGTAAGACACTGTAACTTCACTTTACATTTCAGTTTTCTGTTGGACATTGTAAATGGCACCCTGATTTCCCTATGTCTATGGCCACTTTCTGTACCCTTTGGCATCCCTATTTTCAGCTCTCTGTGGCCCACTCTGGCTCCTGGTATGTTTACTGCTGCCCACTAAAGGTCATACCAATGTATAAATGACTGTACATATGACTTGCAATGTTTTCAGAATGTTGTACTAATACATTATTCAATCATTTGACAGACTCAAAAATTGTATTTGTTCCAAGGGTGTTTATGTAGGTGTTCATACGTAGAGGGGAATGTGGAAGGGGCTGGGGTGATGGTAGAGGAATGTCCATTTAGAGTTCAGTCTCTTGGTATCACAGGCGCATTTTCCAATGGGGCATAGGAAAGGGAGTAATGGCAGTTCAAGGTGGACAGAATGACAGAGTGGGGCAGAAGGGTGACAATCAGGAGAGTCTTATTTCCTGGCGGGGGTCTTGGCAATGCTCTCTGGCTTCTGCCTGGATCACAGGGACCATTTGCGGGGTGGTCCTCCTTCTGCAGGGAGTGGGGTGCTGGTGGCCTATTGGTCCTGTGGCGGGGCCTCCTGTCCACTAGCGCCAGCAGAGGTGGAGGGCTGTTCTTCGGTGTGGCTAGTGACAGGAGCCCGTTGTTGTGCCACTGCCTCCCTCATGGTCTTGCCCATGTCTGCAGCACCCCTGCAATGCTGACCAGGATGGTGTAGATGTTTTTGAGGTCCTCCCTGATCCCCATGTACTGTCCCTCCTGCAGCCGCTGGGTCTCCTGCAACTTGCACAGTATCTGGCCCATGGTCTCCTGGAAATGGTGATATGCTCCCAGGATTTTGGAGAGTGCCTCCTGGAGAGTCGGTTCCCTGGGCCTGTCCTCCCCCTGTCACACAGCATTCCTCCCAGTTTCCCTGTTGTCCTGTGTCTATGTGCCCTGAACTGTGTGCCCACTGCCACTGACCCCAGGTCCCTGATCGTCCTGTGTTTGTTGGGTTGCCTGGGGTCCCTGTAGTGGTGGACACACTGCTGATTGACGTGTCCTGGGGACAGTGGCATGGGCCTGATGTGTGGGTGCTGTGCTGGTGTTTCCTGAGGGGGAGGCTCTGTGGTGAGTTGGGACTGTGGCAGGGTAATTGACTGTCCAGAGGTCCCTGATGGACCAGGTTGCTCATCGTGATCCAGGCATGCAGAGCTGCTGTCATCACTGTGGGCTGGACTGGATGTTGATGGTAACTCCTCTCCGGTGACGTTGATTAGGGGTCTGTAGGGATAAAAATGCAGTGTCATTGTATCTCTGTGTGTCATCTTGTGCATGGGTTTGTTTCCCTGTATGGTTGGGATAGCCCTATCAGCTTAGGCTTGTGTGGGTGGTGATTTTGTCGGCTAGGTGATTCTCTCTAATGGGCATGCTGTGGTGATGGGTGTCCATGCAGGTCTGTGATGGTGTCCATGGATTGGTGTTACATGCAGGGCTTGATTTTGTGATGGGTGGGTTGTGATAGTGGGGTATATGTGAGGTGGTGGAGTGATGGGGGTGAGGGTAGGGGTAGGAGTTTGTGATGGCATGCAGTTAGGGTGGGGGATATAGTAGTAAAGATTTTACTTACCAGAGTCCAGTCCTCCAGCTACTCCTGCGAGGCCCTCAGGATGCATTATTGCCAAGACTTGCTCCTCCCATGTTGTTAGTTGTGGGGGAGGAGGTGGAGGTCCACCAAAAGTCCTATGTACAACTACCTGGTGTCTTGCAACCACGGAACGCACCTTCCCCCGTAGGTCGTTCCACCTCTTCCTGATGTCATCCCTTGTTCTTGGATTCTGTCCCACAGCGTTGACCCTGTCCACGATCCTCCGCCATAGCTCCATCTTCTTTGCAATTGACCTCTGCTGCACCTGTGATCCAAATAGCTGTGGCTCTACCCAGATGATTTCCTCCACCATGACCCTTAGCTCCTCCTCTGAAAACCTGGGGTGTCTTTGGGGTGCCCTGGATGTGGTGTGAGTGATATGTGTGAGGATGTGTGGGGTGATGTGTGGGGTGATGTGGTGTGGTGTGTGCTGTGAGGTGCGTGGATGGTGTATGGGTGATGGTGTTCTGTGGCTCAGATTGAGTGGGTGCTTCTGGCAATCTTTTTTTTCATTGAAAGGGTTGTGGGTAATGTGTGTGTGTGTTTTATAGTGGTCTGAGTGTGTGGGTGTGGTGTGTATATGTGTGTCAGGTGTGTGTAGTTTGAATTGTCCAATGTGGTGTAGTTTTTTAAGTGTGTGTGTATTTTGAGTGCGGCGGTGTGTACCACCAATTGCTTACTGCGGTTGAAAGACTGCTGCGGTGATTCGTGGGGACTGATACTGTGGGAGTATTCCTGTTGGTGTAACAGTGTGGATTTTGGTACCGCCAATTTATCACTGACCTTTGGTCTGGCGGACTGGTGTGGGTGTCTGTATTGTGGCGAATTTCTCAGTATGGGTCATAAGACCCGTAGCAAAATACCGCCGTCGTCAGCACGGCGGTAGGCGGCATTTACCACCAGGGTTGTACTGAGGGCCTTAGTTCCTACAGCCTGTCTCTAGGTCACATGACTGGGTGAAGTTGGGCTTTGTGTTTTCCTCCTAGACAGTCACAAACAGTAGATTAGGTGTGCCAGGATGGACCATCACTGAAAAGTTGGAAGGGCGGAGCTACACAGAGCCCTACTTACACTTGAATAGGCTGTGTCCTGTCTCCACACAAAGGGCTGCATACCCGTTCAGCTAGTCTGGAGCCAGGACAGGGAAGGCATGATGCCTGTGGACTCCAAAGGGAAACTTCTAGAAGCTTCTCCCACTTCAAAGGATGTCCCAGGTACAAATATTAGACCTCAGACAGCAACTCTTCACTTCACTTCTGGACCTGTGGATACTCTGCCAGGAAGAAGGACTGTTGGGTTGCTGAAAGGACTGTCACTCTGCAGGACTGCTGCTCTGAATGCCTGCCTTCCTGCTGTGCTGACCTGCTATCTGCCACTATCTTGCCTGTATGAGAAGGACTGGACCTGCTTCTGTTGAACTCAGGACCCCAGAGTGACTCCAAGGGCTAATTGGCTGGCCTCCTGACTAGAGCCTCAGGGACAGAAGGTTTCAACAACCTCGAACCCTGCACCTGGACTCTGCCATCTGTGATTCCTACCCTGTCAAGTGGTGCCACCCCAGTCATAGACCCTTAGAAATGAGCCTGACGGTGTTCTGCCAGTACATCTGTAGATCCAGCAGGACCGACACATCTCCTTTGCTGCGCGGTGCAAATGAGAGCAGCATGGACTCATTGCCTTGGCTGGCAAGGGTTCTCCCAGAGCAAGCACTCTGCATTGACCTCACAGACCAAATCAGAACCACCACTGTGCGAAGCTTCACCTACGCAGGAACTCAAGTTGCAAATATCTCATTTACTATAGCCTCGATGATAAGGCAGGATCTTGTACTGCAGTCTCGTAACTACTTGGATCTGATGCATCGCATCAACTGTCAAGGCATCTTGGATGTCAGACTTTGCACTGCTAGTACTCATTGACAGGATCCTCGACTATGACGCAAGATCTCATACCGCAGCTTCAAAGTCCCTCAGAACCAATGCATCACCTCAGCTGTGCGAGATATCCTCGATGCAAGACATTGCAATGCCCTGCAACCAAAATGTAAGGTACTCTTGTTCAGCAGGCCTAAATGGGTCCCTGTAACCAACCCATGCTCCATCGGGGTCACTCTGAGCTTGTGGCTTTGTCCTGGTCTAGTGAAATTATATATTCACTGTTGGCGCATTGTGGCCCATATTTATACTTTTTGACGCAAACCTGCAAAATGTTTAACGCCGGCTACCACCATTCCAATGCGCCAGCTGGGCGTCATATTTAAGGAATGACTGTAGCCGGCACTGTAGACGGGTTAGCGTCAAAATAAAGGACTCTAACCGGGCAGCGGAGGCGTAGGGAAGACTGGGAGTTGTGCGTCAGAGAATGCTGCAAGTCAGGTTAGAGTAAAAAAAAATGACTCTAACCTCACTAGCGTCATTTTTTGACGCACAACCCCCATGGAAATGACTCCTGTCTTAGCAAAGACAGGAGTCCTGCCCCCCAGCCCAAGGGCCATGCCCAGGGAACTTCTGACCCCTGGGCATGGCCATTGGGAACAGTGGCATGTAGGGGGGGCCCAAGTTAGGCCCCCCTTTGCCACCTAAATAAAAAACAAAATGTACTTACCTCTACCTACCGTAGATGGGTCCCCCCATCCATGGGTGTCCTCCAGTGGTGGACGAGGGCGGCATGGGGGGGTCCCTGAGTGCAGGGAAGGGCACCTGTGGACTGCTTCCATGGCCGGAGACCATGGAAATGAGCCCACAGGTCCCTTAACGCCTGCCCTGACCCAGGCATTAAAAAACGGCGCAAATCCAGCTGGGCGGCATTTTTTAAGGCCCGCCTCCTCCTGTGCGTCAAAATGAAGCGGGAGAATAAATAAGGCGCACATGCCTTAAAGTCATTTTTTGCACAGGAACGCCTACCTTGCATGTCATTAATGCACACTCCATAACTTTGCCAAAGTATAAATATAGAGTTAAGTTTGCGCCGGATTTTACGTAAAAAAATAATGAAGCAAATCCAGTGCAAACAGAGTATAAATATGCCACTGTGTTTTTTAATGCTATTCTTACTGAAATGTTTAAAATTACATATCCCCAGGTCTACTGATTAGATTTTTGGCATTTTTATATATTTATTACATTTAACTTCATTCTTCTAAATTGGTCTAGGATCTTTCATGTGTTGTGTTTTCACTTTATTACTTTTAAAAGTCCTGCATAAATACTTAAAACATTGCCTCTAACTTAAGCATGACTGCTCTGTGCCAAGCTGCCAGAAAGTTGAGCATTGGTTAATTTGGGGTTTGCTTGTGCCTCACCCTGACAAGGATTGTGGTTACAGCTTGAGAAAGGTTTCACCCCCCAACCTCAAATCCAATTTCTCACCAACAACATTTTATTTTATTAAAAGAGGAGTAAATTTTGTACTGCGAATATCCTGAAGTTATGTTTTTTTAAGCCTTTTTATTTGATATGTGTTAATGAAGAAAAAGAAGGGAACATGACTAAAATAATAGCCTAGGATCACACAATTTGGTTAAGTAGGAAAGCCAAGAATAATCCCAAGTTGTTTATTTGTGCAATTCAGCCACTACATGTATATGCTTTTTTCTCCTTACACCCACATTACTACCAACATCTCGCATGCCCCCAACTCTGACTGCCACTTAGCTGGCATAAATGCAGCCAATGGTCATATCTCAGACCAAAACCGTTTGGGCCCTGGTAAAATGTTTGCAAGTATCCATCATCTACTCCAACAATGAGCAGTGGGAAAGGAGCGTTCCCCAAAATTACACATATGGGGTTTCACCCCAAAATGAGCGGTGGGCGAGTCAACAAATAAAAGGGACAGCCAAGGAAGAGCCATGCACTAATTGAGCCATGGAAATGTTAGGCTTAAATCATCCATATAAAATATAATAAAGACTTTTCTACATTCAAAAAAGTGCATTTCTTAGCCATGAGGAAGCATTTTACCTTTGTACATCAGATTATGTCACTGCATTGAGAGGCAGTTATTAAAAGTGATTGTTCGTAAACATTAACTTAGAGACATTTATGCCTTCAACCGCCCTGACAACAATGCCTTTAGCAAATTATGATGTAAGTCAGTTATCACATACCCCTATCTGTGGTCCTGATTCAGTGCTTAATTTGTTAAAGAATGACATCCGGTGGCCAAAGCTCTGCTTGTGCTATTATTTCTTGGTGCACCGAATACCAAGGCTGTGTAGTCTTGATTTCACCTCATGCCTCTTTAATCCACTACCAGACACCACCCTTCCCCTTTATCTCACCCCTGCAGGTTCCTGCTTTCTTCTTTTGTGATAGTGTGTCCGCCTTTCTCTTTCTACTTCTTTCTCCTTTGTGTGTCTTCCCTCCTTTGCTCTTGGGAAATGTCTGATGGGAAAGCATATGTGCCAGTCACCAGAAATGAGAGCTGGTGCCCCCCACCAGCAACCAACTGCTCAAGTTAAGCACTGCCTAGATTCCTACTGTACACAGCAACATTATGGTCTAATAAAAGAAAGGTCAACGTTTTTTTTAATGAGCATATACCCTGAAATCATGCGTTTTAAGTGGCTCTCATGTGTGATAATGAAGAAAAAAGAGTGTGGATGCAGGCAAAAGCCACATGAAATGTCAGCTTGTTTTGGGATTAGGGTCCTAAAAGACCTTGAGCTGAGTGAGAGCTAAGCACCTGGCTCCAGCCTTGCTTGAACCTTCAGTGGCTTACAAACCTCTATCCAAAACAGAACCACAGGTGTTGGGATTTGGGATGAATGTCTTTACACAGGAACACCTACTTGCTTTCTTTCAATAGCTCTAAATTGGAGTTTAGAGCAATGACTCAATTTAGGACAGTGCCTTTTTAAACATAGCTTTATTAGTAAGCGATAGGCATCTCCCAAACATCTTCATCAATCCATGCATGTTTTGTCCAGCCTAAGGAAACATGATCATCCTCTACAGAGTTGTCAATATTTTTGTATTCATAATTGGATATTTAAAAAATCTTGTTGAAATTCTGATCATCTCTCTCAACTTCATCATGACCTCAGCAATAGATTGGTAGACTCCAAAGATTAGACCTGCCTTCATGTCTATTCGAATGCTGATGTTGGCATGTATTAAAGGTGGGTGCACCAGCAAATACAGGGAAGATATGAGCTAGAGCCAAGTTGAGGTTCTGGCTGGGCTCTAAGAGCCCATGCATGAGCTAAGCCCTGAAAAACACATGGCACATAAATTGTGCAACAGGCACCAGATAAAAATATTATAAAGACTTACGTTCAAAAGAGTGTTTTTCTTTAACACACAAAAGCGTTTCAACTTAGTACATCAGATTATATCACTGCATTGAGGCATTTAATGAAGGTGACAGTTTTTAAACATGAGCTTAAAAATATTTATCCCACCACCATCCCCCACAATGACAACAATGCCATCAGTGAATTTAGAGGCAAGTCAGTGGTCATGTGCACCCTGTATGCAGACTAGGGGCCAGATGTAGCAACGGTTTTTCATGTCCAAACAGTGAATTTCGCAGTTTGTGATGTGCAAAACCCACATCGCAATGCCCTATTCCCGTTTTGCGAGTCGGTAACCTGGTTACCGACTCGCAAAACAGGACTGCAAGTCACAAATATGAAGGGGTGTTCCCCTTCCTATTTGCGAGTCGCAATACGATGCTGCATTGCTTTGTGACTGCGAACACGGTCGCAAAGCAATCGCAGTTACCCCCAGTGTCACACTGGTGATAACCCATTCGCAAAAGGGAAGGGGTCCCCAGGGGACCCCTTCCCCTTTGTGAATGGCCTGGAAAACATATTTTCAGAGCAGGCAGTGGTCCTCTGGACCACTGCCAGCTATGAAAAAATGAAACTGAAACGTTTCATTTTTTCATTTTGTAAAGAATCTCATTTTCCTTTAAGGAAAACGGGCTGCATTACAAAAAAAATAAACTGCTTTATTCAAAAGCAGTCACAGACATGGTGGTCTGCTGTCTCCAGCAGGCCACCATCCCTGTGAGTGCTGCGAGTTGCAAGGGTGTCGCAAATTGCGACCCACCTCATTAATATTAATGAGGTGGGCCTTTGCGACCCCCTTGTGAGTCACAGATGGTGTCAGGGACACCATCCTGCATCCTGAATTGCGAGTCGCAAATTGCGAGTTGCTCTGACTCACAATTTGCGAGTCGCAATTCAGGATATACCCACATCTGACCCCAGATTCTTAAACAGAGCAGCATTTAAATCAGACACCAAAGAGGTGCTTGAGTAGCACATAATATGAACTCCCATATTTTTAAGAGCTCTCAAATGGAATAAGGTAAAAGTTAGCAATGTGAGTGAAAATATTTGCTCAAGATCACACAGTTTGGTCAAGTGGAGAATCCATTGATTTTACAGTATCTACTTCCCTCACATGTTTTACGTCAAAAGAATTGATTCTTCTTTAATTCTTGGGGCATTAGTTGAAGCCGGTGTTGCCAACCTTTTTTCTAATAAGATCTGATTATGTTCAATGAAAATTATCCTCAGCTACTAATATTATTAGAGGCATATATATACTCTGTTTGCGCCAAATGTATGTCAAAAATATTGAAGCAGATTCAGAGCAAACCTTGCACCATATTCATATTATGACGCCCTACCCCGCGAACGTCAAAATTCTTCCGTGTGCGTCATTTTCTGGATGCGGGAAACCACCTTGCGTTAATGACATGCTAGCTAGGCGTTCCCGTCTAAAAATGACTTAAACACCTGCGCGCCATATTTATCCTATAGCGCAAAAATCCCACATGGGCGGGAGGCGGAGGTGGAAAATAACGCACAGCTCGATTTGCGTCAAAAAATAACGCCTGGGTCAGGGTAGGCATTAAAATGGGGCAAATACACCAGTACTTAAGGAAAACACACAGAAGCAACAGCAGAGCTCTGAAAGGAGGACACGTAGGTGCTATTCATCCAGCATGCACGAAGACGCAGAACACAGGACCAACACCAGCAGCTTCCACCACACCAGCAGGGACCCCAAAGGCAACGCAGAAGGCAGGAGAGGCTATTCCAGAGCAGGACAACCCTTTAAGGACTCGGGCAACAAGACATCATCCAGAGGTACAGACTCAACCGGCAAGCCATTCAGCAGCTGCTGTGCAACATTGAACCACAGTTGGCACCCAGCTTGCAGACACTCCACATCATTCCACCAGAGACCAAGCTGCTAGCTGTCCTCCACATGTTGGCAAGTGGCTTGTTTCAAATCACTGGTGCCTTGGTTGCTGGGATCTCAAAGCCCTCATTATCTGCCTTCCTAGCCAAGGTATTGGATGCCATCATCTCCCTCACACCCTGCCACATCAGCTTCCCCAACACACAGCAGAAGCAGCAGGAGACCAAACAGGGCTTCTACCAAATCAACGGCTTCCCACACGTGCTTGGTGCCATTGAGTGCACACATGTACGCATTGTGCCACCTGCTGCAACCGAGCATCTATACCGCAACAGGAAGCACACACACTCCATCAATGTGCAGGCCATTGTTGATCACCGGGTATAGATCACCTTGTGGCAAAGTATCCTGTGAGTGTACATGGTTCATTCATCTTCTACCACTGCACCATCAATCAACTCTTCCAGGATTGATGATATTGCAATGGCATACTTGTTGGTAAGTACAGAAACCTACTTATATACACACAGCACAGCAACCCTGTAGGGCACACAACACATACACCACTACATTGAGACGTGGCCAGGAAGACAATGAGGTTGTGACACTGCTAGGCATGTTTGATATCCTCACCCAATTGGATACACACCTAGGGACAAATGACAGATGCAAATAACAACAGATGGCACTCCAGAGCCACAAGGGACCAATTTAAAACCACACAGTGACAATGAAATGGCCTTACCTGGCAGTACAACTTGGAAGATTATTCTTACAATATCACATCAATAACACTCAATCACACACTCTTCCAAACAATATGTACAGTGTAAGGGGTATGCAATGTGTTTCGCTGCAGGCATAAGACCATGACACACATAGCACAGTGATGATGACTCTAATGACAGGGACATGGAATCATTGAGGCTGTACCAATATCTCACATCACTCCTGCTCTGACAATGCCCACTACCAATAAGTGAGTGGACTGTGCTAAAAACACATATTGATGTGACAATATTGAAAGTGCACATTCCTACAAATACGGTTTGAGACAATTACACATATACACAACAGATGTACAGGCATATGGAGCTTCTGACACTCAAACTGTCAACCTCACAACTAAGTTAGCCAGCTGAACTGGACCAGGTTCAATCGTGTAGGTACACGTTTGAACATGAAACAACTTGTTAAGGGCAGATAAATACGTCTGCATAGAACTTGTCACACATGGGATATTTGTGCATTGTCAATTGTCAACATGTCAGTGCTGCCAACTTATGGAGATGTGTTGTACAATGTCACCTAGTCAAATCAAAGGTCCTCACTGATGTTTAACAAATTCTATTGCATAAGATAAATCAAATGGGATGTCAAGGCCATATAGATGCAACCGTGTTACCACCACTGTGGAATTGATTCTGTGCATGGAAGTATCATGTCACCCCCAGTTAAGACACATGGACACCTCTTTCACATGGCATAATGCATGGGAATACACAATGTACTGCAAGTCTACAAAAATACCGCTGACATCCGGTCAATCAGCCAAACACCAGTTCAGATAATGAAACATCCCAATGCCAATGGTACATCCTAGAAGCCTAGGATTCCACACAATAACACAAACACAGATGAGTCACAGACAACACAAGAGAACAACTGCCATGCAAAGTGATAATCATGGTGCAAGCAACATCAACATTTTCTCACTCATTTTCTCTTTCAGCTGATCAGGGTTATGGGATCCAGCCATGGACCATGACCCCATTTGCAAACCTAAGCACAGCAGCAGAGCGTGCCTATAATGAAGCACATCGGAGGACACGCACCATAGTAGAGGGGTCCTTTGGCATCCTGAAGTCAAGATTCAGGTGCCTCAACATCACCGGAGGCAGCCTCCTATACTCACCTGAAATGGTCTGCAAAATCATTTTGACCTGTGCCATCCTGCACAAATTTGTGTAAGGAGGAACATTTCCCTCTATGAACCAGACCCACAAATGCCTAAAGAGGAGGAAGAGGCGGATGTTGTCTGTAGAAGGATTGCGTCGGAGACAACACATTGTACAAAACTTCTTTTAACTATATTCACCATCACCACTGTCTTACCATATGTCATTAAACACCTATTCTAATCACTATATCATGGTTTGGGTAGTCATTTATGCATCACATTATCCGTAAGATTCATAATCAGAGTGTAGCCTCATGGAGCATTGCAGATATACAGATTAGGATACTGAAAAATCCACATCACATTTGATGGGTAGGAATGTTCACCCAACTTCAGACACACTGTAAATGACATATATCCTGTCCATTTCACATTTGAAGGGCAATATCAGAGGACCACAGCTATGGCACACATACATGTAGGCAAAATGGTTCATTGAAGCATATGGCACACAACTAAGACACCATCATTCATAAGGTAAAAAACTGCCTCATACATGAGGTAGTGGATGTGCTATTGCATTGGTAACAGGAATGTATGACCAGACCCTTGACTGCAGTAAGTGTGACATCAGCTATCTCTGCAAGGAGTATGTGTGACAAGAAGTCCATGTAAGCTGCAAATGGATAGCACGAGTGCCCCAGGTATGACTAGAATTGCTCAAAAGACATGCCCTGCACATGCCATCCCAGGTCATAAGTCCTGCCACTGCCATGTTTTCAGTCTCTCCCCACCCTTCTCTAGGGGGCCCTGGAAATGGACTATTTGTACCCAGATAATCCTTCATCTACACACACCGAGACTCACATTCTGACTCCAGCGTGCTTCCCTCTTTAGTATGGCATGCAATAGTCATAGTTAATGTGTCTGCATGGACTTCTGGTCAGATAATGCACAGCCTGGTAGTCTGTAGGACCTGTAATCACCTGTCCATTGCTTCCCATGTGAAAGGCACTGTTGGCCCTTTGAACTTGATTCTCACCTACAGGAGTTGTGAGAGACTGAAGCTGCACACACCTGTGAGCACTTCCATGCAGACCGGCCATTTGAACCTGCACTGCCATTGCTGCTGCCTGGAACTGCATAGAAGCTGCCATTATATGTCTATCCCTGTTATGCATTGCCGTATAAATCACTCGTGTAACACAGGCCTTGGGTTATGGTGTAACATTGCAGCACACAGGACAAAAACTGTTTTCATTTTCCACAGTGTTGTTCCAGCTTTGACCAGTCTAGGTCTGCTCACTGTGTATTTGCCTTGTTCATGTTAGTTCCTGACAGAGCCTCCAACCTGTTAGCCTTATTGGTCCCTGTCTTTCTGTTACCATAAAGGTTCCATGTGGCTACTTTTGTCTCATAGTTGCTTTCCATGCCCTCACTTTCCTCCTGGGGTATTGTGTCACGTAGGTCTACACTGAATACTCAAATACATTGTATAGCGTAATCAGTTTACTTATCGTATCATGTGGTGGGACACGTCTTCAAATAGCCTAATCACGGCCCATCCCTTGTCTGGGTTTCATGGATGCATGAGTGACAAATAGTGACAGTGTACCATGGCTGTATGCATGGATTGGGTATGGTGCCTCCAGCACAACAAACAACGTTTGATAATGTGCATGAAATGTCAAAACATGTTTGTACCCTGATGTTCCACACACTGATTCACATTGGCCCCAACCTGTTGATGGGGCTTGCGTGGTGAATAGCTGTGAGATTAATCAGCACAGAGGCACTGATGTTCCCGGCTGCAGTGGGAATTTTAGAGGCCACTCTATGTACAAAAGTTGTGAGGAAACCTGCTGGTTTTAAATTACTGATACATTAACTTTGTGAGCACACCAAGGTTGCCCTGTTGTCAGTCTCATAAAACTTCTGCAGTTCCATAGCTGGACTATCCCCATGTGTGTTCTCAATTCCTCTTTGGCTTTCATTCAATTCAGCTGTGAAGGATACTTTGTTAATGCAGGGAATGGCTCCACAGACTCATGACTAGACCTGCATGTAACTGTGACAACATGGACCCCAATAATGACACAGGGTACACATGGCAAGACACTTGAACTGGAAACCTTTGTGCAATTAACCACTGGAAATACGTGAACACATGCTGCTTGGTCTGCTGGTCCTCCACTGCCACAAGAGAAACATAGGTCATATATATGACTCAAACTGTGGAGTGACATTACATTTGTGGATTGGTTTTGGGACTCTGTGTCACAAACACTGTACAGACATTGCATTTTCAAATGCCTGACTCATAGATAGTATACAAGCAAATGACCAGGAAGTGGTATCCAACATTCCAGTACATGTGATGGCTTAGTCTTGTAACATTGCCACGATCAACCGTCCTCTATGTATCCTGTGCATGGTTTGTCATGGGAGATGCTTTTGTCCAAAAATTCAGGGAAGTTCACACAGCATTTGTTGCTACGTGTATGACAAACACATTTCCTTACTCATTTCCACACTGAATAGCATCTGATGGTTATCCACATTGACAACACATGCATACAAACACATTTATGAAAACACATCTTGCGATGTTCACACAGTGGGACAACTAAAATTGAAATAGCCAATTCACAGACATTGACACACAGGCAATGAGCTACTGTATTAAGGTGCGTAGCCTTGCTATCCTCTATTGACGCTCAACCTGCTCAAACTGGGCAATACCAATTTGTATTCCAAAAGTTTGGGTATCTATTGCATCAGTGAAGAGTGCAAATCCGGTACAACAACTAGAGGATCATGATCCGCAGTATTGTGATCTGCCACATGTGCCCAAACACTGGAATGCACAATGTAGGTACAAACAGCCTATCTCTGTATTGTTACAGATGTCATGTACTATAAAAATGTGAGAAATGACCCAAACCCAGTAAAAGACATAAATTTTGATGCAGACGGGTAAAAAAAGACGCATATGTGTCAAAAAACGCTGCCTATGCATAGAAAAATGCCGCTCACAGCCATGATACATCCATTGGCCCGAACGGTAATTCCCACACTTTACCCCATGAAGTTGGTTACGAATGAAAAATATTTGGAAATATGGATGCGGGGTAATTTCTAAGCATGTGCATAAAAAAAAACTACACACAGACTGTAAGCGTCATAATATTTGGACGCATCATAATAAAAACGCACCGCATTTGAGGCAGAAAGTGATGTAATAGGATATCCTGTTTACAGAATTGGTACAGTTGGTGTACTTTCAATTTCACTTTGCAGTCTGTGATTTTTCTTGACTGTGTGGCTGTGTTTGGACTTGTCTCTCTGTGAATATTGTGAATTTGTCTCCTGTGTGCTCTTTATATTATCTTTTGATGTTTTCTAAGTGTCTGTGGTATCCTGTGTAAGTGCATTTTGTCATTTCTGGTGTCTAATTTTGTCTTTGTACGGTTGGGAGTCTGTTGTGGGCATTTTTAGGGTTATTTTCATTTCATTTTGCTCACCTCCTTTCCCTTCATTACCCTCTGTACCCCTAATTCCCTTATTATTTCAGTCATGTTGGGCAGGCCACGTCTGGGAGAATGGGTGAGGAGGAGCTGGGGGGATTCATTTGGCTGGTGTGCCACTTCCTCCCATTGATGATCGAAGCAGGTGGCAGGGTGACACAGGGATTTCACACAGAGGCGAGGAGGCTCCGGTGGTCAATGGTCTTGTACCTTCTGCGATGCGTCTACAACACACTGTGCAACGACCACCAACTAAACCACCGCTGGGCTGACCTTGTTGCCAGGGAGCAAGACCTGCTGGACCATCTGGGTATTGTGATTGGTGGCCCTGTTGGTGAGTACAATTCAGAGTAATGTGCACATTTAAATGCTCTGTAGTGACAGTAGCAGATTTGTTGATATGCTGCGGGCAATGTATTTGGACATGTGGAATGCAAGCTAAACATACAGTGGCCCTGAGTCATACAATAACTGATGCAACTGCTGCACTAAGTCACAAAACACAACTGGAGCCTGTAAATTAGTGCTGCCTTCACATCAATAGATGATGCAAATGTGGCTCTAACATATGTTTTAGCCATGGTTTGTGAGTGTACCAGGAAATACATGTTTTTCAACAGATAATTTCAAGAATTAATGTGTTCCCTAATTATTATTTCTAATACATGTCTGAACTGTGTTCTGGCCCATACGCACCTATTTCTTTCTAACCTCGGGTAATATCTTAGGCTGATAGTTTGACTTGGTTGTGCCGCAATAAAAATTAGGAATGGATGCCAAAGTAATGCACACGGGTTCATATCTAAATGTTTGGTGCTACTTTCCATAGCTGTTGCATATAAAATGAAGCAAATGATACAAATTGAGGGACAACAACTATCCATGTCCCTCTGTTCATTGTACCTGTGTGTTTTAAATTGGTCTTGGGCACAATAGCTGGAACAGAGCTAATGCATTTCCTATCTGTGTTACTCTATAGCCATGCACTTCTCATAAGTTATGGGATCATCATGGGATACCTGACATTGGGGAATGCATGGTCACAATGTATTACTTGCATGATGTCGTGCAAGGCACCCCTGACCAATTCCATCATACATATAAAGTTCCCAAATACTTTGCTAGTTTTGTTTGGTACACCCCTGCAGACCTAGTGCAGCATATGTTCAATAACTAACTTTCCAGTATGGAGGCTATCACAGACATGGGTGTATGCTAAGATCAGAAGACCAGCATTCCTGTGAGTGCTGCCATTCCGAAGGTACATACAAATTGAAACATACATCATCATGATTGACACAGTAGGGCATTTGCTAAACCATGTGTTAATAATATGACAGTGTCAGTTTGCTGTATACCCGCTGATCTCCCAACTTGGCAAATGTAAGATGATGAATGTGGCTCACTGTGATTTCCAAAACCCATAATGGGTACACAGGGCAATGAGTGACACATTCCAGGTGCAATGACTACACCTGTGCCCATCCAGTCGGTCATGGATGACAACAATATACACTGTCAGCATATATCTCCCTGTTGTATTAAAATATTAAAACTGGTCAATCCATGGCTTGCCTCAAATTGTCACGAATTAACGCACAGGATCCCTGCCATTATGGTTTCATACGGGGCATATGTGGCTCAGGGTACACTGTTAATGTAGCATATGTAACCTACACACAACACAGGCTATACATGTAAAGGACCATAGTAAGCATGATAAATCATGACCTTAAATCAACCCACAGGTGTGTCACACAGTAAATGATTGTCCCTTGATGCACAGGCCACAATACCTGAGTGACTGGTATTGCAGTGCTCCAGGAATGTGGCTTTGCATGTCTCTCATTACTACAAATGATGAGAGGAGTACACTCCATAAATGAGTCTGCAACCAATTGATGGAGCATGTTTGTCACCACATGATAGTTAGGGCCACTGCATATGTGCAGATATATGTGTATCACTCACTGGAGTGACCGGTGTTTCCCCTGGTTTTAGTATCCTTTTTTACTGTTAAATAAATAGTTAGGTACTCCTTTACAGTATGGGGCATATTTATACTCCGTTTGCGCCGAATTTGCTCGTTTTTTTTTACGCAAATTCGACGCAAAACTAACTCCATATTTATACTTTGGCGTTAGACGCGTCTAGCGCCAAAGTTCATGGAGTTAGCGTCATTTTTTGGCGTGAACACCTTCCTTGCGTTAATGAGATGCAAGGTAGGCGTTCCCGTCTAAAAAAATGACTCCCAGGCATGTGCGTGGTATTTATACTCCCGGGCAAAAATGACGCCCGGGAGTGGGCGGGGCAAAAAACCCCGCATTTGCGCCTGAATTTAACGCCTGGGTCAGGGCAGGCGTTAAGGGACCTGTGGGCTCAGAATGAGCCCAGAGGTGCCCTCCCCTGCCCCCAGGGACACCCCCTGCCACCCTTGCCCACCCCAGGAGGACACCCAAGGATGGAGGGACCCACCCCAGGGACATTAAGGTAAGTTCCGGTAAGTATTTTTTTTTGTGGCATAGGGGGGCCTGATTTGTGCCCCCCTACATGCCACTATGCCCAATGACCATGCCCAGGGGACAGAAGTCCCCTGGGCATGGCCATTGGGCAAGGGGGCATGACTCCTGTCTTTGCTAAGACAGGAGTCATGTTAATGGGGGATGGGCGTCGTAAAAAAATGGCGCAAATCGGGTTAAGGCGATTTTTTTGACTCAACCTGACTTGCCCCATTTTGAGACGCCCATACGCCATTTTCCCCTACGCCGGCGCTGCCTGGTGTACGTGTTTTTTTTTCACGCACACCAGGCTGCGCCGGTCTGCTAACGCCGGCTAACGCCATTCTATAAATACGGCGCCCGCATGGCGCTTCAGAATGGCGTTAGACGGCGCAAATTTTTTTGACGCTAAACTGCGTTAGCGCAGTTTAGCGTCAAAAAGTATAAATACGGGCCTATGTGTCATATGCTTGGGGATCAGGGCCTTGGCATGGGTGAAAAGTGTCTCTTTAGTATTTGCATTTGTGCCCCATCCTGCAACCAAATCCCAATTGAGCTGTCACATTGGCAGGGCTACTTTGCTAGGAATCTGCCATCCATTGCACCCACCACTCAAGGTTACTTTGGATCCAAATGTGTTGTTAATTTTTGATGTATGTTTTCAATCTCACATACTTTGGGGCCAGATTTGGTATTGAAGACACTGTGTTACATCTGCCTGCAGCTGATGTTCAAGTGAAGCCTTTTAAGGTAAGTGATGGTATAATCTCAAGTAGTATGGTATACATGACTCACACCTATCATTTGTTACATTGTACAGCCAGGTTACTTATTTGTACATACACACATACACATCCATTCCTGCTGTATGGTGTGGGTGGAACAAACTGTGACAAATGTCACATACTTAAAGATTGTCTAGTACAATAATTTGAAGGCAATATATTTCAGCTTAGATATCCCTTGGAGAAGACTTATTCTGTCCAACACAGCATTTTACTGTATAGTTTTGAGTTACCTCAGAATTAACCTTCAGGAAAGGTAGATGATGGTGCAATCCAGACCACAGTGCATAGTTATCAGCCCACATTCTTTCAGGGAAGTTGTATTGACATTCTATGGGCATTGACATGAGGCAAACATCACTAATCTCCCTCACGGTTGATGTGTCACATTACACAGAGACAAAGTCGTTGTTGAAGTGCTATTTATTTTAAAGTGCTGTTGTGCTATATTTACATTGTCCAGGATTGTGAGTCCATTAGTGTGACACCTTCCATTGTAATCCTACACAAGTGCAAAAGGACATGTCATTGGACATGCTGGGGTGAAGTGTCATACAGTGCAGAGGGACATGAATTGCCAATGAGGTAGTGAGAGACAATCACAGGGCATTGTGACAAGGTAAACAGTGGGCTGGAGAACAGTGCATGAGAGCAGCTGTTGCAAGACTGGCAGGTTACAAAGCACAGGACCTTGGTTATAAATGGGCAGGTGGCAGGGACTAGTGCTACCGGGTACTCTTACGGGTGAAGGTGATCTGTTCCACATCTTCATCTTCTGATGTGTGTGTTGTCTCCTCTGCCTTTGGTGGTGGTGGGTGTGAAGGAGCAACACACACCTCACTGTTTGAAGACGTGGATTCAGAAATCCCGGTAGCTGACAACTGTGGGGCTATTAAGAGCAATACTGCAGTAAAGAGGAGCTGCTGTTTCTTAAGAATAGCATCCACATCACTGTGGTAGGCAGCCAGGTTGGCCCTGAGGGCGTCAATATTGCATTTGTGCACACATTGAAAGGTTTGTTGTTCGAGGTGTTGTGTCAACTCTCTTACAGCTGTGCTGATTTCCTTCACACTTTTTTCAAGTTCTTGCAAGATTGATGTTCGCCCTTGCATGGCTGCTGCCTGTTCCGCAGTTGACATCATGCACGAACACACACCCTCTAGGCTGGCTGCCATATTTTCCATCTCCTCCCGCACCTCTTTGGCCAGCTCCTGCTGTACTCCAACTACAGTTCTCTCAAAGTTGGTGCCAGTGTCGTCAGAGTCCTCAGCAGGGTTGGAGCTGGCAGGTCATACAATTGGGGTGGTGGGTGGGTCCTCTGTGATGGCTGCTGTATCTGTGCTCCTCCCTGCGACTGACGGTGGGGTCTGGAGGGTTCCAAGGACATCTTGGAGGGTCTGCTGGCTGATGTATGTCAGCTCATCATCCATGTCATCAGGGAAGTCCAGGTCAGGCATATCCCCAGGAGAGCCATCATCCTCTGCAATGAGATATTGTACAATTAGTGTGTCTGTGTTGTGGCATTTGTAATGTGACGTGCCTGCCTTCCTATTAGTTGCACATTGTGATATAGGTTCCTGTTCATTGTTCCTGTCCATAATATTAGCATTCTCCCAGGCCTATGCCCCACCTGCATGTCACATGTATTGTGGTCATTTTGGGGACTTGTCAGCATCACATCCTCTAGGTGTAGGTTCTGCCCAAATTGTATATTGCCACCTTCTTGTCCTACTCAACCCTCCGTCTACTTCCATTCTCATGGTGAGGCCTTTCACTGGCTGTGGGTGTTCTGATGGCACTTGCACCTCACTTAAAAATCTTGAACTGCCCCTGTGTCTGATATTTAACATCCAGCTATGTGTTTCTGAGACCTACCATAACTATGTATAGCATTGGCATGGCACACTACATATGTCAGCATTGGTAATGCGTAATGGTGATGTTGGGGAATGTGTGCTACATTGGATTGCACTAATGGTCCTAGCAGTGTTCCATTTCCTCTTCTGACTGTGCGTGTGTATTTCACAAACCGGTGACATATGTCCTCCCTCTCAACGCTGTTGTCTGAGCAGTATAACTGTTGGAATGTTGCATGGTGTCATTGGAGCTATTGTGAACCAGACACAGGGTGGACCCTGACATATGCAGCATGGGTAGGACATTGGTGCTGTGTAGCTCATAATGTTTATGAAAATGGCTGATGTTTGTAGCAACTATGAACATTCACATTTGACAGGATTAGCACATTCATATTGATTTCAGGGGATTGATAATGTTGTCATCCTGAACACTCTAATTTGGGTGTGTTTGATCCATGGGCACGTAACTGCCATTAACTACTTGACCTGCACACACAGCAGAGGTGGTAGTGGCAACTGTTGTCAATATTACATTCCACTTGTGGATATGGCCTGAGACTGTTAATTGAGCCCTAGTTCATGTAGGGAGAATACCAGCTGTTGTGTGACAGCAGACCAGTTGTACAGTGTACCCTACCCTCCTGGACTGGCTTTACCTTTCCAACATCCTTGGCATGGCAGCATAACCCCATGCAAAGGTTGTTGGTGTAGTGTAGCACTGTGCCCCAGGTTTCCTCTGAATAGCCCATGCTCCCGAGCCGTGCCCCTGTACCCATGCCACTCCCTGAATATCATGACTTACATGCATTGTGTAGTAGGTATGTCCACCCCCCCGGCTTACAGTTAACAGTTGTGCATTTTAATTCCCCATGCAACTTACCCTGCATTTGTGTTGTCTTCTGGTAGTCTGCGCTGTCCTGTCCTTGAATCCCTGTGATGATCTCCTCAGGGATGACGACTGCCACCATCTCCTCCATGTGGTCCAGGGCCTCCTGTGGTGCTGGACTCCCACCTCCAGTCTGCAGTGCTGCCTTCCGGTTCCTGGCCATCTTTTCCTTTCTCCTGCACTTGCACTCATGCCAGCATTTCTTGCACTCGATGACTGTTCTCCGTACTTCTGCCACACTGTTTATCTTGTCAACAATTTGTTGCCATATTGCCTCTCTCCTACTAATTGGCATTTTTGAGGTGACAAAAAGTTTGTGCTGGTGTTCAGTCACCTCTTTCACCAGTATTTCCTGCTCCTCTGCACTGAACAAACACGTTCTTTTCTTCTTCTCCCTCTCCTGGGTCTTGTGTGGGTCCTCCTAGCTGGTTCCTGGTCTGTTGTCATCTTCCTGGGGTCTGTCCAAGCATCTGGGATCCATTTTGGCTCTCCTTAGCACATTTTACAGTGTTTGCACAACTTTTTGACGTTATTGCGTCAAAAAAAGGCACGTATCCGGTTTGCGACGTCGTAAACCGGCTGACAGTCATTTTCGCTGTGTTAACTTCGTTTTTCTTTATGACGTGACGCATTGGTTTGAGTAAAAAAAAATGACTCACACCTGTGGTTTGCGCCGCCGTGTGTCAAAGTATAAACTTGACGCCCGCACAGTGCAAAGAAATAGCATTAGCTGGCGGTAAATTTTTGGAAGCAATACTGCATCGGCGCAGTTTTGCATCAAAAAGTATAAATATGGCCCTTAGTGTCATAATATGGACCATGTCAGACAAGATTACATTAGTGGCCACCCCATGCCAAACAGCATTGATCACCTCTGTGCATCAAGAAGGGATGCCATCAGTAATGTTAACAAGGCTTTGTTAATTTGCAATGCCGCTACATAGGTAACAAATGACAGCCATAGTTGCAATATAGAAAGTCTCCTCAACGCAGCTTGATTTATCATTCATATAGCAGCTTTAAATATACTTTGAAAGTCCATCCAGTTTTCTCCCAACATCACTTGATGGGTTCTGAAAATACACACATTTTTCATCTCGAGTAAAAGCTTTTCCATTTTGGGATACATAAAATAAGTCAACCAAACCAAAAGCTTCTAATTAAGCTGTGCTGACATGGGTGAGCTACTTGCCGGCAGATGTTGAGCCACCAGGAGCTCACAAGCCACTCGTTGGAGACACCTGGGTTACAATGTGGGCAGCAGGCAGAAGTCACATTAAAGCTCGGCTCGTTTTGACCTTGAGGGTCCAAGAAAACCTTGCACTGACCCAGTGCCTGACATCTGGCTCGAACCTGGCTCAAGCTTTGAGTGGCTCACCCACCTCTAGTATCACATCCCTTTGAGTGGTAATGTGGTGAAATTAGTCGCCAAAAGTGGGAGCAGGTCAGATTTCGTTTCCAGAGGCTATTATTTTTACAAATCTTGGGTCTGACGAGTCACGCTCTGTCTGAATACAACTTACAGACCACAAGGCATAATTCAGCAATTGCGGCAATGTTGCTGGTCAGTATATACTGTGTACTTTAGTACTTCCAGATAGGATGGGGGAATTGAAGGTTCTTGTTCCACTGGCCAGTTATCTCAACTTCAAATGCCTCACTTTTAGGGAAAACAGAAATGTTTCTTGTCAGAGTTTCTTTTAGCTGGGATACAGGGCCGGAAGTCTTAAGGAGAGCATCTGCTCACTGCCACTCCTTACCTCCATGCTCAGCAGCCCATCAGGGGAAAACATTGCGCTCTGCATGTCACTTCACACATTGATTAAGGGGTAAATCGGGATACAAAAGAGCTTTATGTCTTTAAGCTTTGCATAAATGTACTTGTGCTCCAAAGACGTTTAAGAGATGAGTACATGTGTGTGTTTACACTTATAATCACTCCCTATTTCACAGAAGTCTGTAACCCCCTATCTCACTGGACGTACCATACCTTACTGAATTCTGTAAGCTCTCTTCCTCACTAAGGCCCATATTTACACTTTTTTAGAGCCGCATGTGCGTCATTTTTTCACACAAAAGCAGCGCAAACTTCCAAAATACAATTACATTTTGTAAGTTTGCACTGATTTTCCATAAAAAAATGACACAAAAGCCGCGAAAAAAGTTTAAATATGGGCCTTAGTTCTTCTTAATGTTGTGATATTTATATGCTTCTCCTACCCTGAGGTCTGTAGGTTCCCTGTATGCTTCCTACCTCACTGAGACTCTAACTCTGTGAATTTTGTGCTGTCCACTTTAAGTTCTGCATGTTTCCTACCTCACTAAGGCCCATATTTATACTCTGCTTGCACCGGATTTGCGTCATTTTGTTTGACGCAAATTCTGTGCAAACTTGACTCCATATTTATACTTTGGCGCTAGACCCGTCCAACGCCAAAGTTATGGAGTTTGAGTCATTTTTTGGATGTGAAAACCAACCTTGTGCTAATGACATACAAGGTAGGCGTTCCCGTCCAAAAAATGACACTAAGGCATGTGCGCCTTATTTATCCTCTGGCGTCAAAATGACACACAGGAGGAGGCGGGTCTTAAAACATGGCGCCCAGCTGGATTTGCGCCATTTTTTAACACCTAAGTCAGGGCAGGCCTTAAGGGACCTGTGGACTAATTTCCATGGTCAGAGACCATAGAAGCAGTCCACAGGTGCCCTTCCCTGCACCCAGGGACACCCCTTGCCATCCTGGCCCACCCCTGGAGGACACCCATGGAAGGGAGGACCCATCTATGGTGAGTGCAGGTAAGTATATATTTTTTTTGTAAAAGTGGCATAGGGGGGCCTAACTTGGGCCCTCCTACATGCCACTGTGCCCAATGGCCATGCCCAGGGTACACAAGTCCCCTGGACATGGCCAATGAGCAGGGGGGCATGACTCCTGTCTTTGCTAAGACAAGAGTCATTTCCATGGGGGTTGTGCGTCAAAAAATGGCGCAAGTCACATTAGAGCCAATATTTTTTACGCTACCTGATGTGCACCAATCTTTGGCGCACAACCCCCAGTCTTCCCTTCGCCTCCGCGGCCCGGTTAAAGTAATTTATTTTGACGCTAACCGGGCCGCAATGCCGGCTAACGTCATTCCATAAATAAGGCGCCCGGCTGGCGCGTTGGAATGGCTTTAGCTGGCAGTAAACTTTTTGACGTAAATCTGCCCTGGTGCTGATTTGCGTCAAAAAGTATAAATATGTGCCTAAACGTTTTGTTCTCGGGAATACACACTACAAGGTATGCCCACGGCCGGTCTCTCCTTGTGCTGTACATCACTAAGCTGTTTTCTCCCAATCTCACCTAGCTGTGTGCTATCTGCTTCACAAAAACCAAACAATTAACACAATTTGTTTTACGACCAACTATTGCAAGCATCAGAGTAACAAGAAACTGCTTGAGAATAATGTGCCTTTCATAATATAAGTAGTTCAAGCCTAATATAAGTAGTTCAAGCAAATCTAGTAGGACAAAACTTTCTCCATGTGAAGACCAGTCTCTGAACACAAGCAGCTAACTAATAGTTCCGGGTTACATGTGGGTCGCAGTAACCAAGGCACACAGCCTTGCCCCATTCTCTTCCAGGGTCACAATGGGCTGCGAAAAGTAGCCACATGGTCAAACAACTGACGATGTCAGGCGGAGAGAAATGTTCAGAGACTACACCCTTAAGAATGGGGCGCTGTCAGAAAGGTCAAAATGTAACCCTGCAAGTTTCCTCAACCTAATCAAAAAATCCCCTGTGGCAGAGCACATGGAAAGCTTTCGGATGTCAGCGTAGGACCTTGAACCCTTTTCTCTCACCAGGAGGAGCTTGCGGTCTCTGAGGTGACCTTTTATTAAAACCAAATTACAGTTTTTCTTCAATCCTCTAAAAGGTATTAAGACTTATCCCCTCTAACACCGTTGCACAAAAGGATTTCAAAGGAGAGAACCAATATCCTTGCAATGAGACAGTACACTTAGGCCTTCAATTTTCTCCTTACCGTAGAGTATTAAAATATGATCCATGTTGTGTCATGAGAAACCTGCTCGTCTTTCGTAATTTCGTCCAACCACAATCATTGCATGATGCATTTACATGAACAGCTCAAGTCTGCATTTGCGAATTTTCCAAATCTGTTATTTTTTGGTTGCTTTATATTCAAATCTACATTTCTGTGACTTTGGGCATGTGGGGTAGCGGAAATCGCTTCACCTACGATAAATTCTAAAGGATTTGTCAGGACATACTTTACTAAATTTTAGCACAATGCAGAACAGCAACCATAGTTACTGTGCTGTGTTGCCCTAGGAGGAGAAGTCAGCACGCACATTTATTAAATATGGCTTGCTGCTGCGCTCTTCCCATTCATTGGCACACAAACAGGCTGCCTAGCACCACACACACACCCTTGCACTATAGGCAAAAGGTGTGTACATGTTATCTAACATTGGTTTTGTACTAGGAGGGTACCCTTCCAGTAAAAACAACAAACAAAAAACTATGCTTAGATAGTTTTACTTAACAGTTCGCACACTAGCAGAAGAATGCAGAAGAAATACAAGGAGAGAACGGTATGAAGAAATAAATGCATTTCTCCTGCTAAAAAAATGTGGAGGTGTAAGATTGTACTCGCAAGCACACCGAAGGAGACTGCAGATATTCTTCTTTAGTTCGTCTAGTTCGGATCTTCTTTATTTCTGTGTTCACAAGTTACCTTGCTTTGGTCAATGTGTATTTCTTCAAGAGAGCGCACCCCAGTGACTCCATGAGGACATACTGTGGCATCAGGTCAACATATATCTTCAATTAGGTAAGTAACGCAATTCCTCTAGTGGACTGCAATAATCAGTGTGAAACAGCATTAAGCTATGGAGTATAAATTCTAGGTGCATGTGGTGCTGCCGTGCTTCTCATGAGCGTGGCATATTCTGATTCCTTGAGAGTTATTTTTGACGCAAAGCTAGGTCAGACAATCGTTGCAGGAATCGCTTGACATCAAAAAACATAGGAGGCGATCCAACACCCGTGTGGTATTTGCACTGTTTTAAGGGAAACTTTCCTCCGCATAAAAAGTTTTGTGCTGGAAACAAAGTCAAGACTTTGTGCTGCTTTGCATACCTTTGCGTTACTTTGCGACGACACAAAATATTGATAAAACTGTCCCATAATTTCTAAAAAAAAAACTTAAATAAATGTGATTAATAGAGATATACATCACGGGCAATATAGGTTGGCCATTACATTTGGTGCAGACCTCAACCCATTTATGAAGCACACCCAATTTTGTGAGCACTCTCCGCACCAAATAAACAGGGGATACTGAGATTGCGTGCCAGTAAACAGCTGCGTTTTAAAAGTTTGCACAGCTTAGCATGACTGGATGGCGACATGTTATTAAGGACAAGAGGGATAGCTATACAGCATCAGGCAATTCCTCATATTTCAAAGTTCCTGGTACTGCAGTTGCCAGGCAAATCTGGATTTACCATCAACTTGGAATGAGACTCTAACTGTAAATGGCTTCTGCACGACCATTTGGAGAAGATGCACTGTCCTTGTCAACTAGATCAAATAGCCTGACTCTCAGGTAGTTAGCAAAGGAGTTGGCCCCTGAGGTTTCGGTCTCCACCGTATCAATTCATCTTCATTTAAGCAGTGTTAACAAGCTGCCATGGTACCATCCCATAATACATTTTACAAAAGAAGTATAATTAATCATGGAAAATGTTAGCGATTTCTACTTTACCAGCTTTATTTTTTTTAGCAATATGTTTTAGAAAAAACTTAATTAAAAGAATGAGTTATATTAACCCATTTACATGCGTTCCGAGAATGGCACAGACGGGGGTTGCCCTATTTGTATAAATATTTGCTTTTTTTAAACATGGTAAAATTATTCAAAATAGCAGAGGCCCAATGTTAACTATGAGATGTACGCAATAAATCAAATTAAAACTCTTTTTAACATTAAGAAAAATATCCAGGTAACTTTGGGCAGTTTTAAAGACACGACGAAGCTTGACAGGCTCCCCACTTTCCAACAGTTGCAGGCAAATTCTGCTCTTGTGTCGGCCTCCGTTTGAGCGATTGCCTAAGACCGCACAGTCAATCCTCAGTTGATTTAAAAAATCGATGAGTAGAGCACCAACATCTCAGGGTTTAATATTAGGCAAGGGAATCACCTATATTCATCCAATCTCACACCCATCTCTATCGATGGAGCTCCAGATTTGAATTCCTCCAAATCCATGCAGTGGAAATGACACTAGGCGTTTCATAGCATCGCAGACTCAAACTGGATGAATGAGTTGCTGACAGTGATACAATATACCATGGGTATGCATCGTATGTTGATAGTCCGGATCCATGTCTGATTTGCAAGCTTTCCATATATAGTGAATATAGAAACCGTGAAATTAAATGTATTTCGTATGCCTAGTCTGTGGTTAGTCTTAGAATCTGGCCTGGATCTCACCTTCCTGCACCTATACTGAAGGCTCCCGCGAAGGGGTGTTAACACCACTAGAGGAAGGAACTACAAGAGCAATCAGAAGCAGTCGCTTTTTTCATGAGATGCCTGCTCTTGGAACGAGGAGACAGTGTGAGACTGGAGGAGAATCCGAGGAGACCTCAACAATAGATTCCGAACACATATTTCCATCGAAAAGGTGCAACATCAATGTGAAAGCAGAGATGGCATCGATAAAAAGGGTGTGGATGGATACTAGGACGGAATGTTACCTTGAAATCTGAAGACCCTGTAATGTCTGTGATGTCAAGAGTGAGCAGAGGATTGGCAAGATGGTTGGATCTGGCCATACTTAACTTCTGCCAGGTTGGCTGATTGTACATTACCACAAGTACAGTCTCTTTATAGTTTATATGCATACTATTCACCAATTTGCAAAGATCTTTTTCTAGTGCCATAAAAAAGTTTGCTCCAGCACAAAATGATTCACAGAAACAAAACTATTGTGAGATACATATGCACATTTTGCTATGCTATTGTATAACCTATACCCCCTCTCTTTAGCTTTACACCTTTCTGGATAACGTAAGGGTAGTCACGTTGCAAATGGGAAGAAAAAAAGTGTGTGTAAAAAATATTGAATCTGTAGATCTGATTTTTACATACACACTGGAAGTGTCTAAGAAGTTGCTAATGAGAGACAACATAGAGGATTGCATGGCTGTTTAGCCCAATTTTAAAGTTTAGGGCTACAAGAATGTGAAAAAAACTCAACAGGATGAGCTACTCATACAAGAAACAGGTAACATAAGAGTTCTGCAAGGCTTCCCTGTTGCTGAGAGACTTTTTGAGTAGGCTTGTTCTACTTCTATTTATGGGGAACACGTATGAGAACATGGACTGTTGGAGCTTGATGTTACTTATTACTTTGCTTTGATTCACAATATTGTATTTACAAAAGTGATTCTAATTTTACCAAACACCTTGCAAAACACTTTTGGTTTATTAAAAAAATTGTTTTACTAGCAATATTATATGTTTTTGACTGTAAATATGGCATTGCTTGGGCAGACAACTTTACCACCGCATGATGAAAGGGGAAATGTGCTTAGAATATCTATACATATTTGATCAAATAAGTTAAAAGTTGTGTTGAAGTGAAGCCACAAAAACATAACACCAACCGAACACCATATTACAATAAAATGCCACAATAACAAACTACAGCACAATAACAAAATGACATAACAAAGCACAATAAAACAATACCAAATGTACAACACAACTTCACAAAACGTCCAAGAGGTACTAACCTTGCATTCCACATCAAGCAGGAGCAACAATAACTTCCTCTCTGAACCCAAAGGCAACCTTACACTAAGATTATGTATGTTAAAATTAGATCCAGTGAAAGGGGTATAAGACAAATGAGAGAAACAGTGGACCTTATTTAGAGTTTGGTAGACTACTCAGTCACAATTGTGTTGGATGTGTTTTGTCTGTTGTATCACAAGTGTATTGTTGCCTATGGCATTTGAAATACAATTGATTGGATATGTCATGTTTTGATAAGTATCACCTAAGGTTTAGAGAGACTGCATATCATCGCATTGCATGGGTGTACAGCTGGGCTTCAGTACTAGAGAAGTACTGGTAGCTATCTAAAGATAAGAGAAGACTTTCAGTATGGCTGTGCTATTGGCACTGGTAACTGACTTCTGATATAGCTGATATATCTGTTGACCCTCTCTGTATTTTCCTCTTTTTATTCCGGGATGAAACTCAATGTTTCTCCTTAGCAGCAATATAATTAAATATTTAAATTTGGAAATAGTAACTGTGAACAACACTTTACTTTATTATATATTGTTTGCTAAAAGAGCTACCTTCAGTATTATGCAGTAGCCTTCTGTGGTTCTGATGATATTCAATGTAATGGTTGATATTTATGATATGAAAATGCATTCTCTAATATCACATGGTTTAGCTACATATTTCAACAATCAGATGCTAAATCTAGTCAATAGTTTAATACCATACTTGTTCTAAGAACAAAAAACAGTTTATAGTTAATATCCGATGTGAGTACACAACCCTGTGCTTGTAGAAGAAATATAAATTAATGTTAATTTCTCAGTCTTAATGTATGTCTTCATGTGGAATAAACAAATGCAAAATAGAAGTTGTAATCCTAATGAACGAGTCATTGTGAAAAATAGCAAAGTGCAAAATAGTAGTTTATGATCATGACTCCTTGTGAAAACTAGCAAATTGCAAAACCAAGTTCAAATCATAATGTACATTAATGGAAAGTAGGAAACAAGTGCAACCCTATATCATGAGTGGGGTGTGAGAATACTTCTCTGATTACACGATGTCTTTTGTCACTCAAAATAATTGGCTAAGAGAATTCCAACTTCCAAACAGCAATACTCAGCTTCAGCAACTTCCCAACACAATTGCCTAACAAAGACGCTATGATCCACGAGGAACTTATACACTAAGCTTTCAAGATGGCCACCATCATCTGCAAGTTTTATGAGAATCCTATGGGACATGTACTCCTTCTCAGCTTTAATTATGGTTATGGAGTATCATGTTCTTCTGAGATGCTAGGCTTCTGTCCAGGTACTGCCCACACTCTGTGTACCTCTCCATCCTTTTCTTGTTCTGAAGAAACACATGCTCTGGAAATTTGGAGTATCCTGCTGCCTGGGACTTGTGAGCAGAGGCAATCGTGCCCTGCACCTTATTCTAACAGATACCATGCACCAACAAAGTGTATCAAAACAACTACACAATGGCATTATGATGACAACCATAAAAGTACAAGTAAAAAATACAACAACACAACTCTAGAATTCAAAAATACTCCAGCACAAACTACTGTATACAAAAGTACAAAATAACAAGGGGCATATTTATATATTTATACTCTGTTTGCGCTGAATGTGCGTCAAAAATTTCTGGAGCACATTCGGCGCAAACCTTGCCCCATATTTAAACTATGACGCCTGACCCCACGGACGTAAAAAAACCTCAGTATGCGTCATTTTTTGGATGCGGGAAACCACCCTGCATCAATGACATGCAAGGTAGGTGTTCCCATCCAAAAAATGACTTTAAGGCCTGTGCGCCTTATTTATACTCCTGCGTCATTTTGACGCACAGGAGGGGGTGAGCCTTAAAAAACAGCGCACAGCCTGATGTGCAATGTTTTTTAACGCCTGGGTGAGGGTAGGCGTTAAGGGACCTGGGGGCTCACTTCCATGGTCTCAGTCCATGAAAGCAGTCCATAGGTGTGCTTCCCTGCCCCCAGGGACACCCCTTGCCACCCTCGCCCACCCCAGGAGGACACCCATGAATGGGGGACCCATCCAAGGTAAGTACAGGTAAGTTGAGGTAAATATTTTATTTTTATTTTTTAAAGTGGCATCGGGGGCCTAATTTGGGCCCACCCTACATGCCACTGTGCCCAATGGCCATGCCCAGGGAACAGAAGTTCCCTGGGCATGGCCATTGGGCAAGGGAGCATGACTCCTGTCTTTGCTAAGATGGGAGTTATTTCAATGGGGGTTGTGCGTCAAAAAATGGCACAAGTCCGGTTTGAGCCAAGATTTTTGACTCAAACATGACTTGCGCCATATTTTGACGCACAACCCCCATTTTCCCCTATGCCGGCACTGCCTCGTTTGAGTCATTTTGTTTTTTTACTCTGACCAGCCTGCTAACGTCAATCCTTAAATAAGGCACCCGCATGCTGTGTAGGAATGGCGTTAGCCGGCGGTAAAAATTTTTACGCAAACCAGCGCCTGCGCTGGTTTGCGTCAAAAAGTTTAAGTATGGGCCCAAATGTTTTGTGTCAGGATGTTTTTTGTGTGTTCTGAGGTTCTGGTATGGTGTTACTTTCTGGATGTGTTTTGTTTCAGTGCTTTATTGCACATTGTTCTGCTTCTGTCAAATAATGCTACTTTGTTTTTGTGGTGCAATATGTAGGTGTACTTGTTGTTGCTGGTTGCTGTGTTCTGGTGTTTTGTTATTGTCTTAAGTTTGTAATAGTTACTTTGTAATGTGCCATAGTGTTATTTTGTGCTGCTTCTTTGTGTTTGTGTTGTATTTTTAATGTACTGTTGTGTAGTTGTGATGGTGTGTTGTTTTGTGCTCTTGTGTTTCATTGTGTTGAGGCGGTGATGTGGTTTTTTGTACTGTTATTTTTTGTTTTGCAGTACTGATTATATTGTGCTGTGCTGTGTTTGTTCTTAGAAATGGGGTCTCTAGCTGGCAGAGGTATACACTTCTGTCCAAGTAGGGACGCAGCCTTGGTTCCTCACTGCGATGAGGGTATATTTTTACACCCAGGGACGATGCATTGAAAATCCTTGAAGCGCTGGAAGAATGAACAGGTGCTGCATCGATCCGGTAGGTGATGAGTCATATTTTCCGTCGCAAGGTAGGTGCTGCATCAAATTTGCAGTCAGTAAGTCGGGCTGCATCGTTTCGGTCAGCTGTGCGGTGATTTCTCAGCCACAATGCAGGCTTCGTGTCAATTTCTGCAGGCGTTGCATTGATTTTCCAACGCACAGGGAATGTCTAGAAGAGGTGAAGTCTTTGTTCGCCATGAGACTTCAGAAAACAGGAGGCAAGTTCAAGCAAAGCCCTTGGAGAGCACTTTTGGAGAAGGCTGAGTCCCTCCAGCAAAGTCAGAGGCCAGGAGGGCAACAGCAGGGCAGCATTCCTTGTCAGCAAAGCAGTCCAGATGAGTCCTTTGGGCAGCCAGGAAGTTCCTCTTGACAGAGTGCAGGTGTAGGTCCAGAAGTGTCTGAGTGGGGCCTGGGACCCAGATTAAATACCCCAAAATGCCTTTGAAGTGGGGGAGATTTCAAAGAGTGGTTTTGAAGTGCCCACGTTCCCCTTTCAGTACAGTCCTGTCTGCCAGGGTCCCAGTAAGGGGTTTCGCAGTCCATTGTGTGAGGGCAGGCCACTAGCCTTTGAAATGTAAATATCAGGCCCTCCACCCTTCCACCACAGGAAGACCCATTCAATATGCAGATGAGTGCAGGTGTGACTGAGTGTCCTGTGTTTGTGGTTGTCTGGGTGAGATGCACAAGGGAGCTGTCAACCGGCACAGACCAGACATTGATTGAAGACAGGCTGTAAGGCACAGGTGGTTTTAAGTGCAGAGAAATGCTCACTTTCTAAAAGTGGCATTTCTAAAATAATAATGTTAAATCCAACTTCACCAATAAGCAGGACATTCTATTACCATTCAGGCCATACTAAATTCGACCTGGTTGCCCACTTCAGATCAGAATCTACCACTCAAAAAGTATATGAGGGCAGTCCTAATGCTAGTCTATGAAAGGAGTAGGCTTCACAGTAGTGGAAAACGAATTAAGAAGTTTTTCACTACCAGAACATATAAAACACATATGTACATGTCCTGCCTTTTACATACACAGTACCCTGCCCTATGCGTTACCTAGGGCCTACCGTAGGGGTGGTATATATGTAGAAAATGTGGAGCTTAGGGTTTGGCAAGTACTTTTAAATGCCATGGCAGTCCTGAGACATGGTTAAGGGGCTACCTATCTGGGTGGCACAATCAGTGCTGCAGGCCCACTAGCAGCATTTAATTTACAGGCCCTGGGAACAAGTATTGCCCATTACTAGGGATGTATAAGTCAAATATGACAACTAGGGATGAACCAATGTTACCATGTTTAAGGGAGGGAGCATATGCACTTTAGCACTGGTTAGCAGTGGTAGAGTGTGCAGAGTCCTAAAACCAGCAAAAACAGTATCAGAAAAGTTGGAAGGAGGCAGGCAAAAAGTTGGGGGATGACTACCCTAAGACTGTCAGGTCTAACAGTTGTGTTTAATATTTTGTTTGGATTGTTTTTTGTACCCTGTTTGTTATTGTTGTATGCTATTTTGCTTCATATTACACATTGTCTCGTATTTCTATGCCAGGTCTTCAAATGTTTGAAACACCAGCCATCCAAAAACTGTAAAATTGCACTTCCTTTACTTGCTTTCTGTGATTCAGTGCTGTTGTTTTTCAGAGACATTTGTGACGTGGCTGGAGAAAACAGTGTTTGTTCTTGCCAAACCTTTGTCCCCCCCCTGACACCAACATCTCCTCCAGTTCCCAGCATCCCTTTGTGCCCCAAAGACTGCCAATGTAACATTGGTGTTGTAGCATACTGCACTGTGATACATATTTCTACTTCTATGACTAAACACTAAATTAAGATTTAAACACTGGAAATGTACTGAGCTCAGTAAACACATGTTCTTTCTGGGCTGCAGGCTGCCACTGTTTAAAACCAGCACCCAGACTGAAACCCAATATTAGAATCCACACGAGCCCTGTGTTCTGGACTGATTGAGGTACTGTGTCTCAAGCGTCTCCTGCCTCTTAGAGACCGACACATTTCAAGCGAGGCACCTTACTGATTAGACCGCCTTTAAAAATGATCATGAATTACTCACAAATGTAATCTCTGAATATTCTATTTAAGGCAGTCTGTGATGGTTTTTAACACTGGCTGATACCATACAAAGTTGTAGAGCTGCAACTGTGGTAAATGAACAACATAAGCAGTAGTAAATGGTAGATTTAAAGGAAACTTACATGAAATGCACAGTTTTGTGATGAACCATAGCAACATTAGTTTAAGTCTGCAAAGTAACAACATCACTCAACAGCTCAAAACAACATCAAAGGCAAGGTACACAAGACACAGAAGAAAAAGTCACACAAAATGTGTCACAACAGCAATACAATGACAACAGAATCACAGCACAAAACAGTTCCACACATCAGAAAACAGAACACATCAAAGCAAAACTAAAATGATGCAAGGGTGCCACCAACACAACAAAAGTTAGCCAAATTGCCAAAAAACACAATATACAACACAAAAAGACAATATAACATAACCTGATGGTATCACACAAAACACGACTCAACTTTAACCACCACAATGCAAGACAAAAAAATCACGAAAGAACAACACAAATAAAACACAATATAACAAAACAATCATAACACTAACAGAATACTAACACAATAACAACAAGAAAAAGCCCTAGTGCAACAAAACAACAACACAATGTAGAGTATTAATTCTCTATCACACAATACCAAAATACAGCAACACATCCAATATCAACACACCATATAAACAAAATAAAAAACACAACAAAACCACAATCACAACACAACATAAAGCAACACACTCACACAACAGTGGTCTACAGGAAACCACCGTAGCATCCCTGAAACATATTCTAATGAAGTGGCACAGCTTATCAAGAACTCAAAGGAATTCAACAACATCAGCCCATTTTAAAAGACTTAATCGTGCTACCTATCCCAGCCGGACCATCTTCAAGACAATATACATCACTGATAAAGTCCTCAAGAAAAAGACTCCCACTTACCTGGCAAACAGTCTAGCCTCATCTATGGAACAGTGCCATACCAGGAGCCTAGATATCACCAGAGAGCAGACTAATCACTACAAGAAGAAAAAGAAAGAAGGCAAGCCATCTCCGTTCATGCTCCCAGGATCTGGACAGCATCCCTATTGATATTTGATTAGAACCAATTTTGTTACAATTCAGAATTTGTTTATAAAATAAAAACCCTACAAGGGCCACTTCCCTGACTCCACAGTGTATCCCTGACCTTCTCCCAGTAATTACATCTCCTGGAGGGACATGTCCTGTGCTCAGCACTCCGTTCCTCTTGAGCTAGGTTTGTGCTCTATAATTAATGAAGACATACGCACATTCACTCTACACAAACACATGGAACAACTTACGTCACAATCACAATTTATGTTTGTACTGTTGTGTATTGTTTTGCTGTTTTGGAGTGTAATATTTCCGGTTGTCATGACATATAGTTATAGCATATTGTTTAGATAGATCTTGTTTTCTCATTGTTGTGTTGTGTTGATTTTGGTGCTATAATATATTGCCTTGTATGGTCTTAAAGAAGGAGCATCTAGTTGCCAATTTATAGTATATAAATATTGTTGTCATAATATCATCTGACATAAATATTCTTTTCTAAATATTATTTACGAAAATATCACCACGTGGAAGTTAATTTTAGTAAATCTTAATCGAATTAAACAATATATTTGTAAATGATATTTAGGAGACAATATTTATGACAGCCGATATTTTGTATATGATATTTTGACACATAATCATTGGCAAATCTCTCATTTCCCTTTCAGAGCAAGCACACTTGCCATTACAGGCAGATGAGCATCATGAGCATCATGTTTCTCACTTTAAATCTCTTTTATTACACCTCCTGCTACGTTTACTGACCTTGCTGGAAAAACGCAAAAGTACTGCTCTAGTAGAACAAACTCTGCAAAAGCTGCCAGCTAATCAAGAGTCGCAGCAGTAAAACATCTGACCAATACTTAAGCAGTAATGCAAGATAATGAAGTGCTTGTGTTGCAAAATGGACTGATACTGAAAGTTCAATGTCCACACTGGAAGACTAATTGCTGTTATAAAGAATGCTCACATTTTTTTCATTTTAAATTATTTTACACATATAAAAAGATGGAAAACGTTTGACTCAAAGTCAATGTCTGTTTTTCGAAAACGTAATAAAAATGAAAAATGGGTCTTCTTTTGAGTGACTGTCTGTGATATCAATGATGGCTGCTAGCTCAAAATCTCAGTACCTTAACAGCATGGGGGTTTAAAAGAATGAATAGACTGCTTAATGAAGCTTGAATAGCTGTAGTGTACATTTGCTTGCAACACAATGATTATGTTTTCGAATGAGTAAACAGTTCTACTTTATGTGTCAAAATCCCAAGCGGCATCCAAGTGTAAGTGTGTATTTTTAAGTTAAACATCTGTGGAAGTGCAGGAAATGAAAATTCTATTTTCAAATAAAATATATACAGGTAGATACTTATGGAAATCTAAAAAAATGAAAGACAATAAAACTGAGATCCAAAGCTGTAACCCCCCCAAATAAAAACCACAATAACACTTGTGTGCCATGTGGCGGTCTTTTTTTGTGTGGGTGGCAAAACTCAGCTTCGGCACTGAGAAGCAGCCCTGCTCACTGTGGTCCATGGCTCAGTATTGAACTGGCAATATGTTTTTGACATAAAATCAGTAAATATGATATTTTGAAATTCAGCTATCATGGTGCCTTCTGAAAGTAAAGCCTAGCAGCATAATGGTGAAATTGAAAACATGTAAACTGTCAACATTTACATTTTAAAACGGTAAGGGGGTGAAAGTGTCACAACACCAGTGAAGTGGTAGCAGTTTAGTACTCCTGTACAGTTTATAATTCTGCTTTTAGATAATTTGTCTTAGAAAACTCCAAGAATGCCATTTATTGAGCATATAATTATTGAATAAGGAGAAAAATCATTGGTCAGTATTCATTTTTTATTCATCATCATCATATACTTTATTCGACCATAGGTCATAAAAGTTACATATTAAATTGTACAAAAATGGTACGTTTTCTTCATTATACTTTTACACTGGCTGAAAATAGTAAGGTTTAGAATAGGAAAAGCTTCTATAGGCGATGGCCTACTATAATCCACCATTAGTCCCGATACATAACTTAACATTTAGATACCAGGATTTCTAAGACAATTACTTCATAACGTTAAAATAGTACAAATATTTAAAACTCTTAAAACAGTATGGGGTGATTTCAAAATACATATTTCCCAGATGGTATCATCATCAAGATAAATACAAACTATCCGACCCAAGATGTAAAAATTTAAAGTGCTGATTTGATGTTACATAATAATATAATTCCTTAATAATTTAGATGGCATACTTTAACAAAGAGAGCTTACTACCGGCACAATCATTTGGCAAATTTAAGCACTGTCAAGTCGTTAAGACACAAGCACAGTGTGATAAAAAGCTTATATATTAACTTAAAATGGTTATCGGATTCATGTTAAAATGGCACAAGTGCCAGACAGATGCATAAAAAATAGCTCTTTATGGCTAAAACTAGTGTTAAAATGGCAGAAACACATAATGATTGCCTACATAATGTCTGAAAAATCTATTCCAAGTCCTATCCAACCCACTTCATCCAGATCAACTTCATCATCAACTTAGTTCATCAATGACCATAAAAGCACATAAAACAGAATATAATAATTCTTAAGTAAATAAATAATTGCATGTCTGTAAATAGGTGTAAAATATTAAAACAATAACTTGATTTGCACATATGGCTCTAAATCTTACCTATATAAAGATAAGACCTTAAATAACTTTTTGAAGACGGCAACGTATGCGCCAAGCTGTTGCTAAATACTTACTTACTGAAAGAATTACATCAGCTGAATTATGGCTTTTTAGAACCCGTAGAGCCAAGGAGCAATTCTTAAATCCCATGTCCCTGCAAATCTTGCGGATCCATTTTGTTCGCGGAATCGCATAGGCTGGGCAGAAGAACATAAAATGCTCAATGGTTTCAAAAATACTGCCACAGGCAGGGCATGTATTGGGAAGATTAATCGACCCCCACCTATGAATCAATGACATCAAGGGCAGTGAGCCAAAACGAAACCTTGCGTATAAGCTCTTGCCTTGCAAGTCCGGTATCACATCCAAATAGGATTCAAACTTTGGGGACCATTTAATATCAGTAAAGGAATTAGTTAAGCGACCATGGGATTTATGGATTATGTAGTTGTCCTTAACATAAGACCAATAGGTTAACTTTAAAACATTTTTGTGCCGTCTCTCTAATTTGTGGGGATTTTCCCAATAGTCGCCCAAGCCCAAAAGCCTAAGCCAATGGGCCACATGGCGAATCCAGGGAAGAGTATTAGCATTTTGGCATTTCAGTAAATCGAGTAATGCGGTCTTATATATATCTAGTTCGGGGGTTGTCCATAATCTAATCCAATAAAGGAGAGGTCTTAGAGTAGCTAGATCTGCTACTCGGCTTAGCCCCAGATCTAGAAATATTGGAAGCAAGGGTGTAGTGCGTGGACATGCAATTAAAGCCCTTGCAAAGTTGTTTTCCCCCACACTGATCTTATTGCAGTTAGCGTAACCCCATACCTCCGCTCCGTACAGGGCTGCACTTTGAGCCTTAGCCGTGTAAATTTTTATTGCTGGGGAAACAACCTTTGTAAAGGAGCTTTGATAAAAACGCAATATGGATGAGGCTCTATGTTGAAGGAGCCCTGCACTTTTCGTAATCTGCTCTTCCCATAGTAGTTTACTGGTTAACCTAACTCCCAAGTAATCTATAGAGCTTACTTCCTTCAGCGGTACTCCCTCAATTTGAATGGAGCATCTTTTCCTAGGTCCCTTGGATAAGACCATCAATTTTGTTTTGTTAATGTTAACCTCCAGCCCATAATCGCTACAGAATTGGTTAAACCGGTCAACAAGGGTCTGCAACCCCATTGGTGTCTTAGAAATGAGGAGTGAATCATCGGCAAAGAGCAAGATAGGGATTTTTTGTGTATTCAGGGAAGGGGCATCATTCTGGCCTGTGGACACAGCCTTTACTACTTCGTTGATAAATATAGTAAACAGTAGGGGGGCTAACACGCAGCCTTGGCGAACTCCTCTTCTGATTGGAATCCGTTCTGTCAGTTCGCCTTGTTCACCCCACCTCACTTGGGCATAAGTGTTCTCATGCAGTCGTTTTAACAGGAGTAATAGATCCTCTGGGATTCCCAATCTACCCAGCACTTCCCACAGTTTGGCTCTTGGGACCAAATCAAAAGCCGATCGCAGATCTATAAATACCACATACAGGCATTGTTTGGCCACAAGTACATATTTCCAATGCAATATGGCCAATCGAAAAACCTGGTCTATCGTGCTTGTTTTTGCACGAAACCCTGCCTGTAGATGGGAAAGGATTTGGTACTCCTCAACCCAATTGATTAACCTCTGTAAAATTTGTTTTGCAAAGATCTTTTGTAGGTTGTCTATAAGGCTAATTGGCCTGTAGTTGGCTGGGAGATTAGCATTCCCTTTTTTATAAATGGGTATGATCTCTGCCCCCTTCCATGTACCTGGAATGTGCCCCCCTGCCGCTATACTATTTGAAATGGCATTTATATACCAGGACCAGATATGTGGTTCTGATCTATAGAGATCTCCAGGGAGCTTATCTGGTCCAGGTGCTTTGCCTGGTTTTAGGCTATTTATAGCCTCAATGGTCTCTTCTATTTTAAAAAAGAGGCAACGCTCAGGGGCACACTGAGACTCCACTTGGGGGGCCATACGGGAATTTGATTCCAACAATTCTGTTGGAGAGTGGACCACATTGGTGTCCATTGGGCCCTCTGGTAGGGCATAGAGAGTAGTAAAATGCTCTACCCAGCTTTCTGGTTGGATATGGTTGCTGGGACAACTCCTACCTCCATTTTCTCTTTTAGACAGAAGCTCCCAGAAACGCTTATTGTTCTTCTCTCTGGAAGCATCTAATAATTCCTGCCACAGGGAATCCTCCCACTGCTTTTTTGCATTAGACAAAGTTGCTTTGTATAGAGACCTGGCTTGTTTAATTTCCCCCTGGGAACCAGACATTACTGCAACTCTTAACCCAGACTTAGCCTTTGAGCACCTCTCATCAAACCATCCCTTGCTTGCCCCTTTCCCTTCATGTGTCTTTGACCGCCTTGTTTTATAAAAAAAAAGACCGTAGTTGGGTATACATGTTGTCATGTATTTTGAGAATCGGAATATTCCCCACTGCCTGGTCTTCATACTCTGCCAAATTATTTAAAAAAATCTGATATATTGCTCTGATATGATGAGGGTTGGACACCACTTTTGGCCATGTAATCTTGGTGAATTTGTTATTCCAACAAGATGGCGGAATGATTGTGACATGGTTATTAAGTGTTCTCCTGAACGTTTCTCCAGAAAGAGTAAGGAGCAAGGGGAAATGGTCACTGTCACATCTTACTTCTATTTTCATATCTACCAATTGGGGCCACAACCTAACATCGACCAAGAAGTAATCAATAGTGCTTGTTGACATGCCCCTTTTAAAAGTAGGTGCGCTGTTCATATCAGATGGAGTTCTACCGTTACAGGCCCTAAGGCCATGATTTAAACATAATGTGGCTAATTGCATGGCCACCCGAGATTTTTTGCAAGGCTGGGTAATAGATAGTTGTGGGATCCCCCACTGCTCATCTTCTTCATCAGTTAAACCACTTGTGAGAATAGAAGGCTCGAAGGTACAGTTAAAATCTCCAGCTATGATTAGAATAGTTGAGGGGTGGAGGCTGCCTACAAATTCAGACAGAATAGCCAGGGTATGGGACTCGGAGCCATTTGGGACCGATCGTATATAAGCATTAACAATAACAATTGATAATCTTCTGTTAAACGTAATACACATGGCTTTTAGATCTACAGAATCAATTCCCAAAAGCTTGTAGTCACACTGCAAATTCTTGTTAACAAGTAATAAGAGCCCACCTTTTGCCCGGCCCCTCCCCTTCTCTGGGGGTATAGCAGGTGCACTAAATGAGAGAAATCCATCTATGTTGGTGGCATCCTCCGCCCAAGTTTCCTGAAACAAACATATGTCTGTTTTTTTAATAAAAGAGGCCCATTCAGCATCATCTACTTTCTTTGCCAGGCCGGCAACATTCCATGACATAAGTTCTAATGTACATTTATCTTGGATTGTCACCACGGGTGTGCATCCAGCGTCTACCACACTCGAGTCAGTACTGCAAGTGTTTGGGGATAATGTTTTGTCATCCCCCGTAAAATGTAAGGCCTTGGAGCAGGCCGTCACATTAGTTACTAGTTCAGTAGTCAGTCATACAGGATTGGGCAACAGCCTGGGATTAACTTCCTTTCGTGCAGCACCTCCGCGGGGATTAGTTAAACCATCAGATCCTGCCAGTCCCATGGCTTGTCCAGTATTTAGTGGGTGTAACATGAGTCTAATTCCCTCCCTGGTTGTTGCATGTTCCAAGTGGGTACGACGATCAAAATCCATTAATTGTGTCACCATATACTTGTCTTCAAAATAGATAGTTATTATGTCAAGATTGGTCCCTGTGATGCTGCTTCTCTTGGCCGATATTATGTCAGAACGAATAACAGAGAGACAACTTCGTCGGGAACGTATCCAATGTATGACTTTGTTGATCAAGGAAGCTTGATTCTCAGCTAACCCTGGCGATAGTTTTGGGACATTAGTCAAATTGATTTTATTTGTTCCCTGGCTTATAAACAGGTCCTGTTCTTTATTAACTATACTCTCAGTATTGTATCGGGAGAGAGTGATGTTGTTAGAGGGAGTCTTATGTGACTTGTTGGGGGGTTGTGTAAGGCTGGAATCTTGGACAGTTTCCGGTGGGTCGGATTTGCTAGTCCTACCTCTGGCCCTGTCACTAGTAAGATTACTTGACCAACTACCTTGATGGTCTCTGTGCCTGGGTACATTTGTAGACCTCCTGGGTCTCATGTTGTCGATATTGGGTTCACAACGGTAGTCTTCCCTCCCTGGAAGAGCTGTCCCCCTTCTAGTGGGAAGACAACAATTGTCCCTTAGCTCCGTCCCCATTGGTGGGGCAGATAATGGGAAGACTTCTTCCCCCCTGACCTCCCCACAGACTTTACAAAGTCCAGCACAAGCACGATTGCTCTTCATAAGATCTATTAATACTAAAACCAGTCCCTTAACTTCATCAACTCTCTGGAGAACTGTAGCCAGGTTGTCTCTACTAGCTGCTGGTTCTTTGCCTTCTGGCTCGAGCTGGGGGATCGGTGAAATAACACTAGGGTTGGGTTTTCTAACTACTGACTTGCACTTGGGCACACTCGTGGGCACGGGCGAGTCCTCTGTTGCCAATAGAGGTTCAAAACGATTAGTACAGAATAGGCTAGGGACCACCTTGATCACCGGAGTCAATGGTAGAAGGGTTGGTGTATGTGGTACGTGTGGGAGACCCAGCTGGGATACTGGAGAGCTCGCTATGTTATAAGTGGGTAACGGTAGGGGGCCCTTGCAATTATGCGGTCCCCCGTCTCCATCTACCCCTATTATATTATCTGTAGGATCCCTTGACCCCTTCTTTTTAAATAACTCTGGGATTTTCCTATCGTTAGGGGGGCCTCTCTTTAAATTAGTTGCCCCTAGAGTTGTTTGTGTACCTAACATAGACTCAACTTCTTTAACTAGGAGATCTATTTCATCCAATGGGTTTAACCCATTGGGTATAGCTGGATTCAAAGGTCTACTTGGGCGTTTTTTTGCGATTTTAGTACCCTTGGATTGTGCTGGTAAATCTATAGCCTTCCTTTTCCCCATATTGGGAAGATGCCCGCAGTGGGGTAGCTTAGAGGAGGAATTAATGGGGGAAGGGCTGAGTGAAGAATAGGCTTCTCAATTTAGGAATAGTAGGATGGTGCTATAATCTGTACTCTCTTAGACAACTCTTAGATAACAGGTAATTCTCTTACTACAGGTGAAAGAGATGGGGCCCAGCCCAGCCTCCTCCGGTCTCTGACGGGCTAGGGACGGGCCCGCCCTTGGCCCGGGCTTCGCCCGGGCGCCGCCCGCGCGCGTCCCGCGCTGCGGGAGCGCGAAGATAATTTAAAGGGCTCCTGCCCTGTTGCTTGACTCTCCTCCCGGCCTCCCGGCTGTGACAGCGCTACCCGCGACGGCGGGAGCGCGAAGATAATTTAAAGGGCTCCTGCCCTGTTGCTTGACTCTCCTCCCGGCCTCCCGGCTGTGACAGCGCTACCCGCGACGGCGGGAGCGCGAAGATAATTTAAAGGGCTCCTGCCCTGTTGCTTGACTCTCCTCCCGGCCTCCCGGCTGTGACAGCGCTACCCGCGACGGCGGGAGCGCGAAGATAATTTAAAGGGCTCCTGCCCTGTTGCTTGACTCTCCTCCCGGCCTCCCGGCTGTGACAGCGCTACCCATTTTTTATTTTATACCTACGATTCTTCCTTTGATCTGGTGATTATATTACTGCCCTTCAGTAACCAGTTTGGACTGCTCTCAATCCATCAATATTTAGCTTCTGAGTGACTGGTCTGCAGATATGGGGATCCCTACAACAGTAAGCTTCCTGGGCCCTCGGCTTTCTTCAATATTTGACGAACAACTGTCAAAACCAAAATGTTGCTGTTCAAAACACTGCTCAGAGTCCTAGCCAGGTGTTAAAGCATTTTGTCTCATCAATTGTTTCAAGGATATTTAACATTGATAAAAGGGCAGCCACCACAATGTGGCATCAAACCTTCTGTTTTGAGTAAGGTATGTGAAAACAGAAGCACCTCATTATATCCTTTCACAGATAGCAAGATCAGTAAATAGATGGGTACCTAAAAAAGCGTTCTTCTATTTGATCATAGATGGGGCTGGCAGGAATGAACTCTGGATCTATAAAAAGGAGAAAACTAATTTTGGATGCAAATCCTATTTGCCGCATTAAAAATCGGGAGAACACAGCCATAAAGAATACATTTTAAAGTAAATCATTGGAAATGGGTTACCCTATTGAGAAAAGCAGAAATAAATTCTGTGGAGCCTTATTTTTCTGAGCAATTTAGTCTTTTCTCAGTACTGCCACCGACCATTGTCAATTCAGAGTATTTTTGTTTCTGAGATGGCAAGAAGAAGACTACCTTTTGGGGGAGTCCAGTCTAATCCTTGACATAATTTTAATTATGCTGACATAATTTGCATAATTTTAGAAATTTCAAGCTAAGCAGAATTCCAAAAATGATAACATGATGCCACATTGCATGATTGTATGCCATTCACTATAAAAATGTATTGCAAAACATGCCATTCACTGTAAACATTTACAGCAAACACACACAAACAACAGGATGCAAGGGGGTGTTGTTCACAGTGGTTTTATTAAATGCGTCCTCGAGCCAAAATTGAATAGAGGAACCATTTTTCACTAAATTACGCATAATTTTACTGAAATAAAAAAATAAAAAAATACATGAAAGTTAAATTATGTGCAATTCACACGCACCTTTTCAGTCTGACTTGGCAAGAAAGGATGAATGTAATTCCTGCTCCCTCTTGGATCTACAAATCTAATCCCAGGGTCAACGAAGTTGGTCTTTTGAAGGCTCAGTGGAATATGAGGAGAAGGTCTATGACATATTTGGAAGAAAAACTAACAAAACTAGTTAGAAAATGAGTTTCGAATGTGGGTCTGGCAGAAGTGTAAATATGTAATTTCCCCACTTTAACTGGTGACCTAATCGTCAAACAGCATTGCCCGAACATGTGGTGATTTTGTAGCACCCTAATTAAAGATTCAACGATTCAGAATGTTTGCTAAAGTTCTAAAAGCTGGCAGCCTGTCAACTCTGGTGGAGTAGAACAAGGTGCAGAGACTTCCTGGTGAAGACACTGACTTGGTGGAGAGGGTTTACTGGATTTTCCCCTCTCTTGAGCGTTTTGCTGCAAAAAGCAATGCTTCAGTGGAATTTCACAAAAATAATACCTAACATCATGGAACTCTGCCTGGCTACAGCCTAGAAGCCTTGTCCCTCTTATGGATTCTGTCCTCCACAAAAGTTTCTAAATTAGCAGACATAATAAGGCCTTAGTGGGCATGCATTCAGTGGTTCTTCCCCTTGGAGTGTTTTGCTGCATGACTTGGAACTTAAGCAGGCCTGTAAAATAATGGATCCGGCAGTGTGGAGCCCATTGTGGACATGGCTTCCCACCTTGCTTCACTGGAGGGTTTTGTCTTTCAGAAACACAGCTAGAGCCCTGGTACAAAGCCTTGCCAGGGCCCACTTTGTCACGAGTCAGAAGGAGAAGGAGACAAGTAGTTAGTCAACTGCACCACACAGGGTAACAATGACTTTATAGATTGCTCTTGCTTTTGCTTTTTTAACACGTTTATACTTCTTTATCCCAAAATACATTTTTGTTATGTTGGTGTAATTTTAATCAATACATTTTACGTTTTGACAAATTGGTTTGGGATTTTAACTTTGTTATGTCTTAACTGTAGTGCTGTTTCATTCTAAGTATTTATTTACTACCTGGGGCAGACACAACTATGGACACCGCTGCATAAAACCAAAAAAAGGGATAACTTGGCAGAGAGAAGAAGACATATTGTTAGAAATGGGGTCTTTGGTTGGCAGTCAGGTTACACCCTGTGCAAGCAAGGACCCTCACTCTTGTCAAGGTAAGTCACACACAATCCAAATTATCCTGTGGCCACCCTCTGGTAGCATGGCACTGAGCAGTCAGGCTTGACTTAGAAGGCAATGTTCAATAAATTATGCAATGACACAGTATAAACACCACAATAATACACAACACAGGTTTAGAAAAATAAAGAATATTTATCTGATTATCTGCAGGTCAAAACGATCAAGATTTGATTAGTACACGTTGAAATATCACTTTAGTAAGGATAAAAAGAGTCTTAAGCTCTTAAAAACCATAAGTGCCTCTTTCAAGCACAAAGTACCTGGTTTGCGTCTATATTATCCACACAGGACCGCAGAGGAAGTGATGACTGAAAAACAGGGAGGTGTGCGTCTATTTGTCCAGGCGCACACAGATGATGCGTCAATGCTTTTCCATGCAACAAGGGCTTTGTGTTGATTTCTGGAGCACAGACTTGGATCCTCTTTGGGTTGCAGGGTATTTGAATGTCCTGGAGATGATGCAGAGAAATCCTGGGCGTGCAGAAAGAAGTCACAGGAGCTGCGCCGATCCAGTGGGCCGTGCATCAAAGTTCCGGTTGCAATGCTGGCACTGCGTTGATCTCCACTCGGGGAGCCAGGCTGCATCGTTCCAGCTCGGCTCTGCGTCGATCCAATGGGCAGTGCGTTCCGGTTGCAACACTGGCGCTGTGTCGATCTCCACTCGGGGAGCCAAGCTGTGTCATTCCGGTTCGGCGTGCAGTGATTTTCTCACTGAGATGCAGGCTGTGCGTCGATACCTGCAGTCTGTGTGTCAATTTTTCACCGCACAAGGAGTTCTTTGCAGAGATTAAGGGGGTCATTCCAAGTCTGGCGGGCGGCGGAGGCCGCCCGCCAGACTTCCCCCCTCCGAAATACCGCTCCGCGGTCGAAAGACCGCGGAGGGTATTCTAAGTTTTTCCCTGGGCTGGCGGGCGGTCGCCAAAAGACCGCCCGCCAGCCCAGGGAAAAACTCCCTTCCCACGAGGATGCCGGCTGGTAATCGAGCCGGCGGAGTGGGAAGGTGCGACGGGTGCTGTTGCACCCGTCGCGTATTTCACTGTCTGCCAAGCAGACAGTGAAATACTTGTAGGGGCCCTCTTACGGGGGCCCCTGCAGTGCCCACGCCAGTGGCATGGGCACTGCAGGGGCCCCCAGGGGCCCCGCGACCCCCCCTACCACCATCCGGTTCCCGGCGGGCGGACCGCCGGGAACTGGATGGCGGTAGGGGGGGTCGGAATCCCCTCGGCGGCGCAGCTAGCTGCGCCGCCTTGGAGGATTCCAAAGGGCGGCGGTACACTGGCGGGAGACCGCCAGTGTTGCCGGTCCGACCGCGGCTTTACCGCCGCAGTCGGAATGCCCTTGGGAGCACCGCCGGCCTGTCGGCGGTGCTCCCGCGGTCCTCCAACCTGGCGGTCATTGACCGCCAGGGTTGGAATGACCCCCTAAGTCTTTTTGGCCCTGAGACTTCAGAAAACAGGAGGCAAGCTCAATCCAAGCCCTTGGAAAGAACTCAGTTGAGCCAAAGGGCAGCAAGGTAGAAGGGCAACAGCAAGGCAGCACTCCTTTTCAGCAAAGCAGTTAGGTGAGTCCTTTGGGCAGCCAGGAACTTCTCTTGGCAGGTTGCAGGTTCTGGTTCAGAGTTTCTTCCCCAGTAGGTATCTTGTCCAGCAGTGTTTGAGTTGGTAGGGTCAGGGACCCAGTTTATATATCCAAATGTGCCTTTGAAGTGGGGGAGACTTCAAAGAGTGACTTAGAAGTGCACAAGGTCCACTTTCAGTCCCATCCTGTCCGCCAGGGTCCCAGTAGGGGGTTTGTCAGTCCATTGTGTGAGGGGAAGCCACTGTCCTTTCAAATGTAAGTGTCAGGCCCTCTTCCCTCCCAGCCCAGGAAGACCCATTCAGTATGCAGATTTGTGCAGGTTTGACTGAGCATCCTGTGTTTGGGGTTGTCTGAGTGAAATGCACAAGGGAGGTGTCAACTAACCCAGCCAGAAGAATTTAAGTTCAGAGAAATGCTCACTTTCTAAAAGTGGCATTTCCAAAATAGTAATATTAAATTTAACATCACCAGTCAGCAGGATTTTGTATTACCATTCTGGACATACTAAATATGACCCTGTTGCTCCTTTCATATCAGAATCTACAACTCAAACAGTATATGAGGGTGGCCCTAATGTTAGCATATAAAAGGAGCAGGCCTCACAGCATTGAAAAATGAATTTAGGAGTTTTACACTACTAGGACATATGAACTAGACAGGTATATGTCCTGCCTTTCATCTACATAACACCCTGCCTTATGGGTCACCTAGGGCCTACCTTACAGGTGAGTTATATGTAGAAATAGGGGAGTTTAAGGCTTGGCATGTACTTTTAAATGGCAAGTCGAATTGGCAGTGAAACTGCAAACACAGGCCTTGCAATGGCAGGCCTGAGACATGGTTAAGGGGCTACTTACGTGGGTGGCACAATCAGTGGTGCAGTCCCACTAGTAGGACATGTAGTGCACTTTACTAGGGACTTATAAGTAAATTAAACAAGCCAATTGTGGTTTGAGCCAATGCTACCATGTTTTAAAGAAGAGAGCATATGCACTTTAGCATTGGTTAGCAGTGGTAAAGTGCGCAGAGTCCTAAAACCAGCAAAAACAGTGTCAAAAAGTGGAGGGAGGCAGGCAAAAAGTTGAAGGTGACCACCCTAAGGCTGCCAGGTCTAATACGTACCCTTTCCCAGGTAGGCATGGACTTAAGGAGTGGGACAGACATGGACACTGAGCAGGGAGAGATATACACAGAATTGGACATTGAGGTGGATGCCGCTACTAGAAGCTGTAGATATTGAAACTAGAGCACCTATACAAAGGCGCAAACAGTGGAGTAGAGATTGATGGAAAAACACACTGGTGATGTGAGAACCACACTATAGATTAAAAAAGAGAAACACAGATAAAGAGGCTTGGAAGACATTGACACAGACTCCATCGCTTGAAGATATCCGGAATGGGGGACGTAGAGAGAAATACTCAGACAATGAATCAGGGAAACACAAAAGCTTGGGCAAAGAGAACACTTGGCCAGGAAGTCACAAACAGATTCATTAGGTACAGAAAGACACAAGACAATGGGGAGGGTAGCACAAACAGAGGTGCATGGGACACAGACACTGAGATGGAGATAATGACACAAAGGGCCTTATAACGACCTTGACTGAGGGGATTACGCCGTCCCAAACGTGATGGATAGCCCGACCGCCATATTACCAGTTCTATTATATCTTGTGGAACTTGTAACACAGCGGACAGGATATCGGTCACATTTGGGACAGATGAATCCCCTCCGCCAAGGTCATAATCTGGCCCAAGGTCCAGTGCTCTAAAAGAGGGAGAATCAGGTATTTGGAGTCACAGGCACAGCCACTGGAACAGAGAGAGACACAGGCATGCTTACAGTGGATTAGGAAAGGAAACATGAATGGGTAGACACAGCCATCCAGAAAGGCAATCCCTATCAACATGACATGAAAATGAGGGACACAGGTACGGAGCAGGGAGAGAAGGACCTCGAAATGATCTTGAACACATGTGTTGCGAGTGATTGCAAGAACAAATCCCAGAACATTGGGAAGTGAGAACCACATGATGCATTAATCACCATAACGGTCACTAATGCAAAGAAGATGTGTAAATGGCTGTCATTAGGCTTAAAAAATGCTAAATGTGTGCCTTAACAATTAACTGGCAAAATGAAGATAAAAAAATCATGTGTATGTTTGTAAAGTGATGGTTTAACATGGCATGAAAGACTCTTTATTGTGGGCAGAAAACATTGAAGTACATGAAAGCAGTAGAAAGATTTTATCATTCTCCAGGGCACTTTCTTTAAAGTTAAAGTGTAGCCATGCAAAAATTATCCTTGTGACTCATTTTGCAAAACTTTACATGTACATTTGATGCACCACTTACATTTGTAGTTTATCAGTAACTCAGGACCTCACCCATGTGTCCAGTGTAGATCCAGTACAGTACGTTATTGGTTCTGAAATCAAAAACACATGAGACATCCAACATCCAACCCTCATAATGCAAATAGGGGTGCAGACGGACAAACAAAATCTATTGGGAAAACAGGGATGATAGGTCTCTGGCAAAATCAACAAATAACATAGGGCCAGATGTTCAAAAATGCAATTTTGCATTTCTTAAATAGCGACTTCATGGAAATCGCTATTTAAGAAATTCAGAATGCTATGTACAGAGATATCAATTTCCAAACAGCCATTCCTACTAGGTAGGACTCGCTATCAGGAAATCGGTATTAAGAAATGCCATTGCATTTTAGTCAATGGGCCAGTATTGCATTTCCTAAATTGTGATTTTCTATTAAGAAATCGCTATTTAGGAAACGCAAAAACATGGATGGCAAAGAGCAAAAGTCCCCCCTTGGTACACTCCAAAAATAGAGGGGCACCTGTACAGCACACATATGCCTAAGGGATATGTGTGTGCTCTATTACAATGTAAAAAAGCACCTTGGGAGGCTTTTTTTAAATTGCACCTGGTTACCACCAACTTCAAGTCTGTGGTAACTGCATCTCCTAAATTCCCAAGTGGCATTTAGAAAATGCATGGTACATCAGAACAAGAATCCCAAAAAGGAAATCCCTATTTGCTATTTGTAATTCTTTAAAGGCCTTTGTACATAAGGAAAGGCTGTTTTGCATTTCTTATCGCTGGGAATACTGAGGATTGTAAAGAAATGCAAAAGGCTTTGTACATCTGGCCCATAGCCATTTGATACAGAAGAAGAGATTCTGCTTGTCCATCTGAAGATTATTAGGATGTTAGTCAGACAGCATTAAACAAAACGGACCCTCGATTTTTCATTTAATGGTGTCGCTCTGATCATACAAAATGGCTTTATTATGACAGGATTAGTGATTCTATCGAACTTTTACTTAGCGCACACCAAAAAACTGAATGGTCTTGTGAGCTGTAATGTTCGGCGTCAATATCACACACGCAATGGTACTTAATTTAACAATCTCTTGAGGGAAGCGGCTGAGTTTGAGCCAGGACGATTTTACCCATGTCATGTGACTCTTGCAATGACATACATTTTAGCATCACAACTCATATCTGACGAAAATACATTTTAATCACTATTCAGTTCAAACTGCAAGCTTTCTCTGTCTAGTCTCTCAAAAAACTGTCCGGCCTGAACAATATATTTTAAATTGACAATGTATTTTCTCTATACTTCTATTCTTTGTGATTTTTTTGAAACGTCTATTTTGTCAATTTTATATTATTGATACTTCTAGGAAAAAATATGTTATCTTTAATTGTAGCATTTCAATGCCTGTAAGCTCCCGGGGCGACTGAGGCTTTAGCTGTGCCACCTTCTGCCCTGTCTCAGCTGGTACTCTCTAATCCGGATTTGTGGCCAAGCTGCAGGAACCCAGTCCACGCACCAGGTATATTTGTGGAGAAAATGAACTCCTTGAAAATCATCAACAAGACAAAGCTTTATTAGAAACTATTAAACAACAGCGAGAGACATCGTAAAACAGCAAAGATGAATAAGACAATTCTGAAGACAAACACAGGTTACAGTGACCCTTTAATGAATAATTGTAAACATGTTTTAGAAAATAAGCGTGAACAATTTAGGATATAGAGTTGGAGAAGAATACATTGGTGACATGTAAAGTAGCATCCTTGTAGACCAAACCGACCCCACTTCTACTGTACAACAGGTCACTGATCACTCTGTTGATCAGATTACCGGACTTCAACCCCTCAGTTTAACTGCACTCCCCTCAGGCACTCAGCTAATTAAGTATGCACTTTCCTAACATTACTTCAGCAGCTGTATGTGGCATAAAACAGTCTTATTGTACAAGGTGCATTAGTCTTTCTAACCAGAGCATGTGCGTTCCCAGCTTCTTCGTTTTCATCTGTGAGGACCACCAATCATATGTAACAATGGATGCTGATTCTTATAGGTTTACTGTATAAGGAATAATGATTGTATTGAAGACAAGGAGGCTAGCATTATGCATGAACCTTTTATTCACTCCTTCTGAGCAGCAACAATCTTCAAGTCCACAGAAATTCCCTTGTGCTCTGTGTTCTTTCTCTTTTGTTTCTCTTTGACAATATATACTCTTCTTTTACACTAGTGAACCTTCCATCTTTTACTGCTCTGAAAAAAAAATATGAACATGTTTTAACATATATTCACTTTACTTAACATTAGTAAATTAGTAACATTGCATATTTCCTTAACTTAACACCTATTTACCTATTTTTGATGCAACAAAATATTCTACTTCCTCCAAGAAAAACTGGGAGGGTGTGGTGGGATAATGCTAGCCTCTTTGTCTTTAATAAAATCACGATTCTTTACACAGTAAACCTATAAGAATCGGCATTTTATGGCAAGACAGGGGGCTAATCTTATGCATGTTCAAAGTCCCTTAAACTCAGTGAGAGACATGTTCTATTGGCCTGAAATAAAACTTTCTAAATGTATCAGCATTACACAAATCCTCTGCTTTCATAATGACATCCAACCTTCCACCTGACATGTATGTTGTACTCTCCAATGCATCCCATACCGAATATGCTGAAAATTATGTCAAATCAACACCCGCTTTTTTCATTGCACATTTAACATTTAACCCACCTTGAAATAGTTGCATTTGTGACCGCTTGAAGTGGTTTCACATATATAATCAATAACTGATCCACTCTATCACCCCTGCACTCCAAAATTCTACATTCGTACTCATTTACACACCTCACCACAAATAGTTTTGGAGAATTATCTACAATTGGATAAAATATAGAAGCGAACAATTTTTGTTCTCTTCCAGATCTTGGATAACACTCCTGTTGGTTGATAGAACCTGTTAGAAATGTCTAAGGCCCTTATGTCTGACACTCTTCTAACAGAAATTAAACACATCAGTTTCGCTAATTTCCAGGACAACTCCCTTACACCTAAAATGTATTAATTTGCCATTCTTGAAACAACTTCTACATCCCAAAGTGACTAATACTTTGGTTGCGGACATATTGTCAACCTCATCCCTTTCATCACTCTATAAATTAAAGGACATCTTCCTATAGAGACTCCATGAATGAGAGGATGTCTTGCTGCCACTGCCAAATGATAACATTTAACAGTTCTGTAAGAAAACCCTTTGTCAAACAGATCTGCTAAAAGATTTGCCACCTCTACCTAATCAGGATTCAGGATCCAAATTCCTTGACATACACCAGCATAACCCTACTCCCCATGCACTGCTGTACCTTTTCTTAGTCCCTGGCACCGAAGATTCACTGAAGAATCCTGAAGCTGTGTCAGAAAGCTTATCGAATCTTCCTGATTCCCTGATACTTTCCAGTCTAGAAAGTTAAGCAAACCATCCAAAACTAACGAATGCTTCTCTCCTGTTTTCCCTATGACAAACCTTTCCTGGACCTGATCAAATAAGCCCACTCTATAGCCATTTCCAAAACTTTCGGAAACCTTACCTGAGTGTTCAAAAAAGGCATCACTTATACTATCTAACAACTCTGTCTCCTCCAATGCAACAGAACCCTCTGAATCATTGGAAAAGGCAGAAACACATCTCTTCTCCTTTGTCCAATCCTGCATAAATGCATCTATTGCCACTGCTCCTGGATCCAGTCTCCAACTGTAATAATTTTCCAGCTGAAAAGTTAGTCTGGAAGCAAGAAGATCCACTTCTAATGGGGCTAACAATTCCTTTATTTTATCAAAGTAACTGCTCTCCAATTTCCAATTACTGTAATCTACATATTGCTGTGTATTCCAATCTGAAATCAGATTGCAATCCCCTGGAAATACTCTGCTTTCAAAACAATCTTGTGGTCCAAACAAAAAATCCCACATCTGTAATGCTAGATCTTCCAGTGTCTTTGATCTGCATCTCCTGAGTTTGTTGATATAAGCCTCTCTTGTTACATTGTTCATCTTTAAAAGTATTGATTTCCCTTGCAATTGCTTGAAACTGTGAAGGCCAAATAATTCTGCTTTTACCTCTAAACAGTTGATATGTTGTCTCTTTTCTAACATACTCCAAAACCCTCCTTTCTCTTGATTTCAATAAATTGCTCCACAGTCTAACATACCAGCGTCTGTCTCTAATTCAAAGTCTGGCTTTGTTCCAAAAATAACATGGCCATTCTATGCTTTAAATTTTCCAGCCATCACTTCAACTCCTCCATTAACTCTATGTTCAACAGTATCCTGTCCCCATACCATAAACCCTTTGCTAGTACAATTGTTTTTAACCTCTGCAATGCCCTGTAATGCAGGAGACATGGAAAAACTGCTTGAATTGAAGATGTAAGTAGTCAAATCACACAAGCTAAATCTCTCAGAGTTATATATTTCTCTTCCATTATTTTTTTTATTTCCTCTCTTATTTTTTAAATCTTTTTTACATGTAACTGCAATTGGCACTCTTGTGTATTCACTACGAAACCTTAAAATCCCATAGAATGGTTTGGAACAAATACTGATTTTTCCATGTTCACTATAAAACCTAAACTTTCTAGAAGATGTCCTACTAGATTCAAATGCTCCATCAAATCTTGCAAACTCTATTTCATTATTAGAATGCTGTCCAAATAAACAAGCATCATCCTTGTACAACACAACGGGGCCTATAATAAACTGAAAGGAAGACATTGAAACTGGTACAATTGACCTTTCCACCTGATTTGCAATAACTTCTAGCTCACAGAATGAATTGGACTTGCGAAATAGGCATCTTTAAGATCTAGTTTTACCATCCAATCTTTCTCCAACAGGATGTCTCTTAAAAGATGGATGCCCTCCATCTTGGAATACCCATATGTTACTACCTGATTCAGATATCTCAAATTCACTACTGGTCTCTACCCTTTGTCTTTTTTCTCTCCCAGAAACAGGGTACTTACAAACAGGGTATGATAACATTCTTTGCCAACCTTTGCCTCACTTTCTCTGTCACAATCTCTTTGAAATCTTTCTGAAAAATAAACTCCTGTGGTTCTTTGCTATGATAAGGCTCCATATCCAGATCTGCCTGATAATATCCCACAGTTGGAATAGCCCATGTGGCATCTGTGATCTTTTCCCACTGTTTTACAAACAATGTCAGTCTTCCTCCAATTCTTGCTTGGCTAGAACCAAATTCTGTCCTCAACTGTGGAATATTGACCCTGTCCTCTATCTCTTGATGCCTTAGCTTGACCTCCTGGGTATAAAATTCTGTATTTTGTTTGTAATATCCTGCGCCTTGAAATTCTGTTTATTTTCCTGAATAATGGGCCTTATAATATCCCCACCCGGGAGGTTGCCCTCTCCTCCTAGCCCGTCCATAAAAACGTTTGCTAGCGAAGACTCTTTTCATGTTAAACTGCGCCCTATCAAAGTCTGAATATACCTGCCAATGTTTTTCACCGTTCCTTCACTGAATAAGAGACCTTCTGCCTCTTCAGAGGATTCTTTGAGACTAAAGTCTCCTAATGTAGGGTTAATAGGCAATAGATTGGTTTTACACCTTTCAGCCAATAAGCCAGCATTGGCATTACCAAAAAAAATATAGCCCTTTGGCACCATCCCCTACTAAATGTATGTCCATATCTGTCCTCTTTAGATATACTTCCTCTACTAGATCACCAATTCTTGCCACCGATCCAAGAATATCTAACATTTTGTCCTGACAGGGCTTTAGGGACTTTTTCAGCCCTTTACGTGGATCTTTACCTAGCTTAAACAAGTGTGTGAGCATTTCTGGATCTATATTGGGTGTCATTGTGACTTTCTCTTCAATAAGGGGTCTGAACATTCTGCCCTCATGAAGCTCCTCGCCTCCATTTCTAAAGGTCTTCTCCATCATAACAAAGTAGCCTGCTACATGTTCCAGTGGCCACCACTCTGCTTCTTGCGTGTTTTATCTCCTTAGGGAACCGCCAGAAGACCGTACCGCGGTCAAAAGACCGCGGCGGTCATTCTGACTTTCCCGCTGGGCTGGCGGGCGACCGCCAAAAGGCCGCCCGCCCGCCCAGCGGGAAAGCACCAGCAACGAGGAAGCCGGCTCCGAATGGAGCCGGCGGAGTTGCTGGTGTGCGACGGGTGCAGTTGCACCCGTCGCGATTTTCAGTGTCTGCTAGGCAGACACTGAAAATCAATGTGGGGCCCTGTTAGGGGGCCCCTGCAGTGCCCATGCCATTGGCATGGGCACTGCAGGGACCCCCAGGGGCCCCACGACACCCATTCCCGCCAGCCTGGTTCTGGCGGTGAAAACCGCCAGAACCAGGCTGGCGGGAAGGGGGTCGGAATCCCCATGGCGGCGCTGCTTGCAGCGCCGCCGTGGAGGATTCACAGGGGCAGGGGAAAACCGGCGGGAAACCGGCGGGAAACCGCCGGTTTCCCTTTTCTGACCGCGGCTTTACCGCCGTGGTCAGAATTGCCCTTGATGCACCGCCAGCCTGTTGGCGGTGCATCCTCCAACCCCGGCCCTGGCGGACCATGACCGCCAGGGTCGGAATGACCCCCTAAATATTGCGGTATTTTTCTATTTTAATTCACTGTCGTTTTTGCAACAAAAAAAAACCTGTTTATTTATCAATATTTAATCATCCCCTCACAAGCAACTCACTCGATTACAGGCAACAGCTGACTAAAGAGCTCAGCTCAGTGAGACGTGCAAGCTTCTCTCAAGCATGTCTCCTGCACAACGTACCCTATTGAGTAATGAAACCTACATGTCATAAGTAATGCTCCTTGTGTTTCCTGAAAACTCATGCAATGCATCCCACTCACACAAGATGGTGCTGCATCGCATGAGGCAGTCTGAACTCCTCTGCTCTGCAACTCCATTGCACAAATTCAAACATCTTCCTGAAGCTGACACACAAGCTGAAGGCAATGACAAGTTACCAATAGTTTTATGCTTTTAAAAACAAAATAGGTTTTCACCTTACAGCAATATTAATTATTACAGTCTCTGAAGAGCGCTCAAACAATTCATCTGAAAAATGTACTCAATATTCATTAAGCTATATCAATGAAATGTATTTTAACAAAAAATAAATAAACATCAGTCAACAGATTACATTTATACCAATAACCCCTGTAAACCCATAAATTGGGTTTATTCTATTCTATACATCCTAAGAAAAAAGATTCACACTCAAAACAATCCAATATATATAAATGATAAAACGACTGAATATATTTATCTTCCTAGAAACAGCAAACAAAAGAGGAACATGGAGGATGAGGGGATTTATGTGGACTTGAAAGTTCTATTTTATTGTGATGTGGTTGTGTTCTATTTCATGAAGATTTGAAGGCTTTTGCTGCTCAGAGGAATAGAATAAAAGGTTTATGTAAAATGCTAGCCTCCTGTCTAGCTATAAAATACCCCAACTTGGTAGTAAGGCCCATATTGACAGCAGCCACTGGCCTCATTGGAATTAAAAGATCCACAGGAACCATGTGGATCTCTTTTCTTTCGTTGGAAATTGGGTCTTTGGTTGACAGTCAGGTTACCCCCTGTCCAAGCAAGGATCCTCACTCTAGTCAGGGTAAAGGAGAAGCACCCTCAGCTAACCCCTGTTCACCCCCTTGATAGCTGAGCACGAGCAGGAAGGCTTAACTTCATAGTGCTAGGTGTAAAGTATATGTACCAAGGGGGTGAGTGGGGGTTAGCTGAGGGTGATCCCCCTTTACCCTGACTAGTGTGAGGGTCCTTGCTTGGACAGTGGGTAACCTGACTGCCAATCAAAGACCTAGGGGGTCATTCTGACCCCCGCCGGCGGCAGAAGTCGCCCGCCTGGCGGGAACCGCCAGAAGACCGTACCGCGGTCAAAAGACCGCGGCGGTCATTCTGACTTTCCCGCTGGGCTGGCGGGCGACCGCCAAAAGGCCGCCCGCCCGCCCAGCGGGAAAGCACCAGCAACGAGGAAGCCGGCTCCGAATGGAGCCGGCGGAGTTGCTGGTGTGCGACGGGTGCAGTTGCACCCGTCGCGATTTTCAGTGTCTGCTAGGCAGACACTGAAAATCAATGTGGGGCCCTGTTAGGGGGCCCCTGCAGTGCCCATGCCATTGGCATGGGCACTGCAGGGGCCCCCAGGGGCCCCACGACACCCGTTCCCGCCAGCCTGGTTCTGGCGGTGAAAACCGCCAGAACCAGGCTGGCGGTGAAAACCGCCAGAACCAGGCTGGCGGGAAGGGGGTCGGAATCCCCATGGCGGCGCTGCTTGCAGCGCCGCCGTGGAGGATTCACAGGGGCAGGGGAAAACTGGCGGGAAACCGCTGGTTTCCCTTTTCCGACCGCTGCTTTACCGCCGCGGTCAGAATTGCCCTTGATGTACCGCCAGCCTGTTGGCGGTGCATCCTCCAACCCCGGCCCTGGCGGTCCATGACCGCCAGGGTCGGAATGGCCCCCCTAATTTCTAACAGTGGTGATCAGAGGTTGGGATTGGACTTGTATTTGCACTTGACATACAGTGATTAAGTGTACACTACTGTTTTGAGTTCAGACCACTACATGACCAAATACTACTTGTCTTGTGATTTAGCTTTTTTTCTTTGGGACTCCTTTTTGTTCTACTTCCATATTTTTGGTGACCTCTTTGCTATTTTTGGAACTTTGCACCTGAGAGCCGTCATGCCTCAATCTGGAGATGCAACAGCTGGAGCTGTGTTTGAATTAGGGAAACTGAAGATGTACTCAGTTGCTCAATTGAAACAGTTCTGTAAAGATCTTGCCTGTCCCGTTAAGAGCTCAGCCAGGAAGGGGGAGCTGCAACAGGCTTTGAGGGCCTGGGTGACAGTCAAGGAGGCTGGGGGGCACACAGAGGATGAGTATGTGGAAGTGCAGAGCCTACACAGTGGTGTAGGGGAAGTACCTGTTACCCCTGGGGGAGGGCCTCCAGGAGAGGTAGCAGTAGGTCCCCTGAGGGTCTGACTCCTGAAGAGTTGCAGGACAGACAGGCAGAGAGGGCTCACTAATTGGAATCAAACAAGATGAGGAGGGACTAAGAGATGAAGAGCTGAGGTTAGCTTATGAGCTAACGGTGAAAGAGCTGGAAGTCATGAGGGCTGAGTCCAGCTGGAATGGTGGCAGCAACAATTGTATATTCAGTGCTGCTGAAGAAGTGCACATGCCCAGAGATGTGGTGCCCTACTTGAAGGAGGGAATTGACACACACCAGGAGGTTCAGGGGTATGAGGTAGCTCCAGTAATGAACAGGATCCCTGAGGTGTATTGGGGAACTGACATGGGAAGTCATATTCCTAGTGATGGGAGGGGCACTCTACTGGCTCTAGGTGAGGATAACAGGGAGAGGGGATCCACCCAGGTAGAAGTCCTGGTTATGGAGTGTGAAGACATCCCAGAAGATTGTGGGTTGAGTGTCAGGGACTGTCAGGTACTGTCTCATCAGTCTCAGGAGGGTGATGTGGGGCACTTTTTCAAGGCCGAGTCACTGGATGGTTGGGTGAAGGGTAGTTTGGTTAATTCATGTGAGGGGCTGAGTGATGTAATTGTTGTAGAGCATATGTCTAGTCCTTATTTTCCAGAGCTACGCCAACACCAGGTGGAGTGTGAGTTCTCTGACCCCAGGGAACTTACACTGGAGGCAGACCTCTGGGTGAGTAACAGAGAGTCTGAAGAGGCATTTGAGGGTGCTCCTGATGGGAGTGGTCTAGATATTTCCCAACCAGGTGAGGTAGGAATGGATTGCAGTGTCCCAGGTAGGTCCCAGTGTAGTGGGATGGGTGAGGGACCCCATGTCCAGTCTCAGAAGAGAAGGAATGGGGATGGGCTGAGGCCCAGGGTGCCCGAGATCCTGTCCCAGGTCCTGGAGGGTTCCATGAGGGAACACCAGGAGGGGAGCCTGGCCTGTACCGTAAGGCCATCTGTTGAGGGAGACCCCACAGTGTCAGGAGAGCTTGGAGGGGCAGCTGTAGTCAGCGTCCCACCAGTTCTGGTGTCTGGTAGTACCACTCCTAGTGAGGGGATGCAGAAGTCTAGACAGAGGGTTGAGAGGGGGTTGCGGACCCCAGTGGAGAAACTGGAGGGTCAGGGATCAGCTCTGAGAGCAGAGCCCCGAGGAATGACCTTGGTGGGACCATTTCTGGGTTTTGGGAATCCAGACTCTGACAGATGGGCCGGGTTCAGGAGACCTGTGCCAGCCAGGCTCTTGGGTGGCCCTTGGGGATGATGTGTCCCTTGTGGGATGTCCTGGTGTGCCAGGCAATGGTTCAACCGCAGGGTGGTGACTCTGGGTTGGATGTCCAGGTTCAGAGGGAAAACTCTGACCTGGTGAGGAGTAGGTGTGCCCCCCCAGGAAGGTCTGGGTTGCCAGGCAGTGGTCCAGTCTGAGGGTACAGACCCTGGACTGGAGGATCAGGTGCAGGGAGTAAACCCTGACCTGAAGGGGGGCGGTTTTCCCAATCATCCCCCCGGTATGATTTCTAGGGGTACTCTCCCTGAGGGGGTGCAGAACCCTGAGTGCAGTGGGAGGGGAGGGAGCGACTCACCCCTGACCCCGATTCAATCTAAGTGTACAGACCCAAGATTTGAAGGCCAGGTTCAGGGCGTCCCCCCTGACCTGGAGGAAGGGGCTACTGCTAACAGTGCCCCTACCATGTTGTCTTCTGGGGGACTACTCCTAGTTGGGGGGTGCAGGACCCCAGAAGGGAGGGCAGGGGAGAGAAGCCTCACCCCTTCCCCTGGTCCAACCTGAAGGTACAGACCGCAGGTTGGAAGACCAGTTGCAGGTTAACATCCCTGCACTGGTGGGAGAATTGTGCAGGACTGCTTCTACAAGCACCCTGACAATGTTGGATTCTGGGGGTGCCACTCCTGGAGGGAGGGTACAGACCCCCAAAGGGGAGGACCAGGGTCAGACTGTCATCCCTGCCCTGGTGGAAGTGGTTAAAGGGTGCCTGGCACTCAGGGCTGCCGCCCCCCACTCTCCACAGTCACAGTGGTTGGGGCACCTTGAGAGGCCTGGTTCTCATCCCTGAGAATGTAAGGGAACTCACCCATATAGAGAATTTGTTTATGAGAAAACTCACCTCTCTGCCCCCAGGAATCCCGCTTTTTCCTCTGCACATGGATCTGGCCCGCAAACCCCTAGGCGCTGTAGCTGGTCTTAGGCTGCTGCTGTTCTGGAGGAGAATCATGGCAACTACCAAACTTTCTCCCTTTGCCACTGCATTTAGGGAAGTTTGCTCTTTGGATACCTCCAACAAGATCAGGTTGATCCACTCAGTTAAGTTAGCATTGATTGCCATTGGGATGGGAAACTCGAGGAATTTTCCACACACAGGGCCACCACTGACCAAAGAAAGAGTGAAGTCCTACTATTGGGAGTGGGTATCCCAGTCCATATCTCGCTCGCTCTCACTAGGGCGTTTATCTAGCGAGTTTCTGGACTTTAAATCCACCTGGTCACTAGAACCTTACCTGGACTGCATTTTAGATCACACCGATAGCAAGCTCTATATGCAGTTCAGATTTGGTTCCCTCCCTCTTAATACCTTTATCAGCAGATGGCAAATCAAGGCCCCAAGCAACAACTTATGCCCCTGCTGTACCCTGTACCACGAGTCAACTGCCCATGTTTTCTTTGTTTGTCCATCCTACACTTATCAACGAAGGAAATGGCTCACGCCAACTTGCAAATGGCTTGGGACCCGAGATCATGCTGTGGCCACGAGAATCTTAAAATCAGACTCCAGTCCGCCCATTGCCATTGCAGTTGCCAAATTTCTCTGGGGAATGTGGCGCACCAGAAGTAAATCGACTAAGACAGTCTAGCCCCAAGTTTTTGTAGTTATACATGTCTATCTTTGTCCCAATATTGTATCTTGGAACTGTGTTATGCCATATTCTTTTTATTGTACTGCATTTCGTGCACTATTATTTTTCTTATTTATTTAAACTCAACCTATTTTATGAATTCTAACCCATTATTTATTGTGGCGCTATGCGACTTTTATGGCACTGGATGCCGTAATAAAGTTTTATGGTGATATATATATATATATATATATATATATATATATATACATCCATATGGAGATTACTTTTGTCAATGCGTGTGTGGTTTCCCTGGGGTCTTCAATTGGCCCCAATGGAAACCACACCTACATATAAAAGTGATTTCTTTACATATACAAATAGATATATTTAGGTTATATATATCTATTCACCACCAGTCGTCTCGCAGCCCGTTTCTTCAAAGCAATGCACATACTCTAACCGATGCGTTTCAACTGTAGCTTTTAGGCAGCAATAAAAAAGTCAAGCTAACTCTGGTGATTATGTTTTTGCTGGATAAGGATCTGACTTTTGTCTAGTGGTAGTTTTGGTGCCATAAATTAGCGCAGAAGGTTTAAATGCTTACTGCAAAGATCAAAGCTGTATTTTATGTGAATAGCTGAGTGGATTAGTAAAGCCAGCCATTACCTGCACTATAATACAAATGAAATGTATGTGCAAGGGGGGCTGTGGAGAGATGAAGAGGCACTTTTGCTGGGTGGTAATGAGGGAATCCGAGGAGGAAGTCATGGGAGTTAGGATCAATACTGACTGTCGAACTGGGTTCCAGAGGTGCTAAAGACGTTGAGGATTGGTATGTGACAAGGTGACGTAATAGTGTGTCTTTTTAGTTTTTTGAGACTCTTGAGAGAACATGCTGATTGAGGGAAGAAGCAAAGGTAAGGTGACCTTTACTGTTGTATGCATCATACACACACCCACCAGCAATTTTGTGACTGTCTACGTACGTTAGTGTTTTAGAGCGACAGTTTAGCCAGTAGCAGAGATGGCGTCTCGTTGGATGACTGCTGCTCAAGCCCTAACTCGGGTTATAGAAAACAGCTCTGACATAGGATCAGAGACTGAGACAGCAGATACTGAGACAGCATCTGAGGGACAGGACAATGGCGCAGACTCTGGGAGTGATTTTGCAGTCGGAGAATTCCCATCGGACAACTCCTCTTACAGTGATTCTGAGGGAGGTGATGAGGACAGTCCCGCTGTCCCTTCTCAAGCACAGTCTGTGCAGTGGGACAATAGCGGTTTAGCCCAACCCAGAGAACAGGTGCATGCAGCGGCAAGCACAGAGAGAGTGCTCTCTTGGGAGCTCCCCAATTTAGTTCAGCCCAAAATTCCACCGCCCAAATCGTATTGTGGAGACATCAAAATTATTTATCACAAAACAACCTGGTTTTGTAAGGCAGACACATGAGTTTTTGGTCCTGGTCTCGGCGGCCATATAGGGAAACCTACCAAACCCAGACATTTCTGGAAACTAGACACCTAGGGGAGTCCATGGAGGTGTGACTTGTGCGGATTCCTCAAAGTTTTCTTACCCAGAATACCCTGCAAAGGTGAAATGTTGAAGAAAAACTCTATTGTTGTTGCATTTCTGTCACACAAACTGCAGGAATATGCTGGGATCCACAAAATTCCTACCACCCAGTGTTTCCCCACCTGTCCTGATAAAAACATTACTCAGTGGAGTGCCTGTACATAGTTCCTGCATCAGGAATGGATCACCGCAGAGTCAACAGTTGTCCTCATGTAAGGACTAACATTGACTATTGTGTGATCCGTTCCTGACACGGACACTATGCCTACCCACATAAGTGAGGTACCATTTTTATCTGGAGACTTGGGGGAATGCTGGGTAGAAAATAGTTTGTGGCTCCCTTCAGATTCCAGATTCCAGAACTTTCCATCGCCGAAATGTGCAGAAAATGTGTTTTTTTAGCAAATTGTATGGTTTGCAAAGGAGTAACAGAACCTGATGAGAGCCCCACAAGTCACCTCATTCTGGATTCCGCTAGGTCTCTACTTTCCATAAATGTATAGGTTTGGTAGGTTTCCCTAGGTGCCGGCTGAGCTACCGCCCAAGATCCACAGCTAGGCACTTTGCAAAAAACAGGTCAGTTTTCTTTGGGAAAATGTGATGTGTCCACTTTGTGTTTTTGGGGCAGTGCCTGTTGTGGGCACTAAGTCTACCCACAAAAGTGAGGTACCTTTTTTATCAGGAGACTTAAGGGAATGCTGGGTGGAAGGAAGTTTGTGGTTCCCCTCAGATTCCAGAACGTTTCAGCACCAAAATGTGAGGAAAATGTGTTTTTGTAGTTCTATTTTGAGGTTTGCAAAAGGACCCCATAATTGGTGACAGAACCCAGTGAGAGTCCCACAAGTCACCTCATTATGGATTCCCCTAAGTGTCTATTTTCCATAAATGTATAGGTTTGGTAGGTTTCCCTAGATGCCGGCTAAGCTAGAGACCAAAATCCAATCTAGGCACTTTACAAAAAATGCCTCTGTTTCTATTAAAAAAATGTGATGTGTCAGAGTTGTGTTTTGGGGCATTTCCTGTTGCGGGCACTAGGCCTACCCACAAACGTGAGGTACCTTTTTTATTGGTTGACTTGGGGGAATGCTGGGTGGTAGGAAGTTTGTGGCTCCCCTCAGATTCCAGAACTTTGTAGCACCGAAAAGTGAGGAAAGAGTGTTATTTTAGACCAATTTTGAGGTTTGCAAAGGATTCTGGGTAACAGACCCCAGTGAGAGCCCCATAAGTCACCCAATCCTGGATTCCCCTAGGTGTCTACTTTCCATAAATGAATAGGTTTGGTAGGTTTCCCCAGGTGCCGCCTGAGCTACAGCCCAAAATTGACAGCTGGACACTTTGCAAAAAACACATCATTTTTCAATGGAAAAATGTGATGTGTACATGTTGCGTTTTGGGGCGTTTCCTGTCACAGGCACTAGGCCTATCCACACAAGCGAGATACCATTTTTATCGGAAAACTTGGGGGAACACAGAATAGAAGAACAAGTGTTATTGCCAATTGTTTTTCTCTACATTTCTGCCTTCCATTTGTAAGGCAATGTGTAAGAGAGAAGTCATTTTGAGAAATAGCCTGTAATTCCCATGCTAGTATGAGGACCCCCAAATTCAGAGATGTGCAAATAACCACTATTTCTAAACTCCTTATCTTGTGCCCATTTTGGAAATACAAAGGTTTCCTTTATACCTACTTTTCACTCTTTATATTTTACCAAATGAATTGCTGTACACTCGGTATACAATGAAAACCAATTGCAAGGTACAGATCATTTATTGTCACTGGGTACTTAGAATTCTTGATGAATCTACAAGCCCTATATATCCCTGCAACCAGAAGAGTCTAGCAGACATAAAGGTATATTGCTTTTAAAACTCTGACATAGCTGGAAAAAGTTACAGAAGAAAACGTGGACAGAAATGGCTGTTTTTTTCAACTCAATCTCAAGATTTTTTTTATTTTAGCTGTTATTTTCTGTAGGAAAACCTTGAGGGATCTACACAAATGACCCTTGCTGACTTCAGAATTCTGTCTACTTCTCAGAAATGTTTAGCTGTCCGGGATGCAGCACTGGCTTTCTACCCATTTCTGTCACTAACTGGAAGGAGGCTGAAAGCACAAAAAATAGTAAAAATGGGGTATGCCCCAGTAAAACACCAAAACTGTGTTAAAAAATGTGTTTTTCTGATTCAAGTCTGCCTGTTCCTGAAAGCTTGGAAGATGGTGATTTTAGCACCACAAACCCTTTGTTGATGCCATTTGGAGGGAAAAAACAGATGCTTTCTTCTGCAGCACTTCATTCCCATTAAAAAACCCACACATTTTAGCTGTACTATGGCTAATTTCTTCATCTCCTACGGGGAACCCACAAACTCTGGGTACCTTTACAATCCTGAGAATGTTGAGAAAAAGGACCCAACCTTGGCATGGAGAGCTTATGTACACAAAAGTTATGGGGGCCTAATTGTGAACTAGCCCAAATAGCCAAAAAAGGGCTCAGGCCTGGGGGTGGGGGGGGGGGCGTAAGTCCCAGCAGCTAATGGGTTAATAATTGTCAGTGAAATCTGCTGTCATAATGGGGAAACCCCTCCAACCTTTAAGTGGCATCCTTAAAACAAAGCCTGTGTGAAACTTTTGCTGGCTTCTTCTGAGTGAAATAGTCGTTTGGCAAATGAAGATATTTTTTCTGATGGAGGTTTTTCAAAAATTTTCTATTAATAGTAAGGAGGCAGTTTTAAAATACACCAGCCTTTACCCTGGTAGTAGTGGTAAATATTAACTGCACATCCTCAATTAAAGTGCCTTAGCATGTTTTGCTAGCGATTTACAGTTAGAATAATATATCGGGTAAGTGGGTGCTACAACTGACTGCACCCTTGCTACCCAGAAAGTGTAATCAGAGTGATGGTGGAAACATAACTGCATACAATAAACCATTTGACTGTATCTTGTCTGCAGTTAATGTTGTCCAACCTACAGACAATTCTTATAATTTATTTCATTGTTAAAAACCAGTATTAACCTTGTAAGTGCAACCAACAACCACATTCCCTCCCCAGTATTCTGATGTCCATTGGCCTATGCTGAAGAGGGCTGACTTGGATCCTGTAGTGTGAGCACCAGAGAATTTCCTTTTTACGTTTTTAAGGTCAGGCTGCTGGGGAAGAGCTTTTCAGCAGCCAGAGTCCTTTTCTTTTTAGGGAAATGGTGCTCAGCCCGCATGGAGAGTTAACTCAGTTTCACTGAAAGTGAAAATGAAATGAGCAGATTGGCTCATTTCACTTTCAATGGATCAGTAATTGTAGGCACATCTCCGGCCCACGTGCACTGAATTGCATGGGGGTAGTACCACTGGCAAGTGGAAAATCTTCCCTTTCAATGAAATCTTTCCCTCGTGGATTTCTGCTTGGGGATTTCTGCAGGAGGGTGATCCCCAAGCAGGAATCCACCCACTAGCCACAATGGATAGGATTGTGGAGGGGCAGCAGCTTCATGGGGCATGGGTCTGTGTTAACCCCCTAGCCTGAAGCCCATTAAACTTCCTCCTCCGGTGTTGGGTAGCAATATTCACCCTCAATCTTCCACCCAGAGAGGCAGAAAGCCTACTAAACACAAGGGACAGCAATTTCACATTGTTATTTTTGGGCCTGTACTCACCCTATGCCAATTAGACTTTATGCGCATTCTGGGGGAGTGAATGGGGATATTCACCACAATCTGTCACCCTCTTCCCGCCCCCACAGGGCAGAAAGCCCACTAGACCTCAGGAACTGCAGTTTTGCGGGAAAGATGAGGTGTTCACAGCCAATCTGCTCCCTCCATGGGGTGGATAGCTCAGTAGACACCAGGGATATATTTTATTATTGTAGAGGAAAGATGTGTGCAGGTGGACCAGCCAGTTGCTGGGGCTATTCTCCAGCCCTAAAACCCCAATAATCCCTCTGCTCTCCAAATGGGGTGCAGAGCCCCTTTCCCATGGCAAGCAAGAGGAAAAGTAGATTCTTTTGGCTGCATATTTGACATATGGAGCAGCAGAGTTGAAGAAAGTCCTAATTTCCTCCTACTTGCCATGGTGAATGGTTGCAGTACTCAGGGCCATGCTCTGTCGTTCAGGGAAACCATCTAAAGTCAGCCATTTTGAAAACTAGACACAAAGGATACTCCTGGAAGGTGCACCTTGCAAGGACCCAGCAATGTTTTCATACTCACAATGCCCCCCAAACTTCAAACTTTGCCTAAAATCATGCATTTTCCACACATTTCTGTGAAAGAAAGTTGCAGAATCTGTGAGGAATTATACATTTCCTACCACCCAGCATACCACCACTTGTCTAGATAAATATGGTGTTTGGCTCACACTAAAATCTCAATACTAAAAGGCCCTAAAATTCAAACCTTGCAAAATTGACAATAGAGGTGGCGATCGTATTTGGACTTGGTCTGGATGTTACCCAGGGACCCATACCAAATCAAGATATTTTTTAAAACTAGACACCTGGGGGAGTCCAGGATGATGTGCCTCACATGGTTTCCACAATGTCCTCCAAATCTCAAATTCTGCCTGAATTTACACATGTTTCGTCCATTTCTGGGATGTAAAGTTATGGAATTTGCAGTGACCACAAACTCCCACACCCCAGTGTTCCCTAATTTGTCCTGAAATAAATGCTACCCAACTTGACTGGCTAGGTCAAGTGTCAGTGACAGGAATGGATCAAACCAGGATCAATGGGAGCCCTCGCTAGGTCTCTTTGGGTGGCCGCTGAACCCAGGTCTCAACAACACAGCTACCTCAATGGCCAAATCTAGTCATTTTTTGACAGGAATTCTTGATGTCACCATATTGGGATTTGGGTCCTTTCCTGTTGCTAGCGTTAGGCCAGTCCACACAAGTAGGGTACCATTTTTATCAGGAGGCTTGGTAGAATGCTGAGTGGTAGGACATTTGTGGATTCCACTATTTTCCTTTGCAGAAATGTGAGGAAAATGTGCGTTTTTAGACAATTTTTGAAGTTTGCAAGTGTTTTTGAGTAAACAAATCCTGGTGGGATCTACGCAAATCAAACCAACCTGGATTGCTCCGTGTGTTTAGTTTACAGAAGTGTGCAGTTGTAGAAGGTCTCCCTGGGACCTGGCTGAGCTAAAACCTAAATTCAGCAGCCACTAACATCACGGAAAAGGGTCATTTGTGGAGTGGAAAAATGTGATCTGTCCGTGTTGCTTCTTGCACCTTTTTACTATTGCTGACACTAGGCCCATCCAGAATAGTGAGGTGTCATTTTTATCAAGAGACTTGGGGAAACACTGGGTTGTACGCAATTTGTGGCTCCCCACAATTTCCAGAACCTCCCATCACAGAAATGTGAGGGAAATGTGAGTTTTTAGACAGAGTTTTAAGTTTGCATGGGCTTCTGGGTAAAAAAAATAGATGAGAGCCGCGCATGTGATGGCACCCTGTCTACTTTTCAGAAATGTACAGGCCTAGGAGATTTCCCTTGGGGTCAGCAGAGCTAGGGCAGAAAGGACCAACATTGCAGAGAAGGGTTGTTTTCTGAATGGAAACATTTGATTTGTCCATATTACCTTTTGGGCCCTTTCCTGTCACAGCACTAAGCCCATCCACAAAAGTGATGTACCGTTTTTATCAGGAGACTTGGAAGAACATTAGGTGCAAAAAAAATTGTGGCTCTTCACAAATCCGAGAACATTCAGTCACAGAAATTTGAGGAAAATGTGAGTTTTCAGGCAGCGCTTGAAGTTTGCATGGGCTTCTGGATAAAAAGAAAACTGGTGAAAGCCCCGCAAGAATTCTCACCCTGACCATGCCCTGGGTGTCTAGTTTTCAGAAATATGCAGGTTTTGTAGGTTTCCCTGGGTGCTGGCAAATTCCACAGCCATAAACATTGCAGAAAAGGGTCTATTTTTAGGTGGAAATATTTGATCTTTCCATGTTGCGTTTTCTGCAGCTATCCAGTATGACATTCTCATTATCCTTCTACTCAAAGTGCACAAAAACATCAATCTCACTTATTCTCAAATTAGAGGGGTTTCCATCAATATTAGGCTGACCAAGAAGAGGCTTTGTGGCAAACCATCTTTGGAGTTTCAATTTTCAAGTAAAGTGAAAAAGTCAATGTGGCTTTGTGTATAATCAAAAAATAAAGTTGGGCAGAATGAAAGGCCTAATGAGAGTACTTCTATCTGAACATCACTAAAAAAAAAGTACAAAAGATTTACTACAGTGTTTTGATGCATTATTTTGGAGACATTTCGCCCTTTATCTACTTTCTCATCAAACCTCCTACATTGTCTTTTCTTCTTGCACCTCTTGTGTTTCCTCCTGTTCCTCCTCGATGGGAGATTGTTACCATTTTAAGAATGGTATGTGTATTGAGCTGAAAATGCAATTTTTATTAATATCTTTTATGAGTATTCTTCTTTGCAGATGGTTGATACAGTATTATTTGTATTCCCAACAATCTTGGTGAACGTAACTCTATTTGGCATAGGTAGAACTGCTTCCAAAATTCTCTAATAAGATGGCGGACATTTGCATTTTTATTTGTTATCTTGGTATGATCCACAGCCCGTTTTCCCTTTTTTATGTATGCAGGTAGAGCACTGTGTTGAGTTTAAAATACGAGGGGTCTATACTTTTCCTGACCCATGACCAAGGAGATGCTTTGGGCTTGTTTGTCACCATAAGACTTGAGAATAAAGTACTGCTGGCAATAATAATTCGAACTGCTACTGGTTTTTTGTGAGTCCCCGGACTCAGGGAGCTTACTACCAGAGAGCCTGTTATTGGAGAATTGGGGGTTCGAACCCCACTGTGGACTGCTGATACTAAGAGGATAGGAAACTTTTGCGAATTAGATGTGACCCGTGCATTAAATGGTGATGGATGCCACGTGGCCCCCCTCCTGGAGTCAATAATGGACATGGGGCTCCATCCCCAAGGGCCAGCTCCTGCTATCTCCTGAAGCCACACATAGGACATAGCAGTTTCCCTGTCTGCACAGGCACGGGCAGGGAAACATCTGGTCGCTCTTGCTTTGCGGGAGCAACTTCAAAGCTTACGCCAAGTGAGAGCAAACACAAAGCCAGCAGGTGAGAGCAGACTTTTCATAATTTTCCCTGCCCACATTGAAGCGGGTAGGGAAACAGATGAAAGTATTGCTCCCACTCCCAGGGTGCAGCATTTATAGCTGCTCCCTATGGGTGGGAGCCATGCCAGCCCCCACTGAAGGTAGGGAGCTGACTGGGGCCTTGGGATCCCCCACAGCCCCCCAAAAAAGTATAGTGGGTGCCCTGAAGGCCACCCATGGCACCCCCCTTTATTGGGTGGGAGACAGGGCATGGGGTCCCGATGCCGATATCAGCCAGGAGAGGGTGACTGACTGTATGGCCCCCTCCCCATTTAAAAAGGTGGAGGGCACCAGGGATGGGGTTCTCAGGGCCATATAGGCACGGGAAGGGGGGGAACATTGCCCTCTCCTAGAAATATGTGCCAGGCCCCGGGGATGGAGTCCCCAGGACCAAGATCAGCACAGCGACGGGGGCACATGTCCTCCTCTCCCACAAAATGTGTCAGACCAAGAGGGATTGGATCCCCAAAGCCTAAATCAGCCCAGGGAGGGGAGCTGCATGCCCCACTCCTGGGTTGTCTGTCTTTGGGGGGTTGGTCACAGGGCCTGGCTGCAGGCTAGGGCTCGTGGCCTGACCCTCATTGTGCACGGATGAAGGCTGTGCACAGTGTGGGGTTGGCAACATGCAGGGGTCTGCGGCCAACCCCCTGTCGTGTATGCCAGAAGAATGTGTGCAGTTGAATTAACTTTAGGTAATTAAATATTACTTTATATTTTTAAAAACCCTAGAAGTTCACTGAAAAACATCAAATGTTGCAGAGACATTATAGTTAGGAAATAGCATTAAAACACATAGAAAATATACTAAAAAAACAAAGGTTACAAGGATGATATAGTTATTAAATAGAATTTAAAAAAAAAAAAACTTTAGAAAATTCACTAAAAAATCAGTGGTTAAAGGGACGTTGTAATAACCTTCAGATTTTACACACACAAAACTATATAAATTCAGCAGTTGTAGTTAGAGTTATTGCAAGTAACTATAACTCATGTCCTAAGGTAACTATAACTCACACCCTCGCCATCCACTGGCAATTACCCCACATATTGTGGCACTCATTTCACCTTGTAGGAAACACTGATAATATCACTGCAACATTTGCACTAAAATTATAGATGAGCAAACTGTGCATGGCGGGGGCACAAGGTATAGTTACCTTAGGGCATCATATGATGAGGGGGGAAGGTTGTGCATCATCTTCAGCAGCAGGGCCATCTGTGGGACCCTTTCCTCTTGCCCAAACGGTTACCAAACCTGCTGCTTCACCAAAACTTGAAGACAAGGTCACTTATTGTAGCAAATGCCATACGCCAATTGCAATCAAAATGTCATCTGTTGCCCAGTTTATGGATGCTGTCGACAAGCATATTGTTTTCACCTCACCATTCCATCTTCCATTCCTCTTTGAACAAAAGTACATATCTGAAAAGCAAATATAGAATACATCAACCTATACATTACATACTACTGCATTGCATACTATAAGCAAGTGAGTAGCTACATAAGTGGTTATGTCAGTGTGCAACAGGCCGCGTAAGTGTCTAAGTATTGGAAATGGGCATATGAGTGGCTGCATGGGTGTGTGACTGGACATGTCAGTGGTTGAGTGGATAAGTGAGTAAGTGTATCAGTGCCTCTCTGTGTAGGTGTGTCTCTGGATGTGCACGTAGCTGTGTGAGAGTGTGACTAGGTATATTTGTGACTATATGGGTGTCTAAATTGTATGTAAGTGGTTGTATGGATTGGTATCTGTGATGGTTTTGTAAATAGGTATGTGAGTGCCTGTATGGGTGGCTGACTGGGTAGACAATTCGGTTTATGGGTGTGTAAGTGCATGTGTAACTGACTGTCTGAGTGTGTGCTGGGTACATGAATGGCTATATAAGTGTGTCACTGGGTATGACAGTGCCTGCAAGGGTGTGTGAATGACTATGTAAGTGGATGTGTAGGTGAGTACATGAGTGTGTGAATGGCTTTATGGATGTGTGACTGAGTGTGTCAGTACCCATTTGTTTATATGACTAGTGGGAACATAGGTGCTTTTGTAGGAGTGTAACTAGGTGTGTAAGTGCCTGCCTGAATGTGTGAGTGGGTGCAAATTACATACTATGAAATTACATACTATAAACAAGCACCCACTTCTAATATCAAACATATTCTTTTATACTGGCTTAATAAAGCAATTATATTGTTTAATGTAACAATTTGTCTTCCTCCTTTGTTGCTCACTACTTTTTTACTTAATGTTCTCATCTAACCTCCCTCCTTTTTTTTCTTTTTACTGTAGTGTCTAGAAGCTACACATTTATATCAGCTTATACACTTGTAGGTTTTTTTTAAAATATACTTTTTTATAGTATGATCAATTCACATACGGGTAAAATCTATTTGCTGTTATCCAACTTTTATTTTAATATCAGTTGACATCTGTTTTCCACTGTAAATCTCAAATAAAATATGGCAATCCTCCTCCACTCTCAATAGAAAAGTATCAATAATGGCTACTCTTCCCACGGTGCTCTCACTCATACTGCTGTACTCAGCAACTTTCATCTTTTATTTTTGTTATAGCACTTTTAAATTGTCACAATGTTGTATTTAACCTTTAGCATGTTTCCTGTAAGGAAGCCCAATTTGGTTGTTTTTCTTCTGGATCCACAGATATACACTGCTGGGCTCAGTGCGGCCCCCTGTGTGGCTCGCAATGAATTCCTAGATCCACATAGAAGCCCTTAAAAACAATCAAAAATCTGCTGTTAATGCTTTTCATTTATATGGTATTTTGTAAAATAAATGTCAATTACAAGACCTACACTCCATACTGAGCAATTTTTGTACACCAGTCTGGTTTGTAGTTTCACACTGCAGTGTCTTTTGTTCCCTTCCCCACACTCTTTTAGCTCAGTGCCATAGTGAACATATTTCCAATAGTCTCTGTCTATCAGTAGGCTAAACATTCACAAGACTTACTCTTATGGCATACTAGATTCACATTACCTGTAGCAGGTGTGGTTGACTGCAAGTCCAAGCATATCTCAAATAACAAAACATTTTTGTATTTTTCTAAAGCCAATCACAGAGTTAGTTACATTTTTTCTGAAAGTCACTACCTAATTTTATTTCTCTGCACATCTCCACTATTAGATCAATTTTTAAATATATTTTACTTGCTGTCCTCCTTTTTAACTGCATTTCACCTTCAAACCTGCCTCATTCTGCTGCATCCTTCTACTGTGTGACACTCCTGCTTGTCTCCAAAATGGTAACAGTCTTGATTGTGGGCCATAGTTTTGGTTTTTGACCTAGAGAGTGCTAGAAAGAGTGGCAGTGACAGGGAGCTAGTTTACCTAACATAGACGTTACTTGGGTTGGCCAGAGAGGGTTAAAGGTGGCATCAATACTGTCTTTGGTTGAAAGTTTTGTCAACATCAAGACTGCATGATAGTGCACTGTCGTGACAATGACCTAGGCAAAATTACTAGGTTAGGCCTGGAAATTCTACTGAAGGTTTCCTTTGGTACATTATTGTCACTTTTTCCACATATTGCCTTGGTGTTCTCCAACATCTGCCAAACACAGAAGTGGCGGTGGTCAAACAAATTGTGTCTGCAGTAAGAGAAATCCAGGATACATGTCAATAAAACTATTTCTGCTTTTCTGCAAGACCACAGCATGAGCTCTATATGCAATACCAACCTACACTTTGATATGGATGTAACTTATTGTAAAGACAGAGTCCATTTCACAGATGGGGGGAATAAGGTGTTCCTCAACAACTTAAAAGACTGCATCCTGTTCTAAGTGTAATTATCATCTACACGTCATAGACACAAAGGCTCTTTTCAGATCCAACCATTTTCCCAAACACTGGTTCTTTTTTAAATCTTTTTTTTAAATTTCTCACTCGAATCCACAGATTCGCTTTGGATCCCCTGCTAAATAAGGGATCTGCCTGTTATATTGTGGGAGGATCTGCAAAAGGTCTGATTTTGCTGTATGGGTGTGTGAGTTGGTGTGTAAGTGCCTTTGTGGGTCTGTGAGTGGTGTGTAAGTGGCTGCATGGGTCTCGGAGTGGATATATTGTTGACGGTATGGGTGTGTGAGTGGCTGTATGGGTCTGTGAGGGGGTGCTGTAGAGTTCTTGTGGGCCTGTGAGTGATTGTGTGAATGCTTGTTTGAGTGAATGTGTGAGTGGGTGTGTGAGTGTGTGAATGGGTATGTGAGTGAGTATGTGAGTGGCTATGTGGGACTGTGAGTGGGTGCAGTAGTGGTTTCTGCATGTCTGTGAGTTGGTTTGTGTGTGAATGGGTGTATGAGTGGCTGTTTAGGTCTGTGAGAGGGTCTGGTAGTGCGTTTGTGGGTCTGTCAGTGGATGTGTGAGTGTGTAAATGAGTGTGTGAGAGTGTGTGTGTGTGGGTTGTGTAGGTCTATGAGTGGGTGTGGTAGTAGGTCTGTGAGTAGTTGCGAGAGTATATGGATTGGTGAATGAGTGAGTGTGTGAGTGGGTCTGTGAGTGTGTTTATTATTTTTTATTTGGGGTCTGGATCTGTGGATCTGTTGTGGATTCACTCAAGGGGCCACGCTAAGCACCACAGAGGGTCAGCATATTCTTGTACTCCCCCACCAAAAAAAACATTTTTGGACTGTTTATTGCACATGAGGGTTCTCTCACAGACACCTCCATCAGTCTTATCGAATCAAGATACCTCCATCTTCACCCCTTATATTATATTTTAATTTAATCTGCCCCCAGGAATGTTGTCTTGATTCACAAAATGACAGTCAAAAATCTCCCATCGGGTTGCTGCCATCCAATCATGGCATTGTTGTTGGTGCATGGATCTGTGTCTCTAAATATACATAAACATTTGTTCTTTAATAACTCCAAAACTACTTAACGGACTTACACCAAATTACAAAAAGAGATCTTTCTGGACCAAGATCTAGGTTGCTGCCAAATTTAGTGTAATTCTGTACAGAGGTTTGGGCTGTAATCGTGTCTAAAATCCTTATGGGTAATTGCCTGGGGAAAACGTGTTTTGGGACCCATTTGGTCCCCCCTTTCTGGGTCCATGCTTGATGAATCACCCCAAACTTTCAAAACAGCAGCTGAAGTACGTGTAAAATTTGTTTTGAAAATGTATGGAGATTTGTCATATGATGCCTAAGTTTTTAGCAAAACAAAAAATGCTTTTCCTATGGAAACTAGGTCCTAGCTATAACAACCTACTGGACCACCACTGGGTAGTTATATTTAGGCCAGTGTTTACATACAAAAAACAATTTGTGTGGTGCTAATTCTATGGCACCATTCACAAAATCTACATGAAACTTTCCAAAGAATATGCTCTTTTTTCCCTAGCTTGGGCACATTTCAGGGTGATCCATCAAGTGTGGGCTGAGAAAAAAGGGGGGTCTCAAACGCAAAATCCCCATGCATTTTCTGTTGACTTCTTTAGGCAGGGCTACAGCAAAAACTGCTGAATGACATGACACAAAATTTGATAAGAAGCTAGATCTTGGTCTGTATTTTGTGCTTTTTATGATTTGGTATAAATCAGTTCTGTAGTTTTTGAGAAATTATGTTTGAAATATAACAGTATATCTGGATGGTTGGGTCTGCAAGAGGCTTGAGAGAGTCTCACAGGAATGCCAGTTTAAAATTAGAGTGTTCTGATTGTTGGCCAAGGGAGGATGTTTTCCCTTGGACCATCTCGCTCCAGTAGGAGCTGCACTCCCATGGGAGCGAGTGCTCTGACTGGCTGTCAGGAAAATGTAGCTGGCAGCAATTACTAGACTAGGGGACTTAGGGGCATATTTATACTTGTTTTGTGCCAAATTTGCATCATTTTTTTAAACTCAAATTCGATGCAAAACTAACTCCATATTTATACTTTGGGGCTAGACCTGTCTAGCACCACATTTATGGAGTTAAAGTCATTTTTTGGACGTGGCAACCTACTTTGCGTCAATGAGATGCAAACTAGGCATTCCTGTGAAAAAAAGGACTCTATGGCCTAAGCGCCATATTTATCCCCCTGTGCTAAAATTATGCACAGGAGGGAGGAGGGGATCAAAAAATGGTGCAAAGCTTGCTTTTAACGCCTGGGTCAGGGCAGGCATTAGGGGACCTGTGGGCCTATTTTCATGGTTGAACACCATGGAATAAGCCCACAGGTGCCCTCCCCAGGTTCCAGGGACACCCGCACCCACACCAGAGGGACAGCGTAGGATGGAGGACCCCATCCCAGCTAAGTATAGGTAAGTACAGGTAAGTTTTTTTTTTTTTAAGTGCCATTGGGGGTTCTGAAATAGACCCTCCTACATGGTACTGGGTGCAATGGCCATGCCCAGGGGACTCTGGTCCCCTGTGCTGGCCATTGGGGTGGTGGGCATGTCTCCTGTCGTTTCTGAGACAGGAGTCATGTGGTATGGATGGTTTTGCATCAGAAAATGACTCTTTTGTCAAATGATGTCATTTTCTTTTACTCTAACCTGCCTAAAGTCATGTTTTGGTGCAAAACCCCCTTCTTCCATTCTACCACCCCAAAACAACTAACATCATTTTTTTTTTTATGCTAGCCTACCCTTTGCACCTGCTTGCACCATTCCATAACTATGGTGTTCGGCTGGTGCACAAAAATGGTGCAAGCCAGTGCTAAACTTTTTGGTGCAAAACTGCGTTAGTGCAGTTTTGCGCCAAAAAGTATAAATCAGGGCCTTAGTCTACTGTCCTGAAGTAAAGCAAACACAATACCACAAGGTGGAAGGATAGGGATAGCCTGCTCCCCTTGGCTCCATGGGGGGACCCAAAGGAAAGATCCCCTGGGGCCAAAATACTAAAACAAAATTACATTTTATGCCACAATCATGTAGAACTCTCATGAATTTTAAAACAAATGGTGGCCTGGGGCCACATTTTTTAATTAAGGGTAGGGTGTGGGGTGTGTGTGTGGCCCCTCTCCCTGAGCCATTATAGGCCTTGGGGAGCACACCAAGGGGTCTCATTCTGTAAGGGGAAGGGGCATGCACTCCCCTTTTTGAGCCTTCAAAGGCCCAGTGTGGTTGTGAGGGCCTTTGGGTTCCCCTCAAGGCTCCAAACGTGATGTGTTTGGGTGCCATAGGTGGGTACCCAGGTGCCCACCTATATTAAATGCAGGCCCAGGGGCAGTGAGGTCCCTGATGTCAAAATTGACTCAAAGAGGCGGGCTGTTTGGCCCCTGTTCCTTTTCAACAAAATATGACCCTGGGGTCCTCAGGGCCTAATGAGGTGGGGAAGGGGTAGGCTGCATGGCTCCCCCCCTTTGAAAAACAGACAGTGTGTTTCAGTGTGGACAAATTTCATGCCACTCAACGTTCTCCTCAGTCTCCCTGTAAAAATTATACTTAAAGTTGGAGGTTTGTAGGGCATTATGGGTAAGAAAATGGTGCGGGGTACATGTGAAACACACCACCCTCGAATCACCTAGATGTTTAGTTTTCAGATTAATTTTTCTACATGGCAGCATCCCAAAGTCCATAAAGTGCAGCCCTCACCATTCCAAATGGGCCAAATGTAAAACCAAAACCCAAAATAATCAAATGTCTTCTTGCTTGCTGTGGGATAAGCTGTTTTAGAGTGCGAGGGAGAGATGAAAGACTGTTACCCACTTCAGTTGGGGTGGGGGCATAACCAGGCCCATACTGGTTGGTAGCCACCACCCCACTATTTTTTTTTCATTCCCTGGCATCTAGTAGACTTTCGCCCCCCGGGTGTGAATCAGGGGTAATTGCCCCAACTGCCCACTGGTGGGCAGAACAACTTTTGCCCCATTTATTTGGCATGGGGGTATGTCCATACCTCCACCCTCTTATTTTGGAGAAAAAAAATGTCCCTGGTCTCTGGTGGGCTTTCTGCCTCCCCGCCTAGGGGGGCAGATGGGCCTTCCAAAAATAGGCCAGTCTGCCCCCAAGGGGGGGGCAGATATGGCCAACAGTAATGTGCCCTAAAGAAAACACACACATACACACACACCAATCCCTGGTGCCTAAGTGGTTTCTACCCCCCGGGCAGATTGGCCTAATAGAAATATGCCGATCTGCCCCCAAGGGGAGCAGAAATGGCCAAAACTAAATTTGCCCCTCCAGGAGAGCGACCCTTGCCTAAGGGGTTGATCCCCACCTTTTAAAAAAAAAAATGATCCCTGGGGGCAGATCCGCCTAATAACAATAGGCCGATCTGCCCCCAGGGGGGGCAGAAATGGCCTAAAATAAATTTGCCTCCTCCGGGGAGCGACCCGTGCCTAAGGGGTCGCTCCCCTTGTATGAAATTGGCTCAAAAAGTAATCCCCGTGTCTAGTGGTTTCTGCCCCCCTTAGGGGAAGATTGGCCTAACAAAAATCGGCTGATCTGCCCTGAAGGGGGGCAGAAATGGTCTAAATCCAATTTGCCCCCCAGGAGAGCAAACCTTGCCTAATAGGTCGCTCCCCACCTCTAAAAAAAAAAAAAAAAAAAAAAAAAAAAAAAGATCCCTGGCGCCTAGTGGTTTCTGCCCCCCTCGGGGCAGATCAGCCTAATAACAATAGGCCAATCTGCCCCCGGGGGTGCAGGGAAGGCCATGAAACAAATTTCCCCACTGGGGAGTGACCCTTGCCCAAGGGTTCGCTCCCCTTATGCCAGTTTCTTTTTCACAATAAATCCCTGGTGGCTAGTGGGCATTTCAGAATCCGGATCTATTTACGATCCGGCTTCTGAAATGCTCTGAGAGACTTCAAAGAGAAGGAAATTCCTTTCCTTCCCTTTGAAGCCTCTCAGGCCCCCATCACATGATCAGAAGAGAAATGCAAAGCATTTCTCTTCCGATTGCACGGAAAGCTGAGTTTCCAGCGCAATGGGGAAGTGGCCTCTGATGAGGTCAGCGCATGAATGCACACTGACCTCATCAGAAATCACTGAGGGGGTCAGAGGGGTCGGGGGTGACAGGAGAAGGGCTTCCCCTACTATCCCTGTCTTGGGGGGTGGGAGGAAAGCCCACAGAGGGAGCGCTCGCGCTCCCTCTGAGTTCCATGCCAAGTAAGTAATGGTTACGGCCTCCGCACAGGAGCACTGTGCTGGTGGACATAACCATTACGTCCCTGGCACCGAAGGAGTTAAACCAAAAGTTATAATCCTCCAATTATATTCTTCAATATTTTTAACATCTCTCTTACAATTTGCCAATCCAAAGAGTGCCACATTTCAAAATGAGCTCAGCTTTTTAAAGAGAGAGTAAACTACATGAGTATATGACAGTTATCCACAAGCACAATTCGGCCAGTTTGGCCTGTAACACACTTCCTAGAGCACTAGGCCACAGCTTACTCAAATATATCAGAGCCCACAACTACGAGCATATTTGGACCCATCCCTAACAGAAAATAACCACTTTATCAATCCTATAGAATCATCAATAAGACCTCAGTGGGCAGTTTTGTTGAGTCTTCTGACTCTCAATTCATCAATGCAAACCTCAGGATTCAAACTCTACGATGAAACTTCCTGCTTGTCTCAAATTGCACATCTCACCTAAAACATGTGATCAAAACCCGAATAAAAACAATTAAAACCAGACATTGTTAAACCTGGAAGGAAAAATTGTCAGGTAAAGAGATACAATACTGCATACTACCATTATTACTTTGCATTATTACCACCTTTCACAACGGGTGTACAGCTAACTCATCATCCATATTCAATCCAATAGGCTGTAAGGAATTGAACTCTATAATCATTTGTGATTCAGGTTTTCTCAGCTCAAGGATTCCGTTACCTCCTCTCTGACCTTCTTTTCATGATAGGTCTAAAAATGTACCACAGAGTAAGCCTTATTTTCATGAACTATTGCTCTCCTGTGTTCCAGGACTCCCTTATTAGCTATATGGATGGTACTTCCAACAGGGTATTCCCCACAGGACAATTTATGGCATAAACACAATAGTCCAAATTGCATGTTAGGTTTTTCTTGGTAAACAATTTCAGAGCAGATGGAAAACTAACATTCTTGCAAATATTGCTGTTTTTACAGGCTTTGCAAGACCCACAAATGAAGAACTCTTGAATGCAGTTAGTCATTTTGGGTTGGGGTACTGGGCTCTGGCTCAAGGAGTCTTTCAAGGAGGGACTTCTTCCAAATGTGAATTTGGGATGATCTTCCAATATCCGGGAATATATCTCATCAGTTTGCAATACAAACCAATTTTTGCGGATAATCTTTTTAACTTAACTGTTACCCTGCTATGGTACATAGTGGTGAACCTAATCGGCTCCTTATCCTCTTCCAACCCTTTCTTTGGTATTAGTAAAGAGTGTCTGTCCACTTGGGTTATTCTACTAATAGCCTCTTCAATGCTGTTTTTGGTACAGCCACGTTCCAGAACCCTCTCCTTCATCACTGCTGCTTCTCACTTAAAACTCTCAACAAAGATGCAGTTTTGCTTGGCTCTAACCAATTAGCCATAAGGAATGTTCTTTATAAGGCTTCTTGGCTAGCTACTTCATGCATGCAATTAACAAACTGTGGCCTGCTGTTTCTTTCCTATGTAGGGTATGTAGAGTACTTTCTTGTCTGTTGTTCACAACCTGAATCTTGACATCAATAAATTCAACCTTCCTGGAGTCAATTTGACTAGTGAGTCTCAAATTAAATGAGTTATTATTCAGAATGCTGTCAAAGTCATATGCTGACTCAATATTACCTCTCCAAATACAGAATATGGCATCAATATATCTGACCTAGAGAACAACATGCTTGACAAAATGATAGATGTTCCTGACCACCTGTTCCTCCCACCATCCCAGGTATAAAACTGCATAACTGGGGACAAAACATGTTCCCATTGCAGTCTCCTGGGTATGCCTGTAGACAGTTTTATTGAATCTAAAAAAATATTTATTGGACAACAATATATCATTTCCAACAAAATTTCTGTGTGTAGCAGATACAAGAGTGATCTGATTCTTATAAAGTTTCTGATGGCTTGAATTTGTGCATCGTGTGGTATTCATTTCTGCATACTATTGACATCTAAGCACAACAACAAGAAATCCTCTTCCCAAATGTCATTATTAAAAAGCCGTAAGAAATCCCCTGTCTTTCAAATGTATGAGGGTAGTGACTCAACAAAGGGACAGAGTAAAAAATAAACATATTTTTAAATATTTGCCAGTAGACTGACCCTTGACAAGACTATTAGCCTACCAGGAGGATTATGTGGATTCTTATGCAACTTAGTCAAACAGTTCAAAGCTGGAATTCGAAGGGGTTCTCATTTAAGAAATTGATATTTGTCATATTTCAATAAATCCAGATGTTTCCAATCCACTAATTTATCTTACTATATTTGATACGCCTGCCTGATCATCTCCCTACTAGCTAAATCTTAATTAGCTGTATCCTGTAGTTGTCTACAACCTTCCAGATACGTTTCAATGGGAAGAATATCAACATTCCCTCCCTTGACTGACTTCTTTATAACTATTTTGTCAGTATTTTGTAATTATCTTATTGCTTCCAAATTCATCCATCCTGCATCCCTATTGTATCTCAATTTCTTAAATTCTTTAATTACTCCTTTTTCAAATACAAAGATAGCCTTATTTACTACTGTAGGCAGACGTACTGATTTTGGCTTAAAACCACAGGGACAACTCACATCTGTATCAATGGCAGTACTGATCAGATTCTGAATGGTGTGAGGAGGTAGAGTGACATTCTTGTTCAAGTCCCATAGAGTGTGTAACAATTTAATATCATTCATGCTTACATTTGATGGAACTGTTTTGCTTTGGTCATCCCTGTTGATGATGAATTGAGGAATCTTCATGAAATATTCCCAAAAAGTTCAATTTGGGTCTTGTGCATGGACATTTGTGGGATGATCCATCAATCAGGGGCTGAGAAAAAAGGTGGGTGGGTGCAAAAAGTGCATTTCTCATGTTAATCCCCATAGAGATTTTTTACACAACTACATTTGAACCACTGGATAGAATTACTCCCAAGTTGGCAGAAATGTAGCTCTTGGTGCAGAAAGCATCTTTTTTGTAATTTAGTGTAAATCAATTTAGTCGTTTTTGAGATTTTTAAAGAAAACATTGGTGCATGGACTCAGAGGCAACAGAGGGTAGAGAGGAAGTGGATGGGGCAGCAAGCTAACTGTTCAGGCAAGCGAGAAGGGCAGTGGCAGAAGAATGGCCACATAGAGCTGTAATGAGGGAGCAGGGGCATGGACTTGGATAATGGATGGGAAGGAGGAGGGGACAGGAGCTGCAAGCTTAGGTGGCGGCAACATAATGCCAGGTTAGACACTGCATCCAACCCCCCCCCCCACCATGATTGTGATGGACATTCTATTGAATGTTTAAAAAAACCTTAGAAATTCACTGAAAAAAACAAGGGCTGCAGGGATGTTATAATTAAAAGTAGACTAAAAAAACTTTAGCTATTCGTTAAAAACCAAAGGTTACAAGGACATTATAGTTAGGTTCAGATTTTACATGCACAAAGAAATGGAAATTCAGCTGTTATATTTATAGTTTTTTCAAGTAATTATAACTCGTGCCTTATGGTAACTAAAACTCGCACCTTTGGCATACACTGCTAATTTCCCCAGGTTTTACATCACTCATGACATCTTCTTTGACATCATTAATAACATCACTGTAACATTTTCAGTAAAGTTATTGATGAGAAAACTATGCATGGCAAGTGTGCGAGTTATAGTTACCTTAGGACATAAGTTATAGTTACTTGTAATGGACTTTACTCTATTTGTACAAGAGATTACATTTTCCTTATAGTTTACTGATTGTTCAAACGTTTTGCACCTACTGCATGTGTGAAAGCCAGTTAGGATTCTACCTAATGTCTCCATGTTGCTTTCCCCCATTTGGATATCAGTTTCGACAAGCATGTCTCTTAGAGATTTGGTTTTACAGTAGGTAATCTAGGGTCTATGCCCCATATTATCCCCTATAACTGTATAACAACAGAGGAGGTCCCAATTCTTTTATAAAATCCCAGAAACATCTTTGGATCTAGCATTGTATGTCAAAATCAGTCTGATGTCTTGACTCTGGGTCTGTGTGTATTTCCTCCTTGCTGTTTGTGCCATACAAAAACTCATTCCTAGAAGAAGTGCCAATCCTGCTACTTGATTTATCCAGTACTCATTTGGGGTATCCCCTTTCGGCGAACCGTTCCAACATTATGGCCTTTTCTGTCTGAAAGGTAATATCATCCCTAGAATTCCTTTTCACATGTACTAGCCCTCCATACGGAATACTCCATTTCAGTGGATCTGGATGACTACTATGGGCATGCAACACACTATTACCTGCTGTTGGTTTGCACTGTAATTTAGTCATAATCTTATTATCTGCTTTGTGAATTTCCACATCCTGAAAGACTATGCTCTTCCTACTAAAGTGTGAGGTAAATTCCAAATTCAAGTTGTTTGTGTTAAGTCTTTCTGCAAAGTTGCTAGTTGCTACTTCACTGTCCACCCCCTTCCAAATTAGGAAAAGATCATCAATAAATCGTAGCCATATCATGACATTCTCCATGTCTTCACTGTACTCAAATGTGGTGAACACCTGCTCCTTCCACCAGCCCATGAGAATATTCACATAGCTGGGAGTGAAGCAAGTGCCCATCACAATTCCCTATACCTGTCTATACAAGGTACCATTGAAAGAAAACATGTTGTTGGTTAGACAGATAGTAATCATTTCAATAAGCATTCAGGTATGTAACAGGAGATTCAAAGGTCTACCTCTCAGAATATGTTCACAAGCAATAATATCATCTTGATGATGAAGACTAGTGTATAATGCTTAGACAGCCAAACTCATTAACAGGAAATCAGACTCCCAGTGTATACCATCTATTCTCTTTAGAAAGTCTTTGGTGGACTTATTTACCTTAAGGAGTAGATACAATATGGGTATCCTCTGATTTAAATTCTTCAGAAATTGATATTCCTCAATCTCCAGGAGGCCCCTATTCCAGCCATTGAGTTTATCCCATTATTGTGTTACCATCTCTTTATACTCTCCAGTGGTAATCACAGTATAACACTCCCTATCATGTACAGTGAATTTACATCCTAGGATACCCTTATTGTATCTACTCCCCAAAGTGCATAAGTCCATCATAACACCACCTGGAAAACCTATAGTATCATCAATTGGGAGTTTATTAGAGAACACCTCTAAGTATATTGATCATGTCTAATTCCTTTTGTTAATGCCTTGCCATCATATATTGCCAACATCAGCTGCACCAAAAATATTCTCCAAAGAAACACTGGCTAATGTATATGCAAATTACTCTATTGCCAGCTTATTGTGCTCTGGCCACTGTGCCCTCTTTCCATACCAAAAGGTCAATGGGTCTTGATCCAGGTACACCTCTGTTGGGCCAACCAGATAGTCTTGGACCATCTTCTGAATTGACATTAGTGCTGCCACTTGCTGTGGCTCTGTCCGCCTGTACCTTTGCACTTGACATAAGTCCTGCTGAAATCCTGCCAAATAAAACCAAACCATTGCAGAGGTTGGCAGTGAACTTGAAGCAGCTGTAGCTGTGGGTTTTGGAGTAGCTGGCAGTGGTGTTGACTGCAATTCAAAACTTCTGCCCCATCCTCGAATTTTCAGTCGTTCTTCTTCTTTATCACTTGTTTTTACTGACAAACTAAGTCTTGTAAACCGACACATCCATTTTTGTAAAAAGAATGATGGTGGCCTGGCCTGCATTTTTTGTATTGTGGATCCAGTATCCTGGTACAGATGTAGTCTTTGGAGGGCACAATATCTTTTTGCAGTTTAATTAGTGTTCAAACAAAGAATTAAATGATTAAATGATCTTGTAGCAGAAGCATCAATGGGATTCCTTGGTGGAGATAGTGAAGCCAATGGGAAGTGCAATCTTTAAAAAAAAAATCTTGCTCAACAGGAACCTAAGCCTTCTGTTCTGCTCCTACTTTTTGAAGATCTGTTGCTTACTGTGGCTCCTGGTGTCAAGGTTCCTGCAATGATTTGTTTTGCAGTTAAAACAATTCTTTTTCAGATTTACTGCTCTCCACGACTGCAGTCAGTGAAGTGCTGAGAGACATGGTTTTAGGTTTTGGTGGTGGTAGTGGTGGTGCAGTTGATGCAGGAATGATCCTTTTAGCCTCTTTCTGCTCAGAGGAGGATGCAGCAGGTATGTCACATTTCCTGAAAAACGATGAGGGCTTGATGTCACTGGTGGCAAAAGATCCTTCTTTTCCTCTTCACTGGATAGTTTCTTGGCAGGAACCTCCTCATTTGGGGACATTGTCTTAGCACTAGCAACTGACAATTAGCACTATGTACTGAAGCAGTAAGCAGAGGAGGACTCAGATGTCACTGTCAGCTAATTCACAGACTTCTCTCTGTATCAATACCATGTGTGATATCTTGTGGACCTGCAAGCAAAGTAACAAAAAAACTGTGTAAAGAGGGCAATCACATTCTAGCCAATGTTACACATGAAAACATCATCATCATCTCAAATCCTTAAAAATAGTGCACCTAAAACATGTATAAACTATTTTTCACATGAAAACAGTACACAAGAAAGGTTAGTTTTTGTCCCATGCAGAGCCATGGGACCCATATTGGAAACAGGGGATGAAGGGAAATATATAATAAATTATTGCCAAGTGCCTATGCAGGGACATGGGATGGGACCTCTGTGGAAGGCAGGTCAAAATTGTATAAATAAATTAAATAATTGCTGGTGGCTCTCCGGGGCTCATGGGACTGTCTCGGAGGCAGTTAAAAAATATACAAAAAAAATAGAATAAATAATTGCTGATGCCCCACAAGGGCCCATGGGACTCTATGGGAGGCTGGCAAAAATGAACAAAATGAATAAAACACACATGGCAGCCATTTGCAGACATACACACTGGCTACAGGAAATGTCAACTGCTGCATGGCCCACAAAGAATGAGGCATAAGGGACAGAGTCACATCAAAACCTAGAGCAAACACACACTTTGGCTACACAAAATGGTCACCACCACAGGATCAGTAAAAAGGAGGCATGGAGAACAACAAACTCTTGGCAGTCTATGGCAAACACACTCACTGGCTTCGCAAAATAGCCACCACCACATCATCAGCCAAGAAAGATGCATGAAGAACAAAGAACAGATGACAGCCTAGGGCAAAGGCACACACCAGCTAAACAAACTGGCCACTGGTGCATGGCGTGCAAAGGAGGAGACATGGAAACAAGGAAGACTGTTATCCTGTTCTGCCTGGAGCACCTTCCTGCATCCCAAAAAATAGATCTTGTAGTGTGCAGGGAAAAGATTGTGAAGATATCATTTTTTACCCAATATGTTTCAGCCCACATGTGCAACTGCCCTTTACCCACCAACACTAAATCACCATCGCTTGATGCAGAGCAGACTAGGCCCCAAACAGCAAAACAGAATCACAGGAAAATGATAAACAAATCAGACCAAAATTCACAAAACCCACAAAGATGATGAGGAAAAAGCTTATTTAAACCTAGACCTCCACCATGAAAAAAGCGTAAACATTTTCCCTCAAAAAACGTTAATCCCAAATAAGCTTCCCTATTCATGTCTAACTCCAGGCCACCCACCAACTAGGATACAAATTTTTTTTTTAAACAGAGAAAAAAATAAAGGAAACATAAAATACTTATGCATTTCTTCCTTCAAACAAAAAACGTTTTTGAAAGTGCTGCATTGAACAAACTTAATTTTTCCCAGAAATCCAAGATGGTGTAGAAACAGCTGAAGTTGCGGCCAATGCAAGAGAGTAATGCTTTCCCTCCAAAATCACATTTCAAAAGTGACCAAGGGCTGGACAATGCAGAAGGAAGAGCCTTCAGGAAAGGAAGAGGCAGTTATTACTGTATATACAGGAGCCTGCCTCTCAGTGTATATGGCATTTCCTTCCTGTTTAAAAAAAATTGAATAAAAAGTGCATTTCATGCAAAAAATGTAAGGTGGATATGTAGAGAGCTGCTTGTCTCCCATAGGGTATCCAGGCACTGGGTAGGTGAGTGCATGCGTGTGGTGTGGCTGGGCCTGAATGCAGGCAGTCTTGATGGCCCCACAAGAATGCTAAGTGAATAGCCAGGTCTTTAGCTTCTTGATGAATTTAAGAAGTTAGGAGGAGGCCTTGATGTGTTGATAGAAGGCTTTCCAGGGTTTGAAGGCTTGGTAGCAGAATGATTGACCTCCTGTTCTGCTTCTGTGAATGCGGGGTGTAGGCACGAGTAAGAGTGATGCTGAGTGAAGTTGTCTGGTGAGCTGGTGGAATTGATGCTGGCACTTGAGATATGCAGGTCCTGTGTTGTGTAGTGATTTGAATGCCTGTGTGAGAAGCTTGAACTGGCTGCACTCCAGTGGAGCTCTCTGAGGAGTGGTGTGGTGTGGGTTCAGTGAAGGAGGTCAAGGATGAGTCTGGTGTTTTGGCTGGTTTGCAGTCTGTGAAGATGAGGTGGGATGCCTGCATAGAGTGGATTGCCATAGTCCAATATTCCTCTGATTAATGCTTGCTTGACAGTATGTTGAGTGTCCAGTGTGAGCCACTGGAAGATTTTATGTAACATGCAGAGAATGTGCAAGCATGAGGGGGTGAGGGTGTTGACCTGGGACTTCATGATGAGGTTGATGTCCAGGATGAAGACTAGGTTCCTAGCCTGGTTGGTTAGGGTGGGTCCAGGATCTGCAGGCCACCAGGTGGAGTCCCAAGTTGAGCTCTTATTCTTGAAGATCAGCACTTCAGTTTTGTCGGTGATGAGCTTGAGGCGGTTTTCTTTCATCCAGTTGGCCATGCTGGTCCTGACTTGTCTGAAGTCTGTCTTGGTGGTGACGGTGTTGTCTGAGGGGTAAAAATAATTTGGGTGTTGTCAGTGTAGGAGATGATGTTGATTCCGTGGGATCTGATGATGTTTGCCAGAGAAAATGTGTGGGGCTGAGTGATGATCCCTGTGGGACTCCACAGATGTGGTCCTTGTGTTCCAATGTGAATGGTGAGAGCCTTACTCATTGTGGTCTCCTGAAAAGGAAGGAAGGTATCCAATTGAATGCTGGTCCTTCTATTCCCGCTATGTGTAGTCTGGCGATAAGTGTGTGGTGGGAGATGTGGTGAAAGCAGCAGGGAGGTCGAGAAGGACAAGTGTGGAGGTCGAGGATGATGCATATTTCGTCTGTGATGCAATGAGGGCTTTTTCATGCTGGGGCTGTTCTGAAATCCTGATTGCGGTTCATCCAGGAGTTTGTAGCATCCTAGTTGGTCAGAGAGTTGTCTGTTGATGGTCTTCTTGTTGACTTTGGCCGGGAAGGGGGGCAGTGAGATGGGTCCGTAGGTGCTGGGTACTTTGGAATAGTCTGAGGGTTTTTTGAGGGCAGCAATAACTTTGGCAGGTTTCCAGATATCTAGGAAGGTGGTCTTGAGGGAGGTGTTGATGATGGAAGTGAGTGCAGTGTTGATCGTGGCTCTTCCCAGGTTTTAGATATGGTGGGGGCAGGGTCTGTGGGAGCTCCTGAGTGGACTGTCTTCATTATTGCTGCAGAATCCTTGATGGATAGAGGGTTCCATGCTGTCAGCTGGTAGTCTTTGATTTATGAGGGCAACTGGTTGGGAAGGTCAAAGGTGGCTGGGTTTGAAGAACAAAATACCCAAGAGGTCCATTCAGATAAAATAACAACACTAAAATGCATTGCAAGTTGATTTTCTGTCTGCTCTGGTTGAAAATGTATCTGAAATGCTGACCTCGACTGTCCTCATTGAAAATCGTCTCCTTGCTTTCAAAACAGTTTCTGAATGTTCTGATCACATTTGTCAAAAGAAGACAAAAATGAGCATTCACACTATCACAAGGTTTCAGGGCTTCTCATAGTTCGATTTTCCTCAAACTGGAGAATCTGTTATGCGATATAGTGTTATGGCATTACACAATTAGTAAATACGCATCACAAGAGTAATGCAAAATTACAGAATTACTTCAATTACGGGGTCAAGCCCCATCAATAATTAAGTCATCCTGCCCCATATCAATTTTGCCTTCTGTTTTTTTAGGGATGAGCACAAACAGATCAAATGGATTGTGCAGTCCCGTTCAGGAGCTGTCATGCACAATTTTAGAATTGAAAGTTCAGGCACATCTCTAGTACTGGGCACGTCAAGGCCCCACAGCACCTCAGCATCAACAATTCTGCATGCTCCCATGTCTGTAAACAGATAGTGAGAGACACATGCTACCTGACATTAATGGCTGTGAGGAGGGAGCAAATGGAGGATAGTTAGACACAGTGAGGGCTAACAGCTGTTACCACAAACATGTCCACCCCTAGCAGCGTACTTGTTACACCAGGGCTAAGAGGTCATGAAGGCAGCGTCAGAAACAGAAAGGAAACTCTTGCAGAACCCGATTTACATTCTTTCCATTCCTTGCCCTTGAACAAGGCTCGGCAGCAAACAGAAGCCTGCTGGGATGCAGTGACGAGAGAGCGGGTCAGCCTTAGGAGGTCAGATGGTGCGTGATATCACTTCCACCACTCCTGACATTTTTGTGAATCAGCCTTCATGCCAGAGAGAGAGGCATTTTCCAGTGAAAGAAGAGACCTCACCTGGGGACACCGCAGGAGTCATCAGACTCAAACGTTCTGCGTGACATGACTGTCATTTCCGTTAGCGGGGCCTGTCAGTCACTGACAGCAAAGGAGCGCTCCCCTCCCGCCGCTCTCAGTATCTAGGCTCTGATGAGAACAGGCTGCAATCTACTTAGATGGAAAGCCTATGAAATCATTGCAATTGATTGCACAGAGCATTGCATGTCTGGGCTGTTGAGCGCCAAACTATAGGAGAATTTCATGCCCCAGCAAATACGTTTCAGCAGGAAAAAATGTTTGATTTTCGCTAGTGTGTCATTTTTCTTCGATTTTCCTTCCATTCACCAGTTACATTGGCATACCCAAGGACCTTCCGGTAATTGAAGGGGGGGGGGGGCTGGCTGTGAGATAAAAGCAAACCTGAATAGTATTTTAAAGCCAGGATACATTTTTACAAATCAGAGAAAGGGGACTCTACTTTTTCAGAAAAAATGGGGTGATTTGATTACCATCTTTTAAAAAAGGCCAAATAAATAATTCTAAGGCGCACTTTTACTAAAATACAAAAAGTTTTGCGGGGGGCTCTGAAGCGAAACCCATTGAATATTTTAGCACTTCGTGTCCATCCACAATACTCGAGAGCTTTATTCTTCTGCAGCAGTAAATCACGTGTGTACCTATACAACGTCTGCTTCGTCTTCGGGGTAGCTTTCAGGATCCTTTAACCGATTTATCTTAGAAAGCAGTGCCCTGCCTCAACCCCAAAGTGATGATCCGCTTGTCTTGTAAGGCCAGCCGGGCTTGGAGAGAAGATTGTAGGTGGTCAACAATTGCGTGCTTCTTGCTGGAGCTAATTTCAAAGAATGTTGGTTTGCACAAGAAACTGTCAGTAGATTTAATAAGTACAACGAATAATAATAATACATTTTATATTTTGCTTTCTGTCATTCATGACGCTGTAAATTACATATGGTGTTATTAGGATTGGTTTGAAGTTTGATTAAAAATCGGAACATACAGAATTGTAGGGCTTAGGTGTGATTTTTTTTTTTTATTATGTAGCACAACTATTAACCATGGGTTTCCTGGAGGTTCAAGTTTGTACAACTGTAGTCACATCAGAATCGGTATATTTTATATCGATAAAATTAGTGAAAATATAAAACACGCAGAAAACCTGCTGGACATTGCAGTTGTAGTGGCATGCTCTGTCCTAGGGATAAAGGGCATCAGAAACCTTATGCTGAATTCTCAGCAACCCCTTCATGGATATTTGTTGATGTGGGTACTAGTTTAAACTCCTCATCCCAGCAATGCAGCCTTACCTCAGGTCAAAGATGTCCATAACTTCAGATATGTTTGTACCTCATAAATATTTGAATGCAGCTGATAAAAAGTTAATGATGGACATTTAGCAATTTAAACTTGTTGTTTTCATTAGTTATATGGCAATGATTGTCTGCTTAGGACATGAGGTATATGCTGTGGCGTAATCCACTATTGTAAATCAGTGTTAACTAGCCCTGTTCTTTGGCTCAAGACACTAAGAAAAAAATTGACATATAAATTGTATTAATACTGACTGATATGGGTTTTGTTATTACTTTATCCTTCTGTCTATACATTGTGGGCCTTGCCTACCAGATACTGTGTTTATATGTAATTTGGTGTGAGGCCTATTATGCATTGATTTCTACCACGCATGAGTCCTATGTTTAATTGCAAGCAGTGCAGGGACTGCTGTGCTCATGCTGGGCATATACGAGAAGTACCCCAGGTACACCATTTTTGTATGCTGTGCAGCGGTTTCCCCCCTTGCACTGTTCTGGTTCATTACCCATCTTGTGCAGATAGAACAAGCACAGTTAGTTATGTTGCAAACAAAAGAAGCAAAAGGTGTGAAGACATCAAGCTGAATCCTGATGAGGCGAGCCATGCTCCCAAACATGGCAGAAACGAGTTGGAATTGGGTCCTAGGTTCCGAAGGACTTTGGGGACCGTTATAAGGACATATGTGATGGCTTATCGTGAGTCATGAGTTTGGCATAGGGTGAGCACTCGATAGAAATGTGACTAGAGATAGAGGCTGCACATATACTACTTTAACATGGTGCCAAAGTAGTATAAGTGCAGCAAAATTCAGTGTGTCTCAGCTTCCATTGGAAAGATAATATTCATTTCAGTGGGATTCTACCTTACACTTTTAATTGAAAACCGAAAGCCCTAGTAATGGACTTGATTGTTTCATCGTGAAACGTTGTGTCCGATGCCACTGGTGTGATCTGTTTATTATGAAATGTTACAACACTAGCAGTAGGACTGATGTACTTATTATGAAAAGAAATGATAAGGCCAATAGGACCTTATGAGATAATGATTATTACAGAGTACTAAAACCAACAGACAGGTGTTTTGTTACATGGGTTTTCATATATTACCATAGCTGCTAAAGGTTTTGATGTTGGTTACCCATGCTTACAAACCAGGGAGGTAGAAGGTTTGCACTGTGATACCTCAAATTGACTTCCCTTGGGAAGAGCTGTTTATAATTTTATCAATTACATTTTGTACATATTTATCATTTTTAAAACGAACTAGTATGTCTAATGGGTGCCTTGTGGGAAAGCTTATGCTCAACACAGTGTGCCTGAATTGGTTATGGTGATAAGTGCTTAATTCGTAAACAAATAATTGCCTGGGTCCAAAGTTTTGCCTGGAAGCTCGGGTTGGTGCTATCAAATGTTGAGGTTGCCAATTCCAAGGCTATGTTGTCCTGATTCTACCTTTTGTCTCTTTCAACCACCACCATATGCTCCCTGCCCCTTTATCCCACTGCTTTCTTTCTTGGTCATTGTTTTTTAGTTTTTGCCTTCCTCCTCCTTCCCCCTTTGTGTTTTTCTCTTGCTTGCTGTGGGTTCAAGTCTCAAGAGGAAAAATAAGTGCAGGTAGCCTAAAAATGAATTCTATGAGCTCCATCTGCAACCATCACATGAAATTAAGCATTTATGATAATAAACCACTGATAAATACTACTGGCCTGATTAATCGAGGAAAGCTATTCAATATATCATAGATCTGAGGTGTTTATTATGAACACTTCTGAGAAAGGTTGTAGGCCTGACTTTTTTATTGTGAAGAAGTTATGTTAAAGCCAAGAGGACTTTAAGGGTAGACTATTATGACACTGTGCATACACTATGTGCGTTGCCATCCGAAGATGACTGTCTGCTGTTAAGCTTACATTTTTACTTTACTTTTTTATTGCAAGCATCAAAGAGACAGCATTTTTTCTGATTTCTACTTTTATTATTTTAATTATCTTGCATAAGCTTGAGGAGTTTCTATGTGGTTGCAAGAGTGATGCAGTGGGTTGATTAATGGGTGTATGAGGGCATGGATGATTGCCACAGTTCACTTTCCTCTGTGGGCGCTCTCAAGATTGCAGTTGTGCATGGTTTAGGTCAGCAGTGGTTTGACTCCGTGGTTCCCTAGTCAGTAGCGCTGTCACAGTGAGGAACAAGGTGACACTATCTTCGGTGCTGTTACGGATATTGGAATATTTCTGGGCGTATACTGGTCCATTTTCCACCACCGTGGTGTAATATACTTTTAAACTATATGAATGTTGATTGTGCAAAAAAAGTTGCTTATCAGTAGCATTACATGTAATTTCTTGCCACACAAAAGAATGTTGTCAGTCACACCAACCCACCTTGCCCTAGACAGAAACCTTAACCCTACAAAGACAAACTACGGGAGAAGAGCCTGAGCTCAACCACACCATAACCCTGACTCCTCTGGAAAAGATGTTTCTTGCCGCGCCAAGCTCTTCAAACATTTATAATAGTTTCCAGCGGTAACCACGGGAGTGATAAATTTGATTTGCTTGTAGATACAATTGATATATGTAGAGAATCTCACCCACCGCAAAGAGCGGTGAAGGGTACGGAGGCCAACTCTATTAAATCTGCTGGAATTGGAACATTTGACACAAAAACTGCTATAACCCAAAGTCAAATCATGAATAACACGCCTCGCTGCTCAGCCTCACAAGTGAAATATAGGAGTGTCACACTGCCTTCATCACAGCAACCCAATCTGAAACCAATTTCTGCCGTGAGCTGGAGAACAGGCGAATAGGCTCAGAGAAGTACTGCGCGCATTTCATTTGTATACTTTTTGTTTCTAAACAGAAGAGACTGGCACCCAAGCGTGCTGTTTTAAATCACTGTATGTTCGGGTGTTTACAGACGCTGGTGATCTTAGGCTTCAGATGCTCACACTTTGATAGAGGAGTGGTGTACCGAACTGAGAACCAGGAAAAGTGAGTAAAGCCAGCTCCCCGGTGTATGATCTCATGTGCTTTTTAAAAGAAATCTGTAGTTTGTTCAGTCCAGGGCCGGCGTGGAAACCCGAAGCAGGCCTGGCAAATTTAGTAAGACCTGTCCCGGGCGAGTGAGCGAGCCTGACCCCTACCAGAGAGGTTAAGGGGGTTCTCCCCCCAAGAACATTTGGGATAATGGCAAACATGGTGCATTCCACAACACATTTATTAAATATATAATTGTACTAGCTTTTAAAGCATAGCAAATGATGACCTTACAGTGCAGTGCACCTTACCCAAAGACAACTTACAAAGCAACATTCCCGACGCCCAAGCCAAACCACCACTCAACAAACAACGTGGTATTCCTGTAATCCATACTTCATTAAGCAAAGGTGCACTTTGGAATCCAGACTTCATCTAAACCTTACCATACGTCAAACTCTAAATCATTCTGAAATAGTGACAGGCGGTAAGGATCATCCAGTTCCGTTTGCATATTGATTCTTCCCAATAGATACCACTTTGAATCTCTAGATTCTGGATATCTCTGTTATGGTCACTGGAGAGTCAGTCATTAATGGTAGCTATGTAGCGTGTGTGTCCATCAAGAAAGAAATGTACTGAGGTGGTGTGTGACTGAATGAATCAAGGCCAAGGGAGGACCAAGCCAGGCAGTTCAGACTGGACTGTTCCCATGGGGAACAGGGTCAAGCCTGATTTGCATATGGCTGGGTCCAAACTGGGTGGCAAGGTGAGCAAAAGAATTGATGGATTATACCCAGATCTGTGACTGGGGATGAATGTTTGATTGGTTCCACATTCCGTCCATCATTTGTGTTTGTTTGCTTTTGTTGCAATAAGTGTGCCGGGTATACCCAGACGTGGGTCCCGGCCTCACTGTGTCACTGGATTCAAGCTAGCCTGGTTGATGAAGGGTGATACCCTGAAACCGGTCTCAGGATGCTTGTTTCTGGTCCAGGGAGGATCTGGCCTGGCAGTTTGGGCTGGACTGTTCTTCTCACTGACGGAAAACCCTACAACTGCCAAGAAGAAATTCCACAATGATATGGAAGCCGTCACTGCCTGGATGAAGGAGAGCTGCTGCAAACTCAACTCAGACAAGACCAAGATCCTCATCCTGGGACCCTCCGCATCAGTATGAGATGACTCCTGGTGGCCTGCTACACTCTGCACTCCCATACCCCAACACCAGGCACGCAACCTCGGCTTCATCCTGGATTCATCTCTCGCCATGACCCGCCAGGTCAACTCTATTGCATCCTCCTGTTTCCACACACTCCAACTTCTCTGGAAGATCTTCAAAAGGATCCCAAACAACTGCTGCAAGATCGTAACCCACGCCCTAGTCAACAGCAGGATCGTATATGGCAACACCCTTTACGCCGGCACCACCCAGAAGAATTTGAAGAAACTGCAGCACATCCAGAATGCCTCTGTCAGAGTCATCCTGAATGCCCTCCGCTGCAAACACATCACCAGACACCTGAGGGACCTCCACTGGCTCCCCGTTGAGAAAAGGATCAACTTAAAACTCCTCATATATGTATACAAGGCTCTCCATAACCTAGGACCCACCTACCTCAACCACCGCATCACCTTCTACTCCCCCGCCAGACTTCTCTGCTTTGCCCAACAGGCACTAGCCACCATACCCCACATATGAAAGATCTTGGCTTCCTCACGGCAAAGAGTTGGAACACCTTACCTCTTTACCTCAGGCAGTCACCTTTGTTACCTCAATTCAGGAAGGACCTTAAGCCCTGGCTCTTCAACTGAAGCAGATAGGACCACCCCCCCCATGCAGTATCTTGAAACACTTACTGGTGAGTAGAGCGCTCTTCAAATCTCTAAATGATTGACAATGCATATCATTAGCTAGCCCCATCACACGCAGTTTCTCAAAAATGTGGTATATCCTAGGCAAATATTTGAGATACATTTACTTGGGGATAAAGCCCTCGACTGAGTACAGCAATATAATGTCAGTGCTCCTCACTGATGCTAATGCTCAGGATGTGGAACAGGTCAGAAGTGCAGAGGAAGTGCAAATCAGAGCTCTGTCCTGCATCACAGCATAGAGTTGGGCAACTAGTCTGCACGAGGGTGGGTTAGTGAGCAGCATGACTAACGCAGGGAAAGTCAGGGGAGCCATAGGAAATGTGGCATGCATGGCACCCAGGTGCAATTGATGATAGGTAAGGATATTCAGGGGCTTAGAGGTAGAGTCATCAAGGGGGTGCTGTGGAGAGAGGAAAAAAACATCCGGGCATATGTACCCATTGTCAAGAGCCACAGCCTATAAAAGCGCGTACATGTGCAAGAGTCCATGGCAGGTATCAAGGGGTGGCCATCAGAGGCATGGCCGGGGCATACATATGATCCATACTCACCTGTAGGTGCAGCTTGTCCCATGCCTACATGCCACAGTATCAATCTGCTTCTGGGGTCGCCTAGCAGGGTGATACCGAGCAGTCCTCAAAGGTCAGGGAGCTATCTGATCTTGCTCAGGAGCTGTATGTGGCAGAAATTGTATTGGCTGTGCCCAGTAAGGAGCGAATTGTCCTTGGGTGTAGAAGTAATAAAGATCCATCCCTGGAGCGCTAAGGCTCCCCTGTTCATAGGGAAGAGTCAGAACCTCCCAGGACACCTGGGGCTGCTTGCCCACCCATGTCAAGGTAAGAAGTTGAGACCGGAGGCGTCAGCAGAATCGTGCAGTCAGAGAGAGTGGGAGGTTAATAAAAAGGTATGGGAACTTTTGGAGGACAACCATCTCGGCTTCAGGTGAGTGTCCCTGTGAGGGACAATGGTAGCCCCATCCATGCCAGTACACGATCTTCCAGCCACGTCATCAATCTCCTGTAATTAGAACAACAGAGTTTATCCAGATTGCAGCAGAGTCAGACCCGCAAGTACCAAGCCGGGGCCTCTGCCCAACTTGAAGGGAACTCTGTCTCGAAGGACTGAGTGACATCATGGAGCGGGAAAATGATCGACGTGGAACAGTTGATATTAATGCCAGTGAGCCTGCCAAAGCGGGTGAGTTCACGTATGACAGGTGCCAAATTGGAGCAAGGTTCTTGGACGTACAAAGTGATATTGTCTGCATATATGAAGATGAAGACCAGAATCCTCATCGGAGTGAAGGCAAGTCCACGTTGTGGGTGATGATGCCACAACCACATAGCTAATGGTTCCATTGCTTTGGCAAATAAAATGGACGACAGGGGAAGCCCTGATGTGTTCCCAGAGAGACCTTGAAAGGGGGGTGACCACACCATTTAATACGCAAGTGGACCATTGGTTGAGTATAGAGCAGCTTGATGAGCTGCGGGAAGGTGTCACCAAGACCAATGTCAGATAGGAGGGGAAACATATAGGACCAGTCAAGAGATTCAAATGCCTTCGTAGTATCTAGTAGCACGGCCACAACACTAAGCATGGGGCTAAGAGTGTGTAGGAGAGCAAGGCAGGTATGGAAATTGTGCACTGTGGAGTATCCTTGAATGAAGCCTGATTGGTCCTTGCAAACAACATTCAGGAGCAGTGGTAGGAGGCGAGAGGTGATCAATTTAGCCAGAACTTTATCATCTACATTTATCAAAGGGAGGGGCCTATAGGAGTTACAGCACTGTGAGGGCATATTCAATTACAATATAGTGACCATCAATGCCTCCCATAAGGATGAAGAAAGCAAGCTGCGAGCTAGAGAGTCCTCATACATGGCTAAGAGGTGGGGGGGCAAGAATCACTGCATAGTTTTTGTAAAGGGCAGTAATTAAACCATCTAACTCCATCGCCATATCTTCAGGCAGGCTATTAATCACCTGCACGATATCTTCCACTGTGAATGGAGCATCTACAAAATGGCAGTGGCCATCCTCTAATGAGGAATTGCAGGGTGTCTAAATAGTAAGACAAGTTGGGTTGTTCATCTGGCTAGGAAGTGTATAGATCAGAGTAGAATGTGGTCATGGCCTTCTGGATGCCATTTAGGGTTGTGCGTGCAGTTCGCTGGTCATCCACCAGGTCTAGGATATGTTCCCCAGCCTAGGGCTTGCACAACAGACCCACTAACATCTTGCCAATCCTATCCCCCTCTCCATACCACAGAGCAACTACTTCTTCCCCTAAATAAAGAATTTATCTGTGTGTCTGCCACAACAAACTCAGTGAGCTTTAGCCCAAGAGAAGTAAGTATGGCTAGGCTGTCAGTAGCAAAATACTGATGTTCTGGTGCATGTATATCTGCCTCTATTTAGGAGAGATCCCTGCTTAGCGTCCAGAGCACTTCGCCTTGTTTGGCAACACATGCACCCTGAATCACCACTTGAGATGCTTCCCACAAGGTGGAAAGGGAGTTTACTGACCTCTCATTTTGTGTGTAATACTCAAGGGTAGCTGTACATATTTCATCCCTAAAACCTGATCTCTGAGCCCAAAGGGGAGGAGTCTACAAGAAAAAGCCCACTTAGTGAAGTCTGATGGTGACATCTCTAGTAAAATTGTGGTATGGTCAGATAGCGCCCTGGGAAGGTGTGTAACATTAGTGGACCAGGAAATCACATCTTTGGTGACCAGCCAGTAGTCTATTCTAGACAAAGTATTATGAGAACATGCAATGTAAGTGCCTTCAGTGCTTGATGCATGTTGAAAGTGCCAGATATCCATGAGCCGATTATCAGAAATAAGTGTATGCAATTGTGCAGGGCCCACCGCTGCAGGCTACGGTATTACTAGACCTGCCTGCATGTTCATCAAGGACCACATTGAAGTCTCCCACCATAGCACAGTATCTGGGCTCATGAATCACACCCAGCACCAGCCCACAAAGGAAAAAAGAGGATCATCCACATTTGGGCTGTAAATGTAGATTAGGATCACAGGGTGTCCCAGCAGCAAGCCTACAAGAATAACAAAGCGACCCAGCAGGTTGCATAGTGCACAGCATGTAATCCATGGTAGTCCTTTTCAATGGAGTATAGCCACCCTACATATGTAATTGGAATAGAACAACCCATGTGATACGGCAATCCATCCCGCTCCATTGTGGGTGCGGGTGGAATCAGTCAGGTGCAGTTCCTGCAGAAAACAGATGTCAATTTGGTGTCTTTGAAGGTAGGGTAATATTAACAAGGTCTGGCACTAATCATTCAAATCTTGGCCATTCCAAGTTAGACATTTATCTGAAGGCACCAAGAATCAGCAAGAACAAAGGGTTCCAAGCATCAAAAAACAAAAAGATAACAGATGTGTCTATAGCAATAAGGGACTGTGTGACTAAAGCACTGGAGAACAGCAAATTACAAAGAACAGTGAACAAAGATCCCCAACTACTTCAGCTCTCCAAATGAGCAGAAATTCGGTACCCACCCACCTGAGCAACAGTACAAACCCAGGAACTGATAAAACATAGGGGTCATCCCCAGAGGGCGGGGAGGAGGACCCAGCACACTCCCCAGTCTGCAGAGGGAAGGGAGGCCAGGAGAGGCACACAGCAAGAAACAACAGGAGAAGGGTTGTAGACCGGCCTCACCCCAGCAAGAGGGGCACAGAATTTAGCATACTGCTAGATGCCAGTAATTCTGTCCGTAAGCCTCCACATGAGGGATGCATCAGATGCCCACAGCCTGAGTCTAATACATGGTCAAGGCAGATAACAAAGTGGAGAACATCAGCCGAAGACTGTGGCTACTGATTGTCACTGAAACAGCCACAGCTGGAGCCCCAGGCAAGATCGCAGATTTGGCAGCATGTGCCGTCAGGGTGTGGGCAAATTTGCTGGCAGCTCTGGTGTCTGTGAAATGATAAGACTTTCAATTGTGTAGGATGCAGAGTTTAGCCAGGTAGAGTAGCAAATACGTGGCTCCCACATTTTGCAGAGACCATTTGACTAGCAGGAATTTTCACCATGCAGCTTACACCACCAGGGTGAAGTCAGGGAAGAAGGAGATGGTGTTCCCCTGGTACTGAATAGGTTGGTGTTCCCTGGAAAGGTGCAGTATTGTGTTTCTATATTTATATACTTTTAGAGCTGTGCAACTATTGGTCACGCCAGTGTCCTGGGGCAGTGAGCTTGTTCATAGACTGGTCAGTGCACTCCACAGTGAACACTGTAGAGAGAATGCTCCAAAGAGTGCCTGCAACATGGAGTCCACATAACCTCCATCCTATCCATTGCTGTGGATTCGGGAACCCCCAGGTTTTGCAGATTATTTAAGCAGGATCATGTCTCAATGTCTTCATTTTGGCTTTTGAACACATCCAGGACCTTCGCCATACGTTGAAGTTGTGCCTCAAGTGATTGAGCATATTCAGCATCATACATGTGACATTCAAGTTGATCTATGTGCTCCTTGTTTATCAACTTTTTCTTTTAGGATGTCAAACCTGTCTGCAAAGAGGTCAAGTTTGTCATTAATAGCGTTCAGGCTGTGCTTAAGGTCCAGAAACAGATTTGATGTCCTGCTTTTCTGTCTGCAGATCACTGTCTGACAGGCCCTGCCAATGGACCCTGGAGTCTGAGTCTACCATATGCGTGAGTTGCTGAGATATGAAGGATAGCTTAGCCTGCTTGTTATCAGCCGTCCCCATTGTATGAGCCTGAATGTCCAAAAGATGGCTAATACCACTGGGCTGGCAGCACGAAGAGCAGAAGGTTGAGGTGGTCCAATGAGGAGTGCAGAAGTTCCTGCCACACCCCACAGTGCAGATACTGGGGGGCACGAGCAGAACTAAGGTCTTCGTTCGGGTAAGCATAGACCTGCTGTGCATGTTAGCAGCAATAGTCCACCCAGAACTGAGCAATAATATGTAGGGGCTGCCCCCCCCAAATTCTATGATGAGAGGCAAGGATGAAGTTACCCTCCAGGCCCCGCCAGACACCAGCAACTCACAACTGGGGGATATTTGAAGGCTCATCCCCCCCAAATGCAGTGGGCTCAAAGTGGGGTCAGGTGGGGGAGGAGAACCAGCCACAAAAGTGATCCACTCTGCAGGCCTGCCATAGCCAGCATTCATCGGTGTGGTGCACCACAGGAGCACCTCCCGGAAGGCTGCCTCCCACTGACTAGGCTCAGCCACCGTCACCTCCAGTCACCCATGGAGCACAGCAAAGGACGGCCATAGCAGGTGAGCCAGAGGCCAGGCAGTCCCCTTACCACCTGCCGCACCTCTAGCAGGCTTCAAGCCATCAAAGCTAAGCACCGTCCTGGGTACTAGGCTAGGCCACGCCGTTCTTGGCCCAGTGGCCTTACCCAGCCATCCCCAGCTGTGGCAGCAGTGTATTTTAGTCCCCTGCTGCAGCTGCTCCAAAGCGAAGGGCTCAGCCACAATGCTGAGTCTGCAAAGAACACCAGCACTTACAAAAAAGGGATTTGTTACCCCTGTTTAGGGGTAATAACTGATGGATTACGTCTGCTGGCCAGTGGAGCCCCGCTACACAGCAGCCATCCTGCAGCTGGGCTTTTGAGTGCCCCCCTGGGCACTGAGCAGATGTGTGCACAGCGGAGCTGGTGATGAGACAGAGTGAAGGAAGGAAATGGACATGAAGTGAGGCGAAAGAGGAAGGAAGGAAATAATGTGTGCGAGGGAGTTGGTATCTGAATGAATAGGTACGGCTGATCTCTTTCCATTAGTCCTTAAATTATAGAGCTCTCATAAATTTTTGGGACAGTAGACTTATCCCTCAGATTACACTGCACAGATCAACCCATGAGAAAGCAGAGCTGCGCCATTGGCTATATTGTTATCTGGTAGTTAGGCTGGCCTAGCCCTTATCTTACAGGGCTCTCCCATGATTATAAAACAGCAATATACTCCTCTAGTTAGGTAGCCAATGATAGCCTGTGAGAGCTGAGCTACTCCCCAGTTAAACAGAAAGAACAGATTATGCTTTTGTTAGTCCCCAGTTGAAGCCATCAGTGGTGTGTTGGGGTTTTAGTTTTAGGGGCGGGGGTCGGGGTATTTTTAGTTTTAGGGGTGGGTGTGGGGGGTTGGGGTTTTAGTTTTAGGGGAGGGGGCATTGGGGCGGTTTAGGTTTGGGGAGGGAGGGTCGGGTATTTTTAGTTTTAGGGGCAGGGGTGGGGGGTTGGGGTTTTAGTTTTAGGGGCGGGTAGGGGGGGTCAAGGGGTTTTAATTTTAGGGGCGGGTGGGGGTCGGGGTATTTTTAGTTTTAGGGGCGGGGTGGGGGGTTGGGGTTTTAGTTTTAGGGGCGGCATGGGGTGGGGGTTGGGGTTTTAGCTTTAGGGAAGGGGGTGTCGGGCGGTTTAGGTTTAGAGGCGGGGAGGGGTATTTTTAGTTTAAGGGGTGAGGGTGGGGGGTCGGGGTATTTTTAGTTTTAGGGGCGGGGGTCAGGCAGTTTAGGTTTGGGGAGGGGCATTTTTAGTTTTAGTGGCGGTGAGGGGTTGGGTATTTTTAGTATTTGGGGGTGGGGGGTCGAGGTGGTTTACGTTTTTAGGGTTGGGGTGGGGGATTGGGGTGGTTTAGGTTTTAGGGCAGGGGTTGGGGTGGTTTTAGGTTTTAGGTGGTGGGGTGAGGGGTTGCGGTAATTATAGGGGTGGGGGTTGGGGTGGTTTTAGGTTTTAGGAGTGGGTTGGGGGTCGGGTAATTTTAGCAGTGGGGTGGGTGATTGAGGGGGTTTAGGTTTTAGATGCGGGGTGGGGGGGCTCAGTGTAGTTTTAGGGGGGGTTGGGGTGGTTTTAGGTTTTAGGGGTGGTGGTTGGGGTAGTTTAGTTTTTAGGGATGGGGTGGGGGTTGGGGTTGTTTTAGGTGTGGGGGTTGGGGTGGTTTTAGGTTGCTCGTGCCGCGGGGGCCCCTCAAAGTTTACAGACTGTTGCCTAGCAACAGCTCCCCACAGAGGCCTAGCTCCGGTCAGGAAAAGGAGTGTCAAGGCCAACTATCAGATGGCTGAGTGCACGCGACGTGCTGCACAAGAAATAAGACCACGTGCTGCACAACAAATGGCAGTTCTTACCTGTGGTGTCTCCTCTTTTTGCCAGTGAGTAAAAAAAAAAAAAAAATCAGCTGCTCTCCTCATGCTAGGCATCGTGTGGCTACCGACATTTAACACATCGGCCATGCCCTTGTCTGAAAATTCCCAAGGCCCCTGGTGCCAATAAACTGCGCTGCCCGTGCTGAGAGAGAAGGAACCACAGTGCTGTCCCAACTGCCCTGAACTGGTGTTCTAAAAAAAAGAAAAAAAAAGAAAAGGCGGACACGGTGCTGCCATAAAGACTGCCCTATGATACTGACCCAGGTCCACGTTAGTTGTACAGCCATGCTCCCGATATAATCCATTATGTCTGTAAGACCACCAATAGAGCCATTTGTGGAGGAAGGAGCTCCATCAGCGCAAGCTCCAAAATGGAGAGAGTGGGTGGCAAGAGTCATGTTGTTCTTTGAGGCAACGGAGGTGGAGGACGATCAGAAGAGGGCAATGATTATTCACCTAGGGGGGAAAGACATTTACAATGTATCCAAGAACCTGCAAGAAGATGCCCCCTAAACACATCTCACCCTGATAGCTGCCCTGAACAGACACTTTGAACCAATGGCTAACACAGACTACGAGCGGTTTGTTTTTAGACAAGCAAGACAACAACAGGAGGAATCCATTGACTCGTTCCATCTGCGGCTGTGCGGCCTGGCCAGTACCTGCCGATTCTCAGATGAAGCTGAAGAAATACGAGGGCAGGTAATACAGGGGTGTGCGTCAATAAAACTTTGCGAAAGAATCCTGGAGGAATCAGGGAGGTCGGTAGCTGACATCCTCATGATGGGACGCACCAAGGAGCTCTCAAAGTTGCGGGCGTCTCACATGGAGGCAGCACTGCAGAGACCCATCAAAGAAGAAGCTGTGAACACGGTGGCTGCACTCACAACGAAGACAAAGCCGCGCATGCCAAGACAACAGCCGAGACAGTGTGGGTATTGCGGTGGCACACCACATCGACCGACGGAATGCCCGGCAAGAGGAAAGATGTGTGCAGGATGTGGGAAGTTCAATCACTTCGCAAGAGTATGCCGATTAGGTAAACCACGCACCGGCACAGCAGCAGTAAACATCACAACTGGTAAGTCAGAACAAGGGAGTGACATGGATGACGATGAAGCTGAGAAGCACGTCATTCATTTGTTGTTTACCATTGGGAACACCGCTCAGTCATCTAAGAAACTACCCAGATGCCAGATAACGGTGGACACTTATGACATCCTTGCTGTTGTGGACACAGGGGCATCTATAAATATTCTCGCTGCCAGCGAATATAAAAAAATGAACCCTCTACCGACACTCACGAATACGAAGGTCAGAGTGTATGCTTATGGACAGAACACCCCGCTGGCATTAAAAGGTATGTTCAAAGCAACAGTAGCACATGAGTCTAACGCCGTCAGTGCCAAGAGATATGTAGCCGAAGATGGACATGTAATGCTTTTAGGCTGCCAGACGGCGGAAGACCTGGGGGTTGTCACTTTTAAATTTGGAATACACCAGGAGGCTTTGGCAGAACTCATAGCCCAGTATTGTGAGGTATTTGAGGGGATTGGGTGTCTCAAGGACAAGGAGGTGAGGCTGCATATTGATGCGACAGTTTAACCGGTGGCACTCAGGCGCAGAAGGATAGCCTTCCACCTTATACCCCAAGTAGAAAAAGAGCTGGAACAACTGGAGAAGGCTGGAATAATTGAGAGGGTGACAGGACCGACTCCTTGGGTATCGCCCACAGTGGTTGTGCGTAATCCAAAGCAACCAGGGCAAGTCCGCATGTGTGTGGACATGCGTCTTCCCAACACCGCGATCAAACGTGAGAGACATCTAACACCCACAATAGATTACATCATAGCAGAGCTTAGTGGGTCATGTTGGTTCTCCAAGCTGGATTTACGTTCAGGATACCACCAGTTGGTTCTCTCCGAAGAGTCGAGGTACATAATAACCTTCTCCACCCATGTTGTTTTGAGGAGATACCAAAGGTTGAGCTTTGGAGTATCAAGTGCCGCAGAGGTGTTTCAAAACACCATACAAGAACTGTTGAGGGATCTGCCTGGCACAATTAACGTCAGTGACGATATTCTGATTCATGCCCCCACTGTCGCTGAGCATCACTCTTGACTCTGCAACGTGTTACACAGGATTCAAGAATCTGGTCTCACCCTCTATCACCAGAAGTGTGAATTCCTAACAGACCATATTATCCGCTGCTGGTGTAGCTCCTGATCCTGCGAAAGTGAAGGATGTTAAGGACGCTCCTTCTCCGACCTGTGTGACTGAGGTTCGCAGTTTTTTAGGAATGGTCAACTATTTTGGCCGATTTATCCAAGATTTGGTGTCGTTGATGCAACCGCTTCGAACCCTGACGAAGTCATCAGAACCTTGGGCGTGGGGTTTGGCTCAGCAGGAAGCTTTTGAAGCTGTCAAAAGTGCTCTATCAAGTGACACCATGTTAAGGTATTTCGATCCAAAGAAGGAAACCAAGGTCACAGTGGATGCGGGCCCAAAAGGTTTGGGTGGGGTACTGTTTCAAAGACAGAACTGTGGAGATTGGTCCCCAGTGCCATTTGCAAGGAGGTCCCTGACTGAAATGGAGCAGAGGTACTCTCAGATCGAGAAGGAGGCCATTGCGGTGCACTGGGGCTGCAAACACTTTCATATGTATATATATGGTCGCCCATTCTTAGTCACTACAGATCATAAGCCTCTCATACCTCTGTTTAATGGCACTGCTTCGAAGCCTCCTCTGAGAATTGAAAAATGGATGCTCCAGCTGCAGGACTATTGATGCCAGCTGGAGTGTCGTCGGGGTTCAGACACTCCAGCGGATTACCTTTCCAGGCACCCTAGAGCCACCTCGGATAATGAGATCAATGATGCTGAGGAAACCGAAGAATATGTCAGGTTGATTTCTGACCCATCCAGGCCCAGACCTCTCTCCGTCGGTGAAATTGTTCAAGCCACAGCCAGCGATGAGTGTCTCCAAAAGGTATTCAGTGCCATCCGAAGTAATCCGTGGTTTCTGGTCAAGAAACAGATTCCCACTTTGACTTCCTTGTCGCAAAGGGTTTTGGGGAGTTTGTACCAGGTGAGGGATGAGTTGACGGTGGATGCTGAGGGGTGCCTCCTCCGAGGATGTCGATTGGTGATCCTGTCGTCACTCACATCCCGAGTGATACAATTAGCTCACAACGGACACTAAGGCATGGTGAAAACTAAGAGCCGATTGAGGTCCAAGGTATGGTTCCCTCTCATGGATGAACATGTGGAAGAGGTGGTAAAAACATGTGAGTGGTGTCAAGCGTCGGGAGAGTCTAACCGCCCCACTCCGGTGGAAACTGAACCGGGCCCAACCCCTCCCTGGGTTTCTGCCAGCTTGGACTTTGGGAGCCTTCCGGATGGAGGACACACTTTGGTTCTTATTGATGACTTTTCCAAGTATCCCGAAGTGGAAGTGATCCCATCTCTGTCCGTGGAGGTAGTAATTCCCCGTCTGGAAAAGATAATGGCTACTCATAGCCTCATATTTGAGATCAAGACTGACAATGGGCCTCCGTTTCAGAGCAAGGAACTGTCTGAATATTTTGAAAGATCTGGTGTTCGCCACCGAAGGATCACCCCGAGGTGGCCTCAGGCAAATGGTGAAGTTGAACGCTTTATGCGCACGCTAAACAAGGTGTTACGCATTGCTCATGCCAGTGGCCAGCCAAGTGAATATGCGATATATTCTTTCTTGAGAAACTATCGTCAGACTCCACATTCCACAACTGGTAAGGCACCAGGGCATGTTGTGTTTGGGAGGCCGGTGGCGGACTCAATACCTCATCATAGGACATGGGTTCCCAATCCCATTGATTCTGTTCAAGTTCAGGAATGCCGGTCTGCCACCAACCAATTTGAAAGCAGTCGTCGGAGGGCCAGGCCGTCTGATCTGAAAGTAGGAGATCAGGTGTTGCTCAAGGTCACCACTCCCGGCAGCAAATTCCGCATGCCTTTCGATCCTGTTCCCTGGAGGGTTGTTAAGCAACGTGGGTCGTTTGTGGTGGCTCGAAGAGGGAAGGACATGGTGACCAGAAATGTGTCGTTACTCAAGATCTTCCATTGCCCAGAAGGGTCTCAAGTGGATTTTGAAGTTCACGCCTCAAATGATGACCTATCCTCGATTACCAATGGCGAGGACTCGGCGGAACGCTGTACCGAGAGCGGAGTTAGTGTCCCACCCGTGTTGTTGTCAGATGAGATGTCTTTCCCTGTGTCAGGTTCATCCATGAGCACAGGGCGAGCAGAGAATATCCGGTACCATTTCTGCCATAATCCTTCCCCATCAGTCAGACTTCGTGATCATCTTGTGGATGTTTAGTCTGTGATAACCCATGTTGTGTGCAATTGTTTGTTTTTCAATTTTTAGGAGGATTGTAGTGTCACGCCAGTGACAAAACTGGCACTCGGCACTACCACTGTTGTTTGCTGCTGAGGGGTTCTTGTTGCTCCTCAGCACCTCGTAAATGTGTTCCTCTGCTAAGGGGCTGGTTGTTGGTTGAACCCGAGGTCATGTGACCCGGGGTAATAAAAGGCTGGGCGGCCGGGGGCGTGCATCTAGTGAGCTGCGGAAGACACCAGAGAGGAGCGTGTCTTCCTGCGGGGCTGCACACACGCATCAGGCTGTGTTGCGCACAAAATAAATAAGTCACTGTGTCTGCGTGATTCCTTTCAACTTTGTAGTGCCGGCCGGAGCCGACACTACAGTCGTGGTCACGTAGTGTTCATTTTGATTTTTGTTTTTTAAAAGCAATGTTGAGTCCACATTGGTGCTGGCTGGCTCGTTCTAGGAGGCTGAAAAGGATATGGAGAAGTGAGAAGTGATTGTAATGGCCAGGCCTGCTGGCTGTGTTTCTGGGGGCCGGTATTGCAGCACTGCTGTAAAACCGTCCCTTAGTGACAAAACCAGACCGCACCATTCTAGCCTCCTGTGGAAACCCCCCAAGGCCAGGTAGGACCAGTCCGGCCTTGCCTCAATCTGAATTTCAAGTGTTGCATGTCTGTTTGAAATCATGTTGAATAATACCGTATGGTGCATTATTTGCATTACCTTTGAGTTTTTATGTATGTCACAGTCAAATATGAAACCCCTCCCAGATGGGCGAGTGACCCAAGTCCTCCCCCGACCATTGCCAGATACAACTTCCTCCCCTTTTTTGGTAAACACAAGAGAGTCACTTGGTGCTCAACAGTCGCAGTTTTATTTACAGACACATCATGGATTATAAACATCACACTTCATGGTGATTTGTGTGTTCCATGCAAAGCTCATATTACATCTGTTACTGTTATCGATAGTCTCTTAATTCTAGTCCAACTTGACTAGAATCAAGTTGGACTTGATTCTAGTCAAGTGGTGACCCCTTGCTGGCCATTCACCTGCTCCCAGTACCCCTTTTGTGAGGCATCCCAAGGACACATAATTGAGCCACTCCTTTTCTTAGGCTATTGCCCTCCTCCCAGCTGTTTCTTGTGTGCTGTCTCTGCCAGGCAGTCTGTACTGTCCCGACCTCAGGCAGCTCCCCCTCACACTCCTCATCATGTTTTTTCCTTACTGAAGCTCAGCTGCTCAAGTGCCCCCCTTATATTGAGTGCAATCATGTACGTACCTACCCCGGTCACGTGGACTGCATTAGCCTCGTATTACCCGAGTGTTTTGAGATTGATGAGCCCATGTTTGGCGAACTCCCAACTATTAGCTTTGCACCTCTTTGTCATGGAGATATTTACCTTCTTCCTGGACCTTTCTACTTCCCATGATCTATTGCTCCCCTCTACTTGAAACAGGCTATGACCTCTGACAATAAGAGTTCCATCAGGCGGTTGGGGGCATTGTGAGACCAGCTATAAATGCCCTGAGCAAATCCTTTATTCCCAGACAAGCCAAATCATTCCCCCTAGTGCACTAACACAGCATCATGACTCTCTTCCCACTGCCATTAAGTCGGGTCAACCACGGCCTACAGTCGTTCAGGTAAAACATGTCATGTCGGGATCTGCATGCAGTGCAAGCTCACTGAATCTCTTCCACTGAAAGCAAGACACTGCTTCAGCTACTGAGTTATCGCAGCCCGAAATGTGCCTAGCTCTAACAGATACATTGGCTCTAAGCTGGCACCAGACGAGGTGGCGTAGCAAACGTTCAACTCCTGGGCAATGCACAGATCCTAGGTTCAGTGCTTGTACCACAGCGTCGTTGTCTACCCACAGTGTGATCTGCCTGTTGGTGAGCTGACCTTCCCATACAAGACAATGACAGGGAAGAGTTTGAGAACCGTGATGATCACGTGCCATGTAGCCAGCCAGCTCACAGGACAGCCGAACCCAGGACAGCCCCGAAGCCTTTGCCCCCTGCTGCGTCAGTGAAGAGTTCCAGCGTTTTGGCCCTGCTGTACAGACCAGCGGCTTCCTCGTGCTCACCCCTTCCCTGGCTGCTAACATATGGTTATTGAAGCCCTCTACGTTCTGGTGATCCCAGTCAATCATAGGCCACATATGGATTTTGTCACTAAAGTCCTCTTTGAAAAAGAGCCATACATGCTCTTGGTACTTTTGTTGTGCTTTGTGTACTTTTGATGATGTTGGGGAGCGCAGCCGTGCTCTGACAGAACTACTCCACGAAGACACATGCTAAAGTTCTGAAGGCCCGCAGCCAATTATTGATAGATTCTCCACCCTTGGTTTTCACCTATCCATCTTATCTTCTTCCTTTTTGTTGTGTAAAGTCAGATCTAACCCTGTTTGGCGCACCTCAAGGAGTGAGAATATGGTGATGAACTCCTTGAGCCAAATTCTCTCCTTAACTGCAAGGTGGATGAGGCTTGCCAAGCCAGTTTCCCAAGCTATGATGGGTGGATCCCCCTGGGATGGTCATATGTATCCACTGGCAGGTAACCCTCCCACCACCTTGGGTGATACCCCTAGAACCATGTCTTTGTGGGTGCTCCACCCCGGTCACCTGTGTCAAGTTATTTGGAGTTCCCATGGTGCTACTTGTCCAAGCAGGTGCCCTTCCCTGGTCTTCCACTGCATTCCTGCTGACCACGCTAGCTGGAGACTGTCTCATTGCCTCCCTGCCTTGCCCTTGTCCCTGCCTGGCCAAATGAAGCAAGGGTATCCTGGAGCAAGAGACTCCCTGTCCCCAGCCACTGCCACCATGGTGCACTTGTGAAGGGTGATCAAGCCAATGTCTGTGGCCCAATGACCATCTGGCCCCACAACCTAGCCCCCTTTGGCAAAGTCCCCCATCTTGTGGCCCTACCCGGTGGGTTGGGCACTGCTCTGGGATGCCCTGGTGCCCCATTGGTCCATGGACTGTGGAGGTAAGCACTCCTACTTGCATGCCAACATTTGTAGTCCCTCTGATGCTACCTCAGAGTCCTGCTGCTATGTACTACCATCCATTTGTGCCCCCACCCCTGCGCTGCTTTGTGCATGTGACTCACCAGTTTTTGCAGCTGTATCCTCATCTCTGTCAGTGTCGGACCCTTTTGCTGCAGCTGTCCTGGCTGCAGGCACCATCAGCTGGCAATTGTCAGTGTCCTTTCTGCTGTATTTGCTTGCGCTGTTGTCCTCAAATAGGAGTGGTAGTGCCTTAACTCACCCCTTTGCCCCAGCTTGACATGCCCCAGCCTTGAAGGCTTTGTTTCCATTCTGCCTTGACCCTGATCCTGCCAACCTGCTGGTTCTAACCTTTGTGGCCTCTGTTTGGGGGCCCTGTATCAGCCTTTGCTCATCCTTGTTGTCTTGGTCCAGCATCCCCAGTCCTCAGTACTTGTCTGCTGACCCAATCCTTGCCACGACTTATCACCAGCTCTCTTGAGCAGCTCCAGCAAGGCTTCATCTAGTTCTGGGCCCTCATTCTCCAGCAGGTTGCCAGCAAAGCGTTTTTTCAACTGCACTGGTTGCACCTTCTCATCACTTCTGTACTGGGATGGTTTGCGGTGCTTTCTCCCCCCCCACACTCCTGCCTCAGCTTGCCATGTCTCCGTCACTGGCCAAAACAAAACTTCACACTGAGACAAGGCATGAACAAGGCTTTGCATGTTAGGTGACGCACGGCACTTTCACTCCTTATTCCCTGTCTGGTGAAGCAGCTCAACTTGGTGAGCCTCCCTGTGAAAGTTGCTGATCAGCTAGAGCTGGAGGGGGCTGATCAAAACTGCACAAAAAATGTAAGCGGGGTATGAGCGAGGCATTGCACTTTTACCCACAGGGTAGTGCCTCCATTGCTCACTGTTATCCGGTGTGGCAGTTCACTTCCTGGATCCCCCTTTGCCAAACCACTAGTCAAATGAATCAGGTGGTGCAGTGCAATTCCTGGACCCCTTTTCAGCTGTTCGGTACAGCTGTTCAGTTCCTGGATCCCCCTTTGGCAAGCAGCTGAACCAATGAAGTGGGCTGGGCCTTGCATAATTGTTTTCTTTGGGCTCGCTCGCTGGCACACACTTCAGGTACGCTCGCAGGCTGAACGTCCAGTTTCCACCGACGCCCATACTCATATCGCACCCCCAGTCTCTTCATCACGCGCTCAATCAATCCGGTCAATGGTCCTTCTGGAGGTGGCAAGATCAACAATCTCTTTACAGCGATTCCTCAGGATGTGATAAGTAGCTTTTGCCGGGTGCGGCGAGGTCAGTCCAGATGCGAGTCCAATTCAGTGAGATCAACGAGTGCAGACGGTGCTTCATCTCGCCCTTTTGACCTTGTGACTCATAATGCCCTGCCATCGGATTGTGCCTATTAAATGACGCCGGCCTTGTGTCTGGGTTCCTTTTGGGAGGTTAGCAGCATTCCCATCTCCTGGAGTCCCTCCCTCAATAGACATTCTTTGCGGTGCCCTCACTGGTTCAGAATTGCCTTCCCACGACTTTTCTTAGTGGTAAAAAGAAAATATACCATTGTCTTTGAATTACTCTAACCTGACAATACAGTTTTAAAATACAAAGATAACTAAAAAAAGGATAAAGATTGGGAACACTGGCAGCACTAAACTTCTTAAGTAGGAGCAGCACCAAGGCTCGGATTGCACAGCACCTGTTGTGCAAACATTCAAAACCTTTTCAAAGAGGTTGGCATCTTTGTGCTTGTGTAGCGTAAAGCTACGTAGGCTGTGGCTGGACTGCTCCAAATAATAATGACATATGATTTAATGGTTACTTTTCGATACGTGGAATACTTGGGAGTTTCAGAATGTTCAGGTGGAATTTCACATAAGTGAGAATGGTTTCAGAACTTACATAGTCACTCATCCATCTATAAATTCCATTCAGTATGCCAGGCACATGCCCCAGAGATCAGTTTCTGACCTGCATGTCTTTCATGCCTTAACAGTGCATGTTCTGTGGGCCATGGAAGCTTGTACTAGTATGCCCTGCTGCATATGTTCTACTGGGAATGTAAGTTTGCACTTGTTGCCTTCTGTGGGAGTTGGAAGCTTGCTTTGCATTGCTGCCCTGTAGTAATTATACAAGTTAGCAAAACATGCATTGCTGCTGTATGATTTGCATGTGCCCTGTAATGGGGACAGCTTGCCTTGCTGTTGCCTTGTTGGTGCCCTACCTATATCTATCTTCCGCAGGAGGAAAGCTTGCACTATATCTATCAAGATGTACCTGTTTTATGATGAAAGGGTGTTTCTACTGCTGAATGAAGGTATTGTCACTGTTTATGAAGAAAAAAAAGGATATTTAGAATTCACTCCCATGGTGTCCCCTATGGACAGAAACTTTTCCAACATAATTAATGTGAGTTGCCTGTTGTCCTGAGGGAGTTCCTATACCTAAAGGGGTGATATTTAAACACTAAAACAAGTTGGCAAAAAAAAGAGAAGCAGGGTCCATTGTTCCAATCGCTATTTTACATCTTGCGGCAGGGAGACACCAGTAACACATTTTTAATATTGGTCTGAGAGTCAACCCTTTGGGTGCTATCTCCCTGGTGCGGGTCACGACCAGTGACCAACACCAGGGAGGGGGTTAATAAATCCTCGGGTGCGTCGCACCCGAGGATTTTTTTTTTTTTTATACCATGGGAGACACAAAAGCTTTTCCGTGTCTCCATCGCCCCCCACCCGCCCCTTTGTGACGTCGCGCGCTGACGTCACTTTGTTGATTTCCCCATCGGAGCAGGAAGCGTTCGGCAAGGCCTCGTAAGAAAGGGGAGACTCAGGAAACACCACTAGACACCAGGGATTTCACTTGGGGAGGTCGGCCCACTCGGAAAACGGGCCTACCCCGTCCCCTGGGGGCATATATATATATTTTTTTAAAAGGTAGGTGTCCCTTGGGGGGGGCGAGATCGCTCGCGAACGAGCCCCCCCCGAGGCTAAATTAAAAAAAAAAAGAAAAGAAACGGACAGGGGGCCACCCGTGGGCAGGGCGAACCCCTGTGGGGTCAATATTTTTTTTTAGTTGTTGTAGGGTTTCCCTGGGGGCCATTTTAGATATATAGATCTATATATATATATATATATATATATATATATATATATATATATTTAGATATATCTATCTACATGGATATATCTATAGATAGATCTCTCTCTCTCTCTCTATATATATATATATATATATATATATAAATATATATATATAAATAGATCTATCTATAGAGATATCTATGTAGATAGATATATAGAGATAGATCTATATTTATATATATATATATATATATATATATATATATATATATATATATATATATATAAATCACTTTTGTCAATACATGTGTGGTTTCCCTGGGGGCTGCAATTGGCCCCCAGGAAAACCAGACCCACATATAAAAGTGATATATATATATATATATATATTTGCCACCAGTTGTCTTGCAGTTGCAGCTTGCGTCTTCAAAGCAATGCACATACTTCAACTGACGCATTTCAACTGTAGCTTTTAGGCAGCAATAAAAAAGTCAAGTAAGTATTGTGATTATGTTTCTTCTACAAAAGGGTCAGACTTTTGTCAAGTGGCAGTTTTAGTGCCATAAAGAAGCACAGAAGGTTTATATGCCTACTGCAAAGAGCAAATCTGTATTTTATGTAAATAGATGAGTACATTAGTAAAGTCAGCCATTACCTGCGCTATAATACAAATGAAATGTATGTGCGGGGTGGAGAGCGGCTATGGAGGGATGAAGGGCACTTTTGGTGGGTGGTAATGAGGAAATCTGAGGAGGAAGGAGTGGGAGCACCAATAATGATTGTTAGACTGGGCGCAGGAGGTGCTAAAGACTGTGACGAATGGTATGTGGCAAGGTGTTTTTTCAGTGTCTTGAAAGAACGTGCTGATTGAGGGAAGAAGCGCAGGTAAGGTGGCCTCTACCGTTGCACGTATCACACACACCATCGATTTTGTGACTGTCTACATAGGTTAGTGTTTTAGAGCAACAGTTTAGCCAATAGCAGAGATGGCATCTTGATGGATGACTGCTGCCGTCACTCGGGTTATAGAGGACAGTTCTGACATAGGATCGGAGACTAAGACATCAGATACTGAGACAGCATCTAAGGTATAGGACAATGGTGCAGACTCTGGGAGTGATTTTTCAGTCGGAGGAGTCCCATTCGATAACTCCTCTTCTAGTAAATTATGAGGGAGGTGATGAGGACAGTCCTGCTGTCCCTTCGCAAGCACAGTCTGTGCAACGGGCTAATAGTGGGTTAGCCCAACCCAGAGAGCAGGGGAATGCGGTGGCAAGCAGAGAGAGAGAGTGCTCTCTTGGGAGCTCCCCAATTTAGTTCAGCCCCAAATTCCACCGCCCAAATTGTATTGTGGAGACATCAAAATTATCTATCACAAAACAAACTGTTTTTGTAAGGCAGGCACCTGTGTTTTTGGTCCTGGGTTCGGCGGCCATATAGAGAAACACACTAAACCCAAACATTTCTGGAAACTAGACATTCGGCGGAGTCCACAGAGGTGTGACTTGTGTGGATTCCCCAAAGTTTTCTTACCCAGAATACCCTGCAAAGCTGAAATGTTGAATAAAAACTCTATTTTTCTCGCATTTCTGTCACACAAACTATAGGAATATGCTGGGATCCACAAAATTCCTACCACCCAGTGATTCCTCACCTGTCCTGATAAAAACACTACCCCACTTGAGTGCCTACACCTAGTGCCTGCGTCAGGAATGGATCACCCCAGGGTCAACAGCTGCCTTATGTAAGGACCAACATTGACTGTTCTGTGATCTATTCCTGTTGCGGGCACTAGGCCTACCCACACAAGTGAGGTACCATTTGTACCGGGAGACTTGGGGGAACGCTGGGTGGAAGGAAATTTGTTGCTCCTCTCAGATTCCAGAACTTTCTGTCACCGAAATGTGAGGAAAAAGTGTTTTTTTAGCCACATTTTGAGGTTTGCAAAGGATTCTGGGTAACAGAACATGGTCAGAGCCCCACAAGTCACCCCATTTTGGATTCCCCTAGGTCTCTAGTTTTCAATAATGCACAGGTGTGGTAGGTTTCCCTAGGTGCTGGCTGACCTAGAGGCCAAAATCTACAGGTAGGCACTCTGCAAAAAACACCTCTGTTTTCTGTCAAAAAATAGGATGTGTCAACGTTGTGTTTTAGGGCATTTCCTGTCGCGGGCGCTAGGCCTACCCACACAAGTGAGGTATAAATTTTATCGGGAGACTTGGGGGAAAGCTGGGTGGAAGGAAATTTGTGGCTCCTCTCAGATTCCAGAACTTTCTGTCACCAAAATGTGAGGAAAATTTGTTTTTTTAGCCAAATTCTGAGATTCGCAAAGGATTCTGGGTAGCAGAACCTGGTCAGAGCCCCACAAGTCACCCCATCTTGGATTCCCCTAGGTCTCTAGTTTTAAAAAAAAATGCACAGGTTTGGTAGGTTTCCCTAGGTGCCGGCTGAGCTAGAGGCCAATATCTACAAGTAGGCACTCTGCAAAAAACACCTCTGTTTTCTGTCAAAAAATGGGATGTGTCCACGTTGTGTTTTGGGGCATTTCCTGTCGCGGGCGCTAGGCCTACCCACACAAGTGAGGTATCAATTTTATCGGGAGACTTGGGGGAAAGCTGGGTGGAAGAAAATTTGTGGCTCCTCTCAGATTCCAGAACTTTCTGTCACCGAAATGTGAGGAAAATGTGTTTTTGTAGCCAAATTTTGAGGTTTGCAAATGATTCTGGGTCAGATTTCAATGTAAAAATGTGATGTGTCCATGTTGCGTTTCCTGTCGGGATCGGGAGCATTAGGCCTACTCACGCAAGTGAGGTACCATTTTTATTGGGAGACTTGGGGGAACACATAATAGCAAAACAAGTGTTATTGCCCCTTGTCTTTCTCTACATTTTTTCCTTCCAAATGTAAGACAGTGTGTAAAAAAGACGTGTACTTGAGAAATGGCCTGTAATTCACATGCTAGTATGGGCACCCCGGAATTCAGAGATGTGCAAATAACCACTGCTTCTCAACACCTTATCTTATGCCCATTTTGGAAATACAAAGGTTTTCTTGATACCTATTTTTCACTCTTTATATTTCAGCAAATGAATTGCTGTATACCCAGTATAGAATGAAAACCCATTGCAAGGTGCACCTCATTTAATGGCTCTGGGTACCTAGGCATCTTGATGAACCTACAAGCCCTATATATCCTCGCAACCGGAAGAGTCCAGCACACGTAACGGTATATTGCTTTAAAAAATCTGACATTGGAGGAAAAAGTTACAGGGTAAAACGTGGAGAAAAATGGCTGTTTTTTCCAGCTCACTTTCAATATTTTTTTATTTCAGCTGTTATTTTCTGTAGGAAAACCTTGTAGGATCTATACAAATGACCCCTTGCTGAATTCAGAATGTTGTCTACTTTTCAGAAATGTTTAGCTTTCCGGGATCCAGCATTGGTTTCACACCCATTCCTCTCACTAACTGGAAGGAGGCTGAAAGCACCAAAAATAGTAAAGGTGGGGCTAGTTAAATGCCAAAATTGTGTTGAAAAATGTGGTTTTCTGATTCAAGTCTGCTCGTTCCTGAAAGGTGGGAAGATTTTGATTTTAGAACCAGAAATCCTTTGTTGATGCCATTTTCGGGGAAAAAACCACAAGCCTTCTTCGGCAGGCCTTTTTTCCCATTTGGTTGAAAAAAATGAAATTTTCACTGTATTTTTTTAGCCAATCGCTTGGTCTCCTCCAAGGGAAACGACAAACTCTCGGTACCATTAGAATCCCTAGGATGTTGGAAAAAAAGGACGCTAATTTGGCGTGGATAGCTTATGTGGACAAAAAGTTATGAAGGCCTAAGCGCGAACTACCCCAAATAGCCAAAAAAAGGGCTCAGCAATGGGGGGGGGGGGGAAAGGCCCAGCAGCTAAGAGGTTAAACAAAGGAGGAACATAAATATTGACATAAGGGACATACCCTTACTAAAACTAGACAGCCTACAGTTAGGAGACTGTACAAATAGTGAACTCTAGGATTTTTACCATGCTAGTTGTGAAGCCATGCTAGGTAGGCAGGTTTCATCATCCTATATGAGTACATGAATATATGATGATTCTATTATAAGCTCGACTCTTTATTTCAGGTGTGGATTCTGTTCTGCTTCGAGTAAGTTTATGTGTACAGCAGTGTACAACAGTCTTTTTACTCCTCTGACTGTTCTTTAGTGTGTTAGCTAACTGTTTAAGTGCCTGTTCAGTATGAGTGAGAGAATTGTGTGATGTTTCTCCTGCTACAGCCACATGTCCTTTACTTATTCTTTGTGTATGGTTCAGATTGTATCTTTGTTGTGTAGTGAAATTTGACATAAACCTTTCCACTATGCAAAAGACATAACAATTCGTATTGCCAACCTCATTAAAAAAATAAAATAAAATAAACGTATTGCAATACAGAAACATGACACACTTTGCAAAATCATTGTGAGTGACAATCAGATAGAACATTATGGCAGAACAAAGTATACATCTGCTTCTTACATGATGTACACAAGTAAATAACCAAATGGGCAAGATAGGTAGCCCAATTTGACTCATAGAAATGGACACAACCACCCACCTCCTGGTCCTTCATTAGTCAGAAGTAAGTGTTATAGGCATGCATTTTAAGTCGTGTCACTCTCCACATCTGTGGGGGACATCACCCACAGTTCTGATGCCCTCAGCATCTTAAAAATTGTGAGGCGTAGCCTACCGGTTCTCTGCTGCCTTTTTATGTAGGTGGTGAATGGGCACCATTTTGAACCTGCCAACTCTGGGGGTCATTCTGACCCCCGCCGGCGGCGGAAGCCGCCAGAAGACCGTACCGCGGTCAGAAGACCGCGGCGGTCATTCTGACTTTCCCACTGGGCTGGCGGGAGACCGCCAAAAGGCCGCCCGCCCGCCCAGCGGGAAAGCACCAGCAACGAGGAAGCCGGCTCCGAATGGAGCCGGCAGAGTTGCTGGTGTGCAACGGGTGCAGTTGCACCCGTCGCGATTTTCAGTGTCTGCCACGCAGACACTGAAAATCAATGTGGGGCCCTTTTAGGGGGCCCCTGCAGTGCCCATGCCAGTGGCATGGGCACTGCAGGGGCCCCCAGGGGCCCCACGACACCCGTTCCCCCCAGCCAGGTTCTGGCGGTGAGAACCGCCAGAACCAGGCTGGCGGGAAGGGGGTCGGAATCCCCATGGCGGCGCTGCTTGCAGCGCCGCCGTGGAGGATTCCCTGGGGCAGCGGGAAGCCAGCGGGAAGCCGGCGGGAAACCGCCGGCTTCCCTTTTCTGACCGCAGCTTTACCGCCGCGGTCAGAATGCCCCCGGAAGCACCGCCAGCCTGTTGGCGGTGCTTCCGCGGTCGTTGGCCGCCAGGGTCAGAATGACCCCCTCTGTCTCTTAGGATTTCTGTGAGCTTTTCCATGGCCATAGATAGACCAGACCCCCCCCCCCCCCAACCACATGTTAATGGAAGGCACCTGCAGTTGCTTCCACATCTGAGCAATATGCAGCCTTGCCGCTAAAAGTGAATGGGATAAAAGACCCCTTGTGCAGTCGTGGTGGGGAAAAGTCTATCTGCCCTCAGGTCACCAGCTAATGTTGTGTGTTGACCAGACGTATTAAAAACTAGCTACTAGAACACTATTTATTGAAAAACTATAATAAGACTATTGGAAGGGGTGTGTACACTCATGACGGACTATGGAAGAGTGACAGAAACATAAATGTGTGTACAAGCAAATCACTTAATTTTATTATGCATTCTATTAAAAAACAAAATAAGGTCACCTTTCAAAGTGTAGCCTTTGAATATAAAAGTCTACAACTAGTTTTGTTATGTAGATTTTTCAGTCACTTGGTTTTAAACATTACGGCCCATATTTATACTTTTTGATGCAAAACTGCGCCAGCGCAGTTTTGCGTCAAAAATATTACCGCCGGCTAAAGCCATTTTGGTGCGCCGTGCGGGCGTCATATTTATACTTTGACGCACGGCGGCGCAAACCACAGATGGGAGTCATTATTTTTGACGCACACCGCAGCGTCAAGTCGTAAAGCAAAACGACGTTAACGCGGCGGAAATGACTGTGGATCGATTTACGACCCCGCAAACCGGATATGCGCTGTTTTTTGATGCAATAGCGTAAAAAAAAAACGCAAACACTGCCATTTCACCAGAGGAGAGACAAAATGGATCCCAGATGCCACTACAGACCCCAGGAAGATGACAGCACACCAGGAACCAGCCAAGATGACCCACACAAGAACCAGGACACTTTTAAGAAGAAAAGAAAGTGTTGATTTAGTGCAGAGGAGCAGGAAATTCTGGTTCAGTGTGGCAGAAGTACGCAAAACAGTCATCGAGTGCAAGAAACGCTGGCATGACTGCAAGCGCAGGACCAAGGAAAAGATGGCCAGGAACAGGAAGGCAGCACTGCAGACTGGAGGTGGAAGTCCAGCGCACCAGGAGGCCCTGGACCACATGGAGGAGATGGTCGCAGCCGTCATCCCTGAGGAGATCGTCACAGGGATTCCAGGACAGGACAGCGCAGACTACCAGGAGACAACACACATGCAGGGTAAGTTGCATGGGGAATTATAATGCACTAATGTCATCTACAACCGGGGGAGGGGATACCGACCACAAAATGCATGGAAGTCATCTGATACATGGAGTGGCATGGGTAAAGGGGCACGGCAGGGGGGCATGGCCCGTTCTGAGAAGACCTGGGGCACACCATTACACAAAACCAACAACAGTCCCATGTGTGCATGCTGTCATGCCAACGATGGAGCAAAGGGAAAGCCACGCCAGGAGGGAAGGCCACAACATCAAACTGACATCCCGGCACACATTAGCCGCCATACCCCTACATTAACTAGGGCCCTATTAACAATCTCTAGCCATACCGACAACTGGAATGTAACTGCAACAACAGTTGCCACTATCACCACCGCTCTGTGTGCAGCTCAAGTAGCCAATGGCAGTAACCTCCCCATGGATCATACACACCTAAATTAGGGGGTGAGGATGACAACTTCAACAATCCCCTGAAACTAGACAAAGGCCCCAGTACTCTCAAATGTCAATGCCTATAGTTGTCGCAAACATCAGCCAATGTAAACAACAATATGAGCTACACAGCACTAAGAACACACCCATGCTGCATATGTCAGGGTCCATCCTGTGCCTGGGTAACAATGCAACATCCCAAATGTCATACTGCTCAGAAAACATCATTGAGGAGGGGACACATATAACTGGTCACTGAAATACACCTGCACAGTCAGATTAGGAAATAGGACACTGATACGATTATCAGGGCAATGCAATTTAACACACATTCCCCAACATCAGCAGTACACATTACCAATGTCAACATCCATATCAGATCATAACATTGCCATGCATAGGATATGCCACATGTCAAATACATTTAAGTGGATGTGAAAGATCAGAGATTGGGGCAGGTCCAGATTGTTAAGTGTTCTGCCAGGGCCATCAGAACACCCACAGCCAGTTAAAGGTCTCACCATGAGAATGGATGTAGACTGAGGCTTGAGTAGGAACAGAAGGTGGCAATTCTCTATTTGGCCTAAACCAACACCTAGAGGCGATGATGCTGACAAGTCTAATAACTCAATAACATACATGTGACATGCAGGTGGGCCATAGCCTGGAACAATGCCCATCTGAAGGACTGGAGCAATTAACACAAAACAAGATCACAAAGTGAATTAATCAAAAGGCAGGCATGTCACATCAAAAGTGCCACAACACAGACACACTAATTGTACCCTGTTTCGTTGCAGAGGAAGATGGATCTCCTGCGGATATGCCTGTCCCAGATTTCCCTGATGACATGGATGACGAGCTATAAACATTACCCAGGAGACTATCCAAAAGGTTCACGAAACCCTCCAGACCCCACCTTCTGTCACAAGGAGGAACACAGAACAAGCAGCCATCGCAGAGGACCCACCCACCACCCCAATTGTAAGACCTGCCTGCTCCAATACAGCTGAGGACTCAGACGACACTGGCACCAGCTTTGAGAGAACTGTAGTTGGAGTACAGCGGGAGCTGGCCAAGGAGGTGCGGGTGGGGATGCAAAATATGGCAGCCAGCCTTGAGGGGATGCGTTCGTGCATGATGTCATCTGCAGATCAGGCAGCAGCTATGCAAGCCCTAACATCTAACTTGCAGGAACTGCAGAAAACCCAGAAGGAAATCAGCAGAGCTGTAATACAGTTGACCCAACACCTACAACAGCAATCCTGTCAACGCGTGCACGAATGCAACATTGAACCCCTCAGGCCCGACCTGGCTACCTACCATCGTGATGTGGCTGCTATCCTCAAGAACCAGCAGATACTCCTTGCTGCAGTACTGCCCTTAAGACCTTCACAGGGAGCAGCAAACGGGATGTCTGACTCCACTTCTTCTAACACTGAGGTGTGTGTTGCCCCTACACAACCAACAACAACAAGGACAGAGGAAGCAACACACATATCAGAAGAAGAAGACATGGAACAGATCACATTCACAAGGAAAATGACCTGGGAGAATTGGTCCCTGCCACATGGCCAACATTTACCAAGGTCCTGCGCTTTGTAACTTGCCAGTCTTGCAACAACTGTACTCAAGCACTGTTCTGCAAACCACTGTATATCTTGTCAACCAGCCCAGTGATTGTCTCTCTCCAACTCATTGGCAAATTCTGTCCCTCTGCACTGTCTGAAACAGCAACCCCAGCATGTCAAAAGCATTTTGGTAAACCCTTGTTTTGGATCACAATGTAAGATGTTACTATAATGGACTCACAATCATGGACAATGTACAGATAGCTCTACAGCACTTTTCAATAAATAACACTTACACAACAAATCTGTCTCTGGGTAATGTGACATATCAACTGTGCAGTCGATAACTGAAATGTGCCTACTGTCAAATTACGTAGCTTGTCAATACAACTGTCCTGATAATATGTAGTCAGAGAAATCTGTACAGTGCCCATTATTGCATCATACTCTGCCCATCCTGAGGGACAAATCTGATGAAGTGAGAAACCATACATCATCATGCTGTGTTGGACAGAAGAATGCTTCCTCAGGGAAAACTAAGTCATCAAATAGTGGCCGCAAAATGTTGTCAACATGCAAAAATAACAAAAAATAACATGGCACACTAATCTAAGCAAACACTACAAAAACGGCATAAATGAAGGTGTCTGAGTTTACATACAAATAGGTAATCATGCTGAACTGTGTCACAAATGATGTATGAGAGTCATGAAGACAAGAATACAAGATTGCCAATGAGAACTCATCTTATAAGGGTGTCCATGATCATCACACTGCAGTCAGACCTAAAACTGTTTCCCCAATATCAAGGGGGTCATTCTGACCCTGGCGGTCGGTGATAAAGCGGCGGCCAACCCGCGGTTCAAAAAATGGAATTCTGACCCTGGTGGGAACCGCACATGAGCCCGCCACTTTACCACTCCGACCGCCACGGCGGGACAGACAAACAGTGCAGTGGTCACCGCCAACAGGCAGGCGTCAGACAATGTACCGCCCACCCTATCACAACTCACCAATCCGCCACCTTATCCGGGGCGGGAGCCCCGCCGATAAAAACACGGCGGAAACAGACTACGAACGGGAAAACGCTCACCTCTATACACTCCACGAGGACGGAGGACAGCATGGAGCCCGAATTACACATCCTACCCCCTCTCGTCTACCTGCTCATCTACCACGAGTACGAACTCCGGCGCAGACGACAACGGTGAGTACCGCATCTACGACACAGGGGAGGGGGGGAGGAGGAAGGGTTACGGGCACACACATACGCATCACACCCACCCCCCAACTATCTACACACCAATGCAGAGCACCAAGTCAAAGTGACCCCACCCAAACCCCCCGGAATAACGAAAAGATATGATTCAAGTGAGAAACAACATTTATGTACAAAATAGGTTCATGGAAGACATGGTAAAATAGGAAAATGATGGAAAAAAATTCAAATGTAAACATTGCGTGACCGAGAAATAGAGGCAGAAAGTCCCGCACAGTCACAGAAATTGCAAATGTCCGTGGTCCAATGTGTATCAACACATGGGCAAAGCCCACACAGGAGACCTGAGTCCGTTAGAGAGAACACTGCAGGGGCATCAGATGACAAAACTACAGGCACCTCAGGGGGAAGGGAAGGGGGGGCCCCACAGCCACATGAGTCCACGACGCCAGATCCAAGAAGGGGCCACCATGCCCACTGTTCAATCCTGGGGAGTGCAAAGCATCAGTCTCTCAAGTCTCTACAGTGGGTGGCTTGCCCACTGTCATATCCTGGGGAGTGCAAAGTCACAGTCCATCAAGTGGATAACAGTCTCCACAGGCAATGGAGGAGGCAGGGTGGGCCGAGTGCAGCGTGAACATTAGCACGACACAGAACCGGCACAGTCATTGGGCCAGCGGTGCTTGAGACGGCGGGGCCCAGCGGAGCGGTGCTTGACAGGAAGGGCCCAGCGGAGCGGTGCCTGAGATGAAGGGCCCAGCGGAGCGGTGCTTGAGACGGCGGGGCCCAGCGGAGCGGTGCTTGACAGGAAGGGCCCAGCGGAGCGGTGCCTGAGATGAAGGGCCCAGCGGAGCGGTGTTTGAGATGGCGGGGCCCAGCGGAGCGGTGCTTGACAGGAAGGGCCAAGCGGAGCGGTGCTTGACAGGAAGGGCCCAGCGGAGCGGTGCCTGAGATGAAGGGCCCAGCGGAGCGGTGCTTGAGACGGCGGGGCCCAGCGGAGCGGTGCTTGACAGGAAGGGCCCAGCGGAGCGGTGCTTGACAGGAAGGGCCCAGCGGAGCGGTGCCTGAGATGAAGGGCCCAGCGGAGCGGTGCTTGAGATGGCGGGGCCCAGCGGAGCGGTGCTTGACAGGAAGGGCCCAGCGGAGCGGTGCCTGAGATGAAGGGCCCAGCGGAGCGGTGCTTGAGACGGCGGGCCCAGCGGAGCGGTGCTTGACAGGAAGGGCCCAGCGGAGCGGTGCTTGAGACGGCGGGGCCCAGCGGAGCGGTGCTTGAGACGGCGGGGCCCAGCGGAGCGGTGCTTGACAGGAAGGGCCCAGCGGAGCGGTGCTTGACAGGAAGGGCCCAGCGGAGCGGTGCCTGAGATGAAGGGCCCAGCGGAGCGGTGCTTGACAGGAAGGGCCCAGCGCAGCGGGGCCTGTCTTGGCGGGGCCCTCTTCAGCGGTGCCTTTCTGGACGGCGGGTCCCTCTTCAGCGGTGCCTTTCTGGACGGCGGGGCCCTCTTCAGCGGTGCCTTCCTGCACGGCGGGGCCCTCTTCAGCGGTGCCTTTCTGGACGGCGGGGCCCTCTTCAGCGGTGCCTTCCTGCACAGCGGGGCCCTCTTCAGCGGTGCCTTCCTGCACGGCGGGGCCCTCTTCAGCGGTGTTTGTCCTGTAATTCCAGGGAGTCAGACCTGGGCAGGACTCCCTGCTCAGTCGCCCTCCGACCGTGCAGTTGCTGGACCCTTCGGTGACGGTGTCCTGGGCCCTTGGGTGTCCTCCCTCACACCCGGGATGGGGCTTGTGGGGCCCTCCTGGTCCACGCTCCTGCTGCCTGACTTCTCCGCCCTGCTGCCCTTGCCCTCCTTCGCTGTGGCTCTCTGGGCCTTGCCTCCCCTGGATGTTGTGGCAGGTGAAGTGTCCGAACTTTGGTCCTTGGGGGTAGCCGTGGGACTCCTCCCGCGGCGGCCCCTCACTTTCTGGGTCCTCTTTCCAGGGGGGGGGCAGGCTGTCCCCTTGCTGCTGACCGATGTCTCACTGCTGGCAAAGGGGGGACTCCAAAATCCATGGACTACGCTGGCACGTGAACCCGGGCTGGTGGTGGCTGAGGTGCTCTTGGGACTCTTAGCAGATGGAGGGGGTAGGTCAGGTGAGGGAAAGAGGTCAAGATTGGAGAGGTAAAACTTTTTAGGACCAAGGTAAACGGTAGGTGCAGTGGTTATGGGAGTGGAGGAAGAGGAGGTGGTTGTAGGAGAGTCAGGTGTGCTGTCCTTGGGTGAAGGTGCATGGGCTGCAGGCTGTCGTGAGGTGGTTGGCTGTTGGGTGAGTGGCTGCCTGCGTTTGTGTGTCTTGGAAGAGGGGGTGACAGACACAGTGGGAGAGGACACAGGGGACGTGTAAACGGCAGTGGGGGTGGTGACTGCACGTGTGCGGACTGTACTGGAGGGTGTGCTGGTGATGGGTGTACTGGCTGTTGGTGGTGTGCATGCAGGTGTAGGTGTAGATGTCACAGGGAGGGAGGAGGGAGACGAGGAGGTGGGGGACACAGAGGTGGTAGTGGCTGTTGGCATGTCTGCATCTGGGTGTTGCTTGGGTGAATGTTTGTGTGATCTGTGGTGCTTATGTCTGGATGAGCTGCCCTTGGGTGTTGAGGTGTGTGCAGGCTGGTCTGATGGTGTGGATGGGATAGGCAGAGGAACAGGAGACAGAGACAGGGTGGAGGCAGTTAGAAGAGGGAGGCTGGAAACAGGGACAATGGCTGCCGTCAGTGCTGAGGCTAGAGAATTGAACGATCGTTGATGGGCAGACTGACCCGAATGAATGCCCTCCAGGTATGCATTGCTACGATGCACCTCCCTCTCTACCCCCTGGATGGCATTCAAAAGGGTAGTCTGCCCAACCATGATGGTCCTCAGGAGGTCAATGACCTCCTCACTGAGGGCAGCAGGGGTAACAGGGGCAGGGCCTGAGGTGCCTGGGGCGAAGGAGATGCCCGCCTTCTTGGGCGAGCGGGCACGGAGCGTAGGCTGAGGGGCTGCTGGGAGGGTGGAGCTGGTGCGCTGGGTGGCGGCTGTACCTGTAGAGGCGGGGGGCACGGATGTTGCCGCCACCGCTAGGGAGCTCCCATCCGAGGACGTGTCGGTGTCGCTGGTTTCACCACGGCTCCCCGTTGTGAAGCTCCCCTCGCCCTCCGTATCACTGGTGGCCTCGGTGTCTGTGCCATGGCCCACCGGGGCCTTGTGAGTCGCAGCTCCCTCGTGCTCCGGTGCCAAGTCTCCTCCGCCTGATGATGCTGAAGCACACATGCACAAGAAGATAAAGAAAAAGGGTGGGGGAGACATAATAAAAGGTTGAGTACATGCATTGTCAACACCGTTGGCGGAGAGGACAGACACAGGAGCCTCATGCACTAAGCCGCGCAATCGGGGTACACTACTGAGTACTTGTGACTGGGCCAACAGGTCTAGGGACAACAAACGCGCACATGGGTGATGCAGGACCATGGCTAGCTGTACCTGGCACCGTACAGAGGTGGGGGGCGGGGGCACAGGGACATGGCTAAAGGAGAGGAATACAATACAGAAAGCGCCCTGGCCTAATGTCACCCACAGCCCTCCTCCCCCACCCAGGCACCTCCACTGCGCGTAAAGATAGCTGAATGTGCTGGTACTCACCCCCTTGTGTCTGCTGTGATGTCATCACGCGCCCATCCAAATCGGGGTAGGCCACCGCCAGGATCCAGGACATCAGGGGGGTCAGGGTACGACTGGCACCCCTCCTAGGTTGGGAGGCCATCCCCAGCAGTGACTCGGCGGTCTTCCTGGTCCCGCGGCGGATGTCCTCCCACCTCTTGTGGCAGTGGGTGCCCCGTCTGTTGTGGACCCCCAGGTTCCGGACTTCCTTGGCGATGGCACGCCAAATGTCGATCTTCTGATGGGTGCTGACCTATTTGACATGTACAGGGTGGAAATTGAAATATCATCAAATTTCCGCATGATAGATGCGATTGGCCCCCCCTCCACAACCTTGCCATGTGGCACATGCTCTCATCTGTCGTGCCTTACACTCGTCATTGTCCCCCCACCCCACCATCTTACATCCACCATACACAACCCAGGCATAGCCCATTCAACGTGCACACAGTGTACTTACCTGTTGGTCTGGAGGACCGCAGAGTCGCGCATACTGGGGCAGGACCCCATCCACAAGTTTCTCCAACTCTTCTGTGGTGAAGGCAGGGGCCCTTTCCCCAGTCGCAGCAGCCATTGTATCTCCCAGACCGAGGTCACAGCAGCACTTGCAGTATTGGTCCTCTCCTGTGGATGATCAGGTCTCGAGTGATTAACTAGATAGAAAATGGCAGTCACGCCCGCGGCGGCGCGTACCGCCGCGGTGCGTTCCGCGACCGCCGGCGCAGCTAGTCATTGGCTCGTGAAACCCATAGGGTTCGATGTTAACCAATGCGGCTTTGCGCAGCGGTCTTCGACCGCCTACCGCCACGGTGTATCACGCCAGAGCATTGACCTCACATCCCACTGTCACACTTCTCAGGTCAGTCAGCCGCCATTACAAGGGACCACAGGGCTTAATTACTACAGCGTCACACAGGCCTAGGCCTTGCATTGCCACTCATACAAGCCATTCAATGCATTGACAATCGTGTACTGTGCAAGCTGTAGTTACGTACCTGTGGGTTGCTTGACTGTGTGCTCCATGTTGTCCTTCCTAGGCACCGTCCGCTGGGACTTGCGAGGAGAAGGATGAATCCTCCCGTGTACCGACCGCTGGTGGACCTGTCGACAATGGAGGAACGTCATACAATACTTCACTACCGACTTGACCGAGCCACTATACATGAACTGTGTGCCCAGATGGAGCCAGCACTGTTGTCCCCCATCCGCCAACCCACAGGAATTCCCCCTCTGGTGCAGGTTCTGTCAGTCCTCCATTTTTTGGCAAGTGGGTCTTTTCAGACAACAGTGGCCATGTCATCAGGGATGTCTCAGCCTATGTTTTCTAAGATTTTGTCCAGAGTGTTGTCTGCCCTGACGAAATACATGCGGAGCTACATTATTTTCCCTGACGAGGGTGATTTGGCCACTGTGAAGGCTGACTTCTATGCCCTTGGACATATCCCCAACATCATTGGTGCCATTGATGGGACCCATGTGGCCTTAGTACCCCCAAAAGACGGTGAGCAGGTGTACAGAAACAGGAAAAGTTACCATTTGATGAATGTCCAGGTGGTCTGTTTGGCTGACCAGTACATCTCCCATGTAAATGCCATGTTCCCTGGGTCAGTGCATGACGCGTATGTTATGCGAAATAGCAGCATCCCCTATGTGATGGAACAGCTACAGAGACACCGTGTGTGGCTAATAGGTGACTCTGGTTACCCCAACCTGCCGTGGCTACTGACCCCAGTGAGGAATCCCCGGACCAGGGCAGAGGAACGGTACAATGAGGCACATGGGCGATCTAGGAGGATCATAGAAAGGACCTTCGGCCTCCTGAAGGCCAGGTTTAGGTGCCTGCATATGACAGGGGGATCCCTAATGTACTCACCCAAGAAGGTGTGCCAGATCATCGTGGCCTGCTGTATGCTTCACAATCTTGCATTGCGACGCCAGGTGCCTTTTCTGCAGGAGGATGGTCCAGATGGTGGTGTTGTAGCAGCTGTGGAGCCTGTGGAGAGTGAAGAGGAGGAAGACGACGGGGACGACACGGACAACAGGGACAGGGAAACAGTATTTTCAGTAGCACCCAGGTAAGAATCCCCCACGTCATTTTACATTTACTTCTGGCCTCCTGCATCTCTACTTTCTGTGTTTCCCCCCAGTTCCTTTCAACTGAATTGTGACTTTCCCTTGGCTTTTCAGAGCTGTATGACCCACTGCGTGACTTCTGGTTTGTTCGGCCATGGAGTAAAGCAAATTGACATTGGTATGTTGTCATCACAATGTAACTGTACATTTTTGACCCGTTATGTGTAATACATTTGTTAAGAATACAAGCAGACTCCTGAGTGTTTTAAGTGCAATAAGTGATTTATTTAAAGTGCTACATATAGGTCCATGATAGTAAAACGGTGATGGGTGGGGGTGGAGTGATGTCCATGGCAGAGTCCAGTTTTCGGTCGCACAGGTGCATTGTCCATATGCCTGTGGAAGGATGGAGCAGGGGCAGTTCAAGGTTGGACAGGGTGACGATGTGGGACAGTGGAATGACATCCGGGGGGATCTTAGGCTGGCGGGGGTCTTGGCATCCTACTCTGTCTTCCTTTGTGATCTCAGGCTCCTCTTGCGGGGTGGTTGATCTTCAGCAGGAGGTGGGGTTCTGGTGGCCCGTCGTTGTGTGGGGGCCTCCTGTCCATTAGCGCCGGCGGAGGTGGTAGGCTGTTCCTGGTCCGGGCTGGTGACAGGGGCCCTTTGGGGTGCCACATGGTCCCGCAATGTGGTGACTATTAGGTTCAGGGCCTGGACGATGTTCCTGAGCTCCTCTCTGTACCCCATGTACCGTTCCTCCTGCTGTGCCTGGATCTCCTGGAACCTGGCCATTACCGTCGCCATCGTCTCCTGGGAGCGGTGGTATGCTCCCATGATGGTGGTGAGGGCCTCTTGGAGAGTCGGTTCCCTGGGCCTGTCCTCCCCCCCTGTCGCACTGCAGCCCTCCCAGTTGCCCTGTTTCTCCGGGCCTCTGTCCCCTGGACGGTGTGCCCACTACCACTGCCCCCAGGTCCCTGTTGTTGTTGGGGTGTTGGGTCAGCCTGGGTGCCCTGTAGTGGCGGACACACCGCTGATTGACCTGTCCTGGAGACAGAGGCATGGGCCCGCTGGGTGGGAGCGGTGCTGATATTCCCAGAGGGGGTTAGGTCTGCTGTGGCCTGTGTCTGTGTGTGGGGAACCGACTGTCCAGAGGTCCCCGATGGTCCGGGCTGGTCATCAGGTTCCAGGTCGACAGAGCTGCTGTCCTCACTGCGGGCCTGTTCTGGGGGTGGGATGGACATATCTGGACCCTCCTGGCCGGTGTGTTGGCGTTCGGGCCCTGCAGGGGTGAAAGAGTATGGTTATTGCTTCTGTGTGTTCCATGGTGTGCGATTTGTGGGTGCCCTTGTCCCCCAGTGCTGGCATTCCCTTGTGGCAGGAGTTGTGAGGGTAGTTTGTGGGGGGGATGGGTATGTGCAGTGGTCATGCATAGGTGATGGGTGTCCATGGTTTGTGTTGGCATTCAGGGTTTGGTTTTGGGTTGGGTGGGTTGTGCTGGTGAGACATTGGCAGGGAGGCTGTGTGCTGGGGGGTTGGGGTGAGGGTGGGGATGTGGGTTGGCATGCTGGTGGTTGGGGGGGGGAGTAGTTGAGACTAGACTTACCAGAGTCCATTCCTCCGCCTACTCCAGCGAGGCCCGCAGGATGCAGGATGTTAAGGACCTCTTGCTCCCATGCTGTGAATTCGGGAGGGGTGGGTGGTGGTCCGCCGCCAGTCCTCTGACCAGCGATGTTGTGTCTGGAGACCATCGACCGTACCTTCCCCCGTAGGTCGTTCCAGCGCTTTCTGATGTCTTCCCGGTGTCTGGGATGCTGTCCCACAGCGTTGACCCTGTCGACAATCCTCTGCCATAGCTCCGCCTTCCTGGCTATTGTGGTGTGTTGCACCTGTGTGCCAAAGAGCTGGGGCTCTACCATTATGATTTCCTCCACCATGACCCGGAGTTCTTGGTCTGAAAACCTGGGGTGTCTTTGGGGTGCCATGGAGTGGTGTGGATGAGGTGTGGGGTGGTGTTTGCGGTGATGTGAGTGGTGGTGTGTGGTGATGTGTGCGTAGATGTGGTGTGGTTGATGATGTTGGGTTCCTGTGTGCGTTGGGGTTTTCGATTGCTGTGCTCGCTCGCTCTCTCTCTCTCGCCTTCTCTCCGATTTCCAACTAGTGGGGGTTTGTGGGTGATGTGGGTGTGTGTTTTATAGTTGCTTGGATGTGTGGGGGTGGTGTTTGTATGTGTATCAGGTGTGTGTATTTCAAATTGTCCAATGTGGCTGGGTTTTGGAGCCTGGGTGTGTATTTTGACCGCGGCGGTGTGTACCGCCAATGGAATACCGTGGTTGAAAGACCGCCGCGTGGATTCGTGGGTCGTAATGGCATGGGTGTGTTTGTGTTGGCGTGGCGGTGGAGGTTTGGTCATCTCCAGTTTATCGCTGCCCGCTGATGAGGCGGCCTTCCGTGGATGTCGGGTTTTTGGCGGCTTGGCAGTTGTTGGTCAGAATGACCGTGGCGGGTTACCGCGGCCGCGGCGGTAAAATGGCGGTCTTCTGACCGGCGGTAAGAGCCTTTTACCGCCGAGGTCAGAATGACCCCCCAAGTCTGGAAGCACTGTTTGTGACTTTCAAAACACACTTATCAGCAGAAACACATTGTCATCCATATTAACTGTGATTGGTGGTTGCAACGAAGGGTCGACACTTTGCAAGGTAGCTCTGGGCTAGCTGCTAATCGTACAGCTCAGTTGGGATTTGTTTGTAGCATAGGACACAAATGTAATAGTACAAAACGTATGTACACTGAATCCAAACCCACAATCAAGTACCATTCAACACATACTATTAAGGGTTAACCAAATATTTATTAAATGCTAATCACAGAAGAGGAAACTGAGGGAAAAATCTTACCTACCCTAATCTACCCTGACTACTCATTACCCACAACTGTCCCTAACTAACCTAATCTACACTTACTTATCACATGTAACGAAACGTTCTAAACATCCACCCCCCACCCCCCTTATGAGACGGGACACATGGAGGACAACACATACTAACCTAAACACATACTATACTATCCAAAACAAATATATATTTTTTTGTATTTTTTTTTCTTTTAAAACACACAAGAACCCCAACATAGATGCCCACCCACCCACCCACACACTTAATAAGTAAAAAATATAAAGATTCTGGACCCCCACCCACTAACACTAACTAAACTAACAGCATATACTAACCTAACACTAAGCCCCCTAAGCCCACTAACTATAAGAACTTGGAAAGAGGAGGGAGGGGAGGGAATCATGTCCATCAAAATTTTTCTAGAGGTTGGCCCTCCGGAGGGTCCTCTTAATAGACTTAACACGCCGGTTGATGTGGCGCACATCCCGGCTCAGGTGGCTCAACTTGCGCAGCACTCTGTCCATCTTACGCTCCATGTTGTGGAAGGCTGCAGGGTCAACAGATGGAGCTGTGGCAGTCTGGGTACTGATGGAGGAGGTCTGTGCGTGTGTGGTGCCAGGCCTAGTGGGCTGTCCTGCACTTGTGGCAATGCTGGGTCCTGGAAGTCCAGCAGATGTAGGACCAACAGTCCCAGCTGTGGGTGGGGCCACCTGGCTTGGATTGGTGGTTGTGCTGGTGGTGGCTGTGGTGGACAAAGTAGGGCCACCCTGTGGGAAGGCTCTCCATGCCCTGGAGGCCCATTTATGGCGATATCGCCGGGCCATCCTCCTGGACCGTGACTCCACCAGCAGGATGTGCTGCTATCTCATGGCCCGGCGCTGGAATTCACTGACCTGGTCTGGAGTCATGTTAGCAGCTGTGAAGACAAATGCAGATATTCTACATTAGTAACTGCATTGTGTGAAATGGCACAAGAAGTCAATCAGACAATACATCTACTGTACTTGTAACAGCTCATATCACAATACAGATCATTGAATATCCCTGAGGAAGTACATGGCAGGCCAGCCTACAAAGGTCACATAACCCATGGCACATCCATAACCTACAAGATGGGTAACAACTGGCTTTGACTTGCTATCTGAGTTCTGCCAGTTATCAGCTAAGAATCATGCTGCATATCCTCCGCCAAGACCTGGGCTAAAAATGTCAGTGTACGGAAAGCAAAACTAAAGCCATATGGTCTGCAAGTTGTAACTGGACTTGCCAGTATAGTACCAAGTGCCAAACCTGAGTGCGTATACTAGGTTGCAACCAAATCGTCACTTATTCACATGTATGTGTAACATACTGGTGGCATCAGTACTAGGTACCCCATTCACAAACCCATGCCCGTGTTTGAGGGTGGGGGGATGGATAAACAACTATCAATTTCCAACAACATGTACACCGAGGAGTGTGTAGGAAACTCCACACGTGTTTGGCTCTACACACACACCACAGGTAAGGTCTATCAACAATTAGGAGTCAGTAAACCCTAGACCAATCATAGGGCCACACATGTCAGGAAATGCAGAACTTGGTACACAACATATACTGTACTATATAGTGAGGCCTGACTTACATCAGACACATAGTTGCAAGAACACCCATGATCATGAATTGCATGCACACCTAGGCCATTGCACTCAAGTTCCACATACTTGTAGCACTACATTTGGAATTACATGCTGCTAGGAGGTTCTACCTACTGTTTCATAATTACGTAGGTAAATAGGGAAACAGATGTCTATTGGAAAGCAATTTGCTGTACCAATCTTGGAGAATGTGGGTCTGACAGGCTGACTTTATCGGAGCTGACTTCCAGTGCGACTCTTGTTGATACAAGTGTCATCCACATGACTAGCCCCTCTACTCACAGTGGGGCCTACAGGAATGGCCTACAATCCCTACATAATACCATTGGATACGCAGTTTGCCAACTCAAAACATATGAGAAACTGAATTCCCACTCATCAAACAAGAGAAAAGCTTGCCCAACGCATCACACCTTGCTATGCGTTCAACTCACACGAGTCCATAACCAGCAAACACAACACATAACAGACATATCAACACTTACTGGAGTGGTCGGGGTCCTCAAATGTTGCCACCTCTCCCACAGTGTAGTGTGCCGGTCCACCTGTAAGGTATGGAAGGAAGAAATGTGCTCAAAATCTATGCACAGTGCAACAATTTCATAAACATATACAATGTGTAGGCTGAATAAGGAAATGGCAGCCATCCAGACATGATGGTACTGCATCTGATATATCACGGCCAACTTGTACATAGCATGGGTCTCCTGTGACTGTTACACACATATCTGCACAAATACATTGGCCCTAACTATCATGTGGTTGCAAACATGCCCCGTAATTGGTGAGCAGAAAAAAATATGGAGTGTAATCGTCTCATCATGTGCATCCAAGAGAGACATCCAAAGCCTGGTTACTTGAGGACTGCATTACCAGTCAAGCATGCCTTGTGGCCATGACACATTAATGACACATAGGTACAATGTACAGAGGGAGGGGCAGGGACTTTTGTAAGCCCCCCTGTTGTTATATTTGATTCAATTGATGTGGCCCAGCTATGCTGATTTGCACCAACCATGGAGATGTGAAGCCATGTACATACACTTGGACTGCCATCCATATTTGGAATATGGCACAACTAACTCCAACAAACATTCTAAGATGTTAGCTGAGGGCACCTTACACCTTTTCACAATGTTTTAAAATCCAGATCTGACATGTATCCAAAAAGATCAAGGAACACAATAATCCCAAACATTCATAGTACTTCCGTGAACGCTTTCCTTCCACACTCACCACACTCACATGAGACATATGTCTGAGCCACTTTGCTATTATCAATTGACGTGAAGGCAGCACTCATTTTCTGCATCATACAGTGATTCTAAATTCAGTCTAGCTATTGCGTCAACAAAGTTAGCCAAAATGTTGGTACATCTTTACTTCTCTGTCAATAGTACCCTATATAGACATGATTTGCTTCTATTTTGTTTGCTTTTCTGACAAAAAGGGCGCACCATTTTACTTCATGGAAAAGTATCCTGTAAGTTTGCTGAGCACATGCTACCTGACAGCTAGCAATTGTGATCCTTGCCATAGTGAATCAATTATCCCTTTATGTTTCCCCAGCATTACACACAGTCAGCAAGTTAGCTGGCAGACATAGTACTAATCCTCTTATGTCGCTACAGAGCATTTAATCATGCACATTTACATGATTCGTACTCACCAACAGTGCCACCAATCATGATTCCCAGGTGGTCCAAGAGATCCTGCTCCCTGGTGATGAGGTCAGCCCACCGGTGCTTCAGCTGGTGGTCACTCCTCTGGCTGCCATGCACACGCTGCAGGTGATGCAGCACCTTTCCCCACCGGATTCTGCGCGCCTCTGTTGGATACCCCTGTATCACCCTGCCTGGATCATGAGTGGCAAGAAATGGTACACAAGCCAGATGAACCCCCCCCCCAACTCCTCTTCACCCATCCTGCCAAGATGTGGCCTACCAGACATACTGTAAAAGCGAAAGGGAATAGGGGTAAATGAAATAGAAAGGGGAAAAGGGGGAAAGTAGGGGTACAAATACAGATGAAAAGTAAACTTAACCACTAAAAGAGCCCAACTATCCCCAAACTAGCACTACCCACAACAGACTCCCACAAACAACAAAAACACAAGATAAATGGACAAATGTAGACAAAACACAGTAGTACAGTATACAGCAACAATATTTATTTCACAAAAGGACTTTACAGATAGCACACAGGACAAAAAAGCACAAAATCTCAGGACAACACTCTCTACACAGCCACACAGTCTAAAAGGATCATAGACAGCAAAATGAAAGTGAAAGTACACCCACTGTACATGATCTAGTAACAGGATATCCTATTACATCACTTCCTGTATGAAAAGTCCCACCTTTTTCGCGTTATGTGTCATTTTTTGTCTACCAAAACTGTATTTGCGTCATTTTTGTTTGACGCACAGAAGTGAAAATTAGCCCGCATCCACATAATAGTACATAGCCTGTACAAATATCTGGATGCGGCCTAATTTTCACTCCTGTGCGCAAAAAACAATTACGCAAATACAGTTTTGGGAAAGCAAAAAATGCTGCATAACGCTAGGAACGTAAAAATGTCAGTGCATTAACTGGTTTTGGGCAATGTTTCTTGTTTTTTTGTTATGTTACATTTGGGACACATCAGAGATTGAAGACACTGTGGTGTTGATGGTGTATGTTCACATGTGTGGCATCATACTGCAGCGGACAATGATCCGCTACTCCCTTCACAGTATTTTTACGATTGGCTGACGCAATAGTTGGTCATAAATGTGGCCTACATATATGTGTTGCAGAAATTGTGCATGTTTGGCATAAGGAGAGGATAGTAATGTGACGCACATATGTACAATACCTAAATGCCTTTGGCTCAAAGTGTGTGCTTTGGCAAATAATGTATTTGTTGACCAAGTGTGTGTGTATCACATGAAGCATATTTGTACATATGCTTGTATGAATGTGACGTCCATGTGTCCAATCCTTAGATGCAAGTCATTGTGGAAATGAGAGAGGGCATGTGTTAGTCCTACATGTAACAACACCCGTAAAGTGGACTTCCAAGATTTAGGGTCACGTAGACACCACATGTGACATAGTATGCACCAGATGGATGGCAGACGCTTGTTCATGTCAATGGTCCACATTTTCTGCATCCTATGTCCTAGAGTACTGGTAACAGCTTCCTAGGCACTAGTTGGTGAATCCCGCAGTGAGTCATACACATGCATTGAGGGAGTGGGTACCATGTTGTTTGCACAGACAGACAAGGGTGAATCTCAAATGTATGAGGACACCACAGTTGAGGCCATAAAAGTGAGCCCCAACTATCAAGTGGCTGTGGTTGACCAGCATACAAGACAGCATGTGTCCACATATTTCCAGGGATCAATTGCACATAGGTGTCTTGTTCATGTGTGTGGTCCAATGATGATCCTGTATATTGTTTGGGGTGTAATTTGTCACAGTTCTGTCCAGGACTCATCATGAGTCAGTGGCAGCTATTCCTGTATCTACTGAGTATCCTTGGTTGATCAATGTGAGTAAAGTGGATGTGGACATGTGAACCTACATGGGGATGGTCCCACCCTGTCACTAAAGACGTGTAATGAGACAGTCAACAGGGCAACCTTGGTGTGCTGAGTGAGATAATGTCTCAGGTGTCATGTTCCGGCAGGTGTCATTACAACATTTGTACACAGGTTATCCTCTGCAATTCCCACTGCATCTGGGAGCATCATAGCCTCTGTGCTGATTATTCTCACAGCTATTCACCACACACGGCCCATCACTATGTTGTGAGCACTGTGATTCTGTGTGTGAAATGTCATGGTCCTGACATTTGTGTATTTTTCATGGACATTATCAGAGGTTGCTAGTTGTGCTGAAAGCCCCGTACCCAATCCCTGCCTATTGCCCTGGGACACTGTCACACTTTGCCATTCATGCATAAATGTGACCCAGACAAGGGATGGGCCATGAATTTTGCTTTTCCAAGAGGATGTAACTCAAATGGTACAGTTAAAAGGCAGATGATGTTATACAATGTATTTGTGTATGCAGTGAAGAAGCCCATGCCCACTACCCCCTGATGAATGAGAGGTTTGCTAATGCAAGTGTGGTACATATGTAGACACAGGGATACTTTAGTGTGACGCACAGACAGATGCCAGTCAGGCTGACAGAATGCAAGGTGATTCAGGATCCAGCAATTTGATAAGTTACATAATCAGTGGTCTGACTCAGACTGTTTGGAGGACAAACTAGAGAGCTGACATGTAAACATGTATATGTCCTGTGTTTTTGAAGGTGACAAATGAACCCAGTGGCTGTGTTACACGGCTTAATTAGTATCAATGCTTAACGGTGTAATTGACTAAATGGCAACTCCTGTGCTGTTCCAGGCATCAGCAGGGTCAGTACTTTTTGAAATGGGTGGTGTGCATGGAGGTGATCACAGGTGTGGGCTGCATTTGTTTCTCACCAGTCCTATAGTTGAGACTTGTATTCCAAGGGCCAACAGACATTTTCACACGGGAAGCAATATACAGGTGCTAACAGGGCTTTGAAACTAGAAGACAGTGTATAAATTAACCTGACGTCCATGCAGTCAGATGTTCTATGACAATGGCATAGCATAGGAAAGGGTATAGCGCACTAGATTGCTAATGTTGGTCTGTGTGTGTAGAGGAGGGAATATCAGGGTAGACGTCTTAGTATTCCAGGGACCTCTTCCGACAGGTGGGTTGGGACCAGGTGCATTGGATGCAGTTGGACTTACTGCTGTCAAGGGTCTGGTCAGGTATTCCTGTTACTGATACAAAAGCACATCAACTGCCTCATGTATGAGGCTTGTTTTCCCCTTATTGAGTGATGGTGTCTTAGTTGTGTGCCATATGCTGCGTTGGACCTTGATTTCAACATGTATGTGTGAAATAGTTGTGATCCTCTGCTATTGGCCTTCAAAGGAGAAATGTACATTATATATGTCATTAACAGTGTGTGTGTATGTGACCATTGTATGTTAGGCATCACATTAGCTCTGTGATGTTCAGTGTCCTACTCAGTATATCAACAATGCTCCATGAGGCAACACTCTTATTCTGATAAGTAGAGATGAAGGTGTGCAAAAATTAATAGCCAGACCATGATATGGTGATTATAATCGGTGTTAATTTAAATTAGTTAACTAAAGTGGTGAAGGTGATTATAATCAAAAGAAATTGTTGACGATCTGTAGCCACCTGCGTATACCAGCGGCCGTGTTCTGTAGTTCCCCCTCATGTTGCAGGCCAGCATCCTCCTCTTCCTCCTCTTCAGGCATGTGTGGCTCTGGTTCCAGGAGGGGAATGTTCCTTTTGATGCAAATGTTGTGCAATATTGCACATGTTAGGATGATCCGACAGACCATCTCCGGGGAATATAGGAGGCTACCACCAGTGATGTCGAGGCACCGGAACCTTGACTTGAGGATGCCAAAGGTCCTCTCGACACTGCTGCGTGTCCTCCTATGTGCGTTGTTGTAGGCACGCTCTGCAGCAGTACTTGGGTTGCCAAATGGTGTCATAATCCATGGCTGGATGCCATACCCCTGATCAGCTGCAAGAGAAAATGATTGGGATCATGTTGATGTAGCTGGCCCTATTGAAATGACCTTTCATGGCAGTAGTTGTCTTGTGTTGTCTGTGACTCTTTTGTGTTCTAATGTAGCATCCTAGGCTTGTAGGATGTACCATCTGCATTGTGTTGTTCCCTTGGTTGAACGAGTGTTTGTCTGCTAACCAGCTGTCAGCAGTATGTTTTGGGATTTGCAGTACAGTGTGCCCTCCCTAGCATTGTGACTTGTGATACAGGTGTCCGTGTGTCTTCACTGGGGGTGAGATGATGGTTCCATACACAGTTAAAATTGACAGTGTGGTTAACACTTTCATATCAATGTACCCTAGACATCCCATACCTTTAGACTTATGCAATGGATTAATGTAAACATAATTGAGATGCTTACAATTTGCAAGGTGACATTTAGGCAACCACACTCATTGACGTCTTAACATTAGACTGTACATGGTGGCTGCCTGACCTGTAAGGTGGGACAAGGGGATATGAGGTAACTGCGCTGGGGTTCTACACCATCGCAGTGGGCGGTCGAAGACCGCGGCGCAATTCTGCATTGGTTAACATTGGACCCTATGGGTCCGAGGAGCCAATGACGATGTACGCTGGCTGTGACGGTACGCACCGCCGCAGACGTGACTGCCATTTTCTGTCTGTTCACTCACTTGATACCTGACCTTCAACAGGAGAGGACCTACACTGCAAGTGCTGCTGTGACCTGTGTCTGGAAGTGATGACGGCTCATGTGTCTGGGGAAAGGGCCCCTGCCTTCACTTCGGAGGAGTTGGAGAAACTAGTGGATGGGGTCCTCCCCCAATACACACAACTGTCCGGTCCTCCAGAGAAACAGGTGAGTACACTATGAGCATGCTGCATGGGCAATGCCTGTTTGGAGTGGTGTGGATGGAAGATACATGGGGGGGAGCTGAGGCCTGCATGTGCGGACGGTGTGTGCATGTGTGTCAGGGCAAGGGTGGGAAGGGGGGCCAATGAGTATGACGGTCCAGACGGGTAAAGGATTTCCTTTCCCCCTGTACTTTTCCTCTAGGTCAGTGCCCATTAGAAGAAGGCTATTTGGCGTGCCATCGCCAAGGACGTCCGGACCCTGGGGGTCCACCACAGACGGAGCACCCACTGCCGTAAAGATGGGAGGACCTGCGCCGCTGGAGCAAGAAGACGGCGGAGGCCCAGCTGGGGATGGCCTCCCAATGTGGGAGGGGCACCTGTTGCACCATGACCCCCCTGATGTTACGGATCCTGGTGGCGGCGTATCCAGAGTTGGATGGGTGGCTTCAGGGCATCACAGCAGCCACAAGGGGGTGAATACACTTTTATTCAGCTGACTCTGCGTGCAATACGAGGTGTCTGGGTGGGGGAGGTGGGCAGTGGGTTCCCCTAGGCCAGGGCGAGCTTGGTATGCAAGGTCCCTTGTGAGGCAGGCTATGTGGCTCTCCAACCCCACCAGTGGTTAGTGCCATTTACACTTAGTCAGGCTCCTGTGACTTCCAGGTATGCAGCAATCAGGCTTAAGCCTTGTACCCCATGGGCATGTAAATATTCTAGGAACTATAAGTGAATGGCGTAGTGCAGAGGGCTGCTGTGTCTGTTGTGCCCGCCAACGGTAGTGGTGTTGCATGCACTGAACATGTCTTTCTCCTGTCTTCCCCCACCCTTTTTTGTGGTCTCCCTGTTCTTGTGTGCAATAGCATCATCAGGCGGAGGAGCATTGGCACCAGAGCAGGAGGGAGCTGCATCCCACTTGGCCCTGGAGGGTGAAACAAAAGAGTCTGAAGCCACCAGTGGGACGGAGGGCGAGGGGAGCTACACAGCAGGGACAGGAGCAGAGACCAGCGACAGCGACTCCTCCTCTGATGGAACTCCCTTGCAGTGGCGGGCCCCTCTGTGCCCACCGCATCAACAGGTACAGCCGCCACCCCCCCTACCAGCACCGCCCTCCCAGCAGCCCCTCAGCGTGTGTCCCATGCCCGCTCACCCAGGAGGGTGGGCATCTTCGTCGCCCCAGGCACCTCAGGCTGTGCCCCAGTCAGCCCTGCTGCCCTCAGTGAGGAGGCTATTGACCTCCTGAGATCCCTCACTGTTGGGCAGTCTACCATTCTGAATGCCATCCAGGGTGTTGAGAGGCATTTGGAACAAACAAATGCATACCTGGAGGCCATTCATTCTGGCCAGGCAGCCCAACAGAGAGCATTTCAGGCTCTGGCTTCAGCACTGATGGCAGCCATTGTCCCTGTGTCCAGCCTCCACCCTCCAACCTCCTCCACCCAGACCCAATCCCCAGTACCTCAGCCTATCCCAAGCAAACCATCAGACCAGCATGCACACACATCAGCACACAAGAGTGGCTCAGGCAAACATGAGCACCACACATCCCACAGGCACTCACACAAGCATCATACCCATGCACACATACCAACATCCACTTCCCCCACTGTGTCCCCCTCCTCCACGTCTCCCTCCCCCCTCCCAGTCTTGTCTCCAATCGCACCTGCATGCACTACATCCTCAGCCACTACCTCCATCACCAGCACGCCCATCACCACACACCGCTCATGTGCACTCACCACCCCCACTACTATTCACACATCCCCAGTGTCCTCTCCCAGTGTGTCAGTGAGCCCTCCTCCCAAAGTACACAAACGCAGTCACACACCAACCCAACAGCCATCCACCTCACAACAGCCTCCAGCCCATGCACTTTCACCCAAATTCAGCAGACGTACACCTCCTACAACCACTACCTCTTCCTCCACTCCCAAACCCCCTCCATCTACCCATCCCAGTGTGTCTAAAAAACTTTTCCTGGCTAACATTGACCTCTTCTCTACACCTCCCCCCGTCCTTCCCCTAGGGCCAGGCTTTCCAGGTCCCAGCCCAGCACCTCAGCCACCACATCCCCAGGCACAGTGGTGCCAGCAACTGCGGGGTCATGGAGTGCGCCAAGCATCAGGGCTGCCAGTGTGCCACGGAGCGAGGGCAAGGACATTCTGCCACCTGCCAAAGTTAAAAAGGTGCCCACATCCCGGAGGGAGAAGCCGAAAACACCTGCCACCAAGGGGTCAGTGAAAACGAAAGGGCATAGTGGTAGGACAACTGCGCCACCATCAAAGGTGGGGAAGGGCCAACAACTGAAGGGAAGGTCAGGAGAGGGCATGGTGGCACCGACTGAGGGACCAGTGTCACACCTTCTGTCCACATCCAAGCCTACCTGTAAGGTGAACACCGCCACCTGCACCGCTACCTGCACCACCTCCGGCACGTCTACAGCCGCTGCAACAGTCTCCAGCCTCTTCCCCGGGAGGCTGCAGGAGACATCCTGCTTTCTCACTCAGCTGGTGCTGACACATGCTCTGCTGCCACAGACCCCACCATCAGCATCTCTGCCACAGACCCCGCCACCAGCACCGCCACCACATACCCCGCAGCCAGCACTGCCGCCACAGACTCCACCGCAAGCACCGCGACGACTGACACCGCCGCAAGCACCGCGATGAATGACACTGCCGCAAGCACCGCCAGCGGCCCCGCGACGTCCTCAGACAGTGGGACCACCGCAGACATGGCTACCATCCCCAGTGGTCAGTCGTGCGAGGCTGGTGGTGAGTTCAAGGACCGTGGGCAGCTTCCATGAAGCATCACTGTCATCACAGTTGTCACCTGCATATAGAATGTGAAGCCGCAGCATTGTGGGGTATGTCTCTGCCTCCATGGCGTATCATTCTACCTGTACCTCAGCAATCTTGTGGCACACACACCAAGGAGAGCGTATTGTTCCGGCCACACTGCACGTGGAGCACTCTGGGCACCATGCCCCCTCCAGAACCAGTGGAGAGAAACATCCACTACCTCAGTCCTTGGCAGGATGAAGCACTCTGGGCACAAAGCCCCCTCCAAAACCAGTGGAGAGATACATCCATTACCTCAGTCCTTGGCAGGATAAAGCACTCTGGCCTCTAAGCCTCCTCCAGAACCAGTGAAGAATGACATCCACTACCCCAGTCCTTGGCAGGATGAAGCACTCTGGGCACAAAGCCCCCTCCAGAACCAGTGGAGAATGACATCCACTATCTCAGTCCTTGGCAGGATGAAGCACTCTGGGCACAAATCCCCCTCCAGAACCAGTGGAGACTGTTATCCACTTGAGAGACTGTGGCTTTGCACTCCCCAGGATAAAGCAGTGGGCAAACCACCCACTGGAAAGACTTGAGAGACTGTGGCTTTGCACTCCCCAGGATAAAGCAGTGGGCACACCACCCACTGGAAAGACTTGAGAGACTGTGGCTTTGAACTCCCCAGGATAAAGCAGTGGGCAAACCACCCACTGGAAAGACTTGAGAGACTGTGGCTTTGCACTCCCCAGGATAAAGCAGTGGGCAAACGACCCGCTGGAAAGACTTGAGAGACTGTGGCTTTGCACTCCCCAGGATAAAGCAGTGGGCAAACCACCCACTGGAAAGACTTGAGAGACTGTGGCTTTGCACTCCCCAGGACCAAACTGTGGGCATGGAGCCCCCTTGTGGAGCAGTGGCATTGTGCGTTCATCAGGCTGAGGTGCCCCCCCCCTTCCCCTGAGGTGCCTGTAAATTTTTTATCTGATGCCCCTCCAGTTTTCTCTCTGTTTGGAGTCAGGTATCATGTGTGTGCCTCGCCCATGCATTTTGGGCCCAGTGGTCCACGGACAATGATTGGTGCACTATCCGGACTTGTGTAGTTGGTGTACATAATTGTATATACTGGATTTTTAATTTTGATAATGATATTTCACATGATTACATTTGTTCAAATCATTTCCTTTTGTCCTTGCATTCTTCCTGGGGGTGTATATGTAATGTTGCAACATGTATTTGTGTGTATGGTGTTGTGGGTGGAGGTGGGGGTGGGGGTGTTGCGTGCTGCGTGTGTGTGTCACTCTCTTTCCCTCCCCTGTGTTGTAGGTGCAGTACTCACCGTGGTCATTGCCGCCGTCGTTGGAGCTCCTGATTGAGGAGCAGTAAGACTATCATCGGCAGTATCTGCAATTCGGGCTCCATGGCGTCCTGGTACCTCGTGGGGTGTGGAGAGGTGAGTGTTTTCCCTTCTGTGTACTGTTTCCGCCGTGTTTTTTGTTCACGTTGGTTCTGCCCCGGAAAAGGTGGCAGATAGGCCTGTTGGGATAGGGTGGGCGGTACATTGTCTTCCGCCTGTCTGTTAGCGGTGTCCACCGCGCTGTTTTTTTGTACCGCCGTGGCTGTCGGAGTGCTAAAGTGGCTGTCTATGTTGGCGGTTTCCGCCACGGTCGTAATCCCATTTTTTTCTCCGCCGGACGGTTTACGGTATTACCACCGCTTTAACACCAACCACCAGGGTTGTAATGAGGGCCTTAATGAGCTATTCACTTGACATGGGGCAACTGGAGTTGTGATATTTGCAGTTGTCCTGTGCCAGTGTGCACTTGTTTTCTTCTCTGGTGCTGTGATACTCATTGATGTGAAATCATCGGACCTCTTTGAAGCAAATGCATGTCTCAAAATATAGATATACCAGATATTGAGGCCTCAAATTGATCTGTGTTAAGTTTGAGAAGCCCTTTTAGTACTTTTATGATAAAGAAATGCTAAATGAAAGGCTAAAATTCTAGAGGACAGAGCCTGCCCTGTTTGCACCCTTTCTGTTGAGCCCCAACCAACAACATGTGGACCGTCCCCTGCGACGGAGAACTGACATCATAGCTCACCATCACCTAAGCCTCTGTCTTCTCCTCTTCTCCAGTGGGATCTTTTTACCTTGCGGCATTCAACTTGTGTTGTTCCCATCTGGTAACATAGCTTGGATGCATGGCCCCTGGAGCAAGTAATGAAAATGGCTAACCCCTTAGACTTCTGTTCCAGTGTTAATATTACAGCAATTATCAGAGTTCAGTGGGCCTCTTAGTGCCACTGCACTTGCTTCACCAATGGTAGCTATGCCCCTGTTCCAGTCGCTGCCCCCAGGTAACTTTCCAGCCCCAGAGTCAGCAGAGCAAGAAACAGCTTCAGTACCAATTCCTCATCTCCCTATGAGTGTATATGTGGAAGAGGGGCAGACCACATATAACGGAGCAAGCAGCAGGTTGTATACTGATGTATCTGGAGTTTGTGTCATGTGTGTTTATGGACTGTGGAAATTATTGTATTTGTTATCATTGAATCTATTGCTGCACCTGTGGGAGAACATCAGCACTATTATGTTCTGGGGCGTCAAGAACTCCCCATTTTAGCAGCTTGAGCGGGCATCATTCTCACAGTTCCCACTATCATAAAATATTGAGGGGCATATTTATATTCTGTTTGCGCCGAATGTGCGTCAAAAGGTTTGACGCACATTCGGCGCAAACCTTGCACCATATTTATACTATGACACCTGACCCCGCGAACGTCAGAATTCCTCTGTGTGCATAATTTTCTGGATGCGGGAAACCGCCTTGTGTCAATGACATGCAAAGTAGGTGTTCCCGTCCCAAAACTGACCTTAAGGCCTGTGCGCCTTATTTATACTCTTGCGTCATTTTCATGCACAGGAGGGGGCGGGCCTTAAAAAAGGGCGCCCAGCCTGCTGTGCGACGTTTTTTAACGCCTGGGTGAGGGCAGGCGTTAAGGTACTTGTGGGCTCATGTCCATGGAGCAGTCCACGGGTGCCCTTCCCTGCCCCCAGGGACACCTCCTGCCACCGCCACACACCCATGGAGGACACCCATGGATGGGGGGACCCATCCCAGGCAAGTACAGGTAAGCTGAGGTAAGTATTTTTTTAAAATTATTTTAGTGGCATAGGGGGGCCTAACTTGGGCCCCCTACATGCCACTGTGCCCAATGGCCATGACCAGGGGACAGAAGTTGCCTGGGCATGGCCATTGGGCAGGGGGGCATGACTTCTGTCTTTGCTAAGACAGGAGTAATTTCCATGGAGGTTGTGCGTCACAAAGTGGCGCAAGTCCGGTTAGAGCCATGATGTTTTATTCTAACCTGACTTGCACCATTTTTTGACGCACAACCCCCATTTTCCCCTACGCCGGCACTGCCTGGTTAGAGTCTTTTTTTTTTACTCTGACCAGCCCGCAGCGCCGGCTATTGTCAATCCATAAATAAGGCACCCGCCTGGCGCATTGCAATGGCGTTAGCCAGCGGTAAATCTTTTTAGGCAAACTAGCGCCGGCGCTGGTTTGCATCAAAAAGTATAAATATGGGCCTTAACATTTTTGTTTATGGCTCCTTTTCCTTTCATGAGAGACTGCTGGTCTCCAACTAGAAGCTCACACCTACCACTGAAAGTGGGTAGAATGATAGAGCTGTAGGGTGGAGGAACAAATGAATCAAGAGAGCATGCAGGGTAGAAAGATAAGTAGGGATGACAGAAAGATAGATGAATGGAACAATGGATGATTGAGAGATGGATGAATGATGGAGAGAATGATGGAGGGAGAGAATGAATGGGGAAGGGTGTATGGATGGAGATTAGGATGGACAAATGGATTAAGAAAACGATAGGTGTGTTTAAAGAAAGAATCAATGAAAGATGGATGGGTGGATGTTTGAATGGATGAAGATGAACAACAGAAGGGTTTTTATGGATGGATGAAGAAAGAAATGAAAATACAGGATGTGAGAAAAAGGATGGACAGCTGTAAAAATGGGAGGAAAAAATGATAGAATTAAGGAAGGAATTGTAGTAAAAACTGTAGGAAGAATTGAGGGAAGTAAGGGAAATTAATAATTCCCTTAGAAGAAGCAATTGCTGGGCTCGCTCATCTCATTCGCCTACTTATTGCCATTTGCAATTTGGTTCAAAGAGGGCAGTATTTTATTTTTCTGGATACTCCTTAATAAAGGAAATGGGAAACGTTAGGGCTTTTGTGTAGTGATGTCAGTAAGAATGCTCAAAAAGTTCATGCTCACCTCTACAGTGATCTGAAGGTTACAAATTAGAAAGACAGTTAGGCAGTCTCAGATTTTCAGCCTTCCAAGTTTGGTAAAGTGTGTACTTTTAAATTGAATAACAGTAACATCTGTTATTTACTGCACTTAGAAATGGCACAATAGTAGCAAACATCTGTTAGTTCTAAGTTCATACTAAATACCGTAACTCAATTTACGTTTATTTAATAATTTCAATTATTTTTAAAAGATGAGTGTGCGGTAATAATGTTCTCTATTATTTCCCATAGGGACATCTCTGACACAGTGGTAGTGATTTTCACTTGCAGGTGCAAAATTTTAAGAAGTAACCTTACCCTCATAAATACTTTTGTATAAGACTCTACCCTTTGTTTGGAGGGGTGGGGATTTGTACAGCTCCACCTATTTGTAGATCTATATTCAGAAATGGTGACAATCACAGTGACTAATAAAAAAGTGTAGACTTAAACTTAGGTTTAGTAGTAAATATGCACGTGAGTACATACACACATGAAAAAGGCTCTAATTATACAGCCATATCACTAGGTTCACTTTTCAAGCATAAGAAATCAAGGTTGTGTAAATATTCTTACTGCATCATATGTTTTACTATGACAAATATTTGTCTGTTACTGTTAGACCTGATATCCAAGTGTGGTATGCCCTCAAGGTGTTTGCCTTCACTCCTCCTGTTTTACTGAATTCATATTTGGTGGCTTTAGGACTCTGTACACTTTATCACTGCTCCAGTGCTAAAGTTCTCGTGCTCTCACCTTCAAACTTGGCAAAATTAAACTACTACACCTGATTGGCACATTTATTGTATTTCTACACCCCTAGTAAATGCTACTACCTGTTCCCAGGGCCAGTAAATAAAACTCTACCGGTGGGCTTGCAGCACTCCTTGGGCCACCCACTAAAGTGGCCTTTTATACTTGTCTCAGACCTGCAGCTGCAGCCTGTGATACCTTTTGCCAGACCTTAACATTTCTTTTCATTACATTTATATGTCACCCCCAAGTTAGGCTAGACAGGCTCATAGGTTAGGGTGCATGGTATTTTGGCATTTAAAATGCAAGACATAAGTATTTAAGCGTTACATGTCCTAGCAGCAAAACACTCCTAAAGTTGTATTTCGTGGTTGCAAGACTTATCTTTTCCATTCACTAGCATTAGGTTACCTCATTACATTTGAGAGGTGCTAACTCTGAATTGGGAGCAGAAAGATATATGATGTTTACTCTCAAATGAATTGTAATGTAAAATCCACTTTAATGGTAAAGTCGGATTTTAAGTCACAATTCTGCAAATGCCACTTTTATACAGTTGGCATTTTCATGTCTCAACCATTTGTACCTCCTGCTAGTATCCTGGGCCACATGACTGTGAGTAGCGTTGCTGTTGGGATTTGTGTATTGCTTCCATACAGTAGCACAAATGAGGCTTAGGAGTGGGGAAGATGGGCCATCCTGGCAGGATGTCTGACAAGGGGCTGTATTCAGCCCCACTTACACTTCGAAGGGCTATGAGCTCACAAAGGAAACTGAAAACAGACCCGTCCTGGCTTTTGTTATCCCTAGACAGTTTGGAGCCTTGACGGGGGAAGGAGAACTTCCCAGATCCAGGTGTGGGGGGTAGTACAAGGAGTCCTCCCCACACACACAAAGGCTGGCACCAGGTATAAATATAGGATCTTCAGAGGCAGTCATCAGAAGTCTCTTGGACCTGTGGAAGTTACAGAAGAAGGACTGTCCTGCTGCCAGATGATTGAACTGCTGCTAGAAGGACTGCCTTGCTGTCTGAGAAGGAAGACTGTACCTGCTTGCCTTCATCCCAGGCTAACTAGAGTGTCTCCAAGGGTCAGTTGGCTGACCTCCTGTGTGAGCTATATGGACACATGCTTCAGAGGCATCCCTGCACCTGCCCAGCTGACCTGCTGTAACTGGACCTACCTGGACCTTCAACTGGACCTTTCACAGCCCTCCTGGCCTCTGCTGGAGCACATACCTGATACCCAAGAGGTGCCTTCCTAAGTCCCGGTTCCTTTGCTGGCATCAGAATGTACTCCTCTTAAAGAAAAGGTGAAAATCCTTAAGTTCTCGCAAGTGTGAACGGACCCATTTGGGCCGAAACTCTGCCAAGTGTGACAGCCTATATCTCAGTGACAGATTCCTGGAGTCCCAGTGGAACTGGAGTGGTGCGAAACTCATGTAATTTCCTTTTGCATAATCACTCAAAAGTATGGCAAAATTATGCATATTTACATGAAATGTAAATCTGTCATTTCGTACTATATTTTAGCATGAAATGCGTCCTCACGTCAATTTTTTACACAAGGATGCATGTAAACACCACTGTGCACAACAGCTACTTGTGTTCTGTTTTTCCAGTGCAATGTTTTACTTTGAATGGTGCAAATTTTAACCAAGGATGGTGCATAATTGCTTGATGTGGCATCATTTATGTAGACATAATATAACTTTTGCCTAGGCCTAAATAGAACACAATCTTCTGGATAAGGAAACATCACCCAATGGATTGTGGCATGCTTCATTATAGGTAACTTTACCCCTTCCTGGAAAGATAGTACTGCCAGGCAAACTCAACCTCTGCATTTAGAGAGTTGTTAATAAAGTAATACTTGAAAAAAGGAGATCCTCAAAAATTGCCTCAGGATAAGCCCAAAGATGTTTCTTTAACCGGTTCTGTGCTGAGGACGTAGTGGTTACGTCCTGCGGCACAGTGCTGCTGTGCCGAGAACGTAACCATTACGTCCTCGGCACACAGCTCAGAGGGAGCGCTCTCGCTCCCTCTGTGTGCTTCCCCCCACCTCCCCAAAGGCAGGGATGGAAGGGGAAGCCCTTCCCCTTCCACCCCGACCCCCCGTGACATCAGCACGCGAGCGCGCGCTGTTTGCCACAGAACCCCCCCATCGGAAGAGAAATGCTTTGTCTTCCGATCACGTGGGGGAGGCCGAGGGAGGCTTCAAAGGGAAAAAATGTATTTCCTTCCCTTTGAAGTGTCTCTCTGCGTTTTGGCAGCCGGATTGAAAGCAATCCGGCTGTCAAAAAGCCCACTAGACACCAGGGATGTCCTTTACAAAATGAAATTGTCATAAGGGAGCGACCCCTTGGGCAAGGGCCGCTCTCGGGGGGGGAGGGGTTTAAGGTCTTATCTGCCCCCCCTGGGGGCAGAAACCTCTAGGCACCAGGGATAATTTCATTTTTTTTTTTTTTTTAGGTGTGGGGAGCAAGGGATGCTCCCATAGGGGGAAAATTATATTTAGGCCATTTCTGCCCCCCTTGGGGGCAGATTGGCCTATCTTTATGAGGCCAGGGCAGATACCACTAGGCACCGGGGATTTTTTTTTATGTTGTTGTTTTACAGATGGGGAGCGTCACCTTAGGCAATGGTCGCTCCCCTGGAGGGGTAAATTGTATTTAGGCCATTTCTGCCCACTTTGGGGGCAGATCGGCCGATTTTAGGTCAATCTGCCCCCAAGGGGGGCAGAAACCAGTAGGCACCAGGGATCTTTTTTTTGCGCCGTCACGCAAGGGGAGCGACCTTGTAGGCAAGGGTCTCACCCCAGGGGGGTGGGGGGGACACATTTATTTTAGGCCATTTCTGCCCCCCCGGGGGCAGATCGGCCTATTGTTATTAGGCCGATCTGCCCCCGGGGGGCAGAAACCTCTAGGCGCCAGGGCAATTTTTTTTGTTTGTTTTTTTAGAGATGGGGAACGACCGCTTAGGCAAGGGTCGCTCCCCTGGAGGGGCAAATTGTATTTAGGCCATTTTTGCCCGCTTTGGAGGCAGATCGGCCGATTTTAGGTCAATCTGCCCCCAAGGTAGGCACTTGGCAAAAAACACCTCTGTTTTCTGTAAACAAAATGGGATGTGTCCACGTTGGGTTTTGGGCCATTTCCTTTCGTGGGTGCTAGCCCTACCCACACAAGCGAGGTACCATTTTTATCGGGAGACTTGGGGGAACGCTGGGTGGAAGGAAAATTGTGGCTCCTCTCAGATTCCAGAACTTTCTGTCACCGAAATGTGAGGAAAATGTGTTTTTTTTAGCCAAATTTGGAGGTTTGCAAAGGATTCTGGGTAACAGAACCTGGTCAGAGCCCCACAAGTCACCCAATCTTGGATTCCCCTAGGGCTCTAGTTTTAAAAAATGCACAGGTTTGGTATGTTTCCCTAGGTGCCGGCTGAACTAGGGGCCAAAATCTACAGGTAGGCACTTGGCAAAAAACACCTCTGTTTTCTGTAATAAAAATGTGATGTGTCCACGTTGCGTTTTGGGTCATTTTCTGGCGCGGGCGCTAGGCCTACCCACACAAGTGAGGTATCATTTTTATCGGGAGGCTTGGGGGAACGCTGGGTGGAAGGAAATTTGTGGCTCTTCTCAGATTCCAGAACTTTCTGTCACCGAAATATGAGGAAAATGTGTTTTTTTAGCCAAATTTTGAGGTTTGCAAAGGATTCTGGGTAACAGAACCTGGTCAGAGCCCCACAGTCACACCATCTTGGATTCCCCTAGGTCTCTAGTTTTCAAAAATGCACAGGTTTGGTAGGTTTCCCTAGGTGTCGGCTGAGCTAGAGGCCAAAATCTACAGGTAGGCACTTTGCAAAAAACACTTCTGTTTTCTTTAAAAAAATTTGATGTGTCCATGTTGCGTTTAGGGGCATTTCCTGTCGCGGGTGCTAGGCCTACCCACACAAGTGAGGTATAATTTTTATCGGGAGACTTGGGGTAACATAGAATAGCAAAACAAGTGTTATTGCCCTTTGTCTTTCTCTACATTTTTTCCTTCCAAATATAAGAGAGTGTGTAAAAAAGACGTCTATTTGAGAAATGCCCTGTAATTCACATGCTAGTATGGGCACCCCGGAATTCAGAGATGTGCAAATAACCACTTCTCCTCAACACCGTATCTTGTGCCCATTTTGGAAATACAAAGGTTTTCTTGATAGCTATTTTTTACTCTTTATATTTCAGCAAAATAATTGCTGTATACCCGGTATAGAATGAAAACCCACTGCAGGGTGCAGGTCATTTATTGGCTCTGGGTACCTAGAGTTCTTGATGAACCTGCAAGCCCTATATATCCCCGCAACCAGAAGAGTCCAGCAGATGTAACTGTATATTGCTTTCAAAAATCTGACGTTGCAGAAAAAAGTTAGAGAGTAAAACGTAGAGAAAAATTGCAGATTTTTTCACTTCAATTTCAATATTTTTTTTTTCAGTTGTTATTTTCTGTAGGAAAGCCTTGTAGGATCTACACAAATTACCCCTTGCTGAATTCAGAATTTCGTCTACTTTTCAGAAATGTTGCGGTTTCTGGGATCCATCATTGGTTTCATGCCCATTTCCGTCACTGACTGGAAGGAGGCTGAAAGCACAAAAAATCGTAAAAATGGGGTATGTCACAGTAAAATGCCAAACTTGTGTTGAAAAATTGGGTTTTCTGATTCAAGTCTGCCTGTTCCTGAATGCTGGGAAGCTGGTGATTTTAGCACCGTAAACCCTTTGTTGATGCCATTTTCAGGGAAAAAAACACAAGCCTTCTTCTGCAGCCCCTTTTTCCCATTTTATTGAAAAAAACGAAATTTTCACTGTATTTTGGCTAATTTCTTGGCCTCCATCTGGGGAACCCACAAAATCTGGGTACCTCTAGAATCCCTAGGATGTTGGAAAAAAAGGACGCAAATTTGGCATGGGTAGCTTATGTGAACAAAAAGTTATGAGGGCCTAAGCGCGAACTGCCCCAAATAGCCAAAAAAAGGCTCTGCACAGGAGGGGGAAAAGGCCTGGCAGCGAAGGGGTTAATTAGTGAGGGTAACTCAGAAAAAAAAAAAAGGAATGACTCATGAGTACCATGACCCATACATCCTCATTGCTTGCATGTTTCAGTCTGTAGTACTGCCCACAGAGGCAGAGGCATTCATCAGGGCTAAGTTAAATCCTTACCTAGCCTCTACATGTGCTTGTGCACACAGGGTCCGATTAGAGAATGCTTTCTTTTTTAATCATACTTTACTAGGTTAGACGACTGCAAAGGATGTATCCTAAAGAGGTATATAAATATAGTGAAATAAAAACATATTAAGTATATGTACACCACTTGCGTGCACAAAAATACAATTTTTGTGCACACTAGTGCAGATCCTGCAAATCAACAAGGCACGCGTGGTGAAAGGCACTGTAGTCACACAGTTGTATGGGTAAAAACATTGGGAATCCAATCTCAACATTCATGAGCTTTAGTGAGTCTGAATATGATAAGTATACTCCGTCTAATCATGGTGACTACCACAAATTTAGCTTCATCCATCATCTTTAGTAATCTGGTAATTATCATTTGTCATACACTCAATCAGAATTGTATTAATTGCAAACAACATCTCTCTTTCTTTGTGCCATTATTTAGCCTGTAAAAAGTCATATAACACGCTTTGTTGTGTTGTTTGGAACAATTTAAACTGCCCATCTCAATTACAGTCATAGTAATCAGGCCACTGCGGTATTCGTAACAAACACACTTAAACAACATTCAGATAACTTACTTCATCAAGAGGTTATGATGGTCCTGTTGCCCCCGCAAATCGCCTGTCGTCCTCCATAATGATGACTGATTGTCAGACTGACTGGGCGTTTTATATGGTTGGCAGACTGGAGTCTCCAGCGAGTTGCATTGTTGCACGTCACACTCTACATATTGGCGTATAGCATCTGACGTCCTTGTGGTGTAGTTGTTGCAGTAGAAATAGGGAAAAGTAGCTTCTCAAGTTAATACGTATCCAAGATCCCTGGTTCACTACCAATTGACTGAGAGGTTGGAGACAAAAATGATGTATTTTGAGACCGGTAAGCAAGACATGATGTATTATGTCTTGCCTATTGGTCTCTGCATCAAGAATAGGTTAAGGTTGATAACGCGTCCAGCCCTTATAAATTACCTGTACCTGGACACGTTGGAGGTCGGTGAATATTTTAACCGAGTCGGGCTCTCCTCATCCTCAATAGTCGAGTCACTCAGATCAATAATCAATAACTGTTGTAATCGGTAATCAGTACTCAATTAGTAGGTCAGTATAACACATCTGAAATCAATAACAGTTGGTATTTCGGCGCACCATAACCTTTCAGTCATGAATAACCACACCAGTTTATTAAAAGTTAGTGAATTTATTTCCCTATATTAACAAAGCTAGCACGATATATATATGTCTCAAGACCAATTGATATATGTATATGAACATTACTAGCTGTCCATAACGGCGGAAGAAACGCAATCTACGCAAAATCTGAATGATGATACACTCTGTTATAGCAATGCAAATCACTAATGTGACTAACTGTATTTGACTAATTGCATACATTCGGTCAGCATAACAAGATTTCAATTCTTCATGATACATTGAATGAATACCTCGACTAACCTCTAATTAGCATTGGCATGTGGGACTTCATGCAAAACGAATTTAGTCAACACAAATTTGGAAAACTTCTAGCTAGGACTCTATCAAAATAGCAGTTGGTACCTAAAAGGAAAAACACAATGCATAATACATTTATCCTTTCATATTTACCAAATACAATCAGCATTCAAGAAAAGTCTTCGTCCTTCAGGTACCGGTTGATCAGCATGGGGCAAATTTCAAAGGGGCAAAGTTAAGGGCAAGCTTCCTTGCAGCGGCAAGGAGAATAGGGCAAAGTTACTGCATGGGCAAGACGGAGCAAATCAAAGTTAAAGTCTCTAGGGTGAGAATTCTTAAAGTCTCTTTCTCTCAGATAGAGAAAAGGGCATCAGGGTGTCGTCCAAAATGGAGTCTGGCATCAGGCTTCAAACTGGCATCAAGGAAAATGGCTGACTTCTCTTTGTCCGGTGGGTTTAAGTAAGAAACATTCCAAATTCTGCAGGGTCTTCCATTGGAGGGTTCATAGGTTGGCTTCAAATTGTCCAATCAAAATTGTCTTTTACTAGCGCCCATTTATGCATACACTGTCCTTGGAGCCTTGGAACACAAATTGTATCATGGTTTGCCAATTATTTTACTATCTGTACCTTCATTGTCCGCACCTGCAGAGACTGACCTTGTATCAAAGGGGATGTAACCGGCCTAGCACGAAACCTTGGAGATAAGTGTACCAGCCAGTTTCTACTGGAAAAATACAACTTCAAGCAAGAATATATATTTCATTAATTCAAGGAAAAAAATCACGCAGTTAGAATTTGAAACCAAGCAACTAGGCCAAAGCCTGTACTAAATTTAAGCTAAGCAAAACAGTTTTCAAACAAGAAATCATGGCATACATTTGCGATTATGACGGATTACTACAATTTTAATACTTCGTGATTAATAAAGCTTGTTTATAATGATGGCGAACTACCCTGAGGGCACAATTTCCCTCGTACATTATTTCTTTTACTAAAATCACACTACATTACACGTATTGATTACACAATTTATATGAATATATGTCGGACCTTCTTTTTCTGCGTCATCAAGGTTACTTATTATGTAGCATGCCACAATAAAGTGGTTGAGGTTTCTTTATCCAAAAATATGTGGTTTCATTCAGACTCATTAAGACGGTTGCTAATACAGTTTGTTGCACGTGTTGCGAGATATTACATTGATATGGAGGTAGTTAGATGTGGACATAACTGGATTAATTTGCTGTAGTGTAATTACAAAAACATTATGCAAGATTATGTGGAGTTACGCGAGGAGCTTAACCCTGCAGTTAGCTTTATTTCCTTCGCACAAAATGGACCCGAGAATGCATTTTGTAATAGGAAGATGCAGCTTTGCTCTAGAAAAATACAGCTAAATGCAACAGAGAATGAATAGCAGCAGCCAGCAGGCACTCAAGCTCTATTCCTATGCTCTTGCAGTAGGTATTTTTGCCACAAATTACTCTAAACAACATAAACAGGCATAAGCATGTTTTTTTTTGTAATTTCACATCTAAAGACTAATATGAAATTAGCAAAGTTCCTCTGATTACTCCGGTATGATTAAAATGTCGCCACAGCCTAGCAATAATATCTTCTTTTCCCCTCACTCTCGTTTGGGTAGATCAAGATGATTACATTTACACTGATACCCCTAGCAATTCTTTTGAAAAAACTCTCATTCACCCTACACAAAATGTCTTAAAATTCCATTCAGTTTTTAGGCAACGTGATTTAAAACATTATTTGCCACACACATATTCCCCAGTATTCCTCAGAAAGAATAATACTATTTTCTTTTTGTAAAGCCATAGAACCCCACCAATTTTCACCCTCCCAGCCTGAATCTTCCCTCTTGTTGTCACCACTGGGGGCCATGGCCCCCAAAGTTATTGTTGCTAGCTACGGCTCTGGATACAGAAATGGCAGAGCCTGGATTGTACGCATCGCACACTAGCCATTAGCACGTAATAATCAAGGAAAAGATGGTTGAAAAGACGCAAGTGCTGCAATCATAGAAATAAATCATGGTCAAAAGTTGTGTCTCTAACCGTCAAACATCTGACGTGAATTTCCGAGTCTCTCAATTTGTAAATTAAAATTACAACAAACATTCCTTGTGCAGGAGATTGCAAAAGTACCCATAATCCATTTACCCATACCCATCATATATTTGAAAAAGTTGTTAAATAAACGTGCTAACATTGAAAAAACTTGGATTGACGGCAAAAGCAGATCCTCATACAACGTATTGTTCCTTCAAATTGCACTCATTTTCTATTAAGTTTCTGATAAAATTAATTGTTAAATGAGTAACCTTACCCCTTTAAGATGGCCACTTCAGTTATACATATCTGAGGGCAGGCTCCATCAGCATGTCTTTGGAAGTCCTTCACTGTGTTATAAAAGTTGCTTCACAGCCAGGAGCCTTAAATTATCATTCACCATGGTGCCTATTCCCTGTGTCTCTACACAAGATCCACAGATTAAACCCACAGTAACCCTCCTAAGGAGAGTATTAATGTGAAAAAATACTGATTACGCTTTTTCTACAAGGTGAAATGTAAAGCGCTTCTGATAGACAAGGGTGTTAATTCCCTAAGGGGGTTGCTGCTCCTCAACTGGACTTGATCAACACATTTAAATGCAAATTACAATGTAAATAGTAAAGTACATTAGGCTTCACAATGAAAATAAGGCCAATATAAAAAATGACCAAGGGTCAAAAAATTACAAAAGGAAAATAAATGGTTAGAATCAGTCAGTTAGTCACTTTAAATCAAGAGAGAACATTTAGCTCAGAATAAAGGGCAAATAATAAAATAGCAGAATAAAGCATCGTTCGTCTCAAATAGAATGAGTCATAAATCGGAGGTCAGATCGACACAGTGGCGTAGCGTGGGTTGTCAGCACCCGGGGCAAGGCAAGTAATTTGCGCCCCCTAACCCGGGGCAAGGCAAGTAATTTGCGCCCCCTAACCCGTGGATTTAGTCTCTTCCAAGATGTTGCGCCCGGTGCGGCCGGCCCCCTCTGCACCCCCCACGCTACGCCACTGGATTGACATAATGTTGCCATTTAAAGTGCGGTGGAGAGTGGAGAGAGTGAGCCCAATCAGCACTATCCCTCCGATTCACGTAATGCAGTTTCCATTCCTGGTGCCCTCCAGGCACCTAAGTTATTAATACAGATGCTACTACTTAATATACAAGGGCATGTTCTCAACAGAAACCACTGTTTCCAATAAGTGAGTTCTTGGGAGCAATCGCATTCAATTAAACAGTGTGACACAGAACTCCAAAGGAAAAAACATCATTCTGTACCTGGAAAAGTGATGTTACAACTCAAAGCAGTATTTACCATGTTGCAGGTGTGAATAATCTGTATGCAGGGTGAGACAGGAACAAAAATAATTACATGTTGAAAAGATGGTTGCAGACAGCACTAACCATTTTGAAATTAAGGTAAAAATTAGCTAACGTTTTCAAAAGCAATGTTCACTCAAACAATGTTATTTCTTCTACATGTTACTTTTCTTTTATCATTGTTAATGCTATTATAGATATAATTATAAAACCCTCTTTCAAGCCCATCTGATGATTTTTGAAATCATCACAATCCACATTTCTTTAGCTATATCCACTTAAGCTATAATTTTCTTTGATTTCAGAATCTTACTTCTGGCTTGCTCCAACTTGTTCACTTTATTATACATCTTGGATCAGATGTCTTCTAGCCCATGATTTTTCAGTTCTCTTTTTTTTCTGTCCACTACTGAAAGCTTTGTCAGACACCCACGATTTGGCCTCCCTTTGATAGAAGGCATCGAAAACCTTTTCTCTGCAAAATAACACTCAATTAAAAAATGTAAACAATTATTGCAGGGTTTAATCTGGTACTATACTCCTATTTTATCAAACAACTCACTAATTTTTTAAAACTCTTTCCCAATGACATCAAACTATAAACTAAGGGGCATATTTATACTCTGTTTGCGCCGAATGTGCGTCACAAATTTTGACGCACAATCGGCACAAACCCTGCCCCATATTTATACTTTGACATCCGACCCCGCGGGCGTCAAAATTCCACCATGTGCGTCATTTTTTGGAAGGGGGAACCAGCCTTGCGTTAATTATATGCAAGGTAGGCGTTCCCTTCCAAAAAATGACTTTAAGGCCTGTGCCCCATATTTATACTCTGATGTCATTTTGACGCACAGGAGGGGGTGGGCCTTAAAAAATGATGCACAGTCTGATGTGCGCCGTTTTTTAACGCCTGGGTCAGGGCAGGTGTTAAGGGGCCTGTGGGCTCGGAATGCCACTATGCCCAATCACCATGCCCAGGGGACATAAGTCCCCTGGGCATGGCCATTGGGCAAGGGGGCATGACTCCTGTCTTTGCTAAGACAGGAGTCATGTCAATGGAGGTTGGGCGTAAAAAAAATGACGCAAATCCGGTTTGAGGCCTGAATTGTGCCTCAGACCTGACTTGCCCCATTTTTTGACGCACAACCCCCATTTTCCCATACGCCGGCGCTGCCTGGTGTGAGTCATTCCATAAATAATGCGCCCACATGGCGCGTTGGCATGGCGTTAGCCGGCGGTAATATTTTTGACGCACAACTGCGTTGGCGCAGTTGTGCATCAAAAAGTATAAATATGGGCCTAACTGTTTTCCATATGAAGATAAAGGCCACAGTTCCTCAAGAACCCTTACCTCACGTACAATGTTGATGAGATTTAAAATAACTTTGTTAGTCTGATTGCTGTTATTGGGTAAACATATGCAACAATTATGTATCCTCAACATGTGGCACACTCTGCCTTCTTTCACTAATAATACTAGAACAAGTCTATTTTGCATAATCATGGCTTGCATTTCCATTATCTCCTTGTTAATGGTTTTTAAGGCACCAACAACAAAAACAGCCGACTGATTCACCAAGATAGATTGTTTTCTGATTTTCCCTTCATTCACACCTATTTCAATGGATAGAATCGTAGCACCAAATTTATCTCCTAACATTTAGTCAAAGCTACACTCTTTTCTCTTTACTATTGTATCATCCCTCTCACAGAATTCATCCATATGACAAACACAGGCAAAATTAAGCCTAAATAGAAGCTACCCCCCAATTATGAGGGAGTTTAAAATGGGCAGTACAACCACATGCATAATAACTCCCCTTGCTAACGGGCCCTCATCCAGTCAAAATCATATTATTTGTAAATAACTTTCTTTACACTCACTCCAAACCATTATGAATTGTTTTCCTTCTGTTTCTTTTCACCTACCTTACACATTTGTCCCTGAATTTTGGGTGCACTCTTGTATTTCTAACCATCTCATCTTCCCTTTCTAACTTAATCTGTCTTTCCACCTCCCACATTCCACTGAAGTTTGTCTTCCATTTATTAAACTCTTCCACAAACTCCTTCTTATCTCTATTCAACCTAATTGTAAATCAGTTAAAAACATTGTTAATTTGATTAATTTGTGTAACGTGTGTAATGTATCTAGACATAGTCCCAGGCTTTCACTTCCATAATAGGAAAGCAAGGCTCATTCTCCAAAGGAACATCATAATTTGAACAATATAATTGAAGAAAATCCTTTAATATAATATATATTATGAACACACTGCATGACAAGGAGTAGGCGCTGGATAGATAATCGTATGTCATGCCTTCAGCAGCAGATGGAGACAGAAAGGTAAATATATTAATAGGATAACTACCAAAAGTAATTGTAAAAAGTTTCAGTAATATTCTTGCCATTAATCATGTTTGTTCTATGAAAAATTCTGCAAAAAATAAAATCAAAACCGAACTACAACATGCTAAGTGTAAAATCAAAGAACTCTAAATTTCATCAAAATGCTTAGATGTTATTCAGTTTATAATTCAATAAAATAGGAGCCAGCTATTTTTACCCAGATTCCTAAATGCAAATCCTAAAATATTCAACTGAATAAATAAGGTACAAAACAAAACAGATTTTAATTTTAATCTCAGTTCAATATTTCATCAGAGCACATGATTATTCAGATATGATAGTTTCTACTTTGATCAGTTCATACATATGGTTGCTTTTTAAAAATGATTGGTTAGCCTGTTAGAATTATGACTTCTTCATCCGATTTTCCAATTTGTTGGGTATGAACTTTATAACACCATTCAGGAAATGCATACTTTCTGTTAGACACACTCAAGCTTTTTTGTCTTTTGACTTCCTGCTGTTCACTGTCACTTTGTTCTACTTTCTCAGTTTCTTCTTGAATTGTTTTGGGTCTTTGATCTTTCTGTTACTCTTTACCTTTTTCATTAACCTCTTGAACAAATATCTTCACAAGACACTCTTTAACTTGAAGTGCTGATGACCATCTGAGATTTACAGTGCACATTTTCATCTTCAGAGCTGTTTTCGACCACTGTGGACACCCTTACTTCATTTGCCACAGATTGAGGATGGTTTTCCATGTGATTATCTTTGCCCATCACATTTAATCAAGACTCATCAAGTGTTCATGAGATATGGAGCTTTAGTCTCAGTCTTTATTTCTTAATCTTGATTTGAAACTCTTGACTATCCTCATCTTAATCTTCCTCTTTTAGCCCTAAGGCTTGATCAGGCCAGACCTGCTGACACTCATCTTGCAGAGACTCAACTCGCATTTGTTCTCCTTCAGTGCCCACACATCAGGTTTGGGATTCGATTTGATGAATTTGTGGCTGCTGTCACCATTCCTTCATCAGCTTGTTTTACTCTCTTTGTGTGCAACTTGTGACACCACTGTGGCAATGTGGCACATTTAACAGTAGTGTGGGTCAAAAAGATCACTTTGTGCTGCCCCTTCCAACAGAGCTCCAGACAGGTCTTGGAGGCATGCTTTTCCACCAGAACCCAGTCTCCAGGGCTGAAGTTGTGGCACTGTTCCTGCCCCACTGGTGTTGTCTCCAAGTAAACTAGATAGGAAATACAATGCACCACATCAGCCAGCCCTTTGCAATACTCTTGTCTGTAACTGCAATGGAATTTCTCGTCAGTTATCAAGGCTATAAAGAGTAGCTCCATGATATTATCCTTAAAAAGGGTGCCACAATCCAATTTGAAAGAAACTGGCATGCCAAATCCTAGGATTCACTCCTTTGATAGTAGTTTGGCTATAGTTAGGCTATTATGTCTTCTATTTGGGTATGTCTTGACCTACATGGAGAAAAGACAAACTACCACTAAAATATACCTAAGCCCGTTACACACAGGCATCACCACACAATCTAACTGCATTTGAATAAATGGGGCAACAAACTTTCCTATGTGATTCATGATCACAGCTGCTTTCTTGCCAACTGCTAACAGCTGTCAGTGCATCACTGCCACACACTGACAGCCATGGACGTAAGATCTATGTTAAAGCAATATTTCAAAAGGTATGAATTATCTCATCCCTTCCCAAAATGTGGAAGACCATGGAGGTGTCTGAATATTGCAGGCTACTGAGTATCTTGCAACATAGACCTGCCATCCTAAAACCCAAGTATCTCTTGCATCTTTGGTACTTCTTTCTCTTACTCACTTTTCTTCTCATTTCTGGGTGCTTCATATTGGAGTCCTCTGAGCTCACTGAATGTCTGAACTGTTGTCCACACCATACTGTTCACATGGTCACTGTCCGTTTTACATGGTTTGGCTACATTGAATGAGCTGGACTCAGAAATCCAATATTTAGTCATCTGATTGGCACATGTGCTGCCCAATTAGATCATGTCATTGCTACTCTTGTGTTATGCACATTTCACAACAGAAATGTATCTAGGTAACTGCAATGCTTCAAAAAGATCTAGAATACAGATCCCATTTCATATTGGGAAACCAGAGTATGTCACTAAACCCCCATGTGACCATAACTGGCCAAAATCATGGATCACGCCAAACCTATACTGGCTTTTGGTATAGATTGTAACACTCAAATCATCAGCCACAGAGCATGTGTTTGTTAAGGCGATCAGCTCAGCTACTTGTACTTAGGTTACAGTGCTCAAGTAGGATGCTTGCATAATACCAGGTGTGATGAAAACTGCATATGTGGCTCTTAAAGTTCCACAAGGATCTCTCAAACAAGATCCATCCGCAAATAGTGCCAAATCTGCCAAGTCAAGTGGTACATCTAATATGTCAGGTCTTGGCTTGGTGCATAATTCGGTGACATCCACAGTCATAGACAAACCTTCCTTCCTCAAGAATCATGATCTGGAATTGGCAAACGTGTTATGGGATTCAGAACATTGCACCTTCTGATGTAAATATTTTCAGCCGCCAATATAATTTGTTCGAACTTGGTCAAAAGGCTTTTAGTCATATGCAGAGTTTGAATATGAGTCAGTAAAATCTCAACTGAATGAGGAACCACCACAATAAGAACACAACCCATTACAATGCCTTCCCTCTGCTGGATCCCCACACTGACTGTTGTGACCCATTTGAGACAACCAGAAAGTGCCAAGGTCACAGAAGCCAGTATAGATGAAATGTAAGTCAATGCTGTCTCACTTCTGTATGATCTGTGCCACCAAAGACAGTGCACACCCATCACGTTTGTGACAGATGAGAAAAATCCTCCTCAAAGTCTGGCATTCTTACTGTTGGTGAACTACAGAGATTGTCTCTGAGCTCTAGGAATGCATAAATGCATTTGTCATCTTAGGGGATCGGATCATTTACATCATTGTAAGTAAACCTCTGTAGAGGCTTTGTCATTAGGAAAGATTTTGGAATCCACTTACGACAGTAGTCAACTATTCTCATGAGCATTCACACTTCTCTATGGGTTGTGTGTGGATTCATTTTCAGAACTGTTGAAATGCACTCTTGGGACACCTTTCTCACTCCCTTCTCAATGTAGTGTCTCAAATACAGGACCTCTTTTAACAGTACTGGAGTTTTTTATGAGACACTTTGTGCTCTTTTGTTTAGACGCCACCAATAATTCCTCAGTATATTGTACATGTACTGAATTACAGAGCAACTGTAAGGTCTCCAGATTTTTCTTGAATATCTGATTAAAGATTGAACAGCTTTCTGTATACCTTTGAGGAAGCCTAGACCATACTGAAGTTTTGTTCATAATTGTAAATGCATCTCATGTAGGAGAATGGAGAAAATGATTGGCATAAGCCTATGCCTGAGAACCACTGCACATCTGATGGGATTAGGAAAAGGATTGTAAGAGGATTCTGTACCACAGGTCAGCATGCAATAACAATTTTATTAATATTTCTATGGACATGTACTATTGTCCATTTTGTAATTTGCTTTTTAAAGTCCCATACTTGAGGAATTACAGGGGCTGTCCAATACATCCTTTAGAATTTCCTGATCTATCATTTGTTTAATCATTGGTGTCATTCCTTACATTTACTCTGGAGTAAGATCATAACGGACCGTTCAGGAATAAACTGTGCCTGGTTTCATTTTCTTCCCACTGGCTCAAAATCTTTTATCAGTTTAATGTCCTTGTCCACAAAATCCCAAACGTCCTCCTTCACTCTACATTTTAAATCAGGAGGGAATTCTCCTTTTGTCAAACAAGGTACAAACAGATCTCTGACTCTTGTGATTTTATTTTAAAATCATCATGTTTATCTTGGGTCTGAATTGTCACTCTATCTGATGTACAGAAAGTTGGGAAATTAATCTTGCACAAAATATCCCTTCCTAATAGATTGTGTCACTTATTAAGAATACATGTTTTTTTTCAATAGATCCTATGTGTACTGGGACATTTCCTGAAAACTGCTTTGTTATCTGCTTATTCGAAAAGCCTACAACTTTAATTTCTTTTCCCAAGAGGGGTAGGTTTGGAACCTCCATCGGACAAAATGTGGAGCAGGTAGTGCCCAGATCAATCAAAACTGATACTGGCTGGCCATTCACTCCACTTTCTACATATTTGCTACTCTGGTCTACCTCTAGGATTGCACCAACTGTGCAATCCTCCTCCCTCCTAAGGCATGGCCATTGTGATTAATTAGGGACAAGTCCAGTTAGGTTTCAGGCTTTGCTAAAAGCTGGGGAAAGCTTTCGTCAGTTAATAAATGGTTCTGTTGGAATTTAGAATTTAGTTGAAAATTATATCCTTCATTTTGCATGTTTTACTGCATCACTGGGGATTCTGCTATTCCTGCATTGTCTGGTCTCTGATTCTGAATGCTCTGCACATGGGTCAGTCCGGCTGTGGTTACCCACTGCATCGCCCTATTCTGACAAATTCAAGGTGTTAAATTGAGGATTCACCAGACCTTAATTCTGTTGGGATTCAGTCCACAATCTAATTTTCAATATGTTATCTTGTTTCAGGAATGGCATGACATGCACTGTTTCAGAGTGCTAATGCTCACATTCACATTTGAATTATCAACAAAACCTCTACCACGATGAGAAAGAACATTTACTGTTTGCTCATGCTGAGCACAACCCTGAATACCAACTCCAGTTCTAGAACACCCATTTTTGTGCCTGACTCTTCAATAGAATCAGTATCAGAGTCTGACACAAAAGAACTTCTCTGCCACTCCTATGTGCCATTTTCGTTTGCACCAACATGTGTTACTGTAATACTTCACATACTTCAATATTTCTTTTACGGACTCTGTCTGACAGCACATCACATTTTGTTGTATCTGAGAGAACTGGGTTCTGGGTGCAAACCACTCACGACCACTGAAACAAATCTACTAAAGTTTTCGCTAGCTTGGTCATCAATTCCACTGCACGGTCGATAGATCTGCATTAGCTTCTAATAATAGGCACAGGCTGACACTTTCAGTCCTTGCATTGCCCTCATACTTTCAGATTAGTTCCCCTCTCTACCTGCTCAAATTTCAATTTTAAATGCTCAGTTACTGCTTGGTATTTGTTCATCACTTCTAGAGACGGACTAATATTTGGGACAGCCCTTGTTGGTTCTTCTGTTAGCCAATTCCCAACCCCTTTACATTCCATTTGAGGGCCTTTGGGAACCACAATCTCAAACAGGGTGTTGAGGTGACATCGGGCTCTCCCATAGGACTTTAGAAGCAGTAACAAGTCTTGGGCTCTCCCCTATGCTTTGTAAATGAAAGTAAATCTGATTGACTCCAAGACACATGGGCCCATATTGATACTTTTCTAGCGCCACATTTGCAACGCTTTTTGACGCAAAAGCAGAGCGAACTTACAAAATACAATTGTATTCTGTAAGTTTATGCCGCTTTTGCGTCAAAAAGCGGCGCAAATGCGGTGCTAAAAAGGTATAAATATGGGCCATAGGGGCATATTTATACTTGTTTTGCACCAAATTTGCGTAATTTGTTTCACACAAATTTGGTTCAAAACTAACTCCATATTTATACTTTGGTGCTAGAATCATAAGTACAGGTAAGTATTTTTATTTTTTAAGTGCCACTGGGGGCCCTGAAATGGTCCCCCCTACATGGCACTGGGTGCAATGGCCATGCCCAGGGGACCCTGGTCCCCTGTGCTGGCCATTGGGGTGGTGGGCATGACTCCTGTCTTTTCAGAAGTCATGTGGTATGCATGGTTTTGCATCAGAAAATGACACTGTGCTGGTTAGAGTCATTTTCTTTACTATAACTTGCCTAATGTCATTTTTTGGTGCAAAACCTCCTTTTCCCATACCGGCACTCCCACCCGGCTATGTCATTTGTTTTTACGCTAGCCTACCCTTTGCGCCGGCTTGCACCATTCCATGAATATGGTGCCCTGCTGGCACTCAAGAATGGTGCATGCCGGTGCAAAACCTTTTGATGCAAAACTGGGTTAGTGCAGTTTTGCACCAAAAAGTATAAATAAGACCCATGCATTAATCCAAGCACTCCTTCTCTCAGGGAATCCAGTAATCACTCCAGTCTCAGGCTTACTGGCATATGTCTCCCTCTCAACATCACTCACTACCTTTTTCTTTTTCACTATGATCTTTCTTTCCTTGACCAATTGTGTTTCTTGAATTTCTTATACTTTTCCCATTCTCAAATGTAATTTACTAATTCTTTAATGTGCAATCTTAAACTTGGCAATCTCATCTACTTTATTTCTTCATCACCCATTACCATTCTGAAATGTGTTCACAAATATTTTCTCCCATTCACGTCAACCTCAATTTCTTCAGACACAGTTTCTCATATGTCTCATGGGCATGCCTAGCAGCTTCTTTCCTTAAATAGCTCAACTCAGCCTCATCACATGTATTCAATTTCCTGATGTCAATCGTGTCCCTCAAAAGTTTTTCAAATTCTGGGCCTGACTCAAAAAGGTAACCTTACACTTTTGTGTAAGTTTGCTAATTTTGGTATTTATGAACTATAAGACTACTTTTACTAATAATAATTTTAGGACTGAGGAGACTCCACACTTGAAAAGTTAGGCCTTGCTAGCAGTCTTTAATCTTACTAATCTTTCTGTCTTTCTTGTCTTTCTCACTCTCTTTAACAATTAGAGGGTAAACACCTACAACTTCAACCATACTTACATGCCATTTTTGCTGTCTCAAATTCCATCTAACCAATTGCTAACAGTATGTCCAATCTGACTTTTCATTCTCTTTTGTTTGCCTTCTCATGTGCAACATGCTCCCATGCATGTAATGCTGCAAATTGAGCAGGTCTAGGGTGGGGTTTCATTTCATACATCACTTATCTCAAATTCACAAGCGTTTTCATTTTTAAGGTACTACTTATGAGGAATTAAATGTTCTTTTAACAGGAGTGTCCGTGTTTCAATCTTTAATCCATAGGCAAGTGTTTAAAACCTTGCTAAATGCCAAGTAATATGAGCTTGTACGTTCAGGTGATAATTTGTCTTCCTTACAAATGGTAATAAAAAGTTTCCTAAATGAAATTCTCATTTTCTTTACTGAAATACACCGTATTGAAACACATGCTACAAACAACAGTAATCCATTAATCTAAACAGAGCATTTAGTGATAAGTAACAAATCCCAGCTCAACTCTTGATACTAACCAACAAATCCAACTGCGGCAGCTAATGACATATGATAATGAATCACAGCACAACTCTCAACACAATCGACTATTTGCAGTGTATTAATTTCAAAGTTTTACCCAATCACAGCACACCTTTGCATAGTACCATACAACACAACCAATAAATCACAACCCGATTTGCCACAATTTAATATCTGAGTTCAGCCCATTTAAAATGACTAAATAATTAACAATCCTTGTCTGCTTCATCTTTAAATAAAAAAGGGAAACCAAATCTCTTCTAAAAGAAGCCACACAAACAGGGGAAACACTTGGCCAATGGTAACATACTCTGATTAGTGCATTTACTCCTGTGTACCAAAAAATAAACAATCACGATCTGAATTAAAATACATTTACAACTAGACCTTTAGTAAATCCCTATGATGTGCGGATGTGGCTCTTCAGAACATACCCTTCAACTTCAGCAGAAAAGCTTCAGCAACAAGTTAATATCTCAGGAATTTGAATTATTGATGAAATCTCATAATCTATAGAGCAATCACTAAAAGCACATTCAATAAACATGAATAAACGTCTAAAATATAACTGCACATGCATAGCCCTCTTGGAGACAAATAGTTGGCACAAAATAAGACAAAAACATCAAAACAACAAAAACAAGAACTCTTGCTATTCTGCTAATGAAAACTGCATTTCCAAGGAGTTAGACCTGTCAGCTTTAGGGTGGGCTTTCTCTAAATACTTTTCCTATTCCCCTCCTGTTTGCTGAAATTTGTTTTTGCTGGCTTTACGAGACGGTGCTCTTTGCCACTGTGCTAGTCAGTGTTAAAGTGCTTGTGCTCACTCCTCAAAACATGGTAATTTGGCCTACACCTCATTATCACATTTAACTTACTTATAACTTCTTAGAAAAATGGTACAGCATGAACCCCGGGTCTGTTTATTTAAATGCTACTAGTCGGCCTACAGCACCTGTTGTGGTACCCTAAGGCCCATAAGGCAGTGGCAATGTATTTAAAACGTTGGACAGGCACATTTAAGGGTTACATGTCCTGATAGTGAAAAACTCTTAAATTTGTTTTTCACTACCGTGAGGCCTACCTCTTTCATTAGATAATATTGGGTTACCTTATTGCAGTTAATAGGTGATAAGTTTTGTTTGGGTAGAGGTACAAATGCCATGTTTGCCCTCAAGAGATTTGTAATTTAAAATCCTCTTCAATGGTACAGTCCGATTTTAAGTCACAAGTTTGAAAGTGCCACTTTTAGAGTGTTGGCATTTTCTAACCATTTAGTGCCTGAAGCCTGTTTTCTGTGTCACATAACTGTGAACAGTTGGAAGTTGGTTTTTGTGTATTCTTCCCAGACAGTGAGACAAAGTGGGGCTAAGTGTTGGTAGGATGGGACATCCTGCCAGGATGGGAGTGGCCGAAATGTTCTCTGCCCGCTTACATTTCAAAGGATCTGCCTCAGCACATTCCCAAAGAACTTCACAACAGCCTTTTGTCACCCTAGACATCTCAGAGCCTGGGAAGGGAGGAAGGAAATTCCTGGACCATCTGAAGAAGTGAAAACTCTGAAGGTTTCTTCCTTTTCAAAGCTGGCACCAGGTATAAAAATAGGACCCTCAGACCCATTCTTCAGTGGAACAGCAGAGGACACTCAGAAGGCCTGGCTTGTAGTTCAGAGGACTGCCTTACTGCTTGAATCCTGCTTGGTACTTAGGAGGCATGCCATACTGCCCCCAGAGGACTGCCCTGCTCCTTGAAGCCTGCGTTGAACAATGAGAGGACTTTTCTCCTGCTTGAGGACTGCCTTGGTGCTTTAACCCAAGACTATCAAAGTGACCAGTAACCAAGGGCTTGTTGGCTGGCCTCCTGTTCAGAGTTAGAGAGACATGGAAAGCTCCAGTACTTGAACCCTGCACCTTTACCCTGTCGAAAGTGAATCCTATCACCCAGGTGGTGCCCACTCAGTCCTGGACCTTTGGAAGTGCCCTCAGGACTGAATGGGACTTACATTTCAGCCACAAAGTACTCTAAGAACCAACAGGAGACTAGGACCTACCAGCTCACTGATCCACCGAAGGTGTATCTCCAGTCAGGCTGACTCCGAGGTAGATCCCACTACGTTCTTCTCTGCAGCAGCAAATCCTGGTCAGTGGCTCCTTGTAGAAGAGCTATATGGCCTCATAAAGCCCCTTTCAGTTACAGCCTGTTGTCTTGTCACGCTAGACATTTTCGACTTCCACAAAGTGACAAAGTCAGAATGTAGAAATCTTCACCTCACCTTTGTTCAACGACTCCCTAATAATGATACCTCATCTTTGGAGACTGCTGGTCACCTTGTCATGCTGAATTTTACATTCTCAGACATTTTGTCTTATAATTTCTTCTAAATTTGAAGATAATCCAAGACTGGGCCCAATCCACCTCATGTATCCTGTAGGAAATTGGGTTACTAGTTGAGAGGGGTGAAATCCTTCTTAAGCAGCAATTCTTCTCAGGGTGAAGTCATAATCAAACCCTAAATTACCCTGTCGACCCTCAGGTAGCTTGGCACAGAGCAGTCAAGCTTAACTTAGAGACAATGTGTAAGGTATTTGTGCAACTTTGCAAACAGTAATACAGTGAAAACACACCCCACACCAGTTTAAAATAGAGAGTAAGTTTTAATAAATAAAACAAGACTAAAACAACAAAAATCCAATCAATAGAACCGCGGATATTCAATTTTAAAGATTTTTAGTAGAAATAGAGCCAAAAAGCACAAAGTACCAATTGTGGATACCTGGTGATGGCAGACCAGGACAAAGTCACAGGTTCAGACTGACAACGCTGGAGTGTGAACCAGTCACAGGGACCCACTACAGCCCATTTAACAAAGAACATTAAATCCTGGTTTGCAGAGTATTATGCGGGTCCACGTCGCAGATGTGTCGCACAGTAAAAGCGATGTGTCAGTTCCAAGATTCAGCAAGCCTCTGGTGTGAGGTTCTGTATCCTCATCAAGAATCCCATTAATGAAGTGTTGGAGTGCAAACATTATTAATAAAAATTGTGAAATTGTGCATTAATAAATACAAATGTGTAGCTGTTGTGCTGGACACCATAAAACGTGTATAAATATGAAAAATAACTGCCTAAAGACAATTTATTTTGTTTATTCATAATTAAATGTACTGAAATATGAATATAAAAATGTACTGAAAGGATTATTAGATTATTATGAAATATTTTATTCTTCATGTTTTAGCATTGGTTTTAAAAAGGCTTCATGTATTACTAATTTTCCAGAGGCAATGTTTGAAAAGTATAAAGTCTGCAAATAATGTTTCTCTAAGCATCCTGTGTGGCTTGTACTCTGTGGAAAAGTTATGTTCTTATGTTGTAACTTTTGTCTGTCTTCCTGGGATGAGATAATGTGTACCCAGTGACAATAGTCTTCAGTGCTCATGTATAACCTGCAACAATTGTATTCTACTGCAGAAACTGGTGACTGCAGTGAGAGATGAGGATCCAATCTTACATGCAGAAAATGAAGAAAATATATCTCTGAAACGTGGAATAGTTTTAATTGGTTGTGACCAAAACCACCCCATAGTCTGACCGATAGAAGCTTGGTTAGTTGCTTTCTGGGGATTTATTATAGAAAAACTCAGCTGATGTAAGCCCAGACTTTACTTTTCTCAGCTAGTGAAATGATGTGTTCCTGTTTCTTAGCTCTCTGTCTATGATTCTGATAGTTCAGATGCATTGAAGCTAAACTATACTGAACTGTTCCCTATTTTGTCATTGCCCAATGAAGAAGACCAGAAGATGCTCTTTCTTGCAGATTTTTATGTCTTCTCTTTTTAGAAAACCCTACTGCTAATTTTGGTTAGCGTCATAGTCAGATGTTTTCCAAATACATTTTTGTCTTCTTTTCTTTTTGCATACAGCCCAAATATGCATTTTGAATCAGAGTAATAGCCAGTGATGTCAAATTCTCGATTTGACTCTTTCATATAGTTTGATTGTAAACAATTAATCAGCAATAAATAAATGTATTCTGTGTTTATCATTCATCTGTTATTATTATTCTGAATGGTGGTTCTTTTACTGTTTAATGATAAATAGTTTGTCCAAGTTAAGATTCCTTCAAAGATTTGGTCAGCCTGTGTTGTTTCTGTACTTTTGGTCTTGCATTTGATTTATGTGATATTAGTATTGTTAATCTAAAGGGCAATACATGTTTGAACTGTATTAAATTGGTGTGGTGATTCATGGCCACATAGGTCACTGTGTGTATAAATTATTGACTCCAAAATTGAAAGTAATATTTATTGATTTGAAAATTGTCAATATTGATTGCTAGGATGACAAACACTCCTATCTGAATCCAAAGATTTGTGTCAAATATCGAATGAGTAGGTGTCAGAGCTAAAAGCCACAATCGAAGTATTCGTAAAGCTTCCGAAGTGATTGTGTTCCCTAGCTCTAGCAGGCAGACAAGTTGGTGTGTTGATTTTTCTTTAGTGCTCACAATATTTTGCATTTAGTTTTGTGTGAATTGAGTTTTGGAGGACGAGTCCGCAAGACTTTGTCAGCCATTGTGGAGTGAGGATGATGCCACTAGGTCCGCGCTGGGATAGGTCGGTTGGTGAAAAGGGGTTGTGAAAGGATTGGTGGACAACTGTGAAGCGTTATTGGTTGAGAGAAGCAAGGCGAAAAGGATTTTGGGATTTAATTGCTTCCTGATTTGAATTTAAATTATAGTTTTAAGCCTGATTGAAGTAAAAAGCGTTAAGGAGTGCGCTTAAGGGAGATGCTTTCATTCAAGTTAGATAGAGTAAGAGAAATAGCACTGCCAGATGGTAGATTTGCATAATTCAGAATAGAAGAGAAATGTTTTGCAGCATGTATTTGGTTGAAACAGTGGAGCAAAATTATAGAAAAGGGAGGGAGCTTAGCGTTTCCTGCCTATGGAATTTTTAACATGGGAACTTTAGAGAATTTGAGGAGAGTGCTATACAAAATGAAACCACGTCCTAGACCAGCACAGTTTGAAGCTTTAGCCATTTGGGAGTTAATGACCAGACGACAAGAGAAATTAAAATTTGAAAGGAGATCGAGAAAAGTTGAGAAGACATTAACAGAGGCAGGGTGGGACAATGAGCAGAAATTTTGGAGAACTGAACCGTTACAGGGTATTAAAACGTTTCCTGCAATTACACAAGAGAAAGAGAGGAATGTCAGACAAAAGACAAAGAGAAAGAATAAGGACCCTTCCAAAGAAGGTGATTTAAAGTCAGATGATTTTAGGAAATGGTTGACTTATGATGATGACTCAGAAGATAATGAATTTATAATGCAATTACTGAAAAGTCGATCTCCACCATATGCAGCACAAGAGACAAGTACAGCTACTAGTACTGGTCCAAGTGCACCAGTACCAGTTGTAGTAATGCAAAGTCAAGCGCAGGTTTCAACAAATGGGCAGAAGATGCTGCCTTAGAGGAGCCATGTGGAGCTCCCTTCATGCCCTGTGGCTGAGCCTTTCCGGGAGGACAGCAAGCTGGCTGGTCCGTGCGCATCTGAGTTGGCTCATAGAAAGTAGTCAGTGTGCAGCAATGCTGGGACCAGTGGAACTGTGCAGTAATGTGGCTTTGGGGGATTCTGGCTCTTGAGGAATGTTACCCTGGCCTGGCGATATGATTTCATTTTTGCTTCCAGGGGCAGAGCGTGCCGGCAAAATAACTATGGAGGAATCTGCCTGACACGCTTCATCACGCTGATGGAGAGGTGGAAGATCGCTGCTGCCCGGAAAGTAACAGTTTGAATGTTTGCTTCAATTTGTACTGATCTTGCTTGGCTTTACTTGGTCCTGCAGAGGGCTGCATGCTATAGAAAGAGAATCAGTTTAAGAGTCTTTTTATTTAGCCATTGCCAGCGAAGGGGGCAGAAATCTGCATTAAGTGCATTATCATGTAAGGTGCTAGACGGCTGGCTAATTGAGAGAAAAAAGGAAAAAAAAGAAAAAAGAAAGAGAAAAGCAAGCTTTTTCTTGAGTAGCCAGTGGGGCTTGGATATTTCATAACTTTGGAACTCCAGAACTATAGAACTGTGCTACATACTGGAGTGCTGGAACACAAGGATATAATTGGGAAAGAGCAGCCACCCCAGCATTTGGTGCACAAATCAAGAATACAAAGAGGTTGCAGCAAGCAGGCTCCCCGCATGCTTTTAGTGGGAAAAAGCTAGCCAGAGGCAGAGATGCTTATTTTTGCAGACTTTCAATTTATTATCTCTGCCTCATCCAAACCCTCAAGCCATTAACCAGTACACTCCAAATAGAACGCCCATCGCAAGACACATCTATGGCCTATCTGAATTCTCTTTCTCTCCATTACTCTCCCAAATATATCTCCTAAATATATCTAAGGTTAGCCTGCAAGAGCTTGATTGTAAGGAATCAAACTATATCAGCATATCCTGCTCGCTATGCTCTTTATGGCATCCAGGCACATTTGTCACTGCACAGTACAAGTACTCCGATTCAGGCATTGACATTTAAGTAGGAACTAGTTGACAGGATCTGCTTATTCAGTATTCCAAGCAACCTGTTCGGCCCCTCATGGACACGTATGGGTTGAAGTAGCCTGTCGAAGCAGCAGTAGGCAGCTTTGCAGGCAAAGTGTGGAACAGGAGTCATTGCGGAAGTGGTTTGTGGAGCACAGATGCAGCTTTCTGCGCCCTAGCTCCCCCAGCCTCCCTCTTCATAGCTCTTTGGTGCCCACTATGAAGCGCATTACTTGAGATGCAGCGTTCAGATCACCTATAGCTGGCTAAGTCCCAAAAGACCTCAAATCAAAGAACTTGAATCCTGCTACTGGAAGACAAAGACCAGCCTCCAACAAGCAAGATCATCTAGAGATCCTTTTAAGAGACTCCATGGGGCTCAGTGAATTTACAAATTCACCAACAACCCCTCTGATATGTTCATTTTTCAGTTCTAGGTTGCCTAGGTTGCTGACAAGGCAGGAACCAGCAACATTGCAGACACTGCAGATCACAAAATCCCGTTTTCACCGTTTTCTATTTTGTGACTGAGCAATTCTACCCTTAACAAGCAGCCAAGATCTTTCGCTCCAAGTATGGATATCTCTCCACCTTCTGCTCTGCCTTCTGCTGCTGATCATCTCAAAGAGACACCCTCATATCTCTTGTTTTCATTAGGCAACACTAAGGGGGATGAGAATGAGAGGAACAGAGCAATGCCTAATGATATTTGAAACAACCGACCCATCTTGACTCTATCGGATCCAGCTGTAAGAGGGGTGCTTTGTCCTGCCTCAGACATGGTATCAAATAGTGAAATTGATCGCACCCGGCCGTTGTTTACTCCTCCACCCATTGCAGACTCTGTTAAGTCTCCAGGGAATATACCTGATCAGTCATCTGTGGAAGGTATGCTTAGCCAGATCCTTGGGGAGCTACATGCACTGAAAGTTTCATGGGAGGAGGCTCATAGAAAGACCAACGAACTGCTGGGCCAGCAATGAATGTAAATTTAATCCATCTCTACGCATGGGTCTCTCAAGCAGAGCAGAGGATCTCTGATCTGGAAGATGCACAAAACTGATATAAGACAGCAACAACTCAGATCCAGGTAGAGCTCGAGGAGCTTCAATTTAAACTTGACGATCTCAAAAACAGATCTTGTCGTTTGAACTTGAGGTTTACTGGAATCCCCAAAGAGCTAGAAGCAACATCTTCAGTGACTAAAGTGATCTCAAATCTTATCTACAAGTGTATTCTTCCTGATAAAGCTTCAGCCAACATTGATCATTGCGGGAACCCTATTGCGGGTGCATTGGGTTCTCACAATGAGAACTGTGAGCTTAAAATATCCACTCACTATACTCATGAACTTTGACGATTTCAGGATCAAGCAACAGATTTTATCCCAAGCTATAAAATCAAAAGTTTTCAATACTGGTGATAATGTTACCTTTTTTTCTGATATGTCTATTGCAGCAGCATGATAGCATCATGAATTTGCTGGTCTCGTTGAAGACTTTAAGTATCTAGGGGCCCCAGCTGCTATTGTTCAACATACAAAACTCAAGGTGCTTCATAATGGGCAGGTTCATATTTTTCAAGACTACAGCAGGCTAAGGACTTTTTGGGTTCCCTCAAAAAGTAGGAATATGTGAGGAAACTCTACAATGTGTTCACAGCCTCAGACCCAATATCAATGTGGTGTTTACTCGCATGATCAGACTCTTAAAATGTTATATATGTTTGGCCCATCATCTGCTGTTCCTCTGGGAAATAGACACTAGTTTCAGGTTTGGGGGGAGGGACACAACGGATGTTTGGGTGTCACTGGGTGGTGGGGCCATGACGTGTTCAGCCTTTTTGGGCAGGTGGTGTGAGGTACTACTTGGTGGGGGGACCATTGCACTAGGGTGGGCACATAAAGCCGGTGATAAATGCAAGGATGCAGGAAATACTTAGGCCCATATTTATACTTTTTGACGCAAACCTGCGCCAGCGCAGGTTTGCGTCAAAAAGTTTAATGCCTGCTACCGCCATTCCAATGTGCCTGCCGGGCGTCATATTTAAGTAATGACGGTAGCCTGCGCTGCAGCCTGGTTAGCGTCAAAATAAATTACTTTAACCAGACAGCGTAGGCGTAGAGACACTGGGGGTTGTGCGTCAAAGAATGGTGCAAGTCAGGTTAGAGTAAAAAAAAATGACTCTAACCTGGCCCAGGCGTTAAAAAACGTTGCAAATCTGTCTGGGTGCCATTTTTTAAGGCCCGCCTCTTCCTGTGCGTCAAAATGACGTGGTAGGATAAATAAGGCGCACATGCCTTAGAGTAATTTTTGCACTGGAACGCCTACTTTGCATGTCCTTAGCACAAGGTAGCTTTTCAAGTCCAAAAAATGACTCATACTCCATAACTTTGGCGCTGGACGGGTCTGGTGGCAAAGTATAAATATGGAGTTAAGTTTGCGTTGAGTTTACGTAAAAAAAATGACTCAAATCTGGCGCAAACAGAGTATAAATATGGGCCTTAGTTCAAAACTGTCATGCTGAGGAAAGATGATATGTTAATTTTTTTTTTGTTAGGTAACAGCAGGAAGTAGTGGCAGAGGGATGGGATCACATTCTGGTGTGGAGTGGGGTAGAAAATATGCTTCCAAATAGGTTTTTAGGACATCCACAGGGAACAGGCCTTTTGTAGATTTTAATTTTCTTTGCTAAATGATTGTTAGCCAGACTAATCCATGCCCCTTCAGTTCTTTCAAAATCACCTCTTGTAATGCAAATGGGCTTAATAACTCCTATAAATATAGAGTTACACCCCACTGGTGAAGATCCTTACAAGTTCAAGTTATTTTATTTCAGGAAACCCATTCAAAGCAACAGGCAAATCTCCCTAGCATCCCTAGCTTTATCTCTCATTCTTTCTTTGCCTGCGCTAGCGCGGCTGTGCGTGTGATTGCAGTTCTTCTAACTCGAGATTTCCAAGGAGAAGTACTCCAGGTTTATCGTGATACCCAAGCCAGATGGATAGTAGTCAGTGCTAAAACGGGGAGGCAGCTAGTACATATCTCAAGCTTTTATGGCCCCATAGAAGATGAGATTGCCTCCCTGTAGAGTCTCTACGATCTTTTGAGTAGGCTCTCTGCTCTCTTGATAGTAGGAGGTGATTTTAATATAAATCAAGACATGAAACTCGAAGCCTCCTGCAAAAACCATACACAGAATAAACTGCGATCCTCCTGATTTTTGGCAAAATTTATCCATGCTTTGCCACTTCAGGATCAGTGGCAGCTCGACTACCTGCAAGCCCAATATTTTACCTGCTTTTCAAAAAGGTTTACCTCGGACTCAAGTATTGATTTTCTTTTAATCTCTCATTGTTGGGATAGGGTTGGCTCAGATATAATAGATATAATATTCAACCCCTTTTCAGATGATTAAGACCAGCTGGTCCAATTATCTCTCTCTGTCCGACTATTAGAGACACCTAGATGGTCCCTAGACAAATCTCTATTAACTGAGGAGGGTTGGATTTCTGTTTTGAGAGTGTCAGTTGCTAATTTCTTAGCCAGGAATGAAGCAACTGCCTCCATTTTTTCAATCTGGGAGTCATGTAAAGCACACATTACATGGGAAGCCATTGCATATAAAGCTCTTCTCAAAAAAATAACGAAGAAAAAAGTAGATAACCTTCAGCAAAAACTAAATCATGCTTAGTCGCCAGGATGTACCTAGCTCCTTCCCTCAGGCGGTTATAGTCATCTTCCTTAAAAAGGGTGAAAAACGGATTCCTGACGCCCTCTTAGCTTTCTTAGTAATGACTATAAGATTCTTATGAAAATCTGGGCAGCTCGTATTACGCCTCTAGCTCAGAACCTCATACATCAAGATCAGGGTGGGTTTCTCCCAGGGAGATATATTTTCACTAATTGCCTTCAAGAAGATTCAAGCTTTCTCTGATTAAGGGGGCTATCAGATTAATAAATCGAAATCCGAGACACTACTGCTCAACGTTCATGGATCAATAGTTGCAAACTAAGGCCCATATTTATACTTTTTTAGCGCCACATTTGCTCCACTTTCTGATACAAAAACGGTGCAAACTTACAAAATACAGTTGTATTTTGTAAGTTTGCACCGTTTTTGATTCAAAGAGCGATGCTAATGCGGCGCTAACAAAGTATAAATATGGGCCTAAGTATCAGGCTTCCCACCCAATCAGATATCTTGGCATCTATGTTTCAAAAAACATGTCAGACCTCTACTCGCTTAGCTATCTCTCCACTCTTAAGAAAGCACTTATGTGCAAGTGGCAGACTTCCCCATTAATGATAATTGGTTGAATCGCATTGGCCAAAATGATGATACTCCCCTTATTTTTATTTAAATTTTCAAATATTATGATTAAGGTTCCTCAAAACATTTTCAAGGATCTAAATTCAACGCTTCTTGAATTCATCTGGGCAAGTAAAAAACATTGTTTTCAGATGGAGTCAATCCAGCTGAGAGTCAAGGATGAAGGCCTAGACTTAACCCATTTTAAGAAGTACTATGCATATTTGGATTGGATTGTAAATGCTGTTACCACGCATCATGGCGATTGAAATTTCGACGTGTAACAGATGCTCCTCAAAAATAACATCCAATGATTTCATTTTCTCAAAATGCTGTGGCTCCCGAAATGTATTAGATATAAGATCCCAAATTTGCTTTGTTCCAGAGGTACTGAGTTACAACAGTTTCATCACTTTACTCGTAGTTATAGATGACTGGGCTGAATCGGGCTTTCTTAAGCTTCAAGATTTTTTAGTAGGAGACAATGTTGAAACATGGGCACAACTCAGTGGCAATAATCCTGTGATCCCAGATTTTCTAAGCTTTCCATTTTTTCAGATATTTTTATTATATCCAGCCAATGGGCTTTGCAAATCCCTACCCATCTGAATTACTTTCTTTCAAGATTACTCAAGCATTGTGGATTCAGAAACAAGGGTCGGGCATTGGTACTGTATTCTTCAGCAAAAGTTGTCAACAAAAAGTCTGTCTCCTGCTTTAAGTAGGATGACAACTGCAACAGCCTGTGTGGTCGATTCTCAGTCCTGGAAGCAGTATGATATCTTCTCTATAAGGCTTTGAGAGGTGCCAACTTTAAGAGGATGGCTTTTTTTTTTACAAAGTAGTTGCTTTACTGTACACCTTTGCAGCTCAGCAAGATACTTCCATCAATTTCAAGCAAATGCTTTAGATGCCATTGCAAAGTTGGTGACTGGCTTTATATCTGCTTCCTTTGATCTGTCATCACCAATTTCTGGGATAAAATCTTCCAGTCGATTAGTGCGCGACTCCAGGATCCGCTTGTACCAGAACCTATGGGGGGCCTGTTTGGAATATCTAGCTATCCTGAGTTGTCAGTAGAATCAAAAGCAATATTTTTTATTGCACCTTTGATTTCAAAATCTTTCATCTTGCAGCTATGGAGAACACACTTGCCTCCATCATATGATCTCAGAGAACACAAAATGAAATCGGTTAAATCTAAAGAACGACTCCATGCTCAAAGAATCAGAGCCACTCGGAAATGTCATCGTATTTGGGATAATAATGTTCTAACCTCAGTCTAAATAATATATAAAGAAGCGTTAGGGACTCAATGTTTACGTTAAGAGTAAAACAAAGTGGGAATTAAACTTGAATCTGTAATTTTGATGTATCAATATGTATACCTGGTCGTATATGCACATTACATAAAATGTATTAAAAAAAAGTCACAACTAATGTTCCTGCTATTCCTGTAACTCAGATACCTGTGACTCAGCTTGAGCTACCTTTAGCCTCTCCTACAATTCCTGTTGTAAGTTCTGCAGATTCAAGCTAGTCTGGCTGAAGAGGGGTGATACCCCCAAACCGGTCCCCGGATGCTTGTTTCTGGTCCAGGGAGGACCTGTCCTGGCAGTCGGGCTGGACTGTTCCCATGGGGAACAGGGTCAAGACTGATTTGCATATGGCTGGGCCCAAACTGGAATGGCATGGTGAGCAAAAAAACTGATGGATTAAACCCAGATCTGTGACTGGGGGTGAATGTTTAATTTGGTCTACATTCCGTCCATAAACTGTTCTTTTTGCGTAAGTTCTGCACTGAGCATGACAGTACCAGTGGTGCCATTGTCACAAATATCACAGATTTACCAGAAACCAATGATGGTTAAGGTGGAGTGTACACCTAATTCAATGGCTCTAGTGCAGGTTCAGACAATGCCGAGGTAAACACCGGCAACAATATCACAGACAAGTTCTACAATGCCTTCAAGTCGGAATTCTGGAGTAGTTTACTCGAGAAGTCAGACTGTTCAATCAAGTCCAGAAGCATTAACAGTACCTGTTACTATTGGTCCTGTTGTACCTTTTTTGCCTAGGAAATAATGAGAGTAGTGTACAAAATATTTTCATTCAAATGCAGAAATAGAAAGACAATGTTACTGCAGGAGTCATGTCTCCAATGAATAAGACTTTTGAAAAGAAAAGTCCATTAATTGATTTAAATTATTGTAGGACTTCACAGAATTTGGGAAAGTTAGATTTGAATTCAAATTAGTTTCTGAGGACTCCAGAGACTCCAAGGCCCGTATTTATACTTTTTTAAAGCCGCATTTGCGTTATTTTTTTTACGCGAAAGTGGCGCAAACTTGTAAAATACAATTGTATTTTGTAAGTTTGCGCCGTTTTTGCGTCAAGAAGCGGCGCAAATGAGGCGCTAAAAAGTATAAATATGTGCCCATGTATTACTTCACAGAGTGTCCAATGTAAAAAATTACAAGGTCAGCAGTTAACAGACTGGTTAGAAAAAATAAGCAAAGTAAAATCAGATGCTGAAGTAAGAAATTCATTGAACCTGACAAGACTTAAATTAGAATTAAATTAAATGATTGAGGGAACACTTGAGTTAAATAGAATTGACTCATATAATGAAGATGAGTTTTGCTTCATGTGTAAAAATGTTACAAACAGAGCAGGATTGGTACACCAGAAGTTAGCAGAACTTGCAGAGAAATATGAAATAGAAATTGAGAAATCAAACCCACTGAAAAAAATGTATAGGTTAGGGTTTGATTCAAAAGATATTGAGAATATGAGAATACCGGGAATGAAAATTCATATTAAGGAATTAATTCAGAATATTCAAACATGCGGAACATTAGACAAAAGGGAAGACAGATGGGTAAAGAAAAGTGATCAGAAGAAACAGGAGTCTGCAAATTCAAATGCTGATGCCCAGCAAACTGATAATCCAGTAAAGATACTACCAAAGAGAAATTCCTGGAGGGAATTATGTAAATGGCACTTAGAGCAGGAGTGATATTTTGTCATTTACAAATAACTACAGAGATTAAGAGAGAAACCAATGAAATGGTACCAGCAGACAGATAGATTTGTGGAGCTCGCAAAATGTCTGTGGGAGGATTCGAATACCCTGTTATAAATAGTGGTTGCACCTGATTTGTGGGTGGAATGCAAAGGAGTGTTGACTGGCCAATGTGAGAGCCTCCACGAGATTCAGTTACAGGTTCACCATCACCTGAGTTGATGAAATAGTATTACAAAGTTTTTTGAAAACGAGAATTTCTCCTAAAGTGTTGATTGGCAGAGAAGTGATAGGTTAGCTCAGAAAGCGAAAGAGTCAATACACGCCTAGTATGAGAGATTATTGCAAGTATTAAAACAGAAAAGTGATCAGAAGAAAAAGGAGTCTGAGAATTCAAATGCTGATGCACAGCAAACTGATAATCCAGTAAAGATATTACCAGAGAGAAATTCCTGGAGGGAATTATGTACATGTCACTTAGAGCAGGAGTGATATTTTGTCATTTACAAATGACTACAGGAGATTAAGAGAGAAACCAGTGAAATGGCACCAGCAGACAGATAGATCTGTGGAGCTCGCAAAATGTCTGTGGGAGGATTTGAATACCCTTTTAGAAATAGTGGTTGCACCTGATTTGTAGGTGGAATGCAAAAGGAGTGTTGACTGGCCAACAAGAGAGCCTCCACAAGATCCAGTTACAGGTGCACCATCTCCTGAGTTGAGGAAATAGTATTACAAAGTTTTTTGAAAACGAGAATTTCTCCTAAAGTGTTGATTGGCAGAGAATTGATAGGTTAGCTCAGGAAGCGAAAGAGTCAATACACGCCTAGTATGAGAGATTATTGCAAGTATTAAGACATTACAGTGATACAGAAACAATTGAGCCCAAAGACATGATTTATTTTGTGTCCAGATTTGTTGGGAGGGTTGAAACCTGAAATTAGCCAGATACTTAAGAGTCATTTGATTTGATGGCAAGCAAAAGCGGTTGATGAGGTATTACAGTTTGATAAATACTGTAGTGATGAGATTGAAATGAAGCAGAAGAAATTGAAGGTAAAGACGATGGTGATGCAGGTTAAAGCGGCACAATCTGGAATGCAGGGAATTGTTCCACAACAAGGAAACATGCAAGCATTACAAAAGCAGGGACAGCAAAAGGTAGACGTCATGGTAGAATCAGAAATGGAAATTGTGGCATTGATTTGAATACTATTTTCAATCCAGGTGTAATGGAGATAATGAAAAGGATGTTAACGTGTCACACTTGCTGGGGCTTAGGGCATTGGAAACAGGAGTGTCCAGTGATGGTACAGGAAGGTGTTGTTACGTAGAATAATGAAAACAATCTTTTTCCAAAATTGAGAGGACCGAGAATAAGGGGTCCCAATTTAAGGGCCTTATTTATACTTTCTGGTGCAAAACTGCACTAACACAGTTTTCCACCAAAAAGTTTTGCACCAGCTTGCACCATTTTTTAGCACCAGCTGGGCACTAGATTTATGGAAATGTGCAAGCCGGTACAAAGGGTAGGCTAGCATAAAAAAAAATGACGCTAGTCAAGTTAGAGTCAAAATAAATTACTCTAACCAGATTAGCTTAATTTTTTTACGCTAAGGGGCATATTTATACTCTGTTTGCACTGAATTTGCGTTATTTTTTTCTTTTTACTCTACTTCGGTGCAAAACTAACTCCATATTTATACTTTGGTGCTAGACCTGTCTAGCGCCAAATTTATGGAGTTAAAGTCATTTTTGGGATGTGGAAACCTACCTTGCCTTAATGAGATGCAAGATAGGCGTTCCCGTGCACAAAATGACTCTATGGCCTTAACGCCATATTTATACTCCCATGCAAAAATGGTGCAAGGGAGGGAGGAGGGGTAAATAATGGTGCAAGGCTTGCTTTGCCCCATTTTTTAAAGCCTGGGTCAGGGCAGGCATTAGGGGACCTGTGGGCCTATTTCTATGGTGGAACACCATGGAATAAGCCCACTGGTGCCCTCCCCAAGCCCCAGGGACACCCCCAACCTCACTAGAGGGACTGCGGAGGATGGGGGACCCCATCCCAGGTAAGTACAGGTAAGATTGCATTTTATTCTTGAAAGTGCCATAGGGGGGCCTGAAATGGGCCCCCATACATGGCATAGGGTGTAATGGCCATGCCCAGGGGGGCCTTGTCCTCTGTGCTGTGCCATGGGGTGGTGGGCATGACTCCTGCCTTTTCTAAGGCAGGAGTCATGTGGCATGGTAGATTTAGCACCATAAAATGACACTAATCTGGTTAGAGTCATTTTTTTTTACTCTAACCTGCCTAAATTCATTTTTTGGTGCTAAACCCTCTTCTTGTATACAGCCAGCCCCACCCAACTAAAGTCTTTTTTTTTTTTTACTCTAGCCTACCCTTTGCACCACCTTGCACCATTCCATAAATATGGTGCCCGACTGGTGCACAGAAATGGTGCAAGCCAGTGCTAAATGTTTTGGTGCAAAACTGAGTTTTGCAGCAAAAAGTATAAATAAGGGCCAATATGTTGTAAGTTTGCACCACTTTCGCATAAAAAAATGACGTTAATGTTGCGCAAAAAAAGTATAAATCAGGTCCTTGGTGCTAGACGAGTCTAGCACCAAAGTATAAATATGGAGTTCATTTTGTACCGAATTAGAGTAAAAAAAATGACGCTAATTCGGTGCAAACAGAATATAAATATGCCCCAGAGTATAAATATGCCCCTAAATATGGCGTTAAGTCCATAGAGTCATTTTTTTGCACGGGAACACCTACCTTTCCTTTCATTAAGGCAAGGTAGGTCTCCACTTCCAAAAAATGACTTTAACTCCATAAATTTGGCGCTAGATAGGTCTAACACCAAAGTATAAATATGGAGTTACTTTTGCACCGAATTAGAGTAAAATAAAATGACACTAATTCAGTAAAAACAGAGTGTAAACATGGCCCTAAATGTCCAGAATTTGAATAATCAAATGCAGATTCCTCAGCAAATGCATAGTTCCCAACCAATGCAACAGATGCAGGTGACATGTTTTCAGGTGCCACCGTCATAGTAAATGCAGCCCCAAATGCAAATGATGCCAAGGCAACAAATGCAGATACCTCAAGCTCCAATGGCACAGCAGCAGGTGATGCTTCCTCAGCAGAACAAAGGTCAAAAGTTTATTCTAAGGAATCAGACAGTACAGCAGTTTATACTTCACAGTGTGGATGAATCAAATGATGAATTGATGAGTGAGAGTTCAGATGAAGAAGAATATGTGTTAGCAGCTCACTAGAAGTAGATCAAAAGGGTTCTTATGTAAAGGAAAAGTGAAGGGTCATCAGGTTTCATTACTAGTTCCTACAGGAGCTACACGCTCTACAGTAAGAACTGCAAACATTCCAATGTGCCACTTTCTGGGAAAACAGCGCAGACTGTAGAAGTTGCAAATCAATTCCTTACAAGCCCGATTGCTAAACCGGTAACTGTTAAAATTGGCAATTTGGAAAGTTTGCACAAATTTGTAGTCTGTGACTCAATTCCAGTTTCCTTACTGGGAAGAGATCTGTTGTGCAAAACAAAGGGCCATATTTTGCATCCAAAATATTACCGCCGGCTAATGCCATTTTGGTGCGCTGTGCTGGCGTCAAATGTATACTTTGACGCACGGCGGCGCAAACCACAGGTAGGAGTCATTTTTTTTTACGCACACCACAGCGAAAAGTCATAAAGAAAAACTACGTTAACGCAGCGGAAATGACTGTGGGTCGATTTACGACCCCGCAAACCGGATATGTGCCATTTTTTGACGCAATAGCGTAAAAAAAAAACGCAAACACTGCCATTTCACCAGAAGAGAGCCAGAATGGATACCAGGTGCCACTACAGACCCCAGGAAGATGACAACAGACCAGGAACCAGCCAGGAGGACCCACACAAGAACCAGGACACTTATAAGAAGAAAAGAAAGTGTTGCTTCAGTGCAGAGGAGCAGGACATTCTGGTTAAAGAGGTGACAGAACACCAGCACCAACTGTTTGTCACCTCAAAGTTGACAATCAGTAGGAAAGAGGCTATATGGCAACAAATTGTTGACAAGATTAACAGTGTGGCAGAAATACGCAGAACAGTCATCGAGTGCAAGAAACGCTGGCATGACTGCAAGCGCAGGACCAAGGAAAAGATGGCCAGGAACAGGAAGGCAGCACTGCAGACTGGAGGTGGGAGTCCAGCACACCAGGAGGCCCTGGACCACATGGAGGAGATGGTCGCAGCCGTCATCCCTGAGGAGATCGTCACAGGGATTCAAGGATAGGACAGCGCAGACTACCAGGAGACAACGCACATGCAGGGTAAGTCACATGGGGAATTGAAATGCACTAATGTCAACTTCAACCGTGGGGGGAATACCTACTACACATTGCATGTAAGTCATCAAATACATGGAGTGGCATGGGTAAAGGGGCACGACATGGGGGCATGGCCTGCACAGACAGAAGCTGGGGCACACCATTACACTACACCATCAACAGTCCCATGGGGGCATGCTGTCATGCCAACGATGGAGCAAAGGGAAATCCACGCCAGGAGGGAAGGCCACAATTTCAAACTGACATCCCGGCACACGTCAGCCACCATACCCCCCACATTAACTAGGGCCCTCTTAACAACCTCTAGCCATACCCACAACTGGAATGTAACTGCAACAACAGTTGCCACTACCACTTCCGCTCTGTGTGCAGCTCAAGTTGCCAATGGCAGTAACCTCCCCATGGATCATACACACCTAAATTAGGGGATTGAGGATAACAACTTCAACAATCCCCTGAAAAAAGACAAAGGCCCCAGTACTGTCAAATGTCAAAGCCCATAGTTGTTGCAAACATCAGCCAATTTCAACAACAATAGGAGCTACACAGCACTAAGGACATACCCATGCTGCATATGTCGGGGTCCATCCTGTGCCTGGGTCACAATGCAACATCCCAAATGTCATACTGCTCACACAACAGCATTGAGGGGGAGGACACATGTAACTGGTCACTGACATACACCTGCACAGTCAGAGGAGGAAATAGGACACTGATACGACAATCAGGGCAATCCAATGTACCACACATTCACCAACATCAGCAGTACACATTACCAATGCCAACATCCATATAGTGTCATAAAAATGCTATACATAGGATATGCTACATGTCAAATACATTTAAGTGGATGTGAAAGATCAGAGATCGGGGCAGGTCCAGATTGTTTAAGTGTGCTGCCAGTGCCATCAGAACACCCACAGCCAGTGAAAGGTCTCACCATGAGAAAGGATGTAGACGGAGGGTTGAGTAGGACAAGAAGGTGGCAATTCACTATTTGGCCAAAACCAACACCTAGAAGAGATGATGCCGACAAGTCTAATAACTTAATAACATACATATGACATGCAGGTGGGCCATAGGCCTGGGAGAATGTCCATCTGAAGGACTGGAGCAATGAACACGAAACAAAATCACTCATGCCACAACACAGACACATTAATTGTACCCTGTTTCATTGCAGAGGAAGATGGATCTCCTGCGGATATGCCTGTCCCAGATTACCCTGATGACATGGATGACGAACTGATAAACAATCCTCAGGAGACTATCCAAAAGGTCCTTGAAACCCCCCAGACCCACCTTCAGTCACAAGGAGGAGCACAGAACAAGCAGCCATTACAGAGGATCCACCCACCACCCCAATTGTAAGACCTGCCAGCTCCAATACAGCTGAGGACTCAGACGACAAAGGCACCAGCTTTGAGAGAACTGTAGTAGGGTATAGCTGGAGCTGGCCAAGGAGGTGCGGGTGGGGATGCAAACTATGGCACCCAACCTAGAGGGGGTGCGTTCGTGCATGATGTCATCTGCAGATCAGGCAGCAGCTATGCAAGCCCTAACATCTATCTTGCAGGAACAGCAAAACACCCAGAAAGAAATCAGCACAGCTGTAATACAGTTGACCCAACACCTGCAACAGCAATCCTGTCAACGCGTGCACAAATGCAACATTGAACCCCTCAGGGCCGACCTGGCTGCCTACCATCGTGATGTGGCTGCTATTCTCAAGAACCAGCAGATCCTCCTTGCTGCAGTACTGCCCTTAAGACCTTCACAGAGAGCAGCGACTGGGATGTCTGACTCCACGTCTTCTAACACTGAGGTGTGTGTTGCCCCTTCACAACCACCACCACCAAGAACAGAGGAGGCAACACACACATCAGAAGAAGAAGACATGGAACAGATCACCTTCACACGGAAAAGTACCCGGAAGCACTAGTCCCTGCCACATGGCCAACTATTACCAAGGTCCTGCGCTTTGTAACATGCCAGTCTTGCAACAACTCTACTTAATGACTGTTCTGCTTACCACTGTATATCTTGTCAGCCTGCCCAGTGATTGTCTCTCTCCTACTCATTGGCAAATCCTGTCCCTCTGCACTGTCTGAAACATCACCCCAGCATGTCAAAAGCATTTCCGTAACCCCTTGTGTAGGATCACAATGTAAGATGTCACTCTAATGGACTCACAATCATGGACAATGTACAGATAGCACTACAGCACTTTTCAATAAATAGCACTTACACAACAAATCTGTCTCTGGGTAATGTGACATATCAACTGTGCAGTAGATAATTTAAATTTGCCTACTGTCTGCTATTGGCCTTCAAAGGAGAAATGTACATAATATATGTCATTTACAGTGTGTGTGTATGTGACCATTGTCTGTTACGCATCACATTAGCTCTAGGATTTTCAGTGTCCTAATCAGTATATCAGCAATGCTCCATGAGGCAACACTCTTATTCTGATAGTTAGAGATGAAGGTGTGCAAAAATGATTAGCGAGACCATGATATGGTGATTATTATAGGTGTTTATTTAAATTAGTTCATTAAAGTGGTGATTGTATTTAAAAGAAGTTGTTTACGATATGTTGCCGCCTGCGTATACCAGCGGCCGTGTTCTGTAGTTCCCCCTCATGTTGCAGGCCAGCATCCTCCTCTACCTCCTCTTCCTCCTGGTTCCAGGAGGGGAATGTTCCTTTTGATGCAAATGTTGTGCAATATTGCACTTGTTAGGATGATCTTACAGACCATCTTCGGGGAATATAGGAGGCTACCTCCAGTGATGTTGAGGCACCGGAACCTTGACTTGAGGATGCCGAAGGTCCTCTCGACTATGGTGTGTGTCCTCCTATGTGCGTCGTTGTAGGCACGCTCTGCTGCAGTACTCGGGTTGCCAATAGGTGTCATTATCCATGGCTGGATGCCATACCCCTGATCAGCTGCAAGAGAAAATGAATGGGATCATGTTAAGGTAGCTAGCCCCATTGAAATGACCTTTCATGGCAGTAGTTGTCTTGTGTTGTCTGTGACTATTTTCTGTTATTATGTTGCATCCTAGGCTTGTAGGATGTACCATCTGCATCGTGTTGTTTCCTTGGCTGAACAAGTGTTTGGCTGCTGACCGTTTGTCAGCAGTATGTTTTGGGATTTGCAGTACAGTGTGCCCTCCCTAGCATTGTGACTTGTGATACAGGTGTCCGTGTGTCTTCACTGGGAGTGAGATGATAGTTCCATACACAAAATCATTTTGACAGTGTTGTTAACACATTCATATCAATGTACCCTGGACATCCCATACATTTAGACTTATGCAATGGATTAATGTAAACGTCATTGGGACACTTACAATTTGCAAGGTGACATTTAGGCAACCCACTCCACACGTTGTGATCTTTGACGTCTTAACATTAGGCTGTACAGTAATTTCAGATGTGTGACAGGTTCAATGGTGACCTAAGAAACATAGCTAGCGATGTCATGACCTCAGTGTGTTCCTGTTCACAGGTTGCTGTTGTTGTGTATGTGTTGTGTGTCCTAGAGGGTTGCTGTGCAGTGTGTATATAAGTAGGTTTTTGTACTTACCAACAAGTAGTCCATTGCCATACCGTCCATCCTGGAAGTGTTCATTGATGGCGCAGTGATGGAAGATGAAGGAGTCATGGACACTCCCAGGATATTTAGCCACGATGTTGGTGATCAATCCTTGGTGATCAACTATGGCCTGCACATTGATGCAATGTGTGTGCTTCCTGTTGCGGTAGAGGTGTTCAGATGCGGCAGGTGGCACAAGGCGTACATGTGTACAGTCGATTGCACCAAGGACGTGTGGGAAGCCACTAATGAGGTAGAACCCCTGTTTTGTTTCCTGCTGCTTCTGCAGTGTGTTAGGGAAGCAGATGTGGTGGGTTGTAAGTCCAATGATGGCATCCCTACTTTGGGCAAAAAGGCAGAGAATGATGGTTGTGATATTCCAGCAACCAGGGCACCAGTTGTTTGAAAAGAGCCACTTGCCAGCATTTGAAGTACGGCAAGCAGCTTGGTTTCTGTTGGGATGGTGCGGGGTGTCAGCAAAGTGGGTGCCAACTGCGGTTCAATGTTTCAAGGCAGCTGCTGAATGGCCTGCCAGTTCGACCTGTTACTCTGGATGATGTTGTGTTCCCTGAGGCCATGAAGGGTTGTTCTGGGGCGGAATATCCTCTCCTGCCTTCTGCGCTGCCTTTGGGGTCCCTGTTGGTGTTGTTGTAGCTGCTGGGCTCTGCGTCTGCGTGCACGCTGGATGAGAATCACCTCCATGTCTCCCTTTTGCTGCTCTGCTGCTCTGCTGTTGCTTCTGTGTGTTCTGATTAACTACAGGTGTGTTTGCCCCATTTTAATGTCTGCCCTGACCCAGGTGTTAAATTTTGACGCAAATCAGGCTGAGCGTCATTTTCCGTCTCCGCCTCCCGGCCGTGCGTCATTTTTTCGCAAAAGCATAAATACGACGCACGGCCGTTTAAGTCATTTTTTGGACGGGAACGCCTACCTTGCATATCATTAACGCAAAGCGGGTTGCCGCATCCAAAAAATTACGCAGACTGCGGGCTCGGGCGTCAAAGTTTAAATACGGGCAATGTTTGCGTTGAATGTGCGTCAAAACTTTTGACGCACATTCGGTGCAGGCGAAGTATAAATATGCCCCAAAATGTTTGATTACTTGTACAAATGATGGAATTGCTATTCAGTCAAATAGTGATGATGATGATGATTCAACCATGCAAATTGAATGTGATTCAATTAATGAAGAATTGTCACTGATTAGTTTCTATCCATTTACTGTACCAGGCCTGCCAACTGACTTACAAGGTACAGTTACTTAAAAAGTGTTGGATCTTTCCAGGTAAGTCACCTGTCTGATCCAAGGAGTTGAACCAGTTAAAGTCACAGTCAAAGCTCATAATTTGTTTCTGCAAACTCCCCAATATCATATGGCACCAGATGTAATTGGAGGAGTTACTCCTGTAATTGCAGATTTTGTGAAACAGGCAGTTCTAAAAGAAGTGCCGAGGAGCCCATATAACTCTCCTATAATGGGCTTGCGAAAACCAATTGGGAAATGTATAATTGTTCAAGATTTGAAGAAAATAATGACATAGTAGTCAAATGTTGGCCAGTGGTACCAAATCTAGCAGTGATTTTGTTTCAGATCCCATGTGATGCAGAATGTTTCACAGTGGTGAACTTCTCACAAGCATTTTTCTCAGTGCCTTTTCATGAGGATAGTCAGTTTTTTTCCAGTTTTAAATTCTGCAATCATATATACATTTCTGTTGTAGGATCCTGGTTTCAGAATCTCCGTCCATATTTAATCATGTGTTTAAAACAAATTTGGAAGCATTAGATGTGCCTTTCCATTCAGCATTAGTTCAGTACATTGATGATCTTTTGGTTGCTTCAAAGATGAAGGAAACATACCGGCAAGATTTTATTGCCTTATTGAATTGTTTGGGTAAGAATGCACATAAAGTGCCCCCCAGGGAAATTACAGTACTGTCTGAAAGAAGTGAAATACTTGGGACATCGAGTAGAAAAGGGTGCAATGAAAGTTTCCAGAGAAAGAGTTACAGCTATTTTGCAAATGAATCTTTCAGTTACGCTATTTTTCAAATGAATCCTTCAGTTACACAAAGAGATGTCAATATGTTTCTGGGAATGGTGACCTACTGTTGTCAATGAATTCCTAATTTTTCTATTGTTTCAAAGCCATTGCAGATACTGACCCACGAAGATAGAAATGGCCCATTGTCTTTTGATGAAGCTTGTATGAAAGCTTTTACTGAGTTGAGAGAGATTTTGTGCAGAGCACGAGCGTTGGGAATGCCTGACTACACAATTTTTTTGTTGTTGTTTTGTCATGATGAACATGTTGTGCCCTTTAGGTCCTTGTACAGGTACAGGGTTGTTGTAAATCGCCCTGCAGGATATTTTTCTGCTACTTGGGACTCAGTTGCAGCAACTTTACCTGGCTGTTTGTGGACTGTGACTGTGGTTGGTTTGTCACTCACTCAGTGATTGTAATGTGATGGGACTTTCTTTAGCTGTTCTTATCCCATGTTCTGTAGAGGTTTTACTCACCCGAACAAAGACCCAATATTTGACAAATGCAAGGCTCACGGAGTATGAGCTTTTGATTTTAGCTTCTCCATATGTTACTCTGAAGGGGTGTTCTGTGCTCAACTCAGTAGCCTGGCTCCCAGTAGACCATGTTGAAATTGAGAAACTGAAGAAGTTGAACATGACTGTCTGGAGGTTATTGAATTGTGCACGAAACCCAGACCTGCTATTCAGGATAATCAGTTAGAGGAAAATGATCAATTATTTTTGTTGATGGTGCCTGTCTAAGAGATAATTGGGAACATTGGGAACATTGAAATCTGGATATGCTGTGTGCAGAATTTCTGGCATACTCGAACCTTAATGGCTTCATGTATTTTCTGTGCAAGTGGCTAAATTGGTGGCTCTGACTAGAGCATGCTGTATTTCTGCACAGCTGAAAGTTACAATTTTCACAGACAGTCAATATGGATTTGGTGTAGTGCACAACTTTGGGCAGTTGTGGTCGCTGAGAGGTTTCATGACCTTTTCTGTATCACCAATTAGAAATGGTGATAGAATTCATGATTTGTTTTAAGCCCTACAATTACCCAAGAAGACTGCTGTGGTTAAATGCAGTGCACACCAGAAATCAAATGATTTTGTTTCAATGGGAAATGCTTATGCGGCTCAAGTTGCAAGGTTTTGCGCATTGAATTATATTTCTTTTAATGAGGAATGGAAAGAAAGAAATGTTGATTAAGTAAACCCAAGTTGTACGTTAACAGTAATTGATACATGGGAGGAAATCAAAAGTTTGCAAGAAAATGTTTCTGAAGATGAAAAGAAATGTTGGATAAAATTAAAATGGTTTCAAAGAGACAATGATGAAATATAGGTTTCAAATGAAGGGCAGGTGGTTTTGCTAAACTGTTTACTGACGCAAATAGATACTGTCATGGTCAAGTACACATTGGCAGAGATACAATGATTCACACATTTAAGCAATCCTGGTTCAATCCAAAGTTTAGACAGGTTGCGGAAATTTGTCACAGATGCATTACATGTCAACAAATGAATGTGGGGAAAAGAACAATTGTCAATTTGAGTCACATTGGAAGAGCAAGAGGTCCACTCAACTGAATGCAAATGGACTTTATTGAGATGCCTGTGTGTGGTGGTTTGAAATACATGCTGTATTTTTAGTCACTTGATTGAAGCTCACCCCTCACGTAGAAATGATAGTCTCACAGTAGCAAAGCTTTTACTTAGGGAGTTAATTCCTTGCTTTCGGTTTCCAGCCTCTTTAGAATCATATAGAGGAAGTCACTTTAATACCGCAGTGATTAAATTACTATGTTCAGCCTTAAACATCGAATAGAAGTTGCACTGTAGCTATCACCTTGAAGCCAATGGATTAGTAGAGCAAATAAATGATACTCTGAAGGCACAACTTACAAAAATTTGTGCATCTACAAATCTGAAACAGCCAGATGTGTTGCCTTTGGTTTTTATGAGCATGCAAAACACACCTGAGAGAAAGACTGGACTTTCTCCACTTGAAATCCTTATGGGTAGAGCAATAAGATTGCCAGCTTCTCTCTAGCAAATGCTCCTGTGAATGTAACCAATGATATGGTGCTGGATTACTGCAACAGTCTGGCTGATGTAGTTCACTCTTTCTCTCACCAGATGGAAGCTACAGCCGTGCCACCATCCCAAGACCAGTGACACGGTTTGTGAGCTGGTGACTGGGTGGTCGTCCAGAAGCACAAGCAGATGACTTGTCTGGAACTTGGGTAGAAAGGCCCTTACCAGATTGTGCTCATAACAACGACTGCTGTGAAGTGTGCTGGGATCCAAAACTTGATTCTTGCCAGCCACACCTGAAATGTAACCTAGCCTCTGGATGATGAAGAAGAATTGTTGAGAACACCAATAACTATTGTACAGTCTCAAGGAGCAAGAAGGGAGACTATGGAGACAAAAACAGAACAGTGCAAACTGGTGAAGATCCAAGTACTGCTCTAAGAGATGAGGCAAACACACCTCTGAGAGTTTAAATAGAGGATCCTTGAATTCCTGAAGTTGCTCAAGCATCAGCAAACATAGCTGGATGGTCAAGTCAGAGAAGGACTTTCCCAGAAGCAGAAGATTGGGAAAATCAGTTGAAACAAATCATGTTTCCTGAAGCAGCTGAGGATGAGTTGAGTTAAATCAAAGTAATACACATTTGACTCCTCCTTAATTATCTAATGTTGCAGGTACATCAAGTCTAAGTCAAAATCCTCCAGAATTAAGAACAGTTTCAATCCAGTTTTGCAAACAACACTGTGAAAGACAGCTGTGAAAGACAACAAGTGACCCAAGCTGCAAACAAATGAAAACGTTTCAGATGTACTATCAACTATAAACGAGGAGCCAGACACAACAACAAGAGCAGATACAGATGAAGATTTGAGTGAAGGAAAAAAAGTGCAAATTGGCGATCAAATAGAAAAAGAGTTGCAAGTCGAAGATACTCAAGTGCTGAATGGGTGTATTTTACCACAGATGAGTGGCAACGTGAGTTTTTGTGTTTTTGTTTGATCATGAAACTCCAGCTCAATATTTTGTAACTTGAAATTGCTTTTGAACCAAAATTTGAAACTACAGTGGTAACTGATCAAGAGAGACATTACATGCTACAAGTTATAGTTACTGAACAATAGAATATGATCTACTGAAAGAGATTTTGAAAACTGATTTTTAACAAGCTGCTCAACAGATTTTTGACAAAGTTCTGGAGAAAAATCTGAAAGCTGCTGTAACTAACTGCAAATAAGACTGAAGATTATTTTTGTTTTTGATTTCTGGCTGCATAGTTGAATATTTTTCTTTTTCTTTGACTTTCTGATTCTTTACAGGTCATGGATACCTATCACAATTGCATTAAAAATAATAGGTGTTGCAAGTGTATGTGTGTTCGATTAGCAATTGTAGGTGTGCTAGTAAGTTTGTTATTGATTTTGATTGTGAGTGTGAGTGTTTCTAGCAAGGCAGAAGCTAATTATACACCTTCTTTGGAGACTGCTACACTTTCTACGTTAGATAAGTTTAATAGGGATGAGAAATGTTTGATACAGACAACTCACAAGGAGATCTTTCTTCTAATGTTTTCTATTGCTTGCTGTATGAATATGTTGAGACAATGAATGTGAGAGAATGTTATGTTTGCACGCAGATTCCTTCATCAGTGCAGGAAGGAATTACTTACAATAGCTTGCCGCTAACATATGGAATTAATTGCAGTCATTTACTAACATGGCTTTATAACCAAAAGTGAATACAACATTTCTATATTAAGTATGATCTAATGTTTTCTTTTGTTCTGATTAATCAACATGTGAGTAACATAGCTAAAGAAAGAAATATTGACATTGTATGATGTTTCTTTGAGCCTGCACTAACATTTGGTAATGTTTATGCTCACAGAAATAACCTCACATGCTTGCTTTCACCAGTAGAAAAACCTTTTCTAGATAGAACTGATGTCAGTAGAAAAGCATTGAAAGAAAAAATAGAGAAAGGGTTAGTGGAGGGGACATTTAGAAATTATTATGTATTTAGTGAGACTCAAACACAAGGAAAGCTTGCTTTATATTTTCAACATGTAAGAAAGCTTGCATTTACAGACCTCAATCCAGAACTGATACTTAGTTTGTGGTGGTGAGTGAATGCAGACATGTATTTCTTTTCAAGCATACATGGGATTTTATGTTAAATGATGGGCAAGATCCTGCAATTCCTGGTATATATTACATCTGTGGAAATAATGCTTATTATCATCTCCTAAGGGGATGGTATGTCACTTGTTATTTGAGGATATTCCTGAAGATTTACTAGATTGACAGTATATATGACACACATGAAATGAATGAGTTGCAAAGACCAAGATCAAAAAGAACAACTTATTCTGAAATAATTGGTGATATGTTTGGAGCAATTATTCCTTCTGTAGGAGTTGTTCTGAATGCCATGAAAATTAGAATGTTATCCACTATAGTGGATCACATACTGACGGGTTTGTCTGGAGCCATAATTTTTATGGATACTGAAATGGCTGCAGTCCATTTTATGGTTCTCCAGAACAGAATTGCGTTAGATATTATTTTCACAAAGGAAGACGGAGTCTGCTGGATGGGGAAAATAAAACAGTGTTGTACATACATTTTATTAAGAACCTGACAGAGTCAAATTCTAACTTAAAAGATCTGAAAGAACCAGGGGTATGGGAAAATATTGGCAAAGGTGTCACTAAAGTGAAAAATTGGCTGGGTAATCTTGGTTAGGGTATTGTTAGAAAAATATTGAAACCATTATTAATTGTTGTTGCGTGTGTCATCTGTATAATCGGATTTTACAAACTGTGCATATTAATAAAAAGAGAAAGAGTGAAAAATGAATAGGGGTGAGAAATTAAACTAGAAAAAAGGAAAAGCAGAAGATTTCATGATCTGAGAAAAACTGAAAACTGGAGAAAAACAAGAAATAATAGCTATTCTAGACAAACTAAATTTTGAATTGACTTACAAGTATTAATACAAGTATTATATGAAAAAATATGAAGAAAAAAATGTCTAATGAAAATGTATTTTGTTTCTTCATAATTAAATGTACTGAAAGAAGAATATAAAAATTTACTAAAATGATTAATAGTTTAAATATTATGAAATATTTAAAACTTCATGTTTTAGGATTGTTTTAAAAAGGCCTCAAGTTTTAATAATTTCCCAAAGGCAATGTTTTAAAAGTGTTAACTCTGAAAATAATGTTTCTCTAAGCATGCTGTGTGACTTGTACACTTTGGAAAAGTTATGTTCTTGTGCTGTAACTTTTCTCTGTCTTCCTGGAATGAGATAATGTGTACCCACGAAAAATAGTCTTCAGTGTGCATGTATAACCTGCAACAATTGTATTCTACTGCAGAAACTGGTGACTGCAGTGAGAGATGATGATCCAATCGTAAATGCAGAAAATGAAGAAAAGATACTTCTGAGATGTGACATAATTTTAATTGGTTGTGACCAAAACCACATCATAAGTGGACCAATTGGACCAATTGAAGCTTAGTTAGTTGCTTTCTAGGGATTTAATATAGAAAAACTCAGATGATGTAAGCGCATATTTTTCTTTTCTCTGCTAGTGAAATGATGTGTTCCCGTTTCATAGTTCTCTGACTATGATTCTGATAGTTCAGCTGCATTAAAGCCAAACTAAACTGAACTGTTCTCTATTATATCTTTGCCCAGAAGATGCTCCACTGATGAAGGCATCGCTGCTTGCTGATACATTTAGGAGAGGTATAACCAAATCTGCATTTGTCTTTCTTGCAGATTTTTATGTCTTCTCTTTTTAGAAAACCCAACTGCTAATTTTGGTTAGCGCCATAGTCAGATGTGTTCCAAATTCATTTTTGTCTTCTTTTTCTTTAGCATGAAGCCTAAACATGCATATTGAATCAGAGAAATAGTTAAGGATGTCAAATTCTAAATTCTACTGTTTCATGGAATTTGATTGTTAACAATTCATCTGTGATATTTAAATGTATTCTGTGCCTATCATTCATCTGTTATTGTTATTATTCTGCATGGTGGTTCTTGAATGTGTAATCATGTATATTTTGTCCAGGTTAAGGTTCTTTCAAAGATTTGGTCAGCTTGTATTGTTTCTATACTTATATCATTTGGTATTGCATTTGATTTACATGATCTTAGCATTGTTAATCTAAAGGGCAATGAATGTTTGAACTTTATTAAATTGGTGTGGTGATTCATGGCCATATAGGTCATGGAGTGTATAAATTATTCAGTCAAAAATTGAAAGTAATGTTTATTGATGTGAAAATAGTCAATGTTGATTCCTAGGATGTTATCACATTCCTATCTGAGTCCAAAGATTTGTGCCGACCTCTAAGGGTAATCAATGGTAACTCCATATGTGTGCAAATTACAACATAGTAAAATACATTAGGCTTTAAAATGAAAACAAGACAAATATAAAAATGAATCCATGAAGGATTAATAAAGGTTCGTAATGCATAGGTACTGTCACCTTAAGAGCATGAGAAGGGAAACCATTAAGTCATATCAGACACACCATCCTGGCCACTGTATTAATTGAGTTAGTGATTCTCTTACCAAGTAGGAAACCATACTCAAATCCACCCTGTGCAAATTGGTTGTGTATTCCACTGTGGCAGGACATTTATGAGTTGTGGGTGCTGCCTGGGTATTTGGCCTCAAGGTCCGTTCTGATGCAGGAGGCATCACATACTATCTGCACACTGAGGCCCATAGTTATACTTTTTTAGCGCCGCATTTGTGCCTCTTTTTGACGCAAAAAACGGCGCAAACTTACAAAATACAATTGTATTTTGCAAGTTTGCACTGCTTTTGCATAAAAAAATTATGCAAATGCGGTGCTAAAAAAGTATAAATATGGGCCTGAGTGAGTGTGAGCTCTTCTTGTTCCTGTAGATTGCTTCAGTTGCTGTGGGGGAAAATTTGGCAATATTTGTTCCATCATCACAGTCAATGGTATTAATTTGGCTTGTTGCAATGATTGTTTTTTTTTGGAGAACTGTGTATGTTGGGTGATTTTGCTCACCATAATGCCCACGAACCTGCAGAAAAACCTGGACAATGCACTTTGGCACTCCCACACCACTCCCATGACCCCCTCATAACAGCCAGAAGCTAGGAGGTGTGGACAACACAATACAGGCACATGTGGTGGGACTGCATCTCTTCTGAGGTTGTAACTCAGCAATTAAATCACTTATTACCTAACTACTGAACCTGTACGTCTCAATAATCTCCTCTGTCTGGTCAAACATGGTGCCCCTCACCCTAAATATCCCCTACTGTCTCCTCCTCCTTCTCTGCCTCTCCACAAAAGTCCTCACCCTCTTTGTCAGAATGTACAAAGCCGCCATTGTGAAAGGTCCTGATGCATTTTGAGGGCCTTTTTATAGTTTTTATCTGTTACCACCATACATTGTACGAATGGCATAGTTACGTTTGGATGCAGAGCAGAATAGAGTCACGTCTGTCCTAATGGTTAAGGCCTTGTGCTGTCAATAATGTTATCAAAGATGGCATGAGTGCTGTAATATGTGGGGTAATTAGCAGTGCATGGTGAGGGTGCGAGTTATGGTTAAGTGAATTTCTATGTTTTTCTTAAATTATATTTCCTAACTATGACTTTTCTGTAACCTTTGTTTTTTTCAGTGAATGTCTATGTTTTTTTAAGTAAAGTAATTATAATTACTGTCCATTAATCCAATGACCACTGGGCATGGCCTGGCCTTTGGCCATGTGTGGCAGGGATTGGCCACAGGGCCTGGCCTGTATTAAGGCCCTGTGGCATACCTCCGAAATGCAACTAAACTCATGCCACACACGGCTGAAGGCCATGCATGGCACAGGGTTTGGGGGGTAAAGGGGGCAACATTAAAGATATATATTTAGGGGAGTTTCAAGGGCTCCCCAGGCCCCAGAGACTACCACCTCTCCAGGGGTACTTCAAATACAATTGTTGGGGGGCCACATGGACCCCTCCAGGCCCTGAGTACCACTACCTTTCTGGGGTTACCTAAAGGAAATTGTTGGTGGGTCACGTGGACCCCCAGGCATACAGGGACCACTCTCCGGTGCAACAAAATAAAAATAGTAGGGCACCCAGACCCCCCCAGACTCTGGGAAGCACCACCTCCTCGGGGCAAATTAAATAAATATATGGGTGGGCCACATGGCCCCTACAGGCCAAAGGACCACCACCTCCCCAGGGCTACATAATTAAAAACATAATTAAAAAAGTTAGGGGGTGCACAGACAACATTAAAATAATATGGGGGCTGCACAGACTCCCCAGGGCCCGGGGAGCACCACCTCCTTGAACTACATAATATGAATTGGTAGGTGGGGCAATGTGGACCTCCGCAGGCCCAGGGGACCACCACCTCTCCAGGACTACATTAATTAAATATAAAAGGGGGGGCAATGTGGACCCCTAGACCCTAGGGACCACAACCTCCCTGTAGATACCTATGAAAAGTTTTTTGGGGGTCACATGTGTCTCCCAGATCCTGATGACCACCACAACTCCAGGGCCAGTTTGTCTATTAAAAAAGTGAGGAGGGTCACACAGCTCCCCTCTCTAGGCCGATTTCTGCCCCGGTAACCCTATCACACAGGGCCCGGCCATGTCCTCCTGGGTGCCCTGCCCCCATCCATGTCACCTACTTTTCCTTGTTGGGTACCGCGGGGGGAGCCTCAAGGCCCCCACGGTCCCAGCCAGCTGCCCACCCCCTAAAGGAGCCTGCATTGCTCCTGCACACAGGGAGCTGCTGAAAATGCAGCTCACTGCATGCAGGAACAATCTTTTCATTTCTTTCCCTGCCCACATGACAGCGTGCGGGGAAAGAAATGAAAACTCTGCTCCCAGTAAGCAGGAGCAGTTTTAATGCTCCTACTTCCTAGAAGCAGAGTATATTTGATTTTGCTTGGTGGGATTTATCAGCTCCCACCAAGCAAATGCAACAGCTACTGCCTGAGTGTTGGCACCTTAGGAGGAAGTAGGAGCTGGCCCTGGGTGGTGGCAGTCCCCAGGGCCATATATGGCTCCAGGAGGGGGGCAGTGCAGCCCCCTCCTTTCTTCTTCATGTGGCTGGCCTAGAGTAGGTGGTCGTCCCCGCGGCTGTATGTGGTGAAGGATGGGGGCTGCATGCCAGCCCTTTTTAATACACATTTGGCTCCAGAGAGGTGATGGTCCCCAGTGCCTGGGGGGTCCACACAGTCTCGTCATCTTTATTTAACTAGAGCAACAGCGAGTTTGAGGTGGTGGGTTCCTGAGGCCAGGGAGGTCTCCACATCCCCTGCTTTGCTTTAATATTGTAGCCTAGGGTAGATGGTGGTCCCCAAGATCAGGGGGTCTGCAGGGCCCCCCTTTTGTTTTCATAATATTTAGCCTCAGGGAGGTGGTAGTCTCTGAGGTCCATGGAGGTTCATGCGGTCCCCCGCATAACTATCTGATTTAGCCTGAGGAGGTTGTGGTCCCTGGGGCCCAGGGAAGTCTGCAGAGCCCTCCTGTTCATTTAATTTTTTTTTAGCCCCAGGGAGGTGCTGGTCCCTGGGGTCCAGGGCGGGAACTGCATGCCCCCTCCACATATTAGATTTCCCTGAAAATTAAAAAATATATACTTTTTATCCCTGGTGGGAGCCCAGGGGGACCCCTGCATCAAGGCTAGGGGCTCAGAATATTCCTGCCCTGGTCCCTTTTTGTTTGTATTATTTTTTTTTGGGACCTGGCTAAAGTCCCAAAATGACTGCCAACACTTCTTGTTTGAAGTGTTGGCAGCCAATTAGATTTCAGCAATTTCAGCAGGAGATAGCCCTGGATCCAGGGCTCTAGGTATACAGATTTATTTTCCCTTTATTATCTCGAAAACTACTTAATGGATTTACACCAAATAGGAAAAAGCATGACCTGTGGACCAAAAGCTACCTTTCTGCCAAGGTTGGTGTAATTCTGTTCAGCAGTTCATCCTCCACTTGACAAACCAACCCAAAACTTTTCATGCACAACAATCCCCTCGCATTGTCAAATGGTGCCAAAGATATAAGATAGAAATCCTCTCTCCTCCTCCGTGATGCCTTTGTTCACAGCAGCAGCTGTGAAGAAAAACATTGGAATGTTGATGCTCCTATATTGGCCATTAGAAGCCTAGTGCACTCCATTGTTTTCAATCAAGCTCCCAACATTCTAGTATTCTAATGTAAAGTAAGATCTTATTAACTGTAATGTCACTGGCCTGTGGCAGATGTGCCCTGCACCCAGCTCCGCCAGGGTCAGCCAACCCAAGCCCCCGTGCATGGCCAACCAATGAAAGTGCTCTCCACAATATAAAGGGGTGTCATTTTAAGGCAGGTCTACTGGCATTGACAAGGGTTACCACATTGATATAGAAAGGCAGGCCTATTAGCTTTGTCTTGGGGTAAACATATGAATATACAAGTCTCTATTAAGGGTTTATCACATCATAATATGTATGCAAGTCAAATGTCCTTGTCAAGGGTCACCACATTATTTCATCAGGGCAAATGCATTGGCTTTGTGAAGACAAGACCACATCAGCATATAAGACAAGTTTGTCATGTTTGCGCAGGAATAACCACATCAATATATGAAAACAAAACTATTGGTTTTATCAATAACAATAAACACTGTAAGAATATTTGTTTGCCATTCCCCAAAACACATAACAGAGTTATAAGACCAACCACAATGAATCACTGGCATCTGTAACTAGAGAGAAAAAGCTCTAACTTTGGAATGCCTAGGAAGAACATAAGTGTTTCCTGGGGTCAGGCTGTATACACGCCAGGAAATACATGGTTACTTTTACTAAATGATTTCAGAGGAGCTGCTACACTCCCTGCAGCCCCCACAACAGTTTTGTAACACTTTAGTGGTGTACCTGCCTAGACTGGGGCAATACAAAGCAGGAACAAATATGCAACTTAGCCCTCAAAGGGCATTATGGGGCATTCCTTTCAGAGAGCAGTGAACAATAAATGAGTGCCTCCAGCCACTCATTTACTATTACTTTGGTGTGGTTTTTTTTTGTTTTTTGTTTTTGTTTTTCCTGGACCCACTCAGGGCACCCACACCTTGCAATATAGTTCTGGGCTGCAGGGGAGAGGGGGCCCCGGCACCCCCTCTGGCTCCCCCGCCAGCACTGATCCTCGGGAGTGGGTGGGAGCTAACCTCTCTTTTTGTTATTTGTTCTTTTTTTAGCTCCCATTGGGGAGACAACTATGTCTCCCGTAGGGGTAGCCTGTACGAGTAGGCCCAAGGCATCCACTTTTGTCCCACTGTGGAATGTTCTCACCAACCCACTGGCACCAGCAGTAAACTCTGGCCAAAGGCAGGATGCCTCGTAGCAGCACACCCAGCCCCACCTGTTACCTTCATCAGGAGAAGCCCACCACGAGTGGGGCGTGTGGCATGACCTGAATCCTGGGAGAGTGACCATTCCCGGGGATCACCGCCTCTCCCATAAGACTCGAGTTATGACGATTGGCCTACCAATGCTGCCATCCAGTTCAACATTCCTCTCCCTGGGACCATATTTGGGGGCATGTCTCTCTCCTTAGTGCATCCACTTCCCAGAGTGCTTTTCTCATGCCCCTGGGAAGATTTAAAACTTGTCAATTCAAGGGTTGAAGGGAGCTGCCTAACTTAGGATTGCATATTTTGCATTTACTGTTTTTTTTCCTTATGTAAGGACCACAATACTGGTTACTTAATGCATTGAAACCTTTTGATCACTCCTGTTATAGTGTTCCTGTTCTTGCTTCAGCAACACAAAAGGATGATGGACAGAGTGCTGAACAGAGTGCTGAACAATGCAAACACTCACCCCCAGTCACAGATCTGGGTTTAATCCACTGTTCTTTTTCTCACCATGCCACCCCAGTTTGGACCCAACCATATGCAAATCAGTCTTGACCCTGTAACCCATGTGAACAGTCTAGGCAGAATTTCCAGACCAGGTCCTCCCTGAATCGGAAACAAGCATCCTGGGACAAGTTTTAGGTTCTCACCCTTCCATCAGCAAGGCTAGCTTGAATCCAGTGGCACAGTGAGCACAGGACCCACATCTGGGCATACCCTTCCCACTTAGGGCAACTTTATCATCACAAAAGGATGATGGACGGAGTGCTGAAAAATGAAAACACTCACCCCCAGTCACAGATCTGGATTTAATCAATTTTCTTTGCTCACCATGCCACCCCAGTTTGGACCCAGCCATATGCAAATCAGTCTTGACCCTGTTCCTCATTGTAACACTCTAGTCCAACCTGTCAGACCAGGTCCTCCCTGAACCGGAAACAAGCATACTGGGACCAGTTTCAGTATATCACCCTTCATCAGCCAGGCTAGCTTGAATCCAGTGGCAATGTGAGCCGGAGACCCACATCTGGGTACACCAAGACGTGGGTCCCTTGCTTTCTTAAAATTCTTCAGCTTTTTAATTGATCACAGAAAGTAACATTAAGTTCAATATGTCACACTATGTAGAGGCCATAGCTTAGATAGATACATGATTCCTTGTATTGGACTCAGGAGCATAATAAAGTAAAATAGTGCAAGACAGCCCCTCCATTTGAGCAGAGGAGCGTTGTCCCGACCAAATGTTCTGCTTTCCTGCTCTTATCTCATAACCAAGCTTACAGAACCTCTCTGGAATGCACTTCTGAGTTTAAAGAAGACATTTATTGTTATTATTACTTCACCACAAGGTTCCTGAGAGACGAAATTAGTAGATTGGCAGCACACGTTCAAAAGTAGTCGCAGCAATGAAAGCAAACTATATCAAAGTAATTCTCAGTTGCAATGTACACAGCAAATACATGTGATTATGTTATAGCATAACTTCAAAGCAAAGCATAAAAGTCAAAATTCATCACCGTAGGGCAAGGCTGTAGGGCCTATATTCAGCTTCATCTTTCTGGGGTCTGCAAGTTGATGACTCCGGTCAACTGCGAGAAAGAGATTTTCTACCCAAACAGGAGACAGGCAACTGACGTCTCCGTTCCTGTCTGAAGTCAAGACAGATTCAATCTAACTAACTCTGCCGTTGCCCAGAGCCATCGTTCCAAAAACGTGCCCCCTCCTCTCAGACGTGGGAAAACTAAGCAAGCCTTTGGAGACTGGCTAGATCTCCTGAATCCCTCTTCTTCCCAAGGCTGAGCAGAAAGGAAAACACCAAATGTACTCTCTCTTATCAGCTATAGTCTGGTGTGAAAAACAGAGATTGGTCTATCATGTGGAAAAGCACAGCTTGGAAAAACACAGCTTGGAAAAACACAGCTTAGAAAAACACAGCTCATCTGCAATGTCTCAACTGCAATGTCTAACTCCACGTTAAAGCCAATAGGCAGCTAACCTAAATACCAAATGTTATGTCTAATGCCATGTCAAAGCCAATAGGCAGCTAACCTGAATACAGAATGCAATGTCTAATGCCATGTCAAAGCCAATAGGAAGCTAAACTGAATACAAAATGTAATGGCTAATGCCATGTCAAAGCCAATAGGCAGCTAAACTGAACAAAACATATAGGGGGTCATTACAACATTGGCGGTAAAAGGCGCTTACCGCCGTGCAGAAGACCGCCTATACACCGCGGCGGCGGCAGCATTCCGCCACAGCTATTATGACACACATCTTGGAATCCGCCGAAATTCAGACACCCACACAACACCGCCACACCAAAGGTCAGTGATAAACTGGCGGAAACAAATCCTCCACCTCCACGCCAACAGAAACACGCCCATGCTATTACGACCCAAAAATCCACGCGGCGGACTTTCAACTGCGGTATTCCATTGGCAGTACACACCGCCGCGCTCAAAATACACACACATCTCCAAAACACCTCCACATTGGACAATTCAAAATACACACACCTGATACACATACAAACAACACTCCGACACACCAAACACAATATAAAACACACACCCACAAACCCCTACGACCAAAAATTAGACACAAAGGCGACAGAGAGAGAGCACAGAATAGACCACCCCACTACACAGAGGCACACAACACCATCACCCACACAACATCCACGCACAAAACACCACACACCACTACACTCACCACAACCATCACCACATACACTACCCTACACATCACCCACACCACCCCATGGCACGCCAAAGACACCCCCGCTTCTCCGAGGAGAAGCTCAGGGTCATGGTGGAGGAAATTGTCCGGGTAGAGCCACAGCTATTTGGCTCACAGGTACAGCACACATCAATAGCCAGGAAGATAGGAGTTATGGCGCAGAATAGTGGACAGGGTGAACGCCGTGGGACAGCACCCAAGAAATAGGGAGGACATCAGGAAGAGGTGGAACGACCTACGGGGGAAGGTGCGTTCAACGGTCTCCAGGCACAACATCGCAGTACAGCGGACTGGCGGCGGACCCCCACCTCCTCTCCCACAACTAACAACATGGGAGGAGCAAGTCTTGACCATCTTGTATCCTGAGGGCCTCGCAGGAGTCGGTGGAGGATGGGACACTGGTAAGTCAAATCTTAACTATCATATCCCCCACCCTACCTGCATGCTATCACACACCCCCTCCCTCGCCCCCTCCCCAATCACTACAACTCCTCACTAATCTACCCATGACACAAACCACCCATCCCAACACCAAGCCCTGCATGACACAACTAAGCATGGACACCCCTCACTAAAGCATGCCCACTGCACATACCCAGTACACCCCCCCAACCATCACCACACAAACTCACACACAGGAATGCATGCACTGGGGTACACAAACACCCACCCATTGCACACCATTACACACACACATGCAATAATCATGCTCTTATGCCCCTGCAGGAACCCGAAAGACCATCACCACACCAGAGGGTCCAGACAAGACCACTCCACCCCCAGAAGAGGCCCACAGTGACAAGAGCAGCTCTGCCCTACTGGATCCTGATGACCAGCCCGGACCATCGTGGGCCTCTGGACAGTCGGTTCCCCTTGTACAGGCACAGCCCAACACCGACCTTCCACCCTCTGGTAACACCAGCACAGACCCAACCCAGAGGGCCCAAACCTCCCTACCCAGGACAGGTCAATCAACGGTGTGTTCACCACTACAGGGAACCCAGGCTAACCCACCACCCCAACAACAACAGGGACCTGGGGGCAGTGGTAGTGGGCACACAGTCCAGGGGACGGAGGCACAGGAACACAGGGGAACTGGGAGGGCTGCTGTGCGACAGGGGGCGGACAGGCCAAGGGAACCCACTCTCCACAAGGCCCTATCCTCCATCATGGGAGCATACCACCACTCCCAGGAGATGATGGCGATGGTTCTGGACAAAGTTGCAGGAGACCCTGCGCCTGCAGGATCAACTGTATTTGGGGTTCAGGGAGGAGCTCAGGACCATCAGCTCCGCCCTGGGCACCATCGTAGGGGTGCTGAAGGACACACAGCAGACCTTGAGGGACACCGTGGCACTCCAAGGGGCCCCTGACACTAGCCAGGACGATGAAATGCCCACCACCTCCGCCGGCGCTAGTGGACAGGACGCCCCGCCAGAGGACCAACACACCAGCACCCCACCCCCTGCAGACGGACAACCACCACGCAAGCGGTCACTGAGATCCAGGAACAGGACAGAGCAAGATGGCAAGACCCCCGTGAGGAAATGACACCACCCTGATTGTCCTCCCACTTTCCCACTTTGTTACCCTGTCCATACTTTAACTGCCCCAGCTCCTCTTCCTATGCCCAGATGGGCAGTGCACCTGTGAGACTAATAGACTGGACTCTGCCATGGACATTCCTCCACCATCACCCATCCTCATTTTACAACCCCCTCCCATTTCTGAGCACTTCAATAAACACCCTTGAAACACAAAACTATCTGGAGTCAGTCTGTGATTTAGTAAAAATGTATTATCAATGACAGTGTCATAATGGGTGTACCATTCTAAAGCTAACATACCTATGTCACACATCACAAGCCCTTGAAGGATGCAAGCAGTTGACACGTAGGTAACCACACCTGTGAAACCGTAATGGAAGGGTACAACTCAGTTACCAAATGTTGACTTAAATAGAAAAACAGGATAGAGGTAGACGTGTGAAAGTTAATGTAATGCTAAAAATGTAAAATGTTCTCACCTGTGTGTCACTGGAAATATTGCTGTATGACTGACTCCCTGTTGTCGTTGTCTTCTTCATCAGCTTCATCCTCATCACTGTCCACAGGCTCCACAGGCTCCACAGCTGCTACAACACCGTCATCTGGATCATCCTCCTGCAGAAAAGGCACCTGGCGTTGCAATGATAAATTATGGAGCATGGAGCAGGCAATGATGATGTTGCACACCTTCTTTGGTGAGTAGAATAGGGATCCACCTGTCATATGGAGGCACCTGAACCTGGCCTTCAGGAGGCCGAAGGTGCGTTCGATCACCCTCCTAGTCTGCCCATGGGCCTCATTGTAGCGTTCCTCTGCCCTGGTCCTGGGATTCCTCACTGGGGTCAATAGCCACGAAAGGTTGGGGTAACCAGAGTCCCCCAAAAGCCATACACAGTGCCTCTGGAGTTGACCCATCATATCAGGGATGCTGCTATTCCGCAGGATGTAGGTGTCATGTACCTAGCCAGGGAACATAGCATTTACCTGCGAGATGTACTGGTCTGCCAAACATACCATCTGTACATTCATGGAATGATAACTCTTCCTGTTCCTGTACACCTGTTCACTCCTGTGGGGGGGTGACCAGAGCCACATGGGTACCATCAATAGCACCTATGACGTTTGGGATATGTCCAATGGCATAGAAGTCACCTTTCACTGTAGGCAAATCCTCCACCTCAGGGAAAATTATGTATCTCCTTACGTGTTTCAGCAGGGAAGACAACACTCTGGACAACACGTTGGAAAACATAGGCTGGGACATCCCTGATGCCATGGCCACTGTTGTCTGAAAAGACCCACTTGCAAGGAAATGGAGCACTGACAGCACCTGCATGTCAGGGGGTATTCCAGTCGGATGGCGGATTGGTGACATCAGGTCTGGCTCCAACTGGGTACATAGTTCCTGGATTGTGGCACGGTCAAACCGGTAGGTTACGATGACATGTAGCTCTTCCATTGTCAACAGGTCCACCAGCGGTCGGTACACCGGAGGATTCCGCCATCTCCTCATATGTCCCAGCAGACGGTGCCTACGAAGGACAACAGCGAAGAACCAGTCATTAGTCCTCCAGGTATGTACCCACAGTCACACACAAGACTACACCACTCACATAACCCTTCCTGTATGTGTGTTGAGTGTAGGCCTAGCTATGTGTGACGCTGTATGAAATGAAGCCATGTGGGCCCCTGAAATGGTGGCTGCCTGACCTCTAAACTGGGACAATGGGATTGTGGGGTAACTGCACTGGCGTTACACACCGTCGCAGTAGGCGGTCGTAGACCGCAGCGCAATGCTGCATTGGTTAACATTGGACCCTATGGGTCCCAGGAGCCAATGAACAGGTGCGCTGGCGGTGATGATGCGCACCACCACGGACGTCACCGCCGCGGACGTCACCGCCGCGGACGTCATCTCCATTTTCTAGCTGTTCACTCACTAGATACCTGACCTTCGACAGGAGAGGACCTACACTGCTAGTGCTGCTAGTGCTCTGGAAGCGACGATGGCTGCTGCGTCTGGGGAAAGGGCCCATGCCTTCACTGCACAGGAGTTGGAGAAACTGGTAGACGGGGTCCTCCCCCAGTACACGCTACTCTACGGTCCTCCAGACTAACAGGTTAGTACACAGGGAGCACGTTGTATGGGCTAGGCCTGTGTGGAAAGGGCTTGTTGGAAGAGGGAAGGAGGCAGAGTCCATAGAACATTAAGGCATGGGAATGAATGCGCCACATGCCCAGAGTAGGGAGGGGGCCACTCACAACGACGGTGCAGTTGGTAATGACTGTTCCTCTTTCCTTGTGCATGTCATGTAGATCAGCGCCCACCAGAAGAGGGACATTTGGCGTGCCATTGCCTAGGAGGTCCGGACCCTGGGGGCCCACCAGAGACGGGACACCCACTGCCGTAAGAGATGGGAGGACATTCGCCGCTGCAGCAAGAAGACAGCGGAGGCTCAGCTGGGGATGGCCTCCCAACGTGGGAGGGGTGCCCGTCACACCATGACCCCCCTGATGTTCCGGATCCTGGCAGTGGCCTACCCGGAGTTGGATGGGCGCTTGAGGACATCACAGCAGACACAAGGGGGTGAGTACAACCTCATTCTGCGGACTTTGCGTGCAGTGGAGGTGTCTGGGTGGGGGAGGTGGGCTGTGGGTGTCCCTAGGCCAGGGCGAGTTAGGTAGGCAAGGCCCCTCCGTAATGTAGCCCATGTAGCACTCTACCCCACCTCAGCAGAGTGCCAAGTCGAGGTATAGTTGCCCCTGTGGCATCTATGTGCGCCGATGTCCACCATTGCCATATAGGCCATATCCCAGAAATTGCATCTGCAGAGGGCAGGAGCACGGCGTTATGCAGGGGGCATCTGCGTTTGTCTTGTCCGCCAACGGTAGCGGTATGTCATGCACTAAAACCCTCTTTCTTCTGTCTCCCCCCCTTTGTCTGCTCTCCCTGTCCTTTTGTACATCAGCATCAACAGGCGGAGGTACAGTGGCACCGGAGCACGAGGGAGCTGCATCCCACATGGCCATGGAGGGCCACACCACAGACTCTGAATGCACCAGTGGGACGGAGGGCGAGGGGAGCTTCACGTCGGCCACCGGATCACCAAGCAGCGACACGGACTCATTCGAGGATGGGAGCTCCCTTGTGGTGGTGGCACCATCTGTGCCCCCCAACTCTACAGGTACAGCCGCCACCTCCCCTACCAGCACCACTCTCCCAGCAGCCCCTCAGCGTTCGCTCCGTGCCCGCTCACCCAGGAGGGTGGGCATCACCTTCGCCCCAGGCACCTCAGGCCCTGCCCCAGTCACCCCTGCTGCCCTCAGTGAGGAGGCCATTGACCTCCTCAGGTCACTCACTGTTGGGCATTCTACCATTGTGAATGCCATCCAGGGTGTAGAACGAGAGTTGCAACACGGTAATGCATTCCTGGAGGGCATTCATTCTGGTCAGGCTGTCCTTCAGCGAACCCTGCAATCTTTTGCCTCAGCACTGATGGCAGCAATTGTCCCTGTGTCTAGCCTCCCCCCTCCAACTTCCTCCACCCAGACCCAATCTCCTGTACCACCCAACCCATCCCAAGCACACCTACAGACCAGCATGCACACAAGTCAACACACCCAAGTAGCTCAAGCAAACATAGGCACCGCACACACCACAAGCACTCACGCAAGCCTCACCCACATACAGACACAACAACATCCACTGCCTCCACTGTGTCCCCCTCCTCCTCTTCTCCCTCCTCCCTCCCAGTGTCGTCTACACTCTCACCTGCATGCACTACATCTACAGCCACTAGGACTCGCACCAGCACACCCAGCACCACACCCCGCTCACCTGCACTCACCACCTCCACTGCCATTTACACGTCCCCTGTGTCCTCTCCCAATGTGTCTGTGACGCTCCCTCCCAAAGTACACAAACGCCGGCAATCACTCACCCAACATCCATCCACCTCACGACAGCCTCCAGTACCTGCACCTGCACCCAAAACACTTAAAGTGACACCTCCGACAACCACCTCCTCTTCCTCCACTCCCAGACCCCCTCCAGCTACCCAGCCCAGTGTTCGTCAGAAACTGTCCCTCTGTAAAGTTTTTTGCCCCCACCCCCTCCAATTCATCAGTCCCGTCGTAGCGCCTCAGCCAAAAAGCCTCCAATACCAGTGGTGCCTGTTCAAGGTTTCTGGAGTGCACTGGCCGCCAGGGCAGGCAGTAGGACCCGGAGCCAAAGCACTGGCAGCCCACCCCCTGTAAAGGCAATAAAATTGGAGAGTGGACGACGGGACGGTGTTAAGACTCCAGGTGGGAAAACAACTGACATGGGTTCCAAGGGGATTGGAGAGTCAGCTGTGACTCCACCAAAGGTGGGGAAGGGCCAGAGGAAGTCTTGCCAGCCTGTTGTGAGTGTCACGGCGGAGAAGTGCACCATCATTTCCAGCGGGCGAGACACAACCGCCAGCACCGTCGTTACTGGTCCAGAGACCACAGCCCAGGAGGGCCCCACTATCGTCACTGGTCAGGAGACCACCGCCACCGCCGGAGTCAGTGCCCAGGAGGGCCCCACTATCATCACTGGTCCAGAGACCACCGCCAGAGTCACAGCCCAGGAGGGCCCCACTATCGTCACTGGTCAGGAGACCACCGCCAGAGTCACAGCCCAGGAGGGCCCAAGTATCGTCACTGGTCAGGAGACAACCGCCAGAGTCACAGCCCAGGAGGGCCCAAGTATCGTCACTGTTCAGGAGACCACCACCACCGCCGGAGTCAGTGCCCAGGAGGGCCCCACTATCGTCACTGGTCCAGAGACCACCGCCAGAGTCACAGCCCAGGAGGGCCCAAGTATCGTCACTGGTCAGGAGACCACAGCCAGAGTCACAGCCCAGGAGGGCCCAAGTATTGTCACTGGTCCAGAGACCACCGCCAGAGTCACAGCCCAGGAGGGCCCAAGTATCGTCACTGGTCAGGAGACCACCGCCACCACCGGAGTCAGTGCCCTGGAGGGCTCCGGCTGCCACAGCCCCGCTGGGCAATGATGAAACGTCATGCAACACACCAATGTCCTTATCAGAACCGCCATGGCAAAGCACCGCTGAACTGTCCTGAACCGCCATGGCAAAGCACCGCTGAACTGTCCTGAACCGCCATGGCAAAGCACCGCTGAACAGGGCAAAGACCGCCATGTCAATGCACCGCTGAACAGGGCAAAGACCGCCATGGCAAAGCACCGCTGAACAGGGCAAAGACCGCCATGGCAAAGCACCGCTGAACAGGGCACAGACCGCCATGGCAAAGCACCGCTGAACTGTCCTGAACCGCCATGGCAAAGCACTGCTGAACAGGGCAAAGACCGCCATGGCAAAGCACCGCTGAACTGTCCTGATCCGCCATGGCAAAGCACCACTGAACAGGGCAAAGACCGCCATGGCAAAGCACCGCTGAACAGGGCAAAGACCGCCATGTCAAAGCACCGCCGAACAGGGCACAGACCGCCATGGCAAAGCACCGCTGAACTGTCCTGAACCGCCATGGCAAAGCACCGCTGAACAGGGCAAAGACCGCCATGTCAATGCACCGCTGAACAGGGCACAGACCGCCATGGCAAAGCACCGCTGAACAGGGCAATGCACCGGGTAGGAATGAATGGCCCGCCACATCAGGCATTCTTATCCCATGTGCACCTGGAACAGTGACAGGACACGACCTTTCACAGGGAAACTCATCCAGTCTGGGCACCAGTCCCCCCCAGTACCAATAGAGACCTGCATCAACTTGAGAGACTGTGGCTTTGCACTCCCCAGGATGGCACAGTGGGCAAACCACCCACTGTATAGACTTGAGAGACTGTGGCTTTGCACTCCCCAGGATGGCACAGTGGGCAAACCACCCACTGTATAGACTTGAGAGACTGTGGCTTTGCACTCCCCAGGATGGCACAGTGGTCAAACCACCCACTGTATAGACTTGAGAGACTGTGGCTTTGCACTCCCCAGGATGGCACAGTGGGCAAACCACCCACTGTAGAGACTTGAGAGACTGTGGCTTTGCACTCCCCAGGAGGGCATGAATGGGCATGGAGCCCCGTTGTGGATCTGGCTTTGCAGTCTTCCGGCTGAGGTGCCCCCCCTTCCCTTCCCCCTGAGGTGCCTGTAGAATTTCTATCTGATGCCCCGGCAGTGTTCTCTCCGATTGTGGTCAGGTATCGTTTGTGGTCCTTGCCCATGTATTTTTGGACTGATGGTGCACGGACATTGTTATGTACATATCTGCACTACTTCTCGTCTTGTATATAATTCTGACTGATTTTCAAATATATATCTGTATATTTTTGCATGACATTTATATTGGCACATTACATTGTTTGACCGATTTTCGCTTTTTGTATTCATTCTTCTGGGGGGATTGTGGGTTGTTACTGTGATTTTTGTGAATGCATTGGTGTGTATGTTGTAATATGCGAGGGTGGGGGTGTTTGGTGTGTGTCCCCCTAACTTTTGCCTCCCCCATGTCGTAGGTGCAGTACTCACCGTTGTCTGCGGCGCCTACGTAGCTGTTGGTCGTAGAAGAGCAGAAACACAAGGGCAGGGAGTATTTGGAGTTCCGGCTCCATGGATTCCTCGTTCCTCCTGGGATATGTTAAGGTGAGTGTTTTCCCATAGCAAAAGCTGTTTCCGCCGTGTTTTTATCCACGGTGAATCCGCCCCGGAAAAGGTGGCAGATTGGCAGGTTGTAATAGTGTGGGCGGTACATTGTCTTCCGCCTGTCTGTTGGCGGTGACCACTGCGCTGCTTGTCTGTACCGCCGTGGCGGGCGAAGTGTTAAAGTGGCTGTCTTTTTTGGCGGTTTCCACCAGGGTCATAATTCCCTTTTTTTGTCCTCCGGACTGTTTGCGGTATTTCCGCTGCTTTAACACCATCCGCCAGGGTTGTAATGACCACCATAATGTGCTACTGGTGAACATTGAGCAACTAATGTGCGCAATGGTGAAACACAAAGTCATTGGTCAAACACAATTAATAGCATCACACCAAGAAATGCCCCCCTCCATTACGGAAAAATTAAATGGTAATAAACTTTGTTTATTGCCATTTTATTTTTCAGCACCCCATCCTGAATCGAGTGTCAGGACGAGGCAAGGCATTGGCTACCAAGTGGCAGCATGGAGCTGTGCTCTTGTTTAAAGTGTGCATGTCCCTTTGGCTGGCCTTCTTGCAATGGCCAGCCAGACATGCTCATTATAAACATCTCTAACCCAGATGTCTTAAGACAGCTGGGTTAGAGAAGGCACAGGTCTCCAGCGCTCTGGTGAGTGCAAGAGAGCCCGCTTCCACCAATCCTGATGCTGCTTTCATGCTGGTTACAAGCATGAAAGCAGTGTCAGGATTGGTTAGTAATGTTTCCTGGTCTTCTGTGTGGAAGCTTTCAGAAGCAGAAGGCAGCCGACGCGAGGAAGACGACTGCAGGGAAGTGCCTTATTTTCTTTCCTTTTTCATTATTATTGTGTCCCTCTTCTCCACCCCAAGCCACCTGCCCCCCCACCCCACCTCCGCCGTAAACATAAGCCTGCCACCACTGGAATAGTGACATTAATATGAGCCATTAATATGAGCTACTGACTGTACATTTCCAGGAATAATAGTTCAAAAGAAAAAGGTGAAAAGCGCCTTATACTAATGGATGTTTAAACAACTGCACTCCTGCTCAGTGACTTGCCTTTCACATATTATATGCTGGCTCCACCAGAGGCACCTTGGCATTAAAACTCCACTGTAATTAATTATTAAAGGTGTGTAACGATTTAATTTTCTGATTACAGGCGAGGCATGAAATGGCAGATTGGCTGCAACAGGAAAAAGGGAGATGGTGTACAGTACAGACAGCCATACCTTATTGAATAACTCGTAGTTACCCATTGTACATCATATTCATATTTTTAATGAACTTCCAAAGATAGTCTTTTTCTTCACTTTAAGTACATAATTCCCGGACTCTTTCTGAACTCGCATTTTTTACATGTTTCTAACCTCCTGTAACACCCCTTCCACTGTACTTTTATAGACCCTGTTAACCGCAGGGAGACACAACTTGTTGCGAGAGAGATCCCGTAGCTTCCACTTTTCCTTTTCTTGTTGGTCAGTCATTATTTGGGTGTCACCTTGATCGGAAGTGGTAACTAGAAACATGTATGGGACTATTGCTCAATCCTTGCTATGTTGCTTACATTTTCCAGGGTCCGACATGTATTGGTCTCGTTTACCCTGGCCCAGGTGGGTGAAGGTCAGTGGCGGCTGGTGAAATTCCAAATTGATGGCACACAAACACCAGCTCAAATTTCCACAGACCGAACAAGTGAAGCAAGGGAGCCCCAGTCCTGCAAGAAGGAATCAGGGACATTCCCTCCCTGATAATATTATTTAAAGATAATGGGAAAATGTTACGTTTAAATCACATTTTCTTAAATAAACTACCTACTGGTGGAAGGGCAATTCTGCCACATGCTCCTAACTATCTTCCAACTTTCTCATTCACTCCTCACTCAGCATCTTCTGAGCCCATTTGCTATTGTCTATTCTCCCATGTTCTTTCTTCTCTTTCTGTTCTCAAGCTCCACCTTACTCTTTTCACCTTTTTTTCCCCTTCATTCTAGCTCACATAGGGGGTGATTCTCACCCTGGCGGGCGGCGGAGGCATGGGCACTGCAGGGGCCCCCAGGGGCCCCGCGACACCCCATACCGCCATCCTGTTCCTGGCGGGAGAACCGCCAGGAACAGGATGGCGGTATGGGGTGTCAGAATCCTCCATGCGCCGCCATGGAGGATTCATTTGGGCAGCGGAAAACCGGCGGGAGACCGCCGGTTTTCCACTTCTGACCGCGGCCGAACCGCCGCGGTCAGAATGCCCAGCGGGGCACCGCCAGCCTGTTGCCGGTGCCACCGTCATTTTAGCCCTGGCGGTCTTGGACCGCCAGGGTTAGAATGACCCCCATAATGTCCATATTCCTTCTACGTCTTTTACTTTTCTTACTCCCTTTTTACCTTTTTCATCATTTATCACTTTCTCCCTCTGCCTTCTAACCAATCTCATATCTCTTCCTTTCAATCTTTTCCTTTCTAACTTTTGAGCTATCTTCCCACCACATGAGTTCTGTCAGCTCTATCACACTACCCTTTACGTTCCCCCTTTATTCACAACCACTTTCCTAATTTATTCTAATGGCAGTCACCAACACTCCAAATATTTATCTTGTGCTGTCCCAGGACAATGTGTATGCGTTGTTACTACAATGACACCTTAACAAGGAACACATATCTTTCCTATAAGCTGAAGGCATTCCTTGTCTGGATGGTCAGGAACTTTCTTGGTTTCATAATCTCACCCAATGATGTCCAAATCAAAGGTAAAACCATTACCATAAGAGATGTGTATAGCCAGGCAAACCTGTCTTCGACGCAGGGTCACTAAACTATAGGAGAATGAACGTTCACCACACAGCAATAAATCTTACAAGAAATACCAGACCTGGAACATACTATATGGTGCAGTCTTACACTAAGGTGCTCCTAAGAGCCACGTTACTGTAAGAGTGGCTTGGTCATTTTGTAGGAGTCTACTTTTTGCTCTGTATATTTAAATGGCAGACAATGTTAATGTGCAATCAAAAAATAATGTTCATATTTTGTCAATACCACTGGTACAAAACAAATAAGAGCAAAATAGCACAGGCTAATGCTAAGGCTCAGTACGATAACACTAGGGCCCTCATTACAACCCTGGTGGTCGGTGTTAAAGCAGCAGTAATACCGCCAACAGGCCGGTGGAAAAAAAAAATGGGATCATGAGCACGGCCGAAACCGCCATCATAGACAGTCACTTTAACACTCCGACCGCCACGGCGGTAGCAACAAATACCGCAGCAGTCACCGCCAACATACAGGCGGAAGACAATGTATCGCCCACCCTTTCACAACCCGCCAATCCGCCAGCTTTTCCGGGGCAGTACCAACGCCATCAAAAGCACGGTGGAAACAGTGTTCTGAAGGGAAACCACTCACCTTTCGACACTCAATGAAGAACCACGACGACATGGAGCCCGAACTACAGATCCTGCCGATGCTGGTGTATCTGCTAATACACCAGGAACACCAAAGACGGTGGCGGTGACGACCACGGTGAGTACTGCACCTAGCACACAGGGGAGGGGGGAGAAAAAAGAGAGTGACACACAGACACGCAACACCTACACCCCCACCCTCACCCACAACACCATACACACAAACACATGCAGCAACAGTACAATTACACCCCGTAGCCCCCTGGAAGAATGCAAGGACAAAAGGAATTGAGTGCAAATAGTGATATTTAGAAATATGCAGATAAAGTTAACGATTGGAAAAAACAGTATATACAAATATTTACAATATGTACAGAAGGCCGTACACTGTCCTGTGCAAATGTTTATGGCCCAGTGGGCAAAAAAATCATGGGCGAAGCCCACATTTGACGCCTGCCTCAAAACGGAGAGAACACTGCAGGGGCATCAGGTCAAAAACACACAGGCACCTCAGGGGGAAGATGGTACTACGCTACTGCTCCTGGAGGGGGCAACATGCCCACAGCGATGTCCTGGGGAGTGCAAAGCCACAGTCTTTCAAGTGGGTGCTTTGCCCACTGCTTGGTCCTGGGGAGTGCAAAGCCACAGTTTCTCAAGTATCTCAAGTGGGTTGTTTGCCCACTGCTTGGTCCTGGGGAGTGCAAAGCCACAGTCTCTCAAGTCTCTCAAGTGGGTGGTTTGCCCACTGCTTGGTCCTGGGGAGTGCAAAGCCACAGTCTCTCAAGTGGATATCTTCTTCCACTGGTTCTGGAGGGGACCTTGCGCCCAGTATGCTTCATCATGCCAAGGAGGGGGTGAGTGGATTCCTTCTTCCACTGGTTCTGGAGGGGGCCTTGTGCCCAGTCTGCTTCATCCTGCCAAGGAAAGGGATAGTGAATGCAGATCTCCACTGGTTCTGGAGGGGGCCTTGTGCCCAGTCTGCTTGATCCTGCCAAGGAAAGTGATAGTGGATGCATATCTCCACTGGTTCTGGAGGGGGCCTTGTGACCAGTGATGCTGCACCTGGGGCGTGGCAGTTCCCATTCCCTCACCTGGGTGTCTGAGGCACGAGATTTGCAGGGAACAGGTAGAATGATACTCCATAGAGGCAGAGCCAGACTCCATCCTGCGGCGGCTAAAGCTGCAAACTGCTGGTAGTGCCGGTGCTGGTGGAGGTGCTTCAAGTGGAGGGTCCAGGCTGCCTCCTGCATCACCGGACGGCTGCCCACTGGGGATGCTGTTGATGACAGATGTAGTGGCACCGGCTGGGCATGTGGTGGTGCAGTTGGCGGTGCTTGCGGCGGTGTCTGCGGTGGAGATGCTGCCGGTGCTGGCCGTGGTGCAGGTGCTGGTAGTGGTGGAGGGAGACACCAGGCAGTCTCCTGCAGCCTCGGACGGCTGCCCACTGGGGATGATGCTGCTGACAGTTGTTGTGGCAGCGGCGGTGCAGGTGGCAGTGCAGGGGGTGGTACAGGTGGAGGGGCAGATGGCGGTGCAGGTGGCAGTGCCTGCAGCTGTGCTTTCCGCGGAACAGGTTGCGGGGCTGTCGGTACTGATGGTGGGCACCAGTCCCTCACCTGGAGGCTCCGAGGCCTGAAGTGACTTGCCTTGGGTTTTCTTCCCCTTCCCCACCTTGGCAGACGCTGCTGGGACCTTGGCACTGGCAGATGCAGTTTTGGAAGAGGCCTTGCTGGGTGGGTCGTGCTTCTTGGCCGTGCTGCATGCTGGCACCTTCTTCACCTTGGCAGGTGTCGGAATGGGTTGGTCCTTTGCAGGTGTCGGTGGCACACTAGCAGCCCTGACGGGTGCCCCTTTGATCCCCTGGGACTTGCAGGTACCACAACGGACCCCGACTTGGTAGCTGAGGTGCTGGCCTGGGATCTTGACACCCTGGCCCGAGGGGAAGAACGGGGGAGGGGGTGGAGGCGTAAGGAAGAGGTCAAAATTTGCAGGGAAATGTTTTTTAGACACACTGGGATGGGAAGATGGAGAGGGTTTGGGAGTGGAGGAAGAGGGAGTGGTTGTAGGAGGTGTACGTCTGCTGAGTTTGGGTGAAGGTGCATGGGCTGGATGCTGTTGTGAGGTGGATGGCTGTTGGGTGGGTGCTTGCATTTGTGTACTTTGGGAGGAGGGGGTCACAGACACACTTGGAAAGGACACAGGGGACGTGTGCAGGGTTGTGGGGGTGGTGAATTCTCGTGAGGGGTGTGTTGTGATGAGCGTTTTGGTGATCGGATAGTGGATGAGTATGTAGTGCATGCAGGTGTGAGTGGAGACACTACTGGGAGGGGGTGGACGACAAGGAGGAGGGGGACACAGTGGAGGCAGTGGATGTTGGTATGTCTGCATGAGGATGGTGCTTGTGTGAGTGCCTGTGAGATGAAATGTGGTGCTTGTGTTTGCCTGAGCCACTTCTGTGTCTTGATTTGGGTGATTGCTGGTCTGAAGGTGTGCTTGGGATGGGCTGGGGTTGAGGGGATCGCGACTGGGTAGAGGAAGTTGGAGGGGGGAGGCTGGACACAGGGACAATGGCTGCTATCAGTGCTGAGGCCAGAGCCTGAATTGTCTCTGTTGGGCCGCCACACCAGAATGAATGCCCTCTAGGTAGGCATTTGTTGATTGCAAATGCCTCTCGACACCCTGGACGGCATTCAGAATGGTTGACTGCCCAACAGTGAGGGATCTCAGAAGGTCAATAGCCTCCTCACTGTGGGCAGCAGGCTGACTGGGGCAGGGCTGCTGAGAGGGTGGTGCTAGTAGGGGGCTTGGCAGCTGTGTCTGTTGTTGGGGTGGGCACAGAGGTGTCTGCCACCGCCAGGAAGCTTCCATCAGCGGAGGAGTCGCTGTCACTGGTCTCCCCTCCTGTCACCGTCGTGGTGCTCCCCTCGCCCTCCGTCCCACTGGTACCTTCACCTTCGGTGAAATCGGCCTCCAGGCCCAAGTGGGATGCAGCTCCCTCCGTCGCCGGTGCCTCTGCTCCTCCTCCAGATGATGCTAATGCACACAAGGACAGGGTGACAAAACAAAAAGGTGGGGGGAGAGACAGAGGAAACACTTGGCCAATGCCAGCAACAACACTACCGTTGGCGTACACAACACACACAGAGCTGCCCTATGCACTAGGCCATGACCAATCAGTCACTAAGGTAGTCACCATCCCATGGGGTACAATGCCTAATGCCAGCATCTGCACACCTGACACCCACAGGACCCTGCCCAGTAGTATATGCCCACTAACACCATTGGGTTTGGAGTGCTTCAGAGCCTGCACACAAGGGACCTACCCTGCCATGATCGCCCTGGCCTAGGGGTACCCACAGCCCACATCCCCCCCCCAGCTAGCTCCTAATGCACGCAAAGTCAGGATTCAGAATCTGTACTCACCCCATTGTGGCTGCTGTGATGCCCTCAAGCGCCCATCCAACTCTGGATAGGCCACCGCTAGGATGTGGAACATCAGGGGGGTCATGCTGCAACAGCCACCCCTTACACGTTGGGAGGCCATCCCCAGCTGGGTCTCCGCCATTTTCTTGGTCCAGCGGCGCAGGTCCTCCCATCTCTTGCAGCAGTGGGTACTCCACCTGTGATAGACCCCCAGGGTCCGCACCTCCTTGGCGATGGCACGCCAAATACACTTTTTCTGGTGGGCGCTGACCTAGAGGGAAAAGACAGCAGAAAAGGAAATGACTCACCCGTCCAGACCGGCATACTCATTGTCCCCCAGTTCCCACCCATGACCTGACGCACATACACTGACCACCTCTCATGCAGCACTCAGGCCAGGACGCCTCAGCACCCCCAACATGTGGCTTACATCCACACCACTCCAAACTTGAATTGCCCACACATCATGCTCACAGTGTACTCACCTGTTTGTCTGGAGGACTGTAGAGTAATGTGTACTGGGGTAGGACCCCATCCACCAGTTTCTCCAACTCCTCCGCAGTGAAGGCAAGGGCCCTTTCCCCAGACACTCTAGCCATTGTCGCTTCCAGACTCAGGTCACAGCAGCACTTGTAGTGTAGGTCCTCTCCCGTTGAAGGTCAGGTAGCAAGTGAGTGAGTAGTTAGAAAATGGCGGTGATGTCCACGGGGTGCGTATCGTCACCTCTGGCGTACATCGCCATTGGCTCGTGGAACTCATAGTGCCCAATGATAACCAATGTGAAGTTGCGCGGCAGTCATTGACCGCCTACCACGACGGAACACAACGCCAGCGCACTTATCTCATTTTCACTTGTCCCCCCGCACAGGTCAGGCAGCCGCCATATCAGGGGGGCACATGGCATGGCACCTAACTGCATCACAGCAGACATTGGCCCATCAACTGACTCTCGACTTCGCATACTGCTTCTGTGACCTAAATTCAGTAACAGTTGTGCATTCTATGTGGAAATATGACCTTCTGCTCACTGTTCTCCTCTATATGCTACAACCGCTGAGGCAGATGATGAGATGGTGGCATCCTCTGGTGTACAGACCCCTGGTGGACCTGTCGACAATGGAGGACAGACACATTATCATCACATACAGACTTGATCGTGCCACAATCCAAGAACTGTGTGCCCAGTTGGAGCCAGACCTGATGTCAGCTATCCAGCAGCCCAGAGGAATACCCCCTCTGGTGCAGGTTCTGTCAGTGCTGCATTTCCTTGCAAGTGGTTCCTTTCAAACTACAGTGGCCTGGCCATGGCATCAGGAATGTCTCAGCCAAAGTTCTCCAACGTGTTGTCCAGAGTGTTGTCTGCCCTGCTGAAACACATGCACAGCTACATCGTGTTCCCCCAGGTGGATGATTTGGCCACAGTGAAAGCTGACTTTTATGCCCTGGGATATATCCCCAACATCATTGGTGCCATTGATGGTACATATGTTGCATTTGTTCCCCCCCGGAGAAATGAACAGGTTTACAGGAATAGAAAAACCTATCACTCGATGAATGTGCAGATGGTGTGTTTGGCGGACCACTGCATCTCCCATGTGAATGCCAAATATCCTGGCTCTGTGCATGATGTCTATATCTTGAGGAATAGCAGCACCCCTTATGTGATGGGTCAACTCCAGTGGCTAATAGGTGAGCCCAAGGTCCCAACACAGTATAAGTAGGTGTCTGGGTATGGGGTTGTCCCTAAGGGTTAGTGTGTGTCTAATAGTTGTTCCCTCGATATTTAGAGGTGACTCTGGTTACCCCAACCTCTCATGGCTACTGACCCCAGAGAGGAATGCCAGGACAAGGCCAGAGGAACGTTACAATGAGGCACATGGGCATACAAGGAGGATTATTGAGAGAACCTTCGTCCTCCTGAAGGCAGGATTCCGGGGCCTCCGTCTGACAGGTGGATCCCTGTACTACTCACCCAAGAAGGTGTGCCAGATCATCGTGGCATGCTGTATGTTGCAAACCTGGCCTTGAGACCTCAGGTGCCTTTTCTGCAGGAGTATGAGCCTGGAGATGGTCTTGTGGCAGCGGTGGAGCCTGTGGACAGTGAGGAAGAGGAGGCAGATGAAGAAGATGTGGACAACAGAACAAACATTACATAGCAGTACTTCCAGTGACACACAGGTAAGAGACTGTAACTCAACTTTACTTTTTAGTAATCTTTTGGACATAGTACATGGCAGCCTCTTACCCTCTGTCAATGGACACTGACTGTACCCTTTGGATTCTCTATTTTCAGATCTGTGTGCCCCAGTCTGGATCCTGCTACATGTACTGCTGCCCACCAATGGTCCTCCTGTAGTATATGTCACTGAATATATACATTGCAATGCTTTGATAATGTTGTACTAATAATGTTTCGATTCATTACACTGATTCCAGTATGGTATTTGTTTCAAGGGTGTTTATTTTTGTGCCAATAGTATGGGGGTATGTGCAAGGGGCTGGGGTGATGGTGGAGGAATGTCCAGTTAGAGTCCAGTCTATTGGCATCACAGGTGCATTGTCCAAGGGGACATAGGAAGTGGAGCAATGGCAATTCAAGATGGACAGGGTGACATAGTGGGACAGAAGGGTGACAATCAGGAGAGTCTTATTTCATGGCAGGGGTCTTGGCAATGTTCTCTAGCTTCTGCCTGGATCAGAGGGACCGTTTGCTGGGTGGTTCTCCTTTGCTGGGGGTGGGGTGGTGGTGGCCTGTTGGTCCTGTGGTGGGGGCCTCATGTCATCTAGCGCCGGCGGAGGTAGAAGGCTGTTCTTCGGTTTGGCTAGTGTCAGGTGCCCTTTGTTGTGCCACTGCCTCCCTCATGGTCTTGCCCATGCCAGCCAGCACCCCTGCTATGGTGACCAGGATGGTTTATATTTTTGTTAGGTCCTCCCTGATCCCCAGGTACTGTCCCTCCGGCAGCCACTGGGTCTCCTGTAACTTGGCCAGTACTTGGCCCACGGTCTCCTGGGAATGGTGGTATGCTCCCATGATGTTTGAGAATGCCCCATGGATTGTGGGTTCCCTTGGCCTGCCCTCTCCCTGTCGCACAGCTGTCCTCACAGCTTCCCTGGTGTCCTGTGTCTCTGTCCCCTGAACCGTGTGCCCACTGCCACTGACCCCAGGTCCCTGATCATCCTGTGTTTGTGGGGCTGCCTGGGGTCCCTGTAGTGGTGGACACACTGCTGATTGATGTGTCCTGGGGACAGTGGCATGGGCCTGCTGGGGGGGTTCTATGCTGGTGTTTCCTGAGGGGGGAGTCTCTGTGATGGGTTGGGACTGTGGCAGGGGAACTGTTAGACTTTTTCATCCTTGGCGTGGTCTCCCTTAACTTTTTGCCTCTGTTCCCCAGGTTGTTGATGTGTGCTAGACTCTGATTTTGCTGTTTTTGGTATTCTGGGCACTTTACCACTGCTAACCAGTGCTAAAGTGCAAGTGCTCCTTTACAAAATGTGTATGTAATTGGTTTATCCATAATTGGCATATTTTATTTACTAGTAAGTCCCTAGTAAAGTGTACTAGAGGTTGCCAGGGCCAGTAAATCAAATGCTGCTAGTAGGGCCTGCAGCACTTGTTGTGCTACCCACATAAGTAGCTCTGTCATCATGTCTCAGACCTGCCACTGCAGTGTCTGTGTGTGCAGTTTTTAACTGTAAATTTGTGTGTAACCACTTGCCAGGCCTAAACCTTCCCTTTTCTTACATGTAAGACACCCCTAAGGTGGGCCCTAGGTAGCCCCAAGGGCAGGGTGCAGTGTGTGGTTAAGGTAGGACATATAGTAATGTGTTTTCTATGTCCTGACAGTGAAATATTGCTAAATTCATTTTTCACTGTTGCAAGGCCTGTCCCTTTCACAGGTTAACATGGGGGCTACCTTTAAATCTGATTAAAGTGTAGTTTCCCTTTGGGAACGGATGGACATGTGGAGTTTGGGGTCTCTGAGCTCACAATTTAAAAATACTTTTTTTTTATTAAAGTTGATTTTAAGACTGTGTGTTTGAAAATACCACTTTTAGAAAGTGAGCATTTTCTTGCTTATACCATTTCTGTGACTCTGTCTGTTTGTGGATTCCCTGTTTGGGTCAGTTTGACAGTTGGGCTGGTTGCACCTCACACTAGACAGTGATACAATGGGAGCTGGGGTGTAGTCTGCATTTCCTGATGAGCCATCTGTGCTAGGATGGAGGGAAGGAGTGGTCACTTACAGCTGAAAGGGCTGTGCCTGTCCTCACACAATGTAGTCTCCGACCCCCTGGTGAGTGTCTGGGGCCTGGCCTGGGCAAGGCAGGACTTCACATTCAAAAGAGACTTTACTTTGAAGTAGGCCTACTTCAAAGGAGAAATTGGGTATAAGAAGGGCACCCAAAACCACAGACTTTACAACACTTCTGGAAACAAGAGGAACATCTTTCTGGAGAAGAGCTGAAGAGCTGAGGAAGAAGAGCTGCCCTGCCTGTGACTGTGCTTTGTGGAGATACCCTGCAGTTGCTGTTTCTGCCAGAGTAAGAGGGCAAAGACTGGACTTTGTGTGCCTTCCATCTTGAGAAGAAATCTCCAAGGGCTTGATTTGGAGCTTGCCTCTTGTTGTTTGAAGTCTCAGGGACAGCAAAGACTTCTCTCTGCCAGCACCTGGAGTCTCTGGAGAGACTCCTGCTCAGACAAGTGGTGCCCTATCCAGTCCCTGGGCCCTTGGAAGGAAATCTGGTGGAAATTCAAGGAAATCGACTTCGGACGACTTCGGACCGATGCCGCTGCTGAATCTGGTGACGCTGCCTGTACCTGACTCCGTGACCTTCACTAGAACGCGATGACCTGCGCAAGCCCGACATCACTGCAGCCCGCTGAAGTCTGCAACTCCGTGGAAGTCGCCGCACCACGTTGTGACCGACGCTGCTCGAAGTGCATGGATTCAACGTTTCGCACAGACGTCGTGATCCCCGACTTTGCGCATCGGCTCGTTTTCATTTCTTCACCAAGGTACTCTACCTGGGGGTCTACGCGACTCTGTGTCCAGCACCGCTGGTCTCAGATTGTTGGGAACGACTCTGTTACGACGCCTTGTTAACACCTCATCGAGCCATTTTGTGTTTCTAAGCGCTATTTTTTAGTTTAATCTTTAAAAATTCATAACTTGACTTGTGTATGTTGGATTTTTGTCATTTTGGTCTTGTTTTGTTTAGATAAATAGTTCCTATTTTTCTAAACCTGTGTTGTGTCATTTTGTAGTGTTTTTATTAAGTTACTGTGTGTGTTGGTACAAATACTTTACACCTAGCACTCCGAAGTTAAGCCTACTGCTCTGCCAAGCTACCAAGGGGTTAAGCAGGGGTTAGCCGAGGGTGATTTTCTTTTACCCTGACTAGAGTGAGGGTCCTTGCCTGAACATGGGGTAACCTGACTGTCAACCAAAGACTCCATTCCTAACAGGAACCGACTGTCCAGAGGTCCCTGATGGGCCAGGTTGGTCATCCAGTTCCAGGCGTGCAGAGCTGCTGTCATCACTGTGAGCCTCTTCTGGGGGGGGCTGGATGTAACTGAAAACTCCTCTCCGGTGACGTTCCGTAGGTGTCCTGTTGGGATGCAAATGCATTGTCAATGTATCTGCGTGTGCCATCTTGTGCATGGCTGTGTTTCCCTCTATGATTGTGATTTCCCTGTAAGCCTGGCCTTGTGTGAATGGTGATTTTGTGGGCTGGGTGAGTCTCTCTATTGGGCATGCTGGGGTGATGGGTGCCAATGCAGGTCTGTGATGGGTGTCCATGCATTGGGGGTGCATGCAGGGCTTGGTATTGGGATGGGTGGGTTGTGATAGTGGAGTATATGTGAGTTGGTGGAGTGATGGGGGTGGGGTAGGAGTTTGTAATGGCATGCAGGTAGGGTGGGGGGGATAAAGTAGTTACGATTTGACTTACCAGAGTTCAGTCCTCCTGCTACTCCTGCGAGGCCCTCAGGATGCATGATTGCCAAGACTTGCGCCTCTAATGTTGTTAGTTGTGGGGGAGGAGGTGGGGGTCCACCACCAGTCCTTTGTACAGCAATCTGGTGTCTTGAAGCCACAGAACACACCTTCCCCCATAGGTCGTTCCTCCTCTTCCTGATGTCATCCCTTGTTCTTGGATGCTGTCCCACGGCGTTGAACCTGTCCACGATTCTCTGCCATTGCTCCATCTTACTTGCAATGGATGTCTGCTGCAACTGTGATCCAAATAGCTGTGGCTCTACCCGGATGATTTTCTCCACCATGACCCTTAGTTTCTACTCTGAAAACCTGGGGCATCTCTGGGGTGCCATGGATGTGGTGTGAGTGATATGTGTGGGGTGATGTGTGGGGTGATGTGTGGGGTGATGTGTTGTGGTGTGTGCTGTGAGGTGCGTGGCTGGTGTATGGGTGATGGTGTTCTGTGCCTCTGATTGAGTGGGTGCTCCTGGCTTGTGTCTCTCTCTGTTGGCAATCTTTTTTTTCATTGGAAGGGTTGTGGGTAATGTGGGTGTGTGTTTTATAGTGGTGTGAGTATGTGGTGTGTGTATGTGTGTTAGGTGTATGTAGTTTGAATTGTCCAATGTGGTGTAGTTTTGTAAGTGTGTGTGTATTTTAAGTGCGGCAGTGTGTACCGCCAATGGTTTACCGCGGTTGAAAGACCGCTGCGTTGATTCGTGGGTCGTGATACTGTGGGCGTATTCCTGTTGCATAACGGTGTGGGTTTTGCTATCGGCAGTTTATCACTGACCTTTGGTCTGGTGGACTTGTGTGGGTGTCTGTATTGTGGCGGTATTCTATGTGTGGGTCATGATAACTGTGGCGGATTACCGGTGCGGTCACAGTATGTTGGCGGAAGTCAGCACAGCAGTAGGCGGTGTTTATGGCCAGGTTTGTAATGAGTCCTAGGTGTCTTCTGCAGTGATCTGAAATTCAAAAGTTCGTTTCCAAGCAAGGTCAGTAAAAAGTGTTATTATATTGGCTAATAACATTTGCTATTTCTAGAGCTTAAAACAATACAGAATATGTGTACATGCAATACCATCGAATCATGGAGGATACGGTATTTACAGTTATTTACAGTTATTTATTTATTTACAGTTTATGATTAAGTAAAATATCAAAATAGTTTATAACCTAAATAATTGTCACAAACCAAATTATTCCACATATTTCATCACAGAAACAGTACAAATCAGCCATTGCAGTACACAAGCCTTAGACCCCTAAGAGAATAAAAAATGGTTCTATAGCATCGACCGGTTCATAATACCTGTGTGTGTCATCACATGACACAGTCTTTTTGTTGCCGTGTCAGCCACCTATTTTGATGAAATCAATCTCTGGCAATATTGACACTCAATTTTGATGACCCCACTTCTTCAGGGATGTGCAGAACTTAGACGACTTTTCTCATAGACCACTAAACAATATTTGGTGTCACTCTTTATATGTCGGTTTCCCATTTTCTCATAGCAGTTATCACATCGTTAGATTTCTCCGTGTGTGAATTGATGTGAAGCATTTTTGAGAATACATCCGAATATATTGACTATTTTCATCAAGAATATGTGTGAATCTTCCATCGTATGTGTGCGATATGGGTTATTTCTTTAAACGCATCTATGATATCCCGTGGCAAAAAGATTACTTGCTTATGTCTTTAGATGTTGCTACTTTGTACATCAGCATTTGTCTCAGTGATGGTCTACATGCTGTGAAGCATTTTCTAAAATTATACAAGCACACTCAGATGCTTTTGTCAATGATTAAATGGTGTTTGGAGAACTACTTTTTCTATTCAATAAAAAGATGTTCCGACAATTGAGAGGCACAGTGATAGGCACTTGTTTCGTCCAAGCCATACATGTTTGCATATGGGCAAGTAGGTGGAGCAGGTGTTCAAGACCATGCAGCATCATGGAATAAACATGTGATATTATGAGCTTGTTATATAGACAGTATAAGGGGCTCTGAGATTAACTTTCTGGATCGGTCTGTGTATATTAAAGGTAATCATATTTAAACCAAATTATTCAGAAAACCTACAGCTGGAAACACCACACTACATGCTACAAGTTTCCATCAGAAAAATCTGAAAGTTACGATTGAAAATAAATTGCAGTAGAGAAGACGATCTAGAGGTGTGTCAGCAAGAAATGATTGAAAGATTTAGCGAAAGGGGCCATCAAGTCAAATGGAAAGTCAAGAAGTCCCCTTTCACTACTAAATCTCTACGTACAAAAAATAAAGTAAAACAGCACATCAAGCTGAATACAACATGCAATAATCAAGAAAAAGCCTTGAGAGGGATATTGTGAAAACATTAGCATTAGTGATCAAGTGATTGGCTCAAAAGTGTCAAGGACTCCCACTACCTCTGTTAGGACAGCATGCACTATGTGTGATGACTTGGTATTACATAGTCCTGAAATAGCAATGCTAAAAACATAGCTTTATGAAAGTAGAGGTTTCCGAAATTCAGTAAATGTAAGGCATGTCAATTTAGTGGCAACACCACGGATTACATCACCCCATTCCATGACAAGCCAATAAACATTGCAGGTGCCTCCCAGTGCAAAATTGAATTTGCAGATTACGTGTTATCATGTTCATGTAATCTTTGATACGTGGGCAGTATGATCTTACAGGTGCATAAGAGGATCTTGCAGCATAACAGGGCCATAACAAAAAAAGACAGCAGCTATCCAGGAGCAAGGCTATTTGACGAACAGCATAGCAAGATACAAAACATTTACAATATTTTGATTTTGATGTAGTTCCGCGTAAACATAGGGGAGGCAGCCATGATCATACTTTAAGACATCTAAGCCATATTTATACTTTTTGACGCAAATCTGCCCGACACAGTTTTGCATCAAAAGTTAAATTCCGGCTAACTCCATTTCTTTGCACCACCCGAGTGTCAAATTCATACTTTGACTCTCCGTGGTACAAACCATGGGTTAGAGTCATTTTGTTTACTCTAACTATTGCGCTACGTCATAAAGCAAAACGACGTTAACATGGAGAAAATTACTTTAATCAGGTTTATGACATCACAAACCGGATACGCGCCATTTTTCCCTGCAGTAGTATCAAAAAGTGGCGCAAACACAGCAAAATTTGCAAAGGAGCCCCAAAATGGATCCCAGAAGCCAGGAGAGACCCCAGGAAGACACCAATCGACAGGAACCAGCCAGGAGGACCCAGACAAGACCCATGAGAGGGAGAAGAAGAAAAAGAAGTGTAGTTTCAGTGCAGAGGAACAGGAAATACTGGTGAAAGAGGTGACAGAACACCAGCATCAACTTTTTGTCACCTCAAAATTGCCAATTGGGAGAAGAGAGGCAATTTGGCAACAAATTGGGGACAAGATAAACAGTGTGGCAGAAGTATGGAGAACAGTCACTGAGTGCAAGAAACGCTGGCATGACTGCAAGCGCAGGACCAAGGAAAAAATGGCAAGGAACAGGAAGGCAGCACTGCAGACTGGAGGTGGGAGTCCAGCACCACAGGAGGCCCTGGACCAGATGAAGATGGTGGCAGCCGTCATCCCAGAGGAGATCATCACAGGGATTCAAGGACAGGACAGTGCAGACTACCAGGAAACAACACAGATGTGTGGGGGACAAAAATGCCTAAATGTTACCTGAAAGCAAGGGGGGGGGCATACCTACTACACAATGCATGTCAGCCCTGAAATTCAGGCAGTGGAAAGGGCAGAGGGGCACGGCACAGGTGCATGGGCTGTGCAGGGGAAACCAGGGGCACAGCACAACACTACACCAACCACCTTTGCATGGGGGTACTCTGCCATGCCAAGGATGTTGGAAAGGCAAAGCCAGTCTAGGAGGGTAGGGTACAATGTAAAACTGGTCTGCTGTCACACGACAGCTGGTATTGTCACAACATGAACTAGGGCTCAATTTCCAGTCTCAGGCCATATCCGCAAGTGGCATGTACCATTGACAACAGTTGCCACTACCACCTGTGCTGTGTGTGCTGGTCAAGTAGCAAATGACAGTTATGTGCCCATGGATCAAACACACCCAAAATAGAGGGTTCAGGATGACGACGTTATCAATCCCCTGTAATTCCTAACAAAGTGTAAATCCTGTCAAATGCTCATGTCTATAGGCGTAATAAACATCAGGTATTGTTACTTACATTATGAAGTACACAGCAGTAATGTCATACCCATGCTGCACATTCCAGGGTCTACCCTGTGCCTGTGTTACAATAGCTGCAATACCACCTTGCAACATCGCAAATGTCATACTGCTAAGAACACAGTATTGAGGGGGTGGACATATGTGTCTAACTAGTGAAACACAACCACACAGTCATAAGAAGAAATGGAACACTGCCAGGCCCATAAGTGCAATCCAATGTAACACACCTTCCCCAACATCAACATGACACACAACCAATGCTGACACCTGTATCGTACCATGTGCTTGGTCTCAGCAACATATAGGTGTATGTGAAATATTAGAGACTGGGTCAGTCCCATATTATTAAGTGTGGAGTAAGTGGCATCAGAACACCCACAGCCATTGCAAGGCCTCACCATGCTAATGGGAGTAGACGGAGGGTTGAGTAGGACCTGAAGGTGGCAACATACAATTTGGACAGAACCTACACCTAGAGGATGTGACGCAGACAATTCCCCAAACTGCCCACACTACATGTGACATGCATGTGGGGCATAGGCCTGTGAGAGTGCTTATACTAATGATAGGAACAATGAACAGGAACCAAGATTACAATGTCTCACCAATAAGAAGTCAGTGATGTCACACTACAACAGCCACAACACAGACACACTAATTGTATAATATCTCATTGCAGAGGATGATGGCTCTCCTGTGGATATGCCTGTCCTGGACTTCCCTGATGACATGGATGACGAGCTGACAAACATTAGCCAGCAGACCCTCCAAGTTGTCCTTGGAACCCTCCAGACCCAACCTTCAGTCGCAAGGAGGAGTACAGATGCAGCAGCCATCAGAGAGAACCCACACAGCACCCCAATAGTACGACCTGCCGGCTCCAACCCAGCTGAGGACTCTGATGACACTGGTACCACCTTTGAGAGGACAGTAGTGGGAGTACAGCAGGAGCTGGCCAAGGAGGTGTGGGTGGGGATGCAAAATATGACAGCCAACCTTGAGGGGATGCGCACGTGTATGATGTCATCTGCAGAACAGGCAGCAGTCATGCAAGCGCAACAATCCCTACTGCAAGGACTACAACAATGTGTGAAGGATTTCACCACAGCAGTTACAGAGTTGCCACAACACCTGGCATCCCAAACCTTTCACTGCATGCACAAATGCAATCATGACCCCCTCAGGGCCGACCTGGCTGCCTACCACAGTGATGTAGCTGCTATACTCAAGAACCAGCAGCTCCTCCTTGCTGCAGTAATGCCCTTAATAGCCCTACAGTTGGCAGCAACTGGGAATTCTGACTCCATGTCTTCAAACACTGAAGTGTGTGTTGCCCCTTCAAACCCACCACGACCAAGGGCAAAGGAGACGACACACACATCAGAAGATGAAGACGTGGAACAGATCACCTTCAAACGTAGGAGTACCCGACAGCACAAGTCCATGCCACATGGGCACTGATTTCCTATGTCCTGTGCTTGTTAACATGTCTCTATGCACTGCAATTGTCTCTCACTACCTCATTGGCAATTCATGTTTCTCTGCACTGAATGACACTTCACCCCAGCATGTCCAATGACATGTCCCTCACCATTGCACTTGTGTTGCATCACAATAGAATGAGTCACACTAATGGACTTACAATCCTGGACTATGTAAATATTGCACTACAGCACTTTAACATAAATAGCACTTACACAACCACTTTGTCTCTGTGTAATGTGACAAATCAACTGTGTAGGAGATTTGTGATGTATGTAACATGTCAATGGCCATTTAATGTCAATACAACAGTGTAGAAAGAATGTGGGCTGACAACTATGTCCTGGGGTCTGCATTTTATCATCATCTGTGCTTCCTTAGGCTTATTTCTGAAGCTAAATGAGAACAAACAGTATAATGCCGTGTAGAACTGAAAAAGTCAGCTCCAAAGTATGTATAAGATGAAACTCAATGTGGCCAACATTCCCTTCAAACAATCTTTATGTATGTGACATCTGACTATAAACTTTAATCACGCACACACACACACACACACACAATACAGCAGGAATGTATGTGTATGAGTGTATGGACAAATATGTAACCTAGAAGTACAGTGTAATGAATGATAGGTGTGAGTTATGTATACAGCACTTCATAAGATTATAACATCACTCAGCTTATCAGGGTTCACATGAACATCAGGCTGCAGGCAGACGTCCCACAGTGGCCAAGATTCCAATTCAGGTCTCAAACGATGACAGATTTAAAAACACACCAACCTTTACAGCACATTGGGAACCATAGTAACCTTGTGTGGTGGGTGCAATGGATGGCAGATGCATAGAGAAGTAGCTTTGTTGTAGCTGTCAATGTGACAGCTCCTTTGGAGTTGGGAAGAACCATGTCAACAATGGGATTCTGATGCAGGATGGAACACAAATGCAAATGCTAAATTGACACTGTACACCCATGCCAAGGCCCTGATCCCCAAGCATATGACACATACTGTAAAGGAGTACCTAAAACTTTATTTTACAGTAATAAAAAAAAAACTTCAACTAGGGGAAACACCTAACCTATCCTAACTATACATTACCCACAACTGGCCCTAACTACCCTAAGCTAAACTTACTTATCACATTTAACGAAACACTCTAAACATCAACACCCACCCCCTTTATATGACGGGACACATGTAGGACAACATATACGAACCTAAACACATACTAACTTATCCTAAACAAATACATATTTTTTGTATTTTGTTTGTGAATTTTTTTATATATATTTTTATATACACTTAAACCCCAACATCAACAACAAAGCCCCCCCACCCACAAAGAAAATATAATAATATAACACCCTCCACTCCCAAACCCACTTATACTAACTAAACTAACAGCCTGCTCTAACCTAATACTAAGCCCCCTAAACCCATTAAAGAAAAGAATGAGGAAAGAGGAGGGAGGGGAGGGAATCATGGGCGAGGCTCCAAAAGTTACAAATTGGCCCTCCGCAGGATCTTTTTGATACCCAGCAGACTCCTGCTATTGAGGGACACCTCACACTGCAGCCTGTCCATCCTGCGCAAGATTTGTTGCATGTCACGTTTCAGTGTCTGAAAATCCTGATTGTCTATAACAGCTGCTGGGGTTGTCTGGGTACCACTTGTAGATGCCATTGCTGGTGACAGTGCCATGGTTGGAGGGGGAGGTGCAGGAGGTGTTGCTTGTGGTCCCGGAGCAGATGACGTCGAGGGACCTGCTGCAGTGGCTGTCATCCCTTGGGCCACTGTGGTGTGAGCTGTGGTGGTGGTGGACCCCCTTGGGCAAATGCCCTCCATACCCATATGATTCTCTCATGGCGATAAAGATGAGCCATATTGCGGAACCCAGCCTCCGCATCGAGTATGTGGAGGTAACGCACTGCGCGCCTCTGGAATTCTCTCATCTCCTGGGCATTCATGTTGGCGGCTGTAAAAATAGAGAAAGCCAAACATTAGTGACATCATTCTGTGATACATCTACAGATGATATTCTAACACAAAAATAGCACATACTGTCCAAATCACAGTACAGATGATAGAATGTCCCTGAGGAATGACATGACAAAACAGCCTACACATCAACTATCTAACAGCACACTAAGGCACAACAAGGTGTTTAATTAATTAAATGATATGTGCATCTTTGTACTGCTATTAGTCACATAACAAATGCTGCAAATACTCCACATGTGCCAGGCCAACTAATAACTATCTTCTGGATGACAATCAAGGCACACAAGACCTGTGATTTGTAAATGGAACTGCCTGGACGGTATGCAGCTGGTAATCATGAGGGGGCATTGTAGTTTGGAACACATGAATGTTTGAATTACATGTCTGTCATCTACACTGGTATCATCACAACTAGGTACACATATTTTCTAACACTAACCCTGTGCCTCAGGGGGGCATGGACATGCAACACATACTTTCAAACATCAAGGACAGCCACACAGCTTTTGACATCTGTCCATGGGTTTAGTCAGTCCACCATAGGTAAGGAGGCCTGCCAACTAGCATTGACTCAAACATTGGACAATCACATCGACAATAATTTTTCTAATTGTGGACAATTGTCAACATCATTACATCTCACTGAAACCTTTCCAAAATCAAGAACATTGATGCAAGCACCCATCTGGCCTTGACCTGGCCTTGACCTGCATGCACACCTATGACATTTTACTCAAGTGCCACATAAATGGAGTACAACATGTGGAGCTAGATGCTGACGGAAAGTCAACCATACAGTCCTACATGTTCATTACTTAACAGGGATGCTCAAGTCTGTGGGTAAAACCGGTGCATCACTGGTCTGTGTGAATCAGGGTATGACTTGTTGACTGAATCATGACACTGGCCACCTCCAAATTAATTATTGGCATACATGTAGCAACAAATCACCCAGTTCACCTGCCCATGCCTATAGCGCAGAACTCGACTCCCATTATATGACTCTCTGCCACAGAATGTCCAACTCGAACATGGAATAAAATGTCAACCTCCAGTCAAGTGACATATCAGATCACGTGCCAGCACATCATACCTTGCAATGAGTCCAACACGAGGAGCCACTCACACAACAGTTGCAAACCCAACACTGGACAAACATATTAACACTTACTGGATATGTCTGGGTCTGCAAATCGAGCCACTTCACCAATTGTATAGGGGGTGGGTCCACCTGTAAAACATGGAAGGGTGATATGTGCTCAATGTCTGATCACTGTACAAAACTTGGAACAACAAATTACTGTGTGTGACATTTTATATGATAGAGCTGCACATCAGGCATGTAGACACACCAACAGACATAGGGGGTCATTCTGACCTTGGCGGTCCATGACCGCCATGGCGGAGTGCGGCGGAAGCACCGCCAACAGGCTGGCGGTGCTTCCTGGGCGATTCTGACCGCGGCGGTAAAGCCGCGGTCGGAAAAGGGGAGCCGGCGGTTTCCCGCCGGTTTCCCGCTGGCCCAGGGAACCCGCCATGGCGGCGCTGCTTGCAGCACCGCCATGGGGATTCTGAGCGCCTTCCCGCCAGCCTGTTTCTGCGGTGTCCACCGCCAGAACCAGGATGGCAGGAACGGGTGCCGTGGGGCCCCTGGGGGCCCCTGCACTGCCCATGCCAGTGGCATGGGCAGTGCAGGGGCCCCCTAACAGGGCCCCACAAAGATTTTCACTGTCTGCTGTGCAGACGGTGAAAATCGCGACGGGTGCCACTGCACCCGTCGCACCCCTTCAACTCCGCCGGCTCCATTCCGAGCCAGCTTCATTGTTGAAGGGGCTGTCCCGCTGGGCCGGCTGGCGGTCTTCTGGCGGTCACCCGCCGGCCCAGCGGGAAAGCCGGAATGGCCGCCGCGGTCTTTCCGCAGGAACCGCTTGGCGGGCGGCGACCGCCGACCGCCACAGTCAGAATGACCGCCATACATGCATTGACACTGTCACTCCAGTGAGTGATAGACACACATATGCACACATGCACTGGCCCTAACAATCATGTGGTGCCAAACATGAATCTTCAATTGTGTGCTAAATTAATTCTAGAGGGTATTCCATTTCATCATTTGTTATTATGAGAGACACGCAATGCCACATTCCTAGTGCACTTCAGTACCAGTGACTCAGGTATTGTGGCTTGTGCATCAAGGGACAATGAGTTACTGTGTGATGCTCATGTGGGTTGAGTTTCGTTCAGGAATGATTGTGCTTTCAATGGTCCATTATATGTGTGCCAGTGTTGTATGTAGGTTACATATGCCACATTGGCAGTGTACCCAGAGCCGTATATGCCCCCTATGACAACATGATGGCAGGGATCCTGTGTGTTACTTGATGACAATGTTACGCTAAATATGGATTGGCCATTTATCTGATTCAACACAACAAAAAGATGTATGCTGACAGTGTCTAATTTGATCATCCGTGACAGAATGCATGGGCACAGGTGTGGTCATTGCACCAGAAATGTGTTACTCTGGGCCCTGTGTACCTCTATCAGGTATTGTAAATCACACTTTGCCACATTCATTAACTTAGAATTTGGGTGATCTGTGGTAATACAACTGAACTGATACAGTCCGCTAATTAAAACATGGGCTAGCAAATGTCCTACTTCTGCAATCTTGATGAGGTAGGTCTCTATTTGAAAGCACCTTGTGAATGGCGGCACTCACAGGAATGCTGGCCTGCTGATCTTAGCATACCACCATGTCTGTGATAGCCTTCATTCTAAGAAGTTAAGAATTGTACATATGCTGCACTATATCAGCAGGGGTGTACTAAAGTAAAATAACAAACTATTTTGTCACTTAAAATGTATAATGGAAGAAGTCAGTGTTGCCTTGCACAACATCATGCAAATAAATAGTTTGTGACCATGCATTCACGAAGAGCAGGGATCCCATGATGACCCATTCACTTTACAAAATTGTTTGGCTGTAAATCGACACAGATGGTAACTGCACCAGCTCTGTGCCAGCAATTGTGCCCAAAGCAAAAATGTTGTTGGGCCATTCTACTTAATGATAGGATTTCCATGCCTACTCCGAAAAGCCACGAGATGAACCTATTTTGTGCTACTGCAATCTGGTAGCATCCGGGCACAATTATGTTTGGCCATGTGAAAGAATTTCTGTCCAGACGTAAACACACAGAAACAATGAACTTAGGGCCAGATGTGCCTCTTTTTGTGTAGCATTTGCTTCATTTATTTACGCTACAGCAATGGAAAGTAGCACAAAAAAATTTGGTTGTAGCAAGTGTGCTATACTTTGGCATCCAGAAATAATGCAAATGCTGCACAAACAAAGTAGAAATATCGGCCTAAGATATTAGAAGGTAAGAGCTTTGTATGTATGGCCATGAATACTGTTCAGAGAAGGTTTAAAAAAAATGGGGACTTCATTGGTTCCTTGTATTAGCATGTGAAATACATCCCATTCCTGGTACACTCACAGGCCATGAATCATAAATTGGTTTGTGGCGCATTACCATCATGTCTTGACACCAGAGCGGCGCTAATTTACAAGATAAAGTTGTCTTTTGTAAGTTTGTGTATCTTTCACGTCAACAAATGACGGTAATGCGTTGCACAAATTGTATAAATCAGGGCCACAGTTTGTTCAACTTGCATTCCACATGTCCACCAACATTGCATGCAGTATGTCACAAAATCTGCTTCTGTTACTCCAGAGCATTGAACTGTACACAATAGTGAAATTTATACTCACCAGCAGGGCCACCAATCACCACACCCAGGTGGTCCAGCAGGTCCTGCTGCTCTCGGGCCACCAGGTCAGCCCAGCGATGTTTCAATTGGTGATCGTTGCGCTGGCTGTTAAAGATTCTTCTTAGGTGGAACAGCACCTTTGCCCACCTGAGCCTCCTTGCCTCTGTGTCATACCCCTGTATCACCCGGCCCCAAGCCTCCAACATCAGGGGGAGGAAGTGGCACACCAGCCACACAAAAGCCCCTAGCTCCTCCTCACCAATTCTCCATTGAAGTGGCCTTCCCAACATCTCCCAAAAAAAAGGGTAGGAAGGGGTAAAGAGGGAAAAACAGGGAAAGGAGCTATGAAAAGGAAACTTACTAACCCACAGACAGCCCATCAATACCCCAAATAGCAATACCCACAAACACACTCCCAACAGTAGAAAGACAAATATAATCACAATAAATGACAATGAAACACTTACACAGATTAACACAGACACTTATAAAACAACAGAATACAATAGCAATAGCACACAGGAGACAAAAGCACAATATTCACAGAGACAACTCAAGACACAGGCACACAGGCTAGAATAATCACAGACGGCAAATTTAAAGTGGAAGTACACACACTGTACCATTTCTGTAAACAGTATATCCTATTACATCACTTCCTGTCTCAATTGCGGTGCATTTTTTATATTGCGTATAATTTTATGATGCTTATGGGGTTTGAGTCAATTTGAGTTTTTATGCATATGCATGAAAATTCACCCGCATTCAAGGACCAATACATTTTTTATGCAGAACCGATTTCTGGGTTGTAGTGTTGGACTTAACGCTAGGAACCAATCGATGTATTATGGATGTGAGCGTCATTCTTTAACACCTATGCGTTATATCTTGACGCATATACGTCTGTTTTTACGCTTTTGCATCAAAAAATCTGTCTTAAATTGTGTTTGTGTTATTTTTCATTTTTTTACATGCATGCAGCCTATAACTATACAAAGATAGGAAGGTATTACCTGCAGTGTGTGTTCTAGTGTTTGGGCACATGTGGCAGACCATACCACTGCAGACCATAATACTCATGTTGTTGTGCCTGATTAGCTCTCTTAACTGACGCAACACAAACTTTTGGAATAAAATTGGTATTTCCTTATTTGTGCACATATTTCCAGTTGTTCATTGAACAAAGGTGTCCAGTTCAAGTGTGTAGCCATGTGCACCCTGCGTCAGTATTGGCCTCCATCTTGTCAGAGTTACGTGCAGGTCTAGTCATGAGTCTGTAGAGCCAATCCCTGAATTAACAGAGTATCCTTCAAAGCAGAATTGACCTAAAGCCAAAGATCAATTAACAACACACATGGGGATAGTCCAGCTATGGCACTGCAGAACTTTTATAAGGCTGACGACAGGCCAACCTTGGCGTGCTCAAAAACTTTATGGATCAGTAATAGGAAACAGGCAGCTTTCATCACAACATTTGTAAACAGGGTGGGCTCTAAAATTCCCACTGCAACAGGGAGCATCAGTGCCTCTGTGCTGAATAATCTCACAGCTAGTCACCACGCAAGCCCCATCAAAAGGTGACGGCAGAAGTGAATCTGTGTGTGGACCGTCAGGGCACAGACATGATTTGTCCTTAAATATTTATTAGCAACCCTTGTTTGTTGTGCTGGAGGCACCGTACCGAATCCATGCATACAGCCATAGCACACTGTCACTGTTTGGCATTCATGAATACATGCAAAACCAGACAAGGGATGAGGGCTGGATTAGGCCATTTGAATACATGTCCCAGAACAGAATACGATAAGTAAACTGATTAAAGTATACTGCACATTTGAGGATTCATCGTAGACCCACCACACACAATACCCCAGGAGGAAAGAGAGGGCATGGAAAGCAACTATGAGACAAATGTAGCCACAGGGAACCTCTATGGTTAATGCAAAGACTGGGACCCATCAGGCTAACAGGATGCAGGCTCTGTCAGGAACAAACATGAACAAGGCAAATACACAGTGAGCAGACTCTGACTGGGAAAAGCAGGAACAACACTGTCGGAACTAAAAACAATTTGTGCTGTGGTCTGCAACATTACACAATCCCCCAAGGGCTCTGGTACACAAGTGATTTGAACGCCAATGCACAGCAAGGAGATTCAGAAAATGGTAGCTTCTAAGCAGTTCCAGTCAGCAGCAAGGGCAGGGCAGGTTCAAATGGCTGGTCTTCATGGAAGTGCCTACAGGTGTGTGCACCTTCAGTCTCTCTCAAGTCCTGGAGTTGAGAATCAAGTTCAAAGGGCCAACTGGACCTTTCACATGGGAAGCAATGGGCAGCTGATTACAGATCCTACCGACTACCAGGCAGTGCATTATCGGACATGAAGTCCATGCAGACTGATGAACTATGACTATGGCATGCCATACTGAAGAAGGAAGCTCACAGGAGTCAGAATGGGAGTCTCGGTATGTGTAGATGAAGATTCTCAGGGTACAGATAGTACATTTACAGGGCCCCCTATAGAAGGGTGGGCAGAGACTGAAAAACATGGCAGTGGCAGGACTTATTACCTGGGATGGACTGCGCAGGGCATGTCTTGTGAGCAATTCTTGTCATACCTGGGGCACTCGTGCTATCCATTTTCAGCTTAGATGGACTTCTTGTCACACATGCTCCTTGCAGAGATGGCTGATGTCACACTTACTGCTGTCAAGGATCTGGTCATACATTCCTGTTACCAATGCAATAGCACATCCACTGTCTAATGTATGAAGCACTTTTTTACCTTATTTTGATGGTGTCTTAGTTATGTGTCATTTGCTGCAATGGACCATGTTGGCTACATGGATGTGTCTCATAGCTGTGGTCCTCTGATATTTTCCTTCAAATGTGATCTAGACAGGATATATGTCAATAACACTGTGTATGATGTTTGCTGTACATTCATACCCATCAAATATGATGTGGCTTTTTCAGTGTCCTAATCTGTTTTTCTCAATGCTCCTTGAGGCTAAACTCTGATTATGATTCCTAGGTATCATGTGATGCATAAATATTTCCCCAGAGCATGATTGAGTGATGAAGTGAGGTGTTTAATTACATATGATAACAAAGTGGTGATGGTGACTATAGTTAGAAGAAATTTTGTACGATGTGTTGTCTCCTACGCAATCCTGCAGCTGTGTTTGGATATTACCCCTCATTCCCATGGACAGCATCCTCCTCTTCCTCCTCTTCAAGCATTTGTGGATCTGGTTCCTAGAGGGGAATGTTCCTCCTCACACAAATGTTATGCAGGATGGCACAGGTCAAAATGATCTTGAAAACCATTTCAGGGGAATATAGGAGTCTGCCTCCGGTGATGTTCAGGCACCTGAAACTGGACTTCAGGATGTCAAAGTCCTCTCAACTATGGTGCGTGTCCTACGATGTGCCTCATTATAGGCACGCTCTGCTGTTGTGCTTGGGATGGCAATTGGTTTATGGCTGGATACCATAACCCTGATCAGCAGAAAGAGAAAATGAGGGTAAGTATTTGATTGTTGGTTGCACCATGATTGTCACTTTGCATGGCAGTTGTTATCTTGTGTCGTCTGTGACACATCAGTGTTTGTGGTATTGTGTGGTATCGTAGGCTTCTGTGATGGTCTCTCTGCATTGGCTTGTTTAACTATCAAAACTGGTGTTTGGCTGATTGATGTGATATCAGTAGCATATTTAGAAACATGCAGTTCAGTGTGTATCTCCCATGCGTTATGTAATGTGATAGAAGTGTCCGTGTTCCTTCACTTGAGATGACATGATACTTCCACACACAATCAAATCCACTATGGTGGTAACACGGTTGCACTATATGGTCGGAACATCCCATCCCATTTGACATATATAATTGCAGGTTAAATGCAACAGTGAGGCCCTTTGTTTTGGCTAGGTGACAATGCACAACACATCTCCATAAGTTGGCAGCACTGAAGTGTTCACAATTGACAATGCACAATAATCCCATGTGTGACAAGTTCTATGCAAACCTATTTTTGTGCCCTCGCCGAGTTGGCTCATGTGCAAACATGTACCTACAGTACTAAACTTGCTCCAGGAAAGCTGGCTAAATTGGTTGTGGGGGTGAAGGTTTTAGTGTTGGAAGTTCCATCTGTCTGTACATCTGTTATGTATATGGGGAGTTGTCTCACTCCGTATGTGTAGCAGTGTGCACTTTTCATTAGTGTTACATCCACATGTTTTCATAGCACAGTCCGCTTCCTTATTGCTAGCTGGCAATGTCAACCCCCAGGAGTGATGTGAGATGTTGGTACTGCCTCAATGATTCCATGTCATCTTCATTAGAGTCAGCATCATCATGCTATGTGCCCCATGGTGTTTGACCTGCAGCAAAACACTTTACACACCCCTTACACAGGACGTATTGCTTGGAAGGGTGTGGAATTGAGTGTTATTGATGTGATATTGAAAGGTTCATCTTTCAAGTTGTACTACCAGTTAAGGCCATGTCATTGTCACTGTGTGGTTTTAAATTGATCCCACATGGCTATAGAGTGGCATCTCTTGTTATTTGCATCTGTCATTTGTACATAGGTGTGTATCCCATTGAGTCAGTATATCAAACATGTCTACCAGTGTCACACCTCAGTGTCTTCCTAGCCACGTGTCAATGTAGTGGTGTATGTGTTGTGTGCCCTACAGGGTTGCTGTGCTGTGTGTAAATAACAAGTTTTCAGTACTTACCAACAAGTAGGCCATTGCCATATCGCCCACCCTGGAAGTGCTGATTGATGGTGCTGTGGCAGAAGATGAATGAATCATGTACACTCCCAGGATACTTTGCCATGATGTTGGTGAACAATCCACGGTGATCCACAATGGCCAGCGCATTGATGGAGTGATTGTGCTTCCTGTTGCGGTATAGATGCTCCATTGCAGCAGGTGGCACAATCCGTACATGTGTGCAATCAATGGCACCAAGCAAGTGCGGGAAGCCATGAATTTGATAAAACCCCTGTAAACTTTGACATGGTTATATTGGTGGAAGAATATCACATACAATGACATTCTCATTTTGTTGTCATGATCGAGCTGTACATAAAAAGCAGGCCTTGAAAAATGATAAAAATTTTACTAGACCTGCGGTTGGAATGACCGCCTTAGTCATTTAAATGTTGTGTGTTAGGAAGAACCTGACACCCTATATCCTTTTATTGCACACTCTAAACAACAGGTCAGACAGTTCACCTCATAAACTCCTGGAACTTCTGCAGTCAGAAGGAAAATTAATTGTAAGACAAACTGACTCTTGACCTCTGTCTGTGAACACAGAGCAAATGTGACATACAAGAACAAGATTTGAAGGCATCTTCTATTGTTCTTGCACTTACTGACTGAACAGAACACCTGTTCTTTGTCAACTTGCCAGAAGGGGTGAGTAAGTCCTAAAAATAGCTCAACCTGATCAAATATGACTGTCATAGTGAGGGGTCGAGTTTTCAAGCCCTGAAAAGTATGAGTTGGAGTGAGAAGGCTATTAGGGTATCCAGTTGTGAATATGGTTATTTCAGTTTTGATCAGTTTTGATGACATTTTGATGAAGTGTCAATTTTGATTAACTGTGTTCTATTGTTAATATAACCGGTATGACTTACCCACTTTTTAGTATTCTTTGCACTATTGTGAATTAATTACTAACAATTTTTTTGTTAACATTTTTGTTTTGCTTATATGTTTGCTATTCAATTTCATTTATTAAGAGGAACTGTCTTCACAAACATAAGTAGTATTTTTTCAATGTCTTTGAATCACATGATCACTAAATGGTGCCACAGGTGAATACGCATCAGCCGAAATGCATCACAATAGATTGATCTTTTGTGTATAATTAATATTCTGAGAACTGCACTCTGTCCTGGTCCTTTCAGCTACAAGTCTACAGAAAGAGTATATCTACATATATCATATATCTACATATCTATATATAGGGCTATATACATATGTACGTATATATATATATATATATATATATATATATATATATATATATATATATATATATATTCAGCAGAAGGTGTTTAGAGACCAGTAATGTATTACTGCCAACATATTACAAAACCACAAAAAGAATACATACAGTCGGAAAGAACCCACCACAATGGCTATACTTAAAAAACAATGGGGGTGATTCTAACCCTGGCGGTCGGTGATAAAGCGGCGGCCAACCCGCCAACAGGCTGGCGTTCCAAAAAATGGAATTCTGACCCTGGTGGGAACCGCCAACACAGCCCGCCACATTAACACTCCGCCCGCCACTGCGGTACAGACAAACAGCGCGGCGGTCACCGCCAACAGACAGGCGGCAGATAATGTACCGCCCACAGTATCATAACTCACCAATCCGCCACCTTTTCCGGGGCGGGAGCCTCGCCGATAAAAACACGGCAGAAACAGACTACGAACGGGAAAACGCTCACCTCTACGCACTCCATGAGGAAGGAGGACAGCATGGAACCCGAATTAAACATCCTACCTGCACTCGTCTACCTGCTCATCTACCACGAGTACGAACGCCGGCGCAGACGACAACGGTGAGTACAGCACCTACGACACACGGGAGGGGGGAGGAGGAAAGCTTACGGCACACACATATGCGACCCCCACCCCCCCAAACTATGTACACACCAATGCAGAGCAACAAGTCACAGTGACACCACCCAAACCCCCCTGAAAAATGCAAAGACATAATTAAATTGTGAATAAAAATTTATGTACAAAATAGGCTCTGAAAAGTAATGGTCAACTAGCCAAAAAATCAATATCAAAATAATTCTATATACAGTGAAATGGATAACCGAGGCAATTAGTCCTGCACATCAAAAGAAAATCGAAGTGTCCGTGGGCCAAAGTGTAACAACACAAGGGCAAAGCCCACACAGGAGACCTGAGTCCTCTGGAGAGAACACTGCAGGGGCATCTGATGAAAAAACTACAGGCACCTCAGGGGGAAGGGAAGGGGGGTGCACCACAGCCACATGAGTCCACGACGCCAGATCCACGAAGGGGCCACCATGCCTACTGTGCCATCCTGGGGAGTGCAAAGCCACAGTCTCTCAAGTCTCTACAGTAGGTGGGTTGCCCACTGTTCCATCCTGGGGAGTGCAAAGCCACAGTCTCTCAAGTCTCTACAGTTGGTGGGTTGCCCACTGTGCCATCCTGGGGAGTGCAAAGCCACAGTCTCTCAAGTCTATACAGTAGGTGGGTTGCCCACTGTGCCATCCTGGGGAGTGAAAAGCCACAGTCTCTCAAGTCTATACAGTAGGTGGGTTGCCCACTGTTCCATCCTGGGGAGTGCAAAGCCACAGTCCATCAGGTGGATTACAGTCTCCACTGGTCAAGGAGGAGGCATGGTGGGCACAGTGAACCGTTAACAGTGCATGCAGGAAGGGCCCAGCGGAGCGGTGGTTGAGACGGCGGGGCCCAGCGGAGCGGTGCTTGAGACGGCGGGGCCCAGCGGAGCGGTGCTTGACAGGAAGGGCCCAGCGGAGCGGTGCTTGAGACGGCGGGGCCCAGCGGAGCGGTGCTTGACAGGAAGGGCCCAGCGGAGCGGTGCTTGAGACGGCGGGGCCCAGCGGAGCGGTGCTTGAGACGGTGGGGCCCAGCGGAGCGGTGCTTGACAGGAAGGGCCCAGCGGAGCGGTGCTTGAGACGGCGGGGCCCAGCGGAGCGGTGCTTGGCAGGAAAGGCCCAGCGGAGCGGTGCTTGAGACGGCGGGGCCCAGCGGAGCGGTGCTTGACAGGAAGGGCCCAGCGGAGCGGTGCTTGACAGGAAGGGCCCAGCGGAGCGGTGCTTGACAGGAAGGGCCCAGCGGAACGGTGCTTGAGACGGCAGGGCCCTGTTCAGCGGTGCTCTTCTGCACGGCGGGGCCCTGTACAGCGGTGCTCTTCTGCACGGCGGGGCCCTGTTCAGCGGTGCTCTTCTGCACGGCGGGGCCCTCTTCAGCGGTGCTCTTCTGCACGGCGGGGCCCTGTTCAGCGGTGCTCTTCTGCACGGCGGGGCCCTCTTCAGCGGTGCTCTTCTGCACGGCGGGGCCCTCTTCAGCGGTGCTCTTCTGCACGGCGGGGCCCTGTTCAGCGGTGCTCTTCTGCACGGCGGGGCCCTCTTCAGCGGTGCTCTTCTGCACGGCGGGGCCCTCTTCAGCGGTGCTCTTCTGCACGGCGGGGCCCTGTTCAGCGGTGCTCTTCTGCACGGCGGGGCCCTCTTCAGCGGTGCTCTTCTGCACGGCGGGGCCCTGTTCAGCGGTGCTCTTCTGCACGGCGGGGCCCTGTTCAGCGGTGCTCTTCTGCACGGCGGGGCCCTCTTCAGCGGTGCTCTTCTGCACGGCGGGGTCCTGTTCAGCGGTGCTCTTCTGCACGGCGGGGCCCTCTTCAGCGGTGCTCTTCTGCACGGCGGGACCCTGTTCAGCGGTGCTCTTCTGCACGGCGGGGCCCTCTTCAGCGGTGCTCTTCTGCACGGCGGGGCCCTCTTCAGCGGTGCTCTTCTGCACGGCGGGGCCCTCTTCAGCGGTGCTCTTCTGCACGGCGGGGCCCTCTTCAGCGGTGCTCTTCTGCACGGCGGGGCCCTGTTCAGCGGTGCTCTTCTGCACGGCGGGGCCCTGTTCAGCGGTGCTCTTCTGCACGGCGGGCCCTGTTCAGCGGTGCTCTTCTGCACGGCGGGGCCCTGTTCAGCGGTGCTTTTCTGCACGGCGGGGCCCTCTTCAGCGGTGCTCTTCTGCACAGCGGGGCCCTGTTCAGCGGTGCTCTTCTGCACGGCGGGGCCCTCTTCAGCGGTGCTCTTCTGCACGGCGGGGCCCTCTTCAGCGGTGCTCTTCTGCACGGCGGGGCCCTCTTCAGCAGTGCTCGTCCAGTGAGTCAAGGGAGCCAGACCTGGCCTGGACTCCCTGCTCAGTCGCCCTCCGACCGTGCTGTTGCTGGACCCTTCGGTGACGGAGTCCTGGGCCCTTTGGTGTCCTCCCTAACACCCGGGATGGGGCTTGTGGGCCCCTCCTGCTCCGCGCTCCTGCTGGCTGACTTCTCCGCCCTGCTGCCCTTTCGCTCCTTAGATGGGGCTCTCGGGCCCTTGCCTCCCCTAGATGTTGTGGCTGTTGAAGTGGGCGAACTTTGCTCCTTGGGGGCAGCCGTGTCAGTCCTCTCACGGCGGCCCTTTAGTTTCCTGGTCCTCTTGCCTGGGGGGGGGCTGGCTGTCCCCTTGCTGCTGATTGAAGTGTCACTGCTGGCAAAGGGTGGACTCCAGAACCCATGCACCACAGTGACACTCGAAGCTGGGCTGGTGGTGGCTGAGGTGCTCTTGGGACTCTTTGCAGATGGAGGGGGTGGGTCAGTGGAGAGAAAGAGGTTAAGATTAGCGAGGAAAAGTTTTTTAGGACCAAGGTAAAGGGTAGGAGAAGTGGTGATGGGAGTGGAGGAAGAGGATGTGGTTGTAGGAGAGTCAGGTGTGCTGTCTTTGGGTGCAGGTGCTTGTGCTGGAGGCTGTCGTGAGGTGGATGGCTGTTGGGTGGGTGTCTGCCTGCGTTTGTGTGTCTTGGAAGAGGGGGTGACAGACACAGTGGGAGAGGACACAGGGGACGTGTAAATGGTAGTGGGGGTGGTGACTGCACGTGTGCGGACTGTACTGGAGGGTGTGCTGGTGATGGAAGCACTGGCTGATGGTGGTGTGCATGCAGGTGTGAGTGTAGACGTCACAGGGAGGGAGGAGGGAGACGAGGAGGAGGGGGACACAGAGGTGGTAGTGACTGTTGGAATGTCTGCATCTGGGTGTTGCTTGCATGAATGCTTGTGGGTTCTGTGGTGCTTGTGTCTGGATGAGCTGCCCTTGGGTGTTGAGGTGTGTGAAGGCTGGTCTGATGGTGTGGATGGGATAGGCTGAGGAACAGGAGACAGAGACAGGGTGGAGGCAGTCAGAAGAGGGAGGCTGGAAACTGGGACAATGGCTGCCGTCAGTGCTGAGGCCAGAGCATTGAACGATCGTTGATGGGCAGCCTGACCCGAATGAATGCCCTCCAGGTAGGCATTGCTCCGATGCACCTCCCTTTCTACCCCCTGGATGGCATTCAAAAGGGTAGTCTGCCCAACAATGATGGTCCTCAGGAGGTCAATGACCTCCTCACTGAGGGCAGCAGGGGTAACAGGGGCAGGGGCTGAGGTGCCTGGGGCGAAGGAGACGCCCGCCTTCCTGGGCGAGCGGGCACGGAGCGTAGGCTGAGGGGCTGCTGGGAGGGCGGGGCTGGTGCGCTGGGTGGCGGCTGTACCTGTAGAGGCGGGGGGCCCGGATGTTGCCGCCACCGCTGGGGAGCTCCCATCCGAGGACGTGTCGGTGTCGCTGGTGTCACCACCGGTCCCCGTTGTGGTGCTCCCCTCGCCCTCCGGATCACTGGTGCCCTCGGTGTCTGTTCCTGGGCCCACCGGGGCCTTGTGACTTGCAGCTCCCTCGTGCTCCGATGCCAATTCTCCTCCGCCTGATGATGCTAATGCACACATGCACAAGAAGATGAAGAAGGGTGGGGGGAGAAAAACGAAGACCAGGTTGAGTGCATGCAATGTCAACACCGTTGGCGGAGAGGACAGACACAGGAGCCTCATGCACTAAGACGCGCATTCGGGGTACACTACTCAGTACTTCTGACTAGGACAACAGGTCTAGAGACGACAAACGCGCACATGTGTGATGCTGGACCATCGATAGCTGTACTTGTCAACCTACAGAGGTGGGGGCCGGGAGCACAGGGCCATGCCTAAAGGAGAGGACTACACTACAGAAAGCGCCCTGGCCTAATGTCACCCACAACCCTCCTCCCCCACCCAGACGCCTCCACTGCGCAGAGAGATAGCATAATGTGCTGATACTCACCCCCTTGTGTCTGCTGTGATGTCCTCAAGCGCCCATCCAAATCAGGGTAGGCCACCGCCAGGATCCGGGACATCAGGGGTGTCAGGGTACGACTGGCACCCCTCCTAGGTTGGGAGGCCATCCCCAGCAGTGACTCGGCGGTCTTCCTGGTCCCGCGGCGGATGTCCTCCCACCTCTTGCGGCAGTGGGTGCCCCGTCTGACGTGGACCCCCAGGGCCCGGACTTCCTTGGCGATGGCACGCCAAATGTCCACTTTCTGATGGGCGCTGACCTATTTGACATGTACAGGGTGGGAAGGAAAAATTCATCAATTTTCTGCATGTTAGATGCGATTGGCCCCCCCTCCCCAACCTTGCCATATGGCACATGCTCTCATCTGTCATGCGTTGCACTCCTCATTCGCCCACCAACTTACATCCACCCCACTCCACACAGGCATAGCCCATTCAATGTGCACCCAGTGTACTTACCTGTTGGTCTGGAGGACCGTAGAGTAACGCATACTGGGGGAGGACCCCATCCACAAGTTTCTCCAACTCCTCAGACGTGAAGGCAGGGGCCCTTTCCCCAGTCGCAGCAGCCATTGTCACTTCCAGACCGAGGTCACAGCAGCACTTGCAGTATAGGTCCTCTCCTGTGGATGATCAGGTCTCGAGTGATTAAGCAGATAGAAAATGGCGGTCACGCCCGCGGCGGTGCGTACCGCGGCGGTGCGTACCGCGACCGCCGGCGCACCTCGTCATTGGCTTCTGAAACCCATAGGCTTCAATGTTAGCCAATGCGGCTTCGTATAGCGGTCTTCGACCGCCTACCGCCACGGTGTGCCACGCCAGCACATTGACCTCACATCCCATTGTCCCACTTCACAGGTCAGGCAGCCGCCATTTCAAGGGCCCACATGGCATAATTTGTACTCCGTCACACAGGCCTAGGCCTTGCATTGCCACACATACACGCCTTTCAATACATAGATAATCGTGTGCTCGGCATGCTGTGGTGAACGTACCTGTGATTTGCTTGACTCTGTGCTCCATGTTGTCCTTCCTAGGCACCGTCCGCTGGGACTTGCGAGGAGAAGGATGAATCCTCGCGTGTACCGACCTCTGGTGGACCTGTCGACAATGGAAGAACGCCATATCATACTACGATACCGACTTGACCGAGCCACTATACATGAACTGTGTGCCCAGCTGGAGCCAGCCCTGATGTCCCCCATCCGCCAACCCACAGGAATTCCCCCTCTAGTGCAGGTTCTGTCAGTCCTCCATTTTTTGCCAAGTGGCTCATTCCAGACAACAGTGGCCATGTCATCTGGAATGTCTCAGCCTATGTTTTCTAAAATTTTGTCTAGAGTGTTGTCTGCCCTGACGAAACACATGCGGAGCTACACTGTATTCCCTGAGGAGGTTGATTTGGCCACTGTGAAGGGTGATTTTTGTGCCCTTGGACATATCCCCAACATAATTGGTGCCATTGATGGGACCCATGTGGCTTTAGTACCCCCAAAAGACGATGAGCAGGTGTACAGAAACAGGAAAAGTTACCATTCTATGAACGTCCAGGTGGTCTGTTTGGCTGACCAGTACATCTCCCATGTGAATGCCAAGTTCCCTGGGTCAGTGCATGACGCGTTTGTGATGCGTAATAGCAGCATCCCTTATGTGATGGAACAGCTACAGAGACAACGTGTGTGGCTAATTGGTGACTCTGGTTACCCCAACCTGCCTTGGCTATTGACCCCAGTGAGGAATCCCCGGACCAGGGCAGAGGAACGGTACAATGAGGCCCATGGGCGAACTAGGAGGATCATAGAAAGAACCTTTGGCCTCCTGAAGGCCAGGTTTAGGTGCCTGCATATGACAGGGGGATCCCTGATGTACTCACCAAAGAAGGTGTGCCAGATCATCGTGGCCTGCTGTATGCTTCACAATCTGGCATTGCGACGTCAGGTGCCTTTCCTGCAGGAGGATGGTCCAGATGGTGGTGTTGAAGCAGCTGTGGAGCCTGCGGAGAGTGAAGAGGAGGAAGACGAAGAGGACGACCCAGACAACAGGGACAGAGTTATCCAACAGTATTTTCAGTAGCACACAGGTAAGAATCACCCACGCCATTTAACATTTACTGAAAGCCCCCTGCATCTTTTCTTTGTGTATTTCCCCCCAGTTCTTTTAAACTGATGTTTGATTTTCCCTTCCCTTTTCAGTGCTGTATGACCCACTGCGTGACTTCTGCTTGGTTAGCCCATGGACTAATGCTTATTGACATCGGTATGTTGTCATCACAAAAATAACAGAACATTATTGATCAGTAATGTATTATACATTTGTAAATAATACAGGCTGACTCCTGAATGATTTCAGTGCAATGAGTGATTTATTTATAGTGCTAGATATTGGTACATGATATTAAAACGGTGATGGGTGAGGGTGGAGTTATGTCCATGGCAGAGCCCAGTTCTCAGTTTCACAGGTGCATTTTCCATATGCCTGTGGAAGGATGGAGCAGGGGCAGTTCAAGGTTGGACAGGGTGACACTGTGGGTCAGTGGGATAACATCAGGGGGTATCTTATGCTGGCAGGGGTCTTGGCATCCTACTCTGTCTTCCTGTGAGATCTAAGGTTCCTCTTGAGGGGTGGTTGTTCTTCAGCAGGAGGTGGGGTTCTGGTGGGCCGTCGTTCTGTGGGGGCCTCCTGACCACTAGCGCCGGCGGAGGTGGTAGGCTGTTCCTGGCTAGTGACAGGGGCCCTTTGTGGTGCCACATGGTCCCGCAATGTGGTTTCTATCCGGTTGAGGGCCTGGACTATGGTCCCCATAGCGGTAGCGATGTTCCTGAGTTCATTGCTGAACCCCATGTACCGTTCCTCCTGCTGTGCCTGGATCTCGGTGAACTTGGCCAGTACCGTCGCCATTGTCTCCTGGGAGTGATGGTATGCTCCCATGATGGTGGTGAGGGCCTCTTGGAGAGTCGGTTCCCTGGGCATGTCCTCCCCCCCTGTCGCACAGCAGCCCTCCCAGTTGCCCTGTTTCCCCAGGCCTCTGTCCCCTGGACGGTGTGCCCACTACCACTGCCCCCAGGTCCCTGTTGTTGTTGGGGTGTTGGGTCAGCCTGGGTGCCCTGTAGTGGCGGACACACCGCTGATTGACGCGTCCGCGAGACAGAGGCATGGGCCCGCTGGGTGGGAGCTGTGCTGGTGTTCCCAGAGGGGGTTGGGTCTGCTGTGGCCTGTGTCTGTGTGTGGGGAACCGACTGTCCAGAGGTCCCCGATGGTCCGGGCTGGTCATCAGGTTCTAGGTCGACAGAGCTGCTGTCCTCGCTGGGGGCCTGTTCTGGGGGTGGGATGGACAAATCTGGACCCTCCGTGGCGGTGTGTTGGCGTTCAGGCCCTGCAGGGGTAAAGGAGTATGGTTATTGTTTCTGTGTGTGCCATGGTGTGCATTTTGAGTGCCCTTGTCCCCCCAGTGCTGGCATTCCCTTGTGGGAGGCGTTGTGAGGGTGGTGGGGGGGGGGTGTATGGGTATGTGCAATGGTCATGCTTTGGTGGTGGCTGTCTATGGTTTGTGTTGGCATTCAGGGGTTGGTGTTGTTTAGGGTGGGCTGTGCTGGTGAGACATTGGCAGGGAGGTTGTGTGCTGGGGGGTTGAGATTGGGGGTGAGGGGGGGGGTTGTCATGCTGGTGGTTGGGGGGGGTGAAGTAGTTGAGATTCGACTTACCAGAGTCCATTCCTCCGTGTACTCCAGCGAGGCCATCAGGATGCAGGATGTTTACTACCTCTTGCTCCCATGCTGTAAATTGGGCTGGAGTGGGTGGGGGTCCGCCGCCAGTCTTCTGCACAGCGATGTTGTGTCGCGACACCATCGAGCGCACCTTCCCCCGTAGGTCGTTCCACCGCTTTCTGATATCTTCCCGATTTCTGGGATGCTGTCCCACAGCGTTGACCCTGTCTACGATCCTTTGCCATAGCTCAGCCTTCCTTGCTATAGTGGTGTGCTGCACCTGTGTGCCGAAGAGCTGGGGCTCAACCCTTATAATTTCCTCCACCATGACCCTGAGCTCTTGGTCCGAGAACCTGGGGTGTCTTTGGGGTGCCATGGGGTGGTGTGGATGAGGTGTGGGGTGGTGTTTGTGGTGATGTGCGTGGTGATATGTAGTGATGTGTGCGTAAATGTGGTGTGGGTGATGAAGTTGGGTTCCTGTGTGTGTTGGGGTTTTCGATTGCTGTGCTCGCTCTCTCTATCTCTATCTCTATCGCCTTCTCTCCGATTTCCAACTAGTGGGGGTTTGTGGGTGATGTGGGTGTGTGTTTTATAGTTGATTGGATGTGTGGGAGTGTTGTTTGTATGTGTGTCAGGTGTGTGTATTTCAAATTGTCCAATGTGGCTGTGTTTTGGAGCTGTGTGTGTATTTTGAGCGTGGCGATGTGTACCGCCAATGGAATACCGCGGTTGAAAGACCGCCGCGCGATTCGTGGGTCAGAATGGCATGGGCGTGTTTGTGTTGGCGTGACGGTGGAGGTTTGGTCATCTCCAGTTTTCCGTGGCCCGCTGATGAGGCAGCCTTCCTTGGATGTCGGATTTTTGGCGGTTTCACAGTTGGTGGTCAGAATGACCGTGGCGGTTTACCGCGGCCGCGGCGGTAGAATGGCGGACTTCTGACCGGCGGTAAGGGCCTTTTACCGCCGAGGTCAGAATGACCCCCAATGTCTCTTGATTGGGGCAGGTTTCTGTCTTTAGCACTGTTAGACTTGGCCCTCTCTGCAGAATCACCACCAAACTTTCTGCCTTTGCCTCCTCCTGTTTTCTGTTTCCATTTTGTTGATGTTTAGGACTCTGTGTAATAAGTGCCAAAGTGCTCGTGGTTTCTTCTTTAAACATGGTAAAATTGTTTACACCGAATTGGCACATTTAATTTACTTATACTTTCCTAGTAAAGTGGGAGTACATGTACTCAGGCTTGTAAATCAAATGCTACTAGTAGGCCTGTTGCACTTATTATGCCACCCACTTAAGTAGCCTTGTTAAACATGTCCCATGCCTGCAATTCCAGCCTGTGTGCAGTTTTAAATTGCTAGTTCAACTTGGCAAAATAAGCCTTTTGCTAAGCCTACAACTTCCTTTTCAATACATAGAAGTCATTCCTAGGGTAGGCACTAAACAGCCAAAATGGCAGGTGTTATTCTATTTAGAAAGTTGCACATGTACCTTTTAGTTTTACATGTCCTTGTGGTGATAAACTTGAAAATTAATTTTTCACTGTTCCATCCTGACATAATGGGAGGAGCAGAGTTGCACACACCCCTACTAACATTTCACAGGAGTTGCCTCACCACACACAAAAAGAACTTCACACTAGCATTTTGTGACCCCCTGACCCAGTGTAGCCTGGGAAGGAAGGTATTCTAGAACCAGCTGTGGGTGAAAACCCTAGAGGTTTCTTCCACTTCATAGAAGGCACCAGGTATGAAAATTGGACATCATAACTCTTCAGTACAATCCTAGCGATGTAGGTACTACAGAAGAACATTGCTGTCAAAGGGTGGCCCTGCTGCTTAAGGTGTCCTGTGCTGTCGGAGAAGACAGACTGGACCTGCTCCCTTCATCACAGGCAGAGAGACTTCAAGGGTCAAGTAGCTGACCTCCTGTTCTGAGCTACAGGAACAATCAAGCTCCAGAGTCCTCCCTGCAACTGCTCAGATGCCCTGGACCTGCACCTGGACCTACATCTCGACCTGCCTGAGCTCTGATGACTTCTGTTGCAGTGAGATCTTGCTCCCCAAGAGGTACCTCCGTAGGTCCTGTAAGCTTGTCTAGCATAATTTGAGCTCCTCCTGTGAAGAAAAGAAGAAATCCTCAAGTTTTGTGCTCTTCGCAATTGTGAACGCGCTTGTTCAAGATGACATCTCCTCCCCCATGATGACTGGCAAAGCCAAGCTCCAGTGGACCAAACTCTTCCTGCTATAGTGACCACCAGAGATGACCAGCAACGCAAGACCTGTACTTTGCACTAAAAAATTGACAGCCTGCAGTGACTGCCAATGTGAAGCTCAAAGAATGACCATCCACAAAGCATTACTTGCTCCTTACTGCCTCCTCTGCCACAAACTGGACTCTTCACACCAGACCTTGAGAAGATAACTTTTTCAGCTGGACTAACCTGTTCCATGTATCTGGCCTGTGATTCATCACGGACAGCCTGAACTTGTGACTTCTTCCCAGTCTGGTATGACCAGATGACAGCGAGTGGTGCTTTGTGCTTCCAGGTGTTATACTTACCTAAATCTTTGAAACTGCATAACTCTGGTTCCACTGATTGGATGTTTCTCATTTCGGTGTCAAATAACTTTTTACACTTTGCTCTATTGTTCTAAACTGGTTTGGGATCTTTCTTGTGTTGTATTTTCATTTTATTACAGTTTGTGTGCTGCATAAATACTTTACACATTGCCTTTAAGTTAAGTCTGACAGATTTGTGCCAAGCTACCAGAGGGCTAACAAAACCCAATTTTGTGACTTTTTGTGACTCAGCCTGAAAAGGATTATGGTTGGTGCTTGAGTGGGGCTTCAACTCCCCTCAATAAGTAACCCAATTATTTTGCATTGGTGTTCCGTGGAGGGATCTAGTACTTGTGTTTGTGCAGTGCCACTCAGTGATTTGTGCAAAAATAAAAATCCTCAAATAATATGACATCAGATTCAAAAAAGTTAGAATTTTCCTTGATTAGCTATTTTGTCCTTCTTCTAAATTACATTTCTACCTCACATTTGTGCACCTGTGACTTTTGCCTGCAAATATGGTGTTAGATCTCAACAACCTTGACAACTACAGTGTGACAGAGCTGAAAATAAAATTCAGGGAAAGGGGACTTAAGCTGATCAACTGCTCCCCAAAGTGTGAGTACCACTTAGCCCTCCAAGTCTGGTTGGAGGTTTGCAGGGTTCAAGCTACACCACAGGAGCTAGCTGGTCATGAGGAGATGGAAGGAGATGAGATGGAGGAAGAGGAGGAAGGGGATGGTAACTTGGTAGCAGACTCAGAGCTAGACGGAGAGAAGAATTCCCTGCCATCTGGCTCAAGAACTAGACGTCGCCCACTGGAAGGCAGGAATGCTGAAAGGGAGTTAAAGCTGCAGCTGACCCAGCTGAAACTGGCTAGAGAGGATGAGAAGGGTAAGGCAGAGAGAGCCTTGGCAGAAAAGAGGCTGGCCCGTGCAGCTGAAAGCCCCTTGGAGGAACAGAATCATTTATTGGCTCATTAAGTGAGTCTAAATTATCTGGACTTGAAGATGAAACAGCTCACATAGTCCGGTAGTAATGGGGTAGCAATAAGACATTGTCAACTGGAGACAGAAGGGACCACATACCCAAGGACCTGGTGCCTAACATGGGGTGTAAGAAATTAGGTTACTGGTTTGGGGGGTGGATTCTGCTCAAGTAGAGACCACAGTCCTTGTCAGGGTGAAGTTGAAAGCAATCGTAATTAGCCAGTGTTAAACCCTCAGGTAGCTTGGCGGAGAGCAGTCAGGCTTAACTCAGAGGCAATGTACTTGTGCAACACTTCAAACATTAGCACACTGAAAACGCACCACAAAAGTATCCCTCATCAGTTTAAAAAAATAGAGATTTTTTTAATTAAATAAAGCAAGATCAAATAAACAAAAAATCCAATCAGTAGAAACAGAAATATACAGGTTTAAAGAGTTCAGTGAAAACAGATTAAAAAACACAAAGCTCTAACTGTGGATATCTAGCTGCACGGGACCGGGACAAAGTCACAAGTTCAGGCCAACTACGATGGAGTGTGGGCTGGCTACCGGGACCCAGTTAGGCCCACTGAACAAGAGTACCTTAAATTCTGCTTAGAGGAGAATTGTGTAGCTCTGTGCTGAGGATTTATCATGCAGCCAAGGCGATGCACCAGGTTTGAGGTAATGTGGAGCTGTGATGCAAGGCCCTGCATCATCTGCGAGGATACCTTGACGAGGGCTTGTGAGTCGAAGTCCAACTTCAAGGATGCATTGTACAGTTTAGATGATGGGTCAGTTCTGAGGAGGGATGAGGCTGCATTGTCCTTGAGGCTTCCTTCGACAACAGATGTGATGGCCTATGTTGGCAAAACTTTTCTGCAGTTCTGATGTGGCTATGCGGTCAATGCAAAGTCCTTTACATGCAAGAACCCTTGCAGCAGAAGAAATGCATTGGTTCCAAAGGTATTCTGTTGAACAGCAAAGGTGATGCACCCATTCTGTTGGAGATGTGCCGCACCATGGAAGAAATGCATCGGTTCCACTGGATCCATAGAATGGCTGGCAGAAGACCTTCAGGCACACTTCCAAGGGCCAGGACTGGAGTGGCACAATTTGGCAGGGTAGAACTCACAGACATTAGAATCTGGGTGCTGGGTTCAAGGTTGTTGGAGCCTTCTGTCCCCGCGGGTCTGATCAGGAGGCCAGTCAAATAGCCTTTGGAGTAACTTGGGGTTGTGGATTCAACAGATCCAGGCCCAGTCCTGCCAACCCCGGCAAGAGGTCTGCAGGCAGATGGTCAGCATAGCAGGGCAGATGTTCCTTCAGAGCAGCAGTCCAGCGGAGTGGCAGTCCCCTCAGCAGCACAGCACTCCTTCTTTCTGGCAGAGTATTCACAGGTCCAGAAGTCTACTGCAGAGGTGGTGCAATAATTATACCTCTGGAAGGTTAGGGAAGCTTCTGGCAGTTTCCCTTTGAAGTCCCCAGGTATCCTACCTTCCCTTTCCTGGATTCATACTAACTGCAGGGGGATGCAGCCCTGTGTGTGGTGGCGGGAAACAGCCTATTCAAGTGTAACTAGGGCTGTGCCCAGGTCCACCTCCCACTCTGCCAGTGATGGCGCATCTAGGTATTCCTAAGCTCTCTATTGTTTCTCGGTGTAGAATGGTGAACACAAAGCCCAACTGTCAGCTGCACCTAGTCATGTTACCCAGGGACAGGCTACAGGCACTAAAGGCTAAGGCATGAAAATGCACATTTTCTTAAAGTGGCATTTTCAAAATTGCAATTTAAAATCCAACTTTACGTGAGAGAGGATTTTTCATTTGCAGTTCCCAAGACACCAAACAGGAACTGGTAGCCTGCTCCTATTTGGAAATTACAACTTCTAGGGTAATGAGGTAACTTCAGTGCAACTCTGGGAGAGGTAGGCCTTGCATCAATGAAAAATGAATTTAAGAGATTTTCACTACCACAACATATAAAACCTAAAGTCACATATCCCACTTTTTAAATACACTGCATCCTGTCCTGTGGGGATGTTTAGGGCCTACCCTTTCAATGTATTAAAATGAAGATTTGTGCCTGGCAAAGGGTTTATTTTGACATGTTTAAATGACAGTTTAAAACTGCACACAGACTACAGTGGCAGCCCTGAGACATGTTTGAAGGGCTACGTAAGTGGGTGACACAATAAGTGTTTAAGGCTCACTAGTAGCATTTAATTTATAGGCCCTGTGTACATTTAGTACCACTTTTCTAGGGACTTAAAATTAAATTAAATATGCCAATTCGGGATAAGCCAATGTTACCATGTGTTAAGAAGTGAGCACATGCATTTTAGCATTGGTCAGCAGTGGTAAAGTGTGCAGAATCCTAAGGCCAGCAAAAATTAGATCAGCAAAAATGGAGGGGGAAGGCAAAAGGTTTGGGGGAAGTCCACCCTGAGGCTGACAGGTCTAACATAGGGTATGACAGAGACAGGTGGTTTGAGGCATATGAGTTAGCTCTAGAGCTGCATAAGGCCCTTAATGTGGATTGAGGAGCAAGATTCTGAAGCACATACCCACTGAAAGGAGGGATTCTTTGTTGGCCCCACAGTGACAAGATGAAGTATCCACTAATGAAAGGACCCTTGTCAGAAAGTATGGGCTCATCTCTGAGAAGTATAGGTTGAAGTTTATGGCAGTCAGAAGCAGTCAAGCCAATCCTGGGTAGATAATATGGAGTAGTATAAGAAGGCACTAGATGGTTTAGGGAAGGGCAGCAAAATAAGTAATTATGACGATCTGTGTAATCTATTTGACTCAGAAAGCACATGTTCAGTCATTGTTCTGCAGAGCTGCGCCAACACCTCATTGATTCCAAACTCACTGTGTACAGAGGGATTGCAAAGGAAGAGGACCTCTGGCTTCACAAGAAGGAATCTGGGAGTGACCTCCATGAAGGGTGGTTCAGGTTCGGCCAGCAGAGTGAGGGGAAGGTCCAAGATGACACAGACAAGACCCATAATACGGTGATGGAAAGGGTTCTCATGTCCCTTCTGAAAAACAGGTGGAGGTTCTGGTGGGCAGTGGCCCCGGGATCCTCATTTCAGTTTGGACACAAGCAAGGGGACTTTGTATGTCCTTAGAAACCACCCACTAGTGGATTTTCTACAGGGGTGTCCAATATGGCCATGGAAAAGGTCCCCAGGAGAAGATGGTAGAACAAGCCCAAGTCTTCTTTAGTTTGGAGAGGGACTGAGACCATAGGCTTGTGATCCCTGAAGGTGGGAGTACTCACTTCTGTCAGATCACACTAAATTGGATCCCTGTTACTCCTCTGAGGGTGCCAACCAGACCATAGTCAAAGAAGGACTGATTTCCCCTGTACAGTACACTCAGCAGGTGTTCAAGGTAGCCCAGGGCCAGGGGCCAGACTTTGTCCACCTTACGACTGGTATTCCTGGAATGAGGTGGATAAGGTAGGGACATAGGCCAGAGAAGGGTCGTAGTTGGTCCTCAGATGCCCATTGACTGCATTCATGGTGAGGCCACTTCTGACCTGGAGGTGCTGCCTGTGCTGTCACAGAGACAGGAGACAGGAGACCTGCACCAGGCAGACCGCAGCATGACACAGACAGAGTGTGTCACCCTTGAGGGAGGAGGTGGTCCCCAAGCAGAGGTCCTGGCTTGCCACGCACCTGTTCAGCCTCAGGGTACAGACCCTGGACTGAGAGACGAGTCTCAGGATACCACCCCTGAGCTTGTGGGAAGGAGAGTGGAAAAAGGGTGCCTAACACTCCAGGCTGTTGCTCCCCACTCTGAGAGACCTCAGAAGTCAGGGGATCCTAAGGCGCAAGTAGGGAACTCCTTGCAGTCTCAAGGCTGGGAGTGAAACCTGCCCAAGGCACGCATTTGGGGCTGCCACCTGGCAGTGGATCATCCAGGGCCTGGCTCTGGACACTGACAGCTGCCATTTGCCTCTGTTGGGTGTTGTTCTTACAGGAAAATCTTTCCTTGGGTTAGGGACAGAAATCTGCTCCACGGTGTGGAATTTTGTGTTCATGGTTTCACTCTCTGTCTACTGGGATGCATCTGTGAGCAAACTGACAGTAGGATTCTCCATGGGCCAGTTCAGTGGTTCAGGAGGAGAGTGTTGACAGAGGGATACAACCAGGTCCAGAAGGGCATGGAACTGACAAGTTTCTCTGCAGAAGAGGGCCAATATCCACGTTCTATCACCTAAGCAATGAGGTCAATCAAAATATTGATTAGTCTACCATAGCTTGTGGCTAGAGAGAAGTCATATTGGACCTGGTGCTTTCCGCAGGGTCACCCAGATTTTTGCCTTCCTCTCACTGAACCCGTTTGTTTGTTGGCTTTTAAGACCAGAACTCTATGCACTGTTTCCCTGATAACCAATGGCCAAGTGCTTGTGCTCTTTCCTTTAAACATGGTAAAACTGGCCTGCACCTGATTGGTACAAGTACCCAGGGCTGGTAAGCTAAATGCTACTAGTGGGCTGCAGCACTCATTGTGCTACCCACTCAAGTGGCTTTTTTACAACATTCTGTAGGCCTGCACTGCAGCCTGTAGTGTAATTTTAAACTGAAATTTCAACCAGGCAAAATAAGCCTCTTGCCTTTGCCAGGGATAAACCTTCATCTTTAATACTTGTAAGTCATCCCTGAGTAGGCCCTCACCCCCACAAGGCAGGGTGCATGGTTTTAAAAAATGTTAACATATGTGTTTAAGTTGTAGATGTCACTGCAATGATAAAGTCCTAAAGTTGTTTTTCATTGTTGTAAGACTTATCTCTTTCATAGGCCAACATTAGGTTACCTTATTTCAATTAGTATGTTCTAAGTTTAGATTGCGAGTAGATAAAGAAATGATGTTCAGACTCAAATGAATTGTAAGTTAAAATCCTCCTAAATCGTAAAGTCAGATTTCAGAATATAATTTTTTTAATTCCACTTTTAGAAAGTTGGCATTTTCCTGCTCAACTTTTTTGAGGCCTTTCTAGTTGTTTTCAGCTGCCTTGGCCTGTTAATGATTCCCCCATCAAGAATGTGCATTGGGCACTGACAGTGAACAATGGTACCTGGGTGTAGCTAGGAGAAGGTTTTCATGGCAGGATAGCTTGGTTGGAGCTTTACCCCACCCCCATTACATTTCAAAGGACCATGCCTACAGCACACACAAAGAAACCTGACATCAGGCCTGCCTTTGTCCCCATTGATAGTTTAGGATGGAAGGAAGAAGAAGAAGTGACAAGAACTTGTTTTTTAGGGGGTAGTTCAGGGAATTCCCCAACAGAAAGGCTGGCACCAAGCATTCATGTGGCATCTCGAGAACCTCTCAACAGAACACTCTTGAATTTGTGGAAGATTCAGAAGAAAGACTTCCCTGATGCCTGAAGGACTACAATGCTGCTTGAAGGACTGCCTTGCTGTCTGAAAAGGAAGTTTGGACCTGCCTGCCTTCATCCAAGGATACCCAGAGTGACTCCAAGGGTCAGTTGGCTGACCTGCTATGTGAGTTAACTGGACACATTAAGCTTCCAGCGGCCTCCCTGCAACTGCCCACTAGGCCAGCAGCAACTGGACCTGCCTGGGCATGCCTAAGTCCTACTGCAGGCACCTGATGGAGGGAGTCCTGATCCCCAACAGGTCATGGACCCCTGGTTGGCATCCGTGAGAGCTGTCCCAGAACAAAAAGGTAGAAATTCTGAAGTCTGGCTCTTCACGACCGCAAATGGGGCCGTTTGCACCAAAATTCTGCCACCTGTGACGACCACCAATACGATGTTCAAGAAACTCCTGCTCTTCAAGCAGACAGTGACCATTGGAGACAACTGGCAATGCAAGACCTGCACCTCATGCTACAACAATGACAGCCTGTGGCTACTGCCAGCATAAAGCTCAAGCAACCAATGGCTATGCGCTACAGCATCGAATGTCCGGGACGCTTTACCTGCTCTTTGCATCAAAACTCCTCTCCTCGTGGCCTCCTCCAAAACAAATGGAGCTCTTTGTGCTGTCTTGAGAAGGTAACTCTTCGGCGGGACTAACCTTCTCCTTGTATCTGGCTCATGCTCCCTCGCGGCTGGAATGAAGTTGTGACTTCCCTCAGTCTAGTGTGACCAGATGACCAGAAGTCGTGCTTTCTACTTCTTGGAACTATAAAAATGAAAATTTCTTGTTCTCACAAATTTATTTTTGTTGTGCTTCTATCACTTTATTTGTTAAAATGTAAACACTTTTTCTGAATTGGTTTGGGATTTTTCTTCTGTTGTGTTTTCACGTTGTCACTGTGTGTTCCTCTAAGTTAACCCTGATTGCTTTTGTAACAAGCTACCAGAGGGCTAAGCATAAGTTAATTTAGTGACTTTTTATGATTCACTCTTACAAGGATTGTTGTTGTTGCTTGTTGGAGCTTCCACCCCTCAACCGTATTTACCCAAGTTCTAACAAGCTCTTAATGTGTTTTGAACCCCGTTTTTGTCAAATCTAGCATGTCTAGCCTCCTCTCTTAAAAACTCTTACAACTCCCATTTTATAAATAAAAATTAATCCTCTATGTATTGCAAGTAATACAATTTTCTCTGTTTTTAACTTTCAAAAACTCACGAGAATTGTCCAAAAGAGCCAACTCAAATGGGGGATCAAGTAAGTTTTAACAATTGAAATAAGGGAAAGGTAAAAAATTATACAAGAAGTATATGGGATGCCATCGATTAGTAAAGGGATATCTAGCTGGTTTTGATTCAGTAGTGTACAGGAGTAATATCCAAGAAGCCATTTCCATAAGTGCATGAAGGCAGCAATAAACTCCCCTAAAATAAAAGGAGAGGAGGAGTTTGAGCAAGAGTAAGCAGATGAAACAAAAAAATTACATAAACACTGAAACACTGATGCATAAAAGGAATCTAGGTATATGCCTTTACATGTATTAAAAGTTAAACAAGTCACTTTTAAGGACTAAAATAAAGTACTTTACTAGAAACAGAAATCATTATGAGTAGAATTATTTACAGGATGTGTACTGGAATATAACCTCTGGCTGTTAAATTTGGTATGCCTTGAACACTATGAGCCGCCTGACAAATTAATTGTGATGGATCAATACAATGAAAAATCCACAAAAACTATATCAACATTTTTTATATTTATTTTTTATCATGGTTATGTTTCACTCTCATTTCCAGATTCAAAATACAGAAAAAAATATTGTCATTCATTCTTGGCCCTTGAGCTGTAAGGCACCTTGCGAGCATTTAACTGAATGTATTCTTGCCCCACTACATATTTTCTTTCCTAACCTTCATATCACCAGATACTGCAGATGTTATCACAGTAGGTACTTTACAAGAACTACCCCTAATGTGAAGACACATGGACCCTTTTCAGAAGTGATGCACGTTTGCAAATGTCCTGAACTGCTATGCAATGAAATTTCATGTAGCCCCTAGTCTGCTCCTGCTTGGCACGCCCCTAAATTCACCAAAAATGCCATCCTTGAAACACTAATCAATAACAAATCGTTTTCCTGGCCTGTGGTATCACTCTTTCTAAGACTTTATCTACCCATGTAAATTAAAGAGTAATTTTACATGATTTCCTCAACAGGATTTGATAGAGCAAGCTTAGAAGCTCTTTTTTCTTGCTAGGCTGTCTTTTTAACTCCTATTCTGTGGGTACTGTTGAAATTGCGTCTTGGTTCCCTAAAATATCCATAAAATTCCTTCCAAGCAAGGGTTGCTAACACACAATTCCCCTACGAGATTCCCATCTGTTACAAGCTTTGCTGCTGTAACTGCGGGCGATAATATATGGAACCAATTTCTAGGATGTCTAGAACAATGAAACTGGTCAAAACAAGTATGGTAAAAACCAAGTTATTGTAAACTCCAAGGCCCATATTTATACTTTCTTAGCGCCGCATTTGCGTCATTTTGGAATTGCGGCGCTAAAAAAGTATAAATATGGGCCCAAGTACCCTCCCCGTGGAACTCCGAAAGCAGAATGCCTCAGATCATGGATCGCCAAGAGAAACGTATCTTTTAACAAGGTTATTGATTTACACTGCAAGCAGCTAGGTTAATGAAGTCCACTAGCTCCAATAGACTCAAGTGTACCCACCTTCCGACAAGACACTGCGATTAACATAAAGCAATTTATCTGCCTTGTTTCACATATAATTAGACAATAAATAACACAGTCATTAGACAGAGACTGAGAGAAAGGCGAGAAGGTGGATTCAGACTTGGAGAATTGTTTCTGAGGAATCCTTGTGACTTGCGACATGATCATCAGCCATCACCATTGCTCTCACCGCCAACCTCATCATCATACTGTGAACTGTTGCCATCAGCAGAAGGGCAACCATTAAATTAAATATACAACATAAGAGAGGTATCCGATTGCAACTGTTATACTGAACAATGTAGCAACGTCGCCATGTGCATAGAAGTGACTGAAAGAAAGACACTAACATAATTAAACAAGAACGAAGTTCCTCATAAGGCGTATTCTTGTTTCTGGCAGCAATTGTGTCAAAGCTTGACATCCATAATCAGAAGCCTGCAACATAGTGCGATAGTATACTACAAAAATATTATACACAGATTATTTCAATCAAAATTGCTGCTATGTATATATAGGTACGTATAGATTTGCTATTCTTAATTTACATATATGTACTTTGACAATGCATGTATCTTCAAGGTAGGTAAACTTGGAGTTAATAATCGTAATTCTATTCTTACATTGTTACACTTAGCTTCATGCTATTTGGTAGTCAATATTTTGTCTTCAATAGTTTTGTAGCTCAATAATTACGATTAGGAGTATATCTGAGAAGCCAAGATTTCACTAACTGTGTGGCTGTTCAGACAGCTGGGAATATGATGGGGTTGAAAATGGTAAAGGAAATAGCCTTGTAGATTTACTGAGGAGAGCTTATAGTAAAAATCAAAGCCTCATTTGAAGGCAGCGCTGAGCGTAAACGTTGGGTGCTTGTTTTTAGGTCCAGGTTATCAATGGCAGGAGAGTGTTTGTTTAGAAGCAGTGTTAGTGCATCATGGATTTATTAGGACTGTGCAACTGCTTTCACCTCTTTATGCACTCTATCATTATATTAAACCATTGTACAAGAGGATATCCTGGAACATCTGACATGAAGTTGACACGTTTCAAACTTTTTTGGCCTTCCTGAGCCATCCACCAGTCAGTAATGCTCCAGATTATCATTCAGCCCAATCCCCTAATAATAGTGTGGTTTTAAGTTGAAGAAGCTGGCTCTTTATATAGTGGGCCAAAATGAGGTTCACTGTGCAAAGAGTTCAGGCAAACCCCAGAGATTTAACAGAGGCACAAATTACATCCCAAATGATCTCTTTTTGGGTAGTGTGGTTGAGCAGTTAGGCATATCAGATTGGTAGTGCTAAGCATGTAAGGCACACATTCATATAGTAAGTGGGACACACACTCAATAAAGAAATCCAACATCAATTTATAAAAATAACATGGAAGTTTATATAAACTTTGATACCAAGATCACAGGAATAAGGTGAGTGCTTTTCAAGTTAGGAATTTTTAGAGTTTTTAAAAGTTGCACTTTTCAGATGCAGTGATGTTATCCTATCAAGGAAGAACAAGCACTGCATCCAAGTATAGTACAGCGACTTACAGGACCAATCTCCTCGACTTATGGTAATTCGGGGGCAAGGTCCAAGGCCACACAACAGGTCACATCAGGCAGCACTGGGGCGGCCAGAAGTACGGGTGCAGTTCAGTGTCAGGTGCCTCCTGTGACTTTATGGGGATCGATCCAGTAACAAAGTTGCTGCAGGGATGGGCTGGAAGGTAAGTCCAGGGGAACACACACAGGAGCCTGACCCTTGAGGTCTTCAGGCACATGGGGACACCATCGGTCTATTTCTCTATGGGCTGTAGGGTTCAGGTGTGGCAGTGTCTTCTGGCATTGGGTCCAGTGCTGGAGTTCCTTGTAGGTGCAGGAGGCCCACAGAAACAGTCTGCAAGCGTGGACTAGCAGTCCAGTCCGATGAAGCCAACAAGTGGGCTCAGGTTTCACGAGGCTGGGAGATGTGGGGATCACCCTTGGTTCTCCTCTCCTTGGTTCAGGGCGAATGGATGAAGATGTGTTGCAGGGCATCGGGTCTGTCTCCTCATTACTCGAGGTCACAAGGGGGTCTGCTGACACCATTGACCCACTTCAGCTCAGGTTAGGTGGCTGAGGTGCAGTGGTGATGTCCAACGTCTGGTTTTTGTCAGTACCGTCCATCACAGTTCTTCTTTGGGTTCCTGCAGATGCTGAGAAGCAGCTCCTCTGCTCCAAGGGAGTTCTTGTTGGTGATTTGTGAAGCACAGGCAACTCTCTTGGGTTCTTTGGATGCTGCAGCAGCAGTGCAGGTCAGTTGCTCCTAGAGGGTCGGGTGCAGCAGGCAGGCTAGCAGGGTTGGCACCAAGTCTGGTGACTTGTTTTGGGGAAGGAACCCTGGCATTGTGGACCTGTGGCAAATGTGCAGCACATTTAGCACATTTATTTAATTCTTTCTTCCAAGATGGCTGCTATGTTTATAGTTTGGAAGATGTTTTAATTTCATGTTGTCAGTGCCACTCTGTGAAGACGTCACTATCAGCATCATCAAAGATAAGTGACATAGGTAGGTACTCACATTATGTACTTTCCCACTTACGTGTGACAGTAATATAATGTACCTTTTCAGGGAATTGTTTATATAATTACTTCCGAAAGCATCACTTCTTATCTATTATTTGGGAACATAAATGCATCCGGGGTCCTACAAGGTCTGTATAAATTATACTACGCAGGCAAGGTTATCAGAGAAATTCCTACCTGATGCCATCAAGGAAATCTATGCTACACGCCACCTTGATGCAGACCCAGCTTTCTTGTTCCACGGAGTCTGATCTAGAGACCTCATTCCAAGGTTGGGGGGCTCTTCTCATGGTCCTGGAAATGGCAGATTAGGTTTAACACACCTAGATCTCTTTTGGGTTAGAGATTAGGGCCCATATTTATACTTTTTGATGCAAACCAGCGCCTGACTTTTTTTTACCGCTGGCTAACGCCATTCCTACGCACCATGCAGGGGCCCTATTTAAGGATTGACGTTAGGCAGTGCTGCGGGCTGATCAGACTAAAAATAAATGACTCAAACCAGGCAGCGCCGGCGTAGGGGAAAATGGGGGTTGTGCGTCAAAAAATGGTGCAAGTCCGGTTTGAGTAAAAAATCATGGCTCAAACCGGACTAGCGCCATTTAATGACGCACAACCCCCATTTAAATGACTCCTGTCTTAGCAAAGACAGGAGTAATTTCCCCTTGCCGAATGGCCATGCCCAGGGGACCTCTGTCCCCTGGGCATGGCCATTGAGCACAGTGGCATGTAGGGGGGGGCAAATTAGGACCCCCTAGGCCACTATAAAAAATTAAAAAATAATACTTACCTCAACTTACCTGTACTTACCTGGGATGGGTCCCCCCATCCATGGGTGTCCTCCTGGGGTGGGCGAGGGTGGCAGGTGGTGTTCCTGGGGGCAGGAAAGGGCATCTCTGGACTGCTTCCATGGTCTGAGACCATGGAAGTGAGCCCACAGGTCCCTTAATGCCTGCCCTCACCCAAGTGTTAAAAAGCGGCACACATCAGGCTGTGTGACGTTTTTTAAGGCCCGCCCCCTCCTGTGCGTCAAAATGACGCAGGAGTATAAATAAGGCCCACAGGCCTTAAAGTCAATTTTTGGACGGGAACGCCTACCTGGCATGTCATTAACGCAAGGCGGTTTCCCGCATCCAAAAAATGACGCACACAGATGTTTTTTGACGTCCATGGGGTTGGGCGTCATAGTTTAAATATGGGGCAAGGTTTGCGCCAAATGTGCGTCAAAATGTTTGACGCACATTTGGCGCAAACAAAGTATAAATATGCCCCTGGGTTCATCATGCTAGGGTATTAGGGTCTATTTCACACCTATTTTACATCTCATATTATTGCAAGGTGGTGGGGATCTTTATATTCATGACTCTTATTTTCACAATTCTGTTTCTTGCGTTATTCATTATCCTGATCATTGCAGCCCATGCAATTTATTGAAGATTGCAATCTTGTTAATAAAACCTATTGAAAAATTTACTGCATCTCCTTCATTGCTTGTGTGTGACTAAGACTTGTTGCTCTTGTGAGAAAAGGGTAATCTCCGTTTAACCACGACTCCCCTGAGATGTTGTACTCTTGAGTCCATGCGGAAAGGCTGCCGCAAATCATCTTTTACAGTTACTACTTGTAGGACTGGCCTAGTTGTCTACAAACAAAAAAGTGCTGTCATCCCTAAACTAGCAGTCTTACCTAGAGCAAGAGTCCAACCATGACAGTTGCAACTGGTCAGCTGCCCAGTTCCCGGGAGTCAGCCCTCTAGAAGTTTTTTGTGTCCCTGTAGCCCAAACAGGAGGTCAGCCAGCTGTCCCATGGAGTCACTTGTGGGGCCCCAGGTTCAAAACAAGCAGTTCCAGCGTTCCTTCAGGTTCGTCAGAGAGCAGAGCAGCATTCTTGTGATTCTTCACAGGTCCAAGGGTTGTCTCAGGTGAAGAACATACTCACTAATATCTCTTTGTTACACAAGGGTTTGGTACATTATTTACATCATGTGGAATTTAAAGAAGTCTCTATCTCCGATCATGTACATATTTGAGTCAAATGGGCCACCCAGAGAATCCTGTTCAACAGAGGCTGCTGGCACCTAAACACCAGATTATTTTGAAACCAAGCAAATAGGACATAAATGCATAGGCTATTAAAGGCGTGTTTGAAAGAAATGACCAGCTGGGATGCTTTCGACGCTCTGGCTAGAGGAATAACGCTATCTCAATCAATCAGAACAGTGCACAAAGCGTGACTACAAGAAATACAATTCACAAGTATCAAGGTACTAGAAACCCTAGATGAAAAGCACCTAACTAGACACTAAGGCCTTCATTACAACACTGGCAGTCTGTGTTAAAGTGGCGGTAATACCGTTAACAGGCCAGCGGTAAAAGAAATGGGATCACGACCACAGCGGAAACCTCCAACACAGACAGCCACTTTAACACTCCCACCGCCATGGCAGTAGCAACAAGCACCACAGCGGTAACCACCAACAGACAGGCGGAAGTCAATGTACTGCCCACCCCATTCCAACCCGCCTATCCGCCAGCTTTTCAGGGGCAGTACCAATGCCATCAAAAGCATGGCGGAAACAGAACCCAGAAGGGACACCCCTCACCTCTCGACACTCAATGAAAAACCAGGACACCATGGAGCCCGAGCTGCAGGTACTGCTCATGCTGGTCTACCTCCTCATCTTCCAGGAGTACAAACGGCGGCGGCGACGACCACGGTGAGAGCTGCACCTAGCACACAGGGGAGAGGGGAGGAAAAAGAGAGTGACACACACACGCAACACGCAACAGCCCCACCCTCACCCACAGCACCATACACACAAACACATGCATCAACATTACATTTACACTCCATAACCCCCTGGAAGAATGCAAGGACAAAAGGAATAGAGTCAAATCAGTGATATATTAGAAATAGTCAGATATTCGTAAGAATTTGAAAGACAGTATTTACAAAAATGTACAATATATACATAATGCGGTACATTGTCCACTCAAAATGTCAGTGGGCCACTGGGCCAAAACTCATAGGCCAAGCCCACACTTGATTTCTGCCTCAATACGGCTGTACCTGTTGTTGGGGTGGGCACAGAGGTGTCCGCCACCGCCAGGGAGCTTCCATTGTAGGAAGAGTCACTGTCTGGCGTCTCCCCTCCTGTCCCCATCGTGGTGCTCCCCTCGCATATCTCACCGTCAGTGGATTCGGCCTCCAGGCCCATGTGGGATGCAGCTCCCTCCGTCGCTGGTGCCTCTGCTCCTCCGCCAAATGATGCTAATGCACACAAGGACAGGGTGACAAAACGAAAAGGGGGGGAGGATACACTTGGTCAATGCCAGCAACAACACTACCGTTGGCGTACAAAACACACAAGGAGCAGCCCTATGCACTAGGCCATGAACTACCAGTTACAAAGATAGTCACCAGCCCATGGGGTACAATAGCTGCACACCTGAAACCCACAGGACCCTGCCCAGTAGTAGATGCCCACTAACTGTATTGGGGTAGGAGTGCTTCAGAGCCTGCCCAACAAGGGACCTACACTGCCATGTTCGCCCTGGCCTAGGGGCACCCACATCCCACATCCCCCAACCAGGGAAACCTTAACGCGCGCACAGTCATGATTCAGAATCTGTACTCACCTTCTTGTGGCGGCTGTGATGCCTTCAAGCGCCCATCCAACTCCGGATAGGCCACCGCCATGATGCGGAACATCAGGGGGGTCAGGGTATGACAGGCACCCCTTCCTCATGGGAGGCCAGCCCCATCTGGGCCTCCACCGTCTTCCTTGCCCAGCGGTGCAGGTCCTCCCACCGTTTGCAGCAGTGGGTGCTCCTCCTGTCAAATACCCCCAAGGTCCACACCTCCTTGGCGATGGCATGCCAAATACCCTTTTTCTGATGGGCCCTGACCTGCAGGAAAAATAGATCAGAAAAGGGAATTAGTTAACTGTCTGGACCGTCACACTCATGGCCCACCATATCCCTCCCATCCCCTGACGCACATACATTGACCACCATACATGCAGCACTCTGCCCAGGACACCTTAGCCCCCCTGCATGTGGCTTACACACACAGCACTCCATATATTCATGGCCCATGCATCATGCTCACAGTGTACTCACCTGTTTGTCTGGAGGACCGTAGAGTAATGTGTACTGGGGTAGGACCCCATCCACCAGTCTCTCCAACTCCTCCTCAGTGAAGGCAGGTTCCCTTTCCCCAGGCACATGAGCCATTGTCGCTTCCAGACACAGGTCACAACAGCACTTGCAGTGTAGGTCCTCTCCTGTTGAAGGTCAGGTAGCAAGTGAGTAAATAGATAGAAAATGGCGGTCAATGCAGCGGCGGTGCGTACCGTCAACGCCGGCATACATCGCCATTGGCTCCTGGAACCCATGGGGCCCAATGATAACCAATGTGAAGTTGCGTGGCGGCCATCGACTGCCTACCAAAACGGCGCACAACGCCAGTGGAATTACCTCATTTCCACTTCTCCCATCTCACAGGTCAGTCAGCCGTCAATTCAGGGGGGCCCAGGCCATGGCACCTAACTGCGTCACAGCAGACATTGGCACAGCAACTGACTCTTGGATTCACATACAGGTTCTGTAAAGGAAAAGATGTGTCATTGTTTCAATTGATGTGTGAATATGACCCTCTGCTCACTGTTTTCCTCCATAGGCTTCAACCGCTGAGAATGAACATGAGATGGCGACATCTTCCGGTGTACAGAACCATGGTGGACCTTGCGACAATGGAGGACAGACACATTATCCTAACATACAGACTTGATTGGGCCACAATCCGAGAACTGTGTGACCAACTGAAGCCAGACCTGATGTTAGCTATCCGCCAGCCCACAGGTATCCCCCCTCTAGTGCAGGTCCTGTCAGTGCTCCATTTCCTGGCAAGTGGTTCCTTCCAAGTGACAGTGGCCATGGCATCAGGAATGTCTCAGCCGATGTTCTCCAATGTGTTGACCCGAGTGTTGTCAGCCCTGCTGAAACACATGCGCAGCTACATCGTATTCCCCCAGGTGGAGGATTTGGCCACAGTGAAAGCTGACTTTTATGTCCTGGGACATATCCCCAACATCATTTGTGCCATTAATGGTACACATGTAGCATTTGTCCCCCCACCCCCCCAGAGAAATTAACAAGTGTTCAGGAATAGAAAAAGCTATCTCTCTGTGAATGTGCAGATGGTGTGTTTGGCGGACCAGTACATCTCCCATGTGAATGCCAAGTATCCTGGCTCTGTGCATGACACCTTTATCTTGAGGAATAGCAGCATCCCATATGTGATGGGCCAACTCCAGAGGCATCGGTGTGGCTAATAGGTGAGCCCAAGGTCCCCACCCAGTATAAGTTGGTGTCTGGGTATGGGGTTGTCCCTAAGGGTTAGTGTGTGTCTAACAGGTATCCTTTGATATTTGCAGGTGGCTCTGGTTACCCAAACCTCTCATTGCTACTGACCCCAGTGAGGAATGCCAGGACAAGGGCAGAGCAACGTTGCAATGAGGCACATGGGTGAACAAGGAGGATAATTGAAAGATCCTTTGGCCTCCTGAAGGCCAGGTGCCAGTGCCTCCATCTGACAGGTGGATCCCTGTACTACTCATCCAAGAAGGTGTGCCAGATCATCGTTGCATGTTGTCCTTGAGACGCCAGGTGCCTTTTCTGCAGGAGGATGAGCCTGGAGATGGTCTTGTGGCAGTGGTAGAGCCTGTGAACAGTGAGGAAGAGGAGGCAGAGGAAGAAGATGTGGACAACAGAAGTAATATAATACAGCAGTACTTCCAGTGACACACAGGTAAGACACTGTAACTTCTCTCAACTTTTCAGTTTTCTGTTGGACATTGTACATGGCAGCCTGATTTCCCTATGTCCATGACCTCTTACTGTACCGTTTGCCATCTCTATTTTCAGATCTCTGTGGCCCACTCTGGCACCTGGTATGTTTACTGCTGCCCACAAAAAGGTCATTCCAATGTAAATATAACAGTACATATGACTTGCAATGCTTTGTTAATGTTGTACTAATACATATTTGAATCATTTGACAGACTCCAGATTTGTATTTGTTCCAAGGGTATCTATTTAAGTGCTCATAAGTAGAGGGAGATGTGCAATGGGCTGGGGTGATGGTGGAGGAATGTCCAGTTAGAGTCCAGTCTATTGGTATCACAGGTGCATTCTCCAAGGAGGCATAGGAAGGGGAGTGATGGCTGTTCAAGGTGGACAGGGTAACAGAGTGGGACAGAAGGGTGACAATCAGGAAAGTCTTATTTCCTGGCGGTGTCTTGGCAATGTTCTCTGGCTTCTGCCTGGGTCGCAGGGTGGTTCTCCTTTTCCAGGGGGTGGGGTGCTGGTGGCCCGTTGTTCCTGTGGCAGGCCTCCTGCCCACTTGCGCCAGCGGAGCTGCAGGGCTGTTCTTCAGTGTGGCTAGTGTCAGGGGCCCGTTGGTGTGCCACTGCCTCCCTCATGGTGTTGGCCATGTCAGCCAGCACCTCTGCAATGGTGACCAGGATGGTGTAGATGTGTTTGCGGTCCTCCCTGATACCCAGGTACTGTCCCTCCTGCAGCTGCTGGGTTTCCTGCAACTTGGCCAGTATCTGGCCCATCGTCTCCTGGGAATGGTTGTGTGCTCCCATGATATTGGTGAGTGCATCCTGGAGAGTGGGTTCCCTGGGCCTGTCCTCCCCCTGTCGCACAGCAGTCCTCCCAGCTTCCCTGTTGTCCTGTGCCTCTGTCCCCTGAACGGTGTGCCCATTGCCACTGACCCCAGGTCCCTGATCATCCTGGGTTTGTGGGGTTGCATGGGGTCCCTGTAGTGGTGGACACACTGCTGATTGACGTGTCCTGGGGACAGTGGTATTGGCCCCCTGGATGGGTGCTATGGTGGTGTTTCCTGAGGGGGGAGGCTTTGTGGTAGGTTGGGACTATGGCAGGGTAACTGACTGTCTAGAGGCCCTGATGGGCCAGGTTGGTCATTGCGATCCAGGCGTGCAAAGCTGCTGTCGTCACTGTGGGCCTCTTCTGGGAGGGACTGGATGTTGCTGGCAACTCCTCTCCAGTGACGTTGAGTAGGGGTCCTGTGGGGATGCAAATGCAGTGTTATTGTATCTGTGTGTGCCATCTTGTGCATGGGTGTGTTTCCCTCTATGGTTGTGATTTCCCTGTCAGCTTTGCCTTGTGTGTGTGGTGATTTTGTGGGCTAGGTGATTCTCTCTACTGGGCATGCTGTGGTAAAGGCTGTCCATGCAGGTCTGTGATGGGGTCCATGGATTTTTGTGGCATGCAAGGCTTGGTATTGATACGGGTGGGTTGTGATAGTGGGGAATATGTGAGGTGGTAGAGTGATGGGAGTGAGGGTGGGGGTATGTGATGGCATGCAGGTAGAGGGGATAAAGTAGTAAAGATTTGACTTACCAGAGTCCAGTCCTCCTGCTACTCCTGCGGGGCCCTCAGGATGCACGAACACCAAGACTTGATCCTCACATGTTGTTAGATGTGGGGCAGGAGGTGGGGGTCCACCTCCATTCCTCTGTACAACCTGGTGTCTTGCAACCACGGAACGTACCTTCCCCGGTAGGTCGTTCCACCTCTTCCTGATGTCATCCCTTGTTCTGGGGTGCTGTCCCACTGCGTTGACCCTGTCCATGATTCTCCGCCATAGCTCCATCTTCCTTGCAATGGATGTCTGCTGCACCTGTGATCCGAATAGCTGTGGCTCTACCCAGATGATTTCCTCCATCATGACCCTTAGCTCCTCCTCTGAAAACCTGGGGTGTCTTTGGGGTGCCATGGATGTGGTGTGAGTGGTATGTGTGAGGATGTGTGTGAGGGTGTGTGGGGTGATGTGTTGGTATTTGTGGTGTGAGGTGCGTGGATGGTGTATGGGTGATGGTGTTTTGTGGCTCTGATTGAGTGGGTGTTTCTGGCTTGTCTCTCTCTATTTGCTATCTTTTTTTCATTGAAAGGGTTGTGGGTAATGTGGATGTTTTATAGTGATGTGGGTGTGTGGGTGTGGTGTGTGTATGTGTGTCAAGTGTGTGTAGTTGGAATTGTCCAATGTGGTGTAGTTTTGTAAGTGTGTGTGTATTTTGAGCGCGGCGGTGTGTACCTCCAATGGTTTACTGTGGTTGAAAGACTGCCACGATGATTCGTGGGTCCTGATACTGTGGATGTATTCCTGTTGGCATAATGATGTGGCTTTTGGTACCGCCGATTTATCACTGAACTTTGGTGTGGTGGGCTTGTGTGGGTGTCTACAAAGTGGCTGATTTCTCAGTGTGGGTCATAATACCCGTAGCGGAATACTGCCGCGGTCACAGTATGTTGGCAGCTGTCAGCACGGCGGTAGAGTGAACGGTTACTTTGAATGGAAAAGGTGTTTGAAGTGATCCGTTCTAACAACGAGGACCTCAAAGCTAGGTCTAGGCGTAACAAAATACACATCCTAGGTCTTCCTGAATCGATATCCATGGGATGCATGGAAGACTATGTTGAGGAGATGCCCAAATCAATCTTCCCCGGAGAACTCTCCCCTGTGCTGGTGGTAGAATGTGCACATAGATTGCTGGGGCCGAGTCTGCTGTCTGGAGCCCCGGCGAGACTAATCATTGCTTGTCCACTCAATTACAGAGACAGAGACACGGTCCTACATCTGGCTCGAGATCACCACTCGCTCATTTATGACAAAAATGAACTTAACCTCTTCCCGGACTACACCCTTGGGGAGCAGGTGGCTTGCCGAGCTTTTCTTCTGATTAAATGCACCTAGAGCCACACAGAGGCCAAATTTTCACTTATCTACCCGGCTAAGCTGCGTATGCAGCACAATGGGAAATTACACTTTTTCTCAGACCCGAAACTTGCTGCAAAATTTGCTAAAAGTATTTCCAAAAAGCTGACCCCTGTGCTGTCGCCGAAACTAGAAGAAGACAAAAATCACACTAACGACAATGACTGAAATGCGATCTACAGGGGGGACTACTGTAAATTCAGATAACGCCTTGACACTTGTGTGAGTGAGGATGAATGGCGCTTTAGTGATGTCTAAACTGGTGAGTAGAAGCCTTCTAGATGGTTTTCACCTACCCTCACACTCTGGGTGGAACAACTGTTGGCCAAGCCAGCGCCCCGCTGGATGAGTCCTTATTATTCTAATGTTTTTGAGATGAGATCTGGTTATGGGTGGGGTGGTGGGGAGTCTGGGCCCATTTGGGGGGCCTGAGTGGGTGGGGGTGGTATATGTACTGATTGTTCAATGGTTTGACATTTTGCCCTTCTCTCTCTTCTCTCCTGTCATCCCCTTGATGGAGCTGCTTTCTTTAAGCGAGGTGGGGGGGAGTTTGATGCCTCAGCGTAACTTAGAGCAATGGTTCAGAAAACTGCGGCACAAGTGTCTGATATGGAATGTTCGGGGCTGAATGATGGATGTAAGATGTGACTGCTTTCCTGCGTACATGGAGCGCCATGCTATCAACATTTGTATGCTACAGGAGACGAACTTGACTAAGGGCATGATATCTAGGGTGCGAGCTGACTGGACCGGTGAGAGTCATGTGGCGGTGTATTAGAATTACTCCAGGGGGGTAGCAATTCTGCTTAGAAAGGGCTTACAATGGCGCACCGAAAAAGTGCTCACGGACACACAGGGCTGCTATGTTATGATATGGGGAACCCTACAGGATAATCCCTTTTGCTTAGTATCTGTTCACGGCCCGATATTGACGACCCTAAATTCTTCAGGGAAGTATGGAGCATGATTAACTCATTTGGTCCTGGGTCGCTGCTATGGAGAGGAGACTTCAATGTGGTGTTGGACTTTGAGGCAGATCGAGAGAGCTGAGCCAGACCGCAACATGTGGCGGCCACGAGGGCTCTGTACATCGTCATGGCTGAGGGCACACTGGTGGACCTGTGGAGAGCTAAACATGGAGCCCAGAGCGAAGGTTCATGCATTAATTCTGTACATAACAGCTGGTCCCGCATCGATAAATGGCTTGGCACCAGAGACATCAAGCTCTGGACGAAGTCAATGAAACATGTGCCCCGTACTTTATCGGACCACTTGCCTGTTATGCTAGTACTGCAGATCCCAGGTGGCCACTGATGCACTTTTTCCTGGAGGTTTCCCACGGGGCTTTTAGAGATCAGGTCTTTGGGGAGGAGATCTGCACTGCTATAGTGGAATACTTCTCTGTGAACCAGGGCTCGTTTTTCTTGATGGGCGCCTTGTGGGAGGCCTTCAAGGTAGTGATACGTAGGATCTGTCTTGCCAAACAACATGGTGTGCTGAGGGCATTAAGGCGTGACTTAATGAAGCTAGAGTCACGACTGGCTGACCTGGAGAGCCGGTTGACTACAGACAGTTCCAGTGGTCTCCTGGCCGAAATAAGAGAAACATTATCTCAGTATGAAGAGGCGACAGAGGCGGCACTTCGGGAGGTCTGTTTCTTAGGTAAAGAGGATAGAGCGAGGAGATATGGAGAGGGCGAGAGATCTGGTAGAACACTGGCCGCAATGCTTCGCAGGCCCTGGGCTGGGAATTATATTGTAGAGCTGACTGATCCGGCTGGCGTACACCATTCCGGAATTGAAGAAGTCAAGAGTACTCTAACTGATTTCTATTCAAATTTGTTTGCAGAGGAGTCGAGATCGCCTGTTGAGTCTCACACTGATTACTTTGACAATATCAGTCCTACTTTGACTTGAGAACTCACATTGGCAATCCCTAGACGCCCCCTTCTCAGTCGACGATGTAATTTAGGCTATTCTAGCTTGACAAGGCTCCAGGATTGGATGGCCTGTCGCCCGGCTTTCTATAAAGAATACACTGACATTTTAGCACCGCACTTCCTTGAGGTATATGCTGAGGGGCTTGAGAGCAGCATCCTTCCGACCTCTCTACGGGAAGCCCTTATTATTACCTTTTTAAAGCCTGGGAAGGACCCTTGTAGCTGTGACTCGTATCGACCACTCTCGCTAATAAACATTGATAATAAGATCCTGGCAAAATTAATAGCGTCCCAGCTGCAGCCCCTGCTCCTGTCTCTGGCACTACCAGATCAGTCTGGTTTTATACCAGGTCGCTCTACCTTGTATAACCTTTGCACTTTTTTTGCAATCACTCGGATGGTCGAACCTGGAAAACAAGCGGCTGCGGTGTTTCTGGATGCCACCAATGCTTTTGATTCTCTAGCATGGTAGTACATGTTCGGCTTACTGGCCAGAGTCGGATTGAGTCCAAGATTTATAAAATTGATCCACCTGCTGTACATGGAACCGACAGCCAGATTGTGAGTAAATAGGCTGCTGTCGGATCCTTTTTCGACAGCATGAGGTATGCAGCATGGATGCCCTCTCTCAGCCTTGCTTTTTGCCATCGCGATTGAGCCACTTGCAGCACACTTGAGACAACACCATAGTCATAGGAGCTTACCGTTCAGTCAGCGTCCAATACTGGTATCTATGTATGCGGACGATGTCGCTCTGTACGTCCGTGATCCACAATTACATCTTGATATGTTAATAGATGAAATAGTCAGACTTGGCCGGATATTGGGGATCATGATAAACTGGACTAAGTCAGTGGTGCTCCCTTTGATGACTACTATGACGCAACATGACTCTAGATATCCCATTAGTTGGGCGGAGGGACCAGTACGATATCTGGGAATTTGGCTCAGTAGAGAAGTAGATGAGCTGTGGTCGGCCAATTATGGCAAGGCCATTATGTGGTTGGAAAATAAGGAGACAATGTGGCACTCGCTGCCACTTTCACTGACAGGTCGTATAGCCATTGCGAAGATGGTGATCTTGCCCAAATTTCTATATCTATTTGTTAATATACCACCAGTCCTTACTACCAGCTTCTCGAAAAGACTCAGGTCCTCACTTGTGGCCCTTGCCTGGGCAGGTAGACAACTCAGAATCACATGGGAAACTTTGACTCTCCCATTCGAGCAGGGGGGACTGGCAGCCCCGGATCTAGAACTGTACTATAATTGCACACAGGCCCATTTTGCTAATTTTTGGCAATACCCCATACGATGTCCACCGCATCTAGCTCCTGAGTGTTATTCATTCTGGCCTGACAGATTAGTGGGAGTGATCAGTGGACTCCCCAGGCCTCGTCTTCAGGGTGTGGATGCAGTGACCTGCACGGGACAGGCTTGGACGTGGCGCGGGGATGCCGGAGCCTTTTACCTCCTCAATGCCATTGCAAGATATTGCCGGCTTGCCGCTGTCGGGTGACGGTCAGTTCTGCAAGAGCCTGCGCAAGATAAATATGGTCACCCTGGGATCTTGGTTTCCGGAGGGGTCGTTTGTGTCCTTGGAGGCTGCACTGGATGACGGGCATAACACCGCGTTGTACCGACTCTTTTATCTCAGGGTGCGGGCTATGTTGAGGGCGTAATACTCCTGCTCCCCTGCAGTGCCTCCGGTGTGCTAAATGCTGGAGCTTATGTATACAGCAAAGTATCCTCGTAGGCTTATTACACATCTATATGTCAGCATGCAGATGCCTGTGGCCCCCATTGAGTCCAAGGCTAGGATCTCTTGGGATACAGATATCGGGGAGACTCTTTCGGATGAAATGTGGCGATATTGTTGCGTGCAACTTTGAGAACTCTCCCCCAACTATAGATTACGCCTTATACATTTTAACTTTTTGCACTGCTTATACTATACGCCAAGTCGATTAAGGAGAATGGGTGTCAAAGCTGACGATTGCTGTGAGAGATGCCGTGCTCCTGAGGTGACTTTCATGCATTTGGCGTGGCAATGTGGGGCATTGCAGGACTATTGGACAGAGGTGCTGCATGCAATTGGTGAGATGGTTGGAGTTGTGCTGCTGCACTCTTCTAAACTTGCCCTCCTTGGTTATGTGAAGGAGATCTCCCCAGAATGCCGGAAAGTAGTGGGGATGCTGTTGCTGCTGGCTAAACGGAGGGTAGCGATGTGCTGGGGGAGACAACAAGCTCTTCGTTGAAGGATGCTGCGTACTGTCAGGGACAACTAGAGACATACTGGGAGTTCATGCCTGAAAACTCCCGACCACGCGATATATGGCCCCCCCCACGGTCCTTTCCGCAGTCCCGATCATAAGATGGCACAATGTTGCTCTATATTTCCTACCAGGTTCTGAAACCAGACTCACCCCCTCCGAAAGGATAAGTGGTAGCTCCCTTTGTATTGAGAACTATTGGCTGCTTTACCCCCTCTCCTTTCTTCCCCTTCTTTCCTTCCCTCTTTCCTTGTTTGGATGTTATTATCAAGTTATTAATCATCCTTGACAGAATAATACATTATTGCGCTGATTTTCCCTTTCTGATCGATATGCTGCTCTAATCACCCCCACAGTTCTGTGGTGGGAACCATCAATATTGTATGTTTTTGATGTGGTGTATTGTTGTGTTGGTCTTATTCGTATGATTGTATTTACGGATAAAGTCATAAATAAAAAAAATAAAAAAATAAAAAATGTCTAAGCAACAAATAGGTGACAAATGGCCGATTAGAGGGGCACACAAGTCAATTAAATGCTTAGAAATGCAAGTGACACACAATTTCACAAATTAGGCCACATCAAACAAACCTCGCTTAAGAAACCAAATTCTGGATGAGATTAGACCTTAGATCTTCAATCTTTGGGGCGCTAACCCCAGGGGACGTGGAGTCATGGAAAGAGGGTCACGTATTCCCCTGTTGCCCTTCTGCCTAGAACTACCTGAAACTGGAATCCAATAAGTTTGCTCTTCAATTTGAATTCTAGATAGTGACATCTCAAGGGGCTCTCTGATTGTAGGGCTTAGTAGAAGAATGCAACATCATAGATGACTGTCCTCCAATCAGAGAGACTGCAGGATGAATATAAGGAAACGCCAGGAACCGCAACCATAGATATGTACCTGTGGAATGCTTTGGAGTGCTCCAATATTCAGTTTTGTCTTGCTGCTTTGCACTCTGTCTTGCTACCTTTACTGGACTTCGTCATTTCAGGTGCTGCTGCTGTGTTTTCACCTGTCCTTTTCATGCTTCTTTGTCGTGGATGCCTCTGCACTAGGATCTCCTCACTGTTCCCTGGTTTCCACGACATCTGAAGCTTTGCAGAACAAGTAAGTAGCTTCCTCTTCCCCCATCTCCAGCCTCATCCACCATGCCCTGGCTTTTCACTTCACAGACATACACACAAGCATGCTTGCACAAACTCAACTCTTAAATGCACTCGTATTTTGTGAACTTGGTTAGTGTATAATGGGATCCTCATGAAACAGTGGCTTCAGGCGATGGAAGCAGAAGTTGCATTGCTAGTGCCAAAGGTATATTGTAAGCAATAATTCCACTATGAACCTTATTTATTTTAATGTTTAAGCATGGCAGAAGTTTGTATATAACTATTCTTTGTTGTTTCATTCATAGACTGTCGTTGATGGTGGGATCAGGGGCATAGCTTCTTGGGGGTGGGGGACACCACCCTATTAAATGTATTTTGTGATAAATAGTTGGGTGCAGGTGCTTTCATTTGGATATGGTGAGGTGTCTGTTAGATTTCACCAGCAGGTTTTACACACACAGACAAAAATAAACACACAATCTCTCCCTTTCTCTGTTTAGAAAGACTAAACAACTGTTGGTTATTTCACAAAATAATGCACTTTCTCTCACTTACTACACCTACCAATCCGCATTTCTCTCCCTTTCCACTGTCTCTGAAGTCCTCTCATGCACCTTGCATGCTGTATAATGTATTTTAACATAATGTATCAGCATGAAATCTGAAGTTAACACCCCCCAATCTTACTAACCAAGCTACACCCCTGGGTGGGATAGTCTGTAGTATTTTTCAAACTGTATTGCATTACTACTGATCTGCAGCTCCTGCGGTTGACAACTGCCTTGTTAGATGGACAAAAGGATGGTGGTGATATATATTTATACCGCAGTCATGTGTTTAGTATAGTTAGTGACCTTGAGTATAGTACATAACAAATACGTACAAATCCCGTGATGTGTGCTCAGTCTGTATGGAGGATGAGTGCCGGTACCCAGAGTTGTTGTTGGTTTGCGGTCTGTATTACAGTCATATCTTGCTTTTTATTCTCTGCTGAAATTTGTCCTAACCAATTTAGGTAACAATCAGGGCACACACTGAGAAGCTAAAGCATGTGCATTTTTCCCTCTTGTTCAGTTTGAGAAATTGATGTTTTGTTTGGCACAGACCGTGGTTTGACATTGATCACAATTACAAATTAAATGATTCTTCATTGAACATTTTGTCATCAGCTTCCTGTTCTGCATACCTGCTTCCTGTCAAGCCAAGCTTAGTGCACTTTAGAGGCCACTATCTCTCAGGGATGGGCAGTAGTTGTCCTCTAGTGTTGGGCGCGCCACTTACAGTGGATTTGGTGAAAGGTTTTTAAAGGGAGGAAGTGTAATCTGTATTTTGAACTGTAAAACAAATGCTCCCACAATCCGAGTCCTTGAAGCATACCAGACTGGGGTGATGTATAACCTCCAAAAGCCTGGTACCAGTTACATACATGATTGGTAGGGAACAACAAAAGGTCTAGGTTAAGAAGTGGTGGCTAGGCTCTGACTTCCCTGGTTATAGGCAGGGAGGGTCACTAGAATTATGAAATTTTGGTGGAGCTGTGTTTTCCGCACAGTTATAGATTTGTCTCAATATCCACTTAATCCATAATCTGCTGTATACTCTGCAGGCTTTAACCCAAAAAATGTTTCTAGCTCAATTGCATCAAAAGTCCCCAAAAATGTTGCAACACATATTCCTGCAGAGTGAAGGCCCTTCACAAAGATTGACTAGACATCTATCTGTTGTTTATTGCTGTATTTTGGTGATAAACTGGTACTAATGAGGTGAAATCTTTGCCCAGTGTCACCATGTGTAAAAAATGTTAAAATACTATCCCAAACTTTGTTTTCCCATATAAAAGACTTACCCATGCATTATTTTGCTCCTTTTTATACATATCTTCAATTTTTTTTATACCACATTTCACCCCATTCTGGATTAGCCCCAGCGCCTTCGATCTCTCTGTTATCTCTCACTCACAGACTTATCAGGGCCACTGTCATTCCTTGCTTCTGGATTTCCTTTGCCGGATTTGGTCGGATCCTCAATTTGCCTTGGATGGCGGATCTTTACTATACACTTGAATACTTCTTTGATCCATACTATATCAGGTACTACTCTTGATTTCATGATTTATTTATATACCTTCTGCTCGAGCCTCACGGTTTCTTTCAACTCTACATATTACGATTCACACGCATGATGCATGCCTTTTAATCACCTGGTCATTTCCAGAGAAAGAAAAATAAATCTTTTAACATATTGTTCGTTTTCACTATATCGCGTGTAGTACTCACAAATTCTTCTATGTATCATCACGCTCACAGGTCTTTTTCACGTCAATGCTTACTTCGGTTGCTGATAGCCTTATGACACTATTTCCACATGATATTTTAGCATCCATATCTTAGTTTGCTTCTTATCCTTTGTAAAAATGTTTGGTGCCCACATGTTTGTACCTTTGTCTTTATACCAACATTGGCTGTTCACCACTGTACCAATTTACGAATGTATACACATTGTCTATCCTATTCACAGCCTTGACAAAGTCTAGGAGACGAAACACGTGTCGGCTGTTTGCTGTATACTTAACGGCTCATTGTACCTTGGATTAGTGCCTGGATATGTGTCATTTCCTTTGCACATGGTGAATAAACTCAACCTGCACCGACGTTGCTGCATTCGACTTTGATTTAACGACCACTTGGATCTATCACACAGGACTACTTGCGGTGTGCCCTGGTATTTTATATATATAACTATCCCAAAATATGTCTCATCACATAGCATTATTTGCATTTTTTTACCACACAATTTAATTGACCCTGCTGCATAATTTGGTTCTCCCTTGCCTCGAAATTCCAGTAGCCCTGCCTATAGGGCAGTCTGGCAGTGCACAAAGGGCTGGACAGTCAGGTCAGCATGTGGTCTTTATTTCCGGCTACTTGCTGGTCTGTTTTATGGTCTGGTGGACTGTTTTTACTGTTGATTTCTGTGATATTACCCCAAATAGTGTCTGCAGCATGCTCAAATGCATGCAGTCTCTCATACCTTGCAAAACATCTATACAGCTTGGCCTTTACAAGTTTAAAACTGCATGCTTTAAAAACATGGACCACTTTTTTAGATCTCATGTATGCTGCACTCATTTGCAGTAAACTTCATTGTCCACTCCATGCTATATCCCTTATGGCTCACTGAGCTCCAGTAATAACCGTCACAGGAGGCAACACTACCCAAAACCTCTAAAGAAGATCGGTTACAGGGTTGACTACTGCCCAGAATAAGTCACAACACGTGGACTAGTGTTGGGAAAAAGTTGGAAGCTACAAGAGACTCTCAGGGTGCTGTATTTTAATAGCCCAAATCTCATGAACAGACAGCAGGGAAGACTTCATGACCACTAAATGTGAACTGTGCCCCACAGAAGTCAGAAACCCTGAACAGAGGTAAGCTATCTTCAGGTAGATCTAGACAGGTAGGCAAACTCTTTAGGTCTGTCTTTGTCTGTAAACTGAGCACTTCACAGAATGTGATTTCATCAGAATCAGAATGCAAAGTTATAATTGTCAGCCCCAGGGGCTGCTCCAAGTATTGGGGATCTAAGATGGTGTTTCCCTCACCAACCTTCCACCTCCACTGAGGAAACAACCATCTTGTTTTGTATGCTATTTTTTTTAAAAATATCTGAAGCATAATTGATACTGAACACATTCTCCGATTACACTGCAGGTAAATGAAACAGGCAACACAAACTCTTGAGCAGTACTTGCTTGAGGCCAGTGGCCACCCTCGGTTATGTGTATGAGTGGCCTTTTGGTGCATCCCCAGATCAGCAGAGTGTGGTGGGCTACTGGCCAAGAAAAACAAAAATGCATAGAGCACCTCCTGGTCTTAAAGTTGTCAAATGCATTAGGAGTAATTTTGAGGCAAATAGGATGAGCCAGATGGTGTAACACAATGGCAGAATGCTTCTAGTGTCCACAAACCTAAGGACTTTCATTCCTACAAGAGAAAGAGAGATGAGAAAAAGAGGTTAAATGCAAAGAAGGAGATAGAACATGAGAGCAAAGAAAAGAATGTCAATATAGGATTTCAATGTGTCATTGAGTAACCAACACTCCACTACAACAGCCTACACTTATCTGGCAGGGTTTCCAAGTAAGAACCTCAAGGTTGGCATTTGCCGGATAGCAGTGGTCTTCCTTCTGAGATCAATTATGACATGAACAACAACCTTGTAGTCCTTCTGTCTTTCATGAAGATGGTGGCAGAAAAGCAGGACTTGGACTAGCCTCCTTAAAGAGCGCTAGAGCACTAGAATAATCACTAACAGCAGATTTTTGGAGGTAGATTCTAAGCATGCCATCCACCCGTGCTACCTACTGCTATCAAGTGTACACTAAAGGGAAGGGGAACCTTGGTTATGGCTCACAACGCCTGCTCATGTAAGGAAGCCAGTACCAGCTGCAATTTCTGTTTTAAGCATGTGAAGGAACCTACTGTGTTATTTGTGTTTTAGATAAGATAATATTTGTTAAGACATTTTGACAACTACAAATAATTTTTTTTAAAAGACAGGTATGCTGCATGATGCTGCATGCAGCAACAAGTCTGTGGTATTCATTAATATTGAACTTTGGAATTTTGTACCATAGGGCAAACACACATTTGACATGGATTGTTTCCTGCTGCCAAAAGATGACAGGGCACTCAAACAAAAGGCCGAAACAGATGGTGAGAAAAGAGCTGCAAAAGTTAGGAAGTATGATACCTCCTACAGGGACCTTGGATTTACCTGCATCACCATAAATGGCAAACTTAAGCCAAACTGGTGATTTGTAGCATGACCTTGACCAACAAAAGTCTAAAACCAACAAATTAAAGCACCGCTTCGAAACTACACATGGGTCACTAGTGAGAAAGAATACAGATTTGTTTTCCACAAAGCAGGAAGACATCATCCACCAAAAAGATGCTGTGAAAAATGTGGTCTCCACGCCAACAAATGTCTTCAAAGCATCTTACCAAGTGGTGTACAACATTGCCAGAAATAAAAAGCTTTTTACAGATGGGGAAAAAGTGATTCTTTCAGCAATTCTTCAAATGGCCAGGACAATGCTTGGTGAAAAAGTGGCGGAAAAGTTTAAAATGGTACCCATCCCAGACACAACAGTTTGCCGCAGCATCTCTGACATGTCAGAGAACAACTTATAGCACGCTTCAAATAGAGTTTGTTTGCTTTTTGATTGGATGAAGTGACTAACTTTTTTAAGGAAGCTCATTTTATTGCTTATGTCCGATACTGCCACAAAACTAGTAATTTTGGAAGATTCTTTATTCTGTAAACCAATCAAGGGACAGGGAGCAGCATCAGCCCTGTTTGATATTCTCAATGTGCTCCAATGACTTAAAATGGGACAGCTGTGTTTCTGGGATCTGTACTGATGGTGCACCTTCCATGTGTGGGGTTAGGGCAGGCCTAAAAGCAAAAGTGCAGATAGTGGCTCCTCATATTCTATGGCTCTAGTGTATGATACACCGGGAAGCCCTTGCAGTCCAAAACATGGATAGAGAACTTGGGGATGTGTTGACTTCTGCTGTGAAAATTGTTGATTTCATAAAGGCTCACCCCCCTAGAGCTCGTATAATTGCAATTTTATGTGCAGGAATGGGAGCTGAACATGATGATTTGCTTTTCCATGCAGACGGCTGATGGTTATCCAGAGGGACAGTTCTGAATCATATTTTTGAATTGAGAAATATGCAGAATAGCCATGTAATCCTCGTTGGCTTGTGCTTTTCACATACTTTGCAGGCATCTTTGATAAATTAAATTCTGTGACTTAGTGTTTTTTAGGAATGGAAAGTACATCTTTCACCATGTACAAAAATATCTGCCTGCAAAAAGAAGCTGGGGTTAGAGAGATTTACTAATTCAAGATGTCCTGCTTGAAGCATTCCCATGTTTATCAAAAGTTCTTGAGGACACAGTATATCAACTTGAAAGGACTGCTGACAGTGACAGTTTAGAAAAACACTTTCCTGAGGACATTGATCAAGTCAGAGATTGGGTCTTTCAACCTTTTCTAGTGAATGCAGGTACTCATCTTCCAGTGAACCTTCAAGAAGACCTAATTGAGGTCCAGAGTGACAGTGGCGTTCTCCAGATGCAATTCAGCAACATCTAATTGGGGGAATTTTTGCTGACAATGTCTGAAGAAGATTCAAGTTGTCAAAAATTGCAGTCAGTCAAGAAATTGGGGGCGTTTATGCTTGTCATAATGAGGAGTACCAAGTTCTGTAATTATTTTGTCAAGAGGGGGTCCTTACACCTGAAAATGTTGACAAGAGGGTCTGGGCATGCAAACGTTAGAAGACCTCTGCCTTAGATGATGGTGAAAGCAATACTTATTCTGGATAGGGAGAATCAATGTCTTAAAAATGAATGTGCTTCCCAGAGTTTTCCACGTTTTCCAGACTTTGCCCAGTCTTATTCCTAGGGATGAATTAGAAAAACTCCAGAAAAAGCTAATAGATTTTATCTGGGCTGGGGGAAGAGCAGGATTCTACAAACAACTATCAATGGCTCAAAGGGACAATGGTACTGGCAGGCACATACATACCAAATTATCATTACGCAGCGTACTTGAGAGTCACAATTCAATGCTTGGCAAGCAAATCAGATAAAAAGTGGCTCTTCAGGGATCTGGCATGGCTCCCTATAAGTTCACACCCGCATAATACATATCTTTCCACATCAAAGAAAACTGTCCTGTATAACGGAGACCAACTTATCAGACAAAAAGAACTCACTACATTCCAGTCACTTAACACCCTGATAAATGAAAATCCTAATGTCACACCGGTACTACACTCGGCCCATTTTAAAGTCTGGAATGAGGGGGAGTGGATGATGCTAGCAGACATGTTTCATAACTCTGAATCAGAATGTTTGCCCACTGACTTAAAAGTACAAGAATCAGATAGGTTGTCGGACTTTCAAATTTGACTCTGGCCACTTGTTCCACCCACTAGGGAGGCAGCTACACAAGAGTTTAGTCTGCTTGAAAATGTACACACAAACTAATTTATTTACAAATGGTCTAGTCTCATGATGGTATAAAATCTTATCTGATAGTCATGAGAGAGCAACATTGAAATACCAGGCCTGGTGAGCAAATATCCAAACAAAGCAATCACCAATAGGGCTTGGGAGGGAATCTGGAGGGATATTCCAAAGCACCATGCAGCAATAAGTGCCAGAGAGACCACAGATACATTAATCTGAAAATGGTGCATGACTCCTGAGAAATTATATTCCATGTCTCCCCAACTATCCAATAAATACTGGAGATGTGAATAGGGAGGAGTGGGGCTGAGGTTTCATATGTAGTGGGATTGTCCCAGTATAAAAATATATTGGAAGGAAATTCTGAACAGGATTAAGGAAGTTCTGGGCTACTCAGTCCCACAAGACCAGGTCCAGTGCACTGCTGGGCCTTTGGTCTGATGACAACCACACTTTGTAGCATCAGCACAGACCAGTAATCCTGCAAATGACTGGTACCGCGAGTGCATAGATTTCAAAAGAGTGGAAAAAAACTGACATACATGACATCACTCAATGGTTCAATAGACTTTGGCAGTTCCTTGTCTTGGAAAAATGCATAATTGACATATTTGATAGACTGTCCAGAGCATAAACAAGATGCTAATATGGCACTAGAGAGGCTGAAAGCCCTGCAGCTCCTTGAGCACTGAAGAAATCAGAGAGACCCAAAGAACCCTGCAGGTTACTCTAGAAAGCATATGACCTTGGCAGGCTGAACAATGCCTGCAGGGGTATACACTACCTTTTTAAAAGGCACTTAGCTGGCCGTCTCACTAGGAGATGGCTCACTAGCTGAGTGTATGGGGGAGGCAAGTGGGAAGAGGTGACGGGTGTATTTTTTGGAAGTTACATTTAAGGGAACTGTTGTTACAGAAACCACTTGTCCCCCCCTAACATTTAGGCCCTCATTACAACCCTGGTGGTCGGTGTTAAAGCGGCACTAGTACCGCCAACAGGCTGGCGATAAAACAAATGGAATCATGACCACGCTGAAAACTGCCAACACATACAGCCACTTTAACACGCCAACCGCCACGACGGTAGCAACAAACACCGCGGCGGTAGCTGCCAACAGCGAGGCGGAAGACAATGTACCACCCACTCCATTACAACCCACCCATCTGCCAGCTTTTCCGGGGCGGCACCAATGCCATCAAAAGCACGGCAGAAACAGTACTCTGAAGGGAAACCACTCTCTTCTCGACACTCAATGAAGAACCAGGACGTCATGGAGCCCGACATGCAGGTCTTCCCCATGCTGGTGTATCTGCTCATATACCAGGAGCACCAACGCCTGGCGACGACGACCACGGTGAGTACTGCACCTAGCACACAAGAGAGGGGGCGAGGAAAAAGAGAGTGACACACACAAACAACATGCAAAACACCCCCACCCTCACCCCCAACACCATACACACAAACAGATGCAACAACATTACATATACACCCTGTAACCCTCAGGAATAACGCAAGGATAAAAGGAATTGAGTCAAATTAGTGTAATATTAGAAATTTTGAGAAATACGTTCATAAATAAATAAACAGTATGTACAATATATACAATATATACAAAATGAGGGACAATATCCACACAAAAATAGTCTGTGGCCCACTGGGCCAAAACACATAGGCCAAGCCCACACTTGGCTCCTGCCTCAATACAGAGAGAACACTGCAGGGGCATCAGGTCAAAAACACACAGGCACCTCAGGGGGATGGGGAAAGGGGGGCACCTCAGCCGGAAGATGGTACTACGCCACCGCTCCTGGAGGGGGCTCCATGCCCACTGCTTGGTCCTGGGGGGTGCAAAGCCACAGTCTCTCAAGTGAGTGGTTTGCCCACTGCTTGGTCCTGGGGAGTGCAAAGTCGCAGTCTCTCTAGTGGGTGGTTTGCCTACTGCTTGGTCCTGGGGAGTGCAAAGCTACAGTCTCTCAAGTGGCTGCCTTCTTCCACTGGTTCTGAAGGGGGCCTTGTGCCCAGTGTGCTTCATCCTGCCAAGGATAGGGTGAGTGGATGCCTTCTTCCACTGGTTCTGGAGGGGGCTGTGTGCCCAGTGTGCTTCATCTTGCCAAGGATAGGGTGAGTGGATGCCTTCTTCCACTGATTCTGGGGGGGGCCTTGTGCCCAGTGTGCTTCATCCTGCCAAGGATAGGGTGAGTGGATGCCTTCTTCCACTGGTTCTGGAGGACGGTGTGTGCCCAGTGAAGCAGCACTTGGGGAGTGCCAGGTCACAGTCCCTCACCTGGGTGTCAGACCCCCGAGATTTGCAGTGGGCAGGATGCATGACACTCCATGGAGGCAGGACTACAGTCCATCTGCCGGCGGCTGTGGCTGCACAGTGGTGGTAGTGCCGGTGCTGGTGGGGGTGCTGTCAGTGGTGGGGGGAGTCTCTAGCCCTTCCCCTACACCCTCAGACAGCTGCCCACTGGGGCTGCTGCTGCTGGCAGTGGTGCTACTTGCGGTGGTGCAGGTAGTGGTACTTGCAGCGGAGCAGGTGGCAGTGCTGGCTGCGGTGCAGGTGCCGGTGCTGCCAGTGGTGGGGGGAGGCTACAGCCCTTCCCCTGCAGCCTCAGACGGCTGCCCACTGGGGCTGCTGCTGCTGGCAGTGTTGCACCTTGCGGCAGTGCAGGTGGCGATGCAGGTGGTGGTGCTTACGGCGGTGCTTGCGATGGTGCAGGTGGTGGTGCTGACCGCGGTGCTGGCCGCGGAGCAGGTGGCGGTGCTGGCGGTTGTGCTGGTAGCCACCAGGCCTTCACCTGCAGGCTCGGATGGCCGAAGTGCCCTGGCTGGTGTTCTGTGCCCCTTCCTGCCCTTAGCAGATGGTGTTGCCGCCTTGGGTCTGCCAGCTGGAGTCTTTGACGTGGCCTTGCTGGGTGGTTGTGGCTCCTTCTCCTTGCTGGATGCTGTCCCCTTCTTGCCATTGCCAGGTGGCTTAACCTTCTTGGCCTTGGCAGGTGTTGGTGGCACACTTGCCGGGCTGACGGGTGCCCCCTTAGAGCCTCTGACAGCTGCAGAAACCACAGCAGATGTGGACTTGGTGGCTGAGATGCTGGGCTGGGTTCTGGCCACCCTGGCCCGAGGTGAAGTACGGGGGGAAGGGTAGGGAAGAGGTCAATGTTGGCTAGGAAAAGGTTCTTAGGGAAATTGGGGTGGGAAGAGGGTGAAGGTTTGTGAGTGGAGGAAGAGGGAGTAGTTGTAAGAGGTGTCAGTCTGCTGTGTTTGGGTGCTTGAGCTGGATGCTGTTGTAAGGTGGATGGCTGTTGGGTGGGTGTGTGCTTACGTTTGTGTACTTTGGGAGGAGGGGTCTCAGACACTGTGGGAGAGGACACAGGGGACATGTGCATGGATGTGGGGGTGGTGACTGCCAGTGAGGGGTGTGTGGTGATAGGCGTGTTGGTGATGGAGGTAGTGGATGATGATGTAGTGAAGCAGGTGTGAGTGGAGACGTTACTGGGAAGGAGGTGAATGAGGAGGAGGGGGACACAGTGAAGGCAGTGAATGTTGGTGTGTCTGAATGCGGATGGTGCATGTGTGAGTGCCTGTGAGCTTAAGTGTGCTGTTTGTGTTTGCGTGAGCCACTTCTGTGTGTTGATTTTGGTGAATGCTGGTCTGAAGGTGTGCTTGTGATAGGTTGGGGTTGAGGGGATTGGGACTGGGTAAAGGAAGTTGGAGGGGGAAGGCTGGAGACAGGGACAATAGCTTCCATCAGTGCGGAGGCAAGTCCCTGAAATGCTCTCTGTTGGGCTGCCACGCCAGAGTGAATGCCCTCCAGGTATGCATTTGTTTGTTGCAAATGCCTTTCAACACACTGGATGGCATTCAGTATGGTTGACTGCCCAACAGTGAGGGATCGCAGGAGGTCAATAGCCTCCTCACTGAGGGCAGCAGGGCTGACTGTGACAGGGCCTGACGTGCCTGGGGAAAAGGAGATGTCCACCCTCCTGGGGGGAAACACGCTGAGGGGCTGCTGGGAGGCTGGTGCTGGTAGGGGGGGTGGCGGCTGTACCTGTTGTTGGGGGGGCACAGAGTTGTCCACCACCACCATGGAGCTTCCATCAGAGAAGGAGTCGCTGTCTGTAGTGTCCCCTCGTGACTCCGTCATGGTACTGCCCTCACAATCGGTGGATTCGGCCTCCAGGCCCATGTGGAATGCAGCTCCCTCTGTCGCCGGTGCCTCTGCTCCTCTGCCAGATGATGCTAATACACACAAGGACAGGGTAACTAAACAAAAAGGGGGGGAGACAGAGGACACACGTGGTCAATGCCGGCAACAACACTACTGTTAGCGTACACAACACACAGGGATCACCCTATGCACTAGGCCATGCACTACCAGTTACAATGCTAGTCAACAGCCCATGGGTTACAATGCCTAACGCCATTAGCTGCACACCTGAAACCCGCAGGACCGTGTCAAGTAGTAGATGCCGACTAACACTATTGAGGTTGGAGTGCTTCAGAGCCTGCCCAACAAGGGACATACCATGCCATTTTCGCTCTGGCCTAGGGCCACCACACAGCCCACATCCCCCACCCAGGTAAAACGTTAACGCGCCCAAAGTCATGATTTTGAATCTGTACTCACCTTCTTGTGGCGGCTGTGATGCCTTCAAGTGCCCATCCACCTCCGGATAGGCCACCGCCAGGATGCGGAACATCAGGGGGTCAGGGTATGATGGGCACTCCTTCCTCGTTGGGAGGCCAGGCCCAGCTGGGCCTCCGCCATCTTCCTTGGCCCAGCAGTGCAGGTCCTCCCACCGTTTTTGGCAGTGGGTGCTCCACCTGTCAAAGACCACCAGGGTCCGCACCTCCTTGGCGATGGCACGCCAAATACCCTTTTTCTGATGGGCGCTGACCTGCAGGAAAAATACAGCAGAAAAGGGATTAGTCATATCGTCCGGACTGTTATATTCATGGCCCACCATATCCCTCCCATCCCCTTACGCACATACATTGACATACATTGACCACCATACATGCAGAACTCTGCCCAGGACCCCTCACCCTCCCACATGAGGCTTACACACACACAACACTCCATATATTAATTGCCCACGCATCATGCTCACAGTGTACTCACCTGTTTGTCTGGAGGACCATAGAGTAAAGTCCACTGGAATAGTACCCCATCCACCAGTTTCTCCAACTCCTCCGATGTGAAGGCAGGGGCCCTTTCCCCAGGCACTTGAGCCATTGTCGCTTCCAGACACAGGTCACAGCAGCAGTGTAGGTCCTCTCCTGTTGAAGGTCAGTTAGCAAGTGAGTGAATAGATAGAAAATGGTGGTCACGTCCGCGGCGGTGCGTACCGTCACTGCTGGCATACGCCGCCATTGGCTCCTGGAACCCAAAGGGCTCAATGTTAACCAATGCGAAGTTGCGTGGCAGTCATCGACCGCCGACCGCTACGGCGCACAACAGCAGCGGAATTACCTAATTTCCACTTGTCTCTCCTCAGAGGCCAGGCAGCCGCCATTTCAGGTGGGCACAGGCCATGGCACCTAACTGCGTCACAGCAGACATTGGCACATCAACTGACTCTCGATTTCACATACTGTTTCTGTAAAGGAAGAAAAACATTTTAATTTTAACATATGTGTGACTATGACCATCTGCTCACTATTTTTCTCCCTAGACTTCAACCGCTGAGGGTGAATATGAGATGGAGACATCCCCCCGTGTACAGACCCCTGGTGGACCAGGCACCAATGGAGGACAGGCACATTATCCTGACATACAGACTTGATAGGGCCACAATCCAAGAACTGTGTGTTCAATTGGAGCCAGACCTGATTTCAGCTATCCGCCAGCCCACAGGTATCCCCCTTTAGGTGCAGGTCCTGTCAGTGCTCCATTTCCTGGCAAGTGGTTCCTTCCAAGAGACAGTGGCCATGGCATCATGCATGTCACAGCCTATGTTCTCAAACGTGTTGACCAGAGTGTTGTCTGCCCTGCTGAAACACATGCGCAGCTACATTGTATTCCCCCAGGTGGAGGATTTGGCCACAGTGAAAGCTGACTTCTATGCCCTGGGACATATCCCCAACATCATTGGTGCTATTGATGGTACACATATTGCATTTGTCCCCCCCCCTCCGGAGAAATGAACAAGTGTTCAGGAATAGAAAAAGCTATCACTCTCTGAATGTCCAGATGGTGTGTTTGGCGGACCAGTACATCTCCCATGTAAATGCCAAGTATCCTGGCTCTGTGCATGATGCCTTTATCTTGAGGAATAGCAGCATCCCATATGTGATGTCTCAACTCCAGAGGCACTGGGTGTGGCTAGTAGGTGAGCCCATGGCCACCACCCAGTTGATGTAGGTACATGGTTGTGGGGTTGTCCCTAAGGGTGAGTGTCTGTCTAACAGGTATCTCTGAAATATTTGAAGGTGACTCTGGTTACCCCAACCTCTCATGGCCACTGACCCTAGTGAGGACTGCCAGGACAAGGGCAGAGGAACGTTACAATGAGGCACATGGGCGAACAAGGAGGATAACTGAAAGAACCTTTGGCCTCCTGAAGGCCAGATTCCGGTGCCTCCATCTGACAGGTGGATCCCTGTACTACTCACCCAAGAAGGTGTGCCAGGTCATCGCTGCATGTTGCACAACTAGACCTTGAGACACCAGGTGCCTTTTCTGCAGGACGATGAGCCTGGGGAGGTCTTGTGGCAGCGGTGGAGCCTGTGGACAGTGAGCAAGAGGAGGCAGAGGAAGGAGATTGGGACAACGGAAATTCTCTCATTCAACAGTACTTCCAGTGACACACAGGTAAGACACTGCAACTTCACTTTCTATTGCAGTTTTGTGTTGGACATTGTACATGGCAGCCTGATTTTCCATATTGTATGGCCACTTACTGTACAGTTTGGCATCTCTGTTTTCAGATCTCTGTGCCCCACTCTGGCTTCTGGTGTGTTTACTGCTGCCCACTACAGGTCACACCTATGTATACATGACTGTACAGTTGAATTGCAATGTTTACAGCTAGTTATACAAATACATATTTGAATCAATTGACAGGCTCCATACTCGTGTTAGTTTCAAGGGTGTTTATTTATGTGGTAATAAGTGGAGGGGGTATTGCAATGGGCTGGGGTTATGATGGAGGAAAGTCCAGGGTAGAGTCCTGTCTATTGGTATCACAGGTGCATTGGCCAATGGGGCATAGGAAGGGGAGCAATAGCAGTTCAAGGTGGACAGGGTAACAGAGTGGGACAGAAGGGACAATCAGGAGAGTCTTATTTCCTGGCGGGGTCTTGGCAAGGTTCTCTGGCATCTGCCTGGATCGCAGGGACTGTTTGCGTGGTGGTTTTCCATCTGCAGGGGGTGGGGTGCTGGTGGCCTGTAGTTCCTGTGGCGGGTCCTCCTGTCCACTAGCGCCGGAAGGGGTGAAGGGCTGTTCTTCGGTTTGGCTAGTGTCAGGGGCCTGTTGGTATGCCATAGCCTCCCTCATGGTGTTGGCCATGTGTGCCAGCACCCCTGCAATGGTGACCAGGGTGGTGAGGATGTGTTTGAGGTCCTCCCTGATCTCCAGGTACTGTCCCTCCTGCAGCCGCTGGGTCTCCTGCAACTTGTACATTAACTGGCCATGGTCTCCTGGGAATGGTGGTATGCTCCCAGGATCCCTGCAAGTGCCTCATGGAGAGTGGGTTCCCTGGGCCTGTCCTCCCCCTGTCGCACAGCAGTCCTCCCAGCTTCCATGTTGTCCTGTGCCACTGTCCCCTGAACCGTGTGCCCACTGCCACTGACCCCAAGTCTCTGATTGTCTTGGGTTTGTGGGGTTGCCTGGTGTACCTGTAGAGGCGGACACACTGCTGATTGATGTGTCCTGGGGACCGAGGGATGGGCCCTCTGGGTGGGTGCTGTGCTGGCGTTTTTCTGAGGGGGGGAGTCGCTGTGGAGGGCTGGAACTGTGGCAGGGTAACCGACTGTCAAGAGGTCCCTGATGTGCCAGGTTGGTCATCGTGATCCAGGCGTGCGGAGCTGCTGTCATCACTGTGGGCCTCTCCTGGGGGGAGCTGGATGTTGGTGGCAAGTCCTCTCCGGTGACATTGAGTGGGGGTCCTGTGGGGACGAAATGTAGTGTTATTGTATCTGCATGTGCCATCTTGTGCATGGGTATATTTCCCTCTATGGTTGTCATTAGCAAGGCAGCTTTGGTTTGTGTGAGTTGTGATTTGGTTGGCTAAGTGCTTGTCACTAGTGTGCATGCTGTGATGATGGGTGTCCATGCAGGTCAGCGATGGGTGTCAATGCATTGCTGTTGCATGCAGGGCTTGGTATTGTGATGGGTAGGTTGTGATGGTGGGATATGTGTGAGGTGGTGGAGTGATGGGGGTGAGGGTAGGGGTAGGAGTTTGTGATGGCATGCAGGTAGGGTGAGGGATATAGTAGTAAAGATTAGAGCCCAGTCCTCCTGCTACTTCTGAGAGGCCCTCAGGATACATGATCGCCAAGACTTGTTCCTCCCATGTTGTTAGTTGTGGGGGAGGAGGTAGGGGTCCACCGCCAGTCCTCTGCACAGCTACCTGGTGTCTTGCAACCACGGAACGCACCTTCCCCTGTAGGTCATTCCACCTCTTCCTAATGTCATCCCTTGTTCTTGGGTGCTGTCCCACAGCGTTGACCCTGTCTACGACTCTCCACCATAGCTCCATCTTCCTAGTAATGGACGTCTGCTGCACCTGTGATCGGAATAGCTGTCGCTCTACCCGGATGATTTCCTTCGCCATGACCCTCAGTTCCTCCTCTTAGAACCTGGGGTATCTTTGTGGTGCCATAGGTGTAGTGTGAGTGGTATGTGAGAGGGTGTGTGGGTGATGTGTTGGGGTGCATGCTGTGAGGTGCGTGGATGGTGTATGGCTGATGGTTTTATGTGGCTCGGTTTCAGTGGGTGCTCCTGGCTTGTCTCTCTGTCAGTTGGCAAAAATGATTTTGTTGTAAGGGGTTGTAAGGGGTTGTGGGTATTGTGGGTGTGTGTTTTATTTTGGATTTGGTGTGTGGGTGTAGTGTGTGTATGTGTGTCAGGCGTGTGTAGTTTGAATTGTCCATTGTGGTGTAGTTTTGTTAGTGTGTGTGTATTTTGAGCGCAGTGGTATGTGCCGCCAATGGTTTACCACGGTTGAAAGACCGCTGCGGTGATTTGTGGGTCCTGATGCTGTGAGTGTATTTCAGTTGGCATAAAGGTGTGGGTTTTGGTACCGCCAGTTTATCACTGATCTTTGGGCTGGCGCACTTGTGTGTGTGTCTGTATAGTGGCAGATTTGTCTGTGTGGTCACAGTATCTTGGCAGCTGTCACCACAGCGGATGGCGGCATTTACAGCCAGGGTTGTAATGAGGGCCTTCGTTTTTTTGTGAAAACGTTTAATCAAATATTACATTGATATTATTAATGATGTTATCAAAGATGTCTTGAGTGCTGTAATTTGTGGGGTAATTATCAGTGCATGGTGAGGACACGAGTTATGGTTACCGTAGGAAATGAGTTATAGTTACTTTAGATAACTCTATCTTGAACAAATTAATTTCTATGGTTTTGTACATTTAAAATGTGAGTCTAATTATAACATCCCTGTAACCTTTGTTTTTTTTAAAGTAAATTTCAATGTTTTTTCAATTCTATTTCTTAACTATATCATCCTTGTAACCTTTGTTTTTTCAGTGAATTTCTATGATTTTTTAATTTAAAGTAATGAGTGTCTGAGTGGTTCTGTGAGTGTGCGCATGAGGGTCTGAGTGGGTCTGTGAGTAGGTGCATGAGTCTCTAACTGGATCTGTGAGAGGGTGCATGAGTGTCTGACTGTCTGAGTGCATGCATGCGTATCTGAGTGGGTAGGTGAGCTGGTGTGAGAGCATCTGAGAGTGTGTGCATTAGTCTACAAGTTGGTCTGTGAGTGGGTGCATGAGTGTCTGAGTGGGTCAGTAAGTGGGTGTGTGAGTATCTAAGTGGGTCTTTGAGTGTATGCATGAGGGTCTGAGTGGGCATGTGAGTGGCTATGTGAGTCTCTGAGTGGGTCTGTGAGTGGGTGCATGAGTGTCTGAGTAGGTTGGTGAGTGGATGTGTCAGTGTCTGAGCAGGGGTGTGAGTGGATGCCTGACTGAGTGGGTCTGTGAGTGGGTGCATGAATGTCTGAGTGGGTCTGTGATTGTGTGCATGAGGGTCTGAGTGGGTCTGTGAGTGGGTGTATAAGGGTGTGAATGGGTCTCTCAGTGAGTGTTTGAGTGGGTTTGTCAGTGTGATCATGAGTCTCACAGTGTGTCTGTGAGTGGGTGCATGAGTGTGTGAGCAGGTGGGTGAGTGTGCAAATATTTTTTCTTTTTTTCCCATTATTCGCAAATTCACCAAGACGTTACCTGTGGTGGGGGCGCTGTGCTAGGTGTCATGATAGATTCACGAATATCCACGTCATAAGAAAAAAAAATATCTATCTATATATATATATATATATATTTTTCATCTACTATAGAGAACGAGTTATAGTTATAGTTACTTGAAATAACTCTGACTATAACTGCTGAATTTCTATGGTTTAAAATGTGAGCCTAACTACAATGTCCCTGTAACCTTTGCTTTTTTAAGTGAATTTCCATATTTTTGTAAGTTCTATTTCCTAACTATAACGTCCCTGTAACCTTTGAATTTTCATTGCATTTCAATTTTTTTTAACACAAAGAATTTTAACTACTATACGTTTATCCAAACACCACCTTCGGCCCTGTAACTACCCAACCTGCGCCACACACAGCCTTAGGCAAAACCCCTATAACCACCCAGCCCTGCGTTATGCATGGCTCTTGGGAGCAGGGTGTGCTGGTTCTCAGCAGCAGTTGACAACAAAGAACGCACTCTTCAGTCACTACTTGAGATATTGCGCTAAAAAAAAGCCAGAATGCAAACACCTCCATGAAAGTTTACAGACAACTTTTCAAGGTGAAAATTCAAAGAAAACACACTTACTTTGCAATTGCCATGTGCAAGAAATTAGAGTGATTAGTACTTCCCATTGAGGTTTAATTTCTGTGAAATGAGCAGCAAGCTAGAATGAATCCTGCCATGCCTATTTATCCAATAGGAGAGTCAGTTTTGTGCAAAATATCTACCCAACTGGAATACTTTGCACTGGCTGATTCATAAGTGCTACCTCTTTGGGTAAATGTATAGTGCATCTCCTACTCTACAGTGACTCTTCAGTGACTTTGTGTGTCTGTAACTTTGCGAATGTGATTCTTCCTCAATCATCTTCATCAGGTAACTTTACAAGGTGGAGCTGCAGAGAAAACACACTTGGATGAGATGAGGACCATGGGGAGAGCCTGGGGCCCCCATGGTCCCAGCTGGCTCCTGTCTCCTGCAGGAGCCGGAATTGCTCCCGTAAGCTTTAAATAGCAGCTCCCTGCTTGCTGAAGCAATGTTTACACCTCTTTCTCAACAAGCATGTTAGTGTGCAGGTAAAGAGATGAAACGTCAGCTTTCAGTAAGTGGGAGCTGTTTAACTGAAAGGAGACTTAAGTTTGCTTTTGCTTGGTGGGAGGTGACAGCTCCCATGAAACAAAAGCAAACAGCTACCTTCAGAGGGTGGGCACCTTGCCAGGTATTAGGAACCGGGACCTTGCATGGTTCCACGAGGGGGGCCAGAGGCCTGCTCCATCTTTTAAATTTTGCACAGGGGAGGTGGTGGTCCCTGGGCCTGGGGACCGTGATGGATCTCCTTCTTCTACCTATTTGTAGCCCCGGGTAGGTGGCGTTCCCCGGGGCTTGAGGAGGGATTGTAGGACTGCCCTATTATTTATGTTTTGAGTTTGCCCCATAGAGGTGGTGGTCCCCGGGGTTTGAGGGGGCCATGTTGCCCTTCATATTTCCAAATTATAGCCCTGGGGGTGGCAGTACCAGGGATAAACCAGATAACTTTATATGACGTTACGGGGACGTGTGTCCCTGGGGTGCATGGGGCCACATGGCTCCTTGCATACCTTATCAACATCACTCTGGGGAAGTGGTGCTCCTCAGGGCCTGCAGGGTCCCCAGGATGTCCCCTATTATATTTCTATTAAATAGGCCCTGGGGAGGTGGTGGTCAGCAGGACATGGGGGCCGTGCACACCCCCCACAATATTTTTAACACATAATCCCAGGGATGTGGTGGTATCTGGGGATTCTATGAGCCCTTGGAGGGTACACTGTGTGACCCCCTCCTATTTTTCCCGCAATGCCCACAGGACTTGGCCCACCCAGAGGCACAATTCAAAGCAAGTGTAAGAGACCACGCTCGTTTTTTTTTTTAAATCACCGTGAAATTTGCAGACTTGCAGTGATTTCTGGTGTAATAAAAAAAAAATACCTTTAAGCCTGGTGGGGGCCCAGCGGGACCCTCCACCAAGGCTAGGGGGTTATGGTAAATGTATCTTGCACCTTTTTTATTTTTTTTACATTTCTTTTTAAGACTCGACTGAAACTGAACCTCAAAATGGCTGCCAACACTTCCTGGTTGAAGTGTTGCCAGCCAATCAGATCTCTGCAGGAGATCGGGAGTATTCGCAAAGCCTTCGTGCCTCCAGACATACAAATTTGTGTTTCTTTTAATATTTTAAAAGTTTACACCAAATAACAACAAAATCACTCTCTCTATACCTAGAGCTATCTTTCTGCCAATGCTGGTGTAATTCCATCCAGCAGTTCAGGCTGTAGTCATGTTTAAAATCTCTATGGGAATAGTTAAAATGGAAAATGCACTTTTATTGACTCCCCTTTTTTCTCAGCCTCGCTTAACAGATCACCTCGAAAATTCCCATGCACAGCAAGATTCTTGGGCACACTTTTTTTAGAATATTTTGGGAATTCCAGTGCCAAAGTTGTAGGCAAGTCAAAAACCCTTTTTCAATGGGAACTAGGGGCCAGATGTAGCAAAGGGTTTGCGCCTCGCAAACGGCGAAAATCGCCGTTTGCGATGCGCAATAGCCTCTTTGCTATTCAGAAATGCATATTGCGAGTCGGGACCGACTCACAATATGCATTTCAGAATCGCAAATAGGATGGGGTGTTCCCTTCCTATTTGCGATTCGGAGTGGAATGCAATTCCATTTGCGACCGCATATGCGGTCGCAAACGGAGTCGCAGTTACCATCCACTTGAAGTGGATGGTAACCCACTCGCAAATTGGAAGGGGTCCCCATGGGACACCTTCCACTTTGTGAATGGACCCACAAATATTTTTTTCAGGGCAGGGAGTGGTCCAAGGGACCACTCCCTGCCCTGAAAAAATACCGAAACTAAAGGTTTCGTTTTTTTTTTTAAGTGCAGCTCGTTTTCCTTTAAGGAAAACGGGCTACACTTAAAAAAAAAGAAAATGCTTTATTTAAAGCAGTCACGAACATGGAGGTCTGCTGACGACAGCAGGCCTCCATGTTTGCGAGTGCCTAGACTCGCTATGGGGCCGCAATTAGCGACCCACCTCCTGAATATTAATGAGGTGGGTCATTGCGACCCCATAGCGAGTCGCAGTCGGTGTCTGAGACACCGTACTGCATACCAATTTGCGAGTTGCAAATTGCGAGTCGCAGGGACTCGCAATTTGCAAGTCGCAAATTGGCGTTTTGCTACATCTGGCCCTAGGTCCTAACTATAGCTACCTACTTAGAACTGCCAGTAGGTATTATGTTACCTACTGCCGGTCGTCATTAGGTAGTTATAGATCTGTTTCCATAGAAAAGGAGCTTTTTGTTTTGCCAATAACTTTGGCGCCATTTGAAGAATTTTCAAGAAATGTTCGAAACTAGTACAACAGCAAGTTCAACTGCTGTCTTGAAAGCTTTATGGTGCTTTGTCAAGAGAGGGCCAAGAAAAAGGGTAGCTTCCAAAACACTTTTTCCCAGTGCAATCGTGGATGTTTAGATACGACTATAGCCCGGACCGCTGGACGGAATTACACAAAATTTGGTAAAAAGGCAATTCTTTGTCCAGAAAAAAAACCTTTTCATTATCTGGTGCAAACTGTTCAGTAGTTTTAGAGTCAGTAACGAAAAAACAAAATTGTATATCTAGGGACACGGAGCCTCCGTTGATCCCAGAGATCTCATGCTGAAATCTGATTGGCTGCTAATACTTCAACCAGGAAGTGTTGACAGCCATTTTGGGACTTGGACTCAGCCAAGTCCCAAAAATAAAGTGAAAAACAAAATAAGATAATGGTGATGGGGTAGGGTAGGAATATCCTGACCCCCTAGCCCTGGGGTCCCACGGAGACCCTTCATGGCAAAAAAGCATTTTGTTAAAAAACGTTTGCCACAAAATCACAGCGGACTTGCGAATTGGCGACAAACATTTTTTTACAAAATTGCCTGGAGGGGCTATCTTTTTAAGGATTCAGTACCGAACGATTGGCCAAGCTCCTCAACCCTTTGACAGCCACAGCAGCGCTCAACATTTGTCACCCAGGGTGATTTCAGCCCTGCTTTTGGGTTGATAGTGAGTGTTCTGGGGGCTGTAGCCTCCCTGCATTACTACTGAACACCTTGTCAGGGGTAGTAAGTGCTATATAACTCCAATAATACTCGGTCACCAATATTGATGGTGTACATTCCACAGTATAAGCAGAAGGTTTAACCTCCCTTGCTTGGAAGATGCTTCTGCAGTAGCTAAGGGTATTAAATGGAAATGTGCATTTTATATAAGAACTGTTTGGAACTATCAAATTGCCTTCCCTTTATGATGAAAACTTCATAAAAATGAACTCATGTGAAATAATAAATTCATGCCAGAATTCCTGCTGTCATGAGAGCCACTTGACACTAATGACAGTATATTGCAAAGCTCACAGAGGCAGCTTCAAACTACAGCTCTTTTTTAGCATGCTTTGTCGAGGTGTCCATAGTATAAAAACACTTTTTTGTAAACTGGGTGATTGAAATATATAGAGCAGAACAATGATGATAATCTAGGAGTATGGAATCCTGGGACTGAGTCCCAGCTACATAACCTCAACAAGAATCTTGTGGTCCTGGTCAATATTTCTACATCTGTTACTGTTAAGCTGCCTTTCTGCCAAAGTTGGAAAAGTTGATAGCAAATGATCACCCTATGTAAATTCACTCCAAGACCTTAGGCATGCTACAAATGCTAGAAGTGATTCAATTTAAGGTGGTGTGCTGTATACATCTCCTCCCTTTCCTGTGGAACAAATGGTGTGGCCTGGGTGACGTTGAATTTAATTTTACTTAGTTATTTTAGTTAGTTTACTAGCATTGGCTTTTATATGCCTGAGGAGATTACATCTGTTCAATAACTCAACTGTTTCAACCAGTGATGTAATTTGAGATGTCATCAGTGATGTCACCCACCATGTCATAAGGGTTGTAATATATGAGGTCATAAGCAGTGAATTAGAGGAGCACAAGTTGTAGTTAGCTCAAGTAACTATAACTGCTGAATTTCTAAGGTTTTCTATAAATACATTTAATGTTTTTTGAAATTCTATTTCCTAACTATAACACCACTGTAACCTTTTGGTATTTTTTGAGGAATTTCTAAGTTCTTTTAATTATGTTTCCTAACTATGAAGTCCTTGTCACCTTTAGTATTTTCATTTAATTTCTAAGTTTTGTTTTAGTGTATTTCATAAGTATAACCTGTTTGAAATGTTTGGATTTGGTAGGTAATTAAAATCATTTAGATATACTTCCGAAGATATTAACCCCAGGAGTCTAGGGGAAAAAGTAATGAGAATCTTTTTGTTAAGCTGTTTCCCATAATAAAATACAGCAACACTGTACACTATTGTAAGTAAAATTGAACAGGCCCATTCCTTTTTAAAATGGTGATAGTGAAACACTTTCATAGTCTATTGACTATTTAAATACTTGTCAAAGGCTAGTGCAATATTATTATAAAAAAAAAATTTAAAATAATTTTAGATCAGCAGTGCCATCCGGGGTTCCAGACAGATAGCGTGACAAAGCTCTATGGTTTCCATTCGGATCACCTGATTGGAATGAATTTTTGGTTCGGATCCACAGATTTGCGTAAATTATACTGAACAAATTTTAATTATACAACCCATTCTTTCCCATGTACAAAAGTCACAAACATATTTTGTTTCCTTACAATACAATGTGAAAATTGTTTTACAATTTTTATGAATCCGCGTGTCCAGTTCAGATCTATGGAGGCACTCGATGGCTGAAGCCTATTCTGCTATTTCATTGGTTACTTTTGAACCACACCTAATTTTGGGTAGGGCTACTTCCTAAAACAGTTATTATTATTCTAACTATTGAGGGAGATGCTTAGCTGAGATCCTCTGTTACATAACGTTCCAGAATGGCTGAAGGGAGTGCTCCACCACTATCTGCTCAGTCCAAAGATATTGCTGAAGAAGATGACAGTCAACAGGTGCCTTCTTCATCAAGAAAGGAGAGTGATGTATGGCAATTGCTTACCATACCTAGTGGGGTAAAAAAGGTGGCGCAAGAATTGTTAAATGCAGCCTCTGTGGAAAAGACCTGTCTCGTGGTACATCAAAAAAATACAGCACAGAATGTCAAGTATGTGGAAGCATGTACACACAGTCCACAAATGGGCATACCAACGTATGATGAGGAAAAAAGAAGCAACACATTTGGATCCTGAACCTGGTACATCATCATCTGCCCATGCTACTGCTCAAAACATTAGCATGCCAGCCACCTGCATCGAATTGGGTTGAATGGTAACACCCTGCATCATCAGCCATAATCTTGTGGTTACAAACGTTAAAGATGTCAATGATTTATTTTTGCTGGTGAAAAAGCACCAAGGCTAAAAACAAAATCAACTTTTTTTTTCTTTAAAGAATCTGTTATTGCACACTGCTGTGGTTTGATAATGCAAACGTTTTGCATTTACGTTTCTCTCAAGTTTCCAATACGTTTTCTGAAAATAAAAATAAAACAAATTAAAAACTTGTTTAAAAAAATCTACCAAAAACCGGTTCTTCTTAGAACCACCACTGAATCAAACAAAGAGCTGTCTTTGAGTCATTATTATGTATTAGTATATACATGCCTATGTATGTATGACTTCCCACTTACATGTATAAGTTTAGTCATCAGTTTGTATCTGGGTGTCTCAGTCAATGCATAAGTATGTGTTTGGGTGTGTCAGTGTATGCATCAATGTGAGTGTGGGTGTGTTAGTGTATATATAATAGTGTGTGTGACTGTGTCAGAGAATGCATAAGTATCTTCCTAGCTGTGTTAGTATTCCCATAGGTTGTAGTTGTGTGTTCTAGTGTTTGCATTTGTCTGTGCCTGGGTGTCTCAGTGTATGTATTAGTGTGTGCTTGACTGTGCTCCTGTAAGTATTAGTGTATGTCTGGAAGTATCAGATTATACATCAGTGTGCAACAGGGTATGTAGTGTATGCAAAAATGTGTGCCTGGGTGTATCAGTGTATGCATAAGTGTGTTTCTGGGTGTGTCGGTGTATGCATGAATGTGATCCTGGGTGTGTCAGTGTATATGACTGTCTGTGACTGGATGTCTGAGTGTATGCATCAGTATTTCAGTGGATTAGTTGTCTATGTATGATTCTCGTCCTGGATCTGTCAATGTTTCCATTATCCATCAGCGTGTATTTGGTGCATGTATTAATGTGTGTTTGGATGTACTAATGTATACATCAGTGTGCATCTGAGTATGCCAGTGTATGCAATCATTTGGGCCTGGGTGTGCCAGCATATGCATGATTTGACATTTGGGTGTATTAGTGTATGCAGTAGTATGTGTATGGCTGTATCAGTGTATGCATAAGGCTGTACCTGGGCGTGTCAGTGTATGCATCAGTGTGTGCTTGGGTGTGTCAGTGTATATATTAGTGTATATCTGGATGTATCAGTGTATACATCAGTATCCATGTGGGTGTCGCAGTGTATACAATAGTGTGGGCCTGAGTGTTTCAGTGTATAAATGAAAGTGTACATGGGTGTGATAGTGTATGAATAACTGTGTGCTTGGGTGTGTCACTATGTACATGAGAGTCTACCTGGGTGTTTCAGTTTATAGATCATTATGTACTTTTGTGTATTAGTGTATATATAAATGTGTCCCTGGGTGTGTCACTGTATGTTGGGGACTGTACCTGGGTGGGTCAGTGTATAAATAAGTGTCTGGCAGGGTGAGTTAGTGTATACATAAGTGTGTACCTGGATGTGTCAGTGTATGAATGAGAGTGTACCTGGGAGTGTTAGTATATGCATAAGAATGTGTCTGGGTATGTCACTATGTGCAGGAGAGTGTTCCTGTGTGTGTTACTGCATGGATTATTGTGTGCCTTTGTCTTTTAGTGTATGTATAGGAGTGTTTCTGGGTCTGACAATGTGTAGTGGGCAGTCTTCCAGGGTGTGTCAGTGTATTCATAAGTGTTTGGATGGATGTGTTAGTGTATGCACCAGTATGTATGTAGGTGTGTCAGTGTACCAATGGCTGTGTACCTAGCTGTGTTACTATATGCATACACGTGTGTCTGGCTGTATCACTAAGTGCGTGAGAGTATCCCTGGCTGTGTCAGTCTATGGAACATTTTGTGTCTGTGTGTATCACTCTATGCATAACAGCGTCCCTGGGTGTCTTAGTGTATACATGACAGTAAACCCGGGTATCTAAGTGAATGCATCAGTGTGTGAATGAATCGTTGATAGTCTATACCTGTGTGTGCTTCAATACATCATTGTATAAGTTAGTGTTTATCAAAGTTTTTAAGGTTAAGCATCAGTGTCTTGTGAGTATGTTAGTATATACATGTATATAAACAGCTGTTTTTACATTAATGTATTGCTGTATTAGTATAATTACCTATGTGTACCTGCTTATATTTATGGATAGAGAGAGATGCACTTAGTTACCTACATTAGTGCAGTAAAATGAACTTTTTACATGTATAAAAATAGATAAATCATAAATATAAGTTAAAGTTTGGTTGTATTAAGTTATCCATTCGAAGTTTTCAATCTCTAAAAAAGTAGTATAGCAATTGTTACCAAATAAACAATATTTAGTACTAGATATTTTTAAATATTATTTAAACATCTAATATTTCCCTATCCACTGTTCTCAGCGTCTCTACTTTTGCACTATACAATAAGTGCATATAGATACTCTTCCTTGAACAGTGGGGGGGTGAACAGTCATATAGACTTAAAAAAAACATAAGTACATATCAAGTTATTTCAAATTAACATTACTATTGGTGGTACTCACTAGGACTATTACCCAAACTCTTTCAGCTATAGTTGTCAAATTACATAAATAATATTACATATTTTAATGCAATTAATGTGTATGAATTACATTAGTAGTTTAAAAAGTGTCTGAACACATCACCCTTGGTAGGCCGCATGATGTCAGAAACTCCATTCATCCATTAAAGAAGAGTATAGTATGTCATCAGTTTTTTAATCTTTAGTAGATGTATATTGTAGTTCATTGATTGTAATCTCCATGTTCACCTTAGTAGTATGTATCCAATTTGCATCCAATGCGAAGAATATTTATACATTTAAAATGCCTTAGAAAGACAACACCCTTGTTAGGCCGTATGATGCCTTATATTGTACTCTTAAAAGTCCCATACATTTACTATTCCATTTCTCCAGTAGTCATTTTCCTTAGAACTTTGGTTCAAGAAACAGAAGGTAGGACTTTGGTAATTTATATGGTAATCTCTGCTTAAATGTAAGCTTACTACCATTACAGACTGTCCGTCCAGTTGTATTCTTTATGTAAATGGTATAATGGCCAGATGTATCACTTACTCCTTCATGGAAAATAATGGCTATGCAGATACATGTTTTACTACTAATTGAGAGTTGTCCTGCTTTAAAATTTGTGATTTGAGTTTCAAATTCAGTTCCATCTGCTTTGCATTGTTGTAGCATTAAGATTATATATTTCCCAGTATTTCTTATGCTCAAAGTTGAAAGGAAGTCTGAGTTACATTTCATACATGTTTTATTTTGTGAAGAATCTTTAAACAAGTTTTCAAAACTGACAGTTTTAGAATCTGGTAAAGTTAGGTAGATAAATCATTCTGAATATATTTCTGCTATTGAAGAAAAGGAACAATTTTCACAGTCATACTGCCATGAGTTACTTAGTCCAAACAGGCCATCAATAGGTACTACCTCTTCTGCTAAAATACCTATTAGGAGCATCAACAATTCCTGTGCATCTTCTTGAGTATTTTGTCTAAAGTGTACAAATCCACAGCACATATCTGTAATACCTCTAATACAAGGTGCAGAGTATGTTTTTGTTTTCTCACTGCACAACCATTGTAACAAAGTCAATAGTGCAGAGCATAATTGTTTTTCCCTTCTCTTTTTAAGTTCATGGACCAGACTAGGTAAGGAGAACAGTGCATTAACAACTACATTAGCATAGCAGTTGACTCCAGATAAATTTGATAACTGGTAACCTACAATTTCACCATCACTTTTACTGTTGTTTATCTCTGATACTTTCTTTTCCTTTTTCATCTTTTTCTCTGGATCACCACTCAGATATTTTTTATTTTTTTGTTTTGGCAAGATAGTAGGCTTTTCGTGAACTGGATACTGCTCTAGATGGGGAGCATACAAGGTTCTCAAATTGTTGTACTCCAATACACAACTGGAATCAGCATTTATTTTACTGTCATCAAAGTCTATTAGATACAAACCAGACAAAGTTCTTATGCGTGATAATGCTACATAAGACATATCTTCCTTAAATACAGTGCTACCAATATTAATAAAAGCTGCATCTACACTTAAACCTTGAGAGTTATGTATAGTTACAACATATGCTAAAGATATTGGAAACTGCTTTCTACTTACATACAGGTCTTCCACAAGTAAGAAACGCACAGCAGATTGTGCTATCATCAAGTGTAATTGCTAGATACTGAACTTCATTTCTGTTTCGATACACAATAAAATCTATTATTTTTCCAATAGCTCCATTAACTAATCCTTCTTCAACATTTAAATTATACCGCAAAATGACTCCTTAGCTCATACAAACATGGAGACACTTTTCCATTCCTGCAGTTCTGGAAACAGATTTTTCCAAAGACTCCAGTTTTGACTGTAGTTTATCATTCAATAATATTGTGTCTCCTTGATGTTCAATTTCAGCAATCCTAATATTTGCTGTAGTTGTAGTAGTTCATTAAAGTTTGTGCATTCTTGAATCATAGTCATTGAGCACACAATTGACTTCCCTCGTTGAATAAATTCAAACAGTAGCTCTGCTGCACTTTTTTTTAAAGGAAATATGTTCTTTATAAATCTTGTTTCCAGAAAATGTTTTCCTTCTTTTGACAGTATTCCAACTCTAATTTCCTTCAAAATATTTCCATATTGCTTATCAGAGGCTTGACGCATGTTTGTAATCAGTTCCTTGTATTGGAAATATAACCAAATATTTACATTTCCAATGCTTCCTAAAGAATTATGAGTTTCATCATGTGTTAGAGTCTTCAATATAGGTTGTCTTTTCACAGGGGTAAGTTGTAGTAAATCACCAAAAACAATCAAATGCTTTCCTTCAAAGAGCACATCATAGTCAGTCTTTAACATCTGTTGCATTATCAAATGCACAAAGACAAGCATTAAGTTTGAGACCATGCTCACCTCAGCAATAATTAAAAGCTTTAGTTTCTTCAAAACTCTGGAAAGTTAGGTCCAGATGTATCATGCATTTTTTCAATTGCAAACGGGTCAATCGGGCCGTTTGCAATCACAAACATGCATTTTGGTATGTATGAATTCCAATTTGCGATTAAGTAACTTGTTACCGAATTGAAAATTGGAATTGTGACTACATACAGATTTGGTATTATGAAGGTACGTTTCAAGGGCGTCCTTCCTAATACCGAATCGCAGTGGTGCGCAGGAATGTTGTGACCAAATTCCATCGCAATACACTTGCATTTTACTACCTACTTCAAGTAGGTGGTAAACTAGTCACAAATGGGAAGGGGTCCCAAAGGGACCCCTTCCCTTTTGTGAATGCATGCAAAAACATTTTTTAAGAGCAGGCAGTGGTCCCATGGACCACTGCCTACTCTTAAAAAATGAAAAGAAAGCTTTTTATTTTTATTTTTTAAACGCATCCCATTTTCCTTTAAGGATAACGGGCTGCATAAAAAAAAAAGACTGCTTTATTGCTTTATTTAAAAACAATCACAGACATGGTGGTCTGCTGAGCCCAGCAGGCCACCATTTCTGTGATTATAACCATTCACAATGGTTCCCAAATTGCGATCTATCTCATGAATATTAATGAGGTAGGTCGATTTGCGAGACTTTGGGAATCACTAAATGAAACTCCTGGAGTTTCATACATTCAAATAGTGATTACCTAAATGGTATTTGCAGATAATTGCAATTAGGTAATTGCTACTTGGATAAATGATACATTTGGCCCTTAGTGACAAGCTTCATCAGATAACTTTTTGTATTCAAGTTTATTGTTGTGTTCCGCAGGGAGCATTTGTAGACAATGCAAGGTTATTCCTTTGATAATATGTGCAGCTAATTCAGTAGGTGCTGTTACTACACACAACAAAATGGAGTCTGTCGTCTGCTGTAGATATGCTGTTAGAACTTGTATTAGAAAGTTTTTTCCAGTGCTCGCTTGTCCACTTGACATACAAAAGAATTTGTTTAAAATTTGAACAGTTACATTGATTCTCTACATGTAGTAATACATGGTCTATTTTTCTTAAACTTCCAAATATACTTCTTTCTTCTTATTATTTAGTTGGTCTACTAACTCTTCCAACGTAACATTTTCTTCTCTTACTTGTCACCACTTCATTCTTTGCTATGGCAGCTTAATTTTCTATTACTGGCTGTCCAAGAGGATCTTGACCAATAGGTGCAGAACTTTGGCTGCTTTGTGAACTTTCCTTTGATATCGCCGTAGCAATTGTTTCTTCTTGTTCAATTTCCTCATTTAACATTTTCATATAGTTTGGAAACGTTGGACACTGAATACTGTCTTTCACAGCGTTGATAGAGTCTTCATAGCAATAAAATGTTCCAAGTAACTCTGCTTCAGATCACCAAGGTTTGCATAGCTGCAGAAGTGCCAAGTAGAAAAATTCTCTTTTTTCAACAGTTTGACAAGTAAGTTTTCTATGGTTGATTAGGTTACCCTTTGCATGCCAATCTAAACCACCATCACAACCAGCTACACCATATTTGCCTTCATCAATGTTTTCTGAAACATTACTTCTGTAGCTATAGTGTTTCAGAATTTCATAAAAACACATATTTTCAAGGTGTACAATTCTTTCTGGATTGTACGTGTCTAACATATTTGTTTTTACAAAATCTGTACTCTCAGGATCAAATTCTGCAAAGTACTGAATTTCTGGATAAGATTTCAAAACTCTGTTCCACATGTTGGCAAGGCCCAGGATAACCCAACCAATTCCTCTAAACTTCTATAACAAGCTAGTTGAACTCAAACTATCACAGCACTCATAAGAACTTATCTCTCTGTATGATGGCATTTTCTAGCTTAAATTTGAAACCAACATCTGAGAAACCTCCAATGACTCACCATCGAGAAGAGGATCAACTTCAAACTCCTCATACATGCCTACAGAACCCTCCATACCAACGGACCCAAATACCTCAACAACTGTATCAACTGGGATGCCCCTTCCAGACCGATCCGCTCGTCTCAACAGTTACTCGCCAACATACTGCATAAAGAAGTCCTCAGTGGGTGGAAAATCAATTTCACACCAGACAGCAAAATGATGGAACACCTTACCACCACACCTCAGACAGTCATAATCACTGTCTCAGTTTAGGAAGGACCTCAAGACCTTGGTCCTTGACTGATTTCTGAGATCATCCCCCAGCGCCTTGAGACCGTACGGGTGAGTAGTGCACTTTACAAGCTTGTGATTGATTGATTGATTGATTGATTGAAACTGTATCATTTCTTTGATAGCGACTTTCTGAAGAAATGTCCTCCAACGTTTCCTTCATCTATGTTTTCTCTGTCTTAGCGATGTATGAAATGACATAGCGGGTGTTAGAAATGGGGTTTCGGGTTGGCTAGGATATGCACCTAAGCCATGCAGAACACACCCACTCTAGTGAGGGCAAGGGAGTTACATGTCCAAGATAACCCCTGCTCACCCCCCTGGTAGCTTGGCACAAGCAGTCAGGCCTAACTCGTAGGCAATGTGTAAAGCGTTTGCACAAGACACTCAACACACGTGACACAATAAATACACCACAACGAAACACAACACCAAGTTATGTAAAAATAAACTGTATTGAACAAAACATAATTAGACCAAACACAACATGTCAGTATTACCCTGCTACCCAGCAGTTGTCAGAACTGTATGCAATAGTTACTCTGCAGACCCAGCAGTAGTCACGTGCAACACATATGTTACTTATCATTCTGCAACATAAGTAGAAGTCAGGAATGACATTGCTAAAGAAATGCACTTGTCATAAACACATCATAAATGTCCATATAAAGAACATTATTACATATGGCAAGGCATGACATCATATCAGCGTAGGGTGCCCATAAAAGGAACATCAACAAGGATCTATGTTACATCACACCAAGAACAGGTTAGCCCAACAATCCCCTCATGCCCCTAAAAGGAACATCCAGAAAGGGTATTTCGGCAAGAGTACCTGTTTTGGGATTTGAAGGGTACCTCCCATGCCACGAAGCATACAAGGGGCCCCCAGCACTCCTTGCAACCAACGGGGGCCTCGTGGTGATGGTTGTGAGCAGGGGACGGCACGCACCCCCTCCTGGTTCATATATAGCGGCCCCTCCTGGGACCCTCAATCTTCTGAGTTGTCCCCGGGCCACTACGGGCCCTAAAAAAAAGGGGGGGAACAGAAATCCCCGCCGTGGGGTAAATAGGGAGACTGGCCAGTGCGGGGGCCTCTGATGAGGCTTCCACCCACCCACGATGTCCGAATGGTACTAAGGAGGCAAGGAGACTCCGCTGAGACCTCATTCCCTGCCCAAGATCCTTCCTAGAATGGGGCGTGGTGGAGCAGGGCGGCATCCAATGAGGCTTCCACTGTGCTTGGGGACAGCCGCACCTGACGAGGTGTGTGTGCTGCCCTTCAGCCCTTCCTGGGCCGTGGCGGTGAAACAGCACCAGAGTTGGTGCCTGCTTGTTCTTCAGGCGCGTCTCCCTCAGCGCGCTTCATCCCGGCTGTACTAAGCGAAGCCCAGCAGCTCCTGTCAATGCTCTCCCATGCCCGGGGGGCACCCGCTGTAGTATGCCTCCAATGTGCTCTGATTTCAGACAGAGAGAGAGCCTGGGTCACGGCGATGAGGCTCACTCTGGTCCCGCGATAACGTGCTCTCCAGGTGCTAGAAGGGCAGGAGCAATGGGCTTTTAGGGCGCTTGGGGACCACAGTGCAGAGCGCTCTCCAGGTGCTATAAAGAAAAGGATCAAGGCGCTTTCAGGGAGCTATCTGCAAGACAAAGTGCTCCTCATGCACTGCTCCAGTGCAGGGAAAAATAGGGATGCAGGAGAAACAGGGACCACAGCACCAAGCCCCTGGAAACCATTAATGGATGCACAGGTGGCAGGGCCCAGCAACAGGCCAGCACATGGAAGATTTAGTCAATATCAAGTCCTCCTGGAGACCCAGCAGGTCACAGGTCAGCACAACAGTAGCTGTCCAAGGTGGTTCCTGGGGAGAGGTCCTTCCAGCAGCGTTCTGTGTCCAGTTCCAAGTATGTTTCTAGTGTAAATTGTGGGGAAAAATCCCCTGTACTCATACTCAGTTCTGCAAAGCATTTTCAATGAGTAGAGGGGGTTTCAACCAGTTGCAACTGGTTCTAGGAGTGTCCCCTCTCTCCTCCAGCACAGGCTCCAAATATCAGTTGGGGGAAAACAACCTTTTGTGTGAGGCCAGGGCAAAGCCTTTACAGGTGCAGGTGTGCCCTGCCTCCCTCTTCTCGTAGCCCAGGAAGACCATTCAATATGCAGATGCACCTTTGTGACACCTCCCCCCTCCCTGTGTACAGGCTGTCTGAGAAGTATGCACAAAGCCCAACTGTCACTCTGCCCAGATGTGGATTGGAGTCAAGCTGCAAAACAACATAAGCACAGAAAAATGCTCACTTTTCTAGAAGTGGCATTTCTGTACTAGTAATAAAAAAATCCACTTACATCGGTAAGCAGCATTTCTCACTACCATTACAATCATACCAAACATGCCTATGTTACCCCTCATAAATCAGACAATACCCCCTAGACAGAAGGCAGGGCATTCCCAATGCAATCCTATGAAAAGGCAGCACTCACAGCAGTGAGAAACCAAATAAGCTATCACTACCAGGACAGGCAAAGCAACCAAGCACACATCCTGCCTTCTACATACATAGCCCCTGCCCATAGTGCTAGCTAGGGCCTACCTGAGGGGTGACTTACATGTAGTAAAAGGGGAGTTCTGGGCCTGGCAAGTAAATTTAGATGTCAGGTCCATGTGGCAGAAAACTGCGCACGCAGGTCCTACGCCAGCAGGCCTGAGACAGGTTTGAAAGACTACTTCAGTGGGTGGTGCAAGCAGTGCTGCAGGCCCCCTAGTAGCGGTTAATTTACAGGCCCTGGGCATAGAGATACAACTGTACAAGGGACTTACAGGAAAATTAAATATGCTGATTCGGTATAAGACAATCATACCAAGTTTACAAGAGAGAGCACATGCACTTTAGCACTGGTTAGCAGTGGTAAAGTGCCCAGAGTCACAACACCAGCCAAAAAGGGTCAGAAAAATTTGGAAGTAAAGGCAAAAGGTTTGGGGAATGACGCTGTGAAAAGGGCCAGGTCCAACAGCGGGCAACAGCAATAGAATTGTCAGCAAAAAACTGTGGCCCATATTTATACTTTTTGATGCAAACCAGTGTCGGCGCTGGGTTGCGTCAAAAAATTTACCGCCGGCTAACGCCATTCCAACGCACCAGGCAGGCGCCTTATTTATCGATTGACGTTAGCTGGTGCTGCGGACTGGTCAGAGTAAAAAAAAATTACTCAAAGCAGGCACCACCAGCGTCGGGAAAAATGGGGGTTGTGAGTCAAAGAATGGTGCAAGTCAGGTTAGAGTCAAAACTCATGTGCCATTTTTTGACACACAACCCCCATTGAAATGACTCTTGTCTTAGCAAAGACAGGAGTCATGCCCCCCTGCCCAATGGCCATGCCCAGGGGACTTCTGTCCCCTGGGCATGGCCATTGGGCACAGTGGCATGTCACTAAAACAAAATAAAAAAAATACTTACCTATACTTACCTGGGATGGGTCCCCCCATCCATGGGTGTCCTCCAGGGGTGGGTGGGGTGGCAGGGGGTGTCCCTGAGACCATGTAAATGAGCCCACAGGTCCCTTAATGCCTGCTCTGACCCACACGTTAAAAAACAACGCATATCATGCTGGGCGCCGTTTTTTAAGGCCTGCCCCCTCCTGTGCATCAAAATGACGCAGGAGTATAAATAAGGTGCACAATGACGCACACAGAGGAATTTTGACCTAGATTACATAGCATACATTTAACTTCTCTGTGACAATGGTACGAGTATTCCTTAGTGCCACGTAGACAAGCCATCAAATTGATTAAGTTGCACTCTAGATTTTCATCTTTTTCTTGTATCTTATCCACAAAATCTCTTGCAGAAAGAGTTTGGAAATTAACTCCAGTCTTAGTAATATGGTTAACAGCATATGAGAGTCCAGACAAATCACTCTCAAATAAAAGATGGAATATAGACGGAATACATTGTCAAAACCTAGAATCCCCTGAATATTGTCTTGCTGGCCTGTACTCAGCTGCTGGTATTTGTACAGGTTGGTCATCATAACGGCCACCTACTCCTGTAGGAAATAGGTGTGGAAAACAACCTGTCTCTAAACGTTTTTCTCAGACACTCAAAGGAGCTCTTCTAGCTTGTTTCATTTGAAACAAATCAATAGAATCTCCTACAACGTCTTTGGAATGTAGTGGATGAATACTACATTGCTAATATATTTCTTCTGACTTCTGCTTCTTTACTTTTTCAATCTGTTCACTTGTTTGTACTACATCATCTTCAACACAGGTTACATCTCCATTAATATCAATATTAGTATAAAAAATGTTTTTTCTTTCAAATAAATTATAGCTTTTTTAACTTTATTGACATCTACTAATTCTTGCCAGATTTATTTACTTTTCATGGTAACCCCATTTACTAGAATAATCAGTGGTTCATTTCCATCTTTTTCAACAGCCACAGTATCAATTTTCTTTTTAAATCTAGAGGTAAATACACTACTCTTTCCGTTAGATCTTTTTGTAGTTCCGTTGCTGGCAGTTTCCCTGGCTTGAGCTCCATTTGAACAATTGCTTGAAATGGGTGTACAGTTTGTATTAAAATTGATTCAGACAAATGTAATTCCTTAAGTTCATGTGGCATGGGTACCAACTTCAATTTGTTATTAATTGCTCTAGCTGGCATTTAATTCTCTTGTAACTCGTCATAACAATGATTACATTTATTTACTACGAGGCTAAGTCAAACAGGTTTCGTTTTTGTAGTGAGTACTCCGACAAGAAACACAAACATACTCTGGTTTCTCAGAACATACTAAATTGAACTTGCTTATTTCTTTTCTAAATTTTTCAATATTAATTTATTTGTCTATTTGCTCTACAGCTGCAAACAGTATCTAGTCATTCTCCCTATTCTCTTCTTCAGGGCCAAAAAAACGGAACTGAATGTTTTCGGAAGCTTTCTCAACTTCTGCTATAGTACCATGTAAGAAAGCTCAATTAAACTCTCCTGAACAGAAAGCTGGAGTCTTCAGATAATACAGTCTCCTTACCAAATTTTGCATTCTTGAATGATGCACAGCTAGCATTCTGAAGTAATAAGTACTTTGATACACTTTCTTTGAAAGACATGCCAATGAAGGTCATTGCAATTTACTGTATTTTCTAACTCTGCAAGGATTTTATTCTTGAAGCATTAAAATAATTTTTGTTGCAGACTTCAACTTGAAAATTTTCTTAAGAATGTTGTCAATGTATTAATTGATTCCTGATGGATACTACAAATGCTTCTACACTTCCACTTCTACACGGCAGTCTGTTTATGTCTTCCCTGTAGTTCTTCAGCTATCATTTCTTCTACATTCCTAGGAACTAGTTGTATCAACTGGGTGTACTAATGTATTCTCCTAGAAATAACTTTCTTCATTAAAAATGGTTCTGTACTAGATGTGTGCATTCATTCACCTTTAAAACTTTTGCAAAAATTAGTTTTGTTAATAATTCTCTTTCTTAAACTTCTCTTCCTCACAGACATGACTGTTTCATACAGTGTCTTCATGCTACACAATATAAAATAAAAACTTTCCTTTTTATAACAAATGCTTTGCAAATTTTGTTCTCAACATGTTGCTTTTGCTTTTATAATAGCACTGCTCTTATACTTCTTCATCTTCATTCACAAGTTTTGAAATACTCTGTTTTGAAACATTTTTACTCTTAACTCCTTAAATTGTTGCTATCTGAAAGTCTCTGGCTTCTTACTCGATTTCCTAATTCTTATAACATCCATCAGTTCCAGTTTCTCACTTCATTCCAAGTTTCCAATTTTAATTAATGTCTTTCTGTCACTTTGCATTTTATGGCATATTTCTTTTTAAAAACCCTTAGTACTCTTACTAGTGCCTGTTTTCTTCTTATGCACATTTTCCACCTTATTAAGTTTTGTACTGTCAATTTTAAGCAGGTAGAACAGTTGTTTTGTGTTTTTCCTTGAGTCTCTTTTGTTGGGCATTGTGAATCTTCTTACTTAGGTAGAAATCAATACCTACAAACCAGATAAAGAATACCTTTACCCATATGAAAAAAAAGTTAAGAACGTAATTTTCTAATACAAAGTTTACTTGCTAGCAAATTTATAAACATACACTACATTAGGTTGTACCTCTATCTGTCAGACTATGGCCCTCATTACAACTTTGGCAGTCATTTCTGGAGACCGCCGTGCCGGCGGCTGCCAAAAGACCGCTACGGTGACAGTAATCCGCCGACCCTATTATTACTCACAAAAACCAAATCACCAGAAAACAGCCCCAAATTTGACACCGCCAGGCTGAAGGATTGCGGGAGAGAGGCAGTCCCACCATCCACACCTCCACAACAAAAACATATCACTACCCTTCAATCAGCACAGCGGTCCTAGCGTGGCAGTAATCCAATGGTAGTGCAGACTGCCGCGGTCAAAAAGGAACCTTCACAACAACACCACACCGGTCAATTCAAATATCCCACACCTTGTACGCATACACACACCACCTCCCCTCTCCTCCCCAGACACCACCACACCCACACAACACACAACCCTTAGCTACGACAAACTATTACAAAACATTTAATGGCCTCTCAGGAGACCGCACTGCACACATACAACACTTCACATTATATATTTGAACACAAACACACACATCACCATCACCATCACCATGTCTCCACAAAAGCACCCCCATTTCACAGATAACGAGTTGCGGATAATGGTGGACGAAATCATCAGGGTAGAGCCACAGTGTTGTAATGTCTCATTAGCTTGTGTTAGGTCTGGAACCTCGCTGTCTCCCCTGTTCCAGGACTCTCATTCTGGAGTGTGGAGACGCAAGGGTTCCAGGAGCAAGGCGGTTGGAGTTGAAGTCGGGTGCGGAGAGATGGAGCAGCACGGATCTTTCAGTGGGTTGGTTCTTTTGCAATAAACCTTCTTGCTCAACTTACCACGAGTTGTCATCTTAACACTGGCGACGACTTGCCAACCCTGAACCCACGAACTTGCCGTTTACGTGGACCTTGCCGTTGTGTTGGGTTCGCGCTACCTTCAGCTGTCTCATTTCTTGGAGCCTCCAAACCGAGGATTTTCCGCGAATCACTGGAGGTACTATTCTACATTTTAAAAACATTTGTCTTACCTTGGGTGTAGTCCTGCTGCTGCCTCTTTCAATTTACTCGTGCTGTTGCCATTAACTCCGGATCAAGCTTGTGCTTTCTCTTGCGCACCCGCGTGCCCCTCTGCTGTGTGTATTGTTTTTTCTTCTCTTTTCATTACGTGACGATCCTGACGTCACTCGCACTTCCTGTGGTGAAGTTCAAAGGCTAGACCGCTACTCTTTACTCACGATGCAGCATTACGTGGAAGGAATTAAAGACTAGACCGCAACCTTAATTCAGGAAAAGAAGGAAAAACGGCTACTCTGGAATTAATTCAGGAATAGAAGGTAAAACGACTTCTCTGCAGCTCGTTACAATTCTTTATATTGTTTTTTGTTATTGTTTCCCTCAATGTTCACCGTGTGACGCCTCAGTTTTTGCTGAACTGCTCTCCTTTTCTGCAACTATTTTTCTTTTTTTTTTCCTGATGGTTTTAGACAAGTATTATCTTGCAAGCAACTTTTGACACTTTTTCACGAGTTTCAACAGAACTTTCAGTTGTATCACTATGACCGCACCTACTATGTCACAACCACCTCCTTTCTTATCGGACAAAGGGGATCCCATTCTTCCATGGAAACGATGGAAAAACTTATTTGATTCTTATTTAATAGCCATTGGTGGAGGAAAATTCTCTCCAGCCAGGAAGCAAGCTGTTCTCTTGCACAACTTGGGAATCAAAGGCAGAAATATATATGACAGTTTGGAACCTTTAACTATTGGTGGGGCAGATGGTGAACCCAGAGATGCTTAAGAAATGTCGGTAGCTATCCTGGCAACACATTTCGAATCCAAACTTAATGTTGTTTTAGAGAGACATAAATTCTTCGCCAGTTCTCAAGACAATACCGAGAGCGTGGGGAATTTTGTAGCTGCTTTACGCACTTTAGCACGCACCTGTGATTTTGGCAAAATTACAGACTCCCTTATTCATGACCAAATTGTGCGTTGCACCAATAATAAAAAAGTTCCGGATAAATTCTTGAGAAGAACCCTGATCTGAGAGAAGCGATTGTCATTATCGAAGGGATGGAAAGTACTAGCAACTAGATCAAAGAAATGAACCATACTGAGGGAGATAGTCTTTCTACTGTACAAACACCAAAGATCCAGGATGAAGTTTTTAGGGTTAACAGTGACAGTAGGGCACAGGGACTCATTCAAGAGGAAAAAAGGACATTAAACCTTTGCGTTGTTACCGCTGTGGCAATGTGGGTTATGCGGCAAACAGTGCTAATTGTTTTGCACGAAATTCATTATGTAGGAAGTGTGGGAAGAAGGGCCATTATGCCAGGGTTTGCAGCAATGACAAAAGCAATGTAGATTCTGTCACCGAAAATATCAACAAGATGGTATTATATGTGGGACAGGAGATTGACCATATTGAGCACAATACTGGCATAGTAGATGAGGGACCCGTGGTCATGCCTGAGTGCACTAAAAAAGAATGCTGTGCCGATTGTGCATAAAGTTAGAAGGGTACCAAAGTTGATGTTAGAGCCTCTCAGAGCAGAACTTAATAAATTGCTTAAGGCTGGGGTTATTGAAGAAATAGAATCTTCACAGTGGTTAGCCCCTGTGGTATTGGCTCCCAAAGATAACGGTAAGAGCATCAGAATGTGTGTGGACCTCAGAGATCTTAATAAGTAGATACGGGTAGATCGTCAACCCCTACCCAACATAACAGAAGAGTTGTCAAGTTTAGGTGGCTCTAGGGTGTTTAGTGTATTGGACCTTTCATCGGCTTACCATCAGATTGTTTTCCACCCTGAGTCCAGGCATCTCACCTCTTTTGTTACACCGTTGGGGGCTTACCAATTTTTAAGGATGCCCTTTGGTCTGGCCTCTGCGGCCGCGTGTTTCCAACGTATCATGAAAAACGCCTTAGGAGAGATCTCTGGCACGTTGTGTTTCCAGGATGACATTTTAGTTCATGATAAAACAGTGGCTGATCATGACAATGTATTAAGGCAAGTTTTGAGCAAGTTAGCAGATGCTGGTCTTACTGTTAAGAAGGAAAAATGCAAGTTCAGAGTCACCTCTGTGACATACTTGGGTCATACCATTTCTGGTGATGGGATCAGACCTAAGTTGGAACTAGTTGATTTTATAGTTCATGCACCTGAACCCAGAGACAAAGATGATGTGAGGTCATTCCTGGGGTTGGCGGAGTATTACTCTAAATTTATTCCCAACTTTTCCAGCGTGACACAACCTTTAAGAGCTCTTTTAAGGAAGGGTTGTGGTTCATTTGGGAGAAAGAATGTATGTCTGCTTTCTCTTTTGTGAAAGACTGCATTGGGATGATGCCCACTTTAGGGCATTTTGATGCGTGTGCGAAAACGTTCGTGTACACAGATGCTAGTATCAAGGGTTTGGGTGCTGTTCTGGTGCAAAGAGTAGGTCAAGAGGAGAGAGTAATAGCTTTTGCATCCCGTTCCCTTAACAAGGCTGAACAAAACTATTCGGTCATTGAAAGAGAGGCACTTGCCTGCATGTGGGCGATCAAGCACTTTAAATTTTATTAATGGGGTCTACCTTTTGTTGTGAGAACAGATCACATACCTCTTGTCCAGATTTTCTCTCCCAGAAAAAATGAGGAATTGACCCCGAGAATACGGAGGTGGACGGAAGGGCTGTTAGAATACAACTTTATTGTGGAATATGTGCCTGGACCGAGGAATGTGGTAGTGGATTTCTTGTCCCCTTCTTCGGTTGACAGTTGTGAGGATGTTGAAGATGGGGCTACGATTAATTGGGTAAGAGAGATGGCCATCAATGAGGAGGAGTGGAAGATGGCTGTGGAGAGGGATTCGGACAGACTTAAGCTTGGGGAATTCATTGTTAAGGGATGGCCAGAATTTAAGGACATTCCTGACTCATTGAAGGGCTATTGGAATGTGAGAGACAAACTTTCTTTAGATGGTAGTGAATTGTTTAGGGGAAGCAAATCCATACCTCCTAAAGGGCTGAGGAACAAAATTTTGAATCTGGCTCACGAGGGGCCTTTGGGCAGGAGTTTGACCAAATCCAGACTCAGGGCCATCTATTGGTGGCCAGGGTTGGATAGTGAAGCTGAGGCAGTTGTGAAGGACTGTATGAATTGTGCACGTAATGACAAGAGCAAGGTTGTGGCGAGAGCGCTGCTCTCTCCCGTTGAGATTCCAGAGAAACCCTGGGTGAAACTTGGCCTAGACTTTATGGGTCCTTTCCACCTCTTACCACCGAACAAACGATATGTCATTCTCATGGTGGATTATGCGTCCAAGTGGGTCGTGACTAAATGTGTGAACTCGATTGATACTCGTACAGTGATTGCGTTCCTGGAAGAAGAGTTCTCTAAGGAGGGTATACCCAGTCATTTAGTCAAGGACAATGGAGTACAATTGACATCACAAGACATGAAGCAATTTCTAGACTCTCTTGCTATTGTACACTTGAGAACTGCTTTATATCTGCCACAAGCCAATGGTCTAGCTGAGTGTATGAATAGGATGGTGAAGGCTTGTGTACAGGAAGCTATTGAGACTAGAACTCCCTTAGCTAATCTTCTGAGAGACTTGTGGTGGGCACATCGCAACATTCCTTATAGCATCACCAACATAGCTCCTTTTGAGTTCATGAGGGGAAGGTTGGGTTGTACTAAATTGTTTCCGGCATGGTTCAATAACACTTTGGCTCGGGTCGACTTGGACCTGGAAATGTTTGATAGGCTACCCAGTCTCCGAGAGAAGTATCAGCGTGATTACAAGTTGCGTTTTGATGCCAAGCATTGTGTGGGGAGAGTGAGGTGGAAGGTAGGTGATTTAGTGTTAGTGAAGAACCCGAGTTTTAAAACTAAAGGTAAATCTTCCTTCAAAGGCCCTTTCCGCATCAGGGAAGCAAGGAAAAACATTGTGATTTTGGACAATGGGGATACATGGAGCATGTCCAGAATTGCGAAATGGACTGGTGCGTGAAATCTCTCTACTAGTGTCAAAGACTCTTCTATCTTGAATGATCGGAGAAGGAACATTTCCATGGAATCTGCCAAGGAGAGGCCATCTACCAACGTTCCATCCACATTACGTTCCAAACCAGTCTGGATGAAAGACTATCTAACTTAACTAGTTACTATTTGCAGGTCTATGTTAGCACTGTATTTTACTTTTGGCACTGCATGTTGTTTTATTTTATTTTTCTCTTCCTTTGTTTTCCTTGTTATATTATTGTGTGTTTTTGAGTTATTGATGTAAGGGAGGGGGATGTGTTGTAATGTCTCATTAGCTTGTGTTAGGTCTGGAACCTCGCTGTCTCCCCTGTTCCAGGACTCTCATTCTGGAGTGTGGAGATGCGAGGGTTCCAGGAGCAAGGCGGTTGGAGTTGAAGTCGGGTGCAGAGAGATGGAGCAGCACGGATCTTTCAGTGGGTTGGTTCATTTGCAATAAACCTTCTTGTTCAACTTACCACGAGTTGTCATCTTAACACACAGCTATTCGGTGCATAGATCCAGCAGACATCTATTGCTAAGAAGATGAGTTGTGTGGAGGGTCATTGACAAGGTGAATGCAGTGGGAAGCCATCCTGCACAAGGGACAACATATGGAAGAAGTGAAACGATCTGAGGGGGAAGGTCCACTCCATGGCATCAAGGCACCACATTGCTCTCATGAAGACTGGTGGTGGGCCCCCACCTCCTCCCCTGGAGCTGATATCATGGAAGGAGAAGGTCTTGGCAATCCTGCTTCATAAGGGTCTCAGTGGAATCCTCAGAGGACTGGAGACTGGTAAGTCACCTATAATCTCTTGTATTAAGTATACCTGTATCACATGCGTCCACATCCCCTTCATGCCCACCCAACCCTACTAACACCAATCCAAACGTCTGCACACACAATTGCACCTAATGCATGTTCAGCATGAAGCACTATGAATCCCACAATGCATCACTCTTTCTCTTTCTCAACCTAACAATGAACACACACCTTCACATAGGTAGCCCTGCATACTGAAGCATGCCAAATAGCACTCATTGAGCAGCCTACATAAAAAAGAATAGACATATATGAATAACATTCACTATTATTCACAAGTGCCACTGAAAATGTCACCTGTCAGCAGGTGCCACGAAGAGCTAGTCCTCCACCAGAAGAAGACCCCAGTGATGACAGCTACTCAGGATGTCTGGAAATGGATGAGATCCCTTGCCCATCAGGCACTTCTGGCCAGTCCACCTCCACTAGCCTCACCCAGGCCACAATAGAGCCCCCCACAACTCTAGCAGGCACAACACCAGTCACCCAACACCCCCAAACCAGTGTCTCCAGGCCACAACAGTCTATAGTGTGCCCACCTGTACAGGGGCCTGAGTTACCGCCCTCCACTCAAGACGATGAAGGTCCTGGTGTAAGTGGAAGTGGACAGACTGTGCCGAGGACACAGGCACAGAGGGCTATGGCCAGTGGGAAGGCATCTGTGGGCCAAAGGGTGGGGAAACCCAGGGAGCCACTTGCACAGGAGGCCATAGCACAAGTCCTGGAAGCATACCACCAATCCCAGGACAAGATGGGACAGATAATCACCATGTTGGGGGAACACCAAAGGCTGCAGAGGGAGTACCACCACGAGACCATGCAGCAGTGGCAGGAACACAGTGCCACCATAATACCCATGAAAGGGTTGATGCAGGAGATGATATCTGTTCTGCGTCAGTCCTCCACCCACCACCAGGCCCCTTCCACTAGCCACAGTCCTGACCAGCCCTCTACATCTGCTGCAGCTATGGGGATGGTGGCCCTACCTGAGGACTTACATCTCCCTGTAGCTGAGGAACCCCCATGCAAACGTGGCTGCAGAACCAGACATCCTGCAGGGACTGAAGCCAAGACCAATCCAACTGCCAGGAAATTAGCCTCCCCTGAACTGTCTCCCTTGTGTGCCACTGAGACACCTTGCAGACTTACTACTACCATAGCTTCATTTCACTATAACTCCTGGATACTGGACCTCTGGTACTTACAGCTTGGTCCAGAGAACTAATGATTCCAAACACCATGATCCCACTCTTTTGCACCAACCCATCTTTTTGTAATCACAATAAAAAGATATGATCACAACAATTGATTTTTTTGTGTTTAATAAGTGACAATGAACAAACAATAATGTTGTAATCAACCTTTTGTGAGAAAAATAAAAAAAAGGTAAGCCTTTGTCCATACAGGTCGGTGTCAGATGCTCACTGTCAACGTCCACACATCTCTGGATCCACAGGGAGCAGTGAGGCAATGGATCTCAGCATTCAGCGACTGGTCTTCTGTGAAAAGTGTGGTCTTCTGTGAAAAGTGTAAAGAAAAACTCTTTGATGATAGATCACCATAGCAATGCAATACTTTATTCGCCTGCAATGGAAAGTGACTACAAACATATCTAATTGTAACTACACATAGAGGATATTTTGAAAATAACTTACCTTATCACCCGATTTCTGTCTTGGGCACATGACACATAACAGAAGTATTGTTTAGCTCAATTATCAGTATGCTACATGCAACTGATAGATTTTCAAAACAGAGAAACCAGATTTGTTGAAACTGTCCACTGCGGTGATGTATGAGGACAGCTGTGAAGAAGGTACATCACATTGTCATTACCAAAAATATCAAATATAATTGAGCACATAAAGGGTTTGGATAAAAATTGAAATCAATTCATACAGAATGACAATAGCAATGGCAGTAGTACTGCAGGACAATCATACCTACCTATCAGGTACACTCTACTGATGTTCCTAACTGACACATAACACTTCTCACATCACAAATAGATTACAAACAACACCCATAATGTAGTTCTGCATGAAGCCTGGCATTTTGAGAGATTAACCTACCAGAATGTCACTGGAAGTATTGCTTGATGAGCTGAGTTGTTGTGACAACATAAACTTCGGCCCCATCTTCGTCACTGTCCATTGGTCTCTCTATTGCTACTGGTATGTCCCCTACACCCTCCTCTTCCAGCAATGGCACATGCCTCCTTAGTGCCAAATTGTGCAGCATGCAGCAGGTCATGACAATCTGACACACCTTCTGAGGTGAGTAGAGTAGGAAACCTCCAGGGAGGTGCAGACACCGGAACATCCTCTTAAGAAGACCAAATGTCCTTTCAATTTCCCATCTCTTCCTCCCATGAGGCTCATTGTACCGAATCTCCACCCCGGTCCTTGGATTCCTCACCGGTGTCAGTGGCCAGGACAAATTTGGATACCCAGAATCACCTGTGGATAGTGGTAACACCCATTATAGTCCTGCTGTGGTCACAGTGGAAAGTGTAGGATTGTTGAGGTCACAGTTGTTATACACACACTCATCATACTCACCAATGAGGTAGCCTCTCTCCCTCTGTAGATAAGCCATCATATGTGGGACACTGCTGTTCCTGGGGACATGGGAATCATGTACTGACCCAGGAAACCTTGCAGTCACCTGGGAGATGTATTGGTCTGCTAAACAGACCATCTGCACATTAAATTAATGAAAGGTCTTTCTATTTCTGTACACTTGCTGGTTGTCCCTGGGTGGCACCAATTCTATATGGTTACCATCTATGGCCCCTATAACATGAGGGATGTATCCCATTGCATAGAATTCAGATTCACATTGGCAAAACTCTACACTATGGGGAAATTTAATGTAAGTTTCAAAATGTTTCAACAAGGCAGACAAGACAATCCACAAACCACACTACTGAACATAGGTTGAGACATACCTGCTTCCAATCCCACTGTCCCGTGGAATGAGCCGGTGGGCAAAAAGTGGAGGACTGAAAGCACCTGCAAAGATTGAGGAATGGCTGTAGATTGGCATATGGCTGGTTGCAGATCTAACTCCAACTAGGTATACTGTTCCCTGATTGTTGCATGGTTAAGATGATTGTTTACTATGATGTGTCTTTCTTCCATGGTAGCAAGGTCAACCAGGGTCAGGTACACAGGTGCATTTCTCAGCCTCCACAGTACTCGGTATCTAGATATAGCAAACAACACAAGTTTGACTATGATTACACTTCTTTTATCCCCTACTGTGACAATATTTGTGCAATATGCATCACACCCATATTCAGACCTGAATTATGAAGAGAGACAGTTCCTACATATAACAACTCACTGAAATGCTCTGGAGCGAATACACCATACATTTGTGGCGTCTGGTATCAGGCATCATAAACGTACAGTCACCCATTTTTCTTACTACCAAATCATAGGCTGTTAATGTGTCTGCACAATATTCCTCATAACTCTAAAGGTACAACTGACAAGACATGATTTGCATTGTTCTTCTTGGCATGTACATTGCTGTGGCACACATAAAATACTGTACAATGTACATTAGATGTGTAAAATGGCTGCTTCCTGTCCTGCATGCAGAGGAATGATTATAGTGAGCTCATTCGGCGGGCATTTGTCATCATGGTGGTAGATGGTCGTAACTCCCGTGCAACTCCTCATTGGTTAATATTGATGTCTATGGGAAACGGGGGCCAATGAGTATGACTGCCGGTGGACCGTGCAGACCGTCGTGGCCTTGACCCCCACTTTCTACAGCCTATCTCACTTGACTCCTGACTCTCCAGCCAACACGACCTCCATTGCTTGTGCTGCTTTGTCCTGTTCCTAGAAGCCACAATGGCACATGTCACAGGGAACGGTCTCCACCTTCACAACAGAAGAACTTGAGAAACATGTGAATGGGGTCCTACCCCTGTATACAAAGCTGTATGGGGCTCCAGAACAGCAGGTAGATTGCATATTGGTGTATAACTAGTGACATGGATGTGTGTGGATGATAGTATGTGTATACTGCCTACCCTGTGGACGTCCATGCATCGGACACGCATGCTGGAAAAAAGTATAAGTGTAATGTTGTGGACAGATGTGTGATGTATACTGTTTGTAGTCCTATCATATTCATGCTTAGTGAGTCTACATGACTGTGCCCGTCTTTCTGTGTCTCCCATCCAGGTCAGTGCAAACCAGAAGAAAGTGTTGTGGAAAGCCATCGCCAAGGAAGTGCGGATCCTGGGGATCCAGAGCCAGCGGAGCACCCCCTGCACAAAACGGTGGAGGACCTGAGACGTTGGGCCTGGAAAATCGCAGAGGCCCAGTTGGGGACAGCCTCCCAATGAGGAAGGGGTGCCTGTTGGACCCTGACTCCCCCAATGGCCCGCATACTGGTGGTGGCCTAATCGGAGTTGGATGGGAAATTGGGGACAACACAGCAGCCACAAGGGGGTGAGTCACAGAGTGTATTTCTTGTGTTATTTCACTTTGAATGGACATGATGAATGTGATATACAATGGTAGATGCCTAGTGTAGACATGATAGGGTATGTAGCTAGGATTTTGTGTACAAGGTGTGTAGGTATGTAAGATAAGCAAGTGTTTGTACCTAAGGATGTCAGGCATGTGTTAAGTTGTACAATCTATGATTCGACTGGTCGTAAGTGACTCTCATGGAAAGGTTCTTTCTGAATTTGTTAGTTCAGTAAGGGCATACACATGTTGGCATTACATTGCAACATTGTGGCTTAGGGAATTCTCTTGTAATATTTGGTAACATGATCTATAGAGGCATGCCAGTGCACAGCAGATCCTGAGTTGTGCTATAGAGGAATGATGGTTGTGCTTACTTACTTATGGGTAGCAATTTTGGAGTTTTGAAGACTGTGGGTATTTAGTAGGCGCTGCATACCTGTGATTGCTATGCTAATGGCTAAAACTGTGTTCACATGTGCTAGATGTGTAGATATTGACCCTATGCTCCCTTCCTTTCTATTCCACCCTCTCTCCTTGTCCTCTCCTTCCCTTGTGTGCATTAGCATCAGCAGGCGGAGAAGTGGGGGCACCGGTGAGTGGAAAGGCGGCAGCCCACGGGGCGCTGGAGGCAGTATCCACTGACACCGAGGGGACCAGTGGGTTGGAGGGTTAGGGGAGCACCACGGAGGAGACAGGAACTGCCACAACTGACTCTGATTCCTCCTCTGATGAAAGCTCCTGTCAGTGGTGAACCCTTCTGGAACCAGCCCAGAAACATCCTTGTCCGCCACCACCTTTACCAGCTCTGCCCTCCCAGTAGCTCCCCACCCAGTCACCTGTGCCTGCCCACTCAGGAGTTTGAGCGTCTCCTTCACTACAGGCATCTCTGCCCCAGTCAGTCCTGCTGCCCTCAATGTGGAGGCTATTGACCTCCTGAAATCCATCTATGTGGGGCAGCCAACCATCATGAATGCCACTGAGAGCCTGGCATTCCAAATGCAGCAAACCAATGCCTACCTGGAAGGAATTCACGGTGGCTTGGCTGGCCTACAGAGATCATTTCAGGCTCTGGCCTCTTCCTTGACAGCAGTGGCAGCTAGTGTTCCTACTTCTTCCGTCCTCCCTCCAGCTACTGTGCCTAATCCCAGAGCCCTCTCCCCTCACCCATCCAACCCACACATTCCGACAAGCATTCACCTGAAGCAACAGACAAGGCACACAAAGACAAACACAGGCACCACAAGTCACACCACAAGCATTCACACACTCAATACTCACAATCAGACACAACAACAGCCATTGCCTCCTCTTCTTCCCGACCGCCTCCTGCCTTACAGTCACATCACCACTCACACCTGCCAGCACTGCATCCTCACTTCCAGATCTTGCCACCGCTTCTGTTTTGCCCTGAGTCACTATAACAGCAGACACTCAGACATGAACCCCATACACCACATCGGCACTCACCACAACCACCATCACGACCACATGCAGCACACCCACCTTACTTACAGACACCACCCCAACATGCAGTCACATGACCTGTTTGTCCTCTTCCAGTCTCTCTTCCCCCTTCTACCAAGACATGTTAACGCCCCCGTTGAGACTCAACATTCTTCTACCCCACACATGCACATTATGCATACACCTGCATCCATGTCCAGCACACCTACTCGTCCTACAAGCACTCCCGCTACTTCTACTCCCAGGCCTGCTTTCAAGCCCTTCACCCCTGTTCCTAAGAAGCTTTTCTTTGCCCACCTTGATTTGTTTCCCGATCCAGTCCCACCCTGTGTTGCCCCTCGCCGTCATGGTTCCCTCCCTACACTGAGTCTCTCCATCTCAAAATCCTCCCAAGACCCCCTTCTGTTTCACATGTCTCTCCCCCTGCCAAAAAGCCTCCCCTTATACCAAAACAATACCTGCGCCGAAAGCTAAATCAAAAACCCCTCCCCTCTGACCAACTCTAAAGTTGAACACGCCCCCTCAACCCAAATCCCAAGGACCCCCTCCCAAGCCAAAGCCCAGGGAACCCCCTCCCAAACCTTGACTCCTGCCACCACTCCCACCCACTGACCCCTGAGGTGCCTGCCTACCCCATTGATGTCCCTGCCCTGTGAAGACCATGAGACTGTCAGGAGTCAAGTTGGGCCAATTGCCTGGGCCTATGTACTTTGCCAGTGAATTGCATTTCGACTGGCCTGTGGCCCATTTTTGTTTATAACTGTTTTTGAATGTCAAATTCTAAATACAACTACCCAACAGTTGGTGAAATTTTCAGACATTTGTCAAGCCTTTCCCAGTTCATGGTTCATATACAAATGTATGTGGATGCTGTTTACGTTGCATATCTATGCATTGTATTTGTATGGCTACATCTGCTGGATCCATACCTTGGGCAGTGTAAGTATTGTAATGATTATGGTTTGCCATGTTTGCGTATGTTTGGCTGTGGTATTCGTGTGGCTGAGAATCTTGATGTATGTGTGGAGGTATGATTGTGGTGTGTGCCCATGATGTGGGTATGTTCCCTTTGCAAGGATGTCTGACCATTCTGAATTGGTTGTGTTGTATGTTTCCATTTCCATACAGGTTGTGTTGACATTTTGTTATGCTTGCTGGCCCTGTCTGATACAGCATTAGGGTGCCAGCATTACTTTTGTGGCCTATTGAGTGTGGATTGCTGCGGAAGGGTGTATGTGAGGGTCTATTGTGATGATTTTCACCTGTGTGTGTGTGTCTGACATGTGTGTTGGGGCTGGTGTGTGTGTTTTGGATATTCATGTGTGTGGTCTGTGTGTGTCTGTGAATGTGTGTGTGTGTATCGGTATGGGTGTTGTATTACGTGTGTGTGCATTACAGTTCGTGCCATGTGTGTGTGTTGCATGTGCGTGTGTGACGCTCCCCTTCCCTCCATTGTGTGCTTGGTGGGTGTATTTACCAATGACGTCTTTATCAGCATTGCTGGTCCTGTAGGAGGAAGGCGAAGAAGAGTGCTGGGAAGACTTCCAGTGCACGTTCCATGGCATCCGCGGACTCGTCTGTATCCCTGGAGATGAGTATTTCCTTTTATTTCAGTCATTTCCGCCAGCTTTTTGTTGCGGTCGGTCCACCCCGGAAATCGTGGTGGTCTGCTGACTTGTAATAGGGTGAGCAGTTCACTGCTTGTCACCGGCCTGGAGATGGCAACCTCTGTCGTCGGCGGTCGGGCAGCACTGGCGGTAATGGCGGGGTACTGGGTTACAGTTGGATCACCACCAGGGTCATAATTTGGCGCTGTGCACCACCAGCCTTGTGGCGGTCCGACCACCACCGTCGGAGTGCTGCTACCATGGCCGCCAAAGTCGTAATGAGGGCCTATATCTTAGTTTGTATATAAGTGCATCAGTGAATGCAAGACGTTCTGCTAGATGTACCAGTCAATTTAATACTGTGTGTCTCCTGTGTCACATTCTTTATAAGTGTTATCTGGTTCATGTCACCATATGTGTCACTGTCTTCTTCGAAGCTTTACTAGATGGATTAATGTCCGCCCAGATGTGTCACTCTACCCATTTGTCTCTGAGTCTCTCACTGTATGTATAAATCTCTCTCAGGATGTCTAACAGTATTCAGGTCTGAGTGTATTAGTATGTGTATATACCTGTATACCTGGGTGTCTCAGCATATCCATTAGTGAGTACCAATATGTCCCTCACTATCTCAGTGTATGTATTAGTGTGTACCTAGCTGTATACCACTATATATCAGTGTGAACCTTAGTGTGTGAACCTATGTGTCTCAGTATGTCTATATATTTGCCTGAGTGTATCAGTGTATGCATTGGTGTGTGCCTGTGTGTGGTAGTATATACATCACTGTGCCTCTAGGTGTGTGAGTGTCACACTATGCATCTCTCTGTGCCTGGGTGTCTCAGTACATACATCAGTCTACATCTAAATATTTCTGTGAATGCATCAGTGTGCACCTAGGTGTGTCAGTGCAAGAACCAATATGTGCCTGGATCTGTCAGAACATGTATATTTGCATTCCTGGGCATCTTAGTATATGTAAGAGAGTGTGTCTGGGTGTGCCTCTGTGTCTCACTATATGTATTACTGCACACCTAAGTGTCTCAGTGTAAATATCAGTATGTCTCTGGTTGTGTCAGTGTATGGATCACTGTTACCTGGGTATTGCAGTGTATGCATCACAGTGCACCTGGGTGTCTCATTCAATGCATCAGTGTCCACCTGGGTGTGTCAGTGCATGCAACATTGCGTGCCAGGTGTGTCATTCTACTGATTAGTACGCGTCTGGGTATGTCATTCTATGTATCACAGTGTGCATAGGAGTGGCAGTGTACAGATCAGTGTGTGCCTAGGTGTGTCACTTTATGCATCAGTCTATTCCTCATTCTGTTAGTGAATCTATCAGTATGACCCTTGGTGTATGACTCAGTATGTTAGTGTGTGCATTGGTGACTAGACAGGTGACTTTCTCACTGTTTCTCACTGTTTCACTAGATATGACACTATGGCCCTCATTACAACATTGGCGGTAAATCCCGCTTACCGCCGTGCAGAAGACCGCCAACTCACCGCTGCGGCGGCAGAATACCACTACAGCTATTACGACCCACAGCCCGGAATCTGCCAAAATCCAGACACCCACACAAGTCAGCCACACCAAAGGTCAGTGATAAACTGGCGATTACAAAACCGACACCATCACGCCAACAGGAATACGCCCACACTATCACGACCCACTCATCCACCCGGCGGTCTTTCAACCACGGTAAACCATTGGCGGTACACACCGCCAAGCTCAAAATACACACACATTCACAAAACACAACCACATTGGACAATTAGAAATACACACACCTGACACACATATACACACCTCTCCCATACATCCAATCCAATATAAAACACACACCCACATCACCCACAAACCCCTACTGTCACCAAAAATTCCGAAAGAAGGCCAGAGAGAGACACCACCAGAGACAAAACTAGCATCCACAGGCACACAACACCATCCCTCACACAACATTCACGCACCTCAGACAACACACACAAACACATCCCCTCACACATCACAACCAGCACCACCTCACACATCACCCACACCACATCATGGCACCTCAAAGACACCCCAGGTTCTCTGAGGAGGAGCTCGGGGTCATGGTGGAGGAAATCATCCGGGGAGAGCCACAGCTATTCGGATCACAGGTGCAGCACTCCTCCATAGCTAGGAAGATGGAGCTATGGCGCAGAATCGTAGACAGGGTGAACGCAGTGGGACAGCATCCAAGAACATGGGATGACATCAGGAAGAGGTAGAACGACCTAGGGGGGAAGGTGCGTTCCGTGGTCTCAAGACACCAGATTGCAGTACAGAGGACTGGCAGCAGACCCCCACCTCCTCCTCCACAACTAACAACATGGGAGGAGCAAGTCTTGGCTATACTGCATCCTGAGGGCCTCGCAGGAGTAACAGGAGGAAAGGACTCTGGTAAGTCAAACTTTACTACTACATCCCCCACCCTACCTGCATGCTATCACATACCCCACCCTTGCCCTCACCGCCATCACTCCAACACCTCACAAATGTCCAACTATCACAACCCACCCATCCCAACACCAAGCCCTGCATGGGCACCCATTACCAAAGCATGTCCACTACAGTTACCCACACAGACCCCAAACCAATTATCACACAAGGTCCTAGACAAGAATGCAAGCACTGGAGTACAGGGTCACCCACCCATTGCACACAATGGCACACACAGATGCAATAATCATGCCTTTACACCCCTGCAGGACCCCTACCCAACGTCACCGGACAGGAGGTTCCAGACATGTCCGCTCCCCCACAGAAGAGGTCCACAGTGATGACAGCAGCTCTGTCCAACTGGATCAAGATGACCAGCCCGGCCCATCTGGGACCTCGGGACAGTAGGTTCCCCTGACACTGGCACATGCCACCACAGAGCCTCCCCCCTCAGGAAACACCAGCACAGAACCCACCCAGCAGGCCCATCCCTCTGTCCCCAGGACACATCAAGCAGCAGTGTGTCCACCACTACAGGGAACCCAGGCAAACCCACCACCCCAAGAAAATCAGGGACCCTGGGGCAGTGGGCACACGGTTCAGAGGACAGAGGAACAAGAAAACAGGGGAACTGGAGGACTGCTGTCCATCAGGGGGAGGACAGGCCCAGGGAACCCACTCTCCACGAGGCCCTCTCCAACATCATGGGAGCGTACCATCATTCCCAGGAAACGATGGCAACGGTACTGGTCAACTTTCAGGAGACCCAGCGGCTGCAGGAGGAACAGTATCTGGGGATCAGGGAGGAACTCAAGTCCATCAACACCACCCTGGTCACCATTGTAGGGGTGCTGAAGGACACTGTGAACACCAGAAGGGACACTGTGGCACAACAAGGGGCCCCTGACACTAGCCTGGATGATGAACAGTCCACCACCTCCGCCGGCGCTAGTGGACAGGAGGCACGCCAACAGGACCCCAACACCAGTCCCCCACCCCCTGCAGATGGAGAACCACCCTGCAAACGGTCCCTGAGATCCAGGACAAAGACAGAGAACAATACCAAGACCCCCGCCAGGAAATGAGACCCCCCTGAATGTCACCCTTCTGTCCCACTTCGTCACCCTGTCCATACATCAACTGCCCTAGCTCTACTTCCTATGCCCCTTTGGACAATGCACCTGTGAAACAAATGGACTGGACTCCGCCATGGACAATCCTCCACCATCACCCCTGCCCATTTTATAACCCCCTCCACTAATTTGCACTGAAATAAACACCCTTTAATCACAAAACAATCTGGAGTCAGTCTGTGCTTTAACAAATGTGTGTTTGCAATAACGTTAGAAAATAGCAATGTCGATTGTATTGTCAACATACCGATGTAACGCAGCTCTAGTCCATGAGGTAATATAGCAGAGGTCACACAGTGGGATCCACATCTGTGAAATGGAAAGGCAAAGTGACAAGTCAGGGTCCATACACTGGCTGAAAGTGACAGACATATGATAGGTCTAACAATTGTATGAGATGTGTGAGGCAGTGACATCTTCTTACCTGCTGGATAACGTTGTTTCTGTTGTCGATATCCTCTTCTTCTGCCTCCTCTTCTTCACTGTCCACAGGCTCCACAGCTGCCACAAGACCTTCTGGACCATCCTCCTACAGAAAAGGCACCTGTCGTCGCAAAGCCAGGTTGTGCAGCATACAGCAGGCCACAATGATCTGGCACACCTTCTTTGGTGAGTAGTATAGAAAACCACCTGTCACATGGAGGCACTGGAACCTGGCCTTCAGGGGGCCGAAGGTCCTTTCAATCACTCTCCTAGTTCACCCATGTGCCTCATTGTAGCATTCCTCTGCCCTTGTCCTGGGATTTCTCACTGGGGTCAGTAGCCATGACAGGTTGGGGTACCCAGAGCCACCTGTAAATGTCGAGGGACAACTATTAGACACACACTAACCCTTAGGGACAACCCCAGACCCAGACAACTATTCACAGGGTATAGGGTCCTTGTCCTCACCTATTAGCCACACACAGTGCCTCTGGAGTTGCCCCATAACATAAGGGATGCTGCTATCCCTCAGAATGTAAGTGTCATGCACTGAGCCAGGAAACTTGGCATTCACATGGGAGATGTACTGGTCGGCCAAACACACCATCTGCACATTCATTGAATGGTAGCTCTTTCGGTTTCTGTAAACCTGTTCACTCCTGCGGGGGTACCAAGGCCACATGTGTCCCATCAATGGCACCTATGGTGTTGGGGATTGTAAAATCGGGTCCTCGCACGAAAACAGGAAGATCCGTCAAGGTAGATTGAATATCTTTAAGTTATTGAGCCCCAGCCATCCAACCTCCGTCAACCGCCGTTCTTCCCAACGCCGCAGCACTCTCCACGGAGACCGCGCGAGGTATACACACTCGGCGTCTCTGTGGAGACCGCTTGCATGCGGAAGCGGCAATACACCACACATCTCCCTCTTTAGAATTAACAAGCATTAACATTAGGAACTGTGTTACGTACATACAAAATCCTGGTGCACAATAAATAAGAGGATGCAATATTATCACTGAAAAACACAAAGTAAACAATCCTATTATAACCATAGAACAAATACATTCAATTTAAGACATGGGTGGTCATTACAACCCTGGCGGATGGTGTTAAAGCGGCGGTAAGACCGCCAACAGGCCGGCGGTAAACTTTTTGGAATTACGACTGTGGCGGAAACCGCCAACAAAGACAGCCACTTTAACACTCCGACCTCCACGGCGGTACAAACAAACAGCTCGGCGGACACCGCCAACAGTCAAGCAGAGGACAATGTACCGCCCACACTATTATGACAGGCCAATATACCACCTTTTCCGGGGCAGATTCACCGTGGATAAAAACACGGCGGAAACAGGAATTTCGAAGGAAAAGTGCTCACCTCTACACACTCCACGAGGAACGACAACACAATTGAGCCGGAACTCCATATTCTCCCTGCGATAGTCTTCCTGCTCCTGTATCAGGAGCACCAATGCCGGCGGCGAAGACCACGGTGAGTACTGCACCTACGACACAGGAGAGGAGGGAGGCAAAAAACAGGGACACACACACGCAGCACGCAACACCCCCACCCCCACCTACTACAACACACACACTAATGCATATTAATACATCACAGTAACACCCCCCAACCTCCCCGGAAGAATGCAAAGACAAAAGGAAATGAGTGTAACCATTGTAATATATCAAAAACCAGTAAGCAAATATATACATATGAACAATATTAACAAAATATACACCAAGATTATTAGTCCAGGTATTGCAGCATTTATAGTCCGTGGACCACTGGGCCCAACATGCATGGGCGAGGCCCACACACGATACCAGATCAAAACAGAGAGAACACTGCAGGGGCATCAGATAGAAATACAACAGGCACCTCAGGGGGAAGGGAAGGGGGGGCACCTCAGCCGGATGAGTGCACGACGCCAGATCCACGAGGGGGCTCCATGCCCACTGTTCAATCCTGGGGAGTGCAAAGACACAGTCTCTCAAGTCTCTACAGTGGGTGGTTTGCCCACTGTTCAATCCTGAAGAGTGCAAAGCCACAGTCTCTCAAGTCTCTACAGTGGGTGGGTTGCCCACTGTTCAATCCTGGGGAGTGCAAAGCCACAGTCTCCCAAGTGGGTGGTTTGCCCACTGCTGCATCCTGGGGAGTGCAAAGCCGCAGTCTCTCAATTCTCTACAGTGGGTGGGTTGCCCACTGTTCAATCCTGGGGAGTGCAAAGCCACAGTCTCTCAAGTCTCCCAAGTGGGTGGTTTGCCCACTGCTGCATCCTGGGGAGTGCAAAGCCACAGTCTCACAAGTCTCTATAGTGGGTGGGTTGCCCACTGTTCAATCCTGGGGAGTGCAAAGCCACAGTCTCTCAAGTCTCTCAAGTGGGTGGTTTGCCCACTGCTGCATCCTGGGGAGTGAAAAGCCACAGTCTCTCAAGTCTCTACAGTGGGTGGGTTGCCCACTGTTCAATCCTGGGAAGTGCCAAGCCACAGTCTCTCAAGTGGATGCCTGCCTCCACTGGTTGTGGAGGCGGACTGGTGCCCAGAGTGCTACATCCTGTCAAGGACAGAGGTAGTGGATGCATGTCTCCACTGGTTCTGGAGGGGGACTGGTGCCCAGAGTGCTTTATCCTGGCAAGGACAGAGGTAGTGGATGCATATCTCCACTGGTTCTGGAGGGGGACTGGGGCCCAGAGCGCTTCATCCTGGCAAGGACAGAGGTAGTGGATGTTTTTCTCCACTGGTTCTGGAGGGGGACTGGTGCCCAGAGTGCTTAATCCTGGCAAGGACAGAGGTAGTGGATGTATTTCTTCACTGGTTCTGGAGGGGGACTGGTGCCCAGAGTGCTTCATCCTGCGAAGGACAGAGGTAGTGGGTGCATGTCTCCACTGGTTCTGGAGGGGGACTGGTGCCCAGAGTGCTTCATCCTGGCAAGGACAGAGGTAGTGGATGTCTTTCTCCACTGGTTCTGGAGGGGGACTGGTGCCCAGAGTGCTTCATCCTGCCAAGGACAGAGGTAGTGGGTGCATGTCTCCACTGGTTCTGGAGGGGGACTGGTGCCCAGAGTGCTTCATCCTGGCAAGGACAGAGGTAGTGGATGCATGTCTCCACTGGTTCTGGAGGGGGACTGGTGCCCAGAGTGCTTCATCCTGCCAAGGACAGAGGTAGTGGATGTCTTTCTCCACTGGTTCTGGAAGGGGACTGGTGCCCAGAGTGCATCACTCACCCCGTGACGGTCCCTGTTGCGTCAGTGCTCCTGGTGCTCATGGGCTAGTTGTGCTTGAGTTGGCGGTGCTTGCCCTGTTCAACGGTGCTTGAGTTGGCGGTCCTTGCCCTGTTCAGCGGTGCTTGCCCTGTGCAGCGGTGATTGACTTGGCGGTCCTTGCCCTGTTCAGCGGTGCTTGCCCTGTTCAGCGGTGCTTGACTTGGCGGTCCTTGCCCTGTTCAGTGGTGCTTGAATTGGCGGTCCTTGCCCTGTTCAGCGGTGCTTGCCCTGTGCAGCGGTGCTTGAGTTTGCGGTCCTTGCCCTGTTCAGCGGTGCTTGCCCTGTGCAGCGGTGCTTGAGTTAGCAGTCCTTGCCCAGTTCAGCGGTGCTTGACTTGGCGGTCCTTCATTGCCCAGCTGGGTTGGGGCTGGCGGTCCTTCATTGGGCAGCTGGGCTGTGGCTGGCGGGGCCCTCCTGGGCAACTGGGCTGGGGCTGGAGGGGCCCTCCTGGGCAGCTGGGCTGTGACTGGCAGGGCCCTCCTGGGCAGCTGGGCTGTGGCTGGTGGGGCCCTCCTGGGCAGCTGGGCTGTGGCTGGCGGGGCCGTCCTGGGCAGCTGGGCTGTGGCTGGTGGGGTCCTCCTGGGCAGCGATGATGGGGCTGGCGGGGTCCTCCTGGGCAGCGACGATGGGGCTGGCGGCGGCCTCCTGGGCAGCGATGATGGGGCTGGTGGGGCCCTCCTGGCCAACGGGGATGATGGCAGTCTTCTCCGCTGTGCTGCTCCTCCCAGACTTGCCAGGTTCCTTCTGGCCCTTCCCCACCTTGGGAGGAGTCACAGCTGAGTCCACTCTCCCACCGGGACCCCTGGGAGCGGCTTGGGTGGCTGGAGTCTTCCCCCTCTCCCGCCGGGCACTGGCCAACTTCTGGTGCTTCACAGGGGGGGGACTGGCTGTGCTGTGGCTCCGTGCCACACTGGCTGTCCTGGTGGCCGGTGCACTCCACATACCTGTGACAACAGGCACCCCTGGTCCCGGAGATTTTGTGGCTGAGGTGCTAATTCATGGCCTATGAGTTGGACGGGGGGTGGTGGGAAATAGGTTAAGTCTGGACAGGAAAAGTTGTTTGGAGACACTGGGACGGGTAGCTGGAGGGGGTTTGGGAGTGGAGGAAGAGGTGGTGGTTGTAGGAGGTGTAAGTTTTGTGGCTTTGGGTGCAGGTGCATACGCTGGAGGCTGTTGTGAGGTGGATGTATGCTGCGTGGGTGTGTGCCTGCGTTTGTGAATCTTGGGAGGGGGCGTCACAGACACACTGGGAGAGGACACAGGGGACGTGAGAATGGTAGTGGGGTGGTGACTGCACGTGAGCGGGGTGTGGTGGTGGGTGTGCTGGTGTGGGACATAGTGGCTGTAGAGGTAGTGCATGCAGGTGTGAGTGTAGACGAGACTGGGAGGGAGGAGGGAGACAACGAGGAGGGGGACACAGTGGAGGCATTGGATGTTGGTGTGTCTGTATGTGTGTGATGCTTGCGTGAGTGCCTGTGGGATGTGTGGTGCTTATGTTTGCCTGAGCTTCCCTTGTGTGCTTGGGTGTGTGCAGGCTGGTGTGATGGTGTGCTTGGGATAGGCAGAGGTACAGGGGATTGGGTCTGGGTGGAGGGAGTTGGAGGGGGAAGCCTAGACACAGGGACAATGGCTGCCATCAGTGCTGAGGCCAGAGTTTGAAAGATTCGGTGAAGGGCCGTCTGACCAGAATGTATGCCCTCCAGGAATGCATTGGTTTGTTGCAACTCCCTTTCTACACCCTGGATGGCATTCAAAATGGTAGACTGCCCAACAGTGAGTGACCTGAGGAGGTCAATGGCCTCCTCACTGAGGGCAGCAGAGTTGACAGGGGCAGGGGCTGAGGTGCCTGGGGCGAAGGAGATGCCCACCCTCCTGGGTGAGCGGGCACAGGGCGAAGGCAGAGGGGCTGCTGGGAGGATGGTGCTGGTAGGGGGGGTGGCGGCTGTACCTGTAGAAGGGGGGGGCACAGATGTTGCAGCCACCACAAGGGAGCTCCCATCGGAGGACGAGTCCGTGTCGCTGGTTTCAGCTCCTGTCCCCACCGTGGTGCTCCCCTCACCCTCCGTCCCACTGGTGTATTCAGAGTCCGTAGTGTGGCCCTCCATGGCCATGTGGGATGCAGCTCCCTCGTGCTCCGGTGCCACTGCTCCTATGCCTGATGATGCTGATGAACAAAAGAACAGGGAGACCGCAAAAAAGGGGGGGGGGGAACAGAAGAAAGACATGTTGATTGCATGGCTTACCGCCACCGTTGGCGGACATGACAGACAGAAGCCCCCTTCACTACGTCGCGCTGTTGGGCTCTACAGTGCAATTCCTGGGAAATGGCCTACAAGGCTATGGACGACATATGCACACATAGATGACACAGGTGCATGAATAGCTGTACTTGGCACTCTAAAGAGGTGGGGTGGGGGGCCACAGGGCCATGCCTTACGAAGGGGCCTAGCCTACGGAACTCGCCCTGGCCTAGGGAAACCCACAGCCCTCCTCCCCCACCCAGACCCCTTCACTGCGCGCAAAGTCAGCTGAATGAGAGTGTACTCACCCCCTTGTGTCTGCTGTGATGCCTTCAAGCGCCCATCCAACTCCGGGTAGACCACGGCTAGGATCCGGAACATCAGGGGGGTCATGGTTCGACGGGCACCCCTCCCACGTTTCCAGGCCATCCCCAGCTGAGCCTCCGCCATCTTCTTGCTCCAGCTGCGAATGTCCTCTCATCTTTTCCGGCAGTGTGTGCTCCGTCTGTGGTGGACCCCCAGGGTCCGGACGTCCTTGGCGATGGCACGCCAAATATCCTTCTTCTGGTGGGCGCTGACCTACTTGAAATGTACAGGGGAAGAAGAGATGTCATTACCAACTGTGCCGTCAAAGGTAGTGGTCCCCATCCCTACCCCTCCTATGTGGCACATGCACCCACTGTCTTTCATGCACCCAGAACTCTGCCCCCTTCCTTCTTACAACCAGCCCTCTCCACACAGGCATAGCCCATACAACATGCTCCCTGTGTACTTACCTGTTCATCTGGAGGACCCTAGATTAGCGTGTACTGGGGGAGGACCCCATCAACGAGCTTCTCCAACTCCTCCGATGTGAAGGCAGGGGCCCTTTCCCCAGACACACGAGCCATTGTCTCTTCCAGACCGAGGTCACAGCAGCACTTGCAGTGTAGGTCCTCTCCTGTCGAAGATTAGGTATCGTGTGATTCAACAGATAGAAAATGGCTGTCACGTATGCGGTGGTCACGTCCGCGGCGGTGCGTACCGTCACCGCCGGCGTACATCGTCATTGGCTCCTGGGACCCATAGGGTCCAACGTTAACCAATGCAGCATTGCGCCGCGGTCTTCGACCGCCTACCGCGACGGTGTACAACGCCAGCGCAGTTACCTCACATCCCATTGTCCCACTTTACAGGTCAGGCAGCCGCCATTTCAGGAGCCCACATGGCCTAATTACCAACTGCGTCACACATTCCTAGGCCTAGTCTCAACACACATACAGACCACATTTTGTGTATGAATGGTGTTCTGTGTAGACTGTGGGTACATACCTCTGAGTTGTTTGACTCTGTGCTCGCTGTTGTCCTTCATAAGCACCGCCCGCTGGGACATGTGAGGAGATGGCGGAATCCTCCTGTGGACCGCTGGAAGACCTGTCAACAATGGAGGAAAGAACTTTGATAATCACCTACAGGTTTGACCGTGCCACAATCCAGGAACTGTGTACACAGTTGGAGCCTGACCTGATGTCAGCAATCCGCCATCCCACAGGAATCCCCCCTCAAATGCAGGTGCTATCAGTGCTCCATTTCCTTGCAAGTGGGTCTTTTCAAACAACTGTGGCCATGGCATCAGGGATGTCCCAGTCTATGTTTTCCAACGTATTGTCCAGAGTGTTGTCTGCCCTGCTGAAACACATGCAGAGCTACATCGTTTTCCCTCAGGTGGAGGATTTGCCTACAGTGAAAGGTGACTTCTATGCCCTGGGACATATCCCCAACATCATAGGTGCCATTGATGGGACTCATGTGGCTTTGGACCCCCCCACAGGAGTGAACAGGTGTACAGGAACCGGAAGAGTTATCATTCCATGAATGTACAGATGGTATGTTGAGCAGACCAGTACATCTCCCATGTGAATGTCATGTTCCCTGTCTCAGTGCATGACGCCTACATCATGCGGAATAGCAGCATCCCTTATGTGATGGGTCAACTCCAGAGGCACCGTGTGTGGCTATTAGGTGACTCTGGTTACCCCAACCTGTCATGGCTACTGACCCCAGTGAGGAATCCCAGGACAAGGGCAGAGGAACGCTACAATGAGGCCCATGGTTGAACTAGGAGGGTGATCGAACTGACCTTCAGCCTCCTGAAGGCCAGGTTCAGGTGCCTCCATATGACAGGTGGATCCCTATTCTACTCACCAAAGAAGGTGTGCCAGATCATCGTGGCCTGCTGTATGCTTCACAACTTGGCTTTGCGACGACAGGTGCCTTTTCTGCAGGAGGATGGTCCAGATGGCGGTGTTGTGGCAGCTGTGGAGCCTGTGGACAGTGATGAGGAGGAAGCAGAGGAAGAAGACATGCAGAACAGGGACTCAGTGATCCAGCAATATTTCCAGTGAAACACAGGTGAGAATACATTCCTGCCTACTACATGTACTTTTACACTTCTACCTCTATCCTGTCTGTCGATTTCACCCAGTGTATGGTCACTGAGTTGTCACTTTCCCTTACGGTTTTACAGGTGTGGGTCCCAACGTGTGTCATCTGCTTAGATTCCTCATGGACTAGAGCTGTGTGAAATAGGTATGTTGACATTACTATTTCATGAACATTTTTTCACTGTAATTGCAAATACACTATTTCGAAATCACAGACAGACTCCAGATCTTTTGGTGCATTAGGTGTGTTTATTAAAATACAAAATATTGGAGGGGTAAATTAAATGGTGAGGGGTGATGGCAGAGGAGTGTCCATGGCAGAGTCCAGTCTATTAGTCTCACAGGTGCATTGCCCATATGGGCATAGGAAGTGGAGCTGGGGCAGTTTCAATGTGGACAGGGTTACAAAGTGGGACAGTGGGATGACAATCAGGGTGGTCTCATTGCTTGGCGGGGGTCTTGGCATCGTGCTCTGTCTTGTTCCTGGATCTCAGGGACCGTTTGCAGGGTGGTTCTCCGTCTGCAGGTGGTGGGGTGCTGGTGTGGTGGTCCTGTGGCGGTGCCTCCTGTCCACTATTGCCGGCGGAGATGGTGGTTAGTTCATCATCCATGCTAGTGTCAGGGACCGTGTGCCCACTGCCACTGCCCCCAGGTCCCTGTTGTTGTTGGGGTGGTGGGTTATCCTGGGTTCCCTGTAGTGGTGGACACACAGCTGATTGACGTGTCCTGGGGATGGAGGTATGGGCCCGCTGGGTAGGTGCTGTTCTGGTGTTTCCAGAGGGGGGAAGGTCTGTGGTGGCCTGTGCCTGTGTGAGGGGAACCGACTGTCCTGAGGCCCACGATGGACCGGGCTGGTCATCTTGATCCAGGTCAACAGAGCTGCTGTCATCACTGTGGGCCTCTTCTGTGGGTGGAGTGGAGATGTCTGGACCCTCCTGTCTGGTGACGTTGGGTAGTGGTCCTGCAGGGGTGTAAAGGCATGATTATTGCATCAGTGTGTGTCATGGTGTGCAATGGGTTGGCGACCGTGTACCCCAGTGCTGACATTCCTGTGTGGGGGCTTGTGTGATGATGGTTTAGGGGGGTGTATGGGTATGTGCAGTGTGCATGATTTAGTGAAAGGTGTCCATGTGTTGGTGTTGCATTCAGGGCTTGGTGTTGGGATGTGTGGTTTGTGATATTGGTACATTTGTGAGGAGTTGGAGTGATCGGGGTGGGTGCGAGGGTGGGGGTATGTTATAGCATGCAGGTAGGGTGGGGGATATGGTAGTTAAAGGTTTGACTTACCAGAGTCCATTCCTCCACCGACTCCTGCGAGGCCCTCAGGATGCAGAATCGCCAAGACCTGCTCCTCCCATGTTGTCAATTGTGGGGGAGGAGGCGGGGGGCCCGCCGCCAGTCCGCTGTACCGCCTGGTGGTGTCTTGAGACCACGGAACGCACCTTCCCCCATAGGTCGTTCCACCTCTTCCTGATGTCCTCCCGATTTCTTGGGTGTTGTCCCACTGCGTTGACCCTGTCAACTATTCTTCGCCATAGCTCCATCTTCCTTGCAATTGAGGTGTGCTGCACCTGTGCTCCAAAGCTGTGGCTCTACCCAGACGATTTCCTCCACCATGACCCTGAGCTCCTCCTCCGAGAACCTGGGGTGTCTTTGCCGTGCCATGAGGTGGTGTAGCTGATGTGTGGGGTGGTGTGTGTGGTGATAAGTGTGGTGATATGTAGTGGTTTGTGGTGTTTGGTGCGTGGAAGTTGTGTGGGTGATGGTGTTGTGTGCCTGTGGATGCTAGTTTGTTGATGGTGGTGTTTCTCTCTGGCCTTCTCTCTGTAATAGTGGTCGCAGGGGTTTGTGGTTGATGTGGGTGTGTGTTTTATATTGTAATGGGTGTGTGGGAGTGGTGTGTGTACGTGTCTCAGGTGTATGTATTTGAAATTGTCCAATATGGCAGTGTTTTGTAAGAGTGTGTGTATTTTGAGCGCGGCGGTGTGTACCGCCAATGGAATACCACGGTTGAAAGACCGCCGCGTGGATTTGTGTGTTGTGATAGTGTGGGTGTATTTCTGTTGGCGTGACGGTGTCGGTTTTGTTTTCGCCAGTTTATCACTGACCTTTGGTGTGGCAGATTTATGTGGGTGTCTGAATTTTGTCGGATTCCGAGATGTGGGTCATAATAGCTGTGGCGGAATTCCGCGACCGCGGTGGTGTGTTGGCGGTCTTCTGCACGGCGTTAAGCGGCTTTTACCACCAATGTTGTAATGATCCCCATAGTCTTTAAGATGCTCAGGAGAGACTTTCCTCCGACTACTTCTCCTCATCCCGTCATCTAGTCACTCCATCAGAGCTGTCATTTTGTGATCTTGACCAAAATCCTCCTCTGTTATTATCTTCCATACTCGATTCCGGTTGAACCACATCCTTAATCCGAACCACACGGTTCATGTTCCAAATTCTCCCATCAGAAGTTTTTATAGCGTTTTTAAATAGTTTGATAAACACATTGGGCCATATTTATACTTTTGTTAGCGCCGAATTTTGCGCCGCTTTTTGACGCAAAACGGCGCAAACAAAATAAAATGGTATTTTGCAAGTTTGCGCCGTTTTTGCGTCAAAAAACTACGCAAATGCGGCGCAAAAAAAGTATAAATACGGGCCATAGGGTCTTGTGAATTTTGATCCTTTTACACACCCTGTAGGTGCCCTTATCTTCACTATATCACCCACAGATATGTTCACATTTGAAACTTTTTTCCTTGCATCAAATTCTTGCTTTCTCTTCTCTAGGAGTCTTAGGGGGTCATTATGGCCCTCATTCTGACCTTGGCGGGCGGCGGAGGCCGACCGCCAAAGTCCCGCCGTCAGGTTACCGTTCCGCGGTCGAAAGACCGCGGCGGTAATTCTGACTTTCCCGCTGGGCTGGCGGGCGGTCGCCTTCAGACCGCCAGCCAGCCCAGCGGGAAAGAGGCTTCCACGATGAAGCCGGCTCGGAATCGAGCCGGCGGAGTGGAAGCTGTGCGACGGGTGCAGTTGCACCCGTCGCGTATTTCACTGTCTGCGCAGCAGACAGTGAAATACATTTAGGGGCCCTCTTACGGGGGCCCCTGCAATGCCCATGCCAGTGGCATGGGCACTGCAGGGGCCCCCAGGGGCCCCGCGACCCCCCCTACCGCCATCCGGATCTCGGCGGTCCGACCGCCGGGATCTGGATGGCGGTAGGGGGGGTCGGAATCCCCGCGGCGGTGCAGCAAGCTGCGCCGCCGCGGAGGATTCAATGGGGCCGCGGTACACTGGCGGGACCCCGCCAGTGGTGCCGGTCCGACCGCGGCTTTACCGCCGCGGTCGGAATCCCCATTGGAGCACCGCCGGCCTGTCGGCGGTGCTCCCGCGGTCCTCCGCCCTGGCGGTCAAAGACCGCCAGGGTCAGAATGACCACCTATGTCCCTGGTGGAAGGCGGAGAAGAGGCGGTAAGACCGCCAACAGGCTGGCGGTCTTTCTTTGTAGTATTATGACCATGGCGGTTACCACCATGGTCATCTGCCGGTTCTCCGTTCTGCCTGCCGGGCTGGAGACCTGGGTCTCCAGCCCGGTGGCCGTCACTATACCGCCGGCGGTATTTTGACCCGGCTTACCGCCGTGGATTTCCTGCGGTTTGAACCGCCATGAAATCCATGGCGGTAAGCACTATCAGTGCCAGGGAATTCCTTCCCTGGCACTGATAGGGGTCTCCCGAACCCCCCACCCCCACCCTGACTCCCTCCCCTACGCCCCCCACCACCCCTGCCACCCCCCAAAGGTGGCAGGGCCCCCTCCCCACCCCGACCCCCAACATCACATCCCCCATACCCACACGCACGCAGGCACCACCTACACACTTACACGCACACACACCGACATACATGCCTACATCCACACATCCAAACACACAGTCAGACACGCACACCCACATACAAACATACATGCACACATCCATACAGACATACCCACAGACATACACGCACTCATTTCCAAAACACGCGACACCCCCGCAAGCATACACGCACTCACATATCCCCTCTACATACACGGACGCACCCCCCCATGCAACCACACAACACACAACACCCCCCCACCCGCCTCCCCTAACGGACGATTGACTTACCTGTTCCGTTGATCCTCCGGGAGGGGACGGGAGCCATGGGGGCAGCTCTGCCGACACCACACCGCCAACAGAACACCGCCACGGCGAATAACAGGACGTGATTCGCTGGGTGGTGTTCTGTTGGCGTGGTGGTGGAGGTGGAGCAACCACCACTTCCCGGCCTCCCGCCAGTATGGCTGTTGGCGGCTCACCGTCCGAAAAAGGACGGAGAGCAGCCAATGGTCATAATAGGCCGAGCAGCAAACCGCCACCACTGGCGGTCTTCCGCACAGCGGTCCCTCAGCGGTCTTGGAAAAAGACCGCCAAGGTCAAAATGACCCCCATAGTTCTGTATCTCGCCAATCTGAATTGTGCAAATTGAAACCATTTTTCCTCCACTCCATCCAACCGGGACACAATTTGGTATTAGGTAACCTTTTCTTGAACAGTACAAAAGGAGATTTTCCAGTGGTAGCATGTGGAGAAAACCGATAAGTTGTGATCATCTTCAACAACTCCGCCCGCCAATTCAAAGGGTTTGCCTTTGCCAGTTGGATACTTTTGTTGAGAAATTTATTAAATCTCTCTACTGCACCATTTGTTTCAGGATGATATATTGCTGACCTCTTGTGCTTGATACCGCACTCACTCATAAATTTCTCAAAAATCGTAGAACAAAATTGTGGACCATTGTCTGATAATAAAGATTTTGGAAAACCTTCTTTCCTAAAAATGTCTTCCAAAAAACTTATCACACTGGAAGAGGAGACATCCCCTACATTTTTGACCTCTACCCACCTGGAATATAAGTCAATTAACACAATCAGATATTGGGTAAAATGTTCACCTGATAATGGGCCTACAATGTCTATAGCGACTTCATCCCAGGGTTTGCATGGCAACTTTCTACAACACATCGGTACATTGTGAGTTTTTAATATTTTATCGCTCAGTGAACATTGAATACACTCTCTGACCACTCGTTCCACCTGCAAATCCATTCCTGGCCACCAGAAATTCTCCCTCACATTTTCTTTTGTTTTAACAATTCATAGATGGCCTTCATGTGCTTGGTTCATGATCTTAGCCCTTAACACTTCAGGTGGGACTAATCTTGTGCCTCTCAACAGCATCCCATTATCCACTGCTAATTCATTTTTTATCAAATTCCATACTCTATTTAGTGATCTAAATCTTCTATTTTCTAATGCTTTGCACACCTCACTTAGTTCTACATCATCCTTCACTGCTTCTTTCCACTCACGTTCAGTTATCACCCCACATGAAATTTCACATACATCACAGAATAATTCACAAGCATCATCCTCCTGCCCAGGTAATACTTTACATTCACCCTCCTTCACATCTTTCACAACTAATCTGGACAGACAATCTGCACTAAAATTTAATGTGCCCGGAAGATATTCTAAATTTGAATTCTTGTAAAGAAATGATCCACCTTCTTATCCTTGCATAAATACAATTTAAACCTTTGCTGCAAAACACCTCCACCAAAGGTTTGTGATCAGAAAACACTACAAACTCTGCACCCCAGACAAAATGTCTGAACTTCTTCAGTGAGCAGTGTATAGCCAATGACTCCCTTTCAATTACTGAGTAATTATACTCGGCACCACCCAGAACTTTAGATGCACAAGCAATCAAACACTTCTTTCCTTTGTCATCTTGCATCAAAATCGCACCCAAACCTTTGGCACTGGCATCATTGACAATAATAGTAGGCCTGTCAGGTTTAAAAGCCTGGAGACACGGAGCATTATTCAGTTCTTCCTTAATTTTTACAAATTTCTTTTTACTTTCAGTGTCCCAAATGAACTACTTTCCCTTCTTTAAAAGTCCTCTCAGGTTCTCCGTCTTCTCTGACAAATTCCTGATGTATCTCCCATAGTACTCTACCATCCCCAAAAATGAACTCACTTATCACCCCACATGAAATTTCACATACATCACAGAATAATTCACAAGCATCATCCTCCTGCCCAGGTAATACTTTACATTCACCCTCCTTCACATCTTTCACAACTAATCTGGACAGACAATCTGCACTAAAATTTAATGTGCCCTGAAGATATTCTTCTAAATTTGAATTCTTGTAAAGAAATGATCCACCTTCTTATCCTTGCAGAAATACAATTTAAACCTTTGCTGCACAACACCTCCACCAAAGGTTTGTGATCTGAAAACACTACCAACTCTGTACCCCAGACAAAATGTCTGAACTTCTTCAGTGAGCAGTGTATAGCCAACGACTCCCTTTCAATTACTGAGTAATTATACTCGGCACCACTCAGAACTTTAGATGCACAAGCAATCAAACACTTCTTTCCTTTGTCATCTTGCATCAAAATCGCTCCCAAACCTTTGGCACTGGCATCAGTGACAATAATAGTAGGCCTGCCAGGTTTAAAAGCCTGGAGACACGGAGCATTATTCAGTTCTTCCTTAATTTTTTACAAATTTCTTTTCACTTTCAGTGTCCCAAATGAACTCCTTTCCCTTCTTTAAAAGTCCTCTCAGGTTCTCCGTCTTCTCTGACAAATTCCTGATATATCTCCCATAGTACTCTACCATCCCCAAAAATGAACTCACTTCATCCTTGGTTTGAGGAGTTGATAATCTTTTTATTGTCATGACCAACTCAGGTTTGGGTTTTACGCCTTCCCCTGTGATCAAATGTCCCAGGTACTCAACTTCTGTTAGACCAAACCTACATTTTTTTCTTTTAAGAGTAAAACCTGCATGACTTACTCAACTCAAAAACACCCTCACACGCTCCCAATGTTCTGTCGCTGTATCTGCAAAAATAAAAATATCATCCTGATAACACTTCACACCACCTACATTTCCCAAAATCTTATGCATAATGCGTTGGAACACAGAGGCTGCTGATACGAATCCAAAAGGCATCCTCTTAAATTTAAAGGCACCAAAAGGTGTGATAAATGCCATCAACTCTTTGAATTTTCCTCCAGTTCTACCTGATGATATGCCGATGTTAAATCTAGCGTCGAGAAATATTTTGCTCCCCCAACTGTGGACACAATTTCTTCAATATTAGGAAGGGGAAATTTGTCAACTACAACCTCTCTCTTCAAGGCCCTAAGGTCCACACATAATCTGATGTCTCCAGCTCCCTTCCTTGCTACAACTATGGGCGCCAACCATTCAGTTGCTTCCACTACTTCAATTATACCCAAATCCTGCAGTCTTTTAAGTTCTGACACCACCAACTCTTGTAGTGCCAAAGGAATTTTCCTCACTTTAGCTACTACCATAATGGCACCCTTCTTCAGTTTAATTCTATGTCTGTATCCTTTTAAACAACCTAACTTCTCCACAAACACTTCAGGAAATTCAGAGACTAACTCACCTTCAATACCGTTAATACACTGCACTTGCACTTGTGGTTGTGCATTTGGTCCTTCTTCTGTCCTTCCCATCCCCTTTTTGTAGTCTCCCTGGTCTTGTGTGCAATAGCACCATCAGGTGGTTGAGCATTGACACCGGAGCAGGAGGGAGGTGCATCCCACTTGGCCCTGGGGGGCGAGACAATGGAGTCTGAAGCCCCCAGTGGGACGGAGGGCGTGGGGAGCTCCACGGCAGGGACAGGAGCAGAGACCAGCGACAGCGACTCCTCCTTTGATGGGAGTTCCCTTGTGGTGGTGGGCCCTTCTGTGCCCCAGCATCAACAGGTACAGCTGCCACCCCCCTACCAACACGGCCCTCCCAGCAGCCCCTCAGCGTGTGTCCAGTGACCCAGGAGGGTGGGCATCTCCTTCGCCCCAGGCACCTCAGGCCCTGCCCCAGTCAGCCCTGCTGCCCTCAGTGAGGAGGCTATTGACCTCCTGAGATCCCTCACTGTTGGGCAATCTACCATTGTGAATCCATCCAGTGTGTCGAGAGGCATTTGCAACAAACAAATGCATACCTGGAGGGCATTCATTCTGGCCAGGCAGCCCAACAGAGAGCATTTCAGGCTCTGGCTTCAGCAGTGATGGCAGCCATTGTCCCTGTGTCCAGCCTCCCCCTCCAACTTCCTCCACCCAGACCCAATCCCCTGTACCTCAGCCTATCCCAAGCACACCATCAGACCAGCATGCAACACGCCTCACCACACAAGGGTGGCTCTGGCAAACATAGGCACCACACATCCCACAGGCACTCACACAAGCATCATACCCATGCACACACACCAACATCCACTGCCTTCACTGTGTCCCCCTCCTCCACGTCATTCTCCTCCCTCTCTGTCTCGTCTCCACTCACACCTGCATGCACTACATCTTCAGCCACTACCTCCATCACCAGCACGCTCATCACCACACAGCGCTCATGTGCACTCACCACCCCCACTACCATCCACACATCCCCTGTGTCCTCTACCAGTGTGTCTGTGAGCCCTCCTCCCAAAGTGCACAAACTCAGGCACACACCCACCCAACAGCCATCCACCTCACAACAGCCTCCAGCTCATGCACCTTCACCCAAATTCAGCAAACGTACACCTCCTACAACCACTACCTCTTTCTCCACTCCCAAACCCCCTCCATCTACCCGTCCCAATGTGTCTAAAAAACCTTTCCTGGCTAATATTGACCTCTTCCCTACACCTCCCCCTCCCGTCCTTCCCCTAGGACCAAGCTTTCCATGTCCCAACCCAGCACCTCAGCCACCACATCATCAGGCACAGTGGTGCCAGCAACTGCGGGCTAATGGAGTGCGCCAACCAACAGGGCTGCCAGTGTGCCACGGAGCGAGGGAAAGGACATTCCGCCACCTACCAAAGTCAAAAGGTTGCCCACATCCTGGAGGGAGAAGCAGAAAACAGCTGCCACCAAGGGCTCAGGGAAAACAAAAGGTGATGGTGGCAAGATAGCTACGCCACCATCCAAGGTGGGGAAGGCCCAGAAAATAAAGGGCAGGTCAGGAGAGGGCATGGTGACACCGACAATTGGACCAGTGTCACACCTTCAGTCCATGCCGACGCCAATCTTTACAGCGGAGAAGACCACCACCTGTACCGCCACCTGCACTGCAACCTGCACAGCCACCTGCACCGCTGTCATTGAGGCTGCCACTAGCACCGCAGTCACTGAGCCCACCACCAGCACTGCAGTCACTGAGACTGCCACCAGCACCGCAGTCACTGAGCCCGCCACCAGCACCGCCGCCACAGAGCCCGCCGCCAGCACCAATGCCACAAAGGCCGCCGCAAGCACTGCAGCCACAGAGACCACCGCAAGCACCGCCGCCACAGAGGCCGCCTCCAGCACCGATGCCACAGAGGCCGCCACCAGCTCCGCCGCCACAGAGCCCGCCGCCAGCACCTATGCGACAGAACCCGCCACCAGCACCGCCACCAATGACCCCGCCGCAAGCACCACCAGCGGCCCCGCAACATCCTGAGCCTGTGGCACCACCGCAGACATGGCTGCCATCCCCAGTGGTCAGTCGTCCGATGCTGGTGGTCAGTTCCAGGAGCCTGGGCAGCTTCCATGATGCACAACTTTCTGTGGCAGGATGAAGCACTCTGGGTACCAAGCCCCCTCCAGAACCAGAGGAAAATCACATCCACTACCTCAGCCCTTGGCAGGATGAAGCACTCTGGGTACAAAGCCCCCTCCAGAACCAGTGGAGAATCACATCCACTACCTATGTCCTTGGCAGGATAAAGCACTCTGGGCACAAAGCCCTCTCCAGAACCAGTGGAGAATCACATCCACTACCTCTGTCCTTGGCAGGATGAAGCACTCTGGACACAAAGCCCCCTCCAGAACCAGTGGAGAATCACTTCCACTACCTCTGTCCTTGGCAGGGTGAAGCACTCTGGGCACAAAGCCTCCTCCATAACCACTGGAGGAAGGCATCCACTACCTCTGTCTTTGGCAGGATGAAGCACTCTGGGCACAAAGACCCCTCCAGAACCAGTGGATAAAGACATCCACCTGAGAGACTCTGGCTTTGCACTCCCCATGATAAGTCAGTGGGCAAACCACCCACTGGAGAGACTAGAGAGACTGTGACTTTGCACTCCCCAGGATAAGTCAGTGGGCAAACCACCCACTGTAAAGACTTGAGAGACTGTGGCTTTGCACTCCCCAGGATACAGCAGTGGGCAAACCACCCACTGGAGAGACTAGAGAGACTATGGCTTTGCACTCCCCAGGATAAGTCAGTGGGCAAACCACCCACTGTAAAGACTTGTAAGACTGTGGCTTTGCACTCCCCAGGATACGTCAGTGGGCAAACCACCCACTGTAAAAATGTGTGAGACTGTGGCTTTGCACTTCCCAGGATGCAGCAGTGGGCAAACCACCCTCTGGAGAGACTTGAGAGACTGTGGCTTTGCACTCCCCAGGATACAGCAGTGGGCAAATCACCCACTGGAGAGACTATAGAGACTGTGGCTTTGCACTCCACAGGATATAGCAGTGGGCATGGAGCCCCCTCGGAGAGCAGTGGCGTCGTGCACTCATCTGGCTGAGGTGCCCCCCCTTCCCTTCCCTCTGTGGTGCCTGTTTCATTTCGATCTGATTCCCCTGCAGTGTTCTCTCCATTTGGAGTCTGGTATCGAGTGTGGGCCTCGCCCATGCATTTTGGGCCCAGTGGTATAATTGGTGCACTATCCGGACTTGTGTAGTTGGTGTACATAATTGTATATACTGTATTTCAAGTTTTGACTAATGGATTTTTATTTATTACATTCGTTCAACTCATTTCCTTTTGTCCATGCGTTCTTCCGGGGGGGGGGGGTGTAAATGTAATGTTGCAGCATGTATTTGTGTGCATGTTGTTGTGGGTGAGGGTGGGGGTTTTGCGTGTTGCATTTTTGTGTCACTCTCTTTTCCCTCCCCCCTCCCCTGTGTTGTAGGTGCAGTACTCACAGTGGTCGCCGCCGCCGCCGTCTTTGGAGCTCCTGATAGAGGAGCAGGAATACCATCGCAGGGAGTATTTGGAGTTCTGGCTCCATGGTGTCCTGGTTCCTCGTTGGGTGTGGAGTGGTGAGTGTTTTCCCTTCCAAGTCCTGTTTCCGCCGTGTTTTTGTTTGCATTGGTTCCGCCCCGGAAAAGGTGGCGGATTGGCCTCTCATAATAGTGTGGGCAGTACATTGTCTTCCGCCTGTCTGTTGGCGGTGTCCGCCGCACTGTTTGTTTGTACCCCCTTGGCGGTCGGAGTGCTAAAGTGGCTGTCTATGTTGGCGGTTTCCACCACGGTCGTGATTCCATTTTTTTCCTGCCAGCCTGTTGGCGGTATTACCGTCGCTTTAACACCAACCGCCAGGGTTGTAATAAGGGCCTCTGTTTTTTATATTAGCTATATATGTACCATATGTTTTAATAGAGTGCATATATACCTAACCATAGGCCTCTTCAACCCTTCATCTCAGTCAGTAAAACTCAAAAAGACATGTTTAATCTTTTAATAAGAAAACACTCTGCTCTATACTCTACATTCCTCTCACTTAAAGGACACGCTTTCTCACAACACACTGTATAAACCTACTTAAACACATAGGCCCTCATTCTGACCTTGGCGGTCGGTGGAGAGGCGGCGGTCGGACCGCGAACAGACCGGCGGTCAAAAAAATCGCATTCTGACCGCGGCGGTCACCGCCGCGATCGACCGCCACTTCCCCACTCCGACAGCCACGGCGGTCATGACCGACGGGCTGAAGTCTGCGCACTCCGGCGGTCGACCCAAGACCGCCAACGGTATCATGACCCTGCTTACCGCCGCGGTTTCTGGCGGTCGGGAACCGCCATGCGAACCATGGCGGTAGGCACTATCGGGGCCAGGGAATTCCTTCCCTGGCACTGATAGGGGTCTCCCCCACCCCCCACTGCCCCCCGAGTCCTCCCCCCACACCCTCCACCCCCCTGCCACCCCCCAGAGGTGGTACGAACCCCCTCCCCACCCCCACCCCGACATGCACATACACGCACCCCGACATGCACACACCCCCAACATGCACATATACACACCCCCTACACACACACATACACAACGGGGACACATACCCGCACACATACATGCCGACATGCGCACCCGCCGAACTACACACATTGCCCATAGGCACAGCAGCACCCCCCGCCCGCATGCACGCACTCACACACCCCCTCTACACACTCACACGCACACCCCCATGCACGCACACATCACACAACACCCCCCCCACCCCCTCCCCTCACGGACGATCAACTTACCTTGTGCGTTGGTCCTCAGGGAGGCGACAGGAGCCATGGGGAGGTGACCGCCAACAGAAGACCGCCAACAGAAGACCGCCACACAGATATGTGGGTCGTAATTCTGTGGGCGGTGTTCTGCTGGAGTGGCGGTGGAGGTTGACCAGTCTCCACTTTCCCGCCGACCGCCAGTGTGGCTGCTGGCAGTTTTCCGGTGGAACGCTCCCAGCGGTCGGAATGCGCACAGCGGCATACCGCCACGGTCGGCGGTCTTCACCGCGGCGGTAACTCGGCGGTCTTGCGAAAAGACCGCCAAGGTCAGAATGACCCCCATATTCTAATACCAAGTGAACTTAAAAAAAAAAAAAAAATGGTGTACTTAGAATCATAATCAGTAGCCTAAACCATATTTAACAAACAATTTCTATCAATAATAATCTATACTATCAATATGGAAAACTATATATTCCATTCACTATATTATATTCCAAATCCATCCCTTACTGCAGACTACATACTTAAAGTCTCTATATGCACATCAATATACAAGTGGTTGTTTATGTATCTAACTGGGTATGAGCCTCCCTTTACATTTGTGTTATTATCTGCTTAACAGTATACATTAGCGACTATATATATATATATACCTTAACATAGCAAGTGCAGGTTTTAAATGATACACTTCAGACCTTTTTCTCTTTTATAGTCATGGGAATCTCCTCTTTTGCCCATATACAGTATATCTGACTCATAGACTTTCTACAGCAGAATAACAGTTCAAGATGTTCTCACCAAATTTGTTTTAGCTTTCCAAGCAATATACTTCACTCATATCCATATCGAACTGATAGTGTAATAACCTCTAACACATCCCAATATATCTTTAACTCTATGCATGAATTCAACATTGCATTTATACATACCCATTTGACTATAGACATATACATTACATTTTTAAAACTCAATAAAACATTTTTAATCATTAATTTACTCATCAGTGCATTGTCCGTAGCAACTTCAACATACATCAGGAATCAGTTTATTATACTGAAAGAAACTAGAAACCTCCATGAAACTGTTTATCCAAGTTCAGCTAAATACCTTTGTTAAACATTGAATTACTTGTACACTTTCTTTACAGAAATCACAAACCGAGTATTTATAACTTTAATGGCATTTTGTGAACACACTCCTCACTTTCTTTCATGTAATATTACATTATTAATTTACTAATACTTTTTAAAATAAAGAATATTTCACTACACGTACCTGATGATTGTCTTTGTTGTACTGCATGTTTCTCTTGAAATTTGCTTTCAAGGTTACTCAATCACTAAACCATTCACAATCTTCCATTCATGTGACTATAATGTTCTACAACTTGTGACTAGTTTCTATAGTAAACCCTTTGCAGTACTCCTCAAACGTTAGCCAATACGATAGGAGTTTTGCCAGATCAGCAAATCCACCACAGATCTCAGTGCGGCCCCCCTGGAGATGTAGGTCAATGGGGAAGTTTGGAAATTAATTGTTGTTCTTATAACAAATACACATCCATATAAACACTTTTTTTAATGACACAAAACCAAGTCATAACAATAAATACTCATTTTAAATCATTATTGCCTCTATATGTTGTAAAACAAAGGCACAGTGTAGTCTTTTTTTGTATTCCCTTCCCCCTTGTCGGCGCCTCAGTCCTTAATAAGTAAACTTACAAAGGGACGTGTATAGGTCGATGAACCTTTTGATTCGTATAGTGTTTTCTTACCATAGCTTCGACACAGAATCAGGAATCAACACACAATAATCAATAATCATTAGTCAAATCAATAATAATCAATGGAGTCAGTAAATTGTCACTCACCATGACTCTTCGGCCATGAATAACCACTCCTTTAGGTATAAATTTAGTAAGTTTATTCCGTATTTGTTAACAATACTAAGTCATGAATTTTAATCATCAACTCTAATCAAAACAATTCTGATAACACTTGTTCATCAGCAAGTCTCAGAAGACGTGATCTAATCAAAGCTTGAATCAAAAGACATTCTAAGGCATCAACACAAGATATTAATTCAACCCAATTCAGTAAAACTATGACATCCAACAAGTTCAGCAAGATAGTCCATCAACCATTTGTCTCTGTAATTTGTCAGTCATCACGTGATTAACCTCAGCTAACACCAATTAGCATCAGCATGTGGGGCTTCATGCAAAACAATTTAGAACACACATTTGGAAAACATCTATCTAAAGAAAAGTATTAAGTCAGCGCAATTGGTACCTAGAAAGAAAAGGCATAAAAATGCAATTCAGTCATTGTCATTTCTACCTATCCACAATATGGGTCAGCAAGCAGAGTCAGTCTTCGTCCTCAGGTCACCAGTCAATCAGCAAAACATCAGGCTCTCAGTCTGCGTATGAGCCCAATGACAGAATCTCAAATCTCTTCTCTCAATATTGCAGTTCATAACGGGGTACAATCTAATCTTTCTGTGTTCTCCTTTGTCACGTTGTTATATCAAAGTCACCAAAACTATCCCCCAATTTCCAATTGGTCAATTAATCATACTTTTTTACTCTACTCAATAATGTCCCTCTACCAAATCTATGAATTCTAATATTTCAGAGTTCACATGTCGTTGATTGGTCTGCTTTACGATGTTCTCATCATCCAGCTCATCAGGTGTCAATTTTGTTACATCTTCTTCTCCAGTTAGTGTCTTCATTGTTCACGTCCTGGGAAATAACCCTTTGCACACTTTACACACATTTAGTTTCTTTACGAGAGACCTCATCTCCTGTCCGTCAGTTCCCAAAGAAAGCTTCTGCTAAGTATTTTATTAAAACAATGAGCATTTCTTAGTTAGTTCACTCTGTCAGCATTTTTCATTAAAAGCTTAAGAAATACAGCTTCTACATGAGGCCTGGCAAAACTAGGCCAAGACACTCGCTAAGTTAAGGCCTACAATTAATAAGCAAGGACTTATTTCATGACCCTTAATATCACATATTACTACAATAATCTAATACATCTTCAATATTTCATGTGGGTTAATCATAATTTTAGTACATTTCGTGAACACTGGTGGCCAATCTCTGAGGTCACGTTTTCAAACGTGCACATTATTTTTCTACGTTATTCATGTTTCTACATAAGTCATTATTCAAAATACGTAAACATTCATTAATAATTTCTAATTAAGACATCGGCATTAGCAATCCCTCCTCTGATGACTAAATATGTCATAATCCCCAGGGCAGTGGTGCAAGCACATCTAAAGCTAATTTCCCTGCCCTGTTTTAATTGCAGTGTAAGCATAATCATTTTGATAAGTCCTCTTCTCTAATCCTTTTTCTAATCTTTCCTTAAGTGCCTTTCTCCTGTCATCAGTGTGATCTAAGAAGCTCGTCTCTAAAGATGTAAGCAAGCATCTGAGATTATTCTTATGAGCATGAGCGGTCCAAAACGATAGTGAAGGTTCAAAGAATCCTCTAACTAATTCTATGTTATTATCCTTAGCTACTGTACTCTACTCAAATACCTAATAATAGGACCAAATGAAAACACAACATCGTGATTGGAGTAAAAATATTGAATGTATTCTTGATTATAGAATCTTGTTAGTGACAGACTACAATCTTTCCCATATGTTAGGGGAAGACTATGATAAGTGACTCCTTCCTCGACTGATGAAGGAATCTGCGTTCACACAAGAAAATCCTTTGCATCCTAGGTCTCAACATACTCACTCAACAAGCGATAGAAAACATTAGAAGAAAGTTCTCCTTGAACATTAGTAAAATCATGCAAATACTTCTCGTCTAACTTAAATCTTTCTAAAGCCGTTAAGGCAGTAGTCTCAAAAGCAGAAGTATGGTTGACTCCTTTCATGCCAAGAACAGACACAATCAACACTATAAACAATATTACACACTTAATTGCCAAACCAATGCTCATATATTTACAGCGCCTAATATCCCTAATTCTCTTATCTACATCAGCCTTGATCTGTACAGAATCACAAAGCAGAAGTAACTTTAGAAAAGTGCAGCAAAATCAAAAATAGACAATTTGTTCAGCAGTTCAGTTTCACTTCCAGGAACCCCTCTCCTTGTCAAATTCGGTTAGCAGCTTTGTCAAAATCAGTTTCAAATGTCAAATCAGGTTATCAATGTCTTACCCAGTTATTTCATCAGTCTCTTTCTAAAAATAAATGTTTCTCAGATTGTTTCAACAGTTCAGTTCATCAGTTTTCTTCAGGTCACTTCAAAATACTGACTCAGAACTTCCCTATCCTTTCTCTGGATCTTCTCCTTGATCCTTTCTCAATCTGGTGACCCAAATACTTCACTACCTTCTGCCAGTACTGCAACTTCAATGGTGACACTTTATGACCAAACCTTCCCAAATGATTCAATAGGGCAATTGAGTCACAGAACAAGTCGCAGAAGTCGTGATCTAATCAAAGCTTGAATCAAAAGACATTCTAAGGTATCAACACAAGACATTAATAAAACCCAATTCAGTAAAACTACGACATCCATCAAGTTCAGCAAGATAGTCTGCCAACCATTTGTCTCTGTAATTTGTCAGTTGTCACATGAGTAACCTCAGCTAACACCAATTTGCATCAGCATGTGGGGCTTCATGCAAAACAATTTAGAACACAAATTTGGAAAACATGCACGTAAAGAAAAGTATTAAGTCAGCACAGTTGGTACCTAGAAAGAAAAGGCATAAAATGCAATTCAGTCATTGTCATATCAACCTATCCACGATATGGGTCAGCAAGCAGAATCAGTCTTTATCCTCAGGTCACCAGTCGATCAGCAAAACTTCAGGCTCTCAGTCAGAGAGTAGGAGCCCAATGACAGAATCTCGAATCTCTTCTCAATATCGCAGTTCATAACGGGGTAAGATCTAATCTGTCTGTGTTCTCCTCTGTCACGTTGTTATATCAAGGTTACCCACACTATCCTCCAATTTCCAATTGGTCAATTAATCGTACTTTATTACTCTACCCAATAATGTCCCTTTACCAAATCTATGAATTCTAATATTTCCCAGGTCACATGTCGTGGATTGGTCTGCTTTACGTTATTCTCATCATCCGCCTTGTCAGGTATCAATTTTGTTTCATCTTCGTCTCCAGTCAGTGTCTTCATTGTTTGTGTCCTGGGAAAGAACCCTTTGCTCACTTTACACACATTTAGTTACTCTGCGAGAGACCTTATCTCCTGTCCATGGGTTTCCATAGAAAGCTTCTGCTAAGCATTTTATTGAAACAATGAGCATTTCTTAGTTCATTATGTCAGTATTTTTCATTAAACACTTAAGAAATACAGCTTCTACATGAGGCCTGGCAACACTAGGCCAAGACACTCACTAAGTTAAAGTCTACAATTAATAAGCAAGGACATATTTCATGACCCTTAATATAACATATTACTACATTAATCTAATACATTTTCAAAGTTTCATGTGGATTAATCATAATTTTAGTACATTTCGTGAACACTGGTGGCCAATCTCCGAGGTCACAATTTCAAAGATGCACATTATTTTTCTACGTTATTCATTTTTCTACATACGTCATTATTCAAAATACGTAAACGTTCATTAATAATTTCTAATTAAGGCATCTGTGTTAGCACCCTCATGCCCATGTAGCTCTCATACCATGGTTAAACAGTATGCAACATTCTGCTGCAGCAGGCCACCAGTTCATAATAGTTTCTGACTTGAGCATGCTTACTTTAAAGACATCTTTAGCAGGTGTGGTTGAATCTTTCACAGTGAACATATCACAGCTACGTTTACTGTTTTATCATTTTTGCAAAGCCAATCCAAAAAATACTTACAATTCACATAACCTCGCTACCTACCTTCACCCAAACACATCTACAACAGCCAATTGAATATGTTCTTCCAGACTGTACCTACTAACCTCCATTTAACTAAATTTCATTTCAAACCAACCTCATTCAGGTGCAACCATCTCCTGTGTGCATCTGCAGATTACCTCCAAGATGCTCAGAGTGTGGATTGTGGGAAATAGCTTTGTGTTTTGGGCCAGAGAGAGAGAGCAACAAAGAAGTTGTATTGACAGGGACCTAGGTTTGTTTAATGTGGATATTTCTTGGATTGGCCAGAGAGGGTTAAAGTAGCATCAATTACTTTATTTGGTTGAAACTGTTTAGGATTGCCACCATCCAAATCTTATGATTGTCATTGTGGTGGCAATGACCTGGGTGCAGTCACAGGATTTGGTTTGGAAATCCTAATGAAGGCTACCTTTGAAAAATGAATGCCACTCTTCCCACACAGTGCTTTGTTTTTTCAAACATTTTCCAAAGGCAGAAGTGAAACTGGTCAACTCAATTCTGCCCACAAATAGACAAATCAAGGAAACATGTTAATAAAACTGTTTCTGGATTCCTCTGAGACCAGAACATGGTTTCTATATACTACAACAATTTACAATTTGATATGGAGGATATATGCAGAAATGATGGAGCCAATCCATTACCCATATATTATACATATATATATATATTTATATTCTTATTTTTTTTAAATGCCGATTTGCTCTGTGGATCCATCCACGGATCTCCTAAAAGAAAAAAATTATAATTTATACTCTAAACACATTTTCATCAATATCCCACATTTATATAAATGTATGTGGCCAGGGAACTCCTGCCCTAACTCTTTTATATGCATCAGTGGTACATATTACCCCAGACCCTTTACCACTGACTATCTCTCTCTGTCTGTAAATATCTGTGAGTCTGTCTATCTGGCTGTGAGACTGTGTCTAAGAGTAGCCATTGATGTCAAACTGTCTGTGTGTGTCAGAGTGTGTCCCTAGGTTTGACACTACATCTGAGAGTGTCTATGCTAGTGTGAGACTAAGTATGAGAGTTTCTGTCTGGGTGGGAGAGGGAGTGTGACAGTGTCTGTCTGAATGTGAGAGTAAGTGTGAGAGTGTCTGTGTAGATGTCAGACTGGGTATGAGAATAGCTGTCTGGGTGTGAGAGTAAGTGTCAGAGTGTGTCTCTAAGTTAGACACTACATTTGAGAGTGTCTATGTTAGTTTTAGAGTACATGTGAGAGTCTCTGTCTGGGAGCAAGAGGGAGTATGACGATGTCTGTCTGGATATGAGTGTGGGTGTGAGAGTGTCTCTCTGAATGTGAGAGTGTCTGTGTAAATGTGACAGTGGGTGTAACAGCATGTCTGTAGGTATGAGAGTGGGTGTGACTGCATGTCATAATGGGTGTGAGGGTAGCTGTCTTGGTGTGAGTGTCAGAGTGTGTCTCTCGTTTGACACTACATGTGAGAGTCTCTTTGTTAATCTGAGACTGAGCATGAGAGTCTCTGTCTGGGTGTGAGAAGGAGTGTGACAGTGTCTGCCTGGTGGGTGGGTGTGAGACTGTCTCTCTGAGTGTGAGAGTGAGTGTGAGAGTTTCTGTGTAGCTGTGACAGCATCTCTGTAGGTGTGAGAAAGGCTATGACAGTGTCTGCCTGCATGTCATACTGGGTGTGAGAGTAGCTGTCAGGTGTGAGGGTGTCAGAGTGTGTCTCAGGGATTGACACTACACGTGAGAGAGTCTATGTTAGTGTGAGTGTATTCATGAGAGCCTCTGTCTGGGTGTGAGAGGGAGTGTGACAGTGTCTGCTTGGAGGTGAGGTTGGGTGTGAGAGTGTCTCTCTGAGTATGAGAGTGAGTGTGAGAGTGTCTGTGCAGGTGTGACAGTGGATGTAACAGCATGTCAGTAGGTGTGAGAGTGGGTGTGACCGTGTCTGCCTGGATGTCAGACTAGGTGTGAGAGTGTCTATGTGTGTGTAAATTTGAATGTCAGAGTGTATCTGTCAGCATATAGACTGTTTTTTTTTTACTTTTTTTTTTTTGATTTGCGGATCTCATGAAACGTAAAAAAAAATATTTTGGGGTATTTCAAGCTCATTATTTGTTCCATCACCACAACTATATCACCCCTATGGTGTCAGGGAACCTGTACCCTGACCCCATGAGCTCCACTGCCACCCACATTTCAGCCCCGGGCACCGTTTACTGACAAAACTAAATGGCAGCTGCAACATTTCTCTCAGGTTGCAAGCAGCCGATCAGATTTCTTCTGTGGTGCGGAGGAACTGTGTCCCTATATATCTTTATTTTTTGGGCTTAAATTACCACAAAACTACTGAACTGATTTATACCAATACAAAAAAGCGTGATCTAGGGAACACAATCTAGCTTTGTGCCAAATTTGGTGTAATTCCGTTCAGCGGTTCGGGCTGTAGGCGTGTCTAAAGGTCCTATGGAAAAAGGAATGGGAAAAACATTATGGGAGTCCCCTTTTTTCTCGGCCTCTGCTTGACAGATCACTTCAAAACTTTCAAGACAGAAGCCGAACTTAGCAAAGTATACAGTTTGAATTTTTTTTGACAATTCAATAAACAGCGCCAAAGTTATAGGCAAACCAATAATCGCTCGTCCTATGGAAACTAGGTCCTAACTGTAACTATCTAGGGGCGACTAAATATATATATCTATTATATTTATATATATTACCTAGTGGCGGTCGCCAAAAGGTAGTTACAGTTAGGACCTAGTTTCTATAGAAAAAGTTGTTTTTTGCTCGCCTACATCTTTGGCGCCGCTTGACGAATCATCATGAAAGTTTCCCCAAAAAATTGACAGTCAGTCATGTCAGCTGCTGTCTCGAAAATTTCAGGGTGATCCATCAAGGGGGGGAACGAGATGAAGGGGGGTTGCAATTCAGAGTGTTTCCAATGTTAATTACCATGGGAAAAATTTAACAGCGATAGCGCAAAAACCACTGGACAGAATTACTCCAAATTGGGCAGAAAGGTAGCTCTTGGTCCAGAAAGAGCCCCTTTTGTTATTTGGTGTAAATCCATTCTGTAGTTTTTGAGCAATTTAAGAAAATCAAAATTTTTATATAAAGGGACACAAAGGATTCACAACCGCTCCCATCTTGTGCTGAGATCTGATTGGCTGATAACTCTTCAACAACAGAAGTGTTGTCAGCCATCTTGGGACTTGGCTGAAGCCGAGTCCCAGAAAAAAATTAAAAAAAATATAAAAGGGGCCCGGGTACTAACAACCTGACTCCCTGGCTCTGGTGGTGGGGTCCCAAAGGGACCCCCGAGAGCTAAAAGGCATTTTTTTTACTTTCCGATTGGATCTGCAGTGGATCCATAGATACACCATAAAATATAACAAAAAAATGAAGTGCGGTCTCCCATGCTTCCTTATGATAAAGCCCATGGGAGGGCCAAGTTTTGGTGCTTTTTTCCGAAATGGGGGGGCTCCTGGCCCCCTACCGCTGTTCCAGGGACTACCCCCTCCTCTGGCATATATTATTTATGCGGGGGCACATGCCCCCTGCTGTCCTGGAGACCGCCACCTCCCCAGGGCTGGTTTGATATGCGGGGGCATCTGGATCCCTCCTGCTGCCCCAGGGACCGCCACCTCCTGGGGCATTGAAGAAATGATATGGGGAGATCACCACCTCCTGGGGCTACACTGAATTTTGAGAGGGGGCCATGTGTCCCCCGTGCTCTGGGGACACTACCAGGGCAAATCTTTGAAAAAAAGGGGAGGTCCTTATGTGACTCCCAAGCCCCTGTGACCTCCCCGCGTGTCTTCTATATGGTCATATGTGGGGGTTTGTGCCCCCCTATGCCTCGGGGACCACCCCCCACCGGGGCAAACAGAAAATAATTGAAAGGGGGTCTGTTTCAGACCACCACCGGGGCTATGTAAACTTCAGAGGGGGCCACGCTGGCCCCTCATGGAGCCACTGATGGCCCTGGGAACCACCACCCCCCCAGGGCTGGCCCCTTCTATGTCCCAGGGATACCATCCCCTGGGACATAGCTGTTTGCTGTGGCTTGACTGCAGCCAAGCCACAGCAAACACTTCAGGTTTTGACAGTGGGACCTGTAGAGCAGGTCCCGCTCCCAAAATCCGAAGTTTCATCTCTGTTGTCTGCACGTGTGCAGGGGACAGAATTGAAATGCTTCAGTAAGCAGGTTGCTGCTATCAAAGCAGCTCTTTGCTTGCTGAAGCAATGGCACTGTGGGGGAAGCCTTAAGGTGTCCCCCACAGTCCCATGTAGCCCATAATGAAATGTTTGTGAAATAACATTTTTTAAACAGTAGGGACCACAAGGACCCCCTTGAGGGCTCCCTGCAGTCCCAGATAGCCCTTAAAGGGCTTGTTTTTAAATAATAAATTTAAAGAAAATACATATAGGGACCGCGGGGAGCCCTGGAGGGCTTCCCCATGATCCCAGATAGCCCTTAAAGGGTGAAAAAAAACAGGTCTGAAAAAAAGAAGCAAAGGTAGCACAGCGTCAAAGTTAAGGACTTTCTCACTGAGCACTAAGGATTCGAGTCCAGTTGGACTTGTTTTCCTTTTTTTTTTTTTTATGTTTAAGTGAAAAATTAAAGGTGATTTTATTTCTTAAAAATAAAAAATACATTTTCATTTTTGAATTAAAGAAAAATATGTCATTTTCGGTTATCATTCATCAAAGCCTAAAAAAGTGTCTCCCTCTCACTCTCTTATTTCTTTCTCTCTCTCGCTCTCTCTTTCTCTTTTCAATCTCTTTCTGCCACTCATACACCCACTGAGACACTTACACACCCACTCACACACCCACTTAGACATCCACACACCCACTCGCAGACCCATTGAGACCCTCTTGCAACCACTCACAGCCCCAGTCAGGCACTCACAGACCCACTCAGACACTCACACACCCACTCACAGACACACTCACACACACACACTCATGTACCCACTTACAGACTTGCACGCACACTGACGCACCTACTAAAACACTGATGTACACACTCTCACACACAGACAATCTGTTTCATTTTTGAATTAAACAAAAATATGTCATTTTAAGTTATCATTCATCAAAGCCTAAAAAAAGTCTGTCTCCCTCTCACTCTCTTTTTCTCTCTCTCTCTTTCAATCTCTTTCTGCCAATCATACACCCACTGAGACAATTATGCACCCACGCACACACCCACTTAGACACTCACACACCCACTCATAGACCCACTGAGACCCTCTTGCACCCACTCACAGCCCCAGTCAGACACTCACGCACCCACTCAGACACTCACACACCCACTCACAGACAAACTCACACCCTCATGCACCAACTTACAAACTCACGCACACCCTGACACACTACTAAAACACTGATGTACACACCCAGATAGACAACCTGACAGCCACTCTCACTCTAACTACACCCTCTCGCATCTGTTTTCACACCCAGAGAGACCGTGGCCAACTCGCGCCACACATGGCCAAAGGCCTATGTACAGCATGAGGTTGAGTAGTTAGGGGGAGTTGGATGCAGGGTCTGTCTGCAGGCCAGGTCTTGCGGGCAACCTCCCTTGCACACGGGTGAAGGCCATGCACAGTGCAATTTTGGGTGCTTAAAGGGGATTGTCCTCAGGGCCTAGCCAATGGCCAGGCTCTGTGGCCAACCACTGCTGTGCACGGCTGAAGGCTATGCATGGTGGTGATTGGATTAACGTTTAGTAATGACAATTACTATACGTTAAAAAGCCATAGAAATTCATTGAAAAAAACAAAGGTTACAGGGAAAGGAAATAGATGTTCAAAAAACATTGAAATTTACTGAAAAACAAAAGGTTAGAGAGAAGTTAAAGTTCGGCTTAAATTTCAAGCGTACAAAACCTTAGAAATTCAGCACTTATAGTTATAGTTACCTCAAGTAACTCGTGGCCTGAGGTAACTATAACTTGCGCTCTCGCCATGAACTGCTAATTACTCCACAAATTATGGTACCCAAGACATCTTTGATAACACGCTTGATAATATCAATGCAATATTTGCATTCAAAAATATTTAGGAAAAAACTGTGCAGCAAGTTATAGTTACCTTAGGGCACAAGCTCTAGTTACTTGAGGTAACTCTAACTATAAATGTTGCATTTCTATGGTTTTGTACACTTGAAATGTGAGCTTAACTACAAAGTCCCTCTAACCTTTGTTTTTTTTGTGAAGATATATATGTATAGATATATATATATATATATATATATACTGGCGGTCGCCACTAGGTAGATATTGTTAGGCGGTAGTTTCTATAGAAAAAAGCATTTTTTGTTTTGCTGATAACTTAGGCAATGTTTGATGAAATCTTCATGAAATTTTCCAAGAAGCTATGATGCTCACTTCAGCATCTGTCTGGAAAGATTTGTGGCGATCCGTCAAGCAAGAGCCTGAGAAAAAGGGGGGGGTCCCAAAACACTTTTTTCCCCATTCAGTTTTCTATAGGAATTTTGAACAGCGATAGTGCCCAAACTGCTGGACAGAATTACACAAAATTTGGCAGAAAGGTAGGTCTTGGTCTAGGACAGAGGTCTTCAAACTGGGGGGCGGGCCCCCCTAGGGGGGCCTCAAGTGATCCCAGGGGGGGCGCCAAACTCTGGCCAAAAGAAATATTATACAGATAACATGCCTTTGTTTTAAGCAGAAGCATGTTATTGCGGTTTTAAAAAGGTAACAGTACTTAAGTGCAATGTTAAAATAGGTTTAGACATATTTAAACATTGCCATCTTTCTAAAATAATTGTGAAAATTTCTGAGGGGGGCCCAATGATTTTTATTTTTCAACTGGGGGGGCCGGCATAAAAAAGTTTGAAGACCACTGGTCTAGGAAGTGAACTTTTTGTTATTTGGTATATATCCATTCAGTAGTGTTAGAGAAATTAAAGAAAATCTAAAATTGTATAAATAGGGACACAAAGGCTCGGAAAACCCTCCTGAGCTTGTGCTGAAACCTGATTGGATGCCAACACCAAGGAAGTTTTGGCAGCCATGTTGGGAATCAGCTTAATTCGAGACCCAGAAAAAAGTGTAAAAAATAAGAAAAGGGGCCAGGGTAGAGGCCCAGAGGTCCCCCAGAGTAAAAAGGCATTTTTAAAAGGTTTTTACCATGATTTGCGGTGGATCCCCAGATCTGGTAAAATTTCTTTTAAAAATGAAGCATGGGCTCCTGCACTTCTTAATTCTGAACCCCTCGGGTAGGCCAAGTCCCAGATGCATTGCTTATTTTTAATGTAGGGACTGCCACCTCCCCGGGGCTTTAATCAAAATCAATGTGGGGGGCCACACTGGTCCCCCTGCAGCCCCAGGGACTGCCACTTTCCCAGGGCTTCATTGCAAATCTGTGCATGGGGGCCCCATGGCCCCCCACAACTTCAGGGACCACCACTTCTCTGGGGCTATAATAAAATGAATGATAGGGGGTCTTTTTCAGATCCCCGTACCTTTAGGGACCACCACCTCCCAAGGGCAACGTTTGTTGGAAGGGGCCACGCAGACCCCCTCGAGGAGCCACAGGTGGGCCTGGGGACCACAACCTCCCAGGGCCAGCTCCTGCTTTGTCCTGGGGTGCCCAACTCAGAGACACAGCTGTTTGCTTCTACTTGGTGGAAGCTTTGACAGCTGCCACCAAGCAAAAGCAAAGAAAGTCCACCTTCTGCAAGAGAGAGCTGTCAAACAGTTCTCTCTTGCAGAAATCATAGTTTTCATCTGTCTTCCCTGCATGCAAATATGCGTGCAAGGAAGACAGGTGAAAACATCGATCCCTCAAGCAAGGAGCTGCTATTAAAAGCAGCTCCCTGCTTTGGTGAGCCCTCCCACAGGATGTGGGGTGCCAGCTAGGACTGCGGGAACCTTGAGGCTCCCCCCACTCTCCTGTCACTCTCTTGCGCTCTCTCTTCCATCCTATATTGGGATGGGAGAGAGAGAGATTTTCATTGCATGGTCTCTCCATACAATGACTTCAAAGAGTTAGACTAGCAAGATGTTTGGTATGATGGTTATAAGTAAGTTTTGATGCACTCCAGAACAGTGTCGCTTCTGGCCTACTGGTAAAGCTCTTGGACAGCTACACAGTAGATTGAAGGTTCAAGTCCTGCTGTTACATGGTAGTTTCTCTGCTTATTTACTAGTGTTTTGAGTTTCAAACGTTCCATGTGATGAGACATTTATGTCCTTTTGCATTTAGATTCTTTGGGTTGAATGTCATCGTTTGGATTCTGCAAAAAATGGAGCATCCGGTGGCCTAGTGGTTAAGGTCTCAGACCCCTATACCAGAGTATGAAGGTTCCAGCATAGGTATGTTTCTGATCCTTTGCCTGCTTTATTTTCTTTTCGACTTCAAATATTGAACGTTTATCCTGAAAGGTGATCTCACTCTTTTTGTTTGACAAATACATTTTTCTTTTCAATTTGTCTAGAAATATCTCATTCTAAGTATATCATTGATCAAAGCTTAAAACACTCTCTATCTCACTCCCTCTCACTCTCTTTCTCTCTCTATCAATCTCTTTCTCCCAAACACACACCCACTCAGACCCTTACACACCTACTCCCAGACCTACTCACACTCATGCACCCACTCACCGAACCACTGAGAGTCTTAAGCACCCACTCACAGTTGCACTCAGACCCTCACTCTCCCACTCTCAGACTCACTAAGACTTTCACACACCCACTCAGACCCACTGAAACCCTCACATACCCACTCAGACCTACACAGACACGGACACACTCATTCACAGATCCACTCAGATTCCCACACACCCACTGACAGACCCACTCAGACACTCATGCACCCACTCACTGACCCAGACACTCATGCACCCACTCACATTCCCACCCAGACCCTCACATACCCACTCACAGACCCACACAGATACTGCCACGCCCATTCTCAGACCCACTCAGACTCTCACATACCCACTCAGAGACCCACTCAGACCCTGATGCATCCATTCATAGAACCAGACACTCATGCATCCACTCACATACCCACTCAGACACTCACATACCCACTCTTAAATCCACTCGGACACTCACACACCCACTCACAAACCCACTCAGAAACTGACCCACTCACTCACAGACCCACTCAGAAGGTCACACACTCACTCACAGAACCACTCAGACCCTCACGCACCCAGTCTCAGACCCAGACAGACTCTCTCACATCCAGAGACACCCTCTCACACCTATTCTCACAACCAGAGAGAAAGACCCTTCGGCTGTGCATGGCATGGAGTTGGGTGGTTACAGGGGGTTGGCCGCAGGGTGGCCTGGTCTCAGGCCAGGTCCTGCGGACACCCCCTGCTACATATGGCCAGAGGCCTTGTGTAGTGGTGGTTGGATTGATGTGTAGTAATTAAAATTACTTTTTGTAAAAAAAAAAAAAGACATTCACTGAAAAAAAACGAATGTTATAGGGACGTTATAGTTAGTAAAATATATATTTTAAATGGAATTTTGCTTAAAAAAACAAAGGTTACAGGGACTTTTAAGCTAGGTTTTACAGGTACCAAACCATAGAAAGTAACCTCTTATGGTTATCTCAAGTAACTATAACTCATTCCCTGAGGTAACTATAACTCACACCCTTGCCATGCACTGCTATTTACCACACATAATAAATCACTCATGACATCTTTGATATAATCACTGATAATATGGTTGGATTTACGTATAGTAATGAAGATTACTTTGGGTTAAAAAAACATAGAAGTTAACTGAAAAAAACAAAGGTTACAGGGACGTTATAGTTAGGAAATAGAATTTTGAAAAACCTTAGAAATTCACTTAAAAAGGCAAGGGTTACAGGGACGTTATAGTTAGGTTCTGAATTTACTCATACAAAGCCATAGAAATTCAGCATTGTGGTTATAGTTCTTTCAAGTAACTATAACTCACGCCCTAATGTAACTATAACTTACGCCCTCCTTTAATCACTTTTCCTGCCCTCTGTCAAACAGGCAGGAAAACATATGAAAAGTCTGCTCCCAGCAAATGGAAGCAGTTTTTCTGCTCCCGCCTACTTGGAACAGACTTACCGTTTGCTCTTGCTTGGTGGGAGCTGTCAAAGCTCTTGCCAAACAACAGCAAACTGCTATCTCTCGAGAGTCGGCATACTGGGAGGTAGGGGGACAGCTTTCGGGGGTGGCTGTCCCCAGGGTCATTAATGGTTCCAGGAATGGGGGGCATGCAGTCCCACTCCTTTATTTTGCACAGTCCAGATCCAGGGACGTGATGATTCCCGGGGCAGAAAATGGTGAGGGAGGGGGGCTGCACAACCCCCTATACACTTTTAATTTGCCCATGCCCCAGGCAGGTGGCTGCCCTTGTTGCCAAATATGGCCTGGGAGGGGTGCACTAGCATCCCTGTCATTTTCAGTAGTTTTGTGCCCTGGGGAGGTGATGACCCCTGGGGCAAATTTAGATGTCAGAAGGGGGGTCGGCATGGCCCCCCTCTATTTTGGTGACAAGCCCCATGGGGAGTGATGGTCCCTAGGGCCTTTCAAAGCCTAAGGAGGGGGAGCATGTCCCCCTCCTATTAATTTTTATGTTAAACCCAGGGAGATGGTGATCCCCGGGGATCAAACTGTCCTTGGAGATGGAAGTTGAATTCTTCCCCTCCTGTTTTCTTACACTAAGGTATGCCTCTGGGACCTGGTCCACCCGGGGCTGGGAAAAAAACCATGGGAAACTGCGCTTGTTTTTTTCATTTTTCTTCGGATCTGCTTATCTGATTATTTGACCTGGCAGGGTCCCTGAGGGAGCCCAGCACTAGGCCTAGGTGGTCAGGGTATTTCTTCCCTGACCCGTTTTCTTTATTTTTCATATTTTTTGTATTTTTCATATTATTGTGGGACTCGGCTGAGTTTGAGTCCTCGGCCAATCAAATTTTAGCACAGAGACTGTCAGATCGGTGGAGGATCTGCGTTCCTTGATATCTATATGTATCTTTCCTTTAATATCTGAAAATCTACTGAATGGACTTGTATCTAAAAGGGCTCTTTCTGGACCAAGAGCTACCTTTCTTTCAAACTTGGTGTAATTCCATCCAGCGGTTCAGGCTATAGTCATGTTAAAAATCCCTATTTGAAATTACAAGGGGAAAACATATTTTGGGACCCTCCCTTTTTCTTGGGCTGACGAACCACTCCAAAACTTTCAATGCAGAGTCTGGCATACGAGTTTTGATAAATTTGTGAAGATTTGTCAAACACTGCCAAAGTTACTGGCAAAACAAAAAGTGCTTTTCCTATAATTTTATTTTATTTTATATATATATATGTGATATATGTGTATATTATATATATATATATATATATATATATATATATATATATATATATATATATATATATAATATACACATATATCACAAAAAACACATGTTGAAGTGATGTTACTGTTAGGTGACTATGTCAGTGACAACATTAAGGTTTTGAACTCAACAGACCACAGAAATTCACCAGTTATACCTATCAGAGTTATTTATAACTTGTGCCCCAGACATGCACTGCTTATGATATCACATATTACATCACTCATGCTATATTCTCTGACATCATTTATGACATTACTGATGACATTTCAAATTAAATCTTTGATGACATCAGTGATGACCTCATCCAATATTCTTTTGTACACATTACTCTATAAGCTAGTATGGCATTAGAAGCCTGAAGGGAAGTACTAAGTAGCTCAGAATTATATGAAGCATCATTAATGTCATCACAGACACACCTCCTTTAGACGTAACAAGCATGTGTTTTGTACAGCATTGACCCTATACCATACAATTCACTGGTAGCCTAGTTCACATTAACAACCAACCACAGATATATGGGTAACCTTTATTGTACATGCTGTTGAATTATACATATAACTGTTCAGAAAAAAACACAAGTTCCTCAAGATACTCAGGGCCTCATTCCGACCCTGGCGGTCATGGACCGCCAGGGCCGGGGACGGAGGAAGCACCGCCAACAGGCTGGCGGTGCTTCTGGGGCAATTCTGACCGCGGCGGTAAAGCCGCGGTCAGAAAAGGGAAACTGGCGGTTTCCTGCCGGTTTTCCCCTGCCCCAGGGAATCCTCCACGGCGGCGCTGCAAGCAGCGCCGCCATGGGGATTCCGACCCCCTTCCCGCCAGCCTGTTCCTGGCGGTTTACACCGCCAAGAAGAGGCTGGCGGGAACGGGTGTTGTGGGGCCCGTGGGTGCCCCTGCAGTGCCCATGCCACTGGCATGGGCACTGCAGGGGCCCCCTAACAGGGCCCCATTAAGATTTTCAGTGTCTGCAAAGCAGACACTGAAAATCGCGACGGGTGCCACTGCACCCGTCGCACACCAGCAACTCCGCCGGCTCCATTCGGAGCCGGCTTCATCGTTGCTGGGGCTTTCCCGCTGGGCGGGCGGGCGGCCTTTTGGCGGTCGCCCGCCCGCCCAGCGGGAAGGTCAGAATGACCGCCCCGGTCATTTGACCGCGGTACGGTCTTTTGGCAGTCTCTGCCCGGCGGGCGGCGCCCGCCGCCCGCCGGGGTCGGAATGACCCCCTCAGTGTCTCTTTCAAAATGAATACCCTACTACGGACAGCTTTTATCTGTATCAAACACTCAGTCAATGAACCAACATTGAGAAATGAAGTTGATATTAACAGAAACGTGGGTACTATAAACAGAGTTTATCCTATGAAGAGAGTTTACTCTGTACCACACTGTTTGTAAATAGTGAAACTTTCATGAAAATTACACCACAGAGTAGTGTAAAGAATCAACTAAAAATGTGTACACTCTATGCAATACTTGTCTAACTATTTGCTTAAAATAACCAAGATCTGAATGTGCTAAAAATCATACTCCCTGCAATGTTTATACTGTGGTAAAAAAATTAAAGATAGCCAATTTTTGCAAAACAAGCAATTGTACATAGGTAAGTATGCTATGTAGAAATTGCCATGGTGAGACAAGTCTGTCTAATAACTCAAGACATCTTACAGCACTTAATATCTCCTACTTAGCATCTTTGTCCTGTTGGAAACTCTTTCTGCAAAACCAAAAGACAAGCGTGGAACATACTTGACACAAGTCATAAATTGTCATCTGCACAGAGTTACTGTTGCTATGATTTATAATGTGTTCAATACCTCTACACGCCTATGATGCATTAGGAGCACAACCATTTTGTAAACACTTACACTCATTAGCTTGACAAAATTTGGTAGAAAAGTAATATGGTAGATTCTTAATTCTGTGTAAATTATAAAACAAACACACTCATTGGATGATGCCATCTGTGATGTCATTTGAGATATCATCAGTGATATTATAGAGATTGTCACGAGTGATGTAATTTGCAAGATCAAAAGCAGTGCATGGGAGGGTGCAAATTATAGTGAGTTCTGCTAACCACAACTGGTGAACTTCTGTAGTTTTTTTGTTCAAAACGTTAATGTTGTCACTGACATGTTCACTTAACGTTAACTTCACTTTTACCTTTGACTTTTCAGCAAATTTGTAAGGTTTGTTTTAAACAAAAGCAGATCTTTTCATGACACTTAACCATAATGTTACTTTAGCCATTGTTTTTTTTTCAGCAAATTTCAAAGGTTTTTTTTTTAAACAAAAGCTGTTCTTTTTATCATACCTCAATATAACTTTACTTTAACCTTTGGTTTTGTCTAGTGCATACCCTATTCTACAGCTGCAAAAAAACACAAGGTAATGTATTGGAGGACCATGTGTACGTGTAATTATGGCAATATGGTTGTTCCTCAAGTGTCTTCATCCAGAAATAAATGGGCGTATGGAGAAAACGGCGGGACTACAGACAAAGAGTTGAATCTCCACCAACCAAGGGTACTTACTCTTAATCATATGAAGTAAGTGCTTCTTTGTTTGGTGGAAATATCCTCATACTCCTTTGCATCACAAATTTGAACACTACACCTGTGTAAAGGACCATGAGGTAATGTCTCCAGCGACCTTATGTACGCGTAATTTTGGCAATATAATTGTTCTTCAAACGTCTTCATACAGAAATCAGTGACAAAATGAATCCTTGACTAGAGAAAACTACAAGACTATAGACAAACATTTGAATCTCCACCAAAGAAGGGTACTTCCTCTTAATTATATGGAGTAATTGTTTCTTTTTTTGGTGGAGATGTCCTAATATTCCTCTGCATTTAGAGTCTGCCATCAATATCGGCAGAAAATGTGCTCAGGTCCCTTTGGTAAGTTGAGCTGTCCATCAAGCCTGGAAAATAGCAGGAAAAACGTTGCATACTACTAACATGGAAGAGGTGGGTCCAAATGGGCAGAAATTGCTGGTGATTTTGCACCTTTCCATATTCAATAGCAATTAGAAGAGGAAGCATCAACTGTGCTGTCAGACCTGGAGATGACAAGAGAGAACCCACTCTTCTTGGACCATCGCATTCAACATCAATGCTAGAGAAAAACACACTTGCTTTCCCATGGCCAAGCACAAAAAATGTTGGTTGAGTTATCCTTTACATAAATGGGGCTTCAACTGGGGCACTCAGAGAACCTTAATTTTTTTTAAGTGGAAGGAGGCCGCATGGCCCCCTCCTCAAGCCTATTTTTGCCCTGGGGACCTCCATAACCTGGGCCTTCAGCATTTAAAAGTGGGTGCGCTGGTGCCCACCCATCACCCGGGCCTTCAGCATTTAAAAGTGGGTGCGCTGGTGCCCACCCACATTGGAGGCTGCCAGGAGGAGCCTTAGAGACCCCATGGCCCCAGCCAGATCCCAAAGCCTGCTGTTAGCTGGCAGGAGCATTTTTAAAGCTCCTGTCCATTGAGAGTAACCTTGTTTTTACTTCTCTTTGGTGGGAGTTTTAGAAATGCTCCCGCCAGATAGGAGCAAACACATTTTTCCTGCCCACACTGGTGCAGGCAGGGATACTGGTGTGTCCCAGGGGTGAGCTGCCCGGGACAGAAAAAGTGAGCCGATCCCAGGCGAAGGGGTCACTGGGGCCATAAAAGGCTCAGGAAAGGGTGCTGTGCTGCCCCTCCACCTTTTCTTAAAAGTGACAGACCTGGGAGGAGCGCCCCCCAGGGCCTTCTAAAGACTCGGAGAGGGGGACTCTGTGGCCCTGCTTCCTTATTCAATACTTTGGACTCCAGGGGAAATCTTTAGGGCTCTGGGCCAAACACAGTTCAGGGAGGGGTCAGCGTGACCCCTCCCCATATTTACCAAATTGGGCCCTGGCTGAAGGGTTCAGCGGGCTGAATATGGCTCAGGGAGGGCATACACGACCTGCATGTGTCCACCCCCTTAATTAAACAATAAGGTCCCGGCCATCATTTTGTTGCTTTTTTTTTTTTGCCTCAATCCCACGGGACTCTTCTAGGATCACAACAAAAATTTCCGTTTTATTTTTTTGGGCTCCTGACGGGGGTCCCTCTTGTTTCTAGGGGGACATGGTATGCCTAACCTGTCCCCTCATATGATTTTTTTTTTTAAAAACAGTCAGGACATTGTTGTGCCAAATCTGGTGTTCCAGGAGTTTGGAAGACCAGGATGCTCCAGACACCTTGTTCCAGTCTTGATGCGAAGGTTTGGAGGTGTTTTTCTACAGGTGTGTGTTTGTGATCTGACCAGATGATCAGTGTGGGCTTTTCTACAGTGATGTCACTGATGCTGGTGAATATGGGGCCCAGGAGGTGTCTGGTGGTGTATGTGGACCCTGTTGTATGATGGAAGAGGGTGAGATTAGACAGTTCCTTGAGGCTGAAGGTCATGTTTGGATCAGTGGGTGGTCTTCCAGGTGGAAGTTTAAGTCACCAAAGAGGATGAAGGTGCTGATGTCAAGGATACGATGAAATTGTGATGGTACTTGCAAAATAAGTGGTTAGTCCCAGTGTGGGTGGGTAGTAGATGAGGTTGCCGCTCAAGGTGTAGCTAGCAATGATGTGGAGCTTGAAGGACTGGTGCTCCATGTGCACGGAGATAGTTACTGATGTGGTGGTGGTGCAGCAGATGGTTTCCTTGAAGATGAAGGTGATTCCTCCTGTGGGTTTGAGTGGTATGTCATGTCTGGCTATCTTGTAGCTGGGTGGACTCTCTGTGGCAATGCCGGGGCCTCACCATGGGTCAGCCAGGCCCATGTCAGGAAGAGCAGTTCTGGTGAGTGGTAGTGAAGCAGGTCCCAGATTTCGGTTGCATGTTTGGTGAGAAAGCAGGTGTTGAGGAGTATGCAGGACAGGGAGGAGACTGGTGCAGTATGTGTCAGGTGTGTGTGATTGAGAGTGAGAGGATAGTTGAGTGCTTGTGTGTTAAAGGTGTTCTGCGGGAGGATACAAGTGAACTTGCAGATCACACAGGAGATCACCTCCTTGGTATTGTGAGGTGCTGAACTACTGCAACACTGAGAGAGTGTTTGGGATTTAGCTCATGGAGAGTGATCGTGTGGTAGCAGTGGGGGGCTGGGACAGTGGAGGTCTCTTGGAGCTGAGTGCAGCTGGGGTGTGGATGGGCAAAGTCGTCCTTACATTTGATACGCCACTGGTGCAACAGTGCTGCACGACATGCCTGCTAAGTGCAGTCTGCATTAAGTAAGTCCGGAAGGGGAAGAAGAGCCCGAGGTAGAGGGCGGGCCAAGTAAGGGCTTGGGATGCAGGATTGTGGGTTGCTGGGAGCGCTGTAGAAGCAGGAATAGGTAAGGATTTCAGGGAAGTGGAATGAGCACAGAAAAGAGTGGAGAAACACTGAAATTACCACAGAAAAAGAGTGGGAAAAGTGAAAAGGGCACAGAAAAAAATGGAAAAGGGATAGCGGCACAAAATAAACAGAGGTGAAACAGCGTAGGTGGAACAGCTAAGTAGGCACAAAATAAGAGTTGGAAGAAGTGGAAAATCAGCAAAACAGAAGTAAGAAAATAGGAAAACATAAGTGAGAAAGAGCGGAGCTAGAGTGAGGGTGTGAGAAAGAAGGCGACAGTGGGGGGAAGCAGCAGGAGAAGGAGGCAGGACGCCTCTGAATGCAGAGGAGTAGGGTCTTCAAGGGCCAAGCCTGGGTGGAGGTCCTATGGTGTTTTCAGAAAGTGCAATGGACAATGGCTCTGCAGACTCTCAAAAGTGAGTTAGAAAGCCACTCAGTGCAAGAGTTTTCAGCTCGCCTGATACTCACCGCTGACATCAGCGCATGACAGGGATACCGAGAGTTCATAGAGAATCATATGACATATGGTGACACCATGTGATTTGGCAGGCTGTTGCTCCTACCGCTTAGTGACATTCAGAACTGCTGTACATCTTTGCGACTCTCGCAGCACTGATGGGCTTTATATGCATGACAGCAGAAGCTGTGGACCCCCAGTGACAATGGCATCCTGACCGCAGAAAAGGGTCATGTTTGGCCCACAGTTCAATGCGACAACGAAGACTGCACAATTATCCCACTCCACAGACTTCCCACCTGCGCGCTGCACATCGACCTCTTGGGATTAGCTATTAGCTTCTACGGGCAGAGGTTTATCCTTTTAATCCACTCATTTACAACGGTGCTTAAAAACAGATTACTGGATTTACTCAGCAGCTGGATTTCATGGAGACTAATGAGACCTTGCGGCGGTCTCAATAAACGCTTCATTGTTTCTCTGAAACCATTTTATTGGCATTACAGGATAAAGATGGGGAGCATGTTAATTTCACTTTTGTATTTTTCGCACATCACCCCTGAAGAAGGCTGCAGGGCATTTGACGCGCATCCACAACAATGAGGCACAAATTAGCGCCCATAAGAAATCACCGAAACCCTTATTAAACATTATTAACCTGCATAGGTCATACAGCTACAAGCAGAAATGTGTTGATTTTTTTTAATCAATATCTATAGCACAGATGAGCACCAACAGCAAAACCCACTGCATCCTGAACAAAGCCAGGGCGCGGGGTACCTTAAGGAAATTGCAATTACGGCATTAGGATTTTAAAGTGCTTCCCAGTAGACGCAATGCTGGAAAAATGATCTACTCCGAATACTTAGACCACACAGAGGTGTTACATCACAACAACTACGGTCTTACTGGGTACAGTCACCATGCACTAAAGGGCCCAGTACAGGAATCTCAGTTGTGGTGCTGCAGCGTACTAGAAGGCATTAGCTTTATAGGGTGCACATGTTCACAGCATAACCAAGGTCATCAGATGAGGCTGGAAGAACTTAAGACAGAGGTAAGCAGTACGAAATGCCTACCTGATCACTGCAGAGTAAAGCTGCAGAAAGTGGACATTCACCTGGAAGGAGTAAATGATGGCAACACATGAAGTAGATTCCCCTAGGTAAATAATAGAGACTTGGTGGAACTAATGGTTTAGGCATTGGAAGCTGATGTCCCCTTGAGTCCTGAATCCTTAGGGCATCCAATGTTGTAACTGGTGCTTCATGAATGCATGCAGTTGAAAGTGTTGAGTTGTTGGACATTAACTTCCATATGGCAGGTAGTACCCCATCACCTGTTTTGACTGCTACCTATTTATTTTTGTTACTGCACCTCAGAAAGCTTCACTGTCTCCCTATTCACAAGCACAGCCTATTCAACCTTCTCAAAGACACATACAAAGCCCTACAAAGCCCTACACAAAACAGGAACAGAATACCTGAACAGCTGCATACACTTCTACCAACCCATCAGACACCAACACTCTCCCTTACTCTCAGTTGCCCACATAACCCGTGTTGGACTTTTTTCCTTACGCAGGGTCATCCCCAGTCTTTTTCCCTCCTTCCTCATGTTTTTTCTGACTTCTCGCTGTTGGCTCTAGGACTCTGAGCACTTTTTTTTATTTTTTTTTATTTTTTATCTTTTCTTTTATTGTTAATAACACAATATGATACAGAGTCAGTGGGATCAGGGTCCCGTCAATCTGGAGTAATTACACATCAGTGATATTAGGAAACCAAAGGAGATTTAAAAACGCGTAAGGCACAAACATGGTATCAGTCGTAATATAAAAACTTGAGGTAGAGTTCACTTCCAACATATTTTAGGCTATGTGGGGGAGTTTAAAGAGGGTAAAGATATAAGGGTAAAGGGTAGGTTATACCTGTTCAGACGAAAGGACCGGGGAGTGCCACCCTGGGAAGCGAGGGATGTCGCTGCACGGGTAATGGGTGTTGCAGCTCATGTCAACTCTGTGGTCAGTTTCGGTTGGGACCAGGTGACTAGCAGACGACATAGGGAAAAGGATCTACCATGGAGGTCTGTTTGGAGCGTTGCTGGAAGGGGACGTTCGGACTCTAGTGGGTGTTTTAGAAAGAGACGTGGGGATAAGGGGCGAGGGGGAGAGAGAAAGAGAGAGAGAGAGAGAGGAAAGAAAGTAAGAAAGAGGGAAAAGGAGAAAAGAAGAAGAAACAGTAGGAAAAGGGAGAGGGAGAAGGGGAAGAAGAGAAAAGAAAAGGAAGAGTGGGAGAGGAGGAAAGAATAGAGAAGAGAGGAAGAGAAGGGGAGATAAGGAGGGGGAGAGGGGGGAAAATACAGAGGGAGGGGGAGGTACGGGAGCGAGGGGGAGAGGGGGGAAGAGACGCATGTGGGGGAGGGGAGGGAAAGGGAAGGGAGAAGGGAACAGAGGTGGTTCCGGGTAGGGCACTATTGCCCCCTTGTAAGGAAGGGAGCCCATACCTGTAGGAATAATTGAGCTTGGTCTTGTAAGTTATAGATGATCCGTTCATGCATAGCAGTGCGGATCATGGCTGTAATCCATTCCTCCGGGCTTGGGGGGGTCTCTGACCGCCAGTGTCTGAGTATGCAAATTTTTGCAGTAGCTAACGCTGTGTGCAACAGTCTCTTGTGTGGTCTAGGGAGGTCTGGTAGGGAGGTCGTATCTTGCAGAAGTATAAGGGCAGGAGGAAGTGGTGACGGAAGTGACATTACTTCAGCCAGAGTGGAGCTCACAGCATCCCAGAGTGGTCGTACTGTTGTACAGTTTACTAAGATATGTATCAGGTCACAGGATGTTTCTGGACATCGCCAGCAGTTTGCATGCGGGAGGAGTCCGGTCCTATGCAGTTTCGCTGGGGACCAGTGCCATTCATGTAAGATTTTGAAGAGGCAGAATTTCAAGCGTGCTTCCCGGGTGCCTCTGTCTAGTGTCTCTAGGGTAGCTTCCCAATCATCTGGGTCTAGATCCTGCTGCAGCCTGGTTTGCCACCGTAGACGTAGTTTGTCCATTAGCGGTTGGGAGTAAAGCCGTCGAATAATTAGATCATATAGACCCGACATTACTCCCTTGCATTGTCCCCATTGCTGCAGGTAAGCCACTATCGGTGAGGGCAGGGATCCCCGCAGTGGAGGTGTACTCCTTTGGGAGAGACAATGCTTGAGTTGCATGTATCTCCATTCCTGGTTCGGGTGTAGGCCGAACTCCTCCCGTAACTTGGGGAAGGGTTTGAGCACATCGTTCTCCAGGACCTGTGAGAGGGTGAGGATGCCTGCCTGTTTCCATTGAGGCCAATGGAGTACCTCACCACCTATGCGTAGGCCACTGTTGTGCCACAGGAGCGCTTGGGCATGTATGAGGGGGTGGACCCCAAACAGTCTGTGGGCCCTTTGCCAGGATGCCCTGGTCGCCGCCAGGATAGGATTCACTGAGTTAGTGGCTGGGAGGTCTGCACTGTAGGGTCCACTGAGTCCTTCGTTCGCAGTCAGGAGTAGTTTTTCCACTGCTATCCATAAGGGGGGATCTGGTATATTCGATAGTGTATTGGATAACTGAGACATTTGGAGGGCTAAAGAGTCGTGTTCCATTGATGGGAGTCCCATTCCCCCGTTTATGTGGCGGGCCAAATGCTTGGCTGGTGATAGCCGCGGTCGCATTGTGCCCCACACGAATGATCTGATTAGTGCATCAATGCCTCTTAGTGTGGAGAGGGGCACTTGTAAGGGCAGGAGACCTAGGATATAGGTGAAGCGGGGTACCGTCACCATGACTCTGAGCACTTTATCACTGCTGACCAGTGCTAAAGTGCAGGTGCTCTCCCATCTAAAGTTGATATGATTGGCTTATACATAATTGGCATATTAAATTGACCAATAAGTTCCTTGTACGGTGGTATCTCTATACCCGGGGCCTGTAAATTAAATACTACTAGTGGGCCTCCAGCACTGCTTGCGCCACCCACTGAAGTAGACTTTCAAACCTGTCTCAGTGTGCGCAGTTTTCTGCCACAGGGACCTGGCATCTAAATTTACTTGCCGGGCCCAGAAGTCCCCTTTCACTACATGTAAGTCACCCCTAAGGTACACCCTAGCTAGCCCTATGGGCAGGGTGCCATGTATGTAGAAGGCAGGACATTTGCCAGGTTGCGTGGCCTGTCCTGGTAGTGACAAACAGCCTAACTTGGTGTCTCACTGCTGTGAGTGCTGCCGTCTCATAGGATTGCATTAGAAATGCCCTGCATTATGTGTAAAGGTATTGTCTGATTTATGAGGGTAGCTTAGGCGTGTTTGGTATGGTTGTGATGGTGATAATAAATTCTGCTTACTGGTATAGGTGTATTTTTTATTACTATTACAGGAATGCCACTTCTAGGAAGAACGCATTTATCTGTGCTTATGACTCTGGTGTTTTGCAGCTTGACTCCAATCCACCTCTGGGCAGAGTGACAGTTGGGGCTTTGTGCATACTTTTCAGACAGCCTGAGCACAGGGAGGGTGGAGGTGTCACAGAGGTGCATCAGCATACTGAATAGTCTTCCTGGGTTGAGAGAAGGGAGAGGCGGGGCACACCCACATTTGTAAAGCTGTGCCCTGGCCTCACACAATAGGGTCATTAACCTCCCACTGATGTTTGGAGCCTGTGCTGAGGGAGAGAGGGGGCACTCCCAGAACCAGTTGTAACTGGCTGGAACCTCCTCTCCCTGCCATTGCAAAACATTGTAAGGACTGAGTATAAGTACAGGGGAATTTTCCCCACACTTTGGAGACGCTTGAAACATCCTGGAACTGGACACAGAAATGCTGTTTGGAGCTTTTGCTGGCCGAAAGAAATAACCGCCACGACCCGGGCTGTGTGGTTGCTATGCGCCGGAGTCACGCTGCTTTCCCGTGCCCCCGGGACACCAGGAGAATCCTTGTTGTGGTTTATCTGGAGATCGAGCGCTCCTGTTGTGCCCCCAGGGTGAAGCTCACCCAATGAAGAGCCCCCGGGGCACTGGCAGGCACCGACTTTGGTGCCTGCCTCCTTCTCGACGGACAGGCGGGCCGCTGCATGCAGTTGGAAGCCGGGCGGAGGGAAGGAAACCTCATCGGAGGTTCCCTCTGGCCCCAACGAGGCTGTCCTGCTTTCTCCGTGACCGCGGGCAGGGCGGAAGCCTCGCCGGAGGCCCCCTGTGCCACCGGTCCTCGGTTTGGCCCTTGTGTGGGCCAGTATTGAGCTTTGGGTCTCCCCCTCCTTTCGTGGAGGGCCAGTTCAGGCCCAGGGGGGAGCCCTATAATGACCCCGGGTCCCAAGAGAGACCTGCCCTTGAAACAGAGGGGGTGCGTGTCGACCCCCCCTCCTCCTTGCATTTCTTACCGGATTGTGCCCCACCCCCCTGGTGAGGGCCGGTGGAGGCCTGGGGGTGCCCCCAGTGATCGCAGGCCCCAAGAGGGGCCCGTTAGGAGTATAGAGGGGGTGCGTGCCACCCCCCTCTCACCCACAATTGTTAGGGAGGCCCCCACATTGCACAGAAGAACGCCGGGTGCCGCTTCTTTGTTCTTCTAGACACTGGCGGTGCGGGCTCCATCAAACCAGGTACTTTTAGAGGACTAATATATTTATAATCCAAGTTCTGCCTAAAGACTTTGCTGATTGATTTATATTGCCTGCCTGTTTGATGATGCTTTTACATTAGTGTGCAAATGTTTCTTTTATGGACATTACTTGCTGATATGTACTTTTATGACTTGCCATATGTTTCTAATGTTCCTACTATGGGCATGTTCTGATATCCTTATGACAAGTGTTGTGGTGTAATATTGTGTCTTCTGACTACTGCTTATGTTGCAGAATACTAAGTAACATGTGTGTTATGTGTGACTACTGCTAGTTTGCAGAGTAACTAATGTGTAGCATTCTGACAACTGCTTAGGTAGCAGGATAGTACTGATATGTGATGTTTGGTCTAATAATTGCATTGTGTACAATACAGTATATTTTCATATAATCTGGTGTTGTGTTTCCTTTGTGGTGGAGATATTGTGTCACATGTGTTGTGTGTGTTGTGTGTGTTGTGCAAACGCTTTAACATTACACAAAGGGAGAGTATATGGGAGCAAGAAGAACACACACCGTACTCGACTCCCAAAAAACAATACTAAATCACAAATGAGAGTACGGGGTTCTTGCAACGTAAGTAGGTCGGTAGTGTATCAATTGTGACACTAGACCACTCGTATACCTCGACTAGAGGTGAAATGTGGGTGAGCTGTGGAGTGGTGTATGGTCTGTGAGGGATTTAGTGCAAACGCTTTACACATTGCCTCTGGGATAGGCCTGACTGCTCGTGCCAAGCTACCAAGGGGGTGAGCAGGGGTTATCTTGGACGTGTAACTCCCTTGCCCTGACTAGAGTGGGTAGGTTCTGCCTGGCTGAGGTGCATACCCTAGCCAACCAGAAACCCCATTTCTAACAACCCGCATTTGCAAAAGCAAAACTGGAAGTCACTGATTCTCCTACATCGCACTCAAGACATGGAAAGACCACCACCCACACATCAGAGCCTTCTACTTACTTCTTGAGTTTCACAAGAAGCTAAAGACCTGGCTCTTTGTGTATGAACCCGAAGAACCATAAATCTACATACTTCCCCAAGTGCTTGGATACCCTCTTGCGTGATTAGTGCATTTTACAAATCAACATACGGTATGGTACCTTACCATACCATACCATACTACATAAAACAATACGTAACATAAGAAAATCATCCAGAATCATTATTTGGACTGTTTGAAAGTGAAAGCTCACATTGGTATTACACATCTTCTAAAGCTAAATGCATCACTAAGTGTTAGAAATGGGGTTTTGGTTGACAGTCAGGTTACCCCCTCTTCAAGCAAGGACCCTCACTCTATTCAGGGTAAAAAAGAATCACCCTCAGCTAACCCCTGCTTACCCCCTTGGTAGCTTGGCAGAGCAGTAGGCTTAACTTCAGAGTGCTAGGTGTAAAGTATTTGTACCAACACACACAGTAACTTAATGAAAACACTACAAGATGACACAACACCAGTTTAGACAAATAGGAAATATTTATCTAAACAAAACAAGACCAAAACGACAAAAATCCACCATACACAAGTCAAGTTATCAATAGAAATGCAAAAAGATTCTTTAAGTAGTTTTAAACACACACTAGCGCTGCTAGAGTGAAAATGTACCTGGTGTGCGTCAAAAATAACCCTGCACAGGCGGGTGTGCGTCAAAAATAACTCCGCACGGCGGTACTAGTCAAAAATCCAGCCGCATGATGATCCGAAAATCCCGCAACGCAGGTTGTGATCTCCCTGCCTCCCTCCGTCAGCGATGGTGCGCATCGTTTCTCCTGGTCTGTGCGTCGATTCTTCGGTCGCGTTTCCTGCAAGCGTCATTTCTCAGCTGCGGAGCTGACGGCGCATCATTTTTTCAGCCGCAGATGGGATTCGCATCAATCTTTTCCCCGCACGGCGCTCTGTACGTGGATTTTCTTGTCTTTAGGCTGCCAGCTTCTCCTTTCAGGGTCCCAGGAACTGGATGGGCACCACAGGGCAGAGTAGGAGCCTCTCCAGGGACTCCAGGTGCTGGCAGAGAGAAGTCTTTGCTGTCCCTGAGACTTCAAGCAACAGGAGGCAAGCTCTAGATCAACCCTTGGAGATTTCTTCTCAAGATGGAAGGCATACAAAGTCGAGTCTTTGCCCTTTTACTCTGGCAGAAGCAGCAACTGCAGGATAGCTCCACAAATCACAGTCACAGGCAGGGCAGCTCTTCTTCCTCAGCTATTCAGCTCTTCTCCAGGAAGAGGTTCTTCTTGGTTCCAGAAGTGTTTCTAAAGTCTGTGGTTTTGGGTGCCCTTTTTATACCCAATTTCTCCTTTGAAGTAGGCCTACTTCAAAGTAAAGTCTCTTTGGAATGTGAAATCCTGCCTTGCCCACACCAGGCCCCAGACACTCACTAGGGGGTTGGAGACTGCATTGTGTGAGGGCAGGCACAGCCCTTTCAGGTGTGAGTGACCACTCCTCCCCTCCCTCTTAGCACAGATGGCTCATCAGGATATGCAGACTACACCCCAGCTCCCTTTGTGTCACTGTCTAGTGTGAGGTGCAACCAGCCCAACAGTCAAACTGACCCAGACAGGGAATCCACAAACAGGCAGAGTCACAGAAATGGTATAAGCAAGAAAATGCCCACTTTCTAAAAATGGCATTTTCAAACACACAATCTTAAAATCAACTTTACTAAAAGGTGTACTTTTAAATTGTGAGCTCAGAGACTCCAAACTCTACATGTCCATCCGCTCCCAAAGGGAATCTACACTTTAATCAGATTTAAAGGTAGCCCCCATGTTAACCTATGAGAGGGACAGGCCTTGCAACAGTGAAAAACGAATTTAGCAATATTTCACTGTCAGGACATATAAAACACATTACTATATGTCCTACCTTAACCATACACTGCACCCTGCCCTTGGGGCTACCTAGGGCCTCCCTTAGGGGTGCCTTACATGTAAGAAAAGGGAAGGTTTGGGCCTGGCAAGTGGGTACACTTGCCAAGTCGAATTTACAGTTAAAACTGCACAGACATTGCAATGGCAGGTCTGAGACATGATTACAGAGCTACTTATGTGGGTGGCACAGCCAGTGCTGCAGGCCCACTAGTAGCATTTGATTTTCAGGCCCTGGCACCTCTAGTGCACTTTACTATGGACTTACTAGTAAATCAAATATGCCAATCATGGATAAACCAATTACATACAATTTTCCACAGAGAGCATATGCACTTTAGCACTGGTTAGCAGTGGTAAAGTGCTCAAACAGCAACAGGTCAGAAAAAATAGGAGGCAGGAGGCAAAAAGATTGGGGATGACCCTGCATAAGCAAAAAAGTTCAACACGACCCCCTACCAGCCTAAAGCCAGGGGAGAACAATCAATACCTTGATGTACTTCCCTGATTGGGGCGATAGAACAAGGACCCAGGCCCACAACAGCAGGGGCATGTTCCAGTTCTACGCCTTCCTGACTCCAGTTGGGTCCCTCTGTCTATACTCTCAGGGCCCACTAAACTAACCCATGGGGAACCCTTCTCCACATCTGCAGACACCATCTGTGCAGCGCCTAACTTTACTTTGCTCACAGATGTATTGCAATAGGCAGATAGTACCACCAGGGCCAACACAGTGGTGTTGCCCACTCCACCCCCGGGGTGTGACTCTCATCCCACCCCCAGGGGCAACTCTGTCCACCAGGACAGCAAGCCACAGTGGCCCTGGACAACTGTCAGGGATGAGAGCCCGACCTCAGGCCTCTCCAACCACTGTGACTGTGGAGAGTGGAGGGAGGTAGCCCCAGGTGCCTGGCACCCTTTGACCACTCTCTCTTCCACCAGGTCAGGGATGACAACCTGACCCTGGTCCTCCCCTCTGGGGCTCTGTACCCTCCCTGCAAGAGCGGCGCCCCCAGAGTCCAACATTTTCAGGGTGCTTGTAGAAGCAGTCCTGCACAATTCTTCCACCAGTACAGGGACGTAAACCTACAACTGGTCCTCCAACCTGGGGTCTGTACCTTCAGGTTGGACCAGGGCCAGGGGTGAGGCTTCCCTCTCCCTGCCCTCCCTTCTGGGGTCCTGCACCCCCCAACAAGGAGTCTCCCCCCAGAAGACAACATGGTAGGGGCACTCTTAGCAGTAGCCCCTTCCTCCAGGTCAGGGGGGACACCCTGAACCTGGCCTTCCAATCCAGGGTCTCTACCCTTAGATTGCAATGGGGCTAGGGGTGAGGCTCTCTCTCCCCTGCCCCTACTCTCAGGGTTCTGCACCCCCCACTCAGGGAGAGTACCCCTTGAAATCACACCAGGGGGGGTGATTGGGCAAACCACCCACCCCTTCAGGTCAGGGATTACCCCCTGCACCTGATCCTCCAGTCCAGGGTCTGTACCACAGACTGGACCACTGCCTGGCAACCCGGGACTTCCTGGGGGCATACCTACCCCCCACCAGGTCAGAGTTTACCCTCTGAACCTGGTCATCCAACCCAGAGTCACCACCCTGCGGGTGAACCACTGCCTGGTGCACCAGGACTTCCTTGGGAGCCCACTTACCCCCCATCAGGTCAGAGTTTACCCACTGAACCTGATCATTGAACCCAGAGTCACCACCCTGTGGTTGAACCATTGCCTGGCACACCAGGACTTCCAGGGGGGCACACTTACCCCCCTCAAGGGACACACTGTCCCCAAGGGCCACACAAGAGTCTGGCTGGCGCAGGTCTACTGACCTCTGCCCATCTGACAGAGTCTGGATTCTCCCCAACCCAGAAATGGTCTCACCAAGGTCATTCCTGGGGGGCTCTGCTCTCAGAGCTGACCCCTGACCCTCCAGGTTCTCCACTTGGGTCCGCAACCCCTTCTCAAACCTCTGTCTGGACTTCTGCACCCTCTCACTAGGAGTGATACTGGCAGACACCAGAACTGGTGGGACGCTGGCTACAGCCGCCCCCCAAGTTCTCCTGACACTGTGGGGTCTCCCTCAACAGATGGCCCTACGGTACAGGCTAGGTTTCCCTCTTGGAGTTCCCTCTTGGAACACTCCCGGACCTGGGACCGGATCTTGGGTACCTTGGGCCTCAGCCCATCCCCATTCCCTCTCCTCTGAGACTGGACATGGGGTCCCTCACCCATCCCACTACACTGGGACCTATCTGGGACACTACAATCCTTCCCAACCTCACCTGGTTGAGAACTACCTAGACCACTCCTCTCAGGAGCACCCCAAATGCCTCTTCAGACTCTCTGGTACTCACCCAGAAGTCTGCCTCCATTGTAAGCTCCCTGGGGTCAGAGAACTCACACTCCACCTGGTGTTGGCGTAGCTCTGGAAAATAAGGAGTAGACATATGCTCTCCAGCAATTACATCACTCAGCCCCTCACATGAATGAACCAAAGTACCCTTCACCCAACCATCCAGTGACTCTGTTTTGAAAAAGCACCCCACATCACCCTCCTGAGACTGATGAGACAGTACCTGACTGTCCCTGACACTCAACCCACACTCTTCTGGGATGTCTTCACACTCCGTAACCAGGACTTCTACCCGGGGGGAACCCCTCTCCCTGTCACTCTCACCTAGAGTCAGTAGAGTGTCCCTCCCACCAGTAGGAATATGACTCCCCATGCCAGTTCCCCAATCTACCACAGGGACCATGTGCATCACTGGAGCTACCTCATACCCCTGAACCTCCTGGCGTGTGTTTACTCCCTCCTTCAAGTAGGGCACCACATCTCTGGGCATGTGCACTTCTTCAGCAGTACTGGATACAAGATTTTTGCTGCCACCATCTGAACTGGACTCAGCCCTCATGGCTTCCAGCTTCAGCTTTTCACAGCTCAGCTCTTGAGCTGCAATCCTTTCTTTTTCAAGGACTAAGGCTCTCTTCTCCTCAGCCCTCTCAAGCTCTGCTTCTAGCTCTTCCAGACTCCGGATTCGAGCTAGGAGCCAATCATCTCTTTCTGTTCCCTCCTCAGGGCCACTGACCTCCTCCTCAGAGTAGTCCTCCTCCTCAGAGTTGTTCTCCTCCTCAGACTCATTTGGTGGTGTTGCCTGACAACGTTTCAACTCATACTGAAACAGGGCTGACTCAAGATCCTCCCTTCTGGATTTCTTGTTCACAGCCAGTCCCCTTTCCATGCAGAAAGCTTTAAGCTGCCACTTTGTATACATAAATAGGTGCCAGAAATTGGCTTCCATTCTGCAAAGGCTTCACAACCAAAAACCAAAGTCCAAAAATATTAGCAACATTTCCAGGAGGACATCAGAGAACAAAAAGCAGAATCACAAGACAAGTAGTATGTGGTCACGTAGTGGTCTGAACTCAAAACAGTAGTGTACACTTAATCACTGTATGTCAAGTCCAAATACAAGTCCAAATCCCAACCGCTGATCACCAATGTTAGAAATGGGGTCTTTGGTTGACAGTCAGGTTACCCCCTGTTCAAGCAAGGACCCTCACTCTAGTCAGGGTAAAAAAGAATCACCCTCAGCTAACCCCTGCTTACCCCCTTGGTAGCTTGGCAGAGCAGTAGGCTTAGCTTCAGAGTGCTAGGTGTAAAGTATTTGTACCAACACACACAGTAACTTAATGAAAACACTACAAAATGACACAACACCAGTTTAGAAAAATAGGAAATATTTATGTAAACAAAACAAGACCAAAACGACAAAAATCTACCATACACAAGTCAAGTTATCGATAAAAATACAAAAAAAGTCTTTAAGTAGTTTTAAACACACACTAGCGCTGCTAGAGTGAAAATGTACCTGGTGTGCATCAAAAATAACCTCGCACGAGCGGGTGTGCATCAAAAATAACTCCGCACGGCGGTACTTGAGTCAAAAATCCAGCCACACGATGATCCGAAAATCCCGCAGCGCAGGTTGTGATCTCCCAGCCTGCGCGTCGTTTCTCCTGTTCTGTGCGTCGATTCTTCGGTCACGTTTCCTGCGAGCGTCGTTTCTCAGCTGCGGAGCCGGCGGCGCGTCGTTTTTCCAGCCGCAGATCGGATTTGCGTCAATCTTTTCCCCGCACGGCGCTCTGTGCGAGGATTTTCTTGTCTTTAGGCTGCCAGCTTCTCCTTTCAGGGTCCCAGGAACTGGATGGGCACCACAGAGCAGAGTAGGAGTCTCTCCAGGGACTCCAGGTGCTGACAGAGAGAAGTCTTTGCTGTCCCTGAGACTTCAAACAACAGGAGGCAAGCTCTAGATCAAGCCCTTGGAGATTTCTTCTCTAGATGGAAGGCATACAAAGTCCAGTCTTTGCCCTCTTACTCTGGCAGAAGCAGCAACTGTAGGATAGCTCCACAAATCACTGTCACAGGCAGGGCAGCTCTTCTTCCTCAGTTATTCAGCTCTTCTCCAGGAAGAGGTTCCTCTTGGTTCCAGAAGTGTTTCTAAAGTCTGTGGTTTTGGGTGCCCTTTTTATACCCAATTTCTCCTTTGAAGTAGCCCTACTTCAAAGTAAAGTCTCTTTGGAATGTGAAATCCTGCCTTGCCCAGGCCAGGCCCCAGACACTCACCAGGGGGTTGGAGACTGCATTGTGTGAGGGCAGGCACAGCCCTTTCAGGTGTGAGTGACCACTCCTCTCCTTCCCCCTAGCACAGGTGGCTCATCGGGATATGCAGGCTACACCTCAGCTCCCTTTGTGTCACTGTCTAGTGTGAGGTGCAACCAGCCCAACTGTCAAACTGGAAGAGTCACAGAAATGGTATAAGCAAGAAAATGCCCACTTTCTAAAAGTGGCATTTTCAAACACACAATCTTAAAATCAACTTTACTAAAAGATGTATTTTTAAATTGTGAGCTCAGAGACCCCAAACTCCACATGTCCACCTGCTCCCAATGGGAATCTACACTTTAATCAGATTTAAAGGTAGCCCCCATGTTAACCTATGAGAGGGACAGGCCTTGCAACAGTGAAAAACGAATTTAGCAATATTTCACTGTCAGGACATATAAAACACATTACTATGGGCCTCATTACAACATTGGCGGGCGGCGCTTGTAACCGCTGTGCGGCCGCCAATGCCCATTATGACATCCCCGCTGGGCCGGCGGGCGGATACATAGTTTCCGCCTAGCGGGGATGTGGGCCGCAACATGGGAGCCGGCTCCAAATGGAGCTGGTGGTGTAGCGGCCGTGCGACGGGTGCAGTTGCACCCGTTGCACTTTTCACTGTCTGCATAGCAGACACTGAAAAGCCGCATGGGCCCTATCAGGAGGCCCTTGCACTGCTAATGCCAGTGGCGTGGGCAGTGCAGGGGCTCCCAGGGGCCCCGCGACTCCCCTTACTGCCAGCCTTTTCCTGGTGGTTCAAACCGCCAGGAAATAGCTGGTGGTAGGGGGACTCGAAATCCCCTGGGCAGCGCTGCTAGCAGCGCTGCCCAGGCAGATTACTACCGCCGGGGCCATTGTGGCGGAAAACCGCCAGCCCCAGCGGTGCGACCACAGCGCTTCCGCCGCAGTTGTAATGACCCTAGAAGCACTGCCAGCCTGTTGGCGGTGCTTCCATCATTTCAGCCCTGAAGGTCTTGTACCGCCAGGGTTCAAATGACCCCCTATATGTCCTACCTTAACCATACACTGCACCCCGCCCTTGGGGCTACGTAGGGCCTCCCTTAGGGGTGCCTTACATGTAAGAAAAAGGAAGGTTTAGGCCTGGCAAGAGGGTACACTTGCCAAGTCGAATTTACAGTTAAAACTGCACAGACACTGCAATGGCAGGTCTGAGACATGATTACAGAGCTACTTATGTGGGTGGCACACCCAGTGCTGCAGGCCCACTAGTAGCATTTGATTTTCAGGCCCTGGCACCTCTAGTGCACTTTACTAGGGACTTAATAGTAAATCAAATATGCCAATCATGGATAAACCAATTACATACAATTTTACACAGAGAGCATATGCACTTTAGCACTGGTTAGCAGTGGTAAAGTGCTCAGAGTTCAAAAGCCAACAGCAACAGGTCAGAAAAAATAGGAGGCAGGAGGCAAAAAGATTGGGGATGACCCTGCATAAGCAAAAAAAGTCCAACACTTAGGTTTTAGGCATCCAGGATGGTAGGGGTGCTATCGCTTACACTTGAGGGAGGACGGTTGATATCCTATTAATTGCAAATTCATTCAGACCTAACTCTCATAGCGACCTACAAGCTGCCCTGAAAAATACATCCTATCTTTTGTGTGGCAAAAGTGATTTTACTCCCAGGATCCCACTCAAGGGCTGCTTCCAATCAACAGAAAGATCTAAGTGCAGGGAGATGAAACTCTGTCACTTTCCACATAATTATTTTTAAACCTATTGGTAAATTCACCTTGCTTTTAAGAAGACAATAAACCTGTCGCCAATTTACTGGGTGTAAACGTTTCAAATAAGGAATCAGACCTTCTCAAGCTCAAGACCTAGTACCCAAGGTGTACTGACCAACTGTCAGTATGCCTAAGGTCAGCTCCTCCATCAATACTCCACACCCCTGAACATCACTAACACTTCTAAGGTTTCATCATCAAACCTTGACACTTGTGTGAGGTACTCAAAAGCAAGCACTTTCACTTCACTTTGACTGTCTATCCCCATCAAGACTTCGACCTCTTCTCCCAGCCCCTACCTAAAGTGCAATCATACTATGGTATGGTAGCTTGCAGTGCTTTACAAAAAAACAAGAAAAAAAAAACATTAAAAAATCCAGGCTAAGGCAAGAAACCATAATACTCCAATATGAGAAGCATCTCAAAGCAAGATTCGTCAGCTACTTTCTATATGTCAAGCATCCCCCCTCAATCGCACATAGAACTTTCCAATCAGTGACACTTCGGAACCCTGCACATGTCTCCGAATTTTATGACAAGACCGGAGGCTCTTATTATGCGTTCTTTTCATGCTTTATTTAAATAGCAGCAGTCAAGAAAACTACAACTCTCAGCAGGGTTAGCGACCTCGTAACCAATGGGAGTAAAACTGCAAAGACAACCAGCTAATCACTACATAACATGAACTATAGAGAGTACGCTTGACTGCGCACAGCCCTCTTTTCTTGCTGCTGCGCAGTCGAGATAAGTACTCTCTTTTACTCAGGAATTATTCTAACGTTTATTTACTGTGTGCTTGGTATATTTATGTTTAGTGCTTAATAATTGCCTTATTTCAAGATTGGTTAGCTTCGCGCGCTTTCAGCGCGCCTATATTTCCACCCCCCCCACTCCCCGACAAGTTATTTTGGTCCGCTGTCGAACGCGACTGAACCGTCGCGTTCGAACAGCTATTTCGGTCCTGTCAGCGGAGCGCGCTCGGCTCTTCATTGCGCGGCTGACGGGACGGTACCTGAGCATCCCGCTCCTCTTCCTCAGGTCGCTCCGACGGTCGGCTTCCTTCAAAAATACGCGTGTCTCCCGCTCCGCAGTCGAACTCGCCTTGTCTCCGCCCATTAGTGTTTTCCAGCCCCTGGGGGTGTATCCTTTCGGTTGGGAGCGTGTTGTTCCTTGGTTAACTCTTCAATACCCAGCTTTTGCTGACGTTTATACCATTTCCTTTCATTTTGCTCAATTGTTCACGGATAATAATGAATTCTAATTCCCCTTCGTTGTCAGAATCAGGGGAGGAGGAGGATTTGCTCAAACAAGATATAAGCGATTTTATCCATTCCTCCATGAAAAGTGCTTTTAAAGCAACGATGGATAAGATGTCTAAGAACATCGAAAATTCAGTGTTGTCCATGGTGTCCAAAGCCAAGGCCCATTCTGCGGGGGAAAGCAGAAAAAGGAAAATATTATCAAACAAATCACGTAAGGGCGCATTTAAGGCAAGTGAGCTTGGCTCACACCAGGATGAGGACTTGATTCCTCCTAGGACTCCTTCCAAGGAGGGGATTTCGGTGCCCATTGCGGCATCTCACAAAAAATGCAAGAACAAAGCTAAGCATATTTCAGCGCCAAATAAATTAGTGATTGAAAAAATTTTGGACACAGATGATGATGATATGGACATGTCAGACCAGTCTGATAACCCTGATGAGGCATTTTCCCTTTCTTCCCCTCCTCGAAAAAGGACAAAAATTTCATCAAACGAACCCTCTTCCAGTGTGGTGGACGCCGAGGGCGTACCTATGTTCGACCCATCCCTTATCCACCACCCAAATTCAACGGAATGGCTCCCGTTGGATCACGTAGGCGCATATATTTCCTCTCGCTTACGGTTGCCTCTGGATAAACAGACTCGGGCCAAATTAAAATCGGAATGCCCCAGGCCAGCGTTGGACTCTAACATTACGGCCACTCCAATTATCGATGAGAGTCTCATCACATTCTTTACAAAATATGGCAAGGACCCCCGTAAGGGAGCGGATAAAGCCTGGACCACGTGCCAGGATAAACTCTTGGATGTAGTAGGACCTCTAGCGAGGATTTTCGACCTGGCCGAAACAGCGAGAATGGAAAACGTGTCAATTGACCCTGCTGATCTCTCGCTATGGATCCAACGGGCCTTTTGCCTCTTAGGAAATGCTAATTCGGCAATAATTCATGAGAGACGCAAAGGTCTTCTCCTAAAGATGGATCCTAAATTGGCCAATCTGGCCACTCGGGACCCCGGTGTCCACGCCGAGGGTAATCTGTTCGGCACTTCCTTTATCAAGGATCTAAACCGATTTGTTTCAACTTTCTCGTCTATTGACAAGGCACAGCAATCGATGAAAAAGGTTTTCAATCAGCGGGTTTTCGCCCGGGCCGGTAGAGGTAGGAGTCGCTTTACCGGCCGTCCATACAGGAACCAAGGCTCCAGAGCATATTCAAACCCTTATGGCACCTATCAACACGAGTTCAAACCTCAATTTTACCCCCAGCATTCAAGGGGATTCCGCGGTTGCGGCCAACGTTTCTCCAGATCGACCAACAACCAAGGTAAACCAACTTTCTGGCCTTCCCGTGGGAGGTCGGCTTCGTTTCTTTCAAAAAAAGTGGGAATCGATTTCTTCCGACCCATGGATTCTTTCCACAGTGCAGGGATATCGCATAGAACTTCTTTCACCCCCCTTTCAATCCTCTCTCCCTCCTCTTCCAAAGTTTTCTCTCGAAATGTCTTCTCTAATTTCCGCAGAGATTCAATCTCTTTTCACAAAAAAGGCTATCCAACACTGCAGTCTGGATCCGTCAGGTTTCCTCAGTTCTATCTTCCTGGTTCACAAAAAGAACAAGAAACTTCGTCCAGTGATCAATCTGAAAGCCTTCAACCAATTCGTGGTTTATCGTCATTTCAAGATGGAGACTATCGTCCATCTCAGGGATATTTTGCTCCAATTCGACTGGCTAGTCAGACTGGACTTACAAGACGCATACCTAACCATACCCATACATCCTTCCCACAGGAAATTCTTTCAATTCCAGTGGAATTCAGAAACATTTCATTTTTCCTCCCTTCCGTTTGGCCTGTCTTCCGCTCCCTGGTGCTTTACAAAGCTATTAAAACAAGTGGTAGCTTATCTCAGGTCGTTGGGCATCAGACTCATCATTTATCTGGACGACATTTTGATTATGCACCAGAACAAGTCTTCCCTTCTGAATCATCTTCAACTAACTTCTACCCTTCTTTCAGATCTGGGCTTCCTGATAAATCTCGAGAAATCAGCAATCATACCTTCACAACAGATAGAGTTTCTGGGTTTCCAGATAGACTCTGTGTCAGCTTCCTTGCTCCTTCCTCAGGCAAAAATCTCAGCAATCAGAAAGGAGCTCGTTTTAACTCTACAAAAAGACTCTATTTCTCTCAGAGCCCTCGCAAGGGTGGTAGGTCTCCTCGCTTCTTCGATTCAGGCCATCTTCCCGGGACCCCTTCATTACCGCGCTCTACAACGCCTCAAAATTCTTCATCTTCGTCGAGGATTGGCTTTTTCCGACTTCGTGGCTCTCGACCAAGAATCACGAATAGAAATCCAATGGTGGATATCCCATTTAGAGGCCTGGAACGGCAGGTCCATCTTCCCCTCTGTGCCAGATCTTGTGTTAGAATCAGATGCAAGTCTCACAGGCTGGGGCGCCCGGTGTGGGGCGATATCGACTGGCGGTACATGGTCCGCAGGGGAGTCCAGATTGCACATAAATTGTTTAGAGCTTCTTGCAGGCTCCTTTGCGATCAAAAGCTTTACAAAAAACAGAGTTCAATGTTCTATCCTGCTTCGCATGGACAACATTGCGGCAGTACGTTATATCAATCACCTCGGGGGCACCAGATCCAGACCTTTGGCGCTACTGGCCAAGAGTCTTTGGGAATTTTGTCTGGCTCACAAGTTTTCCCTCATAGCCGAGTACCTTCCAGGCTCCTTGAACTCCACTGCAGACTGGCATTCTCGTCATTTATTCGATTCCAGCGACTGGATGTTACACCGCTCAGTCTTCCGGTATCTCGAGAGGAAGTGGGGCCCCTTTCAGATAGATCTATTTGCATCCAGACTCAACGCTCGGCTTCCCCGTTTCTTCAGTTGGCGTCCAGATCCTCTAGCATTAGCCACGGACGCGTTTCTTCAAGACTGGTCTCAGTCTCTCAACTATGCTTTTCCACCTTTTATCCTTATCAACAGAGTTCTAAATCAAGTCCGACGGCAACAGGCGTCCTTGGTTCTCCTGGCTCCCTTTTGGCAATCACAGATCTGGTTTCCCCCTCTTCTCGAACTTGCGGTAGACTTTCCAATTCTTCTTCCGAACTTTCCATCCCTTCTCCTGGACCCACTCGGGTGTCCCCACAATCTAATCCTAGACAGTTCTCTAACTCTGTCAGCATGGTACGTTTCCGGTCTTCCCAACAATCCTTCCCGATTTCGTCAGAAGCTACGGAATTTATCAACAATGCATGGGTGCCAGGTACAAGACGAGCATACGAGTCAGCTTGGTCTCTTTGGTCAAGCTGGTGTGTGGGACAATGTGCCAATCCCTTTTCAGCGGATGTCAATTTGATCATTAACTTCCTAGCCGCCCAGGCGGGTCTAGGCAAATCTTATCGGACAATAAATCTCTACAGATCGGCAATATCTATTAATCATTCTCTAGTAGATGGTATTCCTATCGGTTCCCACCCTTTGATCTGTCGCCTTCTAAAAGGCGTTAAGCTTTCCAGACCCCCTTCTGCCAAGTACTCTCATCTCTGGGATGTTTCCCTGGTATTGAATTTTCTTGTCGATTGGCCGGACAATTCTAACCTAACACTCAAAATGCTGTCTGCTAAACTTACTATGCTTCTGTGTTTAATATCCATGAAGAGAACTTCGGACGTTAAGTCTTTGGATGTTTCCGCCCGTCAATTTTTACCATCGGGAGTTCTGTTCCATATCTCCAAACGTACTAAGACTAATCTACATTCAGTATTTTACCCTTTCTTTCCAGATAAACCAAATCTCTGTGTGGGTCTTTGTTTAAAAGAATATGAAAAAAGAACTGCGGTCCTGAGAACGTCTTCATCTAATCAATTGTTAATATCATTTCGTAAGCCCCATAAACCTGTGTCTTCGGCAACTTTAGCTCGGTGGGTCAAATGGATCATGTCCCTGGCCGGGATTGATATTTCAGTGTTTGGGGCTCATTCAGCCAGGGGTGCCATGGCCTCCAAGGCTTTTGCCTTGGGTTCCAGTTTGGAGCACATTCTCAGGTCCGCAGATTGGTACAATGATAACGTGTTTAAAACCTTTTACTGTAAACCTGTTACATCTGCCGCTTCTATTGTTGTTGATAAGCTTTAAACGCGCATAATAAGAGCCTCCGGTCTTGTCATAAAATGTAGATTTTCCTAGTAATTTATGACGGAAAGTCTTAATTTTATTAAAGACACGGAGGCGAATATTATCCCACCACAAGTACTTCTTTTAATATGTACTTTTTTCTTCCCTCCCAGCGACTCCGGCTCTTCCGACAGCTTCCGGATGACTCCACCGGTTCTGTCCTCTCACCATGGATTGGGATGTCGCAGGACGTATCATCGCAACCTTCGCGGGAGCTACAAATTCATCCTCATACAGTTCGCATCATCGCTGTGCTGCAGGACTTCTGTTCGATTTCTTTGGCGTTTGCTATTATTGGACTCATCTACCCGTTGTTTTATGTTTCTAGCTAAATTTGCTCGCTCAAGAAAAGAGGGCTGTGCGCAGTCAAGCGTACTCTCTATAGTTCATGTAATGTAGTGATTGGCTGGTTGTCTTTGCAGTTTTACTCCCATTGGTTACGAGGTCGCTAACCCTGCTGGGAGTTGTAGTTTTCTTGACTGCTGCTATTTAAATAAAGCATGAAAAGAACGCATAATATTTGCCTCCGTGTCTTTAATAAAATTAAGACTTTCCGTCATAAATTACTAGGAAAATCTACATTACTGTGCCCAACTGTGAAGGGTATCAGATTGGACTAATACATGGATACTCATCTGAGAATGACGTGCACATCACACAGCTGGCTCAAATACAAAAAAAGCTACTTTGCAATACTGTGGTTAGTCTACATCAGTTGATGTACATGGGCGATTTAGGTAAAGCACCCTGAAGGGGATGCTATTCAGAAATTTTGATTTTTTATAGGCGTTTCCATGGACTTGCGGAGTTCCAACCAGCGACCTCTGATGTGCCACGGAACAGCTCAGTTGTGAAAGCAATACTAAAAGTATGGGAGGATTATTGTCCACATACAGCTTGCGGCTAAGTCTTCATTTCTCAAAAGTGCCATCTTGAAAACTGCCAAACTGATTGCCCGAGACTTGGCAAAGGCTGTCACATTTTCAGAACTGTTGGGGTCTTGCACCATAATTAGAAAGGTGAAGTGATTTTCCTATCTCATGACAACGCAGCTGTTTTTCTTTCCCATTTATTGTTTTTTCTGTCCTGTACTATTCAATAGATAGAATTTGTTGACACTGACCATCTACACAACAAGGTGTAAGAAAGGTAGGGTCTGCCCGGGATTCATTCAAATCTGTGACCTGCAGTTTTCACAATTAATACTGTGGCTGATTTCCAGCCACAGGAGGAGGTCATTAAAGGTTCGTCAGAGAGATGTAAGATGTTGTATTGAATGTGTGGAAAGTAGTTTGCTATACATTTAGCACACCGTTCGTGAGATAAATAGTATTACAACGTCAAAAATATAGTAATACAAATTCTTTACACAACTAATTTTTGTTAATCAGCAATAGCAAAACCTTTGTAAAATGTTGCACCAGTAAAAGGAGAAAACGATGCCAACACTTATTATATACATTATATTCCTCATTTTATTTAAAGTTTTGCAATAACGACACATTTGTCTGTTGAAATAATGTGATTACAGATATTGTGATATTACTGTAAAGGATCAATGATCTGTACTTGAGGGCCTGAGTAATTATGTGCTGACATCCTTTGCTCCCCTTTTCGGCCTAAAATTGTGGAAGATGGGAGCATTGTGCAATTTTTCTTCAAATCTGTGGGCAGAACATCGGGTCATTATGCAGAGAACTCGCGAAAAAAAGCAAACTATTCACCAAACATATCATCCCTTGCTTCATTTAAATGCTTGGGCTCATCCAATTCGACGAAACATCACTGTCATGCCTCTAACTCCCAGATATGTACGGAAGATTGAAAAAGATAGAACTGTTACCCACTTAGCGCTTCCAAGCTGCCATGGATGGAATGTTTTGCCCAAGATTATGACTGCACTTTTTTTGGTACCCTGAATCTAGGGGCAACATCCTTTTCATCCTTTCTTAATAAATCTTCTTTTCCAGTGGTGTCCTTTTTTATGCTGAGCATTTTTGTCATCACTTAGTCTACTTTTCTATTCCACTATGTTAAGGGATTGTTTTTTAATACCTCCCTGCACGTAAACAATGGAAGTTCTAAAAACAGTTACCCATTCCAATCCATCTTGAATATTCTAATTTAAATGTATAACGATTTTCTGGAGACATGATTGTGGTGTCAGAACACCTTTTATCAAAAGGCGAATTAAGTGGTTGTTGGAGACTCTCAAGTCCAGAAGTTAGGGCTTCTAGATTTATTGATAGCCTTCTCGTCCATATAAATGGCTGGGCACCAGACAGCAGGAAATCGACTGCTGCTCGAAAAGCCAGGTCTTGAGGAGTCTCCGGAATGCGGAGTGGTCCTGGGTGGTCCTGAGGCTGGTGGGGAGGGTGTTCCAGGTCTTGGCTGCCAGGAAGGAGAAGGACCTCCCACCCGCCGTGGCGCGGCGGATGCGAGTGACGGCAGCGAGCGCGAGGCCAGAGGAACGGAGGAGACGGGTGGGGGTGTAGAAGCTGAGGCGACGGTTGAGGTATTCCGGTCCCTTGTTGTGCTTTCAATTACCTTCTTCCTCAATCTGCAGCAAAAAAATGAAAATGTTGCCATTTACGATCCTAATTTAAATCAGCCAAGCTAATTACAATAAAATACCACTTTCACTGCCCCACCAGGCTGCTGGCTGACTAAAACAATTTTTTAAAGAACGAGGATTAAGTAATACAATTAAAAGATGCCAATAAATACTCAAGCTTTGATTACCACTTTCCGTACACTTAGTACGCTTCATAAGAACTGATCCAGAACGACATGTTCTTCATTAATACTGTTTAGTTCTATGAGTAAAGGACATTTTGTTCGCCTGTTTATCTGAAGCAGTATGTGACTGCTAATCTGTAATCGCCCTTTAACTGAAATACGGCAGTGGCAGTAGAACACAGTGGCAGTTGAGAGAATCAGCTTCAATTATAACATGGTTTTCCATAAACGAGACACTTCTAAAGAAAATGCAGTTTGTATTCAGAGATACACGATGAGGTGAACTCGCGGACTCGTGTCAGCCAAGCTCAGATTTTTAAAGTTCAAATGATTTTAAATGAAAACCGTGTCCTATCAAAATGCAACCTAGGCCAAAAAGGACAATCCCCAAAGCAGTAAAGCGCCAATTACGTTAACAAATGCCCTGGATCCTTCTGCAGTTCAATGTACAACTCAAAAATACTTTTGGTATGTGTCTGCGGTCAACGGGGGCGTCCTACAGTACAGGGCCTGTTATGGGATGGCAAACGCATGAAATATGTCACTCCAAAAGTCACAGGACAGCAAAAAGAAAGCAATTCACATCACAACCACAGCTTTAATATAAAAATAAGCGAAAGGTTAGTGACAGCCTCTTTTACAGTCTATACTAGCCATGTATGCAGCTGTGGAACAACTTTATAGAGAGCATCAAGCACAGTTTACAGACAGCCCGTGAAGGGCCTATAATTCAGCTAACTTTTCAACTACAGGTAGAATAATAGCAATGAGCATGTGCAGGTGAGGCTGTTTATATTATTAATGAACACACACAAACATAAATGCAAAATCCATTCTCTCAGAGTGCCCATTGATTCCATCTGTTGAAATGGCACCCTGCATGAGTGCGCCGTGCTCTGAGAGTGTGTGTGCTCAACAGCCTTATTAAACCACGAGAAAGCATGTCTTGCCCACCAGTTTAGGAATGCTTATCCCAGGATTAATTATAGCTATCAGATTTCCAAAGGCTTCAAGAATGACGGAAATCTTTGTTCTGCAGAAGTCTTTTGCATTCTAAAAGTAGCAACAGTTATGCTATGATGTTCAGTCGCTCACAAGTTATCATTTGGTTTAGAAAAGGGGTTCTGCTGGAAAATGCAACCTCGAGATCCGTAAAATAACGAAAACGTGTATATGAATCCCCACCTTGTGATTCCAACAGGGAAAGAGCAGCGCTATAAAAAAAGGAAGCGGCTGCAGTTTATCTGACAGAAGCTGGATTTTACAGATTATTGAAGCGCCAAGCTATATGGCTTTTTAAATAGAAGACGGTTGAACAGAGTCAAAGTATCTGCTTCCTATGCTGCAGTCATGCAGGACGTCATTTCCAGTCAGACTCCTTTCACTTTCAGACTGCACGCTATCTGTAGTGCGCAGCTTCTCTGCAAGCCACGAGTCTAACTGGAGCTGGAAATGGAATCCTGCATGACTGCAGTGTAGGAAGCAGACACCTCGAGTCTGTTCAATAGGGTACCCCCATTTTCTCCACCAAAATAAGCCTCTTAACATTTGTTGTCTGCAACGCTCTAACAATTTAAGTACCCCCACTGCCTTCCAAGACTGTTCTTCTGCTGTGTGCATGCCTGGCGGATTTCTAATGTTGATTGCTGTGCTAGATCTATAATGTGGGAGCATCGTGCATGCAGAAGTGGCAAGGATCACTATGCAGGGGGAGGGAGTTAGGGAAGGCCCAACAGCAGCAAGAGGTGGGGCAAGCAAAGAGAACTAAGCAAACAACGATGACGGAGCAAAGAACGAAAAGAAAAAAACAATGGATAAAAAGGAAATTGAATTGAAGGCCATCTTATTTAGAAGCAGTGTTTATTTCTCTAACCTCAACGAGTCTTCCTTCCTGCATGAGAGAAGCCCTTCTCGTGCCCGCAGTGCAACAAAGCGTTCCTCGACAGATCTAGCTTAATGCTATAAACCTCCCTATTGTGTACACGACTAATGGCACTCAGCCGCCTAAAGCACCAAAGATGCGGTTTCAATGCCACTCTGTATCTAGCGACCCAAAAAGAATAATAACAAGGATTAGAAAATAAAATGTTCAGTTTCTGTGCATTGTTCTCTTTGCATCCTTGAAAGCAACTCGGAACTCTGGTTCAGCCTATTTAAAGTATAAGGGGTGGGAGGTGGTAGCACGAGGAGATTTAAGATATAATAAAATGCCAACTGCAACGTGTGGAAGGTGATGGGGGTGGGGGAACGGCATGGGCAGATGAAGTGATTTACATATATAATTAAAATTAAGTAACTCTGCAGGCAGGAGATTGACAAGAAGCTTGGAGGAGATAACAACATAGCCTCTGGCTCAAAAACCACTCGGAGCAACAAGAAAAAAATAGCCCCCGACACAGATGTTATAATGGGACAAGTGGAAGGGTACAAGCACCAGGGGCGTGCTGCGTGGGAGTAGATAAAGGAGGAGAAGGTGGGACAAATAGGAAAGATTAACCACTTATAAGCAATGATTTTTAAAGGACACTGACATAAACTGAGAAGCAGTGGTCAGAATTGAAACCCAAGAAGAAGTATATACTTAAGTATATACAAGAGGTCTTGAATGCTCAACCTAAAAAAAGAGGGGCACCACATGGGGATTTTATTTACCTGCTACCAGCCACAGCTTTTCTTAGCTGGAACTGATAAACAAAGCTGCCAAATTGCAGTCATGTGCTGTGACTCCCCACTGGCTGGGTAGTGGGATTAATTGAATATGACTGACAAGCAGCAGCAGTCCAAATAATAACTTGCGGTACTGAGCACAAGCTGGGGCAATTTCTCAAAATTTTCATATGCTACTGCCAGATCGAGGGTAAGAGATTTAGGGGGTTATTACAACTTTGGAGGAGGTGTTAATCCGTCCCAAAAGTGACGGTAAAGTGACGGATATACCACCAGCCGTATTACGAGTCCATTATATCCTATGGAACTCGTAATACGGCTGGTGGTATATCCGTCGCATTTGGGACGGATTAACACCTCCTCCAAAGTTGTAATAACCCCCTTAATTAGGCCAAACTTTGTAACTAACCTCAGCAAGATATTGGTGGCCTTCCAGCACATGTAAAAGACAGACCTTTATGCACAGTTAAGAGATGCCCAAGGACACATCTCGAGAATGAGCATAATTAGTCATCATTAAGAGAAAAAGGTACCAGAATAGGTCAGCAACTAAACCGGAGTTAAAAGGAGGGGATTTTACAGACAGACTGTGCTCAAGAGAAAAGAAACATATAGAGTATCATTGGTGAACTGAGGAATCCTGTGGAGGCTAAGACCTTTTACTCCTCCCTAGCATCTCCGCAATGGCCTTGTGTGTATAATGCACTTTTTTATTTTATTTACCTCTCTCCTCTCTGCATGGGGTATTCTACCTGGTGCTAGATTAATCAAGGCATGATAAAAGCAGGGATGAGGGATTATAACAGCTCAAGGCGTTCCAATACAGAACTAAGGCCCATATTTATACTCCATTTGCGCCGGATTAGCGTCATTTTTTTACGCTAATTCGGTGCAAACTTAACACCATGTTTATACTTTGACGCTAGACCTGTCTAACGTCAAAGTATCCCAGTGTGCGTCAATTTCTGGATGCGTGAAACCACCTTGCATCAATGTGATGCAAGGTAGGCATTCCTGTCTAAAAAATGACTTAAACACCTGTGTGCCATATTTATCCAACCGCGTAAAAAAAGGGGCACATCTGGTAGGCGGACACGGAAAATGGCGCAAATCCCAATTTGCGACAAAATTTAACACCTGGGTCAGGGCAGGCGTTAAAATGGGGCAAACACACCACTACTTAAGGAAAACTCACAGAAGCAACAGCAGAGCTAAAAAAGGAAGACGTGGAGGTGCTATTCATCCAGCATGCACGAAGACGCAGAGCACAGGAGCAACAGCAGCAGGTACCACCACACCAACAGGGACCCCAAAGGCAACACAGAAGGCAGGAGAGGATATTCAGGACCAGGACAACCCTTCAGGGCCTCAGGGAACATGACATCATCCAGAGGTACAGACTAAACTGGCAAGCCATGCAGCAGCTGCTGCGCCACATTGAGCCACAGTTGGCACCCAGCTTGCAGACACCCCACATCATTTTACCAGAGACCAAGCTGCTAGCTGTCCTGTACATGTTGGCAAGTGGCTCTTTTCAAACCACTGGTGCCCTGGTTGCCGGGATCTCACAGCCCTCATTTTTTGCCTTCCGTCCCAAGGTACTTGATGCCATCATCTCCCTCACACCCAGCCACATCAGCTTCCCCAACACACAGCAGAAGCAGCAGGAGACCAAACAGGGGTTCTTTTAAATTAATGGCTTCCCGCACATGCTTGGTGCCATTGACTGCACACATCTTCGGATTGTGCCACCTGCTGCAACGGAGCATCTAGACAGCAACAGGAAGCATGCACACTCCATCAATGTGCAGGCCATTGTGGATCACCTTGGATTGTTCACCAACATCATGGCAAAGTGTCCTGGGAGTGTACATGATTCATTCATCTTCCGCCACAGCACCATCAATCAGCACTTCCAGGATGGACGATATGGCAATGGCCTACTTGTTGGTGAGTACAGAAACCTAGTTATTTACACACAGCACAGCAACCCTGTAGGACACACAACACATACACCACTACATTGACACGAAGCCCGGAAGACACTGAGGTTGTGTCACTGGTAGTCATGTCTGATATCCTGACCCAATGGGATACACACCTATGGACAAATGACAGATGCAAATAACGAGATGTCACTCTAAACCCCCACAGGACAAATTTAAAACCACACAGTGACATTGACATGGCCTTTACTGGCAGTACAAATTGGAAGATGAATCTTTCAATATCATATCAATAACACTCAATCGCACACCCTTCCAACCAATACGTCCTGTGTAAGGGGTGTGTAGTGTGCTTTGCTGCAGATCGAACACCATGAGACACATAGCATGATGATGCTGACTCTAATGAAGATGACATGGAATAATTGAGGCAGTACCAGCATCTTACATCACTCCTAGGATGACATTGCCAGCTAGCAATAAGGAAGTGGACTGTGCTATGAAATCATGTGGATGTGACACTAATGCAAAGTGCACACTGCTACACATACGGATTGAGACAATTCCCCATATACATAACAAATGTACAGGCACATGGACCTTCTGACACTAAAACCTTCACCCCTACAACCAAGTTAGCCAGCTTACCTGGACCAGGTTCGGTAGTGTAGGTACACGTTTGCACATGAGCCAGCTCGGTGAGGGAACTAAAATAGGTTTGCATAGAACTTGTCACACATGGGATAATTGTGCATTGTCAATTGTGAACACTTCAGTGCTGCCAGCATATGGAGAAGTGTTGTGCATTGTCACCTAGCCAAATCAAAGGGCCTCACTGTTGAATTTCACCTGCAATTATTTATGTCAAATTGGATGGGATGTTCAGGCCATATAGTGCAACCGTGCTACCACCACAGTGGAATCCAGTGGAATCGATTGTGTGTGTGGAAGTATCATGTCACCTCCAGTGAAGGCACACAGACACTTCTTTCACATTATATAACGCATGGGAGATACACACTGAACTGCAAATTTCGAAATATACTACTGATATCAGGTCAATCAGCCAAACACCAGTTTTGATAGTTAAACAACCCAATGCAGAAAGAACATCACAGAAGCCTAGGATCCCACACAATACCACAAACACTGATGATTCACAGATGACACAAGACAACAACTGCCATGCTAAGTGATAATCAAGGTGCAACCAACAACCAAGGCCCATATTTATACTTTTTGACGCAAAACTGCGCTAACGCAGTTTTGCGGCAAAAAAATTAGCGCCGGCTAACGCCATTCTGAAGCGCCATGCGGGCGCCGTATTTATTGAATGGCGTTAGCCGGCGTTAGCCGACCGGCGCTGCCTGGTGTGCGTGAAAAAAAACCACGTACACCAGGCAGCGCCGGCGTAGGGAAAAATGGCGTTTGGGCGTCCAAAAATGGGGCAAGTCAGGCTGAGGTAAAAAAATCGTCTTAACCAGATTTGCGCCATTTTTTTGTGGCGCCCAGACGCCATTAACATGACTCCTGTCTTAGCAAAGACAGGAGTCATGCCCCCTTGCCCAATGGCCATGCCCAGGGGACTTATGTCCCCTGGGCATGGTCATTGGGCATAGTGGCATGTAGGGGGGCACATATCAGGCCCCCCTATGCCAATAAATTTTTTTAGAAAAAATACTTACCACAACTTACCTTTTCTTCCCTGGGGTGGGTCCCTCCATCCTTGGGTGTCCTCCTGGGGTGGGCAAGGGTGGCAGGGGGTGTCCCTGGGGGCTTGGGAGGGCACCTCTGGGCTCATTCTGAGCCCACAGGTCCCTTAACGCCTGCCCTGACCCAGGTGCTAAAATCCGGCGCAAATGCGGGTTCTTTAGTCCCGCCCACTCCCGGGCGTCATTTTTGCCCGGGAGTATAAATCCGACGCAATAGCATCGCAGTCATTTTTTAAGACGGGAACGCCTACCTTGCATATCATTAACGCAAGGAAGGTGTTCACGCAAAAAAATGACGCTAATTCCATGAACTTTGGCGCTAGACGCGTCTAACGCCAAAGTATAAATATGGAGTTAGTTTTGCGTCGAATTTGCGTCGAAAAAAACGACGCAAATTCGGCGCAAACGGAGTATAAATATGCCCCCAAATACTTACCCTCATTTCTCTTTCAGCTGATCAGGGTTCCAGGATCAAGCCATGGATCATGACCCCAATTGCCAACCCAAGCACAGCAGCAGAGCGTGCCTATAATGAAGCACATCGTAGGACACGCACCATAGTTGAGAGGACTTTTGGCATCCTGAAGTCCAGATTCAGGCACCTGGACATCACCGGAGGCAGCCTCCTATTTTCCTCTGAAATGGTCTGCAAGATCATTTTGACCTGTGCCATCCTACACATCATTTGTGTAAGGAAGAACATTCACCTGTATGAACCAGACCCACAAATGCCTGAAGAGGAGGAAGAGGAGGATGCTGTCTGTGAAAATGAGGGGTGTTGGACCTGGCTTTTTGACAGGGTCATCCCCAAACTTTTTGCCTCCTTCCTCCTATTTTTTCTGACCTGTTGTTGTTGGCTTTTGACCTCTGGGCACTTTACCACTGCTAACCAGTGCTAAAGTGCATATGCTCTCTGTGTAAATTGTACTATTGATTGGTTTATCCATGATTGGCTATTTAATTTACTTATAAGTCCCTAGTAGAGTGCACTATATGTGCCTAGGGCCTGTAGATTAAATGCTACTAGTGGGCCTGCAGCACTGATTGTGCCACACACTTCAGTAGCCCCTTAACCTTGTCTCAGGCTTGCCATTGCAAGGCCTGTGTGTGCAGTTTCACTGCCACTCCGACTTGGCATTTAAAAGGACTTGCCAAGCCTAGAACTCCCCTTTTTCTACATATAAGTCACCCCTAATGTGTGCCCTAGGTAACCCCTAGAGCAGGGTGCTGTGTGGGTAAAAGGCAGGACATGTACCTGTGTAGTTATATGTCCTGGTAGTGTAAAACTCCTAATTTCGTTTTTACACTACTGTGAGGCCTGCTCCCTTCATAGGCTAACATTGGGGCTGCCCTCATACACTGTTGAAGTAGCAGCTGCTGAACTGAAAGGAGCAGGAAGGTCATATTTAGTATGGCCAGAATGGTAATATAAAGTCCTGTGAAGAGGATTTAATATTACTATTCTAGAAATGCCACTTTTAGAAAGTGAACATTTCTTTGCACTTAAATCTTTCTGTGCCCTTCAATCCACGTCTGGCTAGGTTTAGTTGACAGCTCCTTGTGCATTCACTCAGACACAGCCCAAACACAGGGTACTCAGCCTCACTTGCATAGATCTGCATTTTGAATGGGTCTTCCTGGGCTGGGAGGGTGGAGGGCCTACCCTCACACAAAGGACTGCCACACCCTCTACTGGCACTCTGGCAGACAGGATTGAACTGAAAGGGGGGCTGGTGCATTTCTTAGACACTCTTTGAAGTCACCCCCACTTCAAAGGCACAACTTAGTATAAAACAGGGCCTCTGCCCTACCTCATCAGACACTTGCTGGAGAAGAAACCTGAACCAGAAACTACATCCTGCCAAGAAGAACTGCCTGGCTGCTCAAAGGACTCACCTGTCTGCTTTTCTACAAAGGACTGATGCCTTGCTGTTGGCCTGCTGCCTTGCTGAACTCTTGTCTGGCTGTAAAAGTGCTCTCCAAGTGCTTGGATAGAGCTTGCCTCCTGTTCCCTGAAGTCTCAGGACCAAAAAGACTTCACTTTTTCACTTGGACGCTTCGTGTGCCGAAATTTTCGACGCACAGCTTGTTCTGCGGCGAAAAAAACGCCGCACACCGACGTTGATCACCGCGATGCTTTCGGGACGACCGGAACTTCGATGCACGGCCTCGCAAGGACAACGCCGCCCGACCTCCAGAGGAGAAATCGATGCAACGCCTGCCGTGAGTGCGAAACTTCGACGCGCAGCCCCGCAGAACGACACGCAGACGGAAAACAAGCAGGAGAATCCACGCACAGACCTGGGACATCTGATAATTACTGCGATCCACAGAAAGAGACTGTCCGCGCGCCGGAAAATGACGCACGACTTCCCGGCAAGAAAAATAATGACGCAAGTCCGTGTGTGCTGGGGAGAAATCAACACACACACCATTTTTCCACGTATCTCTTCTCCTGTGGCCCTCTGAGGAGATTTTCCACCAGAAACCAGGTACTTTGTGCTTGAAAGAGACTTTGTTTGCTTTTTAAAGACTTAAGACACTTTGGCGGTGATTCTAACCTTTGCGGGCGGCGGAGGCCGCCCGCCAAAGTTCCCCCAACAGAATACCGCTACGCGGTCAGAAGACCGCCGCGGTTATTCTGTGTTTCCCGCTGGGCTGGCGGGCGACCACCAGAAGGCCGCCCGCCAGCCCAGCGGGAAACCCCTTCCCACGAGGAAGCCGGCTCCGAATGGAGCCGGCGGAGTGGGAAGGGTGCGACGGGTGCAGTAGCACCCGTCGCGATTTTCAGTGTCTGCAATGCAGACACTGAAAATCTTTTAGGGGCCCTCTTACGGGGGCCCCAGGACACCCCTCACCGCCATCCTGTTCCTGGAGGTCACGACTGCCAGGAACAGGATGGCGGTGAGGGGGTCGGAATCCCCATGGCGGCGCAGCAAGCTGCGCCGCCATGGAGGATTCCTCAGGGCAGCGGAAAACCGGCGGGAGACCGCTGGTTTTCCGTTTCTGACCGCGGCTGTACCGCCGCGGTCAGAATGCCCTTGGGAGCACCGCCAGCCTGTTGGCGGTGCTCCCGCGGTCCCCGGCCCTGGCGGTCAATGACCGCCAGGGTCGGAATGACCGCCTTTATATCACTTTTCAGTGATATTTTTACAAATTCATATTGCATCTTTGATCGTTTTGACCTGCAAATACCCAGATAAATATTATATATTTTTCTAAACACTGTGTGGTGTATTTTTGTGGTGTTATATTATGGTATTGTATGATTTATTGCACAAATGCTTTACACATTGCCTTCTAAGTTAAGCCTGACTGCTCGTGCCAAGCTACCAGAGGGTGGGCACAGGCTAATTTTGGATTGTGTGTGACTTACCCTGACTAGAGTGAGGGTTCTTGCTTGGACAGAGGGTAACCTGACTGCCAACCAAAAACCCAATTTCTAACATTGATGGCAGCGGTGGGATAGGACTTGTGTTTGTGCTGTGACATACAGTAGCTAAGTATTTCACTACCTACCCACAGTTGAGGTCAACTTGATTTTTCATCTTTTTGCTTTTGGTTCTCTGATGTCCTCCTGGATATACTATTGATATTTTGGACTTTGGATTTTGTTTTTTGCCGGTAAAATCTTATCAGAATGGGATTGTGTACCTACTCATTCTTTGTACGTACTGGCCACCTCACTAAGGCTGACCTAAGGAAGCTTTGCAGAAAATGGGGCCTTCCTGCAGCAAGGAGATCTACTACGATGGAAATGCTACATAACTACATAGTCTGTGGGGAAGAAAGATGGGCAGAGAGAGAGGCAGCAAGAAACCAAATGACTAAGTACCCCTCAGATGAGGAGGAGGACTGCTCACATGAGGAGGAAGACTGCTCACATGAGGAGGAGGACTACTCAGATGAGGAAAGAGACCCAGAGAGAGATGAATGGCTCCGAAGTCAAAGGCGGCAGGAGCAACAGTTAGAGGAGTATCTTGCAAGGGTTGAGGCAAAAAGACTCTTAGCCCTGGAAAAAGAAAGGATTGCAGCTCAAGAGCTGAGCTGTGAAGAGCTGAAACTGGAGGCCGGAAGGGCTGAGTCCAGTTCAGATGGTGGCAGCAAAAATCTTGCATCCAGTACTGCTGAAGAAGGGCACAAGCCCAGAGATGTGGTGCCCAACTTGAAGAAGGGAGTTGACACACCCCAGGTGGTTCAAGGGTATGAGGTAGTTCCCGTTATGCACAGGGTCCCTGAGAAGGATTGGGGAACTGGCACAGGGAGTCATATTCCTACTGGGGGGAGGGACACTTTACTGGCTCTAGTAGAGAGTGACAGAGAAAAGGGTTCCCCCCTGGTGGACGTCCTGGATATAGAGTGTAGAGACATCCCAGAAGAGTACGGGTTGAGTGTCAGGGACAGTCAGATACTGTCTCACCAGTCTCAGGAGGGTGATGTAGAGTGCTTTTCCAAGGCTGAGTTACTGAATGGTTGGGTGAAGGGTACTGTGGTTAATACATGTGAAGGGCAGAGTGATGTAATTGCTAGAGAGCATGCATATGTCTGGTCCTTATTTTCCAGAGCTACGCCAACACCAGGTGGAGTGTGAGTTCTCTGACCCCAGGGAGCTTACAATGGAGGCAGGCTTCTGGGTCAGTACCAGAGAGTCTGAAGAGGCATTTGGGGGTGCTCCTGAAGGGAGTGGTCTAGGTGTTTCCCAACCAAGTGAGGTGGGAGAGGATTGTAGTGTCCCAGGTAGGTCTCAGGTCCTAGAGGGTTCCATAAGGGAACACCAGGAGGGAAGCCTAGCCTGTACCGTAGGGCCACCTGTTGAGGGAATCCCCGCAGTGTCAGAAGAACTTGGGGGGTGACTGTAGCCAGCATCCCAACAGTTCTGGTGTCTGGCAGTACCCCTCCTAGTGAGGGGGTGCAGAAGTCCAGACATAGGTTTGAGAGGGGGTTGCGGACCCCAGTGGAGGACCTGGAGAGTCAGGGGTCAGCTCTGAGAGCAGAGCTCCCCAGGAATGACCCAGGTGAAACAGTTTCTGGTTTGGGGGAGACCCAGACCCTGCCGGATGGGCAGAGGTCAGGAGACCTGCGCCAGCCAGACTCTTGTGTGTCCCTTGGGGACAGTGTGTCCCTTGTGGGGGGTGAGAGTGCCCCCCAGGAAGTCCTGGCATGCCAGGCAAAGATTCAACCTCAGGGCGGTGACTCTGGGTTGGATAGCCAGGATCAGGGGTTAAACTCTGACCTGGTGGGGGGTAGGTGTGCCTCCCAGAAAGTCCTGGTATGCCAGGCACTGGTTCAACCTCAGGATGGTGACTCCGGGTTGGATAACCAGGCTCAGAGGTTAAACTCTGACCTGGAGGGGGGTAGGTGTGCCCCCCAGAAAGTCCTGGTATGCCAGGCAATGGTTCAACCGCAGGGTGGTGACTCTGGGTTGGATACCCAGGTTCAGAGGTGCTACTCTGACCTGGTGGGAGGTAGGTGTGCCTCCCAGGAAGTCCTGCTGTGCCAGGCAATTGTCCAACCTCAGGGTGTTGACTCTGGGTTGGATGACCAGGTTCAGAGGTTAAACTCTGACCTGGTGGGGGGTAGGTGTGACCCCAGAAAGCCCTGGTGTGCCAGGCAACTGCCCAACCTCAGGGTGGTGACCCTGGGTTGGAGAACCAGGTTCAGAGGTTAAACTCTGACCTGGTGGGAGGTAGGTGTGCCTCCCAGAAAGTCCTGGCGTGCCAGGCAATTGTTCAACCTCAGGGGGGTGACTCTGGGTTGGATGACCAGGTTCAGAGGTTAAACTCTGACCTGGTGGAGGGTCAGTGTGCCCTCCAGGAAGTCCTAGCGTGCCAGGCAATAGTTCAACTTCAGGGTGGTGACTCTGGGTTGGATGGTCAGGTGCAGAGGTTAAACTCTGACCTGGTGGGGGGTAGGTGTGCCCCTCAGAAAGTCCTGGTTTGCCAGGCAGTGATCCAGTCTGAGGGTACAGACCCTGGGCTGGAAGACCAGGTTCAGGGTGTCCCCCCGGACCTGGAGGGAGGGGCTACTGATAACAGTGCCCCTACCATGTTGTGTTCTGAGGAGGCCACTCCTAGTTGGAGGGTGCTGGACCCCAGAAGGGAGGGCAGGGGGAGGGAAGCCTCACCCTGGGCCCTAGTCCAACCTGAAGGTACAGACCCCAGGTTGGAGGACCAGTTGCCGGTTAACAGCCCTGCACTGGTGGAGGAATGGTACAGGGCGACTTCTATAAGCACCCTGATCATGTTGGACTCTGGGGGTACCACTCCAGGAGGGAGGGTACAGCGCCCAAGAGGGGAGGGCCAGGTTCAGGCTGTCATCCCTGACCTGGTGGAAGGGAGAGTGGTTAAAGGGTGCCCAGCACCTGGGGCTACCGCCCCCCACTCTCCACAGCCACAGTGGTGGGAGAGCTTTGAGAGGCCTGGGGCCTGGCTCTCATCCCTGGAGGCTGTCAGTAGCCACTGTGGCTTGCTGTCCGGGTGAACAGAGTTATCCATGGGGAGGGGACAAGTGTCACACCCCGGGGGTAGAGTGGGCAACACCACTGTCTTGGTCATGGTGGTACTATCCTGCTCCTGGGATACATCTGTGAGCAAAGTAAGGTTAGGTGCTGCACAGATGGGATCCGCAGGTAAGGAGAAAGGTTCCCCATGGGTTGGCTTAGTGGGCCCTGAGAGTATGGACAGAGGGATCCAATTGGAGTCAGGAAGGCGAAGAACTGGAGCACGCCCCTGCTGTTGTGGGCCTGGGTCCTTGTTCTGTCACCTCAAACAGGGAAGTACATCAGGATAGGTATTGTTCTCCCCTGGCTTTAGGCTGGTAGGGGGGTCATGTTAGACCTGGCTTTTTGACAGGGTCATCCCCAAACGTTTTGCCTTCTTCCTCCTATTTTTTCTGACCTGTTGTTGTTGGCTTTTGACCTCTGGGCACTTTACCACTGCTAACCAGTGCTAAAGTGCATATGCTCTCTGTGTAAATTGTACTATTGATTGGTTTATCCATGATTGGCTATTTAATTAACTTATAAGTCCCTAGTAGAGTGCACTATATGTGCCTAGGGCCTGTAGATTAAATGCTACTAGTGGGCCTGCAGCACTGGTTGTGCCACCCACTTCAGTAGCCCCTTAACCTTGTCTCAGGCTTGCCATTGCAAGGCCTGTGTGTGCAGTTTCACTGCCACTCCGACTTGGCATTTAAAAGTACTTGCCAAGCCTAGAACTCCCCTTTTTCTACATATAAGTCACCCCTAATGTGTGAATGTGTGCCCTAGGTAACCCCTAGAGCAGGGTGCTGTGTGGGTAAAAGGCAGGACATGTACCTGTGTAGTTATATGTCCTGGTAGTGTAAAACTCCTAAATTCGTTTTTACACTACTGTGAGGCCTGCTCCCTTCATAGGCTAACCTTGGGGCTGCCCTCATACACTGTTGAAGTGGCAGCTACTGATCTGAAAGGAGCAGGAAGGTCATATTTAGTATTGCCAGAATGGTCATATAAAGTCCTGCTGACTGGTGAAGTCGGATTTAATATTACTATTCTAGAAATGCCACTTTTAGAAAGTGAGCATTTCTTTGCACTTAAATCTTTCTGTGCCCTTCAATCCACGTCTGGCTAGGTTTAGTTGACAGCTCCTTGTGCATTCACTCAGACACAGCCCAAACACAGGGTACTCAGCCTCACTTGCATAGATCTGCATTTTGAATGGGTCTTCCTGGGCTGGGAGGGTGGAGGGCCTACCCTCACACAAAGGACTGCCACACCCCCTACTGGCACTCTGGTAGACAGGATTGAACTGAAAGTGGGCCTGGTGCATTTCATAGACATTCTTTGAAGTCACCCCCACTTCAAAGGCACAACTTAGTATAAAACAGGGCCTCTGCCCTACCTCATCAGACACTTGCTGGAGAAGAAACCTGAACCAGAAACTACATCCTGCCAAGAAGAACTGCCTGGCTGCTCAAAGGACTCACCTGTCTGCTTTTCTACAAAGGACTGCTGCCTTGCTGTTGGCCTGCTGCCTTGCTGAACTCTTGTCTGGCTGTAAAAGTGCTCTCCAAGGGCTTAGATAGAGCTTGCCTCCTGTTCCCTGAAGTCTCAGGACCAAAAAGACTTCACTTTTTCACTTGGACGCTTCGTGTGCCGAAATTTTCAACGCACAGCTTGTTGCACGGCGAGAAAAACGCCACACACTGACGCGGATCAACGCGACGCCTTCGGGACGACCGGAACTTCGCCGCACGGCCTCGCAAGGACAACGCCGCCCGACCTCCAGAGAAGAAATCGACGCAACGCCTGCCGTGAGTGCGAAACTTCGACGTGCAGCCCCGCAGAATGACGCGCAGCAGGAAAACAAGCAGGAGAATCCACGCACAGACCTGGGACATCTGGTAATCACCGCGATCCACAGAAAGAGACTGTCTGCTCGCCGGAAAACGACGCACGACTTCCCCGCGTGAAAAATAACGTGGCAAGTCCGTGTGTGCTGGGGAGAAATCGAAGCACACACCATTTTTCCACGTATCTCTTCTCCTGTGGCCCTCTGATGAGATTTTCCACCAGAAACCAGGTACTTTGTGCTTGAAAGAGACTTTGTTTGCTTTTTAAAGACTTAAGACACTTTATATCACTTTTCAGTGATATCTTTACAAATTCATATTGCATCTTTGATCGTTTTGACCTGAAAATATCCAGATAAATATTATATATTTTTCTAAACACTGTGTGGTATTTTTTTGTGGTGTTATATTATGGTATTGTATGATTTATTGCACAAATGCTTTACACATTGACTTCTAAGTTAAGCCTGACTGCTCGTGCCAAGCTACCAGAGGGTGGGCACAGGCTAATTTTGGATTGTGTGTGACTTACCCTGACTAGAGTGAGGGTTCTTGCTTGGACAGAGGGTAACCTGACTGCCAACCAAAAACCCAATTTCTAATAAGGGGGAACATCCAAACACAGCTGCAGGATTGCATTGGAGACAACACATCATACTAAACGTCTTCTAACTATAGTCACCATCACCACTTTGTTATCATATGTAATTAAACACCTCACTTCATCACTCAATCATGCTCTGGGTAATTTTTTATGCATCACATGATCCCTAGGAATCATAATCAGAGTTTAGCCTCATGGAGCATTGCAGAAATACAGATTAGGATACTAAAAAAGCCACATCACATTTGATAGGTATGAGTGTACAGCCAACATCACGCACAGTTAAATGACATATATCCTGTCTATTTCACATTTGAAGGGCAATATCAGAGGACCACAGCTATGAGACACATCCATGTTGCCAACATGGTCCATTGCAGCACATGAGACACAACTAAGACACCATAAATCATAAGGTAAAAAAGTGTTTCATGTATGAGGCAGTGGATGTGCTATTGCATTGGTAACAGGAATGTATGACCAGACCCTTGACAGCAGTAAGCGTGACATCAGCTATCTCTGCAAGGAGCATGTGTGACAAGAAGTCTATCTAAGCTGAAAATGGATATCACGACTGCCCCAGGTATGACAAGCATTGCTCACAAGACATGCCCTGCTCAGGATATCCCAGGTAATAAGTCCTGCCACTGCCATGTTTTCAATCTCTGCCCACCCTTCTCTAGGGGGCCCTGTAAATGGACTATCTGTACTCTGAGAAGCTTCATTTACAGACACCCAGAGTCCCATTCTGACTCCTGTGTGCTTCCCTCTTCAGTATGGCATGCCATAGTCATAGTTCATCAGCCTGCATGGATTTCAGGTCCGATAATGCACTGCCTGGTAGTCAGTAGGACCTGTAATCAGCTATCCATTGCTTCCCATGTGAAAGGTCCAGTTTGCCCTTTGAACTTGATTCTCAACTCCAGGGCTTGTGAGAGACTGAAGCTACACACACCTATGAGCACTTCCATGCAGACCAGCCATTTGAACCAGCCCTACCATTGCTGCTGCCTGGAACTGCTTAGAAGCTGCCATTTTCTGAATCTCCTTGTTGTGCATTGGTGTACAAATCACTTGTGTAACAGAACCCTTGGGGGATTGTGTAACGCTGCAGACCACAGCACAAACTGTTTTTAGTTCCTACAGTGTTGTTCCAGCTTTTCTCAGTCAGAGTCTCCTCGCTGTTTATTTGCCTTGTTCATGTTTGTTCCTGACAGAGCCTGCATCCTGTTAGCGTGACTGGTTCCTGTCTTTGCGTTAACCATAGAGGTTCCCTGTGGCTACATTTGTCTCATAGTTGCTTTCCATTTCCTCCTGGGGTATGGCGTCTGGTAGGTCTACGATGAATCCTCAAATATATAGTATAGTTTAATCAGTTTACTTATCGTATTCTGTTCTGGGACAGGTTTTCAAATTGCCTAATCCAGCCCTCATCCCTTGTCTGGTTTTGCATGTATTCATTAGTGCCAAACAGTGACAGTGTGCTATGGCTGTATGCATGGATTTGGTACGGTGCCTCCAGCACAACAAACAATGGTTGCCAATGTGTATGTTAGGACAAAACATGTTTGTGCCCTGATGGTCCACACACAGAATCACTTCTGCCACCACCTTTTGATGGTGCTTGCGTGAGATTAATCAGCACAGAGGCACTGGTGTTTCCTGGTGCAGTGGGAATTTTCTAGCCCACCCTGTGTACAAATGCTGAGATGAAAGCTGCCTGTTTCCTATTACTGATCCATAAAGTTTTTAAGCACACCAAGGTTGCCCTGTCGTCAGCCTTATTAAAGTTCTGCAGTGCCATAGCTGGACTATCCCCAAGTGCGTCGTTAGTTGATCTTTGGCTTTTGGTCAAATCTGCTTTGAAGGATACTCCGTTAATTCAGGGATTGGCTCCACAGACTCATGACTAGACCTTCACGTAACTGTGACAACATGGAGGCCAATACTGACACAGGGTACACATGGCCACACACTTGAACTGGACACCTTTGTGCAATGAACCACTGGAAATATGTGAACACATGCAGCATGGTCTGCTGGTCCTCCACAGTCACAGGAGAAACATAGGTCATTTCCATGACTCAAACTGTGGTGTACATAACAATTTTAGAATTGGATTTAAGACTCTGTGTCACAAACACTGTACCTACCTAGCATGTTCAAATGCCTGACTCATGGGTAGTATACACACAAGTGACCATGAGGTGGTATTCAACATTTCATTAAATGTGATGGGTTACATTTCTGATATAGCCATTACCAACTGTCCTCTATCTATCCTGTGTATAGTTCATCATGGGAAAAGTTTTGTCCCCAAAGTGAAGGAAGAACACACAGCATAAGATGCAACAGATATAACAAACACATATCATGATTGATGTGTCTCAATGGATGGCATCTGATGGTTATACACAATTATAACACATTCATACATGCACATTATGCAAACATTTTCTTGTGACGTTCACACAGAGGCACACAACAATTTAAATAGCCAATTCACAGACATAAACACACAGGCCAGGAGTCTATTTGTTTAGTTGTGTAGCCTTGCTATCCTCTATTGATGCAGCACCTGTTCAAACTAGGAAATACCAATTTTATTTCAAAAGTTTGTGTTGCTGTTGCGTCAGTTAAGAGAGCTAATCCAGCACAACAGCATGAGTATTATGGTCCGCAGTAGTGTGGTCTGCCACATGTGCCCAACCACTAAAACACACACTGCAGGTCATACTATCCTATCTTTTTATAGTTAAAGGCTGCATGCATGTTAAAAAATGAAAAGTGACACAAAAACAGTTATAGACAGATTTTGTGACTCAAAAGCGTAAAAAAAGATGCATATGCATCAAAATATGACGCATATGCGTTAAAAAATGACGTTCGCACCCATAATACATCGATTGGTCCCTAGCGTTAATTCCAACACTGCACGCCATGAAATCGGTTATCCATTAAAAATATATTGATCCTTGAATGGGGGGGAATTTTTATGCATATGCGTAAAAAAATATTGACGCAAAGCCCATAAGCGTCATAAATTTTCACACAATATTTAAAAAAACACCCTGCATTTGAGACAAGAAGTGATGTAATAGGATTTCCTGTTTACAGAAATGGTACAGCGGGTGTACTTTCACTTTCACTTTGCAGTCTGTGGTTATTCTAGACTGTATGGCTGTGTATTGAGTTGTGTCTGTGAGTATTGTGTTTTTGTTTCCTGTATGCTATTGCCATTGTATTCTGTTTTTTGGAAGTGTCTGTGTTAATCAGTGTAAGTGTGTTTTTGTCATTTTTTGTATTAGATTTGTCTTTGTACTGTTGGGAGTGTGTTAGTGGGTATTGTTAGTTGGGGTATTGTTGGGCTGTTTGTGGGTTCTTTAAGTTTCCTTTCCATACCTCCTTTCCCTGTTTTTCCCTCTTTACCCTTTCATATCCTTATTGTTTTTGAGATGTTGGGAAGGCCACGTCTGGGGAAAATGTGTGAGGAGGAGCTGGGGGCTTTTGTGTGGCTGGTGTTGCACTTCCTCCCCCTGATGTTGGAGGCTGGGTGCCGGGTGATAGAGGGGTACCACACGGAGGCTAGGAAGCTCAGGTGGGCAAAGTTACTGTTCCACCTAAGAAGACTCTTCAACAGCCAGGGCAATGACCACCAATTAAAACATCACTGGGCTGACCTGGTGGACCGAGAGCAGGACCTGCTGGACCACTTGGGTGTGGTGATTGGTGGTCCTGTTGGTGAGTACAAATTAGACTAATGTGTACAGTACAATGCTCTGGAGTAACAGTAGCAGATTTTGTGACATGCTGCATGCAATAGTTGTGGACATGTGGAATGCAAGTTGAACAAACACTGGCCCTGATTTATACAATTTTTGCAACTCATTACCGTCATTTGTTGACGCAAAAGCTGCACAAACGTACAAAAGACAAATTTATCTTGTAAATTAGTGCTGCTTCGGCATCAATAGATGATGGTAATGCGGCAAAAACCACTTAATGATTCAGTGTACCAGGAATGGGATGTATTTCACATGCTAATACAAGGAACCAATGTAATCTCCATTTTTGTTAAACCATGTCTGAACAGTATTCATGGCCATACATACAAAGATCTTCCTAACCTCTGCTAATATCTTAGGCCGATATTTTGACCTTGTTTGTGCAGCATTTTCATTATTTCTGGATGTCAAAGTATAGCCCACTTGCTAATATCAAAACTTTTTGCACTAATTTCCATAGCTGTAGCATAAACAAATGAAGCAAATGCTACACATAACAAAACATCTGGCCCTAAGTTAGTTGTTTCTGTTTGTTTACGTCTGGACAGAAAATCTTTCACATGGCCAAACAGAATTGTGCCCGGATGCTACCAGATTGCAGTAGCACTAAACAGGTTCATTGCGTGGCTTTTCGGAGTAGGCGTAGAAATCCTATCATTGAGTAGCATGGCCAAACAACATTTTTGCTTTGGGCACAATTGCTGGTACAGAGCTGGTGCATTTGCCATCTGCGTCACTTTATAACCCAACAATTTTCTAAAGTGAATGGGGCATCATGGGATCCCTGCTCTTTGTGAATGCATGGTCACAAACTATTTATTTGCATAATGTTGTGCAAGGGACCACTGACTGCTTCTATTATACATTTAAAGTGACAAAATAGTTAGTTATTTTACGTTTGGTACACCCATGCTGATATACTGCAGCATATGTACAATTATTAACTTCTCAGTATGAAGGCTATCACAGACATGGTGGTATGCTAAGATCAGCGGGCCAGCATTACGGTGAGTGCCGCCATTCCCAAGGTGCTTTCAAATAGAGACCTACCTCATCAAGATTTCAGAAGTAGTTAATTTGCTAACCCATGTTTTAATTAGCGGACAGTGTCAGTTCGGTTGTATTACCACAGATAACCCAACTGGGCAATTCTAAGTTAATGAATGTGGCAAACTGTGATTTACAATACCTGATATAGGTACACAGGGCCCAGAGTAACACATTTCAGGTGCAATGACTACACCTGTGCCCATGCATTCTGTCACGGATGATCAAATTAGACACTGTCAGCATACATCTTTTGGTTGTTTTGATTCAGACAAATGGCCAATTCATGTTTAGCGTAACATTGTCATCAAGTAACACACAGGATCGTTGCCATCATGTTGTGATAGGGGGCATATACGGCTCTGGGTACACTGCCAACATACAACACAGGCACACATATAATGGACCATTGAAAGCACAATAATTCCTGAATGGAACTCAACCCACATGAGCATCACACAGTAACTCATTGCCCCTTGATGCACAAGCAACAATACCTGAGTCACTGTTTTTGCAGTGCACCAGGAATGTGGCATTGCATGTCTCTCATAATAACAAATGGTTACATGGAGTACCGTCTTGAAATAATTGAGCACAAAATTGAGTATTCATGTTTGGCACCATACGATTGTTAGGGCCAGTGCATGCGTGCATATGTGTGTCTATCACTCACTGGAGTGACAGTGTCAATGCATGCTTTCATGAATATGTCTGTTGGTGGGTCTACATGCCTGATGTGCTGCTCTATCATATAAAATGTCACACACAATAATTTGTTGATCCAATGTTTTTACAGTGAGCAGCTATTGAGCACATATCACCCTTCCATGTTTTACAGGTGACCCACCCCATATACAATTGGTGAAGTGGCTTAATTTGCGGACCCAGACGTATCCAGTAAGTATTAATATGTTTGTCCTGTGTTGTGTTTGCAGCTGTTGTGTGATTGACTCCTGTGTGTTGGACTCATTGCAAGGTCTGATGTGCTGGCACATGATCTGATATCTGACTTGACTGGAGATTGACATTTTGTTCCATGTTTGAATTGGACATTTTGAGGCGGAGAGTCATATATTGGGAGTCGAGTGCTGCGCTATAGGCATGGGCAGGTGAACAGGGTGATTTGTTGCTACATGCATGCCAATGATTAATTTGGAGGTGGCCAGTGTCATGATTTAGTCAGCAAGTCATACCCTGATTCACACAGACCAGTGATGCCGAAGTCTTACCCACAGACTTGAGCATCCATGTTAGGACTGTATGGTTGACTTTCCAGCAGCATCTAGTGCCACATGTTGTGCTCCGTTTATGTGGCACTTGATTGAAATATCATATGCGTCCATGCAGGTCAAAGCCAGATGGGTGCTTGCATCAATGTGCATGATTTTGGAAAGGTGTCAGTTAGATGTAACGGTGTAGACAATTGTCCACATTTAGAAAATTAGTGTGGATGTGATTGTCCAATGTTTGAGTCAATCCTAGTTGCAGCCCTCCTTACCTGTGGTGGACTGACTAAACCCATGGACAGCTGTCCAAATCTTCCTGGCTGTCCTTGATGTTTGAAAGTATTTGTTGCATGTCCATCCCCCCTTGAGGCACAGGGTTAGGGCTAGGAAATATGTGTACCTAGGTGTGATGATCCCAGTGTAGGAGACAGACATGTAATTCAAACATTCATGTGTAACAAACTACAATGCCCGCTCATGATTACCAACTGCATACTGTCCAGTCAGTTCCATTTACAAATCACAGGTCTTGTGGGCCTTGATTGTCATCCAGAAGATAGTCATTAGTTGGCCTGGCATATGTGGAGTACTTGCAGCATTTGTTATGTGACTAATAGCAGTACAAAGATGCACAGATAATTTAATTAAGTACACACCTTGTTGTGCATTGCTGTGCTGTTAGATAGTAGATGTGTAGGCTGCATTGGCATGTCATTCCTCAGGGACATTCTATCATCTGTACTGTGATTTGGATTGTATGTGCTATTTTTGATGAAGTGTTAGAATATCATCTGTAGATGTATCACACAATGATGTCACTAATGTTTGGCTTTCTCTATTTTTACAGCTGCCAACATGAAAGGAATTCCAGAGGCGAGCACTGCGTTACTGCCACATACTAGATGTGGAGGCTGGGTTCCGCAATATGGCACGTCGATATGCCATGAGAGAGCCACAGGGGTCTGGATGGCATTTGTCCAAGGGGGCCAGCATTGCCCACAACAGCCACCACCACCACAGCTCAGACCACAGTGGCCCCAAGGATGACAGCCACTGTAGCAGGTCCCCTGACTTCATTTGCTCCGGGCCCACAAGCAGCACCTCGTGCACCTTCCCCTCCAACCACGGCACCGGCAATGGCATCTACAAGTGGTACACAGACAACCCAGCTGCTGTGATAGACAATCAGGACTTACAGACACTGAAACGTGACATGCAACTAATGATGTGCAGGATGGACAGGCTTCAGCAGGAGGTGTCCCGCAATAGCAGGAGACTGCGGGGTATCAAAAAGATCCTGCATAGGCCAATTTGTAAATAATGGATTCTCACCCATAATTCCCTCCCCTCCCTCCTCTTTCCTCATTCTTATCGTTAGTGGGTTTAGGGGGGTTAGTGTTAGGTTAGAGTAGGCTGTAAGTTTAGTTAGTATACGTGGGTTCGGGGGTGGAGGGAATTATATTATTACATGTTTTTTGGGTGGGTAGGTTTTTTGTGGGACGATGTTGGGGTTTATGTGTATAAAAAAATACAAACAAAATATAAAAAACAAAAATATAAAAAAAATATATCTTTGTTTAGGATAAGTTAGTATGTATTTAGGTAAGTATGTGTTGTCCTACATGTGTCCCGTCATATAAGGGGGGTGGGTGGGGTTGATGTTTAGAGTGTTTAGTTAAATGTGATAAGTAAGATTAGCTTAGGTCCAGTTGTGGGTAATGTATAGTTAAGATAGCTTAGGTTAGTTAAGGTGTTTCCCCCAGTTTAAGTTTTTTTTATTACTGTAAAATAAAGTTTTAGGTACTCCTTTACAGTATGTGTCATATGCTTGGGGATCAGGGCCTTGGCGTGGGTGTACAGTGTCAATTTAGTATTTGCATTTTGTTCCATCCTGCATCAGAATCCCACTATAGACATGTTATTCCCTATTCCAAATGAGCTGTCACATTGGAGGCTACAACAAAGCTAATTCTCCATGCATCTGCCATCCATTGCACCCACCACTCAAGGTTACTATGGTTCCCAATGTGTTGTAAATGTTGGTGTGTTTTTAAATATGTCATCCTTTGAGTCCTGAATTGGAATCTTGGGCACTGTGGGACATCTGCCTGCAGCCTGATGTTCATGTGAACCCTGATAAGCAGAGTGATGTTATAATCTTATGAAGTTCTGTATACATAACTCACACCTATCACTTCTTACATTGTACTCCCTGGTTACATAATTGTCCATACACTCATACACATCCATTCCTGCTGTATGGTGTGTGTGTGTGATTAAAGTTTATAGTCAGATGTCACATACATAAAGATTGTCTTGAAGGGAATGTTGGTCACATTGAGTTTCAGCTTATACATACTTTGAAGCTGACTTTCTCTGTTCTACACAGCATTATACTGTTTGTTCTCTTTTCACTTCAAAAGTAAGCCTAATGAACCACAGATGTTGATGAAATCCAAACCCCAGTGCATAGTTATCATTCCACATGCTTTCTACACTGTTGTATTGACATTCTATGACCATTGACATGTTACATACATCACATATCTCCTACACAGTTGATGTGTCTCATTACACAGAGACAAAGTGGTTGTGTGAGTGCAATTTATTTTAAAGTGTTGTAGTGCAATATTTACATAGTCCAGGATTGTAAGTCCCTTAGTGTGATGCCTTGTATTATGATGCAACACAAGTGCAATGGTGAGGGACATGTCACTGGACATGCCGGGGTGAAGTGTCATTCAGTGAAGAGGTACATGAATTGCCAATGAGGTAGTGAGTGACAATTGCAGTGCATAATGGTAAGGTAAACAGTGTGCTGGAGAACAGTGCATGTTACCAACTGTAGCAAGACGGTGTGTTAACAAGCACAGGACCTAGGATATCAGTGCCCATGTGGCATGGACCTGTGCTACCGGGTACTTCTACGGTTGAAGGTGATCTGTTCCACGTCTTCAACTTATGATGTGTGTGTTGTCTCCTCTGCCCTTGGTGGTGGTGGGTTTGAAGGGGTAACACACACTTCAGTGTTTGTAGAAGTGGAGTCAGAATTCACAGTAGCTGCCAACTGTGGGGCTACTAAGGGCATTACTGCAGCAAGGAGGAGCTGCTGGTTCTTGATTATAGCAGCTACATCACTGTGATAGGCAGCCAGGTCGGCCCTGAGGGGATCATGATTGCATTCATGCACGCAGTGAAAGGTTTGGGATACCAGGTGTTGTGGCAACTCCCTAACTGCTGTGGTGAAATCCCTCACACGTTGTTGTAGTCCTTGAAGGAGGGATGGTAGCGCTTTCATGGCTGCTGTCTGTTCTGCAGATGACATCATGCATGTATTTGCCATATTTTGCATCCCCACCCGCACCTCCTTGGCCAGCTCCCGATTTATTCCCACTACTGTCCTCTCAAAGGTGGTACCAGTGTCCTCAAAGTCCTCAGCTGGGTTGGAGCTGGCAGGTCGTACTATTGGGGTGGTGGGTGGCTCCTCTGTGATGGCTGCTGCATCTGTACTCCTCCTTGCGTGGAAGGTACTGGTATTCAGATTTAACACGATCAAGAAAGGACTGAGTGACCCTGATGATTCGAATGGATTCGATGAGGTTTGGACTGAAGGTGGGGTCTGGAGGATTCCAAGGACATCTTGGAGGGTCTGCTGGCTAATGTTTGTCAGCTCTTCATCCATGTCATCAGTGAAGTCCAGGACAGGCATATCCACAGGAGAGCCATCGTCCTCTCCAATGAGATATTGTATAATTAGTGTGTCTGTGTTGTGGCAGTTGTAATGTGATGTTACTGACTTTCTATTAGTGAAAACATTGTAATCTTGGTTCCTGTTCATTGTTCCTGTCATTAATATTAGCATTCCCACAGGTCTATGCCCCACCTGCAAGTCACATTTAGTGTGGGCAGTTTGGTGAATTGTCTGCATTACATCCTCTAGGTGTAGGTTCTGTTCAAATTGTATGTTGCCACCTTCTTGTCCTACTCAACCCTCCTTCTACTTCCATTAGCATGGTGAGGCCTTGCAATGGCTGTGGGTGTTCTGATGCCACTTGCACCACACTTAACAATATGGAACTGACCCAGTCTTGGATATTTCACATACACCTATATGTTGCTGAGACCAAGCACATACTATGTATAGCATTGGCATGGCACGATACCGGTGTCAGCATTGGTAGTGTGTAATGTTGATGTTGGGGAATGTGTGCTACATTGGATTGCAGTGATGGGCCTGGCAGTGTTCCATTTCCTCTTATGACTGTGCGGGTGTGTTTAACTAGCTAGACACATATGTCCTCCCCCTCAATGCTGTTGTCTTAGCAGTATGAAAGTTGGGATGTTACAAGGTTGCATTGCAGCTATTGTAACACAGGCATGGCACGGGGTGGACAATATAATGTGCAGCATGGGTATGACATTACTGCTGTGTACTTCATAATGAAAGTAACAATACCTAATGTTTATTGCGCCTATAGACACGAGCATTTGACAGGATTTACACTTTGTTAGGAATTACAGGGGATTGATAACGTTGTCATCCTGAACCATCTATTTTGGGTGTGTTTGATCCATGGGCACCTAACTGCCATTAGCTAGTTGACCTGCACACACAGCACAGGTGGTAGAGGCAACTGTTGTCAATGGTAAATACCACTTGCGGATATGGCCTGAGTCTGGAAATTGAGCCCTAGTTCATGTTGTGACAATACCAGCTGTCCTGTGAAAGCAGGCCAGTTTTACGTTGCACCCTACCCTCCTGGTCTGGCTTTGCCTTTCCAACATCCTTGGCATGGCAGAGTACCCCCATGCAAGGGTTGTTGTTGTAGGGTTGTTCTGTGCCCCTGGTTTCCCATGCACCCGCACCATGCCCCTTTGCCCTTTCCACTGCCTGATTTTCAGGGCTTACCCTGCATCTGTATTGTTTCCTGATAGTCTGTGCTGTCCTGTACTTGAATCCCTGTGACGATCTCCTCTGGGATGACGGCTGCCACCATCTCCTCCATCTGGCCCAGGGCCTCCTGTGGTGCTGGACTCCCACTGCCAGTCTGCAGTGCTGCCTTTCTGTTCCTTGCCATCTTTTCCTTGGTCCTGCGCTTGCAGTCATGCCAGTGTTTCTTGCACTCAGTGACTGTTCTCCGTACTTTTGCCACACTGTTTATCTTGTCCACAATTTGTTGCCAAATTGCCTCTCTCCTCCCAATTGGCAATTTTGAGGTAACAAAAAGTTGATGTTGGTGTTCCGTCACCTCTTTCACCAGTATTTCCTGCTCCTCTGCACTGAAACAACACTTCCTTTTCTTCTTCTCCCTCTCCTGGGTCTTGTCTGGGTCCTCCTGGCTGGGTCCTGGTCAAATGGGGTCTCTCCTGGCTTCTGGGATCCATTTTGGGGCTCCTTAGCTCATTTTGCTGTGTGTGCGCCGCTTTTTGTGATGCAATTGCGGGGAAAAATGTCGCCTATCTGGTTTGCGACATCGTAAACTGGATTAAAGTAATTTTCACTGCATTAAAGTCGTTTTGCTTTACGACGTGGCGCAATGGTTAGAGTAAAAAAAAATGACTCTAACCCGTGGTTTGCGCCACAGAGCATCAAAGTATAAATTTGGTGCCCGGGTGGAGCAAAGAAATGGTGTGAAACCTTTTGACGCAAGACTGCATTGGGGCAGTTTTGTGTCAAAAAGTATAAATATGGCCCTAAGTCTCACTGAAGAGAAAGGATGCTTCCTTACCACCGTAAAAGGGAAAAGATGACAATGGCATTGGGAAAGTGCGATGACTATTTTTCCAAACAGGGATTACTGGACAGCCTTCTCCAATCTCCAGACATTAGCCGGCCATAGGCACTCAACCTGCGTAGTGGAGCCGAAGGGGAATTTAAACTCTGTACCTATGGTCTTCAAACTTTTTATTGCCCCCACACCACCACGTAAAACAGTTTCACAGAGGCCAACCAAAATAACAAATTCTCACAATTAAAATGTTAAATACTGCAAGCTAGCTAAATAATTGTAGGGGGCTTAAGCACACATTGTCTAAGAAATATAGGCAAAGCTGATTTGCAGTAGCGCATCTAAACTTTGCGTGCCAGATATTTGGAGGTTAAAACATAGCACTCAATCATCAGAACTTTCCAGACGCTATGTTCTGCCTTACTTCTACCTAAAAATAAATCTTATGTATAAAATTGAAAAAATATTGTAAGAAAAGGATCCAAAACATGTAAGAGACTTTAATGGGTGTCAAAGAAGCTTTGACAGAATTTTTTATGAGTTCCCTTTATTCGGCCAGAATTTGAACCCAGATGCCAATTGGCCCCATGCCATGTGTGACACCCACGCCAGTCCTGCTTTTCAGCGGGAAGCGCTTTGCATGCTGGAAGTTTTCAGCTCATCTTTACAATTTAATCATAAAAACTACAAGTTCAGTGCAGTGCACTGTTGACTAAAATAGGAGGACTGGCTGAAGAAGGTGCATAGGCAATAGGGCTCCCTGGCAACTTCGAACGTATTTAACAATTTAAACATTGAAATGTTATCCCTTTTAAAAGTGCAGTGAAATACACGGTTGCCAACATGCTATTGGCAGATCTGTCGCCCTAAAAGTGTTAACAGCGTAATTCTTTATCATAAATGAGGAAAAGCCTTTGAGTTTTATCTGGAGCCACCCTTGCTCCTTGCAATCTCCCAGCCTGCTGGCAAAAGAGTTGCGGATGCTTAATACAGAGCAGTTCACCCCGACTCTTTTCTTTCAACAAAATAACAGTTCTGTTTTAGTATATTTGACCGTGCTTATCCGATGAATACTAAAAGCCTATCTTGGGCAGAGTATTACACCCATTGACACCAATTCATGTCACAGATGTCAAAATAAACACGTGTACAAAAAACAAAATGTAACATCTTTAGTAGCCGGGGGAGGGAGGGGTCGAATTTCGCACCGATGGTACAGTCCACTGCCCAGCCGCAAAGCAGATCCCAGCCTGACTCGAAGCAATATTTGAGCAGTCCCTGAAATGAGCTGGTGGTTGGAGGTGGGGTCCACCAGCACTTAATTTTGGGGAGCGGAACTTCTTTTTCCTCAATATGCTTTGATCCAGAGCAAGAGTGAGAGAATACAAAAGGGAAAAGAAGGAGGAGATGGAAAAAAAAAAACAATGACAAAGATGTAAAGCGGGGTTGAAAACGAACCAGGAAGAGTGACCTAAAACGGCTGGAAGTGTAAGGTGTGGAAGAAATAGGCATGAGGTGGAAGCAACATTAGGCAGCATTGGTATTCGGCACTCTGACCTTCAAACGCCCCAGCCGCGGCTTCTGATTCTGAACAAACTTTGTTTGGGCCTACCATGTACCTTCTTTTTTTTAACACGTTAATGATTGCAGAAAACATGCTCAAAGTTTTAGACCAGCGGTCCAAGCTGTAAAGGCTTCGAAATCCTTACACCCGCTTCTTAGCATGCCATCTGCCTTCAAGCGAGCTCCGTGCTGAACATCTGGTTGGTATTTTAAGTTCTCTGTGGGCGCGAGCACAGAGAAAAATGTTCTGTTTTTTCAAATAAGAGGAATGCGAGATGTGAGTTTATGTTTTGCAGGCAGGAGAGGACGTCATACGAGGTATCTTGGGAAGATTTCCAGCAGGCGGGGGACTTAGAAAGGCTGGTCGTGTTACCCAACAGACTCTATCCCAACCCTATCAGCCTTCTGAGAAAAAATATACAATCTTCCCAGCTTTTTCCTCAACAGTGTTTTTAGCTCAGCCGGCATCGGGGTCTCCTCCACTTCCAAACGGAGACCCCCACCCTTTGCTTTGCACAACACAGAACACTGCCCAGGGCTTTTGGAAGCCCCCAGAAGAAGGACAACGAAGCAGGTTGATGTAAATAAGGTTCGGGTCCGACACAAAGGTAAGTTGAAATGGCAAGTTTATTGCTAAACGCGACCTTGCATCCAGCCACTCTGGAGAGGCATCAGTAACTGTCTTCTCCAGAATGTCTAGACACCAACATTCTACAGAACACAGCGCAGAACCAAAACATAACATATCCTCCTATCTTCACACTAAGTAACTAATAAAGAATGATAAACAAAAACAACAAGAGAAAACGGAAAACATGTTGTACTAAGAATACATGTTACTAATGACATAGTTCTTCAAATAATTAATACATTAATAAAAAAACAATAAAGCAATAATTTAGAACAAAAGTTACTTCATAACATAGTCCTTCAGATAACTAGGACACTTATGAATCCTCATCAGTTGTTTACGAATGGGTGTCTCCGCTTGAGGTGTACTTGCACCTTGTTTCTCACCCTCTTGATTTGCACTTGCACCTTGTATCACACCTTCTTGAGCTGTACTCGTGCTTTGTATCTCAACCTCTCCAGCCTCTTCACAGGTTCCCTCACTCACACCAAAGATAGATGCTTCTTAATCATCCGCCATCTTACTCTCATTCCCCAAGAAAAAGGAACTCGAGCACTCTTCCACCTCTTGACTTCGGGAACACGCTCCACTTCTCTGATACAAAGCCACATTTCTCACATTCCACTTCTCCCCTCCTTCAATCTCAACCTGAAACTTTCCCACCTTCTTCACATGAAAAGGGCCTCTAAATCTCGAAACGCCCCCCTTGACTCTACCTGACTTGACCTTAACCCAATCCCCTACCTTCAACTTATGGTTGTGATGAGGGATCACAACCTTCTCACCACTTGACTTCTTGACCCCACCTGAAGCAACCCACTCTTGAAGCCAGAGAGGAATCAATTTCAACCCTATTGATCGCCCCCTCATCACTCGAAAAGGAGACTTACCAGTAACACTGTGAATTGTGGAACGATAAGCTCGTACTACATCAACCATCATTTTCCGCACACAACAATGATTAGCAAGAGCTAGCTGTACTGTCCCCTTGATTAATCTGTTGATTCTTTCTACAATTCCATTACCTTGAGGGTAATACAGGGACGTTCTGACATGACGCACTCCACAATTCTTCAGAAACGAACACATCTCATTCGAAGTTAATTGAATGCCATTGTCCGTAATCAGAACCATAGGAATACCTTCTTCCACAAAAATGTCCTCCTATACTTTTATGGTCGTGGTTGTGGTCACATCACGTACATATTTAACTACTAACCATCTTGAATGTACATCCACCACCACTACTGCAAAACGCATCTGAAGTGGAAGTTCCAAAAGTGGACCAATAAAATTTTCCCAGGATCTTCAATGTGTCCTTCCACCTTGCCCACTCCGATTTTCAACCTCTTCTCACTCTCCTTGCACAGACTACACCGCTCAACCCAACACTTAACCTGACCATCTAAACCAGGCCACCAAAAAAACTCTTTCAACCTCCTGCTTGTCATCCCCTGACCCAAGTGACCCTCATGAGCTAGGGAAAATAATTTAAACCTTAACCCAGCTGGTGGAACAAAACGTTCTCCCCGCATCAATACGCTGTCCCCACAACATGACAATTTATCCAACACATCCAGAAATGGTCTTACCGACAACGGAAGAGAACTCTCTCTTCTAGCCCCTAAAGAAACTAGTTTGAAAACACACTTAAGACAATCATCTGCAGCCATTTCACTCTTCCATTCCTCCAGCGTAAATGTACCCAAACCCCACTCAACCACATCACCAATAGAGGCTACAGCATCATCCGTATCGCAACACTTTACCGATTGAGCATCAATTTTCTCCCAGTCAAGAGACAACCTGGACAGCCAATCGGCCTGGACATTCTTCCAAACTTGGACATACTCAACTTGATACAAATACTCTTGCAACCTTGCAGAAAGTCTGGCCAACCTCGCTGATCCCTTCCCTGCACCACCAGCAGACAATATCCTCAACAATGGTTTGTGATCACTCCTCAAGGTAAACTCCAAACCCCACACATACGTTCTGAAGTATTCTGTACCCCATACAGCCGCCAAGGCCTCCCGTTCAATAACAGAATAGTTTTGTTCCGTCTGAGTCAAAGTTCGAGACGCAAATGCAACCGTCTTCTCTTGACTCCCATGCTTTTGTGATAACACCGCTCCTAAGCCAGTACCGCTGGCATCTACAGTCAAGATAGAGCGCAAATTAATGTCAAAAGCTGTAAGAATACCTGCACCACAAATTTCAGCTTTGATTTTTTCAAAGCAACTCATCTGCTCACCAGACCAACAAAACTTACTCCCATTCCTCAGCAATTTCGTAAAACCTCAGTCTTGCTTGCAAACTAATCCACAAACTTGGAGTAATATTCCACGAGTCCTAAAAAGGACCTTAATTGTTCTTTATTAGTTGGTGCCGGTGCCAACCTAATGGCCTCCAATAGACTTTTTTTTGGTTTAATACTCCCTTTAGAAATAGAGTACCCTAAGTAGTCAATTTCCTCCACCAGAAAAGTGCATTTGTCTTTATTCAAACTTAAACCCGCTTCACCAATGATCTTGAGAACTTTCCTGAGTGTGATATTATGTTCATCAACTGTTTCACCCATCACAAGTATATCATCCTGAAAAAATAACACATCTTTAACATCTCCAAAAATCTTTGCCATCATACGTTGAAACACACTTGCAGCGGAAGCCAGACCAAAAGGCATACGGGTAAATTGAAATGTACCTTCCGGAGTGACAAACGCTGTAATGTGTTTGGATTCAGGATGAAGCCTAATCTGATGATAGGCATCCAACCCCCACACATACGTTCTGAAGTATTCTGTATCCCATCCTCGTCGCCAAAACTGATGTAAATAAGGTTCGGGTCCGACACAAAGGTAAGTTGAAATGGCAATTTTATTGCTAAACACGACCTAGCGTCCAGCCACTCTGGGGAGGCATCAGTAACTGTCTTCTCCAGAATGTCTAGATGCCAACATTCTATAGAACACAGCGCAGAACCAAAACATAACATAGGTCTTCTGCATCTATGCATCCGTGTCCACTGGAACAAGCTTCCTTGTGAAGCTGTCAATGCCTCCTGCAATTTGTGAGGGAAGTAAAAATCATCTTTTTTGACATAATCTCCCTCTACCTAGGGCTTTAAAATTAAAGTGGTATGAAAACAGTGGTGGGCGGGGTCTCTATGTAGTTATAAGCATGGTTCAAACACAACAAAAACAAATTCTGTGATTCCCATAATGTGCGACCCGACCGGTATTTTGGTGCATCTATGTGCTCTCAGTTATAGCATCCAGATATAATAACACAGCAACTGACATACATCTAAATGCAGCCTTAACTATTGGCTGTCAGTGGTTGTTTGTTGGCGCATTGAAGAGAGGCTAAGGTTTGGATGGCCAAATATTCTAAATACGTTTTTGACCCACTGGTGGCAATGCGATAAACCCGCCCTGCCTTTAGCTTGAACACCAGAGCTTTCTATGGTGGCCACTATAGACACCCAGAGGCGACTCAGTTTATAGTATTCACCATACACGAACATGCTGAACAAATAGTAAATACATAAACACAGCACCCTGGGAATAACTAATACTCTAACGGAGTGCAAGATTTAGAAAGAACAAGTGCCGTGAAACAGTAGCTAATTTACTGACATGCATTACCTGAACATGTATTACATTAATTGTTCAGAAATCGTCGGTTTTCTCAGTAAAGTTAAAAACACTAGACATAAATATAGGGCCCTATAGAGACCTTTTTCATACCAGGTCTAAAATACTACAGTTGTGTGAGACCCAGAGGGACCCAGTCTACTTATAGCCCTGCCTCTAGCCAACTTAATCTCTCCTCTGTCCAATGTTACCTACACAACTCAAGATATCATTCCTTATCGTTCCTGCCCTGATAGGCGAAGCTAACTTGCTCCTCATTCTCAAAGGTCTGGTCGTTTAAGTAGTAAAACCTATAACCCTGGTTGCAGTATTTGCCGGTTGTGTATCATCTCTCTATGCTTTGTTCTGTAGCTCCCAGAGGAGAAAAAGGACAATAATACTACATATTTTCCCTTGTTCTGAGGTGAGAATTTAGGAATGTTTACATTTTCCAAGTACACATTTCACTAAGTTTTGCATGGCAAAATGAATGTGGGGAAAGAACCTTGGGCCAGATGTAGGTAGCCGTTTGCATGGTGCAAACTGCGAAAATCGCAGTTTGCATCATGCAAACAGCCTGTCGCGATGCTCATTCACAAATTGCGAGTCGGTACCGACTCGCAATTTGTGAATGCGACTCGCAAATAGGAAGGGGTGTTACCTTCCTATTTGCGACTCGCATCGCAATTCAGAATTGCTTTGTGACCGCGAATGCGGTCACAAAGCAACTCGCAGTTACCACCAGTGTCACACTGGTGGTAACTCATTCGCAAAAGGGAAGGGGTCCCCATGGTACCCCTTCCCCTTTGTGAATGTGGGCATACATTTTTTTTCAGAGCAGGCAGTGGTCCTATGGACCACTGCCTACTCTGAAAAAACTAAACCAAATGGTTTTGTCATTTTTTTCATTTTGCAACTCGTTTTCCTTTAAGGAAAACGGGCTACAAAATAAAAATAAAAAACTGCTTTATTTAAAAAGCAGTCACATACATGGAGGTCTGCTGACTTCAGCAGGCCACCATCCCTGTGAGTGCAGGGACTCGCTATGGGGTTGCAAAATGCGACCCACCTCCTTAATATTGATGAGGTGGGTCTTTGCGACCCCATAGTGAGTCGCAGACGGTGTCTGAGACACCGTTCTGCATCCGATATTGCGACTCGGAAATTGCGAGTCAGATAGACTCGCAATTTCCGAGTCGCAATATCGGACTTTGCTACATGTGGCCCCTTATGACTTCCAATTAGGAATATGAAGGATATTGGTGTGGAGATGTCGGCAGGCCAGGAGGCCAGGATTTAGATTCCCAGCCAGCATCTGCTCATTTAACACCTCCTATTGCAAGTCAGCTCTCTTTGAATGGAGAATAACTGTGCATTCTCTTTCTTTCCATGTGAGATTCCACATGGATCTACCATAGTGATTAAAAATCACATGTACAAAATGCCTTAAGAAGGTGGTAAATATGAGTAGGGGTCTCAGTTAATCAGTGTTTGGGGATAGAGGAGAATGGTGGCTCCCCTATACCTTAAAAGGGTGTGGGCCTGTGGGGAGAGGGAGTGAGGGGTACATCTACCAAGTACAGGCCTCAATTGCAGCCCAAAATTAAAGTACTTTTACTGGTCGGGTGTTCCTCCCCCAGAAAATCCATTGGAGAGACAGGAGGCCAGTGGTTCCCAACCTGTGGTCCGGGGACCGCTGGGGATCCATGAATCCTACTCTGTGGGTCTGTGACTGCTTAAAAAATTAACCAGTATTAATAGTTTAATAAAGTGAAAATAAATAAAGTGGCTCAATATACAACTGAAAATTTTAAAACATACTGTAAATTAAAGGAATTTGAAATTGGAGGCTAAAAATTAAATTACTATCCTGAAAATGATTCGTGGGAGCAGTGCAAGTGAATCAAACAGAATATATTATGGACGATGTGTGGCTTCAACTGAATTCAGAAAAGTTTCAACCTTCCTATTAAATTTAACATTTGTATTTATTTTCATGTTATTTGTTTGCAAATCAACTAAAATGTGTTATATTTTGTGTAGATGTTTAATGAATGCTTGTTTCTGTGTATTTTGTGCAGTTCAAATAATCAACAATGTATAGACCTGGACTCACATTTCAAGTAATGACTCAGTGGGGGGGGGGAGGGTGAATGGGGGGGATCCCCAGAATCCAAAAATGATTCAGTTGGGGTCCCCAGGTTCCAGTAACGGTAAAGTAGGGGTCCACAGAAGTCAAAAGGTTGGGAACCACTGCAATATTCATAAATTCATAAAATCCATGGTGAGACACTAGGCCATTCATATTCAGAGGAACTGAATAACACTTGTGGGGAATTTCCAACCAGTAAAACCATCCCGGTGTTCCTGCCCCCAGAAAGTCCATGGGCAAGACACTAGGCCATTCATAATCAGTAGGAACTGAATAACACTTCTGGGGAATTTCCAGACAGTAAAACCGGTCTCTTGTTCCCGACCCCAGAAAATCCATGGACGAGGCACTAGGCCATTTGTAACCAGGAGGAACCTAATAACAATTCTGGGGTTATATTTCTGCCTTACTCCTAATCAGGGCCGATGTACGGTCATTTCACACAGACTGTTATTCCCATTGGGTGCAAACTCCTACTTACACTTGATTCAAGATTTACTCAGAATCAGGGGTGTAGCTTGTGGGAGGTGGGTGTTGGGGTGCTTTACCCCCCTTCTAATACATGTATTTCCTGATAAACAGCTGGTTGCAGGGGCTTTAAGCCCAGCATGGTGTGGTGTCTATGGATTTCACCAGGAATTTTTACATAGAAGCAGACAAAAACACACTCCCTCACTCTGTTTTGAAAGTCCTAAAGATATTAGCCATGTTACAAAATATTGCGTTTTTATTAAGTTTTCTCTCACTTTGTACTGTCAACAGTCATCAGTCCTCTCCCTTTCCATTGTCCCGAAGGCCCCTCTCATGCACCCTGCTTGTCCTATAATGTATTTCAACATTATATGCCACTGTGGTTGTTGGAAAGTCTGAAGCTTCCTCCCCCCTTCCCCCTCATCATACTGACCAAGGTACGCCCCTGCTCAGGACTAAGAACAAGACCCTCAATTTTCCCTGCATGCTGTGATAAAAACCTGTGTGTTGTGTTTGTACTGCTTTCAGGGTGCGTGGAATGACGGAGTAAACACCGAGACAGCTGTGGGGGGTGATTAAGGTCCTACGGGGAAGATGTATGTTCGTGTGGTGCTCACTATTTGAATTAAATTGTACTTTTAAGAATCATCTGCCGGGCGTGATTACTTAACACTGTAGTAGCGTCATCTGAATTTCACACTAAAGCTGACTTTTTTTTGCCACCGCCGCCCTCCATAGCTATATACAGGCTATACAAATAAACAAATCAAATACATTTAAAAAAAAGAGATACGAAACCAACACGTTCTCACTTTTCTTTGGAAAAATTGTCCCCAGTTTCTTGGGTTCTGTTGATTTCTCTTTCCAACAATTATTTTTTATTCCACGTTTTGTACAGTGCTGCACAGCTGTTGTCATAGTGATTTCGAACAATATGCGATACCGTATACTTGGATTCTTTCATTGAACAATGAGGAAAACAGAACTAGGAAAGAGCTGAACCGAGGACTCAATAGAAGTTATTGTTTGTGGTTGAACTGAGGACTCAATAGCAGTTATTGCTTGTGGCTGCTCACAGGCACCGAGGTTGATAGTTACCTTCCAACTGGTGAAATGTAATTACCCATAGTCATATTCACAAAACAGTTACATTGGCTCAACGCAGATCTTCAAAAATATCATCTTTGATTCTGAACACTGGAATTTATATGCAGTGCTGCCAAATAGGGTGAAACGTGATAGGAAGATTACGTCAATCGAAAACCAAAATACATTTTATTCCTTAATGCAACATAATCAAAAGGCAATAGCACCTAAAATTTACAATAATGCACAAATGCTGCAGACGGTAGCCATTTCTGGACAGTTTTTCCTCCAGTTCAGTCTTCTACCAGGGCAAAACTGGGGTTAGTAGATAATTAAACAATACAGAAATACTGGACACACACTATTTGCTTATATGTCATTTTCCATGTGTAATAAGCAAACAAAAATGATCCATCAGTAGTCCTCTGCAAGATAATGACCCATAATATTCTGCATGATTGATGCTGCCTTTGTAACAGTAAACAGGTATAAAAAGCACATTTGTCTCAGAGTAGACATCATTTCAATTTTCACATTTAAAAAATGGAGAACGATATTCTCTCCTCTGAGTAACTAGTTTATGTGGAATTCCCAGTAGTTCAGTCCCCAGAATAAAACAAATTTCAACAAATGCAATCACGCCCCTCCCTTTGATAGCCTTTCCTGAGAAGGAAAGCATTCCTTGAACAAAGTACACAGAGATATTTTACATAAGAAACCAACCAGTTTAAAAATAAATCATGGAAAACCTTCATTGCCCATAAGCATAAGTGAAAAGGTGAACGACGTATAGGAAAAATAAAGCAAAAATGAAGGAGATGCTATTAGCTCAAAGAAATTCTGACAAAGAGACAGGGGAATGACAGTAAAAAAATTAAAGCAACAAAAACAATGAACAATGTTACTAGCAAAAATCTATGACAAAATTCTTGCATAAAACAACCCAAAAACCATGCCATTTGATATTAATGGTAAAACATGGCAAACTAATCCCAATAAAAAGAAATGCCATCATTCAAAGCCAATGATAGTCTTATCTTAAAATCAATGCAAAACACGTAAATATTGAAAATGTTTTCAAGTGTCTTCTATAAACATGGCATGGATCTGGCTGACTTTTCTGACTTTCGAACATTCATGGTGGTTGGATGCAAGGTGTGTATTTGGACTGGTGAAGGAATTTGCCTTCACACACTGCAACTTTAATGCACATTGAAAATCTCCAGTGAGACCAACGTGGAACCAACCTGAAAGTTGCATCTCACTTTAATTCCAGAAGTCTTGTTATCTTTAGCGGAAGGTTTCAGGCAAACCAATAGCTGCCTCAACTTTTGGGCTCCCATTAATTTGATAAAATGTATGATGGGTGCTCCATACCAATCAGGGACATCTGAGAACTGAAATGCCAAATGGTAAAATATATCCTTCCTGGCAGTGATTTGGAGCACACTCACCAGCCTGACTCTTGGGCAATGACTTGATTCAAAATATAGTTCTTTGGTTTGAATTTTTTAAAACGGGGGTAAGGGCACATTTTCCATTAACATACATTTTGGAATCTTTAGGATAGGCTGCCAGTAACCCTATCCACCTGATAAAAACATTGTAGATGTAGCTGTCCAGACTAATTCAGTCTATATAGGAGTTATAATAAATTGTTATAAATTGCATTTGTATAGCGCTTACTACCCCAACAAGGCATTGATGTGCTTTACGGTGAGTAGCAAGCTACCCAGAGCCTAGTTAGTGGCCAGTCCATTGGTTATTAGGTTAGTTTTGCATGATCATTCCATGCATTCCAGCCAGTTTCTTTGTGGTAATTGTTGACATTGACGTGATTATTAGAGGGGGCTACATGAGGCATTATTGCTAGCTGGAATTAAAATTGGTATGGTTTCCAAACAAGTTTAAGGCAGATAGGCCTGATATATTTAGAGTAACTTGTATACAGATGGAAGGTGAAAAGAAACAGAGGTCGATTTAAAAACATGTGATGGACAGTTCGTTTTTCATGCAGGATTTTAAGGGTTATAATAGGTTGAGAATTATTGCATGCATTTTGTGGATGCAAACCTGTGGGAAGAAACAGTTTCAAAGAGACTTCTCACAGTAAAAAAAGGAAGCACAATGTGACAAATAAGAGCTTCTTTTTATATACCCACTACACCATATTACTACTACACTATAAAGTATTGGTGTTTATGCAAATTTAAATGCACCATAAACAATACATTATAAACAAATCTTTGTAAACATCCACCAACTTAAAAATACAACAAGGCAATCAAAATAGACATACTGCAGTAACCATTAGCATATTCAGTGGCAGGTTTGTCACCCATTCAATGTCTGGTTTTGAAAGCGCCACCCCTTTCATCCACCTGAACCTGAAGAGCACCACCACAGAACAGGCATTATGTCCTGCAGAATGGATGTTTCTGGGGTCACCTTCTTCTAGGATCCACTTTGCCTCGTAGTGAAGCACACCTGGCCCTAAACAGTATGGCCCTCATTACAAGTCTGGCAGAGACAGGCCCGCTACGCCAATGGTGGCGATCCGACCACTAACAGGCTGGCGACGCAGCCTGCTGTGATACGACCGTGGTGGTGAACAGGCCAGTACACACCCAGTACACCGCCTGTACCGCCAGTGATGGCCGACCGCCGACGACAGCAGATGCCATCAACAGGGAGGCGGAAAGAACCTTACTGCCCACTGTATTATGGATCAGCACACCGCCACGATTTCCGGGGCAGGCAAACCTCCACTCAAAGCCTGATGGAAAGGAACAATATATAAGGAAACACTCACCATAGGGACACAGAGGAGGCCGCCGACGACATGGAGCGTGAACTGGGGATCTTCCCAATGCTGGTAGTTGCAAGCCATCTCCAGGACATACAGCGCTGACAAAGATGACAACAGTGAGTACATCGTCTACCACGCAAAGGAGGGAAGGGGACAATTACACACCCATATGCCACACACACCCAACACTGACTGCCACGCCCACAGACAAACACACACACAGCAACACCCCTACACATATACACACACACATGCACACTCACAATACACTCATGCACAAACAGAACACACACCATGCCCTACACACATGTCACTCACACACCAAAAAACACCAAGTGTAAACATGCAATGACACTCAAAAGAAGTGATGTCAGTACACTTGCACAAATGGGGACAACGATGCACATACCTATGCACATGAGGCAGCCAAGGTCAAACGCAGGACAACTTGATCAAAGTGCACCAACTGTGCAGGTTGACCATATATAGTATTGGGAATAACAAAAGGGGTAACAGGAATTATTTACAAAGGGGCCCATTGGGCAGTTCAGAGGTCCATGACAATGCGGCCAAACAGTTCCAACAAGGCCCCAGCTTGACTCCTGACATGATTGTGGTCTCCACAGGACAGGGGCATCAATGTGGTAGGCACCTCAGGATGCAGGGGGAGGAGTTGGTGGTGGGGATCAGGTTAGGAAGTGGGGGCTTGGGCTTTGGCTTGAGAGGGGGGGCTTGGTCTTAGCTTTTGATGGAAGGAGAGTGGGTTTAGATCAGTGGGTGGGAGCGGAATCAGGCCCCTTCACAGGGTAAAGGGACATAGGAACAGGAAGGAAGGTCTAGGGAAGACTGTGAAGCAGAGGTACTGGGTTTGAGGAGGCCACGGGAATGCGCAGGGACAAGACGGGGTGGGCCAGGAAGTTCAAACAGGTCAAGGCGGGAAAGGAAAAGTTTTTTAGTAGCACATGGAGGGGCTAAGCAAACAGGTGTGGGAGTAGAGGTAGAGGGAGTGATTGTAGGACATGTAGGTGTGCTGGACGTGGATGCAGGTGGGTGCACAGTCTGCTTGTGTGTGGTGGATGAATGTGGGGTCCCTGAGTGGATGTGTTTACATGTTTTGGGAGGAGGCGGGGAAGAAAGGGTGGTAGAGGACAAACAGATCGGGTGAATGGAAGTTGTGGGGGTGTCTACATGTCTGGTGTGTGTGCTGCAGGTGTCTGTTATGATTGTTGTGGTGAGTGCGGTCGTGGTGTCTTGGGTGCATGTCTGGGTGATTGCTGTTGTGGTGACTGTGTCAATCAGGGCAGGATATGGGAGTGAGGATGCAGTGCTTGCGGGTGTGTGTGGCGAGGTCACTGTAAGGGAGGATGTGGTGGGAGAGACAGTGGACGACGTGGCTGTTGTCATGTTTTCATCTGTCTGTTGTGTGTGTTCATGGCTGTGGTGTGACTTGTTGTGCCTGTGTGTATCCTTGTGTGGTGTGTGTGTTGTTCTGTATGTATGCTGCTTGGCTTGTGTGCCTGGGATGGGTGAGGGAAGAGGAGTGCTGGATGGGGCACAGGTGGTTGGAGAGGGGGTGGAGGTACTAGGGACACTGGCTGCCATCAAAGGAGAGGCTAGAGCCTGAAACAATCTCCGGAGGCCAGACAAGGCACGGTGAATGCCTTCCAGGTAGGCATTGGTTTGCTGCATCTGGGATGCTAGCCCCTGGATGGCATTCACAATGGTTGTCTGTCCCACATAGATGGTTCTCAGGAGGTCAATAGCCTCATCATTGAGGGCAGCCGGGCTAACTGGGGCAGGAGGTGAGGTGCCTGCGATGAAGGAGACGCCCACCCTCCTGGGTGAGTGGGCACAGGCAACTCGGCGAGGAGCTACTGGGAGGGCAGTACTGGTAGGGGGGTAGCAGACAAATATGTCCTTGGGGTGGTCCCAGAGGGGTCCACTACCACCAGGGAGCTGCCATCAGAGGAGGAATCAGAGTCTGATGATGCAGTGGCAGTAGGCTCCCCCGTGGTGCTCCCCTCGTCCTCCAACCAACTGGTTCCCTCGCTGTCGGTAGACTGTGCCTCCTGGGTCCCCGTGGGCTGTAGCATCCCCACTCACTGGTGCCTCTGCTCCTTCGCCTGATGATGCTGATGCACACAATGACACAAGAAAACAGAGAGGGAGGGGAGGTGACAAAGAAAGGGATGCAGCCTGTGAGCAACTCAACTATGATGCAGGTAGGCACACATGGAGTACACTTCAGTCTCAGACCTCACCTTACCATAGCCTATGCACTACAGGAATGTTCCACTAATAGGGATTACACCTGCCTCTGTGGAATACACTACACTGACAGTGGTGCCCTACAGATTCTTTGTACATGTCCTGAAACTCCAACTGAGATATCCATTTAATGCTCAGATGTTTAGAGTACCACTACGTTACTTTGCAAGCCAACAGGAACACTACCTGACTGACTGTACTATCCAATTTCCACCTTACCTGGGCACACATGCCCCCTACATAACAAGGTAACGTAACCCGGTCAAAGAAGCTGAACACCTGTATACCCTGACACCTATGAGTCACTGTATCAGCATTGTTTCTCCACATTGCCTACCATCCCCCAATACAGTTGGCATGCAGTACAGTGTGAGAACTCATCCCCTGGTGGCTGCTGTGATGCCTTTAAGGGCTCATCCAAGGCTGGATAGGCCACTGTCAATAGGCGGGCCATTAGTGGGATCAGGGTCAGACATTCAACCCTCCCTCATTGGGAGGCCGTCTCTAGCTGGGCCTCCATGGTCATCCGGGCCCAGCTTCTCAAGTCCTTCCACCGTTTCCTACAGTAGGTGCTCTGCTGGCTATAGACCCCCAGGGTCTGCATGTCCTTGGCGATTGTTCGCCATAAACCCTTCTTCTGATAGGTGCTGACCTGCATGAGAGACAAGCAGGAATAGACTTTAATGTAGACTTACCACATGCATGCCGACATAGGGTACAATCGTACTGACAGTAGGGCACCATGCATTCTTTCATCTTCCTACCGGTCCACATTGACGGCCTACTCCACTACACCTAAATGCTTGTAATACTACATTTACATACACACACACAAGCAATCGCACTCACTGCTAGGACACTGTTAATCTACTCACCTGCTCCTGTGGTCGCCCATACAACTTGGCATACAGCGGTAGGACCTTGGCCACAAGCCTGGTCAGCTGCTCCTGTGTGAAGGCTGGGGCCCTCTCCCCTGTAGCATGTGCCTTCTTTGCGACCAGATGCTGGACACAGCAGCACCTGCAGTGGAGTTGTGGTCGTGGTGAATGCAGGAGCCAAGTGACAAAGTGAAATCAAAATGGCAGTGACGACCGTGGCGGCATGCACAGTCTCCACCGGCGGTGATCATGATTGGCCCCTGTTCCCCATAGACACCAATGTTAACCAATGAGGAATTGCACAGCAGTACAGACCACCTAACACTATGATGACTTACACCAGCGGAGTCATGTCACTGCCGTCTGTCCTCAGCATGTAGGACAGGTGACCACCATTTGAAGTGTAAAATGTTTAAGAGTGCAATCGCTACGCGCCGTTCATTCTATCATATCTTCTTGTACATGTTAGGCACATTGGTCATACACAGCAATACATGCCATATGTGATGTGTGGCATCAGTTAGCTGCAACTGTAGGTTGCAGAGCACCGTGATCACTCATCGATTGCCACAATGTTAGCTGTATACATCACTTCCATTATATGAAGGCAACGTTTGTGCAGTTGTGTGTGTGTTGACATCATCCATAATGTAGTGGTGTGGCGACATGTGTGTTGGCCCTCCCTAGGCACCGACCCTTGAAGACACAGAGGAATGCACCGGTGTATCTACCCCTAGTTGTCCTAGCAACCATGGAGGAATGACATATCATACTGACCTACCGTCTGAACCGGATGACCATACGTGAACTGTGTGCCCAATTGAAGCAAGATGTACTGCCAGCTCTACGTAATCCCTATGCTATTCTTCCTACTGTGTATGTACCATCTGTGCTACAGTTTGTGGCTAGTGGGTCATTTCAGGTGACAGTCGCATTGGCAGCAGGTGTGTCACAGCTAATGTTCAGTTACATCTTAAGGGATGTCCTCACTGCCTTGCTGAAACACCTCCACAGCTACATCACATTTCCCCAAACTGGTGACTTGCCCACTGTGAAATCGGATATCTATGCCATTGCACATATTCCACATGCGATTGGAGCGATAGATGGCACCAACATTCCCTTGATTCCTCCCAGTGTAAATGAACAAGTGTACAGGAATAGGAAATGTTTTCACTCCATTAATGTACAGATGGTGTGTCTTGCAGACCAGTACATCTCCCAAGTGATTGCAAAATTCCCTGAATCTGTGCATAACTTACTTGTTGAGGAACAGCAGTGTCCCACACCTGATGGCACGGATACAAAGAGAGAGAGCCTGGCTTGTAGGTGAGTGAGATGTGAGAGTGCAGTAGCTAACAACACGTTTTACTTACTTTTTACCCTTTACACAATGGTGACATGTGCTATGTATTCCCACTCTTCTCAGGTGATTCTGGTTATCCAAACCTGTCCTGGCTGTTGACACCAGTGAGGTATCCCAGGTCAGGGGGTGACATTCGATACAATGAAGCACATGGCAGGACAAGAAGTCATCGAAAGGACCTTCGGCCTACTGAAGGCAAGATTCTAATGCCTGCTTTTGTCAGGAGGAACCCTGTGCTAATCCGCAAACAAGGTTTGCCAGATCATCGTGGCCTGCTGTATGCTGCACAACTTGGCACTAAGGAGACATGTACCCCTACTGGAAGAGGAGGGACAACCTGATCTACCAGTGGCAGCTGAGTGGACAGAGGACAGCGATGAAGAAGGGGAGGATGGTGTGAGCTCCGGAACTCAGCTCACTCAGCTATAATTCCAAATGAGTTGAATGTAACTTTTGCCTAATGTCTCCCATAACATTGCCTACGTAGATTTGTGTACAATGGTAAGAATGTGCAACCAGTGCTGGAGACACAGCAGTGTGTGTGTGTGTGGTGTAATGTGTGTACTCTCACATACCCCTTTCTTCTTCATGTGTTTGATGACTCCCAAAGGTAGTTCACACACAGAAGTTCTGTTTTCCTGGATGTGTTTCCTGCCTTCACATGTAAGGACTGTTTGGACATGCTACGTAGATAGAGGGTGTGGGCCAGTTTTGCTGACAGTACTAGTGACACCACATCTCCTCAGTACTTGTACACCAACCTAATGTCCCTCACAATGTGGGTGGAGGTCACCCCAGCTGAAATAAATGGCCCTACAGTTGTACTAATCTGCAAAGCTGTTTGAGTCCAAAACTGGTGTTTAGTGCAACTGATAAATGGTAATACTGGTCAGTCAACAAGTGACAGTACTCTGGCAATGATGTTCAACTTTGGACAAAAAGCAGATACATGTGTCATTGAACAAATTGTACCTAAATGCATGCTACATATCTGTTCCTCACAGGCCTTCCTATGGTGGGATACCCTTTGCCATCCTGTGTACAAGGAGGATTAGGACATTCCTGCTGCAAGTGAAAAACCTTTCACAGATTTGGAATGTTACATGCCTACAAACTTTTGCCCTTGGCAATTTCTGGTACTTTTTCAACATTTTACATTGACAAAGTTATTCATCAGATACATGCATTAGGATTAAAGCACAAATACATTGGGTGTGAATGTACAGTGTTTATTAAGTGAAGCAAATTAATGAATTGGGAAAAAAAGGGAGTGGACATATGGCAGACGAAATAGTCAGATTGGTGTTCACAGCTGTTGGTAGTACAGGTCCAGAGTCTATGGGACGGTTGGAAAATGGAGCACAAACAGTAGATAGTCAACAAGGCGTGTCAGTGGCACACAAGGGAGACAGTTCAGGAGAGGATCACTTCCTGGTGGTGGATTTGGTCATGGGTACAGTCTCTGTGGGATGCCTGGTTGGCCGGCCAAATTTGCGAGGGGGTTCTTGGGCAACAGAGGAAAGGTTGCTGGTGTCCTGTGAGTCCCCTGGAAGGGCCACCAGTCCACTACTAGCAGCAGATGTGGAGGGCTGGGTTCTCTCGTGGCTTGTGGACAGGGACTTCATGCGGGTGGAGATCTCACGCAGGATTGCAGTCATGTCCTGCAGCACCCCTTTGATGGAGGCCATGGTGCCATTGTGGGCCTGCCATTGCTCTATGGCCTCCTGATGGTGTTTAATCTGCAGCCTCTGAATCCCCAGCTAAGTGGGCAGCATCTGGCCTATCCTGTCTTGGGAGTGCTGGTATGCTGCCAGGACTTGGGAAATGGCCTCCTGGCCAGTCACTACCCTGGTTTAGCTCCCCCCTTGGCCCTGTGACTGGCCTGGGCCCCCTGTGACTGTGACCCTGTCACAGTGTGCCCACTCCCACTTGCAACAGGACATTAATCCTCTTGCCTAGTGACTGGCAGTGACTCCGGTCCCTACACAGATGGGCACACAGTGCCTGAACAAGGGACACTGGTTTGGGATCTGTTGGGCCACAGCTTTTGGTGGTGGCTCAGTACTGGGGGTCTGTCTGGTGGGCTGGGTGGGGCTTCTGGAAGGGGACTGAGCAGAGGTTCAGGATGGGCCAGGGTGGTCATCCAGTTCCAGACATCCTTCTGGACTGTCATCACTGGAGCCTTCTTCTGCCTGGGGACTGGGACATCGTGGCACCTCCTGGCGGCTGCCATGAGCAGTAGTACCTGTGGAGTTAATAAACACATTTATTGTGTGTCCTGCAGAGTGTTTGACAATGCATCAGTTGGGAGGCAGTAGTGTTCAACAGCTTCAGGGGATATGGCATTGACAGTTAGTTAGTTGTCGATAGTGGACATTGCACATGTGTATAGATTGCACACATTAGCAGTGGCACATGTTTCCTCCTGTTTCTGTCCTCTGTCCTGTAATTGCCATATCCCTGTCAGCATCTAACACCAGTTTCTTGTGCTTCCATCCCCATACATCTGCATGCAGGACTCCCATTGGGATGGGTGCAGTGCATAGTATTAGTGGGATGGGTGATGCATTGTGGGACTTGTTGTGTATCAAGCATTACATGCAGGGTGTCATGACCACACAAACTTGCCAAATCAAATCAAAGAAATGCTTGAGAAAAGCAAAGAGATATCCTCAGTGGAGACAGCAAAGCCCAAACTGGAAGAAGGTTTGCAGAGTAATGTTGCGCTTATTTCAAAGGAAGAATCAAGAAGAGAAGATTTAAGATGGCCGTTGTGAGTCCTGAAGGTTAGTTACAGTTCTAGTCTTGCAATCGGTTGGTTGCTAGGTTACTAACTCACCAGCTGGAAGCTTCGCACTTCAACTGAGGTCTGATAGGAATCAGCTGTGTGGAGAGAAAGCGCGCTTCAGAGCAGAAACTCCTGTGAGGTCAAATTACACCTGAAGACTATTTTACAGAACACGTGATAAATATTGTCAAGGTTTATTCGAGGAGTTTGATAGTAGACCGTTCCAGTGGAGGTTTGGCAAGGCTACAGAGTTTAATGTATGAATAAACCTTATGTTTACAAGGTTCCTGTTTAAGATACCCAAGTCAAAAGATAAAAAAACTTTAACAAGCAAGTATTTACAAATACCAAGGTTTTTAGAAGAAGAAGCTTTATTCGGTATAAAAAAATTCATCCATTACAACACATAATCATCAAAACATTATAAGAATACCAATAAAAAAAATGTATAATAAAAGCACCCATCATAAAAACATGTACATATAAATATATATATGTATATATATATATAAAAAAAAATGTATATATATATATAAAATAAATAACAAAAGAAGATAAAAACCTCATTCATAAAAAACTGAAGAAAAATAAATGTGATCATTCTAAACATTCTACATTTTTGCGCCAAGTAGTAGCTCCCTTCAGAAATGATCCCATGCCCTTCCATACCAGTACATCTGAGGCCATTTGCAGCCACATGAAAGCCGGACGGTATTGCACAAAACCCTTGGGCCTAAGGAGCGGTAGTAGGAATCCGGTTCTAAATGGAGCATGGAAGACACAGAACAGTGTAAAATGGATCAAAGTCTGATGGGACACCCCATCACAGGGGCAGGGTCTAATACATTTCTCCCCATACTGACCTAGGGGGAAGCACAAATTACTTCTAATGATCCCCAAGCGAAATCGAGTTATGAGAGACCTTTCCCTCACATCCTTGATTTCTAAAAGATATTGCTCAGGACCCACCCACATCTTTAGCATAGTAAATTCCCTCATCGATTTTTTCCTTAGAGCCTCCCCCTCCCTCTTGGTCTCCTGGATTCTCTGATAGTTATCCTTAACCCATTTCTTATCGTAGCTAGTTAGGTCTTCGGGATAATCAAACAATTCAGGCCGCCCCAGGTCATGTGCCATCTTCCTTATGTGCGACAACCAGGGAATATGTTTTACATGGTCGCAGGCCAAACAATCCCTTAGGATATCCCTATTAAGAGAGGCATGTTCGTTACACCAAACTGAAATCCATAACAAAAGGGGAGCCAGCTGGGTAGTGTCCTGTACATACTCAAGGTCCAGTTCCAGATGGAGGCAAAATCCAGGAATATTTTGACCAACACCCAGAAGCCTTCTACAGAAACGATTTTCTTCCACCATAAGGGCTCGGGTATCCCTAAACCCCCAAAGTGCTGAACCATACAGAAGGACAGGTAGGCATTTCCGCCTAAAAATTTCAAGCAGGGGTTTGATCGGTTTGCTACCTACCCTAGCCGCGAAGTCAAAGGTTGCACCAACTGTTGCATGAAAAAGCACAATCCTTCTGGCAATACAGGGTTTCCAAGATCCTTTCTCATCAAAAATGACCCCTAAGTATGGGAACTCGTGGACTCTGCTAATAACTTGATCCTCCACCCTTAGCTCCCCAACCCTGCTCATAGGTTTACCACAAACCATAAAGTGCGACTTCTTAAAATTGACCTCCAGCCCCAACGCTGACATAAAGACGACATAAGCTCTAACTAATTCTCGGAGACCATTCATCGTGCGGGCCATAAGGACTGCGTCATCCGCATACGTCAGCACAGGGATATCAATACCCTTCACCTTCGGGACATCCCTGCAGTGTTCCATCAGAAAATCTGTCAGTCCATTAGTATATAGAAGGAACAAGGTAGGGGCCAAGACACACCCCTGGCGCACACCCCTTGAAAGCTTGAATGCCTCCGAACATTCCCCATTTGGGCCCACCCTCACATTTGCTACTGTCCCTGAATGGAGATATCGGAGAAGCTCTACAATAATAGGGTCCAACCCTAACTGAATTAGCCTCTCCCATAATAAAGACCGGTTCACTTTATCAAAAACACAGCTGAGGTACATAAAAGCAAGATAAAGGGTACCTTTCCTGGCCTGCGTGTATTTGTTGATTATCATCAGTAAATTGAGACACTGTTCTTGCGTACCGAGACCTTCCCTGAAGCCATACTGTTCCCGACTTAAAATATCATTTCCTATCATCCAGGCCTCCAGACGCCCTAGGATAATCCGTCCCAGAATCTTCACAGAGGCATCCAGCAGTGAAATAGGGCGATAAGACTTAGGATCATTACGATCACCCTTTTTAAACACTGGGACTATGCATGCTAATCTCCAAGAGGCAGGGATGCCCACAGTTACGGCTGCATTGAGAACATTTAGGAGAATGGGTGCCCATAACTGAGGGTTAGCTTTATACAAATCCATCGGGATCGAGTCCGGGCCCAGAGCTTTATTATGCGCACAACTCTGTATCGCATCAATAACCTCCTGTAGTGAGAATCTGATTGCTAGGTTAGGAGCCACATCATACACACTCTCCCGTGTATTACTTATGGGGGTACCCTCAAATATATTACAGAAAGGAGTTACCCAGGCCTCCGGGGCTATATTACATCCAAGGCCCTCGGAGGTTTCTGTTTCAAGGGAACCTCTATTCACCACCTTCCAAAACAGGCCGGGGTCTTTCAAAGCTGTAGCACGCTCTAACTCTTCCCAAGCTTTATCTTTATATTTTAGCTTACTATCCCTCAGGGTCCTTTTATACCTTATTCTCGCTTCTTTTACGAGAACCCAATCTCTAGGGTGGGTCTTGGTAGCCATCTTTAAATTTGCCCTTGCATCATAGCAGGCTTTATCGTACCAGCCACATTTACGTTTATTAGGGTGGTTGCCTACTACTGTTATCGCATCTATAACAGTCATGGGCTTTGGCGCTTCTGTCAGGAGTATTTCCATAAATAGATGTAGGTTGTCCCCCACAACCCTTCCCACAACTTTTTGGTGGTCTACTTGCTTCCACCCAAGCCGCCTACCCTGGTCCTTTGTCACCACCGTTACAGGCCTGCCTCGTCCCAGTAAGCGAAACGCCCCCGGGAGTTTAAAGGACAATATAAGGGGATTATGATCTCTAAAGCATTCGCCTAACACTTTACCTCCCATCACCAAGTCTCTCATAGGAGGGGACACAAAAATATAGTCGATGGTGGATCCAGACCCTCTTCCGACATAGGTTGGAAGTTGGTGAGTGCCTACTGCTTCAATATCATAGAAATTCAAGAGGCCCATCTCCCCGAGTTCCTTTAGTAGATCTCTGCCTCTTGAGTCCTGCGGACCCAGCGCTGAATAGACCTCGCAGTCACGGATGAAGGGATTAACCACAGTACAGGACCGGCCCAACTTGGCATTAAAGTCCCCAGAGATGATGGCACGAAATTCCAATCCCACCTTCTCCATTCTATATTGCATAATCTTAAGAATGGAGAACAGGGCCCCAATTTGGCACCCCATATCCCACACAGCATTATAAAAGTTGACCAATAATACATTAAAATGATTGGAGAAGAGTACCCATACCAGCAATATAACTTGATGGTTACAGTTAATTTGGAAAGCACCCACTATCTTAGAGAGGCGAATTAGAGTAACCAGGCCACCTTTCGAGCGACCACCAAGAGACTGTACGGCTGGAATTGCATATCTGTCATACCCATCCCACACAGCCAGTCCCGTCGACCAAGTTTCCTGAAGCATGATAACATCATAGTTAGCCACACAGCCAACCCATGCTTGATCAGATAGCTTAGTGTCATAGCCAGCAATATTCCATGAGATAAGATTACACTGTGGGGGTACCTCTTCTTGTATAGCCAGTGCCTTAGCGCATTGTCAATCCACCCCTTCCAGGGATAGGTTGCTGTTGGTTTTTCTACTATGTGCCTGCAGGCTGAATTGGCCCAGGGGGGGGTTCCTACCAGATCCAGAAGAGACCCCAGTACACGCTTGCATGTGATCATAGAAATAGCCCAAGGGAACCATACCCATAGAACCTGCACTAGGGACAGGAGAGCGATGGCTAGAGAGAAGCCTTTTAGTCAAGGCGGGATATCTGACATTTATAATAATACAGTCGCCCTTCCCCATCTTGTTTTTAGGACCAACCCACCCAGTTCTTCTGGCAAACAGGATATCCTTGAAGTCCTTACATGAAAAGTCACAATTTTTGCTCAGCCAATGTCCAACCTTATTTATGAGTTGGTTTGTAGACTCAGTTGCCCCATAAACAAGAGCAGGCACATTCGTCAGCACTACCACGTAGGGGGCACATGCAGGGGGGAGATCCAAGCAAGCCGGGGAAGGCCTGGCCGTTGGCTGGTTCAGATTGTCATTTCCAGACAGCAGTTGGCCACCCCCCCCAGCTGCCACAGAGTCCGTATCTGGCTGCCTACTGCAGCTAGACATATAAACTGGCCTCTCTGGCCTCAATGAAGGGGTTGGTGCAGTCGAAGCAGTTTCAGCACAGGCACCCTGACCCTCATTATTGACAGGATTCACCAAAAGGTGGGATGATTTTTCCATGGGCCCCAAGAGTCCTGCGGCTACCTCTGGGAAGGGCAACTCCTTACTGGCACAGGGATGCCTCCTCAAGGCCCCACTTCTACCAACACCCTGGCTTCCTTGACCTCCTTGCGCACAAATCAGGGATACTGTTTTTTCTATGGCAGACAATTTCGCCACCACGGGAGACAAAAGCTCCTGAATAATCTCCCAAAATTTAGTCAGTATATTAGTTGTGTCGTGCCCAAAGTGCTGACAAGGTGAAAAATCACTGCTCCCACACTTAGGGAGCTCCAGGAGAGGTGTTTTTGTCTTTGGTATCAGTTTTTCTAAGGCTTTTCTTTTCCTCGGGGAGGGCTACAATTTTCCACAGGACAGGTCGGGGGAGAAGACAATAGAAGTCTTTTACTTCTTCTAGAGGGGCCATGGGACCCCAAACCCTCTGTTGACTCTGTTGGCTCAGCCTGAACAGGCTCAGTATCAGCCATACCAGCACCTTGCCCTATCCCCAGAAAGTCCACCTCCACAGCCACGGCCTCACAAGGGCCGTTTTCTGTAGGGGCCTGGTGCCAATCTTCCAATTCCATGGATAACCTCCTCTCTGCCAAATCAATTTCTTTTGTAACAACCCCAACCGCTCCTGCAAGAAAGGAGTCTAATGTGGTGGCGCCATAGCCTTGTCTGCTGCTGCCGCCCCCCCCCGAGGCCCAGATAGGGTTCCTTTTTTCCTGCCCATATTCACAATGCTGAGAACAATGCAGCAGCGGGGCAACAACCAAGATGGTACTAAATAGGCTTTTAAAAGTCCACTAGCAGCAAAAAATAGACACCAAAATATGTATCAGGTAATTGAAATGGTTTTTGGGCAGTCACTCCTTACTGTAAGCGAAAGAGGGGTGGCCCAGCCCAAACTCTTTCGGACGATCACGGGCGCAGGACGGGCCCGCCCTTGGCCCGCGCGCGTCCCGCGAGGCGGGAGCGCTGGCGAAAGTTTAATGGGCTCCTGCCCTAACTGGATTGGCTGCCACCTCCTGCCACCACCAACAGCGCGTCCCGCGTTGGAGAAAGTTTAAAGGGCTCCTGCCCTGACTAGATTGAGTGCCGCCTCCTGCCGCCACCAACAGCGCGTCCCGTGAGGCGGGAGCGCTGGCGAAAGTTTAAAGGGCTCCTGCCCTAACTGGATTGGCTGCCGCCTCCTGCCGCCACCAACAGCGCGTCTCGCGCTGGAGAAAGTTTAAAGGGCTCCTGCCCTGACTAGATTGAGTGCCGCCTCCTGCCGCCACCAACAGCGCGTCCCGCGAGGCGGGAGCGCTGGCGAAAGTTTAAAGGGCTCATGCCCTAACTGGATTGGCTGCCGCCTCCTGCCGCCACCAACAGCGCGTCTCGCGCTGGAGAAAGTTTAAAGGGCTCCTGCCCTGACTAGATTGAGTGCCGCCTCCTGCCGCCACCAACAGCGCGTCAGAGCAGAAACTCCTGTGAGGTAAAATTACACTTGAAGACTATTTTACAGAAAACGTGATAAATATTGTCAAGGTTTATTCGAGGAGTTTGATAGTAGACCGTTCCAGTGGAGGTTTGGCAAGGCTACAGAGTTTAATGTATGAATAAACCTTATGTTTACAAGGTTCCTGTTTAAGATACCCAAGTCAAAAGAAAAACAAACTTTAACAAGCAAGTATTTACAAATACCAAGGTTATAAATGAAGGCCAAGTTTAACGGAGAAATTAGCGTTAACAAGTAAGCATTTACAAATGCAACAGTAATAAACCAAAGTAGAGTTTAAAAGAGAAACGAGCTTTAATAAACAAGCATTTACAAATACAAGTTATCGACAGATGTTGAAGTAAGAAAGGAGAAACTAACTTTAATAAACAAGCATTTACAAATACAAGTTATCAACAGATGTCGAAGTAAGAAAGAAGAAGCGAACTTTAATAAACAAGCATTTACAAATACAAGTATTGACAGAAGTCAAAATAAGACAGGAGAAACAAACTTTCACAAGCAAGAATTGCCAATGCAGTAAACGTAATTGAACTCTCTAATGTAAAGTAGAAACCAACTAACATCAGCTGATTTGGAGAACGCATTATCACCAACTATATATATACATATAGCAACATAAAACCAATCTCTAAAAAAGGTTGAGAAGTTCTTCCAGAATCAGTAATAAGCCTTTTTAAGAAGAGCTTCTCATTCATAGAGAGAAGCAAGGCTACAGAGAACTTAGGGTGAGTGAAGAAATAATAGAATTAAAGAGAATTAAGGGGGTCATTCTAACCCTGGCAGTCGGTGTTAAAGCGGCGGCTAACCAGCCAACAGGCTGGCGGTTTAAAAAATGGAATTCTGACCCTGGTGGAAACCGCCAACAGAGACCGCCACTTCAACACTCCGACCGCCACGGTACAAACAAACAGTGCGGCGGTTACCGCCAACAGACAGGCGGGAGTCAATGTACCGCCCACCCTATCACAACCCACCAATCCGCCACCTTTTCCGGGGCGGTAGCCCCGCCGATAAAAACACGGCGGAAACACATTTCAAACGGAAAACGCTCACCTCCATACACCCCATGAGGAATCTGGACAGCATGGAACCCGAACTACACATCCTACCAGCTATTGTATTCCTGCTCCTCTACCAGGAGCACGAACGCCGGCGCAGAAGACTACAGTGAGTACTGCACCTAGGACACAGGGGAGGGGGGAGGAGAAAATATTACGGGCACACATACGCTACACACCCACCACCACCCTCACCCACTACAACACACACATCAATGCATAGCAATACATCACTGTTACAACCCCCAACCCCCCCGGAAGAATGCAAAGACAAAATGAAATGATCATAAACAGTCGAATATATTGTATTATCAGCATATAAAAATAGCACACATTTAAAACTAATATATACATAAATATTAAAAGTCCGATAATTTTAGCAGTCATTGTCCGTGGACCACTGGGCCCAAATTACATGGGCAAGGCCCACACAGGATACCTGACACCAACGGAGAGAACACTGCAGGGGCATCAGATAGAAAAACTACAGGCACCTCAGGGGGAAGGGGGGGCACCTCAGCCATATGAGTACACAACGCCAGATCCACGAGGGGCCTCCATGGCCACTGTCCCATCCTGGGGAGTGCAAAGCCACAGTCTCTTAAGTCTATACAGTGGGTGGATTGCCCACTGTACCATCCTGGGGAGTGCAAAGCCACAGTCTCTCAAGTCCAAACAGTGGGTGGTTTGCCCACTGTACCATCCTGGGGAGTGCAAAGCCACAGTCTCTCAAGTCCAAACAGTGGGTGGCTTGCCCACTGTACCATCCTGGGGAGTGCAAAGCCACAGTCTCTCAAGTCCATACAGTGGGTGGCTTGCCCACTGTACCATCCTGGGGAGTGCAAAGCCACAGTCTCTCAAGTCTCTACAGTGGGTGGTTTGCCCACTGTTACATCCTGGGGAGTGCAAAGCCACAGTCTCTCAGGTGGATGACAGTGTCCACTGGTTCTGGAGGGGGACTGGTGCCCAGAGTGCTTCGTGCAGCCCTGCCCGACATAGATGCGGCACTGCCCCTTCCGCCAATGGGCCAGCGGTGCTTGAGATGAAGGGCCCAGCGGTGCGGTGCTTGAAATGAAGGGCCCAGCGGAGCGGTGCTTGAGATGAAGGGCCCAGTGCAGCGGTGCTTGAGATGAAGGGCCCAGTGCAGCGGTGCTTGAGACGGCGGTGCCCAGCGGAGCGGTGCTTGAGGTGAAGGGCCCAGTGCAGCGGTGCTTGAGATGAAGGGCCCAGCGGAGCGGTGCTTGAGATGAAGGGCCCAGTGCAGCGGTGCTTGAGATGGCAGTGCCCAGCGGAGCGGTGCTTGAGATGAAGGGCCCAGCTGAGCGGTGCTTGAGATGAAGGGCCCAGTGCAGCGGTGCTTGAGATGAAGGGCCCAGTGCAGCGGTGCTTGAGACGACGGTGCCCAGCGGAGCAGTGCTTGAGATGAAGGGCCCAGTGCAGCGGTGCTTGAGATGAAGGGCCCAGTGCAGCGGTGCTTGAGACGGCGGTGCCCAGCGGAGCGGTGCTTGAGATGAAGGGCCCAGTGCAGTGGTGCTTGAGATGAAGGGCCCAGTGCAGCGGTGCTTGAGACGGCGGTGCCCAGCGGAGCGGTGCTTGAGATGAAGGGCCCAGTGCAGCAGTGCTTCAGATGAAGGGCTCAGTGCAGCGGTGCTTGAGATGGCAGTGCCCAGCGGAGCGGTGCTTGAGATGAAGGGCCCAGCTGAGCAGTGCTTGAGATGAAGGGCCCAGTGCAGCGGTGCTTGAGATGAAGGGCCCAGTGCAGCGGTGCTTGAGACGACGGTGCCCAGCGGAGCAGTGCTTGAGATGAAGGGCCCAGTGCAGCGGTGCTTGAGATGAAGGGCCCAGTGCAGCGGTGCTTGAGACGGCGGTGCCCAGCGGAGCGGTGCTTGAGATGAAGGGCCCAGCGGAGCGGTGCTTGAGATGAAGGGCCCAGCGGAGCGGTGCTTGAGACTGCGGTTCCCAGCGGAACGGTGCTTGAGATGAAGGGCCCAGCGGAGCGGTGCTTGAGATGAAGGGCCCAGTGCAGCGGTGCTTGAGATGAAGGGCCCAGTGCAGCGGTGCTTGAGACGGCGGTGCCCAGCGGAGCGGTGCTTGAGATGAAGGGCCCAGTGCAGCGGTGCTTGAGACGGCGGTGCCCAGCGGAGCGGTGCTTGAGATGAAGGGCCCAGTGCAGCGGTGGTTGAGATGAAGGGCCCAGCGCAGCGGTGCTTGAGACGGCGGTGCCCAGCGGAGCGGTGCTTGAGATGAAGTGCCCAGCGGAGCGGTGCTTGAGATGAAGGGCCCAGTGCAGCGGTGCTTGAGATGAAGGGACCAGCGGAGCGGTGCTTGAGATGAAGGGCCCAGTGCAGCGGTGCTTGAGATGAAGGGCCCAGTGCAGCGGTGCTTGAGACGGCGGTGCCCAGCGGAGCGGTGCTTGAGATGAAGGGCCCAGTGCAGTGGTGCTTGAGATGAAGGGCCCAGTGCAGCGGTGCTTGAGACGGCGGTGCCCAGCGGAGCGGTGCTTGAGATGAAGGGCCCAGTGCAGCGGTGCTTGAGATGAAGGGCTCAGTGCAGCGGTGCTTGAGACGGCGGTGCCCAGCGGAGCGGTGCCCAGCGGAGCGGTGCTTGAGATGAAGGGCCCAGCTGAGCGGTGCTTGAGATGAAGGGCACAGCTGAGCGGTGCTTGAGATGAAGGGCCCAGTGCAGCTGTGCTTGAGATGAAGGGCCCAGTGCAGCGGTGCTTGAGACGACGGTGCCCAGCGGAGCAGTGCTTGAGATGAAGGGCCCAGTGCAGCGGTGCTTGAGATGAAGGGCCCAGTGCAGCGGTGCTTGAGACGGCGGTGCCCAGCGGAGCGGTGCTTGAGATGAAGGGCCCAGCGGAGCGGTGCTTGAGATGAAGGGCCCAGCGGAGCGGTGCTTGAGACGGCGGTGCCCAGCGGAGCGGTGCTTGAGATGAAGGGCCCAGCGGAGCGGTGCTTGAGATGAAGGGCCCAGTGCAGCGGTGCTTGAGACGGCGGTGCCCAGCGGAGCGGTGCTTGAGATGAAGGGCCCAGGGCAGCGGTGCTTGAGATGAAGGGCCCAGTGCAGCGGTTCTTGAGACGGCGGTGCCCAGCGGAGCGATGCCTGAGATGAAGGGCCCACTGTTACATCCTGGGGAGTGCAAAGCCACAGTCTCTCAGGTGGATGACAGTGTCCACTGGTTCTGGAGGGGGACTGGTGCCCAGAGTGCTTCGTGCAGCCCTGCCCGACACAGATGCGGCACTGCCCCTTCCGCCAATGGGCCAGCGGTCCTTGAGATGAAGGGCCCAGCGGTGCGGTGCTTGAAATGAAGGGCCCAGCGGAGCGGTGCTTGAGATGAAGGGCCCAGTGCAGCAGTGCTTTAGATGAAGGGCCCAGTGCAGCGGTGCTTGAGATGAAGTGCCCAGTGCAGCGGTGCTTGAGATGAAGGGCCCAGTGCAGCGGTGCTTGAGACGGCGGTGCCCAGCGGAGCGGTGCTTGAGATGAAGGGCCCAGTGCAGTGGTGCTTGAGATGAAGGGCCCAGTGCAGCGGTGCTTGAGATGGCGGTGCACAGCGGAGCGGTGCTTGAGATGAAGGGCCCAGTGCAGCAGTGCTTCAGATGAAGGGCTCAGTGCAGCGGTGCTTGAGATGGCGGTGCCCAGCGGAGCGGTGCTTGAGATGAAGGGCCCAGCTGAGCGGTGCTTGAGATGAAGGGCCCAGTGCAGCGGTGCTTGAGATGAAGGGCCCAGTGCAGCGGTGCTTGAGACGACGGTGCCCAGCGGAGCAGTGCTTGAGATGAAGGGCCCAGTGCAGTGGTGCTTGAGATGAAGGGCCCAGTGCAGCGGTGCTTGAGACGGCGGTGCCCAGCGGAGCGGTGCTTGAGATGAAGGGCCCAGTGCAGCAGTGCTTCAGATGAAGGGCTCAGTGCAGCGGTGCTTGAGATGGCGGTGCCCAGCGGAGCGGTGCTTGAGATGAAGGGCCCAGCTGAGCGATGCCTGAGATGAAGGGCCCACTGTTACATCCTGGGGAGTGCAAAGCCACAGTCTCTCAGGTGGATGACAGTGTCCACTGGTTCTGGAGGGGGACTGGTGCCCAGAGTGCTTCGTGCAGCCCTGCCCGACACAGATGCGGCACTGCCCCTTCCGCCAATGGGCCAGCGGTGCTTGAGATGAAGGGCCCAGCGGTGCGGTGCTTGAAATGAAGGGCCCAGCGGAGCGGTGCTTGAGATGAAGGGCCCAGTGCAGCGGTGCTTGAGATGAAGGGCCCAGTGCAGCGGTGCTTGAGGTGAAGGGCCCAGTGCAGCGGTGCTTGAGATGAAGGGCCCAGCGGAGCGGTGCTTGAGATGAAGGGCCCAGTGCAGCGGTGCTTGAGATGAAGGGCCCAGTGCAGCGGTGCTTGAGACGGTGGTGCCCAGCGGAGCGGTGCTTGAGATGAAGGGCCCAGTGCAGTGGTGCTTGAGATGAAGGGCCCAGTGCAGCGGTGCTTGAGACGGCGGTGCCCAGCGGAGCGGTGCTTGAGATGAAGGGCCCAGTGCAGCAGTGCTTCAGATGAAGGGCTCAGTGCAGCGGTGCTTGAGATGGCGGTGCCCAGCGGAGCGGTGCTTGAGATGAAGGGCCCAGCTGAGCGGTGCTTGAGATGAAGGGCCCAGTGCAGCGGTGCTTGAGATGAAGGGCCCAGTGCAGCGGTGCTTGAGACGACGGTGCCCAGCGGAGCAGTGCTTGAGATGAAGGGCCCAGTGCAGCGGTGCTTGAGATGAAGGGCCCAGTGCAGCGGTGCTTGAGACGGCGGTGCCCAGCGGAGCGGTGCTTGAGATGAAGGGCCCAGCGGAGCGGTGCTTGAGATGAAGGGCCCAGCGGAGCGGTGCTTGAGACTGCGGTTCCCAGCGGAACGGTGCTTGAGATGAAGGGCCCAGCGGAGCGGTGCTTGAGATGAAGGGCCCAGTGCAGCGGTGCTTGAGATGAAGGGCCCAGTGCAGCGGTGCTTGAGACGGCGGTGCCCAGCGGAGCGGTGCTTGAGATGAAGGGCCCAGTGCAGCGGTGCTTGAGACGGCGGTGCCCAGCGGAGCGGTGCTTGAGATGAAGGGCCCAGTGCAGCGGTGGTTGAGATGAAGGGCCCAGCGCAGCGGTGCTTGAGACGGCGGTGCCCAGCGGAGCGGTGCTTGAGATGAAGTGCCCAGCGGAGCGGTGCTTGAGATGAAGGGCCCAGTGCAGCGGTGCTTGAGATGAAGGGCCCAGCGGAGCGGTGCTTGATATGAAGGGCCCAGTGCAGCGGTGCTTGAGATGAAGGGCCCAGTGCAGCGGTGCTTGAGACGGCGGTGCCCAGCGGAGCGGTGCTTGAGATGAAGGGCCCAGTGCAGTGGTGCTTGAGATGAAGGGCCCAGTGCAGTGGTGCTTGAGACGGCGGTGCCCAGCGGAGCGGTGCTTGAGATGAAGGGCCCAGTGCAGCGGTGCTTGAGATGAAGGGCTCAGTGCAGCGGTGCTTGAGACGGCGGTGCCCAGCGGAGCGGTGCCCAGCGGAGCGGTGCTTGAGATGAAGGGCCCAGCTGAGCGGTGCTTGAGATGAAGGGCCCAGCTGAGCGGTGCTTGAGATGAAGGGCCCAGTGCAGCTGTGCTTGAGATGAAGGGCCCAGTGCAGCGGTGCTTGAGACGACGGTGCCCAGCGGAGCAGTGCTTGAGATGAAGGGCCCAGTGCAGCGGTGCTTGAGATGAAGGGCCCAGTGCAGCGGTGCTTGAGATGAAGGGCCCAGTGCAGCGGTGCCCAGCGGAGCGGTGCTTGAGATGAAGGGCCCAGTGCAGCGGTGGTTGAGATGAAGGGCTCAGCAGAGCGGTGCTTGAGACGGCGGTGCCCAGCGGAGCGGTGCTTGAGATGAAGGGCCCAGCGGAGAGGTGCTTGAGATGAAGGGCCCAGTGCAGCAGTGCTTGAGATGAAGGGCCCAGTGCAGCGGTGCTTGAGACGGCGGTGCCCAGCGGAGCGGTGCTTGAGATGAAGGGCCCAGTGCAGCGGTGCTTGAGATGAAGGGCCCAGCGGAGCAGTGCTTGAGATGAAGGGCCCAGTGCAGCGGTGCTTGAGATGAAGGGCCCAGTGCAGCGGTGCTTGAGACGGCGGTGCCCAGCGGAGCGGTGCTTGAGATGAAGGGCCCAGCGGAGCAGTGCTTGAGATGAAGGGCCCAGCGGAGCAGTGCTTGAGACGGCGGTGCCCAGCGGAGCGGTGCTTGAGATGAAGGGCCCAGTGCAGCAGTGCTTTAGATGAAGGGCCCAGCGGAGTGGTGCTTGAGACGGCGGTGCCCAGCGGAGCGGTGCTTGAGATGAAGGGCCCAGCGGAGCGGTGCTTGAGATGAAGGGCCCAGTGCAGCGGTGCTTGAGATGAAGGGCCCAGTGCAGCGGTGCTTGAGATGAAGGGCCCAGTGCAGCAGTGCTTGAGACGGCGGTGCCCAGCGGAGCGGTGCTTGAGATGAAGGGCTCAGCGGGGCGGTGCTTGAGATGAAGGGCCCAGCGGAGCGGTGCTTGAGATGAAGGGCCCAGCGGAGCGGTGCTTGAGATGAAGGGCCCAGTGCAGCGGTGCTTGAGATGAAGGGCCCAGTGCAGCAGTGCTTGAGACGGCGGTGCCCAGCGGAGCGGTGCTTGAGATGAAGGGCCCAGTGCAGCGGTGCTTGAGATGAAGGGCCCAGTGCAGCGGTGCTTCAGACGGCGGTGCCCAGCGAAGCGGTGCTTGAGATGAAGGGCCCAGCGGAGCGGTGCTTGAGATGAAGGGCCCAGCGGAGTGGTGCTTGAGATGAAGGGCCCAGCGGAGCGGTGCTTGAGATGAAGGGCCCAGTGCAGCGGTGCTTGAGATGAAGGGCCCAGTGCAGCGGTCCTTGCCCTGTTCAGCGGTGCTTGCCTTGGCGGTCCTTGCCCTGTTCAGCGGTGCTTGCCTTGGCGGTCCTTGCCCTGTTCAGCGGTGCTTGCCCTGTTCAGCGGTCCTTGCCCTGTTCAGCGGTGCTTGCCTTGGCGGTCCTTGCCCTGTTCAGCGGTCCTTGCCCTGTTCAGCGGTGCTTGCCTTGGCGGTCCTTGCCTTGTTCAGCGGTGCTTGCCCTGTTCAGCGGTCCTTGCCCTGTTCAGCGGTCCTTGCCTTGGCGGTCCTTGCCCTGTTCAGCGGTGCTTGCCCTGTTCAGCGGTGCTTGCCTTGGTGGTCCTTGCCCTGTTCAGCGGTCCTTGCCCTGTTCAGCGGTGCTTGCCTTGGCAGTCCTTGCCCTGTTCAGCGGTGCTTGAGTTGGCGCTCCTTCATTGCCCAGCTGGGCTGTGGCTGGCGGGGCCCTCCTGGGCAGCTGGGCTGTGGCTGGTGGGGCCCTCCTGCACACCTGGGATGGGGCTGGTGGGGCCCTCCTGGGCAGCTGGCCTGCTGCCGGACTTGTCGGGCGTGCTGCCCTTCCCACCCTTCCCTGGTCGTCTGTGGCCCTTTCCCACCTTTGGCGGAGTGCCAGGTGGCACCCCACTTCCAGGCGGAGCCAGGGTAGGGATTTTGGTCCCTGGTGTCCTTGGCCTCTCGCGCCGAGCACTGGTGATGTTTGGGTGTTTTTCCGGGGGTGGGCTGGCCGTGCCTTGGCTCCTACCAGAACTAGTTGCCCTTGAGGGTGGGGGACTCCACAGTCCTTGGACAACAGTCCTGATAGGTCCTGGTTTGGTGGTGGCTGAGGTGCTGATTGCAGTCTTATTCGATGGACGGGGTGGGGGAGTTGTTGGAAAGAGGTCAAGTTTGGAAAGGAAAATCAATTTGGAAAGAGAGGGACGGCTAGGTGTAGTGGGTATGGGAGTGGAGGAAGAGGATGTGGTTGTAGGAGTGTGAAGTCTGGTGTCTTTGGGTGCAGGTGCTTGGGCTGGAGGCTGTCGTGAGGTGGATGGCTGTTGGGAGGGTGGCTGCCTGCGTTTGTGTGGTTTGGAAGAGGGGGTGACAGACACACTGGGAGAGGACACAGGGGATGTGTAAATGGTAGCGGGGGTGGTGACTGCACGTGTGCGGAGTGTTCTGGTGGGTGTGCTGGTGATGGATGTAGTGGCTGAAGATGTTGTGCATGCAAGTGTGAGTGGAGACGTCACAGGGAAGGAGGAGGGAGACGAGGAGGAGGGGGACACAGTGGAGGCAGTGGGTGTTGGTGTGTCTGCATGTGGATGTTGCTTGTGTGAATGCTTGTGTGAAGTGTTGTGCTTATGTCTGGATGAGCTTCCCTTGGGTGTTGAGGTGTGTGCAGGCTGGTCTGTAGGTGTGTCTGGGATAGGCAGAGGTACAGGGGATTGGGTCTGGGACGGAGAAGTTGGAGGGGGGAGGCTAGAGACAGGGACAATAGCTGCCATCAGTGCTGAGGCCAGAGCGTTGAACGATCGCTGATGGGCAGCCTGACCCGAATGTATGCCCTCCAGGTATGCATTACTCCGGTGCACCTCCCTTTCTACACCCTAGATGGCATTCAAAAGGGTAGACTGCCCAACAATGATGGTCCTCAGGAGGTCAATGACCTCCTCACTGAGGGCAGGAGGGGTGACAGGGGCAGGGCCTGAGGTGCCTGGGGTGAAGGAGATGCCCCCCTTCCTGGGTGAGCGGGCACGGGGCAAACGCTGAGGGGCTGCTGGGAGGGCGGTGCTGGTGCGCTGGGTGAGGCTGTACCTGTTGTTGCGGGGGGCACGGATGTTGCCGCCACCACAAGGGAGCTCCCTTCAGAGGACGAGCCGCTGCCACTGACATCAGCACGAGTTCCCGCTGTGGAGCTCCCCTCGCCCTCCGTCCCACTGGTGTACTCAGAGTCCGTTGCATGGCCCTCCAGGGCCATGTGGGATGCAGCTCCCTCGTGCTCCGATGCCACTTCTCCTCCGCCTGATGATGCTAATGCACACATGAACAGGAAGACCACAAAAAAGGGGAGGGGGAGAAAGAAAGACATGTTGAGTGCATGGATTACCCCTACCGTTGGCGGAGAGGACAGACACAGAAGCCCCCTGCACTACGCTGCGCACTTGGGGTCCACTACTCAATCAGTGGGACATGGCCTACAAGCCTATGGACGACAACTGCACACATAGATGACACAGGGCCATGAATAGCTGTACTTGGCACCCTACAGAGGTGGGGGGCGGGGGCACAGTGCCATGCCTTACGGAGGGGCCTAGCCTACAGAAATCGCCCTGGCCTGGAGATACCCACAGCCCACCTCCCCCACCCAGACACCTCCACTGCACGCAAAGTCACCAGAATGAGAGTGTACTCACCCCCTTGTGTCTGCTGTGTTGTCCTCACGCGCCCATCCAAATCGGGGTAGGCCACCGCCAGGATCCGGGACATCAGGGGGGTCAATTGACGACTGGCACCCCTCCTACGTTGGGAGGCCATCCCCAGCAGAGCCTCCGCCGTCTTCCTGCTCCCGCGTCGGATATCCTCCCACCTCTTCCGGCAGTGGGTGCCCCGTCTGTTGTGGACCCCCAGGGTCCGGACGTCCTTGGCGATAGCACGCCAAATAGCGATTTTCTGGTGGGCGCTGACCTATGTGACATGTACTGGGGGAGAAAAAAAATCATCACCTTCTGCATGCTTGATGTGAGTGGCCCCCCATCCCCACCCTTGCCATGTGGCCAATGCTCTCATCTGTCGTCTGATGCATGCCTCAATCGCTCCCCTCCCCACCATCTTTCATCCACCCGACTCAACCCAGGCATTGCCCACAAAGCATGGTCCCAGTGTACTTACCTGTTGGTCTGGAGGACCGTAGAGTAGCGCATACTGGGGGAGGACCCCATCCACGAGTTTCTCCAATTCTTCAGAAGTGAAGGCAGGGGCCCTTTCCCCAGTCGCAGCAGCCATTGTCTCTTCCAGACCGAGGTCACAGCAGCACTTGCAGTGTAGGTCCTCTCCTGTCGAAGATCAGATATCGAGTGATTAAGTAGATAGAAAATGGCGGTCACGCCCGCGGCGGTGCACCCGCGGCGGTGCGTACCGCGACCGCCGGTGCACATCGTCATTGGCTCGTGAAACCCATAGGATTCTATGTTAACCAATGCGGCTTTGCGCCGCGGTCTTCGACCGCCTACCGCCACGGTGTGCCACGCCAGCGCATTGACCTCACATCCCATTGTCACACTTCACAGGTCAGGCAGCCGCCATTTCAAGGGCCCACATGGCTTAATTTCTACTGTGTCACACATACCTAGGCCTTTCCTCAACACTCATACAAACCATTCAATGCATGGTGAATCGTGTTGTGTGCAAGCTGTGGGAACGTACCTGTGGGTTGATTGACTCTGTGCTCGCTGTTGTCCTTCATAGGCACCGTCCGCTGGGCAATGTGAGGAGATGGAGGAATCTTCCCGTGTACAGACCGCTGGTGGACCTGTCGACAATGGAGGAAAGACATGTCATACTGACATACAGGCTTGACCGAGCCACTATACAGGAATTGTGTGCCCAGCTGGAGGCAGACCTGATGTCACCCATCCGCCAACCCACAGGGATCCCCCCTCTAGTGCAGGTGCTGTCAGTGCTCCATTTCTTAGCAAGTGGGTCATTTCAAACAACAGTGGCCATACCATCAGGGATGTCTCAACCTATGTTTTCCAAGGTGTTGTCCAGAGTGTTGTCTGCCCTGCTGAAACACATGAGGAGCTACATCATTCCCTGAGGTGGGGGATTTGCCTACAGTGAAGGGTGATTTCTATGCCCTTGGACATATCCCCAACATCATAGGTGCCATTGATGGGACACATGTGGCTTTGGTACCCCCCAGCAGGAGTGAACAGGTGTACAGGAACAGGAAAAGTTACCATTCGATGAATGTACAGATGGTCTGTTTGGCAGACCAGTACATCTCCCATGTTAATGCCAAGTTCCCTGGCTCAGTGCATGACGCCTACATCCTGCGGAATAGCAGCATCCCGTATGTGATGGGTCAACTCCAGAGGCACCGGGTGTGGCAATTAGGGGACTCTGGTTACCCCAACCTGTCCTGGCTACTGACCCCAGTGAGGAATCCCAGGACCAGGGCAGAGGAACGCTACAATGAGGCCCATGGGCGGACTAGGAGGGTGATCGAACGCACCTTTGGCCTCCTGAAGGCCAGGTTCAGGTGCCTCCATATGACAGGTGGATCCCTAATGTACTCACCAAAGAAGGTGTGCCAGATCATCGTGGCCTGCTGTATGCTTCACAACCTGGCTTTGCGCCGCCAGGTGCCTTTTCTGCAGGAGGATGGTCCAGATGGTGGTGTTGTAGCAGCTGTGGAGCCTGAGGAGAGTGAAGAAGAGGAAGCCGGAGAGGACGACATAGACAACAGGAACACAGTAATAGAGCAATATTTTCAGTGACACACAGGTAAGAGTACACACCGGCATATTACATTTACTTAAAGACTCCTACCTCTCTATTGTCTGACTTTTTCCCCCAGTGTATGGTAACTGTGTTGTGACTTTCCCTTCCGTTTTCAGAGCAGTGGGCCCCACTGCGTGACATCTGCTTTGTTTCCCCATGGACTACAGCTGTGTGACAGCGGTTTGTTGGCATCACAATGTGAATAACAATTTTGGCACTGTCATGTCTAATACATTTGTTAAAATCACAGACAGACTCCAGATTGTTTATGTGCAATAAGTGTGTTTATTCAAGTGCTCTAATTTGGATGGGTGGTTGCAAATCGGTGAGGGGTGATGGTGGAGGATTGTCCATGGCAGAGTCCAGACTATCAGGTTCACAGGTGCATTGTCCAAAAGCCTGTGGGAAGTGGAGCAGGGGCAGTTTAAGGTTGGACAGGGTGACAATGTGGGACAGTGGGATGACAATCAGGGCGGTATCCTTTGCTGGCGGGGGTCTTGACATGTTACTCTGTCTTCTTCCTGGATCTCAGGGCCCGCTTTCGGGGTGGTTCTCCTTCTGCAGGGGGTGGGGTTCTGGTGGCCTGTTGGTCTTCTGTCGGGGCCTCCTGTCCACTAGCGCCGGCGGAGGTGGCAGCCAGTTCTTGGTCCATGCTAGTGTCAGGGGCCCTTTGAGGTGCCACAGTGGTACGCAATGTGGAGATTAACTCATTCAGGGCCACTACGATGGTACCCATGGCGGTACTGATGTTTCTCAGTTCCTCCCTGAACCCCATATACTGTTGCTCCTGCAGAAGCTGGATTTCCTGAAATCTGGCCAGGACCGTCGCCATCGTCTCCTGGGAGCGGTGGTATGCTCCCATGATGGAGGAGAGGGCCTCGTGGAGAGTGGGTTCCCTTGGCCTGTCCCCCCCCTATCGCACAGCTGCCCTCCCAGTTCCCCTGTTTCCTTGGGCCTCCGTCCCCTGGACCGTGTGCCCACTACCACTGCCCCCAGGTCCCTGTTGTTGTTGGGGTGGTGGGTTAGCCTGGGTTCCCAGTAGTGGTGGACACACCGCTGATTGACGTGTCCTGGGGACAGAGGTATGGGCCCGCTGGGTGGGTGCTGTGCTGGTGTTCCCAGAGGGGGGAAGGTCTGCTGTGGCCTGTGCCTGTCTGAGGGGAACCGACTGTCCCGAGGTCCCCGATGGACCGGGCTGGTCATCTAGATCCAGGGAGACAGAGCTGCTGTCATCACTGTGGGCCTCTTCTGGGGGTGGAGGGGACATTTGTGGACCCTCCTGCGCGGTGACCTGGCGTTCGGGTCCTGCAGGGGTATAAAAGTATGGTTATTGCTTCTGTGTGTGCCAATGGCGTGCAATGGGTGGGTGCCCGTGTACCCCAGTGCTGGCATTCCTTTGTGGGGGCTGTTGTGACGGTGTTTTGGGAGGGGGGGTGATGGGTATGTGCATTGGGCATGCTTTGGTGATGGGTGTCCATGCTTTGGGGCCGCATGCAGGGCTAAGTTTTGGGATGGGTGGGTTGTGATGGTGAGACATTTGCAAGGGGTAGTTGTGGTGGGGGTAAGGGTGAGGGTGGGGGTATGAGTTTGCATGCAGGTGGGGTGGGGGGATGAAGTAGTGAAGATGAGACTTACCAGAGTCCATTCCTCCACTGACTCCTGCGAGGCCCTCAGGATGCAGGATGTTCAAGACTTGCTCCTCCCATGTTGTAAAATCTGGGGGAGGAGGTGGGGGTCCGCCGCCAGTCCGCTGTACCGCGATGTTGTGCCTTGATACCATGGAACGCACCTTCCCCCATAGGTCGTTCCACCGCTTCCTGATGTCGTCACTATTTCTTGGGTGCTGTCCCACAGCGTTGACCCTGTCGACTATTCTGCTCCATAGCTCCATCTTCCTGGCAATGGTGGTGTGCTGCACCTATGTCCCGAACAGCTGGGGCTCTACTCGTACGATTTCCTCCACCATGACCCTGAGTTCAGCATCTGAGAACCTGGGGTGTCTTTGAGGTGCCATGGGGTGGTGTGGAGGATGTGTGGGGTGGAGTGTGTAGTGATAGGTGGGGTGCTATTTAGTGGTGTGTTGTGTGAGGTGCGTGGAAGTTCTGTGGGTATTGGTATTGTGTGCCTGTGGATGCTTGGTAGTTGACTGTGGTGTCTCTTTCTCGCCTTCTCTCAGAATTTCTGGTCGTAGGGGTTTGTGGGTGATGTGGGTGTGTGTTTTATATTGTATTGGGTGTGTGGGAGTGGTGTGTGTATGTGTATCAGGTGTGTGTATTTCGAATAGTCCAATGTGGTAGTGTTATGTACGAGTATGTGTATTTCGACTGCAGCGGTGTGTACCGCCAATAGAATACCGCGGTTGAAAGACCGCTGCGTGGATTCGTGGGTCGTAATGGCATGGGCGTATTTCTGTTGGCGTGACGGTGGAGGTTTGGTCATCGCCAGTTTATCGCTGACCTTTGGTGTGGCGGACTTTTGTGGATGTCGGTATTTTGGCGGTTTGCCTGCTGTGGGTCAGAATGACCGTGGCGGTTTACTGCGACCGCGGCGGTGTTATGGCGGTCTTCTGTCTGGCGGTAAGCGCCTTTTACCGCCGAGGTTGGAATGACCGTCTAAGTGTTAAGAGTAGAAAGTGTAAAACTGATGTTGTATGTCCCTAGTAATTGCGACTGTGACTCTTGCAGGTGCTGCATCCAATCTTAGACGTGAAGAGGCAGACTGAGTACTGGACGACAACTGCACACATAGATGACACAGGGCCATGAATAGCTGTACTTGGCACCCTACAGAGGTGGGGGGCGGGGGCACAGTGCCATGCCTTACGGAGGGGCCTAGCCTACAGAAATCGCCCTGGCCTGGAGATACCCACAGCCCACCTCCCCCACCCAGACACCTCCACTGCACGCAAAGTCACCAGAATGAGAGTGTACTCACCCCCTTGTGTCTGCTGTGTTGTCCTCACGCGCCCATCCAAATCGGGGTAGGCCACCGCCAGGATCCGGGACATCAGGGGGGTCAATTGACGACTGGCACCCCTCCTACGTTGGGAGGCCATCCCCAGCAGAGCCTCCGCCGTCTTCCTGCTCCCGCGTCGGATATCCTCCCACCTCTTCCGGCAGTGGGTGCCCCGTCTGTTGTGGACCCCCAGGGTCCGGACGTCCTTGGCGATAGCACGCCAAATAGCGATTTTCTGGTGGGCGCTGACCTATGTGACATGTACTGGGGGAGAAAAAAAATCATCACCTTCTGCATGCTTGATGTGAGTGGCCCCCCATCCCCACCCTTGCCATGTGGCCAATGCTCTCATCTGTCGTCTGATGCATGCCTCAATCGCTCCCCTCCCCACCATCTTTCATCCACCCGACTCAACCCAGGCATTGCCCACAAAGCATGGTCCCAGTGTACTTACCTGTTGGTCTGGAGGACCGTAGAGTAGCGCATACTGGGGGAGGACCCCATCCACGAGTTTCTCCAATTCTTCAGAAGTGAAGGCAGGGGCCCTTTCCCCAGTCGCAGCAGCCATTGTCTCTTCCAGACCGAGGTCACAGCAGCACTTGCAGTGTAGGTCCTCTCCTGTGGAAGATCAGATATCGAGTGATTAAGTAGATAGAAAATGGCGGTCACGCCCGCGGCGGTGCACCCGCGGCGGTGCGTACCGCGACCGCCGGTGCACATCGTCATTGGCTCGTGAAACCCATAGGATTCTATGTTAACCAATGCGGCTTTGCGCCGCGGTCTTCGACCGCCTACCGCCACGGTGTGCCACGCCAGCGCATTGACCTCACATCCCATTGTCACACTTCACAGGTCAGGCAGCCGCCATTTCAAGGGCCCACATGGCTTAATTTCTACTGTGTCACACATACCTAGGCCTTTCCTCAACACTCATACAAACCATTCAATGCATGGTGAATCGTGTTGTGTGCAAGCTGTGGGAACGTACCTGTGGGTTGATTGACTCTGTGCTCGCTGTTGTCCTTCATAGGCACCGTCCGCTGGGCAATGTGAGGAGATGGAGGAATCTTCCCGTGTACAGACCGCTGGTGGACCTGTCGACAATGGAGGAAAGACATGTCATACTGACATACAGGCTTGACCGAGCCACTATACAGGAATTGTGTGCCCAGCTGGAGGCAGACCTGATGTCACCCATCCGCCAACCCACAGGGATCCCCCCTCTAGTGCAGGTGCTGTCAGTGCTCCATTTCTTAGCAAGTGGGTCATTTCAAACAACAGTGGCCATACCATCAGGGATGTCTCAACCTATGTTTTCCAAGGTGTTGTCCAGAGTGTTGTCTGCCCTGCTGAAACACATGAGGAGCTACATCATTTTCCCTGAGGTGGGGGATTTGCCTACAGTGAAGGGTGATTTCTATGCCCTTGGACATATCCCCAACATCATAGGTGCCATTGATGGGACACATGTGGCTTTGGTACCCCCCAGCAGGAGTGAACAGGTGTACAGGAACAGGAAAAGTTACCATTCGATGAATGTACAGATGGTCTGTTTGGCAGACCAGTACATCTCCCATGTTAATGCCAAGTTCCCTGGCTCAGTGCATGACGCCTACATCCTGCGGAATAGCAGCATCCCGTATGTGATGGGTGGGTGCTGTGCTGGTGTTCCCAGAGGGGGGAAGGTCTGCTGTGGCCTGTGCCTGTCTGAGGGGAACCGACTGTCCCGAGGTCCCCGATGGACCGGGCTGGTCATCTAGATCCAGGGAGACAGAGCTGCTGTCATCACTGTGGGCCTCTTCTGGGGGTGGAGGGGACATTTGTGTTACCCTCCTGCGCGGTGACCTGGCGTTCGGGTCCTGCAGGGGTATAAAAGTATGGTTATTGCTTCTGTGTGTGCCAATGGCGTGCAATGGGTGGGTGCCCGTGTACCCCAGTGCTGGCATTCCTTTGTGGGGGCTGTTGTGACGGTGTTTTGGGAGGGGGGGTGATGGGTATGTGCATTGGGCATGCTTTGGTGATGGGTGTCCATGCTTTGGGGCCGCATGCAGGGCTAAGTTTTGGGATGGGTGGGTTGTGATGGTGAGACATTTGCAAGGGGTAGTTGTGGTGGGGGTAAGGGTGAGGGTGGGGGTATGAGTTTGCATGCAGGTGGGGTGGGGGGATGAAGTAGTGAAGATGAGACTTACCAGAGTCCATTCCTCCACTGACTCCTGCGAGGCCCTCAGGATGCAGGATGTTCAAGACTTGCTCCTCCCATGTTGTAAAATCTGGGGGAGGAGGTGGGGGTCCGCCGCCAGTCCGCTGTACCGCGATGTTGTGCCTTGATACCATGGAACGCACCTTCCCCCATAGGTCGTTCCACCGCTTCCTGATGTCGTCACTATTTCTTGGGTGCTGTCCCACAGCGTTGACCCTGTCGACTATTCTGCTCCATAGCTCCATCTTCCTGGCAATGGTGGTGTGCTGCACCTATGTCCCGAACAGCTGGGGCTCTACTCGTACGATTTCCTCCACCATGACCCTGAGTTCAGCATCTGAGAACCTGGGGTGTCTTTGAGGTGCCATGGGGTGGTGTGGAGGATGTGTGGGGTGGAGTGTGTAGTGATAGGTGGGGTGCTATTTAGTGGTGTGTTGTGTGAGGTGCGTGGAAGTTCTGTGGGTATTGGTATTGTGTGCCTGTGGATGCTTGGTAGTTGACTGTGGTGTCTCTTTCTCGCCTTCTCTCAGAATTTCTGGTCGTAGGGGTTTGTGGGTGATGTGGGTGTGTGTTTTATATTGTATTGGGTGTGTGGGAGTGGTGTGTGTATGTGTATCAGGTGTGTGTATTTCGAATAGTCCAATGTGGTAGTGTTATGTACGAGTATGTGTATTTCGACTGCAGCGGTGTGTACCGCCAATAGAATACCGCGGTTGAAAGACCGCTGCGTGGATTCGTGGGTCGTAATGGCATGGGCGTATTTCTGTTGGCGTGACGGTGGAGGTTTGGTCATCGCCAGTTTATCGCTGACCTTTGGTGTGGCGGACTTTTGTGGATGTCGGTATTTTGGCGGTTTGCCTGCTGTGGGTCAGAATGACCGTGGCGGTTTACTGCGACCGCGGCGGTGTTATGGCGGTCTTCTGTCTGGCGGTAAGCGCCTTTTACCGCCGAGGTTGGAATGACCGTCTAAGTGTTAAGAGTAGAAAGTGTAAAACTGATGTTGTATGTCCCTAGTAATTGCGACTGTGACTCTTGCAGGTGCTGCATCCAATCTTAGACGTGAAGAGGCAGACTGAGTACTGGACGACAACTGCACACATAGATGACACAGGGCCATGAATAGCTGTACTTGGCACCCTACAGAGGTGGGGGGCGGGGGCACAGTGCCATGCCTTACGGAGGGGCCTAGCCTACAGAAATCGCCCTGGCCTGGAGATACCCACAGCCCACCTCCCCCACCCAGACACCTCCACTGCACGCAAAGTCACCAGAATGAGAGTGTACTCACCCCCTTGTGTCTGCTGTGTTGTCCTCACGCGCCCATCCAAATCGGGGTAGGCCACCGCCAGGATCCGGGACATCAGGGGGGTCAATTGACGACTGGCACCCCTCCTACGTTGGGAGGCCATCCCCAGCAGAGCCTCCGCCGTCTTCCTGCTCCCGCGTCGGATATCCTCCCACCTCTTCCGGCAGTGGGTGCCCCGTCTGTTGTGGACCCCCAGGGTCCGGACGTCCTTGGCGATAGCACGCCAAATAGCGATTTTCTGGTGGGCGCTGACCTATGTGACATGTACTGGGGGAGAAAAAAAATCATCACCTTCTGCATGCTTGATGTGAGTGGCCCCCCATCCCCACCCTTGCCATGTGGCCAATGCTCTCATCTGTCGTCTGATGCATGCCTCAATCGCTCCCCTCCCCACCATCTTTCATCCACCCGACTCAACCCAGGCATTGCCCACAAAGCATGGTCCCAGTGTACTTACCTGTTGGTCTGGAGGACCGTAGAGTAGCGCATACTGGGGGAGGACCCCATCCACGAGTTTCTCCAATTCTTCAGAAGTGAAGGCAGGGGCCCTTTCCCCAGTCGCAGCAGCCATTGTCTCTTCCAGACCGAGGTCACAGCAGCACTTGCAGTGTAGGTCCTCTCCTGTGGAAGATCAGATATCGAGTGATTAAGTAGATAGAAAATGGCGGTCACGCCCGCGGCGGTGCACCCGCGGCGGTGCGTACCGCGACCGCCGGTGCACATCGTCATTGGCTCGTGAAACCCATAGGATTCTATGTTAACCAATGCGGCTTTGCGCCGCGGTCTTCGACCGCCTACCGCCACGGTGTGCCACGCCAGCGCATTGACCTCACATCCCATTGTCACACTTCACAGGTCAGGCAGCCGCCATTTCAAGGGCCCACATGGCTTAATTTCTACTGTGTCACACATACCTAGGCCTTTCCTCAACACTCATACAAACCATTCAATGCATGGTGAATCGTGTTGTGTGCAAGCTGTGGGAACGTACCTGTGGGTTGATTGACTCTGTGCTCGCTGTTGTCCTTCATAGGCACCGTCCGCTGGGCAATGTGAGGAGATGGAGGAATCTTCCCGTGTACAGACCGCTGGTGGACCTGTCGACAATGGAGGAAAGACATGTCATACTGACATACAGGCTTGACCGAGCCACTATACAGGAATTGTGTGCCCAGCTGGAGGCAGACCTGATGTCACCCATCCGCCAACCCACAGGGATCCCCCCTCTAGTGCAGGTGCTGTCAGTGCTCCATTTCTTAGCAAGTGGGTCATTTCAAACAACAGTGGCCATACCATCAGGGATGTCTCAACCTATGTTTTCCAAGGTGTTGTCCAGAGTGTTGTCTGCCCTGCTGAAACACATGAGGAGCTACATCATTTTCCCTGAGGTGGGGGATTTGCCTACAGTGAAGGGTGATTTCTATGCCCTTGGACATATCCCCAACATCATAGGTGCCATTGATGGGACACATGTGGCTTTGGTACCCCCCAGCAGGAGTGAACAGGTGTACAGGAACAGGAAAAGTTACCATTCGATGAATGTACAGATGGTCTGTTTGGCAGACCAGTACATCTCCCATGTTAATGCCAAGTTCCCTGGCTCAGTGCATGACGCCTACATCCTGCGGAATAGCAGCATCCCGTATGTGATGGGTGGGTGCTGTGCTGGTGTTCCCAGAGGGGGGAAGGTCTGCTGTGGCCTGTGCCTGTCTGAGGGGAACCGACTGTCCCGAGGTCCCCGATGGACCGGGCTGGTCATCTAGATCCAGGGAGACAGAGCTGCTGTCATCACTGTGGGCCTCTTCTGGGGGTGGAGGGGACATTTGTGGACCCTCCTGCGCGGTGACCTGGCGTTCGGGTCCTGCAGGGGTATAAAAGTATGGTTATTGCTTCTGTGTGTGCCAATGGCGTGCAATGGGTGGGTGCCCGTGTACCCCAGTGCTGGCATTCCTTTGTGGGGGCTGTTGTGACGGTGTTTTGGGAGGGGGGGTGATGGGTATGTGCATTGGGCATGCTTTGGTGATGGGTGTCCATGCTTTGGGGCCGCATGCAGGGCTAAGTTTTGGGATGGGTGGGTTGTGATGGTGAGACATTTGCAAGGGGTAGTTGTGGTGGGGGTAAGGGTGAGGGTGGGGGTATGAGTTTGCATGCAGGTGGGGTGGGGGGATGAAGTAGTGAAGATGAGACTTACCAGAGTCCATTCCTCCACTGACTCCTGCGAGGCCCTCAGGATGCAGGATGTTCAAGACTTGCTCCTCCCATGTTGTAAAATCTGGGGGAGGAGGTGGGGGTCCGCCGCCAGTCCGCTGTACCGCGATGTTGTGCCTTGATACCATGGAACGCACCTTCCCCCATAGGTCGTTCCACCGCTTCCTGATGTCGTCACTATTTCTTGGGTGCTGTCCCACAGCGTTGACCCTGTCGACTATTCTGCTCCATAGCTCCATCTTCCTGGCAATGGTGGTGTGCTGCACCTATGTCCCGAACAGCTGGGGCTCTACTCGTACGATTTCCTCCACCATGACCCTGAGTTCAGCATCTGAGAACCTGGGGTGTCTTTGAGGTGCCATGGGGTGGTGTGGAGGATGTGTGGGGTGGAGTGTGTAGTGATAGGTGGGGTGCTATTTAGTGGTGTGTTGTGTGAGGTGCGTGGAAGTTCTGTGGGTATTGGTATTGTGTGCCTGTGGATGCTTGGTAGTTGACTGTGGTGTCTCTTTCTCGCCTTCTCTCAGAATTTCTGGTCGTAGGGGTTTGTGGGTGATGTGGGTGTGTGTTTTATATTGTATTGGGTGTGTGGGAGTGGTGTGTGTATGTGTATCAGGTGTGTGTATTTCGAATAGTCCAATGTGGTAGTGTTATGTACGAGTATGTGTATTTCGACTGCAGCGGTGTGTACCGCCAATAGAATACCGCGGTTGAAAGACCGCTGCGTGGATTCGTGGGTCGTAATGGCATGGGCGTATTTCTGTTGGCGTGACGGTGGAGGTTTGGTCATCGCCAGTTTATCGCTGACCTTTGGTGTGGCGGACTTTTGTGGATGTCGGTATTTTGGCGGTTTGCCTGCTGTGGGTCAGAATGACCGTGGCGGTTTACTGCGACCGCGGCGGTGTTATGGCGGTCTTCTGTCTGGCGGTAAGCGCCTTTTACCGCCGAGGTTGGAATGACCGTCTAAGTGTTAAGAGTAGAAAGTGTAAAACTGATGTTGTATGTCCCTAGTAATTGCGACTGTGACTCTTGCAGGTGCTGCATCCAATCTTAGACGTGAAGAGGCAGACTGAGTACTGGCGTTCATCATCTCTGTGGCAGTCTCTCTACAATCCCACTCCCCTTTCCCCCTCCGGGGTACTCAGCACGAAGGATTAAAATTAGTTGTGAGTAGCTCGGTCGGGACTGAGGAGTTATCTTCTGCTTCTGAGGAAATCGAATTGAAGTATCCTGACACAGGACTGGTGGTTGTGTGCACATTCGTTTGAAGGTGTCAGTGGGGTGCGTAGGCATGCAGGGGATGGGTGTGGGTGGTTGATGGGGTGGGATGGATATGGGATAGGGTGTCTTGGATTAGGAACAGGGGTAACATGCATTTCAGGTGAGGGTGGTGGGAAGGGTTTGTCATTGACTTACTAGAGTCCAGACCGCCAGTGAGTCCAGTGAGGCCCTCCAGATGCAGGATAGCCATGACCTTCTCCTCCCACTCGGTCAACTCGGGGGGTGTGGTGAGGGACCACCTCCAGTCCTCTGGATGGCAATCTAGTGTTGTGATGCCATGGCCTGAACCTTCCCCCGCAGGTCCCTCCACCTCTTTCTGATGTTGTTCCTTGTGCGTGGATGGTTTCCCACTGCATTCACCCTATTGACGATCCTCTCCCATAACACTGTCTTCCTGGCAATAGATGTCTGCTGGACATGTACGCCGAACAGCTCTGGCTCCACCCTGATTATTTTTTCCACCATGGTCTGACACTTCCTGTCAGTGAAACGGGGGCTCTTAGGGGGTGCCATAGTGGGTTGTGTGGGATGATGTGTGCTGTGATGTCGTGGTGTTGTTTGGAGTGGTGGGGTGTGTGAGTTAGTTGTTGATAGGTGTGGTGATATTTGAAGGTGCAGTTGTGGAATGCGTGGTTGTGTGTTTGTGAGTTATATGTGGCGCGTGGGGTGTGCAAAAGACGGCACTTGAGTTTGTGGTGTCCCTTTCCAGTTGGCTGGGATTTGTGTGGCAGCAGGTAGGCATAGCTAGGGATTGTGGGTGTTGGGGGTTTGTGTTTTATAGTGGTGTGTGTGGGTGTGTGAAGAGTATGTATGTGTCTCAGGTGTGGGGTTTTCAAAATGACCAATGTGGGGTGTTGTTGCTGGTGAGTCTATTACGTGGCCGCGGCAGTCCAGACCGCCAATGGCATACTGCCTTTGCATGACCGATTTTCTGATTCTGAATCATAATTGGGCGGGCGGATTATTTTTGCCATGGCAGTGGCACATTCCATGCAGCCAGTTTCCCGCCGCCATTCGGCCTGTCGGAGTCTGATACCTTACACTTTTCTAGTGTATTTTGCCTTTGGGGTTATATTACGGCAGTAAGTTTCCCACGTCCATGCAGGTCTTTTGCCGGCAGACTAAACGGCAGTTGGTGGTAATTACCGTCAAACTCGTAATGAGGGCCTATATGACTAGTTTACTTCTCACAACCAGGTCAGGTTTCCTTCAGGATTCTAGCACTTACAATGACTGGGAATAATAAACACAACTTCTGCTTCTTCTGGATTCATAGGAATCACAGGACCATCACACAGCTTTCATAAAATGGTGGTGTCCAGCTGACAACATAGGCCAAGAGCTCAGTGCTTATGTGGGCTTAGTTATGTAAACTGACATGGTACAGCACCGTAGCAAGTCCATTCCATAAAAAGTATTAATTCACTCGGACCTGGTTAAAACCCCCAAGTATTTCGCCATCATATACATAGAAATTGCTTCACAAATTGCACCCTCTTTTAGGCTTGAAGAAAGATAAAAACAATCCTGTTATTAACGGTATAATGTCAATCTACAGTGTAAATTTTTACCTCCCAAATCATTTCCAATTTAACAGCAACATTATGTTGTACAAACCTTAAGCACGTACCTTGTGTGCTCAAAACAGATCTAGTAATTCCCTTACCCCCTAAGGGAGTCATTCCGACCCTGGCGGTCGGTGGTAAAGCGGCGGCCACCCCGCCAACAGGCAGGCGGTACAAAAAATTGAATTCTTACCCTGGTGGGAACCGCCAACACAGCCCGCCACTTTAACACTCCGACCGTCACAGCGGGGCAAACAAACAGCGCGGCGGTCACCGCCAACAGACAGGCGGTAGACAATGTGCCGCCCACCCTATCACGACCCACCAATCCGCCACCTTTTCCGGGGCGGGAGCCCCGCCGATAAAAACACGGCGGAAACAGACCACGAACGGGAAAACGCTCACCTCTATACACTCCATGAGGAATCTGGACAGCATGGAACCCGAATTAAACATCCTACCAGCGATTGTCTACCTGCTCCTCTACCAGGAGCACGAACGCCACCGCAGGAGACAACGGTGAGTACTGCACCTACGACACAGGGGAGGGGGGAGGAGAAAAGATTACGGGCACACACATACGCGACTCCCCCCCCCCAAATCCCCACACACCAATGCAGAGCAACAAGTCAGAGTTACACCCCCCAAACCTCCCGGAATAATTCAAAGACAAAATAAAATGATCATTAAAATAGAAGTATATTAAAGCATATTTGAACTTAAGTGAAATATGAGATTTTTAAAACAAATAAATCACAACATGAACAATGTATACATATTCCAAAAGTCCGGCACATCTTGGCTACATGCCATTGTTCGTGGGCCAATGTACATAAACACATGGGCAAAGCCCACACACGAGACCCGATTCCATTGGAGAGAACACTGCTGGGGCATCAGATAACAAAACCACAGGCACCTCAGGGGGAAGGGAAGGGGGGGCACCTCAGCCACATGAGTCCACGACGCCAGATCCACGAGGGGCATCCATGCCCACTGTACCATCCTGGGGAGTGCAAAGCCACAGTCCCACAAGTCTTTTCAGTGGGTGGATTGCCCACTGTACCATCCTGGGGAGTGCAAAGCCACAGTCTCACAAGTCTCTACAGTGGGTGGATTGCCCACTATACCATCCTGGGGAGTGCAAAGCCACAGTCTCACAAGTCTTTTCAGTGGGTGGATTGCCCACTGTACCATCCTGGGGAGTGCAAAGCCACAGTCCATCTGGTGGATTACAGACTCCACTGGTTATGGAGGAGGCATGGTGCCCAGAGTGCTTCGTGAAGCCCTGCCCGACAAAGATCCGGCCCTGCCAATGGGCCAGCGGTGCTTGAGATGAAGGGCCCAGCGGAGCGGTGCAGAGACGGCGGGGCCCAGCGGAGCGGTGCTTGAGATGAAGGGCCCAGCGGAGCGGTGCTTGACAGGAAGGGCCCAGCGGAGCGGTGCAGAGACGGCGGGGCCCAGCGGAGCGGTGCTTGAGATGAAGGGCCCAGCGGAGCGGTGCTTGACAGGAAGGGCCCAGCGGAGCGGTGCTTGACAGGATGGGCCCAGCGGAGCGGTGCAGAGACGGCGGGGCCCAGCAAAGCGGTGCTTGACAGGAAGGGCCAAGCGGAGTGGTGCAGAGACGGCGGGGCCCAGCGGAGCGGTGCTTGACAAGATGGGCCAAGCGGAGCGGTACAGAGACGGCGGGGCCCAGCAGAGCGGTGCTTGACAGGAAGGGCCCAGCGGAGCGGTACTTGAGATGAAGGGCCCAGCGGAGCGGTGCTTGACAGGAAGGGCCCAGCGGAGCGGTGCTTGACAGGAAGGGCCCAGCGGAGCGGTACTTGAGATGAAGGGCCCAGCGGAGCGGTGCTTGACAGGAAGGGCCCAGCGGAGCGGTGCTTGACAGGAAGGGCCCAGCGGAGCGGTACTTGAGATGAAGGGCCCAGCGGAGCGGTGCTTGACAGGAAGGGCCCAGCGGAGCGGTGCTTGACAGGAAGGGCCCAGCGGAGCAGTGCTTGACAGGAAGGGCCCAGCGGAGAGGTACTTGAGATGAAGGGCCCAGCGGAGCGGTGCTTGACAGGAAGGGCCCAGCGGAGCGGTGTTTGACAGGAAGGGCCCAGCGGAGCGGTGCTTGACAGGAAGGGCCCAGCGGAGCGGTGCAGAGACGGCGGGGCCCAGCGGAGCGGTGCTTGAGATGAAGGGCCCAGCGGAGAGGTGCTTGACAGGAAGGGCCCAGCGGAGCGGTGCTTGACAGGAAGGGCCCAGCGGAGCGGTGCAGAGACGGCGGGGCCCAGCGGAGCGGTGCTTGAGATGAAGGGCCCAGCGGAGCGGTGCTTGACAGGAAGGGCCCAGCGGAGCAGTGCTTGACAGGAAGGGCCCAGCGGAGCGGTGCAGAGACGACGGGGCCCAGCGGAGCGGTGCTTGAGATGAAGGGCCCAGCGGAGCGGTGCTTGACAGGAAGGGCCCAGCGGAGCGGTGCTTGACAGGATGGGCCCAGCGGAGCGGTGCAGAGACGGCGGGCCCAGCGGAGCGGTGCTTGACAGGAAGGGCCAAGCGGAGCGGTGCAGAGACGGCGGGGCCCAGCAGAGCGGTGCTTGACAGGAAGGGCCCAGCGGAGCGGTACTTGAGATGAAGGGCCCAGCGGAGCGGTGCTTGACAGGAAGGGCCCAGCGGAGCGGTGCTTGACAGGAAGGGCCCAGCGGAGCGGTACTTGAGATGAAGGGCCCAGCGGAGCGGTGCTTGACAGGAAGGGCCGAGCGGAGCGGTGCTTGACAGGAAGGTCCCAGCGGAGCGGTGCTTGACAGGAAGGGCCCAGCGGAGCGGTACTTGAGATGAAGGGCCCAGCGGAGCGGTGCTTGACAGGAAGGGCCCAGCGGAGCGGTGCTTGACAGGAAGGGCCCAGCGGAGTGGTGCAGAGACGGCGGGGCCCAGCGGAGCCGTGCTTGAGATGAAGGGCCCAGCGGAGCGGTGCTTGACAGGAAGGGCCCAGCGGAGCGGTGCTTGACAGGAAGGGCCCAGCGGAGCGGTGCAGAGACGGCGGGGCCCAGCGGAGCGGTGCTTGAGATGAAGGGCCCAGCGGAGCGGTGCTTGACAGGAAGGGCCCTGTTCAGCTGTGCTTGTCTTGGCGGGGCCCTGTTCAGCGGTGCTTCTCACGGCGGGGCCCTGTTCAGTGGTGCTTGTCTTGGCGGGGCCCTGTTCAGCGTTGCTTCTCACGGCGGGGCCCTGTTCAGCGGCGCTTGTCTTGGCGGGGCCCTGTTCAGCGGTGCTTCTCACGGCGGGGCCCTGTTTCTCACGGCGGGCCCTGTTCAGCGGTGCTTCTCACGGCGGGGCCCTGTTCAGCGGTGCTACTCACGGCGGGGCCATGTTCAGCGGTGCTTGTCTTGGCGGGGCCCTGTTCAGCGGTGCTTCTCACGGCAAGGCCCTGTTTAGCGGTGCTTCTCACGGCGGGGCCCTGTTCAGCGGTGCTACTCACGGCGAGGCCCTGTTCAGAGGTGCTTGTCTTGGCGGGGCCCTGTTCAGCGGTGCTTCTCACGGAGGGGCTCTGTTCAGTGGTGCTTCTCATGGCGGGGCCCTGTTCAGTGGTGCTTCTCACGGCGGGGCCCTGTTCAGCGGTGCTACTCAAGGCGGGGCCCTGTTCAGGGGTGCTTGTCTTGGCGGGGCCCTGTTCAGCGGTGCTTCTCACGGCGGGCCCTGTTCAGCGGTGCTTCTCACGGCGGGGCCCTGTTCAGCGGTGCTTGTCTTGTGTTCCTAGGGAACCAGATCTGGGCAATCATTCCCGCTCAATCGCCATCCGACCTATCGCTTGCGGGGCCCTCCTGTGCTGGACTCCTGGGCCCCTGGGTGTCCTCCGTCACACCCCAAATGGGGCTGGTGGGGCCCTCCGGGCAGCTCGCCTGCTGACGGACTTCTTCGCCTTGCTGCCCTTGCCCTCCTTGGAAGATTCTCTGGGGCCCTTGCCTCCCTTGGAAGTATCTCTGGGGCCCTTGCCCTCCTTGGAAGATTCTCTGAGTCCCTTGCTTCCCTTGGAAGTATCTCTGGGGCCCTTGCCCTCCTTGGAAGAATCTCTGTGGCCCTTGCCTCCCTTGGTGGATGGGCCAGGCGACGGTGCAAGGCTGGTGTCCTTGGGGGCAGCCGTCTCAGGCCTGTGGCACCGGCCCTTCCCTTTTTTGCTTCTTTTCCCAGGGGGTGGGCTGGCTGTCCCCTTGCTGCTGGCCGATGTTCATGCCCTAGGAGCTGGTGGACTCCAATAGCCCTGAATGATGGTCCTAGTAGGTGCAGGGCTTGTGGTGGCTGAGGTGCTGGTTGGAGTCTTACGAGATGGAGGGGGTGTGTCAGTTGTTGGAAAGAGGTCAAGGTTGGAAAGGAAAATCAATTTAGAATGACAGGACCGGGTAGTTGTAGTGGGTATGGGAGTGGAGGAAGAGGATGTGGTTGTAGGAGAGTCAAGTGTGCTGTCTTTGGGTGCAGGTGCTTGTGACGGAGGCTGTCGTGAGGTGGATGGCTGTTGGGTGGGTGGCTGCCTGCGTTTGTGTGGTTTGGAAGAGGGGGTGACAGACACACTGGGAGAGGACACAGGGGACGTGTAAATGGTAGTGGGGGTGGTGACTGCACGTGTGCGGACTGTTCTGGTGGGTGTGATGGTGATGGACGTACTGGCTGATGGTGGTGTGCATGCAGGTGTGAGTGGAGACGTCACAGGGAGGGAGGAGGGAGACGAGGAGGAGGGGGACACAGTGGAGGCAGTGGGTGTTGCTGCGTCTGCATGTGGATGTTGCTTGGGTGAATGCTTGTGTGATCTGTGGTGCTTATGTCTGGATGAGCTGCCCTTGGGTGTTGATGTGTGTGCAGGCTGGTCTGTAGGTGTGTCTGGGATAGGCAGAGGAAGAGGGGAGTGGGACTGGGTTGAGGAAGTTGGAGGGGGGAGCCTAGACACAGGGACAATTGCTGCCGTCAGTGCTGAGGCCAGAGCGTTGAACGATCGCTGATGGGCAGCCTGACCCGAATGAATGCCCTCCAGGTATGCATTGCTCCGATTCACCTCCCTTTCTACCCCCTGGATGGCATTCAAAAGGGTAGACTGCCCAACAATGAGCGTCTGGAGGAGGTCAATGATCTCCGCACTGAGGGCAGCAGGGGTAACTGGGGCAGGACCTGAGGTGCCAGGGGCAAAGGAGATGCCGGCCTTCCTGGCCGAGCGGGCACGGGGCGAAAGCTGAGGGGCTGCTGGGAGGGCGGAGCTGGTGCGCTGGGTGGCGGCTGTACCTGTTGTTGCGGTGTGCACGGATGTTGCCGCCACCACAAGGGAGCTCCCTTCCGAGGACGTGTCGGTGTCGCTGACGTCTCCACGGGTCCCCGTTGTGGAGCCCCCCTCGCCCTCCGTCTCACTGGTGAACTCGGAGTCGGTTGCAGGGCCCTCCAGGGCCATGTGAGATGCAGCTCCCTCGTGCGCCGATGCCACTTCTCCTCCGCCTGATGATGCTAATGCACATGAACAGGAAAACCAAAAAAAGGGGGGGAGGAGAAGAAAGGAAGACATGTTGAGTGCATGCATTGGCGGCACCGTTGGCGGAGAGGACAGACACAGAAGCCCCTGCACTACGCCGCACACTCGGGGTACACTACTCAATGATAGTGACTTGGCCTACAAGTCTATGGACGACAAATGCACAAATAGGTGAGCCCTGGCCATGGATAGCTGTACTTAGCACCCTACAGAGGTGGGGGCGGGGGCACAGGGCCATGTCTAACGGAGGGGCCTAGCCTACAGAAACCGCCCTGGCCTAGAGATAGCCACAGCCCTCCTCCCCCACCCAGACGCCTCCACTGTGCGCTAATATAACGGAATGTGCTGATACTCACCACCTTGTGTCTGCTGTGATGTCCTCACGCGCCCATCTAAATCGGGGTAGGCCACCGCCAGGATCCGGGACATCAGGGGGGTCAATTGACGACTGGCACCCCTCCTACGTTGGGAGGCCATCCCCAGCAGAGCCTCGGCGGTCTTTCTGCTCCTGCGGCGGATGTCCTCCCACCTCTTGCGGCATTGGGTGCCCGTCTGTTGTGGACCCCCAGGGCCCAGACGTCCTTGGCGATGGCACGCCAAATGTCGATCTTCTGATGGGCGCTGACCTATGTGACATGTACAGGGTTGAAAAATACATTTCATCACTTTTCTGCATGGTCGATGTGCGCGGCCCCCCCTCCCCAACCTTGCCATGTGGCACATGCTCTCATCTGTTGTGCGTTGCACTCCTCATTCGCTCCCCTCCCCTCCCCACCATCTTACATCCACCCCACTCAACACAGGCATAGCCCATACTACGTGCTCCCAGTGTACTTACCTGTTGGTCTGGAGGACCATAGAGTAGCGCATACTGGGGGAGGACCCCATCAACAAGTTTATCCAATTCCTCAGATGTGAAGGCAGGGGCTCTTTCCCCAGTCGCAGCAGCCATTGTCTCTTCCAGACCGAGTTCACAGCAGCACTTGCAGTATAGGTCCTCTCCTGTGGATGATCAGGTCTCGAGTGATTAAGCAAGTAGAAAATGGCGGTCACGCCCGCGGCGGTGCGTACCGCGGCGGTGCGTACCGCGACCGCCGGCGCACATCGTCATTGGCTCCTGAGACCCATAGGGTTCAATGTTAACCAATGCTGCTTTGCGCTGCGGTCTTCGACCGCATACCGCCACGGTGTGCCACGCCAGCGCATTGACCTCACATCCCATTGTCACACTTCACAGGTCAGGCAGCCGCCATTTCAAGGGCCCACATGGCAGAAATTCTATGGCGTCACACAGGCCTAGGCCTAGCATTGCCACTCATACAAGCCATTCAATGCATAGCGAATCGTGTAATGTGCAAGCTGTGGTTACGTACCTGTGGGTTGATTGACTCTGTTCTCGCTGTTGTCCTTCCTAGGCACCGTCCGCTGGGACTTGCGAGGAGATGGAGGAATCCTCCAGTGTACAGACCGCTGGTGGACCTGTCGACAATGGAAGAAAGACATGTCATACTTACATACAGACTGGCCCGAGGCACTATACAGGAACTGTGTGCCCAGCTGGAGCCAGACCTGATGTCCCCCATTCGCCAACCCACAGGGATTCCCCCTCTAGTGCAGGTTCTGTCAGTACTCCATTTTTTGGCAAGTGGATCATTCCAAACAACAGTGGCCATATCATCAGGGATGTCTCAGCCTATGTTTTCTAAGGTTTTGTCCAGAGTGTTGTCTGCCCTGATGAAATACATGCGGAGCTACATTGTTTTCCCTGAGGTGGGAGATTTGCCTACAGTGAAGGGTGATTTCTATGCCCTTGGACATATCCCCAACATCATTGGTGCCACTGATGGGACCCATGTGGCCTTGGTTCCCCCCAGTGGAAGTGAGCAGGTGTACAGGAACAGAAAAAGTTATCATTCTATGAATGTCCAGGTGGTCTGTTTGGCTGACCAGTACATCTCTCATGTAAATGCCAAGTTCCCTGGGTCAGTGCATGACGCGTACATCATGCGAAATAGCAGCATCCCTTATGTGATGGAACAGCTACAGAGACACCGTGTGTAGCTAATAGGTGACTCTGGTTACACCTACCTGTCGTGGCTACTGACCCCAGTGAGGAATCCCAGGACAAGGGCAGAGGAACGTTACAATGAGGCCCATAGGCGAACTAGGAGGATTATAGAAAGAACCTTCGGCCTCCTGAAGGCCAGGTTTAGGTGCCTGCATATGACAGGGGGATCCCTAATGTACTCACCTAAGAAGGTGTGCCATATCATCGTGGCCTGCTGTATGCTTCACAACCTGGCTTTGCGACGCCAGGTGCCTTTCCTGCAGGAGGATGGTCCAGATGGTGGTGTTGTAGCAGCTGTGGAGCCTGTGGAGAGTGAAGAGGAGGAGGACGACGGGGACGACACAGACAACAGGGACACAGTGATACAACAGTATTTTCAGTAGCACACAGGTACGAATCAACCACGCCATTTTACATTTACTTAAAGTCTCCTGCCTCTCTACTGTCTGAGTTCCCCCCCAGTACCTGTTAACTGAGTTGTGACTTTCCCTTCCGTTTTCAGAGCTGTGGCCCCCACTGCGTGACCTCTGCTTTGTTTGCCCATGGACTACAGCTGTGTGACAGTGGTATGTTGTCATCACAATGTAACTGAACATTTTGGCACCGTTATATCTAATACATTTGTTCAAAATACAAGCAGACTCCAGATTTTTTTAGTGCAAGAAGTGATTTAATTCAAGTGCTAAATTTAAGGAACATGATTGTAAAACGGGGATGGGTGATGGTGGAGTAATGTCCATGGCAGAGTCCAGTTCTCAGTCGCACAGGTGCATTGTCCATATGCCTGTTGAAGGATGGAGCAGGGGCAGTTCAAGGTTGGACAGGGTGACAATGTGGGACAGTGGGATGACATCAGGGGGTATTGTTTGCTGGCGGGGGTCTTACAATCCTACTCTGTCTTCTTGTGAGATCTCAGGTTCCGCTTGCTGGGTTGTTCTTCTTCTGCAGGAGGTGGGGTTCTGGTGGCCCGTCGTTGTGTGGGGGCCTCCTGTCCACTAGCGCCGGCAGAAGTGGTAGGCTGTTCCTGGTCCAGGCTAGTGACAGGGGCCCTTTGTGGTGCCACATGGTCCCGCAATGTGGTGACTATCTGGGTTAGGGCCACGACGATGGTCCCCATTGCGGAACTAATGTTCCTCAGTTCCTCTCTGAACCCCATGTACTGTTGCTCCTGCATGACCTGGATCTCCTGGAACCTGGCCAGTACCGTAGCCATCGTCTCCTGGGAGTGGTGGTATGCTCCCATGATGGAGGAGAGGGCCTCTTGGAGAGTCGGTTCCCTGGGCCTGTCCCCCCCCTGTCGCACAGCAGCCCTCCCAGTTCCCCTGTTTCCCAGGGCCTCTGTCCCCTGGACGGTGTGCCCACTACCACTGCCCCCAGGTCCCTGTGGTTGTTGGGGTGGGAACCTGGGTGCCCTGTAGTGGTGGACACACCGCTGATTGACGTGTCCTGGAGACAGAGCCATGGGCCCGCTGGGTGGGAGCTGTGCTGGTGTTCCCAGAGAGGGTTAGGTCTGGTGTAGCCTGTGGCTCTCTGTGGGGAACCGACTGTCCTGAGGTCCCCGATGGGCCGGGCTGGTCATCAGGGTCCAGGGAGACAGAGCTGCTGTCATTACTGGGGGCCTCTTCTGGGGGTGGGATGGACATCTCTGGACCCTCTGTGGCGGTGTGGTGGCGTTCGGGTCCGGCAGGGGTATAAGAGTATGGTTATTGCTTCTGTGTGTGGCATTTCGTGTAATGGGTGGGTGGCCGTGTCCCCCAGTGCTGGCATTCCCTTGTGGGGGCTTTTGTGACGGTGGCTTGTGGGGGTGATGGGTGTGTGCATTGGGCATGCTTTGGGGATGGGTGTCCATGCTTTGGGGACGCACGCAGGGCTAGGTTTTGGGATGGGTGGGATGTGATGGTGAGCCATTTGCAAGGAGTTGGTGTGATGGGGTGGGAGTGAGGGTGGGGGTATGATTTGGCATGCAGGTGGTGTGGGGGGAATGGAGTAGTGAAGATTTGACTTACCAGAGTCCATTCCTCCACCTACTCCTGCGAGGCCCTCAGGATGCAGGATGGGCAAGACTTCCTCCTCCCATGCTGTGAATTCTGGGGGAGTAGGTGGGGGTCCGCCGCCAGTCCGCTGTACCGCGATGTTGTGCCTTGATACCATGGAACGCACCTGCCCCCGTAGGTCGTTCCACTGCTTCCTGATGTCGTCCCGATTGCGTGGATGCTGTCCCACAGCGTTGACCCTGTCCACTATTCTGCTCCATAGCTCCATCTTCCTGGCAATGGTGGTGTGCTGCACCTGTACCCCGAAGAGCTGGGGCTCTACACAAACTATTTCCTCCACCATGACCCTGAGTTCTGCGTCAGAGAACCTGGGGTGTCTTTGGGGTGCCATGGGGTGGTGTGGATGAGGTGAGGGGTGGTGTATGTGTTGTAGAGTGTGGTGAGTGTGGTGGTGTATGGTGTTTTGTGCGTGGAAATTGTGTGGGTGATGTTGTGATTTGCCTCTGTGTGATGGTGTACTCTATGCTGTGCTGTCTCTCTCTGTCCTTCACTCGCAATTGTGGTCGTAGGGGTTTGTGGGTGATGTGGGTGTGTGTTTTATATTTAATTGGGTGTGTGGGAGTGGTGTGTGTATGTGTCTCAGGTGTGTGTATTTTGAATTATCCAATGTGGTAGTGTTTTGTAAAGGTGTGTGTATTTTGACCGCGGCGGTGTGTACCGCCAATGGAATACCGCGGTTGAAAGACCGCTGCGGGGATTTGTGGGTCGGAATGGCATGGGCGTATTTCTGTTGGCGTGACGGTGGAGGTTTGGTCATCGCCAGTTTCCCGCTGACCTTTGGTGTGGCGGACTTTTCTGGATGTCGGGTTTTTGGCGGTTGCGGGTCAGAATGACCGTGGCGGTTTACCGCGGCCGCGGCGGTGTTATGGTGGCCTTCTGGCCGGCGGTAAGCGACTTTTACCGCCGAGGTCGGAATGACCCCCTTAATCTCTTACCCGCGCCCCCCTTGCCCAGACAGGCCTTAAATCTACCAACTGCCCCTTTTGCTCCCAACCGGCCTTTACCATAAGCCACTTTGATTTACCCTCATTTCGAGAGATATAATTATAAACTGCAATAACCTCCAGACTGGGAAACATGCAAGTTAATTTTTCATAAAACAAAAACACATTTTTGAAATCCAAATGATGATTGTGCAAGATCTCACTCACTAAAGTAAAAATAATGTCAGCAGCGTTCACTTTTAAAAGGTTATACATATTGGCAGAGCATAGAGAGGCTGAAGCCTATTCCACTGGGGTCTGACCCAGCAGAAGTCATATCCTATGGTCACAAGCAGTAAAAACATGTGGGTGCTTTCAACAGGCATGATGGGAAATTCAGTGGCTCTGGAGACACAAGGGCAAAGAGCAATTTGTTCTGCGCCATTTTATGGCTGGTGCAAAAAACCTTTGGCCCATATTTATACTTTTTGACGCTAAACTGCGCTAACGCAGTTTAGCGTCAAAAAATTTAGCGCCGTCTAACGCCATTCTGAAGCGCCATCCGGGCGCCGTATTTATGGAATGCCGTTAGCCGGCGCTAGCAGACCGGCGCTGCCTGGTGTGCGTGGAAAAAAACCACGTAGACCAGGCAGCGCCGGCGTAGGGGGAAAATGGCGTTAGGGCGTCTTAAAATGGGGCAAGTCAGGTTGAGGCAAAAAAATCGCCTCAACCCGATTTGCGCCTTTTTTTCGACGCCCAGACGCCATTTAAATGACTCCTGTCTTAGTAAAGACAGGAGTCATGCCCCCTTGCCCAATGGCCATGCCCAGGGGACTTATGTCCCCTGGGCATGGTCATTGGGCATAGTGGCATGTAGGGGGGCACAAATAAGGCCCCCCTATGCCACCAAAAGAAATTAAAAAAAAAAAAAAATTATACTTACCTGAACTTACCTGAATGTCCCTGGGATGGGTCCCTCCATCCTTGGGTGTCCTCCTGGGGTGGGCAAGGGTGGCAGGGGGGGTCCCTGGGGGCATGGGAGGGCACCTGTGGGCTCATTTTGAGCCCACAGCCCCCTTAACGCCTACCCTGACCCAGGCGTTAAAAAGTGGCGCAAATGCGGGGTTTTTTGCCCCGCCCACTCCCGGGCGTGATTTTTGCCCGGGAGTATAAATACGACGCATTTGCATCGCCGTCATTTTTTTAGACGGGAACGCCTTCCTTGCATCTCATTAACGCAAGGAAGGCGTTCACGCAAAAAAATGACGCTATTTGCCCATACTTTGGCGCTAGACGCGTCTAACGCCAAAGTATAAATATGGCGTTAGTTTTGCGCCGAATTTGCGTCGAAAAAAACGACGCTAATTCGGCGCAAACGGAGTATAAATACGGGCCTTTATGTGGTATAGTCTTCTTTAAATTTCATTTGCTCCATATTATTTTATGCAAACAGCAAAAACAGTGTAACAGATCCTTTACCTACTTCGTTTGCATCAATTCAACTCGTGTGCCACTCGGTTCTGAACTTGTCCTTGATCAGGTCTGACGGCTACTCCAGTCTGCTTTCATCTTTAGATTCTTGACTAGTAGTGTTACTTTGCTTTTAAATGATGGAGTGCAAATACCAGGATATTTAGAGAAAAACAGGAGTGCATAAGCTGCTCAGGAAAGGGGTCAGGCAATCTGATAACTCCCTCACAACCTTCAGGTCATCTCTCTTTCTTATACTATCCTCTATTTTTATGAACTGCCGACATTGTCTGAATCGGAAATTAGCATCAACATCCCCATATTGAAAGCTTAGTACAAAGATCCATTAAGGAAATAAAAGGGCTAGGTAAAAGCAGGCATATGTTCTTACTGAGAGAACGAAAAAGAAAATTGCACGCCATATTATACATTTAGGCATTTTATTATATTAAGTGGTAAATAAACTTCTTGACCACTTCAATATCGTTATAACTAGGGAAACGAGCTGCATATTTTATTTAACGCTTATTGCTATGTAGCTTGTAACTTGATAATAAGAGTAACTGTTACTAATAAATGTGTAATTCAAAATCCACTGATGTTTAAAGGTATTGATACCGGATACAGCTAGCCAGGGGCCAGATGTAGGAAACGTTTAGCGACTCGCAAACGGCAAAAATTGCCGTTTGCGAGTCGCTAAACGCGTTTCCCAATGCAGAAATGCATATTGCGAGTCGGTACCGACTCGCAATATGCATTTCAGAATCGCAAATAGGAAGGGGTGTTCCCTTCCTATTTGCGAGTCTGAGTGGTATGCAATACCATTTGCGACCGCGTACGCGGTCGCAAATGGTGTCGCAGTTACCATCCACTTCAAGTGGATGGTAACCCACTCGCAAATTGGAAGGGGTCCCCATGGGACCCCTTCCACTTTGTGAATGGACCCAAAAATATTTTTTCAGGGTAGGTAGTGGTCCAAGGGACCACTACCTGCCCTGAAAATAAACGAAACGAAAGGTTTCGTTTTTTTTTTAAAGTGCAGCTCGTTTTCCTTTAAGGAAAACGGGCTACACTTAAAAAAAAAAAAACTGCTTTATTGAAAGCAGTCACGAACATGGAGGTCTGCTGACGACAGCAGGCCTCCATGTTTGCGAGTGCCTATACTCGCTATGGGCCGCAATTTGCGACCCACCTCATGAATATTGATGAGGTGGGTCATTGCGACCCCATAGCGAGTTGCAGTCGGTGTCTGAGACACCGTACTGCATACCAATTTGCGAGTTGCAAATTGCGAGTCGCATGGACTCGCACTTTGCAACTCGCAAATTTTTTATTTGCTACATCTGGCCCTTGATGTTTATTAATCTTGCCAGCTTGTCATTGAGAGACGGTTCAAATGAAATATTTAATGGCAGACAACGCAAACATTTGTGAAATGAATAAACTGTAATACCGGATTTTAGAGGAAAACAACCCCAAGAAAATTATTTTGCAAAAACAGTTTTTTACGAGAAAATTTACCAGTAAGTGCGCACAGCTTCATCGAACGAATTGTAATTTGACATAAACCCAATTTTACCAACCTTAACTGCATGAAAGAATCAGTCTGTCCCGTTAAGATTCAAGCTTAAGGTCTGCGGGTCAATGCTGTACTCCATTTCCTATAGGCTTTGTTATCACATTTAGGGCCAGATGTAGCAAACGTTTAGCGACTCGCAAACGGCAAAATTTGCCGTTTGCGAGTCGCAAAACGCGTATCCAAATGCAGAAATGCATTTTGCGAGTCGTTACCGACTCGCAAAATGCATTTCAGACTCGCAAATAGGAAGGGGTGTTCCCTTCCTATTTGCGAGTCGCATTGGGATGCAATACCATTTGCGACCGCATATGGCATCGCAGTTACCATCCACTTCAAGTGGATGGTAACCCAATCGCAAATTGGAAGGGGTCCCCATGGGACCCCTTCCAGTTTGTGACTGGAGCCCAAAATATTTTTTCAGGGCAGGGAGTGGTCCAAGGGACCACTCCCTGCCCTGAAAAAAACCGAAACTAAAGGTTTCGTTTTTTTTTTTAAGTGCAGCTCGTTTTCCCTTAGGGAAAACGGGCTACACTTCAAAAAAAAAAAACTGCTTTATTTAAAAGCAGGTCGCTAACATGGAGGTCTGCTGACGTCAGCAGGCCTCCATGTTAGCGAGTGCCTATACTCGCAATGGGGCCGCAATTTGCGACCCACCTCATGAATATTCATGAGGTGGGTCATTGCGACCCCATTGCGAGTTGCAGTCGGTGTCTGAGACACCGTACTGCATATCAATTTGCGACTTGCAAATTGCGAGTCGCAGGGACTCGCAATTTGCAAGTCGCAAATTGCTTTTTTCCTACATCTGGCCCTTAATTCCCTTCCAAAACGTAAATAAAATAATAATACATTTCCTAAAGATCTTGAAACCACGCAAAGAAGTCAGTGATTCAGTGAGGCCATGGTAAGTTGCTGTATTACACCTTTCTGTTACACTCAGTCTGAATAATTACTTTACACTATTAAACATTACACTCCGCTCCGCGCTGTGTTGAAATACAATAAATGGCTCTTGCTCGGCCTGAAATGGTGCTTGAGAGCGAGATTAAAAAGCACGTTTTAATGTTCATATTCATCCCTGTGCGCCCACAGCCCATTGGTTGAATAAGAAGTACTGATTTCCCATATTTTGATCATTCTTTAGGACAAATGTTTGCAACGAAAATGTTTCTGGAGAGAAATTGCATGAAAAAATCATTAAAGAAATGCCTAGCAATCAGAAAGACAAAAAGAGGCCGGGCATTCCTGGGCGTAATCAACCTAGTATATTCATGAGACATAGGCTGTGTGACAGACGAGCCTCTCATCTACAGCACGTGAGTAGGTCACGACTAAAAATAAAAATGTATCTAGTAAATAGAATGTACCAGATAAACCTGGCGAGGCAATCTCTAAGACCCTCATTAGGAGTGGTACAGTTTTACGAGTAATCACTATCGAGCACACTGATGCATACAGAAGATACAGAATTTATCGACCTATTACAAGTTTTGCTTCTGAAATGGGCCATACAATGGATTTGGGTGCTTTTGGCACCATTTCTCGCATGCCTCAGTATTTACTGTGTTCCCTCCCCATAAATACCCCCATGAATGAGCTGCACAAATTTAGCCAGAGGGTGCAGTTTTTACGGTTGTATCCTACCAATATGCACGGGATGAATTAAAAAACGCAAAACTCATCATTCCTATAGCTGCAGTAGCTCGAGGTGGGTGAGACCCTGAAAGCAATTAGGGTGGTTCGAGCCAGATATCTGGCTCAAGTTCAGCTCGCGGCCCTCTTGGAATTTCGAGCCAAAGCAAGCCAAGCCTTCATGAAGCCTAATTGTTGTGCCACCCCCACTCCTCTGCCCCCCCCCTCCTTCCCAGTAGCAGAATTGCTGACCAGCGTGGCACTGTGACCTTTTAACAGATTGGACTATATTGAAGAACCGTAGGGTGCCGTGAGCCAGTTCCTGGTGCTAATTGATATTTCAGTTTGTTGTGATTGTTCCCCTTGAGCACTTTCACAGCACTACATAATGTCTCGATGATCTGAACCAGCCACCCCCATACTTTGGGTAATAAAAAAATGCAAAAATCTTGCACAGTATGAGCTCAATGTGAGTCCGGATCCAGCTGAGCTCTGCACTTCACTTGCCTGGATGTGAAGACATATATCTGTTTTGCATCATCCAGACATTTAATTTTGCTAATAGGTGTAAGTGCCTTTACTGAAGTGCTGAGACTCTATAAAAATTAGTCTTTTGTTAAGTTATTGGAAGCCGGTGACGTGTGCATTAAAAGAGCATAACTGGCAATACTTAAAGTTGTATCTTTTTTTCCCCCCGGATAACAGCTATATTGAATTGTCAATTTGACAGAGAAAGAGATAACTATTTAGTGGTTGAATTGCACAACGTGAAACCGGGAAACCTTGCATCAATCGTGGCTTCTGCTTGACCATGTTGTTTGATACTTGGAAATTACTTTTATCCGCAATGCCTCCTTTTCTTTCATCATCACATGAAAGCACCTTGAAAATGGTGTGCTGTGTACTGAAACATCTCTGACACGTGTTAATAAATTATTATGTAGCTCCATCTACAATATCACCCTAGGCCACCTATAGAGGGCTCAAGACAAATGACCAGTGTCTTGGTACACTAATGACATAGGCCCTCATTACGAGTTTGGTGGTACCCGTTCCGCTATTTTGGTGGCCGTACCCCCGACAGCCCGGCAGTGAAGACCGCCAAGTTATCACCATAGCCATGACCATGTTGTGTGATACTTGGAAATTGCTTTTATCTGTAATGCCTCCTTTTCTTTCATCATTACATGAAAGCACTTTGAAAATGGTGTTCTGTGTACTGAAACATCTCTGACACGCGTTAATAAATTAATATGTAGCTCCTTCTACAGTATCATCCTAGGCCACCTGTAGAGGTCACAAGACTGCTGACCGGTGTCTTGGTTCACTAATGACATCGGCCCTCATTATGAGTTTGGTGGTACCTGTACCACCATGTTGGAGGTTGTACAGCCGACAGCCTGGCAGTGAAATTCGCCACGTTATGACTAGGGTGATCTTCCCAACAGTACACAGCCAATACACCGCAAGTACTGCCAGTGCGGTCAGGCTACCGTGGAGAACGGTAGGTACCTTTAGACTGGCAGTGACCATGTTTCCGCCGGACATATTATAACACTGCACACCGCCAGGGTTTCCGCTGCAGTCACACTGCCACCAAAACCCTGGCAGAAACCAACTCTATAAAAGGAAACACTCAACTTCTGGAACACAGAGCTGCCCAGAGCCACCATGGAACCTGAACTCAAAGTCCTCCCACTGCTCGTACAACGACTCCGGAACCAGCAACTGCGACGAAGACAACAACCGTAAGTACACACACCTAGCACACAATGGAGGAAAAAGCATTAGTACACACCGAACCAACACACACAGCCGGGACGCCCTGTGACGGGGACACACACATGTAACCACACACCCATCTGAACACAGACACACACCTACCTACACACCCACACACACACATACTACATGCACACATACACAAACTACACACACCACAGCCAACACACACATGCCATACACATACCAACCTTCACACACACAGCCCACCACAGTCTAACACAATTATACACAACAGCCCGATTCACACATCACAACGCAAACTACACATATGCTTCAACAACCACTCTCAATGCACACCTCCACATGACAACACATACATACAACACGTAACAACACCACACAACCAATCAATATTGTCACACATCCATACAACAATCCATTTGTCACACCACGCCCACACCACACATAACACAAAGGACATAGCCGGCACCACACACGCAACAACCACACAAGGGCAAACAACACCAACATACACACACCAACACAAATTATCCACAATTTGGCTACACACATGCATTGAACAAACACAAACTTATTCAACACACAAAACACAGCAATGTCAGCGGGACCAATGGCAGGCCCACACACACACATGCAGCCCAGGCACAACAGCTAGCACAACCAACACACACACACATGTCACACACGGACAAACCAAAGCCCACAAACACTAAGGGGACCATTACGACCCCGGCGGTCAGTGTTAATATGGTGGTAAGTACTGCCAACAGGCTGGCGGTACTTACTGCCATATTACTACATTGGCGGGTTGGCACATGCATACACACACCCATTCCCACATGCATCCACGCATGCATAAATTGATTCACACACACATCTGCACACACTTTCATACACACATGTAGACACGCATTCGCATAACACAACATACACACACTCATACCTCCATACAAGCACACACACATTCAACACACAATACACACCCGCATCCACGCACACACATTCACACACACACAACACCCCTCACCCTTCTCTCCTTTCAGAGACCTGACTTACCTGTGTTCAGGGGCTCCTCTGGCAGGAGACAGGATGGGGCGCTGCTGCCACCAGCAGTGCCCGCCAGCAGAACACCTCCAGGACGTATTATGGGTTCTATTATGGCTGGTGGCAGCCACGCCACTTTACCATCCTTCCGCCGGCTTGGCTGGATTTCCGCAATTCTTCGAGGACTTGGAGTTGGAAGGCCTAGACTTGGGGAGAGACACAGAGCGCTTGGGGGCTCACGTGGTGGGAGAGGGTAGGGAACAGGGAGAACTCTGAGAGGAACTCCTTTTTACACACATTGGGGTGGTCATGGCAAAATGGTTTGGAAGTGGAGGGAGAGGGAGTGGTTGTCAGATGTGTTGGTCTGGATGTTATGGGTGCAAGTGAATGCTTGGAATGCTTGTGGGTGCTAGGTGTATGTTGGGTAGTGAGTGCAGGTGTTTAGGTGTTTTCAGAGGAGGGGGGAGTAGGTGTTGGGAATTGCCGTGGTGGATGGGTGACTGTCTGTTGGGGTGGTGTCTGCAGGTATGCTACATGTGCTGCATGTGGGGTTGTCGGTTGTTGTGGTGGGTGCAGATGTGGTGACTGGAGTGGATGTCTGCAGGTCTGATATTGTGCTAACTGTGGGTAAGATGGAGCTGGTGGCTAGATCCGTCAATGATTGTATGGTGGCTGCAGGTGTGTCAGGTGTAGTGTCTGTAAGGGAAGGGGCAGTAGGGGAGTCAGTGCATGGAGTGGATGTTGGTGTGTCTGCAGGTGGGTGTTGCTTGTGTGCATGTCAGTGGTGGGTCCTGTGGTGCTTATGTTTGTCTGTGGAACCCTTGTCTGTTGAGGTGGATGTATGTTTGTGTGTACCTGTGCTTTGGATGAGGATCGGGAGAGGGGTTTGGGAAGAGGTAGTTGAAGGTACCTGTGCTTTGGATGAGGATCGGGAGAGGGGTTTGGGAAGAGGTAGTTGAAGGTAATGTCTATTACAGTGAAGATAACTCCACTCATTGAGCACACACCTACCTGTCCTCACACATGGCTGGCCACTCAGTATAGTGATGCCATTATGGAAGACAACTCATATTTAGCCTATCCAAGTAAGACACCCCAAAACCTCACATCAGATGTGAACTATGTGAATATGTGGTTTAGCCATGTGAGTAGTCAGACCCTATCACAGAGCTGCTGACAGAAAACACATAAATCACTACTCAGCATTCTGTTAAGTGCATCTACAATGGGACATGTACTACATGTTAAACATACAAACGTATCCACTGAGTGCAGTGTCACAACAGATGTTCCTCTGGAACAGACATGCCACATCATGGACCACTTCCCATGCCACCACACATGCTGTTACACCAGTTGGACTATGTACCATGACAATTCTACCCTCACACACACCATACAATAATTGGCAAAACCTGTCAATGAGCCCAGACGACACACATCTCAGGAGGTAAATATGTGCAAGCATTAGACACACATGGACAACCACCACTGCCAGTAAACCTAAGACACATCCCACTATCACATAAGCAGCCTAAGAACACTGATTGCAACATGTCGATCACATCAACATACCATGTGTCATGCAATACCCAAACCACTCCTAATCTGCCACAACCTAATAGCCAAGCCAAGCCAAGCTGTAAGACTCACAGACCATCTGAAGTGCCCCCAACAATCCATGTCAACATGAAGTAGGCAGGACAATCTAGGGCTTTGAAATACATGCCATATACAGACCAGGGTGACACATCAGGGATCTCACAGGGCACTTACCACCACCAGTACAAACCCAAAGTTTGGAAGGCCACACCCCCACAAGATTTGCTCCTAGGAATGAAACATCTGTGCAATCAGACCTCATCAAATCTACATGTGTCAGTATTTCAGGTTGCCTACCTACACATACCCTACAGTCAGCAGGTCACTTATATATGCTTAGTCAATTCTCAGGCCAGTACCCCTGTCCCATTAAGGCTAGTTCTGTGGTGGAACTGTAATGCCAGCCCCACAATCTGTCTAGACCAGAAACAGTCCATGAATTACATAGTCCCAGTGATGAAAGGAAAGTCACACCGTCGCATATACAGGTAGTCTACATAGATGGCAGTGGACTGACACCTCAGAACCACTAATGCAGATGGATAGAGCTGCTCATAAACAATGCTTAGGGTGCTACTGACACTCTGATACGTCCATTGTACAGTCAGGATGGCGTCACACATATGCCTATGTCATTAGTGCATCTCCACATTACAGATTTGGAGAGGTATGGAACAAGGAGATGTAAACCCACTGACAGTAAAACAAGGGGTCACATCTACAAACATACTCTGCCAGGGTGCCTATTGCCAATTTCCAAATGTTGATGTATATGTAGCATTAACCACAATGGCACTTTGCCAGCATTGAGGCACCCAATCCCAATTAAGGACAGCCAAGTCCCAGGATACAGTCAGTACTCACCACCTTGTGGCTGCTGTGCTGCCCGCAAATGCCCATCCACCTCAGAGTAGGGCACCACCGAAATGCAGGCCATTAGGGGGGGTCAGGGTCCTACAGGCACCCCTCCCTCATTTTGTGGTCTTCTGGGCCCAGCACCTCAGGTCCTCCCACCGCTTGCGACAATGGGTGTTCTGCCGGCTATGGACCCTCAGGGTGTGCACTTGCTTGGCAATGGCAAACCAGATCCCCTTCTTCTGATGGGTGTTGACCTGCATGGGTGACACAGACAGAAGGAGAATCTCATGTACACTGGCACCATACCATCAGCATTGGACTATTAACAGCAGACCCTTCAAATGTCCACACATACCTACCTCACGGTTCACACACCTAATCTCCATGCTCCCTGCATGCATGTACTGCCTGACAGGTACACGTATGCCATTCTCCATCACACACACCCCTATCACACCTGACTATGGCATTGGGCTCACCTGCTCCTCTGGTGCCCCATACAGCTGTTCATACAAGGGAAGGACCCCTTCTACCAGCTTATCCAGCTCTTCTTGGGTGAAGGCAGCGGCCTTATCATCTGCAGGATGTGGCATGGTGGCTCCAGAGACAGTACATAGCAGCTCAGCTCGTGGAGGTCTTGCTTGCTAGAGTATCAGGAGTTAAGTAAGCAAGGTGACAAAAAATGGGGTCACGGCCACTGCGTGCAGCACAGTCACCACCGGCGGTGATGGCCATTGGACCCGGTCCCTCATAGGCAGCAATGTTACCCAATGAGAAGTTGCACATTGGTTACGACCGCCTCCTGCCCTGACGACATATGTCGGCGGACTTAAGTCACTTCCACCTGTCTAGTGCTACAGGACAGACAGCTGCCATTTTATGCACATATCATGCCTTGATGCAGCAAAAACCTTTTTCAGCAGAATGCAGAGTAGGCCTCAGTTGTGCCATCATGGTTTGGCACATACATGTGACATGAATGAAACAGTAACCTTATGGCTGGTTGTCTAATGACAAGTATGTCCAGATACTCATCAGCTGTTTGGCGCTGTCACCGTATAGGTATATGGCATGACAACATACATGCTCAGTGTAGGACAGGTCAGTGTACCACATATGGAACATGACACATGTGATGTATGTCAGAAACTATTGATCAGGGACAGAAATGTGCATCAAGTCCATGCCTCTTCACCATGCCCAATATAGTATGTGTCCGTAGTGTGTGGCATGTCTACAGTGTTAGGTGTGTGCAATTAGATATGTTCTGCTAACATGTTTGGTGTGCATATCACAGTGTACAATCTCTCCTCTCCATCCTAGATACCCTGTCATGAGGAGATTGAAACATGCACCAGTGTACTGTCCGGTAGTGGACCTTACAACCCTGGAGGAGAGGCATATAATTCAGACATATTGTATGAATCGTCAGACCATCATGGATCCATGTACCCAGTTGGAGCCAGATCTATTGCCTGGCATATGTAATCTCTGTGCCATCCCTCCCATAGTTCAAGTCCTGTCAGTGCCACACTTTCTTGCCACAGGATTCTTTCAGATTACAGTGGGCTTGGCAGCAGGGACATCACATCCCAGGTTCAGTCTTGTGTTGAAGGATGTACTGTGTGCTTTTTTAAAACACCTGGACAGATACATCAGGTTGCCCCAGTGAGGGGATTTGGCCTATGTGAAGGCAGACTTCCATGATGTGGGACACATCCCTCATGTGATAGGGGCTATAGATGCACCCATATACCCTTGGTCCCTCCCAGTGCCAATGAACAGGTGTATAGGAACTGGAAAAATGTCCACTCCATGACTGTTCAGGTGGTGTGTGTGGCAGACCAGTATATCTCCCAAGTAACAGCCATGTTTCCTGGATATGTACATGACTCCTACATTTTGAAGAACAGCAATGTCCCACACATGATGGGACATCTACAGAGGGAGAGGGATTGGTTCATTGGTATTTAAGCATTTGGATGTGTGTCCCTGTTATGGCACCTGTGATCACAATATTCCTGTTGGCTGTACCTATCCTGTAACAGGTCCTATTTCTGTGCACACAGGTGACCCTGGCTATCCTATCCTTCCCTCCTTCCCTGGCTGTTGACACCAGTGAGGTACCCTGCCACTGAAGGGGAACACCATTTCAAGGAGGCCCACGGCAGGACGAGGCATGTAATAGAAAGGACATTTGGCCTCCTGAAGGCCAGATTCAGGTGCCTGCACATCTCTGGAAGTGCCCTCCTCTACACACCCCAAAACATATGCCAGATCATAGTTGCCTGCTGCATGCTCCACAATCTAGCCCTGAGACGTCAGATATCCTTACTAGCTGATGAAGACGAAGCAGCTGGACCAGTGGCTGGTGATGCAGAAATGGAAATGGATGAGGAGGCAGATGAGGAAGGTGCAGCTGACTCAAGGGCTGAGCTAATTAATTAATATATCTAGTAACATACAGGTATGTTGCCTGTGTATTTGCATGTCTAGTATTTCAACATTAGGACTATACTGATGGGGTAGTAAGGGTGAAAGTAGCCGCACTCATAGGGAAGTGGACACAGTTGTGGAATTTATACAATAGAATGTGGTGCAGGTGGTCAAAGTGCCTTACTACCCATAGACACAGACAATGTGTAAATCTATACACAAGTAATGATAAGCAAAACAGACCACAGGACACAGCAACCAACAGTACGACACAAAGGCCCTCATTACGACCCTGGCGGTCGGTGGTAAAGCGGCAGTGAAACCACAAACAGGCCGGCGGAAAAGAAAATGGAATTATGTAACCACGCGGTCATCCGCCACTTCACCATTCCGACCGCCATGGCGGTGATGACCGCTGGGCTGGAGATTTCGGTCTCCAACCCGGCGGCCGTCACTAGACCGCCAATGGTATCAAGACCCTGCATACCGCCATGGATTTCGGGTGATTGTGATCCGCCATGACAGGGACAGGGACTGATAGGGGTCTCCCCCACCCCCACTACCCCCCACGAGTCCTCCCCCCACAGCCGCCACACCCCTACCACCCCCCAAAGGTGGCATAACCCCACTCCCCACCCTCACCCCAACTTGCACACATACACATATACACACCCCTACACGCACACATATATCAGGACAACACATACCCACACACATACAAACAGACATGCACACCGACCGACCCGCACACATTTCCCATACACACAGCACCCCCGCACGCATACATGCACTCACACCCCCCCTCTACACATTCACACGCATACCCCTATGCACGCACACAACACACATCGCCCCCCAACCCCCCTCCCCTAACGGACGATCAACTTACCTTGTCCGTTGGCCCTCCGGGAGGGGACGGAATCCATGGGGGCAGCTCCGCCACCAGCACACCGTCACCAGAACACCGCTACACCAAATCATGGGACGTGATTCTGTGGGCGGTGTTCTGTTGACGTGGCGGTGGAGGTTGAGCAGCCTCCATTTTCCCGCCGACCGCCAGCATGGCTGCTGGTGGCTTTCCGTACGGAAAAGGACGGAGGGCTTAATAAACGGCGCGGAAGACCGCCACCACTGGCTGTCTTCCGCACGGCGGTACCTCGTAATGAGGGCCAAAGTCTTTAAGATCCGTAATGTAAGGTTTCTATTGGATAGAAGAAGAGGACAGGCACGTCGGTGTTCACATCTTTTCTGGAAAGATAATCTCTTTATTTTTAGGCAAAGTTACATTCAGTGAAAGAGAACATCACTCCAGACACAGCCAACACCTGTTTCGTCACACTGGTGATTTTTTCAAGGCTGCAGAGAAACATATATATCCATACTTTATAATTTTTTCTTAAGTGAACATGATAAAAGGTAGCAACGACCAATTTGAACCACCACCACCAAAAGTTTACGGTCCTCAGAGAGGAACCACACAGTGAGTGACGAAATCCTAATGAAGAGCAGTCAGATATGAGAACCGTGGACATGGCAAACTATCAAAAATCACGAAGGACTACTGAGGAGACACCATATGTAAATGCTGAGTGAGAAAGAGGGGAAGAGAGGATGAAAAAACAGATCCCAATTGTTCCAACAAGTACATTGTTTTGAAACCCCCGGAGTAGATATGTGTAGAAACCAAAGAGAGAACTTAATACAGAACTCAAGAAGACAAAAGAGACAGTGAATGGAACACAAAACACCCTGCAAGAGCATAAGTCAGTTTAAGAGTAAAAAGGAGACCGTCAAGCCTATGACCATACCTATTGTACAAAGTAGTAAAGCAAGATAAATACGTCAATCACAAAGTAGAATGAGTCTTCGCGTCTGAAAATGTGAGAAGAGAGAACCAAGACAAACACAAATAATTATTTGTTATAGAAAGCAAAGGCTGGGCGTGGGGCCCACAAGCAATCCAGAAAAATATATAAAATACCTGAAATCAGGCTATCCGGTATAAGTATGCCTCAATGGTAAAAAAAAGTCCAAAATCGATGAAAGGTAACCAGAGGTGTGGACCCTGATAAGTCCAAAAGCAAAGTTCTAAAATAAGATGAAAGGCCATTATTTTGAAAGAAATAATAGAAGTGAAGACAAAACCCCCAAAGAAATCACTTACAAATGGCCAAGAAAAATTATAAATTACATGTATGTGAGCCCCAAATGGATTACCCCGCCAAATGCCTATGCACACAGTCATAAACCTCCAATGCCAAAAAAGACAAATGCTTAATTATGTCAACAGAGCAAAAATGCTTGGAGACTTTGTAGGCTGAATATAGTTGACCAAGGTAGGCTATGTTTTGCTAGGTAAGATTTACATAGATAGAATTAAAACCCCCCAAGAGGTTGGTGAGAAATCAAAATACCCAATTTTGACAGGCGTTTGAAAGTAACAATGTGAAACGACCGAAACTGCCATTAGTCCCAAACTACAAGAAAAAACAGTGAGGCCCATATTTATACCTTTTTAGCGCCGGATTTGCGCCACTTTTTGACACAAAAATGGCGCAAACTTACAAAGTACAATTGTATTTTGCAAGTTTGGGCCGTTTTTGCATCCAAAAATGACGCACATGTGGCGCTAAAAAAGTATAAATATGGGCCTAAATGCAGTATTACGCTCCCTCCGGGCGCCCATTCTTAAGTACCAAAAGTGAGCCACTAGGCACACCCAAGACCGAAGGAACACTGCAATATGAAAACCCCCTGACCGCAGTGCTCTTCGTTTAAAAAAGACAGGAAACCCAGCCCCCAACTCACCGTTACCAGGCCAAGTGCTGTAGAACCGAGTTGTGCTTCAATCCGGCAAGCAGTCAGTGGACAGATGTGCGCGCAACTTAAAGTCCGCGCCATAGTGTGAGGAGAAAGTCATGGAAAGGAAGGTAGGACTAAGGAGACCATAAAGTATAGAATTCGAGTCACACTAACCAAGTGGCGGCCATATTGAAATAAGAAACTCGATAAGACAAAAGGTAAAGACCAAGTTGACTCATTCCGATGGTAGGGAAAACAAGAAGGCTGATTATAGTAAAAAGATTAAGAGCAAAGAGCAGGGAAGAAACTGTAAGAAAAGAGATAAGGAGAACACCATACTGTGAAAAAACAAGATTTATGATGAGAACGGGTGCTGTCAAACCTTGTAATGGGAGAGTTCCAATGAGACCAAAGATAAAAGTAAAGAAAAATAAAAAGCAATACATAGTAATAATTACATAAGTGCAGAAGACATGTATGTGTTATACAAAGACAACAAAAATATATGTGAGCTAAAACTTGTGTAAAGCAACCAGAATAATAGTAGTTACTGAGTAAACTAAACAGCAGTAAAGTTGTTCCAGCACCACAAAGGAGTGTGGCTACTGTCCCATGATGTTACAACACATAGAATTTCAAACACCCTGAGGCCTATAACACTATAACAACGAAAGAAGGTACAAATGTTGTTAATAATATTGATAAAGAGGTACAAGCAAGTAGTGGTTATGCCATGGGTATTGGAGGGGACAATAATACATGAAGGAACTGTATGACATAAGACGTAGCTAACTAAGAAATACATGTAACTCATAGTCAGTGTTGAGGCCCATTTCCACAGCCCGAAGTTTTAATATCCATTTAGCCTCACATCTACGCAAGTCCTTTATCCTTTTTCCAAATCTGGGCGAAACGTCTACATGGGCAATCCCATGAAATCTGATGTTAAGAATGTCATTCTCCCCATGAAGTAGGTTGAAATGTGTTGCAAGAGGGTAAGTCAGAGTATGATTCCTAATCGCTCTAATGTGTTCTTGTATCCGTTCTTTCAAAGTACAAATAGTGCTACCCAAATATATCAATCCACACACACAAATAATGCAGTAAACAGTATACTTAGTGTTGCAGTTGATGAAATGTCTGATATGATGGGTAGCATCCGTATTGTAAGAAAAAGTCGTCGTTTTGTTGAAGGCCATAAGACATGACACACAACAACCACATTTGAAAAAGCCAAATGGTTTGTTAGAGGTGACTGACTGCATGTGAGGTGTTGAGTTGAAATGTCTCATCTTTAAAATGTGTAGTTTATATAGGTTGCAAGAAGCACATCTCCTATGGACAGGCCTGATTTTCCTATGTTTCCTGCATTCTCCTGTTCTCATGTCATTTTAGTGACTGACTGTGCACTGTTCACCTTTATCACTCCTACCTATTGCTTGGGCCATTCATGTTCAATATCCTTTGATTACTTTTCAGAGAGTGTTGTTTTGCACATGAGAGGTGTCATCTAAAGTCTTTTGTGATGTATGTCCAGTGACTGGTGATGTAGAAGTGTTATATGTGGTGCCCTGTTTAGTTGCCTACTACACTGGGCATGTCATCTACATACTACACATGTGCTTTGTGTGGCACCATGCCTACTATCCTGATGATAGTCTGTGTCATGGTATTTTTGCAGGCTGGAAAAGTGGATTTACTATGGTGTGTGGCAAGGCTAGTGACTCCTCTACATCAGCCCTGGTACATATCTGTTGTACTGTGTCTGCTGCTGAGGATGACTCCCTTTGAAGTCCATTTCAGTGCCTGTTGGATTGTTGCCCATACCACATTGACAATTTGGTAAACATACACTTGTATCTGTACAAATAAAGACACATATGCAGTAGCTGTGATCTATCTATAGGGTTTATTGTGAATAGAGTGGCAAACAGATGATGAGTGGGGTCATGGTAGAATAAATCCTCACAGTATTTGGCACAGCTGTAGGTAGCACAGGTCCAGTGCCCATGGGCCATAGGAGAATGGAGTAATGTAATTAAACAGTCAACAAGGTGTCTCTGGCACAAAAGGGAGAGTAATCAGGAGAGGGTCACTTCGTGGCAGTGGGTTTGGTTGTGGCATCTGCTCCAGCCAGATGTCTGGGTGGACGTCCACATTTGTAGGGGGGTTCTTCAGCTACAGAAGGAGGGGTGCATGAAGCCTTGGCTTCCTCTGGCAGGGCCTCTATTCCTCTAGCAGCCGCAGATGTAGAAGGCTCAGGTGTGATGTGGCTAGTGGAAGGTGCCAGCTGGTGGGTGGAGGAAGCACGCACATGATGTTAATGTCCCTGAGTAGCCCTGCAAATGGAGGCCATAGTGGCATTGTGGGCCTGCCACTGGTGCATGACCTCCTGGTGGTATTCCCTCTGCAGCCTCTGGTTCCCCCCAACATAGATATGATCTGGCTCATCCTGTCCTGGGATAGTTGATATCCTTCCAGGACTTGGGAGATGGCTTCCTGGTCAGAGGCCTCCCTAGGCTGCTCCGTCCTCTGGCCTGCAGGTTCCCTCCCATGTTCCCTGCCCCCATGTGCCTGTGCCCCTGGCATGGTGTGCCCACTACCAGTTTCACCAGGACATTCATTGTCTTGGGTGTGAGGGGTCGACTCAGGTCCCTGTACTGTGGGGCGCACAATTGATTGAACAGTCCTTGGGGCATATGTTTGGGATGAAGGGTTGGCTGAGATGTTGTTGCCACAGAGTGGGGAGGTGGTTGATGTGGCAGGATGAGACAGGGAGTAGTAGACTGACCAGGGGTCCCAGATGGGCCAGGTAAGTTGTCACTCTCCAAACATCCAGCGGCGTTGTCCTCACTGGGGCCTTCGTCCTGAGGAGAGCTGACAGTCTCTGGTAACCTCTCTGTAGTGGCTGTGGCAGGGGTACCTGTGGATGGAGTGAGAGTGAGTTAAATGTTGGAGGTGTGCATGGTTGTCTGTTAGTCTGATGCATACAGTGGCCTGACTTGATTTCCAGCAATGGCATTGACAGGTGCAGCACTGCTAACATTGTTTGTGGATAGTGGATAGAGACATGTGTGCCATGCTCCATGGGGTTGTTGTGAATCAGGCTTGATCACTTTAGCTTGGTGGGTGGGTTCTGTTCATGTGTGATGTTCTATGACAGATTTTCCCTGTTTGCTGGTAGGCATTCTGGCTTTGTATATGTGAGTGGGAATGGCTGTACATTGCAGCATTGTGTCCAACTGGGAGGGGGGTATGTGTGTATACAAGGTTGTTTGTCCTGTCTGTGCTTGTTGTGCATGGACTATACCTTCTTATTTCAAGGCCAGGATTAGTCCATTTCAGGGCAGTAGGACTGGATTAGTGTCCCTTAGGACTGGTGCCAGTGCTGGGTCTGTGTTTGGGCTAATTTGGCATTGTAAAGTGCCATTGCATTGCTGTCATTGCCATGTAGTGGTCCTCAGTACAAGCATCCAGTTGTAATAGCTAGTGCAATAATCATACATGCAAGAGGTGTGATGTGACATGCGCATTGCAGTTTTGATGTGGATGGGCTAGTGCATTGTTGGAGTCATAGTGACTGTACTTGGCAGTTCTATCCGTGCACTTGGCAGGGAGTTTGTGGGCATTGGGGTGGGTGGTGGTGTGGCTTGCTGGAGAGGGGCATTAGGTGACTGGTTGGGAGGTGTCGTGGGAGATGGAGTGATTTGGGGTGTGTTTGGGTGGTGAGGAAACATGTTGGACAGGACAAATTAGTGGCAGGGGAGTGTAGGTATTCCAGTCAGGCCCTCAGGATGCAGGATGTCCAAGACCTTCTCCTCCCACAATGTGAACTCTGGAGGAGGAGGAGGCGAGGGCCCACTGCCAGTCTTCAGTATGGCCAGTTGGTGCCTGGATGCCAAGAAAGGCACATTATCCCATAGGTCATTCCACCTCTTCCTGATGTCTTCCTTTGTGTGTGGATGGTTGCCTACTCAGTTGACCCTGTTGATGATTCTCTGGCATAACTCAATTTTCCTGGCTAAGAGGTTTGCTGAACCTGTGCTCCACAGAGTTGTGGCTCTGCCCTGATTATTTCATCTACCATGACCTGCAACTCCTCGTCAGTGAAGAGTGGGTGCTTTTGATGATTGTGTTGTGGGTGGGGGCCAGTGTTGTTTGTGTAGGGTGCAGTGTAGGGTAATAGGTGGGGTGGGGATGTTTGGTTGTGAGTGCTGGTAGGTTGTGATGTTTTTGTGTAGTTGTGATGTGTGTATGCTGTAAGTGGTGCAGTTGTGTGGTGTGTGGTGCATGTGATGTATATATGTGCCTCTGGTGTGCAGGTACTAGATTTGTGATTGTGGATGCTCTCATCTCTCGATCTATGGTTTTAGTCCCAAAGGCTTGTGTGTTGTGTGGGGAGTATTATATAGTGCTGTGAGTGGGTATGTCTGGTGTGTGTGTGTGTCAGGTGTGGGGTCTTCAAACTGCCCAATGTGGTGGTGTGTTCTGACAGGAGTGTATTCTGACTGCGGTGGTTCAGACCGCCAATGGTTTTCCACCATGGAAGGACCACTGTGCTGATTTGTGGAACGTAATATGGGGGTGGAAAGCTGTCAGTGTGGCGGTGCTGGTGGTGGAACCACATCTTTCCTGCCCACCAGTGTCCTGATGGTGTTGAATTTGTGGCAGTTTTTTGGCGATCTTCATTGTAGACTCTTAGGCCCATAGTTATACTTTTTGATGCAAACCAGCGCCGGCGCTGGTTTGTGCCAAAAAATGTACCGCCAGCTAACGCCATTGCAACGCACCAGGCAGGTGCCTTATTTATGGATTGATGTAAGCCAGCGCTGCGGGCTGGTCAGAGTAAAAAAAAATTACTCTAACCAGGCAGCACTGGCGTAGGGGAAAATGGGGGTTGTGCGTCAAAAAATGCTGCAAATCAGGTTAGAGTAAAAAATCATGGCTCTGACCGGACTTGCAACATTTTTTTATGCACAACCCCCATGGAAATGACTCCTGTCTTAGTAAATACAGAAGTCATGCCCCCCTGCCCAATGGCCATGCCCAGGGGACAGAAGTCCCCTGGGCATGGCCATTGGGCACAGTGGCATGTAGGGGGGCCCAAGTTAGGCCCCCTATGCCACTCAAAACAATTATAAAATACTTATCTTAACTTACCTGTACTTACCTGGGATGGGTCCCCCCATCCATGGGTGTCCTCCAGGGGTGGGTGGGGGTGGCAGGGGGTGTCCCTGGGGGCAGGAAAAGGCACCTGCGGACTTCTTCAATGGTCAGAGACCATGGACATGAGCCCACAGGTCCCTTAACCCCTGCACTCACCCAGGCGTTAAAAAATGGCGCCCAGCAGGCCAGGCGCCGTTTTTTCATGCCCGCCCCCTCCTGTAAGTCAAAATGACGCGGGTGTATAAATAAGGTGCACAGGCCTTAAAGTCATTTTTTTGACACAAACGCCTACCTTGCATGTCATTAACGCAAGGCGGTTTCCCGCATCCAGAAAATTACGCACATGGAGGAATTTTGACATTGGCGGGGTCAGGTGTCATAGTATAAATATGGAGCAAAGTTTGCGCCGAATGTGTATCAAAATGTTTGACGCACATTCAGCGCAAACAGAGTACAAAAATGCCCCTTAATATGGCTGGCGGGATACCGCCAATACTGGCAGTCTTTTGGCAGCTGCAACTACAGCGATCTTGCCAAAAGACCGCCAAACTTGTGATAAGGGCCATAGTCATCAGGAAAGTAGAGGTGTGGGCCGAAATGTTTCTTTGTGTTTAATATCTATCTTATCATGAAGAAATATGATTATTTCAAACTTGAAGAGTTGTTATTGTATATGCATCAGGCATGTGCTGCACACCTTAAACTCCAAATATGTTGGTGACTCTGCTCATACTCAGGTATTAGAACAAAGACAGTCCCTTCACTCAGCATTTGCTCAGCTCTCCTTATTAATTTGCAGTCTCACCCACCTCTAGCAGTAACAAACATGAATGCAAATATATGAAGTTATGATGGGCCCTAAGACTTCTTATAGATGTGGCTTGAGAACAGGCTAAAATGACAAAAGTAGCTTCCATGAAAATAGTAGCATTAGCCAATAAATGTAATTCACATTTATGTTACTGTAGTTCAGTGTCCAAACTGTACAATACACATATTTGTTTATACAGTTCAGCTGAGTGTTTAGACTGAAAGGCGGCATTATGGGAATGGGTGAACTGATTCATCTCATGGCCATGGATTGTGAGCCACCTTAGTCTTTCTTCAAAAGAAACTATAAGCATGGGGAAGGGAAACAATATATATATTACAAATTCTAAAGGCTACAGGGACATTATAGTTAGGAAATGGAATTAAAAAATATAGCTAACCATCACTGTAACTGCTGAATTTCTATGGTTTAGTGCGAGTAAAATGCAAACCTAACTATAGCATGCCTGCAACCTTTAGTTTTTTAAGTCAATTTCTATGTGTTTTTAAATTCTATTTCCTAACTATAATGTTGTTGTAACCTTTTTTTTTTTTTAGTAAGTTTATATTTTTCTTTTAATGATAAGTAATTTTAATTACTTTACGTTAATTCAACCCACTGCTGTGCATGGCCATTGGCTGAGAGCAGCAGGGGTTGGACACAGGGCCTGTCTGCAGGTCTGGCCCTATAGCCCTCCCCCCCATATAAACACCCAACCACGTGACATGCACAGCCTTCATTCATGTGTGGCGAGGTTGGCTTCAGGGCCTAGCCTGCGGCCAGGCACTATGGACAACACCCTATTAAGCAGTCAGATCTGCGTCATGCACGGCCTTGCCAAAGAAAAGGAGGCAGGGTAGAAATATCCTAAACCCCTAACCTTGGTCTTGGATTTCCCCTATAACACCGCCAAAGCAAAAAAAGGATTTTATTTAAAATGCTGTGAAATTGAAGCAACATTATGACCAAAAAAGAAGTGCTAGCTTCCGTGTTCATTTTCAAAAAGCCCCTGGATGCCTGGGGCCCCACTCCCAAGGCCTCTTTGGGGAAACGTCCGGAACAATGACTCCGGAACAACGATTACATTGTTAATGCAAGTGGAACCACGGTTACGTTAAGAATGACTCCCTTTTTCTATGCCTTATCCATGCATGTGCTGAACAATGCACATGCATGGTTAAGACAGAGAAAAAGGCAGAGTGCATGGGGAGAGGACACAGTCTGGTAAGTGGGGCTGGGGTAGGGTTGGCGTAGTTTTTAGGGGAGGGGTGCATTGTTTGGTATTTTTAGGGGTCGGTTGGGGGATTGGGGTAGTTTCGATTTTTAGGGGCGGGAGATCAGGCAGTTCTGTTTTAAGGGGCGGGACGGGATAGTTTTGTTTTGGGGGTGGGGCGGTCCGGGTACTTTTGTTTTTGGGGATGGGGCAGGCTAATTTGGTTTTTTGGGGGTGGAGGATCGGGGTAATTTGGTTTTTGGGGTGGGGTGTGGGGGATTGGGGCACCTTTGTTTGGGGGGTGGAGGATGGGTAATTTGGTTTTTGGGGGTGGGGAATGAGGGTGGTTTGGTTTTTGGAGGTGGGAGCATAAGGGTACTTTTATTTTTGGGTGTGGGGGCTTGGGTAGTTTGGTTTTTGGGGGTGGCGGGTGGGGGGTCATGGTAGTTAGGCTTTTGGGGTTGGAGGTTGCAGTAGTTTGGTTTTTGGGGGTGGGGGATTGGGGTAGTTTGGTTTGTGGTGGTGGGAGGATCAGGATAGTTTTGTTTTTAGGGGTGGGGTGGGTGGTCGGTTGTTTTAGGGTGGGTGGGGAGGTTGGGGAAGGGTTTAGGGTTCAGGGTGGGTGGGAGGTATCCAGGGTAATGTTGTTTTGGGGTGGGGGGCAGGGGTAGTTTTAGTATTAGGGGTGGGGTACGTCTGGGCCTTAGGGCGGGTGGGGGTCTCATACTAGATCCATGCATGCCGTTCCCACACATGGCATTAGTAGCCATACTTTTACAAAAATAAATCATTGTAAAGGCACGCGTGGTAAAGACATTCCTGGTAACAACATGGATGTTGTTCCGACCGCGTTGTTCAGGCATGCATGGTTCCAGCATTCGTTGTTCCAGCATTGTTCCTCTTATGAGGCTTGGGGGCCTCCACCGCTCTGGGGCTTTACAGATATTAAGATAGGGGGCCCGCGGGGACCCCCTTCCATTGAGCTCCAAGAGCCCTTGAGATTGCCACCTCCCGGGAGTTTTGTGAAAAATAAAAGAGGGGGGCTGCAGGGAGCCCTGGTCCTGAGGCTTACATATGTCCCTGGGATCACCACCGCACCAGGGCTGACATACAAAATTATTTGTGGGGCTGTGGGTACCCACCAGGTCTCGTGGACAACCCACTCCCAGGGGCCAAATACAATCTTTAAAGTGCACATGCACAGTTTTCTCATCAATAATTTTACTGCAAATGTTACAATGATATTATCAGTGATGTCAAAGAAGAAGGGTAATTAGCAATGCATGGTGAGGGCATGAGTTATAGTTACTTGAAACAACACTAATTATAACAGCTGAATTCCTGTGGTGGTGTGTGTGTAAAATCTGAACCTAACTATAACATCTCTGTAACCTTAGTTTTATTAGTTAATTTCTCAGTTTTTGTATTTTATTTCCTAACTATAATGTCCCTGTAACCATTGGTTTATTTAAATTTCCAGGTTTTTGTTTTAATGTAAGTAGAATGCCCATCACAATGCACAGTGTGGGAAGATTGGACGCAGGGAATGGCCTGGCATTGTGCTTCTCCCAACCAAGCTTGCTGCTCCTGTCCCCCTCCTCCTTGCATCCATTGTCCATTGCCCCTGCTTCCTCATTACAGCCCTGTGTGGCCATTGTAAATCTACTGCCCTTCCCGCCTGCCCTGCACAGTTAGTTTGTTGTCCCATTCACCTTCTCCCTACCCTCTGTAGTCTGAATCCATGCACCAGCCCCTTTTCTCCTCCCCTGCCTGGTATGATGTGCTGCCAATGCCCATGCTTCCTGCCCTTCATGGTCCATTATGCTGCAACTGTCCCTTCCTTCTGTCCGTTATGGTCAGCTTGCTGCCCTTGCCTCTTTTCCCTCTGCTCTCCATTGTCCATGCACATGGCCCTGTCCCCTTCCTATTGCTTTCCATGGTCAGTTGTGCTGGACTGTCATCCCACTTGCCCTGTGTGATGTATTGTGCTGCTGCAACCCCTGATTCTTGCCCTGTAAGGTCAGTTTGGTGCCTCTGTTCATCTCCCACCTGCCCTCTTTTATCCGAGTCCATGTCCCAAACCCCATTCCTCCTGCCCTCCGTGATCCAGTGTACCATACTTGCCAACATTTTGAACGTGGTAAGAGGGATAGTTTGAAAATAAAAAACATGGGGTATTGATTTCCTTTGTGTGCTTACATTTAAAAATAGGAGATTTTAGGCAGGAGGCAGATAAAATAAAGCACTTTTGGGCTTCAAAAACATCAGGAGTCTCCTACCTGAATCGGCTTTGTTGGTATTTATGGCTGTAATGCCACTGCCTCTTCCTTCTGCCTTCCATGGTCTGTTATATTTTCACAGCCTCTTTTGCCTGTCCTGCATGGTAGGTTTGTTGCCCCTGCCCTGCTTTCCCCTGCTGTCCATGGTCCATTGTAATGCTACTGCCTCTCCCTCCTGCTCAGCATTATCAAGTTGTTGCCTCTGCACCCTCCTCCCTGCCCTCAATTATCTGAGGCCATGCCCCTGACCTCTGCCTCCCCACAGCATTCTCAACATAATGAACAACTGGATTGCTAACATTCTATATCTATTACAAAAGTGTGGCACACATGACCTCATCTTGATGAAATCAAAACTGTAATACCTAAAGCATTTTGTTGACAAAATATAAAAATGAGAGGGTCTTATTCCCATAGAAATCATGGTTGATGCTCTGATAAACTAAAATAAGGACATATTTTCTGAGTTCTCAAATAGTGACAAAGCACTTTTAAATATTTGCTATCTTTATGTTTTGTCATCCAGTTGATCACTTAATTATTTGTTACATTTAGGGGAGAGGATGTAGCATTGTGAGCGCGTCTGACCTTATTTGATTTCTTGTCTTTAATTTATAAGGGGATGTGTTGGAGATTCGATGGACCTTTGGACTGCGCTTAGAGCAAATCCCACCATAGGACTTAATTTCAATACAGAGCAATAACAGTATCAATCAGTAGTATCAATAATCTTTGGAGTAAGTAATTCCACTTACCATGACCCCTTTGTCCATGAGTAACCACACCTTTCTTGTTAATATTAGAATGTTTATTTCCCTATATTAATAGTGCTAATATCACGTCACTTAGTCTCAAAATCAAAAGATACATATACAGAAACAGCACTGGTTGACCAAATCTTCTAAAGAACCTAAAGAATCTCAGTTTAACCAAAGCATGGATCACTACGCATTTGAGAATTTCAATACAAATACATAGTAAGAATAACTGCGCAATAGAAATAGCATGCATTTAGATTCTGCAAAAGGAATGACATGAAGTGTTGTTAATAATTAGTAAACATTTTCTGTTGGTTTCCTAACTAACCTTCTGATTAGAATAGCATGTTTGGGCTTCATGCAAAACAATTTAGTCAACATAAATTTGGAAAAACATCTAGCTATGGCTCTATCAAGATTAGCGGTTGGAACCTAGAAACAAAAGACAAATTACATCAAACAATAGCATTTGATAAATACCTCTCCTTGGTATGGATCAGCATACTGCGACTGTCTTCATCAATTGGACATCTGTTCGGTCAGCATCAGCACCAGACCATGAAAGGGAATGGTTCAGAACAGGAGACTCTAACTATCCGAACCGTTTATAAAAGCAAAGTCTAAGGATCAGCATTCGGCATTGAAAGACTAAGCAATAAATTTAAAGATAGAGGTGGTCATTATGACCTTGGCGGTCCTGCACCACCACTCCTGCGGTTGCGGTCAGACTGCCGACAGCGTGTCGGTACAGAACCACCAAATAATAACTGCGGCAGAAAACTGGGTGAATCGCAGCCAGTTCACCGTCTGTACCGACAGGGGGTGGGACCGCCTAGCCGAAAGTTGACCACCTTCGACATAGTGGTCAACCTAACACCTCCCACGGTATAATGAGTATCCTTACCACCAGGGATTCTGCGGCGGCAGCCCCACCACGAAATCCCTGATGGTGAGGAAACAGGTGACAGTAATACTAATTCCTATCACCACAACAGGACTCCCCAACTCCCCTCCATGTAGGAGCACCCCTTAAAAGTCCCCCATCCCCCCAGCAGCGACACCCCTCTCCCCCTGGTCCCCGTACTGACCCCCTGATCCCTGTATTGACCCCCACCACAATCCACGCACGCCCACACCACACCTACATACATACATGCACTCATCCACGTTCAATCATTCACACACACATGCACACACGGCCACGTCACCCCCCTCACCCCTGCATACATGCAAACATACTCCCCCACCCCACGCATAATGTATTCACACAAGCACACAGACACTTGCACACACACAAACACACACAAACCCCTCCCACCCCCTCCATTAACACACACACAACCCCATTCACACACCCCCCTCCCCTGTCGGACGATCACCTTATCTGGTGGTCGCGGTGGTCATCCGGGAGGGAACGGGTCCATGGCGCTTGCTCTGCTGCCAGCACCCCCAACACAACACTGCCACACTGTTTACATTGTTGTAATACGGCGGGCGGAGTTGTGGTGAAGTGGCGGTGGTGGTGGCGGCGGAGAAAGCACCAGTAGACCACCGCCAGTGGCTTCCCCACCAAATAGTGGCAGAGAGCAGATAGCAGCCATAATATGGCGGTCTTTAGTCCGCCAACACTGGCGGTCATATGGTGGCGATGACTTCCACGGTCTACGAAATAGATCGCCAAAGTCATAATGAGGGCCTGCATTCTCTAAGTAAAGGAATCAAATAAGGATGAGCAAGGAAGGTGACAATGATCGGAATGGCACACTTTTCTCTGTGCAGTTGGGCTAAGTTAAAATCATCTAAAACTCTTCCCATGTTGCCATTGGTCAAAGGATCATATGTTTACATTTAGCCCAATGAAAGTAGAACTTCAAATCTAAGGTATAATTAAACTGTCTTTCACATGTAGATGATTGGCTCCTCTTCTCCAGTTCCTATCGTCGGACTCGTCATGTAATAATTTTATATCTCTCTGTCCTTCAGTCAGTGCATCCATTGTTAGCTCCTGGGATCATCGCTTTCTCACACACTAAACTTTACAATGTATCAATAACTAATACAGCGTATTCTAACAAGCAGTTCTCATGGGAAAAGAAACCATCAACTAGTGTTTGGTCAACCCAGTGAAACAATACTAGTATTAATTTCTCTAAACAGCCATTTTATGTGAATTATTTAAACAGTGCAACTTAACATGAGGCTGTGCAATTAGGCCCAACACCTCACTAACTTAAGGCCTACAATTTATTAAAGCAAATACATAATAGGTAATCATTAATATAACAGACTACTACATTCATCTAAACATGAGTACATCATTTCATTTAATAAGAACACTTTGTGATTACTGACGGCCACTCAAGTAGGCACATTTTCCTAATCGTGCATTATTGTCTATATTAATTTATTTTCTATGCAGATTTAACATTCAGAATACATTAATATTTATTAGTAAAAATTCAGCATTCACAATCCCTCCTCTGATGACTAAATATGTCATCACATTTATATTTCCCTAAATAATTTTTCCATTTTAATTTCTTCCCTCCTCTGATCATTGTTAATTTTCTATAATTTAATCAGATGATACAATTTACATATTCCCCATGCTCCAATTATGCAAATCACAACAATCAATATCTGTTGTATTATTTTCAATATTATCCCTTGATTGCTAAGCCAATTTCCCACAGAAGCAAATCCTTTGCCAACCTTTACCCAAACTCCTGGGTCCCTCAGCTCCTTCAAAGCAGCACTATCATTAGTCACATTGCTAATTCATCTTCTAATTTCTTTACTACTATCAGGAATATATGAGCAACAATGCTTGAGTTCAACATTTTGCAAACTCTGCCATCCTTTGCTAAAAGAATGTCTTATGCAAGGCAGTTCTGAAGAGTCATAAATCTTACTGCAGCCATTTCTGTATCCACTAGCATCATGGCTCCTGAAAAATGTGTCAGCATGTTATCCACTATAGTAGACAACTTTTGTAATTTAAATGAATTCAGAATTCCTTCTAATGAAGGAATTATTGCTCCAAATCTGTCTCCAACTATGCCAGAAAAGGATTCTCACTTTGGCTAGCATGGTGTAATTCAGTCATTTTAGGTTATTTACTCAAGTTCTCTATCTGAAATATCTTCGTCAAAACTATCACCTAGTAACATGTGCCATACCATCCTCTTGGGAGACGGTAATATGCATTTAGGCCCTCATTACAATCCTGGCGGTCGGTGTTAAAGCGGCAGTAATACCGCAAACATGCCAGCGGAAAAAAAAGGGATTACGACTGTGGCGGAAACCGGTAACATAGACAGCCACTTTAACACTCCGACCACCACGGCAGTAGAAACAAACAGGCGAAAGACAAAGTACCATCCACTATATTACAAGAGGTCTATCAGCCACCTTTTCCGGAGCGGAACCAATGCTATCAAAAGCACAGCAAAAAAAGTACACAGAAGGGAAAACACTCACCTCTCGACACCCAACGAGGAACCAGGACGCCATGGGGCCCGAACTTCAGGTGTTACCCATGTTGGTTTACCTCCTCTTCTACCAGGAGTACGAACGGCGGCGGCGGCGACCACTGTGAGTACTGCACCTACAACACCGGGGATGAGGGAGAAAAGAGAGCGACACACATGGGCAACATGCAACGCCCCCACCCTCACCCTCACCCTCACCCACAACAACATACACACAAATACATGCAGCAACATTACATATACACCCCCCACCCCATGGAAGAACGCAAGGACAAAAAGAAATGATTGTAAAGATTGTAATCATGAAAAATCCATTAGTCAAAACTCCAAATTCAGTATATACAAATATGTACACCACCTACAAAAGTCCAGATGGTGTACTAATCATTGTCCGTGGACCACTGGGCCCAAAATGCATGGGCGAAGCCCACACATGATACCTGACTCAAAACGGAGAGAACACTGCTGGGGCATCAGATAAAAAATACACAGGCACCTCAGGGGGAGAGGAGAGGGGCACCTCAGCCTGATGAACGCACGATGCGACTGCTGCACGAGGGGGCTCCATGCCCATTGCTGTATCCTGGGGAGTGCAAATCCACAGTCTCTCAAGTCTCTCCAGTGGGTGGTTTGCCCACTGCTTTATCCTGGGGAGTGCAAAGCCACAGTCTCTCAAGTCTCTACAGTGGGTGGTTTGCATACTGCTTTATCCTGGGGAGTGCAAAGCCACACTCTCTCAAGTCTCTCCAGTGGATGGTTTGCCCACTTCTTTATCCTGGGTGTGCAAAGCCACAGTCTCTCAAGTGGATAACCGTCTCCACTGGTTCTGGGGGGGGCATGGTGCCCAGAGTGCTTCATCCTGCCAAGGACTGAGAAAGTGGATATATCTCTCCACTGGTTCTGGAGGGGGCCTAGTGCTCAGAGTGCTTCATCCTGCCAAGGACTGAGGTAGTGGATGTATCTCTCCACTGGTTCTGGAGGGGGCCTGGTGCCCAGAGTGCTTCATCCTGCCAAGGACTGGGGTAGTGGATGTATCTGTCCACTGGTTCCGGAGGGGGCCTGGTGCCCAGAGTGCTTCATCCTCCCAAGGACTGAGGTAGTGGCTGTCCTTCTCCACTGGTTCTGGAGGGGGCCTGGTGCCGAGAGTGTTTCATCCTGCCAAGGACTGAGGTAGTGGATGTCATTCTCCACTGGTTCTGGAGGGGGCATTGTGCCCAGAGTGCTTCATCCTGCCAAGGATGCTTCATCCTGCCAAGGACTGAGGTAGTGGATGTCATTCTCCACTGGTTCTGGAGGGGGCATGGTGCCCAGAGTGCTTCATCCTGCCAAGGGCTGAGGTAGTGGATGTCATTCTCCACTGGTTCTGGAGGGGGCCTGGTGCCCAGAGTGCTTCATCCTGCCAAGGACTGAGGTAGTGGATGTCATTTTCCACTGGTTCTGGAGGGGTCATGGTGCCCAGAGTGCTTCATCCTGCCAAGGACTGAGGTAGTGGATGTCATGCTCCCCTGGCTCTGGAGGGGGCCTGGTGCCCAAAGTGCTCCACGTGCAGTGTGGCCTGTACAATTCCCTCACCTGGGTGTGCATGCCACGAGATTGGGGAGGTTCAGGTAGCATGATACGCCATGTAGGCAGCGACATACCCCACACTGATGCAGCTGCGCCTTCCACCTGCAGGTGCAAACAGTGATGGATGTCATGCCTCATGGAAGCTGCCCAGGATCCAGGCACTCTCCTCCAGCCTCAGACGACTGACCACTGGGGATGGTAGCCATGTCAGCGGTGGTGCCTGTGTCCGAGGATGCCGCGGGGTCAGTGGCGGTGCTTGCGGCGGTGTCTGTGGCGGCGGTGCTGACGGCAGTGCATGTGTCAGCACCTGCTGAGGGACACAGCAGGACGTCTCCTGCAGCCTCGGATGGCTGCTGACTGAGGGAGAGGCTGGGGACTGTCGCTGAGGCTGTAGACGTGCCGGGGGCGGTGCGGGTGGCAGTGCTTGCAGCGGTGTCTGTCGCGGCAGTGCTTGCGGCGGTGTCTGTGGCAGCGGTGCTGGCGGCGGTGCTGGCGGGGGTGCATGGGTCAGCACCTGCTGAGGGACACAGCAGGACGTCTCCTGCAGCCTCTGATGGCTGCCCACTGGGGAAGAGGCTGGGGACTGTCGATGAAGCTGTAGACGTGCAGGGGGCGGAGCAGGTGGCGGTGCAGGTGGCGGTGCAGGTGGCATTTGTGGTGGCGGGGCAGCTAGCGGGGTTCGCCGCCAAACAGGTTGGCGTGGTCATGGACAGAAAGTGTGACACTGGTCCCTCAGTCGGTGCCACCATGCCTTCTCCTGACCTGCTCTTCTGCCTTTGGGCATTCCTCAGCTTTGATGGTGCCGCAATTGTCTTGCCACTATCCTCTTTGGTTTTTTCTGAGCCCTTGGTGGCTGGTAGCTTCGGCTTCTCCCTCTGGTATGTTGGCACCTTTTTCACCTTGGCAGGTGGCGGAATGTCCTTGCCTTCGCTACGTGGCACACTGGCAGCCCTGATGGGTGGCGCACTCGATGACCCCGCAGTTGCTGGCACTACTGTGCCTGGGGATGTGTGTGGCTGAGGTGCTGGGCTGGGACCTGGAAAGCCTGACCCTAGGGGAAGGACGGGGGGGAGGTGTAGGAAAGAGGTCAATGTTAGCCAGGAAGAGTTTTTTAGACACACTGGGACGGGAAGATGGAGGGGGCTTGGTAGTGGAGGTAGAGGTAGTCGTTGTAGGAGGTGTACGTCTGCTGAATTTGGGTGAAGGTACATGGGCCGGAGGCTGTTGTGAGGTGGATGGCTGTTGGGTGGGTGTGTGCCTGCGTTTGTGTACTTTGGGAGGAGGGCTCACTGACACACTGGGAGAGGACACAGGGGATGTGTGAAATGTAGTGGGGATGGAGAGTGCACGTGAACGGTGTGTAGTGATAGGCGTGCTGGTGATGGAGGTAGTGGCTGAGGATGCAGTGCATGCAGGTGTGAGTGGAGATGAGACAGGGAGGGAGGAGGAGGACGTTGAGGAGGGGGAGACAGTGGAGGCAGTGGATGTTGGTGTGTCTGCATGGGTCTGGTGCTTGTGTGAGTGCCTGTGGGATGTGCGGTTGTCAGGGAGACCAGATCCTTAAAGTCTGCGCATGTTCCCAACATGTCCACCACACGACAGCTTCAAAACTCTGAAAGAAATATCACAGAGCCTAAGAGAGTCCAAGTGGGGAAAAGGGGATTAGGTAGGGAACAGCTGGGAAGGAGACCTGTAGGAAGGAATAGGTTAAACAGCACAATATCAGAATAATAATCACATTGACTTTCACTAGACTATGGTTCTAAGCATTGTCCTACTGTAACCATGAATAATCTAAGAAGTGACTTTAACTAGACCTCAAGAACTCTGGGTACCTGGAACAAATCAAGAATTATTAATGCAGTGTTTCATATGAGCTTTTCATAAAATGTCACATAGGCCCTCATTACAACTTTGACGGGCGGCGGAGGCCGCCCGCCAAAGTTGCGCCGCAGGAATACCGCACCGCGGTCTGAAGACCGCGGCCGGCATTCTGAGTTTCCCGCTGGGCAGGCGGGCGGCCGCCTTAAGGCCGCCCGCCAGCCCAGCGGGAAACAACCTTCCACGAGGACGCCGGCTCGGAATCGAGCCGGCGGAGTGGGAAGGTGCGACGGGTGCTACTGCACCCGTCGCGTATTTCACTGTCTGCTATGCAGACAGTGAAATACAAGCGGGGCCCTCTTACGGGGGCCCCGCGACACCCCCTACCGCCATCCTGTTCCTGGCGGGCGAACCGCCAGGAACAGGATGGCGGTAGGGGGTGTCAGAATCCCCAAGGCGGCGCAGCATGCTGCGCCGCCTTGGAGGATTCTGACGGGCAGCGGAAAACCGGCGGGAGACCGCCGGTTTTCCTGCACTGACCGCGGCCAAAGCGCCGCGGTCAGAATGCCCTAAGGGGCACCGCCAGGCTGTCGGCGGTGCTCCCGCCAACCGCGAGCCTGGCGGTCACAGACCGCCAGGCTCGTAATGAGGGCCATAATGTCTAGAAATACAAGAACCTTCTAGGATATTGTTTTCAGAACAAACACTACATTTTTAACATGAGTACAAAACAATGTGAAACATTCCCTCGAAAAACAATTGGAATTGTACTTGGGACTTAATATGCACCAAGAACGTCAAATTTAGGATTTATCATCTTCACAGGAAATCCATAGGCTCAGGATAAATGTGTGTACTACAACAAACATTACACATCAAGGTTTTTACTTGCCATGAAATGATTGCGCACACTGTTGCTGATCTGAAGACCAAGTTTTACATGCAGGAAATGAATCGTGCACACTGCCGATTCTAACAAGATTATGTAAATGCCATGAAATGATCACGCAAGCCTTTGCCGATCTGAACACCAAGGTTTACATGTGGTAAATGAATCGCGCACACTGCCGATTCAAAACAAGAATAAGAAAATGCCATGAAATGGTTGCGCAAGCCTTTGCCGATCTGAACACCAAGGTTTACATGTGGTAAATGAATCGCGCACACTGCCGATTCAAAACAAGACTATGAAAATGCAAATGAAATGATCGCACATGCGCTGCCGATCTGAACATCAAGGTTTAGCTGTGGTTAATGAATCACACACACTGCCGATTCACACACGAATATGCAAATGACATGAAATGATTGCGCGTGCCGCCGCCGACCTGAACACCAAGGTTTACCTGTGGTAAATGAATTGCCCACACTGCCGATTCAAAATAAGAATATGCAAATGCCATAAAATGATCGCGCGTGCCGCCGATCTGAACACCAAGGTTTACCTGTGGTAAATGAATCGCGCACACTGCCGATTCAAAATAAAAATATGCAAATGCCATAAAATGATCGTGCGTGCCGCTGCCGATCTGAACACCAAGGTTTACCTGTGGTAAATGAATCGCGCACACTGCCGATTCAAAACACAAATATGCAAATGCCAGGAAATGATTGCGCGTGCCGCCGCCGAACTGAACACCAAGGTTTACATGTGGTAAATGAATCACGCACACTGCTGATTCAAAACAAGAATATGCAAATGCCATGAAATGATCGCGCTTGTCGCCGCCATCTGAAGACCAAGGTTTACATGAGAGCAATGACCCGCGTACTCTGAAAGTTCCACGAGTAGGCCCAAAACTCTAGAATCTCTGAGAACGGGGTCGTGGGCCCAGCCCAACCTCCGCCTTACCACCCTGCTCAAAGATCACTAGAATAATGCGGGGCAGGCCTGGAACATCAAGGTAGGCCTCCGGAACAGGAGCTCAGGGAATTGCTGCTGCTCTGCACCAGGACCTCTGAATAGTGAGCATGTGGAGCTGGGCTGGCTCCCTTATATAGAGTCTGGCCCAGCCCACAAACCACACCCAGTCATGTTGCAGGGAAAGGTTCTAGAAGGTCCTAGAAAGGGACTACAACCTAACACACTGAGTAAGCCTACAGCAGTACCTTGCAAATGAACAGTTATTGCAAACATCATTAGTAGTGTTTTTCAAAGTTAAACTCTGCAATGCAAAAGGTTAACATACTGCATATAAACACAATGCATGAATTATGCTCTTGCATAAAGGCTGGGTTTTTGCATTTTTGTCGCCTGTAGAACGCGCACTGTCCTGATGTTGACAGTACTCCCCTCTCCCAAACGCGCTCTAGGGCCTGGTTTGCCTGGGTTAAGACGATGAAATCATCTCACTAATCGTGGAGCATGGACATCAGATGCGGAGACCCAGGAGTTATTTTCAGGACCGTAACCTTTCCAAGAAATCAGATACCACCAAGTTACGACCTCTAAGTTTGGAATCCAACACCTGTTTAACTTTGTATATTCCACTTCCCCCTGTACTAGAACTGAAGCTGGTTGGGAGCGTACCTTCTGGACTGCTTTTTTCAAGAGGGAAGTATGGAACACTGGATGAATACGCAGTGACCGGGGCAACTGCAGTTTATAAGTCACTTGATTAATTTGCTGGAGGACAGTGTAAGGACCTATGAATTTGGGATTAAACATGTGCTTTTTCTTGAAGTCTATGGTGGTCATTATAACTCTGGCGTTCGGTGTTAAAGCGGCGGTAAGACCGGCAACAGGCCGGCAGTAACAAAATTGCAATTTCGACCGTGGCGGAAACCGCCAACAAAGACAGCCACCTTAACACTCCGACTGCCATGACGGTACAAACAAACAGCTTGAAGGTCACTGCCAACAGACAGGCGGAGTGCTTGTGGTGACTGTTCAGCGGTGCTTGTGGCGGTGGTGTCCTGTTCAGTGGTGCTTGTGGTGGCGGGGCCTTTGGCAGTGACTCAGCTGCTGGGGGTCCTGTCGGGCCCAGCGGGGTTGGTGCTGGTGGTCCTTTATGGCCCAGCGGGACTGGTACTGGCGGTCCCGGTCCCTTATGGCCCAGCGGGGCTGATGCTGGAGGTGGCCTACTGGGCAGCGGGATGATGGCGGTGGCCTCCTGGGCAGCGGGGATGATGGTGGTGGCCTCCTGGGCAGCGCGGATGATGGCGGTGGCCTCCTGGCCAGCGGGGATGATGGCGGTGGCCTCCTGCGCAGCAGGGTTGGTGCTGGTGGTGGTCTCCTGGGCAGTGGGGGTGATGGTGGTGGCCTCTTGGACAGCAGGGCTGGTGCTGGCGGTGGCCTCCTGGGCAGTGGGGATGATGGTGGTCTTCTCCGCTGTGCTGCTCTTCCCAGACTTGCTGAGTTTCTTGTGACCCTTCCCCACCTTGGAAGGTGTCGCAGCTGAATCCACACTCCCACCTGTACCCCTGGGAGCGGGTTTGGTGGCTGGAGTCTTCCCCCTCTCCCGCCGGGCACTGGCCAACTTTTGATGCTTGACAGGAGGGGGACTGTCCGTGCTGTGGCTCCGTGCCACACTGACTGCCCTGGTTGCCGGTGCACTCCAGATTCCGGTGACTACAGGCACCACTGGTCCCGGAGATGTTGTGGCTTAGGTGCTAGGTTGGGACCTGGAGAGTCTGGCCCTAGGAGACTGACGGGGTGGGGGAGGTGAGGGAAAGAGGTCAAGGGTGGACAGGAAAAGGTTTTTGGGAACACTGGGACGGGTAGCTGGAGGGAGTTTGGGAGTGGAGGAAGAGGTTGGGGTTGTAGGAGGTGTTCGTTTGGTGACTTTGGGTGAAGGTGCATGCGCTGGAGACTGTCGTGAGGTGGATGGCTGTTGGGTGGGTGTGTGGCTGCATTTGTTTATCTTGGGAGGTGGCATCACAGACACACTGGGAGAGGACACAGGGGACGTGTGAATGGTAGTGGGGGTGGTGACTGCACGTATGCGGGGTGTGGTGGTGTGTGTGCTGGTGATGGAAGTAGTGGCTGTAGATGTAGTGCATGCAGGTGTGAGTGGAGACGAGACTGGGAGGGAGGAGGGAGACGAGGAGGAGGGGAACACAGTGGAGGCAGTGGATGTTGGTGTTTCTGCATGTGTGTGATGCTTGTGTGAGTGCCTGTGAGATGTGTGGTGCTTATGTTTGCCAGAGCTTCCCTTGTGTGTTGACATGTGTGCATGCTGGTCTGAAGGTGTGCTTGGGATAGGCTGAGGTAGAGGGGATTGGTTCTGGGTGGAGGAAGTTGGAGGGGGGACGCTAGAGACAGGGACAATAGCTGCCATCAGTGCTGAGGCCAGAGTCTGAAAAGCTTGCTGAAGGGCCGCCTGACCAGAATGAATGCCCTCCAGGAATGCATTTGTTTGTTGCAACTGCCTTTCTACACCCTGGATGGCATTCAAAATGGTAGACTGCCCAACAGTGAGGGACCTGAGGAGGTCAATGGCCTCCTCACTGAGGGCAGCAGGGGTGACTTGGGCAGGGCCTAAGGTGCCTGGGGCGAAGGTGATGCCCACCCTCCTGGGTGAGCGGGCATGGGGCAAAGGCTGAGGGGCTGCTGGGAGGGTGGTGCTGGTAGGGTGGGTGGCTGCTGTACCTGTAGATGCGGGGGGCACAGATGTGGCCACCACCACAAGGGAGCTCCCATCAGAGGACGAGTCCATATCAATGGTGTCAGCTCCTGTCCCCCCCGTGGAGCTCCCCTCGCCCTCCGTCCCACTGGTGAATTCCGAGACCGCCCTCCAGGGCCATGTGGGATGCAGCTCCCTCCTGCTCCGGTGCCACTGCTCCTCCGACTGATGATGCTAATGCACACAAGAACAGGGAGACCACAAAAAGGGGGGGGCGACAGAAGAAAGACATGTTGAGTGCATGCATTACCGCTACACAGAAGCCCCCTGCACTACGCCGCGCTCTTTGTCTCCACTGTTCAATCCCTGGGACATGGCCTACAAGGATATGGCCGACATCTGCACACATGGATGTCACAGGAGCCTGACTAGGTGTACTTGGCACTGTACACAGGTGGGGTGGGGTGCCACAGGGTCTGCCAGAAGAAGGGGACCTAACTAGCACCCTCGCCCTGGCTTAGGGAAACCCACAGCCCACAGCCCACCACCCCCACCCAGACACCTCCACTGCATGCAAAATCAGCAGAATGAGAGTCTACTCACCCCCTTGTGGCTGCTGTGATACCCTCAAGCGCCCATCCAACTCCGGGTACGCCACCGCCAGGATCCTGAACATCAGGGGGGTCATGGTGTGACGGGCACCCCTCCCACGTTGAGAGGCCATCCCCAGCTGGGCCTCCGCCATCTTCTTGCTCCAGCAGCGAATGTCTTCCCATCTTTTCCGGCAGTGGGTGCTCCGTCTGTGGTAGACCCTCAGGGTTCACGCCAAATATCCTTCTTCTGGTGGGCGCTGACCTACAGGAATATTACAGGGGAAAAGGAGAAGATATAACCGTCCACACCATCACAGTCATTGGCCCCCTTCCCTACCCTTGCCATGTGGCACATGCACTCACCGTCATTTCATGCACGCCTCAATCTCCCCCCTCATCCACCCCACTCCACACAGGCATAGCCCACACAGCATGCTCCCAGTCTACTTACCTGTTTGTCTGGAAGACCGTAGAGTAGCGTGTACTGGGGGAGGACTCCATCCATGAGTTTCTCCAACTCCTCCGATGTGAAGGCAGGGGCCCTTTACCCAGACGCACGAGCCATTGTCTCTTCCAGACCAAGGTCACAGCAGCACTTGCAGTGTAGGTTTTCTCCTGTCGAAGATCAGGTATCGAGTGATTGAACAGTTAGAAAATGGCAGTCACGTAAGCGGCGGTGCGTACCGTCACCACTGGCGTACATCGTCATTGGCTCCTGGGACCCATAGGGTCCAATGTTAACCAATACAGATTTGCGCCGCCGTCTTCGACCGCCTACCGCGATGGTGTACAACGCCAGCGCAGTTACCTCACATCCCATTGTCTCACTTTACAGTTCAGGCAGCGGCCATTTCAGGGGCCCACATGGCTTAATTTTTCACTGCGTCACACATACCTAGGCCTTGCCTCAACACTCATACAGGCCAAAATTCGGATTATGATTCGTGTTCTGTGTAAGCTGTGGGGACGTACCTCTGAGTTGGTTGACTCTGTGCTCGCTGTTGTCCTTCATAGGCACCGTCCACTGGGACATGTGAGGAGATGGTGGCATCCTTGGGTGTACAGACCGCTGGTGGACCTGTCGACAATGGAGGAAAGACATGTGATCATCACCTACAGGCTTGATCGTGCCACAATCCTGGAACTGTGTGCCCAGCTGGAGCAATACCTGATGTCAGCTATCCGCCATCCCACAGGAATCCCCCCTCTAGTGCAGCTGCTGTCAGTACTCCATTTCCTTGCAAGTGGGTCATTTCAAACAACAGTGGCCATAGCATCAGGGATGTCCCAGCCTATGTTTTCCAACGTGTTGTCCAGAGTGTCGTCTGCCCTGCTGAAACACATGCGGAGCTACATCATTTTCCCTCAGGTGGAGGATTTGCCAACAGAGAAAGGTGACTTCTATGCCCTGGGACATATCCCCAACATCATAGGTGCCACTGATGGGACACATGTGGCTTTGGTACCCCCCGCAGGAGTTAACAGGTGTACAGAAACCGGAAGAGTTATCATTCGATGAATGTGCAGATGGTGTGTTTGGCCGACCAGTACATCTCCCATGTTAATGCCAAATTCCCTGGCTCAGTGCATGACGCTTACATCTGCGGAATAGCTGCATCCCTTATGTGATGGGTCAACTCCAGAGGCACCGTGTGTGGCTATTAGGTGAGCACCTGGAAGCGAGTCAGTGGGAATGGTTGTCTGGGTCTGGGGATATCCCTACAGGTTAGTGTGTGTCTAACAGTTGTCCCTCGCCATTTGCAGGTGACTCTGGTTACCCCAACCTGTCATGGCTACTGACCCCAGTGAGGAATCCGAGGACAAGGGCAGAGGAACGCTACAATGAGGCCCATAGGCGAACTCAGCGGATTATAAAGCGGACCTTCGGCCTTCTGAAGGCCAGGTTCAGGTGCCTCCATATGGCAGGTGGATCCCTATTCCACTCACCAAAGAAGGTGTGCCAGATCATCGTGGCCTGCTGTATGCTTCACAACTTAGCTTTGCGACAACAGCTGCCTTTTCTGCAGGAGGATGGTCCAGATGGCGGTGTTGTGGCAGCTGTGGAGCCTGTGGACAGTGAAGACGAGGAGGCAGAAGAAGAGGACATCGACAACAGGAACTCGGTGATCCTGCAATATTTCCAGTGAGACAGAGGTAAGAGTACAAACCTGACTACTACATGTACTTTAACACTACTACCTCTCAACTGTCTGTCGTTTTCACCCAGTGTATGGTGACTGAGTTGTCACTTTCCCTTACGATTTCACAGATGTGGGTCCCACTATGTGACATCTGCTTTGTTTCCTCATCGACTAGAGCTGTGTGAAATAGGTATGTTGACATTACATTTGAAAGAACATTTTGACACTGTAATTGCTAATACACTATTTCGAAATCACAGACTGACTCCAGATTGTTTTGTGCTTCAAGGGTGTTTATTTAAGTGTTCAATATTGAAGGGGGTTGTAAAATGGCAGGGGTGATGGTGGAGGAATGTCCATTGCAGAGTCCAGTCTATTAGTCTCAAAGGTGCATTTTCCAAATGGGCATATGAAGTGGAGCTGGGGCAGTTTGAGGATGGACAGGGTGATAAAGTGGGACCGAAGGATGACATTCAGGGTGTCTCATTTCTTGGCGGGGGTCTTGGCATCGTTCTCTGTCTTTGTCCTGGATCTCAGGGACCGTTTGCGGGGTGGTTCACCCTCTGCAGGGGGTGGGGTGCTGGTGTGGTGGTCCTGTGGCGGTGCCTCCTGTCCATTAGCGCCGGCAGAGGTAGTGGGCAGTTCATCATCCAGGCTAGTGTCAGGGGACCCTTGTTGTGCCACAGTGTCCCTCCTGGTGTTGAGGACTTCCTTCAGCACCCCTACGATGGTGCCCAGGGTGGAACTGATGGATCTGAGTTCCTCCCTGAAGCCCAAATACTGTTCCTCCTGCAGCCGCTGGGTCTCCTGAAACTTGGCCAGTACCGTTGCCATCGTCTGCTGGGAATGGTGGTAGGCTCCCATGATGGAGGAGAGGGCCACGTGGAGAGTGGGTTCCCTTGGCCTGTCCTCCCCCTGTCGCACAGCAGCCCTCCCAGTTCCCCTGTGTTCCTGGGCCTCCGTCCCCTGGACCATGTGCCCACTGCCACTGCCCCCAGGTCCCTGTTGTTGTTGGGGTGGTGGGTTAGCCTGGGTTCCCTGTAGTGGCGGACACACTGCTGATTGACGTGTCCTGGGGACAGAGGTATGGGCCCGCTGGGTGGGTGCTGTGCTGGTGTTTCCAGAGGGGGGAAGCTCTGTGGTGGCTTGTGACTGTGTCAGGGGAACCGACTGTCCAGAGGTCCCCGATGGGCCGGAATGGTCATCTGGATCCAGTTGAACAGAGCTGCCCTCATCACTGTGGGCCTCTTTTGTTGGTGGTGTGGACATGTGTGGACCCTCCTGTCCGGTGACATTGGGTAAGTTAAGATTTGACTTACCAGAGTCCATTCCTTCATCTACTCCTGCGAGGCCCTCAGGATGCAGAATCACCAAGACCAGCTCCTCTCATGTTGTTAGTTGTGGGGGAGGAGGTGGGGGTCCACCGCCAGTCCGCTAAACCGCAAGGTGGTGTCTTGAGACCACGGAACGCACCTTCCCCCGTAGTTCGTTCCACCTCTTCCTGATGTCATCCCTATTTCTTGGTTGCTGTCCCACTGTGTTGACCCTGTCCACTATTCTGCACTATAGCTCCATCTTCCTAGCTATGGAGGTGTGCTGCACCTGTGATCCGAATAGCTGTGGCTCTACCCAGAAGATTTCCTCCACCATGACCCTGAGCTCCTCTTTAGAGAACCTGGGGTGTCTTTGCCGTGCTATGGGGTGGTGTGGGTGATGTGTGGGGTGGTGTGTGTAGTGATAAGTGGGGTTTTATTTAGTAGTTTGTTGTGTGAGGTGCGTGGAAGTTATGTGGATGATGGTATTGTGTGCCTGTAGATGCTTGGTAGTTGTTTGTAGTGTCTCTCTCCGGCCTTCTCTCTGTAATTTTGTTGTAGTTGTTTGTGGGTGATGTGGGTGTGGGTTTTATATTGTAATGGGTGTGTGTGAGTGGTGTGTGTATGTGTATCAGGTGTGTGTATTTTGAATTGTCCAATGTGGCTGTGTTTTGTAAGAGTGTGTGTATTTTGAGCACAGCGGTGTGTACCAGCAATGGAATACCGCGGTTGAAAGACCGCCGCGTGGATTCATGTGTCGTGATAGTGTGGGCATATTTCTGTTGGCGTGACGGTGGAGGTTTTGTTTTCGCCAGTTTATCACTGACCCTTGGTGTGGCGGACTTGTGTGGGTGTCTGAATTTTGGCGGATTCCGAGCAGTGGGTCATAATTACCGTGGCGGAATTCCGCTGCTGCGGCGGTGTGTTAGCAGTCTTCTGCACGGTGGTAAGCGGCTTTTACCGCCAATTTTGTAATGAGAGCCTATATGTCTTGTAGAAAGCCATACTTTATCACCTGGTTGATAATGAGGTCCTTCACAATGTTTCTTGTCGTAGTGCTTTTTGTATTTTTGTTTAGCTTTTTCTAAATGCTGTTGAATCAATTTAAGGGTTTGGTGGACACAGCTGTTGTAAGAAAACTTTCTTGAGGAATCGTGATGGGCAAAGTGTCAGGATGATCGACAAACAAGCCAAAAAAGGGTGTGACAACAATAGAGGTGTGACCAGAGCATTGATGTCCAAGTTTGAAGTGCTTTCTCAGCATAAGCACACAGATATTGCTTCAATGCCTGATTCAGTCTCTCAGTTTGGCCATCTGTTTGAGAATGATGGCTAGTAGATAGTGTGGATGTGACTTGAAGCGTTTGGCACCACGTTTTCTAGAAGTTGGAGGCAAACTGCGATCCTCGATCGGAGAGAATCAATTTTGGCAGCCCATGATAACGGACCACTCTGTTCAGTAGGATGGTTGCCAGTTCACTGGAGGTGGGCAATTTCTTACAGGCAATAAAATGTCCATATTTCGTGAGACTATCTACCACCACAAGGATTACTGACTTATGTTGAACCACTGGTAGTCCTGTAATGAAGTCTAAAGAGATGTGTTCCCAAGGTCGACGTGGAGTTAGGAGCAGATGCAACAAACCTTTCGGTTTTGAATGAATTGTCTTGATGCGAGCACAGACTTCACACTTATTTACCAATGTTTTGACTTCTTTTGTCAGAGTAGGCCACCAAAAGTAGCGTTGGATTAATTCAAGAGTTTTAGGAGTACCTGGGTGACTTGGCGTAGTTATATCATGCAACCAATGAAATGCTAACTTGCGAAGCTTAGTTGTGGGCACAAACAAACGAGCGTCATGGAAAGGTAATCCCTGCTTGATTGATCTTTTGGGATCAGCTTGAGCCCATGCCTGCCATTTCCCAATGGTGAAGGAATTACGGATGTCTTCAAAGAAGTCTTCGGTTTTTATGATGCATAGGACCTTGTCTGGAGCAATGATGGAAGGTTGGATTGTAGGCAACGTGGTAGACTCTTGGTGGGACAAGGCGTCTGCTTTGCAATTGTCTTTACCAGGACAAAAAGTTACCACAAAATCAAATTCGGCCAAAAACAGCATCCAGCGTAATTGCCGAGGAGTCAAAAGTCTAGCTGAACTCATGAACTGGAGATTGCGATGATCAGTATACACTGTGATGGTGTACTTGGCACCCAACAAATGAAGTTTCCACTCTTTAAAGACGTCACTGATCGCCAAAAGCTCTTTTTCAGCAATGACATAATTCTGTTCGGCTTCGTTCAGCTTTCGAGACATGTAGGCTACAGGTTGAAGTTGGTCAGTGTCTTTACTTCGTTGTGCCAAGACTGCACCAATTGCCACATCTGAGGCATCGGCTTCAACTATGAATAGACGATCCACATCAGGGTGAGTCAAGACTGGGGCAGTGGAAAAATGTTCGGTTTCATTGGCAGAGTAGATCAAAATGTCAATGATATACTGTAGACTACTGCAAATATGTTGAGATACTCTCTAAGAACATAATTCAAGAAAAATTGAAATGTTGCTGGAGCATTGCACGGCCAAAAGGCATGACGGTTTATTCAAAGAGACCATATCTTGTCTTGAACGCAGTTTTCCATTTTCTCATTCTGTCTAAATGGTAAGCACCTCGTAGATCGAGCTTAGTGTAATTTTTTCCTTTGTTTACTTGATCCAACGAGACAGGAATCAGGGGCAAGCGGTATTTGTTCTTGATTGTGACCTTGTTCAAACCCCCTATAGTCAATACAAGATTGAAGGTCCCCATTCGCCTTAGGGACAAAAAACAAAGGAGAGGTTGCAGGAGACTTGGAAGGGCAGATGAAGCCATTCTCTAAGAATTGATCTAGGTACTTTTGTAAGTGTTGATTTTCATGTTCTGACAAGGCATATACACAACAGCTAGGGAGTATCGCACCTGGAGTTAGATCAATTTGACAGTCATAAGGTCTATGAGGAGGCAAGGTTTCTACTTCTTTTTCATTGAATACATCTTCATAGGACGAATACTGCCTGGGCAACTTTACTTCTTTCTCTCCTGCAGTGGTTATGTAAGAGCTGCAATTTTTGGCGACTTGAGACATCTGGAGGCATTTTTTATTACATAGGGCAGAAGAGAACACGACTTTCCGTTCTGCCCAGTTAATCTCAGGATTGTGATGAGTTAACCATGGTAAGCCAAGGATAATTCCATACTGAGGAGCATGGATCACGTCAAAGATGAGCTTCATTCTTGGGTCTTTGATTTCCCCCATCACAGATCACCAACAAGGGGACGGTCTGAAGACTTACTGGGCCTCCAGTCAAGAGTTTTCCATCTACTGCTTGTATTATCTCTGGAGTTTTCTTCTCGGTGCATGGGATCCCCCATGCGTGAACCAATTGGGCATCAACAAAGTTCCCTGTAGCCCCAGAGTCTACGAGGGCCTTCTTGAAGTAGTTCCTTTTCTTTACTTGAACTTTTATGCTCAGCTTGAGATGTCTAGACTGTGAAGGGTCCACGGTGACACCCAAGAGCAACCCTTCTTTACATCTTGGGTGATTTAGTTTTCTGGCTCGACTTGTGTATTGGCTGCAAGTTTCTGGACAGGACCTCGTTTGCTCTTTGGTTTGATTGGACAATCTTTGGCAAAATTACCCTTGCGCCTGCAATAAAGACATTGTCCATTCTTTCTACGTAGGTCCTTTTCGTCTTTGGTCAAAGGTCTCCTGATTGTTCCGATTTCCATAGGTTCTGGTGTTCTCTCTTTCTGGGTTCTTGATTCTCTATGATGGTGAACACGCCAGGAATATTTCTCAGTCTTTTTGCGTGTTCCCCTTCGTCCTGCTAGACGATGATCCAGTCTCAAAACAAGGTTTATTAGATCTTGACAATCTGTAGGCTGTGGGTCTATATGAGCAAGAATGTCCTTTAACTCATCCTTGAGTCCTTTGTAAAACAAAGCTACTTTCTTCTCTTCAGGCCAGGATGTCTCGGCTACCAGCCGATTAAAGTTAACTAAGTACGACACTAGATCCTGGTTACCTTGTCGCAAGTCTAGTAATTCACGATCTGCCGACAATGTTACAGTTCTTCGATCAAACACTCGTTCAACCTCATGAACAACATTTCTCCAATTGTAAAGCAGGGGACTATCTTTACGCACAAGAGGGATTTCCCAGGTGGCTGCGTCCCCAGTCAGGTAAGATAACAAGAAAGCCACCCTGGATTGGGCATCAGGGAAAGTGTTTGGTCGGCAGGTAAAATGTAATTCCACTTGAACCAAGAAAGATTGAGCTTTCAGGGGGTCGTCTGAAAAACGTTCTGGAGGAGCTACGGGAATTGCTGAAGGAACGTTGAGGGAAATGCTCGTAGGAGGATTACCTCCAGAAGCTTGAAAAGAAGGACCAGGCCAGACACACCCAAAGGACTTTGTTCCTTCTTTTCTAACCTTTCCCTACAACTGACTCACTCTCTCAGCTAAGCTGGCTGCTATATCCTTTGATGATGCTACCTCTGCTTGGAGCTGTGTGATAACCTTGACTAGCTCGTCCAATGTGGCCATGCTGAGAACACACGTAAACCAGGAGGATGATAAATTAATGGGCTCACTATTCTGTCAGGGAGACCAGATCCTCAGGGTCTGCGCACGTTCCCAACATGTCCACCACACGACAGCTTCAAAACTCTGATAGAAATATCACAGAGTCTAAGAGAGTCAAAGTGGGGAAAAGGGGATTAGGTAGGGAACAGCTGGGAAGGAGACGTTCTAGGAAGCAAATGGTTAAACAACACAATGTCAGAATAATAATCACATTGACTTTCACTAGATTATGGTTCTAAGCATTGTCCTACTGTAACCATGAATAATCTAAGAAGTGACTTTAACTAGACCTCAAGAACTCTGGGTACCTGGAACAAATCAAGAATTATTAATACAATGTTTCATATGAGCTTTTCATAAAATGTCACATAATGTCTAGAAATACAAGAACCTTCTAGAATATTGTTTTCAGAACAAACACTGCATTTTTAACATGAGGACAAAACAATGTGAAACATTCCCTGGAAAAACAATTGGAATTGTACTAGGGACTTAATATGCACCAAGAACGTCACATTTAGGATTTATCATCTTCACAGGAAATCCATAGGCTCAGGATAAATGCGTGTACTACAACAAACATCACACATCAAGGTTTTTACTTGCTATGAAATGATCGCGCACACTGTTGCCGATCTGAACACTAAGTTTTACATGCAGGAAATGAATCACGCACACTGCCGATTCTAACAAGAATATGTAAATGCCAAGAAATGATCGCGCAAACCTTTGCCGATCTGAATACCAAGTTTTACATGCGGGAAATGAATTGCGCACACTGCCGATTCTAACAAGAATATGTATATGCCATGAAATGATCGTGCAAGCCTTTGCCGATCTGAACAGCAAGGTTTACATGTGGTAAATGAATCGCGCACACTGCCGATTCAAAACAAGAATATGCAAATGCCATGAAATTATCGCGCGTGACGCCGCCGATCTGAACACCAAGGTTTACATGTGGTAAATGAATTGCGCACACTGCCAATTCAAAACAAGAATATGCAAATGCCATGAAATGATCACACGTGCCGCCGCCGATCTGAACACCAAGGTTTACATGTAGTAAATGAATCGCGCACACTGCCGATTCAAACAAGAATATGCAAATGCCATGAAATGATCGCGTGTGCCACCGCCGATCTGAGCACCAAGGTTTACCTGTGGTAAATGAATCGCGCACACTGCCGATTCAAAACAAGAATATGCAAATGCCATGAAATTATTGCGCGTGCCACCGCCAATCTGAACACAAAGGTTTACCTGTGGTAAATGAATCGCGCACACTGCTGATTCAAAACAAGACTGTGCAAATGCCATGAAATTGTTGCGCGTGTCACCGACTGATCTGACCACCAAGGTTTACATGAGAGCAATGACTCGCGTACTCTGAAAGTTCCAAGAGTAGGCCCAAAACTCTAGAATCTCTGAGAACGGGGTCGGGCCCAGTCCGACCTCCGCCTTACCACCCTGCTCAAGGATCACCAGAATAATGCGGGGCAGGCCTGGAACATCAAGGTAGGCCTCTGGAACAGGAGCTCAGGGAATTGCTGCTGCTCTGCACCGGGGCCTCTGAATAGTGAGCACGTGGAGCTGGGCTGGCTCCCTCATATAGAGTCTGGCCCAGCCCACAAACCACACCCAGTCATGCTGCAGTTAAAGCTTCTAGAAGGTCCTAGAAAGGGACGACACCCTAACACACTCAGTAAGCCTACAGCAATACCTTGCAAATGAACAGTTCTTGCAAACATAATCAATAGTGTTTTTCAAAGTTATACTCTGCAATGCAAAAGGTTAACATACTGAATATAAACACAATGCATGAATTATACTCTTGCATAAAGGCTGGATTTTTGCATTTTTGTCTCCCATAGAGCGCACACAGTCCTGATGTTGACAGTGGTGCTTATGTTTGCCATGTACACTCTTGTGTGTTGATGAGTGTGCATGCTGGTCTGATGGTGTGCTTGGGGTAGGCTGAGGTACAGGGGATTGGGTCTGGGTGGAGGAAGTTGGAGGGGGGAGGCTGGACACAGGGACAATGGCTGCCATCAGTGCTGAGGCCAGAGCCTGAAATGGTCTCTGTTGAGCTGCCTTTCCAGAATGAATGCCCTCCAGGTATGCATTTGTTTGTTGCAAATGCCTCTCAACACCCTGGAGGGCATTCACAATGGTAGATTGCCCAACAGTGAGGGATCTCAGGAGGTCAATAGCCTCTTCACTGAAGGCAGCAGGGCTGACTGGGGCAGGGCCTGGGGTGCCTGGGGCGAAGGAGATGCCCACCCTCCTGGGTGAGCGGGCACGGGACACACACTGAGGGGCTGCTGGGAGGGCGGTGCTGGTAGGGGGGTGGCGGCTGTACTTGTTGGTGCGTGGGCACAGAGGTGCTCACCACCGCAAGGGAGCTCCCATCAGAGGATGAGTCGCTGTCACTGCTGTCTGTTCCTGTCCCTGCCATGGAGCTCCCCTCACCCTCCGTCCCACTGGTTGCTTCAGACTCTGTTGCTTCGCCCTCCAGGGCCAAGTGGGTAGCAGCTCCCGCCTGCTCCGGTGCCAATGCTCCTCCACCTGATGATGCTATTGCACATAAGAACAGGGAGACCACAAAAAGGGGGGGGACAGAAGAAAGACATGATCAGTGCATGCAACATCACTACCGTTGGCGGACACAACACACAGGGAGCAGCCCTCTGCACTACACCATGCACTGACAGTTCCTAGAAATTTCAGCTGACCATGGGGAATGAGGGCTAAGACCAATTGCTGCACACCTGGAAGTCACAGGAGCCTGACTAGGTGTAGATGGCTCTTACCACTGGTGGGTTTGGGGTGCCACATGGCCCGCCTCACGAGGGACCTTGCCTACCAAGTTTGCCCTGGCCTAGGGGAACCCACTGCCCACCTCCCCCACCCAGACACCTCGTAATGCCCGCTGAGTCTGCTGAATGAGAGTGTACTCACCGCCAGGATCCAGAACATCAGGGGGGTCATGGTGCGACGGGCACCCCTCCCACATTGGGAGGCCATCCCCAGCTGGGCCTCCGCCATCTTCGTGCTTCATGCTGAACATGCATTAGGTGCATTTGTGAGTTCAGACGTTTGGATTGTTGTTGGTGGGGTTGGGTGGGCATGCATGGGATGGGGACGCTGTGATACAGGTATATTGAATACAAGATGGTTGTAGGTGATGTACCAGTCTCCAGTCCTCCGGGGATTCCACTGAGACACGCAGGATGCAGGTTTGCCAAGACCTTCTCCTCCCATGGTGCCAGCTCAAGGGGAGGAGGTGGGGGCCCACTGCCATTCTTCATGATCACAATTTGGTACCTGGACGCCATGGATCAGACCTTCCCCCTCAGGTCGTTCCACCTCTTCCGTATTTCTTACCTTGTGCGCGGATGCCTTCCCATTGAGTTCACCTTGTCGATGATCTGCTGCCACATCTCCATCTTCCTGGCTATGGAAGTCTGCTGGATCTGTGCACTGAATAACTGTGGCTCTACCCTGATGATTTTGTCCACCATTGTCCACAACTCGTCTTCAGTGAAACGGGGTGCCTTTGAGAGGACATGGTGATGGTGAGGTGTGTGTTTGTGTGAAAATATGTTATGTGCAGTGTGATATGTGAGGGGTGTGCAGGTGGCTGTATTGTGTGTGTGCAGTACATTCAATTGAGGGGACGTCAAAGGTCTCCTAATTGTTTGCAGCTGCAAAAGATTGTGGGTTGTGTGAGTGTGTGTTTTATGGTGGTGTCTGGGGGATGTGGTGTGTGCATGTGTATCAGGTGTGGGGTATTTGAATTGGCCAATGTGGTGTGGTCTTTTTGTGGAGATTCTTTTTCGACTATGGCGGTCCACACCACCATTGACTTATCGCCGCGTTTTGGCCACTGTGCTGATTTGTGGGTCATCTTACAGAGCACGGTCTGTTTTTGGTGTGGATGTTGCTACTGCCTCTCTCCCGTTGGTCAACTTGGCGTGTGGGATTTATGGCTGTAATCTGACGATTTTGTTTTAGTGAGTCCTATTAGGATGGGTGGATTACCACCGCAGTGGTACTGTGGTGGCCGTCAGCGCGGCGATATTCAGAGAATACCGACAAAGTCATGATGAGTGCCATAATATTTATGGGGGTCATTCCAACCCTGGCGGTCGGTGATAAAGCGGCGGCCAACCCGCAAACAGGCCGGCGGTCAAAAAAATGGAATTCTAACCCTGGCGGGAACCGCCAACACAGGCCGCCACTTTAACACTCCGACCGCCACGGCGGGACCGACAAACAGCACGGCGGTCACCGCCAACAGGCAGGCGGCAGACAATGTAACGCCCACCCTATCACAACTCACCAATCCACCACCTTTTCCGGGGTGGGAGCCCCGCCGATAAAAACACGGCGGAAACAGACTACGAATGGGAAAACGCTCACCTATACACACTCCACGAGGACAGCATGGAGCCCGAATTACACATCCTACCGGCTATTGTCTACCTGCTCATCTACCAGGAGTATGAACGCCGGCGCAGACGACAACGGTGAGTACTGCACCTACGACACAGGCGAGGGGGGAGGAGGAAAGCTTACGGGCGCACACATGCGCCATACACCCACACCCCCACCACAAATACCTACACCCCAATGCCGAGCAACAAGTCAGAGTGACACCACACAAACCCCCCGGAATAATGCAAAGACACAATTTAAATGATCTATAAAATATATGTATAAATAGCTCCATTTAAGGAATGGCAAATATGCCATATAAAAGATACAAAAATAAGGAATGAACATAGGCAACAATATATCCATAGGCAAAAAGTCCGGCACATTCCTTGAAAGTTCCATAGTCCGTGGGCCAATGTGCACAAACACAAGGGCAAAGCCCACACAAGAGACCAGATACCATTGGAGAGAACACTGCAGGGGCATCAGACGATAAAACTACAGGCACCTCAGGGGGAAGGGAAGGGGGGGCACCTCAGCCACATGAGTCTACGACGCCAGATCCACGAGGGGCCTCCATGCCCACTGTCCCATCCTGGGGAGTGCAAAGCCACAGTCTCACAAGTCCCTACAGTGGGAGGCTCGCCCACTGGACCATCCTGGGGAGTGCAAAGCCACAGTCCATCTGATGGATTACCGACTCCACAGTTATTGGAGGAGGCATGGTGCCCAGAGTGCTTCCTGAAGCCCTGCTCGACACAGAACCAGCACTGTCAATGGGCCAGCAGTGCTTGAGATGAAGGGCCCAGCGGAGCGGTGCTTGAGATGAAGGGCCCAGCGGAGCGGTGCTTGACAGGAAGGGCCCAGCGGAGCGGTGCTTGAGATGAAGGGCCCAGCGGAGCGGTGTTTGAGATGAAGGGCCCAGCGGAGCGGTGCTTGAGATGAAGGGCCCAGCCGAGCGGTGCTTGAGATGAAGGGCCCAGTGGAGCGGTGCTTGAGACGGCGGGGCCCAGCGGAGCGGTGCTTGAGATGAAGGGCCCAGCGGAGCGGTGTTTGAGATGAAGGGCCCAGCGGAGCGGTGCTTGAGATGAAGGGCCCAGTGGAGCGGTGCTTGAGATGAAGGGCCCAGCGGAGCGGTGCTTGAGATGAAGGGCCCAGCGGAGCGGTGCTGGAGATGAAGGGCCCAGCAGAGCGGTGCTTGAGATGAAGGGCTCAGCGGAGCGGTGCTTTAGACGGCGGGGCCCAGCGGAGCGGTGCTTGAGATGAAGGGCCCAGCGGAGCGGTGCTTGAGATGAAGGGCCCAGCGGAGCGGTGCTTGACAGGAAGGGCCCAGCGGAGCGGTGTTTGAGATGAAGGGCCCAGCGGAGCGGTGCTTGAGATGAAGGGCCCAGCGGAGCGGTGCTTGAGATGAAGGGCCCAGCGGAGCGGTGCTTGACAGGAAGGGCCCAGCGGAGCGGTGCTTGACAGGAAGGGCCCATCGGAGCGGTGCTTGAGATGAAGGGCCCAGCGGAGCGGTGTTTGAGATGAAGGGCTCAGCGGAGCGGGGCTTGAGATGAAGGGCCCAGCGGAGCGGTGCTTGAGATGAAGGGCCCAGCGGAGCGGTGCTTGACAGGAAGGGCCCAGCGGAGCGGTGTTTGAGATGAAGGGCCCAGCGGAGCGGTGCTTGAGTCGGCGGGGCCCAGCGGAGCAGTGCTTGAGATGAAGGGCCCAGTGGAGCGGTGCTTGAGACGGCGGGGCCCAGCGGAGCGGTGCTTGAGATGAAGGGCCCAGCGGAGCGGTGCTTGACAGAAAGGGCCCAGCGGAGCGGTGTTTGAGATGAAGGGCCCAGCGGAGCGGTGCTTGAGATGAAGGGCCCAGCGGAGCGGTGCTTGAGATGAAGGGCCCAGCGGAGCGGTGCTTGAGACGGCGGGGCCCAGCGGAGCGGTGCTTGAGATGAAGGGCCCAGCGGAGCGGTGCTTGAGACGGCGGGGCCCAGCGGAGCGGTCCTTGAGAAGAAGGGCCCAGCGGAGCGGTGCTTGACAGGAAGGGCCCAGCGGAGCGGTGTTTGAGATGAAGGGCCCAGCGGAGCGGTGCTTGAGATGAAGGGCCCAGCGTAGCGGTGCTTGAGATGAAGGGCCCAGCGGAGCGGTGCTTGAGATGAAGGGCCCAGCGGAGCGGTGCTTGACAGGAAGGGCCCAGCGGAGCGGTGTTTGAGATGAAGGGCCCAGCGGAGCGGTGCTTGAGATGAAGGGACCAGCGGAGCGGTGCTTGAGATGAAGGGCCCAGCGGAGCGGTGCTTGACAAGAAGGGCCCAGCGGAGCGGTGCTTGACAGGAAGGGCCCAGCGGAGTGGTGCTTGAGATGAAGGGCCCAGCGGAGCGGTGTTTGAGATGAAGGGCCCAGCGGAGCGGGGCTTGAGATGAAGGGCCCAGCGGAGTGGTGCTTGACAGGAAGGGCCCAGCGGAGCGGTGTTTGAGATGAAGGGCCCAGCGGAGCGGTGCTTGAGACGGCGGGGCCCAGCGGAGCGGTGCTTGAGATGAAGGGCCCAGCGGAGCGGTGCTTGAGACGGCGGGGCCCAGCGGAGCGGTGCTTGAGATGAAGGGCCCAGCGGAGCGGTGCTTGACAGGAAGGGCCCAGCGGAGCGGTGTTTGAGATGAAGGGCCCAGCGGAGCGGTGCTTGAGATGAAGGGCCCAGCGGAGCGGTGCTTGAGATGAAGGGCCCAGCGGAGCGGTGCTTGAGACGGCGGGGCCCAGCGGAGCGGTGCTTGAGATGAAGGGCCCAGCGGAGCGGTGCTTGAGACAGCGGGGCCCAGCGGAGCGGTGCTTGAGATGAAGGGCCCAGCGGAGCGGTGCTTGACAGGAAGGGCCCAGCGGAGCGGTGTTTGAGATGAAGGGCCCAGCGGAGCGGTGCTTGAGATGAAGGTCCCAGCGGAGCGGTGCTTGAGATGAAGGGCCCAGCGGAGCGGTGCTTGACAGGAAGGGCCCAGCGGAGCGGTGTTTAAGATGAAGGGCCCAGCGGAGCGGTGCTTGAGATGAAGGGCCCAGCGGAGCGGTGCTTGAGATGAAGGGCCCAGCGGAGCGGTGCTTGACAGGAAGGGCCCAGCGGAGCGGTGTTTGAGATGAAGGGCCCAGCGGAGCGGTGCTTGAGATGAAGGGCCCAGCGGTGCAGTTCTTGTCCCAGCGGGGCCCTGTACAGCGGTGCTCCTCCCAGCGGGGCCCGTTCAGCGGTTCTTGTCCCGGCGGGGCCCTGTTCAGCGGTGCTCCTCCCGGCGGGGCCCTGTTCAGCGGTTCTTGTCCCGGCGGGGCCCTGTTCAGCGGTGCTCCTCCCGGCGAGGCCCGTTCAGCGGTTCTTGTCCCGGCGGGCCCTGTTCAGCGGTGCTCCTCCCGGCGGGGCCCGTTCAGAGGTTCTTGTCCTGGCGGGGCCCTGTTCAGCGGTGCTCCTCCCGGCGGGCCCTGTTCAGCGGTGCTCCTCCCGGCGGGGCCCTGTTCAGCGGTGCTCCTCCCGGCGGGGCCCGTTCAGCGGTTCTTGTCCCGGCGGGGCCCGTTCAGCGGTGCTCCTCCCGGCGGGGCCCTGTTCAGCGGTGCTTGTCCTGTGTGTCTAGGGAGCCAGACCTGGCCAAGACTTCCCGCTCATTCACCATCCGAACTTGCGGTCGCGGCGCCCTCCTGTGATGGAGTCCTGGGCCCGTGGGTGTCATCCGTCACACCCGGAATGGGGCTGGTGGGGCCCTCCTGGGCAGCTCGCCTGCTGCCTGACTTCTCCGCCCTGCTGCCCTTGCCCTCCTTCGCTGGAGCTCTGTGGGCCTTGCCTCACTTGGATGATGTGGCAGGTGACGGGGCAAGGCTACTGTCCTTGGTGGCAGCCGTCTCAGGCTTGTCGCGCCGGCCCTTTTTCTTTTTTGTCCTCTTCCCAGGGGGGGGGCTGGCTGTCCCTTTGCTGCTGGCCGATTTACCTGCCCTAGGATCTGGTGGACTCCAATAGCCCTGCACTATGGTCACAGTAGATGCAGGGCTGGTGATGGCTGAGGTGCTTTTTTTAGTCTTACCAGATGGAGGGGGTGGGTCAGTGATTGGAACGAGCTCAAGGTTGGAAAGGAAAAGGACTTTGGAAGGACAGGGACGGGTAGGTGTAGTGGGTTCGGGAGTGGAGGAAGAGGATGTGGTTGTAGGAGAGTCAGGTGAGCTGTCTTTGGGTGCAGGTGCTTGTGACGGAGGCTGTCGTGAGGTGGATGGCTGTTGGGTGGGTGGCTGCCTACTTTTGTGTGCTTTGGAAGAGGGGGTGACAGACACACTGGGAGAGGACACAGGGGACGTGTAAATGTCAGTGGGGGTGGTGACTGCACGTGTGCAGACTGTAATAGAGGGTGTACTGGTGATGGAAGTACTGGCTGATGGTGGTGTGCATGCAGGTGTGAGTGGAGACGTCACAGGGAGGGAGGAGGGAGATGAGGAGGTGGGGGACACAGAGGTGGTAGTGACTGTTGGCATGTCTGCATCTGGATGTTGCTTGGGTGAATGCTTGTGGGATCTGTGGTGCTTATGTCTGGATGAGCTGCCCTTGGGTGTAGAGGTGTGTGCAGGCTGGTCTGATGGTGTGGATGGGATAGGCAGAGGAACAGGAGACTGGGACTGGGTGGAGGGAGTCAGAAGAGGGAGGCTGGAGACAGGGACAATGGCTACCATCAGTGCTGAGGCCAGAGCGTTGAACGATCGCTGATGGGCAGCCTGACCCGAATGAATGCCCTCCAGGTATGCATTGCTCCGATGCACCTCCCTTTCTACACCCTGGATGGCATTCAAAAGGGTAGACTGCCCAACAATGAGTGTCCTGAGGAGGTCAATGACCTCCTCACTGAGGGCAGCAGGGGTAACTGGGGCAGGGCCTGAGGTGCCTGGGGCGAAGGAGATGCCCGCCTTCCTGGGCGAGCGGGGACGTAGCGAAGGCTGAGGGGCTGCTGGGAGGGCGGGGCTGGTGCGCTGGGTGGCGGCTGTACCTGTTGTGGCGGTGGGCACGGATGTTGCCGCCACCGCTAGGGAGCTCCCTTCCGAGGACGTGTCGGTGTCACTGACGTCTCCACGGGTCCCCGTTGTGGAGCCCCCCTCGCCCTCCGTCTCACTGGTGTACTCGGAGTCTGTTGTATGGCCCTCCGGGGCCATGTGAGATGCAGCTCCCTCGTGCGCCGATGCCACTTCTCCTCCGCCTGATGATGCTAATGCACACATGAACAGGAAGACAAAGAAAATGGGTGGGGGGGGAGAAATGAAGACAGGTTGAGTGCATGCATTGGCAACACCATTGTCGGAGAGGACAGACACAGAAGCCCCCTGAACTAGGCCGCGCAATGGGGGTACACTACTCATTATTGTGACTAGGCCTACGGGTCTATGGACGACAAATGCACACATGGGTCTGGCCGGACCATAGATAGCTGTACTTGGCACCCTACAGAGGTGGGGGGCGGGGGCACAGGGCTGTGTCTAACGGAGGGGCCTAGCCTACAGAATGCACCCTGGCCTAGAGATAGCCACAGCCCTCCTCCCCCACCCAGACACCTTCACTGCGCGCAAAGATAGCAGAATGTGCTGATACTCACCCCCTTGTGTCTGCTGTGATGTCCTCACGCGCCCATCCAAATCGGGGTAGGCCACCGCCAGGATCCGGGACATCAGGGGGGTCAATTGGCGGCTGGCACCCCTCCTACGTTGGGAGGCCATCCCCAGCAGAGACTCGGCGGTCTTTCTGGTCCCGCGGCGGATGTCCTCCCACCTCTTTTGGCAGTGGGTGCCCCGTCTGTTGTGGACCCCCAGGGCCCGGACGTCCTTGGCGATGGCACGCCAAATGTCGATCTTCTGATGGGCGCTGACCTATGTGACATGTACAGGGTGGTAAAGGAAATCGCATCAGTTTTCTTCCTGGTCAATGTGATTGGCCCCCCCCTACCCAACCTTGCCATGTGGCACATGCTCTCATCTTTCGTGCGTTGCACTCCTCATTCGCTCCCCTCCCCACCATCTTACATACACCCCACTGAACACAGGCATAGCCCATTCAACGTGCACCCTGTGTACTAACCTGTTGGTCTGGAGGACCGTAGAGTAGCGCATACTGGGGGAGGACCCCATCAACAAGTCTCTCCAATTCTTCGGAAGTGAAGGCAGGGGCCCGTTCCCCAGTCACAGCAGCCATTGTATCTCCCAGACCGAGGTCACAGCAGCACTTGCAGTATAGGTCCTCTCCAGTGGATGATCAGGTCTCGAGTGATTAATCAGATAGAAAATGGCGGTCACGCCCGCAGCGGTGCGTACCGCGACCGCCGGCGCACATCGTCATTGGCTCCTGAGACCCATAGGGTTCAATGTTAACCAATGCTGCTTTGCGCCGCGGTCTTCGACCGCCTACCGCCACGGTGTGCCACGCCAGCGCAGTGACCTCACATCCCACTGTCACACTTCACAGGTCAGGCAGCTGCCATTTCAAGGGCCCACATGGCATGATTTCTACTGCGTCACACAGGCCTTGGCCTTGCATTGCCACTCATACAAGCTGTTCCATGCATAGCGATTCGTGTACTGTGCAAGCTGTGTGAACGAACCTGTGGGTTGCTTGACTCTGTGCTCCATGTTGTGCTTCCTAGGCACCGTCCGCTGGGACTTGCGAGGAGAAGGATGAATCCTCCCGTGTACCGACCGCTGGTGGACCTGTCGACAATGGAAGAACGACATATCATACTTACATACCGGCTTGACAGAGCAACTATACATGAACTATGTGCCCAGCTGGAGCCAGACCTGATGTCCCCCATCCGCCAACCCACAGGGATTCCCCCTCTGGTGCAGGTTCTGTCAGTACTCCATTTTTTGGCAAGTGGGTCGTTTCAGACAACAATGGCCATATCATCTGGGATGTCTCAGCCTATGTTTTCTAAGGTTTTATCCATAGTGTTGTCTGCCCTGATGAAATACATGCGGAGCTACATTATTTTCCCTGAGGTGGGCGAATTGGCTACAGTGAAGGGTGATTTCTATGCCCTTGGACATATCCCCAACATCATTGGGGCCATTGATGGGACCCATGTGGCTTTGGTTCCCCCCAAAGACAGTGAGCAGGTGTACCGAAACAGAAAAAGTTATCATTCGATGAATGTTCAGGTGGTCTGTTTGGCTGACCAGTACATCTCCCATGTAAATGCCAAGTTCCCTGGGTCAGTGTATGACGCGTATGTCATGCGAAATAGCAGCATCCCTTATGTGATGGAACAGCTACAGAGACACCGTGTGTGGCTAATTGGTGACTCTGGTTACCCCAACCTGCCGCGGCTACTGACCCCAGTGAGGAATCCCCGGACCAGGGCAGAGGAACGGTACAATGAGGCCCATGGGCGATCTAGGAGGATCATAGAAAGGACCTTCTGGGTCCTGAAGGCCAGGTTTAGGTGCCTGCATATGACAGGGGGATCCCTCATGTACTCACCAAAGAAGGTGTGCCAGATCATCGTGGCCTGCTGTATGCTTCACAATCTTGCATTGCGACGCCAGGTGCCTTTTCTGCAGGAGGATGGTCCAGATGGTGGTGTTGTTGCAGCTGTGGAGCCTGTGGAGAGTGAAGAGGAGGAAGACGACGGGGACGACACGGACAACAGGGATACAGTCATACAACAATACTTTCAGTAGCACACAGGTAAGAAACAGCCACCCCAATTTACATTTAAATGAGGCCTCATGCGTATCCACTGTCTGTGTTTCCCCCCAGTTCCGGTTAACTGATTTGTGACTTTCCCTTCCCTTTTCAGAGCTGTATGACCCACTGCCTGACTTCAGCTTTGTTTGCCCATGGACTAAAGCTTATTGAAATTGGTATGTTGTCATCACAAAGTAACTTGACATTATTGAACCGTTATGTGTAATACTTTTGTTAAGAATACAAGCAGACTCCTGTTTATTTAGTGGAATAAGTGATTTATTTTAAGTGCTAGATATAGGTAAATGATTGGGAAGCGGGGATGGGTGGGGGTGGAGTAATGTCCATGGCAGAGTCCAGTTCTCAGTCGCACAGGTGCATTGTCCATATGCGTGTGGAAGGATGGAGCAGGGGCAGTTCAAGGTTGGACAGGGTGACAATGTGGGACAGTGGGATGACCTCAGGGGGTATCTTAGGCTGGCGGGGGTCTTGCAATCCTACTCTGTCTTCTTGTGAGATCTCAGGTTCCGCTTGCGGGGTGGTTCTTCTTCTGCAGGAGGTGGGGTTCTGGTGGCCTGTCGTTGTGTGGGGGCCTCCTGTCCACTAGCGCCGGCGGAGGTGGTAGGCTGTTCCTGGCCTGGGCTAGTGACAGGGGCCCTTTGGGGTGCCACATGGTCCCGCAATGTGGTGACGATCTGGGTAAGGGCCAGGACGATGGTCCCCATTGCGGAACCGATGTTCCTCAGTTCCTCCCTGAACCCCATGTACCGTTCCTCCTGCAGTTCCTGGATCTCCTGGAACCGGGCCAGTACCGTCGCCATCGTCTCCTGGGAGCGGTGGTATGCTCCCATGATGGAGGAGAGGGTTCCCTGGGCCTGTCCCCCCCCTGTCGCACAGCAGCCCTCCCAGTTCCCCTGTGTTCCTGGGCCTCTGTCCCCTGGCCGGTGTGCCCACTACCACTGCCCCCAGGTCCCTGTTGTTGTTGGGGTGGTGGGTCAACCTGGGTGCCCTGTAGTGGTGGACACACCGCTGATTTACGTGCCCTGGAGACAGAGGCATGGGCCCGCTGGGTGGGAGCTGTGCTGGTGTTCCCAGAGGGGGTTGGGTCTGGTGTAGCCTGTGGCTGTCTGTGGGGAACCGACTGTCCAGAGGTCCCCGATGGGCCGGGCTGGTCGTCTGGCTCCAGGGAGACAGAGCTGCTGTCATCGCTGGGGGCCTCTTCTGGGGGTGGGATGGACATCTCTGGACCCTCCGTGGCGGTGTGGTGGCGTTTGGGTCCTGCAGGGGTATAAAGGTATGGTTATTGCTTCTGTGTGTGGCATTTCGTGTGATGGGTGGGTGTCCGTGTACCCATGTGCAGGCATTTCCTTGTGGGGACTTTTGTGAGGGTGGCTTGTGGGGGTGATGTGTGTGTGCAGTGGGCATGCTTTGGTGATGGGTGTCCATGCTTTGGGGTCGCATGCAGGGCTTGGTGTTGGGATGGGTGGGTTGTGATGGTGAGGCTTTTGCTAGGGGTTGGTGTGATGGGGGAGGGGGTGAGGGTGGGGGTATGATTTGGCATTCAGGTGGGGTGGGGGTGGGAAGCAGTAGTGAAGATTTGCCTTACCAGAGTCCATTCCTCCGCCTACTCCAGCGAGGCCCTCAGGATGCAGGATGTGCAAGAATACCTCCTCCCACGCGGTAAATTCTGGGGGAGTAGGTGGGGGTCCGCCACCAGTCTTCTGCACCGCTATGTTGTGCCTTGATACCATGGAACGCACCTTCCCCCGTAGGTCGTTCCATCTCTTCCTGATGTCCTCCCGATTGCGTGGATGCTGTCCCACCGCGTTAACCCTGTCCACTATCCTTTGCCATAGCTCCATCTTCCTGGCAATTGTGGTGTGCTGCACCTGTGCCCCGAAGAGCTGGGGCTCTACACAGACTATTTCCTCCACCATGACCCTGAGTTCGGCGTCACTGAACCTGGGGTGTCTCTGGGGTGCCATGGGGTGTGTGGTTGAGGTGTGGGGTGGCATTTGTGGTGATGAGTGTGGTGCGTGTGGTGGTGTGTGGTGTTTGGTGCGTGGATTCTGTGTGGGTGATGGTGTTGTGTGCCTCTGTGTTGTGGGATTCTCTATTCTGTGCTCTGTCTCTAGCCTTCGTCAATGATTTCGGGTCGTAGGGGCTTGTGGGTGATGTGGGTGTGTGTTTTATATTGTGTTGGGTGTGTGGGAGTGGTGTTAGTATGTGTATCAGGTGTGTGTATTTCAAACTGACCAATGTGGCTGAGTTTTCTATGGGTGTGTGTATTTTGACCGCGGCGGTGTGTACCGCCAATGGAATACCGCGTTTGAAAGACCGCCGCATGGATTTGTGGGTCGGAATGGTATGGGCGTATTTCTGTTGGCGTGACGGTGGAGGTTTGGTCAGCGCCATTTTTTCGCTGACCTTTGGTGTGGCGGATTATTGAGGATGTCGGGTTTTCGGCGGTTTGGCAGTTGCGGGTCAGAATGACCGTGGCGGTTTACCGCGGCCGCGGCGGTGTTATGGCAGCCTTCTGGCCGGCGGTAAGCGCCTTTTACCGCCGAGGTCAGAATGACCCCCTATGTCTTGATTCATTTTTACCTAAGCTAATTGGGAAAGAACAATCTGTCTTTATCAAAGCTAGACTTGCATCTGACAGTACTTGGTTATTTTTCAATGATTTAAGCAAAGCTTCCCATTTGTCTTATCCTTTAGCGGTAATCACAATTGATAAGAAAAGGCCTTCAGTAGAATGGACTAAGATTTTAAGCTTAAATTCTTACATTGCCATGGCTCTGGATCCAAAACAATCTCACTTATCTCCTTACTCTATAATGTACCTATGGTTTCTGTGGTAGTAAATGGATGGATTTACCCCTTCTTCATACTCCAAAGAGGTGTCTGTCAAGGATGTACCCTTTCTCCACTTCTATTTCTTGTTGCATTCGAGCCTTTCCTTTGTCAGATACACAATAATTCATTAATATTGGGTTTTCATTATGGAGATAAAAATTGGAAATTTGCAACTTGCGCAGATGATATTCTTTTTTTGTCTCCAATCCTTTCTCAGTTTCTTACTTACTAAATGAATCCTCACTCTTCTCATCTATCTCTGGTTAAAAAATTAATACTGACAAAACTGAGGCAGGACTGACAAGACGGAAGTCCTCATCTTCGGTTCCACCCTCTCCGCATGGGATGACTCCTGGTGGCCTCCCACTCTCTGAACCAGTCTGACTTCCACCGACCACACACGTAACCTAGGATTCATCTTGGACCCCTCACTATCCATGACCCAGCAAAACAACGCCATCTCCTCCTCCTGCTCCAACACCCTCTGCATGCTCTAAAAGAACTACAAATGGATACCCACTGAAACCAGAACAGTCACCCAAGCCCTCGTAATCAGCAAGCTGGACTATGGCAATGCCCTCTACGCAGGAACCACGGCCAAACTCCAGAAGAGGCTACAACGCATCCAGAACGCCTCTGCATGCCACATCCTGGACATCCCCTGCCACTGCCACATCAAAGACTACCTGAAAAACCTGCACTGGCTCCCAGTCTACAAGAGAATCACCTTCAAACTCCTCACCCACGCTCACAAAGCACTGCACAAGACCGGACCAGAATACCTCAACAGACCACTCTCCTTCTACACCCTGACCCGGCATCTCTGCTCTGTTGACCTCTCCCTCTCAACCATCCCATGCATCCGCAGAACTACATCCAGCAGTAGATCATTCTCACACCTCACAGCCAAAACTTGGAACACTCTTCTCACCCACCTGCACCAGACCAAAGACCTCCTTACCTTCAGGAAACTTATCAAGACCTGGCTGTTCAAGCAGTAGCAGCACCTCCCCCCACCACATGACAAATTCCTGATTGATTGATTGATTGATTGATTGAGGTATTTGGTATAAACACATTTTGCATAAAGCACTTATTTGAATCCTCTGGGATTATTTGGAACTCCTCCAAGATCAAGTACATATTTCTTTGGTTCACTAGCTCATTCAACCTTAGGGATGTTCTGTTTAAATCTGAGACCCTATTTTCAAGTTGGAATGCTTTATTCTTATATTGGTGGGATCGCTTAGGCTCTATGAGGCTTATGATCTCCCCCCACATACTCTATACCATTTCTATGATACTGGTAAAAAATCCCTTTATTTATTTTAAGAAAACTGATTCTCTTCTCTCTGCTTTTTGTGCAGAATTAAAAGAGATCTTGAATAGCTATGGCTAAACAATAAAGTTAAATGGGAGGAAACAGTTAATTTCCCAGATTTTTTATGTCAAGGCCTTTTGTTTCTGTCAAGCTTCTCTTTGGCTGCAAAAGAGGACTTCTCCCTTTTCCCACTGTGGCTTGATGTCAAGAAAACCTTATTTACTCCTTTCTCTTTTCAAGTGGTTATTTCATTTTCATCTCAGCCTTCTATTATGTGTCCAGCAGTTTTAAGCATATCTGTTCATTATTATCATCACATTTTCTTTCATGCCCCATTTCTCGCAAGGTCTTTCTTACAATGCCTTATGGCATAATAAACTTATTAAAATTAATAATAGATAATTTTGATGGAAGTCATGGAGAAAATGAGACATTACATGGGTATGCGATCTCTTTCAGGATAATGATCCTATCTCCTTTCCCCAATTTCAGTTGCGATGTCATTGTCCCTCTTTATTTCAGTCTTGAGTATTTCTTCTGCTCAATACAGATTTGGATATTCTTTTTTCTTGAGATGATTCCCACAAACCATATTCTACTAACCCTGGTTTATCACAAATCCTAACCTCTCACCCTAAAGCCTCCCTTCTGTATATAATTCTGTCATCTCCATCTAGCTTACAACACAAAACCAAAATCGAAATGTTTCAGGAGAAGGATTTGTAAATTACTTGGCCAGTTACTCTTTGGGATAAGATCTAGTTAAAAGCTAAAAATTCATAAAAACCTATAGGACAGCCGCTACTACTCAGATATTGTTTTTTTTGTTTATAATCAACTTATATCATTCCCTCCATGTCCGCTAAATTCGCTCAAATACATACAAATAATTGTTGGTTGTGTAATCAACTCAATAGTGGTTCAATGCATATTTTATTTTGGTGTCTGCATACTTTAGCTTTTTGGCATAAGTTGTCCAAACAACTCAGAATGATGTTCCATAATTCGTCTTCTTTTAGTATCACTAATATATTTCTCAGTATTCTCGGTTATCCATATGAAACAGATGTATTTCACAATAAGTTGATAGATATTTTATTGGCTATTGCTTTCCAGCAAATAACATCCAATTGGAAGCGCTCTTCAAATCTTTGGTTGAAATATTTATGGTATGCAGTTTGCTATCATCATCGATTAGATGGAACATTTGTGGGTTCCTCTGTTGTTGCAGTCAATAGAGAAGTATTTTGACTCCCAATAGCAACCTATTTGAATACTGTTTATACAAATGCTTTACATACATCTACTGAGATGTTCAACCTGCCTTGTTCATATACTGCCCCTTCCTCTACACATCATATACTCCATCATTCACCCACTTTCCTAAATTCTTTATTACTTGAAATTACTATCTCTTGCTCTTTTTGTTACCATTGTTTCCTATCTGGTCTTCCCTATTCTATTGCTTTTCTATTCTGTTTTATTTTCTCCTTAAAAGAGAAAAAAACTAAAAAACCTTTGATAGTTACTGTTTACTTTTCTTATATTGAACATCACTAGACCACATTGTTCTGATGCTTTAAGTAGTGTAAGATGCATCAATTTTCTTGTTACTCCCGTTTCTTGTTGTATTGGTTAAATAAAGCTTTTTAAACACAAAATAGAGAGAAAAAAAATGGAGCCAAGCCATGGCAAGCAGAAAAAGCCCAACCAGGGCCCGCAAGATAAGCAGGAACTCACACCCAGAGACAGGTGGCCGCCTTTCAAACTTCTAAAGGAGACAGACAAAATAATTGATGTCTGGTTAAAGGAGGATTTTCATAGAAACAACTGAAGAGGGAGGAGTTTACTTTTTTTTCTTTTGCGCAAGGAGCAGAATGCCTGTCTTCAGGATGTGGACACACCTTATGATGTAAAAACTGGGCCGGGGAAGCGATGAGGATGTATTGGAGATCTACACACGGCTTAGAGATGGGCGGATAGGCAGTTAGTTCTTCACCAGCCATCTCCGAGTAACAGTAAAAACAGATCAGCCTGCCTGAAAAATAAATGTACATACTGCCTGGAGATTCTCTCGTCATACTGAGGGTTTAGAATTCACTTAACTTTCAACTGTTGCTCCAGGAAAACAATAAAAACAAGAATAAAAATCAATACTTAGATTTTTTTTTATATTTTGACGTGTATTTTTAGCTCCTCGGGTGCCTCGGTGCAATAAGCCAAAATCGATAGTATTTACACTGTCATGTTTTGCTGGTCCTTTTACAGTCACTATTACTGCAAGGGCACGGCGAGCTGCCGATGTATTAGCTTCTGCGCCTCCGCGTATTTTATTTCCCTCTGTCAAGTGGCTGTAGTTAGGTTCGGCTACATATTCTCATTAGTTGCTGCCCGCTCGGCTGCCTCATTGATTTCCTTTCAGTCTCCTTCATTGCTAGTCCCCTCACAGGCGAGCTGAGCGGGGCATTGCCTGAGACAGGCGAGCAAAAGGAGAGAAGAGGGCAATCACCTACAAAGGCGAATTCCTCCGGGCATTCGAGGATTTCTCCAGTAGGTCATTTTCTCGGGAAGAGGAAGCGTCTGTAACTAGTCCCGTGGGACGCGACTGACTCTAACCCAACCCTTCACGTCTCTGACTCTAACCGGCTCCAGCTCTGGTAGACAGCATACACATTCAGTAATGTTTCGAAACTGCGTTGTCATATTTTTGCCATGATACAAAAACCTTTCTGTAGTATAGATTGGGGCAAAATGTGTTTACTCCTAACCCTATCATGCAAACAGCAAAACAAGGCACTGCAAGTGTATATAATGTACTCTTTCGGGGGTTCTTGGCTCAGAGTATTCACAGTTGAAAGCATTTCAAAGAAGGAATTTGCTCCCCTGCACTGTGGTAATCTGAGCGCCCCTGAACTGAACTGGAAGATGGTGGAAGAGCGCACATTCATTGCAAACCACGAACTGTCTAAAATAAACTTTCTGTGTGGTGGTAATTGGCACCTAAGTGCCATTCAGCACCATATCGCATAATGAAAAAGTCTATTTTGCTCTGTGTAACATTGAGGCAGTCAATGTTATGCTCGGTCGCAGAGATCTATGCTTATCCTTTGTGAATTTGAACTAAAAGCGAACATTGATTTTTGTTGCCTCAGTCAGTATATTACTGACTCCAAAATTAAGAAATGGAGCGAAGCAGCACAACTCTCCAGTTATTGTGTGATATGGATTTCCCACATTCCAAAAGGGCCACATATTTTAATACAATATGCTTAATAATAGCGCCTAAGATTATGCAACAGCTAAATATACATGTTAAGGGTTTGGGTGTGCGAAATCTATATAATGTTCTTTTGCATAATTAAGTAACATTTCAGCAAAATTACACAAAAATCTGCGAAATTATGTACAAAAATGTAAAATGCATGTCCGTCAGTTCGTGCTTTTACATTTTTAAATGCAAAATGCGCCTCAGTGTCAAGTTTTTGAAGCAAAGACACATTTTGCACTAAAAAAGTGCAAAAAAACAAAAGCTCTGGGAAAAAAGCTGCTCGTGTACAGATGTTTTTGTGTTTTTGTGGTACATTTTTACTGTGAATGATGCGGTTGCTAATTATTGTTACTGCAAATGGACTGCAATTACACAAAGTGGCATAATGGAGTATTTTTGGGAATTTCACATAACAAGTGTAATGCAAAATTCCTCAATTTAAACAAGCTACGCCGGCGTAATTTAAATTTCACCCAGGCTTAGTCAAGGTTTTAAAGTTTAGGATTGGAGCTCTGGCTCACAGATCATGAAGTAACGTTTTATTGTCTTTTATAAATGCATGGGAAGAAAAAGTACAACCCAATAACTTACATATGGCAACAGTGGTTTGATTTAACCACATATCCTAACGCCACATTAAGGCTATGCTAAACTGAACAGAATATAAATATATAAATCTCCAGTGTAATTGAGTGCTACATAGGCCCCACTCTTGCTACATACTAAGCGCAAAACGACTGTGCCTAGAAGCCACATTCAAACCAATTTACAAAAGGTCTGGAACACACCACAATTTATAGTCTAAGAACAGATTATCAGAATTCCAAACAATGTCAACAAGAGTTATTGTGTTTTGTGCAAAATTATTGTCCATGAGCTCGGTAAGTTCATTTATTCAAAAAAGGTATGTGAAGACAGAACCCGCAATAAAACACTTCAACAGGTATCAGCTGAAAACTTGCTGCAGAATTGTCAACAAAGTTCTAGTCTTCTTATATGTAGAATCAAGATCTTCTTGTGCACTCACAAAACAGCTGCTATGTGTTTAATCAAAAACATCTTTTTAAGGCTTGTTCTCATTTCCTTAAGGAGAAAAATAGAACACGATAAAAAAGTACCTTTATGGATAATTGCACCTTGGCCGCTCTCTGCTAAAGTTCAGACCTTGTACTACAAGCCCACCCTCCCTGTTATTTGGAGAGTTCTCATCTAACTTACTTTTGAATTTCACTGTGATATGCGCCTTTATTTAAAAGATTTATGCCCATATTTATACCCTTTTAGTGTAGCATTTGCGCAGCTTTTTGACACAAAAACAGCGCAAACTTACAAAATACAATTGTATTTCACAAGTTTGCACTGCTTTTGAGTCAAAATATGACGCAAATGCGGCACTCGAACAGTATAAATATGGGCATTACTCTATCCAAGGTGTCACTCCTACATGAATAGAATCATGCGTTGCTGTTACAAGGGCAGTTTCATCTTGTGGTTAGGTCTGAGCCCTAATTGTGTGGTATCGAGAAGCTGGTGTTTGGCTAGGTGGCAGGAAATGCACTTGTTGATGGCTTTTACCAGGACTTTGTCTGGGTGGGAAAGGAAGGATATCGGTTGGTAATTGTCAGGTTTGCTCAGGTCAGCTGATGGTTTCTTTAGGAGGGCATTAATGGCTGCTTGTTCCCATGGGTCTGGGAGCACAGTTATGCCCAGGAGCGCTACACCGAGGTCCTACAATAGCTGGTCCACGTATATAAGATTTTTAGATTCTGCTATAGCTGTTCATATGCTGAATTCATGCTGCAATAATTAATTATTCACTGTGGGTGCCTTGTTCTCAGGATCACTGCCTCGCAGCTTTTGGTTTGGAGTGGGGAGCTACTCAATTGGGCTTCAGGGTGAGGAGCCGCTCTCTGTTGGAGCTCTTTGTAGACAAAGAGCAATGCGAGTTTTCACCAAACTCATTGTCTAGCAAATACAAAAGCAGGAAGTGCAACCTCTCATGGTTGTTGGTGCATTTGAACTAGGGGTGTGTGGTGAACTCTGCTCCGCTGGAGGAGTTTGCAGATTTGAGCCCACTCCTCGCTCCACTTGGAGCACAGAGTTCAGCAAAAACTCCACCCAACAGCTGCATGGCGGAGTTTGCCACCCATCTCTGCAAAAATGAAATGTACAATTTCCAATTTGTATATACAAACCGCCAGCATTTCAGGGTTTTAACACGTGATTCTTGAGGGACATGCAAATGATAACATGTGCCTCCAAACCAGTCAGGCAGGCGCGACCGACCCACCCTTTTCCTTGTAACTGAAAGTAAACATTCCTTTCCTGCTCACATGTGAGAGCCAGAGGTGAAGCTTTGGGAGGTGTTTGGGGTGTGGGTGGGGTAATTGTAATTGGGGTAAATGAATTTTCTGAAAAATAGTTGGGTACAGGTGCTTTCAGTCAGGTATGGTAAGGTGTCTGTCGGATTTCGCATGGAATTTTTACATAAACACAGATAAACATGCATACATAACCTCTCCCTCTCTGCTTTGAAAGTCTTAACATTTTTTGGTTCTTTTGCTAAATATTGTATTTTCTCTCACTTAGTATCCCTGCCAATCTGCATTTGTTTCCCATTACACTGCCCATTTATCACCTTTATGTGCCCTGTTTGTGGTACAATGTATTTTGACATTATGTCCCAGTGTGATTTTTGGAAAATCAGAAGCTATCCCCCTCCCAATCTTGCTGACCAAGCTACACCCCACGTGGGAGCAATCCTGTGCACTGTTGAGTTTAGCAGGAATTGCTGGGCAGGTATGGGAGCTACTGCGAACAGACTAACAAGGGATCAGGTGTGCAGAGAGCCCCAAAATAGCCCACAGACTTCGGATTTGGGCATCCTGACTCCCAGTAAAAGACTGAAGCCAGAAGCACCCAGCATCTCTCCCAGTGCTGCGGCTAAGGTAAAAAATAAGAACCAGATCACTTGCTGAGGGAGTTATGAAAAGAGAGTTGGGTGATTATTGTTCCTTGTGCCCTCCCAATATAGGCCAGAATAGACTCCTTAGCTCCCATGCCAACCCTATAAAGTAAATCAACTCTATGTGCCAAAAAAAGAAAGACCCTCTGTCCTACGTGCATATTAGCCCTCCCCCTCCAGAGCATATAGCAGCCCTTCCTCAGCAGAGAACTGCTCCAGGTTGGCGAAACTCAGGAGAAGGGGGAAGGGACTTGTGTACAGCAGGTTTTACTATTCCCGAGGAGTGACTGCCCTGCACTTTACAGTTTTAAATAGTCCATTTACATCTCTCCTCATCCCCACAGGTTTCAACAGTGATTCTCAATAAACTATTGTTCTGTGGCTTCCCAAAGCACCCGACCCCTACCCTGATATATTTTATAGCATAGACGTTATAGGATTTGAGGACCTCAAGGAAATGCACTTTCATAATGGTGCTGTTCTAAACCGAGCCGGATTTGAGGCGAGGCATCTAATGCCTCACACTTTTTTTTAAAGATGTGCCTCTTTTGAACCATATCATATTTGCTTCTAGATGGATGTGCTAATCTCAATTTGCTGAAATCTACTTTATAATTAAGTTAATCCCAGGTGTGTATCTTTCGTGGGTTTCAAAGAGCTAAATCTCCTCATACTGATCATCTTTAAAAGTGTCAGTCTCCAATTATTAGCACAACTACGAGGCACTTGATGTCTCAAGGACACATGCAGTTTATGCTTCATTACTACAATACTCGGCAATTTAAAAAAAAACAGTAATTCATTGCATAATTCCATAAACATGTTTATTTGCAAGAGGGGCTTGCTTGTTTACAAACAACACCATGCAATAGTAGGATACTTTTCAGGAAGTGGAAGAGAACAGAGGTTGAAAGTTCCCATTCTCTATTTTGTGACAAAAAACGTAGCCTGATATTCTTGCTAGAATTGCTAGAATTGGAGATCGAGCTGGCGTGTGAAAATGGACACCTGGAAAAAGTAAAAACACAAAGGGTCTTGAATGTTAACAGTATATGGTATACATATTATGTTTGATTCTATGCTCCCAGAGTAGTTTCACCTGACTCTTCTTGCAGGAAGCTGTATTAAGAGGAAAATGCTTTACAAGGTATTCAAGATCTTCTTTCAAACATATTCTCACCTCCAAAAAGGGCAAGTGATGCTATGCCCTTGTACTAAAGGCTTAGAAGGACTACAGACCAGTGTTAGACCTCAAGAATGTCAGTACATGTATTCCTCATGTCAGGTCAAAGATGGTGTTACTGCAGGAGACACAGCCTTGTTTGAACCAGGGAGACATCCTGGCATTACAAGACTTACTGGACTCTTACCTTCATGTGTCAATGCATCAGTCATCCCAGAGATTCCTCAGGTTCTGTTCAAACAAACAGCATTACCAATTCCAGATATTGCATTTATGTTTACTTCTTCACTATGGTGTTAGCACCTTTGGTGGGTTTCATTTATAAGAAGGGGATTCAGATTTTTACTTATATGGATGCCTGGCTCATCTCCACCTCTTCTTTTCCTAAGCTGAATCTGCATGCCAAAGGAGTGTGTAAGACTCTGCAGGAACAAGGACTTCTTCTCAACTGCAAGAAGTCTTTCCTGATTCCCATGCAGGATCTGGTATTTAGTTACGGTCAATTCAACACACCAGTGGGTCATGTGTTTCTGCTGGCAGAGAGGAGGACTCTTTGAAGGGAGATCACAGTCTTTTTGGGACAGGATGCTCCTCTAGTTTCACCATGGTCATGGATTCAGGGCCTGATGGCAGCAGAAATCAATGTCCATCCTATTCTGTTGTATAGCTATTCTAGCCATGTTTTAGACATGTTATTTTAGCAAACTAGGCCTGCCATTGTGCACCTAGCCCAGTGACACTGACTTTTGACTAAAAAATTTTTGGGGCGTCACTACTAATGTGTTAAATTGCCCCTTTTACCCCATGCTCAAGTGTCTTTTACCTTGCCATTATTGACATCCATGTTTATATGCTTTTATAAATAGATTTTATTAGGTTTTTATTTCATTTTAGGCTTTGATCCACCTTTGAACTGCCATGGGGAGGGTGTTGTATAGCTGTTTTAGCTATGTTTTAGCCATGTTATTTTACAAACGATGCCTTCCGTTGCGCACTTTAGCCCAGTTACATTATATTCAGCATCGCTTTATTTTTCCAGCATTAGCCACATTTGCGGTGTTGCGGTCTAGTTGTTCTTTTGCCTAGGAAAGCATCACATTCTTAGCACTGCATTTATTTCACTTTGTGCTTTCCTCAAGACTGCAGTCAGATATGGTTGCCAGCAAAAGTAGTACGCTGTGTCTCTGACATTCACAGAAAAATACATGCCCTTACATGGGGACATTTTTCCTAGAACATCCATTGTTTTATTATAAAAACACTTCTCTGTCCCATACACATAAGAGGGAGATTCCAGCCAGATGACCATGACTGCATGCTGATTGCTGAATGTCTTTTGCTACAGCTGCTTGGTTAGACTACTGAATCTCTGGCCTACATGGGGACGGTGTCTTTCTACACAACAGGTTTCCTTGCTCAATTATGGGGGATGATGTCTTCACAGGTGGGAAACCTGAAGGGCTGATTAGTGCTTATTACGCTGTAATTTTGCTTCTAGTCTGTTTTATCATCCTAGTTATTGCCATACATGCCATTTTATGTAAGATGCAGTTACTTCAATAAACCTTATTGAACTATACTCTGCTTCTGTTTCTCTTTGCCTTTGTGAGACTGATGTAACTGAGAGAAAGGGATGCAAACTGATCGACCACAATTCCCCTGACGAGTCTTCGCTGTCATGCACACGGTTTCCACAATCATCCCCACCCTCGGGTGGAGACAAGGCACTGCTAGTTGGCCCGGAAAAACCCGGATTGGACTGACAGGTGTCACATGTTGTGGGATTGTACTAAGCAACTTACAATGAAAGTGATTCTGCTGCCCAAATCCAGCAGTCTCACTAGGATAATGAGAACCTACGTGACAATCCATCCTTCCCTTAATCAATTACTTGCTAGTCCATTGTCTTTGTTGTTTTTAGGAAAACAGTCAAAATGGTACTGTTAGACTTGGTATCCTTGGAGTGGTCTCCCCTAACGTTTTGCCTCTGTTTCCCAGGTTGTTGATGTATGCTGGACACTGTTTTTGCTGTTTTTCATTCTCAGGGCACTTTACCACTGCTATCCAGTACTAAAGCGCAAGTGCTCCTATGTAAAGTATATGTGTAATTGACTTTCCATGATTGGCATATTTGATTTACTAGTAAGTCCTTAGTACAGTGCACTAGAGGTGCCCAGAGCCTGTAAGTTAAATGCTACAAGTGGGCCTTCAGCATTGGTTGTGTCACCCATATTAGTAGCCCTGTAAACATGGCTCAGATCTGCCACTGCAGTGTCTGTGAGTGCAGGTTTAAACTGCCAAATTGAATTGTACCCACTTGCCAGGCCTAAACCTCCCCTCTTTATACATGTAAGGCACCCTTAAGGTAGGCCCTAGCCAGCCCCTTGGGGGGGGGGTGTAGTGAATGTTAAAGATGAGACATGTACTTATGTGCTTTACATATCCTAACAGTGAAATACTGCCAAATTTGTTTTTTACTGTTGCAAGGCCTCTCTCTCTCACAGGTTAACATGGAGGCTGCCTTTAAATATTATTAAAGTGTAGATTCCCTTTGGGAGCAAATAGAAATATGGAGTTTGGGGTCTCTGAGCTCACAATTTAAAAATACATATTTTAGTGAAGTTGGTTTTGAGATTGTGTGTTTGAAAATGCCAGTTTTAGAAAGTAGACATTTTCTTTCTTAAACCATTCTGTGACTCTGCCTGTTTGTGGATTCTGGGTCAGTTTGACAGTTGGGCTGTTTGCACCTCTCTCTAGACAGTGACACAAAGGGAGCTGGGGTGTAGCCTGCATATCCTGATGAGCCATCTGTGCTGGAAGGGAGGGGAGGAGTGGTCACTCCAACCCCCTGGTGTGTGTCTGGGGCCTAGCCTGGACAAGGCAGGATCTAACAAACAAGAGAGACTTTACTTTGAAGTAGGCCTTTTTCAAAGGCAGGAAGGGTTATAAGAAGAACACCCAAACACCCTGAAGATCAGATCACTTCTGGAATCAAGAGGAACCTCTGCCAAGGAGAAGAGCTGAGGAGAAGTGTTGCCCTGCCTCTGACTGTGCTTTGTGGAGCTATTCTGCAGTTACTGCTTCTGCCTTTGAAAGGGGACAAAGACTGGACTTTGTGGTATATTCCCTCTTGAGAAGATTCTCCAAAAACTTGGACTGAGCTTGCCCCCTGTTCTGAAGCCTCAGGGCCATCAAAGACTTCCTCTACCAGCAGCTGGACTCTCTGCTGAGGCTCCTGCCCTGACAAGTGGTGTCCTATCCAGTCCTTGGGCCCTTGAAAGGAGAAGCTGGTGAAAATCAAAGAAAACTGACTTCGGCGACTCCGGACCGACGCCGTTGCCGAATACCATGATTCCGCCTGAAACTGACTCTGTGGTCCTCGCTGGAGTGCGATGACCCTCGCAGGCCCGACATCGCTGCAGCCCTGCCAAAGTTTGCACCTCTGTGGAAGTTGCTGCGACACATTGTGACCGACTCCACCCAAAGTGCACGGATTCAACGCTTTGCACCGATGCCGCCTCACTTCCACCGCTCCGCAGCAAGGACCCAACGCCTCTTTGTGATGCCTCTGTTCATTCACCCTGCAGCACCAGAACCAACGCTGCCTCGGATCCAGCCATTCCGCGATCCCAGACTTTGCGCACTGGCTTGTTTTCACCCTTTACTAAGGTACTGTACCTGGGGGTCTGCGTGACTCCGTACCTGGCTCCGTTGGCGTTGGATTGTTGGGAATGACTCCATCATGATGCTGTGTTATCACCTCATTGAAGCATTTTGTGTTTCTAAATTCTATTTTTGAGTTAAATTTTTAAAAATTCATAACTTGACTGTGTATGTCAGATTTTTGTTGTTTTGGTCTTGTTTTGTTTAGATAAATATTGGCTGTATTTCTAAACCTGTGTTGAGTCATTTTGTGGTGTTTTTACTATATTACTGTGTGTGTTGCTACAAATAATTTACACCTGGTCTCTGAAGTTCAACCTGCCTGCTCATGCCAAGCTACCAAAGGGGTGAGCCGGGGTTAACTGAGGGAGATTCTCCTTTACCCTGACTAGAGGAAGGGTCCTTGCTTGGACGGGGGTAGCCTGACTGCCAACCAAAGACCCCATTTCTAACAGGTACCAATTTCAGACCAACTAAGAGTTCATTGAGTTTCTGTCTGGAGGAATGGAAACTAGCCAGGGGTCTCCCATTCCATATAATTCCAACAAATGTGGTCACCACGAATGCTAGCAAGGTGTGCTGGGGGGCCACTCTGAAATTTTGGTAAATGTAGAAGAAATGGAATCAGCTACAGACTTCCTATACTTCATACCTCAGAGAACTGAAAACATTTCAGTTAGCCCTCCAGGGATTTGCTACTTATGTCCTGGGTCATCATATTCAGGTACAAATAGACAGCAAGATAGTGCTGGGATACCTGAACCATTAAGTGGGGTGCATAAACCAGTCTTATTGGTTATTGACACAGGAAATTGCCATATGTGCAAAATCAAATCTGGAATGCCTGAGTGTGGTTTATCTTTCAAGGAGGGAAAATTGGACAGCAGGCAACCTGAGTCAGATTTTACCCCAAATGACCACTATATCAGTGAGGAAGGAAGTGTTCCAGACTATGCAGAGGCAGTGTGGATATCCAGCAGTGGACCTCTTTGCCAGGAGAGACAATGCTCTGCTTCCACGTTTTTGCACATGTATTCCCTGTGTGAAAGCCTGAAAGTTGGACTCAGTGTCATTCATATCGCTGGAGGAACCGGTCTATGCATTTATATCTCATAAGTAAAGCAGTAAAAATGTACATCTGATCTACATCAACCAGGAATGGTTTCCACAGCTCATGATAGTCCCAGGCATGGAGAGACATCCCTGGTTCTGTTTGTTACTGGAAATGACAGTACAGCCCCATCAGGAGATCCCGAGTGATCTATATCCTATAGTAGGGCCCCTCTTCCTCTGGGTATGTCACTAAAGTTACACCTGAAGGCATGGTTGATAAGAGGGTAAGCCTTTTGATAAAGAATTGTTCAGCAGACGTTGTGTACCTAAAAAAGAATTCAAGGCAACCTTCAACATTAAAGTCATTTTCTAGACACTGGAACTATTTTAGTAAATGGCGAAGTGAGAGAACATTTGACCCAGTGTTAATTGAAAGGTAAATGTGTTGGATTTTTTGTCAGATGAGTTCACTTTGGGTTTAGCCCCTTCAACCTTACAAGCTCAGTGGGAATCTCTTAAAGCTCTCAGAAGTCCTTTTGTAGCCCATCTTCAACTACTGGAGTCAAGACTGTTGAAACGTTTCTTTTTGAAGAGACCTAGATTATTGTGTCTATCTACTGCTTTGGATCTTCTCTTGGTTTTGAGAGCTCTCCAACTGTCATCTTTTCAGCCACCAGAGATGATTAAGGTTTTATTTTTGGTGGCTATTGCATCAGCCAAGAGCATTGTGAAGTTGTTTTTTTTCTGAAAAAAAGGGTATTTCCAGATTAAATTATCCTGAGATTCAGCTCAAACTGTTTTGCCTAGAATTCCTTCAATACCCAACAGAACTTGTGAGGTAGTTTTGTCAGTGAATTTCCCAAATCTCCGGCAAGAGAAGGAGGCTTCTTTGCACCTCTTAGATGTAAGAAGGGCTTTATTATTCTGTGTAAAAAGAACAGAGTGATTCAGAAAGGTAGATAATCTTCTTGTAACCTTTGGGCTTAGCTATCTAGCCTATGAACTGCAAGATTTAGGCTTGGGTAGCCATTCCAAGCGAGATCTTGAAGAAATTACCAATGCGGCATGTGTAATGCAGTCACATGGTCATCTCACAACACATTTATGGACCATTATAGACTAGTGTTGAGAGGTTATATGTCAAATTACTTTGGTTTAGCTGTTTTGAACGTATATGATTTGTAACATATGATATTGATATAGTGTGATAACACATGTATGAATCATTAAAAGTTCATATATTGTCATGGCATTTACAAAGTTATATGTGGCTTTGGTTTGTAAGTGTTATATAATGCTGATTGTTGCTTTGGGATCAGCTCATTCAGTCATTACTGTGGCGAGGAAGACTGGTAAGGAGATAATGCCCACGTTACTTACCAGTAATCTTCATTACTCCGAGTCCAAGTCTTCCATGCCACAGTCAGGTTTCCTATCCCTCACTATCCTTTCTTGATTTCAGCTTTTTGAAGGTTGTAAGGTGTGCCAAGGATGAGATGAGGAAAGGGTGGGGCTTCTTTTTGTATGCTAGTCTAAAGAAAGAGGGATTCTGCCATCTTAGGGGAGGAATAGGAACAATTAGACTGCAATTATTTTTCTTTGAAATGTTCTACAGAGAAGTTATTGCTCATTCACTGACTATTGTGGAGGGAAAGACTTAGACTTGGATAATGAAGATTACCAGTAAGTATCTAGGGCATCTCTAGCCCGTGCTATTTGCCCCCTTTCACTTGCTCATTTTTAACTAAAAATATAGATCTCTCTGTTCACAGTAATTTGTTGAGTTGTTTCAACCATTCCATCCTATAAAGTGCAATGATATTTGACGTTGTGGTATCATATTGAATATAAAGCTGAAGCCTCACTGCCATGGTAAATAGAATTCTTTATGATAGCCTTATAGATAGCTGCCTTGGACTAAACTAGTTGTTAAAGGACCTGAACCTAAGTTACTAGCTCAAGCTGTAGACAAGGGCCTACAATGAGGGAGAGGGCCTTTAACAACCTGTATATACGAAGGCTGAAGAGCTATAAGCCTCTTCGAACATTAGCCCCTCTGAGTGCATTATGATCTAAATTAAAAAGCGAGAAACAGAAAAACAACCACTGGAATGCGGGAACAGAAGGCATATACCAGCTGTTATTAGACCTGGGCCACTCCATTGTCTTCAACTGTGCTCTTACCATTCTAATGTTTTCGTTTTGGTATCACCCCCTTGGTAAACCATCTATGTTTCATTGTGTGGTGTCCTTATCTGTGCAGCTGTGTGGTCTGGCTTGATTGCTATATATTGCACCACAGTCTGGTTCAGGGAAAACGTGAACGTGAGCAGTGAGCGTTGAATACACATACACATGTTAAGCAGTATGTTTTTATATGAAAGATCTCGCCTCATTGTTCTTGACATTTTTCACCAAGGGAAAAGCACTTTAAGTTGTTTTTTATCCTATCAATAGTATTCCTACGGTAAAATATAATGAATGAAGAATAGGGTCTCTTGCATTTTTTAAAACGTATCCAAGGTACTGTGTTTTGGAGTAGTAGTCATTTGCACAGCTCTGAATTTTGGGTTACCCATACTATTATGTAATTCAGAGAGCATTTTACAAAATGCATTCTTTCTTGCAGATTGGCTTATGTTCAGAGGCCACTAAATATGGAGAAATGCATTAGGTAATAACAAAGTACTGTGTTGTGTTTTCACATTTCCCTTGATAAAAACAGTAGCCCACTTGTGTGGATGAGCCTATTATCTTCAACAGGAAACACCAAAATGCAAAGTGGAGACACCAACATTTGTTTGTCAATCATAACCCATTTTGGCCATATGACTTGTAGCAGTATTTGAGCCTGAGTTCAGCTGGTACCTAGGAAAATCTACTAAACGCACACATTTGTGAACACTTGACACCTACGAAAGTCTAGGGAGGTGGTGTGACTGGTGTGAATCACAGCACCTTTTTATCTTTAAATGTCCTGCAAACATTAAACCTAAAATCAAGAATTTTCGATAGATTTATGTGAGAGGAAGTTCCAGAAATATGCAAACAAGTATGCAGACAGTTCTTGCCACACAGCATTCCCACATTTCTTCCAATAAAAACAGTAACCCACTTGGTGTGGGTGGGCCTAATGCCCGTAGCAGGAAAAGCCCTTGTTTCAGGTTTTACATCAAATATATAGATTCAGGAAACTCAGGAGCAGACAATGTCAACCCTGACAATAGAGAAGATGCTACAGAAAGATCAATGAGATTTACAGTAGACCCAGCCTTATTAATTTGTTGGGATGGAAAAAAAGATCACTTTGTCTACTCAAAACAAATAGAGACACATGATGATCAAAATGAACAAGCACTTCATCCCTAAAAGTTAACAGGCTGTAGAAGTCACCACATTAGATGTAGGTAATATCCCAAACATGCATGTGTGGCAAGCGATCCTTACTGGAATAAATGTAACAACACAATGCCTGCTGTAAACAATTGTGCTTGGTGTGCAATCCATAGCCAAATAAACAAGGACACATTCATTTGGGCTTGATAAGTATTGACAAAGATAATTAATTCAACCTTAAGGCCAACCAATGACTTTCAAATGGGCAAGGGCCTCTACTTCTGCAATGGCCATTGCCATTACATGAATTAACTATATGCCACCAACGCCTAACGTTTTATTCCCATACTTGGCTTTCATTGAAGACTGAGGTGACTGCATTGTTGTGAACGGTATGGCTCTCATGGAAAAGAAAATCATAGATGGCACACTGATTTGGAAATACCTGAATTAATTAATAATATGAGCGAGACTTACCTGCACTTGTAATTTTTAATGTTCGAGTGATTATTTTCAGTGCATGTGCTATGTGTCTCTGGTAGAGGTGCTTATTTGATTAGTCTTTAGTTAACTAAATGCAAGCATCACTCGATTGTTCTGACGTCTCTTAATTTACCTTGACTCTAAGTCTTAATTTACTTTCCTTCTCTTGTTCATCAGGTCTGTTTGTTATTAGTAGAGAGGGAAATCTGCACTTAACATCCACAACAACCAGGAAGAAGACCCATCTCTAATGATCTCCTTACAGATGAAAAGAAGCACAACACAATATACTAGAAATAGAGTCATTTATTCAGAATAATCCTGATGGGTAGCTATAGTGTCAAGAGCGAAGTGATTAATGTGGCGGACATGAAGGGCATAGCTCAGCTTACTTTTTAAAAATGTTGTGATCAGCCATTCAGGGTACATGCAGATAGCTCGGTGTGGTATTAGATTGATCTTTATTTAACAATTATTATGAAAATGTTTGTTTCTCACACCGAGACCTTGCACACTCCATTTACCTTGAGTCAACTATTGTCCTTTCCTTTTCTCATTCAACAGGTCCTCTCCTGCAAGGAACAACGGTGGTACTTCTGTTCTGCATTTCAGGCCTACTCCCAGGATAGACAATGCAGCCATTTTTATGCAACATCATTATAACTTTTAAATATTTTTGTGTTGATTTAACTGTCATCTTTCTTCAATGAAAAATTGATTTGTGTTTGGGTACTAGTAGATAATGATGACTTCAAAGGGGAGGACAGTACCTAGATATCACTTATGGAAAGAGGCATGCAATACAAGTCACAAAGGCAGTGGGGCATGGCTATGTTCATATTTCCGACATTGCGGGAAGGTGGAGTGCTGAACTGACAAAGCCATTGCAAGGGAGCTAATGTAAGGAGAGTTAGAAAGAGAACTTTGGAACTTTTTCTCTGATAATAAGACGATGTACCTTCCCAGATATGCCAGGAATGCTACTGATGAACAAACAGTATAGCAACCTACTAAATTATTAAAAGTCAGACAGAGTTTTAGATAATATAGCAATACTTATTTTTTTTTAAAAACACAACCACCCGCACAAGCTGAAACCAACACATCAACTCCTTAAACCCTAAAAAATGACAGACTACTCCTTCCCCAGCTCGTCCCATTCACACCACCTGCAACAGACACATCTTTCACTAAACCCTAATAAACAACAAAACGAACCCATTATCAGCTGATCAGACCCACAACTGACCGACACCGAACCCTACAAATAACGCCAAACCAACACTTCTGTAACTCATGCAAACAGATGCAATCCCTCTCTGAAAAAACACCTCTCTGAATGTGTCCAATCTCTCCCTCTGTTCCTTACGAACAGGGTCTGCAGACCTCTAGCACCTTATAGGGGAGGACCTCTGTGGGTGTGAATGCTGTAGCTGACTGGTGTGCAGAGGGCAAGAGTAGCTCGCTTGCTTGTGGTTCTTCGGATTCCTTAGTTGAAAGGTTGTGGGAGCAGCTGCTGTTGTTTTTGCTGCCTCCTCTTCTTTCACATCTCCAATAAGCCAAAAGAGTGCCACAATTGCCTGTGTTTTCACCAGACACAGTCAAGAGCCTGTAAATGTAGAGTCTAGTGATGTGTGTCTTCGTGGCCTCCACTAGGGTCCGTAGGGTGGTCTAAGCAGAGAAGAAAAAGGTGGCAACTGTAGTACCCACATAATACACGTGTGTTTGGGGACACAAAGCTACAGGTTCTTCTGTGTAGGACCATTGGGTTGTTTCATAAATAGTTATGATTTACAGTAATTGCTATTAACGAATCCATTGCCACCAACTACAATAATTAAGAAAATGGTTTTAGCTCGAATGGATGAAAAAAGGTTTTAAAAATTAGCTGATGAAATGAAACATTTACCAGACAACGTTAACTTGTATTTAAAAAAATCTTCAAACTACATGGATATGCTGCAACAGAAACACTAAGGCCCATATTTATACTTTTTGACGCAAAACTGCGCTAACGCAGTTTTGCGTCAAAAAAATTAGCGCCGGCTAACGCCATTCTGAAGCGCCGTGCGGGCGCCGTATTTATTGAATGACGTTAGCCGCCGGCGCCGTCTGGTGTGCGTTAAAAAAAACGACGTACACCAGGCAGTGTCGGCGTAGGGGAAAATGGAGCTTGGGCGTCAAGAAATGGGGCAAGTCAGGTTGAGACAATTTTTGCGCCTCAACCCGATTTGCGCCATTTTTTTTTCACTCCCAACCCCCATAGAAATGACTCCTGTCTTATCAAAGACAGGAGTCATGCCCCCTTGCCCAATGGCCATGCCCAGGGGACTCCTGTCCCCTGGGCATGGTCATTGGGCATAGTGGCATGTAGGGGGGCACAAATCAGGCCCCCCTATGCCACAAAAAAAAATAAAAAAAATACTTACCTGAACTTACCTTAATGTCCCTGGGATGGGTCCCTCCAGCCTTGGGTGTCCTCCTGGGGTGGGCAAGGGTGACAGGGGGGGTCCCTGGGGGCATGGGAGGGCACCTCTGGGCTCCTTCAGAGCCCACAGGTCCCTTAACGCCTGCCTTTTGCAGGCGCTAAAAAACGGCGCAAAAGCGGCCGTACGTCATTTTTTTGGACCCGCCCACTCCCGGGCGTGATTTTTGCCTCGGAGTATAAATCCGACGCACATGCCTCGGAGTCGATTTTTTAGACGTGAACGCCTACCTTGCATCTCATTAACGCAAAGTAGGTGTCCACGCTAAAAAATGACGCTCACTCCATGGACTTTGGCGCTAGACGCGTCTAACGCCAAAGTATAAATATGGAGTTAGTTTTGCATCAAAATTGTGTCAAAAAAAACGACGCAATTCCGGCGCAAACGGAGTATAAATATGCCCCCAAGCTTATTACTTTGTGCAGCACAATTTATTCGGTTTTTCATGCGACATAATTTTGGTCAACTACTGCCGCATAATACTAATTCCAATGGCCCTGTCCTTCACCTACTCAGCGCCCAGACCGCACCACATGCTCCGTAATTTATTACCCTTTCAACAAATATTGTTCCTCGTTTAGTATGCAACTGTTTTGCTTATACTTAGTTTAGTTTAGTTTCTGTAGGGGTTAGTATAATGGAAGGTAGAAGATGGGCGGTTGTACGTTATGAAATAATAAGAAACTTAGGAAGAAGATGAGGGAGAAATGTGGAACATGCTGTGAAGGGAGGTGGTTAGTATAAGTACTGATGGGAAGCATACCCTGTTCTACCTATTAAATGGCAAAAAGACCTAGACACAAACATAGGTGGTTGAAAAAGGTCGGGCCCAGTTTAAGGGCAAGAAAGGCTTTCCATTCTATGGTTAAAACATACTAGTTGTCATTAGGAAAGGAACTTAACTTACCACTAACTCCAGCAACCACTTCCCTTTTCCCCTGGTTTTGATTCTTCCTCTCTAAGGTTGGCTATAGAAAACAAGTGTGTTTCTTTCATAATGTTACTATCGACCAAAGTAGATTTACATGTAAAAAGCCCTTAAAACCCATTTCCAATTATTGATAACAAAATTATCTGTTTAAAAGGATTCATCCTATATATTGAAAATCAACATAGTCAAAAATTAAAAAAGCATTATAAATTAAAAAAGAGGGGGAAAGAAAAGATCAAGAAAATAAGAAAAAAAGAACGGGGGAAAAAGTAAATACGGCATCAGACAGAGGCTGCAGCAATAATCAAATAAGGAAAAATTGAAAAGAAATAGAAAAGTAAACTGGAGGAAATATGATTAGGAATAGGGAACTGAGAAGGAAGAAAAAAAGAGATATATGGGGTTAATAGACACCAAAATAGGTAGAAGAGGCAGGTTCAAAAATGCCCTTTCCCTGGTCTTCTTTGTTTGTCCTGAAAAGAGGAAAGAAAAAGAAGACACTGATTAGCAGTGTCAACTCCTCTATGCAGGTGCAAAAATAAAGGGTGAAAAAAGTTACAGCTTTTGTAACCAATCTTGTCTGACTTTATCCTAAACGTAAGAGTTCTTTGTCCTAGACAATACTTCTAATGATATTCATCCTCCTCTTGAAATGATGTCAAACAACATGCTGCTTTTATACAAATGTGACATCTTCATCGCACAGTCCCAGCAAGATTTGGCAGTAAATACACTAAGCAGCACTAAGCTCTATGGGAAGCTTATGGACAGGGCATGAGCCTCTAATTTTACTCTTGTGTTGCGAATACACAGATCTACCTTCAGACATGTGCCCCTGGAGAAGACCTTACAAATAATGATGATGAAAAGAGTCCCTTTGGAGATTGCATTTATCACTGCATGTGGGCTGATAATCCCAGACTCATTGGTACTACAAGCAGGGGTGGGCAGAACTCGCAGTTTCACTCCGTGAAATTCTGCAAAGTTAGGCTAAAACTCTTCAAGATTGCGTAGTTATGCACACGAAAACTCTGGAAAGAATCATCTTCGGAAAGAACCTTAGGGTGTCGGGCAAGAGTGAGGGGCAGCCGTGATGCTTTAGTGCCCATCTGGGGAAAAATTTATTGTAGGGGCGGGTAGTAACAGCAACTCTTGCACTTACGCACCAGCATGTCCAGTCAGTGTGCGGTCTCCATATAGACGCTACTACACTGAGCACTCATCTTGCCTTACATAGGCCCAGTGGCATCTCGCTGGTGGGGGCGAGGAGTGCTAGTGAGAACTGAAACATTGAAAACTGTCTCTCCAGCGGGTGGTGCCGACTGCTTCCCCCGCAGACAATAGCCCCATGAGCCGATCTGCTCACCCTCTCCGCTACAGCATGGCAGCAGGCGGCATGGCACAGTGGCTGCTTCGGGGAGCTCTGTGGTTCCTGGTTCCCACACTCAGGCGTAGGCAGTTCTGCTGTGAAGTGGGCAGCGGCAGAGCCGGTTCTACAGGGCTGCGGAGCGTGAACGGTGGATGGTGGGTGGCTGCAGGCTAGATACTCACAGGCGAGAGTCAGTGGGCCCACTCAGTCTTCATCTTCTAAGTTACCTCCTCAGCCTGCTGCCCGCAGGGGATCCAAAGGGGCTAGGGTCGGGGCAGCACCGGTGTGGCCCCTCCGCTGCCTGGGGCTCAGTGCAGCACATATGGGCCGCTGAAACTTCCCATCCAGCAAAGGTGAACAGGCTGCAGGGACCCTCTGCAGTCACCTGCCCTGTGCCGACTGGACAAGCAGCATAGGTTCGTCAAGATGCAAGAAGCTGTAGTCTGTATTGAAAAGGGACTAGAAACCCCAGTTCACCAAATTAAGGCCCATATTTATACTTTTTTAGCGCCGCATTTGCGCCATTTTTTTTATGCAAAACGGCGCAAACTTGCAAAATACAATTGGGGCATATTTATACTCCGTTTGTGCCGGAATTGCGTCGTTTTTTTTTACGCAATTCCGACGCAAAACTAACTCCATATTTATACTTTGGCGTTAGACGCGTCTACCGCCAAAGTCCATGGAGTTAGCATCATTTTTTAGCGTGGACACCTACTTTGCGTTAATTATATGCAAGGTAGGCGTTCCTGTCTAAAAAATCGACTCCGAGGCATGTGCGTCGGATTTATACTCCCGGGCAAAATTCACGCCCGGGAGTGGGCGGGTCAAAAAAAATGACGTACGGCCGCTTTTGCGCAGTTTTTTAGCGCCTGCAAAAGGCAGGCGTTAAGGGACCTGTGGGCTCTGAAGGAGCCCAGAGGTGCCCTCCCATGCCCCCAGGGACAACCCCTGTCACCCTTGCCCACCCCAGGAGGACACCCAAGGCTGGAGGGACCCATCCCAGGGAGATTAAGGTAAGTTCAGGTAAGTGTTTTTTTTTATTTATTTTTGTGGCATAGGGGGGCCTGATTTGTGCCCCCCTACATGCCACTATGCCCAATGACCATGCCCAGGGGACAGAAGTCCCCTGGGCATGGCCATTGGGCAAGGGGGCATGACTCCTGTCTTTGCTAAGACAGGAGTCATTTCTATGGGGGTTGGGAGTGAAAAAAAATGGCGCAAATCGGGTTGAGGCGAAAAAATTGCCTCAACCTGACTTGCCCCATTTCTTGACGCCCAAGCCCCATATCCCCCTACGCCGGCGCTGCCTGGTGTACGTCGTTTTTTTTAACGCACACCAGACGGCGCCGGCGGCTAACGCCGGCTAACGTCATTCAATAAATAGGGCGCCCGCATGGCGCTTCAGAATGGCGTTAGCCGGCGCTAATTTTTTTTACGCAAAACTGCGTTAGCACAGTTTTGCATCAAAAAGTATAAATATGGGCCAATTGTATTTTGCAAGTTTGCGCCGTTTTGCGTCAAAAAGCAGCGCAAATGCGGCGCTAAAAAAGTATAAATATGGGCCTAAATGACTAGGCACAAAAGGCAAAAAATCTTACTCTCCTAATATGGCCTGTGCAGTGGCATCTTTGTACTGGCGGATGGTAAACTCTGCCACGTGGCAGAGTTTTTGCCAGACTCCGTGCTCCAAGCGGAGCGCAGAGTGGCAAAACTCTGTGAACTCCACCAGCGGAGCGAAGTTTACTGCCTACCCCTAATTACAAGCCCTGTGGGAACATCAGAGATACGGTGTCTTTTACCTATAAACACTTCACCTTCTAGAAAAGTGAAAATTCCCAGTAAACTATTAGGCAAAACGCGCTGGAATCTGGAACAGAAACACAGTTTTGTACACCTTTATTACCCAAAAGAGGTTTGGGGTATTACTTCTGCCACCCGAGCTTCAGGTGGAAGAATTATTGGTAATTCCAGGGCCCACTCCTAATGGCTCCCTGAATGGAAATAATGATAACCTGAACAAGTCCAGAATTGAGATACTGCTTCTTGGCACCTATCACCTAATTTTGCTCCTTCATGACTGGATTGGCCATTCGGACACTGGCATTTCCCAGATGGGCTGCAGTGTAGGAGGCTCCTCTCCAAATATGATAAGATAACATGAACAAACCATGACCCCAGGGTCCTTTATCAGTCAAAGCCTCCTGTTTTTTGAGTAGGCTTTTTGAGTAATTTTTTCAAAGCTGATTTTGGTTTCCTGTCCAGCCCTGCACCTCATCCCCTCAATGCTCGCTCGTCAACGTAGCACAGCAAAACACACCATCACAGCACACACTAGAGCAGCATGATCTCGAAATACAGGTCCGCATGACTGCAGCGTGAGAATTCTCTGCATATGACTCCTCCTAGCCTAGCAGATGGCGTCTGTTATTCGTGTTCACTGCGTGGGAGCCTGAGATCACTGAGGCTGCAACACTACCGTTCTTTATTTCTACAGAAATGGCAGAGCTAATGGCGCTGCAGCCCTCAGGAGCCTGACCTTCCCAGGGGGCCTTCCACCTTCTGCTGGTTAAAGAGCTCTCAGCTCCGCTCCACTGTGTCGTGCAGGCATAAACGCTGCCTCCGCCGACACACTCAGTTGCATATGCCCTCTGTATGTATTGTTGAGCATCATCAGGTGAGATTTACTATTCACACTGCACGAACACCTCCAGGGAGAGAGTTCAGTCAATAGCTTTAGTTTGAAATTTTAACCATGCAGTCTGGAAACAAAGGTCATTCCGACGGAGATTATGTGAAAATACAACTCCTGCAGGCATTTGCAATTTATTGCTGTAGAGGGCGGTGTTGCAGTAAATGCTAGCCAGCAAAGGAGCTCAGAGGAATAATGCACATGCTGTAAATCATGCAAGCTAAAGGTCACAGATTTGAATTTTATGAGGCTGGCTCAGCCCTTCATCCTTTTGAAGCTGATATACTGATTGGCAATGAGCATTATGTGAAGCACTTTGCTACCAGGTTGCACTTTCATAGAATTTAAACCAATTTTCCTTAAGAGGAAGGGTGAAGATTACGACTGCGCCACTGCCCCGCACTTTAATATTGGTCTGCTCATGTAGTTTTATTTATACAGAACATTGTACGTTACTATATTGCTGCTTCATCGTGTGCACCTGCAACGTCACTCTAAGTATATATTTATTATGCTTAACTCTCCACACATCGGCCCACCTTCACAAGGTAGTGGCAATCAATGCATTGGATGCAATATTTTTGCCATGCATTATTGTGACTGCCATGAGACAGAAGGTGGCTCGGAACTGAACAAGCAGATTCTTTCTGGTAGCACTTTTTAAACAGAAACCAGATTCTACTCTGAGAAATATTTTTTCTGGTGTTCTAGCCTTCTCGAAATATGGGTTGTTCTTTCATACCACCGAATAGGTATGTGTAACCTACACCCCTTCAGATATCCCCTAGAAGCACACCATTTTCTTTCCCAGTAAGGTGATCTGTTGCAAGAGCAACAAGAAGCTACTTCGATGCCAAAAGAGGCATTCAATAACATATCCTATAACTCATAACAAGATAAAATAATGTCATGTCTAGCATTTTTGTAGGGTGGAAGTTATGTCCAAGTCCTTGACACATCGTTTGGACACGTTGCAGCGAACCCGTCACTACCAGTATGTATGCCAGTAATACAGAGGTATGTGAGATGGGACAGGTGGCTGCTTTTTGCAGAATTTGTTCTACATATCTGATAACTGACTCATATGTTGATTGTGCTACCCTATTGGTTTAATGAAAGATCTAAGTGTGGAGCATCAGAGTAGCTTTGAAGTCTTCTTGGGGAATACACCAGGATCTCTCTCTTGCTCAAGATTAAGGATCTTTGGTGTGACTTAATGCAAAGTATGCTTCTGCCTTTGAGGGAATTTTCAGTGTTGTTTTGTAGAAAGATATGGATATACCAGGATTCAAAGCATGCAGAGACACATCTTGTAGCCTTCGTGAACACAATGTGGTTTTGTATTTGCCTATATTTAAGGGTAGTGTTAGAAACTGGATTTCTGGGTGGCAGAGGTAAGCACCCTGTCCAAGCAGGAATCACACCCTAGGTTAACCTGTGCTCACCCTCTGGAAGCTTGGCACAGAGCAGTCAGGCCTGATAGAGGCAATGGTTTAAGTATTTGTGCAACACTTCAGACAGTAAAACAGTGAAACACCACACAAAAGATACCACACATGGTTAGAAAAATAGAGCTTAATTTAACAAATAAATTAACACCAAAATGACAGGAAACCAATGAGTAGAACTTGTGATATGAATTTTTAAATGATAAACTGTAAAATAGTGCTTAGAAACAAGAAGAACCAAATAGGGACATATGGTTGTGCTGGAAAGGAACAATGTCAAGAGTTTAGGCTGACCATGATGGAGCACGGCCTGGCTACAGGGACCTAATGAGGCCCGTGGAACAAAAGTACCTTAATCTTGGTTACTTTGATGGAGATGTGGGGAGCAGAGGAGGGGATGAGCAGGTGTGGATCTCCGCAGCAGAGAAGATGCGTCAATTTTCTCCACGCAGCAGCAGCGATGCAGTTATGCCAGGGTGCGGTGGTTCCGAAGGTGATGTGCAGGAGTGGATCTCCGTAGCAGAGGATATATGTTGATTTTCCCTGCGTAGCAGCAGATATGCGGAAAGTTTCTTCACACAGTAGGGGGAATGCGGTGGCTCTGAGGTGGGGTGATTCAGAAGGTGATTCGCCGGTTCTGGCCTTGCAGTAGCAACAATGCATTGGAGTTAATTTCTGCAGTAGAGGTGATGCCCCGGTTCCTATCCAAGCAACAGGTGCGATGTGCCAGTTCTGTCCCTTGCAATAGCGATGATGCATCTGTGCTGGCTGGAGCAGCACTTTCTACCAACTTCCAAAGGCCAAGGACGGGATTGGCACCAATTGACGGGACAAGACTCATGGTTAGCAGAGTCCAGAGGCTGTATCAGATGACTTGAACGTATTTGTGTCCCTGAACCTTCAGAAAACAGGAGGTAAGCAAGAACTTGGGATCACCTTGGTTCTGGGTCAGAGAGGTGCAGTTCCAGTCTTCCAGTCCTTCTCACAATCAGTCAAGGAGGGCAGAGGCAGTTGGTCAGCACAGCAGAACAGGAATCCAGAAGAGTATCAGTCCAGCAGAGTGGCAGTCCTTGTAGCAGCACAGTCATCCTTCTTCCTGAGAGAGTATCCTCAGGTCCAGAAGTGCACTAAGTTGGTGGTGTCTGAGGTTCAGTATGTATACACAGTTGTGCCTTTGATGTGGGGTAGACTTTAATGAGATGCCTGTGAAGTGCATAGAGTCCCTGCCCTTCCTGCCCTGGCTCCAGACTCACTACTGGGGGAGTATGCAGCCCTTTGTGTGTGGAAAGGACATAGCCTATTCAGGTGTAAGTGTCAGTGGTGTCAGCTCCGCCCTCCCATCCTGCCCAGGATGGCCCATCAGGCTGTGGATGGCCCATCAGTCACACCTAAGCTCCCTTTGTGTGTGGCTGCCTAGAGGAAATGCACAAAGCCAAGCTGTCGCCCACCCCAGACGTGTATTCAGAGACAGGAACAAGCCATTAAAATGGCGAAAGTAAGAACATTACAACTTTCTAAATGTGGCATTTTCTGAATCATAATAAAAAATCCCACTTTACCATAAATTGTTATTTAAAATTGTGATTCCAGAGACACAAAACCTGGAGGTCCCATCCTTTCACAATTGACAATTACACTTATAAAAGGTAAAAAGGTAATACCAATGTTATCCTATGGAAGAGATAGGCTTTGCAGTAGTGAAAAACGAATTTAAGAGTTTTTCATTACTAGGACATGTAAAACTTATCAGTACATGTCCTGCTTTTTAAATACATGGCGCCTTGCCCTTCGGTTTCCCAAGGCCTACTTTTGGGGTGGCTTTTATGTATTAAAAAGAAAGGCTTGGGCCTGGCAAGTGGGTTAGGTTGCTAGATCGATATTGCATTTTAAAACTACACACAGACTGCAATGGCAGGGCTGAGATATGTCTGAAGTGCTACTGAAGTGGACAACACAATCATCGCTTCATGGCCACTAGTACCATTTACTTTACAGGTCCTGGGCACAGGTAGTGTGCTTTACTAGGGCCTTATAAGTTAATTAAATATTTCAATTGCAGATAAGCCAATGTTACCATGTTTTCAGCTTAGAGCACATGCACTTTAGCATTGGTTAGCAGGGGTAACGTACCAATAGTCCTAAAGCCAACAAAAACGAATTCAGCAAAAAAGGGGCGGAAGAAGGCAGAAAGTTAAGGGATGACTCTGTAGAAAGGGCCATTTCCAATAGCTAGGTACTTCCAAAGTTTGATGGTTTAGACCGAAAAGTAAACATATCTTATTCTTGATTTATTGCAGTGTTGCACTTTCATTAGTGGCATAGATGATAGCACTTAGGCCATGGAGTGTGTAATCTTTGCTGGTGGAACCTCATTGATAATTGGAGTGCTCCTTGAGTTATAGGCAGTGTGAGTCGACATGGAACTAGAAGTTAATGAAGTATCAAGAGGAGCCGAGTGATGTGATCCCACAGTTTACTATGTATAAAAAGTATGACTATTGCGCTTATCTACTATTTTAATTTATTTAATAGAAGCTGACATTCTCCTAGTTAGGACCAGGCACAATTTTAGTTATGCTGTCACTGCCTCCAGAAATATCCCAATATTGTGTCAAAGGAATTTTGTGGAATTCTGTATGATTTCAGTTACATGAAATATCAAAAAATTGTATCACGTGGACCACTGGTTCGAACAGAAAATGTGTTAAAGAAGAAACTTCCCCCTTGCTAAAAGTACCAGCTGGTATCTTGAGTGACTTTTTTAAGTGAGGCACGCCGATTTAAATTTAACAAGGCATGCCTTGTTAAATTACTAGGCTTTTCACTATGTCAACTAAGATGGTTGCTATCATACTTCTGTAATCCAGGGTGGGATATCCTACAAAAGTGGTCAGTTTCAACATCTGAGGAATTCTGTTTTGTCGGGATTTAAGTGGTTAGTGGTAGTCCATTTTTGACAGCTATTAGTCAAATAGGCATATTTTATGTATATATTTATTTGTTTGTTTCCAAAAATACATCCTACAGAAATATGGAAAACTGCACAGTCACTAATAAGACAGATAAAATCTTTGTATACACAATTCTGTTAAAGAGGGCCAAAATGAGTATACTATTTGCAATATTTGAACTCTATGCAATCCGAAGCATTACAATAAGTAAACTGAACAGTGCTTCCTTACTAGACAATCAGTCATCCTAATAGGTAATACATAATCTCATATAAGATTTATAAGACCATCATATACAAGATACAATTTAAAATATCCATGATAAATACAATCTTAGCATTGCTTGACCTCTGATAACAAGTCTTAGACTGTGACATCAAATCAACACTGATCACTGCAAGCAGAAAAGCCCCAATGCTCTTATCCAGAACTTTGGAAAGATAACAAAAGGTCCCTTCATCTCCCAAATTTTCCATTGAATGCTTAACAGAGTTTTTACCCAGCTGATAGTTCCTATCTGACTATAAGCAGGCCATTTCAGCTGTTGAAGCAGAACCTCTCCCTTTCCCATTTTAGTTTGCTTATCAGAATTTCAAAAACATCAAACTTAAGCTGGGAATTAAAAGCAAATAAATTAATTTAGTGGAAAAGGAGGTCTGAGCGAGACTTGGTGTCTCCCACAATCTCAACAGAAAATGTAGAGTTATCCTTATTTTTTTATTGGGGAATCAAAACCTCAGGGCACAGGTTTTAGCTAATAAGTCAATAGGTCAAACCTAGGTCATCGCAATGCTTGAATTATTGTATTTCTAGGGACAGACAAAGGATTCTTAAAGCACATCCTTTCCAAACTATCCCAGCTTACTCGATTACTGAGACATGGCAGCTGTGCTCCATATTAAGTTTGCGGAACACGTTTGCCTTGAATTGCTTTCTTTCAAGGGTCAGCTGATAACCCGCCACACAGTGCATCAAACATGTTTAGAGCATTTAAGTAGTTATTAGAGATGTTTTTAAGACTTCTTAGGTCTCGGTGACAAGACTGAGTTTTTAGTTTTATCTGTATTAATCATAGGTTTATTACTGTCGCAGTATGCGCAGAGGGCATTCAGTTTTTGCTGCAGGGCATTGGAAATATAGAACATGAGAAAAAGGTCAGCATACATAACGCATAGAAGATGATAAGCTTCTGTTTTAAGGGAGAAATAATTAGTCATAGCAAGGTTAACTGGAAGATCAGAAATGAATGAACTAAAAAAAGGGAGAGCTAAAACACAACCCCGAAGAAGCCGATTTTTGACATGAATTTTATTTCATATAATGCATTTCCAGTAGGCCCACATGCACCCAATTTTGTGAATGGAGCTTTTGGATCATAAGCAAAACGTCAGATGGAATTTTGTAATCGTTTGTAGACCAGATCAAATGCGGACCAAGAGTCGACAAGGCAGCAACATAATTTACCAACAGAGTTCACCAACAGTCCTGCCACCATTCAAAGGGCCAGGCAGCTATCCACTGTGGAATAGTTTTCCCTCCAACATCCTTGCTATCTCAGAATGGCACCCGCTTCAAAGGTTCAGTTTTCAAAATTAAATAAATGTAAAAATCTTTGAAGTTGTATCTAACAAGAAAATAAGACGATAATTGGCAGGTTGAGATATGTTGCCTTTCTTAGGATTTGGTTTATGATGGCACCTCATGGAGAGTCTGGGCCCATTTAAATTATTACTCAGGGTGTAAGCATAGTAGGTATGGTGACATTGAGGCTTGAGAATGTAAAAATGATCTGCATGTTATCTGCACAATTAAAACAAGGAAGATGGATATATTGTATTAATATTGTCAGAGGGCTGAGGTAGGTGGGGTGAAGGGGGATAATCCAACCAGAGAAGCCCATGTATCAGGATGGTACCAGGTGGAAGTATATAGAGGATTGAAAAGTGATCTCATTTTGTCAGGAAGAAATCTGTCCAAAGAAATGCTTTGCCATCAATACTTAGATCCTTAAGTCTTACTGATAGCGCTGGATTATGAACTGTGCTGACTGCAGCAGTCATCTAGCAGAACCAATACAGCTGACCAGATAAATCAGCCCAGATACTGAGCTCATCCAAAGTTGAGAATGCAAGCCTTCTGCAGAGGGTGCACGCTAGCCTGCACATTGGAGGGGTCTTATTTCTGCGATAAAGTCCAACACGTGGGCAGTAGCCCACTCTTTTAATCATTTGGTATTGGTCTTCAATATAAAAGATTTTTTATTGTGAAGACCAAGTTACTTTAGAAGCATCTTAATGAATACATGTATAAGATTTGGTATTATACTCGTGTTGAAAGAGCAAATAGCATGTTTCTATATTGTTCCTGCTTAGTTTTCAGTCACAGAGATTCCTTGAAATGTGGTGGGGGAACAAGATAATGTTGGGATGAATGTCATGTGCACAGTTTTGTTAATCTGTGTTGCCCTGTACTGGTGAATTTTTGGAAGCCCAATGTGTGTTCTCTCGGTGCACTGAACAGTCATGCAAGTCAATTGAATTTACCTCTATACCTGTGTCTTTTGTTTGACATCAGAACTGTGCTCTTATGTGGCGCTCCCCAAAGATGCCCCTTTTGAAGCAGTGGCTATAGCCATTTCTTCAGGTCTTTGTGGGATTAACAGTGGTGGTAGTATGATCTCTGGTCTGAGGCATAGACTTTTTTTTTTACCTGTGCTCTGGTGGTGGGACTGTTTAACAGCTCACTCGTGTACTGATTTGTCTCCAATTATTGGGTGCTTGGGATTGTTCACATCACATACATATGTGAAGGTTAAATCTGTGTGGCTAGTTTCACATGTGCTTCTGGATAGGTGTTGGAAATGGCCCTTTTTTCAGGGTTATCACCAAACCTTTTGCTTCTGACCTCTTGTTTTTGATCCTCTCCTGAATTTCGTTTTTGCTGGCTTTAGGGCTCTGGGCACTTTACCACTGCAGACCAGTGCTAAAGTACCAGTGCTCTCTGTCTAAAAGGCATTGGTGATTGCTTTATCCATGATTGGCATATATAATTTACCAGTAAGTCCCTATCATAGTGCACCAGGCATGCTCAGGGCCTGTAAAACAAATGCTCTAGTGGGCATGCATGAGTGGCCCTGCAAACATGCCCCAGGCCTGCAATTGCAGTGCCTGTGTGTGTGCAGTTTTAAGCTGCCATTTCAGCAAGTGCACTCACTTGCCAGGCCCAAATCTTCCCTTTTACTACATGTACGTCACCCCTAGGGCAGGCCCAAGGCAGCCCAATGGAGAGTATTTAAAAGATAAGACATGTACTGGTGTGTTTTACATGTCCTGATAGTGAAATATTGTTAAATTCGTTTTCACTATTGCAAGGCCTATCTCCCACAGGGTAACATGGGGATTGCCTTGAAATATCTTTTAAGTGTAATTTCCCATTAGGAGCAGATAGAGATGGGGAATTTGGGGGTCTCTGAACTCACAATTTAAAAATAAATATTTTGTTTTTTGAATTGTAAGATTGAAAATGTCACTTTTAGAAGGTGAGCATTTTCTTGCTTAACTATTCTGTGCCTCTGCCTGTTTATGGAATACACGTCTGGGTCAGGTTGACATTTGGGATATTTGTGAATTCACTCTAGACAGTCATACAACCTGTCCTTACATGAAGCAGTCTCCAACCCCCTGGAGTGTGTCTGGGGCCACGGCAGGGAAGGCATCGTTGTGTGTGCTACAAAGAATTTTCTTTGAAGTGTGCCTACTTCAAAGGCAGAATTGGGTATACATTCTGGGCCTCTGACCCAACAAATTTAGAATCCTTCTGGAATGAGGACATTCTGCCAGGATGCAGAGCTGGAAGCTGTAGGAGTAAATGCCACTTGGTCTGTGGCTTTGCTGTGCTGGCCTGCTGCTTGCTGCTTCTGTCCTGGGAGTGAAAAGACTGGACTTTGGTTTCTACATCCTGCTTTCAAAGGGTCTCCAAGGGCTTGGACTGAGCTTGCCTCCTGTTAAGAAGTCTCAGAGACATCAAATACTTCATTATGAATGAGTTCTGATGCAACCAAGAAGAAACCAAGCACATCTACTTTAGAGCAATTTCGGAACTGGCACCATGGTCCAACTCCATGCCTGCACTGGAGCCATGGTCGCCTCTGAGTGCAATGACCACAACCTGCAACACAGGCCCAGCACCACCGCAGAGCCTCCGAAATCCCACCACACCATGAGTCCTGAGTGCTGGGTCATAGATGTCTGTGACACCCGACTTCGATGCAGCACCTGTGGCCCTATTTCTTTTTATATTTCTTTATTGCATTTATATTTCAAAGATGACATATTACAGTATAAAGGCATGTGTGAGCCACGTGTTTGTATTTAACTTCAATTCACAACAAGAAACATATGAGAGGGGAAAGGCACAGGCAAAACATATCCATGTACTTACATTGAAGAATTAGTATAGCTATTATACAATTCATAGGTGCTCGGCAAGTTGTCCCCACACATTCATTCTACGTGGCTTTCATCTGACGCATCTACCTACAGGTTGGAGGGGGTGCCTATCTGTTCTGCCCATGTATACAGGTATGTGACGTGCCAAATTGAATACATACTGTCACAATCATGCATCATTTACAGCAGAGTGATCAGAATTGAGTGGCACAGGCGCCAATAGAGGGTTGAGGTCCATTAACATTAGTTCCCATTGTGACGCAAGGTGATACTTGCATAGACCCAATACATCTTCACGCCGAAGAACAGTGCACTCCGCTCTCACCCAGACAGTCAGTGATCATACCCATGCTTCATATGCTGGCTGCTCGAGAGACCGCCATTTATGGGTTATAAGGCGTTTGGACACTAAGAATCCTAGATCCAGAAAACAGGATGTTGTTTTCAGATTTTTACTCCTAGGGAACAACCCCAGAATGCATGTCTCCTATGTCTGTGGTAAGGGTCGGTCTACACAGTGCATTAAGCTCGCTAGGATCGAAGACCAGTAGTGGCTCAGAGTGGAGCAAGACCACATCATGTGTAGGAAGTCCACCCCTAGGCCCTGACAGCGTGAACAAGCAAGATCCGTACGGTTAAAATATCTGTTAATTTTCTCAGGTGTGAAATAGGCTCTTTGAATGACATAATATTGTATGAGGCGAAATTGCATTTTGTGTGGAACATACATGGGGGTTTCTAGTATAGTCGCCATTCCTTGTCCATGAAAGGTCCCCTTCTGTCCCCCTCCCATTGCCCTCGGAGGGCCGCAAGTGGGCCGGATGTATGTGAACGCAGAGAATCCGCTATTTAGCATATTGAATGTCTCCCCTCTCCGAATACCTGCAGATGCTGTATGGTGTAGTGTACCTGGGGTTCCCTTGCGAGATCACCCCATGGACGTTGCAAGGCATGTTTAAGGGATCTATACAAGAGAAAGGTACCTGAGTGTAGTCCAGTGGCTTCCATCAGTGTGTCATGGGTGTGGAGGGTGCCATCTGAGTAGAGGTCCCCTAGGTTGTATATTTCCGCTTCGTGCCAAGTAGCTAGTACTGAAGATGACATGATACATGCCCCAAGTGGTGTCCCTAATAGTGGTGTGGCTGGTGCGTAGGGTGTGGTGTCCCTGGTAAGCTAACAGCACCTACGGTAGCAGCGGTATGCTAGGTTCAGTAACATGGGCGCTGGTGCGTCCTATTTAGCACAGGGGTGAAATAAATGAAGTAATTTACAACGTGACCATGCTGAGAGGTCAGTGGCTGTATCCACCAGCTGTCTTGATGAGAAGCAACGGGCCACCCATTGTAGCTGTGCAGCCAGATAGTAGTGCTCCAAATTTGGCGGTGACAAACCTCCCAGGTTCAGTGGGCGATAAAGTCTAGAGAGGGCTACCCTGCGGCGGGAGGTGTTCCAAATTAAACTACGCACATCTTGCTCTATAGACCGGAAAAAGGAAGCCGGGATGTACAAGGGCAGATTCACAAAATAATATGGTAGTCGAGGCAGTACTATCATCTTAACAAGGCTACCCTGCTAATGACAATGGCAATATCTTCCAGAATGCCATCTGACGACGCAAGTTCGACACAGCACATGTCATATTTCCATCAAACAGATCAGAGTCCATGTGATATACCTGTATGCCAAGGTATCTGAATGTGCTGGATAGCCACGTTAGGCCAGGGGCTATAGATGTGAGACCTGGATCAGACACGGTAGACGACAACGGGAAAACACAGGACTTGGCCCAGTTAACTTGCAAGCCAGAGACCTTTGCATGTGCATTGAATAATGGTATTATATCGCTGGGGTAATCCTCTATATCTCTAATATACACTAGAAGGTCATCCTCCTATAAAGAGACTGCATGGTCTATGCAGGTTGAGGGACGTCGTGCGGCCCAGCACAAATCCGTTCTAATCCTCGTGTACAAATGCAGGCCCAATTGGGGCCAGTCACATTGCAACAACTTTAGCTAGTATTTTATAACCCGTGTTTAGGAGTGCCAACGGCCTATAGGAGTGTAGACCGGTGGGGTCCTTATGTGGCTTTAGTAGGGAGACCAGTGTTGCCTCGCTTAACGTAGGGAGTAAGCATGCTAGTTCTAAGGCCTTCTCGTATAGAGTAAGCAATTTAGGTGCTAGCTGAGCTGAGTTTGCCTTATAGAATTCAGCCGGTAGCCAGTTTGGGCTGGGCACTTTGCCACTGGCAAGAGAGCGGATGGCTTCCAGCACCTCAGACAGCAATGGAGGGCCGTCCAGCTCTGAACATTGTTCGGCTGTGATCCGGGGCAGGGGCAGCTCTGCGCGAAATAGATTGATATCATTTAGGGGAGGATAAGAGACAGTGCTAAATAGGGACTCATAATGAGCGTGAAATGCTGCATGAATGGAATTCTGCATGTACAACAAGTCACCTGACTGTGCCCGAATAGACATAACCATACTAGGGGGAGTCTCTTGATGTATCAATCGAGCAAGCAGCGCTCCAGCTCTATCTGCCCTTGCATGTGTGTTGGCTCAGTGTGCTACATAGTTAAGGCATCTCAAGTGTTCAAGGAGTTCTGAATAGGTTTTACGTACAGCTTGCAGTCCAGGTTGGGCACTGGGATTCCGTACCACTTCTGATTCATGCTGCAATAGCTGCTGCTCCACAGAGGACACCTCCTGGTCTAGCTGCCTGCGCATACCAAAACTAAGCCCTATGCAGTGACCCCGCAGCGCAGCCTTAAATGCGTTCCATTCTACTGAATGAGACGAGGCCATGTGAGCATTGAGTTAGAGGGAACTAGTGATCTGTTGGCCAGTCAACTCACGAATGCCAGATCTTCCAACGTCACAGGCTGTAGCCTCCACATGGGGGCAGAAGGCTGTGTGGTCTTACCCCAGCCGAGTTGAAGGTATTGGGGTTGTGATCAGAGTGCGTACGACCCAGATAATTAGTCTGCACAACCGCTGGGACGGGGTTGGCCGTGCAGATTAGCCTGTCAAGTCGGATATGTAAATCATGAGGGACCGATTAAAAGGAATATACTCTGGCTGCAGCATTATAATGACGCCAGACATCCATCAACTGCCAGTGGTGCAGCCAGGTTACAAAAGAGCGGGCATTAGAGATAGCAGTAGTGCATTCCAAAGGTGGAAAGGACCTGTCCAGATGTGTATCTAATACACAATTAAAGTCCCCTCCAATCAGCCAAGGAACACTGCTCCATTGTGCCTGTAATCGATTGAGTGCGCTTAAAAAGGAAGCCTGGTCTACATAGGGAGCATATATATTACCAAGGAGGATGTTGCAACCACTTAGCTAGCCTCGAACGAACACATACCGGCCATCTGAGTCTGTGACCTGTTCTATCAGATCAAATGGGATCCCTCGTCTAATCCATATTAACACACCAGAGCAAAGGACAAGTAGTTTGTGGAATATACCTGGCCTCGCTATTTTCTTCTAAGCGCATCTTCCTTTGAACTCATTTGGTGAGACTCTTGTAACATAGATATATGAGCATTGCGATGCTTCAAATAGGCGTAACGACGCGCTGGAGTGTGCATGCCATGAATATTCCATGTCATTACGTTAATGTGTGCCATCATGTGGAAGATTAACAAATGGAGATATTGTGCATATTTGCCACACAGCTGATAGCGTCATTGGTGTGTGTGAGGGAGCAGAGCGACGTGTGGTAAGGAACTTCATGAGTTGCCTAGCGGTGGACAGATTATTGGGCGGGTAACAATAATCCACATATTGTAACAATAACATAGCGAACATCAAAAGAGTAGCACACTAAAACAAGTGGCCACCCAAACTAAATGATAACTAATAAGACAAAAAATAGTTGACATTTCAGCAGGGGTGACCGGATGAGGATCTACAGTATATAGCAACAGAAGGACTATGTTGTGCACCACCTTATGGATAATCCAGTATTCAAGATCTTATAAGGAGCATTATACATTGACAAAAGTTGTGCTTGCATGGATAGAAATGTGAATATAAAGACAATTGAGCTAAAATCATACTGTCTGATGTCTGTGGGGTTATATCTGGAAGAACATGTGAGCTTTGCACAGATGGTCATGTGACAACAGAGCTCTCTCCATCAGAAGAGGGGGAGTCCAGGACATCCGGACGAGAGCAACGCCCCACACTTGAGAGTGTGGCTGCTTGCTGTAAGGCAGTAGGCCACTCCTGGATTCTCTGCTCCAAATCTGAAACTGCAGGAAGGTCCCTGTCCATTCGTGCCTTCATCCGACATTGCCCCCTGCAGTTCCACAGAGACTGTCTTCCTTTGTTGGTTCTGACCGCACTGGTCGGGTAACACTGTTATCGGGGCCCTCCATCCAGTGTCATGCTTCCTCACGAGTAGTAAAGAAGTGCGTGGTGTCAGCAGCTACCACCTGGAGCCTAGCTGGGAAGAGGAGAGAGTAAGCGAATCCCATTTCATGAAGAAGTCGCTTCACTGCCAGGAAGTTATTAGGCTGCTTCTGCACAGCAACTGTGTAGTCTGGGAAGAACATCACTTTGGCGCTGCCCACCTGCACTTCCGTCATTAAGGGGGTCGTTATGCTTGGCGGGAGCACCACCGACAGGCCGGCGGTGCCCTGCAGGGCATTCTGACCGCGGCGGTTCGGCCGCGGTCAGATGCGGAAAACCGGCGGTCTCCCGCCGGTTTTCCGCTGCCCTTGTGAATCCTCCATGGCGGCGGAGCGCGCTCCGCCGCCATGGGGATTCTGACACCCCCTATCGCCATCCTGTTCCTGGCGGGTCTCCCGCCAGGTACAGGATGGCGGTAGGGGGTGCCGCAGGGGCCCCCGTATGAGGGCCCCACTTTGTATTTCAGTGTCTGCTATGCAGACACTGAAATACGCGACGGGTGCCACTGCACCCGTCGCACCTTCCCACTCCGCCGGCTCAATTCTGAGCCGGCGTCCTCGTGGGAAGGATGATTTGCCCTGGGCTGGCGGGCGGCCTTTTGGCGGTCGCCCGCCAGCCCAGGGCAAATCCCAAAATACCCTCAGCGGTCTTCCGACCGCGGAGCGGTATTTTGGAGGGGGAAGTCTGGCGGGCGGCCTCCGCCGCCCGCCAGACTTAGAATGACCCCCTAAGTCTCCTTTTTACACTATGGGGGTCATTATGACCCCGGCGGTCGGTGTTAATGTGGCGTGAGTACTGCCAACAGGCTGGCGGTACATACCGCCACATTATGACATTGTCTGGTTGGCTGAAGCCAACCCGCCAATGTACCACACCGACTGCCATAGCGGTAGCATCCTCTGGACTGGAGATAACAAACTCCAACCTGGTGGCTGCTACTGTACGGCCAGCGGCATTTTAACCCTGCCTACCGCCATGGTGTTTGTGGTGTTCGTAACGCCACAAAAACCATGGCGGTTGGCCCTACCAGTGACAGGGAATTCCTTCCCTGTCACTGGTAGGAGGACCACCCATCCTCCCTACACTCCCCAGACGCTCCCCACCCACACCCTCCATCCAAGCTCCCCTCTTTTCAATCCCCCCATACACGCATACTCGCAGGCACACACCACGCATTCACACACTCACACACAGGCATACACGCATTCATACACAAATGCATCCATTCATTCACGCACGCATACGTACACACATTCATACAGGCACGCAGACACGCATTCACATTACCATTCATACACACATTCTCACACATGCACACACACACTCAAACACACTACACACATTTGCATACCCGCACACACTCACACATTCATGCACACCCACACATTCATGCACACCCCCCACAAACACACACAACACACAATGCCCCCATCCCCCTCCCCTGTCAGAAACCTGACTTACCTGCATCCAGGGGGTCTTCTAGCAGGGGACGGCGAACTGCTACCTCCAGCAACGCCCACCACAGAACACCACCAGGCCATAATATTTGACATCACACGGCTGGCGGCGGCCTACTGGCATAGTGCTGCTGATGGTTGCAGCGCCACCTTAACACCATCCGCCAGCATGGCCACAGCCAGATTTCCACCCTTCTTGTGGCGGAAATCCGGCTGTGGTCATATTATGACGGACAGATGTTAGCCACTGTGACTTTCTTTTAGGGGCCGTCACCGCGGCAGTAGGCGGCACTTACTGCAAATCTTAAAGTGAGGGCCTATGTCTCTGTCATGGTAATGAAGGAATCGTATCACCATTGGTGCTGGGCTGGCACAAGCTGGGGGTTGTCGGGCTGGCACCCACAAGGGGTCTTCGGGCTGAGACCCTGTGCGCTCCTTCAATAGAGAATAAATGGGTGAGTGTATGCAGGGGGACAGCAATGCACAGGCAGTCTTCGATGTACCGCACAGGATTGTGCCCCTTGGTGCCCTCCGGCAGGCCCACTAGGTGAACAATATTTCTACGGGATCTGCCCTCCCCATCCTACACCCGCTGTTCTTCTATTGGTAGTCTGTCTGTTAGTTCCTCCAGGGCAGTTTCCAGGTTGGTCGTTCTGAGCGGCAAGGCTGTGACAGTTTCCTCCACCAGTGCCACCCTGCCCACTAGCTTTCTATGGTCCACATGCAAGAGACCCAGATCCAATGAGACCCTGTCTATTTTGGACTCTAGTGAGGTCTGCTTGCAGTCAATAGCCAACAATACAGCATCTAGCTTGTCTTCTAAGGCGCTGGGGTGCTCTGCATTCGCCATAGCAATCGTTGGTTGTGGTGGGGGTCTCTCGATATTGAGATGTAGGTGGCTGCCCACCAGTTCGCTGATGACCCATGGCTTGCAGAGCAGTGTCGTGTGAGAAGTGATGAGGCTGTACACTGTGCCCCGTGCCCGCCTGCCAGCACCTCACGCTGTAGCGCATATTCCTCATGAGAGCTTAGTGACAGCAGGGCTGGGCTCTTGCTGATACACTCCTTTGGCTAGAGATTTAGGCATAATGGTGTTGTCAGCATGTTACACCCTCAAGATCAATCATACAATTCATCCTTCCTAGTCTGGCGCCCCAGTCCATCACACTTAATACGCAGTCAGGTCCTGTGATATGCTTTTAGCCACTGCGAGTTGTACCTGCTTAACAGGGCGTGTCTGATGGCCACATCATGGTATCCAGCACCATAACTCCACATGTAGCCTGCAGCGTGCCTCCAACAGGGTGGGCCAGGGCAGCAGCATCACCCGAGTACACTGGAACAGGCCCCTAACACAGATAATCCGCGCTGCAGTCCCATTTCCAGGGAGCTGCCGCAATAGAGCCGGCAGCAGGTCACACCCGTTATCATCCTCAAGCTAGAGAGCCCGATCTTCAGGGCCCAGGTGTCCAAGACACCTCGATCGCCGACGGTCCCCGGGGAGAACAGGAGCTGGCACCCGCTTCTACAGCTCCTTAATGTTCCGTGCATCCCTCCGTTTGCCTGTACCTCCCCGTGTGCTGGTCGTTTATCTCAGGATAATTCTGTGGTGCTGCAAAGCTCCTCTAATTTGCATCTGCCATGTTGGCTCCCAAAGCCACGCCCCACAGCACCTGTGGCCCCATGATGTGATTGCAACAAAGCAAAGTCGAAGCTTCACATCTTGGCCTGCTGGATTCATCGACTCCCCCCATGTTGTAAGGAACCAATGCCTCACCACAGATGCCACATCATCTCACCTGCAACCATAAGCTACCAACACCTCACCTTCCCTGCCTAGCAGTAAGGAACAGATGCCACACCGACTCCAGAGACACCTCACCTCCCTGACTCCGTGCAAGGTCTTTGTTTCCTCATCATTTTCCAAGGTACTCCACCTGGGGTCCGTGTGATTCCGTGACTGGCCTGCACTCCCTCACGAGTGGTGTAGGACTGTTGGGAAGGACTCTGTCAAGACGTTGTGATAGCCCCAGTTGGAGCTATTGTGTTTCTAAGCACTTTAGTAAGATTTAATCTTTGAAAATGTGTATCTTTACTTCTGTATGTTGGATTTTATTGTTACCAGATAAATAATGCAATTTTTCTAAACTGGTGTGGAGACTTTTGTGGTGTTTTCATTGTGTTTCTGTGTGTGTACAGCTACCTTACATATTGCATCTGAGATAAGCCTGACTGCTTGAGCCAAGCTACCAAGAGCGTGAGCAGGGGTTATCTTAGCCGTGTGACTCCCTTACCCTGACTAAAGTAAGGGTCCCTACTTGGACAGGGTGCAAACCACAGCCATCTAGAGACCCCATTTCTAGCAATGGGTGCATACTGAAGTCTATTGGACTCCATGTGTATCTGATGCACAAGATGATGGTCTATTTTGTTCTTGGCAGCAAATGTCCAACTCAGAGACTGCACCTAGCATAAACACACCTCCAGTTCCCCTCCATGAAACAAGGTATACCTGGTAGGTGGTGAAAGGTGGAAACCCAGATTCACAATTGTAGTTCAGCATTTCTTTGCAACAATGAAACTCAGCTTCCTCCCATGTTTGGGTTTGTAATCATCTTACAGAGCAATCCTTCAGACATTAGAATGCACATCCTCACATGAACCAGTCCAAACTAATCTGAAGGTGGCCTCCAGGGCAGGGAGCCCATGGACACTAGCCAGCAGCTATGTAGATATTTCTGCAGGACTAGAGCCGGTGAACTTATACATGTAGAAGACTTACTTTAACTGAAGGCATGCTGCTAGAGGTGCATATGTAATGAACGTTTGAGCCTGTGCTCCAATGTTCGGACCACATACTGAGGAGGCCTATGCACCATCCCATGAGATCATGCTGGTGTAGTTATCCACAACAAGCAAGAAACACCCACTCTGGCGAGTTGCTCCTTTCCCTTCACATTTCAAGGAAGATGAACCTACATCTACACCGACCCTCCTCGTGTCCAAGGAATGCCTGTACCTACATACTTTGTCAATCTTTGGGACATTAAGACTGTGGAAGAGGAGTTGTCCTGAAGCCAGAAATATGTAATTTAGAATTTAGCCCTTATGGTTGAAGAAATATTGAGAACTGAAATGTTATTCATCCTTCTCTCCAACTACAAAAGCACCAATGTGTCTGCCAGTGGGGGTACCAAATGAATGTAGGTACCCCTCCACAATAAAAAAAACTCTAATGTGATTGTTAGTTTTTTTAATGCATTCCACTGTGGCTCTACAACATTAACTTTCAACACATTTGCCATTTCTTTCCATGTATGCCTTCGGGGGCAAGTGGGGTCCTTAACTTGTCCCAGGGGTTCAGTAACTTAGAATGTGTGTCCTAGTGGCCCCCACTAGCCAACCACCTGGGCAGGCCAAGGAAATGCCAAGGATTCCTCAGGGTGATCATCCTGTTGTGATGTCAGTATCATTTTTAAAGGCTGAATGTGGACTAATTTTGGGGTGCCTCCTTTTAACCTGCAATATCCTTGGATACACAGGCAGCTATGTCAAGGTGAATCCTGTTTACCAATATCCCTTTCTTTATCCTGCCAAACCTATCTTCCAATAGAGGAGCCCTGAGCACTTCTGCACATTACTGAGACAACTGAAAGCATCTCCTGTAGAATACCATCTCCCAAAGGCTTAATATTAAACTGTTTTAGAACTCAGTGTGAGGAAGCTACAATAGGTTTTAGTGTTGGATCTCTGTCTTAGAATGAGCTAGGTACTTCTGGTTTGCTATGCAGGTCATAGTTCTAAAGATGCTATTTGCTTACATGTTAGATAAGGCCTTTTATCTAAAAGTAAAGTACTGGCTAGACATGCAAGTGATCAAGTGTATGCTACGTAAGCCCTAGTTGTAAGTGGCCAGTAAAACGTCCTGTTATTCCTCTGTCATGGAATTATGGTTAACGGGATTCCAGGGGTGGGGAAATAACAGCAATTACAAGTTATTAAAGGAATAACATACAATTCTGGTTTTTTGTGCCGATTTCCACACGTTTGACCCTCAGCAGTCAAAATCTTTGCGAGAAAAACATTAACTTGTACTTCCAATAGGCCTGGCAACTTTTGTTACCAGGCCTCTCAGAATTTATGGGCTGCTGTGTCTTCTGCTGTGGCCTGAGTTCCAATAGCCTTTGCCTTTTAAACATAGCCTGAACTACAACCCAGAGAATGTCTAGGGCTAAAAAAGAGTAATTGGGTATTCAACTGAGGTCACAGGACACCAGTGGAAAGCAGCCTCAGGCTTACAGGATAAGACCCAATAACATATGATTGCCACAGGACCCACAGAAAAAGGCTCACATTTGTGGCCAAGCAGACGATTTTTCTAGATTCCAGTCTCAAGAGACAGTAGACACCACTTACGAGGTTCTGTCATAGCACTCAGGTAAACTCACAATGACTGATATGGTTTGGGGGATTCTTAGTTTCAGGCCATGAAGGGAACTGTGCTGGAGGTACAGTACAAGGGAATGGGGTTCAAACCTCATATCACCAGCAAAGATCAGTCATTATCTTCATCATGGCCTTTCAGCCCAGTGGGGTGGACACCTTTGATTTTGAGATAATGCTAGTAGCTATTTAAGGGTGCAAAAAGAAAGATGGAGTCAAAATCTCAATATAAAGTATTTTGGAGGGCAAGGTCCTCTTACAGAGGTCCTAACCCTACTGCTTTCTTTGGTTGGTCCTCCACAGCTGATTCCTTAGAGGGGAAGTTGATGGAACTAACACTGATGCTAAGCAGTGCCCTTAAAGTTTAATAACACAAGAGAGAATAACCTAGCATTGTCCTCGTCCTTTTTCTAGCAGTATACACCAGTCATGCCCCCTTCAATATTTTCTGAGATGAAGGAGTTCCTCCCTGCCATACCAATTGTGCAGATGCCTTGGCCTGATTTGGGAACCTCTGAACATTCGCATGCAGTGCAGAAGGTAGGTCCACCTGACCAGGCAGAAGCTCTACTGAGTCATCTTCCCTTGACTGGAAATGATGTCACCCTAAAGTGTGTGAGCAAGAACAACTGCAGTAAGCCAGCATGAAAGGTGCTGTCAAAGTGTTCGGGCTAACTCTGCCCCAGTAGAGGAAATACTTCAAGGATCAGGTAAGAATGTTAAGGCCTCCTTTTATAAATGGCTGCATGTGGATAAAATGAACTTGTATGCATGGGGTGAAAAGATTCAGGCACAGAACTTTGCATCCTTAAACGATCAATTGGTGGTTGAAAAGAGAGGAGTGTTCTCCAACACTTCAGAACTACCTTGCAGACTCCAAGGACACTGACCCAATGCAGCTAACCACAATTGGTTGCTAACAGAGCAAAAAACTCAAAGCTTCATTTCAAAGAGCGCCACTATTTCCCACCAGTGTAACCAGAAGCCTAGAGGAAGTGTTGATGGAAATTCTTAGTGCTTATCCCAGCAGACGCAAAGGAGTCATGTGTTCTACGGTCAGGACCAGAAAAAGAGAAATTCAATTAAGCCTTCTTCCTCCTTCACCAAGAATACTGGATTTAAATATGGATAGGGATCACCACACTAAGAAGGACTGCATAGCAAACTATCCTTTGGCCATCCTCTTGCTCTGGTTGCCAGTCTCTTGTCCATGGAAGAAACAGCATAACTTGTCGTGGTTGCACAGATGCTCTGTGAATCAGAAATAGTGATGTGAATAGGGACCTCACATGACAAATGTATTTTCAACGTAATTGTTAAAAGACCTTTCAAAATGTTACATGATCCTTCGGTGGCTGTGGGTAGATGATATTAAAACTGTGCATGCATGTACCAATTTATGCAATGTTGTAATCCCAGATTTTGGTTTGTTCATGGTTCTCAAAACAATAAACGATATGGTAAAGAAACTGTGCATGCAAAATAATGTGAACTTTAGATACTTCACCCTTTGTGAAGACTGAAAAGCTTTGTAAAATTTGCATTACTTTTGTGAGTCAAAAGTCTTGCGTAAAAGGTTTTTGAGAACATTTTTCTTGAGAAAGCATTTTTACAAGACAGTACTCCAATGAAGGATGAAAACTGGTATGGGAAAAATAGAACGAGGAAAGCTACAAAAGGCACAGTTACGAAGTAGAAACGTCACTAGAACTGCATTGATCTTGTATAAATTTATAACAAACGATTTTCAAGATAAAGTGTGCACTGAGGAATATCCTGATAAGTTGAAAAAAATGCTAACAGAAAACTTACCAAGACAATACTATAAGATGTCAAATTGCAACAATGACTACTGCATGGTGTAAAACGATGCAGAATGGTGTAAGCTGCATTATATGCAAGACAGGAAAATCCAGGGTGTAAAATTAGCAAAAGAAAAGCTATAATTCACATCTTTTGGAAAGATTTAACATTTACACACGGCCACGAAATATATCAATTGAATGAAGGGGAGATTGCAACATTTCATAAGGGTCAACTTTCATCTTTAAGGATGTGGTCAACTGCAATAGTCAATGAAGAAAAGCAGACACATCGTAAGGTATATCCTTTCCAGAATCTTCCATAGAAAGATATGGACTTAACAATATTTGCTAATCATGAGAGAACATGCCCTCTGAGCTTCAATTCTTCCTGGTGGAGGAAAGGTACATTTACAAGAGTCCTCAATTCTTTCTCAAATTAGCAACAATGAACAAAGAAATGGCTGCTACTAGGCTGAGAATGGAGACATGCTCGAGGAGCTCTCTCTCTCTCTCTCTTTCTCTCAATTTCTCTCTCTCTCTCTCCTTCTCTCTTATCAAAAACATTGTCAACAAGTTAACCCTGCAACCAGTTTGTGTTAGCTTCATAATCCACTCTCCAGTGACCTAACCTATCCAAGAGGCTACTGGTTATTAATACGGAAGGTCATTTCTGCTTTTCATCAGTTCAAGGGCAACAACATCATTTACAATAATTTGGGATATTTTAACATCAGATAATTAAGTGACATGGGAACATTGAGTTTCTGTTGTGTGGTATTCAAATAAACAATCTTCTTCTTATTAATATTATTGTTATTATTATTATTTTTGTTGTTGTTATTATTATTATTATTGTTGTTACTATTATTGTTTTCCATCAAGGGAATTGGCAGGTTTAGACACTCTACTCCCCACGTCTTGCAATTTACAGCTGAGTAAACAGGTCGTTGGACTATAGAACCAGAAGTGCCAGAGGGCAAGGATATCTTTGGGCCTGTGAAAGTCAAAGACTATGAACCACAATATTCTTTTTAGCTCAGACCTTCAACATCTACTTCTTGAGAATGGTAGGCAGTTTCCTTCCATGTCTACCCAGCGCCAGGCCGCTAAGCTGACACTGTCTGGGTGACAGTGAGGAAACTAGTGAACATTAATCAAAAATGTGCATTATTGACAATGGGTAGAATAGTAATCTACACTCAAATTTATACATGTACATTGACGTGATGCTATTGCCTTTGAAACAACTTTTTTATGAACTGCTAAAGTACCTGTTCCTGGCTCATGCTTATTAGGCCTTTACTCCATTTTGTCTAAAATGGATGTGGCATTTGATTTTTATTATTTCAGCTGTACATAGTCTAACAAGTTATGTTTGTTTATTTCTGAATGGAACTGTTCTCGAAGAACACCCTCTGGCATGGGCACTAATGTAACATTTCTACAAGGACCTTCCGCTTGCATGCACTATTGTATTAATTAACAATGGTTCAGTGTATATGTAAATAGTTTGTTCTGACACCTCCGGGTGACATTAGGTCAGAGGGGATTGAATCAATATTTATGTAGTGCGCTAGTGCTGAAGTGGTTGGGTTGCATGACAATTTTAAAAACTGTATTATGATTTGTTGAAAATGTATATGGTTTGCTCACATCATAATGATTCTGCATGTTGTCCATGCTTTTCTACGAGGAAATTACCTATATCAACCCTCAATTTTGAGAGTAAGCCAGATTTTTTAAAGACCTTTCCTATGCCCCTATGGATGCTGTCCAATTTCTTGCTTATTGTGCTGCATATTTGAGACTTTGGGACTGATTTAAAGTTTAGCAGAAGGATTAATCCTTCAAAAACGTGATGAATAGCTAATCTTCCATATAACAAGAGCATTATTTTCTACAGCACTTGTAATACGGCGGACTGGCTCTCTGTCATTTTTAGGAAGGAGTACTAGTCCGCCAAACTCTAAATCAGTCCCTTTTTGATTTTGAGTAATATTCTTCATTGTCCTATTAAGGAGAGACTTCTGGAAATAACTTTATGCATTTAAATGAGATATATTGCACCTGCGTTTCCCTATTTCTGTATTGTACCTTTTACCTTTTTGTAATAATCTTTATAAATTTTAATTGCACCCTAGAGCACACTTATTGAGTCTTTCCTTCCTTATTTGATTGTATTTTTGACATGCCAATTTTTACATTATCTTGGGACATATGGCGTCGTGAAATTGAGGTTAACTCCCTCCCAGATCCACCAAACATATGGGTGTGCTTTTGAAGTGTCATTTTACTTGTAAGATTCTAGGGGCAGAGCATACCCTCAATGGTGACTGCATGACAAATTCCGATAGTGGTTTTCACTGATGTGGATAAACGCTGACGTGGAAATGGGCTAATTTGGTCTTCACATTTCACAATGGCCACTAAACAATGTTGCTGATGGAAACATAGTGTTAGTCACTTCCAGGTTGGCTGCATTATTAGCCAGCAAAGCTCAGGTGAAACATAAAACCGCCCTCGTGCATTATTTGCCCGTGATTATCAGAGCCATTGTTTCAGGCTAGCCGTAGACTAAGAAAGGTATTACTGGTTTGAATGATTGTGCATCATTTTATTTCGAGCTAATGTGCTGAAGTTGTGACTTTTACCTCCCACCAACATTCCAATGTTGAACAAACCTTGGCTAATTCAATAAGGCATGTGTTCCCTTTCTGTGTGTCTCACTCAGCTGCCAAGCAATTTATAGTTGCATATGCGGCATCAATTGAAAATGGATACTTGGTGTTCTACAGTTGGGTCAGTTAATAAAAATGACGGTATTTTATTAACTTTTACAAGGTTTTCTGCTTTATGGAACATACTAGGAGTGTTCTTTTTAATAGGAGTACACTCGGAAGAGACATATTATAATGAGTCCAGCAATCTTTTACAGCACCTTTAGAAGCAGCTGAAGTGTACTAATAATAAAGGGACATCATAGCATCTTGGTGAGAAACAGAGAGATCAGCTGCATATGTTGGACGTTTAGAGTGGAAAACGTGGGTTCTCCGTTCTCAGATAAGTGACGGTGCTGGAAACGGATACTACAGTGGAAGAATATTGGAGGATGACCAGGCCCAGCTGAAAAAAGTCTACTAGACTGCCAGGTATGTCTTCTTTCTAAAAACAAAAAGGGGTTGATCATGAGCCGATTGTGCATTATTCATGACTAATCAGCCACCTTTGCCTTTTGATGAGGGAAAACCAGACATGCCGGAGAGTTAGAATTAACAGGGACTGAGTTCCATTACTATGGCTTGAAAACACCTACACGCCTCTCATTGGCTTTGACCAAACAGAACAAGATGAAGAACAGCCGAGGAAGAATCTTCCTTCCGCTCCTCTTCCACCCTTGTCGTGTAACACTATATTAGATGTTCGTCTGTTCCCTCCTGAAGCCTGAATCAGGCCGGTTGCTCTGTTTCTTTCTTTCTGCTGGCCATATTTTCATCACTTCTGGTTACTTCTTTGCTACATTTCAGCCTCTAAGGATGAGTTCTCTGTTCGAGCTTCTTTCGACTGAAAGAATGGAATGAAACATAGACAGACATCTGGCACTTTCGCTCAACCTCCTGGTGATGTGACCACATTAATCAATCTCATCTTCTGCGCTGAGAATTGAATATGAAGAATAATGACACCAGGTGTGTGTCATAATTTGTCACTCGATAATTACTATACAAAACAAAACACAATTTGATTGTGTCTCATCCGCATCTCTTCCTCTGCGACTCATCGCAAACAGATGCTTCCTTCCATATCTAAATACTTTAACGCAGAAGTCCTTCACTTTGAGCAAGGCACTCCTGTGGGCACTAAAGCCTCTTTAAGAAGCAGCATGACCTGGGCAAACATTTTAATTCACATATTTAGGGGAATAATTACAAAGAAATGGCATAAGGCAGCATAGCAAGCAAAGTTGTTTTTCTGCATTGCGTCTGGACTGTCTAGTGCATAGTGCAAAGATGTCTGCATTTTGGTCAGGATGCTTGTTGTGCAGGAAGTAGTGCCTTTCTGCACAAATGCTATAATCTGAGGCTATATTCTATTTTCATGTGTGCTCTAGAATGCAGCACATATGCAAAGAGGAAATAACAAGGAGAAATCAAGATATTTCTCCTTGTTACATCAGCAGCAGGCAGGCGGAGCATTTTGGCACATACCCATGTCTACATCACTTTGTACATATGGGTCTACGTCAAAATCCATGAGTGGATGCGCAGGAACGCTCATGCACCACTCATGAAAATGCCTAACTGATGCAAAGTAAAATAAGGCAGCACAATATGCTGCTTTGTGTTACATTTTCCTACAAAGCCACGCATTTAGACATTTCAGTGGCTTTGTACATACCAAAAAGATTTCACATCAGGGTTGTATCAAAAAAGAGATACAACCCTGACATAACATCTTTATAAATCTAAGCCATAATTTCTGCTAAGAAACTAGTCTATAGTAGAGAAAACAGTTACCCTAAACCTAACATTGTGTATTCTTAATGACTGTTCAGTTTCAGCTATTGAGTAAGAATGTATAAGATTAAGCTCAAATATGCACATTGTGGCTCATTTTTAGGTCGAGCGTAAGTGTACGACCTCCTGCATACTTTTAAGTATACTTTTGTGGACTTCTAGCTATTTCATTTGTAAGCTCCAGTTTCATTTACAAATCCTTGCTTGTTAGTGGTCAGTCATGCCCCTTTGTCCCTCCTTCTCCTGTGTGGGAGCAGAGACCAACTACTATATAGTTGCACTTTGCCCTGTTCACCTAGTCTTTAGGAGACTTTCTTTTTTTACTTTGTTTCCTGCTCGAGTCTAGGGAAGCTTCGCTTTTCATTTTCAGAGCATTCTTGCTCTGAGCTTAGCTGTAAACAAGGCTATAAATCAGTCTTTGTGGGCTCTCTGCACCCCCTCTCAGCTGCCTGACTCCTGCCCTTCCTTGGCTTGGATTTTCTTTACTGAGTCTGCCTGTCTGTGGTCCCTGGTTCTGAGAGCAAGGGCAGAGGATTGCTTGTAATTGTTTATAGCCTATGCGCCCAGGGCTACTTATGTCTGTAGGAGGCTGGCTCTCTGTGTAGTGTGCATAGCTAGGCACACAGTGCAGGGGGTCCAGGCAACCACATGTTGGTTTACAGGGGTAAAGACTAGATCACCTAGTGCTCTAATTTTTAAGGTAGCTTGGTTGAGCAGTTAGGCCAATCTTGGAGAAGTGCAGAGCTTTTGTTGTACTCACAGTATCAATTATGCAAGTCACACACTCAAAGGAATAACTCAAGACCAAGTTGTAAAAGTACTTCAGATTTTTATGCAATTTTTAAGACCAAGATTATCAAAAGTGATAAAGTATTTTTTGAGACATGAATTTTTGAAGTTTAATGAAAAAAGTTTTTTGTGTGTAATTATGCACCATAGGAACCAATGGAAGATCACCTTTAAAAAAACATAGAAAATCGTATAGTTGGTTTACCAAGTTCTTCTTTTGCAGGCTGGTCGAGGTCATCGGTGGACACACTGTGCCAGCTGGAGACATTTGGGTGGCTCCCAGTTCTGGTGGGATCAGCAATGAAAGGTCTCTGGAGCTGGTGCAGGACCATTGTGGGGGACCACTTTGAAAAGCACGGCACAGGTAGGTTTAAATATGGTTCCTTGGAGTGTCGAGGTCACAATGAGTGGGGGACCCTTAGGGCACAACAGGTTCACTGTTGCAGGGCACAGGGCGGCCGAGTGCAGAGTGAATCAGTGAGCCAGCAGCTGTGCACAAGGATGCCCTCTGGAGCAGGAGGTAAGTTGGTTCAAGGGTCGTTTGCAGGACAACTGGGAACTCTGGTGGGAAGTCCAGGGTGTTCCTGAAGTCACTCGACAGGAATTTCCTCCTGCTCCTTTTTCAACCCCGGGCAGGCTGGTTTTCTTGGTGTCTGACTTTAGCTGACCATTACCTACGGTATTGGTACAGTTTGACCACTGAAGTGACCCTCACTGGCTTGCTGGTTACTTGCTGTTGTATCGTGGTACCTCCACCCTTGAGGGAGTTCTATGGTGATTTTCGAAGCCTGGAGATCGTCTGAGGTTCTTTAAAGTTTTTCCAGCTGTCCAGCAGCTCCTCAGCGGCAATTGTCAGGTCCTGTGTGCAGCAGGCAGGGTTTGGTGCCTTTTCTTTGTTGCAGCAGGGCCACAGTTCTTGTGCCTCGGATCATCTTGGTGCTGGTCTTCCTTTTGTCCATTGAATCTGATTACCTGATCTAGGGATGCCCATTAAATATTGAATTTAGTGGGCGTTTTAGGGGGAACCTGGTAGTGACCAATGGGACACCTACCTTTTGGTGGCAACACCCATAAAGTGACTGCTTCCTGTGGGAAGGGTCACGTCCCTATCCCTTATTGGCTATTTTTCTTCCATCCAAGATGGAGGAAAATGAAATGGACTGCCCACCTCACAAGCAACACTTTAGGGGTGGAACATGCCAGGTGGGGCCACTCCTCCTGCTCTTTGTGTAGTTTACCACCTTTGCTACCGCCAAAGTAGGGGTTTGCAAAGGGGCTGACATGTGTGCTAGCAGCATTCCTGGGGGTTGAGTTTCAAAAGCGGTGAGCCCTTTGAAGCTCTCTGCCAGGGCAGTGCACATTCCTGAGGGAGGGGGTGTTAGCACCTCCTCCCAGGAAGGGCATGTTCTACAAACCAGAAAGACGGATCCCTTCCCCAAAGTTTGTAGATTGTGTGTCTGGAGGTGGGCGGCTGGATAAGACCAGTCAGCAACCATGCCAGGGTAGTTAGCTTTTGCAGGAGGCACCTCTAAAGTGACCCCTGGGTACATTTATGGATAAATCAATACTGGTACCAGTTTGGATTTTCATTCTGAGTTCTTTGAGACCAAACAACCCAGGGTTCAGAGTGGCCATCCCGCAGCTGGGAAACTCGTGTTGACCAGTGTCCAGCCTGTGTATTAAAATGGCTGCTCTGTTCACTCACTATGTCCCAGGTTTGGCAAAGACATAGTGGGGGGCATATTGCTCATGCAGCTATGCCCTCACATATAATGTGATGCACCCTGTCTGGGGTTGGAAGGCCGCCAGAGGGGTGTCTTATCCATAGTGTATGCAGGGTATGGTGGACAGGGTACACAGGCAGTGTGCCATGTCGACTTTGTGTTTTAGGTTTGCACCAGGACACCCAGCCTGCAATGGCAGTGCTGGGTGCATCTGGATGCATGGCCCTAGAGGGTGGCACAATCTGCGCTTCTGCCCTCAGGGGCCTACCCTTAGTATCCCATGCCCTGGGTACCTAAGTACCTTTTAATAGGGTCTTACAGTGGTAGCTAAAGGTGTATCCAATTGTGCACAATGTCAGGGTCTGCCACAAACTTAGCAGTGTTATCTGCACACCACAGAATTGTTTTCATGAACTTTGGAATAAACTGTGACTGTTTGACAATTCCTGATTTCTTAGTCCGATGTGCCTGACCTTTCCTAATTAAGGAATTCAGTGGCATTGTAAATTAAACCGCTAACCCCACTTTTGTCCCAAAGGAAAGCTTTAGGGGTTCACCTCTTTCAGGGGTCAGTCTTATGCCAGATTGACATCTAAAATCGAGGCAATTTACTGAGCATACAGGAACGTTCCCTCATTCAGAGGCCCCACCCCCAGATGTAACCTGAGGTCACCTAGGAAATCTTTGTATGGCGTCTCTGCTCTTTCAGCTCTGCTACCCACATGCAGCTCAGCCAGAGCACCTCCTTTCAACCAATCAGTGCCCACTACTGATCCAGTGCCGGGACACCACACACAGCTCTACCAGGGCATCTCACTTCTTAGAGACAGTGCCCACATCTACTCCACCACCAGGACCCCTAATCCAGGTCTACCAGGGATCCGCAATGTTTAGAGAGAGTTCCCACTTCTGCTCCATACTGGGTTCCCACTCGCAGCTCCATCAGTGCACCTCAGTTCACACACTCCAAGCCCTCAGATGTGCCAGTGACAGAACCCCACACAAGCTGTGTGCAAGAGCACCTCAGTTCTAACAGTCAGTACACTCTGCTTTTCCAGTACTGGGACCTCAGGTGCAGCTCCATCAGTGCATCTCATTTCTACCCCGGCAAGGTCACTTCCTTTCCTATACTGGAACACTGCTCACATACAGTTTCATTACAGCAGCTCGTTTCTAATACTCTGTCCCACTGCCAAGCCAATACTGGACCCAAAAGAGCAAAACACAGTTCAGCCAGTGCACCTTAAGTCTAACATCCAACGCCACTGTTGATGGGAACCACCACAGAATCCATCCATTCTAACATTCAGTGCATGTTTCTTCTCAGTAGTGAGGCTCACCCACACACACACCATTCAGGACTCCTCACTTCTGTGGTTAAGAGGCAATGCCACTCCCATGCTGGGCCCCACTCACAGCTTCCAACAGGGCACATCTAGGCTAACAATCGGCAACACTGGCACTCCAATACTAGGTTCCACACAGAGCTCCATTAACATACCTCACTTCTAACCTTGTGTGTCTGTTACTATTCCAGTACTGCAGCCCACATACAACTCTGTCAGTGCACCTCAATCTTAACCTCAGTTCCCCATTATTCCAATACCAGGAATTACATGGTGCTCTGTTTTTCATTCCTGACCCACTGCTTTACTGTTATTGCAGCACTAGGCCAGGACACAGCTCTGTCTATACCCCCTATTCTGATCTGAAGTGCCCACAAATTGCTGTGTTGGGGTTCACATACAACTCTGCTGATGAACCGCCTGCTGTTCTGCAGCTCCCCCTGCTGTTCCACACTCTGTGGGTTAGCCAATTAAATCTATTCTTAGCTGCCATCGATATCTGGGAGGGTTTGTTTCCCCTATCTCACTCCGTTTTTTCCTTTATTCTGTTTACTCTCAATTTTTTCTTTGTCTCCTACTTGTCTCTTTCTAGCTCTTAAAATCTGCACGTTTGGAGTTTCGATCTTTCTTTCAACTGTTTATTTCTAGTCATTTTTTTATTCCTCTTTCTCTTGCTACTTCCTGTTTTAAACTCGCAAAAACATAGTTATTTCTTTCATTGTTTCATTCCTCTCTTTTTTCTTCATCAGCCATTCATTCTTTCACAATTTTTTCTCTTCCTTTCATTCTTTCTTTGTCATTTTGTATTTGCTCTTTCCTTTGACTCGGTATGCATCTGTTCCCTTTTTTTTTTTTTTAGATTTTTCTTCTTTCCTTTCTCTGGTGTTTTTCTTATCTTTATCTGTCAATTCACGTTTAACTATAAATCCCTCTTTTTCCCATCAGTGTGTGGAAGCCACAAGTTACTTATCGGGACCCAAAGTGTCAATGGGGTTTTCCCATTCTGTGTCTGTGAGAAATGTGTCAGTACATACATGCCTTGGTCCTTTCCCTGCTTGTTTCTCTCACAATCTCTCTTTTTTTCTCTAGTGTTGATTTTTCTCTTTCTTTTCACACTTTTTTCATTATTTTTTCCTCTTTGTCTTTCATTCGCTAGCTTCCTTCCCTTTTTTCTTTTGTCACACACATTTGCTCTATTGCTTCCCTTAGTTGCTTTCATTTTCTCATTCTTTCTTTCCCTTCTTTCTTACATTTTATGCAACCCCTTCTCTTTCTTCCTTTTGTCTGTTGTATTCCTTTCGCTTCTCTTTTTCAGACCCATCTGCTTTCTCGATCTAGTCATCAATGTAGCAACAGGTACAGTGGCACCGGGGCCCAGAGACCTACATACCTCACTCAACTCTAATTACTGCTGTATTTTCCTACCTGAATTGCAGTCAACCATTTTCCTTTCTTATTCTAGGGCCCATGACACTGCTATAATGCCACTTGTCCTCTCCATCTTTACTCTCGACTCCCTTGTTCCTTTCATCCTCCAATCAGTCCCAAATTATATGTTTGTCATGGTGTTTTCAGCATTATAGTCTAATGCCAAAAGTTTATTTCTGATAAAGGTTTATATGATAATTGCATATGTTTTAAGATAGAGGAAGAAGGTAAATGGAAGTGATTTTTTTATATGCAGGGCCACTGGAATTATATGGCAGGGTTGACCAATTTTTGTGGCAAGAAAAGTCCAGTTATGAACTTACAATGCCAATAGCTATAACTCAAGAAAATGTGGGACCTTTTGCATTGCAAATGCTTATTATTAGTTATGTCACACTTTCAACAGACCTTTTTGAAAATCGATTAAGATTAAGATTTTTGTGGCTAGTGGAGAAGCAATTCTTCTCAAGACACGGGTGTTCCCACCAGTTTAAAGCATATACTCCAATAAACTACTTCCACTTTTTGTTTGACACAGCCCTCACCTACCTATTTGTCAACCTTCTAATTGTTTCTACCTTCTCCAGTGACATGACAAATGCACTTTCTGTTCCCTAGTGGGTCATTGGTTGTCACACGTTGTTTCATGTCAGTCTTGTACTTTGAGCAGAGTTGTCAGTTGCCAAGCAGCAAATTGCCACAACGACAATTGAGGTGCCCCAGTCACACGTTTATGAGCAAATAGGTGCAGCAAGAAAGTGTGAAAGAAATCCCTTTGTTAATAATTGTACATTCATACAGACCTTATCAGGGCTAACTAAATTGAATAGTTCCCTGTGACCTTTAAACATTTGAACCAAACCTTGAAAATAAGAGACTAAAGGGTAGATGCACAAAGCTTTTTCCTCCAGTGCAATTTGCTCAATCCATGGGGCTGCTAATGAGGAAAAACTTCATAATGTACTAAACTCCTTTAGTTATTCAGAATCCCTTTTTTAAACGACTAAAGAGGTTTATAAACGGTTACCCAATTGAAATTTAGAAAGGACATGTTTTGGACGTTCCTTCCAAATATTAAATCTGAACTATATCCGTCAAAAGTTTTTAACTCTAATTCCAGTTGCAAACTATTGATAAGATACCAACTACCATACTGGGATGGAAACTAATTCACAAAATGGAGGGGGCCCATTTTAGAGCGATTCCCCCTTGCAAAATAGGCTACCAGCTTCAGGGGAGTGTGTAGTGCTTTAGGGCACCACTGCCAACTCGAATTCAAGTTTTTTTAAATGGAAAATCTTTTTTTAATACAACTGTTTCCTTTAAGAAACATTGGGGCCTGATATAGAGTTTGGTGGATGGGTACTCCATCACATATGGGACGGATATCCTATCTGCCTTATTACAAGTGCCACAGGATACATGGTACTTGTAATAAAGCTGACTGGATATCTCACACGTTTGTGATAAAATATTTTATCTCGCAAACTCTAAACGATGTCCTAAGGTTGCTTTAATACATAATTTGAACAACATTAACTAGGATAGTAATTTTAGGGTGAGTCGCAATTTGAGACAGAGAACTGTGTAATTAATATTAATTAGGCAGGTTGTTTTGTGACTCCCTCTGGTTTGGTATTTTGCTAACCAGTCTATTAGAACAGAGGTTGTTTCTCAAAATTAGATCCTGGTCACAAACTTTGGGTCTCAAATTCTAGCCACATTTTGTGAGTTGTATCTATAAACATTGGGCCTTAACTTTCACGGCAAAGACCAAACAGTAAGGAGGATATTAACAAACAAAAAAAACATTAAATAGTGTTGCAGGATCAGGGGAGATGGTCAGAAAAGTATTAAATTAGTTAAAAGCGAGGGAGAATTTTCCCAGATATGATGTTTGCACACCAAAAGACATGGTGAAAGGCCTGGAAAATGGAGTGCCTGGTAGAATTATTAAAGAGCTAGGAGCCACTTAGGATGACATGATTGTAGGGTTTTGCTAAATTGCATAACTCTTTTTCACACAATTTAATGAAAGTCCATGAAACTTTTGCAAAATTACCTAAAATTATGCTTTCAGGATGCAACTTGTTTTGTTGACTTTTTTTTTCAAGAGCACTTGCGTAAATATCTTGTGAGACATTGGCAGGAGACCCATTTGACATATTTCAGCAACATATTTGCTGCAAAAACCAGCCTCCTACAATGTAAAATTTCAAGACATTTCCAATAATGCAAATTGTGGGTTCTTCACAAAGTTTTCTGGCATAATTTGAAGCCCAGCCTGAAATATCACAATTTACTCCATCATTCCTTCAGGGCAAAAGAAAAAACGTTACAAAACCCTCCACTTGTTGGAGTCTCATCTTGAATGGAAGCTACCTGTTGTCTAACATATTGATGCCAATGCAATGGAGGGTAACAAAGGCCCTGAGATTGTTATTACTTCACTTTTGATTAAGAGAAACTATGATTTGGTGACAGGTTTATGACTTGGTTCAACCCCTATATGTAAGATATACATATGCACTGTAAGAATGTTAGATGCATCTGTCTTTAGAGTAATTACACAAATGACAATTCAAATATTACTTACTAATTGGTTTTTTTAATACTAATTTCTTTTAGAGCGATACTCATGGCAATGTAGGGTGTCAGAGTACTATACTTAACCCACACATATACAGAGACAATAAATCATACACATGTGTAAATCAATACACCAGAAATCTTACATAAAATAATAAGGGTTACAAAATGTAGGAGCCCCATATCATCCATACATGGATGCATTATATGCTATGAGTTCTTGATCTGAAGAAACATAGAGTCAAAATTTAAAGTGTAACTCAGCAATTAGGGTTGTTCGTTCAACTAAGACTTTTGGGGTCATTACGACCCTGGAGGTCTTCAGACCGCCAGAGTCGCGATGGTGGTCTGACCGCCACATTATGACTGTGGCAGTTGCACCACGATGGACTGCCAGCACCGCCAGTTTCCCACCAGAGGAGGGACTGGCAATGCTGGTGGTCTGAATTCTCCAGGGCAGCTCTTCAAGCAGTGCTGCCCTGGGGATTACGACCCCCACCTCTCTGCCAGCTTTTACATGGCGGTAGCACCACCCTGTAAAGGCTGGCAGAGATGGGGTGTGGAGGGCACTGGGGGGCCCAGCACTGTCCATGCACTTGGCATGTGCAGTGCAGGGGCCCCCATGGCCAGCCCCGTTGTGCTGTTCACAACGGGATGGGTGCTGATGCACCCTACGCACCGCAGCATTGTCGCTGGCTCAGTTATAAGCTGGTGTCAATGTTGTGGGTTGTTACCCACTGGGCTTGTGGGCGGAAACTGTAATGGGGCCCACAGGAAGGTGGCAGCACTGGCGACAACCAGACCACAGGAGTTTGGCGGACGCCTTTTCCATCTGCCAAACTCGCAACAACCCCCTTTATTACTACACAAATGAGCCCTTATAGGCAACCTTAGAATAATGAAAGATTGTAAAAAAAAACAATAAGGCTTCCAATCTAGCTCTGCAGTTTTCATGTAGCTCTTTGTTCCTGGTCCACATCTCATTGTGCAATATTAACAGGATGGTAACATATGAACTGCAAGAAACAAAGGATCTTTTGGCAAATGTAGTAACACACTGAGCTATCTATATGAAATACAAAACTGTGATCTGCATTCTCCAGGTTGTGCTGTGCAGCAAGCACATTAACACTTTCACTACTTTCTGATGAGTTGATGAGTCAAAAGTGTGACTAGACAAAATACCGATCTAGAACATTAACCACCAATGGTATCTTACCATTATTAATATCCCCTGAAACTTGCTAGGCACACAACAATCTCTGCTGCAGGTGCCTTAACCTTTTAAAATAATATACATTTTAGTCTGTTTTGTGTAAATTACGTAAGCCAGAACACATTTACCGTCACAAGTATACTTGTTGCCAATTAAAACAAGCATTTGCAATGCAACGGGTCTCGCATTACGTCGAGTTAAAGCTATATGCGTTGTAAACTCCTAACCAAACTTTTCTTGCCACATTAAATCAGAAAAAACTGAGCGCAGTCGCGCTGTGTAAAACATACCGCGATCGCACTGCAAAATAAAGAGAAAAAGTAGTCCAGAAACCATACGGAAAACAAGGAGACTTGTATGTTTCCAGTAGTTTACCGGTGCTTTCGAGGGGGGGCTAAACATCGGAAAAGGCATGAAGTATGCATGCCTTTCATGAATGAAAAAAGGGGATTTTAAAAGGCAAGCCCACGAACCAATGAAAGTGACTGATGTAACATGGGCGTGGTTAAAATCCCCCTAAAGAGAGATTAGAAGAGAGACGGAGCACTTTGCTCTCGACCCTAAGAAATAAATATAGAGGGTGCCTGTCAGACTCCACTTTTCATTACTTCACCCTCATGACTTAACCCCCTTCCTTCTGTCACATCTCGACCCCTAGTATAGGGGGTCCAAGAGTATTTTTTATCATTTCCAGCACTGCTTATGAGTGAGCAAAAAAGTTCTGTTTTTTAATGTTTAAAGCACTTACTAAATTAAAGCATTTGCTACACTAATCAATATATTTTTCTAATTTTTCCTTCCCACCCCCATCTCAATGCTCTCAATGCAATATTCTGTCCCAGCAAAGACAATTTTGCTGTTAATTCCTTACTGAGTAATTATACTGTCTATTAAATATTGCAAACGACTACTGAAAGCTTTATTAGCATAAACTAATTATCATGTAAGTCGTTTTACTAAGCAACTGTGCTCACAAAAGGACTAATGAATTTAATTGTGTGCTGTAATTATATGTTTAACATAATAAAACATACATTTAACAATGTAATATATTTATCATTTGAGTGAATTTTTTAACTGTAAGGATGTAAATCCATGATTGTCTGTGCAGCATGTCCATTCTGCCATGTTTTTGGTATGCAAACGTTGTGCTTAATTAAACAGCGCTGTAGTTGTAGGTGGCAAAGTGCCCGTGGGCAGGGTGGGGAGGGCAGCGGGGGCATGGAGGCACCCCCGTGAAAAACAATAATGTCAATCACCACGGGATAAACACCAGCCTCGAGAAGGTGGACACCCACAACTTCCTTGACCAGGTGCTATAGCAGTAGTTTTTATGGTGCATAGTTGCATCAAAGGGTGATGTCTACTGAACTCCCCATGTATATGAAAAACAGTGAGCTCTGTGTTTTTTAATATGATCATAAACATTATGTGAACTGATTTTGCAATACTAATTGTAAATATTGGAACACGTTGACAAGGTTCTTTACAATCACCTTGTGTGCACCTGTCAATAAGGTTGACCATAGATGATTGTGAACATCTTTTAAAATGAAATGATGTGCCTAAGATGGAGGACGGCTGCTATTGAAAGAAAACAACAAAGACACTAACCACCCTACTCCTTCTCTTTGAGTGTATTTCCTGTTTGAGAAATTTAAACAAGATTGCCCTTGGAGAGTGTACATGCCCTGTGTCATTCAGGAACCTACGCTAAGGGGACTCTGGCAACAGAGCAATGGCTACCTTTCCCAAAACCTCCTCTGAGGAGGGATGCTATGACCCAACCTGTAAAAGTGCATTGGCACAGATTGACAATGGCAGATGGCCCATATGTTGGAGCCCAACCCTGGCTTCATGAATGGGGTGCTGCATTCTTCCCATTAGCTATTGGCTAGATCTAATAAGGATGCTGATCTTCTCTACTGCTGCCCTTGCCTATGTGGAAGCCCACCCCCAGCCAGCCCAAGGAGTGAGACGTAATCATGAAGCACATAGAAGGCTTTGCTGTCCCTCACCAGAGACCAGAGCTTTGCTGCCCATGAACCATCCATTTACAAGCGCAAGTGAGATGAGTGACAATGATGCATGGCAAGCATTCTCTCTCCCTGTAGCAGCATCTTACTCTCACCTTTCTTCACCTTCGAGGGACCCACCCACCGTGTCCTTTCCTGGTACTTAATAGCTTCCAACAAGTGTGATGTATGCTCGAGCCCATCACCAAGCTAAGGCGCCTTGGTGCCGAAAGAAATTGTTCCTGAGTTGCACTTGTGATCCTCTGACCCTACATTCTTATTTAGAGTTTCAGAATCCCATTGGCATGCAAGGTACCACAGCTATCTAGCTCAAACGGAACCTGCATTTACTCAAAGTCTGTCCTTGTGCATATGGGTTCACACCTGAATGTCATCACCTAGATCGATTTTCCGTCGACATGTAGCGATTGATCCACAATTTCTAGAGGACAAAAGTCAACCACATTGTTAGGTATTAGCAAACCCTCACTCTAAATCAAGACATGAACAGAGCCTTAATCCAAAATATAATGATATTTTCTGGTTCTATAACTCCTGAGTGAGCACCAAGGCTCCACAACGAGTATATCATTGACTAGCAATTTACTCGTATAATAATCAGTCGGAGACCACAGACCCATCAATTTTATGTGAAAAGGATCTACCAAGCAGAGATGAGTGCTTGCTTGTTTCCTGTTGAATGATCTCCTGTACGAAAGGAATGTACTTCCTGTGGGAAGGTGTACCATACATAGACCATACACCAATATGTGTGGAGTGGCAATACCAGCTAATCAGGCATAAGAGGTTATTTGATCTAAATATAACGTCTGCAAAACAGATGCAGTCCTTCAAAGGAAAGAACTATCTCATATCTGATCCTGCAGAAGGAGTTAATTAAAAATTGCATTTTTTCATAACACAAAGGCCAACTGAAAAGTGCATAGGAAGAGTAATACAACAATAAAATAATATTAGTTAACATTGAAATAAATAATAATGTAACTAGACCATTCACTTCTAGCAAGCAGAGTGAGAGCACCTTAATTGGAGAACAAAGCATATTATGAATACCTTCCTTTAGCTAAACATGCTCGATCCCAGCCCTTTCATCACGGGGAACGGTGCCTCAGAGAGCTAGGACCCCTTTCCATTAAAGAGAATTGAATGCTCTGACACTCCTGACATTAGCTGCTGAGACACAAAGATAAAATGACACTAAGATGCTGATAGACATGGCGATTCGTAGAAGTGGCCTAAGATGCTTTTACACTCTGCCCACATGAATGGCCCATGAAGGGCAATCTGTCCCTCTCTTATCCTGTTGTTCGGTTCCTTTGTCCAGTTGCTTTCATTCCATCTGCAGTGGGGCAAGGTGAGCCGGAGAAAAGAGATAATGGAGTTATGCACACTGTAACACATCAACAGGAGCCACAGGTGGTTGGTTTTGGGCTGGGAGATGAAATGGCACTTGGTGGGACTTGAGGATGCCAAGTGCCATGGAGCAAAGCTAGAGAGCAAACTTCCCTTCGAGACGAATGCCTAGTCTCACACAAGTAAAACACAATGTGGACTGCTTGGGTGAGCCACAGTGACACCTGGTAGAAGTCCTTCAGAGCAAGATGGAAGGTCCCAGCCAGCTCTGGAGTAGGCTGTATGGTAAGCTGCAGGCAGACTTCAGAGGTCAAAAGCAGGCCGCAGTGGTATTTAGAAGGGTCCATGCCAAAGTTCAGGGAACCAAAAGGCATTTCAAAAAGTCTTTGATTACTTTTATTATCCAACACCTCAGTACCTTTGGGGGCTCTATTGGTGTGTGGAGTTACTCCCAATTAATCCTGAAAGGATATTAACCTGCAATGAAGTGCTTGGGGAATCAGGGAAAGAACTGAGAAAGTTGATGTCATCCAAGAGAAGACCTTTGAGCACTCTCTATGAAGGACTAATGTTCAGTTGTGTCCTCTATCATTGATGCTGCCTTGTGGCAAATCAAATATTGACAGGAAATATAAAGGTGAGAGAGTGTAGCTTATATAATCTATATTAACATGCAATGTTTATGAATTAATGTGTGATAATGTCGCATAGAAACAGATGTAGTGAATCTTGCTTAAACGTGCACTTGAAATGTGACCATGGGGAGTGGCCGCTAAGGTATACGTGGACTAATGATGATTACTAAAATGTTTATAAAATGTTATACTGAATAAGTTTTATACTAATTATTAATGATTGCGTTATTAAATTTGTGCAGGAATCCTTGTAGGCCTGAAGTTAGCATGAGCCGAAGCTTAGCTGCTTGGCTCTCATATTAAATGTATTTTTCCTATCTTGCAGTGTGCTGACTCGCAAAAGGACATGACCCCTTGTTTTCTTCAAACTAGAAGCAGAAATGTAACCAGAGCAGATCCGTTCACATGAAATTCACATTGCTTGTACAAATTATTAAGATGAATTGCAACAGTGTAAATTAATGTAATGTACAAGGTCATTCAAACCGGTGAAGACAATGGAACTACTGACCAAAAGATGTGCAAAGAATTACAGAAAGATGAAATCATATCGGACGTGCTACCTCTGAGGACATCGAACATGAGGACCAATGAGGAGCTTGTAAAATAATATGGGGTGAATGATTACTGACATAATCTGTTTTCCAATAGGGTAAAGATAGTGGGGTATAACAAAGGTCCAATAGAATTTTAGGGGAATGTACCACGAAAATGGGATAGAAACCCATAACATGGGGAGCTATTTAGAATTAGATAGGGAATGCTATTGATTTTATCCAGAAACGTTGTCACTCTGTTTGGTGACTTACTTTGGTTTACTTAAACCATCCTTTTCCTTAGATTGCCCATTTTACACTTTACCTCCTTATGAGGGAAGTGCCCCCTTTTACCCCGGAGCTGAGTTCTGATGGCGATTTGACTGATGCCCTGAAGACGAAGACTGAACCTGTGTGCTGACGTAAACCTTGGAGGTTAATTAAGACAATGCATTTGTGATTTGTCTGTGTGCTTTTCCTTTCTAGGTACCAACTGCTTATTCTTGACAGAGACCATAGATAGATGTTTTCCAAATTGGTGTTCCAAATTGTTTTGCATGAAGCCCAACATGCCAATGCTAATCAGTGGTTAGGACAGGTGTTCACTAAATTGATGCAAATAGACAAACAACCGAATCTATGCTTTGTTGAACTGACACGTTATTGACACTCTGCTAAATTGATCTATGTTTACACCGTGTTATGTTTTGATGTTTGTGATTCTCGCCTTGATGAAATCTTACCAAAGTTGCCATATCGTGACTATGCTATTATGTTTCTTGGTTTTGAGATTAATGCATCTGCTTTTAGAATTGTAACCAATAGGGAATAAAACTCATAAAATTCTACTAAACTGATGTGGTTATTCATGACTGCAAGATCATGGTAATGTTTTGAATTGATTAATGACTTTGACTAAAGTGAAATGTATTGTTGTGATAAATATTGATGACATTATAGATGTATTGATTGACATATTGATTAGCTATCTCGTCCTCAGGTGTCTCTCAACTGGGTCAAAAGATTCATTGGCCTAAAACGAGTCCTAATGTGTAATAAATTATTTTAAAGGGACGCGTTAACAAAGGGATAGAGGTTGCTGATTGCAACCAAGAGAGAAAGGGTCTGGTTCACATACTGCATTTTGTAATGTGTAAATTAGTACTATCATAGTACTAATTACTTATGACAAAATGCCATTCACATGCCTACGGGTGGAAATCTCCACCCCTGTTCCCCTACATCCCCACATATGTACATTTACTACTTAGTAGTAAGAGCGGGAGGGACCAGCGAGAGTGGCTGGAAAATGGGGACAACTTAAAACTAAATAAGAGGGAGTTGGGGATGAATAAATAGGATTTTAGGGAGGGCTAAAGAGGGGTTTAGAGTGGGACCAGCATACACCACCCATAGAGTAAGCACATTGCTATTCTCAAACTGCACTTCTAAAGTTACTACAGCCAAGAGGAACCAAAACAGATCTCACTGTACTTCAGCTCAGACCTGTAACAGAAGTAAGTCCAGCAGCACACATGTAACACCATCTCCTAGACAATTTTCGAGGTGGGACCTTAAAATAGACCACCATAGTGCCTAATGTTAAAATACATTTAGTTACTTCAACTGTTTAAAAGGATATGTAAATGGAATTAATTTTGAAAAAACATATAAATAAGAACAACTGTATATTTTATTATTAAATAGATGAATACAAATGTTCATTTGCAAAATAAATGAAACTGTATTTTTAAGAAAAAAAAAATGTCATTCTATACATAACTTTCTGTAATTTTTAATACTTAAATATTAGCACATTTTAGGTGTTGTTTTCAATAAAACTTTAAAAAACGTTTGGCTTCATACATAGGAAATAACTGAATATGTAATTCAAAATATATAACATTATTTTTACATTAACATTAATCATAACAAATATTTTTACTATTTTTTTTTGTTTAATAAACGTTCTTTCCACTTTCCCATCATGGGTTCTATGCCATGGTGGTGGAAAACTTGTATTACTCCTATCACATATTCCTTTACGAAAAACACATATTCACGATCAATTGCAAGTGATACAATGTGACTTGAGGCCATTTTAAATAAGACTGGGATTAGGAAAATTAATTGTGTCAAGGTCCGGTTTGCCAAATGCTTGCATGATATCTTGACCTTAAAAGAAGAAGACTTTGCCATCCACCTCCAAGACAACTGAGCCAGGACACGCAAAGAACAAAGATTTGTCAAGCACACCAATAAACCAAGGCCCATATTTATACTCTGTTTGCAAAGTAGGCATTCCTGTGCAAAAAGTGACTCTAAGGCATGTGCACCTTATTTATCCTCCGGCATCAAAATGACGCACAGGAGGAGACGGGCCTTAAAACATGGCACCAAGTCAGATTTGCACAGTTTTTTAACGCCTGTGCCAGGGCAGGCGTTAGGAGACCTATGGGCTCATTTCCATGGTGAGAGACCATGGAAGCAGTCCACAGGTGCCCTTCCCTGCACCCAGGGAGACCCCTGCCACCCTTGCCCACCCCTGGAGGACACCCATGGATGGGGGGCCCATCTATGGTGAGTGCAGGTAAGTGCAGGTAAGTATTTTTTTTTTATTATTTTAAGTGGCATAGGGGGGCCTAACTTGGTCCCCCCCTACATGCACTGTGTCCAATGACCATGCCCAGAGGACAAAAGTCCCCTGGGCATGGCCATTGGGCAGGGGGGCATGACTCCTGTCTTTGCTAAGACTGGAGTCATTTCCATGGGGGTAGTGCGTCAAAAATTGGCGCAAGTCAGGTTAGAGACAATATTTTTTACTCTAACCTGACTTGCACCATTCTTTGGCGCACAACCCCCAGTCTTCCCTTCGCCTCTGCTGCCCAGTTACTGTCATTTATTTTGCCGCAGCACCGGCTACCTTCATTCCATAAATAAGGCTCCTGGCTGGCGCATTGGAATGGCGTTACCCGGCATTAAACTTTTTGATGCAAATCTGCGCTAGCGCTGATTTGCATCAAAAAGTATAAATATTGGCCCAAATGTCCAGCTCACAATACCTGCAGCACATGTGGTACAACCAACCCATCCTACCCCCGATGAAACTGTGCAAATCATTAGACATTACTTCAAGGGCATTAATGCCCATATTTATACTTTTTTAGCGCCGCATTTGTGCCGCTTTTTGATGCAAAAACGGCGCAAACTTACAAAATACATTTGTATTTTGCAAGTTTGCGCCGCTTTTGCATCAAAAACTGAGGCAAATGCGGCACTAAAAAAGTATAAATATGGGCCTAAGTTGCTAGACCTCAAAGCTGGATGTGCAAACACTGATCCTCTAAAAATGGCTCATCATCTATCAGCCATCAATCAGAGGATGGAGGGTAGTGTGGCCAAAGCCAGCGTAGAGAACTGCAACTGCCCATCAATCATCTCAAAATTGGGAGAGGTTCCCACCATACTTCAAAGTATTATAACAGATTGTAATGCAAAACATGGAGAAGGATGGTGGGGATTGCAAGCTCTTGGCAGCCTTTGGCAGCAGGGGTAGACTTTACTGTTGATAAATGCAATGAATATACCCTCTGGCGAGCTAGGAAAGAAAACAATTGACATGTGTCAGGGAAAGCATTTGTGACAGCCCATCAACACAGCAGGATTCCCAATTTAAACACCTCCTCCTCCGATAAAAATAAAATGTATTGCCAGTGTATTGAAGGACAAAAGGAAAAACATAATTACAAGCATGCCGAAGTCCATCATCTACAAAGAGAGGTCAAATGCAAGATCAAAGACCCCACCCCCCTTTGTGATTAACAGGTTAGGCCTCATTTTCAATGGAAACTGCAAATTGCACACCAACATGAAAAGGATCCGGACAGGAATTGAAATTAATGCTTCTGGTCCAAGCATTGCAAGCCAGAGACCTAAAAAGACGCAGAACAACCAATGTGAGGATAGTAAGGTGGACAAAGAAAAAGTACTTCCTCTAGTTCATTTGACAAATGACAGCAGATTTGCAGTTGAAGAGTTGGGGGGCACAGTGTATGATCACCCACCTTATAGAAGAAGGATCTTGGTCAGAATCGGGACTCAAATACTACCTAAAGACAGATGTCATTGGCTAACCCTAAAGCAGAAGCTAAAGTTGTCATTCCCGCTTCTATCACCGTGCAGCTGCTGGACCGACACTCGGAAAAATGAAATCTCAAGGAGACATAGCTGGAGGATAGCTTGACAAGACCATTCAACTCCTGCCTGAAAAAATACCTGTGGCGAAATCCAAGGAAGATGCGTTTGCAAAAAATGCCCAAACTGTCAAACCCAATGGAAGACAATAAACCAGAAATTGTCCTCGACAATGACAAACGTGCATCAGAAGGTGGAAACTCATATCTTTAATCCACTCTACACCTCCTGGGCTCTTATGATATTCTAAACAGGGGAAATACATTGAAGATATGAAAGGCATTATGAGACAAGTCACAGAGGAGGGAAATCTTGGGCAAACAAAAGGAAGCTCTTGCCCTCCATTCTCTTCTTACTGTTGTCATTATGGTGCCTGCTTTCTCGAAAGACCTTGTAATGGTGTTAAGTGTATTATCATGTCTATAGGTTACAATGAAGATGTGTAGATGGCTGCAGTAAACAGCCATTTTTCATACTTATCCGACATTAAAATTATCACTTAAAACAAACATTCTCAAAACAAGTCGTTTTACTAGTTGAAAATAGACCTTATTAAAATGTCCAACTAAGCTTTGTTGGAATCACTTAAAAGGTGAACCCACTCCGTGATGTGTGGAAAAGCTACTGTGACTTTTAAATAGGTAAACTTATTTTAAATGTTCTTATACTATTCTTTGTCTGATTATCTAATGTATTTGTTTTTGTTTGGCTTCCCACCAGCAAAAGGTAACGTCGAGGAACTAGTAGAATATTATCAAATACTTCAAAAACCTTGGATGGAGTACTATGCGAACCTACCATGTTGCACTTTCTTTAGTGTTGTCCTTAATAGATGTACTTAACATGAAACATCATCTATATTAATCGAATGATCCATTTATTTTCAAAGAAGGCATAAGAGCGCATAACTTCTTAAAACAATCTTCTTGTTCCTCGATCTCTGTTTTACTGCCTCTCAGGTGGCACTGAATATAAATGCATGCATTATTTTTTTCATATAGGATCATGTATCGCCTCAAGCATACACTACTGCTTTGTAGTGACAGAAAAAAATACTTAACATGAAAGTGCAGTTTAGATTTGAACAGGTATATTGTATGCAATACATATATTAGCCTGGATGTATAATATATGTTTATCGATATTTGTACCTTCGCTTTGACTAAAAAAATCGAGTTTTGTGTCATCTTTCTATAATGAAGCGATTTCATTATACATATCCTAGGCTAATTAGTCATCAATCTATTTTTGGGTCTTGTCACCGCTCCCCCCGTCTCCAGATATAATGTGGTCCTGGTTCGGTGTCCATCGTTGGTTTGCTGTTGGTATACAAAATTAATAAATGTGTGTGTTTTTCATGGTTTAAGGAAATGGGAAGTGTGGTCACTCTCTGGTTTTGACGCATGGAAATTAGCTCTGGTGTCAGGGAACCATGATGACCGCACAAGGCTTCAGGCTTTAATTACATGACTTAGCATGAGCACCATCAATATATTGGTGAACTGGACTACTATGCAGCGAGGCAATCTAGTGATCAATAGAAAAGAGACAGTCAACTTCACGAGGAACGAGGAAATGAGGCATGACTGATAAGTGCAGACAGCAAAGTTATAACTAATATTCAATGCATAAGTTGCTTATTAAGCACACAGATACAAAACTTAGGCCGGCATTTTGACTTTGGCGGTCTCAAAGCGAGACCACCAAAGCCACGGGAGCCAGGAGACTGCCAGTGCTGAAGGTCTCTCGACTGCCATATTATGGACACTGCCGGATTTCCGCCACACTTTGAGCAGAAACCCAGCAGTAGCCATGGTGGCGGTTGGAGGTGCGTGGGTGGTGCTACCACCTGCACCACCAGAAGGACTCCACCAGCCATATTATGACTAATAATATGGCCTGGCGGTGTCCTGCTGGCAGGGCGCTGAGGTACTGGGTTTTTCAGAACCGGTACTGATCCGGTAACCCAGCGGTGCCAGGGTACACCCAAAGACCTCGGGTACTTTCCTGATTCAGACCACAGAAACTCAGAGTCTTCTAGGTGAAGTCAAAGATCGAATTTATTGGCTGCAGCCAAGTAACAAGCGTCCTAGAAGTACAACAGCACGGTTTGTATGTTCTCAGGAGACTGTGTTTCAATGCAAAGTCAGGTTTCCTTATATACAGTTTTTTAAGCTTCAGGCAAACATTCTTGACATTTTGGTTGGTCATTCACATGTTTTCACTACAAAGGAAAAAACAGTGTCATGATGAAACCTCATATTTCATGTCATCCAACCCATAATAAATTACCCGGCAAGGCCTAGTATTTTACATCAGATAAGTGTGGACCCCCAATAAAAACGGGCACCTCCCCCTTGTAAACTAAGAAGAAGAAAAGAGCAGGTGCAGGTGTGAGCAAGATTAGGCAGGGTGTGTGACCGATAATAAGGGTTTTATGGCATGGTGTGCCTTGATGCTATCTGATTCGGCCACTGGGAGAGGGACTGACCAAACAGGTTTGGCCTGAGGCAATGGTTCCAGCTTGCCCAGGTCAGAGAAAAGTCAATCAAGGTGTACGTGTCCTTGGAATCAAATCTGACTGTATTATAAGCCTATGTGAGGGCAACTTTTAAAAATGGCTGCCGTGTATAAAATGGGAGCCATGAGTGCAGGACGAAAATGGCGATTTCGAGGTGAAAACGCTGCTGGAATTGAGCGAAAATGCTCATGCTTAGTGTACTAGTCATTATCGGTCTTTTGATACTAAAATCGTACTGCTGTGGCAAAGTAAATTACATGGGTCCAGAATTTTTAGAACCACAGCGCTGCCGGCAGTAGCAGCACCCCTTCCCGTTCCCCGCCGGACGACGTCCTCACCAGACAAGGTAAGTTGGGCGTCTGACAGGGGAGGGGGTAGGTGGGTGTTAGAGGTGTTGTGTGTGTGTGGTGTCTGTGTGTGTGTGCATGTGTGAATGCTTCTGTGAGTGTTGTGGTGTATGCATGGTTGGATGCATGTGAGTGAATGCGTCTACGAATGTTACAGTGAGTGCGTGTCTACATGTCAGTGTGTATGCGTGTGAGCCTGTTAGTGTGGATGCGTGTCTAAATGCGTGTGAGTATGTGTGAGTGAATGCGTGTGAGTATGTGTGAGTGAATGCATGTATGGATGAGTGTGAGTGAATGCGTGTATGGATCAGTGTGAGTGGATGCATGTATGAATGAGTGTAAGTGGATGCGTGTATGGAAGTGGAGGTGAATGGGTGTATGCGTGGTGTGTGTGAGTGTGTGTGTGCATGTATGGGGGAGGGGGTGCTGTGACTCTAGGGGTGGGGGGCTGTGACTCTAGGGGGGTGGGGCGCTGTGACTCTATGGGGTGGGGGTAGAGGGTGCTGTGATTCTGGGTGGGATGGGGTAGGGGTGCTGTGACTCTAGGGGATGTGGTAGGGGGTGCTGTAACTCTAGGGGGATGGGAGTTGGGGGTGCTGTAACATTTGGGGCAATAGGGAGTAGAGGGTTCAAGTGATTGCTGGGGGAGTGGGGAGTCGTCTACCAGTGACAGGGAAGGAATTCCCTGTCACTGGTAGCCCTACCACCATGGTTTTCGTGGCGATGCTAAGGCTGTAGAAACTAGGCCGGCTCATTTTACCGCCTGTGGTCTTGTGTGGACCGCCAGGTTGGAGATGCACATCTCAAGCCCAGCAGTTCATACCGTCATGGCGGTATGTGTGGAGATGTGGCGAGTTGGCAGCGGCCAATCGCCACACTCATAATGTGGTGGTATACACCATCAGCCAATTGGTGGTGACACTGCCACATTAACCCTGGCAGTCAAAAGACCGCCAGGGTCAAAATGAGGGCCTTAGTTCCTAAGTATAGATGTTGAACAGGCGGCTCATAATAGAATGTTCATTTTCTTACAGTCCACCATTGATGAGGTAGGCAAAAGATGGGACAGAAAGACTGACTTAGAGGCTGGCCAGTGTAATTTTCATCTGCCATTGCACAAACTTCCCTTCTCAGCCAAGGTAGTTGAGGAAAATCTTCCACAGTATAAGCGCTGTGCCAGAGTGCAGAAGTATTCGCCATCAAATTGCCAAATTCGCTCATTGTCAGAGAAATCTCCACCACTGGAAAATTTTCAGATTTCTCTCTCATATGTTAGGCTAAGCACAATGTGGAGGTTCATTTTCAGGGAACTCTGCCCGGGATGTTACCCAGCACATTAGGGACACCACGGTACTTTTCAAAGAAAGTCCACCTCACTTTCCCTTGAAATCTTTCATGGAGGTAAGTCCAAAAGACATAATAATACATCAGTTGCTCTAGACTGGATGACTGACTCGCCACCTTTCCCAAACGACTTACCTCCATACATGATGAACCAGTTAAAGGAGTCACCGGAGGCACGGACAACAGGATGTTTACTGTGCTTAAAATCAGCAGTTGCTCTCTTTACGGTGTTGGGAGGAAATTATTTTTTGGAGGGTCACCCCCTAATGCCAGTGCTCTAACTATTAAAAGTGAATATTTAATTGTCTTGTTTCCAATTTGCATAAGTTAACTTACTTATAAGTTCCTAGTGTATTGTACTGGTAGCACATCAGACCTTAATATGTAAACTTACAAGGGGACGCAAATAGGTCGATGAACCTTTTGAATCGCAATTAAGATGTTCTTACCATAGTCCAGTATATAATCAATAAATCAATACAAAATAATTGATAGTCATTAGTAATCAATAAAAGCAATAATCAATGGAGTCAGTAATTGTCACGCACCATGACCTTCCAGTCATGAATAACCATACCTTTAGTAAAAGTTTAGAATGTTTATTTCCCTATATTAACAACGCTAAGGTCATGTAGGTTAATCTCAAAATCAAATGAAACACATACAGAAACAACACTGATTGTCCAAAGTGGCGGAAAAAATGCAATCTAATCAAAGCTTGAACTACAACACATTCTAAAGTTATGGTACAAATCAATATCAAAGTCAACTGCGACAAAGTTATAACATACACGGAATTCAGCAGAGCATTTTATCAAGCATTAGCCTCTGTTATCATAATTAAAATAGTTAGAATCCTTAACTAACATCAGATTAGTATAAGCATGTTGGGCTTCAAGCAAAACAATTTAGTAACACAAATTTGGAAAAACATCTAACTATGGCTCTATCAAAACAGTGCAGTTGATACCTAGAAAGAAAAAGCAAATATGCATGATAATCACAATTTAGGATATACCTTTCCTCAAGGGGGATCAGCAGAGTCAGTCTTCGTCCTCAGGACATCATTCGATTAGCAAAGCACCAGGTTTCAGCATCAGAAATTCTAAAAAGGCAAAGTAATTTAAGCATTAAAGTTAAGCACGCCTCTTATCAAGACACATAAGAAAGTAATAACCTTTTAGTCAGAAAGAATAAGGGCAGTAAGCTGTCTTCTCTCAGAATGAGTGGCCTGCTTCTCTCTCTGCAGCGTTGTTATATTAAAGTCACCTAAACTAATCCTTAATTCCCTATTGGTCAGTTAATCGTATGTTCGCACTCTGTCCAATAAAACTATTATCCCAAATCTACAAATTTTAATATTTCTCCATTCTCATATTGTTGATTGGTTCGTCTTGCGATGTTCTAATCATCTAGCTTGTCAGGTAACAATACTGTTGCAGCTTCTACTCCAGTCAGTATCTTCATTGTTTTTGTCCCGGGAAAGTCAGTCTCACACACATTACACATAAAATGTTGCATTAGCAGGAAAATCATCTCCTAGCAGTCGGGTCACACGAAAAGCTTCCGTTATGAGCACATCTAAACAATACAATAGACATTTCACAGTTTAATTCAATTGTCAGCATTTTTATTAAACGCTTAAGAAATACAGCTTTTACATGAGACCTGGCAAAATAGGCCAAGACAATCGCTAAGGTAAGGCCTACAATTAATAAAGCTAAAGCTTAATTCATAACCCTTGATATGACATATTACTGCATTAGTCTAACACATATTCAAAATTTCATAATATTTAATCGTTGATTAGTACATTTAGTTAACATTGGTGGCCATTCTTCGTAATCACATTTATAAATGCGTGCATTATTTTCTACATTATCATATTTTCTACATAAACTTATTATTCAAAATACATAAACACTCATTAATAATTTTTATTAAGTCACCTACGCTAGCAATCCCACCTAAATATGTCATCACACTATTAACCACAAATTCTCGCATCTATTAAGATTCTTACATTTCAATCTCTTCATAATTTCGTTTCCCCCTTGAATTTTCCCTGTAAATTTTTTCCCTTTTCTTTTCTTCCATCCTCTGATTATTCTTTGACCTTTGAAATTCTTTTGCATCATTTGCATAATCCCCATATCCCCAATAAACAAACCACAACAATTAATATCCCTTGTAGTATCTTCAATAGAACCCCATTCCAAATGTTGCTGAGCCAATTTCCCACTGAAGCAAACCCTTCGCCAACCTTTTCCCCAAACACCTGTTTCTTTCAATTCTTTCAAATCAGCACTTGCATTAGTCAGATTAGTAAGTAAGGGGCATATTTATACTGTGTTTGCACCGGATTTGCGTCATTTATTTTGACGCAAATTTGGCGCAAACTTAACTCCATATTTATACTTTGGCGCAAGACCCATCTAGCGCCAAATTTATGGAGTGAGAGTAATTTTTTTTACAGTGGAAACCTACCTTGCGTTAATGACATGCAAGGTAGGCGTTCCCAGGCAAAAAATGACTGAAAGGTATTTGCGCCTTATTTATACTCCCGTAGGATGACGCACAGGAAGAGGATGGCCTTAAAAAATAATTCTATACGGGTTTAGAGTCAATTTTTAACGCCTGAGTCAGGGCAGGCGTTATGGGACCTGTGGGCTCATTTCCATGGTCTCCGACCATAGAAGCAGTCCACAGGTGCCCTTCCCTGCCCCCAGGGACACCCCCTGCCACCCTCACCCACCCCTGGAGGACACCCATGGATGGGGGACCCATATACGGTATGTAGAGGTAAGTATTTTTTTTTTTTACGTAGAAGTGGCATAGGGGGGCCTAACCTGGGCCCCCTACATGTCACTGTGCCCAATGGCCATGTCCAGGGGACAGAAGCCCCCTGGGCATGGTCATTGGGCAGGGGGGCATGACTCCTGTCTTTCCTATGACAGTAGTCATTTCTGTGGGGGTTGTGCATCAAAAAATGACGCTAGTCAGGTTAGAGTCAATATTCTGGACTCTAACCTGACTTGCACCATACTATGGTGCACAACCCATAGTCTTCCCTACGCCTCTGCTGCCCGGTTAGAGTAATTTCTTTTGACGCTAACCAGGCCGCAGCGCAGGCTACCATCTTTCCATATATATGACACCCGGCTGGTGCGTTGGAATGGCGGTAGCCGACGTTATACTTTTTGACAAAAATCTGCGTTAGCGCAGATTTGCGTCAAAAAGTATAAATATGGGCCGAAGTTTCTTATCTCTTTACTATTATCTGGAATATACAAACAACAATGCCTAGAATTATTCATTCTACAGACTCCATGATCCTTCGCTAAAAGATTGTCTCAAGCAAGACGATTTTGAAGAGCCATAGCTCTATCAGCAGCTACTTCAGTATCTATCAGGAGTATGGCCCCTGAAAAATTTGCCAGCATGTTATCCACAATAGTAGACAACTTTTGAATCTTAATCGAATTCAGAATGACTCCCACTGAAGGAATCACTGCTACAAATATAACTTCCACTATTACAGAAAAGGACTCCCTCCTCTGTCTCTTAAGATGTAAATCAGTCACTTTCGGAAACTTTTTCAAATCCTTCATTTGATAAACATTTGGGAAAACTATCCCCAAATAACATGTCCCACACCATCCTCTTGGAAGACGGTAATAAGCATTAAGCCACAAATATAGTATATCCCTGGAATTGCAGGGTCCTGTCCATTCAACATAAATGTCCACTTACTCTGAAACAAAAACACATGCCTACATTCACTCGTCCCTACAAATAAAGTGTCAGTGCGCGATTTAGGCCTATATACAAAGCTTCCCTACGTGTGGTGCATCTAAGGCTAATTTCCCTTGTGTTTTAATTGCATAAAAGCATAATCATTCTTGTAAGTCCTTTTCTCTAATCCTTTTTCTAATTTCTCTTTTAACACTTTTCTTCTGTCATCTGTGTGATCTAAAAAGCTTTTCTCTAAAGGTGTAAGCAAGCATTTCAAATCATTTCTATGCGCATAAGCTGTGCCAAACGTCGATGTAGGTTCAAAGAACCCTCTAATTATTACTATGTCATTATCGTTAGCTACTCTACTCCAATACCTAATTATAGGAACAAACGAAAACACAACATCACAGTTAAAGTAAAAATACTGGATGTACTCCTGGTTATAAAATCTTGTTAGTAACAGACTGTAACTTATCCTGTAGGTTAGAGGTAATGAAGGAATCTGCGTACACACAAAACAATTCTTTGCATCCATTGCCTCAACATACTCACTCAATAAGCTATAGAAAATGTTAGAGGAATGTTCTCCTCATGGAAATATTTATCATCTAACCTAAACTTCTTTAATGCCGTTAGTGCAGTAGTTGTCTCAAAAGCACAAATATGGTTGGCCCCTCTTATCAAGAACTGACATACCCACAATCACCACCACAAACAATATCCCACACATAATCGCCAAACCAATGCTCATATATTTACAGCACCTAGCACCTTTATCTTGTTGACTAATGTTACTCATGATCTTTAAAGAATCAGAAAGCAGAAGAAATTCAGAAAAATTTACAGCAAAAATTAAAAACAGACAACTCTTCTTTCAGCAGTTCAGTTTCACTTCCAGGATCCCTTGTCAAAATAGGTTAGCGGTTTTGTCAAAATCAGGTTTCAAAAGTCAAATCAGGTTATCAATGTCTCTTTCAGTTACTTCAACAGTTTCTTTCTCAAACACGTTCACTGAGATTGTTTCAACAGTTCAGTTCATCAGTTTCTTTCACGTGTCAAAATACTTACCCTGAACTTCCCTATCAAAACAAAAAGACAAAAACTCTTGCTGCTATTCGTTAGTAGTTGCATATGCCCATTCAGGACCTGCGTATCTTTGACTTGCTATTCTCTTTTTCTTCAATTTTCGATCACCATTCAGCTCTCCTTCACTTAGATCTTCTTTCCTTGTTGTGTCTACTTCTTCCTCGATTGTTGGTTTGACTATCACCTCTTTCTCTTTCTCCACTTGTGATTCCAGCCACTTATCTCCCTTCAGTGGACCCTTTTTCAGTATTCTCTTCAGAATTGAACTTGAACCTTTCCCTTGTTCTGTGGTGTTTTCTCTTGATGGACCTGCAACTGGTTCAGGAGGAGTCCGATCACTTTGACTTTGATCCACCTCAACTCCTTCCCCTTCTGGGTCTGGCAATTGCTCTGTTTGTCTCTCAAGATTGTCTGCTTCTGGGAAAGCCCTCCTCTGGCTAGGCTCTCCTGTTGCTTCAATTGAGATAGGCTCTCCGTCACCCTACTGGAGGTCTCCTCCCTTGTCTCTCACAGAAATGACTGAACCATCCTCAACGGGCTCAGATCCGGTCTCAGTTCCCCTTTGTCCTCCTTCCGGTCCTGAGACTTATCTCACTGTTGTTGGTACTCTCAACAGCACTTCTTCATCATCCAGTGGACATGGCACTTTCTTCATGTGACTTGCTTGAATCCAGTTCGGAATTCCAGCACACTTCACAGGTGTGGTAGTTGTAAAGACCACTTGGTATGGTCCCTTCTAACGAGGCTCCAAACACATCTTTCTCAAGTGCTTTCGGATGACAACCCAGTCCCCAGCTCTCTGGTTGTGCCCTGGGTCATGGATCGGTGGCAGTGTGGTGGCCTCCACCTGCTGAGAAAAAGAGCGGACCACATCAGCCAGACACTTGCATTATTCCAACACCATATCATCTGCAATGTTGACAAGTACATTTGCAGGCACCGCTGGCAACCTCATTGCTCTGCCCACGAGGATCTCATGGGGCGACAATCCTGTCTTCCTGTCAGGTGTTTCTCATTGACATCAACACTAAAGGCAACGTGTCAGGCTATTTCAAATTCGTAGCCACACATATCTTTGCAACTCTTGACTTCAAGGTGCCATTCATCTGCTCCACTAGTCCTGATGCTTCAGGGCGGTAACTACAATGCAACTTCTGCTCAATGTTCAATGCTGCACACAGTAATTAAATTACTCCATTGTTGAAGTGACTTCCCCTATCTGATTCTAAAGAGATCGGAAACCCAAAACACGGTATCAGTTCCCTAAGCAATAGTTTTGCTACTGTAATTTCTTTGTGTAGGGTATGCTTCAATCCAATGACTAAAGATACATACAATCACCAACACATATCTCAAACCTCCACACAGAGGCATCTCAATAAAATCCATTTGCATTCTGCTGAATGGACCTCCTGCTCTTCCAATGTGGCTCAAATTAGCCACTGTTCCTTTCCCTTCGATTAACTGTTGGCAAATAACACATCAATGGCAAACTGCTTCAGCAACTTGTCTAAACTTTGGGTTGAACCAATCATGTTTGAAAAAACAAACCATGACATCCCTCCCAATATGTGCTTGACCATGATAGTACCTTGCCATTTGAGACAATAGGCTATTGGGCAAAACCAATTGACCCTCCTCAGAAACCCACAATTCATCTTGTCTTTGTGCACATTTGATTTTGCTCCATGAACGTTTCTCCTCCCTGTCAACATTATTCTACAGCGATTTTAATTCTTCCAAAGTGTCAATTATTTTCAATGCATAACTTGTACAAGTTTCGTCTTCTTCAGGTAACAGTTCCCACTTGTCTTTGAATGATATACAGTTCAATGTGCAAAACCTTGCGACTTGATCCACATATCCATTTCCCAGTGACACATAGGGGGTCATTCCGACCCCGGCGGTCAAGGACCGCCGGGGCCGGGGTCGGCGGGAGCACCGCCAACAGGCTGGCGGTGCTCCCCAGGGTATTCTGACCGCGGCGGTTCAGCCGCGGCCAGAAAGGGAAAACCGGCGGTCTCCCGCCGGTTATCCGCTGCCCTGTAGAATCCTCCATGGCGGCGCCGCCATGGGGATTCTGACCCCCATACCGTCATCCTGTTCCTGGCGGCTTCGGCCGCAAGGAACAGGATGGCGGTATGGGGTGTCGTGGGGCCCCTGGGGGCCCCTGCAGTGCCCATGCTAATGGCATGGGCACTGCAGGGGCCCCTGTAAGAGGGCCCCACCCTGAATTTCAGTGTCTGCTTAGCAGACACTGAAATTTGCGACGGGTTCTACTGCACCCGTCGCACATCCTCCACTCCGCCGGCTCCGTTCGGAGCCGGCATCCCCATGGAGGGGTGTTTCCCACTGGGCTGGCGGGCGGCCTTTTGGCAGTCGCCCGCCAGCCCAGTGGGAAACCCAGAATACCTGCGGCGGTCTTTTGACCGCGCAGCGGTATTCTGGCGGTTCCCTCCAGGCGGGCGGCTCCCGCCGCCCGCCAGGGTCAGAATGACCCCCATAGTCTTGCGACTTCAGATGTGCACTGCATTTCACCATGGCAATCTTTTCAGGCATTTGAATAGAATGTAATAACTCTTTAATTCCCTCACCATTTCTCGGTGGTGAACTAGAAGAGGTCAGTAAACCTCTTTGTGAACACAGTTGACCAAAATCAGCTTGTCTAACCATTCAGTTAACTGCTGAGCTGTCAATCCTTCTAAAGATATGTTACTTGCATGGACCGGTGGCACCTGCTGTGCAACTGCATTTGGAGTATGCGGTGTCAATAATTTCAAGTTCTGGCTAACATTTGGTCCTGTCACCGTATCTGTAAGTGCTACGAATGGACTAAGGTCTAACAATTATCTTGATCCGTCAAAAATCTGACCCACAGGAGAGACTACTTGAACATGTTTGTTATGTCCTCCCCTCCATAGGCTCTGAGACATAACTCCCTGTTCACCCACAGACGGTTTCTTCTGTGCAAATAATGGTACCACTGGACCAATAGTAATTGGTAGCGATATAGCATCCGGGGCTGGTCTGGCACCTACACTCTGTGGGAGAGTAACTCCCATATTCTGATTCATCATCGGAGTCATGTCTCAATGTGTCCCTGTCACTGGAGTAAATCTTAGAATTACCTGTGGCTGCACTTGGGGCAACAAAATCAGAGTCTACTCAGTCTGAAACAGTATTGGTCTAGGGAAGACCTGCTCAGTGGGCACTACTAAGTTTGAAGTAGTTTCCATAATGGGCACATCAGGAGAAATGATCTGCACCTGTGGAGGTTGCATCTGGGTCTGCACTACAGGAGTAGCTTGCACATTATGACCACTTTGCACTGCATTCTGTGTCATGTTAGCATTAACCTGTACTGGACTCGCTGTCCCATGAACCTGTGTCGGAGCTGTCGGATCAACACTATTACACAGACCACTCTCATGTACTGTATATGGTGGTGGTCGATCTCTCAATAAATGTGTAAGGAACTCATCATCGTCCGAATCTTCCTCTATTGTTGAGGACTTCCTAGCCTCCTTACTCACAGATGGACCTTTACTGGTTTTCCAAGTAGCCTTCTTTCCTTCCTTCTCGTTTTCCTGCATTATTGCCGAACACAACTTAATCCCTTGCAAAGTCTCTGTTCTCCATACCTTCTGAACACAATCCCAACTAGCCTCCGCTAGAGTCTTTTCTGCCTTTCTCATCCTCCTCTCGAACTTCAATTGCTGTTGCTGTCTATCTACCAACTCTCAAATCGCTAATGCCTCAAACTGTGCTGGTCACGGAAGGGGCTTTGATTCATATAGCGTCATCTGTAAATGCTCCAAAACCCTCAAATTGAACATCTTATTTATAAGAAACACTAAGGGCCAGATGTAGCAAGCAGTTTTGCCCATTCTGTGTCTATGGGAAAATGTGTTTGTACATATGGCCTTTATTTTTTCTACTTTTTGTTTACTCAAAATCAAATCAGGAAGTGACTTTTAATCCCAAGATTCCTTTCACCTACTTTCTCAACCAATTGCCTTTCACGGATGGGTGCCAATCCGTGCGCAACCCTTCTCACTAACCGACCTATCCCAGCGCAGCTCCAATAACGTCACACTCACACATACTGCGGCTGACAAAGTCTCGTGGCTTGTCCTCCTAAACTTAAATTCACACAAAACTAATGCAAAATATTGCGAGCACTAATCAAAAACCAAAAAAATAAATAAATCTGCTGGTTTACTACAAGAAAGGTAACACAATCGCTTCAGAAACCTTACGGAATTTTTACTGATGGCTCTTCCCGCACGTACAGCTACTCCTTCTTTCTCGGTCTCCCAGATTCGCAAGCAAAATTCAATCCGCAAATTCTACTCTCAACTGATCAATGGGTCTTTCCTGGTGCACATATGACTTGCCAAATCTCAGCTGAAATTTTCTTCCACTCACTTGAATTCACACACTGACTTGTTGACCACATCTGATCAACCTACTAAACCAGACAAATTACAACATATAACCAAGTGTCTCATACACTTTTCAATATACTATGGAGTCTTAGACCACGCAGGGTCTGTACAGCAACAACCACGTGGACAATTTTTGAGCACAAAAGCGCCACACACATATGAAGTTTGACGACTTCCCTACTCTCACACTGCAGAGTATGCACACTCCTACTACAACTTCACTTGGAGTACGCAAACTTCCTAAAACCCTCACAGACCTCACAATTCACTTGCGATTTGCATAAGCTGTGAAAGCGCAACTTATTTCACTCACACTATCACTAGAACATCAGGAATATCCTCAAACACCCATTAGCAGGATCCAGGATTTGGGAAAGTCATTTCTGGGACTAAGGGAACATTCATTTTCGCTCCAATTATCATCATTAAAAAACGAAATCCAAATCTGAATAATAATGACTCTCGAAAGGACCGGCTTCAAACTGCTACCATCTCTTGGAACACCTTTTACTGTGATTTGCACGCGTCTATGGTAAGCTCCTAAGGAGATGAACCATCAATCTCTTTCTGTCTCTGTTATCACTCTGTACCAGACATCTATGGCAAGCGCTTTAGGAGACTAACCATCAATCTGCTACCATAACTGTTCGCATCAGACCTTGATAAGCAAAACTTACAAGGGGACGCAAATAGGTCGATGAAACTTGTGACTTGGCAATTAATATGTTCTTACCATAGCTCCAGTACATAATAAATCAGTACAAAATAATCGATAGTCATTAGTAATCAATAAGAGCAATAATCAATGGAGTCAGTAACTGCCTTTCACCTTGACCTTCTAGTCATGAATAACCACACCTTTAGTAAAAGTTTAGAATGTTTATTTCCCTATATTAACAACGCTAAGGTCATGTAGATTAATCTCAAAATCAAATGAAACACATACAGAAACAACACGGATTGTCCAAAGCGGCAGAAGAAACGCAATCTAATCAAAGCTTGAACTACAACACATTCTAAAGTTATGGTGCAAATCAATGGCAAAGTCAACTGCGACAAAGTTATACATGGAATTCAGTAGAGAAGTTCATCAAGCATTAGTCCATGTTATCATAATTCAATTAGTGAGAATCCTTAACTAACATCAGATTAGCATCAGCATGTTGGGTTTCATGCAAAACAATTTAGTAACACAAATTTGGAAAAACATCTAACTATGGCTCTATCAAACCAGCGCAGTCGGTACCTGGAAAGAAAAAGCAAATATGCATGATAATCACAATTTAGGATATACCCATCCTCAGGGTGGATCAGCAAAGCAGAGTCAGTCTTCGTCCTCAGGACATCAGTCGATTAGTAAAGCATCAGGCTTCAGCATCAGAAATTTTAAAAGGGCAAAGTCATTTAAGCATTAAAGTTAAGCACGTCTCTTATCAAGATGCATAAGAAAGTAATAACCTTTTGGTCAGAAAGAATAAGGGCAGTAAGCTGTCTTCTCTCAGAATAAGTGGACTTCTTCTCTGTCTGCGGCATTGTTATTTTAAAGTCGCCTAAACTACCCCCTAATTCCCTATTGGTCAGTTATTCACATGTTCGCACTCTGTCCAATAAAACTATTATCCCAAATCTATGAATTCTAATATTTCTCCGTTATCATATTGTTGTTTGGTTCGTCTTGCGATGTCCTTATCATCCAGCTTGTCAGGTAACAATATTGTTGCAGCTTCTACTCTAGTCAGTATTTTCATTGTGCTTGTCCTGGGAAAGTCAGTCTCACACACATTACACATAAAATGTTGCATTAGCAGGAACATCATCTCCTAGCGGTCGGGTCACACGAAAAACTTCCGTTACGAGCACATTTAAACAATACAATAGACATTTGACAGTTTAATTTACTTGGTCAGTATTTTTGTTAAATGCTTAAGAAATACAGCTTTTACATGGGGCCTGGCAAAATATGTCAAGAGACTCGCTAAGTTAAGGCCTACAATTAATAAAGCTAAAGCTTAATTCATAACCCTTAAAATGACATATTATTGCATTAGTCTAACATATATTCAACATTTCATAATATTCAATAATTGATTAATACATTTCGTTAACATTGGTGGCCATTCTTAGTAATCACATCTTCAAATGCTTGCATTATGTTCTACGTTATCATATTTTCTACATAAACTTATTATTCAAAATACATAAACACTCATTAATAATTTTTATTAAGACACCTACGCTAGCAGTACCAGGGTACCAAGGGCTTGTAAGCTAAAGGTTCCTGCCTGGACTGCAATGCTCACTGTGCCACCATGAGTGTGGCGAAGGAAACGTCTACCAGCCTGCCACTTCAGACTGGTAGAGCAGTTTCAAACTGCTAACTTGACTTTGCCATTTCAATGACAAAGTCCAGACTTCCTATTTAGTATATGTAAATGACCCCAAAGTTAGACAAATGAAGCCCAAAGGCAGGGGGCTGTATAATAGAAAGTAGAACAGGTCATTTGATACATCCTAACAGTAAAACCCCCAAATTGTCTTTTTCTACTGTGGAAAAACTAGTAAACCCTTTGGCAAGTACAGGGATACATGCTGACCACTCAGCTGCGCTAACTGTTGAATAGGACTACTAATGTTGGTACTTCAAGCGATCCAAGGAATCATCAATATACACCTAACTTGATGGTCAAGCAGAATTTAATGTAACCATTCAATAAATGGTGGTTTAAGATAGTTGCCAATGTGTTGCTTTAGGGGGTTGGTTTGTGTTTGAAGTACAACCTACGTTTTGCCTGGTTTCTTGATGCAACTTCGATTGAAGTGCACTGGGTTCCTGCTAACTAGGTCCCAAGTGCCAGTGTTCCTTCCCCAAAACAAGACACCTGGCCACTTGATCTCCTAGTGACTAGGACCTGGGACCTAGGGCCTGGTACTGAAGAGGGCCCAGCAGAGCTGCAGCACAACTTGTGTCACTTTGACGGACCCAGCACCAACCTCATGCATACTACATTGCAGGTTACATTTCAAGGTGCCCCCATGACACAGCCACACCTCCGCCCTCCTAAGAGACCTACACTGGCAACCTATCAACAAGAGAATCACCTTCAGGCTTCTGACCTATGCCTACAGGGCCCTACACGATCCTGGACCAGCCTACCTCAAACACAGACTCTCCTTCTACGCTCCCGCCAGACAACTCCGCTCCGCCAAGACCAGACCCTCGCCAAGGTCTTCCGCATCTGGAAAACCGCAGCCGGAGGAAGATCCTTCTCCCACATCGACGCCAAGACTTGGAAGACCCTCTCCATCCATTGCAGGAAATCTCCCACCCTGTCTCAGTTCAGGAAGGATCTCAAGACCTGGCTCTTCGACTGATGTTCATCACCCCATCCCCCCCCAGCACCTTGAGACCCTCATGGGTGAATAGCCACACTCTAAAAATCCCTGATTGATTGATTGAAAATTGAAAACACAACATGGCACACACTTGTGTGCCGTGTCCACTAAAATACAGCTTGTAATATCTGTAAATCACCCCAGCAGGCCTTCGGCACTAAGGTAGGGTTCATTATGTTACAAGTGAGGGCATATATGCATGAGCAAATATCACCCTAATTAACTCTTTGTCGATTCTTAACATAGTAAAGGCACAGGGAAGCCATTTTAAATACATGTGCTGGACACTGGTCACTGGTCACTATGAGTTCTCCAACTGCATGATGGCTTCTCTGAACCTAGGGATATCCTAGGGATGGTTGGTATCAAACATCTCGTAATAATAAACCCTCACTGACTTCAGTGATGGATTTATTAATACATGCATCCAGGAAGCATTTTAGAGGTGCCCCCTGAAAAACCTACCAATGGCTGGTGAGCCCACTGATCCGTTCTGGTCAGCCTGCCACCAACAAATAGAAATCTGACCTCCCAGGGGTAGAGCTTCCACTCTTGGGAGATCAGAAACAAAAGTCTGTCTGGGGTGGAGTGTTACCTACCCCTCCCCACAGGATGACCTGCATTCCAAGGCAGGAGCTTCAAAGAATCCCACCACCTTTGAGATGCAGAACTGGCCTTCCTTATTGGAAGATGTAAACCCCTGTGCCCCTGGGCCCATTTGGCACCTGGACAGGTGGAAAAATTAACTATGTAGGAGGCGTATCACACTTCAAGACTGGGAGCACCCCTAAGGTGACCAGCCTGAAGTGGACACCACTTTAGAAATTCTGTCATCTTGTATGTGGTGGAATTAAGGAACTCTGGCCAGGGTGATGCCCACTCCCCACAGGAAGTGGTCATCTAGGTGGTGTAGTGATCCTAAAGGTTAGTTGCCCATGGGCTACTACCCTTCACTCCCCTTAAGACCCCCTAAATTGCGTATTTAGCGGACCCCCTGATACCAGATCCTCAGATCTTTGCTGGACCCAAAAGGAGAAGTGGATGAGATGCCTGCTGAACCCAAGAACCGAGGTGTATGACTGACTTGGTGCCAACCCTGCAGGCCTGCCTGCTGCACCAGACCCTCGAGGAGCAACAGACCTGTCCTGCCACTGCAGCCTCCAAGAAGACTGGTAGAGCTACCAGTGCTCCTCAAATCACCAGGAAGAACACCCTTGGAGTGGAGGAGCTGTTCCCCTGCATTCGCAGGCACACAAGAAAGAGCTGAGGGGACCAGGACTGCCAACAACCTGAAGGCAAACCCCCAATACTCTAGGACACCTCTGCATCCGACCGCTCTAGACCCATAAGAGGAGAACCAAGGGTGTCCCCACGTCTCCCCACCTGACTCCACTTGTTAGCTTGGTTTCAGTAGACTCCCAGCCCACGCCTGCAGAGTGTTTCTGCAGTCCCCCCTGTTACCCTGAGTAACTCAAGTGCTGGACCCGGTGCCAGAAGACACCCCTGCAACCAAGTCTTATAGTCCCCTTGTAGGTTCCCCTAGACTGTCCTTCCAGTCCATCCCTGCAGTGATTTTGTAACCAGACCGATCTCTGTAGACTTGAATGGGACACCCTATGCCGTAACACAGTTCTCTACCTGGACGCACTAGAGCTTCCTGAGGTGACCTGTTGATGTGGCCTAGGACCTTGCCCTGTACTCGCCTCAAGTCCAGAAGAACAGTCCTGTAAGTCGTTGCTGAGTACCAGTATGCAGCATATGTTTTCCCCCCAGGATAACATTACCGCTCAAAAATTGCACTGTGTCCACTTTTCAAAACTATAAAAAATTATAACTCAAAAAGTACTCACCTGATTCCGGTGATCTTCGTATCAAAGTTTACATAAAAGTACTTGTTATTTTTAGAAATTGGTGCTGGATTTCTTCATTGAGTGTGTGTCTCAGTTACTGCATGAGTGTGTGCTTTACATGCTTAGCACTACCCTGTGATATGTTTAACTGTTCAACCACACTACATAAAAAGAGAGCATTTGGGATGTCATTTGTGCCTCTGTGATACATCTGGGTATTGCTTGGACTCTTTGCACAGTGTACCTCATTTTGGTCCACTCTATAAAAAGTCAGCTTCCTACAGTTGCCCAATATTTCCAGTGGCCATTTGCAGATGCTGGCCCCAATTCATCCTTCTGGCTCTTTGAGAGGAGTGAACATTTCCCAGAAAAAGACACAATAGAAGCCTGTTGGAAGAGGTGTTTTGTCTCCATGGCAGGAAGCCAAACAGGATGTGAGCCTTAAACGTGAGCTTTAAAGGGAAAGCCGCCTCTGAAGGGCAAATGGTGGGTACACATGAATGGAGTTGTTCTTTTGTTCCGGTAGACTGGTAGCCCTTGGGGACAGAGAGGGGGAAACAGTTGCCAAATTAGTTTTCCCATGGGTGTGTAGCTCTCAGCTAGCCACACCTCTAGGGTGGTCATTCCAAGTTTGACGGTTATTACTGAAGACCGCAATGCAAACACCAACCGAAACACTGCCAAGTGGAGACCACTGCATTACGAGTAACCCACACAACGCTGTCAAAAGTAGATTGAAAAATACACACCGTCGGCCCAAACAACAGTTTGAAGGAGGCGGCTGCACCACCACCACTGCCATGCCGGGAATATACCGCCTGCCAAATAAGAGTCACAAATCAGCATTGCGGATCCCAACACTGTGGCAATCCATTGGCGGCCCAAACCGCCACGGGAAAAAAAGCCACCACCGCATTAACACTGCACCAGAGTGGACAACACCAATACCCAACACCTGAGACACATAAACACACCTATCAACAGTACTACAAAACACACACCCCACACATAACCAGAACCCATTGCAACTAGAAACTCTGACAGAGAGAGAGAGTAGAGCACGCTGAAAGGAGGCACTGCACCTAGATATCACAGGCACCATCATACTGAGCACGCATAACACAACACACCACTCCACACAAACACCACAGAGTACACGCTCATACCACCACACAAATTCACAACTACAAACAGCACACTCAGAATCCCTGCACACCGTGCACCCCCACCCAACTCACAACCACCATGGCACCACAAAAAAACCCAAATTCACAGAAGAGGAGCACAGGGTAATGGTGGAAGAAATCATCAAATTGGAGCCACAACTCTTTGGAGCACAGGTCCAGCAGACATCCATAGCCAGGAAGAATGACTTATGGCAGAGGATAGTCAACAGGGTGAATGCAGTGGGGAACCATGGACGCACAAGGGAGGTCATAAAGAAGAGGTGGAACGACCATAGGGGTAAGATACGGGCCATGGCTTTGAGGCATCAAGTAGCTGTCATGAGGACTGGTGGAGTACCCACACCACCTCCCCCAGAGATGTCACATTGGGAAGAGATGGTCCTGGCCATATTACACCCAGAAGGGCTGACAGGAATAGCTACTGGACTGGACACTGGTAAGTCCACTGTACTCACCGGCCAACATGTCCCCATGCACAGCATGTACCCCCACCACCGTATCACCCCCACACACCACTGTAATGTGCACCAACCCACCATGGACCTTAAGACCCTCACAGGTGAGTAATGCGCTTTACAAATGAATACCCACCCCTGCATGCCACAGATCCCCACTGACACCATTCCCTCACAGCCCCACCTAGTGCATGTATGCCTCACACAGCAGGAAGTACCACAACTACCACAATGCAACACTCCCTACCCTTGCCTGACTGCTGCATCCAGATCACTTCTCTGCAATTGCACGTCAAACCACGTCACTTCCCATCATCAATAAGTAGTAGTAATGCACATCAGTACATGGCAATGAAAGTAGTAAGACAAATAGTAAATGTACTCCAAAATAGACCCATTGCAACTATCCACTGATGGTAACACAAGCAGTGGACTGGTAACTGTCAATGCCATTACTGATCTGCAAACATAGTTAATGAAGACATACAACCATGTGTGTCAAAGCAACAATACCATCAACTGACACAATAACTCTCATTACACAGGTCTCCCAAGTACTGATACACAGCGGAGGAGCCCAGTAACGGAAAGCCCAGGCCTGGAAGCAGGTCCAATAGGGCAGGACTCCCCAGGAAGTCTGGATTCAGACGATGAACCTGGCCCATCAGGCATGAGTGGTCAGTTCACCACCACCAGCCTCTCCCTGCCCACAATTCAAAGCACAGCAGAACCCACCTTCCCATACCTGCGTTCCAAGGTCACATCAATCATCAGTGTACCCCACAGGACATGGGCAGGAGTCAACGGTGCAAACACAAGACAAATACGCTCCTGGTGTCAATCGGAGGAGGTCCACTGCACCAGGGGCACAGGCACATGGGGGGAAGGGCTAGTGGGAGGGCAATTGTGGGCCAAGGGACGAGGCAGGTACAGGGCACGACTGACCAGGAGGCTGTCTCCAGAGTGCTGGCAGCCTACCAGCAAACCCAGGACAAGATGGGCCAGATACTCACAACCTTGCATGACACTTAAAGGCTGCAGGGGGGATACCATCAGGAGGCCAGGCAGCAGTGGCAGGCACTCAATGCCACCATGTTCTCCATTTTAAGGGGAGTTCAAGGAACTCAATAACATCCTGCAGACATTCTCTGCCCAACAGCAGGCCCTATCCAGTAGTCAGTCAACACCACTGCCCTCAACATCAGCACCTGCTACTGAAATGGAGGCCCAGCAGGAGGACCCACAGGCCACCACCACCCCTACCCCTGAAGCTGAGGAACCCTCCACAAAAGAGGTCACCCATCCAGACATCCTGCAGGACCTCAGCCCAAGACCAATCCCCCACCAGGAAGTGATCACCCTTCTGAACTGCCACCCTGGTGTGCCACTGTTAAACCCTGATGGTTGTCAAATTCCAAGGTCACATCTTTTCATGGCAAATGGATGAAGGAACTGTGAACCAAACAGCTGTATCACCCACTCAGATCAGCACATAGAGCATTACCCCACTCCTCAGGACTGTGATAGTCAACACTTAATAAACACCAATTATCACAAGTCGTGGTGCATGCCTCTTCATTGTTTGTATTGGCAATTTTGTCACAGGACAACAAAAGAATACACATGTCTACAAAACAATAATGTCAAAGTCACAGATGTAGTGGGATACTCCAGCGGGAGTGTAAGTATATCCATATTGTTGTAACATCCACTGTCAACTATGCCAACTGGCAACTCAGCAAGCAGTTTGCAAACAGAGCTGTCACCCGAAGAGGGGAAAATAAATGGAAGGAGTTACAATGTTGTAAGGAATGTAATCCACAGTCACACATCAATAGCAGTTGCACACAAACACAGGGGGAGTGTGCCAGCAGCTATGATACACCATTTGTAAGGGCCTACATAGGCATTCACACACATGTGGGACAGGAAAGATGTAACATAGGTTACATCCTCCATTGTACACCTCCCTGAGTAGTCAGGAACATGTACTTGGCACACAGCAGATGACAATGCAGCATGACATTCCTACACAAGACTGATAAGCCCCGCTAACATATCCACACACAGGTAGACTGAGGACCCTAAACCTTTAGTACAACGATAAGGCTATTTTGCAATGGCACCAGCATTCCACATATGTACTTAGCAGCTGTGCATTTCCACTACCTCTCATGGTAAGCCACCTACCCTTCAAGGTTGTTAACCAACATGTAAGGCTCTAGTCCCCAAACATACCTTGATGCATGCAAATACTGGCTACAGATTGGCTTCAGCAAATACATCTTCCATGTGCAGATGATATGCAATGCAGACATACATGTTCATCAATTAAAGTTGTCAGTCCTGTTGCCATGTGCCTCATCCTCGTCAGCCTCCCACTCAGCATCAGAGTCACCGGCCACAAACACTGCTCCAGCATTAATGTCCCCCTCTTCCAAAAGTGGGATGTGCCTTCTGAGGGACAGAATATGGAGCATGCAGCATGCAACAATGATCTTGCAGACTTCCCCTGGTCGGTAGTGTAGGGCACCACCAGACACATGAAGACAATGAAATCTGGCTTTCAAGAGACCGAAGGTCCGCTCAATCACACACCTCATCCGGCCATGTGCCTCATTGTATCTGTTCTCCCCTAATATATTTTAGTTGTCTCACAGGTGTCAGGAGCCAGGGCAGGTTGGGGTATCAGGAGTCACCTGTGTGGAAAAGGGAACATGACCATAGGTAACAATGCTAGGCAGAGAGCTGACTGTGTTGTGAGGGGCAAAAACGTCTGACATGGAGAGCAGTACACATACCTATGAGCCAGGCCCTTTTTCCCTGTAGCTGTGACAACATTGCAGGGACACTACTGTTCCTCAGCATGTTGGAATCATACTGATCCAGGGAATTTAGCGTTCACATGTGTAATGTATTCTTCTGCAAGACACACCACTTGTACATTGAGAGAATATGTACTCTTCCGGTTTCTGTTGACCTGTTCATTGATCCTCGGAGGTACCAAGGCAATGTGAGTCCAATCAATGGCCCCAATTACATGTGGGACACTTGATATGTTGTAGAAGGCTGCTTTTATAGTGGGAAATTCTGAAGGGAGTGGGAACCTCACTTACCTGTGCACATGCTTGAGTAAAGCATCCAGCACATCCTGCAACACCTTACAGAACTGGGCCTGTGGAAATCCTGCAACCAGTCCCACTGTGACCTGAAAAGAGCCACTCGCCAGGAAATGCAGGACTGCCAACACATGGACTGTTGGAGGGATGGCATGGGAATTCCTCAAACCCAGCAGGAGGTCTGGCTTCAACTGGGCGACCAGTTTCTTGATGCATAAACAGTTTAGTTGATAGGTCATGATAATGTGGCGCTCTTCCTTGGTTTCAAGATCTATGAGTGGCCTGTAAATTGGTGCATTCCTCATTTCTCCATAGTGGCGATATCTGTGCAGGGACACAAACCACACTCTATGAACCTCCCACAATATAGGCTACCAAGTATGACACACTACAGTCATGAGGTTTTAGTTATGCAAGTTACCTGTCATGTTGTGGGACTACACATTACTCCGCCCTTCATTCCTAACCAGACGATGTCACATAATTCCTGTGGGAATGGACGTATACAGGACATGTACAAGTACACCTTCTATGTGTTCATGTATGTTGACAAATGTTGTGACAAGTGTGGTAATGTCAACAGACACGCACTACATGTGTCAATATCCACAATGTGTGACCTAAAGTATGTATTTGTGAGGGCATGCAGGTAGTTACGCTGTGTGAACTCAGGACAGTAATGTAACAGACTAATATGGCATCCGCTTGTCCAGCATGCATTGGACAGCTGGAAATTACTTTGTTCCGCCGATGGAAATCATCATGGCGGAGGGTGGTCTGAACTGCCATGCAACTCCTCATTGGTTAACATTGAGGTCTATGGGAGACTGGGACCAATGACGATCACCATCGGTGGTGACGGTCATGACAGCTGCAGTCGTAACCGCCATTTTGTGTGGGCCAGCTCACTTGACTCCTGGCATTTGGGCAGAACAGACCTCCACTTGTGTGCTGCTGTGTCCTGTCTCTTGGAACAACGATGGCATGCACTTCTGTGGAAAGAGCCCCAGCCTTCTCCATGGAGGAACTAGAGAAACTGGTGGAAGGAGTCCTACCTCAGTATGGGCGGTTGTACGGTGCTCCAGGCCAACAGGTCAGTACAACATCCTTGGTCGGACATGTTGGGTGGTGTATGGCGGTGTATGTGTGTGCACATTGACATGTCATGACTGATCCGGCATGTAGCATGCACAATATATGTGTGGGATATTGGCAGTGTGCAAGGTCCGTGTTTGTTTTGTGCCGCTAAAGCCTACTGCTGTATTGGTATTAATTACATCATGTCCCCCCTTTTCTCACTGTTTCCCATTCAGGTCAGCGCCCACCAGAAGAAAGGTTTATGGTGAGCCATCGCCAAGGAAGTACGGACCCTGGGGGTCCATTGCCAGTGGAACACCCACTGCAAAAAGCGGTGGGAGGACCTGCGACGCTGGGCCCGGGAGACCACAGAGGCCCAGCTATCTATGGTCTCCCAACATGGGAGGGGTGCACGTTGGACCCTGACCCCTCTAATGGCCCACATACTGGTGGTGGCATACCCTGAGTTGGATGGCGGTTGAAGGCAGCACAGCAGCCACAAGGGGGAAGTGTTGACTGTCAGGTGACTACTGCATGGTTGTGCACTGTCACCCTCCTTGGACTTGGAAATAACGTAGTCAGATGTGATTTAGGGAATGTACAGTCCTGGTTGTCACACCCAACAAGTATGTGTGTGCGACGGTCGCTATGTTGAGCCATGTAGGATAAGAAGTGGTGGTACTGTGACACACATTCACCTGTAGGTATTGGTCTCTCAAGTATGCTATCATGTCACTGGCTGCATCCTCCATCTCTGCATGTACTGTAGTAGTATGAGGTGGTCATATTGGCACTGTATATGGGAAATGACAAGCATGTTACATGAAGATTAAAATTGCTTCACTTCGGACATCAATGGACCTCTGTACTACATGTACTCCACACATTCCTTTAGTGTCCTCAGACCCTCTCTGCTAAGATTTGTGTCATCCTGTAATGGACGACATGTGTTTGGGTATGTTCCTGGGCTGGATTTTAGGATTAGTCATTTTGGCAGTTGACAGGCATGTAGGTGTCTTCATTCAGGTGTTTAGGCTGCAGGGTTGAGATGATTTTGGGCATCGCTTGCATGACTTTATTTGGAAATGAATGCTAAATGGTCTATTGTTTCGCAGGCAGGGACTGTTATCTGCATTGTTTGTATGTGAAGTGCATGTGTGGGTTCCCATCATTTCCTCCCTTTCTGTTTCTCCCACCCTCCTTTTCTCTCTCCTCTTCTGTCCATGTGTGCATTAGCATCATCTGGCAAAGGAGGAACGGCACCAGCGAGTGAGGATGCAGCAGCCTAAGGGACCCAGGAGACTGGCACCAGTGAAGCCGAGGGGACCAGTGGGATGGAGGGCGAGGGGAGCACCGCAGGAAAGACTGGAGCTACCAACACATCTAATTCAGATTCCTCCTCCGATAGTGGCTCCCTGGCAGTGCCGGACCCTTCTGGGACCACACCAACACCTTTGTAGTCTGCCACCCCCCTTCCAAGCACCGCCCCTGTATCATCCCACCCAGTTGCCCGTGCCCACTCACCCAGGAGTGCTGCAGGCACCTCTGCCCATGCCCCAGTCAGCCCTGCTGCCCTCAAAGAGGAGGCTATTGACCTTCTGAATTCCATTTCTGTAGGGCAGACAACGATCGTGAATGCCATCCAGGGACTGATACAGCAGACAAATGCGTTCCTGGAAGGCATTCACAGTGCCTTGTCTGGCCTCAAGGGATCATTTCAGTCTCTGGCCTCCTCGTTGACAGCAGCCAATTTCCCTTCTTCTTTCATCCCCCCTCCAGCCACCTGTTCCCAAACCACAACCCCTCTTCCTACACCCGTCCACAGCACACCTACAGACCAGCATACACCAATTACAACAGAAAAGGTGCGCAAAGACAGTCATAGACATCACAAACGTTCAAACAGCCATGCACACATACTACACACATCTACATACACAACAATAGACACTTCCCCCACCACCTCCTCCCTTGCAGTCACATCTCCACTCACACCTGCCAGCATTGGATCAACACACACTGGTCCTTCTACCATTCCTGTCATACCCTCAGTCATCACAACAGCAGACTCACAGACACACACCCCACACCACACCCGCACTCACCACGACTACCGTCCCTGCCACCTGCAGCACATCCACCTCACGTACACACCTCACCACAACATCCACTAACATATCTCCAATTCCCGCTCCCTGCATCTCTGCCCCCTCCCAAAAAATGCATACGTACCCACTCACCCACCCAGCATTCAGTCACCACACACGTACAGACATTGCACACACCAGCATCCATATACAGCACACAGACACGTCAGACAAGCACTCCCTCTACCTCAACTCCCAACCCTCAATCATGTGATAGCCCCTGTGTACCTAAGTAAGTTTTCCTTGCTGCCCTTGACCTCTTCCCTACTCCTCTCCCACCGCGTCTTTCCCGTAAATGGTGTGTACCCCTGTCCCTCACATGGGTGCCCCCTCTGGTGTTTCCCCTGCTCCTCCAATCAGCAACAATTCCAGCCCTCCCAGTGCCAAAGTCACCCCTCCCAAGCCCAAACCTAAACGTGCCCCTTCCACATTCAAGCCTCCCCCACCATCCCCAAACCCCTGAGGTGGCTGCCTGTCCCATTGCTGCCCCTATCTCGTGGAGCCCTATTTGCAGTCAGGAGTCACGTTGGGCCCATGTTTGATAGATAATGTGTCCTACAGTTGTGGACATTGGACTTTCCACTGGCACATTTTGTATACAGTTTCTTCCTTTTGTATATGAATACATCTGCCCACATTGCTGTGGTTGGCAATATGAGATGCTTGTCCTGGTTTCCTTCTACATGGTGGTGGGACATCTGTGTGCATAGGTGTGTGAAGTCTGTTTGTGGATTGTGTCTGTGTTGTTGCATACGCTGGATAGAAGGTTTGGGCCATGGGGATGTTGTTATGTGTGTGACTGCTTGATTGTGTGATTGTATGGGGTGATGTGTGTGTCCGTGTGAATAGTGCTAAATATGTGGATTTCCGTGTATGTTGTTTGTACGTGTTGTGTCACATGTATGATTGTTTGGATGTGTGTTCACAGCTATTGATTGTGTGTCAAAGCTACATGGAGTTCATGGTGTGTGTGTATCTGTGGTGTCGCACAACGTGCCTGTGTGTGCCAACGTTGAGGTGTTTGTGGTCTTGTTGTCATTGTGTGGTTATGGGGTGTGTTGGTGGTGTTGGTGTGCATTGTGCTATATAATTGGCACGTATCTGCTTGGCTTTGTGTGTGTATTGGGTACTTGGCTGTGACGTATGTTGTGTGTGCCTGTGTGTGGCCTTCGCTGTCTGTGTGAGGTATGTGTGTTCTGTGTGGGAGTGTATCACTGCCATTTCCTCCCCTCTGTCCGAGCTATACTTACGGTTGTCGTCTTTGTCGTTGTCAGTGGCCCTGAAGATGTATGGCGAGATACAACGCGGGGAAGACTAGCCGTTTGTTTGCCATGGCGGCCGAGGAAGCATCTCTGTGCCTGGTGGTGGGTGTTTCCTTTTATACTTTCTGTTTCTGCCAAGTTTTTCATGGCGGAGTGGTTATTTGGAATATGGAGGGCAGGACATTGGCTTGCACCTGCATGGAGTCGGCTTCTGCCGCCGGATGGCGCTCGTCGCATTGGCGGTGCTGGCGTGGGTTGTCTGTGTTGCGTTTGGTTCACCACCTTACTCGTTATATGGTGGTCTACACCACTGCCGGCTTGACAGTTCAGTTACCACCAAACTCGGAATGACCACCTGAGAGAGAATTTCTGTCATCTTGGGAGTGCGAGAATATTATACACTTGGACAGCTAGATGCCACACATTACAGGAAGTCATCATCAGGTCGAAGGGGACCTGGTAGCACATTGCCTATTTAGTCACCACATTCCCCGAGGACAAGTTGTGGGCATATAAGTAGCACCCCTGGCACTCAGACCACATATCACATCTGTACTGGAGAGACAACCAAAGAAGGACTGCTATTCTGTTCCCTGGTCCCTGCAAAGAGAGGCTGCAAAGACTGGGCTACACCTGCTGATCCTTGGACTAGCAAAGAAAGGACTGTGTCTGGTGTCCTTCTCAAGGAAAGTCATTGCTGAGCCCCAGATAGAAAAGGTGAACTCCAAGAGTCAGCTGGCTGAATTTCTGTCACAGCTCCAAGGCCACACTGCCTGAAGAAGCCACCTTGGCAAGTTGGTAGCAACAATCGCTTGATCACCAGTGACATCTAAAATGCAATTTGGGAGACCGAGGTCCAACACTCAAGGTGACTATCCTGTAAGCCTTACTGGCCCCTGTGACTGTGGTAGCTGCCAGTGTTTGTTTACGATTGGAGTGAAAAAGCAGTGATTTATGATGCTCTCCAGTTGTCTTTGTTTTAATCTTCTTATTTAGTTATTTTGGTTTCTCGTAAATGCTTTACTTTTGTTCCATTGTTTAAGCCTGGCTGCTCAAAGCCATAGTTATCCTGGGTTAAGCTAAGGTTTTACAAATAGGCCTAAGTGGACCTAAAACAGCTTTGTGAGTTTGCTACATGATGAGGTTGCACAAAATAATAAACTACATTTCCTCACAGGTGTACAATTTGTGGCAGGTTTACCCTAACAGTCTTTCTCTACAAGGGATGCAGGAACTGCTAGAATAACAAGAACGTCCATTCTTGTCAGACTTTAATCATGTCAGACCACCGATCCAAACAGAGAAGTATCAACTTCATAGAGTTTGAAGGCCATTCTCAATGTAATGTCGCCCATTTTTGCTGACGCTAAAGCAATGAAGCAAATGAAGATGTGCCATGTGTAAACCTTTGCCCCCTGGTAACAAAAGTGACACAACTTATTTAGGTTGAGCACTGAGGAGAAGAACAAAATTGTTTCAAGCAAACTAACAACAAACTTTGCTCGATTCTCAACAACAGTGGCGCTGGAAATAGGGGTGTTGGGGGTGCTGTGGCACCCCTTCATTGTATGATAGAGCTTCCAAAACGAAAATTATTATCTTTTATTAGACAGAACTCCAGTAGTATATTTAATAAGAATAATCTCTGTAGCAATGTATTTAGAAAATGTTCTATAGTCTGGACTTGTTCACCCCATTTTCCAAGCATTTTTACATCTAACCCCTCTAGGCAGGCTTAGGTAATTTGCTGTTCTCAATTGCACACACAAGAAGCATTGCTCACTCCTATGGCGCAAAAGGCCAGCACCCCTATTCTGAAAGTTGCTCCAGCAGACATGTCTGAAATTAAATATTGTCTAGTGGAATTGGTCCAAGCAGTTATGTTTCACTTCAATACAACAACAACAATTATGAATTTCTTAGCGCTGTTATGTATGCAGTTTGCAGGTTTTTTACATTAACATTTATAAAGTACAATTAGGTCAATGGAATTCTTTATATGGGTAAGTAAAAACTCTGATGGAAAAAGAACAGTAGTGTACTGTAGCATATTTGTTAACAAATAACGTGGCAAAGCTCTTAGCAATGTTTAACTCTTTTTGCAAGGAATACAAATGAGCAATATATCAACATGCAAGTTGTTTTTGTCCCGAAAAAACAATTTTTTTAATTTTCCTTCAATGATTTTTTTAAAGCCCACAAAGTTCATGTCATGAAATTTGAGACATTTGTCCATAATTTTTTGAAATTCACAGAAGCGACGTTGAGCAATTTAGAACACCCTAATAATAGTCTAGTGAGGGAAGGATGGGAACGTGACCATGGAGTTCGGAAATGACAGACCTCTGCATTGCAGCAGGCACGATTTCAGAGTTATATACGGCTTGGTCAAATGTCTAAAACATGCCAAAAAGGATATTATTATATCTATCAAGGCTTTAACTTTTCACTTCGCTTTTTTGACGGAGAACGCAGATCTCAAAACACTTTTCGGTTATTTGTTTTTATGCCCTACACCCTGGTGACTTGGCCTTTTCCTTCCCCTTTTTGCACCAAGCACAAAACATTCTGAGGCTTACAAAGTGATTTGCAGCACTTTACAAAAAAACAAAATTCAACAAAATAAAATATCTAGATAGGGGAAACGTGAGGTTTATCTTTGCCGCCCAATTAGGACCCATAGACAGTCGAGTTTGTAGGCAAACTTTGAATTTAGCAATGGGTGCACACCCCATTCAGATTCCATGCACAGTGTTGCCCTATGCCCTATAAAGCACTACATTTTCATAAAACCTTGACACCAAACGCCTCTCACTTTAAATCTCAGAAATCCAATTCGCGGCTGGGTACACTTGTTGTAGGAAGCACACATTTATGAATCTGACAGACATGAAATTGTATGTCAGCATCTTCATGGTAAATGACATCTCTGGAAACAAGACGCCTGCGGAATGAACCCTGTCTCAAATTCGGAAAAATAATTTCTGACTTTAAGCATTACAGACTTGTCAAGGAGGAGAGACAATCTTTACTTACCTGGCGCAGAAATATGTCACTAAGGATATTATTATCACAGCCTGTCATTTCCAACTTGACGCCGAAAAACCTTGTTTTCTCAGCTTAGAATGATAAAGATCCCGGGAAAGGGCCAGAGAATCTCTGAAACATCATTAAAGGGGGCACATAATGTCCCCAAAAATAAACTCTGTTTTTACTCACTCTAAACGCTTTACTTTCTGCCACATGTATAATTAAAAGTATTTCTCGTTTCTTCCATTTGCATCTTTTTGTTAGCCTGTGTGAACTGCCTCAACTGCTTTAGACAGATTATTTAATCACAGGGGGAGATGAAGTGAAGTTCGCAGATCTATTGCTGCTGCAGAAGTCCAAAATTAAAGATTACACCTATTTTTAGAACCCCCCGACCTCTAGTATGTCCATGCCATGGTTTATTCTGCACCTTTGCTGCTCTGTGACATCTGTGTCCTCTGCACAACCGGCACCATTTCAGGTTTTGAGGTTGAAGACAGATAGAAAACGGAGGGCACCCTAGAAACATGCCTGCCAAAATGTTAAGCCTAAAACTGATGGAAATTGTGTTAGTGTGTCAAATATCTCAGAAGTTAAAACATTAATGGGAAACATAATGATAATGTGACGGCGCAAAATATAAATCCATTGGAACGGTTAGCCTTGAGAACTTCCTGAGTCAGTTCTTTACTGCCCAATATGTAAGTCACAAGGATCAGCAGACAAGCTTGTGTCTTGCCACAAAAATAATAAACTGTTAAATGTGTCATTTGTATTATTCCAGTGTATTGCATAGACCTAGTGTGACAAGTGTCAGGCCTGTAGCTGCCACACAACTGCTAGATATGGGAAAAAGCTACGCAACTTCACCCAACCTCAGTTAACAAGCAAAATAAGAAACAAAAAATGCGCTTCACAAAATAAATATAGGATATGATCTCAAAAGAGTGTTTCATAGACACCTTGAAAATCTAGTTTGCTTGAAGCACAAAATCCTATTAGAAAAAGCCTGTTGCTCCAATATCTGCATTCAAATTGATGAGCAAAGTTTAGTTACATTTCTATCTATGTCTTGTCGTACTTGCGCTGCAACAGACAGTTGGAGTGACCGAGATACTTGTTCTTGCCCTGGTTAGGGAAGGGACTTGACCTTCCCTTTAAATATCAACATTTCCACAAGGACATCCACAAACAGGCAAGGTCCTCCCCTTAGACATTATCCGAGCCCTTGGATGGAGAGTCAGTCATCTGTCAATAGTTAATAAATGCCCTGAACACCTGGTTAAATGGGTCTAAACTACAGGCAGGGGGTTTGGAAAGAGGAAAATGCAAGTTTTTGAAAACACATACAGACTGAGTCCTCCCAATATCTGTAATGATATTAAAAATCATATGAAAAGGTGAAGGCCCTATTCCTGTACAGGTGACCTGATGTTCTTGTACCAACTGAGGCAATGTCTGTTTAGAGAGGCCCTCGATGCATCACGCTTGGCCACAGTACATTCAGGCAGGACAAAATGAAGACACCAGGTGGCAGGAACAGCAATGCGGAGTTCTTTTGTTTTGGATACCGTAAAAAATAATAGTCCTATTCAAAAAGTGCAGACTGGCACAAAACTGGGATTGCATTATTTTATTTTTCCATAATATGCACTCAAGGGCCAAGTCTCCTGGGTGTCATTAGCTGGAAAGAGCTCAGAGTTATATGCAATTTTATAATACTTGAACAGAGCCTGCTGTTCAGCTTGTGCTTATTGGTTACGTGCAGTCTGCTTTTCGTGTTGGCATCTCTCTCATTCCAACAGTCCCTATTAATGGGGGTGTGGGCATGCGACATTTGATTGTCAAGCTTTATTGCTCCACTGTCTGGTCTGGTTTCTGTGTACCTCAAGGCTGAGGGGTGATCCAAGCAGGGCCAGATTGGTAATGAGGGGCCGTATGGATAAATCCCATTCACCAAGAAGGGATGCGCAATTTGCACACCGATTGGTTTGCAAGTGGAAATGCAATTTGCGATGCGATAAAATTACTAATAGGTTGCATGCCAAATTGTCCAAGAACAGTGTGTCGCAAAACGGCCAGTGTAATACATTTAAATTTGACGACCCCAGTGAATGGCTGCCAGTTCAGGGATGAAGGCCTGCACGGAACAGCAAAGCTTTGCCCCTGTATTTTCTTTCAGAAACAGGAAACATTTTGAATGCAGTCTGTGTCCATTAAAGACACGGGGGTTGTTTTTTTTAAACAAAATTCACTTACCACGTTTGCTTGAGGGTTGGTAACTCATTAATGGTTTGCGACGTCAGTTGCTGTAAAAAAACATTGATACATTCCTTTCCAAATAGGAGGGGCATTCCTTTCATGCTCACTCCTATTTGTTAATCGAAGAGGATAGCAAAAGCCCTTTAACAAGTCAGAATAGTAATATTCTGACTCTGAAAGGGGCTTTCTACATTGGCCCCTAAATTTTTTACCTGTGTTGGCACCTGGTATCGTGTCCTCAGAGCACCTTATTTGAAGTCCTGAGATTTCACATAACACACGTGTTCTGGGAATTGTACCCTGGGTTTTCTTCCATTGAACCAATCAGAATACCAGACTTGTTAAAAAATGTTTGGCAACAGAAAAGATCAGCTGAAAACATGGACTGAAAACATGTGATTCTAGCAACAGAATGTTAGGTGGCAACCCAAGGTATTACTTTTAAAAATATGGGTTTATCAGTGCTTGTGGAGTGTGCTCCTGCACATCGGTTGGTGACAGTCATGGGTGACAGTCGCATAGTTGTAGAAAGAGATCCCTCAGGAAGGGATGAGAACCACATAATCAAATAAATTCATATCCCTACAGCTCATGCACCTTGATGCCCAATGCATGCTTGTACACACTTACCACTGAAAACATAGGTCTGATTCTTGGGTACTGCTGCATGAAGCTAAAGGTAACAAAGGTTTAAACCAAAAGATATTTAGGATACAAGTAAATAAATATGCATGTTTATGCATTGAGGGGATTCTATATAGGTGGACCCTTCAAGGTAAACCAACATGCAAATGCTAAGCATGCATTTATAGGAAACCTCAAGACATTCACTTTTCTGAACAGCTAGGTTGTGACCTTCATCTGTTGCATGCTCTCTTTTTCTTTTCAGTCCTCATTTCACCCTCAAGCACTTTCTCTTTGAACTTTCCCAGTGTCATCTGTCATTGGAGCCCGTCCTTACATGGAAAGCTGTGTTGGAGTTTTTGCCCTTGACAGACATTTATACATTAAATTTCACCAATAAGTGTAGGATAGTGTTGGACTTGGACCTTTCTGCAGGATCATCCCCAAAATGTTTACTTTCACCCTCCTGTTTTCTAAACCAGTTTGTGTTGACTTCTAGTAATCTGTGCACTGTATCACTGCTAATCAATGCTAAAATGTGTTAGCACTGTCTTTTAATACATGGTAAAATTGGCCTATACATATCTCATGTAGTTATTTTACTCTTGAGTCACTACTAAAGTGGTACTACATGTGCCTAGGGCCTGTAAATTAAATGCTACCAGGGGCCTGCATTATTGATTGTGTCACCCACTTAAGTAGCCCTTCAAACATGTATCAGGCCTGCCATTCAAGCCAGCTTGTGTGTACAGTTTTTAAACAGCCATGCCAACCTGGCAAAATAAACATTTTGCCATGCCAAAACCTTCTTTAATACTACATATAAGTTGCCCTGCGTGTAGACCCTGGACAACCCAGAGGGCAGGGTGCAATGTGCTTAAAAAGTAGGACATGTACTTTTAAGTTTTACCTGTCCTACTAGTGAAAAAGTCTTAAATTTGTATTTCACTACTGCAAGGTCCACCTCTCCCATAAGATAACATTGGGTTAGCATATTACATTTAATAAGTGATATCTTCCAATTGGGAGGTGGTGGAAATGTTGAGTTTGGTATCTATGAAATAGTAATTAAGAGCCCTCTTTAATGGCAAAGTCAGATTTTTATAACAATTCTGAAAATATCACATTTAAAATGTTGGCATTTTCCTGTCTCAACCATTTGGTACCTGCAGCCTGTCATGGATCATATGATTAGGTGTCTCATGACTTGGTCTAGCTGGCAGTTGGTCTTTGTGCATTGCTCCCAGACAGTGAGACAAAGGGAAGATAGGTGTTGGCAGGATGGGCCATTCTGAGTCAATGAGGGGGAGGAGCTGTCACATACCACAGCCAGGGCATGGAGGCAGGGAATTTCAAGCATCTTTGGTGGGTGGAAACCTCTGGAAATGTCTCCTACTTCAAGGTGGGCACCAGGTATAAATGGACCTCAGATCCCAACTCTTGGGATCACTTCTGGACCTGTGGACTCTGCTAGGAAGAAGGACTGCCCAGCTGTGAAGTCTGCCCTGCTGACCTGCTTTGCTGGCCAAGGACTTCTCTCCTGCACAAGGATTGCTGGTGCTGCACCAGGACTCCTCTGCAGTGAGCTGAACTGCTGAAACCAGCCTGCCTGTGTGTCTGAGGACTCCAGAACCTCGAAGGGTAGGCTGACCTTTTGTTCTCAAGCCACACAGACAGAACAGACTTTTCTGCACCAATAGCTCTGATGCAGACCTCACATCAACTCACATCTTTGCAAGCTTGATCCGGTGTAACACATCTCAACGTCATCAACCAGTCTAGTGACCCAGCATGGAGCACCTTGATGCAAGTCCTTGGAAGCCGCAGTAGCTTCACCAGCACTGGCCTAGCATGACACAGCCTGACCTCAGTGCCAACGCATCACTATGTAAGTCTTCTCAAGCCCTGGCAGCCTCCTCGATGATGGTGCTGGACCTCTCCTCGAAGCTCCCATTGACGGTTACTGACTTCACTGCGCTATGGAACTTGGTTCAGGACCGCGGATTGTAAGCTCCTTGTCAAAGGTTTCTCGATGTCAGCCAGTGCAACTCAACTGCTCCACAACCAGGATTTAAGGTACTCCTGTTCAGTGGGCCTGACTGGGCCCTTGTAGCTGGCCTATGCGCCATTGCTGTCGGCTTGAACTTGAGACTTTGTCTAAGTCCAGTGCGACCAGATACCCACAATGGGTGCTTTGTGTTTTTTAGCTTTATATTCACTAAAATCTTTAAAATTGAACAAATGTTTCTACTGATTGAAGTTTTGTTGTTTTGGTATTGTTTTATTTTCTTTAAAACTTACTCTAGTTTTCTATTTTTATGTGAGACTTTCTTGTGTTGTGTTTTCATTTTATTACTGTTTAAAGTGCTGCATAAACACTTTACACATTGCCTCTAAGTTAAGCCTGACTGCCGTGTGCCAAGTTATCAGAAGGTTGAGCACAGGATAATTTGGGGCTTGCTTGTGACTTCACCCTAACAGACAATTGTGGTTGATGCCTGAGTAGGGTTTCACCACCCTCAAACACTAACTCAATTTCTTACAAGTTGCCACATATCTGAAGTTCAATCCTTGCTAGAGCCAGTATCCAACATGTGTTCAGTAATTACTTGAGCCTAATCTCCAATTAACAGTGGGGATTGCTTTATCCAGAATCTACATTTTTGTTGACTTGCTATCAATATTAAGGAAAACAGCTGCTTCCTTTTTTTATTGGCAGAGATTGCTATTGATCAGATACCCCATAATTGACCAAACAATCTCTCACCTCTATCTATTTTGACAAGATATCTAAAACAGTATTACTTACTGCATGTCAAAATCTTTGAAGAGCGAAGGAAGGCATGTAAATCGTCAGTGGCCACTTTGTCAAATGCAATTTTTTGCTTGAGCCCCTCTGAACTTCATCAGCTTCTTTGGAATCCAGTATAGCCTGTGGATTGTGCAAAAGTGATTCCCTCTGAGCATAGCAGGTTTCCTAATATTCTTCAGGAAATTTAAAGACAGTTGCCAAACAACCTGTATCTAAGTCATTGGTAAGCATCCTCCCAAATGTTTTCAAGTGGCTTCCTAATTTCCTCTGCTATATATTGCATAACAAGCTGCATCACATTGCCACTTCTTTAGCTTATTATATAGTCCCACAAGCCATTTATTCAAGAAGAAACCAGTGTCTTTGTAGTAGTCCATCTTGAGTACCAATGAGCAGCTTGCTAGCTGGGCATATTAAATTGTGATGGTCTTTCACCCACTTTGTTAACCATAACACTTCAAGATACAACTCTGTCTTCTTCGACAGCTCTCCCTACAATTGATATCCTCTCTTTGAGTATAGGGAGGCATCTAGTTCACACTTGGCAATAAAGGGAAAGGCCTTATTCATGATCCCTGTGTACAAAGGTAAAGAATGAGCATGATTATAAGTTTGAAGCAATTTTCCTGTTACATTGACAGAAACTAGATAAGGAATACCTAAGTCCAGATATAGGCAGCTATGTGCAGTGGGAGAAGACTGTGGGTTTACCAGGGCTAGGTTACAAAGTGTGGACTTGGAGTGGAAGGTAACAGAAGAAGAGATTAGTATTAGTATACAACAACTAAAGAAGGGCAAACAAGGGTGGATAATCTTTTCTTCAGTGCAGCTTATCAAGGAATTAAATCTGACTGACCAGTCCCCTATGGGAGACATAACATTGAACAATTGGAATCCAGTTGAAACTGCAGCTGGGCATGGTTGGCCTTCATCACACATTCCATTACTGTGGGGATGATTAGCAGAATGGAGATAGGCCTCAATATCAAGTCTTCAGTGGAGAGATTGGCATTTTAACGACTAGGACCACTAAACTGTCTTGTAAGAAAACACCCATTATTTTGCAAATACTTTGGCCTCCTCTGGCACCAACATCATTATGACTACCCCCTGGCAGAAAGTATAAGAACCAGTTCTTATCAAGCCAGTATCTAAAATGGTCCTTGGATGATAAGTCAAAGCCAGAAAACTGTATAATGGCCACTGATACTCCAAGGTCTCCACTGACCCATGGCCTGGGGCAGCCTTCAGTTATTTGACACATCCCTGATATCTTGTTCTGCAAAAGTAAAAACATGCTTGTTTTCCAATTAGTCAGATGTGAACATTCTGGACTAAAGCTAAGAATGGTGAAGTAGGTTTTCAAACACTATGGGCGTTGGATGCTGGTGACATTTTGAATGATGGATCCAGTATCCTATTGTTGTCAAATCACAATCATTGCACCAGAAATACACTTCAAGAGTTGTGCTATGAGTTTTTTTGGGCATTGGCTATAAGTCCGCTGACCATATTATATTGTCAAAAACACTCTGGAACTTTTCTCCCAGTGAAGGACTTTCTCACGGCTGTGTTTCTGTGACAGTTTTACATAGGGTCCTGTTCCATAGTCCCTTAGTATCAGTAAATCGGCCTTATGTATTTGATCTGTTTGTGAAAACAACTTGTGTGAACGTTTTCTCTCAATTTAAAGATACAGTCTCTGGAGTTGCCTCATTGTCCCTTAGATCTACTTAAAACTGGAGCCACGAGCATGGCAAATTCTAAATGACTCGGTCTGGTCAGGACAGACAAATATGCAAATTGTCTCTCATCTCCTGACCAAGGATTAAAACTGAAGCTCTGTGAATTTCAAATTCTGGGGATCAGGTGTGCAGCGTTTACATGTTCACTACCTAGCGAAGTTTCAAAGTTTGAGGAGTCTGTGCAACGTTGCTGACTGCAGAATTTTTCCCAAAAAAACATCTTGACAGTGGAATTCTCGTGATGGATGTAGTATTATGGTACTTTCCTGCTTCAAATTCTGCATTTCTTTTCTCGCTCCCTTTTCCGCCAATTTCGCATGGCCCTTGTTAAAATTCATTAACACTAGTGACTCTGACTAGTGGAGGACAATGAACGTACAAGGCAAACCTTTGGTCCTTTATGACTTCCTTCGTCGTTTTCCATAAGTGTTTGGGGATGTCGTTTCCCCACACTTTAAAACCACCGAAGATTAACACCTATTTAGATAGATCAGGCAGATTTCCCGTACAGTCGCCTTGAAGTACAGCAGACAGCACACCACCTCACTTAGTGATGCTTTCAGTTGCTTGAGAAATCTTTGCCAGCAAAGCTGCTAGAAGATGTACTTCAAACACTAACATGTTTCACGTTTCTGGACAAATACAGACATCATTAACACCTCCGTTTACGAGACAGACGTTTCTTTCTTTGGGCTTCCACTAAAGCACCTCAAAAGTGAGCCATTAACTACCATTTTGAAATGACCTGGGGTTGAAGGTTCCTTAAGCATGGTGGTAATCTGGGGAATTTTATTCAGAGGAGCGGTAAATTGTGTGCAGTCCTTGTGCACGTTTCACGAAAATCTGGGAAAAACATCCAGTATTTCATGAACTTTCTAAATGTTTGTGGCAAAAGATAAGCGAGGGCATACATCCACAAAGGGTTTGTTAGAACAAACAACAACAGGAATTTGACTTTTAGCAGATTTTATTTCAGCATAATATAAGAAACAACTCAAGGAGTTCCAGTCACGTTGTAAAATGGAAAGTATGTGAGGGGACGCAATTGGTAATATATATTCTTCATTCTGAGGTTGCAAATGCAAAGATACATATTTTCAAATAATTGCGAGAGCAAACAAAGTTTCACATGCACGTCGACTTTATTTTGAGCTAATTTGCTATTACTACATTATCCGCCTCCTCCAAATAAAACCATAGACTGCAGATACTTTTAATGAGGACCTAAATTGTGTGGAACTAGATTCTAACTTGGCGGATCACCGTCGCAGTCAAAATGAACCCGCCCCCTGGATTTTCTTGCTTCAAACATTGCATCAGGGTCTGGCCTGTCTTTGCACCTCAGTGAGTTTTCCAATCTCCAGCTCGTTCAGTGTATGAGGCTAACAGAATTGATATATTTTACATCAGCATATAAATATTGTCTCCACTCCACTGCCGCTGTTCTCCGTCCCATCTCAGGGGACATGGGAGGCTGCAGTGAGAAGGAGAAAAATCTTCTCTAGGCAGGGAACATGGATGTATATGTCATAAAATGTTATGTCCAAACCCAGCTTCTCCAGTTTGATCTCTAGCTCCTCTGAAGGAGGCTGCATGTTACAGTGGTTAGTTATTACGTTACTGTCTTCACTTCCCAAACGTTCAGGCTGTTTGAAGTTAGACCCGCCCCACACAGATTCATCCCTTTCACAACAGATAACCATTTGTCTTGGAAGGGTGAATCCAATCTCAAAATTGTGTACAGCTTTCAAAGAGGTTTCTGGATGACAGAGGACGTGATTTTGAAGTTAGTGGTAACCTGACTTCTGATGAGTCATAATGGACATTTTTGCGTGCCCCCATCCTAATACGAGCCAGGGAAGGTGGCTGGCCTCTAGCACGGGTCCTGTCTAATGACCGTGTCTTACCAAGTTTAGAGGTGGTATCTACCTATAAGACCTCCATGTAAACAATGTATTGTACGTTCTCATAGGGGTCTATGACATGCTGGGAGAGATTTCACGGACAGGTCTCTTGTCGGGATTGGAAGTTCTCATTTTTGGGGTGCATTTCCAGATCCATAGTTACTTGAAAACATTTCCACATTTTGGAATTGTGGCCACAGTTTCCCTCTTCGTGGCTCCCACTGTACATGTAGAAGTTACCTTGGGAGAAACCCACGCGCTTGCTCTCTTATAAACACACAAATACAATCAAACACACAGAAACACATTTGTACTTGCCTGCATATATTGTATCACACCAACACACATTCAGACATTTGATTACATATATTCCCTTATCCACTTTATGGTCATTACCTACACACATGCGAACATATTCATCCACTCACACACAAACTGGCACATTTCCAACTAGTGGCACAGGCGTGGGAATATAAACACCCTCTAATAGACACACACCCAAAACACCCCTCCCACTCCTCTGTCCACACCAGCACACGCCAAGGCTTTAGAGGCGTCAGAAAGGCCCCAGTGGCGAACGGAGTCCCGCCCTTCAGTGGCTCCCACGTAGCCTAAGGCCTATGAATATCCATGAGATATGAGAGTCTTGGGGCTTCTTACTACATTCTGCATGGGGTCGCTATCATTTTGCGCGATACCAGAATTGGCCGTGCACGCTTTCTAAAACGTATATTAAATTAAACTCTTACAATTTCTATTCCACAGAAAACCAACAGTCAGACGTTGCTTTCACTCCTCCCACGCGCGCACACCTAAGCAGCCGCAGCTAAACACATACAAACTCCTACATTTAAATGTACACACAAGGGGCTTTAGTCAAAGGCATTTGAAAAAAGAGAGAAAAAAACCACGAACCCAACAAACTGAAGGCCGCCCAGTTTAGGTCCATACAGGGAACACGCAGGTTAACATTTCAGCACCGGGACAGCTCCCTCCCCAACCTCTGAAGCACTCAGGCCCATATTTATACTTCTTTAGCGCTGCATGTGCGTCATTTTGCATCAAAAAACGACGCACATGCGGCGCTAAAAAGTAAATATGGGCCTCAGTCCTCGTCCTGAGGGAAGCTCGATTCGGGGAGTGTAAAATGTGCGGCAGTTAACGCATCCCACATTTTTGAGACCAGAATCTATTTAAATTCCCAACCTATTAAGTACCGCAGAATCATCTTGAACACGAGGTGCATTTAGAAAAAATAATCAGTGCAGGTCCTGCTGACATTGCCGGTTACATGATCCAGGGAGTAGTGGGTGACGAAGCACACACATGTTTAATCCAAGTGCTCAAACTGTAACAAGAACCTGGGTGTATAGGTAGCAAAAGATGAGTTTTACCAACAAGTTTTTGTCAATACGGCCACGTATCAAAGCACTCATGCTCAATGGCTGGATTTAGGTTCAGTTAGCGCCAGACATGTCTTGCTCAATGTCCTGTAAGATCACTTTTCCCTTCATTTAAGGTAGCACTTACCTTTACAAAGGAGGCTGGGACACTCAGGCCCATATTTGTACTTTTTGATGCAAATCAGCGCTAGCGCAGATTTGCATCAAATTTGTGTCAAAACGTATGACGCTGGCTAACGCCATTCCAATGCGCCAGCCGGGTGCCTTATTTATGGAATGGCGGTAGCCGGCGCTGCAGCCTGGTTAGCATCACAATAAATTACAGTAACCGTGCAGCGGAGGCGAAGGGAAGACTGGGGGTTGTGTGCCAAAGAATAGTGCAAGTCAGGTTAGAATCAAAAATATTGTCTCTCACCTGACTAGCGCCATTTTTTGACTCACTACCTTAGCAAAGACATGAGTCATGTCCCCCTGCCTAATGGCCATGCCCAGGGGACTTCTGTGGCACAGTGGCATGGAGGGGGGCCCAAGTTAGGCCCCCTATGCACTTAAAATAAATAAAACAAATACTTACCTGCACTCACCATAGATGGGTCCTCCCATCCATGGGTGTCCTCCAGGGGTAGGCAAGGGTGGCAGGGGGTGTCCCTGGGTGCAGGGAAGGGCACCTCTGGACTGCTTCCTTGGTCTCCCACCATGGAAATGAGCCCACAGGTCCCCTAACGCCTGCTCTGACCCAGGCGTTAAAAACACAGCACAAATCCGGCTTGGCGCCATGTTTTAAGGCCCGCCTCCTCCTGTTCCTCATTTTGACGCCAGAGGATAAATAAGGCACACATGCCTTAGAGTCATTTTTTGCACGGAACGCCTACCTTGCATTTCATTAGCGCAAGGTAGGTTTTCACGTACAAAAAATTGCACACACTCCATAACTTTGGCGCTAGACGGGTCTAGCGCCAAAGTATAAATATGGAGTTAAGTTTGCGCCAAATTTGCGCCAAAATAAATGATGCAAATCCAGTGCAAACAGGGTATTAATATGGGCCCAAGGGCCTGGCAATTTTGACCACTCTCACCTACACAAGGCTGGTCGCCCTCCATGTTGTAATAGTTCTTTGTATTAAAGATGGGCTAATCACAAGCAGAAGTGTAAGATAAAGCTTGTGCTAGACTCGGAACAACATAATTACACAATCAAATGTACTTTCATTGCATGTGTTATTCGGCCCGTCTCAAAGCACCCTAGCAATTTAGTCAATGATATAAAGTGGTTTGCTCAGGATCACACAATACAGTTAAGTGTAGAAGATGGAATTACAGCTCCAGTCTTAGTTATTGGACATCGTTTTTGGCATTTGTTTTCAGCAGCTACTATATCTCTGTCAGCATTTCGCCAATGATGGATTATGTGACCGTATTTCCGTCTGGGTCGTGAGTGCTTAGAACACATTTTGCGCATGTCAGTCCGGCATGCTTGACTTGTGCTGAAAGACCTTTATGACAATAAAGGCATCTAGGCCACAAGGGCATTTTAAAATTGCATTCCGTGAGAGCAATCTGTTGCTGGCGGCTTGACAAAGAGGCTTGAAGACCTTTTACAGGTCTATTACCTCTCTTGTGATCTGTGAATGCAGTTTGTTTCTAAAGCGTTTGGCCAATGAAAAACATGTGAAAAGATTGCAGAGGAAATAATTTGAAAATGCTGGGAATTGGAATAACAAGGCTGTATGAGCGAAATGTTAGTTTTGATGTGAGCTGTCACCGAACTCTTACAACCCTCAAATACCCTGACCCGTAAGCTGGTTTCTTTAAGGAGCAGCTGCGCTCACACTTGGTAGCGTGCTTAAGCATAAAGGCTTTTACCTGAGAAAGTGTGTGGGGATGTGTGTAAAACATATGAGCACATAACAATATAGTGAATATATTTAGGATGAAAATGTATCAGACTCAAAGATACACGAGTAAAAATAAATCTGGGATATGGGGTAAAATATTAACAAACACAACATACTACATGGGATTAAAGAAGTACAAAGTCAGTACATGAGCACCAAATTTCACATTGAATCAATTTATTGAGTAATCATGCTGTCTCAAGATTCCATGTAGTTTCGAATCACAAATAGCTAGCTCAGCAGCTCATCGACAAAAGATACAGTCATCAGGGCTCTGGCTAGGAAAATGTGATTCCCTTCGTTGGAGTTGAGTACTAGGTTTTGGGCGTAGTGTTAAAGCAGAGAGCAGTTAGGACCTCTGGCTCAAAAGACCGAACTTCCAGTTCAAGGGCATTGGGCTGCTTAGCAGGGAATGAAGAACAATGCACAGTTAAATGGAGTCAAACCTTAATCTCATGATTGTGAAAATACCAGACTGGAAGTGGACTAATGGCACTAGAGCTGTGGCAAGCAGTGTCAAAGCAGTGGATCGGATCAGTGAGTGCTGTCCATTGAAGCAGGGTTCAAACGAAATGCAGAAGGCTTGGTTTAAAGTCTCTGAGACCCAAACGATGCAATGTGGAAGTCTGAGATCCCTGACTCTTGCCACTGTGTCTCAATGCTGATTTGACAGGCACAACGTGCAACATACACTAGCTCGGCATGAAAGAGTTGTAAGTTTGAAGTATTCAAAAATGGTTAATCTGCTAAAAATAAATCCAGTTCAAGGTTTAATATTTTCAGGGCTCACCCCTTTGAGCTCAGTTGATGTTGTTCAGTCTCTCCGAATATCACAACCCTCTAATCTCAGGCCCTGCTCTGATCCTCTTCACCTAGGCTTCTTAGAGCATGTTCATTCAGCAGGTAGGCCATTTAATGAGCTAGACCCAAATGTCCGAAGAAACCTGGTTTATTTACTTTTGAGAAAGGCGCTAGAAACAGAAGTTCCAGCCACATGAATTTCCCTAGTATTCATCTGGCAGACAGACACGGATTATCCTTTTAAATAGGTTATGAAATCCTATTTTTTCAGCTTCCAGTTGTTTCTCTTCTTTCAAACGGCCAAGTGTGGGGTTTTAGAGAGTGAATTTATATTGTCATTGGTGGTTGTCCGACTTGTCATCCTTAGGGTGGTCTTCCTCCAAACTTTTAGCCTTAATCCTCCAATTGTGTTGATGTGTTTTTGTTGGCCTTAGGACTCTGTGCCCTTTACCACTGGCGAAGTGTTTGTGCACTTTCCTTTAAAAAGTATTGAGTTGGCTTACAGCCAATTGGCATATTTAATTTACTTGTGCGTCTCTATTAAAGTGGTACTACCTGTGCCCAGGGTGTGTAAATTAAATGCTACCAGTAGGCCTACAGCATTCATTGTGCCACTCAGATAGCATTTTAAACATGTCCCAGGCCGCACTTGCAGCCTAGTTGTGCAGTTTTAAACTGCCAATTCAACCTGGAAAAGTAAATCCTTTGCCAGGCCTAAACCTTTTTTCAATACATATTATTTACCCTTACTATAGGCCTTAAACAACCTCTAAAGCGGGGTGCAGTGTGTTTGAAAAGTTGGACATGTACTTTTACATTTTATTTGTCCTGGTAGATAAAAACACTCAAATTGGTTTTTACTACAGCAAGGACTACCTCTCCCATAGGATAACAATGGGTTAGCTCATTGTATTTCGTGAGTGTTAGACTTGGCCCTTTCTGCAGAGTCATCCCTAAAGTTTTGCCTTCAACCCTCCTGATTGCTGACTTCAATTGTGCTGGCTTTAGGACTCTGTTCACTTTATCGCTGCTATTTCCTGAAAACGTGGTAGATTTGGCTTCTATCTAACTCACAGATTTAATTTACTTGTAGTTTCCTAGTAAAGTGGCACTACCTATGCCCAGGGCCTGTCAATTACATGCTACTAGGGGTCCTGCAGCACTAATTGTGCCGCCCACTTAAGTAGCACTTTAAACATGTCTCAGGCCTGTCATTATAGCCTGTCTGTGCAGTTTTCAGCTGCCATTTTGACCTGGCAAAAAAAAAAAACCTTTGCCAGACCCAAACCTTCCCATTTTAATACATATAAGTCCCCCCTAGGGTAGTCCCTGGACAGCCCAGAGGTCAGGGTGCAGTGTATTTAAAAAAAACTGGACATGTTCTTTTAAGTACTTTTAAGTTTGACATGTCCTGGTACTGCAAAGCCTATATCGCCCATAAAATAACATTGAAATTACCTTATTACATTTAATAAGCTGTAACTTCCAATTGGGAGCAGACAGGTAGCTTGGTATCTAAAGGATTGTAAACTAAAGGCCTCTTTAATGGCATCGTCTGGTTTTTAATCTCAATTCTGAAAATACCAGCCTTTGTGCATTGCTCCCAGATAGTGAAACAAAGGGAAGACAGGTGTTGGCAAGATACGCCTCTCTAAGTTAACAAGGGGGAGGAGCTATCACCTACCACACTTGCACATCACAAAGGAGAAAGGCCAGGGTGAGGAGAAAGGGGATGCCTGACACCTCAGTGGGAAACCCTAGAAGCTTCTTTCCATTTCAATGGCACAAATGGGTATAAATATTGGACCTCAGACATCACTTCTTCAGTACAATTCTGGACCTGAGGATACTCTGCTGAAAAGAAGGACTGCTGTGCTGACCTGCTCCTTGCTACCTTCTTGCCTGGGTGATAAGGACTGGACCTACAGCTGTTGAACCCAGGGCCCCAGATGGACCCCAAGGGCTAGTTGGCCGGCCTCCTGACTTGAGCCTCGGAGACAGAATGCTCCTACAACCTCAACCCCAGCACCTGGACTTTGCCACCTGGGAGGCTAGCCTGGCTAATGGTGCCACCCAAGTCCTGGACCCTTGGAAGTGAGCCTAAGATGCTCTGCCAGTATCTGTGGATCCAGCAGAACTGATGCATCACCTCTGCTGCGTGGCGCAACCCTGAGCAGAACTGATGTATAACAGCTGCTGCGTGGAACTTCCCCATTGCAAAGACTCCTCAGAACTGCCAATGCATGATGCATCTTCCGCGCATGCCCTTCCATTCCTCATTGACGGCAGCCTTAAAGACAATGTGGGAATATGCACCTCAGCCTCACAGCTCTTCTGATCTAATGCATTGCCCAGACTGAGCGACTCATCCTCAATGCAGGACTTCAAATCACAAATCCCTTGTTGACGGGATCCTTGATGATGGCGCAGGACACGCAGTGTAACCTCGTGATTCCTGGAACCAATGCATTGCTTCGGCTGCTTGATGCATCTTCGACGCTGACCCTTGCAATGCTCAACAAACCAGGATTTAAGGAACTCTGTTCAGCAGGCCAATATGGGTCTCTGTAGCTGGCCCTTGCTCTATCGTGGTTGGCCTGAACTTCTGACTTTGTCCCGGTCTGGTGCAACCAGATTTTCACATTTGGCACTTGGGTGACGATCAGATTACAACCCTTCTTGCCGCATCTCTTCGTACAATGCCCCGTTATACTCCATATTTCACATTTCCTATCTCCTAATTAATAAATCCATATTTCATGATTCATCATGTCCTGCCTTCCCAAACTGCATCCTTCATACTCTTAACCTTTTGCACCCTGCCCCCTGCCACTCCAAATTGCCTAACAATATGGCTCCTTAGCGGACTTACCAGATTGCAAGTCAACTATCAGTCCCTCTCCCCTCCCCCCCATTGGCGTCCTCCCGGCGCGCAGGCCTTACATGTTCTGACCTGCAGTTTAATAGGTCTCTCGGTAGAGAGATACACCCCGCTACTATTCTCATCCCTCTCCCCTTTCCCTCTAATCACTTATTTCTTTTCCTTTCTCTTAGCTTTTCACACCCATTTCCTCCCTTCTGAGCTTATTAGATTGTCTGCTTTTTCCCATTCGTCCGGGGGCTGCTTATCCCTCTCTATTTCTTTCCTCTCCTGCTCCCCCTGCTTTTTCCCTATCTCCCTGTCTTGCTTCTTTGCCTGCTTGATTTTCTTTTCTCCTGTGACCGAGGGCTTTATTTACACCTTCCCCTTTTCTTTATTTGTTTTCCCCCAGCTCACGCCTGCTCGGAGCTTTCATACTCCTAACACCTCTTTTCCTTTTCTCTATCATCGAACACTGAACCCTTTGCTTTCCTCTGGCTAGGCTCCCACTAAGCCCACTAATGGGGTCGACGATTCCACTCATGGTTATGTCTTGGAATGTACACGGCATGACCCACTACATCAAGCATCAGAAGGTCCTATCTTATCTCCGCTCCAAACACACCGACATTGCCCTACTACAGGAAACACACCACTCCCCATCTGAGTCAGAAAAACTCCATAGAGATTGGGTGGGCAGGGTGCTTTTCAGTGGAACACCATCCGTACACAGTGGAACGCAGGGTTCAGGGAGGAGGTGCGGAGTGGCGATACTTATTCGTCATTCCTTACAGTTCCAGCTTCTTGGTGCTACCCAGAAGGGTGCTACGTCTTCGTCAAGCTCACCATAGGCTCTTCTACAATTTCTATAGGTTCCATAGATGCCCCCACGGGCTCCAAACGCTCCTTCTTCTTTTCTCTCAATCATCTATTAACACAGATTGGCACCTCTCAATATATACTAGGAGGGGATTGGAACATTGTGCAGGATGCCATCCTGGATCGCTCAAGTGGTCTTGATGCGGGCAATAACGCAGACCGGGCCCTCCTACATGACGTCCAATCGGACCATGTCTGCTGGATTACTGGTGCCTTTCCCACCCCTCCGACCGAGAATACACTTTTGTTTCCTCAATCCACGAGACTCAATCACGGCTAGATTATTTTTTGATTAATCATCGGGTATTGCAGTCGATCCGAACGTCGGAAATTCTTCCAGCCACATTATCTGCCCATTCCCCGGTTTTATTAACCCTAGAGCTCAGGTTGGTCTCACCCGGCTGTGAGCCCTGGTGCCTTTCAAATCCCAGATACTGAACCCCGAAGGGAAAGGAACAACTTAAATCACATGTGGCCAAATACCTTCAGGATAATAAGGGCTCAGTTTCCTCACCCCAGCTTCTCTGGGTGGCGGCAAAGGTAACGATTAGAGGACAGCTCATGAGAGATGCAGCCATTTCCAATGCTCAAATGAGGGACCAACAGAGCAAACTAGAAGATTGTATTGTCCAGGCCACCCGGGAGTACACCCGAATGCCCACCCCGTCCAATCGTCGCTGCTTAGAATGAGCCGAAATGGAGCTCAACTCCCTTTATACCTCACAGGTGGAATATGCTTTACAACGGATGAAAGGTCGCCACTATGAACACGGGGAGCAGGCAGGTCACCTTCTGGCTGCCCAACTCCGTCAAAGGGAGGCAGCACTGGCCATACCAGCAATACGTAATCATGACAACACGTTTATTATGCACCCTCAGGCAATTGCAAATGAATTCGTCCGTTATTACCAAGCCCTGTATACCCCAGGAACGATCGAGGATACTAATCGCTTGGAAGCCTTCCTTGGGAGAGCAAACATACACTGCCTCTTGACAGAAGGCAGAGTGCTCCTAGAGGGCGACATCAGCAAGGAGGAGATCCAGCAGGTGATGGCCAATTTACCATACCATAAGGCACCTGGCGAGGATGGGTTCACGTCCGAATTTTAGAAATGGATGGGAGCTGACACTGTAGATGCCTTATATGAGGCATTCCGAGGGGCTGACCAGACGGGTTCCTTACACCCTCTCTCCAACAAAGCCTCCATCTCAGTCTTACCCAAGCCAGGTAAGGACCCTCTTCTGTGTGGAAGCTACCGCCCCATATCGCTCCTCAATGGGGATAGAAAGATACTGGCAAGGATATAGGCATCTTGCCTCAAGAAGGTCATTCCCTCCCTAGATCACCACACACAAGTGGGTTTCGTGCCGGGCCGCTCATCAAGAAATCACCTCCGCACACTCTTTCATGCTATCTTGACGGCGCGAGACTCGCGAGAGGAAGCCCTTGCTCTCTCACTGGACGCAGAGAAGGCATTTGATCGAATAGAGTGGTGGTACCTCTTTGAAATCCTAAAACTTTTGGGCTAGGGACTAGTTTTATCAATAGAATGCGCTTATTATATGACTCCCCGATGGCCCAGGTAAACTGTGGAGGATTCCTTTCGGACACTTTCTCGATCCACAGCGGGACACAATAGGGCTGCCCGCTATCCCCATTATTGTTCCTATTGGCCGTGGAACCCTTAGCAGCGGTTATTCGCAGCTCTAACCTTATCTCTGGAATTTCGGTCCCAGACGGAAATTCAGCCATTTACCTATATGCGGATGATATTCTACTTACTCTTACCGACCTGCCCAATTCCCTCCTGGCCCTTAGAGAGATTCTAACGGAATTTGAACATCTTTCGGGCTATGGAATAAGAGTGAAGCACTACCATTATCTCCTGTAACAGTCAGCACTTCAGTGCAGGGACTCCTGGTCAAATGGAAACACTCACGTCTTCGTTACCTGGGCATTGACATTAACAAAGGTAAATGGTGGCAGACAATTTGGAACCTTTGCTTAGAAAAATGAATCGGGATTTTGAGAAGTGGAACCATTTAGGCCTCTCTATGTGGGGCAGAGTGCAGGCGGTACGAATGGTGACCTTACCAAGATTTTTATACATCTTGGGCATGCTCCCCTTGCAAATACCCTTATCTCTCCTCCGAGAGATAGATTGCTGCATCCGAGCTTTCGCCTTGGGGTCCATACGTCCACGGCTACCTAGATCCACACTACTAGCCCGGCGTGAGCTTGGAGGTCTGAGTTTTCCCTCAGTCGAACACTACACCTTCGCATTGCATCTCTCACAATTGATCTTTTTACTCCCGGGAGTAAGGGATCCGCCACTCTGGGTGGAAGTAGAACGGACACTTACGGGTGCCTCATCAGACCTCCAGATATTCTATGATGCAGGTCCAGTATATCAGTGAACCACCAATCCCAATCCCATGATTGGAGCTATGTGCAAAGCATGGCGGCAAGCACATCGATCCTTAAATGTGGACCCCCATCTGCATGATAGAGGCCCATTATGGGGCAATAAAAGTTTTCAAATTGGGGGGTAGACTATCTTTTGAAGAGAGTGGTGCTTGAGAGGCCTCACGCAAGTTGATCAGCTCATATCGGTAGATAAATGGAAGTCGTTCACAGAGCTCAAGGAAGAATTTGATCTTCCTGAGCATTATTCATGGCGTTTCCTTCAGCTCCGACATTGTCTAGTGAGACATCTAGGGAACCCCCCCCGGCGACTTATACACTCCCCAGTACTCCAATACCTGGAAACCTGTGGTCAATTGAAGGGGGCTGTTTCTGGACTGCAGGCATTATTAAATTGGCATCTCTTCTCACTCCCCCTCCTTAATCCCCTCAAGAATAAATGGCAGGTGCACCTACAGATCGACTACGACCTAGAGGATTGGGCGGACTTAATTAAGGCTAGAGACCGGGATTCCGAGAGGCCCGCTTGAAATTTTGTCTTTTTAAAACATTACATGATTGATATTGGACCCCCCCCAGAAACTGCATACTGCAGGATTACCATCTCACACCTCTTGCTGGAGATGCCCGCACGCTCATTGTGATTTGCCCCATATTTTACATGATTGCCCAGCCATTCAGCCTTTTTGGCGGTTGGTGGGGAATACCCTTAGGGAAGTGTTACCCCTGCCGTCTCTTCTCAGCCCTTCCCTTTTACTAATGCACGACACTGGAGGGCTCTATGAACTCTCCTGACCACAAGGCTGATTATTGCACACTGCACTGGCCACAGCAAAACTATGTATCCTCAGGCATTGGCGTGCGGCAGCCGCCCCTTCCCATGAAGAATGCATTACTGCAATGTACCAGGTAGCCTCCCACGAACGACTTATTTATGACCTGCAGGATAGAGCAGATGTGTTTTTACAAACATGGTCGCCCTTTCTCTCCGGGCCAGTGAGCTGAGTTCTATGAGAGATCAAATTAAAACCGCCCGGAAGGAGCCCTGCTTCTCCGAACCACTTGCCATTATTCATTGATTAACTCCATCCCTTCCGATCTTGTAATGGCCTCCGTTGAATGCAAGCGTACACTCTATCAAGGCTGTACTGATCCTCTGTTCCTATCTCTTTCCCTCCCCCTCCCCCGGCTTTTACATTTTCATTTTCATTATCTATCTCCTCCTTTTCATGTCCCCATCGTTTCGCCTATTCCATGGCCTCTGTTCTGCCCCCTTTCCCTCTTTGTGTAGTTCTTTCCCCCTCTATCACTACCACTATCACTGCCACTACTCTTATCGTTATTCATTTCTTTCTCTTACGCATTTCCACTTTTGTCTCTGCTCCTTTTCTTTCTTCTTTCTTCTCATTCTTATTCACATCCTTTCTCCCGTTCTATTCTCCACTATTTCAAATCCTAGCACACATGTCTTTCCCGAACCTTTATTGCTTGCTTTTTTATTGCATAATCATAGTGACACCCTTCTCTCATTGCTATTCTGGTTTGTATATTCCTCCTCCTCCGGATAACCTCCCCCACTCGCTATTGACCATTTCATATTTGTTTCTTCTAGCATCCAGGGATGTCTAATCTCTTTACCTGCATTACTCTCACTGGGGAGTTTTTACTGTATCCCCTACTTTTACATCCAAGTCCCCTCTCAGATTTCTCTCCCCCCATTTCAAGAGCAGGTTACTATCCTTTTTTTACAACATACTGGGACGTTGTTCTTTATCCTCAGCTCATACCTTCTGGCTGGAGGACCCCCAGAGTTATTTTTCTTCAACATTCATCATCTTCCTATAACATCCTAATGTTGCTCGTCCCTCTCACTTACCTAGTGAAGGGATGGTTTGGGAGGGTAGGTCTGTCCCTGCCCCTTATTGGGGTTAGGGGCAGAGCAGAGAGAGAATGTTGGAACGCTATTGTGTCCTTATGATAGAATTACGATACTGTACTAGAGTTACACCATCGAGTTGTTGAGTTCTTGCTTTATGGTTTTATTATAATAGGATACTGTATTAGTGTATTCTTGTACTACTGTACTATGATTATTTTCTTTTTCTATGCTATGATAACAATAGCTGTTTGCCATGGACGTCGATATTCTCCTAATTTGTTTATTATCCTAATGTGTGTAATTATGACAGACTTTCGGATGTATACGATATGCAAGTCTTGAAGGCCTATGGTCTGCATTTTTGTGTATTGCTTTGGACTATGAACAAAATAAAAAAAGTACAACACAAAGAAAAAATGACTTTCTGACAACCAGAAGTACAGGCGAATCCAGGACAGCATTGTGTGCATGCATACCAGGATGTCTTCTTATTGAACATGCCCTGCAAGTTTTAATGTTTGGGTAAAAACACAATTTCCCTATATTTGTGACAAATTTCAGGAAATTCCAGCCAATTGCAAAGGTCTCATCACTGTGCTTTTCCACGTGTCTCCCAAGGAGGAATGAACAAATCTATACTATGGGAAGACCATATTGATATAAATAGATTTCACACTGTCTATTTTTGACTAGTCCTGTCTGGTACGATAGGTCCATCCACAAAGGTGGAGGACAATCTTTACTAGGAGAAGTGCTGAAAATTAGGCGTGCAGGCATTTTGTTGTTAGTTGCAGGTCCCAGAGTTTTCTGTTGCATAAATATAAGTGTTGTTACCAATTCTTTGACATTGGCATAGCATTCTGGGTAAGGAAAAGGAGAGGGATCAATGCAAGTCACACAACACTGGATATCTATAATTTGCTAGTGTTTGTAATTGTTTAGGGTTGATAGGTTTCTGAGGATGCTGGTCGACAACACACCAACATATTGCAGCTATTCTCTTTTGAAAAACAGAGGAAATTTGGGGTGTTAGCTGCAGTTATTACCTTTGCTGGGAATTCTGGGTAATAAAATGTTTAGGATCCACACAAGCCAAATCACCTTGATTTCCCCTTGGTGTCTCAATCTTAGAAAATACCTAAATTATCCTGTTCACAACCCCCTAGTTGCCTGGCACAAAGCGGTCAGGCGTAACACAGAGGCAAAGTGCAAAGTATTTGTGCAACAAGTTTTTTTTGCTTCTTATTTAGCACATGAGTCTTAAGAAAGACCTAGGCTGGCAGATGTTCCTGTGTGCGTCTGACACAGGGTCTAAATACTGCAACTAACCACATCCTAAGAACTAAAATGACATGACGTTTTCAGGATGTGTTTGTAGGACTTTTATGTCTTGGGTGAAGACCTACCTATATACAAACCTGCTTGTATTGAGAGAACTGTGGGAATGGTGAGTGCTAAGGCTTTTGTTATTCCCCACATATTTCAAATCAGTGCCTCACAGAAATGTGATGACATTTTATGTCTTTAGTCATAATTTGATATTTATGGTTCGTAATGTATAAGCAGTAGGATCTGTGCAAACCACACCAGCCTAGATCCGGCACCCTGGTATGTAGTTTACAGAAAAGTTTGAGGTTGGTAGCTTTCCCTGGGTGCTAGCCATCCTCGGACTCAAATACATCAGCTACTCACATCTGAAAAATTGATGTAAGGAAAAACAAACATTTTTGATGTTTCAGCTGTGCTTCTGGGCCTTTTCTGTCCCAGACGACAATCTCCTTCATAGTGGTTGGGTACAATATTTATTTGGAGAAGTGTGGAAATGCTGTGTAGTTAATCTTTTATTGTTACCCACAGATTCTGTGAAGAAATTGTATGACTTCTCTCAAACTTTGGTATTTGTAAGAAATTTTAGGTAGGAGCTGGCTACAAGAAGACAATGCCACCCTGGACTATGCATGGCTACTTTGTTTTCAGAAACTGCGGATGTTGGTAAGTTTCCCTCTGTATGGCTGACCATGAGCTCAAATACTGCAACTATTCAATTGCCAAGAAAAATGAAATGTACATTCAAAGCAAAATTCTTGATTTTTTCATAGTGCATTTTTGGCCCTTTCGTGTTCCAGGTGATAGACCCACCCATGCCCACCCATTTGTATTGGGCGACGCATGAACATTTTGCAGGTAGGACCTCTGTCCCTACAAAATCTGGATACCACACCTCGCTACACTCCACAGATATCTAGTTTTTAGCAATTTCTGAGGCTGGTAGGCTTCCTTGGATGCAGGCAAATCTCGTGCCCACTACCACAAATGTCTATCTTTTCTATAAAATCAATTCCTCTCTACAGATTAAATCATTTTTGGGCCTTTTCTGTCCCATGTCTTAAGCCCACTCACACATGTGCAGTACTTTTTAGTGGAAGTTGTGTGAAAAGTCAGAATGGTAGAACACTTATTAATGTATGTTGAATTTCTCTATACGGTTTGCTTCCAACTGTAAGTCAATGTGTGCATTTTAAAACAAATGCTCTCCAAATAATCTGGTATTATGGATACATAAAATGTCAGTGGGGTAAATATAACCCTTATTCCTAAGCTCATATTCCTGGGTACATTTAAAAATTGCATAGCCTCATCTTATTTTGAAAATAGTCGTTTTTAGTTGTGTTTTTTTTTTTAATAGGGCGGTGCATGGTAAGTATATAAGGCAAAATTATGGTAAAATGCAGCTTGGTTAATGGGTCTGGCTAGCAGCAATTTTTGGACAATTGACAAAACTACTTACATTGGCAACTAGAAATGTCTGATGGGTGTATTATGATATCTGTATACAATTGTAGTAAAACGTACTAATGAGAGTCTTGTCATCTCTTTCTCGTTTTACTACTTACCGCTACCGTGTTTTTCAATGATACGTTTTCTCTGCAAAATCTTGATCTATCTATGCTAATAACCCCTAGCTAAATTCACAATTGTGTCTAGGTTTCAAAAAGGTATACCTTTCTCAAATCACCCATGAATTTCACACGTGGTTTCCACAAAAATTGCAAAAACTGCGGTAAAAATAAAAATAGTTTTGTTCCACTCATTTTCTGAAGCTAATTAGAGATCAACATTAGGACATAAAACTATTACTAATGTCATATTTAGAAAAAAAGCACACACACTTTCTTAGATAGCACTTTTCCCAATTTTTCATAGAACAAACATATTTTGTCTTGGCAAGTCAATATTCTTAGGACCATATTTATACTTTTTGATGCAAACCAGCACAGGTGCTGGTTTGCGCATTTTTTTTACTGCCGGCTAATGCCATTCCTACGCACCAGGCGGGCGCCTTATTTAAGGATTGATGTTAGCCGGCGCTGCTGGCTGGTCAGAGTAAAAAAAAATTACTCAAACCAGGCAGCGCCAGCGTAGGGAAAAATGGGGGTTGTACGGTAAAAAATGGTGTAAGTCAGGTTTGAGTAAAAAATCATGGCACAAACCGGACTTGCACCATTTTCTGACGGACAAAACCCATTGAAATGAATCCTGTCTTAGCAAAGACAGGAGTCATGCCCCCTTGCCCAATTGTCAGACGGGCGCCTTATTTAAGGATTGACGTTAGCCGGCCCTGCAGGCTGGTCAGAGTAAAAAAAATGACTCAAACCAGGCAGCTCCGGCGTAGGGAAAAATAGGGGTTGTGCGTTAAAAAATGGTGTAAGTCAGGTTTGAGTAAAAAATCATGGCTCAAACCGGACTTGCACCATTTTTTGATGCACAAAACCCATTGAAATGACTCCTGTCTTATCAAAGACAGGAGTCATGCCCCCTTGCCCAATGGCCAGGCCCAGGGGACTTCTGTCCCCTGGGCATGGTCATTGGGCACAGTCACATGTAGGGGGGCCTAGCTTATGCCCTCCTATGCCACTTAAAAAAAAATCATTATTCTTACCCCAACTTACCTGTACTTACCTGGGATGGGTCCCCCCCATCCATCTGTGTCCTCCAGGGGTAGACGAGGGTGGCAGGGGGTGTCCCTGGGGGCAGGGAAGGGCACATCTGGACTGCTTCCATGGTCAGAAACCATGGAAGTGGGCCCACATGTCCCTTAACGCCTGCCCTCACCCAGGTGTTAAAAAACGGCGCACGTCAGGCTGTGCGTAGTTTTTTAAGGCCCGCCTCCTCCTGTGCGTCAAAATGATGCAGGAGTATAAATAAGGTGCACAGGCCTTAAAGTCATTTTTTGGATGAGAATGCCTACCTTGCATGTCATTAACGCAAGGCGGTTTCCCGCATCCAGAAAATGACGCACACGGAGGGATTTTGACATTTGCGGGGTCAGGCGTCATTGTATAAATATGAGGCAAGGTTTGCGCTGAATGTGCATCAAAATTTTTGACGCACATTTGGTGCAGACAGAGTATAAATATGCCCCTGAGTCTCCTCCAGTGTAAATCATAAACAATGGTTACCTTTTACAAGCCATTTCATGTGGGGAAAAGAATGACACAAAGTTTGGCCTAGGTATCCTTTATAGAAAACAAAGTTATGAAGGCTTAACATGAATAGTTGAAAAAGGTTCAGCACTGGAGGGGAACCAACAGTCCCTCAATGTACCTTTGTGGGGTGGAGAGAAGTCTTGCCTCCCTTCCTACACATTAAATAAGCCAGAACATACAAGTCTCTCTGACCACTGGGGCAGATTTGACAGTCATACCAGAAAGATATTTCATGTGGTATCAGCCCATTATTGGTATGACAACATATTGCACAACAAAGCCTGAAAAAGCCCATTTGATTAAGGGAAAGTGTTTGTACTGAATAATGATTCACCAGAAACATTAGCCTCACCCTCAGTTCCTAATCACCAGCCAATTAGACTATAGCAACACACTCTACATTGAAATCATCTCACACCTTCTGCAGAGACTCCAGACCATACAGAGCTCTGTTTCCAGATTCATCCTCGACCTCCCTAGATGGACCCATGTCACCCCCCACCAGAAAGCAGAAAGCTCCACAGGCTCCCAATACAGAAAGATGCCAATTCAAGCTGATGATCCATGCCTACAAAGCACCTCACAACCAAGGTCCAGCATACATCAACCATCGTCTGAACTTCTGTCAGAAGATTACCCATTAAATCAAACTTCCACAGGAGCAGATGCCTTTTACCCAGCTCCCTCCAACAGATACGTGGTCGGACTTTACTGATTGTCTGAACCCTGAATCCACTAGTGGGAAAGGGGAATGGGAATAGCAAAAGGGAGACCGCCACCAGATCCAGTTCCAGCCTGTGTTTCCCACTTCAAGATAGGATATTCAGTGTGTGCTTCTGTAACCTGCATCTTTCTTCTTATTGGGATTTCTCTAAAGGAAGGACCTGCAGTTGGGCGATAAGTGCATAGATAAGTACATTCCTACTGCGCACTCAACTGTTCAGGCATTCACATTCATCCAACTGTATTTTTTCTCCTAACCAGGATCTTTTGAGAGACTAGCCTCTCTCTAAGAGAACAATGTTAACTTAATATCTTCTTTTCTCCAGGAGTCAGAGGCATCCAAGGTTCTCTGGAGAATAGTCCAAAGGTTCACAAATATACAATCTACTAATGTCTTTGGGAACAAATAGGCATACTAGGATCTTTCAAACTCTTCAACCAGGGATGCTCACACCCTCAGCATCAATGAAGGATTGTTTAGGGAACACACACAAAAAAATGACTAATGAAATTTTCCACTCAGATCTTAGTGCCTCACCTCTCTTCTACCTACTTCAGTGGCATGAGGTGGACAAGTTCTATAGAAACTTTCCAGATGTCTTCCGATCAAACATTCCTTAAAGAAACAAAGGAAAAGAACCCCAAGCTGAGGAGTCCTTCACTGCCACCTGCCAATTGAACATCACTTATTGGCAATGTTTTTCTCGCAGTCAGGAGACCATTCGCTGAATTGTTGTGCCCACTTTTAGCCTTTCCACCTCAATAATGCATCAAAGGGCAAAGTGAAGAAACAAGGTCAGAGGTCTCATGCCTCTTTATTAGGGGCCCTCAAAAAACCTTCCCTGGACAGCCTGTCTCAATATGAGAACTAAGCAATTGCCTATGGTTCCATGCCAAATGGTGCACCAAATTCGAGTTACAAATCACATAAAAAAGAGAGCTGAAGATAGTATCATTCACTCAGAGCACCAGTTGCATCAGCTAATTTAGGATAGTTGAAACTTAGCGTTTCAAATATTCCATGCCTTATTTAATGATCTGTCGTATTAAATAACACCACCCGCCTTGCTGCTGCATTAAGTGTAATCCCACATGACTATTTAGTAAGCACCTAGGGCCTGATTACAAGTGGCCCATGTCAAATAAGATAATTATAGCATATGCTGATTTTTTGGGGAATATCATTCGGATATTAGTACTTACCAAAACAAAATCTGCATGATAAATATCATGACCTTTCGCCTACACCATCTGAGGTTTAACAAATGTTGCACAGTTTATTGCACCTGATGATTTCCTGGGGAGGTATTATTTATACAGCACACTTTCCCTATTTGCGCTATAGCACACCTTTCAAAAGGTGCTCAGGTTCAAACAGGGACATTGTGCCATATTAGAAAGAATGTTCTGCCTCCAGGGCAGCCGTGAACTCATGCTGCCCTCAGGTCAGCAGATTCAAATGAAATATGGAGTGCATGTTTCCCAATGCAGGCGGCATGGTGCCTGCGCTTTGAAGAGAGAAGAGAGATCCCCTTGCAGATGGAGTGACTGCACCAGCCTGTAGAGGGATGTCGGGTGTGGTCTATGGGACAGCTTTTCTCCCCTCCAAAGGGCTGCCTTTAGGAGGTGCATTGAAAGTGTGCCACCTTTCTGTGGTGCTCCTTCTGAGAGCCTGCTAAGGGAATGTTTGCCTCTGTGCCCATTTGCATGGGGCAACTCCCCCTGCAAATGAGGAAACACCCTTTCATGATAGAGCTGTTACTACATGTGCGCCAGCACTATCAGTATTACAAAAGGGGACACACAAGCGCCTGGGAGCCCCTTCTGTAATACCATTTTTCTCAAGGGGCACACAAAGTGGGCACACATGCCAGTGCCACCCCAAGGCCCTATGTATATTATGGCCCCCCTAGTGTAATAAACAGCATACCACTTATAACTGTGATTGCTGCACAAACATCAAATCTCAATTTAATAGGTCACTTATAATGAGGGGTTTAGACGGGTGCCATTCATATCCCTAGTCATTAGATTGAAGAGGCCTGTATAGTCAGAAAAATATATTTTATCTAAGACAAACTGACAAAAACGGAGAAGGGGCAGAGTTGGCGGATAGATGACAAATGATGGATTTTCTACAGTGAGTAAAATCTACTGCTTGGGAAATCAGTGTTAAACAGCACCCCAGGTGCCGTTATTGCAATGCCTCGTCGTGACCCCTGCCGAGCAACCCCTGCAACCAACCTGAATTACGCAAGGCAAGAGAAATGGCACCTTTCTACAGTGTTTGTTTGTTTCACAATATATTTCCATCTCCAGAGATTTCGCAAATAAATAGACTTTCTGGCAATCGAGTTTCCGGGCCTGATTCATACCGGCTGTCAGAAGAAGAGAGGCGGAGGAAGTGGCCAGGTTGCTGATACCACGCGCAATACATCGCGCACTTCTCTCAATTGTGAAAGTGATGGATGGCCGGCGGGATCATAACTCGCAGCTGATTTGCTGGTTATTGCACTGCGCGTATGGAGAGTTACAGATATATCAGTTGATCGACCCCGGCTGGAGCAGCTTGGATTCCATTCGGCTAAGAATACGGGCTAAGGCGTTTGCAAAGGATAGTGCTGTCACACTGAGTAAAATATCTCAGTGGGTTAAAGCATATTCTGCGAAATCTCAATCTAACGTCATCAGATGTCTTCATATGGAAAATAACACATTGGTCCATATCTGGTACTTTTATTTATTTTATTTTTTATGCACCAGATTTCTCATTTGGTGTACCCCAAGAGGCCATTATTCCCGCTTACAAAGTAGTCAACGTTGCACTTAAGCACGTTTTACTCATTCTCACATTGAATCCGCCTCCCAGGCTCTCAACTGGCAGGCAACCACACTTTAAAGTAGTAACCATGGTGCCATGCTTCCTTCCCTACCACGCTCCATCCAAGTCTCTGAGATCTGTTAACCTTTCCCCAGTCACAATACAAAACCCAAATGTGCCCCATCCCACTTTCAGTCATTGCTTAGGAAAACTTTTCCACGCCCACTGTCAAGATAGCTGTAAAAAGCTACCTCATAAATCAAGCATCTCCGAATCATGGCCTAAAACATCACTCATTTAATGCCCACTGTGTAAATAGGGAATTATGTTTGTTTGCACCTCTGATCTTCTCGTTCAACGTTCCCCATCGCCCACAAATGGAACTCTTTGTGTTAAGCACTCAAACTGAATTTTACCTGTAGACAATAAATAATTAAATAAATACATTGTGGTGGTACTAATCTAGATTTACATCAAGGAACCCAGGTGGAATAACATGCCAGAGTACAGTGGTCTGTGAAAAGCTACTCAGGAATGAACTCTAACCTCTGTGGTGGCAAGTTGTCATTTGGCAACAATATTCACTTTGGAGGTAACAGGGTCAAATCCGAGCAGGCAAATTAAATATTATGGGTGAGCTGTACTAACTTTCTGGTTGCAAAACGTGGTTGCAATCTGCAACTCTTTTTGCAACCAAACGCTTCATTTCTGAACCGACCTTATGTACTAACAGGACAGTTCATAAAATAAAGAATTGTAGTGTGTCGCAGGCTGCCATTTCTAATGAATATTCGTTAGACAGGTCACAATTGGGACTCACTTCAGTTGATCACAAACACAGGGATCGTGTCCTTAAGAGAAATGGGCCTGCTAAAAAAAAAGATTGGTTTCTTAAAGGGGTTCAGTGAGAATTGCTCGTGGTCCCCTGGGCCACCTGAAACTTGAATCCCAATTTGAGATAGGGAAGGTGTCCAAAGGGGACCCATTCGTTTTTGCAAATAAGTTACTGCTCCTGTTTTGGAGTCAGTACCTATTAAGACTTTGTGACTGGAATTCCAGTTGCAAACTATTGGAACATAGAATACCAAATTGCAATTTCGAAGGGATGCCCACAGCTAACTTTTCCAAACAATGATTTGTAAAGCATTTCTAAAGCCAGTTTAGGACTCAGTAAAATGCTACCAACTCATAAAATAGGTTAGGTACATGGAGAAAAACAATGTAATGGTTGCAAACCCACATTTTGTTTTACAAATTCCAGGTCTTGCGACTGCTAAAAGTTTCATACACCAGGCCCTTTTTTTCTAAGATCATTAAAATGAGTGCCGTTAAACCAGGTAACAGTAGTGACTGATACAGGTGATTCTATGAGATGGCAAGTACTGTTCAAAAAATGTATATTTGCATGTTTATTTCCATTTCGCTTGCTGGTTGTTTTATTTTGAAGCTATGTGAATAAGCGGTTTGGGCATTGCCACAGTCTAGCAGGAGAAAACTATACTTCATGGATCGAGCTCTTGAAACAATCTTTACTAGCAATGTGTATTCTATTTCACCATTACTTTGCTTATCTGTGCCATCACATAAGAGAATCAACAACATGCAAATCAGTCTCGGCCTTGCCACAATGGAGCAATCCTACCTTAGGTACTAGGTCATGTCAAGTATGCACAGAAACACATTAACCCAAGATTAGTTTGGCACTTAGGGAGTCTCACTAAATAAAAAACAAATATAATGCAATTTCTACCACTCACAAGTGTTCTGGGTACCATGTTATTCCACTGCTGGTCTAGGCTTCTCTATCATCCTTTTGTGTTGCTACGGTAGAGAAGGACCATATAGAGGTTGTTTTTATTCCTCTTGTTCAATGTACCACATGAGGTAAAAGATAAGCATATCGCATCCATCCTGTCATGAGGTAGTAGCTTCAAATCACTGTATAGTGACATAAAATGAAGTGGGGAGAAAAAAAAAGAAAAAGAAAGAAAGAAAGAAAGAAAGAGATTCAGGGAAAAGAAAATAGGGGAAGTCGTTAGTGAAGAGAGAAGGGTGAAAGTATTATATTATTTTATGAGGCTCAGTTCTGACAAGACAGAAGTACTGGTCTTTGGCAGCAAGGTCTCCCCATGGAACTTATGGTGGTGATCAGAGCTAGGACCAACATCTATCCCAAAAAACCTCGCAAGAAATCTAGGGATCATTCTAAAGGACAAGCTCAACATGGCAGCTCAAGTCAGTGCAGTGTACATCTCCTACTTCCACATCCTTGCAATACTGTAAAAGATCTTCAAATGGTTCCCTGAAAAGGTTGCCTCAGAACACCAGATGGACTGTCATTCAAGCACTCATTACCAGAGGTGGACTACGTCAACACTCAAGCACACTACCGCAAGACTCTGCTTGACCTCCCACGCCGCACCCACATCACATCGCACCTCAGGAAGCTTCACTCACTCCCCATTCACAAGTGCAGGCAATTCAAATTTCTCACTCACACATACAAAGCCATACACAACACAGGAACAGCAGCATTCATTTTCACCAACACACCAGACACCTATGTCTTGCCTCACTCTCACTCGCACACACTCTCCACATCCACTAAAGTAAAACTGGAAGTTGCTCACTTGCCTACATTGTAACCAAGACATGGAACGACCTCACTCAACACATCAGAACCTTCTCCTTATTTCTTAAGTTCTGCAAAAAGCACAAGACCTGGCTCTTTGTATATGCACTTTGGGGCCATGCACCTACACATCTGCCCAAGCACCTAGATACCCTCTCGGGTGATTAGTGCACTATACAAATCAACATAACATAACATATGTTACTTACACTTGTATGGCACGCATCTGATACTGGTGTTGCCTACTAGCTCAGTGGGGAGTTAAAAAAATGCACTGCTCCTTGTGTTCTCCTGCATGCGTGCTGTTGCTTGCTCTGGTTTGTTTGGAATGTGCCTTCTGCCACAGCCCTGAATAAAAAGTAGTACCAGTGCTTAATTTGTAAAATAATTAGTGCTCTCCCTGCCCAGTGCCCTCCCTACCTGTTTTCTCACTCTTGCAGGTTCCTTCTTTCTCCCCTTTTGGTTTTCCATCGTTCTCTTGGATCATTTTCCTGCTTTGTGTGTTTTCACTCTCTTGCTCTTGGTCAATGTCTGATGTGGAAAAATATGTGCTTCTACACAAAAATGAGGGCTGGTGGCCCCCGCTGGCTATCACCATTTCAAATCGAGCTCTGAGTAGTACACAATCTGTTTTATCTCTGTTGTCATTCTTCGATGATGCAGTCTAACCCATGATGATGTGTGTTGTAGAAGTGATTACTTGTGTAATGTGGTGCACCTTGGATGTTGTTTTAAGTTGTATATGATTGCATTGGTGTGGTATTGTTATATGCTTAGGATCATGATGGGCTTAAGAACATGTAGATGCGACTAGCTGCATGTGGGATGATGCCAGGTCCAGAGTGGCAAGGGATTTAAGAGTGCAGTTAAAACAGGACATTGGAAGCAGGAATGTGCGAAATTCGTGAAATATACTGTTGCATTACGCAAAATGAGGCAAAATGCATTCCAATCTGGCATTCATCACTACGATTTAACATGAAATGCACGGACCTAAGGTTGCATTTTTGCGTTAACAATGGTGCAAAAAGAATACAAGTGCAGCGAGCAACAACCTCTCATGTTCAATCTAGCAGATCTGAACCTGCAACATACAGCGCTTCTAATTTCTTTAACCTACTGCGCTATCTTACAGCCTCGAAACAAAGGTGAAATAATGAGATGCAGAACAAAGAGAGAGAACAGATCAGCAGAAAGAGATTAGGCAGCGAGAAGAAAAACGTATGTATTTATACTTGCTTTAAAATACATTTTTCCTATTCTGTATGCCATTTGTGTACAAATTTAAACAAGGAGGCGTTTCATACTATACATAGCCAGACCACATTTTTAGATTTTTCTTATAAATAGCGATCGACGGGTGCAGACAAATGGCTTAAAAATATGAAGACTCGGTTCATCAGAAAATCAATTAAAATTTTAGTGAGGTCTATAAAATATTCCCTTGCCACATAAATTCCAAGCTCAGACGAGTTTATCACTCATCCATCTCATGTTTAATAACCTATACTGCTTTATTTTCGAACTAACTCAATGTCTGTGAAGGCTCTAATTAGGAGAAATAAACCACAACTCAGGCGAGGGTGAGAAGCAGGTGATGGCTACGACATTTATCTCTCTTGTTGCGCTCAGAGTTACTAATACATCAAGGGTCCTTTCTTAAGGATGATTCAAGCACAGAGGAGCAAATCTGCCCACCCATTACATGACGTCAGAACTTGCAATAAGGGCAGAAAAAAATGCAGATGCAAAACCCAGGCCTGACCCTGTCTTTCCACTAGGACACTTTAGTATTATAGACGGGGATTCCTCATCATCCGAGTCTGAGCGGGTGCACACCTCTAGATGGTGAGCCGGGTCAAGGCAAGAAAGGGCAACACATTAAGTAGTATGAGCAAAACCAAATGTCTCACCTTTGAAAGGCGTTAGCAAACTCATTGGCTTTGCTAATGCTAGTAGCCAGTGCTGACGAGGGCGGACATTGTAGCTTTCAGCCACAGCATAATGACATATATGCACACATGCATCACCATGCCTGCAAATGCGTATGCCATGATGGGGCTATTTTGCCTCTTTTTAATGTAGTGGTCAAAGAGAGCAGAAGCCCCTCTTCGATCAGCAAATTACAAAAATAAAAAAATAAAAAGCTGTGTTACAGTGCATTTAGCAAAAAGAAAGAGCCTGGCAGCAAATTGTGGTTTCTGGGCCTTCCGAAGAAGTACAAATTTAAATTAAAATTCAAATAAAATAAAAAGTACCCAGGATAAGTGAGGGAGCTATGGATCAGCGTGGGCTGTGGAGACCAAGCCAACACTGATGGCGAGTGGCCTATAAGAGGGAGGGGAATGGAGGCAATAGAGGAACTCACGGTTAGGGGGAAGTATGAAAAGAAGCTGAGTGGGATAGGGAGCGGCGGGATAAGCAACAGACTTGGGGTGTATCTGTTAAGGGGGAAGCAGCACATAAAGGAGAGGGACAAAGAGTGAGACAAACACATTGTCTGCCATGAAGTGATGAAAGCAAGGTAAAAAAGTAATTCCATGAATGCATGCATTGGAAGGAAGGATACATGAAAGGGTACAAAAAAAGATGAATGGTACACTTAGATTAATCTCAGCCACTGCACCCCAGTCCATTGCTACCCATTGTTAGTTTGCACTCCATGCCACCTCACTTGGATCCAACCATATGCAAATGTGTCTTGGCCTTGATCTAATGGGAAGATTCCAGCCCGATCTGCCAGGCCAGGCAAGAGAATGAAGTACTAGACTGCACTCTCAGGTAATTACCAGTGGCTGAGATTAATCAAGCATACCATCCATCACATTTCTGTATAATTTAGTGTGTCGCCCTAAGTGGGTCATGGGTCCTGTGCACACTTCATCATAGGAACCCAGTAGGCTGGTGAGCCCTAACTAGGGAGAAACCGGTCCAAAGTTGCCTTTGTTCCAGTTCAGAGAGGTCCTGGCCAGGCAGTTCAGGCTGCACTCTTCTCATTGAAGCAGGGTCAAAACTGATTTGTATATGGCTGGGCACAAACTGAGTTGGCATGGTGTGCAAAAAAACAAAGGACTGGAATGTGGCCAGAGTAAGTACCAGTGGCTGGGATTAAATCAAGAATTCCATCCATCATTTCTTTGTATTCATTAGTGTGTCGCCCTAAGTGGGACAGGTATGCCCAGATGTAGGTCCTGTGCATTCTGTGTCACTGAGGCCAAGCTATGTCTGGCTTATGAGCCCTAAATAGGGTGAATTTCGTCTTGGGTTGCTTGAGTTCTGGTTCATGGTGGTTCAGGCTGGACTGTCCCCACTGGAGCATGGTCAAGACTGATCTGCACAAGGCTGGGTCCAACCTGACTTGACATGGTATACTAAAGGAAGAGGTAATGTGGTGCAGCCCAACTAAATATCAGTGGCTAAGATTAATTCAAGCATCTCAGCCATCACTTTTTTATATACTTTAGTGTGTCATTCTAAGTGGGATGGGTATGCCCAGATGTGGGACCTGGGCACACTGTGTCACATGAACAAAGATGTACCTGACTAATGTGCCCTAACAAAGTCAAAACCATCCTGAGGTACTTGTGTTCTGATTCAGGGAGGATGTGGCACAGTTCAGGCTGGACTGTCCCCACTGGAGCAGGGTGAAGTATGGTCTGCAATATGGCTGGGTCTAAACTGAGGTGGCATGGTGTGCAAAAGAATGATGGACAGGGATGGAGCCCCAAGTAGTTACCAGTGGATGCAATTAATGCAAGCATTCCATCCATCACTTTCTTGTATTCATTTTTGTATCCCTTACTGTGTCACTCTAAATAGGACGGGCATGCCCAGATGTGGGTCTCATGCATACTATGTCATTGGAACCAAGCCATACTTGGCTGAACAGCCTTATTCCGGGAGAAACCTGTCCTTGGTTGCTGGCGTTCCAGTTCAGGGAGGATCTGGCCTGACAGCCCAGGCTGTACTCTCAACATTAGAGCAGGGTCAAGTCTGATTTACACATGGTTGTGTAGAAACTGAGGTGGCATGGTGTGCAAAAGAAGGAAGGACTGGTGCAGCCCCAAGTAATTACAGTGGCTGAGATTAATTCAAGCATTCCATCCACCACTTTTTTTGTGTATGTTTTTGTATATTTTAGTGTGCCACCCTAAGTGGGACGTGTATGTCTAGAAATGGGTCCCATGCACACTCCGTCACTCAGACCTCACTATTCTTGGCTGATAGGCCCTAACTGGGAAGAAACGGTCCTGGGTTACCTGAATTCCAGTTCAGAGAGGACCTGGCCTGGCAGTTGGTGTTGAACTGTTCCAATTACTGCAGGGGCAGTACTAATTTGCATATGACTGGCACCAAACTGAGGTGGCATGGTGTGCAAAACAACAATGGACTGGGATGCAGCTTGAGTAATTACAAGTGGCTGGGAATCAATCAAGCAATCAATCCTTCACTTTTTTTGTATGCTTTAGTGTGGAATTATACGGGTCATCCAATCAAAACGATGACAAAGAAGCTATGCTCCAAGGGAGGGCCATGAAGATGAAGTAAATCAATGAATTAGAAGCAAGCAAATGGGATTGCCCAAGAAACTAATCAATCGGTTAACCTAAAGCCCACTTTATAATTAGTCTACACACTAGGTCTTTCAGTAATAGCTAATGCTGTCTCTATGTGCGATGTAAATAAACACACTGTTTATTTGGATACTTAGGACCAGCCCAAAGCAGAAAGAGGAAGTGGGGGTGTGCATCAACTTTTTGGAGGGGCTTCGGTTTCCACTTACCATACAGTAGGGTGCCTCCGTTCAAATATTGACAACACATCTGCTGCTTTACAGTTAGGGTATAGGCAGTGGTATGCCAACTTCCTTTTGAAGGTTGCCAGGGAGCCACTCGTGTGAACTAGAGATCCTCCTATATCATCCCAAAAGGATGCCACTGCGGGTAGGATGCAATACATGTGTGCCTTGTTGCATAATTGCTATGTGCCCACCTGCTAGGCATGTGAGCAAAGGAACTCCCTTGAGTGGAGTCATGAATGAGTTTTAGGTGCTAAATGTGTGCCAAAAAAGAGTATTATAGAAAGGGACTAAAAAACATCAGCTGTACCTTGTGTAACAACAAATGTCTCACAAGCTGATGCCATAATATATGTCTACAACTGTGCCAATCTTCGGATGCCTCTCCATTTGTGGGCGATATGGAGACTATTGCCTCTGTTGCAGGTCTCCTCCACTGACACAATGTTTCAGGGGCAATACCTTTGTCTGGAAAGGCATTTTCTCCTTGCAGTACTGAGGTGCCAACCCACGGAGACACTAGTAGATAACACATAGCAGTTTAAATGATGTTGTGTGTCTTGTTTGGTACACTCGCTGTCTCGCGGTGACTGTCAGGTATACTCTGTGACGGCTGCAGGTCGAGACTGGTGTACTGCAAAGAATGCAGGTCACTTTGGAGCCCCGTTTAGGAACTGGCAGAGACTACCGGAAATGAAAACCCTGTTTCAGCGGAAGGGCTGTATGCACACCTTGCCCCTGTGTCTCACTTTCAACACCCTCACTGCCCGTTGTAGACTTCTGGTAAGGCTTCCAACAGATATGATCATCAGGGCTGGAAATCTGGAGTCAGGCTTGAGTGGGCAGTTAGAGGTAAGTTTGCGTGACGATGTATTTCCGCAGTACAAGGTTTAAACAGTCAAGTTGTTTTCTTTTCAGATCTCGCTACTGATAGCACGAGCTGCTGTTACATACATGTACTCTCCAAAACCTCACTATGTACCTAAAGTGGACTTGGAGTCTGTGCCTTGCTTAACCTTTCATGGTTTTCATGTCTATTTCACCTTCTGCTTCTGACTTAATATTTGTGTTTTATTTGACGAGTCTTGTCCTTCACTGGTGCTGCATGGAAAATATTTTTCCTGTGCACGTTTGTTTAGCGTTTGGCTTTTAGCTTTCAAGGGGAGGGAATGACCTGCTTTGCTGTCTGACCCTTCATCTCTGCATTTAGTTGCCCGCTCCCCTATGTTTTGCTAATCTCTTATGCAGTACTCTAGCGCTTATGCGATAAAGTATTTGTTTACTAGATCTTTGTAGTGCAGTTCGGTTGCTGATACAAGCTGCTTTATCAACACCTTTTCGCCTCATATGTCTGCATGTACTTACTCATCTTGTTTTTGTTGTTCTCTCGAGGTGCCGCTGCACTTCTTCATTTTAATTCGTTTCTCATTATTGTTTCCATTGTGTTGTGTTTGTTTGATACTTTGTTGAAAGATAGTATTTGTCAATATTTATTTTTGAATATAGGCTTTTTAATATATAATCATGAGTTGGCAATATGTGTATCTTTAATAACATGCTCCAATGCAGGTCTTAAATATCCTGGTGGGCTTGGTGCTAAGCAGCTGATAGTAAGAAATTGTGTTTATTTTATAGAGTGCAAAGATATGCTTTCTCTCAGCCCAGGCGCGAATAATGTTACCTGGGGACTGTCTGCTGTGTAACATTAGCAAAACGCCTTTTTTGTTATGTTATAGAGGCAATGGCTACATGTTTATTTGTAAAAGAATGCCTTATTAATTGAAATGTGTGTTAAAGAGATGAACGGGGGTATGTGAACCAAAGAAAAATGAAAACTAAGAAAACACATTGGAAAAAAAAAACAAATCCTTGAAAGCCAATATTAAGGCAATATAATTCTAGAGAAATACAGATAACTTGAAAATGAAAAGAAATATTCTGAAGGAAAGATAATTTTAAGGAAATACAACCAAATTGAAAACAATTAAGCAATAATATTTTGTTGTGCTTAGATATCAGAAAGTACATTAAATCTGCAACTGAATTTACATCACCAACAGGAAACAGTAGTGTACCCACATAAAATCCCAGCTGAATAAAGTTTTCAAAATGTCAAAATATACTGCCTGTTACTGCAATTAAAACTACAGATTTTGTAGCCTATGGATAGGAGATAACGAGTTAAAGGAGCAATGTGCACTTCACACAAAACCAACAAAACCTACAAAGAATACTGCATTGCAAGACTTATTGCATCTACCCCGTAAAAATAAAAATGCAAAAGTCAACTTTGAAAAAAGACAGTCTATGAATTGATTTCTGTGTAATAGTTAATGTCTTTCATCTTGAAAATCTCAATTAAATAGTTTAGGTGAAATGTTTCTCAGCAGTAGTATTCAATTATTCCATTAAACCATATACTGTGGCATCACACACAACCCATACAATATGTTTTAACTCAAAGTAAAACCTTTTTTTTTTTTTGGGGGGGGGGGGTATTTGATTGGCTTCTAGTGGTCCATGAATCACTGATTACTGTGTTTTTTTAAACTGTTTACACAGATGTTGGAAAACACTAAGGGAGAATATGAGACCTTAAATAAAGAATTGATAAGATCAAGATTGTATCTGTGTACAAAGCCATGAAACTTCTGACTGTTTTGCTTTTGCTTCTAAGTAAAAGATGTGTACGATTAAAGATAGACGGGTTTACAGACTTTACAAGAGCCTTCAGATGAGGAAAATATGTAAAGTGTTTCCTTAGCCTTTTATTATAGTGCTGAGTCCTTACTATGTTTTTCATGTGTTCTGAAAGAACATAGTTATTTCTGTATCTGAAAACTATATTACAATTTAGTAAGGTCCTGCCAGTATTAAATTGTTTTTCTTATAATACATTAGACAGCTTCTTACCGGTAGTGGGAATGCGTTTACACTTTTTATCATAACCAGCTAACACTGAGCATTTGATATGTCAAATGCTGAAAGTCTTAACATTTCACACATAGCAATACTCTCTCTCCCTCTCATACCAGCTTTTATGACATATTACTGACTGGTCAAAGAAGCACAATCTTCAAAAAGCCTCATCCTCCATTTATTTTATAAAGTGTACAAAAGACTTTGAAACTCCATGTATCTTCTAGAAAACACCATAATACTCAACAACTTTTTGTAAGTCACCCTTGCCTTCATGTGAAATGTCAACTCTGTAGCACAATGAAAAGGCATGTCAATCTATACTCCAAGATATAGAGAGACCGATTGACTTTGACAGTGCGTGATTAAAGAAGGACTCTACCATGGACAGCTGTCAGTGCACTGATGGAGTGGGTGTGTCTCACTAACATTGGAGCCTGTCACTTACATGGTACATAAAATTCCATTATTGGAATAGGAATGTACTCTTCAAGGCTCAAAGGAGCAAAGGCGTGTGAAACTTGGCCCCACGTTTCCAAAAGCAAGTTTTTGAATTGGTTTGTGATTTTTACCTAAGCACACATGATAATCTCACTTGTACCCTGAGGGCCTGTGACATTGCTCTGAGACCCAGACTTAGGTTGTGCTATCTGCACAAGCATACCAAGTGCAACCATCCTTCACTGGGGAGCAACTACTGATCTCCCACAGGAATGAGAACTACTAGCAGTGGTGGCAGAAGATAATCACAGTGATAGGGACAAGCCTTTTTCCTGTTACCTACTCAGAAAGAGAGTCCCACTGACCTCTTCTACAAGGAAAAGTGTTCTTCCAACCCCTTTCATTCAAGTACTTTTCTTCATCCATGAGGGGCATGGATGGCGCATGATAGTTTGGTTTGTAGAGGTGCTGCAGAGTCAACCTAGAGTGTGTGAGACTCCAGGGACTTAGGAATCCATTTTGGCTCTACTGAGTAAGAGTCATTTATAAAAATGAAGGACATACACAGCCTGCCAGACAGTGGATGTAGATTGAACACAATTCCTAGACCATTCATGAAGACCTTATAAGTAGACCTGACTCCTGTCTAAGGAAGGAATTGACTGAAGCCCATGAAGGTCATTCTCTGACTCCTTTCTGCTCAATGCTTTCCCCAGAGGTTAGCAAGGTGGGTTTTGTGTGTCAACTAAGTGAGAGAAACCCATCTCCTTTTCTGCCATTTGTCTTGTAAGTATTATCTGTCAGACAACACCAGGCTCCATCTTTCTGCATGCAACATTTACAGAACAATGCCATGTTGCTGAGTAGCTGCATGTGAGATGAAATGCACAAGAAGCCACGCTGGGGCAATACACATTATTTGCCTGCAAACCTAGCCTAAATATGGGCTTTTCCTCCCCTGACCAGTAGTCCAGCGATATCTCAATGCTTTATGGCAGGTGGTCCACAGCAGTGGAAGGGAGAAGATTTTCGAGTTCGAGGGAAGATGCTTCTGGTTAGCCTGCTCACTTCTCAGGTCAGGAACACAACTTCAAGTCCTGCATCAGTCTTGCTTAAATAGTACTGCTGGAAGGAGGTTTGAAGGAAGGGCCATCATTGAGCAAAAGAGGGTACTGGACATTCCCAGGAGTGAATCCAACCCAAACAGAGCAGCGCTCAGTCCAGTTGCAAACAGAAAGAAAGGCCTGTACAAGAATGACTGAGGAGGAATGCCAATCACTGGGTGACTTATGAAGAAGGATGTGTGACACCTGGAATTGGTTGAGCAGATTCACCTTTCAATCCCTGTCTGTGCACCACCCAGCATGTCCTTCAGTAGACCTAAGGCCTATCTTCAGTGGCATCCTGGTGGACAGACCCCCATCGACTGAAGCCAGGTAGAGGTGTAGTATTTCCTTTGAGTTGGTGGTCTTCGGCTGCTGGGTCATAAACATGAACTATGGTGTAGATGGTATAATTTCAAATGACTAACAGTCTTGCTTTGACCATGCATGTGTGGATTGTGACATAACTTGGAGAACCTGTCTCACTGGTGCCGATTGGCATCTCTTCACCCCTATTAAACTCCCCTAACAATCTGCCTAGCCATCTGGCACCAAGACTCGTTAGGGGCTTGCTCTCATTTTTGAGGAGGGTGCTCTCTTTTGGATCCAGTGGCTACGTGAGGACACCTCACTTGAATCATAAATGGAGCGGAAGGACTACAACCAGCATTCTCCCAAATTGCTGAAGTCAATTTGTCTTCCACTGCCCAGCACAGGCCACATAACAGAGAGGGTTGTGGCCAGGTATGATGGATGAAAACATTGTGCAGAAATGAAAAGAAACCCTCACTAGAAGACACCTAGATTTAGAGCGAGCACTCAGTTGACATAGTCTGGTGACACAGGGAGGGGTCATATTGATCAGAAGGGTTTTATCCTGAAATATGAGTCTCGAGAGCACTCTGCCAGCTATCTACAAGGTAAGAGAGACTGTCATAATGGGGGCTTGCTATACTAAAGCAGGGGAAAGCTCAAGGATAATTTTGAGATTGTTAGCCATGGCCTTCTGATTGACTCTTAGTAAAAGTGTAGATATATTGTTTCATTGTCATTAAACAGTAGACAGATTGGTGTAGGAGGGATGGAAAGGCAGGATTCACATGTAGTGCAACAGTCTTTTCTCTGCAGGAGACCTACCCTGATCTAAATGTTTTGATGCTGAAGGCTGAACCTTCCTTTGGGAAGCCCCTACAAATGAAGCCTCGCCCTCACTGTTTCCACATAGGTGCAGAACCTCTTTTTGAAGAGCGACTCGAATTGTATCAAGAGCATCAGATTAACAATATTTAGAGTATATCGTGAGGTAACTATAGTTCTCCAATCCCTGATTCTTCAGTTTCCCAATGATAAGCACTGCTGAGAGGAGGAGACCATTTATCCCAGTACAGGCATGAAACGTAAGAAGAAAAGTTGGATAAATATGGGGCGCATCCACCTATCTTCACGTGAAGAGCAGTGCACATGTAACGCAGAGGTAAGTGGCCAAGCACGTTTCACTAACGGGAGACATTCTTTTCAAATGTCAGATTCTTCTCTAATTCCGTTGGTTCATGTACCAAAGACTTTAGAATCAGCTTTAAATCAAACCCATATTCTCGAAACCTTGTAGGTGCTGCGAGCACCATCAAAGAAAAAAGTGTGACATTTGTTTATCAAGTCGCCATTTTGAGTGTCAAACAATTACAGACACGTGCATATTCCTCACGCTATATTTACTGGGACTATGTATGTGTGACAATGGAGAAAACTCTATAATTACAGAACATAAGGAGTACTTTACTCTGTCTCATTGATTAATGACGATGCAAAACATCACCATATTTGACTACACCTCACTTGGTCACATGTAACTGATGTCTAGAATTTAGATGAATTGCTGAACTTAACTAATTTTCGTTCTCTGCATTACTTAGGTTCTCTTCGCTGAATAACAACAACCATCTCTTTAAATGGTCTGTCAGTAGATATATTGAACCCACAAAATCAATGACTTCAATGACTTAAGACTGTGTTTGTTGTAAGAACACTCACACAAAAGTCTATCCTTTATGCACTGCTGCCTGCATGCTACTTTGAGTTTTGATAAGCCATATCGCATACGCTGCAGTCTCAAAAACATTTTGAAACTTCATTCATAGAGGCAAAAAGTGATTTATTATTGAAACATTTTGATAAATGCACTAATAGTGCTCTCGATGTGGAGCGGTCTTTAAACCTTTTGACAAGTGCTGCATGTCTGGTGAAGCAGAGAGTGGAAATCTAAAAATCGACCTGAATACTGCGGAAAAATATTGTGCTAAAAACTACTGTAGAAAAAATATGAACTACCAAAACACTGTCAAGATAAGTACTTACAGTGAGGTATCGGTTTAGAAAAAATGTAAATTTTGACCATATTTAAATTGGTCTATAAAATATAAAATGTAAATTGACCATAGATACGTCTTTAGGGAATGAAGTTATGGAATTGAGAAGAGTAAACCTGTACTTATCTATATATACTTACTTGATAATATTTTGATAGTCGATATTTTTGTTAAATATTATCGTAGCACAATTTTGTTATCCATGATTTTCTAACATACATCTATCCATCCCAAATGATCCTCCCAAAACTTCCATTCAAGGTTTAAGAGGAAACCCCATCATCGCATCCCATACCCTTGCCCTACTGATGCACACATCGCAACAACATAAAACAATCAACATACAATCAGCTAGATCAAGCCACCTCTTCACAGAAAGAAGTTAAAAAGTATGAACCTAAAAACAGATAAAACATTAAGCAAGGCCTGTAGGTGGCAGTGGAGCTGTATTGGTTACTGCTCGGACTATTGGATGTTGCTAAATGAACCGGTAAGCTGCTCAATGAAGGCTAGTACTTTTGATACCTCCCACGCGGAGTGCTCGGCACTATCCTCACCAGCTGAAACTATCATATTTTATTCCACCACAGAACCTGGGGCCAGATGTAGGAAAAATAAAAATTGCGAGTCGCATTTTGCGAGTCAATGCGACTCGCAAAATGCGACTCGCAATTTGGTATGCCAGGAAATAAACCGGTCCAATTTAGCGACTCGCATCCGGACTCGCAACGCTCTGTGCGAGTCCGCAGATTGCGAGGTCGCTGTTTGCGAGTGTGCAAAAAACGAACTTGCAATTAGCGAGTTGGAGTCGCAAATTGCGAGTTCCCTCAAAATTGCTTGCAGGTGCAGCAGAACACTCCAGAAAGCACACCAAAACACTCTGGAAACACTTCCTGGCACATGATGATGACATCACAGCCAGGAAGTTAACAAATACACCTGGGAGGAGGCTGGACCACACCCTTTTACAACTGCCAGTCTGCACACTGAGCTAGCTGCAGCAGCCATGGAGGGAACCCCCCGAAAAAGGGAAATTAAATTCTCTGAGAGGGAGCTTGAGGTGCTGACCGAAGAATGTTGTCAGCACCATGATGAGCTCTTTGGAAGAGCTGCCCTCACTGTTCCAGAGGCCACCAAAAAGAAAATCTGGCAGGAAATGCAAGAGAAAATCAATGCCCTGGGGGTGAGCCACAGGACAATTGAGGACATAAGGAAGAGGTGGTATGACCTCTGCTCCCGGACCAAGGAGAGGGTGGCAGAAAGGCTCCGGGAGATGAGAGGCACTGGAGGGGGACCATCATCTGTGCCACCACCCACACCCCTTGAAGACAGGATTGAGCAAACCTTTGAGCCGGAGGCAGTGTGTGGATTTGGGGACCTGGACACTTCAGAGCCCAGCACATCAACCGGTAAGTACCATGTGATAAGCCTGTACCCCTATCAATGTCATACCCCACCCACCATGTACACATGTGCATGCACAACCAAATTAGCTCCATTCCAGGGTAGAAAAAGCCAGAATGATGCATTATGGGAAATGTAGTCCAATAGGCAGTGCATAGGCAAATGTTTATTAGGAATTGTGCAAAAGATACTAGACACTGACAGTGTGTTCCCCATGTCCCACAGGTCTCCAGCAAGACACCCCCTACACCCCAAGCACCCAGGCCCAGGAGGACACCCCAGGACCCTCCAGCACCCCCACATGCACAGTCAACAGCATTCCTGCAGTTGTAACGCCTGCTGCAACAGCAACGCCAGGAGCTGCCCCAGCAACAGCCAGGGAGGATACAGGTGCGAGGACAGGGCAGCCACCACTGCGCAGGCATCGCAGGGCAAGAGCGTCTGATTTCCGGATTCATCCTCCAACCAGCAGTGAGGCACATCTGCTGCGGGGTCAGCGCCTGCAGAACACAATATTGGGCAGGATCAGTGGGGTGCTGCACCGCATTGAAAGACAAAACCATGCAAGCATGCGGCACCTCAACAGGCGGATGGACCTGATGTGCCAGAACACTGGGGACATTGCCTCTGCCATCAGGGAACTGGCGGCCGGACTGCTGGGTCAGGCAGAGGCTGGGCGGCGCAGGGATCGGCAGATTATGTTAAGACTGGACAGGCTGGCCACATCAATCGGCAGGCTAGCCATCAACACAACAGGCCTGTCGAGGAGGACAGTTGGCCTGCAAATTGAGATGGGCCATTTTGCTGGGGATGTTGCCAGGGGCCTGGGACGTCTCACACATATCATGGAACTAATGGAGACACGTGAGATGTCGAGGGCCACCGGGGAAACACCCCAAGATAGTGAAGAGGGCTCCACAGTGAGCAGTGTATCTGCCACTGACAGTAGGGTGCTAAGGAGTGGGAGGCAGAGCACCATAGATGCGGCTGGGACCAGCCAGGCTGGCAGGAGGGGCAGGAGAAGTTAGCCAACAGCCCGGACAAACAAATGTGGCACATGGCTTTAATGTGCCACATGAGTGGTTGGCATTTCCCTGCCCATGGACAATTTCATCTTGTATATAGTTCACGCATTACATTATTAAAACAGTTATTTTTCTTCCACTTAACAAAAGGAGTGTTTGGTTAATGGGTGAGTATGGTGGGAGTTTACACGTACCGTCCAAAATATTGCGTTGCAATGTGTTCCCGTCTCAGTCTGCCTTGATTAGCTAGACTCCTATCCCCATGATGGCGGTGTGGTTGTTCTTGCTCTTCCTCATCAGGATCTGGGTCTGCAGGGGTGAGAGGTAGCCCACGTCTGGTGGCTATGTTGTGGAGGATGGCGCATGCGACCACAATTTTGAAGGCGGTAATGGGGGTGTATTGGAGGGCGCCTCCGCTGCGGTGGAGGCATCGGAATCTTGCCTTCAGGAGTCCGAAGGTGCGCTCTATGAGGTTCCTGGTCCTCTTATGCGCACTGTTGTATTGCCTCTCTGAATCATTGCTGGGTGTTAAAAATGGAGTCATGATCCATGGCCTTAGAGCATATGCACTGTCACCTGTTGGGCACAAAAGTACACTGTTAGTAAGTCCAGATAGTCGTGCACAGTGACCTTTGTGTATGTCTGCAAGGTGTATGCAGCTCTACCTAGGAGGTATCCGTCTCCAAACTCCCCACGTTCCAGGCGTTGATGTATCCCACTATGTCTAAAAATGTATGAGTCATGGGTACTGCCTGGAAACTTAGCTACGATGTCCGTGATGACGTAATGGGCATCACAAACAACCTGTATGTTGAGTGAGTGGGTACACTTTCTGTTGCGGAAAATATGTTCCAGATTAGCGGGCGGCATATTTGAATGTGTGTCCCATCTACACATCCAATGACATGGGGGAAGTGGGCAATGCGGTAAAAGTCCAGCTTCGTGCTGTTAATTTCTGCCTCATTCCTTGGTAAGTATATGAACTGAGACCTGTGCGCTACTAAGGCATCTAGGAATGCCCTGAGGAACCTTGACACTGCACTTTGGGATACCCCACCTGCCACGGCAATGACCCCCTGATAGCTCCCTGAGGCCAAGAGGTGCAGTGCGCATAGTACTTGCACATGCGTAGGGATGGCGCAGCCACGCAGAGTCTTGTGTTCTAGCTGTGGTTTTAGTAAATCTATTAATTCTAGAATGGCAGCGCTGCTAAGGCGGTATTTATCATAGATCTCCTCTTCAGTTTGCTGGAAAAGGGTCTGCCTTGTTCTATATATCTTCTCCTGTCTGTGGCCCCTCCTCCTCCTCTGCTGGGCTGCGTAGACTCTCCTCCTCACTGCTTTCAGGTATATGTCCGCCATCTTGAGTGACCCAGATGCCTTCTGGGTCTCCTTTTATACTTTGGTAATGGTTACCACCTGCTTTGAGTTAGTGGTAAATGCGACTTGCAAACTGGGTTTTTGCGACTAGTCGCAATTTGCGAGTTGCAATTGCATACGGGTTGCGACTCGCAAATTGCGACTCGCACATTGCGGGTCGCAAAAGGGGGTCGCAACGGGTGCGACTCGCAAACGGGGCGCATCGCTTTTTGCGAGTCGGAAATGGGCTTTTTGCATCCCATTTCCGATTTTGCACTGTCGCAAATTGCGATTCGGCCCGTTTGCGAGTCGCAAACGTTTGCTACATCTGGCCCCTGGATTCAGACAGCTCTTCACGCCACTAATTAGTACTCTTATCCTTAAAACATTGTCGACCCTCAAACACCTCGTTACACACATTCAGGCTTTCCCCTCGAACGCAAAGCCCATATTCCGCCATTTACCATCCTCACAGCACAATCTTACCGACAACACGGATAGGACCAAATGTTGACAAGCCTATCCAGGCAGGCAGGGGAAGCTTCATCTTTACAACATCCTTCACATTCCCACACACTTTGCATCTTTCATGGCATCTTGATATGCCTAATAGACCACTCGAAGGGCATACATTCTTTATATGGCCTTGGCAAATTAAGGATGGGCGAAAGTTTCTTAATTTACTTTTATGTAATTACTCTAAAATTTGGGAAAAATACTTGAAATTATTCACAATTACACGAAACGTGAATCCAGCATTTAGTGGTACATTTTAGTGTGAAATGTGACCTTGAGTCTTTTTTTTTTGGCCAGAGACCTTATTTTCCATTAAAAATAGCACCAAAAATACAACTGTCAGTAACAACGGCTACTTGCGTTCTGGTCATTCAGGGTGCGTTGTTACCGTGCTTGCACCCTATAACGGAATTTCAGGAATATTACTTCGCAAGCAAAACACGAAATTCCCAAAATTAGACGAAATATGCCAACACCATATGAATGACATCCGGGGCCAAGTCAAAATAGTTTTTATTTGTTTAAAGTAATGTTGCCCCTCATCTACAGGAACGTGCAATCATAACAACCTTCGTCCCCCACAAGTTGGTTATCCTTTCTGTGGTTCCATGTTTTGTCTATAATGTTCTCATCAAAGTGCACCCCTTGAAGGTGACTTTTGTATGCAGTGAAAGGCAGGAAACACAACAACATCAGTAGGGCTTCGAGGAGTTGAAAAATGCGAGAGAAATGACATGGAGAGTTCAAACCCCTCCCAATGTCACTTATGCAGACACACAAAGTATTTGCGGTTCTAAATATACAGAACAGATTGAAACCCTCAATTAACTTTCTGGTGACATTCGAAATTCAGCTCCTGGGGGAAGAAAAACGTGCAGACCTGCTGTGGCCAGTCACTTAAAAAATCAAGCTAATGCAGCAGCATAACGCCATTACTGCAACACACATGTAAATAGCATCTTCTTTTGCGTGCATGCAGAGGGGTCCACCAGGAAATGCGTTGTTTTTCCTGGAGTACTAACAATCCACACACTGTAGCAAGGCATGAACCAGTCTGGAAGTGTACACAAAAATAATAAATCTCATTTTTAGTATTTAGTAGACCCCAGAACTGACTAGCAAAATCCACTTGCACCCAAAGCAGAATGTGTCCTGAGAGTTTTCAATGTATCTGGCACCTGCTCTACATCAGCACAGCTTCCATGCATCAACTGTCCTTTTCAGAAAATGCACATAGTTCCAGAGAAAATCTAGCACCATAATCTATTCCCTTGCAAACCCAAAGCTCAGCAAAAAATGCAATATATAAATTAATCCTTCTTTCCTACTCCGTGTCATCTTAAGAATTTTCGGTGTCCTGGGCAAGAAATATGTTAACACTCCCCCCAGCCCCCACACACACCAGTTAGGATGAAATTAGAGCATTATTACCTACTTTCTATTAATTCAAGTCTAATTGATGCCAAACAACATTGAATTATATTTTAACTTTCACACAAAAGCAACTGAAGGTCTTTCCAGGTACCCCAAAGTTCCTGAAAAATGACACTTGCTAGTGAAAGTCAGAAACAGAAATAGGCAGAGAGAGGTTCTGATGGTCAGAGTGGGGGAGAGATCACTTTACATGGGGCGGGGGGGGGCTATTTGACCATGCATTAAAACGACCCTGCCCCTACTGCAGATGTCTAAATTGTGGGTTTGCTTCTGCTTTACTAGATTATTTTGCCTTTTGGTGCTAAGACTCAGAAGCAGACAGGGCTGTGGGGAAAGCAGGAAGTTCCCCACAGGACGGTGCTGCTGTAGCGGTAAAAAAAGCTGGCAAAACAGTTCACTGATATATTCACAAGGGCCTCTGAAAAGGTGAAGTTCACCTGTGAGAGCTAACGGTGTGTCAGGAAATCTCCAAGTTTCACAGAGGTAATCTCACCTCTGCTTTACCATGTACCGTTCAATGCACCCATCTCTTTGGGGTTTGTAATTATATATTTTTGCAAGATTTAAATCTGCAATGAACAAACTTATAGAACACGTTCTGCCATGTGGCATGAAATTTCATGCATTGCATTTCATGACTGGGTGCTTCGTTATTAAAAATCCAGTTACGCAATGATATTTCTTATTACTGTGAACAGGTCTTATTAACAACAAACAAATTAGATTGTACCTGCAATGCTCACTTCCTTATTAGAAAATCTTGCTGGAGCACTGAATCTGCGTTAGTCACTTCCATCATAGGCCAAAGTCTAAGATTGTTGCAATAATAATGATAGTGCAGTTAAGCTTGGAAACCTGCAGAGAAAATATTATTGATCATTTGATTTCTAAAGTTTGGAGTTATAGGGGTCTTATGCTACAAAGAAGCTCACAGATTAACCAACTGAGAGCTCTTTCAAAGTTCTCCTTCGGACCACTGCTAACATTGTAATTGCAAAATCGCTTTAATACAAGGAGCAGAGCTGCACAATTTTTAATTTCTGGGTACAGGGTAGCAGCAAATTATCTCGGTTTGCCATTTAGAGAACCAAGGGGGAAGGATTCCCTTGGCATTCAGAATGGATTTGGGATATATTGTTCCTTTTATTTAATGCTAATTACTTTTTAGTGATATTAAAATACCTATTTTCTCTTTATTCTCACATGGAATTTTATTTTGCATTTATATCTATACAGCTGTCAACTTTATGATCATTCTCTTGATTCTTTGACTAACTACACTCTTCACTTTGATCATTTTTTCCTGGGAAAAGCTTCCAACAACTTACTACATGAACCCAAATTATCTTTTAGCCTGAGAATCACTATATTGTTTTTCTAATTATCTTTGCTGTCTTATTGAGGATTTTAAAATTAGGACAAGTAATTTGGCAATCAGAATCCTCTATGAATTTATTTGTACTCGAGTCCCTTCAAACAAAATTGGGTGAATGCTTATCCAAGGTCTGAATTTACCCACATTTGGGCCCTTAGGCTCCACTGGCTCGTACAATATCTGAAAAGGTTTTCAAAAGTTTAATTTCAGGCTGTCTCAAAGATTTTTTAACTGCCTTGAACTTGAGTCAATAACCACTGTGATATGTAATTATTTTAATTCAATCTGCCTGCACACAAAAGGCTTTTAACTGTTTCTTGTCTAACTAAATTGAACAACCCTCCTAAGTGGTTTGATCCTGCTTGCTCCCTTACTCATTTTAACCTTCCTTGTACTCTTAAACAAAACAAATATCCATTTGTGGTACCGAAGTATCCTTAGGTGGACTGCAATATAAGAACACTATTAAATATAGGAAAGGAGCTGTCATTGAGGAGGCCTGGGATCAAATATATCAGGTTTAGGCATTAAAACATAGTTGTACTTTTTAATGGTTTGTGAATAGCCCTTTCTGGAAGGTTGATTACAAACCCCCCCACCCCCTTGGCTCTCATAAACAAGTGAATAAATGGGTCCATCACATTTGGTATTTATGCTGGCATCTCAACTACTTTATCCATTGCCAATTCTTTTTCATTCAATGTGTCTTCAGGGAAGTTATAGTTTCTTCAGATAAGTATAATTATTACTGCTGAATTTCTATGGTTTTGTATGAGTAAAACATCAACCTAACTATAACGTACCTGTAACCTTTAATATTCTCAGTAAATTTCTATTTTTTTAATGTAAAATAATATATAAATGCCATATGTAAATACAACCACCGCTGCGCGCGTTGATGTTGTTTCACTATTTCCCTCAATTGAACACATTGATGGCATGAAAGCATGTAGCTATTACTTGAGAACCCGCTCATTGGGTCATCTTGAACACATGGATATGGTATTTGAAATGCTACATTTTTGACACATAACAACTTTATGTTTGATGAAAAACATTAATTGAAGCTGTGTGGAACAGCTATGGGAACATCATTTGTGCCCAAATATGCAAATTTACTGGTGGTCATTGGGAGGCGAAGACGATCTGAACAGAAGAGAACAATGAAGCCCTGGAACATATCACAATATGGGTACGATTAATTGATGGCTTTTTTCTTATATGGGATGGAGATGAGCAAGAGCTGACAAGATTCATTGAGTCTGAAATTTGCATATGAAATCAGTGCAACCAACATCACATCTTTGGATATAACAGTGTATAGCAAGGGGAAGACGGTGTGCACATCTATCCATAGGAAGCCAACTAGCTATAATATTTTGTTGCACGCTAACGGTGGTCATCTAGGGCACTAAAATGGAGCATCCCATATGGGGACTACAGTGTGCCAGAAGGAACTGTTCAGAAGAATGTCAATTCCAACATGGGGCATGGGTAATGTATGAAAGATTCAGAGCTAGAGGTTACCCCAACAGTGTGTTACAGGATGCCCTGAAAGGGGCATCCTCTCAAAAGAGAGATGAGTTACTTATTTTGAAATAGAAAGTATCTAATGAAATGAAAGAATCGTCCTTTAGCTATTTAGCAGAATACGATCAATCCAGTGCCATTGTAAAGAAAACCTTACAGTAGAACTGGGGAATACTAAGATTGGATGAAATCTTGAGATCAGTACTTCTGGAACAACTGAGAATAACATACAGCAAAATGTACACCGCTACATGCAGAATACCCCAAGCACTGAGTCAAACTGGCTGATGCATAGACAAAAGGGATTTTTGGAAATGCTAGAAATGTAAAGCTTGCCTCTATGTGCAAAACATGTGAATTGAAGTCCATGACTGGGAGAAACTTCACGGTCAGAAGTAATATTACTTGTGAAACGCCCCATGTTGTGTTTATCCTGGAGTATAGCTGGGGCAAGAGATATATAGGAAGTACTGTTAATAAGTTGAAAGTTCAGATTCTACAGCATATCCAGGCTATTTAAAACAGAGACAAGACATATGCTATGGCCAGACATATCTGGGAACAACATGTTGTGGACAGAGCAGGACTTTGCTATTTTGGAATCCACAATATCATGCAACCACTGAGAGCAGGGGGGGAGACTGAGAACTGATCCTCAGAAAATCAGAGTCCAGGTGGATCATCTTAATGGGGACTGAAATATTGTGGGGCTCGAAATGTGATGCAGAGCTCCATTTGTTCTTATATTGATTTTTTAAATATGTCTCCAGAGAATGTGATATAGCCATGGTTGAAAGATAAAAATATATAAATAATATGAAAGTTTCTCTGTACAAAAGTGATATGCTGCGATTGATGAATTATGGTTGAGGAACAATATAATATCTGTTCTGTGGAGGAATGACACATTACAGTTGAGCATTATGGGTGTAAGAAATAAAACCTAGTTAATTTAATTGGAAAAGAGTAAGGAAAGAGGATGAATTGAGGACTAGAATACAAGACTGATTATAAGATTAAATTTTTGTTTTGAAATTGTGGGGTTGACCCTGGGAAGTTAAGAATCTATCAATAGGATACTTTACCAATATTAGCTTTGAGATGAATAAGTGGAAAGAATCACATAAGTACAACGTGGTCATCTGATTTTGTACGAAGTGGAAAAGATCCCAATGAACTCTCAAACTGTGTATTAAAATTTCCTCAGATAAAAACTCATTTACTTATTTGACGATTACTAAAAAACTTCTTGGGGCTTTGGTGCTTAAATTGTATCTTTTAATCTATGTAGTTCAAGAAGAATTGTTGTGTGAGTGCTCCCTGTTGATACACAATAACTTTTTTGTTTCAATTGGTTTGGGAAAGTCATGTGACTTAGTCCTTTTAAAATTCACTCTCACTCTTGTATATGGTGTTCAGTAGAAGGCTTGTGTGCCGAAACATGTCACCATTATTATTAGCACTTGCACTTTTGTATATTTGTGAAAATAAAATGAAACTATAAAGTTGGAATACTCTCACAATGCATCTGGTTGTGCTACCATCTTTTCTCCACAGCCCGCTTTGGAGTATGACGTAGCGGTGTTTCACTCAGTGAAAGCAGTCTGTGACAAGGCGAAAGGAGTGAAGCTACTCGCTTGAGGTATATATATATATATACAAATATATACATACTGCTGAAATTCTTTGGTTTTGTATGGATAAAACGTCAACCTAACTATGACCTCCCTGTAACCTTTGATAGTCTCAGTGAATTTCTTTTTTTTAATTTAAAATAATATATAAATACCATACATAAATACAACCACTGCTGCACATGGCCTTCAGCGGGTATTGGCCACAGGGCCTAGATTGTGTTCAGAACCTGTTGCCAACTCCTCTGTATACACCCAATCCCACTTTGTGAGTGGCCTTTGGCCATGTGCGGCAGGGGTTTCGTGTGCAAATGGTTGTCATTTTAGTTTTTTTTTAATCTGCTTTGGACCTGGGTAATCGTTTATGATTTTACACAGGGGGATGCGCTGAGCACTGCATTGGATCTGCACATCTGTGAATCAGCTGAAAAAACTGAATGGCCTGTTGTTTGCCCATGAGGGGTCCCTGAAGACCCCTCCATGTTTCCTATTGGGTCAGGATACCTCTATCCTGACCTCTGAAATGTTTTTCCCCTCCCCCGGCCAAAGTGAGAAAGAAAATGGCTGCAGCAAATTTTCTCTAAGGTTGCACTCAGTCAATCAGGCCCTTGTTTTTGATCCGAAATGCGCTGGTCCCCCACAAGTGGATCTGCAAAGGATCAGCATTCCTTGATAGCTATATTTTATTTCCTTTAATTACTCTGAAATTACTAAACAGATTTACACCAAATAACAAAAAGAGATCTTTCTGGATGAATGTCTATCTTTTTTTCAAATTTGGTGTAAATCAGTTCAGTGGTTCAGGCTGTAGCTGTGTAAGAAAATTGGAAAATCCCCATAGACGTAGCATGGGGAAAACTGTTTTGGACCCTCCCTTTTTCTTGGCCCACGCTTGACGAATCACTCCAAAACTTTATAGACAGCAGATAAATGAATTAGTTTATGAGTTTTGAGAATTTTATGAAGATTCGGAAACGTCGGCAAATATATTACCAAAACAAAAAATGGTTTGTCTATGGGAAAAGTTGGTGCTAACTGTAAGCACCTACTGGCTAATGCCAATAGGAGATTATATTGTGGCCAACACATATATTTTACCTACTTCCGGTCGCCAGTATTCAATTATAGTTAGGACCTAGTTTCCATAGAAAAAGCATTTTTTTACTTGCCTGTATCTTTGGCACCATTTGACGAACCGTCATGAAATGTTTAAAAAAAAGTGTGCCCATGAGTTGTGGGAAGTTTTGGGGTGATCGTCAAGTGGGGAAGAGAAAAAGAAAGGGTTAAAAAAAAGGGCATTTCCCCTTATAATTCTCTTAGGAGGTTTGAACATGACTGCAGCCCTAACCACTGGACAGATTTACACCAAATTTTGCAGAAAGGTAGATTTTGGTATGCAGGTCACACTTTTTCTTCTTTGGTGTAAATCTGTTTAAGAGTTTAAGAGAAATTAAAGGAAAACCACATTTGTATATCTAGAGGTTTGAACGTTTAGTGAATCCTCCCAATCTCGTGCAGAGATCTGCTTGGCTGCTTACACTTCAACCAGGGAGTGTTGGCAGCCATTTTGAGCAGCAACTTTAGCAGAGTCTAAAAGAAAAAGAAAAAAAAAAAAAGAAAAGGGGGCCACGTGCTTTTACCCTAACCTCATAGCCCTGGTCTAGGGGTCCCTCAGGAACCTCTCCAGGGCTAAAAAACATTTTTTAAATTCACTGCAAAAATTTGCAATTATTCGAGAATTTGACTGTAGATTAAAAAAATATATATCAAACGTGGTCTCCCGCACTTGCTTTTCATTTTGTCCCCTGGAGGGCCAGGTCCCTGGGTCATTAACAAAATATAGGAGGTAGGTGCAGGTGGCCCCCTCCTAAGGCTTATCAAAGCCCCGGGGACTGCCAATTCCCCAGGGCTATGCATATAAATTATGCAGGGGGCCACAGAGCAACGCCCGTGCCCTGGGGACTGTCAACTCCCCAAGGCAACGCATGTTATGCATGCGGGGTTCAGTGCGGCCCTCATGCCCTGGGGACTGCAACCCCCCAAGAGAGATGTTCGTAAATTTATGCAAGGGGGTACTACGCAACTCTTGTGCCCCGGGGACTGTCACTTCCCCAGTGCAATGTATGTAATGTATGTGGGGGAGCCGCATGGACACCCACACTCCAGGGTCTGCTACCATCACCCAGGACAATAAATGTTCTGTATGTGGTGGGCCTGCATGGCCTACGGTGCCCCAGGGACTTCCATCTCCCTGGAGCAAGTCATGTTAGGTATGCTGGGAAGGCCTGCGCAGCTCCCCACACCCCATCAAATGCCACCTTCCCGGTGCAAATGCTTGTAAATTTATGCAGGGGTCCTGTGAGGCCCCCTGTGCCCCAGTGAACACCACCACCTAGGGCATATGCATGTAAATTTATGTAGGGGGCCTGCATGGCCCCCAGCACCCCGGGACCCACCACCTCCCCAGTGCAATGCATATATTGTATGGAGGGGAACTGCACAGCCCCTTGGAGAACACCCTCACCTTGGGGCTAGTTAGAAAAGAAAGAGGGGAGCGCACTTCCCCCTCTTGCAGCTGTTAGGGACCCTGGGGACCGCCACCCCTGGGGCTGGCTCCTGCTGCTCCTGATGTGCTCAAACTTGAGGGGTAGCTGTTTGCTTTTTAGTGGTGGGAGCAGATAGCTCCCGTCAAGCAAAAGCAAACATGACTCCGCTTTCAGCAAGCAGGAGCTGTCAAACAGCTCCTGGTGGCTGAAAGCGGAGTTTTCATCTCTTTCCCTGCATGCTAACATGCATGGAGGTAAAGAGATAAAAGAAAATGCTATTTGAAGCAGCTCCCTGCTTGTGGGAGCAATGCCAGCTCCCAAAGGAGATGGGAGCCTGCTGGGACTGCAGGGGCCTTCAGGCTCCCCCAATGGTCCCCAAGAATTGAAAAAACAATCAAGATGGAACTGCAGATCTGCAGTTCCACCTTGAAGATTATCTGGTAAAGATGCTCGAGGAACAATAACATCAGCAAAGTTACAAACACACAAGGTCACTGGAGACATTACCAGGGAGTCTCATAAGCAGCAGTAGTGTAGGAGATGCACTATACATAAACTAAACAAGGTAACCTATAGTAATTACCCAGTAGAAAGTACTCCAGTTGGGTAAACATTCTGAACAAAACGGTGGCCTCTTTTTGGATAAATAAGCAGGGCATGATTCCGAAGGACAAACTGGGGAAGATGAATCTTCATTACAAGGAACACCAATTTCTGGAATCATCTTCCCTCACATATCAGGGCCTTACTCTCTCTGACTTCCTTTAAGAAGGAGCTGAAAACATGGTGTTGTAATAACTAAGGGTTTCTTTTTAGTGTGTTTCTAGTGAAGCTAGCACCAAGATACCTCCAGGTAAATAAGCGCTCTAAAAATCTCTTTAACATTAACATTAACATACTCATTTGTCAGAAATCAAACCTCAATGGGAAGCACTTACAGATATAAACAAGGAGGAGCGCAAGTTCAAGATCCACTTCTCTAAGGTACTAATCATCCTAATTTCTTGCACATAGTCAAAGGAAAAGCAAGTGTTTTTTCTCTGCATTTTCACCTTGAAAAGATATCTGTTATACCTTGATAAGGTGTTTGCACCCTTGCTTTCTTTCAGCGCAATATGTCATGGAGTGACTGTGACAAGTGGGTTCTTTCGTGTCAACTGCTGCTAAGACCTAAACCCTGCTGCGCACAGGGTTGGGTGGTTACAGGGGAAAGTCCTCTGGCCAAACTGTGCGATGCACGGGCAAAAGACATGCATGGTGCAGGGTCGGGTGGATATAGGGTGTTGGTCCCTGCCCCCCGCACAAGGCCAAAGCCCATGTGGGGTGGTAGTTGGATTAACATATAGGACTTAAAATTACATTACGTTAAAAAAACATAGAAATTCACTGAAAAAAAACAATGGTTACAGGGACGTTATATTTAGGCTGACATTTTAAACGTACGAAACCATAGAAATTCACCTGTTATAGTTAGAGTTATTTCAAGTAACTATAACTTGTGCCCTAAGGTAAGTGTAACTCGTGCCCTCACGATGCACTGCTAATTACCACAGATATTACTGCACTCATGGCTTCTTTTATAACATAATTGATTATATCACTGTAACATTTGTTGTAAAATTATCAATAAAAAATGTGATGCTGGGGGTGTGAGTGCTTATATGTCGGAACCACGGGTGCTTGTGGCTCACGATTTTACCATTGTAAACGCATTCCTGGTAAAGGCATTAGCAATCAGCATGCACGAACCAGCATGCTTCCCCCCTAGTACCCCACCCCCAAAAATTACCGCGACCCCCATCCCGACAACAACCCGAACCCCCAAAATTACCAGAACCCCAACCCCCTCACCTAAAACCTAAACCACCCCAGTCCCCCACCCCACCCCTTAAACCTAAACCCTGATCCCTCCTCCCCCAAACCCTTACCCCTCCTCCCCTAAACCCTAATCACCCCCAGCCCCCCACCCCACACCAAAAACTAAAAATACCCCGAGTCCCCACGCCCCGCCCCTAAAACCTAAACACCCCAACCCACCCCTTAAACTTAAACCCTGATCCCCTCCCCCAAACCCTAATCACCCCCAGCCCCCCACCCCACCCCAAAAACTAAAAATACCCTGAGTCCCCACCCCGCCCCTAAAATCTAAACACCCCAACCCCCCAACCCATCCCTTAAACCTAAACCCTGCCCCCCAAACCCTAATCACCTCCCCCTCCACCCCCCCAAAAAACAGCCCCAGTCCCAGCCCAACTTACCTCCTCCTTCACAGCGTCGACTCCGACTCCCTTCTTCTGTACCTTAACCATGCATGAACGTTGTTCAGACATGCGTGGTTAAGGTACCAAAATCAGGAAGCCAAGGAAAACAAAAGCGTTGTTTCGCTTTTGTTTTCACAACTTCGTGGTTCCGGACTCGTTTTTCCGGGTGTTTTTCTGGGTGTTTCCCGTGTGAGTAACAGTTACCTTACTGCACGAGTTATAGTTACTTAAAATAACTTTAACAATAATAGGTGAATTACTTAAAATGTGAGCCGAACTATAACGTCCCTGTAACCTTTGGTTTTTAAGTAACTTTCTATGTTTTTTCAATTCCATTTCCCATCTATGACATCCCTGAAACCTTTGTTTTTTTCCAGCAAAAAAAATAAATATATATATATATCGGTCGCCAGTAGGTAGTTATAGTTAGGACCTAGTTTCCATAGGAAGGCATTTTATATTGCCAATAACTTTGATGTTGCTTGACGCATCGTAACAAAAAATTCAAAACATATACTTTGGTCAGTTCAGCTGCTGTCTTGAAAGTTTTGGGGTGATCTATCACATGGGGGATGAGAAACCAGGCGGGGTCCATGAATGCGAATTCATCATGCATTTTCCAGTAGAGAATTTGAACATGACTACAGCCCGAAACGCTGGACAGATTTATACCAGATTTGGCAGAAGGCTGGCTCTTAGTGATTTAGTGTAAATCTGTTCAGTGGTTTTAGTGATATTGAAGGGCAAAAATATACATATCTGAAAACACAGATACTCCGCGGATCCAGACCCTATGCTGATATTTGATTGGCTGCCAACACTTCAACAAGGAAGTGTTGGCAGCCACCTTGGGTCTCAACTTCAGCTGAGTCCCAGCAAAAAAGTGAAAAAAAGAAAAGGGGCCAGGGTAGGCTCACCCTGAGCACCCTTGGCTTGTACTGGGGCACCTTACGGACCCCGCCAGGCCTAAAAATATTTTTTTGTTTAAAATGTTGGAAAAATCTGCAGATCCAGATCAGCGGATATTCCTGACACTTCAAAAACAAAACAAAAAAAAGGCCCTCCTCACTATTTGCTCCTGGGTGGGTTAGGTTCCAGGGGCTTCAAAAAGAGAGGAGCTTGTATTTGCCCCAGGGACCTCCACCTCCCTGGGGCGATCAGAGACTAATATGCAGGGGACTGCATGGCTCCCTGTGCCTCGGGGACTACCACCTCCCCGGGGCACAACTATAATTTGAAATGGGGGAGGCCCGTATGGCCTCCCCCAGAGCTCCAGGGACTGCCACCTCCCTGAGGCTAAAGAACAAATTAACATGGGGGCTGCACAGCCCCGTGTAGCCCTGGAGAGTACCACCTCCCTGGGGCAAATATTGAATTACATGCAGAGGTCCACGTGGCCCCACAACAGCCCCAGGGACTGCCACCTCCCTGGGTCTAAAATAAAAGAATGAAAGGTGTTCTTTGCTGACCCCCAGCCCCGGGGACCACTACCTCCCCGGGGCAAATACAACATTGGAGAGGGGGCACATGGCCCCCGTTGAGGAGCCATAGATAGCCCTGTGGACCACGATCCCCCAGGGCTGGCTCCTGCTGTAACCTGGGGTGTTTGCTCTGACTTGGCGGAAACTTTGACAGCTCCGCCAAGTCAGAGCAAACACTCTGGTTCCATCAAGCTAGAGCTGTCAAACAGATCTTCTTTGCTAGAAGGAAAGTTTTACTCTCTTTCCCTGCTAACAGAGATGGGGGTATGGAAACAAACAGAACTATTGCTCTCACAGACAGGGAGCTGCATGTTTAGCAGCTCCCTGATTGTGACAGCAATGCCAGCTCCAGCAGGAGGCAGGGAGCTGGCTGGGTGCACGGGGGCCTTCAGGCTCCCTCCGTGGCCCCCAATGCACATTAGGTGGCCTGCGGGAGACAGATGGCTGGGCTCTAGGAGGATAGGGATAGGGTTCCAGGGGCCAAAATCAGCCTGGGGAGGGATTCCATGCAGCCCCCTACCCAAAAAGAAAAAGTACATGGTGAGGCCCGGCCCCAGGGGATAGGGTTCCCTGGGCCGAAATCCACCAAAAGAGGGGGCCAAAATCATCTGGAGGAGGGGGGGCTGCATGCCGCCTATAGACTTATAGTGGGCCCCGGGTATGGCATTTCCAGGGCTGAAATCAACCAGGGGAGGGGGCCGCGCAGCCACCCTCCCCCACTCTGGACATTGAACCAATGAGGTAGTACTTACTAACTCACCAGTAGAAAGTGCTCCAGTTAGATAGATATTTTGTGCAAAACTGTGGACTCTTGTTGGATAAATGAACAGGTGAGCTTCCGTTCTGGCCATGATGCTCATTTCACTGAAACTAAACCTCAACAGGAAGCACTTACAAATGTAAACGTAGCAGGTGCCCCATTTGAAGATCCACTTCTGGAAAGCACAAATGAATCTAACTCCTCGGCTTGGCGAAGGCAAAACAAGTGTGTTTACTCCCTGATAACAAAGTGAAAGATGATCTGAAATCCTTCATGGAGCTGAATTCGTCTTTTATCTATTGGAGTGCAATCACCCACTCTGACTTTCACTCTCACACCCACATAGACCCTTTCACACCCACTCACACCCAGACACTCTTGCAGCCACTCTCACACCCAGAGACACCCCCTCACACCTATTCTCACACCCAGAAAGACAGGCCCTGTGGTCAGCTCCCGTCAAGCATGGCCAAATCCCCTGCACAGTGTGGGGATGGGTGGTTAGGGGATTTGGCTGCAGGGACTGGCCACAGGCCAGGCCTTGTGGCAACTCCTACCACGCATGGCCAAAGGCGGTGCACGGCATGGGGTTGAGTAGTTATAGGGGGCCTGAGGCCAACTCCCTCCACACACAGCCAAAGGCCATGCACGGCAGTGGTTAGTTTAATGTATTGAAATGAAAATTAGTTTACGTTAAAAGAAAACATTGAAATTCACTGAAAAAAACAAAGGTTACAGGGACATTGTAGTTGGGAAATATAATTAAAAAAAACTTAGAAATTCACTTAACCCCTTCGCTGCCAGGCCTTTGCCCCCTCCTGTGCCAAGCCTTTTTTTTGCTATTTGGGGCAGTTCGCGCTTAGGCCCTCATATCTTTTTGTTCACATAAGCTACCCACGCCAAATTTGCGTCCTCTTTTCCAACATCCTAGGGATTCTAGAGGTACCCAGACTTTGTGGGTTCCCCAGAAGGAGGGCAAGAAATTAGCCAAAATACAGTGAAAAATTTGTTTTTTTTTAAAAAATGGGAAAAAGGGGCTGCAGAAGAAGGCTTGTGGTTTTTTCCCTGAAAATGGCATCAACAAAGGGTTTGCGGTGCTAAAATCACCAGCTTCCCAGCTTTCAGGAACAGGCAGACTTGAATCAGAAAACCAAATTTTTCAACAAACTTTTGGCATTTTACTGGGACATACCCCATTTTTACGATTTTTTGTGCTTTCAGCCTCCTTCCTGTCAGTGACAGAAATGGGCATGAAACCAATGCTGGATCCCAGAAACCGCAACATTTCTGAAAAGTAGACAAAATTCTGAATTCAGCAAGGGGTAATTTGTGTAGATTCTACAAGGGTTTCCTACAGGAAATAACAACTGAAAAAGAAAAATATTGAAATTCAGGTGAAAAAAACATAAATTTTTCTCTACGTTTTACTCTGTAACTTTTTCCTGCAATGTCAGATTTTTGAAAGCAATATACAGTTACGTCTGATGGACTCTTCTGGTTGCGGGGATATATAGGGCTTGTAGGTTCATCAAGAACCCTAGGTACCCAGAGCCAATAAATGAGCAGCACCCTGCAGTGCGTTTTCATTCTATACCGGGTAGACAGCAATTCATTTGCTGAAATATAAAGAGTGAAAAATAGCTATCAAGAAAACCTTTGTATTTCCAAAAAGGGCACAAGATAAGGTGTTGAGGAGCAGTGGTTATTTGCACATCTCTGAATTCCAGGGTGACCATACTAGTATGTGAATTACAGGGCATTTCTCAAATAGATGTCTTTTTTACACACTCTCTTATATTTGGAAGGAAAAAATTTAGAGAAAGACAAGGGGCAATAACACTTGTTTTGCTAATCTATGTTCCCCGAAGTCTCCCGATAAAAATGATACCTCACTTGTCTGGGTAGGCCTAGCGCCCGCGACAGGAAACTCCCCAAAACGCAACGTGGACACATCACATTTTTTTAAAGAAAACAGAGGTGTGTTTTGCAAAGTGCCTACCTGTAGATTTTGGCCTCTAGCTCAGCCGGCACCTAGGGAAACCTACCAAACCTGAGCATTTTTGAAAACTAGAGACCTATGGGAATCCAAGATGGGGTGACTTGTGGGGCTCTGACCAGGTTTTGTTACCCAGAATCCATTCAAACCTCAAACTTTGGCTAAAAAAATACATTTTCCTCAAATTTTGGTGACAGAAAGTTCTGGAATCAGAGAGGAGCCACAAATTTCCTTCCACCCAGCGTTCCCCCAAGTCTCCCGATAAAAATGATACCTCACTTGTGTGGGTAGGCCTAGCGCCCGCGACAGGAACTGCCCCAAAACGCAACGTGGACACATCACATTTTTTGAAAGAGAACAGAGGTGTTTTTTGCAAAGTGCCTACCTGTAGATTTTGGCCTCTAGCTCAGCCGGCACCTAGGGAAACCTACCAAACCTGTGCATTTTTGAAAACTAGAGACCTAGGGGAATCCAAGATGGGGTGACTTGTGGGGCTCCGACCAGGTTCTGTTACCCAGAATCCTTTGCAAACCTCAAATTTTGGCTAAAAAAACACATTTTCCTCAAATTTTGGTGACAGAAAGTTCAGGAATCAGAGAGGAGCCACAAATTTCCTTCCACCCAGCGTTCCCCCAAGTCTCCCAATAAAAATGATACCTCACTTGTGTGGGTAGGCCTAGCGCCCGTGACAGGAAACGCCCCAAAAAACAACGTGGACACATCACATTTTTTGAAAGAAAACAGAGTTTTTTTTGGCAAAGTACCTACCTGTAGATTTTGGCCTCTAGCTCAGCCGGCACCTAGGGAAACCTACCAAACCTGTGCATTTTTTAAAACTAGAGACCTAGGGGAATCCAAGATGGGGTGACTTGTGGGGCTCTGACCAGGTTCTGTTACCCAGAATCCTTTCAAACCTCAAAATTTGGCTAAAAAAACACGTTTTCCTCACATTTCGGTGACAGAAAGTTCTGGAATCTGAGAGGAGCCACAAATGTCCTTCCACCCAGCGTTCCCCCAAGTCTCCCGATAAAAATGATACCTCACTTGTGTGGGTAGGCCTAGCGCCTGCGACAGGAAATGGCCCAAAACACAACGTGGACACATCACATTTTTTCATAGAAAACAGTGCCTACCTGTGGATTTTGGCCTCTAGCTCAGCCGGCCCCAGTGGGGGCAGAAATGGCCTAAAATAAATTTGTTTCCCACCCCCCCAACCCCCCTCCCCCGGGAGCGACCCTTGCCTATGGGGTCGCTCCCCCTGCGTGACATTGGCGACAAAAAGAAAATCCCCGGTGCCTAGTGGTTTCTGCCCCCTTGGGGGCAGATTGACCCTAAATCGGCCAATCTGCCCCCAAGGGGGGCAGATATGGTCTAAATACAATTTGCCCCCCAGGGGAGCGACCCTTGCCTAATGGGTCACTCCCCATCTCTAAAAAATAAATAAAAAAAAAACACAAAAAAACAATTTGCCCTGGCGCCTAGAGGTTTCTGCCCCCCCTGGGGGCAGATCGGCCTAATAACAATAGGCCGATCTGCCCCTGGGGGGGCAGAAATGGCCTAAAATAAATTTGCCCCCTCACCTCCCCAACCCCCCCCTGGGAGCGACCCTTGCCTACGGGCTCGCTCCCCCTGCGTGACATTGGCGGCAAAAAAGAAATCCCCGGTGCCTAGTGGTTTCTGCCCCCTTGGGGGCAGATTGACCTAAAATCGGCCAATCTGCCCCCAAGGGGGGCAGAAATGGTCTAAATACAATTTGCCCCCCAGGGGAGAAACCCTTGCCTAATGGGTCGCTCCCCATCTCTAAAAAAACAAACAAAAACAAAAATATTTGCACTGGTGCCTAGAGGTTTCTGCCCCCCCTGGGGGGCAGAAATGGCCTAAAATAAATTTCCCCCCCCCACCCCGGGAAGCGATCCTTGCCTACAAGGTTGATCCCCTTGCGTGACGACGCAAAAAAAAAGATCCCTGGTGCCTAGTGGTTTCTGCCCCCCTTGGGGGCAGATTTACCTAAAATCAGCCGATCTGCCCCCAAAGCGGGCAGAAATGGCCTAAATACAATTTGCCCCTCCAGAGGAGTGACCCTTGCCTAAGGGGTCGCTCCTCATCTCTAAAAAAACAAACAAACAAACAAAAACAAAATTGCCCTGATGCCTAGAGGTTTCTGCCCCCCCTGGGGGCAGATTGACCTAAAATCGGCCGATCTGCCCCCAAAGCGGGCAGAAATGGCCTAAATACAATTTGCCCCTCCAGGGGAGCGACCCTTGCCTAAGGGGACACTCCCCATCTGTAAAACAACAACAACAACAAAAATCCCCGGTGCCTAGTGGTTTCTGCCCCCGTGGGGCCAGATCGGCCTAATTAAAATAGGCTGATGTGCCCCCATGGGGGGCAGAAATGGCCTAAAATAAATTTGCCCCCCAGGGGAACGACCCTTGCCTAAGGGGTCGCTCCCCTTACGTGAAAAACAAACAAACAAAAAAAACTCCCTAGTGGGGCAGAAATGGCCTAAACATAATTTGCCCAGTAGGGGAGCGACCCTTGCCTAAGGGGTCACTCCCCACCTCAAACAACAAAAACTGAACAAAAAAAACAAAAATTATCCCTGGTGCCTAGAGGTTTCTGCCCCCAGGGGGGGCAGAAAAGGCCTTAAAAAAAAATGCCCCCCCTGGGAGCGACCCTTGCCCAAGGGGTCGCTCCCTTTATGCCAGTTTCATTTTTGAAAAGGCATCCCTGGTGTCTAGTGGGCGTTTTGACAGCCGGATTGCTTTACAATCCGGCTGCCAAAACGCAGAGAGAGACTTCAAAGGGAAGGAAATACATTTCCTTCCCTTTGAAGCCTCTCTGCCTCTTCTACGTGATCGGAAGAGAAATGCTTTGCATTTCTCTTCTGATCATCGCGCTGGAAGAAGGAGGAGGCATTGTGATTGTCAGCGCATGCTCACGCGCTGATGTCACAGGGAGGGTGGGGGGGGTCGGGGTGGAAGGGGAATGGCTTCCCCTTCCATCCCTGACTTGGGGGGTGGGGGGGAACCCCACAGAGGGAGCACTAGCGCTCCCTCTGGGCTGGGTGCCCAGGACGTAATGGTTACGTCCTGGGCACAGCAGCACTGTGCCGCAGGACGTAACAATTACGTCCTCTGCACAGAACCGGTTAAAAAACCAAAGGTTACACAGATGTTATAGTTAGGTTCAGAACTTTCTCACACAAAAACAGAGAAATTCGGTAGTTATACTTAGAGTTATTTCAAGTAACTATAACTCGCGGCCTAAGGTAACTATAATTCGCATACTTGCCGTGCACTGCTAATTACCCCAGATATTACAGCACTCATGACAACTTTTATAATGTCAATAAAATCATCAATGAAACATAAGAAGTCAAATTACTGAAGAAAAAGCTGAGCGTGAGTTATAGTTACCTTAGGCCGCAAGTTATAGTTACTTTAAATAACTCTAACTGTTGAATTTCTCTGGTGCTGTGCAAGTAAATTCAGAACCTAACTATATTGTCCATGTAACCTTTGTTTTTTTTAAGTGGATTTCTAAGGTTTTTTTAAATTATGTTTCCGAACTATAAGGTCCCTTTGGGTTTTTTCAGTGAAAATATATATAATGTATATATATATATATATATATATATATATATGCACACACAAAATCCAAAGAAGAAATGAAGACGCTCACTAATGACTCTTTGGCAACACATCAGCCTTCCTCACATAGAGAGGTAATGCACCATGCTATATTTACAAGGTAAAATTATGTAAACAAAACATGACCAGTGCCAGCCCAAACCACTAAATGGCAAACACACCAAGCCGCCATCTTAAAAAAGTAGCATTAGTAACAGATTTTATCAAGCATAACAAAATATATAATGGGAAAATTATCTGAAAAGAAACAACATTCCCCTATGTTGTCCCAAACAGGAAAGTATAATCAGTTGTAAGCATGCCAGCTAGCAGAACTGCAAGCAGGTCCACATACATTGTGAGTAAATGCTCATGACCAACATAGCTTGCTTTAAATGAGCAGTAACGCAAAATTCACAAGAAAAATATGACATAAGTTCACAGAAACTGTAGAGTTGTGCTTGCCTTGCTGTGGGAAATGATGCATTCATTGACTACAACTACACTTTAAAGAACTTAAATTTCATGAATGGAGTCACATTAGAGACAGATATCCTCCGAGTGTGTGATCACATAATACCCCGGTGGGTAAAAACAAACAAAATCATGGATGTTTGCTTCAAAACGGACTCCAAGGCATACCAAGAAAAAAGTAAACATATGCCCTGACATGCAGGATTACCGCAAAGTCTAGTAATTTCAACAATCAATCCCAAGTGGGCTATAGTTATACCAATGTGTAAGTCTGCAAATCATCCAAACAGTATACATGAAAATAACCAAATTACTATGCCGATACAGTAATACACAGTAATACAAAAAATAAAAAAAATAAAAAGTAAGCATGTGACATGACATTCAGGAAAAGAACCACGTCTAGTACTCTCAACCATCCCACAAAAAGCCCAAGTTGGCTAATACTACATAAACTTGTATGGCTGTAAATCCTTCAAACAGTATGAATGAAAATAAACAAACATGAATGAAAATAAAATACTGTGGAAGTTTGTTACTCCTGCATTTTTTTGAATCGTCTCCAGTTTTTGATTCACTGGAAAGGATATCCCATTAGTGACTGTTCTTGGGAGGATGCTTTCTCTGTCCATGCTCCCCGCTTGGTCTGCAGTTTTTTTCAACTTTTTCCAGACAAGCCCAGAGCTTTGGGGGTGGGGGCCTACTGTCACGCAACGGGGACCAGTGGCGTCCCACTCACATACCACATGCGGGCCGCAATTGGGTCAGCGGTCTGTGTTTCCGATGGCCAATCCTGCCGCAGGCTGTTCTTTGGGCCACAACCTGTTTTCTCGACCGCAGCATGGGGTCCTCTCTTGGGCTCTGGGTCGCACCACGTTTGCTTCCGACTCCCGTCGTTTTTTTCCTACCTGCTTGCTGGAATCCTTTTTCTTTTTTCTTTCTTCTTTTTCCTTTTTTTATTGTGGCCATATTTTCTTTTTCCCAGGTGTCTGTGGTTCTTTCCCTGCATGCATTGCTTACTACCTTTTCTGCAATGGCATTTTTTCTCTATTCATCTGTATGTGGCTTTCCCAATCCAAGATGGTATCTTTTGTTCTTCCTGCATGTAGCTTCCTGTTTGCCAGTATAAAAGCACAGAAGGTCTTATTTTCCTTGTGTTGCAAACACTTCCGTCCTGGAGGTGATCCTCGCTCTGCTCCCTGTGATTTTGGACCTATATCCTGTTTTTGCCTGCAGTTTTGTTGTTCTTGATTCTAAGTTTTTTTTCTGCTTCTCTTTTTACCTCTTCTCAGGAGTTCCTGGGGTCTGAGGTTTTTTCTTCTGGAGGGTATGGACTGCTAGGCGTAGTACTGCCAGCAGCACAGTGGCTACTGGAAGGGGTCACCCTTATCTTGGCCAATCCAGAACAAGTAAGAAACCAGGTGGTACCCCGAGACTTGCAGACTACAGCAGAAAGAAGCGTGCAAACCACGACAAGTACTGTTGTATGATGCAGGTACATTAATGCAAAGCAATAAAAGTGTCCATGCAAGGCAACTATAGTGCCTTTGTGTCTTATCAAAACATATGGACATATCTTAAAGGTCATTGCAGGAGTCTATCCCCCCTTTCATAACCAGATGCCTGTAGTGCAAATAAAAAGTGACAACATGATAACAAAAATGGTATTAGAAGAATACAAAATCTTACCTGTGTGTGATTCTAACACTGTAGTAAATACCAAGAAAAAGGTAGGGGAATCCATCCACCAAGTTCTCTAGGATCTCAATCGGGTGCCCTTTCCTTTCCTTCTGTAATAAAAACATAACAAAACAGAGTCAATATACAAGAAAAGGTGTGGTACTGCACTGTCAGAACCACTGACACATAACACAGAAGAAGATATGCAAAAAATCACTGTACAAACTCTAATCTAAGAAAATCTGTGGAATCTTTTACAAGGAGGTTTTTACTAATTACTCATTGTGTAAATGTGTGTTCAATTCCTCATTGTGGTTCAGGCAGCCATGACTCATGGTTTCACAATCAATGATCATTGTGGCTCTCTTTTCCACATTCTCTGGGGGAAGTTCCCCCACTCCCCAGCCCCCCTGGGATTCTGTAAGATGTGTTGGATAGCATAAAAGGACAACTTGGTACAGTCACTGAAGTGCTTGTCTTGAAAATGTCTAGCCAGCGGATACTTAGGATCACAATGTTCTGTGGCTTGCATGCGTTCAAGTTCCTCATTTTGTTTAACTGAAAAGATAACACTTTCCACAAGTTGGCATAGGCACTCAAAAACATAAATCACGTATTGAGTACTGCATGTTAGAAATTGTGTGATATTGCATGTTATACCCTTGATGGTATGGTATTCCTTCCTTTTCTGGCTATTTGTTCAGGCCGAGCAGCACCCACATAGAAAGAAACTTTGTAAACCATGTTCTTTGATACCCCTTGCCAGAGTAATATCACTGTGGACCAAAGACTCTCTAGTTGACCTGGCCCTACGGTAAGTGATACTGGGTTTCTCCCCAATTTCTTTACCAATAATCAGGCTACATCTGAGATTGTACCAGTGTGCATATATAAGATCTGCCTTACCCAACTGGAGCTGTTGTTGGATGTGAAAATAATTCTGGACATGGGTTGTTCTCCTGTAGTTGGGCTGTTCCAAAAAGAAAATGCATTCTCTCTTCCACGTGCTTAATGGCCTTATGGAGAACCCACTGCGGGTAACCCCATTCTCTGAACCTCCGGACCATCACACTGAGTTTAATGTGATATGCATCCTTGGTGCTACAGTTCCTTCTTGCCCTCAGTAGTTCTTCATAAGGTATACTCCATATCAGATTGTCTGGGTGACCACTGAGGGCATGAAGCAAGCTGTTCCCAGCCATGGGCTTTCTAAACAGATGGGTATGGATCTCACTATTGAGTATCTCAATCATGACATCTAGATATTCAGTACTGCTCTAATAGTCTGGATGAAAACCAAATTCAATGTATTGTTGTTCAGTTTTTTAATTAACTCAGTGGAGGAAGCCTCAGAGCTCTTCCATTTGATGAAGAGGTAATCAATATATTTCAGCCATAGAACATTTTTCAGGTCAGATATCAAAGTTTCATCATCGAATATCTGATCTTCCCACCAGCCAAGGAAAACATTTGCAAAGTTGGGGGTGAAACAAGTACCCATAGCAGTACAGAGGATCTGACAGTACAGAGTACCATTGAAAGTAAAGATGTTGTTGCGGAGACAGTGTCTTATCATCTTCACAATCATCTCTGTACGAGCCAGTAGACGATGAGTCTAGCTCACAAAAAGTGTTTGCACACCAAGATCCCCATCTCACGGTCAGTGACGGTGTCCAGAGAGCTTACATTGAGTGTCATCAAGATCAACTTATTCCCCACGAACTGTTTCAACACACTGTTCTTGTTGTGATTCAATTTCTCTTCAAGCTACTATCTATTTTATTATGTTCAGTAGTTTTAGAAACAACTCTGTAAACATTATACTATACTGTTGTTGAAACATTGATGGTGAGACAAGATAGACTTGCTCTTTTGTATTTGTAGATACCGGACTCATACATCTGTTTTATGGTTGCAAGCTATTTATTGTATGCCTTTCATGTGCAGTCCTTATTAGGTTTTCAGTTTTTTATACTAGTTTAATTTACTGCGATTACATGTTACCTGGAATTATTACTGGAATTATCATAGTTTCTTTTGTATTTTAAATTGTGATGGATTTTATAATTATGCACGTTTACTTTTACGTCATAATTGGGTTGTTCTCTCTTTTATTGTTTCAAGAAACAAAAAAACAAATAAAGATTTAATGACTGACTGATTACTGCTGTAGCAATATATGAAATTTTGGGGAGAGAATTAATGTTCACCAATAAAATATTGCCTTGCGCTCAGTATTATAATATATTTAACAACCAACACTTTCACCGTGGACCCACATAACACTCACGGCTGAGATCCCCGTGCAATCCTGCCAAGATTTAACTGTTCTTATCATCATTCCAAGAAGAAGTTGTTTGGAACTATTGTGATTTTTTTCTCAACTTTAGAAAAGACGAGTCAATGGAGACCAGTCCTGTACGATACAGGGGCAAGTAGATAACCTTGACATTCTGATCTAATTATGACTTTTAGCAATGGCTCACAAAAAATGGGTGAATGGTCAAACCGTGTAGGAAGGATGACTAAGTTAGGCACAATTTTATTGCTTTACTGAGAATAGCGAGTTTCCTTTTTTCAGTTCTGAAAATGTTAACACGCACTACAGTTTCCAGTGTTCATTTTCTGTGGATTCCTTTGCCTCACAAATATGACAAATATGGTGTTTTCCCAGTGTACATAAAATACTTTGAGCTTCATTTAGAATATGGCTGAGAAAATCCACAAAATCTGTAGTTTGCCAACCTTATTCAGAGGTGGACCAAGTGCCAGATTTTCAGCAGAAGACTATGAGTTAGCTCTGCCATCAGAAATATCTGAGTAGCTTCTCCTTCTCTGTCATACAATGTACATAGGGTGCTTTAGTGATATTTGTGTTTTGACCACTGACTCTGTGTTGCATCACTTTGCACTAGGCTTAGCTGTCCACTGTCACATTAGAGGTCACAAGTTACAAACTCCATTTTGTATTCAGCTTCCCTGCTATGTCAAAGGTGCAAGTATTTTTCTGTGCAAAACATGTTATGCAACGTGTTTTTCATTCATGTTTTTATTCTGCGTGCCTGTTTGTTCTTTCTCACCAAGGGCTAGGACATAACGTGGAGGAGTCAGTCAGTCAGCAAGATAAGGATGTACTAGGATGATGTTTATGGTACGGCAGGGAACGGTTTAGTTTTGGGAGGGACACCTTGGGAACTTGGCCATTTCCAACGTGTTTCTTTCAAAGCTGACCTGAAGTAGTTTCGAATAACAGGGAGTGGAGGGAGGTTTTCTAGAACTCTCTCCTCTGGCTTGTTTAAGGTATATAAGAGACCCAGGATTGACAGTGAGAGATTCAGAGACTGGTCAGGATTTTGAAGTCGAATGCCTGACACCCCATGAGGGTTGAGATCTCTTTCTCTCTTGGAGCTGATCTCGGAGTCTACGGCTTGCAGCTACTGGGAGAAGGATGACGTACCAGATAGGTCCCATGGTGATGATTTTTTACTGATTATTTGCTTTGCATGTGTATGAATATATATAAATCAATATAGGTCTTTGTATCTTTGCATGTAGATATTTGCGGTTTATGGATTGAAGATTCTTTGTATATGTTCTCACTTTATTGTTGCGCACATTTTACAGGTGCACTTTCAGTTGTACTGACCTTCCTTCACGAGCCTTGCAGAGTGATTTAATAAATGTCTTTTTTAGACAAAGAAGCGCATTCCAGAGATTATTTTTGACTCTTTTCAGTGTGTGTATTTTTGCTCGTCTGCAGTAAAGCAAAACAGGTGCTCCTTTCAAAGTGCATTTCCCCTTTAGTAAAAGCTTGGTGGTCCTAAACATGAAACAATGAAATAACCCATGTGTGGTAGGAGAAAGATCCCACTATCAGGACCATTTGTGTTTTGTTTTTGCTTTTCAGAAATAAACTCTGATGCCAAAACTATACTGCACTTGTTCTGCAATCGTTGCTGTTGTGCAGCCGCAGATGCACAGAAAGGAGTGAGAGCCTGTTATTTGGGGAGAGGAATCTCTTAATATGATAGGTGGTCCTCTAACAAGGGAACGGAGGCTATACAGAACTTACAGGCTGCCCACTGTGGTCTAAATGACCTCCATTGTCTTTATTGCAGAGGATACTTAGCATGCATTTTCCTTTTGCTGCACACATTACTGGATATGCATTGTTGTGATTACATTTAAAAGAGGAAATGCATGGGCCTTGGGTGCATTATAGAATCATTTATATAAAGCACAGTAATGTTTGACACTGCCTCTGGAGCAGTTTTGTGGAAATGTAGGAGAAAATAAGTCAAAAAGACTGGTAGAAGCATGGTCGAAGGATCCTACATGAAGGACAAAGATAGAGATGAAGACTAGGTAGGGTGTGCTGTTATAATGGGAAACGGTTGGAGAGTCGTGACAGGTTGAAAGAACTCCAGAAGACGGGATGGGCTATGAGTATGTTGGTCTTGCGAGAAGGGAGCTGATTGGATAATCCTGGGCTCCACTATCTATGGGAAATGCACAGGCTGGGCATGTGCAGGTGTGGGTTGTTCTGGTGCTCCTTATGGCCTTTCTAAAGTATGAAGAGTTGGTGTCTTTGGGCTGGGGTATCAGAGCAGGGGACTCACTCGTCACTCGGTCTTATCATCTGTCTAGTCCTTGGGAGGGAGCTGGACATGGGAGCAGTAGGTAGCAGCAATCTTGCATTAAAGTGCCCTGGAACCTGCCTCCTAGACTTTCTGTCAGTGATACCTTGGTGCACTTTGATCTCACAGGTAACCTGTTGAACAAAAGGTTGAGACTTTCTCTCAGTGCCTGTACTGTTATTGTACAGCATGGTGCCACCTGACCTCTAGAGGCCCATAATTTAGCGCTGGTTCGTCATCTTGCAGCCTCGTGCAGTGCCCTATTCAACTTTGATTCATTTTGGTGGAGAAGGGGAGACCTCAGAGACAACAAAGAATTCCTTCTGTAAGGGTCAATAGAGCTTGGGTGACCTAGTGTCCATTCTGTCTGGAGGAGCATTATTTAGGAAGTGTGAGGTCCAGTCCTTTGTGAAGGGTGGTTTGGGCTCAATGGTATATCCTATGGATTCCTGCCATTTAGAAGAGAGGGTCCTTTTAAACTTTTTCAAAAGATGAACTGATTGAGTAATGCACTTAGTTCAAGGCCCAGTGAGTTCCACAAGTCCCTGCCTTTAATGAATTTGCCCCAGGTTCAAGAAACTTAGATTATAATCTATTGAACGGTCTGGATCTTCTGAGTCTTAATTTGTGGATGAAAATTCAATGTGGGGCCAGCTTCTGCTGGTACACAATATCTACACCCTACCAGCTTTGTACTCAATGTACTGTGCCTGCACTCAAACCACTCCTCCTTTGGAAAACTGTCCAGGGAGTCTGGGGCAGTGCTGGGCAATTATCATTAAGTTTAGGTAGAGTTTGAGTGCCTGATGTTGGACTCTTAAGCATTTTCTAGATGTATTTTTATCACCCTTTAAAAAAACATTTAGAATAGTCTAATTCCCAAACCATGAGAGGTGTGGTCACTTCCAGTCAGTGGTAGGTTTGAGGAGTTTGGGACCCTTAGTGTATCTTTTTCTGAGTGCTGTTGTAATTGCAGTGTTTGGTGCAAACAACGTTTGTGCCTAATTTTACAGTCACAAGTTTTCCATACATTATGTTCACTTCTAAGGGTTTTGCCTAGAGGAAATTGGTGTGGGTGCAGGGCAAAACAGTATGATAATGGGGATACTCATGAGCAAAAACATGGCTACAAATACAGTTTTTTCAAGTGCTTTTCTACTGCACTATGGAAAGCAAGAGGAACAAAGACCTATCTGATACCATGCATAAACAGTATTTCCCTTGACTGTTTTCACACCTGACTCCAGTATGGCACTCAGAGTAGAACTATTCATGGCCATTACTGTAACGTTATGTTCTTAGCAAGGGCAAAATTGACAATGTGAAGAAGAGATTGGAATTAAATATGACATGTGGGTTTTTTGCTCTGTTTGATCACATCCCAACATATTCACTTGCGAAAGTGAGAACAATGGATGATCGAGAACGCTTCAGAAGATTCTTCTAGATTGTCTCCATAGATGAGCCTGAATATCCTTTTATGTGAAAGAACTCCTAGTATGTAGTATGGATGAAGCCCACATCAAAAGAGCAAAGTCAACCTGCCCTCCTACCATATATGCTTTTTCTCTAGGGAGAAATCTGGTTTTGACTGAGGTATACAAAGATTTTTTTTTGGAGCAGTATCCACTTGATAGAATTCTGTTTGGTGGCACACTGCAAGAGCTAGTCCATGTGTGAGTGGGAAATCAGGACCAACCTGCACTACTCAGCTAGATCTCGTTTATAGAATAGGAAATACAAACTGCCACCCAAACCTTGATCCTGGCATTTAACCTGGTTGTTTGTGGCCTGCTGAGCAGCTGCCATAAAATGTGCATATAACCTGGAACCTCACTTCTGCTCACTAAATAACTTCCTCATCACAAGATCTGCACAACCCTGCAGGTGCATTTGAAGTGGTTTGGAAACGCATACTGTCAGTCTCAACGCTAGGAAGGAGTATGATGATTTGCTCTATGCCTTTCTGCCTGCTGCTGCGTTCACCCCTGTGGAGAGCCACCAGTGAGTCAAGGAATCTGGCATCATTAATATCAAAATCTCTAAGAGTCCTCTTAATACCTTACCAGTTGGGAGCAAGACTGACCATAAAAAAAAAACATGAACTGCAGATGAGGCTTCAATGGATGGTGATGACACTGCCTAGGGAACATACATACATGCATGAATGCATGCATTTCTATTTGTGAGGACTACCTTTTTGTAGAACCTTCGCAATATTGACTAATCCTCTACTACACCTTTGTGACTATGAGTCAATCATCAACCACTTTCATCTGATTGCTGTGAAAAGTGAGCCTTTGAGCATGCCTTGCTGTGAAGTGTCCAGCACCCAAACATCACAAGCCCTAGTTGAATACTGTTGGGTCTCAAACTTGCTGACTGGACCATAACAAGCCGTAGCTTGATCCTGTTGGATACTGAACTTGTTGACTGGACCATAAGTTGCTTTTTGCGCCCATGTCATATGTTGGGCCACATCACTCAATCAACATCAATAGAAATGCTGGCCAAAACCACTGGCCTCATGTCTCTATCATGAATGAAGCCTCACATATCAAAATTCCAAAGATCATTAAGGGGGTCATTCTGACCTTGGCGGTCCATGACCGCCATGGCGGAGTGCGGAGGAAGCACCGCCAACAGGCTGGCGGTGCTTCCTGGGTGATTCTGACCGCGGCGGTAAAGCCGTGGTCGGAAAAGGGGAGCGGGCGGTTTCCCGCCGGTTTACCGCTGGCCCAGGGAACCCACCATGGCGGCGCTGCTTGCAGCACCGCCATGGGGATTCCGACCCCCTTACCGCCAGCCTGTTTCTGGCGGTGTCCACCGCCGGAACCAGGATGGCGGGAACGGGTGCCGTGGGGCCCCTGGGGGCCCCTGCACTGCCCATGCCACTGGCATGGGCAGTGCAGGGGCCCCCTAACAGGGCCCCGCAAAGATTTTCACTGTCTGCTTAGCCACTGCACCCGTCGCACCCCTTCATCTCCACCGGCTCCATTCCGAGCCGGCTTCATTGTTGAAGGGGCTGTCCCGCTGGGCCGGCCGGCGGTCTTCTGGCGGTCGCCCGCCGGCCCAGCGGGAAAGCCGGAATGACCGCCGCGGTCTTTCGGCGGGAACCGCTTGGCGGGCGGCGACCGCCGCGGTCTGAATGACCGCCTAAGTCCCTAAGCCACTGGTTCCTAAGATATAATATTGTTAAGTTTTGATCTACCAAACCTACTATGTTGGGTAGCCCAATGTTTCCTGTTGACCACTGTAGTTGGAATGTTTAGATAACTACAGCTAGATTTCGATATGAGACTTTAAAGTACCTTGGTGCCTTCAAAGTGTCCAAGAGCTACTCAAAAGAATTGACAATTACACAAGTGCCTGATGCAGAGAAGGGCCAAATATGTTATCTAATTCTGTTCCTGATTCAGAAGCAATCAGGCGAGTCCCTTCACATACTGGATCTGAAGAAGGTCAACAGCCTCATTCCTGTGTGTCATTTAAGAAGGAGACTCTCTAGTCTGTTCTTCTATGGATCCTTCCTGTGGACTTCCTGGTATCTTTGGATCTGAAGGACACCTACCTTCATGATGCATAAAGATACATGAAAGTTTAGTTAAATCTGCATCCTGGATCAACATTATGGGTTCACTATTTTCCCTTTAAATCTCTTGTTCGCTCCAATGGTATTTACTAAAGCCTTGCATCCATTCATTGGTGGTTCCATTCTAGGTGAATCAGATTCTTTTACTGTTTGGATGATTGGAATTTCTGCATCGTTTTCCCAAAGCAACTTAAAATGTACAAGATGTTTATTAACAAATGCAGTACTGTGACTGGGTTATAAACATGATAACTCATCTGATTTTGGATCAGAAACTTCAGTTCTTTGGGGCTCTGTTCCAAACTGACCTAGGTCAAGAGTTTTTGCCTCAACCAAGAAACTGATAAGACTGTTTTTGTCATTGCTCCAAAACACCAGTATCTGCCAGAAAATAGCTTGTGATAGCTTGTAATACACAGCGGACATGCTGGGGAGGGCAGTTTTCCTAATTCTTTTGTAGTTTGAAGCCAGTAACAAAACTTGGAGAGTAGTGTTTAGGAGCTGCAATGGTCTCTGGTCTCACCCAACACCATCTAGCTGGTTAGGGTAAATATTATTATATCTGTTGGACACCTGTCTATTTAGATTAAAAGAACTTCTGTGTTTCACAAAATGTATTTTCTGTTGATACTTTTGGTTTCTAAGAGCAAAGTAAAGGCCCTCTTCCTTGACACTAAGTAAATGGATTATTTTTTGCTTTTGTTGCTTACCAGGCAAATGGTGTTCAGCTGCCAGGTACAATCCCAGGTCGCTCTACCAGACTCATAGTCACCTCTTTGGAGGAACTTAAAGGAGTATCCCTGAGACACATGCAAAGCAGCAACATGGGCCACCCCTCATGCCTTCCTGTCCCATTACCACTTAAAGGAGGAAGGAAGTGATTTAAATTTTACTTTTCAAACATTCTGGCCCATATTGATACTTTTTGTGCGCCGTGAGGGCGTCAAATTTATACTTTGACGCCCGGCGGTGCAACACACAGGTGTAAGTCATTTTTTTTACGCACACCGCAGCGTCAAGTCGTAAAGCAAAACAACGTTATCGCAGCAGAAATTACTGTGGGTCGATTTACGACACCGCACACCGGATATGTGGTGTTTTTTGACACAATAGCGTCAAAATTCCCCGCGAACACAGCCATTTCAGCAGAGGAGAGCCAAAATGGATCCCAGATGCCTGTACAGACCCCAGGAAGATGACAACAGACCAGGAACCAGCAAGGAGGACCCACACAAGAACCAGGACACTTTTAAGAAGAAAAGAAAGTGTCACTTCAGTGCAGAGGAACAGGAAATTCTGGTTAAATAGGTGACGGAACACCAGCACCAACTGTTTGTCACCTCAAAGTTGCCAATCAGTAGGAGAGAGGCAATATGGCAACAAATTGTTGACAAGATCAACAGTGTGGCAGAAGTACGCAGAACAGTCATCGAGTGAAAGAAACGCTGGCATGACTGCAAGCGCATGACCAAGGAAAAGATGGCCAGGAACAGGAAGGCAGCACTGCAGACTGGAGGTGGGAGTCCAGCACACCAGGAGGCCCCGGACCACATGGAGGAGATGGTCGCAGCCGTCATCCCTGAGGAGATCGTCACAGGGATTCAAGGACAGGACAGCGCAGACTACCAGGAGACAACACACATGCACGGTAAGTCGCATGGGGAATTATAATGCACTAATGTCAACTGTAAGCAGGGGGGGATACGGACCACAAAATACATGGAAGTCATCATATACATGGAGTGGCATGGGTAAAGGGGTATGGCATGGGGGCATGGCCTGCACAGAGAGAAGCTGGGGCACACCATAACACTACACCAACAACAGTCCCATGGGGGCATGCTGCCATGCCAACGATGGAGCAAAGGTAAAGCCACACCAGGAGGGAAGGGCACAATGTCAAACTGACATCCTGGCACACGTCAGCCACTATACCCCCTACATTAACTAGGGCCCAATTAACAACCTCTAGCCATACCGACAACTGGAATGTAACAGTGACACCAGTTGCCACTACCACCTCCGCTCTGTGTGCAGCCCAAGTAGCCAATGGCAGTAACTTCCCCATGGATCATACACACCTAAATTAGAGGGTTGAGGATGACAATTCCAATAATCACCTGAAACAAGACAAAGGCTCCAGTCCTGTCAAATGTCAATGCCCATAGTTGTAGCAAATATCAGCCAATGTCATCAACATTAGGAGCTACACAGCACTAAGGTCACACCCATGCTGCATATGTCAGGGTCCATCCTGTGCCTGGTTCACAATGTAACATCCCAAATGTCATACTGCTCAGACAACAGCATTGAGGGGGAGGACACATGTAACTGGTCACTGAAATACACCTGCACAGTCAGAGGAGGAAATAGGACACTGCTACGACTATCAGGGCAAACCAATCTCCACACATTCCCCAACATCAGCAGTACACATTACCAATGCTAACATCCATATCGTGCCATTGCATAGCTATGCATAGGATACGCCACATTTCAATTACATGTAAGTGGATGTGAAAGATCAGAGACTGGGGCAGGTCCAGATTGTTAAGTGTGCTGCTAGTGCCATCAGAGCACCCACAGCCAGTGAAATGCTTTGCTATTAGAATGGAAGTAGACAGAGGGTTGAGTAGGACAAGAAGGTGGCAAATCAATATTTGGCCTAAACCAACACCTAGAGGAGATGATGCCAGCAAGTCAAAGAACTTACCACAATACATGTGACATGCAGGTGGGCCATAGGCCTGGTAGAATGCCCACCTGAAAGACTGGAGCAATGAACAGGAAACAAGATCACAATGTGAATTAATCAGAAGGCAGGCATGTCACATCACAAATGCCACAACACAGACACACTAATTGTACCCCATTTCATTGCAGAGGACAATGGATCTCCTGTGGATATGCCTGTCCCAGAATACAATGATGACATGGGTGACGAGCTGACAAACATTCCCCAGCAGACCATCCAAGATGTCCTTGGAACCCTCCAGACCCTACCTTCAGTCACAAGGAGGAGCACAGAACAAGCAGCCATCGCAGAGGATCCACCCACCACCCCAATTGTAAGACCTGCCAGCTCCAATACAGCTGAGGACTCAGACGACTCAGGCACCAGCTTTGAGAGAACTGTAGTTGGGGTACAGCGGGAGCTGGCCAATGAGGTGCGGGTGGGGATGCAAACTATGGCAGCCAGCCTAGCGGGGTGCGTTTGTGCATGACGTCATCTGCAGATCAGGCAGCAGCCATGCAAGCCCTAACATCCATCCTGCAAGGACTACAAGAAACTGTCAAGGAATTCACCACTGCAGTAAGGGAGTTGCCACAACACCTTGCACCCCAAACCTTCCACTGCATGTACGAATGCAATCATGACCCCCTCAGGGCCGACCTGGCTGCCTACCATTGTGATGTGGCTGCTATTCTTAAGAATCAGCAGATCCTCCTTGCTGCAGTACTGCCCTTAAGACCTTCACAGGTAGCAGTGACCGGGATGTCTGACTCCACGTCTTCTAACACTGAGGTGTGTGTTGCCCCTTCACAACCACCACCACCAAGGACAGAGGAGGCAACACACACATCAGAAGAAGAAGACATGGAACAGATCACATTCACACGGAAAAGTACCCAGAAGCACTAGTCCCTGCCACATGGCCAACTATTACGAAGGTCCTGCGTTTTGTAACATGCAAGTCTTACAACAACTCTACTCAATGACTGTTCTGCCAACCACTGTATATCTTGTCAGCCTGCCCAGTGCTTGTCTCTCTCTTACTCATTGGCAAATCATGTCCCTCTGCACTGTCTGAAACATCACCACAGCATGTGAAAAGCATTTTCCTTTACCCCTTGTGTGGGATCACAATGGAAGATGTCACTATAATGGACTCACAATCATGGACAATGTACATATAGCACTACAGCACTTTTCAAGAAATAGCACTTACACAACAAATCTGTCTCTGTGTAATGTGACACATCAACTGTGCAGTAGATAACTGAAATGTGCCTCCTGTCAAATAACGTAGCTTGTCAACACAACTGTCCTGAAATTATGTAGTCAGATAAATCTGCACAGTGGCCAGGATTGCATCATACTCTGCCCTTCCTGAGGGTAATATCTGATGAAGTGAGAAACCATACACCATCATGCTGTGTTGGACAGAATAATGCTTCCTCAAGGGATATCTAAGTCATCAAATAGTGGCTGCAAAATGTTGTCACCATGCAATACTAACACATAGAACAGTGCACACAAATCTAAGCAAACACTCCAAAAACTGCGTGAATGAAGGTGTCTGAGTTTACATTCAAATAGGTAATCATGCTGAACAGTGTCACAAATGATCTATGTGAGTCATGAAGACGATACTACAAGAGTGCTTAGGACAACTCATCTTGTAAGGGTGTCCTTGAACATAACACTGCAGTCAGACCTAAAACTGTTCCCCCAATACCAAGTGTAGAAGCACTGTTTGTGACTTAGAAAACATACTTATCGACAAAAACACGTTGGGATCCATATTAACTGTGATTGGTGGTTGTAACGAATGGTGGAATCTTTGCAAGGTAGCTCTGGGGTAGCTGCCAATCTTACAGCTCAGTTGGGATTTGTTCGTAGCATAGGACACAAATGTAATAGTACAAAATTCATGTACACTAATTCCAAGGCCATGATCCACAAGCATTTAACACATATTGTAAAGGATTCACTATATATTTATTAAATGGTAATCACAGAAGAGGAAACTGAGGGAAAAGTCTTACCTACCCTACTCTACCCTGACTACTCATTACCCACAACTGTCCCTAAATAACCTAACCTCAACTTACTTATCACATGTAACGAAACGTTCTAAACCCCCTTATGAGACGGGACACATGGAGGACAACAGATACTAACCTAAACACATACTATACTATCCTAAACAAATATATATATTTTTATTTTTTTATATTTTTTTTAAATACAAAATTTATTTTTCTTTTTAAACACACAAGAACCCCAACATAGCCAATCACCCACCCACCCACACACTTAATAAGTAAAAATAGAAAGATTCAGGACCCCCCACCCCCATCCACTAACACTAACTAAACTAACAGCCTATGCTAACTTAACACTAAGCCCACTAAGTATGAGAACAAGGAAAGAGGAGTGTGAGGAGGGAATCATGTCCATATACCAAAGTCTAGAGGTTGGCCCTCCGGAGGGTCCGCTTTATGGACTGCACATGCCTGTTCATATGGCGAACATCCCGGCTCAGATTCCTAATTTTCCTTAGAACACGTTCCATCTTACGTTCCATTGCCTGGAAAGCTGCAGGGTCAACTGTTGCAGCTGGGGCAGTCTGGGTACTGGCAGAGGAAGTTTGTGGGAGTGTAGAGCCAATGCCTGTGGGCTGCCCTGAAGGTGTTGCACTGCTGGGGCCTGGAACAACTGGAGACGTTGGGACAACAGTCCCAACTGTGGGTGGTGCCACCTGGGTGGAACGGGTGGTTGTACTGGTGGTGGCTGTGGTGGGCAAAGTAGGGCCACCCTGTGGGAAAGCCCTCCATGCTCCAGAGGCCCGTTCATTCCGGTATCTACGGGCCATCTTCCTGAACCCCGACTCTACCAGCAGGATATGTTGGTATCTCATGGCCCGCCTCTGGAACTCACGGACCTGGATGAGTGTCATGTTTGCAGCTGTGAAGACAAAGGCAAACAATTTACATTAGGGACTGCATTGTCTGAAATGGCACAAGAAGTAAATCAGACAATACATCTACTGTACTTGTAACAGCTCATATCACCATACAGATCATTGAATGTCCCTGAGGAAGTACATGGCAGGCCAGCCTACAAAGGTCACATCACACATAGCACATCCAAAACCTACAAGATGGGTAACAACTGGCATTAACTTGCCATCTGAGTTCTGCCAGTTGTCAGCTAAAAATCATGCTGCACATCCTCCGCCAATGCCTGGCCTACAGATGTCAGTGTACGGAATGAAAAACTAAAGCCACATGGTCTGCAAGTTGTAATTGGACTTGCTAGTATAGTACTCATGTGTCATACCTGAGTGTGTATACTAGGTTCCGACCAAACATTCACTTATTCACATGTATGTGTAACATACTGGTAGCATCAGTCCTAGGTACCCTATTCACAAACCCATGCCTGTGTTTGAGGGGGGGGTGGAGAAACAACAAACAATTCCAAACAACATGGACACCCAGGAGTGTATAGAAAGCTCAACACGTGTTTGGCTCTACACACACACCACAGGTAAGGTCTATCAACAATTAGGAGTCTACAAACCCTTGACCACACATGTCAGAAAATGTAGAGCTTGGTCCACATCATATACTTCCAGTAAGGCATGACTTAGATCAGACACAGAGTTGCAAGAACACCCATGATCATGATTAGCATGCACACCTAGGCCATTGCACTCAAGTTCCACATACTTGTAGCACTACATGTGGAAGTACATGCTGCTAGGAAGTTCTACCTACAGTTTAATAAGTACTTTGGTGAATAGGGAAGCAGAAGTCTGTTGGATAGCGATTTGCAGTATCAATCTGGGTGAATGTGGGTCTGACAGGCTGACTAAATCTGAGATGAGTTCCTGAGCGACTCTTGTTCATACAAGTGTTATCCACATGACTCACCCCAGTTCTCATTGCGGGGCCTACAGGAATGACCTACAATCCCTAGATACTACAATAGGATAAGCATTGGCCAACTCAAAAATTTTGAGAAACTGTAATCCCACTCATGGAACAAGACAAATGATTGGCCAGCGCATCACACCTTGCTATGTGTTAAACACACAGGAGTCCATCACACATCACCAGCAAACACAACACATAAGCGACATATCAACACTTACTGGAGTGGTCGGGGTCCTCAAATGTAGCCGCCTCTCCAGTGTAGAGTGCCGGTCCACCTGTAAGGCATGGAAGGAAGAAATGTGCTCAGAATCTGTGCACTGACCAACAATTTCAAAGACAAAAACAATGTGTAAGCTGACTAAAGTAATGAAAGCCATTCAGACATGATGATACTGCATCTGATATATCACGGCCAACATGTACATAGCATGGGCAACCTGTGACAGTTACACACATATCTACACACATGCAGTGGCCCTAACTATCATGTGGTGACAAACATGCTCCTTTATTAGTGAGCAGAAATAATAATGGTGTGTAATCGTCTCATCATGTGCATCCAAGAGAGACATCCAAAGCCTGGTTACTTGAGGGTTGCATTACCAGTCAAACAGGCTATGTGGCCATGGCACATTTATTACACATAGGTGTCAGGGACTTTTGTAAGCCCTCATGTTGTTACAGTTTCTTCATTTGATGTGGCCCAGCAATGGTGATTTGCACCAAACATAGAGATATGAACCCATGTGCATACCTTTGGACTGCCATCCCTAATTGGAATTTGGCACAACAAACTCCAAATACCAGTCTAAGATGTTAGCTGAGGGCACCTTACACTTTTTTCCGATGTTTTCAAATCCAGATCTGACATGTATCCAAAAAGATGAAGGACCACAATAATCCCTAACATTCATAGAACTTCTGTGAACGCTTTCCTTACACACTCACCAGACTCACATGAGACATATGTCTGGGCCACATTGCTATCATCAATTGACGTGAAGCCAGCACTCATTTTCTGCATCATGTAGTGTTTCTAAAGTCAGTCTAGCTATTGCGTCAACAAAGTTTGCCAATATTTTAGTACATCTATACTTCACTGGCAAATGTGGCCTATATAGACATGATTGGCTCCTATTTTGTTTTTTTGTCTGACACAAAGGCGGCACCAAATTACATTAAGCAAAAGTATACTGTAAGTTTGCAGAGCACGTGCTTCCTGACAGCTAGCAATTGTGATCCTTCACATAGTGCATCAATTACCCTGTATGTTTCCACGGCATTACACACAGTCAGCAACTTAGCTGGCAGATATTGTACAAATCATCTGATGTCACTACAGAGCATTTAATTGTGCACATTGACATGATTTGTACTCACCAACAGGGCCACCAATCACTATTCCCAGGTGGTCCAGCAGATCTTGCTCCCTGGTGATGAGGTCAGCCCAGTGGTGCTTCAGCTGGTGGTCATTCCTCTGGCTCCCATACATGCGCTGCAAGTGATGCAGCACCTTTCCCCACTGGATTCTTCGCGCCTCAGTGTGATACCCCTGTATCACCCTGCCCCCTGCCTCGATCATGAGTTGGAAGAAATGGCACACCAGCCATACAAACCCCCCCAACTCCTCCTCACCCATCCTGCAAAGACGTGGCCTACCCAACATCTCAGCACTGAAAAGGGGAATAGGGGAGAAAGAAGAAGAAAGGAGAAAAGTGGGAAAGTAGGAGTACGAAAAAAAAAAAGTAAACTTATCAACTAAAAGAGCCCAACTATCCCCAAACTAGCACTACCCACAACAGACTCCCACAAACAACAAATACACTACAATACTGGACAATTGTAAACAAAACACACTCAGACAGTATACAACAACAATATTTATTTCACAAAGTAACAAGTAAGATAGCACACAGGACACCAAAGCACAAAATCACTGGACAACACTCTGAACACAGCCACACAGTCTAGAAGATTCACAGACTGCAAAGTGAAAGTACACCCACTGTACATAATCTGTAAACAGGATATCCAATTACATCATATTCTGCATAAAATGGCCGCTGTTTTTATCGTTATGTGTCATATTTTTTCACGCATACAGAATGTGCGTCATATTTTTCGATGCACAGGAGTGAAAATTAGGCCGCATCCAAATAATAGTAAATAGTCTTTACAATTATTTGGATGCGGCCTAATTTTCACTCCTGTCCAAATAATAGTAAATAGTCTTTACAATTATTTGGATGCGGCCTAATTTTCACTCCTGTGTTTAAAAAAATATGATGCACAATCTGTATTGGTGGAAATAAAATGACGCATAACGCTATCAACGTCAACATTTTAGTGCATGAACTGGTTTTGGGGATTTTTTCAATTTTTATGTTATGTTACATTTGGGACACAACTGAGATAGGCTGATTGCACCCACTATGGTGTTGATGGTGTATGCTCACATGTGAGACATCATACTGCAGCGGACCATGACCCGCTACTTCCTTAACAGGATTTTGACGGTTACCGGACGCACTAGATGGCCATATGTGTGGCCTACATATATGTATTGCACAATTAGGGCATGTTTGGCATCAGGAGAGGATAGCAAGGTGACGCACATAAGTACAATACCTCAATGCCTATGGCTCAATGTGTGTGCAGTGGCAACTAATGTAGTTGTTGACCCAGTGTGTGTGCATCACAGGATGCATTAATGAAAATATGCTTGTATGAATGTGAAGTCAATGTGTCCATACCTTAGATGCAAGTCATTGTGGAAATGAGAGAGGACATGTGTTAGTCAAACATGTAGCAGCATCCGTTGTGTGCACTTCCAAGATTTTGGGTAACGTAGACACCACAAATGACAAAGCATGCACCAGATAGATGGCAGACGCTTGTTCATGTCAATGGTCCACAATTTCACTATCTTATGTCCTAGATTTTTGGTAACTGCTTCCTAGGCACTTGTTGGTGAATCCCACGGTGAGTCAGGCACATGCATTGACGAAGTGGGTACCATGTAATTGGCTCTGACAGCAAATGGTGAATCAAAAATGTATTATGACGCCACAGTTGAGGTCATATAACTGAGCCACAACTCTCCAGAGGCTGTGGTGGACCAGCATACGAGGCAGCACATGTCCACATATTTCCAGTGATCAATTGCACAGAGGTGTCTTGTTTGTGTGTGTGGTCCAATGTTGATCCTGTATATTTTTAGGGGTGTATGTTGTCACAGTTATGTCCAGGTCTCATCATGAGTCAGTGGCAGCTATTCCTGTATCTACTGAGTATCCTTCTGAGATCAATGTGCTTAAAGTCAATGAGGACATGAGAACCTACATGGGGATGGTCCCACCCTGTCACTGAAGACGTGTAATGAGACTGTCAACAGGGCAACCTTGGTGTGCTGAGTGAGATCATGCCTCAGTTGTCATGTTCCGGCAGGTGTCATTACAACATTTGTACACAGGTTGGCCTCTGAAATTCCCACTGCATCTGGGAACATCATAGCCTCTGTGCTGATTATTTTCACAGCTATTCACCACACACGGCCCATCAATATGTTGTGAGCAATGTAATTCAGCGTGTGAACTGTCAGGGTCCTAACATGTGTGGAGTTTTCATGGACATTATCAGAGATTGCTGGTTTTACTGAAGGCCTGTACCCAATCCCTGCTTATGGCCCTGGGAAACTGTCACACTTTGTCGTTCATGCATAAAAGAGACCCAGACAAGGGATGGGCCATGATTTTGGTATTCAAAGACAATTTAACAAATATGATACAATTAAAAGGCAGATGATGCTATACAATGTATTTGGGTATGCATTGATGAAGCACATTACAAAATACCCTCTGAGGAATGAGAGGTTTGGTAAGGAAAGTGTGGTACATATGTAGCCACAGGGAATCTTTAGGGTGACGCACAGACAGATGCCAGTCAGGCTGACAGGATGCAGGGTCAATCAGGATCCAGCAATTTCACAAGTTACATTATCAGTGGTCTGACTAAGACTGTTTGGAGGACGAACTAGACAGTTGACATGTAAAACTGTGTATGTCCTGTGTTTTTGAAGCTGACACATGAACCCAAGGGCTGTGTTACACGGCTTCATTACTAGCAATGCTTAACGGTGTATTTGACAAAATGGCAACTTCTATGCTGTTCCAGGCATCAGCAGGGGCAGTGTATGTTGAAATGGGTGGTGTGCATGGAGGTGATCACAGGTGTGGGCTGCATCAGTTTCTCACAAGTCCTATAGGTGAGATTTGCATTCAAATGGCCAATAGTACCTTTCACACGGGAAGCAATCTACAGGTGATAACAGGGCTTAGAAACTACAAGTCAGTGTATTAATTGACCTGACGTTCATGCAGTCAAATGTACTATGACAATGGTATACCATAGGAAAGGGTGTATCACACTGGATTACTATTGTTAGTCTGTGTATGTAGAGGAGGGAATATCGGGGTACACATATTACTATTCCAGGGACATCATCAGACAGGTGGGTTGTGACCAGGTGCATGGGTGTGTCAGGAGTTAGGAAATGGGCTGACATGTACATGGAATGTCATGTGCGCAATGCTTGTCATGGGTGTGGCACTTGTGCTGTCTATGTTCTGCTTATATGCAACTCTAGTCACAGATAGTCCTTGGATGCAGTTGGACTTACTGCTGTCAAGGGTCTGGTCATACATTTCTGTTACTGCTGCAAAAGCACATCAACTGCTTCATGTATGAGGCTTGTTTTCCCCTTATTGAGTGATGGTGTCATAGTTGTGTGCCATATGTTGTGATGAACCATGTTTCCAACATGTATGTGTGAAATAGGTGTGGTCCTCTGCTATTGGCCTTCAAAGGTGAAATGTACAGGATCTATGTCATTTACAGTGTGTGTGTATGTGACTGTTGTATGATACGCATCACAATTGCTCTGGGATTTTCTGTGTCCTGGTTGGTATATCAGCAATGCTCCATGAGGCAACACTCTTATTCTGATAGTTAGAGATAAAGGTGAGCAAAAATGATTAGCCAGACCATGATATGGTGATTATTACCAGTGTTTATTTACATTAGTTCATAAAGTGGTGATGGTGATTATTTTTAAAAGAAATTGTTCACGATATGTTGGCGCCTACGCAATCCAGCGGCCGTGTTTTGTTGTTCCCCCTCATGTTTCAGGCCACCATCCTCCTCTTCAGGCATGTGTGGCTCTGGAACCAGGAGGGGAATGTTCCTTCTTATGCAAATGTTGTGCAGGATGGCACATGTTAGAATGATCTTACAGACCATTTCAGGGGAATATAGGAGGCTACCACCAGTGATGTTGAGGCACCTGAATCTCGACTTGAGGATGCCAAAGGTCCTCTCGACTATGGTGCGTGTCCTCCTATGTGCGTCATTGTAGGCACGCTCTGCTGCAGTACTTGGGTTGGCAATAGGTGTCATAATCCATGGCTGGATCCCATACCCCTGATCAGCTGAAAGAGAAAATGAATGGGATCATGTTGATGTAGCTTGCCCCATTGATATCACCTTGCATGGCAGTAGTTGTCTTGTGTTGTCTGTGACTCTTTTGTGTTATTGTGTTGCATCCTAGCCTTGTAGGATGTACCATCTGCATTGTGTTGTTTCCTTGGCTGAACGAGTGTTTGGCTGCTGACCGGTTGTCAGCAGTATGTTTTGAGATTTGCAGTATAGTGTGCCCTCCCTAGCATTGTGACTTGTGATACAGGTGTCCCTGTGTCTTCACTGGGGGTGAGATGATAGTTCCATACACAGGTTAAAATTGACAGTGTTGTTAACATGTTCATATCAATGTACCCTGGACATCACATACCTTTAGACTTATGCAATGGATTAATGTAAACATAATTGAGACGCTTACAATTAGCAAGGTGACATTTAGGCAACACACTCCAAACTTTGTGATCATTGACGTCTTAACATTAGGCTGTACAGTTATTTCAGATGTGTGACAGGTTCAATGGTGACCTATGAAACATGGCTAGGGATGTCACAACCTCAGTGTGTTCCTGTCAACATGTTGCTGTTGTGGTGTATGTGTTGTGTGTCCTAGAGGGTTGCTGTGCAGTGTGTATATAAGTAGGTTTTTGTACTTACCCACAAGTAGTCCATTGCCATACCGTCCATCCTGGAAGTGTTGATTGATGGTGCTGTGACGGAAGATGAATGAGTCATGGACACTCCCAGGATATTTTGCCACGATGTTGGTGATCAATCCTTTGTGATCGACAATGCCCTGCACATTGATGGAATGTGTGTGCTTCCTGTTGCGGTAGAGGTGTTCAGTTGCAGCAGGTGGCACAAGGCATACATGTGTGCAGTCGATTGCACCAAGAACGTGTGGGAAGCCACTAATGAGGTAGAACCCCTGTTTTGTTTCCTGCTGCATCTGCAGTGTGTTAGGGAAGCTGATGTGGCGGGGTGTGAGTCCAATGATGGCATCTAGTACTTTGGGAAAAAAGGCAGAGAATGATGGCTGTGATATTCCGGCAACCAGGGCACCAGTTGTTTGAAAAGAGCCACTTGCCAGCATGTGAAGTACGGCAAGCAGCTTGGTTTCTGTTGGGATGGTGCGGTGTCAACAAGGTGGGTGCCAACTGTGGCTCTATGTTTCGCAGCAGCTGCTGAATGGCTGCCAGTTCAACCTGTACCTCTGGATGATGTCATGTTCCCTGAGGCCATGAAGGGTTTTTCTGGGGCGGAATTTTCTCTCCTGCCTTCTGCGCTGCCTTTGGGGTCCCTGCTGGTGTTGTGGTCACTGCTGTTGTTGTTGCTGGGCTCTGCGTGCACGCTGGATGAGAAGCACCTCCATGTCTCCCTTTTGCTGCTCTGCTGTTGCTTCTGTGTGTTCTGATTAAATACAGGTGTGTTTGCCCCATTTTAATGCCTGCCCTGACCCAGGCGTTACATTCTGACGCAAATCGGGCTGTGCGTCATTTTCTGGCTCCACCTCCCGGCCGTTCGTCATTTTTGCCCGAAAGCATAAATACGACGCACGGCCACTTAAGCCATTTTTTGGACGGGAACGCCTACCTTGCATATAATTAATGCTCGGGCGGCAAAGTTTAAAAAATTTGTCGGCACATTTGGCGCAGACGGAGTATAAATATACCCCTCTATGCGTGGCAGACCGAAATTCACGTTGTTAGAACTGTGGTGAGTAAGACCTAGACTCTAAGTAAAGAATATTATCGGTAAATAACAAATTAATTACAATGTAATTCGTAATCTGGAATTCATTGCTATTCAAATTACAACCATTGTATTGACTATTCGGGGAACATCTGCAGTTTTCTTTGCCGTTTGACGTCGTTGCGCTTCCCTCTTCCTTTAAAGCAATTATATAAATGAGAAAATATAGCGGAACGACAGCAGGAGTCACAAGTATACCAGAGCATAAAGATAGAAAATAACTCGGCTTCGGCAACTACACTAGCATGTATTTTATGCGCTTTCGGGAGATCCCTTTGGCTTAAGGCAGGAGTAATTAATAGTTCCGCGTATTCCAAGAGAGGTCCAGCTGCACGGAGCCACCCCCGGCGATGGCTTCTAAACCTGTACAAAAGCCACAAAGGCTTGGTTTGAAAAGCCTGAACCCAGAGAAGGAAGCCTTCCCCGCAGAGTTAATGTATCCCCTTCTCGGGCTCCCACGCCTAATTGAAATGCTGGCAGAGATCACGACAGCCGTAATGCGGCCAACCTCCTCTCTCGTTCCTGAGGAGACTCCGCCACATCTTCGGCAGGTGAAATGCATATTGGATCCCGAGAACTTTTAGTTTTATTGAAAGATCATTGAAGTTTGTATTATTAAACGCAGAGTGTACCCGGCTGAAGTGGCAGAAAATCAATGCTGAAATATAGCCGTATTTACTGCCTCCTCTAAATAGTTATTTTATGATTGTTTTAAGGTGAAATTATTAAAGGTCCCTGGAGGTCAAGTGCACAACGTAATATTGTATAGCAGTGCTGGCTTTATCAACAGCTGAGAAAATAAGGGCTACTTATTCCCGATGGTGAGAAAGACACAAAAAGACAGTACATATTGATGTACATGTTGATGCACTTCAGGGTGAGAGTGAGGATAAGTGAAAGAAGTGGAATGAATGTCCTAGTTCCAGGAATACGTATTTGTACTTCTAACAAGCATTGGCAAAGCCAATAAGTCTCACTTATTCAAGAGCTATTGGCTTTGGCAATGTGTTTTGCCATGTTGTACACCAGTGTGGCTGCTGTTCAACATGGCTAAAATTTAGCGGTTTGGAGTGTCAGAGTGGAGTGGGGGAGTAGAGTGCCATAGAGTAGATTTGTTAGATTGTCTTGGAGTGGAGAAGGATGCATAGATTTGTAGAGTTGAAGTAGATGGGAAGTAGAGTTCAGTGGCAGAGAGTGTTGTAGAGTGGGGTGAAATAAGGTGGAGTGGATTAAGGTAGTGGGGTGGATTGGATTGGAGTAAAGTGGGGTTGGTGGATTGGATTACGGTAGGGGTGGATTTAGTGGAGTGGGTGGAATGGCATGGGGTAGATTGGATTGGAGAGGGGTGGAGTGAGGTGGATTGGTGTGGGGTGGATTAGATTGGGTTGGAAGGGGTTGGATTGGATTGAGTGAGGTTGGATGGATTGAAGTGGGGCAGGTTGGATGGATTAGAGTTTGGTGGACTGAACTGGGATGAGGTGGGGTGGATTGGGATAGATTGGGTGGATTACAGTAAAGTGTGGTGAATTGGACTGAATGGGGTGGATTTAAGCATCATTTTAGAAATTACACATAATAATGAAACTAAGTCGCTTTGCAATATTTCAAACAAGTTAATTGTCATCTTTTGAGAAGAGCGCCCACAAGCAAAAAACTAAAGAAAACATAAGAGGAAAGTGAGAAAAGATGACTTGGCAAAATAAAAGAAAGTTAGCTTTAAAAAATAAAACTTCACAGTTGTGTTTGTGCTGCTGGGCACATTTTTGCTAGTCACAAGCCTTCTGTTTGCAGGGTACTAGAAGTTAAAAAGAACAAAATAGTACCTCGATCACATCAGGAGCAGTGGATGGGCACTAATTAAGTTGAATCGATCAGTGCTTGGTCCCTGTCCCATATAGAGGAACGGAAATGATGCCAGGCCTTCTTGACTCATGCCAGGGGTGCACTGGTTTGAGTGAGAATAGGAGTCCTAATTTAACCTTTCACCATAGCTATTGACAAGGTTGGTTGGTTTGCCTTCATGGAAGGATGGATGACACACTTGTCCTCCTAAGCAATATATAAGAACCAAATATAGACCAACTGAGCTTTTTCTCTACTCTTTCTGACTCTCTGACAGGATGCGTTGAAATACCCTGGATTCTTGGTGAGATTTCAATTGTGTTCGCATGGTCCACTCAAATAAAACACAAACTGTTGCCACAAACCCCCACAATTCTCATTGCTGAGCACCTTGCTTGATGGCTCTCACATTGGTCACTCATTTATGTTTGGAGACAGAAGAACCTGACCGCTTGGTTTTATGCACATTACTCATTCCCTCATCAAATTTAAGGTTCAAAACACTGGCTAAAAGATAAAGAAATCACCAACTGCGGACATCTGTTTGGACGAGGGTGGGTCAAAATAGAAAGTTAAGGCCAACCGCAATGTAGCATTGTTCAGATACAAGAAATGGATTGGGCCTGGTCAGTGCTTACCTTCAGACTTAGAAAAATGTTGATAAGAAAATATCTGAGAAGGTAGAAGTTCAGCAGGCAAGGCTGCAAGAGTGTCTGAGGAGGGAGTGTTGTGATTGGTTGGCCATGGAGTGAAGCCGTAGTGAAGATTTCTACCTTCAGACTTAGTTGTTGAAATGGAGGTCAAAAATCTCTTGCGGGATCAACCAGAAGGCTGTAGCCGAAGACAATTCAATGAGATTGGATACCCCTTTGGTGAAGGACCACTGAAAAGGATTTGCTGCTGTGGAGAAGAGTGTAGCGGGAGAAGCCGCAAACTAAATTCAACAGGCTATGCAACTCAGACGGATATATGAGTAGGTTGGTCCTGGTCTCCTCCTGGTTCTCAGAGCACTTTTTAGATAAATTTTGTCTATGTCCTAAATTTTTAAAAATAGCCATTTGGGAACCTTTAACACCACAACCAAGAGTCCAGTAGTTGAAGGAGTCTTCTTGAGGGTCAAGGACTCACTCAAGCGCGGTCTAGATGGGGGGACAGGATGGTGGAAGCCTATTATGTCCCTGTGGCTCCGAACAGGAGACCAGAAAGCTAACCTTTGGAGTCACTTCTGGTAGTCCTGGGTGCAGATGTAGATGCAGGGTTCAACAGGGACGTGCTAATCTACCTGTGGGGGACTACATATCCCAGACTTCTCTTGGCCAAAGGAGGTGGCCATTTTGGGGACCAGCTGCTCATACGAGAGCCCACCAACGAGCGCTATAAAGTGCGGCCAGATCACCGCAGCGTGGAACGCGCTAATCTACCTGTGGTGGACTACATATCCCAGACTCCTCGTGGTCCCAGGAGGTGGCCATTTTGGGGTCCAGCTGCTCACACTAGAGCCCACCAATGAGGGCCATAAGGCACGGCCAGATCATCGCAGCGCGGGACACTCTAATCTACTTGTGGGGGACTACATATCCCAGACTCCTCTTGGCCCCAGGAGGAGAACATTTTGGGGGCCAGCTGCTCACACTAGAGCCCACCAACAAGCGCTAGCTATAAGTGAAGCCAGATCACTGCAGCGCAGGACGCACCCGGGCAAAGCCCTGTCCAAGGGCGGGTCAGTTCACGCACATCAGTGGCCAAAAGAGGCTGGGCCCACTCTCTTGGGTTTTCTGTTTTTGTCTTTTTTCTTTTTCATGTGTTTACACATTGACATTGAATGCTGACTCATATATTAAGTGGTGAGTAAAGAAGGGTGCACATTAAAGATTGCTATAGGGCTTTAACAAGTTTATGTCCACTGGTAGCGGGCTATATCAGACTAGAAAGCAATCATGGGCAAGAAGAGGGTAGCCTGCAGTAAAACGCCTATAGGGTGCAATTCTACAACCATCAATTCCTTTTTGGCTTGAGCAGTTAGTGTTATCTCTAAGGAGATTGATTTGGCAGAGAGGTGGTTGTCCTTGGGTTGTGCATGTTTTCCCCATACTGATATTATAGGGATGCCCAATGTAGAAACTGACATACGGGGACAGGCTATCAGCACCTTAAACGGCTCTATCCTTGTAATTAGTTCAGATGCCCCTATGGTCAGTAGCAGGGTACTTAATTCTCATGTGGAGCACCCAAACCAATCTATAACTACAGCCTCACCTGCCACTAAGCGCAAGAGGAAAGCTAAGACTATTGATGCCCTTTCACCTCCTTTAAGAGGGCCAACTATAGGAGAGCATGGTGAAATAATCAACAGGGTATTGTATAAAAAACAGATTGGAATATAGTTGCCCAAAGGTTCATAATTTCCTTTAACAAGTGTTTAACCCCCCTGAGAAATAGATTGGGGAATTCGAAGTAGCAATAGAGAAAAATGTAGGATTATTTCAGGGTCAACAAAGGCTTTCACCAATGGGCCCTTTAGAAATTACAAATGATCCCCAGAAGATCCCTTCAGGACACCCTTCTTTATTGAATGTTCTTCCCCCTGCAAATACCAGACAGGAAGAGACAGCAGGAAGTAGTCGACTGTGTCCTAGCCTATGTTTCCATGATAAGCGACCTGTACGCATTTTAGCTCCTATAGGTAATCCATGTGCTCCCAGTGTGCCTTCAACTGTCCCTGATGGGGCGCTACAAAAATCTTTAGCTGTTGCATCACCCCTATACTTACCAGTCCCTCCTGCTTGCTGTCCATATATTGTTGTTCTGGCTGGTGTTCCTTCTGTGTTAAACTCACATTTAGAATATACCTTTCAATTACAAAACAAGATCTGTCATTAGATAGTTAATCATTTTAAATTTGATATCCGTGATTATGGTAATATTGTGTTGACTCGATGTGTCGCTTGAATCGATCCCTCTGGTAAATGTATCCCTGGTGACTGCATTATTGTTAACTTTAGGTATCCATATTTGGCAAAGAAATTCTCTCCCAGCCCTCTGAGACTCCTGACAATTTGGGTAAAATTGGAGTTTTACCTCTTGGCTTTTTCTACAGACCAAATAACCCCCGAAAGTCCATGATTCATTCCTTGACTTGCCTAGCACAGCCCCCTTTAGGTGCTACCAGAGTTATGTGTAAAAAACGTTTTGATCCATTGGCAGATCTAAACGAGTTTCCTTCTTTGACTTGCCTAGCACAACCCTCCTTCGGTGCTTCTAGTGTTACATGTAATACCCGTTTTGACCTATTGGTAGATCTTAATGAGATGGACTGACAGTATAGGAGCCTGCAAAAGGTAGCTCCATGTATCAGAGATAGGGAATTGGACATGGTGTTCCCTTTAGACCCATTTCTTATCATAGTGTGTTTTCACATCATGACGAGCCTCCTTTAGAACGGGTCTCTCCCATCACTCCTTTGCCTGTGTCAAATACCTCATCGGAGGAAAGGGGCCAAGGAAGTGAGATGTACTGTAATAGCCAGGTTAAGGATAATCAGTTTTCCTTGTTAAGCTGGAAAGTGGTAGGCTTAAGAAGCAATATTGCCAACCCAGAATGAATTTCCTTTATTGAAGGTTATGATTTTATTGCATTCCTAGAAACTTGGGCTACCACTTCAGTAGTTTTAAATGATTTTTCTTGTTATACTTGCCGTCCAGTTGCTGCTCAATTCAGAAGAGCTAGTGGTAGTCTTGCCATCTGGGTAAAGATTAGTATCCGAATTACTGTTACAATTATAAATACAGGCAGTTCTGCCAATCAGGCCTCACTTATTAGAGACAATAAGCGAGCATTCAGCTTATATTTAGTAAATGTTTATAACAACTTTTCCAACACTTATAGTGACCTGTTTGAGGAGCTATGTGGCTTTATTAGAGGCCTAAAGCTTCATGGGAACAGTATGACTCAACAACCAAGCATTTTAATTTGTGGTGATTTTAATGTGAAAATGTGTATTGATAATTTAGATTTTGGGCTAAGGAGTAAGGTTACAGAAGAAGTGCCCTGTGATGCGAAAGGATTGTATCAGCGGAATCTAGTAGCTCAATATGATTTGACAGATGTAGTTAATTTTTTTCAAGGCTCTGATCCAGATAAGCCAACATACAGAGGAGGGGGTTATGGGTCTGTTAATGATTATAAATTTGCCTCAAAAAACTGCCTTCAATGGAGTAAAAATAGCATGGTGCTAGAAACTTCATGGAGTGATCATAATGCCATGTGTCTAGATGCTTGTTTTCCCTTGAAGAAGGACGCCAACCCAAAAGTGTCTGATGGTATTAATAAACATTTGATAGATGGCTTAAGGTTAGTGAGGCACTTAAAAGACCCCATAGCAACATTAACGAGCCTTATAAGAGACAATCACTCGGTTATTGTGGGGTGTTTAGAGGAAGGTTCTGGGGCTGAGTTGTTCCAGTGCTATATACTATTGTGCGAAGCCGTCAGGAATATGTTATCACAACCTTTTAAACCCAAAATAAATAGTCCCGTTGGTTTGATGCACAGTGTTCTATTGTTAATTGCCATTTGAGATCAGCATTAGTGAAGCTTCCCAGGGATAAACAGAGGTTCAGGAGGCAAGACACTTTTATAATGGGGCCATAAAAGAAAGGAAGCAGTTTCCATTTAATAAGGACTGGGGAATGTTGGAATGGGCTCCTGCTCAAAGTAATAGTAAGGGTGTTTTGGGAGAAAGTCAACAGCCTCTATCAAAGGGACATGCTAGAAACAAACCATTTAAGCAGCAGTATTTCATGTCATGATTGGGTAATACACTTTCAAAATGTTTACTCACAGGTAGCCGACAGAGTTAGAGACCGTGTGGCGGAAAGCACTTGCATCTGCTGGTCCGCTGCAAGTAACAGTTCAGGAAGTTGAGATTGGCATTGTTTAGGCATAGGTGGAAAGGTGCCTGGCCTGGATGTTTAGTAGATTTAATTTCTTAGTTGTTTTATAGGTATGGTAAATGTTACAAGATTTGTTCAGTTATTCTCTTGGTCTTCTTTTCCTTTTTTCTAGGGGACATCTTGATTCCAGGGCCAGTCACTTCCTGTTGGTCTCAGAGTACCTGGGTGGAAAGGAAAACAAAGAATCCTGGTCTCAGGTAAGTGGGCTACCAGAATTTTGGGACAGGTTTACTAGGGAAGGGAAGGGGTGGTTTAGCGAAGGAGGGATCACACCGGTGTCACCAAGACTGTACATACATGGGTGCCCATGACATGCATAGGTGCCCGTGATAGTATTTTCACTGTGTTCTATATGGGTAAGCCCTCTTTGTTCCTCACTCCTCCTGTCCCTTTTTACCTTGTTCCCCAATAGGAGAGTCTAACCCAGAAAAACACCTGTACCTTGTGCAGCCACGTCCCTCCAGGAACGTGGCTAGGCTGTTGGCAGGTGGGGTCCTTAGTTCCTCCTTCCTTTTTCCTCTCGTCACCTCGCTCCTCTGTCTTCTTCCTCCTTGGGTTGTCTCGCTCCTCCATCTCCTCCCTCCTCGTGTTGACTCGCTCCTCCGTCCCCACCTTTCTTCGGTCCTTTCGCTCCTCTGTCTCCTCCTTTCCTTGGTCCTCTCGCACCTCTGTCACCTCCTTTCCTCGGTCCTCTCCCTCCTCTGTCTCCTCCTTTCCTCAGTCCTCTCGCTCCTCCTTCCTCATGGTGTCTGTGTCCCAGAAGTTTCCCCTGGTTTCTGCCTCCCTTCTCTTGAAGGCTCCCCCGGGGCATGGTCCTGTGTCGTCACGGGTGGTTGTCTCAACAACGGTTGTTGCCGGAAGTGCCAGAAGCGTACGCGGAATGGTATCCCCGTTACACTCTCCTTTTTGTTCTTTATGTAAATGATTTAAATGCTTGCCTCTCTAGCTCCACGCGGAATGTACCGATAAGTGCTAATCTCCCTGTGCCGGCTCTGTTGTACCCAAACAATGCAGTTTTAATGGCTAGAACGCCGCCCATCTTAGGAATTCTAGTTGATGCTTTTGTGACTTTTATGCATAACCTAGACATGACCATCAATTTTAATAAATCGCATATTACGACCATTGGACATGGAAAAAGATCAGCAGTGGCCTTGAGAGTGGGAGAATAATCCCTCCGCGTTGTCAGGAATTTTTGTTATCTGGGACTAGATTTTTCTACAAACAATTCCTTATCAAATCAGGTATCTATAGCTCAATGGAAACTGGGTAGATATACTGGTTCTCTATTTAATTTAGTAAGGAAAGACGGAAGGTCCACGATCATACAATTTATGAAAATCTACAAAATGCAATGTATACCAACTGTGACTTATGGTTCAGGAGTATGGGGTTATCAAAATTCCACAGCAATTCAGGTGGAAGAAAATAAAATCCTAAGGCGTTTCCTGAATCTCCCGCCTTCAAGTGCCAGTTTTATTTTACACTCTGAACTGAATATGGAATACATTACGGATGTGATAAAGTGGACTCCTCTCCTGCTCTGGGTTAGTGTGTGGTGGAATAATAAGGCGAGCCTTAATCAGAAAATAATTAGGGATTGTTGGCCTGCCAGACTTGTTTAACAACCCTAATGTGATTGTCAAATCACATAAGATGATGGTGAGACGGAGATTTGAGGAGTACACCACCCAACAGAGGATTCACAATGCTTTTACTAAACCAAGCATCTGCAACTTTTATTCTGCCGTGGTGGTCGGTGATACTCCCTTGCATCTTACATTAGAGTTGTCAAGATGGGAGAGATCAATACTTTTTAGATTCAGGTCAGGTACTGTATGGCAACTACTCTGTTTTAATGGTGGAAATGATGTGTGGGGTACTTTGTTGCCACCTTGTCTGTGCCATGGTGACGCAAAACAATCTCTACTTCATTTTATGTTTTTCTGTGGTTTTTATAGGAGATTTTCCCAGATATACCTTAAGCCCTTGTTAAGAAAATTAGCTATTCAAATGTATAACGAGGCTCTAACATTCCTCCAGCTACTACGTAATACAGATGTCTGTATTGAGGTGTGCAGTTTTTTAAACATGCTATCCGCAGTAGGAGAACAATGGGGGACAACTAGTAGGGTCTTAATTGGAGTAGCCTCATTTACAATTTTATTGTATGTTATTGTTTATCATTAGACTTTTAATGATTTGTTAATTATATATATATATATGCACTTTATGCGGTTATGTCCCTCAGTTGAGCTGAGTGATTTAATCTAGCATGGTTTTGATAATTGTTAAGTTTGAAACAGACGCCAACATTATTATTAACATAATTTATGTCCAGGCACTTTAGAGGGATTTTAATATTTTACGCAGCACGCCTGTAATTTTATTATATGAATGTATTTTATTGATATAATGTTTAATGGATGTTGTATATTCAGTTAATTAACCAGATGACCTTTGATAGAGTTCTTGGTATTAGGAATATATTTTAAGTATTGGTCAGGTTACGCTGGTTGAGGCCTACTGAATAAATCACAAAGCTGTAATTTTGTGTGATTTTTAACTGACTATTTATTTTTTGTATACTTTTATGGCTTTTGATAAGCCGAATAAAGTTATTTTGACTTGACTTGACTGTCCTCTGAGGGATCAAGGCAGGTTTCAGACAGCAGGACAGTCCTTCCACGTACAGCAGCAGTCGGGCAGTGTGAACAACATGTCACAGCAGCAGGCAGTCCCCTGAGAGTCCTTTTGGAGGTCCAGAAGTGAACTGAAGAGTGGGTATGAGGGTCTATTTCTATACCAAGTATGGTATAGCCGCCATCTTTCACTTAGGAATTACAGCTTATTAAATGCAATAAGTAAGCCCCAATGTTAATGTTATCTCATGAGATGGGTAGGCCTTACATTAGTCAAAATCAAATTTGGGAATTTTTCACTGCTAGGACATGTCCTGCCTTTTAATTACACAGCACTCTGCCTTATTGGCTACTTAGAGCCTACCCCAGGGGAGACTTATATGTAATAAAAGGGGAGTTTAAGGCTTGGCAATGGGTTTTAAATGTCAAGTTGACATGGTAGTGTTACACTTTTTTCAAGCTGCAATGGAGGCCTGCGACAAGTTTTCGAGTGCTACTTAGGTGGGTAGCACAATACGTGCTGCAAATTCACTGGTAGCATTTAATTTACAAATCCTGGGTATATGGTATACCACTGAACAAGGGACTTACTCCATTAAATTAAATATGCCAATTATGTATATGCCAATCAAACCATGTTCAGGGGAGTGAGCACAAACACTTCAGCACTGGTTAGCATTGGTAAAGTGAGCACAGTTCTAAGGCCAACAGAAGTAAAAATCCAGGCAAAATGGAAAGTGTAGGAAGTTGGCTCTGTATGTGCTATTTCAAAGTAAGGAATAGCATGCACAGAGTCCAAGGGTTCCCCTTAGAGGTAAAATAGTGGTAAAAATAGATAATACTAATGCTCTATTTTGTGGTAGTGTGGTCGAGCAGTAGGCTTATCCAAGGAGTAGTGTTAAGCATTTGTTGTACATACACATAGACAATAAATGAGGTACACACACTCAGAGACAAATCCAGCCAATAGGTTTTGTTATAGAAAAATATCTTTTCTTAGTTTATTTTAAGAACCACCGGTTCAAATTTAACATGTAATATCTTGTTTGAAAGGTATTGCAGGTAAGTACATTAGGAACTTTGAATCATTTCAATTGCATGTATACTTTTCAAGTTATTCACAAATAGCTATTTCAAAAGTGGACACACTGCAATTTTCACAGTTCCTGGGGGAGGTAAGTTTTTGTTAGTTTTACCCGGTAAGTAAGACACTTACAGGGTTCAGTTCTTGGTCCAAGGTAGCCCACCGTTGGGGGTTCAGAGCAACCCCAAAGTCACCACACCAGCAGCTCAGGGCCGGTCAGGTGCAGAGTTCAAAGTGGTGCCCAAAACGCATAGGCTAGAATGGAGAGAAGGGGGTGCCCCAGTTCCGGTCTGCTTGCAGGTAAGTACCCGCGTCTTCGGAGGGCAGACCAGGGGGGTTTTGTAGGGCACCGGGGGGGACACAAGCCCACACAGAAATTTCACCCTCAGCAGCGCGGGGGCGGCCGGGTGCAGTGTAGAAACAAGCGTCGGGTTTGCAATGTTAGTCTATGAAAGATCAACGGATCTCTTCAGCGCTGCAGGCAGGCAAGGGGGGGCTTCCTCGGGGAAACCTCCACTTGGGCAAGGGAGAGGGACTCCTGGGGGTCACTTCTCCAGTGAAAGTCCGGTCCTTCAGGTCCTGGGGGCTGCGGGTGCAGGGTCTTTTCCAGGCGTCGGGACTTAGGTTTCAGAGAGTCGCGGTCAGGGGAAGCCTCGGGATTCCCTCTGCAGGCGGCGCTGTGGGGGCTCAGGGGGGACAGGTTTTGGTACTCACAGTCGGAGAGTAGTACGGGGGTCCTCCCTGAGGTGTTGGTTCTCCACCAGCCGAGTCGGGGTCGCCGGGTGCAGTGTTGCAAGTCTCACGCTTCTTGCGGGGAGTTGCAGGGTTCTTTAAAGCTGCTTCTTGAAACAAAGTTGCAGTCTTTTTGGAGCAGGTCCGCTGTCCTCGGGAGTTTCTTGTCGTCGTCGAAGCAGGGCAGTCCTCAGAGGATTCAGAGGTCGCTGGTCCCTTTGGAAGGCGTCGCTGGAGCAGAGTTCTTTGGAAGGCAGGAGACAGGCCGGTGAGTTTCTGGAGCCAAGGCAGTTGTTGTCTTCTGGTCTTCCTCTGCAGGGGTTTTCAGCTGGGCAGTCCTTCTTCTTGTTGTTGCAGGAATCTAATTTTCTAGGGTTCAGGGTAGCCCTTAAATACTAAATTTAAGGGCGTGTTTAGGTCTGGGGGGTTAGTAGCCAATGGCTACTAGCCCTGAGGGTGGGTACACCCTCTTTGTGCCTCCTCCCAAGGGGAGGGGGTCACAATCCTAACCCTATTGGGGGAATCCTCCATCTGCAAGATGGAGGATTTCTAAAAGTTAGAGTCACCTCAGCTCAGGACACCTTAGGGGCTGTCCTGACTGGCCAGTGACTCCTCCTTGTTGCTTTCTTTGTTCCCTCCAGCCTTGCCGCCAAAAGTGGGGGCCGTGGCCGGAGGGGGCGGGCAACTCCAGCAAGCTGGAGTGCCCTGCTGGGCTGTGACAAAGGGGTGAGCCTTTGAGGCTCACCGCCAGGTGTCACAGCTCCTGCCTGGGGGAGGTGTTAGCATCTCCACCCAGTGCAGGCTTTGTTACTGGCCTCAGAGTGACAAAGGCACTCTCCCCATGGGGCCAGCAACATGTCTCTAGTGTGGCAGGCTGCTGGAACTAGTCAGCCTACACAGACAGTCGGTTAAGTTTCAGGGGGCACCTCTAAGGTGCCCTCTGGGGTGTATTTTGCAATAAAATGTACACTGGCATCAGTGTGCATTTATTGTGCTGAGAAGTTTGATACCAAACTTCCCAGTTTCCAGTGTAGCCATTATGGTGCTGTGGAGTTCGTGTTTGACAGACTCCCAGACCATATACTCTTATGGCTACCCTGCACTTACAATGTCTAAGGTTTTGATTAGACACTGTAGGGGTACCATGCTCATGCACTGGTACCCTCACCTATGGTATAGTGCACCCTGCCTTAGGGCTGTAAGGCCTGCTAGAGGGGTGTCTTACCTATACTGCATAGGCAGTGAGAGGCTGGCATGGCACCCTGAGGGGAGTGCCATGTCGACTTACTTGTTTTGTCCTCACTAGCACACACAAGCTGGCAAGCAGTGTGTCTGTGCTGAGTGAGAGGTCTCCAGGGTGGCATAAGACATGCTGCAGCCCTTAGAGACCTTCCTTGGCATCAGGGCCCTTGGTACTAGAAGTACCAGTTACAAGGGACTTATCTGGATGCCAGGGTCTGCCAATTGTGGATACAAAAGTACAGGTTAGGGAAAGAACACTGGTGCTGGGGCCTGGTTAGCAGGCCTCAGCACACTTTCAATTGTAAACATAGCATCAGCAAAGGCAAAAAGTCAGGGGGCAACCATGCCAAGGAGGCATTTCCTTACACAACCCCCCCCCAAACGAAAGAGGATGAGACTAACCTTTCCCAAGAGAGTCTTCATTTTCTAAGTGGAAGAACCTGGAAAGGCCATCTGCATTGGCATGGGCAGTCCCAGGTCTGTGTTCCACTATAAAGTCCATTCCCTGTAGGGAGATGGACCACCTCAACAGTTTAGGATTTTCACCTTTCATTTGCATCAGCCATTTGAGAGGTCTGTGGTCAGTTTGAACTAGGAAGTGAGTCCCAAAGAGGTATGGTCTCAGCTTCTTCAGGGACCAAACCACAGCAAAGTCCTCCCTCTCAATGGCACTCCAACGCTGCTCCCTGGGGAGTAACCTCCTGCTAATGAAAGCAACAGGCTGGTCAAGGCCATCATCATTTGTTTGGGACAAAACTGCCCCTATCCCATGTTCAGAGGCATCTGTCTGCACAATGAACTGCTTAGAATAATCTGGAGCTTTTAGAACTGGTGCTGAGCTCATTGCTTGTTTCAGGGTGTCAAAGGCCTGTTGGCATTCCACAGTCCAGTTCACTTTCTTGGGCATTTTCTTGGAGGTGAGTTCAGTGAGGGCTGTCACAATGGATCCATATCCCTTCACAAACCTCCTGTAATACCCAGTCAAGCCAAGGAATGCCCTGACTTGAGTCTGGGTTTTTGGAGCTACCCAGTCCAGAATAGTCTGGATCTTGGGTTGGAGTGGCTGAACTTGGCCTCCACCTACAAGGTGGCCCAAGTAAACCACAGTTCCCTGCCCTATCTGGCATTTGGATGCCTTGATAGAGAGGCCTGCAGATTGCAGAGCCTTCAAAACCTTCTTCAGGTGGACCAGGTGATCCTGCCAGGTGGAGCTAAAGACAGCAATATCATCAAGATAAGCTGTGCTAAAGGACTCCAAGCCAGCAAGGACTTGATTCACCAACCTTTGGAAGGTGGCAGGGGCATTCTTTAAACCAAAGGGCATAACAGTAAACTGATAATGCCCATCAGGTGTGGAGAATGCTGTTTTCTCTTTTGCTCCAGGTGCCATTTTTATTTGCCAGTACCCTGCTGTCAAGTCAAAGGTACTTAAGAATTTGGCAGCACCTAATTTATCTATGAGCTCATCAGCTCTAGGAATTGGATGAGCATCTGTCTTGGTGACAGAATTGAGCCCTCTGTAGTCCACACAAAACCTCATCTCTTTCTTTCCATCTTTGGTGTGAGGTTTGGGGACTAAGACCACTGGGCTAGCCAGTTCCAGTGGACCAACTATGTCCACACCCACTCTTTCAAAGGGGACCCCCACCACTGGAAGTGGAATGAGGGGGGCCTTTGGGTGCCCACCTGTCTTACCACTGGATTGACAGGTGGGGCAGGAGAGGCAAAACTCCTTAACCTTCTGGGACATATTGGGCCAGTAGAAGTGGTTGACTAACCTCTCCCACGTCTTGGTTTGCCCCAAATGCCCAGCAAGGGGAATATCATGGGCTAAGGTCAGAATAAACTCTCTGAACGACTGAGGCACTACCACTCTCCTAGTGGCACCAGGTTTGGGGTCTCTGGCCTCAGTGTACAGGAGTCCATCTTCCCAATAGACCCTATGTGTTCCATTTTTCTTGCCCTTGGACTCTTCAGCAGCTTGCTGCCTAAGGCCTTCAAGAGAGGGACAGGTTCCTTGTCCCTTACACAGCTCTTCCCTTGAGGGTCCCCCTGGGCCTAAGAGCTCAACCTGATAAGGTTCAAGCTCCAAAGGCTCAGTTCCCTCAGAGGGCAGAACTTCTTCCTGAGAAGAGAGGTTCCCTTTTTCTGACTGTGTTGCAGTTGGTTTCCCAACTGACTTTCCTTTTCTCTTGGTAGGCTGGGCCATTTTTCCAGACTCCAGCTCTACTTTTTCACCCTGTGCCTTGCATTGTGCTCTTGTTTTTACACACACCAGTTCAGGGATACCCAGCATGGCTGCATGGGTTTTCAGTTCTACCTCAGCCCATGCTGAGGACTCCAGGTCATTTCCAAGCAGACAGTCTACTGGGATGTTTGAGGAGACCACCACCTGTTTCAGGCCATTGACCCCTCCCCATTCTAAAGTTACCATTGCCATGGGATGTGCTTTAGTTTGATTGTCAGCATTGGTGACTGTATAAGTTTTTCCAGTCAGGTATTGGCCAGGGGAAACCAGTTTCTCTGTCACCATGGTGACACTGGCACCTGTATCCCTCAGGCCCTCTACACTTGTCCCATTAATAAAGAGCTGCTGCCTGTATTTTTGCATGTTAGGCGGCCAGGCAGCTAGTGTGGCTAAATCCACCCCACCCTCAGAGACTAGAGTAGCTTCAGTGTGGACCCTGATTTGCTCTGGGCACACTGTTGATCCCACTTGGAGACTAGCCATTCCAGTGTTACCTGGATTGGAGTTTGGAGTGGAACTTTTCTTGGGACAGGCCTTGTCTCCAGTTTGGTGTCCAGACTGACTACAGTTTCGACACCAGGCCTTTTTGGGATCAAAGTTTTTACCCTTGTACCCAGGATTGTTTTGTGAAGAGGCTCTGGGCCCACCCTCCTGTGCAGGTTTTTGGGGGCCTGTAGAAGACTCTTGACTATTTTTATTTTTGGCTGTCTCACCACCTTTCCCCTGGGGAGGTTTTGTGACCCCTTTCTTTTGGTCACCCCCTGTGGAAGTTTTGGACACCCTAGTCTTGACCCAATGGTCCGCCTTCTTTCCCAATTCTTGGGGAGAAATTGGTCCTAGGTCTACCAGATGCTGATGCAGTTTATCATTGAAACAATTACTTAACAGGTGTTCTTTCACAAATAAATTGTACAGCCCATCATAATTACTTACACCACTGCCTTGAATCCAACCATCTAGTGTTTTTACTGAGTAGTCTACAAAGTCAACCCAGGTCTGGCTCGAGGATTTTTGAGCCCCCCTGAATCTAATCCTATACTCCTCAGTGGAGAATCCAAAGCCCTCAATCAGGGTACCCTTCATGAGGTCATAAGATTCTGCATCTTTTACAGAGAGTGTGAGGAGTCTATCCCTACACTTTCCTGTGAACATTTCCCAAAGGAGAGCACCCCAGTGAGATTTGTTCACTTTTCTGGTTACACAAGCCCTCTCAAAAGCTGTGAACCATTTGGTGATGTCATCACCATCTTCATATTTAGTTACAATCCCTTTGGGGATTTTCAACATGTCAGGAGAATCTCTGACCCTATTTATGTTGCTGCCACCATTGATGGGTCCTAGGCCCATCTCTTGTCTTTCCCTCTCTATGGCTAGGATCTGTCTTTCCAAAGCCAATCTTTTGGCCATCCTGGCTAACTGGATGTCCTCTTCACTGGAGTTATCCTCAGTGATTTCAGAGGTGCTGGTCCCTCCTGTGAGGGAGCCAGCATCTCTGACTAGTATTTTTGGAGTCAGGGCTTGAGAGGCCCTGTCCTCCCTAGATAGGACTGGTAGGGGGGAATCTTCCTCCAATTCACTATCCTCTTCCTCTGAGTTGCCACCCTCAGAGGGGTTGGCCTTTTCAAACTCTGCCAAAAGCTCCTGGAGCTGTATTTTGGTAGGTTTGGGGCCTATGGTTATTTTCTTTAGTTTACAGAGTGACCTTAGCTCTCTCATCTGTAGATGGAGGTAAGGTGTGGTGTCGAGTTCCACCACAGTCACATCTGTGCTAGACATTTTGCTTCTAAAAGTTGGAATACTTTTTAAGAATCTAAAACTGGTTCTAGAATCTTATTCAAACTTTTACAAACTTTTAAACTCTAAAAGAAATGCTAAACAGGATCTAACACAAGGCCCTAGCAGGTCTTTTAAGAATTTAGAAAACTTTTCAAATTTCAAAAATCAATTTCTAATGACAATTTTGGAATTTGTCGTGTGATCAGGTATTGGCTGAGTAGTCCAGCAAATGCAAAGTCTTGTACCCCACCGCTGATCCACCAATGTAGGAAGTTGGCTCTGTATGTGCTATTTCAAAGTAAGGAATAGCATGCACAGAGTCCAAGGGTTCCCCTTAGAGGTAAAATAGTGGTAAAAATAGATAATACTAATGCTCTATTTTGTGGTAGTGTGGTCGAGCAGTAGGCTTATCCAAGGAGTAGTGTTAAGCATTTGTTGTACATACACATAGACAATAAATGAGGTACACACACTCAGAGACAAATCCAGCCAATAGGTTTTGTTATAGAAAAATATCTTTTCTTAGTTTATTTTAAGAACCACCGGTTCAAATTTAACATGTAATATCTTGTTTGAAAGGTATTGCAGGTAAGTACATTAGGAACTTTGAATCATTTCAATTGCATGTATACTTTTCAAGTTATTCACAAATAGCTATTTCAAAAGTGGACACAGTGCAATTTTCACAGTTCCTGGGGGAGGTAAGTTTTTGTTAGTTTTACCCGGTAAGTAAGACACTTACAGGGTTCAGTTCTTGGTCCAAGGTAGCCCACCGTTGGGGGTTCAGAGCAACCCCAAAGTCACCACACCAGCAGCTCAGGGCCGGTCAGGTGCAGAGTACAAAGTGGTGCCCAAAACGCATAGGCTAGAATGGAGAGAAGGGGGTGCTCCGGTTCCGGTCTGCTTGCAGGTAAGTACCCGCGTCTTCGGAGGGCAGACCAGGGGGGTTTTGTAGGGCACCGGGGGGGACACAAGCCCACACAGAAATTTCACCCTCAGCAGCGCGGGGGCGGCCGGGTGCAGTGTAGAAACAAGCGTCGGGTTTGCAATGTTACTCTATGAAAGATCAACGGATCTCTTCAGCGCTGCAGGCAGGCAAGGGGGGGCTTCCTCGGGGAAACCTCCACTTGGGCAAGGGAGAGGGACTCCTGGGGGTCACTTCTCCAGTGAAAGTCCGGTCCTTCAGGTCCTGGGGGCTGCGGGTGCAGGGTCTTTTCCAGGCGTCGGGACTTAGGTTTCAGAGAGTCGCGGTCAGGGGAAGCCTCGGGATTCCCTCTGCAGGCGGCGCTGTGGGGGCTCAGGGGGGACAGGTTTTGGTACTCACAGTCGGAGAGTAGTCCGGGGGTCCTCCCTGAGGTGTTGGTTCTCCACCAGCCGAGTCGGGGTCGCCGGGTGCAGTGTTGCAAGTCTCACGCTTCTTGCGGGGAGTTGCAGGGTTCTTTAAAGCTGCTTCTTGAAACAAAGTTGCAGTCTTTTTGGAGCAGGTCCGCTGTCCTCGGGAGTTTCTTGTCGTCGTCGAAGCAGGGCAGTCCTCAGAGGATTCAGAGGTCGCTGGTCCCTTTGGAAGGCGTCGCTGGAGCAGAGTTCTTTGGAAGGCAGGAGACAGGCCGGTGAGTTTCTGGAGCCAAGGCAGTTGTTGTCTTCTGGTCTTCCTCTGCAGGGGTTTTCAGCTGGGCAGTCCTTCTTCTTGTTGTTGCAGGAATCTAATTTTCTAGGGTTCAGGGTAGCCCTTAAATACTAAATTTAAGGGCGTGTTTAGGTCTGGGGGGTTAGTAGCCAATGGCTACTAGCCCTGAGGGTGGGTACACCCTCTTTGTGCCTCCTTCCCACTGGGGGAATCCTCCATCTGCAAGATGGAGGATTTCTAAAAGTTAGAGTCACCTCAGCTCAGGACACCTTAGGGGCTGTCCTGACTGGCCAGTGACTCCTCCTTGTTGCTTTCTTTGTTCCCTCCAGCCTTGCCGCCAAAAGTGGGGGCCGTGGCCGGAGGGGGCGAGCAACTCCAGCAAGCTGGAGTGCCCTGCTGGGCTGTGACAAAGGGGTGAGCCTTTGAGGCTCACCGCCAGGTGTCACAGCTCCTGCCTGGGGGAGGTGTTAGCATCTCCACCCAGTGCAGGCTTTGTTACTGGCCTCAGAGTGACAAAGGCACTCTCCCCATGGGGCCAGCAACATGTCTCTAGTGTGGCAGGCTGCTGGAACTAGTCAGCCTACACAGACAGTCGGTTAAGTTTCAGGGGGCACCTCTAAGGTGCCCTCTGGGGTGTATTTTGCAATAAAATGTACACTGGCATCAGTGTGCATTTATTGTGCTGAGAAGTTTGATACCAAACTTCCCAGTTTCCAGTGTAGCCATTATGGTGCTGTGGAGTTCGTGTTTGACAGACTCCCAGACCATATACTCTTATGGCTACCCTGCACTTACAATGTCTAAGGTTTTGTTTAGACACTGTAGGGGTACCATGCTCATGCACTGGTACCCTCACCTATGGTATAGTGCACCCTGCCTTAGGGCTGTAAGGCCTGCTAGAGGGGTGTCTTACCTATACTGCATAGGCAGTGAGAGGCTGGCATGGCACCCTGAGGGGAGTGCCATGTCGACTTACTTGTTTTGTCCTCACTAGCACACACAAGCTGGCAAGCAGTGTGTCTGTGCTGAGTGAGAGGTCTCCAGGGTGGCATAAGACATGCTGCAGCCCTTAGAGACCTTCCTTGGCATCAGGGCCCTTGGTACTAGAAGTACCAGTTACAAGGGACTTATCTGGATGCCAGGGTCTGCCAATTGTGGATACAAAAGTACAGGTTAGGGAAAGAACACTGGTGCTGGGGCCTGGTTAGCAGGCCTCAGCACACTTTCAATTGTAAACATAGCATCAGCAAAGGCAAAAAGTCAGGGGGCAACCATGCCAAGGAGGCATTTCCTTACAGAAAGCAAGTAGCCAAAAAAGCTAGAGAAAGAACACCCTAAGGCTGACAGGTCTAACATACTGCATATACCTCTAAGATGCATGCAAATGGAGACAGGCTGACAAGTTACTAGCCTGGCTGATATAGCAGGATATCCAAGTAGCCTCAATTGTATCTATACACATCTGACAAGAGAAGGTGCCATATGTACAAAGTGAGATAATGAATCCTTTCCATAAATATTGCTCAAAAGTATATGACAGCACGCATAGCCATACCACTGGTGCTGCAGCCCGGTTCTTGGAGCCCTTCCTGATTTCACACATACAGAGGCCTAAGATGAAACTGACATTCTGATCACTGAAAAATCAATCAAATAAGCCATCTGCAACCTCTGTCTTGAATTTTTGCAAAACATTTGTTACTCATCTGGTTGGCAAGTGATTATTCGCCCTTAATTGGCTGCTGTAACCCACCCCCTCTGCACATGTTTTTGTGGGCAAACTGATATCAGTTTATTTTCTCATCTATAGGGGCACATGGCAGGATTGCCCCCTCTCTTCACTGCTTATCCCAGTTAGCATACAGCCCTTTTCAGTACAAATCTGGGCCAAGGCTGCAATGTGGGATATCCGTTTAGACGGCACATAACACATGATATTTCATAGTTTAAAGATGATATGCTGCTTTATTTCACAGATATTTATTCTGGGCTTACCCCCATTGGTTTGACCTTGCAGGAATTTGGTGATGCTTCTGGTATGTGGCTCATTTGGGAAAAATGTGTGCTTTCCCATTCAGGAAAGACACGCCCTGTCAACCCACAGATCTTGAAGGGGACACGCCCCTTGGTAGGAACCGTAATTATGTGCTTCAGGATTAGAACCTACCATACTGTGGCAGACTTATACAAGTGCAACCTGGTTCATGCCCAAAAAGCACTGTCAGCCCAAGTTCAATTTTGAAAGGGCCTCACATTGGCTACCACAGGTAAAATAGCCCTTTGTAAAATGTACTCCTGCTTCACCTGTATTTCTTCACAAATGTGTCAGTCCTTCCACCAAGGAAGTTCTTCTGAAATCTTAGGAGCCTGCTTACAGATATAATTTAGGTATCCGGACACTGCTGGGTAGCACTGAATAAACTCCAACTGCCTTGGGCCAGGACAGACTGGGTACGCCCTCCTTCAATCAGTATTACCTAGCAGCACAAATCCAAAAGTTGTGTCTCTGACTTGCTGGCTGATTCTTTGGAGACACTGGATAGGGTCAGGGTCTGCTAAAATGGGATTACTTCTTCCAGCTTCTCCTTCCCAAGACTAAATTGCAGCCCACATCCTCTCAATCGGTGACAATTAGCAGTTGATGCGTCAACCAAGTTTTCCAGCTTACATGGCACGTTCGTCCATGTGTTCCTGAGATACCACCATGGAGTCTGCCTGGATGCTTAGAACTCCTGGCACCCAAGGACTTATACCATTGGCATGACAATATCATATCTACCCTCTGAGATCTCTTCTCAGATGGCTACTTTCTTTATTTTGAGCAATATATTGCAGAGTGCAGAATTCCTCAGAGGCAATTTCTAATGCATAGGCAGCACCAGCAGATCTGCTGTATGGAATTACTCTTAAGGAACCACAAACCAATGCAGTTGTTCAGAAATTACTTGTAATGGGTGCAGGCTGGTAATTGGCTACCTAGCAGAGGTGGCTGCCGCAAATATCAAGAGGAGGGGTTGGGGGGACAGTTGGGACTGGGTAAATAAATTGAAAAAAAAAAAGAAAAAAGGCTTACCATTCGTCGCCGCCGCTGTCCACTCCTGCTGCCTTGCTCGTCCTCATTTCCTGTTCTGGTGGGACACCTGAACAGGCTCCCCAGCAATCCTGGTGCTGCTTTCATGCTCAAGCTAGCATGAAAGCAGCATCAGGATTGGTCTGCATGGCTCGGACTGCTGCTCAGAAACAACCCTGGGGCCTGTGCAGTTTCTCCGGCCCGGCTGTGTATGCAGCCGGGCTGGAGACACCTAAGTGCCCATGTGTGTTTGAAAGGCCGTCTTAGGCTGTCAAAACACACATGCGCACTTAGTGCACTCAATTCCCCATCACTCCCTCACCTCCCATGGCCCAGCCCCACCCTGCGCCTGCTGACTGAGCCAGCAGCAGAAAAATAAAGCAATATTCAAGTACTGTTTTATTTTTCTGCTGCTGGCTCTTAGCCAGTGGGGCGACGCTCCTCTGCCATTGTGGAGGAGCCGCCCCTGCTACTTGGCAATACAAAGCCTTACAGGAACATACTCTAAACCCTCTTACTGAGTTCTGTGAGCGCTGGGAAATGGACTTTGAAAGGGGGCATCTTGATTCAGACTGGGAGCTTGCTTTAGAATACCCTTATCTATTTTCCAGAAATACTCAGTTTAAGAATATCCAGTTCACTAATCTACACAGAGCGTACCTTACCCCTACTAAACTGAATCGGAAATTCTCAAGTGCTCATATCTGTTGCCCCGCTGCCAATCTTACAATGTGGAAATCCACCACATCCTATGGTCCTGCCCATCTCTAGCACACTATTTGGTGAGTGGTTCTGGCCACTACATCTGATGGCTAGTGCCCTTGGTATCTACAAGTGCTCTAAGCAAAGCAAGGTAGCAGCTAGGTCTGCAGATCTTGAGCTTCTAATATCTGAAACAGCTGTAACCCTTACGTGGCCTGTGCAGCTGCCCCCTCCCCCTTACCTCTGCCTGCATCCTGGCATTCTGTGCTGGCCCGCTGGGCAGAAGCTGAGATCATGGCAATTCATAGAGAAGAGACAAGGGGCCTCCGCAGACAACCCATATCAATGGAATGGGATGCCATGCTGATCCACATTCAAAGCACTATCAAGGAAGATTCCCTTCTGCCATTAGATCGCAGTCTGACACATTTCCTGGGGGTGTCAGATGTGTCTGCCCATGGCAATCACTTATTGGCATTTACCTCCTCAATCCAGCTCATAGGTAACAATCTTCCCTGCTCCCTTCATTTGCATAGATCCCACTGTTCTGGCTGTTCTGTTTCTCCATGCCTGCCCCGCCGCCCTGACCTGGCAGACAGTACAGGGTTCCCCAGTCGCCCACATCCTAGTGCTTACGTCATGCCAGTAGGTTAATCCCTGTTTCCCTCTCTTACTACTTTCTAACGGATATTCCATATAGCAATGTACCATTCATGTGATATGACTGTAGACCAATGTTTATCCACATTTATTCTACAGCCTGCATATACTCACTCTGTGAATTGCTCAAAATGCTCTTTGGAAATTGTCTTTAAGGTTCTTGCTTGGAAATATTTAATAAAAACATTTTCAAATGACAACAAAATCACAGACACAGAAGCGACTATGGGTATATTAAATAGTGCTCCACATTTTATTGTTGTGGCGATATACACAACTGAAGTTTTACATAGTGCACCCTGATCAGGTCCTCCCATGTGCAAACTGAATCACAGGCCACATGGATTATATTACCCCTGAACTTCAATGCAAATATCAACTGGCTAGCTTATGCCATCACCCAATTCAATTGTCATTTTCAGGACAACGTGGATTTAACATGAGTATAGTTTTGCACAGAGTGCTCAAATGAACGAGAGACATTGATGTGCAAGGCCCATTTTCAATTTGAAAAAAAAAGTATGAAAGCAGGTTCCACTATAAATTCTTCAAGATGGAATGTAGGGCCTGACCAACAACAAATAGCGTAAGAAAATATTCTTGGTACTCTCCGCCAGCATTCCAGAATAACTGATATCATTCATCACATGTAGTGCTCCTTTTACATCACTACGAGAGCCAAACTGTCCATGACATGTATGAGACACCTTGAAAGACGTTTTGATGTGATGGACTAATTTCACTTGTATTTGTTCAGCAAACACACACCTGTCCTTCAGATGACTGCTAGCCTGGGGGTGAATGTGACAACATATGTGCCTAGAGGTGAGTAGAGATGACTGCGGGCCTGCTGGTAAACGCTTGGTCGTGAGATGTTGTGGAGGCTGTGCCTGGTGAATGTATAAGATGGTTCCTCTCAGAGTCCTCCACCCTCACTATGTCCACCACTAAAGAAAAAAAAAATCCCATTGTGTACCCTCAGAGGATAGGCCATGCTGACTATTGCTGGAACAAAACGGGTTGCCTGTTGCCTCCAAGATCGGTGCAGGCTAGCAGAGATTAGCTGATACAGGATCCACAGCTGAAACGTCCAGAGCACCAAGCCAAACCTCTATCTGGAAAAAATAATGGATAGAAACAATTAAGACCATTCTCAATCACAGTACAAGTTAGCCAGGAAATATCAGTCACGGGGGAAGCTCTTGAAATTAAAATTGACTAGCGGTGGCATACTGAGCTTGCTGCATGATGACTAAAGAAAATTGGCTGACAGAATCAAACACAATTAGGGCATACCAGCTACATTGTAGCGAAATGTGGACAAATCACAGAAACAGGTGAAAGAGCTCACCAAACACATTTACTTCCTAGAATATAGACTTAAGGACTCTGAAGAGAGATCTCTGTGCCTAACATAATCATAGCCTATCAGCCTGAGCACATAGAAGGAGCTGATATGGTTGCCTACCCAGCAAAATGATGCAGATTGTTGCCCTGCATGACCTGTTTACTTTTTTTTATGCCTTGGAATGAGCACACGTGGTGCCGGCCTGTCCCTGAGACCTGAGTTGCTGTGCCTTCTGATTTACAGAGACAGGGTTGTAATTCAAGAGAGAGGTAGGAAGATGGGACAGTTCGTTGGCTGAAATACCAATATTATATTCTTCTAAACTATACATTAACAGTACAGCAGCACGAATCTACTTTCCTAGGGAACAAATGGAAACTGTGAGACAATTAGCATTCAGGGAGAGCGTTATGTGCTTTTATCTCCCACGTTCCTCTAGATACTGTTCAATGACAAGTCAAGTTAGACAACTCTTCAGAGGCCTGGTAAGGTACAGAGGGGCAGGCAGCTAATGGAGACAACCCATCTCAAACCTGGGAGCAATGCCCAAAGGAGTAGAAGACTGACACCTGCTCAGGAGTGGATCAACAGAGATGTTGTTTTGGTGAAGGTGATTGAACTATTCAAAAGAAGATCCCCTGGGAAACACACACAGATTCAAACCCAAATTTTATGGTTCGGACTCTGAGGAAGACAGTGTCCTCATGTTCTTAGCATAACTATAACTTGTTTGGAATGTTTTTTTTTTTCTTGCTCCCTCTCACAGTGCTCGCAGTAAGTGTTTTTTCTGGCTCTAAACTGCTCCAGCCTCTTGGCTTCTCAGGCGAAAAAACGGATACTAGTTTGCTCAGATAAAATATCTGCATATTTTGTTGCCATTTGGAGATTAATTCACTTAATCTCATGACCATTGATTAGACAACTGCTTCATTTTCTTACATATTGGAATAACTTGAAGCTTACAAAACATTAGTGCAGAAACCTGTTCTTTTACATCGATTGAGGTGTTTGTTCCATTTACCTTTACTAGGGAAAACGTTGGGCAGTTCAATCTGATTCACAGACTATTGCCTTTTCCTATGTTAACACGTTTGATACTTCAATTAGCATGTAAGAAGATTTTCCTAAACACAGTGGACCAGATGTATCGAAGACCCGCTTTCCATTTCTTAAATAGCGAATTTTAAGAAATCACTATTTAAGAAATGCAAAATGGGATGTAAGAAAATAGTGGATCACTAATAGCGATTTCTTAAAATTCGCAATCGCTATTAGGGAATCGCTATTAGGGAATGGGACTCCATTCATCCCTATGGGCCTACAGGCCCATAGGTGCGAATGGTTTTACATTTTCCAATTTGCAAATTTCTGGTAGGAATTCGCAACTTAGGTAATGTAAATCCAAGGGTGCTGGGGGCCTAAGGCCCCATTTGATGTACCCCCCCAAGAAATTGTGCATATATAAAGCGCACACATGCCCTACGGTCATGTGGGCGCTACATGGCACATTTAAAAATGTATTTTTAGTGCATTTTTAAAAATTGCACATGGTTACCACCATATTTGAATTTGTAGTAATTGCATTTCCTAAAAGCCCAGTTCGCATTTAGGAAATGCATGATACATGTGAACTGGTAATCACAAATAGGTATTCCCTATTTGTGATGACCTATGTAGGGAATTGCTATTTTAGAAATTCCTTAAATTGCACTGCAAGTGCCTTTCATAAATCCTGAAAGGCTATTTTGCATTCGCAAACAGTGAAATTTTGCAATTCGCACCATTTGCAAATGCAACATTTTTTTATACATCTGGCCCAAAATCTCTCTCTGTCCTGCAGATGAGCAGATCTGATCTACGCAAGGAGGCAGATGGTCAACTAAATGGAGGGATCTTCTTAGAACACCATCTCCCAAAGAGTATGCATGCACAATCCTTGAAGCTGAGTCATCTGGCAGAGGCACCACTGGATGATCTCATCCCCTCCCCAGCTTCAACTCCTCACATTCATAGCAGCAGAACATGTTGACTGAATTTACTATTGTATTGGGCAGCAATCTGTTGCTCTTCTGCCCTGGAACTTTGTTAGGGAGAAGTTATAAATGTGCTGTCTTACCAAGTTAAACGAGTTCAATGGGTATAGAGGGTGGTAAGTTAACAGAGATATGAAACTAGCAGCACCCAAGAAGCAAATAGGGATCTATGGTAAATAGTCATAATTTCCTAGAACTCAATCATGGGTCCATGAAATAAATATGAAATCCTGACATAGAACATCTGGTGCATGAACAACACTGCTAAACAATAACAAGTCTACTCTTAGCTAATTGCCAGGGAGCTATGGGATCATGCTACAAGAAAAACATTTGAAGCATGAGCACATCAACTAGTTGAAAGAAGGTTTGATTGACCAGGGAGGATTATATGTACTTGCCATGGGCAGTTTGGACAGGGTGGATCTACAGATGTAATACCTAGTAGCATGTAGGCACCCACTGTTGACCAGAATATATTTGTTACTCCTTTCCAATTGGCAAAACATGCACATGGATCTTCATTATTGGGAAGAGACTGATCGTGTTTACGACATAAATGTGGATAGATGTTACCTGCCATTGCCCACTTCGCTAAAGGTGCGGGTGGCTAAATCAGTGGCAGACTGGCTGCTGAACTGGGATCTGGTTGACTCCTTGTGGGCATGTAGCCCATATGTCAGAGAGCGGTCATATTTTCTGAATGTACACGACTTGCACTCTAAACTGGACAAGATGTACTGTATTGTTTAGGAGGCTGCATATATCAATCTCTCATGCACAGTGCCTCTGCAGGACAATTGGATTACATTCGCTTTGTTTACACTTTCAGTGGGGCAGACAAAACATGACAATTCCATCTTGTAAACTCAAAATGGCTACACTGGAAGACCCGGTATTGCATGTAAGAGTCATGCATGAAATCAGGCATTGTTTTAGGGAAAATGATGAGATGGCCTCTGGCATTTCAGTTGAACGGGAAAATGTTAAGGTGGTGCTAAACGATACTCCACTAGGACAGCATATGACTTTAAGCATTTACTCAAGAAATAAAATTGGCTCAGTGAAAAAACACATAATGGTACTCCAGCAGTTTATGCCTGCTGCTTCTGGGTTGAGTGAGGAGCTTAACCAGAACGTGAATGCACATACTCTGTTACTGAAATGATTTTGATCCCTCGACTACAGGAATTATATATCTGGAAAATGCACAGCAAAGGTGATAGGCTTGGAGGGTGCTTGGCTGGCTCTTCAGACCAGACTCAGGGAGGTGCCTATCAATTTGTATAATAATGTAGCTGTAATAGACACATACATGAAATAGTGAAGCCATCAGTATTATTCTGAGCTATATACCAAAGGAAGGATGGTGGATTTTCAGACTTTCACCACCTATCTCGACAGGGCAATCTGGATCCATTTGTCAACAACTCGGGTGGCAGAAGTGGAGGACCCAGTGACGATACCTGAAAACAAGAAAGCCGTTGCCCACTTGGCTAAGGGATAGCCCCTTGGGTGGATGGATTACCAGTAGAATTGTACATGATTTATATAGATATTGTAAGACAGCCATCATATAAGGTGGAATGCCAAATGTCGCACTGCCACCCATAACAGAAGAGGTCCTAAGGGTTTCCCCTCCAATCCTGCTTTTAACACTTACAGCATTAAGCCAATTCTCAATGCTTAACATAAGTTATAAAGTTCTTAGTACAGTTGAAGCAAACCACAACATTAAACTTTTGGTAACCATCCTCCACCCAGATCAAAGTGGATTCATACCTGGTCGAAACACATCTTTTTACATTTGGCACTTGTTCTATGTTCTTGAGCTGACTTCGGCTTCAGCACTAATCCCAAGGTGCTGGCTAAGGACCTGGAAAAGGCCTTTTTACTGTCATCTGGAACTAAAGGCCTGATTTAGGAGGGGAATAAGCCATTACAAACGTGACGGATCCCATGATATCCTGAGGAGATTGTAATAAGGCGAATTGGATATCCGTCATGTTTGTAACGGAGTAATTCCTCCATCAAGACCTAAATCAGGCCCTACATCTTTGAAACATGATGGAGGCTAGGGTATGGGGAAGCCCTGTTTAAATGGATTTCAATTTGTATACCTTGCTGAATGACAGAGTCCAGACTGGCTGGGTGATTCTGACCCATATTACATTGAAACTGCACTTGGCATGGGTGATTGTGTCCTTGTTGATGTTTGCATCTGCTGTGGAACTCCTGTCGAACAATATGAGAGGCATAGTAGTTAAAAGGGTAATTTCTGCTTCAGCTGTAGTATATGGCATATTGTTACACAGGCAATATCTTATTATATTTAAAAGATGCTGGACCTGGGTTGTGCAAGTCCACTGATGTACTGGAGTAGTTTGGATCTACAACGGAAGGTACAACCCAAGTATAGTGGCAGCATAGATGCTACAAATATTGGACAGTACAAGATATGCAGAACAAGATTTATTTTATTTATTTGTAAAATATGCATGATCAGAAAACACTGCCAACGCAGGTCTTGTCTTGCTCGACTTCCTCGGGGCTGTGAAGATACAAAGAGATCAATACCACTGTACTTGGAATATATATTTCAGATTGGCTTAGTGAGTAATAGATCATCTTTAAATTGTTGTATATCTTTTTGTACCAAGTGTCGTCTTATATTAATCACATTCATCTTGCAATAAATTGAAATCATCTTTGTAATACTATTCTGATTTGTTTAATCTGAAGTGCTGGAAACAATTATGTAATGTTCTGTTAAGAGTATGCTGGGAACACTGTAAAACTTACTCACCTCTAAAGAAGTAGTGACCATGCCTATACCCACTTCACACTTCTTGAACATCACAAATTGGGAAAAGTTAAAAAAGATAAGTGAAAACAACTAAAATTCTAAGCTTTGTGGGAAAAATCCTTGTGCCATCTACTTCTCAGCAAAATAATTGTCCATCAAAAAGAAAGATTTTGCAGGAAAAATCTCTTACAAAATACTTATATTACAGGAAATCTCCCCCACAAGATAATGTAGGTAGTCCATAAACCTTTGAACTTCACTTAGTTGCGAAGTTATCAATGTGATGAGTTTTGAATTTAATATATAATGTAAAATTGATTGTACTTTTTAATAATTTAACAATTACCAGTCGCATTTCGTACAATTTCATTTTCTCACATTACTATAGTAGAAGCCTTATTATTATTTTGTTAAATCAAGCTAAGTATGTATCTGCATTTTTACTCTTATTAATACAATAGCATCATTAAATGTTTTATCACCTACATGTGTATGCAATTCAGTTTTATTCAGTGCAGTTGAAGAATTTCATAAAATGTTTATATTATTCACAATTTTGTTCAGTTTTTGCTTAATGAGATACAGATAAACAATTGTCGTTACAGATCTTTTCAGGCAATATTTTTTCCTAATCCATTTGTAGCAATGAACGGATGCAAGAATTAAGTTTTATTTGAAACTTAAGCTGTTACATGGCAAAGGTTACATAAAGCGATTTAATGGAGTGGAGACGATCTAACGGTGTGCTTATGGAATTTATGAGTAGTGGGTAATAAAGGTTTTCAAACACAAATTAAGGGCCAGATTACGATTTTGGGGATGGGATACTACATCGTAATCCTGACGGGTATCCCGTCCGGTGTATTACAAGTTCCATTATATCCTAAGGAAACTGTAATATTGCGGCCAGGCTATCCGTCACTTTTGTGATGGAGTATCCCATCTGCCAAGATCGTAATCAGGCTCTAAGTGTTTCAAATAGGTCACAGATTATAGGATTGTTCAACTCTAGTGTCCATTTTCAACATTTATTACAGCATTTGAAGATGAAGGTTCCACAACAAAAAAACAGTCATTTCTTTTCCATATGGTGAACCTTCTTCCCATTATTATCAAATCAATTTGCTTCTTTGAAAGTGGGAAGAATTGGATAAAAGAAATAAAAGGTGAAACAATGTAGAACAGTGGGGTTAGAGGCAAGTGAAAGATGAAAATAGCATCATTTTTCAGGAGGTTTACTTAAGCATGAGGAACTGGCAAGTCCAACAAGAAACATGCATGTGATCTTTTCATAGGCCTCATGGCATTTTGCTCCTTTTATGTTTGATGCATAACTTTTATTCTCTTTGCCACATGTTGGGTGTTAGAAATGGGGTTTTTGGTTGGCAGTCAGGTTACCCTCTGTCCAAGCAAGAACCCTCACTCTAGTCAGGGTAAGTCACACACAATCCAAGATTATCCTGTGCCCACCCTCTGGTAGCTTGGCACGAGCAGTCAGGCTTAACTTAGAAGGCAATGTGTAAAGTATTTGTGCAATAAATCATACAATAACACCATTTAGCACCACAAAAATACACCACACAGTGTTTAGAAAAATATATAATATTTATCAGGATAATTGTAGGTCAAAAACGAATAAAGATGCTGTGTGAAATTGTAGGGATATCACTGGAAAGTGATATAAAGGCCCTCATTCCGACCCTGGCGGTTTGAAACCGCCAGGGCGGAGGGCAGAGGAAGCACCGCCAACAGGCTGGCGGTGCTTCCTGGGCCATTCTGACCGCGGCGGTAAAGCCACGGTCAGAAAAGGGGAACCAGCGGTTTCCCGCCGGTTTACCCCTGGCCCAGGGAATCCTCCATCGCCATGGGGATTCCGACCCCCTTCCTGCCAGCCTGGTTCTGGCGGTTTACACCGCCAGAACCAGGCTGGCAGGAACGGGTGTCGTGGGGCCCCTGGGGGACCCTGCACAGCCCATGCCACTGGCATGGGCAGTGCAGGGGCCCCCTAACAGGGCCCCACAAATCGCGACGGGTGCCACTGCACCCGTCGCACCCCTGCAAATCCGCCGGCTCCATTCGGAGCCGGCTTCCTCTTTGCAGGGGCTTTCCCGCTGGGCCGACGGGAAAGTTAGAATGACCGGTTTGGCGGAATGACCCCCAAAGTGTCTTAAGTCTTTAAAAAGCAAACAAAGTCTCTTTAAAGCACAAAGTACCTGGGTTGGAGTGGAAAATCTCCGCAAAGGGCCGCAGAAGAAGAGAGACATGGAAAAATGGTGTGTGCGTCGATTTCTCCCCAGCACACACGGACTTGCGTCGTTATTTTTCACGCGGGGAAGTTGTGCGTCATTTTCCGGCACACGGACAGTCTTTTTCTGTGGGTTGCGGGGATTACCAGATGTCCCGGGTCTGTGCGTGGATTCTCCTGCTGGTTTTCCGGCTGCGCGTCGTTCCGCCGGGCTGTGCGTCAAAGTTTCACTCTCACGGCAGGCGTTGCGTCGATTTCCCCTCTGGAAGTTGGGCGGCGTTGTCCTTGCGAGGCCGTGCGTCGAAGTTCCGGTCGCCCCGAAGGCGTTGCGTCAATCAGCGTCAGTGTGCAGCGTTTTTCTCGTCGCGGAACAAGCTGTGCGTCGAAATTTTCGGCGCACAAAGAGTCCAAATGAAAAAGAGAAGTCTTTTTGGTCCTGAGACTTCAGGGAACAGGAGGCAAGCTCTATCCAAGCCCTTGGAGAGCACTTTTACAGCCAGACAAGAGTTCAGCAAGGCAGCAGGGCAACAGCAAGGCAGCAGTCCTTTGTAGAAAGCAGTCAGGTGAGTCCTTTAGGCAGCCAGGCAGTACTTCTTGGCAGGATGCAGGTTCTGGTTCAGGTTTCTTCTCCAGCAAGTGTCTGATGAGGTAGGGCAGAGGCCCTGTTTTATACCCAAATGTGCCTTTGAAGTGGGGGAGACTTCAAAGAGTGGCAAAGAAGTGCACCAGGTCCCCTTTCAGTTCAATCCTGTCTGCCAGGGTCCCAGTAGGGGGGGTGGCAGTCCTTTGTGTGAGAGCAGGCCCTCCACCCTCCCAGCTCAGGAAGACCCATTCAAAATGCAGATGTATGCAAGTGAGGATGAGTACCCTGTGTTTGGGGTGTGTCTGAGTGAATGCACAAGGAGCTGTCAACCAAGCCCAGCCAGACGTGGATTGTAAGGCACAGAAAGATTTAAGTGCAAAGAAATGCTCACTTTCTAAAAGTGGCATTTCTAGAATAGTAATATTAAATCCAACTTCACCAGTCAGCAGGATTTGGTATTACCATTCTGGCCATACTTAATATGACCTTCCTACTCCTTTCAGATCAGCAGCTACCACTTCAATACTGTATGAGGGCAGCCCCAATGTTAGCCTATGAAGGGAGCAGGCCTTACAGTAGTGCAAAAACGATTTTAGGAGTTTTACACTACCAGGACATGTAAACTACACAGGTACATGTCCTGCCTTTCCCCCACACAGCACCCTGCTCTAGGGGTTACCTAGGGCACACATTAGAGGTGACTTATATGTGGAGAAAGGGGAGGTTTAGGCTTGGCAAGTACTTTTAAATGCCAAGTCGAGGTGACAGTGAACTGCACACCCAGGCCTTGCAATGGCAGGCCTAAGACAAGAAAAAGGGGCTACTTAAGTGGGTGGCACAACCAGTGCTGCAGGCCCACTAGTAGCATTTAATCTACAGGCCCTAGGCACATATAGTGCGCATTTCTAGGGACTTATAAGTAAATTAAATAGTCCAATCAGGTATGATTCAAGGTTATCATGTTTAAAGGGAGAGAGCATATGCACTTTAGCACTGGTTAGCAGTGGTAAAGTGCGCAGAGTCTAAAAGCCAGCAAAAACAGTGTCCAAAAAGTAGAGGGAGGAAGGCAAAAAGTTAGGGGTGACCACCCTAAGGCTGTCAGGTCTAACATTGGGTATGGCCACTTTCTTCTTTCCTAAGATTTATGACCTGAGCCCATGCACACCATTCACATTATTGCCACTGTTATCCCTATGCCTTTACTCTATAGGTGCTCAATTGTGATTGTCTGGTTTACAGATTGATTTGGTCTCAGTCATGGTTCTGCTGCAATGAAAACTCATTCTTTTTTATCTATTCTGTTTTTTGACGTGTCTGGGCCATCCATGAAAATCTTGAAACTTTCCTAAACTATGGGATAGTGATTTCTCAAGTGCACCTGATTTGTAAGAAGCTTTTCTGATCCTCCTCTAATCATGGGCAGTGGGATAAAACATTTTGAAGATCTAGACCGACTAATGTCTGTAATAGACTTCTGACTAGGAAATCACCTTCAAATAATCAAGTTGTTCTTGCCATTCTAATTAGATTAGTAGCTTAAATGTTATAACATGCGCTGCTTTATTTTGACCTGGCATCATGTTCATTCTGAATTGAGCAAAAAAACGTTTTGTGTTGTCTTAAGGTTTCCTGTTCATCTAGCAAGAAGCTTCTGCACATCAAATATGCAGTTTTCATGTGAGATTTCCCCAATAGGTGTGGATTGAGTAGATTTTCTCTTGTTGCTGCTTTTTTAATTACTACTTGATGTCTGACTGCATGTTATACACATACACATTTTATTTGCTTTTATTCATTTTATTACATTTTAGCACAACTCGCTTTTAGCTTGTTGTTTTATATTTTAGCAGCAGCCTTTCTTAAGAAACACCTTTGTTTTTGTTCTACATTTCTCTGTCCTTTGCATGCATTTCACCCTGTGCCCTACTCAAGGCTGTCATATGTGTACACAATAGTTTAGCCAGTATTGTCATTCCAAGAGTGACGGAATCATCACTGGAAAAAAAGACATATCATCACATCATGCCTGTTTTCAGAATGCAACATTTTGTTATATAAACACCACATAGACCTAAGAAGGGTAGAGGGCATTCCAGCCAGTGCCATCTGATGCTGTGCGCCACTTCGTTGACAGCTCTGCTGATCCTGGCCTTGTCTTTCCAGCAAACCAGAAAGACTGCCAGCAGAACAGTAAGGCAGTCCCTTGCTGCCTTTCAGGTATGGGGTTGGGGCTCCATCCATAAACCAGGACAGGCAGAAGGGCTAACACTGATATGCTCTCACATTAATGTGTAAGTCGGAATCATTTGATTCACGATTAGATAAAGGATGGTGGGACTTTTCATATCTTTTACTCTAATAATCACAGTCATCACTGTATTATGTTTCATCTGCTTAGGAATCCAACTCATGCCTTATCATAGAATGCATTCACTTCAATAAATACATTGAAACCTATACTGCATCTCTTTGTCTGCATTTGCATGTGTGCACCTTTGTGTAACTGAATGAAATGGGTATGATCTGTCAACCTGAACTTCCCTGAGGAGTCAGAGTGTCATGTTTCTAGACTGCCACAAATCACCTTTACTTTCTAGGCTTTGGTGAGGTGCTGCTAGCTAGTCAAAGAGGTCAGGCTAGCAGCTTCAAGTTGTTTGGCACTGACTCAGTTACTCACATGTGGAAGTGTTGCCACCCTAATCCCAGCAGTCATACCCACATGATGAGTCCTATGATACAGTCAAATTCCAACACAGCTGTAGGCACTGCTAGTGGTAGGTGCGGTTGTGTCTTGCATGTTTTTAAGTTGTTTTCAAACTTAGAAAGAAGAGCATGGTACCTGAGATCCTGTACCATCAGTGTTTATTGACTGTTTCAAATAGTTGTGACAAAGTGGCACCTCAAAGCAATTTATGAGCCTTGAAATTCCCTTAGGGGAAACAATTTATTTTAATTGCAAGTATTTGGTTTTCCTTGCACAATATTGCTATGTAGTTTCTGTGTCAGTAGCAGCAGTGAATTTTATATTCGTAAAATCACAGCTTAATCATCTACCACTAACCTGATTACAACTTTTGCCTTAACTGTTTTAGACAACTCTTTCGCACCTAGGACTTGAGGGCAATTGTCGAAGGATGTGCTGAAATGCATGGTTGACAAGAGAAAGCTTTGTTGTGTGTTTTATTTTGAATTTTTATGAGAATTGCCTTCAATTTCCTTGAGAGTTGCATCCATATGTTTCCATGAGAGTTGGATCCATATATAGGTAATGTATTTTTTTAGGCCAGACGAGGATTGATCATAATCTTGGCCAATTTAATAAAACATTTGTAATCCATAGTTAGATCTGAATCTGACATGTAAATAAAAAATGCTACACATTTTTGATCCTAAAAAAGAATAGCATATTTAATAATCAGATGCTGGAGACTGAGTGCGTGAATTATTGAGGACACTCCTATTTAAAACCCCCACTGTTAAAGGCATACGCAATTGTTGGTGCTGGAATTCTAGACAGTCTTTGTTTTTGAAGGATAATTTTAGTGAATAGTTTTGTTTTGATGTCAATCTGTTGTACTGATCTATATAATAGAGGATCATCTTTACCACTACTTTGTATAGATATTCTCTAATTCTATTTTGCTTAGAGTTGAGTAAGTTAAAAAAATAAGGAAGGTAACCTAAGAGAAAATCTAGATATCAGTGTAATATATAAAACAATATGTTTTCACGACCGATTTCGAACAATAGTGATCTATGTGGCAGAGTGAAAAATGCCCACACTTTTTGAGATCACTATTGTCTAACATCAGCTGTGAAATGATATTTTTTTCTATACTGTAAGAACCGAGAAAGATTGCTTCATCTCACCGTAATTGGAAGAGGTTGTGGAACACTTGAAGCCACCAAACCTATTGGGTTTAGAATGCTCACTGTGAAAAAGATCGCAACCAGGAGTCTTAATGCCCTCTAATCCATTTATCTTATATTTTATATGCCTAAGTATGAAACAATTAATTGTTTCTTATATCTCTTCAGTTGTAGCATTCATAGGGGTTGCTAAATCTTCATGGACTGAAGCAGATGGCCTCTGCCTCTTATATTTGTATACAAAATTCTGTCAGGACGGTGCATTTCATGGATCATTTTATTGCGCTGCTTTTCCCCAGTCCACCATCTTTCAAAGAGGTTTGGTGTTATGTGTTTGCAGATGTTTACATACCCTTTCACTTTTTAAAGTTATTCGCTATGTTTTTCTTTTCTCTCTTGAAAATATTTATCATTAAAGAATCCATTCACGAGCTTAGAATATCTTTGCAAACTACCCTTTCCATGTTTTTCATTAAGCTAAACAATACCGTAAGTTCTTAAGGGTAATCTGTTCTTTGGAAACTTTCAAATGCACTCATTATCAGGGTTATGATTGGAATCTGCAGACATTAGGAAACCCAGTAAGTTAGCTCAGACAGTTCACTCACATTTTAGATCTAGCCCTTCATGCAGAACAAAAAGTTGGGTGCATGCCTGCTGGTCTGTTGTAGGGAGCCACCTGGGCTCCTGATGGACAAGCATGGCTGGGGGGAAAGTTGATAAATAAAAGGGAGCATGGCGGCTTGGGGTCACTCCTGATAGTAACTAATGTATGTTGAGTCTCTTTTGTAGCACTGTACCCCGTTGCAGCATCAGAGGCTATATGGCCCAGCATCAGTTAGGGCTTGGGAGGGGCTGTGCTCCTGCAGCGGCAACAGCAGTCCTGACTATAAGAGAAAAGTCGACGTCAGACAAATGGTGCTTCCCGTGGTAGACTGAGATAGTCACCACATGTAACCATATCAAAGGAGGGGGAAAGACTGAAAAAGGCAATGATGTCAGAGTGCACCCAAAAGAGGTGAGTGACATTTTAAGGGATTGAGCAAAACAGAAAGACAAAGAGAAGGACAATTAAAAAACTCAAGCACAGTAAAGGGTGAAAATTAAATGGAGACAAACAAACAAAACTCAACTGTCATGAGAATACTTAATAATTGTTTTAAAAAAAGAGAGAAAAAAAGGTGATCCTGGTGACAGGAAAGCACAACACCACAGCACTTGTGGATTTTGATACCACCAGCCAGCATTAAAGAACATATAGTGAAGCTTAACAGACTTATCACACCACTGAGTACCATCAGGCATAGCCGATGACCCATCAGCATTACCTGTCCAACAACAGAGATCACCCCAGGTGGCCTTGCAACAGGGAGGGGAGGCACACATGCTTCCCTGACAGCACTACCACCTTTCAGTAAGTTGGTTGATCTGGCCACTGTAGCCCCTCCCCCAACTGGAAGATGTAGGTTGGACACCTGAACAACTAATTCTGAGCCACTATAGAGACGAATAGCATAGTGAAGGTCTCTGCTACTGTACTTCGCTGAAAAAGTGGTGTACAAGCTATTTGAAAATCTCCTTGGGATAGACGCCGACCATGAATTTGACATTGCAATAGCTGCATGGAATGCCTGTTTCAATCTCTAGCTTAACCTGGATAACAAGCTCTTCAATTTGCGACAGTCTCAACAGAGGGAAGACGAGGCAATGAATGGTTTCTGTTTGTCTAATGCAATTAGAAAGAACTTCCACTGATAATGATCAATGAAAATACGTGAGAGCCCCTGTCGTCCAGGGTTGCAGGTCTTCAGTGCTGAGATGCTTGATACTTAGCCCACCAGGTATAGGGTTGGAAGATATACTGATACCGGCAAGATCCTATGAACTGCTAAACAGTATAGTGGAAGAAATGGAAGTCACCATGACAAAGGGACCCACACATCCAAGTAGCACTGCAGTGGTAGAAGTTGAAGAAGAAGTGGGTGATGCCAGACATAGAAGAGCCCTGCCACCTTGGATGACTACAGCGCAGATGTCAAAACTGTAGGCTAAACACCTACTATCTTGACAAGTGCTCCTCTCAAGGCATAGCATGCTCCAAGTGTGACAAGGCCAATCATTTTGAATGTGGATGCTAAGGAAGAAAAAGAAGGTGGACATTTCCTGGGTGCCCTACCACACTTAACAATAGATGAAGATCACCCAGGCACAAAAAGGGCAGCAACACCTGGCAGACTAAGTGGCAGTGTGGGGCAGGAAGACAAGGAAGAAGTCTTCTTGATATCCTACTCTAAGCAGGTCAGAAGTGGGTGGTGATCTCAACCTATTTGTGTGATAAATATTACGGACACACGAGTGACAGCATTTATCAACACTGGTGCGTCAGTCAATGCTATGGACATTAAACAGTACCTGGCTCTGAAACCAAGACCCCAGTTTACCATAACATGCTATATGATCTATGTATATGGGGGCAGCAACCTTTACCAAAGGGAGGAGTCACTGAAGTAAAGCAGCCATCAACAATGGGGATGATGAGACTCATGCCTGCTGCCACATAACCAAAGAAGGAGAAAGAACTCTCCTAAGATGCTACACAGCAGAAAACTTAAGTATAGTGGGTTTTGGCCAGAAGATACAAGTGTTAACTGGATGATATACTCCAAATCTTTCCTCAACTATTCCAAGGTTGTGAATGTCTCAAAGGCATATATTTAAGCTTCCTATTAACAAAACTAGGGGATCAAAGGCCCTTAGACACAGATGAGTGTCTTTTCATCTATGACCGCTACTATAGAAAGAACTAGAGAGAATGGAACAAGTGGATGGCATAGAGAAGGTGCAAAAGCCTACTATGTGGGTGTCACCGATGGGCATCACAATAAAGTTAAAACAGTCAGAGGCCATCCGGTTGTTTATCAACATAAGGCTGCCTACATGTGGTAATAAGCCCAGACCAGCAGCAGTCCTCTCACTTAAATATGAACACACAAGAGACCTGCATCTGCCACAGTAGTAGTGCTGAATTGCTGCCACGTGGAGATTTGAGGAGACAATAGTTTGTATTGTATCAGACGAAGTCTCTGAGAAAAAGCAAGTTTCAGTTTGTTTTGGTGTGGGATTCACTGGGCTCTTGCATGGGCTTCATATGGCTCCAATCCTAAGCAGGTGCGGGGTGCCGGGTCTCATTAGGGATGTCAACCTGGCTGATGCGTAGCACAGAGAATCGCTCTCCTGTTAGAATCTAAGTCCAGGCAGCATGTCACAAGAAAAGTTGTGTCAACTTATTAAAGTAACAGTCATCTAACTGTCCTGTATCATTTTTTTTTATCTCAACGGTGTGATAATACTATTATCTGGCTAAGACAATAGAGTAGAAGAAAATCACACACAAAGTAATGCATTTTTGTGTCCTTCTGGGGATTAGTATATGGCTATTAGGCAGCAATCTAACAACTACCAGGTTAGAAAAAATATTTTTTGTGAAACACTGACATTTGTGTTGAAGCCTTTTGAGACTGTGTGGGGCAGGCGCACATCTTTCATCTTCATGCTTCCTTTGCTTCAAGTGAAAATCTAGTTTTTCAAATATTCTGTAAAGTGAATTGTGTAACTATTTTGTGACTATGTTCAACATACCATCTCCAACATGTTTCTCAGAACAGGCAGTGAACCTCATATGAAATGGGATCTTTGCCACTCAGTTTTCTTGGCATATATGGAAGTACTAGAAGGAGAAAATTGTCCACCAATAAATAAATTAGCTCTATTAAACTTGAGCTTAGGTGGAGAAGTTCTCAAAGAATATAACATTTTACTGTTATTAGAGAATGTAAGGAACTTGAATGTCTTTGATTATGTCACACACAAGTTGCATATTAGATTTGGAAAGAAAGTAAGAACTGTGATGGGAAGATTTAAGTTTTATTCATGCGCCCAGAGAGGAGATGGGTCAATTGAGAATTTTGTATCAGCAATAAAAGCTTTATCAACATCATGTACATTTGAAACTATTGGGCATGATCAAAAGTTGAGGGATCATGTTATGATGAAAACTAAATGCAAAAAAGTGCAATGAGGATTATGGGTAAGATAAGGAATCACTTTTAGTGCAATGGTGAATATTGTGTTTGACAAAGTAGAGGTGGGGATGAGGTAATATCAAGAAGGGTTGGATTTCATACTGATATTACTGCAGTGAAAGGAAATAATAACTCTAGTCTAAAGGAAAGATAGAGAATTAGAATTCTAACAAAGTGCAATTATCTTTTTACAGATGTAGAAGCTGGTACCATGTAGGTGGCTTTAAAAATTGCCCAGGAGTTGAAAGGCGTGACCAAGAAACATGGCTGACAAGATGTGATCCCCTGAGCTCCCGGCTGGCCTACGTTGGCATCCTGAATCATCCTGCCCGCACTGCAGGCTGCAATGATGATACCAGACCCAGGAACAATGGGTGCATCTGGGGGCAAAATTACTGCCAAGATCAGCCCCCCCACGGCACTGCGCCTGTGCACATAGGGGCAGATTGAGGCGGCGCACCCTTGCCTGCTGGTTGTGAGGTGCCCCTCTCTGGGTGGTCCCTCTGTAGTGTGGATCCCGGCTGTTAGGCCTGCTGGCTTTCTGGAGAGATGGGGGCTTGGATCCCCAGTGAGACAGGACCAGATTGAGGTCAGCAGCTCACTCAAAGCGGCCGAGGAGGCACACCATACTGGACCAGAGCGTACATCAAGCGTGGTCTGAGTGGCCCATCAGGCCACTGCAAGGCTGTGATGCATTAGTAGGAGCCATTGGCTCCTTGCTGAGTCTGTGGCAAGGGGGCACCAGGTTCCAGCTCTGCTCCTTCCCAGGGCATGGGGGCCTCCTTCAAGTCGCAAGCACCTGCAGCTTCCCATGAGCCCTGGCCCCCGTTGTCCCCCTGCAGCACAAGGGTCACGCTGCCTGTGAGACAACACCTCCCATCCTGTATGGGAGGCTTAGGCGCTACCCCCGGTCCTAAAGTCAGTGGAAACTGACCCTCAACCTGGGCCCAGGGGCATGGGGAGTCCCCTGATGCCCACCTGATGTGACGTCTCTGGAGGTAAGTGGCTGATTGTGGAGAGCTCCCTTTCAATGTGGGTGGAAGCCCCAAGCTGACCACTGCTTAAGCTGGTGAATGGCCCTTCGGTGGGGCCAAGAGGGTGACTTGGGGACCTGACTTGTGGCTGTTCGGACCTAGAGTGGAGGTAGCCCACGAGGCTATTAGCAGATGGGCTGGACATGAGCTCCTACCCCATGATGATGTGCCAGGGCACCGGCAAGGTTGCCTGTCAGTGAGGCTACCGGGGGGGCACTCTGTGGGTGCTGGACCGAGAAGGCAGGTGTGGGGTTGCACTATAGTCTGGTGGAGGATCAGGAGTGGACTGATTATTGAGGCCTACTAACTGGTGATCAGGTGAGATGCCTGGAGGCTGCCTGGAGAACAGAAGCTCAAATGGACTAGGACTGAGCCTTGAGCACTGAGCTTGTGGAGTACGGAGGGAGAGCTGGTGCCAGCCACCTGTGGAAATACAAGTGGGCGAACATGAGAGGGCACTCATGTGGGGTGACTATGGGCAAGGACAGATCAGCGCACCCGCATTCCACTAAGACCATTATTCAGTATACATGGCTACATCTGCAGCCCCAGAGATTCACCAGACAGGAATGGGCAAACATACTAGAGGACTCCCCCCACATGGGATCAGGAGTCCATTAGAGCTGTGCTGCTAGCAGCCATTCACAGTTCACGGACTGCTGTTGAACATGAAATAGAAACTGTCTCCATTGATGTAAATTTCCTCCAAGCTGATCTGCAGAAGGTAGGAGATAAAGTCACCACCACAGAAGGTAACATCGAGGCTCTGCTGGGTGAGGTCATGGCCCTTAAGTGGTAGATGGTACATATGTCCACAGTCTCTGGTGAACTTGAGCACAGAATAGAGGATACAGAGGGTCGCTCAAGATGCTGCAAAGCGTGCTGGGATTCCCAGAGAGAGTGGATGGGAATTTGGCTGCAAATTAGCTTGAGCACTGGGTGAGGAATGAACTCCAGCTGCAGGGATTATCAGACTTCTTTTTGGTGGAGTAGGCGCACAGGGCTCAGGTGCCCCCTCTGCCCAGGAGGCCCCGCTGAGGGCATTCATTGCAAAAATTACTGCAACAAGGACTGCATTATCTGCACCTCTGTGAGTAGACAGTGCCTCTCTTCAAGAACTGTCGGATAGCCATTTACCCGGACAACACTAAAAAAGTGCAAAAGGAACGTCAATCCTTCCTGAGTATTAAGAAAAAAATCAAAACAATCCATCTCAAATACATGATTAATTACCCTGCAAGACTAAAGGGCATCCTGCAGTGAAAAGTGTACTTCTTTGACAATCCTGAAGAAGTATGGGAATAGCTGGAACTTTGGGGCAAATCTGCTGCTCTCTGACCCAGTGGTGCCTCACATGATGGCTCGGGATCTCAACATTGATGGGGCCCCAAACCGCCCTGTTGGGTATCGCTGGGACCTCGGCCCCTTGAACTCACGAAGAGTGATGATCCGGGAGGATGACACCATGCAGAGGCATAGCACTGAGACCCCAGAGATGGCGCTGGATGATGGAACCCTGCCTCCTGAGATTGGGGCAGAGGTCGAGGCACCTGGCCCTACACTAGACATTGTGCCTGGTTGGCCCAGAGGTAGGGAAGGCTGATGGTGGTGGCTGCAGATGAATGCTCCTGGTGCTTTGGATTGTTGGCAGGGTGGAGTAATGCTAGTGTCTCTAGATGGGTTGTGTCTAGCATTGCACAAATGCGGGTTGGACAGGAGCTCCTGGGGAGGTGTTGGGCTGATGAATGTGGGGTGCATGGTGGTGTTGGGAAAGTGGCAACCAAATACCGGGCATTTGTAGTGTGGGCTGGTCTGGTCCCTCTGTTGGGGCCCACACATCGTGTGTATAGTTGCGTGGCTGGTTGGAAGTTGCTTGAGTCTACCTGTCACTGTTGGACAGGCAGGGATGCTGTGCAGGTCCTGGCAGATGCAGTTGGTGGGCATATGTACTGAGTATGTGGCACTATGTTTGTCTGTGGGTGGGGGTTTAATTGATTTGACTCTGATCCTGTTTATGCAGTGGCTGGGGTTGGTCATGCTGTGGTGGGGGATGGTACGACACCTTCAGAATTTTTGTCCCAACAATGGAGGATGACTTCAGACTTCTGACATGGAATGTCAAGGGCTTAGTATCATACATAAAGATGTACAGAGTGCTTACTTTCCTGAAGCAGTATAAGATTGACATTGCATGTTTACAGGACACTCATTTAGACAATGCTGGAGCCACACAGCTAGCCTGGAAATGGTGGTGGCAGGTGTTCCACTCCTCCTACTCTACCTATGCCAAGGGGATCCTGATCTGGGACGGGCTGAGGATGTCGTTCTCCTTTACATATATTGAGGCTAATGTGGAGGGTCAATATGTGTTGATGCAGGGGACACTAGATGGGAAACCACTGACATTGTTAAGTTCAGATGCCCCTAATGTAGATGACCCCTCCGTCTTCCCAGCAATTCAGGACCTAATGGTGCGGGAAGCAGATACACCCACTGTCTGGCTAGGAGGCTTTAACTGCATAGTGGTTGGGGACCTTGACAGGACTCCACCCAGGGAGAGCACTAAGCCCCGCATGACAGACACACTCCTAGAGGTTATGCGTAAGATAGGCTTAGTGGATATCTGGCGAGCCCCACATCCCACACAGAGGGCATATGTGAGTCACTCGCAAACTCACAAAATGTATAGTAGGTTGGACAGGATACTGGTGGGTGGGGTCCCACAGACCGAAGACATGGAGGTAACACACCTGGCACAATTCCTCTGTGACCACTCCCTGGTTTTCCTCACCTTGAAATGGGGATGGGGAGGCAACTCGGAGTTAGACAGCATGGAGGATGCCAGCCGACATATTCACTGACCCAGTCAGGAAGGAAGAGCTCTCTCAAGCTATAATGGACTGTTAGAAATGGGGTCCTTGGCTGACAGTCAGGTTACCCCCTCCTCAAGCAAGGACCCTCACTCTAGTCAGGGTAAAAGACAATCACCCTTAGCTAACCCCTGCTTACCCCTTTGGTAGCTTGGCTTGAACAATAGGCTTAACTTAAGAGTGTTAGGTGTAATGTATTTGTACCAACACTCACATTAACTTAATGAAAACACTACAAAATGACACAACACAGGTTCAGAAAAATAGGAAATATTTATCTAAACAAAACATGACCAAAACGACAAAAATCTACAATACCCAAGTCAAGTTATCAATTAAAAAGCAAAAAGAGTCTCCCCGTAGTTTAAAACACACACTAACACTGTTGGAGTGAAAATGTACCTTGGGTGTGTCAAAAATAATCCTGCACAGGGCTAGTGTGCGTTAAAAAGGGCTTGCGATGCGTCAATTTCACTCACGAGCGAGACCTTGCGTTGTTTCTCCTTTTGTTGGGTCAGGGCACGTCGTTTCTTCTCCCCGCAGGAAAGCGATGCGTTAATCCGGTCAGCACTCTCGGGTCCGGGCAGGCCTTGCATTGTTTTTACATGCCCAGCAGTGTTTGCGTCAGAAATCCAGCCGCACGATGATCCGTAAACCTCGCAGCGTGGGTTGTGATCTCCCAGCCTCCATCAGCGATGCTGCGCATCGTTTCTCCAGATCCGTGTGTCGATTCTTCGGTTGTGTTTCAGGCAAGTGTCGTTTTTCAGCCGCAAAGCCGGCGGCACGTTCTTTGTTCAGCCGCACATCGCAGTCACACTGATCTTTTCCCCGCACGGTGCTCTGTGCGTGGATTTCCTCCTCTTAGGCTGCCAGCTTCTCCTTTCAGGGTCCCAGGAACTGGATGGGCACCACAGGGCAGAGAAGGAGTCTCTCCAAAGACTCCAGGTGCTGTCAGAGAGAAGTCTTTGCTATCCCTGAGATTTCAAACAACAGGAGGTAAGCTCTAAATCAAGCCCTTGGGGATCTTCACAAGATGGAAGGCACACAAAGTCAAGTATTTGCCCTCTTACTCTGGCAGAAGCAGCAACTGCAGGATAGCTCCACAAAGCACAGTAACAGGCAGGGCAGCTCTTCTTCCTCTGCTCTTCAGCTCTTCTCTAGGCAGAGGTTCCTCTTGGTTTCCAGAAGTATTCTAAAGTCTGTGGTTTTGGGTGCCCTTATTATACCCAATTTCTCCTTTGAAGTAGGCCTACTTCAAAGTATAGTCTCTTTTGAATGTGAAATCCTGCCTTGCCCAGGCCAGGCCCCAGACACTCACCAGGGGGTTGGAGACTGCATTGTGTGAGGGCAGGCACAACCCTTTCAGGTGTGAGTGACCACTCCTCCCCTCCATCCCAGCACATATGGCTCATCAGGAAATTCAGGCTACTCCAGGTGGGGGACAGGCCTTCAAGATCACATGCTCGGCCAAAAATGTAATTATAAAGGAACTCATTAGCCCTTGTCCTGGAGTGTGGGGACAATACAAATAACCATAGTTAGGTGTAGAGATTAAAGACACGTATATCTTCTTTTCTTCTGTCTTTATCTACATGAAATCAGGATACATGCCATCTCCAGCAGAGCCTCTCACCTTCTAGCTTCCCCTCTCTGTCTCCTTTTTCTTCTCTCCCCCAAGAATCCATATGACCTAATAACATTCCAGCTTCAACCCACTGCTTACATAAGTACACTATGACTATCTTCACACTAGGTTTTCAAATTGTTTTGGCATTAAACATGTACTCATAGGAACAATTATAAGTTGACCCCAACAGAAATAGATTTCTTTATATAACTAGCAGAAGCAGAAGCATGCCCTCATTCTTCTTGATTATGTACTTGAAAAAAAGGGGGAAAGAAATATTCCTATCTCGTGAATTCATTCTACTGAAAGAACAAGCATAATTGTGACAGAAAAAAAGGAATTATTACCCTGTCAAAAGGCCTCATGGAATATTGTCATTAAGGCCAGTGTTATTAGTATTTAGCCTGATCACCCATCTCTATTCTTTTTCTAGGAGTATCGTTTCACAATTAAGCACTTCAGGCGCATGTTCAAGAATCACCCAATGATAGTTCGACACTCTATGTTTTTGTTCAATATAATGGGTGGACATTTTTGTAGTTGATCTGCCACATCTCAGGTTGCTATGGTGTTCCCCTCTCCTGGTTTTCACCTTGTGAGTTGTCATCCCCACATAATACAGTCCACAAGGAAAGGTTATTAGATATATTACTCTCACTGTATTACAATTAGTGAAATTCCTTAGCTCCCATCAGGTGTGGTTGCTGAAGGTGATAGGTTTTGTGGACTTGGTCAAATAGCATATGTTACACCCTCTGCAGGGGTAGTGACCTGTTACTTGTGGAAGTGTGTGTGTGGCCTGTCTGGTGCTACTTAAAGATTTTTGTGGGTGAGTATGCACAAGTTGGTCCCTCAAACATTTCCCTCAGCTATGAGAGAACATGGGTTTTGGTATGTCCAAACGGTCATTATTATGGATCCGCCAATGCTTACTGGTAATTGTACTCACTTTGTCTAAGGCTACATTGAAAGTGATGATACAAATTAGCCTATTATTTTTTCTTTCAGTGGTGTATTTTTCAAAAGAGCTTCCCTATTATTGTTCCGTGCAGGTTTCATTGCTCTTTTCCCGATTCTTGGTGGGTACTTCCTCACTTTCAGCTTTGTTGCTAATTTTGAAGCTTGATTTTCGTAATCACCTATATCTAAGCAATTTCTTCTGAGCCTCAGAAACTGGCCAAAAGGGATGTTCTTCCTAATACGACGTGGGTGAAAACTATCATACATCAATGAGCAATTTTTAGCAGTGGGTTCTTGTGTGTACTTGTTTTCTAAACCTCCTTGGTCAGCTATGATGTTGAGATCCAGGAATGCCAGTTGACTGTTACTCATCATGTGCCTGAATTTTAGGAAATCATTCTGTGTTTTCAGTCAATCCATGATATTAGTGGCAGTCATGGCATCCCAATGCCAGATGACTAGGAGGTCATCTATATATATCTTTTCCAAAGGGAGATTTTTTTCAAAGAAGGATTGTGTGCACATAGGATTTTGCATGTCTCTAGGTGGTGTATATACAGGCCAGCTATACTCAGTGTGAAAGTACTCCAATGCTGGTCTTGTATTTTTGGGGAACCCTCAAATAAAAAATAAAAAAATATTTTTTTAAACCCATTTGCAGCATTCCATGACAACATTCCTGGGTGTCTGGTACTCACAATATACCTCAAAAAGTACATCCTCTAAGATGTTAAGTTAAGAGTCTCCTGTTGGGGGAGACTCCTGTATAAGCTTTCTATGTCAAGTCCCAAAAGTAGTTGAGATTCAGGATTGAAGTTGACATTATGTTAAGAGACGTAATACATTTTTGGTGTCTTAAAGATGTGTGCTTGTGTCTTGCACTATATGTCAGAGAAAGGCATCTGCAAATCTCAACAGAGGTTCCAAGACCAAACGTAACCCTGAAACTATGGGGCCTCTCAGCAAGTTCTCTAAATTTTTATGAATCTTAGGGATAGTAGGGGGTGACCTACTGACTAGAAAATCCCCTTCGTACTTGGTGATCCATGTGTTAGCTAGACGTTGTTCTATCATACTGGCGATTTCCTTGATTAGGAAATCAGTGGGATCTGTATACAGACATTCATAATTTCTCTTGTCACTGAGAAGGAGGCACGGCATTCAGTATGGTATGCCTCAGTTGATTGAATAACTATCACCCTCCCCCTTTCTCTGCTGGTTTTATTACAATGTTTCAGTCAGATACTAACTACTTTATAGCTGTTATTTCTTCTTTTGTAGTGTTGTGAAAGGTTCTAATTAGGCTAGGGTCAACTTCCCCAATATCCTTCAGGACTGCCTTCTTGAAAACCTGTATTTCTACTGGGACCATAGAGGGTGGAGGGATGAGAGTGGATTTTACTCTTAGGCCAGTGTCACCACGAGTAGTCTCCTCTAGTCTCCTCTAGTGGCTTTCCAGAAAAAAATGCTTTAAGTTTGATTTTCTAAATGAACTCATTAATTCCACAGTACAGTCTAAATTTATCCAGAGCTGCTGTAGATACAAAACCTAAACCTTTTTCCAAAACCCCACTCTGGGGGTTCTGTAAGTGTTTTACCACTGAGATTCATGACCAGGCTTGGTAATTGAATGGGCTTCCTTCGACATGCTCATGTCATCCCTGATTGTTCTGGGATGATTGCCCCTTGGACTTGGTTCTTTCTCTTGCCCTTGAAGCGGCCCCTGTCTGACCCTAAAAAATGGTCATTGTGTATTGTATTGATATTGATGGAAAGATACTTTACACTGAGTTTAATGCTAGGGTATAAGTAATACAGTGCCACTTGAAAAAATGGGCTCTGGGCCGGGCTGCTCCTATCCCTACTCCTCTTTGCACTTATCATGGAGCCCTTGGCAGTCTGGGCTAGACGGGACCTGCTGGACTAGGTTATACAACCAGGGGATGTATGGCACATTATGGTGGGCATTACAACCCTGGCGGTCGGTGTTAAAGCAGCGGTAAAACCGCCAACAGGCCGGCGGGAAAAAAAAATTGAATTACGACTGTGGCGGAAACCGCCAACATAGACAGCCACTTAAATACTCTGACCACTACGGCGGTACAAACACCGCAGCAGTAACCGCCAATATTCAGGCGGAGGACAATGTACCGCCCACACTATTACTACCCACCAATCCGCCACCTTTTCCGGGGCGGATTCCCCGCGAACAAAAACACAGCGGAAACAGGACTTCGAAGGGAAAACGCTCACCTCTACACAACTCACGAGGAATCAGGACGCCATCAAACCCGAGCTCCAGACCCTGCCAGCATTTATCTTCCTGCTCCTCTACCAGGAGCACGAATGCCGGCGGCGAAGACAGGCGGAGGACAATGTACTGCCCACACTATTACTACCCACCAATCCACCACCTTTTCCGGGGCGGATTCTCCGCTAACAAAAACACAGCGGAAACAGGACTTCGAAGGGAAAACGCTCACCTCTACACAACTCACGAGGAATCAGGACGCCATCAAACCCGAGCTCCAGACCCTGCCAGCATTTATCTTCCTGCTCCTCTACCAGGAGCACGAATGCCGGCGGCGAAGACAACGGTGAGTACTGCACCTACGACACAGGGGAGGGTGGAGGGAAAAAACAGTGACACACACACGCAACACTCCCACACTCACCCACTACAACACAAACGCTAATACATATTGATACATAACAATTATACCCCCCAGCACCCCAAGGAAGAATGCAAGGACAAAAGGAAATGAGTCGAATAATTGTGATATATTCAATTACATACATCAAAAATATTTACAAATACATACATTTATACTATATACAATTATATACACCAAGAACACAAGTCCAAGGGATTCCACCATCATAGTCCGTGGATCCCTGGGCCCAAAATGCATGGGCGAGGACCACACTCAATACCCGATCAAAACGGAGAGAACACTGCAGGGGCATCAGATAGAAATAAAACAGGCACCTCAGGGGGAAGGGAAGGGGGGGGGGCACCTCAGCCGGTTGAGTGCACGACGCCAGATCCACGAGGGGGATCCATGCCCACTGTTCAATCCTGGGGAGTGCAAAGCCACAGTCTCTCAAGTCTCTACAGTGGGTGGGTTGCCCACTGTGCAATCCTGGGGAGTGCAAAGCCACAGTCTCTCAAGTCTCTACACTGGTTGGTTTGCCCAGTGTGCAATCCTGGGGAGTGCAAAGCCACAGTCTCTCAAGACTCTACAGTGGGTGGTTTGCCCACTGTGCAGTCCTGGGGAGTGCAAAGCCACAGTCTCTCAAGTCTCTACAGTGGGTGGTTTGCCCACTGTTCAATCCTGGGGAGTGCCAAGCCACAGTCTCTCAAGTCTCTACAGTGGGTGGTTTGCCCACTGTGCAATACTGGGGAGTGCCAGACCACAGTCTCTCAAGTCTCTACAGTGGTTGGTTTGCCCACTGTGCAATCCTGGGGAGTGCAAGCCACAGTCTCTTAAGTCTCTACAGTGGTTGGTTTGCCCACTGTGCAATACTGGGGAGTGCAAAGCCACAGTCTCTCAAGTCTCTACAGTGGGTGGTTTGCCCACTGTGCAATCCTGGGGAGTACAAAGCCACAGTCTTTCAAGTCTCTACAGTGGGTAGTTTGCCCACTGTTCAATCCTGGGGAGTGGAAAGCCACAGTCTCTCAAGTGGATAACAGTCTCCACTGGTTTCTGGAGGGGGCCTTGTGCCCAGAGTGCTTCATCCTGCCAAGGACTGAGGTAGTGGATGTGAAACTCCACTGGTTCTGGAGGGGGCCTTGTGCCCAGAGTGCTTCATCCTGCCAAGGACTGAGGTAGTGGATGTGATACTCCACTGGTTCTGGAGGGGGCCTTGTGCCCAGAGTGCTTCATCCTGCCAAGGACTCAGGTAGTGGATGTATCTCTCCACTGGTTCTGGAGGGGGCCTTGTGACCTGAGTGCTTCATCCTGCCAAGGACTGAGGTAGTGGATGTCATTCTCCACTGGCTCTGGAGGGGGCCTTGTGCCCAGAGTGCTTCATCCTGCCAAGGACTCAGGTAGTGGATGTATCTCTCCACTGGTTCTGGAGGGGGCTTTGTGCCCAGAGTGCTCCATCCTGCCCGTGGAGGACTCAGTTGCGTCGGAATCATTGGCGCTGACTGGCCTGCGGGGCTGCTTGCGGCGGTGTCCTGGGCAGAGGTTCAGCTGATGGCGGTCTTGCCCTGGCCTGCGGGGATGCTGGTGGCGGTGTCCTGGGCAGTGGTTCAGCTGGTCGCGGTCTTGTCCTGGCCTGTGGGGCTGCTGGTGGCGGTGTCATGGGCAGTGGTTCAGCTGGTGGCGGTCTTGTCCTGGCCTGCGGGGCTGCTGCTGGCGGTCCTGTCTGTGGCAGCGGGGCTGCTGGCGGTCGCTTCCTGGGCAGAGGCGCTGCTGCTGGCGGTCCTGTCTGTGGCAGCGGGGCTGCTGGCGGTCGCCCCCTGGGCAGCGGGGCTGCTACTGGCAGTCTTGTCTGTGGCAGCGGGGCTGCTGGCGGTCGCTTCCTGTGCAGCGGGGCTGCTGCTGGCTGTCCTGTCTGTGGCAGCGGGCTGCTGGCGGTCGCCCCCTGGGCAGCGGGGCTGCTGCTGGCGGTCTTGTCTGTGGCAGCGGGGCTGCTGGCGGTCGCTTCCTGGGCAGCGTGGCTGCTGCTGGCAGTCTTGTCTGTGACAGCGGGCGGCTGGTGGTCGCTTCCTGGGCAGCGGGGCTGCTGCTGGTGGTCCTATCTGTGGCAGCGGGGCTGCTGGCGGTCGCTTCCAGAGCAGCGGGCTGCTGGCGGTCTCTTCCTGGGCAGCGGGGCTGCTGCTGGCGGTCCCGTGTGTGGCAGTGGGGCTGCTGGTGGTCACTTCCTGGGCAGCGGGGCTGCTGCTGGCGGTCCTGTCTGTGGCAGCGGGGCTGCTGGTGGCGGTCTTGTCTGTGGCAGCGGGGCTGCTGGCGGTTGCTTCCTGGGCAGCGGGGCTGCTGCTGGCGGTCTTGTCTGTGGCAGCGGGGCTGCTGGCGGTCGCTTCCTGGGCAGCGGGACTGCTACTGGCGGTCCTGTCTGTGGCAACGGGGCTGCTGGCAGTCGCTTCCATGGGCAGCGGGGCTGCTCTCGGTTGCTTCCTGGGCAACGGGACTGCTGCTGGCGGTCCTGTCTGTGGCAGCGGGGCTGCTGGTGCTCGCCCCCTGGGCAACGGGGCTGCTGCTAGCGGTCTTGTCTGTGGCAGCGGGGCTGCTGGCGGTCTTCTCCTGGGCAGTGTGACTGCTGGCGGTCTAGTCTGCTGTGCTGATCTTCCCAGACTTGCCAGTTTCACTGTGCCCCTTTCCCACCTTGTATGGTGTCGCATCTGTCTCCCGTACCCCTGGGAGCGGCTTTGGTGGCTGGTTTCTTTCCCCTCTCCCGCCGGGCACTGGCCAACTTTTGATGCTTGACAAGTGGGGGACTGTCCGTGCTGTGGATCCTTGCCACACTGCCTGCCCTGCTGCCTGGTGCACTCCATAATCCTGTGACTACTGGCACCACTGGTCCCGCCGATGTTGTGGCTGTGGTGCTAGGTTGGGACCTGGAGAGTCGGGCCCTAGGAGACTGACGGGGTGGGGGAGGTGAGGGAAGGAGGTCAAGGCTGGCCAGGAAAAGTTTCTTAGGACCACTGGGACGGGTAGCTGGAGGGGGTTTGGGAGTAGAGGAAGAGGTTGTGGTTGTAGGAGGTGTACGTTTGCTGACTTTGGGTGAAGGTGCATGGGCTGGAGGCTGTCGTGAGGTGGATGGCTGTTGGGTGGGTGTGTGGCTGCGTTTGTGTACCTTGGGAGGTGGCCTCACATACACAATGGGAGAGGACACAGGGGACGTGTTAATGGTAGTGGGGGTGGTGACTGCACGTGTGCGGGGTGTGGTGGTGGGTGTGCTGGTGATGGACGTAGTGGCTGAGGATGTAGTGCATGCAGGTGTGAGTGGAGACGAGACAGGGAGGGAGGAGGGACACGAGGAGGAAGGGGACACAGTGGAGGCAGTGGATGTTGGTGTGTCTGCATGTGTGTGATGCTTGCGTGAGTGCCTGTGGGATGTGTGGTGCTTATGTTTGCCAGAGCTTTCCTTGTGTGTTGAGGTGTGTGCATGCTGGTATGATGGTGTGCTTGGGATAGGCTGAGGTACAGGGATGTGGTCTGGGTGGAGGAAGTTGGAGGGGGGAGGCTAGAGACAGGGACAATGGCTGCCATCAGTGCTGAGGCCAGATTCTGAAAAGCTCGCTGAAGGGCTGCCTAACCAGAATGAACGCCCTCTAGGTATGCATTGGTCTGTTGCAGCTGCCTCTCTACACCCTGGATGGCATTCAAAATGGTAGACTGCCCAACAGTGAGGGACCTGAGGAGGTCAATGGCCTCCTCACTGAGGGCAGCAGGGGTGACAGGGGCAGGGGCTGAGCTGCCTGGGGAGAAGGAGATGCCCACCCTCCTGGGTGAGCGGGCAGGGGGCAAAGGCTGAGGGGCTGCTGGGAGGGCGGTGCTGGTAGGGGGGGTGGCGGCTGTACCTGTAGATGCGGGGGGCACAAATGGGGCCACCACCGCAAGGGAGCTCCCATTAGAGGAGGAGTCCGTATCGCTGGTGTCAGCTCCTGTCCCCGCCGTGGAGCTCCCCTCGCCCTCCGTCCCACTGGTGAATTTGGAGTCCGTAGTGTCGCCCTCCAGGGCCATGTGGGATGCAGCTCCCTCCTGCTCCGGTGCCACTGCTCCTCCACCTGATGATGCTAATGCACACAAGTACAGGGAGACCACAAAAAGGGGGGGGGGAGACAGAAGAAAGACATGTTCAGTGCATGCAATACTGCTACCGTTGGCGGACACGACAGACACAGAAGCCCCCTGCACTACGCTGCGCACTTGTGGTCCACTATTCAATCCCAGAGACATGGCTTACAAGGCTATGGCCGATTTCTGCACACATGGATGTCACAGGAGCCTGACTAGATGTAGTTGGCACTGTACACAGGTGGGGAGGGGTGCCACAGGCCTGCCTGAAGAAGGGAACTTAACTAGCAAACTCGCCCTGGCCTAGGGGAACCCACAGCCCACCTCCCCCACCCAGACACGTAAAATGCGTTCTGAATTAACAGAATGAGAATGTACTCACCCCCTTGTGGCTGCTGTGATGCCCTCAAGCGCCCATCCAAGTCCGGATACGCCACCGCCAGGATCCTGAACATCAGGGGGGTCATGGTGCGACGGGCACCCCTCCCACGTTGGGAGGCCATCCCCAGCTGGGCCTCCGCCATCTTCTTGGTCCAGCGGTGAATGTCCTCCCATCTTTTCTGGCAGTGGGTGCTCCGTCTGTGGTAGACTTCCAGGGTCCGGACTTCCTTGGCGATGGTACGCCAGATGTCTTGCTTCTGGTGGGCGCTGACCTACAGGAATTGTACAGGGGGAAAGAGAAGTAATTACCAACTGCACCGTCACAGTCATCGGCTCGCATCCCTACCATTGCTATGACGCACATGCACTCACTGTTGTTTCATGCACGCCTCATTCTCACTCCCCCCCTATCTTTCATCTACCCCACTCCACACAGGCATTGCCCATACAGCATGCTCACAGTGTACTTACCTGTTTGTCTGGAGGACCTTAGAGCAGCGTGTACTGGGGAGGACCACATCCACGAGTTTCTCCAACTCCTCTGTGCTGAAAGCAGGGGCCCTTTCCCCAGACACACGAGCCATTGTCTCTTCCAGACTGAGGTCACAGCAGCACTTGCAGTGTAGGTCCTCTCCTGTCGAAGATCAGGTATTGAGTGATTGAACAGAGAGAAAATGGCGGTCACGTCCACGGCGGTGTGTACCGTCACCGCCGGCGTACATCGTCATTGGCTCCTGGGACCCATAGGGTCCAATGTTAACCAATGCAGAATTGCGCCGCGGTCTTCGACCACCTACCGCGACGGTGTACAACGCCAGCGCAGATACCTCATATCCCCTTGTCCCACCTTACAGGTCAGGCAGCCGCCATTTCAGGGGCCAACATGGCTTTATTTTTGACTGCGTCACACATAACTAGGCCTTGCAGAACCACTCATACAGGCAAATTTCAATTTATGAATATGTTCAGAGTAAGCTGTGTTTACGTACCTCAGAGTTGGTTGACTCTGTGCTCGCTGTTCTCCTCCATAGGCACCGTCCGCTGGGGCATGTGAGGAGATGGCGGCATCCTCCGGTGTACAGACCGCTGGTGGACCTATCGACAATGGAGGAAAGACATGTGATCATCACCTACAGGCTTGATCGTGCCACAATCCAGGAACTGTGTGCCCAGTTGGAGCCAGACCTGATGTCAGCTATCCGCCATCCCACAGGAATCCCCCCTCAAGTGAAGGTGCTGTCAGTACTCCAGTTCCTTGCAAGTGGGTCATTTCAAACAACAGTGGCCATAGCATCAGGGAACCCAGGCTAACCCACCACCCCAACAACACCATGGACCTGGGGGCAGTGGTAGTCGGCACAACGTTCAGGGGACAGAGGCCCAGGAACACAGGGGAACTGGGAGGGCTGCTGTGTGACAGGGGGAGGACAGGCCCAGGGAACCCACTCTCCACAAGGCCCTCTCCAACATCATGGGAGCCTACCACCATTCCCAGGAGATGATGGCAGCGGTACTGGCCAAGTTTCAGGAGACCCAGCAGCTGCAGGAGGAACAGTATTTGGGGTTCAGGGAGGAACTCAAGTCCATCAATTCCACCCTGGGCACCATTGTAGGGGTGCTGAAGGAACTCGTGAACACCAGGAGGGACACTGTGGCGCAACAAGGAGCCCCTGACACTAGCCTGGACGATGAACTGCCCACCACCTCCGCCGGCACTAGTGGACAGGGGGCACCGCCAAAGGACCACCACACCAGCACCCCACCCCCTGCAGATGGAGAACCACCCCGCAAACGGTCCCTGAGATCCAGGACAAAGACAGAGAACAATGCCAAGACCCCCGCCAAGAAATGAGACCACCCTGATTGTCATCCTTCTGTCCCACTATGTCACCCTGTCCATCCTTAAACTGCCCCAGCTCCACTTCCTATGCCCACTTGGGCAATGCACCTGTGAGACTAATAAACTGGACTCTGCCATGGACATTCCTCCATCATCACCCCTCACCATTTTGCTACCCCCTCCAATATTGAGCACTAAAATAAACACCCTTAAAGCACAAAACAATCTTTGGACAATGCACCTGTGAGACTAATAGACTGGACTCTGCCATGGACATTCCTCTACCATCAGCCCTGACCATTTTACAACCCTCTCCACTATTGAGCACTTAAATAAACACCCTTAAATCAAAAAACTATCTGGAGTCAGTCTGTGCTTTCGAAAATGTGTATTTGCAATTACAGTGGCAAAATGCTATATCAAATGTAATGTCAACATACCTATGTCACTAGTCCATGCGAAAACAAAGCAGATATCACACAGTGGGACCCACATCTGTGAAGTTGTAAGGGAAAGTGACAACTCCGTGACCATTCACTGGGTGAAACTGACAGACAGATGAGAGGTAGAAGAATGAAATCAAATGTAGCAGGCTGTGTTGTCTTCTTACCTGTGTCTCACTAGAAGTATTGCAGGATCACCGTATTCCTGTTGTCTATGTCCTCTTCTTCAGCTTCCTCGTCTTCACTGTCCACAGGCTCCACAGCTGCCACAACACCTCCATCTGGACCATCCTCCTGCAGAAAAGGCACCTGTCGTCGCAAAGCCATGTTGTGAAGCATACAGCAGGTCACGATGATCTGGCATACCTTCTCTGGTGAGTAAAATAGGGAACCACCTGTCATATGGAGGCACCGGAACCTGGCCTTCAGGAGGCCGAAGGTCCTCTCTATAACCCTTCTAGTTCACCCATGGGCCTCATTGCAGCGTTCCTCTGCCCTTGTCCTGGGATTCCTCACTGGGGTCAGTAGCCATGACAGGTCGGGGTAGCCAGAGTCACCTGCAACTTTCGAGGGACAACTGTTAGACACACACTAACCCTTAGGGACAACCCCAGACAACTATCTACACTGTATAGGGTCCATTTCCTCACCTAATAGCCACACACGGTGCCTCTGGAGTTACCCCATCACAAAAGGGATGCTGCTATTCAGCAGAATGTAAGCGTCATGCACCGAGCCAGGAAACTTGGCGTTCACATGGGAGATGTACTGGTCGGCCAAACACACCATCTGCACATTCATTGAATGGTAACTCTTCTGGTTTCTGTAAACCTGTTCACTCCTGCGGGGGGACCAAGGCCACATGTGTCCCATCAATGGCACCTATGATGTTGGGGATAGAAATCACCTTTCACTGTAGGCAAATCCTCCACCTGAGGGAAAACGATGTAGCTCCGCATGTGTTTCAGCAGGGCAGAAAACACTCTGGACAACACGTTGGAAAACATAGGCTGGGACATCCCTGATGCTATGGCCACTTTTGTTTGAAATGACCCGCTTGCAAGGAAATGGAGTACTGACAGCACCTGCACTTGAGGGGGGATTCCTGTGGGATGGCAGATAGCTGACATCAGGTCTGGCTCCAACTGGACACAAAGTTCCTGGATTGTGGCACGATCAAGTCTGTAGGTGATGATCACATGTCTTGCCTCCATTGTCGACAGGTCCACAAGCGGTCCGTACACTGGAGGATGCCGCTATCTCCTCACATGCCCCAGCGGATGTGCCCTATGGAGGAGAACAGCGAGCAGAGAGTCAACCAACTCTGAAGTACGTAAACACAGCATAATCAGAAATATTAGCAAATCGACATATGCCTGTATGAGTGTTTAGGCAAGGCCTAGATATGTGTGACGCAGTCCAAAATAATGGCATGTGGGCCCATGAAATGGCGACTGCCTGACCTGTAAAGTGGGACAATAGGATATGAGGTAACTGCGCTGGCGTTGGACACCGTCGCGGTAGGTGGTCGAAGACCGCTGCGCAATCCTGCATTGGTTAACATTGGACCCTATGGGTCCCAGGAGCCAATGACAGTATGCACCACTGCGGACGTGAGCGCCATTTTCTCTCTGTTCAATAACTTGATACCTGATCTTCGACAAGAGAGGACCTACACTGCAAGTGCTGCTGTGACCTCAGTCTGGAAGAGACAATGGCTCGTGTGTCTGGGGAAAAGGACCCTGCCTTCATCACGGAGGAGTTGGAGAAACTCGTGGATGGGGTCCTTCCCCAGTACACGCTACTCTATGGTCCTTCAGACAAACAGGTAAGTACACTGTGAGCATGCTTGGTGTGGATGGAAGATAGGGGGGGGGGGGAGAATGAGGCATGCATGAAACGATGGTGAGTGCATGTGCGTCATGCCAAGGGTAGGGGTGCGGGCCAATTACTGTGACGGTGCGGACGGTAATAACTTATCTTTTTCCCCTGTACAATTCCTGTAGGTCAGCGCCACCAGAAGAAGGACATTTGGTGTGCTATCACCAAGGAAGTCCGGACCCTGGGGGTCTACAACAGACGGAGCACCCACTGCCGGAAAAGATGGGAGGACATTCGCCGCTGGAGCAAGAAGACGGCGGAGGCCCAGCTGGGGATGGCCTCCCAACGTGGGAGGGGTGCCCGTCGCACCATGACCCCCCTGATGTGCAGGATCCTGGCGGTGGCGTATCCGGAGTTGGAAGGGCGCTTGAGGGCATCACAGCAGCCACAAGGGGGTGAGTACACTCTCATTCTGCTGATTCAGCGCGCATTTTAGGTGTCTGGGTGGGGGAGGTGGGCTGTGGTTTCCCCTAGGCCAGGGCGAGTTTAGTAGGCAAGGACCCTTCTTAAGGCAGCCCCTGTGGCACCCCACCCCACCTGTGTACAGTGCCAACTACACCTAGTCAGGCTCCTGTTACATCCATGTGTGCAGCAATCTGGCATAGCCTTGTAACCCATGTCCATGGGATTGAATAGGGAACTCCAAGTGCGCAGCGTAGTGCAGAGGGCTTCTGTGTCTGTATTGTCCGCCAACTGTAGCGGTATTGCATGCACTCAACATGTCTTTCTTCTGTCTTCCCCCCCTTTTTGTGGTCTCCCTGTTCTTGTGTGCATTAGCATCATCAGGCGGAGGAGCAGTGGTACCGGAGCAGGAGGGAGCTGCATCCCACATGGCCCTGGAGGGCGACACTAAGGAGTTGGAATTTACCAGTGGGACGGAGGGCGAGGGGAGCTCTATGGCCAGAACAGGAGCTGACACCAGCGATACGGACTCTTCCTCTGATGGGAGCTTCCTTGCTGTGGCGGGCCCATCTGTGCCCCCTGCATCTACAGGTACAGCTGCCACCCCCCGTACAAGCACCGCCCTCCCAGCAGCCCCTCAGCGTTTGGCCCGTGCCCGCTCATCCAGGAGGGTGGGCATCTCCTTTGCCCCAGGCACCTCAGCCCCTGCCCCTGTCAGCCCTGCTGCCCTCAGTCAGGAGGCCATTGACCTCCTCAGGTCTTTCACTGTTGGGCAGTCTACCATTTTGAATGACATCCAGGGTGTAGAGAGGCAGTTGCAACAAACCAATACATACTTGTAGGGCATTCATTCTGGTCAGGCAGCCCATCAGCGAGCTTTCCTGACTCTGGCCTCAGCACTGATGGCAGCCATTGTCCCTGTCCTTATCCTCCCCCCTCCAACTTCCTCCACCCAGACCCAAACCCCTGTACCTCAGCCTATCCCAGTATGCACACACCTCAACACACAAGGGAAGCTCTGGCAAACATAAGCACCACACATCCCACAGGCACTCACGCAAGCATCACACACATGCTGACACACCAACATCCACTGCCTCCATTGTGTCCCCCTCCTCCTTGTCTCCCTCCTCCCTCCCTGTCTCGTCTCCACTCACACCTGCATGCACTTCATCCTCAGCCACAACGTCCATCACCAGCACACCCACCACCACACCCCGCTCACATGCGGTCACCACCCCCACTACCATTCACACGTCCCCTGTGTCCTCTCCCAGTGTGTCTGTGAGGCCACCTCATAAGGTACACAAACGCAGCCACACACCCACCCAACAACCATCCACCTCACGACAGCCTCCAGCCCATGCACCTTCACCCAAAGTCAGCAAACGTACACCTCCTACAACCACTACCTCTTCCTCCACTCCCAAACCCCCTCCATCTACCCGTCCCAGTGTTCCTAAGAAACTTTTCCTGTCCAACCTTGACCTCTTTCCCTCACCTCCCCCATCCCTTCAGTCTCCTAGGGCCCGACTCTCCAGGTCCCAATCCAACACCTCAGCCACAACAGCTGCTGGACCAGTGGTGCCAGTAGTAAACGGCTTCTGGAGTGCGCCAGGCAGCAGGGCAGTAAGTGTGGCAAGGAGCCAGAGCACGGACAGTCCCCCACTTGTAAAGCAAAAAAAGTTGGCCAGTGCCCGGCGTGAGAGGGGAAAAAAATCAGCCACCAAAGCTGCTCCCCGGGGTACAGTTGGGGGTGTGGAGACAGCTGCGCCACCATCCAAGGTGGGGAAGGGGCACAGTAAAACCCGCAAGTCTGGGAAGATCTGCACGGCGGACAAGACCGCCACCATCCCCGCTGCCCAGGACACCACCGCCACCATCCCCGCTGCCAAGACACCGCCGCCAGAAGCACCGCTGACCAAGACACCGCCGCCACCATTCCCGCTGCCAAGGACACCGCTGCCACCAGCCTCGCTGCCCAAGACACCGCCGGCAGCAGCACAGCTGCCCAGGACACCGCCGCAAGCAGCACCGCTGCCCAGGACACCGCCGCCACCATCCCCGCTGCCAAGCACACCACCACCACCAGCCGCGCTGCCAAGGACACCGTTGCCACCAGCCCTGCTGCCCGAGACACCACTGGCAGCAGCACCGCTGCCCAAGACACCGCCGCCAGCAGCACCGCTGCCCAAAACACCGCCGCCAGCAGCACTGCAGGCCAGTGAGCGGCAATGATTCCGACACTACTGAGGCCGCCACAGGCAGGATGAAGCACTCTGGGCACAAAGCCCCCTCCAGAACCAGTGGAGTATCACATCCACTACCTCTGTCCTTGGCAGGATGAAGCACTCTGGGCACAAAGCCCCCTCTAGAACCAGTGGAGAAAGGCATCCACTACCTCTGTCCTTGGCAGGCTGAAGCACTGTGGGCACAAAGCCCCCTCCAGAACCAGTGGAGTATCACATCAACTACCTATGTCCTTGGCAGGATGAAGCACTCTGGGCATAAAGCCCCCTCCAGAACCAGTGGAGAAAGGCATCCACTACCTCTGTCCTTGACAGGATGAAGCAATCTGGGCACAAAGCCCCCTCCAGAACCAGTGGAGAAAGGCATCCACTACCTCTGTCCTTGGCAGGATGAAGCACTCTGGGCACAAAGCCCCCCCCAGAACCAGTGGAGAAAGGCATCCACTACCTCTGTCCTGGGCAGGATGTAGCACTCTGGGTACAAAGCCCCCTCCAGAACCAGTGGCGAAAGGCATCCACTACCTCTGTCCTGGGCAGGATGAAGCACTCTGGGCACAGAGCCCCCTCCAGAAACCAGTGGAGAATGTTATCCACTTGAGAGACTGCGGCTTTGCACTCCCCACGATGCAGCAGTGGGCAAACCACCCACTGGAGAGACTTGAGAGACTGTGGCTTTCCACTCCCCAGGATGCAGCAGTGGGCAAACCACCCACTTGAGAGACTTGAGAGACTGTGGCTTTGTACTCCCCAGGATACATCAATGGGCATGGAGCCCCCTCGTGGATCTGGCGTCGGGCACTGATCCGGCTGAGGTGCCCCCCCTTCCCTTCCCCCTGAGGTGCCTGTTTTATTTCTATCTGATGCCCCTGCAGTGTTCTCTCTGTCTTGTTCGTGTATTGAGTGTGGGCCTCGCCCATGCCTTTTGGGCCCAGTGGTCCACGGACTATGATTATGGAATACCTTGGACTTGTATTCTATATTTGTTTATAGTGTGAATATCTTAATATATGTATATATTTTTGATTACTGTCTTCGTATATATTACAATAATTTGACTAATTTCCTTTTGTCCTTGCATTCTTCCAGGGGGGGGCAGGGGGTGTAACTGTGATGTATCTTGATGTATTAGTGTGTGTGTTGTTGTGGGTGAGGGTGGGGGTGGGGGTTTTGCGTGTTGCATGTGTGTGTCACTGTTTTTCCCTCCCCCCTCCCCTGTGTCGTGGGTGCAGTACTCACCGACGTCTTCGCCGCCGGCGTTCGTGCTCCTGGTAGAGGACCAGGAAGATAAGGGCTGGAAGAATCTGAAGTTCCGGTTCCATGGCATCCTGGTTCCTTGTGGGATGTGTAGAGGTGAGCGTTTTCCCTTCCAAGTCCTGTTTCCACTGTGTTTTTGTTTGCGGGGAATCCGCCCCGGAAAAGGTGGCGGATTGGTGGCTTGTAATAATGTGGGTGGTACATTGTCCTCCGCCTGTCTGTTGGCGGTTACCGCTGTGGTGTTTGTTTGTACCGCCGTGGCGGTCGGAGTGTTAAAGTGGCTGTCTATGGCGGTTTCCGCCATGGTCGTAGTTCCATTTCTTTTTTTCGCCGGCCTGTTGGCGATTTTACCGCCGCTTTAACACCGACCGCCAGGGTTGTAATGACCACCTATATATGTACACTAGTAATCAGAACTAGGCATAGAAAGTGATAGAAAACAGTGCCACTAGCAAAAGACAATAGTGACCCTGGGGTGAGCTCAGACCATATACTAAAAAAATTGAATGAGAATGCAGGACCCCCACCTAGGTAAGTGGAGTGAGTAGAGGGGAGCTGGGGGAATTAGGAAACCCCAAATGTAAGTACCACAGTGTACCACAGTGTCCCCCAGTGACCAGGAAAAAAGAAGTAAGTTACTGGATTTTCCCCAAACCACCCAAAAGGACTAAAAAGAAGATAACGCAACACCCAGCGGTGGATTCCTGAAGAGGAAGATCTGTGGAAGAAGGGGACCAAGTCCAGAAGTTGTAGGAGTGTCCGGTGGTGGCACGAGTCACTACCCACCCACCCCATGATTGCAAGAGTTGTTCGACGAAGACGGTCAGCAAGGCAGCCCTGGAGATAGAGAAAAGTTCCTGGAGGATACAGTTGACGTCCCGCACTGGATGGAAGATTGCAGTCGGTTAGTGGCATGGAAAAGCCACCAACAAGCCTTGGTAAAGGCAGAAACCACGATGAAGCAAAAGTAGAGCTGCCTGGGACAAGCAAGGTCCAGGAGGACTCAACCCAGGAGAGAGTCCTGGGGGGACCCTCAGCAAGGCAGAGAGTCCATAGAAGAAAAGGCAGCCCCCACTGGAGACCCACTGGAAGAGAAACCATGAGTCGCAGAGGAGCCCACGCAGCACAATTGGAGAAGGGTCCCACGTCACAGGAGAAGCACGCAGAGGGCTGGGGTTTGCATGAAGGAGTGCTGGGGGCTGAGGCTACACGAGGCCTGAAGATACCTTAGAGGAGATGCCAACAAGCCTTTGTAGCTGCAAGAGACGCAGTGCATAGGGGTACTGTCCTGCAAGGGAGTGACTCCTTCACTCCAAGGGAGATTCCTTCTTCTTTCTCATGCAGGCTGTAGACTTGACGCCCTCAGGCAATGCACGTATGGGGAAATGTTGCAGAAGGTGGAAGGAGCCATGGAAACAATGATGCAAGCAGAGTCTTTGTCATGGATGCAGACTGTCCATTCCTGAAGGGTCCAGTCACTTTTCCAGTGGCTAGAAGTCAAAGTAGACGTTGCAGAGGAGTCCTGCTGATTCTTAGGACCCACCTTAGACGAAGACCCTAAATAGCCTTGAAAGGGGGATTGGTCACCTAGCCAGGTGACCACCTATCAGGAGGGGGCTCTGACGTCACCTGCCTGACCTGGCTACTCACATGCTCCCAGAGGCCTCTGCCCACCTTGGGTTCAAGATGGCAGAATCAAGGGACCACCTGGAGGAGCTCTGGGCACCACCCCTCGGGTGGTGATAGACTGGGGAGTTGTCACTCCCCTTTCCATTGTCCAGTTTTGCACCACAGTAGGGACTGGGAGTCCCTGAACTGGTGTAAACTGGTTTATGCACAGAAGGCACCAAATGCACCCTTCAAAGCATACCAGTGATTTGGGGAGGCTACCCCTCCCAAGCCATGTAACGCCTATTTCCAAAAGGAGAGGGTGTTACCCTCCTCTCCCAAAGGAAATCCTTTGTTCTGCCTTCCTAGGCTTGAGCTGATCAAGCAGCAGGAGGGCAGAAACCTGTCTGAGGGGTGTCAGCAGCTTCGGCTGCCCAGAAAGCCCCAGAAGGCTGGTAGGGGTAATGCTGGGGGTCCTCTAAGGAACCCCCAGAGTGTATGGAATCATACGTCCAATAGTGGCAATAGTATTGGGGTATGATTCCAACATGTTTGATACCAATCATGCCCAGGTTCAGAGTTACCATTATGTAGCTGGACATAGGTAGTGACCTATGTCCAGTACATGCATAAAATGGCATCCCTGCACTCACGAAGTCCAGGACAATTGAACTGGAGTTCGTGGTGGCACCACTCTGGGTTATGAGAGCCTGCCATAGGGGTGATTTTCAGTGACCTGGTGCAGTGACCTGTAGTGAAAAGGTGCATGCACCTTTTCATGAAGGCTGCAATGGCAGGCCTGCAGTCACATTTTACATGGACTCCCTATGGGTGGCATAATACATGCTGCAACCTAAGGGGATCCGCTGGTAGCTCAGTGCCCTGGGTACCTGGGCACCATATACTAGGGACTTGCAAGGGGGTACCAGTATGATAAATGTGGGGTGTGTGTTGTTCAAGCAACCAAATTTACAGGGGCAGAGCATAGTCACTGGGGTCTTGGTTATCAGGATCCCAGTGAACATAGTCAAACACGCTGACAACAGACAGAAAATGGGGTAACCATGTCAAGAAAGAGGGTACCTTCCTACAAATAGTCACTGACAATAGCCTGCATTTCATATCCAAAGAATTTGTTGAGTTTTTACAGAGATGTAGTGTTGTGCAAAAACAGGTGGCCTGTGAATAGACATATTGAGAGGATTAATTGTGTAGTGAAATCTATTTAGTTAAAGATTGGTTTGTCTTGGAAGAATATGTTGCAGGCCACTTTATTGATGGGTAGGATTTTTTCAAATTCAGTCACTTGAGTGTCTTGTTTTCAAATGTTAAGAGAACACACATCTTGTTCTATACTTATTCCTTGGTAGTTTAAGAATGTAAGGAGAAAGAAACAGTGGCTGATTTCAGAAGTGTTCACAGATGTGTAGAAGCTTACGAGGAGAGGATAAAAGAATGTGCTTCTAAGAAAAAGGGAAAGTTGTATGACAGACATTTTCCTAACGTGTATGAGTCAGGATTGAGCATTCCAGGAATAATATCAAGGGATTTTCAAAGTGGTTGGATCCTTTAAAGTGGTGGAAATATTCAATAAGGGAGTGAGATTGAAAGGAAGTGAACTATGGAGTTTGAGAAGAATTTCTAGATTGAGGGGAAGGAGTGGTAGTAGACTTGAAGACATCAGGAGGTTGAGGAAGAGAATGAAGAGAATGTAGTTTTTTTATTACAGAAGTGGGTCTTCATCTAAGCCCCACATTGATACACAGTTGGATGCAGACGGTAGCCAGAGTTTGGACGGCCTTGAGGGTCAGAAAGATGAAAAGTTAAATTAACAGACAACATGGGGGAGGTTTCAAATGCAATAGTCAAAAGTTCTAAACCTGAAAGACAAATACTGAGAATGTTAAGAACTAAACAATACATGGTATGCATTAGTTTATTTTATGATTTTATACATTTCTAATGTTATATTACAAACCTTTTGCTATAATATTCCTTTATTTTACGTTATGTTTAAATGTTTTTGTTGAATATATGGGAAGATGTGATAAAAACAGAGAAATGGAGATTAAATGGCCATGGATGGGCATGGAGTTCAAGAATGAGAACATTATGTGAAGATTGGCGAGAGACTGGAGCCTAGCAGCATTAAGGTGTGACTTGGGGCTGCTGCTGTAGCAACAGCCTAAACAATAATCGAAGTGTTCTCGTTGCACCTGTTTGTGTTCTTGTTATTACAACAGGAATGGGACTCTCAAGCAGATAAAATACTCTGAGGCATCAAAGCACGCTTCTCGATGACACAACTATGGCGTACTTTAATCCGAACAAAGACAATAACCTCATTCTAGACACCAGACAATAATGTATTGGTGCTCATCTAGTTCATTAGCAGGAGCAGAAATGAGGGGTGAACTAGGAGTTTACAAAATTCACATAGTTTATGTTTGCGTAATTATGCAAAGTTACGACTAATTATGTGAAACACAAATCCATCATTTCATACTCTATTTTAGTGATAAATGCATCCTCGCATCAAATTTTGGCAGGAGGATGCATTTAAACAAGAGAACTGAGAACAACAGTAGCTTCCATTATTTTATCCTGTGCATTTGTGGTAAATTTTAACTATGAATTACCACACCTTGCACCATTCGTGTTATGAGAGGTAACAGGCCATAAACCATTACTTTATTTGTTAGCAGGTATATAACAACATGCACCACTGAGAAAAGAGTGATTGACAATCCAACTCCAGAAATATAAATTCCTGGTAGTCTACAGATCGGGACTCGGCAACCCAGCTGATTATTTATTGAGATACCTTCAACTAAGGGGAAGAATAGGGACTGTGCTGGATGATGACACTGAAGGCTTTGGGGCATATTTACAAGGTTTGATGTATTTCTGCGTTGTGGCAGTGATGCGTCAAAACTTCTTGTGCTGCATCAGTACAGGTTGTGATGTTGTGTATGAATCCTAAAAACAATACAAGGCACCATGTTGTAAGGATGCGTTAGAAATTCTGACGCATCCGTGGGAAGGATGCTGTAATGCATCAGCCTCAAAAGTGGAGCATTGCTGGAGTTGGCCTTACAACTAATGCAACTTCAGCAATGCATAAAAAATCAGAGGCAATGCATCAGTTCTGACTGACACAAGACACCTATTGTGTTGTGACCAATGCAAAAGACTGTAAAATGGTGAAATAGCACCTTGTGCACTCTTACGTTGGTCCTGAATGTAATGTATGCAGTATGGCTATGTGTCACATTACAGTGGGCATAGACTACTTATGTGTATGTAAAGACCTGAGGATGTGTGACATAATGAGTGACAGTGTAATGAGAGTAAATGCAAATATATGTTGTAATGTTAAGTGGCCATACTTGTGTTCCCTACCTTGTGTGTGTGTACTTACCTGTTGTCTTTTGGAGTATGCTGGCCTGCACTTGGGGACCCATTCCTCCATGGAGAAGTAACAATCCTGTAGACAATGTCAAATGGCCTTGCTGCAGTGGACAATGATATCATAGGTGCCATGGGCCCAGGTTGGTCAAGAGGTCCTACAACATGATTGGCACATGTGTAAACCCACTACTAGTAGAGGGGATGTGAAAAACAGACATATTCCAGTGTTTAAAGTGACGTTTAATGGTCAAATTCCTGTTACAAAAGCACTGCATCAGTTCCTACACCTGGGTTATGAAGGCATAGGAATTCTGATGCATTTCAGGTTTTGAGAGATGCATCTGAAAGAAGCTTCACACAATGAAAAACTTGTAAATATCACTGTGTCAGTTGTGAGTGAGTTTTTCTGATGGAATGCTCACCCTGCATACATTGTAAACTGGGTGACACAGTCAGATCCCGCATAGTTTTTTTCTGACACAGGCCTTAAAAAATGTATGCATCCGGCCAAATGCATCTCCTTGTGAATTTGGAACTAACATAGCGCTGCCAGACCATCAAAAAAAATGCTCCTTGTGTAAATGCCCCTTTGTTTGTCCTGTTGGACTTTGCCCTACAATACGGAAGGTAGAGGAAGCCCTGCAACACCACCTCTGGAAAGATTTTCTGAGAACTCCAAGAGGTGAGGACAAACAGACAGACTGATGCTCAAACAACTATGGATAGTTAGAGAGATGCTCAGCACCATAGAAGAAGGCCTTCTCCTGAGAGGATGATGCGCTGTGGTGCTACAGCTGCTCCTGAAGCACCTCACAGAGTTCACCCACCAATGACATCAAGGAATTGTTAAGACAAAGTCCAGGCTAAGAGAAAAAAGATGGTTCTCAGGAATGAACGAAGCAGTAGTGGAGATGGTTAAAGCATGCAATGCCTGCCAATTGGTGAGAGAGGCAGTATGCCCAGCCACCATCATATTGGAGGAACTGTGCTCTGTGGACAAAGATCAGCATGAAATTTAGCAGCCTCACAGATGGCCAGTTACCAATAATAATAGTGGATGGGTCATCAAAATGTGTTATTGTTAACATTGCTAACTTCTATGGCGTTACAAATGGTACACGCTCTGCTGGAGAATATGTTTGCCACATTTATGATGCCTCTGGAGAATACTACAGATAATGGACCTCATTTCAAGGAGACGAGTTAAAGGAATACTTAAACCACTTATGGTTCAAGCACTGAAACATAGTGCTGCAGTGCTATTGGGAACTAATGCCAGAAAGTTCACAACCCAGGGATATCTGAGACCCACTAGAGTGATACCTGAGAGCACAGGATAATAATGGCAACGAGAGCATGCTCCTCATTGTGCATGCCCCAAATTGACATGGTTGTACCTGGTGCCTATAGCTCTTTCTGGAAGAATATCTTGAGGTGGTTGCATGCCGTTGGGGTACTTTGAATGTGATGTCAGCACCCTGTGAGCAGAACGCTGACCCACTGAGACCTTCCTAAGTGGTATCCCCCTTTGCTCCCCCCTTCCTCTTGTACATTGATTGCTATTATCTATCAAGTACTAGTTTTTATGAGTGGCTACTGGACCTAAGAAACGATGTAGACATCTGCCTGTTAATGTTGGTTGCATACTACATGTACCATTGAGATGTTTTCCTTGCTTTGTTGCATTAACTTTCTGTAATGTTTTGAACTGTTAATAAGATTTTTTTTTTAAAGAAGATAGTGCCACGATAGCCACAAGCTAACGGAAATGTGGAACGATTAGTTTGGTTGCTTAACAAAGCCCTTCACATTGACTTATAACAAGGAGAGGACTTGGAATGGTGTCCACACCATTTTCTGAGAGTGTATCACAATACGCCTCACAGCTCTATATAATACTTATCCATGTTACTCATGTTCCAGAGGCAGACACACAGTAGCATTTTGTCTGGACCCTCCTAGCGCCTTGCACCTCTGCATGTCATGAGGACCCAACAGTGGTGGAAGGAAGCCAATGAATATGCAAGCCAAACTTGGATGGTCTGCGATGCCCTGATTACTGTGAGTGATCAAGTGCTCATATTAGACCAACACCCAGGGTGGAAGTTCCAAACAGCATTTGAAAGTGGCCCATGGACAGTGGATTTAATAAAAGGCATGTGGTTATCTGCATCTGGTGGACTAGAAATGGTGACAGAGAACATTTTGTGGTTCAAGAGGATACCAGCAGCGGAAGTTAGAGAGGACGATGTGAAATCGACACTGAACATTCCTGAAATTCCAGTGATCGAACCGAGGGAACTGGGCACGCAATAGTTGCAAGATGGGAATCCAGCAGAAAGGTACCTCAAGAAGGAAGAACCATCAGTAGAGAAACCCAAATAGATTCCGAAATCAGAGATGTGACCAGAGACCAAACCCAGCTCCTAGCCAGGCCCAGCAAGATTACCTCTGCAGTCTCCAACAGGAGTCGCAGGAACAAGAAAAAGGACCAACAACATAACTAAAGTGGGGAAGGAAGTAGGGATCCACTGGTCCCTATGTCTGTTAGGGGTGCACAGCACACACCCTGATAGTTGGGTGCAGACAAGGATGTAAGTAAGGGGGGGTGGGGGGGGAGAGCGTGATCACTGAGCGTCACTCCCAGAATTTAACTAATGTGTGTGGAGCATCCTTTGTCAACCCCGTGCTCCTGCCTAGAGACATTTTAGTATGTAATATGCATTGGCTCCCTAGAGTGGCATGGCCATGGTGAAGGGGCAGCTGAAGTAACAGGGTTCAAGTCAACTTTATGACATGTACAAGACCTAAAGGACCCAGTCAGTGTACATTTGTAGTAGCCAATGGAGACAACATGGGTGGTTCTTTGTGAATATTATAACCTGTCAGCTTCTCAACGAAGCAGCTGACTGCGCGTAGGAAACACAGCTAGACGAAATCGAAACCATGTCATGAATAATAAACTGCAAGATTTGGATTTTAAATTCTATTTCACGAATGTTTCTTGTTTATCTTTTCCTAGCGGTCTTTGTCGCAAACTTTGCTCAGTTCAACTTGACTTTTTTATACAATGTAATAAATATCCCACATTCCTTCATTTGTCTACCTCACTTTTCTTTCTGTACAGTTTTCCTGTCCACCCGTAACAGCTTTATTTCCCAGTAGGTTTATGTGTGCACGACTCCCCTCCTTTTTGCTCACTGCGGTTGCGGTGTCCACATGTGATATTATACAAACAATATGATGTCACATGTGGACATTTTGAAGCATTGAATGGTGTTAAAAAAAGAAAAGGCGAGCCTGTCAAGGAGTAAAATATTTTCTTTTTAAGTCATACGAAAGGAAAAAAAACATGTCTAACTCTAAGGCCCATATTTATACTTTTTTAGCGCCTCATTTGCGTCATTTTTTGACGCAAAAGCGGCACAAACTTACAAAATACAACTGTATTTTGTAAGTTTGCGCCGCTTTTGCGTCAAAAAGTGGCGCAAATGCGGCGCTAAAAAAGTATAAATATGGGCCTAGGGCCAGATGTAGCAAGCAGTTTTGCCCATTCTGTGTCTATGGGAAAATGTGTTCGTACATATGGCCCTAAATGCGGTATAGCTCGAATGCTATAGAGCATCGCATCTCGCGTTAATCCGGCGCAAAATTTAACAAGAAAACAGCAGAAATGAAAAAAACATAATTTACTGTAAAACATTACAATTCTGTAATACTACAGGCACAGGTTGCCATAAAATGAAGATTTGCGCTGACGTTAACTAACTCACCACGTGAGATTCAAGTGGCAGAGCTGTATATCTGATTCCTGTCACTGCTTGTGGCTATTGCGCTTTCCAATCACAGTATCAGGCCATCCTCGTTGTTTAAAGCTGTACCATTTCCATCAGTTCTGGTTTTCACACTGGCGTGGTTTTCTGAAGGTCAAATTAACCACTGCTGCCAGCTGGACTCACAAGGGGTTTGGAAATGATAGGCCACCAGACACACGTTTCGCCGATGATGGTGATTGCCAGGCATTACCAATGATGAGAATTGCTCAACGAGACGCTTTCTGTAACAACCCAATGCAATTTCATTTCTAGTGATCATTGCACAGGGATATTCTGCATAATGAGAATATTTAATTGTATATGAGCGCTGGAGGAGTTTCTTTGCCTTTCTCGTTTGTTTAGTTGAGTAAACTGTTTAATTCATATAGGATTGCGGTAACGTGCATTGATCTTCAGAATGTGTTAGAGGTCGCCTACCTCATAAGGACCAGATGAAGGTGTTTTAGACTGAGTTGACTGTTGAAATCCATATCGATCGTAGGCTAAACCACATTACAGCTGGGTCTTCCTAGATGACAACCATGTAAGCGATGCTCTAATGGGGTCCAACCACTTTGTAGCTAACAATTACTGTATTTCACAACATCTAATCTGTCACAATCACAGTGGCGTAACCCCCACAGCTTCCGTTGTGCGGGGGGCGATGAGCAGCTCAGAACAGCACACTGACTGGGTCCAGCCCCTGGCCTGAGACCTTCTGATAGAGTCCAGTGGGGGCCCCGGTCCATGTACTTTGCAGGGAGGCCCCTCAAGTTTTGCCACCCTCTGTGCCATCCTTCTAGGTATAAAGGAGAACTACGCATTAGTCATTCAATTAGCTTTATGTTTCCTTTTCTCAAGATAAGTTTTGGGGCCCATAGATGGTCTGTGCTTTTTCTAAACAGAAGGAGACATTATTCAATGTTCTAATTCAACTTTTTCAATGAACACTAGCTTCAAAGTCAAACCTAGAAGTTGATTGTAAGGTGGATGCAGCACAGGAACAAGTTTGGCATGTAAAGGACACACACATTTTCCATTCCTATCTTTTTCTTTGCATCATACATTACTCAAATATATAGTGAATCATCTCCTGATCTGAAAAGAGGTTTGTGAACAGTATTACATGCCGGAATACAGCAGTTATAGGGGGTGAGGCCAAGATGGCGGACTAAGCTGATGCCTAATGGCGAGCTCCGCGTCCAGCTCGTAAATTATCTGGCATCCAGAGCTAAAACTGCTAAAAAAAATACCCCAGAGCCTCCTGCGGCACTGACTGAATAAGACAAGCCCCACTCTGGAGTTGGAAGTGGCCTGAAAGCGGGTGGACGATCACTGAGGCTCGGCAGGCCTGGAACGTGGCCTATGTGCCAGGACCGCTTGGATATCTGGAAGTGAGACCTACGTACGGCTGAGGAGCTCCGGGGGTTGGCAGCAGATGGTACAACAGTGAGGAGACAAAGACGCACAAATTCACAGAAATTCTTCTCCATAGAAATGGTGAACCGAACACCTAGCAGGCCAACCCTCCAACCCCCCAGGAGCCAGACTGCAGCCCATCGTGGTGTGACTATTCAATTATCGGAACAGAGACTTACTGCTCCAGCACCAAGGGCCCCTGGCACTGTGAAAATACACTTATCACTGACTACCCTGACTTCAGGATGGAAGTACACTGCCAGAGGAACTCCTATGAGAACATTAAGCAATGTCTGCGGGAACTGAATCTTAAATATGCTCTACTGTTCCCTGCCAAACTCAGGGTTATTGATGGAGACCAGTCCCATATAATCCTGTCCCTTGAAGATGCTTGGACTTGGTTGCATGCCAAAGGTTCCACACTGGCCCCGGAGACAGATGTGGACACAGAGACCTGGCTGGTACCTAAATTCGGAGGCGCAAATGTCGACCTGTCACCTCAAAACTAACTCAGGACCTGGTAGTGGCAGAACAAGAGTGGGCTGTCATGGACGTTTCCCAACATAGTGTGAACTCCTTCATGCTCCTACGCACAGGTGACCTGCCGGCTTCAGACTCAGAGACTGAGGAATTAAAGCAATCACTGATAGATCTCCTTCAAGGGCTGCAAATCACACCAAGAACTGCTGCTGATCTCTGAAGCACTCAACAGTAATTAGTAGAAGATATTCCTCCTATTCACATGCATTGATGCCTCCGCACGACCTGGTGGTAAGTGGGATCCTCAGATACATGGCGGGGGAGACATACACTTGGGTCTCCCCGCATGTTACCTATTCTACTTCACCATACAATGTGGGTCTGCAGTGTGGACATGCACTGCTATGTGCATTATGCAGTTGCCCTGAGGCTCTGCTGTGGGGGTGATGGGTGGGGGAACAGAGGATGTTACAGCTATGGCCATACCTGAAAACTCATGCACCATGTTTACACTGTTAACGTTTGACATAGCAAGGCATATGATCATGCACGTTTACATGTTATTAGGGCCTAATTTGGAACACATCATATTTGCAGGAGGCCTGGTTGTCCTGATAATTGAAACAGCTTGGCCGATAGCTGGAGTTCGGCTTTACACTTACCTATGTTGTCAGGCTGTACGTGGCCTGCTCTCCATCAACTGTTCCACATGGATACACTTAAATTACAGGCATTTACTATGCACCAGGTACATTGTTTATGGGATTGAGACATGAAACCAGATGGTGCTCAGGCCAGGGATGAAGAAGTTGTGTTACACAATTGTTTGAATGTTTTTTCCTTTTAAGCTGGCTGATAGGGTTGGGGGTGTGGGGAGTGGACAGGGGGGGCTGGTGATAGCAAAGGCATAGTCCTAAAACTCTCTCTGCCCATGAACATTACTTTTACTGCATTAACTTGGAATGTCGGGGGCATAGCGACCTCTGCCAGAAGGCACAAGATATATGTATATCCATGATGCAGACAGATACACCTAACCTGTCTCCAAGAGACACACCTTACCACAGGTAAGTTAGACAAATGAAAGAATCATTGGAGCGGGCAAATCTATGGGACCGGCTACTCAGCCTATGCTTGAGGGATACTTATTTGGATTGCTCAGGAGGTGCCCCTAGTAGCCTCCAGAGTGCTCATTGACACCGAAGGCTGCTATGTTATTCTGGAGGGGAAACTAGATGGATGCCTCTTCTTCATGGTGTCCCACTATTCACCCAGCACTGCACAGGGCACTTTTTTAGACACCCTTTCCCCAATTATGCTCTTGGATCTCCAAGCACCTGAACTATGGGATGGCGGCTTTAATTGTATACATGATACAAATATTGGCAGATCATTGCCCCCACTCCCGAGCACATTGGGTGTGCAGGCAACAAAGCACTTTCAGCAATGGTCCAGACAATCTGATTTGATTGATGTTTGTCGCTTGGGATACCCTAGGGAGGCAGAATATTCTTATTATGCCCCACGACATCTGGTACATACCCGCTTAGATTACTTTTTTTGTAATGTAGGATGTTGGTCCCTCATCCAGACCTCTAAGTACCTGGGCAAGGCCCTCTCAGATCACAGTCCGCTCCGGGTCACATTCGAGTGGGAGGGACAAGGGTGCCCAACCAAAACATGACGGCTTCATACAGAAGCATCACAAGACTTCTTACAGACAGACTTACAGACAGACAGTGGCCACACACATTAACAGATATTTTGAGGACAATGCAGAAACAGAATGGTCAAGAGGACTCGAATAGGAAGCCATGAAAGCTATTATTAGGGGGCACTGCCTCATCACGACCTGGGGCACTAAGGCAGTTCTTACCCACTCTGTTGGAATTAGCGACGCTCATACATACATTAGAGACAGAGGCAGTCACGCTGTCTGAAGAGTGTCCTCGCTTGGCAGACCTGCATCGCCAATACTGCGAAGAGACACAACAATTTTGTGCCCTGGACTATAAATCCTTCATAGCTCTATAGCACACAGATGGCAACAAGCCAGGGTACACTCTAGCCTGGCTGTTGCGCACCAAGACCCCTTGCACTCTGGTGGGCGCTATACATAATAAGGAAAGGCAGCTGAAAAATACACAAGCAGATATCAAGAAAGTATTCGCTCAATACAATGAACACTTATATTCCCCCTGCCAAAACCCCCTTGGATACAAATATTGGACTATCTGAACAAGATCATGCAGCCGGACTGTCCCTGTTGCAACTAATATATTTAGAGCAACCCCATATAGAGGAGATCTACCTAGCCATATGTCAGATGGCATGTGGTAAGACCCCTGGTACTGATGGGTTCCCTGTGGAATATTGTGCCAATTTTCGGGCTACCTTGCTCCACGGTTATTTGAAGTCTACCAGGAGGCACACCACCTGGGGACATTACAGGGTGCTCTGTGGGAGGCACTAATAGTGGTGCTCCCGAAACCAGGATGAGACTCCCTATTTGTAGGCTCAAATAGACCCATATCAATGTTGAACATTGATTATGAAATTTTAAGCAAGATTTTAGCTAATAGGTTGCTACCAACACTCAACTCACTTGTCTACCTGGATCAATGTAGAATTGTGCCACTCAGAGTGACACACTACAATATCCGGTTTCCTTGTCATATAGTGGATACGGAATCTGAGGGAGCTGACCCGCCGGTGCAGTCTCCCTAGACTTTGAGAAAGTGTTTGATATGCTTAGCTGGAAATACTTACTGCAGGTCCTAGAGAAATTTAGAGTGGGTTGGATCAAATTGCTTTATACCACCCCACAAGCCCGAGTCCACACCCACCATCAGATCTCATGCACATTCCCTATCCATAGGGGAACCCACCAAGGCTGTTCCCTATCCCCAGTACTCTTCGCTATCGCCATGGAACCACTGGCAGCCCTACTGTTTGCTAGGGGACATGACTGGGATGTTAAGGTGGGACCCAATTGGCACGTCATATCCCTCTTTGCAGACGATGTGTTAATATAGATCCGGGATCACACTGCCACCCTGTCCGATCTCTTTGACTTACTGGACTGTTTCAGAGACCTAACTGAACTCAGAGTTAATTGGGGCAAATCCTGTATTTTCCCTCTCCACCGGACAGACCCAGACAACCGAGTGACACTGAGTACAGGATGCCTCCCATGGTCCTTTGACACTATTTGTTACCTCAGCATTAACATTTATCACTCAGAGAGGGATTGAATCAATGGTAATTATGGCAAGTCATTAGCCTCACTTCGCCGCACCTTCAACTTTTGGATCTGACTCCCCCTCTCACCTATGGGCAGGGCCTCGGTGGCCCAAATGGTGGTCTTACTGTGGCTCCTTTACGGCTTTGATGGTGATACCGCTCAGATCCTTCTTCAAGAATCTGAAGATTCTGGAGTCAGACCTGGGTTGGGGGATTTCTAGGAAATGAGTGGCGATTAACCTGCTCCAGCCCCCTACCCTGGAGGGGGTGCCTGGCGGTCCTATGGCAAGAACTCTACTTCGCAGCAGCACAGTTACGATGGCTTATGTGATGGTTCCACGAGGACAAGACAATAGAGGGTGGCCTGGTCAGGGCAGATTTGAGAGACAAAAACATATAAAAATGGTTGTTCTCATCAGGAAGATCAGCCAAAAACTTGAGGAGGCTCACTTGTGTGATCAAACTGGCTTGAAACTGCTACATGCAACCCAAACGTGCACCAGCCCTCTACACACTACAGTTACTGCCATGGTGTCTACCAACTATGAAAAATCTACTGACAGCCCATGCTCGGCTCCATGGCAAGACACCAAACTCGCTCATCTGGGAGGCTTATATAGCGATGGGACCCTGGTTTCCCATCAGGGACTTCAGGAGCGATACCGGATAAGTGTGGGCCTCTTTTTGACATACACTGTACTCAGGACAGCGATAGGGGCGGTATGGGCTCTATGGCCGACTCAACCACCAGTGAACTTTGGCATGCTGTGCTTCCTGACCCACAGGGTGGGTCAGTGAATGATCTTGGTTATATACACAGCATTACAGGGAGATGGCCTAGGATACACAAAACAAAGCAAAAGAAAATGGGACACGAGACTAAACACGGACTGACCATTAAAAAGTGGTCCATGGCATCAGAATGAGTGAAGACAATCTTGTGAAATGTTCGCCTGAAATGTACCAAGTTCAATTTTGTACACCAAACCACCTTACGCCACATAGCCCATATAGGATGTTCCCTACGATCTCACTGATGTGCTCCAGGTGAGGACACATGAATGCTACATTTCTTCACATGGTCTGAGAGTGCCCGCTTTAATGCGCACCTGGACCCAGGGGCTATTGCATTTATCAGCAATAACAGATGTTAGTCTAACTCTTGACCCTCTCCTCTGTCTCCTAGGAGTCACAAGACAAACTAAACCCACTATGCACTATCTGAAGCTGGTTGACCTGACTTTGGTTCTATTTAAGAGGCTAAATGGCTTTGAAAGCCACTCAACCACACTCGGTGGAATGCTGGTTCAGGGTGACACATAAATGGCTACTAGCAGAGGCAGACGCCATAGCCCGTGACTGTGGGATACAAGGTGGTGCTGTTAAGACCACTAGATGAAACACGTATACACTTAAATTATTTGGCAGAATAAACTCACCTCTGCTGGATAACGACGCCTCCTGCAAAGATTTAGGTGGCTGATATGGCCGGGCCCAATTTGTCCTACACCTTCTGCACGCCTGCTGCAGCACAATGACTACACTGGACCTTGGATCTCTCCTCTCTACTGCCTCCTCCACCGCTGCTGTGGAGCGAGATATGCTACCTCTCCATTCCCCTCCCCTGCTCAGGTGGCCCACTGCTGGTCTATGTCCTACACATTCATGTTTTTGATCATAATAACCCTTGTTTACATAATCAGTGCTGCTCCCACACAATTAACCAGCCGGCGTATTATAGAAGCTACCGTTTCTGTTTGAATTCATTCATCACCATCAATATTTGGGATAGATATTGGACAGGGTGGGCTGCAATAAATTTTTAAAGACAATCATACAGTTGTTGATCATTATTACTCTCTCTTGACACCAACTTCATGTTACTGTGAATGTTATATAGCAAAACCATGTCATTGCCAATTGAGATGTGGAACTACAACTTACTCACCTTCTGTCAATTTTGACTGCTGCAATCTTGTTTGCTCAACGGTGATTGATACAAACGTAAGCAAAGAAATATAAAAAAGGAATACATCAGATATCTAACTAGTGAATAAATCAAATACGATCGACGTGAAATTCCATATTACAGATGCAATTGATTTTGACTAATTACAACTTATTACTGAGCAGCCTATGCTATGTAAATTATGCTTATGCACAATGTAAAGAAAACCTAATCGCAATTAAATACCAATATACTCTGCAGATTTAAGTACCCTTTGCCTCATCTGGCATTTCCTTCGATACTCCTTTCTTGGTGACCATGTAACTTTCAGAACTCAGCTCAGTTAATTGCTGCTTAATGTTAAACACTTTTTGGGTCGTCTAGAATAGAATTGTGGAATGGACACAACATAAACCTTTGTACACAAAAAAGTAATAGCGAAAGTAAAATTTTACAGTAGAGGACGGTCAGGCTCACTAACTCTGTGAATTTCATGTCTCCTCTCCATGCAAAGGCCACTCCATCCATCTTCGGTGTTGCAGATATTTATTGCCAGGTTGACTGGTCAAAGCCAGTGGCATAAACATGTTGACTGCTTCAAAATTCAATTCACTTGCTCTTGAATGACCTAGTCTCACAAGTACAGAAATGCAACTGCAAATGCCCAAAGTCAATGCAAGTGCCTGCTTTGCTTCCTCACAAGCTTGAAAATATAGGGAATGGATGACTGTGGACTTTTGCCAAGATTTATTTTTTTACAGTAGGCCTTGAATCTTTCTGCCTTACATACTTAAAAAAATGAGTACCAACTCATTCATTTTTAATTACTGAATTTGCTGTCGTGATTGCTTAGAAAGAATAATTATGATTGGACAAGAAAAAGAACCAATTAGTCATTTTGGGGTTAAAGAATGAAGAAAGGGTCACATTCATAATGTTGATTACAGAAGCGTGGATGGAGCACTTTTTTTCCAGGAGTAGTGTAAATATAATGTCAAGTGGCATTCAAATAGTTTGAAATGCCACGTTGGAAGCATTTTGTAAACGTGCTTCTGACGATCGCCCATATAAGAGATTATTTTGATTTTCATTATTTGGGATGGACAGCAAAGGAACAAGAAACGTCTCAAATAATATGCAAAGTGTGCAAATAATTTAAGGGCCCCTAAAATAACTGTTTATTGTGTCAGAATGAAAGACAGACAACTTGGTAGTTTACTTCTTTGAAAGTGATTACATGCCACAAAGGCGTAGTGATGTGTTTTGTGGATGCACAATAAAACAAGAAAACCTGTGTGTAAAAATTCAGTAGGCCCAATTTGTAAGATTCTGTGAACCTGGGATAATCAGAAAAAACTTGGGACGCACAACAGCATGAACATGATGTGCACATGCTATTGTGTGTTCGAACTTTTTATCCATAGACCTCGGCTGGGTTCGCTTTAAGAATCACCAGGGACCTTATTTGGTCCTGAGGAAGGCAGATTGACCAGTATCACAAAAAACAGTCGTAACTTGGGCATCGATATTGTGATGCTGGAGGTCTAACTACCTCCAAGCATCGATCTGTACTCTTTGTACATTTTAACTTTACAAGGGAACCCATGAATAAAATATACAGTAAAAGATACCCCAGAAGGTAATTTTAATTCTTCTTATACAAGGTTGCTCAGAGTAAAAAGATGAAGAGCTCCCACAGAAGAGGTCGAGCCCATCCGATGCCATTTTCCAACTGGATTAGGATTCTCTGATGAAGCATGCCACAGAAACTCTGTAAGGTGAGAGTGCGTTTCACTAAACTTCTAGAGTCTGATAGCAGGAAATGGGAGAAGTCAAATTAGAATCCCAAGAGATTCCATGGCATAAATCATACAAATAGAAGGCCTTATGTGCATTGATTATGAACTGTATATACTGGAAGAATTAATGTCCCTTGAGAGCGCTTCTATCTCCTCCCTTGGAAGATACGGCTCTGTCAGCATAGCCATACTTGATGAACAGCTCTGTTTGTTATATATACGTGCTAGTGACATTAACGTAGGTATTAGGGGTCTTCATTTGTGTAACTGACTGAGATAAACAGTGTTAGCCAGGAAAAGGCCGCAACCCTCGTATAATTTTCCTCTGATGGAAAAAACAACACATGTTTGAAATAAATTGTTCTTCTTTGTGGTCATTGTCTTTTGGTTTTATTGTTTTGCAATGTGCGGGGTGGGCAGCTGAGCAGGGCTAAGAAACTATAATCAATGCACTTTTCTAAAGAAGGCAGTAATTTTAGGTTGTGATTTTTAATTGAAACATTATGAGCCAAAATGGCACAACAATGAGCGGCCTCTTTTCATTCCAAATAGGTGTTCATGGCGCACTCTATTCTGTAAGGGGCAAACAGGTACTGGGGTAGTAGACTGGTCGTTTTCCTGCAATTATGTGCTTATTTTATTACTCAATTGGAATAGACCATTTCTTAATGCAGAGATGGGATTTACTTGTTACCCTGAATAAGAGGGACCTAACCCCCTGCGTTCTCCTTTCAGCTTCTCTAGTTAACCAAACGGTCTGATCTTGGGCTAAAGGTATAGAAATACGATTAGTCACCAGTAATAATTTAATTATAAACAGAGGAAAGGAAATACTGCAGAAGTTCCCTGGTGTGGGTTTATACACATTTTCCGGGGGTACCGCTTGATTGTTAACTTGACCTTCCAGTGATATTAAAGCTCTATCTTTGCAGCGACTGTGCACTTCTGTCACGCGCTTGAACCTGCTGAACTCCGTCTGCTTCCATGACTGGCTCTTACAAAGAAGCCCAAGCTTTGCTGAGATTATCAGCCTTGTCATCCGGGACGTCCTTTGCGGCTGATTTGTTGTTCACTCTTCACTTCAGTGTCAGCATCTAAATACTACCCACAGTGACTCCCCTCCTCCCAAGACTGGCTTGTTTACACGCAGCTATTGGCCTAAAAACAAATGGTCTTCGAGGTGACTTCGAGCAGCCATCAATAACTCGCACTACCTGCTCCATGGCACCGCCATCAAAAAAACTGTCATCCTGCCCGGCAGAGCATGATGGATCGTCAGGCATGTGGGAGATGGATTGACCATCAGAGTCCCGAAGGACTACGAGGTAGAGAAGTTGCCGTAGCTACGCAGGGGGAGGGGAGGGGTTGTTTGGGGAAGAGGGTGTTGCGCGGGCATCTGAGGCCCGGATCAGCCCATAGTAATCTTTGGCCCCCCAAATGTCCAAGGCAGCTGGCACAGTATGAGGGTGTAGGAGTTCAACAGGTTAATGAACAATAAAAATGCCTTTAAACTTTGCTTTTATCTTGTTGCATTTTCTACATGTTCCAAGACAGGTTCAATGTCAGGCTATGCCTTCTGTTAAATTGCTGTTTGTTCTTTTCAAATGTTCTTTGACTGCAAATGGACAGGATTTTGTAAGGGAACTATGTGACATTCTCTCAGGGGTACAGACAGGGCAACTAGAATTGTGCCACAGAGGAGGCCAAAATTAGGCTTCAGTGTGGATTAAACTATGTGGCAAGAAAATACAAATTATGCATCTTAAAGTGGCACATTTTGTGATAGCATCACTTCATTATTTTCTAATTTTTACACTTAAGCACTGTCTGAGCAAAGGTGTCACTTCATAAGTACAGGTTCACATCCACATACAGCTGTAAGTAATTGAAAGGTAACCATTCAACCTTTGTGAAGGACTTCCACTGGGGAGCAGCATGTTTTACAGCATTTTTAGTTTAGAGCTGTTTGAGCTAAAACAAAATGTGTTTTTTGTTTAAATCTGCAGATTATGCAGTAGATGATGGATTAAGTGGCAAATGCGGCAAATTCATAATTATGCAGAAAATACTACAGCCGCCAAATTGCATAAATCCACTGGCCTTGCTTATAGGGAGTGCAAAAAAATACTGTAGAATATAAATTTATTTCCAATTCACAAAATTTAAATACCTGTACATTACCTGTAAAAATGTTTCCTTGTTATGTGTGATGACAACCAAAGTGTGGTTATCATGTTATGAAACGCAAGGCGTATCGGTTTGGTGGATGATGAGGTATGAGAAAGATAGTGGCACAGTTTATGTTTTTTCAGTACACTGGCAACTTTGAACAGCTCTGTAGGTCTCTTTATGGTATTTTTATGGTTTTAGTTTGCTTAGCTGGTTACTGCACTGGTTGTCCAATCAGAAATTGTGGGGTAGATTTACTTACATTTTACACAACACAACACAGTAAGGTAACTTGCTGTGCTGCACTGTGTGATAAGCAGACTGGAGAAATGCACCATATTTACAAAGCTATGCGACATTTCTGTACTCTCCTAGTGCCGGTGCACTGTGTGCTGCCTAGTGCCAATGCAGGCATCTCTGCATTACAGGCAGTATTGTCTTCGGGCAGGAAGGGACATATTCCTGCACAAAAACAATCCTTAAAGGCATATTCATCTTTCTCTGTGTACTGCAGAATGCGGCAGACATAGAATGAGGAAGCAACGAGGAGAAATAAATAACATTTATTCTGCTACACCTCACTCGAGAAGGGCTACCAGTTTGACGCACTCCCGGGAATACTAGCTGTAGTAAATCTGGAAATTCACCAAAATCTATGGGTGGATGCATGGGAATACCCATGCTCCACCCATGAAACAACTTAGTAACAATAGGCAGCGATATGCGCTACCTTCCGTTACGTTGTATTTACTAAACTATGCAAAATCATGCAAAGTGGCTTTTCATGGCTTAGTAAATAATGTGCCTCAAAATTAATGCAGCCCCATACAAAACCTTAGTAAATCTGCGCCCTAGTATATAGTGCTGGGCCAGAGCTGGAATTTCTGATGGGAGAGAAAAGTGGAGAGATCTGCTGGGATGTGCGGTGCTCTTATCATCTCATATCTGAAAGCCATTGTGAGATGTAAAGATGCGGCAGTGTATACATATTTGGGACATGTACTCATGGACTAGAATAAAATCCTCCAGTTGACCTGCAGTGTCTGACAGATGTTTTCAGTTTTTCCGTGCCTGTTCCTTTATTGGATGCGTAGTTCTGGTGATGGACAACTCTCATAGCATATATGCTTTAATTGAATGGAAGAGCTGTAAGTTGCTGTTGGCTATTTCTGTTGAGTGTTATGGTATTATTAGAATTAGTGTTGGACAGAAATGTTATGTATGAACTTAACATAACTTTATAATAACCTGGTGAAGCACAGGTCAGCTCTCCTTAGCTTACCTGATAATTTCAAAAGTACTTTGGTAGTTGAGTTATCTTTTGTATGAACTTAACACAACTTTATAATAACCCGCTGAAGCACAGGTTATCTCTCCTTAACTTACCTGATAATATCAAAAGTACTTTGGTAGTTGAGTTGTTTCTAATCTGTGGATTGTAAACTAAAGATTGAGCTTGAGGGTGTGACTGTCTTTCTAGTTTCTGCTGCCAGGATGTGTGGTAATGTAGTTGTCTTGCAAACAGCCTTGTTTTCAGCTTCTTTTCAGGAGTGTATATGCTCCTGGGTGCTTTGAACACTGGTTGGCAGTATGCTCCAGAGCCTGGTAGCATGTACTGAGAAGACAGTGCCTCCTACATATTTCCTATGATAAGGATGCATGATGATAAGTGATGCAAGCTTGTAGCGCAGTGTCCTCATTTGTTTGTTTTACTTGTTTTTCGCTTGTAGGTATAACAGTCCTTTTCATTGGAGGCTCTGTGAACAATGCAGAGCACCTTGAACACTGCCCTTCTTGCTATAGGTAGCCAGTTGAGTGATTACAAGACTGGAGTCATGTGTTCTCTTGGGTGAAGGCAGACAGGGAAACGTCCTTAACAACGCTTCCTTAAGGATGCACAAATTTCCCACGAAAGCGTAACATGCTTGCTTAAACAACGCATGGCTTTTTCTGTGCCTTAACTACGCATGTGCTGAACTACGAATGTGTGTGGTTAAGGCACCAAAAAAGCCATGCGTTGTTCGGGAGAGGCCATGGAAGACGTGGTGAGGTAAGTGGGGCTGGGACAGGGATGGGGTGGATTAAGGAATTGGGGTGTGTGTTGGGTCTGGGTCAGGTTTTTTTTTAAGGGGCGGTGGAGCTAGGTTTGGTTATTTTTTTAAGGGCTTAGGGTGGAGGGGTCAGGCTATTTTTTTTTTAGGGATGGGAATGGGGGCTTAGGTATTTTGTTTATTTAGGGCTCAGGGTGGGTTGCAGGGTAGTTCATTTTTAAAGGGGTGGGGGAAGCTTTAAGGAAGGGTGGGAGTATGGAGGAGAGAAGAGGAGTAAGGATCGAGAGAGGACGCAGTGAGGTAAGTGGAGTTAGGGTAGTTTTTAGTGGTGGGAGTGGATTTAGGGCTTAAGGTGGGTGGGGGTGTCAGGGTACTTTAGCTTTAGTTTATAGGGGTGTATTTTTTTTTTTAGGGCTCAGGGTGGGTGGGGGGTCGGGGTAATTTAGTTTTTAGGGGCTGGTGTTCTGGGGTCAGGATAGTATTGTTTAGGGCTTAGAGTGGGGGATCAGGGTAGTTTACTAGTTAGGGGAACGTTTTAGAGCTCAGTGCAGGTGAGGGTGTCAGGGTAGTTTTTTTTTAAGGCTCTGGTGGGGTAGTTTACTTTTTAGGGGTGGGGGTCAGGATAGTTTTCTTTTTTAGGGCTTAGGGCGGGTGGGGGTGTCGTGGTAGTCCAGTTTTATGGGTCAGGGGTTGGAAGTCGGGTCGTTTTTTTTTTTAGGTTTAGGGTGGCTGGGGGGTCAGGGCAATTTAGTTTATAGGGGCAGGGGTGAGGGTAGGTATATTTTTTTTTTAGGGCTCAGGGCAGGTGAGGGGGTTGGGGTAGTTTAAGTATTAGAGGTGGGGTTGTTTTGGTCCTCAGGGCAGATGGGGGTTGCATGAAAGAACCACACATGCCATTTTGCATGCCGTTTCCACACATGCCTATACTAGGCATGCTTTTACAATGAAAATTAATTGTAAAGAGGTGTGGAAACAAAACAGTCGTGGTTCCAACTGCATTGTTAAGCCATGCATGGTTCCAGCATGTGTGGTTCCATCATACAACTAGGCAGAGAAGAAGTCTTGCAGCAGCATTTCGGACAAGTTGTATTTTGCATATGTTGAATGCAGGTGTGTCAAGGTAAAGGCTGCCAGCATAGTCAAGCATGGAGATTATGGGCCAGATGTACAAAGAGAAGGAATAGTGATTTCCAAATAGCAATTTTATCCAAATCACTATTTTGAAATCACTATTCCTTATGTCTGACACATTTTCTTTCATACTAGCATTTCCTAGTGGGTCACAAATCAACCTACCTCATGCATATTAATGAGGAAGGTTCCAATTTGTGACCCATTAGGAATTGCTGCCATCACAGGGATTGTGGCCTGCTGGGGTCAGCAGACCACCATGTCTGTGATTTCTTACGTTAAATAAAGCAATAATTATTTTAAACGCAGCCCTTTTTTCTTAAAGAAAAACATGCTGCATTTAAAAAGAAAACAATGCCACTTTGAAGTTTCATTTTGTATAATTAGGCAGTGATCCATGGGACCACTGTCTGCTCCTAAAAATATTTTTCCAACCTTCACAAAGGGGAAGCGGTCCCAAGAAGACCTGTTCCAATTTGCAAATGCATTACCATCAACTTTGAGTTGGTGGCAAAATATCAAAGTTTTGCAACCACATTTCGGTTGCAAAAGCTTGATACATAACACTAGAAATCGCTATTTGGAATGGACACCCTAAACACACCCCTTCCAAATAGCTATTTTTACAACCAAACTGTGATTCCGGAGAATCACAGTTGGGGTGTTTGTACATTTGGGAAAGCATTTTTGCACTCGCAAACGGCCTGATTTCGGATATCGGGCTGTTTCTGACAACAAAAATTCTTTGTACATTTGGCCATCGGAGTGTGAGGATGGCTTGCAATTTCTGTTGGTATCCAAGGTATAGGAGGATGAAACATAGGGGGTTATTACAACTTTGGAGGAGGTGTTAATCCGTCCCAAATGTGACGGATATACCACCAGCCGTATTACGAGTTCCATAGGATATAATGGACTCGTAATACGGCTGGTGGTATATCCGTCACTTTACCGTCACTTTTGGGACGGATTACCACCTCCTCCAAAGTTGTAATAACCCCCATAGTGTTTTGATTGTGTAAAAGGAACTTTGTTTTATGTTTTTAACATGTGGTATCAACTATAGATCTGAATCCATAATTAACCCTAAGTTTCTGACTTCTCTTGATATTGTTGGAGGCGCCTCACTTTCTTTCAGCCATAGAGCTGTAGGCTGGTATTTTTGTCATTGTCTGCAGGTCATAAGCTCTGTCTTTGCAGTATTTAGCTTTGGGTGGTTTTTCATCACCCATGTGTTTATGTCCCAAAGGCAGACATCAAGGTTTACATTTTAGAGGTCTTCCAGATCATCCATTTTTAGAAAGATTTGGGTGTTACCTGCATAGTTGTAACAGGTTGAATGTGTTAATCAGGTTTGGTGTGGAAGTTAGGTAATAATAGAGTCCATTTGATGGACCTCTGTGTGGAACCACTGTGTCAGCCGCAGCCTGTCCTTTGGGGCTGAGGGGCCATGCCCCCCCCCCTTTTGCCCCTCAAGAAGAATGTCTGTCAAGATGAGCAAAGGCCAGCCTGATAGACTCTCTTCATTTTCAGGTTAGGCAGCCAGGAGCTAGACATGTGCTATTTGCTCAGAATCCTGACTGCCTGAGCTGATTTTTGCTGGGCTGAAGAAGTCACAGCCCTGTGGGCGTGACCTCTTCAGCCTAGCAAAGGTGACTTGAGGCCCTTCCCCCATGATGAAGGATAACGTCACTGATTGCTTCGGACCTGGACGCTTCATTTTTAAGCCCTGAAGCGCCCAGGGCTGAATGTCAATCAGTGACACCTCATCACAGAGTGGGGTAGAGTCACCAGTGTCACTGACCCAATCCCACTCTGTGACGGATTGGGACTGCTGCCTTCCCTCATTGTTGACTTTAGGTTAGCCAGTGAGGCAAGGCAGCAGTCCCAACCCTCCGGGGACCTACAAGGCAGAGCTGAAGGTACGTGTGTGTGTTTTTGTTTTATTAATGTTTGGTGCGTGCATGTATGTTTTAATATTTGATAATGGGTTTTGTGAATAGGTGTGTGTGTGTGTGTGTGTGCACATGTGTGAATGAATAATTGTGAGTGTGCCTGTGTGTCCCGCCTGCCGCCCTCCGTCTGAAAATTACTGGCTGACACCGCACTGTGTTGTATGTGAGCAGCTGGTATGAAAGGTGGTATCAGCAGTAGTTCACTATCATACCTGAGAGGCCAAGAATTTGATGGGCTTTAGCTGGATTACTTTCTCACCTTTCACATATGGTATGTCAAATAAGAATTTGCTGTGTGAAGAGATTGCCCAACTGTACAAGTCATTGAGTCAAATTGTTCTTAAGCCAGCAACTTTAATGTCATTTTCTATTCCTGATACATAAATGGTTGAGACTACCGAAACCTACCAGTAATTGAGAGGCAATGTCCAATTAGGAAACTCCTGATTCCAATATACCTGGTGCTTGATTAGACTATTGTGCTGGGGCAGAGGTATCACAATTCAGGTATGACCTATATTTGACTGACATTGCTACAGCCTACACTGGCCTGTTGTGAAATATAGCTTGTTGAGATAATGTATCTGTTCTACAGATCATTATTCTGTTTGCAGGAGCCAGATAATTATTTAGGTGAATGTGCCTGTAGAGGGCTGCAAATACCCTACCAAGCAGTGATGTGAATCTGAAATTAACCAATATAGCCTGCTGTGTCACAAAGGAGTGCTATAACAGACTATCTTTCAAAAATGGTTTAATATCTAGATAACCCTGACAGGGTAAACAAACTACGGATTAATCTCCTTGAACAAAATATTGTGGAAACCATAATCAGGGCATCTGAGGCTCAAAGCATTTGGATTATAATTGACCTCTCTAGACATCTCCGCAGAACATCGACTAACATTTTCTGATTTTCGCATATTGTACTTTAAGATCTGTGTAGTATGACTCTGCTTTTTAAAATGTATTGACTCCTTTATTTTTGTATAATTGCTGTTATGAGGCCCCATGTAATTATTGTACTAAATGCATAATATTTGGAAAACTTTTACGGTAGCATTTTTATTGGGAGAAGTGTGGTAATGTTGGGTGGTAGGAACTTTATGGATCCTCAGACCTTCGCAAAACCAAAGACCTACTGGTCTTCAGAAAGAACCTCAAGACTTGGCTGTTCGACCAGTGATCCTCCCTCACTGGTGAGTAGCGCGCTCTACAAATTTCTTTGATTGATTGATTGCTCAGAGATTCCTTATTTTTTCTTGACAGAAATATGAGTTATGAATTGTGATTTAGCCACAGTCTGGTGTATGCAGGACATTCTGGGTAAGAAAAAGTATTCACACAAGCTACTCCACCCCACACTACACTAGGGAGCTTGTCTTCAGCAATGTCTGTGCCTGGCAGGTTTCCCTTTTTGCCGACCGAGCCTTTTCCTAAATACCGCAGCTGCCCAAAAAGGCTGAATTGGTCAATTTGCAAGGCAAAATCTTGATCTTTCCTTGTGTTTTAATGGCCTTAGAGAGACTTTCCTTTTACGGACTATAGCTCAGTCACACAAATGGGGTACTATTATTAGCAAGAGGAGTGTTGAAGGGCTGTGGTGTTGGATATTTGTAGATCCATGCAAATTCCATTAGTGCGGTCTGTTTTCACCAGTCTGCTGAGCAATACATCAAAACAAAAAAGCAGACCTGGGACTTGTAGGAATAATTTCCCTCCCATACCGGCTTTGATTTTGAAAAAGAAGTTGTTTCTGGTGTTTTTATCAAAACATTTCCTTTTCTGGTACTGTCGAAGATCTGTTGAAATACGCTATATTTTAAAAGTAGTGTGCTGGATGTCAACCGGTCATCTTCTGCCCTAGAACTGTTAAAATCCTCTAAACCCATGTAGCCTCATGTCCTGCCCAATAGGAATGGACAACATGCTGGAGGGATGTGATGGCCACACCGCACTAACTTTTTTGTTTCATGATCATCAGGGATTTCTCCAGTTCCAGGAGTACCCGTGGATGGTTTGCTCCTGGGACTGAGAAGCAGCTAAAAGCACAGTGGTCAAAGAAAGATGGTAGGTGCTGGTAATGGCCACACACAGCCAAGAGAAATTTCAGTTGCCATACTTTGACTATTGAGAAGAGGGCTAGGGAGAAAATAAAAAATATTGAAGTACAAAGAAGATAGAAGAGAAGATAGAGAGAAGATGTTCTAGAAAAGGAGAGAAGCTTGAGAGAAAAAAGGAGAGCAGATAGAAAAAGACAAACAAGAGCAGGAGAGACAGGAATGAAAAGATAGATGCAGCAGCTGCAAACAGAAAGGTATACTGGGGAAAAGTGTGAACCTAAGGGAGTGAAATGAAAGTTAGTTACACAAAGAATTGGTGATTGGAGATTTTAAGTGGAATTTATAGCTCATCATGTTTTCGACAATCACCTAGCCCAATATGATTTCACAGGAGAATGACTTAATGTAAGATCCAAAGAACACCTTGCATAGTGTTCTTCAAAATCCTAATAAGGTCTAGCCATTATTAATTGATCCACATTTTGTTTTGCAAATTGCTTAACAATGGTGCCACCTTATTATTTATTACCATATGCTCTCGGTGAGAAATGCTGATGCCTTCTCTTTTAATGCCTATTAGCTGTGTCTATGCTGGTAGAGGCGCTAGAAAGTACAACCTGCATGCTGAGAAGTCCAAGTTCTATTAAAATGGTGATTTGGCTTTCTAGTGTATATTTAAATATGGCAGTCTCTTAACTGTTTCGTACCATGAACATTGACTTTTATCTTCACATGTAGTAATGCCAAACAATCACTCTCCAAGTAAATATTTTCCATTTCTAGTACACATGGTAGGATTCCATGCCTTCTGCATTCACCACTCAGAAAAGTACATGCTCACCCAATCAGTGTTAGTCACATAGAGAGTGCCACATTGAGGGTCCTATGCAAGGACTCTGCTGCATGTGAAAAAGTAGAGAATGTCCATAATTTTGGAAGTGGAGTACTCTGATTCTAGCTGCAACCATGAAACTTCCACTCAGAGCATTAGAGGCAGTGCTGGTGCTTATCTATCCATGGCTTCTTTATCTGGAGATGGAACTAATCTCCTCACGCAGGCCACAAGCCTTAAAAAGACCCATCCTGGGCTCATATGATCACTTATACTTTCCCATTCCTGTCTGCCTTACTGGTCGATGTCTAGCAAAGGGCTCCTTTTGTACAGTAGCTTATGCAGAACTTGTTTGTAACTATGAGGAGAGTATGCCAATGTGGAAACCTGCTACAAGTCAATGCAGTTTTGACTGGTGCTTTTGATGAAATGTAACTGAACTATCCATCTTTTTTCACAACCTTATACTGAAATTCATTGTGTGACCTTCCCAACTTCTCCTGTAAAATGGCATTTAAATTCGATTTAGTGTTCTCCATTGTTGCATCCCTAAAATGTTTAAAATACATGGGCCCATATTTAAGAAAAAGTGGTGCATCAGCTCCTAGCGCCAGAATGACCCCCTTGCATACATTATGCCTGGCACAGGCATAATGTAGTGAAAGGTGTTCCAAAGTGGCACAATGCATGCATTGCAACACTTTGCAAATATGGCACAGCAGAAAAGCCACTTTAGCATCGCCTTACCGTAAAGAAGATGATGCTATGGCATCAATAAGGTGGCGCTAGGGACTCTTAAACATGCCCCACTGTTTGCCACTAATTTCCAAAAATGTTGTTGATGATTTGATCCTAGCTTTCTGTACAGTTTGTTTTTTGGAATTAGTGATGAGTTAAATTAAACCTGCAATAATGAAGCTGGTGAAGGTTTCTTAAATTCACATGAGGTAAGGTTTATCCTTTCAGGCCTTTCAGGTGTGATGGTTTCCTAATGCAAATGCCCCAGGTAGGACATCCTCCAGCAAAAAAATTTGAGTGTGGAGCCTGGGCATCCACCACCTAAGGTAAGATGTGTGGACGAAAGGGCTCTGAGCTGAAGCCAGCTTATTTTTTAATAAAAAAAAAAAAAATAACAAGCTTGGCATTGCACAAAGCTTGAACATTTTTTAAAATACACAACGTTGAAAGTTAGTCTACTTTACGACTTTACATCCTTGTACTTTAAATCCCATCTAATTCATAGGATTCAAAGTTGCATTGTGAAAAGTTGTATGAGTGTGCTTTAATAGACACCTTAAAAAAACAGAATATTCCTTCACACAGAATCACATGGTGTGCACCTGAATATCAACACCAGAATATTGATGACCCAGAATACTGAGGACAGAATATCGAATTCAATATATTGAATAGTATAAGTGTAGTTTTTCTATACCTTACTCCACTCATACATACCTACACTATACATATCTTCAATGTGTGTAGATGTGAAGTTAGGAATAGTAAATCTATGCTTCTGTATATGCACATACCTTTCAATATTCTGTCCTCATTATCCTTACAGTACAATATTCCAGGGGTTTAAAGCACAGATTTAATGTCTGGTCATAGCTGAGGGCCATGCACCCGTAAAAAGATGTCTCTGGCTACAGGCCTGTATAACATCAATGTATGTGGATTTAGGAATAGTAAATCTATGCTTCCGTATATGCACATATCTTTCAATATTCTGTACTCAGTATCCTTATGCCACGATATTCCCAGGGTTTAGAGCGCAAAATTAATGTTTGGTTATTGCTGAGGGCCATGCCCCCCTACAAATATACCTCTGGCTATGAACTTGTAGAGAACCATCTTGCTGCGAGAATTCAGGATTAACACTGCTTCCTGATAAACACGCTAATAATGTACATTTAGGTGAAAGAATAATAGGCTTGGCTACAAACCACCAATAGCCAAGAGTCTGACACTAATTACTGATTGGACGATAAATGGGACGCGGTCCTTGAAGTGTCCAGATGGCACATGTTCGACTGGGCAACACGATTATAATGAACATCTGTACAGCATTGCATCTTGCCTTAGAATGTTGCTTGGTGCATAAATATTAGACACTATGTCTAAGCTTGATGTTTATTGTTGGATTGGAACCATACAAGGAATTGGACCTGTGATTTACAGGATGCAGAAAAAAGTCTCTGCAACTGATGCTCAAACCATTTAACATTGTTACTGCCTGTGTCAGAGGTCGAAGGTTAAGAACTTTGAATAAATCACTTTTCAGTGATGACTCTTGAAATATTTTCTGTCTTGACATTTTTAACTTCTACTATCATGAAATAAAGCTTGCCATTAATCTTGCTGTAAGGAAAGTGCATTTGTACAGAACATTTGAGACAATTTATGCTTAATCATTACAACACCTAATGTGAGTCTTATAGTGTACAGAAATAAAGTACTGTTCTCTGAGCCCACCTCCTAAAACTACAGCAGCCTTCCATATAGCTTGCGCATCACTGCTTAACAGCTAATATTAAACCTTTGAAAACCAGCTGGATTGCAACCTACCCTGGAAACCCCCTACCAAACTACCTTGCCCAAACCATGTGAGCAGCACCTGTTAGCATGTTTGAGGGGGCCAAAAGTAACCTTATTGTTGCAATAAATTTGCCTGGTGTTCTAGCAGTTTCTTTTTCATGCACTGGCGTCAGTAAAGAGTAGCCTCTGCTAACCCTAAATCCCCATTTAGTTTCCTTTGCCCTATCCTGGACCGTCGTACCGAAGTTCAACTTTCACTGGAGCCCATGAGCAGTAAATCGAGAGTTGTGGCAAGGAGGCCATTCTTGTACTAAATGTGTGGATTAAATGGCGCATGAAATCACTTCTGCTGCCTTTGTCCTTTGGTGATGTTCTGGTTTTATGGCATGAAATTAACCACTGTTAAAATATCACAAGGCCCTTTCTGCGTGTACTCCCTCTTTGCTGCTGACAAAGTACACTCAAAACTTGCTAGCGTCTAACACGTTTATAATGGAAACAATAAACACTCTACAGAATATCTTGCATGGGCACCATAGAAGCAGTTTTTTTTTGTTTGTTTTTTTTAAGTCAGAAATATTAAATTGTATCTTATTTTCTGACCAGGGGGCATGGCATTAAACCACACAGGGCAATCAATACTCCAATCAAAAAAGGCCCGAGTTAATCGAAATGGCATTTTTGTTTTGGGTCAGGCAACGTTCACCTTTATTCTTTGGAAATGCCCAGAGGTATTAGTCTGCTGACTGTATTTAAATATAACAAGATCTTCAAGCAATTGCATTGACCGGCACTGCTTGTGCCCACAGCCCCTGGCACCCAGTGCTTAACTTGTGCCTGTTGTTTCCGGTGCGGAGCAATGTCCCTTATTTTTATGCCTCAAGCCTTTACTGTGGGCAAAAGACACATGGGACGGCCAGTGGAAAAGCAAATGAAAAGGCATCACAATGTGAGAAAGCAGAAAGGTGCAAGAGTGAGCTGAAGGTGCATTGAGTGGTTTTAACAGGATTGAAAAAAGGCCCAAGATGGCTTGAGGATTCCGCTGCCTCAGTTTTCTGTGTTTGCACATTTAATTTCAGCAGCCGCGTATTCAGCAGAGGGCTCTGGGCTCCGGCCCGATTTTATTTTCAAATAGCACTGCTGCCACCCTTCACATACAACTCGTGTCTTTCACTAGAGACAGTCCTTACACAAGAAGGCTGTTAACACCATGGGGCATATTTATACTCCGTTTGCGCCGAATGTGCGTCAAACATTTAGACGCACAATCAGCGCAAACGTTGCCCCATATTTAAACCCTGACGCCCGAGGCCGCGCACGAGAAAAATCCGCAGTGTGCGCCATTTTCTGGAAGCGGCAACCCGCCCTGCGTTAATGATATGCAGGGTAGGCGTTCCCGTCCAAAAAACTACGCACACGGCCGCGCGTCGTATTTATGCTTCCGGGCAACAAGGACTCCCGGCCGGTTTGTGGAGCAAAAAAATTACGCAAAGCCCGATGTGCGTCAAAATTTAACGCCTGGGTCAGGGCAGGTGTTAAAATGGGGCAAACACACCTGTATTTAATCAGAACACACAGAACAAACAGCAGAGCAGCAGAGCAGCAGAGCAGCAGAGCAGCAACAGGGAGACATGGAGGTGATTTTTCTTCAGCGTGCACGTAGACGCAGAGCCCTGCAGCAACAACAGCAGCCACAACAACAACAGCAGGGACCCCAAAGACAGCGCAGAAGGCAGGAGAGGATATTCCGCCCAAGAAAAACCCTGCATGGCATCAGGGAACACAACATCATCCAGAGGTACCGGTTGAACTGGCAGGCCATTCAGCAGCTGCTGAGAAATATTGAACAGCAGTTGGCCCCCACTTTGGTGACACCCCACACCATCCCAACAGAAACAATGCTGCTTGCCGTACTTCACCTGCTGGCAAGTGGCTCGTTTCAGACAACTGGTGCCCTGGTTGGTGGAATATCACAACCATCATTCTCTGCATTCCTGCCAAAAGTACTGGATGCCATCATTCGCCTGACACCCCGCCACATCTGCTTCCCTAACACACTGCAGAAGCAGCAGGAAAGTAAACAGGGGTTCTACGCCATCAGTGGCTTCCCACACGTCCTTGGTGCAATCGACTGCACACATGTACGCCTTGTGCCACCTGCTGCAACAGAACACCTCTACCGCAACAGGAAGCACACACATTCAATCAACGTGCAGGCCATAGTCGATCACCAAGGACTGATCAGCAACATCGTGGCTAAATATCCTGGGAGTGTACATGACGCATTCATCTTCCGTCACAGCACCATCAACCAACACTTCCAGGATGGACGGTATGGCAATGGACTACTTGTTGGTAAGGACAAAAATCAAACTCATATACACACTGCACAGCAACCCCCTAGGACTAACAACACATACACCACATTAGCAACACCTAGCCAGGAACACACTGAGGTCCTCACATCACTAGCCATGTGTCATAAGTCACCATTGAACCTGTCGCACATTGGAATGTACTCCACAGCTTAATGTGAAGACATTAATGAGTGTGGTTGCCTAAATGTCACCTTGCAAATTGGAAGTGTCACAATAACCTGTACATTAACACATTGCATAAGTCTTAAGGTATGGGATGTCCAGGGTACTTTCATATGAACGTCTTAACTACACTTTCATGTTTTAACTCTGCATGGAACTATCATCTCACCCCCAGTGAAGACACACGGACACGTGTATCACAAGTCACAATGCAAGGGAGGGCACACTGTTATGAAAATCAAAATACAGACTGCTGACAAACGGTTAGCTAACAAACACTTGCTCAGCCAAGGAAAAAACTCAATGCAAAACTTTTACCCTACAAGTATAGGTTGTCACATTAGTACACAAAAGAGTCACAGACAACACAAGACAACTACTGCCATCAAAGGTCTGTACAAGAGTGCTTTCTACATCTAATTGATCCCATTCTGTGTTTCTATTTCAGCTGATCAGGGGTATGGCATCCAGCCTTGGCTAATGACACCATTTGGGAACCCCACTACTGCTGCAGAGCGGGCATACAACGACGCCCATAAGAGGACACGCAGCATTGTTGAGCGGACCTTTGGGATCCTAAAGTCAAGGTTCCGCTGCCTTGACATCACAGGCGGTAGCCTACTCTATTCCCCAGAGATGGTCTGTAGGATCATACTCAGTTGTGCCATATTGCACAACATTTGTGTAAAAAGGAACATTCCCCTCCTTGAACCAGACATGCCTGAAGATGACGAAGAGGAGGATGCTGGCCTGCAACAGGAGGGGGAACAACCAAACACGGCAGCAGGAGTGCGTAGGCGCCAACAGCTTGTAAAAAAATTTTTTCCGTAATTTCTTATATCAACACTTATTGCACAATTGTAAATAAACACAGATAACAAACACCACATCATGCTTTGGCCTATTCATTTCTGCCCACCTTTAGTTCGAAATTGCTGAAGAAGAATGTCGTCTCATTGAGCAATAATGACATAACACTCATCACACAAAAAATATACACCACAAATGTCTGCACAGAGGGTATGATGTTACATGATACATTACCATCCACAGAGGCCAACAGGAGTACAAATGTGGCAATGACACATGCCTCATCCAGACACCTGAGACAGTCTCTCACTCAGCCCAAAAATGTAGATCATTTGAAAGTCTCATTACACGTGTTCAGTGACAGGGTGCGACCATCCATGTGTACGTGACCATGTCCTCAATGGCTTCTCTCAATTTTTTATATAAACAATGCCCAATTGGAACAACATTAGCTGCCACTAACTCATGAGGAGACCTTGAAGTTACAGTGACAACAGACACCCAGACAGGTGATAGTGGATCCACATTCGCACACACATATAAACATATGTCATCCAATCAACCAAATATTTGCAAGCAGCCCATCACAGTAGTGTCCCAGTGCGAACCTAGCAGGAAGAATGTAACATGCCACTAAACCAGGTAATGCATAAAGGGCCACATACATCAACAACCTATTTGTCATCAGCACATGAGGAACGCTGAGATTTAGCAAACATAGTCAGTGCAAAATGGTATGTGAGATTGCTCCAAATAATCAATAGGGCAAACGTCAAATGGGCTAATGAGATGAATGAATGGCTAACAGTGATTCATACCCTATGGCCTTCCATTAGCCTGCTGCTGCAGGTTTTGCATAACAGAATAAATGAAAGCCATGGATAAATTAGCAAATCTGGAAGGGCAAACCCTAGGGTGCTGGGGGCCTAAGTCCACCTCTATCGCCCCCCAAATATACAAGAATCATGTACTTGTGAACTAAACACATGCATAAGGCGCATGTGTGGCCTACATGTCAAAAGTCAAACACAAATCAGATACACAAAATCATAATAGGACATGGTTAGCCCCATAAAAAGTGTAAGTGACTATTGCACTCCCTGTTTGGACTATAGATAAATGCATTACCATTATAAATGTGGACACATTTTTGAGAAGGAATACATCATGGTATCCCATTCATCATTTCAAAATAGCCATCAGGAATTACCCAAAATATGTGTACAAATATGGTTAATACATTTTTTGAGGTATCATAAATATTACAGTGTGAAGGCCTTCTATACATCCAATAAGGGACATGTGTCATAGCTAACCACAAATGTGTATCACATAGCACCGTTTGGTCATGACAAAGTTCCTTCCTCAACTTTAAAAAATGAAGACATAATTTAAAAATGCGGCAAATTTCCACGCATACAGCATGGGCGTCATAATTTTTTCACGTACAGGAGTGCACAGAATGCAGTCAAAAAATATGATATGAAAAATAATAAATTAATAAGGTACATGACATGTCCACCATAATGTCCATGTAGCGTCAAATTTCCATGCATACAGCATGGGCGTCATAATTTTTTCACGTACAGGAGTGCACAGAATGCAGAGTCAACAAATATGAAATGAAAAATAATAAATTAATAAGGTACATGACATGTCCACCATATTGTCCATGTAGCGTCAAATTTCCACGCATACAGCATGGGTGTCATAATTTTTTCACGTACAGGAGTGCACAGAATGCAGAGTCAAAAAATATGATATGAAAATTAATAAGGTACATGACATGTCCACCATAATGTCCATGTAGCGTCAAATTTCCACGCATACAGCATGGGCGTCATAATTTTTTCACGTACAGGAGTGCACAGAATGCAGAGTCAAAAAATATGATATGAAAAATAATAAATTAATAAGGTACATGACATGTCCACCATAATGTCCATGTGGCGTCAAATTTCCACGCATACAGCATGGGCGTCATAATTTTTTCACGTACAGGAGTGCACAGAATGCAGAGTCAAAAAATATGATATGAAAAATAATAAATTAATAAGGTACATGACATGTCCACCATACTGTCCATGTAGCGTCAAATTTCCACGCATACAGCATGGGCATCATAATTTTTTCACGTACAGGAGTGCACAGAATGCAGAGTCAAATATAAATTTTCATATATGTTTCTCATATTTGCCAGGAAATTATAATTCTACACTAGAACTGTAAACTCAGCCTCACAATAATGTAAGGGAACAATGAAGAAATTAGTTTTGACTCTGCATTATGTGCAATGTTATGCGTAAAAAAATATGACGCACAATCTGTATGCGTGAAAATATGACGCATAACGGAAAAATAAAAACGGTGGCCATTTTATGCAGGAAGTGATGTAATAGGATATCCTGTTTACAAAATCTGTACTGTGAGTTAACTTTTACTTTCACTTTGCAGTCTTAGATTTGTCTAGACGGTGTGGTTGTGTGAAAAGTGTAGTCCTGTGTTTAACTGCTTTTGTGTCCTGTGTACCTTGTATTTTGTGTTTTTGTGATCATAGTCTTGTTGTCTAAGTCTGTTTAGTATACTTTTGTCCAATCCTGTTTTTGTTTGTATTGTCTGTGGGAGTCTGTTCTGGGTAGTTTAACTTTGGGGTTAGTTGGGCTATTTTTCTTAAGTTTTCTTTTTCCTTCACTACTCTACCTTTCCCCATTTCCCACTTTTACTTGTTTGTCTCATTTTTCACCTTTCAATTTGTTAATATGTCAGGTAGGCCTCGGCTTGGCAGGATGGGTGAGGAGGAATTGGGGGGATTCTGTCACGTTGTAGGTACTCCTCAGACTCGGTGTGATGCAAATAAGGTCCACCTCCCGACACCACCAAGTCACCGATAAAAACCACGGTGTATTGGAGTCATCAGGTGAGGGAAGGAAGGGGAAGGAACAGCAGGGACGGGATAACTGTAAAGAAAAAATACACAGTGTTAATTATCACATTGCCTATCTATTCTCATAAAGTCTCACTAAAATACCCACGACCGTCCCTGCCCATAACTCAGGTGGGCAGAACTAGTCCAACGCCTGTCTATTCTCCACCTAAATCATCGATGGATGCCCAGGCCGACTACGAACACCACTAGTCACTTAAGGGTTTTTCAAAACCCGATGTTTATGCAAATTAATCCTGTAGCTAGGTTGCAACAAAAAAGAGAAAAAAAAATATATAATAAGGAAAAGAACTTGTCCCGCACTTCTTCTTTTGATTCAATTAAAACATTGAGCCTCTAAGTAATGTCACGCACTTGAGGAAGTCACCCCTTCCTAATTCATAGAATAAGATAAACGGACAAATGTTCCCGACTGTTTGACTTCTGCAAACAGTACGTCTTGATCCTGAGTTGCCACGAAGAAAACAAAGGTGCTGTCCTGAACTACCACCATTCATGTTTCACGAGGATCTCTAATTTTTGTGCACCATCTCTGAAGTACACCAAATGCCGGATCACTAGATCCAAAACCATACCGGAAGGCGAAAGCCTCCGGCAAGAAACCGGCTCGCCTCTTACCACCGGTTCCAATTCTCGAAGGGAGGCAGCTCGTATCTCCAGCTGCCTTGAAATGCTGATCTCCGTGAGGGTTCCGGATGCCTTCAGTTCGTCGTTGTGGACGTGGTGACTTCCCCCCTGGGAACGCCGTCCACCCTGCCCTCGTTGTGCCTCCGACGGGGAATGAGGAAAGAATAACGCGCAACCGCTTCCGGGAAGTGCCGGAGTTATGCGGTCTACCCGCGCGAAGCGTCATGGGATATGTAGTCCCTAAGGACTACAAAATCCCGATCGGCCAGGTAGGCGCCTGTTACCCCCTGACAGTACGCCCCCCTCCAACGCGCCTCCTAGGGCCAGGTTTAGTGGGATGGCAAGCATGAAACCGTTGCACCGCCCTAGGGGCATGGATATTGCCCTCCGGCTCCCATGAATCCTCCTCGGCAGTGTACCCTTTCCATGAAACCAAGTACCATAACTTACCCCCTCTCCGCTTGGAATCTAACACACTGCGCACTTCATACTCCAGCTGCCCATCTCTAACCACCGGAGGTACCGCCCGTTGGGCCGTTGAAAGAGCTGGTTTCAAAAGGCTGCAGTGAAACACCGGATGGATCCTTAAGGAAGCAGGTAAGTTAAGACGGTAAGCCACAGGGTTTACCTGGCGTGATACCACATAGGGACCAATGTAACGAGGATGAAAGACGCTACGTATCTTGAAGCGTATATACTTGGTGGAAAGCCACACTCGATCCCCTGGTTGATACACCGGCGCCTCACGCCGGTGCTCATCACCCCATTTCTTATACTGTTCCTTGGCCTTCTCCAGATTGAATCGTATCTTTTTGTGCATGGATTGGAGGTTCTTAATCATAGCATGGACCGTAGGTTGATCCGTGACATTCCGAGGTATGATTAAAGGTAACATCTCCGCGTGGAATCCCGTGTTAGCACGGAAAGGAGACTCCTTTATCGAGCTATGCCAAGCATTGTTGTATGATAGTTCGGCCAGCCACAGCAACGCTACCCAAGATTCCTGGGCGTCCTTTGCATAGCATCTCAGATATTTCTTCAGGGTTTGGTTGAGGCGCTCCGTCTGGCCATCGGTTTGTGGGTGGAAACTGGTGGATAGGGCGGATTCAATGCGCAGAACCTTGCACCACATGCGCCAAAACCTAGCGACGAACTGGGGGCCTCTGTCCGAAATAATGGTTCTTGGTAGGCCATGTAACCGCACCACTTGCGACAGAATTAGATGGGCGGTTTGGCTTGCTGTAGGTAGGTTTCTGCAAGGGAGAAAGTGACCCATCTTGGTAAGACTATCGATTACCACCATGATAGCGTTGTACCCCTGATCCATTGGTAATCCCACCACAAAATCCACGCTGATGGTTTGCCAGGGTTTCTCCGGAGTGGGCAAAGGCATCAACTTGCCCTGGCTTTTTGCATTTTCTCCCTTGGCTCGAGCACATATCTCACACCGAGCCACCCATGTCGCAACGTCTTTAGCCCAACCTTCCCACCGGAAATGTCGTTGAACTATTTGCGCGGTTTTGGTGTATCCTGGATGACCAGCCGTTACTGCATCATGACACCACTTGAGGGCTTGTACTCGGAGTTCATGTGTTGGTAAATATAAACGATTACCTTGCAACGGTATTCCATGCTTAAGGGTACGGTCCTGACTTACTTCGGCCCATTTCTTCCATTGAGCAGCAGACTTATGCTTCGAAACCTTTTCTAGGAAATGGGAGACATGAAGGGCACAAATCACTCTTTCAGGTTGGATGATTGCTTCATCAGGTCTTGAAGCGATTTCTTTCACATCCTCTTGTCGAGACAGTGAATCTGCCTTGCGATTATCAACCCCAGGACGGAAGGTGACTACAAACTCATATTCTGAAAAAAACAGCATCCACCTCATTTGTCGCTGGGTAAGCTGCCTAGCCTCCTTCATATACTGAAGGTTTCGGTGATCAGTATATACCGTGACCGGGTGTTGGGCCCCCCACAGATAGTGTCGCCATTCCTGAAAAGCCTTTTTTATGGCTAGCAGTTCCTTTTCTGCTACCGTATAGTTGAGTTCCGCAGCGGATAGCTTCCTAGATAGAAATGCAACAGGATGAAGCTGTCCGGTGGTTTTGTTTCTTTGGGATAACACAGCCCCAATCGCTATGTCCGAGGCATCTGCTTCGACTATAAAAGGTACGTCTGGCTGTGGATGTTGAAGTATAGGTGCTGAGCAAAAGGCCTGTTTCAAAAAGCAAAAGGCCTTCTCTGCCTCCTCTGACCAAACAAAAGACACACCCTTTCTTAGCAACCTTGTTATAGGTGACACAATGTGGGAAAAACGACAAATGAATCTCCTGTAATAATTGGAGAACCCAAGGAAGCACTGCACGTCTCTCACACTAGTGGGTACTGGCCACCCTTGAACGGCCTGTATTTTTCTTGTCGACATGCCGAACCCTTCAGGGCTTAAATCCACTCCCAAGAACTCAACCTTCTGGACATGGAACTCGCATTTGCTCAGTTTGCAATAAAGACTGTGATGTCGCAATGCTTGAAGTACTAAGGAAACATGTTCAAGGTGGCGCTCCAAGGATGTAGAATACACCAGAATGTCATCTATATAAACGATCACGAAATGGTCTATGTATTCTTTGAGAACATCGTTCAGAAAATACTGGAAAGCCGCCGGGGCGTTACACAACCCGAACGGCATTACCAAGTACTCAAACAGGCCATAGCGAGTTTTGAACGCTGTCTTCCACTCATCCCCTTCGCGGATTCTGACCAGATGGTAAGCTCCCTTCAGGTCCAACCTTGTATATATTACTGCCTCTTTCACCTGTTCCAATAGCACAGGAATGAGGGGAAGAGGGTATCTATTCCTTATCGTGTTCTTGTTCAACATTCGATAATCGATGCAGGTTCTCAACTCTTTATTAGCCTTAGCTATGAAAAAGAGTGGGGAGGCTGCCGGAGAACAAGAGGGTCTAATGAACCCGATTTCCAGGAAGTGGTCCAAATAATTTCTCAAATGCTTGGTTTCTGGGTTGGATAGAGCATATACCCTACAAGAAGGAAGGAGTGCTCCAGGAATCAGATCTATCTTGCAGTCATATATACGATGGGGTGGCAACGTCTCAGCCTGACCTTCGTCAAACAAATCCTTGAACTCGGCATACACAGAGGGTAATATCACTGCTTTCTCCACCACTGTGGCCAACTGTAGCCCTTGAGCCAATGCTAACGTGGGGGGATTGTCGCACAAGAAACAGACGCTCTCACACCTCAAGGACTGAAAACTAACCGTCTTGGTTTGCCAATTGATAACAGGATTGTGTATTCTTAACCAAGGCATCCCCAAAATTATTTCATACTGAGGAGCCTCTATTATATCTAGCCTGATCCTTTCTTTATGGGCAGGAGATACCCCTTTAAAAACCAATTCAACGTCCTCAGTTTGTTCTGTAAGGGGTCCAGATTTCAGTGGTGTACCATCAACTGCCAGTACTATTTCGGGTTCCTTCCTGGGAATGCTAGGAAGTCCCAGTCTCTTAACCAAACCTGCATCTATGAAATTTCCAGTGGCTCCGGAGTCTATCATTGCCCTTACTGGATAGTTTCGATCTCGGGACCCCAGCTCTACTGCTAACAAGAGATGTGACGCCTTTTCCTCTTGTGGAGCAAGGGTTAAAGAAGTTAACCGTAACCCCGGTTGGAAATCTATAAGAGACAAATCCTCTTTCTCTGAAGTCTTCCCTGAAGTAACCGCTGCCTTTTGAGTGGGGAAGTAGGATAACCTTTTTTTTGGTTTTTGGGGACACTCTCTCACATAATGACCCTTCCTGCCACAGTACATGCACAACCCCTGTACCCTCCTGGTCTCCTTCTCGGTCTTTGACAGGGGTGCCCTAACGGCTCCCACTTCCATAGGTTCCCCACTCAAATCATTGGGATTAGGAACTGGTTGCCCCTCCTTTTCTGGAATGACAGGTCGCCGATCACCTGCTCTACGCTCAACTCTTCGTTCTGCTATTCTGTGATTCAATCTTAGAGTAAGATTCACAAGATCCGTACAAGTGGAAGGCTGCGGATCTATTTGAGCTAGTATGTCTTTCATGTCGTCTCGTAAGCCTTGATAATAGAGAGACATTCGCTTCTCCTCTGGCCACCCTGATTCCGCCACCAGTCTATTGAAGGTCGTAAGATAAGTGACCAGATCAGATCTCCCCTGTCTCAGCTCCAATAATTCCCTATCAGCGCTAAAGGTGGTTGTTCTATGATCAAACACCCTCTCGAAGGCCGCCCGAAAGGCATTCCAATCCGCTAATAAGGGGTCATCGTTTCTGACTAACGGCACTGCCCAGTTAGCTGCGTCTCCCGAGAGATAAGAAATAGCGAACATTACCCGGGAAAGGTTAGAGGGAAAAGACGCAGGCTTACAAGAGAATTGAAGAGACAACTGGGTTAAAAAGGCCTGAACTCTCCTGGGGTCCCCTGAAAACCGTTCCGGACTGGCCAAAGGGATTGGAGGGGAGACGTTCACGGTTATCTGCGGTGTAGATGTTGAGGCATCGAAGGGATTCCTAGTAAGCCTTTCTACTTTTTCCCTTAGGGTCGCCGTCTCGGCCCTAGAATTAGCTAACTCTTGTTGCACCACCACCAACGCCTGTAATACGTCATCCATAGATGCCATTTTGCATTACACCGAGCGGGAGGAGTATTATTCGTGGGCGCGTTATTCTGTCACGTTGTAGGTACTCCTCAGACTCGGTGTGATGCAAATAAGGTCCACCTCCCGACACCACCAAGTCACCGATAAAAACCACGGTGTATTGGAGTCATCAGGTGAGGGAAGGAAGGGGAAGGAACAGCAGGGACGGGATAACTGTAAAGAAAAAATACACAGTGTTAATTATCACATTGCCTATCTATTCTCATAAAGTCTCACTAAAATACCCACGACCGTCCCTGCCCATAACTCAGGTGGGCAGAACTAGTCCAACGCCTGTCTATTCTCCACCTAAATCATCGATGGATGCCCAGGCCGACTACGAACACCACTAGTCACTTAAGGGTTTTTCAAAACCCGATGTTTATGCAAATTAATCCTGTAGCTAGGTTGCAACAAAAAAGAGAAAAAAAAATATATAATAAGGAAAAGAACTTGTCCCGCACTTCTTCTTTTGATTCAATTAAAACATTGAGCCTCTAAGTAATGTCACGCACTTGAGGAAGTCACCCCTTCCTAATTCATAGAATAAGATAAACGGACAAATGTTCCCGACTGTTTGACTTCTGCAAACAGTACGTCTTGATCCTGAGTTGCCACGAAGAAAACAAAGGTGCTGTCCTGAACTACCACCATTCATGTTTCACGAGGATCTCTAATTTTTGTGCACCATCTCTGAAGTACACCAAATGCCGGATCACTAGATCCAAAACCATACCGGAAGGCGAAAGCCTCCGGCAAGAAACCGGCTCGCCTCTTACCACCGGTTCCAATTCTCGAAGGGAGGCAGCTCGTATCTCCAGCTGCCTTGAAATGCTGATCTCCGTGAGGGTTCCGGATGCCTTCAGTTCGTCGTTGTGGACGTGGTGACTTCCCCCCTGGGAACGCCGTCCACCCTGCCCTCGTTGTGCCTCCGACGGGGAATGAGGAAAGAATAACGCGCAACCGCTTCCGGGAAGTGCCGGAGTTATGCGGTCTACCCGCGCGAAGCGTCATGGGATATGTAGTCCCTAAGGACTACAAAATCCCGATCGGCCAGGTAGGCGCCTGTTACCCCCTGACAGATTCATTTGGCTTGTTTGCCATTTCCTCCCACTCATGCTGGAGGCTGGGGGCCGTGTGATACAGGGGTATCACACAGAGGCACGTAAAGTCCGGTGGGGGAAGGTGCGCCATCACCTGGTCCGGGTGTACGGTAGCATTAGGAATGAGCATCAACTAAAGCACCGCTGGGCTGATCTCATATCCAGGGAGCTGGACCTGCTGGACCACCTGGGAATCAGGATTGGTGGCCATGTTGGTGAGTACAAATCAATTACATGTGAATAATTGAAATCTGTGTGGAGACATGTGATGATTGTTACCCAATCTGCTAGATAAGTAGCTGACTGTGTGTAATGCTAGGGAAACCTAATGTGTATTTGTTGCACAATGTGTAGGAAGACCAATGCTAGCAGTCAGATGGCTCATGTTTTCAACACATACTGGATGCCTGTAGCTGTATGTAATGTAGTGTTGCCTTTGTGTCAGACAAGCAACACGTTAATGCCTCTATTTGAACTCTACAGGTCATATTGGCCAGTGAGAAAGTTATGTTGAAACAACATACCTACATATGTAGACGCCATAGCTAGACAGAAAATTGTAAACCCATGATGATGCTATAAATGTGTGGTGCCTTCGCGTCACATGAAGTTAGCTATGTTGTCCACACATATGTCACATGTGTGTCTGGTTGCTGTGTGTTGAAAATGTCCACATAGCCTGTTTGAGTTTGAGGGGGTCATGCAGTCCTCAAGTAACCAGCTTTTGGATGTCTCTCTGGGATGCACATGATGAGATGAATGCAAGCCATTATTGTTGGGGCAAACTAATGGAGGTGTATATTTGACAACACATGACTGTCCTGGCCACTGCATGTGTGTAGTAGGGTGTGTAACTGTAGCAGGAGACTCATCCAATGTTAATGTTGATTAAAAATTCATCCATGCAGTATGAGCATGTGGGAAAGTGTATCATTACCATGTCATATTCACACAGTGTCATAGTAACTGCAATTATTTGTCAGTGCACGGAGTCTGAGTATATTCTTCCTTTCATGCTTTACAGGTGGACCAGCACCGTACACCGTGGGAGAGGTGGCACATTTTGAGGACCCCGATACCTACAGTGAGTGTGGCCTGAGTGCTATTTTTATTGTTTGCTAGTGATGCATGATGGACTACTGTGTGTTCAACAGAATTCATGATTTGATGCGCTGCCCGTTCGTTGGCATTGTTGCTTTAGTGGGATTTCAAATATCACTTCTGTTTCTGTAGACCAATACTTAGCCATCTCTCAGATTTAGGGGCTGTGAGTCATTCCAGTCGGCCCGCTATGGGGAATGGGATGAGTCATGTGGAATACACTGGTTAATGTAAGAGTTGCTCTGGGACTTGGCTTGAACTGAGTCTGCATATCAGACTGACATTCTCCCAGATAGCTTTGGCAAATGGCTTGTATGAAATATGCAGCTTCCTAGTTGAGGATGCACTGTGTACACTGTAGGTTGGATCTTCTGGGGGCATGTACTTCCACAAGTTGAACTAGAAGTGTGTGTGACTAGAGTGCAATGGCCTAGGTGTTCAGTCGACTCATGATCATGGGTGTTCTTGCTCCTCTGTGTGTGTTGTAAAACATGCCTCACTGATAGTATGTGATGTTGGCCTGAGTCAGAGCATTTTGACATGTGTGGACCTTGGATATGACAATGTTTGGCTGACTCCAACGTGTTGCTAGCCCTTCATTGGTGTTGTGTGTGGAGGCAAATACTTGTTGACCTTTCTATACACTCCTGGGTGTGCATTTAACCTGGGATTGTTGGTTGTTCTTCCCACCCCACCCTCAAAGACTGCCATGTGATTGGGAATAGGGTACCTAGGACTGTAGCAACCAGTATGTTACAGGTACTTGTGACCTTTTCCAACTTTGTTTAGAACCTAGGGCCAGATGTAGCAAACAGTTTGCAAGTCGCAAACGGCGAAAATCGCCATTTGCGAGTCGCAAACGTGTGTTTGCTATGCAGAAATGCATTTTGCGAGTCGGAACCGACTCGCAAAATGCATTTCCGACTCGGAAATAGGAAGGAGTGTTCCCTTCCTATTTGCGACTCGCAGTGGGATGCAATTCCATTTGCGACCGAGTACGCGGTCGCAAATGGAGTCGCAGTTACCATCCACTTGAAGTGGATGGTAACCCAGTCGCAAACTGGGAGGGGTCCCCATAGGACCCCTTCCCCTTTGTGAGTGGACCCAAAAATATTTTTTCAGAGCAGGCAGTGGTCCAAGGGACAAGTCGCAATTTGCCGTCTTCCTACATCTGGCCCCTAGTGTACACATTCGGTTATGGCCCATGGGTTCAATATTTGCAAACAACAAATTACAAATGGCATTGAGTGAGGGTTGTGATAGTTATCACATAGAGTGACATATGTAGTGAAGTCAGTATGCGGAAGAGGTTCAGCCATAATGTCAGCTGCATTAGGCATTATTTGGATGAGAAGTTTATGCTGATGTCATCCATCATGTAGAGACATGGATATGCTAGGTGTGAGATGGCCTTATGTATGCAGGCTTCACATGTACTTCCTCTGAGATTTTAAATAAACTATGTTGTGACAATTGCTGTAACAAATACAGTACAAGTAATGTACAAATAACCCATTGTGCTATTCCACCCAATGCAATTCCCATGGTAAATATTTGCCATATCTCCTCACAGCTGCAAACATGTGTGCCGCAGATAGACACCAATTTGAGAGGCGTGCCATGTGATACCGGCACATCCTGCAGGTGCAGTCGGGGTACAGGAGGATGGCCCGAAAATACCAATCAGATCGGGCCTCCGGGGCATGGTGGGCCTCACCACAGGGTGGCCCTACATTGCCCACAACAGCCACCACCACCACATCCACCAGGTCTCCCCAAGTGGCCCCAGCAACGTCGGGCACAGTTGACCCTGGCTCCTCATCAAGACCTGGACCCAGCCATGTTCAACAACCAGGACAGTCCAGTGGGCATTCAACTGCTGGCACAAGGTCCACCTCGGCCGGCACACAGACTGCATCAGCCCCTCCTGTGGACCCAGCCGCATTCCTGGCATTGAGCCGTAAATTGGACAAGGTGTTTACAAAGGTGGACAAGCTAAGCCAGGATGTGGCATATATCAAAAAAAGGGTTCGGTCCATCAGGCGGACCCTACGGAGGGCCAACCTCTAGGACATTTGCCATGTTTAACTTTTACCCCTCCCCTCTCTCCTCTTTCCTATTTTGTACTGATAGTTGGGTTTTGGGGATTAGAATTAGGTTAGTATAGGTAGTTAGCTTAGTTAGTGTTAGGGAAGAGGGTGGGGGGTACTTATTCTTTCTATCTTTATTTTTTGTGTGGGTGGGTGGGTGGGGGTCAATGTTGGGATTCCTGTTTGTTTAAAAAAAAAAAATATATATATATATATACATATATATATATATATATATAAAAAAATTATATATATATATATGATTGTTTAGGATAGTATAGTATGTGTGTAGGTTAGTAAGTGTTGTCCTGCATGTGTCCTGTCTCATAATGGTGGGTGGGGGGTTGATGTTTAGATCGTTTAGTTATATGTGTAGATTAAGTTTAGCTTAGGTTAGTTAGGGACAGTTGTGGGTTAGTAGTAGTCAGGTTAGATTAGTGTAGGTATTACTTTTCCCTTAGTTGCCTCTTGTGTGAATAAATAGTAATAAATATATAGTTAACCCTTTACATGATGCGTTAGGTGCTACTTTATCATGGCCTTGACATCAGTGTAGGTGAATGTTTTTGTATAACATTAGTGTCCTATGCTAGCCATCCCCAGAAAATTGAGGTTTAACATGCCAGCTACCCGTGTGATAACTTGGTAAGTATCCACCATTTGGGAGACCCACCATTGGTAGTTTGCATCGATCACCAAGGTTTTGTGTTGGTGAGTATGTATTCTACTTCACAAAGTGTGCTTCCAGACTTGTTATTGTGGGTAATTTCATAGGTCGGACTGCAGTGTGATGTTCAGGGAGATCTTTGTAGATGAGGTGTTGTTAACACTCTTGTCTTGTTGCCTTCATTGCTGACCTACATCATGTGTGTACTAATTCTGCATGACTTTCCTTCATGGAAGTATACTCAGAAAGGGTGATTGATGCAGTGTTATTTTTTTATGTTTGCTTACATTTTGCAGCATAATTTTATGTTTTAGTATTGCATTGTGCCTACATATCTCAGCCACCATTAGTTGACTAGAATTGCTATAGATGGTGCATCATTCTGTCCAACACAGCATGATTGTGTGTGGTTAGTCCCTTCATCAGTTATTCTTCTCAGTATGGTAAGGCTATGATGCAATCCTGGCCACTGCACAGATGTATCACACTACATGATGTCAGGACAGTTGTATTGACAAGCTACATGGTTGCCACACAGGCACTTTGGAGTTATGTACTGCACAGTTGAAGTGTGAAATAACACAGAGACATAATAGGTGTGCAAGTGCTATTTATTTATAGGTGCTGTAGTGCAAAATGTCCATTGTCCATGTTTGCTGGGTCCGTTCTGGTGCATTCTGACATGGTGATCCTACAGAAGGGGTGTGGATGAGGCTCCTGACATGCTGGGGTGATGTCACAGACAGTGCAGAGGGGCAGGAATTGGCAAATAGTAGGAGAGAGACATTCACTGGCAATGCTGACAAGTCATGCAGTGGATTGCAGAACAGTCATTGAGTGTAGTTGTAGTGAGACTGGCATTTGACAAAACATAGGACCTTGGTCAAAGTAGGCCATGGTGCAGGGACTAGTGTTTCCGGGTACTCTTCCGTGAGAATGTGATCTGTACCATGTCTTCTTCTTCTGATGTGTGTGTTGCCTGGTTTGTCCTTGTTGTTGTTGATTGTGAAAGGGCAAAACACACCTCAGTGTTAGAAGACGTGGAGGCAGACATCCCAGGGGCTTCTCCCTGTGGAGTTATTAAGGGCAGTACTGCAGCAAGGAGGGCCTGCTGGTTTTTGAGAATAGCAGCCACATCACGATGGTAGGCAGCCAGGTCGGCCCTGAGGGGTTCAATGTTGCATTCGTGCACAGGTTGACTGGATTGCAGTTGTAGGTGTTGTGTCAACTGGATGACAGCTGTGCTGATTTCCTTCAGTGTTTTGTCAAGTTCCTGCAAGAGAGATGTTCGGGCTTGCATAGCAGCTGCCTGATCTGCAAATGACGTCATGCACAAACTCACCCCCTCAAGGCTGGCTGCCATGTTTTGCATCCCCACCCGCACCTCCTTGGCCAGCTCCCGCTGTAGCCCAACTACAGTCCTTTCAAAGCTGGTGCCAGTGTCGTCAGAGTCCTCAGCTGTGTTGGAGCTGGCAGGTCTTAGAATTGGGGTGGTGGGTGGTTCTTCTGTGATGGCTGCTTCTTCTGTGCTCCTCCTTGTGACTGAAGGTGGGGTCTGGAGGGTTTTAAGGACCTTTTGGATGGTCTCCTGGGAAATATTTATGGGCTCGTCATCCATGTCATCAGGGAAATCAGGGACAGGCATATCGGCAGGAGATCCATGTTCCTCTGCAATGAAATAGGGTACAATTAGTGTGTCTGTGTTGTGATAATTTTGCCATAACATGCAAGCCTTTGGATGACTTAACTTTGTGCTCTGGTTTGGTATTGGTATCTGCTGTCCTTCATATGGGCATTGTTATAGGCCTATGGCCCACCTGTGTGTCACATGTATGATATAGAGTTATCAGACTTGTCTGCCTAATTGCCTCTAGGTGTTGCTTTGTACCAATTTGGGAATAGCCATCTTTTTGTCCTACTCGTCCCTCCGTGTATATCTATTCTTATGGAGAGACATTTTGTCGCGTGGGCTCTCATTATCCTACATGAGATTACTGGATTTCTAGGCAGCAGGATAGCTAATGGTGTGGGGGACTGAGTCTGACTCACTTGTAAATAACTCTGTAACCCTAATTCTTTCTTTTTGCTCTGGCTAACTAGCAGTGCCTCATGTCTCCCACGGCAAAGAAATGATTAGACAGCCGAGCGCATGACATCTTTGGAACTTCTCAGGGAAGTCGTGGTCACTCAGATCCAAACCAATTCTCTCTTTTCCAGTATGATCTCATATACAAATGACAAAGACAGTATTTGTTTTATATGATGATTTCATAAAACAACTGACTTTTAGATAATTAGGTGTGAGCCACAATAACCCAAACAATACAACATGGTAGAATTGAAATAGTCACCAGGAGTGTAAAACATTTGAACAAAGCTATCATGGTGCCTAACTGTTTCTACTCTCCCTCTGCTTGTTCTATTTAGAGCACAGCATGTTAAGCTTCGAGCTTGCCTGTCTGAATCACTGGGGAGACATCAGCCCTCATATCTGAGCAATGGCCTGTGATCTGGTTCAGCATCTGCAGCAAGGCAGGCAGCGTCTAGTTGTGGTTCTCTGTTCGGAAACTCCCTCTTGCGTGTATTGGGACAAGGAAGTGATTTTATAACTAACATGTCATCGTGATGACAAAGTGTCCCTACGCAGGAATGCCAAATCTGAACTCCTACCACGTCTATCGGCAATGTACCAGACTGTATCCTTGACTGGAGCACAGAGTGAATATGTTATGGAGAACTCCAGTGCTGAAGTAGGCAAAACAGTGTGATATGAATAAAAAACAACACTGTAGAACTGGCTATTTGCAAAATAACTGATACGAAGCCTAATAAAAAGCATTTAGTGCAAAGTGCACAGAGGCTCTAAGCTGTTAGCAAATGAATAAAAGTACATTCAGGGCAAAGTGCACAAAGGCATAAAGCCTGAAGCTAATGCGCAAAGTATACGTAAAACTTACCACACTACACTTTGACTGGCTGTGGGTGTTGTGAATGCCCTGGCAGCACACTTGCCTCTCAGGACCTGCCCCAAACACTTTTTATTCACATTGACCCTATGCATGGCAATGTTAGGATGTGGTATGGGTGTAAACATTGTTGATGTTTCCAGATGATGTTGGGTAATGTGTGTTTAATTGGATTGCCCTGTTTATCGTATCAAAGTCCTATTTGGTTCTCAGACTGTGCAGGTGTGTTTCAGTGACCAGTTGCATGTGTCCCCTCCTCAACGTTGTTGTCTGAGCAGTATGACATTAGTGATGTTGCCTTGTTAGCCAGGCATGTGAGGGGCCCTGACTTATGCAGCATGTGTTTGTCCTTAGTGCTGTGTGGCTCCTATTGCTGTTTACTTTGGCTGATGTATGTGTCAAGTATGGGCATTGGCATTTGAGTGTACTGGTGCCTTTGTCTTATTTCTATAAATAGTTGCAGATGTCATCCTCACGCCCTAATTTAGGTATGTATGTTCCATGGGGAGGTTCCTGCCATTTGCTACTATAGCTGCACAGAGATCAGAGGTGTTATTGTCAACTGTTGTCGCAGTTACATTGCAGTTATTGTTTTGGCTACTGGATTACTGATAGGGACCTAGTTGATGTAGGATACATTTTGACTGACGAGTGCCTGGATGTAAGTTTGACGTAGTGGCCTTCCCACCTGTCGCTGCTTTCCCTTGGCTCCATTGTTGTAATTACAGGATGGCCCCATGGGACTATTGTTGGTGCTGTATTTTGTCGTGCCCCAGCTTCAGTCTGTGCTGGCCATGCCCCCCTGCCGTGCCCCTTTACCCATGCCACTTCATATATATGCTGACTTACATGCATTGTGTAGTAGGTATTCCCCCCCCGGTTGCAGTTATCATTATTGCATTATAATTCCCCATGCGACTTACCCTGCATGTGCGTTGTGTCGTGGTAGTCTGCGCTGTCTTGTCCTTGAATCCCTGTGACGATCTCCTCAGGGATGACGGCTGCGACCATCTCCTCCATGTGGTCCAGGGCCTCCTGGTGTGCTGGACACCCCCTCCAGTCTGCAGTGCTGCCTTCCTGTTCCTGGCCATTTTTTCTTTTGTCCAATGTTTGCAGTCATGCCAGCGTTTCTTACACTCGGTGACTGTTCTGCGTTCTTCAGCCACACTGTTGATCTTGTCCACAATTTTTTGCCATATGGCCTCTCTCCTACTGATTGCCAATTTAGAGGTGATGAGCAATTGGTGCTGGTGTTCCGTCACCTCTTTAACCAGGATTTCCTGCTCCTCTGCACTGAAGCGACACTTTCTTTATTTTCTAAAAATGTCCTGGTTCCTGTATGGATCATCCTGGCTGGTTCCTGGTCTGCTGTCATCTTCCTGGGGTCTGTTGTGGCATCTGGGATCCATTTTGGCTCTCCTCTGCTGAAAGGGCAGTGTTCGCGGGTGATTTTGACGCTATTGCGTCAAAAAAATCCGGCGCTTTCCGGGTTGCGCTGTCGTAAATCGACCCACAGCGATTTGCGTCGCGTTAACGTTGGTTTCCTTTACGACTTGACGCCGCTGTGTGCGTCACAAAATAATGACTCCCACCTGTTGGTTGCGCCGCTGTGCGTCAAAGTATAAATTTGATGCCCGCACGGCGCATCGAAATGGCGTTAGCCGGCGTTAAAATTTTTGGCGCAAAGCTGCGCCGGCGCAGCTTTGCGTCAAAAAGTATAAATATGGCCCCATGTTTCTTCTCCTGTGATGGCTGCTGCGTAACAGGGTCCATTGTTTGCCTTATCAGTGTGTAACACCATAGAAATAGAATTCAATGTAATCAAAAAATGCCTGTTTAGCTGGGGAGTGGGGCCCGGGATTTGAGAAACCAAGAGGGGCGCGCTTCTCGTGTTTACCGAACCTGGCTTGCTTTCCTCTCCCCGCCGGCAGAAGAGGAGACACCAAGTCCCTGTCGGAAGCAAAAGCCCTATCAAAGGGGCTGCCGACAACCGAAAGTCTGTGCGCCCCAACCAAACAGCCCAACAAGAGATCCCACCTTGTGGAGTTGGCCCCAAACAACCGGCTGGCCTGCCCATGAAATCCTGCCGCCTCAATTCCCTTTTTTTTTTTTTTTTTGTTACAAAATACCTACAATTGCAAGAGCCTAGGGGCCACACGAGACCTATATGGACCTCTTTCACCCGCAAAAACCATGCACTAGGAGTTTTACGCAAATCTACTCCTCTCCGGCGACTTCGCGTCCAACGGAGGTCCTCTAGAGCCCCATAAACTGGACAAACAGCAGACCGCCCAGGGTTCAGCTCAACTTCAGCACTCCACAACCACAGGTCAATCGCTGCAACTCTCTGCACAGCAACCCCTGTGCAAGCCTACACAACCTGAAAAGCAATATCAATGCAACCAAATTTATTCGGCTGAAGATGGCTCAATGTTTTAATTTTATCAATGTTACTTGCGCAGTGTGGATGTAACTTGTGATATACCTTGCTTGAAAATCAAACACTGAACAAGACTAGTCACCCATGAGAAGAGAAGGTCAAACTTACCCCACTTCTTCAAATACTCCACGATATTCCAGAACATGTGGCCCTCAGAAACCATGCACTAGGAGCTTTATGTAAATTTAACTTTTCTCCGGCAGCTTCATGTCTGCCAGCGGTCCACTATAGCCTCAAAACTTCACCAGTAAAGTCCTGACATGCCACCCTTTAACATGGCCTTATTGTAACATGTCCGCCTATATCCTAAACAGGTTTACTTTTCCGCATGCACAGTAATTTGCGTACCGCACCTTCTTCTCTACGGTGTATATTGTATTATTATTATTTTTTTATCCCATGTGCCTCCTGGCATGCACTCAGGCCCAGGAGAGCGTTCCTTCGTGCGACGAAGAAAACACATTTTTACCGTGGCAAATACTGATCCTCGCATTCCATCTAAGATGGCACCCAAGGAGATGTAGGCTGGAGGGGGAGGAACTTTACATCCCCTCGGGCATCGATTCACCCCACATTACCCACCTCGAATGAAGAGGGCTTGGTGAAAGCATCTTCATGTCAGTATTATACGCATCTAATTTTAAAACAATTGAAAGGTCTTGGCTAACATCAGAAGGCTAAAAAAGGAAACATTTCAACCACAGCTCCTCTATAATGTGAGTCTTATAGTGTACAGAAATAAAGTACTGTTCTCTGAGCCTGCCTCCTAAAACTACAGCATCCCTACTCCCAGTGCTTATGAAGGGAACTACTTTCTTTGTGGACATGCTCCAGAATGCTGTCACTCGCAGTGAGTCAGCCAATGGCTGAAGTGGGCTGGCTCATCGCCCCACGCTGTAGTGTGTTGGAGTGTAGTTATTATAATCAAAAATTAACATGAAATGTTTGCAAATTAATGCCTAATGATACCGCATAGAAATTATATTGCTGTGTTTTACTAAACGTGTGTTTGAAATGTGCCCACGGAGAGTGGCCACCAATGTATACGATGATTAATGAAATTGACTAATAATGAATTATTAATGTACTAATGTATTATTTTATGCTAGCATTAAGAATTATATGTTAAGGATTTGCTAAAGTAATTACTAGGCCTTAGTTAGCATGAGTTGGGGCCTAGCTGCCAGTCTCATATTAAATGTGTTTTCCTAACGTGCAATGTGCTGACTTGCTGAAGGTCATGTAGCCGTACTTTTCCAGAAGCTAGAAGATGTGTGTAACCGTAGTGAATTCTTTCTCATGAGACTCGACTTGCTCAAGGAGACATTCTTGCTGAATGCAACAGTGTAAACTTGCAACAGGTACAAGGTCGCCTGAACTGGTAAAGACAATGGAACTACTGACTGAGCCTGAAAGACTAAAAACTTGTACCTGACATTCTACCCATTGGAGACATCAATTACAGGAGCCAATAAACTATGTGAGAACTGTTCTAAAGTGACAATTCTAATGGGGTGATTACCTGATAATTGGATGGAGATAATGATGCACCAAATTTTGCCCAATTGGAAATTGGGGGACTGTACAACAAGTTTGATATAATCGTATGACACGAGGAGGAATCAGCCATTACGTGCCTTTGCTATTAGCTAGACACTTTGTCACTCTGTCTCAAAGACTTTGCGGTTTAATTCTTTGAACCATCCTTATCTTTGTCTTGCCCGATTCATACTTTTCCTCCTTATGAGGGAAGTGCCCCCTATTGCCTGTCCTGCCGAACGTGGCTGTGTTTCCTGGCTGATGGCGAATCAAACGAAGGCTGACTCTGTATGCTGACCCATTACGGAGGGTAACTGTATAATGATGAAATTGTAATTTTCTGTTTGCCTTTCCTTTCTAGGTACCAACTGTACCTTTTGATAGAGACCATAGTTAGATGTTTTCTAAATTTGTGTTGCTAAATTGTTTTGCATGAAGCCCAACATGCTAATGCTAATTCGAGGTTAGTCAAGAAGTTCATTAAAACGGATGCAAATAGACAATTGACTGAATCTATGCTTTGTTGAATAATGTGCTAATGAAACTCTGCTAAAGTTAATCCATGTTGACGTCGTGCTTTGTTCTAATGTTTATGATCTTTGCGTTAATGAAATCTTATTCGAGTTGCCATATCGTGACAGTGCTAATGTGTTTTATGCTTCTGAAACTAATAAACTTGCTAGTAGAGTGTAATCAATAGGGAATAAAATAACGAAAATCTTTCTAATTTTTGTGTGGTCATTCATGGTTGAAAGGTCATGGTGTGATCAAACTTTATTGATGCATTTATCTAGATTGGTTTACTTTGATATATTGAATATTGAGAAAACTATTGACCTAGTGATTTATATGCTGATCAATTGTCTCGTCCTAAAGTGTCTTCAATCAGGGTCAAAAGATTCATTGGCCTAAAACAAGTCCCAGACAAATAAATTATCTAAGATGGGACACGTTATCAACTGTGCTGAGGTAAAGTGTGAATGACACAATAAAAGACCAACGAATGAAGAGGGCTTGGTGAAAGCATCTTCATGTCAGTATTATACGCATCTAATTTTAAAACAATTGAAAGGTCTTGGCTAACATCAGAAGGCTAAAAAAGGAAACATTTCAACCACAGCTCCTCTATAAAAATATTGACATGTTATTCACTTTTAGCAAAATAACGGATAAAACACTAGCATACATTATTTTTCAGGAAAGGAAAGGTCACCCAGTGCTATTCTTTAACTTGAAAGTAGACAAAACTGTATGAAAATGCAAAGAAATACAATGAAAACGTTCCGCCGAGAATGGTAGGAGGATTGGAGAAAAGGAGCACTGATCACAGAAGTAAAGAGACATCAAAAAGCGAGATCAGTTCAATATTAAAAGAATTCTGGCAGGACATCAAAAACACTAGAAAATCAACAAGACATGCTCTTTTCTCAACCTCTTTCTATAAATGTACAGTATTTGCTGAGGTCGAACTTACATTTCAAAATTAGGAATTGTAAAAATTTGACAGCCGGGATGAGGAACACCGTACCTAAACATTATTGCAGTCAACAAATTGAAAATGTTTGGCAAATTCCAATTTGGTAGCTGAATGTTACTTCCTGACCACACTCATTCAAACAAATGCTACTACTCTGGGGCTTACAAACGAACACACTCAATCGTTGATCTATAAACTGCCGTAAAATAAATCTGTGAGAACACTTATTAATGTTTATTTGGCATAAACAGTATCAATAATTTGAATCCATCATCCCTAGAACGCAAGCTCTGAAATGACATGGAGTGCAAAATAGAAAGGTGAATTACAAAATACCTGTGCTAGTGTCTTAAAACTAGATTCTTTATTAAAATCAGTGGCTTTTAATTAATTCAAAATTAACAAAAGCTGCCTGACTTATATGTGATGCCTTTAATTGCCAGGAGGGCCATTTAATCCTACAGAGTAGACACATGCTATTTACAGTACTTTGCATCTATAAGCAATGTATATTTGCAAAATCGTCAGAGTTAAGATCGATTCTTTCTTTGCAGTGCCACAGAATACTTAATGATAGATTCATCTGCCTTTCCTTTGCCATCGGAAGAGACTTATATGTAGGACGGGTTTCAATAGCTGCTCAGTTTATCCTTCAAACGTCACCAATGTCTGGCTGAGCAGGAGAAAACCATCACAGATTCTAAGTTATCTGTAAACAACTCTTAAAGTTATGCAATAGGTAACAGAAGAAACAACAGGAACAGGGAATCCCACCCCCATGTTTGGAATGCACCTGTAGGCCGTCTCTATCTCTCTCATAACCCCCCCCCCCGCCCCCCCCGTTTCCATCCTCTGCAACCATAGAGAATCTCGGAGCCCTGTGCTGACCTGGGACGGCATCTGATGAACCCTTTCACTGTCTGCAGGCAGTGCCCGACTGGCTATTCTGTCACTGTGGCATGTTCCTGGGTGGTTGCAGACTGAGCCTAGCCGCCGCCTCCAGCGGTTTGGGGCGGGGAGGTACCTTTTTTTTCAGGGCTTAATGTGATTTCCACTCTGCCCGTCCGGACGATGCTCTACGCTAGAAAGAGGATCCTTGTGTTGCCCGGCGAAAAAAGTCTGGAGGGAGGTATAGGGTGTGTTGTGGCAAACGTGAACAGGGTGGGGCTGCAGTTCAGCTTTTAAACATGTGCTAATTGGAGTGTCCTGAGAACATCTTTAGCAATATCAGCAGACATTCAAACGTAACAATTACATCATTTTTTTACATATTTTCCTGTCTTCTACGCAGACGTCCACATTTTTAAACAAATCGTCTTCTTTCCTTTTCAGAAAAGTATATTGTTGAAAATGCTGACAGAAACAAATTGGAGAAAAGGCATGGTACTTACTAATCAGGTAAAGAGGGTTTTTCTTTATTAAGGCATGTACAGGAAAACTCAAGTCTTAATCTGAAAGCATTAACTGATTTCTTCCACGTGTTTGCGTTTCAATAGGCATAACTCGCCTGTCAAGGAACATTTCCTATCCCAGTGGAGAAAAACAGTTTAAGATAACAAACCCTGCTGAAAGACAGAGATGTTTTTGGAGAAGTGCAGAGATTGGCAGTTAAGGAATAACTGTGAGGAATAGCTATCTGATGTGCAGGTTTTGAATACTACAGGTTGACAACACTAACGAATTAATAAAAAGCAATAAAAATAGACAATTCTTCTTTCTAACCTTCGGTGCGTTTTCAAACGGTATCCTAATGGTTACTGGTTCTGGTTTGGAAATAGTGATCCTTTGGGAGATTTACTTAGGGCTACTGGAGAGATGCTGCTTGTCGTCTGTTACCTAGCTCAGAATCAGTATACCTAGGTTCATGTCTCATTTTTCACACTCTCTTAAACTGCGTGATCCTGGGCAAAATTATTTCTGTCTCTCATTTGTCGCCCTAGTTTTGCGAGCCCGATTTACTTTACAGTGCAAACTATGTGATGATGTATTGATTTGCATTGACTTAATGTGCACTTCCAGCTCTTCACACAGCTTTCTGGTGTGCATCTGTACCACCAGGCCAATTGCACTGCAAATGTTTATTGGTGTTGATGTGGATTGGGTATGCACGTTGCCTTTTGTTACTTGGCACAGTTTAAAGGAATTCAGGACAGCCGTCCAATCTCATCGAGCATTGTACAAAGCAAATGTATATAGTGATGTCAAAGTAGTGGAGCTCAATGGTGTATAATTTGTATTGCACAAAGTACACTTGGTGTGTGCAATGCTCTGCCTTTCCCCTGCTCCGTTCAGTAACTAGTCCAGGCTGTAGCTTGCTGCCACTAACTCGTAAGTGTATGCTGCTCCCCTTAGCTTTGCAGAGAACTCGCTCCTTGTCAGGGGCGTAGGAGACAATCCATTTCTGGGGGGACAGTGACAGCCTTGAGGACTTCTCAGTTGACCCTATACAAATCGCACGTTGTTTGCAAAATGCAGGCTCAGATAAATGTACACAATCATATAGTTTGGACATGAAATAGGGAGCAAAGAAGGCGTGTTGTCAGTTTGAAAGTACATTCACAAAGCATCTAGACCAAATGTGAAAAAGACATGTTGATTAACTTTGCATCTTCATGCACCAAGCAAATAAAGGTAGAGGGAGAGAAGGAAGAACAAACCGTTTGTGCCCCCCACCGATCATGCCTCTTACCTTATGCAAATCGAAACCGCACTAGAGATATCAAAAGCGATCAGGTACAATAATTGTAAACTGTGCTCTGAAACCATAGTTCTAATAACACTTCTGCTCCTCTGTGTGATCTTGGGCAGGTCAGCTCCACATTAGTCAAAACTGGGAGCATTTACTCTGAAGAACTTCTTGGTGTTACAGACTATTTAATACATGGGATTCTGTGATCCCTGTATACATAGCCGTCATTCATTTCTATATAATCGGCTACTTCTGATGCATCAATTCACCGATTATAAAGAAAAGACGTCAGAACTTGACTATTATAAGGTTAATAAAGTCCAATTTTGACTTGCCTTCTGCCATAGCCAGCAGCCAAGGTGAAAGGCAGGTCAGGACATGGAACATAATTAAAGCAGCTGTTTAAAGCAACAAATGGAAAATTGCTTTTCTTTCTTCTGCTCTATTTTAATAGCTTAAAATTACAGAAGCTACTCACTAAGGCAGTGATTCCCAACCTTTTGACTCCTGAGGACCCCCACGGAATCACTACTTGAAGCTGGGGACCCCCAAGCAATTTGTATAATTTAAATTTCAAACATTAAACAGTGATTCGCAAAAAATACACAAGCAAGTTTACACCAAACAGATACTCAAATTACTAAGGATCAAATTATTTTATTTTGATTGGTCTTATTTAGGAAAGCTGAATCCTCAGGTCAGATTCTACATTTCCCAAGCGATTTCTGTTTTTATTTTTTAGGTACGTAATATCTGAAAAGGCTTTTTGACATAAACGTGATGGGGAAAGTAAGTAAACCATAAGGGCCTCACATCTCTCCATAGCCTCTCTGTCACGTATAATTCATTTGGTTAATAGCACCTCTCATACCAGTGTAAGGTGTTGGAACACTTTACAGGGGACTACAATGTGTAGGATTCACATGTCATCCACACTGGTAGGCATTTCCTAAGAGTGCTTGGTGTGGAGAAGCACAAACTTCGGATTCAGAACATAACACAATGGTTAGCTTTGACTTTAATAATAAGAATATATTTCTACACAAGAAAACCTTTACTAGCAGCATATGAAAAATGAAAGACTGGGAAAACAAAACATAACTTTCTAACTTGTGCCATGCAGTTTGCCTGCAGCTCTTTGATGGCAGTTCATAGCTCACTATGCTAGATTACAATTGTAATTTATGACCTGCACAGTAACAAAAGAATCTCTGTGACAAAAGTAGAAACCCACTGTGCTAGGCACATAAAATACTGTTCTGTGCATGATAAATGTTCTTAGCCGCAGGCATAATAACCATCTGCGCTACCTCAGATGAGTCGAAACTGCCACTAGACAAAACCCCTCCCTCACTCCCAAAGGTACATTAATCACCAGAGTTATCTTGATGCGTTTATTTTTGCCCGAAAGCCTCTGGTGACTGCTAAGGAACAGGGGTGGCAAGGCAGGGGGATGAAACATGAAAAAAGAAAACTTAATCTGTGTATGGCTGCCATCTCTCCTCCATCCGCTTCTCTTCCTGAGTCCCGGCAGCATGGAAGCACACAGGCTCCCAAACTCCCCTAAGCCAATCAAAACGCTGATGTCACCAAGTGCAATGTCACACACCATGATGTCATGCGTTGTGATGTCACTTGCTTACTGTCTAACTTGGTTAGTCCCTCCACTTCTTTTTTTTAGGACTTGTGCCCTGAGTATTCGTAGTTGCCTAGGATCACACCATTTAGTGAAACAGGTAATGCGAGATTTTATCTTCTCACACTATGCAATTTAGCTACTAGAAGGGTATCTCTTTCTAACATTTACACGTAACAGTGATCCGCCCCAAGTGCAGACGTAAAGATACTGCTTGTAAATGACCTTTGTGAATTCCCAAAAATTGTAAAATTAGACATTTGGTCTAAATTTTCATTTTAGGCTGTTTGCCTAGCGCTATTAGTTCTGTTGTTGTTATTGTCAAATACTTAAGCATATTGAAGTATATTATCTTTTCTGTATTTGACATTCTCGTTTGACTTGTATTATAATGTTTTTAATTAATTTTCCATTTTTATGAGTAGAGACAGAAAAAATTGAAAATAAAGAATAACATGAGGATAATTGGTGATTGGACCAATAGAATTATGCAGCAGGGGAGGGTCAAATTATGTGGCAGGGTTGACTGAGGTATGCAGGCAGAAGAGGCAAATTATGCAACATAATGTAATAGTATTTCATTATTTTGTCATTTTTACACTTGTTAACACTCTCTGGGCTTCTGTTTCACCTCATTAGTACCAGCTTAACACCTAAATATAGCAACAAGCAAAAGAAAGGTTAGCCGTCAACGTTTGCGAAGGGGCCTTCCACTGTGCACCAACACATGTTGCTGCGACTCACCTCTGGAGACTCAAGGAAGAACCATACCACCATGGAGCCCGAGTTGCATGTGTTCCCCATGCTCTTCTATGTTCTACTCCACTGTGAACACCAACGCCAGCGAAGACAACCACGGTGAGTACTGCTGCCTAGCACACAGGGGAGGGAGGAAGAAAAAAGAGAGTGACACACACACGCAACACCCCCACCCCCAACACCATACACACAAGCAGATGCAGTAACATTACATATTCACCCCGTACCCCTCAGGAACAATGCATGGAAAACCAAAATAGAGTAAAAAGAGTGTATGTAATAAGATAAATATTTTAGTAATACGTACATCCAAATCAAAAAGTAGATACATATTTACAAATCAAGGGACACTGCCCAGTCCTCAATGTTCGTGGGCCACAGGGCCACATCACAAAGTCCAAGGCCCCACCTCACTCCTGCAACAACACGGAGAGAACACTGCAGGGGCATCAGGTCGAAAATAGCCAGGCACCCAGACGGGGAATAGGGGGGCACCTCAGCCGGAAGATTGTACAACGCCACTGGTCCTGGAGGGGGCAACATGCCCATCACTCTGTCCTGGGGAGTGCAAGGCCACAGTCTCTCAAGTGGGTGACTTGCCCACATGGTCTGGAGGGGGCAACATGCCCTGTGCTTGGTCCTGGGAAGTGCAAGGTCACAGTCTCTCAAGTGTGTGACTTGCCTACATGCTCTGGAAGGGGCAACATGCCCTGTGCTTGGTCCTGGGGCATGTGCAAGGCCACAGTCTCTCAAGTGGGTGACTTGTCCACATGCTCTGGAGGGGACAAAATGCCCTGTGCTTGGTTCTGGGGAGTGCAAGGCCGCAGTCTCTCAAGTGGGTGACTTGCCCACTGGTTCTGGAGGGGGCGTCTTGCCCTGTGAGCTTCATCCTGGGGAGGATGGGGTGAGTGGATGGCTTCTCCACTGGTTTTGGAGGGGGCATTGTGCCCTGTGAGCTTCATCCTGGGGAGGATGGCTTGAGTGGATGGCTTCTCCACTGGTTCTGGAGGGGGCATTGTGCCCTGTGAGCTTCATCCTTGGGAGGATGAGATGAATGGATGGCCTCTCCACTGGTTCTGGTGGGGGCATCGTGCCCTGTGATGCAGATCTTGGGGAGTGCAAGGTCACAGTCTCTCACCTGGGTGTCATACCCACAGGATTTGCACGGGCCAGGCCGCACAAAAGCCCATGGACGCAGGACTACACACTGTCCGCCGGCGGTGATGGCTGCTCAGTGGTGGCAGTGGTGCTGCTGCTGGTGGAGCTGGCAGTGGTGGGGAGAGGCTCCAGCCCATCCCCTGAAGCCTCGGACGGCTTTCCACTGGGGCTGCTGCTTCTGGTGGCGGTGCTGGTGGTGGTGCTGGCAGTGGTAGGGGGAGGTTCCAGCACATCCCCTGCAGCCTCGGACAGCTGCACCACCATGGTTGGTGGTGGGGGCTCTGACTGAATCCCAGGACCAGGCCCCTTGTCTCTACTGCCTGCTGTTGCAGGCCCCTTGCCCTTCCTTCCTGCAGCTGGGCCTGCCTCCTTACCCTTCCTTCCAGCAGCTGGGGCTGCCTCCTTGCCCTTCCTTCCAGCAGTTGGGGCTGCATCCTTGCCCTTCCTTCCTGCAGCTGGGGCTGACTCCTTTCCCTTCCTTCCTGCAGCTGGGGCTGACTACTTGCCCTTCCTTGATGCACTTGGGGCAGGTTCCCTTTCCATCGGGCTGGCTGGTGGCCGGGATCCTTTCCCACTTGGAGTAGCTGGAGACACTACTGTGCCCGTGGACTGGGTGGCTGAGGTGCTTGCCTGGGTTTTGACCACCCTGGCCTGACGTGAGGGACGGGGGTTTTAGGGAAGAAGTCAAAGTTGGTGAGGAAAAGCTTGTTAGGGTCATTGGGGCAGGAAGAGGGAGATGGTTTGGGAGTGAAGGAAGAGGGAGTGGTGGTAGGAGGTGTCAGTCTGCTGTGTTTGGGTGCAGGTGCATGGGCTGGATGCTGTTGTGAGGTGGATGGCTATTGGGTGTCTGAGTGCTTGTGTTTGTGTACTTTGGGAGGAGGGGGCACAGATACAGTAGGAGAGGACACAGGGGACATGTGCATAAATGTGGGGGTGGTGACTGCCAGTGAGGGGTGTGTTCTGATAGGTGTGCTGGTGGTAGTGGATGAGGATATGGTGCATGCAGGTGTGGGTGTAGACGCAACTGGGAGGGAGGTGGGAGATGAGGAGGAGGGGGACACAGTAGAGGCAGTGGATGTTGGTATGTCTGTTTCTGGATGCTGTTTATGTGAGTACCTGTGGGATGAAGTGGGGTGCTTGTGTTTGCCATGTCCACTTTTGTATGTTGTTCTGGGTGCCTGCTTGTTTGCCTGTGTGCTTGGGATAGGTTAGGGTTGAGGGGAATGGGAATGGGTGGAGGAAGCTGGAGGAGGGAGCGTTGAAACAGGGAAAATGGCTGCCATCAGAGAGGAGGCCAGAGCCTGGATTGATCTCTGTTGGGCCGCCAAGCCAGTGTGAATGCCCTACAGAAATGAATTGGACTGTTGCATTTGGGCTGCCAGCCCCTGGATGGTATTCAAAATGGTTGACTGCCCAACAGAGATGGATCGCAGGAGTTCCATAGCCTCCTCACTCAGGGCAGCAGGGCTAAATGGGGCAGGGACTCATGTGCCTTGGACAAAGGGGATGCCCATCGTCCTGGGTGAGCGGGCACGGGAAACTCGCTGAGGGGCTGCTGGGAGGGTGGTGCTGGTACGGGGGTGGCAGATGTACCTGTAGCTGGGGTTGGCACAGAGGAGTCCGCCACCACCAGGGAGCTTCCATCGGAGGAGGAATCCATGCACGAACTGTCCCCTCCAGTCTCCGCCATGGTGCTCCCCTCGCCCTCCGTCCCCCTGGTGCCCTTATCGTCAGTGGATTCCACCTCCTGGGTCCTGTGGGATGCAGCTCCCTCCATCGCCGGTGCCTCTGCTCCTCCGCCAGATGGTGCTAATGCACATAAGGACAGTGTGACAAAACAAAAAGGGGGGGAGAGACAAAGGATACACTTGGTCAATGGCGGTACCAACACCATTGTTGGCGTACACAACACACTCACACACAGAAAACAGCCCTACACATTAGGCAATGCAGTACCAGTCACAATGTTAGTCACCAGCCCATGGACAGGGACAACTAACACAAATTGCAGCATACCTGAGACCCACAGACCCCTGCCCAGTAGAGGAAGCCTACTAGCTTGGTTGGAGGACTTTCACATCAGAATCCTGCACAATGTGGGACATACTCTGCAATGCCAGGCCTGGCGTAGGGGCACCCACAGGACCCCAACCCAGATACCACCCCAGCAGGCGTAAGTTGTAAATTAGGGCACTTTACTCACCACCTTGTGGCTGCTGTGATGCCCCCAAACGCCCATCTAGCTCCGGATAGGCCACCGCCAGTATGCAGGCTATTAGGGGTGCCAAGGTTCGACGGGCACCCCTTCCTCTTTGGGAGACCATCCCCAGCTGGGCCTCCACGGTCTTCCGTGCCCAGTGTCTCAGGTCCTCCCACTGTTTCTGACAGTGGGTGCTCCACCTGCCGTAGACCCCCAGGGTCCGCACTTCCTTGGCAATGGCACGCCATATACCCTTCTTTTGATGGGCACTGACTTGCACCACACTTCATCCCACAGGTACTGACCTGCAGGGAAAAAAACACAGGGAAAGGTATTAGTCCAACCATCCCGCCTGTTACACTCATGGTCCACCATGCCCCTTCCCATCCCCATTAGCACAGACATGGCCCACCATACATGTTCTACGCTGCACAGGGCCCATCCACCAACCCCGCCACATGAGGCCTTCACACACAGCACTCCATGCACTCAGGCCCCATGCATCGTACTCACAGTGTACTCACCTCTTGGTCTGGAGGCCCATACTGCAGTCGGTACTGGGGTAGGACCCCATTCACCAGTTGCTCCAGCTCCACTGAGGTGAAGGCAGGGGTCCTTTCCCCAGTAACACAAGCCATGGTCGGTTTCAAACACAGGTCACAGCAACACTTGCAGTGTAGGTCCTTTCCTATTGAAGGTCAGGTAGCAAGTAAGTGCATAGATATTAAATGGTGCTCACGTCAGGCCATGGATCCTAACTGCGTCACAGTACACAAATGCACTATTTGGCATCTCCAACAGAATAATGTTACAATCACAATATTGAACTGTAGTGGTTGGAATGTAGAGATAATGACCAGCTGCTCACTGGATGGATGAATAGGAGATGGAGACATCCCCCCGTGTACAGACCCCTGGTGGACTTGGCAGCAATGGAGGACAGACACATTATCCTCACCTATAGACTTGACAGGGTCACAATCAAAGAGCTGTGTGCCCCATTGGAGCCTGACCTAATAGCTGCTATCTGTCACCCCACCTGGATCCCCCCTCTTGTGCAAGTCCTATCAATGCTCCATTTCCTGGCAAGTGGCTCTTTCCAAGTGACGGTGGGCTTGGCAGCAGGAATGCCACAGCCAATGCTCTCAATAGTGCGGACCAGAGTGTTGTCTGCCCTGATTAAACACATGTGCAGCTACATCGTTTTCCCCCAAGTGGAGGATTCGGCCACAGTGAAAGCTGACTTCTATAGAATGGGACATATCCCCAACATCATTGGGGCAACAGATGGAACACATATTGCATTTGCCCTCCCCCCCCCCCGGCGAAATGAACAGGTGTTCAGAAATTGGAAGAGTTTTCACTCCATGAATGTCCAGATGGTGTGCCTGGCGGACCAATACATCTCTCACGTCAGTGCAAAGTATCCTAGGTCTGTGCATGATGCCTTTATCCTGAGGAATAGAAGCATACCAAATGTGATGGCCCAACTCCAGAGGCACAGGGTGTGGCTAATAGGTGAGCCCTGGTTCCCACCAAGTGGATGTTGTTGTATGGGTATGGTGTGGGCCCTAAGGGTGAGTGTGTGGCTAACAGGTGTCCCTCGATATTTGCAGGTGACTCTGGTGACCCCAACCTCTCATGGCTACTGACACCTGTGAGGAATGCCAGGACAAGGGCAGAGGAGCTTTACAATGAGGCACATGGGCGAACAATAAGAATTATATAGAGGACCTTCGGCCTCCTGAAGTCCAGGTTTCATTGCCTCCATCTAACAGGTGGATCCCTGTGCTACTCACCCAAGAAGGTCTGCCAGATCATCGTGACATGCTGTATGTTGCACAACCTTGCATTCCTAGGTGCCTTTTCTGCAGGAGGAGGCTGGAGATGGCCGTGTGGCAGCAGTGGATCCTGTGACAGTGAAGATGAGGAGGCAGAGGATGAGGATGAGGGGGGAGGCTCTGTGGTGGTGTGAGAGTGTGCCTGGGTAACCGACTGTCCGGAGGTCCCAGTTGGGCCCTCCAGACAGTTGGATTTGCCCTGTCTGCTTTTCCTTGTGTGAGTTGTTATGTGGTGGGCTAGGTGTTTCTCTTTAGTGTGCATTCTGTGGTGATAGGTGTCCATACAGGTCTGTGAGGGGTGTCCATGCATTGGTGTTGCATGCAGGGCTTGGCATTGTGATGGTGGTGTGTGTGGGAGGTGGAGGAGTGATGGGAGTGAGGGTGAGGGTGAGGTAATGTGATGGCATGCAGGTAGGGGGGTGGTAGTAATAGAGAGCTGCCTTACCAGAGTCCAGTCTTCCTGCTACTCCTGCCAGGCCCTCAGGATGCATGATTGCCAAGACTTGCTCCTTCCATGTTGTTAGATGTGCGGGTGGAGGTTGGTGTCTTTCTGCAATGGAATGTACCTTCCCAGTAGGTCGTTCCACCTTTTCCTGATGTCATCCCTTGTTCTGGGGGTGCTGTCTCATGTGTTGACCCTGTCCACGATCCTCCACCATAGCTCCATCTTCCTTGCAATGGATATCTGCTGCATCTGTGATCCAAATAGCTGTGGCTCTACCTGGATGATTTCCTCCACCATGACCCTTAGCTCCTCCTCAGAGAACCTTGGGTCTTGTTGTGGTGCCATGAGTGTGGTGTGGGTGGTGTGGGTGTGTAGGGTGATGTGTTGGGGTGTGTGTTGTGAGGTGCGTGGGTGGTGTATAGGTGATGGTGGTATGTAGCTCTGCTTGTGTGGGTGCTCTTGCTGTCTCTCTCTCTGTTGGCAATGGTTAGTAGTCGTAAAGGGTTGTGGGTAATGTGGGTGTGTGTTTTATAGTGGTGTGGGTGTAGTGTGTGTATAGGTGTCAGGTGTGTGTTGTTTGAATTGACCAATGTAGTGTTGTTTTGTTAGGTTGTGTGTATTTTGAACGCGGTAGTATGTACTGCCAATGGTTTACCGCCATTGAATGTCTGCCGTGGTGATTCGTGGGTCATAATGTTGTGGGTGTAGTTCTGTTGGGGTAACGGTGTGGGTTTGGATACCGTCAGTTTCTCACTGACCTTTGGGCTGGTGGACTTGTGTGTGTGGCTGTATAGTGACAGATTTGTATGTGTGTGTCATAATATGGTTGGCGGATATCCGCAGCAGCAGCAGTATGTTGGCGACAGTCAGCATGGCGGTAAGTGGAATTTACCACCAATGTCATAATGAGGTCCTAAATGCCATTATACTTGCCATCTCACTGCCCCTCAAACTTTCACAGGCAGTGCAACCACATTCACCCATTCAACCTTGTCACAGAGGCCTAAGGAGGCTGAAGTAAAGAAAAAATCTCACTCTAGACTGTGGCCATTTCGGGGGGCACTGGCATCACAGCAGATGGCTCCAGAATATATTTACAATATGCAGAGAGCTTGAAGCACTTGGCTAGATAGGTCTTGACAGATCTCTCGAGGAGGGTCCCGGCTTTCTCACACACCCTGGCTAGCATTCCTATTTACTAACCATGAAAAGCCAAGAACAAAAAGGCACTGCCACAGCAGCCTCTTCCTCAGTACAAGTTATGACCTGCTGGATTGTACATGGTGCCCAGATTTGCTCCATCTGCATTGCTGCCCTACATCGCTAAGGTATTAAAAAAATGTCTGACCTTGTTCCAAATTGCACCTAATTGTCCGTCCAAAATGAGAGTTTTTTTTTGGTTCTTGTTCCCCCCTAGATTGAATCTCTCTGCATCTCCATCCAATGGTGTTTTTATTTTATTCCGGATCCAGTGAATCTATCTTTGGGGAGGTTTCCTCAGACTGAGAAGACTTTCCTGGACTTATTTCAGCTGCCTAATATTCACAAAAGGATTCAGTCATTATTTTTCAGAAGTTGCAGGAGATATAGATCATCAACAGTGAAACCTGACTCCTGCAGGTCATTTAGGGCACATAGGAGGATTGGTTTTGGGGTAGAGCATACACTCATGTTAGGTCATAAGAACAACTTTTTCATTATTATACTTGTCTCAGTACTGATCCCTTGGTATCACTGCTGTTTCCCTACCCCTGTGTGACATGCCTTCATTTCCATTCTCATATACAAATTAACAGTGATCCCTTAATTAGTGAGGAGGCACCTCTCAGATCCACTATTTAGGGTACTTCTGTCTCTAACCACCAGAATGAACAAATGCAAAGGTTGAAAAGAAGTAGGGAGAGCACAGATCTTTGGGGAATCCCCCAAAGTATAGATGTGAACAGTGTAAAATATGAAAAGGCTTATTTTTTAGTGTGGTTGGAAAAATTGCATCTAATCCAGTGTATTTCCTTGAAGTTGATGCTATGAAGATGGGATGTAAGATATGATTATTGATAGTGTTGAATACAGCAGACGGTGTTAGCAGGTTGAGGGCTATGACATCCCCATCATCTGACTGTAGCCATAGAGCATCAACATCAACCCCCAATGATTTAGTGCTCAGTCCATAGTAAAAACCCTCATGCAAGGTATGGTGCTTGTTTTTAGATTGGACACGGCCCTGTAGCTGACTACTTTCTGCTTTCTCCAACAGTATTGAAAGATATGGAAACTGTGAAATGAGCTAAAATTTTGTGAGGCCAAGAAATACTTTCCTATCAAAAGAGAAAGTACAGTAGATCTTCTAAAATACAGTGGAAAGAAGTTAATGGCTGGAGATAAGTCAAAAAGTTACAGACAGCTGCCTTGCAACTGGCATTGGACCTGAAAAGAATTTTGTTGGCAAAACAATTGTATGGAGAGCATTAAGAGTGACTTTTCACTACTAGTCCTGAAAGTGTATTTCAAGCTAAACGTTGGAAGTTCATCAAACTTGCTGACGGGGTCCCTGTAGGAATGCAATGCTTAAGATACAAGTGGAGAGATACATCATATTTTAACATCTTCTCAGCTATATTTGGGGAAATCAAGAGTCAAGCCTAGGTTGTTGTATGACAAGGTATCGCTGACAAAAATATTGACTAATAAAATATTAGCAAAAGATGTCGAGGACACAAATATCACCTTTACATACTTGATATGTAAAGTTAAAAACATTAACTACAAAAAAATAGCAGACAACAATATCGTCAGAAAATACATAAGTATATCGAATTGTACCTATTAAACATTAAATGACTTTATATATATGTTTAAATTAATATCACATTAAATATATATTTGTAATAGCAAAACATATGCAAAAGTATATCTTCCAAACATAAAAACATAGATATGTATATATGGTAAGAATGTAAGAAATTGGATTATTAGTTTGAATACTAACCTCAGTTAATAATCACAATCCTTGTCCAGGTAAACCACTAAATTAATCAAATAAACCTTTGCTTAACCCTTTCGCAGATTGGCACAAAGTAGTCAGGTAATGTGTAAAGTCAGGCTTAACATAGATGCAATATGTAACCAAAATGGCATATCCAATAAGTAAAACCAGAAACATGATTTTTTAAAGTTTGTATTAAAAATAGTCACGAAAAGCATACAGTACAAACTGTTGGTATCAGGTCATCCGAGACTGAGCCAAAGTAAAAAATTAAGGCTGACCACAATGATGCATGAATTGGATAGAGGAACCAGGTTCGTCCTGGTGGAAAGTTTACCTTTTGAATTCGAAAAAATGGTAATTGACGAGTTATCGGCAGAGCAAGCTGCAAGCTGCAAGCTGGGTCCGAAAAAGGGCTCGATGATGGCAGGTTGATGAAGAATGGAGCTGGGGTGTGGTCATCAACAAAGGAGGGAAAGCTCAGAGTGGTCGAAGTCTGTGTCCAGGAAGGTCTTGACAATGATTGGATGCTGCACTGCATTGGTCCTGGTTAAACAATTTGCTTTTGCACCTAGAAACGTTTCAGGAAGCTGGATCTCCTTCAGCTGGGCAAGCCAGCAAGTTGAGGCTGACCATTGATTTAATATTGCAACTTCAATGGTGACACCGGTCTCTATCAGTCCTTCAGGCAGAAAGATGGAAAACAGTCTCTAAGTCCAACTTTTGCAGTTTGTGGACAGGAGACATACATTTCAACACAAGTCAGGGTCTGTTCCAAATTTGCAAGCCCCACTGCTATGGAGTGTGGGGACTCTGACCCAGTCTCTTGGTCATACCCTGTGTAGCCGTGTGTTATCTCCCCCCCCCCCCGGTCTTCCTGTCTGCTCCTCTTCATGTTCACCAGTCAGTCCAAGTCCAAGGAGATTTTCAGCCTTCTGCCATCCTGCTTACCACGCTCACCACGCTATGGAGTCCCTTTCCCTCCCTGCGTTGGCCATCAGCCTCCCCTTCATACCTGCTGCTGTTCCTTTGGTCAGGCACCCCCGCCACTATGAGATCACAATTCAGTCCATCTGGTGTATTCCTCAATCCACTCCCAAGCGTCTTCCTGCATCTGGAAGAGGAATTAATTTCTTTGAAACAGGACTTCAACATTAGCCGGGAAGAGGAGCATATACTGCATCCGGAGGCTCCGCAATTTGGCTTTCACTGAATCAAAGGTGCTTCTCTTTCATTGAACTTCCCTTGTGTAGTCAGGGAAGACAAGAACTTTGGAGTTCTCATAACAGACATCACCCATGCGGCGTACTTCTGTGAGGATCATGTCACGGTCCTGAAAGTTTACACAAACCTCAAAATGTTCCTCCGGACTCAGTTGTTGCATCTTCCAGCGTCCACACTACATCCTAGGTAGTGGCCTTTGCCTCTGTCACCTCCCTCTTGAGTCCATGGACTGTGTCCTTTAACTCAGAAATTCTGTTTTCCGCAGTTGTTGCCCTTTCTGTCACATTTTGAAGATCTTGATACAGGAGAGACACCTCTGATTCCTCTGATTGTACTTCTTCCACTCTCCCCTCTAGGGCCTCCCAGGAGGCCTGATTCGCTAGAGGAATGGCAACATTGTCCAGCATGCTTTGTGTCTCATCCTCTGCTTGCGGGGCTACTGCCTTAGTGTAATGGTCCATTTTACCCTGTCGAGGGGGTTTGGGATCTTTGTCCTTGGCCATAGTGACAGATTGGGCTCTCTACCCCAAAAGTACGAGGCCAAAGGACAGTCCAAGTACACCCAAGCAGCTGATAAAATAACTCCAGGAGTCTGTTGGCCACCACACTCCAAGCAGTAAAACTGTGCAGAGGGACCTGGTACATAGAATGTGTGCAAGGGGTGGTTAGAGAAGGCCCTTCACATAGATATAAACTGGTATGCACATAAAGCAGTATCAGTTGCGGAGTGATTTGCGTGCCCCAGAAAGTTCTGGAAAGTATTAAGGCCCTATGTCAGACCAGGGTCTCCCTATGGGCCCACTGCCTCGCCACCCCAAGGCAAGAAAGGGCCATCCACCTCTTCATTCAGTCGCCAGGGCCAATACCTAGTTGTACAGATGACCAGTCTTCAAGGGTCTCTTCAGCCCGTTCCGAGGCCCGGCAGTGGTATGCAGCTCACCCATGACATCCAAGCTTCCACAGCGCAAAACCATTCTCACCAGTCAGCCCCCAGGGGCATCCGTCTCATCCACCTCCGTGACAATGCAGCCCCAACAGAGCATGCTGGAGAGGTCACACCGGGAGCATCGCTCATATTTCCCATGGACCCTCAGATGCAGTGGTATCAGGCAGCCACTTTGTTCATTTCACCACGCGGCCCACGATCCCCCTTCAGCAGTTTAGCAAGAGGAGTAGCCTTTACCATGCTACCTCTTTTCTTCCGGTAAATCCTGGCCGGGGGCAGAGGCATAAGAGCCTCACCCCTACACTGGCCTAGCACATGCCTGAGGGCCCACCTCCGCAATGAAAGGGCAGGCGCACCACCTGGCATATAGCATCATCTGTGGGCCTCTGGTCTCTGTCTCATCCAACCCGTCAGGTGCAGTGCAGCTACTCAGGTGGGAGGAATGTCAGAGCACTGTCACTCACTCCAGCTCCTATCACAGGCCAGCGGTGTATGTGGCAACTCTGATAGTGTCTGGTCCCCGGCCGATCACTTCAGTGCCTGATGTCGGCACTCCCTCAGACACAGAGCACGAGGCGATTGCAGTCCTTGCATAGGCTCGTCAGTTCACAAGGTCTGCAGCTGCCACTAGCTATCTCTATGAGAGCAATCTAGTGGCCTCCCACCACATGAATATTCCTGGCTTCTGTTACATGGTCTCTCGATATGTAGAAGCGTCCACTGCGTCGGAGGAAGGCCTCCAGTTGCCAGGCGTGGGACGGCCACCACTCTCCAGTGGTCTCCTCAAGCAACTTCAGCTGCAAGGCCAATCAAGTGGTGCCAGGATTCTCCTTCAGCTGCTCCCCACCCGGCCACACCCGTGATGCGGGCTTCACTTGTTCAGTTGCTCCAACCCTCAGGAGGGCCTGACTCATGCAACACTCAGTGGGTTCAGCTTCGTTGGCGTGTTGAGGACTCAAAGGTTCCCGCAGCATTTAAAATGGGGATCTGCAGTTGGGGATCAGCAGCTGTCAGTTTGGGGATATAGTATGTTGGATGGCACGGATGAATCAGGATTAAGTATGGGCCAGGTGTGGACCTCGCTCAAAGAGAGTCTGATGTGGTGACCATTTGAGCCACGCTCCCAAGCTACGAAAATGTTGAGCCAAAAATGTTCTATGGTAAACTTTTTACAGTGTGCAAATAGCTGAACTTGGATTTTACGAGATCTCTTTTGTAACACTTTAAAATTTAAATTGTGAGCCCATTCAAATCCTGCCAGCACTATCTGCACAGGTACAAAGGCACCTCTCTTTTAGCTGTACTGATGACAACTGGATAGACTGGATGTAGTCTTCCCCGATGGTGACACAGATGCCAGTGCTCTGTGGGAATGAGGATGGATATGGAGAGGGCATGTGTACCCTCCCACCCTCCCCCCAATCAACTGGCAAGTGGCATATGTACTTTAGGGGAGCTGTTTTGGCAAACATTTCTATCAGTACGGATAGGTATATAGAGCCCAAAATGTGAATGTTACATTGTGGAAGAAATGCTTACCACTGATTGTAGGGTTAAAGGCCATCCTCCTTGGGATCTTAGAAGATTAGTTTACCTTTATTCATTAACCTTAAATCAGCTCATTTCACCTAAAGATAGGCAGACTGGGGAAGCACCAGTCTCATTTATTATGAATGTTCATTTCTATTCCTTGGTTTGGTGCCTCAGAGGACGAAAACATCGGTCAAACTAAAGACCTGCTGGTAGCAATAAACTCAGTGCTAACAAACACAAGACGCGCAGTGCTCCAGTTGGGCAGGTCCATCAGACACTGTCAGTAGAGGAACTCATTATGTCCTGAAAAATGGCCTATGCTCTAATGACTGTTTAAACTTTCATGGTTTGTTGTCAATGTTGGAAGAGAAACAAATGAAGGCAACCAGTGGAACCGCGCCAGACGCGGCGGTGCAGGGAGTATCGGCAGCGTGCACTGATGCCAGCTCAGACCTATCCGGGCCGCACAGACCTTATGGAGCACAGAGTCCTTGGTCAAATACAAGGAACGTTTCGATTTATTGTACGCTTTTCGTGGTTTTATTAAGTACACTTTTAAGCTGTGAGGTTAGGTAGACCAGCTTGCCCAACCTCTCAATTGAGGTTGTAAAGATCTGGAGCTCCTTGCCGTGAGCACTTCACACACCTAATGTTTTGCAATTCAGAACACGCTTAAAAACTTCTCTATTTAAGTTTGTTTTTAGATTTAAGTTTCAATATGGAGTCAAACTTGTGCTCTTGAAATACCACCTCTTAGGCTATAAACTAACTTGCTACACAAAGGTAGATACGAATCTGTTACTGTACTCTCAATAACAGGGTCACAATTTGCACTCCTATAAGAAAGGCATAACATACTAAATTATACAATGTGTTTCCTGTACATAAATTTTAATTTCCTTTGTATGCCAAAACAAGAGATCATTTTATGCTTTTGCTTTTCTACTTTATTAAAATATAAGAAAGAGAAAAAAAAATTCCCAAGTTCCTCAACCCGTAGTAAACAGAACATCTCTGCGTCTACCAATTCGTGTTATCTTGCGTCTGCAGGTAAAATCGACTGTTATATTTCATTATTCTTTTGCATCTTAGGGTGATATTACTAATTGACTCACATTGTGTTGTGTGCCGTATTCTAGATGTTTTCCTGCCTTTGTTCGAGAGGATTCGTCTAATCATCTGTGCCATTCAGCAGGGATGAGGGAAGCTAGGCCCGTGCTGCCGTCTCTTTAAGAGCAGACTTACAGTCAGGGCAAGAGCACCATTATAGGTCGCTACGTTCGTGGTTTAAGTTCCTCCTAAGAGCAACGTCGTTCCTCTGCACCCAGTTAAATGTGCATCGGTAGCAGAGCTTATATTTGAGTTGAGCAGCTGAGCTGTTCCATTCCTACTCTGCGTAGCCCCGCCACCCTATGATCACCACCACCTTCAAGGTTATTATGGACATTGTTCCCAGTCATGGACCTTCGTTTCATTACCTAATGCATTCTGGGTGTTATAGTTGTTTTCCTTCCATTGAACCAATTGACACACCTGAAAACAAATATTTTTAGGTGAGTAGTTCAGGACTATTGACGGTATTTTGCACTGACAGGGAGTGTGGTGTTCACCCAAACCCCCTTCTCCCACTCCTCAAAGAGGTGGGTGTTGCTTGCAGTGGCATGTTTAGTCACAGGGGCAGGGGCAGCACAAATGTAATCCCAGGGCTGACCAGACAATGCTCTTCCATGAGACAGTACTGGACTGCCCAGCCACCACTCTGGGTGCTCCTCCCTTCGCTGGAGATATATTAAAAACAATAAATATTTAAAAAAGCACTAATTGACGTACATACATATAAAAAACCTTAACACAGTCATTTTCTTATATTAGGCAAAAACCCAAATCAGATATATTATAGTGCACTTCATTCCCTTGTCAGCCACCATTTCCCAAACAACGTGTTTAGCATGCCTTCCTAATCTTTATATGTAATTCTAAACTAAGCCACTTTGTCAGTGATATTCAAGTGCTCCATTTAGCGTAAACATTTCTCCAAGAGACTTGTTTCCTTGACAACTCCCTCTTGTTCAATTCCCTCTTTTCCATCACCCATGTATAAAAAGCAGAACTCTCCAAAACACCACAAAGAAGAATATCCATATCTTTTGTGCAGTGAACCACCACCTAACATTGATGTCATAACATATCAAGAATGCTCACCTCAAATAGATGACGAGGTAGAATTGTACTGTAAGCCCCTTTCTCATATTTCCTCAGGTATCATTTTCAAAGCAGCTTGCAATACCAGCCCAAATTTTTAGGTATGGGTTTCAATTAGCCTAAATACAGTTCTCCAGCCATCACTTATTTTAATATTCCTGATACTAAAGGTACAAAGAAGTACTAAACAAACTACCTATGCACATCCCAAATCACGTCTATATTAACTTTAAAAAAGATTCATGGCAAATTCATTCTGTAAGATCGCCCCTACAATGTAATCATATCTCCCTCCAGATTATAAGGGACACATGCAACAAAAGGAAAAATCAAATGCACTCCTTCCATCATATTTAACAATATATACATATCGCCATAATATCATTTTCTTTAGCTTCACACACTTAAATTTAACTCGCAGTGAGATCCAAACTGCCAGAATATCCAAACTGAGGAAGGCAATCGGGGCACATACACACAATGCACTCATTACCATGCCCAGCATCCCATTTATACTGTATGTCCCTTCAATATTGCCATGCCACACATAAAATTGCTCCATCTCTGAACCCAAAAACCCACTACAAAGCCTAAAGTAAAAACCCACCCATTTAATTGTTCAAGTCATAATCATCAACAACATACTGTGACTAGATTCATATTTATAACCCCTCACATCCTATTTAAAGTGGAGCCGCAAACCCAGATATCCTTGTTATTAAACCTATCAATTTCATTGTAGAGTTTGAAGTTACCTAAAATATGAGTGAGAGTACCTACTCTATAGTGTGTTACCACACTTAGAAGACTTGAAACACTATCCAAACAGACTTGGTTATTTCAGAAAGGTATCTTGTATTCAAAGACATGTAGCCCTATGTTGCGACCTGTAGAAAGAAAATCAGTAATCCAAGGTAAGTTGTATAGATGCTTTATTGGAGAGCAGGTACGTTCCTAGCTTCTTCTCACTTCCTCCATCTGCCGTTTGTTAACAGTCACCACACTATTCTAGAATGCCAAATGTCAACACAGCTACACTGAGACACCACACATCCTGCCCGTTTAACAATCTTCCAATAATAACATCCCAGTAAAGGCTAAAGAACACAAACATTCTTAAACATGCTTACAGGTTTCTTAACATAAATACTCCTATTAAAATATAGGTATCATACCAATAAGATTGATTAGGAAGGTACAAAATAGACTTTACTCAATACTAAATACTTGTAGGAAGCTGGCTCTGTATATACTATATCAAAGTAAGATATAGGCCCTCATTACAACCCTGGCGGTCGGTGTTAAAGCGGCGGTAATACTGCCAACAGGCCGGCGGTAAAAAAAAGGGAATCACGATCATGGCGGAAACCACCAACACAGACAGCCACTTTAACACTGCAACCGCCACGGCAGTAGAAACAAACACCATGGCGGTAACCGCCAACAGACAGGCGGAAGACAATGTACCATCCACTGTATTACAAGGCACCAATCCACCAGCTTTTCCGGGGCGGTACCGACGCCATCAAAAACACGGTGGAAACAACACACAGAAGGGAAACCACTCACCTCTCGACACCCAATGAGGAACCAGGATGCCATGGAGCCCGAGTTACAGGTGCTACCAATGTTGATTTACCTCCTCTTCTACCAGGATCATCAAAGACGCCGGCGATGACCACGGTGAGTTCTGCACCTAGTACACAGGGGAGGGGGGAGGAAAAGAGAGTGACACACACACGCAACACGCAACACCCCCACCCCCAACACCCTACACACAAATACATGCAGCAACATTACATATACACCCGTAACCCTCTGGAAGAACGCAAGGACAAAATGAAATAAGTTTAACGAGTGTAATAATTGAAAATACAGATAGGGAAACAGGTCTGTAACAGATCATTATATACAAATCTGTGCAGCAACTACACAAGTCCGGATAGTGTTTCATTCATTGTCCGTGGACCAGTGGTCCCAAAATACATGGGCGAAGCCCACACATGATACATGCCTCAAAACAGAGAGAACACTGCAGGGGCATCAGGTTGAAAAAAACACAGGCACCTCAGGGGGAAGGGGAGGGGGGCACTTCAGCCAGGTGATGGGACGACGCCACTGCTCCACGAGGGGGTTCCATGCCCACTGATTGGTCCTGGGGAGTGCAAAGCCACAGTCTCACAAGTCTCTCAAGTGGGTGGTTTGCCCACTGATTGGTCCTGGGGAGTGCAAAGCCACAGTCTCTCAAGTGGGTGGTCTGGCCTCTGATTGGTTCTGGGGAGTGCAAGGCCTCAGTCTCTCCAGTGGATGTATCTCTCCACGGGTTCTGGAGGGGGCTTTGTGCCCAGTGTGCTTAATACTGCCAAGGACTGGGGTAGTGGATGCAATTCTCCACTGGTTCTGGAGGGGGCTTTGTGCCCAGAGTGCTTCATCCTGCCAAAGACTGGGGTAGTGGATGCTGTTCTCCACTGGTTATGGAGGGGGCATTGTGCCCAGAGTGCTTCATCCTGCCAAGGACTGGGGTAGTGGATGCAATTCTTCACTGGTTCTGGAGGGGGCATTGTGCCCAGAGTGCTTCATCCTGCCAAGGACTGGGGTAGTGGATATATCTCTCCACTGGTTCTGGCATGGACTTTGTGCCCAGAGTGCTTCATCCTGCCAAGGACTGCGGTAGTGGATGCAATTCTCCACTGGTTCTGGAGGTGGCTTTGTGCCCAGAGTGCTTCATCCTGCCAAGGACTGGGGTAATGGATGCTTTTCTCCACTGGTGGTTCTGGAGGGGGCATTGTGCCCAGAGTGCTTCATCCTGCCAAGGACTGGGGTAGTGGATGCTGTTCTCCACTGGTTCTGGAGGGGGCTTGGTGCTCAGAGTGCTGCACATGGTGTGTGGCAGTTCCCATTCTAGCACCTGGGTGTCAGAGCCATGAGATATCCTGCGAACAGGTAGCATGATTCTCCATGGAGGCAGAGACACACTCCACCCTGTGGCAACATAGCCTGCCAACTGCTGGTACTGCCAGTGCTGGTTGTGGTGCCTCATGTACTCTGTGCAGTGTCCAGGACGTCTCCTGCAGCCTCGGACAACTGTCCACTGGGGTGATGGTCATGTCGGCTGTGGTGGCACTGTCTGAGCACGTCGCGGAGCATGTGGCGGTGGTTGCGGCGGTGTCAGCGGCGGAGATGCTGGCGGTGGTGCATGTGTCATCACCTGTGGAGGGAGACAGCAGGACATCTCCTGCAGCCTCGGACGGCTGCCCATTGGATATGATAATGGGGACCGTAGCAGAGGCAGCAGACGTGCAGGTGGGTGTGCAGGTGGGTGTGCAGGTGGGCGTGCAGGTGGGCGTGCAGGTGGCGGTGGTTGCAGCGGTGGCCACCGCTGTACAGGTTGCTGTTCTGTCTTGTAGAAGGTGTGTCACCGGTCCCTCACCCGGAGGCTCCATGCCCTGAATTGCCTTCCCTTTAGCCTTGTGTCCCTTCCCCGCCTTGGAAGTCGCTGCTGGGTCCTTGGCACTGTCCTCTTTTGTTTTGGAGGAGGCCTTGCTGGGTGGTTGGTGTGGCTTTTCCCTACGGCATGTTGTCCCCTTCTTCACCTTGGCAGGTGGCAGAATAGGGTGATCCTTGGCCTCACTAGGTGGCACACTGGCAGCCCTGATGGGTGTAGCCTTCGATGTTCCCGATCTTGCAGGGACCACACTGGACGATGATTTTGTGGCTGAGGTGCTGGGCTCGGATCTGGACATCCTGGCCCTAGGGGAAGGACCGGGGGAGGTGTAGGTAAGAGGGCAATGTTAGCCAGGAAAAGCTTTTTAGACACACTGGGACGGGAAAATGGAGGGGGTTTGGGAGTGGAGGAAGAGGTAGTGGTTGTAAGAGGTGTACGTCTGCTGAGTTTGGGTGAGGGTGCATGGGCTGGAGGCTTTTGTGAGGTGGATGGCTGTTGAGTGGGTGTGTGCCGGCGTTTGTGTACTTAGGGAGGAGGGCTCACAGACACACTGGGAGAGGACCTAGTGGACGTGTGCATGATAGTAGCGGTGGTGATTGTATATGAGTGGTGTGTGGTGATGGGCGTGCTGGTGATGGAGGTAGTGGCTGAGGATGTAGTGCATGCAGGTGTGAGTGGAGACGAGATTGGAAGAGAGGAGGAGGATGTGGAGGAGGGGGACACAGTGGAGGCAGTGGATGTTCGTGTGTCTGCAAGGGGATGGTGCTTGTGTGAGTGCCTGTGGGATGTGTGGTGCTTATGTTTGCCATGTCCACTCTTGTGTGTTGATGAGTGTGCATGCTGGTCTGATGTTGTGCTTGGGATAGGCTGAGGTACTGGGGATTGGGTCTGGGTAGTGGTAGTTGGAGGGGGGAGGCTGGACACAGGGACAATGGCTGACAACAGTGCTGAGGCCCGAGCCTGAAATGCTCTCTGTTGGGCTGCCACGCCAGAATGAATGCCCTCCATGTATGCATTTGTTTGCTGTAAATGCCTCTCAACACCCTGGATGGCATTCAAAATGGTTGATTACCCAACAGTGAGGGATCTCAGGAGGTTAATAGCCCCCTCACTGAGGGCAGCAGGGCTGACTGGGGTAGGGCCTGGGGTGCCTGGGGTGAAGGAGATGCCCACCCTCCTGGGTGAGTGGTCACGGGAAACTCGATGAGGGGCTGCTGGGAGGGCGGTGCTGGTGGGGGGGGTGGCAGCTGTACCTGCTGTTGTGGTGGGCACAGAGGTGCCCACCACCGCAAGGGAGCTCCCATCAGAGGAGGAGTCACTGTCGCTGGTGTCTCCTCCTGTCCCCGTCATGGAGCTCCCCTCACCCTCTGTCCCACTGGTGCCTTCAGTCTCCGTACATTCACGCTCCAGGGCCATATGGGTTGCAGCTCCCTCCTGCTTCGGTGCCACTGCTCCTCCGCCAGATGATGCTAATACACACAAGGACAGGGTGACAAAACAAAAAGGGGGGGAAGATAGAGGAGACACTTGGTCAATGCCTGCAACAACACCACTGTTGGCGGACACAACACACAGAGAGCAGCCCTATGCACTAGGCCATGCACTAACAGTTCAGGGGAAAATCACATGCCCATGGGGGCCTGTGACTGGACCCATTTGATGCACACCTGGAACCCACAGGAGCCTGACTAGGTGTAAAGGGCCACTAACACTTTTGGGGTTGGACTGGCACTGAGCCTGCCTAACAATGGATCTACCCTGGCACGTTGGTCCTGGCCTGGGGGAACCCATAACCCACTTCCCCCACACAGAAACCTCATAAAGCGCGCAGAGTCAGCTGCATGAGACTGTACTCACCCCCTTGTGGCTGCTGTGATGCCCTCAAGCGCCAATCCAAATCAGGATATGCCACCACCAGGATCCGGTACATCAGGGGGGTCATGGTGCGATGGGCACCACTTCCACGTTGGGAGGTCATCCACAGCTGGGCCTCTGCCATCTTCTGACTCAAGTGGCGCAGGTCCTCCCACCTTTTGCAGCAGTGGGTGCTCCGTCGATGGTAGACCCCCAGGGTCCGCACTTCCTTGGTGATGGCACTCCAAATACCCTTCTTCTGGTGGGCGCTGACCTAAAGGAAAAGTGAAGTAAGAATGGATTTAACTCCTCCTTCCGGTTCTTCTTACTCATTGGCCACAACCTCCTACCCTGGCCCACAAATACATACACTGACCATCCTCACATGCTGGCCTCTTCCCACCCCCCACCTCTATCTTCCATAGACGCCACTCCCTACATACATGTCCCATCCATCATGCTCACAGTGTACTCATCTGTTTGTCTGGTGGACCGTAGATTTGCCTGTACTGGGGGAGGACCCCATCCACCAGTTTCTCCAACTCCTCCACAGTAAAGGCAGGGGCCTTTTCCCCAGACACAGTAGCCACTGTCACTTCCAGACTCAGCTCACTGCAGCACTTGCAGTGTAGGTCCTCTCCTGTTGAAGGTAAGGTATCAAGTGAGTGAACAGATGGAAAATGGTGGTCACGTCCTCGGCAGTGTGTACCGTCACCGACCGTGTACATCGTCATTGGCTCCTGGAACCGATAGGGCCCAATGATGACCAATGCTGAATTGCGCTGCGATCTTTGTACACTTTCCGCAACACTGCACAACACAAGCACAGTTACCTCATTTCCCCTTGTCCCTCCTTACAGGTCAGGCAACCGCCATTTCAAGGGGCCACATGGCAGGGCAACTAACTGCATCACAGCACTTTTGAGCAGGAATACGGACATACAGCGCAAAACACAGATTACATCACATTTGTTCAAAACACCCTTGTGCAAGCTATGTGGTGTATGACCCTCTGCTCATCCCTTCTCCTCCATAGGGCACGTCCGCTGGGGCAGATGATGAGATGGCGTCATCCACCGGTATACAGACCCCTGGTGGACCTGTTGACAATGGAAGACAGACACATCATTATCACCTATGGACTTGATCGTGCCACAATCCATGAACTGTGTGCCTAATTGGAGCCAGACCTGATGTCAGCTATCCGCCATCCCACAGGAATCCCCCCTCTAGTGCAGGTCCTGTCATTACTCCATTTCCTGGCCAGTGTTTCCTTTCAAACAACAGTGGGCATTGCATCAGGGATGTCACAGCCAATGTTCTCTAATGTGTTGTCCAGACTGTTGTCTGCCCTGCTGAAATACATGCGCAGCTACATCGTTTTCGCCCAGGTGGAGGATTTGCCCACAGTGAAAGGTGACTTCTATGCCCTGGGGCATATCCCCAACATCATTGGGGCAATTGATGGTACACATGTGGCATTTGTCTCCCTCCTCCCCCCACAGGAATGAACAGGTGTACAGAATCCCCAAAAGCTACCATTCTATGAATGTGCAGGTGGTGTGTTTGGCAGACCAGTACATCTCCCATATGAATGATAAGTATCCTGGCTCTGTGCATGAGGCTTACATTTTGAGGAATAGCAACATCCCTTATGTGATGGGCAACTCCAGAGGCATCGTGTGTGGCTAATAGGTGAGCCCAAGGTCCAAACACAATTTACATAGGTGTCTGGGTATGGTAGAGTCCCTAAGGGTTGGTGTATGTCTCACAGTTGTCCTTCGATATTTGCAGGTGATTCTGGTTACCCCAACCTGTCATGGCTACTGACCCCAGTGAGGAATCCCAAGACAAGGGCAGAGGAATGCTACAATGAGGCACATGGGTGAACTAGGAGGCCTCCAGAATGCCAGGTTCTGGTGCCTCCATCTGACAGGTGGCTCCCTGTACTACTCACCAAAGAAGGTGTGCCAGATAATCGTGGCATGCTGTTGTTGCACAACCTGGCTTTGCGACGCCAGGTGCCTTTCCTGCAGGATGATGGGCCTGATGTTGGTCTTGTGGCAGCTGTGGAGCCTGTAGACAGTGAAGAAGAGGAGGCAGAAGAAGAAGATAGAGACAACCGAAACAACATCATCATGCAGTACTTCCAGTGAGACACAGGTAAGAGACTGGCACTGCTCCTCTCATATCATACTACTGTAGGACATTGCATGATTCTGGCTTTTTACCTCTGTGTACGGACCCTGACAGTTCACTTTGGATTTCCATTTTACAGATCTGCGTACCACTTTCTGTCTTCTGCTATGTCTACGGCTGCCCAACAACTGTCTAACATTGGTATGTGAAAATGAACATTGACATTGCTATTTTTCATATAGGTTGCAATTACACATTTGTGAAAGAACAGACTGACTCCAGATTGATTTGTGATTCAAGGGTGTTTATTTCTGTGCTAATAAGTGGAGGGGCTGTGCAATGGGCTGGGGTGATGGTGGAGGAATGTCCATGGTGGAGCCCAGTCTATTGGTATCACAGGTGCATTGTCCAAGGGGGCTTAAGAAGTGGAGTAATGGCAGTTCAAGGTGGACAGGGTAACAGAGTGGGACAGCAGGGTGACAATCAGGAGAGTCTTATTTCCTGGCAGGAGTCTTGGCAATGTTCTCTGTCTTGTTCCTGGATCTCAGGGACTGTTTGCGTGGTGGTTCTCCTTCTGCAGGGGGTGGGGTGCTGGTGGCCTGTTAGTCCTGTGGCAGGACCTCATGTCCACTGGCACCGGCGGAGGTGGAAGGCTGTTCATCGTTCAGGCTAGTGTCAGGGGCCCTTTGGTGTGCCACTGTGTCCTTCTTGGTGTTGACCATGTCTGCCAGCACCCCTGGAATGGTGACCAGGGTTTTGTTAATGGACTTCAAGTCCTCCCTGATCCCCAGGTAGTGTTCCTCCTGCAGCCGCTGGGTTTCCTGAAACTTGGCCAGTACCGTGCCCATGGTCTCCTGGGAATGATGGTATGCTCCCATGATGTTGGAGAGTCCCTCACGGAGAGTGGGTTCCCTGGGCCTGTCCTCCCCTTGTCGCACAGCAGTCCTCCCAACTTCCCTGTTATCCTGCGCCTCTGTCCCCTGAACTGTATGTCCACTGCCACACTGACCCCAGGTCCCTGATTGTCTTGGGTTGGTGGGTTTGCCTGGGGTCCCTGTAGTAGTGGACACACTGCTGATTGACGTGTCCTGGGGACAGAGGGATGGGCCCACTGGGTGGGTGCTGTGCTGGTGTTTCCTGAGGGGGGAGGTTCAGTGGTGGTTTGTGACAGTGGCAGGGGAACCAACTGTCCTGAGCTCCCTGATGGGCCGGGCTGGTCATCTTGATCCAGGCTTGCAGAACTGCTGTCGTCACTGTGGGCCTCTTCTGTGGGGGGACTGGATATGTCTGGTACCTCCTGATTGGTGACTTTGGGTAGGGGTCCTGTGTGGGGGGGGTAAATGCATAGGGATTGTATCTGTGGGTGCCATCTTGTCCACTGTGTGAGTTACCCTCTACTCCTGTGCTTGGCTTATTGTCTTTGGCCTTGTGTGATTGTTAATTTTGGGGCCTGAGTGAGTATCTCTACTGGATATGCTTTGGTGATGGGGTCCATGCAATGGTGTAACATGCAGGGCTTGGTGTTGGGATGTGTGGATTGTGCTAGTGGGGTATCTGTGGGGTGTTGGGGTGAGGGCTGTGAGGATAGGGGTAGGAGTTAGTGATGCCATGCAGGTAGGGTAGGGGGGATATAGTAGTAAAGATTTGCCTTACCAGAGTCCAGTCCTCCTGCTACTCCTGCAAGGCCCTCAGGATGCATGATTGCCAATACTTGCTCCTTCCATGTTGTTAGTTGTGGGGGAGGTCGTGGGGGGTCCACCGCCAGTCCTCTGTATTGCGACCTGGTGTCTGGATACCACGGAGCGCACCTTCCCCCATAGGTCATTCCACCTCTTACTGATGTCAACACCGTGTTCTTGGATGCTGTCCCACTGTGATGATCCTGTTGACAATTCTCTGCCATAGCTCCATCTTCCTTGTAATGGATGTCTGCTGCACCTGTGATCCGAATAGCTGTGGCTCTACCCGGAGGATTTCCTCCACCATGACCCCGAGCTCTTCCTCAGAAAACCTGGGGTGTCTTTGAGGTGCCATGATGTGGTATGGGTGATGTGTGAGGTGCTGTTTGTTGTGCTGTGTTGTGTTGGTGTGTGTTGTATGAGGTGCGTAGATGTTGTATATGTGATGGTGTTGTGTGCCTGTGGATGCTGGGGTTGTGTTTGCTATTCTCTCGCTCTCTCTGCTTCTTCCAAGAAAATCATTGTAAGGGGTTGTGGGTAATGTGGGCGTGTGTTTTATAGTGTTGTGGGTATGTGGGTGTGATGTGTGTATGTGTATCAGGTGTGTGTATTTTGAATTGTCCAATGTTGTTGTGTATTGTAAATGTGTGTGTATTTTGAGCGTGGCGGTGTGTACCGCCAATGGTTTACCGCAGTTGAATGATCACTGCGTTGATTTATAGTGTTGTGGGTATGTGGATGTGGTGTGTGTATGTGTATCAGGTGTGTGTATTTTGAATTTTCCAATGTGGTTGTGTATTGTAAATGTGTGTGTATTTTGAGCGCATCGTGTATACTGCCAATGGTTTACCGAGTTGATTCGTGGGTCGTGATAGTGTGGGCGTGGTTCTGTTGGTGTGATGGTGTAGGTTTTGCTATCGCCAGTTTATCACTGACCTTTGGTGTGGCGGACTTGTGTGGGTGTCTGTATGGTGGTGAATTACGAGATGTGGGTCGTAATACCTGTAACGGATTTCTGCCACAGTATCTTGATGGCCGTCAGCACAGGGGTAAGCGGGATTTACCGCCAGGGTTGTAATGAGGGCCATAGTGTGCACAGAGTCCAGGGGTTCCCCAGAGGCTTCAGAGAGGCTAAAGTAGATAATACTTATGCTCTCTTCTATGGTAGTGTGGTCGAGTAGTTAGGCTTATCAGAGGGTGGTGCAAAGCATTTGTTGTACACACACACACACTAGAAGAAGCACACACTCAATTACTTAACTCCAGACCAATGGTTTTTATACTGCAAAAATATATTTTCTTAATTTATTTTTAGAAACACAAGATTCAAGTTGCAGGTAAGTGTCTTAAAAGTTTCGTGTTTCACACAGGTGTGAACAGTACTTTGTTTGAAGTAGGTAAGTAATACAGTTTTTGAAATATTAGCAATGATCTGTTTTAAAAATGGACACAGTGCAATTTTCAGAAACAGTTCCTGGGGGGAAGAAATTTTAGGTCATTTTACAGGTAAGGTAAGGTCAACACTTATAGTTTCAGTCTCTGGATTTTAGGAAGTCCACCAGTTGGGGTTCAAGTTAACCACAAACACTCACCACCAACAACACAGGGCTGGTCGGGTGCAGAGGTCAAAGCTGAGCAAATCTAACGTGGACTTCTATGGAGACAGGGGGGTACTCGGAATCAGGCCTGCTTGCAGGTAAGTACCTGTGGCTCGGAGGGCAGACCAGGGGGGATTAGAAGAGCAATGAAGGGTCCACAAGTAAGCACTAAACACACACCCTCGGTGGCACAGGGGTGGCCGGGTTCAGGGTGCAAACAAGACATCGGGTTTTCAATGCTGGTCTATGAGGAGACCCACGCATCCGGAGTGAGGTAGGAGTCCTTGGTTGTTGGTTTTTCTTAGACAGAGCTGATGTCCTTGGGAGTTCTTGGTCCTTTTGGGTGCGGGGCAGTCATCTAGAGTTGGCAGAGGACACTGGTCCCGCTGGACATGTCACTGGTGTTTTTGTAGGTTCTTTGAAGCAGGAGACAGGCTGGTAGGGCTGGGGCCAAAGCAGTTGTTGTCTTCCTTCTTCTCTGCTGGGGGTTTCAGCTTAGCAGTCCTTAGTGGTCCCAGCTGAAGTGGTCACTCCTCCTTATTTTTCTTAAGTTTCCCACCAAACTGTCTGCCAAAAGTGGGGCTTTGTCTAGGGGCGGGCATCTCCACTAGGTGAAGTAACCTGGGACACTGTAACACGAGGCCTGAGCCTTTGAGCCTCACCGCCTGGTGTTACAGATCCTGCAGGGTGGAGACATGAAGCACCTCCACCCAGAGCAGGCTTTGTTTCTGGCCTCAGAGAGCACAAAGGCCCTCACCCCATGGGGTCAGAAACTTGTCTGCTAGTTGCAGGCTGGTACAGACCAGTCAGTCCTACACTAGAGGATTTGGTCAAATACATGGGGCATCTCTAAGATGCCCTCTGTGTGCATTTTTAAATAAATACCACACTGGCATCAGTGGGGGTTTATTGGGCTGAGAAGTTTGACACCAAACTTCCCAGTATTCAGTGAAGCCATTATTGAACTGTGAGAGTTCGTAATGACCAACCCCCAGACCATATACTCAACATGGCCACACTGCACTTACAATGTCTAAGAATGGAGTTAGACACTGTAGGGGCGAATTGCTCATGAAGCTATGTCCTCACCTGTGGTATAGTGCACCCTGCCTTAGGCCTGCTAGAGGGCTGCTAGAGGGGTGACTTACCTATGCCACAGGCAGTATTTTGAGGGGCATAGCACCCTGAGGGGGATGCCATGTTGACTTTGCCTTTTTCTCCCCACTAACACACACAATCTGCAATGGCAGTGTGTATGAGTTAGGTGAGGGGTCCCTTAGGGTGGCACAACACATGCTGCAGCCCTTAGGGACCCTCCCTGGTCACAGGGCCCTTGGTATCACTGGTACCTTTAACAATGGACTTATCGGTGTGCCAGAGATGTACCAGTTGTGAAAACAATGGTAAATTTTCAGGGAAAGAGCACTGGTGTTGAGGCCTGGTTAGAAGGATCCCATCACACTCTCAGTCAAGTCAGCATCAATATCAGGCAAAAAGTGGGGGGTTAACTGGAACAAGTGCCAGTTTCCTACAATCCTGATATTTCTTTGGTTGTGCAATAAGTCTACTGCTACGGGTAGCCACCGATGGAAACTCAGTTTGTTTACCAATGCAGGTAGCCAAAGACATAATCTCATATTGTTTCTTAGAGCGACTCACCTTCTTCAACACAACTTGGTTATTTCCACCTTCATGCAATTTCTCCACCACCTCACTCTTATTATTATGTGTACCTTCTTTACTACAAACAACCCCCGTCCATAACCAGTCATAGCCAGTTGTCAACTCTTCATGCACTTCCATCTCAGATTTCTGCTTTAAAACATTATTGCATTTCGCCAATCTACCAACGTGCCACACTTTCCCATCACTCAACAAAACTGAAGAATTAAAAGCCTTTTCAACTTGAAGAGGATCAGAGTACCTGCTGTTCCCTTTTTGTGCTTTACAACCCAATTTTACCTTCATCCAATCACCAGGTGACATCTTAACATCTCTCACATTGTGGCTTTGATCATAATGTTCTTTATAAACAGTCTGACCCTTCAAAATATAGGTCTTGACCACAGCAGGGGACCACTTACTCTGAATCCTTAAATTCAGTCAAGCTCTATTATCTTTGGTGAACGACTCTCTTCCTCTGAGTATTTTGAAAGGACTATAGCCAGTAAGAGAAGGTGTTATTCCATAAGCCAAAACCATACTTGCTAACTCTTTTTCCCACTCAACACCTGCACTAATGACTGCCTGCATGGATCCCATAATGACTCGGTTGAAACGTTCCACAGCACCATTACCTGCAGGATGCTATACTGGGGTATGTTTTTCTGTTATGCCATTCCTTAACAAGAAGTTCTTCCACTTATCCGATGCAAACTTGGGTCCATTGTCACTTAGAATTGCTCTGGGAATGCCTTCTATTAAAAACACTCCAGACACAAATGAAATTACCACAGACGTGTCAATTTTTTCACACACTTTATAGTCTGGCCAATTAAAAAATAAGATCCAAAAGAACTATTACATACTTGGAATCACCTAACAATTTTAGAACTAGACCCATAATGTCAACAGCTTCCTCTTCCCAAGGACCTTCAGGACAAACACCTTCACCTAAGCAGGTCTAAAAACTTTGTAAAGACTTGTTCGTGTTGGAACACATCTCACAATCATGCATGGTTCTTTCAATGTCACCATCCACCCCAGGCCACCAATATGACATCTTCACTCTCTTCTTTGATTTTACAATGCCAAGATGGCCTTCATGTGTAGTATAAAGAATTTTATCCCTAAGAACCCTGGGGGGAAAAATCTTTTCACCTCTTATGAGGAAATCACAGTCATTTATAGTTAACTCATCTTTAACTTCCCACCACTTAAGATATTCCTTGGGCAACTTGTTTTTGCTTGACGAGCCTAGCATAACATATTCCATAACTGCATGCAAAACCTCATCATTGCTATAAGCTGTTAACCACTCCTCCTTACCTATAACATTGTTTTCTGAGTCAGTAAACCCTACTCCCACTTCTTCCACTAGGGCTACACTATATTCATCCCACTCACATACACTATAATCATCATGGGTGATGGTGAATGACTTAGAGAAACCACCACCTTATTTCTATGATCTGGCAGATATACAACATCATAGACAAAGTCTAATAACCTTAATGTCCTTCTAGTAACGCTAGCAGGGAGTGGGCTTCACTGCATACTGCAACATTAAAACCTTAACTACGGGCTTCTGGTCAGTCCGCAACGTAAACTTACGGGTAATGTCTAAATTTTTCCATTCCCCAAACAGCTGGATGCATCTCCTTTTCAATTTCAGAAATGTTTTCTTCCGTAGGAGCAAACACTATCGTTCGTTCTATACACTCATCCGTTGTCTGTTTCAGGACAACCCCTAGACCTTTACCACTAGCATCAGCAGTTAGAGTGCTATACTCTAGATGGTCAAATCCTTGTAAAGGAATAGCAGTGCAAATATGTTCAAATTCTTCATTCAGTTCTGCATTCCAGTTAAACTCTTGTTTGTCTTTAAGCAGTTGCCTTAATTCATACGTTTTAGTTGAAAAATATTTTACAAATTTTGCATAAAACTCTATTAATCCTAAGAATGGCCTTGCTTCATCCTTAGATACAGGAGCTGGCGCTTCCCTGATTGCAATCAAAATACTTTCTTTTGGAAGGATGCCGTGCCTACCAACTTCATGCCCCAGGTAGGTAACAGACTCCCTCGCAAATCTGCATTTTTTTAGTTCAGCAGTCAACCCATTGGTAGCAAGTCTTTTCATTACAAGCATTAATCTTGCATCATTTTCTTGCTTGTGTTTCCCAATAATGAGTATTTCATCTTGGAAATAAGTAACCTCCTCTATGTCACAAAATATTTTGTGCATTTACCTTTGGAAAACAGAAGTAGCTGAAGCAAGTCCAAACTACATGTGTACAAATCTGTGACACCCGAAAGCTGTTATGAAAGTCTTTAATTTCTTACTTGAATGGTGTAAAGGAATTTGATGGTAAGCCGACTTCAGATCATGTGTAGAAAACCACTACCTTTACATTTCTTCAATAATTCATCTATCTTGGGAAGTGGTAATCCAACACTATGGCCCTCATTATGACCCTGGCGGTGTTGCACCGCCAGGGCCAACGGGGGCGGGAGCACCGCCGACAGGCTGGCGGTGCTCCCTTGGGCATTCTGACCGCGGCGCTTTGGCCGCGGTCAGAAATGGAAAACCGGCGGTCTCCCGCCGGTTTTCCGTTGCCCATTTGAATCCCCCATGGCGGCGCAGCTCGCTGCGCCGCCATGGGGGATTCTGACACCCCCTACCGCCATCCTGTTCCTGGCGGTTCGCCCGCCAGGAACAGGATGGCGGGAGGGGGTGTCGCGGGGCCCCTGGGGGCCCCTGCAGTGCCCATGCCAATGGCATGGGCACTGCAGGGGCCCCCGTAAGAGGGCCCCGCTAGTATTTCACTGTCTGCATAGCAGACAGTGAAATATGCGACGGGTGCAGTAGCACCCGTCGCACCTTCCCACTCCGCCGGCTCGATTACGAGCCGGCTTCATGGTGGGAAGGTCGTTTTCCCCTGGGCTGGCGGGCGGCCTTTCGGCGGCCGCCCGCCAGCCCAGGGGAAAAGTCAAAATACCCGCTGCGGTACGGTATTTTGACGGCGGGAGCCTAATTTGTGCATTACATTTACAGGCTACTACCAAGGGTGCTAACCATTCAGCACTCTCAATCGGCTCTATAAAGCCACTACTTTTAACCTATCTAGTTCTTGCATTACAGCTTCCTTCACCTTCATGGGAATGTGACTTACTATGTGGCACACTGGGATAGCTCCTTCCTAAACTACAATTTTATGTTAAAATTTCGATAGTTTGCCAACATTACCTGAAAATACATGAGGGGATTTCTTTTATAACTCATCTTCTAATAGTTTCCCAGGTTCCTCTAGTGATAATACTTGTGTATTACTACCGGGATTTAGTATGACTCCCTAATGCTCTCTGATCTATCCATCCTAAGGCAGACGGTCCTTTTTCTGAAACAAATAATGTACCTTGTGCCTCCCTGCCTTTAAACTCAAATGTTAAACTCTTACATCCCAACATAGGAATCTTCTCTCCCGTAACTGGGTGAATACTGGAAGGTGATAATCCATTTCCTAGTAATTTTTCATATTGTTCCTCCCAGAAGTCTCTACAAATGATAGTATAAGATGATCCTGAATCAGCTACCATAAATATCTGTATACCTCCAATTTTCATGTCACACATAGGTTTCTTTTTCATCCCGTTAATTCCTAACACAGTGTTTTCAGTACTTGAGATACAGTCCTCATCCTTTGATTCAGAACCCACAACTGGACATCCTTGTTCATCCCCAATACACTTAACCATTGAATTATTAACTTTTTTCCTACAACCTTTGCAAAATGTTGCATAATGCCACAATAGGCACATTTAGATTTGATTACCAGGCAATTCTTATCTCTTGCAAAATGTTCTATGTTCCCGCATCTGTAACAGACAGTCCTCTTCTCTGGCAAATATTTCCTTGATCCAGGTTTTTGCGTAGAACTTCTTGTAGTACCAAATTTCTTCTCCTCATTCATAACTTTGCATACCGATTCAGCTTCCTTCCCTTTCCTTAACACAGCCTTGGCACAATGCTTCAATAGTTCTGCTTTCTTTACTATGGCAAATATTTCATTCATAGGAGCATCTCCACATAACCATAGCTTTTCCTGCACACCTGCGTTATCAGAATGCATTATAATTTGATCACGAATAAATGTGTCCTCTAGTTGCCCAAACTTGCAAGTAATCGCCTACTTTTTAAGAGCAGACACTTACTCATCAACCGTTTCATCTTTGCCTTGTTTATGTTGAAATAAATTAAATCTGTCAACAGCCGCACAAACAATAGGTTGGTAATGTGCATTCAAATCTTCCAAGGCATGTTTGAACACATCAGGATCATCAGTAGCTCTTGTTTTCTTTTCCATTTCCGGTCCCAAACTATGCAAAAATATACGTTTTCCTCCAGCACTCGAAAATTCTTCCCCACTCTCATCCTCAATAGCAGCAATATAGTTTAGGAAATAATCTTTCCAATCCGTCCATTTCATTGCAGATTCACAAACTCTAAGAAGAATCGATACAGGAGGTGTAGGAGAAAATGCTTGCGTGCACATGTTTTTTCCTTTTTTTTCCCTTCAAGAAGAAATTCCAATAAGAAAGTTCCCTGCACCACAACACAATCACAGGTATGCTCCATTTACACCTGTTATATCGCTATAAAAATATACATAGTACTGTCAGTATATCAATAGCTGAATAATGTAAAAGGTGTGTTCATCACCGAGGTAACTCCTTAAAGTTATTCTCACAGATTTGCGCAGTAATACGAATATTGTGTGCGCATCACCGATGTAGACTCCTAGTAACCATCTACAACTTGTAGGAAACAGGTGTGCAAATCACTGAGAAAGAATAAAAAAAATTCAAGCTTACGCGTTAAGAATTTTCAATTCTATTAAGGACACGGAGGCGAGGATTATGCTTCTCTTTCTATGCTTTATTTTCCAACAGCAGCCAATAAGAGAAGATATTGTCAAAGAACTACATATCCCATAAATCAAAGTATGCACAGTAACCACAGAGAACAGGGTATAAAACACAAAGAGGCTACGAAACTTCCTCTTTCTTTGCAAGAGTTCAGTCAGTAAGAGTCAATAATTGCAACATCATCAAATCGAACAAACAGGATCCAAACATCCAAGAAACAGGAGCTCCGGAAAAGAATAGATGCCACCATCCAGATCAATACCTCCTTGGAACGAAAATTTTCCACTCTGATCCACACCTGTGAAGAAAAGAAACAAAACTCATAATAATATGTGTAATAGAACCATCGTCTACAAATTACATGCATTGATAACAACACACCACAGGGTGGGCGAACAATGAGACGTCAACTGAAAAGAGAATACTTAACTCTTAAGCAGAAGTCTTATTGTCCACTTGGGAGGGATAATCCTCACCTCCGTGTCCTTAATAGAATTGAAAATTCTTAACGCGTAAGCTTGAATTTCTTTTATTCTATGTCAGGACCGGAGGCTCAGATTATGCTAGTTCAAAGCTGATCTACCACGATTGATGCAATGTCCACAATGGGCTTATGATAGAAGGTCTTAAAAGTAGATTCCAACGACCAGTCAGCCGCCCTCATAATATCCTCTAACCTCATGCCTAAACTAAAGGACTTAGAAGCCATAGCTCCACGGACTGAATGAGCTCCAAACATGGAGACATCAATCCCTGCTTCAGAAAGAAGCCACCTAATCCATCTTGCTAGAGTAGCTGATGATACTGGCTTAAAAGGCTTCTGAAGAGCAATCAATAACTGCCCTCTAGGGTCTGTACGGAATTCCTCTGTAGCCGCTTCATAGGCCTTCAAACATTGTACCACGCATAGCTTGGGGTTATGAGGGAAAGCCGGGTATGACACCGAGTTGGTACCCGTCTTAGTACGTTTGGAAATCGAAAAAGAAATGAGGCATAGCAATAAGGTCAATTGGCCGAGAGTTGCTTACGAGAAAGGTATTGGTTATCTGGCCAGGACGAAATGAACGTAAGCACTATGTTGACATCCCACAGAGAGGCATATTTGGGACGCGGGGGATTTGACAAACGAATACCCCTCATTAGTTTGCATACAAAATTGTGTTCACCCATAGGTTTGCCCTGAACTGGAGAGTGACCTGCGGAAATGGCAGATCTGTAATTATTGATGGATCTGAAAGCCAGGCCTGAAGCCGCCAGTGAAGCCAGAAAATTGACCACTAAACTGACATCAGCGTTAAAGGGATCGGCACCCCGTTCCTTACACCAATGACTCCATCGCTTCCAAGCAGAGGCATACCGCTTGAGAGTATTGGGGGACCAGGCCTGGAGGATGAATTTAGAAGCTTGTTCTGAAATGCCTGGCAGGAACCAATGACGCCTGATATTCTCCAGGCTACCAGCCGAAGCTTGAGAAAATAATTTGGGTGTATAGATAAGGGACTGATGGCGCTCAGGAAGCTAATTGGCCACAAATCTCATTAGGGGTTGCCTACACAAGGGAAAACACCCTTCCCTTACAGGTTCAAAGAAACCCAAACAAATGATAAACATACAGTGAGGTCCCCCCTCGTATTTCTTTGTTAAATAATGAATTTCACACAGTTTATCAGTTATAGCGATCAAATAGGTAAAAAATCAAGTGAGTAAGGTTCAAGTGAACGCAATCTTAAATATCACATCAGTCTTTATAAAGTCCAATTCCATCCAGGATTTATTGAATCACATCTTCCAATAATCAATATGTTTCATGAAGATACATCTTGAGCCATACACATTGAGCCAACACGTGTTTTGTCTTGGGATAATCCTTTTGTCCCCAACGACTTCTTCAGGGCTCTAAATTATGAATACATAGTTTATATTAGAAACCAAAATACTCAAGCCATATGTTACTTGTTGTTAAATATTGAAATATGTCCTATAGAGAAGAAAAGGACAGTGTACACCAAAGGGTGTGAGAGGTAAAGTGATTTACCTAGTTTACAAGCCTTATAACCCCATGCCTAATGACAAAAAACCAAAATATCATCTCCTAATGCACCCCCACATTGGTGCTCTATCAATTTAACCTATAACAGTGATCACGATGCTGACAAACACCAGGAAGTTAGATGCAATGTGATCAGTACGAAGTAAAGAATATAACCAAGTGATTTGTGTACACTAAAGTTAAATATGACAAATAAACTTACTTTCTCAAATAATCTTGAGTTACTTTAAAGTGTCCTTATTTTGACTATGAAGCACATCTGATCGGTATATCTAATGGATCAAAATAACACCCAATACGACCAAATCAGTAAACCAATGCCCGAATTAAAGGTCCCAATTAAGTTCAGAAATTTAGTCCTACTAACCTCGAGTTTTAGTATTTCACGAGTAATTTGAGGTCCGTATATTCCAAGGCTACAAAGAGATATAAGTATTCATTTACTGTGATCCCTAAGAAATACACTTTAATCAATGCTTATGATTAACACCTAAATAATCCAAATAAAGTCTTGCAGAATCTTACCTACTACAGTTCTGAACAGATCACAAGAGGTGTTCCCCTCGTAAGGGAACGCTTTCAAGCGAGTACGCGAGGACGCGTCCCGCTTTGACTGCCATATAAATACCTTCCCGGCGTTCCTATTGCCGAACGAAACAGGAACGTTGTAAAATGGAGTTTGATACGGAAACGAGTACGCGAATGCGCGTCTCGTGTCCGCAGTCATGCGAGGTGTTTCCGGAGCGCGAGTTTAGCGCGCAAGTAAAAATAGAAGATGGACCACAAGCTAATGTTTGCAACCACGTAAATGACAATAACGTAGTTAGCAAACGAGTAAACTCAACTATTTCACGTGTAACAAACTGCATCAAACAAAGATTTAGACAAAATCGCGGAGTCCAAAAAACAAGTTTGTGCATCTGAAGGTTAAAACACAAAACATCATTTAGTTTACTCATAAAGTTGCACTGTTAGGTATATATCCAGGTTAATGAATGGAGCCTATTTTTAATTTTTAAATTTTTAAATGCCTATCCATATATAAAGGGGAAGTAATAGAATTATTTTGATGATGAAAGAGATCTAAGGAAAAGAAAAGAGAGTTACTAATTTGCCGAATTCACTTTAAACAGAGGTTCATCAATGTTTTCACACTATGTACCAGCCGAAGCTTGCCCTGAAGTATCAAGGGGTGCGGGGACCCCAGAGGGTCCCGGAGAAGGTCATGAAGAGGAGGGATTAGGAGAGGGAAATCGCACAGAAGGTCCAGTGCTAAGGGAAACCAGGCTTGAGCCCTCCAAAGGGGGGTTATCAACACAATCTCCGTCCTCAGACGTCGGACTTGGGCAATGACTCGAGGAATCATGCTGAACGGAGGGAAGGCATACGCTCGATGGGGAGACCAGACCTGGAGAAAGGCATCGGTGGCTACCGCCTCCGGATCTGGTCTCCAACTGAAGAATAGAGGCAGCTGTTGATTCAATCTCGAGGCAAAGAGATCTATCGAGAAAGGGCCCCACTTGTGGTTGAGAGAGGCAAACACCTTGGGGAGTAGCATCCAGTCGCTGGAATCCCGTAGGAATCTGGAATTCCAAACGGCCACAGTGTTGCGAGTCCCCAGGAGGTACTCCGCAATCACAGGGATGCGATGTTGGAGGCAAAATTGCCAGAAATCCTTGGCAATGCGAGCTAAGGTCGGGGATCTCGTGCCTCCCAGCTTGTTCACATACCAGACCGTGGAAATGTTGTCCATCCTCAAGAGAATGCAACAATCCGCCTTCAGAGGAGAGACACTCCGGATTGCAAAAGATTCGGCTAAAAGCTCCAGGCAGTTGATGTGGAGGTGGAGTTCCTCCTCCGACCAACGGCCCCCGGTGGTGACATCCCCGCACCGGGCTCCCCAGCCCCACCTGCTGGCATCCGATTCCAGAATGACATCTGGGGCAGTGCCGAAGATCGCTCGCCCATTCCAGGCCTCCATGTGCTCTAACCACCAGGTTATCTCCGAGCGGGCCTCTGGACTCAGAGGAACTAAGTCCGTATAAGACAAGCCCTTCTGTAGATGAGAAATCTTGAGTCGTTGGAGGGCTCTGTAATGTAGGGGGCCCGGGAAAATAGCCTGGATCGAGGAAGATAGAAGGCCCACCATCCTGGCTAAGTTCCTCAAAGACACCTTTTGTCTGGATAGAAGTAGGCGCAACTCCTTCTTGATATTGCGCACCTTCAGAGGAGGGAGGATCAACTGGGCTGTCACCGAGTCTATCCTGAAGCCCAGAAACTCTATCTGTTGGGACGGGTGGAGACAAGACTTGGGCTGGTTGATTATGAAACCCAGATCCTGGAGAAGCTGGATCGTCCAAGACAAGTGGACCTGCAGGAGAAGGGGGTCTTGAGCCATAATGATCAGATCGTCGAGGTAGACTACCAGACGCACACCTCTTGCCCGAAGGGATTCCACTACAGGCCTCATAACCTTGGTGAAGCACCAAGGAGCGGAGGAAAGCCCAAAAGGGAGTACCTGAAACTCGAAGCACTGGTCTTGCCACAGAAACTGAAGGAAACTCCGATGAGGTGGGAAAATAGGGATTCTTAAGTATGCGTCCTTTAAGTCTAGACGCACCAACCAATCCGCTTCCTGCAGTATATCCCTGAGAAGATGGATTCCTTCCATCTTGAAATGTCTGTAAACCAGCCATGCGTTGAATTCCTTGAGGTTGAGGACTAAGCGCGAACCTCCCCCTTTCTTGTCTACAAGAAAAATGGGGCTTAGAAAACCCCTGGAATGAGGAACAGTTCGGCAAATAGCACCTTTCTTGAGGAGCGCCTGCACCTCGGAGTCTATGATCTCGATATTGTGACGGGAAAAACGGGGAAGAGGAGGAGGGCTTTGCTGAAAAGGGGTCTGGTAAAACTAAAATCTGAACCCCTGAACGGTTTGTAACAGCCAGGGATCTCTGGATAACTTTTGCCATTCTGTCAAACAAGATTGAACCCTGCCCCCAAGAACTACCTCGGAAGGGTGGATTAGTCTCACCTGAAGTGGTGTGATCCTGGGAGTCTCCTTGCTGAGCTCTGAAGGAGGTCTTGCGATAGCGACCTCTACCTCCACAGGGACGCGTGGGATAGAAGGTGGAGCTTGCCTGTTGTTCCCTGTAGTAACCGCGGCCTCTGGAGAGGGCCTCACGTCGGGGGCCTTGGTAATAGGGGCGGCCAGACGAGCGCCCCCGCAGACGTCCGGCCCTCCGAAAAAGAGTCTCCCTGAAAACTTTTTTGAGCGACAGTTGTGCCTTGTCCATGGTGTTGAATGTCGCAGCAAACTTGGCCAAATCCTTGATGAAAGGAGCCCCGAATAGCAGCCCCTGGGCCACCGGACCCGCTTCTGAGGTGGCGAGTTCAGTAAGCTGAGGATCGATTCGCATGAGGATAGAACGTCTCCTCTCTGTTGCTAAAGCCACATTGGCATTACCCAAGTGGCAAATGGCAAGTTGAGCCCAGCCTACCAAGATGTCAGGATCGATAGGGGACTGAGACTCCTTGGCCACGTAAGCCATCTCTAAGATCTTGGCAAGAGGACCCGAGAGGTCAAGTAGCTTGTCTTGGCAAGATCGCCAAGCTCAGTCGAGGCCCTTTTTGGGGTCTTTCGCCCATTTCTTTAAAAAGGTGACCATAGTCGGGTCCACGTCCGGTGTATCTGTAACCTTACCCTCCAACTCAGGGCGAGGACATTCCGCACGAAGCCGAGCCCTCACATCCTTATCAAAACTAGCCCTGATATGTTTTTGGAGGTATTCAGCCACCTCGGTTGGAGGAACCCAGCTAGAAGAGCGGGGGTGGGCAATCTCTTCTGGACTGAACGTCAGTACCTTAGGTGTCTTGGTAGGAGGGGCTTTGGTAGACTCCGACTTTTTGCGCTTGCCCGCGCCTGGCTTGGTACCGAGATCCTCCTCAGAATCCGACCCGGAAGATGATTTGGAGGATGACTGGTCCGAATCCGAACCATAAGCGTCTTGAGCTTGGGAGGAGCTATAACCATGTTCCTTATGGATGGAAGAGGACAATTTTTTGAAAATATCGGAGTGGGCCCAAGAGTTGGCCTTAGCCTTACCCTTAGAGGTAGAGGTCTGGTCCGAAAGCGCTTCCTCCGAAGACGCAATGGTGGGAAACCAACCTTTCTGGTGCGCAAAACTCTTGAAATGAAGAGTGAGGGGACGCAGAGCCCTCTCCGGTGCCTTATTTATAGAGAGCTGCACAGTATTGTCCAACGCGCCAGCCAGCGTCTCATCAAAAAAGGGAGGCTCATCCCCAAAGTATTCTTCGTCCTCATAAGAATATGAGTGGGCCATTTTTTTGCGTCACGCTAGGCAACGTGGATTCTGTGAATTTCTGTCACGTAAAACGTAAATTATGGGTAGTCCAAGACTACAGTCAGGGGGAGTGCACACCCCGGCAGGCTGAAAGCAGTAGAAAATTGCCAAAACTGCTAAAATGACTTAGAGCGTGGAGGGAGCCAGCCTGCAGCACTCTAGGCAGCGCCTAATCCAATTATACAACCCTGGTCACAACGTGAACCTTGGGCGTCAGGGAGTATAACTGAGGCGAACCGGCACAATCAGGACACCGAAAATAGCCAAAAAACCTTTCAAATCTGACTGCAGGGACGAATCTGAAGAGAAACGGCACTCGTGCCTTTCCGTTCCTCCGACAGCGCGTCTAAATGAGACGGTTGTCAGGGCATCGAGAAAGCGTGGGCGCGTGAGGAAAGGCGCGCAATAACCCTGGAAACGCGCAATGCTAATAAATGCCGATCCGCCCCAACGGAGAATTCCGAGTCGGAAGAACCGACACTCCCGCTCCACAAAACAAAATCAATTAGCGGCGTGCGCTCGAGTCTAAACAATCACAATAACAAAGAATAAAGGAATGCACTTAGCTGTCTGCGGAAGCAGCAAAGAAAGAGGAAGTTTCGTAGCCTCTTCGTGTTTTATACCCTGTTCTCTATGCTTACTGTGCATACTTTGATTTATGGGATATGTAGTTCTTTGACAATATCTTCTCTTATTGGCTGCTGTTGGAAAATAAAGCATAGAAAGAGAAGCATAATCTGAGCCTCCGGTCCTGACATAGAATTCATAGCAAATTGGCACTCGCCCACCCAGATGGTGCCCACCCAGACACAGATACGGAGTCACACGCCAATGCCTGACTTCAAAATGGTGGCACGCTGCCTAGGTGCATTGAATAGGACTGCATGCACGCACCCAGTGAATGCGCGCTCCAGGAGCTGATCCCCCTTCTAGAAAACGTACTACGCTCAGTTCCGCAGTACATCGGATCTAGCACCTAAACGAGGTGAAGTATCTCGAATCTCCAAAATATTCTTAGGAAGTTGTCCTTAACATAGCGACCCATACGTCAATGTCCGGCAGCCAATCGTTGCAACCTGCTCTCTAGTAGCTGCCGCTTGATAAGTTTGAAGGCAGCATGGTGGATAAACGTCTTGTAAAGTTGTATAAAGAAAATATGGAATCCAAGGTAAGTCATAAAGATGCTTTATTGGAGAACAGGTACCTTCCTAGCTTCTTCTCACTTCCTCTAACCATCTTTTGTTAACAGTCACCACACTATTCTAGCATGCTACAAGGCACGCACTATATGGCATGCACTTATTAGATACCGCACCATCCACCTGCATTGTACTACTGCAACAATACTTAATTATACACATTAAGATATTCAGCAACATACTGTGGCTAAATCAATACTTGTACCACCTCACATCCTATTTGGAGCGAGCAGTAGGCCCAGATTTGCTTATCGTTAAGCCTGTCCATTCCGTTATTTGGTTATCAGCAATATAAGTGGGAAAACCATCTCAATTGTGTGTTACCACACTTAGAACAATAAGAACACCCTCCAAATAGACTCAGTTATATCAGAAAGACATCTGATGTTCAAGGACATGCAACGCTAGAACGCCACCCAGCTAAGTTCAATTGCTTCAACAATACATTTTATACTCCAAAACTCACAGTGCTACACTCAAGCACAAAATCGATAACTGAAACTTACCAAACAAGCATTCGGCAACTGGCCTGGAGTTCCCTTCAATACTTACACTAGTTTCTAAAGCTTTGTCAGCGTTATCCTCTCCTTTTATATACTAAAATCCCGCATACGCCCTTGCCGCACCTGTGAAACAGCACTCAGAGATGGCATCCCCAAAACTTGTCGGCCATCTTAGAATGTTCTGTGTAAACCAGGGTTAATTCCAAATTAAAATATAGACTCGTCATATTACTACTTCAAACCCACCGAAGAGAGTTCACATCCCCCGCGTGATGTGGACTAGTATTTCCTTTAATACGTGCAGTTGTTTCCAAAGCCTTGCCAATGTTATCATCTCCATTTGAATAACCAGATCCTCTGGACACACTCTACAGGCACCTGTGAAAGGGGAAGTTCAGAGATGACATCCGTAGTAAGCGTATCAGCCATCTTGAAATAGTCTATATACTCTGACTTAATTCCAAACTGTAGTAGACATGAGTTTATGTTGTCTGTGTGATGTGAAGCTCAAAATTAATATCCACAAAAAACATGTCAGCTATCTTGGAATGGTTTCTGTAAGCTTAAAATGTCTCCAACCAAGGTTGAAAGTCATAGAAAGATCAGTCCAGATCAAACAAATTGGACACTCTATCACTGAAACTCGAACAGTTTAAATAAAGTGACTCTTTTTGTGAGCCAAGTTCCTGTCAGCACCTTAAACAACCCTGTCTCTTAGTATCCCTAGTCCAGGGCCATCAAGTATATTCTGCAAAGAGAGGATAAGTGTAAACTCTAATCATAAAAAGTGATGGAATTCATGTTCTCGGTTAAGACTAAGGGCCATATTTATACTCCGTTTGCGCCGGATTTGCGTCGTTTTTTTTTACGCAAATTTGACGCGAAACTAACTCCATATTTATACTCTGGCGTTAGACGCGTCTAGCGCCAAAGTCCATGGAGTTTGCGTCACTTTTTAGCGTGGACACCTACTTTGCGTTAATGATATGCAAGGTAGGCGTTCCCGTCTAAAAAAGTGACTCCGAGGCATGTGCACCGTATTTACACTCCCGGGCAAAAATGACGTCCAGCCGCTTTTGCGTCGTTTTTTAGCGCCTGGTCAGGGCAGGCGTTAAGGGACCTGTGGGCTCGGAAGGAGCCCAGAGGTGCCCTCCCATGCCCCCAGGGACCCCCCCTGTCACCCTTGCCCACCCCAGGAGGACGCCTAAGGATGGAGGGACCCATCCCAGGGAACATAAGGTAAGTTCAGGTAAGTAATTTTTATTTTTATTTTTTGTGGCATAGGGGGGCCTGATTTGTGCCCCCCTACATGCCACTATGCCCAATGACCATGCCCAGGGGACAGAAGTCCCCTGGGCATGGCCATTGGGCAAGGGGGCATGACTCCTGTCTTTGCTAAGACAGGAGTCATTTTAATGGGGGTTGGGAGTAAAAAAAAATGGCGCTAATCGGGTTGAGGCAAAAATTTTGCCTCAGCCTGACATGCCCCATTTTTTGGCGCCCAAGCTCCATATTCCCCTACGCCGGCGCTGCCTGGTGTACGTCATTTTTTTGGACGCACACCAGGCAGCTCCGCCGGCTAACGTCATTGAATAAATACGGCGCCCGCATGGTGCTTCAGAATGGCGTTAGCCGGCGTTAGATTTTTTTACGCACAACTGCGTTGGCGCAGTTGTGCATCGAAAAGTATAAATATGGCCCTAAATTCTTCTGTACTTAGGAGAGAAATCCACCTCACTTCTCTTTCTCTGAGTACGACCTCCATATTACTATCTCGAAAACCCTTTGGTACCGTGTCTACACCATAACATTTAAATGCAAATGCAATTTATATTATTTATACAGTTTATATTAAATACAAACTCATAATACAGGATTAACACCTTTATCAACAGCTGGATTACTTTTGTTATATATGCCATAGTTTGCTCCTGTGAGAAACTGTACATAGGAAGTACCAACAGGGAATTAAGACATAGGATAGCTGAACACATTAAGCCCTGTCACAGCAAAGATTACTCTTATCCATTGTCTTTCCATATTTGCAATCTGGACATGGAGTGTCCATTTAAATGTTATAGTGAAGACACTGCGCTTAAAAACAAAATGAAGAGTTTCACTTTTGTTTTTTTAGGAGTTAGCAGCTCCTAGATGTTTTTTTTCTTCTTTTTTAACAATTGCAAGGGTGAGTGTCCCTTAGGGACCCCAACCTACTGGCGAAAAAGTTACCATCTCCTTTGAAGTGTCAGTTAAATATGAATGTTTTGAAATTAGACTTCAGTTGCAGATTAGCACATACCAAAAGGAAACTGTATTTGGAAGTTGCCCCCTAAATACGGCCCTTCCAAATATCTATTCAGTATGGTTTTCCATTCCAGTTTAACGATTTGGAAAAGCTTTTCCGAATCTTAAATGAGCATAGTGCAGTTGAAAAAGGGCTTTTACATTTACATATTTAAGGATAAAGTGGATATACTGTGTGATTCAAGGGCGATGACCTATTTAACAGAGAAGAATTATTTTAAACATGTGCTCTGTTGTGCACGTTTCTTCCAACTCTGAAACAATCTGTTAATGTGCATGTTGGATAACTAAATGCTATGAACATTCATGTCTAGACAGATTGATGGTTGGCAGATCATGTGTTTTATTCCTGTCACTTGTTTTACTTCCTTTCTTTCTTTCATGGTCAATGACTTTCACTGAGATCTACAATTATCATCTTAAAAAACGTAAGAAAACATTCCGGTCCATGCACACAAACGTTATAAAATTGGGCACAAAACGTTGTGAAACATTAGAACTTTGGAATGCTGAAAGCTCCACACGAATCGGGTCTATAACTTGAGGAGAGGGCATTTAATGGTCAGAATCACCCCCAGCAGTGGGCTATAATCAGCGCTTAATTTGTAAATAAAAACATCCTGGTGCCCAAAGCCCTCCACTTAACCCCTTAGCTGCTGGGCCTTTTCCCCCCCAGTGCTGAGCCCTTTTTTGGCTATTTGGGGTAGTTCGCGCTTAGGGCTTCATAACTTTTTGTCCACATAAGCTAACCACGCCAAATTTGCGTCCTTTTTTTCCAACATCCTAGGGATTCTAATGGTACCCAGAGTTTGTGGTTTACCCTGGAGGAGACCAAGAAAATAGCCAAAATACAGTGAAAATTTTGTTTTTTCCAAAAAAATGGGAAAAAAGGGCTGCCGAAGAAGGCTTGTGGTTTTTTCCCTGAAAATGCCATCAACCAAGGGTTTCTGGTGCTGAAATCACTATCTTCCCACCTTTCAGGAACGGGCAGACTTGAATCAGAAAACCGAATTTTTCAACACAAATTTGGCATTTTACTGGGACATACCCCATTTCTACTATATTTGGTGCTTTCAGCCTCCTTCCAGTTAGTGACAGGAATGGGTGTGAAACCAATGCTGGATCCCGGAATGCTAAACATTTCTGAAAACTAGACAAAATTCTGAATTCAGCAAGGGGTCATTTGTGTAGATCCTACAAGGTTTTCCTACAGAAAATAACAGCTGAAATAAAAAAATATTGAAATTGAGCTGAAAACAACAGCCATTTTTCTTTATGTTTTACTCTGTAACTTTTTCCTGCGATGTCAGATTTCTGAAAGCAATATACCGTTTTGTCTGCTGGACTCTTCTGGTTGCGGGGATATAAAGGGCTTGTAGGTTCATCAAGAACCCTAGGTACCCAGAGCCAATAAATAAGCTGCACCCTGCAGTTGGTTTTCATTCTATACTGGGTATACAGCAATTCATTTGCTGAAATATGAAGACTGAAAAAGAGGTATCAAAACAACCTTTGCATTTCCAAAATGGGATCAAGATAAGGTTTTGAGGAGCAGTGGTTATTTGCACATCACTGAATTCCGAGGTGCCCATACTAGCATGTGAATTGCAGGGCATTTCTCAAATAGACGTCTTTTTTACACACTCTCTTATATTTGGAAGGAAAAAATGTAGAGAAAGATAAGGGGCAATAACACTTGTTTTGCTATTCTGTGTTCCCCCAAGTCTCCCGATAAAAATGATACCTCACTTGTGTGGGTAGGCCTAGTGCCCGCGACAGGAAATGCCCCAAAACACAACATGGACACATCCTATTTTTTTTATAGAAAACACAGCTGTTTTTTCCAAAGTGCCTACCTGTAGATTTTGGCCTCTAGCTCAGCCGGCACATAGGGAAACCTACCAAACCTGTGCATTTCTGAAAACTAGAGACCTAGGGGAATCCAAGGAGGGGTGACTTGCGGGGCTCGGACCAGGTTCTGTTACCCAGAATCCTTTGCAAACCTCAAAAAGTGGCTTAAAAAAACAAGTTTTCCTCACATTTCGGTGACAGAAAGTTCTGGAATCTGAGAGGAGCCACAAATTTCCTTCCACCCGGCGTTCCCCCAAGTCTCCCGATAAAAATGATACCTCACTTGTGTGGGTAGGCCTAGCGCCCGCGACAGGAAACGCCCCAAAGCGCAACGTGGACACATCAAAATTTTTGGAAGAAAACAGAGGTGTTTTTTGAGAAGTGCCTACCTGTAGATTTTGGCCTCTAGCTCAGCCGGCACCTAGGGAAACCTACCAAACCTGTGCATTTCTGAAAACTAGAGACCTAGGGCAATCCAAGGAGGGGTGACTCGCGGGGCTCGGACCAGGTTCTGTTACCCAGAATCCTTTGCAAACCTCAAAAAGTGGCTAAAAAAACAAGTTTTCCTCACATTTCGGTGACAGAAAGTTCTGGAATCTGAGAGGAGCCACAAATTTCCTTCCACCCGGCGTTCCCCCAAGTCTCCCGATAAAAATGATACCTCACTTGTGTGGGTAGGCCTAGCGCCCGCGACAGGAAACGCCCCAAAGCGCAACGTGGACACATCAAAATTTTTGGAAGAAAACAGAGGTGTTTTTTGAGAAGTGCCTACCTGTAGATTTTGGCCTCTAGCTCAGCCGGCACCTAGGGAAACCTACCAAACCTGTGCATTTCTGAAAACTAGAGACCTAGGGCAATCCAAGGAGGGGTGACTCGCGGGGCTCGGACCAGGTTCTGTTACCCAGAATCCTTTGCAAACCTCAAAAAGTGGCTAAAAAAACAAGTTTTCCTCACATTTCGGTGACAGAAAGTTCTGGAATCTGAGAGGAGCCACAAATTTCCTTCCACCCGGCGTTCCCCCAAGTCTCCCGATAAAAATGATACCTCACTTGTGTGGGTAGGCCTAGCGCCCACGACAGGAAACGCCCCAAAGCGCAACGTGGACACATCAAAATTTTTGGAAGAAAACAGAGGTGTTTTTTGAGAAGTGCCTACCTGTAGATTTTGGCCTCTAGCTCAGCCGGCACCTAGGGAAACCTACCAAACCTGTGCATTTCTGAAAACTAGAGACCTAGGGGAATCCAAGGAGGGGTGACTTGCGGGGCTCGGACCAGGTTCTGTTACCCAGAATCCTTTGCAAACCTCAAAAAGTGGCTTAAAAAAACAAGTTTTCCTCACATTTCGGTGACAGAAAGTTCTGGAATCTGAGAGGAGCCACAAATTTCCTTCCACCCGGCGTTCCCCCAAGTCTCCCGATAAAAATGATACCTCACTTGTGTGGGTAGGCCTAGCGCCCGCGACAGGAAACGCCCCAAAGCGCAACGTGGACACATCAAAATTTTTGGAAGAAAACAGAGGTGTTTTTTGAGAAGTGCCTACCTGTAGATTTTGGCCTCTAGCTCAGCCGGCACCTAGGGAAACCTACCAAACCTGTGCATTTCTGAAAACTAGAGACCTAGGGCAATCCAAGGAGGGGTGACTCGCGGGGCTCGGACCAGGTTCTGTTACCCAGAATCCTTTGCAAACCTCAAAAAGTGGCTAAAAAAACAAGTTTTCCTCACATTTCGGTGACAGAAAGTTCTGGAATCTGAGAGGAGCCACAAATTTCCTTCCACCCGGCGTTCCCCCAAGTCTCCCGATAAAAATGATACCTCACTTGTGTGGGTAGGCCTAGCGCCCGCGACAGGAAACGCCCCAAAGCGCAACGTGGACACATCAAAATTTTTGGAAGAAAACAGAGGTGTTTTTTGAGAAGTGCCTACCTGTAGATTTTGGCCTCTAGCTCAGCCGGCACCTAGGGAAACCTACCAAACCTGTGCATTTCTGAAAACTAGAGACCTAGGGCAATCCAAGGAGGGGTGACTCGCGGGGCTCGGACCAGGTTCTGTTACCCAGAATCCTTTGCAAACCTCAAAAAGTGGCTAAAAAAACAAGTTTTCCTCACATTTCGGTGACAGAAAGTTCTGGAATCTGAGAGGAGCCACAAATTTCCTTCCACCCGGCGTTCCCCCAAGTCTCCCGATAAAAATGATACCTCACTTGTGTGGGTAGGCCTAGCGCCCGCGACAGGAAACGCCCCAAAGCGCAACGTGGACACATCAAAATTTTTGGAAGAAAACAGAGGTGTTTTTTGAGAAGTGCCTACCTGTAGATTTTGGCCTCTAGCTCAGCCGGCACCTAGGGAAACCTACCAAACCTGTGCATTTCTGAAAACTAGAGACCTAGGGCAATCCAAGGAGGGGTGACTCGCGGGGCTCGGACCAGGTTCTGTTACCCAGAATCCTTTGCAAACCTCAAAAAGTGGCTAAAAAAACAAGTTTTCCTCACATTTCGGTGACAGAAAGTTCTGGAATCTGAGAGGAGCCACAAATTTCCTTCCACCCGGCGTTCCCCCAAGTCTCCCGATAAAAATGATACCTCACTTGTGTGGGTAGGCCTAGCGCCCGCGACAGGAAACGCCCCAAAGCGCAACGTGGACACATCAAAATTTTTGGAAGAAAACAGAGGTGTTTTTTGAGAAGTGCCTACCTGTAGATTTTGGCCTCTAGCTCAGCCGGCACCTAGGGAAACCTACCAAACCTGTGCATTTCTGAAAACTAGAGACCTAGGGCAATCCAAGGAGGGGTGACTCGCGGGGCTCGGACCAGGTTCTGTTACCCAGAATCCTTTGCAAACCTCAAAAAGTGGCTAAAAAAACAAGTTTTCCTCACATTTCGGTGACAGAAAGTTCTGGAATCTGAGAGGAGCCACAAATTTCCTTCCACCCGGCGTTCCCCCAAGTCTCCTGATAAAAATGATACCTCACTTGTGTGGGTAGGCCTAGCGCCCGCGACAGGAAACGCCCCAAAGCGCAACGTGGACACATCAAAATTTTTGGAAGAAAACAGAGGTGTTTTTTGAGAAGTGCCTACCTGTAGATTTTGGCCTCTAGCTCAGCCGGCACCTAGGGAAACCTACCAAACCTGTGCATTTCTGAAAACTAGAGACCTAGGGCAAAACAAGGAGGGGTGACTCGCGGGGCTCGGACCAGGTTCTGTTACCCACAATCCTTTGCAAACCTCAAAAAGTGGCTAAAAAAACAAGTTTTCCTCACATTTCGGTGACAGAAAGTTCTGGAATCTGAGAGGAGCCACAAATTTCCTTCCACCCGGCGTTCCCCTAAGTCTCCCGATAAAAATGATACCTCACTTGTGTGGGTAGGCCTAGCGCCCGCGACAGGAAATGCCCCAAAACAGAACGTGGACACATCACATTTTTTCATAGAAAACAGTGCCTACCTGTGGATTTTGGCCTCTAGCTCAGCCGGCACCTGGGGAAACCTAGCAAACCAGCACATTTTTGTAAACTAGAAATCCAGGGGAATCCAAGATGAGGTGACTTGTGGGGCTCGGACCAGGTTCTGTTACCCAGAATCCTTTGCAAACCTCAAAATGTGGCTAAAATACCACGTTTTCCACACATTTCGGTGACAGAAAGTTGTGGAATCTGAGGGGAGCCACAAATTTCCTTCCACCCAGCGTTCCCCCAAGTCTCCCGATAAATATGATACCTCACTTGTGTGGTTAGGCCTGGTGCCTGCGACAGGAATAGATCACACAACGGTCAATGTTGGTCCTTACGTGAGGCAGCTGTTGACCCTGGGGTGATCCATTCCTGACACAGGCACTAGGTGTAGGCACTCAAGTGGGGTAGTGTTTTTATCAGGACAGGTGAGGAGTCACTGGGTGGTAGGAATGTTGTGGATCCCAGCATATTCCTGTAGTTTGTGTGACAGAAATGCGAGAAAAATAGAGTTTTTTCTCAACATTTCAGCTTTGCAGGGTATTCTGGGTAAGAAAACTTTGGGGAATCCACACAAGTCACACCTCTGTGGACTCCCCCGAATGTCTAGTTTCCAGAAATGTTTGGGTTTAGTGTGTTTCTCTATATGGCCGCCGAATCCAGGACCAAAAACACAGGTGCCTGCCTTACAAAACCAGTTTGTTTTGCCATAGACAATTTTGATGTCTCCACAATATGATTTGGGTGGTGGAATTTGGGGCTGAACTAAATTGGTGAGCTCCCAAGAGAGCACTCTCTCTCTGCTTGCCGCCGCATTCACCTGCTCTCTGGGTTGGCCTAACCCACTATTACCCAGTTGCACGAACAGCTTGCGAAGGGACAGCAGGACTGTCCTCATCACCTCCCTCATAATGTACTGGAAGAGGAGTTTTCGAATGGGACTCCTCTGACTGAAAAATCACTCCCAGAGTCTGCGCCATTGTCCTATCCCTCAGATGCTGTCTCAGTATCTGATGTCTCAGTCTCTGATCCTATGTCAGAGCGGTCCTCTATAACCCGAGTGCAGGCAGCAGTCATCCATCAAGATGCCATCTCTGCTATTGGCTAAACTGTTGCTCTAAAACACTAGCCTACGTAGACAGTCACAAAATCGATGGTGTGTGTGAGATACGTGCAACAGTAGAGGCCACCTTACCTGCGCTTCTTCCCTCAATCAGCACGTACTTTCAAGACACTCAAAAAACACCTTGTCACATACCATTCGTCACAGTCTTTAGCACCTCCTGCGCCCAGTCCAACAATCATTATTGGTGCTCCCACTCCCTCCTCCTCGGATTCCCTCATTACCACCCAGCAAAAGTGCCCTTCATCTCTCCATAGACTTTACTAATGTACTCAGCTATTTACATAAAATACAGATGTGCTCTTTGCAGTAGGCATATAAACCTTCTGCGCTTCTTTATGGCACTAAAACTGCCACTAGACAAGTCGGACCCTTTTCCCCCCAGGGAAACCACACACATATTGACAAAAGTGATGTATATATGACAGCCAACCACCTGAAACTCAACTCAAGCAAAACCGAAATAATCCTCTTTGGCCCTCACCAAAAAAACCTGGGACCCCCCATGGTGGCCCACCACGCAAGGCCCTGCACCCACCCCCGCCAACTACGCACGCAACCTCAGCATCATCCTAGACTCCTCCCTCTCTATGACCCAACAAATCAACGCTCTTACCTCCTCATGCTTCAACAAACTCCGTATACTGAAAAACATTAAAATGGATCCCCACAGAGACCAGAAAAACTGTCACTCACGCACTCATCAGCAGCAGGCTTGATTACAGAAACGCCCTCTACGCCGGCACCACTCTAAAACTCAAGTGCAAACTACACGCATCCAGAACTCAGCAGCACGACTCATCCTCGACCTCCACCGACACGAACACATCTCTCCACACCTCAAATCCCTCCACTGGCTCCCCATTGACAAAAGGATCACCTTCAAGATCCTCATCCTCACACACAAATCACTCCACAACACAGGCCCTGCCTACCTCAACGAGAGTCACCTTCCACACCCCCACACGAAACGTCCGTTCAGCTGACCTCTCTCTCGCCTCTGACCCCTGCATCAAACACACCACCACCGGGGGCAAATCCTTCTCCTACATTGCACCCAAAACATGGAACGCACTCACAACCCACATTCGCAAGACCCAAAACCTACTTCTTTTCAGGAAGGGCCTCAAAACCTGGCTTTTTGAACAGTGAACCTCCTAGCCCCTTTCCCTCCCCCCGTCCCCCCCCCAGCGCCTTGAGACCCTCACAGGTGAGTAGCGCGCTTTATAAATCTCTTTGATACAGATCTACCAATATATATATATATATAAATATATATCTACATAGATATATCTATAGATATATCCATGTACCTAGATATATCTATCTACATAGATATATATATATAGATATATACATATATTTTTTTTTAGTTGTTGTATGGTTTCCTTGGGGGCCAAAATGGCCCCCAGGGAAACCCTACAACATCTAAAAAAAAAATTGCCACGGGCGACCCCCTGTCATTTCATTGTTTTTTTTTTTTTTTTTTTTTTTAAATCCCCTGGGGGGGGGGGGGGCGCAATCGCGCCCCCCCCCCCTCCCCAGGGGGCACCTACCTTTTTATTTTTTTCGGAAAATTATCCGGGGGGGGGCGGCCCGTTTTCCGGGGGGGGGGCTGCCCCCCAAAAGTGAAATCCCTGGTGTCTAGTGGGGTTTCCTGGCCCCCGATCGCAGCTGTGCTGCGATCGGGGGCCAGGAAACCGTTTCAGAAGGCCTCATAAGAAAGGGGAGACTCTCCCCTTTCTTACGAGGCCTTCTGAAACTGTTTCTGGCCCCCGATCGCAGCACAGCTGCGATCGGGGGCCAGAAACAGTTTCAGAAGGCCTCGTAAGAAAGGGGAGAGTCTCCCCTTTCTTACGAGGCCTTTTCAAAATGTTTCCTGACCCCCCCGATCGCAGCTGTGCTGCGATCGGGGGAGCCAGGAAACCTGAAAGTGTTTCCTAGCCCCCGATCGCAGCACAGCTGCGACCGGGGGCCAGGAAACACTTTCAGGAAGGCTTCGTAAGAAAGGGGAGTGTCTCCCCTTTCTTACGAGGCCTTCCTGAAAGTGTTTCCTGGCCCCCGATCGCAGCTGTGCTGCGATCGGGGGCCAGGAAACACTTTCAGGAAGGCCTCGTAAGAAAGGGGAGACTCTCCCCTTTCTTACGAGGCCTTCCCGAACGTGAAAAAGGCCGTTTTCCCCATGAAAGCAGGAAGCGGCCGCAAGGCTGCTTCCTGCTTTCATGGGGAAAACACCTTTGCAACGTCAGCGCGCCTCGCGGCGCGCTGACGTCACAAAGGGGCGGGTGGGGGGCGGGGGGAGACACGGTAGCTTCCGTGTCTCCCGGGGGGGGGAAAAAAATAAAAAATAAATCCTCGGGTGCGACGCACCCGAGGATTTATTAATGCCCTTCCTGGTGTCGGCCACTGGTCGTGACCCGCACCAGGGAGGGTGTGTGGGCGTCGGCCAGTGGCCGACGCCCGCACCTAAGCGGTTAAACATGCGGCTGCTGCAATCAAATGTGGGAACACGCAATACTGAGGCAGTGTAATTCTAAAGCCATCTCTGGCCTCTTCAATCAATTTAAAGCCACCCCTTCCCCTTCAGTTCACTCTTGTAGCTTTCTGCTTTTCCCCTGTGACGCTTTTTTCGCTTTTCTCTTCGTCCGTCTTTCCCATATGTGTGTTTTGCTCGCAGTAAATGCTTGACAACAAGTATAAATTAAGCACTGAATAAGACCCATATTTCTAGATGACAGTGAGGCATATCAGCATGCTGAGCTAAGAGGAGACGAGATCTTAAGGCTGGAAATGTTTTAAGCTTTTTTTGTTTTCATAAAAACACTTGGGGGTCATTACCAACCTGGTGGTCAGGAACGCCAGGTTCGCAGATGGCAGTCAGACCGTCGCCAATGCGATTGCCATATTACAACCCTGGAAGTCGGTGCTGCGAGGGGACCGCCTGCTCTGCCAAGATCCTGGATTCCGAAGGTCTGGCTGTGGCGGTCATGCTAATCCACCACTGCAGTGCTGTAAGAAGCGCTTCGCTTGGGATTATGTTTCCGATCTCCGCCAGCGGTTTCATGGTGGTAACATGCCCATGCAATGCCCATTCACTTGGCATGGGCACCCACAGAATTGTTACCGGTTTGATTACAAACCGGAGACAATGCTGTAGGCTGCTTCCCACTAGGCAACTGAGGTTTCCTCCCGCTGACCTAGCGGGAAGTCCATAATACCATCGGCAGAGAAGTCGCTGTGTAGGTGGCGGCTCGCTGTCGAGAAGCTGGCAGACTGGGTTTTCGGTCCCTCAACTTCATAATGAGGCCCTTGGTCTTAGAGCTTCAATAAATGGTTTTAAGTTGATTTTAGTGTCACAGGGCAGATCCTGGCCCTCTGCTAGTTATTGACATTCAATTAGGTGACCTACTTTTACGGATTATGCAGTAGGGCCAAATCAAATCTAGAATCTGTTTTAGACACAGATCACTTAGTTTATTTAGAATCCTGAGAACCTTGTAATCATCCATTGCCGCTTCCAACACAAAACGACTCCTGTTAACAATGGCTGTGATATGCTCCAAGTTTCTTTTAACATGTTGAGTAAACCACCAAGGGGAACTGGAAGAATGTCACACCTTAAAAAAATAGTGATGTTAGCTTGACACCCCGACCATAATTCTTTTTACACTTAAAATCATGGACAAATAATATTGTTGCCATTTCTCCCTGAAACTGCAGAAACTCTAGATGCAAATGCATATAAACATCCTTCAGCTCCAACAAAATATCGACAGATTTGTCCCATTTGTATGATTCCTCTACCTAGTAATACATGAAATAAAATTATCAGATTTGCGAGAAGATAAAACTAAATGGAATCTTATACATCTGGTGGAAAACCCACAAACCCGGTGTGTAGGCAACAAAGTAGGCCCCTGCCAGCTCTGCTCTACATGCGACACCACATCCCTTATAGGGCTCCACTGAATCAAAGGCCTTCTCATATATGTGAGTCAGGAAGTGGAAGGGGACATGTAGGAGCTACCCCCAAGTTTTACAAATTTTACAGGGGGGAGGGCGTTTTTATTATTGATGGGACCAAGTATAGTGAGCCTTAATTCCATTGTTCTGGTCTTGATATGTTATAGACCCCATCAATGTTCAAATCATCACTCTAGATACACAAGGCTCTGAGATGCAAAGAAGAAGGTTCTTGGTTTAAGCCATTTTATCTTATATATTCAAACTTAAAGGGAAAATTAATACATTCATTTTTCACTGTTGCAAGGCCTGTCCCTCTCATAGGTTAACATGGGGGCTACCTTTAAATCAGATTAAAGTGTAGATTCCGTTTGGGAGCGGATGGACATGTGGAGTTTGGGGTCTCTGAGCTCACAGTTTAAAAATACATCTGTTAGTAAAGTTGATTTTAAGATTGTGTGTTTGAAAGTGCCACTTTTAGAAAGTGGGCATTTTCTTACTTATACCATTTCTGTGACTCTGCCTGTTTGTGGATTCCCTGTCTGGGTCAGTTTGACAGTTGGGCTGGTTGCACCTCACACTAGACAGTGACACAAAAGGAGCTGGGGTGTAGTCTGCATTTCCCGATGAGCCATCTGTGCTAGGAGGGAGGGGTGGAGTGGTCACTTACACCTGAAAGGGCTGTGCCTGTCCTCACACAATGCATTCTCTGACCCCCTGGCGAGTGTCTGGGGCCTGGCCTGGGCAAGGCAGGATTTCACATTCAAAAGAGACTTTACTTTGAAGTAGGCCTACTTCAAAGGAGAAATTGGGTATAAGAAGGGCACCCAAAACCACAGACTTTAGAAACACTTCTGGAACCAAGAGGAACCTCTGCCTGGAGAAGAGCTGAATAGCTGAGGAAGAAGAGCTGCCCTGCCTGTGACTGTGCTTTGTGGAGCTATCCTGCAGTTGCTGCTTCTGCCAGAATAAGAGGGCAAAGACTGGACTTTGTGTGCCTTCCATCTTGAGAAGAAATCTCCAAGGGCTTGATCTAGAGCTTGCCTCCTGTTGTTTGAAGTCTCAGGGACAGCAAAGACTTCTCTCTGCCAGTACCTGGAGTCTCTGGAGAGACTCCTACTCTGCCCTGTGGTGCCCATCCAGTTCCTGGGACCCTGAAAGGAGAAGCTGGCAGCCTAAAGACAAGAAAATCGACGCACAGAGCGCCGTGCGTGGAAAAGATTGACGCAAATCTGATCTGCAGTGGAAAAAAACGAAACGCCGCCGGCTCCGCAGCTGAGAAACGACACTCGCAGGAAACGCGAGCGAAGAATCGACGCACAGAGCAGGAGAAACGACACGCAGCATAGCTGATGGAGGCTGGGAGATCATAACCTGTGCTGCGGGATTTTCGGATCATCGTGCGGCTGGATTTTCGACTCACATACTGCCATGTGGAGTTATTTTTGACACACACCCGCCCGCGCGGGGTTATTTTTGATGCACTCCAGGTACAATTTCACGCTAGCAGCGCTAGTGTGTGTTTAAAACTACTTAAAGACTCTTTTTGATTTTTAATTGATAACTTGACTTGTGTATTGTGGATTTTTGTTGTTTTGGTCTTGTTTTGTTTAGATAAATATTTCTTATTTTTCTAAACTGGTGTTGTGTCATTTTGTAGTGTTTTCATTACGTTACTGTGTGTGTTGGTACAAATACTTTACACCTAGCACTCTGAAGTTACGCCTACTGCTCTGCCAAGCTACCAAGGGGTTAAGCAGGGGTTAGCTGAGGGTGATTCTCTTTTACCCTGACTAGAGTGAGGGTCCTTGCTTGAACAGGGGGTAACCTGATTGTCAACCAAAGACCCCATTTCTAACAATTAGAAACTGTAGCAAGGTGATTTCGACATTCTATGTTTTATACGATTGAAAGGAACAGTCTGTGGTGAAAAAACTGGAAAAATGTGTTTAGCATGCCTAACAACACTGGAATGGCAAACGTACTACTGGTTCAAGAGCAAGACTGTAAACAGAGGAAAATTAGCAAGTAAAAAATGTTACAAAAACACAGACATCGTGGGAAGGAATCGATGAAGATGGAACAGTAACGTAGGATATCAGGTAACACATGAGGAAATCCTATGATTAAATTAGAAAAAAGTGGAGTGGGGAATTTGTCAAAATTACAAAAAAATGTATTCTGTCTGTAAATGTTTCTTTTCTTTTACATTTGATTTCTTCCTTTTTACATCAGTTTTTGAAACAGCTTTGGGTCTGCATGCAAGCAGGTTCGTTTAGAGCCAGAGATTAAATAAACATGGAGAGCCGAGCCAAGGGTCTGGCTTGTCTGTAAGAGCCAGTGCACGAGCCAAGTCCTGAAAATATTTGCAATGTGAGACACGCAACACATATGTTATAAAAAGCTGAAGTTGCTTCACAATTTTTTACAAAGTGTATTCTTAACAAGCGGATGTGTTTCAGTGCTACAGAATATACCACTGCATTGAGAAGTATTTCTTATGAAATTGTTTTTAAACAATAACACAAAAGCATTCCTGTTCCACCCAACCCTTCTGACAATGCCATTAGGGAGCTTGGAGGCAACTTGGCTGTCATGTGTACCCTATACAATTGGTGTATATTTTTATTGCACACAGAGTCACACTGTGGTCTATTAAACAAAACATAGGAGGTGCTTCTAGAGCATATGTATTTGAAGGCTCTCTCAAATGTGATAATAAGAAAAAGTAGTCTTAATTAAAAGAAACGGCGAGGATCACACAATTTCGTAAAGCTGGGAAGACGGGATTTCTTGTTTTAGAGTGTGCAATTTGGTCACTGCATGGTTATCTGTTTCTCCCCTATTCATTTTACACGAAAGGTTTGTCAACAAAGCTTTGTCTTTATTTCTAAGCACATCAAGTGACAGTGGCGTAATGAAATGTGAGGGGTCCCCCTTGCAAATTACATGATTGTGGCCCCCTCACTCCAGGCACAGCCTGGACCTGTTGTGCTGGGGAGCTGCACCCATGCACAGTACAGGAGGGGGGCGCATGGAGCTCGGGCATGCACTGCAGAGGCCGCGGAGGGGCTATTGTTACACTTCTGTGAGGTGACATCTTGAGGCAGGCAAAAGCAACATAAGAGCTCTGCTCATTTGGGGGTCAAGGGGTCAAAAGGATTTTAAGCTGAGCCAAAGCCAGGTATCTGGCTCAAGCCTGGCTCGAGCTTTAAGTGGCTCGCCCACCTCCTTTGAGATCATTGTAAGAAATCAAGGCTCTTATATTTTAATCATGGAGTATTGCAAATTCTGGGAGCCATATTACTGAATGGCAGTCACTAGTGCAAGTTACATAGTGGAATATTTGCACCATAAATGTGAAGATTTGTTTTGTATAAGGAGTAATTCCCATGCAAAAAGACCTTTTTGCCATATTACATGAGCAGGCACTGATTCAGGCTCAGGAGAGAGTTCCAGAGGGGAGTTTACTTGTTTCCAAACGGCATGAGTCTAGCACCACAAATGAAAGAATTTATTTTATACTGTATTGTACTGCAGCATTTATATAGTGCTTAATACCACTATATGGGGGACTAAACTGCTTGCCTACATCAGCAGCAAGCTACACTGTGTAGAGTATGTGGCTTGATGGATGTTGTCTTTGCGCTTTGGAGCTGATATGAGAAGTGCTTCCAGGGGCGGCTCTAGGGTGGTGCGACCGGTGCCACAGCACAGGGTGCTGAATTTGGGAGGAGGCGCGGTGTTTGCAAGTACATTATAGTTTTTTAATCCCTTACTGCAGGTTCCTTGACTCCAACAATATTTAGGCATCAATAAAAATGTCAAGATAACTGGTGATTAATGTTCTGCCTGGAGAGAGTTCAGAGTTTTCTCTACTATAAGATTTAAAGGAGCGCTGGGGGTTCATATGCCTCCTGCAAAGAACGTGTACCATGCAGATCACAAAGTGCATATAACACAAGTAGGACAGTGGGTTATTGCTTTTGTCAGAGAGGTCCTTTTGTTACTTTATAAGTAACAGTTATATTTTGTCAGTTTATAAGTTAAAATCCTAATATAGACCAGTAAACTTTTAACTGTCATCAAAGAACTGTATGCATTTCACAAGGAATATATTAGAGCGTTTTTATTTTTCCCCAGTCTCTCATTATCCTAATGTTGCAGTAAAGGGTTCATTTGGGCATAAATCAATTATTATTAAGAAAGAGAACCCCCAAACATTGTGCTACATTTTGAATTCTGAGTCTGTGCTTCTCCAGACCAAGCACTCTTAAACTATAAAGCTGTTAGCGTGCCTGGTCCTTAGTAAGTAAACTTACAAGGGGAAGCGTATAGGTCGATGAACCTTTTGATTCGCACGGAGTATCCTAGCTACGGTGTGACCAATACACATCAATAATCAATACTCGAATCAATGAGCAGAACATTAATCAGCAGTTAATAACAACAACATTTCATGAATAACCACAACTCATTTATACGTTTATAAATGTTATTTCCCCATTAGTTACAATACTAACTCATAAGGTTAATTCAAACTTTAATCAATTCACTCAAGATTAGTTCATTAGTGACCACCAATAACATAATCTAATTAGAATTTGAGAAAACATGCGTTCTAATGCCTCGACATAAGCCAAACACGAAGATTAGGTTAACATGTGTAGCAGAGTTCAGCAAATCAGTCAGTCAATTATCTGTCACCGTATATATCAGTGCTCAAAATAAGAACTCTACCTAGCGCGAATTGGCATTAGCATGTGGGATTTCATACAAAAACAATTTAGAACATGAATTTGGAAAAACATCTAACTAAGAAGAAAAATTATAAACAGCACAGTTGGTACCTAGAAAGAAAAGGTACAAAAGTTAATCAGTCACATTGTCATAGCTACCTATACACTGTATGGATCAGCAACAAAGTCAGTCTTCGTCTTCAGGTCATCAATCAATCAGCATCACATCAGGCTCTCAAGAGCATGAGCCCAATAACAGAATCTCGAATCTCTTCTGCCCTTATATCGCATCAATTTCAGAATACTTTCTCTCCCCGATCATCTGCCTCTAACGTCTCCCAACAGTTCTCTTCTACATCTGAAGTTTTCTCCCCTTGTCATGACATTATATTAAAGTTGCCCAGTCCATCCCCTAATTCCTAATTGGTAAATAAATCACCCTATATGACACTAGCCAATAAATTTTATTTTACACATTTATGAATTCTAATATTTAATCGCTCTCAGGTTGTCGATTGGTTCACGGTACGATGTCCTCATCATCCGGGTCATCAGGTATGGGAAATGTTGCATCTTCTTCTCCAGCCAGTGTCTCTATTGTTCGAGTCCTGGGAAAGTACATGTTGTCTGCTTTACACCGGGTTTGATACAAATTTGATTCCCTCATCTCCTGTTCATCGGTTCATTGCAGAATATTCTAGCTAAGCAGATTTTATTAATGCAAGTTGTTCAGGGTCAGTTCAACACATCAACTTCTCTACATTACATGATTATTCAGCTTCTGCATTAGGATGGGCAAAATTAGGCCACAACTTCGTCTAGGTTAGCTCTACAATATAATGCAAAACATATGCTATACATTTCAATATGACATATTATTACATTATTAATATTATTATTATTAATTATTAATATGCATTGTCAACATTTTTACATATTTTTTGTCAATTTAGTGTAATTCGTGAATTATCGGTAGCCACTCTTCGTGGGCACATTTTAAAACGTGCACATTGCTTCTCTACATTATTTTCTTTACATATTATTATTATTATTATTCAAAATACATCAACACTCATAAATTTTTTTAATTAACATATCTGCTTCAACACAGCCTACCAGTATGGATGACATGTGACTCCCAGCGGCGGCTCCTCCGCTGTGGCGGTGGACTGTTGCCCCCACCCCCTCATCAGCAGCAGCAGCTGCAAAACTTTAAAAAGAAAATGATAATAAAGGATGGTTATTATCGTTTTATTTTTAAAGGGGTCGTGCGATGGGGGGACGACAGCCATAGAGGGGAGTGGTGTGCACGCCCATCAGTGCACGTGTGTGGTTGACCGTTCATCTCAGGTTGGCCAAACACAAATGCGCACTGAGCTATTTCCAACCCAGTACTGTGTTGCCGGGTTGGAGCAGCAGGCACAGGCTCCCAGTCTGCCTTGGAGCAGAAAGGCAGGGTATTCAGGCAACCCCCGACACTGCTCTGAGCCTGTGTCTGCTTGCAGTGCAGTGGGGACCTGAAGAGTGGCGGTACAAAGTTACGTTTTTGTTTTTTTTACTGCTTTTATTTTGTCCCCCGCCCTACCACTTTGCTTCATCATCAGCTGCGACTGATTCCTACATCTTGTAGTGTTCTGTCTTATGTAACATTTCTTATACACTGACTTACACACACATGATCGATTGTCTCTGTGTAATGTGTGTGCCATGTAAAGTGTTCTGACACCCTACACTGGTATGAGTGGCTCCATAAAACGAATTAAATGAATCTGAGATAGAGTTGTTATGGAGACCTAACAGGCACTGTTAAAGGGTGGTGGTGAGGGAGTCTGTGGTGGATGTGGTCATTGGGGGCGTCAACAAACATTGTAGCACAGGGCGCTGCCAGTGCTAAGGCCAGCCCTGAGTGCTTCCATATTGTAGTGATGACCATGAAGATGCAGTCATCATGCTATTGGATGCAGCACTTAAGTGTGTTAGAAGGATGCGTTGTATGTGTTTTTTTGTAAGCTAGCAGCTTTGAGCATCTTTACACGTCCTTTCATGGCCGTGGTTTTTAACCTGTGGGCCAAGGCCCCCTGAGGATCCGTGAGGCCTACTCAGGGGGGCTACTACTGTTTTACAAAATTAAATAATATTGAAATTAATAAATTAAAGTTAATAAAGTATATAAAAATAAAGGAGCATAACTGAAAATTTGAAAACATCTTCTATATTTAATTATAAATTCAACAAAATATTAAATATTTGAGCATCTGTATGGTATGATTGTTTAAGGTTCAAAACATAGAAGTTGCTTAGGCTGCTGATCCCGACTTCCAATAATGACTCCTTGGAGGTCCACCGAAGTCAAAAGGTTAAGAACGGCTACTTTGTGGTATTATTTCTTATGATTCTAGACTTAGCTGGTTACTGTATTGAGCTGTCAAACCTGATATTTTGTTTTAGGTCCTGACGACGGCTTTGTTGTGTGCTCATCGCTGTTCTAGATGCATGTGTGTATATTAGACCTTGTTTACACTGATAAATATTTTCAGAAAGTTAGTTCAGTAAACTGGTGTATACTGCATAGTTCTTTAGTAACCTTGACTCCTTAGGTTTCAGTTCCGGCAGGTTCATGTTATCTCTCATCCTCCAGAAGTCGATTACAATGTTTCTAAGTAATGTAAGTCTGGTACACACCTGTTGATAGGGCCTAGCGCCACGTCACATACCAGAGTGTGTTATACACGTGCACGCGTTTGTTTGTGTGTTGTCTGACTTTATGTCCATACCCCACCATCATTTCCCTTCCGATAGTCAGTGAGGCAGACTGGGTTAGGGGAAGTGTTTTGCAATCACTTCAGTCTCCGCGCAATTAACGGCATTGGTTCTTTGAGGAACCAGCCTTCATCTTGGCACACAAACACCGGCGTACACCCCTGAGTGACGAGCGGCGTCCACGGGGTGTCCCCGCGGCTCCGTAGTCCTTCTGCAGGGCCCAGACTCGCCCTGAGCAGGTCAATGCAGCATCCATCCAAGCACTGTGGAAGTTAATGAGGCTTGTGTTCTATCTAAGCGTAAGTGGCTTACAGGACTATTAGTCGTGCTAAATGTTATGTACCTGCTGACATAACTAAGGGCCAGATGTATGATCACGGCCCATTGCGATTCGGTAATAGCGATTTTTAAGAAATCGCTATTACCGACTCGCAAAGGGCCATGGGCCAGATGTAGCAAACCATTTGCGACTCGCAAACGGCGAAAATCGCCGTTTGCGAGTCGCAAACGTTGGTTTGCTATGCAGAAATGCATATTGCGAGTCGTTGCCGACTCGCAATATGCATTTCCGACTCGCAAATAGGAAGGGGTGTTCCCTTCCTATTTGCGAGTCGCAGTGGGATGCGGTCGCAAATGGCATCGCAGTTACCATCCACTTCAAGTGGATGGTAACCCACTCGCAAATTGGAAGGGGTCCCCATGGGACCCCTTCCAGTTTGTGACTGGACCCAAAAATATTTTTTCTGGGCAGGGAGTGGTCCAAGGGACCACTCCCTGCCCTGAAAAAATACCGAAACTAAAGGTTTCGTTTTTTTTTTTAAGTGCAGCTCGTTTTCCTGTAAGGAAAACGGGCTACACTTAAAAAAAAAAAAAATGCTTTATTTAAAAGCAGGTCACGAACATGGAGGTCTGCTGACGTCAGCAGGCCTCCATGTTAGCGAGTGCCTATACTCGCTATGGGGCCGCAATTTGCGACCCACCTCATGAATATTCATGAGGTGGGTCATTGCGACCCCATAGCGAGTTGCAGTCGGTGTCTGAGACACCGTACTGCATACGAATATGCGAGTTGCAAATTGCGAGTCGCATGGACTCGCACTTTGCAACTCGCAAATTCGTCAGTTGCTACATCTGGCCCCATGTATCACATTTGCGAATCGGTAATAGCGATTTCTTTAAAATCGCAAATGCTATTACCGAATCGCAAATTGCGATACCGGCCCCATTCGCAGCTATGGGCCTCTTGGCCCATACCTGCGAATTTTTTACATTTCCAAAATTGCGATTTCTGAACCAGAAATCGCAATTTTGGAAATGCAAAAGGCCAGGGTGCTGGGGGTCTAAGGCCCCCTCTGCTGCACCCCAATTTTTTTTTTTTAACATGTAAGGTACACACATTTTTACATTTTGCACCAGGTTCCCACCTGGTTGCAGATCATAGTATTTTGCATGTGCAAAATACCATTCTGCGAAAAATCGCAATTTGCGATTTTTTGCAGCATTGCCTTGCGACCTGGATTTTGCGAATCGCAAATTGTGATTCGCAAAATCCAGGTCGCAACGCAAAAAATCGCAGTTTTTGCGATTTCTACTTTGTGGTCTGCGAATGCCTTTCATGCATTGCAGACCACTATTTTGCACTCGCAAACGGCCGATTTTACCGTTTGAGAGTGCAAAATATTTTCCTACATCTGGCCCTAAAACACTGGGTGGGCTCAGAGAGGCTAACCGCGAGACCATCGTGTGGCTTTCATCAGAGAGGAGTGTAGTTTTGTTCTGATGGCAAACTTTTTGTTGTGATTACTATCGTCAGGGTGGTGTTTTCAGATGTTCCCTACGTTTGAAGACATGAACGTGAGGTGGATTGTATAGCTTTTACTGCCAACCTCTGGTCACATCAGAGTGATACACGGAAGAGGAAAGATAGAAAAGAGGGGCCATTAGAGCGGGAACCCCCTAGAGAGGTTGTCCTTTATGGACCTTTAAGGACCTTTATTGGTGGAAATGTCTTTCCCACAACGTTAGCGTCTCCCCAGAGAGAGCTGTTGACCCAGGTCTCCATGGCGCGTTGAGTCGGTGACTGAAGCCAGGTCTTTCACTGACAGGTCTGGAGAAAGACAGCAGGAGAGCAATTGGGGAGGAAGAAGCAGGAGACGGGAGAGCAGGTGAATTACGGAAGTAACAAGAGAGGGAAGCAGATGAAGCAGAGATTTAAGTGGTACATTCTGTCAGGTCTCAGCTCTGTAGTAATCTAACTACGACTTTAAAATGCCCCCGTCAAGCCCTATATCCATGTCTTTAAATTACAGGCAAACAACTTATCGATTCTACAATTAATGTAAAACTCGTAAGGTAATAACATTGTGTACTGTTGGCCTGATTAAAAGAAAGCCTTTTCTGTGTGCTGCTATGTCTTGCTTCGGACAGACAATGATTATGCCTCTATTTCTAGAAGCAAGGCATACTCACATGAAGAAAGCTTTGTGAATTGGGCATTGTTCATCCAGCGCCCACTTCCTACGGTCAGAGCTTTCACTGTTACATTTTCTGTGACTTTCAACCTCAGTCTCAGACAGCAGTGAGCTGTCATGTTTTTCTACCTATTAACATTAACTAAAAGGAAATTAATACAATATATACATAAAAAAGAAGATGGAGTTAGTGCTCCCAAGCCCGCGATAACTTCCAATTTTTAACGAATATTTCGCGGCCCCACGCCTTCCACGGAATCTTGTTCACACTGGTGAAGTGCTCCTGGTTCCAGGCCCTTCCCGGCTGCCGACTGGACACCGGTGACAACATCCAAGCATCACCAGCCACCACCAAAGCAAAGAGGTACTACTGTGCGGATGGGGAGTCTCGGCATCCAGAGCTGGGTAGAGAAGGCGGCTGGGGGATCCGCTGAGAATCTTACAATCCTTCAGAGGGCTGCCGGCGGTGACCACACACTGCTTTCCATGTGTGGATTAGGACGGATTACTGTGTGTGCAGGTGTACAATGATCATTGACCGCATGACTGCATTATAGCCGTATTCCTCATACATTGCTATAGAAACATTTACAATGCCCGATACCCTACTTAAAAACACAAGTTATTCATCCGGGTGCTGCTGCTGGCCAGTACCTACAGTAGCAATACAGGTGAAGAAGGGAGACAGTGGGTGAGCAGATGGTAGATCCCACACGGTGAGTGCCATTCATCAAAGTCTGGTGAGTTGAGAGGCACATACTGTTAAAAGATTTGCACATGTCGAGACACTAGTGGCACGACATGCACAGTTATATCTTAGGTAGCATGTGTCACAGAAATCATTCACAGGCATGTCTTTCAGTTCTAATTTATAATGCCCCCTTTGCTTTTTTATTTAATTGGAATTTCGGCATGCCCTTTATGAAGCAGCTACAAAATAATTATCCTGCATCCCCAGGCCCTCCAGAACGCAGGATGCATATTTAGTTTGATACAACGGAATGTTTGACATGTCACTCACCAGTCAACAACCCTAGAAGCCTTGCAGGGTTGGTAGTCCATCAGAAGATGTCCCTGTAGCTACAACGAGGCTGTTCGAATACAAGGTGACGAATTGTAGTTTCCAATGCCAAATAAATAAATGAATAAATAAACAAATAAGGTTACACCCAGAAACCAACTCGTGCATTTCTGGTCCTTTATAGGTTGAGTCTAGGCAGGGTGCAAGAGCTGTCTCTTGACATGTTGTAATCTGCATCTGTGGGCTTTAACCACTCCCATCTCACCACCATCGCTGTCATTCGTTCCTTGGCCTGCCTTTCAAAATTCCCTTGATTTCAAAGGTAAGTGCTTCACGTTTGTCCCACCTTGAGCCTGCTCTGTGGCTGCCTTGCACACTGATTCTCTTACATGGATGATTGCACAATCGTCCAAATATCAGTGTGGCACACTATTTTTTCAGTGGCAGTATATTGTTTCTTCCCCTTTCTTGTTTTGAGCATGCCTCTGTGGTGCCTGTGTGCTTTACATGAGGACTTGAAGTTTCATATAGGGTAAACTTGATCAGAAAATTGCTTTACATGACTACCATTTAGCGCAAACTTGATCGAAGAGCGCTTCACATCACTACATGAAGTTACATATAGCATAACCTCATACTTATTTTTATTTTCAAACAGCATATTACTCTGGTCTCCCCTCCCACATAACCTAAATGCACAGTGTAAAACTTTTCTCAAAATGGGCTCTGTGCTTCATTTTTCAGTATGACGCCTGAAACTCATTGGGATGTGTTTAATTCAACATTGCAGGGTGCAGTACCTTATGCAGCCAAAAGAGGTCCCAAGGGTAAACCCAGGGACAGCGAGTGGTACTACACCCTTTCCATGCTTTGAGCACATTACAACACTAAGGGCCAGACGTAGCAAGCAGTTTTGCCCATTCTGTGTCTATGGAAAAATGTGTTTGTACATATGGCCCCAAACCCCTCATTATTACATTGGCAGTCCGCTGTGCTGGCAGCACCAAAAGACCGCCAGTGTCATATTACAAGTCAGAGACCAAAGACCACTAGATCACAGCCACAAACCTGACACCGACAGGCAGGCCAAGGATGGCTGAGAGGCAGTTCCACCACCAGCACTGCCATGCCACAAGGACTCTGCCCACCATATTACGAGCAGTAATAAGGCATGGCAGTCCTAGCATAGCGGTGCAGCATTGGGGGTGGAAGCGCCAACATCCACCCCCTCCCGGATGACCACCTCGAAATAGACTGCTGTATGGCCTAGACAGGTAGGTGGAGCGACAAAAGGGTGTGTGTGTGGCAGGTGCTTGTTTGTGGTGTGTGTGTATGTGTGTGAGCATGTGTGTGTGTTGAAATGGGTGTGCATGCTTGTGTGACTGTATGCGTGAGTGGAGGGGGAGTGTGTGAATGAATGTGGAGGGGGTGTGTATTAACGTTAAGAAGGATGTGGATGTGTATGAATGCCGAGAGGGGTGTGGGTGTAGGAATGCGGAGGGGGGTAGGGGTGTGTATGAATGCAGAGGGGGATGAAGGTGTGTATGAATACAAAGGGGATATGGGTGTGTATGAATGCGGAGGGGGTGGGGGTGTGTATGAATGAAGAGGAGGTGTGGGTGTGAATGAATGCAGAGGGGGATGCCTATTGGTGTGAGCGAGTGGGGGTGTTTGTATGTCAGTGTGAGAGTGAGTGGGGATGCATGTATGTCAGTGTGAGAGCGAGTGGGGGTGTTTGTATGCATGCGGTCGGGTGGGGGGTTTGTATCAATGCGTTCGGTTGGGTGGGGTGTTTGTATGTATGCATGCGGTCGGGCGGAGGTGTTTGCAAGTGTGTGGATGGGTGGGGCGGGTGTTTGCAAGTGTGTGGATTGGTGAAGGGGTGATTGCAAGTGTGTTGGCGGGAGGGGGTGCTTGCAAGTGTGTGGACAGGTGGGGGTGTGTGTGCTGGCAACAGGAATGGGGATTCCTGTCGCTGGGTACACTCCGCCAGGGTTTTCGTGGTGGGGCGACCGCTACAAACAGCCTTGCGGTTTGCTGTCTTCTAATACACTGGCGGTTTTAGGCCTGCCGCTGGCCCGGAGGAGCTCACCACCAGCAGCAGCAGTCCGACTGGACCAGTGGGCCTGGCGGCGTTGTGGCAGTTTGGCTTTGGCCAAACCACCAGACTCATAACGTGACAGTCTTTACCACCAGGTTAACGGTGGTAAGACCGCGAGCGTGGCAGTCTTAAGATCACCACACTCGTAATGAGGGCCTAAATGTCGCAGGTCTTTGGCAGCCAGCATATTACAGGTATCAAAACATTAACATAACCATGTTGTTCCTGCTTATATTTCACATGCTTTATTTAATCTGGCATTCTTTATAAGTATTGGCTTTTGCCAGGATGTTGTTACTTTTTTTTTTCTATGAGGATGTGAAGTTTCACATACTGCAAACTCTATTGGAAGAGTGATTTACATCACTATGTAATGTTACACATAGCGTGACCTTGTACTTTTTTTTTTTTTAAGCAGCATATTACTCTTGTCTCCCCTCCCTCATAACCTGAATGCACAGCGTAAAACTGTTACCAAAATAGGTGCCCTGCTTCAATTTTCAGCACGGCATCCAAAAGTCATTGGGGATGTGTTTAATTTAAGATTACAGCAGTGGTCTCCAAAACTCCTTTTAATGCCGCCCTCCCTAGTTGAAAAATAAAAATAATTGGTCCCCCCTCAGAATTTTTCACTATTCTTGTATAAAGATGGCAATGTTTAAATATGTCTAGACTTATTTAAACATTGCAGTTAGGTACTGTTACCTTTTTAAAAATCCAATAACATGCTTCTGCTTAAAACAAAGCCCTGTTATTTGTATAATGATTCTTCTGGCTAGAGCCCGGCACCCCTCTGGGATCAATTGAGGCCTCCTAGCCCCACCCCCCCCCCAGTTTGAAGACATCTGGATTACAGGGTGCAGTACCTTATGCAGCCAGAAGACGTACCGAGGGACACCTGTGGTATTGCACCCTTTCCTCGCTTTGTGCACTTTACAACAGTAAATTTTGCAGACTTTTGACAGCCAGCTTATTAAAAGTATAAAAACGTTAAAGTAACTATGTTGTACCTGCTTACATTTCACATGCTTTACTCAAACTTGCATTCTCTAGTCCAGGATGTTGTTACCTATGTTTTTTTTACAGACAGCATGTTACTCCTGCCTCCCCTCCCTCATAACTTATTTCCCATTTTCTGGTTCTCCAGCACCGCCAGGTCATACAAATGGCAATAGTGCTATGCGATTATCATCACTCCACTGCATAAAAATAAAAAAAATTAAAGTAAGAAAGTTTTAAAAAAATGCTGTTTTCAATGCCAATAACTCTAACTTTCACAAATGCAAGATCTAATGCATTGCAAGCTTCATTTCAGGAAGCTGTGCTGATATCCCTAAAGGCAAAATTTAGTTTACGTTCTGGGAAAATGACTGCTGAGCAGTGTTTATATCAGGGCTGTTCCCCCCATGTGACTGCAACTGATCTGCTTGGACCCCTCACACTCCACCTCTCACCCAGCCCAAAGCAAGGTGTTCTATTAATAGAAGCCAATTTATAAAGGCTGATCTTGGTGTTTTCCCAGGTGGACATCCAGGACCGTGCAGAGACTTGCAACAAGCGCAGTTGGATTTCAAAATCAATGTAACCTCTCGGTACGATCTGTAATTAAAAAACAGATGGAGACCCCAAGCCCTACATGAGACCGCGAGACACTGCGCTCCAATGGGGCTGCAGGCAGCTGCTTTCTAATCCACTTCTATCTAGTTACAGTGACACTCACCCTGTTAAACGGAATAGGCTATTGATTTTCACCTCAATCCCAGCCAAAGTTTTTTCCATCAAAGCCCTGAGTAAAATGGAGGAAAAGTACTGCCCGTTAGCTGCACTACCATTCAGTAACACGCTGCTCAGCGGTGACCAGGATGCAGGACATTTCTGCATAAAGGCCTATGCTCTGCTTGGCTAGGCCAAAGGTTGAACTTTGAACGTCACTCCATTTGGAAGGGCACCGGCACGTACTAAGTATGATTTATGTGAAGGTTATTCGCAAACGTTTGCGGAAGTAGGGGGGTTAATCAGGCCAGTGTAAAGATCCCACAACCCGTTGCACATTAACCATCAGTAGTTTTTCCTGCATGTTGCATGTGACTTCAACTCTGCTTTTTAAAAACTGCTCTGAATTTTCCCTTTGCACTAGTTAGTGGAGAGGAATTGGGTGCCTCTTAAATTCCCGTCTTCCTTTCCACATATACTTATAGTATTTTGCCCACATTTTTTATTAAGATTACACCTTTAACACCCTTTAGCTCTTGATTCTGTGCTTTTTACTTTCTCACTGCTCCTTTTTGTAGGGTCGAGTGTGCGCAGACCTTCTTGCCCCTGTTGTAATCTCGCTGGGAGCTTTTAACCACGCCCGTCACTTTGGTTGGTTCGTGGGCTTGCCTTTTAAAATTAGCTTGATTTCATCAGTGAAAGGCATGCATACGTCATGCCTTTTGCTGTGTTTAGCCCTCCTCTACAGCACCGGTAAACTACTGAAAACATACGATGCTCTCTGCTTTCGGAATGGCTTCTGCACTATTTTTTTTAATTTCCTACGCAGCGCAATCTTGCTGAGCAGTAGTCGAGCGCTTTGCATGACTTCTACCCTGTTACATGGATAATTCTACTTTTGCCGGTTTCTACTTTTGCCGCTTACATGGATAATTGCACTTTTATCGATACGTTTCACTGCGAGTGAACTTCTGTTTCCTTTTCTGTGTCTCCTTCACTCTCATTGCATATGTGAACCTGTTTTAGTTTTCATTATCAGTTTATGTGGCAAGAAAAGTCCGGTTAGGAGTTTACAACGCTAATAACTCTAACTCGAGCAAATGCGAGACCCATTGCATTGCAAATGCTTGTTTAACCTGTCATTCTCTAGGGCTGTGTGCTTCTGGGATGCATCAACACACCCTGATTTAGTGCATCTGCTGTCCACCCCCAACCTAGATGGATAGGCAGTTATTACGCAACAACACAGCTAGAGGCGGCAGGTGTGGCAGGTACACGGGGCCAGGATGAGGTAGGTCAATTTGTGAGCTGGTTCATGGCGGTTGGCCACTCCACGGGGAGTTGCACCACCAATTCGAGGCTGATAGCAGAAAGCACTGAAAAACTGAAAAAGGTGAAATGAGCCACAAAAGACCAATCTAAAGGGGGCAAACTGACAAGCATTGGCAAAGTCAATTGGTCTCACTTTGCCAGTGATTGTTGTTTGCCGTTATTGCTTTTGCCCATGAAGTGCAAGCATTGGGACAGCCAAGAGGATCACCGGCCATCTTGTAATGTTATTTTATACCTCCAATAGGACCGTGAAGTTGCATGTAGATGCAAAACGGCAGCCATCCTGGAAGTATTGGGCCGCTTTGGACCTTTTTATTTTGTAGACTTCAAAGCTGATTGCCAATGTTGTGTACAGTATTGAGGCAAGGTAGAGGTCACCTCAGAAGCATAAAAAATTGCTTTTCAAGATGTCTGGCTTAAGCTGTTGTTTTTTTAGAAGCCTTGCTTGCAAAATAACATAAGTATTAGCAAGCCAAATAGCTTCTTCTGCTATCTTATAAGATTATTTAGGTATTCTGTCAACTGGTTACCCTGCTGTGTGTAGATGCAACTCGGAGGCTATCTTGGAAGTATAGCCGATGGCTGAGCCACTTTCCAACCATTAGCAAATCCAATAGCAGCCAATGAACGGTGCAACGAAGATAGAGCAGGGCAGAGGGACACAGGCAGGGGGAGAGGTGGGAAGAGAGTGTACACTGACAGAGTCTGCGGGAGGCAGGAGAGAGCAAGAGAAGGAGACAGGAGAGTAGACAGAGAAATTGTGTAGGATGAGGACAGAGAGACGACCTGTAATTAAAAAACATATAAAAATGCATGAGTGACTCAAACAGGCTCTTAAGTAGAATGGCACGAGGAGGACTACCTAAGCATTAATTAAGTCAGTATTTCCTGTGGACATCCAAGGATGGCATCAATCCTAGAAAAGACAAGTGAGGGTGAGGCTTCTGTTCTGAGATACTTTTTTCTGCACGATCTAGGGACAGCTTTTATCAGCAATGGATCCCCATAGATGCAGGGCTGTGCTGGCCTCCAGGGCCGTGACACTTCTAGACCTTTGACCTGAGCTTTTGCATGTTTGACTCATTACGTGTTGGCTTATGGGCGCAAATGTAACACAGGATTTGTGTTTTTGCAGCGCAAGTAAATCAGGTGCTTTAAAATAAATCAGCTTTGCTTAGCTGGACATGTACATCTTCCTCCAAGAGGGCGGAATGTGTGTTTTAAACACTGATTACTTTATAGACACTTGGAAGTGTTGAATACAATAGTCCAGATGGCCCTAGTTTGCCTTTACTGTGATTCACGCATCCCCCGAGCGTATTAAGCTGAGGGAAAAATTGAAAACATGTAAATCACTCTTTAATAGACTCATAAAAATACACAAACTGATGAGCATGAAAACCTATCAGGTTTTATAGCCCTGTGCCTAACTTGACAGGATATGGAAATGCCACTCAGATGGCGAACTGCTACGCCAAAAGGCATTTGCCCAACGTGATCTGATTGCCAACGTGTGCCAAACAGGCCATCAGAATCTATCCCATACGCTATTTGCCACTGTTAATTTTTTCATCTGTCAGTTGCTGCTAACATGTGTCTGTTGTCTCACAGTCTGAGTGTAGCTGTAGTCTTGTTAGCTGGACACAGATTGGAATATCTTGCTGCTTGGAGTCAATCGTGGGAGAAATTACAACTATTCGCTATACTGATATAATTTATTTTAACTATGCCTTTTGCTTAATGAAGCAAATATGTTAAATACCCATTATAGAGCAGTGGAAAGGTGAATTATATCCAAAATTAATTTGGGCAGACATTAGACTTGACTGCTATTTTTAGGTTTATTTGAGATTTGTATTCTTGATGTATTCTTACATCCGTTTTTAATTTTTAATGTTATAGACTTGAAGAAAGTTTACAACACTGACAATTGAAAATGGATGTGAGAATAAGATGAAAGTACCATTTCCAACTTTAATTCCCATAGAAAGTTTATAAATATCTGGGCACTAATGATCCATAGATTTCTTAGAATCCATTTTTTTACCGCGGCCTGGTAGAAGGCCATGTGCAGGAGGGTTTGTACACAGATGGGGGGATAGGTGCAGGGGACATGGCCCTATGCCCACCTCTGCTGCTGACAACTAAAGGCCTACACAGAAGTGGTTGACTGCCAACTAAGGGTTGCCCATGTGCATGAGAGGTTAGCCGCCTCTCAGGGAGTGGATGCAGGGAAATCTTAGGTGTGGAATATGAGTAAAAAAACTGAAATTATCCGAAAAAACATAGGTTAAATTGAAGGTAAAGGTGTCTGTTTTAACACCTTAACATAGGTTAATACCTCAGAAGTTCACCTAAAAACCACAGTTGTAACTCAGATAGCATGAATTAAAAAAGCACTGAATTTCACAAGTTATGGTTAAGATCCGAATCCAACATTCACACAACCGCCATGAATACAATTACTCGCACCCAACCAAATACAATGCTTATGCACTCACACTATTTATACCAATGAGTAACAGCACCTACAACTAAAATGTATTTAAAAACAATAATAATCAACGAAACAATAACAATAATAACAATCAAATCAATTATTAATGCTACATTCATAGTAATTTTTAAGAGGCAAGGGTAATGTGAAAGGTAATAACACCTATAAAATGATTTACCACATTTGCAAATGCATCCATTTCTAAGGTAATGAGCTTGGAATTGGAGTCCAAGTTATGGTTAGATTCCGATACTAACCATAACTTGCAAATTACAGTGTGTTTTCAGTTCTAATTCTTAGCCACAATTGCACTGAAACTGTGTATTTTAGGTGAACATACATATATTTATTTGTGCCCGCGTGTATGTCTATGACATACACACAAATACACATATACATAGAGTGAACATTTGGAGTACTCGTTGTAACACAGAATTAAACTTACGGAAAAGACAGACAAAATGGTCCGCAGTTAAGGATGAGACAAACAAACCTCCTGGACTCGGTCTTTTCTATTAATCTCCTCTGCGACATGCCTGGGGGTTTATTGATTTCACATCAGTCTGCTCATCAATAGTCCGATCGGATTTGGCGCCAATGAAAGGACATTGCGCAAGTAAACACGGAGACGGCTTATCTCAGGTACCCAGGCCGTGTGATCAATGCAGCGCAATGAAGAGAGCAATGCACGGACACTTCCACAAAAAAGAACTTTAATACACACCGCCAGTCTCCAAACTTTAGCGGAAGTTTGCTGATAAAAATCACAACACAATACATATTAATGTATAAAATCTATTAAAAAAGCATCAGGTATCCAGTTGCTGCTTTTTACCTGCCAACCGCGGACATGAAATTGGTAAATTTCCATGACACACTTGCACCGAGTGACTAGCAGAGGATCCCTAAGCTTAGCAATTTCATCTCAAAGATAAAATATAGGCTAGGATATGTTGAATCAAAAATCATGTGCGCTGAAGCACGAAATCGCTGACTGTGTAACACGGCACATATACCTCCTACTACCATTGATGCAGTTTAAAAAAATCCTTCGTGTAGAAAACGATGACTGCACACTCTAACAAGCATTGGCATAGCCAATAGGTCTCGCCTTTGGGACCTTACACGTGTTTAGCCATGCAGCCCATTATCCTGGGTGCTGTGCTGCCAGGGTTTGAAGGGCTATTCCATTACTACTACAAGCACTGGAAAAGCCCAGGTCTCGGCAATGCGAGAGTTATTGCTATTATCAATGTTTTCATATCAAATACACACTTTTCAATTTTGGTATGCATAAAGTAATTCAACCAAACAAAAGCCTCTAATTCAGTAGGCTGGACTGCATACTATAAAGCACCTAACTATAGGACATAACCATAAGGACCTAACTATAATGTAGTCTTAACCTTTCTTTTTTAAATAATATTATAAATATCTATACGAATCCAATATCACGATTGTTTTGGAAAGCATGAGGCTGGCAAGATGTGCTCTGCAGCTAATTAAGGAACTTTCTGCAAACTGTTAAGTATTACAGTTTTTATTTTCTACGCTTGCTAGAAAGTTCCGGAAGTTCATGTTTTAATACCTGCTGCTTAAACCACCTTCGAAAACAAGAAGTAGCAGAAACTGCCAAAAAGGAAACATATTGATTTTTATGGCGATGCATCTACTTTTTATCCAGCTCAATACGATTTGGGTACACTCCTCCATTTGACAGAATATTCTGAAACAAATATGTATATTCTTTAATTATTAACCCTAACAGGCACATATGCCTCAGTAGTATGAACGGCAGCAATTGTGCCAGCAAAGCAACAGGCAGATATGCAACAAGAGACAATGTATACTTAGACTAACTATGAAAACATGCTGCACAACATCTAGGTGTAGCACTCTGTCCTTCTGATCAGTTGTGTATGTCATATACATCCTCAGTTGTCAAAGGGTCCGTGTTATGTTATGAGCACAGAGGAACACTTGCCATGGTACAATCACTAGGGGCATTTGTCTCAGCTTCTGCACTATAAACATGGCAGGCATTGTAGAGATTTACTAACAAACCTAGCCTTGTACAATTCCCAGAGACGTACAGGGGACATCACCTGGACCATGCACACCCTGAGCTGCAGGAGCAGAAAGGGAAGCACTTGGCACTGCACGAGCACGACAAAATCAACCCGCATGTCAAAATTAGAAGTAGCAAGCACCGTATAAATGCAATTACAGTACAATTCAATGATTGCTCTGAGACACCTGTGCATATCCTTTCATTAGCCACACACTAGTGGAATAGAGATTCCTTAAATTACAGTACAGTTTCCTGGTGGCTTGGTGATCGTTGGGAAATGCCACATTCTCATGTAGCCCAGAGTGCACAGCGGCATCAAGGCTTCAACTCTTACAGGGATGTGATCCAATCTCTGTGGGTGTCCCAAGTGCAATCTCAGTGGGGTGTGTTGTTTGATAATGGTGTTGAATGCCCAAGAGATTACCAACCTTGCTAGCAGCACTGCTGTGTCCCCCCAACAGTAACAATGAAGCAAGACAATGAAACAGACACGGAAAGCTTGGTTGCAGTGTCAAGACCAAAACTCCACTGGAACAAATCAATGAATGCAAAGGAGGCACTATGACCAGGTGAACATTTGCTGCTGTCTGTCACCTTCTAATAAGTGCATCACAGTCACATAGAAATAGATCTTTGGGGAAAGGCAACCAAGGTCAGCGTTCAATGTTTCAAATTTCCAGCTGTCCTGGACAGCTTATCTCAGCTGAACAATATTCTTCTTTCCCGACAAACACACCTGTTTCTAGTATCCAAATAATGCTTTCAAAACGGGGTGTCCCAAAGTAGTTCTAGGATAGTTAGGCTAATGCTGGATCTTTAGGAAACCCAAATAAGATAAATCTATTAGAAACATATTTAAATGGAAGTAATTTACAAGTTCGTTGGTTATTCTAAATGTTTGGCACAGATGCGACCGTTCTGGGCCTATGAATTATCTCCTTACATTAAAACAAGTTTGATTTTAATACTATGAAAATTGAGACCTTGGTCTTTATTCAAATGCTCCAATAAAAATGTAAGAATTATTCTATTTATTGAAATTATTTAACACTTGAGAATGTTACCTGTCTCTGGTAGGTAGACCTGGAGGAGGTGATGTTATTGATTTGCGATGGAGTGTACTCTTAACTGTGGCTATCGTGGAAGTAATACAATGGATACTTCCCATGAGCCTTCACTGCCTCCAGAATTACCAGAGGCAGAGAACCACTTCAGGAGCCAACAGAAGGCACCATTCCCCTACATGCATTATGATAACACAGTGGAAATGCTGAGGAATTAAAGGTATGCTGAAGGAAACTGAAATTCAACGAGCAGGAATAAAGCAAAAGTGAACCTCTGCCGGAAACTTGATGAGCCCCCTCCTCGCACTCCCATGAGCACTGTCTTTGCTGTGGGATTAGACTGTACGATGCACAAAATACACGTTTCTCAAAACAGCACTGCTGGTCCGCTGCTGTGTAAACTGCAACACAGCACAAACCATATAAGGCAATTGTGCTGGATCAAAGCATAGTAAGTTAAGAGCTTGGTACTAGGATTGCATGTTTAGCTCCTGGAAGGGCAAATTCAGCCTTGCATCCTTCTGAGATCGAAAAAAAGGACCACTTAGTTGACAATCGTAAAGCCTGTTCCTAAATGGTATAAAACAGGAAATGTGTGCTTACATGTGTTCTGTCATAAAATATGTGTAATATCCTAATTCAAATAGAGGGCAATGTGGAGGTTTGGACAAGAACAGAAACCAGATTCTACCTACTGCCCAAGTCAGTTTAAGATGCTTTATAAAATAATATTTGCCAATGTAATGCAGCAACGTGCACGAAACTCACACATGCACAACGTTTGAAGCCCACAAGCTGACCAGCAGCCTGGGCCATTGGAATTATGCGGAAGGGAAGGGCCAGCAGGATGACTAAATAATGCAGAAAGAAAATGCAAATTATTCTTAGAAACGTAGCACATTTTGGAGCGGGTTTCTTCACTAATTTGCCATGTTTGCACGTCTTAACACTAGGCAAAGATTTCACCTCATTAATATCAGTTTAACACCTTAAACTAGTAACTGATAGGTCACTTGCTTCAGTGGCACTATGGACGTGGCACTGAGTGGTAACACGATTGGTAGCATTTTAGTAAGGTTTGATCCGTTTGCTCTAGAAACGATTTCATTTTAGTAAATATCTGCAAATTACACAGAAGATGAAGGATTGTGAGGCAAACCCATAATTATGTGGAAAACGACAGGGCCACCGAATTGCATAATTCCACTGGCCATGCCAGCAGTTTATGACTTCTCCCTGCTCACTTGGTAACTACCAAGCAGGGACTGAGTGTGGTTTATAGACTAGGTCAAGTGACATATGTTGATCACTGCTCACAGACGGTTGATGGGGATGGTAAGGCTGAATTTGGGGGGGGGGGTGGTTGAGGGGTGGTCCACTAAGACAATAAGCCAATTAAGAATGAGATAAACTCAAAGGCAGAAACACAAAGGGAAACTGGTCAATGAGGGTAACAGAACTAGGGGTGGGCAGTGAGCTCTGCTCCACTGGCAGAGTTAACAGAGTTTTTGGCACTCCGCGGTTTGCTTGGAGACGGGAATTTGGCCAAAAACTGCTAGCCCAGGCAGCTGAGTGGAGCTCACTGAGTGCACACTGCAGCCTAGTTATGGGATTGCAAGCACAGGCAGTCTGTGCTTTCGTTGTGTGGCCCATAACTGGGCTGCAGTGTGCACTCGACCCAAAGATGTCGGCGGCAGCCAGGAGTGGCCGTGGAGCTGCTGTAAGCTGCTGCTGAGGGGCTGCACCAGAGCCAGCACCGGATCCAGGCCTCCCTCCATTCACTGTCCTTAGCAGCCTGGGAGCAGGGGCATTGGGGCAGAGAGTCAGATGCCTGGCAATGGGGACCCTTGAGTCCTGGACCCAGGTAAGACCCTCATTTCTTTTTCTCCTTTATGTGCACACGCAGGCCGCCACTGGACACGGACAGAATATGCATATGAGAAGGGTCTGTGGTTGTAAAAAAGGAAACTTGCAATCAGAGCTTCGATTGAAAAGAACCTGTCTCACCAGAGTCCCTGGGAAAGGAAGTGGCGTTATAGGGTATGGTGCTGAGGCCAGCAGGGAGAGCTGGAGACCAGGGGAGCATCAGTTGCTGAGTGGGAGTCTGGCAGCCCCCACCAGATAGAGATGTGTGTGGCCTGAGAGAGTTCCTTAGAGCCTAGTGGCAAGCAAGAATAGGCACTTTGTGAAAATACCAGGCTGCTGTTGGTGAGCTGGTTTGCTGCTGATAGTGCTGGGCCCGAAAGAAAGGGCAATCTGAGGCTGTGTGTAATTGCAGACAAAATGATTGCAAGGCTAGTGCAAGACAGGGGGTGTGCTTGGTCCTCCAAAGCAAATTTGTGAAGGAGGGTAGTTGGTGAAGGGAAGTGTGCAGGTGTGGTTGAACACAACAGGCTCCGGAACGGTGGGCTGTGTTAGCACAAGAGGCCTGAAACGGGTACTTCCGCTGCTGTTTCGGCATACCCTGGCCTGAATGCACCCAATCTTGGAAGCGCTGAGCAATGTTGGACCTGGGTGGTACTACTAACCAGTCTGAACCTGCTTAGAACTTCTGAGAACAGGCGCATTTAGCGCCAGGGTGGTAGGATAGGGTGTACTCCGCCGCATGCAGAACTCTGAAGAATTCCACAGAGTTTTTTCCCAACTCTGCTGAATTCCTCAGAGTAGAACTCCATAAGCTCCGATCACCCCTAAACAGAACCAGGCACGGAGCACATTAACGCACTTCCCAACCCAAGCTCACTGGCCCCCACCCTCCACCAGCTTCTCAGTAAAACACCACTTTTGTAATTGGCCTTTTGGGCTGAATGTATAAAATGTGTCGATACAGTGTGGCATACATTGCCGTCTGACAAAAGGTGTTAATCAGAGTTCCTTTACCAAAACTGCAGTGAGGTGGCTGTAATAAATGCCTCCTTAGCCCTTCTGAGAAGACCAACAAGTTTTTAAAGCACATGGTTGTAACTTGGTTATTGTGGTGTTGTGACTAAATTGTTCTGCATTTTGTGCTTCCCGCCTCTGCCCACACATCAAAGAGTTAATTATAAATATTCCAGATATGAGTCGAACAAAAAGGCACCCAGGAATGTAGGTGTGTTAAGCTGTCTGTACTGCGTGTGTGAAGACACAGCTGCCTTGCTCGAAGGTGCTGAACTACTTGCTCAGAGTTCTGTGTTGTTTTTTTGTGGCAGGTCACTCTTTGAACCGCAAAGAAATGCACATAATTAATATTCAACTCCGAGTCTTTACCTTAGGTGTCAGCTTCTCCTCTGAAGCATGGCTCCACAGGCATCATTCCAACAATGTTTAATTTGTGTTTACTTTACACAAGAAATAGACTTTCCAGTCTGAGTGGCAGATATGCCGTAGCAGCTGATTTTCTTTTGCCCATTCATGGACAAACATCCCCATCGCAGAGTCATATTCATGAAGAGGCAAGCCTGCTCTTTCTTCAGTCTCTGTTGATATTACTTCTGCTGAAGCATGGGGTTCTGTTTGCCCTACAAGTGTTTGCTAACAGTAACAACAAGCAGAGCTGTGGGCAGGGGGTTGCGTAGAGGGAACAGTGACCTGGGAGGGGTGGTGGGGGCAGGCAAGCAGTGATGTCGGAGGGGAATGTGGAGATGGGTGGAAAGAAGCAACATTGAAGGGGTTTAGAGTGAAGAAAAAGGTCAATCCAATGATGTAAATGTAGACGAGGCAAGCAGTACATGAAGTCACTTGCTACAACCCCTGGTGTTTAGGTGAAGTGGTGCCCATGATTACACATGAATAATTAGAAATGAGGAGCATCCAAGCTCACAATACGCCTAACCTGTTCAGGCTTTAAATACAGTGCAGTAATAAAACTACACTTCCTGCGATGCCCAATGAGACATTTTATTGCTACGTTCTGTAGGCAGCCCTCGCTATTAAGGAGACTATGGCCTCCCTAAGGGTATCAGCCTTTAAATAAAGCAGCAACAAGGGGAAAAAGGAGAAGAGGGACGGGGCAAGCAGTGATGCGGGTGGAGTTGGGACAGGCAAGCAACAACCTGGAATGGGTTGTGGGGGGCAGGCAGATACGAACAGGAAATGCAGTGACGGGTGGAGGGTGCTGGGGGTCGACAGTGAGAGCTGAGTCAAAAGAAAAAAGTAGTGGCCAGAAATTAACTGATCCATGTAACAGGGTCAGTCTCCAGGGCGGGAACAAGGTGGAACAAATGTAAAGCACTCACCAAAGAAACCAAAGGAATTTAGAAAGGCAGGCCAGGGAACGCATGACAGTGATGGGCGTGGTGAAAGCCCACAGATTTAGATACAGCATGTCGATAGCACACTGCCTATGCTTCACCTAAAAAGCAACCTGCTGCCCTGACAACAACACCTTCTCCGAGGAGTGTTAAAGTATGAAAGCTAGCCTTTGGGATTTTTTTCGACATTTGGATAACACTGCACAATGTTTTAAGGTAGACGGTAAAACAGGAATCCTCAGGCAACAACACAGCAATATTTTATGTCCTTTGGTCCTCAGTTGTTAATATTTACCATTCCTTTGAATGTTACTCTCTTACCTCAAGTTGGCTGGAAGTGGGAGGATCCCACAGGATCCAATGCTGAGTTGATTGCTGCCCTCCCTGTTTCACTTCCGGGGCACGTCGGAGGCGCACTAGAGGACACTGCGTAAAAAGTCAAGAAATGAGTGGGCCAGCTTGTAGCAAGCACAAATCAAAGTCCCCATTCAAATTGGAGACGAGGATGTCCTCTAACCCTTCCAGTTGTGAGGATATTCTTCTGCTGCCAGTTCACCAGGGTGTGGGGCAGGAGTTGGGGTTCTGGAACAGGAATTTGCCTCCTCTGTGGGTCCATCTCAGGTTTCCTTGGCTGCAGAAATCACAGGGGGCATTGGTGACATTGTGGATTCCTTCAATGCTTCTAGAAAGTCCACCATGGAATCTGTTGCCTCTACTTTTACAATGTCCAGGTTATTGCCCTCTGATAGGGCTAGCCAGGCTTCAGAGGTAAAGCCTGGAAAAGCCAAAGCCTATCCCCTGTTCGCTAAAGGTAAACCAGGGTCTGCAGGGGAATCTACACAGCCTCCTATTCTTCAGCTAGTAGCACTTGAACCATCCCCTTCTCAATTAGCCTCCACACTAAGCCCGGATGCACCACAAATGCAGTTTGTGGACCTCCAGGCCACAGTTTCTCAGGAATGTGTGTCTCCCGTCATGGAGTGAGACCAACAGGAGGTACAGGAGGCACAACTGCAAGATCTTGCAGACAACTTAGTAACCATGCAGATGGACACTAAACTGATGCTCAATATGATTCTCAAATAAATCCGGGCTCTCAAGGCCTCCCAGGCCTCTGAAGTAGCAGCCCTGCATGCGAAGCTCGCAAAAATTGAAGAGACAATGGCCCCAGCTTCTGGAAAGGCTCAAGGAGGCGGAAGCCAGAGTCTCATAATCAAGTTTCCTCGATCCAAAAGCACGCCATCCAGCTCAAGAAACAGAATCTAGCCTTAGAGGTCACGCTTCAGGAGCTTAAAAGTGGCTCTAACTTGCGTATTGTTAGGGTCTTGGAAGGTTGCAAAGGTCAGCATGCTCTTCAGTGGGTGGATTCTTTCATCAGGTCCCAGGTCCTTCTCGACTACTCACGAGAGCTATCAATAACAAGAGCCCATTGTGTACCAGCTCAGCATCTTCCTAGCGAGAAGTTCCCTCGCACTATTCTGGTGAACTTCGTGGACTACCAGATTAAAGAAAAGGTGCTATCAGAGGCTATTATGAATAAACGATTTTCTCCTCCTGAGATCCTTAATGCCCCATTTTCTCTGACATGACTGCCTCAGCTGCTCGCAGGAGGAAAGACTTTGTGAAATTGATGCATTCATTTAGGGCCCAAGGCTTCCAAGCAACAATTGTGCAACAATCCAAATTAAATGTTTTGGCTAGAAGGCAATTTTATCTGTTTACCGATGTCACAGAAGCTTAGCAGCTCTTCTAGGAGCTTCTTCATGAAGTTTCAGAGGTGCCCAGAGTGTAGGTCAAAGTGTCAATTCTAGGACTGGGTGTTGATTAAGTTTACTTAGGGATTCAGGACCCATGATTTCTTACCAAATTATTTTTCATCTTGTCTGGTTGGCTTATCACTTATTAAAAATTCAATTATAGATACTGTCCAGAGAGGAACTTCAGTTAGTCTTCTGCATTTCAGAGGTCCAGAGGATTCAGTACAAGCCTTGTGATTGCTGATTTTGCAACCTTAATCTGAGTGCTTGGTGTCGGTTTATGATTCATCTTAACTCTGTTTATTGATTAAACTTGGTTATTATGTTTGAGATTCACTAGTCTGATTGCCCATAAAATATTTTTTTTATTTTGTGTAGGTAGGCTGGGGGAGAGCAGATCGCCACTGAGTGCAAAGCCATTGCACACAATTCAAGGTGCTACATTGCAGGAGGGGTAATGCGACAATTCTCCTGCTGCCAGGGGTTTTTGTTTTTTGTGTTTTTTTTCTTTTTGTTGGTTTACTTTTGGGGATCTCCTTTATTGGGAGGATGGGTGGATCTGTGGGGAGGTGAGGGTTCACGCAGTATAAAAAAGAGCAGATATGAGTACAAAGTTAAGTTACTGCTATTGAGCACAGATGAATGTAAGGTCGCTTTTATACAGCAGGATGTTAATTGTTATCTATAATGGGATGTGAGATTAGATGTGTTTCTTGTAATATTAACAGTATGTAAAATAGACAGACATATGTGGGAGTATTAAGTTGGTTAGGGGCTTTTCGTCCAGACGTCATATTTTTGTAGGAAACCCATTTGAAGACTAATAGCCCTAAACCTCATATTCCTAAAAGATATGAGCAAACATTTTTCATTTCCACCGGTTTGGCCGTAAGGGGAGTGGCAATTCTTTTGGGGACAGGGCATAACTTGCAGGTCTGTGATGTGATACAGGACCCCCAGGGCAGGATGTTATGGTTGAAAGTTCAAGTTAACAGTGCTCAACTAAGCCTGGTTATTTATTATGCTCTGGTGGTTTGCAAGGTGGCTATGGGTGCTGCCTGGCCTCTGGTATTGGGGGTGACTTTAATTTTATTCAGGACTTAGGGGGTTATTCTAACTTTGGAGGAGTGTTAATCCATCCCAAAAGTGACGGTAAAGTGACGGATATACCACCAGCCGTATTACGAGTTCCATAGGATATAATGGACTCGTAATACGGCTGGTGGTAAATCCGTCACTTTTCCGTCACTTTTGGGACGGATTAACACCTCCTCCAAAGTTAGAATAACCCCCTTAGTGTTGGATATTTCAAACTAGTCATAAAAACTACTTAAGCCAAATACAAAAAAGGTCCTAGAAGTAATTAAGCAGGATTTTCCTCTTGTGGCTCCGTGGAGGTGCAATCACCCCAGTACTATGCAATTTACCTGTTTTTCACAACAATATCACACTGCCTCCAGCATCAAATGTTTCTTGGTCTCCTGCTGTATTGAGAGTCTTAACTCTGACATCTGGGCTAATTCTTTCCCTGACCACTCAGTGGTGTGAATCAAGATCAAGGTAGAAGTGCCAAGGAAAGAGAGGTCTAGGTGGCAGCTGGATTGGTCATTGTTGTCCGATGAGACTTCTTTTTATTAAATCATGGTACAGCCTCAATTTATTCTGTATGGGAGGCGTTTAAGGGGCCATACAATCACCCATCAGGCTTGGTAATATAAGAATCGTAGAAAACAAATTGATTTGCTCCCAGCAGCTTTCAACTTGGCTTCACAGGTCAATTCTGAAGATAGTGGGTCCCTTGCTACAGCAGGAATTTTTCACTTTAGAGGAAATCGAGAGCTCAAGAGCATACCAGAAACTGCACAGGGTGGGTTGTCTCTCTCTCATGTGCAGACATTTAATGAGGCAGCCCTCTTAGATAACCTCATCAGAACATTGACTGGGAGAGCAATGTTTAATACATTTTTTCGAGTCGATATGATGCGTGAGACTGGTATGTGGCTTCCGTTTTTTATTAAGATCCTGAAATTACCAAGAAAAACGGATACAAGCTAATACAGGGCCGGAGTGCCCAGTTGTCAATATTTTATAGCTCCAATCAAATCTCATCAGGATTTACACTCTTGAATCCTTATGAGGCCAGATTTGAGGGCTTACAACTCTCCTTATCACACATTAAATTTGGCAGCATTCGGGGTTTAAAGAAAGAGGATTGTTTCTTATCCAGGGTAGATGTATGACTTGGCAGGAGATCTGTGCACAATACGGCAATCCATACAAGTTATTCAATTTAAGCTCCCAGCAGATTGGTCATTTTTTGAGATCCCACTATTTGGATCCCCACCCTGAAACTCACCCTATGTTGCAGGTGCTTTTTAGGTCTAATCTTTCTGGTATAGGGAACTGGTATAAGGTGTTAGGCAACCTAGGATCACAGGTATGCTCACTGCTGTTCTAGAGAAGATTGATGAAGCCACGCAGTGACAGTTTTTAGAGGATGTTTGGCAACTGATCTTATTTTTGGGCCACAAGGCCTTAAGGGTGGCCTTTTTAAGAGAATGACATTTTTATCTCGGTGGATGACATACTATACCCCGGCGGCCCTCCACAGAATATTCCCCTCTTTGGAGAATTGGTGTTTTTGGTGTAAGCAGGAGGGCGCTGGTGTGTGGCTTCATATTTTTTACACCTGCCCAAAACTGGTGCCCTTCTGGCATTTTCTTTCTTCTGCATTGAGACATGCTTTGGGAGTAGATATAGAGAGGGAAACGTCACTGGTTCTATTTGGTTTCAGAGGGCCATCAACTGAGTAAATCCGCACAGATATTTATGTCAATCACACTCCTAGTGGCTCAGTCACTTATTCTTCAATTCTGGCATTCAGAACGTGTTCCATCAAATGAAGATTGGTTAGAGAAAATGTCTAGAACAAGAAGGTTTGAGGAGGAATATGTAAAGGTGTGGGGGGATTAAAGAGATTTCTGTCATCATGGCACTATTTTAATTTTTTTTAATATGTCGGGATTGGGTTGCATACTGGAGGGGTTGGGGAATGGTACTCCCCTCTGCAACATGATAATATTTTTTTTTCTTTTTTATCTCATTGGCACTTGTTCTGCAAGAGTATTATTTTGGTGTACATGGATAGATTCTATTGGGTCCTCTTTAGGATCCTGCCCTCAGTGTCCTGTCTGTCATTGGTGATACTAGCTTTCAGTCACAGCCTGCTGCTCTCTGAAAGGGAGGAGCAGGAGCAGAGTGCGAAGCGGGGTGTAACATTAAATAAAAAAATCTTACCTGCTCCGCCGCCTTACCGCTCCTCTTTCCCTCGTCACTGCAAGCACAGGCTCCTAGCCTTTCCACTGGCCAATCCTAATGCTTCCCAGCCTGGGCACTCCCAGGCAGACTGGAAGCCCACGCTTCTCTCTCCAGCCCGGCAACACAGTGCTGGGCTGGAGAGAGCACAGTGAGCATGTGTGTTTGGCCAGCCCGAGCCAGCCAGCCAAACACACCTGCGCACTGAGGGGAGTGCACAGTGTACTCCCTTCATCCCCGTCATCCAACATGGCCCCTCCACTTTCAAAATGAATGGATAATAAACGTAGTTTATTATCCCTTGGTTGTAAAAGGTTTGCAGCTTTTGCTGCTGATGGGGGTGGGTGGGGGCGATGCTCCTCTGCCATAGAAGAGGAGCCCCCCGCTAGCGTTATGCCTTTTCCCAGAACACAAGCACTTTTGGATTGCTTTATCTAGTGTTCGTAAGCACTTTAGCACATGTTCACTTTTATTCAATTCTGGGATTTTAGGATTCAGAGTTTGAGAGCAAGATATAAATGTCTGATGTTAGTAGATTCCAGTAATCGGGTCATAAACTCTTCTTTAAGTTGTATTTCTTCATTGTCTAAATATGCTGCATTGAATAGGTATTTTTGAAAGTTCGACATAGGTTTCGGGATTTTTAAGCTATTGTATTATGTGCTCTGTATATTATCATTTTGCTCATCTCTGCTCAATAAAATATTTATTAAAAAATACCTCAAGTTATCTGTTGGCTCGAAATTAGCAGTGCATACCCCCTTTTCTTTCTCTGCCTGTCTGTGTATAAAACTGTGGCCCAATTGCCGTTTATTCGTGTTCTGTTGTGTTAATTGCTTCCTGGATATGTTGATGGTGTACTTCTGGCATTGTTAGCAATGAGGATTCTATCTCAATAAAATGATACAAATTTGGTTTAACAGTATTTTAGCGTATGAAATAATGCACAGCTGCCAATATTTAAACATGACCTATGATGGCATAAGGGACCGAGAAACAGTGTACCTACCTACATGTGAAACAAGAGTAGTTTGGGGAAATTGTGAGAAGGGACACATGCCAATGTTTCGTTTAAGACAATTTATTTTAATCAAGTTAAGAGAAAACAGTATGTTTACAGTATTAATTCTTGAATAACTTTTTTGACCTAGTATGGTCCACAGGAGCTTGCCACTAGCTAAGGCATTTGTAGCAACATTCATATTTGTCTCTCAACATAATCACTTCTGACTACTCATTCGGTCCGGCACTGTGGTCTGAAGGTGGCGTGTGCTGATACTAGTTGGCATACCTGACCCACGAATCATATGATTGTGTGAAAAGGGCAAACTATTATGTCACATACAAGTGACATTGATAAAAGAGTGAGGTGTAACACACGCCAGACCTGTAACACAGAAACTAGACTTCGCCTTTTTTATTAAAAATATGCATCTTAAAATTTACTTGCACGTTTGTGCTCTTAATTCCTCCACATTTTTATGCTAACTTTTATGTGGGCTAGGGAGAAATGTTACATTTTCTTCTTCATGAGGGTCCACAGATGGAGAAAATGACAGAAGACACTAAATACACACTATTACCCCGAAAGTGCATAGAGAAATTCCAGCTTCTAAATTCTATTATTCATCTTTCCTGATGTCATCTAATTCCTGCCTTTCATAGGTTGTGCTGATATCAATTCCCTAATTATGCAGTGATATTCTTGCTTTATTGAAGCTCTCTATAACATCGGGCCCATGTTTTATAGTTCTAATCATATAAAAACATTACTGCAAGCAATAATGTCAATACAATATTGAGGTTATTGTCCTTTTGTTAGCATTTTTCCCCACAGATGAACATAATTAACGAGAGAAACAAAGATTTCCCCTTTTTATCCCTGGTAACAACAGATTTCTATCTTTGGAAACTGAGCAGTATCAAGATATAGGTGAAACTGTGTATTTGTTTTACATAATTGCAGGGAATTAAGCTTCCAAAGTGAACCCTGATTTGCTGGTATATTGTTTGTTTTTTAAGCGAAACTTCAGCTCGCCCACAAAATTCCTGTGCGATACCCACAGTCGAGTAAGTAGTTTGAGCAAAGATTTGCCTTTGAACACCCAATTTCTGTGCAAATCAGCCTGTTTTATTTTATTCGAGGTGCGTGTTCACCTAAAAATGTTAAACAAAGTCACGTAACTCTAAATGTTCATGAATTTCGACATCAAAATTAACATTTCTCCCAGGCCTAATCATCTCATCTGGTCTTCACAAGCAATAGTTGTGTGTTTATTGCAAATATTATTTTACAGTGATGCAAGAAGTGATCATATGGATATAATACAGAAAGTTCAATTTTTGTGGTTTGTTGATAATTTTTCTAAAAGTGGGCTCCTCTTTCTTTTACAGAATATTTTTGGAAAGGGCATCTTAAAATTATTTGCCTTTGTATGCCATTTTTATATTGGAATTCTAAACATCTCCAGGCTAAAACGTTTTAAAAAGGTTTTTGTGGCAAATATCTTCCTTGTAAAACAATGTGTTAAAAGATGTGCCTCTTTGATATTGTGTAATAAGTGTCCTTCTATTTTTAGTTGTGGGAAAAAACAATAAAGACAGAGTGTAGGAAATTGGGTTACAGGTTAAAGGGGTAGGGCCCTACTCAAGCACCAACCACAATTCTTGTCCGAGTGAAACACAAACAAACACTAAAATAACCTGTACTCAATCCTTTGCCAGCTTCTTCGTACAAAGTCAGTCAGGAATAAATTAGAGGCAATGCCTATTTATGCAGCACTACACAGTAATAAATAAACACAACACAAGAATAAACCCCAAACCGTTTAGAACAATAAAGTCCGACCGCAGTTGAGAGCGGGACCCACTTAAGCCAGCTGAACAAAGTACCTTAAATCTGGGTTGTAGACCGTTTCAAGTTCCCTCGTGGAGGATGTGTTGCACAGCAGCAGTTCCAAATGGCTATGGGCTGCAATGCAAGGTCATATGTTGAGGATGCATTTGCAGCTGCAATTCTGGGAGGGTTGCGGGATTGAGATGAAGGGTCCTGCATTGTGGAGGTCATGAAGTGGCGTTTCTGAGGACTTTTGTGGCTGTAATGTGAGGTCCTGCCTCAAGGAGGCGTCACACAGCTGCAGTTTGAAAGAGTTGTGGTGTTCCGAGACAGGGATGTATCACACAGCGATGGTTCCAATGTGGAGCTATGAGGTGATGCATCACACTATGTCAGTTCTGCTTGGACCACAGTTGGGCTGACAGCACGTTCAGGCCCACTTCCAAGGGTCCACTACTGTGGTGGCACCACGTAGGGAAGTGGGGTAAGACTCTCAGCAGACATATTCCATGCGCTGGGTTCAAGGTGGATTGAGTCTTTTCTGTCCCTAAGGCTCTAATCAGAAGGTTTGCCAACTAGCCCTTGGGGTCACTCTGTTGGTTCTGGGTTCAAGATGCAGGTCCAGTCCTTTTCATTCAGATGGCAGGGCAGAAGAGTAGCAGGGCAGCAGAGTAGCAGTACTTCTTGCAGCAGAGCAGAACAGCAGTCCTTCTGAGTCTTCCAGTGCTCTTGAAGGTGTACTGAAGAGTTCGGTCTAAGGGTCTAATATTTATACGAGGTACCAGGTTCAAAATAGAGTAATGTTCTGGAGGCTTCTGCCCTGGTTCCTGATTGTCTGGGGGCACAAAAGACTAGTGTCTAATCTTTTGTGAGTGTGCTCAGGCAGAGCCTTTGTGTTGTGCAAGTGTGGTAGGTGTCAGCACCCCGCCCTCATCAAGTCAGGGATGAACCATCCTGTCAACACTTATTCCTCTTTTTTCTCACTCTCTGAGAGCAATACACAAAGACCAACTGTCCACTGCAGCTAGTCATGTTACCAAGGATGCAGGCTGCAAGCACCAAATGGTTGGAACAAAAAAATGGCTTTACTGGTAAAGAGGATTTTAAATTACAATTCTTTGGACACCAAATTCATCATTCCTACCTGCTCCCAATTGAAAGTCATCTCATATTAATTCTACTAAGGTAACCGAATGTTATCCTGTAAGAAAGACAGACCTGCAGCAGAGAAAAATGATTGTAAGAGTTTTTCACTACCAGGACATGTAAATGTTTAACGCACATGTCAAACATTTTAAATACACAACATTCTGCCCTGCATGCTGTTTAGAGCCTGCCCTACATATGGCCTATATGCATTAAAAAGGAAGATTTGGGCCTGGCAAACAAGTCTGTCGTACAAGGTTGGAATGGTAGTTTAAAACTGCACACACATGCTACAATGGCAGGCCTGAGACATATTTTAAATGGCTGCTTAAGCGGGTGGCACATTTATTAATGCAGGGCAACTAGTAGCATTAAATTTACAGGCCCTTGGTACATGCTGTACCACTTTGCTGGGGACGTACAAGTGAATTAAATGGTTCAATTTGGTGTGAGCTAATGCTACAATGTTTTAGGGATTGAGCACACACGTTAGCACTGGTTAGCAGTGAAAAACTGCAGAGTCTTAAGGCCAACAAAAACTCAACCAGCAATAATTAGAGGAGTAATACAAAAGGTTTGAAGGCAGACTACCCTGTGACTGACAACTATAACAGAGAGCATCCAAACAGACTTTCAACAGTATGAACTTTGGTACGGGGTGTAAGCTGTGGAAGTCTGGGGTATGTCCACCGTTATAAAGACAGGTTTAGCAATACATTTGGTGCCACAACACCTGATGGGTATGCTTTAAAAACATTACAGTCTATTCAAATCTTTGATATACTAACTTCTACTGTTGAGAATATGTCTGCCTTTTTCAGCATGTTGTTAAAACGGGACTGATGTAGAATTGTTTCTCAATAATCCATGCAATTAAAAATAATTTCAACAACTAATATGGATATCATTATATTTATCTAATTTTATAGAAAGCACCAAAAAATTGTAATTACAGCTGCTGAATGTAACAATAACTTTTTTCAACAATTCTTATTAATTGATTTAAGGAGTAAGATGCAGGATCTGTCAATGTCCATAATTGCCTATGGGAGTGACCGTCTCACAATCATGATTAAATTAGCCTTGAGGAAATGCATATTTTGATGGCAAAATGTTGCATTGTGCAATGTATTGGAATTTGTGTTTGTAGGAGACTGGTTCACACAGAAAATGCCCTTCTGAGACATATTTTCTAGCCTTCTCCCGTATCCCACATGCCCCAGGTGCACCCTAGAAGCAATAAAAGTTACTTGATATAAGGGCAAACCAGTCAGCACCCTAAAAACCTGGCTTTGTGAAATTTCACAAAATAAATCATGTAACCCTGGTCCCCGTTAGGTCCTCCCAAAGCAAAGCATTCAACTGCTTGTCTGATCTCTGGCTACCTCCTGTAGTACATAGTTATCAAAAGTGGAAGCATCAGGTTTCAAAATGCAGACAAACTTTGCTCCATTCTTTTTTGGGTGTGTCCTAAGAGTTTGGAACTCCTTATGCTACCATTTTCTTTTTTTTAAACATATTTAATTGAGCCTTGCATCATCAACAAACCACAACTACATTTGTGACATCATTGCCATAAAATAAGGCAAGTCTATCCATTCTTTCTCTAAATCTCCATATCTGAACAAACCAAACTCCTTGCCCTCTCCTGCCCCCCTTGCCCCCCTTGCCCCCTGAGTTGTGCCCAAAAGAAATCTGTACATCAGGTAGTAAAGTCTTATCTATAATTGCCCCATTGTTACATTCAGATGTTAGGAAGGTCCAGAGTGCACATCCAGAGGTGGATTTACTGAGGTGCCTAGTGTAAGGAATCTGTTTGTGCTTGCACCCACAGTTCTAGGGAGGGGCTGGAGCTGGTGATCTCCCTGGGGATGTTGTTTGTGGTGGGAGGTCTTGGTCTCTCAAGCAATCCACTAGTGCTTCTCAAGCATGGGCTGTGTCTAGCGAGCCTTGGCCCCGTTCAGCTTCCCTTAACATTACCTCACCCTCACATCCTACCCATCTCTCAAGTTCCCTATGTCAGATGGCAGAACGGGGACTCCTGGGGGCCTTCCAGTGTCTTGTGATTTCCCTCTTTGGGAAGTATGAAGGCCAAATCCTGAAAGTTATATGTGACCTTAGTTTGGATGTGTGGAAACCTGCTCATCAAGCAATGCCTCGGGGAGCTGGGGACCCCTCTTGTGATGATGTCAGCAAGCACTGTTATTATCTCTTCCCAATAATCAGTCAGGGAGGGGCAGCTCCACAGCTCAGCTGTTTCCTCCACATTCGTACCACCCCCCCACAGTTCCTTCTTGTGAGTGGCTTTCCCCATAGTAGCAAGGAGACAGACAATGTTGTGTGGGTCTGGAATGTGTTGTCTCATTTTTAATGGTTGGTTAGAAGGCCGCTGACTTGCCTGCGTGTGTGAGAGAGTGCTGGAGTGCAGCAGCCAGTGTACCTTTGTACGGTCTAAGAGGCTTAGGCCCTCATCATGATCTCAGTGATAAAGATCGCCGATATTAGCGTTGCCGGTCAACAGAAGTCTGCCAGTGTGACGACCCCCCCGCCAGCCGTATAATGTTTTTCCTGCTGGGCTGGCGGGCGGAAACAGTGTTTCCTCCCGCCGGCCCAGCAGGGAAAAGGGCCTTAACCTTGAGGGCGGCTCCAAATCGAGCCGCCGCCAATGTTGGTATGCGGCGGGTGCTGCAGCACCCGACGCGCAGATCACTGCCCGTAAATCGAGCAGTGACCTGCACGATGGGGCACTGCACGGGGGCCCCAGCACTGCCCATGCCAAGTGCATGGGCAGTGCAGGGGCCTCCAGGGGGGCCCTGGAGCACCCCTTCCACCAGCCGTTCCCCCTCAAAGGAAAGGCTGGGGGAAACAGGGTACCTTATCCGGAGGGCAGTGCTGCTTGCAGAGCTGCCCTGTCGGATAATGTAATCTGCCATCGTCAGGCTGCCTGTTGGCGGCAGCCTGACGGTGGTGGAGGACCTCCTGTGGTGGTCTTCCCTTGTTATTTATATGGTGTTCAAGACCGCCATGCCGGTGGTGGTTATTTCCGCAACCTCCTGCGTGGCAGTCTTGACCGCCATGTACATAATGAGGGCCTTAATGTGCAGCTCAGGAGTGATGTTCTCCAGGGTCCTCTCTGACACTTTTGTCGTGGCTCAGGATATAAGTACTGTGGACACCAGAACAGCAGGTGGTGCCAGGACAGCAGAAGGGATCTACAGGTGGTTATTCAGGCTCCCGCACTGCACCAGTGGCCCTCAACCCAGGGGGTGTATTTTGGGAAGGCAAGTGACTCAGATTGTGGCCCAAGCTCCATGACCTCTGTGGCTCCACAACTGTCTGATAGGTCAGCGCACCACTGAGGTCAGAGGTTCCACTATGAAGTGAAGCACTATCGTCCATCTACCTTATGGCACCAGTGTCCAGATGCCACTGGGAATTTTGCAGGTAATTGATGAGGCCTCAGGGCTCAATCACCAAAAACCCCAGCAGCAGTAGGCCCCTGGAACCCCAGAATCACTGTCTGCTCACGAATGCTCACTAGATTGTCCATATTAGTGATCCAAAAGGGTAGCGAGGATTCAGTTCTCTTGAACAGTTATTTTATCTGCTTCCTTCAGGTGAATCTTATACTTCACTCCAGTGGTGTGACAAAACTTAAAGGGGCCCCACTGCACAGTACATGGAGGCCTCCCCTCCGGACTCACATAGAAGCTCTTGGGCCAGGGTAGTGCTGAGAGGGGCTCCCTGGAGCTTGAGGCACCCTGCACCACGGGGGCTGTGGGTGCCTTTGTTACACCACTGCTCCCCTCCCTAGTGCATGCTGCCTCATAATACCTACAGACTCTGTCACTTTGGGCCTCATTACAAGTGTGGCAGTCTCAGGACCTCCATGATGATGGTGGCAGTCGTACCACCAACAGGCTGGCGGAGAAGACTGCCAAATTATGACCATGGCAGTATTCAGTACAGAACACAGCCAGCCACAACACCATCTGCACCGCCACTGCGGTCCGGCTGCCACGGACAAGGTTAGCCACCTGCAGGCTGGTGGAGACCATGTTTCTGCCAAACAGATTACATGGTTACACACTGCCAAGGTGTCCGTCGCAGTCGCACTACCACGGAAACCCAAGCGGAAACCAACGGCAGAAAAGGAGACACTCACCTTCAGGATGCCATACTCATCCGGAACCGCCATAGAACCTGAACTAGACGTCTTCCCACTGCTCCTGCTCACCCAAAGACTCCAAAATCGGTGGCGACAACAGGAACCGTAGGTATACACACGTACCTGTTACTCTTGTAGATTGTCAATTTTTGTACACGCACACAACATACAGTGAGGAAAGCGGTGCGATGGTGACACTCACACGTAATAGCACACTAGCACGCACACTCACATACACACACACTTGTATATACACAACAACCATGCTACATCCACCACAAACACACACATACAAATGTCACAAGCACACACACATACACATGGAAACACTGCACAGGACCACACCCACACAGTACCCTATAACACCACAGCACATCACAACCACAACACAACCGCACCATCTCCAATCTCTTAGCAGGGACCCATAGGGGACACTACCCAGGGACACATCACACATACATCACAATGTAAAACCAACAGGCAAAAATTATACACAAATACTCAACCATACTACTTACCGATCGACTTACACAAAACATCAACTCATCATCAGTGAAATGTGGGTGTTTTGTTAGGACATGGTAGTGGTGGTAAAAACGGTGAGGTAGTGTTGGAAGGAAAAGACTGAGAAAAACATAAGTGATGAGGTGTAGGTGCTATGATGTGAGTGGGTAACGGTTGTTGTATGTAAAAGTAAATTGTGCGTTGTTCATGTGTGTGATGTATGTGTTGTGAAATGTGTATAGGTGGCAGAAGTTGTTTTAGGGAATCTGCATTGGGCATTGCTCCTCTGTGGCTGTGTGTGGTGTTTTGTTTGCAAAGGATTGTGGGTTTTGTTTGGGTGTGTTATATAGTGGAGTGTGTAGGTATGTCAAGAGTGTGGATATGTGTGAGGTATGGGATTTTCAAACAATCCAACGCGATGTTGTGTTCAGTGTGATGTGAGTTGAGACTGCCGCGGTTTCACCGCCAATGGTTTTCTGCCATGGAAGAACTGCTGTCGTGATTTGTATATCGTAATCTAATGAGAGGATTTTTGTCAGGCAGGCGGTGCTGGTGGGGAAACCGCCTCTTTTCTGTCCACCAGTGTCCTGGCAGTTTCGAAAAATTTGCTGATTTTTGGCAGACTTCACAGTGTAACTCTTAATACAGCAATCGGATTACCACCAACATGGTGGTCTTTTGGTGGCAGCCACCTCAGTGGTCTTCCCAAAAGACCACCAAACTTGTAATGAGCCCCTTAGGGTATTTAATGTTCATGTGTTTACTACGCTTACATATCCTGTGAATTGTCTGTATCTTTCACCCTTTTACCCTTGTTGATCTCGTCTCTGTTGCTAGCTTCATCAAACAGTGTACAGACAAATTAAGGATCTTGCTTCATGCTAAACAATCAAAAATTAAACTACCATTTTAAAAAACCTAACCACTGCAGTAGCATGTGTCTACTTTCTAAAAGCGGGTGCAGGAAATTAAGAGTGGCCAAGAGCAGTAGTATACGTACACCTGTGTCACCAAGGACATTACAAAGTCAATTTATTCTGTGGTGAAAATAAATAAAATACAAAACAAATATGGACCAACATATTCAATGTCAGGAGACAGACATATTTAGGTTCCTTCAATGAGGACCTTGGCAGAGTGCCTCTTACTGCTACAAAATGCTTTGAATTGCTCTGGAGCATGCCAAGAAACATCTTAATGTATTGAAGGTTAGTATTGAGATATCCTTCTTGCTGGATTTTGACAGTCCTAAAAGTGGTTCTGCTTGTCATATTATCAAAAATGCAAGACAAAAATAACCCACATCGTATTTAAATATTTTTTTACTATTTTTTATTTTCTTGTCTTTTTGAGCTTATTTCCTGCTGAATGATTACAGCAAAAAGTTTCTTAAGGTGTTTGTATATTATACTTCGAGGGACTTTCAGAAAGCCCACCTCATCCACTGGCCTGTTACTGTGACATTCACTTTTTTCTTCTGCCCACTAGAGCACACAGCAAGGGGCAATGGGTCAATCAACTTCAGCCATTGACTACCTTCAATGTGAGTGACAGCATTCTGCACTTTTCACAATCAGCACATCCCCACATAAAGTAGTTCTCATAAGCAGCAGATACTTGCTGTTCATCAACTTGTTTTTAGTTTGATGGCAGTCCAGCAGTTGCTCCAAAAATAAAGTATGGCAAGAGCCATGACAATGTATAATAAACACCATGACAGACCAGAAAAAAGCATTGACAAAGTCAAAAGGTCATTCGCCAATGCCAAACCTGTTGGCTTTCCAAAGCGTGCTCGGTGTTGCTCAAGAGTGAAGCAAAGAAACATTATTGGTTCCGTGATGAACCTTCAATAATAGCTCATGCACAACAGGTTTGTGTAGAGCTGTCTTATCCATTTTGTTTAATAATCCAATAACTTACTAACATTTTTTTTAAAGGAGGGATGGAAAGAGAGGGAGAATTAAAGTGTGCATGGGAGAGAGGGAGAGAAATAGAGCTCTCCTGCCACCTCACATAAAGGCAGATCAAATGGTAGAAAAATGGGTCAGATGTGATAGCTAATGGGACCCAGGGGCTTTTTTCCCTATAATCAATATAGAATTGAAAAAATGCAAAACAAATTGTCAACTTCTTTGTGAGGGTGTGATGACCAGAAGATGCAAGGTAAGCTCTAGGTTAGTTTTTAACATAATCTTGACTTTATGTTTAGATCTCCTCACTTGTTAAATATGAAGTTTTGCTCTAGCGAGAAAAGTCTATGAAAGGTAACTTCAAAGTGGAGCAAAAGGTGGTGGGAGCAGTTGTATTGTTGTATCCTGATGTAAACTGTTTTCAACTGCAAATTGTTTTAAAAAGAACAGCCCTATTTGCCGTTTTTGTAGCTATTCACATGATAAAAGCATGCCTAATTCGTTATTTTGCCTTCTAAGTGTAAATTGACACGTTTGCAGTTGATTTTATAAAAAAAACATCCCAAGCACTTGAAGGAGATGTCGATATTTGGGAAGACAGAGTAGGAGAGAAGAAGGAGAGGTGGAAAGGAAGTCAGAGTGGGAGACTGCGAAAAAGAGAGGGGGAGAAAGAAAAGCGAGTGCAAGAGAGAGGTACAGTGATTAATGTTGCAGCTTTCTTAAATCCGTATACAACTGCTAAAATTGCCTTTCAAGTAGAAGGTTGAATCCCAGTTCAAACAGGATGACCCATATTGAAGGTATTCTGTGCTAAAAGTACCACGAGTCAAGATGTAAATGAAAACATCTGGCACTAAAGGTTACACAGGGACACTTTCCATTAATGATTCGTTTTGTATACAATGTTTGTGCAAACCACAGATGTAATGACAAAAGGGACATGGTACTTGTTGCTGAGATTGCCAAATAGTTTAACATAACTCATATTCGCTATATCACAATAAGCGTGCCCACAAATATTATACAAAATCGTGACAAATAAGCTTTTCCCTTTAAACTTTATTAAAGTATGTATTTATTATTTTTTTAGATGGCAAACGTGGCCCAATTTTTTAAACAACAATGGCGTAATTACAAAAGCAGATACAGATGTAAAGAAATACAATATTAATGAGTAGCACACATTGAAATAACAAGGCAAAGGCAGAATAATTGGAATCATACGATTCCATGAACATGGCTTTTTCGCATAATGATTGATTTACTGAATGTGCCACATAACCCATCATTTGCTGCACAATTTAACAAAAAAACATTTGTTTCTAGCTCAGACGCGGGTTCCAACACAGTAAAGGGCCGTTTTAAAAGTTAACTGGACATCTCTTAGTTGCTTTGTTTCTTTATTTTGTTGTTAAACTGATACTAATGAGGAGGCGTCTTTGCCCAGATAGTATTACCATGTGTAAAAATTACAAAATAATAAAGTAATAGTTCCAAAAATGCGCCACATTATGCTGCACAATTTACCTTTTCTTTCTGCATAATTTAGTAAACCCTTCTGCATAATTTGGTGCTCCCCTCGCCCCTTAATTAAAGTAGCCCTTGGTATTTGGATGGATATAGACTCGGATAACCATAAATTGTAATTGTAAAGAAAGTGAGAAGTATGATACAGGTGGATGCACATTAAAAAACAAACGGTGATAGAGGCAATTGCATATATATTGCAATATTGAAGAGAGAACAAGGGTAGTGCAGTCTAAAATACAAATATATGTATGTATGTATATATATATATATATATATATATATATACATATATATATATATATATATATATATATATATATATATATATATATATATATATATATCCTATTGGTGACGCCACTAGGTAGTTATAATTAGGACCTTGATTCTATATTAAAGCATCTTTTTACTTGCCTATATGTTTGGCTCCGCTTGACGAATCTTCACAAAACTTTCTAAAAAAAGGATTGCCAGTCAGATCAGCTGCTGTCTTGCAAGTTGTGAGGTGATCAATCAATCAGGAATTTGTAAAGCGCATTACTCACCTGTGAGAGTCTCAAGGTGCTGATGGGGAGTGGGGAGGAGAAGGGGGAGGTGCTGCTACTGATCGAACAGCCAAGTCTTAAGAAGTTTCCTGAAGGTAAGGAGATCTTTGGTCTGGCGCAGGTGGGTGGGAAGAGTGTTCCACGTTTTGGCGGTGATCTACCGCGATTGTAGTTCTGTGGACGCATGGGATGGTTGCGAGGTTGAGGTCGGCGGAGCAGAGATGCCGGGTCGGGGTGTAGAAGGAGAGCCGTCTGTTGAGGTATTCTGGTCCGGTGCTGTGCAGTGCTATGTGAGCGTGGGTGAGGAGTTTGAAGGTGATTCTCTTGTTGACTGGGAGCCAGTGCAGGTTTCTCAGGTGGACTGTGATGTGGCAGTGGCGGGGTGACAGAGCGTGGGTGATCCGTCTGGGTGGAGTGGGGGTTGAGAAAAAGGGGGTGGTCTGAAAACACATTTTCCCCATTCATTTTTCCATAGGGATCTTGAACGGTGATAGAGCAAATCTACTGGATGCAATTACACCAAACTTGGCAGAAAGATAGGTCCTGGTCCATAAAGAGTGCTTTTTTTGTTTTGGCGTAATTCCATTCAGTTTTGAAGGATTTGTGACCTCTCCTGATCTGGTGCTGAGATCTGATTGTCTGACAACATTTCAACAACAGAAGCTGTTGAAGTGTTGTCAGCCTCGAGTCCCAGAGTCCCAGAAAAAAAGTAAAAAATAAAGAAAAGGGGCCAGGGTATGAACACCCTGACCCCTTAGCTCTGGTGGTGGGGTCCCAAAGCGACTCCTCCAGGACTAAAAAGCATGCTTTTTAATTTTCCGTCCGGAGTCGCGGTGGGTCAGCGATAAAATGAAAAAAAAAATGAAGCGTGGACTCCTGCTCTTCGTGTTTTTTAAGCACCCAGGTAGGCCAAGTCCCGGGGACATTTGTACAATAATGTGGGGTGGGGCCTCCTGGCCCCCCTCCCGCTGCCCCGGGAATCGCCACCTTCCTGGGGCAAAATGGAAATTATGTGCGGGGGACCATACGCCTAGCCCGGGCCCCGGGGATCACCATGTCCCTGGAGCAAAATTGTTTTAAAGTCTGAGGAAGGCTTGTCGGCCTCACCCTTAGCCCCAGGGACTGCCAACTCCCTGGGGTTATAATCAAATATGAGTGAGGGGCCCTGCACCCCAGGGGATCACCACCTCCCCTGGGCATTGTGAATATTTAGGACGTGGGCGTGCACCCCCCGCAGTCCTGGAGATCACCACCTCCCCAGAGCATTCTTTATATTCTCTGCTGGGTGCCTACATCACTCTCCCTCCCTCATGGAGCCACAGATGGCCCTGGGGACCGCAAACCCCCAGGGCCAGCTCCTGCTATGTCCCGGGGTGCCCACCAGTGGAATATAGCTGTTTGCTGTGACTTGACTGCAGCTTTGCAGCTGCTGCAAAGTTGCAGCAAACACTTAGGTTTTTGACAGAGAGACCTGTCAAGCTGATCTGCTTTCAAAAACTGAAGCTTTCATCTCTGTCCCCTGCACAGGGCAGGGATGAAACACTTCAGCGTTTGGTGTGGTCTGGCCACGATACGAGATGGCCGCCTGAGGGATGAGCTCCGTGGAGCGGCAGGCCTTGGCTTGGTGGCGGCAGTGCTATGCGCGCACGAAGTGCCCCACCTCGATCGCTGGATGGGTGCTGGGGGCCGCTGATGACCGGGGACACATTGAATGGCCGCAGGAGGCTCCCAATCCCGTCTGAGGGGATCGCAGGAGATACGGCGGCCTACAGCTGGACGGCGAGCCACGTCCTCGCGTGACCTGGAGGCCCGGCTCGGAGTGTGCGGCTCCACGAGGGCTGCAGGCACCCTGAAGGAGGGCGCAAACGGAGTTGGCGGACTCAACGGGTGAGCGAGGGCTTAGACTGTGGCTGCAGCCTCACCCATTCAAGTGCCTTCGCCTGCCCTCCTATCCCATCTTCTTTTCCCCTTGCTGTGGCGTGGGTGGCGCCTGGGGCAGCGCCTGGAGCCCCGATTTCGGTACACCTGCCATCTGGACCTCGACGAGGGATAGGGGGACAGCAGTCCGACCTACCCCTGCATATCCTCTGACCCTTCCCCACCCGGGCGGCTTCCCGGGAGTACACACCAGCACATCGGCGCATTACATCAGCGAAAGGAAATAGCCGCTATGGGCATCAAGAGCGCGGCAGAGCAGCGTTGCTGAGGACGTCCCCTGGCTGGTGGCAGTGGAGGGAGGGTCCGCAACAGGACTCGAGATGCTGGGTTTCGCAAGGAGAGGAGAGGCAGATAGCGGGGCAGAGACTAGCGGATCCATGCAGTGGGCCTATGTACTTTTATTTACAGCAAGATACTCTATCCTATGCCCTGTAGGCAACACAGGGGTGGGACCCTAATTTGACTGCCAGGAGGGGACCACTCGTGATGTTGCCTGCTGCTGTGGGGGACTACCGTACTGCCCCCTTATCACCCTGGCCCATCGAGTTGGTGTGCTAGCAGTACTGGACTAGTCTTCCCGGCGCTGGTCCAACTGAGGACTCTCTGATCTGCCATTTCTCTTCCTGGTGGGCTATAAGCGACTGGGTCCAACATCTTCCACCCCGCTTTTGACTTTTGAATTTGGACCTTTGGCCCTTGGTTTCTAACGTCCCAGTGGATGCTTTCTGGTCTTTGCCGGGATCTGACCTCAGCTAGGGAGACGACCCATCTCCCTCCCCTTCGTCTTCCTTTGCATCGCACGCCTGCCCTCCCACATCTGCCGCGCCGTGGATCTGAAGAACCAGAACCTTATGGGCCTGGCGGCGCAGGGTACGCCTGAAATCTCCTTGGATTCACCTGCCTCAACTAACAGAGACACGGGACACTCTGTCAGGCGTAAAAGATCAGATTTTATTAGCTGCAGCTAGTACAGTTGTCCAAGAAGTACACAAGGTATGTTCTCAGGAGACTGCCACTTTACTTTGTGGCGCACAATCTTATATACCGTATAAAAACCATTTATTAACTACATACACTCCCAGAACACATAGAAAGGAGCCAGTAAGAATAATGTAAAGATAGAACAGAGCCAATAGAAATGTCGGAAAACAAGACAGCACCAATAGAAGGAATTGGAAAACAAAGTATCAAGTGACTTAAGGTTGCCTCCCCTCCAGCTGTGTTTGTCACCCCTCCCTTGAACTAATTCATTAACCGATCCACAACGAAGTTGCATGTGGTGTGATAAGTTTGTGTGCGTTTGGAGGACAGTTGTGAAATGAGAGAATACTAGCAAAGGACAGCGAAGGCCAGACGATAAGATAAGATCGGCGGAGAATAGTGTGAGCCTACAGATAGTTGAAACAAGGATTAGAAAACCAGACAGGGATTAGTGTACTCGGTCAGACCTTAATACCAGCCTTGTAAAGATAGAGGCAGAAGGCTGTTTTGAACACCATGTTGCAGAATAAGCAGAAAAGGCAGAATGGACTTCGTTCGCTGTGCTGCCTGAGTGAAGGCAACATAAAATGGCGGCGGGCCACAAAATGGCGGGTCGATACGATCGTATTAAAAATCGAATTTCCTCAGACCCTCCTTTTGCCAGAACTCAGGCAAGATACACAAACTCATGTTAATCTGAGTCGATGTCTATGGCCATGAGGTCATCAAGCTGTTGCTGTACCATCATTTTGATATTCTCTGCTCTTTGTGACTTGGGTTTGGGAATACATGCAGTAGCACATAGGTTACAGATGGCAGGACCGCAGTGCATACAAAGACAACAAGAGAATATAAAAGCTAAAATTACTCCAAAGAATGTCAATACCTTCCAACCCCATTTGGACAGTATTCCCCAAAACCACTCTGAAAAGGACCAATCTCCTTCGTCCTGATGAATCGACTCGGAGATTATGTGTAACTTAGAGATAGCTTGGTATACTGTCGGAGCGTCATTAGGTATGAAAATACAGCAACTTGATCCGATCAATTTGCATACTCCACCACGGTCCGCAAGAACAAAGTCTAAGGCAACACGGTTCTGCAAGGTCATAAGACGATCAGCCTGTAGTTCAGCTGTAATGTTACTTAAAGCTCCTACAGTGATGTCTATGGTGGTTTCTACGACACGAACCAATTGCCTTATATTTCTGCTGTTGGCCATTGGACCCCAGAAGGGAAGAAATCCTTTGAGGAAATCTCCTCCCTCTTGTCCTGCTGTGTCTTTCGAATCCACAATCCCTCTGCCATATCTATTTTTATGATGGTTCGCAGGAGCGGTGTATGTAGGGGGAAGAAGAAAGGCTATATAACAAGTACCAGAGAAATCAGCTGGCAACCATGTATCAGCCCTATCGTGGCAAACGAAGTATGTACCTTGAGATGGTACTAACGGCAGTGAATTCAGGGCTGAATAAACATATGTATGGGAACATAAACTTTCTCTTTGTCCGGTGTTTGGAGTTCTACCATTTATTTGCAGACAGAAATTTCCTTGTTGGGGTATGACCCGTATCGGAGGAGATTTTCCTTGCTCAACCTTATCATTGAGGCTGGAAATGTAATTAGTTATGTTCCAATTGGTATATGCTTTTCTTTCATCTATGGAAGCTTCACTTTTTTCCATGATTTTAGCCATAGCTACCATTCCCTTTATCAATAAACTATGACTGAAATCTGAACCAACACTATGTGAACTGACAGGTTGTTTAATTTTACTTTGATATGCATTATTGAAAATGACAAAATAAGCCCAAGCGGAACCTTCATAGGAGAATGGAAGAACTAAATATGGCATTCCTTTTTCTACCGTATGTGGTATGAGTCCACACACCCAACAGTCAGTTGTATTGATCACTAACTGATGTTGATGTAACAACTGGACGAAGGAATTGTTAAAGTATTCAGTTCTTCTGATGAGTTCATGCTGGGGAAGAGTGTGAAATAGGTGCGGAGAGATAGTAGAAGAAGATGTAGAGGAAGGAGAAGAGACAACTTTTTGCTGCAGAGTAATAATGATCCAGTTTACAGATGCCAAAAGAATACACGACAATATAATGACGCATAGAGCAATACTACAACGACTATATATTTCTTTACAATTATTCTTTACATTTTTACTTTCTCTTTTATCTAATGTAGCCTCCATCTTTCTAAGTGGATGCTCACGGCAATCTTCCTCAATCACTGTAGTCACGATTATCTACCGTCCTATGACACTGTGAGGTCCTGCAGGCCTATTGCCACTTACTCAGGTCGTAACTAAGACTCCTACCGTGACCCTGCAACCGGGATAGAGTACTACATAGGAGAGAAATTTACAAGTTCTTTGGTCTTGGTCTCAAATTATAGCGTTCCTGTCCAGAGGCAGTCTGGTTTTGAAACAATGTTCCTGGATTTGTCGTGTTCAAGCGACGATGCGATGGTATTGCTTCTTGAAGGATGTCGTCGTCCTCTTTCTCAGAAAGTGTTCCAATTAGACGCGCATCACTGAATGGTACAAATTGCGGAACTTTCTCACTTTCAGAGTCACTGATGCCTCTACGGACCCACTGATCGAAAGGCAAGGGCAAAGGCACTTTCTTGCAGTGCACGGCATGCACCCAGTTTTTCTTTCCTTCGACTTTAACTGCTGTTCTTGTGGTCAAAAGAACCAGGCGTGGCTCTCTCCATCTGGGCTCCAAATTTCTCTGTCGTTGGAAATTTTTCGTGCAGACCCAGTCACCTGGTCGGATGGAATGACCTGGGTCTGTGGAAGCCTCTGGTAGAGCACTCTGAACCTGTTGATGAAGAACACGCAATTTAGTTGTAAGGTCATGCAAGTAGTCAATCAACATCGGGTATGGCAAGTCTGAGTATTTCTTAGGGCGAGGAACTCCCCATACATTAGCTGGGCGACCAAATATCACTTCGTAAGGGCTAAGCCCCAAACGAGAGTGTACTGCTGTTCTGGTGAACAGAAGAGCCAATGGTAAAGCATCAGGCCAATTAAGTCCTGTGCTAGCTTGCACCTTAGCAATTTTAAGCTTCAAGGTTCCATTGTAGCATTCTACTAAACCAGCCGACTGTGGGTGATTCGCCGCGTGGAACTTCTGTTTTATGCCAAGACCTGCACAAACTTTTTGCATGACTTGACCCACAAATTCGCTCCCATTGTCACTCCAGACAATGCGCGGCAAACCAAACCTAGGGAAGAATTCTTTCAAAAGTATTTTGGCAGTTGATAAAGCAGTATTGTCCTTCAGAGGGTAGGCTTCTACCCATCTAGAAAAAGCACATACTACCACCAGAACATATTTGAGGTTGTTGCATCGTTCCATGTGAATATAATCGATCTGCAACACCTCAAATGGATATGTTGGAGGAGCAAAATGACCTGCTGGAGTTGGGGTTCCCTTTTCCGGATTGTACATCAAGCAAACAATACAATGTTTTACCACATTATTTGCACACTTTGGGATCCCCTCATTTTGCCACACTGGAGCCAGAAGTCTACATATTCCTTTTGCACTTAGGTGAGCTGGACCATGTGCCATAGTAACTACAGGTAGTACATAAGCATCTGGTAACAGCCAACGTTGATGTTCTGATAATTCAACCCAACATCCCATCTCATCTAACATTCCTGTACTTTCCTTCCACTTTCTCAACTCATTCTCCGTAGCCTCTCCTTGAATTGATTTCACACTCTCTACTGTATCTTCACACATTCCCTTTTCTCTTACGCAGTTTGCGGGACTTGCAACATACATTCGACTTGTGTTGTCTCTGGCTGTCTTTTTCGCTACCTCATCTGCAAATGCATTTCCTCGACCAACATCGTCCACAATCTTTTTGTGTGCACTACACTTCACGATCGCTATCTGAGTAGGCATTGTAAGTGACTCAAGAAGTTCAGTCACTAATGGACCATGTTGTATCTTAGTACCATGGGAAGTAAAGAATCCTCTTTCCTTCCATAAACGCCCAAAGTTAAACGCTACACCAAAAGCGTATTGGCTATCAGTGTACACGTTTACTCTTTTTCCTTTGGATAACACACACGCTCTAGTTAAGGCTATCAATTCCGCTGCCTGAGCTGAATTATGTCTAATGCGTGCTGTCTCCACAATCGTATGCAAAGTAGTAATAGCGTAGGCTGAAACTGTATCTCCATTCGGGAGCTTGAAACAAGAACCATCTACCCATAGTGTTCCATCTGGATTCACTAATGGCGTGTCTTTTAGGTCAATTCTACCCTTAGTCTCTTCTTCAGTACGGAGAAAACAATCATGCTGTTCAGAGACATCTCTCTCTTCTGGAAGAGGCAACAAAGTAGCTGGATTCAGGGTATTACATCGTTTGATGTGTATGTGACTAGCCAAAAGCGTCAGCTCATATCCGGACAACCGAGCACTCGTAAGATGCTGCGTTTTTGTCCTATTTAGTAAAGTATCCACTGCATGTGGCACCATAACAATGAGAGTATTATCTAGCACTACTCCAGCAGACTGTCGAATTGAAATTGCTGCTGCCGCTGTCGCCTTAAGACAACTAGGCAATGCTTTAGCTACTGGATCTAACGTAGCTGAGAAATATGCGCATGGTCGCTGTTGATCTCCAAAACGCTGCGTTAAGACTGACAATGCACAACCCTCTCTTTCGTGGACATAGAGCGTAAAGGGCTTACTGTAATCAGGAGTACCCAATACAGGAGCAGAACACAAAGCAATACGCAAATCAGTAAAACTCTTCTGACATTCGTCAGTCCACGGAAGAGGCTGAGGCGTATCTTTTAAAGTTAGCGCCAACAGCGGTTTAGCCAATAAAGAGAAACTCGGAATCCACTGTCTACAATAAGAAGTAATGCCCAAAAAAGCACGTACCTCTCTTTGTGTGGATGGCACTGACATTTGTGCAATTGCCTGAATTCGTTCGGGGGTCAATCGTCGTCCCTCCTTTGACAAGAGATGACCCAAATAAGTCACCTCGCGACAGACATATTGTAATTTAGAAGGAGAAACCTTGTGATTTAGATCAAACAAATGACGCAACAGTGCAACGGTCACGTTTTTGCAAATCTCCTCTGAATCAGCGGCAACTAATAAGTCATCCATGTACTGAATGAGAGCGGCACCGGACGGTAAGGAAAAGGCATCAAGATGACATTTTAGAGCTTGACTGTAAATAGAGGGACTTTCACAATAACCTTGAGGTGCGCGTTTAAACCGGAAGCTTCGGCCTCCGAGGGAAAAACCAAAAATATCTCTACTCTCTTCGGCGATGGGAATACTAAAGAAAGCATTCTTTAGATCAATAACTGAAAACCAAGTCGCTGTAGAAGGTATCATCGTCAACAGAGCAGTGATATCTGGGACTACAGGAAACTGCGGTACGACAATCTTGTTTACCTCCCGAAGATCAATTACAAAACGATAAACAGGAGGCTGAGAAGGATCAGTGCGTTTAAGAACCGGAAGAACAGGACTGTTACATGTATTTCCTCTCGTTTCCTCAACCACACCCTTCTGAATCAAATCATGGACAATTTCCAGAAGTGCTTTCTCACCTTCAGTAGAGATTCTGTATTGCGGAATTCGTGGCATTTCAGCATTGGGCTTAAGAGTAACAACATAAGGTGGGATCTCAAGACAACCAACGTCATTCGGACCCGTAGCCCAAAGCGTTTCGGGAAGAGAAAGCAATTCAGGTGGGAATTGATCTTTCGATAAGTACATTGGACTAGTCATTTTCTGTCCTAGAGTGAGGTATACACCAGAAGGTGAACAATATATCGTAGCATGCATTCTTTTTAATAGATCTAAACCCAACAGATTTTCACCACAACCATTCGTCAGAAGAAGCGGAGCTTCTAAATCATAAGGGCCTATTGAAACAGGCAAAGGGCAAGAAACTGGATTGCGAACAGGGGCGCCAGAAAATCCTACAGATACATTCGTTAAGCCAGACAAAGGTGCGCCAGGGAGTTTAGAATGAATGATAGAGCTTCTCATGGCACCAGTATCTAAAAGAAATGGCTCTGAAACACCCATTGTAGTGACATTAACATAAGGTCCATTCTGATCCACTGGAATTGACGTAACCCCCTTACTTTGTCCATGGCTGTCCTATTCAAAATGAAGACTTTCATTCCCTCCTTCAATATACTGATCCTCACTGTAATACTGTGTAGACCTAACATTTTGCTGGTCGAAGTAATTTCCGGAATTTGGAGGAACAAAAGAACGCTGCTCTTGGGTTAACACACCTCGACCTCTACCTCTATTTGCTGACTGAAGACCACCACGACCTCGTGAAGCAGATGTTGCTCCATTACGCTGCAACAATGCCGGACAATTGTTCTTAAAATGACCTTCCTCCCTACAATAAGCACATTGATTGGGACCTAGCAAAGGTCTTGGAATGAATGGTTCAGGCTTTTGATACAACCTCTGAAACTGCGGAGGCTGTTGAAACTGAGGCTGAACATAACGAGGAGGATAAGCCTGTTGCAAGAGAACTTTAGTTTTTAATTCTTTCGTCTTTTTCTCTTGTTTTTCCCTTTCTTCTTTGTCTCTATTTTCATAATATTGTGCAGTAGCCAATATCTGGGCGGAAGAAGAAACTGCCCATGAACTCTCGGAGTCTTTTAGCTTGTGTGATAGTTCAGGAAGCAAGTTATATACGAACTTATCCACAAATAATCGCTGTCCCCCTTCTGTAGCCATATCTTGACCACTGTGATCAATGAATGTCTCCTCGAATCGGGTAAAGAAATCGGAAACACTTTCATCTTTCTTTTGTTTACATACTGCTAGCTTATCCCAATTAACTCTCAAAGCAGGCATCATTGTTTTCATTAATGTAATAATCCTACCAGGGAGTTCTGAGATCAAAGCGTCGGGCTTTGCACCACCTACTTGACCTCTATCTGCGGCAATAATAGCGTTCCAATCGCCGCCTAATTCTTGAGCGTGATCCTCTCTACGAATTTTAGCCCATATTGTCTGTGGAACTACATTTCCCATCAACATGTCAATATCTGCTAGATTCATAGTACATGCATCAACTGTTTGCGACAACTCTTTATAGTAACCAGCAGGATTTTTGCGTGGATCTGGTAGTGACTGTTTAAGTGCTAAAACTTCAGACCTTTTCCAGGGGACATGTATCCATATGCGCTGAAAATGCGCAGGAATAGCTGGATTAGCACCTGCTGCTGCAACTTCTTCCTTCCATATTGGAGAAACCTCTCTCATGGGATAGTTTTTCAGTGCTGTCCTAACTGAAGGATCAGAATCAGGAAAAGTCTGTGAGAACAATAGGGATCTGAAAGAAATAAGTGTTCTGACAGCGTTTTCAACCTTAGGACCCACAATAAGTCCTTTGTCAAAGTCAGCCTGAACATCTAACAGATCCTGTGGGACCGAACCCAAATTCATATCCTCCCATTCTTTAGCGAGAGTATCGCACATAACTTTAAAAACATATCTCTGCGTAGGTGCATTCCATTGCAGAAAGGTGGACATAATATCAGACGTACTATATTGGGGACCCTTCTTGATCCATCTACAAGCAATTGAGTCCAATTTTTCTCGCTCTTCGGAGTCTGGGAATTGACTACGAGACTGTCTTCGAGAAAAAGCTGGAGACACGTTTAAAGCTTCAAAGAAAGGTGATAAGAGACCAGAGACAGTATCGGTAAATCGCTTACGCATAGATGGAGAATTTGACATAAGGATAGGGGACAAGGTATTAGGTGAATTAACTAAAGGAGCATTAGGAATTGCCAAAGGAGCAGAAGGCAAAGGAGTTAAAGGCAAAGCTGGCATAGGCAATACTTGAGGAGGCAAATGTGGAAAAGCTGGAGCAGGCGGAAGCACAACTGGCGGCTGAACAGGCTGTAACATCGGGGGTGCATTAGCACCTTGTACATAGGGCGGAGGCAATTTCAATAAGTGGGACATTAAGGAATCTTCCTCAAAATCTTTTCTCTTATCAAGGGAAGAGATAGGCAACGTCGGATAGCATTTATCTATTGCCATTCGATGCTGTCTGTCTGAAATTTCCATTGCATTATCTATTTCATCATCTTTGAATTGCTGAGCAGCCTGTATAATCGTCATTCCCTGTGTTTTCCTATCTCGTTTCGCTTGTTTAATTTCTCTCTGTTTGGCTTCCTTACGCCAAAGGCGAAAAGAGTCAAACATTGCCGGCCGGGCTTTTCTTTTAAATAACGTTGCTTCTAAATTATCTAGCACATCAGTTTCGAAACTACCATTTTCTGGCCATTTTAAAACACCATCTTTCTTTGTATATCGGGTCCATGTCTTATTAAAGGCAATAGGACCAACACCATGTTTAGAATAGAGCTCATATGTGGGAGTTCCAACCGAAGGAATCGGACAGGGGTCCTCAAGCTGGGAGTCCCTATTACAACCAAAGCAACAAAGTTTTCCAAACTTAGTCAGACCAGACATCTCACGATTTTTACTGGCTGTTCACAAACATCAAGGGGGTAAAACTTTCAGTTTAAACAGCACAAATGCACTTACCCCTCGGCTTTGGCCACTGCAATGGCCAAATCTAAGGACCTAAGGACAAAACAAAGACCAAAATTTGTGGGCGCGACCCACCAAATACTTAACTAAGGATGTCTTCTTACACCAACAGAGGCCCGTCTATCGTCTCGCTTTACCATACATCATCAAAGAAAGGGCCAAGGCAGGGCGGCAGTCAGGGCAGCAGTCGTCAGTAGCCGTCAGGAAGGAGTAACCGCGCTGAAAAAGACCTTCGGACCACTTCGACATACAGGGGTCGCTTGACGTGGCTCGCGATTCCTCCAGAATTTTCTTGCGGGGTTCCTCACGACCTTCAGGCAGAACCGGTACCGCTGAAGCCGCCCCACGTTGGGCGCCAGTTGAAGAACCAGAACCTTATGGGCCTGGCGGCGCAGGGTACGCCTGAAATCTCCTTGGATTCACCTGCCTCAACTAACAGAGACACGGGACACTCTGTCAGGCGTAAAAGATCAGATTTTATTAGCTGCAGCTAGTACAGTTGTCCAAGAAGTACACAAGGTATGTTCTCAGGAGACTGCCACTTTACTTTGTGGCGCACAATCTTATATACCGTATAAAAACCATTTATTAACTACATACACTCCCAGAACACATAGAAAGAAGCCAGTAAGAATAATGTAAAGATAGAACAGAGCCAATAGAAATGTCGGAAAACAAGACAGCACCAATAGAAGGAATTGGAAAACAAAGTATCAAGTGACTTAAGGTTGCCTCCCCTCCAGCTGTGTTTGTCACCCCTCCCTTGAACTAATTCATTAACCGATCCACAACGAAGTTGCATGTGGTGTGATAAGTTTGTGTGCGTTTGGAGGACAGTTGTGAAATGAGAGAATACTAGCAAAGGACAGCGAAGGCCAGACGATAAGATAAGATCGGCGGAGAATAGTGTGAGCCTACAGATAGTTGAAACAAGGATTAGAAAACCAGACAGGGATTAGTGTACTCGGTCAGACCTTAATACCAGCCTTGTAAAGATAGAGGCAGAAGGCTGTTTTGAACACCATGTTGCAGAATAAGCAGAAAAGGCAGAATGGACTTCGTTCGCTGTGCTGCCTGAGTGAAGGCAACATAAAATGGCGGCGGGCCACAAAATGGCGGGTCGATACGATCGTATTAAAAATCGAATTTCCTCAGATCGGTACCCTTCTGATCCCTATCTATACTAGGGAGCTTGCAATGCCCGGCGGCAGGACGGCAAGTAAGCAATCGGGTAAGCCGTCCTGGCAACTACTCTTCTCGGAAGCTTTGCGTCACCAGAGAGCCCTGCCCACAGAGGAGCCCCCACTCATCCCACCCAGTAGTATGGCAGAAACCATGCAGGGTGCGGCCATGGACCGCATCTTGCGGGAGTTCTCGGCGGTGGGCTGCAAGCTGGAAGGTATGGACAGTGCCATGGCTTCGTTGACGGAGGAGACAAAATCCATGCGCTTGGATATAGCAGGCTTTCAGTCACAAGTTACGGGTCTAGACCAGCGAGTAACATCGGTGGAAACACATATTGCCTCCTGGGTGGACAGAGACCAATAACTTTTATACCTCCGTAGCAAACTGATTGACTTGGAGGATAGGAGCGGCAGAGATAATGTTTGCTTCCTTGGGTTCCTGGGAAACATCGAAGGCGCGGACATAGACTGTTGTTAACGGGAGACTCTACCCAAGCTGACTGGCATAACTTTTGACCCTCCCCTGGAATTTCAAAGGGTGCACAGGCTGGGTCCCAAATGGCAAGATGACACCAACCGCCCCGCCTAATCATAGCCTGCCTGCTGTGTCATGTGCAGACCCGTCAACTATTGCAGGTGGCCCGAGCGCACAGCCCACCCCGGTCGGATGATCTGGAGGTTAGACTAACGGCCGATTTTTCCAAAGAGACCAGCGAACGCAGGAGGACATTCTTAGCCCTCCTACCCTGTCTCCATCAGCTGGATGTGAAATACGGCTTGTTCGAGCCAGCCAGGATGTGGATCAGTAAAAATGGGGTGTCAAGAGACTTCTATGACCCTGAAGACCTGCAAGTGTTTCTGGAGGGGCTTCAGAACCAGGCCCAGTCCATGGACACAGTGACTCTGATCCGGACTCAGGACCTGCTGGGGCCGCTCCCAAGTGTCGCCCTTACAACTCCCGCTCCTGAGGACGTGGGACAGACCACCGCAGGCTCCCATCCTAGGGGAAGAGACTTGGAGAGGCTCACCAAGAGCCATGACGATAGGGGTCGGGTGCTGCAGGTGGTGGTGATGCATACGCAGATCGCTGACAGGGATAAGTCTCGCTCCCCTCTGAAATCCACCCTGACCCCCACATGTAGACAAGGACATGCAGTATCCCAAAGGGGTCCCGCCATCGGAGGACGAGGAGTCCCACAAGAAGTTGCAGAGGCCCTCCCGCGGGGGACGATGGAGAGATGAGTACCTGCCTTTATAGCATCACAAACGCTGTGTTTATAGAGGATCAGTATTTTCACAGGTCCTACGGCAACCTTACTTAGTTGTCTAGCCCTTATTTAGTTTGTTTGAGTGCACTTAGTAATGCTTAAAAGAACTTTTTGATCCCGTTTGTTAGCAATATGCCTTAAGTTTGACTGCTTTTCAATGATAGATGTTTGCTGTCTTATGCTCTTACAGCTACTTGGTACAACATGACAGAGGCTCATTCTTTATCTTTCCCTGACCCACCCTCTCCTCTCCCTGCATCCACCCTCCCCTCTCCCTGCATCCACCCTCCCCCTCCCTTATTTGCACTTAGACTCCTTTCCCTCCCAGGCTGGACTGTCCCCCCCGCGCGGTCAGGTCCGCCCATACATAGATGCGCAGCCACGCTCTTTACTGCCCAAGACTTGGCATTGGGTGATCTGCCATATGTTTATTATCTATGGGCCACTTCTTCTCTTCCTTTTCTTTCTCACTCCCCCCCCTTCATTATTTACGGACACCCCATACTTGCGCCATTTCGTGGTTTCATCTCCCTCTTCGCGATCACCTCTTGATATCCTTCTTGCTGAACCATGTGACAGTCCCCCCCACACACCCCCCTCACCCCCCTTCGGTGCAACACCGCTCTGGCTCCTGCTGCGTGCTCTTGCATACACCTGCTGCGTGCTTTCACGCTGCCCTCCCTCCCCTGGTGTTCGCGCCCTGGTGGGGGGAATGGGACTGGGGTGCCCCGCGCGCATCGCCTCCCCTGGTCGGGGGCCCGCTGGCTGGGCGATTGAGCTCTATAGGCTTAGGTTTAGACCCGCAGGTTACAGATCAGGATCGTCGTGACTTTTTGTTCCAATCTCTTTTTCCTTTTATCTTTTTTTCTCTTTTTTCTCCCTCTCTCTCTCTCTCTTCCTCTCTCTTTTTCCCTCTCTTCTCTCTCCTCTCTCGTCTTCTTCCCTCTCCTTCTCTCTTTTTTCCTTTTCTTCTCTTTTTTCCCTTCCCCTCCCCCTTCTCTGCTTCTGAGGACAGCACCAAGCTCTTTCTACTCCCCTTGACCCATTCCTCGTGTCTCCACCCCTTCCTCTTCTTGATTCTAGTTTACCTCTCCTCCACCCCCCCCATTCTGTTCTTTTCACTAGGCTCTATGATGGCAGGCCCTCGCTCACCCCCTTCGGAACCATTGCGGATTGTATCTTGGAATGTAAATGGTCTTACCCATTTTATAAAACAAAAAAAGGTTCTGTCCTACCTTAACTCCAAGCAGGCAGATATAGATTTACTTCAGGAGACACACTTAGAGAGAGAGGAGTCTAGCAAACTGCACAGGGACTGGGTGGGGACTGCACTGTTCAGCTGCAGCCCTACCTCACTCGATACGGGAGGCAGCGCCCCCCGGAAATGTGGTGTTGCACTATTGCTGCGCAAAACCCTCCCCCTCACAGTTATTAAGTCATGGACTGATCCAGAGGGACGCTATGTGTTTGCCAAGTTAAAGATAGGTGACTGCGTGTGGGCTCCATGAACGCGCCAATCGGCCCAAAGCGCCTGTTCTTCCTGACGATCAACTGCTTCCTGACGGAGATAGGGGCGACCTGCTATGTAATAGGGGGCGACTGGAATCTGGCCAGGGATGCAGTATTGGACAGAACGGGACCCCTGGACGTTGGTAATAACACCAACAGAGCCCTTCAGTCCGATATATTGTTGGAAAATGGCCTGGTGGATCACTGGAGGCTGATGCATCCGCCTGACAGAGAGTACACCTTTTTGTCACTGGTGCACAGCACCCAATCTTGCCTCGATTGCTTCCTTATGTCACATAACTTAGTGGCCCATGCCCAGGACGCCTGCATACTCGAATGTGGTCTCTTGGACCACTCTCCAATCCTCGTCACTGTCCAAGTGGGCCTGGTATCCCTGGGCCGCAAACTATGGAGAGTTGCCATTCACTGTTACCGTTCCCCCCAGGGCAAGACGTAGCTGAGAGCCCATGCGTCCACCTTTGCTCAAGAAAACCTGGGCACTGTTGCACACAGGCAAAGCATGTGGGCTACAGCCAAGGCAACAATACGGGGGCAGCTCATGCGGGACGTGGCGTTAGCAAATAAAGAGAGAAAAGAGCGACAAGCGGCACTTGAACTTGACATCCGTCATCTTACACGCCAATACACTGACCACCCCTCTCTCCCAGTGCATCGTTATCTGGAATGCGCCCGTTTGGCCCTTAATGAGTTATACACCTCCCAGGCTGAATACGCCCTACAGTGTCGGCAGGGGAGGCACTATGAACAAGGCGAGAAGGCCGGTCAGTTACTGGCAGCTCAGCTTCGTCAGAGGACGGCTGCTCTCACTATTCCGGCCATTCGTGCTCATTCAGGAGATGTGCTCACGCACCAGCAGGCAATAGTCAATGAGTTTGCGTCCTTCTACCGGCATCTTTACACAGAGGACACAACATCTAGCCCTGTTCAGATTGAGGCTTTTCTTGCTGATCTTGACTTACCCTCTCTATCAGAGAACGGGCACAGCCTCCTGGATGGAGGAATTAGCGGACTGGAAATAGAGATAGTCACCTCTGACTTACCCTACCACAAATCACCTGGGGAGGATGGATTCCCCGTGCAATTTTATAAATGGGCTGTGAAGAGGTGATTGACATTTTGCATGAGGCTTTGAGCGAAGCCTGTAGGACGAAGGCTTTGGGAATCATCTCCAACAATGCCACGATAGCGATTATACCAAAACCTGGGAGGGACCCCCTGCTCTGCAGCAGTTATCGGCCCATCTTTCTCCTAAACGGTAATATCAAATTCTAAGCCAGTATCTTAGCAAACCAGCTGCGTAAAGTCATACCATCCCTGATCCACCATACTCAGGTGGGGGGTGTACCGGGCCGAACCTCCCGAAATCATATGCGTAATCTGTGCCACACCCTATGGGCCTCCATGGAACTGCTGGAGGCTGCGATGGCCTTGTCTCTGGAAGCCGAGAAGGCGTTCGATTGCATAGAGTGGCCCTATCTGTTTGCGACGCTGGCAAGGTTTAGTCTGGGAGACCGATTTATCTCTATGATACCATTGCTGTGTGATCAACCCACGGCACGAGTTAACTGTGGAGGTTTCCTCTCAGACCCTTTTCCATTCCACAGAGGGACGCGGCAGGGATGCCCTCTCTCGCCCTTTTTGTTCCTATTGGCGATGGAACCACTTGCCGCAGCATCCGCTCCTCCCCCTCAATAAAGGGCCTCACTTTGTCAAATGGCATCTCCCTTATGGAACAACAATGGTTTACGGATAGGCGGTGAGGTGCTCAACTGGCCGCAATGGAGCGGGGTCGGTATCCTTGATCTGGTTCTAGAGGGTGGTGCGCTTAAATCCTTTGCCAATCTGCAGTAGGAATTTAATCATAATTCGCGGCAGGAATGGCAATACTTACAACTCAAACATTGCCTGCAACAGGGTGTTGACACCATCCGATGGGGACTCCAGACCTCGCCTGTGGTGATCTACCTGAAAACGTGGGGACAGCACATGGCCGTCATTGCAGGACTCTATGAGGCCATCACTCGCAGTTATACTCACAACCTCTTCTGGACAAATTACGCATACAATGGCAGGACCGCCTGTAGCAGACGTTTGATACGGAGGACTGGGTGGACATCCTGGAGGCCTTGGAGAAGGGCACCCGGGAGGCCTGACTAAAGTTTTGTCTATTCAAGGTGCTGCATGACTGGTATTGGTCCCCAGCAAAGCTGCACAGGACAGGACTTCTCCTGCATGCAAAGTGTTGGTGTTGTACAGAGGCATGCTGTGATTTGATACATATTTTAATTGATTGCCTGATGGTCCGGCCTCTGTGGGCAGTTGTGGGCTCCACTCTGGCCGGGTCTATACTGCTTCCATCACCGCTCCCCCCTTCTCTCATCATATTGCATGATATGACCTCTCTCCCAGCCCTGCCCAGACCGCATAGACGACTGTTACACACGGCGTTAGCAACCACAAAAATGTTCATTCTCCGCCATTGGCGATCAACGACCTCCCCAACCCCGGAGGAATGGATTGTGGCTATGACCCGCATAGCAACACATGAAAGAGTCATATACAACCTGCAGGACCAGGCTCAGATATTTAATCAGGTGTGGACCCCCTTCCTCACTGCAGGACTGACTAAGTTGCCCAACACCACCCTTACTCACTACAGACTGCCCCCTCGTCTCTTACATCTTTCAGTTCCGTCCTAACAGCTTCTGACTGAGATTACAACTATAAGCAGAACCAAACCTATGATCAAAGTCAAAGCCTTGGCTGTTACAACTCTATTCCTCTTGAGCCTTTAGCTTTTAGCCCCCACCTCTCCCTCCTATACAAAAGCTTCACCCTGACATGCCCATACTCCCCTCCCCTCTCCCCCCATCCCCCCTTGTATGTCTGCCTTTCTCCACCTTACCCCACCCCCCTTATAAATTGATGGTATCTAACTTGGTCCTCTTTTCTCTACAGAACTCGTTGACACTTGTGGCACATCTTGTTTAATATCTCCTCGCACCTCCCTACAGTCTGCTGTCCTCCTGCCATTACTATCCCTTCCCCTCTTCTCTTTCTCTTTTTCCTTTTCCTCTTTCCCTTTCTCCCCCTTTTTCCCTTTTTTTTTCCTTCTCTCCTTTTTCTCCTCCTCCCATATCATCCTTTTCAACTGACGCTGGGCTGCCGTGCAGTGTAGTCTGTGCAGGCCTTCGCGGGCCTTACAAATGTTCTTAGTTTAAGAGATTTGATCTTAGCCCTCTACTCCCTTCCTTGCAAGATCCTCTCATAGTTGCATCTTACTGAGTCACAGCTGTTGTACAAGGCACCAGTCACTGCCCACGACGGGTGAATGTCTAGGTACAAGCGGCCCCAGTTGTTTTGTTTTATTTTATTTTGTTATTTTGATATTTTGATATCTCGATATCCTGACATCCTGACATTCTGATCTTTGACATGAAGGAACATGACTTATATTGGCGTCTTAACGTAAACCAATGGTACAGTGTGATTCAGACCTACGCCGCATTTCAGTGAAATTTGACATTTCAGACATTGCGTCACTAGGCTACTATGTACTACCCTCATCCTATCGCTCCCCCTCTTCTCCCCCCTTCTTCCCCCTTTGAGGTCCCTCTCTCTTTTTTCTCTTAATTTCAGGACTTTGATTTCTCTCTCTCTTATTGTTTCATTGCAATTGTCCCTTTATTATGATCAGAAGTATGGTTGACTGTGTTTTATTCGATTTGCTTTATATGTGATCCATTATGTGTCATTCCTTGTTCATGCTGGGACCTTTGTCCCTCTTTGGTTCTGTATCATCTTGCAGTGTTGATAAAGAAGTTCAACACTGAAAGACTTCAGCAACCAGGGAGCTACTGTTAAAGCTGCTCAGTACTTGCTGAAGCAATGGCACAGCGAGAGATAACTGAAGTCTTCCCCAGTGATGCCAAATAGCCCATAAAGGGCATTTTGTTCAAATAATATAAATAAAATAAAATAAATAAATAAATAAATATGTAGGTACCGCAGGGGAGCCCCTGAGGGCTCTTACTCTTTTTATATGACAGTCTTCCTCCCACTGACAAACCCACTAAGACACTTGCGCACCCAAACACAGACCCACTCAGACACTCAGGCACCCACTCACAGACCCACTCAGACCCTTCTGCACTCACTGACAGCCCCAGTCAGACCCTCATGCGCCCCCTCACAGACCCACTCAGACAGTAATGCACCCACTCACAGACCCACTCAGACTGTCACACACCCACTCACAGACCTGTGCACACAATGACGCACCCACTAAAACACTGATGAACGCACTCTCACACTCAGACAGACAATCTGATAGCCACTCTCACCCCCAGATAAACCCTATCACATCTATTGTCACACCGAGAGAGTATGCAGCAAATTCCCGCCACACACGGCCAAAGGGCCAGGCATATCATGGGATTGGGTGGTTGGGGGGGTTTGGCCGCGGGGTTTGGCTGCAGGCCAGGTCTTGCGGGCAACCTCCCCTGTGCACGGGTGAAGGTTGTGCACAGTGCAGGGTTAGGTGCTTACAGGGGGTTGGTCTCAGAGCCTGGCCGGTAGTGGTTGGATTAACGTATAGTTATGAAAATTACTATACCATGAAAAAAACACAGAAAATCACTGAAAAAAACAAAGGTTACAGGGACGTAATAGTCAGGAACTAGAATTTTTTTTAAACTTAAAAATTCACTTAAAAAACCAAAGGTTACAGTGACGTTGTAGTTAGGCTTACATTTTAAATGTACAAAACCATAGAAATTCATCAGTTATGGTTAGAGTTAACTCAAGTAGCTATAACTCATACCCTAAGGTAACTATAACTCACATCCTCGCCATGAATTGCTAATGATCCTACAATTATGGCACTCATAACATCTTTGATAACATCATTGATAATATAAATGTAAGATTTGCAGTAAAATTTTGCCGAAAAAACTGTGCATGGTTGGGGCGCGAGTTACAGTTACCTTAGAGCAGGAGTTATAGTTATATAGATAGCTCTCACTAGAACAGTTGAATTTATAGGGTTTGGTATGTTTAAAATGTGAGCCTAACTATAACGTCCCTGTAACCTTTTTTTTTGTGAATATACATATGTATGTGTGTGTGTGTGTGTGTGTATGACGCAGGAGCCTCTTATTAAACTTTCATGGCTATGACTTCTGGGAGTGCAGACTTTTTTCTATTTTTCTGTGTTAAACTGTGACACAATGCTGTTTGATATATATATATATATATATATATATATATATATACACATATATGCTATGGCAGGGATCCATCTGTTTGCTCCCACTTGGTTCAGCAGTACAGGTAGGGAAGGCAAGTCTGCTCCCAGCTGGCAGGAGATTTAAACATGCGCCTAAAAGGTGGAAGCAGACCTGGAGGCAGGGAAACATAAATTGATCCTGCCCAGAGGGAGCAATGAAAGACAGCTGTTCCATCCAGGTGGGAGCAATCCCAGCTCCTGCACCTGCAGGGCCTTGGATCTTCCTGTGGCTCCCAATTTGCTGATTTGTGGGCCCCTCGGGTGGGCACTAGTGCACCCACCTTTAATTAAAACAGGCCCCAGGGAATTCTGTCAATGAGGCCCCAACAGGCTTTTGAGAGGGGGCTGCACCAAAAACAGTGTGTGGTTATTTGACTGTCAGAGGTTGGCCATAGGCCCTGAAGTGTGGCCATGCCCTACAACCAACCTCTAGCCACGCATGGCCTTTGATTAGCTTTAGGTAGGCAATAAAATATTACTTTACATTAAAAGAGTCTTAGGAATTCACTGAAAAAAACAAAGGTTAATGAATGTGACTTTATAGTTGGGTGTGATTAAAAGATCTGATTTGATTTAAAAAAAATACCTTCAAATATCACTGAAAACAAAACAAATGTTATAATGACGTTACTTGAATATGTCAAGGACAATATGATGTTTTGAACTCAAAAGACACATAAATTCACCACTTATAGCTAGCACAGTTAAGTATAATTTCTGCCCCGCCATGCACCCCTTATGACGTCACATAATATAGAGAAATTCACCAGCTATAGTTATCTCAAGTAACTCCTGCCCTAAGGTAATTATAACTCGCACTCACGCCATGCATTCATTACAAATGTTGCAATGATTTTATCAATGATGTCATAGAAGATGTAATGAGTGAAGTAATATGTTTACTAATTAGCAGTGCATGATGAGAGCATGAGTTTATACTTACTGCAGGGCAATGGCCAGTCCCTGCTTCCAAACCCCCAGGCAGTTAACCCACCTACTACATTGGTGGTCAGTCCTACTCTGTACACATTCTTTGGCCGTGTGCATTAGGGGTTAGACCCCAGGCCTGGCCTATGGTCCGGCCTTGTGTCCAACCCCCTGAAGGCAGCCATCCCCATGATGTATATGTCCTTTGGCAGTACACAGAGGGGGAATATTTCCGAGGCCTGTAGCTTTTTATCAGGCCCTACTACCAAACCCCTGCTGGCAGCCAACCTCATGCTGGGAGGTTGGATGACAGCCTGTGACTTACCAATCGGCAGGCGGTCAACTATTACACTGTCCAAGGCCTTCAGCTGTGCATGGCGAGAGGTGGAATGCAGGACCCCATGCTGCATAGAGCGGGGTTGACCTTCTTTGGCAAACCCATCCAAATGCAGCCAAGCTTCCCTGCAGGCTGTCAACCCCATGCACATACAGCCTTTGGTGATGCAGCATAGGTTGCGCTTTGGCCCCTGGGGACTCTATTCCCTGTGCCACAAAAATATATATTAAAGGGAGAAAGGTGTGCAGTCCCCCTCCCAGAGCCTTGATAGGCCCCAGAGTCCCTATTCCCCAGAGCCAAAATCAACAAAAAAGGGGAGGCAAGGGATGTTGACCTCACGGCATGGCCTGTGGCAAAGCCCTGAGCCCAACCTCCCTTCAGGCAACCAACCTCATGTTGCCAGGTTGGCTGCATGGCCTGTGGCCAACTGCCCAACAGGCAGCCAACCTCATGTTGTGCACAGCCTTTAGCTGTGCACGGCGAGAGGTTGGTCATGTGGCCACCCCCCCTACAGGCTGTACAGAAGGAGTTGGCCACAGTGTCTGATCACCTCGCCCCGGGAGGAGGGCATCAGTCCTCATCCCTTCTCTTTTACCTCAGCCCTGGGGGATGGGATCCCCAGGCCTCTCAGAGGCTCAGAGAGAGGGGCCACACACGCTCACCCCAAAATAAAATTACGCCTCGCCCGGGACCTGACCCACAAGGGGGGATTTTATTAAAACGAGCGCAGACCCTGCACTTTTTTTTTTTTTAAACCAGTGGTGTATCACCCACTTTTCTGCAGGATATGTAGCTGCATTTCGGTATGATTTTTTAGGTATAGGGCGAAAATCTTGGGAGTTGTAATGGCTCTGTTAAGTGTTTTTGAGGATCTCATATCCATTTTTTCCTTTGTTTGGTATAAATATCCATTTAAAAAAGCAACAGTTAAGGTAATTATCTAGTTAGATGCTGAAATGAGATTAAAACTAACACTTCAAAACCAAAAAAAAAAACTAGAATTTGTCATACTTCAGTGAGCTTACTATAACTTGCAACCCCCACCATGTATTATATATGACTTCAGATATTACATCACTCATGAAATTTTATATGAAATCATTGATTACATCACTGATAACATCTTAAAATGACATAATTATTGACATAACTGATGACATCATCCAGTGAATATGATAGTATGCAGTACACTTTTGATACTGCTAGGTATCAGACTAGGTCCATCTCTGTAGTGCCAATGGACATACCTTTTGCAGGGCATAAAGCATATCTGTGAAAGCTTCCACATTTAGTAGAGATTATGCTAATTTTGTAATAGTAGTCAAATACATAAGAAACATAGCCCCTCATTACGACCCTGGCGGTCGGTGATAAAGTGGCAGTAATACCGTCAACAGACTGGAGGTAAGTACCGCCAAATTATGACCATGACCAGGGCAGTACCAACGCCATAAATAGCCTGGCAGAAACACATCACAGAGGTGAAAGGACTCACCATTGGAGCACAGGGAAGAACCGTGCTGCAATGGAACTCGAACTGCAAGTCTTTCCGATGATCTTCTACGTATGCTCCACCTGGAACACCAACGCTGGCAAAGATGACGACAGTGAGTACAGCTGCCTAGCACACAAGTGAGGGTGGGAGGAAAAGGAAAGTGACACACACACGCACAACACACACCCAACACACACACACACACACCATACACACAACCAGATGCATTACAAAAACAATTTGATGATGAAAATCTGCAGAATAATGCAAAGGCAACAGGAATTTACGAAAATGATTGTAATCAGTCCAACAATAAAATCAACAATCTGTGTGGTCATGAAACAGATCTGTACACTTGTATAAAAAAGGGACACTGCCCAGTTCATAGTTCATTGGGCCCACATGGCCACAGGGCACAGTCCAAAGCCCTACTCAAATCCTGCACCAATCTCCATAGAACAATGCAGAGGCATCAGTTGTCAAATAGGCAGGCATCTCAGGGGGAAGGGGGACACGGATGTGGAAACAAGCCCACTGGTTCTGGATGGGGGTCCATGCCCATTGCTCTGTCCTGCGGAGTGCAAGGTCACAGTCTCTGGAGTGGGTGGCTTTCCCACTGGTTCTGGAGGGGGCAACATGCCCATTGCTCTGTCCTGGGGAGGGCAAGGTTGCAGTCTATGGAATGGGTGACTTTCCCACTGGTTCTGGAGGGGGCAACATGCCCATTGCTTTGTCCTGGGGAGTGCAAGTCCACAGTCTCTCGACTGGGTGACTTTCCCACTGGTTCTGGTGGGGGCAAGCTGCACTGCAGCCCTTGGAGGCCGGACTACATGGCGTCCACCAGCGCTGATGGCTGCACTGTAGTGGTGGTTGTGGGAGGCTCCTGCTCAGTCCCTACACCCTCTGATGGCTGCACTGTGGTGGTGGTTGTGGGAGGCTCCTGCTCAGCCCCTGCACCCCCTGTAGAATACCTCCTCTCTTCCTACTCATGGGTTGGGGATCCCTTACCCTTCCTGGAACTGGTAGATGGGCTCTTCCCCCCTCTGCCTGCTGGTGCAGGCTCCTTCCCCTTCATTGCAGCTGGTGCAGGCTCCTTTGCCTTCTTTCTAGCTGGTGCAGGCTCCCTCCCCTTTCAGCAGCTGGTGCAGGCTCCTTCCCGTTCTTTCCAGCTGGTGCAGGCTCCTTCCCCTTCTTAGCAGCTGGTGCAGGCTCCTCCCCCTTCAATATTGTTGGCCTGCAATCTCTACCACCACAAGTAGGTGCTGCTACTACTGGGCACTTGGACTGTTTGGCTGAGGTGCTTGGCTGGGTCCTTGCTACCCTGGCCACATGTGCAGGATAGGGAGGAGAGGTAGGGAATAGGTCAATCGTGGAAAGGAAAAGCTTTTAAGGGATGTTGGGGCTGGAGAAGGGAGGAGTACTGGGAGTGGAGGATGAGGGAGTGGTTGTTGGAGGTGTTTGCTGGATTTGGGTGCAGGTGCATGGGCTGTATGCTGTTGTGAGGTGGGTGGCTGTTGGGTGTCTGAGGGCTTGCCTTTGTGTCCTTTAAGGGGGGGACAGACACGGTGGGAGACGGCACAGGGGACACGTGCATGGATGTTGTGGAGGTGTCTTCCTGTGAGGTGTGTGTTCTGCTTGGTGTGGTGATGATGCTGGTAGTGGATATTGATGTAGTGCATGCAGGTGTGAGTGTAGACGTAACTGGGTGAGAGGTAGAGGAGGAGGAGGAGGGGGAGACAGTGGATGTTGTCGTGTCTGCAACTGAATGGTGTTTGTGTGAGTGCCTGTGGGATGACGTGTGGTGCTTGTGTTTGCCTGTGACACTCTTGTGTGTTGTCTTGTGTGCATGCTCGTCTGCCTGTGTGCTTGGGATGGGTTGGGGTTGAGGAGAATGGGACTGGGAAGTGGAAGTTGGAAGGGGGACGGTTGAAACAGGGACAATGGCTGCCATCAGAGAGGAGATCAGAGCCTGAATCATTCTCTATTGGGCCACCAATCCACCATGAATGCCATCCAGGAATGCATTAGATTGCTGAATCTGAGATGCTAGCCCCTGGATGGCATTAACAATGGTTGTTTCCCCTACAGAGATGGATCTCAGAAGGTCAATAGCCTCCTAACCCAGGGCAGCAGGGCTCATTGGGGCAGGGCCTGAGGTGCCTGCGGCGAAGTAGATGCCCATCCTCCTGGGTGAGCGGGCATGGGCAACTCGCTGAGGGGCTACTGGGAGGGTGGTGCTGGTACCTGTAGCTGGGGTGGTCACAGAGGTGTCCGCCACCACCAGGGAGCTCCCATTCGGAGGAGGTATCAGAATCTGAATTGTCCCCTCTAGTCGCCACCGTGGTGCTCCCCTTGCCCTCCGTCCCACTGGTTCCCTCAGCATCAGTGGACTCTGCCTCCAGGGGGATGCAGCTCCCTCTGTCGCCGGTGCCTCTGCTCCTCCGCCAGATGATGTTAATGTACATAAGGACAGGATGACAAAACAATAAAGAGGGGAGAGAGACAAAGGATACACTGGGTCAATGACTGCACCAACACCACAGTTGGCGTTCACAGAACCCTCACACACAGGGAACAGACCTACGCACTATGCATGACACTACCAGTGAAATGGCTAGTCACCAAGGAATGAGGAGGGGCACACACTGCCAACTGCAGTATTTCCCATTCAGACCCTCAGCCACCAGAGGACCTATGCTGCTATGTCTGGCCTGGCCTAGGGGCACCCAAGGACACACAACCACCACCCAAATCCCACCCCACCAGCCGTAAGTTGTAATGATAGCCACTGTACTCACCCCCTTGTGGCTGCTGTGATGCCCCCAAGCACCCATCCAGCTCAGGGTAGGCCACCACCAGTATGCGGGCCTTCAGGTGGGGTCAGAGTCCGACGGGCACCCCTTCCTCGTTGGGAGGCCATCCCCATCGGGGCCTCCATGGTCTTTCATTCCCAGCATCTCAGGTCCACCCACTGTTTGCGACAGTGGGTGCTACGCCTGCCATAGACCCCCAGGGTCTGCACGTCCTTGGCAATGGCACAACATATTCCCTTCTTTTGATGGGCACTGACCTGCAGACGCAATACAGACAGGAGAACACCATTAGACAAACAGTCCAGCCTGTCACACAAATGGCCCACCATACCCGTTTGCATCACCATTGGCATACACATAGCCCAGCCCACAAAATGTACACTGCCAGGAGGACATCCACCCACCCCCCTTACACGAGGTCTTCACACACAGCTCCATGCATTCATGCCACATTCATTGTGCCCAAAGTGTACTCACCTGTTTGTCTGGGTGCCCATACAGCAGTTCATACTTGGGTAGGACCCCTCCACCAGTCGCTTCAACTCCTCAGAAATTAAGGATGGGGCCCTTTTCCCTGTCACACGGGCCATGGTAGGTTCCAGACACAGGTCACAGTGGCACATGCAGTGTAGGTCCTCTCCTATGGAAGGTCAGGAAACAAGTGAGGAATCAGATAGAAAATATCAGTTACATCATCGGCAGTGCATACCATCACCGCTGGCGTAGATCACCATTGGCCACTGTACCTCATAAGGCCCAATATTAACCAATGATGAATTGCATGGCAGTTCATGACCGCCTACCACCACAGCGCACAATGTCAGCAGCATTACCTCACCTACACACAGGACAGGGGGTCACCATTTCAGGGGAGGTGAACAGGCCCATCGATTATTACTGCATCACTGGATAAATAGGCAAATACTTCACTAATTACACTGTCCCATAACATGTTTGCACATTGCGGACTGCTGTTGCGGCTCCATTGTTCCGTTTGTGACAGCCTACTCACTCTTATGTCCCTTAGATACCTACCACTGTGGATGAATAGGAGATGGAGACATACCCCCGTGTACAGACCTCTGGTGGACTTGGCTACACTGGAGGACAGGCACGTAATACTCACCAATAGAGTGGACAGGGCCACAATCACAGAGCTGTGTGCCCAGTTGGAGCCTGACCTGGTATCTGCTATCCGTCACCCCACTGGGATCCCCTATCTTGTGCAAGTGCTATCAGTGCTCCATTTCCTGGCAACTAGTTCTTTCCAAGTGACAGTGGGTTTGGCAGCAGGAATGTTACAGCCAATGTTCTCAAACGTGCTAACAAGAGCATTGTCTGTCCTGATAAAACACATGTGCAACTACGTAGCTTTCCCCCAGGTTGAGGATTTGGCCACTGTGAAGGCTGGATTCTATGCAATGGGACATATCCCCAATATAATAGTTGCGACTGACGAAACACATATTGCATTTTGCCCCCCCCTGCCAGAATGAACAGGTGTTCAGGAATCGTAAGAGTTTCCACTCCATGAATGTGCAGATGGTGTGCTTGGCGGACTAGTACATCTCCCACGTCAATGCTAAATATCCAGGGTCAGTGCATGATGCCTCTGTCCTGAGGAATAGCAGCATCCCAAATGTGATGTCCCAACTACAGAGGCACAGGGTGTGGCTAATAGGTGAGCCCTGGTTCCCACCCAAAATATGTTGGTGTATGCCTATGGTGTTGGCCATACAGGATAGTGTGTGGCTAAATGTTGTCCCATTTGCAGGTGACTCTGGTTACCCAAACCTATCATGGCTGCTGACCCCTGTGAGGAATGCCAATGGTATAATGAGGCACACGGGCAAACCAGAAGGATCCTTGAAAGGACCTTTGGCCTCCTGAAGGCCAGGTTCAGGTGCCTCCATCTAACAGGTGGATCCCTGTGCTACTCACCCAAGAAGGTCTGCCAGATAGTAGTGGCATGCTGCATGTTGCACAAGTTGGCCCTCAGATGCCATGTACCTTTTCTGCAGGAGGAGGAGACTGGAGATGCCCCTGTGGCAGCAGTGGACCCTGAGGACAGTAAGGATGAGCAGGCAGAGGATGAGGATGTGGACAATAGAACATCTATGATACCTCAGTACTTCCAATGACACACAGGTGAGACAGTGCAACTTTACATTTCTATGACTATTGTTGTATTCTGTGTGGCATTGCCATGCTGGCATTACCCACTTCTTTGCCCTACTTACTGTTACCTCTGGATATTCATTTTACAGATGTTGATGATGTGACACACTCTCCTGGTGGGATCACAACAGCCAGCTACAGGTCATTAATTCAATGCTCATTCTATGTACAGTTCATTTGCAAAGGTTGTGGCTGTTTTAATCAGTACAAATTTACAATCAATGAAATACTAGTAGTCAAGTTCTGTCCAAGGGCGTTTATTGTAGTGCTAAAATATAGAGGGGAAAGTGCAATGGAATGGGGTGATGATGGAGGAAAGTCCAGGGTATTGTTCCAGTCTGTTTGTAGCACAGGTGCATTGTCAATGGGGACATAGGAAGGTGAGCAATGGCAGTTCAAGGTGGACAAGATGACTGAGTGGGACACAAGGGGGACTATCAGGAGAGTCTCATTTCCTGGTGGTGGTCTTGGAAAGTGTCTCTGGCTTCTGTCTGGATGGCAAGAACATTTGCAGGGTGGTTCACCTTCTGCAGGAGGAGGGGTGCTGGTGGTCCTGTGGCAGGGCATCCTGACCACTAGCAGCAGCAGAGGTGGAGGGCTGTTCAGATGACTGGCTAGTGGTAGGGGCCCGCTGGTGTGACACTGCCTCCCTCATGACGGTGGCCATGTCCGCCAGCACTCCTGCTATGGAGACCAGGGTGGTGTTAATGGCCTTCAAGTCCTCCCTGATCCCCTGATACTGTCCCTCCTGCAGCCGCCTGTTCTTCTGCATGTTGTCTAGGATCTGGCCCATCATGTCCTGGGAATGTTGGTAGGCTCCCAGGATCTCAGAGAGTGCCTCCTGGAGAGTCAGTTCCCTGGTCCTGTCCTCCCCCTGACGCACAGCAGTCCCCCCAGTGTCCCTGTTGGCCTGTGCTTCTGTCCCCTGAACAGTGTGCCCACTGCCACTGACCCCAGGTACCTGATTGTCGTGTGTGCGAGGTGTGGCCTGGGGTCCCTGTACAGGTGAGCACACTGCTGATTGACATGTCCTGGAGACAGAGGTTTGGGGATGCTGGGTGAGTGCTGTGGTGTTGGTTCCTGATGGGGGAGGCTCTGTGGTAGTCTGTGACTGGGCTTGGTTGACCGACTGTCCAGTGATCCCTGATGGGCCAGGTAGATCGTCCAGATCCTGAAGTTACTGTCATCACTGTGGGCCTCTTTTGTTGGGGGACTGGATAGTGGTGGCACCTCCTCTCCAGTGACATTGGCTGGGGTACCTCTGAGAATGTAAATGATGTATTATACTACAGGTGTCTGGCATTTGTACTTATGTAGCTTCCCCTCTGTGGTTGTTGTTCCTCTGCCAGATTTAGCTTGTGTATGTTGGTGTATAGTGGTTCTGCTAGTCTCTGTATACTCTGCATGCTTTGTTGATGAGTGTCCATGCAGGGCTGGGAGGGGTGTCCATGCATTGGTACAGCCTGCAGGGCTTGGCATTGGGATTAGTGCAATGTGATGGTGGAATTTGTGGGATGGAGTGGAGTGATGTAGTGGCTGTAGATGTAGTGCATGCAGGTGTGAGTGGAGACGAGACTGGGAGGGAGGAGGGAGACGAGGAGGAGGTGGACACAGTGGATGTTGGTGTGTCTGCTTGTGTGTGATGCTTGCGTGAGTGTCTGTGGGATGTTTGGTGCTTATGACTGCCAGAGCTTCCCTTGTGTGTTGAGGTGTGTGCATGCTGGTCTGATGGTGTGCTTGGGGTAGGCTGAGGTACAGGGGTGTGGGTCTAGGTGGAGGAAGTTGGAGGGGGGAGGCTAGAGACAGGGACAATAGCTGCCATCAGTGCTGAGGCCAGAGTCTGAAGAGCTCGCTGAAGGGCTGCCTGACCTGAAGGAATGCATTTGTTTATTGCACCTGCCTCTCTACACCCTGGATGTCATTCAAAATGGTAGACTGCCCAACAGTGAGGGACCTGAGGAGGTCAATGGCCTCCTCACTGAGGGCAGCAGGGGTGACTGGGGCAGGGGCTGAGATGCCTGGGGCAAAGGTGATGCCCACCCTCCTGGGTGAGCGGGCACAGGGCAAAGGCTGAGGGGCTGCTGGGAGGGCGGTGCTGGTAGGGGGGGTGGCAGCTGTACCTGTAGGGGGGCACAGATGTGGCCGTCACCACAAGGGAGCTCCCATCAGAGGACGAGTCCGTATCACTGGTGTCAGCTCCTGTCCCCGCCATGGAGCTCCCCTCGCCCTCCATCCCACTGGTGAATTCTGAGTCGTAGTCTCGCCCTCCAGGGCCATGTGGGATGCAGCTCCCTCCTGCCCCGGTGCCACTGCTCCTCCGCCTGATGATGCTAATGCACACAAGAACAGGGAGACCACAAAAAGGGGGGACGACGACAGAAGAAAGACATGTTGAGTGCATGCATTACCGCTACCATTGGCGGACACGACAGACACAGAAGCCCCCTGCACTACCCCGCGCACTTGGGGTCCACTGTTCAATCCCTGGGACATGGCCTACAAGGCTATGGCCGACATCTGCACACATGGATGTCACAGGAGCCTGACTAGGTGTAGTTGGCACTGTACACAGGTGGGGTGGGGTGCCACAGGGTCTGCCAGAAGAAGGGGACCTAACTGGCACATTCGCCCTGGCCTAGGGAAACCCACAGCCCATCTCCCCCACCCAGACACCTCCACTGTGAGCTGAATCAGCTGAATGAGAGTGTACTCATCCCCTTGCGCCCATCCAACTCCGGGTACGCCACCACCAGGATCCTGAACATCGGGGGGTCATGGTGCGACGGGCACCCCTCCCATGTTGGAAGGCCATCCCCAGCTGGGCCTCCGCCGTCTTCTTGCTCCAGCGGCGAATGTCCTCTCATCTCTAATGGCAGTGGGTGCTCCGTCTGTGATAGACCCCTAGGGTCCGGACGTCCTTGGCGATGGCATGCCAGATTTCCTTCTTCTGGTGGGCGCTGACCTACATGAATTGTACAGGGGAAAAAGAAAAGTTATTACCAACTGCACAGTCACAGTCACTGGCCCCCATCCCTACACTTGCCAAGTGGCACATGCACTCACCGTCGTTTCATGCACGCCTCAATCTCACCCCCCCATCTTTCATCCACCCCACTCTACACAGGCATAGCCCATACAGCATACTCCCAGTGTACTTACCTGTTTGTCTGGAGGACCGTACAGTAGCGTGTACTGGCGGAGGACCCCATCCACAAGTTTCTCCAACTCCTCCGATGTGAATGCAGGAGCCCTTTCCCCAGACGCACAAGCCATTGTCTCTTCCAGACTGAGGTCACAGCAGCACTTGCAGTGTAGGTCTTTTCCTGTGAAAGATCAGGTATCGAGTGATTGAACAGATAGAAAATGGCAGTCACGTCCGCGGCGGTGCGTACCGTCACCGCCGGCGTACGTCGTCATTGGCTCCTGGGACCCATAGGGTCCAATGTTAACCAATGGAGTATTGCGCCGCGGTTTTCGATCGCCCACCGCGACGGTGTACAACGCCAGCACAGTTACCTCACATCCCATTGTCCCACTTTACAGGTCAGTCAGCCGCCATTTCAGAGGCCCACATGGCTTAATTTTGTAACTGCGTCACACATACCTAGGCCTTGCCTCAACACTCATACATGCAAATTTCGGATTATGAATCGTGTTCTGTGTGAGCTGTGGGTACGTACCTCTGTGTTGATTGACTCTGTGCTCGCTGTTGTCCTTCATAGGCACCGTCCGCTGGGACATGTGAGGAGATGGCGGCATCCTCCGGTGTACAGACCGCTGGTGGACCTGTCGACAATGGAGGATAGACATGTCATCATCACCTACAGGCTTGATCGTGCCACAGTCCTGGAACTGTGTGCCCATTTGGAGCCAGACCTGATGTCAGCTATCCGCCATCCCACAGGAATCCCCCCTCTAGTGTAGGTCCTGTCAGTACTCCATTTCCTTGCAAGTGGGTCTTTTCAAACAACAGTGGCCATAGCATCAGGGATGTCCCAGCCTATGTTTTCCAACGTGTTGTCCAGAGTGTTGTCCGCCCTGCTGAAAAAACATGCGGAGCTACATCGTTTTCCCTCAGGTGGAGGATTTGCATACAGGGAAAGGTGTTTTCTATGCCCTGGGACTTATCCCCAACATCATAGGTGCCATTGATGGGACACATGTGGCTTTGGCACCCCCGCGGGAGTGAATAGGTGTACAGAAACCGGAAGAGTTATCATTCGATGAATGTGCAGATGGTGTGTTTGGCAGACCAGTACATCACCCATGTCAATGTCAAATTCCCTGGCTCAGTGCATGTCGCTTACATCCTGTGGAATAGCAGCATCCCTTATGTGATGGGTCAACTCCAGAGGCACCGAGTGTGGCTATTAGGTGAGCACCTGGAAGCAAGTCAGTGGGAATGGTTGTCTGGGTCTGGGGATATCCCTACTGGTTAGTGTGTGTCTAACAGTTGTCCCTCGCCATTTGCAGGTGACTGGTTACCCCAACCTGTCATGGCTACTGACCCCAGTGAGGAATCCCAGGACAAGGGCAGAGGAACGCTACAATGAGGCCCATGGGCAAACTTGGAGGATTATAGAGCGGACCTTCGGCCTCCAGAAGGCCAGGTTCAGGTGCCTCAATATGACAGGTGGATCCCTATTCTACTCACCAAAGAAGGTGTGCCAGATCATTATGGCCTGCTGTATGCTTCACAACTTAGCTTTGTGACGACAGGTGCCTTTTCTGCAGGAGGATGGTCCAGATGGAGGTGTTGTGGCAGCTGTGGAGCCTGTGGACAGTGAAGACGAGGAAGCAGAAGAAGAGGACATCGACAACAGGAACTCGGTGATCCTGCAATACTTCCAGTGAGACACAGGTAAGAATACAAACCTGCCTACTACATGTACTTTAACACTACTACCTCTGTACTGTCTGTCGTTTTCACGCAGTGTATGGTCACTGAGTTGTCACTTTCCCTTACGATTTCACAGATGTGGGTCTCACTGTGTGACATCTGCTTTGTTTCCTCATGGACTAGAGCTGTGTGACATAGGTAAGTTAACATTACAATTGAAAGAGCATTTTGACACTGTAATTGCTAATACACTATTTTGAAATCACAGACAGACTCCAGATTGTTTTGTGCTTTAAGGGTGTTTATTTAAGTGCTCAATATTGGAGGGTGCTGTAAAATAGTGAGGGGTGATGGTGGAGGAATGTCCATGGCAGAGTCCAGTCTATTAGTCTCACAGGTGCATTGCCCAAATGGGCATAGGAAGTGGAGCTGGGTCAGTTTGAGGATGGACAGGGTGACAAGGTGGGACAGAAGGATGACAATCAGGGTGGTCTCATTTCTTGGCGGGGGTCTTGGCATTGTTCTCTGTCTTTGTCCTGGATCTCAGGGACCGTTTGCGGGGTGGTTCTCCCTCTGCAGGGGGTGGGGTGATGGTGTGGTGGTCCTGTGGCGGTGCCTCCTGTCCACTAGCGCCGGCGGAGGTGGTGGGCAGTTCATCGTCCAGGCTAGTGTAAGGGGCCCCTTGTTGTGCCACAGTGTCCCTCCTGGTTTTGAGGACTTCCTTCAGCACCCCTACGATGGTGCTCAGGGTGGAATTGATGGATCTGAGTTCCTCCCTGAAGCCCAAATACTGTTCCTCCTGCAGACGCTGGGTCTCCTGAAACTTGGCCAGTACCGTGGCCATCGTCTCCTGGGAATGGTGGTAGGCTCCCATGATGTTGGAGAGGGCCTCGTGGAGAGTGGGTTCCTTGGGCCTGTCCTCTCCCTTTCGCACAGCAGCCCTCCCAGTTCCCCTGTGTTCCTGGGCCTCTGTCCCCTGGACCGTGTGCCCACTGCCACTGCCCCAAGGTCCCTGTTGTTGTTGGGGTGGTGGGTTAGCCTGGGTTCTCTGTAGTGGTGGACACACTGCTGATTGACGTGTCCTGGGGACAGAGGTATGGGCCTGCTGAGTGGGTGCTGTGCTGGTGTTTCCAGAGGGGGGAAGCTCTGTGATGGCCTGTGACTGTGTCAGGGGAACCGACTGTCCCGAGGTCCCAGATGGACCGGGCTGGTCATCTAGATCCAGTTGGACAGAGCTGCTGTCATCACTGTGGGCCTCTTCTGTTGGTGGTGTGGACATGTGTGGACCCTACTGTCTGGTGACATTGGGAAGGGGTCCTGCAGGGGTATAAAAGGATGTTTATTGCATCTGTATGTGCCATGGTGTGCAATGGGTGGGAGACCGTGTACCCCAGTGCTTGCATTCCTGTGTGGGACCTTGTGTGATGGTGGTTTAGAGGGGTGTATGGGTATGTGCAGTGGCCATGCTTTAGTGATGGGTGTCCATGCTTTGTTGTTGCATGCAGCACTTGGTGTTGGGATGTGTGGTTTGTGATATTGGGACATTTGTGAGGAGTTGGAGTGATGGAGGCGAGGGTGGGGGTATGTGATGGCATGCAGGTAGGGTGGGGGATATCATAGTTAAAGTTTTACTTACCAGAGTCCATTCCTCCATCTACTCCTGCGAGGCCCTCAGGATGCAGAATCGCCACGGCTTGCTCCTCCCATGTTTTTAGTTGTGGAGGAGGAGGTGGGGGTCCGCCGAAAGCCTGCTGAACCGCAAGCTGGTGTCTTGAGACCACAGAACGCACCTTCCCCTGTAGGTCATTCCACCTGTTCCTGATGTCATCCCTATTTCTTGGGTGCTGTCCCACTGCGTTGACCCTGTCCACTATTCTTCGCCATAGCTCCATCTTCCTAGCTATGGAGGTGTGCTGCACGTGTGATCCGAATAGCTGTGGCTCTATCCGGACGATTTCCTCCACCATGACCCTGAGCTCTTCCTCAGAGAACCTGGGGTGTCTTTGTCATCCCATGGGGTTGTGTGATTGATGTGTGGGGTGGTGTGTGTGGTGATAAGTGGGGTGATATTTAGTGGTGTGTTGTGTGAGGTGCTTGGAAGTTATGTGGGTGATGGTATTGTGTGCCTGTGGATGCTTGGTAGTATTTTGTAGTGTCTCTCTCTGGCCTTCTTTCGGTATTTTGGTCGTAGGGGTTTGTGGGTGATGTGGGTGTGTGTTTTATATTGTAATGGGTGTGTGGGAGTGGTGTGTGTATGTGTATCAGGTGTGTGTATTTTGAATCGTCCAATGTGGTAGTGTTTTGTAAATGTGTGTGTATTTTGAGCGCGGCGGTGTGTACCGCCAATGGAACACCGCGGTTGAAAGACCGCCGTGTGGATTCGTGGGTCGTGATAGTGTGGGCGTATTTCTGTTGCCGTGACGGTGGAGGTTTTGTTTTCACCAGTTTATCACTGGCCTTTGGTGTGGCGGACTTGTGTGGGTGTCTCAATTTTGGCTGATTCCGAGCAGTGGGTCATAATGACCGTGGCGGAATTCCGCTGCCGCGGCGGTGTGTTGGCGGTCTTCTGCTCAACGGTAAGCGGCTTTTACCGCCACTGTTGAAATGAGGGCCTTTATGTTTATGGTATGGACAATTTCATTTTGTGTTTTTCTTTTTCAAAAGAATAAAAACGGTTTGTTTTATTTCAATAAATTACATGAAAAAATGCGAAAAATTAGTTTTTTAATTTCTTTACTCTTGATCAGCTGCCAAATATTTTCATCAACCTATGTTTATATTTCTGATGTAGTTTGGGAGCTGCAAGTAGGTGAGACATTTTGAAAATAAAGACTTGCCTATAGACTATGCACCTATATTGATACTGAGAAATACAGACTATTCCAGTCAAATACTAATTTAACTGTTTTTTTGTGAAGAAAGAATCTGTTTCTAGTTGTGTCACCAATTAAAATGCCTCATGTAGCATGCATATGGAAGAATAGGAAAACTCCACTCCTGAAGCAAAGCGCTTGCATTCGTCTCTCAATCAGTTTGCCTAATAGCTTTTGCTTAATAGCTATTTCATGGCATTGTCATTCACATCCTGGTTTGGCATAACTGTTCCCAAGGATGTTCGTGATTTGATTTCCTCAGTTAAGTCTTAGTCTCCCGACAATCCGTGCCAAACTAATCTGTTTTTTTCTTTTTCATTTTTATTTGTGCTGTATTTTACTGATCTCATCAACCCCTCACTAAAAATGGCAAAGCTGCCAAGAACATGGAAACATGCCCATGTCGCCCCAAATATAAAGAAACCCACTGCAGACCCTGGTAATCTCTCCAGTTATCATCCTATCTCACTGCTGTTGTTCTCTATGACAAATATGAAGAAAATTCTTAACAAGTGTTAGACCTGGCATTCTTGGCATGGATTTCACCCCAGCTTTTTGCTTTCAGACTGCCTGTTTTTTTCTGACTTCGTTTTTTGCTGTCGTTAGGGCTCTGCACCCTTTATCATTGCTAACCATTGCTAAAGTGTTTGCGGTCTCTCCTTAAAATATCTTAGACTGGATACTCAACTGGCATATTTAATTTACTTGTAAGTTCCTTGTAAAGCTGCCCTACCTGTGTCCAGCATCTGTAAATAAAATGTTACTAATGGGCCTGCAGCACTGGCTGTGCCACCCACTTAAGTAGCACTTTAAACATGTCTTTGGCCTGCTTATGCAGAGCCAGTGTGTGCAGTTCAAACTGTCATTTTGACCTGGCAAAATAAACCTTATGCTACGCCCAAACCTTCCTTTTTAATACATATAAGCCAGCCCTAGGGTAGGCCCTGGACAGCCGAGAGGGCATGGTGCAATGTATTTAAAAAGCAGGACATGTACGTTTAAGTTTTCCATATCCTATTATTGAAAATTTAACTTCACAGAAGCAACAGAAGTGAAGACAGTTCAATCGCATACAATGCACTTCCAAATTGATACAGACCATCACCAGGACAAGGTCTGTTATAAAAAAAAAAGCAGGGAGTAATGTCCCAACAGTTTCAAGGATATCCTCACTATGGAAATAAATGCACAAGAAAGGGAATTAAGAAGCCATACATTAAGAACGTGTTTTTGCCCGGGGTACACCAGGCATGGACAATTTGAAAACACAAAGTCAAATAACAATGTCCGTGTTTCATGGGAACCCATCTGTGTGTCCAACTTTCAAAGCCCACTAGGCTGCAGCAGTACAGAAGGCCCATGGCTTGGATAACCTGTCCCTGTGTAATAGCAGTACTGTGTTTGCATGACAGTCTTCTCAAGGTGGGCATGTATCATTCTTGGCCTAAATGATCACAATGTAAGTGTCCCAGATCTCACCCACCTCACTTGTGCCACACCTTTAGCGCATAGTCATCGCAGCACAGAGGATTCCACAAGTGCCCATAGAAGTAACGTTTTCAAACATTTCTCAGTGTCCTGGGCAAAGGGCACCTTCCATGGCATTGCAGTCAGCCTTTTAAAAATAACAACTGTGAAATCGATAAACCCCTCCAGGTGTTTATCGCCCTTGGCTTTTGGACAAAGACACAGAAAGCAAGAATCAGAGGTAGAGGTCAGCACGTGGCCTGTCAGTTCTGCTGTGGTAGCTGTAACTGTGACCCACACCAGGTGCAATGGTGGCCTTTCCCATATCATGTAGTAAAACCCAGCATCTGCCAGCTTGCTATGTGGGCATTTGGATGTGGATGTGGGTTTATGCATTTTAGGCATGGGGGAAACATATGTATGATGTGTGTGATTAAATTGTGTAAAAATGAAACTGGGATTCCTAGACACCTTCACTTGCTGTAGAGCCCGTGTCCAAGCCTTTACCTTCAATGGTTGAGGGAAAGCTGCATCCCCAGTTCCAAGAAAGCATTAGAGAGTAGGGCCTCATAGAGTATGGAAATAGCCAGACGTTTTCTACCGTATGTGAGGGGTGTGTGTAAGATAGGCTATTGGAGCAGTTCTGTCTTCCTGGGTCCCCAAATTGCTTTCACCATGTTGTATAGTGTGGTAGGTGAAGAAATGGCCTGTATCGAAAGTGTATGCATTCATAATATCCCTAAAGGGCATGAGGGTTCCTTCATGGAAAAGGTCTACTAAAGTGTTGATTCCTGCTAACCTCATGTTGCTAGGTCATGTCTAGTGGCCAGCTCCCACAAAGTCAGCAACTGTTCCAAATTGATTGATAGGGAGCAGGGGATGATGAGTGTTGGAGGGAGGGTCCTTAGTTGGGTGGCCTGCACAAGTACTGGGTCCACCCACAACCATCATTGCAAACCAAACACCCCATTGTAGCGCTTGACTCTCATAGGGTAGTGTTGCAGAGTAGTCCAAGGCTTACTCAAGAGAGGTGGTGTGGGCTAGTAATCACCATTCACAAGCACACACAAATAGTACTCAATAAATTATTGTCCAGTCTGTGCTTTTTCTTTTGATAAAGTAAAAGTACATTTATTACACACACTACTTAATATGATGCAACAATCTACAAATATACACAAGCTGATAGAATTACTTTTGGATGACATTGTGTAACGAATTCTTGTCTCTCCCAAAAGGAGATATAAACCAACACCCCACATGGCAGAGCATTCACTTGTATTTCAATGCAATATTTGACTGTAACTTGGAGTGAGAGAACCTAATACTGGCAATAAAGTACATCTACTTTGATCACTAGTGGCTGTCAGTCTCATTACTGATACATGCATCAACATGGAACATGTCTAGCCAGGTTGGAGTGATTGCGCTGTTAGGATTACCCTCAGCATGATCTACGCAGTCTACCTACATGCCTAAATGGTCTGGGCCAAGGTACATCATATTCCACACTGAATCATTCAACATAAAAATGATGCACAGTTGACATAGTCCCTCAAGGACATCACTTGGTTGTTAATCATTACGTAGCACCATCTTTCACCCCTAGAGAGTGCCTTTCTATATGACCACACATAAGTCATATAATTGGCCACCATGCTGCAGCCATACATTTTGAGTCTAATTTTAACCATAGTCCCTAAAGGACATTTCTGTAAAACACGTAATTACAGTATTTCACCCATAGAGGGTGTTCGCCATTGTAACAATCCATTGTTATCACCATTCAAACAACAAGGACTGCAGCCATGATTTTCAACCCTCGGGGATGCAATTCCATCACCCTGAAACAAAAGTTCCAACTGGGACTGGCTTGAAAACATACTGTTACCCTTGAGGGGTCATCATTTCCAACAGCCCTGAAACTGAAGGTGGTGATAGTTGATAACTTCTTGGGGGGCTGCACTGCTCCCGCAGCTCCCCCCGCATGTGGTGATGATTTTGTGGTGACCCCGCTCTCCTAGGGGTCACCAATACACCAAACCAATCTCCTCTGGTCTGGGCCTTTCTACATTTCTGTCTCACAAGGCATTTAGGGGCGCTCCCTCATGGAGTGTGCATATGTAATTAGCGGCTCTTCCTCTGCCTTGGGGAGAGCTGCACTGAAGCCATTCTCGTTGGGGGGTGTCTGGTCCCACTCAGACATCGTGTGTCCTTCAGCAATGTTGAATCACAGCTCGAGGAGCTCTCCTCCCGGCCAGCACTTTCACATGCTGCAGCGGGAGCCGGCTCCTCATTTGGAGTCTGTGGGCAGATGCGTGTGTGTTCCTGTGGCTCGGCTTGCCACATGGGGGAGTGTGACAGCACTCACCCCTCCTTCTCTCACCATCAAGGGCACTGGGAAGGGGCCCGGGACCCACCTCTTCACCTTTGCAGGGGTGCTATGTTGTCCCCTGACTTTAGTTCACTCTGGGCCCAGGGATGAGGTCTGGAGCCCCTCTCTTCCTCTTCATGGGGGGGCGAGGGCAACGGTGTTCCCTGATTTTGTGTCATGGAGGGGTCCCAGGATGTGGTCCAGGGTCCCTATCTTCATCTTCACAGGGGACATGACAGCATCCCCCGACTTTGGTTGTTTGTGGGGCCCAGGAATGGGGTCTGGGGCCCCTCTCCTAATACATTCTTCTTTAGGGGCAGCCCCCAAATCCTCTCCCACCCCATTGGCAACATTGGAGTTGGTGGCAGAGCCCCATGTGCTCCCACCCGTAGTCCTCCCTGGGGGTCAAAGGTCACAAACCTTCCTTGTGGGATATCTCGGGCTCCCAATGGCCACTTTCGCTGATCTTTAACTCATTTTGCTCCTGGTAGTGAGCCATAGCCACCTGGTGCATTTTTAGGCATCCAGGCCTAGCAGGCTCCCAACTCAGTAGGGAGCCAGCCCCACTGTCTACCTGCACCAGCCTATCGTATGGGTGCCTTCCTTTCTTCTGGGCAGCATGCTCTCCTTCCACCAGAGCCCAGTCTTTCCCCACAATTGGTCCTCAGGGCGTACAAGGGGACCAGCGTATTTGGCCTAGGATGTGCCCCACTGGGTCTGGAGTCATTCTGGGGCAGAGTCCTTGCCCCAGTGGGTAGTCAGGGGGTTCTTCTTTCCAGTTGTCCATGATGCCTGTCTTTAGTCCCAGTGTTCTGCAGAGGAGCACTGCCAAGAAAGAGAGCCCTCGCTTGTACAAGACCTTTTAAATGGGGGCGGAAGTGTCCAGCAATGCTGCGCCTCTGGCCTATCCAAATGTGCCTCATCACATCTTTGCCCCTGTCCTAATCTTCCTGCACAGTCTTCTGGGATAGCTCAAAATAGCGTTGTCCAGGAGTCATTTCCCACATTTGCTCTGAGAGATTCAGTACCTCCTCCCTGACCTTCCTGTCAGGGACCTCTCCCAGTTCCTTCAAGGAGCCCCTTTTGGCTGAGGGGCTTTGGGGAGGCCCGGTTCCTGGCACAGAATGACAGCTGGCTGATTGATGCAAGGCCCTCCTCCTGCAGCGGGACAGAGCAGAAATTGGCGCTAATCCTGAACTGAGTCAGAGAAAGATGACATTCCTGTGTGACCCATAAGCTGTACAATGAAGAATTTGTACCTTTATGCATTATTCTTTTCATACAGGTTACAGTGTACATTGGTGCAACTCTGGAGTCTGTGGACCTTAAGGAACTGGAGCTGCTCCGTAGGCCAGCCTTTCCCATTGACATATAATGGAGTGTCTTCAATCAAGACAATAAGCACACTGACTATCCCTCACATGTGTACACCCATCTAATAAGGTCTACTCCAGGTCACCACTAACTTTGCATGGCCCTTTCTGCACCAGGCTGCCTAAGTGCAGTTCTTGGGCCGCTCAAGCCAGGAATCCTCCCTGCGCAGCCCTCACAAAGGTGCAAACAAGTGTGCACACATGATCACCTGTAACCAGCCCTGGGCCTCATAACCTTGCAATGTCATAGCAGACTTTGCTTAACAATGCAGCACTGGCAGTAAACATGTGCAGTCCATTTTACCATGAGTTTACTATGGGTGAGTCCCAAATTATGGGGCTTCCTCTCAGTAAAATTTTTAAAAAACAGGTATTTAAAAAAATCATGGCGGACCAGATATAACTGTCCTCTCACACGGGGGCTATGACCATGCACAAATTGACACAAGCACATCCGTACTGTCATCATTAGACTCAATCCTCTAAGTGGAGGGCAAGTACGATCAGTCAACCAGGTGTGGACACTAAGATCACTGAGCTGAGATCGGATGGGAGTCCAATCAGTGTCTAGGATTGCATCCAACCAGTGCATTGGTCACTGCAGCTGTACCACTGTCTAATAAAATTCAATATTATGGGGCAACAAGGCCCCCTCAAGGAGTGATCATTACGCTACAGTCAGGGACGCTCGCCCCCAACTCATTCCCATATCAGGGTTAATAAGAGGCCATTCAGTTTACGGAAAAAACATTTAGGGTGGACAATAGGCAGCACAGCAAAAACATACAGCATTCTGGGGAGTAATGGCATCCTAGCTATTGCTATCCACCCCAGTGGAGAGAGGTGTAAGGAGCACCAAAATGTGAGTGAGCCTCGCATCGAACGTACCGCTCAATCCACATTGCCCACTATTTGAACACCTAAATATTTAAACATATCGTAACACTACTTGAGTCTATGCCCCAGGGTAGCATCTCTTTGGGCTCAGGTGTATGAGGTGGAATAACCATGATTTGGGCCAATTGATCCTGAGGCCTGCGACGGTTGTGGAGCATCCAATAGGCCTATTAAGAATGGTAGTGAAGCCACAATGTCTCACAGAAAAAAACAACACATCATCTGTGTAGAGGTACAAAATGTGGTGAAACTTTTAGTTCTGGTATTGCCAATTCCTGTGCACATAATTGAAGGAGACAGGCAAGTGGCTCCATGGCAATAGCAAAGAGCAGTAGTGACAGTGGGCATCCTTGCGGACACCCTGAAAAATTGGAAAACTATCAGATATTGATTGGCCTGTTCTCACTCTAGCTGTCAGATTTGAGTATAATGTGTGGGTGTACCCCAAAAACCCATCTATTGTCAATGGGTGTTCCCAACTAAGGGTGTGAAAAGCTGAGACACTGCAACCATGCCATGTGCCTCTGGGAGTGTATAGCGAATAACACATAATAGCCCCTGTATGTTGAGGAAGGTGCTATGTCCTGAAATAAATCTGTACTGGTCATCATGTATCAATATACAGATCAATAGCAGGAGTCTGTTAGCGAGCACCTTTCCCAGAGGTTTGCAGTCAAGATTAAGGAGGAACAGCGGGTGGTATGACCGAACATCCAGTGGGTCTTGTCCCAGTTTGGGGAAGACTAATACCAATGTTTCACGCAGCAAGTCTGGGAGCTGACCACAGTGCCTGGCTTCATCACACGCCTTTAGGAGATGACAACAGCTGACTAATCTCCTGCCTATAACATCCTAGCCTTATTTTGAAACCAGTGAGGAAAGGGAGCATGAGTTAAGCTGTTCTATATCGGACAAGACTGGGCAATACTGCAGCATGCAAACAAAACAGGTATCCCTGAACCACTAACACAAGTTGCTCCACTGTAAATATTTACACCATGCCTACACTACACCTAAAGCCTTGGTGTGCCTTGACCTCACTAGATCACATCAATGTCCCAAATGTGCTACTAATTATGCTGATTTTGCACATTTAACTTGGAACTGTCTAGTAATACGCATCTATTGGGAAGCAGTGTTTACCTTAATTTTGATCATGAATCAGCAAGCATTTGGCCTAGACCCCATGATGGCCCTCTTGGGATATGTTAAGTCACTATCGCTTGGGCGCAGATGTTTTTCAGCTATCTCTCTATTGCTAGTCAAACAACATTTAGCCCAGCATTGGTGCAGCACCAGAGCCCACACCACTAATGCTTGGTTAAAAGACATGGAGCCTGAATTAGATATTGACGGACAAGTTACTCCTTCACAACAGTGACGGATATCCTGTCCGCCAAAATCTAAATCCCATTATATCCTATGGGATTTGGATTTCAGCGAACAGGATATTAAGCACCATTGTGACAGAGTAACTCATCCGCGAACTTCTAAATCAGGCCCCTGGTGTTCTGTGACACAACCAGTGAGATGTATGCTTCTCTTCAACCCCCATCCTCCAGGCCCAAAACCGTCTGGTAACCTTTCCAAAACTACTTTTTATCCCTAGAATCTGATTCTACTGATGGCTCTGACACCTGATTTGATAATTCATGCTATCAATGTTACCTGCTGCACTGCCTGCCATAGCTGGATCAAATGTTTGTTATTGATTATTGTTCGGTACAATGTGATATGGTCATTAGCACCATCCCTTTGCTCTGTGCAGTAATGCTTGTATTGTTTACAAAATGGAATAAATAAATGTACAAAAAAGAGCACCTTTAGGAGGCCCACAATGAGCAGGGCAAAGAACGTGATGTAATTTTCCACTGGTAGCCCATCTGTTCCCTGCGTCAAGTCATGGGCTGTATGATCTATAGCTGCTCTAACCTCCTCTAGTTGGATGGGTTCTTCCAGTTTGGCTTTCTGAAGTGGGGACAGGCGTGGTCCTGTAGACCAATCATGAAGCCATGTAACAAAGCAGAGGCAGGGGCGTCTGCAATTCCATACAGAATGCGATAGAAATCACAGAATGCATTTCAATGTCAGCCTACGTAGCGGCCAAAGAGCTGTCCTCACCTTTTAAGGCGCCAATGGGAGTGCGCTGCATGTCTCCTTTCACAAACCATGCTAGTAGTCTACCGGACCAATTGCCTTCCACGTGAATCATAGTGAGCCGGTGTTTGTAGTAAAGGTGCCTCAGTCTGATCTCTACCTCCCTATCCTGTTCACACAAACGTTGGGGGTTTTCAAGTCCCATCTCGTGGGTAGCTACTGCTCTCTCTAAGGAGCATTGTTAGTTCCTTCTCTACCATAAGTAGTTTGAACTGTAGTATCTGTTGGAACCCCCAGGTGGCAGTCATGCAGTGCCTAGTCAATACTACTTGGTGCACATCCCATTTTGTGGCCCTGAGGTGAGTAGATTCCCTGTTAAGATCAAAGTGATGGGTAGTGCATGTTGAATGGAGGGTCTGAAAGTGTGTCACTTTGGAGGAGCCAGGTAGGAATTCATCCACGTGGCCTGCCCCAATTCAGAACAACGCGCTGCAGTCAATGGACTGAGAGCGTAAGGGTCAGGCATTCTAATTGAGTGATCATGGGGCCCAAGTGGTTATTGTAAAGAATCAAGTTAATCCTAGAACGGAGATCATGAACTGCAGAGAAAAATGTATATTCACAGTCTGTTTGGTGTCCCAGCCACCACACATCATGGGGGTATCTCTGCATCAGATAAAGTCTGGAAGTGTTGCATCCTCCCAGCACCTGCTGCGCCCCGCAACACATCTGGTATGCAATTAAAGCCCCCACCCTATGTAAAAGTGCAGAAGTAAGTGCTTCAAAGAATTCCTCTTGGTTATAATTCGGTGCATAGATCCCCTCAATTGTTATCTGCACCCCATTTATCCACATGATTACACCCTGGGCAAATGCAAAGGAGATAGTACCATAAACCTGCCCCCTCCATTTGGCCCAGACTTGCTGAAGGTCAGTGGCAGTAAGATGCGTTTCTTGTAACATGGTAATCAGAGTGCAGTGGCACTTGAGGTAGGCGTAGATTTGATAATGTCTGGCAAGGGGTCGCCATGCAACATATATTCCATAGCAACATTTTAATTGTGGGGTGAGAACATCAGTGCGTGTCCCCATGATGTACCCCAGAGGTGTGTGTGTCAGGTGACAGCCAATGCCCAAGACTATCTATACCCCATGTACGCAGTGATGTGCTGATAAACAATGCAGCATTCCCTCCCATATGTGTGGACTCCCTGAGAGTCGAGGCATGTACAGTGGCTTCACAAAAACAAACTTAAAACAACAAACAGAAGTTGCATTCCCCCTGGGCCAGATGACATATAGAACTTCAATCAAACACCTTTGAGCAATGCCCGTAAGGTAATAGGAAAACAAAATAGGCAAAAAACGTCCACTATGGAGTCTCTCTGTTCGGCTTTAACTATAAAGGCCATCAGTCCTGTAATAGAGGGACAATGTGAAGATACTCACATCCAGCCATCACTTGCCTTAAATCTTAACTTGAAGAGCACCCAGGCACATCATCGTGCACAGAAGACACGTTCATCCAATGATGGAACCTGCAATATCTGCATCCCAGTTCATTTGCAGAGCCTGAGGTGACTTTTGGGCCCTGGAAGACACCAGGTGCAGATGATATTGAGACACCCGAGTCCGATTCAGACTCCGATGGGGACTCAGTATGCAACACACATCGCTCGCTCTTGCTCTGCCCTTGCATGATCACGGGATGGTGTCATCTTGGTGATTCTTCATTTGCAACATTAAGGTTTTTGCCACCAGCCATTCACTAATACTTGGTTCATCCCTTGGCCTGGAGACAGGAACACACATCCTCCAGTGAAAAGAAAATGTGTGTTGTATCACCGTCAATCACCCTGAGTTTTCCCGGAGAGAGGAGTGAATATTTAAAGTTCAGCTCACAAAGATGTTGTTTGACATTGAGGTAGGAGCTGCTCAGCTGCTGAGCTGCTTCACTTCCATCATAAAATCAGGATAGGCTGTGATTGTTGCATTTTCATAGTGCCATGGGCCCTTCACACAGAATTGCTGGAGCAGCAAGTCACAGTCATGGTAATTAAGAGGTTGAGCAATGGTGGAGGAAGTGGACTGCCCAGTACCTAATGTGCCCTCTCTATGGAAAAAATGTAGGAAGTTTATAGGCAAGCACAGTAGTCATTAATCATTTATCAAAAACAGCTCATACTGGGGTCCTCGGTCTCTTAGGGAATCTCAGTAGGCGAATATTGTTAATCCTGGAGCGTCCCTCTTCGTCCTCTGCTCTAAAGTATGAACTGACCACTAAATCACCCATCCTTGTCAGTTTTTCCTGCAGGCCTTGCACTGTGGGTTTCGTCACGGTGAGGACTCTATTTCATTCACCTGATCAACCAATTTGCGATGGTCAGTCTGCAGTAAGTTCACATTCAGGGATATAGTATCAATATGAGCTTCCAAGGAAGTTTTAGTATCCAAGATGGCCTGCAGAACTTTGTCAACTCTTTGTGAAGAGTGAGTCCAAAAAGTTGCTTCCAGATGATGCAAGGTGTCCAGGGTGTGGTCCACTGGGGCAGAGGATGCCATTGACTTGATGGTAGGAGGAGAAGGTTTGGTTGTGTTGGGCTTCCCCATCATTATGGGCAGGCAAGGGAGCTCCGATGGTAAATCAGTTGGGAGATGAAGGGCAGCCAGTCACCAGGAGTAGCAGTAGCTCAAAAACAGGCAGTGAGAAATCCTGTCAGGTACCTCCCTCGGAATGGGACATGTTACTCCAATGCACAGCTGTGATTTAAAAGTGCAGAGCGAACAGATACTGGCAGACCTAACCGGCGAAGGAGCCAAGTATCTCCCTGGGGCACAAGGCAGCCACAGCACAACCCACAGATATAGTGTAGCGGTAGGCACCCAAATGGGCAGGAGGAGGGCACCAAAGAAAGCAGCTAGTATAGGAGGAGGAGGTGGAAAGAAGGCATGGGTGGCTGGATGGCCCCTGGGAGATTTACATATACTCTGCAACAATTGTTGTACCATTGGGGGGGTCTGTAAATTGTACCCATTATCAGCACTAGTCTGCCTTTCCATTACTGGGTCTTTAAGGGTCACCCAATATGGCAGTCATCTCCACCAATGGTTTGTCAATATGTCAGTGTGTATCACATGCCTTATATGCTTAATGTGTTTTTTTACATTTTAAATTCACTGTGCTAGTAGCACAAGGATGTGGTAGCGGCATACTGCACATTTGAGATGCATATGGCACCCATACCATTGCTTTAGTGACAAGTGGGTGGCCAAAGTGGTATCTTTGTTTTTATCTTTACAGGTTAGCCGGTGTTAGCGCATCTGTCCTTATTTGGTCTTCTAATGTTAATTTGTAAGATGACGCATAAGAGGTTCGATGGGCCTTTTGAATGTGCTTAGAGTGATTCCTACCATAAATCCCAAATACAACACAAAATCATCAATAATATCACTAAACAAAAACAATAACCTTTGGAGTCAGTAATCTTCACACACCATGACCCATTAGGTCACAAATAACCACACCTTTATGTAAAGTTAGAATGTTTATTTCCCTATATTAACAATACTAATATCACGTAAATCAGTCTCAAAACCAAATGGTACACATATAACAACATCACTGGTTGACCAAACCTTCTAAAGAATCTCAATTTAATTAGGGCATTTATTGATAAACATCCAAGAGTCATAGCACAAATTAACCTCTTTAGTTAACTCCCTGGTTCGGGTCACGACTAGTGGCCGACACCAGGGAGGGGGTTAAAAAAATTCTCTGTGCATTTTTTTTAAAATACCCCAGGAGACACGGAAGATCTTCTGTGTCTCCATCACCCTCCCCCACGTCACTGTTTTGTTTTCTCCATCAGGAAAATGGCCCCAAACGGCCTTCCCGATGTTCGGGAAGGCCTCGTTTGAAAGGGGAGACTCTCCCCTTTCAAATGAGGCCTTCCTGAACCGGTTTCCTGGCCCTTGAGGGCCAGGAAACCCCACTAGATACCAGGGATTTCACTTGGGGGGTCAACCCCCTCGGCAAACGGGCCACACACCCCTCCCCGGGTGTCTTCTGGGGGGCACGATCGCAACCCACCCTCCCAAGGGCTAAATTTGTTTTTTGTTTTTTTTAAATAAATTGACAGGGCCTCTATGGCCCCCAAGGAAACAATACAACTACCAACAAAATATATAGATCTAAAATGTGATGTGTCCACATTGTGTTTTGGGGCATTTCCTGTTGCGGGCACTAGGTCTACCCACACAAGTGAGGTACAATTTTAACGGGAGACTGGGAGAAATGCTGGGTAGAAGGACATTTGTGTCTTCTCTCAGATTTCAGAACTTTCTGTCATCGAAATGTGAGGAAAAAGGTGTTTTTTTTGGCCACATTTTGAGGTTTGCAAAGGATTCTGGGTAACATAACCTTCTGAGAGCCCACAAGGCACCCCATATTGGATTCCCCTAGGTGTCTAGTTTTTTAAAATGCACAGGTCTGGTAGGTTTCCTTAGGTGCTGGCTGAGCTAGAGGCCAAAATCCACAGCTAGCCACTTTGCAAAAAACAGCTCTCTTTTCTTTGAGAAAATGTGATGTGTCCATGTTGTGTTTTGGGGCATTTCCTGTCGCAGGCACTAGGCCTTCCCACGAAAGTGAGGTACCGTTTTTATCGGGAGAATTGGGGGAACGATGGGTGGAAGGAAGTTCATAGCTCCTCTCAGCTTCCAGAACTTTCTGTCGCCAAAATGTGAGGATAAAGTGTTTTTTTGCCAAATATTGAAGTTTGCAAAGGATTATGGGTAACAGAACCTGATGAGAGCCCCACAAGTCACTCCATCTTGGATTCCCCAAGGATTCTAGTTTAAAAAAATGCACAGGTTTGGTAGGTTTCCTTAGGTGCTGGCTGAGCTAGAGGCCAAAATCCAATAATAGGCACTTTCCAAAAAACACGTCAGTTTTCAATGTAAAAATGTGATGTGTCCATGTTGCGTTTCCTTTCATGGGCATTATTCCTACCCACACAAGTGAGGTACCATTTTTATCGGGAGACTTGGGGGAACACAGAATAGCAGAACACATTTTACTGCCCCTTGTCTTTCTCTACATTTTTCCTTCCAAATGTAATGCAGTGTGTAAAAAAGACGTCTTATTTGAGAAATGCCCTGTAATTCACATGCTAGTATGGGCACTCCGGAATTCAGAGATGTGCCCATTTTAGCTATTTTTTTCACTCTTTATATTTCAGCAAATGAATTACTGTATACCTGGTATAGAGTGAAAACCCATTGCAAGGTGCTCTGGGTACCTAGGGATCTTGATGAACCTACAAGCCCTATATATCCTCACAACTAGAAGAGTTCAGCAGACGTAACGGTATATTGTTTTTGAAAATCTGACATCGCAGGAAAAAGTTACAGAGTAAAACATGGAGAAAAATGGCTGTTTCTTTGAGCTCAATTTTGATATTTATTTTTTTCGGCTGCTATTTTCTGTAGAAAAACCTTGTAGGATGTACACAATGACCCCTTGCTGAATTCAGAATTTTTATCTACTTTCCAGAAATGTTTAGCTTTCCAGGAGCCAGCATTGGCTTCACACCCATGCCTGTCACTAACTGGAAGAAGGCTGAAAACACAAAAAATTGGAAAATTGGGGTATGGACCATTAAAATGCAAAATTGTGTTGAAAAATGTGTTTTTCTGAATCAAGTCTGCCTGTTCCCGAAGCCTGGGAAGATGGTGATTCTAGCACCGCAAACCCTTTGTTGATGCCATTTTCAGGGAAAAAACACAAGCCTTCTTCGGCAGCCCTTTTTCCCATTTTTTTTAAATAAACAACATTTTTGTTGTATTTTGGCTAATTTCTTGGTCTCTTCCAGGGGAACCCACAAACCTTGGGTACCTTTAGAATCCCTAGAATGTTGGGGGAAAAAAGGGCGTAAATTTGGCGTGGATAGCTTATGTGGACAAAAATTATGCAGGCCTAAGTGCGAACTACCCCAAATAGCCAAAAAAGGGCTCAGCACTGGGGGGGAGGGAAAGGCCCAGCAGCTAAGGGGTTAACAATAAGAGTAACTGTGCAAAAGAAATAACACACATCTAGGTTCAGCAACATCAATTATTTGTTAATAGCAACCTGTTAACATATGAGGATTTCCCTTACTAACCTTCTGATTAGAATAGCATGTTTGGGCTTCATGCAAAACTATTTTAGTCAACATGAATTTGGAAAACATCTAACTATGGCTCTATAAAACAGAGGTTGGTACCTAGAAACAAAAGACAAACCCACATCAAGAACAATAGCATTGTGTTATACCCCTCCTCGTGGCTCAGCAAGCTGCGATTTTCTTCGTCAGTTGGACATCAGTTCGGTCAGCATCAGCAACAGGCCATGAAAGGAAATTGTTCAGAAATGGGAACTCTAAGATATCTGAACCATTAGGAAAGCAATATCTAGGGTGGTCAGCATTCAGCATCAGAAGTTTAAACAATAAAGTTAAAGAAGAATCCTCTCAGGAGGAAATTGAAGTAGGAATGAGCACACCTCTCTCTGTGCAGTCGGGCTAAGTTACAATCATCTATAAAAAGTCCCACATTGCCATTGGTCAAAGAATCGTATTTTCACAATTAGTCCAATAAAGACTTATTCTTAATTCTAAGATTGTATTGTGTTGTATTGTATTGTAATAGTATTTATATAGCGCTTACTACCCCTGACAAGGCGTCGAAGCGCTCTTCGGAGAGTAGCACGCTACTCCGGAACCCAACAAGAATTAGTGATGGATTAGTAATTGGAAACATGAGTACAGTTTTAGTATTATTATGAGTTAATTTGAGCTGCGGATATGAGAGTTTGTTAGTTAGATTGACTGGAGTAATGGAGGGGTGGAGGAGGAAAGAATCCAGAAGTGTTAATTGGGAGTATATGGTAATAGGATTTAGGATTGGAATGAGTAAAAGGGGATGGAGGAGGGAAGAGTCTGTGGAAGGGGTTAGGGAGATCATAGTAGCAGGGTGAGATAAATGAGGGCAAATTTAGTAGGGTTGTTTGGGAGGTCATGGTAGTAAAGTGAGGTTTGGTGAGTTAGATATGGAAGTGGAGGGAAGAGCTTAGGCAGAGTTATTTAGGAGATGAAAGTAGTAGAATGGATTTGGGATGAGTCAGAATGGGAATGGAGGACAGATTGATAGAGACATGACATATGATGATGGGTCGATAAGTGTGATATAAGATGAGAGCAGGGATTCATAGATATTTAGTATAACAACCCACCCAGGAGCCATGCAATGACCCACGAACATCCAAAGCACAGAACAACATACATATATATATATATATATATATATATATATATATATATATATATATATATATATATATGTATATATATACATATATATATATATATACATACATACACACACACATACATACATACACACATGAATTCACACACATATGCACACATATATGTACATACAATACATATTTAGAACCATGGGTAAATATACTTAGTTAAACAGGTTTAAAGAGTGTGTGTGTATTATATTGTTATGACATAGTAGTGATATATATTTTCTAAAGAACTGTACATAACTAGAAATATACACATAATCAGAAAAAATATTTATCAACATAGGCTTATGCAGTCCATAGTTGTTTGAATATGGTGGTTATGAAGTAAAGAACCAACTCTTGAGTAGTTTTCTGAAGACAAGAAAGTTATGTGTGGCTCTTATAGTTGGGGGTAATGAATTCCATAGTTTGGCTGCTTGAATAGAGAAGGATGTACCACCTATAATCTTTTTCTTGTATGGTGGTGTTCTAAGGCGGGGTGCCAATCTTGAGCGGAGGTTTCTTTGTTGGATGTATTTGGTTATTTTGTTTCTGATAAAAAGCGGTCCTGTTCCATGTATAGCTTTGTGGGTGATACAAAGCAGCTTGAAAGTGCATCTTCTGGCAATGGGTAACCAGTGTAGTGCTCTCAAGGCAGGGGAGATGTGGGCTTGCGGCTTTACATGTAATAGTAGCCTGGCTGCGGAGTTCTGAATATGTTGTAGTTTTTTCATAATAGATAGAGATGATCCATGGTAGAGGCTATTGGCATAATCCAGTCTGGATACTACAAGCTAGATAGTAGCTTGCACCTGGTGTGGAAATTCGACGTGGGGGAAGATGCGTCGTAGAGTCTTCAAGGTGATGAAGCTGTTTAGTGCTAATTTGTCCACTTGGGCATTCATAGTTAACTTGGAGTCCATGGTGATTTCAAGGTTTTTAACTTCCTTGGATAATTGAGGAGGTGGTCCGAGAATGTCAGGCTGGACGCACAGAGGGTCATTACTTTTCCTGTCACCACATATGAGTATTTCTGTTTTGGAGGTATTTAGTTTGAGATGGCTCCAGGACATCCACTGATCAACGGCTCTGAGGCAACTGAAGATTTCTGAGTTTTCAATGTTTTTTGGGCATTGTAATTTAAGTAGTATTTGTGTGTCATCTGCATAGTTGTAGCATGTGAGATGAAAATCATTGATCAGTTCTGGTAATTATATCATGTAGATGTTGAAATTCAAGGGTGAGATGATTGATCCTTGGGGGACCTCTGCTTTTGTGAGGTAGGGTTTGGACGAGAAGGGGGGCGAGTAGATGATATTAGATCTTTTTTGAAGATAGGAAGTAATCCAGTCGAGAGCAGTCCCTTGTATGCTGGCTTTGTGGAGTCTTTGAATTAGGGTGTCATGGTCAACCGTATCAAAGGCAGCCAAGAAGTCCAACAGATATGACCACATCCTGTGGGAAGTGGGCATAAACCTGTCCCAGAGTTCCTAAATCTGCCAACATCAATATGCCAGATCTCTAAATGTTGTGCCCACATCAGGCAGGGCACCTTAGGAGTGGGACTGACCTGAGGGGTGGGCACAGCTCTCTGAATAGATATAACTAAACTGTCTTTTACATGTCGATGATTGGCTCCTCTTCTCCTGTTCCTACCGTCAGACTAATCAGGTAACATTTTTTGTACTCCAGTCACTGCATCCATTGTTAGCTCCTGGGAACATCGCTGCCTCAAGCCTCAAACTATACATTGTAGCAATAACTAATACAAGATTTTCTAGCAAGCAGCTCTCATGGGAAAGTTAAAGAAGTGTGCTAACGTTTGGTCAACTCAGTGAAAAATAATCCATGAATTAATTTCTCTAGGCATATATTTCCCACTAATTTATTTGAACAGTTCAGCTTAACATGAGGCTGTGCAATCTAGGCCCAAACCTCGCTAACTTAAGGCCTACAATTTATAAAGCAAATACTTAATGCAAAATCATTAATATATCACTCTCCTACATTTTCTTAATGCAGGGACTTCAAGTAATATTAATAAGCCTTTAATAAAGACATTTCATGATTAATGAAGGCCACTCAAGTGGACACATTTTACAAGTTGCACATTATTTTCTATGTTTAGTCAAATTCTCTGCATATTCATGATCCGAAGTACATAAATATGTTATTAGTAAAAATTCTGTGTTCACACCGGTCCTTCTCAAAGATCTTTGCCTAGGTACCATCACACCACTGAGAGCTACCAGAGCTTTGAGCACAGGTTAATTTAGAGTTAGCTTGTGCCTCACCTTGACAAGGGTTGTGATTGCTGCTTGACTAGGGTTCACACCTCAATAAATCAACAACCCAATTTCTCACAATAAGCAACTATACTTAAAGTTCTTCACATACTGGACTCCTCTCAATTAGGTTTTAGGGCAGCCCACAAGAGAGAGACCACTCTTTTGCCAGTCATTAACACAATGATGGATGAAGGAAATTCCACCACACTCATAATTTTATTTCCACAGCTTGTGACAGTCTCTCATTTGGTTTTGACTGAGAGGCTTTTTTAAATCGTCATTCACTCGCATGCCCTTGCTTGGATGAGGGACTTCCTGGAGGACAAATGTCAAGTGGTATTTATGTCCTTATTTAAATTTAGAGCTGTCATCAATACCTGCGGTAGGCCACAGGTATCTTTTCTAATTCCTACTCTCTTTAATATCTACGTGACCCCAATGGCAAAGATTGTTAGGTATTTTGGTCTGGAGATTCTGTCCTATGCTGACAATACTCAATCGGTGGTATAGATCGAACATAAAAAGGAAGAGACAAGATCCACATTCTGTGACTGCCTGCCTGCTGTGACATTCTGTGGCATTCTTGATTAAGCACAGTTGACTTCAACTAAATGGAGGAAAAACATTGCCTTGCCAATGTTAATTCTCTTTTTGGTTGTATCAAATGTGTCTCTGCTGTTGCGCTTCAAAGTGGTCAAGAATACATCAGCCAGATTGGTTGACCTTCTTCCATCTGGCACCTCTTTAGGATCCGTTTTGAGATCCCTTCCCTGGCTGCCTGTAAGGAAGCATTATAATTTTAAATTCCTATGCCACACTCACAGAGCCTGTATGGTGAGTGTCCTGTTAGATTACATACAAGGATCAGGTTTTACCAGCCAGTTAGAAAACCTAAATGCTCTGACATGCAATTGGCCACAGCAACGGCATACCTGATGTTGAGGAAACTCATTTTCCTAACTTGCACGTCATTACTGGAATAAGCTGTCCTTAGATATTAGTTCTTGTCACAGCTTCACCACTTTTAAAAAGGTGTCAAAACCTAGGTTTTTTACTTATTTACCTTCTTCTATGTTTGACAGTTATTTGCTTATTGATGTATTGGTCTATCTTGATTGTCGCTAAAAAGCTATGCCTATAACGGTCAAGATATTCTCAGACCTAGGCACCTTCAATCAGTCAAGTCATTTTATTTTGTAGGCCTGTAAGTTTTACATTAAAAGGGCCTGGTTCAGAAAGGAAACTTGTTTGATAAAAGTAATGACTGGTTGAAGGTATGAGTCATGGTATGAGACAACTAGTCAACACTGGTACAAGTGTAGCCGTTGGTAGATTGTCAAATAGAGCACAGAACACCATTGTGAATCTGGCACAAGAGTGACAAAGGTGTTTTGTAACAGAATGGATTTAAGGATTAAGACAAGAATTTCTAAAAGGTTAATTTGGACATGACTGATCAGATCGAACATCTCTGTCTGGTGGGGGCTGCCGGACTACCACTCAGTAGCTGATGCTTCCTGGGTCACCAGCTCTCCCTGCTGGCCGCAGCACCGTACCCCATAACACCACATCCTTTCCCAGGAACTCTGGGGAGACAGGTTCTTTTCATGTAGAGCTCTGATTGCGAGTTTCCTGTTTTCCAAGCACAGACCCCCCCATATGTACATCCTGTCCATGTCCAGTGCCGGCTCCTGTGTGCACACATAGAAGAGAAAGCGAAACAAGGGTCATCTGACCTGAATGATGTCTGGGTCCAAGGTCCCTGTTGCCAGCGCCCCAGCTCTCTGCCTCCCTCTGCACCCTGCCCCCTGGCTGCTGAGGACAGTGAAAGGAGGAAGGCCTGGATCCGGAGTTGGCACCGTTGCAGCCCCTCAGCAGCAGCTTGCTGCAGCTCCACGCCGCCGACCGACAGAATGCAAAGCATTATGTAAGGGTCTCCTTGCCCGTCATAGGGCAAATGTCTTAATTTTGGGCCAAGTGTAAAGTGGAGCCTGCACAGCACAAGCGCAGTGCGCACGCTGGTGAGCTCCGATACTGGGCTAGCAGAATTTTGGGCTGAACTCCATGCCTTAAGTGGAGTGCAGAGTGCCAAGAACTGTTACCTCCACCAGCTGAGCAGAGCTCTCCGCCTACCTCTACTGCAGACATGTTTCAGTCTTGTCAGGCCTCAACGGTGAGAATAGGTTGGACCCTGTGACACTGCGAGCAAGGGACAGTGCCAGACTGAGAGAGAAAATAGGCCCAGGCACGAACATAAACGTGCCCCCCATTAGTTAATTAGAGATCTAAAATAAGTAGCCAATGTTTACAAACTGCAGCAGTGTTGAACTTGTAAAGACATGCTTTATCAGTGTTTTGCAAGGTAGGGTAAACTGCATGAATTTGAGCTTGCTGAAAGCAATTTTTGAGGTAATGTTAAGGAAATCAACAGTAAAAACCAGTCAAACCGACCATAAAAAAGGCCCAGAAACAGCCAAAAAATGTCCCATACACTAGCTGTCAGACTAGGCCATTGAGCATTACCTGATTACCCTATAGGCCAGTCTGACCCCGTCAATGGAGGCATGTCTTGACACAGCTTGCTCACTTAGACTGTTACATCAAACATACAAAAGGTGATTGGAGAAATGCTTGCAAATAGGGTCACACTGAGATAGAAAATAGGCCCTGGTACCAAAATAAATATGGCCCCCTTTAGAGAATCAGATAGCTAAGAAAGTAACCCATATTTGCAGATCAGGGCAGTTTTTAACTTGTATAGACATGCAGTGTGGGTGTTTTGTATGATGTGGGAGACAGCATGCATTTGTGTTTGCTACAGACAATGTTTGTGGTAATATCATGAAAATCAACAGTAAAAACTGACACAGCAGACTATAAAACAGACTCGCAAAGAGTCCAAAACTACTCTACATGCTAACTTGCCAGACCCGCCATTGGGGCACTGCCAGGTTACCCTATAACTCATTGAGACCGAGCTTACAATCTAAACCACTGGCAATTGCCTAACTGATTAAATAAATAAGCATTGGCAACATGACTTCTGTGCAGCATGGCTAAAAAATAGAAAGACTAGTCACTATAAAGGTGTGCACATGCGTGTGCTACAAAATGACATGAGTGTTTTTTTGCGTTTGATTTGCTGTTCCTGGATGAATTGATAAATAAAAATCAGAGGAGCAAAAACTTTGTAAAATTCAAAATTCAAACTCAAAATTCAAATGGATGGGAAGTTTGCAGAAACAGATCAGGGCAGACTGGAGTCAAGCAACACAGCAGGCAAGAGGCAAAGCAGCAGGGAGAGCTAGGGAAGTTGGAACACAAAAGAGAGAACATGGGGCAAAGGGAGAAATCTACAGGTGAAAGAGCTACTGGAACACAGCAGGAACGCGTTCATGGGAGTTGGAGAGCAATGTATGGGGAAAGCACATGAAGGAGAGAGCTGGAAAATACACGTGCTTACAAAGAGTAACATAGGTGCTTGTAAATAAGCCCCTTGGTTTCTGTTAACTTTTCGGATGCGCCAGCTCTCCATGCCTGCCTGCGTTGGACTGTGGGATGGGAAGTCACTTGAGGAATGCAAAAGTGATGGCTCCTTTGAATATGTCTACGGGTGGGATAACTCTGGAAAGATTGGTTTACATCTCTCTTCATAAGCAGAGGTGCTCAGTCTGACATGGATGCTATGTGAACTGTCCATCTGTTCCACAACAGACCCTGTTCCGGTTTTGTTGTTCTACAATTTCTTGATAGTCACTGGAAGGAAGTTGATAGATGCTTAAGAATTGCTAAAACCAGTTGTATCTGTTTTATTTTAATGGTAGTACCTACAAAGGACCGTTTTTATTGCCATTTTAGTTGTAATTTGCAATTGCATTTGATATTTCATTGTCGTGTTGTTATTCTCATTTTGGACCATTGTATATTCTTAATGTGTGCAATAATTTTTATCATGAAGATTACTCTTTTCTTTGGTTGTGCCTCTGAGAAGAATTTTTAAACATATTGTGGCACGCTCAGCCTAAAAGGTGCTGATCATGTATTCGAAATATTTCTCAGGAGGGAAATAGCAAACTATACGATAATACCTCTAAGAAGAGGGCTCACATTCCATTTCAATGAACAACGGAGGTGGCAAACGGACAATAACATGTATTTATTAAGTGATTGGAACAATTGCCCTCTAAACTAGAGATTACTCCAATCATACAGAAAGGAATCCAAGCAACGTGTGAAGGGCCTTTCTTATTCCCTCATAAGCACACCCCTTTGAAGTAAAACTTCATTAAAAGAGACTAGCGATGCAATTAGGTAGATAAGCACGTATTTCTGTTACTAGATTAATGTGTTATGACAAGAACAACTGCATCCTAGATTCTAGGTCTTTCTACTGCCGGCCACGTTCCCTCTGCCTAAGATTGGAAGCCACGCGCCGCCCAGCCATGCTGAATTAAACCTAATTAGTGATGCCAGTGACAGGAGCGTGTTCACCCTTTTCTCGTTAATCACACATTGCATTGTACAACCAACTCTTTGATGGGACACATTTCCAAAAGTGAGATTCTCAGATTATTTCCATAATAAAAATCAAAGTACAATGTGAGCCTTCAGTGACAACAATGTTCAGTTATTGAAAGGGTGAAGCAGAGCTGAAATAATTATTCGAACGATTACGGAATCGTGTTCTGTTTGAGAATGCGATGTTTCTAAATCAAAGCAACGGGCTGCACTTCCTCGGATTCCACGGCTCAGGAACATTACTTTTGATGGAAAAGAATGGTGCGTATAATTTAAGCAACCACGGCCAGTAGTGACTGCAAATCGTTAAAAAAAAAATTGTATTTTGAAAAACGTGATAATTTTTTAAGGGTTTAACGTTCAAATACATATTCACTATTCATTGAAGGTCTAGTTCCAAATTCCATTCCTTTCCTTCACTGGCAATATTAAGTATTTTTTAATTTTTATTTCTTTATGTCCCTGCCAATATAAAGTATTTTCCCCATGTGCTGACAAGTGTGGAGAGATGACAGGAAAACATAGAATGAGTGAGACAACTTGTGCGGCGACTCCAGAAAACCTAAATAAAAAAGTACATTTGGAATGGCATGGTAACCGAGGACATATAACTAGAGGTGGGCGAGCCAACAGAATTACAGGGAGAGCCGAGCCAGATGCGAGCCAAGGGTCTGGGCCGGATTTTGGAGCGCGTGTACGAGCTGAGCCCTCAAAATGTTTGTAATGTAAAACACACAACAGCCATTCATTAAAACGCGATAAAGTTGCTTCAAAATTCAAGAAAGTCTATTTCCTTAACATGTGAAGCTTTGTCATTGATAAATCACATTGAGCATTGCAGTGAGAACTACTTGTCAACAATAATAGTTTTTAAACATAAACCATTAGTGCACCACTAGGCAAGACAATTGTCACGTAAACAATGTAGGCTATCCAGATTTTAATAGAGCAACAATACAGTCTAATAAATAAAGCACAACTGGTATTCTGAACTCACATAGTAGAAAAGGTTTTCATACGTGTAAGGAAATGCCTTCTTGGCATGGTTGCCCCCTGACTTTTTGCCTTTGCTGATGCCAAGTTATGATTTGAAAGTGTGCTGGGACCTGCTAACCAGACCCCAGCACCAGTGTTCTTTCCGTAAACTCTACCTTTGTCTCCACAATTGGCACAACCCTGGCACCAGGTAAGTCCCTTGTAACTGGTACCCCTGGTACCAAGGGCCCTGATGCCAGGGAAGGTCTCTAAGGGCTGCAGCTTGTCTTATGCCACCCTGGGGACCACTCACTCAGCACATACACACTGCTTGCCAGCTTGTGTGTGCTGGTGGGGAGAAAATGACTATGTCGACATGGCACTCCCCTCAGAGTGCCATGCCAACCTCACACTGCCTGTGGCATAGGTAAGTCACCCCTCTAGCAGGCATTACAGCCCTAAGGCAGGGTGAACTATACCACAGGTGAGGGCATATGTGCATGAGCACTATGCCCCTACAGTGTCTAAGCAAAACCTTAGACATTGTAAGTGCAGGGTAGCCATAAGTGTATATGGTCTGGGAGTCTGTCAAACACGAACTCCACAGCACCATAATGGCTACACTGAAAACTGGGAAGTTTGGTATCAAACTTCTCAGCTCAATAAATGCACACTGATACCAGTGTGCACTTTATTGTAAAAATACACCCAGAGGGTATCTTAGAGATACCCCCTGAAAACATACCCGACTTCCAGTGTGGGCTGACTAGTTTTTGCCAGCCTGCCACACACCAGACATGTTGCTGGGCACATGGGGAGAGTGCCTTTGTGACTCGGTGGCCAGGAACAAAGCCTGTACTGGGCGGAGGTGCTTCTCACCTCCCCCTGCAGGAACTGTAACACCTGGCGGTGAGCCTCAAAGGCTCACCCCCTTTGTTACAGCACCACAGGGCATCCCAGCTAGTGGAGATGCCCGCCCCTCCGGCCACTGCCCCCACTTTTGGCAGAAAGGCTGGAGGAGATAATGAGGAAAACAAGGAGGAGTCACTCCCCAGTCAGGACAGCCCCTAAAGTGTCCTGAGCTGAGGTGACTCTTACTTTTAGAAATCCTCCATCTTGTAGAAGGAGGATTCCCCCAATAGGATTAAGGATGTGCCCCCCTCCCCACAGGGAGGAGGCACAAAGAGGGTGTAGCCACCCTCAAGGACAGTAGCCATTGGCTACTGCCCTCCCAGACCTAAACACACCCCTAAATTCAGTATTTAGGGGCTCCCAGAACCGAGGAAGATAGATTCCTGCAACCTAAAGAAGAAGAAGGACTGCTGACCTGAAGCCCTGCAGTGAAGACAGAGATGACAACTGATTTGGCCCCAGCCCCTACGGTCTGTCTCCCTACTTCAAAGAAAACTGCAACAGCGACACATCCAACAGGGTCCAGCGACCTTTGAAGCCTCAGAGGACTACCCTACATCTAAAGGACCAAGAAACTCCTGAGAACAGCAGCCCTGTTCAAGAAACTGCAACTCTTTGCAACAAAGAAGCAACTTTTAAAGACCACACGTTTCCCGCCGGAAGCGTGAGACTTTCCACTCTGTACTCGACGCCCCCGGCTCGACCTACGGAAAACTAACACTACAGGGAGGACTCCCTGGCGACTGCGAGCCCGTGAGTATCCAGAGTTGACCCCCCTAAATCCCCACAGCGACGCCTGCACAGGAAATCCAGAGGCTCCCCCTGACTGCGACTGCCTTCTTCAAGGAACCCGACGCCTGGAACCAGCACTGCACCCGCAGCCCCCAGGACCTGAAGGAACCGAACTCCAGTGCAGGAGCGACCCCCAGGTGACCCTCTGCCTATCCCAGGTGGTGGCTACCCCGAGGAGCCCCCCCTGTGCCTGCCTGCGTCGTTGAAGAGACCCCCGGGTCCCCCCATTGATTCCTATAGGAAACCCGATGCCTGTTTGCACTCTGCACCTGGCCGCCCCTTTGCTGCTGAGGGTGTACTTTCTGTGCCTGCTTGTGTCCCCCCCGGTGCCCTACAAAACCCCCCTGGTCTGCCCTCCGAAGAAGCGGGTACTTACCTGCTGGCAGACTGGAACCGGAGCACCCCTATTTCCATTGAAGCCTATGTGTTTTGGGCACCACTTTGACCTCTGCACCTGACCGGCCCTGAGCTGCTGGTGTGGTAACTTTGGGGTTGCCTTGAACCCCCAACGGTGGGCTACCTTGGACCCAAATTTGAACCCTGTAAGTGTTCTACTTACCTGTGAACTTAACATTTACTTACCTCCCCCAGGAACTGTTGATTTTTGCAGTGTCCACTTTTAAAATAGCTTATTGCCATTTTTGTCAAAACTGTATATGCTATTGTGATTATTCAAAGTTCCTAGAATACCTGAGTGGAATACCTTTCATTTAAAGTATTGTTTGTAAATCTTGAACCTGTGGTTCTTAAAATAAACTAAGAAAATACATTTTTCTATATAAAAACCTATTGGCCTGGAATCAGTCTTTGAGTGTGTGTTCCTCATTTATTGCCTGTGTGTGTACAACAAATACTTAACACTACCCTCTGATAAGCCTACTGCTCGACCACACTACCACAAAATAGAGCATTAGAATTATCTCTTTTTGCCACTATCTTACCTCTAAGGGGAACCCTTGGACTCTGTGTACACTATTTCTTACTTTGAAATAGTATATACAGAGCCAACTTCCTACAATACGTGATAATAAAGAAAAACGATTTTTGTTGAAATAAAATATTTGCCTAGGACCATTTTGTTTAAGCAGCGAAGTTGCAATTTATCCAGGTTTTCTAGTTTCACAGTGTACAAATCAGCCAGGAAATGGGTATCTATGTGTCTTTCCTTATGTCAAGGCTTTATGTTTACCTCGTTGCGCATTTTTCTACATTTTTCTACATTTTTTATAAACCGGGAACTCGACCTAAAAGTACTGATGCTCCTTAAAAGACTGTTCGTTACATTAACTTTCACATTCATTGTTTAGAGGCAGGACTATTAAGTGATTTGCTCATCAACACAAGATGTTGAGCTGACACTGAGACTTGAACCTGGTGAGTAACTCTAGCTCTAACTCCACATCCTTGATAGAGGGAAGGAGGGTAGCAGAAGCCACATGAAAGCTTGGCTCGTTATGTGCTCGAAGTTCCAACAGGACCTCGAGTTAAGCTAGAGCCCGGGTTCAGGCTCTAGCCTGGCTCGAGCTTTCAGTGACTCGCCCACCTCTACATATAATCAGTGGCAGCTGGCTTTTGTTTATGGCGGAGGGTGGCACACAATAATAATAATACAAAAGGAAAGAAAAAAAGGCACTTACTTTCAGACACCTTCCTCATGGCGTCCTCCTGCTCCTGGAAGCTTCAACATACGGGACCAGGAAACGCCACTAACTAATCCAGATGTTGCTTTTATGCTGGTAACCAGCATGAAAGCAGTGACAGGGTTGGTGAGAGCAGGCTCCCTCAGTGCTCACCAGAATGATGGAGGCTTGTGCTTTCTCAAATCCAGCTGTCTTAAGACAGCTGGGTTAGAGATGTTTAAAGTGCCCATGTCCGGCTGGCCATCACAAGAAGGCCGGCTCAAGGAACATGTGCACTTTAAACAAGTGCACAGCTCCCTGCTGCCACTTGGGAGCAATTGCCCCGCCCCATCCTGACACTCGATTCAGATCGGGCCACTGAAAAATAAAATGGTAATTATCAGAGTTTATTACCATTTTATTTTTCCGTTATGGGGGTACTTTTTCAGCAGTGAAATGCTCCTCTGCTCAAATGGAGGGGCCACCCCTGAATATATAATCCTGAATTTAAAGCTGCAGTCTTGATTTCCATGTGCATGAGCTTGCATGACAACTCTTACTCTATTTAGAAGGGGGCTCTCTTCTTTTACTCTACAATTTTGTTATGTCCAAATACATTTATAGTGTATTGCCCCAGTGTCTCCCTAGCAAACATAGGAACCTCTGATTGTGTAGAGTATTCTTTGAAAACAGCGGTCAGTGTAATAATGGCCTCAGGTAGCACATTCTGCCTGCTTGTACAGGCCTGTGGAAGGTTGCAAGATCCTTCCCCATTGAATACCACTGTAAGTATACCAACACCCTCGCAAATACTGCATCAACACTTACTAGGGTCAAGCTGACAGCTGAAGTCATTCACCCAAAGCCCCGCAGGGGCATCTGCCAGAAAAATCCTACAATTGCAAACTGGATTTGCCTCATAAGCTAAGCTCTGTGTGTTATTTTTTCTTTAAATCACAAATTACAAATAAACCACACAATGCCAAGCAGCAAGTGAAGTTGCCAGGCTGCGTTTTATGACTGGGATAGCGCAGAACACCACCATACCCACAAAGAAGTGGTGCTATCCTGCTTTCTCCCTCCAGTTGTGCACTTTATGCTGCCACAAAGGTGTTAGAGGTGTGGACAGCATAGTTTTTGTGCAGGAAGGAGTTCTTTTCAGCACAAAAATTATGCTGAGAGCCAAGTCCTCTTTGTATGTGTGCTGCAGAATGCAGGACACATGTAAAGGGGAAAGAGTAAGGAGAAATAAAAGAACAAGGACAAGTCAAAATGTTTCTCCATTTTACTCTAGCCTCTTTCTAGCACTAGTGAGGGACAAGATTTTGGCATAAATCCATGTCTACTAATCTTTGTAGATATGGACTCGCATCAAATTGATTGGCAGATGCATGAGAACACCCAAGAAAGCCCATTTACTGCCCATAGAATGCCTCCTTGGTACAACGTAATGTAAGACAGAGCAGTGCAACATTAATTTGGGTAATGATCAAACACAAATCATGATTTGCATTGGATTCATTGTTACGTTCCATTTGGTTGCATCAACATAATTAACATTCCTAACACAGTGATGTTCTTTTGTCTAGCTCAGCAGAATATTTTAGCATCTACGGTAACAAAATGTTATATGCATATGCATCTCTCCTGCTCACGAGCCTCCACAGGGTGCCTTGCAAAGGAATGGCAGCCATTTAAAAAAAAAAGTCTGGAGAGCCTCAAGTCCATATTACAAATAGATTATTTCCCGTCTTCATCTTCCTACTTAATTGCACAAATGATACAATTCCAACTTAGCCTCCTAAAGAGGGCATCCAGTGAATGGTGACAGAATAGATTGCGAACCACAATTACAAATGGATATTTCCTATTTTTCGTGATTCAAGACTAGGTAACGGAATTCCTTTTTTCTACACACCGGATGGCCCCTCGAAACAAACATCTTTAGAACTCGGAGACCACCAGAAAGCCCTCACCTCAACACCTGCTACACGCAGACTGAAAAACTCATTTGTTGAAAGAAGTTTATTTATAACTTTTTACCCGCTATTTCATAAAACACGATTAGCAATAAATCACTTCAAAAGAATCTTCAAAACATATTTACAAGTATTCATAATATCCATTTTCATAAGATTTATTCAATAACCATAAATCAATGTGACAGGATCCCTTCCTGTCCTGAACCTCCCTTGGATCACACAGGTTCTGCCCCCTCTCCAAACACCAATTTGCCAAGGGGTGTAATGGAGCGGCCAGGACTGGGAGCCCCATGGCCACCCCAGCGATCTGGGCTCCCTACCCCGGTGTGTTCATCCGCAGGTTGGTTCAGGACTTTAGGATCCTACCTCTGATGTTATCCCGGGGCCCCAGCCTTGGGGACCCCTCTGTTGGTTCTGGTTACTTTAGTACTTCTTGTCCTGCCACAAGGGCGACCAGGGGCCCAAAGGTCCTTCGCCCTCCCCACACGCAAACAAACTGTGAGAGAAGAACCACATATCTGAAATGAATTGGTCTGTTTCAGCATCCGACAAGTGCACCATATCCCTGTGGAACATATCAGCACCCTTCAAAAGTTTATGCAGAATGTTCCATAAGCGTCCAGGACCCGGGCATAGTTTTGCCATTTCTGCGTTGAGCCTCCGAACAGACACATTGATTGTCCTTGATTTAATGTTCGGACCCCACTTGCGGCAGGGCACCATATGCGACCATACGATGTCCGCATTCTGGAATTCTTTAGATAACTTGGTGATTTTTGCAAAAATAGTTTCCCTGAGTGCCTTGCATCCCATGTGCACCAAGTCATTGCCTTCAAGATGTATAATAATGAGATCCAGGAACCGAAGTCCCTCGTATCTCCTTGCTAATGCGACGAGTTGTTGTAGCTGCGTGATTCCTATTCTGCCAACCCCGCACCAGCAAAAGGCCACATCTTGGATCGCCGCCGGCTTAGGCTTACGGAGCTGTTGCAACCTGTAGCCCGGTCACCGAACGAAAGACTGTCCTAAGACCCAAACCACGTGTGGCGCCATGGAACTGTAACGAATGAAGATTGAATGAGAAACCAACACGCATTTTACAGAATTGAGAGCGAGGGAGCACTGATCCTTGCAATTCAGGTCTAATGTATCATTTATAACAATTGGAGGACCACCTCCCGATAGATTTTACATCCGCTACCGACATCCCTGTGCCGGCCGCTAGAGTAGCTGCTCTAATCCTGAATGAATGGGACGAGTACCCCTGTGGGTCAACCCCCGCGGCCCTCAGGGTCACTTTCAATACTTCTGAAAATTGGTAGCGTGATAGGCATTCACCATTCGCATGTAGAAAAAGGGCAGATGACCTCGAAGACGGGCGGGCCAACAGGTAAGCTCCCAAGTGGCCCACCGGACATACTAGAGATCCGTGAGCAGCTTTCAGTGCAATGTGTGAACCCTTACCCAGTTGATCCATTTTGGACTTTCGCAGTTGAATTGTTACCAACCCTGGACTGGCCCGTACATCTGCCTGCAGAAGGCCACCTGAGTGGTCACCCCTGGAAGCCCCCACTAATTCGCTAACGCAAAAAGCGCCATAAAAAGCTACAGTGAATGCTGCGGTGAATAAAGTTGCCTCAAAAGGCGAGGAACACACTTTGGGAACCCTGTCCAAGAGCTTCCCTAGTAAGCAAGCAGTTATGGGGCGCCTAGTGTCTGTCTTTGGACCTTCTATTTGAACCCACCCAGCCACCGCCCGCTTAATTACAAAGGTGTTTAAATGGGACTCCTGATTCTGTAGTCTCACAAAGAAACAAATGTCGGCCAAGTGAGCTTTACCGCAAGAAACCGGTCTGCCCCTTTCTTGCAATGTTGTAAAAAGGCACAAATGGCCTTTGCAGAAAACGAGTCTGAAATTTGTTGTGAATTCAGGAAATGTCTGTATTGCTGGAATTCCTTCTCGTAGGACCCCTTCATACGGGCTGCTAGAGATGCTGCTACTAAGGATGGGAGGGGGGGCACCAATCTTCCACAGAGATGCTGGGAACTCTGCCATCTTCTCTGACACCTGGGGGTGGAACCTCAGAAAATCCTGCATCAATGAGCGAGACAGAGCGTCAGCAGCATTGTTATGAACCCCCGGTACATGTTTTGCATGAAAGGTAATGTTTAGTTTCAACCAGATTAGAACCAAGTGTTTCAGGAGACGGAGCACCATGTTGCCTTTTGTCTATTAATCGCCTCTACCACAGCCATGTTGTCTGACCAAAAAACCACTGACCTATCCTTAAATGCCATGTCCCAAATGGTGACAGCGACGATAATGGGGAACAGTTCTAAAAATACTATGGCCCATATTTATACTTTTTGACGCTAAACTGCGCTAACGCAGTTTAGCGTCAAAAAATTTAGCGCCGTCTAACGCCATTCTGAAGCGCCATGCGGGCGCCGTATTTATGGAATGGCGTTAGCCGGCGCTAGCAGACCGGCGCTGCCTGGTGTGCGTAGAAAAAAACCACGTAGACCAGGCAGCGCCGGCGTAGGGGGAAAATGCCGTTAGGGCGTCTTAAAATGGGGCAAGTCAGGTTGAGGCAAAAAAATCGCCTCAACCCGATTTGCGCCATTTTTTTCGACGCCCAGACGCCATTTAAATGACTCCTGTCTTAGTAAAGACAGGAGTCATGCCCCCTTGCCCAATGGCCATGCCCAGGGGACTTATGTCCCCTGGGCATGGTCATTGGGCATAGTGGCATGTAGGGGGGCACAAATAAGGCCCCCCTATGCCACCAAAAAAAATAAAAAAAAATAACAAATTATACTTACCTGAACTTACCTGAATGTCCCTGGGATGGGTCCCTCCATCCTTGGGTGTCCTCCTGGGGTGGGCAAGGGTGGCAGGGGGGGTCACTGGGGGCATGGGAGGGCACCTGTGGGCTCATTTTGAGCCCACAGGCCCCTTAACGCCTACCCTGACCCAGGCGTTAAAAAGTGGCGCAAATGCGGGGTTTTTTGACCCGACCACTCCTGGGCGTGATTTTTGCCCGGGAGTATAAATACGACGCATTTGCGTCGCCGTCATTTTTTTAGACGGGAACGCCTTCCTTGCATCTCATTAACGCAAGGAAGGCGTTCACGCAAAAAAATGACGCTATTTGCCCATACTTTGGCGCTAGACGCGTCTAACGCCAAAGTATTAATATGGCGTTAGTTTTGCGCCGAATTTGCGTCGAAAAAAACGACGCTAATTCGGCGCAAACGGAGTATAAATACGGGCCTATGTTCTTTGTTATTCCCTTGTCAACCCAGTCCACTGGCCAGTTGGCTCTGCGCCAGCAAGTGCCCAGAATGGTGCCAAAACCTACACTGCCAGCTGCATCAGTGAATAACCCCAGGGTAGGACTAGGGACTGGAAGGTAAGGCCAAATTACAGCCCCGTTAAAGTCCTGTAAAAAGACATCCCATCCCTTTAAATCCTCCCTAACTTCAAGCGACAGCCTAGTGTGATGGTGTTTCTCGGTCAAACCAGCCATAGACCTAGCGATGGACCTGGAAAAGGGGCGGGCCATGCGGATAATCCGTAAAGCGAAATTCAGTTGTCCCACCAGAACTTGAAGCTCGTGCAAGGTGACTTTCTTCTGTGACATCACAGCACTAATGGACTCCTTAAATACCTGTAATTTCTCTGCAGGTAAGCAGCACTCCCCAGCCACAGAATCTATCTCAATCCCTAGAAATGTGATGCAAGTAGAGGGGCCTTCTGTTTTGTCTGGGGCCAATGGGACCCTAAATTCTTTAAACATAGCAGTCAAAGCCCAGAGAGTCCATAAACACCTCGCCGACCCAGGAGGGACAAGTACCAAAAAATCATCCAAATAATGAATCACTTCATTGTGTCCGGTGCGTCTGGTAAAGATCCATTGCAACAAGGTGCTAAACTGTTCAAAGTAACTGCAGGGCACATTACACCCCATGGGCACGCATTTATCATGGAAGTATGATCCCTTAAATTGAAACCCTAATAAATGGTAGTTATCAGGGTGAACTGGAAGAAGCCTGAAAGCTGATTCAATGTCCGTCTTTGCTAAAAGAGCTCCCTGACCTAAAGCCCTTACCAGAGCCTGGTCAACAGCTGCATAGCGAACTGAGCATAGTTGAGGGTCGATAGCCTCATTCACAGATGATCCCCGTGGTGCTGAAAGATTACTTATTAACCTGAACTGGCCTGACTCCTTTTTGGGGACTACCCCCAAAGAAGAACAAACAAAATTCGGTGTGGGGGGGAGAAAAGGGGCCACCAACCTACCCAAGATCCTTTCTTTCTCTATCTTTCTTGCTACCACCCCCGATTCCTCCAGGCAGAAAATAGATTTTTGCAATATTCAATAGGAGGTACGTTGAGGGCAGGGATCCTAAAACCAAATGAGAAGCCCTTAACTAGCAATTCTGCTGATTCTTTATCCAGATAAGCCTGCAACCATGGGAGTAATGCATTAATCTGTATAGGTGATGGCAAAGTAGATTTAATTAGAGGGCTTACTCCCATTCTTAACTTTCTCCCTGGATTTTTTAATGCACTTGAACTCTGGGTGAGAGGGGTGTCCGCAGAAAGAGCAGGTGTGCCTGAATTTACAAGATCCTGCGGGCGAGAGCATATTTTTCTACTAAAAGCCCAGCACAACCCTTATTTATCGCTGGAATTTTGTGGTCGAAAGGGCTGTTTCCCGGGCACTTTGCTATTTACACATTCTAACCATACATTCACCTCAGTTTGGTCCCAACCAATTCCTGGGTCCTCAACCTTTGCCCAACTGAAGTCTCTATCGTATTCCAACCAGAAGTTGCCCCCATACATATGGTGTGCTCTCAATATCTTATTTGCATAGCAAATAATGGATATACCCAACTCAGGTTTCTTTTCAAGCATGACAGACATAAAGACATTGAACCCAAACAACCAATTAGTTATACTTTCTTCTACTTTGGGTTTTTTGTCACTAGAAGACGATACTTTCACCTCTTTGTCTTTAATTTCCACATCCCTTCTTTTTGCTCTGATAAGAGTAAAAATGTCCACAAATTCTCCTCTCCAAATCTTTTCTTTAACCTCTGAACCAACATGAGCAGCGAGCTTACCTGGTCTTGACAATAGTGAGTCTTGCCCAGCCCCTTCCGCTGAAGTACTACCCTTAGACTGGTTGTTGCTTATTTCAGCAACTTTACTTTTCTCTATGGTAGTAGCAAGAGGCAGAATACCCGGTTCCGGGGTGACACCCGGGCCCACTGACTCTGCATTCACTGAAGTAACACTGCGCACCGCTGCAATCGCCTCCACCTGGCGTTTAAGCTCTGCTACCGAGTTCTGCAGAGCGTCATTTGAGGCCCATGGAGTTGTAGGTGAGGCGGGAGTCGCTGAGGTATTAATATTAGCCAGTAACTGAGACACCGCCAGCAATGCTTGCGTGGTCGGATCCTGCGTGGTTACATGTGTAGCGGAACAGGCCTGCCCTTACAATACCGGAGGAGGTATGACTGAAACTGCAGCCTGAGATTGGGGGGTTGCCTGAACTACTGGCAGCGCAGATGGTGCTGACAGAGTTGCCAATGAATTTTGAATGGCTGCTACCATAGCAGCTACCCCTAGCTCATGTGTAGTTACTGCATTTTGTCACCCCAGGGGAACCTCAGAAGTAGTGCCCCCAGAGACTATTGAAGTGTTTGGGGTAGGGGACTGCGCAGGAAGGGTGATAGCTGCCGGGGAAGCAGATGGCTGCTGCGCGGTTGGAACCTGCCTTTTATTTCTGCGATTCACTGGGGAATGCTGGGCGGGGGTACATGGGACCGCCGCAGGCGGCTAGTGCCAGCACAATTGTCCTCTCCATCTGATGCAGAGTCTCTGCTGTCCGAATCCCCACCGCCCAGCTTCACCAAAACCAGCTTCAATAGCTGAGACAGTTCCGGGTCCCTGCCCTTCCTCTTACCCGCCTTATTGCGGTTATAAGCCATAACTCTCACTTGTAATTAATGTGACACGACAATGCTCAAAATACACTACATACTTTTAAATGTGCAAACTCAATTACAACACTGTAAAATTAGAGACTTTATATCAAGTGTCTATACCACCTGATGCTGTAGCAAGCACTGTAACAGTTTGTAAATGACACCAATGCAAATTACATGCTATGCACTTTGTAAATGAATCACCATCCTATATTTACCAGAAACTGCATATCAATTACTTACACAATTTGTCATACCTTGTATCAAATACTATATCACTGCAAATCTTACCCCCAATGACACCACTTACCCTGCACAATGGACGTTCCTGGCCCAGACCAGGCTAACGTTGTGTGAACAAACGAGGGACCACTTCGTTAGGTCAGGAAGGCCCAACCAAAGCACCAAGCGCACCAGAGGAGCAAGGCACTTAGGGCCAGATGTAGCAAAGGGTTTTTCCCATTCTGTGTCAATGGGAAAATGTGTTCGTACATATGGCCCCTAGGCCCGTATTTAAACTTTTTTAGCGCTGCATTTGCGCCACTTTTTAACGCAAAAGCGGCGCAAGCTTACAAAAAACAATTGTAATTTGAAAGTTTGCGCCACTTTTGCGTCAAAAAATGACGCAAATTAGGCGCAAAATTTTTTTTTATTTTTAGGTGTTGAGTAATTATTTATAGGAACCAGCAGTGACTAACTAAAAGCACTACCCAATCCAGATACAATTACATCAATTGCCTCTCTTTATAATCTCTATGCCCTCCCACTACAGCACACGGAGTCGGCTACACTGCTACGTTATTCTCTTCACAAAACGCGATGCGCTTTAATCACAATTTGTCCCGCAGCGCGAAGTGCTTGGCAGATTCGCGCTTGACTAGTTGTGGGGCGATAATGACTCCCTTCCCTAACCCAGGCCGCGTGCCTTTATCGCAGCAAGCACCAGGGAGCGCAGACAGGAATCTATCTACCACAGCGCTCCCGCCCTTTCCTGATCAAAACCCTCAACCCAAGCCTCCAAGTGCTCGGGGACCGGCCCAAAAACCTGGGAACCAGTGCTCCATAATCAGCAGAGGTGGGGCCGTGAACGCCGACCGAGGCTGAAGGGGCCTCAGTGTTCGCGAAGGCGATGTCTTCCTTGGAATCGGGACGCAAGTACCCAGGGACCGATGATCAGCAGAGGGGGAATCAGTCCTCATGCAGGTGATGCCGGAAGAAGTCCTTGCGGGGTGAAGGCCGTATCCTAAAGATCCCTTCTGGTTTGCTGGAAGTGCCGGCAGCATACATTGAAATGGCGTGGGACAGATGTGCCCTCAGTGTGTGGGACTCTCAGTTTTAATGAAAGTGTAGTTTCAGTTTCTTGCAAGAGCCTGGTGCCCTCAGGTTTAAAGACGGGGTCAGGTCTGATTTGCTGCCGCCGTCTTGAGCCATCTGTTGTAAATTAAGTGTAGGCCAGGACTGCTGCATTGTTTGAGGTGTTCGGTGTTAATTATACTGCACTTCTGCTTTGCTAACACTGTTTGGATGTCAGAGCTTTAATGGCAGTCAGTTTCAGGAGCGCTCAATTCAAAAAACAGTACCGTTCTGCATTGCTGTGGCAGTTTGGAGCTTTCACAATAAATAATAGTGCAAACTGGTTGGCTTCCGTTGTCTTTTGTGCTCTGTTTTAGTGGTACTGCAGTTCTGTTGTTTTTTGGCCTGTGTCTGGGCAGTTACTTCTAATGACAGTGCAATTCTGCTTTGTAGCTAGTGTCTGGGTCCCTCAGTATTGAGCATACTGGTCTGGTTTGTTGCCAGAACTTGGAGCAATGGATTTTAACAAAGGTGTAGTTCTGTTCTGCTGCCTTGTGTGTGGCTCGGATTTGCTGCCGGTATCTGGTGTCCTCACATTTAATAATAGGTCAGACCTGCTTTGCTGCCACTACCTGTGGCTTTCATTGTTAATGAACATAAAGATCTGGTTCGCCGCAGAGTCTGAAGCTATAGGCTTTAATGAGGGAGTAGATTTGTACTGCTGCATTGTGTGCGGTTCAGATTTTCTGCCAGTATCTGGTGTCATCGGGTTTAATTGCGGGTCAATTTGCTTTGCTGTCACTCTCTGGGGCTTTCAGTGTTTATGAGCATACAGATCTGGTTTACTGCTAGTGTCTGGAGCCATAGATTTAAGAAAGGTGTAGTTCTGTTCTTCTGCATTGTGTGCTGTTCAGATTTGCTGCTGGTGACTGGTGTCCTCAGGTTTAATAACAAGCCAGGTCTGCTTTGCTGCCACTGGTAGGGCTTTCAGTGTTAATGAACATACATGTCTGATTTGCTGCCGGTGACGGAAGTCACTGATTTTGATATTAATGCTGTAGTTCTGTGCTGCTGTATGTGTGTGGTTCAGATTTGCTGCCGGTGTATTTTCTTAGCTTGAAATCACCAGTAGGAGCAAATGTGTTTTTTTACAAGAAAAAGCAGAAAATCCAGTTAAGGTCATACACAGCAACGGATAGCTTGGCTCCCGTCTTTCAATTACCATTGAACACAAGATAAAGTGAAGTGTTTGACACACTTCACATTTTCCAACTAACGATGATTATAAACAAAGAAAAGTGGAATGTTGTAGCACCCGTTTAACACACTGTCCGTTATACAACAATGAACGAAAGAACCCTTATGAGTCTTTTACAACACATTGTGTGAGTACTCAGCATTTATAGCATCCAATAAAATCTGACATACTGGGAATTACAATTTATTGGGTGGGATTAATAGCACATATTCTGCTTTGTTTATTTTTAAATTGGAATAGCATGCAGATTTCGGTAGTTACCAAATCTAAATCTCTAAACCCTGAAAATACCAGGGCTTTTTCCTCTGTTAAATTCCATCATGTTTGACCTGCTTAAATTTAAAGCAGAGTGCAAACTTAACAGACTCGTTAAATCTCGTGCAATAAACACTGCAGCACTGAACATTGCGATCCTTGTGCAAAAGGGAGCTTGTTCAGGGATTACAATTTAATGGGCACTTGTCATCAGGCTCTAGGTGTCTGGGCGAGTTCTGGGTATGCATCGATGTTCACGAGGGGCACAATTTAGGAATGTAACGACCGAGTTGTTACCACTAATGCCTTTGCCACGAATGCATTAACAACGATTTTTTCTTGTAAAGGCATTCCTGGTAAAGGCATTATTGATAGGCATAAATCCAGCATGCGTCCCCCCTGCCCCCCCACCCCCACCCCTAAACATTACCGCAACCTCCCACCCCCTCCCATAAAACCACGCCAACCCCCCACCCTTGCCCCTAAAACTACCCCAACCCCCTACCTCATCCCTAAAATTACCGCAACCCCCACCCTGCCCCATAACAACCCCAAACCCCCACCCCATCCCTGAAACCTAAAGTACCCCAACCCATACCCCTTAAACCTAAAACCACCCGCCACTAAAACTACCCCGAGCCCCCCACCCTGCCCCTAAAACCTAACCCCCCCCAACCCTCCCACCCCGCCCCTAAAATTACCGACCCCCCAACCCGCCCCTAAAACCACCCCAACCCCACCCCTAAAACAGCCCCAACCCCCACCCCATCCCTAAAACCTAAACTACCCCAACCCCCACCCCTGAAACCTAAAACCACCCCAACACCCCGCCCCTGAAACTACCCTGAGCCCCCCACCCTGCCCCTAAAACCTAAACCCCCCAACCCGCCCCTAAAATTAACCGACCCCCCAACCCACCCCTAAAACCTAAAACCACCCCAACCCCACCCCTAAAATTACTGCAACCCCTCACCCTCCCCTAAATCCTAAAACCACCCAAATCCCCACCCCTAAAACTTAAACCACCCCAATCCCCCATCCCACCCCTAAAAACCTAAACTACCCTGACCCTCCACCCCCAAATACTAAAAATACCTGACCCCCACCCCACCCCTAAAACTAAAAATACCCCTCCCAAACCTAAACCGCCCAACCCCCACCCCTAAAACTAAAAATACCCGACCCCCCACCCTCGCCCCTAAAACTAAAAATACCACTCCCATCCCTCCCCACCCCTAGACCTAAACCGCCTGACGCCCCCTCCCCTAAAGCTCAAACCCAACCCCCCACCACATCCCTAAAACTAAAACCCCAACCCCCCACCCCGCCCTTAAAACTAAAAATACCCTGACCCTCCACCCCCACCCCTAAAACCAAAACCTCAACCCACGCCCCTAAAACTAAAACCCCCGACCCCCACCCCCACCCCTAAAACTAAAAATATCCCGCACCTAAAACTAAAATCCCCGAGCCCACACCCCGCCCCTAAAACTAAAAATACCCCAACCACCTAAAACTAAAACCCCAACTCCCCACCCTGCCCCTAAAACTAAAAATAACCCTCTCCTCCTGCCCCTAAACCTAAACCGCCCAACGCCATCTTCCCTAAAACTAAAACCCCAACCCCCCACCCGCCCCTAAAACTAAAACTACAGCCCCCACCCCTAAAACAAAAAATACCCCAACTACCACCCCGCCCCTAAAACTAAAACCCCAGCCCCCACCCCTAAAACAAAAAATACCCCAACTACCACCCCGCCCCTAAAACTAAACCCCCCACCCCACCCCTAAAACTAAAAATACCCCGACTCCCCTTAAAATAAAACCCCACCCCCCACCCGACCCTAAAACTAAATATACCCCGACCCCCGGCCCCTAAAACAGCCCCACTTACCTGACTGATCGCGTCGTCCTCCTCAGCCAACTCCCTTGTTATGTGCCTTAACCACGCATGTGTGTGGTTCAGCACATGCTTGGTTAAGGCACAAAACAACGAAGTCGTGGTTAACAAAAGTGTTGTTCCGCTTTCATTGTCCACGACTTCGGTGTTACGGAGTCGTCCTTCAGGGCGTTTCCCCAATTAAGAGCTCTTGAATTGAGAATGAAAGCAGTACAGAGTCCTCACTGCTTTTGTCTCTAGATTATAAGCGTGTTCATCCTACGTCCTCATTCAGTCCTTGGCCTCCGCGGAGTGCACAAGCAATGGTCATATATGTACCATTTGTAATTTTGATTCTATGGGGAAATGTGTGAAGCTGTTGAATTACTGATAGCATCAGAAAACACTGAAATGCAGTCTTTACAGGCGTGAGGATCTGCGCGTGCATGTTCTTTGGGACAGCGAGAGAACAATGAAATGGAGGAGATGAAAGAAAATACATCAGAAGAGACTGGAGACAGTAATTAAGATGTATGGCAAGGTACCACCTGCCATATTTTATTTTCAAACAAACATCAAATTAAAATTAATCATCACTTAAAACATTTATACCTAGTAACCCCATCATAGTTACAGCTTAATTTGTGTGTAGATGTCTAGCCTTAACAGAGATGCTAATAGATCTGGTTTCCTATCACTAATTAAATTCAGTTGCTGCATATCCACACAGTGACTGCGGATGAGATCATGACTTGCCCCGATGGTGACTCCCAGTCTCGGATCCACCCCTCAGGCTGAGTGGCACAGAGGTAGGTGCCTCCCCATGGGAGAGCCCCCACCCCCTGCAACCCTTCTGGGTGCAAACTTTGTGTAGGGGGCCAGCATACACACCAGGATCTTAACTCGGATGCCCCCTCCACCCTTTCAGACTCCCACCCCCCAAGGGCCAGTGCTAGCTTCGTGCCAACTGCGCATGTGCTGGTGGTTGGTCCTAAGAGACCAGATGCAAGTGATCGCTCACAACCCTCGCGCCCCTGGATGTTGCCTTCGATTCCCTGCCAGCATGTCCTGGAGGGTCCTGTGACCTTGGTGTCCTGCTCAAGTAAGAAAGGTAAGTGAATTGCCCCACCAATCATGATCTCACCCTACCACAGGCTACCACAAGCTAACATAGTAGACCTACTATCTGCCCCACCCCACAGTCACTCCCCTGCTGTGGGTGGTGCACCAACCAAGCCAAGAAGTTCTCCAGAAGGACACTTCTGATATAGAGTTCACCAGCTTGCCGCACATAAGAGTGGCCGGTGACCCAAACATCCGTGATCCCCTCAGCTCCTACATACACAGGAACCCTCAGGACATCTGACTGGCCACTTCATTCCCCACACCACACACCTAACAGAAATAGAGGGAAAAGACACACAGTATGAGGCAAAGCACTTAAAGCATATAGAGTCTCACATAAAGTTTATAACAGTCTGAGGACCACCTGCCAATCCTCTGCACAGCTGCATCTGAGAACCCCATTGCCACGGCAGCCATGGCTGCCCCGATTCTGAAGGAATGAGTTCTGAACTCAGATTAATCAATACTCACTGCAGACAAAATGTGCTTCAGTATTTTTGAGAATAGGTACCTAGTTAGTAGGGTGCCATCCGCGTGGAATAACAGAGGCCCCTCCACCCCACCCCCCAGGGCTGCTGGGTTATGAAGACCTCTAGCTTGTAGGCCAGACATCACACACAGCCACAGACTGTACGCAAAAGGACATGTCCCTGCTTGATCAACCTTAGAATAGGGAATGTTAATAGCCAGGGTCCGGGGCCTGTTCCACCCATTGGATGTCCATCAGCTGTAGCCCTCCCTCAGTATCCCTCTTGCTTCTGGCAACCAACTCACTAAGTCTGAGGGCCCCATAAAAGGCAAGGATAAATGCCACCCTGAATAGGATGACCTCCCTGGGGGGCTCCATATCCCTCCAAGAGCCCCCAAGATGGCGGCCAGCTTGGTCATCTCAATGGGGTGCCTAGAATCCAGTCTAGGCCCTTCCAACCATGGGAATGATCTGCAAGGTGAAAATAAGTTGCCCCACTAGCCCTTGCAGCTGATGGATTGTGGCCTTCTTAACTCTCAAACATGCCTTCAAGGCTTGGGAGAAAACGTCAACCTTCCCCATCGGAAGCCAGGACACCCCTGCCATGGAATCAAATTCAATTACTAGAAACTCAATCATGGTGGCTGAGTCTACTGCCTTGCCCTGTGCTAGTGGGACCTCAAACTCCCCAATCAGTCTCTGAAAGATCCTCAAAGCTTCAGGCACTGCTCAGAGGTAGGAGGGCAAAGGAGCAGAAAATCATAAAGGTAGTGAAACACCCACTGATGTCCCAATGTCTGCCTGAAAACCCATTCAAGAAATCTGCTAAATTTCTCAAAATAGGAACAGGACATGGAGTAGTCCATTGGCATACACTAATCATAGTAGTAGGCCCCCTTGAACTGGGGAGATGGATATCTCTCAGATGGACAAGCAGCAGCCGGAAGCAGACTCAATATCAGATTTAGCCATCACAGCCCCAGCTCACAGAGCATCTGGATTGCTTGAACCAGGACACGTATTTGACTGAGCATGACGACCTGTCAATAGCTTCATTTACAGAACGGCACATTGGGAGCCGACAGGTTGTGGATCAATCTGAACTCCCCTGGTTCTTTCATAGGGAGCACCCCCCAGTGGAAAACAGACAAAGTCACCCATAGGGACTAGATCAAAGGACCTGTTATGTGCCCCAAACTCAGGTCATTTAGAATCTTTGCCCTTGCCACACCCGGGTTGGATCTGAGAGACTGCTGGTTCCTACATAGGGAACCCACATAGGTGGTCATTACGACCCTGGCGGATTACTTCCGCCAGGGCCGCGGGACGCGGTGCACCGCCGACAGGCCGGCGGTGCCCCGCGGGGCATTCTGACCGCGGCGGCTTAGCCGCGGTCAGAGAAGGGAAACCGGCAGTCTCCCGCCGGTTTCCCGCTGCCCCCAAGGAATCCTCCAAGCCGGCGCAGCTTGCTGCGCCGGCTTGGGGATTCCGACTCCCCCTCCCGCCATCCAGTTCCTGGCGGTTCTCCCGCCGGGAACCGGATGGCGGGAGGGGGAGTCGCGGGGCCCCTGGGGGCCCCTGCAGTGCCCATGCCAACGGCATGGGCACTGCAGGGGCCCCCGTAAGAGGGCCCCAAAATGTATTTCACTGTCTGCATAGCAGACAGTGAAATACGCGACGGGTGCAGTAGCACCCGTCGCACCTTCCCACTCCGCCGGCTCGATTACGAGCCGGCTTCATGGTGGGAAGGTCGTTTTCCCCCTGGGCTGGCGGGCGGCCTTTCGGCGGCCGCCCGCCAGCCCAGGGGAAAACTTGGAATACCCTCCGCGGTCTCTGGACCGCGGAGCGGTATTCCTGACGCGCAACATTGACTGGCGGCCTCCGCCGCCCGTCAATGTTGGAATGAGGGCCATAGCCTGCTGCCGGGATCCTAGAGCACTTCTTAAAACCCTCATATAATATCTGAGCAGCCGTCTGGTTAATTAACCATTAAGCCAAGGGATCATTGTTATTAATTTATCTGGCGTGGGAGCTTTGCTATAATCCAAGTTGTCATTTCTACTTCTTGCTGCCTTTATCTCTGGATTTTTAAAACTCTTAGATTCAGGGTGGGAGGCCTGACCACAGAACGATCAGCAATGTTTTTAGAATCCACAGGTCCCAGGAGGCTGGGAGCAGGTGCGTTGTTTAAAATCCCAGCATGCCCCTTTCTTGGGCCCCTCCACTGGGTTACTGGTGGACCCTGACCCTTCCTGATAGGGGTGACCTGCTGTATCTTGCGGCCGATTCATATATCATAGCCAAGTGATTATATTAATCTGGTCCCATCCCAGGGTGGGCGTATTGACTTTAATCCTCCTAAACTCCTTATCATAATTCCTACAGGCCGTAGTGCCATATTCATCATGCGCACTCACAGTTCAGTTCAGATAACAAGCCAGCTCTCAATGCTCTGCCAAGATAGCCTGATGGGTTGAGAAACCCCTGTCCCAATTAACCAAAGTCTTGTCAACCTTCTTCTTATGAGTCCAATGACCGCGTTCCCTAGAGTGCCCAAATTCTTAGCAACGCTTAACACCCTCTTTCTCAGACTTATCAACCAGCAGATCAAAAGTGTCTGCCTAAGTCCCTTTCCATATTTTTCTTTCACCTTCATTGGCAAATGCAAACCCAACCACTCATTTCACAGATCAAATATCACCCAAACCCAGAGAGGACAAAGAGGGCCCAGTACATGTATTCCGCGACCCCTGCCAGCATTACCTGCAGCTTGGGCTAAAAAATGCTATCAAGTGGCCAGTGCGGACCACTTCATAGCATTTTTTTCTTACTTCTGCGAGAGGGAAAAGAAACACAGATGGAGAGTGCTAGGGGGAAAAGAAACATGGACAGGAAGGTGGGGGAGAAAATTCAGGATGGGGCCTGTGGGTGACGGAGATAAAAGGGCTATGACACGCCAGCATTGACAGTGTCATATAGCTTTTTTTTTAAAAGAAAGAAAGATTACCTGAATCACAGTGCAAGCGCGATGGCTAGGGGACGCAAACTAATTATGTTTATTTCATCTGTGCTTGGTCCATGCACCACTGAGAGAAAAGTAAGTGATGCATAGAAAGAAAGAGATGTCTAAGGCAGCAGGCAGAGTGAGAACTCTGCAAACAAATGTAAGCAATGGGTGGGTTCCAAGCTCATTACAGAATACAAGAGTCTCACAAGTACATGCACTAGCCCATGCTTATGCAGGCATGAGCTAAGAAGCGAGAGTGCAAGCGCTAGCACATGCTCACGCATTCTTGACCTAAAAAGAAAGCATGTGTCCCATCACAATTACAACTCTAGATGAAAGGTCATGCTATTCGACTGCCCTGATGTGATGTCACTGTTAGGTTCTAATGCTAACATGTAATGATGTTCTGTTGTGTTATTTTATGTCACGTGCTGTTAGGATGTGGTTTTGTCATGCTATGTTGCTGTGTTACACAGTTGCTATGATACTGTGTTATGGTGTGTTACATTGTCTTTACACAGCATGTTACAACATTATGGCCCTCATTACAACCCTGGCAGTAAATCCCACCTACCGCCGTGCTGACAGCCGCCAACATACCATGGCCACTGCGGAAATCTGCAACAGGTGACCACATATCGTAATCCGCCACAATACAGACATCCACACAAGTCTGTCACACCAAAGGTCAGTGATAAACTGGCGATAGCAAAACCTACACCGTTACGCCAACAGGAATACGCCCACACTATCATGACCCACAAATTAATGCAGCAGTCATTCAACCGCGGTAATCCATTGGCGGTACACACCGCTGCGCTCAAAATACACACACATTTACAAAACACAACCACATTGAACAATTCAAAATACACACACGTGATACACATACACACACCACACCCACACACTCAGACCACTATAAAACACTCACCCACGTTATCCACAACCCCTTACAATGACTTTTTTGTAAGAAGCAGAGAGAGTGAGAGAATAGCAAACACAACCCCAGCATCCACAGGCACACAACACCATCACTCATACAACATCCATGCACCTCAAAGAACACATCCCAACACAACACATCACACAGCACAACAAACATCACCTCACACATCACCCACACCACATTATGGCACCTCAAAGACACCCCAGGTTTTCTGAGGAGGAGCTTAGGGTCATGGTGGAGGAAATCATCCGGGTAGAGCCACAGCTATTGGGATCACAGGTGCAGCAGACGTCCATTGCCAGGAAGATGGAGCTATGGCAGAGAATTGTCAACAGGGTCAATGCAGTGGGACAGCACCCCAGAACACGGGATGACATCAGGAAGAGGTGGAACGACCTACGGGCGAAGGTGCGTTCAGTAGTATCTAGACACCAGGTAGCTGTACAGAGGACTGGCGGTGGACCCCCACCTCCACCCCCACAACTACCAACATGGGAGCAGCAAGTCTTGGCGATCAGGCATCCTGAGGGCCTTGCAGGAGTAGCAGGAGGACTGGACTCTGGTAAGTCAAATCTTTACTACTGTATCCCCCACCCTACCTGCATGCCATCACAAACTCCTACCCTCACATCCATCACCCCAACACCTCACAGATACCCCACTATCACAACCCACACATCCCAATACCAAGCCCTGCATGTAACACCAATGCATAGACACCCATCACAGACCTGCATGGACACCCATCACCAAAGCATGTCCAGTAGAGAGACTCACCCAGGCCACAAAATCACCACTCACACAAGGGCCCAGGAAATGATGCTAGCACAGGAGTAGAGGGAAACTCACCCATTGCACAAGGTGGCACACACAGATACAATAACTATGCATTTACACCCCAACAGGACCCCTACCCAACCTCACCAGACAAGAGGTGCCAGCCATATCCAGTCGTCCCACAGAAGAGGCCCACAGTGACGACAGCAGCTCTGCATGCCTGGATCAAGATGACCAGCCTGGCCCATCAGGGACCTCTGGACAGTCGGTTCCCCTGCCACAGTCCCAAACCACCACTGAACCTCCCCCCTCAGGAAACACCACCACAGCACCCACCCAGCGGGCCCATGCCACTGTCCCCAGGACACGTCAATCAGCAGTGTGTCCACCACTACAGGGACCCCATTCAAGCCCACTAACCCAAGACAATCAGGGACCTGGGATCAGTGGCAGTGGGCACACGGTTCAGGAGACAGAGGCACAGGACAACAGGGAAACTGGGAGGACTGCTGTGTGACAGGGAGAGGACAGGCCCAGGGAACCCACTCTACAGGAGGCACTCTCAAACATCATGGGAGCATACCATTATTCCCAGGAGACCATGGGCACAGTACTGGCCAAGTTTCAGGAGAATCAGCGGCTGCAGGAGGAACAGTACCTGGGGATCAGGGAGGACTTGAAGTCCATTAACACCACCCTGGTCACTATTGCAGGGTTGCTGGCAGACATGGCCAACACCATGAGGGAGACAGTGGCACACCAACGGGCCCCTGACACTAGCCCGAACGATGAACAGCACTCCACATCCGCCGGCGCTAGTGGACAGGAGGTCCCACCACAGGACCAACAGGCCACCAGCCCTCCCACCCCCTGCAGAAGGAGAACCACCCCGCAAACAGTCCCTGCGATCCAGGCACAAGAGAGAGAACATTTCCAAGACCCCTGCCAGGAAATAAGACTCTCCTGATTGTCACCCTTCTGTTCCACTATGTCACCCTGTCCACCTTGAACTGCCATTGCTCCACTTCCTATGCCCCCTTGGACAATGCACCTGTGATACCAAGAGACTGGACTCTACCATGGACATTCCTCCACCATCACTCCAGCCCATTGTAATACCCCGTCCACTGATTAGCACTTAAATAAACACCCTTGAATCACAAAACAATCTGGAGTCAGTCTGTACTTTCACAAATGTGTTATTACAACCTCTCTGACAAATATCAATTGCAGTGTTCATTTGCACATACCAAAGTATGACAGTTGTTGGGCATCAGTAAACATAGCAGAAGGCCGAATGTGGTACCCAGATCTGTGAAAAGGAAATCCAAAGTGGACTGTCAGGGTCCATACACAGAGGTAAAAAATGCAATGTCCTACAGCAGTCTGATATGAGAGGAGCAGTGCCAGTCTCTTACCTGTGTCTTGCTGGAAGTATTGCATGATGATGTTGTTTTGGTTGTCTATATCTTCTTCTTCTGCCTCTTCTACTACACTGTCCACAGGCTCCACAGCTGCCACAAGACCAACATCAGGCCCATCCTCCTGCAGAAAAGGCAGCTGGCGTCGCAAAGCCAGGTTGTGCAACATACAGCATGTCACGATGATCTGGCACACCTTCTTCGGTGAGTAGTATAGGAAGCCACCTGTTAAATGGAGGTACCGGAATCTGCACTTCAGAAGGCCGAAAGTCCGCTCTATATTACGCCTAGTTCGCCCATGTGCTTCATTGCAGCGTTCCTCTGCCCTTGTCCTGGGATTCCTCACTGGGGTCAGTAGCCATGACAGGTTGGGGTAACCAGAGTCACCTGTAAATATCGAGGGGTATCTGTTAGACATACACTAACCATTAGGGACTACCCCAAACCCAGACACCTATTCAAACTGTGTGGGGACCTTGGCCTCACCTATTATCCACACACAGTGCCTCTGGAGTTGGCCCATCACATAAAGGATGCTGCTATTCCTCAAAATGTAAGCATCATGCATAGAAACCAGGATACTTGGCATTCACATAGGAGATGTACTGGTCTGCCAAACACACCATCTGCACATTCATAGAATGGTAGCTTTTGCAGTTTCTGTACACCTGCTCATCCCTGCGGGGTGGGACAAATGCCACATGTGTACCATTAATGGCACCAATGATGTTGGGGATATGTCCCAGGGCATAGAGGTCACCTTTCACTGTGGGCAAATACTCCACTTGGGGGAAACCGATGTAGCTGCGCATGTGTTTCAGCAGGGCAGACAAATTCTGGACAACACATTAGAGAACATTGGCTAAGACATCCCTGATGCCATGGCCACTGTTGTTTGAAAGGAAACACTGGCCAGGAAATGGAGCACTGACATGACCTGCACTAGAGGGGGGATTCCTGTAGGATTGTCGGATAGCTGACATCAGGTCTGGCTCCAACTTGGCACACAGTTCATGGATTGTGGCACGATCAAGTCTGTAGGAGATAATGATGTGTCTGTCTTCCATTGTTGACAGGTCCACCAGGGGTCTGTACACTGGAGGATGATGCCATCTCATCATCTGCCCCAGCGGATGTGCCCTATGGAGGAGAAGGATGAGCAGAGGGTCATATACCACATAGGTAGCACAAGGGTGTTTTGCACTATTGTGATTTAATCTGTGTGTGGTGCTGTCTGTCCGTATTCTGGCCCAAAAGTGCTGTGATGCAGTTAGGTGCCCTGCCATGTGCCCCCCTGTAATGGCGGCTGCCTGACCTGTAAGTAGGGACAAGGGGAAATGAGGTAACTGCGGTAGTGTTGTGCAGCATCGCGATAGGCAGACGAAGACCTCTGCGCAATTCAGCATTGGTTATCATTGGGCCCTATGGGTTCCAGGAGGCAATGACAATGTACGCCGGCGGTGACGGTACGCACCGCCACGGACGTGGCCACCATTTTCTATCTTTTCACTCACTTGATGCCTGACCTTCAACAGGAGAGGACCTACACTGCAAGTGCTGCTGTGACCTGAGAATGGAAGCAACAATGGCTACAGTGTCTGGGGAAAGGGCTCCTGCCTTCATCACGGAGAAGTTGGACAAACTGGTGGATGGGGTCCTCCCCCAGTACAGGCTACTCTACGGTCCTCTAGACAAACAGGTGAGTACACTGTGTGCATGGTGGATGTGACATTAATGTATGGAGTGGCGTGGATGGAAGATAAATGAGGGATGGGGGCGGCTGTGGCCTGTATGTGAGGATGGTCAGTGTATGTGTTTCAGGCCAGGGTTGGGAAGTTGTGGCCAATGAATAAGAATAACCGGACGGGGAGTAAAATCTATTCTTACTTTACCTTTCCTGTACGTCAGCGCCCACCAGAAGAAGGGTATTTAGCGTGCCATCACAAAGGAAGTGCGGACCCTGTGGGTCTATCATACACATAGCACCCACTGCCGCAAGAGATGGGAGGACCTATGCCGCTGGAGCAAGAAGACGGCAGAGGCCCAGCTGGGGATGGCCTCCCAACGTGGAAGGGGAGCCCGTCGCACCATGACCCCCCTGATGTACCAGATCCTGGAGGTGGCATATCTGGAGTTGGATGGGCGCTTGAGGGCATCACAACAGCCACAAGGGGGGTGAGTACAGTCTCATTCAGCTGACTCTGCACGCTTTATGAGGTGTCTGGGTGGGGGAAGTGGGCTGCAGGTTCCCCTAGGCCAGGGCGAACTTGGTAGGGTAGGTCCCTTGTTAGGCAGGCTCTGTGGCACTCAAACCCAAATAGTGGTAGTGGCCATCTAAAGCTAGTCAGCCTCCTGTGGGTTCCAGGTGTGCAGCAAATGGGCTTAGGCACAGTCCCCCATGGGCAGGTGATTTTCCTAAGAACTGTTAGTGCATGGCCTAGTGCATAGGGCTGCTCCCTGTGTGTTGTGTCTGCCAACGGTGGTGTTGTTGCTGGCATTGACCATGTGTCTCCTCTGTCTTCCCCCCCTTTTTATTTTGTCACCCTCTCCTTGTGTGCATTAGTATCATCTGGCGGAGGAGCAGTGGCACCGGAGCAGGAGGGAGCTGCAACCCCCATGGCCCAGGAGGGTGAATGTACGGAGTCTGAAGGCACCAGTGGGGCGGAGGGTGAGGGGAGCTCCACGATGGGGGCAGGAGGGGACACCAGCGACAGCGACTCCTCCTCTGATGGGAGCTCCCTTGCGGTGGCGGGCACCTCTGTACCAACCGCAACAACAGGTACAGCCACCACCCCCATACCAGCACGGCCCTCCCAGCAGCCCCTCAGTGTGATTCCTGTGCCTGCTCACCCAGGAGGGTGGGCATCTCCTTCGCCCAGGCACCTCAGGCCCTGCCCCAGCCGCCCTGCTGCTCTCAGTGAGGAGGCTATTGACCTCCTGAGATCCCTCACTGTTGGACAGTCAACCATTTTGAATGCCATCCAGGGTGTAGAGAGGCATTTGCAACAAACAAATGCATACCTGGAGGGCATTCACTCTGGTGTGGCGGCCCAGCACAGAGCATTTCAGTCTCTGGCCTCAGCACTGATGGCAGCCATTGTCCCTGTGTCCAGCCTCCCCCCTCCAACCTCCACTACCCCAACCCAATCCCCTCTACCTCCACTTATCCCAAGCACTCCATCAGACCAGCATGCACACACATCAACACACAAAAGTGGCTCAGGCAAACATAAGCACCACACATCCCACAGGCGCTCACACAAGCACCATACCCATGCAGACACACCAACATCCACTGCCTCCACTGTGTCCCCCTCCTTCACGCCCCCCACCTCCCTCCCAGTCTCATGTCCACTCACACCTGCATGCACTACATCCTCAGCCACTACCTCCATTACCAGCATGACCATCACAACACACCACTCACACCCACTACCATGCACACGTCCCCTGTGTCCTCTCCCAGTGTGTCTGTGAGCCCTCCTCCCAAAGTACACAAACGTAGGCACACCCCACTTAACAGGCATCCACCTCACAACATCCTCCAGCCCATGCACCTTCACCCAAACTCAGCAGATGTACGCATCCTACAACCACTACCACTTCCTCCACTCCCAAACACCCTCCATCTTCCCATCCCAGTGTGTCTAAAAAACTTTTTCTAGCTTCCATTGACCTCTTCCCTACACCTCCCCCCGGTCCTTCCCCTAGGGCCAGGATGTCCAGATCCCAGCCCAGCACCTCAGCCACAAACTCCTCGTCCAGTGTGGTCCCTGCAAGTCTGGGAACATTGAAGGCGGCACCCATCAGGGCTGCCAGTGTGCCACCTAGTGAGGCCAAGGACCACCCTATTCTGCCAGCTGCCAAGGTAAAGAAGGGGCCCGCATGCTGTAGAGAGAAGCCGCACCAACCACCCAGCAAGGCCTCTTACAGGACCAAAGAGGACAGTGGAAAGGTCCCAGCAGCGACTTCCAAGGTGGGGAAGGGACACATGGGCAAAGAGAAGTCAGCTGAGGGCACAGAGCCTCCGGGTGAGGGCGTGGTGTCAGCCCTTCTGCAAGACAGACCAGCAACCTGTACGGCAGTGGCCACCGCCGCAACGACCGCCACCTGCACCGCCACCTGCACGTCTGCTGCCTCTACTACAGTCACCAGCATCAACCCCAGTGGGCACCCTTTCGAGACTGCAGGAGATGGCCAGGTGTCTCCCTCCACAAGTTCAGACACCTGCACCACTGGCAGCATCTCCGCCGCAGACACTGCCGCAGCCACTGCCACCTGCCCCGCAACATGCCCAGCCAGTGCCACTACAGCGGACATCAGCAGCATCTGAAATGGGCAGCCATCCGAGGCTGCTGGAGACGTCCTGGACCCTGCACACACTACATGAGGCACCACAACCAGCACTGGCACTACCAGCAGTTGGCAGGCTAAGTCGCCACAGGGTGGAGTGTGTCTCTGCCTCCATGGAGTATCATGCTACCTGTTCCCTGAAAATCTCATGGTTCAGACAACCAGGTGAGGGAATGGGAACTGCCACACCCCAGGTGCAGCATCACTGGGCACCAAGCCCCCTCCAGAACCAGTGGAGAACAACATCCACTACCCCAGTCCTTGGCAGGATTAAGCACTCTGGGCGCCAAGCCCCCTCCAGAAGCAGTGGAGGACAGCATCCACTACCCCAGTCCTTGGCAAGATGAAGCACTCTGAGCACCAAGCCCCCTCCAGAAGCAGTGGAGAACAGCATCCACTACCCCAGTCCTTGGCAGGATGAAGCACTCTAGGCACAATGCCCCCTCCAGAACCAGTGGGCAACCCACCCACTTGAGAGACTGTGGCTTTGCACTCCCCAGGACCAAGCAGTGGGCAACCCACCCACTTGAGAGACTGTGGCTTTGACCTCCCCAGGACCAGGCAGTGGGTAACCCACCTACTTGAGAGACTGTGGCTTTGTACTCCCCCAGGACCAGGGAGTGGGCATGAAGCCCCCTCGAGGAGCAGTGGCGTCATTCCATCATCCGGCTGAGGTGCCCCCCCTTCCACCTGAGGTGCCTGTTTTTTTTCGACCTGATGCCCCTGTAGTGTTCTCTCCATTTTGAGGCAGGTGTCATGTATGGGCTTCGCCCATGCTTTTTCGGACCGCTGGCCCATGGACATTTCATGGAACAGTATACGGACTTGTGTACTTGCTGTAAATATTTGTATACATTGATCATTTAAAGTTATCTTGGCCTATCTGATTTTTCGATTATTACACTCGTTACATTCATTGCATTTGGTCCTTGCGTTCTTCCAGGGAGTTACGGGGTGTATATGTAATGTTGATCCATGTATTTGTGTATATGGTGTTGGGGGTGAGGGTGTGGTTGGGGATATTGCATGTTGCGTGTGTGTGTCACTCTCTCTTTCCTCCCCCCTCCCCTGTGTTGTAGGTGTAGTACTTACCGTGGTCGTCGCCGCCATCTTTGATGTTCCTGGTAGATGAGGAGGTAGACCAACATGGGCAGGACCTGTAGTTCGGGCTCCATGGCGTCCCGGTTCCTCGTTGGGTATCGTGAGGTGTGTGGTTTCCGTTCTAAAGACTGTTTCCACCATGCTTTTGAAGGCGTTAGTACTGCCCCGGAAAATCTGGCGGATTGGTGCCTTGTAACAGTGTGGGCGGTACATTGTCTTCCACCTGTCTGTTGGAGGTTACCACAGCGGTGTTTGTTGCTACTGCCGTGGCGGTCGGAATGTTAAAGTGGCTGTCTGTGTTTGCAGTTTCCGCCATGGTCGTGATTCCACTATTTTTTACCGCCGGCCTGTTGGTGGTATTTCATGCCGCTTTGTCACCGACCGCCAGGGTTGCAATGAGGGCCTATGTATTCAATTAGCTAGTGTGTTATATTGTTGTGTTTTACTGTTGTTATGACGTCACATCATGTGTTAATAATTTCCATCCAGTTATGTGCGTTGGTGTTATAGGGCCGGATCTATCATGCATTTTTTCAATTGCAAACAGCCCCATTGTTCCGTTTGCAATTGCAAAAATGCAGTTTGGTATGAATGAATTCCAATTTGTCTTTCAGTAAGTTGTTACCGAGTCCCAAATTGGAATTGTGACTACATACCAATTCGGTATTAGGGAGGGGCGTGTCAAGGGCATCCCTTCCTAATACCGAATTGCAGCGGTATGTAGGGATGTTTTGTGACCGAAATACAGTCGCAAAACATTTGCACCTTCAAGTAGGTGGTAATCCATTCGCAAATGGGAAGGGGTCCCCAATGGACCCCTTCTCTTTTGTGAATGCATGTGAAAACATTTTTTAAGCACAGGCAGTGGTCCAACAGACCACTGCCTACTCTTAAAATATGAACAGAAAACTTTTAATTTTTCTTTTTTAAACGCATCCTATTTTCCTTTAAGGAAAACGGGTTGCATAAAACAAATTGATTTATTTAAAAGCAACAAAAGACATGGTGGTTTGCTGAACCCAGTATGCCACCATCCCTGTGATTATAGCCATTCATAGTGGTTCACAAATTGCGACCTACCTCATGAATCTTAATGAGGTAGGTTGATTTGCCAGCCATTGAGAATCGCTAAATCAAACTCCTGGAATTTCATACATTCAATTAGCGATTACGTAATTTCACTTCGCAGACAATCTCCATTAGGTAACCGCTATTTGGATAAATAATACATCTGGCCCATAATGCTGTGTATCGGTTCTGCTAAATTACTTTATCAATATGTTACTGGGTTATTCATAAGCCCTTGTTAGTTTGTGTGTTGTGATGCTTTATTAACGTGGTGTACTGTGGTTGTGACCCTGTGTTGTGTGTCAGATGACTGACATCTGGTGTTAAGTTCTGGAGTATACTGTGGAGTACTTATTGTGACATATGAAGTATATGACATACGGAAGGGATCTTTTCAGCGGTAGCGGGGCTACAAAGGCACACAAACAGAACCTTGTGTATCAGGATATGTTGTTTTGTGATGTTTTATTACGTTATGGTGTCATGTTATTTCAAGCTATAACCTCACGTTAGGTTAGGTAATGCCATGCTAGGTTAGGTGATGCCATGCTATGTTATTGAAGCCACCCTGTCATCTATTAACTGGTCACAGGCTCCAAGGGGAAAAAACACAGGAAGTTATTCAGGTTAACGTGCCTGCCTTCTCAAAACAGAGCGCTTATACTGTAGCCTACCACTAAACTTGGCAATGATGTACACACAACTCAGCTACACAGTGACACAAATTAGAGCAGAAAAAACGTACCTCTTGCACATTTAAACACCATCTACCTGTACATGGGGGGATGCAATTTAAATGCAAAGCGCATATTAGGTAAAGGAATTCCCATGTTCCCGCTGAACTACAAAAACAAACTCCCAAATGAATTAGTCTTTTCCAACAGTCTATTTGTATGGCGCTTAACAATGTCGGAGGAGGGCTTCCAAGCGCATCCAATTGTTCACAGGCAGTGTATAAGAGGCGCAAGGAAATCCAGTCTCGCACATTTTAGTTAAGTGAGTAAATGTGTATAGCTGTAAAAAAAAAACGGTAGTTACTGAAGATCTGGAGGTTAAACATGGGGCCAGCACGTACATTGTGTGACCCTGGGCATATAGCTGTGTGTTCAGCAGCCTATCTATTAATACACTTTTTTTCCCTTCTGAGGAAAAAGAAACACAGATGGGAGGGAGTGTGTTAGGAGTAAAAGAAACAGGGACTGGAAGGAGAGGGAGAAGAATCAGGATGGGGCAGGTAGAGCAAGGTAAAAAAAAAGGGCTATTACACGGTCGCCGCTGACCGTGTCATAGCACTTTTTTAAAAATAAGAAACCGTAACTGAACCACAGTACAAGCAGTGGTTGACAAGCAGATGGACAACAATTAACTTTATGTAATCTGTGTTTGGTCCATGCACCACTCAGAGGAAAGGTAGTGACACATTGAAATCGCTGCCCTGTTCAAAGGCAGCAAACAAAAGTGACAACACTACAAACAAATGGTAAGTGGTGGGCCGGTTCCAATCCTATTACAGAATACAAGACTCTCGCAAGCAAGAGCACATTTGCTAATGCATGCTCACCCAGGCTCGACCTAAAAACATCCAGACAGACTAAAAATGACCTAGAAATACCAACTAAAGCAGTCCCACTGTAACACCCACCAAATGTTGCCAACCCGTCGTACAAAGAAAAGCCACGCTGCTAGTATGGCGCCAGAAACAACCACCAAAAGCTGTACAAGACCCAGTGAAACCAGGAACCCAGGAGTAAGAACCCAGCAATGACAACAGCAACACCAACTAACTCAATCACAAAAAGCTACAAAAGCTGCTAATGCCCCTCACCAAATTCCCAAGCCCACTTCCCCAGGACCCCAATCTCAACCAATTGGCCCCCTCACCTGCAGCACCAGGGCCCCTTCCAGAGTTGCCACTGAGCCACGCTTGGGACAGGTGAGCAGTGCTCACACCCATGCTGCTCCCAGCAAGGCACGCCTGGGCTGCTGCTGAATCCAAGGGCCATATGTACTAACACATTTTCCCATAGACATAGAATGGGTAAAACCCTTTGCTACATCTGGCCCCAAATGAGGTGCAGAGCGTGAAGCATTGCATGCCTTCTTAACCTCCTTGACCTGTAATAAAGAAAAAGGAAGCAAAGAGTAATAAGGTGAGATTTGTGCTCCCAAATTGCCCTGGGGGAAAAGTGGAGATGCTCCTGTGGTTGGCGAGTGGGAAAGAAAGGCCTCTTTTATGGGCAGGGTTGATGAGTGCATTTTGTTGCGTGACCTGGAAGCACTAGAAGTGGTTCCGGGCCCGCACTGAAGCTTTTACTAGTCCTCGTGCACCTTGTAAGGGGTTGGGAGGAGCATTGCTTCCCCACCAAGTACCCCCGGCCCGGTGTGGACCCGCCATATGTTGGTGCTCCCCTGATATGCGGGAGTCGGTGCAAAAGGGTTGAAGTACGAGACAGGCAGTTAGAGGGCCTTCAGAGTGACAAATGTGGTGGGGTTGTAAGTCACTAATGAAGAGAGATTTGTCTGATGTTTAGTAAAAATCAGTGCTGATAGGCATAGGCAAACCTAACAGGTCTGGCTTGTTTTAGGAGAATGTGTTAGTTGTTGCAATGGTCCTGTGTTGTGGATATCTTGGGATGGAAGGAAAAACATTTCTAGAAGTACCCAACTACTGGTTGTGTGGCACGCATGGTTGGATTGGGACAGAAAATAGACCTAAGCCTAAATGAAAATTGGTCCACATTAGTGAATCAGATAGCTTATATAGTGGCCCACATTTTCAAATCTTGTCAGTTTTAAACTTGGAAGTATATGTTTTATAGGAATTTTGCAAGGTATGGTAGATTGCATGCATTTGTGCTTCCTGCAGGCAATTTTTTGTGATAATATCAGAGAAATCCGCAGTAAATGCTGTCCCACCAGACCATAAAACAGGCCCACAAATAGCCCAAAAAAACAGCCCAAACACTTATCTGTCAGACCATCCCTCCGGGCACTGTCAGATTGCCCTAAAGCACAGGATTCTTGTTTACAAGTTTTACGCCACTCCTTAATTAAGTAGGGCGCAGTGCTTAATTTGTGCTTGTGGTTTCCGGTGCGGAGCACCAGCACTTATTTTTGAGGGCCGGAACTTATTTTTCTGCCTGAACTATTTACTGCGAGCTAAAGACAAATATGGGAAAGATCGAGGAAGAGAAAAAATAAAAAGAGTCACAACTGGAGAAAGCAGAAAGCTGCAAGAGTGAGCTGAAGCGGCAGGGAGTGGCTGTAAATGGCTTCAGGATTAGGCTGCCTCAGTATTTCGTCTTCGCACATTTAAATGCTGCAGCCGCGTGTCTAAGAAGAGCGCTTTGGGCGCCGGCACGTTTTTATTTACAAATTAAACACCGGTAGGGCGCACCTCTATAAAAGGTTTCCTTAGTTAGCTTCTGTGGCTAGTCTCTTTTCAGATCCCCCAACATTTTTAAAGTCCTGGACGGTGAGAAGGTGAATGGTAAATGAATGAGAGTGGAGAAGGGAAACAGTGGAGTGTGGGAAGATGGCTTGATGTACCCCCCTGCCCCACTGTAGTGGGTTCAGCGAAACAATGATCGCATCCTGTGACTCTTGGTGCCTAGCAACATCATACAGAGTGTAAACGAATTGAACAAGCTTTTTTGAAGCTGCCCACCTGCTGTAGAAAAAGCATTAAAATGCACATTGTGACTCAACGACTGCAGCTCTTCGTTGTTCCGGCCTCTCGCCAACGATTACAGCCTTTACTAATACAGACACTCGTTTAATTGAGGTTAGCCACAGCTCATCAAATAAAGAAATGAGACAAGCTCCAACACTAATTTAGCTGGCAATTATAGTGTGGAATCCTGTAATAAAGAAAATGTTTTCGGGGCCTAACACACAGGCAGGACCCTGGAAACAAAGCCGCAGTAATATGATGTATGGGGAGGGAGGCGGGGAACAGCTCTGGCGGCGAGCTTTGATTGCCAGTTTTACGGCGCTAAGCCTGGCAGCGAAATTCACATTAGGGCTTCTGCTACACCATATGCAAAGCAGCGCGATCCTCTTAAACAATGGCTTAATTTTAATCATTACCTTTTACACTGTGCCGCAAAATACAGATGTTCCAGGCACGCTATACATTTATTAGAATGGTAATGTTACCTCACGTAGGTCCAAGAGGCACAGGTGAGGCCCATTGCCCTCTAAATTTATTTTTTAGCATCATAATTAGGGCATGCCCTCGCGATTTCTATAAAATTAATCGCCTTTAGAAGTTGCCCTTTTCTTTCGGCTCAGAAGTGCTATTATTGAGTAAATCCCGACGAGTTACTACCATTCCCAGTGGTTGAAACCCCATCCCTTAGACTGTGGGTGGAAACATAAAGGGGATTACACGGTTTTGCGGGAATCAGTGTTTGCACGCAAATTCCCATATTTGTGCTTCAGCAACAAAAAGCCCTCTGTGAAACATCACAACACATTATTTGATGGACCCAGTGTTTCTTATTACTGGGCCAACACGAATTTTTGGGCAACTTGTAATCGAAGTCTCAGTACAGCAGTTTCTGCTGTGGTCCCACAAGTGGGGGATGGCAGGTAATTGGTTGCAAAAATACGAAGACATTTTCAGACAAGGCCCCCTTATCAACTACATATAGAAATAAAATAAAAACGTCACTAGTTTGTGGCTTTTTGTGAATCGGGTAAACCTAAAAGTATGTGAAATTGCTACCTATTGGACTTTGCACCTCCACCTCCATTTAAATATATAGCTCATGTCCCCTTCAAGATATCAGAGCAACCGACGTCACACAGCTGTTGCACCTGGTTCCATCAAAGAAAGTGGATTAAAAAATCTACAAATAGTCTTCAAAATAATGGAAAAAAGTTCAGATTAAAACATACAAGATACATATAATATTTATTTAATTTTATTTAATAACAAAATATGAAATTGCCAAAAGTGCTGTAAGAAATTGGGTTACCAGTTGAGGGGGGCGAAACTCTTCTCAAGTAGCAACCCAATTCTTCTCAGGGTGAAGTCACAGGCAACTCTAAATTAGCCCTTGCTCAACCCTCTAGTAGCTTGGCACAGAGTAGTCAGGTTTAATTCAGAGGCAATGTGGAAAGTATTTGTGCAACACTTCAAACAGTAAAACAGTGAAAATGCGCCACAAAAGAGACACACAACTGTTAGAAAAATATAGGGGGTCATTCCGACCCTGGCGGTCCATGACCGCCAGGGTCGGGGACCGCGGAAGCACCGCCAACAGGCTGGCGGTGCTTCCAGGGCCATTCTGACCGCGGCGGTAAAGCCGCGGTCAGAAAAGGGCAACCGGCGGTTTCCCACCGGTTTACCCCTGGCCCAAGGAATCCGCCATGGCGGCGCTGCTTGCAGCACCGCCATGGGGATTCCGACCCCCTTCCCGCCATCCTGGTCCTGGCGGTAAATACCGCCAGGAACAGGATGGCGGTAACGGGTGTCGTGGGGCCCCTGGGGGCCCCTGCACTGCCCATGCCTCTGGCATGGGCAGTGAAGGGGCCCCCTCACAGGGCCCCATAATGATTTTCAGTGTCTGCAAAGCAGACACTGAAAATCGCGACGGGTGCCACTGCACCCGTCGCACACCAGCAACTACGCCGGCTCCATTCGGAGCCGGCTTCAACGTTGCTGGGGCTTTCCCGCTGGGCCGGCGGGCAGCCTTTTGGCAGTCGCCCCCCGGCCCAGCGGGAAAGCCAGAATGGCCGCCGCGGTCTTTTGACCGCGGTGCGGTCATTCGGCGGTAACCGCATGGCGGGCGGCGGACCGCCATAGTCATTTTTGATAAATAAAACATGACATAAACAACAATAATCCAATAAGTATAATGGAGATATTCAATTTAAAAGTTGTTAGTAAAAGTAACGCCTAAAGCGTAAAGTCTGACTGACGATATTACAAGTTTAGGCCAACCGTGATGTAGCGCTGGCCGGGTACAGTGACCCAGTTAGGTTCATCTAAAAAGTACCTTAAATCCTGGTTTGAGGAGCTTTGAAAGGACCCGTGTTGAAGATGCGTCACAAAGTCAGAGTGATCCATCAGTTCACAGATGTGGCAAGGCTGCTGTGAAAGGTCTTGTAGCATCATCGAGGATTCCATTCACTAAGGCTTGTGTTGCAAAGTCGAGGATGTGCTGCACAGTTGGAGTGATGGGTCAGTCTTGAGGGGTTGCAAGGCTGCGATGTGGAGTCCAGAGTCGTCGTTGACGCTGCTGTTTGTGAGGGATACGAGGGCCTGTGCCAAGGATGCATCGCACAGCAGCGGTTCTGATGTGGCGATGGGCTATAATGCTGTGCAGGTCTTTGCGATGGTTCGAATCCACACAGTAACTGTGATGCATCAGTTCTGCTTGGGGTGGCACTGTGCAGAACAGAAGTTAAGTCAGTTCTTCTGGATCCACTGAGGCTTGCATAGCACTTTAGGTCTACTTCCAAGGGTCCAGGACCGGGGGGCATCACTTGGCAGGGTAGACTCACAAATGTCAGAGTCCATGTGCTAGGACAAGGTTATAGGATCCTTCTGTACCTGAGGCTCAAGTCTGGAGGACAGCCAACTAGCCATTGGAGTCTCTCTGGGGTTCTAGGTTCAAGAGATGCAGTCCCAGTCCTTCTCACCAAGGCAAAATGATAGCAGGTCAGCACAGCAAGGCAGTAGTCCAGCAGGGCAGCAGTCCAGCAGTTTGGCAGTCCTTCAACGGCACAGCAGTCCTTCTGCCTGGCAGACTATCCACAAGTCCAGAAGTGTACCGAAGAGGTGGTGTCTGAGGTCCACTATTTATACCCAGTCATGCCTTTGAAGTGGCAGGAAAGGTTTTATAGGTTTCCCTTTGAAGTTCTGAGACATTGTATCTTCCCTGTCCTGGCTCCAGACTAAATATAGGCCTTTGTGTGGAGGCAGGACACAGCTTATTCAAGTGTAATTAGGGATATGCCCAGCTCTTCCCTCCCATCCTGCCAGTGATGGCCCATCCATGCACACCTAAGCTCCCTATTGTGTATAGCTGTCTAGGAGGAATCCACAAAGCTCAACAGTCAGCTGCTCCCCGTCATATGATACATGTACAGGATACAGGCATTAAATGACTAAGGGCCTGATTTAGATCTGGGAAGAGGGAATACTCCGAAACAAACGTGACTGATATTCTGTCTGCCATATTACGATCCTCATAGAATAAAATGGGATTGTAATACTGCAGACAGGATATCCGTTACGTTTGAGATGGAGTATTCCCCTCCACCCAGATATGAATCAGGCCACAAGTCAGGAAATTGCCAACTTTATAAAAGTGGCATTTTCAAAATTGTAATTAAAAAAACAACTTCACCAAAAGTTAGGATTTTTCATTACAATTGTAAAGACACTAAACATGAACTGGTCACCTACTCCCATTTAGAAATTACCGCTTATTAAATGTAACAAGATAACTCCGATATTAGTCCAATGGGAGAGTTAGGCCTTGTAGTAGTGAAAAATAAGTTTGAGGGTTTTCCACTATCAGGACAGGTAAAACTTAAAATTACATGTCCCACTTTTTAAGTACACCACACAGGTGCGGCATTTTGTGCATTTGCCACATCTGTCCTTCAGAACACATTTTTCAAGAAATGGTGGATACTCCGTTGCAGAATGTATTAGACAAGTCTCATAAATTGATAATAGAGCTGGCTATAGCATTCTGTACTATTTCCAGGTACTTATTCTTAAGGTGAGACTGTCACTATGCAAATTTTAATGATTTAGTATTGTGTGAAAGGAGGGTAGCATTTGATTAACGCCAAGTCAATAGCAGGATTTACAAATGTTAAAAAACAACAAAACCCAAGTTAGAAAGCTCCAGAACTAATTTAAGGTTATTCCTGGAGGTAAAAAACATTGACTCAAAGACACCCAACTGCTGCATCACAAGCGATCTGAAGTGATTAGGGGCTAGCTGCTAAATTGGAAAGACCCAGAGAAGTGAAGCTGTTAACATTGTACATAAGTGCCCATCAAGCCTAGTTCTAATCTCAAGGTTTGCACTGGCAAATTGCTCCTCATAGAAGCAAGTTATTTTTAAATCTTCCTTACTAGTCATTTTAGGTGAGATAATTTGTCGGATGTTGCAGAGAACCCCTCACATTCATAATTCCTTGTGACCCAATTAGTAGGTTTGGCTAAGAACACTTAGGGCTATTTTGTTTTAAGGAGATGTCTTGTGCTTGCAATAACACTCAGATTTACAAAGCTATACACGGGGTGATTTACATCACCTTGCATGGCTGCCCAGCTGCTTATACTGCTTTACATTACATTTCGAGCTGATAGGCATTCTATGGGTGGAATATGTGCATTCCTGTGCATCCAGCCATGGATTTGACTCAATTCCAGATTTACAAAAGTTTGTGAACCTGGGATAGCGTCAAATCGGTAAGCCTCCCACATGATGGCGTACAAAGATGAATAATTCTGCGTCATGCACGGAAAGGGGACAGTGCCTATTTGGCTTGTTTTATGCAGGAAGGTATTTTTTCCTGCACAAAAACAATCCTGCACATAACACTGTTTTGAAGGTAGGCAACACAGTGCACCAGTGCAAGGGAAGAGCAAAAGTGCTCCATTGCTTTGTAAATATGGAGCAATTCTGCTCTCTCCCTTTCATGCAATGCAGTGAAGCAAGTTCCCTTTCTGCATCTCATTGTGAGAAATAATAGTACATTTTGCCCTCTGAAACCTTGAAGGTTACATAGAAAGCAGGGTGTTCTTCACTGCTTACAATGTGAGTGGGCAGTCCTTACAGGTTTCAGAGGGTGTGGGTGGTTTGTTCCTGCTTTCAACAGGATTGGTGCTGTTTCTAGAAGGTTACAGTGGGAGTAAGGGGGCTCCTTGTACGTTTCAGTAGGAGTGGGGTAGTTCTTTGTAGGTTTCAGTGGGAGTGGAGTAGTGTCAAGAGCTAGTTTCAATGGGAATGAACAAAATAAATCACAGGAGCAACCTGCAGACTTCAAATGGAACATGGGAATGAGTATGTATACAGCAACAATGTTTGTCAAGGTGTCATTTATCAGAATATTGACAACTGGAGTTATAATTTGATGAATAGTACTCCGTCTGTCAAATGTATAGATGGCCGCTGGCCCATTGGTTATCTCTGTTGATCATGGGGGTGGGTTTCAATGGAAAACAGTTTGGTGTATAGTGACTGTTGGTTTCTGAGTTTGCTTCAGAAAAACTATTAAAAAAACAATGACTCCCAGCCCCTGGAAGTTTTCTCCAAGGGTGTGATTGTCACTTTTTTCTCCTGTCCCTCACTGCCACTTTTTTTTCTGTGGGTGATGGACAGGAAAATAATTACATTGCTCCACCCACCCTAAATAGGATGGGAGGTGTAATGTCCTTCTCTAATGGCCCATTAAGGTCTGTCTGTCTTTAGGTGAGGTGGGCGGACCAATGATTGGTCCCAATAGTAAGTTAAAAGATATACTTAATACACCATGAAGCCATGAATGATTAGACCTTATTGCGTACAGAAGGAAAGCTCATTTTGAAACATTTATACTGAAATATTGTTCAAAGGACATAAATAAATATCAAATCATTATCTATCAAACATATAAGTGGTCAGTCTGAGGGGTGACCACACGGTGTTGTGGATAAAGGTATACAGCCAAAATTGTAAGCAAACAAGGATGGCCCCAGACTATGTAGATATAGTATATGCAGAGTTGTTAATAACATATAATTCACTTAGGTTAAAGTCCAAAATGTCTTTGTGGTTTGATATGTCAATAGCCTTCTTACCCATACACTGTTTATAGGGTTCTCATCAGGCCAACGAAATTGAAAAGAGTAAATGACCTGTCTATGTACCTATCGAATTAAGAAGTAGAGATAATAGAATAAACATCGTGCAAGACTTTTTTTTAAATGACCCTAATACATTGGAAGGAAAATAACGGGGCAAATGAATGTAAGAAATACCTAAAAGGACTTGTAGTGAGGGGAGGAAGTAAATAAAAAAATGAAGTTGAGTATGAAAAATTCAATTTCTGGAAAAAGTTAACCTGTGGTGACATGAAACACATGTCCAAGAATGGTACACATCTATGGCATCACCTACAAGAAACCTTTCCTGTAAAGATTTCGCATCTCACAGGCGAAGTGGAGAGCATAGAGCGGCTACACTCATTAGTTCCTGTGGTATAAATGTAAATGTACAAGAACAAGCTAAGCAAAGTTATTTGGTTTATAAAATAGTAAGACAATTACTTAGAGTTTCACAAAGGATGTAGGCGAGGCTATACCCCGAAGAGAGGAAAAATTTATTTAAATATAACCGCGAGATTGGTATGCAGATAAATGCTTGCTAACAGGAAGAAGCAGGTGTTCATCGACAAATGACTTCTCATGGGTGAAGATGTTCAGTCACCTCACAACACATTACAGGAGGATCCCAGAAATTAGTAAGATTTAGTCAAAATGTGTGTGCAGTTACCTCATATTACGGACCAGGAGGATACTCAGACAAAGTAAAAGGATGAATGGATAGCTAAATGAATGTTAAGGTCAAACTCCACTCGAAAGGAGAGCAAACAGATCATTTCAGTACAGCGATGTAAAGAATGGCTAAGTCTTTACATGATGTTTCTTTCCTCAATGGCATTGAATCCATTTATCATAGAATTGCACCTTATAATCCACTTACAATCACATTTGCCTACAGGGATCATAAATTTCCACCCAGAAGGGGCATCATTACAAGTTTCACCATGTACTACCTGTTTTGAATCACCTTATGATTACGAAGTAAAGGTGAATGCCCGTATTAAACATTGCATACGCAAACATCAGATGCAAGTAGAGTTCCCCATATTAATCTTTAGAGCAGACATAGAGGGTAGAACCTGGTAAGAATTGACCAAACCATATTATTTACGTTTGTGTTCAATCCACGTAGAAAGTATCATTTGTATGGGCTCTGTCTGGCGTGGCGTATTTTAGTGGGAAATATTGTTCAATCATCATGATCTTAATTGACTTCTTGTGGGTTTCATAGGCGGGTAGTGTTCTGAATGAAAGGCTATGGGATTCCAAATTCAGGGTGCATTTCATGAGAAACATTGGCCCATATTTATACTTTTTTAACGCCGCATTTGCGTAATTTTTTGACGCAAAAGCGGCGCAAACTTACAAAATGTAATTGTATTTTGGAAGTTTGCGCCGCTTTTGCGTAAAAAAATGACGCAAATGCGGTGCAAAAAAAGTATAAATACGGGCCTTTGTGCCATTTTTTTCATTCTTGAAGGCTGGGATTTCTAGAAAGGGGGTGCATGCTTGTCTCAGGAAATTTTGACCGTGAGAGATGGTCAGTTTGTGGGCCGGACATATATGGGTTTCTGCATAGACTGCCTTATATGAGAGGGAGGCTTATTTGAACAGGGTGCTTCCTTCAAGTGGTAGCCATGTAATGTAATCAAACAACGGGTTATATTGCTGAATTTCGTGACACCTTGTGATGAGCCTGCCCACCCCATGAAGTGCTGCATTGATAGGAGTTAGATGGATTTTGGGAATTCCATACAGCAGAGCATTGCTATAATCCAGCACTGAAAGTACTAGTGACTGGATGACTTGTTTCAAATCGTCACGGGTAAGGTGTTCCATAACACTCAGTAGTCCCAGTTAAGGTTATGCTCCTTTAGCTACTGTATATTTCTGGGCTTGTAGATTGAGGTTTCTGGCAAATTAAAGATCAAGCGATTTTGTGCAGTTTGCCATGTGTGAATTGTGTTCTAAAGTGGACTAAATGTTGATCCATTGTTGAGCAGAGATTGAGGAATTTGGGAGAACAATTAGTATAAATATAATAATATGTGATCGTGGGCTATATTCCTTTCAGTGTTTCAGCTACAAACAAACTATTGCTCTGTGAAGAGATTTCAATGCACAACTTAGCAGCGAGAGATGGTAAAAAAGTTTGAATTTTAAGTAATGAAGTCAAGTTGATAAATATTGGCGACAGTTTGGAACCCGAGGGTACTTCTTGGCATAGCATTCAGGTGTTAGGTAGCACATTAGATATTTGTATTGTTTGACCTCTGACTTCTAGGTCAAACGGGAACCAATCAAGGGCTGTTTGTTTCATATTCATTCTTTATCTTGTTATATTTAAGCGGGTGTTGTGGTTTACTCTGCCACATGCTGCTGATAAATTTAGCAGGACTAAAATACATGATTCACAAGAGTTTAGTAATCTAAGAGCATCGCTTTACATTAATATTAGAGTGACTGATTTCAGGCCACATCCTTCTATGAAGCCTTATCGTCACTTATCCATTAGGTTGTAGTGCATGATAAAATATTGAGCTGCATCGTCACTCAACCTTTCAGCACTTTTACATGAAATGTTAATTTTGAGATTAGGCCAGTTGGTAATCATCATGTGACCATAACAGTTATAATAACATAAATTTGTTCATAATAAAAAAGATTCCAGCATATAAAAACATAATTAGAGACTACAATTAATAAAGAAAGCACTTTATCATCAAAGGATGATTCAGAAGAAGAAATACATTCATGTTACAATGTTTATTCTCAAGACTATGGCGCGCTATATAAAAATAGTGACTGCAAAACATAAACTTGGTTGACAATAATTGCAAACACACCATGGCAGCCCTTCAATCCCTAAAGTTTGCTTGTTTTAAAAAAGGGAAAATGAACAACTTCCTCAATCATGAATACAACTTACAGAATAGCATAAAGTGCAACGTGTTTTGTGCAGAATAAGCATTGCATGGATGAATAGTAGGTTTTTAAAATATGTGCCCTGCACCGGTTGGGCCCCAAGGAAATGTACTATATTCAACCTCACTCTTGTGAGCAGATATCTGTGTTTCAAATTCAACACTCAGAATAACTAGGGCTTAATAACAGGGCTAGAGCAAATCAAAGCATGAGTTAAAACTGGGCTTCCCAGAGGCTTTATGCAGCCTTTCATGTATTCATTTTGTTAAATCTATTTCTCGTAATGGTTTGGAAAAAACTAGCAGAATAAGTAGCCGGATCAGGTTTAGGCCATGACATAAAGCATTAACATGCGCTATACAAGGGATTTTTAAACCTCGCTCAAGTTTGGAACAGTCAGCTAATACTGTCTGATTAAAAGGGGTCACATTCTGAGTACACATCTTCAGCTGTGGCGAGAGCGGTGGCAATTTAACAAGATCTTTTATGTAGCTTAGCCTCACTTCTGGAAGGTAGATCTGAGTGCTGGTAGTTTTTGATACAGTTAGCAGTCTTTTAATCCACCCTCAGTAGTCTAGGATGATCACTTACACCCCCATAGGCCAGCCCTATAGCATTTAAAAACACTTTGCCTATTACATTTTCAGAAGTTCTCTAATGGGTTTACTACCCAGTCTAGATGCAACACTGGAAACCGCTTCCATACTTTTTGCAAAAGCCGCAACTCTGGTTGTTTTCAGAGGGCCCCAAGTGAGTTTGTCATCAAACAAGATTCCCAAGTATGGACCTGAGGGAACCGCACTAAGGGCAAGATGTAGAAAGCGTTTTGCATTGTGCAAACTGCAAAATTCGCAGTTTGCGCCATGCAAAACGCTCATCGTGATGCACATTCCCATTTTGCGAGTTGGTACCGACTCGCAAAATGGGAATGCGACTCGCAAATAGGAAGGGGTGTTCCCTTACTATTTGTGATTCGCACCGCGATGCAGAATTGCTTTGTGACCTCGAACGCGGTCGCAAAGCAATTCGCAGTTACCACCTATGTCAAGTGGGTGCTAACTCATTCGCAAAAGGGAAGGGGTCCCCATGGGGCCCCTTCCCCTTTGTGAATGTCCATTGGACCACTGCCTGCTCTGAAAAAAAAAAAAAAATGGTTTCATTTTTTATTTTGTATTGCAACTCGTTTTCCTTTAAGGACACCATTCTGCATACGATTTTGCGACTCGGAAATTGCGAGTCACACCAACTCGCAATTTCCGAGTTGCAAAATCGTATCTTGCTACATCTGGCCCTAACTGTCATGTTATTAGCAATAAAATCAGTAGCTTTCTTTTTCTTAGGACCAAAAAACATCATATGCTTTTTTGCTTGATTCACTATAAGATCCAAATTGGCCATAAAAGTACAAAACTGATCTAACACCCACTGAAGACCGATCTGAGTTCTAGCTAATAGAACTGTGTAATCCACATGAATCAATGCTGGAATACAGCAGCCACCTACCCGCAGACATTCAACTCTAAAATCTAGCAAGTAATTTTCAAGTCATTTGAATGAAGAAAGAAAAGGGGACAATACACACCCTGATGTACGCCTCTGACTAGCTTAAAGGCTTCTGTTGTCTCCCCACCAGGGCCGAACCTCAGAGTGTCAGTCACTTCTAAATGTAATTCTCTCAGAAAATTAAAAATATTAGACTCTACTCCAAGTTCAGTAATTATGGCCCAAAGTTTGGATCTATTGACAGAGTCAAAGTCGAACTTAGGTCCATGAAAGCTAAATATATCTTGCCTTCCTTAGCCACTGTGTATTTATTAATCAGAAATGTAAGTTGAGACATTGCTCAATTGTGCCAAGACTAGTATGAAAGCCAAATTACAGATCCGTGTGGATGCTTTTCTTGTTGGCCCAAATTTGCAAGCACTCTAACAGGGCCCTACCCATTATTTTTGCAGTAGAATTAATTAATGATATTGGACAATAGCATTGTTGGTTCCCTTTACATCCTTTATTAAAAATGTGTACAATAGTTGCATGCGACCAGGCTTTAGGGGGTCCTGTGCTTAGTGTAGCCTTTAAAACATTTGTCAGAAGAGGGGCCCAGAAAGACATATATTTTTTGTATATTTTCTTTATTGATTTTCACAAACAGCAAACAAGATAATAGACATATTCCATAAGTTTACATATCCCAAATAATGGAAAAAATGTCAACAGTTAGCAAAAGCAAAAAGAATGAACATTTCCCAACCTCCTCTCACACCCTCACACATCTCCCTCATTTCCCTTATGGATGAAGCAACAATCATTCTCCAACGTTTTGAATTTCCCTTGAAACATCGTATCAAGGTCCTGGTTCCACAACCCTGGGGGCAGCAGGCCCCAAAAACTCCATTAGTCATACAGTTTGTCCCAGGTTCCCTATATACCATCAGGATCAGATAATAACTCCTGCAGTACTTTATTCCATTTTACAATATACCCTTGCCCGGTAAGGCCGCTACCCCACACCCCATCTGGCAATGCTTCCAGTTCCCTATCATTAACCTGTGCATTACTGAAGTCTGCCAACATTGCTGCCCATGCAGCCAGATCATCTTCCACTTTCTCATCCCACCTGACATATTATAAGCGTACTTCTTCCACTATAGGCCACTCTGATACATCCCAAAGCTAGTCTGAGTAAGCGGGGGGAGGGGTCTGGGGACCAACATCCAACCATTTTATGGTGATGCAGTGTTTGGCAAGAAGAAGACCCAATAAAAGGAACTTCCTACTCAACCTTTAACCTTCAGGGATTGGCACCAGGCCCAGCAGCACCACTTGTGGAGTTAGCTGTAGATCCCACCTCATTGCCACATTAAGGTCCTCCACTACCACTGTCCAGTACAGTACTATAAACAAGCAGTCCTACACCACATGAATAAAGTCCAATGCAGGATTCCACACCTTCTGCACCGTTCTGCTCTGTGTTCGTAAATGTATTGTCATGCTTTTGGTGAGAGGTAGGTTTCGTGGATAAAGTTGTATTGGACACGTTCATGTATTGTAAGTATTGTCCCTTATCTAATGCAGAGGAGTCAAAAGCATCCTCTTGCAATATAAATCACCTTCTGAGATACAGGTTGCCAAGTACATCACATCTGCCCTCCGTCCGTTTTTGTAATAACATCACCTTAGCAATTTGTGTGAATGATTTTAGGTCCCAGATAGCCATGCCTCATGTATACTGTGCACACTGTAACACCCTCTTGACCATCATTTCCCAAACCGACACACCTGCCCCACGAGGTAAGGTGCATCTGGTGGCACCAGTCTTTCCCATCATAAGAAAAAGGGATAAGGCCTGGTTCCCAGGGGATCCCTTCTGCAATTGTTTCTCCTAACAGCCATCTGAATCCATCCAGTGACTAGCATGCTGCAGATGTGCTGCCATATAGTAGAGCTCTACATATGTAATCTCAATGCCTTCCCATTCTCAAGTTTGTCAGAGCATAGGTAAGTTAACCCTTTTTCTCTTGTCAGCCCACAGAAGGAGAGCCAGGAGGAGATGATCCAATTCCACAAAGGCATATTTGCCCCAAGGAGATCTAGAGCTACCCTCTCCAACCCTGAAGCCTTCCTTCCTGGGCATCTGTTAATAGCATCTATAACATCATTTAACTCGATCCCTAGGTCAGAAAAGGACACAAGAAGAGTTGAATATGCTGCAGTAGAATTAACTTGTATCTTCGTGGGCAAAGAGTCCTCATAAGGGGAAGAGGCTGAGTACACCAGAGTGAAATGTCTGACCCAATCTTCAGATGAAATCACTGTATCAAGTCCAGTGTTGTGTGAATTCTTGAAATAGTTTCAATTAACTGTCCTCCAAAATAGTTTGTTGTCTTTAAGAGTACTATCCATTGTTACAGGGTGATAGGCTTCCTCTCTTATTGCTTTTTATCTGTGCCATTAGTGCATTTTTGTACACCTACTTACGGCTACACATCCCGTCAATGTCTCTAGGAACTTCTTTAAGCTCTTTCAATAACTGACTATGAGCTTTTGAGCAGTTAGAGTCAAACTATTTTGATGGTTTCTTTTTATAAGTATTGTGGGTAACAATAAACATTTCACATGCATTCTTACACATTTTTCCAACACTGTTAGTTATTAAGCCCACCACCCCTAATCGTTGATCTCATTGCTCTTGTTTAGGCACAGCCAAAAGTTATCGTTTAGGCACACCAAAAAGTTTTGCCCACTAAATCAGTTGGGAATTGATCCTTGTCAATTTTAGATCAGCTCATAATCACCCTTTTAGTACTTGAGAAGGCCAAAGGCCAACAGTAGTGGGTCCCTCTCCATTTGAGTTTTTGTGAGAAAAGAGCAGTTGATTGAAATAGCTAGCATATTGTGATCACAATGGCAACGGCAGCTGCCGTAAATCACAGGGGGAGGGAGGAGGAATGGGGACAGGGAACGGGGGGATGACAAAAAAAAAATAACAATAAAAAAAGTACCTTTTCCTGTTGTGGCAGCCTCCTGCCGCGTTGCTCCTCTGGTCTTTTTGTGGTGTCCCAGCATTCACTGGGACACCAGCACAGGCTCCCCTGCAATCCTGGTGCTTCTTTCATGCTAAACTTAGCATGAAAGCAGTGTCAGGATTGGTCTGAGCGGCTTGAGCTGCCACTCAAACACAGCCCTTTGGACTGTGCAATTTCCCCAGCCCAGCTGTTCAACACAGCTGGGCTGGAGAAACGTAAGTGCACATGTGTGTCTGGCCAGCCTGAGACGTCCGATCAAACACACATGCGCACTTAGGTGCACCCTCTCCTCCTCTCCCCTCCCACCTCCAATGGCCCAGCCCACCCCTCTCTGAACACGTTGCTTGCTGAGCCAGCAAATGAAAGGTAAAACCATGATTAATATTGTTTGAGCTTTCAGCTCCTGGCTTAGCCATGGGGGCGACACTCCTTCGCCACTGCGAAGGAGCTGCCCCTGCACAATGAACAGAGTCTAATAAAACATATTCTTTTATCCAGCTCTTAAGGTTTGTGAAAACAAGATAGGATCGATTATACTTGAGAACTCCCAACAAAAATAGGACTCATGACTGGGCCCACAGTCAAGGAATCAAAAGCAAACAATAGGTTATATTTCATAAGTAGTAAGTTATATTCCTCTCCATAAGGACTAATTGGATCCCCTTCTGCACTTGCAAAACCACAAACTCCTGTAAAAGTCAATTGACAATGTCATGTGTTAAAAGTCACCCATCCATATGATAGAGTGATTGTCATGAATGCTATTCAATCTGTGTTCTAAATCCTCATGTAGTGATTTAACCATAACAAGATTGTTTACATCAAAAGCATTACTATAGAAATCTATTAGTAAAAAGTGAAACATCTGGCAGCTTATCAAAAAAATTTGGTTGCGGGGAGAGTCAAAGTTAGTCCATACTACCAGTTCTTGAAATGTAAGGGAAATTAATGTGATGAGGCCTTCCTTTGTCCTTCCTATTATTGCTGGTATAGCAGGGGTAAAATAGGTAACAAAACCATCTATAAATACACTTTCTGTCAACCAGGTTTCTTGGATACAAACCACTTCGTAGCATTTAGTGAGCTTTACCAAGTTGCATTTGTGAACTTGGTGGCCAAACCTGCCACATTCCATGCATCTAGTCCTACAGTTTTATCTGTTTGAGTATGGGAATAATTCCTGGGCGTAATCTCCCGTCTAAGACTCAGAGTAGTAAATACAGGATTTAATAAAACTGTTGGGAGACTATCGGTTTGACATCCCACAGCAGAATGATCCAATAGGCTAGAAGTAGTGACCCCAATATGAAGTCAGTCCAGGTGACATAATTGTGACAGAGGCAAAAATCTGTGTTTGACAGTAATGGAACGTGGCACCTGAAGCGGCATCAGGATTGGTTTAATTGCTGGTTTATAAAAAACCCTAAAGGAAGTGCCTCAATCATACTCAAAATCTGCATAGAATGGATGAGCCTGGCCAGAATATAGTGCACAACTGACCTATTCTTAAAATGTACAACAATGTAGTCATTTTAGTCAAGGTTTAGGTCGACTTCCTACCCATGAGACTCTTCGCACAAGGTTTATTTTATTGTGTAGTTGAACTGAGCCACTCACCCTGCCATCAATCCATCTGGTGGCAACTGTAAGATTAGTAGTTCAGTTGGATGGTATCTGTGAATTTGTCCCAGACTCCCTACCAGTGTGGGAGTATTAACCAGCCCCCAGTATCATCTCTAATTTCTCCATTATTCTATACAGTTTCAGGGAGGTCCAGACAGACCTTTTGAGCAGTGAAGAGTCTAAGTTCCTAGATAAGGCTGAGTCAAAGTGGGAATACCCCCATTTGTTTTAGGTGCTCCCCAATCCATTGGGGTTGTTGTGCAAGCATCGGTTGTCAAAGCCTAAAAAACTGCACGCACATGCTTAGTCCCCTCACCAAGTCCTCAGGTAGGTTAACCCCATCAAGTATAGTTTTCATGAAGTTAAATAATTTATTTTCCAGGCAGGCAAATTTATTGGCCAACTCTTGCACTATAGAAGGGCTCTCCACACCAATTAGTGTCACACCCTCTCTCTTAGTTTGGTTTCCTGAGCAAGCTTGCCCTTCCTGCACTGAGAGCACTTCTTTTTAGCAGGTGGAGGGGAGCAAAATGAGTATAATGTTATTGGGTATCTGGACACCACCTCCGAGGATACTATTGCATTGGAGGCTATGACAGATGGGTTTTTCTTTCTCACATTTACAACCAATTGTGAGGGAAAATTAGACTTCTGGGTCGCTGGCATTATGGACCAAGCCTCTTTGACAGGGACCACTCCCATTTGCTCCCATTTGATGACTTCATGACAGAACTCAGACGTTCTTTCACAGAGTCAATTTCTTGTTCTTGTGCCCTTAAGGGCATTAGTGAGGTAGGACACTATAAAGCCTGTCAATGGATTATTCTTGTTGTTGGATGTGGATTTTCTCTTGGCCATGACGGATGTACCTGACACTTATAGAGATGTGAATAGTTACAACCACAAACCATGTGCTGGAGAGCCGGGTCTCAGAGGAGTGGACCAGCCCAGCCTCTTCTGGCAGCTGACAGGCCCACACAGGTCCACTCTTGGCCTGGTCTTCACCTGGGCACGTGCCCAGGTGCCCCCCATGTGCATTCCCTGCTGCAAGAGTCGTCCTTGATTTTTAAAGCGCCCACCAGCGCTACAAACAATATGTTCACCTTCCACCCAGCAGGGAGGGCTGGGGCATGTAGTCTGGGCCCCTAACTGCTGGTAGGTGCAGCCGATTGATACAAAAATACCTCATAGTTCAGTGTCTGCTCCTGAAGTCCTAAAGAGTGACTTATCCTATTTTGTGGCAGTACAGCACTTTCACTTCAGATAACAACATATTGATCTAAATGGTCCAAAATTGGTTGATGGAATGACAGATTTCTTTTATGACTGTAGAGTTAGTTAGGTAGTGTAATGATCACCTATATTTGGTAATGCTCTCCAAGTGGACTTCTGTGAAATTAGAGCAGGTGGATTCTTTTTGTTCGTACGAATACTTAGATTATTTTGTGATTTAAGTGTGAATGACAGCTCACCTTTCTAATATTGCTTCAAAGAATTTGGCAGTTTTTAGGGTTGTTGGTAAAAATCATATTGGATGTGGTTGGTTTTACAATCTCAAACAGATATTTAAGTGGTTTGGTTTGGTAATTCTTCCTTCTTACTGAAGCTGATTTAACTTAAAATTTGTATTTTTGAGCTTGCCATATTCAACAATGGCAGGATAGTTCCAATCGCAGAAACATAAGAAGGGCAAAGCTAGTTTCTTTAGCACAGCAGTCTTATCCATTTCATCAGCACCTGTGACTTTAAGGAATCCATGGTGTTCTTCGGGTACCTGTTTTTATTTGTCTGTATGCTAAACAACTTGGATAGTAATCACTGATGCTGTTTTATGCTAGGTGTAAAAGTATTTGATTAATGGAGAGGCAAATGTTCTACACAGACCTAGTCAATAATAGGATGATGCATTCATCGAGATAGTCACTTCTGAGTAATCAGGTAATGAATGTAGGGAATTAATAACTCCTATGTTTTGCTTCCTGTTTTGCTTGCATTTTCAGAATTGGGTTGACATTAATCTGCATGGTCCTTTCATGTAATTGGCCAGTTGTCATAAACATAAACACCCCTAATGACCTTCAATACATGACTAGAGGAATTCCACGTAGATATGCATATAGGAAAAGGGAGCTCACCTTCATCTCATCTTCTCAATGATTGTGAGGTATCAGAAGGGCAGTACGCAATTTTTTAAATATGGAAGCATATCTGCCACGCAGCAACAGCACTTTCAGCAAAGATGCATGTCGGACAGTTCATCATAAAATGGTGCCTGCTCCACATGTATGCTTGTGTTTCAGAAAAAAAAAACATAGGGATTTGTTTTGTTAATACAAGAACACATTTCCTTTGTAAGCTTACTGTGCGTGGGGCGCATTTTTATTTTCCTGACTGGGTCACCCTGCTTTGCAAGGCATACTTTGACACAAAAATTTATATAGGGATTCTTTTGACATCCTCTCACTGGTGACTGGCAGATAAGACACTGACTACAGATTTCCAAAAGTGGACCGTTGAGGCCCCACTGCTGGAAACCTGTTGGTTGCCTCACCTTGAAATGATGCGATGGATCAGCGGGTTTGGCAGGGCTATTCTATCATTCCACCAAGCCCTAAATGACTTCCTAAATGACCTCCTCCAAACAATGTACAGGCCCCTTGACCAGATCCTTGTATTCTGAACTGGGCTCCTTAGTTGTTTATGTATGCTTTTGTTATGCCGCCTGTAGTGATACAGGCACACCTCTCGTGATGTAATTTATTTGGGTTTTCCAGAGAAGTTTGATGCATGGCTCATGTTCCTTGCTTGAATACAGAATGAGAAATATATAATTATTATGTAATAAATTCAGTCATTTGACATTCCTATGTCGGTCAACAGAAAGGACACTTTAAGATGCACAGAACACCCTTTCAGGGCCTGCTTTAGGGTGGTGAGACCAATGCAGACGCACTGGGAGCTGACCTGGCGGGGGTACTGACCTTAGGTAGGGCACTGTGTTTAGCATAATTTATGATTTAAGGGCACCCGCTGCAGAGTTTTTTGTGCATCCTTGTGCATCCTGCTTTCAGGCAGCAATAAAAATAGCATAGCGGGCCCCTAAGACAGGTTATTATTGAACAAGGATTGAACTAGTTCTGGGAGGTGGCTCATAGGTCGGCGCCGCAATTAAACGTTTGTGGGCATCCCATGGGGCGAGCCCATTGGCTGGCGGGCATGTGGTGGGGGCACCTGGGTCTGGTGGCAGGGGCAGCCAAGCAGGTTTAAGAAGGGACTCCAAGTGCCATAGAGCTTCACCTGTTTTTTGCCTGACACACCTGCATCTTGGGACCTGCCCCTTGGGAGAATTCTTTTTTTTTGGATCTTCCCTTTCACTTGCACTTGGGCTCACATTCCTGCCTCTCCCCTGCCACAGCCGTGGTCCCAGCCTGAACCACCCTTGGTCCAATCAGAAAATAGGTTTATTTATCGACTCACCGGGCAGCATTGGCTTTGGGGCCCTGTTAGGCACCAGTTAGAGCGCCAAAGCCTGGCCCCAGTCTTGGCGGGAGTCAGGGATGATCAAGAACATAATTTTCCTTGAGCTATTTCCTATAGTGGTGGCACTGCACTTATGGGTTGACCAATTTTGCAATCAATCTGTTGTTTTTTGGTCTGATAACTTGACAGTGGTTTAATGTAATAATTTCCAGCAAGCCAAATGCAGAAGAGTATTGAACTTGTTGAAGAAACAGGTATTGATCTGTTTAAGAAATAAGATTCTTTCTAAAGCTAAACTTGTACCAGGTATTTTTAATAATGCAGCTGACGGCTTGCCTCGTTTCAAGCTTCAGGAGTTTTGATGATTCCACCCTGGGGCCGAGATGGAACCTACATATTTCCCAGGTCAGCTGTGGAATCTTGGAGCTCACCCTTTGCAGATCTAGCATCAAAAACAAAAAGGGCATGGGAGAAGGTGTTTTATAGTGACATAACACACACTTCTAGCAACCCCCAAGGGCAGCCTGGCTTGTTGAGTGGCGGATTGGGTATTCTTGAGCATTTACGATTGCAGGGTAGAACTGTAGTGAGTGCCAGGTATCACATCACTTATCAGGCAGGCACTCGAAGGGTGGAAAATGTTGGAGGAAGCTATCCCAGATGAGGGGCACCCCATAGATGTGGACAAGCTGGAAAGAATCCTAGGGGCCCTGGGCAGGATATGTGACTCTGAATATGAGGCCATCCTCTTCACTGCAGCTTTCATGCCTGCTTTTTATGGTGCTTTTTGGGTCTTTGAGCTCACAGCCAGGTCTAAACAGGACATGCACAGGGGGTTTACTGAATCATGTTTCCTGGAAGGGGGGTGACTTGATAATTACCTTATCACGCTCAAAGGCAGACTAGTTGGGTAGAGGGGAACAATTACTATTGGGGAGGGCAGATGACTTCTGTGGTTGCCTGGTAACTGCAGTTCGCAAGTACTTACAGATTTGCCCCTGCATAGCCTCCACCTCCTAATTGGTTCATGCATCAGGGGCGCCCCTCATGATATATAAGTTCTCCCAGGTATTGCGAAAGCCTTGCTGGAGGCTGGCATTCTGGGAAAATTTAGTTCCCACTCCATGAGGATAAAGGCAGTGACATCAGCAGTGGGGACAGGGTTCGAGGCTGAAAAGGTCAAGGGGATTAGGAGGTGGAAGTCAGATTGCTATAAGCGCTATGTGCATCTCCATATGTTATAGGGATGTTTTTGATGAACTCGTGATGATAAACATAACGCAATCTTCTTTTTGTTTCTATCTCCATTCAGTTTTCCATAGAGGACATGGCTCCAGCTAGTGTGTGGGTCCTTAGACATTCCTTTGTACAACAGATGAGGCTGTTCTTCAACCTGTACCACAGTCCAGGAGAGGAAGCAAGTCTTCAGTTTCTTTGGACAGGAAAAGGGGGTCTTCACCTTGATGGTCCTCTTCAGCTCGTGGAGGGAGTTTTGCAGCGATGGGTGCTGCCGCCGGTGCTCATCATCCTTCACTTGGGAAGCAATGACTTGGCAACACTGGGTAGAAGAGCATTGTTTGAGAACTTGATGATTGAGATTTCTTGGTTAGCGAAAAGGTGTCCAGGGGGCTGTCATGGCTTGGACCCACATCATTAGGCATATATGGAGGTAAGGTGCTCGACAAAGGCCCTTAACGAGTCAGTGAGGCTGCTGAATAGCCAAATGAAGCATCTCCTCAGTACAACAATGATAAAGACTATTCCTTAAGGGTGCCTTTGAGGGCAGGCAATGTTCACAAGGACGGGATCCACCTGTTGGACAGCGGTCATGGTCTGTTGAGAATTTGGTGGCTTTTGCAACACAGAGTCTCTCTCAACGCTGAGTAGATCAAATCTTAGGGGGAATCCTGGTTGGTCATGGAACCACCCAGGCCTGTGGGAGGGAAGGAGTCATGTTTGGGCACAAAGTAGGTGGACAACCTTGGCATCAAGAATAGAAGTACAGGTGAATTCAAAATGGAATCGGAAGCCTTTTGCGCAAACCGGGACATTGGGTGCTCTGGGGTGTAGAGAAGGGCTCCGGACGCCCGCTATTGCAAATTCCATAACCTCCCATGGTACCCCATTACATGGCCCTGGGGATGTGGGAGGATAGAGACTGTGCCAGCAGCGAAGGTATGGCCCGGTCGCCCACGACCATCCCCCATCGGGTGCCAGGGGGGATCCCTTCTTAGGGTTGGCTCTAGCATGGTTTTTTGGGGGGGGCATTTCCTCTATCTTGAAGGGGCAGATGAGGTTTGCATTGTGAAGTGTCACTTGTTTTGGGGGGAACACAGTCAATAGTCGGTGCTATAGGTGCCTTGGGGCTGGTCAACCATGACTCCTTTAAGAACTGTTGTTAGGAGAAACCATGTATAAGTTGGCCCAAAAAGTGATTTGATATACCTATTGTAAATAAGAATGCAAGAATACTGTAAAAATGTTATAATGTTCTTTAATGTCGTGTTTATGAAGTTGTAATAAATATGGCCTTAGAGTTGTTATATTCTCTAATGCAGGAAAGTCGGCAGCTTGTTTCTGTCGCCCATGGGGGACAGGGGGGAAGAGTTCAATCTTGCAGGGGTGGGGAGGCATGATTGGAAGCCTGGGTGAAAAATGTGGTTATTCAGATAGGTCTTGGTACAGTCCCCCACCTGTGTCAAGATAAATCTTGTGATTAATGTTTCTGTAGAGAGAGATCACTGGCTAGTGGCAGTTTTGCCTCCACATAAAGTAGCACAGAGGGTTAATATGCCTGTTGCAAAGAACATATCTGTATTGTATGTGGATAGCTGAGAGGATTTGTAAAGCCAGCCTTTATCAGCCTATGTATTTGAGGGAAGGGCTAGGGAGAGATCAGGGGCACTTTGCTGTGCGCTACTGAAGGAATCTGAAGAGGATGTCAATAGGGGGGCCAAAAAAGTTTGTTGCACTGGGCACCATCTGCGCTAATGTCGGGCCTGCACTATTTTTGTGAGATTCTCAGGTATAAGAGCAAACAGGAATCTTGGGTGCATTAACAACTACTTGTCAATTGTTTAAAACTCCAAACACAGAGGAAATTAACTATTGAGTGATTGATTGTAAGCCAAATTCTGTATTGAAACATTATTAACAAATCCCATGTATTTTAAAATTCAGAAAATGCTGGCAATGAAATATGGCCCCCAAATAGTTATATCTTGCAAAAGAGAAGCTCCTACAAAGATCAGCGCAGGTGGTGGTCTTGATTCCTTTTTTCAACAATCAGATTGATTAACATGAACAATTATAATTGAAAGCGACAAATTGCAGCGCTTGATTACACTGATTGGAATGTAACGAACTATTTATGTCTTTGTGCTACAGAGATCTCCCTCAAGATATGTTTTTCATTTAAACTACAGTATTGATAACACAATTATTACTTTTCACTTTCAGTTCTACTACGCACCAGCTCTTATTTTTCACTTTAACATAAAATGATTTTATATTTCCTTCTCGTCACAAATAAGATTGTTCTTTTACCATTATTCCTTGAATACACATCATTTCAGACCGGAATATGCACGCCTTGCTTTGATTTGCCTATTTGTTCCATTTTGCAATTATTTATGTTTCAAATACCATATAAAATGTGCCTAGAAATAAAAGTACAGAATAGATGAGCTGTACATGTGGAACGACATTTCCGAGACAGATATCGGTGTTAATCAGGACGAGCCTTTAAAAACTGAGATGGCTGTTCAATCAGAAAAGGTTCAAGTGTATGTCATTCATTAGTACCACATATTGTTGATCGGGGGCTCGGATATTATCCGTTCCAGGTTATTACTCAGCTGAATCATGGTTTGCCCGCATGGCTGAAATGGTGGAGAGGTTGTTGATAACTCTAAAGGCTGTAAAGATATGCCCAGCCCTGGGTCCTCCAATTTTATTTGAACGATGTTTTCAGAAGATTAGGGGGGAAAGTATATGGTGGTTCGTAGTATGGAATTATTGTTTGCACTGCAATGAGCTAATCACGAGTGGCACAGTAAAGGCGGGGTGGTACTGGCACATCAAAGTGCCATTTCCATGCTGTTCAAAGTTAATGGCCTGGTATTAAAAATGGCACGCAGGATGTAAAATTATTTCGTGTCTCCATATATTTTGCATGAATTCCAACTGTTTTAGCAGATGGAACTATGCCTTGATTTTCTCTCGCTTGGTGAAGTAAAGTCCAGACATTTTTAATCCCATTTTGGCCAGAAATCAGAGTTTGTGGCCAAAACGTGCCTGCCTTTTCCCTCCTAATTTGTTGTTATTCTCAGTTTGTTAAGAGTTTTATTGTCCAGGGCTTATCGCTGCACTTCCATTGAGCTATGCAGTATGTTTGGAATTTGGTGAAGAACTGGTGCATTTTCACTAGTTGTGTTTTGCATCGTTTTTTAACTGCACAAATGAATGGGGGACATTAGCACACAACATGCTATTTGATGGATTGAACTATGCTGAGTTACGCGTCATGGTCTAGCAGTAATTATTCAAAGGAGAGGTTTAGCTACACCACTTTGATGAGGCAGGATAAGTGATTTTTTACAGTGATGGTCAGTCTTCACTATCATTATTAGCACTACAATATAACTACAATATTGAAGTGGGCAACTGAGACTTCAATAATGACAATAGTGTTGTGCTCAGGAGCAGGGCGGGCTCTAGGGCGGTGGGAACACTGCAGCCGCATCTGGCATTGACCTCTTGGAGTGCCATGTTTAGAAATAACAAACACACCTGTTGCAGAGTTCCTTGCATGTCCAGCAGTTTTCAGGAAACAATAAAAATATCAAGTTCACTCTGGTAATTGATGTTCCTGCTGGAGAGAAATCTTTTGTCCAGTGGCAGTTTCCACTCAAGATAAAGTAGTGAAAAACTTTAATATGCCTACTGCAAAGAACATGTACTGGGCAAATCTCCATATAGAATGTGGATCGCTCAGTAGGTTACTGGTTTTGTTACGGAGATCCTTTTGTTACTTACAGTTTATAAGTTACAACCCTAATATAGCACAGTGAGCTATGAACTAGCATTAATGAGCTGCATGCATAGGTTAGAACGTGATCCTTTTTTCAACAGTCTTTCATTATCTTTATTTTGCTAAAAAAGTGTTTATTTACGTAGAAATACATTCTGTTTGCTAATCCTACCACTGTAGTATATTTTAAATACTAAGGGGCATATTTACAAGTCCCTTGCGCATCCTCGTGCCACACTAGTGCCCACTAATGTGGCGTGAAGGAGACAATTTCCCCAAGCCATATTTACAAAGTGGCACAATGCATGCATTGTGCTAATTGGTAAACCCTTGCGCCACATAATGCCTGTGCCAGGCATAATGTATGCAAGGACGGCGTTCCCACTCACGGAGGCCCCAAAAAATGGCACTGTGAAATTGACTATATTTCACTGCACCATTTTTAGTGTAATTTCTAATGCCTCCTAAGGGCAGGCATTAAAATGACTCACCCATAATCTCCTATGGGCCTACCTGTGCTTTGCTGAACTAGTGGCAACATTTTTGGCGCTAGTGCAGCAAAGCGCCACAAAAGTGCCCAAAAAGTTGATGCTATTGTGATATTGAGCTCCATGGTGCGCCGTATTGTAAATACGTTTCACCCATGGTGCCATTAGGGGAGCGCAAGAAGAGTGGCCACTTTTTTGTAGAAAAGCCCTGTAGACTTTCATGACACTGGGGGAAGGGCCATCTCGTGCACTCACTCAGCTTGTGTTTGGGGCAGAAGAATTACTTAGCATGACACTGTTCCTGAAGGAAAGTAAATGCTCTCCCTGGTCTACTACACAAGCTGAAATGACAGAATCATGTGAAATGTTAATTAGGCCTTGGCAAGCGCTTACCTACATTAGGAAATGGCCTTAGCCTTTCTAAATTGTGTTCCGAGTTTCAAGTGTAAAAAGTATTTGAAAATTAACCTATGACCTTTATAAAGAATGAAAACATTGCATTCTATCTGTGTTTTTGAGATATCATGAGATATATGTTTACTTTTCTTCAACTATTTTTATGTTTTCTGTTACTTTTTTAAACAAGAATTTACAGACAAGCCATGGCAAAGCTAACATTATGGCACTCACATTACAGAGGCGAGACCTATTGGCTTTGCCAATGTTTGTTTTTATATTGGAATATTCAGAAACATATTTTTCAATTTTTCTTGTAACCCTTTCCATGCCTGGAAGGTAACCATGGCAGGCTTTCATCCCATCCTTGCAATGATCCTTACACTTTCTGGGCTTTTTTTGAACCCCTCTCCCTGCTTTCTCATTACTTCAAATTTAAAAAAAATCACATTGATAAAGAGATTGAGTTGTTGGTGTCATCCATAAATGTAAAACGAAAAGCACATTGTGTTCCTTTTCAATGTTAAAATTGTACATTTGCTGTAGGTAACATCACGCTTTACAGGGTATCTTTGCATTGAAGCCTCCTGAGCACGCCTGGCTTTGGCGCTGGTGGCGCCCTCTGCAACAATCTTTGCTTGCGCTCCCTCCCAAAAAAAAAGGACTTCATGAATTCCCCCACTACCATACTCTACCAGTGCTTCTAATCTCCCCATCTCTCTTTTATAGTGCAACTTATACCAGTGTAGAGTGTCACAGCACTTTACATGACACACACAATATACATTGTCAATGAATCATACATGTGCAAATCAATCTATAGGAATTGTTATATAAAATGATAAGGATTACAAGGTGTAAGTCACATGTCACTACTTATACCAGTGGGCAGTATATTTTAAGAGTGTTTGGTCTGAAGAAGTAAAAACTCAGAAGCATATTTAAAAGAAAGTGGCGCATCAGCATTGTTGCACCTCTTTTTTTGCACCCTCAGAACAGCACCATGCGTGTGCCGTATTTACAATACGGTGCACCACGGCGCACAGTCCCACAATAGAGTCAAATATGCCACTATCTATGATAAAACTTGTGCTTTCATGCAATATGTAGAATGTAAAAGTGAAAATAAAACAACCCTTCCCTTAAAGTCTGCTCTTCACCAATACCCCATCAAAAATATCCCTGTTGCAGGGCTTTCAAAGACAAGCTTAGAGTGATGGGAATGGGTGCAGTTGAGGGAGGGAAAGCAGTACACCAGAGAGAGAGGTAAAAAAAAGTGCACTCTCATGGAGTGTTGACTAAAAAAGGAAAAAGTAGTTCCCTAAACTTGAGCACTGGAACTATACAAGTCAACCAGTCTAAATAATTATAATGAGGCTATGCTCAAGTGATGGAAAAATGGAAAAAGAGAAAAGCAAGAAACTGAATAAAAATTCAACAAATGAAAGTGACAACAAAGCCAAACAGTGGCAAGTAATTGGCAGGCTGTAAGGCATTTTGCAAACAGACAGGTTGCGCTCTCAGGTATGCGAGACCTGAAAAGGAAAGAATATCGAGTGGGCTGATTCACCGTAGGTGATCTTGATGCTAAAGAGGAAAGTGCCTGTGGATACTCTAACAGAGCCAGGTGGCAAAGGGCCGTGATTTACCCCAGATTTGTTTCTAATAAGCTCTTGAGTGTGGAACTTTTCAGGCACAACACTGCAAGTGGTCGAACTTGGTCACTATGTGGGTGTAATGAAATATGGGAGGAGCATTGCAAGATTTTCTATGGCTGCTTACTGTTCCCACTCCCAAAAGACTCTGTAAATGTTTGGCCTGTATCCCACCTCAGAGTGTAAGTAGGTCAATGATGTGCTATTCAGAGTCTACCCAATGCAATACTCCTGTAAATACAACTCAGAATTTATCATCTACTTGTTATTTGCAGGGCACAGGCCAGGAGCAAAAACACATATAAACAGAAACTGTTTTTTTGCAAAGGTGAACAAATAGGAAAACTATTAGATTTTCTCTCAAGAAATTGTATTGTCCAAAATGGAGTACTATTGTTTGAACTCGAAGAATTAAATAGCTCTCACATAGTGGATGAAGATTGTTAAGATCCATCTCTCTAATGGAAGCTCATTCTGGTGCTTGTAAACTTAACAGAAATATACAGTCTTATTTCTACGGTTGTGGGCTCCTTTTGTCCCCTAGATTGGACTCCTTTGGTGTAGCTTCAGGCCTGCTGCCCTTTTACACATTTTATTTGTTTATTCATTGTATTATGTTTTAGCACAGCTCGCTTTTCGGCAGGGTTGTTTTTATGTTCTAATCAGCTACCTTTCTGTGAAAGCATTGTTGTCAGTTCCCTTGCACAACATTTTATTCTGTGCCCTGCTCAAGGCTGTCCTATTTAACTTGCAGATCCAAGAGCTACTGAGTCAACAGTCTAAATATAGACATATTATAACGTCAGGTCTTTTCTCAGAACACAACACATTTTATTATATAAACACCACACAGGCTGAAGAAGGGTAGGGGGACATTCCAGACAGCCATCTTATGCTGATTGCCACTTTGTCAACAGCTTCACTGATATTGGCCTTTACTTTCCAGCCAACTGGAAGGACTGCTAGCAGCACAACAGGCAGACCCTTGTTTTTTCCTTCCATAGAATAGTATGGGCAGAAAGGCTAACACTGCTATGCTCTGATGCTAGATGCTAGAGTGTAGGTGGGAATTCCTGGACTCATGAATATGTCAGGATGTTGGGGCTGTTTATGTGTTTTACTCTAATGTCCAAAATCATCTATGTATTATGTTCCATCTTCCTAATAAATGAAGCTCACACATTCTATCATAGAATGCAGTTCTTCAATAAATGTCTTGAAACTTTGCCTGCATTTCTTTGTCTGCCATCGCATGTGTGAGACTTTGTGCAAACGATAGAAAGGATAAGATCTGTTCCACTATGACTTCCCTAAGGAGTCCGAGTGTCGTGTTTTAAGGCTGCCACGAATCACCTTTCCGTTTTAATTATGGTTATGGTATGGTAATTATGGTGAGGTGCTGCTAGCTAGTTGAGAAGGTCAGGCCGACCGCTTCCAGTCGGTCTGGGACTGACTGAGTCATCCACATGTGGTGGTGCTGCCTCCCTAAACATAATGGTTTTACCCCCATGGTAAGAGTTCTACGACATGGCTCCACCAACATTGGTCAGACAGTAACTTAAAGGATCTCCTAAGTATCTCTATTTCTAGCATGCTAAGGGCACCCTAATTACCATATGTGGCGACGTCCATGGTGTTAGGGAAATATCCTCCTCAGCTAAATAGGGAGTACCTGTCTTCGGCTGTAGATTATTCAAGCTTGAACCTTAAAAGGATTCCCCAAATTGGTGTTTGTATCTCCGATCTTACCATTACAAAGATGGCAAACCCTCAACGGGTAGCAATTCCAGTAAACATGAGACGGCATCTCACACAACATTTATTAGCTCACGGACTCCCTGATGAGGGTGAGGATGTCACGTTCATGGTAGAGGCACACAATGCATATAAAACAGAACTTTTCTACTCCTGGGTCACTTTTCCAGCAGCAGACAGAAACTAACTTTTTCAGCAATTACACAATAGCAAATGCACCTGCACAATACAGAGCATATTTAGAAATACCATTATCTTATCAAGAACACCAAAACTGGTTTGAAGCAGCCTAACACACATTATACAAAATGTCAGATTAGGTCCCCTAAGTAATGAAGGACCTATAAGGCCAGAACTAGCCTCGTTTACACCACAGTCGAATGTACTAAACATACCAGTAACAGATCTACGCCACTTCTATAGTAATTTAATATATATACATATGGAGGCCTAAAACAATAATGAAGACTTTAAATACCACCCCAGCGAGAGCTGTTCCAGCAGCACCACATTTGGCTACAACGGGATGAATCGCATGACTATGCACTCAATAATGGGTAAGGTACCCACCAAACATGAGGACATTCCATTTTGGTTAACAGAAAAAATAAATGTACTGGAAGCAGTGTTTCCCCATACAGGACCTCAAGACAAACAGAGAGTTCTCAATATGTGCTTGGCCTTTAGGATAGTTCCCTCAGTAGTTAACTGTGCCACTTGGGGTGCAGTATTTGCTGCACTTTACACTACTGTGCATGCTACACCAAAACTTGTGAATCTTCCAGAAGTGTTAAAGCAACTTCAAGACAAACACAGGGGCTGCCCCTGTCTGGGGTTTGGGGATGCAAATAATGGGCAATTTCACTGCAGTGTCCTCAATTATTTTAATTAATCCTAAAGGGAAGCAATAACATTGGCAGTACGCCAGCGGCTCTGGGGTGTTTCTCAACAGGAACAAGACTTATACTAGTATAGGTTGAAATAGCCTAGGAGCCAGGCTACGTAACCCACAATTACAAGGTAAATCCAATAATTGGTAGTACCAAACAAGCACAAGAGGGTTCTAAAAAACTCTGGGATAAACAGAAAAATAATAAAGATAAGCAAAAGCAAAGAGGAGAATCTCCATGTTCGGAGATCTCAGAAAAAGTTACAACCTTAGAAATAGGGACACTTTAAAAACTCTCGACAGATACCAATATATTAACACCCGCCCATCTTGTTCCTTTCAGGACTCACCGATATACACAGGGAGGGAGGAGTGAGGTCAGACCACCAAAACGAGTATGTGAACCCAAGAAAGGAGTACAACACTCATCAGAGATTTCAGTTAATAAGGAAGTGAAGCATCCACAACAAAAACCCCAATTCAAGAAGAAAAAGACTGCAGCAATTTTGGCTAAACATGCCACACATATTGAGAACATTACTGAAGAACAGGACTTGGGCAGTGACTGCTAGACAGGGTAGCAGAGGCCATGATAGTTCATTAGAATCTTCTAGAAATCTGACACCAACTAACAACTTCCTTGAAGTTGAAACTCTGAACAGGCGCGTCTCCCCACCCCACAGGGTTTATAAAATAAAAAATCCAATTGAGGGGGACATTAAGTGCACCATCAAAGTGATCTTCTGGGGAAGATTAACACTGAGTTACAACATACTATTGGCAGAAAAAGATTGGCCACCAAAATATGTCTCTACTCTCCCACTAGGGGAAGCTCTCATTTTGCCTTCTTTCTCAGTCCTTGTTCTAGACACAGTAAAAGAAGCTTATACTGCAGATTGGGCATTGGTGCAAGCCCCAGTGCTGTAACTCAACCATGTGGGGTGGGGTGGAGATTCCCCTTACCATGTTATACCAATAAGACCCACTCCATAGATCCCACCTCAATATACCATTAAACATGAAGCTAAAGCACCAGGCAGGGAAATTCTCTCACAACGTGAGGACCAGGGAGTAACTGAATCCTGTGTGTTTGCTATGAATAATCCTTTGTTTTCCATAGCTAAACTGGACCATTCATATAGAATAGTCTTAGATTACAGACACTTAGTCAGTCACACACGCTCATTTGCAATACAAAATTCACATAGTACAGAACTTATTAACCACGTAGTGTGCAAAAAATGCAACCAAAACCTTGGATATTTCTTAAGTTTTTTTCTGCCAATATGTAGCACCTGAAAGCAGGGTTTTAAGGTTAGTGCTCAGCTCTCAAAGAAGGTTTTCTAGACTCCCTCAAGGATGTAAGAACAGTCCTGGATTGTTCTCAACTCATGTGACCTCAATATTGCATGATATTGATCCTGAGGCGTTGTTTTATGTCGGTGATATTTATCTGATGATTCAAACACACATTTAGCTAGGTTGGTTCGCATCGTTTTGGGATTCGCTGCACAAGGCTACAAACTCAATTTCAAGAAAGTAAAAATTGCTTTTCCAAGTGTCCTATTCTTAGGATGTGTACTATCAAATGAGGGAAAGAGCCTTACACCACAATTCCTAGAGAAATTTGTGCAATTAGAACCACCAAATACCATCAAGAAACTATAGTCATTGCTGGGTTTCTTCAATTTTGGCAGAACCTACATTCTAGAATATGCACAATGCAAAACCACTATACGATTTAATCTGTCCTGATTTCTCAAGCAAACATTGGACACCCAAACACACATGCATTCTCAGAGCATTACAGATAGTTAAGCTTGAAGCAAAACACTTGCACACAAATAAAAATAAAACAAACTTGGTAATTTGGGTAATTACTAATGCTCAGGTTCACATATGTCATATTCAATGAAGGGGACACAGTACCCTTAGCATATAATTCACACTTGCTCTCCAACGCTGAAGAGCATTTTGAACCTACATAAAAAATACTGACTGCTGTCCAAATGGTTGTCATAAAGGAGAGACCGCTAGCCCAAGGGAAACACATTATTGTTGTTACCCCAATACCAGCCTTGTGGCTGTTACCAAATCAAGTGTCCTGAAAGCAAAAGCCTTACATACACATTGGATGCATTGGGCTACCTTCCTGACTGCCACTGATATCGATTACGTTTTCTAACCAAAACTCCAGACCAAAAAATTCCTTCAGTATGAACTTGAATACCACATGTCCACCAACATTTTGCCTCTTGAGCACTATTGAATCATCATTTATACTGATGATTCAGTACAACTAGAAGTAGTTACCAAACACCAATACTCTTCCGCTTGTGTAGCTGTTTGTGGGGTGATGAGCAATCATCAATTTCAGCCTCAATAAACCTACACACAGACCCTAGGGGACTGCAAAGCACACCTTATAGACCTCAAGGCTCTAATCATGGCACTGGAATACACATATCCCGATCTTTCTTCTTTGAGTGTGTGTGATTTGTACCATTGTGTTCAGTCCTTTAATGAATACATACACTGCGGTGCCTAAATGAGTTCAGAGACTCCAAAGGAAACACTGTAAAACTTTTTATGTGGGGGAAGATGGCAGACCTCAAAGACAAGCTGCCACGGGCTCATGTACCACCTACATTGGGTCACCTGCGTGTTGGAATATACATTGTAGGAAACACTTTGGCTAATAAAGAAGCCAGATCTGCAGTGGCTATGGCTTCTGTTGCTGCAGTTACTTGTTCCCATATGAGGCTGAATGATGAAACATTGCCTGCTGTGAATGATTCAGCTGATGGCAAGCCCTTACCAAAAGTATATCCTACAAAATACCCCTACCCAAAATATTGCATTTGCAACAATACCAGGGATGGTGATCGGTTGATCCCCAACCAAATCCAAAGGTTAGATCTTATCAAAGCGGCACATGAAGAGGTTGCTGCTGCCCATGCTGGTGTGGCAGCTACCATCTCTCTATTGTAAAAACCCCATTGGTGGACTGTCCTGTACAAACAGACCAAGCAGTATGGCTTCAGCTGTGACATTTGCCAACACATTAAAGGACCCACCATCAAACTCCCACTGCAGACTCCCCTTTTGGTTTCCAACAAACCATTGCAGTATACCTGGACAATTGTGGTCCCTTACAGCCAGATGGTGCATACACATAAATTCTTGTTGCTGTTGATTCATGCTCCAGATTTCTATGAGTGTGGCCACAATGATCGGCTGACTCTTGAACTGTTATTAAAGGTTTGCCAAGTCTTCATAGGGACACATGAAGTTGCAACATTCTATTCAGAAAAGAGCCCTGATTTTGCTTCCAGGGCATTCAGGGACACAATGGCAACAATGGGTATTGAAGTGCACTTCTCATCTTCTTACCATCCAGAAAGAAATTTAATTATCAAGCAGAAAAACTGAGACTTAAAGCAATCTTTAACAGCTAGAGTATTAGGTTCAGCTCATAGTTGGCTGTATCACCTGTATGGAGTCCAGAGACCACAAAATAATCTGCCCAGAAGGTCTTTGGGAGGAAGTATTCCTTATGATGTTCTGTTTGGGATACCCATGCATGTCCCAGATCTTGATGGTGATGGCACTGTGGCAGCAGAAACATCTGATGATATAAATGTAGATGTCACTATTTTACAGGAAACATAACAATTCTGTGATGAAAGTTCATCAGCATAGGCTGCCACCACACACCTTAATGCAGGACAAAGGCATCATCATGAAGAAACAAAGTTTACTTAAAGTGATGTTTTGGCGTGGAATGATAAAACTTCATCTTTAAGTGCAACTGAGCTTCTCCTTGAACAAACACATTCGTAGGCAAAAAACTCTCAGTTCTTCATTGAACCCACTGTGTCTACTAACGATGTCTTTTATGGGGGTGGGGGTCAAGCTTTAGAAGTTCCAAAGACAGATCTACCACTTCCCTTTGTGATTTCTGTTTCTGCTTGGCTTGATATCTAGCTTTGGATTCTTCCTACTGCACCCTGACACAAATCCTTGGGCAACTGGAAATAGGTGGCAGAAAGATGCTTAAAGCATGTTTTTTCCATTATGGGCTTCTGTGTTGTGGTTCCATACCGAGAATAGCCCTGTGTCTTTTGTTACTTCTGGTAAATGTTATTTTCTGGCAAAGAACATGAGCTGCTGAGGGAAAGCTTACAGTAGACTTCAAAAAGTTGGGTAGTCATAAAAGGAGGATCTCTGTCTCTGGCCCCATTTAGTATGTGGCAAGTGACAATCATCCATCCTGCACCTGGGTTCTGTGTAAGCAGCACCACTGTGATCTCTTCTGAGGGCAGATAACATATAAGTTAAACTGGAAGTTATTTGCATAAGAGTGAAACTACAGGTTAGAGACTCTGCCCATATCCATTGCAAGAGTTCCCAAGAGGAAGTTAAATAAGAGAGTGATCGAGGGAGTAGTCCACACTCCTCGACCACTGTTTAAGAGCTGAGTGTTCCTAGATCCATTTATCTGTTTTCTCACGATCAAAAAAAGTAAGAAAGCATCTCAACATGGGTTTAGATACCTTAGCTATTAAGCAGAGGAAAGTTCTACATGAAACAAAAGCCAAAAACACACCCAAAAGACTGAACAGAGACAAAAACCTGTAATCAAGAGCAAGATGTGATGAAAGACAGGATTGGCATAGAAAGGAATAACATTTTTAATATTTGGTCTGTCGGAGAAGCCCTCAAACCTGCTAACAACAAACGTATGTCACCTGCTTTATCTGCACTGTTTGGATGGTTTGGCACAGATGGTTGGCTCACTGATTGGAGGAGGGTTGTTTTTATTATTTGTTAACGTTCATCTAAAATGTACTTAAGCTCAGAAAGACAAGAGGTGAAATATATTTGCTTTCCTTCATCTTATATTTCACACTGTTGTGTGCCATATTTTTAAAGTTTCTATGTCTGTGTACATTTTATGTATGTGGGTAAAGTGATTACATGATATATATATATATATATATATATATATATATATATATATATATATATATATATATATATATATATATATATATATATAAAAATAAACTAATTTTACTTTATGCTCTCCTACTCCTCTCTTCAGCACGCACTCTGAGGGTACCATTCACGAGGATCTGCATGCTGTCAACAAGATAGGAACCTAAAAAGCATACGTTTTTCTACAAATGTCTCAGAAAAGATTTAAGTTTGAGTCGTTTTTTGTCAAGTTAATGAGTATCTGATTTGTCATCATTCCGAGATGATTGGTAGCTGAGTATTATCACTCCTACTGCAGTTGAAATAGTTTCAAGTGGTAGCAAATGCTGCTTTCTGATTTTGTCTTGCTCAGGGTGCTACGTAACTACCATAAGCATTTAACTAAACTAACTATCTGAGCTGAGCATATGAGATTCTGCTGAAACTACATGGAGTGGAAATGCTCTCATGCTAGGCAATCTGTAAAGGAACCTTTAGGTGCCCTACTTATGTTTCTAGCCCTTATAGGCTGTGATATAGGCTTCCCTGTTTCTCCCCTATTGAGTCATATAGGTCACTGTAGTCAGTGTCTGGTCTGTGCTTACATAACTCTGGGCTCTGAGGATTGTTGAAGCTGAATTGACTGCTGAGGATTTCATTTATTAATAAGTAAGAATTTACATGGAATTAGGCTAACAGAAAATAATATGTGACTTGGAAAATGTGCCCACTTGAGTGGCTGCCATACACTACACAAATGTTTTAGTCAATGCATATTATTATTAGTTATCGGGCACGGGTAGAGGAAAAATGTATTAGTATGTCATATTAATGGTTTCATGTTATGTATTTGATTTATTAACTTTAGACCATAAATTGGCGAGGTTTGGCCCTAGTTTGTAGAACCGCATGTCAAACTGAAATGTTTAATAAAGGATGGGAAAATGTATTGTACAACTAGAAAATTAATGTCTCATTGTTCACACTGTGCTGAGCAAACAAATCACAGATTTCTTTATCGTTCTCATGAGGACTGCTTGTAGAATCATGTTATGCTAGAAAAGATACAAATGTTAACTTGATGTGTGAGACATAGATGTTCCCAGGAATTAACAATGGATGCACTGACTAGAGTACAGATTGCAACAAAGAAGATACCTGAAGGGCCTGATGATGGGAACAGGAAAAGAGGAGCCAATCATCGACGTGTGAAAGACAGTTTAGTTATATCTTAGATTTGGGTTTTCGTTTCCACATACGTATGATTTTCTGACCAATGTCATTGTGGGAAGATGCTTAAGGAAACTCTAATGTAGCCTGACTCCAGAGAGACTTCTGGCCATTATCTTTCCCATTATTCTTATTAGTGCACTGTCTCATTCTGTTCAAGGGAGCTAAATAGTTCCTGATAGTCTTTCCTTTACAACCATCCTCATACAGTAGATCTGATGCTTTCGCTCGCATGATTTATGTGACTCAGATAGTTTAGAGCCCACCCTGTCTGATCCATTCCTTTTTCACTGCCCGTTACTGAAGCTGACCCGATGGATGTCCAACTGACTAAGAGAATCACAGCTTGCTGATCCCATCGAGGAGAGGTATAACAAATGTTATTGTCTGTTGTAGATTTGTTCTTTAGATTTCTAGGTACCAACCGCTATTTTTTCCAAATTAACTTTTGACTAAATTGCTTATGCTTGAAGTCCAAACATGCTATTCTAATCCGAAGGTTAGTGAGAAATCCTAATGCTGATGGATGTTATTAACTAAGAATTGATCATGTTCACCTGCTGAAATCAGATATATGTAATTTCTGTTGTGCAGTTATTGTTACTATTGCTTTGTACTGTGACTCTCGAATGCTTAACTGTGAATGCTTTAGATAAATTGAGATTCTTTAAAAGATTTGGTCAGCCAGTGTTATTCATCTATGTTTATCATTTGATATTGAGACTAATATATGTGTTGTTAGCACTGTTAATATAGGGAAATAAACTTTCTAACTTTTACTAAAAGGTGTGGTTATTTATGGCCATATGGGTCATGGTGTGTGGCAATTACTGACTCAAGTTTTGACAAATCGATTGTTTATATATTTTGGGTCCTAAATTGTTTATGGAAAAAGTTGAGTGTAATGATGGTGTGATTCGTCTACGAGTAGTCAATAGGTCTATCGAACCTCCAACGCATTCCATTATAAATAAATTATAAAAGACCAAATAAGGTCAGATGTGCTCACAGGAGCAGGGTAATCTGTAATTGCCTTCAGACAACACTCACGACTCTGAACAGGTTACAGAACATGAATAATGAAAGTCCGCCCATGAGGTTTACTTGAGGGCGAATGACTGCTCATCATGGAATTTTAATCTGAAATTATTAACCAAGCTTGATGGCGAAAGGGGTAACAGGAGGCTGTGAGATAAGGTTTAGGAATAATGAGGATATGCCTGCGATTGGAAATGTCTCCTTAGACTGGAGTGTACATACAATTCTTGCACCACACAGCCTGGGGAACAAGAGAAGCCCAGGACTAGAAGATAATCCTCTCATCATAATAATTTGTGCAAATGAATGCAGAGGCTCGACGCATGTGAAATGACCAGCCAATTCCTCTTTATGTCGGATGCTGATCTTTCAGTGATTTGTAGAGGAATGATTTCGCTTTTGATCTTGCGGACAATGATGATGTAGACAATGGTCAGTCAGGGGATGCACAGATGATTTATAGTGATGAGAGACATGATATCCTATAGGTAGGCACAGACAGACAGAATCTGAGTTTGGAGAGTTGTGGGTCGTGACGTGAGGTAACTGTGGCACGCTAGCTCTAGAGAGACAGAATGGTGTTTCCTATTAGCGGGCATCGTATTTACCCCTTAAAACTGCTTTTCTTTGGAAGTTATACGTACCCAAGTCACCTGAACACTAAAACTCAGGGCAGATCAAACATTGCCTGACTCTAGGAGCACACTGAGACGTGCAACGACACCTGAGTAATAGCAAACTGCTCTACATAATACCAACTACATTGCTATAGCAAGTATGTGGCACATTACAAAGAATTAGCACCATATAACATAAACGATAAATAAAAAACACAAACTTTAGAAATCATAATGTCAAACTTGTGATACCTATGCCCATGACAGAATGAAAATGTTTCCTCCTTTGGCAGATGAGGGGGTACTATGAGTACAAGCTCAACTCTGTGGTTGTTGCTTTTTCCACATAATTATGCATATATCACACTTGGCTCCTAGTCTTCTATCTGCTGAATAAGGTGCAGATTTCAACAGAATCAAATATTGTTTCGAGATCAAAGCTTACTGAAAAGGAAGTGCGACAAGTGGAACTACAATAGGAACAAACTTCTTGCAAAGGTAACCCGCCACCTTCAGGAGATGCTTGCTATTTCCACTGGGATTAATGAACCCTGTTAATGCACGACATCTCTCCATTCTGGGAATACTGATGCTTCTCTTTGCCCCATGGGACAAAGTCATCACTCGGCGCTGGGGCATTGGTTGTACATTAGTTCTGGTACAGTTGCGCTAGGAACACTTTTGATCATCATTTGTTTTTTTTTTTCTCAACAATAATGACCAATTTGCAAAGCTGTTAGCAGAAATTAAAATGGTATTGATTCCACAGAGTTAGTTAGGCAGGCGGCCGTCCCTTAGTGGAGTTAAAGGTTATCAATAAAACAGTGCTTTTGTGGAAACGGATTGCCAATTTGTGAAGCAAATTGCAAAGCCTTCTCCCTGACAAAGACCTGGAATGAAAAGAGAGCTACGTTTCTGGAATAGTTCATTCTCATTAGGGTAACTAACTTCAAGCTTTTCCTCAAACCCATACAGCTATTGGCATTTCTTTCTGATTCAGTTATTTTCAAGTACAGTTGGGACCTTTGTCATTAAGCTCACAGAGTCCTATGCTAGGGAGCTCGCAAGCTGTGATGAATACAAGTCTAAAGGTGCATCAATGCAGAGGTGTTTAACAACTGTTTTGCCCATTTACTGAATTAACAAGAGCGTGCTAATATTTCAAGGAAAAATTGTCCCTCATAGAGCTGAAGTGGTACATAGCATGACTGACTTGTGTTAGGGGACACAACACAAAGTAGGTGATTCAAGTATTTGTAAATAGATGCTGATTTGTCAATTTATCACCAAAACAAAACCACTAAATAGCTAGGCTATAAGGTGTGATGCAAATCAAGTCTTCTTTCTATTGTGGTTATGCTGTGCGTCTTCAGGTATTCTTCAGTCTTGTAAGTTGAACCGTTGGATTGATGTTAAAGAGATTTTGTGATTTTTCATTCTCAAAGCATCACCTGTACTGCTTTTAAGAGGCACCTATGCCCGACTATAAATACCAATAAGTCAGTGCTGTATCTGTTAATGGGAGTTTGTGGTCCAGACAGGAGACAATATGCCAGGCATTAGTGTATAATTGGTGGGGCATACATCTCGATACCTAGCCACGCATGTAGCAAGAACTAGGAAAGGCTGGCATGACCTAAACTAAAAAAAAAAAAAAAGAGGGCTTGGGCGTTTTGTGGAATGTTGGATAACACTTCCAATATCCCTGGCAAGGAGAGTGGCAGTATCTGAGATGGTGCTGCCGCCGAGATGTACATATCATTTTCAGCGCTGCATGTACCCAGACACTCAGCAGCAATAAAAGGAGCTGTTTTATAAAGGACGAGGGACATTTGGCTACAAGATATGTATAGTAGTGCTAGCCACATTGCAACTAATGCAAAATGAGGGCTACAAGCACCAGGCATAGAATGCTATTACTTGGCTTCTCAATTACCTTTTTGTCCAGTTGCCTACCAGAGGACATAGACATAGATGCATTGTCGCTGCTCGATTCTGGAGAATGGAAAGATTTTACATTATATTACCCATAATGCAAAGACTCCTTATCTGCTGGGTATGGGAAAGAGTCATGGAGCTACACATAGTTGGAAAACCACTTTGAAAACCTGGTGCAAATCACTATTGATAGGGCAAAGAAGCATTCTAGCTGGGACGAGAACAACCCCTGCAGTAGAATCGCTAGTGAAGGCAGTTAAGGATCTTTGGTGTCTGCACCTGGGGTGTCACATGCAATGACTTGTTCGCTGAATGTACTCGAATGGAGCAGGGCAATCTGCGATAGCAGCTGACATTGAGAATGGATGCCCAGAAACACACTCTATGCAAAGGACACATGGGACAAGGCTAGTGGCATAGAATTAAGGAAAGAGAGTGGAGGAAAATCACAGGCTCACAGTGAGAAGTCTTCTAGGAATGCCAGGCTTCGTCACATTCAGCTCTGGTGAAGCCACATGGCGTAGATCTGACAAACAAGGGAGGTTTCCCGAGGGTAGACGAGACACATCACATTTATACACATAATAAGGGAATGGGAATACCAGGAGCTGGTAAAAACCAGATTTGATTCTGCAAGTAGCCAACGTAGCTACTGGGTATATCACTTAATAAGACAAAAATGATATAAGAAAAAAGCGTCTCTCACAACACTACTGAAGAAAAGAAAACTGGCTAAACATTGAATGAGAGTGGAACTTCCCATATCAGACAAGGACTCAAAGGTTTTGAGGAATGACCCTTAGGAGAAGAAATATGGTTGAAGTAAATCATAAGGGTTGAAAAAATAGTAGATTTGACAGACTGGAGACTATTCATTAGTGATTTGCTATACCCACCTTACAAGCCATGACAATAAAACTGTAAATCCGTAGGCAAAAGAGTGAACAACTAATTAACAATAATTTGTGCAGATATCTCAGGGGGAAGTTGTAAAGCAAGCTTCAAAATATGGAAAGCTAGAAAGTTATGAGTCAAGGACAGATGGTCCAGAAATTATTTTCAGAAAAAGGATAAATGTAGACTACACACTTTGTAAGATCTACACTATACATGATAAGAATATGAAAAAGAACTGATGGGTTGAAGAAACGTGGAAACTAAGTAAAGTAGTTATACCCATTGAATGCAAGTGTAGACAGCTTCAACTAGCAATCAAAGGTGCCTCGAGGTATGCTAATTTATTTTGCAGTTTATCTGTTAACTGGTTTGCCAACACTGTTTTTATTGAGGTGTCAGCTCCAGAAAGATTTGGATCCGGTTACAAAAAATTTTCACTGCTGCGAAGGATCAGCCCAGATTCATTTGCACTGTTTTGCTGCATGTGTAAAGTGGAATGGACCAAATAATGTTTGCAACAGGAGAAGACAAGCCACGTACTGTTTTCACAGCCTGTTGAGATATTTTCTCAATTGGAAGTGGTGAAAATAAATGCTCTCTAATTTTTAAGTCAACAAAATATGACGATTTAGCAAACCCATCGTGTTCTATTTTTAGTACTTTAGTAGCACAAATATTGTGAAAAATGTGTAGTCTTTGTTAAAAGGTTGTTCATGGAGCAAGCCATTTTAATGAAATCTTGTTTGCATACTTAAAATTATTTATGAGTTCATCTTTGTGTCTTCCATCAGTAACTTGGTGCTTCTTCTAGCTGGATTCCAAGGCTCTTGCGCTGCCTGGCCTTCAGCAAACGCAGACCTTGCTCATACTTCTGGAAGAGCCAGGCGTAGTCCAGAATAAAGGCATGGCACAAGTGGTTCCTACACTTTTTTCAAATGACTTATGTTTTGCCATTTTGTTTTCTTTAAATCAGATCTTAGGTTCAACGCCAGACCCAGTGTTGCTTCTTGGAGTAAAATCAGCAGATTTTCAACAGAAAGGATTTTCAATACTTTGGAAATTCGCCATACTGGATCATCCTGGGGTTATCAGGCTTGTGGCGCTCAACAGAAATGAGGCAATGGCGATCCTACATCATTGGGCTTTGTAAGCCCTGTAAATATCTCCAAAATCGTAACATTGTTAACATTCACAAACACTTGCATTGCTTTTCTTCCAGTTGTTTATTTGTTCATTTGTCTATATTTTTTCTTGAGCGCTGCTGTTCCATTTAGGGCTAGAACACTTTGCAAAGACTAGATTGCAACTAGAGTCAATATTGGCCCAGACATTCTTCTTTACTGCACATCGGCTAGACATCTTCCTCCGAGACATGACTTGAAAATGTGGCTCTTCAGGCGTTCTGAGACTGTCATAATATCCGGAGACGCCAGAAACCCGTTGGTCGAAATTTGTGATGTTTCTAGATAAATCAACTTTTCCCCAGGGTGTTCTTGAAATTCCTGGAATCAGCATTAATTCTGTCTCGCTGAGTGAATTGCTTTGAATGTGAGGCAACTGACTTTGAATATGTTCCTGACCTCTGGAATAAGGCAATATTGCTGGCTCAAAATCCGGAGAAGTGGTCAAATTTATTTTCTCTGAAATTACTTCAGCTGTCAAATAGAGTACTGCTTCCAGTGGGGTTACAATTTTAGCAGTAAAGCACATGAACACGGCATTGGCAACAGAAATCCAGGAGATGGTAAACTCACAAGTCGCTGTCTTCAGATAAAAATAACTGCTTTACTCATTTTACTTGGTGCAGATGGATATCTGAGAATTGAGACGCTTTATTCATGTAGGAAATTATCAAAAATGAAGGGACTTTGAAGAACCCTAAAGATCACACTATCTCAGAAAGCATTTAATTGTTAGCTCGGAGATGAGGCTTGAGTTTATATTAATTTTGGATTTGCACACGATGAAAATAAATTGCATTTTCTTTGGGATTAATTTCAGGCAGTTTATTGGCATCCAGTTTTACAGCTTTTCTAGAGCACTCTGTAAACCAGAACTCCACATGCCATCGACTCTGGCCTAGATATGTGCCTTCTTAGCCTGACCAGTTCAGGCTGATCATACAGGAAAAATATGAACCATTAAAGTACTATCTTTTGTAAAACCCATTATGTATTCGAAAGTACTGTGCAATTTGTCATGGATGACTGTGTCAAATGTCGCTGATAGGTCCAATAATACTAGCAGACGTGACTCACCTTCATTGAGAATTCAGCACATGTCATCCGGGATTTTTAGTGTTGTTTTTGCGCTGTGACCCCTCTGATGCTGCTAATAGTGAGTTCTCATTTGCATAGCTGTTAAGCTGTATTGCTATCCGTTTCTCGATACCTCATCTGCATTTCTATATTTGCACCTATTTTTACCAGGCCTGATTGACGCAGTGCGTGCAAGAACATTCATGCCACACCTAGATTTGCGAAGGGGGTGTGGAAAAGGAAAAGTGACAGAAAGATCTGTGATATTTTAATATTTTACAGTAACTCTGACAACACGCTAGCGTATTATTTGCATTTTGGACAGCTCATACTTCCAGTAACAATAAGTTAAAGAGCAAGCTGGAAAGGCCGACATGTGGGTTAAGTGAATACATATTTAAAACATTAAAATAATGCCAAAGGTATGCCTGTGATACCGCAGATTTCTTAAAATGGCTGAATCGCTTACTTAACAGTAAAAGAATAAGAAATTACCAGAGGAATTGTATTGATTTTCATATACAAGAATTATTACAATCTGACAAGGAAAGGGGGGAGGTGAGAACAGACGAGGAAGCGATCGATATGCGGTGCTTGTGGGGGCGAAGATGAGCTAGGAGAAGGGTGCACGTGCAGGAGTGACATTGATTTTGAAGTGAAAGCAATGAAGGCAGAAGAGCCTCATAAGAGCCCCAGTGAAATACCATCTTTTTTGAGTGGTGGAGAAGAAATGGTGGGTAAGGACAAACAGAAGGGCATCTGCTTATATTGCACACAGTCGCTGATTAGTGAGGGTGAAGGGTGCAGAGGGGCCAGGTGAGTAATTATTGCGCCCTAGGGTCCGGCCAGTAGCGCTCATAAACAAACTGCGACACAGCGTTGGTGCTTGTTAGTGCTAAAGAACCTCGTGGGTCTGGCACCACTTTATTTTATAGCCTCCCCTCCGGACACCATACCTTGTCACGTTGAGGGCAACAAAGTATAGGAGAGCCCCGGTGGCTCTTGACATCCCTCCAATGTTTTAGTAAAGTACTGTAATATATCATAAACATGCCATGTGAACAATAGACAGAAAAAGAAAAAGAGAGAGGAAGAGAGAAAGAGAGAGATGTAACAGAGAAGAGGAATCTTCAGGCGCATCAAAACGCCGGTCACTTTTATCACATGAAGTCTTTCAGCCTTTGGCTGGGGTTCGGATTGGGACGTAGGTTGTATCTTTGACTACTCCCGGTCAGCTCTGGCCCTCTCACGGGCTCCGGGTCTGGGGAACAGGACCTCTCTTGGTCTCTGCAGGGGATACCTTTGCCCTCGTGTCGGCATCCGTCGGGAGACCACTGTTGCGAATGACCGCCCCCATCGAGCTCTTCATCATTCTCATCCGCAAGTCTGGCTTCAGAAACTCCCTCCCGCTACACCCTCCGGAACCACAACACGTTCCGGGTCACCTGCCGTCACCCTCTGCTGGCGGTGACCATGGTCCCTTCGATCTTCTACACCCTCCAGACATCAGGCTCGTAGGGGGTTCAGAATTTCCACCCTTGATGGTGGTCCTTTAGAATGGCTGTCTCGCCCACATATAGGTCGGGGTGTTTTGCTCTTCTCTTCTCGCTGGCTTTGGTATTTGTCCATTCTTGCTTCTGCTGTGTCTTGGTCATATCCAAGGCACCTGATCACCATTGAGCACCTCTGGTATGCAGTCTCGGGGAGGCGACCTGAACATCAAAGCTGCCTGGGTATCTGTGCTGTGGGGTGTCTGCTGATAGGCCCTCAGGAACATGTGCAGGCACAACTCACTGTCCTCTTGTTGATCCACCCCAATTCGTAGGGTGCGGTTCACAGTCTGAATGAGTCATTCAGCATCCTTGTTCGCCTGGGGCCATTGAGGGGTAATTTGCCAATGCGATATAGCCAGTGAGCGAAGATAGTCCTGAAACTCCTGGCCATGGAATGGAGGACCATTGCCTACTCTTATCTCATCAGGCAAACCCAGGAGGGTGAACATCTTCTCCAGAGTGGGATGGATGTGCTCAAATGCCGTGGACACCACTAGTTCCAGCACGGGGAATCGGGTGCATGAGTCAATCATCACGGCTGTCAACCTTCCATCTGGGAACCTACCAAATTCTAGCCTTATCCAGGACCAAGGTTGGGTACTGGGTGGTTCTGTTACCACCGGAGCAGGAGCTGGGTCTTGGACGGTGATGGCGCATGGGTGGCATCTTCTCACTAGTTCGTCCACCATGGCATCCATTCTGGGGAACCATACCTTGCCCCGTAGGCGGGCTCTGGTCTTCGCTGTCCCTTGATGTCCGTGGTGTGCCAACTCCACCACTGAGCTCTGCAGACATTCGGGTATCACCAAGCAATGTCCATGGAGAAGGAGACCTTCTGGACTCACCGAGAGCTCCAACCTCACCTTCCAGATCTGCTGCATCACCCTGCGCTCTTCTGAGTCCAAAGCTTGTGTCTTGTCAAGGAATATGACTGATTGGCCAATGCCTCCTTGGTTCGACCAATAATGGCATCCCCGCATGAAGCATCCACGATTTCCGTCACTGTCAGAGCAGTGGGACATGCCATGTTCACTATCATGTTCACAAAGCTCTCCATCTGTCCATCATCCTCCTATCCTTCTTCCAGAGAGCGTGGCTGAAGAGGATGACGTGACAAATAATCTGCAGGATTGTTGACTCCGGGCAGGTAGGCGACCTGGAATCGGTAGGTCCGGAGGAGCAGTGCCCACTGTTCCATTCTCAGAAGGGCAAGTCTGTCTGTGCTCGCAAAGAGGGATACCAGCAGCTTGTGGTAGGTGATCATCCTAACTTTGTGTCCACACAAGTTCAAAATGAAAATGCTGACAGGCCCACCTGATGGCAAGCGCTTCCTGCTCAATCTGCACATATCTGGCCTCTGTTGCTGAGAGGGACCTACTTGCGTACGCCACCGGCGTCCAATGCTGGAGCAGCACGTCCCCTAGCCCGACAGGCCTGGCGTCGACCACCACCTCTGTTCTCTTTCGCGGGCGGAAGTACACCATGATCACTGTGTCCAAAAGTGCACTTGTGACAGCTTGGAATGCCTTGTCCCGCTCTGGGCTCCACTCACATGGGGTATTGACTTTCGTGAGGTGCTGAAGAAGTTCGGCCAGTGTGGCCAGATTGGGGATGAACCTCCCAGAGTACATCGCCATACCAAGGAAACTACTGACCTTGGTTGCGTTGCGAGATACAGCTGCCCCTCGGATGGTGTCTACTTTCTTGGGGTCAACCTTCAACCCCTCCCTCGAAAAGATGTAGCCAAAAAAGTCAATAGGGTTGCAATAAAAAGCAAATTTCTTCCTGTGCAAAGTCAGTCTGGCTTTCGATAACTGCTGAAGTGTCTCCCGCAGGTGTTTATGGTGCTCCTCTAAGGTGCCGGAGAAAATTAGGATGTCATCACTCAGACTGATGACAATGGCCAACCTGACAGTGTCTCCCGTATGGCATTCTGGAAGATCTCCGTGGCCAAGGAGACCCCGAAACTGAGTCACTTGTTGCATCGCAGTCCGACCTGGGTCGAGAACGTGGTGACATTGCGGCTCTCGGGGGTTAGCTCCAGCTGGTGGTACTCTGAGTTTAAGTCCATCTTGGAGAACCATTGGGCCCCATTGAGGTCTGCAATAAGGTCATCCATGGTGGGTGTGATGTCCACACAGAGACAGATGGCGCCAGGTTGTTTTGGCTTTGGGGCGATGACGAGAAGCAATAACCAGGGTATCGGACTGGTCACCTTCTTTATGTCCCTTTGCTCCTTAAGAGTCTGTAATTCTCGCTCCACCTGTGGCTTTAGGTGGAAGGCACCCACCGGTGTCTTAAAGCCGTGGGTCTTACCACTGGGTCGACATGTAGGTGGAACTGTTTTCCCTTCAGCTTCCCTAGCCCTCAAAAGAGTTCTGGGAAGTCTGCCAGCACTGCTTCTGCGTGGGAGACGTGGACTTGGTGAGCGAAGAAAACTAGCTCCAGGTCTTCTGCTGTGTGTCATCCTAGGAGTGTCCCTTTTTTGCCTTCCACCATGTGGAACTTGGCATGTATCGAGTGGCGGTCACTGCCTACGGTAACCTTAGTCGCCCCTTGCAGGGGTAGTGGGTCTATGACCCCATAGGCGTATGTCTTGGTACAGCACGGTTTGAGTTCTGGTGGGGAAGATATCTTGCGGTACTGTTCCATGTCCATTACATTTACTGATGCCCTGTGTCTATGAGCAAGGTCACCGGCGTGCCGTTAACGGTTATGGTACACATGGGTGGCAGTCGCCACCTCTGGTCTGATGGTAAACGAGACGATGAATATCTCATCATCTTCGTTGTCTTCGTATGGGGTAGAGCTTGGGTATGTGTCTACTGCCTCTGCCCTTGTATCTTCGGCTGGTGTTACGTGTTTCACTGCCGCCCTTCTTACAGATGAGGTCCAAGTTCCTCCCCAGCAGAACTTAGCAAAATGGTTTGGCTTACCACATTTGGAGAAGCTTTTGCCCTTCATTGGGCACAATCCCGGTATTCGGTGGTCGAGGCCACAGTTCCCGCACCTTCTCTCCTCCATTCTTGGGGATCGAGCCAGTCGCAATAGGTTTTGGCATCCCTGAATGGCATCGTCTTGTTCTTAATTCATTGTGCCCAGTTTGACTGGTCCCGGCGCCGGGGTGAACCGCGGTATGGTGGCTGCCATGTCCTCCGCACGACTATTGGACAGTTCGTGTGACCTCGCAAGGATGAATATTTCATCAAGTGATATGCCGGGTTGTCGCAAGATCAGCTTGCGTAGTACCTTGGAGCGGCACCCCTGTATTATCTGTGCTCTTATCTCCTCATGTTAGTTGATGCCTGTGTAGGTGCTCACCAGCTTGTGCAGACATGCGTAAAACATGTCCAGCGATTCTGTGTCTGTTTGCTGGACATGCCACAGCTTAAACCTCTCATAACCGGGTTAAGCTGCAGGTCAAAATAACTGTGTAGATCTTGGCGCCCCCAAAATGCAACATGAGGGATCTTTGCACAGCCCCATCAGTCTTTCGTGTGGCTCTGAAATAGTACCTCAACCTGCAGAGCCAGTGGCACCATCGGGGCACAGCTGTGTCAGGATCTGCTAACTGGCTAAACAGGGGTAGCACAGTGACAGATGAATGCGTCCCGGATTGTGCACTGGGTGATGGTGATCTGCATTAGGCGGTGAGCTCCCGGTACTAACCCGGGGTCTGGTTTTCTGTCCCTTGTTCTCTCAGCTTCCCTTTCTTTGAAAAAGGAGTCCTTATAGTAAATTTCTTTTTTTTTCAGGTCTTTAAAAAAAACGGATTTCTGCACCCCTGTGCAGGTGAACCCACTGAAGAGCCAGCCCACTTGGAGTATCTCTTGCCCACTTCCAGTAATGGGGGTGTTCAGCCCCAGGTACCTTGGGTCTGGTTAGCTGTCACGTGAGAAAGCCGGTGATACAGGATCCAGGAGACGTTCCTCAATGCGTGCAGGCCTGTGAAAGATTTTCCCCTGACAGTCAGGAAGTCGTGCCAGAGGCAGGGCTCTCCAGATGAGGCTGCGTGTCACCGCAGGCAGTAGGCAGGGCAACCCTAGGGTCCTTACGCTCCAACGTGTCTTGTGGGAGCAGCGCTTCTCTCACTCAGCTGCCGACTACACATCCCGGCAGCCTAGATGTGCATGTATGGCTCGGGCCCTCGTGTGCTGCTGCCGGTCAGAAGCCAGGGTGTTGCGACCACACCTGTGCAGGCTGTCTTCCCCGTGCCAGGGAGATGATGCACCATACCGGTGCCTGCGAGCTGCCGATGGGGGGCCTGGATCTGCGTGGAGGCCGTCGGAAGGAGCTGGCTGCAATGCGGGTGAGCTGCGGCTTGTTGATGTGCCCACCAGTGAGAGGTGGAGCCTGCTTGCGTGGCGTGGGGTGGATGACGCTCTGCCTCGTCGCCAATGTCGAGGGCTGAGGTGAATAATTATCGCGCCCTTGGACCAGGCCATTAGTGCTCATAAACAAACTGTGACACAGCGTTGGTGCTTGTTAGTGCTAAAGAACATCGAGGGTCTGGCACCACTTTATTTTATAGCCCCCCCTCCGGACACTGTACATCATCACGTTGAGGACAACAAAGCTTACAAGAGCCCGGGTGGCTCTCTACAAAGGGCAGAGATCCTCCATATCTGTATGCAGATTGTCATGTTTTGAGGCGAATTGCATGGGTGAAACATTGTCATGGCAGCTACTGGGGAACTTGGACCACATTGCTGTTAGTCGTGGGGCATTGAAATAACGAACCAGGTGGCAGATTCGTACTATCAAGTTACTCCAATTCCGTTAATATACTTTTGGCATGTTGATCTCTCAAAGCAGGGCCATGCAGGGAGGAACACAAAACCTTGCTTTAGTTTCTGAAGTTGCAATAGTTAGGACGTTTGATTCTTGGGACAATGAGTTAAGGGTTGTCACTTTGCCTAATTAATGCAATTTACAAAGCATTTTCTGTCTATGACACTCGAGACACAGGCCCTCCTTATGGAAATAGGTACAGCCTCTGCTCCTTATGGAAGCAGTCAGTGCCAAACTTCTAAGCAAAGCCCCTCTAGAAGGGAACACAAACAACCTAAAAACATATTTTAGCCTTATTAGGCTTCTCGCAACGAGGTACAGCTTAACACAGCAAGTAAGGGTTTGGGCATATGCTTGGCCACTTATGGTATTACATCAAACATACAAAAGGTGAAGGGAGAATTGCTTGCAAATGGTCTAAACCCTGGCAATCACTCTGGGTAGCATTCATGCACATCATTTTTCACCTATTTTGCCAGTCCAGACAGACACTCCCCTCATGCAAACCAGTATCCAAAATCCTGTCCTCCATGAAAACAGTGAATCTGATTTACCAAATCTGACCAAGTAAATTTCCTTTGTCTTTAGAATAGACACATTGCTACTTGTTTATAATTAGGCAATGAGCCAATTAAAATTCCTTTCAAACGTGATCCAGTTCCATTTGTGAAATCTGATCAGGAGTCAAAGAAAATCGAGTGTGACAAATTCAATTTCACTGGGGTTGCAATGGGTATGCTGTGAAGCAGCCATTAAAATTCACTGCAGTGATATTTTAATGCCCGGGAGTATCAGAAATGTGCTCAAATGGTCATGAAGATCCACTGGGCTGAAATGGAGATGTACTGGGGTGCAAACAGAAGTTAACGGATGAGGAGGATTTGAGAATGGACATGTCAGGAACGTCCACTGAGAGAGTAAGAGAAAAAGTTTTACAAATCAAAAGCTTCTGGGTTTGCACTGGATATCTACTAGGGTAGCAACAAAAAGTATTTGACACTAGAAATCCACCGAGTTTACTAAGGTAGCTCTCTGAGGAAGCAAATAAGATTTGCTGGGGAAGTGATGAACTTGGTAGTCCTGAATATCATCTGGGGGCTATTTGGTAATTCTTTAAGGATGGTTCTGACTCAGTTCTGGGGATCAATAGTGACTCCAGACAGGTTCCTTCAAGGACCAACTGCCAGTTTATATTGTGATACAGGCTGGTACCTCACTGTTGGTACTCGGAAATGACACAAACTGCAGATAGCAGAAGTCAATGTCCAAGGTCATGGTTGTTCAGTGCTTGTGGCATACATGATCCAGGAGGCGCCCACTGGACTGGTAAGTAACCAGTGAAGTCAATGGTTCACTGTGGATGTGGGTTAGGGTACAACAGGAAATTCAGGCTGCAATATCTTGAGATGTTTAAGATGTTCCACGAAAGTTCTAATAAAGGAAACTAGCCTTGGTTAACAGAACATAATCCTGCTTGTAGGGTAAAAAGTGTACATTTAAAAGTTTTCTACAGGCTTGAGAGATGGTGATATAATTTCACACGATGACAAGGGAGAACTTTCAGGATTTCAGGAAATATTGCTGCTGACCATTGGAACACAGGCACAGGTGCTTAATATTTTCCAGCAGAGCAGGTCTCCAAGAAAGTGAAGGACTGACCACCAAGCATAGTTTTTTGGTATTGTTGGCATGTGCTTATCCAAATCATCATGCAGGTGTTCTCCTTGCTTCCGGTTTGGTCGAGATCATCTGGGCTTTAGGTCCTTGTATTAGTGTGACACTCTAAACCTGAACTTTGTCGTGACCTGTACTGGGTGCTCCCCTGAGTCAGGACAAATACATATCTCTCCAAGGAGCTCCAATTAGAGCAAAACACATGTGTCAGGACCTGCTTTTATTTTTTCCAGGTTGGCAAAGATGGTATTTTAAAAACAAGACTGCAATACCATGCTTGGAATGGTAAAAGGCTTTTGTCATTTTACAGCTCAACATGGGTGGTACTTGGTAATCCTTTGCTTTAAAACTTTTCTGTAAAGCTGAGAAAAAGCTTTACCACTTTCTACACTCTCTAGCTTGATGTGGATGACACTGTGCTAATCCTATGCCTAAAAACTCTGCTAGAAAAACAGACATTTGAGGTGAGCATATTGAGAGTATCCTTGGTGTTATAGGGTGCTCCATATAAAGGAGTGGCTCTCTACCTAAATTTGGGAACTAGCTTCAGGTCCCTGCTTCTTTTGTTTGTATAATTTGTATGGTATACTAAGCCTGAGTGGGTGTTGTCTTGAATCATCATGCTGGTGTTATATCTTAATTTAGGTTGGGTAAAATCATCAGAGCTGAGGGGCCTTCTGTTTTCTTGATAGGTATTACCCTAGAAAATGTACCACGCAAAACATCAATCAAGGAGGCCTTGGTCTTGATTTTTAGGTCAAGGGTGATAATTTCTGCTTGAGGCTCTCAAGTATGATTTCTTTCAAGCACGCCACAGCAGACAGAAACTTCACATCTATATCAAGGTGTGAAAAAATAGGTTGTTGATTGAAGGGGGTGAAACCCTACCTGAGCCACAATCCTTGTCAGAGTGAACCACAAAAAGTCACTAAATTAACCTGTTATTAACCCTCTGGTAGCTTGCCACAAAAGCAGTCAGGCTTAACTCATAGGAAATGTGTAAAGTATTTATGCAATACTTAAACAGTAATAAAATGAAAACCCAACACACGAAAAAAATCCTACACAAACTTAGAAAACATAGAGTAATATCCAATAAATAATTTGACACCAAAACACTAGAACCAATCAGTAGAACCGCAGTTATGCATTTTTTAAGCTTAAAGTGAAAAGTAGCTCCTAAATGAACAATGTACCAACCAAAGTGTAACAAGGTGGTCTTGTACAAAGGAATTCATGAACAAATGAAGTTAGTAGGAGAATAAGGCCCATATTTATACTTTTTGACGCAAAACTGCGCCAGTGCAGTTTTGCGTCAAAAATATTACCACCGGCTAACGCCATTTCGGTGTGCCTTGCGGGCGTCAAATTTATACTTTGACGCATGGCGGCGCAAACCACAGGTGTAAGTAATTTTTTTTTACACACATCTCAGCGTCAAGTTATAAAGCAAAACGACATTAATGCGGTGGAAATGACTGTGGGTCGATTTACAACCCCGCACACCAGAGATGCGGCGTTTTTTGACGCAATAGCGTCAATACTTACTGGAGTTGTCGGGGTCCTCAAATGAAGCCACCTCGCCCACAGTTTAGGGTGCGGGTCCACCTGTAAGGCATGGAAGGAAGAAATGTGCTCAAAATCTGTGCACTGACCAACAATTCCAAAGACAAAAACTATGTGTAAGCTAGCTATCAATTGTGGTCCTTCAAATAGTCCATCAATGACCCTGAATGTTTCCAAAGCATTCCACACACTCAACAACATAGCCGGCAGATATTGTACATATCATCTGATGTCACTACAGAGCTTTTAATCGTGCACATTTATATGATTTGTACTCACCAACAGGGCCACCAATCACTATTCCCAGGCGTTCCAGGAGATCTTGCTCCCTGGAGATGAGGTCAGCCCAGCAGTGCTTCAGCTGGTGGTCATTCCTCTGGCTCCGTTATATGCGCTGCAGGACCTTTCCCCACCGGATTCGACACGCTTCGATGTGATACCCCTGTATCACCCGCCCCCCTGCCTCAATCATAAGTGGGAGTATATGGCACACCAGCCATATAAACCCCCAAGCTCCTCCTCACCCGTCTTGCCAAGACGTGGCCTACCCAACATCTTAGCACCGAAAAAGGGGACTAGGGGATAAAGAAGAATGTGCGTCATTTTTTTCGACGCACAGGAGTAAAAATTAGCCCGCATCCATATATTTGAAAATAGTCTAACACTTAACCAATTTTAAGGGCATGATGCGTCGTTTTTGTCCATGAACGTCATTTTTTCACGCTTGTGCGTCATTGTTTGACACGTATGCATCAAAATTTCAGAGCAGTAACTGGGTTTGAGTAATTTTGTCATTTTAATGTAATGTTACATTTGTGACACAACTGAGATAGGCTGATTGCACCCACTTTGGTGTTGACGGTGTATGGTCACATGTGAGACATCATACTGCTGCGGACCATGATCCGCTACTTCCTTAACAGGATTCTCAAGCTTGGCTTACGCACTAGATGGCTATATGTGTGGCCTACATATATGTATTGCACAAATTGGGCATGTTTGGTGTCAGGAGAGGATAGCAAGGTGATGCACATAAGTACAATACCTCAATGCCTGGGTGTGTCAGGAGTTAGGAAATGGGCTGACGTACATGGAATGTCATGTGCGCAATGCTTGTCCTAGGTATGGCACTTGTGCTGTCTATGTTCTGCTTATATGGAACTCTATTCACAGATAGTCCTTGCAAAGATAGGTGCTGTGCGACTTACTTCTGTGAAGGGTCTAGTCATACATTCCTGTTACCAATGCAATTGCACATCCACTGCGTCATGTATGAGGCTTTTTTCCCTTATTGACTGATTGTGTCTTAGTTGTGTGCCATATGCTGCGATGAACCATGTTGCCAACATGTATGTGTGAAATAGGTGTGGTCCTCTGCTATTGCCCTTCAAAGGTGAAATGTACAGGATATATGTCATTTACAGTGTGTGTGTATGTGACTATTGTATGATACACATCACAATTGCTCAGGAAATTTCTGTGTCCTGATCGGTATATCAGCAATGCTCCATGAGGCTACACTCTTATTCTGATATTTAGATATAAAGGTGAGCACAAATGAGTAGCCATACCATGATATGGTGATTATTATAGATGTTTATTTACATTAGTTAATACAGTGGTGATGGTGAGTTGGTTTAAAATAAATTGTTCACAATATGTTGGTGCCTATGTAATCCAACAGCATTGTGTTTTGTTGTTCCACCTCATGTTGCAGGCCAGCATCCTCCTCTTCCTCCTCTTCAGGCTTGTGTGGCTCTGGTTCTAAGAGGGAATGTTCCTTCGTATGCAAATGTTGTGCAGGATGGCACATGTTAGAATGATCTTACAGACCATTTCTGGGGAATATAGGAGGCTGCCACCAGTGATAGTGAGGCACCTGAATCTCGACTTGAGGATGCCGAAGGTCCTCTTGACTTTGCTGCTTGTCCTCCTATGTGCGTCATTGTAGGCACGCTCTGCTGCAGCGCTTGGGTTGCCAAATGGTGTCATAATCCATGGCTGGATCCCATACCCCTGATCCGCTGAAAAAGAAAATGAATGGGATCATGTTGATGTAGTTTGCCCCATTGATATCACCTTGCATGGCAGTAGTTGTCTTGTGTTGTCTGTGACTCTTTTGTATTATTGTGTTCCTTCCTAGGCTTGTAGGATGTACCATGTGCCTTTGCTTGTTTCCTTGGCTGAACAAGTGTTTGCCTGCTGACCGGTTGTCAGCAGTATATTTGGGTATTTGCAGTAGTGTGCACTCCCTAGCATTGTGACTTGTGATACAGGTGTCCCTGTGTCTTCACTGGGGGTGAGATGATAGTTCCATACACAGATTAATTTTGACAGTGGTGGTAACACGTTTTCATCTATGTACCCTGGACATCCCATACCTCTAGACTTATTCTATAGATTAATTTAAACATCAGTGACACAGTTACATTTTGCAAGGTGACAATTGGCCAAACCTTTCCAAACGTTGTGATCATTGACGTCTTAACATTAGACTGTACACTAATTTCAGATGTGTGACAGGTTCACTGCAGACCTATGAAACATGGCTATTAATGTCATGACCTCTGTGTGTTCCTGTCCACATGTTGCTGTCATGGTGCATGTGTTGTGTGTCCTAGAGGGTTGCTGTGCAGTGTGTATATAAGTAGGTTTCTGTACTTACCAACAAGTAGTCCATTGCCATATCGTCCATCCTGGAAGTGTTGATTGATGGTAGAGTGACGGAAGATGAATGAGTCATGGACACTCCCAGGATACTTTGCCACAATGTCGGTGATCAATCCTTGGTGATCGACAATGGCCTGCACATTGATGGAAAGTGTGTGGTTCCTGTTGCGGTAGACGTGTTCAGTTGCAGTAGGTGGCACAAGGCGTACATGTGTGCAGTCGATGGCACTAAGGACGTGTGGGAAGCCACTAATGAGGTAAAACCCCGGTTTTGTCTCCTGCTGCTTCTGCAGTGTGTTTGGGAAGCAGATGTGGCGGGGTGTGAGTCCAATGATGGCATCCAGTACTTTGGGCAAGAAGGCAGAAAATGATGGCTGTAATCTTCCGGCAACCAGGGCGTCAGTGCTTTGAAAGGAACCACTTGCCAACATGTGGAGTACAGCTAGCAGCTTGGTTTCTGTTGGGAAGGTGCGGGGTGTCAGCAAGGTGGGTGCCAGCTGTGGCTCTATGTTGCGCAGCAGCTGCTGAATGGCCTGCCAGTTCAACCTGTACCTCTGGATGATGTCATGTTCCCTGAGGCCATGAAGGGTTGTTCTGGTGCGGAATATTCTCTCTTGCCTTCTGCGCTGCCTTTGGGGTCCCTGCTGGTGTTGTGGTAACTGCTGTTGTTGTTGCTGGGCTCTGCTTCTACATGCACACCGGATGAGTAGCACCTCCATGTCTCCCTTTTACTGCTCTGCTGTTGCTTCTGTGTGTTCTGATTAAATACAGGTGTGTTTGCCCCATTTTAACGCCTGCCTTGACCCAGGCATTAGTCTTTGACGCAAATCAGGCTGTTTTTTGCCCAGAAGCATAAATACGACGCATAGCCGTTTAAGTCATTTTTTGGACGGGAATGCCTACCTTGCATATGATTAATGCAAGGTGGGTTCCCGCATCCAAAAAATTATGCACACGGCGGGATTTTGACGTCCGCGGGCTCGGGCGTCAAAGTTTAAATATGGGGCAAGGTTTGTGCTGTATGTCCGTCAAATTTTTTGATGCACATTCGGCGCAGATGGAGTATAAATATGCCCCTAAGTTTATTGTGCACAGAAGGTCCCAATCACTCTCCAACTGTCTCTCAGCTCTTCTCAGAGTCCTCCTCCTGACATTCTTACATGACTCTATTCCATTCCAGATTAGAACACAGTGACTACATTCTGCCTATGCTTGTCAATAACATTTATATGTACATATACTTTGGATACTACATGAAGATATTTAGTCACACAAGACTAGGCAAAGTGAAAGTTGTGGCCAACCACGTAGGAGCAAGATTTGGATACAAAAAAGTGGATTCGGCCTAGTCTCCAGTTACTTTTGGACTTAGCAGAATCTTTCTGAAAGTAACGTCTGAGAGAGTAAAATTCAGTTTGACAAGACAGCCAGAGGTCTCTGTGGTGAAGGGATAGTCAGGGAGCCGCTGGAATAAGACATGTTGAAGATTTCTTTGTTTGGACTTAATCTCTTTTTTTGGAAGTCAAAAATATTCAGCAGGACAAAGTTGCAGGCTTTAGCCAACGAGGGCTCCACAAGGACAGATACCCATTCTGTGAGGTGCAGTGGAACAGAACTTGCTGCTGTGGAGAAGAACGTAGCGGGTGGGCTCCATAAAGTTATCCAACCAGTGATGAGCCTTGAGTGGATCACCAAGCAGGTATGTCACTGTTTCCTCTCGGTTCTTTAGGCAATTTTTGGCTGAGAATTTTCTAAGTCCCAGGTTTTGGATTTAGGCTTTCAAGGCAGCTTTAGCACCACTTTAGGTTCCAGGTTCACTCAGGTGAGGTCCAGGCCTGGGTTCAAGATGGTTAGAGGCTTTTCTATCCCTAAGGCTCTGAGCAGGAGGCCAGACAACTAGTCCTTGAAATCACTCTGCTAATCCTAGATTCAAGTAAGAAAGCAGGTCACAGGCAACAGGGCAGTCACATGAGAGTTCTCCACAGGTTTAGAGGTGAACTGAAGAGTAGGTATGGCGTTCCAATATTCATTCTGGTGCCAGCTTTGAAATGGATGGAATTTCTAGAGATTTTCCCTCACAAGTTGTGCTGATATTTCCTTTTTCTCTGCCGTTGTCCTGTATGTCTGTGGTGATAAAAGGCTAATGTGAAGTTATTTGTGGCTGAGGCAGTTTCTTTGAAGTGTAAGTGGGGGGGTGCACAACTCTCCCCACCCATCCAGTCAGGATGGGTCATCCTGACAACACCCAGTCCACCTTTTGAGTTACTCTCTGGGAGGAATACACAAAGGCTAACTATAAACCTCACCTAGTAATGTAACCCAGGGAACAGGTTGCAACTACTAAATTGTTAGGACAGGAAAATAGCAACTTTCTAAATTTCTACTTTACCATTTAAGGAGGTTTTAAATTACAGTTCATTAGGCACCAAACATGACATTCCTACATGTTCCCAGTCAAAGGTTATCACTTAATAAATTTAATGAGGTAACCCAATGTTATTCTATGGAAGAAGTAGGCCTCACAGTAGTGAAAAATGAATTTGTGAGTTGTTATTGCCAGGACATATAAAACTTCAAAGTACATGTCCAACATTTTAAATGCAATGCACCCTACCCTATGGATGTTTAGGGCCTACCCTAGAGTTGACCTATATGAATTAAAAAGGGTGTTTTAGGCTCAGCAAAAGGTTTATTTTGCCAAGTTGAATTGGCAGTTTAAAACTGCACACATGCTACTATGGCAGGCCTTGGACATGTTTTGAAGGACTACTTAAGTGTGTAGCACAATAAATGCTGCAGGCTCACTATTAGCATTTAATTTACCAGCCCTTGGTATATGATATACCACTTTACTATAAGTATACTTATAAGTAAATTAAATATGCCAATCAGGTTTAAGCCAATTTTACCATGTTTTAGGAAGACAACATAAGCACTTTAGTAATGGCTTGCAGTGGTAAAGTTCAAGAGTCCTAAGGCCAATAAAAACAAATTTATCAAAACAGATGGGGAGAAGGCAAAATGTTTGGGGGAAGATTACCCTAAGGCTGACAGGTCTAACACTAGCTATCCCCTATGTTTATGGGGACATTAGTATCAAGTATCCTGATCCTCGTATTCTGCACTCATGGCAACTTATGTTTTAAAGCTTCAGTCTAACATCATAGTCAAAACAAAGTACTGGTTTGGAGAGAAAATGATTATTCAGAATTAAGGTACTGGGGGACCCAAGGTTCAGCCAATAAATATATTACTTTTAAAATTCAGGAGCTCAGCTAACTAGAGCTGAGAGCAACGCAAGTAGCTTTTTCTTGGACATAATTATACTCACTGTATGCAGATCATCAAATGGACAATGGACTGTTGAGTGGGAGGCTGAAGTTTCTGCAGGAAAAGTAAAACTGAGGTGTTGCTCGACTGCTCAGTAAACCAAGCTGCCTCAGCAGGATACCGGTTTTCAGAAAATACACTAGTCTAGGATAGTTCTCTTGGTTGAATGTGGATTTCAGCCCAGAAGGCAAGGAAAGCTGGATTCTCTCTATATTGTTTAAGATGCAAATTAAAAGTATTGATTCAGGAAAACAGCACTGTCACCCTGTTGCAAAGATGCACCACCGTCTGTGACATGCAATGTTTTACTGCATAGTACACCATTCGTGCAGCGCTTGCTCTCCATGAACACTATATTTAAGATCATATACTGAGGAAGTAACTATGTGGGGCTGGTCAGGTTTTGTTTTACAGAGAATAGCTAGACATATTTTCTTCTCCCATGGATCTCAAATGAAAAGGAGCACACCACTGTCAATTAGCTACCTCCAACTGTTGGTGTTGTCACTAAGAGCGGAGGACACTTTAGGTGTACACTATCATAGCCTAAGAAATAAACAAAAGTAAGTGAAACACTTTCAGTTGGCTCAAGACATTTAGAGCTTTATTCAGAGGTTGGTGGATGTGGGTAACCTTCCAAAAAGTGTCAGATGTGCCGTCCATTTTTTTAGCATGCCTCTATACACTCAACAGATCACTAATGGGACATATGCTACTCTTTAGCAGATATTCTAGCATCTGTCTTATTCCAATTAAGGCTCTTATTCAACTAGGGGAAAACAGAGTCAGACAGAAAAAGTGACATTGGGAAGGATTACAATAGCAAACAGGGGGTTTTATATAAACAAATCTGCTCTGCTCTAACCAGTGGATACATGATTTCCACTAAAGACACCTTTAATAATCAAAAATAACATTTTTGGTGGAATCCAATACCACAATGGATTAATGCAAAAAAATAACACCACAAACTAAGTTTATCTGAATTGTTCCCAAAACTTAATATATTGGTGGTAAATTCCATATATGTATTGAATGTATTGTATTGGAATCAGTAATTTAGATGCAACAAATGTATATCCTTGAAAATTGTAGCTAACAGATTATAATAAATGACTTTTTTTTAAATTAAAACAAAGTATATTCAGGTTAAAGTAATGTTCACTAATCCTACTAAGGAAGTGATTTCTGACAATATTTTTATATGGAAATGTGCAATTTGGAACAAATGCAATAAATTAGGCACCTTCTCATGAAAGAAGCAACTTATTTTTTTTTTGTGTGAGTATTGATGAGTATTGAGTATTTGTATGAATTAGTCATGAACTCTATTGCCCCAGGAGATCTGGTTTTACCATGGAAAGCCTAGTGAGAGGCATTTGAGACACATTTACAGGCTCTAGGTGGAGCTACTTTCATGGCAAAGAGGACATAGGCTGTATTGAAACACAGTCTGGGAGTAGAGGGGAGGAATGTGTTGAAGACTTTTTCATGTGGGAATATTAATACAGGTGGTGATGGAGAGTCTGATGAGGATGGCAAACAGGATGATGAGTGTACCCTTGCTACAAAAGATTAGAAGCACATTTTGGTAAAAAACGCAGTGAGGTTGTGGAACGCCAAAAGTTATTTTCACAGTCACAAGCACCTAATGAGTCTAGGGATCAGTATGTAAGTGCATTGCGTATGCTGGCAGTCACATGCAATTTCCAAGAACTCCATGAGGAAATAATAAGAGACCAATTAATCAATTGCACAAGAAATGTGAAGGTGCAGGAGAAATTGTTGAGTTTGAAAAATCCCTTTCTATATAAAGCAATTTCAGTTGCAAAATACACAGAAGATACATCTTGTTATGTTAAAGAATTGGAAAAAATGGTGGATGAGGCAACTGTACAAGTGATAAATAAAGAGAAATAAAGAAGATAAGTATAAAAGAGGGGTAAATAAATTAGGCAAGAGTGGTGAATGAGAAAAAAAGGGCATGTTACAGGGGTGGGAGCATAAAACATGTGGCATCATCAGGAAACTATCTGGCAATGAAGACCAAATGTTTTATATGTGATAGAACTGGACATTTTGCAAGGGTGCGTAATCAAAAGAAATTTCAAGATAAAGGTTGCACAAAGTAATATCAGAAATGAGAAAGAAAGTTCATCAGATGAAGATATTGAAGGACTCAGTCTGTGTGACATTACAAAAAGAGTCACGAGATAAGAAATTCTGGGGCATATTTACACTCCATTTGCGCAGAATTTGCGTCATTTGTTTGACACAAATTCTGCGCAAAACTAATTCCATCTTTATATTTTGACATTAGGCCTGTCTAATGTCAAAATATTGGAATTGCACAATTTTTTAGATGTGTGAACCTACTTTGCGTCAATGAGATACAAGGTAGGCGTTCCCATCTAAAAAATTGTACTAACTCCAAAGCACCATATTCATGCCCCCATGCTAAAATGACACACAGGTGGGAGGAGGGGCTACATAATGATGCAAAGCTTGCTTTGCATTATTATTTAACGCCTGGTCAGACCAGGCGTTAAGGGACCTGTGGACCCATTTCCATGGTTAAACACCATGGAATGGGTCCACAAGTGTCCTCCTCAAGCCCCAGCAACACCCGCACCCGCACCAGAGGGACACCAGAGGATGGGGGACCCCATCCCAGTTAAGTAGGGTAAGTATATGTAAGTATTTTTTTAATTTAAAGTGCCATTGGGGGCCCAACTTGGGACTGCTGCATGGCACTAGGTGCAATGATCATGCCCAGGGGACAATGGTCCCCTGTGCAGGCCATTGGGGTGGTGGGCATGACTCCTGTCTTTTCCAAAACAGAAGTAATGTGGTATGGATGGTTTTGCATCAGAAAATGACGTTAGGCTGGTTAGAGTCATCTTTCTTTACTCTAAGCAGCCTAACGTAATTTTTCGGTGCAAAACCCCCTTCTCCCATACCTCCAGCGCCACCCAGCTAACGTCATTTTTTTTACGCTAGCCCACCCTTTGCATTTGCTTGTGCCATTCTATAAATATGCCATCTGTCTGGTGCTCAGGAATGGCACAAGCCGCTGCTAAATGTTTTGCTGCAAAACCGCGTTAGTGCAGCTTTGCACCAAAAATTATAATTATGCCCCTCCAAGAGGAGGAAATGTGTAGTAATAGAGTAAACATGTTAGACCATGAGAAATATAATCCTCCCAAGTATATTATATTGATGAATAGAATTCAAGTGCAAGTATTAAAAGATTCATGTTCACTTATACGCTCATTGATCAAGAAACATGGGGTGGTTTGGGAGTGAGAGAATTATCCACCACCAAGGTGTAGCTGGTTGGGTACGAGTTGGTAAATTGCCTATTATGGAGTATCTCCAAGACAAATTGTCTTTCAAGCAAAGAGAAACCACATGCTATATCTTTGCAGTAGAAAAAGGACGGTGTTTACTAGGTTGGGAGAAACAAAAAACCTTTAAAATTGTACTAAATCTAGAACAACATGGAGTAGGTGCTGTCAGTAGCTCATAACAATGCAGAAGTATGGAAAAATGAATTTCCAAAGTTGTTTGGAGATGGATTGGGATGTTTAAAGAAATTTGTATACACATTTGTGTTGAAGGAGGCTCATAAATTGAAGCATGTGCCTGCTGTGTTGAAGGATGCGTTGAAAGCAAAATCGAGGAGATTATTGGATTTGGGAGTGATTGAACACATTGAGACGTCAGAATGGTTGAGTCCAACGGTGATTGCAAGGAAACTGAATGAAAATATTAGAATGTGCATGGATTTAAGGGATTTAAATGAGAATATATGGGTGGACCGCCACCCATACCCAATATTAACAAATTGTTAGTTGGGGCTAAATAGGGAAAAGTGTATTCAACGATCCAATTATCAAGTGCTTAACACCAGATCTTGCTATACCCAGAATCAATGCATGTTACCTCATTCATAACACTAGAAGAAGCATTCCAATTTGTATGCATGCCTTTTGGTCTTGCGTCTTCTTTGGAGGTGTTTCAAAGAGTTATGCAGTATTTGTTGAGTGAAGTGGAGAGTGTAAGATTTTTTCAGGATGATATATTGGTGTGGGTGGAGAACAAAGAGAGGCATAATGAGATATTGAGAAAAGTGTGTGGAATATTGGAAAAGCAGGACTTAGGCGGTCATTCCAACCCTGGCGGCCGGTGATAAAGCGGCGGCCAACCCGCCAACAGGCAGGCGGTCCAGAAAAAGGTATTCTGACCCTGGCGGGAACCGCCAACACAGCCCGCCACTTTAACACTCCGACCGCCACGGCGGGACAGACAAACAGCTCAGCGGTCACCGCCAACAGGCAGGCGGCAGACAATGTACCGCCCACCCTATCACAACTCACCAATCCGCCACCTTTTCCAGGGCGGGAGCCCCGCCGATAAAAACACGGCGGAAACAGACTACGAACGGGAAAACGCTCACCTATACACACTCCACGAGGAAGGAGGACAGCATGGAGCCCGAATTACACATCCTACCGGCTACTGTCTACCTGCTCATCTACCACGAGTACGAACGCCGACGCAGACGACAACGGTGAGTACTGCACCTACGACACAGGGGAGGGGGGAGGGGGAAAGCTTACGGGCACACACATATGCGACCCCCCCCCCAACTATCTACACACCAATGCAGAGCACCAAGTCACAGTGACACCACCCAAACCCCCCGGAATAATGCAAAGACATAATTAAAGTGAGAAACAACATTTATGTATATAAGAGGTTCTTTGAAGTCATGGTAAAATAGCAATATGAATAGTAAAAAATCAAGTAAGAAAATTACGAAACCGTTAAACATAGGCAATAAGTCCTGCACAGTCACCTAAATTTCCACTGTCCGTGGGCCAAAGTGTATCAACACATGGGCAAAGCCCACACAGGAGACCTGAGTCCGTTGGAGAGAACACTGCTGGGGCATAAGATGACAAAACTACAGGCACCTCAGGGGGAAGGGAAGGGAGGGCACCTCAGCCACATGAGTCCACGACGCCAGATCCACGAAGGGTCCACCATGCCCACTGTGCCATCCTGGGGAGTGCAAAGCCACAGTCTCACAAGTCTCGACAGTGGGTGGGTTGCCCACCGTGCCATCCTGGGGAGTGCAAAGCCACAGTCTCACAAGTCTCGACAGTGTGTAGGTTGCCCACCGTGCCATCCTGGGGATTGCAAAGCCACAGTCTCACAAGTCTCGACAGTGGGTGGGTTGCCCACCGTGCCATCCTGGGGAGTGCAAAGCCACGGTCTCACAAGTCTCTACAGTGGGTGGATTGCCCACTGTCACATCCTGGGGAGTGCAAAGCCACAGTCCATCAGGTGGATTACAGAGACCACTGGTCATGGAGGAGGCATGGTGGGCAGAGTGCGTCGTGAAGGCCTGCCCGACACAGAACCGGGACTGCCAATGGGCCAGCGGTGCTTGACAGGAAGGGCCCAGCGGAGCGGTGCTTGAGACGGCGGGGCCCAGCGGAGCGGTGCTTGACAGGAGGGGCCTAGCGGAGCGGTGCTTGACAGGAAGGGGCCCAGCGGAGCGGTGCTTGACAGGAAGGGCCCAGCGGAGCGGTACTTGACAGGAAGGGCCCAGCGGAGCGGTGCTTGACAGGAAGGGGCCCAGCAGAGCGGTGCCTGACAGGAAGGGCCCAGCGGAGCGGTGCTTGAGACGGCGGGGCCCAGCGGAGCGGTGCTTGACAGGAAGGGTCCAGCGGAGCGGTGCTTGAGACGGCGGGGCCCAGCGGAGCGGTGCTTGACAGGAAGGGCCCAGCGGAGCGGTGCCTGACAGGAAGGGCCCAGCGGAGCGGTGCTTGAGACGGCGGGGCCCAGCGGAGCGGTGCTTGACAGGAGGGGCCCAGCGGAGCGGTGCTTGAGACGGCGGGGCCCAGCAGAGCGGTGCTTGACAGGAAGGGGCCCAGCGGAGCGGTGCTTGACAGGAAGGGCCCAGCGAAGCGGTACTTGAGACGGCGGGGCCCAGCGGAGCGGTGCCTGACAGGAAGGGCCCAACGGAGCGGTGCTTGAGACGGCGGGGCCCAGCGGAGCGGTGCTTGACAGGAGGGGCCCAGCGGAGCGGTGCTTGAGACGGCGGGGCCCAGCGGAGCGGTGCTTGACAGGAAGGGGCCCAGCGGAGCTGTGCTTGACAGGAAGGGCCCAGCGGTGCTTGAGACGGCGGGGCCCAGCGGAGCGGTGCTTGACAGGAAGGGGCCCAGCGGAGCGGTGTATGACAGGAGGGGCCCAGCGGAGCGGTGCTTGAGACGGCGGGGCCCAGCGGAGCGGTGCTTGACAGGAAGGGGCCCAGCGGAGCGGTGCTTGACAGGAGAGGCCCAGCGGAGCGGTGCTTGACAGGAGGGGCCCAGCGGAGCGGTGCTTGACAGGAAGGGCCCAGCGGAGCGGTGCTTGACAGGAAGGGCCCAGCGGAGCGGTGCTTGACAGGAAGGGGCCCAACGGAGCGGTGCTTGACAGGAAGGGCCCAGCGGAGCGGTGCTCGAGACGGTGGGGCCCTCTTCAGCGGTGTCTTTCTGCACGGCGGGGCCCTCTTCAGCGGTGCCTTTCTGCACGGCGGGGCCCTCTTCAGCGGTGCCTTTCTGCACGGCGGGGCCCTCTTCAGCTGTGTCTTTCTGCACGGCGGGGCCCTCTTCAGCGGTGCCTTTCTGCACGGCGGGGCCCTCTTCAGCGGTGCCTTTCTGCACGGCGGGGCCCTCTTCAGCTGTGCCTTTCTGCACGGCGGGGCCCTCTTCAGCTGTGTCTTTCTGCACGGCGGGGCCCTCTTCAGCGGTGCCTTTCTGCACGGCGGGGCCCTCTTCAGCGGTGCCTTTCTGCACGGCGGGGCCCTCTTCAGCGGTGCCTTTCTGCACGGCGGGGCCCTCTTCAGCGGTGTCTTTCTGCACGGCGGGGCCCTCTTCAGCTGTGCCTTTCTGCACGGCGGGGCCCTCTTCAGCGGTGTCTTTCTGCACGGCGGGGCCCTCTTCAGCGGTGCTTGTCCAGTCATCCAAGGGAGCCAGACCTGGCCAGGACTCCCTGCTTAGTCGCCCTCCGACCGTGCAGTTGCTGGACCCTTCTGTGACGGAGTCCTGGGCCCGTGGGTGTCCTCCCTCACACCCGGGATGGGGCTTGTGGGGCCCTCCTGGTCCGCGCCCCTGCTGGCTGACTTCTCCGCCCTGCTGCCCTTGCCCTCCTTCGATGAGGCTCTCTGGCCCTTGCCTCCCCTGGATGTTGTGGCAGGTGAGGGCCCAGGACTTTGCTCCTTGGGGGCAGCCGTGTCAGTCTTCTCGCGGCGGCCCCTGATTTTACGGGTCCTCTTCCCAGGGGGGGGGCTGGCTGTTCCCTTGCTGCTGTCCGATGTATCTGTGCTGGGAAAGGGTGGACTCCAAAACCCCTGCACAATGTTGACACTTGAAGCAGGGCTGGTGGTGGCTGAGGTGCTCTTGGGACTCTTAGCACATGGAGGGGGTGGGTCAGGTGGGGCAAAGAGGTTAAGTTTGGAGAGGTAAAGTTTTTTAGGACCAATGTAAAGGGTAGGTGTAGTGGGTATGGGAGTGGAGTGGAGGAAGAGGATGTGGTTGTAGGAGAGTCAGGTGTGCTGTCTTTGGGTGCAGGTGCTTGTGACGTAGGCTGTCGTGAGGTGGTTGGCTGTTGGGTGGGTGGCTGCCTGCGTTTGTGTGTCTTGGAAGAGGGGGTGAAAGACACAGTGGGAGAGGACACAGGGGACGTGTAAATGGCAGTGGGGGTGGGGACTGCACGTGTGCGGACTGTACTGGAGGGTGTGCTGGTGATGGAAGTACTGGCTGATGGTGGTGTGCATGCAGGTGTGAGTGGAGACGTCACAGGGAGGGAGGAGAGAGACGAGGAGGAGGGGGACACAGGGGTGGTAGTGACTGTTGGCATGTCTGCATCTGGGTGTTGCTTGGGTGAATGCTTGTGTGATCTGTGGTGCTTCTGTCTGGATGAGCTGCCCTTGGGTGTTGAGGTGTGTGCAGGCTGGTCTGATGGTGTGGATGGGATAGGCTGAGGAACAGGAGACAGAGACAGGGTGGAGGCAGTTAGAAGAGGGAGGCTGGAAACAGGGACAATGGCTGCCGTCAGTGCTGAGGCCAGAGCATTGAACGATCGTTGATGGGCAGCCTGACCCGGAAGAATGCCCTCCAGGTATGCATTGCTCCGATGCACCTCCCTCTCTACCCCCTGGATGGCATTCAAAAGGGTAGACTGCCCAACAATGATGGTCTGTAGGAGGTCTATGACCTCCGCACTGAGGGCAGCAGGGGTAACAGGGGCAGGGCCTGAGGTGCCTGGGGCGAAGGAGATGCCCGCCATCTTGGGCGAGCGGGCAGGGAGCGAAGGCTGAGGGGCTGCTGGGAGGGCGGAGCTGGTGCGCTGGGTGGCGGCTGTACCTGTAGAGGCGGGGGGCCCGGATGTTGCCGCCACCGCTAGGGAGCTCCCTTCCGAGGACGTGTCGGTGTCGCTGGTGTCACCACGGGTCCCCGTTGTGGTGCTCCCCTCGCCCTCCGTATCACTGGTGACCTCGGTGTCTGTAGCATGGCCCACTGGGGCCTTGTGAGTTGCAGCTCCCTCGTGCTCCGATGCCAATTCTCCTCCGCCTGATGATGCTAATGCACACATGCACAAGAAGACAAAGAAAAAGGGTGGGGGCAGAAATAAAAACAGGTTGAGTGCATGCATTGTCAACACCGTTGGCGGAGAGGACAGACACAGGAGCCTCATGCACTACGTTGCGCAATCGGGGTACACTACTCAGTACTTGTGACTAGGCCAACAGGTCTATGGACAACATATGCGCACATGGGTGATGCTGGACCATGGCTTGCTGTACTTGGCAACCTACAGAGGTGGGGGGCGGGGGCACCGGGCCATGCCTAAAGGAGGGGACTACACTACAGAAAGCGCCCTGGCCTAATGTCACCCACAGCCCTCCTCCCCCACCCAGGCACCTCCACTGCGCATAAAGATAGCAGTATGTGCTGGTACTCACCCCCTTGTGTCCATCCAATTCGGGGCATCAGGGGGGTCAAGGAACGACTGGCACCCCTCCTACGTTGTGAGGCCATCCCCAGCAGTGACTCGGTGGTCTTCCTGGTCCCGCGGCAGATGTCCTCCCACCTCTTTCGGCAGTGGGTGCCCCGTCTTGTGTTGACCCCCAGGGCCCGGACTTCCTTGGCGATGGCACGCCAAATGTCGACTTTCTGATGGGCGCTGACCTATTTGACATGTACAGGGTGGGAAAGGAAATTTCAACATTTTTCTGCATGTTAGATGTGATTGCCCCCCCTCCCCAACCCTGCCATGTGGCACATGCTCTAATCTGTCGTGCCTTGCACTCCTCATTCGCTCCCCACCCCACCATCTTACATCCACCATACACAACCCAGGCATAGCCCATTCAGGGAAAGAACACTGGTGCTGGGGCCTGGTTAGCAGGCCTCAGCACACTTTCAATTGTAAACATAGCATCAGCAAAGGCAAAAAGTCAGGGGGCAACCATGCCAAGGAGGCATTTCCTTACACAACCCCCCCCCAAACGAAAGAGGATGAGACTAACCTTTCCCAAGAGAGTCTTCATTTTCTAAGTGGAAGAACCTGGAAAGGCCATCTGCATTGGCATGGGCAGTCCCAGGTCTGTGTTCCACTATAAAGTCCATTCCCTGTAGGGAGATGGACCACCTCAACAGTTTAGGATTTTCACCTTTCATTTGCATCAGCCATTTGAGAGGTCTGTGGTCAGTTTGAACTAGGAAGTGAGTCCCAAAGAGGTATGGTCTCAGCTTCTTCAGGGACCAAACCACAGCAAAGGCCTCCCTCTCAATGGCACTCCAACGCTGCTCCCTGGGGAGTAACCTCCTGCTAATGAAAGCAACAGGCTGGTCAAGGCCATCATCATTGGTTTGGGACAAAACTGCCCCTATCCCATGTTCAGAGGCATCAGTCTGCACAATGAACTGCTTAGAATAATCTGGAGCTTTTAGAACTGGTGCTGAGCACATTGCCTGTTTCAGGGTGTCAAAGGCCTGTTGGCATTCCACAGTCCAGTTCACTTTCTTGGGCATTTTCTTGGAGGTGAGTTCAGTGAGGGCTGTCACAATGGATCCATATCCCTTCACAAACCTCCTGTAATACCCAGTCAAGCCAAGGAATGCCCTGACTTGAGTCTGGGTTTTTGGAGCTACCCAGTCCAGAATAGTCTGGATCTTGGGTTGGAGTGGCTGAACTTGGCCTCCACCTACAAGGTGTCCCAAGTAAACCACAGTTCCCTGCCCTATCTGGCATTTGGATGCCTTGATAGAGAGGCCTGCAGATTGCAGAGCCTTCAAAACCTTCCTCAGGTGGACCAGGTGATCCTGCCAGGTGGAGCTAAAGACAGCAATATCATCAAGATAAGCTGTGCTAAAGGACTCCAAGCCAGCAAGGACTTGATTCACCAACCTTTGGAAGGTGGCAGGGGCATTCTTTAAACCAAAGGGCATAACAGTAAACTGATAATGCCCATCAGGTGTGGAGAATGCTGTTTTCTCTTTTGCTCCAGGTGCCATTTTTATTTGCCAGTACCCTGCTGTCAAGTCAAAGGTACTTAGGAATTTGGCAGCACCTAATTTGTCTATGAGCTCATCAGCTCTTGGAATTGGATGAGCATCTGTCTTGGTGACAGAATTGAGCCCTCTGTAGTCCACACAAAACCTCATCTCTTTCTTTCCATCTTTGGTGTGAGGTTTGGGGACTAAGACCACTGGGCTAGCCCAGGGGCTGTCAGAGCGCTCAATTACTCCCAATTCCAGCATCTTGTGGACTTCCACCTTGATGCTTTCCTTAACATGGTCAGATTGTCTAAAGATTTTGTTCTTGACAGGCATGCTGTCTCCTGTGTCCACATCATGGGTACACAGGTGTGTCTGACCAGGGGTTAAGGAGAAGAGTTCAGGAAACTGTTGTAGGACTCTCCTACAATCAGCTTGCTGTTGGCCAGAGAGGGTGTCTGAGTAGATCACTCCATCTACTGTGCCATCTTTTGGGTCTGATGACAGAAGATCAGGGAGAGGTTCACTCTCTGCCTCCTGATCCTCATCTGTTACCATCAACAGATTGACATCAGCCCTGTCATGGAAGAGCTTAAGGCGGTTCACATGGATCACCCTCTTGGGGCTCCTGCTTGTGCCCAGGTCCACCAGGTAGGTGACCTGACTCTTCCTTTCTAGCACTGGGTAAGGGCCACTCCATTTGTCCTGGAGTGCCCTGGGAGCCACAGGCTCCAGAACCCAGACTTTCTGCCCTGGTTGGAACTCAACCAGTGCAGCCTTTTGGTCATACCAAAACTTCTGGAGCTGTTGGCTGGCCTCAAGGTTTTTGGTTGCCTTTTCCATGTACTCTGCCATTCTAGAGCGAAGGCCAAGTACATAGTCCACTATGTCCTGTTTAGGCTCATGGAGAGGTCTCTCCCAGCCTTCTTTAACAAGGGCAAGTGGTCCCCTTACAGGATGACCAAACAGAAGTTCAAAGGGTGAGAATCCTACTCCCTTCTGTGGCACCTCTCTGTAAGCGAAAAGCAGACATGGCAAGAGGACATCCCATCTCCTTTTGAGTTTTTCTGGGAGCCCCATGATCATGCCTTTTAATGTCTTGTTGAATCTCTCAACCAAGCCATTAGTTTGTGGATGGTATGGTGTAGTGAATTTATAAGTCACTCCACACTCATTCCACATGTGCTTTAGGTATGCTGACATGAAGTTGGTACCTCTGTCAGACACCACCTCCTTAGGGAAACCCACTCTGGTAAAGATACCAATGAGGGCCTTGGCTACTGCAGGGGCAGTAGTCGACCTAAGGGGAATAGCTTCAGGATACCTGGTAGCATGATCCACTACTACCAGGATATACATATTTCCTGAGGCTGTGGGAGGTTCTAGTGGACCAACTATGTCCACACCCACTCTTTCAAAGGGCACCCCCACCACTGGAAGTGGAATGAGGGGGGCCTTTGGATGCCCACCTGTCTTACCACTGGCTTGACAGGTGGGGCAGGAGAGGCAAAACTCCTTAACCATGTTGGACATATTGGGCCAGTAGAAGTGGTTGACTAACCTCTCCCACGTCTTGGTTTGTCCCAAATGTCCAGCAAGGGGAATGTCATGGGCCAATGTTAGGATGAACTTCCTGAACAGCTGAGGCACTACCACTCTCCTAGTGGCACCAGGTTTGGGGTCTCTGGCCTCAGTGTACAGGAGTCCATCTTCCCAATAGACCCTATGCGTTCCATTTTTCTTGCCTTTGGACTCTTCAGCAGCTTGCTGCCTAAGGCCTTCAAGAGAGGGACAGGTTTCTTGTCCCTTACACAGCTCCTCCCTTGAGGGTCCCCCTGGGCCTAAGAGCTCAACCTGATAAGGTTCAAGCTCCAAAGGCTCAGTTCCCTCAGAGGGCAGAACTTCTTCCTGAGAAGAGAGGTTCCCTTTCTTTTGCTGTGTTGCAGTTGGTTTCCCAACTGACTTTCCTTTCCTCTTGGTAGGCTGGGCCATTCTTCCAGACTCCAGCTCTACTTGTTCACCCTGTGCCTTGCATTGTGCTCTTGTTTTCACACACACCAGTTCAGGGATACCCAGCATTGCTGCATGGGTTTTTAGTTCTACCTCAGCCCATGCTGAGGACTCCAGGTCATTTCCAAGCAGACAGTCCACTGGGATATTTGAGGAGACCACCACCTGTTTCAGGCCATTGACTCCTCCCCATTCTAAAGTAACCATTGCCATGGGATGTACTTTTCTCTGATTGTCAGCGTTGGTGACTGTGTAAGTTTTTCTAGTCAGGTATTGGCCAGGGGAAACCAGTTTCTCTGTCACCATGGTGACACTGGCACCTGTATCCCTCAGGCCCTCTATTCTAGTCCCATTAATTAAGAGTTGCTGTCTGTATTTTTGCATGTTAGGCGGCCAGACAGCTAGTGTGGCTAAATCCACCCCACCCTCAGAAACTAGAGTAGCTTCAGTGTGGACCCTGATTTGCTCTGGGCACACTGTTGATCCCACTTGGAGACTAGCCATACCAGTGTTACCTGGATGGGAGTTTGGAGTGGAATCTTTCTTGGGACAGGCCTTGTCTCCAGTTTGGTGTCCATGCTGTTTACAGCTATGACACCAGGCCTTTTTGGGATCAAAGTTTTTACCCTTGTACCCATTGTTTTGTGAAGAGGCTCTGGGCCCACCCTCCTGTGCAGGTTTTTGGGGGCCTGTAGAAGACTCTTTACTATTTTTAGTTTTGGTTGTCTCATCACCCTTCCCCTGGGGAGTCTTTGTGACCCCTTTCTTTTGGTCACCCCCTGTTGAAGTCTTGGACACCCTTGTCTTGACCCAATGGTCCGCCTTCTTTCCCAATTCTTGGGGAGAAATTGGTCCTAGGTCTACCAGATGCTGATGCAGTTTATCATTGAAACAATTACTTAACAGGTGTTCTTTCACAAATAAATTGTACAGCCCATCATAATTACTTACACCACTGCCTTGAATCCAACCATCTAGTGTTTTCACTGAGTAGTCTACAAAGTCAACCCAGGTCTGGCTCGAGGATTTTTGAGCCCCCCTGAATCTAATCCTATACTCCTCAGTGGAGAATCCAAAGCCCTCAATCAGGGTACCCTTCATGAGGTCATAAGATTCTGCATCTGGTCCAGAGAGTGTGAGGAGTCTATCCCTACACTTTCCTGTGAACATTTCCCAAAGGAGAGCACCCCAGTGAGATCTGTTCACTTTTCTGGTTACACAAGCCCTCTCAAAAGCTGTGAACCATTTGGTGATGTCATCACCATCTTCATATTTAGTTACAATCCCTTTAGGGATTTTCAACATGTCAGGAGAATCTCTGACCCTATTTATGTTGCTGCCACCATTGATGGGTCCTAGGCCCATCTCTTGTCTTTCCCTCTCTATGGCTAGGATCTGTCTTTCCAAAGCCAACCTTTTGGCCATCCTGGCTAACTGGATGTCCTCTTCACTGGGGCTATCCTCAGTGATTTCAGAGGTGTTGGTCTCTCCTGTGAGGGAACCAGCATCTCTGACTATTATTTTTGGAGTCAGGGTTTGAGGGACCCTGTTCTCCTTAGATAGGACTGGTAGGGGGGAATTGTCCTCCAAGTCACTATCCTCTTCCTCTGAGTTGCCACCCTCAGAGGGGTTGGCCTTTTCAAACTCTGCCAAAAGCTCCTGGAGCTGTATTTTGGTAGGTTTGGGGCCCATTGTTATTTTCTTTATTTTACAGAGTGACCTTAGCTCCCTCATCTTAAGATGGAGGTAAGGTGTGGTGTCGAGTTCCACCACAGTCACATCTGTGCTAGACATTTTGCTTCTAAAAGTTGGAATACTTTTTAAGAATCTACAACTGGTTCTAGAATCTAATTCAAACTTTTACAAACTTTTAAACTCTAAAAGAAATGCTAAACAGGATCTAACACAAGGCCCTAGCAGGTCTTTTAAGAATTTAGAAAACTTTTCAAATTTCAAACATCAATTTCTAATGACAATTTTGGAATTTGTCGTGTGATCAGGTATTGGCTGAGTAGTCCAGCAAATGCAAAGTCTTGTACCCCACCGCTGATCCACCAATGTAGGAAGTTGGCTCTGTATGTGCTATTTCAAAGTAAGGAATAGCATGCACAGAGTCCAAGGGTTCCCCTTAGAGGTAAAATAGTGGTAAAAATAGATAATACTAATGCTCTATTTTGTGGTAGTGTGGTCGAGCAGTAGGCTTATCCAAGGAGTAGTGTTAAGCATTTGTTGTACATTCACATAGACAATAAATGAGGTACACACACTCAGAGACAAATCCAGCCAATAGGTTTTGTTATAGAAAAATATCTTTTCTTAGTTTATTTTAAGAACCACAGGTTCAAATTCTACATGTAATAGCTCATTTGAAAGGTATTGCAGGTAAGTACTTTAGGAACTTTAAATCATAAAAATTGCATGTATACTTTTCAAGTTATTGACAAATAGCTGTTTTAAAAGTGGACACAGTGCAATTTTCACAGTTCCTAGGGGAGGTAAGTTTTGGTTAGTTTTACCAGGTAAGTAAGACACTTACAGGGTTCAGTTCTTGGTCCAAGGTAGCCCACCGTTGGGGGTTCAGAGCAACCCCAAAGTCACCACACCAGCATCTCAGGGCCGGTCAGGTGCAGAGTTCAAAGTGGTGCCCAAAACACATAGGCTAGAATGGAGAGAAGGGGGTGCCCGGGTTCCGGTCTGCTTGCAGGTAAGTACCCGCGTCTTCGGAGGGCAGACCAGGGGGGTTTTGTAGGGCACCGGGGGGGACACAAGTCCACACAGAAATTTCACCCTCAGCAGCGCGGGGGCGGCCGGGTGCAGTGTAGAAACAGGCGTCGGGTTCGCAATGTTAGTCTATGAGAGATCTCGGGATCTCTTCAGCGCTGCAGGCAGGCAAGGGGGGGATTCCTCGGGGAAACCTCCACTTGGGCAAGGGAGAGGGACTCCTGGGGGTCACTTCTCCAGTGAAAGTCCGCTCATTCAGGCCCTGGAGGCTGCGGGTGCAGGGTCTCACCCAGGCGTCGGGACTTAAGGTTTAAAGAGTCGCGGTCAGGGGAAGCCTCGGGATTCCCTCTGCAGGCGGCGCTGTGGGGGCTCAGGGGGGACAGGTTTTGGTACTCATAGTATCAGAGTAGTCCTGGGGTCCCTCCTGAGGTGTCGGATCTCCACCAGCCGAGTCGGGGTCGCCGGGTGCAGTGTTGCAAGTCTCACGCTTCTTGCGGGGAGCTTGCAGGGTTCTTTAAAGCTGCTGGAAACAAAGTTGCAGCTTTTCTTGGAGCAGGTCCGCTGTCCTCGGGAGTTTCTTGTCTTTTCGAAGCAGGGGCAGTCCTCAGAGGATGTCGAGGTCGCTGGTCCCTTTGGAAGGCGTCGCTGGAGCAGGATCTTTGGAAGGCAGGGGACAGGCCGGTGAGTTTCTGGAGCCAAGGCAGTTGTCGTCTTCTGGTCTTCCGCTGCAGGGGTTTTCAGCTAGGCAGTCCTTCTTCTTGTAGTTGCAGGAATCTAATTTTCTAGGGTTCAGGGTAGCCCTTAAATACTAAATTTAAGGGCGTGTTTAGGTCTGGGGGGTTAGTAGCCAATGGCTACTAGCCCTGAGGGTGGGTACACCCTCTTTGTGCCTCCTCCCAAGGGGAGGGGGTCACAATCCTAACCCTATTGGGGGAATCCTCCACCTGCAAGATGGAGGATTTCTAAAAGTCAGAGTCACCTCAGCTCAGGACACCTTAGGGGCTGTCCTGACTGGCCAGTGACTCCTCCTTGTTGCTTTCTTTGTTCCCTCCAGCCTTGCCGCCAAAAGTGGGGGCCGTGGCCGGAGGGGGCGGGCAACTCCACTAAGCTGGAGTGCCCTGCTGGGCTGTGACAAAGGGGTGAGCCTTTGAGGCTCACCCCCAGGTGTCACAGCTCCTGCCTGGGGGAGGTGTTAGCATCTCCACCCAGTGCAGGCTTTGTTACTGGCCTCAGAGTGACAAAGGCACTCTCCCCATGGGGCCAGCAACATGTCTCTGGTGTGGCAGGCTGCTGGAACTAGTCAGCCTACACAGACAGTCGGTTAAGTTTCAGGGGGCACCTCTAAGGTGCCCTCTGTGGTGTATTTTACAATAAAATGTACACTGGCATCAGTGTGCATTTATTGTGCTGAGAAGTTTGATACCAAACTTCCCAGTTTTCAGTGTAGCCATTATGGTGCTGTGGAGTTTGTGTTTGACAGACTCCCAGACCATATACTCTTATGGCTACCCTGCACTTACAATGTCTAAGGTTTTGTTTAGACACTGTAGGGGTACCATGCTCATGCACTGGTACCCTCACCTATGGTATAGTGCACCCTGCCTTAGGGCTGTAAGGCCTGCTAGAGGGGTGTCTTACCTATACTGCATAGGCAGTGAGAGGCTGGCATGGCACCCTGAGGGGAGTGCCATGTCGACTTACTCGTTTTGTCCTCACTAGCACACACAAGCTGGTAAGCAGTGTGTCTGTGCTGAGTGAGAGGTCTCCAGGGTGGCATAAGACATGCTGCAGCCCTTAGAGACCTTCCTTGGCATCAGGGCCCTTGGTACTAGAAGTACCAGTTACAAGGGACTTATCTGGATGCCAGGGTCTGCCAATTGTGGATACAAAAGTACAGGTTAGGGAAAGAACACTGGTGCTGGGGCCTGGTTAGCAGGCCTCAGCACACTTTCAATTGTAAACATAGCATCAGCAAAGGCAAAAAGTCAGGGGGCAACCATGCCAAGGAGGCATTTCCTTACAGTGGTCTTCACAGTGTGAGTCGTAATACGGTGGTCGGATTACCCCCAACATGGTGTTGTTTTGGCAGCCGCCACCATGGCAGTCTTCCGAAAAGACCGCCAAATTCGTAATGAGGCCCTATATCCTATGAGGAAATCAAGCACAAGCATAAATTGATGGAAACCATTGAAAAAGCACCATGTCCTGCTGATAAGGACAAATTAAGATAATTTTTAGGTCTCGCAGAATATTATGCCAAATTTGTTTGAAATTTTGCAAATATGGCATAACCTCTGTGAGTATTGAGGAGGAAGGGACAGAAGTGTGAATGGATGAATGAATGTCAGATGGCATTCCATGAGATTAAGAAAAGTATTGTAAATGCTACTGAGTTAAAACCATTTGACTTACATGATCACACTATTGTTTCAACAGACACTAGCATGCACATTTTGGGTTAGGTGCTGATTCAGGTGAGAGACGGCAAAGAAAGGGTGGTGGCAGTTGCATCAAGAACACTTAAAGGGGCAGAAGTGAGTTGTTCTTCAACAGAAAAGGAGGCATTTGCTTGCTTATGTAGTGTTCAGAATTTTAGAAATGTTGTATGGGGAAGGAAGTTTGAGCTGTGGACCGATCATAAACCCCTGACTGATGTGTTTACAACAAAGGGTGCAAGCCCAGCCTCTCCAGAGATTGTGAAATGGATGTATATTTTAGAAGAGTATCTGTTTACACTAAAGTATGTTCAACGTATTTCAAATGTGAATGCTGATTGTTTATCAAGGATGGCGTTACAAAGGGATAATGAGGAAGAGAAGAATGGATGGTTGCGGACATTATGGACACAAGGATCAATGCTGTGTCTGAAAATGAATGGAAGAAAGTGGTGATGAAAGAATGGTCAAAATTGGGAGATGGAATGAAGGATTTGGTGAATTATAAAAATGTCAGGTCAGAATGGCCCTACCAGGAGGGTATAGCAAGAACAGTTAAGAGAGAGAGACTGTTGAGGGCCTTCCACAAAAGTCATGGAGGAATATCAGGAGTGAAGAGAAAGATAAGAAAATATTTTTGGGTCGCTGGGAGTAGACCCAGTTGTAGAGTGATATGTGAGAAATTGCATGAGTAATGCGTGTAGTGAAAAACATATGTGGTGACAGAGACACTGGTGGTACCAATTTCATTCCCGTGCAAGCCATGGCAGAAGATAGCTATAGACATTTGTGGACTATTTAGATTTGAAGGATGCGGAAAAAAAAGTTTGCTATATTAATGATGGATGAGTATTCTAAGGCCTGAAATTAGAAGACTTGCATAAGTGGCACTGTCATATCCAGAAGGCCACCCTCCGACTGAAACAACGGGCGAGTGGCATTGTAAGATTCGCAGCTAGATCTCCTAGCTTTGCCCGCTATTGAAATTTACAAATCACAAGCAAGAGGGGGGGCCATTTATGGAGCCGAACTCTGGGGCCACTGTAATTTAGACGATCTGACAAAGGTGGAAAACTTCTTCTTAAGGTCGTTGCTAAGAGTTCCTTCCAGCACTCCAATGCTCCCTATTCGAATGGATTTAAACCTGCCCCCCATCAGCGAGATCGCCGCAATCAGGCCTTTGTTGTATTGGATTCGCCTCTGGTCACTAGACTCTCTTGCTCCCTACAGATGTGGGCTAGTCAATTTGATGGCCAACAACACCAGTCCAAAAATCAAGTGGTGTGTATATGTAGAACGGACCTTCTCACTACTTGGTTTGGGGTCTTATTGGAAGGACCCGCTATCTATCCCAAAAAATCAACACAGACATTGAAGGATGCATTTTGGCTCTATGTCCAACTCTCACAATTGTCTGCTGTCTCGCCATCTTCCATGACGGGCAACTTCCTACAACTCAAATGCCACTATGAATCTGTGCAATATATGGACATAGTTTCTTCTCCACATGCACGTGCATTGTATATTAGATTCAGGATAGGCTCTCTTCCTCTGCGTACCCTTATATATAAATGGTCTAACACTAGTTGCACTTCTAAGATGTGCCCGATGGGCTGTGCCAGAGAAGAATCTATAACCCACATTCTTTTCCAATGCCCCGCATACCACAAACAGAGAGTCCGTTGGATTATTCCTTTATGTAGGAAAATGGGTTTTAAAAATTGTTCACTGGCTTTGAGAATTCTTAAATCTGACTCATCTGTTTTAGTGGCTTGCTGCTTGGCAAAATATCTAGATTCCATCTGGCATAATAGACTGAATACGCTTTAAAAAAATAGAGGAAAAGTTAGCAATGGATGTGGGGAGCGGTCATTGATGAACCCATCTTTGTATGCACTTATCACTTTACATTGCCTAGATGTTTTTTTTTTTTTTTTTATGTTTATGTTTAGATATTTTTATATTTTTAAACAGGAATGTCTTATTTTACGTGATATATTTGGCTAGGTTCGTATTTGACTTTTAATACCTATCATGCATTTTTATACGTATGAATTTCCAGTAGGAAAAATGCTTATGCCTAAAATTTTTTATGTAGCTTAATCTTTTATGTACGAAAATCTCTTTTATATAGCTTGTTGTTTTTTTGCTAAACCACAAAACTGTTAACTGTGATGCGCTTTTATGGTATTTATTTTACCGAAATAAAGCTAATGAATGAGTATTCTAAGTGGCCTGAAGTGAGTGTGGTGAGTGAAGTAAAGTCTTGACTGGTAAGGGAATTTTGTGAGGAGGTATGGAGAAGAGAAGGATATCCTGAGGAAGTATTGATGGACAATGGACCCCAGTTTGTGTTGGATGAATTTGAAATATATTTGGCACAACATGGTGTAAAGCATGTGAGAACTGCAGTTGGACACCCAAGTGAAAACAGGCTAGTGGAAAGGTTCAACCGGGTTTTAAGTGAGAATATGCATTTGCTGGTAGAAACTGGGTTCATGTGAAGAGAATAGATAAAAATCTATTATAGAGTTACCGTACCACTCCACATTTGACAACAATGGAGGCACCATTTGTACTACTTAAAGGAAAGGAACCATGTACCAAGGCTTTACCAGGATGGGTGAGAAAGATAATAAGGAAGTTATTGAAGGGAGTTTTTTAAAAGAGTGCAGAGTAAACAAAAGAGTAACGAGCAAATAGTTGGAGTATACCGGGGGAACAAGTGTATAAAATTAACAATGAATTTAAATGTGGATTTTTGGTGCATATCAAATTGTTGGGAAATGTAAGGAAAGGTACTTCCAAGTGGTCCTTCCCGAAATGGATTGTGGATATAAAAAAATACAGTGTTGTCTTGGAGGATGGGAAAAGGTGGAATGTGGTTAAATGGTTAAGGAGAGTGGTTAAATGTAGTGAAGCAGAAATGGATAAGTGGAAAGACAACAGTGATGAGGATGCGGAATGGAGAAGAAGAGAAAAAAATGGTGAGAGGAAACACAACAGTGGAAAGGGTGCAGAATGGAGAAGAAGAGAATGGTGAGAGAAAGAGTGGAAGGATTGTAAAACTGCCTAGACATCTGAAGGAATATTATTTAGGATAAAATTCTGAAATAGATTAAAAGTTTTTTGAAATTGTGTGTAGCCCTATGTTGGATATAAGAATATAGTTCTGATTAGTTACAATGTATAATTGTTTGTTTGAAAGGGAGATATGTGTGTATATTAGTATTGTAAGGCAGGCTTGTGTAATGGCAGCTTAGCAACATGTTACAAGGAATGTAGAATGTAGAACGTTAGGTAAGGGTTGAAGACAGCGCTGGCAGTTATTTTTGGGATCTGCCAAGGTTGGTAGCACTTTTATACCAGAACATCAAGGAAAGGAAGAAATGTGTGCTGTGTGTCCTTTCAGTGTCCTCTCCTTCTAGCTCCCATACAAATGGATCGCCGAATTTGTTAACGCTTGATGCTTTCTAACATTGAACCCACCCCCTGATTAGAATTGCCATTGCTTGTTTTGGTGTGACTGGAAGATCACTCCTTCCAGATTGGCTGAATGTGTTGTTATTGTGGCATTCTAAGATCCATACCACCTAAAAAAAAAGCGTAGGATGGTGAATTATTAGTATGAAAAAAGTAAAGATACACATATGTTTGTAAAACAGTGAAAATAGGAGCATTTCAAAAGCAGCGGCTAAAGGAAAAACAGATCAGGGCACCTTAAGAGAACCTTAGTACCAAGTAACATTTGCAGAGCCATATCAGGTAAAGGCATGGCCAGAGCCACTGTCCTATCTCTCTTTTAACATCAGATTCAAGCTTTTGGTCTGACAAACTGATTCCAAGAAGGAACATGCAAAGCTGGCATAAGATCAATTTAAAAAAAATAAAGCAATATGGTAGAGACATAAGGAACAATGTGGACATTGTCGCTCAGTGTAATGAGAGCTTCATTGATTTTGAAATAAAGGCGAAAGAACTCAACAGAGGGAGCGTGAAATCGCAAGGACGAAGAGCGATGAGGGAATGAGAGTGAAGCATGGAGAATTTCCAGCTGTCATTGGGGGATTCACATATGCTTAAAACCTGACTTGTGTGGTACAGTGTTTTGCCCAGACAAGGGAGTTTTGCAAAGTCCAAAATTTCAGAATTATGTGAAGTAAAGTTTTTAACTTTTTAGATTGTGCTTAACTTCGCTCGTTTGAGAAGTTTTCAGCAAAAAAAATATATTTTGCAGGGGAAAACTCCCAACAAAATGGTATTTTTTCAGTGGATTCTCACAGAAAAATATGTAAGTCGTGTTTCTGTTCAGACAGCTCCTTTTTGTGGCGGCGGGGGGTGTTCACTTTATTAGAATGGGTAATGAACCCATATACCCCATTCCTCCCACAGACACCCAGACACATCAGGTAGGCTGAGGAAGGGGGCAGAGGGGTCACTCTTCCCCACCCTCCCACACGTTTTCACAGCCTGCGCTTTTACCGCAACCTATTTATTTACTGATTTTAGAGGAAAGTTTCCACCTTTATTCATGACGAGGCAACAAGGCTAATTCCACTAAATGGCGGCAGATCCTGATCTGCGTTCTGTTCCCTTTCCCTAAAGGGCGAGTTTCTAAACTTTGAAACAGGTCCTCACCCTCTGTAGGGTCCCCTCAATTTGATGATCCAGTCCCTTCAAAAACGTGTGACTTGCTGCTTTGGGATGAACATACCATTCTGCCTGGCAGGGGGGGTGCAAAGTTTTCACTATGTCAGCGAAGGCTTGTCAAGTGCCAGTTGAGAAGAACATGGATATGTTGTTTTCTTGTAAGTGAACTTTAAAACTGTTTTTCTACCAACTTTGAAAATGAATGGATTTTGGCAATCGTTTTTCTCTAAACAACATGCAAAAGTTGGCATTTTAATAGGAAACCTCACATTCAGAAATCATTATGAACCGTAGGTATTAATTATTTTAATTATTACATTTATAATTATGGAATTCGCAAGAATTAATAGAAACTTTATGACCAACGTCACGCACTCCTGTAGCTGGGTTGCGTTATGGACAAGCACTGCCAAAGCCTATGGCCCTCATTACGAGCCTGGCGGTCTGTGACCGCCAGGCTCGCGGTTGGCGGGAGCACCGCCGACAGCCCGGCGGTGCCCCGCAGGGCATTCTGATCGCGGCGCTTTGGCCGCGGTCAGTGCAGGAAAACCGGCGGTCTCCCGCCGGTTTTCCGCTGCCCATTGGAATCCTCCAAGGCGGCGCAGCTTGCTGCGCCGCCTTGGGGATTCTGACACCCCCTACCGCCATCCTGTTCCTGGCGGTTCGCCCGCCAGGAACAGGATGGCGGTAGGGGGTGTCGTGGGGCCCCTGGGGGCCCCTGCAGTGCCCATGCCAATGGCATGGGCACTGCAGGGGCCCCCGTAAGAGGGCCCGCTTGTATTTCACTGTCTGCATAGCAGACAGTGAAATACGCGACGGGTGCAGTAGCACCCGTCGCACCTTCCCACTCCGCCGGCTCGATTCCGAGCCGGCGTCCTCGTGGGAAGGTTGTTTCCCGCTGGGCTGGCGGGCGGCCTTAAGGCGGCCGCCCGCCCAGCGGGAAACTCAGAATGCCGGCCGCGGTCTTCAGACCGCGGTGCGGTATTCCTGCGGCGCAACTTTGGCGGGCGGCCTTCGCCGCCCGTCAAAGTTGTAATGAGGGCCTATGTGTCTAGCTTACATTTGGAATCCTGACTAAAATGTTTAAAAGACTGCTGCATTGAAACAACAAAACCAAAAAAAATCCTTCTTTCTGTATATAATGTATCTATGAGATAAAGCATTTCATTCCATCTACATTTGTGATGTAAATTAAACTTTCATTCATTGCAAACCAAGCACTTTGTAGGAGGCTGATTGATTCCCTAGACAGTCAATAGCATGAGTTGCTACAGAAATACTCTTCTAAGTGGAGCAAAATATTCTTCTAGGTATATTTTAAAGAACTGGTAACAAGAGAACTTTCATGCAGCTGCGCTGTCAAGATACACTCAACAATGATTCATATCTGTAGCACTAAACAGTGAGCAGCCCCTCTTTCAGTTTTTATTCAACATTTTAAAACAGCATGAAAGGTTTATTTCAAGTGAGACAGCCAGATCCAAAAGAACACTGAATGAGACTGGCCTATACGGCAATCTGGCAGTGCCAAAGCAACTGATCTGACAGGCCAGCCAGTGGGTCTATTTTGTGTTACTTTGTGGGACTGTTTTAAGGGATTGTGGAAACGTTTTTATTATTGATTTACTTGATAGTGACACAAACATTTCCTGACGCAAGCACAAATGCATACCATTTCCTATACCTTGCAAACGGTTATAGAGCATGTTTGTACAAGTTCATAACTGCCCGGATTTGGAAATGTGAGCCATCTTTTCCTAAATAACTAATGGGGACCGCCTTTATATTCGTGTCCATGCCTATTTTCTGTCCTAGGCTGACCCCCAAAATGTGTAATAGCTTTCGACCTCGGACCTCATTGTATTGTCGTGGGAATTTCTTGGTCAAACAGAGGGTAAACAGGTCTTACAGAGATGTACCTATCTGCAGTTTCATTAAGTTGGGGTATTCATTCACAAAAGAGCAAAAGGATCACTGGCAAAGGTAGAAAGTATTTTCTTCTGAACTATGGCATTTCATTAGATCATTACAGACATATGGGGCATTCTATATGAGTGTTTATTGACCTGAGCCATGCTTATGTATTCCACCTTTGACTCAGGGCTCAGTATTCAGGTAGAGTGACTGACAAGGAGGGTGAATGTTCCATAACCTCTGACAGAGACCACTTTAGTACTCTCCAATGCTTAAACCCGCTATACAGATCCGCATGCAAGAGATACGTGTATTTGGAATGTGACTGTTCCCTTTCCAGAGTGCACATCCATGCCAAACATTCCCTTTGCCCACTTAGTTATTACTTATCCTGCAGCATATTCCTTAAAAGGCATTTGGCACCTCTGTGGTCCAAGCAAAAGGTGAAATGTGCAGCACCCAGCACTAGAATTCGTAGAGAGGGGGGCACATGTAAGCAAGCAATGGCAGCGGTAGGCAGTGCGACCAGTGCTGCTGCAGCAGGAGCCAAGCTTGAGGGCCACCATGTATGTGAAATGCTGAGGCGACCTAAGAACAGCCTGCAGAGATCTTTGTATGCCCAGCATTCTTCATAGAATTATAACAGCATAATAACTCAGATGGTTAATACACTCCAAGAAAAGATATGTGATATGTTTACTCACAGTTTTGAGTCCTAATAAAGTATCATGGAGGGTAAATGTTCCCACTGTCAAGCACAATATGTAACATGCAGATCACAGATTTGTATTTTGTGTGTATAGCTCAATTGGTTGCTGTTTTTCTCACAGAGATCCTTTTGTTGCTTGGAGTTCATGAGCTATACACCTAATATAACAAAGTGAGCTATGCACTGGCGTCACGAAATTGCAAACAAGTTTCAAGGCATAAGTTTAGAAAGTATTTTTTTTTTTATCCCAATCTTTTGCTAGTCTAAGTTTGCTAAACATAGGGTTCCTTTGTGTATTGTACCTTTTTGTTAGCATAGGCACCCCCAATCATGTGTTAGTTTCAAATCCTGAGTTTATTCTGCAGATTTGATAATACTTTTCACCTGATTTACATCACAAAGGTGATACAAACTTTGCACAAAGTTTTCTTTTGGGATTTACTTTCCATTGTGAATATTGAATTGCACGGGAAGTAGACCTAAAGTAATGCGAAGTAGCACAAAGCGCAACTTTGTGTCAGGGAGGCATACCATGAAAGGCAAATGGACATTCCTATGCACATTCCCATTGTATTTAACGCTAATCTATATATGTACTAGCCTAAGGGGAAATTAAATTGCACCAAAATCTGACACCTCGTTAAGGCTGGTGTAAAGTTAGAGAAAACATTTATTTTCTCCAAACCTTTCCAACTTTACATGTGTGCTGCTCTATACAGCACATATAAAGTAATAACGTGTTAAACTTTGTCAAACCATAGAATCTTATGCTGAAACTGTACAATTCCACTATAAAATGTATGCTTTTCCTTGGACATATACATACACACCTTTTCACTATGGTGCATGGGTGTGTGCATTGGTGCCAGGCATCTTAAGGTACGCCAGCACTAGGAAAGAGAGCAACAGCGCCATGTCCTATTCAATAAGGTGCTGTTGTGTTCTCTCCTTTTTAAGCAATGCAGCACAACACCTTTGGTTACTGCCCTGCGTGAAAAATTAATAAATCTACCCCTTAGCTTTTGCAGAGCATGAGGGGGTATGCCAACAAAGATTGTTGAGCCAGGTGCCACCAATGCTAATGCTGCCCTATAAAGAAGGTTCCTCTCCAGTGTGCGGGGACTTACCCTGCTCCTGGAAGCTAGAGAGTAGAGGTGTTTGTAACCACTCCTTGTTGTTTTTTGTTGTCTCACAAAGCCATTAGTGGCGTGAGATGCTAAAAGTGCCTAAAAGGATAGGGAACGATCCTGACTGCACACTCCTTCATGCAGGTTTGGTGGGGAAGTGGGCGTGGGCTACACCACTGCTTCATTTCGAAAGGATCTAAAAATGTCCTCATGAGCCTACCGCTGGCACTACCAACTACCACGGTTGTTAAACACCAAGGGCTATATTTATACTTTTTGACGCAAAACTGCGCTAACGCAGTTTTGTGCCAAAAAAATTAGCGCCGGCTAACGCCATTCTGAAGCGCCATGCGGGCACCGTATTTATTCAATGACGTTAGCCGGCGTTAGCCGCCGGCGCTGTCTGGTGTGCGTTGAAAAAAACGACGTACACCAGGCAGCGCCGGCGTAGGGGGAAAATGGCGTATGGGCGTCCACAAATGGTGCAAGTCAGGCTGAGGCAAAAAAATCGCCACAACCCGATTTGCGCCATTTTTTAACGACGCCCATCCCCCATTGAAATGACTCCTGTCTTAGCAAAGACAGGAGTCATGCCACCTTGCCCAATGGCCATGCCCAGGGGACTTCTGTCCCCTGGGCATGGTCATTGGGCATAGTGGCATGTAGGGGGGCACAAATCAGGCCCCCCTATGCCACAATTTTTTTTTTTTAAAAAATACTTACCTGGACTTACCTTAATGTCCCTGGGGTGGGTCCCTCCATCCTTGGGTGTCCTCCTGGGGTGGGCAAGGGTGGCAGGGGGTGTCCCTGGGGGCAGGGGAGGGCACCTCTGGGCTCATTCTGAGCCCACAGGTCCCTTAACGCCTGCCCTGACCCAGGCGCTAAAATCCGGCGCTAATGCGGGTTTTTTAGACCCGCCCACTCCCGGGCGTCATTTTTGCCCGGGAGTATAAATACGACGCATATGCATCGGAGTCATTTTTTAAGACGGGAACGCCTACCTTACATCTCATTAACGCAAGGAAGGTGTTCACGCCAAAAAATGACGCTAACTCCATGAACTTTGGCGCTAGACGCGTCTAACGCCAAAGTATAAATATGGAGTTAGTTTTGCGTCGAATTTGCGTCGAAAAAAACGACGCAAATTCAGCGCAAACGGAGTATAAATATGCCCCAAATTACCTCTGCTGACAGTCCACTTATGCCAACAAAATCTAACTTTCTTTTTGGCATGACAGGCGGCATCCGTTTCCTGTTGATTCTGGCGATTATACCGAGATGTGCGCCGGGTCTGCAGCCACAACAACTCTCATCATGATAAAAGGTTTCGAAAATACAAACGGACCCAGGTGAGTTAGGGTTTAGCACGGCGTCCTTCTGACCAATAATCAGCTCCTTCGTCCTTGAAACACATCAGTAAAGATCTCGATCAGCAAACTCAAAAAAGTAAGGAGACATAAATAAATGCAATCATGCAGAAGTATCAAGTGTGAACACTTGCATCCTGACCGATGCACATACGAGGATGCTGGACCCAGGTGGGTGCTTTGCAGCTTGCACTGAAAGGAGATATTGTTGTTCGGCATGTTTTTGGACAGAGCACTTTCACCTCATGCCAGTATCACATTGGTATTTTGTGTGACTTTGTACACTAGGTATGCCCTCATATATCAATTTACATGAAAGATAAGTACATTTTGCGAAACTCATTACAATATGTGTAATTTCATGAAAATGACACACAATCCACAAATGAAGCTACCAGCCATTACTGGTCACTCGACAGTGTGGTCGATAGAAGCATTTAAACTTAGCCCTCTGTGCATTTTTAGGGTGCGCATCAGGTAGTATAATGCTGTGGTACTCTGGCATAGGAACTGCTATCTTAACATGCAACTGTCACTGACAGGGACTCTGTAATCTCTCAGCAGCGCCTACCTATCAGAATTGGTTTTTGAGTGTTAAGGTAGCAGCGGGAAGGAGGGGATGTGGCTAGGCTGTATTTCCGCCCTGTAACAGAAGGTCAGCAGAGTACATGTAATTTGTGTTCAGGCAGAGCTCTACCTGGCTCGTAATTGAAGCCTAATGTATGTGATTCATGCAACCCAGAATAAACAAAATGGCACCTCAACCAAATTACAAACTTTCATTGGAACTAAAATACCAAACTATTTTTTGTGTGGGGGTGACCTGTAAGGATATTGATTTTGATGTGCAAGAACAACAAGCAAGTTCTTTCATTTATTCTCAGGACAGGCTTGGGAAGAGATTATTTCCTGTCTGGTGTGCAAGCCTCGACCTCCACCATGCCCAAGGCAGAAGCGATAGTGCAATCAGAAACTCTTTTCAATACAGTTGCTGATTTTGTACGCTTTGAAACTTGTGAGAGAGCAGCACCTATCATACTTTAGGAAAGATAATTTGGGAAAGTATAAGCTTGGACTGTTTACATTTTAAGGTAATGCATCTGTGATGCTTCAAATACATCAGTGTTGATGGTGTTGGACTTGACCTTTCTTAAGGGTTCTGCCTTATATTTTTTGCTTTTTCTCTCGGTCTTTTGCTGACTCTCTTTGTGTGGCCTTAGGACTCTGGGGACCTTCCCACTGTACTGCATGGGAAAATGAGTGCACCCCTCCTACACATGCTATGAGGGGGTGCTTACATGATTGGTTTAGGTGCTGTATCCCGGAGTGCCCTATGAAAAAGGTACACCACATACCCGTGGCGGGGACAGCCTTGGCTACTAGTGGGACATTGCACTGAGCGTGCCTTCCACTAGAACAACCTGTTAAACATGTAGCTGTGGAGACGCAGTTGCACTTGGGCTTAGGTTGGCACTACTCACTTCGCAACCAACCCTTAGGGGCCCTTCTGCTACCCTTAGAGCACCCTCCTGAAGGGCAGAGCAGGTGATAGAGGGAAGGCTGGACAGGTACACATGGATGTTTCAGGCCCGGTAGTGAAGAAACCCCACATGGGTTGTCTCTACCTAGGGGGTCATCTCTTATCATAGTTTTTTGCTGATTTACTACCTGGAGACCTTATGGTCTTGGGCACTCTCACCCCTGCCAATGCAGTGTGGAAGTGGGTGCGCTTTCCTACATATACAAGTGGGTGGTGCTGGCTGGTTTGGGCACTCGTGCCCACTTTTGCACCCAACATGTGCTTGGCCTGCCAAAGCAGGCCTGTAGGCGCACTTACACCTATGGTGATTTAAACATTAGTCAAGCCTGTCTTCACAGGCCTGTATGTGTGCACTAGCACCACTGGTGTTTTAAGTATGTATCTCACCTGTCTTAGCAAGCCTGTGTGTGCACATGCACTTATGGTGCTTTCAAACATGTGTCCAGCTTGTCAATGCAGGCTCGTATGCCCAGAGAGTGAAGAATACCCATGTGTGTTTTCACCACATATTAGTGTTGCTCGGCCATAGGTTAACATGGGGGAACTGTTACAATTACTCCTAGCTGCAATAGTGGGTTGCAGTGGTGCAGTCTCATACTGTTTACTATCATTTGATTAGACCAGACAAACCCCTTTCTATGGTAAAGGTGGTTTCGTCAATAATCATGGAGAAATGTCACTTCTAGAAAGTGGACATTTCTCTGCCCTAAAATGCTTTATGTGCTTTTTAATTTGACCTGAGTCCACACTGGGGGGTGGAGGAGCACATATGTGCGTGTTCCAGTGACAGCTATGAAACTTGAGCATGCAACTGGTACAAAGACCTCTGCCATTTTTAGGCCTGGCTGGACAGACTGGAGGGAAAGGTTTTGACACTGGTACTCTCGGATCCAGATCATGGCCCCACTAGAAATTCAGATTTGCATTACACAGCCCCCTGGCAGACAGGATTGAAGTTTAGGGGTGAAAGCTATGTTTCAAAGGGGAACCCTCTGATCCTCCCCCAGCCTCAAAATCATACTACAGTATAACTAATGGTGCCACACTGCAGCAAAGTAGAAATGCACTTGCAGGAATATATGACAGAAACCCTGGACTGCTGGTGCACACTGCCAGAAGAATCTGTTGTGCTCAAAAGTAATTGCTGCCCTAAGAAGGGACTGTGCACCCTTGCTGCATTGTGGCTGGCCTGGGTAAAGTGGTTGTTGCTGTGTGGCACTCTGAAGTGTGCTCTCCAGGGGCTTGTTGACTTCCCCCCGTTCTCTTGTGGAGGTCTCAGGCACATCAAGGACCTCACGTGAGGGACCTACACCTTCTACCTGTGTCATCTGGAGAGCACTGCTCTTTTAAGTGCCTACATAATCTGCTGGATGTCTGCTGGTAGCAGTGGTGTGAACGTGGAACTAAGTATTCCACCTGGAGACCAGTTTTGCCTGATGCGGAGCCTTCAAAGTACTGCCAGAGTGTGGCCCTTCATCATGGGGCCATGACACACAGAAGCGCCTGGTTGGTAGTGTGCAAGTCCAACAGGTGCCAGACCTCGCGTGGCCCGCTTTTGTTGAGCATGCCGCATTTCTTTCATGCAACACTCGACTGCATGCTCATTGTGTGCAGTGTCTGACTCACTGGTTGCAACCCTCAAAGGTGGTGGCGTACCCAGACCAGTGTCGCATTCTACTTTGTGCTGCACCGCTGAACTTGCATCTGTGTATGTGTGACAGGATTTTTCTCGTGTGACTCAAGTCATTGCGTACCAAATGTTGTGCCTCATTCTAGGGAGGTATGACATTGGTAACTCTTCATGTGTGATCGGAATTGTCTGGTGCAACTCATCATTGCACTCTAGACCTTGTGCTTCATTCTAGCGAGGTGTAGTATTGGTCATCTTGCGTGTGCGATCGGAATTGTCTGGTGTGACCTAAATCATCACGCGCCAGATGTTGTGCCTAATTCCAGAAAGGTACAGAAGTTGGTAACTCCTCGTGGGTGATCGGAATCATCTGATGCGACTCAAGTCATTATTCACCTTTGTACCTCCTTCCAGAGAGGTGCTAATTTGGTAACCCTTCGTGAGCAACTGGGACTTTCCTAGGCAACTCATGTCTTTACACCCCAGATGTCCTGCCCTTTACTAGGGAGGTGCAGAATTGGTAACTATTTGGGGATTGGAGTGCCTGGCTTGGCTGGGCACCACTATGAACACGGTGTGTCCCAAAACCACCTTCCCCTGTGCATTGCAGACTGTGCCCATGCAGGAAGTCACAGTGCCGAGACCCCTGAGTGAACTTCCTAAGTTGTGCCCAAACCTCCATTTGTCAATTGTTGCCTGATCAGCTGTTATCTCTTTCTCCCACCCCCACCTTTGCCCCGAGATCCTGAATAAGTGTAAGTCCGGACAAAAGCAGCCTAGTATCTGGGGATGGAGTGCTATCATCTCCAGCTCATGGGTGGCAGGGTAGTAGGAACTGGTAGGAGGGTGACGGAAGGTTTGGACCCAGCTGAGGGGGTCTGTGAGCGCAGTGACCACTAGCCTGATGGATATCAGTGTAACGCATTACGGTGCTGGGAGCAAGTGTGTGAGAGAGCATGCTTTACTAGCCTGCCTGATTTCCGTGGCATCATGTGGCAATGCGGAGCAAGTGAGTGGGAGTGATTGCCTGTGACTGACTCCATCACACTGCATTGTTGCTGTAAACGTTGTTTCTTTGCTAAAGGAATCTCACGGTTAACATTGGGTTTTACCTGTGCAGCCTAGGCTGCAGAGCTATTTAAAACTGCTGCTGTTCTCTGTATGTACACATTGTTGCTATTGTTGTGAACTGGGGTGAACCCTATACCTGGGTGATATTGAATTGGGGTAATCGCTAGGGTGGGTCTCAAGCTGACAACGTTTTGGCACTGCAGAAGGGTGCTGGGAGGGAAAGTATTAGTTTTCTCATGTGTATATACTGCTAATGTTGTTTTAACACAAGTGGTCCTAGACCTGCCAGTGATATTTCTAAATGTGATGGAGGCCAAGATTTACATGATGTTCATGTTGTATTAACTAATGCATGTGTTGACTACAAACTTTTTATTTATTTACACTTTGTGTGAAGTCTTTTTTGAGACACTCAGTATATTTGTTGTGTGGTAGTGCTGTGCCAATGTTTTACACATTGCCCCTGTGATAGGCTTGACTGCTCTGTGCCAAGCTACCCACAGATGAACGCAGATTATACAGTAAGTGTTATCACCCACCCCTGACGGGAGCAGTAGGTTCTGTCTGGCTAGGGCCTTGCCTCAACCAACCAGAAGGTGCCACCTCCATTAGATGGTAACTGTTAAGGCAAAATAGTTCCTGTGTAAGAATGTTTAATTTGTTTTTTTTTCAAGAGGTATAGATTTAATAAGAAACAAAGAGGCACATGTAGGAGAAGTCAGAGATATTCAAGAGCTTTGGACAGAAAGTGAGTAGGGAAAAAGATTCGAGATATAAAAACAGTGGAATATGTGGTGGCATGCTCTCAGTAGTGAGGGTTGGCATTTAGAATGATGTTTTAACTATGAAAACTATTGTTAGTTTAGTAGGCAATGCCTACCAGAGACACCCTCTGTTTGATATATGGACTCTATAATGATTCCTTAAAATAATGGGTTGAATTACCCTCAACACCCCTCTTTTCATGAACAGGAAGAAGAGTGACTTGTGGTGTTTGATATAGTGTCAGGCAAAGAATGGCATGTTTAAAGATCAACCTCTTCAAACTGAAATAAAGATTGGTTTATTTTGATGGGACCTACATGCACTGGCAGCAGTGTTTTTGCTGCATCGATTGATCCATCTTGAAACATTCGCTCAGCGATCTGTACTCCGTTCACGGAAGTACAGCATGACCTTTATTTGTTGCAACTGTTATTTGTTTGTTCTTTTCTGGTTGGTCAAAATTCATCAATTTGCTGCTGTCAACACTTGCCTTAATTCACTCGAGGTCCCCTAGAGCATGCAGCCTAACAGTCGAAAAGCATAGAACAAGTGGACCGAACTAATCGACAGTGAGGTGGTTAGCAGTGCACCGAGGCCTCTCTCATTCCCATTTGTGCACTGTTTGTCTGTGCTGTTTAGGGTGGTGTGTGAAAAACTTGCAGCTGTCAATCCACCGAACCAGAATTTTGATCTCCGTTTCCTTGCTTGACCATACTGAATAATCCTAGACATAGCGAGTCATTTCTTTGTACCAGTATACCCGTATCTGGGACAATTTGCAGCACCCAAAAACAGGTTTATATCCAACAAGAAATAATCATTTAGCCCTCCCCATTCGCCCCACCGGGGCCAATGGTGCAGAGGGGATATGGCCAATCAATTCTGGCTGGAATGCTCTTTTGTGTGGAATAAGATAGATTTGCATATGGTTGCTTATCTTTTAAAAATGCACAGACTGTCTATAAAATGATGGAATTGAATGCTACCTAATGGGATTTATATTTGCTAAGAAACGGGGATCCAAACATTTCCATCCGTTACCTTCTGGTTTCTGAAACGGGATTCCATTCATCTGCAATTTAAGTTCGTTTGTGATATTTTCGTGACCATTGGGAAAAACACTTGAACGATCATTTATCTCTTTGCTGAAATCCCGTGACCTAAACGACCAAAATGTGAAACCCTTCTACCCAGGGGTAATAGAAGGAGTGCAGACCCGATGATCAGGCTAAAATAATGTAGGGCTGAATGAGGTACACTTGGCAAGTGGCGGGGCTGTTGCTTTGTAAATTCAAGAACAACAAATCTAAATAATAATAACATGAGAACAGCCAGAATTGTGCTACCCCATGGGAAACCAATTCAAGCAAACATTTTTGGGATTTAAGTTTGCCAAATTTAGGAAACGTTTTTGCAAGTTCAATTGTATGTTGCAGGGGGAAAGTAGTTGCATTCGCATTATTTTAAGCCCGCACGGACGTAGGCCTATGCAAGGCGGTGGATGCATGTATTTACTTTTCAGCCCTGCGAGGGAGGAAAGGTCTCGGTTGGCATGCAGCAATTTTTACCTTTATTCCCTTTCCTCCTGCCACCCTCGCTTCACAGACTGAATCTAGAACGTCTTTTTTTGTTTACATCAGTTATAAATTGTCCCATTCCATTAGGTCCGATGTGGAGACTGCCGTCAGGAGGGCACCACAACATGGCAATGAGGATTCTGTCCATCTGAACTGGTAAAGCTGATTGACTGGTTTAGGTCTTTTGACTGGTGTCTAACAATGTCAATTTTATGTTTTGTGTAGGCATGCCCGTAATTTTTGTTACTGAGTCATAATTGCATAGTACCCACATTTTGCGATACACGAAAAGTAAAAAAAAAAAAAAAAATTAACACAGGAAAACAGTTTTGAGAAGACAATGTTTTATCCCAAGAGAGTGTCCCCTCGAACCAGTCGCCTGCCACTATCTTGTGTGACGTTTTATGGCAAGGTACACCCTCTCAGAAAAAGCTATTCGAGTTTCCGTCCAAACGTATTTCATACAATACGTGCAATTGTGAAAAATATATATTATTTTGTGAAAGCAATTGCGCACTCTTGGTTTTTGGTACCTTAATATCTGCTCACAGGAAGGTGGCTGAGGGTAGCAGCCCATGCCCACTGGCCGACTAAGAGTAAGCAAGCAGTACAGAAAGGCTAATGATCTTCCACTGCAATTGGATGAGGCCAGAGTTGAAACAGACGCTAGAGGAGATAGGCACTGAGAGCAGGAGCTCGATGTTTAGAGCCATCCAGTCCGTTCTCTGAACGCTCTCACCCAATTGGAAAGTAGAGCCCACAGCCTCCAACCCGTTCCTATTTTCATTCCTCTGTCATTCTGTAATTTAGCTTTGGCAGATTGCATTTTTATCTGAATCACAAAACAAATGCATTCATTTGTTATCAGCAAATAAAGTCTCATGAGCTGACACCGCCGATCAGCAAGGACATTTTCAAAACCCATTTCTCTTGGCTGTGCTGGGGACGCGCGGTGCCCTAGCAATCGGCTAGTCTTCATTATCGTGACCTTTCCCGCGTCTGCTCTTCAGATATGTGTATTCTTGCAACGAACGGGAGGCCCTTTACAATGTTGATGCCTTCAGAGTCTGGGGAACTTGCCTGTTGACGTGGATTGACTAGAGTTCAGTCTGAGACGTGGGTTTTGTTAGTGAGTCACAGGCAGGGACACACTCGAAACCAAAATCAGCCCTGGAAAAATGACCAGGCCGACGTGTAGTGGCCTCCATCTTGAAGCGGTTTATGGGTGGGTGATAGGATGTTGATGGGATGCTAAACATCAAGGCTGTCTACTTTGATTGCACCTCATGCTCCTTTCTTCTTTCGATTAATTCCCTTTAGCTAAGTTGCAGGTTAAATCTTTCAAGTGTTGGGAGCTGTGTTACATTCCACATGCAGCATATTAGAAAGCTTTGGTCAATTTCAGCACAAAGCAAATTTTAGTAATATTTACAAATTATATAGAAAATGTTGACGTGCTACAATTGTGACAAATCCAGTGCTTAATTTGTACCGGTGTTTGCTGGTGCTCGGCATATATATAACTATACACTACATAGCGGTGCTGTCAGCCTATTTTTAAAGAACACATGAGCAAAATGTTTAGCAATTCAGTATACGACTAAAAAAATAATAACAGGGTGATCAGGCCAGTCTTGCAGCTTTGGGTCTCCAAGTATAGTCCGAATTGTCATATTTGTGGTACTGTGGTAGTAAATAGGTTTTGTTGGCACTGGTATTTGACTGCTCTGTCAGGGACAGTAGGTGGTGCATGCTGCCAGGTGGTAGCTGTAATATTTTACAAATTAAGCAAATCCATACGTGCATCAGGAATTCTGCAGTCACACAATAGCATTAAAACAGTGGTTAGCATAAAGGGTGATAATTCATTCAAAACAGGGTTATTTTACTTTTCTTCGCAAAGGGGATGACAATTCAGAATCAAAGTTTTCTGTGGCATATGACAATGTAAACAAGATTAAAAGTGCCCACAGTTAATCATGCTTCTGGATTACTTAACTCACTACAACAAATCTTGTCTCTATACGACAGGGACATTCTTTTGCTGCACCAAGCAAGTAGTCTGAGTACATTGTTACATGTCACAGACAATTCTGACTTTAGTTGTGCTGTAGACAACACATTGTCAATGTACCACGTTTCCATTTATGCTGAACTCCTTCCATTTGTAATCGGCTGACTTTCAATACAATTTTGTAAGCAGCATAGACACCTGCCTTCGTGATTTATTCATCATTCTCGAAAAACATTATGTTCTTTGTATACACTATGTGCAATATAATTAAGATGTCACTATTAGACTTCAATGAATAATTATGTGATCAATAGCACTGTTTACCTAAACGAATCCCTTGTTGGCACTTCAGTTTCTCGTAGAGCATCCACAAATGCAGAATGCGTGTGGGACCATCAATTGATTGCAATTTGAAAGCTTCTTCTGTCAAGGTTTGGCTTCATTCAATACACGGCCCCAGAAGGGCATGGTGCCTCTTCTATCTCTCAGCAATGATAGTAAAGAACATACTGGTCTTGGTTAATCTGCCTGTATGGCTTATGTCATGGTGGCTTTCATGGCTACCATGTATATGTAAAGTTAATTTACGTTTTTTTATCCAGGCACTAAACACAAGTGTCAAATTCAGAAGCAAAAAAATCGAATCGAATCAATTATGTATTGCAATTATGGGTCCATTTGATTTCCTCTATAAACTGATTGCAAAAAGGACTCTGCGATGCACACAAGGACTACTCAAGTTAATTAGACTGCAGTATGGTTCAACAAGGGGCTTGACCTTTGCACTGTAGCAATCTATGTGTGTATACATATGACTACCAGCATGTTGTATTCGGCCACATTTATTTATGGCTTTCAATTATTGTGAATCAAATTGAAGGGTATGCACATTTTCAACTTCATCATTCTTAGTCTGGGTGCAGGAAAGAGTTCATGCTATTTTTACACAACATTTAAAGGTACCAGCCTTCATGAATCATGAATGTGACAAAGGAAAACACATACATCACCTTACCTGAATGTGTGAGGCAGGAGTAATGTCTCACTCAATGGAGATGCACTGAGAAAATAGCTTCTGCAAGAAGCAGGATTTAGAGGGCCAGGCACAAGGTTGAACAGCTTGCTGTGGTCAATGACAAGATTTTACGTTGACAATAAATGGTTGGAGTAAATCATATGTGCTATGTTTAGAGCACCAGACCTCTCAGCAGGGATCATTTTAACGTGCCTTTAGGCATGTTTGTGCAGCTAGGCTCCATCTCACAGCATGGATTGAACCCCTTCTACTCCCATTTTATTTTCAGTGACTGCTCAAAAGCACTGCACAAGGCATCAACATGAGATATGAGTTATTGTTTAGTGCGTCACTGGCTTTCCATTGTACCATTGTAACTCAGTACTCTGCGGATTTAGGGCCATATTTATACTTTTCGACGCACAACTGCGCCAACGCAGTTGTGCGTCAAAAAATCTAACGCCGGCTAACGCCATTCTGAAGCGCCATGCGGGCGCCGTATTTATTCAATGACGTTAGCCGGCGTTAGCCGGCGGAGCTGCCTGGTGTGCGTCAAAAAAAATGACGTACACCAGGCAGCGCCGGCGTAGGGGAATATGGAGCTTGGGCGCCAAAAAATGGGGCAAGTCAGGCTGAGGCAAAATTTTCGCCTCAACCCGATTTGCGCCATTTTTTTTGACTCCCAACCCCCATTGAAATGACTCCTGTCTTAGCAAAGACAGGAGTCATGCCCCCTTGCCCAATGGCCATGCCCAGGGGACTCCTGTCCCCTGGGCATGGTCATTGGGCATAGTGGCATGTAGGGGGGCACAAATCAGGCCCCCCTATGCCACAAAAAAAAAAAAAAATTACTTACCTGAACTTACCTTATGTTCCCTGGGATGGGTCCCTCCATCCTTAGGCGTCCTCCTGGGGTGGGCAAGGGTGACAGGGGGGGTCCCTGGGGGCATGGGAGGGCACCTCTGGGCTCCTTCCGAGCCCACAGGTCCCTTAACGCCTGCCCTGACCAGGCGCTAAAAAACGACGCAAAAGCGGCTGGATGTCATTTTTTTTGACCCGCCCACTCCCGGGCGTCAGTTTTGGCCGGGAGTGTAAATACGGCCCACATGCCTCGGAGTCAATTTTTTAGACGGGAACGCCTACCTTGCATATCATTAACGCAAAGTAGGTGTCCACGCAAAAAAATTACGCAAACTCCATGGACTTTGGCACTAGACGCGTCTAACGCCAGAGTATAAATATGGAGTTCGTTTTGCGTTGAATTTGCGTAAAAAAAAACAACGCTAATCCGGCGCAAACGGAGTATAAATATGGCCCTTACTGTCTTTTAACATGCTTTCCATTGATCTCTGTGAGCATCCTAACTCAATTACGGTTTATTTTAATAATTATGGCGTATTCAGGTGCTGAACCATATTACTGGATTCTACAGATCAGATTGTACAGTTCACCAGGTTTCTGTTTTGTATGTACCTCAAATATTACTCTCCAAATCTTACCAGTGCACAAAGTAGCCTCGTTGCCTGCAATCCTTGTACCACCATCATGAATGAAAATGTATGCCGCTGTTGTGTAGCCATTTTAGAAATAGCTCCATGCACGTTAGCTGACACATTAGGCCGCTGTGCACTTTAACCTAGATATATTTTATTCGGCTTCTTATTGTTATTTTTACAATAACCAGTTTTACGGTCTTGTTTTATTTTCATCTATCTAACTGTTTTTGCTTAATTCAGCACTACGTTCTCAAACAAGACATTCTTGATCACTCTGTGCTTCAATCAAGGCTACAGTTTGGTACATTGCCGTTGAACGTGGTAGAAGTTTAGTCTCCAACATTTGTAGAAAATACACATCCTTACGTAGGGACATTTTCTTAGAACATCAGCTGTGTTATTATAAAAACACTTCCTAGTCCCATTACACGTTAACAGGGAACCACAACTGTATGCTGATTGCTGAATGCTTTGCTACAGATGCTAACGCATACTACAGGCCTTTGTTCATGAATGAGAGTTGATGTCTTCCCTGGGGAACCTGAAGGCAGAATTAGAGCCTAACATGCTGTGCTCAGATTATGACTTAGATAGGAAATAGTCCATCAATCCTACTGACAATATGATAGTGTTATTCTTATGCGTCACTCTTTTTGTCACCATTTTACTATTGTCATGTTGTGTCATCCTGGTTATTGCAGCTCACACTTTGCTATCTAAGATGCAGTCGTTTTATTAAACCTATCATTGAAACATATACTGCGTCTGTTATCATTTGTATATGAGACTGTATTGTGAATGAGAGAACCAGATGTGACCTGAGTGACCACGACTTCCCTGAGAAGCCCAATCTGTCATGCACTCGGCTGCCCAATAATCCCTACCTTCTGGTAGAGATGAGGTACTGCTAGTGAGCCAGAGCAAAACCCGGATTTAGTGTGACAGGTGTCACCCACCGTGGGTCAGACTCAGTCTCCCACACCGTGGACGATCCTGCTGCTCAAAATCCAGTAGTCTCATTAGAATAATGAGAGCCTACGCAACATGGCGCCGCCAACGTTTGGTCAGGCTCTAATTTTCAGGTCCACCTGAGTATCTCTGTCTCATTATACATAATGATACCTCAATGCCATATGCGAAGACGTCTGTGGTGCTGAGGATTTCCACCACAGCTGTGTAGGTGATCCTACTACAGCTAGAGGTTGTTCAAGCTTGAACCTTAAAAGAAAACCCCATCTTGGTGTGCCTTCTCTGAATTCATAGTGTTACTATCATGGCGAATCCCCAACAGGTACAAATAGCGGTTAACATGTGACAACCTCTAGCAGCACATTTATTAGCAAATGCCTAACGGCCCAGGGGGGTGCAGTAACATTTGTGGTGGATGCCCATGCAGCTTACAGAACAGAACTTTTTTAATCTTGGGTCACATTTCCAGCAGTTGATGGGAATACAAATACATTTCACCAATATGCACCTGCGAATGCGCCTGGACAATACAGAGCATACGCATATTTAGAGATACCTCTATCTTATCAAGCACATAATAATTGGCTTGATGGCGCCCTACCCCTGCAGGAGGCTGGACTGGCTTGTAGTGAGTACCAAGGGGTACTTACACCTTGCACCAGGCCCAGTTATCCCTTATTAGTGTATAGGGTGTCTAGCAGCATAGGCTGATAGATAATGGTAGCTTAGCAGAGCAGCTTAGGCTGAACTAGGAGACGAGTGAAGCTCCTACAGTACCACTAGTGTCATATGCACAATATCATAAGAAAACACAATACACAGATATACTAAAAATAAAGGTACTTTATTTTTATGACAATATCCCAAAGTATCTCAGAGTGTACCCTCAGTATGAGGATAGCAAATATTCACAAGATATATGTACACAATACCAAAATATGCAGTAATACTATTAGAAAACAGTGCAAACAATGTATAGTTACAATAGGATGCAATGGAGACACATAGGGATAGGGGCAACACAAACCATATACTCCAAAAGTGGAATGCGAATCACGAATGGACCACAAACCTATGTGACCTTGTAGAGGGTCGCTGGGACTATTAGAAAATAGTAAGGGGTAGAAAAATAGCCCACCCCAAGACCCTGAAAAGTGAGTGCAAAGTGCACTAAAGTTCCCCAAATGACAAAGAAGTCGTGATAGGGGAATTCTGCAGGAAAGACACAAATTAGCAATGCAACAACAATGGATTTCCAGTCGAGGGTACCTGTGGAACAAGGGGACCAAGTCCAAAAGTCACAAGCAAGTCGGAGATGGGCAGATGCTCAGGAAAGGCCAGCTGTGGGTGCAAAGAAGCTGCTACTGGACAGTAGAAGCTGGAGATTCTGCAGGAACGACAAGGGCTAGGAACTTCCCCTTTGGAGGACGGATCCCCCACGCCGTGGAGAGTTGTGCAGAAGTATTTTCCTGAAGAAAGACCACCATCAAGCCTTGCTAGCTGCAAATTGTGCGGTTAAGGTTTTTGGGTGCTGCTGTGGCCCAGGAGGGACCAGGATGTCGCCAATTGCGTCTGGGGACAGAAGGGGTGTCGAGCAAGACAAGGAGCCCTCTCAGCAGCAGGTAGCACCCGCAGAAGTGCCAGAAACAGGCACTACAAGGATGCGTGAAATGGTGCTCACCCGAAGTCGCACAAAGGAGTCCCACTTCGCCGGAGGAAAACTTAGGAGGTCGTGCAATGCAGGTTAGAGTGCCGTGGACCCAGGCTGGACTGTGCACAAAGGATTTCCGCCGAAAGTGCAGGGAGGCCGGAGTAGCTGCAAAAGTCGCGGTTCCCTGCAATGCAGTCTGGCGTGGGGAGGCAAGGACTTACCTCCACCAAAGTTGGACTGAAGAGTCACTGTACTGTGGAAGTCACTTGGACAGAGTTGCTGGATTCAAGGGACCTCGCTCGTCGTGCTGAGAGGAGACCCAAGGTACTGGTGATGCAGTTCTTTGGTGCCTGCGGTTGCAGGGGGACGATTCCGTCGACCCACGGGAGATTTCTTCGGAGCTTCTAGTGCAGAGAGGAGGCAGACTACCCCCACAGCATGCACCACCAGGAAAACAGTCGAGAAGGCGGCAGGATCAGCGTTACAGAGTTGCAGTAGTCGTCTTTGCTACTTTGTTGCAGTTTTGCAGGCTTCCAGCGCGGTCAGCAGTTGATTCCTTGGCAGAAGGTGAAGTGAGAGATGCAGAGGAACTCGGATGAGCTCTTGCATTCGTTATCTAAGGAATCCCAAGAGACAGAGACCCTAAATAGCCAGAAAAGAGGGTTTGGCTACCTAGGAGAGAGGATAGGCTAGCAACACCTGAAGGAGCCTATCAGAAGGAGTCTCTGACATCACCTGATGGCACTGGCCACTCAGAGCAGTCCAGTGTGCCAGCAGCACCTCTGTTTCCAAAATGGCGGAGGTCTGGAGCACACTGGAGGAGCTCTGGGCACCTCCCAGGAGAGGTACAGGTCAGGGGAGTGGTCACTCCCCTTCCCTTTGTCCAGTTTCGCGCCAGAGCAGGGCTAAGGGGTCCCTGAACCGGTGTAGACTGGCTTATGCAGAAATGGGCACCATGTGTGCCCATGAAAGCATTTCCAGAGGCTTGGGGAGGCTACTCCTCCCCTGCCTTCACACCATTTTCCAAAGGGAGAGGATGTAACACCCTCTCTCAGAGGAAGTCCTTTGTTCTGCCATCCTGGGCCAGGCCTGGCTGGACCCCAGGAGGGCAGAAGCCTGTCTGAGGGGTTGGCAGCAGCAGCAGCTGCAGCGAAACCCCAGGAAAGGCAGTTTGGCAGTACCAGGGTCTGTGCTACAGACCACTGGGATCATGGGATTGTGCCAACTATGCCAGGATGGTATAGAGGGGGCAATTCCATGATCATAGACATGTTACATGGCCATATTCGGAGTTACCATTGTGAAGCTACATATATGTAGTGACCTATATGTAGTGCACGCGTGTAATGGTGTCCCCGCACTCACAAAGTCCGGGGAATTGGCCCTGAACAATGTGGGGGCACCTTGGCTAGTGCCAGGGTGCCCACACACTAAGTAACTTAGCACCCAACCTTTACCAGGTAAAGGTTAGACATATAGGTGACTTATAAGTTACTTAAGTGCAGTGTAAAATGGCTGTGAAATAACGTGGACGTTATTTCACACAGGCTGCAGTGGCAGGCCTGTGAAAGAATTGTCAGAGCTCCCTATGGGTGGCAAAAGAAATGCTGCAGCCCATAGGGATCTCCTGGAACCCCAATACCCTGGGTACCTCAGTACCATATACTAGGGAATTATAAGGGTGTTCCAGTAAGTCAATGTAAATTGGTAAAATTGGTCACTAGCCTGTTAGTGACAATTTGAAAGAAATGAGAGAGCATAACCACTGAGGTTCTGATTAGCAGAGCCTCAGTGAGACAGTTAGTCATAACACAGGTAACACATTCAGGCACACTTATGAGCACTGGGGCCCTGGCTGGCAGGGTCCCAGTGACACATACAACTAGAAAAACATATATACAGTGAAAAATGGGGGTAACATGCCAGGCAAGATGGTACTTTCCTACAACCCCACACAATATTACCAGTAAGGTTAGGTCCACTAAGTAATGACGGTCCTACCTCGCCTTTATTGGCCACCTATACACCACATCCTGCGGTTGCAAATTTTGCAGTAGCTGAGGTTCGTCGCTTATATATTGAATTAATAGCGATATATAGACAACTAATACAATTTGTGATGCAAACACTAAATACAAACCCAGCTCGTGCTGCTCCAGCACATCCACATGCTGCAACGCCAGGTATAAATCCTGCGACTGTACATTCTATCATAGGTAAAGTACCCGCCAAACGAGAGGAAACTCAGTTTTGGCTAACACAAAAAATGTATACGCTGGAGGCAGTATTTCCCCATATGGGACCCCAGGATAAACAGAATATTAACAATGTGCTTGCCTTATGGGATGGTCACTACAGTAGAAAACTGTAATACTTGGGGCACCGTATTTGCCACGCTCTATACAACAGCACATGGTACACCGACACTTGCCAACTTACCAGAAGTGTTGAAACAAATTCAAGACGAATACGGGGCTGCCCCGGCCCTGGATTTGGGGATGCAATTGATGGGCAATTTTGCCACAGTATCCTCAATCATTTTAAGTAACCTTAAAGGGGAAGCGGTCGCACTTGCAGTGCGCATGCGGCTTCGTGACGTTCCACAACAGGATCAGGAATGAGAGCTGCCTGAAATAATAGCAGAGACCTATTCAAGTATTGGTCGAGATAGCTTAGGGGCCAGACCACAAAAACTACAATTTAAGGGTAAATCGAACAAAGATACTCCCAAGAAGGCACATGAGGGTAATAAGAAACACTGGGATAAAAAGCAACAAACTCCTAAGAAAGAGAGGGGAGAATCTCTGCGTATGGAGACCCCACAGAATAGGTATAATCTCAGAAACAGAGATAATATAAAAACGCCTGATAGATATCAATACATTGATACTCGCTAATCTCGTTCCTTTCAGGACTCATCGGAAAAAAGAAATGAGAGAGGTGGGTGATCAGAGCGAAGAACAGAGTACGTGAACTCGAGACAGGAATCACAACGCTCTTCGGAGGCCTCTGTTAAAAAGGAAGACAAACTCGCCCAACAAAAACAACAATTTAAAAAGAAAAAAATGGCAGCAGTCGCAATCCGACATGCCACACAGGAAGAGGGTCCTCTTGAAGAACAAGAATTGGGCTCTAGCCTTGCTAGACAGCGCGGCAGAGGTCACAATGGTTTGCCGGAATCTTCTAGAGCATCTGGAGGTGAAAGCAACTGATGACTTTATACAAGTAGAAACTGCTGGCATGCGTGTCTCCACGCCTGATAGGGTGTACAAAGTAACGTTACAGTTAGAAGGAGACAGTCAACACACAATAGATGCAATCTTTTGGGATTGCATAGTAAAAGTATATGATGTCTTGTTGGCCGAACAAGATTGGCCACCTGACTTTGTCCGTACCTGCCCATATGGAGAAGAAGTCATTAAGCCTTCCTTCTCGCCACTTGTTCCAGAGGAACTCGCTGAATCCTATTCCATTGAATGGGCTTTGGCACAAGAACCTGCATTATACAGAAATCACGTGGAATAGGATAAAGAATCCCCCTACCATGTAATTCCAATTAAAAGTGAACCTCAGCCACAACCGCAGTATCCTATAAAACATGAAGCAAAAGCACCAGTGAGAGAAATACTCACGCAATTAGAGTACCAGGGTTTGATTGAACCCTGTGTCTCGCCAATGAATAACCCATTATTCCCCGTAGCTAAACCAGACCATTCATACAGAATAGTCTTAGACTACAGACATTTAAACAGTCATACAAGCACCTATGCTATCCAAAACTCGCATAGCATAGCACTAATGAACAATATAGTGCGTAAAAAATACAAAGCAACACTAGACATTTCCAATGTTTTTTTTTGCCAGAGCATAGCCCCTGAGAGTAGAGACTTAACAAGTTTCAGCGCATTAGGCTCCCAGAAAAAAATCTGTTGTTTACCTCAGGGGTATAAGAACAGCCCAGGACTGTTTGTGGCTCGTGTCACTGCTATTATGCACGAGCTTGACCCTGAAGCATTGTCCTTCGTAGATGATATCTATCTCACTGATGAGGAATTACTACAACATTTAAGACGGGTAGCATGCATTGTTGTAGGGTTTGCTGAATTTGGATACAAATTTAACTTCAGAAAAACAAAAATAGCCTTCCTCAGCATCCTGTTCTTAGGATATGAGCTGTCAAGTGAAGGGAAGAGCCTAGCACCACAATTCTTAGAGAAATGCACAGTTACAACCACCGAATACGATTAAAAAACTCCAATCACTATTGGGTTTCCTAAATTTTGGCAGAACCTACATTCCAGACTATGCTACACGCAAAAAACCTTTATATGACTTAATACGTCACGATTTTTCAAGTAAATACTGGATGATTGAACATACACGTATACTTCGAGAGTTGCAGACAGATATGCTTGCAGCATAACACCTACATACGAGGGTCAACAAATCACACTTGGTCATCAGAGTAATAGCTGGGGCCATCGGTTTCACCTATGTGACGTTTAATGAAGGTGAGACAATCCCGATTGCATACAAATCACACTTGTACTCAGCGTCAGAACAACGCTTTGCTCCCACTGAGAAAATTCTCACTGCTGTGCAGATGGCTGTCATTAAATAAAGACCTCTTGCCCAAGGGAAACGCATTATTGTTGTTTCTCTAATCCCAGTACGAGAGGCTTTTACAAAAGTTAGCATTCCAAACGCAAAAGCATTACATCCACGTCGGATACAATGGGCTACGTCTCTGACAGCCACTGATGTAGATTACATTTTTGACCCCAAGTTACAAACTCCGGAATTTTTACAATATGAAATAGAATATCCAGTTCCAGCAAATACTTTGCATATTGATCAGTTTCATAGAGTCATGTACACCGATGGCTCTGCACAACCTGCAATTGGAACTAAACATCAATATTCTGCTGCTTGTGCAGTCATAATTGGCTACATGGAGGGCGACAAATTTTGTCCTCTACATACCTTTACACAGACCCTAGGGGATTGTACAGCACAATTGGCTGAGCTAAAAGCTATGCTGATGGCATTGGAACACACGGATCCTGCACAACCTATGCTGATTGTTTGTGATTCATATTATTGTGTCCAATCCTTTAATGAATACCTGCATTATTGGCGCCAGAATGAGTTCAGAAATTCCAAAGGCAACACCATTAAACACAGACTACTGTGTGGGAAAGTAGCTGACCTGAAAGAGACGCTCCCGAATGTCCATGTTGTACACACACTTGGACACCAGCGCATTGGAATACATGTTGCTGGAAATACACTGGCTGATGAAGCTGCAAAGTCAGCAGTGGCAATAGCCACTGTAGCTGCAGTGACTCGCTCGAGTTCCAAACCAGACGCAGACATTTGGGTTGCTGTGACAGCTACGGCTGAGGGTACGCCATATCTTAAAGGATTTCCTAACAAATATCACTATCATATGGGAAGCATGCTGAACGCTGAAGTTAAGATACCAGGCGTAGGTGTACGAGACATCCCCAACAAAAACATAAGATCACAATTGATTAAAGCAGCACATGAAGGGGTAGCATCTGCCCATGCTGGTGTAGCGGCTACAATTTCGGTCTTACAGGCCCGTTATTGGTGGCCAGGTCTCTATAAGGAGACTAAGCAGTATATCCTTTGTTGTGACATCCATCAACTAATCAAAGTTTCCACTGCCAAGCGCCCACCGCAGACACCACTCTTGATTTCAAACAAACCATTACAATGTGTGGACTTGGATCACTGCGGTCCCTTATCGCCTGATAGTGCATACAAATATATTTTAGTAGCTGTTGATTCATGCTTCAGATTTATATGGGTGTGGCCACAATGCTCGTCTGACACTCGGACTGTTATTAAAGATTTCCGAGTCTTTATCAGTACATATGCAGTTGCGGCTTTCCATTCGGACCAGGGCCCTGCTTTCGCCTCAAGGGTATTCAGGGACTCCATGGCTTCAATGGGGGTCCAACTCAAGTACTCGTCTCCATTTCATCCCGAGGGAAATAGTGTTGTGGAGTGATTAAACCATGATTTAAAGCAATCCTTAACAGCCAGAGTCTTAGGTACGGGTCGTAGTTGGCTTAACCACCTGTATGGATTCCAGAGAGCACTAAATAATCTGCCTAGAAGGTCCCTGGGGGGTCGTACTTCATATGAGTGCCTGTTCAGAACTTGAATGTATGTTCCGGACTTGATGGTCCTGGCGTGGAGGCAGCAGAAACACCTTTTGACATAAATGAACGTGTCACTGTCCTACAGGAATTGCAACAGTTCAGTGATGATAATTCTTCCAAAAGTGCTGCCTCCACAGGAATTAAGGATGTGCCTGTAAGATGTGCATGTAACATCTACCGGCTGGATACCCAGGGTTGGGGATCTTGTACGTGAAAAAGTCGCAGTGAAAAAGGAATTTGGCCCTTCTTATCGAGCACCAGTCCCTGTACTAGGGATACACTGTACCAGAACTGTTATTCTACCACCGTTGGCATATGCCAAAGATTTTTTTTTGTCTCCATTGACAATGTCAAACTACACCATGTGGCTGATCCTACACAACGGACCAAGAGGAACATCCAGTAGTTCCCGAATCCCTCTTACTACTGGCAAAGAAGTTCCTTTACAAGTTGTTTATACCAACACCGACACCTCTCCAAGCTTGGAGAGGGTGGAAGATGATTTTGCATTAGTTCCACTATTGTCAACTAATTTGGAAACATTTGACCAAGTCAACTCGACTCCAACACAAACGGATGGTGCTATCTGTAATGTGCCACTGCAGGAAACACCAACTCCACTACTGACAACGGCTCCGCTATTTGCACGAACTGCCTCTGGTTATTTTGCCGACTTCAATGATGATTTCTCAGACTCATTCGCCTCTTCAACAGCAGATTTGTCAAGTACACGTAAGCTAACAAACTGGCTTAAAGAAACGTATTTTATTTTTCCATGGAACTATCTATAGCTCTCTTTGACTGTCCTAGCCTTTCTACTTTGGATTGGTTTTGTCATTACCTTTTTCTTGTTAATACATGGTCATTTTTTACCTGAAAGATCGACAGTTGCACTGGTGGAGGAGGTTTTGAAACCAAATTTTTCATCACATAAAGTCCAAAGACTTATCCTTAGTGAACATTTTCAAAGTGCCAATTCCCAATGGGATTGTTTGGGACAAAGTAAAGTTTGACATATATGGTCCCACGGAAGTTATTCAAATACCGTACGTGTTCAAATTATCAATGAATGATATAATAATACCAGGCATTGTTTCTGATGATTGGGATGTGAAAACAGTTGATTCTATGATGACCGAATTGCAATATTATACTGTCTTTGAAAACGAGGATGTTTACCAATCTAAAGAAAATTATGGTGATATATTTTGCTATAATTATTATGGGCACCATTACATACATTGAGCTGGCAGTACAAAAACTGAGAGTTCCAAAACATATTCAGAAAAATTTGCGTATTTTTCTGGGCACAATCGAAAGAATGCTGAGTCATATTATTTTAAAGTACCTCCTACTACGGATATACATATGTTATTGACCAATACCAAATTTATATATTCGGAATCCTTTGTGTCCCGGTTATCGATAGAAGGCTATGAATATTGGTTCAAATCAGTTGATCTGAAAAGTGTGTGGGGAACAAAAAATTGGCAAATGAAGGGAAAGGAAACATTGTTTAGAGCATGCCTTATTCCTGTACAAATTATCTTTTTAAACAAAACGGTACAACAGAGGAGTTGTTTAGGCTTAGCTAAAATGAGTGAATTAAACATGCCCAGTATACCTGCCCCTGCAAAGTTTTATAAATGGCAAAAATATACAAATGCAACTGAAAATGAGCTCGATGAGTGGGTCCAGAATGGTACATTTAATGCTTCACTGTCACGTCCTGGCGGGTGGTTATTGTGGCCAATAGATACCAATGGGTGTCATCAATGTTTTTTTTAACTCCTCAGGGGATTTCAAGACGAGTAGGCCAGACCCTCCTTATATATCACCAGAGCATGCGGGTATAATTACAACATAGAGTGGGGGAAAATTATGCCAGCAGTGGCTAAAATCATCCTCACTAGACGCAGTTAGAGAACACCTCAGTCACCTGTCTAACTCCACTGACTTACAAGATTTCTTGTCAGGCCCCAGAACACCACGTAGGAAGTGTTTCTTATATGCAGTATACAATGAAATTTGGAAACTTTCCCAACAAGATGCTGCTGCCTGGTTAAGGCAAATAGATCAGGAAAATCTAAAAAAGGCATTAGCCGTTGTGGATAATGGGATTAACACCTTGTCCGACCGGATATACACCATAAACAACATTGGGGGTCATTACAACCCTGGCGGACGGTGTTAAAGATGCGGTAATACCGCAAACAGTCAGACTGACAAAAAAAGGGAATTATGACCCTGGCGGAAACCGCCAACAAAGACAGCCGCTTTAACACTTCGCCTGCCACGGTGGTACAGACAAGCAGCGCGGCGGTCACCGCCAACAGACAGGGGGAACACAATGTACCGCCGACAGTATCACAACAGGCCAATCCGCCACCTTTTCCGGGGCGGATTCACCGTGGATAAAAACACGGCGGAAACAGCTATTGCTATGGGAAAACGCTCACCTTCTACACATCCCACGAGGAACGACGACTCCATGGACCCGGAACTCCAAATACTACCTGCTCTTGTCTTTCTGCTCCTTCACGACCAACAGCGACGTAGGCGCAGAAGATACCGGTGAGTACAGCACCTACGACACGGGAGAGGGGGGAGGCAAAAGTTAGGGGGACACCCACCAAACACCCCCACCCCCACCCTCGCATATTACAACATACACACCAATGCAGTCACAAAAAGAACAGTAACAACCCACAATTCCTCTGGAAGAATGCAAAGACAATGCGAATTTCGGTCAAACTTTGTAATGTGCCAATATACATGTCATACAAAAATATACAAATATATGTATTCTAAAATCACTCTTATTTACATATATGCAATCCGAGAAGTAGTGCAGATATGTACACAACAATGTCCGTGCACAAACAGTCCAAAAATGCATGGGCGAGGCCCACAATAGATACCTGACCAAAATCGGAGAGAACACTGCCGGGGCATCAGATAGAAACACTACAGGCACCTCAGGGGGAAGGGAAAGGGGGGGCACCTCAGCCACATGAATGCAACTCCAGATCCACGACGGGGCTCCATGCCCATTAATGTATCCTGGGGAGTGCAAAGCCACAGTCTCTCAAGTCTCTACAGTGGGTGGGTTGCCCACTGTTCAATCCTGGGGAGTGCAAAGCCACAGTCTCTCAAGTCTCTACAGTGGGTGGGTTGGCCACTGTTCAATCCTGGGGAGTGCAAAGCCACAGTCTCTCAAGTCTCTACAGTGGGTGGGTTTCCCACTGTCACATCCTGGGGAGTGCAAAGCCACAGTCTCTCAAGTTGATGCAGGTCCATACTGGTACTGGGGGGTGACTGGTGCCCAGACTGGATGAGTCTCCCCATTAAAGGTAGTGTCCAGTCACTGTCCTAGCTGCACATGGGATAAGGATGCCTGATGTGGTGGGCCATTCATTCCTACCCGGTGCATTGCCCTGTTCAGCGGTGCTATGACATGGCGGTCTTTGCCCTGTTCAGCATTGCTTTGACATGGCGGTCTTTGCCCTGTTCAGCGGTGCTTTGACATGGCGGTCTTTGCCCTGTTTAGTGGTGCTTTGACATGGCGGCCTTTGCCCTGTTCAGCGGTGCTATGACATGGCGGTCTTTGCCCTGTTCAGCGATGCTTTGACATGGCGGTCTTTGCCCTGTTCAGCGGTGCTATGACATGGTGGTCTTCGCCCTGTTCAGCGGTGCTATGACATGGCGGTCTTTGCCCTGTTCAGCGGTGCTATGACATGGCGGTCTTTGCCCTCTTCAGCGGTGCTATGACATGGCGGTCTTTGCCCTGTTTGCCCTGTTCAGCGGTGCTATGACATGGCGGTCTTTGCCCTGTTCAGCGGTGCTATGACATGGCGGTCTTTGCCCTCTTCAGCGGTGCTATGACATGGCGGTCTTTGCCCTCTTCAGCGGTGCTATGACATGGCGGTCTTTGCCCTCTTCAGCGGTGCTATGACATGGCGGTTCTGGTACGGACATTGGTGTGTGGCATGACGATTTCCACATTGGACATTGGTGTGTGGCATGACGATCTCCATACCGGACATTGGTGTGTGGCATGACGATTTCCACACTGGACATTGGTGTGTGGTATGACGATTTCCACACTGGACATTGGTGTGTGGCATGACAATTTCCACACTGGACATTGGTGTGTGGCATGACGATTTCCACACTGGACATTGGTGTGTGGCATGACGATTTCCACACTGGACATTGGTGTGTGGCATGACGTTCCATCATTGCCCAGCGGGGCTGTGGCATCCTGGCCCCGCCTGGGCTGTGACTCCGGCGGTGCTCTCTGGACCAGTGACGATACTTAAGCCCTCCTGGGCTGTGACTCTGGCGGTGGTCTCTGGACCAGTGGCGATACTTGTGCCCTCCTGGGCTGTGACTCTGGCGGTGCTCTCTGGACCAGTGACGATACTTGAGCCCTCCTGGGCTGTGACTCTGGCGGTGGTCTCTGGACCAGTGACGATACTTGAGCCCTCCTGGGCTGTGACCCTGGCGGTGGTCTCTGGACCAGTGACGATACTTGTGCCCTCCTGGGCTGTGACTCTGGCGGTGCTCTCTGGACCAGTGACGATACTTGAGCCCTCCTGGGCTGTGACTCTGGCGGTGGTCTCTGGACCAGTGACGATACTTGAGCCCTCCTGGGCTGTGACTCTGGCGGTGGTCTCTGGACCAGTGACGATACTTGTGCCCTCCTGGGCTGTGACTCTGGCGGTGCTCTCTGGACCAGTGACGATACTTGAGCCCTCCTGGGCTGTGACTCTGGCGGTGCTCTCTGGACCAGTGACGATACTTGATCCCTCCTGGGCTGTGACTCTGGCGGTGCTCTCTGGACCACTGACGATACTTGTGCCCTCCTGGGCTGTGACCCTGGCGGTGCTCTCTGGACCAGTGACGATACTTGTGCCCTCCTGGGCTGTGACGCTGGCGGTGCTCTCTGGACCAGTGACGATACTTGTGCCCTCCTGGGCTGTGACTCTGGCGGTGGTCTCTGGACCAGTGACGATACTTGAGCCCTCCTGGGCTGTGACTCTGGCGGTGCTCTCTGGACCAGTGACGACGGTGCTGGCGGTTGTGTCTGGACCGCCCGGAAATGATGGCGCACTTCTCTGCCGTGACACTTACAACAGGCTGGGCAGACTTCCTCTGGACCTTCCCCACCTTTTTTGGAGTTACAGCTGACTCGCCAATCGCCTTCGATCCCATTTCACTAGTTGTCCCACCAGGAGTCTTGACACGGTCCTGTTGTCCACTCTCCAATTTCGGAGCCTTTACAGGGGGTGGGCTGCCAGTGCCTTGGCTCCGGGTCCTACTGCCTGCCCTGGTGGCCGGTGCACTCCAAAAACCTTGAACAGGCACCACTGGTACTGGAGGCTTTTTGGCTGAGGCGCTACAACAGGACTGATGAATTGGAGGGGGGGGGCAAAAAGGTCAATTTGACAGAAGGACAGTTTCTGACGAACACTGGGATGGGTAGCTGGAGGGGGTCTGGGAGTGGAGGAAGAGGAGGTGGTTGTAGGAGGTGTCACTTTAGCTGTTTTGGGTGCAGGTGCAGGTACTGGAGGCTGTCGTGAGGTGGATGGATGTTGGGTGAGTGATTGCCGGCGTTTGGGTACTTTGGGAGGGGGTGTCACAGACACACTGGGAGAGGACACAGGGGACGTGTAAATGGCAGTGGAGGTGGTGAGTGCAGGTGAGCGGAGTGTGGTGCTGGGTGTCTTAGTGCGAGTCCTAGTGCCTGTAGATGTGGTGCATGCAGGTGTGTGTGTAGACGAGACTGGGAGGGAGGAGGGAGAAGAGGAGGAGGGGGACACAGTGGAGATAGTGGATGTTGCTGTGTCTGTATGGGTGTGATGCTTGTGTGAGTGCCTGAGGTGTGTGTGGTGCCTATGTTTGCTTGAGCTACTTGTGTGTGTTAACTTGTCTGCATGCTGGTCTGTAGGTGTGCTTGGGATGGGCTGGGATACAGGGGATTGGGTCTGGGTGGAGGAAGTTGGAGGGGGGAGGCTGGACACAGGGACAATTGCTGCCATCAGTGCTGAGGCCAGAGATTGCAGGGTTAGCTGAAGGGCAGCCTGACCAGAATGAATGCCCTCTAGGAATGCATTACCGTGTTGCAACGCCCTTTCTACACCCTGGATGGTATTCACAATGATAGACTGCCCAACAGTGAGTGCCCTGAGGAGGTCAATGGCCTCCTCACTGAGGGCAGCAGGGGTGACTGGGGCAGGGCCTGAGGTGCCTGGGGCGAAGGTGATGCCCACCCTCCTGGGTGAGCGGGCACGGGGCGAACGCTGAGGGGCTGCTGGGAGGGCAGTGCTGGTAGGGGGGGTGGCGGCTGTACCTGTAGAAGTGGGGCGCACAGATGGTGCCGCCACCACAGGGGAGCTCACATCGGCGGACGAGTCTGTGTCGCTGGTTGGTGATCCGGTGGCCGACGTGAAGCTCCCTTCGCCCTCCGTCCCACTGGTGTATTCAGAGTCTGTGGTGTGGCCCTCCATGGCCATGTGGAATGCAGCTCCCTCGTGCTCCGGTGCCACTGTACCTCCGCCTGTTGATGTCCAAAAGGACAGGGAGAGCAGGAAAAGGGGGGGAGACAGAAGAAAGAGAATTTTAGTGCATGGCATACCGCTACCGTTGGCAGACAAGACAGACGCAGCAGCCCCATGCACAACGACGCGCTCCTGCCCTCTGCACATTCAATTTAATGGATATGGCCTACATGGCAATGTTGGAAATCTGCGCACATGGGTGCCACAGGGGCAACTATACCACAACTTGCTAATTTTCTGAGGTGGGGTAGAGTGCCACATGGCCTACATTACGGAGGGGCCTTGCCTAACTAACTCCCCTGGCCTAGGGACACCCACAGCCCACCTCCCCCACCCAGACACCTCCACTGCACGCAAAGTCAGCAGAATGAGGTTGTACTCACCCCCTTGTGTCTGCTGTGATGTCCTTATGCGCCCGTCCAACTCCGGGTAGGCCACCGCCAGGATCTGGAACATCAGGGGGGTCATGGTACGACGGGCACCCCTCCCACGTTGGGAGGCCATCCCCAGCTGAGCCTCCACCGTTTTCTTCCTGCAGCAGCGAATGTCCTCCCATCTCTTTCGGCAGTGGGTGCCCCGTCTCTGGTGGGCCCCCAGAGTCCGGACCTCCTTGGCGATGGCATGCCAAATGTCCCTCTTCTGTTGGGTGCTGACCTACATGACATGCACAAGGGAAGAGGAACAGTCATTACCAATTGCACCATCAATGTGTGTGGCCCATTTATTCCCATGCTTTACTGTAGTATGACTTCTGCCCCCTTCCCTCTTCCACCCAGCCCTGTCCACCCAGGCCTAGCCTCTACAACGTGCTCCCTGTATACTAACCTGTTGGTCTGGAGAACCGTAGAGTAGCGTGTTCTGGGGAGGACCCCATCCACAAGTTTCTCCAACTCCTGTGCAGTGAAGGCAGGGGCCCTTTCTCCAGACGCAGCAGCCATCGTCGCTTCCAGACCGAGGTCACAGCAGCACTAGCAGTGTAGGTCCTCTCCTGTCGAAGGTCAGGTATCTAGTGATTGAAGAGATAGAAAATGGCGGTGACGTCCGCGGCAGGGCGCATCATCACCGCCAGCGCACCTGTTCATTGGCTCCTGGGACCAATAGGGTCCAATGTTAACCAATGCAGCATTGCGCCGCGCTCTACGACCGCCTACCGCGACGGTGTGCAACGCCAGCGATGTTACCCCACAATCCCATTGTCCCACTTTAGAGGTCAGGCAGCCACCATTTCAGGTGCCCACATGGATTCATTTTCAACTGCGTCACACATACTGAGGCCTACACTCAACACACATACAGGAAGAGTTTATTGTCTGGTGTAGTCTTGTGTGTGACTGTGGGTACATACCTGGAGGAATAGTGACTGTTTCTTCGCTGTTGTCCTTCGTAGGCACCGTCAGCTGGGACATATGAGAAGATGGCGGAATCCGCCGGTGTACCGACCGCTGGTGGACCTGTTGACAATGGAGGAGCGACATTTAATCGTGACCTACAGGTTTGACCGTGCCACAATCCAGGAACTGTGTACCCAGTTGGAGCCAGAGCTGATGTCACCAATCCGCCATCCGACTGGAATCCCCCCTGACGTGCAGGTGCTGTCAGTGCTCCATTTCCTTGCAAGTGGGTCATTTCAGACAACAGTGGCCATGGCATCAGGGATGTCCCAGCCTATGTTTTCCAACGTGTTGTCCAGAGTGTTGTCTGCCCTGCTGAAACACGTAAGGAGATACATCATTTTCCCTGAGGTGGAGGATTTACCTACAGTGAAAGGTGACTTCTATGCCCTTGGACATATCCCCAACGTCATAGGTGCCATTGATGGGACCCATGTAGCTCTGGTCCCCCCCGCAGGAGTGAACAGGTGTACAGGAACAGGAAGAGTTATCATTCGATGAATGTCCAGATGGTCTGTTTGGCAGACCAGTACATCTCGCAAGTAAATGCTATGTTCCCTGGCTCAGTGCATGACGCCTACATCCTGCGCAATAGCAGCATCCCTTATGTGATGGATCAACTCCAGAGGCACCAGGTGTGGCTATTGGGGGTCTCTGGTTACCCCAACCTTTCCTGGCTATTGACCCCAGTGAGGAATCCCAGGACCAGGGCAGAGGAACGCTACAATGAGGCCCGTGGGCGGACTAGGAGGGTTATCGAGCGCACCTTCGGCCTTCTTAAGGCCAGGTTCAGGTGCCTCCATATGACAGGTGGATCCCTATTCTACTCACCGAAGAAGGTGTGCGACATCATCATCGCCTGCTCCATGCTCCATAACTTGGCATTGCGACGCCAGGTGCCTTTTCTGCAGGAGGATGATCCAGATGACGGTGTTGTAGCAGCTGTGGAGCCTGTGGACAGTGATGAGGATGAAGCTGAGGAAGACGAAAACGACAACAGGGAGTCAGTCATACAGCAATATTTCCAGTGACACACAGGTGAGAACTTTTTCTTTTTTACCATTACATTGACTTTCACACATCTACCTCTATCCTGTACCTCCATTTCACTCACTATTTGTTAACTGAGTTGTCCCCTTCCATTTCAGTTTCACAAATGTGGTAACCTACGTGTCAACTGTTTGCATCCTTGAAGGGCTTCTGATGTGTGACATAGGTATGTTAGCCTTCCAATGGGTAACCCATAATGAAACTGTAATTGATAATACAGATTTACAAATCATAGACTGACTCCATTTTTTTTTAATGTTTCAAGGGTGTTTATTTAAGTACAAAAAAATGAAGGGGGGTTGTAAAATGGTGATGGTGGAGGAATGTCCATGGCAGAGTCCAGTCTATTAGTCTCACAGGTACATTGCACGTCTGAGCATTGGAAGTGGAGCTGGGGCAGTTCCGATTTGGGCAGGGTAACAAAGTGGGACAGTGGGAGGACAATCAGGGAGGTCTTATATCCTGGTGGGGGTCTTGCCATCTTGCTCTGTCCTGTTCCTGGATCTCAGGGCCCGCTTGCGTGGTGGTTGTCCGTCTGCAGGGGGTGGGGTGCTGGTGTGTTGGTCCTGTGGCGGGGCGTCCTCTTCACTAGCGCCGGCGGAGGTGGTGGGCAGTTCGTCGTCCTGGCTAGTGTCAGGGGCCCATTGGAGTGCCACAGTGTCCCTCAAGGTCTTTTGAATGTCCGTCAGCACCCCTACAATGGTGCCCAGGGCGGAGCCGATGGTCCTGAGCTCCTCCCTGAACCCCAAATATTGTTCCTCCTGCAGACGCAGGGTCTCCTGCAACTTGTCCAGGACCGTGGCCATCGTCTCCTGGGAGTGGTGGTATGCTCCCATGATGGAGGAGAGGGCCTCGTTGAGAGTGGGTTCCCTTGGCCTGTCCTCCCTCTGTCGCACAGCTGCCCTCCCAGTTCCCCTATGTTCTTGGGCCTCCGTCCCCTGGACCGTGTGCCCACTACCACTGCCCCCAGGTCCCTGTTGTTGTTGGGATGGTGGGTTACCCTGGGTGCCCTGTAGTGGTGGGCACACCGCTGATTGACCTGTACTGGGTAGGGAGGTTTGGGCCCGCTGTGTGGGTGCTGTGCTGGTGTTACCAGAGGGTGTAAGCTCGGTGTTGGGCTGTGGCTGGGCAAGGGGAACCGACTGTCCCGAGGCCCACGATGGTCCGGGCTGGTCATCAAGATCCAGTGGGGCAGAGCTGCTGTCGTCACTGTGGGCCTCTTCTGGGGGTGGAGTGGTGTTGTCTGGGCCCTCTGGTGTGGTGGTGTTCCTTCGGGTTCCTGCGGGGGTATGAGTACATGATTATTGCATGTGTGTGTTTCATGGTGTGCAATGGTTGGGTGTGCGTGAACCCCAGTGCAGGCATTCCTGTGGGGGGGCTTGTGTGCTGATGGTTGGGGGGTGTTCTGGGTCTGTGCAGTGGGCATGCTTTGGTGATGGGTGTCCATGCTTAGTCATGTCATGCAGGGCTTGGGATGGGTGGTTGGTGTCATGGGTAGATAGGTGAGGATTTGGGGTGATAGGGGAGGGTGTGATGGTGGGGTGTGTGATATCATGCAGGTAGGTTGGGGGTTATGATAGTTAAGATTTGACTTACCAGTGTCCGTTTCTCCAACGACTCCTCCGAGGCCCTCAGGGTGCAAGATGGACAAGACTTGCTCCTCCCATGTTGTTAGTTGAGGGGGAGGAAGTGGTGGTCCGCCGCCAGTCTGCTGTACCGCAATGTGGTGCCTGGATACCGTTGAACGCCCCTTCCCCCGTAGGTCGTTCCACCTCTTCCTGATGTCCTCCCTATTTCTTGGGTGCTGTCCCACAGCGTTGACCCTGTCCACTATTCTTTGCCATAGCTCCATCTTCCTGGCTATTGATGTGTGCTGTACCTGTGAGCCAAATAGCTGTGGCTCTACCCGGATGATTTCCTCCACCATGACCCTGAGCTCCTCCTCGGAGAAGCGGGGGTGTCTTTGGCGTGACAAGGGGTGGTGTGTGTGATGTGTGGGGTGGTGTATGTGTTGATGAGTGTGGTGAGTGTAGTGGTATGTGGTGTTTTGTACTTGGATGTTGCGTGGGTGATGGTGTTGTGTGCCTCTGTGTGATGGGGTTGTCTGTTCTGTGCTATCTCTCTGGCCTTCGTTCGTGAATTGTGGTCGTAGGGGTTTGTGGGTGATGTGGGTGTGTGTTTTATATTGTGTTGGGTGTGTGGGAGTGGTGTGTGTATGTGTATCAGGTGTGTGTATATGTAATTGTCCAATGTGGCTGTGTTTTGTAAGAGTGTGTGTATTTTGAGCGCGGCGGTGTGTACCGCCAATGGAATACCGCAGTTGAAAGACCGCAGCGTGGATTCGTGGGTCGTAATAGCATGGGCGTGTTTCTGTTGGCGTGGAGGTGGAGGATTTGTTTCCGCATGTTTATCGCTGACCTTTGGTGTGGCGGTATTGTGTGGGTGTCTGAATTTCGGCGGATTCCGTGATGTGTGTCATAATAGCTGTGGCGGTCTACCCCGGCCGCGGCGGTGTATTGGCGGTCTTCTGCACGGCGGTAAGCACCTTATACCGCCAATGTTGTAATGACCCCCATTGTCTCTTCTGCTATAGACATTATACAATCAGATATGTCTTCTTTATACCATGGACAGAGTCAGATCAGGTCCATTAGGCAGTTGGGTTGGACGCTTCAAACAATGAAGGCGGGTCGCGTTCCATGGCAGCACGTCAGTGCAAGGGAGATATTTTCTTCCTTTAATTTAACACGACAACAACAACTAATGGCTAAAAAAGAAACAACTTATGTCATGCTTAACATAGAGAAATTAGAAAAGTTGCCTTTTACTGTGGCTGAAATACCATCTGCTGAATGGTTAATACATGGGGTTATTAATCTGCCTATTCCTATACTTCAATTCACCTCCTGTTTAAAACACATTCCGGTAGGCAGATATGAAAAGTTAGGAGATTGTTACATCCATGAGGTGTGGGAGCTTCCCTTCTCATACAAATGCTTCAATGGCATGAAAGAAGTTTTTCTTAGCGGTAATGAATGAAAGACTTCAGTCAGCCATTCGATGGTTTGTAAACAGCTGTCTTTGCCTGGGGCGTGTAATGCCTCTGCTGCAAACTTGGCTTGTTATTTGAAGGGAGTTCCAGTCCCCTTCATTAGACCAACGTTCCAGGTGCTTTCAAATGGCAGCTACGTCCTTCTCAATAAGGAAAGCTGTTGTGGCATGCGGGCCGGAATAGTGTACATTGTTTCGGTCTCTAAGGTCGTTACATGCTGCAGGAACGCACTGTTTCCCCCCACTATATTTAGGGAAGTAGCTGATATTTGGCATACATTGCTACTTCAAACGTGAATTTTGACAAGTTAAGTAGACTCAAGGCTTTATTGTTTCAAAAGCATGTGGCCATTACATCTGCACGTGAGACCTACGCACTTCAAGTGGCAAGGTCATCAGCAGAAATACAGTCCCTGTTAAATGTGAACTTTCTGAGACACTTTGGTGAACTCGTGGGACGAATATTTAATGCGTCCAGTACAACTGGAATCTCACATTTTTTCAAAGCTGTTGGTTCTGGTTTCGTTCACACCTTCTCCTCCATATTCGGTTTGATACCTTCAGCTATCCACTCAATTTTCGGCAGTATTTTTTTGGGATTTTTGATAACTTCGGCTTTATTAGCTGGCATCCTGCTGTTGCTATTGTTTATACGCAATGGCTGTCCCACCACAAAGAGGAGAAATGACGGTGCTCCCATCAGCGCAGCTGTGTCGTGAGCGAATGATGCAGTACTTTGGAGCAACACTCCTGGAGCAATTGGAGTGTGACTGGTCTTCGTCATTCAGACCGGTTTTGTATTGTGTGCAACCCGTGTTTCGGTGCCTCTGGTGCCCCTTCATGCACTGGAAATCTGTCTTTCACAGCAGCGCTTGCATGCAATAGATGCTGATCTGTTGAAGTTCTCGCTGAGGGTTCATTACCAGACATGCTCATTAAGGTTGCGTTTGCTGCGTGAAGCTAATTATGAGTTACCCTTCTTGGAGGAAGTTGTTGACAACTCATCAATGGGCACTCCACGGGATGCTGCCTTGGTTGACACTGGGGCTATGGAACACACTTGCTCCTTGATCCTTTTTGGCAAGGATTTTCCGGCTTTGACATCTGCCGAAGTGGAAGATCTCTTGTTCTCCATGAATCGTACCTAGTTTGGAACTTTTCTAAATTGATATGTCCTTTTGATTCGATTATAAAGTCACATGCTCATGTTTTAAATTGTCATGTAGTATGCTTGTGTGTCCTTTTAACTTTTCCAGATTGACGTAGTTTTTATATATATCTTAGGTTGATCTTTTAGCTGTGAGATTTTAGTTTTGACTTTGAACCACTTTCAACTGACAAGGGGAGGGTGTTGTGTAGCCATTTTAGAAATAGCTCCATGCATGTTAGCTTGACACATTAGGCCGCTGTGCACTTTAACCTAGATATATTTTATTCGGCTTCGCATTGTTATTTTTACAATAACCAGTTTTACGGTCTTGTTTTATTTTCATCTATCTAACTGTTTTTGCTTAATTCAGCACTGTGTTCTCAAACAAGACATTCTTGATCACTCTGTGCTTCAGTCAAGGCTACAGTTTGGTAAATTGCTGGTAAACGTGGTAGAAGTTTAGTCTCCAACATTCGTAGAAAATACACATCCTTACGTAGGGACATTTTCTTAGAACATCAGCTGTGTTATTATAAAAACACTTCCTAGTCCCATTACACATTAAGAGGGAGATTTCAGCCAGGGAACCACGACTGTATGCTGATTGCTGAATGCTTAGCTACAGATGCTAACGCATACTACAGGCCTTTGCTCAGGTATGAGGGTTGATGTCCTCCCGGGGGAACCTGAAAGGCAGAATTAGAGCTTAACCTGCTGTGCTCAGATTATGATTTAGATAGGAAATAGTCCATCAATCCTACTGACAATATGATAGCGTTATTTTAATGCTTCACTGTTCTTGTCACCATTTTTATATTGTCATGTTGTGTCATCCTGGTTATTTCAGCTCACGCTTTGATATCTAAGATGCAGTTGTTTTATTAAACCTATCATTGAAACATATACTGCTTCTGTCTATCATTTGTATATGAGACTGTACTGTGAATGAGAGAACCGAATGAGACCTGAGTGACCACGACTTCCCTGAGAAGCCTAATCTGTCATGCCCTCGGCTGCCCAATCATCCCTATCTTCTGGTAGAGATGAGGCACTGCTAGTTAGGCGAAGCAAAACCCGGATTTAGAGCGACAGGTGTCACCCACGGGGGGTCAGACTGAGTCTCCCACACCGTGGACAATCTTACTGCTCAAAATCCAGTAGTCCCATTAGACTAATGAGAGCCTACGCGACACCGCTAAAAGGATAATGGGGATGGCTTAAAGTAAAATGTGAATAAAAGCAGTTTCAATTGTATCAATAGATATCACATCGAAACAGCAAATGGATATCATAAGGAAAATCCAAATGGAAATAAATGGTATTTCGTTCTCTTTAAAGTATCTGTGAGTCTATGCGTCCAAAGTTCTGGAAAGTACAATGGAATCTATTCTGGAACAAAACATCCATGAAGGTCTTACTGAAGGTATGGTAGGAAGGGATTGCAAAAGTTAAGAGCAGTCAGCTAAAATAGAGAGTCATCTGGGGTTAGATAGGATATTATTAGTCACTCTAGATGGTTTGTATCGAAGGGCCACGCGGGAACACATGAACGACTGAAAGGTAAATCATTTTGGTGTGAAAATATCACATTGGAGCCACTTAACAGAACCAGGAAAAATGTTTTAGCACTACTGTTTGATGCAGTGGAAACAGCACAAGTGGGAGTGGCAGTAGCAGAGATGAGCTTGAAATGGAGAATGTTTCATTGATGGAGCCAAAATCTTCTGCAGTTGCTAAACTTTCTTCAAGGGGGTCATTTTTCTGTGTTGATGGGTGACAATGTGGGTATCAGCATGGCATACAAGTGGGGTGAGCTGAGCTCAAAACACGACTTTTGACATGTGATATCACCAGAATTGGAGTGAAGACTGAGGCGTACAACAGGAGAGGAGGGCTGAGGGCAGAGTGATAGAGAGCAATCATAGGAAAGGCATTGTCAGGGATGGGATGGCTAGAAGGTGGTAATTTTAGAGAGGCTGGAGATGACCCGTGTCAGGGAGATTATGGTTGGCAGATGACCAGTTGTGGCTGCTTATATTTCATTATACTAGACCCACAAAGAGCGAGAGAAGCAATCAAACCTGCTGTACTGAGTAGGATTTAGGTGGTTCCTCCGCATGAGACATTTTAAAGAAAAAAGGGTCATATGTACATTTTCAACATATTTTGCGCATAAATTGTGTAAAAAGCCATATTCTGTAAAGTGCACTCATGAAAAATCCCAGTACTTTCATGGAGGGCAAACTAAGGTTCTACCTATCTATGAGCGTTGCAAGTTCATCTATTGAAGGAAATATAGAGAACATAGTGGTACAATAATGCTTTTCAGCTTAATGTCTCCAATTACATCCAGTTCAAAAAATGCAATTTCACATGGATTTTTATTTACCATAGCATCTCGCCACACTTCTACATTTCACCGGCTTTCATATTTCCATCCTGCCCCTTTCAAGTAGAATCTCAGTCATATATTATGACAAAGAATCTCCTAGGAAGAAGCATCATAGAAAAATTTAAATATTATACACGTCTCCTCATTTAAGGGTGTAAACCAGACTTAAATGGCTCGCAAAGCAGTGCTGTCACTCAGTTCGGGCAGTAGACAGGTTACTCGTATTTTACATACTAGGATTTGGGGCCGATTACAACTTGTATATCTGTTTCAAACTTCTAGTTGTTCATTTACGTAGACAAGTTACTCGTATTTTACATATTAGGATTTGGGTCCGATTATAACTTGTATATCTGTTTCAAACTTCTAGTTGTTCATTTATGAAAATACAAGTATTCTTCTATCAAATATGCTTTTTGCAATTTGGAAAAAAACAGACGGGATTCCCAGACAAAAGCTAATCGTTTTCAGGAAAGAATAAATTTTTGTATTTTTTGATTTTGGGGGGCGTCAGGCTCTGGCCAAAAGAAACATTATGCTGAGAATGGGGCTTTGTTTTAAGCTGAAAATAATGAGCAATGGTAAACCACTCTGTAATTGGCCATCACTAACATGTTTTCTCATTGATATTCAAGCCGGGAGTATGTTTCAAAAAGGAGGGAGCTCCAAATACTCATCAAAACCCCCACCCTCACTTCTAACAATCACACTATGAATACTTTTACACCTTAGTAAGGCCTGCCTGACCGAATAGTATGTTTGGTAACATGTACTTGATTGCATTTTTAACACAGTAACATAAATTAACTGCAATTAAATAACTGTTTAAATAAGTCTACACATATTTACACATTGCTAATTTAATAAAATAATTGTGAACATTTCGTAGCGTGGGCCCCAATATTTTCTTTTTTTCATGGCTTGTGTGGCATTAAAAAGTTTGAAGACCACTGCCTTAACAAATGCATCAGTTGTTATTGAGAATAAGGAACTTGACTTACCGCTCACCGCAGCCCACTTGACCCTGGTTATCCGGCACTTATTTTGGTGACACATTGTTACTATATTTCCATTTTCATTTGACAATTTACTAATGCATACTATATGTAACCATTGCATATGTATATCCAAGTGTGACTTTATGTTTAGTTTGATCATAGTTAGTGATTTTTGTATTTAAATATTTAACCCTAGGCTCATGTTAAGTTAGCCGTGGTGGATGTAGGTTTCAGTCTGGAAATTCTTGCTAACATCAAAACTGTGTCTTTGGCTGTCCCTGCCCACTCTTCCTGCCCTCTGTTGCCCAATTCTATGCCCCATCATTGCCATTCTACTTAGCCTCTGTGCTTAGCTTGCTGCCCCCTTCCCTCCTTTCTGCTGCCCTTCGATGCATGTGTGCTTGCCCCTGCTCCCTCCGTTTTGCCCACCATGTTTCATGGACCTGCCAATGCCCCTCCTATCTACGGTGAGTGTTCTGTTGAACTGCTACGGACCCTCCCACCTGCCTTGCATGGTCAGATGACTGCCACCTGTCCTTACTACCTCTACCCAGTCTGTCCACGTTCCATTCCTCTATCCCCTCCCTCCAGTCCTCCATGGTCCATTTTGCTGCCACTCCCTTCTGTCCTCCATGTTCTGTTATGCTGCAACTGCTCCTCCTGCCTACCTTGCATGGTCTGTTCTGAAGCCCCTTCCCCTGCCCTCTCTTGTCTGTGTCCAGCCCCTACCCACCCCTTCTGTCCTCTATGGTCCTTTGTGCATTACCCTGCCCCTTTTCTCTTGCCCACCATGGACGTTGTGCTGCCACTAACCCTCCGGCTTGCCATACATGTCCGTCTGTGCTGCCACAGCCCCTCCCACCTGCCCTGTGTGGTCAGCTTGCTGCCCCTGACCCCCTCCGTTGTCTGTGTGTATACCATTAGAGTCTCACTTTGCCCTCCATGGTGTGTTGTGCTTCCAGTGCACATCCCACCTGCCCTCCATAGTCAGCTTGCTGCTCCAACACTGACCATTTCCCCTGCCCTCTGTTTCCTATGTGTAGGTCCCTATCCTCTCCCTCCTGCCTTTTCTGGTCTGTTGTCCTGCACCTGTTCCTTCCCTCCTGCTCTTCATTATTTGCTATGCTGCAACTGCCCAATCTGTCTGTCCAGTATGGGCAGCTTGCTGCCTTTGCCTCTTTCCCCTCTGCACTCTGTTGTCCATGTGCATGGCCCTGTACCTCCCTATTGCTTTCCATGGTCTGTTGTACTGCACTGCCAACCCGCTTGCCCTGTGTGGTGTATTATGCTGCTGCAACACTTGACACCTGCCCTGCAAGGTCAGTTGGGTGCCCCTGCCCATCTATCTCCTGACCGGTGTAATCCAAGACCGTGCCCTTACCCCCATTCGTCCTGCACTCAGTGTTCCAATGTGCCATACTTGCAAACATTTTGAACTTGGTAAGAGGCAGATTTTGAAAATAAACATCTGGGGAATTGATTTTGTCCACTGACTTACATTAAAAAGAGGAGACAGATAAAATAAAGCCCTTTTGGGCTTAAAAACATGGAGAGTCTCCTGTCTGAATTGGGACCGTTGGCATGCATGGTTGTACTGCCACTGCCTCTTACTTCTGCCCTCAAAGGTTGGTTACATTGCCACAGCTTCTCTTGCCTTTCCTGCATGTTTGGTTTGTTTCCCCTGCCCCACCCTTTTCCCTACCCTCGTTGTTCCTTTGTGCTCCCACTGTCCCTCCCACCTACCCAGCATGGTCAATCTGTTGCCTTTGCACCCTTCTCCCCGCCCCCAATTATCCGAGACATTGCCCCTGACATCTGCCTCCCTAGTTTATTCTCATGAGCAATTAGATATCTAACATTCTATAATTACTACAAAAGTGTGGCATTCCTGACGCTACCTTGAAGTAATCAAAACTGTAATATCTAAAGCATTTCCTTTAAAAATTATAAAAATTAGAGTCTTATTCCCATTATTCCCATAGAAATTAATTATGGTGAGCACACTAAAAAGCTAAAATGAGGACAGTGACAATACACTTTTAAATTATTTGCTATCTTGATTTTTTTAATCCAGTTGATTACTTGATTATATGTCACACATAGGGAAGAGAATGTGGTGTTACCTCCAGAGTTGGAGAATTTGCAACTGGGTAACCCGGTTCAAGTTTCAGCGTCAGCTCAACATCCTGTGATTCTTCCCATGCCTAAAGCCCAAAATGAAAGTGTCCTTGTGTAATGAAACTGATGCTCTTGTATCAATCAATCAATCAATCAAAAAAATTATAAAGCGCGCTACTCACCCGTGAGGGTCTTAAGGCGCTTGGTGGGGGGGGGTGCAGGAGGGTCATTGTTCGAACAGCCATGTTTTGAGGTTTTTTCTGAAGAGCAGGAGGTCTTTGGTTTTGCAGAGGTTGGTGGGGAGGGAGTTCCAGGTTTTGGGGGAGAGGTAGGAGAAAGACCTGCCTCCTGTGGTGGTGCGTTGGATGCAGGGGACTGTGGCTAGGGCGAGGTTGGCTGATTGGAGGTTGCGGGTGGGAGTGTGAAAGTTCACTCTTTCGTTGAGGTATGTTGAGCCGGTGTTGTGGAGGGATTTGTGTGCATGGATGAGGATCTTGAATGTGATTCTCTTGTTTATGGGGAGCCAGTGAAGGGTTTTGAGGTGTGGTGAGATACGTTTGTGGCAGGGGAGGCCAAAGACGAGGCGCGCGGCTGTGTTCTGGATTCTCTGGAGTTTTCGTGTGAGTTTGAGTGTGGTGCCGGCATAGAGGGCGTTACCGTAGTCTAGTCTGCTGCTGATGAGTGCATGGGTGACTGTCTTCCTGGTCTCTGGGGGAATTCATTTGAAGGATTTTTTTAGAGTGTGGAGTGTGAGGAAGCAGGAGGAGGTAAGAGCATTGATTTGCTGTGTCATGGAGAGGGAGGGATCCAGGATGATGCCGAGGTTGCGTGCGTGGTTTGCGGGGGTGGGTGCTGGTCCTAGGGCGGTGGGCCACCAGTAGCCATCCCATATGGTTTTGTTGGGGCCGAAGATGATGATCTCAGTTTTGTTGGAGTTAAGCTTGAGGTGGTTAGTTGTCATCCAGTTGGCGGTGTCGAGGAGAGCTGCGTGTAGGTTGGTTTTGGCGGTGGTGGGGTTGCGGGTGAGGGAGAGGATGAGTTGGGTGTCATCTGCGTAGGAGAGGATAGTGATTCCGTGTGATCGGAGGATGTTGGCTAGGGGGATCATGTAAATGTTGAAGAGTGTGGGGCTTTGAGAGGACCCTTGGGGGACTCCGCAGATGATCTTGGTGGTGGTGGAGTGGAAAGGTGGGAGGTGTACTCTTTGGGTCCGGTCAGTGAGGAAGGAGGTGAGCCAGTCTAAGGCTTTGTGGTGAATTCCTAAGTTGTGGAGGCGTGTGCAGAGTGTGTGGTGGCAGACAGTGTCAAAGGCTGCGGAGAGGTCTAGGAGGATGAGTGCGACGGTCTCGCCTTTGTCGACTTTGGTCCTAATGTCATCAGTGCATGCAATGAGGGCGGTTTCCGTGCTGTGGTTCTTGCGGAACCCAGATTGTGAGGGGTCAAGAATGTTGTTTTCTTCGAGGTAGTGGGATAGGCGGGTGTTGACTAGTTTCTCGGCGACCTTGGCGGGGAAGGGGAGGACGGAGATGGGGCGATAGTTGGAGAGGATCTCTGGGTCGCCTTTGTTTTTTTTTAGGAGAGTGGTGATTTCTGTGTGCTTCCAGGGTCTGGGTAGGTGGCGGAGTCGAAGGAAGAGTTGATTATGTCGCGGAGTATGGGGGCGATGGTTGTGGCTGGCTTTGTTGTAGATGCGATGTGGGCAGGGGTCGGAGGGGGATCCAGAGCAGATGGAGTTCATGTTTTTTTTGGTTTCTTCATGTGTGGTGGGGGCCCAGGTGGTGAGTGTGGTGGTGGGATCATGAGTGGGGGTTGAGTTGGGTGAGTGAGGGGTGTGTGTGGTGGGTGTGTGTGGTATGAAGATGTTGTGGATGTCCAGGATTTTGTGGTAGAAATGGTTGGAGAGGGCGTCACATAGGGGCTGTGTGTGTGAAGGGTCTATGTTGCTGGCTTTGGGTTTGGCTAGCTCATTAATGATGGTGAAGAGTTCTTTGCTGTTTTGAGAGTTGTTGTCAAGGCTTGTCTTGTAGTGGTCTCTTTTGGTGGTGCGTATGAGTTGTTGATGGGTGCGAATGGTGGCTTTGAGGGTGGAGAAGTTGGTTGTAGAGGGTTCTTGTCGCCATATTTTCTCTGGTTGGCGGCATTTGCGCTTGAAGTCTTGGAGTTCGGGGGTGAACCATGGGGCATTCTTGAAGTTGCGAGTGGCGATGTGTTTTCTGAGGGGGGCTAGTGTGTCTGCGCAGGTGGTGATCCATTTTGAGAGGTTGTGGGCTCCTGTGTTGGGGGTCTTTGGTGTGGAGGGGGGGGTTGTGAGCCAGTTGGGAGTTCAGGCATTCTGTGGGGATCTTGTCCCACATGCAGTAGGGTGTGGTGTGTCGATGGTGGTGTGTGGGGGGTTTGGCGAAGGAGAAGTGGACGCAGTGGTGGTCAGTCCAGAGGAGTTCGGTGGTGTGGGTGTAGGCTATGTGTTGACTTGAGGTGAAAATTGCGTCGAGCATGTGTCCTGCTGAGTGGGTGGGTGCAGTGACTAGTTGTTTGAGTCCGAGGTTGGTGAGGTTGTCTATGAGGGATGTTGAGTTGTGGTCTTGTAGAAGTTGAAATCACAAAGGAGGATGTAGTCTGTGGAGGTGAGGGCGGGAGAGCTGATGGTGTCGGCGATGGTGTTGCAGAAGGCGGGGCGTGGTCCTGGTGGTCTGTAGATTAGTGTACCTCTGAGGGTTCAGTTGTTGTTAATGTAGATTAGGAAGTGCATGTGTTCTGTGTTGTCAATAGTGTCTTGGGAGCTGGTGGTGACTTTGACGGTGTCCCTGTGTAGGATGGCGAATCCACCCCCGGCCTGTTGAGGCGGTCTTTGCGTTGGAGTTTGTATCCCTTGGGGGTGGCGATGGCTATGTCGGGTTCCGAGGAGGGGTTGGTCCAGGTTTCCGTGAGAAAGGCGATGTCGGGTGAGTGTGATGTGATGAGGTCCCAGAGTTCTATGGTATGTTTGTGTAGGGAGTGGGTTTTGAGGAGCAGGTATTTGAGGCGGTTGTGGTGGGTGGCTCTGGTGTTGTGCATGAGGGTGTTGTTGCGGGGTGTGTTCTGGTTGTGGGGTGGTGTGCTTCGGGCTGGTTGGTGGTGGTGGGGGCAGAGCAGGTGTGTGTTGCGTTGGGGGTGTTGTGTGTGTTGTCAGGGGGTCGCTGTGGTTGGTGTGTGGTGTGAGGGTGGAAGAGCAGGAAAAATGACAGGTGTGGTAAGTGAAGGGGCCATGAGTGTGTGTGGGGCTGGAAAGGGTGCAGGTGGGGCGACGGCCTGGGTTGAGTGAGTGGAGGATGAGGGGGGAGTAGGCTTGTCTGCGAGGGCCAGGGGGACTGGCGCTGGGCGCGGTCTTAGTGCGGACGGGCGCAGACGGGGTTGCCTTTGGCTTGCCTTTGGCTCGTCCGCGCCGTGGCTTCCATAAATGGGGGGAGGGAGGGAGTGGCAGCTGGGAGGACGGAGGGCGGAGGGGGGAGGCAGGAGGGGCCGCAGGGGATGCAGCGGCTGGGGAAGCTGGAACAGAGAGCAGAGAAAAACAATGGGAACGGAACGGTGAGGTGGAGGTGGGAGGCGGGAGGGGACGCAGGGGACGCAGCGGCTGGGGAAGCTGGAACGGAGCAGAGAAAACAATGGGAACGGAACAGTGAGGAGGTGGTGCTGGGCGGCGGAGCAAGGAGCGACCTGCATGCTAATGCAGGGTCAAGGGTTGCTCCTCGTTACCGCGCCGCGGCTTCCATAAATGGGGGAAGGGAGGGAGTGGCATCTGGGAGGAGGGAGGGCTGGACGAATGGGAAGGCTAGGCCTGTGGGGCCGCAGGGGATGGCAGCGGCGGGAAAAAATGAGAAAGAAAATGGAGGTGAGGAGGAGGGGCCGCAGGGGATGCAGTGGCTGGGGAAGCTGGAACGGAGCAGAGAAAAACAATGGGAACGGAACAGTGAGATGGAGGGCCCACAGGGGACGCAGCGGCTGGGGAAGCTGGAACGGAGCAGAGAAAAACAATTGGAACAGAACGGTGAGGTGGAGGCTGGAGGGGCCGCATGGGACGCAGCGGCTGGGGAAGCTGGAACAGAGCAGAGAAAACAATGGGAAAGGAACGGTGAGGAGGTGGCGCTGGGCGGCGGAGCGGGGAGCGACCTGCCTGCTAATGCAGGGTCAAGGGTTGCTCCTCGTTACCGCACAGCAGCTTCCATAAATGGGGGAGGGAGGGAGTGGCAGCTGGGAGGAGGGAAGGCTGGAAGAATGGGCAGGCTAGGGGGGTGGGGCCGCAGGGGATGGCAGTGGAGGGAACAAATGAGAAAGAAAACGGAGGTGAGGTGGAGGGGGGAGGCGGGAGGGGACGCAGCGGACGCAGCGGCTGGGGAAGCTGGAACGAGCAGAGAAAAACAATGGGAACGGAACGGTGAGGTGGAGTGGGGAGGTGGGAGGGGCCGCAGGGGACGCAGCGGCTGGGGAAGCTAGAACGGAGCAGAGAAAAACAATGGGAACGGAACGGTGAGGAGGAGGGGGGAGGCGGGAGGGGACGCAGCGGCTGGTGAAGCTGGAACGGAGCAAAGAAAAACAATGGGAACGGAACGGTGAGGTGGAGGGGGGAGGCGGGAGGGGCCACAGGGGACGCAGCAGCTGGGGAAGCTGGAACGGAACAGAGAAAACAATGGGAACGGAACGGTGAGGAGGTGGCGCTGGGCGGCAGAGCGGGAGCGACCTGCCTGCTAATGCAGCACATAGTCCAATACCTTCGGGTCAAGTCGGTGCTGTTTAAAACTGCAAAAAATAATGAAAATAAGGGGCAGATTTATGGAAAGTGGCGCTGCACCAAGTGCAGCACCACTTTTCCTGTGCCCCTTGGCGTTCCTTTCCATCACCATGTGTGTGCCATATCTAAGATGTGGCGCACCATGGTGCAGGGTAGGGGGCAATAGCATAATTTTTATCAATGCTATTTATGTACTCTGCAGGAGTAGCACCAAACAACTGCTGTTACTCCTGCAGAGTACATAGGGGCCCTTTGGAAATAATGGAAGCCGTCTTTTATTGCCTGCTCTGAGCAGGCAGTAAAAGTGGCATTAAAAATGACTCAAGAAAATCTCTTAAATCCCGCAAGCCGGCAGTAAGGGTGGGCAAGCGTCTGGGAAAATTACATTAGCTGAGGGGGGGTGGCAGTACAGGAAAAGGGGGGTTTGCCTCAAAAAATGACGCTAGGCTGGTAATAGGCAAAGAAAATGCTGTTAACCAACCTAGTGTCATTTCCCACCCCAAAACCATCCATACCACATGACTCTATCTTATAAAATCACAGGGGATAAGGGCCCCCTGGACATGGCCATTGCAGACCCATTTAAGGGCCCCCAATGGCACTTTAAAAATATTTGTTTAATACTTACCTCTATTTACCCTACTTCCCTGGGATGGGGGTCCCTCTGGTGTGGGTGGGGTTGTTCCTGGGGTGTGTGGTGGGCACCTGTGAGTTCTTTCCATGGTGTGTGACCATGGAAATGGGTCCACAGGTCCCCTAACGCCTGCTCTGACCCAGGCGTGAAATAATGGCGCTAAGCAGACTTAGCACCATTATTTAGGCCCACCTCCCCCTGTGCACCATTTTTGCACAGGAGGATAAATAAGGCGCTAGGGGCTTTGAGTCATTTTTTGGATGGGAACCCCTTCCTTGCATCTCATTGATGCAAGATGGCTTCACCCATCCCAAAAATGACTTTAACTCAAATATTTTGACGCTAAACGGGTCTAGCGTCAAATTATAAATATGGAGTTAAGATTGCGCTGAATTAGCGTCAAACAAAATTACGCTAATTCAGCACAAACAGAAATATGACCCTAAATGTTTTAAGTTTTACCAGTTTAATCAAGATGGCTTCAGGTGTGCCACACTTTTTTCATAAGTTAGCACTAGAACACAAGGGAATCAACTGACAGGCTGACCCTGTTGGAAGTACATGTTTTACCGAGAACATCAGACTTCATTCTCATATGACTGAGAAAGGTAGTGTGAATTTACAGAAAATATCTCCTCTTTTTAGCTTCTGGAGCACCTTCCATAACCTCTAGGGAAAACTCATGAGAAAACAGTTTCCTCTCAAACATGATTCAGGAAATCCCAGCAGAAGGCATTTTCACAAGTTGAAATCACCTTAACAATAAATTATTTAAACTGTTATCACCCTTTATAGATTCTCCTTTTTGTGACCCTTAAAACATGACTTTCACTACAGTGCATTTCAATGGGTGCTACCATGTATTTTGGTCCCAAAGTGAACTAAACAGATTTACACCAAGTCACAAAATGCACGCTTTCTGGACCAAGAGCTAGCTTTCTGACAAATTTGATGTAATTCCATTCAGCAGTTCGGGCTTTAGTCATGTTCGAAGACACAATGGAAATTAACATGGGAAAGACACTTTTTGACCCCCCCCTTTTCTCAGCCGCCATTTGACGAAGCACCCCAAAACTTACCATGCACAATAAGACACTTTTTCTGGAAAATTTTGTGAAAACGACACCACAGTTATAAGCAAGTCAAAAAATGCTTTTCCTATGGAAACTAGGTCCTTACAATAACTATCTACTGGGGACGTAAAGCGGCATGAACCCAAAAAGTAAAGTACTGTAATATGTGGTACGCAATTCTAAGTACAAATACGCAATGATGTTCAAGGAGATACCAGCTCAAAATCTAAAGTGCAAAGTAAGGTTATAAGTGGCAATACACAATGATGCAAAAGCAAAAACTCTGAATGCAAATACACAATGATTAATAAAGTCGCAAGAACACAAAATCTAAATTACTGTACCATGCTGTACAAAATTCTAAGTGCAAATATGCAATGATGTATAAGGAGGTACCAGCTCAAAATATAAAGTGCAAAGCAAGGTTCTGAGTGCAAATATGCAATGATGGGCAAAGAGGCATCAACACAAGATCTAAAGTGCAAAGGCATCACCATATATTATGTACAATGAATGTTTCAGATCCATATACTACAATTCAAGTCATCTCAATCATGGGTGGAGTCCTAACACACAATAATCGTAACCAAAAGAAATAGCATATTGTCATGTGTCCCATTTCTAAGTTCAAATGTGCAATAATGTGCAAGGTTCTCAGTGCAACCTAAGATATGGCCACAGGATTTATATCTCAAATTGAATTTTGCATTTCAAACAACCCCATTCATGTATGTGTTTGTAATTCATATCATACATGTTCAAAGTACAAATATGCTTTCTTATATCTCCTTCTAAGAGTAAATATGTAAGAGCATGCAAATAAGTAGCAAACTGCAAACAATTCCATTTTCACAAACAAACATGTAATTCAGCATCCAAATTGTGTTCATAGGGAGCCTTCGTCCCCAGCATCAATATCAGACTTGATAGTGTTTTCACTCTGTCACCCCATTCTCAGGTGGGCCCTAATGTCCTTAATCCGCAAAAATTTAAAGGGAGCCAGGGAATGGGCATGATATTTTTCAAAGTGATATGTCATGGAATAATTCCTGTCACCTTTCACAATAGCTCTTCTATGCTGAAGAATTATGATTTTTAGTTTCTTAATAGTGCTCCCTACATATAATTTATTGCACCCACACTTTAGAATGTAAACCGCATAGTCTGAGCTACAGGTGATTCTTTTCTGAATCAAAACCTTTGACCCTCGAAAAGTCTGGTAGCTTTTACAATTTATCCCATACCGATAAGCTTTACGTGAGGTGCATCAATTGAAACCCAGGGTGTTTTTAGTCAGCCACTTTTTACCTATCATATCCACTTCCAAATAACTTGATGTTAAAATGTCTCACAATGACTTAGCTTTCTTGAAAGTAATCTGAGGTCGAATCTGCTCTACTGCTTTTAAATGTCCATCTTTGTTTAGTGCATGCCAGTGTTTGTATAGTATCGTTCTGACACTGAATTGAACCATTTCATTTTTAAGAAACAGCCTTTTCATTTCATTCTTTTGTTTACCCAAGCTCTTCTCTTGTGGGTAGAGCAGTTGTTCCCTTAATTTTGCATCCACTTTTTTCTTCGCACCATCAAGTACACCCTTGAGATACCTCCACTCCAGAAATCTTTTCATCATGTTTGATGCCTTTTGTTATATTCATTACTGCTGAGCATACCCTCTTTCCCCTGAATAACTGACTAAAAGGGATACTCCACTTCAGAGCCCATGGGTGACCACTATTGGCATGGAGTGGCATGGAGTAATGAATGTGTGTCTGTTGGTTTCCTATTAAACTTAGATATCAACTGATTATTAAAGACCATAGCTTCAACATCTAGGAACTCACAATGTGTCCTAATATATGAGCTTGTGAACTGTAAGTTCATTTTATTATTATTCAGCTTCTTGATAAAAGAACACAGCTCCACTTCACCAACCTCCCATAACATAAAAAGATTGTAAATAAACCATCTCCATAATGCGATTTTCTGAATGTACTCCTTGTTCTCTTTAGCCCAGGCAACCTCTTTCTCCCATCACCCCATGAATACATTTGAGTAGGTAGGGGTGAAGGAGGTGCCCATTGCTGTACCTTGTTCCTGTAAGTAATGTTTTTTATCAAAGAGGAAAACATTGTGTGTAAGGCAGTATTTGAGCATTTCCATCAGCATCTGGTTATGTTCCAGTAGTTCTATGGGTCTATCCCTCAGGAGGTATTCACAAGCCTGCATCCCTTTGCTGTGATCAATATATGTATACAGGGACATTACATCAAGTGTTACCATAATATATTCCTGCTTCCACGGGATGCCATCCAGTTTCTTCATAAAGTACGTTGAATCTTTCAGGTACAATGCCAGGTTAATGACATATTCCTGTAGGAACAAATCCAGATAGCATGAGGTATTTTCTAATAGGGACCCTATTGAGCTCACAAGTGGTCTTCCTGGGGCAATCTTTCGGTTCTTATGGACCTTTGGGAGAAAGTAAATGGTTGCCATAACTGCATGCACCACTTTTAGATATTGGTATTCTTCCCAGCCCAATAACCCGCAGTCAAACCAAGATTTCAATTTTGTATGTTACTCCTTTCCATTTCTCAATGGGATTTCCTGGAAGGCAACTATAATGTGTAACATTACTTAGTTGCTTCCTTGCTTTTGACTGTTACAGACTTAGAACCTTCAAGACAATGTTGCCCCCTTTGTCAGAAGGTTTAATGATAAGCAAGGGATTGTTCCTTAGTTCAAGAATTTCTTTCCAATCCTCACTTGAGAAGTTGTTCTTTCCTGTCTCATTGATTCACCTATTCCAATACTTCGAGGCACCTGCACCTGTACCAACAGTTGGCTCCATCCCCCTCCACTTAACTGTACTAGATCACTATTTTCCTCCATTGCCAGATCTCAAATTTTCATCAGATCAGGGATGTCTGATATCTTTAAAAGGAAATATTTATGGGCTGGAAATGTTATCATAGACTCCTTTGATATCTACATATGGTGAGATATATGCAGTTTAAGTTTACAGATGTACTTATAAATCTCAATCTTAATGGCCACAAAATCAAACCATAGAAATTCACCAGTTATACTTATATCAAGTAATTATAACATGTGCCCTAAGGTAACTATAACTCATGCCTCCACCATGCAAGTTTTTTGTCAAAAATGTTACTGCAAATATAACATTGATAGTATCAATGATGTTATCATGAGTGCCATAATTTGTGGGGTAAAGAGCAGTGCATGGTGAAGTTAGCATGAGTTACACTTACTTTAACCCCTTCGCTGACAGGCCTTTTCCCCCTCCTGTGCAGAGCCTTTTTTTGGCTATTTGGGGCAGTTCGTGCTTAGGCCCTCATAACTTTTTGTTCACATAAGCTACCCACGCCAAACTTGCGTCCTTTTTTTCCAATATCCTAGGGATTCTAGAGGTACCCAGACTTTGTGGGTTCCCTTGTAGGAGGCCAAGAAATTAGCCAAAATACAGTGAAATGTTTCGTTTTTTTCAAAAAAATGGGAAAAAAGTGGCTGCAGAAGAAGGCTTCTGTTTTTTTCCCTGAAAATGGCATCAACAAAGGGTTTGCGGTGCTAAAATCACCAGATTCCCAGATTTCAGGAACAGGCAGACTTGAATCAGAAAACCCAATTTTTCAACACAAATTTGGCATTTTACTGGGACATACCCCATTTTTACAATTTTTTGTGCTTTCAGCCTCCTTCCAGTCAGTGACAAAAATGGGCATGAAACCAATGCTGGATCCCAGAAACCTAAACATTTCTGAAAAGTAGACAAAATTCTGAATTCAGCAAGGGGTCATTTGTGTAGATCCTACAAGGGTTTCTTACAGAAAATAACAACTGAAAAAGAAAAATATTGAAATTGAGGTGAAAAAAACATCAATTTTTCTCTACGTTTTACTCTGTAACTTTTTCCTGCAATGTCAGATTTTCGAAAGCAATATACTGTTACGTCTGCTGGACTCCTCTGGTTGCAGGGATATATAGGGCTTGTAGGTTCATCAAGAACCCTAGGTACCCAGAGCCAATAAATGAGCTGCACCCTGCAGTGCGTTTTCATTCTATACCGGGTATACAGCAATTCATTTGCTGAAATATAAAGAGTGAAAAATATCTATCAAGAAAACCTTTGTATTTCCAAAAAGGGCACAAGATAAGGTGTGGAGGAGCAGTGGTTATTTGCACATCTCTGAATTCCAGGGTGACCATACTAGCATGTGAATTACAGGGCATTTCTCAAATAGATGTCTTTTTTACACACTCTCTTATATTTGGAAGGAGAAAATGTAGAGAAAGACAAGGAGCAAACACATTTTCCTCACATTTCGGTGACAGAAAGTTCTGGAATCTGAGAGGAGCCACAAATTTCCTTCCACCCAGCGTTCCCCCAAGTCTCCCGATAACAATGATACCTCACTTGTGTGGGTAGGCCTTGTGCCCGCGACAGGAAATGCCCCAAAACGCAACGTGGACACATCACATTTTTTGAAAGAAAACAGAGGTGTTTTTTGCAAAGTGCCTACCTGTAGATTTTGGCCTCTAGGTCAGCCGGCCCCTAGGGAAACCTACCAAACCTGTGCATTTTTGAAAACTAGAGACCTAGGGGAATCCAAGATGAGGTGACTTGTGGGGCTCTGACCAGGTTCTGTTACCCAGAATCCTTTGCAAACCTCAAAATGTGGCTAAAAAAACACGTTTTCCTCACATTTTGGTGACAGAAAGTCCTGGAATCAGAGAGGAGCCACAAATTTCCTTCCACCCAGCGTTCCCCCAAGACTCCTGATAAAAATTATACCTCACTTGTGTGGGTAGGCCTTGCGCCCGCGACAGGAAATGCCCCAAAACGCAACGTGGACACATCACATTTTTTGAAAGAAAACAGAGGTGTTTTTTGCAAAGTGCCTACCTGTAGATTTTGGCCTCTAGCTCAGCCGGCACCTAGGAAAACCTACCAAACCGGTGCATTTTTTAAAACTAGAGACCTAGGGGAATCCAAGATGGGGTGAATTGTGGGGCTCTGACCAGGTTAGTTACCCAGAATCCTTGGCAAACCTAAACATTTGGCTAAATAAACACATTTTCCTCACATTTTGGTGACAGAAAATTCTGGAATCAGAGAGGAGCCACAAATGTCCTTCCACCCAGCGTTCCCCCAAGTTTCCCGATAAAAATGATACCTCACTTGTGTGGGTAGGCCTAGCGCCCGCGACAAGAAATGTCCCAAAACGCAACGTGGACACATCACATTTTTTGAAAGAAAACCGAGGTGTTTTTTGCAAAGGGCCTACCTGTAGATTTTGGCCTCTAGCTCAGCCGGCACCTAGGGAAACCTACCAAACCTGTGCATTTCTGAAAACTAGAGACCTAGGGGAATCCAAGATGGGGTGACTTGTGGGGCTCTGAGCAGGTTCTGTTACCCAGAATCCTTTGCAAACCGCAAAATGTGGCTAAAAAAACACGTTTTCCTCACATTTTGGTGACAGAAAGTCCTGGAATCAGAGAGGAGCCACAAATTTCCTTCCACCCAGCGTTCCCCCAAGTCTCCCGATAACAATGATACCTCACTTGTGTGGGTAGGCCTTGTGCCCGCGACAGGAAATGCCCCAAAACGCAACGTGGACACATCACATTTTTTGAAAGAAAACAGAGGTGTTTTTTGCAAAGTGCCTACCTGTAGATTTTGGCCTCTAGGTCAGCCGGCCCCTAGGGAAACCTACCAAACCTGTGCATTTTTGAAAACTAGAGACCTAGGGGAATCCAAGATGAGGGGACTTGTGGGGCTCTGACCAGGTTCTGTTACCCAGAATCCTTTGCAAACCTCAAAATGTGGCTAAAAAAACACGTTTTCCTCACATTTTGGTGACAGAAAGTCCTGGAATCAGAGAGGAGCCACAAATTTCCTTCCACCCAGCGTTCCCCCAAGACTCCTGATAAAAATTATACCTCACTTGTGTGGGTAGGCCTTGCGCCCGCGACAGGAAATGCCCCAAAACGCAACGTGGACACATCACATTTTTTGAAAGAAAACAGAGGTGTTTTTTGCAAAGTGCCTACCTGTAGATTTTGGCCTCTAGCTCAGCCGGCACCTAGGAAAACCTACCAAACCGGTGCATTTTTTAAAACTAGAGACCTAGGGGAATCCAAGATGGGGTGAATTGTGGGGCTCTGACCAGGTTAGTTACCCAGAATCCTTGGCAAACCTAAACATTTGGCTAAATAAACACATTTTCCTCACATTTTGGTGACAGAAAATTCTGGAATCAGAGAGGAGCCACAAATGTCCTTCCACCCAGCGTTCCCCCAAGTTTCCCGATAAAAATGATACCTCACTTGTGTGGGTAGGCCTAGCGCCCGCGACAAGAAATGTCCCAAAACGCAACGTGGACACATCACATTTTTTGAAAGAAAACCGAGGTGTTTTTTGCAAAGGGCCTACCTGTAGATTTTGGCCTCTAGCTCAGCCGGCACCTAGGGAAACCTACCAAACCTGTGCATTTCTGAAAACTAGAGACCTAGGGGAATCCAAGATGGGGTGACTTGTGGGGCTCTGAGCAGGTTCTGTTACCCAGAATCCTTTGCAAACCGCAAAATGTGGCTAAAAAAACACGTTTTCCTCACATTTTGGTGACAGAAAGTCCTGGAATCAGAGAGGAGCCACAAATTTCCTTCCACCCAGCGTTCCCCCAAGTTTCCCGATAAAAATGATACCTCACTTGTGTGGGTAGGCCTAGCGCCCGCGACAAGAAATGTCCCAAAACGCAACGTGGACACATCACATTTTTTGAAAGAAAACCGAGGTGTTTTTTGCAAAGGGCCTACCTGTAGATTTTGGCCTCTAGCTCAGCCGGCACCTAGGGAAACCTACCAAACCTGTGCATTTTTTAAAACTAGAGACCTAGGGGAATTCAAGATGGGGTGACTTGTGGGGCTCTGACCAGGTTATGTTACCCAGAATCCTTTGCAAACCTCAAAATTTGGCTAGAAAAACACATTTTCCTCACATTTCGGTGACAGAAAGTTCTGGAATCTGAGAGGAGCCACAAATTTCCTTCCACCCAGCGTTTCCCCAAGTTTCCCGATAAAAATGATACCTCACTTGTGTGGGTAGGCCTAGCGCCCATGACAGGAAATGCCCCAAAACACAACGTGGACACATCACATTTTTTGAAAGAAAAAAGAGGTGTTTTTTGCAAAGTGCCTACCTGTAGATTTTGGCCTCTAGCTCAGCCGGCACCTAGGGAAACCTACCAAACCTGTGCATTTTTGAAAACTAGAGACCTAGGGGAATCCAAGATGGGGTGACTTGTGGGGCTCTGACCAGGTTCTGTTACCCAGAATCCTTTGCAAACCTCAAAATTTGGCTAAAAAACAAATTTTCCTCATATTTCGGTGACAGAAAGTTCTGGAATCTGAGAGGAGCCACAAATGTCCTTCCACCCAGCGTTCCCCCAAGTCTCCCGATAAAAATGATACCTCACTTGTGTGGGTAAGCCTAGCGCCCGCTACAGGAAATGGCCCAAAACACAACGTGGACACATAACATTTTTTCACAGAAAACAGTGCCTACCTGTGGATTTTGGCCTCTAGCTCAGCCGGCACCTGGGGAAACCTAGCAAACCAGCGCATTTTTGAAAACTAGAAACCCAGGGGAATACAAGATGGGGTGACTTGTGGGGCTCTGACCAGGTTCTGTTACCCAGAATCCTTTGCAAACCTCAAAATTTGGCTAAAAAAACACGTTTTCATCACATTTCGGTGACAGAAAGTTCTGGAATCTGAGAGGAGCCACAAATTTCCTTCCACCCAGCGTTCCCACAAGTCTCCCGATAAAAATGATTCCTCACTTGTGTGGGTAGGCCTAGCTCAGCCGGCCCCAGGGGGGGCAGAAATGGCCTAAAATAAATTTGTCCCCCACCCCCACAACCCCCCCCCCCCCCCGGGAGCGACCCTTGCCTACGGGGTCGCTCCCCCTGCGTAACATAGGCGCCAAAAAAAAAAATCCCCGGTGCCTAGTTGTTTCTGCCCCCTTTGGGGCAGATTGACCTAAAATCTGCCAATCTGCTCCCAAGGGGGGCAGAAATGGTCTAAATACAATTTGCCCCCAAGGGGAGCGACCCTTGCCTAATGGGTCGCTCCCCATCTCTAAAAAAACAAACAAACAAAAAATAAAACACAAAAAAACAATTTGCCCTGGCGCCTAGAGGTTTCTGCCCCCCCTGGGGGCAGAACGGCCTAATAACAATAGGCCGATCTGCCCCCGGGGGGCGGAAATGGCCTAAAATAATTTTGCCCCCACCCCTCCAACACCCCCTGGGAGCGACCCTTGCCTACGGGGTCGCTCCCCCTGTGTGACATTGGCGCGAAAAAAAAAATCCCCAGTGCCTAGTGGTTTCTGCCCCCTTGGGGGCAGATTGACCTAAAATCGGCCAATCTGCCCCCAATGGGGGCAGAAATGGTCTAAATACAATTTGCCCCCCAGGGGAGCGACCCTTGCCTATTGGGTCGCTCCCCATCTCTAAAAAAAAAAACACACAAAAAAATGTGCCCTGGCACCTAGAGGTTTCTGCCCTCCCTGGGGGCAGATCAGCCTAATAACAGCAGCACTGTGCCTCAGGACGTAACCATTACGTCCTGGGCACAGAACCCGGTTAAGTAACTCTAACTATAACTGGCGAATTTCTATGGTTTTGTACATTTAAAATGTGAGCCTAACTATAACGCCCCTTTAACCTTTGTTTTTTTTAAGTGAATATATATATATACATTACCTTAGGATGGTTGCCAGTAGGTAGGTATAGTTTGGACGTAGTTTCCATATAAAAAGCTTTTTTTGACTTGACTATATCTTTGACACGTTTGACGAATGGTCATTAAATTTTTTTTTAAGTTTCACGTTGGGTCTTGTTGTGCTTGGAAAGTTTCAGGGTGATTCGTCAAGTGAGGGCCAAGAAAAAGGGGGGGGTCAAAAATAGTCAGTTTCCCATGTTAATTATGATAGACTCTTTATACACGCCTGCAGCTCGAACCGCTGGACGGAATTACACAAAATTGGGCAGAAAGGTAGCTTTTGGTCAATAAATTACACATTTTGTTTTGTGGTGTAAATCTATTCAGTATTTTTTGAGGTAAAGGAAATCTAAATGTGTATATCTAGAAGCGAGAATACTTCGCAAATAGTTCTGATCTCGTGCTGAGATTTGATTAGCTGCCAACACTTCAATTAGGAAGTGTTGGCAGCCAATATGGGACTCGGCTTCAGCCTCAAGCCATGTGTGGCGGTGGTTCAACTAAAGTAAACTAATAAAAAAAACTTTACATTAAAATAACCATATAAATTCACTGAAAAAAACAAAGGTTACAGGGACGAGTTATAGTTACTTGCGATAACCATAACTATAACTTAGTTAGGACCTAGCTTCCAAAGGAAAATAGTTTTTGACTTGCCTATATCTTTGGCACCATTTGATGAATCTTCATAATTTTTTTTAAAACAAGTTCCCTGTAATGTCTTGCTGTACAAAAAGTTTTGGGACATTCCATCAAGAGCGGGTTGAGAAAAAAGGTGGGTCAAAAAAAGTGTCTTCCCCACGTTAATTTCCATTGGGTCTTTAAACATGACTAGTTTAAAGCTCAGTCCGAACCACTGAATGGAATTACACCAATTTTGGCAGGATGCTAGATCTTGGTGCTCGGATCCTGCTTTTGTGATTTGATATAAAAACGTTTAGTAGCTTTAGCGATATTAAAGGTTAAGAAAAGATAACTAGGGATGTTGAGGATCCATTGATCCCAGATATCTCATGCATGTCTCCCAACACTTCAACCAGGAAGTTTTGGCAGCCATTTTGGTGTTTGGCTTTAGCTGAGTCCCAAAAACAAAACTCCAAAAACAAAAAAAGGAGCCAGGGTAGGAATACCCTGAGCCCGCAGCCTTGGTCCCTGGGTCTCCCTGGGACCCCACCATGGCTAAAAGAAATTTTTTTCAGAAACATCTGCTGATGGATCAGTGGATTTTGCTGCATCTTTAATTCATTTTGCCCAGGGGTGAGCCAGGTTCTGGGGGCATGGGCAAGCTAAAACAAAGGAGGGGGACTCACAGGTCCCCCTCCTAGGGCTTTTGGAAGCTCTGGGAACAACCACATCCCCAGGGCTTTAGTTAATCATTATACAGAGGCTGCCTGGACCCCTGGGGATCACCACCTCCCTGGGGCTACAAAACATATATTGATGGGGGGCATAGACTCCCCGGAACCCAATGGACCACCATCTCCCTGGGGCCATAGAAATTTTAAAAGACATGGAGGTGGGCCGCGCGGTCCCTCTCCCAGGCTATATCCAGCTCTAAGGACCACCACGTCCCTGGGCCAGCCGTGCTGATCCAAGTAGGGGGGGTGTGCAGCCCACCTCCTCGAGCCCTACATGGCCCTGGGGAATGTCACTTGCAAGGGCCGGCTCCTGCTACCGCCTGAGGGAGGTAGCTGTTTGGTTTTGCTTGACGGAAGTTATGACAGCTCCCACCATCAAAACCTAACATAACTGCTCCCAGCAAGCAGGAGTGTTGAAGCTCCTCCCGCTTGCTGGGAGCAGCATTCTCATCTCTTTCCCTACCCACAGACATCTGCGCAGAGAAAGAGATATAAATATTGCTCTTGCAAGCAGGTGGCTGCATTTTCAGCAACTCCCTGCATGTGAGAGCAATGCCGAGTCAAGCAGGAGGAGGGGAGCCAGCTGGGGCCAGCAGGGGCCTTGAGACTCCCCAACTGGTCCTCATCAAGGAGTAGTGGGTGTCCTGGGTTGGTGTTGGTCCACGGGGCCCGCTTGGGTCTCTATGGCCCTCCAAAAATGTATTTAAATTAACCCTAAGGAGGTGGTGGTCCTCAGGGTCCAGGGCTCTGTGTGCCCCCAATAAGTTTTTTTAAAAGTAGCCCAAGGGAGGAGTGGTCCCTGGGTCCTTGGGATCTGCACGGACCATGTATTCTTTTTCATTTTATCACCCCAGGGAGGTGGTGTTCTCTAGAGCACGGGGTGGGGGGCGGTCTGTGCAGCCCCCCCATATATTTTTTTTAATTTGTTCCAGGAAGATGGTGGTCCCCGGGACCCAAGGGGGCGATTGTACTGCCCCCTAAAATGTTTCATTATGTAGCCCCGGGGAGGTGGTGGTCCCCAGGGCCTGGGTGTGTGTGTGTTCCCCCCATATATTTATCTAATGTAACGCTGGGAAGGGGGTGACCCCTTGGGTGAGGGGGGTCCACACAGCCCCTCCTCCCTAAAAAATTATCTTATGTAGCTCCTGGAGGTGGTGGTCCCTGGACCCGGGGGGTTCTGCGGGATGGCCATGTGTGACATGGAGTTAGGTTATTATAGGGCCAGTCAAATTATGTCACGCACGGCTGAAGGCCATTATGGACTCAGCTTCAGCCTTCAGCAATGTGTGCGGTGGTTCAACTAAAGTAAAGTAATTTAAAGTAGGGTTAAGTGGTTATAGGGTGGTGGCTGCAGAGCCTTGCTGCAGGCCAGGTCCTGCAGTCAACCCCACCATGCACAGCCAAAGGCCATGTGTGGCATGGGGTTGAGTGGTTATAGGGGGGTGTCCGCAGGCTAGGACTTGCAGCCAACCTCCTCTGTGCACCGCTGATGGCTGTACATGGCAGTGGCTGGATTGAAGAACAGTAATTCAAATTACTTTATGTTAAAAAACTAAACATAGAAATTCACTGAAAAAAACAAAGGTTGCAGGGAAGTTCTAAAATTACAGTTATAACTTAAAGTGATCATTTGCTCTCTGCCCTAAACTTACTATAACTCGTATATACAATGTCGTGAGCTCCATACACAATTTTGTCAACTTGCTAACCACCTTTACATTACCCACAACTTATAGCATGTTAAATGCTAGTATTCATAAGTTGCTAGCCACACTACAATGACTATAACTCAGCCCAGTACAATAAAGTGCTCACATAAGTGATGTCATTTGAGATATCATGAGTCTTGTTATTGTTTTGACAATTATTTTTCTTAAACTACTAATTTTCCATGTAAGATTTTATAAAACCGGGATGCATGTGTGACAGAAAGCACACAATTACTCTGTTAATGGTAACCTTCTTCATGAAAATATGTTTCAGTGCTTGACCTATGTGTTCAAGTTGCCTGAAAAATGTTACTCAAGTTTAGTCATGTAAGTCAGGTTAGTTGTTTCTACCTTAGTTTGTGTATTTAGGATGTAATGAAATAGTCAATGGTTTTAACTTGATTCATTATGAAAAAGAAGAGTTTTCTTTTCATATGAAATGCTTTTTTAACAATATGGCATGGCCAAGATGGTGACCACGGCATACGTGCTCTGCTGAGCTCTATCCCAGGCTTGCCAGCAATCCCAAAATTATTGGCAGGATCCGATCCAATTTTACCCCCGCACTCTGAGGCAGTGGTGACGTGGGACAGTGGTTCTATCAGTCATGGTTCACAATAGCCTGACTCCTCTGGGTGACAAGGGGTTGCCAGAGGCTGCTGGAGCCTGGGCCCTACTCGTAGTCACGACCATGGTGGAGAGGAAGTGGCATTGTTGATGAAAGTGCATGGAGCCTTTGGAAGCCCCGGTGGCACCGGAGAGTGAGTCCCAGCTAGTGAGGGTGTTCTGGGGTTGGCATGTGCCCATGCTCCTGGCGACAGTGACACAAGGCATGACGTTTACTTTGGCGCGGTGTTTGAAGGATCCTGTGCTTTCAGGCACAGTGACAGAGGCGGTGGGACTCCAGAGTTGAAGTCCATTACCTACACCTGTACAAAGCCCCAAGTCCTACAGTAACTGCAGTAAATGGGGGTGCAATGTTTTACAACAGCTGGGGGTCTTTAGTGAGCGCTGTGAGTCCGCCAACTCAGCCTCATTGATTGGGCTACAGGCTGGGGCTGGAAGGGAATGAGCTTGAGCCCTACCTGGCATGGGTGCACTGGGGGTCGATCATAACCCTTCACACTGTGCATTGGTGGGGCCGCGCTGCCCTTATTCAAATGCGGTCCTGGACCTGTCTATATATTAAAAGTTTGGCGAAGAACACCAGCACTGAACAGCCGTCAGGGGTGTTTAACAACTAAACCATGCTAGATTAAGATGCAAGAAACTGGCACAATGCCCCACCCTGGAGCAGGTGTCCAAGGAACAGGTGCAAGCAGTGGATGAGGTTAACACCTTGGGACAAATCCTTTTGCAGTACTACGTCATCAGCGTCCCTCAGATACAAGCTCGAAGGCAAGCAGTTCTAGAGCCTCCTCTGAGACAATAACTCTGGGCCAGATTGTGATGCCCAGACTGGCAGATGACCTGCTCTGATGCTCTCATTGACTTTCTGTTCCTATAGTTAGCTCTATATTTGTAGCTTGTCTCCTGAGCTGCATAGTGGAGGGGGCTAAATTAGTCTGATCAAGCCCAGATAAGACAAGCATAATGGTGGGCACCATGGCCGGAACTATGCTCACATACATGTGCCATTTCCTGTAGGACTTATGATATGGACAGGGTTTGTGGGATGTTTTTTTTTTTTCTCACTTGTATTGTTGTTTTTTATGTGGGTGCTATAGGCTGGGGACAAGTAGTCTTACGGACAAGGGTGGGGTTGACACTATTTTGTTTTCTCTCTCTTCTCTTTTCTCTTTCTTTCTTTTTCTTTTAAATTATGTTGTTTAAAATCAGTAGAATAGGATATGCCACTTTAAAGGGGTGGACACTGCCCATAGTAGACTACCCTTATCCCTTGGCATGCTGTTGACTGATATGAGAATGGGGCTTTTGATGAACAGGTGTGCAGATCAGAGGGATGTTGTACTTACATACTGTTACACATGGGTGATCTCATGCATGACACTGCTCTCCGTTACATATTGCTAGGGTGGAATGTGTGTGTCATGGCCAGTCCCTCTAAGTGTTGTAAAATACATGCATACATTAAGCACTGCCATGTACATGTTGCGATCTTACAAGAAACACACCTCACGCTTGGCGAGTTAAGTATGGTGAGGGTGAAATGGAAGGGACACATCTACGGAACTGCATCATTGGCCTATGCGAGAGAAGAGCTGGTTTGGATAGCCCCAGGTATTTCATATGTGGTTGATTCCCACAGCATTGATGATGGGTGCGTGGTCTGTGATCCTGCTTTGTCATTTGGATTGGTTGCCATTCACAGTGGTGGGAATATATGCCCCCAACATTGGTCAAGCAACCTTCTTTGATGCTCTTACCCCAGCATTACTGCAAGTACCCCAGGCACCTGGGATGTGGGTGGAGATTATATATGTGTGCCTGATGAAGAGAGGGACTGTTGTGTTCCTCCCCTTCAGGGAACCGCAAGTGTACAGACAGCACAGCATTTCAGGGAGTGGATGGCTTGCAACCATCTGCACAATGCATGTCACTTGCTCCACCCTGCAGTTAATGAATACTCATTCTATTCCCCGATCCATGGTATTCATATGAGGTTGGACATTTTTCTTTGTTGTGAATCCCTGGAGGGCGAAATATGGGAGCAGAATATTTGGCGCTTAGGTTGTCAGACCAGTGTCAGCTACTGGTTACAATCAACTGGGGGAGGCCGTGATCCTAGATTCCAACCTGGATGCTTCAGGCAGATAGCTTCCTGGATCCACCTTTTAAAAAGGCCCTATTCACTCAGGTTCTCATCTACTTTGAGTTCTACAGAGAGGTAGTGACATCCAGGACAGTAGAATGGCCACAGAGTAGTGGTGAGAAGTCATTGCATGGTAATGTCATGGGGGTTCCGCAAGGTCATAACCACAGAACTCCTCACCATGGAACTGGAGATGCAGACATTCAGGATCAAAACGATTACCCGACCCGGGGCCAGATGTACCAAAGGATTTTAACCATTCTGTGTCTATGGGAAAAAGCTTTCGTACATATGGCCCCTGGACCGGTTGTGCTCCCTTCATAAGAAACACAGAGAGTGAAATGTGTGCTATGTTTTTCATTGTTATGTGACCAGAAATTACTGTTTCAAATGCCTGTCTAATACTTGGTAAAGATAATTGGTGCACACTGGTTTATTTTCTTATCTCACTTTACTTTTCTGTAGTATTGTACTAAATTAATAACCTCCTTTCAAAATTAGGTTGTTGGCATTATGTAGTTTCCTAATGGTCAATCATCTAACTCTTGATATATTTATATATTTGTTTAATTGACTCAATGTTACTCATTCTTGTATGCTGATGTATGTGCAAGGTGGTTAAAGTTTGGTTTGTTGGGCACAGTTTAATTTTTCAGGCCAACACAGCATGCTAAGAAAGTAGGCATTATTAGTAATTTAGGTTTGAAAGGAGCTGAACTAAAATGAATTGGAAATAGAGGTTCAAAAGGGAATCAGGTACTCCCTCGTCTTTCCTCTGTCAGTATATGGGACCCCCCCCCCATGTGGTTATCCACTGTGGAGGCAATGATATAGGTCACTTAACTGGAGCTAGATTGGAAATTGAGATAAAGGAGACATTTTCATTCTTGATGTCTCAGTTTCCAAATACACATTTTGTGTTCTCCAATATTTGCCAGGGACAGACTTGGATCAGAGGACTGAAAATGCTGCTAAGTTTGAAAAGACTAGAAGACGTGAGAAAGGCAGTTTCAGTATTCTTTTGCAGTTATTAAATGTGTTCAACATTACATTCATAGATTAAATATGTCAATGCAGGACTGTATCATCTTGATGAGATACATTTTTCAACCTATGGAAGCTTTCAAACCTAAGAACATAGCTTGACAAACATATATAAATATGTTTACAAAAAAAACCAAAGGTTCTTTTAGGAGTTACAATATATTTTGTCGATTTTTTTTTTTAGTACGTACATAGGTACCTATTAGATACTTTTGGGAGAGTTCTGCAGTTCTTTGTAAATTATTTAAAATATTATAAATTAATAAAATGACTAAATGGCCCAATGTCTTCCTATACATTAGAAAAAAGCAATATGCTACATTTGACCTTAAAACACAGAACAAAGACAAAGTGAGGTCTAAACAATATGGTTGCTTTTTTTATTTTGCAAGCTCTTTGATTAACAAATAATATTGTGTTTCATCATCGCCACGTATGGCAGTATGCCACGATGGTACCATGGTATACTCCAGCCCAATGCATCCTTAAGGTTTTGTGCCTTTCTACTTAAAAACAACTGAGCATATTTAGGTCAAATAGCAAAAAGGACCCTTTCCACACCATAATCTATATTCCTGCCAATTTCCATACAAATCCATTCAGCTGCTGTGTCACTACATCTGTCAAAAAAGTCAATAGAAAATGCAGTGGTGGAAAAACATGTTTGGGACCCCCCATTTTTCTGTGCACCCACTTAACTAATCACTGAAAGCCTTTGCATCATCAGCCAATTTACAAAAAGTAATATGTCTGTAAAGGTTCATAGAGATTATGGTGGCAAAGTTTCTAGTAAGCAAAATTTATTTCACTGGGAATTCTACCTATAGCTACAGAGTGGCTATTTATATATGTGGGTGAGCCTATAACTCTCACCTGTTTATGTAATATATTGTGTAAAAAAGTAATTGAAATAAAATTTAAAATTGTTAAACATCACTTATTTGTAAGTGACAAATAAGTGATGTTTTTCGTCTTTAGTACTTTGTATTTCGTTTCTAGCACTGTTGTGGACTGTATTTCTGCCCGTTTCATTTTTGCCGCTGTTTTTTTTCCTATTCTTTCATCTGGCTCTTGCCAATTTCTTCTTCCCTGCCACTGCGTCCCCTGCGGCCCCGCCCCCTCACACCTCCATTGGCCACCCCCTCCTGCCTCCCAGCTGCTCCTTCCTCCCACCTCCCCTTCTTAATGGCGGCCACTGCAAGGCCGCGCAGCGGACGCGCCGCTGGCACGCCGGAGGCACGCCAGAGGCAAGCTTGTCTGCGCCCGTCTGCACCTGGACCACGCCTAGCGCCCATCCCCCTGGTCCAAGCTCCTCAGGCGGCCCCAAGTACCACTACTCCTCCACAGAGCTCCTTGCTCTTAACCACGGCCGGCACACCACCTGCGCCCAGGCTAACCCCAGACCCAGCCATGGACCTTTCATATGCCGCTCGTGCCACTTCTCCTGCACTCACACCAACAAGCACCACAACAAAACCAAACACTCCAATCACCTCAACTGCATCCTCCTCAATACCCGCTCCGTCCACAAGTACGCCATCGAGCTATGGGACCTACTCACCACAAACTCTCCCGACATCGCCTTCCGCACTGAAACATGGATGAACTCCACATCGGAACCTGACATCGCCATAGCCATCCCAGAAGGATATAAAATCACCCGTAGAGACCATATCAACAAAACTGGAAGTGGAGTCGCCATAATACACAAAAACTCCATCAAAATCTCCACCAACACCAATGACACCCTGGACACCGCAGAGCACCTGCACTTTCAGGTACACATCAACGCCAACACCGCCCTAAGAGGCACCCTCATTGACAGACCACCAGGACCCCACCCACTATTCTGTGACACCATTGCCGACGTTATCAGCTCCCACACCCTCGCCTCCACAAACTACCTACTCCTTGGTGACCTAAACTTTCACCTTGAGAGCACCAACGACTGCAACTCAACTACCCTGTTGGGCAACCTTGCTATCCTCAGCCTCAAGCAACTAATCACCTCACCCACCCACTCAGCAGGTCACACGCTAGATGCCATTTTTTCCTCCAGCAACCACATCATCTTCACTCACACCACCAAACTCCACTGGACTGACCACCACTGCTCCCATTTTTCCTCCCTGAAGCCCACCACCCACCACCAACAACATCCGATCCACTATCGCAAGTGGAACAAGATCTCCAAAGAACAACTGATCTCCAACCTCGCACAAGCTCCACCTCCCAGTACCAACGATCTCAACACCCCCGCTCTCAACCTCACTCGATGGCTAGAAACATGCGCAGACTTCCTCACCCCACTCAAAAAAAACAACAACACCTGCACCAACCAGACAGCCCCCTGATTCACCACAGAACTTCAGTCTTCCAAACAAGAATGCCGGAATATTGAGAAAGCCTGGCGCCAATAACCTTCAGTGAGCAACTTCTCCTCCCTCAAATCAGCCATGGGCAATCACCACCTCATCCGTACCACCAAACGATCCTTCTACAAAGAACGCATAGACGACAACGCGCGCAACAGCAAGGAACTTTTTGCCCTCATTAAAGAACTCACCAAACCCAAATCCTGCGCCACTGACCCTCCACACTCCCAAGACCTCTGCAACTCCATCTCCATCTACTTCCACCGCAAGATCGTAGACATACACGAAAGCTTCACATCGGCATCTCCCGCCATCACCACCACCAACACAGCCAACACAACAGCACCCTGTTGCACCAACGTACTGAACTCCTGGACCCCCACCAACGATGAGAACACCAGCAAAACCATGAGCTCCATCCACTCAGGCACCCCTGCCCCCACCACATCCTCAACAAGGCCAGCAAAATCATTGCTCCCCAGCTCCGGACCGTCATCAACAGCTCCTTTGAGACCTCAACCTACCCGGATATGTGGAAACACGCCGAAGTCAATGCTCTGCTAAAGAAGCCCAAGGCAGACCCCGGAGACCTCAAGAACTACCGGCCCATCTCACTCCTCCCCTTCCCTGCGAAGGTCATCGAGAAGATCGTCAGCGGCCAACTGACTCGCTTCTTGGATGACAACAATGCGCTAGAAATCTCCCAATCCGGATTCCGCAGGAACCACAGAACCGCAACCGCACTCATTGTCGCAACCGACGACATCAGAACCATGCTGGACAAAGGTGAAACTGCTGCCCTCATCCTCCTAGATCTCTCTGCAGCCTTCGACACCGTCTGTCACCACACCCTGTGCACACGCCTCTATGACACTGAGATCCGCCAAAAGGCCCTGGACTGGATTACTTCCTTCCTCTATGGCAGAACCCACAGAATCCACCTCCGTCCGTTCCTGTCTGAAGCCACCACGACCATCTGCGGCGTTCCCCAAGGATCGTCTCTCAGCCCTACTCTCTTCAACATCTACATGGCTCCGCTCGCCAACATCATCAGATCCCACAGCCTCAACATCATCTCCTACGCAGACGATACCCAGCTGATCCTCTCCCTCACCAAGGCCCCCGCCACTGCTAAGACCAACCTCCACGACGGACTGCATGCCATTGCCAACTGGATGAAGATGAGCCACCTCTAACTGAACTCAGACAAGACTGAGATCCTCATCCTCGGCTCCAACCGCACTGCCTGTGAGGACTCCTGGTGGCCAGCAACCCTAGGAACCGCACCAACACCCACGCATGCAACCTAGGTTTCATCCTTGACTCTTCTCTCACCATGACCCAATAAGTCAAAGCCATCTCATCCGCCTGTTTCAACACCCTCTGCATGCTTTGCAAGATCTCCAGATGGATCCCCACCAAAACTAGAAAGACGGTCACCCACGCCCTCATCAGTAGCAGACTGGACTACGGCAACGCGCTCTATGCAGGATCAACAGCCAAGCTCCAGAAGAAACTGCAACGAATACAGAACGCCTCCGACCGCCTCATCCTCAACATCCCTCACCGCAACCATATCACAGCTCACCTCAGAGACCTACACTGGCTTCCCATCAACAAGAGGATCACGTTCAAGCTCTTGGTCCACGCTCACAAATCTCTCCACAACACAGGCCCTGCGTACCTCAACGAGCGACTTACCTTCCACACTCCCACCCGTCAGCTACAATCCGCCAACCTCGCCCTCACCACCATCCCTCGCATCCATCGGACCACAGCTGGCGGCAGATCCTTTTCCCACCTCGCCGCTAAGACGTGGAACTCCCTCCCAGTTCACCTACGGCAGACCCAGAACCTCATGACCTTCAGGAAACTCCTGACGACCTGGCTATTCGAGCAGTAACAGCCCCTTTCCTCCCCTTCAGCGCCTTGAGACCCTAACGGGTGAGTAGTGCGCTTTACAAATTGATTGATTGATTGATTGATTGACACCTCTATTCTCAATGGGTTGAGCAGGTCCTACCTCCTGTCATTAATTTCCGCCGAGTGGTGCATGACCTGCAGTTAGGTGTGAATGATGTCAAGGCAAAAGTTCATGGTGCATCTCACCAGCCCGGGGGAAGTGTTTGTTGTTCCACATTATAACCCTTTTTGGGTCGGCCTCCTGCTGACAAAATGACCTAGTGGCAACACAGTACACAAAATACCAATGCTGCCGCCTCCTCTTCATCAAAACTATTTCTGGGATCATGACTGTATGGTGTCTTCGGAAGCGGGTGGAGGACACCCTGTCTGCCTCTGCCATGACTGGGGGCCGTGGATAGATGATATTCAAAGCAAAATAAGACAGGCAAGGAAGATAAATGAAATTGAGTTAAATCACAGAGCAGAGAATAAAAACAGAGAGTAAAAATACATTTTGAAAAGTGGGGCAGATTGGTTGAAATGTGTGAATAATGGGCAAGATTGGCAGGGAATTTTACAGACCGGCAGGAGCAGGACTGAAGCGGTACAAACAAAGAGGCATATTTAATTAAAGTGGTGCTGCACCTAGTAGAACGCCACTTTCCTAGCACCCCTGGGTGCCCCCCTACCGCCACCATGTGTGGCGCAAGGTAGGGGGCAATAGTGTAATTTTTATTGACGCTATTGATGTACACTGCAGGAGTAACGCCAAAATATTGGCGCTCCTCGTGCAGAATACATAGGTGCCCATTATTATTAATGGAAGTCCTCTTTAAACAACTGCTCTGAGCAGGCGTTATAAGTGCTGTAAAAATTGATGTAAGGAAATCTGTTTGATTTCCTTGCACCATTTTTTCAGCCCCCTTAACGGAGTTATGCCTCCCTTGCATACATTATGCCTGCGCAAGCATAATGTAGCGCAAGGGTTACAAAGTGGAGCAATGCATGCATTGTGCCACTTTGTAAATATGGTGCGAGGATTTTGACATCGTTGGGCCACATTAGCGTAAACAAAATTGCGCTAATGTGGCACAACGTGGCGCTAGGGGCTTATAAATATGCTCCAAAATGCCTGTTCACATCCACTGCATCACATGAGAATATTGGCCCTCATTACAACATTGGCAGTAAAAGCCGCTTACCGCCATGCAGAAGACCGCCAACACACCGCCGCGGAATTCCGCCACAGCTATTATGACCCACAGCACGGAATCCGCCAAAATTCAGACACCCACACAAGTCCGCCACACCAAAGGTCAGTGATAAACTGGTGAAAACAAAACCTCCACCATCACGCCAACAGAAATACGCCCACACTATCATGAGCCACGAATCCACGTGGCAGATTTTCAACCGCGGTATTCCATTGGCGGTACACACTGCTGCGCTCAAAATACACACACACATACAAAACACAGCCACATTGGACAATTCGAAATACATACACCTGATACACATACACACACCACTCCCACACACCCATTACAATATAAAACACACACCCACATCACCCACAAACCCCTACTACCAAAAATTCCAAAAGAAGGCCAGAGAGAGACAGCACCAGCAAGAACAACAGCATCCACAGGCACACAACACCATCACCCACAGAACTTCCACGCACCTCACACAACACACCACCACATATCAGCACACTTATCACCACACACTCCACCCCACACATCACCTACACCACCCCATGGCACGGCAAAGACACCCCAGGTTCTCGGAGGAGGAGCTCAGGGTCATGGTGGAGGAAATCGTCCGGGTAGAGCCACAGCTATTTGGAGCACAGGTGCAGCAGACCTCAATTGCAAGGAAGATGGAGCTATGGCGAAGAATAGTGGACAGGGTCAACGCAGTGGGACAGCACCCAAGAAATCGGGAGGACATCAGGAAGAGGTGGAACGACCTACAGGGGAAGGTGCGTTCCTTGGTCTCAAGACACCACATCGCGGTTCAGCGGACTGGCGGCAGACCCGCACCTCCTCCCCCACAACTAACAACATGGGAGGAGCAGGTCTTGGCGATTCTGCATCCTGAGGGCCTCGCAGGAGTAGGTGGAGGAATGGACTCTGGTAAGACAAATCTTAACTATTACATCCCCCACCCTACCTGCATGCCAGCACATACCCCCACCCTCACCCTCACCCCCAGCACTCCAACTCCTCACATATGTCCCACTATCACAACCCACCCATTCCAACACCAAGCCCTGCATGCAACAACAAAGCATGGACACCCATCACTAAAGCATGCCCACTGCACATACCCATACAACCCCCTAAACCATCATCACACAAGGTCCCACACAGGAATGCAAGCACTGGGGTACACGGTCACCCACCTATTGCACACCATGACACACACAGATGTAATAACCATCCTTTTATACCCCTGCAGGACCCCTACCCAACGTCACCGGACAGGAGGGTCCACACATATCCACACCACCAACAGAAGAGGCCCACGTCAATCAGCTGTGTGTCCACCACTACAGGGAACCCAGGTTAACCCACCACCCCAACAACAACAGGGACCTGGGGGCAGTGGTAGTGGGCACACGGTCCAGGGGACAGAGGCCCAGGAACACAGGGGAACTGGGAGGGCTGCTGTGCGACAGGGGGCGGACAGGCCAAGGGAACCCACTCTCCACAAGGCTCTCTCCTCCATCATGGGAGCCTACCACCACTCCCAGGAGACGATGGCAACGGTACTGGCCAAGTTTCAGGAGACCCAGCGCCTGCAGGAGGAAAACTATATGGGCTTCAGGGAGGAACTCAGAACCATCAGCTCCACCCTGGGCACCATCGTAGGGGTGCTGAAGGAACTCATCAACACCAGGAGGGACACTGTGGCACTACAAGGGGCCCCTGACACTAGCATGGACGATGAACTGCCCACCACCTCCACTGGCGCTAGTGGACAGGACGCCCCACCACAGGACCACCACACCTGCACCCCACCCCCTGCAGAGGGAGAACCACCCCGCAAACAGTCCCTGAAATCCAGGAACAAGACAGAGCACGATGCCAAGACCCCCGCCAACAAATGAGACCACCCTGATTGTCATCCTATTGTCCCACTTTGTCACCCTGTCCATACTTAAACTGTCCCAGCTCCACTTCCTATGCCCATATGGGCAATGCACCTGTGAGACTAATAGACTGGACTCTGCCATGGACACTCCTCCGCCATCACCCCTCACCATTTCACTACCTCCTCCAATATTGAGCACTTAAATAAACACACTTAAAGCACAAAACAATCTGGAGTCTGTCTGTGATTTCGAAATAGTGTATTAGCAATTACAGTGACAAAATGCTCTTACAATTGTAATGTCAACATATCTATGTCACACAGCTCTAGTCCATGAGGAATCTAAGCAGATGTTACACAGTGGGACCCACATCTGTGAAATCGTAAGGGAAAGTGACAACTCAGTGACCATACACTGGGTGAAAAACGACAGACAGTAGAGAGGTAGTAGTGTTAAAGTACATGTAGTAGGCAGGTTTGTATTCTTACCTTTGTCTCATTGGAAATATTGCAGGATCACCGAGTCCCTGTTGTCCATGTCCTCTTCTTCTGCTTCCTCGTCTTCGCTGTCCACAGGCTCCACAGCTGCAACAACATCGCCATCTGGACCATCCTCCTGCAGAAAAGGCACCTGTCGTCGCAAAGCTAAGTTGTGAAGCATACAGCAGGCCACAATGATCTGGCACACCTTCTTTGGTGAGTAGAATAGGGATCCACCTGTCATATAGAGGCACCTGAACCTGGCCTTCAGGAGTCCGAAGGTCCGCTCGATTATCCGCCGTGTTCGCCCATAGGCCTCATTGTAGCGTTCCTCTTCCCTTGTCCTGGGATTCCTCACTGAGGTCAGTAGCCATGACAGGTTGGGGTAACCAGAGTCACCTGCAAATGGCGAGGGACAACTGTTAGACACACACTAACCTGTAGGGATAACCCCAGACCCAGACAACCATTCCCACTGTCTTGCTTCCAGGTGCTCACCTAATAGCCACACACGGTGCCTCTGGAGCTGACCCATCACATAAGGGATGCTGCTATTCCGCAGGATGTAGGCATCATGCACTGAGCCAGGGAACTTGGCATTCACATGGGAGATGTACTGGTCTGCCAAAAACACCCTCTGCACATACATTGAATGATAACTCTTCCGGTTTCTGTACACCTGTTCACTCCTGCGGGGGGGGGGGACCAAAGCCACATGGGTCCCATCAATGGCACCTATGATGTTGGGAATATGTCCCAGGGCATAGAAATCACCTTTCACTGTAGGAAAATCCTCCACCTGAGGGAAAACGATGTAGCTCCGCATGTGTTTCAGCAGGGCAGACAACACTCTGGACAACACGTTTGAAAACATAGGCTGGGACATCCCTGATGCTATGGCCACTGTAGTTTGAAATGACCCACTTGCAAGGAAATGGAGCACTGACAGCACCTGCACTTGAGGGGGGATTCCTGTGGGATGGCGGATAGCTGACATCAGGTCTGGCTTCAGCTGGGTACACAGTTCCTGGATTGTGGCACGGTCAAGCCTGTATGTGATGATCACATGTCTTTCCTCCATTGTCGACAGGTCCACCAGCGGTCTGTACACCGGAGGATGCTGCCATCTCCTCACATGTCCCAGCGGACGGTGCCTATGAAGGACAACAGCGAGCACAGAGTCAAACAACTCAGAGGTACGTACCCACAGCTTACACAGAACACAAATCCTAATCAGAAAAGTGGCCTGTATGTGTGTTGAGTCTAGGCCTAGGTATGTGTGACGCAGTTAAAAATGAAGCCATGTGGGCCCCTGAAATGGCGGCTGCCTGACCTCCAAAGTGGGACAATGGGATGTGAGGTAACTGCGCTGGCGTTGTACACCGTCGCAGTAGGCGGTCAAAGACCGTGGCGCAATGCTGCATTGGTTAACATTGGACCCTATGGGTCCCAGGAGCCAATGACGATGTACGCCGGCGGTGACGGTACGCACCGCCGCGGACGTGACCGCCATTTTCTATCTGTTCAATCATGCGATACCTGATCTTCGACAGGAGAGGACCTACACTGCAAGTGCTGCTGTGACCTCGGTCTGGAAGAGACAATGGCTCGAGTGTCTGGGGAAAGAGCCCCTGCCTTCACATCGGAGGAATTGGAGAAACTCGTGGACGGGGTCCTCCCACAGTACACGCTACTCTACGGTCCTCCAGACAAACAGGTAAGTACACTGGGAGCATGCTGTATGGCCTATGCCTGTGTGGAGTGGGGTGGATGTAAGAAGGGGGGGGAGATTGCGGCGTGCATGAAACGACGGTGAGTGCATGTGCCACATGGCAAGGGTAGGGATGGGGGCCAATGACTGTGACAGTGCAGTTGGTAATAAGTTTCTCTTCCCCCTGTACAATTCATGTAGGTCAGCGCCCACCAGAAAAAAGATATTTGGTGTGCCATCGCCAAGGACGTCCGGACCCTGGGGGTCTACCACAGACGGAGCACCCACTGCCGGAAAAGATGGGAGGACATTCGCCGCTGGAGCAAGAAGACAGCGGAGGCTCAGCTGGGGATGGCCTTCCAACGTGGGAGGGGTGCCCGTCGCACCATGACCCCCCTGATGTTCAGGATCCTGACGGTGGCGTACCCGGAGTTGGATGGGCGCTTGAGGGCATCACAGCAGCCACAAGGGGGTGAGTACACTCTAATCCTGCTGATTTTGCACGCAGTGGAGGTGTCTGGGTGGGGGAGGTGGGCTGTGGGTTTCCCTAGGCCAGGGCGAGTTTAGTAGGCAAGTACCCTCCGTAAGGCAGGCCATGTGGCACCCCACCCCACCTCTGTAGAGTGCCAAGTACACCTAGTCATGCCCCTGTGTCATCCATGTGTGCAGATGTCGTCCATAGCCTAGTAGGCCATTTCCCAGGGATTGAACAGTGGAGCCCAAGAGCGCAGCTTAGTGCAGAGGGCTTCTGTGTCTGTCGTGTCCGCCAACGGTAGCGGTAATGCATGCACTCAACATGTCTTTCTTCTGTCGTCCCCCCCCTTTCTGTGGTCTCTCTGTTCTTGTGTGCATTAGCATCATCAGGCGGAGGAGCAGTGGCACCGGAGAACGAGGGAGCTGCATCCCACATGGCCCTGGAGGGCGAGACAACAGACTCGGAGTTCACCAGTGGGACGGAGGGCGAGGGGAGCTCCACGGCGGGGACAGGAGCTGACACCAGCGACACGGACTCGTCCTCTGATGGGAGCTCCCTTGTGGTGGTGGCAACATCTGTGTCCCCCGCATCTACAGGTACAGTTGCCACCCCCCCACCAGCACCGCCCTCCCAGCAGCCCTATCAGCCTTTGCCCCGTGCCCGCTCACCCAGGAGGGTGGGCATCACCTTTGCCCCAGGCACCTCAGCTCCTGCCCCAGTCACCCCTGCTGCCCGCAGTGAGGAGGCCATTGACCTCCACAGGTCCCTCACTGTTGGGCAGTCTAACATTTTGAATGCCATCCAGGGTGTCGAAAAGCAGTTGCAACAAACCAATGCATTCCTGGAGGGCATTCATTCTGCTCAGGCGGCCCTTCAGAGAGCTTTTCAGACTCTGGCCTCAGCACTGATGGCATCCATTGTCCCTGTCTATAGCCTCCCCCCTCCAACTTCCTCCACCCAGACCCAATCCCCTGTACCCCAGCGTATCCCAAGCACACCTTCAGACCAACATTCACACATGTCAACACACAAGGGAAGCTCAGGCAAACATAAACACCACACATCCCACAGGCACTCACACAAGCATCACACACATGCAGACACACCAACATCCACTGCCTCCACTGTGTCCCCCTCCTCCTCGTCTCCCTCCTCCCTCCCTGTCTCGTCTACACTCACACCTGCATGCACTACATCTACAGCCACTACTGCCATCGCCAGTACACCCACCACCACTTCCCGCTCACGTGCAGTCACCACCCCCACTACCATTCACACGTCCCCTGTGTCCTCTCCCAGTGTGTCTGTGACACCACCTCCCAAGATACACAAACGCTGGCAAACACCCACCCAACAGCCATCCACCTCACGACAGCCTCCAGCGCATGCACCTTCACCCAAAGTCACCAAACGAACACCTCCTACAACCACAACCTCTTCCTCCACTCCCAAACCCCCTCCAGCTACCCGCCCAGTGTCTCCAAAGAACTTTTCCTGTCCAACCTTGACCTGTTTCCCACCCCTCCCCCACCCCGTCCGTCTCCTAGGGCCCGACTCTCCAGGTCCCAACCTAGCACCTCAGCCACAACATCTCCGGGACCAGTGGTGCCTGTAGTAACCGGAATCTGGAGTGCACCGGCCACCAGGGCAGCCAGTGTGGCACGGAGCCACAGCACGGACAGTCCCCCACCTTTCAAGCATCAAAAGTTGGCCAGTGCCAGGCGGGAGAGAGGGAAGACTCCAGCCACCAAAGCCGCGCCCAGGGGTCCCGGTGGGAGTGTGGAGTCAGCTGCGACAGCTTCCAAGGTGTGGAAGGGCCACAAGAAACCCAGAAAGTCTGGGAAAAGCAGCACGGCGGAGGAGACCGCGATCATCCCCGCTGCCCAGGAGGCCACCGCCATTATCCCCGCTGCCCAGGAGGCCACCACCATCATCCCTGCTGCCCAGGAGGCCACCGCCATCATCCCCGCTGCCCAGGAGGCCACCGCCAGCACCTGCCCTGCTGCCCAGGAGGCCACAGCCAGCACAAGCCCCGCTGGGCTAGAGAGGACCGCCAGCACAAGCCCCGCTGGGACAGACAGGACCGCCAGCACAAGCCCCGCTCGGACAGAGAGGACCACCATCAGCTGAGTCACTGCAAAGGAGCCCGCCGCCTCAAGCACCGCTGAACAGGGCACCGCCGCTACAAGCACCGCCGCCTCAAGCACCGCTGAACAGGGCACCGCCGCTACAATCACTGCTGAACAGGGCACCGCCGCTACAAGCACCGCTGAACAGGGCACCGCCGCTACAAGCACCGCTGAACAGGGCACCGCTGCCTCCAGCAACGCTGAACAGGGCACCGCCGCCTCATGCACCGCTGAACAGGGCACCGCCGCCTCAAGCAACGCTGAACAGGGCACCGCTGCTACAAGCACTGCTGAACAGGGCACCGCCGCCTCAAGCACCGCTGAACAGGGCACCGCCACCTCAAGCACCGCTGAACAGGGCACCGCCACCTCAAGCACCACTGAACAGGGCACCGCCGCTACAAGCACTGCTGAACAGGGCACCGCCGCCACAAGCACCGCTGGCCCATGAGTGCCAAGGGCACTGACGCTACTGAGTCCGTCACAAGCAGGATGAAGCACTCTGGGCACAGAGCCCCCTCCAGAACCAGTGGAGCAAGGCATCCACTACCTCTGTCCTTAGCAGGATGAAGCACTCTGGGCACCGTGCCCCCTCCAGAACCAGTGGAGAGATACATCCTCTACCTCTGTCCTTAGCAGTATGAAGCAGTCTAGGCACCATGCCCGCTCCAGAACCAGTGGAGAAAGGCATCCACTACCTCTGTCCTTAGCAGGATGAAGCACTCTGGGCACCATGCCCCCTCCAGAACCAGTGGAGAGATACATCCACTACCTCTGTCCTTAGCAGGATGAAGCACTCTAGGCACCATGCCCCCTCCAGAACCAGTGGAGAAAGGCATCCACTACCTCTGTCCTTAGCAGGATGAAGCACTCTGGGCACCATGCCCCCTCCAGAACCAGTGGAGAGATACATCCACTACCTCTGTCCTTAGCAGGATGAAGCACTCTAGGCACCATGCCCCCTCCAGAACCAGTGGAGACTGTCATCCACTTGAGAGACTGTGGCTTTGCACTCCCCAGGATGGAACAGTGGGCAACCCACCCACTGTATAGACTTGAGATATTGTGGCTTTGCACTCCCCAGGATTGAACAGTGGGCAAACTACCCACTGTAGAGACTTGAGAGACTGTGGCTTTGCACTCCCCAGGATTGCACAGTTGGCAAACCACCCACTGTAGAGACTTGAGAGACTGTGGCTTTGCACTCCCCAGGATTAAACAGTGGGCAAACCACCCACTGTATAGACTTGAGAGACTGTGGCTTTGCACTCCCCAGGATGGAACAGTGGGCAACCCACCCACTGTATAGACTTGAGAGACTGTGGCTTTGCACTCCCCAGGATTGAACAGTGGGCAACCCACCCACTGTAGAGACTTGAGAGACTGTCGCTTTGCACTCCCCAGGATTGAACAGTGGGCACGTGGCCCCCTTGTGGATTTGGTTTTGTGCACTCAACCGGCTGAGGTGCCCCCCCTTTCCCTCCACCTGATGTGCCTGTTTTCTTGCTCTCTGATGCCCCTGCAGTGTTCTCTCCATCATGGTCGGGGATCTTGTGTGGGCCTCGCCCATACCGTGTGGGCCCAGTGTTCCACGGACTTCATTGGAGCACTACCTGGACTACTAAGCTTGGTGTATATTTTGTTTATGGTGTATATATATATTTTTGCGTACTTGATTTTAATATATTACAATGGTTACACTCATTTCCTTTTGTCTTTGCATTCTTCCAGGGGGTGGGGGGGTGTAACTATAATGTATAAATATGTAATAGTGTGTGTGTTGTAGTGGGGAGGGTGGGGGTGGGGGTGTTGCGTGTGTGTGTCCCTGTTTTTCCCCTCCCCTGTGTCGTAGGTGCAGTACTCACCGTTGTCTTCGCTGCCGGCGTTCGTGCTCCTGGTAGAGGAGCAAGAAGATAAGGGCTGGCAGGATGTGCAGCTCGGGTTTCATGGCGTCCGGATTCCTCGTGGGGTGTGTAGAGGTGAGCGTTTTCCCTTCGAAGTCCTGTTTCCGCCGTGTTTTTGTCTGTGGTGAATCCGCCCCGGAAAAGGTGGCGGATTGGTAGGTTGTGATACTGTGGGCGGTACTTTGTCTTCTGCGTGTCTGTTGGCAGTGACCGCCAAGCTGTTTGTCTGTACCGCTGTGGCGGTCGGAGTGTTAAAGTGGCTGTCTTTGTTGGCAGTTTCCGCCACGGTCGTAATTCCAATTTTTTTACCGCTGGCCTGTTGGCGGTCTTACCGCCGCTTTAACCGTCCGCCAGGGTTGTAATGACCACCTATGTCTGATTTTGAAAAAATAATTCTAGAAGGTTCTTATGTTTTTAGTCAATGTGTAACGTCATTGAGAGGTTCATTGAAAAGTGGTAATAATCCTTCTTGATTCCTTCACAGGTAACCAGACGTCTTGAGCCCTAGTTATTTAGTCCATGCTTAAGTTATCCATGGTTACAGTATGACAATGCTTAGAATCATAGTTTAGTAAAGATTAATATGATATAACCTTGATATTGTGTGTTTTAACCTTTTGCTTGCGACAGGTCTCCTTCCCAGCTGTTCCCTACCTAATCCTCTTTTCCCCACTTGGACTCTCTTAGACTCTGTGGCATTCTAATCAGAGTATTGGAGCTGTCTTGTGGTGGACATGTTGGGAACGTGCACAGACCCCGAGGATCTGGTGACTCTGACACATAGCACCTGTGGAGTCCCCCTGCGATCCATCTCGTCCCCTGTCAACTTCAACACCTACCTGGATCCTCTTGGGTTGCTCGTACCTGATAACCATACTAGAATTCAGCAATATGCCACCAATATACAACTGTGCCTGAAAGTCTCTACCATTCCAGATATCCAATGCTGCAAACACTGCCTGCACCTCTTCCAGACCTCGATGTACTGCATCTATTCTAAGATCCACCCCACCAAAAAGAGAGTTCCTGTAATTTGTCCAGAGTAAGCCACAACAACAGTCACATGAACCTAGTCAGTCTCAACCTGACGCAACACAATATCAAGACAAAAAAGATGCTTTGGTGCCCCCTCTTTTTTCTAACAAAAAAAAAGTGAAACTGTTCCTCCTAGAAAGCAAGTTCAGAATTGGTGGTGAAGTCATCATACTCTCATATTGGGATGCGTTGCTGCCCTCCAATATGTTATAGAAAACTCTCCCTTTATGTGGAATGTGAATACAGTGTAAAGGGTCCAGGGGTTACTCAGTGAGAGGACAGGGCTTGCTATGCAATCCCAAAGTGCTCTATTTAGGGTTAGTGTGGTCAAGCAGCCTTAAACTTAACAAAAATAGCAGTTGTCTTTATATATGTTTATGTGTCAGAGAAAAATCATTCCGGTAAGTACGTTTTTAAATAGAAATTCTTTTCACTTTAAAAAGCGGACACAGTGCAATTTCTGAGTTCTGCATTGTTATCCTACTGGAGGATAAACAAGGTCTGCAAACAGGTAGAATAAAATGATATACAAGAGCAATCTCCTGGTGTTAAGGTGAGTAGTGGGCATGGTCCAAGTCAGCACCCACATTACACCCTCAGTGGCACGGGGGAGGCCGGGTTCAGAGTGCAAAACAGCGCTGGGTGCCCAATGCATTGCTATGGAGATCAGTCACTGCAGAAAGAGGCTGCAAACTCTGGTCAGGAGGCCAGTTGGGCTAAACCAACAGCAGGGCTCAGGCTTCACAAAGCTCGGGCACAGGAAGGCACCTTTGGTCCTCTTTTCCACAGCTCAGGGGCAAAGGGTGCAGAGGTGTCCTTTGGTTTTGAGTATTTCCGATCGGAGCGGTTGCGGTAGAGGGGGGCTGCGTGCAGAGGTCCCAGGCATTGTCAGTGAGTGTAGGGGGAAAACTTGATGGGCTCAGACTCTGGAAGGATGGGGAACCTTGTTGGCACCAGTAGTCCACTTCAACTCAGGTCAGAGACTGCAGGTGCAATGGTGACTTCAGATGTCAGGTTTTAGTGGTTACAGAGGCTTCAGAGTCCCTTCTTTTGGAGTTTGCTGGGGAACAGGTCCACTGTTCATGAGTGGTCTTGAGTCTTTGTGGAGGCAGGCAGTCCTCCCTGGTTTCTGGAGTCGCAGCTGCAGGACGATTTTGGAGAAAATTTTCGATGAAGATGCAGACAAGTTGCGGGGAAGGTACCAGGTCAGCTGCTTCTTTTCTCCTCTTCTGTTGTCACACCTCTTTTGTGTCCTTGGTCTTCTTAGGTCATCAAGATCTGCTTCTCTGGTGCTAGGGGCTCCCTAAAATAATGAATTTAGGGGCAATAGTGGTGTGTAGAGTAGTAGCAAATGGGCTACTGACGCCTGGGGTCACTACGCCCCCTATATGCCCTGTTCCTGTGGGCATAACCCTGTCACAGAATTCCTGGGTATGTCATCTCAAAGATTGCTACCTCTGAAAAATAATGTCCACCTCACAGTATCCCACCTAAGGGGTGGTACTAGCCTGGAGGTGACACACCTACCTGACTAGTTGTTTTTATTTCCCATCTGTCCAGGTGCCAAATGGGCTCTGGACAGTGGGGGTGGTTTCCTCTCCTGTGAGGGGAGCCAGATTCACATTTCAAAGGCGGCAGTCCTTTGAGGCTTAGGAAGGCTAATCAGCAGGTCATCCTGTGGGAGGGGGTATTACACCCTTTTCCCAGTCAGGCTTTTTTTCTGGGCCTCGTGAGAGCAGTAGAATCTCACCATCAGGGGCCAGAACTCTATCTCAGGTTGCAGGCTGGCAGAAACTGGTCTGCGAGCACACAGAGGCTGGTAGGGTTTCACCTCTAAGGTGCCTTCTGAGTGCATGTATTGGTAAATTCAACACTGGCATCGATGTGGGTTCACTAATACAAGATGTTTGATACCAAATATCCCTATCTTTAATGAAGCCATCCTGTCGCTGGGGAACTCGTATTGACCAGTGTGTCAGCACGTGCATTTAAAATGGGTTCCCTGGGCACTTACTATGTCTAAAAATTGACAAAGTCAGAGCAGAGGCATATCTGCTCATGCAGATATCCCCTCACATGTAATACAGTGCACCCTACCTTCGCGCTGTAAGGCCTGCAAGAGGGGTGGCTTGCATACATTGCATGCAGTGTTAGGGAACATAGCACACAGGCTTTGTGCCATGTCGTTTTTTTCTCTTTTGTCTGCATCAAGACATGCAGCCTGCAAGGACAGCTGTTCATGTGCTTGGTGAGGAGTCCCTTAGAGTGGTACATTTTGTTCTGCAGCCATTAGAGACCCTCTTTAGTACTCTAGGCCCTAGATGCCAGGGGTACCATTTAATGGGGACTTACAGAGGGTGTTAAAGGTTTTGCCAAATGGGGAAGCAACTGTACAGTTTTGGGAAAGAGCTCTGGCACTTGGGACTTGTTTATCAGGAACCCAGTGCACTTTCAGTCCAAATTACGTACCAGGCAAACAATGGGGGGACAGGAGGGTAACCATGTCAAAAGAGACATTTTTTTACACATGCTCTCTCAGAATCCACTCTGTCCCCCATTAAGGGCATCTTATATACCACAGCACATCTTGCCCTGTGCCTGAAGAAATATGATCACATCACTTCATTCGGAAGGCACTCCTCTGCCTCCCCTTGTCAAACCATCACCATCTTCAAAACCAGGTTCCTCATTTACACAGCTATCATGACCAACCCTCCCCCCGCCCAGCTCCCTGGCAATGTCATCATCTCTGGTAGCTATCGGTAGACCTATACCAAGAACACCAGACTGCAGGAAAAAAGAGTTTCAAGACTACAGAATAAGGCAACAAGCTTTCACTATCCATGCACCTTTGGTCTGAGCAACATCCCTACATCCAACAGAACCACGCCAACCCTGCTCCAATTTAGGAATGAGATTGTGTGTCTCTTCAAAGATCACTACATCGCAATGCAGTAACAGTTCACTTCTGCTCTGATAACCTAGCTATCTCTCCAATCACTTGGTGACTTTTCTTTGCCTTTAATCCTATACAGCGCTCCAGTGTCTCTTGGCTATGTTTGCACTATACAAATACCACATACATAAATTCACTTATACATAAATACACAGTAAGTTGGGTAGAGTTCATGGACATTAGTAGAAGCAAAAATATTTTTAGAAACTTTGAAAGGTGGATATGAAGTACAGAAAATGTTCAGTAGTGTTGGAAAAATATATGAAAAATGTAGAGAGGTGCATAATGGGCTGCAGGTGGAGGGGTATTTCAAACAGTGGTGTTGTGAACCCACCGCTCTCACAGCTTAAGCAGGGTGGTGTTGACACATATTTATTTATGATCATAAATTGCCTGCAGCCCTACAGACAAAAGGTCTTAAAAGGCAAAGTAATAGAAAAACATATCAGAAATTAGGAAAACATGTGCAGCCAATCATAGTAAAGGAGGCCCAAAAGGTGAAATGAGCGTCAGAGAGGGAAAGAGTTTGCAGAGCCATAGCTTCCACTGGTAAAACAAGTGAAGTGGCACTTGGACCCAGTGGCCTGAGGGTTCACTGTACCATGATTATTGCTTTATTTTATCATTTAAATAGCGGGTGCCATTTCCTTCTGTTTGGCCCTATGGCCCGCTATACCCTGGCTTTGCTACTGAGAGTGTGTGAGAGAGGGCTGGAAGGAAGAGTGAAATGTGGGACATATGAAAGGAAGAAAGAAACTGTGACAGGAAAGAAGGACCCAAAGCATGAAAAGATGGATACAAATGTGAAATGACTTATCAGTGGAAGCCTAACACAATATTTGCATGCGTGTTTGAAAGAAAGAATGGCTGGAATGATGAAAGGCTGAATGAGTGGAAGACTGGATAGATCGGTAAATTGGTAAGAGGATGAACAGATGCAAGAAAAAGAATGGATGTATGGATGGAAAAGGGTGGATGAATGGTTGGAAGTGTGAGTGGAAGGATGGAAGAGTGTAGTGGTGAACGGGAGGATAGACAGACTGGTAAAGGAAGTATGGATAAAAAGAATGGAAAGATGGATAGATGGATGGATGCATGAACGGCTCAAAGGATGGATATATATATATAAGCAGAAGGTGGGATGAAGGGATCTCATCTAGAGTAGGTAGGGCTTACTCTCTTTGCTCCCCTTAAGGCATTCAAGGTTTGAATAAAAGTCGGGGCTATTTTAATATTTTAGTTACTTCCTTGATTTTAAAAATGGAAGTAAAAACTAAAGTTTCAGATTTTAAAAAAACGAAAAACATAAAAAGTATTTTTATTTACCAAAACATGTATGCTGTTCTTAATATAATAATAATAGGGGATTGCCATACTTATGTCATGCTACGTCTTTAGCCACTCTCGTCCGGTTTCAGAGCGTGGTGACCAGCTCTCTAAGGGAGACCGGAAATGCTCGATGCTAACCAGATTTTTACAAGAGACATTGTTCCTTCTAATGTCTTGTACTTGATGACTTTCTCACACAATTGCAGTCCGCTAATGTAATTACAGCCAATATTTGCAGGAAGCAGGAGAGCATTGATATAATCCATGCCAAACACATCTGCTGCGTTCACCCGGGGAAACAACAAGGGAGCGAGGTTATTTACATAAGTCATCATGTGCTGCAATATTGTTCTATTGATTTCTTGTCCGACAAACTTTAATAGTGTCAGCTTCATTTACTTTTAATAACATAAAATACAAGACAAAAATGTGAAATAATTGATTTTATTCTGAACCTATAAGGGCCTCGCACGGGTGCTTGGCTGACCTTTGGCGCGTATTTTGTACTTTTGAAGTTCGTCCCAACAAAAGTTCCTCGTCCACCTTGAGTCCTAATAGTGTGAACTTGAAAAGAAAAATACACTCCAAGCTAGACAATGTTCAGTGCTGCTGGAATTATGTGGCAGGGGAGTGCCAAGCTATGCGGCAGCCTTGAGTCAAATATGCAATAAGAAAACGCAAATTATGTGACGTAATGCAGCACATTTTGTGATAGTATTACTTCATTATTTTGTCATTTTTAGGGTTCAGTGCATGCGCAAGCGATCTGGACGATGTTGTAATCTCTCTGTGGGTTTCTAACCACGCCCATGTCACGCCTGTCACTTTCATTAGTTCGTGTGCTTGCCTTTTAAAAATCGTTTGATTCCATTTGTGAAAGGCATGCATGCGTCATGCCTTTTCCAGTGTTTGGCCCTCCTTGAGCGCACCGGTAAACTACTGAAAACGTATGCTGTTCTGTGTTTTCAGCTGGTTTCTGGACTACTTTATCTTTTCATTTCCTGCACAGCGCGATCCAGCTGGGCAGAATTTGAGAGCTTTGCACGACATCGACCCTGTTACATGGCTAATTGCACTTTTGCTGGTTACATGGTTAATTGCACTTTTGCTGGTAACATGGATAATTGCAATTTTGCCAATAAATTTCACTGCAAAGGAAATTCTGTTTCCATTTCTGTGTCTCCTTCATGCTCATGACGACCATCGGCTCACATATGTGAAACTGTTTTCTTTTCATTATTAGTTTTTGTGGCAAGAAAAGTCTGGTTAGGAGTTTACAACACTAATAGCTCTAAAGTGAGCAAACGCAAGACCCATTGTATTGCAAATGCTTGTTACACCTGTTAGCATTGTCAGGGCATTTGTTGCACCTCATTAGTGCTATTTTAAAACCAAAATATAGCATTAAGCAACCGAAAGATGACTAGTGAAGATTTGCAAAAGCTCTTACACTGCACAGTGAACCGTTTGAGCTAGACACTATTTAATTGTTAACATCTGCAGCTTATGCTGCAGATGATGGATTTTGTGGCAAATGTTTAATTATGTGAAAAGTGCAGTGGCTGCACATTCACATTATTCCAGTGGTCCTAGCAATACTTAACACAGCCAACATTGGTTCTCTGTCTGACTATAAAAGTTCGCCACCAGCACACCATGCAATAAGCTCACAGCACACCAGAAACCAGGATCAAGCAACAGGACAAAAGCTAACAACTCTTTTTTACAGATATCAAGAAGTGAGAGTATATTTTATGTGGTTACCAGATCTGAATAAAATTACATTCAACATGAAAGTCCTGGTTTAGAGTTTGGGAGATAGTTTACTCCTTCACAAACGTGGCTAGTACCCCGTTGGTCTTTTTACAAATGCCATAGGATATAAAGCACCTGTAACAAGGTGGAGGGAAAATCTGTCACTTTTGTGGCAGAGTCACCTGTCCACCAAACTCTATCTAATGCCCTACGTCTCTCAGTTGTCTTCCCATTTGAATGGTAGAATGTGCTAACAAACCTGGATATATGTGTGTCTCCCAACAGACATTCTTTGTGAGTAGGCAAATGGGCTTTTTGATTAACTCCTAAGCCTTCCTTAAGTCATGATAAATGTACCTGCAACTAAAATGGCTCCCATAGGACTACTGTGATGAAGTCTGCTGCTAATAATGCTAGTGAATAGAACACAGGAAACTCAGGATTCTGACACTAATGTTTAGTTTGGGGCTTCTAGCCCAGGTCTATGATCTGTTCTGACCAGAATTACTTCTTTACTCCAGACATTCAAGAAGTGTACTGCTGGTTTTCCTAATGCGTTCTAACAGTTAAATATAAATAAGGTCCCAATTATTATTTTTACAGTCCATTTATGTACTCTCAAGAATTCAGATAATGTCTTCTCTTGGACTTAATTCTAGGGCAAAGGTTATGAATAATGCATGAAAATCATTGCCATCTGTTAGAAATGGGGTCTTTGGGTGGTAGTCAGGTTACCTCCTGTCCAAGCAAGGACCCTCACTCTAGTAAGGGTAAAGGAGAATCACCCTCAGTCAAACCCCCGCTCACCCCCTTGGTAGCTTGGCATGAGCAGGCAGGCTTAACTTCAGAAGCAATGTGTAAAGTATTTGTACTAACACACACAGTAACCCAGTGAAGACACTACAAAATGACACAACACAGGTTTAGAAAAATAGGTAATATTTTTCTAAACAAAACAAAACCAAAACAACCAAAATCCAACATACACAAGTCAAGATATGAATTTTAAAAAGAATAACAGTCTTAATCCTTAGAAAACAGTGAGAACGCGGTTATTACATAAAGTGCCTGTTAACGTAAAAAATAAAGCTGCACTGGTGAGCGTGCATAAGAATAGTCAGCAGTGCATTGATTCCTTACTCGCAAGTGAGGCAGTGTGTCGTTTCCTTCTCTGGTCGGGTCGGCGATGGGTAATTTTTCTCCCTTGCAAGAGAACAATGCTTCAATTTCCGTACGGACACCTCGGATCCGCACAATTGAGTTGACTTGGATGCCCAGGGATGATGCGTGGAAAATCCGGTTTCACAGTAGCAGGAAACCGTGCTGGGTGGTGTTTGGGTCGTTCTCAGCTTCCATAAGCGGGTTCTGCGTGTTGATTCTCCAGCCGCGATGTGCCGATGTCCCAGCCGCAATGCATGTGGAGGGTCTATTTTAGCGACAAAGCATGTGGCGCATCGTTTATCAGCCGAGTTGCAGGAGGTGCATCGAAAATTTCCACGCACAGCATTCTGTGCATGGATTTATAGTTTTTATCTGTCAACTTCACCTTTCAAAGGCCCAGGGACTGGATAGGGCACAATTTAGCAGTACAGGAGTCTCAGCAGAGAGCCAGGTGCTGGCAGGGGAAGTCTTTGATGGCCCAGAGACTTCAACAACAGGAGACAAGTTCAGTTCAAGCCCTTGGAGAGTCTTCTCAAGCAGAAATGCACAAAAAGGTCCATTCTTTGTCCCCTTTCACAGGCAAAAGCAGCAACTGCAGGATAGCCCAACAAAGCACAGTCACAGGCAGGGGCAGCACTTATCCTCAGCTCTTCAGCTCTTCTCCTTGGCAAAGGTTCCTCTTGAATGCAGAAGTGATCTAATTTTCAGGGGTTTTGGGTACACTACTTATACTCCTTTCTGTCTTTGAAGTAGGCAAAACTCAACGAAAAGGCTATCTTGTTTGTAAGATCCTGCCTTGCCCAGGCCAGGCCCCAGACACACACCAGAGGGTTGGAGACTGCATTGTGTGAGGGCAGGCACAGTCCTTTCAGTGTGAGTGACCACTCCTTCCCTCCCTCCCAGCACAGATGGCTCGTCAGGATATGCAGGCTACACCCCAGCTGCCTTTGGGCCACTGTCTAGAGAGAGGTGCAAACAGCCCAACTGTCAAACTGACCCAGACAGGGAATCCACAAACATGCAGAGTCACAGAATGATTTAAGAAAGAAAATGCCTACTTTCTAAAAGTGGCCTTTTCAAACGCACAATCTTGAAACCAACTTCACTAAAAGATGTATACTTTTAAATTGTGAGTTCAGATACCCTCCACATTTCTGTCTGCTCCCAAAAGGAATCTGCATTTTAATCCCATTTAAAGGCACCCCCCATGTTAACCTATGAGAGAGATAGGCCTTGCAACATTGAAAAACGAATTTAGCAATATTTCACTGTCAGGACATGTAAAACACATAAGTACATGTCCCACCTTTAACATGGGGCAACATAGGGCCTACCTTGGGGGTGCCTTACATGTAAGAAAAGGGAAGGTTTAGGCCTGGCAAGTAGGTACACTTGCCAAGTCGAATTGGCAGTTTACAACTGCACACACAGACACTGCAGTGGCAGGTCTGAGCCATGTTTGCAGGGCTACTAATGCGGGTGGCACAACCAGTGCTGCAGGCACACTAGTAGCATTTGCTTTGCAGTCCCTGGGCACCTCTAGTGCATTGTACTAGGGACTTACCAGTAAATCAAAGATGCCAGTCATGGATAAGCCAATCTACAGTATAATTTCTATTGGGAGCACTTGCCCTTTAGCACTGACTGGCAGTAGTAAATTGTGCAGAGACAATAAACCAGCAAAAACAGACCTGAAAAAATAGGAGAAAGAAGGCAAAAAGTTTAGGGATAACCCTGCAAAAAGGGACATTTCCAACACAACCCCCTCCCAGCCTAAAGCCAGGGTAGGCCAATCAATACCTTCCTGGACTTCCCTGGTCAGGGTGATAGAACCTGGACAATAGCCCACTACTGCAGGAGCTCTTGCCAGTTCTACGCCTCTCTGAGCCCAGGGTGATCTCTCGGTCAACACTCTCAGGGCCCACTGACCTAACCTTGGGGGAACTCTTCTCCTCATCTGAGGACTCCATCTGTGTAGCACCCAACCTTTCCTTGCTAACAGATGCATCCCAGTAGGCAGACAGTACCACCAGAGCCAACAGTGTGATGTGGCCCATTCCACCCCTGGGGTCTGACTTCAGTTCCCCTCCTGGGGAAAACTCTGACCACAAGGATAACAACCAACAGAGGCCACTGACAGCTGTCAGAGTCAAGAGCCAGGCCCCAGGCCATCCTAGGGTCTCTAGCCTCTGAGGTTTTGTAAAGTGGGGCAGTAACTCCAGGTGACTTGCACCCTTTTTCCATTTCAACTCCCACCAGTCCAGGGGTGGTATCCTGAGACTGGCCACTCACCTTTGGTTCTGTACCCTCAGATTGAGCAGGCCCCTCCCTCCTCCTGTCCCTCTTGCCGGAATCTGGTATCTTCCACCTTGGAGTGGTACCTCCAGACAACTGAAGTGTGAGGGCGCCTCTGGGGTCCACCCCTCCCAGTTCCCCTGACACCTGGGGCAACTCATTCCCCAGAAGGCAGTCTATGGGCATCTGGGGACTGACTATGACCCGCCTCTGGGTTACCTCCCGACCCCACTCTAGGGATACCAGGGCCATAGGACAGAAGAAGTCCTGCCCATGGGCTGGTGTCACCCTACACACCTGGCCAGGGTACTGCTCTGGGGAGACAAACTTTCCACCATCATGATATGGCTAGCCCCACTGTCCCTCAGAGCAGTGACTGGGACCCCATTCACTGTTACTTGGTGGAAGTGACAACTCCCACCCTCGGGGATCACCAACTGATCCTATGAGTCAACTTCCCAACTAAGGGATATTATGGCATGGTCTATGACCTGCCCCTGGGGGCTACCTCCCCCTAAGGCCACATTGGCCACCTTGGTAGAGGGGCCACCAGTGGGGGTGTTCTTAGGACAGACAGAGTCCCCTTGCTTGTGTCCTAACTGGAGACACTCAAAGCATTGGGGTTAAAAATGGGGTTCACTGGGCCACCTCCCACCAGAACCTCCCCCCTTCCTGTCAGAAGGGACATGGGACCCTTTTTCTCCCTCTGTATCCTGGGACCTGTCTGCGTCCCCCTTGACTTCCCTCTACTTCGTCTGTTGGGGACCCTGCCCACCCTTGGCTGGGTCTCCCACATACATCTTCTTGTGGACCCTGGTACTTACCCACCGGCCCGCTTCCATAGCAAACTTTCTGGGGTCAGTAAGCTTACTATCGGTCAAGTGCTGACGCAGCTCTGCAAAACACAGACTAGACAAGTGTACCCATGTAATTAAGTTGTACAGACCCTGAAAATCTATCACATTACTGCCCTTCACCCAACCATCCAGTGCTCTGCAAAACGAATCTACACATTCTAACCAGGTCTGGGACTCAGTTTTCTTACTCTGCCTAAACCGACCCAGGTACTTGTCAGGAGTGAGACCATACCTAGTGAGAAGGGCCTCCTTCATGTCAGCATAGGTGAGGATGTACCCCTTACCCAAAGCTAGCACAGGACAGGACAATGCTTCGAGACCCTCACAAGTGGTGTCCACAGGCCACGGGTGCAGGCAGGGATGCCTGGTGATGACACTGGAGTCGATGGTGCTGGTGTCTATGGACCGGGGCTGCGGTGCATACCGGTGCTACGTGCATCTTGTTTGTAAGATCCTGCCTTGCCCAGGCCAGGCCCCAGACACATACCAGGAGGTCGGAGACTGCATTGTGTGAGGGCAGGCACAGTCCTTTCAGGTGTGAGTGACCACTCCTCCCCTCCCTTCCAGCGCAGATGACTCATCAGGATATGCTGGCTACATCACAGCTGCCTTTGTGTTACTGTCTAGAGGAGAGGTGTGAACAGCCTAACAGTCAAACTGTCCCAGACAGGGAATCCACAAACAGGCAGAGTCACAGAATGGATTAAGCATGAAAATGCCTATTTTCTAAAAGTGGCATTTTCAAGCTAACAATTTAAAAACCAACTTCACTGAAAGATGTATTTTTAAAATGTGAGTTCAGAGACCCTAAACTCCATATTTCTATCTGCTCCCAAAGGGAATCTGTGCTTTAAAGTTATTTAAAGGCAGCCCCCATGTTAATCTATGTGAGAGATAGGCATTGCAACTGTGAAATCCGAATTTGGCAGTATTTCACTGTTAGGACATGTAAAACACACCAGTACATGTCCTACCTGAAACATACACTGCACTGTGCCCATGGGGCTACCTGGGGCCTACCTGAGGTGTGCCTTACATGTATAAAAAGGGAAGGTTTAGGCCTGGCAAGTCAAATTGGCAATTTAAAACTGCACACACACACGCTGCAGTGGCAGGTCTGATCCATGGTTACAGGGCTACTAATGTGGGTGGCACAACCAGTGCTGCAGATCCACTAGTAGCATTTGATTTACAGGTCCTGGGCACCTCTAGTGCACTTTACTAGGGACTTACCAGTAAATCAAATATGCCAATCATGGATAAACCGACCATCAGTACAATTTCTGTAGGGAGCACTTGCACTTTAGCACTGATTAGCAGTGGTAAAGTGCGCAGAGACAATAAACCAGCAAAAACAGAGCTGAAAAGAATAGGTGGATAAAGGCAAAATGTTTGGGGATAACCCTGCCAAAAGGGCCATTTCCAACAAGGCACCTTCCTGAACAAAAACAATGCTGGGAAGCATTTTCCTCTTTCGATGTGTGCTGCAGGATGCAGCACACATAAAAAGAGGAAAATAAGATGGTAAAATAAAGATAATTCTCCTCTTTATGCCTCCCATGGGGAAGCATGATTTTTTACGCATTCCCAGGTTTACACGTCCTTGTAACTCTGGGAATGCATCAAAACCCATGCGTGTTGCATAAGAAAACCCACCGTAACACCCATGGAATGCCCCCTGATGCAGCGTAATGTAATGCAGTGACTTACACCAAGCGTTGCTTGCACCATATCTACGATGCCACGAAAAGCCATGCAAAGTGGCTTTGCGTGGTCTAATAGATATGGGTCTGCTCTCTGTGCTGCCAGTGCATCCAAAAAAATGGGGCTTGTAAATATGCCCCCGCCACGCAATATTCACAACAGCCCTATTTTGGAAAAGTGCATATTGCAATATTACCAAGCTTCTTTCTCGGTTGTATTTAAAATGTAAATCATTCATCGACCCTGGTGGCAACTTTGTAACAACAAAATGCATTTTTCTCTGGAATCCATTTTATATTTCGTTCCTAAGTCCAAGGGATTTTTAACATACGTCTGCGGTCTTCTTAACAGCTCGTGCTATGTTTAATTATTCATGCAGTGGAGAAGTACTAGAAAGATGAGAGGATTTTCATGTTTGTGGATTAGCTTTTCATGAAGGACAGGCTGAAAGGGTTTATTTGGTGCTAGGAGTGAGAAGGGCTCAATATTCGAATGACCCTAAGCGAGTATCCACACACAGCAAAGTCAGCAAGCACAGAAGTTGAACCGCAGTGACTGATAAAATACTTCCAGCAGGTAAAAGAAACAAGCACTGGCTGTTCTAAACTGTGACAATGCCGCAATTTTAGAGGCCGTTGTACAATATGGAAATCCATGTCATTGGTTAATAAGGAACCCTTGCATATGACCACTGTGTTAGTGTTTTCCACTTCATAGAAGCATCTTCAAGTACTTTGTCTTCGTGTATAAGTTTTTCTAATTCGCTGTGATCAGCTGAAGTGCAATACAAGCACAACAACCGCAAATCTTGGGTTTTGTTTTATCATTTTAGACCTAATGCTAGTGAAATATGTTTTTCTAAAATGTTATGTGTGCAAATGTTGCGTGGTTTAATGATAAATAAAGATCTGAAAACTAATGAGCATGACATATTCCGCTCAAAACGTTGTTATGATTGGCAGATGCTGTTCCTTATGTCTCTTTCTATTAACATTGGTTATTCCAGTTGGCCAGTTACAAACGTTTCTATTGGCTTAATTTGATCTCTTAAGTGTGTTGCAGTGTATCTTGAAACCAGTGATTGGCTTGGAGGGTGGACTATTAGGTTTAGTTGATGTATTTGCTGTCTTTATTTAACCGGTAGATTTCACTTTGTGCTTTTTTTCTCCTGAACTAATATCCTCCGATGTTCAAAACAACCTGATTGTTTGTAGTCAATGAGCCTTAATTTGAAAGAAGACAGATGCTGCTTTCTCTCAATTCCAAAATGGCACCGGAGCATTTCTAGATCACTGTTGCAACCAGTGAAGACACAGAAGTAGTGACAAAGTGATCCCATACCAATGTAAAACACTTTTAATCATTGCTTGCATATATATATATACATAATATTTACATTTGGACTGACTATAATGAGTGATCTTTATACATTTGATTAACTATGGTTAGCATATATTTTCGCATTCATTTAGCACGGCTTATAGAAGCCTTCAGATGGACGACTCCATTTCAATGAAAGTGCTGCATTCTTTCTTGCTGTGAATAATATTTCTCTAGTTTGAGGCACCAAGGGCTGCAGTGATATTATTAGTCTGAACTGTTATTGAAAAAAAATAAAGGTCATTTCTTGCAACTCACTCGCTGCACCTGTAAAGGAAAAGAGTCAGAGGAGAAGTTCTCCCTTTGTCTGATATCTTTGAAGGCTGCGAATTAAAGCTGCGTGTTGCTTTACTCACGTGAAAGGGGGTGACACCAAGCTCATCGTGATGTTTACATTTGATTGGTTGTTACTCTGTGAAAACCTGTTTAATTGTATCTCTTGGATATAATTTCATGTTTTAACTGTATGGCATAGACCTTAGCTAATTAGAATTGTTTCTGTCCTGTCCACCTTTGCAGGCGTCTAACACTTTTCCCACTCCCGAGACTAACTTCTCTTTATATTTCTGCTCATAGAGTGACTTTCTATAGTGAGCACATTTCTCTTTTTTTTTTACTTAAAACTTTATTTGGTTCTGTTTTCAATACTGTTTTTGCTGACACCTGCTGGCTGTGAAATCCCCAATTTTGTCCCCAACCTTAGCTTAGAATTAGAGGATTTCCTTTGGGGAAACAGCATCCACTAAAATGTGCATATTCTCTCTTTAATAGCTTGACTTTACATTTATTTTTTGACGTGCTGGGATTATATTCACATATGCTGCGTTCAGGTGATTATCAATTTATGACTAAAATGATTTGATTTGAAATTATAACTTTACTAATTTGTTAATAAACCTTTATGGTTTCTAAATGAACTCGTCTCTGTCATTATTTGGGGTAAAACCTGTTGTCATTGACATATCACTGAATTTATGATTTGAAGACTCAGTTTGAGATCAAGATCCATCCCAAAACACATAGTAGAGCTTTGAATTTGCACCAAGTTTGCATGGTTTTAACACCATCCTTATCATTCTGGTACCAGACGTCAGTGATGGACTCAAGGCTTTGTCAGATTCAGTCGGTGGTGTGATAAGCATGCACATGGGCAAAGCGGTTGCAGATATGTATGCATAGTGTAAATATAGACAGCAATATGTACATTGTACCCCTACCGATCCCACCCTCTTCCCCACAATCAAGAATTCAGTAATTTAATTCTGGAAATGGATAGACAAAGTGTAGGAATGTGGATTATTACTTGGGATGGTCAAGTGCCCATTTCAAAGGGTAAGGCCACACCTGACAAATGTTGCACAATTTAACCTAAATAAATAACAGTGAATCCAGTCTTTTTATTCTGGCAATGCATAGATAAAGTGTTACCTGCTAGAAGTCACAAAAATTAAACAAAATAGAGCTGTCCTCAATCCATATCAATGGGACACAAAGGAGTTAGGCTTACATTGAAGCCAATATATAAAGGGCCTCATTACGAGTTTGGCGGGTGGCAGTGGCTGCCTGCTAAACTCGTTGGGTCAGAAGACCACCAGTTCGGTTTTCTGCCCGCTGGCCCTATTATGAGTTTGCTCAGTCAGAAACTACCCACAACATTGCTGCTGGCTCGTAATCGAGCCGGAGGCAATCTTACGCTGCATTGGGTGCGACAGCACCTATCGCACTTTTCACTGCCTGTAATTTGCACAGTGAAAAGCACGACAGGGCTGCACATAAGGGCTCCTGCACTGCCCATGCAAAGTGCATGTGAAGTGCAGGGCCCCCCATGGACCCCTATGGGGCCCACTGCAACCCGTCTCCACCAGCTTCCTCATGGTGGTGGAACTGCCATGCAAAAGCTGGCAGACACAGGAGTCGTAGCGCTGCCCTGGCGGATTGAGGCCGCTGGCACTGTCAGGCTGTCGGCTGGCAAAAAGGTGGCAGTCGGATTGTAGCTCTTTTGCCACAGTTATAATGTGGCTGTCGGACAACCACATTGGTGGCGGTCCGACCGCCACCGAGAGTCTGGCAGTCCTAGGACCGCCAGACTAGTAATTAGGGCCAAAGTATTTAAACAGTGCCTAAACAGTAGACAGTGTCACAGAAAACGTAACATTTAAAAAATAAGAAAATGTTATGAGTAGTGTTGACCCTTTCTGCAGGGTCACCTCAGATTTTTGACTTACTTTGCTGAACCCATTTCTTTCCTTTGCTGAAGTTTTGTTAGGACCCTGCAAACTTTATCCCTGCTAACCACTTGTAAAGTACTTGTGCTCTCCCTTCTAGCCATGATAAAATTGACCTACACATAATTGATACATTTAATTGACTTATAAGTCCCTACTATATGAAACTACATGTACCCAGGGCTTCTAAATTAAATGCTATGAGGGGACCTGTAGCACTCTTTGTGTCACCTACTAAATCAACTTGTAAAACATGTCTGAGGCCTGACACAGTGGCCTGTAGTGCAATTTGAAAACTGACATTTCAACCATTAAAAAAGATCCTTTTGCCAAGCCTAAACCTTCCTTTTTAATACTTCTGAGTCACCCCTAAGGTAGGCCCTAAATACTAATAGAGTAAGGTGCATGGTAATTAAATTATCGGGTATGTATATTTAACCTTTTCAAGTCTTGACAGTGATAAGCTCCTAAACCAGTGTTTCACAGTTGTACGACTATTTCTCCCATAGACTAATACTGAATTACCTTATTACACCTACTAAGTGATAATTTCAGTTTTTGAACAAGAGAAGTACTTCTTCTACTCATTTAAGTTGTAATTTAAAATCCTCCTAAGTGGAAAAGTTGAATTTAAAGTTACTCTCCTGAGAATGCTACTCTTAGAAAATTGGCATTTTCCTGCCCAAACCCAATGTGCCTTTTTGTCCAGTGGCAAAGGGCACATTACTGTGCATGGCACTCAGGTGGTGTATTGTGTATTCCTTTCAGACATGGGGACAAAAGGGCCTTGGGTGTGGAGCAGGGTGTTCTTCACCTGATCATGAAGTGCTAGGGTTTATACCCAGCCCTTCCCAAGCTTCAAAGACCTCACTAAGGTCTGTACCTGCCCCTTCTTGACTTTTAAGGCTGCCTTCCTTGCCACTGACAAATGCAGCTCACACATAGGCAAACTTACCTGCCTTTGTCCTCCAAGATAGACTAGAACCAACCTCAGGAAAGGAGGAAGGTTAGATAAACCACAGTCTGGCACTGAATATAAGTATGAAAAACTCTGAACCGCTCATCAGAACACTCCTAGACCTGTAGAAGATTCAGGGGAGGAACTGCCTTGCTGTCTGAAGAGGGAGGACTGGACCTGCTTGATTTATATAGGAGTCAGTTGGCTGACTTACTGTTTGAACTACAGAGACACAATAAACTGTCAGAGGCATGTCCTGCAACTGCCCAGCTGACCAGCAACAACTGGACCTGTCTGAGCCCTGCTGCTCGCCTTTGCTGGAGTGGATCTTGATCCCCCAGAGGAGCCCTCCAGATCCTGGACTCTTGGCTGGTAGGCTGGTATCACAGTGTACTCCCCCTGCTTCAAAACATGTGAAAATGCTGACGTTTAGAGCTCTTTGTGAATGTAAGCGAGCTCCTCGCATCAGCAATGATTGCCGCGACTGCTGGCAATGCAAAGTTCCAATGTCAACCTTCTCTTTCTGTGAAATAGTGTCTGCCCGCATCTCCTAGCGGTGAGAAGCTGTGACCTGCCCCTTGCCCCGACAATAACTTCTGTGCAGCCCTTGCAAACACAAAGCTGTAGGTGCAGTTGATTACATTGTTATTATTTTGCTGTCATTCATTGTATTAAAATGAATGTCATCTATTTTTCTAAATTGATGGGGAGTTGTTTTTCTTGTTTTGTGATTTCACTTCATTACTGTTTGTGTGCTACATAAAGCCTCTCTGCTTTGTGTCAAGCTGCCAGAGGGTTAAGGACAAGTTTATTTAGTGACCTTTGTGGTTCATCATGACAAGGGTTAGGTTTATCACTTGAGTGGGGCTCCTACCCCTCTAAACTAATAACCAATTTCTTACATGTAGTTTATGACCAAAAGTTTAAGCCAGAGACGTGAATTTTTAAAGAACGAACATGCAAAGCACCCAAAAAAATAAAGTGTTCAATGTACATCAATGGTCTCAGTAGGCTAGGAAGAAGATGCAATTTCAGGCTGACTGCGATGGAGCTTGGGTCGGCCAAAGTCCAGGAGAAAGTCTGGAACTTAAAACGTTTGAAAATGTTTCCAAGTCCCACTTTTGAAAGGGACCATGTTCCTTTTTGAAGAAAGATTTGTACATTTCCTGTAAGTCCCAATGCAGAATAAGGCTGTCACTATTTGAGAAAAAAATATTTTCTGTGCAAGATGCTCCTGAAGCTGTAGCTGCTGCTGTGCATTCAAATGCTAGATACCTGAAGAAAGTTGGCCCCACTAGTACTTTGAAGCTTATGAGGTTTCTTGTTGAAAATGTTCTAAGTGTAACTCAGAAGGGGACTTCACTGTGAAACAAAATGTTTTCAAACATTTCCAAACTTTGTTCTGGTGCCCAAATAGCTTTGAGAGTACACTTCTAAGACCCACAGAAGCTCAGGAAAATGCTGTCAGAGCCTTCCATGGTCAACCAGAGGCCAACAGCGAAATACAGTCTCAGTCAAGTTGCCACTGGCCCACTGGGATTCTTCACTTCACAGTATTGTCTTTTTTAGCTTTTTATGTTCCTGAAGCTACTCAGATAATCAGTCCTATGATCTTTGGAGAGCTTTCTGCCCATGGATTTCGAGTGGAAGGGGGTTCAACCTACTCAGGTCTTTCTCACAGGTCATTGATGCCAGGTGCAGCAGGCTCATTCCACCTGGAATCTTTTGATCAGTCCAACTGTTTTCTGTGGAAGGCTGGGCGAGGGTCCAGCTTTGTATGGTTCACCAGGCCATGGGTGGGGGACAGCCTAAAATACTCCCAGTCCCTCTCTGACCACTGGAGTAAATGTTCCCATGCCATAGCCACCCTACATTTTCACTGCTTCCTGTTTACCTTACTGCAAACTGGCCCATAATTCAAAGTATGAGGGTAAATACAAGACAGCCAAATCTACAGACACACTAATCTTCGGTGCAGAGAGCTGGGTGTTTGTAGGGGAGTGTACTGTGGAAATTACTAGTTTCCTCACACATCCAACACCAAACTCCATTTTGAAGTAGGCCCTGGACTCACAACATAAAATGAGACAAATGTCTAGGAAAACAAAGCAAAGTCATTCAGTAACCAGATAGAAAATATGCAAAAGGATTGATCTGAGCCTGTTTGATCCCTTACAAATGTGCTAAGGTTCTACGTATGTCTCAGGGAGACCTATCATGCAGTATTTGACTCCATTGTGCTAATAGGAGGTGCAATAGCCACTACCCCCAATATTCTGGTGAGATCAGATGGATCATTCCTGCTCATTGATGTCGACCAGCCAGTCAAAGTAAGGGGTTTATTGTGTGGCTCCTGGAAAGGAATTCACACCTCATTACAGGCAGGGCAGAAGTTGCAGACTAAAGCTAATTAGCCTAAAATCGCTCAGGTGATGAAATGCATTATTGTCTTAAAGATATTCCCTAACTACTGAGAAAACATCTGACTTTACAATTAACTGGTCATTTAAAAACACCTAGGAAAAGGTCTTCAGCTTTTTCTGTAGATGTTTCCTATTGGATAGGCTGGAAATAGTGATTTAACCTGCTTTGCCATTTACCACTATTTTTATAGAAATAGCTAAAGCAAATGCGGTGAAAATAGCTTTTGGAGATGTATTTACTGTAAGTACATGCTTAAATTAATTTAGGCATGTACCACCTCTAGGCACCATGTATCCTACCTTATGGGCAATAAGTGCTTAGAAGTAGGGTTTTAGTTTAGGAGAGGTTATTTTATAAGTCTGTCTGCAACCTTAAGAGTTATGTTGGTTGCAGGGGACCAGAACTCAATGAAGGTCTGTGTCATATGTCGGTGTCACAAAGCGGATGGCACACTTAGTGCTTCTGTCCACATTTGACATTACATTTCTTATGCAATAGGCTCAGTTTTTAAACAATTTACATTTAAATATGCCAAATGGGGTTTTAAGCACATTTCAACTTTGTTTTAAAGGTCAGTGCACATACAATGGGCACTGGATAGCAGTGTCACAATTTTTTTTGAGTTCAGAATTACCAGCTGGTGTCCCACGAACAATAAAACACCAGTGCGACCATCCAAGGTGGGGGGGGTCTCTTTGCAAGAGAAAACAGAAGCATCTTTAAGATATTTTCTGCTGTAGAAGATCACATTCATTTAAATGGTATTCATTCCAAACTGTAGAATTCCTCATTCTGTATTTAGACAAAATATTGAGTTCAAATTGTTGGGAGACAGAAATATTGGAAAAAAATATTGCGATTCAAAAATATCATGATTCAAAAATATGTTTGTCATGAATATTGTTTTTTGGTTAGACAATATCATTTTAAGTAATAGTGTTGTTTTTTGTTTGTTTTCAGTAATGTAGTTGTAAAAAATATTGTTTTTAAAATTATGTCAATATGTTTTAGTCAATATATTAATTGTTTGTGTAATTTTTCTTGTATAACTGTTATTATTTTTAAAAAACAGTTTGTAGTTTTAAGTCATTTTTATTTTTTTATTAATTTTTTAACAGTAATTTAAAATGTTAGAATGGGTTGTTGGGTTTGTAGGAGATAGGGTGGGAATTAGGTAATAATTAATAAACAATCGATTATTAATTGATTGATTGAGTTATTGATTATTACTTATGTAAATTGTTTAATAGTAACTGTTCAAACAGATTTATTTTAGTTATATTTTATGTGTGGGCTCCTAGGTTTGTATCAGTATAGGGTGGGAAGTCAATTCAGTAATAATTAATTAACAGTTAATTATGAATTGGTAAATAACTATTTAATTGATAGGTAATTGAAATTAAATATATTACTAATTATTTTATCTTTTTGTTGGTAGTTAAGGAGGTTGAATTCATTATATGTAGATTGATTTTTTCTTTCGGTCTTTTTATTGATATGTTTACTTGTTTTTATTTTTAAAATATACATATGTATATAGACATTTTAATGTTATTTCATAATGTTTACATTAAGAGTTTAATAATTTTCTACATTAATATAGTTATTCATATATGCAATATAATTAAAGTGAAGAACTCAGGGGCAGCTCCTCCGCAATGGCGAAGGAGCGTCATCCCACTGGCTAAGAGCCAATAGCAGAAAAATAAAACAGTATTTCATGGAGGGGTGGAGCTGGGCCATGGAGTGAGGAGGAGGAGTGTAAGGCACTAGGTGTGCATGTGTGTTTGATTGGCTGTCAAACACACATGCACACTTAGGTTTCTCCAACCTGACTGTGTAGCACAGCTGGCTGGAGAAACTGCACACACCTCAGTGCAGTATCTGAGTGGCAGACCAAGCTGCTCAGACCAATCCCGACTCTTCTCTCATGCTAGGTATAGCATGAGAGCAATGATGGCATTGCTGGGGAGCCTGTGCCCGTGTCCCAGTGAATGCTGGGACATCAGAAGAGCAGAGGAGTGAGGTGGCAGGAGGTGACGGCAGCAGTAAAGGTAAATTTTTTCTTAATCATTTATTTCCCCCATTCCACCCTCCGTTGACATTTGCAGCAGCTGCGGCTGGAAATACTTTCCCTACTGTTGCTTAGACTGGAGTAGAAATACAAAATGTAACCTCTCCAAAGTACAACACTTTCCCTACTGGTGAACTCACTGGAGTAGGAATAGTAAATCTAACCCCTCTGAAGTCCAGCACTTTCCCTACTGTTGCACTGTTTGAAGTGATAATAGTAAATTTAACAGCTCCAAAGTCCAACCCTTTCCTTGCTTTTGCAGTGGTTGGAGTGAGAATAATAAATTTAACCCCATTGAAGTTTAGCATTATCCCTGCTGTTGCTAAGACTGCAGTGGGAATAGTAAATATAACCCTCAGAAGTCCAACACTTTCCCTACAGTTGTGCAGCCTGAGTAGGAATAGTAAATCTAACCCCTCCAAAGTCCAACATTTTCTCTACTGTTGCATATGCTGAAGTGGCATAATATATCTAATACTCCCAGACTCTCATGCTTCTCCTAAGGTTGATTAACTATACCATTTAGTATTATTTGTTTAGTGTTTTTATATGTTATATGATTTGGTTTAAAAAAAAATGTTTTTCATGTTTATAGTATTTTTTATATATGTGTTTTTTGGGATTTCATTTTTTATTTTATTTTTCTATTGGCTACATTAATTAATATGTTTTGTAACTTTTTCAGTTTTTTTAATTTCTGTATCTATTTTATGTGTGTGTAAATATAAATGTATATATGAAGATATGCTTTTTATAGTAGTAAATGTAAAATATTAAAAAATAAAATTATATATAATGTAGAATCTATATATTAATTCTGTCACTATATATGCATATATATTACATATATATATATATATATATATATATATATATATATATATATATTCACCTAAAAAATCAAAGGTAACAGGGACATCATAGTTAGGTTCTGAATGTACTCGTACAAAATTATAGAAATTCAGCAGTTAAAGTTAAAGTTATTTCAAGTAACTATAGCTTGCACCCTAAGGTAATTATAACACGCTACTTCACCATGCACAGTTTTCTTATCAATATTATGACTGCTAATGTTTCATTCATAATTTCAATGATGTTATAGACGTTTTTAAGAATGCTGTAATATCTGGGGTAATTAGCAGTGCATGGCGAGGGTGTGAGCTATAGTTACTAGGTCTGCAGGGGGCCACAAGGGCCCCCCCTGCATTTGGTGAAATACTTTGGCTCCAGGGAGGTGGCGGTCCCCGGGGTCCGGGAACCACCTACATACATAATCACCCAACCCCGCACTGCACACTGCCTTTCGCCATGCATGGCAGGATTGGATTTAAGCAGCAGTTGACACAGTTCCTTCATGAAATATTGTGAGTGAAAAAGGTAAGGATGCAAAAACCTCCATCAAGGATTACAGATAACTTTTCAACGTGGAAATGCAGAGAAAATGCATTTGCTTTGCCTTGGCCATGGGCACGAAGTTAGGTTGATTAGTACTTTATAAAAGTGGAGTTTTAATATGGGAACCTGCTTTGTTTGTATCTGAAAGTGCTTGCCACTGAGGTTTAATTTCTGTAAACTCAACATTGTGCCATAATGAATCCTACCATGCATATTTATCCACTTTTTTCTGTAAAATGTCTACACGATTGGAATACATCGACTGGCTGATTAGAGTGTGATACCTCCTTGGGTAACTGTATAGTGCATCTCCTATACTAAAGCTGTGTAAAGGATATTATAAATGTCTGCAGTGATCTGGTGTGTTTGTAACTTTGCCAGTGTGATTTTCCTTGAGCATCTTCATCAGATAGTTTTCAAGGTAGAACTGCAAATTATTTTTATTTTTTTATTTTTTGGGGGACTGCGGGTGGAGCCTCATGGCCTCTGCGGTCCAAGATGGCTCCCAACTGCTGAAGGGAGCTGGCATTGCTCCACTCCTGCAAGCAGGGAGCTGCTTTAAGCAGCAGCTCACTGCTTGTGAGAGCAATGTTTTCTTCTCTTTCTCTGCACACAAATCTTTGCGTGCATAGAATCAGATGACATTGGTTGCTTGCAGAAAGCAAAGTTATGTTTGGTTTTGATTGGTGGGAGCTGTCAGCTCCCACCAAGCAAAAGCAAACAGCTCTCTCCTTAGGATGGGCACCTTGGGAGGTGGCAGGAGCCGGCCCAGGGGGGTGGCAATCTCCAGGGCCATCTAATGCTCCATGAAAGGGGCTGTGCAGCTTCCCTCCATCTGTAGAGTTTAGCCCCGGGGAGGTGGTATTCCGCGGTGCTGCGGTGCTGGAGTTCCACACTGGACCTCATGGTTTACTTCCATTTAAGCCCAGGTGGTATCAGTCCTCAGGGCCCAGAGTGGGCCATGTGTCTTCCACATAATATTCAAGCAATAATTTGTATCTTAGCGCCCGGGGAGGTGGGTGATGGTCTCCAGGGATATCATAAGCCCTAGGAGGGGGTCTCTGTGCACCCCCCATCCCATTGTTCAGCCGCTAATGCCCCCGGGACCTGGCCCAATAAAAGAAAAGGGTGTGAGAGCCCACTTTTTAAAAACAAAAGAAAATCTCAGAAAAATCTGCAGATCTGCCTGTGGATTTTTCTGATTCCTTTTTTTAAATGCATTTGAGCCCTGGTGGGGGTCCATGGGGACTCCAGCACCATGGCTAGGGGCTCTGGGTATCCCTACCATGGCTCTGTTTCTTTTGTTAATGTTTTTTGTGGGTCTCAGCTGAAGCTAAGCCCCAAAATGGCTGCCAACACTTCCTTGTTGAAGTGTTAGCAGCCAATCAAATATCAGCACAGGAAAAGTTGATTGTAAGTAGGATCCGCGTCTCTATATCTATGTTTTTTAACCTTTCATATATCATACACTACTAACACATACACACGAAATCCCAAAAAACACATTCTGTACACCATGGTCTAGCTTCCTGCCAAATTTGATATAATTCCGTTCAGCGGTTTGGGCTGTAGGGGTGCCTAAAGATCCTATGGAAAAATAAATGGTAAAAATGTGTTAGGGACCGCCCTTTCTCTTAGCCCTGCTTGACTGATCACCCTGAATCTTTCAAGACAGTAGCTGAACCAAATGAAGTATATGTTTAGAACATTTCGTTAAGATTCATCAAGTGGTTCCAGAGTTATTGGCAAAACAAAAAACACTCTTCCTATGGAAATTAGGTCCTGACTATAACTACCTATTGGCGGTAGTTTTGTTTATATATATATATAAATATATAAATATGTAAAGCAAGGGCTGAGAAAAAGGGGGGAGTTCAAAAAGCTGTATTTCCCATGTTAATTTCCATAGAACATTTGAACATGACTTCAGCCAGAAACGCTGGACGGAATGACACCAAATCTGGCAAAAAGTTAGTTGTAGATACGCAGATTGTGCTTTTAGTTATTTGGTGTAAATCTGTCCAGCAGTTTAGGAGCAATTGAACGAAATCCACATTTGTGTATCTCTGGTCACAACAACTTGGTGAATAATAATGAACTTGAGCACATAGCTACAGAGCTCTGACTGGCTACCAGGAAGTGTTGGCAGCCATCTTGGGACTCGGCTTTAACCGAGTCCCACAAAAACGTAAAAAAAAGAGACAAAGGGCCAAAGTAGAGTCACTCTGACCCCTTAGTTCTGGTGCTAGGGTCCCAGAGTGACCCACCTGGAGCAAAAAACTTTTTTTCACATTTTTCCCTCAAATTTGTGACAGTGTTGCAAATCAGATTTTTTTTTTTTTTTTAAGTGCTTGGTTTTTACAAGCCCCTGGGTGGGCTAGGTCTAGGGGTATTGACATTTTCTATGAGGGGACGCCACCTAGTGCCCCCCGCAGTCCCGGGGACTGTCACTACCCTGGGGCACTTGTGAAAATGTAATGCAGGGGAGCCTCCCGGCCCCCCACAGCTTCATGGTCTGCCACCTCCCTGGGGCACAAAAGTAAGATTGAAGAGGGGGCACCATCTGGCCCCCTGCAGCCCTGGGGACCACCATCTTCCCAGGGCACTTGTGTAAATGGAATGGTGGGTGCCCTGTCCCCCCACAGACCCTAGGACCACCACCTCCCCAGGGACATATATTAAATTGAGTGCCCCGGGGCACAAAAGTAAGATTTAATGGAGGGGGTACCCAGTCCACCTGCATCCCCGGGACCGCCTCCTCCCTGGGCTATTTAGATGTTGTAGGGGGGTCATGTTGCCCCTCTAAAGGAGCCATTATTGGCTCTTGGGCCATGGGGACCGCCACACCAAGGGCTGGCTTCTGCTATGTCCCGGGGGCCCACCACCGACACTTAGGTGTTTGCTGTGACTTGGCAGGAGCTGACACCTCCCACCAAGTCAAAACAAACACTCTGCCTGAATGAAGTGAGAGCTGTCAACCAGCTATCACTTTATGAGAGCTGAGGTTGCCTCTGTTTCCCTGCCTGCAGAGATGCAGACAGGGAAACTTAGTAAACTGCTCTCACAGTGTTAGCAGCTCCCTCTCCTTGTGACAGCAATGCCAGCTCCTATAAGAGGTAGGGAGCTGGGCTGGGACTGCAGGAGCTTTCAGGCTCCCCCGTGGTCCACAACATTGTGACTGGGTGCCCTGGGGGGCACCCATGTCACATGGCTCGGCCCTGGGGTTGGGGCCCCCAGGGCCAAGATCTGCTTGGGGACGGGGCGGTTTGGCCCTGCTCCTCCCCAAAAAAATATTTAGGCTGGGCCCCGGAGGATAGAGTCCCCAGTGCCAAAATCGGCCTGGGGAGGGGGCTGCAGGCAAGTGACTTTTTGGGTTGTAGGCTTTTGTGCTTGTGGATTTGATTTATGGTGGAAGAGATGGAATTCCTTCATGTTAGAAATTGGGGTACTGGTTGACTGGGGAGTGAGCCCTGGTCAAGCTGCAACCACAGTCCTAGTAAGGGCAAAACACAAGCAAACCCTAAATTAACATGTTCTCAACCACCTGGTTGCTTGGCACAGAGCAGTCAGTCTAAACTTAGAGGCAATGTATAAAGTATTTGTGCAACATTTCAAACAGGGAAACAGTGAAAACACTGCATAAAAAAGATGCCACACCAACTTAGGAAAATAAAGCTTAAAATCATAAATAAAACAAAACCAAATTGGCAAAAAACCCAATCAGTAGAATAGGGGTATTAATTTTTAAATAATAAACTGCAATATAGACTCTATCAGTGTAAAGCATCAAGTGTGGCTTTCTGGCTGCACTGCACTAGGTAAAATTCAAAAGTTTAGGATGACCCAGGGTGAGAGCTGGTTAGGTTTTGCCCCGCTGATGGTTTACCTTCTCATGTTTTGTGCCAAGAGTCCTGTTCGTGTTGGAGAAAGTCAAGAGGTGCAAGAAGCGGCACAGGTGGCAGACAGTGTGGTGCGAAGAGAAGGAGGGCTGTAGCCTCATGTTGGCAGTCCTCCACAGGCAATTGATGCTTGGTGTGCAAAGAGACGGGATGACAGTGGCTCATGCTGAATTTTGGTGTGAGCAGAAAGGTTCTGATGTGAACTGACCCGTTCACAGTCACAAACAGCCTAATAAATTGATTGAAAGAACCTGGGTGCCACACCAAAGGTCAAGGATCTGAGAGGCACCACTTGGAGGTCAGCGATGTGCTGAAGACCGGTGCAAGAGTTGTTGGGGAGCTTTTTATGTCCCTGAGGCTTAGCTCAGGAGGCCAGCAGACTAACCCTTTGAGCCACTCTGGGGTCCTGGGTTCAAGATAAAGTTGCAGGTCCAGTACTTCTTCCCCAGGCAAGAAGGCAGCAGGTCAGCAGAGCATGGCTGCAGTTTCTTTAGAGCAGCAGTCCAGCAGAGTGGCAATTCTTATAGCAGCATAGCAGCCCTTATACCTAACAGAGAATCCACAGGTCCAGAAGTGTATGAAGGGTTTGTATCCGAGGTCCTTCTTTTATAGACAGTTGTGTCTTTGAAGTGGTTAGAAGCTTCTAAAGGCATGCCTTTCAAGTGCAGAGATGTCCTGCCTTTCTGACCCTCACACAAGGCCAACTACAGGGAGTATGCAGCCCTTGTGTGGAGGTAGGACAGCTCCTTCCTCCCATCCTGCCAGTGATGGCCCATCCAGTCACACCTAAGCTACCATTGTGTGTAGTTGATTAGAGGAATACACAACACCCAACTGCCACCCACACCCAGTCATGTGACTCAGAGACAGGCTGCAGGCACCAAATGTCTAAGACAAGAAAATGCCAACTTTCTAAAATACTTTCATAATTGTAATTTAAAATCTGACTTCACCGTAAATTAGGATTTTAAATTAGGTTTCCAGAGACACCAAATTGAACTGCTTATCTCTTCCCACTTGGAAATTACACCTATAGAATGCAATAAGGCAACTCCATTGTTATCCTACGGTAGAGATATGCCTTGTAGTAGTGAAAAACAAATTTAAGAGTTTTCACTACCAGGACATGTAAAACTTAAAAGTACATGTCCTACTGTTTAAATACATTGCATCCTTCCCTCTAGGCTGTTCAGGGCCCAACCTAGGGGTGACTTGTAGGTATTAAAAAAAGGGTTGGCCTGAAAAAAGGGTCATTTTGGCAGGTCAATATGGCAGTTTAAACTGCACACACACACTCTGTAATGGCAGGCCTGAGACATATTAAAGTGCTACTTAAAAGGAGAGGCACAACCAGTACTGCAAGCCAACTAGTAGTATTTAATTTACAGGCCGTGGGCACCTGTAGTTCCACTTTTCTAGGGACTTACAAGTAACTTAAATATGCCAGTTGGGGATAAGCCAATGGTGCCATGCTTTAGGTAAAGAGCACACGCACTTTAGCACTGGTCAACAGTGGTGAAATGTGCAGAGTTCTGAGGCCAGCAAAAACGAATGCAGCAACATCTCAGGTCTAGCACTCCATGTAAGCATGGCACCGTCCTTCTAGGCACATATTGGACATGGTGGCAACGTGCAGGCTCCTTGGCTTATTCTCCAGAATACTCACTCACTATAACTGTGCTGGTGGATGATTTTGTGCTACGGAGTCCCGAGTCACAAAGTCCCAAGTAAATGGGCTTTGTATTTGCACAACCTAGCTGTTGTCTTCTGCCTTCTGTTGCCCCTTGCTGGTGGTACCTTTAGATGTGCCTCTTACTTTGTCTCTGGGTAACATCGGCTCTGCATACTGTATGCAAGATAAAATTGAAAATCAAAGATGGCTTCCACGGACTTCTAGGTTGTGTATGAAAAGAGAAGACAGCAAGTAGATTTTCATGATTGTAATTTTAGGTTTATTGCCTATTAGCAGTAATTCCGTCTTCTTGTTGTCAGACATCAATGGTTGACACACGTTCTCCTTGATTTAGTCAGAGCTGCTGGTCATTTATTGGCTGTCCCCTGTGCCTTTGATATGTAGCTACAGCTGTATCATACTCTTGATGAAGCTGAAATGAAGGTTTTACATTTATTAGCGCATAAACGTAGAGTGAAATAATCATGTGTGACTTTAACCGAACTAATAAAGATTGTACGGGGACAAAATGTGCCCTTAGAGTAGTTTGCCAACATTTATAAGCGTGCTTTATATAACGTGATGTATTAGAAATGTACTAATCCGACATAATCATAAACGTGTGCTACGATTTGCTTGTTTGAAATGTTTTAGCTTAGCCTTACTTTAGTGCAGGCTTCGGCCTAGTTGCCTGGTCTCACGGTTTAGATGCTCGTATTTTTCCAATGTGCTAATAAACGTGTATTTTTGCTTGAAGCTGTACTTTTCCACTGAGATCGTCCACATGCTTATCTTAAGGTTTCGTGCCAGCCTGGCATTTTTCTCTTTGCTCCAAGGTCAATCTGCAGGTGCGGACAATGGAAGCTCTGAAAGTGAGTTAATTGGTATAAAATGTTGCAACTTGCGTACCCGTCTCCAAGGATAATGTATGCTTAAGTAAAAGCTTGAGAACTGTTGTTTTTGATTGGACTATTTGAAGCCAACCTATGAACCCTCCAATGGAAGACCCTACTGGATTTGAACTGTTGTCTATTTATACCAGGTGCACGAGAAGAAAGTAGCCATTATAGCCATTACAGCTATTACGGCTATTACCAGCCCGATACCCGCCATTTTGCAGGACATTGCAGCTATTATGGCCCACCTTGCTGCGACGCCATTTTGAAAGAGACTTTGATGCTTTCTCTAATCGAGAGAAAGAGACTTTAAATGATTCTTACCCTAGAGACTTTAACTTTGATCCCTTTGCATGAAGTAGTAGTTTTATCTTGCCGCCGTGAGGCAATTGCCCCGTCCACCCCTGCCCCTTTGCCCCGTCCCATGCTGATCGAGAAGCGGTACCTGTGAGACGAAGACTTCCTTGAATGCTGATTGTAATTGGTAAATATGAAAGGAAATTGTACAATTGCATTGTGTTTCTTTTAGGTAACCAACTGCTGATTTTTGACAAGAGCCCTAGCTAGGAGTTTTTCTAAATTAATGTTGCTAAATTGTTTTGCATGAAGTCCCACATGCCGATGCTAATTTGAGGTTAGGTGAGGATTCCTTTTGTTGCACGATGCAATTTGAGACCTTGTTATGCTGACTAAATGTATGCAATAAGTTCATTGCAGATTATAGTATTAGTGATTTGCATTGCTATTATCGAATGCCTTGTTATTCGAATGCTACATAGATTGCATCTTTTCCACCGTTATGGACAGCTATTAATGTTCATTTACGTTTATCATTTGGTGTTGAGACACATCTATATTGTGCTAGCTTTGTTAATATAGGGAAATAAATTCACTAACTTTGCAATAAACTGGTGTGGTTATTCCTGACTGAAAGGTCAGGGTTCGCCGAAATGTATTCTGGATTAATTGTTAAGTGTTATGTTGATCAGGGTATTGCTTATGTTCGTTATTGATTATTGATTTGATAAAATTGACTGGTCTCGGGTGAAGAGAGTCCCACTTAGCCAAAAGATTCATCGGCCTAAAGAGCGTCCAAGTACAGGTAAATTATTAGTACGGAACGCTCTATCAGTAGATGGTAGCAGAGGACGATTTCGCCTTTTGGGACTCCGTACCGTTAAAGTACATGGTGTTGAATTAACGGTTTCGACTTTTGAGATCCCACTCGAGAAGTTGAATTAGATTTTTCTTGGGTAAAATAGATTGACAAAATGATGATGGGCTAGGTCCACCGCGACTTTCCCGGGATCTCGGAGCTTGCGAATGGAGAGAACGGAGGTGTGAGATCGGCGTTGGCGGTACTAGTGATGGTATGAGTGAAGTTAGGGTTTTCCGCTTGCACAGCTTATTGCCGCAGATTGTTTGAAAAGGTTACGAGGATTTTAGAGAATAGCGGAGGTGCGACTCCGAGTGTAGAAGTAGGGAAGTCGTCGAACTCCATAGAAATAGCGGAGGTGCGACTCCGAGTGTGAGAGTAGGGAAGTCGTCGAACTTCATGTGCATGTGGGGCTTCGTGCATAAAAAGGTCCACGTGGTTGTTGTTGTTGAGACGGGCCCTGCGAGGTCAAGAGACTCCGGAGTATGTTGAAAAGTGTATGAGACACTTGTTTTATGTTGTGGTCTGGTCGGTTTAGTAGGTTGATCGGGCGTGGTCAACGAGTCGGTACGTGTGTTAAGAGAGTGAAAGAAACTTCGACTTCGGGCTCTGACAAAATTCTAAGTGCACTAGGATAGATCATTGACAAGTTGAGAGTAGGTCTGCGGGTCAGATTTGCTTGCGAAAGTGGGGACCGAGAAAGATGGAATAACTGCAGAGGCTAGTGAAAAATCCCTAAGGTCCTGAAGCGATTGTGTTACCCTTCCTGTAGTAAACCGACAGATCTGTTTTATTATAAATTTTTGGTAGCTCGCGATACATGCAAGAAGTTGTTACGAGAGGAGCTGAGTGAAGGAGGACTAGCCGCGAGGCTTTGTCAGCCGCAGTGGGTGTGAGTGTGACGTCACTAGGAGCCGCGCTGGGATAGGTTGGTTGCAGAGAAGGGTCGCGCACGGATTGGACGCAGTCCGTGGGGCTCGATTGGAAGGGGAAAGGCAAGCGAAGAGTATTCCGGGAATTAAAGTCACCTATTGATTACATTTTTTTGTGTGAAATAAAAGACGAGAAAATGAAATTTTTTAAAGCATTAAAGAGTGTGATGAAGGGGGAGTCTTACATTAAAGCGAGCGTAGGAGAGGAGACGCCGCCCGAAGGCACACCAGCTTACATTGTAATGGAGGAAAAGGGGGTAGCTCCGTGCCTTTGGCTAAAGCAATGGCACAAGCTGACAGAGAAACATGGGAGCGTAGCATTCCCGATCCATGGGACATTCAATATAAGGATCCTAGAGAATTTGAGATTTGCGATGTACGACATGAAGGTACCTCCAAGGCCAGCACAGTTTGAGGCTCTAGCGATTTGGGAACTGATGGCTAGACAGCAACAGCAAAATAAGTTTGAGACCAGGATAAGGAAGGTAGAAAAGACACTAGCGGACGCTAGGTGGGATAATGCACAGAAGGTGTGGAGGTCAGATGTATTGCAGGGGATAAAATTGTTTCCCGCAATTACTAAGGAAGAAGAGGAGACAGGTAAGAAAGCTACCTGTAAGACAAACAGGAGGTGTTCCAAGGATAGAGAGGACGAGGAAAAGTTGAGAAGAGAAGAGGAGTTAGAGGATGAGGAGTTAATCATGCAATTGCTGAACGACCGTCCACCACCTTATGCAGAGAGTGGACAAGGTCCAAGTACCAGTTCTGCCCCTCCGGCACCGGTACAGAACTGTGAAACTCAGAGTTCAGGAGCAGCATCGGGATCTAAGGACCCGAGTTTACTGTTCACCCCGCAGATACCGCAGGTTAGGAGAATATATCCAGATGTGCCTATGTTGAAACCAGCAGAAAATTATCAGCCGCAGGTCCCAAGGTATTACAGCAGTGACAACAGTACGGGAATGGTTCTAGACCCGACTGTAATGGGAGTACAGAATGGTCACAACCCAACATTGGCACAAGCTGAATCAACCCAGTTTTTGATGCCTCAAAAGCAGATGCAGGGGGGAAACGCACATGCTCAGATGACGGGGAGTCAGATGGGCATGCCGGCAATGATGACCCATAGTGTGGGAATGAACATGTCTCAGAACATGGGGAATGGACAGAACCCAGATGCGATATCACTACCCATTACTGTAGGTCCACCGGTACCTTTGTACAGTCAGCCTAATTTGGGTATGAGCGGCCAGGGATCAATGCTGCAGAATGGGACAGAAAGGAGGTGCATAGAAAACACTCCAGGGATAACTCCGATAGCGGCTCAGCCAGCTGGATCTGGGTCCTTGATGGAGTTTAGTCCCATATGTGCTCAGTCAACACTGGTGAGGTCGAGTCCCCCACTGGTGATACCGCTGTCATCGAATACTGAAAAGTTGCCGCAACCATCAATGGCAGTCGATGTGAATGCTACACTGATGGGGTTGAATGCGCAACAGCTGACACAGTGGTTCAACAGTCTGAATTCCACACAAAGCTCAGCCAGTGGGAAGGGAGAAGACTATCTGAATAGGGTCAGGTTGAACATGGAAGCACAAGAATTGGTGGAAGGGACTATGGGTGTGAATAGGTTAGAGTCCTACTCGGAAGAAGAGCTGAGATATCTATGTCCCAGGATTACGAGAGAAGTGAATAAGGTACATAAAAGCTTGCAGGAAATAGCTGACAAAAACGGGGTGGATATAGACAAGACAAAACACTTGAGCAGGAGCTACAGATTGGATTTTGGGACCACAGATTTTGAACACATGAGGTCAGCAGGCATGAAGGCGCACCTTAGAGAATTGCTGCAGAGTGCACAAGTGTGGAGGTGCTTAGACAAATGGGAAAGTTGATGGGTAAAGAGAAAGGAAAAGAGGAAAGACAGTGTCCCAGAGCTCAACGAGAAAAGACCGCAGAGTAGTGATGCAGTAACCATGTTACCAATGAGGGAGACAGCAGGGGGAAAATTAATACATGTACTATGGCACAGAAGCGACATTCAGTCTTTTACGGATGATTTTCCCAAACTGAGAGAGAAACCGATTGAATGGTATCAACAGACTGATAGGTTTGTGAAGCTTGCAAAATGTTTCTGGGAAGACCTGAACACTCTCTTTGAGATTGTGGTTCCGGCAGATTTGTGGGAGGATTGCAAAAGAGCTGTAGGTTGGCCGACAAGTGAACCAGAGAGAGACATGTATACCGGTGCACCATCACCTATGGTGATGAGCTTGTACTATAAGGTGATTGAGCATTTGAAGACGAAAGTTGCCGCGAAAAATGTGGATTGGCAGAAGATTGATCGAACTGCCCAAGAGGCTAAAGAGTCGATTCATAGTTACTATGAGAGGTTGTTGAAGGCGTTCAAGAACTACAGTGGCATTGAAACAATAGAGGCGAAGGACATGCTTCATTTTGTGTTTAGATTTGTGGAAGGGCTGAGACCAGAGATAAGTCAGATGATAAAGTCGCATTTGATTTGTTGGCAATCGAAACCTATTGATGAGGTGTTGAATTATGCGAAATACTGTAGCGACGAAATTGAAGTGAAACAGAAAAGGTTGAAGGAGAAAGTGATGATGATGCAACTTAAAGCAGCTCAGACAGGTCTGCAAGGTTTGCAAGGGATGCAAGGGTTCCAACAGCAGGTACCGCAACCGCAGCCGCAGTTGCAGGGAAATATGATGTTTCAGCCACAGGCGAGAGGCAGAGGCAGAGGAGGTTTTGGGAATAATGGTCCGGATTTGAACACTGTTGTGACTCCGAATGGTGTGCAGGCTTTGAAAAAGGTGATGCCGTGTCACGTGTGCGGAATTGTCGGTCATTAGAAACGCGAGTGCCCGATGGTGGTGCAGGAAGGTGCAGGTGTTGGTCAGCAAAACAATGATGTCAATGCATTTCAGACAATGAGGGGACAGAAAATGAGAGGTCCAAACCCAAATTTTCAGACCATAAATCAGTTGCAGGGATTACAACCTATGCAGCCGCAGCAGATGCAGATGCCTCGTATGCAGATGACGCAAATGAAGCCAATGCAACAGCAGTTTCCCATGGTACCTAATCAGCAAATGCAAATACCTTTGGCACCAATGAGTCAGCAGCAAGTGATGGTTCCTCCACAGGTCTCGGGTCAGGTAATGAATACAAATGGCACCGTACAACAGTTCCCATTACACAGTGAGAGTGGAATAAACAATGTATGGGAGAGTGAAAGTTCAGGAGAGGAAGGAGATTGTGTGCTTGCAGCATCCTTGGAAGTTGATCAAAAGGGTCCATATGTAGAGGGAAGAGTCATGGGTCATCATGTTTCATTCTTGGTTGACACAGGAGCCACATGTTCAACTGTTAAGAGCATTGAAGTACCGAATTTGCCACTCTCAGGGAGAACAGTTCAAGTGGTGGGAGTAGCAAACAGGCACCTGACGAACCCAATCACAGATCCAGTACCAGTCAGCATCGGTAACTATCAAGGGTTACATAAATTTGTGGTATGTGACTCAAGCCCGATAGCACTGTTAGGGAGAGACCTATTGTGCAAATTGGGATGTTCGATTATGTGTTCGAACGAGGGAATAAAAATTCAGACGAGCAGTGATGGGGAAGAAGAGGACAGTGTAGAGGGGGATGAGATGGAAACTGTCGATGAAGAGTATCCTCTGATTTGCCTTTTCCCGATGATAACTGAAGAAGATATTCCAGCCGAATTACGGGAAACAGTCGGAAAGGAAGTGTGGGATATGACAGGGAAAGAGGTGGGATTGATGAAAGGAGTGGAACCAGTGAAAGTGACTGTAAAACCCAATGCAACCTTTCCCCAGACCCCACAATACCACATGGCGCAAGACACCCTCATGAAAGTTGCCCAACTCATTGACGAATTTGTAAAACAGGGAGTACTGAAAGAAGTGTTAAGCAGTCCATGTAATTCACCAATCATGGGACTAATAAAGCCAAGTGGAAAGGTCCGAATTGTGCAGGACTTGAGGAAAATAAATGACATCATAGTCAAGTGTTGCCCTGTCGTACCAAATCCAGCTGTGATAATGTTTCAAGTCCCTTGCGATGCCGAGTGGTTCTCAGTCATCGACTTGTCACAAGCATTCTTTTCGGTGCCTCTTCATGAGGACAGCCAATTTCTCTTTTGTTTCAAATTCTTAGACAGAGTGTACAGTTGGTGTCGAATTCCTCAAGGGTTTTCTGAGTCACCGTCAATATTCAATCAGATTCTAAAGAAAGATTTGGAAGCATTAGAATTGCCATTCGAGTCAACCCTAGTACAGTACATTGATGACTTACTGATTGCATCAAAGACAGAAAGTGGCTGCACAGCCGATACCATTGCTCTGTTGAACCATTTGGGAAGGAATGGACACAAGGTGTCTCCTTCCAAGTTGCAGTTCTGTCAGAAGAAAGTGAAATACTTGGGTCACCAGATAGAGAAAGGGTCACGGAGAATAATGAAGGAAAGAATAACAAGTGTACTTCAAATGAGTCCACCAAAGACAAGGAGGGAGGTGAGGAAGTTTTTGGGAATGGTGAGCTACTGTCGCCAGTGGATTCCCAACTTCTCAACTCTAGCAAAGCCTTTACTGAAACTGACCCAGAAGGATGCCTTGGATCAAATTGAGCTGAAAGGAGATGAGATGGATGCTTTTGTTGAATTGAAAGAATGCATGTGCAGGGCTCCAGCTTTAGGTATGCCTGATTACACAAAGCCTTTCACATTGTTTTGTCATGAACGTGATGCATGTTCTTTGTCTGTCTTGACTCAAGCCCATGGTGGCATAAACAGACCAGTAGCGTATTTTTCAGCTACTTTGGATCCGGTCGCAGCAGCACTTCCAGGGTGTTTGCGCGCCGTAGCAGCAGTTGGTATCAGCCTCACTCAGAGTGAAGGAATAGTGATGGGACACCCAGTAACAGTCATGGTCCCTCACTCAGTTGAGATACTTTTGACCCGCTCCCGAACGCAACACATGACTGGAGCAAGACTCACAAGGTATGAAACGATAATTCTGGGCTCACCGAACGTGCAGCTGAAAAGGTGCACTACGTTGAATCCAGCAACCTTGCTTCCTGGTGAAAATGCTGAAATTGAGAACGTTGAAGACGTCGAGCATGACTGCCTTCAGGTGACTGAATTTTGCACAAAACCCCGACCTGACATCAAGGATACTAAACTTGATGAAAATGACCAAATTGTTTTCGTTGATGGTTCATGTCTAAGAGATGGGATGGGAATTTTGAAAGCAGGATATGCTGTATGTACTGTAACAGGTGTCTTGGAAGCGTCCTGGCTTCAAGGAGTCTATTCTGCACAAGTAGCAGAACTTGTAGCCCTTACAAGAGCATGTCAACTGTCTGCATTGATGAAAGTCACCATTTACACTGATAGTCAGTACGGGTTTGGGATTGTGCACGACTTTGGACAACTATGGTCACAGAGAGGTTTCCTGACTTCTTCAGGATCCCCAGTGAAAAACGGGGAGAGAATAAGGGAATTGTTACACGCCATTCAAATGCCAGCCGAAGTTGCAGTGGTAAAGTGTAGTGCTCATACAAAAGGACAGGACTATGTTTCTCTGGGAAATGCATATGCGGATCAAGTCGCAAGATTTTGTGCCTTGAACTGTATATTACTCAGAGATGAATGGAATTCGATAAGTGAACCAGAACTCGAACCAGCTGAAGCATTTGCCTTGAAGGTCGTAGATACAATAGATGAATTAAAAGCATTACAGAATAACGTCAGGGAGGATGAAAGAGATTCCTGGATTAAATCACAATGTATAAAGAGACCAGACGAGTTATGGGTTTCAAATGAGGGAAAATTTGTTTTGCCAAATAGTCTCTTATCACAGCTTGCGCGGTTCTATCATGGGCAAGCTCACCTAGGGAGAGATGCCATGATAAGATTGTTCAAAACTGATTGGTTTAACCCCAGATTTCGTCAAGCTGCAGAAGCAGTTTGCCATCGATGTGTCACTTGCCAGCAGATGAACCCAGGAAAGGGAACAGTTGTGAACGCGAGCCACATTGGCAGGGCCAGTGGCCCATTTAGTAGGATGCAGATGGACTTCATTGAGATGCATGTGCATGGAGGTCTAAAGTATGTGTTGGTGATTGTGTGCATTTTTAGTCACTGGATTGAGGCATACCCCACACGTAGAAATGACAGCCTTACAGTTGCAAAGCTATTGTTGAGAGAGTTGATACCACGTTTCGGATTCCCGATCTCTTTAGAATCAGATAGGGGAAGTCATTTCAATAACGATGTGATAAAGTTACTTTGCGAAGCACTGAACATTGAGCAAAAACTGCATTGTAGCTATCGCCCTGAAGCATCAGGACTGGTGGAGCAGATGAATGGTACACTGAAATCAAGAATGGCGAAAATATGTGCATCGACAAATTTGAAATGGCCTGACGCATTGCCCTTGGTGCTAATGTCAATGAGAAACACCCCTGATAGAAAGACTGGATTGTCTCCGCACAAAATTCTCATGGGCAGGGCTATGAGACTTCCTGCAGTTCCGGCAAACGCGCTTTTGAATATTACAGATGATATGGTGTTAGACTACTGCAAGGGTCTGGCTGACGTGGTTCGCTCTTTCTCTCACCAGGTGGAAGCAACCACCTTGCCACCGATCCAAGGTCCAGGACACGCACTGAAAGCAGGTGACTGGGTCGTGGTAAAGAAGCACGTGAGGAAGTCGTGTCTGGAACCCCGTTGGAAAGGCCCTTTCCAAGTGATCCTGACGACAACTACCGCTGTGAAGTGTGCGGGAGTTCCCAACTGGATTCACGCCAGTCACACAAAGAAAGTGTTGTGTCCCACAGATGAGGAAGTTGAAGCGCTGAAACTGCCAGTGCCTGATAAAACAGTGCTGAGCGCTGAGACAGAGCAAAACCGAACTGAAAACGAACAGGCAGAAACAGGAGAGAGAGAAATATTCTCTGAGGACGAAGCAACAGACTCACTTGGGGAAGACCAAGGAGAGACCTCAGACAGCGACGAAGCAGCTGAAGGCGACAAAGAACCTGAAGCAGCTGAGGGTAGCAAAGAGCCTGAAGCAGCTGAAGGTGAGAAAGAGCCTGAAGCAGCTGAAAGTGATAAAGAGCCTGACGAAAGTAACGGTGACGAAGGGCTCGAAAAAGGTGAAAAAGCAGGAGAGCCTGATCAGAGGAGGGCTTTCCCAGAAGCAGACGATACAGAAAAAGAAAAAGAGAACGTGATTGATTCCCCAGAAGGAGGGGACAAGGCAGAACAGAACGAAACAGTTCAAGCTTCCACAGAAAAGATAGCAGGTCCATCAAATGGACATGGTGCAAAGAGGAGACTAAGTATATCACCAGTAAAACTAAGAACTAGAGAAAATTTGAACGACGGAGAAAGGCCAAAAGTGAAAGAGAAAAGAAAGGAAGTGTCTGTCGTGGTATCATCCTCAAGTGAAGGAAAAGACTTGGCCAAAGAGGAAAGTACCAGCGAGGCAGAATCGAAAAGAGAAGCAAAATTGAAAAGGAAAAGGATACCGAACAGGAGATATTCCGGTCCAGAATGGGCATATGCAGTCAATGACGATTGGACTGACAAATTTGTATCTCTAAGCCTAGAGAACGAAGAAGAAGAGATACCAATAGAAAAGAAAAGTTTTATGGACTCTGTCGATTGAAAGGGTAATAAATGATATTGCTTGCTACAATCCAACGTGATACAAACAACCAGCTGAGACATTGCTAAACCGGATGAGACTTTTGCTGAACTGATAAAAGACTGAGTTATTGCCGAATTGAGACAAATGCTGCTAACCGAGAAGTGACTGGCCTCTTGAAGAAAACTGTGTGAACAGTGCGCTCGTTCAGCTTTGTAACTGAATTGCTAAATAGTTTCCTTATAGGTGCTTCTAGCTCTCTGATTCTATACAGATCATGGCTACACAAAACAGTAGAATGAAATATTGTAAATATGCGTGTATAGGCTTGATAATTGCATGTGTACTAATAATAATGGCAATAGTGCTTGCAATGCATGGAAGGGGTGAGAATGAGAAAATTGATGCTTCTACTTTTGCTCCTGTTATTGTCACTGAACTAACCGCATTGAAAAGACTAGAATTAGATGAGAGACACTTGCATGATAAGAAGGAGCTTTCGTATAACGTTTTCTATCGCTTGCTAACAGAATATGTTGAGACTATGGATGCGAAAGATTGTTATGTGTGTACACAGATACCGACATCAGTAAAGGAAGGGGTGACTTATCACCACATGCCTCTTACATACGGGATTACATGTAGTATAGTAATGTCTAGATTTTATGGTCAAACTAACATACAGTATTTTTACTCAAATTATGATGTTACCTTTGCATATGTTCCTATAATAGCGCAGCTAAGCCAGATTGCTAAAGATTGGGATGCTAAAATAATGAGGGAATTTTTCGAGCCAATGCAACCTTTTGAAACGGCTCACGCTCATAGGGAAAACCTTACCTGCTCGCTCTCTGCAGTAGAAATAAGCTTTTTAGATCGCACAGATGATCGAAGGGCACAGATGAATGCGAAATTAGAAAAGGAGCTAAGTAAGAGGACTTCAGTAGATCATTATGATTTTGCCGCAATAAAAACACAAGGGAGAATAGCTTTAGATGCTTGGCATGTAGGGAAATTTTGTATATATCGAGGTGAATCTTATTATGATAATATTTTCTTAGGAGCGAGTGAGTGTAAACATACGTTTATCTTTAAGGCCAAATGGACATTCATGATGAACGGACTTGACCCTGTCATTCCAGGTGTATATTACATTTGTGGGTATAATGCCTATTATCGTCTTCCGAAAGGATGGTGGGGGAGATGTTATTTGGGTATAGTGTTCCCAAAGGTTTATCAGCTGGATGACCTATCGATGATTCAAAAGACATCTGGATCCCATCGTATCCAGAAAAGAGAGACCGCAGCTGCTGTGGTAGGAGATATATTTGGAGCCATGATTCCTTCATTGGGAGTTGTGTTGAATTCCATCAAAATAAGAAAGTTGTCTACTATAGTGGATAACATGTTGACAAAGTTTTCAGGTGCTATAATCCTGATAGATGCTGAACTTGCAGCGGAAAGAGCTATGACTCTTCAAAACAGGCTTGCCTTAGACATTCTTTTAGCAAAGGATGGCGGTGTTTGCAAAATGCTTGGTGCGCGCCACTGTTGCACGTATATTCCCGACAACAGTGTGAAAATTAAAACTATGCTTGCTAATCTAACAAAGGAGAGTGCAGATTTGAAGGAATTGAAAGAACCAGGAGTGTGGGAGAAGGTTGGAAAAGGACTTGCTTCAGTGGGAACTTGGATTGGGGGAATTTGGAATGGAATATTACTAAAAATAATACAGGGAATATTAATTGTACTGATTTGCATATTTGGAATTTGGGGAATAAAAAGGGGAATAATAATGATAATGGAAAGAATTAAGAGAAGGAAGGAAGAGAAAATGATGAAAAGAATGGCAGAAGAATACAAAGCGAAAACTAGGGGAATTAAAAGGAAAAGAGAACTGACAGAATTTTAATGGAATAAAATTTGTGGGAATAGTTTGTGTGATGACAAGTAGTCATCAGAGGAGGGATTGATGAAGCTGAAATGAAGGTTTTACATTTATTAGCGCATAAACGTAGAGTGAAATAATCATGTGTGACTTTAACCGAACTAATAAAGATTGTACGGGGACAAAATGTGCCCTTAGAGTAGTTTGCCAACATTTATAAGCGTGCTTTATATAACGTGATGTATTAGAAATGTACTAATCCGACATAATCATAAACGTGTGCTACGATTTGCTTGTTTGAAATGTTTTAGCTTAGCCTTACTTTAGTGCAGGCTTCGGCTTAGTTGCCTGGTCTCACGGTTTAGATGCTCGTATTTTTCCAATGTGCTAATAAACGTGTATTTTTGCTTGAAGCTGTACTTTTCCACTGAGATCGTCCACATGCTTATCTTAAGGTTTCGTGCCAGCCTGGCATTTTTCTCTTTGCTCCAAGGTCAATCTGCAGGTGCGGACAATGGAAGCTCTGAAAGTGAGTTAATTGGTATAAAATGTTGCAACTTGCGTACCCGTCTCCAAGGATAATGTATGCTTAAGTAAAAGCTTGAGAACTGTTGTTTTTGATTGGACTATTTGAAGCCAACCTATGAACCCTCCAATGGAAGACCCTACTGGATTTGAACTGTTGTCTATTTATACCAGGTGCACGAGAAGAAAGTAGCCATTATAGCCATTACAGCTATTACGGCTATTACCAGCCCGATACCCGCCATTTTGCAGGACATTGCAGCTATTATGGCCCACCTTGCTGCGACGCCATTTTGAAAGAGACTTTGATGCTTTCTCTAATCGAGAGAAAGAGACTTTAAATGATTCTTACCCTAGAGACTTTAACTTTGATCCCTTTGCATGAAGTAGTAGTTTTATCTTGCCGCCGTGAGGCAATTGCCCCGTCCACCCCTGCCCCTTTGCCCCGTCCCATGCTGATCGAGAAGCGGTACCTGTGAGACGAAGACTTCCTTGAATGCTGATTGTAATTGGTAAATATGAAAGGAAATTGTACAATTGCATTGTGTTTCTTTTAGGTAACCAACTGCTGATTTTTGACAAGAGCCCTAGCTAGGAGTTTTTCTAAATTAATGTTGCTAAATTGTTTTGCATGAAGTCCCACATGCCGATGCTAATTTGAGGTTAGGTGAGGATTCCTTTTGTTGCACAATGCAATTTGAGACCTTGTTATGCTGACTAAATGTATGCAATAAGTTCATTGCAGATTATAGTATTAGTGATTTGCATTGCTATTATCGAATGCCTTGTTATTCGAATGCTACATAGATTGCATCTTTTCCACCGTTATGGACAGCTATTAATGTTCATTTACGTTTATCATTTGGTGTTGAGACACATCTATATTGTGCTAGCTTTGTTAATATAGGGAAATAAATTCACTAACTTTGCAATAAACTGGTGTGGTTATTCCTGACTGAAAGGTCAGGGTTCGCCGAAATGTATTCTGGATTAATTGTTAAGTGTTATGTTGATCAGGGTATTGCTTATGTTCGTTATTGATTATTGATTTGATAAAATTGACTGGTCTCGGGTGAAGAGAGTCCCACTTAGCCAAAAGATTCATCGGCCTAAAGAGCGTCCAAGTACAGGTAAATTATTAGTACGGAACGCTCTATCACTCTCTATCACTGAGTGTTAGACATTGGCAGACCGCAAACTCTGCCAATTGGTCCACTTGGGACACAATTGCATTGAACAGGATAGGTGATGCAACGGAATCTTTGCAGAGGCCGGGGCTGTGCAAGTTGTGCTATGCCATTTTCTTGGCCCTGTGCCACTACATGCACTCAGGGCAGATTGATGTCTGTAAATGTAGTTTTGCTTGACAAAAGAGTTCCTTAACAATTTGTAAGAGGCGGGTCAGTGAACCTTTCCCTGGCCTAAAACAGTATGGGTCGTAATATTTGTGAGGTGAGGGATTTGTAGCTTGATTCTCCACAGGGGAGATAGGGAAAAGCCTGCAACCCTCCGTTGTAATCAGTGTTCATGTGAGCGAGGTCATAGGTTATTTTTGTAGGGTACTCTGGAATGCGTTTGGCCTTTGCACTCCTCCAACTAAATCATACCAAAGATGTTTGTCATTTTGGAGTTCCAAATGCTAGCTGTAATTGAGACACATCTGTACCCTTCTATATAACGTAACTAGGTGTGTGTCAGAGTTTCGGTGCCTGGTGTTTGTGACTTCTATTTTTGGTTGGGGTGTTTGGCTGTTGAACTAAGTCCTGACGAGTTGTCGTTCTTTCTGAAATAGTGTTTCATGCCTCTTTGTGTTGAGCCTGATCCGTATTTTTCTTACCCTATTTCTTTTTATTATCAAGACCCTCAAACCTGGGTTATTGTGTCTGGTACTTCCAGACAGTCGGGCAGAGTTTGACACCATCAACTATAACATTTTAGTTGCTTGCCTTATTAGTTCAGGGTAGGGGGTGTCCTCACCTGGTTTCAATCTTTTTCCTAATTGCTTACTCAAGTAGAGTATATTTAACTCTTTTCCTTTAAGTTCCACAAAATTGATTGTGGTATTCTGTTTGATCCTCGTGCATTTTAAACACGTACCTTAGCCATTTGCCAAACTGATATTACCTTATTCTTCTACTTTTACAACTATTACAAGGGCACCAGGGTCCTATCTAATTTGAATGAAAACCTGTCAGCAGCAGTCTACATTCCAGTAATGTAGGGCGGATATATGTGGCTGGATGACCCTGACCCACATGTGACCAGAAAGTCTGGAGATGAATGGGATAGGAGGGGGATGAAGACCTTTCAGTTCCCATTTTGTCCTCTACAGCAGGCATCTCTTCTGAACCAGCATCGGCTCTAAATGTGTCTCTGTTTCGTATGGTTAGGGAGCAGCGCTTTTATGTTTCTGCCACCTTAAAATCCTTTCCTAATGTAGCTGGGCATTATCAAGCTTCTGAAATTGTTATGACTGCAGCTTGCATGGATTATTGTAGTGGTTACTAGTTTATATTTGATATACAGCATTCAGAATAATGGTGTTTGCTTGCCCTGGTACTTCTTTGCTCTTCTGGCATTCGTTTTTGGTTCAGTACCATGTCCACTTTAAGCAGCTTTTGGCTCACTGTGCTGAAAAATGACTATATTGTTATGATGGAATACAAAGTATTTTACACAAATGCTTATTCGGGTACTACTAGTCCTACTCGTTTCTCAAAATATGAAGAAATGGCCAGTATGTTCCTCTGAAGGAGGTAGGAAGCCTATTTACGGTACTTGGCAGGGACCTGCTGCTGAGGATTTGGCCGTCCCCAAACACTGTGGCAAATTCAAATGAAAGGGTGACTGCCCAGTCAAGGACATTATGTTGTTCTGAATTATAGGCTAAATATAAAATACAAAGTCGAAGGCACTGCCAAATGTTTTCAACTTATTTGTTGAGAAAATAATGGGACACTATTCCAGTTGCTGACTTGATCACCGCAGTTGAAGAACTAGTCCTTGACACCTTGTCTCAGGCAATGTGTCTTGTGTGGCCTCCGTTAGACTCCATGCCTTCCCCTCTTGGAAGCGTGACATGCTGCATTCAGGCTACGTTTTGGACCAGAAGATGTAATTCCATTGGCTCCATTGTTCATAGTCTCCGATGGTGATTATTAAATGACAGATTGTGATTTACGGGAGTCTACCTTTATTTCAAGGCTATCAGTCTTGGGTCTGCCAATTATATGATAAAAATTTTTGGATAGGGATAGAGATGATTTCAAACTTCAGATGCCTCTTTTCAAAAGATCAAATGTAAGCATTTGTATGCAGTCGCTCATTACCCTAGCTACTGTTAGAAATGGGGTCTCTAGTTACCAGTCATTTTACACCCTTCCCAAGTAGGGGCCCTCACTTTAGTCAGAGTAAGGGAGTCCCACTCCGAAGATAACCCCGGCTCACCCCTGTTGGTAGCTTGGCATGAGCAGTCAGGCTTATCTCAGAGGCACAGAGAAACACAGTGAAAACACTACAAGTTTAGAAAAATACCTAATATTTATCTAAGTGAAACAAAACCAAAATACATACAAAAGCAAAGATATGAATCTTAAAATATTAGTTCCTAATAAAGTGCTTAGAAACACATTAGTTCTAACTGGTGCTATTACAGCGTTGTGACAGAGTTGTTCCCAATAGTCTGATGCCATTCATGAGGAAGTGTTGCGCCAGTCATCAAGATGCACGGACCTAAGATACTGTACCTTAGAAATGAGGCAGAGTAAAAGAAGTGGCACAGAGCCAGGGAGGTGAGGCGTCACTGGAGCTGGTGTGGCGTCAGTTCTGTACTGCTACGCAGGAGGTGAGGCGTCGGTTTCTTACAGAGGCAGCGAAGGTGCAGTGGCGTCGGCTGTGAGGCATCTGTTGCTTACAATCCGGTCGATGAGTCCAGTGTGTCAAGATGTGATCAGGCAACCTCTCGGAGTCATGGTCAAATCCACGGGGCCACAGACTCTGTGGCAGAGTCAGGTGTCACGGAGGTTGGTGTCATGGCATTCGGGACTCACAGTGTTGCAGGACTTCAGAGGCACTGCAGCAGCATCGGGCCTGCGGTGTCGGGCACCGCTATCACACTTCAGTGGGGACCACGGCTTCAGGAGGAGGCAGCGGCATGGAGTCGGGCAGTGGTGCCAGTTCTCGACCTGTCTAGAGTTGACATGCCTGTCTCCTCTTGTTTTATGCCAGAGTTCACTCTCAACTTCAGTGAGCACCTCTTGGCAAGTCAGGGTTCTCAGCATGAGTACCCAGGGGCTGGCAGGTGAAGGCTTCGATGTCTCTGAGACTTCTTAACAGGAGGCAAGCTCAGTCCAAGCCCTTGGAGAAACTTCACTAGCAGGATACCCAGCAAAGTACAGTCTTTGCCCTCTCCAAAGCAGAGTCAACTGCAGGCCAAGCCAGCAAAGCCTGCACAGCAACAGGGCAGGACTCCACCTCAGGACTCTTCATGCTCTTCTCCTTGGCAGTGTCTCTTCTTGATCCAGAAGTGTTCTAAAAGTCTGGGGGTTTGTACCCAATACTTCTACTCATTTTTGCCATTGAAGTAGACAAACTTCAAAGGAAAGTCTTTGTAGTGCACAAGCCTCTGCCTTTCCTGCCCTGGTTCCAGACACACTCTAGGGGGTTGGAGACTGCATTGTGTAAGGACTGGCACAGCCCTATTTAGGTGCGAGTGTCAGCTCCTCCCACCACTCTAGCCCAGGAAGACCCATCAAGATATGCAGGACACACCTCAGCTCCCTTTGTGTGACTCTCTACAGTGAATTCACAACCAACCCAACTGTGATCCTGATGTAGATGTGTATTCCACAGCCAGGCAGAGGCACAGACTAGTTAAGCAAGAAAATGCCAACTTTCTAAAAGTGGCATTTTCAAACACACAAGTTAAAAACCACCTTCACTAAAATATGTTGTTTTAAATTGTGAGTTCAGAGACCCCAAACTCCAGATCTCTATCTGCTCTCCATGAGAAATTATGCTTAAGATATATTTCAAGGCAATCCCTATGTTCACCTATGGGAGAGATAAGCCTTGTAATAGTGAAAAACTAATTGGGCAGTATTTACCTATCAGGACATGTAAAATACCTCAGTACATATCCTACCTTTTGAATGCATTGCACCTTGCCCATGGGGCTACCTGGATCCTACCTTAGGGGTACCGTACATGTACTAAAAGGGAAGGTTTGGGCCTGGCAAGTGGAGGCACTTGCCACGTCGACATGGCAGTTTAGAATTGCACACACAGACACTGCAATGGCAGGTCTGAGACATGTTTACAGACCTACTCATGTCGGTGGCACAATCAGTGCTGCATGCCTACTAGCAGCATTTGATGTACAGGCCTTGGGCACACACAGTACACTATACTAGGGGCTTACCAGTAAATCAAATACACCAATCATGGATAACCAATCATAATCACAATTTACACAGAGATCAGCAGTGGTAAAGTGCCCAGAGTACCAAAACCAGTAAAAACGAAATCCAGCACTCAGTCAAAAATAGAGGAGGCAGAGACAAAAAGAGAGAGGAAATTATACCATGGATGTCAGGTCTGGCAGATATAAAGTTTGGAAGTCTCAATAAATTAAAGTTTGTTGAATGTGTTTTGTTTTTATGGGAGTGGATGCTTTTGTGGTCAAATCTTTTGAAATAAATACGTTGATTGTTTCAGAGACTGGATAACGGGGATGCTTTGGGCCCTCACACAATCAAGTCTTTAGTAAGGGCTCTTGGTCACAGTACCCTGGTGAGGTGAACACTAGGATATGAATCGGCGAGCCCCCAGGAAATCAGGTTTAAGCTCTTTCCGGTTTCCTCTTATTGTACAATTGGGATATGTCATCTCCTTGATCTCACACGGTAAATGGCTCAAATATAGCCGAGGATGCACACAGTGCTTTGGATTGAATGAGACCCCAAGGCCTGGCTGTCCACACATAATCATATCTGCTCTGACTACACGAAACCATAAATCTATCCGCCTGGAAAAAACAGCTTGACAGGAAGACAGAACCTTTAATGAATTGTGAAGCAAATAGAAATTGCCAACAATACTCTCAAGACGGGAATTTAAAAATGAAAGACTGCATCTCATCGTTCGTTATTTTATGGCAAGCCCAGTCGGATATCACAGATAATACATCTTTGCATTTAGGAGCAGTAAAATGGAGTTTAACGACTAAGGCTTGAAAAGCGTGAACTCTGCAGGTCAGTGCTTTGAAGAGTTGTTTCACATTATGTCTCATTTTTGAGAGGAAGGTTTCGAGACAGGAGTATTTGAGCTTGCATGGACAGATATGTACCGATATAGTTTGGTGCCTCTCGTGAGCTATCCGATGTTACAGATAATAAAATTGTCTATGCGGTTTTCTTACGGTGCTTATTTATTTTACTTCCCAGTTGCGGTTTAACTTGCTAGCTTCATTTTTTGTGAAAACACTTTCTACTAAGTCCAGAATTTTGTCTCCACACATCTGTTAACATTCCTGATTTAAAATCGCCTTAACTTCCATAGATCATCGTTCCTCCTAAGCTCCCTAAAAATACAGCAAAGAAATATAAAAATAGGTGGATACCTGAAAAACCAAAACCTGGTGGCTGATCAATATCACGATGATCACAACAATAACTGACCTTATGTTCTTTTCTCTCATTACTCCACTTTGGACGGACTTTTTTTCCTGAGTATGAAGGCCCATATTTATACTTTTTGACGCAAACTGCGTCAACGCAGTTTTTGGTCAAAAATTTTAATGCCGGCTAATGCCATTTCTTTGCGCCGCTCGGGCGTCAAATTTATACTTTGATGCTCGGCGGCGCAAACCACTGGTGTGAGTCATTTTTTTTTACTCAAACAAATGCGTCATGTTGGTTTGAGTAACGCAGCAAAAATGACTTTGATCCGGTTTACGACGTCGCAATCCGGTTATGCGCCTTTTTTTGCCGCAATTGCGTCAAAAAGCGGCGCAAACACAGCAAAATGTGCAAAGGAGAGCCAAAATGGATCCCAGAAGCTTTGAGAGACCCCAGGAAGATGACAACAGACCAGGAACTAGCCAGGAGGACCCACACAAGACCCAGGAGAGGGAGAAGAAGAAAAGGAAGCGTTGGTTCAGTGCAGAGGAGCAGGAAATACTGGTGAAAGAGGTGACGGAACATCAGCACCAACTTTGTCACCTCTAAATTGCCAATTAGTAGGAGAGAGGCAATTTGGAAACAAATTGTTGACAAGATAAACAGTGTGACAGAAGTACGGAGAACAGTCATCGAGTGCAAGAAGAGCTGGCATGACTGCAAGTGCAGGACCAAGGAAATGATGGCCAGGAACATGAAGGCAGCACTGCAGACTGGATTTGGGAGTCCTGCACCGCAGGAGGCCCTGGACCACATGGAGGCGATGGTGGCAGCCGTCATCCCTGAGGAGATCGTCACAGGGATTCAAGGACAGGACAGCGCAGACTACCAGGAGACAACACAGATGCAGGGTAAGTCGCATGGGGAATTAAAATGCCCAAATGTTAACTGTAAGCAGTGGGGGTGGACATACCTACTATACAATGCATGTAAGTCATGATATTCAGGGAGTGGAATGGGTAAAGGGTCACGGCATGGGGGCATGGCCTGTTCTGGGGAAACCTGGGGCACACTACTATACTACACCAACAACCTTTGCATTGGGGTATGCTGCCATGCCAAGGATGTTGGAAAGGTAAAGCCAGTCCAGGAGGGTAGGGTACAATGTAAAACTAGCCTGCTGTCACACAATAGCTGGTATTCTCCCTACATGAACTAGGTCTCAATTGACAGCCTCAGGCCATATCCGCAAGTTGAATGAAACATTCCCAACATGTTGCCATTACCACCTCTGCTGTGTGTGCAGGTCAAGTAGCTAATGGCAGTTACATGCCCATGGATCAAATACACCCAAATTAGAGGGTTCAGGATGACAACTTTATCAATCCCCTGTAATCAATACAAATGTGCTAATCCTGTCAAATGTGAATGTCCATAGTTGCTACAAACATCAGCCATTGTCATAAACATTATGAGGTACACAACACTAATGCCATACCCATGCTGCATATATCAGGGTCCACCCTGTGCCTGGGTCACAATAGCTGCAATGACACCATGCAACATCCCAGCTGTTATACTGCTCAAACAACAGCATAGAGGGGGAGGACATATGTCACCGGCCAGTAAAATACACCCGCACAGTCATAGGAGGAAATAGAACACTGCTAGGACCATCAGTGCAATCCTATGTAGCACACATTCCCCAACATCAACATTACACACTACCAATGCTGACATCTGTAGTGTGCCATGCCAATGCTATACATAGTATATGCTAGGTCTCAACAACATATAGCTGGATGTGACATATCAGAGATTGGGGCAGTTCCAGATTGTTAAGTGTGGTGCAAGTACCATCAGAACACCCACAGCCAGTGAAAGGCCACACCATGATAATGGAAGTAGACGGAGGGTTGAGAAGGACAATAAGGTGGCAACATACAATTTGGGCAGAACCTACACCTAGAGTATGTGATGCAGACATTTATCCAAACTGCCCACAATACATGTGATATGCAGGTGGGGCATAGGCCTGGGAGAATGCTAATATTAAAGACAGGAACAATGAACAGGAACCAATATCACAATGTGCAACTAATAGGAAGTCAGGCACGTCACATTACAAATGCAACAACACAGACACACTAATTGTACAATATCTCATTGCAGAGAACGATGGCTCTCCTGGGGATATGCCTGTCCTGGACTTCCCTGATGACATGGATGACGAGCTGACAAACATCAGCCAGCAGACCCTCCAAGATGTCCTTGGAACCCTCCAGGCCCCACCTTCAGTAGCAAGGAGGAGCACAGATACAGCAGAGCAGCCATCCCAGAGGACGTACCCACCACCCCAATTGTACGACCTGCCAGTTCCAACCCAGCTGAGGACTCTGACGACACTGGCACCAGCTTTGAGAGAACTGTAGTTGGAGTACAGTGGGAGCTGGCCAAGGAGGTGCGGGTGGGGATGGAAAATATGGCAGCCAGCCTGGAGGGGGTGCGTTCGTGCATGATGTCAACTGCAGAGAAGGCAGCAGCCATTAAAGGGCGAACATTAATCTTGCAAGAACTTCAACAAAGTGTGAAGGAAATCAACACTGCAGTAAGGGAGTTGACACAACACCTCCAACAACAAACCTTTCAACGCATGCACAAATGTAATATTGACCCCCTCAGGGCTGACCTGGCTGCTTACCACAGTGATATAGCTGCTATCCTTAAGAACCAGCAGCTCCCCCTTGCTGCAGTACTGCCCTTAATAGCCCCACAGTTGGCAGCTACCGGGATTTATGACTCCACGTCTTCAAACACTGAAGTGTGTGTTGTTCCTTCAAACCCACCACTACCATGGGCAGAGGAGACGACACACACATCAGAAGATGAAGATGTGGAACAGATTACCTTCACCCGTAAGAGTACCCGGTAGCACAAGTCCCTGCCACATAGGCACTTATAACCAAGGTCCTGTGCTTTGTAACATGCCAGTCTTGCAACAGCTGCTCACAAGCACTGTTCTCCAGCCCACTGTTTTCCTTGTCACTGTGCCCTGTTATTGTCTCTCCCTACCTCATTGGCAATTCATGTCCCTCTGCACTGTATGACACTTCATCCCCCAACATGTCCAATGACATGTCCTTTTGCACTTGTGTAGGATTACATGGAAGGTGTAACACTAATGGACTCACAATCCATCCTGGACTGTAAATATAGCACTACAGCACTTTAAAATAAATAGCACTTACACAACCACTTTGTCTCTGTGTAATGTGACACATCAACCGTGAGGGAGATTATTGATGGTTTTATCATGTCAATGCCCATAGAATGTCAATACAAGTGCCCTGAAAGATTGTGGGCTGATAACTATGCCCTGTGGTCTGGATTGTAACATCATCTGCCCTTCCTGAAGGTTAATTCTGAAGTAAATAGAAAAATTACAGTATAATGCTGTGTTGGACAGAATAAGTCTACTTCAAGGGATGTCTAAGCAGGAAATCATTGTCTTCAAATTTTTCTTTCAGACAATTTTTAGGTATGTGACGTTTGACTCAAATTTTTCATCACACACACCATACAGTAGGAATGGATGTGTATGAAGGTATGTACAAATACGTAACCTGCCTGTACAATGTAACAAATGATAGGTGTGTGTTATGTATGCTATGATACATGAAATTATACCATCACTCACCTTATCAGGGTTCACATGAACATCAGGCTGCAGGCAGATGTAACACAGTGTCCTCAATACCAAATCTGGTCTCAAAGTATGACAGACTGAAAACATACATCCAAACTTAAAAACACTTTGGGAACCATAGTAACATTGAGTGATGTGTGCAATGGATGGCAGATTCCTAGCGAAGTAGCTTTGGTGTAGTTGCCAATGTGACAGCTCAGTTGGGATTTGGATGCAGGATGGAACACAAATGCAAATACTAAATTGACACTGTTCACCCATGCCAAGGCCCTGATCCCCAAGCATATGACACATACTGTAAAGGAGTACCTACGTATTTATTCAACTGTAAAAACAGGATGCTAAAATTAGGGGAAACACCTTAACTAACCTAACCTATCCTAACTACACATTACCCACAACTGACCCTAACTACCCTAGGCTAAACTTACTTATAACATTTAACTAAGAACTCTAAACATCAACCACCCCCCTCTTACATGACGGGACACATGGAGGACAACATATACTAACATAAACACATACTACCTTATACTAAACAAATATATATTTTTTAGGTGTTTTTTTCTTTTTTCTTTTTTTATTTTTTTTTATTTAATACACAAAAACCCCAACATCATCCAACAAGAAAAACAAATGTAAAAATATCAAACCCTCCACCCCCCAACCCACTACTACTAACTAAACTAACAGCCTAATCTAATGTAACACTAAGCCCCCTAAATCCACTAATTAAGAGAACCAGGAAAGAGGAGGGAGGGGAGGGAATGAGGGGTGAGAGTATCAAATTCACAAGTTCGCCCTCCGCAGGGTCTTCTTAATAGCACACACTTTCTTATTTATCTGCGACACCTCCTGCTGCAGCCTGTCAGTCTGCACAACAACCATTGCATGTCACGTTGCATAGCATGAAAATCACCAGTGTCAATGATTGCAGCAGGGGTGGTCTGAGTGCCAGTTGTAGAGGGTTGTCCAGTTGGTGGTGCCATGCTTGGAGGGGGAGGTGCAGGTACTGTTGTCAGTGGTCCAGGAGCTGAGGAAGTTGATGGACCTGCAGTGGTGGCTGTCCTCCTTGGTGCTACCTAGGTCGTAGTGGTGGTGCTGGTGGTGGCGGCTGTTGTAGATACAGAAGGGCCCCCTCGGGCAAATGCCCTCCACACCCCTGAGGCTCTTTCATGGCAATAACGGCATGCCATGTGGTGGAACCCAGATTCTACATCCAGAATGTGGCGGTAATGCATCGCCCTCCGCTGAAATTCACAGATCTGGTTGGCATCCATATTGGCTGCTGTTAAAAAAGATAAAGCCAAACATTAGGTACATCATTGTGTGATACAGCTACTGATGAGAATCAGACAATACATCTAATGTAGCTGAAACAGACCATTTCACCATACAGATCACAGATTCTCATTGAGGAAGTACATGCCAACGCAGCCTACACATGTCCTATCTAACAGCACAGAAATGCTCTAAAAGATGTGTACCAACTTAAATGATCTAAGCATCATTGTTCTGCCATTAGTCACGTAACAAATGATGCAAGTCCTCCACATGTGACAGGCCAACTAATGACTAGATGCTGGATGACAATCAAGGGCCACAAGATGTGTGATTTGTAAATGGAAATGCCACGATGGTATGCAGTTGCTAATCAAACGTGGGTATCCCAGGTTGGGACAAATGGCTTACAGATTTACATGTCTGTGTACTACACTTGGATCATCACACCTAGGTACACATATTTCATAACCCTAAGCCTGTCCCTCAGGGGGGTGGACAAGCAACACATACTTTCAAACATCAAGGACACACAGGAAGCTTTAGACAGCTGTACATGGGTTTAGTCAGTCCACCACAGGTAAGGATGGTGTCCAACTAGGATAGACACAAACCTTGGACAATCCCATCCACATTCATGTTTGGAAATGCAGACAATTGTCAACATCATTTGATACAACCAATACCTGTCCTACAACAAGCAGATAGATGCAAGCACACATCTGGGCATGAGCTGCATGCACAGCTATGACATTGTACTCAAGTGCCACATATACGTAGCACAACATGTGGAGCTAGATGCTGCTAGGAAGTCAAACATACAGTGGAACATGTTCATTCAGCAGTCCTCATATTGTTATTTTTTTTTTCAACGCCCTGATTTGGGATTGTATTTTTGGCTCGCGGCCGCCATTTTCCCTGAGGCAGTTGTCCCTCTTTCGGCAGCCATTATGAAGGGGTCAGCGGTCTAGTCTTTCCTAGATCACGGAGTTCCGGTTCCCAGGCCTTATTAGCTGCGATGCAGCGAGCACACCGCTGGCGCGCCAAAGGCAAGCCCGTCTGCGCCCGTCCGCGCCAGGTCGGGCCTGAGGGCTTGTCCCCCTGATTCATCTGCGATATCAATAGAGGTACTACCTACTTATCGTTGCTCTTCCAAGGAGTTGTATGACTTGAGACCATTAGGTAGGATAGATTGTATTACATGTATAGAAGTCATCAGAGACACGTGGCGCTTCCCCGCCTGCCATTGGACATCTGATCCCTGGGGGGTTTGTGTGGATGTGGGGTGTTAACCTCGCATCTCCTTTCTTTACACAAACTGCTGATCGTTGGCCGCCCATAAACTGGACATTAATTTAGTACTAACTGAGGCGTCTCCCACAGCCTTGTTTCTAATGGAAACATGGCTGAATGAAAGTTCGGACCCTGACATTAACCTGGCATTGCCTACAGGATATCTAATTGCCAGATTAGACAGAGGGATGGCCAGAGGAGGGAGAATTGCAGTCGTTTACAGGGACTTTCATAACCTTACCTACCAGCCCCTTCAGTTAGTGGAAGGGGAAGGCATGTTCTTCTCTCTTGCTCTTAACCCCCGTTTTACCTTTTCAGGGATTTTATTATATCGCCCCCCCCCCCCCCGGCCCGCAGAGAATTTTCTAGATTCTCTTTTAGATTGCACTGCAGATTTTGTATGCTCTAGACCTAGTTTTACTATTTTTGGGAGATTTTAATATTTATGCTGAGACTTTTGAACAATCAGGCTCAAGACGTCTATTTGGTGGCATGGAGGCATTGGGTTTGACCCAACTTGTTAAGGGCCCCACCCATGAAAGGGGTCATACTATTGATTTAGTCTTTAGCAATACACCTGCCTTGACATGTATGTCCCCTATTCCACTGGCTTGGTCCGACCATTTTCTAATTCCTATTGAATTCGTTACGGACACAGTGGAAAAGGGGCCCAAGCCTCCTGTACAGTTTGGGAGATCATGGAGTAAACTGAATAGAGATAACTTTTTAGCTACCTTGGTTTCCTGTAAGTCTTGGTTCATGGACAAGGGGGAACCCGAAGCTGTGGCCTTCAATGACTGGATTACTGATGGCCTGGACAAAGTTCTTCCCTGGAGGAAAAAATTTGGCCCGCGTAGGAAGGCTAGCGCTCCATGGTTTACACCCCAACTACTTCTCCTAAAGAAAGGATGTGAAAAACTAGAAAGGACTTGGAGGAAATTTTATGATCCAACAGACAGGGATGCATACAAAGAGGCTATGAGGAGATATCACTCTGAGATTAAGGTGGCACAAAGTGTTTTTTATCAGCAGAAAATTGAAGAGGCAGCAGGTTCTCCTAAAGTAGTTTTCCAAGTCCTAAAGGATATCCTTCAAACTCCTGTGGAAGACAACCCTAAAGAAGCCTCCTCAGAATATAGTAACACGTTAGCTAATTGTTTCCACCAAAAAATTTTGGACATCTATGCTACCTTTGGGGATTATAGTCCTTCTCTTGAGGAGGAGTACAATCCTACTGCTGACATTGTAGCCTGCCTCTCTCATTTTACCCCTTTTTCGCAAGCTCAGGTATTAGCTTTCTTGAGTGCCCTCAAATCAGGATCCCCCTCGGACCCGGCTCCTCCGCGCATACTTGTTCAAGGGGCGGAAGCTATAATACATGTGCTTACAGAACTACTTAATGATTCACTATCCAAAGGACTAGTACATAGCCTATGGAAGCATGCTATAGTGAAGCCGCTACTAAAAAAATCCACTCTTGACCCTACAGTGTTGAAGAAGTTTAGACCTATCTCCCTACTGCCTACCTCTGCCAAGATTTTGGATAAATATATCAATTTACAACTTTTCACCTTTTTGGAAGATAATATGCTGCTCCATCCCACTCAGATGGGTTTCAGAGTGGGTCATAGTACGGAAACTGCATTAATTGCGGTTATGGAAGAAGCCAGGAAGTGGGTTGACCAGGGTCATACTACAGTGATCATTATGCTGGACCTGAGTGCAGCATTTGACACTGTAGACCACCAAGTTCTGATCCAGAGAATGAAGAATATTGGAATTAGGGATCAGGCATTGGCTTGGTTCATATCCTTCGTACAGGACAGATCCTTTCAGGTCCTTGATCGATCTTTTCTGTCAGACAAACTACAGTGTAGGTGCAGTGTACCTCAGGGCTCTGCCCTGAGTCCGACACTGTTTAACATTTATATGGCCCCGCTGGCTACCCTGGTAGAATCATATGGTCTAGCGGTGGTGTCCTATGCTGATGACACCCAACTGGTGGTCATTTTGTCTACTAATGAGACCACGGAAGGAGTCGCATTATCCACGTGCATGCAAGCGGTCTCTAGCTGGATGACCCAGAGTAAATTGCAACTAAATGAGGAGAAAACTGAATTGATGATTTTGGGGCCACAACCTAGACCTGGAATCCTTCGTAGTTGTCCTCTGGCACTTAGTGAGTTCCCGCCTCCCAAAAAGCAGATTAAGAGTTTGGGGATTAGCTTGGATCCCCTCTTGATGTTAGACATTCATGCTAGGCACATATCAACAACTTCCTTCGGCTTACTTAGACTTCTTAGGAAGGTCTTTTCCATCCTCCCGGCATTGGCAAGAAGATTTATTGTGCAGGCCGTCTTCCTATCAAGGTTAGACTATGGGAATGGCCTCTTCTTAGGCTCCCCAGCTTATGTGAAGAAGAAATTACAAAGAGTACAAAATGCTGCAGCTCATTACTGCTGAACATCCCGAGACGGTCATCCGTGCAAGCTGGGTTAGCCTCCTTGCACTGGTTGCCGGTAGAGCAACGGATTAAATTCAAGGTCCTCTGTCATATACATAGATCTTTGTATGACAGAGGACCCCCGCTCCTTAAGAATTTCGCCACTTTTTACAAGCCGAACAGAGACTTGAGAACATCCACAATATCTTTAGCAACTACACCTAAAATAAAGAAAGTCAGATGGGGTGGGTCTACACTGGCTTTCTTAGGAGCCAAACTCTGGAATCTGTTGCCCCTTAAACTTCGGCTGATGAATCATGAACTTGAGTTTCGGAAGGCTTTGAAAACATGGTTGTTTTAGATCTGGTCTTTTTTCTCCTGTGTACTTTCTGTGGCTAGGGTCCATTAGCGCTGGGAAACCCGAGGGTATCTGTGCGCTCTATAAACCGTGTAACATAACATAACATAACATTAGTGAACAAGGAGGCTCAAGTCTGTGGGTAATACTTTGCATCCCTATTCTGTGAGATTCAGGGTATGACTTGCTGACTAAATCATGAAAATGGCCCTCTGCTAAATTTTGTTTACAAGAAATTAAACAACAAAGGTGACCCTATTCACATGGCCATGCCTACAGGGCTGCACTACAATCCCAAAATATGACTCTACGTTACTGATTGTCCAACTCAAATATGGAAACAAAAGTGAAACTCCAGTCACATTACATATCAGATCATTTGCCAGCACATCATACCTTGCTATGTGTCCAACACAAAGGAGTCAATCACACAACAGCGTCAAACACAACACAGAACAGAAATATCAACACTTACTGGATATGTCTGGGTCCGCAAATCAAGCCACTTCGCCAATTGTGTAAGGGGCAGGTCCACCTGTAGAGCATGGAAGGGTGAAATGTGCTCAATGTCTGTGCACTGTACAACACTTTCAAATAAAATTACTGTGAGTTTCATTATATCCGAAAGTCCAGCACCTCAGGCATGATGATACTCCAACATACATAGCACTGCAAACATGTATAGACCCTGTCCCTCCAGTGAGTGATACACACACATCTGCACGCGTGCAGTGGCCCCAACTATCATGTGGTGACAAACATGATCCCTCAATTGGTTGCAGACTCATTTATGGAGTGTACTCCTTTCATCATTTGTTGTAATGAGAGACATGCAAAGCCACATTCCTGGAGCACTGCAATACCAGTCACTCAGGTATTGTGGCTTGTGCATCAAGGGCCAATCAGTTACTGTGTGATGCTCATGTGGGTTGAGTGAAGCTCATGATTTATTATGCTTTCTATGGTCCCTTACATGTAGGGCCTGTGTTGTGTGTAGGTTACATGTTTTACATTTACAGTGTACCCTGAGCCATATATGTCCCTTATGACACCATAATGGCAGGGATCCTGTGCGTTACTTGGTGACAATCTGACACAAAACATGGATTTGCCATTTTTCCAAATTTAATACAACAAAGAAGTAGATGCTGACAGTCTATGTTGTGGTCATTCATGACCGAATGCATGGGTGCAGGTCTAGTCATTGCACCTGAAATGTGTTACTCATTGCCCTTTGTACCCATATTGGGTTTTGGAAATCGCAGTTAGCCACAGTCATCATCTTACATTTGCCAAGTTGGGAGATCAGCGGGTATACAGCAAACTGACACTGTCCCATTATTGAAACATGGTTCAGCAAATGTCCTACTGTGTCAATCATGATGATGTAGGTTTCAATTTGTGTGTACCTTCGGAATGGCAGCAGTCACAGGAATTCTGGTCTTCTGATTTTAGCATACACCCACGTCTGTGAAAGCCTCCATACTGGGAAGTTAGCTATTGTACATATGCTGCACTAGATCAGCAGGGGTGTACCAATCGTAAACTAGCAAAGTATTAGGGAACTTTATATGTATGACGGAATCGGTCAGGGGTCCCTTGCACAACATCATGCAAGTAATAAATTGTGACCATGCATTCCCCAATGTCAGGTATCCCATGCTGACCCAATAACTTATAAGAAGTGCATGGCTATGGAGTAACACAGATGGGAAATGCATCAGCTCTGTGCCAGCTATTATGCCCAAGACCAATTTAAAACACACAGGTACAATGAACAGAGGTCCTGGGATAGTTGTTATCCCTCAATGTGTATCATTTGCTTCATGTTTTACGCTACAGCAATGGAAAGTAGCACCAAACATTTAGATATGAACCCTTGTGCATTACTTTGGCATCCATTCCTATTTTAATTGTGGCACAACCAAGTCAAACTATTAGCCTAAGAAATTACCGGAGGTTAGAGAGAAATTGGTACTTGTGGGCCAGAATACAGTTGAGACATGTATTAAAAATAATTGGCGAACACATTAATTCTTTGCTTTAGCTTGTGAAAAATATCTCTTTCCTGGTACACTATCAGACCATGGATAAAACATATGTTTGAGCCGCATTAGCATCATCTATTGACGTGAGGGCAGCACTAATTTACAAGATCAAGTTGTGTTTTGTAAGTTAGTGCGTCAACAAATGACTGTAATGTGTAGCAATTATTGTATAACTCAGGGCCACTGTATTTTTAACTTGCATTCCACATGTCCAAAAACATTGCCTGCAGCATATCAACAAATTTGCAGGTCTTGCTCTCTGGCAACAAGGTCAGCCCAGCGGTGCTTCAGTTGGTGGTCGTTGCGTGGTGTGTTGAAGATGCGACACAGATGGTACATCACCTTGGACCACCGGAGCCTCCTAGCCTCTGTGTTATACCCCTTTATCACCCTGCCACCTGCTTCAATCATCAAGGGGAGGAAGTGGCACACCAGCCAAATGGATGCCCCCAGCTCCTCCTCACTCATTCTCCCCAGATATGGCCTATCCAACATGACAGAAATAATAGGAAAAATAAAGGGTACAGAGGAAAATAATGGGAAAGGAGGGAGGAAAATGAAAGAAAAGTAGCGCTGTGAGGCCAGAGGAGGGGCAGGAGCCCTTTATAAACACTTGCGCGCTCCCGCAGTCGCGGGAAGCGCTGTGAGGCCAGAGGAGGGGCAGGAGCCCTTTATAAACACTTTCGCGCTCCCGCCGTCGTGGGAAGCGCTGTGAGGCCAGAAGAGGGGCAGGAGCCCTTTAAATCGTTATCGCGCTCCCGCCGTCGCGGGAAGCGCTGTGAGGCCAGAAGAGGGGCAGGAGCCCTTTAAATTGTTATCGCGCTCCCGCCGTCGCGGGAAGCGCTGTGAGGCCAGAGGAGGGGCAGGAGCCCTTTGTAAACACTTTCGCGCTCCCGCTGTCGCGGGAAGCGCTGTGAGGCCAGAGGAGGGGCAGGAGCCCTTTATAAACACTTTCGCGCTCCCGCCGTCGCGGGAAGCGCTGTGAGGCCAGAAGAGGGGCAGGAGCCCTTTTAATAGTTATCGCGCTCCCGCCGTCGCGGGAAGCGCTGTGAGGGCAGAAGAGGGGCAGAAGCCCTTTAAATCGTTATCGCGCTCCCGCCGTCGCGGGAAGCGCTGTGAGGCCAGAGGAGGGGCAGGAGCCCTTTATATACACTTTCGCGCTCCCGCCGTCGCGGGAAGCGCTGTGAGGCCAGAGGAGGGGCAGGAGCCCTTTATAAACACTTTCGCGCTCCCGCCGTCGCGGGAAGCGCTGTGAGGCCAGAAGAGGGGCAGGAGCCCTTTAAATCGTTATCGCGCTCCCGCCGTCGCGGGAAGCGCTATGAGGGCAGAGGAGGGGCAGGAGCCCTTTATAAGCACTTTCGCGCTCCCGCCGTTGCGGGAAGCGCTGTGAGGCCAGAAGAGGGGCAGGAGCCCTTTATAAACACTTTCGCGCTCCCGCCGTCGCGGGAAGCGCTGTGAGGCCAGAGGAGGGGCAGGAGCCCTTTATAAACACTTTCGCACTCCCGCCGTCGAGTGAAGCGCTGTGAGGCCAGAGGAGGGGCAGGAGCCCTTTATAAACACTTTTGCGCTCCCGCCGTCGCGGGAAGCGCTGTGAGGCCAGAAGAGGGGCAGGAGCCCTTTAAATCGTTATCGTGCTTCCGCCGTCGCGGGAAGTGCTGTGAGGCCAGAAGAGGGGCAGGAGCCCTTTAAATCGTTATTGCGCTCCCGCTGTCGCGGGAAGCGCTGTTAGGCCAGAGGAGGGGCAGGAGCCCTTTATAAACACTTTTGCGCTCCCGCCGCGCGGGACGCGCGGGGGGCGGCGCCCGGGCCAAGGGCGGGCCCGTCCTGTGCCCGTCAGCGGCCGACAGAGGCTGGGGTGGGCCACCCCCCTGACATCTATCACCCAAGAAGGCCATATTGGACTTAGTCCCATTTGCTATTGTCAACTCCGTGTCCCCAGTCAGCTGCTCTACTAAATCTGACACCCTATCGTTCAACCTTGCACATACACCAACACCAGATGGGCAAAAGGAAAGCAATAGAGGCTGGGGCCGGGGTAGTGCTAAAAGCCAGGCGAAAAAGGAATAAGCATGCAGCTAGCAACTGCGTCATGGATAGAATCGACTCTCTCCTGGGCGAATGCAATGGAATACTAACTAGCCCCCAGGGAATTATTTCTACTGAATCTGAGGGGGGGGGGCCCTTCAATTAACAGGAAGGACGGCCCCATGAAAATCGCTGAGATTTTCGTGAAACGTGGGCAACAAGTCACTGATACTACAGGGGTGGGCGAAAGTAGGAATGTTATCACCCACACCGCCCCCTCTCTAGCAGAAGACCCACCACTTGCCACCAATGACTCCATCCAGCTCAGTAACCGTTTCAATCCCTTAACCAACATCCCTGAATCACACGACGACACCAACCCAGACACCCTGGCAGATGGGCCAGCAGCAACCAATGTGCACTTTCCTCATGTAACCCCACAGCATATTGAATGCATACAAGTACTAAGGAAGGAGGTCACAGAACTCAAGCATATGGTTAACTCCCTACTTGCAATAGTAAAACAGCTAACCCACGCAAACAACACGATCACCACTAACCTTGCCCAAAACCCAATCCTATCAGGCATCACAACAAACCCGCCCAACTCCTCAGTTTCTAGCTACGTCGGTCCTCACCCCATCGGAGAAAAGACCACGAACTCTCACCAGACACCCTCTTTCTACAATTCAGGCATAGGAAACCCACTAGACATCTATCATAAAACCCCCAAACCCACGAGCAATACTGCCTCAAAATACTCTGCACAACCTGCCACTGATCAGTCCCATTTAGGTAATATAGTTCTAATGGTTAACGTTCCCAAGTTAACCACAATGACATGCAAGGAAGGGGCAGACTCTATAAAAAACAAGGCAATCCACTGGATTCGCCATGTTAGAGGCTGCAGATCCATAATACGCGAGGACCTAATTAATGTAGTACGACGGCCAGACCCGGGAACTCACTTTGATATCCTAAAACTGACACTCAAGAACAGGACCATGGTAAACAATTTGGTGGCCCTAGAGGGAAGAACAAGCCCACCAGCACACTCACGCATCCAGTTCAAACACCCCAAGCCACCCACGCTCCACGAGGAGTGCTCGAGTTACCACCCAGCAGTAAACCTATCCTCTCTTGGTAAATATGATTGACTCATAGCCTCCCCTAAAATCTGTGCAGGCAAACCTTGCAACCTTCTAACATCTATCACCCGCAGATCCTTCTTTTACCCCACCACTGCTTGTCCATGTATTCTCTCCCCTACCCATGACACCGAGACCACTTCCGGTCCACTGAACAATCATGACAACGACACTCCTCCCATCTTGCAGGCATATTGCCCACCAAACCAAGTGCTGCTGCCTAGGCGTGCACGCACCTCCTGGACCAGGACCAGGCCAGTCCCAACAGAGGAACATCACCAACCACCGCAAGCCTCACGGGAAAACATTGTCACCAACCCATCTCTGCTCACTCAACCACATCTGTCAGACCAACCCCGACAGCCAACCTTACAAACCCCAGGCATTCAGACAGGATAATTCAGCCACAATCTGGGGTACGACTTGTTTCATGGAACGTGGCAGGTCTGAAATCTATTCTCCCCCTTCCATCCTTCTGCTCCTTTATTGACGAACACGACATATGTCTCCTCCAGGAAACATGGTCACTCGATCCACTTTTCCGAACAGGCTACACAAATTTTCACATCCCCGCTGTGGCCAGTACGAGAGGCAGGCCCTCAGGGGGCCTGACAATCTGGATCAAAACATCACTTAGCTGCCATATATCACAGCTACCTACCGTCTCTCCCGACCTGTTAGGCCTTCGTCTATCCTTTGGGCCTGACCCTGTGGTGAACATCTTTAATATCTACACTCGAGGGGTCAGGGGGAGTCAAGTCTCCAAAACCCTCTGCGCCCTCGCAGCCCTCTTACAAAATTATCCCCGCCATCACAAAACCATTGTGGCTGGGGACTTCAACGTCACATTCGAACCCCTTGACTGGGACGATCTCAGGCCCACCCGCGAGGAAGATCAAGCCTGGTCTATCCCCGCCCTGTCAATCCCACCCATCAAGAGATGGACGTCGGTCGCTATCCAGGTCAAATCACTGACCATGGAGTTTGGGCTCAGGGCGCTAAATGGCAGAACCAACTCAGACACCAATGGTAGTCACACGTACAACAAAACCAACCACACCAGCAGAATCGATTATTGCCTATTCGATATAAGATTATGGCCTCTAGTCATCGATATGACGATCATCGAAAGAACTGAAAGTGATCACAATCCTCTCTCTGTCCACACATTAGCCCTAGGTAATCTCCCAGCCACGTCTAACTCAGCAGCAGTAGCTCCCGAGGGTATTAGCCTGGCCAACAATAAAAGACACCTAAAATGGGACAAGATCGTGGCTCGGCCCGCACTCATCAACGCTGCCAATAACACCCTAAAATCCACACTAATGGGCCTAGAGGCAGGTTCTGCAACTCCCCACCAGGAAATAAGCTCAATCCACACCTCCTGCTTTAGGGATATCGCAGCTCACTTCTCAGTACCCCCAGCCCACGACGACAAACGACCCATAGGCAGGCACCGCTGGTTTAACAAAACGTGTCGGTCCCTAAACAAGCGCCTAGTTCAAGCCATTAAATCCAAGGACCCCACCGCCACCCGCGTAGCTAGGAAGTCCTATAAATCTGCAATACGCATAGCCAAGCGTGATCAAGATAACAAATGGTGGACAGCACTCAGCGACGCTGTGCGCAAGAGGAATTATAGTCTGTTCTGGTCCCTGGCAGCGCGAGGCCCAGAAACTAGTGGTTTGGACATTACAACCAACATTGCCCCAAGCGACTGGATAGTTCACTTTAGTAGTCTGTACTCCCCTGATCATGATAGCCCCACCCCTGTCTGTACGGGCCCCAACCTAATTCACTCATTAGCACCCACCACCGCAGCACCCCTGTTGTTTTCCCAAAGTGATATAACCTACTCTCTAAGCACTATAAAACGCGGCAGGGCCCCTGGTTCAGACTGCATCCCAGCAGACCTGTTCTCAACAGACTTAGCATCCTGGTCAAGATACATCACCATTCTAGCTAATGCAATAGCATCCGGGGCGCCAATTCCCGAGTCTTGGAAAGCGGCTATTGTTATTCCAATTTTTAAAAAGGGCGACAGATCACTTCCCTGCAACTATAGACCTATTAGCCTAATTGACTGTGTCCAAAAAGTCTTCTGCCACTGCCTCCTAGGAAAGATCGAAGAATGCATGACTGACCGCGATATCCTTAGCCCCCTCCAAGCCGGTTTCCGAAAGAAGATTTCCACCACTGATCAAGCCCTCAGATTCCTATTATTATATTGGAAAACAGTGTTCATTGGTAAAGGCAGCCTTTATGTAGCTTTTGTGGACCTCAAATCTGCTTTTGACCTAGTACCTCGTAACAAACTTTGGGTCACTCTCTCTCGGATGGGAATCCCGGAGCACATTCTTGCCATTTTGATACGACTCCACGAGGACAACTACGCACAAGTCAGGTGGGGCAACAAGGGCCAACTAACTGATAGAATCCACGTTTCCCGGGGTGTGCGGCAAGGTTGCGTACTTGCCCCGACCCTCTTTTCCCTGTATATCAATGAAATTGTCCCCTCCCTCCTCAGACTGCAGGCTGACGCACCTTCACTTGGCACACAAAAAATCCCAGTCTTACTTTTTGCCGATGACACTCTTTTGATATCCAAGACCCCCAGTGGTCTAAGGAAACTCCTTGCGTGCTTCGAGCATTTCTGCTCATCACAGGGACTCGAAATCAACGCCTCAAAAACAAAATTAATGACCCTTAATCCCCACAGATCTTTCAAAGGGAAGTTTACTTTAGAGGGCTCCTCACTTGAGAAGGTGGGCATTTTCAGCTACCTGGGCATAACATTCACTGACAACATGTCCTGGAAGCCACACATAGGAAAACAAGCCCTTAAATTAAGACAAACAACTGGGGCTCTACTAAAAAATTTCCACCTCTCACACACAAAACCAATTCGCCCAGCATTACAGCTATACGAAGCTCAGGCCGTTTCCTCAGCGCTTTACGGGGCTGAACTTTGTGGCTATACCAAAACCCAAGACCTAACCACCGCTGAAAACAACTTCCTAAGAAACCTTGTGTCCCTCCCGCAAAGTACCCCACTGTTCCCTCTTTTCAAGGATCTCGGCATCAAACGCATTGGTCACAAAGCCCGCCTGCGACCTTTGCTGTACTGGTGGCGTCTCTGGACCACTCCGGAGCTCGACATCTTCACTGAAGCTCTACAGGTCATCCTAAAAGCCGACCATCTTCACAGAATCCCCTGGCTACGATGTATCAAGGATTTACTTTACTCACTCGCGCTCGATGATCTCTGGAACTTACCAGCCACGTCAGTCTTTCCCTCGAAAAGCGAACTAAAGAAACTATACTGGCAAATGGCCAACTACGAAGACTCAAGGGCTGCACTCCACACTACACTATCTTGTGACTTTGCCAACCTAAAAGAGTCATGCAAGTACGAAGCTTTTTGGGACCTAATCATGGCCCCAAGGGAAAGGAAACTGTACTTCCAGCTCCGCATTGGAACACTCCCATTAAGACTTTTCACCAGTAGCTGGTCACACAATGAATCAACCGCATGCCCAGCTTGCAAAGCCCCCGTCGAGAATCTCCCTCACCTCCTTTTTGCCTGCCCCGCGTATACCGCCCCCGTAGGAAATGGCTGGCCCCGGCATGCAGACTACTGGGAGTACGCTGCTCTGCGCTAGCTCTGCGAATCCTCAGATCAGACACCAGGCCAACGCTAGTGATCGCCATCGCCAAATTCCTCGGAGCTAGTTGGCTTGTCACAGGGAAAACTCTTCTGGATAAAGACTCCAAATAAGTCTGTCCCAATATCCTGCCCAGCGCGTTTCATTTTATTTCATTTTATTCCATTTTTATTCCACTTTTTCCATTTTCTCTTATCTTTTACTCCCTTTTATCATCTTTACCTGCAATTTTATTATATGTATTTATTTGTATTTATTACTGCTCGTGCTTTTTTGGCTCTTGTAGCCGCAATAAAGCTCCTTTGAATTGAATTGAAAGAAAAGTAACCCTCAAACAGCCCAACTATCCCCAAACTAACAAGACCCACAACAGACTCCCAACAGTACAAAGACAAAATTAGACACCAAATAGGACACATAAACACTTACAATGAACAACTGAGACAATTACAAATAAAACAGATGACAAATAGGATGGCACACAGGAGACAAAAGCACAAATGGGATAGACAAAACTCTAAGCAGAGCCACACAGTCTAGAAAAATCACAGTCTGCAAAGTGAAAGTGAAGGTACACCCACTGTACCAATTCTGTAAACAGGATATCCTATTACATCACTTCCTGCCTCAAATGCGGTGCGTTTTTATTATGATGTGTCAAAATTTTATGACGCTTACAGTCTCTGTGTCCATTTTTTTTGACGCACATGTTTAAAAATTACCCCGCATCCATAGTTCAAAATATTTAGCATTGGTAATCAATTTCATGGGGTAGAGTGTAGGAATTACCGCTCGGGCCAATGGATGTATCATGACTGTGAGCGTCATTTTTCTACGCATATGCAGCGATTTTTTATGTATATGCGTCTTTTTTGACGCGTTTGCGTCAAAATGTATGTCTTTTACTGGGTTTGTCTCATTTCTCACATTTGTTAAGTAAATGACAGCTGTAACTGTACAGATATAGGCTGTTTGCACCTGCATAGTGTATTCTAGTGTTTGGGCACATGTGGCAGATCACACTACTGCGGACCATGATACTCCAGTTGTTGTACCGGATGAGCACTCTTCACTGACGCAATAGATACCCAAACTTTTTGAAGACAAATTAGTATTACCCAGTTTGAGCAGGGTGTGCGTCAATAGAGGATAGCAAGGCTACGCAGCTTAATACATTAACTCTTTGCCTGTGTGTCAGTGTCTGTGAATTGGCTATTTCAATTTTAGTTAGGCCTCTGTGTGAACGTCACAAGACGTGCTTTCATTAATGTGCTTGTATGGATGTGTTGTAAATGTGGGTAACCATCAGATGCTTTTCAGTGTGGAAATGAGCGAGGATATGTGTTTGTCATACACGTAGCAACTAATGCTGTGTGAACTTCCCTGACTTTTGGGACAAAACATCTCCCATGACAACCGATGCACAGAATAGATAGAGGACGGTTGATAATGGCAATGTTACAAGAGTAAGCCATCACATGTACTGGAATGTTGGATACCACTTCCTGGTCACTTGTTTAGATACTACCCATAAGTCCGGCATTTGAAAATGCTATGTGGGTACAGTGTTTGTGACACAGAGTCCCAAAACCAATCCAAAAAGGTAATGTCACTCCACAGTTGAGTCATAAAAAGGACATATGATTTTCTTGTGGCAGTGGAGGACCAGCAGACCAAGCTGCATGTGTTCACATATTTCCAGTGGTTAATTGCACAAAGGTGTCCAGTTCAAGTGTGTGGCCATGTGTACCCTGTGTCATTATTGACCTCCATGTTGTCACAGTTACGTGCAGGTCTAGTCATGAGTCTGTGTAGCCATTCCCTGCATTAAGAGAGCATCCTTTAAACCAGAACTGACCGAAAGCCAAAGAGGAATTGACAACACACATGGAGATAGTCCAGCTATGGCACTGTAGAAGTTTTATGAGACTGACAACAGGGCAACCTTGGTGTGCTCACACAGTTAATGGATCAGTAATTTAAAACCGGCAGGTTTCATCACAACATTTGTACACAGGGTGGCCTCTAAAATTCCCACTGCAACCGGGTACATCAGTGCCTCTGTGCTGATTAATCTCACAGCTAGCCACCACACAAGCACCATCATTGGGTTACAGCCAATGTGAATCTGTGTGTGGACCGTCAGGGCACAAACATGTTTTGTCCTTTCATGCACATTAGCAAACTTTGTTTGTTGTGCTGGAGGCAGCATACCCAATCCGTGCATACACCATGGTAAACTGTCACTGTTTGTCACTCATGCATACATGAAACCCAGACAAGGGATAGGGCCGGGATTAGGCTATTTGAATACATGTCCCAGACCACGATACGATAAGTAAACTGATTACACTATACAGTCTATTTGAGGATTCGTCGTAGACCTACCAGTCACAATACCCCAGGAGGAAAGTGAGGGCATGGAAAGCAACTATGAGACAAATGTAGCCACAGGGAACCTTTATGGTAACGCAAAGACAGGAACCAATCAGGCTAACAGGATGGAGGCACTGTCAGGAACTAACAAGAACAAGACAAATACACAGTGAGCAGACTCTGACTGGGAAAAGCTGGAACAATACTGTGGAAAATGAAAACTGTATTTGTGCTGTGGGCAGCAACGTTACACAATAACCCAAGGCCTGCATTACACAAGTGATTTATACGGCAATCCACAACAAGGATATACATAAAATGGCAGCTTCTAAGCCGTTCCAAGCAGCAGCAAGGGCAGTGCAGGTTCAAATGGCTGGTTTGCATGGAAGTGCTCACAGGTGTGTGCAGCTTTAGTCTCTCACAAGTCCTGTAGGTGAGAATCAAGTTTGAAGGGCCAACAGTACCTTTCACATGGGAAGCAATGGACAGGTGATTAAAGGTCCTACAGACTACCAGGCAGTGCATTACCGGACCTGAAGTCCATGCAGACACATGAGCTAGGACTATGGCATGCCATTCTAAAGAGGGAAGCACACTGGAGTCAGAATGTGAGTCTCGGTGTGTGTTGATGAAGGATTATCAGGGTACATATAGTCCAGCTACAGGGCCCCCTAGAGAAGGGTGGGGAGATACTGAAAACATGCCTGTGGTAGGAGTTATAACCTGGGATGGCATGCGCAGGGCATGTCTTGTGAGCAATGCTTGTAATACCTGGGGCACTCGTGCTATCCATTTGCAGTTTACATGGACTTCTTGTCACACATACTCCTTGCAGAGATAGCTGATGTCACACTTACTGCTGTCAAGGGTCTGGTCATACATTCCTGTTACAAATGCAATAGCACATCCACTGCCTCATACATGAAGCAGTTTTTTACCTTATGATTGATGGTGTCTTAGATGTGTGCCATATGCTCACCTTGTGACCCTGTCACCAGGCAGGTCGCTCCCCCCATCTGCCACGCAGCCCCCTGTGGGTTGAACCTCCGTTGCCGCTTTTGCCGCCTGACTACTCGCTCCCTTTTTTCTGTACCCCTGCGCTTGGCTTCTGTGCCACTTCGTTTTTTCATTCTGTGCCCCTGTGTTTTGCTTTCTGTACCCCTGTGCTCTGTTGTCCCTCTCCCGCCATCTTTTCCCACCGTTTTTTCCCCGGGTTTTCCCCCGGGTTTTTCCCTGAGTTTTTCCCTTGCTGCTGAGCCCCTGCTGCCCCGCCCCCTTCACTCCCATTGGCCGCCCCGCTCCCACCTCCCAGCTGCTCCTCCCTCCCTCTGCCCTCATATGGAGGCCGCGATGCGGGCACGCAGCGGGACGCCGCTGGCGCGCCCCAGGCGCGCCTAAGGCAAGCCCGTCTGCGCTCGTCCGCGCCTGGACCGCACCCAGCACCAGAACCCCTGGAACCCGCACCCCCACAACGCCAGACTGCACTACGACGAAAGCACCCTCCACGCACTCAACACCAGACGAGACCACCCCTGCTACCGGGCCACCCCGAAACGCAGCCAGGGGCCTTTCACCTGCCGGAACTGCAGATTCACCAGCATCCAACCCTCCACACCACCAGCCAGAGAACCCAACCACCTCCGCTGCATCCTCAACACCCGCTCCGCTCGCAAGCACGCCATCGAACTTTGGGACCTCCTAGACTCCACCGCCCCCGACGTCGCCTTCCTGACGGAGACCTGGCTGAACGCCACCTCAGCACCAGACATCGCCACAGCTATCCCACAGGGCTACAAGATCTCCCGCAGAGACCGCACCAACGGAGTGGGAGGAGGAATCGCCATCATCCACAAAGACTCCATCAAAATCTCAACGAACACCGATAACACCCTCACCACCGCCGAGCACATGCACTTCCAGATCCACACCGACCCCAACACCACCCTCAGAGGAACTCTCATCTACAGACCTCCCGGACCCCGCCCACAGTTCAGTGACACCATCGCCGACCTCATCAGCACCCACGCCCTCCCTTCCATGGACTACATCCTCCTCGGGGACCTGAACTTCCACCTCGAGAACAACAACGACGCCAACTCCACCGCCCTGATTGACAACCTCACCAACCTCGGACTCAAACAACTCGTAACGACACCCACTCACGCCGCTGGACACACGCTCGACCCCATCTTCTCCGCAAGCCCCCACGTTTCCTTCAACCACACCACCGAACCACACTGGACGGACCACAGATGCGGCCACTTCACCTTCAGAAAACCCACCACACACCACCGCACTCAACAGCTACCACGCCGCTGCTGGGGCAAGGTCACCGAGGACCAACTGACTACCGCCCTCGCCCTGAGACCACCCACCGACCCCACCGACCCAGACACCGCCGCGACCAACCTCACACAGTGGATCAACGACTGCGCCAACACCCTCGCCCCTCTCAAGACCTTTACAACCAACCACACCAACAAGAAAGCCGCCTGGTTCACCGAGGACCTCCGGATCTCCAAGCACACCTGTCGGAAGCTGGAGAAGAAATGGCTCCACGACCGAACACCAGACAACCACACAGCCCTCAAGAGCGCCACCCGCAGACATCACCAACTCATCAGGACCGCCAAGAAGACCACCTTCAAGGACCGCCTAGACAACAACGCACACAACACCAAAGAGCTCTTCAGCATCGTGAAAGAACTCTCCAACCCCAGCTCCATCACCAACGACATCCCGCCATATCAAGACCTGTGCGACTCCCTGGCCACCTTCTTCCACCGCAAGATCACCGACATCCACGACAGCTTCAACTCCGACCCCCCGCACCCACCACCGAGTCCACCACCCTTGCGACTACCACTCGCACCAGTCGCCTGACCATCTGGTCCAGCGTCAGCGACGAAGACACCATCAAAACCATGAACTCCATCCACTCCGGATCCCCATCAGACCCCTGCCCTCACCACGTCTTCAACAAAGCCAGGGCAGGGATCGCGCCCCACCTCCGGAAAACAATCAACTGTTCCTTCGAGACAGGAACCTTCCCAGAAAGCTGGAAGCACGCCAAGATCAACGCCCTTCTGAAGAAGCCCAAGGCGGACCCGAAGGACCTCAAGAACTTCCGGCCCATCTCCCTGCTCCCTTTCCCGGCAAAAGTGACCGAGAAGATTGTCAACAAACAGCTGACCCGCTACCTCAAAGTCAACAACATCCTGGACCCTTCCCAATCCGGTTTTCGCAGCAACCACAGCACCGAGACCGCCCTCATCGCCGCCACTGACGACATCCGGACCCTGATGGACAAAGGAGAAACAGCTGCCCTCATCCTCCTGGACCTATCAGCAGCCTTTGACACGGTCTGCCACCGCACCCTATCAGCACGCCTCCATGACGCCGGTATCCAAGAGAAGGCCCTGGCCTGGACCACATCCTTCCTCTCCGGCAGGACCCAGCGCGTCCGCCTCCCACCCTTCCGCTCCAAAACCACCGAGATCATCTGCGGTGTCCCACAGGGATCCTCCCTCAGTCCAACACTGTTCAATATCTATATGGCCCCCCTCACCCACGTCGCACGACAACACAACCTCAACATCATCTCCTACGCTGACGACACCCAGCTGATCATATCCCTCACCGAAGATCCCCACACCGCCAAAGCTAACCTCCACTGAGGAATGAAGGCCGTAGCCGACTGGATAAAGGACAGCAGACTGAAGCTGAACTCAGACAAGATGGAGGTCCTCATTCTCGGACCCACCCCATCAGCCTGGGACAACTCTTGGTGGCCCACGTCACTAGGCACAGCCCCGGAACCCACGGACCACGCACGCAACCTGGGGGTCATCCTCGACTACACTCTCTCCATGACTAGGCAAGTCAACTCCGTCTCCGCGTCCTGCTTCAACACCCTCCGTATGCTCTGCAGGAACTTCAAATGGATCCCCCTCGACACAAGAAAAACCGTTACCCAGGCCCTCATCACCAACAGACTCGACTACGGGAACGCCCTCTACTCAGGAATTGCAAACAAGTTCCTGAGACGACTCCAACGCATCCAGAACGCCTCGGCCCGACTCATCCTCGATGTCCCCCGCCGCAGCCACATCACACTCCACCTGAGAGGCCTGCACTGGGTCCCCGTCAACAAAAGGATCACCTTCAAGCTCCTGATCCACGCACACAAAGCACTGCACAACACCGGACCCACCTACCTCAACAACCGACTCAGCTTCCACACCCCAACCCGAAGACTCCGCTCAGCCAACCTCACCCTCGCCACAGTCCCCCGCATCCGAAAAACCACAGCCGGCGGCAGATCCTTCTCCTACCTCGCCGCCAAGACCTGGAACACTCTCCCCCCCCATCCTACGACAGACCCAGGACCTGCTGGCCTTCAGAAGACTCCTCAAGACCTGGCTCTTCGACCAGTAGCACCCCCCCCCCCAGCGCCTTGAGACCCTCGCGGGTATGTAGCGCGCTTTACAAATGCAGTGATTGATTGATTGATATGCTGCAATGAAGCATGTTGCCAACATGGATGCGTGCCATAGCTGTGCTACTCTGATATTACCCTTCAAATGTGAAATGGACAGGATATATGTCATTTACACTGTGTGTGAAGTTGGGTGTACATTCATACCCATCAAATGTGGTGTGGCTTTTTCAGTATCCTAATTTGTATATCTGCAATGCTCCATGAGGCTAAACTCTGATTATGACTCCTAGGGATCATGTGATGCATAAATAATTACCCAGACCATGATTTAGTGATGAAGTGAGGTGCTTAATGACATATGGTAAGACAGAGGTGATGGTGACTAGACTTAAAAGAAGTTTTGTACAATGTGTTGTCTCCGAAGCAATCCTGCTGCAGTGTTTGGATGCTCCCCCTCATGTTGATGGACAGTATCCTCCTCTTCCTCCTCTTCAGGCATTTGTGGGTCTGGCTCATAGAGGGGAATGTTCCTCCTTACACAAATGTTGTGCAGGATGGCAAAGGTCAAAATGATCTTGGACACCATTTCAGGTAAGTATAGGAGGCTGCCTCCGGTAATGTCCAGGCACCTGAATCTTGACTCCAGGAAGCCAAAGGTCCTCTCTACTTTGGTGCATGTTCTCTGATGTGCCTCATTATAGGCACGCTCTACTGCAGTTCTTGGGTTTGCAAATGGGGTCATGATCCATGGCTGGATCCCATACCCCTGATCAGCTGAAAGAGAAAATGAGTGAAAACGTTTGATGGAGCTTGCACCATGATTATCACTTTGCATGGCAGTTGTGATCTTGTGTTGTCTGTGACTCATCTGTGTTTGTGTTATTGTGTGGAATCCTAGACTTCTAGGATGTACCATCAGCATTGGGATGTTTCATTATCTGAACCGGTGTTTGGCTGATTGACCGGATGTCAGAGGTATTTTTGTAGACTTGCAGTACATTGTGTACTCCCATGCATTATGTCATGTGAAAGAGGTGTCCCTGTGTCTTAACTGAGGGTGACATGATACGTCCATACACAGAATCATTTCCACATTGGTGGTAACACGGTTGCATCTATATGGCCCGGACATCCCATCCAATTTAACATACACAATAGAATTTGTTCAACATCAGTGAGGCTCTTTGATTTGGCTAGGTGACAATGTACAACACATCTCCATACGTTGGCAGCACTGATGTGTTGACAATTGACAACGCACAAATATCCCATGTGTGACAAGTTCTATGCAAACCTATTTATCTGCCCTCACCGAGTTGGCTCATGTTCAAATGTTTACCTACACTACTGAACCTGGTCCAGGTAAGCTGGCTAACTTGGTTGTTGGGGTGAAGGTTTAAGTGTCAGAAGGTCCATATGCCTGTACATCTTTTGTGTATATGTGTAATTGTCTCAATCCGTATGTGTAGCAAAGTGCACTTTGCAATATTGTCACATCAATATGTGTTCTTAGCACAGTCCACTTGCTTATTGGTAGTGGGAAATGTCAGACCAGGAGTGATGTGAGATGTTGGTACAGCCTCAATGATTCCATGTCCCATTCATTGGAGTCATCATCATCATGCTATGTGTGTCATGGTGTTAGACCTGCAGAGAAACACATTGCATACCCCTTACACAGTACATATTGTTTGGAATGGTGTATGATTGAGTGTTATTGATGTGATGTTGGAAGATTCATCTTCCAAGTTGTACTGCCAGTTAAGGCCATGTCATTGTCACTGTGTGGTTTTAAATTGTTCCCTTGTGTCTCTGGAGTGGCATCTGTTGTTATTTGCATCTGTCATTTGTCCATAGGTGTGTATCCCATTGGGTCACGATATCAAACATGACTAGCAGTGTCACAACCTCAGTGTCTTCCTGGCCACGTGTCGATGTAGTGGTGTATGTGTTGTGTGTCCCACAGGGTTGCTGTGCTGTGTGTATATAACTGGGTTTCTGTACTTACCAACAAGTAGGCCATTTCCATATCGTCCATCCTGGAAGTGTTGATTGATGGTGCTGTGGCGGAAGATGAATGAATCATGTACACTCCCAGGATACTTTGCCACGATGTTGGTGATCAAAACCCGGTGATCCACAATGGCCTGCACATTGATGGAGTGTGTGTGCTTCCTGTTGCAGTATAGATGCTCGATTGGAGCAGGTGGCACAATCCGTACATGTGTGCAGTCAATGGCACCAAGCACGTGTGGGAAGACGTTGATTTGGTAGAAGCCCTGTTTGGTCTCCTGCTGCGTCTGCAGTGTGTTGGGGAAGCTGATGTGGCCGGGTGTGAGGGAAATGATGGCATCCAATACCTTGGGTAGGAAGGCAGAGAATGAGGGCTGTGATATCCCGGCAACCAGGGCACCAGTGGTTTGAAACAAGCCACTTGCCAACATGTGCAGGACAGCTAGCAGCTTGGTCTCTGGTGGAATGATGTGGGGTGTCTGCAAGCTGGGTGACAACTGTGGCACAATGTGGCGCAGCAGCTGCTGAATGGCTTGCCAGTTTAGTCTGTACCTCTGGATGATGTCATGTTCCCTGAGGCCCAGAAGGGTTGTCCAGGTCCTGAATATCCGCTCCTGCCTTCTGCGTTGCCTTTAGGGTCCCTGCAGGTGGGATGGAAGTTGCTGCTGTTGGTCCTGTGCTCTGCGTCTTCGTGCATGCTAGATGAATAGCACCTCAATGTCTTCCTTTTTGAGCTCTGATGTTGCTTCTGTGGGTTTTCCTTAAGTAGTGGTGTGTTTGCCCAATTTTAACGCCTGCCCTGACCCAGGCGTTATTTTTTTACGCAAATCGGGCTGTGTGTCCTTTTCCGACTCCGACTCCCATCCGTGCGGCATTTTTGCACAGTAGGATAAATATGGGGCACGGGTGTTTAAGTCATTTTTTGGACGGGAACGCCTACCTTGCATGTCATTAAGGCAAGGTGGTTTCACGCATCCAGAAAATGACACACACAGCGGAACTTTGGCGATCGCGGGCGTCAAAGTATAAATATGGTGTTAGGTTTGCGCCAAATTTTCGTCAACATTTTTGATGCAAATTCAGCACAGACAGAGTATAAATATGCCCCTAAATATGTGCATTACAAAGGTACCATATTGACGGACCCGCTGTCCACCACTCTGCAGCTCTGATCCCCTTCCACCGCTTTATTTCTGACTACAAGAATTGCAACATCATGGTTCTTACAATGAAGAAAAACGTGATGGTCATTTAGCAACCTACAGGAGTCTAAATATTAAAGTCAGAACCTATTTTTTCAATGTCAGATCCCGTTAAAAAGGACATGCAGCTAGTGAGCCACAACTGTGGGGGAGGGGGCCCTTTACTACTACTGTCCCACGGTCTACACTACTATGGCTCAGGGGCATAACGGAGGCCCCCGCAACCCTCTTGGTGCAAGGGGCCCCTAGGGTTTCTTGTTTTGGTAGTGGCCACCTCACTCTCTAAGCTATGCCATTGCATGCCAGAAGGATGCGTGCAATGGCATAGAATAAGAAATAAATACTTGATAAAGTCACTCTGCTTTATCGAGCAGGCCACGGCAGTGTAAGGGGGAGATGGGGAGGGTAGCTATTGTTCAGGAGGCTCCCCATGGAGTCAATTCTCCAGGGAGGTTCCATCATTTTGCATTTTGCCACTGCTATGGCTTTGCAAACTGGGCCAAGTACAACCCTTTCCACACTTTACTAGCAGTAGTAGCGAGAATGAGAAGTCACAGGCTTCTCAAGGTGGTTAGAGTGGGCATTACTCAGGCTCCAAACAGCAATACTAGACACGGCTCAGTTTTAATTATGCTGGAGTAATCATAGTAATTTTAGTAATTACACATTACTCTGTTATGCAAAATTACGTACTTATGTTGGCTTGAGTAGTTAAGAGTAATTTGGGGCAAAACTCCTATTGCAGGCGCACAGGAACAACAAACTAAGAGAGAATGAGTGGCTGCTGGCTACTGCTGTTCATGTCCAGTAGCATTTAGTGCTATTTCCTTAGTGCAAAAAAGCATCCTTAGGCCCATTTTGAATGCAAGGGTGCATTTTGCACTAAGAAAATAGCGCTAAATGCTATATTATGCTTCTCACGTAATTATGCACAATTATGAGCAATTTTGCTGTAAATTTGAGTAATTACAGTAGAGAAAAATATACAAGTTCTGCCCATCCTTAATCAATACCACCACGCCCCAGCAGAGCAACAAGATCAATGTCCAGATCAGTGATTCTCTTTTTTAGAAAAGACAAGTACGTTATTACACAAAAAACACTTAATTCCACTACACATGCAATACTGCCTTTACCGTCAAGGCCTCAACCTGTCTCTAGTGGCAGTGGGTTCCACCTTTCTAGCTTCAGAATTTGATGCTCGTTCACCTCACCTGTGGGTTTGTACAAGCACTCAGGCCCATCTTTATACTTTTTTAGTGCCGCATTTGCGCCGCTTTTTGACGCAAAAGCGGCGCAAACTTCAAAAATACAATTGTGTTTTAGAAGTTTGCGCCACTTTTGTGTCAACAAATGACGCACATGCTGCGCTAAAAAAGTATAAATATGGGCCTCAGTCTCTTGGGCCTAGCTCTGTCCAGTCTCTTACCAAATTTGTAATAGCATTGTTGGGTTGCATTCGACCCTCCCACAGCAGTGAGATCTCGCCAGTGGAAAGAAGCTTCCTGATGGCATGCAATAGTTTTCTCTGGGGCAGAACATCATTCGATGGGTTACAGCAGGGGTGCAGGGTTCTACCCACCTCAATCATCCAGGCAGTGGGCTGAGGATCATGGTTCACTCCTGCATTCCGATGAGTGCTTGATTCATGGCACAGATGATTCTGACATTCCAGTGAGTATGTGGCACTTCTTTTTGAGAGTGATGATCACACATTCATAGATGTTTTTTCAATTATAGCAGAAGCCAGGTGCTATCTTTGGTGCCAGTACCTCAAGACTATGGGCCTGATTTAGATCATGACGGAGGGGAATACTCTGTAACAAAGGTGACAGATATCCAGTCTGCTTTATTACAATTCAATTATTTCCTATGGAGATCGCAATACAGTGGACAGGATATCCATTAAGTTTGTCACAGAGTATTCCATCACCAAGATCTATATCAGGCACTATGACCACAAATCTTAACAAGGAACTCCCAGAGCACCTCTGGAGTCACTTAATCTTCAGGTCTGGTCCTAAGCCTACAACACACTTGCCAGTGCCATGTTCCTGCAGTTTACTTGTGGGGCATAGGGCCACCAGCAGGTGCTTATTCTAGCATCAGTCAATCCTACCACCCGGGCACACCACCCCAGGTACCTGGAAACATCAATGGGAATTCCTGATGGAGGTAACACTGTCTGATCCTGTAGTACCATGAGTCCTTCGGTGCACATGTTTAGGGAGTCTCTTTTGGAAGGACCATACAACAGGGTTCCTTACCATAGTCCCTTCCATGATCTATTGCTCCTGCAGCGGTGGTGCTTCCTTCATTCGCTCACAGCCAGAATATCTTTGCACCGAGGAAAGTCCAGTAACTCTTCCTTCAGACCAGACTTCAGATGATGTTCCCTTGCCTTTGGGGAGTTTGCTGTCACAAAAACCCTTGGCTACATAGTTGTCCCTAAGTACTCTGTAGAGTACTCCTTCCTCAACAGAAGAGACCAAGACAATGAAAAACAATTGGTTTTGAACTCCAATCGTTATATACGTTTTGCAGAAGTATTCCAGGCCCACTTCCATGATACCAATTTGGGTTGGTACAACTTTCATGTGTCCTGGTTAGGCCACCATCCAGACCTGGCCTCTTCAGGGCTGTCCTGCCCTATAGGACAGTTCCCAGATGGAGTGCCCATCACAGAAGTACAAAGAAGTGAGAGCAGGCTGTAACCTGCTACTTATGACCCTTCCTCATGAGAAGAGAGAGACAAGAATGGAACCCACAGGCCTGGATACCTCATGCATTGCACACTATCATTTCTGGCACACATGCACATGTAATACACATGGGATGTTGCATTCAGCATTCTGGGTACATTGTGAGCAGTAGATGTTTAGATGAAGGAGCCCATAAGCGTGCATTCATATCTCACAGGTAAAAGTCCACACACCACTTGCTCCAGTCATGAAACCAGCAACTGAGACAGTAGTTCCCTGTCACTGTGAGGGTGTGATTGGCTCTCCACTCCCGGTTCAGAATAAGGTCCAGAACCAAGCATTGTCGAAAACTCAGTCCTAGGTCGACACAGGCATTTGGTATTAGTGTGTAGCATAACCAAAAATCAAAAAGCAGGGCCACAGGTATATGTACTTTGGGTACACAGAGCATAGATCGTGACTGAACATCATGGAGGAGGCATTCCTATCCCAATCCTTATCTATGAAATATTAAACTCCTGCACTTGCAATTTCTCATTTACAATAGAGGAACCCATTCTTAACTGTCCTCATCCTGACTCATCATTGCTCTTCTAACTTGGTTGTCCTAATTCAACTTACAATGCCATACATCTTGCTGTGAATTTCCCTTACTAACGTATCCCAGTCGGTCTGTAACACCACTCTGACTCTTAAGGCCCTCACATCCCAAAGTTCTGTTCACTTAATGCTTCTCCGGCCCCTTCTTACCTCTTCCATCATGGAGAATCTAGTCCCTACCTCCTATGTCCCCGCACTTCACTCTCCCTTATTCTCATGATAAGGAGGGCAAACTGGGGTACAGACAGAATGGATTAATCGCACGTTTGAGACTCATCTTTTCACAGGGTATGCATGATCTTGTATGTTGTCACCGGCTCAAATGTCACTAACACCGTCTCTGTGCGAAATAACCTCCTCCCGCCCTGGGGACTTACCTGCAACTCCGATGTGGGATCTTCCAGCGAGGCATCCTTTGCAACACCTGCAAGGAAAGAAACAGAGGACAGTTACAAAGAGGTCGACCGGACACCAGATGTTCTTTTGCATCACCTATGGAGAAAAGGAAAACAGGACGATGACTCGGAAGAGGAGACAGACAAACCTGAAAAGGAATGTAGACAGAGAAGAGGGACACTCAACATAAGGGAGGAAGGAAAAGGAGAATGAGATGAGGAAGATGTCATGGAAGGAAAGGAGGCAGGAGGACGAGAAGTATATGAGATACGAGGACGAGTAGTAGACGAGAGATGAGTACAAGAAGCAGATGAGAGACGTGGAGGAGGAGAAGATGCGAGAAGAGCAGAGGACGACGATGAGGAGCGGGATGGTGAGGATGAGTGGTTTATGGTCCCTCCACAGCTCTGGAGAACCGTGGCTCCTGCGGTGAGTGACAGGGTCGTACTATCCAAGGGAGGAGGGACGCCAAGGAAAACAGACTCAGCAAGAGAAATGCATTGGTGGCATGCTATTACCGTGGGGCTCACTTAGCTAGTAAACCGGCACCACTCCACAGGTAGTGCACATATGTAGTGGATAAAGATCCAAAAGGAAGCAAATTACTGCCAAGAGAGGCCACGTATAAGGGAACAGAAAAATCCTAATATAAATACGTGACATGTCAGGAATATGGTTATATTCTCATATTTAAGGACACCGAGTGCGTCATTTTATTTTGGTTTGTTTTTTTGTTTTCTCACTCTCTCTCTATTGCTTCACGTGAAAAGTATTTGCATTTCTTTAACCTGCACTACCACACTAGTCAGATAATAGGCACACCCTCGGGGTTTGGTGAAGGGAAAAATATTTTGTATAGCCCGGTGTACGTACTTACTTTGGAACATTGTTTTTTTTTCTATGCTCATGTAAGCGGAACCTTCTGGCGGACGTCACCTCTCCTAAAGTCCAACCAAAGAAGAAAGGAAAAGGATTTGGAGTTATCATCATCACCCATCTGGACCCAAGGACTCCGGACCCATATGAAACACCATCCATAAGAGAATAACTACCCGGCACAACCCATGCTGTTTTGAGCCTACATATTCCAATAAAGTCTGCCAGAATTACTCACCAAATCAGGCCTCCAAAACCTTATTTCCAACCCGGTATCTGACACTTTGCTACTTGCATTTCTTACAATAATTTGGATCTCTCAACATGGTTTTCTATTCATTCTTTGCAGCTACTGTATGAACGAGATGGCACCCGAGGCCCTAAGCACATTCATCTAACGAACATCATGATTAAATGGTTCAATAAAGCCGACTTCCTACTAATTGAAACTTTGCTCACGATGATAAACATGGGGGATAAGTCACCCCAGGCTTAGTTCATTCTAGACCCTGATTTAATCAGATGTCCTTTCCAATTGAATTACCTCTTCACTTTCAGGGAGACACATGCTTTACAGTTGAACAAAAAAAGCCATAAATCTTACAAATTTATCCCAAATGATTTCATATCAAACAGACCTAGTTCTGCATGGACTTCCTTTTCAATGCTCCACAAACAGACAAGTTTATCCCAAAATTCTCATTGAAAATCCACTTGCCTCCTCTCCCGGTAATATCATCTTATCGTCCATGTTACAATGTATATTTCATAATTGTTGATCAGCAGGTAAATAGTGTATTGACACTGATTACACAATTGTTGACTTAGAACATGTTCTTACGATGAAAACATGGCTTCATGAAGCTTCCCAGTCTCTCATTGATCTGCTTGGTACCTTTGATTACTCCATTGAGCATCTGGGTAGGAATGGCAAAAAAGAGGTGGAGTAGTGGTGACCCCCACCCTGTTGGGTAGTAACAGTAGACTCTGTGGCAACTTTTCAAATTCTCACTGTTGTCCTTAAGCCCTTACTTCTAATCACCATAATTCACATCACAGACTTCTCTCAGGCTGAAAACAACTACTTTGTTCTACAGAGCATTGACTACATACCATCCAAAACCCACACTGGGGAATCATGATCACATCTCTTTTCAGGTTTCAGTCTTCACTGAGATAACTAAAACCATGGATCAATTCCATGCATGTTAAAGGAGACACTTTTCATCCTATTTTTGGTACAAGGGAATGATTTTCGTGTTGGGACACTCATTCCATTCACCTGGTTTTACCGTTGTCAAATTCTCTTTTCCATGATACTCATCTAAACACTGTCTCAATACAACCTAAAAGACGTAAGTGAATGGTGCAAGTTCATAAATCAGCAAGAGCTTACTGCTAATTTAGCAGTAAAGCTATCACCCTTCCCTGAAACTGATGATGTGACTGATGACCTAACATTGACCTAGTGTCTCTCAGGAAAAAAAAACTAAAAAGAAGAACTCTACTCCTTGCTATACCAATTGCAGAAAATTAGCCTTTTCCACAGTCACCCCAGATGTTTTCCTCTTGTTCTTGTTATTCTGGTATGATCTGTGCACAGAGACACTGATATTCAGTGCCATACCATAGAATAGGTGCTCTGGCCTTAAAATGGTATTGGTAAAGTTGTTTTTCCCCAGTTGGTCTGTTTACTCTAGAGCAGAGGTCTTCAAACTGGGGGGCGGGCCTCCCTAGGGGGGCCTCAAGTGATCCCCGCGGGGGCGCCAAACTCTGGCCAAAAGAAATAATATACAGATAACATGCCTTTGTTTTAAGCAGAAGCATGTTATTGCAGTTTTAAAAAGGTAACAGTGCCTAACTGCAATGTTTAAATAGGTTTAGACATACTTAAACATTGCCATCTTTCTAAAATAATTGTGAAAAATTCTGAGAGGGGGCCCAAAGATTTTTATTTTTCAACTGGGGGCGCGGCATAAAAAAGTTTGAAGACCACTGCTCTAGAGACAGAATAGATGGCACAAAAATGCATAACATCAAGTTTATTCTGCAGTGTGTATTTTTACAAGTCATCTCTATGATAAAAATATGTGACTGTCAGGACTACCACTGTGTTCTAGATGAGCTGCACTTTAAAGACACTGTAGTTCCACGTGACAAGAAAAGTGCATTTGCCACATAAGTAAAGATACTTTTCTATAACAATAGGCCACACTTGGTAAGCCCACAAGGAAGGATTTCTAAAATAGAAAAATGTGACACATTATATATTTTTACAAATAGTGCCTTCACAGTATTTAAAGGCCAAAAAGATATTTGTAGTTTTATTAGTAGGTTCTCCTAAATTGCCCATAAGAAAGGCTTAATTGAGATGAAAATATTTATTTTTTATCTTCACCTGGTAAAATGCTAGAAGAGTCATTCATAGTTTTTTAGCACTTAATTTTCAAAATGCAATTAAATGGTAACTCCGGATTTTTGATACCTAATGGAAAACTAACGTTATTAGAATGTTGTTTATGCTCCCTAAGCAAACACTGGCTGGAAAATGTGACAACCCTGGCAGAGGAGACAATAACCTGCCTTTGAGCCAAGTAAGAACAGGTCAGTGTTAACTGTTGGTCACTTAACAGAGATTAGTCATCTATGAGAGTTACTGGGCAGTTGACAGAACAAATGGCAGCCTTTTGATTTAGTTTTGCCAGAGAGTGCTTTTCCAGTTCATCCCAGGAACTTCCTAGCTAGCCTAGCCCTAGCCACAGTCTCGCAGTGAACCAGTCTGTGCCTTGTCAGATCGGAAGAGAGCTCGTCTAAATAAGAGAGTGGTTAGGAAGCTGAAAAGAAGCCTGTATGTTAGCAGAATCCCTGCTATTTTTAAATTTGGAAGCAAGACCTCCCTGCTGATTTGTCAGTGGGGAAAAGAGGCTGTGAAAGTAGGTGATCATAGGATGAGAACATAGCCAGAATTAGGTACAGAAATTTCTCTAATCAGTGGCCAATATTAAAGATAAAACTAGCACCTAGCCATCACCTCCTCAGAACATTCATGGACCTGGGAAGACAACATCTGGGGAAAGAGGGCCTGCTGAAAGAAAGAAGACTCCTGGCTTCTAATATCTGCTGGAAGAACAAGACTCAAGGACTGAAAGTGCTTGAGCAATCCTGCTGGTACCCTGAGACTAGAACAGCTATCCAACAGTTATGTAGTTGGCTTACATTATATCACAGTTGGTCGGAAATCGTCCCTAGGGCCCAGACAACCCCAAACTGCTGATTTCAATACAGCTTTACTTCTTCTAGGCACTTTGTGGCTTATAACTTCAAAGGTTGACTTGGTAACTCTATTGAATCATTTTTTTAATATATATTTGTTGGGACTTGTTGAACATAACACATATTTCTCTGGGGATTGCTAGTTGTTTGTGCCACAGCTACAATGGATTGAACCAAGATACTTTGAGTGTTTTGGCTTAACCAGATTGAGTATATTAAGATGGAAGGAGTTACCATTGTTAAGATGTGAGGAGTTACCATTGCCCACATTAGTTGCCCAGTTTCTTACATTACTGAACTTAATGGTGAACACCTTTTTAAGTTAAAATTAGAACACAGAAGTTCCTAAATAAAACACAGCTTTGAATTCAAATCCTCATTTATCAGGTCTAAAATTGACTCTGCCACAAATCACCCGAAGAAATTCTTTGAGACTGTCAAATCCTGCACCAATGTTTGGGTAGATGAACCAGAAATGTGAAGAATTTAGTTGCTGTTTTGATTTCAAAATTAAAGTTACCCTTACATGCCTTCCTACTTCTCCACATTGCTGTGAATATAAAACCCTCAAACCACTTTAATGACCCTTTATCATCTTAGGTGGCCAAAGAATTGCCCAATTATCTCATAATGAGTGTTCTACTTTAAACATGGGCAACTTTCACCTCTTCTAGAAAACTGAGGTGTTCTGAACACTATTTGCCCTTTGAGAGGTTCTTTCATTTTAACTAAAATTATGGAAGTTTCCTGAACAATTATTTGAACCAATCAGATATTGAAAGCAACCTCCTGGATAACTTCCATTCTGGTTTCATGGTTTGACGCAGTAATGGAACTGAAATCTTGAATCTCATTAATGACACTCTGTGCATACTTGATGATGATGCTCATAAATGCTGGTTTTACGTGAGCTTTCTGCTTTGTTTGACAGCAGAAAATCACATTATCCTTAGTTACACTCTAAAGGAATATGTTGAGCTTCTTAGGTGAGTTTCTTGACTGGTTTACATCTAATCTGATCAATCATTCAGAAATTATTGCAATTAACAGACCCTTGTCTATCTCTGTCCCTGTCCTTCAGGATGTTCCATGGGGATCTGTGCTGTCCCACATACTTTATAATATTTACCTCAAACCACTGGAAGACATCATAGGAAAGCCTGTCATATCTTATCACAAATATGTGCAAGATACCCAACTGTACCAGAAGGTTTGCATTCCCTCTGATATCACCTATGCTGTCTAAATATTTAATGATATTCAAAGGCTGGATGATGATGATCAAACTTAATCTAAAAAAGTTAGAACGTTCACTCATCAGCTGTGATTCACCCCAGTTATGAAATGACTTGACTCCACCCAGAAGATTGTCTGCAGCCCTACTATTATCAAAAGCGTAAATGGCTAGGTTTTACCCTGGATAACAGACTCAGGGGGTCATTCCGACCCCGGCGGGCGGCGGGAGACCGCCAAAAGACCGCACCTCGGTCAAATGACCGCGGCGGTCATTCTGACCTTCCCGCTGGGCGGGCGGGCGACCGCCAAAAGGCCGCCCGCCCGCCCAGCGGGAAAGACCCAGCAACGATGAAGCCGGCTCCGAATGGAGCCGGCGGAGTTGCTGGGGTGCGAAGGGTGCAGTGGCACCCGTCGCGATTTTCAGTGTCTGCAAAGCAGACACTGAAAATCATTATGGGGCCCTGTTAGGGGGCCCCTGCACTGCCCATGCCAATGGCATGGGCAGTGCAGGGGCCCCCAGGGGCCCCACGACACCCGTTCCCGCCATCCTGTTCCTGGCGGTAAAAACCGCCAGGAACGGGATGGCGGGAAAGGGGTCGGAATCCCCATGGCCATTCCCTGGGCCAGGGGAAAACCGGCAGGAAACTGCCGGTTCCCCTTTTCTGACCGCGGCTTTACCGCCGCGGTCAGAATGGCCCAGGAAGCACCGCCAGCCTGTTGGCGGTGCTTCTGCGGTCGTTGGCACCGCCAGGGTCAGAATGACCCCCTCAATCTTCAAAAGCATATCAACAACATGTCAAAGAAAGCCAATTTTGATGATGATGGTGCTGAATATATAGAGCGCACAAATGCCGAAAGGGCGTCTTGATGCTATGTGAGCAGAAAAAGTAAGCTATCAGAAGGGGATGGGTCTACGCAATAGTCAGCTAAGAACTAAAAAGGAGTGTTTTAACCATCTTTCTGAAACTGAACAGGTAAGTAGCAGATGTGCGCTTTAGAGGAAGCTGTTCCTTTGTTGGGCAGTGCATCTGACAAAGTCTCTTTCCCCCCAAGAAGCGTGCTTGAAAGATGTCACCAGCAAATTGTTGTGAAAGCCAGACTGAAGGGTTCTAGAGGGTTGATACCAGGTAAAGGATAGGATTGAGCGAAGAGCCCTGAGGAACCCCACAGTGCAGAGAAAATGGCTCAGAAATAAAGGCCCCCAGTGACACCCTATACACTCAGCCAGTCAAGAAAGAACAAAGCAGGGATATTGCTGTCCCTTTGATTCCTAGCTAGCCTAACCAGTCAACCAGAAGATCATTGCTGACCGTATCAAAGGCTGCAGACTGATCTAGGAGGATAAGAGCTACTCCTTCTTCATTGTTCAGAGTTGCTCTAATTTGTTCAGAGCCACAATCAGTGCCGACTCCGTGCTGTGGTCACCCCTGAACCTGAATTGGGTATCATCCAGTAGATTCTTACTTCCAATAAAGGCAGTCAGTTGCTGGTTCATAGCTTTCTCAACAATTGTATCTTGCAAAGGAAGGCAAGAGATGGGTCAATAGTTGTTAGTATCCAGAGGATTAAGATTAGCTTTTTTTAAACAGGGGAAGAATAGATACAGACTTCCAGATTTTTGGAAAGGACCCAGATTTAAACATTTGATTGAAGATTTTGGTCAACAAAGACGCAACTGAGTCTGGAGCCAGTTACACCACAGCTGGAGGACAGGGATCCATTGGGGAGCCAGATTTGGTGGTAATAATGGCATGTTTCACTTGATCCACTGAAAGCAATGAAAATGGGAAGATGGGTCTGATGCTGAAATACCCTAACCAATTTGGCTTGCATGGGAGTAAACTTGTCAAAGATATCTTAATTGTTTTCCAGAAAAATGGGCCAGTGAGTTACAGAAATACTGACTACCCCCATCTGCCATGCTGATGGGTGAGGAACTAAGCCTTGTGATAGGCTGGAAGACCTCTTTTGTAGAGTTTTTAGCCTGATCAACTTGTTTAGTAAAGTAAGAGGATTTTTCAATAAAGGACTGCTTCTTCTAATCTATGATACACTGTTTGTATCTTTGTCTCTCTAATGGGTTGTAATCCTTGCTCAAACTCCATCCCTGCCTACTGCAACCTTGTTTAAGGGCTCTAAGATTGTCACTAAACCATGGTTCTGAAGGCTTAACCCTTGCACTGAATCTGGTTTTGGGAGGTGCTAAAATGTTTACCACCACTCTCAGCCATGAGGAGTAATCCTCTGTCATTTGGTCTGGGTCATTAGTAAGGTCTGGTGAAGAGGTACTTGGTAGTGAATTGAGAATGGGGGATTGAGCTTTATGCCAAGGGTGAGAAATATAAGTTTTATGAGTGGGCTTATGAGCTCAAGCCTTAAACAAAATAGAGACAACAAACCAAATGGCCTTATGATCAGACTAGGTTACTGCCAAAGAGGTAGGGATCCGGATACTGGAACTGTTGCTGAAGATTCCATCAAGGGTATGCCCAGCACAATGAGTAGCATCCATAACTAATTGAGAAAAATATAGGCAGGATGAAGAATCAATTAGTAATTCAGTATCATGGTCTTTGACATTATCTAGATGAAAATTAAAATTGCCTAGTACTGAGAAGTTGGTTTGTAACGACAAAGATCCCAGAAGAGATCCTAGAGCCAAAGTTAAAGGCCATCTAGGTCCCGGTGGATGATAGATCAAGAGACCATTAAAAGATTCACTTTTTGTTGGCTCAAACTTAAAAAATGTAATGCCTTGCATTCTGTGGGAGGGAGCGGGGAGAAGGAGATGGCCATATTATCTCCATAGATTACAGTGAGACCTTCACCCTTCTTGTGATTTCTGTGTAGTCTCTGAATACAGTAACTGGGGGAGACTGCAGCTGCTAGGTCAGGGCTAGGAGAAGGGTCTGCTCAGGTTTCAGTAATAAAGGCAATATCACAGCGATAGGTATCTACAAGATCTGCAAATTCAAATTGATGTTTGACTAATGACTTGGCGTTAATCAACACTGCCCTGGTTACTGACTCGGAGGCCACCCTAACCTTCCTAGTGGTCTTATGAGATGAACTGCCACAAGTAGCTGGAGATGCAGGCTGAGTGTCTACAATTTTGCCTTGACAATGGGGGCAGACAAACTGAGATGATAGGATATCAGATAAAATATTTAGCTTAGGGCAGTAAGTAAGCGCACTTGGCATGCCAAGTGCCATCAGCTTTTTCCTACGGTAGGAATTACCCATTTGAACATGGGGGGAGAGACAGCCAAGGGGACGGGCACTAGGAACGGTCTGTGAGAAGACAGGTGCAGATGGACTTGCAGCAGATGCGCTGTGTAGTGATTTTTAAAGCCCGTCCTGGAGGGGGGCATGTCCAGACGGCGTGGCCTACTAAGGCGCTTTGCAGTGTGATGACAGGAAAACAGGTAAGGGAAAACAACAAATGAACTGGGGTCCAGCAACCCCTTACTCACCTCCAGTCACTTCTGGAGAGTGAATAATACTGGTAAATGAAAAATAAAGGCAAAGTAAAAAGGAGTGAAAAATAAATCATAAACAGATTACAAGAGGACCATGTCCTGAGAACATGGCACCCACTGCAATAGGAGCCAGGCAACTCCGAAATGGCACCTGGAGTGCCTACAAGGAAAACAAAGTGTAGTAGGCTTACCCCCTCTTCTCACATCTTTCAGATGAAACTTAAAGGTGGATCAAATCTCTTCTCCCACAAATGGACTTAAAGGATATACTGCAACGTTTGGTTCTTCCCAGATATGAGAATGGAAACTCCATTCTGGCTGGTGTCTTTAGAATCCACCTGGCTCTAGTTTAAGCATGATTGATTATGGCATCATGACTAATCTTGGGCATTGGCTTCTTTGATCATATGATGCATATATTGCACTCTTAAAGTTGGCTGCAGATTGACATTTTTAGTGCATGAAATCCTGTACTCCACACTCTCTTTCTTTATTCCTTTCTTTTTTTACTTTATTTCAGTAAATTCCCTTTAATGTAACACACAAATCAGTAAAAGGTGTGAATAAATCAAAACACCATTAAGAACATCATTAAAAGATATTTCATACAAAAAGAAGACATTTCAATGTCTTATATCAGCAACACGATTAAATCATGGATTAAAACATTAAAGCCTTTCAAAACAAAAAATGAAATAACATTAAAACATTAAGGGCCTGATTTAGATATTGGTGTAGGGGTTACTCCATCACAACGGTGAAGGACATCTCATCTCCCGAAATCTAAAACCCATAGGATATATTGGGATTTAGATTTCGGCAGACGGGATATCCGTTACCGTTGTGATAGAATAACCCCTCTGCCAATACCAAACTCAGCCCCTTAGTAGATTTTTGGGAGCCAGGGAAAAATTAATTTTACACCGTATGGGCCAAATACTTTCAGGGAACTTAGCAACGGAAAAAACAATTGCAGGTGACATATCTGATCTATAAATCCTTAGGGCTACTTTATATTGCCGGGCACCGAACAATCGGCATAAGGAGACAATCCAGCATTTTCGCTGCTTAAGGCATGTAGAGCAGAAAAACAATATACGAAAATCAGTTTCTTCACCCCCCCCTCCCGCCTCAGGCTGGACAGGTCTTTCTGCACCCCACTCCACCATTCCATTTGGTAGTGAACGTGGCAAGTTTAAGAGTGCCCAACCTATATTTTATGTAAAGGGACTTTGTGTGGGGAGGCTCTATCTCATCCATAAACACCTCAAAAGAGGGTAATGGCTTAAACTCTAAGAAACGTTTGGTTAAGTGACCCAGGGCTGACCGTTTGAACATTCTTCCCTCCTCCTGCTCCCAAAAGATAGACCTCAGTTTTTTCTGCAGTCGGTGTAATTGTATTTGGATCAAACTAAAATTCTTGAAGGCCTAGTGAATAAAGCAATTGTTTCAGATGCTTCAGCCATAGTAGTGTCTCCCCTCCTTGCTGCCTCACCAAAACATCTTTCAGGCCCTTCCTATAGTGTACTAGTTCAGGAGTGTGGCAAAGTTGCAGCCAAAATCAAATTGTTTTGAGGCAGGCTAAGAGGGCTATGGACTGGAATCCCAGATCTTGTCCACAAACTAGCAGGGTGCTGTGGAGGAGGTTGAGTGACATTCTAATAAATGTATTTTTTGTGACTTATAGGGTTGGTATAGCCCCATTATTCAGCGTCATATGCAGCAACAGCTTTTGCCCTCCAAACTTCAAGAAAGGGTGAGATAGGATGAAAAGAAGTCTTACTAGCAAACTTCAAAACAGGGGCTGCCTGTGGTTCAGTACCAGAGTGCTTTTTGTAACCTGATTTGTCCAGGTATTTGAGCAAGATAAGTAGATACTAAGGTAATCAAAATGTAATATTCTCTCTAGTACCTCCCCATCTAGATAGATTGACCCTCTAAAACCTCTATGAGTGTGGATGGCCACACACTTTGTTTTACTTACATTAATTTTCAGACCATAGCCATGGCAACATTTGTTGAATTTATCCAAGAGGTTTAAAGGACTTTTGGGCTTTTGAATACTAGCAAGGTATCATCAAGAAACAACAAAGCCAAAACCTTACATTGTCACAGTCCATTCGATAATCAGTGCATTTGTTTATAAACAACAGGAACAACGTAGGGGCAAGTACACAGCCTTGCCTAAAGCCATTGTCTGTCCAGATGGGGCTGGTGATTTACCCATTTGGGCCCCAGTGGACCTGTGCACAGCTATCACAATGGACAATGACATCAAGAAGGGGACCCGGGAGCCTGAACACTCAGAGTACTCCAAAGTTTATCTCTGGGGACCATGTCGAATGCCTCTTTTAGAACAACAAAAGCAGCATAAAGACTTCTCCCCTTTAGGTCAATTTTCTTCCATCTGATTAATTGACACCTGAATACCTGGTCCACAGTGCTAGTTTTTGTGTGGAATTCTGCTTGGAACTGGGTCAATATTTTATTTTCTGTACTCCAAGCCATAAGGCAATCAGGCATTAATTTACAAAATATTTTTTGGGTGGAGTCTATCAAACTAAGTGGCCGGTAGTTCTCCTTTGGTGCCTTTTTGTGGATGGAAATAACTTCAACACCTTTCCAAGATTTGTGTTATTAGCTCCAGCCGTTAGTGCATTTGCCACATAAGTTAGGTAAGGAGCCCAAATTTCCAGTTTGGAAATACAGAGATCTACCAGAACACGGTCCAGCTCAGGGGCTTTACTGGCACTCTGTGACTTAATGTCAAGTTTGATTGCAGCCACTGTAAAGAACCCATCAACTTTGGAGATTTCGGACTTTTTAGAGGTTAAACAAGATGCAGCAGCCATTAGAGGGGCGATGCTTGGCAGGGACTTCAGAAAAAAAAACAAGAAGATCTACTATACAGTGATTCAAAATGGTCGTGCAGTCCTGCTTTGTTATGGCAGTTTCTGGCTGCATCCTTGATGCTGTAGCACCATGGGAGATCACATGACAAAAAGCTGACTGGTTTCCAGAGTTCACATCTGCCAAAATATCACACAAAATATCAGTGTCCCAAGTAGTTTTGACAAGCCTTTGTGCTAATTTATAGGAGGCACAAGAAGACTGTATTTCAGGTTGGAGACTTCCCTTGGGCCCTGGGGCATCATTAAGGTGTTTCTTTGATAGCCGACAATCCCTGTTGAACCAAGTAGGGTCTTGTTTCGGAAGGGAACTCTTTGAAATTGAAGGTTTCATAAAAAAACGCATATTCATTTCTTGGAACCACTTTAAGTGGACATCCGTAAAAGACTTAGGATCTTGCTCCTACTTGGCAATTCGTGGTTGCCCCAATAGAGGTCAGACCTTGGTATAGTTTAGCATATGCATCCTTATCTTTCACTAACCTTTCCCATCTAACCTTCCTACAGTTGTTGCTAACTACTGTATTACCACAAGTAGTCGCAACATCTTGCCAGTCCCAACTAAAAGAAGCAAGGGGGAATGGTAGCACTAAAATTTAGGGAGAGATTCCATATCAGTAATCATTTCCCTAGATTGACGTCCCATGAAAATATAAGCTATACAGCTTCAGTAAGAGTTCCTTCTAAAGGTGGGCCATCTCTCTATGTCCGATTTAGTTCTGCCACTGCAAGCTCTCAATTGGCAGCTCAAACAAAGATCCGTCGATTGCAAGGCTACTCTGGATAAAGTTGTTGAACTGAGGCCAGAGATTTGGGGAATACCCTAGTATTGGTCCTCTTCATCTGCAATTTCCTTCAACAATGTTGAGGGTTCAAAACACACGCTGAAGTCCCTGGCCACAATCACAGCTACCTTCCCCCTAGGCTTTGTAAAAATAACATTTCTCAAGAGATAAAAAAACAGGGACTGTCCTGCAAAATACATTTAAGAAAAAAAGCTTTGCATCTTCCCCAAGGATATCTTGAGACCTAAAATATCAGAAGAATCAACTGGTAGTTGTTTTACGTGGCAGTCCAACACAATTTTAAGCCGAATGTAAACGCCACCTGAAGGTCTGACAGCCTTAGACTTGAAAGCTGGCACATGATATGTCTTGCGGTCTTATATATGGGAAGAATAAATCTCCCAGGTTTCCTGGAAAAAGAATATGTCAAGCATGTCAATAAACACCACCCAGTCATGCTGGGCGAGCTTATTTTCTAGCCCAGCTACTTTCCACAAAACCAGCAAAAGGTAATTTCTTATCGTAGGATTGGTCTGGGTTTCTATATGTTTTGGTGGAATAAGAAGAATGTTCTGCCATGAGCTCATATGGATACTTGTAGAAGGAACATGCATTTCTATGTTAAGGGAATTAATTGGATCACATAGAACCACCTCAGAAGGGGTTGGGGCATTACTAGTAGGAGTCATAGTAGGAACTTGCATACTTTTTATTGGAAAAGAAGAGGTTTTATGCCAGGGGTTCAAATGAGTATCAGCAAAACCATCATGTATTTCTATAATGGAGGGGTATATGGGGACACCCTGGGCCACCACAAAGCCATTATCAGAACTGGTAGTGACAGTTTGTTCAGAGGAAAGCTTTCGGGAAACGCTGGGGAGCCCAATCAGTCTCTACAGGAGAGGGGAGATTATTCTTGAGTTTGCTCAGCTTTCTGTGCTAATGGTAATCTAGATTTCAACTGCATCTGGGAGTACGTAGGAATAAGGAATCACACCTGCAAGGATAGCAAGCCATCAACAATCGCAGGGTGAGAAAACTGAAGTCTGATGCATTCAGTGTTGTCTGTATGGGATAGCCGAAGTGCTCTGACTATGGGACTGATATAGATGTTGGCAGTAATAGATCCGCCACTACTTTTTCGTTGGAAGCCCTGTCCGCCTGCTAGGTGGTCCTCCCGTCCAATTTAGATGTTGGCGGTCCCATATACTTTAACCCGCTGGAGTCCTGCCGACTCCGCCAAGGATTCCCATCCACCGTGACAGTGCCATAGAAAATTGTGGCTGGCGGCGGGACCCCCAACCACACTTACCGCCGTGCAGATTTGCATGTGCCTTACCACCAAGCAAAATGTGTCAGTCTGACCTCCACTTCTAAGTTGGCAGATTGTCAGTAAAGGGTGTGAAACCTCACCTTTTTTCCCGATTCTACTTCTGTTTCCATCTGGACACGGCTGGACAATACCCTCTGTCTCTGCTGCCACTGGACTGCGGAGAAAGCGCAACCCCCCATTGCAGGAGTCAAAGGTAGGGAACCCACACTGGCTGTGTAAGTTGTGTGATCACTGCACATGAACCATGGCAGACATATACATTTTAAAGTAGTTTTAAAAAATTACTGTAACATATATGCGTGGGGAAAATGAGTGGGTCAGACCCGAATAGGGCCACACTGGTACACAACACATATCGCACACATACACAACTGTTATTTTGGTGTCAATATTCATTGCCAAATGAATGCTGGCACTACAATGCCAGTATAATCATACTTGTCAACTGTGTCCATGTGTCCACATTGCAAGGGGAACTGTATCTGTCATGTTTTGATTCAGGTTGTGTGTGTGACTCAGTACATATTGGTGTGTGTGCAATGCAATTGGCTGGGTGATGTAGAGGGAGCTCGAGTGGATGATATGGCTGTGTTTTTTTTTAAAATCTGTTTATTAACCTCTTAAGTGCGGGCGTCGGCCACTGGCCGACGCCCACACACCCTCCCTGGTGCGGGTCACGGCCAGTGGCCGACACCAGGAAGGGCATTAATAAATCCTCGGGTGCGTCGCACCCGAGGATTTTATTTTTTTTTTCCCCCCCCCCAGGAGACACGGAAGCTACCGTGTCTCCCCCCGCCCCCCACCCGCCCCTTTGTGATGTCAGCGCGCCGCGAGGCGTGCTGACGTTGCAAAGGTGTTTTCCCCCATGAAAGCAGGAAGCAGCCTTGCGGCCGCTTCCTGCTTGCATGGGGAAAACGGCCTTTTACACTTTCAGGAAGGCCTCGTAAGAAAGGGGAGACACTCCCCTTTCTTACGAGGCCTTCCTGAAAGTGTTTCCTGGCCCCCGGTCGCAGCTGTGCTGCGATCGGGGCCAGGAAACACTTTCAGGTTTCCTGGCTCCCCCGATCGCAGCACAGCTGCGATCGGGGGGTCAGGAAACATTTTGAAAAGACCTCGTAAGAAAGGGGAGACTCTCCCCTTTCTTACGAGGCCTTCTGAAACTGTTTCTGGCCCCCGATCGCAGCACAGCTGCAGGAAACCCCACTAGACACCAGGGATTTCACTTTCGGGGGCCAGGAAACACTTTCAGGAAGGCCTCGTAAGAAAGGGGAGACACTCCCCTTTCTTACGAGGCCTTCCTGAAAGTGTTTCCTGGACCCCGGTCGCAGCTGTCCTGCGATCGGGGGCCAGGAAACACTTTCAGGTTTCCTGGCTCCCCCGATCGCAGCACAGCTGCGATCGGGGGGTCAGGAAACATTTTGAAAAGGCCTCGTAAGAAAGGGGAGAGTCTCCCCTTTCTTACGAGGCCTTCTGAAACGGTTTCCTGGCCCCCGATCGCAGCACAGCTGCGATCGGGGGCCAGGAAACCCCACTAGACACCAGGAATTTCACTTTTGGGGGGCGGCCCCCCCCGGAAAACGGGCCGCCCCCCCCCCCCCCGGCATAATTTTCATCAAAAAAAAAAAAGGTAGGTGCCCCCTGGGGGGGGGGCGCGATTGCGCCCCCCCCCCAGGGGATTTTTTTTTTTCCCAAAAAAAAATAATGAAATGACAGGGGGTCGCCCGTGGGCAGGGTGACCCCCTGTGGGGGCAATTTTTTTTTTAGATGTTGTAGGGTTTCCCTGGGGGCCATTTTGGCCCCCAAGGAAACCATACAACAACAAAAAAAAAATATATGTATATATCTATATATATATATCTATGTAGATAGATATATCTAGGTACATGGATATATCTATAGATATATCTATGTAGATATATATTTATATATATATATATATATATATAGGTAGATCTGTATCAAAGAGATTTATAAAGCGCGCTACTCACCTGTGAGGGTCTCAAGGCGCTGGGGGGGGGGGACGGGGGGAGGGAAAGGGGCTAGGAGGTTCACTGTTCAAAAAGCCAGGTTTTGAGGCCCTTCCTGAAAAGAAGTAGGTTTTGGGTCTTGCGAATGTGGGTTGTGAGTGCGTTCCATGTTTTGGGTGCAATGTAGGAGAAGGATCTGCCCCCGGTGGTGGTGTGTTTGATGCGGGGGACAGAGGCGAGAGAGAGGTCAGCTGAACGGACGTTTCGTGTGGGGGTGTGGAAGGAGACTCTCGTTGAGGTAGGCAGGGCCTGTGTTGTGGAGTGATTTGTGTGTGAGGATGAGGATCTTGAAGGTGATCCTTTTGTCAATGGGGAGCCAGTGGAGGGATTTGAGGTGTGGAGAGATGTGTTCGTGTCGGTGGAGGTCGAGGATGAGTCGTGCTGCTGAGTTCTGGATGCGTGTAGTTTGCACTTGAGTTTTAGAGTGGTGCCGGCGTAGAGGGCGTTTCTGTAATCAAGCCTGCTGCTGATGAGTGCGTGAGTGACAGTTTTTCTGGTCTCTGTGGGGATCCATTTGAATGTTTTTCAGTATACGGAGTTTGTTGAAGCATGAGGAGGTAAGAGCGTTGATTTGTTGGGTCATAGAGAGGGAGGAGTCTAGGATGATGCTGAGGTTGCGTGTGTAGTTGGCGGGGGTGGGTGCAGGGCCTAGTGTGGTGGGCCACCATGGGGGGTCCCAGGTTTTTTTGGTGAGGGCCAAAGAGGATTATTTCGGTTTTGCTTGAGTTGAGTTTCAGGTGGTTGGCTGTCATATATACATCACTTTTGTCAATATGTGTGTGGTTTCCCTGGGGGGAAAAGGGTCCGACTTGTCTAGTGGCAGTTTTAGTGCCATAAAGAAGCGCAGAAGGTTTATATGCCTACTGCAAAGAGCACATCTGTATTTTATGTAAATAGCTGAGTACATTAGTAAAGTCTATGGAGAGATGAAGGGCACTTTTGCTGGGTGGTAATGAGGGAATCCGAGGAGGAGGGAGTGGGAGCACCAATAATGATTGTTGGACTGGGCGCAGGAGGTGCTAAAGACTGTGACGAATGGTATGTGACAAGGTGTTTTTTGAGTGTCTTGAAAGTACGTGCTGATTGAGGGAAGAAGCGCAGGTAAGGTGGCCTCTACTGTTGCACGTATCTCACACACACCATTGATTTTGTGACTGTCTACGTAGGCTAGTGTTTTAGAGCAACAGTTTAGCCAATAGCAGAGATGGCATCTTGATGGATGACTGCTGCCTGCACTCGGGTTATAGAGGACCGCTCTGACATAGGATCAGAGACTGAGACATCAGATACTGAGACAGCATCTGAGGGATAGGACAATGGCGCAGACTCTGGGAGTGATTTTTCAGTCAGAGGAGTCCCATTCGAAAACTCCTCTTCCAGTACATTATGAGGGAGGTGATGAGGACAGTCCTGCTGTCCCTTCGCAAGCTGTTCGTGCAACTGGGTAATAGTGGGTTAGGCCAACCCAGAGAGCAGGTGAATGCGGCGGCAAGCAGAGAGAGAGTGCTCTCTTGGGAGCTCACCAATTTAGTTCAGCCCCAAATTCCACCACCCAAATCATATTGTGGAGACATCAAAATTGTCTATGGCAAAACAAACTGGTTTTGTAAGGCAGGCACCTGTGTTTTTGGTCCTGGATTCGGCGGCCATATAGAGAAACACACTAAACCCAAACATTTCTGGAAACTAGACATTCGGGGGAGTCCACAGAGGTGTGACTTGTGTGGATTCCCCAAAGTTTTCTTACCCAGAATACCCTGCAAAGCTGAAATGTTGAAAAAAAACTCTATTTTTCTCGCATTTCTGTCACACAAACTACAGGAATATGCTGGGATCCACAACATTCCTACCACCCAGTGACTCCTCACCTGTCCTGATAAAAACACTACCCCACTTGAGTGCCTACACCTAGTGCCTGTGTCAGGAATGGATCACCCCAGGGTCAACAGCTGCCTCACGTAAGGACCAACATTGACCGTTGTGTGATCTATTCCTGTTGCAGGCACCAGGCCTAACCACACAAGTGAGGTATCATATTTATCGGGAGACTTCGGGGAACGCTGGGTGGAAGGAAATTTGTGGCTCCTCTCAGATTCCAGAACTTTCTGTCACCGAAATGTGAGGAAAACGTGGTATTTTAGCCACATTTTGAGGTTTGCAAAGGATTCTGGGTAACAGAACCTGGTCCGAGCCCCACAAGTCACCTCATCTTGGATTCCCCTAGGTTTCTAGTTTTAAAAAATGTGCTGGTTTGCTAGGTTTCCCCAGGTGCCGGCTGAGCTAGAGGCCAAAATCCACAGGTAGGCACTGTTTTCTATGAAAAAATGTGATGTGTCCACGTTCTGTTTTGGGGCATTTCCTGTCGCGGGCGCTAGGCCTACCCACACAAGTGAGGTATCATTTTTATCGGGAGACTTGGGAGAACGCCGGGTGGAAGGAAATTTGTGGCTCCTCTCAGATTCCAGAACTTTCTGTCACCGAAATGTGAGGAAAACTTGTTTTTTTAGCCACTTTTTGAGGTTTGCAAAGGATTCTGGGTAACAGAACCTGGTCCGAGCCCCGCGAGTCACCCCTCCTTGGATTGCCCTAGGTCTCTAGTTTTCAGAAATGCACAGGTTTGGTAGGTTTCCCTAGGTGCCGGCTGAGCTAGAGGCCAAAATCTACAGGTAGGCACTTCTCAAAAAACACCTCTGTTTTCTTCCAAAAATTTGGATGTGTCCACGTTGCGCTTTGGGGCGTTTCCTGTCGCGGGCGCTAGGCCTACCCACACAAGTGAGGTATCATTTTTATCGGGAGACTTGGGGGAACGCCAGGTGGAAGGAAATTTGTGGCTCCTCTCAGATTCCAGAACTTTCTGTCACCGAAATGTGAGGAAAACTTGTTTTTTTAGCCACTTTTTGAGGTTTGCAAAGGATTCTGGGTAACAGAACCTGGTGCGAGCCCCGCAAGTCACCCCTCCTTGGATTCCCCTAGGTCTCTAGTTTTCAGAAATGCACAGGTTTGGTAGGTTTCCCTATGTGCCGGCTGAGCTAGAGGCCAAAATCTACAGGTAGGCACTTTGGAAAAAACAGCTGTGTTTTCTATAAAAAAAATAGGATGTGTCCATGTTGTGTTTTGGGGCATTTCCTGTCGCGGGCACTAGGCCTACCCACACAAGTGAGGTATCATTTTTATCGGGAGACTTGGGGGAACGCCGGGTGGAAGAAAATTTGTGGCTCCTCTCAGATTCCAGAACTTTCTGTCACCGAAATGGGAGGAAAACTTGTTTTTTAGCCACTTTTTGAGGTTTACAAAGGATTCTGGGTAACAGAACCTGGTCCGAGCCCCGCGAGTCACCCCTCCTTGGATTGGCCTAGGTCTCTAGTTTTCAGAAATGCACAGGTTTGGTAGGTTTCCCTAGGTGCCGGCTGAGCTAGAGGCCAAAATCTACAGGTAGGCACTTCTCAAAAAACACCTCTGTTTTCTTCCAAAAATTTGGATGTGTCCACGTTGTGCTTTGGGGCGTTTCCTGTCGCGGGCGCTAGGCCTACCCACACAAGTGAGGTATCATTTTTATCGGGAGACTTGGGGGAACACCGGGTGGAAGGAAATTTGTGGCTCCTCTCAGATTCCAGAACTTTCTGTCACCGAAATGTGAGGAAAACTTGTTTTTTTAGCCACTTTTTGAGGTTTGCAAAGGATTCTGGGTAACAGAACCTGGTCCGAGCCCCGCAAGTCACCCCTCCTTGGATTGCCCTAGGTCTCTAGTTTTCAGAAATGTACAGGTTTGGTAGGGTTCCCTAGGTGCCGGCTGAGCTAGAGGCCAAAATCTACAGGTAGGCACTTCTCAAAAAACACCTCTGTTTTCTTCCAAAAATTTGGATGTGTCCACGTTGCGCTTTGGGGCGTTTCCTGTCGCGGGCGCTAGGCCTACCCACACAAGTGAGGTATCATTTTTATCGGGAGACTTGGGGGAACGCCAGGTGGAAGGAAATTTGTGGCTCCTCTCAGATTCCAGAACTTTCTGTCACCGAAATGTGAGGAAAACTTGTTTTTTTAGCCACTTTTTGAGGCTTGCAAAGGATTCTGGGTAACAGAACCTGGTCCGAGCCCCGCAAGTCACCCCTCCTTGGATTCCCCTAGGTCTCTAGTTTTCAGAAATGCACAGGTTTGGTAGGTTTCCCTATGTGCCGGCTGAGCTAGAGGCCAAAATCTACAGGTAGGCACTTTGGAAAAAACAGCTGTGTTTTCTATAAAAAAAATAGGATGTGTCCATGTTGTGTTTTGGGGCATTTCCTGTCGCGGGCACTAGGCCTACCCACACAAGTGAGGTATCATTTTTATCGGGAGACTTGGGGGAACACAGAATAGCAAAACAAGTGTTATTGCCCCTTATCTTTCTCTACATTTTTTCCTTCCAAATATAAGAGAGTGTGTAAAAAAGACGTCTATTTGAGAAATGCCCTGCAATTCACATGCTAGTATGGGCACCTCGGAATTCAGCGATGTGCAAATAACCACTGCTCCTCAAAACCTTATCTTGATCCCATTTTGGAAATGCAAAGGTTTTCTTGATACCTCTTTTTCACTCTTCATATTTCAGCAAATGAATTGCTGTATACCCAGTATAGAATGAAAACCAACTGCAGGGTGCAGCTCATTTATTGGCTCTGGGTACCTAGGGTTCTTGATGAACCTACAAGCCCTTTATATCCCCGCAACCAGAAGAGTCCAGCAGACAAAACGGTATATTGCTTTCAGAAATCTGACATCGCAGGAAAAAGTTACAGAGTAAAACATAAAGAAAAATGGCTGTTGTTTTCAGTTCAATTTCAATATTTTTTTATTTCAGCTGTTATTTTCTGTAGGAAAACCTTGTAGGATCTACACAAATGACCCCTTGCTGAATTCAGAATTTTGTCTAGTTTTCAGAAATGTTTAGCATTCCGGGATCCAGAATTGGTTTCACACCCATTCCTGTCACTAACTGGAAGGAGGCTGAAAGCACCAAATATAGTAGAAATGGGGTATGTCCCAGTAAAATGCCAAATTTGTGTTGAAAAATTTGGTTTTCTGATTCAAGTCTGCCCGTTCCTGAAAGGTGGGAAGATAGTGATTTCAGCACCAGAAACCCTTTGTTGATGGCATTTTCAGGGAAAAACACACAAGCCTTCTTCGGCAGCCCTTTTTTCCCATTTTTTTGGAAAAAACTAAATTTTCACTGTATTTTGGCTATTTTCTTGGTCTCCTCCAGGGGAAACCACCAACTTTGGGTACCATTAGAATCCCTAGGATGTTGGAAAAAAAGGACGCAAATTTGGCGTGGTTAGCTTATGTGGACAAAAAGTTATGAAGCCCTAAGCGCGAACTACCCCAAATAGCCAAAAAAAGGGCTCAGCACTGGGGGGGGAAAGGCACAGCAGCTAAGGGGTTAAACACAAACTGCACACATCAATACAGTAGCTGTATGTTGTTTTGCATTACATTTACACAATTATATAATTTTGTTTTCCACAGCATTGCCACTTCAAGAGGGTCAAAGAGAAAGGGGGGGAAAGGGGGATTGGTAGAGAGCGGAGATAACAAAAGGGAAAACTTTAACAACTTAACTTAATAATGTGAGAGAGTTAAGGGCGTTGTAAAAGGAGAATGCAGTGGTATTTAACATACGAGCTGTTATGAGGGCTGATTGCAGCTTACGGGGATTGACCGGATGCTAACGATGTCCGTTACTGATGTGGTACTCACTTCAGGAGTGTTAAGGATGTTCGTGGTGTTGACAGGTTCAGGGGCAGGACTATTTAACTTGTTGTGATTGTGTATTACAGGCTTATATGAGCGTGTGAGAAGTCATTAGGCGCAGATTAGAAATATCTACCGCAGGAGAAGAAGAATAGTAGTGATGAATGTATTTAAGAGCAAACCAAGGTTGCTGCTGTGCGGCCCTTGCTTCAACAGCGTCAGCTCAGGCTGTGGAATGCAATGGGACGATATCTGTTCATGGGGGATACATGTCATCTCTGGCCTCCATTGCAACCACAAATGTGTCCCATGTCTCCAGGCCAGCTAGATTAAGACCTCTATGTTGTAGCGAGCGAAGTGTCTGGGCTTCAGCCTGAGAGCGGCTGCATAACTCTCGTAGCCATGACGCGTAAGAAGGAGCATGCGGAGCTTTCCAATGTGTTGCTATCAGGCGTTTATGCACCACGAAAGCCAGGTCGATAAACCTGTGCGTGTGTTTGTCTGCTTTAGTGCGATGCCTTATGCCGAGTAAGCAGGAATCAGGGGTGGGTACGAGGGTGTGGGATGAGATCTCTGCTGTAACCTCCGTCACGCGTTGCCAGGCCAGGTTTATGGTTTGGCATTCCCAAACCATATGGTAGAAATCAGCTGCTGGTGTAGCGCATCTAGGGCATGTTGGAGTTGTGTGGGGGTAGATTTTCTGGATGCGAGCTGGTGATAAGTATGATTGGTGAAGGTAATTAAATTGAGTGTAACGTAGGCAAGGATTACGGGACACTGATTTGATTGTTGTGAGAGCAGTGATCCAAGTCTCCTGTGATAGTGGGGTAGGGAGGACAGCGTCCCAGCGCGCCTTTACATTTGGTAATGTTGTGCTTATTCCTTCTAGCAATGCTTTATATAATGTGGTAATAATACACTTTGAGTTGCCAATAGTTAATATAATAGTAAGCAGCGAGGATTCGGGAGGTTCCGAGTCTACTACGCCCCAGATCTTATTAAGCAATAGTCTTATAGCGTTAAATGTTAGGAAGGCCCCCTTTTGCATAGTGCCTGCGGTTACCAGTTCAGGGAAAGTACGCAGCACGGAGCAGGAGTATAAGTCACCCAATTGGAGCATGTTCAATCCGCGTGTATCGTGGTGTATTGACAGTTTTTGAGTGTCCGGGAGTTGGAGTAGTGGAAGCAGAAGCGAATAGGGGAAAAATGTGGACTTGGTTTGGACATATCTACGCCAGCAGAATCGAGCTGCCTCTAGTAATATTAGTCTTGGGGACGTATGGGGGGTACTATTTAGTAACAAGAGTAGCAGCCTCTGTGATGGTATGTGTGTCTGTAGCATCCTGCTTTCAGGCGTCGGGGTGTCGCATAGCCAGGTAGACAGCCATGATAATTGGGCGGCTGCGTAATATCTTTCGAAATTAGGCATTCCCAATCCACCCTTCTCCTGCGGATGTTGCGTTGTTGACAGCGCCACTCTGTGTCTGTCTTTACCCCAGAGTAAGTCCGTTAGCATTGATTGCAGCTTATTAAAAAAGGAACGCGGTAAACACAGCGGGAGAGCTGTAAAATAATATAGAAACCTTGGAAGGATAAGCATTTTGGCTATTGCCACACGGCCCATTGGAGATAGGGGGAGTGAGCTCCAGAAGGGAATTGAGCCGCGAACGGAACCTAGGATTCTATCTATGTTTCCTTCTTTTAGATCCATGATAGAGTGATAAATTTGCACGCCCAGGTATTTAAAGGTTGTATGTCACCAGGGCAGTTTGTATTGTGGTAGCGACATATGGTGAGCTACCAGGGACGGAGAAATGGGGAATATGCTTGATTTGGACCAGTTGACATATAGCCCGGATGCGACAGCAAAGGAGTCCAGCAACTGCAGGGCCTCAGCCATGTGGGCTGAATGGTCTCGCAGGTATATTAAAGTGTCGTCTGCGTACATAGAAACGACGTGGTGAGTGTTAGCCTCCGGTATACCCCATATGTGTGCGTGGCTCCGCAGTTTGATCGCTAGTGGCTCCATAGCAATAGCGAACAGCAATGGAGATAAAGGACAGCCCTGTCTGGTGCCTCTGCCTATTGGGAATGCTTCAGAAATAACTTGTCCATTTTTAACTCGGGCAATGGGCCTAGAGTAGAGCGTCCTAATCCAGTTAATGAAACCGACACCAAAGCCGAACGCTTTAAGAGTGTGTAGCAAATAGTTCCAACTAAGTGTGTCGAATGCTTTTTCTATATCTAAGGATAAGGCGACTGCTACCGAGTTTGTATTACTATGTATTATGTGTAGCAGTCTTCTAATGTTCAGAAAAGTACTTCTGCCAGGGATAAAGCCTGATTGAACATGGTGTATCAGAGTCGGTAAATAAGGGAGGAGGCGATTTGCGAGAATTTTACCTAATAGTTTGCAGTCTGTGTTCAGCAAGGAGAGCGGCCTGTATGATTTAACATCTAGAGGGTCGCGGCCTGGTTTTGGGAGGACAACTATCAGTGCTTCGCACATTGAGTCCGGCAATTGCAATTTATGGTGTGCTTCGTTAAATACTTCTATTAGTGGATGTAATAATAGGGAAGCATGGGACTTATAGTATTCTATCGGTAAACCGTCTGAGCCAGGTGTTTTATTGCATGCTATTTGTGATAATGCAAGGCGCACCTCTTCAATAGTAACGGGGCCATCTAGAGTGGCGGTATTATCAAGGATAAGTTGATTTTGGGGGACCAGGCTTAGTGTGTTAATAATATGTTGCTCTGGAGGTGGTGAAGGGGGCGTATATAGGCTCCGATAATATGTGGAGAAGGCATCATTTATACCTTCTTGGGTATTAACGATTGTGTCAGGATTTAGGCGTATTGCACCAATGGGTGTTGGTTGTGATGGTTGCCGAGTTAGCCAAGCTAACAATCTACCAGATCTATCACCTTCGGCGTGTTGTCTGGTCCTATAGTGTCTGTAATCATGCTTACACAGTCTGTTGTCTGTCTCCTTATGGGAAGCCCTAAGCAGATGTAGTGTTGCCAATGCAGGTTCGCTGTTATCATTTGCATTTTCTGCGTTGCGAAGCTTTAACTCTAAGTCTTGTAGTTCCTTAATGAGTACCTTTCTGACCCCCACCGTGGCCGATAATCACTGACCCCTTATCACCACTTTGTGAGCGTCCCATTCTATGGCACGGGAAGAGGTTGTATTTTTGTTTGATAGAAAGTAATCGGTTAAGCTTTTGGAAATATCTTTTTGAAAAGGTGGGTCTAGAAGGGCTTCTGGTTGCATACGCCATGTTGATATCCGAGTTTGTTTGTGTCCCCATCTCAATGTTAGGCATAGTGGGTTGTGATTTGATATTGTGCGTGCTAAATATTCCGATGAGCATATTTTATAATTGACGGTAGCGGATACAAAGAATAAGTCTATCCTAGTATGTAGTCTATGGACTGGGGAGAAGTAAGAATATTCGCGCTGAGTAGGGTGATGCACCCTCCATATATCACTTATTCCGTTATTTAATGCCCAGTGTGCTAGGGATTCTGAAGCACGCTTGGCGGGAGCTGCATTAAGTGGGGGGAATGAGCGATCCATATGAGTGTCAAGGACACTATTAAAGTCGCCACCCCATATACTCTCCAATGTAGGGTCGCTTAAGTTGCCTGGATTGAGCGTGGATAAAAAGTTGCGCTGGTTCGAGTTTGGGGAGTATAGTGCAACCAACGCCAACGGAGACCCGTGTAGGACACCTTCAAGTATTACATATCTATCGTTTGGATCGCATTGCGCGCGGGAGGACGTGAACGGGACACTTGGTGCTATCCAGATTGCTACTCCACGAGCAAAGGATGAAGTAGTGGTAGCGTATAATTGCCCCTTCCATTTTGTATGTGTGGTGTCCAGGATAGGTTTAGTGAAATGTGTCTCCTGTAGGAATGCTATGTGTATCTGATGTCTTGTAAGAAAGGCGTGAACCCTTTGACGTTTCCGATGATTTACCATACCCTTAACGTTCCAAGTGAGTATTTTGTATTTTAGGGTTCCCAGGTGTCTGTGAGTGGCCATAGTAGTATTGTGTGTATTATATGAACGGGGTTGTACCCAACTGACAACCCGGTATTGACATTATTATGGGACTCAGTCGCTGTAGCTGGCCGACATTCAAGAAACAAGCTGCGAGCAGTATTTTTGTTGCTGCAGTCAGCAACCCTTGTATGTTTGTCGCTGTTTTTATATTCCACCCTTCTACTATAGCTACGTGCTCCTAATATAAAGGTGCATGCTAAAACAATATACATCAAATGAACTAATAACATATAAAAAACAATACCGGAAAAATCCAGTATGGGGTGATTGTCCATATGGAGCAGGGGGGTGCCAGTTGGCATCGGTGCAAAGGTATTGTTTTGTTTTACCCAGCCCGGGTTTCGCATATTTTAAGGGGCGAAACGCGGCGGGCGGGGGGCACCTGTTGAGCGCTAGACAACGTGTAGGAGCCTTATAAAAGTTGCAATGAAACTTTTTAGGCTTCAAGTGATCTGGGTTGAATGTTCTTCAGATGTCGTCTGCTGTGCGTGGTGTGAGAAGAGGGCCACATGTGGACTCAGCTGAGTCAGAGTTTAGGACTTGTTCCTGTTCGATTTCGGTTTGCGAAGGCGAAGCGGAGGAGGGAGCATTGACAAAACTGGATGTTGTGCGGAGGAGCCGAGAGCGCTCAGATTTTGCCTGCTCGGGTGAGGGTCTGGCTTCTTGTCTCCTGCGTTGCTTACGGTGCCTCGTTGAGAAAGATCTATTGTCGATTTGAGTGCTTGCATCTGACGGGTCGGCTAGGCCTTTGGCGTGTAGCCAGGTCCAAGCGTCTTCCGTGGTGAAGAAGAAGGAGCGGGATTCAACCTGTACCCGAAGTCTGGCAGGGAACATCAGTGCATATTTGATATCATGTCTGCGAAGGCATGCCTTAACACTGTAGAAGGAGTTACGTTTTTTTTGTACTTCTGCCGTAAAGTCCGGGTAAGCTGTTATCGTGGCATTTTCGTAGCACACTGGGCCTGATTTGCGGAATAACTGGAGGATTAAGTCTCTGTCTCGGTAGTTAAGGAGTCTTATTATGAGGGGGCGGGGTTGCGAGCCCGGTGCTGGGGGTTTGCCTGGAATTCTGTGTGCTCTTTCAACTGAGAAGAACTTCGGGATATTATTTTTGAGGATTGTGTCTATTAGCCATTGCTCGATAAACAGCTCTGTGCTTAAGCCCTCAGCGCGTTCGGGAAAACCGACCAGGCGTATGTTGTTGCGACGAGATCTGCCTTCTGCATCTTCAGTTCTGCGCTTTAAGGAATCAACTTCTGTTGATAATTGCGATAGCTGTAGTTGCAGGTCTGCCGTGGTGCCTGGTAAAGGCGCCATATCTTTTTCGAGTTCGGATACTCTGTCTGCTAGTGCGTGTTGTTCGGTGCGGAGGATATTGAGGTCCTCTGTTACCGAGCCTATTTTGGCTTCCAAGGTGGTCTTAGTGTCTAGGATGGCTTGCAGGATTTTTTCGAATTGTGAAGTGTGTGATTGTAAAGTTAGTTCCAGCTTCTGTAATGTTGATTGCGCATTGGCGTGCGCTTCCGGATGGGTTGTTGTAGTTTGATCCATTTTGGTGAGGGGGGCCCGAGTGGTTTTTGGCTTTACCATTTGAGAGTTGTGACAGTGGCTATGGATGTAGTGTCGCAGTCGGGCCCGCAGCGGCTAAAGCTTATCCAATCAAGTATTGTGGTAAGCCGGACGACTGGGGCAGGCGACTGGCAATTTAGCGAGAAAGGAGCAGCCGGAGGGGGCTGACTATCTGTTTAAAGAGACTGCAGTTGGTGGAGTCGGCCGAGTCCAGATAGCGCGTAAAGAGGAGGCGTGGGTATGGCGTTTCCCTATCAAGTGGAGGCATTACTTGTGCTGAGCATTTGGGATTCGTTGAAAGAAATGTTTAACTTGTTACGGGACTGCAAGCTGGAGGGTTTCTTCAGGGAGCTTTTCTTATATTTTGGTTTACGCTTCTTGTAGTCCAAAGGATGTGTTCACAGTTCATACTGACCCTGTTACTACCCACTTGCGCCTGTTACATTGTCTTTGCCAGTGCTAACACACTTGGTGCCCTAGAGGGGGCATAGTGGGGCTTGAGGTGTTGTACTTGTTTAAGTGACGCCAGTCAGTATCCCCGATATGCAGCGCGTTTGAGGGGAATGCTTGTGCAGTTTGGTTAAGTTTGCTGGCTGGTATACTGTTACTGAGCTATAGGAAATTTGTCTCCCTAAGGTCAAAGGTACTTAAAATGGCGGCGGTCGATCCTTCAATTGCACAATTATGCCCTTTATTTATTTATTTATTTATTTATTTATTTATTTTTTCCCTTCCTCCGGCCGCCTCGCGCGCCGCTAATAACATCCAAATTAAGTTGCAGCTGACACAGATATGAAGCCTAATTTCAAGGCGGGACTCGGGCGACTGAGCTAGTATACGCGCGCTCCGGCGCCGTGTTCCACGAGCAAGGACGCCTGCGGGAGGGACTCGGCCGGCCCTGTGCGCGCAGAGCGGCTCCTTTTCTAGCCAGCTGGCAGCTTCGGCGCGCACGACGGGGACGCGGCGGCAAGCCCTTACCTCCGATACGTAGCGGCTGAAAACGAATGCCGGTTCCGGTGAGCGCGGCTCACAAGCGGTTGGGCTGAGCTGCCCGCGAGGCTAGCGCCGAGCGCGGCGGTGTGCTTTCTTTGGGTCGCAGCTCCGAGATTAGAGCTTCTCCGATGTCGCAAGCTTAGGCGTTGGTGCAGAACCTCGGGGACCCTCGAACAGCTTCCTCACCCTGCCCCCAGGGAGGGCTAAGTAATTGATATCAGGATGATTGTACGGGCTGGGCGACGGAGCTGCGGTTTATGCTGCTGCTCCGATCGCCATCTTGGCCACGCCCCGTGATATGGCTGTGTTAATATGTGTGCCACTTGCGTATGGCATTGATGTTGTTGTGTATGTTGTGCATTGTTTTGTGTTGCTGACTGCAACATTCAGGGAGTGTTGTTGTGTGGTGGTCATTGTCGTGATGTGTGTAGTTGTGTTTGTATAGATGAATGCATAGTTGTGTTGGTTTTTGTGATTCTGTCGTGTGTGGGTGTGTAATGAGGCCAATGCATGGACTCACTATATTTATCCCTCATTCTTTAGTACGCTAGAAATCATAATATCTTTGCCTTCCATTGTTGTATATTGTTCATTTTTTCTTTTTGGGCCGTTGTTTGAAACATACTGTAATTTCATTTGCTGTACATTCACTTTCCTGGGATTCTGTCTGTACATTCTCCAACTGCTCAGTGGGAACAAGTGCCAGGTGTTGTTTTCTCTCTGTCCGGCAATCGTTCTCAGGCTTCTATAGACATAACTCAGTAGTTTTTTACTGTCTGAAGCTAACGTTATAAATTATGTTATGTAGTATTCATTTTTAGAGACAATGATTCTTGCAGACTTGATATGCCCTCTGGGGCATACAGCCTGTGTCAACTGTGTTTACACTTCCCTATGAGGACCACTTGACTAGGTAAACAGAGGTATGGGGTTCTCCACTCCCAGAGATCGTAAATAATAATATTAGCCTTTCTACGCATATAATTACAGGGTAGGCACAGGCCATCAGATTTGCATTATGCTGGCACTATTTGTGTGTTTTCTAACTGCTATTCTGATTTTTATAATTGTTGTCAGTGCTGTAATTGCATCTAATTTGCTTCATAATAGATTACGTTCATTGCAATAAATATATTGCATACTTTGATTGTGTATTTTTTACTGTTGCTATCAATCATTCAATCAGGATTAATGAAAGCAAGGCTAATCATCCAATAGGGCATCCAGGTGCCTGCAGGTCCCGGAGGCTTATTCAAACAGCCAGATCTTGAGGGCCATTTGGAATTCTGAAAGTGAGGTGATGGTTCATAGGTGCATGGGAGGCTGTTCATGGTTTTTGCTGTGATGTGAGAGAAGGAAGCTCCTCCACTTCTGCTTCAGTAGATGCGGGGAGTATAGGCAAGTGAAAGGGAGGCAGAGTGTAGTCTTCTTGAAGGTTGGTGGACCTTCAGGCCTGGTTAATGTACGTAGGCCCTTGGTTGTGTAGAGCCTTGTGAGCATGGGTCAGCAGCTTCAAGTGGCATCTTTTCTGTATGGGGAGCCGGTGGAGTTGCCTGAGGTTGGCTGTGATGTGGGTTCATCGGAGAAGGCCAAGGATAAGTCTGGCTGTGGAGTTCTGTATGATCTGAAGTCTCTGTAGGAGTTGTGTGGTGATTCCTACGTAGAGGGTGTTGTGAAGTCCAATTGGCTGGTGATGAGAGCCTGTGTCATGGTGCGTCTCATGTGTAGGGGTAGCCACTTGAAGATCTTATGCAGCATGCACAAAGTGAGGAAGCAGACGGGGAGAGAGTGTTGAGCTGTGATTTCATGGTGAGCTGGTTGTCAATGATGATTTCTAGGTTTCTGACATGGTCGGAGGGAGTGGGTGCTGGTCCTAGGACTGATGGCCACCAGGATTCATTCCATGTGCTGCTGCTATTGCTAAAGATTTGTACTTCCATCTTGTCTGTGTGCAGCTAAGTCAGTTGTTCTTCATCCAGTCAGCAACGCTTGTCATGCATTTGTGGAAGCTGGTTCGGGTGGTGGAGGGGATGTCGGTGAGTGAGAGGATGTGTTGGGTGTCACCTGCATAGGAAATTATGTTGAGACCGTGGGATCTGACGATGTTGGCCAGCAGGATCATTTATGCGTTGAAGAGCGTGGTGCTGATGGATGAACCCTGGGGAACACTGCAGGTGATCTCCTTGGGTACAGAGGCGAAAGTTGGGTGGTGGGTCCTCTAGGTTCTTCCGATGAGGTAGGAGGTGATCCATCTGACTGTGTCCCCTTGGATGCCAATGTGGTGAAGTCTTTAGATCAGCATGTGGTGGATCCAGTGTTGAAGGCTGTCAAAAGGTCAAGGAGGATCAAAGCTGCTGTTTCTCCTCGGTCAAGGAGGGTTTGAATATCATCGGTGGCTGCAATAAGGACAATTTCATTACTGTGATTGCTGCAGAAGCCAGATTGGGAGGCATCGGGTAGCTGGTTTTGCTCCAGGTACCTCATGAGTTGCTTGTTGATTATCTATTACAGTACCTTTACTGGGAATGGGAGCATGTAGATTGGCTGGTAGTTTTGGGGTTTGTTGCAGTCAGCCGATTGTTTTTGAGTAGTGGTCTGACTTTGGCATGTTTCCAGGCATCAGGAAATGTTGGGGTGGTGATAGAGGTATTGAGCAGGGTGGCGAGTGCCTGGCCGATCCTTTGGTTTCCAAGGTTGAAGATGTGGTGTGGGCATGGGTCTGTGGGAGCTCCCAAGTGGATGGATTTCATGGTGGAGGTGATATCCTGGGTGGAGATGGTGGCATATCTATCGAGGAAGTCTGTAGGTGTGGGTTGGGGTTTGAAGTTTCTGCATATGGTTGCAATATTGTGATGGAAGAAGTGGGCGAGGTTATCACACAGCTCCTGTGAAGGTGTGATGTTGTTTTCACTGGCAGCTGGGTTAGAGAATTCCTTAATGATGTTGAAAAGTTGCATGGTGTTGTTGGCACTGGTTTCAATGCATGTAGCAAGGGCTGTCTTCTTTTTGCCATTAGCAGGAGGTGGTAGTAGTTGAGGGAGGTCTTGAAGGCTGCTCTGTCAGAGGCATTCTTTCTGGTGTGCCATCTCCTTTCTGGCTGTTTGCTGTCTCATTTTGCTGTTCTGAGTTCTTGATTGTACCAGCTGGCCTTTTTGGAGGATTTTCCCTGGTTGTTGCTCTTGATGGGGACAATGCTGTCAGCACAATTGATGATCCAGGAGTTGAAGTTTTTCCACTCTGTTTGAGGTTGGTGGCAGTAGCGGGATTGAGGTGCTAAAGGTGTCTGCCCAGCTGGCCTCTGAGATTTTCTTCCACTTCCGGTGGGGGGCACTGGCCATGTTGTGGGTTGAGGTGTGGGGGCTGGAGACACCGAAGTGGACAATGGAGTGATCGGTCCATGTGAGTTCAATCAACCAATAAATTATTTCTAGAATGCGCTGCTCACCCATAGGGTCTCATGGTGCTATTAGGTATGTCCTCAGGGTTCAGTTGAAGAGCTAGGTCTTGAGGGCCTTCCTGAATTGAGGTAGTGTTGCGACTGTCTGAGGTGGAGCGGTAAGGAGTTCCAACCTTTAGCTGCCAGGTAAGTGAAAAATCTTCCTCCAGCCAAGAACTTCTTTATGCGAGGTACGCAAGCAAGCCACTGCTGGGATGAGCATAGAGGTCTGGAAGGGGAGTACCAGGTGAGGCGGTGGTTGGGGTAGTTGGGTCCAATGTTGTGGAGGGCTCTGTAGGCGTGTACGAGGAGTTTGAAGTTGATCCCCTTCTTGACAGTGAGCTGGTGCAGGTCTCTCAGGTGTCTTCTGATGTGTTCTCGGTGGGGGATGTCCAGGACGAATCTGCCGGCGGTGTTCTGGATTTGTTGCAGCTTGCTCAGGCATAGAGAGCATTGCTGTAACCAGGTCTGCTTGTGATCAGCCTGTGTGTCACGGTCTGTGAGCAGTCAGTTGGTATCCACCTGATGATCTTCTGTAGGAGTCAGAGGGTGTGGAAGCGGTGGATGCAACTGAGTTGACCTGTCTGGTCATGGTGAGGGCTGAGTCGAGGATGACACTGAGGTTTTGTGCATGGTCTGTGGGAGTGGGTGGGCTGCCGAGTGTTGAGGGCCACTAGGAGTCATCCCAGGCTGAGGGGGGAGGTCACAGGTCATGTCGGAGTTGAGGCAGCTCTCCTTCATCCAGGTAGTGACTGCTTCCATCCCGTTTTTGAAATTCTTCTTGGTTGTTGAGGGGTTTTCAGACATGGAGATGATCAGCTGGATGTCATCAGCATAGGAGACGATGTTCATACCGCAGTTCGTGACGTTTGGGGCGAGCGTGGTCATGTAGATGTTGAACAGTGTTGGGCTAAATGAGGATCCTTAGGATACTCCAATTGATTTCAGAAGGTTCTGACGGGTGTGGTGGGGGCCTGACATTCTGTGTTCTGCCTGTCAGGGAGGAGTGTATCAATTGAAGGGCCTTACCGTGGATGCCTGCTGTGTGGAGTCTGGCGCATAGGGTGCGATGTGTGGTTTTTGTTCAGGTGGTGTCTGTGGCGTGTTCAGGGTGGGGCTGGTCGAAGGGGTGGTGTGTGTGCTGTGGCAGGGGAAGGGGCAGTGGGTGCAGGTGAAAGGTTCTAATGTGGAGTATGTGTCAGCGTGATGGCAGTGTTTGCTACAGCATCTGGGGTTCAGGGTGTAGAGATCAGCGAAGATGCATCTTTGGGTGGAAAGAGGACCAGCGGTCATGGCACTGGGCATGGTCCAGGAGCGGATGGGTGCAGATGGTCTTGCCTTTGGTGCGCCAGTGGTGTGCCCGCTGAGTGCATCCTTGCGCGGTCACGCTGCGGATGGCATTAAGTAGGTCCTGAGGTAGATGGGGCATCTGTTGGCAGGATGAATGGTGAGTGGAAAACCCAGTTGGAAAAAACCCAGCGGGAAAACCCAGGCAACTGCGGTGTCACTGGATCAGTCTGGAACAAGCAGGAACTGGAAGCCACAGGCAAGTGGCAGGCTAGATGTCCACTAGGTATGACTGAGATAACGTATGAAAAGGACTGACCTGTTTTCCCCTCCTCCCTGAGAAAGGGGGCTAGAGTGTTGTGCCTTTAGGGCTGCCACAATTACTTGTCACTCTGTAAGGCTTGGAGGGCAAGTATGGCCCTGTTAGCTAGTCAGGTATTTTTTCATGACAGTACTGATTTGGCAGAAGTGGCACAGCCCCTGCATTCTGACATTCTGTTGTCCCAAGGCACAGTTCTGTGAAAGCAGACTCCCTCCAATAGGTGTTGTCTGTGTGTTGTGTCATGGACGTACATCAATGCGTGTTTGCAGCATGTAGGTGTTGTGTTGTGGTGGAATGGCAATGGATAATGGTGTGTATATGGTGTGTTGTGTTGTGTGTTCCAGGGGGACACAAACAACAAAGGTACAGTGTGTGTGTGTGTGTGTGTGTGTGTGTTTGTGTGTGTGTGTGTGTGTATGTGACTTACCTATATTCCATTGCCCAATGTTAATTGAGTCCAGCGATGTCCTCCCTCTGTCGGAAAACCGCCGCTAGTACACCTCCTACAGGACTGTATACGGTGGGAGGAATACCGTCGACTTGAGGGTCTTCTCAGGTCCGTTGTCATGGCCGTTTGGCGGCAACACCGCCAAATTCGAAATCAGGCCCTGTGTCTGAGTGGATTACAGTATTACATTTCCAAACATCCCTGATCCAATGGATTGCTTTATTTTTCAGGGAGGCCTCATCTTCTTTAACAAATGGTGGTAACTTGTGGATGCCAGTCATGTAAACAGTCGTAATGTGGGAGTAAACATTGTTGTTGAAACTTATCGGTGTGTGGATTGCTAAAGATAATATTTTTTTGGGGGGGGGATTCTCCCTCAACAGCTGACCATGGGGGAAAAGGATTTGGGGCCAGATGTATCAAGCCTTTTTGCATTCGCAGACGGTGCAAATGCCCATTTGCGAATGCAAAAATGTGTTTTACAATGTATGAAAGGCATTCGCAGTGGGAAAATAAGAAATCGCAAAAATAGCGATTTTTTGTGAATGAGACACAAATTTGCGTGTCGCAAACAGCGTATCGCAAATAGCGATATGATTTTCCGAATCGCTTTTTGCGAAATGCTAATTGCGATACAAAATAGCGATTCGCAGATAGCGATCTCCTAAATCGTGCCACTATTTGCGAGATGCAGAATGCAACACGCAAAAACAGAATTGCAATGCGATGTAGCAAAAATCCGCAAATAGCGAATATTTGCAGAATTGCCGTTTGCACATGCAATTTACCACGAATTGAAACCAGGTGGTAACCAGGTGCAACCTATATAAAGAGTCCCAGAGTGCCTCAGCCCCTCTTCCACAATTGCTGCACTCTACGTCATGGTGAGGAGAATGAGGATCTTGGCAGGTCTGAGGAGAGGGAGGAGGAGACAGGAGCGCATTTTCAGAGTGTGCATTACCCTTTTTGAGCAGACTGAGGAGGACATTTATGATAAGTATAGGTTAAGCTCAGCCATGATACTTGACCTTGTAGCGGAGCTACAACCCATGCTGCAGCGCACAACACACAGGACCAATAGCATATCCACACATGTGCAGGTATTATGCTTCCTGCACCTACTAGCCTCAGGGAGCTATCAAGGGGTCATAGCAGCAGCTGGAGGGGTATCACAGAGTGCCCTCTCTAGATTTTTCAACGCATTTCTCAATTCCATGCTGAGCAGAATACAACTGTACATAAGATTCCCCAACACCCCACAGGCATTACAACAAACTAAAGTTAATTTTTACCAGATAGCACAGTTCCCACATGTCCTAGGTGCCATTGATGGGACACATGTAGCAATCTGTCCACCATCGGCCACCGAGTATGTGTATCGCAATCATAAAAACCATAATTCTATGAAAATACAGGTGATATGCAATGCTTCCTACATCATTACCCATCTCGTGGCCAGATACCCAGGGAGCACGCATGACTCCTACATCTTTTGCCACAGCGGGATACACACAAGACTGCTGGCTGGGGAGTTTGGGGAAGGATATCTACTAAGTAATTTGATAGTTCTTAATAATGCATTGATGTAAGCATGATGTCAGACAGCAGGTGTACTTATTTTACTCTCTGTGCATTCAGGAGACAGTGCCTATGCAGTGCGCACCTATAGGATAACGCCCTACCTGAGCCCTGCCACTCCAAAAGAGAAGAGGTACAATGCTGCACATAGGGCTACCCACAATGTGGTGGAGCGCAACTTTGGGCTGCTGAAGAGGAGTTTCAGGTGCATCCATAGGAGTGGAGGTGCACTACAGTACAGCCCTGAGATAACATGAAAAATTGTGGCCACATGTGCCATCCTGCACAACATAGCAACCACCAGGGGCATACCAGTGGAACTCACGGAGCCAGACTCAGATGAGGATGATGATCCCTTACCAACCCTTCTACCAGCAGACAGGACCAGTGCAGCAGAAGGCGGGCAAAGACGTGCTGACATCACGTGCAACCATTTTTGATGTAAGTAATGACAACTCAACTTCAATAATATGTATTTAGTAGTTAGCATCTTTATTACCTTGACTTCAGGTAAACAATGTGTCATTAGGACATGGCTATTCACAATGGGCAGATATGAACTATTAACAGTGTCACACTATTAGCGTCATAACATGACTTTATTTTTACATGTTGAGTTGGTCCCCTGTAGCCCTCAACATCACTTCTTCCTTCCACGCACTCCACTTGAGTGCTCAGTGCCCTCGCTGGCACCTCTAGTAGCAGGTTCACCTGCAGTACTGTGTCTGGCACAGGGACTGTCAGACTGCTGAGGCTAGAGGACTCCTCACTGTCACCAACACCCAGTTCGCTGGTTGTGGCACTGCGTGCTGTTTGCATGGCATCCACTACGTTGGTAATTTGCACCAGTCCCTGTGCAATGTCCCGACTGCAATGTGCCATCTCCACCTGTGTGGCAACGGCACGCTGTGATATCTGGGCTGTTGAACTTGCAAGCCGATTGACTGATCTACAAAAGGTATCAAACTTTGACAAATATTGGTGATGGTGCCTGCGCTGGCTGGCGCGCTCCTGCCGTATCTCTGTGCATAGTTCCCCAATGGCCTGTGTCAACTCCTTGGAGTTTTCAGCAACTCTTTGCTGTCCCTCAATCAGAGTCTCCAAGTGCTTGTTTTGTAACCCCATATTGTTATTGTGAGACACTAACTATCTGTGCAGTGACTTCAAATGTTTGCATTGCAGGCGCTGCACCTTCAGCATGGAAGCTTCCAGGCCGCCAAAGATTGATGGGCCCACTCCTTCTTCTGTGCCCTGTCTGCCTGCATCGTGGCGCCTCTTGAGGGGAGTTGACTGTAAGATGTGACATGGACTACTTTTCATTGTGCATCAAGCTATATTCTATTTCCTAAGGGGCATGCGTACATGCACATGTGGGGATACACATATTTACTGGCCTTACCTTTGCTGGACCTGGGTGTCCCTGAGGTGTCAATGTCAGTTACACCACTGTCAGCTTCTGGCAGCAATGTGCCATCCACCAGGTCTTCCATAGGGGTGGACGGTGTGTGGGTGGATGGTCCGCCTCCAGTGCTCCGTGCCTCTCTAAGCCTGCTGGCCGCCCTCTCCTTGGCACGGACCGCAAGTCGTACCATCGCTTGCGTATCTCCTCCACAGAGCGTTGCGCAACACCCACTGAGCATCAGACCAGAGTTTCCGCTTCTCTCTCTCAGGTACTTGGAGTGAGGTCTTGCCAAAGAGTCTATCATGATTCCCAACAAGCTCCTCAATGAGCACCTCCAATTCTTTCTCACTGAATTTCTGCTTCCTCTTCCTGTCTCCCTTCTCCTTCCCATTGCCAGCATTGGCCATGTTGCAGTTTGATGGTGGCTTCCTCACAATGCTGACTCCCTGGTGCTGGGCTGTGTCTCTCTCACTGCTCCTATGGGGGTGGCTCCTGGAAACAGCATGGGCTGACTCACTTCCTGCTTGTGATGTCATCAGGCTGCTCCGGTTTGCCATTTTTGCTATTTGCGATTTTCAGTTACCGAATCACAAATTTTTGGGCGATTCGGTATTTGCATCTCACAATTGGCGTTTGCGAATTTTAAGAAATCGCTATTACCGAATCGGAAATATGATACATAGCATTTTGAGACTCAGAAATAGCGATTTCTTAAAAATCGCTATTACCGAATCGCAAAAGGCTTTTTTGATACATCTGGCCCATGGTGTGTGGAGGTAGGCTGGGTTTAACATGGAACCTATCACTCTTCCCTCAGGCCATAATTTTGAGTTGTGGAACGATGGATTATGCTTGCACTCATGGAATGTTGAAGATTATCCACATTTGGTGGAGGATTGGATTTCCAGGAATGGGCCCCCTGGATATTCTATGGGCTGACAGTGACTGAGCTAGTTGGTCTATTTTGGCTCTGCGGAATATCTGAATGAGAGTGGCTCCCTGGTTTTCAGACTGCCTGCAACTACCCATCTGACCCCAGAGCTCACCTATTTCAGCCCTTAAGGAACCAATAACAACCCATAGTTTTTTGATCTGAGAATTAGCCTGCTCAACCCCTAAGGCAGTTAAACTTTGAGACATAGAGGGCCAAACTGGCTGAGGGAAATCACTCAAGTTGTGTCATATTCTGACTTTACTAAATGCTCAAGCCTTTTTTAGCTCGGGTCAGGGGCTCGTGACAGCTGCGACCTGCTGAAAGTTGTAGTAAAGATTGGGATGAAGGTCAGATCTTAAGATATTCAAGAAATAAAGGCCCATATTTATTCTCTGCTTGCGCCGGATTTGCATCATTTTTTTTACGCAAATTTGGCGCAAAACTAAGACCATGTTTATACTTTGACGCTAGACGCCGATAACGTCAAAATATCTCAGTGTGCGTCATTTTCTGGATGTGTGAAACCGCCTTGCGTTAATGACAAGCAAGGTAGGCGTTACCCTAACTTGGGCCCCCCTACATGCCACTGTGTCCAATGGCCATGCCCAGGGGACAGAAGTCCCTTGGGCATGGCCATTGGGCAGGGGGACATGACTCCTGTCATCATTTCCATGGGGGTTGTGCGTCAAAAAATGGAGCAAGTCAGTTTAGAGAATTTTTTTGACTCAAACCTCAGTTGCACCATTCTTTGACGTACAACCCCCATTCTTCCCTACACCTACGCTGCCCGGTTAGAGTAATTTATTTTGACGCTAACCAGGCCGCAGCGCCGGCTAACATCATTCCATAAATAAGGCGCGTGACTGGCGCCTTGGAATGACGTTAGCTGGCAGTAAACTTTTTGACGCAAATCTGCCCCAGCGCTGATTTGCGTCAAAAAGTATAAATATGAGCCAAAATGTTTTTTGTGCAGAGTTAATGATTTTCATTTACTTTAGTAGCTTATTTCAGCCAGAAAGTAAAAAGAATCTTTTGATTTCAGATCTAGACCTACACTTTCCTTTACTCCACAGCATTTATTACCACTGACTGTCAAGATGAGAAGATGTGGAGTTAGGGTAGTAAAACTGCACTTCCCTAAGTATTCTCCTCTTGATGACACAGTGCTAGGCAACATTGTAGAGTCAATATATGTAGAGATCGACCTTACTGACATCAATATTGCGTCATACAACGTTGCAATCACCTAAAAGAGCCGAAAGGTATTTCTTCAGTGCTAGATGCCAAACGAGGTGTCTGACAGAGTAAAAACGTGTTGTTAACATTGCTCATCCAAAAGAAAATCACGCTGACTTTGGCCTCGCCGACGGGTTCATAGTCGCTTCGTCGCCGCAATATTAACCTTAGTGACTGGGAGCGCTATTGGTATTGGGGGGAGGAGGGGTAAAGGGTTGAAAGATGCTGAAAACAGCACCTTATAGAACGAGTCCCTTACAGAATATCAAAATCCAAGCTTGGTTGAGGCAAAACGAGTCAGCAAGGTAGAGCACAGCTGCCCTGTCATGGTGGATGCTGGTTACATTATTACCTGGGCGAGGAAATGATTTGAACCGAACCTGCAGGGGATTAATAGATGCGTTTGAGTCAGTCTTTTCTGCGTCCATGGCTCCAGGCTACTCCAGGAACATTTTGATAGCATGCAAATATCATTTGTATTGCAATCATTAGCCGGAGCCATAGGAGGTACATTCTATTACTGCCATCTTTGCGTGGTCCCCCACAGTGACGCCTGCACCGTCTTATGTGTGGGGTGGCATTTAAGGAATCGCTGCCTCTGTCGAGCAGATGTTGCGCGGATTAGAAACCCCAGGTTCTGAGGCAGATTCAGATTGAAAGTCTCTCCATTATTTATGGGGTTCCCGCGCGCGCCTGGTATTTCGAATCACAACCTGATTGCAGAACTGAGGTTCAGCGGCGAATCGCGTTGAACAGCCGGAGGTTGATTTGGAAAAGATGCTGAATATTCATGCGCGGTTTGAATCGGAAGCCGTCGCGGGTGCAGGGATGTTATTGTCATTAGGGAAAGAGAAAGGGCTGCTCTGTCTGTTATGGAGAAGGTAAACTGCATGCTGAAAGCACATGTGTTGACCACAGGATAGAGTTGACGACGGTGTGCTTTGCGAAATCTATGTGCATTAACCTATAGACCACCCAGTGGCTATCACACTTAAAGACATCAAGGGCCTCCCAGTGTTTGGTGGATGGGATGGTCCGCCGCAAACGCGGTTATATCCCTTCTGTCCTATTACAAGGGCATTGTACCATATTAGAGGCGAGCAAGCCAACGAACTTGAAGGGCGAGCCGAGCCAGAACCCAGCCAATGGTCTGACTCGGATCTTAGAGACCGTGCACGAGCCGATCCCTGGAAATGTTTGCTATGTGAATCACACAACAAACATCCCGGAAATTATGATAAAGTCGCTTCAAACTTAAAAAAAAAGTATTTCTTTAACGTGTTGAAGCTTTGACATAAATATGTCACATATTAGCACTGCACTGAGAAGTGTTTATTAAAAATGATAGTGCACCCATCGTTTGGGTTTAAAAGAGGCAAGACAATTGTCATGTAAACCCTATACTTGGCCCAGATAAAAAAAAAAAATCTACATTATAGTCTATTATATCAAGCACAGTAGTTTTTTGAACAAATAGTATTCTGAACTCATATTTGAAAGCGATTTTATATGTGATAATGAAGAAAAAAAGAGTTTTGTTGAAAATAAATATTTGCCTAAGATCACACAATTTAAGTGGGAAGCCATGTTTATCCAGGTTTTCTGGTTTCACTTAGTACAAATTTGCCAAGAAATGAGTATCTATTTGTCTTTTCTTATGTTGAGGATTTGTATGCATTTTTCTGTAGTTTTTACATAGCGTAAACTCCAGCCAAGGGCAGTGAAACACTTTATATGCACACCAATTACATTACACAAGGTCAGTTCATGGCTTATAGGCACGGGGAGATTAAATGATGTGCCCTGAATCACAGACTGTAGAGCCAGTGCCAAGACTCAAACTTGGTTTCCAAGTTCCATATTCGGCAGCACTGGCTGTATCACTACATTCTGAATGGACGTAGGCAGGTAAAAGCCACATTAGCTCTCTCTTGTTATGGGCTTGAGATTCCACCAGGCCCTCGAGTTGAACCGGAGGCAGGCTTCAGGCTCGATCCTGACTCGAGCTTTCAGTGGCTCGCACACCTCTACGCCCTATTTCACTTGTAATACAGTGGACAGAATATCTGCCTTGTTTGTGACAGTGTATTCTGTCCGTCAAACTCTAAAAAAGGCCTCAAGTGTGATTGCATTTTTTGTACGTACATCTCAGGTTCTTGAGCATGGTAGTCACACCTGTATTTCAGCATTACCAAGTTCTGAGACTTCACATGATGTTTTGTATGTAGTTTGGCAACAAATGAGCCTCTGAGAGAACATCTTGATCTTTAACTCCGAGATGTATCTCTTCTATAGAGTCATTCTCTGGTAACCCTGCTTTCTCTTTACTCCAGTGCTGATAAAGTATGGAGTTAAGAGTGGACCATTTGGGACCAGCTGTCCTATAAAGGCCACATTAAGGGAATCGTCTATGCATATTTTCTATTTCTATTTTATTCACACATATATTTTTCTAAATGTCCACTTTTTCAAATGCTTTGTTATCCCATTCTGAACAGTAGAACAACATATCCCCGCTGCCAGTGTCCTTATCTTGTTGGGTAATCTTAAAATATTTTTCTCCCTTGACGGAGTGCTGAAGGAACATTCCACCTGTATGACAGTGACAGGAAAGATGCAAAAATGCTTATTATGAAGAGGCATTTAAAAACGTATGGCTACATGTACGTAGCATTTTGCACATCGCAAACAGCGAATCGAGCCGTTTGCAATGTGCAAAATGCACTTTGGCATGTTCCAACCCATTTTTGCGATTCGGTAAACTATTTACCGAATCACAAAAAGGGATTGCGAGTCACAATTAGGAAGGGGAACATTCCCTTCCTAATTGCGACTCGCAGTCCCATGTATGATTATTTTGTGACCGCGAAAGCGGTCGCAAAACAATCGCAGTTAGCACCAGTGTCACATTGGTGCTAACCCATTTGCAAACGGGAAGGGGTCTCCATGGGACCCCTTCCCCTTTGTGAATGACAGTAAAAACATTTTTTCAGAGCAGGTAGTAGTCCTACGGACCACTGCCTGCTCTGAAAAAATGAAACTAAAACGTTTCATTTTTTGTTTTTGAAATGCATCTCGTTTTCCTTTAAGGAAAACGGGCTGCACTTAAAAAAAAAGAAAAAACTGCTTTATTTAAAAGCAGTCACAGACATGGTGGTCTAATGTCTCCAGCAGGCCACCATCCCTGTGAGGGCGGCCATTCCCAAGAGGGTCGCAAATTGCGACCTACCTCATGAATATTCATGAGGTAGGGCATTTGCAACCCCATTGCGAATCGCAAATAATTTCATTGACACTGTGCAACATAAGGTTTTGTGACTCGCAAATTGCGAGTCGCAAAACCAAATTTTAGTACATGTAGCCCAAAGTGCGGAGTTTTAACTTGTAGTGATTCAATAAGGTAAATGCTCATCAAAGGAGCTTCATGAATGTTGGGTGTGAATTCGTTATTAAGTCCTTTGTAGGTTAACTAATTTGCAGATTCCTTTCTAGCGCAAGTGGTAAGTTTCTTAGGGCTGAATTAAGAAAAGTGGCAGTGCATCCAATGCAGTGCCACTTTTCTTGTCCTCTCTGTGCCCCCCCGAACGCCACCATGTGTGCGCCGTATTTAAGATAAGGCTCACCATCATGGTAGTTAGAACAATAGCGTCAACATTTTTTACGTTATTCTGGTGCTTTGCTACACTAGCAACAAAATGTTGACGCGTAGCAAAGTGCAAGGAGGCCCATTGATTTAAATGGGTGTATCATTTTAACGCCTGTTCTGAGCAGGCATTAAAAATGACAGAAAAAATGGCACAGTGAAATCTTTTAAATTCCACTGTGCCATTTGTTTGGGCCTCCTAATGGGGGAACGCTTCCCTTGCATACATTATGCCTGGTGCAGTCATAATGTGGTGCAGGGGGTTACAAAGTGGAGCAATGCATGCATTGTGCCACTTTGTAAACATGGTGTGGGGAAAAGGCCACCTTATAGTTAAAGAAATGAAGCTGAGGTGGTGCTAAAGTGGCACAAGGGGCTCTTAAATCTACCCCACAGTGTTTCTGTAAAATGTCTAGTTGCATGTATTTTTGAACATTAGGCCTAGTACGACCATCTAAGGAATTTGTTTGTGATTTGTGTTTTTCTCTTAACCACAGGCCCTCGATGGTATTGGTGCAGGCTGTCCTTCCATCCCCTGCACCCTCGGTGCTGGTTTAGCCAACACAGGGCTGTGGCCAACCTACTCCTAACAGTGTGTGAAATTTGTGTAATTTGCTTTTGCATGACATTTTAGAAATACTGCGCATAATTAAAACAATGTGAAATTGACACCTGGTGCTGTATTCTAGCATGAAATGCGTCATGGCCCTGACTTTACATGCAAGGACACATTTCGAGCTAAAGAAAAACACAGTGGGGGAAAAACAAAAGTACCTTGAAAAACAGTCGCTCGCTTTCAATTGTTTCTGTTACTCCTGTTCATTTGTGATACATTTTTGTTGCCATTTGCACATTTGCTGTAGATTTTTACATTGAACAGGGAGTAATTACATCATGTGGCATAACAGCTCAATTTTGAGAATTTTGTGTAACAAGAGGAATGCAAAATAACTGAAATTATACTAGATGACGCTGGTCTAATGCACATTTCACCAAGGCTAGTCCTAGGGTTATTCAATCTCTTATCAAGGTGAAGTGTTTCTCAGCACACTTGAGTAGAGGAGTTCAAATTCCTTCTTTTTCAATGAGTGGATGAGATTTTGACTGAAGAGCATGCTCACACTCCTCTGGAAATAGCAGTTGGATACCTCTGCAGATATGGACTGGCAGATTACAACGAGGAGCAGATTCAAGGATCAGGCATGACATTATTAGTGGGTCTGAGCTTGTCTACATGCAACTGACCATTGATATTTTCTTTATATCCCATTATTATTGGAAGGAAGTATATCAGAGACGTACACATTTTCTTTTTCTCTCTTTACCCTTATGTGGTATTGCTATTTTGTACATTCTTGAGCCCTTTCTCATTCATCAAATTTGCAACTACATTCTGCAATGTTTGCATAAAAGAATAGGTTAAACGTGTCACACCAGGAGTGCACCTGCATTGTGCAATGCCTCCTCTGCTCCAAGGACGAGCTGCCCAGTGCTTAATTTGAACCGGTGGTTGAGGGTGTACACCACCAGCAGTTATTTTTGGTACTGGTACTTATATTTTTGTGCATCATATATTTACATGAGAGCAGGCAAGGAAAAACATGCAAATCAGAAAGACAGAGGAAGAGAGTTGCAGAAAAACATCACAAGAGGAGGAAGCAGGAATATGCAGGAGTGAGGTAACGGGCAGGGAGCATCCAGTAGTGGATTAAAGAGACATTACATGGATTCAAAACTAAACATTCTTTGTAATTGGTTCACCGCCATTTAATTGTTATGTTATGTTATCTTATTTTATGTTATGTTAAGTGGATTTGTAGAGAGCAGCTAATCACCTGTGAGGGTATCAATGCATTGAGTAGGGCAGGCCTGGGGGAGGAGAAGGAGATCATGCCTGTTTGATCTGGAAAAGACACCTTTTGAGGTTCTTTCGGAAGTCCATGAGGAAGGCAGAGGTTCTAAGGTGTTGTGGGAGGTCGGTCCAAGTCTTGGCTGCAAGGTATAAGACGTATTGGCTGCTATTGGCTGCAAGGTGGCTGCTTCTGGTCTTCTGGATCCAAGGGAGGTGTTCTCTTACTTGGAACAAAGGTATCTGGTGGGTTGGTAGTACTTGAGGCGGTGGTTGAGGTACGCTGGACCGGTGTTGTGGAGAGCTCTGTAGGAGTGGGTGAGTAGCATGAACTTATATCTTTCCTGGACTGGTAGCCAGTGGAGATTGTTGAGGTGTGGTGAGATGTGGTTATGTCACAGGATGTTCAGGATGAGTCTGGCAGCGACGTTGTGAGTGACTTGGATTCAGCATAAAACCTGGGCTGGGATTCCGATGTAAAGTGTGTTTCCATAGTGAAGTCTACTTGTGATAAGAGTCTGGGTGACTGTTTGTCTGGTGTTAATTGGGATCCACTTGAAAATCTTACATATCATTTGCAGGATGAGGAAGCATGATGAGGCAATGGCATTGATCTGTCTGCTCATAGAGAGGTTTGTGCCCAGGATGATTCTGAGGTTCATGGTGTGATCTGCAGGGGTGGGTGGAGGGCCAAGTTTAGAAGACCACCAAGAGGTGTCCCAGGAGGAGTGTTTTTTGACAAAGATAAGAACTTCAGTTCTGTTTGTGTTAAGCTGGAGGCAGTTGTTTTTCATACAAGCAGTGATGTTGCTCATGCAGTAGGTGATGTTTTTCTTTGGAGGTGCTGGTTGACCCAGTAAGGGAGAACATGAGCTTTTTGTCATTGGTGTAGAACATTGGTGAGACCCACCCCACAGTAAGTACCCCCCACCTCCCAGCCCCTCGTTCTGCCCCGCGCTACTCACCCTCTCTCCTGCTCCTGCTTCTTTTCCTCTTTCCTTCTTCTCTGTTCTTCCTCCTCGCTACTCGTCTGTATTCTTCTTCTGTACTCCTCTTCTCCCCGTCTTCTCTCCTCTTGACTTCTTCCTCATCTTCTGCTGTGGTATTCTGCACTCTGTTTCTTCGTTTTTTGTATCTCCCTCCGTGTTCTTCTGTGTTCTTCTGTGTTCCTCTGTCTTCTTCTGTCTTCCTCTGTCTTCTTCTGTCTTCCTCTGTGTTTTTCTGTCTTCCTCGGTGTTCTTCTGTCTCCCTCTGTGTTCTTCTGTATTCTTCTCTGTTCTTCTGTCTTCCTCTGTCTTCTTCTGTCTTCCTCTGTGTTCTTCTGTATTCTTCTCTGTTCTTCTGTACTCCTCTCTGTTCTTCTGTGTTCTTCTGTGTGTCTTCTGCTCTTCCGGTCTTCTGCTCTTCCGGACTTCAGTACTTCCGGTCTTCTGCTCTTCTGTTCTTCTTTTCTTCTGTTCTTCTTTTCTTCTTGTCTTCTTGTCTTCTGCCTTCGGCTCTTCTGCCTCCTCCGTCCTCTTCTCCCCGCGCCTGCCCTCCTGCTCCTGCCTCATCCCCCTCCCCCACTCGCATCCCCCCCTCTATCTCCCCTATCTAACCCGTTCACTTTCTACCTCCCTCACTCCTCCTATCTACCTATCTCTCCATCTCTCTATCCCACTATCCAACTCCCTCACTCTCCATCTCCTCCTATCTTCCTATCTCTCTATCTTTTTCCCTATCTATCGATTTCTCTATCTACCTTTTCTCTCTACCTATTTCTCTATCTCTCCCCCCTCCCGCCACCCCCTCTATTACCTATCTTCCTATCCCCTCACTCTACCTCTCACCCTCACCCACCTCTACAACCCCCCCTCCCCTATCTTCACAACCCTACACCTATCTTTCTCCCTAATCTCCTAAACCTCCTAACACTCTCCCCCCTCCACCCTTAAACCCCCCTCCCCCAGCTCTTCTCACTCTACCTGTCCCCCCCTCCCTCGCGCTTTCCCGCCTCGACCTCCTGCACGCCCCCGCCCCCCAGCTCCCATTCGCCCCCAGCTGACCCCTCCCCCCCCTCCTACCTCATATGGCGGCCGCTGCGCAACAGTGGTAGCGACCCTTGACCCAAGGGTAGGTCGCTCCCCCTGCCGCTGCAGCTCCTCCAGGTTCCTGAGTTCCAGAGACCCACCCCACAGTAAGTACCCCCCACCTCCCAGCCCCTCGTTCTGCCCCACGCTACTCACCCTCTCTCCTGCTCCTGCTTCTTTTCCTCTTTCCTTCTTCTCTGTTCTTCCTCCTCGCTCCTCGTCTGTATTCTTCTTCTGTACTCCTCTTCTCCCCGTCTTCTCTCCTCTTCTCTTCTTCCTCATCTTCTGCTGTGGTATTCTGCACTCTGTTTCTTCGTTTTTTGTATCTCCCTCCGTGTTCTTCTGTGTTCTTCTGTGTTCCTCTGTCTTCTTCTGTCTTCCTCTGTCTTCTTCTGTCTTCCTCTGTGTTTTTCTGTCTTCCTCGGTGTTCTTCTGTCTCCCTCTGTGTTCTTCTCTATTCTTCTCTGTTCTTCTGTCTTCCTCTGTCTTCTTCTGTCTTCCTCTGTGTTCTTCTGTATTCTTCTCTGTTCTTCTGTACTCCTCTCTGTTCTTCTGTGTTCTTCTGTGTTCTTCTGTGTGTCTTCTGCTCTTCCGGTCTTCTGCTCTTCCGGTCTTCAGTCCTTCCGGTCTTCTGCTCTTCTGTTCTTCTTTTCTTCTGTTCTTCTTTTCTTCTTGTCTTCTTGTCTTCTGCCTTTGGCTCTTCTGCCTCCTCCATCCTCTTCTCCCCGCGCCTGCCCTCCTGCTCCTGCCTCATCCCCCTCCCCCACTCGCATCCCCCCCTCTATCTCCCCTATCTAACCCGTTCACTTTCTACCTCCCTCACTCCTCCTATCTACCTATCTCTCCATCTCTCTATCCCACTATCCAACTCCCTCACTCTCCACCTCCTCCTATCTTCCTATCTCTCTATCTTTTTCCCTATCGATTTCTCTATCTACCTTTTCTCTCTACCTATTTCTCTATCTCTCCCCCCCTCCCGCCACCCCCTCTATTACCTATCTTCCTATCCCCTCACTCTACCTCTCACCCTCACCCACCTCTACAACCCCCCCTCCCCTATCTTCACAACCCTACACCTATCTTTCTCCCTAATCTCCTAAACCTCCTAACACTCTCCCCCCTCCACCCTTAAACCCCCCTCCCCCAGCTCTTCTCACTCTACCTGTCCCCCCCTCCCTCGCGCTTTCCCGCCGCGACCTCCTGCACGCCCCCGCCCCCCAGCTCCCATTCGCCCCAGCTGACCCCTCCCCCCCCTCCTACCTCATATGGCGGCCGCTGCGCGACTGCGCCCCTGGCGCGCCGGTGGCGCGCCAGAGGCAAGCCCGTCTGCGCCCGTCCGCGCCTGGCCCGCGCCCAGCGCCATGACCCCTGGTCCCCAGCGCTCCCAAGCCCCGATGATCTGCTATGACCCCACCACCCTCCATGCCCTCAACCCAGGACGCTCCAACACCTGCTTCCAAGCTCACCCCAAACGCACCCATGGACCCTTCGCCTGCAACTCCTGCAAACTCATCTTCCACCACGCAACAACTACGACCACAAGCCCACGCGCCATCAACCACCTCAAGTGCATCCTAGTCAACGCTCGCTCCGTTCACAAACACGCCGTTGAACTCTGGGACCTCCTAGACTCCACAGCACCGGATGTCGCCTTCATCACGGAGACCTGGATGAACGCCTCCTCTGCTCCAGACATCGCCACCCGCCATCCCCGAAGGCTACAAGATCTCCAGGAAAGACCGCACCAACCAAGTAGGAGGAGGTATCGCCATCGTCTTCAAAGACTCCATCAGCGTCACCACCTCCACTGAAGACTCCCCTCTTGCCGCTGAACACCTGCATTTTCAGATTCGCACCGATCCGAGGACCACCCTCAGAGGATCCCTCGTCTACCGTCCTCCCGGACCTCGCGCCCCTTTCAGCGACACCATCGCCGACTTCATCTCCCCGCACGCCCTCGCCTCACCGGACTACATCCTCCTAGGCGACCTCAACTTCCATCTGGAACAAAACAACGACCCCAACACCACCACCCTGCTCGACAACCTCGGCCTCAAACAACTGGTGAACACTGCCACCCACATCGCCGGACACACACTCGACCCTATCTTCTCCGCCAGCAAACACGTCTTCTTCAGCCACGCCTCCACCCTTCATTGGACCGACCACAGCTGCGTCCACTTCACATTCCGACGTGAGACCCGCCACCTCCGCACTCAACCCATCCCTCGCCGACAGTGGAACAAGATCCCTGAAGAGCAACTCTTCGCCGCACTCGCCGCCAACCAACCCACCCTCACCACCGACCCCAACGTCGCAGCCCTCAACCTCACAAACTGGATCTCCAACTGCGCAGACAACCTTGCTCCCCTCAAACGCTTGCAGCGACAGAACAACACCAAGAAACCCCTCTGGTTCTCTGACACCCTCAAAGAATCAAAGAAAACTTGTCGGGCACTTGAGAAAGCCTGGCGCAAGGACCGCACCGCTGACAACATGACCGCCCTCAAGAACGCTACCCGCAAACACCACCACCTGATCCGCACTGCCAAAAGGAATTTTTTCACCGACAGACTGGACAAAAACAGCCACAACAGCAGAGAACTCTTCAGCATCGTCAAGGAGTTCTCCAACCCCAGCGCCAACGCCGTCACACCCTCACAGGATCTATGCAAATCCCTCGACACTTTCTTCCATCGCAAGATCAGCGACCTCCACGACAGCTTCGGACACCAGACCCAACCTAACACCACCGAACCCACATCCCCGACCATCACCCTCAACAACTGGACCCACATCAGCACGGAAGAAACCAAATCCATCATGAACTCTATCCACTCCGGCGCCCCTTCGGACCCCTGCCCGCACTTCATCTTTAACAAAGCCGACAACATCATCGCCCCGCACCTCCAGACCGTCATCAACTCTTCTTTTTCTTCTGCTACCTTCCCCGAATGCTGGAAACACGCCGAAGTCAACGCCCTACTAAAGAAACCTACGGCTGACCCGAGCGACCTGAAAAACTTCCGCCACATCTCCCTTCTGCCTTTCCCAGCCAAAGTAATAGAGAAGACCGTCAACAAACAGCTGACCACCTTCCTGGAAGACAACAACCTGCTCGACCCCTCACAGACCGGATTCCGAACCAACCACAGCACTGAAACCGCCCTCATCTCAGTCACAGACGACATCAGAACCCTGATGGACAACGGTGAAACAGTCGCCCTCATTCTTCTCGACCTCTCGGCTGCCTTTGACACCGTCTGTCACCGCACCCTAATCACCCGCCTCCGCTCCACCGGGATCCAAGACCAGGCCCTGGACTGGATCGCCTCCTTCCTCGTAAACCGCTCCCAAAGAGTCTACCTCCCTCCGTTTCGCTCAGAACCCACTGAGATCATCTGCGGCGTACCTCAAGGCTCATCACTCAGCCCGACACTCTTCAATGTCTACATGAGCCCCCTCGCTAACATCGTACGCAAGCACGACATCATCATCACCTCCTACGCCAACGACACCCAACGTATACTCTCCCTCACCAAGGACCCTGCCAGCACCAAGACCAACCTACAAGAGGGTATGAAGGACGTCGCAGATTGGATGAGGCTGGGCCGCCTAAAGCTGAACTCTGAAAAAACTGAAGTCCTCATCCTCGGCAACACCCCGTCCGCCTGGGACGACTCCTGGTGGCCCACGGCCCTCGGCACCGCACCGACCCCCGCAGACCACGCCCGCAACCTCGGCTTCATCTTGGACCCCCTTCTCACCATGACCAAGCAAGTCAACGCCGTGTCCTCCGCCTGCTTCCTCACCCTCCGCATGCTCCGCAAGATCTTCCGCTGGATCCCCGCCGACACCAGAAAAACCGTGACCCACGCCCTCGTCACGAGCCGCCTGGACTACGGCAACACCCTCTACGCTGGGACCACCGCCAAACTCCAAAATCACCTGCAACGCATTCAAAACGCCTCAGCCCGCCTCATCCTCGACATACCCCGCAACAGCCACATCTCCGCACACCTGAGACACCTGCATTGGCTCCCAGTCAGCAAAAGGATCACCTTCCGACTTCTCACCCACGCACACAAAGCCCTCCACGACAAGGGACCGGAATACCTCAACAGACGCCTCAACTTCTACGTCCCCACCCGCCCTCTCCGCTCCTCTGGCCTCGCACTCGCCGCCGTCCCTCGCATCCGACGCTCCACGGCGGGTGGGAGATCTTTCTCCTTCCTGGCGGCCAAGACCTGGAACTCCCTCCCCACCAGCCTCAGGACCACCCAGGACCACTCCGCTTTCCGGAGACTCCTAAAGACCTGGCTGTTCGAGCAGCGATAACCACCCCCTTTGTCCCTAGCGCCTTGAGACCCGCACGGGTGAGTAGCGCGCTTTATAAATGCTAATGATTTGATTTTGATTTGGGCCCTCATTACGACCCTGGCGGGCGGCGGAGGCCGCCCGCCAGGATGCCGACCTCCATAATACCGCTCCGCGGTCAGAAGACCGCGGAGGGTATTATGAGTTTTTCCCTGGGCTGGCGGGCGGTCTCCAAAAGACCGCCCGCCAGCCCAGGGAAAAACTCCCTTCCCACGAGGATGCCGGCTCGTAATCGAGCCGGCGGAGTGGGAAGGTGCGACGGGTGCTACTGCACCCGTCGCGTATTTCACTGTCTGCAAGGCAGACAGTGAAATACATTTTGGGGCCCTCTTATGGGGGCCCCTGCAGTGCCCATGCCGTTGGCATGGGCACTGCAGGGGCCCCCAGGGGCCCCGCGACTCCCCCTCCCGCCATCCGGTTCCCGGCGGGAGAACCGCCAGGAACTGGATGGCGGGAGGGGGAGTCGGAATCCCCAAGCCGGCGCAGCAAGCTGCGCCGGCTTGGAGGATTCCTTGGGGGCATCGGGAAACCGGCGGGAGACCGCCGGTTTCCCTTCTCTGACCGCGGCTAAGCCGCCGCGGTCAGAATGCCCCACGGGGCACCGCCGGCCTGTCGGCGGTGCTCCCGCGTGCCGCGGCCCTGGCGGTTACAAACCGCCAGGGTCGTAATGAGGGCCTTGATTTGTTGATGCTGTGGGCTCTGACGATGTCTGCAATGGTCGTCATGTAGACATTAAAGAGTGTTGGGCTGAGTGAAATCATTGAGGGACTCCGCAGATGAGATTCTTGGGTTCTGAGGAATAGGGTGAAGTTTCACCAACCCACTAGACACCCACACTCTGCCTCACTCTTACTCACACACATTCCATGTATCCACAAAATCAAAATGGAGGTCACTCATTCTTTTACATCTCACCCAAGACACAGAATGACCTCCCACTCCACATAAGAGCCTCCTCCTCACTTCTTGAGTTCTGTATGAACTGAAGACTTGGCTCTTTGAATAAGCAGCTTGGGGACCACAAAACTACACACATGCCCAAGCGCCTGGATACCCTCTTGGGTGATTCTGGCAATATACAAATCAATATAACATAACATAATAAGTCTAACTTGTTGAGTTCTGTCCATGAGGAAGGAGGATATATACTTGAAGGCCAGTCTGCAGATACCCAAGTGCTAAAGCTTTCGGATGAGTGACTTATGGGAGACCACATTGAAAGCTGCAGTAGTTGAGGAGGATGAGTGCGGCCATTTCTCCTCCATCTAGGATGTTTGTGATGTCATCTGTGGCCGTAATGAGGGTTGCTTCTGTGCTGTGGTTGGTGTAAAAGCCAAATTGAGACCTGTCTAGGAGTTGATGGAGGTCTAGGTGGTCTGCACAGGCCACAGGCTTCTGAGCAGAGTTTTGGCACTTGAACTCATTCTAATACAAAATTAAGTAATAGAGCTGCCAGTCCCCACATTGTACATCTCCTTCTCACTCCAGGCATCATCCCATGACACACCTTAGTAGAGAGACTAACAGCACACAACTACCTAATCACAATCTCAATATCCTCTCTCTCACCTCCCCACTCCCCCTCTATTACATGACACATTGGCCCCCACCTTCTCTCTTACCTGTGATAGTTGTGTAAGTGTTCCATCCTTCGTTCCTCCTCTCCCTGCCACAGTTTCACCCTCTCTCCTTCTCCCCTTCTGAACATCCAGCGAAAGCCCGGACTCTCAGCCTACCTATCGTCTTGTTACTGTATACACTTCTTCACCTCACTTAGCCTCTCTTCTTCCTTCATTGGTTACAGGGATAATGTATAATTTAGTCTAAAGATACCACCTCCGTTACAGAGTCTCATATGTCAGCTGGGCTTTTCATGCACGAACATTGCTCCTTGGCTCACACTAAAAACATGAGTGCCCTTGGAAACTGAACTAGTGGATTTGTGGATGCTCTCATTCTTAAATTCATTCTCTGATGCAGAAGCAGCACATTCAGTTCCTTTAACTCAGGCAGCATCGTTTTTGCAGGGAGAATTCATAACACATTAAAGCCCTTATAACGTCTACATTTCCTCTCGTTAAAGCGGCACTAGTACCACTCTAAGGGAAGGACAAATGTCTAGGCACAGGAAGCAAGCACATCAGATGCTAAATGTTTCTACACGCTGTGAAAAACGTACACACACACACTCCTGGTGGGCCCACGTGCACTATACATTAGAAAGGTGCAATGGAGTGTTATCTATGCCTTTAAGCATGCTGGGATAGGTTCCTTATGAATGTTGACAGGTGCAACGAAGAGAATTCACATAAAAGGCACCCTAACTTGACCTTTTACGGATGGAAAGCGCTTGTCATCACCGTTTCAAAATAAACCCACCCTTAGAGCCGTGCTTCACCTGCGTTTATAAGAGATCGAATAAACTGATATATTTTCAGAGAATCAAAAAGGCTTGCATTTTTTGTGACCTCAATTAAAAATGTCTGTAATATAGCTAAATAATCCAAATAAATATGCTTTTCCTTTTCATTTTGTACCGATATTTCTCTCTGTGCACATTACTTACTTTGATATGGGAAAAAGGGGATAAACTGCATTGAGAAGCTGCACAGGTGCAGCACACACGGTGCATGGAGCATCCGAATTGTTGTTTCGCGTGATGGCAGTAGATGGGCTTATGATGCCAGTACCCCTGAATATGATGGCTACACCTGGTCAGAGGATGGGCATACGCACACTGGGACCTATTTATACTTGCTTTGCTCTGAATTTGCGTCATTTTTTTAACGCAAATTCTGTGCAAAACTAACTCCATATTTATACTTTGGTGGTAGACCCATCTAGCGCCAAATTTATGGACTTAAAGTCATTTTTGGGACGTGGAAACCTACCTTGCATTAATGAGACACAGGCGTTCCCGTGCAAAAAATGACTCTATGGCCTTAGCGCCATATTAATCCCCATGCTAAAATCACGCAAGGGGGGGAGGGGTCAAATAATTATTTAACGCCTGGGTCAAGGCAGGCATTAGGGGACCTGTGGGCCTAATTCCATGGTGGGACACCCACACGAGAGGGACAGCGGAGGATGGGGGACCCCGTCCCAGGTAAGTATAGGTAAGTACAGGTAAGTATTTTATTTAAAAAAAATTAAGTGCCATTGGGTCCCTGAAATGGGCCCACCTACATGGCACTGGGTGCAATGGCCATGCCCAGGGGACACTGGTCCCCTGTGCTGGCTATTGGGGTGGTGGGCATGACTCCTGTTTTTTCTAAGACAGGAGCCATGTGGTATGGATGGTTTTGCATCAGTAAATGATGCTAGTCTGGTTAGAGTCATTTTTTTTTTTACTCTAACCTAATGTCATTTTTTGGTGCAAAACCCCCTTCTCCCATACCGCCACCCCACCTGGCTAACGTCATTTGTTTTACGCTAGCCCACTCTTTGCACCAGCTGGTGCTCAGGAATGGTGCAAGCCAGTGCAAAACCTTTTGGTAAAAAACTGCGTTAGTGCAGTTTTGCACCAAGAAGTATAAATATGCCCCACTGTGCCTTAAGGATGCCAGGGCATAATATGGCTCTGCCAATGTATGATGTTAGTGCCAATGAAAGATGATTGTGTCTAGGGGTAAGGGTGCCTATAGGTAGATGATAGCTATATCAGGGGCACACCTATGGCACTTGGTCTTCAGATGGTTGCACATGGACATAAACATGTGTGGTTTTTTAACTGAAAAAATCGATGATTAACTCATAAAAGTGTGATGTTTTAGGTTCTTTCTAATCTGTTTTAACTTCAGTCAAGTCACAGAGGCATTTCTAAACCAATTAAACTAAAACACCTATTGATGTCCCTGTGCATTACATCACAGATGACAGCGTTGGTGACATCGTCGATGATAGTGCACATGTCTTCATGCAGACATTCTGGATGATATAAAAAGTGGCAGAATTGCACAAGTCTAACTAGAGCTGTACTTTGCTTTTTGTTCGAACACGTTAACAGTTCCTTGAGCCTTCTGCTGTTGCAGCTTTTCCCTAAAGCGGGCTCAAACCCCAGAGTAAGAAGTAGTAAGTAACAAGGTAAAAACAGAAACAGCACCCCGAGAGAGGCATATGATATGTGGCACATTGATGAATGGAAATTTACACTGGGCCTTGTGCAGTGCTTAATTTGTAAACGTGTAAGTTTCAGGGCTTGAGGTATTTCTCAGAAAGCTGTTGTGGTCGGCCCTACCTACTGTCCCTGTCAACACACTGTCAAATAGAACTGCAGGTACGCTGTGTCAGAGTACTTGCTTATTTCTCAGAAGTGCCGGTACTCTCCAGTTAAAAGTATTACTTTTCTTTTGAGTAGTACAGTCACTCTCCCTCTCAAAATACAAAAAGTGCCGGTACTCCGTACCGCACAGTACCGGCCCATTTAAAGAACTATATATATATATATTTATATAAAATACGTTACTGACGAGCTGTGCTAGAAAAATATACAATGCCACCATGTGGTAGACTGTCCAATATGTGCGGTGTTTACAAATAAGTGCAGGTGCTAAGCACCGGTAAACAGTGCCACAAATTAAGCACTGACCTGCCCTCGTGGTGAAAAATGAATTTGAGTGGAAAGGAAAGCCATGGACACGACTGTGAAAATATCTCGACTGAATGCGAAGTGCTCAAGGTAAAGTATATTCAGTTGGCTGCTGAACAAGTTTAAATTATGGTGTTGCCTTTGTGCGAAGCACCGGCTGTTGTGCATGAGGGTCAGAGAGATGCTCTGTTCACGTCACTGTAGACTTACAATTGGGCTAATGAATGAAGTGAAGCAGAAAGGTGTGACCTAGGTATAGCCGCGCCCTTACATTGATGCCTTCTAGTCAGACAGGTGGGTGACTGATTTCGTGCCGCGGAGGAGCCTGAGTAGTGGGTACTATGTTAGGGCACAGCAAAGGCTTTACTACTATTTGGAAACCAAAGTAGTCGAGGAGGTTCTGTATTTTTTGCAAGGAGAGTTCAGAGTCCTTGGACTGCCGAAAATGAAGTACCACCAATGCAAGATTACCTGAACATAGCGTTGGCCGGAAGCAGAGCCAGTCTGTGTCTGGTACGTACGAATTTTGAGTCGAAAGCAGGTCGTTCTAATGCCATGGATGGCGCGATTAGCGAAGCTGGGAGCCTTGGACGCAAAACAACTTGTAGGCGTCCAGTCAGGTCGTGAGCAGAACTTAGACAAGAAATGTACGTGGCTACGTTATCTAAGGTTGACAAGAGATGTTCTTGCGAAACATTAGTATCACAAAAACTTTCTTGTAGTGAACAATTATTATCGTTTCATAATAAATTCGATATGAATCTACCCGGTTTCTGTAAAACCTAATCAGCATTAGCGACGACCTGCCGACAGAGGGCAGCATTGCTCAGTTGGATTCTAACCAACTGTGTCTCCAGTTAGTGAAGGTAATTAATTTACTAAAATAAGATTGAGGGCCTAATACCGGGGTTGTGAGCACGAAGGTTTCGTTCCCAAATCTCTCAGCGCTTAAAAGCAGAGAGTGTCCTGGGAGGAAGGTTACGTGTAATTTGCTCGGCAGATTTGAAGCTCTCGTCCCTGTGTTTTGTCGCGGGCAGCTGTGTACCCTGCGAGGCGCTGAGAAATGGAGAGCTGTCACTACGACAGCTGTCAAACGACACAGCCATTTGTTAAACTACAAGGATAACGCCATGAACCAAAAGGCACACTTGAACTGCAGAGAACTTTTCTGTCTCCTCATCAATTTCGAGAAGGACTGTACCCCAAACAAGTGTATTGATCTTCGAATGGCTGCATTCCCCGATCTCTCCGCTCTTGATTTTGGTCCCGGTGTCAGTAAGAGGTACACCTACAGCAGAATGAACCGCCAGAACTGGGGACCGGGGGGCTCCGAGACGAGGCAGAGCCAGTCACATGTCCTGCAAATTGGTAAAAAAAACATGCACAACAAATAGGAACAGGGATGCTAGAAGTGACGGTCGTGGGGAAGCTAGTTGCAGACTAGTCTTCCCCCGGGAAGTGTGGTGGGATGGAGGGATGGGAGACAGGTTTGACTGGAAAGCAGGCAGGGGATGCTTAGGGGACCGGGAGAGGAAGTGACGTCCTCACCCGGAGTTTAGCGGTGCGGGAAAGGAGCATTTAGGGCTCCTTTCCTTTTCCTTTGCCCGAGTTTAGGTGGACTTGTCTCGTGCAGCGCAATGGCTGCACAGAGCGATGGCCATGCGGCGCTCCTCGTCATCAGGGAAGCCGGGCGGGCAGATTTACTGCGGCCCAGAGTGCTAGGGGAGGCCTGGGTCGGACTAGAAAGGCCGACCCTGGCTACTGCGAGGGGCGTAGCAATTTCTATGGCAGCGTGCAGCTCGCCACGGAAGGTGAAACAGAAACGGGGGGGGGGGGGGGGGGGAAGGGGGAAAGGAGCAATCCCCCAAGGCCAGGGAGCTCAAAAGTGCCAGTGAGGCATGGGATCCTCTCTGGGTCACGGGTAAAAGGACCATTGGGGCTCATAGCCATAGCTACGGCATATCAGAGAGGGGGACCCCTTCATGGAGTTAGCAAGGGAGGCCCAGGGGAGTGGTGGGAAGGATGACGGGCAGGGGAGGACATGGGGCTTGTGGGCCCAGTGGACTTGAGTGTATACAAAGTAGGCAGCAGCAGACAGATAATAAGTGCCAATGGGCAGAATGTGGGAACGAAGAGGAAGCAGGTAGGGTGAGACACCATTAGGCCCAGAGGTGAGGCAGTTGCTCAGGTAGAAGGCGGGGGGCGGGAGTAAGGTGCACAGTGGGAGTGGGGCTGTGGGGGGTAGTTTGAATGGTAGGCAATGCGGTGGGCCTATGTAGTGAGACAGTGGCCGAGTTGGAGGCCAGGATCAAGGAACAGTGCAGGGCACTGGAGGAGACTGATGCTCTTTGGGAACGGTTGTGCAGGGCCAGAGAACAGTAGGCAGAGCAGGCGTGGCAGGTCAAGAAGGCAAAGGGGGCACTGATAAAAGGGAGAGACAGGTTGGAGCCAGAGATTGCTGGTCCCAGAGGACACTGGTTGTGGGTGCCTGCAGAGCTGGGGGATGGAGGTCAGGCAGAGGGAGCTGGTGCGGCTCATGGGTCCAGTAATGTCGTAGATGTTCCAGGCTGAAGTGGCCTGGCAGGTGGTGATGCGAGGCCAGCAGGAGAGGCTGTCAGAAAGTTGGAGACACCAGCGGGGAGCATGACAGCCCCAGGACGTTGGTCTGAAGAACTAGGGGGGCTCACAACTGCCCTCCCTACCACAAAGGACCACGTGCTCAGTGTGACACCCAAGGATCGGACAACCCGGGAAGGGTCTAGGCCACCTCCACAGATGAACGAGTGAAGGAGCGGGGGTTGGATGATGCATTTGCTGGTAAGGTTGTATTGGAGCTGGGTTATGAGGATGCATGTGACGAGTGGGAGGAAGGTGAGGTTTTGGATGAAGGTGAGGGTAATCAGGATGTGAAGGCTGGTGACGGGGAGGACTCACAGGCAGCAGAGATTGGTGTCTTACAGGAGTCACATGCAGAAGCCGGAGTCATGCAAGAGTGGCGGAAGGCAGCAGGCACGGCGGCCAGGCGCCAAAGGAGGGGTGAAACTGGTTTACCAACAGGTAAAAAGGATTGGTGGACTGTCTGGGAGGGACAGGAGGGTGGTTCGGGGAAGAAGGATTGCAAATCGGTATGAATTGGGTATGGGGTGATTGGTAAAGAAGGAAAGGCTCAGCAGGAGTCTGAGAGGAAGGACAGAGAAGGTGCTGCAGGAACCCAGGTTGATTCTGTTATAGCAGGGGAGGGGATAAGCGAGGATGCTAAGGAGGACACAGGTCACAAGAAACGCTTGCCCTACATGGGCTTAGCCATACCATTGGGGCCCCATTTATCAGACAAGATGAAATGTAGAATCTGGAGACATGAGTATGTTGATGTGTTCAAACTCCTTCATAGGGATATCCAGGCGAAGGAAGGGTCGAAGTAAGAAGAGTGGAATTGGCCAGGAGACAGGTTTTCCCATTACTATGGATAACTGGACATCCGTGTTTCTGATATACGCTAGCGTATACTGTGATAAATTTCCAGACAGGGCCATTGCTTTGTTTAAATGCATGGACATAATAAGGAAGGCCCAAATGCATTTTGGGGGTTTTGCTTGGCTCAGCTACAGTGAGGAATTCAGAGCGAGGGTTAGTGTGAACCCTGATAAGCCATGGGGGGGTGTGGACTCACAATCTACAGCCTCAACGCATACAGTGAGTGGCTTACCTATTACATACAAGTCTTTCCAGCCACTTCCCACCCTACAAAAGTCCAGTGCCACAACTAGCGGTGGAGGCAGAGGTACCTACACAGGGGGAACAGCGGGAGCCTGCTGGAATTTTAATAAGAGATTTTGCAACAGGAATCTTTGTAGGTTCAAGCATGAATGTCCAAGTGCAGGGGCAGACATCCCATTACACAATGCTTTATGCTAGCCAGCCTAGCAGAACAATGGAAGATGGAGTGGGGGTTCAGGGAAGGATTTCAAGTGGGTTGTCAGGGACCAAGAAGACAGAGGTGGGCTGATAATTTTCAGTCACCCAAGGAGCTTCCAGAAGTAGTAAGGAAAAAATTGAGCAAAGAAGTCTAGCGAGGGAGGATTGTGGCCCGCTTTTCGGAACGGCCATTGCCAGATCTGATGATATCTCCTTTGGGGGTGGTATCTAAAAAATGAGAAGGGGATTTCCGGTTGATCCATCATTTATCGTGGCCTGAAGGGGCATCTGTGAATGATTTTATAGCCACAGAGGATACCAAAGTGGTATATGTGTCAGCTGATGATGCCATTGGCCTGATCAGGCAGTGTGGACAGGGAGTGAAGTTGGCAAACTGCGACATTAAATCGGCATTTCGTTTGTTATCCATTCATCCTGGGGACCTTTCCTTGCTAGGGGATGCAGTTTGAGGAAGCCAATTATGTGGACAGGGTCCTGCCTACGGGTTATGCTATTTCTTGTGCTCTTTTTGAGGCTTTCAGCTCCTTTTTGCGGTGGGTTTTCATGAGAGGAAGTGGGCACAGGGAGGTCACGCACTACCTAGATGATTTCTTGTTCATGGGATATCCGACTTCTGGTGCTTGTGGGCGGGCACTGCAGAAGTTTGAGGACATGGCAAAGGCGTTTGGTGTGCCTTTGGCCCCCGAAAAGATGGAGGGCCCCAGTATAAGCTTGATTTTTCTGGGGATTGAGTTGGATATGATCACCATGGTAGCAAGATTGCCAGAGCAGGAGGTACAGGAGATTCAGACTTTTTTGGAAGCAGTGACAGGTGAGGTACTCCGGGAGCTTCAGATGGCACAAAAACTGTTGGGTTTTCTGAACTTTGCTTTCAGAGTAGTGAGGGGAGGCATACATTCTGCAGATCGCTGGGCCTTGCCATGTCAGGTACCACTCTACCGCACCACAGGATTAGACTTTCCTTGGCAATAAGGGCGGATTTGAGGGTGTGGCTTTCATTTCTGGGAGACTTTAACAGTGTGTCTATGTGGTTTCAGAAGGAGAAAGTAGTGTGACAGGTCCAAATGTTTTCAGATGCATCAGGAGCGAATGGTTTTGGATTGTTTTAGGATGGCAGGTGGTGTGCAGAAGGCTGGTCAGAGCAGTGGTTGCGACAGGGGTGCAGCATCGCATTCCTGGAGTTTTTTTCCATTGCTGGTGGCATTGCCTGTTCGGGGCGACGAGTTACAGAACAGAACGGTGATGTTTTATCTGGATAACATAACTGTGGTAGAGCCAGTGAACTGGTAGAGGGCCCGGGATTTGAGGGTTCTGAGGCTATTGAGGAGATTCATGTTTTGTTTGCAAAATAACATCATTTTCAAGGTGACTCATGTGCCCAGTGTGAACAAAGTTGTTGCTGACTCTTTGTCTCATTCACAGTGGCACTGCTTTCACAGTATGGCACCAGGAGCAGAGGCAGTCAAGATGTCGGTCCCTACGGAAGTCTGGGAGTGGGTGGATTATGTGTTCTTAGGCTGGGTTTAGCTGTCTTTAGCTGAGTCTACCAGGAAGAGCTATCAGCTAGCATGGAAGGATTTTCAGGCATTCCAGGAGGGAGCAGGGAAGACCACAAGCAGGGATTGCCAGGACAGGGAAATATTGGTCATGCTTTATTTTTTAGAACTAATGGAAAGAAGTTTATCATTGACAACCATTGAAAGCAAACTGGCTGGTCTGTCCTTTTATGGGAAGTGCTTGTGGGGTTTCGATCCGGCGGACAACGAAATGCTGGGCAAGGTTACTGAAAGGGTGGGACAAGGAGAAAGCGGGTGGCGGGAGACGATTGAGGGAAGCCATTACATTTGAATTGTTGGGTGAGATTTTCTGATGCCTGGATGGATGCTGCTATGTTAAGTTCGAGGTGGCATTGTTCCACTTGTGCATGATTTTTGTTTTTTTGGGCTTTCAGGATGGTGTACGATAAGAAGAGGTGATGGTGGAATCTGGTCACCTGGGGATATGGCTGCCTAAGTCCAAGACGGACCAGGCAGGGAGAGTGAAGTGAATCTGGCTGAATGAAGGGGGGGTGAGACAGTGTGCCCCGTTAGAGAGTGGCGGTTGATTCAGGCGTGGCCGGGGGGGCAAGCAAGGGGTGTTTTTTTTGTCCTCACGATGGCAGCAGGGTCACGGCCTTTCAGCTTTTGAGGGTGTTGCACAGAGCATTGGTGGCACCACGCTGTGATCCGGTTGTATTTGGGACCCACTCCATTCATATTGGGGCAGCTACATCAGCAGCTTGTTTGGGGTGGGGTATGATGAAGGTTCGCAAGATTGGGAGGTGAAGGTCTAAGTGTAGCGAGCGTTATGTTCGAAAGTGAAGGGGTGTTGGTGGGGTTGTGGCTTCCGTAGATGGCACATGTTTTCTTTTTCCCTGGGGTGCGTGAGAGGCCCAACTAGTAACAAGGCGGTGACTTGGATAGTGAGCCACTTGTTCATCCACTGGGCAGCAAATTATGCTTAACTGCAGATATATAGACACAATCTGGGATTGCCTAGCAAATGGCATGAAGTGCTTTGGTGGGTGTTAGAAATGGGGTCTATGGTTGGCAGTCAGGTTACCCCCATCCAAGCAAGGACCCTCACTGTAGTCAGGGTAAAAGAGAATCACCCTCAGCTAACCCCTGCTCACCCGCTTGATAGCTTGGCACGAGCAGGCAGGCTTAACTTCAGAGTGCTAGGTGTAAAGTATTTGTACCAACACACACAGTAATTTAGTTAAAACACTACAAAATGGCACAACACTGGTTTAGAAAAATAGAAAATATTTATTTAAACAAAACAGTACCAAAAAACAAAAATCCACCATACACAAGTCAAGTTATTTATTTAAAACCAAAAAGAGTCTTCATGTTCTCTTAAAGACAACGCTGATGCTGTTAACGTGAAAATGTACCTGGGTCGCGTCAAAATAACCCGTGCACAGGCAAGTGTGCATCTAAAAAGGTAAGCGGTGCGTCGATTTTTCACCCGCAAGTGAGGTCATGTGTCGTTTCTCCTTCTCCAGTCCGATCGGCGTGCGCCGTTTCTTTCCCCGCAGGAGAGAGATGCGTCGATCCGGACAAAACACCTTGGGTCCGGGCAGACTTGCGTTGTTTTTCCACGCCCAGCGATGTTGCGTCATTGCAGCCTCCGTCAGCAATGCTGAGCCTCGTTTCTCCAGCCACATGCTTCCATTTTACAGCCACGCTGCAAGCGCTGCGTCGTGCCGGCGGCACGTAATTTCTTTAGCCGCTCTTGGAGGTTGCATTGGAAATTTCCCCGCACGGCGATCTGTGTGTGGATTTCCAACCTTGGTCCACCAGCTTCACCTGTCAAGGTCCCAGGAACTGGATAGGGCACCACTTGGCAGGGCAGGAGCAGCAGGCTCCAGGTGCTGGCAGAGAGAAGTCTTTGCTGTCCCTGAGACTTCAACAACAGGAGGCAAGCTCACTTTCAAGCCCTTGAAGCGTTCTTCACAAGCAAGAAGGCACAAAATGTCCAGTCTTTGTCCCCTTGAACAGGCAGAGCAGCAACTACAGGATAGCTCCACAAAGCACAGACACAGGCAGGGCAGCTCTTCTTCCTCAGCTCTTCAGCTCTTCTCCAGGCAGAGGTTCCTCTTGGTTTCCATAAGTGATCTAAAGTCTGTGATTTTGGGTGCCCTTCTTATACCCATTTTGCCATTTGAAGTAGGCTTACTTCAAAGAAAAGTCTCTCTTGTTTGTGAAATCCTGCCTTGCCCAGGCCACGCCCCAGACACACACCAGGGGTTTGGAGACTGCATTGTGTGAGGGCAGGCACAACCTGTGAGTGACCACTCCTCCCCTCCCTCATAGCACAGATGGCTCATTAGGATATGGAGGCTACACCCCAGCTCCCTTTGTGTCACTGTCTAGAGAAAGGTGCAACCAGCCCAACTGTCAAACTGACCCAGACAGTGAATCCACAAACAGGCAGAGTCACAGAATTGTTTAAGCAAGAAAATTCTCACTTCCACAAAGTGGCATTTTCCAACACACAATCTTAAAATCAACTTTGCTAAAAGATGTATTTTTAAATTGTGAGCCCAGAGACCCCAAACTCCATGTCTATCCGCTTCCAAAGGGAATCTACACTTAAATCGTACTTAAAGTCAGCCCCCATGTTAACCTATGAGAGGGATAGGCCTTGCAACAGTGAAAACCACATTTGGCAGTATTTCACTGTCAGGACATATAAAACACATTAGTATATGTCCTACCTTAAACATGCAATGCACCCTGCCCATGGGGCTACCTAGGGCCTACCCTAGGGGTGTCTTACATGTAGAAATAGGGAAGGGTTAGGCCTGGCAAGTGGGTACAATTGCCGTGTCGAATTGGCAGTTTAAAACTGCACACACAGACACTGCAGCAGCAGGTCTGAGACATGATTACAGGGCTACTAAAGTGGGTGGCACAACCAGTGCTGCAGGCCCACTAGTAGAATTTGATTTATAGGCCCTCGGCAACTCTAGTGCACTGTACTAGGGACTTACCAGTAAATCAAATATGGCAATCATGGATGAACCAATTACATACACATTTTGTATAGAAACACTTACACTTTATCACTGGATTGCAGTGGTAAAGTGCCCAGAGTAACAAAAATAGCAAAAACGGAGTCCAGCACACATCAACAACCTGGGAAACGGAGGCAAAAAGTTAAGGGAGACCACACCAAGGATGAAAAGTCTAACAGTGGGGAAAGGGTGACATGCGATGGGGTAGTTTACTGCCTTGGCTAGCAACTATGGTGCCTAGAAAGGGATGTCAAGACATGTTGGTCTTGCATCTGATTTGGTACAGTTATTGTAACACATGCAGAGGGATCTGGAGATTCTCAGGCACAGACTTTCTGGTGCATGTTTGGTGTGGACAGAATTTGTACCATGAAGGACATGGAGAGGAGCAGTTAAACATGCAGCTATTGACAAAGCGTGGAAAAAAGTGAACAGGACAATGAGGGTTTTTTGTGCGGGAAAGGGCATTACTTTGGTGTCACATGGGGATCTCAAGGAACAAGAAGGTGGGCTTTTCTGGGCAGATGGTGTGCACCTATCAGGGCTGACCTATGCCTATTACATTTTGGAACTGAGGGAGATTTTGGGGCGGTTGTGGAATGAGACAGTGTAATGCGGGTAAAGTGCCGGGGGCTGATGGTGTTGCAGCAGTGAACAGGGACTGGGGTGGAGCAGAAAAACACCCTCCAGGGTTTTTGTGGCTGGCGGTACATGGTGGGGTGGAGAGTCAGATGCAGGCACATCCACCCCATGGAAGGAGGAATAAGGTTTTCAGGTGAAGGAAGATCTGGGAGTAGGTTGGCTGGAACGGGTGAATGAAGTGGTGGTTGGAGGATGTTTCAAAAAGGAAGCAAGGAGGATGACAGTAATGGGAGTGAGTGATGGGGTGAAAGGCAAAAGGAAGGTGTGAGACATTATGGTGAGAGACTGGTGGTGGGGGAAAGGAGAAAACACAGTTAATATGTTAAGGATTTAATATGTTGGGTTGTGACATGTTATAATGTTTTTTGCAATCCTGTCCTAATAAATGGCCTTATGCACTAAATACTGGAGTCAGGATGATTGTCCCATGACACACTTGCTCTATCCATGTTTCCAAAGACATTGGCCCTCATTATGAACACAGCGGTATTAACCTCTGTGTTCATGCTGGCGGTCATTTAACTGACCACCAGCCCCCCTGGGACCCTGCTGGTTGCATAAAGAACATTCTGCTGGGCCAGCAGGCGGAAACATTGCTTCCGCCTGCTGGCCCCGCAGAATGCATGGCCGGGACGTTGCCGGCAGTAACACATGGAGCCGCCATCAATGCTTCTGTGCGGCGGGTGCAGCTGCACCCGTCGCGCAGATCACTGCTTGTAAATCGGGCAGTGACATGCGTGATGGGGCACTGCACAGGGGCCCCTGCACTGCCCTTGCCAAGTGCATGGGCAGTGAAGGGGCCCCCAGGGGGGCCCCAGAGCACCCCTTCCACCAGCCTTTCCCTGGCGGGGGTACCCACCAGGGAATGGCTGATGGCAGAAGGGATCATTATCCGAGGGGCAGCAGTGCTGCCCTGTCGGATAATGATTCCCACCACCATCAGGATGCCTGTCCGAGGCAGCCTGGCGGTGGAGGAGGGCCGCCATAGGTGGCCCTCACTGTGCTCTTTATATGGTGGTTCAGACCACCATGCTGGTGGCAGTCTTTTCACCCGCCGCCGGCATGGCGGTCTGAACCGCCGGGGATCATAATGACCCCCATTGTGTGTAATGCTTTCTGAAACTTTTAGAATCGTCCTAAAATATCTCGTAGTGTTTTTGTTGCTGGTGCGGACCACCTAGTGTAGCATCCAAGTAGTTATGGCTCACATGCTAGTAAGATAACTTTGTCTGCATATTTATTACAGATATCCTGATAGACCTGAATGTCACAAATACTAATCCTGTAAAATCTATTAGTGGGTTCTGTGCCTGCAGCAAATACTGTCAAATAATGTTCAAAGCATATGTTTCCAATTCAATCTTTTGCTCTACTACGGTTGATGAAATAGGTGCGGAAGAAAGCAAAACCACTTCCAGATTTTTCATATCTAATAGTCAACATATGATGTGGCACACAGAGCCTAATCCACAAGGGTAAGTGTAAACTACAGGTGGAATTCTGTGCGTTCTATGCATATGCCTAAAGACACTTTTACTTTTTGTGGCCATTCACAAAACAGGTGTAGCTGAAAGGAAAACGTCAGGTGCAGGTTGCCAGGCATACCATTGCACCATTTACACGTTATGTTTTTTTTAAGCCTGGAAATTTCTGTTGTGTAAAAATGTACACAGCATGCAATTCCACATGGGTGGAAGAGTAGCCATATGTGCAAAAGCATTTGTTTCTCTTTTTGTATTTCCAGGTGGAAACGTTTTTTCGCCCTCTTGAGATAGCCCTTCTTTTCCTCTGCCACCCCCACCAAATGTAAGGGTGATCAATTCTCCTCCCCAACCTACTCCTGCCATTGGCGAGTGTGCAACTCTGAAGATTTCCATGGTGGAAAAGGGCTGGATTTCAGTCTGTGAATGCTCACAAATGTACAACACTAAGCACATGCTGTGACACCCATTCCCCACCAGGGCATAGATGTTAATACTTTAGATTTCTCATGACAGACAGATCTACTGTAATAAAACCATTTAGGCTTGCCAGAGATCATTTTGTGAATTCCTGGTAGGTGTAAATTGAGGCATTCTCCGCCATAAATATAGGATCGTGACCCAAAATACCTTGGTAAATAGGATACACAGGATTTTCCCCTCATGAGAGATTGAGTTTGGAGGCAAGGCATGACAATATCAAACTGCTGCCTTTCACTTGTGGCAAATGCTCCACGTCAGGCACTTCTCAGACAAAATAAATCCCTGAAGTGAAAAATGTACAGCTTTGTGCTAGCAGTGGAAGAACCTCCAATCCCCTAGGCCCTTTGAAGGCTGCAGCTCTGCAGCAGAGCACACAATGAATGAGTGCAGATGCTGCTGCAATGCTTGTCACTGTGTTTGTTGGTGCCTGCACAGTCCACCAGTACACAATGGAGAGAATTCCCAGGAAGAGAGCCCTATCATAAAGGTAACTGCCAGGGCTGAAGCTTAGCCGGTCCTATGTCTGTTTCAACAATTTGAGCATCACATAGATCATGGGCTGTATAAATTCATATTTCATATACAGCATGGTCAGCATAAGTGTCTTTTTCACTTTGTCATATCTGTATCTCTCTTTCCTTCCTTCGTCCTTTTCTCTGATCCTTCCATGCTTCAGAGGTTGGTAAATTGTGCACCATAAAATAATTAATAACAACACTTGTTATTTTCAATGTTTAGCAATGGCAAACTTGCAGTATCAAGCGGTGTATAAAAACAAGTTATTCACGCTTCTTCCATTTTCTTAGCTCCCTTTCTTTTTTGCACACACTCTATTTTTCTCTCTCATCTAGCTTCTTTTTCTTTTTCTCCCTGCCTCTCCCTCATACTCATCCCTTACCTGCTCTCCCTTTTTCCTCACCTCTCCTTTTGAATGTCGCATGCAATTTTCTTTTTGACTCACTGTTTGTCCCCTCCTCTTTCTGTCCCAAATCTCTCCCTCTCTCTCTTCTTGTTTTCTACCTGATAGATGTGACTCTGATTAGCCCAACAAAGTGCACATTTCCAGTGTTTTTTTTACAGGACTGCTTAAAAATTAATTTACATGGCCGTTCCCACATGTAACTGGATCCTTGTGTGGAATATGAGTGTCTGGATACTGGTCAATGTTTACTCATTGAGAAGACAAGTATTTTATTTTAGCTAAATAGCATTCCAGAGTAAACCAACAGGCACAAATGGACACCATTAAAACTCACTAGAAGTTGGGGGTCCCAGCAACTGTGATGCATGGTTAGTGCAATTAATCAGGTTATATTATTCCTCAAATGCCCCAAACATATCTCTTTCAAAACAATCTCCCAAGTCTGTGAAGTGAAGTCCATGCCCCAGCCCATTCAGCGGTCCCATCAATATCCTTGAAAAGAGAATTGGGCCCCCTTCCTCTGAAAGGGACCCCCTATATGAAGAGATGCTGGCATTGTACCACTCCGGACTACACATCAATATGTCAGGCCATCCAGGGGTCAGCTGGCCAGTTCTTGTGTGTCTTTGCATTGTGTGTGCCTGAGAACAGCTACCCGTTAACTGCATGATACATGGGGCATTGATTACTCTGGTGAAGCTTAGCAAAATCATGTGAAAGTGCACAGTATACCAGACTCAACTGGAACATCATCATTCAGAGAGGAGCAGAGGTGTAGTACAACTCAAGGGGTGCAAACTCATTCTACAGCTCTGGAGATACAATCTGACCTTATAGAATTTTGAATACAGTATGAGCGGATGGTTTTAGGATTGTTTCATGATCCGAGGTACCGTGAGAATGTCATAAGCCAAAGGAAATACAGCATTTCATGCATTGACAACAGTTTTGATTCAAAGTGCTGTTGACATTTGGAAAATTTCATGATCTAAGGTTTTATGAGTATTCCACAAGTCAATGGCAACAAAAAATGTAAGGAGTTGATAGATCAAAGTTTCAATGTGCTGATGGAAACGAGGATATTTTTTATGGTACTACAAGTATTTCTAAAGCCTTCAACCCAAGGGTTACTTCATGTGGTGTATAGCAGGCGCAGGTGTACTTTCACAAGTACAGAATGAGTGTGGCAGGATTAAGAACCTATTTGAGAGGTTCACATGATGAGAGAAAGTGACCAAAGAGCAGACTGCAACCATATTTTAGCCTTGCTTTGAAGAGGTTGGCGCTAAATACTTTGACTGAATCATGTGGAAGATATTGATGAATTTTCAAGATATTGAGCTGACTTAGGTGAACAGCTGTTGCAGTGATGAAGGTTGATAGGTTCATTTCAGTTACAACATGGAGGCCTAGAATCAGTTGCTAATGTAAAGGGTAAATTAAGTTGGACATGAACATGAGACCCATGTGACTTAGGGTTGTCGTGGTCTTTTTTCTTGGGAGTATTTGGTATTAGATACTTTAGTGCTATCTGGTGAGGGACAGAAGACAAAAGCTCTCATTACGAGTTTAGCGGTCTTTTGCCAAGACCGCAGTGGTTGCAGGCTAAAAGACCTGCAGTGTTGGTGGTATCCGGACCGCCATATTAAGAGTGAATAATGAAGACAGTCAAAAAACAGCCACAAATCCAATACCACTAGGACAACTGAGAGTGGGATAGAGGCAGTCCCATCACCGCCACCCCAAACACATTTCACCCTCCAGTTTATGACCCATAAATCAGCACAGCGGCCATTGCATAGCATAAAACCATTGGTGGCGCGAACTGTCATGGTCAAAAACTCACCTCTACCAGAGCACAGCACCACATTGGACAGTACGAATACCCTACACCTGAGACATATACATACACTACACACACCTGCTCACTGCACTATATAACACACCCTCACTAACCCCAACAATCCTTTGCAATCACACCTACCAACACAGATAGCAAGGAGCACACCAGCGGAGGACACTGCATGACAATACCATAGGCACCAACACACATCAAATGCATCACTCACCACACAACTGCACTAGCAACACAATACACACATCACTACTGCACACAAACACCAGATACCACCAGCATACAACCAAACACCCACCAGCCACCCTACACTGCACCCTTCCACACAACACACACTACCACACACAACACAACCACCATGTCACGTCAAAAGCACCCACGCTTCATAGACGAAAAGCTGAGGGTCATGGTGGATGAAATCGTCAGGGTAGAGCCACAACTGTTTGGAGCACAGGTACAGCAAGCATCCATAGGCAGGAAAATGGAGTTATGGCAGTGAATAGTCAATAGGGTCAACTCAGTGGGCAACCACCCACGCACAAGGGAGGACATCAAGAAGAGGTGGAATGACCTATGGAGGAAGATGCGTTTCATGGCATCACAACACCAAATAGCCGTACAGAAGACTGGCGGTGGGCCCCCACCTCCCCCCCCAGAATTTGCAACACGGGAGAAGAAGATCTTGGCAATATTTGATCCTGAGGGCCTCAGTGGAATACCTGGAGGACTGGAGTCTGGTAAGTAACTAACACTCCCCTGCCACTAAGTTCTACTCCTCAGCATGCTTCCTCAGCTATCACTACCCAAGTCACACTATCTACCTCTCCACCTCACACCCAATCACGTCACACCCCTCCCCTGGATGCCACTCTACCACCCAGCCACAATGCCCACACAGTACCTCCCAAGTGCACGGATAGCACTGCCAACTACAATCACTACAAATCCCACAATGCATCCACCCATCTACAAATAAATCTGCTAAGTCCACTGCAGAGTGCAACTCCGGCATGTATAACTATTGCAGCTGCCACACCAACTGGATGCTTCGACTGAGGACCAACACATGGCACTGGAAGAAATGCAATCCCTATTCCTCAAACCCTAATAGAACAAGGGACCTACCCCACAATCCACCATCCACAAACAATGCCTGCAGTGCTGCATCAGTCATTGCCATAACAGGGAATCAAGTCAAGCCACTGTAAGCATCAGACAGAGACAACCAATCACACCCTCACCAGGAAACTCTTTTCCACTCCATCCACTCGAATCCCTGCCACTGCTACCATGGAGACGGTGCCAAAGTAGGCCAGCCCTCCCCATGATGAATGCCCCAGCTCAGGATGTCTGGACATTGACAACTTACCTGGCCCATGGGGGACACCTGGTCAATCCACCACTTCCAGCCTCATGCTGCCCACATCAACCCCACCACACCTCGTGGCAATAACAGCACAGTCCCTAAACCTGTGTCACAAGGACTGGTCAGTCATTAGTGTGCCCCACAGTACAGGGACCAGAGTCGACCCCTCACACCCAAGACAATGAAGGTCCTGGTGACAATGGGAGTGGGCACACCATGGCAGTGGCACAGGCACAGGGTGGCAGAGGGCACAGGAGGGCATCTGTGGGCCAGAGGACGGGGCAGGCAAGCGAGCCAGATGACCAGGACTCCATCTCCCAAGTCCTCGGAGCATACCAGCAATTGCAGGACAAGATGGGCCAAATACTGGCCATCTTGGTGGAAAACCAAAGGCTGCAGAGGGAATACCACCAGGAGGCCATGCAGCAGTGGCAGGCACTCAATGCCTCCATGCTCACCATTGCAGGGGTGCTCAGGGACCTCCCCAACATCCTGCGTCCCACCGCCACACAGAATGAGGCCCCTTCTACTGGCAACCCCTTATCTGAGCCATCTACATCAGCAGCAGCCAGTAGATTGGAGGCCCTGCCAGTGCAGCCACAAGCCACTGACACCCCTCCCTCTGTAGCTGAGGATCCCCTCCCTGCAAACGTGGTTATCCATCCAAGCATCCGGCTGGAGCAGATGCAAAGACCAAAACCACTGCGAGGAAGTGACCCTCTCCTGAACATCCCCCTTGTGTGCAACTGACACATCCTGCTGACTGTTCTATGACATTACTATATTTTACCTATGACCCTTGGACACTGGACCTGTACTACCTACAGCTACTCCATCCATTCTGATGATTTTATCCACCATGACCCCACTTAACAAAGAATGGACAAAATATGAACAATAAACACTATAGATCACAGCAAATGCATTTGTGTATTTATTTTGTGATGTACACATGTGTGTTCAGCAAAATTCCATGTGTAGTAATACCCCTCAATTAACAACCAGTGCAAATTACTGTAGAGAGATTCATCCTCTGCAGGGGACAGAGTACAACAGCGATCTCAGAATAGTCAGTTGAACGAGAGACATTAGTCTAGCCACACACCAGAGTAGATCAAGCCATCAAATCTGAAACATGCACTACACAGGAACACAAATCAGGATGTGAGGCATAGTAGCACTCTAAGCACATATGCAGTCCATAATTGTGTTGGCAAAAGGGCATAACTGATTACACTTCTACATCAACAAAAACATTAGGTACATGACTGACAGCTGCAATGGGCTCAACTCAACAACTTCAACTGCTAGCAAAGGCAACTTGACATGAATGGTTCAGGCAACTGCTAGGAGAGGAAAGGATACACTGTACACAGTCCATAGCTGGACTCACATCTGGACATGTGATGACAGTACACATATCACTACAGGACTGTCCTCAGAAGATGTGTGCCTAGTATCCTGCGTAGGGGACATATGGCACCATTGAGAGCAATTACACTGCTATTGACATACAATCACATGTCAGGGTAAATGGAAAATCTGCACTGATGTTAATGGCCAGGAGGGGCTTAGTAATTAATGCATGTTTAAGTATATCACCTGCTACAACACACACAACATACCTGTATGTCACTGGAAGTGCTGATTGATCAGCTCCGTCCTAGTGTGTGCTGCACCATTCTCATCTGCCTCCACATCACTTTGCATGTCACCATCACCACCCACAGGTCCAGCGCCCACCTCCTCATCTGCCAGTAATTGAATGTGATGTCTTGGAGTCAGATTGTGGAACATGCAGCATGCAACTATGATCTGGCACACCTTTTGGGGATTGTAGAGGAGGGCACCTGCAGAGATGTGGAGACACTGGATTCCTGCCTTAAGTAGGTCAAACGTCCTTTCAGTGACACACCTTGTCCTGCCGTGGGCCCATTGTAACATGACTTGGCATTTGTGGCAGGGAACCTCACTGGTGTTAACAGCCAGGGCAGGTTAGGATAGCCGGAGTCCCTTGTACGAATAAAGGCAGGACATATTACAAATCAGGGACAGCCACAATGAATAATGTGTTGACAGGTGCTACACACATCCATATTGATACCTACCAATGAGACAAGCTCTCTCCGTAGATGTGCCATCATTTGTGGGACATTCATGTTCCTCATTATGTAAACGTCATACACAGATCCTGGAAACTTGGCAGTCACTTGGGCGATGTACTGGTCAGCCAAACACACCACCGGCCTGTTAATAGAGTGAAAGTTTTTCTTGTTCCTATTTACTTGTTTGTTTACAGGGGGAGGAACTAAAGAAATATGGGTGCCATGAATTGCACCTATGACGTGAGGAATGTGTCCAAGGTCATAGAAGTCTGCCTTTACAATGGCCAAATCTACAGAATGTGGGAACCTGATGTAGCTGTCCCTGTGTTTTAGGAAAGCAGACAGTACATCCTTCAAAATGAAACTGGAAATGGGCTGTGACATCCCGGCAGCCAAGCCCACTGTGACCTGAAAGGACCCTGTTGCCAGGAAGTGTAGTACCGTCAAGACTTGTACTGTGTGAGGGATGGCATATGGATTGCAGATGGCAGGTAGTAGATCTAGCTCCAACTGGGTACAGAGCTTCATGATGGTGACACGATTCAGACAGTAGGTCTGGACGATGTGTCTCTCTTCCAAGGTAGCGAGGTTGACTAGTGGACGATATACCGGTGCATTTCTGATTCTCCTCATTACAAGGTATCTAGGATGGAGAGGAGAGAATGTAGATTGTGACCAGCACTCCACACGTTAGATGTACAAAATGTTGTGCCACACACCAAACTATGCATACATGCCTGCACATGTGACACACACTACATTGTGTATGCAGGAGGGCCATTTCTGCCATCTGTGCTGGCCACGTGTGATGTCCCATGTTGTCTGCACATATGGGTCCTGCATGGGCTATATATGTAGATGTTACAGTGATCTATGGTGCAACACCGCCTGCGAGGCAGCTAATAGGTGTACATGCAGTTCATGTGACCTCCGCCCATATTACAGCACTGTGCGTAGAATGTGACATGTATGTGTACAACATGGGCCTGTGCAGCATTCTGGACATATAAGTGCCATCACACACTTATTTTTCAACAACAAGCCATTTACTGTACAAAAATTGGCAGGTGCCTGCCATGCAGCACAAGACAGATGGAAGGGATGCAAGTCTGCCAGCATATGCCATCATGGCTGTAGGCGGTCACAATTGCTGTGCAACGTCTCATTGGTTAACATTGCTGCCTATGTGGGACTTGGGCCAATGATGATCACCACAGGCGTTGATGGTCATGTACATGGTGGCCTTGACTGCCATTTTCTACAGCTTAGCTCACTTGACTCCTGACACTCCTTCATGCAACAACTCCACTTCGTGAGCTACTGTGTACTGTCTCTGGGAGCCATCATACCACACCCTGCAGGTGATAGGGCCCCAGCCTTCACCCAAGAAGAACTGGAGAAGCTGGTCAAAGGGGCCCTACCCCTGTTTGGACAGCTGTATGGGGCCTCAGAGGAGCAATTGAGCCCCATGCCATTGTCGTGTGCGGTAGGGATCTGTGTCATTGTGACTGGCATAGGCATACCAGCCATGGAGTACATGCATAGTGGGGGCATGGATATTAGAAGTGTGACCTGTTACAATGGATGTGTACGGCGATGTGGTGAGTCTGATGAGTGTAGGCCAATGCTGTCTACTTTGTGCCAGTCCTAATCATGTTCTCCTCCTGTCTGCCACCCATTCAGGTCAGCGCCAATCTAAAGAAAGGGATTTGGCGTGCAATCACCAAGCAAGTGTGGACCCTGGGGTTCCATAGCCTGTGGAGCACCCATTGTCAGAAGCAGTGGGAGGACCTGAGACGCTGGGCCCGGAAGACAGCGGAGAGCCAGCTGGGGATGTCCTCCCAATGAGGGAGGTGTGCCTGTTTGATCCTGACCCCCCTACTCCCCTGTATTTTGGCGGTGGCCTACCCTGAGGTGGATGGGCACTTGAGGGCAGCAAAGCAGCCTCAAGGAGGTGAGTACTGACTGTGACCTGGCCCTTGTCAGGCCTTGAGTGGGATTGGCTGGGCAATGTGGACAATGGTATGCACACAGCGACAACGGTTATCAGTGACCCAGTCAGGGTAAATATGATTGACGTATGACAAGACAATGCTGTCACTGGTTTGAAATGTCACATTTTCCAAGGTTGGGGCGGTTTTGTCAACCTAAGCATTGTGTCTGACCAACTCCAACCATCGGCATCGGTGTATCAGAGGTGTAAGTGCAAACCCATCTGTGTTAGTCTCCTACATGAACTGAGAATGTCTTGGTTTTGTACAGTTGCTGCCATGGACTGATTGTGGGTCTAGCTTTACAGTACCAGCACAAGAAAGGCCTCAATGGGACAGGAGTATTGCCCAAGCAAGTGACTATGCAAACACATGTCATCTTCAGAGTGTAGAGATGTGTAGGGACACAACAATGGGATACTGCTAAATGATATTACATGAGGGCAGTTTGTACAACAATTGCTGCTATTGTAGATATCATTGTGTGGACATGGGCTTACAACTGTGGGTTGGTACTTTATGTGGTAAGTGCCATGGTAGGTCCCTGAAGTACCAACATTGTGTATCCATGTTGCTTTTGAGATGTCCCTGCCAATTCCTCTGCTGCAATGGCAAGTCACTACCTTCTTGTGTGCACACCTGATGTGACCAGTCTAATACAGCTTTCTATGGGCAATAGGTATTATCAGACTTGGATTGCTATTAAAATGGCATGCCCGGCCATGAGATGTTAGGTGAGATTTGATCATGTTAATGGAAGTTAGGTGTTGACCCTTTTCCACACTTTCTTCTCGCTCCCTCCCTCTCTTTCTCTCCCATGGGACGTAGGAGGCTGATTCCAGTGAGGCAGAGGGACCCAGTGGGATGGAGGGCGAGGGGAGTGCCACGGGGGAGACTTGATTGTCTACATCAACCTCAGAATCCTCAAGTGGACACTCCCTGGCAGTGGTGGACACATCTGGGACCACCCCAGCACCATCATTGTCCACCACCCCCTTACTAGCACTGCCCTTCTTGTTCCCCATTCAGTTGCCCGTGCCTGCTCACCCAGGAGGGTGGGGGTCTCCTTTGCTGTAGGCACCTCTGCCCCAGCCCCAGTCAGCTCTGCTGCCCTCAGTGAGGAGGCTATTGACCTCCTGAGGTCCATCTCTGTGGGTCAGACCACCATCGTGCATGCCATCCAGGGACTGGCGGCTCAAGTGCAACAGAGCAATGCATTCCTGGAAGGCATTTACGGTGCCATGTCTGCCCTGCAGAGATCCTTTCAGGTTCTGTCCTCCTCCCTGGTGGCAGCCTGTGTTCCTTTGTCTACCATCCCCCTCCATCTCCCTCTTACCAATCCCAAACCCCTCTCCCCACAACCATCCAGAGCACACCTTCACACATGCATATATTCACTACAACAGACACTGTTCCACATAACAAACAGAAGCACCACAGGACCCACCACCGGCATGCAAACAGACAACATCAACATGCAGACACTACCTGCACAGATACCCCTACCCACTCCATCACAACACTTCACCACTCACACCTGCTGGCACGATATCAACAATCCCTGATCCAGCCACCACTCCCATATTATCCACAGTCACCACAATAGCTGACCAACAAACATCCACCCCATTCACCATATCTGCACTCACCACAGCCACCGACAACCCCACATGCAGCACATCTACCATTCCTGCAGCCACCACCCCAATGCACAATCACCCCTCCATCATGGCAATTCCCAGCACCTCCTCTTTCCCTCCTCCCAAGACACCTGAACCCCTGAACTCACCCACCCAACAGACACCCAGCATACACAAGCATTCCACTCACGCACCTGCACCCATGACACACACAAAGACACATCTGACTTCCACTCCCACTACCTCCACTCCCAAAGGCTTTTCCCATGACCACCCTTGTGTCCCTAGGAAACGTTTCCTTTCTGAGTTTACCCACCTCCCTGATCCTCTCCCACACCATCAGTCCCTGAAGCACCCTGTGTCCTTCCCAGTACCAGTCCTTCCACCTCCACCTCCTCCCTTGCCCCCCTAGTGTTGCTCCTGCTTCTCCCCCTGTCAAGAGGTCCACCCCCCCCAAACCCAAAGTACCCCCTTCCCAAGACCAAACCTAAAGACCCTCCACCAAAACCCAAGCCCCATCCCACCCCAAAGGCAAACACAAGGACCCTCTTTCAAGCCCAACCCTCCCCCCCGACCACCACCACATCACTCCTGAGGTGCCTGCCTGCAGCCTTGATGTCCCAACCATGTGGAGGTGATTTTGCAGTCAGGAGTCAAGTTAGGGCACTGAGACATGCCTTTTGACTGTATAAAGTTATTTATTTACATTTTAAGTTTTAATACATCAGGCCCAACCTGCTGGTGGTGTTGATGATGACTTACTTGTTCTGTCTTTCATTCAACATATCTAGTTTGTGTGTGGGGGCTTTGCTTTGTGGCTGTGTGAGAGTTGTGTGTGTTGGTAGGGCTGGCTGTTGTGCCTGGAATTCATGTGTGTATGTGTGTGTGTGGGCCTGCCATTGGTAAAGTTGCTACTGATATGTTTTGAGTGTGTGATATGATTGTGTGGTTGTTGTGTGTGACCCCGTGTGTGTGGTGATGCCTATGTCATCTGCGTTGTGTGTTGTGTGAGCGTGGTCTGACATTTGGTATGTTTTGAATATAGAGTTCCCTACACTAAGTGAAAGTGCAAGACAGTCTCCATACAGACAGGAACCTGCAAAACTGGGGGCTGCAGAAAATGACAGTATCCGTAAAAAGGAAGTCTAACATGTTTGCCGTAATTACTGTGCTATTCCGAGCCTCCAGTAGTAATTGTTTGTTTTCCAGAGAGAGAGTCCAGAGTAAAAGCTTTTCATTTTCAGGGGTTGTGGAATGTTCCTTGGGAAAATTGGTAAGGCTTCCAGTCCAAGGTCAGTAATAGACCATTAATAAGAGCACTCCCACCTCCTCTGGCCTTGGTTGTCAACAGGCACCGTTGTCTACTGTTGCACATGATTTTGCATTATTGTCACCCTTGCAAATGCAGCCAAGTTCCTTTGTCAATGATGTCTTTGCACTTCAGCTGATAGTTTGGCCTGCAGTGACAGGAAAGACTACTTTGGCTTCTGGCCAACATTTGCCTTTGTGCAAAACTCAGTTGCACAATTACAAATCGTTAAAAGATTTACCATCTTGTGGTCAATTTCTAAAAATGGAAATTGTAGTTGGCAGAATTGGCAATATTTGATGTCTTTTCCTGAAGACTTTGCATGAGCCTCACCACTGTCTTATATTGTATTAGCGTTAACATAGGAATTTCCAAACCTTATGCAAGGCCTACAGCGCCGGTGACATGGACACAAAAGGATGCTGAAATGAAGGAGTAAACAATAAGGCAAGCAATTGGAAAGCAATTAACAGTCAACGCCAAGGCATTGAGAATTATATCACAAATGTCTTGTTAATAATATCACCAATTTATTCTGCTGTAGCGTCAATAACATATTAATGAGAGCGCTGATTGTGCTTAAATGGTTACTAATTGTAATGGCCATAATAAATATTACACAATTTGTTTTAAAATGAGCCCAAGATATCCAAGTGTTCACCTGCCAAAGGAGATTCAGGAACAACATAGATAGACACTGATGGCATGCCAAAAGGTTTAGGGGGAGCCCCTGATGTCAGACTACCTCTGGCACTGAAGTAACGACAGAGTAGCTGTCGTAGCTCTGATAATGTATTGTCTTCTCATACTCATCCTCATGATGATGGCGTCCCAGCTCGTCAAAGGATAGTAGACCTGCAGCTGCCACTCAAAAACGGAAATCTAGAAAATTGCTGACAATACAGAACAGGTGACAGCAAAAAATCTGCAGCATTCATTTAAAAAAGTGAAATACAAGGATTTATTTCTTAAAAGATGAACAGGTATATTTTGTGGAATAATTGAAAGCATCACTAGTTTTCTACTGTGACATAATTTAGAGAGACACTAAAGATTTTATGAACATATCTTAAAATAAAAAATACAAACGTAAAACAATGTTTAATACATGTGTTATTAACACGATGCAAGTTAGTGAAAAGGAGACACGTACACATGTTTACTTTTGTGACACATGCCTACAATTACAGAAAAGTTACGACAATATATAAAAAAGCCAAGCTAGGCCATATTTAAAAAGCAACAGATCGAAAAATAATTCAGCACGAGGAGAGGGAATGGGTAAAAACAGAGGCCCATATTTATACTTTTTGATGCAAGCGCCGGTGCTGGTTTGCATCAAAAAATGTACCATTCCTACGAGCCACGTGGGCACCTAATTTTAGGATTGACGTTAGCTGGTGCTGCAGGCTGGTCAGAGTAAAAAAAAATGACTCAAACCAGGCAGCTCCGGCGTAGGGGAAAATGGGGGTCATGCGTCAAAAAATGGTGCAAGTCAGGTTTGAGTAAAAAAATCATGGCTCAAACCGGACTTGCGCCATTTTTTGACGCACAACCCCCATTGAAATTACTCCTGTCGTAGCAAAGACAGGAGTCATGCCCCCTTGTCCAATGGCCATGCCCAGGGCACTTCTGTCTCCTGGGCATGGCCATTAGACACATTGGCATGTAGGGGGGCCTAAGTTAGGCCCCTCTATGCCACTTTAAAAAAATAAAAAAATGACACTTACCCCCAACTTACCTGTACCTACCTTGGGATGGGTCCCCCCCATCCATGGGTGTCTTCCAGGGGTGGGCGAGGGTGGCAGGGGGTGTCCCTGGGGACAGGGAAGGGCACCTCTTCACTGCTTCCATGGTCAGAGACCACAGGTCCCATAACGCCTGCCCTCACCCAGACGTTAAAAAATGGCACACATCAGGCTGTGCGCCATTTTTAAGGCCCGCCCCCTCCTGTGCGTCAAAATGACGCAGGAGTATAAATAAGGCGCACATGTCTTAAAGTCATTTTTTGGACGGGAACGCCTACCTTGCGTGTCATTAACGCAAGGTGGTTTTCCGCATCCAACAAATAACGCACACGGAGGATAGTATAAATATGGGGCAAGGTTTGCGCTGAATGTGCGTCAAAATGTTTGACACACATTCGGCGCAAACAGAGTATAATATGCCCCAGAGATTTTCATTGGGAAAAAACAGCAGACTTTTTAATTATTCCTAATGTTGCTGGAATCTACAGTAAAGAGAGAAGAGGGGAGCACGGAGTGTTATATTCCAGAGGAGGTCAAATAAATCAATGCTCTCCTCTTGCTGAGAGTTAGACTCCTGGCATAGTGAGCAGGAGGTGACCCCTGCTTCTCAAATCTTTGGCACCAGACTATCTGTGAGTGACTCATCCCTCGCTGGGAATTTAGAACACTGCACTGCATGGACCTGATTTCAGCTATGCACAAAGGGGATTGATCAATCTGACTAGAACATCACTGGATGTGGTTTTGATGAGTCTTTTCCAGTTGTGGGTAAAAGCTCACAGCATTTGTGCACCTGTAGAAAAAAACCTGTACTGTAATGGATTATCCAGTAACGGCACTTTATGGACGCACTCTTTTGCTTGAACCAGCCTATCTGCAATTGCCCCTTGTTGATGTATGTAAATGCTTCACTTTTTATGAAGCGATGCAGCCTGGGAATGCCTCCTGAATATCATGTCCAGGATGTTGTGGGACACTAATATCGTGGACAAATTATAGAGGGACAAAACATAGAAAAGTAAGTATGCATAGAGTATAATCCTTGAGGAAGTTTCTAACTTTGTGCCAAGTTTGATGTAATATAATTCAGCCAATTTCTCAGTTTTGGAGGGCAAACTCACGATGCACCAACTTGTGTTCACATAGCAACCCGACGCCCTGTATGACTATGGTGTTACCAGTGAAGTCATCAGTGATGTCATGAATGATGCAATTTAACCTGTTATGAGCGATGTAATATGTGAGGTCACAATTGTGCATGGCAGGAACACAAGCTACAGCTATCTCAGTAAACTGTAATTGGTGAATGTACGTTTTCTTTTTAATAATTAATTTTATTCTAATTACAATACATATAATATCACTTTAACATTTACTTTATCTTGTTACAATACCTAATAATAACGTCTCTTTAACCCTTGGTTTCTTTACTGAATTTATGAATTTTTTTGGTCATATTCTGTCACTCCCCCACTGTGAACATCCTTCGGCAGTAAGCAACGGGACATTGGCGCCCGGCCTGGCCTCTAGTCCAACCCACTGCATAGAGCATTTGGCCATTTCCAGTAAGCAGGAGGTTGGCCACAGAGGCCATGCCCTGCCCTCAACTTGCCACTGGTGGTGAACTCCACATGGACACTCTACCCATATTTGTTTTTAAAATATATTTAACATTTTTCACAGTTACCGCAGTAATTTTGAGGGAGCCCTGCTCAAGTCTCAACCTTTTGATACTGTGGTACTGTGTAAGTATCAACGCAAAGTTTGCAGGGTATTGCAGTACTATGTAGGTGATGCTTGAGTGGCTGCTCCTGCAGGAGTACCGCAGTGCCTCCATGGGGAGGCTGCATTGGGTCCTATACCATATCATAGGTTAAAGTGATGTTATAGTGGGGTTAGGTGCTTATAATAAAAAAATCACTGAAAAACAACTGTTAAAGTGATGTTATATTTAGATGTTGGAATGAGACATGAGCTAATGTTAAAACTTCCCAAAAAACTGAACAATGCCAGTTATAGATTAGTGAACCAACTATAACTTGCACCCCTTCACACACTGATTATGATCTCATAAATATATGAGATCATGTATCTCATATATGTCACTCCAGACACATTAAATGGCATTATTGATAAAATCACTTACTTGTTTGTAAGCCTTCCAAAGTGAAGCACTTTTAATGGATTGTCCTTTTACTTGTATTTACTCAAAGGATGGGTGCAGTGGAGATAGGTCACTTGCAGAGAGCAAGCTGCTGAACATCTCAGAACAATAAACTTGTTGTTCAGCCTTTGCTGTGAACGACTTAAGGCTGAGTACATAGGATGCTAAAAGAATAAAAGAGAACATAAACCTGTAGGGTGAATACACTTTGACTTCTAGGTCCACATAGGGGGACTCAGAGGAAACAGTACTCCTGAATTTAAACTAAAAAAATGTTTTTTCTTTCTTTCAGGATTCACAGATTCAGTGCCTGGATATGTGAGTCCCAGCAAAGCCCTCCTGTGTGGATCCATGGATACTCCCTGGATCATTACACCCAGTAAAGATCCACATATTCTCCCTTTATTCAATGAATTGGGTAGGATCAAAGGAAGTTGGAGGATCTGGGGAAGATCAAGGATCTGGGTAGGATCCCGAGAAGATTCACAGACACAAAAATAACTTTAAAAAAGGGAGAACAGGTCTGGCTGTAATTTTTGGCCAGATGTAGGTATATTCCAATTTGCGACTTGCAATTTGCGAGTCGCAAATTGGAGTGTAGGATGGTGTCCCTGACACCATCTGCAACTCGCAAGGGGGTCGCAAAGGCCCACCTCATTAATATTAATGAGGTGGGTCGCAATTTACGACCCCCTTGAGACTCGCAGCACTCACAGGGATGGTGGCCTGCTGGAGACAGCAGACCACCATGTCTGTGACTGCTTTTAAATAAAGCAGTTTTTTTTTTTTTTTTTGTAATGCGGCCCATTTTCCTTAAAGGAAAACGTGATGCATTACAAAACACATTTTTTTTACGTTTTCATCTCATTTTTTCAGAGCAGGCAGTGGTCCATAGGACCACTGCCTGCTCTGGAATTTTTTTTTAATGCCATTCACAAAGGGGAAGGGGTCCCATGGGGACCCCTTCCCTCTTGCGAATGGGTTAGCACCCATTTGAAATGGGTGCTAACTGCGATTGCTTTGCAACCGCGTTCGCGGTCACAAAGCAATCTGGCATTGCACTGCGACTCGCAATTAGGAAGGAAATTCCCCTTTGTGACTCGCAAACCCGTTTTGCGATTCGGTAACCAGGTTACTGAATCACAAAAGGGGTTTTGTGCATTGCCAAGTGCAGTTTGCACGTCGCAAACAGCAAAATTCACTGTTTGCGACGTGCAAACTGTTTGCTACATCTGGCCCATAGTCCCTGTGGCCAACCCCACTCTGTAGGCCTGTCGGGACTGGGGTTGACCCACATGGTGGGTTGGGTGCAGGGCCTGGCCAGGACCAGGCTTTATAACCAAACTCTGCTGTGCATCATCTTTGAACATGTGCAGTGTGGTTTACCTACTTACAGTGGATTGGGTGTTGAGCCTGGAATTAATTTCCATTTCCACAAAAGCACAGCCTCTTCCCTGTGTGTGCTAAGATATGCCTCTGAAACCCACATCTGACAACCTTTGATTTTGAGCCAACATGAGATGTGTTTTTCTGTAGCAACATAAAATTGAGTACGCATGGGCAAAAATTGTACAGAAATAGCTCATGCTCCTGCAAATTTTAATGTCCAGCCAAATTAGTGCAGGGTGAATTTTTGAAACAGTGACCAGATAAAAATTAATTTATACACCTGGGTATCTGAGACCCTCCCCAAATATGCATTTATTGATAACAACTACTGTGAGAAATTGGGTTGTTGGTTTAGGTGGTGAAACCATACTCAAGCAACAACCACAATCCTTGTTGTGTAAACCACAAAAAGTCACTAAAATAACCTGTGCTTAACCCTCTGGTAGCTTGGCACAAAAGCAGTCAGACTTAACTCAGAGGCAATGTGCAAAGTAGTTATGCATCACTTAAACAGCAATAAAAGAAAACACAACACAAGACAAATCCCACACCCAATTAGAAAAATAGTGTAAGTTTTATTAAATTACAAAAACCCAATCAGTAGAATTTTTAAAGTGTACAGTGAAACATAGCACCTAAAAGATTAAAGAACCAACTGCAAGCATCTTGTCATGTGAGACCAGGACACAGTAGAAAGTTGTGACTGACTGCATGAAGTGCTGTTCGGATACACAAAGCGGATTGGTCCCGGTCTCTGCTTACATTCAGGCTTTGTAGATTATTTTTTTTAAATGCCTGAGAAAGTAAAGTTTAGCAGGGCAAGGCAGCCAGCGGTGTCCAAGGAGGAAGTGTTGTTGTGGGAAAGTTGCTGGATGAGGTTGTGATTAGTCTCTTCTGTGGAAGCTGAAAGTCTCCAACGGGATGAAGCTGCAGGCTATAGTCAACAAGGGGTTCATGAGGTCAGATATCCCATAAGAGAGCAACCTCTAAACATGATTTGCTGCTGCGAAGAATGTAGCTGCAACTAACTCAAAGACAGGCTGACTGGAGATGCACCTTGGCCAGATAGGCGGGCAGGTAGGTCCCAGTGTCCTCTTGGTTATCAGGGCAATTTTTGTCTGAAAGGTTTCTGAGTACCAAGTTTTGACTTGGGCTATCTCTGCATCTTTAGCACCACTTTCAATGGTGCAGGGCTGGAGGGGTACTACTTGTAGGGCCATGACTCACTCAGACTGGGTCCAGAATTGTACTGGAGTAGCTCTGAGGGTTCTAATGTTGTTCCAAATGACAGCTTTGAAGTGGAAGAAACTTCCATAGTTTTCCTTCCTACAGAAGAGTCTGAAAACTCCTGACTGCCTGCCCTGCTCCCAGGATGTCTATAGTCACAAAAGGCTAGTGTGAAGTTCTGTGTGTATGAGTTGAAGCAATGCCTTTGAAGTACATTTAGGCTGCACACAGATCCTCCTCTCCTGTCCTGTCATGCTGGCACATCCGGCCAGACCCAAACTCCTCCATTGTGTGACTGCCTGGGAGGAACACACAAAGGACAACTGCAAACTAGACCTAGCCATATGACCTAGGAATGAGGCTGCAGGCACCAAATGGTTCAAACAAGGCAATGCCAACTTTCTAAAACTGACATTTTCAGAACTGTGACTTAAATGTGAATTATCATTAAAGAGAATTTTAAATAACAGTTTCTTCAATACCAACCATGACATTTCTACCCGCTCCCACCCATACGTTTTCACTTATTGATTGAAATAACGTAACAAAATGTTATCCTATGGAAGATGTATGCCTTATATTGGTGACAAATGAATTTGTGAGTTTTTGACTATCAGGACATGTAAATCTTTAAAGCACCTTTCCAACTTTTTAAATAAATTGCGTTTTAGGGCCTACCTGATAGATGACGTCTATATATTAAGAAGGGAGTTTTAGGCTTGCAAGGAGTTCATTTTGCGCAGTCGAAGTGGTTGTTTAAAACTGAACACAGGCTGAAATTGCAGGCCTGAGACATGTTTTACTGGGCTACGTAAGTGGGTGGAACAATACATGCTGCAGGCCCGCTGGTAGAATTTAGTTTACAGGCCCTGAATATATGGCATATCACTTTACTAGGGACTTATAAGAAAATTAAATATGCCGATCAGGTGTAAGCCAATTTTATCACATTTTAGTGAGCACTTTCACAAAGGTTAGCAGTGGTAAAGTGCACAATAAAATAAATCCACCAAAACAGGAGGGGAGAAGGCAAAGCGTTTTGGAGTGACCCTGCAGAGAGGGCCAAGTCCAACACAAATTCCCTCCAGCCTAAAGCCAGGGGGATTTAATAAATACCTTAAAGGGATCCCATGCTTATGTGATAGAACATGGACAATGTCCTTCTACTGCAGAGGCCCTTGCCAGTTCTAAGCCCCCCTGAACTCACTTGGATCCCTCTGTCCACACTCTCCTGAGGCACTGAGCTGACCCATGTGGAACCATTCTCCTCTCCTGTGGACCTCATCATGAAACACCTATCCTTAACTTGCTCACAGATACATCCCAGTAAGCAGACAGTGCAACCATAGCCAACAAAGTGATGTGGCCTATTCCACCCCTTGTATCACACTTGATATACCTGGATATCTGGGACACTCCCCTAATACACATTTATTGATAACAACTACTGTGAGAAATTGGGATGACCCTACTCAAGCAACAACCATAATCCTTGTCAAGGTGACCCACAAAAAGTCACTAATATTCTGTGCCAACACAAATAAAACTCTGCTCATAATGAATGCAAACAACAGAGGCCACTGACAGCTCTCAGTGTCAAGATACAGACTCCAGGTCATCCTGGATTCTCTATCCTCTGAGGTCATCAAGGGTTCACTATCCTCTGAGGTTTTTCAGAGTGGGCAGCAACAGACATAGGTGTTAGTCACCCTACTGCAACTCTCTCTCCCACCAATTCATGGGAGGTAGCCTGAGACAGGTCACTCAGCCCAGGATCAGTAACCTGAGGCTGAGCAGGGGTCAGGGGTAAGCCTTTCAACCACCTGCCCCTCCACCTGGGCCACCGTGCCCTCCATTTTGGAGTAGCAGCCCAGAAACCAAGACATTCAGGGCACCATGGGTGGCCGCCCATCCACCCTATACCATTCCATACCCTCCACTCTATAACTCTCTATTCCACTCTACTCTATGGTGTCTACTCCACATTATGACACTCTATGATACTACACTCTATGCCACTCCACTCTATGACACTCCGGGGCATATTTATACTTTTTGACACAAAACTGCGCCAACGCAGTTTTGCATCAAAAAGTTCAACGCCGGCTAACGCCATTTCTTTGTGCCACCCCAGCATCAAATTTATACTTTGATGCTCTGTGGCGCAAACCACGGGTTAGAGTCATTTTTTTTTTTTTACTCTAAACATTGCGCCACTTCGTAAAGAAAAATGACGATAAGACAGCGAAAATGACTTTTATCCGGTTTACGACGTCGCAAACCGGATACGTGCCTTTTCCCGCCGCAATAGCGCCAAAAAGCGTCGCAAACACAGCAAAATGTGCATAGGCGCCCCAAAATGGATCCTAGAAGCCATGAGAGACCCCAGGAAGACTACAACCGACCAGGAACCAGCCAGGAGGACCCAGACAACACCCAGGAGAGGGAGAAGAAGAAAAGGAAGTGCTGGTTCAGTGCAGAGGAGCAGGAAATACTGGTGAAAGAGGTGACGGAACACCAGCATCAACTTTTTGTCACCTCTAAATTGCCAATTGGGAGGAGAGAGGCAATTTGGCAACAAATTGTCGATAAGGTCAACAGTGTGGCAGAAGTACGGAGAACAGTCACTGAGTGCAAGAAACGCTGGCATGACTGCAAGCGCAGGACCAAGGAAAAGATGGCACGGAACAGGAAGGCAGCACTGCAGACTGGAAGTGGGAGTCCAGCACTGCAGGAGGCTCTGGACCACATGGAGGAGATGGTGGCATCCGTCATCCCTGAGGAGATCGTCACAGGGATTCAAGGACAGGACAACGCAGACAACCAAGAAACAACACAGATGCAGGGCAGGGTAAGTTGCATGGGGGACAAAAATGGCTAAATGTTAACTGCAAGCAGAGGGGGGACATACCTTCTACACAATGCATGTCAGCCATGATAATCATGTAGTGGAAAGGGCAAAGGGGCACAGCACGGGTGCATGGGCTGTGCAGGGGAAACCTGGAGCACAGCACAACACTACACCAACAACCTTTGCATGGGGGTACTCTGCCATAGCAAGTCTGTTGGAAAGGCAAAGCCAGTCCAGGAGGGTAGGGTACAACGTAAAACAGGCGTGCTGTCACACGACAGCTGGTATTGTCGTTAAATGAACTAGAGCTCAATTTCCAGTCTCAGGCCATATCCGCAAGTAGTATTTACCATTGACAACAGTTGCCACTACCACCTGTGCAGTGTGTGCAGGTCAAGTAGCCAATGGCAGTTATGTGCCCATGGATCAAACACACCCAAAATAGAGGGTTCGGGATGATGATGTTATCAATCCCCTGTAAGTACTAACAATGTGCAAATCCTGTCAAATGCTCATGGCTATGGCTGCAATAAACATCAGGTATTGTTATTACTATTATGAGGTACACAGCAGTAATGTCATACCCATGCTGCACATTTCAGGGTCAACCCCATGCCAGTGTTACAATAGCTGCAATGCCACCTTGCAACATCCCAACTGTCATACTGCTAAGACAACAGCATTGAGGGTGAGGACATATGTGTCTAGCTAGTGAAACTCACCCGCACAGTCATAAGAGGAAATGGAACACTGTTAGAACCATCAGTGCAATCCAATGTAGCACACATTCCCCAATATCAGCAGTACAATACCAATGCTGAGACCTGTATCGTGCCATGCCAATGCTATACATAGCATATGCTAAATCTCAGCAACATATAGGTGGATATGAAATATCAGAGACTGGGTCAGTTCCAGATTGTTAAGTGTGGTGCAAGTGCCATCAGAACACCCAAAGCCAGTGCAAGGCCTGCCTCACCATGATAATGGAAGTAGACGGAGGGTTGAGTAGGACAAGAAGGTAGCAACATACAATTTGGACAGAACCTACACCTAGAGGATGTGACGCAGACAATTCCCCAAACTGCCCACACTACTTGTGATATGCAGGTGGGGCATAAGCCTGTGAGAATGCTAATATTAATGACAGGAACAATGACCAGGAACCAAGATTACAATGTTCAACTAATAGGAAGTCAGGAACGTCACATTACAAATGCCACAACACAAACACATTAATTGTACAATATCTCATTGCAGAGGACGAATGCCTGTCCTGGACTTCCCTGATCACATGGATGACGAGCTGACAAACATTAGCCAGCAGACCCTCCAAGATGTCCTTGGAACCCTCCAGACCCCACCTTCAGTCGCAAGGAGGAGCACTGAAGTAGCAGCCATCAATGAGGAACCACCCACCACCCCAATGGTATGACCTGCCAGCTCCAACCCAGCTGAGGATTCTGAGGACACTGGTACCACCTTTGAGAGGACTGTAGTTGGAGTACAGCGGGAGCTGGCCAAGGAGGTGCGGTGGGGATGCAAAATATGCAGCCAGCCTTGAGTGGTTGCGTTCGTGCATGATGTCATCTGCAGAACAGACAGCAGCCATGCAAGCGCTAACATCCATCCTGCAAAGACTACAACAAAGTGCAAGGGAATTCACCACTGCAGTAAGGGAGTTGCCACAATACCTGGCATCCCAAACATTTCACTGCGTGAACGAATGCAATCATGACCCCTTCAGGGCTTACCTGGCTGCCTACCACAGTGATATAGTTGAAGTGTGTGTTGCCCCTTCAAACCCACCACCACCAAGGGCAGAGGAGACGACACACACATCAGAAGTTGAAGATGTGGAACAGATCCCCTTCACCCGTAGGAGTACCCGGTAGCACCAGTCCATGCCACATGAGCACTGATATCCTGGGTCCTGTGCTTGTTAACATGCCAGTTTTACAACAGTTGGTCACATGCACTATTCTCCAACACACTGTTTATGTGACACTATGCTCTGTGATTGTCTCTCACTACCTCATTGGCAATTGATGTTCCTCTGCACTGTATGACACTTCACCCCAACATGTCCAATGACTTGTCCCATTGCACTTGTGTTGCTTTACAATAGAAGGCGTCACACTAATGGACTCACAATCCTGGACTATGTCATTGTTGCACCACAGCATTTTAAAATAAATAGCACTTACACAACCACTTTGTCTCTGAGTAATGTGACACATCAACTGTGTAGGAGATTAGTGATGTATGCCACATGTCAATGGCCATAGATTGTCAATACAACTGCGTTGAAGGATTGCGGGCTGATAACTATGCACTGGGGTATGGATAGTATCATCATCTGTGCTTCCTGAGGCTTATTTCTGAAGTAAAATGAAAACTAACAGTATTCAGCTATGTTGGACTGAAAATGTCCGCTTCAAGGTATGTATAAGATGAAAATCAATGTGGCCAACATTCCCTTCAAGACAATCTGGGGGTCATTCCGACCCCGGCAGGTGGCGGGCACCGCCTGCCGGGCAGAGACCGCCAGAAGACGCACCGCGGTCAAATGACCGCGTCGGTCATTCTGACTTTCCCGCCAAAAGGCCGCCCGCCAGCCCAGCGGGAAAGACCCAGCAACGATGAAGCTGGCTCCGAATGGAGCCGGTGGAGTTGCTGGGGTGCGACGGGTACAGTGGCACCCGTCGCGATTTTCAGTGTCTGCAAAGCAGACACTGAAAATCATTATGGGGCCCCCAGGGGCCCCACGACACCCGTTCCCGCCAGTGGCTGGAAGGGGGTCGGAATCCCCATGGCGGCGCTGCAAGCAGCGCCGCCACGGAGGATTTCCTGGGCCAGGGGAAAACCGGCGGGAAACCGCTGGTTCCCCTTTTCTGACCGCGGCTTTACCACCGTGGTCAGAATGGCCCAGGAAGCACCGCCAGCCTGTTGGCGGTGCTTCCGTGGACCTTGGCCCTGGCGGTCGGTGACCGCCAGGGTCAGAATGACCCCCTCTGTATGTATGTGACATCTGACTATAAACTTTCTTCACACACAAACTCTGTACAGCAGGAATGGATGTGTACGAGTGTATGGACAAATATGTAACCTGGGAGTACAATGTAAGAAATGATAGGTGTGAGTTATGTATACAATACTACATAAGATTATAACATCACTCATCTTATCAGGGTTTACATGAACATCAGGCTGCAAGCAGATGTACCACAGTGCCCAAGATTCCAATTCAGGTCTCAAACGATGACAGATTTAAAAACACATCCAAACTTCACAACACATTGAGAACCATAGTAACCTTGAATGGTGGGTGCAATGGATGGCAGATGCATTTAGAAGTAGCTTTGGTGTAGCTGGCAATGTGACTGCACATTAGGAATTGTGAATAACCATGTCAATAATGGGATTCGGGTGCAGGAGGGAACACATATGCAAATACTAAATTGACACTGTTCACCCATGCCAAGGCCCTGATCCCTAAGCATATGACACATACTGTAAAGGAGTATCTAAAAATGTATTTAACAGTAATAAAGGATGCTAAAACTAGGGGAAACACCTTCACTAACCTAACCTACCCTAACTACACATTACACACAACTGGCCCTAACTACCCTACTCTAAGCTTACCTATCACATTTAACTAAACACTCTAAACATCAACCCTCCACCCCCCTTATATGAGGGGACATGTAGGACAACATATACTAACCTAAACACACACTATCTTATCCTAAACAAATATAGATTTTTTTGTAATTAAAAAAAAATATATATACATATATTTTTTTTATACACATAAACTTCAACATCATCCCCCACCCACAAAAAAACACATGTAATAATATAACCCCTTCCACCCCCAACCCATTTATACTAACTAAACTAACAGCCTACTCTAACCTAACACTCAGGCCCCTAAACCCACTAAAGATAAGAACCAGGAAAGAGAAGGGAGGGGAGGGAATCATGGCTGAGGGTCCTAAAGTCACAAATTTCCCCTCTTCTGGATCTTCTTTATACCCCGCAGTCTCCTGCTATTGCGGGACACCTCCTGCTGCAGCCTGTCCATCCTGCGCAACATCCATTGCATGTCACATCTCATCGACTGAAATTCTGCATTGTCAATCACAGCAGCTGGGGTTGTCTGTGTTCCACTAGTTGAGGGCACTGCTGGTTCCGGTGCCGTGCTTGGAGGGGGAGGAGCAGGAGCTGCTGTCTGTGGCCCTGGAGCAGATGAGGTTGACGGACCTGCAACAGTGGCTGTCATCCTTTGGGCGACTGTGGTCTGAGCTGTTGTGTTGGTGGTGGTAGCTGTTGTGGGCATCTAGTATGTGGCGGAAACGCATTGCCTGCCTCTGGAATTCCCTGATCTCATGGGCATTCATGTTGGCAGCTGTAAAAATAGAGAAAGCCAAATATTAGTGACATCATTGTGTGATACCTCTACAGATGATATCGTAACACTTCCTCAAAATTAGCTGAAACTGTCCAAATCACAGTACAGATCAGAGAATGTCCATGAGGAATGACAGGCCAACGTAGCCTACACATCTACTATCTAACAGGACAGCAATGCTCAAAAAGGTGTGTACCCACTTAAATGATCTGTGCATCATCTTCTGGATGACAATCAAGGCCCAAAAGACCTGTGATTTGTAAATGGAGTTGCCTGGACGGTATGCAGTTGCTAATCATGAAGGGGTATCCTAGGTTGGAACAAATTAATGTTGAAATTACATGTCTGTCTTCTACAGTGGGATCCTCACACCTAGGTACACATATTTCACATCCCTAACCCTGTGCCTCAGGGGGTGATGGACATGCAACACATACTTACAAACATCAAGGACAGCCAGGAAGGTTTGGACAGCTGTCTATGCGTTTAGTCAGTCCACCACAGGTAAGGAGGGCTGCCAACCAGGATTGACTCAAACATTGGACAATCACATCCACATTTATGTTCCTAATTGCAACCAATTGTCAGCACAATTTGATCACACTGATACCTTTAAAAAAACAAGCACATAGATGCAAGCACCCAGCTGGCCTTTAGCTGCACGCACACCTATGACATTCTACTAAAGTGACACATGAACAGAGCACAACATGTGGAGAAAGATGCTGCTAGGCAGTCAAACATACAGTCCTACATGTTCATAACTTAACAGGGATTCTTAAGTCTGTGGGTCATACTTCTGCATCACTGGTCTGTGTGAATCAGGGTATGACTTGCTGACATGGGGCCAGATGTAGTAAAGTAAAATTTTGCGACTTGCAAATTGCGAGTCTGACCGACTCGCAATTTGCAACTCGCAAAATGGGATGCAGAAAGGTATCTCAGACACCTTCTGTGACTCGCTTTGGGGTCGCAAAGACCCACCTCATCAATATTCATGAGGTGGGTCGCAGTTTGCGACCCCATAGCGAGTCCATGCACTCACAGGGATGGTGGCCTGCTGTAGTCAGCAGACTTCCATGTCTGTGACTGCTTTTTCAATAAAGCAGTTTTTTTTTTCATTTTGCAGCCCGTTTTCCTTAAAGGAAAACGAGTTGCAAAATGAAAAAACTTCTGAAACCATTTGGTTTCGTTTTTTCCGGCATTCACAAAGGGGAAGGGGTCCCATGGGGACCCCTTCCCTTTTGCGAATGAGTTACCACCAGTGTGACACTGGTGGTAATGCGGTCACAAAGCAACTCAGCATGGCGATGCGGTCGCAAATAGGAAGGGAACACCCCTTCCTATTTGAGGATGAGCATTGCGTTCGGCCTTTTGCATGCCGCAAACTGCGTTTTTCGCAGTTTACGACATGCAAAAGGCTTCCTACATCTGGCCCTAAATCATGAAAATGTCCACCTCCTAGTTAATCATTGGCATACATGTAGCAACAAATATTACCGTGTTAACCTACCCATGCCCATAGCGCAGCAGTAGAATCCCAGTATATGACTCTCCACCACTGATTGTCCAACTCAAACATGGAACAACATGTCAAACTCCAGTCAAGTCACATTTCAGATCATGTGCCAGCACATCATACCTTGCAATGTGTCCAACACACAGGAGTCAATCACACAACAGCTGCAAACACAACACAGGACCAACATATCAACACTTACTGGATATGTCTGGGTCCGGCAAATCAAGCCACTTCACCAATTGTGTAGGGGGCTGGTCCACCTGTAAAACATGGAAGGATGAAATATGCTCAATGTCTGATCATTGTACAAAACTTGGAACAACAAATCACTGTGTGTGACATTTTTTCTGATAGAGCTGCTCCTGAGGCATGTAGACACCCCAACGGACATACTACGGCCAACATGCATTGACCCTGTCCCTCCTGTGAGTGATAGACACACACATGCACGGGCCCTAACAACCATGTGGTGCCAAACATGATTACTCAGTTTGTGCAGGATTATTTCTAGAGGGTACTCCATTTCTTCATTTGTTGTTATGAGAGACATGCAAAGCCAAATTCCTGGTGCACTGCAATACCAGTCACTCAGGTATTGTGGCTTGTGTATCAAGGGACAAACAGTTACTGTATGATGCTCATGTGGGTTGAGTTTAGTTCAGGAATTATTGTGCTTTCTATGGACCATTATATGTGTACCTGTGTTGTATGTAGGTTACATATGCCACATTGGCAGTGTACCCAGAGCTGTATATGCCCCCTATGACACCATGATGGCAGGGATCCTGTGTGTTACTTGATGACAATGTTACGATAAACATGGATTGGTAATTTATCTAAATCAAAACAACAAAGAAATATATGCTGACAGTGTCTAATTTGATCATCCGGGACAGAATGCATGGGCACAGGTGTAGTCAGTGGACCTGAAATGTGTTACTTAGGGCCCTGTGTACCTATATCAGGTATTGTATATCACAGTCAGCCACATTCATTATCTTATATTTGCCAAGTTGGGTGATTTGTGGTTATACAACAAGCTGACACTGTCCCCTAATTAAAACATGGTTTAGCAAATGTCCTACTTTGGCAATCTTGATGACGTAGGTCTCAATTTGTATGCACCTTGGGAATGGCAGCACTCACAGGAATGCTGGCCTGCTGATCTTAGCATACACCCATGTCTGTGCTAGCCTTCATACTAAGAAGTTATCAATTGTACATTGCTGCACTAGATCAGCAGGGGTGTACCAAACGTAAACCAGGAAACTATTTCATCACTTTAAATGTATGATGGAAGCAGTCAGGGCTCCCTTGCACAACATCATGCCAATAAATAAATCTTTGGCTATTAAGTGACACAGATGGCAAATGCATCAGCTCTTAACCAGCAATTGTGCCCAAGGGAAAATGAAACACACAGGAACAATTATCTTTTTTTATGTGTAGCATTTTCTTCATTTGTTTACGCTACAGCTATGGAAAGTAGCACAAAATATTTAGATATTATCAAGTGTGCATTACTTTGACATCCGTTATTAATTGAACTGCTGCACAAACCAAGTCGAAATATCAGCCTAAGATATTACCAGAGGTTAGGAAGATCTTTGAACGTTTGGCCATGAATACTATTCAGACATGTATTCAAAAAATTGGGGACTACATCTACTGATGTTAAAGTAGCATTCATTCACAAGATCAAGTTGTCTTTTGTAAGTTTGTGCAGCTTTTGCATCAACAAATGACGGTAATGCTTAGCAAATATTTTAGAAATCATGGTCACTGTATGTTCAACTTGCATTCCACATGTCCACAAACATTGCATGCAGCATGTCACAAAATCTGCTACTGTCACTACAGAGCATTTTACTGTACATATTACTCTAATTTGTACTCACCAACAGGGCCACCAATCACCACATCCAGGTGGTCCAGCAGGTCTTGCTCTCTGGCCACCAGGTCAGCCAAGCGACGTTTGAGTTGATAGTCGTTGTGCTGGCTGTTGAACACTCTCTTTAGGTGGAACAGCACCTTGGACCACCTGAGCCTCCTCGCCTTGGTGTGATGCCCCTTTATCACCCTGCCACCAGCCTATAACTTCAGGGGGAGGAAGTGGCACACCGGCCAAATAAAAGCCAACAGCTCCTCCTCACCCATTCTCCCCAGACCTGGCCTTCCCAACATCACAAAAATAATAAGGATAGGAAAGGGAAAAGAGGGAGATCCAGGGAAAGGAGGTATGGAAATGAAACTTAAAGAACCAACAAACAGCCCAACAATACCCTGTGAGAAAACAGGGCTGATTGCAGAGGCCCCATAACTTTTTGCCCCCATTTTCCACTTTTTGCTGGTGTTTTCCTGACTTTAAAGGTGCCCTGGGTACTGCTAACCAGTCCCAGGGCCTGTGCTCTGTGTAAAATGGATATGCAAATTAGGCTAATTATAATTGGCTAAGTTAACCTACCTATAAGTCCCTAGTATATGGTAGGGCATGTAGGTTTAGGGACCACAGCATAGGTGGTGCACACCTAGGTGCATTGCTGAGGTGCCCAGTGTCATTTTAAAAGCAAGCCTGCCTTGCTGGCTGCTTTTAAATTAAAGTTATATGCAAATTCGACTTTGGAATTAAAGGTACTTCCAAAGTCTTAAACTACCTTATTTTTACATATAAGTCACCCCTAAGGTGTGCCCTATGTGCCCCTAGGGCTGGGTGCCATGTAACTATAAGCAGGGACTTTATAAAAATAGATTTATAAGCCCTGGTGAGGTAAAAACAGCCAAATTTGTTTTTCCCTCATTGAAGTAAATGGCCTTCATACGCTAGAATGGGCAGACTTTATTTTAAATTTTAAAGTCTCCTTAAATGTTACATACCAAGAATTTGGTATCAAATTAATTGTTGTAATAAATCCCACAACTTCCAGTTGTTGGATTTAATATAACTTGTTCAGGTAAAACGTTTAGACTTTACCTAAAAAGTTGCCAATTTCAGCTCTGCATTGTTTTTGCTGCTGTGCTCTGATTGGCCAGCCTGCAGCAGCTTCTGCCAGGCTGCCTTGATGAGGTGTGAAGTGGCCAGGCTTCACACAAAGGAATGTGCTTGGGGGAGAGAATCTCCCCTCAGCAGATGGTGAGGCAGGAAGGGGGAGGGCTGCCAAACTGGTCTTCAAAGGCAGAGAAGGACATTTGCAGCACCCAGCAACACCCCCACATCCTGCAACCCCAGACAATTAGGTGCCCCCTTGATTAGATTAGGAGAGGGCAGGAGAGGGGTGTGTTTATGATTTTTAGCCACACCAGTGGGTGGGCTCAGCCAGATGTAACCTCCAAAAATCAGATTCATCCATGTTGGATTTTTAGAGACTGTTGCCTTCTGGGATGGATTTTTGCCACACTTCCCAGGAAGTGGTCATCACAGGGGGACGACCCTGTCCCTGATTGGAGAACCAGGGCCCCCCTGCTTTTCACCCAGGAGCAAGGATAAAACTGGCAGACCTGCACCCACGCCTCAGATCCCCTCCAGAATTCAACAAGAAAGGAACTAAAGAAGAAGAAGGACTGCCCTGCTGGACCCCTGGCCTGCACCTGGAACCTGCACTCAGAAGGACTGCACCAGCTGCACACTTGGGCTTCACCACAAGAAGGACTTTGCCTGGCTTCAACTGGTTCAAGGAGGGACTCCCTGTTTGCTACAGGTGAAAAATTGCTAACCAGAGTCCCCTGCACCAACTCCTGAAGAAAGCGACCAGATGACCACTGTCCAGTGGCCAAAAAGGAGTTTGCGCCAGGTGCATTCTAGGAGTTGAAGTCCGCACCCCCCAAGGACCATCACAGAACTTCTGGACCCTTGGGGTGAGCTGTGGACCCCAAAAGAACCTTAAAAGAACATCTGGGTGAAGCCCCAGAAGTTTGGAAAAGATTTGAGAATTTTTGGAAAAAAGCTCCAGAGAGGGACCGACCCGCCGCAGAAATTCTAGCCGGCTTGCCTCAACCGCGACCCGGCCTGACTTCGTGGTTCGTCCCGGTAAAGAAAAACATCCAAAAAAGAGACTAAGTCCGAACGTAAAAAGTTGACCGGGACCTCCCAGCCATCGTATCCGAGAAGGGCTCCATGGACGTCGGATCAAGATCCAGGTTTACCCCGGTCGAAGGATTTTCATCTCGAAAAAACGACTAAGTCCGAAGGTAAAAGTCTCCACTGAGGAAACCCACATCGCGTATCCGGACAAGGGCTCCAGGAGGTCGGATTCAACTGGCAGGTTCGTCCCGGTGAAGAAAAACTTCAAAATAAAGACTAAGTCAGAAGGTAACTTTTTAACCGAGGCCTCCCGCGACCTGTAGCCGAGCAGGGCTCCATCGCGGTCGGCCTGAAAGTTTGACTTTGCCCCGGTCGTGGTGCAACCAGATGACCCGATTGGTGCTTTTTGTTTCTAAGCACTAGAAAAGTAATAATTCTTAAAAAATTCATATCTCCGGTTCCCCTGAACCGATTTTAATTGTTTTTGTGTCATTTTAAAGATAGAAATATAAACTATTTTTATAAATTTGTTTTGGATTTTTAAACTGTTTCCTGTGTTTTATTTAATTACTGTTTTGTGATATTTGAATGCTTTACACTTTGTCTCCTAAATTAAGCCTTGACGCTCGTTGCCAAGCTACCAAGGGTTGAGCTGGGATTAATTTACTGAGACCTAACTGTACCTAGGTGGAGGTTAGTGGCTTGTTGCTAGGTGTAGGTACCTACCTGCCCTACCAATAACCCATTTTCCAACATAATTGGAAGCAGCGACGGGATCCTGTACTTGTGTTCAATATCATGTTACAGTTTTAAGTAAAACAAATTAAAAATCCTTTAAATTGTCCTAGTGCAAAAATTGTTTTTAATTTTTAATTTGGAATAATTTCAATTATTGAATTTTTGTAATTTTTCTAAATTCTTGTTTCCAATTTTTGCAAAATGTTTTTGTTGACACAAAACTAGGGAACCATGGAAGTTGATCTGGCTAGCCTACCCACACTGACAGTAGTCCAGCTTAGGGGGTTGTGTATTGAAAGAGGGTTGCCTGCAACCACTGATCTCAGGAAGCAAATCCTGATCACATCCCTGACAGCATGGGCTGAGGCCCAAGAGGTAGAGACAGAAGAAGCTCCAGAGGAGGGAGAAAGAAGGGAGGATGCAAGCTCTAACCACTCAGGGGAGGGAAGGCATCTGAGCCTAAGTGAGGATGAGGAAGAACGGTCCTCAGTAAATACAGTCACTAGGGGCAGACCCAAAGCTAGTGGTGGGAAGGGGGTCCTTTCAGGAGGAGAGAACCCATCCATCAGAGAAAGAGAGCTGGAGGCCCAGCTAGCATACATAGCTTTGGAAGCAGAGAAGCTGGCCCTAGAAAAGAAAAAGTGGGCATACAAAGAGAAAAGAGATGGAAGCAGCGATAAAGAAGCTGAGGTGTCCATGGGTGGGGGAGTTTGCCCCAGGTTACCCAAGGGGGTAGTTCCTGCTTATGTAGAGGGGGATGACATAGATAAGTGGCTGGGGGCCTTTGAGAGGGCACTCCAAATGAGAAGGGTTAGGCCTCAATACTGGGGTTCCCTTTTGTGGGAGTTGGTCCCCAACTCAGGGAGGGACAGGCTTCTGACCTTAAGGGGGGAGGAGGCAGATTCATACCCTAGTATGAAGAGGTGCTTAGCCAAGAAGTTTGGTCTGACCTCAGAGCAATATAGAATGAAGTTCAGGGACACCCAGAAGGTCAGTACCCAGTCTTGGGTTGACTTTGTGGACATTTCACTAAAGGCACTAGAGGGCTGGATTATTGGTAACAAAGTAGATACCTATGAGGGGTTATACAATCTGATCATGAGAGAGCACATCTTGACCAATTGTACCCAAGAAAGGTTACGCCAGCATCTAGTGGACTCTAAGCAGACCAACCCTAGAGAGCTAGGGGAGGCAGCTGATGAGTGGTTGAGAACCAGGGTGGTTGTCAAGTCCCAGGGGGGAGACTCCAAGAAGGGGGGGACAGGTCCCCAAAAACCTAAGGAGGGAGGTGGTAAGCCCACCACAGAGACTCCCTCTGTACCCCAGAACCCTAAGAAGGAGGAGAGTAAATCCCACTCTGACCAGCAGAGACAGTTAGACCCAGGGTTAAAAAAGCTCTTGGACAGTAGGGCTTGCTTTGACTGTCAGCAGACAGGTCACTTCAAAGGAGATGCAGCCTGTCCAAAGAAGGTGGTTAGCACTGAGCTGTCCAGTGTAGCCATAGAGGAGGATTCCTCAGATGATGAAGTCCTCCTAGCATTGAGCTGGGAGACAGGACCAGATGGTAAGCTGGTGATCCCTGAGGGTGGGAGTAGGCACTTCCACCACATTCAAGTGGATGGGATCCCTACCACTGGCCTGAGAGACACCTGTGCCAGTCACACTATAGTGAGTGACCGGTTAGTGACCCCAGACATGTATGTCCCAGGAAAGACAAAGAAAGTCAGGATAGCCACAGGGGAGGTCACCTCCAAACCTGTAGCCATAGTGCCCCTAGAGAGGGAGGGTATCCTTGACTGGATTAGGGTGGTAGTCAGTGCTGACCTTCCCCTAGATTGTATCCTGGGCAATGACCTCCCAGAGGTGAGTCTGGTCACAGATGGGGTGGTCACCCAGGGCGCCCCCCCAACCCAAAGTCCTGGGGAGTCAGTCCCTACAGTTAGGAGACAGGGGTCCCCAAGAAAAGGAAAGAAGAAAAGGAAGGGTAGGCCACTCTTAAAGAGAGTTCCAGGGAGCCAAGGGCCTTCTGCCCCAGTAAGGGGGGAGCCCAGAGTTGGCACTGGTGAGGCCTCCCCTGACCCCAAGGAAGTCCTGAGTAGTCAGGCAGCTGTCCAGATGCAGGGTGTTGCCCCTGCACTGACAGAAGGGAGAGTGGAAGGAGGGTGTCTGCCACAGGAAGTGGTAGCCCCCCACTCTAGACAGCAAGAGGGGTGCCAGGACCCCAAAGTTGCCCCTAAAGCAGCTCAGCCACCTGTCAGTGGAGAGCTTAGGGTGTGGTTCTGGGTACTGACAGCTGTCAGTAGCCTCTGCTGGGTGCTAGCCTTCCTGGCAGCAATGTACTTGGCCTGGGAGGCAGACCCCAGGGCCAATAGCAAAGTAGGCCCCCTGACCCTATTGGTCATGGTGGGGTTGCTCAAGTGTTGGGTGACCTCTTTGGGTAAGCTAGGTGTTGCCCTAGCAAAGTTTGGAGTAGGGGAGGTGGGCACCTCACTACCCAAGTTGGCAGAGAGAAAGGAGGAAGACCCCCCTAGAGGGAGGTTTCAGTTTGAGTTGGGTCCTTTTACTGTTGGGATGGCTTCACTACCCAGAGGGAGTGACCCTGACAGGAGGATGTAAGGCAGAGTAGGCCCTGCAAAGGGACAGCCAGTTTTCTTCACTGTCTTCCTCGCCTAACAAGCCAGGAAGACTCTCCCAGGGTTGGGCTGAGTCTCCTGGGCGTGTGGGCTGGGGGGGGGGGTTGTGTGAGAAAACAGGGCTGATTGCAGAGGCCCCATAACTTTTTGCCCCCATTTTCCACTTTTTGCTGGCGTTTTCCTGACTTTAATGGTGCCCTGGGAACTGCTAACCTGTCCCAGGGCCTGTGCTCTGTGTAAAATGGATATGCAAATTAGGCTAATTATAATTGGCTAAGTTAACCTACCTATAAGTCCCTAGTATATGGTAGGTCATGTAGGTTTATGGACCACAGCATAGGTGGTGCACACCTAGGTGCATTGCTGAGGTGCCCAGTGTCATTTTAAAAGCAAGCCTGCCTTGCTGGCTGCTTTTAAATTAAAGTTATATGCAAATTCGACTTTGGAATTAAAGGTACTTCCAAAGTCTTAAACTACCTTATTTTTACATATAAGTCACCCCTAAGGTGTGCCCTATGTGCCCCTAGGGCTGGGTGCCATGTCACTATAAGCAGGGACTTTATAAAAATAGATTTATAAGCCCTGGTGAGGTAAAAACAGCCAAATTTGTTTTTCCCTCATTGAAGTAAATGGCCTTCATAGGCTAGAATGGGCAGACTTTATTTTAAATTTTAAAGTCTCCTTAAATGTTACATACCAAGAATTTGGTATCAAATTAATTGTTGTAATAAATCCCACAACTTCCAGTTGTTGGATTTAATATAACTTGTTCAGGTAAAACGTTTAGACTTTACCTAAAAAGTTGCCAATTTCAGCTCTGCATTGTTTTTGCTGCTGTGCTCTGATTGGCCAGCCTGCAGCAGCTTCTGCCAGGCTGCCTTGATGAGGTGTGAAGTGGCCAGGCTTCACACAAAGGAATGTGCTTGGGGGAGAGAATCTCCCCTCAGCAGATGGTGAGGCAGGAAGGTGGAGGGCTGCCAAACTGGTCTTCAAAGGCAGAGAAGGACATTTGCAGCACCCAGCAACACCCCCACATCCTGCAACCCCAGACAATTAGGTGCCCCCTTGATTAGATTAGGAGAGGGCAGGAGAGGGGTGTGTTTATGATTTTTAGCCACACCAGTGGGTGGGCTCAGCCAGATGTAACCTCCAAAAATCAGATTCATCCATGTTGGATTTTTAGAGACTGTTGCCTTCTGGGATGGATTTTTGCCACACTTCCCAGGAAGTGGTCATCACAGGGGGACGACCCTGTCCCTGATTGGAGAACCAGGGCCCCCCTGCTTTTCACCCAGGAGCAAGGATAAAACTGGCAGACCTGCACCCACGCCTCAGATCCCCTCCAGAATTCAACAAGAAAGGAACTAAAGAAGAAGAAGGACTGCCCTGCTGGACCCCTGGCCTGCACCTGGAACCTGCACTCAGAAGGACTGCACTAGCTGCACACTTGGGCTTCACCACAAGAAGGACTTTGCCTGGCTTCAACTGGTTCAAGGAGGGACTCCCTGTTTGCTACAGGTGAAAAATTGCTAACCAGAGTCCCCTGCACCAACTCCTGAAGAAAGCGACCAGCTGACCACTGCCCAGTGGCCAAAAAGGAGTTTGCGCCAGGTGCATTCTGGGAGTTGAAGTCCGCACCCCCCAAGGACCATCACAGAACTTCTGGACCCTTGGGGTGAGCTGTGGACCCCAAAAGAACCTTAAAAGAACATCTGGGTGAAGCCCCAGAAGTTTGGAAAAGATTTGAGAATTTTTGGAAAAAAGCTCCAGAGAGGGACCGACCCGCCGCGGAAATTCTAGCCGGCTTGCCTCAACCGCGACCTGGCCTGACTTCGTGGTTCGTCCCGGTAAAGAAAAACATCCAAAAAAGAGACTAAGTCCGAACGTAAAAAGTTGACCGGGACCTCCCAGCCATCGTATCCGAGAAGGGCTCCATGGACGTCGGATCAAGATCCAGGTTTACCCCGGTCGAAGGATTTTCATCTCGAAAAAACGACTAAGTCCGAAGGTAAAAGTCTCCACCGAGGAAACCCACATCGAGTATCCGGAGAAGGGCTCCAGGAGGTCGGATTCAACTGGCAGGTTCGTCCCGGTGAAGAAAAACTTCAAAATAAAGACTAAGTCAGAAGGTAACTTTTTAACCGAGGCCTCCCGCGACCTGTAGCCGAGCAGGGCTCCATCGCGGTCGGCCTGAAAGTTTGACTTTGCCCCGGTCGTGGTGCAACCAGATGACCCGATTGGTGCTTTTTGTTTCTAAGCGCTAGAAAAGTAATAATTCTTTAAAAATTCATATCTCCGGTTCCCCTGAACCGATTTTAATAGTTTTTGTGTCATTTTAAAGATAGAAATATAAACTATTTTTATAAATTGGTTTGGGATTTTTAAACTGTTTCCTGTGTTTTATTTAATTACTGTTTTGTGATATTTGAATGCTTTACACTTTGGGCCTGATTCAGACCCTGGCGGCCGGTGACCGACAGGGTCACCGGCCACGGGAGCACCGCCGACAGACCGGCGGTGCTCCAAAGGGCATTCTGACCGCGGCGGTTCTGCCGCGGCCAGAAAGGGTAAACCGGCGGTCTCCCGCCGGTTTACCGCTGCCCTTGGAATCCCCCATGGCGGCGCAGCTTGCTGCGCCGCCATGGGGGATTCTGACACCCCCTACCGCCATCCTGTTCCTGGCGGTTCGCCCGCCAGGAACAGGATGGCGGTAGGGGGTGCCGCGGGGCCCCTGGGGGCCCCTGCCGTGCCCATGCCAATGGCATGGGCACGGCAGGGGCCCCCGTAAGAGGGCCCCACTGTGTATTTCAGTGTCTGCCTAGCAGACACTGAAATACGCGTCGGGTGCAAACTGCACCCGTCGCACATGCCCACTCCGCCTGCTCCATTCGGAGCCGGCTTCCTCGTGGGGAGGGGTTTCCCGCTGGGCTGGCGGGCGGCCTTCTGGCGGTCGCCCGCCAGCCCAGCGGGAAAGCCAGAATGGCCTCCGCGGTCTTTCGACCGCGGAGCGGCCATATGGCGGTTCCCTCCAGGCGGGCGGCGACCGCCGCCCGCCGGGGTCAAAATGACCCTCTTTGTCTCCTAAGTTAAGCCTTGACGCTCGTTGCCAAGCTACCAAGGGTTGAGCAGGGATTAATTTACTGAGACCTAACTGTACCTAGGTGGAGGTTAGTGGCTTGTTGCTAGGTGTAGGTACCTACCTGCCCTACCAATAACCCATTTTCCAACATACCCCAACTAACAATACCCACTACACACTCCCAACAGTACAAAGACAAAATTAAAAAATGACAAAAACACACTTACACTGATTTACATAGACACTTACAAAAACAACAGATGACAATGGAAATGGCACACAGGAGACAAAAGCACAATATTGACAGACACAACTCTCTACACACCCACACAGTCTAGAAGAATCACAGACTGCAAAGTGAAAGTGAAAGTATACCCACTGTACCATTTCTGTAAACAGGATATCCTATTACATCACTTTCTGTCTCAAATGCAGTGCGTTTTTATTATGATGCGTGGGATTTTATGACGCTTACGGGCTTTCCATCAATATTTTTTTATGCATCTGCTTAAAAATTCCCACACATTCAAGGATCAATATATTTTTCATGGATAACCGATTTCATGGGGTGCAGTGTTGGAATTAATGCTAGGGACCAATTGATGTATAATGGGTGTGAGCGTCATTTTTCAATGCGTATGCAATATTTTGACGCATATGCGTCTTTTTTTATGCTTTTGCGTCAAAATATCTGTCTATAACTGTGTTTATGTCATTTTCTCTTGTTTAGCATACATGAAGGCTATAAATATACAAAGATAGGCTGTTAGGGCCTGCTGTGTGTGTTCTAGTGTTTTGGCACATGTGGCAGACCACACTACTGCGGACCATAATACTCATTTTGTTGTGCCGGATTTGCACTCTTAACTGACGCAATATCAACACAAACTTTTGGAATTAAAATTGGTATTTCCTAGTTTGAGCAGGTGGTGCATCAATAGAGGATAGCAAGGATACGCAACTTAAAAAATTCACTCATGGCCTGTGTGTTTCTGTCTGTGAATTGGCTATTTATATTGTTGATGGGCCTGTGTGTGAACATCACAAGATTTGTTTTCAATAATGTGCTTGTATGCATGTGTTGTAATTATGGATAACCATCAGATGCCATTCATTGATGTACATCAGTCATCATATGTGTTTGTCATATCTGTTGCGTCTTATGCTGTGTGAACTTCCATGTCTTTGGGAACAAAACATCTCCCATGTCAAACTATACACAGGATAGATAGAGGATGGTTGATAATGGAAATGTAAAAAATATAAGCCATCACATGTAATGGAATGTTGGATACCACTTCATGGTCACTTGTGTGTATACTACCCATGAGTCAGGCATTTGAACATGCTAGGTAGGTACAGTGTTTGTGACACAGAGTCCCAACTCCAATCCAACAAAGTTTTGGTACACCACAGTTTGAGCCATGTAAATGACCTGTGTTTCTCCTGTGGTTGTGGAGGACCAACAAACCATGCTGCATGTGTTCACATATTTACAGTGGTTCATTGCACAAAGGTGTCCAGTTCAAGTGTGTGGCCATGTGTACCCTGTGTCAGTATTGGCCTCCATGTTGTCATAGTTATGTGCAGGGCTAGTCATGAGTCTGTGGAGCTATTCCCTCAATTAACAGAGTATCCTTCAAAGCAGATTTGCCCTAAAAACAAAGATTAACTGACAACACAAATGGTGATAGTCCAGCTATGGCACAGCAGAACTTTTAGAAGGCTGACAACAGACCAACCTTGGTGTGCTCAAATACGTTACGGATCAGTAATCTGAAACAGGCAAGTTTTATCACAACATTTGTACACAGGGTGGGCTCTAAAATTCTCACTGCAACAGGAAACATCAGTGCCTCTGTGCTGATTAATCTCTCAGCTATTCACCACGCAAGCCCCATCAGATGGTGTCGGCAGAAGTAAATCTGTGTCTAGACCGTCAGGGCACACACATGTTTTGTCCTTACATACACATTAGCAACCCTTGATTGTTGTGCTGTAGGCACCGTAACACATCCATGCATACAGCCATTGCACATTGTCACTGTTTGGCACTAATGAATACATGCAAAACCAGACAAGGGATGGGGGCTGGAGTAGGCCACTTGAATACATGTCCCAGAACAGAATACCATAACTAAAATGATTAAACTATACTGTACATTTGAGGATTCATTGTAGACCTACCAGACACAATACCCCAGGAGGAAACAGAGGACATGGAAAGCAACTATGAGACAAATGTAGCCACAGGTAAGCTCTATGGTTAACACAAAGACTGGAACCACTCTGGCTAACAGGATACAGGCTCTGTCAGGAACAAACATGAACAAGGCAAATACACAGTGAACAGACTCTGACTGGGACAAGCAGGCAAAACACAGTGGGAACAAAAAACAGTTTCTGCTGTGGTCTGCACTGTTCCACAATCCACCAAAGGCTGTGGTACACAAGTGATTTGTACGCCAATGCATAACAAGGACATTCCTAAATGGCAGCTTCTAAGCAGTTCCAGGCAGCAGCAGGGGCAGGGCAGAGTCAAATGCCTGATCTGCATGGTGGTGCTCACAGGTGTGTGCAGCTTCACTCTCTCACAAGTTGTGGTGCTGAGAATCAAGTTCAAAGGGCCAACTGGACCTTTCACATGGAAGCAATGGACAGCTGATTACAGGTCTTACCGACTACCAGGCAGTGCATTATTTGACCTGAAGTCCATGCAGACTGATGAACTATGGCATGCCATCCTGGAGTGGGAAGCACACAGGAGTCAGAATGGGAGTTTGGGTGTCTGTAGCTGAGGAATCTCAGGGTACAGAAAGTTAATTTACAGGGCCCCCTAGAAAAGTGTGGGGAGAGAATTAAAACATGGCAGTGGCAGGACTTATTACCTGGGATGTACTGTGAAGGGCATGTTTTGCGAGCAATGCTTGTAATTCTTGGGCCACTCGTGCTATCAATTTACAGCCTAGAAGGACTTCTTGTCACACATGCTCCTTGCAGGGATAGCTGATGTCACACGTACTGCTGTCAAGGGTCTGGTCATACATTCCTATTAACAATGCAATTGCACATCCACTGCGTCATGTATGAGACACTTTTTTTCCTTATGATTGATGGTGTCTTAGTTGTGTGTCATGTGCTGCAATGGACCATGTTGGCAACATTGATGTGTCTCATAGCTGTGGTCCTCTTATATTGCCCTTCACAAGTGAAATAAACAGGATATATGCCATTTACACTGTGTGTGATGTTGGGGGTACATTCATACCCATCAAATGTAATGTGGCTTTTTCAGTATCCTAATCTGTATTTCTGCAATGCTCCATGAGGCTAAACTCTGATTATGATTCCTAGAGATCATGTGATGCATACAAATTACCCAGAGCATGATTGAGTGATTAAGGTAGGTGTTTAATGACATATGATAACAAAGTGGTGATGGTGACTATAGTTATAAGAGGTTTTGTGCAATGTGTTGTCTCTGCCGCAATCCTGCTGCAGTGTTTGGATGGTCCCCCCCATTTTCACGGACAGCATCTTCCTCTTCCTCCTCTTCAGGCATTTGTGGGTCTGGTTCATAGAGGGGAATGTTCCTTCTTACACAAATGCTGTACATATTGCTTGATTGAGTGTTATTGATGTGATATTGGAAGATTCATCTTCCAAGTAGTACTGCCAGTTAAGGCCATGTAATTGTCACTGTGTGGTTTTAAATTGGTCCCTTGTGGCTCTGGAGTGGCATCTCTTGTTATTTGCATCTGTCATTTGTCCATAGGTGTGTATCCCATTGCCTCAGGATATCAAACATGACTACCAGTGTCCCAACCTCAGTGTCTTCCTGGCCATGTGTCAATGTAGTGGTGTATGTGTTGTGTGCCCTACAGGGTTGCTATGCTGTGTGTATAGAACTAGGTTTCTGTACTTACCAACAAGTAAGCCATTGTCATATCGTCCATCCTGGAAGTGTTGATTGATGGTGCTATGGCGGAAGATGAATGAATCATGTACACTCCCATGATATTTTGCCACGATGTTGGTGATCAATCTCCGGTGACCCACAATGGCCTGCACATTGATGGAGTATGTGTGCTACCTGTTGCGGTATAGATGCTCCGTTGCAGCAGGTGCCACAATCCATACATGTGTGCAGTCAATGGCACCAAGCACTTGTGGGAAGCCATTGATTTGATAGAAGCTGAGTTTGGTATCCTGCTGCCTCTGCTGTGTGTTGGGGATGCCGATGTGGTGGGGTGTGAGGGAGTTGATGACATCCAGTACCTTGGGAAGGAAGGCAGAGAATGAGGGATGTGAGATCCCAGCAACCAGGGCACCAGTGGTTTGAAAAGAGCCACTTGCCAACATGTGCAGGACAGCTTGCAGCTTGGTCTCTGGTGGAATGATGTGGGGTGTCTGCAAGCTGGGTGCCAACTGTGGCTCAATGTGGTACAGCAGCTGCTGCATGGCTTGCCAGTTTAGTCTGTACCTCTGGGTGATGTAATGTTCCCTGAGGCCCTGAAGGGTTGTCCTGGTCCGGAATATCCACTCCTGCCTTCGGCATTGCTTTTGGGGTCCCTGTTGGTGTGGTGGAAGCTGCTGCTGTTGCTCCTATGCTCTGTGTCCTCGTGCATGCTGGATGAATAGCACCCTCCATGTCTTCCTTTTGGAGCTCTGATGTTGCTTCTGTGGGTTTTCCTTAAGTACTGGTGTGTTTGGGCCATTTTACCACCTGCCCTGTCCCAGGCATTCGTTTTTGGTGCAAATCGGGTTGTGCACCATTGTCCGGCTCTGCCTCCCAGCCTTGCAGCATTGTTGCGCACTTGGTTAAATATGGCGCACAGGTGTTTAAGTCGTTGTTTTACGGGAACGCCTACCTTGCATCTCATTAACGCAAGGCGGTTTCATGTATTCAGAAAATGACGCACACTGAGATATTTTGACGTTAGAAGGGTCTAGCGTCAAAGTATAAATATGGTGTTAGCTTTGCACTGAATTTGCATTAAAAGAAATGACGCAATTCTGGTGCAAGCAGAGTATAAATATCGTCCTCCATTTCAAACGACAAAAAAAAGCAGAAATTAAAACAAACCTGCAAGCAAGAGATGAAGGGGAAGGGAGTACCTGGTGGTGGATGAATGAGTCGTAAGGTGGAACCAAGACTCCACTCTACAAAATTCTGCTCTGCTCTAATCTACAATACTCTACTCCAACCTACACAACTCTACTCTATGGCACTCCATACCACTCTACATCACTCCATGGCAAATTACTCCACTCTACGTCACTCCACTCTACACCAGTCCACTTTACTCCACTCTGCGCCACTCCACTCTACAACACTCTGTGATACTCTACTCCACTGCACTGTACTCTACTTCACAACCTCTAATCTTCTCCACTCTATAACACTCTGCTCCATGACACTCTACTCCACTCTATGGGACATATGTACAATAAGTAATGTTTGCGACTTCCAAAGAGTGAGAGTATTCCACTACTAGCAATTTCTACAAATTTGCATTCACAAATAGGAAATTTCCTATTTGAAAATCACACAGATGTGATTTCCAAATAGGAAATCACAATTAGGAAAAGTCCCATTGTGGATTCAGAATGATGATTTAAGAACCATGAAGTTCAGAAAGACAGGGTGTGGCCACAACTCTGAATCCTAGGAAGGTGCTGCAAGGAAGGAGTGCTCATGTCTGACTTCTGGCGGTGGAAATCTAATTTCTGAAGAACACCATCTCCAAGGAAGATGGGGACAAGGCCCCTAGCAGCAGAAAGTGCTAAGTAAAATTTTCTAAGAAGGAGCTGACGCTGTCAACAGGAGAGTTGTGGCACAAATTGTCCAGCTTTTTTTAGAAAACATAATTTTCTGTTCCTGAGGACCAGAAAACAAAAATATGAAAAAAAAATCTTGGAGAAAGTCAGCTCACTTGGTGTCACCCAGAGAGCCATACCAGAGATTAGGAAATACTGGTATGATCTAAGATCCTGCACCAAAGAGAAGGTGGCCAGAAGGATGGCTGAGACTTGTGGCACAGATGGTGGACTCTCCAAACATCCTCCTCCCATTGCAGTAGAGTCACTGATTGAGGAGACATTCACACCCGAAAGTGTGGTGAGAGTGTCAGACATTGGCACCTCCAATCCTGCAGGCTTCAGCCAAGGTAAGTCATTTTCCTATTAAATTCTTACTATAACATATTATTTGTAAGTCCTCAAGTACAACATATTAGCTAACAAAGCTCCACAGAGATGTTTGCTGTACTTTGCAGTGCATTATGGGAATCGTAGTACATTTTCAGTTGCATGGTGTACTGCATTCTGATAATAAAATTACACATATCTATGCACAATCTTTGTGTCACAAACACAGAAATCACCATTTTCAAAAATGTATCATAAACTAATTAAGCATTTATTCACAATACCTATATTCATTTGTTTTCACAGATCACACTCTGGAAATGTCTGAAACCACGGAGGCCGACAAAGCAATTGACGCACATGTGGGAATGGAGAATAGTACAATTGCTACTCCTACTCCAAATACTACATCTGAAAATGTGTCACCACTACCTGACTTTGAAGAAAGTGATGAGGAGCTCTAGCCTCAGTTCTACATCTGTGTCAGATGGATGCTGAACCATGTGAACACGCCATTAGACATCTGGAACTGATATACCTCCACCTCCAAAGCCAAGTCCTGCTGAGAAGATAACCAACATCAGAGGCCATAAAAAGTGTCTTTGTAAGACACTCAGACGTATGAGACGACTTTGATATGTTTGTGTTTTCAAACTTTGTTGCTTTGCTAAATACAATTCTATAAGGATACAGTTGAAGAAGAATCTCATTGTTACAACTCAAATAAAAGGTTAACTTTAGGTCATGCACAACATATTACCCTCATGAATGTTGTCTACTGCTTAGATGTGGTCATCGTTCTTACCTTAAAACTGGTTGTTGGTGATCTCTGTGCGTTGAGTTCGACCCTCTGCTGCACGTGTCCCATCCTGCTAAATCTGTAGTGGTAGTGGTTTATCATCCGAGTCTGATTCTGGCTCTATTTTGATGTTATGCAGACCCTTCCTTAAGGCTATTTTGTGGAGAATGGTACATGTGGCAATGATTTTATAATAGGTCTCTGGTCTGTGGAGTAGTGCTCCACTAGTTTTGGGGAGACATCTAAATCAAGACTTGAGTATTCCAAAGGTACATTCAATTATTGATTGCATTGTCGTATGTACCCTGTTGTACTGCCTTTCACTCTAATTTTTGGATGCAAGCATGGTGTCAGTATCCAAGGACGTAAGGCAAATATACTGTCTCCTTAAATAGTATGAAAAGGATCAATTATTAGGTCATTTTACTAACACACTACTGGACACTGTGTGAACTGAGGGGCATGTTTACAAGAAAGTGGTGCATCAGTGCCGATGCACCACTTTTCTTGTGTTGCCCCTGCCTCACCTAACAACGCCATGGTTGTGCTGTATTTACAATATGGCGCACCATGGCAGTCGTTAGGACAATAGGGTCAAAATTTGTGATGCTATTGTGGCGCTTTGCTGCACTAACGTCAAAAATGTTGCCCCATTTTAACGCCTGCTCTGAGCAGGCATGAAAGATAATGAACAAAATGGAGCAGTGACATGCTGTAAATTTCACTGCACCATTTTTTCGGGCCTCCCTGCGTCAGAACCCCTCCCCTCGCATACATTATGTCTGATGCAGGCATAATGTGGTGCAAGGGGTTGCAAAGTGGCACAAAGCAAGCATTGTGCCACGTTGTAAATACGGCATGGGGAAAAAGCCACCCTAGCGCCACCTTAGCGTAAAAACAAAATGGCGCTATGGTGGTGCAAGGTGGCTCTAGGGGCTTGTAAATATGCCCCTGATATTGTAATTATTTTACTAAGTATAAAGCCATCACCAAAATCACCCCGAGTTATTTATTGTACTGTGGCGGAACATGAAGGAGTCATGTGTGCTACCTGGCTTCAAGGTCAATTATGATGCATGAGGCATCACACACTACCTGTACATTGAGTGAATGTGTGTTTTTTTCTGTAAACATTAATTTGCAGAGGGGGAATATGGCAATTTGTGTGTCATGAACACAACTAATTAATTTGGCAAACTGTGCTACCCGGAAAAAACATTTGTTTGGTCTGTTATAACTATTGGGAGTATTTGGAAAATAAATATATTGGTTCACTCTGCTAACCATGATGTACAGAACCCTGTGTTAAAACCTAGAAAGAGCACTTTGTGACACTCCCCCTCCCTCTGCTATGACTCCCTTGTGACTGCCAGAACCTAATAGTGTACACAACCCAATACCTGCACAAGAGGTGTTTTTACATTGCTTCTGACTTTTGGGGTCTGTAGCTGAGGTTGTAACTCAGCAATTGAATCCAGGATTGACTCACTACTTAGTCTGTACTTCTCATATATCTTCTCCTCAGCCTGTTCAAACGGGGTAACCCTCACCCTAAATATCCTCTCCTTTCTCCTCCTCTGTTTCTGCCTACCAGTAAAAATTCTCATCCTCACCACCAAGACCTACAGATCCACCATCCTGAAAGAACCAGATGCAGTTTGGCTGACTTTTTGGAGTTTGCACCTGGTTACAACCTGATACACATTGGTGGTAATTGCATTTCCTAAATGGCCATTTTGTGACTATTCTCTATTAGGAAACCCTTTGTACATTGTACTAGCAATTCACTTGTTTGAAATCCAAATTTGCAATTTCCCATTTTGGAATTCCCAAAATGTGATTTTTATATTATGGAAATCGCAACTTGACCACCGAAAATGCCTTTCGTACTGTATATACCAAAATGGCATTTTGCATTTCCTAACAGCCTAGAATTGCAAATCACAATGTTAGAAAATGCAAAATGCCTTCGTACATATGGGCTTATGTTGCTCTGGGACACTCCATTCTATGATATTCTATTCTACGACACTCCACTCTACGACACTCTACACCACTCCACTATGCATGTTTATCAGAGAGGAAGAAACACTAAAAAGGGAAAGAAGGAGGAAAAGAAATACAGAAAAATACTGACAAAGAAAGCGGAGATAAAAACGAACCAGCAAGCGTGAGATAAAGGTATAGGGCGTGTCACGGTGGTGGAGGAATGAGGCATGAGGTGGAATGCAGCCTTGGATGTTAGCACCCATGACATTCCATTGCACTGGGTATGACCTTCTGAGAAAAATACTGGGCCCCAGAACGGATTTCATTTGCATATTAAGCACAGGTGGTGGCTCTTGTTTCCCTCCCACAACCCTCAGATGTGTTAACTGGGCAGGTGGGAGTGGCCGTGCCAGACCTTGTGGCTTCTTTGAATCCTTCCTTCAATATGAGGGGGGGAAGGGAGTGTTTTCCCCTTGGCAAGGACATGGGACAAGAACTCTAAGGTGAAATGGTGTCAGCCACATTTCCAAATAAAAGAAGAACATGAAAAAACGCATTGAGCAGAGTCGGTTTCTGAGAAAAATGTATCAGAGATACCCAGTAGTCCATTAAATTGCTCCCAGGAGTGCCGAAGATGCATTCTGTTTACCGAACGCAGGGCACGAGGCGAAAGTACTTTAGTCTGAGATGCGATGATTTTCGGCTTAGACATGAACAGGTGGAAGCACACACCATGACGGGTTTACATCTCGCAGTAAATATCCCATCTGCTCCATTGTTCGATGTCACGCAATTTAAGCACAAGTCAAAAGGGTTAGAGCCTGTTTATACCTTTTGGACGGCTCATACAATTGGCTTACACTTCCATTTTGTTTTCTATTCGCTGCTAAAAGGTGGCCATTTGGTCGTGACGCAGGACAATGGACCCACACTAAACTGCTCACTGGTGATATCGTTAGGATGTTAACAGGTATACACGCTAGAGTAATCGCGCGAGTCAAGATCGAACTCTTTATTGGGCAAGTTGCCAGCTGGGTTTCCATCACCGGCACATAGACATGAACAGCTATCTCTCTTCATAAAGTTACAAAATACCTGAAAATTATATGGATGAAGTGGCCAGCAGTTAATGGAAAAAGTACAGCACGAGTTTCAGATCTGGCACAACTTCAGGCACCTTTTGCGAAAACACGTCACTGAAGTCCATGCCATTCATAACATTTGGAAGTTGTGCTGCTTTTTGGAAGCCTATATAGTCCCTTGGCCGAATATTTAGGATCCAATAACTTTAATGGCAACAAAAAGTTGAAGTCATCGATTTAGTACGTTGCAAGGTGCAATTTACCTGATTTACAGATGTAAAATTAGAACGCAAAAAACAGGAGACAACGCTGATGATGAGTTTCATAATTTCATATTTTGGTAGGTTGAGTAGTGTGTAAGGTAAGTCTGTAAGTACTTCAAAAGCTTTCAAACCGGAAATCATAATTTAAACACAATACAAAGCATGGATTGCCTTGCAGTCCCCGACTCTTGTTTGTGATATCTGAGATTTTATGTAAGATTTAAAACATTCGAAACAAAGGTTTAAATAAAGCACTTGGTCTGGGTGGAGGGGGCACGGTGCTTTAACCCACATCTCGGCTTCGTGTTGTTTAGGGATAAAGTTGAGTTTAAAACATATACTCCCATATTTATACTCTGTTTGCGCATGATTTGTGTCATTTTATTTTACGCAAATCCAGCGCAAACTTAACTCCATATTTATATTTTGGTGCTAGACATGTCTAGCGCCAAAGTATTGGAGTTAACGTCATTTTTTCCCTGCGGAAAACTACCTTGCGTCAATGAGATTCAAGGTAGGCGTTCCCCCGCAAAAAGTGACTTAAAGCCCCTAGCACCTTATTTATCTTCCCGTGCAAAAATTACGCACGGGAGAAGAAGGGCCTGCTTAGTGCCATTATTTAACACCTGGGTATGGGCATGAGTAAGTGGACCTGTAGGCACTTTTCCATGGTCAGAGACCATGGAAATTGCCCACAGGTGCCCTTCCCTGGCCCCAGGGACACCCCCACCCACCCCTACTCACACCAGGAGGTCACCCACCGATGGAGGACCAATCCGAAGGTAAGTCCGGTCAGGTATTGTTTTTTCCTGTTCAACGCCGCTCGGGGGCCCTGACTTGGGGTCCCTGTACGGCACCGGCCCCAGTGGTCATGCCCAGGGGACATTCGTCACCTGGGCATCGCCATTGGGGTGGTGGGCATGGCTCCTGTCGTTACTAAGACAGGAGACATGTCCATGGGGCTTGTGCGCCAGAAAATAACGCTACACTGCTTACAGGCAATTTTTTTGCCTCTAAACAGTGTAGCACCATAATTTGGCGCACAAGCCCTGGTTCCTCCTACGCCTCCCAGGCCCTGTTTGCATCCTTTCAAAGGACGCTAACACAGCCTTAGCGCCGGCTAGCGCCATTCCTTAAATATGGCACCCGGCCAGTGTCTAGGAATGGCGCTAGCCAGCGCTATACTTTTTTGTCACAAACCTGCGCTAACACGGGTTTGCAACAAAAAGTATAAATCTGCCCCTTAGTAGCTGGAGTACCACTTTATACATTACTGTTTTTTTAGTTAGCACCAATTTTGCTGGCTGGGACTTTAGGTTTACTTTTCCCATTATATTTGTGTGTGCCTACAGAGAAACACATATAAAGATGTGTTGCCATCAAATCCCGTACTAGATTGAAGTGCTTCTAATGGCATGGGTCCATTTTACACCTTTGTATTGGTAGCAGAATGTTTAACCGTGACAAGGTATGTTTTGCTGGTACATCCTTACATTTCGACGTACTTCTTAGCACTACCGATGAGTCAGAGCGGTATCATGATTGAAAAAGGCACAGTGGAACGCAGGAATATGGTTGTTTTGCATGAACGAATGTTACAAAAGTAGGCTTTTAATATCGAAAGCTAAAGGAGCAGATTTGCTTACGTTAGTAGTAGAGCTGCAAGACTTGGCCCATAGTGCAGCATCCTTACCTCAAAAACCTCCGAAGTGGAACAGTGAGCCCCCTGTATTTTCTAAAAATCTAAATCGGTTTATCTCTTCCCCTTATCAGCACCTCATGAAGAAAAACCTTTGCTTTCAAGTGTCTAGGTGTCCACTTGATAAGGGTCTACAGTAATGCAGTAAACTATCCCTAGACTCCTATCTATTATTCCTTGACACCGCCTCTAGTAGAGGGTGAAAGCTGGTGTTGCACTATGAGAAGATGTGATAATAGGAGGGAGAAGGTGGATCTGACTAAGGGAAGTAAATCACTTAAGAACACTGTTTGAGGAATCAACTGTTACATCTATGGGAGAAGTCTTTGTCCTGTGGACAACTTTTTATGGATAGCCCACACCCGACACACACACAAGCCTCATTAGGAGTACAGAAGCTATTTGCTTTAAATCTAGCTCACTTAGGGCCATATTTATACTTTTTGACGCAACACTGCGCTAACGCAGTGTTGCGTCAAAAAAATTTGCGCCGGCTAACGCCATTTTGAAGCGCCATGCGGGCGCCGTATTTAATCAATGACGTTAGCCGGCGTTAGCCGGTGGCGCTGCCTGGTGTGCGTGGAAAAAAACGCCGTACACCAGGCAGCGCCGGCGTAGGGGGATATGGAGCTTGGGCACCAAAAAATGGGGCAAGTCAGGCTGAGGCAATTTTTTCGCCTCAACCCGATTTGCACCATTTTTTTCAACTCCCAACCCCCATAGAAATGACTCTTGTCTTAGCAAAGACAGGAGTCATGCCCCCTTGCCCAATGGCCATGCCCAGGGGACTTCTGTCCCCTGGGCATGGTCATTGGGCATAGTGGCATGTAGGGGGGCACAAATCAGGCCCCCCATGCCACAAAAAAAATAAAATAAAAACACTTACCTGAACTTACCTTAATGTCCCTGGGATGGGTCCCTCCAGCCTTGGATGTCCTCCTGGGGTGGGCAAGGGTGACAGGGGGTGTCCCTGGGGGCATGGGAGGGCACCTCTGGGCTCCTTCAGAGCCCACAGGTCCCTTAACGCCTGCCTTTTCCAGGCGCTAAAAAACGGCGCAAAAGCGGGCGTACGTCATTTTTTTGGACCCGCCCACTCCCGGGTGTGAATTTTGCCCAGGAGTGTAAATACGGCGCACATGCCTCGGAGTCAATTTTTTAGACGGGAACGCCTACCTTGCATCTCATTAACGCAAAGTAGGTGTCCACGCTAAAAAATTACGCAAACTCCATGGACTTTGGCGCTAGACGCGTCTAACGCCAAAGTATAAATATGGAGTTAGTTTTGCGTCGGAATTGCGTAAAAAAAAACGACGCAATTCCGGCGCAAACAGAGTATAAATATGCCCCTAAATACTAGAATATATACACACTCATTGAATGATGTTATCAGTGAGTTCATCTACGATGCCATTTGTGATGTCATCAATGATGTTTTTGAACATGTCACCATGAGTGATGTAATTTGTGAAATCATAAGCGGTGCATGGCAGGGGCAAAGCCCATAGCTATCTGAGAAAAGTATAATTGGTGCATTTCAGTGTTCTTTTTTTAGTTTAAAATGGTATTTTTAACTGACATTTTCACCTGACTATAATGCCACTAACTCACAAACACACACACATGCACACACACATATAGGCCCCTGGTGGTTGGTGATAAAGCGGCAGTAATACTGTCAACAGGCCGGCGGTAATTTTTTTTTAATTATGACCACAGCAGAAACCGCTCAGACAGACTGCCACTTTAACACTCCGACCGCCACGGCAGTAGCAACAAGCACCACGGCGGTAACCGCCAACAGCCAGGCGGAAGACAATGCACCACGCATAGGGGGTCATTCTGACCCTGGCGGCCGGTGGCCGCCAGGGCCACCGACCACGGGAGCACTGCCAACAGGCTGGCGGTGCTCCCACGAGCATTCTAACCGCGGCGGTTCAGCCGCGGTCAGAAGCGGCAAGTCGGCGGGCTCCCGCCGACTTACCGCTGCTCGGGGGAATCCTTCATGGCGGTGGAGCGCGCTCCGCCGCCATGAGGATTCTGACAGCCCCTACCGCCATCCTGTTCATGGCGGGAAACCCGCCATGAACAGGATGGCGGTAGGGGGTGCCAAGGGGCCCCCGTAAGAGGGCCCCGCAAAGTATTTCAGTGTCTGCCATGCAGACACTGAAATACGCGACGGGTGCAAACTGCAACCGTCGCACCCCTGCAACTACGCCGGCTCAATTCTGAGCCGGCGTCCTCGTTGCAGGGGCATTTCCTCTGGGCCGGCGGGCGCTCTTTTGGAGAGCGCCCGCCGGCCCAGAGGAAATGTTAGAATGGCCGCCGCGGTCTTGTGACCGCGGTGCGGTCATTTGGCGGCGGAACCTTGGCGGACGGCGGAGCCCGTCCGCCAAGGTTCCGCCGCCAAATGACCGCACCGCGGTCACAAGACCGCGGCGGCCATTCTAACATTTCCTCTGGGCCGGCGGGCGCTCTTTTGGAGAGCGCCCGCCGGCCCAGAGGAAATGTTAGAATGGCCGCCGCGGTCTTGTGACCGCGGTGCGGTCATTTGGCGGCGGAACCTTGGCGGACGGCCTCCGCCGTCCGCCAAGGTTATAATCAGGCCCATAGTGTTATAACAGGCCTATTCGTCACCTTTTTCGGGGCGGTACCAATGACATCAAAAGCACGGCGGAAACAGAAAACAGAAGTCAAAGGACTCACCTCTGGACACTCAGGGAACAACCACAATGCCATGGAGCCAGAGTTGCACATTTTCCCCATGCTCATATACTTCTTCCTGCATTACGAGCAGCAACGCCGGTGAAGACGACCACGGTGAGTACTGCCGCCTAGCACACAAGGGAGGGGGGAGGAAAAAGAGAGTGACACACACACACACACACACACACACACCCACCACCAACACCATACACACAACCAGATGCAGTAACATTACATATTCACCCCCTACCCCTCAGGAATGATGCAAGGACAAAAATATTCGAAGAAAGTGAGTGTAGTATGATAAAATAACATGAATTAGTGCATCAAAATACAAACGTAAATACATATCTACAAATGTACGTACAGTGCGCAGTCCTCAATGTCTGTGGGCCACAGGGCCACAACACATAGGCCAAGGCCCCACCTCACTCCTGCAACAACACGGAGAGAACACTGCAGGGGCATCAGGTCGAAAATGCATAGACACCTCAGGGGGACGGGGAATGGGGGGCACCTCAGCCGGAAGATGGTACAATGCCACTGGTCCTGGAGGAGGCAACATGCCCTGTGCTTGGTCCTGGGGAGTGCAAGGCCACAGTCTCTCAAGTGGGTGGTTTGATCACTGATTGGTCCTGCGAGTGCAAAGCCACAGTCTCTCAAGTGGGTGGTTTGCCCACTGCTTGGTCCTGGGTAGTGCAAAGAAAGCCACAGTTTCTCAAGTGGGTGGTTTGCCCACTGCTTGGTCCTGGGGAGTGCAAAGCCACAGTATCTCTAGTGGATGGCTTCTCCACTGGTTCTGGAGGGGGCATTGTGCCCAGTGTGCTTCATCCTGGCAAGGATGGGGTGAGTGATGGCTTCTTCCACTGGTTCTGGAGTGGGCATTGTGCCCTGTGATGCAGATATTGGGGAGTGCGAGGTCACAGGCTCTCACCTGGGTGTCACACCTACAGGGTTTGCAGGGTCCAGGGCGCAGTACAGCCCATGGAGGCAAGACTACACACTGCCCACCAGCGGTAACGGCTGCTCAGTGGTGGTAGTGGCGATGCTGGTGTATGGGCTGGCAGTGGTGGGGGGAGGCTCCAGCCCTTCCCCTGCAGCCTCGGACGGCTGCCCATTGGGCTGCTGCTGCTGGCAGTGGTACTGGTGGCGGTGCTGGCAGTGGTGGGGGGAGGCTCCAGCCCTTCCCCTGCAGCCTCGGACAATTGCCCACTGAGGCTGCTGCTGCTGGTGGCGGTGCAGGTGTCTGTGCTGGCAGTGGTGCTGGTGGTGGTGGTGGTGCTGGTGGCAGTGCTGGGGCTGCTGCTGCTGGTGGCAGTGCTGGCAGTGGTGGGGGAGGCTCCAGCCCTTCCCCTGCAGCCTCGGACGGCAGCTCACTGAAGCTGCTGCTGGTGGTGCAGGTGTCGGTGCTGGCAGTGGTGCTGGTGGCGGTGCTGGGGCTGCTGCTGGTGGCGGTACTGGCAGTGGTGGGAGAGGCTCCAGCCCTTCCCCTACAGCCTCAGACGGCTGCCCACTGGGGCTACTGCTGCTGGTGGCGGTGCAGGTGTTGGTGCTGGTGGCAGTGCTGGGGCTGCTGCTGCAGGTGGCGGTGCTGGCAGTGGTGGAGGGAGGCTCCAACCCTTCCCCTGCAGCCTTGGATAGCTGAACCGCCATGGTTGGTGGTGGGGGCTCTGAATGAGTCCCAGCAACAGGCCTCCTGTCCTTCCTGCTTGCTGGTGCTGGCCCCTTGCCCTTCACTTTTGCAGCTGGTGGTGCCTCCTTGCCCTTCCCTTTCGCTGCTGGTGGTGCCTCCTTGCCCTTCCCATTTGCAGCTAGTGGTGCCTCCTTGCCCGTCCCTTTGGCAGCTGGTGGTGCCTCCTTGCCCTTCCCTTTGGCAGCTGGTGGTGCCTCCTTGCCCTTCCCTTTGGCAGCTGGTGGTGCCTCCTTGCCCTTCCTTGATGCACCTGGTGCATGCACAATTCCACTACTGCTGGCTTGTTCCCGGGATCCTCTCCCACAGATACTACTGTGGCCGTGGACTCGGTGGCTGAGGTTCTCGTCTGGGTTCTGACCACCCTGGCCCGACATTAAGGACGGGGTGGGGGAGTGGTAGGGAAGAGGTCAACGGTGGAGAGGAAAAGCTTCTTAGGGACATTGAGGCGGGAAGAGGGTGAAGGTTTGGGAGTAGAGGAAGAGGAAGTGGTTGTAGGAGGTGTGTGCTGTGTTTGGGTGCAGGTGCATGGGCTGGATGCTGTTGTGAAGTGGATGGCTGTTGGGTGTCTGAGTGCTTGTGTGTGTGTACTTTGGGAGGAGGGGGCACAGACACAGTGGGAGAGGACACAGGGGACGTGTGCATGGATGTAGTGGTGGTGCCTGCCAGTGAGGGGTGTGTAGTGATAGGCGTGCTAGTGATGGAGGTAGTGGATGAGGATGTAGTGCATGCAGGTGTGTGTAGATGCTACTAGGAGAGAGGTGGAGGAGAAGGAGGAGGGAGACACAGTGGAGGCAGTGGATGTTGGTATGTCTGCATCGGGATCGTGTTAATGTGAGTTCCTCTGGGTTGATGTGTGGTGCTTATGTTTGCCTGAACCACTCTAGTGTGTTGTCCTGGGTGCATGCTGGTCTGCCTGTGTGTTTGTAATAGGTTGGAGTTGAGGGGAATGGGATTGGGTAGAGGAAGTTGGAGGGGGGAGGCTAGAAACAGGGACAATGGCTGCCATCAGAGAGGAGGCCAGAGCCTGGATTGATCTCTGTTGGGTCGCCATGTCAGAGTGAATGCCCTCCAGCAAAGCATTTGTTTCTTGCAAATGGGCTACCAGCCCCTGGTTGGCATTCACAATGGTTGACTGTCCAACAGAGATGGATCACAGGAGGTCAATAGCCTCCTCACTCAGGGCAGCAGGGCTGACTGGGGAAGGGCCTGAGGTGCCTGGGGCGAAGGAGATGCCCACCCTCCGGGTGAACGGGCACGGGAAACTCGCTGAGGGGGCTGCTGGGAGGGCAGTGCTGGTACGGGGTGGCGGTTGTACCTGTAGTTGGGGTGGCCACAGAGGTATCCGCCACCACCAGGGAGCTTCCATCGGAGGAGGTATCACTGTCCGAATTGTCCCCTCCTGTCTCCGCCGTGGTGCCACTGCCAGTATGCGGGCTATCAAGGGGGGGTCAGGGTTCGACGGGCACCCCTTCCTCATTGGAAGGCCATCCCCAGCTGGGCCTCTGCCTTCTTCCTTGCCCAGCGTCTCAGGTCCTCCCACCATTTGCGACAGTGGGTGCTCCGCCTGCCATAGACCCCCAGGGTCCGCACGTCCTTGGCATTCATGACCCAGGCATCGTGCTCACAGTGTACTCACCTGTTGGTCTGGAGGCCCATACAGCATTCGGTACTGGGGTAGGACCCCATCCACCAGTCTCTCCAACTCCACAGCGGTGAAGGCAGGGGCCCTTTCCCCAGTGACACGAGCCATGGTTGGTTCCAGACACAGGTCACAGCAGCACTTGCAGTGTAGGTCCTCTCCTGTTGAAGGTCAGATAGCAAGTGAGTGAACAGATAGAAAATGTTGGTCACGTCCGCGGCGGTGTGTACCGTAACCGCCGGTGTACATCACCATTGTTCACTGTAACCCATAGGGCCCAATGGAATCCAATGAGGAGTTGCATGGCGGTTTTCGACCGCCTCCCACAACGACGCACAATGTCAGCGGAATTACATAATTTCCACATGTCCCTCCATACAGGACAGTCGGACGCCATTTCAGGGGGGAGGGCAGGTCATTGCACCTAACTGTGTCACCATTTGGGCCTATACAACAATCTTGTGTAACAGTCACAACATGCAATGCAGTGTAGTGTTTTGAAACATGGGATACTGACCAGCTACTCACCGTTTGCCCCCTAAATTGCAACCACTGCAGATGAATCGGAGATGGAGACATCCCCCCGTGTACAGGCCCCTGGTGGACTTGGCAACAATGGAGGACAGGCACATAATCCTCACGTACAGACTTGGCAGGGCCACAGTCACAGAGCTGTGTGCCCAATTGGAACCTGACCTGATATCTGCTATCCGTCACACCACTGGGATCCCCCCTCTTGTGCAAGTTTTATCAATGCTCCATTTCCTGGCAAGTGGCTCCTTCCAAGTGACAGTGGGCTTAGCAGCAGGAATGTCTCAGCCAATGTTCTCAATAGTCCTGACCACAGTGTTGTCTGCCCTGATTAAACACATGCACAGCTACATCGTTTTCCCTGAGGTATAGGATTTGGCCACAGTGAAAGCAGATTTCTATGAAATGGGACATATCCCCAACATTATTGGGGCAATAGATGGTACACATATTGCATTTGTCCCCCCGCGGAGAAATGAACTGGTGTTCAGAAAACGAAAGAGCTTTCACTCCATGAATGTGCAGATAGTGTGCCTGGTGGACCAGTACATTTCCCATGTCAATGCAAAGTATCCTGGATCTGTGCATGATGCCTTTATCCTGAGGAATAGCAGCGTCTCACATATGAAGGCTCAACTCCGGAGGCACCGGGTGTGGCTAACTGGTGAGCCCTAGTTCCCACCCAGTAGATGTTGGTGTATGGGTATGGTGTGGGCCCTAAGGGTTAGTGTGTGTCTAATATTTGTCCCTCAATATTTGCAGGTGACTCTGGTTACCCCAACCTTTCATGGCTACTGACCCCTGTGAGGAATCCCAGGAAAAGGGCAGAGGAACGTTACAATGAGGCACATGGGCAAACAGGAATAATAATAGAAAGGACATTCAGCCTCCTGAAGGCCAGGTTTCGTTGCCTTCATCTAACAGGTGGATCCCTGTACTACTCACCCAAGAAGGTGTGCCAGACCATCGTGGCATGCTATATGTTGCAAAAGCTTGCCTTACGTCACCAGGTGCCTTTTCTGCAGGAGGATGAGGCTGGAGATGGGCGTGTGGCAGCAGTGGACCCTGTGGACAGTGAAGATGAGGAGGCAGAGGATGAGGATGAGGACAACAGAAGTGCTATTATAAGACAGTATGTCCAATGACACACAGGTAGGACACTGTAATTACACTTTACCTTGACAGTTTTGTATTTGACATTGTCACTGGCAGGCTGAATTTCCCACTTCTATGGCCACTTACTGTACCCTTTGGCATCTCTACTTTCAGGTATTTGTTTCCCACTATCCCTCCTGGTGTGTTGACTGCAGCCAACTACAGGTCATTCCTATGTATACAATACTGTACAGTTATATTGCAATGTTTAAAGCTTGTTAAATGAATACATGGTTAAATGATTTGACAGACTCCATACATGTAGTTTTTTCAAATTGTGTTTATTTCAGTGCTAATGATTAGAGGGGGATGTGTAATGGGCTGGGGTTGTGATGGAGGAAAGTCCAGGTTGTAGTCCAGTCTATTTGTATCACAGGTGCATTGTCCAAGGTGGCTTAGGAAGTGGAGCAATGGCAGTTCAAGGTGGACAGGGTGACAGAGTGGGAAACAAGGGTAACATTCAGGAGAGTCTTATTTCCTGGCGGGGGTCTTGGCAATGTTCTCTGGCTTCTGCCTGGATCGCAGGGACTGTTTGGGGGGTGGTTCTCCTTCTGTGGGGGTGGGGTGCTGGTGGCCTGTTGGTCCTGTGGTGGGGTCTCCTGTCCACTAGCGGCAGCAGAGGTGGAAGGCTGTTCATCTGTTTGGCAGGTGTCAGGGGCCCGGTGGTGTGCCACTATCTCCCTCATGGTGTTGGCCATGTCAGCCAGTACCCCTGCAATGGTGACCAAGGTTGTGTTTATGTCCTTCAAGTCCTCCCTGACCCCCAGGTACTGCCCCTCCTGCAGCCGCTGAGTCTCCTGCAACTTGTCTAGTATCCGGCCCATTGTCTCCTGGGAATGGTGGTATGCTCCCAGGATGTTGGTGAGTGCCTCCTGGAGAGTCGGTTCCCTGGGCCTGTCCTTCCCCTGTCGCACAGCAGTCTTCCCAGCTTCCCTGTTGTCCTGTGCCTCTGTCCCCTGAACCGTGTGCCCACTGCCACTGACCCCCGATCCCTCATCGGCCTGGGGTCCCTGCAGTGGTGGGCACACTGCTGATTGATGTGTCCTGGGGACAGAGGTATAGGCCCACTGGGTGGGTACTGTGCTGGTGTTTCCTGAGGAGGCAGGCTCTGTGATGGTATGGGACTGTGCCTGGGTAACCGACTGTCCGGAGATCCCTGATGGGCCAGGTTGGTCATCCAGATCTAGGCGTCCAGAGCTGCTGTCATCACCGTGGGCCTCTTCTGGGGGTGGACTGGAAGTTGCTGGCACCTCCTCTCCGGTGACGTTGGGTGGGGGACCTGTGTGGATGTAAATGCAGTGTAATTGTTTCTGTGTGTGCCATCTTGTGCATGGGTGTGTTGCCATGTATGGTTGTTATTGCCCTGGCAGATTTGTCTTTGAGTTAGTAGCTATTTGGTGGGCTAGGTGATTCTCTCCAGTGTGCATGCAGTGTTGATAGGTGTCCATGCAGGTCTGTTAGGGGTGTCCATGCATTGGTGTTACATGCAAGGCTTGGTATTGGGATGAGTGGGTTGTGATGGTGGGGTATGTGGGAGGTAATGAAGTGATGGGAGTGAAGTTGAGGGTGGGGGTTTGTGATGCCATGCAGGTAGAGGGGGTGATAGTAATAGAGAATTAACTTACCAGAGTCCAGTCCTCCTTCTACTCCTGCCAGGCCCTCAGGATGCACGATCGCCAAGACTTGCTCCTCCCATGTTGTTAGTTGTGGGGGAGGAGGTGGGGGTCCATCGCCAGTCCTCTGTACAGCTAGTTGGTGTCTTGCTGCTGTGAAACGTACCTTCCCCTGTAGGTCATTCCACCTCTTCCTGATGTCGTCCCTTATTCTGGGGTGCTGTCCCACAGTGTTGACCCTGTCCACGATGTCCGCCATAGCTCCATCTTCCTAGCAATGGACATCTGCTGCACCTGTGATCCGAATGGCTGTGGCTCCACCCAGATGATTTCCTGCACCATGACCCTTAGCTCCTCCTCTGAGAACCTGGGGTGTTGTTGCGGTGCCATGGGTGTATTGTGAGTGGAGTGGGTGAGGGTGTGTGGGGTGCTGTGTTGGTTTGTGTGATGTGGGGTGCGTGGATGGTGTATAGGTGATGGTGGTGTTTGTCTGTGGTCTTGTCTGTGGTTTTGCTATCTCTATTGTGGCACTTGTTTGTAATGGTAAAGGGTTGTGGATAGTGTGGGTGTGTTTTTTATAGTGATGTGGGTGTGTGGGTGTTGTGTGTGTATGTGTGCCAGGTGTGTGTTGTTCAAATTGTCCAATTTGGTGTTATTTTGTTTGAGTGTGTGTATTTTGAGCGCGGTATGTACCGCCAATGGTTTAGCACCATTGAATGTCCGCCACAGGGATTCGTGGGTCATAATGCTGTGGGTGTAGTTCTGTTGGCGTAAGGGTGTGGGTTTGGATACCGCCAGTTTATCACTGACCTTTGGGCTGGTGGACTTGTGTGTGTGGCTGTATAGTGACGGATTGCTATGTGTGGGTCAGAATATGGGTGGCGGAAATCCGCTGCAGCGGCGGTATGTTGGCAGCAGTTAGCATGGCAGTAAATGTGATTTACCGCCAATGTCATAATGAGGGCCATAGTCTCTTGGGATTTTTACAGCGGTCTTTAAGCATAGAATTAGCAAGTGTCATCCTTGCCAACTGAAAAATAACAAAAGCCTTTTACCACTCCGGGCACAGCTTTGGATTGATAAAATACAATCCAAGGCAACCTCGAATAAATAAAAAGCAAACCCTGACATGTGTTTTGCTGTCCTGGCAGCTCTTCAGAGAGGTATAGGTTTGTCCAGATACAAGTGAGCACCCTGGATAGATTAAAACAATACCCCTTCATGCTTAGTGCCGCATAGATTATGCAAAAAAGGCAGTGATGAACTCTGTGTAGTTCCCAAGTTTAGATGTAGATATAGAGCACTCTACAATACCGGCAACACTCTATGGGGCATATTTATACTCTGTTTGTGCCGAATTGTCGTAATTTTTTTTACGCTAATGCAGTGCAAACTCAACTTCATATTTATATTTTGATGCTAGACCCATCGAGTGCAAAATATTGGTGTTAACATAATTTTTGGGATGCGTGAAACCTCCTTGCATCAATGAGATGCAAGGTAGGCGTTCCCGTCCAAAAAATGACTCTAAGCCCCAGCGCCATATTTATCCACCTGGGCAAAAAAGACGCACAGCTGAGAGGCGGAACCAAAAAATGATGTTAACTCTGATTTGCGTCAAAATTTAACGCCTGGGTCAGGGCAGGCGTTAAAATGAGGCAAACTCATCACTACTTAAGGAAAACACACAGAAGCAACATTACTAACCCACAGGAGAAGATGGAGGTGATACTGATCCAGCTTGCGAGATGACACAGAGGACAGCAACAACTACAGCAATCACCACCACCACAATGCGGCCCACAAAGGCAACGCAGAAGGCAGGAGAGGGTCTTCAGAACCAAGATACGCCTCCTTAGCCTCAGGGACAAGGAATTCATCAGGTCCTATAGACTGAACCGGCAAGCCATACTACACCTGCTGCCCCACATCGAGCCACAAATTACAGCCAGCCTACAGACCCAACACAACATACCACCTGTGACAAAGCTGCTAGCTGTCCTACACATGCTGGCAAGTGGCTCATTCCAAATAACGGGTGCTCTGGCTGCTGGCGTCTCGCAGCCGTCATTCTCTGCATTCCTGCCAAAGGTGTTAGATGCTATAATCTCCCTGACACCCGCCACATCAGCTTCCCCAACACCATGCAAAAGCAGCAGGAAACAAAACAGGGGTTCTACCAAATCCATGGCTTCCCGCATGTGCTTGCCGCAATTGACTGCACCCATGCCTGGCTCTTACCACCTGCAGCAACCAAGCACTAATATCGGAATCGCAAGCACACACATTTCATTATTGTGCAGGGCATCGTGGACCACCAGAGACTATTCATAAACATTTTGGCCAAGTATCCTGGGAGTGTCCATGACGCATTTATATTCCAGCACAGCAGGATCAATGAACAATTCCAGGATGGACAATATGTAAATGGCCTACGTGTGGGTAAGTCAACAAACCTAGCAATATACACACAACACACCAACCCTGTAGGACACACAAGACATACACCACAACATTAACACATGGCCAGGGTAACACAGATGTACAGGTAACAACACATATGCACCATGCTGTAGTACAACACATTCAGGACACACCACAAACACATACACCCACATGTACGTAACACACCCACTACTTGATCGCCACACCATGTGAAGGACAGGTGCAGACATGTACTCTTTGCTAACAGAAGAACTACACATACCACTACAAGTGCCCACAGGTTGCCTACTACATACACTTCACACAGTACACCAAACAAAGAATAGCACAGCCATGTCAATGGCATACAACATGCTCATGTCACGTAAGTCTCATTTAGGCACAGATCCCTCAAATCATGCCGTGTAAGTCACTGCCAGAACAAACATCAAATGCCAGACAAACAACTGCTACCTATACCAACTACATCTCATCAACACATACCTGACTTACCTATAGTGTGCATAGACATCTGCCTGACTCATTGGCTCACACACATAGGAATACAAGATCAATGCCCATCACATACCATGTGCCAGATTTCTGAGAAGTGGCACCACACCTACTGTAGTGCTACCTCACATGCACCACTTACTGACCCACAACACCATCATGTCTGTACCATAAACAGTAAACATATACATAGCCCACCATGGGGCAGAGTTACTGTCAGACAGTGCAGATCATGGGCGTCATAGTGGGACCTTGTAGGAGGATACAGGACTTCCCTGACCTCACATGCACTGTGCCAAGGGACACATTTGCTAAGTAGCTGAGCTCCATCCCATAGCCTGCACTGTGCATGTGTTGACAATATAAATGCTGAATCGTGTTGGAAGATAGGAGAGACACTGGTAGTTATGTTGATCATTCAGAAACAATGGGATACACAACCTTGGACACCTGATGGCTGCCACAAGCATTAGCTGGACTTTGCATCACAAGAGATCTATGTAAAAGCCCACAGTGCCATTTTCATGGCCTGCACTGGATGTTCAAGTTGGCAGATGACCATTTTTAATAACTTGAAGCCACATTGTAAATCGGCCACCCTCCCATGCAGTAGGTAGCGTGGAAGGGGCGTGCAATGTCTTGCTGCGGGTCTGTCACCACAAGATACATAGCATGATGATTCTGACTGAGATGTAGGTGTCACCTAAAACCTGAGGCAGTGCCAACATCAAACACCACCCCAGGGGTGCTGTTTGCTGGTTGCAATAAGGAAGTAGACTGTGCTTTGAACTCATTAGAATGCGCCACCAATGCATGCTGCATACTGCTGCACACTCAGAAAGAGCCAATTGTCCATCAAAACAGCAGATGTATAGGATGGTGTCCCTTCATGCACAGATACATCCACCTCCACAGGGCAGCTAGCCAAGTACCCTCGTGCAAGGTTGGTAGTGTAGGTGCATGGCTGAATTTGAGCTACTGGTGCAGGGGACAACAAAGGGTTGCCTAGTAACATGTCACACATGGGGCATTCTTGCATAGTCAAAATGTTGCAGGACAGTGCTGCCAATGTTGGAGACGTGTTGTGCGTTGTCACTTAGCCATTTCAATGTGCCTAGGGGTCGCACATCATCTGCAATGACACATGTCAAAATGGATGGGATGTCCAGGCTCTGTAGTGCTACCACATTGCCAGCACATCTGACCCCATTGTGTTGTGAGGATGTGTCATGTCCCTTCTAGTGATAGCACACTGATACAATGGTGCACTACACAACACATGGTACATACATACTGACAATCAGTTAGGAATCAAAATCGGATATCCCAGGTCCTTAAGGCAAACTCAAGATTGTCATGTCCAACAACCCAGTGCTAAGAAGACCTTACACAAGGCCAGGAACTCACACCTTACCACAAACACATATGAGTCATAACCAACTCAAAATATAAACTGCCCTGCTACATGACAAACCTGTTGCAAGCCTCAACAACAACTCATTCCTTTGATCTTCTGCAGCGGATCAGGGTTATGGCATACAGCCATGGTTAATGACTCCATTTACCAACTCAAACACAGCAGCAGAGCGTGCATATAATATCGGAAGATATGGAATATTGTGGAGAGGACATTTGGGCCCATATTTATACTTTTTTAGCACCACATTTGCGTCGTTTTTTTACACAAAATTGGCGCAAACTTACAAAATACAATTGTATTTTAAAAGTTTCTGCTGTTTTTGCATCAAAAAATGACACAAATGCAGCGCTAAAAAAGTATAAATATGGGCCTTGGTGTCCTGAAGTCAAGATTCAGGTACCTGGACATCACAGGAGGCAGCCTCCTATATGCCCCACACATAGTCTGCAAGATCATAATGACATATGCTTTCCTGCACAACATATGTGTGCGGAAGAACGTCCCCTTGTAGGAGCCGGTTGATGACCTGCCTGAGCAGAAGGATGGTGGTGAAGAAAATGAGGGGAAACAGCACAACACAGCTGCTGTGATGCACTGCAGACTGCACATAGTTGATAACCTCTTCACTTAAAAATCAATTTACTTACCATGTACATTTTGGCAATAAACACCTCACTTATTCAAACAATCCTGCTTTGGTATCTTCAATCTCCACAACATATACCTAAGGATTGTGACTCTAACCTCAGGGAGCATGTTGCAAATGCTAATCTGAAAAGTACTGTTGCAACATCACATGTGATACATAAGACATCACAAATAGCCTCATCACTTGAATGTGACAATTGAATGAAACACTCTATGGACCACAACATATGAACTACATCCACATTGAAGACTTGTTCATCAACATTTCCAAATGGGAGGTAAACAAGGGGCCCACACATGAGGCAGTGGATGTCAAAATTGAGAAATACAGTAATGTTGGAATAGAACACTGTCACAACTCAGTGTGAGAGTTACAGTGGCTGCATGGAGGGACATCATTGGTAACAATAGTAATCATGATTAGCCCAGATATGACAAGCAATAGAAGGATTTGGGGCTGTGCAGCACATCCATGGTAATCAGTCCTGCCACTACCAGGGGGCCCAATCCTGCACACAGGTTACACATGACCTCACACCTAGCACAGACACGTCTGTGGAATGCACATCAGAAGGGATGTGAACCTATGCAGCTAGGGCTGCAGGTCCACCACACAAAAACAAGAACCATTGCTAAATGTAATGAGTTTAATCAAACATTTATGGACAAAACATAATCTGGGAGGAATGTAGGCAGAGTGTGTCAATCACACTATGTACCTAAGATGTTCACATCAGACATATGTGTAGTCCACACACAAGTCACCATAAACTCAAAATCTACATACGGAGACAGTTGTTGGGTTACATTTCCTAGGTAGCATTGATCAGCCATCATCAACAATGCCTGAGCTGTGTATGTCATCATAAATGTTATGCTCTGTAACACAACTACACACATCAAATAAGTAAACACAATTCACAATCACAAACCAGAACAATTGCATTATACTGACTCCCATACATATGTGGATACACTGTTGTCACACACGCATGCTGTTGATACTGTAATACACACATCGGTGTCACAGACCAATCACACCCTCATCACATTGTTGCATGGACTACCACATGTGGCCATACGCAATATGCCACACTGCAGCACAGCCCATTTTATTTGTATGTTGAAACCATGGACAATGGAACAAAATCACACAATCAGGAATTGAGTCAAAATAATTGTCTCAAATGTGTCTAAAACATCTACAAACGTAAAGTATATGACACATGGGCACTCAGCATGAATTCCACCTTCGCACTCTTCTCAATGCTGATTTTCAGTGAATTTGACGTATAAAGGTAATGTGTCAATAAAAACGATGCACGTAGGTCATGTGTCCAAAATACTCTCGCAAATGTCACATGCATCAAATAAATACACGCATAACAGAAAACATGACGCACAGGGACAGGAAGTGATATATTAGGAAATCCTGTTTACAAGCATGGTACATTGGGTGTACTTTCTCTTTCTCTTTACAGTCTGTGCCTCTTTTGACTGTGTGGTTGTGTTCTGGAGTTTGTGGTGTGATTTTCTTGGGTTTTGTATCTTGTGGTGTCCCTCCTGTCGTGTTTTTTCATTTGTTGTCTGTACTTTGTCCCAGTGTATGTACATTTGTGTGTTTATTGTATATAATTGTACTTGCACTGTGGGGTGTCTGTCCAGGATAGTTTTTAAGTTGGGTTAGTTGGGTTTAGTTGTTGGACCTTAAGTTTCCTATCTATTATATTTATTTTTTGACTTTAATACTTTTGGTCAACCTGTACTTGGTTAATATGTCTGGTGGGGGAAGTTGACTAGGATGGAAGAGGAGGAGTTGGGTAGCTTTGTGTGACTGGTAGCCCTCTAACTGCTGTTGATGTTGGAGCTGGGGGGGCAGGGTAATTCAAGTTTACTGGACCAAGTGAGGTGGCTGTGGTGGGGCAAGGTGCCCCACCACCTGAAGAGAGTATTTCGGAGCACCAGGAATTGTCACTAGCTGAAGCATTGCTGGGCGGATCTGGTGGCCAGGGAGCAGGATCTGCTTGACCATCTTAGTGTGGTGAACGGTGGCCCTGTTGGTGAGTTTCCCATTGGCATATTATTTACTGTTCACCTCTAGTGAATGACAGTAGCAGATGTGTTGGAGTGCTGCATGCAATGCTTGTGGACAGGTTGCATGCAACCAGAATGAAGTTTAACTGTGCCAGTCTAGACATGGAGCTCACATGTCCTACCATTATACCAATGCAGGTCAGATGTCTGGTGAGTCCTGCACAACCATCACTAAGTCACACATTTCAGGAGCCATGGTGACACCTGGGCCCCGGCATAGTGTCATGCATGATATACCAAGACACTACCAGCCTACCATATTTAACTGGATTCTGTCAACAAAGTAGGGCAATGCATGTATAGAGCTACATTGTCATAATTTCACACACATTATCCCTGCCATCATGTTAGCAAAGGGGGCTTACCCGCGTTAGGGGGCAATGTGAATGGGACATTTGACACCATCAGACAACTTTGCCACATCAGTCAGGGATTACTCAACGCATGATCATTGCAGACTATTAATTGAGCCGCATGTCCATCACAAAGTGCCTCTGGGTGCCTTGCAGGACAAGCCAGAATACCTGAGTCAATTGTCTTGCAAAGCACCAGGGTAGTGTCATGGATTTGTCACCCATACCATGGAGTTCCATCTTATATAGATTGGCTACATATAGTTGTTGCAGGGTGTAGCACTACATGAGTCTTTGGCCCAGCATAAGTGTGCAGATGTATGGCTCTCACTAATCGGAGTGTCAGTGTCATTGTGAGTTTGCAGTGGTGTGTCTGGTGCACTGTTTCACAGCAGGATAACTTGCTCACTCCTCTAAAATAGTACACATTGCAATATGTTGTCCACTAGTAGTGACAGTGATATGACACTAAGAATGGTTTTCCATCCATATCTTACAGGTGGACCTGCCCCTACACCATCGGCGAAGTGGCAAGATTTGAGGACCCAGATGTATCCAGCAAGTGTGATAATGTGTGTCCTGTGAAGTAATCCAGCGTTTGGTGTGAGTGAGTCATGTGTATTGGACACAATGCTAGATGTGATAAGCTGTAAAATGATCAGATATCAAAGTAGGCTGGATGGTGACATTACGTCTCATTTAAAGGTTCCCCATGCACGAGCAGAGAGTCATATCTTGCAAGGCTTGTGGTGCTCAAATGGCAGCATTGTGAAAACAAGGTGTTGACCAGCCACATGCAGGGCCATATGTGACTAAGAAGTGTAACGCTGTGAGAATATTGGCATTGGGACACTCCTTCATTCTAAAAACACAGTGATGCACCATTTTGAACCCAATTTGGTGCATCCCTGTATTGTAATGTATATGTAGGACTGGGTGGGCAATTGTCCCCCAGCATGGCACTCCATATTTTGTACTCCATTTACATAACACTTATGTGGTATGTAATTGGCGTGCATGCAGGTCAAGGCCAGATGTGTGCTGGCATGGATATGGGTGTGTAAGGAATTGTATTGGCAGATCAGGTATTGATGGGTGTCTAGACCTGGACACATGAATGTAGGTGTGATAGACCTATGGATGCCAGCTACCTAGTAGGCAGTCCTCCTAACATATGGTCCACTCCCTCACTCCATGTAGGAATGGGCATGCCTTGGTGGATAACCAGGACATCTGAGATGATGGGTTGCATGCCCATCCCCCCTTAGGCACAGGGGGAAAGGAACAACAGATTTGTAGGTAAATGTGATGCTCACAGTGTAGGTGACAGTCATATTGATCAGCCTTGCATGTGTACCTATCAACACTGACCTCTTATGGTTACCAACTGCATCCCATACTTCCAATAACATATGCAAGTTACTGGTGATGTATGGTTGAAAATTGACACAAATGATAAGGAATTTTGGGCCTGATCAATTTGAAGTTGAAACTACCTTTGCATTATTACACATGGCACAAAATCAGTGCAGACCTAATTTGGTTTGGTTCCTGATCTTCTTGTACGTCGCTTTGATGTCAATGAAATGATGATAAGGCAGCGTTGTCGTTGCATTTATCAGGGCATTTGTCTTTTTCGGAATGTGAGTTGGAGTGCATGTGCAATTAGATGTAGAGTGTAAGCTAATAATCTGTACATATTCCACACAATGCTGACACTGATGGTTGCCTGTCACAATTTAACAGCTGCCAACATGAACAATGAGGAACTGTGGGCATCCAAGAAGAGGGCAGTCTGCTATAGGCACATCGTGGCAGTGGAATCTGGGTTCCGGAGGATGGCATGCTGCTATCTCAGAGAGAAATCCACCGGGGAATAGCAGGCATTCACCCAAGGGGGTCCTACACTGGCAGCGGCCACACAGAGAAGACCAAGTTCCACAGCTGTGCAGGGGGCACAGCTGCCACCACCACTACAGCCCCAGCTACAACACCATCCATGTCTTCACCACAGCCCACATCACCTGCTAAAAAGGTTGGACAGTTTGGAGAAGGAAGTGGCAGCAAACACAAAAAGACTTAAGTTCATTAAAAACCCTCAAGAGGGCAAAACTATAATTGGCTATGAAACTGTCACCCCCAGTTCTATCCCCTCCCTCCTCCTATGTTTTAATGTTTTATAGTAGGTTTTAGGGGATTAGTGTCAGGTTAGATGAGGTTAGTAGTATAGTTAGGATAAGTGGGTTTGGGGGATGGGTTTTCTACTTTTTACATGTTACTTTGTGGGTGGGTTGGTGGTTGGGGGTAATGTGTAGAGTGTGTTGTGAGGGATACAAGGACTTCTTGGAGGGTCTCTTGGCTGATGGTTGTCAGCTGGTCATCTAGATCATCAGGGTACTCCAGTACAGGCAGATCCGCAGCCGACCCATCATTCTTTGCAATTAGATGGTTTAAAATCAGTCTATCTGTGTTGTAGTAGTTGATATGTCACATCACTGACTTGCTATTGGAGGCTCATTGTCACCTTAGTTCCCAAACATTGTTCCTGTACATAATGGCTGCAGACTATCAGCCCCATGCCCCATCTGCGTGTCACAAGAAGGGAAGCCCAGTTTGTGCAATTGGCTGTGTTATATCTTCTAGGTGTGATGTTTATCCTTTTTGTGGCTTGATACCATCTTGTCATTGTCAACCCTCCCTATGCATCCATTTACATGGTGAGGCCTTGCAATGGGTGTTGCTGTGCCCATGCCACAGCACCACACATGGCAATTTTCACAGCCTTTTATGTTTCACATACACCCATGCGGTGCTGAGACCTTGCACCACCCAAAGGATGGCATTGCCAGGACACTATGCTATTGTTACCATTGATAGCTCCTCATGTTGATGTTTGTGTATGTGTGCTACACTGCATAGCACTCATAGACCTAGCATAGTTCAATTTCATCTTCGGTCTGTTTAGGTGGGTTTGCCTTCCTAAACACCTATGCCCCCCCAAATGCAGCCCTCCTTGCATTATGATACATGAGATGCAGCATGGTGGCAATGCAACTAATTTGACACAGGCACAGGGGTAGACCCAGGATGACCAGCATGGGTTTAAGATTTCTGCTGTGTACATCATTATGTATGTGACAGTGCCTGATAGTAAATGAGTCTATAGACATAGCCAGTTAACAGGAGTTGAACTTAGATCAGGGCCTGAAGCTGGTTTGATTGTGATTGTGCAGGCAGTCATACTGGCCCCTCATTTCAAGTGTGTCAGTCCTATGGCCACCTGACTGCCATTGTCTATTTGAACAGCCCCAACAGCACAGGTGGTAGTGGCAACTGCTGTTGATGGGGAATGCCTTGTGGGCCAAAGGCCTGGTACTGGCAGGTTTCCAGCAGCTTGCAGACTGGCAATGCCAGCTTTTCTATGACACCAGACCAGTATTATGTTCAACGCTAACCTACAGGTCTTCTTTCCGCATTTCCACCAGCCTTTGCATGGCGGTGAAACCCCCATGCACAGGTTGGTGGTGATGTGCTGTGGTGTGCCCCTGAGTGCCCCTGCACAGCCCATGCACCTGGCATGGGCAATGCAGGGGGTCCCATACCCTGGCACTTTGCCCTGTCCACTGCCTGATTTGCATGGCTAAGTGCAGCATGTCCTGTCACAGCAAATACACCCCAAAACTGTCACTGACTCTATTTGATCCATCAACAATATTGTACTTAGTGCCCCACAGAGCTACCATGAGCAGAAAGCTTTCCAGCCACCCCATCCCAATGTGTGACTCATACTGGCAACCACAAAGGGTACACTGCACTGGCAGTCTTACCAACACCGGACTTGCCCATGCACCATCCCCTGCCTGTCGATGTGGAATTATACACCATTATGTTCACAGTCATACCCCATGTGTTGTATGTGTATGTTTATTTCCCCATTCATGTGTGTCCCACATGGTTGTGTCAGAGTAGTTGTGGGCTCAGACTGTGACTGTTGTGACCTACTGTTTGCTATCTGTGGTACATGTTTTGTATTGAATTTGGGCACATTTCTGCTCAGCATCAATATGTGTGGTTCAACACTACACCAGTTTATTTGGTCTGAGTAGTGGCATGTTACCAATGATACAGGACCAGCCTGCTTTTCCCCAGTGCCTGTTCAGTTCATTGTTCCCTTCACCCAGGGGGCATCCCGACTGCATGATGGAGTGGTGGCTGCCTTATGTGGATGTGTTGTCAGTGTGTGGGGTGGTGGTGCTACCGGCACATGTCTGTGTACTACTGGGACAGTTGCAATGACTTGCATGCTGTCAGATGCAGCACACATGTGTTTGGGCAATGACGCAAGGCAGTTGCAAGGTGTTACTGCAAGGGACACCACCATTACGTTACCCCAGGAATGGTATTGACTGACTGCCTAGTCCCTGAAGTCTTGGTTGTGTTGGTAGAGTTGATATGACTTTATACAAGGGGTGATTTGATGACACAATTAAAGGCACAGTGATTATACATGCCATCCATCCCAGGTGCTGCATAGGTACATGTAGGTATTTAGGCCTGGTGATCAACATATGTCCAGGTTGTAAGTGTGTAATGGTGCATTGCACTACCAAGGCATAGGTACATGTGTAGCTTACGTCAGCATGGTGCAACTTGCTTAATGTGCAATGTGCCCCTCTGCGCTCCTTTGACATACATTGTGTGGGTCCTATGTGCCTCCCCCTTCTTGCACTTGATATTTTAGCATTAATTTCCCCCATGCAACTTACTTAGATTTGTGTGCGTTGTCCTGTCCTGTGATTCCTGTGACGAGTTCCTCCGGAATGACCGCTGCAACTATCTTCTCCACCCTGTCCAAGTCCTCTTGTGGTTCTGGACTCCTGCCTCCAGTTTGCAGTGCTGCCTTCCTGTTCCTTGCCATTTTTTCCTTTGTCCTTCGCTTGCAGTCATGCCAGTGTTTATTGCACTCAGTTACGGTTCTCCTGAGCTATGCCACACTGTTAATCTTGTCTACTATCTGCTGCCAAATTGCCTCTCTCCTTCCAATTGGCAATTTTGAGGTGATGAGAAGTTGATGTTGATACTCCATCACCTCTCTGACCAGTATTACATGCTCTTCCGCACTGAAACAATACGTTCTCTTTTTATTCTCCCTCCCTTGGGTCTTGTCTGTGTCCTCCTGGCTGGTTCCTGGTTGACTGGGGTCTCCCTCGGGTCTCTCCTTTGCACTGTTTTCTCCATTAGCATCTGTATTTGACACTATTGCGGGCACAAATGGTGCATTTCCGTTTTAAAACATATTTACATGTCGTAAAATGGATTAGAGTCATTTTCCCGGCGTTAACGTAATTTTGCCTTATGACAAGGCGCAATGGTTAACGTAGAGAAAAATGACTCTGACCTATTTTTAGCGCCACACAGTGTCATAGTATAAAAATTACACCCGGGTGGCATTAAATAATGGTGCTAGTCAGCGCTAAACTTTTTGACGCATAACCGCGTTAGTGCAGTTTTGCATCAAAAAGTATAAATCAGGGACTAAATCTGCTCACCACAAATGTATTTTTTTCTAGCAAGGTTTTAAAGTTTTTAATCATAAGAGTAGCACAGTGCCATCCATGGCAAGCTAGAAAGTGACACATTTTCATGCCATTTTTACAGAGCCATCCTTGCCGATCTGAAAAATGACAAAAGTCTTTTACCACTCCATGCACAGTATTACAGCTTTAGATTAGTAAAAAAACATCCAAGCCAACCTGGAATGAATAAAAGCAACCCCTGACATGTGTTTTGCTGCCATTACAACTCTTCACAGAGGTATAGCGTTGTCCAGGCCCAGGGGAGCACCCAGTGGAGGTCAAACAATACCTCACTAGGCTTAGAGTGATGCATAATTTATGCAAACAAGGCAGCAAAAAACTCCGGGTAGTTTGCAGGTTTAGGTGGAGAACAGCTCCTGTATAGAGCACCCTACAACATCAGTGAAACTCTTAATCTGCTGACCTCAAATGTATGTTTTTCTGGCAAGGTTTTTAAGCATAGGATTAGCACATTTCCTTCCATAGTGAGCTAGAAAGTAAAAGTCCCTTTCCATGTTTTACAGCAATGTCTTTAAGCATAGGATTAGCAAGTGCCATCCTTGCTGAGCTGAAAAATGACAAAAGCCTTTTACCAAGTCAGGCACAGTATTATAGCTGTGAATTAGGAAAATACCATCAAAGCCAACCTGGAATGAATAAAAGCAACCCATGACATGTGTTTCGCTATCATTACACCCCTTCAGAGAAGTGTGGCTTTTTTACAGACACAAAGTAGCAACAAGTATGGGTCAAAACAACACCCTTTCAGGCTTAGAGTGCTGCATAAATTATGCAAGAAAGCAGCAAGGAACTCTAGGTAACTTCTAAATTAGGATAGAATGCAGCTCCTATACAGAGTGCTCTACAACACTAGCACCACTCTGAATCTGCTCCCCTCAAATTACTATTTCTCGAGCATAGTTTTAAAGTTTTAAGCACATGAGTAGCACAATGCCATCCATGCCAAGCTGTAAAGTGACAAAGGGCCTAATTTATAGTTTGGCAGATGAGTTACTTCATCACAAACGTGACTGATATTCCATCTGCCTTATTATGATTCCCATAGGATATAATGGGATCATAAAACTGCAGATGGGATAACCATCACATTGGTGAGGGACTAACCCCATCTGCCAAACTCTCAATCAAGCTTAAAGTCTCTTGCCATTTTTATGGCAAAGTCTTTAACCATAGGATTAGCAAGTGCTGTCCTTGCCGAGTTGAAAAATACAAAAGCCTTTTATTACTCAATGCACAGCATTACAGCTTTAGATTGGTAAAATACCATCCAAGCCAACATAGAATGAATAAAAGTAACCCATCACACGTATTTTGCTGTCATTACAGCCCATCTGAGTGCATTATAGCTTTGTTCAGACACAAGGCAGTACAGAAGATAGGTCATCCAAGCAATCCTGGGATTAATAAAAGCAATCTCTGACCCATGTTTTTCTGTCATTTTACCTTTTAAAGGAGGTATAGCTTAGTCCAGATCGAACGGAAAGCAAAGTATAGGTCAGGACTATAACCTTTCAGGCTTAAATGCAGCAAAGAACTCTGGATAGTTCCCAAGTTTGGGTGGAGAGCTGCTCCTGTATAGAGCTCCCTACAAGACCAGCAACGTTCTGAATCTGTTCACCTCCAATGTCTGTTTTTCTAACAAAGTTTCCTATGCTTAAAGACTTTGCTGTAAAAATGCCAAGAGACTTTGTGACTTTTTAGCTCGGCGTGGATTGCATTGTGCTAAACCTATGCTTATAAACTTTGTGTTCGGTGGAATAGCATACAGTAGAGGAGCGTAGACTGGAAGGGCCTAAATTGTATTGGCAGACATTAGAGTGTCATAAAATGGAGTGGCATTGAGTGCAATAGCATACAGTGTGGTGGTGCAGAGCGTAATACACCCAAATGCTCACATAAAGTAATATTTTATTACTGTACATAAAGTCAGACCCCCCGCATCAAGCACAGCCATTGGTTGTGCTTGGTAGGACCCTGCAGCCAGCCCTTCAGAGGCAGGCAACCCCACTCCATGCATGGCCTGAAGCTGTCCCTGATGTGGGGTTGCCCACAGTCAACCAATTGTGGGCAGCCAACCCCGCCTAGCACAGCCTTCAGTTGTGCATGGCATGGGGTTGGCCGCAGGGCCTGGCCTTTGTTCAGGCTCTGTGTCCAATGCATTGCGAGCATTTAATCCCCATGTCACACACAGCATTCTGGCATACACAGCGTGCAGTTGGTCTTGCAGGTCTTAGCCATGTTCAGACCCCACCTCCTGGGACAGATTTGTTGAGAAAAGGGCAGGGAGGCATGCAGCCTTTGCAGCCACCTGGACCCCAACACCCAAAGACATGTGGCCCCCCACGCAAGCAATTTGCAATCCCGGGGGAGCTCATCCATTAGGGCCTCTTTTATTTTAAGGGGAGCGGGTGCATGCCTCCATCCAAGAGCATTTGCAGGCCCCGGGGACACCGTCCCATATGGATTTCTTTTACTTAAAAGGAAGGAGCAGGCAGCACAACCCCCCAGAGCCACTATTGGTCCCGCAGACCCATCCCACAGGGCAGTATTTTTGTAATGAAAGGGACAGTGGCATGCAGCCCTCGTCCTAAAGCATATACAGCCTCGGGACCCCATCACCCAGGTCTTTCTTTTTTAAGAAGATGGGGGACTGTGGCCCTCCTACCAGGCTTTATAGCTCTTGGTGCCCCATGCTATGGGGCCAAAACATATAATGAGAGGGGAGGGTGTGTGTGACTCCTGCTTCCCCAAGCCACTGCAAGCCCAGGGACCCCACCCTCAGAGCCTTTCTTTTTAATTAATGGGAGGGGGCTGGTGGACCTCTTCCTTAGCCACTATAGGCCCTTAAACCTAGGGCCTTTATTTTTTTGTTAAGGAGAGAGGGGAGCATGACCTCCCTCCCCAAGCCAACTGAGTCAGCATGGACGCCATACCCCAGGGCCTTAGGTGCTCCTGGGTGGGTGTTCCATTGTCCAACACTCACCAAACGGCTGTGGGAGCCATCATTGTTGCTGACTGGGAGCAGCTGTTTGTGCTAGCTCCCACTGGGTGGGGTTAATCTGAGTTTCCTTGCCCGCAAGAGCACAGGCAGGGAAGTAAACGTCTGCTTCCCCCCAGCAGGAGCATTTTCTAAGTTCCTGATGGGGTGGAAGCAGACTTGTCTTCCCTGCCTGTTGCCTGCACGCCTATGAGCAGGGAATCTACTGTCTCATGAGTGGGCTCCCCAGAACACAGTGGGTGAGCTATCCTGGGTGAGGTCCATGGATCCTTTGAAGACTCATGGAGGGGCTGCATGCCCCACCCCTATAAATATATATTTCAGCCGCGGGGTGGGGTCCCCAGGCCTATGCAAGCTTGGAGAGAGGGCTCCATGACATTCTCTCCTTTCAAACAGCAGCAGGCTCCAGGGGGAAGGGTGCCTAGTGCCCATTTGTTGCTGAGGGAGGGTGTTCATGTCCATATAAATTAGTGGTGGGTGGAACTCATGGAGTTCTACTCCGTGGAATTTCATGGAGTGACATAAGAACTCTCTGAGATGCCACGGAGTTCTACCCACCTTAAAGTAACTAAGGACTCAAGCCCCAAAAAAGACACATGACCTTTTAAACTGTTGAAATCTCTAGTACTCGCCCCACCTTCAGCCACAAGATGGCAGTGTTTGCATACAATTGTATTGTTTGGGCCATCATGATAACCGATTATGTTACTTTTAGATACAGCATTAAAGTGGTCTTCTTATCAGGACTACTGGCAAAATGGGTCACTTCACTTGCATAGCAGTTCTTCATACTCAGGCAATGGGCCAGATGTACGAAGGTCCACATTTGAGATTCCCAAATAGCGTTTTTTACAGAATCGCTATATGGGATTTGCAAAATGTGATGTAACAAGGCAATTGCAGAATTTTATGCGATTACCAAAAATTCGCAACCTCAAATAGCAAGTACCAAATAGCGATTCGCCAAAATAGCGAATCGGTATTGGAAATCGCAAATTGTGATTTTTGTATTCTGGAGCAGCATGATGACATCATACCCAGGAAGTGAGTCAGTGCATAGTGTTTCCAGAAGCCTGAGCCACAGGAGCAGGCAGAGAGACCCAGCACAGCACCAGGGAGGCTCCCAGGAGAGTCAGCCAGTACCAGAGGAACACAATGGTCACTGATGGAAATGGCAGGGACACAGGTGGGAGAAAAAGACAACTGAAATTCAGTGAGCATGAATTGGAGGTGCTCACAGAAGAGAGTGTCAGGAACCATGACCAGCTATTTGGTCCCAGAAAGTGAAAAAAGGAAATTGTGGACTGACATTGAGACCAAAATCAGCACGGCGGGTGTTGCGCAGCGTACAATCGAAGAGATACGGAAGCGCTGGTACGACTTACGATCACATGCCAAGGAGAGGAAGGTAGTAAGCAGGCTGAAGGAGGCAAGAAGCCCTGGCGGAGGACCATCCACCCAGACACCGTCACCCCCTTGAAAGACATGGTGGAGTCATTATTGCTGCCTGAAGCAGTAGGTGGTGTCACTGACATAGACACGTCAGGCACACCCAGCACCAGCAAAGGTAAGGGCAGTAATGATTTGAATCACCATATGTACATGTACAAATGTCCCTTAGAAATGTTCAATGTCTCCATGCAGTGTGAGAAACTGTCCATGCCACATTGTCCATTCAACACAACAATGCCTTATGGGAGTTGTAGTCCAGACCTCAAAAGTGCATCCACTGCTAAAATAGAAGTTTTGTGTAAAACCAAACAGAGAGACAATACAACAGACATATAGAAATACAATGCCAGGGAAAATGTTTAATACAAAAGTAACTGTTTCATGACACATGCAAAAAGAACAAATACAATGACATGCTGTGCATTGATGTTGCAGATGTTCCTGCACTCGATGCAGCGGGGACTGAAACAGGGGGGAATGAGGAAAGTCAGCCACAGTCTGATACCAACAACACTGAGTTGATCATACGAGCACCACCCAGACGCAGAGCAAGAGTGGAAACCCTCCCACCTTTCACTCAGAAGTCTGATGAGTTACAAGAAGATGCCCAGACGCCGCCGTCAGCTGGTAGACGCACCCACAGACAGCTGTCCCTGTTTCGGCACCGGTATATTCCCCTCAGGAGGCGTTGTGAAGAAGGCAGAAGCACAGTGGAAGGTGGAGGCCCATCTCTGTTTGATGGTCTTGAGGCATCCATGTTGAAGATGCAGCTCCTACAATGTAAGCACATGAGATCAATCCACGGGCAGTTGGTGTTTCACAATCATCGCATGTACAAACTGCATGAGGGACAACAAGCTATGGTAGAACATGGAGATGACAACTGCAATTTTTAGACTTTGCACTCTACTGCAGCAGGAGAATGTCACCCACCGTAGGTGCCATCACCAATTGATGAGTAGGTTGGATGGGTTCAGCAGATCTGTAAATCGGCTCACTAATACAACTGCTTTGCTGTCACAACATTCTGTGGGCATGCAAGTGGAAATGGCACATTGCAGTCGGAACATTGCACAAGGATTGGTGTAAGGGGTGCTGCAAACAGCGATCCTGGTGGTGGGAACAGTGAGGACCTCTCTAGCCCTGTAATGGATCCTAGGTGTCACTGTTCCAGACACAGTACTGTCTCAGTACCTTTAAGATGTGCAGTTGAGCCCACTGAGCGTTCTAGCGAAGTGCATGGATGTAAAAAGTGATTTGGACATGTTCCAGGTCTTGTATATTTTGCCGCAGTGCATTAGTACTACGATGTTAATAGTATGACATTGTAATTGGGTACTGATTGTGCTATTTGAAATACCCATTTCCTATTCCCACATAATTGACCTGGAGTTAAGGCAATAAATGTGATACCTGTAACAAAAAATAAATAAATGTGGCATTGTCATTACTTACATTAGAAATAGTTGTGTATAATCTCAACACGTCTTTCCCTGCTGTCTGCTGCTCTGGTTCTGCCTGCTGGTTGAAGGGGTGGCAAGGGGTTGTCATCCCCATCGGAGTCCGTCTCTGTCGGTTCCACTGGTATAGCTTGTGTTGTAGCAATGTCATGCAACGTTGCACATGTGGCCACAGTCTTGCAGGTGGTTTCTGGACTGTATTGGAGTGAACCCCCACTTTTGTGCAGGCACTGAAAGCAACTCTTCAGCAGTCCAAAGGTCCTTTCTATCACACTGCGTGTCCTCCTATGTGCCGCATTGTATCACTGCTTACCTGACGTGGCCAGATTGAGATACGGTGTCAGGATGAAGGACTTCACTGCATATGCTCTGTCTCCTACAATGACAGGAGTGTCATATTAGTTGTTGTTGTCTGTGGCATCACTTATACAATATGCAGCATTGTTCTCTGTTACATTACAATTTAGGTATCCTTCGCCAAACTGTCCAGCAAGAATTCTTGTGCACATTCCACTGTACCTATAGATGTAGAGCTCATGTGCGCTACCAGGGTATCTGGCCACTAGATCAGTTATGATGTGGGAAGCATTGCAAATGACCTGGAAGTTCATCGAATGGGTATATTTACGATTCCTGTCGATATACTCTGTTGCAGAAGGTGGACAGATTGCCACACGTGTCCCATCAATGCAGCCAATAAAATGTGGAAATTGGGTCACAAAATTACATTTAGTTAGCTGCAAATCCTGTAGAGTATTAGGGAATTTTATGTGCAGATTCAATTTTGCTAACATAGCACTTAGGAGTGCATTGAATAAGCTTGAAAACGCACTTTGAGGTACACATCCAGCTGCTGCTATGATCTCCTGATAGCTTCCTGAGCCAAAGGGTGCAGGGAGCATAATACCTTTACATGAGTGGCAATGGAATTGGTTCTCTGTGTGTGTCACTGGAGTAGGGGTTGTAAACCTGCTATTAAGTCCAGTATCATGGCAGGGTTCAACCTTTACTTGCCCTAAATTTCCTCCTCTTTTTGATTAAATAGAGTAATGCGCCTTCTGAAAATGCGCTCCTGTCTCCTTCTTCCTCTCCTCAAATCTGCCAGAATCCTCATCATCCTCTCCATGACGTAGAGTGCAGCCATTGTGGAAAAGGGCTGATGCATTATGGGCCTCTTTTAATAGGTTGCACCTGTTTACCACCTGATTTTATTTGGTGGTAAATTGCACATGCAAAATCCCCGTTTTACGACTACTCGCTATTTGTGACTGCTTCATACATTGGATTTGCGATTCCTTCTTTGCGAATCACAATTTGAGATTTGCTAAAACTAGTCACATTTTTAGGGAATCGCTATTTTAGCAATTCCTTAAAAATGCACTTCAAATGCCTTTCATAATTCGGAGAAGGCTTTTTTGTATTCTCAAACAGTGGAATTTTCCAATTCGCACCCTTTGCGGATGCAAAATAGTTTGATACATCTAGCCCAATATCTATTTTAACGAGTGCCTGCACATGTGAGGTGGAAATAATTCATCAGTTTACCTCATTAAAAACAAGTTTAAAATCAAGCAGTTGGTTACCCTCTACATACTAGTGTCACTCATGTTTTAGCCCCTTACTCTAACCCCTACCTCACCTTGCTCTTCCACATTTTTTGGTTACCATGGCTCATTCACTCACTACATTTCTAGGTGGCTCCTCTTGCCTTTCTCCCCATCTGTAAAGCAACTCACTCACCTCCCAGCCACCCCTTCCTGCTGGCCACCTTACCAGCCAACACCAGTTTTCTGGTGGCAATGAGTTCGGGTTTCCATGGCGTCCACTTGGAAGACACTATACACACATGCAACGCAGGGTCAAGTGTTTTCCCCTCTGGACAGTGCAGGATCGGATTGGCTGATAGGCAGATGTTTCCGATTTGTTGTTTCTAAAATAAAAAGAAAACAAGAACAACTTTGCAAACACACCCCTCTCTTGTGGGGTTGAGCTTCTAATTGTATGACTACTTTTCAGGAAAAGCACCTAGTATGAACCCCAGTACTGTCCCACCAGGGTCAGCACTAAAGCATTATCGTCCAAACACCCCCATCCCTTACACTTGAAGTATCCACAGATAGTCCACTATGTGTCTGCAGACTTCTCTAAGGCTGAGGAAGCAGGCTCCCTGCTAATGGAAAGAATCCCCATATACCATAATATGAACTAATTATACAGCCAAAAATGAACCTATTTGTCCCTCGAAGCCGCCATATTTATGTGTTCCTGCATGCTCTCGGTAGAAGTATCCTTAACTGATCACCTTGTCATTAGGAGGACCCCTCCACCCAAGCTGAAGAGGAGGGCCCATAATGTGGGAAAGGGCAATTAACAGTGGTTAATACCCAACACCATGTGAGCAATGAGGCTATCAATGCCTGTCCCTACTCTAACATATAAACAGGGCAACTGTCCCATTCACTCTATATCCGAAAAAAATACATTCATGGATCACAGCAAGAAACAGTATTGAGTGTGCCAACATTCCCACTGTCTGAGGCAATCGCAGCATTCAATTTGCTGTGCTGGCGGGGTTACTGGCTAAATCAATGATCCACATTTCATCAACCTGTAAATAAAGAAAGACAAAGTCAATTGATCATGCTGATTATCATTATGGGAACTTGCTTCTATTTTGATTTGATTTTCCTATTTTTCCTTTGTTTTAGTGGCTGATTTTACTCTGGGACTTATGGGGATCCAATTGTTTTTAAAATAGTGGAGTTAGAAATGGGATCTCTAGTTGGCAGAGGTATACACCCTTGTCAAAATAGGGATCACAATCCAGGTCAGGGTAAGTCGCACACAATCCAAATTAACCCGTGCCCACCCTCTGGTAGCTTGGCACTGAGCAGTCAGGCTTAACTTTGAAGGCAATGTGTAAAGTATTTGTGCAATTAGTCATGCAATAACATAGACCACAGAGAAAAATATAGGATATTTATCTGATTAAATATAGGTCAAAACGATCAAGATTTGATAATCACAAGTTGAAATATCACTTTTGTAATGGTAAGAAGAGTCTATAGCTCTAAAAAGCAACAATTGTCTCTTGCAAGCACAAAGTACCTGGTTTGCGTAAAAATTACACGCACGAGGACCGCAGAGGAGGAGATGCGTAGAGAAAGGTAGGTGTGCAACGGATTTCCGGGTGCACACAGACGATGCGTTGATTCTTTTCCACTGGGCAAGGGCTTTGCGTCGAATTCCAGGGTGCAGGCTTGAATCCTCTTTGTGATGGGGGTTCTTTTGACACCCAGGGATGTGTGGAAATCCTGGGCATGCGGGCAAGTAACAGCTGTTGCGTCGATCCTGTGGGTGATGCAGCAGAATTTCTGCCGCATCGCTAGTGCTGTGACGGTCCTCCCGCAGGAAGTCAGGCTGTGTTGTTCCAGCTCCGCAATGCGTCAATCCGGTGGGCTGTGCGTCAAAGATCCGGTCGCAACATTGGTTCTGTGTCGATTTCCACTCTGGAAGCCGGGCTGCGTCATTCCGGTTCGGGCGATGCATTGATATTCTCACCCCTGGACAGGCTGTGCATCGATTCTGGCAGGCTATGCGTCGATTTTCACAGCACAAGGATTTTTTTGCAGACAATAAGTCTTTTTGGCCCTGAGACTTCAGGAAACAGGAGGCAAGCTCAATGCAAGCCCTTGGAGAGCACTTATCAGCAGAGCCAGAGGCCAGCAAGGGAGCAGGACATCAGCAAGGCAGCAGTCCTTCACAACAAAGCAGTCCAGGTGACTCCTCTGGGCAGCCAGGCAGCTTCTCTTGGCAGGTTGTAGGTTCTGGTGCAGAGTGTATGTCACAAGAAGTGTCTGATTTGGTAGGGTCAGGGACCCAGTTTATATACCCAAAAGTGCATTTGAAGTGGGGCAGATTTCAAAGAGTGGTTTTTAAGTGCCCAAGGTCCCTTTTCAAAACAACCCTGTCTGTCTGGGTCCCTGTAGGGGGGTTGGCAGTCCTTTCTGTGAAGGCAGGCCACTGTCCTTTGAAATGTAAGTGTCAGGCCCGCCACCCTTCCAGCCGAGGAAGACCCATTCAGTATGCAGATGTGTGCAGTTGTGTCTGAGCATTCTGTGTTTGGGGTTGTATGGGTGAAATGCACAAGGGAGCTGTCAACCAGCCCAGCCCAGCCCAGATGTGGATTGGAGGCAGGCTGTAAAGCACAGAAGGATTTTAAGTGTAGAGAAATGATCACTTTCTAAAAGTGGCATTCCTAAAATAGTAATATAAAATTCAACTTCACCAGTCAGCAGGATTTTGTATTACCATTCTGGCCATACTAAATATGACCTGTCTACTCCTTTCTGATCAGAATATACCACTCAAACAGTATATCTGGGTAGCCCTAATGTAAGCCTATGAAACGAACAGGCCACAGAGCAGTGGAAAACTAATTTAGGAGTTTTCCACTACCAGGACATATAAAACACATAGGTATATATCCTGACTTTTAGTTACACAGCACCCTGCCCTATAGGTTACCTAGGGCCTGTCTTAGGGGTGACTTATATGTAGAAAAAGGGGAGTTTAAGGCTTTGCAAGTACTTGTAAATTACAAGATGAAACTGCAAACACAGACCTTGCATTGGCAGGCCTGAGACATGGTTAAGGGGCTACTTATGTGGCAGGCACAATCAGTGCTGCAGGCCCACTAGTAGCATTTGATTTACATGCCCTGGGCACATGCAGTGCACTTTACTAGGGACTTACAAGTAAATTAAATAGGTCAGTTGGGTAGGAGCCAATGTCACCATGTTTTAAAGGAGAAAGCATATGCACTTTAGCACTAGTTAGCAGAGGTAAAGTGTGCAGAGTCCTAAAACCCGCACAAACAGTGTCAAAAAGTGGAGGGAGGCAGGCAAACAATTGGGGGTGACCACTATAAGGCTGTCAGGTCTAACAAGCGGTATTCAATTAGTGATTTGGGGAACTATTGGGGCACTTTTTAGACATTTAGGCCCAGATTTAAGTGGGCCTAACGTCATGCCAATGCCACATAAGGGTCATTGTTTTACACTAATGTGGCATTGGAAGGCCAAAAATTGCTGCACCATATTTACAAAGTGGTGCAATCCTTCCATGGTGCCACTTTGTATCCCTTTGTGCCACATTTTGCCGGTGCCAGGCATAACGTATGCAGAGGGGGGCGTTCCAGCACTGGGGGGATGGAAAAATGGTGCAAAGAAATCTAAGAGATTAATTTGTCTCATTTTTATCAGCATTTTTAATGCCTGCTAAGATCAAGCATGAAAGGGAGATTCCCATTGTTTCAATGGGCCTCTGGGAACTTTGCATGATTAGGGTCATACTTGTTTACGCTAATCCTGCAAAGTGCCTGACTGGCGTAAAAAATTATGATGCTAGTACCCCTGACTACCGCCATGGTGCAACGTATTTTAAATGGAGGCGTTAGGGGGTGCTAAGGGCCACAAGAAAAGTGGCTCTGCATCTAGAGAAGTCTGTATCATACAGTATCATCAGTACACTCTTAAATACCATCTTGGGCCCAGTCATGCACATTTACCCAGCCTCAAGCTCAATCTTGGGCAGCTGTGTTAGCTAGCAGTAAGGCTTAGCAAAGGAAATTTACCAACAACAAACAACAAATTAAAAAAGCAATGACAAATGAAAGAAAGAAGACATCAATTTATAAAAATACATTATATTTAATGGATTTTTAGAGACCTTGATGAACAAAATCCACCAGAGGGTTCTGGAGATACAGATTTTGGAAGATAAGATATTGTTACTTTTAAATGCACCCACAAACAAGTAGTGGTCAACAAATACTTTGGGAACTTTTGAAAAGTTTGAAACCATTAGTTTGGCTACCCCTGCCTGGGTTGGGCAACCAATTCCAGCAAGACCGAGGTCTAGGGGGCCAGAGTGGACACTTTGGACAGTTACCTGGCCACCAGAGTGTTTTTGAAGCACAATCCAAACTTTACAGGACAATCACCATAAAAGACAATGGAGTGGGCCTGATGCTGTGTTATGAAGGCTTTGTGGGTGGTCCTCGGTCCATGGGTGAAATTGGGCCAACTTGGCCAGGATCAGGATCCCTTGAAGTCCTCTATGTTGCAGTAGCACCCAGACGATGCTGGGCTACTGGTTAGTCTGCATCCCGTTTGGGGCAAAATCCTCAGGCCGGGGCTAATGTCACCAATGAATCTAGACTAGGATAGCACTCCCAGACCACGCAAACCCGGGTGCAACTTTTGGCTACATCAGATTTGTCCTCTTGGGTGCCTGGCACCTGGTAGAGGAAAAACATCTGCAGTAGCTACCAACTTGTCAATTTGGGAAACTTCTTCTCTCTGGTCCCAGGAGCTGGTTCCAGTAGATCCACTGATGCATCCTTGGAGTCACTGCTCTAGGTTGGGGCTGGGAATCAACTTTTCCCTGAGCCAGGAGCAAAAGGCACAGTTCAATCTTTGCTGGCCAAAAGTGCAACAGGTGCAGTCTTACCAATGATGCAGCCTCTCTTTTGGTGGGTCCAACGGCAGCTGGGCAGTCCTTTTTCAGTCATTTCTCTGATTCCAGTGTAATCTGAGGGTCAGAGTGCCAGAGGTGCCACATCTATCCCAGGAAAGTGCACTGAGAGGACCATGCAGTCATTAGCTGATAGGCTACTGGGTCTCCTCCTACTTAGTGATCACATTTCTGTGATGTATGGCATCTGTCTTTCCCAGAGTGCCACATTCTTGCCCCTTTCATAATGGAATGACCCTTTCTCGGTCATTAGCATCTTGATAGCCCATCGAAGAGGTGTGGCTACCAGAGGGCTACACGCCAATGGTAGAACCAGTTTTGGACGAGTTTTCCCTATTTCACCATGTCTCCACTTTGTCTGCAAGAACAAAAGGCATCCTCCTCAGGGGTGTTGGTGCTACTTCCCTAACAAATGAGGCTTCACTTTTGAAGCTTGCCTTTTGGGCTAACACCCTGAGTGGCCACCCTGGGGTAGGAGGTGACACCTTTCTCCTCAGCATCTGCCTTTGTTTCTGTGCTGGGGAGTCATTCAGAATCAGAAAACTATATGTGTGCCAGGGCTTTTGAGAGGCTGCTGAGATAGCTGGAGCACAGATCATTAAATTTCTAAAAGTTGCTTAACTTTAATAGTCGTATTAAATTTGATCTGGGCATCAGGTCGGGTTTGATGCCATAGTTAATTTGATACCCTACATGACCCAGTTAGGTAGTCCCATTCAGGATTTAGCCGGGTTGGGAAGCCAGCCGGTAACCCTGTGTTAGCCAATGGGGGTACTAGCTTTATCCACAGCAAAAACACAAAAAATGTATTTCCTATAGAAACACGATCTTAACTTAGTACCCAGTGATGACTGTAAACTTACCAGTGATGTAATGCCTCCTAAGCAGGATTACATATAACATTTGAAAACATTTTAAGCAACATCACTTACATAGCCCAGCTGCTTCCAGATTGAACAGGTCTTGCTCCAGGATAATGATATAAGCCCAGGGGGTTTATCTCCTTCTGCAGGGTGCAGGAGACACTGGTGTGGCAGCACATGCTGTGCTGTACTCTACCCCACTACAGCATGCACGGCTGTAGGCTGAAGCCCTTCCAAGGCTTGTCACCTGCCTTCAGTGTGCAAAAACATAAGCGCCCCAACCTCCCCCTTACTGAAAATGTCCACCTCATGCTGCTGTCAGCTACAGGCTGTGCAAGACTCAGAGACAGCAGTGCTGCCTGTCTCTGGCATAGCTACGAAGTGGGAATGTGGATACCTAAAACAAAAAACTGGAGATAGACAAAAGCAGAGGGGGGGTGTGAAAAATAAAAACAGAGGGTCAGCCATAATCTAACAAAAAAGAGAAAATAAAAAAAGGGGAGAGGTGGACCTGAATGTGGTTGATGGAGGTAGGCAACACCTAAAGGGCAGGGAACATGAGCGATAGCTAGACAGGAGCAGGATGGAGTAAAACAAAACGGTTGTACACTCACACAATGCGTATTGACCAGTACAAAAGGAAAGGAAAACACAGTACATTACAAATCCAGGTCCCGCACGGTTGCACATTCTTGAGCCGTAATTGAAAGCAAAATGGAGCCACCTAACTTTAAAGAATGATCCCAAAATCCTTTCTATCCACACATTTTTTTAGCTTTTACCTTAATGGGACTGAACCTACTGACTTGGACTCAAAATGACAGAAAACCCTTGCTCCTGCAGTAACTCCACCTTATTAGAAACTCCGACCACTCCTGTGACTAAGGTCTCATGTGATGAAGACTTTTCCACTGCATACTGGCCACAGATTGAACTGGACAATCCACTGGTGCACTTTCGCCCTTGAAGAATTTTTTTTTTGCCTGCTTTGGTCCACCACCATCAATCTCTTTTCCATCAGACTTGCAGCAGATGCAGTTTACCCTTTCACCACACGTACGGCATGACTGAGGGAGCAGGGTCCAATGAGGCTCTGTATTGTCAATCACACTTTACTTGTGACATCATCTCTGCTGTAGAACACAGTAACTATGACTGCATGGCTACCTCTGAGAAAGTGAGGAGCAGGACATGGAGCAGATTGAGGGAGTCTGTTTGAAGACCAAGCTTCAGAGCCAGTTCGCAAATGTGCTTACTTATTTTTAGGAGATACTGACTGACACGGTTTGTAAATGTTTTGTAGATGCACAGTGAAAACTTTAAAACGTGACACATACAAAAGGTTTGTTAATTGCAAGCATGCATTTTGTTATTTAAAAGATCATTTCTACTTGCAAGCTACAATGCATGTATTGGACATTTGTTTCCAATAATATAGTGGCAGACCATAAAGGGCCTCCAGATTCATCTTTTCTTACTCAGGTATAGGTTTCAGACTGAGACCTTCATTTTGAGTTTGGTGAACGGAAAAGCCCATCTGCCAAACTCCTGACAGGATGGCTGCCACCATCGTAGCGACCACCCCGCTGGGCCTATTAGGAATTCAGGCTACAGCATTGTCTCTGGCTCGTAATCGAGCAGGCAGCAGTGCTGTAGCCCGCATGGTGCACCAGCACCTTTGCAATCATCACTGTATCCACAGTGAAGGTGCTGGGCAGGGGGACCCTAGCACTCCCCATGCCAAGAGCATGGCAGTGCAGCCCCCCCCCCTCTTGTGGGCCCCTGCACCTGTTCTCTGCCAGCCTTTTCATGGTGGTGGAACCACAATGAAAAGGCTGGTGTAGTACGAGGTCGTAATCCACAGGGCAGCACTGCATTACAAACTTCGCCACTGCCAGACCGTCGGGATCATGGATATCGACAGTGCAGGCGGAACCCTGTTGGTTTGACCACCAAGGTCTTTATGTGGCGCTCAGACCACCACAGCAGCGGACTGCCAGCCTCGTAACGAGGCCCAGAATCTCTATTTGCTTGTGCCTTTAAAAGTACAGAAGAGGTAAGAAAAATTGAAAGGGGGACACAAGCCAAGAATAGAAAGGAGAAACGAGACAATAAGGCGGTGTATGAGAAGGAGAAACTAGGAAGGAAGAAAGGGGAAGATGAAGAGAGAGTAGTCACGGTGACAGGAATTAAGGGTGAGAAAGGGGATGGAGGAGCAAGAATGAGACACAAGGAGGAGAGAGGTTTGCACAGGTTAGGACATGAAGAAAGAAATGGGAGGGCAAAGCAAAGAAGATCAGTGATAGAGAGAGGAAAGGAAAAAAATATGGAAGCAAGAATCAGAGGGAAGGAGGAGAGAGTGATAGTAAGAAGGAGAGCAGAAGAAAGTGAGGGGAGGAGGAATTCATATAGATGTAATGGTTAGAGAAAGGAGCAGAATTGAAGAAAAGAAATCAGAAAAGAAAAACAGGAGGAGTGAGGTGTGAAAGGGGAGATGGAAACAAAGCGGTGTATAATGGGCAATCAGTTGTAAAATGCACCAGTTATTTTTTGTTTTATTCTTGTGAGTAAGCTACACAAAATAATGGCTACAGCTGCTTTGGTTCCGACCCGACCCTGGAACGGTTGGAGTGTGAACCATTGGCATCACTACAAGTTCAGTAAGCAACGGTGTAGCCCACCCACTCCACCGACCAACATTAATGGTTCCCAACAACATAGCTGCAATGAGGCATGCCACTTTATACACACATTCTGCAAGCACAAGAATAAAAAAATAAATAGGCACATACAAAAGCTGGTGAGGAAAGGGTTTGGTGCATGAGAGATGAAGAGAGGGAAACGGCCACGGCTGCTGTGTCCCCAAACAAACACAGTGCCTCTAGTCCACATTTCTCAGAATAGGCCACATAACTGCAAAGAGAGACAGAGACATGAGATACAATGGAGGAAATGCTTCACCTTTCACCCAGACAGCGCTAGGCCGGGGCTTGCCCTAACAGAGTTGAATGCTACTGCTCATCTGCTACAGCTTATTGCACCTGCCCATCTGATCACTGTGAAGTGCAAGGTCGTTCACACCTCCTCGTGCTGTCATGGCCATATCTATGTGCCACAGTGCCATTATAAAGACAGCAAACACTGTACAAATGCCAATAACATAACCAAGTAGTAACACTGTGAGGCCCACAAGAGTTAAAATGAGTCTTTTTGTGGATGTAACAGCCAGAAGCCAGATCTATAGAGCAATCAATATGGCATGGCTCATTATATTAGGACGGGAGATAAACTACTCCATTGAGACATATAATTCAATGGCTATTATTGCCCCTCTTTCACCCCGTCAAGAAGTTTCCAGTGTGTCAGAAGTAAATAAAATCACTGCCTTTTGAGCTGACAATAAAAAGTTGTATTTAGTGATGGGTGCAGCGGAAAATGAGGATGAGGCGGAGGGAGGCGCCTTGGGTGACAGCTGAAATACCGTCTGAGCACAGACTTGAATTGGGGGCGTCAAGACTGCGCACTACAAAGAACGCTCCTTTCATGCCGCCTGAATGCGCCCATGTTAAAAAATAAACCTGATCAAATAAGTTCTCATTAAGTTGTCGGCAGAAAACAAGAGTTGTCAGAAGAAAATGAGAACTGAAGGATGAAAGAAAACCACATTTGTTAAACACAAATCCGCGGCTGATATGACTTGTGTGCGGCTGACTCGCGCGCCTCCCATGCGCTGTTATGTAAGTGGTTATTAACCGATAAACGACGTTCACCTTCGACTACTGTTAACCCGTCTAGGAGGCAAACTGCACAGAAATGCGCTCCATGCCAAGGATTAAAGATTGCACAGTTAGGAACGGCTCAATGGGCGTTAACGCCACCAATAGAAACGTATGCACAAATTACAGACCATAAGATTGAATACCTGCATAGTCAACTCGGCCTTTTAACCCTCTGCAGATCTGTAGGTTAAATAGAACCTATTGTTTTACTTGCAAAGAGACCATAAATTGAGTAGTCCTTTGGATTATTGGACAAGGTCTTCCCCTATTCCGCTCATTGGAAAGAAGTGAAAAAACAAACTCGGCCATCAGAGATTTTACATCCAGATGTGGCATAAGTATTAGTCTATGCAGACATCTCTCAAAGAACTCTCACAGATCCAGAATAGGGTCGGACTGTGACAGAAAATAGGCCTGAGCATCAAAATAAAAGTGCCCCTATTAGTGATTTAGATAGCTGCAAAGTGGCCGGCGTTTTCAAATTGGGGTGGTTTTGAACATTTAAAGACAAGCTGTATACGTGTTTTGCGAGGTATGGGAGATTGCATGGATTTAAAATTGCTCCAGTCAATGTTTGTTCTAATATTAGAGAAATTACCAGTAGCAGAACATAAAACGGCCACAAACAGTCAAAAAACTGGCCCACACACTTACCTGTCAGACCAGCAGGAATTGCTTGATTGCCATATAGGCCAGCCCCGACCCTGAGCCAGAGTACCCTTACGTGTGAGATGCACACGTTACACATACAAATAACATAACACTGAATAGACCCTTAGGTGTAAGATGCACACGTTACACATAGAAATAGCATTACACTGAATAGAGGAAACATAAACATGGCGAGGAGCAAACTTCATGAAAAAGCACACCATTGTTAGTGGGTCAGGGTTCGGTGTCATTTTCATGAATTATACAATTTTCAGTGCAGGAGACAGGTAGATGTGAACACTACCTGGTCTAATAGACTAGTATCCTTCTAAAGAGTTGATAGAGCACTCTTAAATAAAGCAAACTAGTATTACAGTCGAGTAGTAAAGGGTATATCATAAAAGTTCAAACTAGGATCCTCTGCTTCCCCTTTTATTATATAGAGCTCAATATGTGACTGACTTTGCCCCTACCCTAGTGGCAAAATGACCAGTAACGAGATAATTTTAGGGAGCCTCACATGTTATAACCTTTGTCGGGCTGATTTATGGGAAAATCAAAAGATTTCATCGATAGTCTAACATTTGAATAAATCTGCTCCAGACCTTTTCACCTCTCAAATGACCACTACTCTTTGGTCGCCAGGATTCTTCTAAAACATTGGCCCAGATTTAAAGGGTCTAGTGCCTCCTTGTGCCACATTAGCATCATTTTTTAAAGCTAATGTAGCCCAAAAAGGCCAAAATCGCTGCACCAGATGTACAAAGTGGCACAATGCATGCATTGTGTCACTTTGTAACCCCTTACACCACTTTAGGTCTGCTCCATTGGGGGCAACGGGGGCATCCCCTGCTCGTGGGGGCAAAAAAATGGAGCAAAGAAATCGAAAAGATTTCTTTGTGCCATTTTTGTGGCATTTTTAATATCTGCACAGAGCAGGCATTCAAAAGAGGCACACCATTATTCATAATGCGCCTCAATGTGCTTTGCAGGATTAGAGTCAACATTTTTTACACTAATTCTGCAAAGCGCCAAACTAAGGTAAAAAAATGTTGATGCAAGTTCCCTAACTACCGCCATTGTGTACTGTATGTTAAATACAACGCACACATGGTGGTATTAGGGGGCACAAGAAAAGTGGTGCTGCTTTGGATACAGTGCCACTTTTCTTAAATCAGGACTATTGTTTTCAATCTGCTCGTTGTGATCAGCGAATTATGGGGCAAACCCAGGAGGAATGAGACATTGAGTGAGGCAGATGTATGTCGTGTTAGAATGTTCACTTCATGTGAAGGAAATACATGATTGTATGTAATAAGGTTATATTTGTAAAAGTGTAATTCAGAAAACTCGAGTAAAAATGTTCTAGGTGAAAATGTCATCAAGGGCTCCGTTTTTTGCAAGTGACATAAATCTCGGTTTAAAATGTCTATTTTTTCTTTTAATGCCTCGTTCATCTTGTTTATTTTCACAACTATATGGATACCAAAGAGGACAATTCCGCACATGTAATATTGTTTATTTTGAAATAGCCACATGTATGTTGATCTGGATTATTGTATCTGGACAGCACTAAGATGGTTCAGAGTTGGCTCGGGGGACACTTAAGAGGTAACTCAAGGGCAAATGCTTGAAACTAGCCATTTGCTTGCATATTTCTTCTTCCTGGTTGTCTAGTACTATCATCACCCTCTTTATTAAAATAAAAAGCAGACAAGGACTCAATTTATAGGAAGAAAATATAAGGTTACCTTTTGCTCTAAATTGTTTGAACTAGACATATTTATGCATGCTGTCCATCTAGATAAAAGCTTTTAGCATGATCAAATAACGAGTTTGCCAAAACATAAGATATTGAAATTCAATGGCAGCTCCCTGTCCATCAAGACAGCATTACTTAATCACTGCTCAGAAGAAATCAAGGGGAATTCACTTGAAGACTGTCAGGCGTCAGCACAGTTCCCTAACCTGCCTTTCACTCTGGTACAGCCGGCATGACTGTTTCAATGTATTAAATGTAGAATACATCCTTGGCTCGCTGTAGGGCGGTAGCGCTGAGACAGCAAATCTGGTGATCAAGCACTGGCAAGTACTCATTAACATAACAACACAAAGAGGACGTTTGTGCGAGAGAGGGCATGTCACTTTCAAAGACGGAAAGAAACTCATTAGAAAATAGAAATAAAGACACAATAATGAGCAATGAAGACGTGATTCGAAGATAGTGAGAGAGAAGGAGGGAGGTAATGGGAAAGGCTGATGGATTCAACCCTTCCTACAGGAGTGTCTACAGCTTACAGAACAAAACAAAAGTTTCATTTCTGGTTCGGTCTACTCAGCCTTTTATCTTTGATGACAGGTAAACTGGGTACCATGGGTTTGATAACCATACAGCTCCTTGTTAAATAAAACCCACCATTTGTGGTGCATGATATGTTGCTAGTCAAAAGCAATACATGACAGACGATATCTACTCCACAGTGCTTGAGGTAGGATGAACATAGTGGGGACTTTAAAAGTGGTGTTGTCTAGTGAGCATACAAGAGGCGGTCCTCAATGTAACTCAGGGTAGGGCCTAATACATCTGAAATAGACTCATGTGCTTGACAAGTTCATAAACAGAGCTTTACTGGACAAAGGATAGTCACAGATAATATGATATACAGCACCATTATTCTAAACAATAAAACGTTTGATAAGATAAATTTGAAGTAAGTAGCATAATATGTTAATAAAGAACCAACCAGTCCTGATTTCATGAGGCCTTCATGTTTTCTTGTTTAATATTAACTTAGACAAATCTGGTGGGTGTAAGAGCTATTGTGTAGGGGACCTTACCATGAGGATCATTAGATAGCAGGTGAATGAATTAAAACACTGTTATAGTATGGCTTCTTTAAACTGCACTGCCTCACTACGTTTGTGGAGCTGTGATAGGAAAAGACGTGTCAGACAAAAGTTTTGAGCTTTTTTCTGAGGATGAGTGTCAGACCTGTCAACCTTAGGGTAGTCTTCCTCCAAAGGTTTTCCCTTCACTCCTCCTGTTTTGCTGAATTTGCTACATTTGACCTTGTTTGTTTTAGGACTCTGCACACTTTACCACCGCTAACCAGTGAAAACATGCTTGTTCTCTCTCCTTTAAATATGCTAAATTTGGATGTTTCCCATTTGGTACATTTCATTTACTTGTAAGTCTGTAGTAAAGTGGTGGTACAGGTATCCTGAGCCTGTAAATGAAATGCTATTAATGGGCCTGCAGCACTGATGGTGCCACACATAGCCTTTCAAACAAGTCCTAGTCTGCCACTGGAGCCTGTGTGTACAGTTTTAAACTGCCCTTTTGACCTGGCAAAATAGACCTTTTACTAGGCCTAAATCTTCTTTTTTTAAAACATATAAGTCACCCTAGGGCAGTCCTTAAACAGCCCATTGGGCAGGGTACATTTTATTTAGAAAGCTGGAGATGCACTTTTAAGCTTTACATGTCCTGGTAGTGAGAAACTCTCAAGTTCATTTTTCATTATTGCAAGGCTTATCTCTCCCATTCGATAACATTGGGTTACCTTGTTGCATTTACTAAGGGATAACTTTTGATTGGGTAAGTATAAAAAATATTGATGGATGGAATGCTTGGATTCATCTCAGCCACTGGTAATCACTCAAGGATGCATCCCAATCCAGTGTTATTCTGCACACGATGACACCTGTTTGGACCCAGCTATATGCAAATTAGTCTTGACCCTGCTCCAAAAGGAACAGTCCAGCCCGAACTGCCAAGACTGGTCCTCTCTGAACCAGAGCAGAAGCAACCCAGGACCGATTTTGTCCTAGTTATGGGCTCATCAGGTGGGTACAGTTTGGTTCCAGTAATACAGTGTGCTTTTACTGTGTCGCCCTTAGTGGGATGAGTATGTCCAGACGTGGGTTCCATGAACACTGTGTCACTATAATCAAGCTGTGAAAGTTGAAATAAGGTCTGAAGTCATGAGAGCACCCCTGCCAAGTCTGCAAATAGCCAGCATTAGTGCTTGCTTGTCTCTGACTGGATCCAGTAACTTTCCAAAACGCAACAACTAAAGTTATTTATGAAAGAGGTTGGTTTTCTGCACCTCGGTCAGATGATGAACATGGATGCCGATCCGAGTATATGTGAAAGTTTGAAGAAGCCAAATCTTCCTTCTTCCATTTTTCTTTATGTGTAACTGCTTTGTGTGATAAGCAACACTGGTACCACAATGTACTGACTACCTTTGATGATCACCATTCATCTCGGGGAAATAACAGGTTTTCAGTACACTGATCCTCTATCTATGCCCCCAATCCACCAATGAACTTCTAACTTTATCTTAGGCACTTGGTCAACCTCACAATCACAGATGGAAAAAGGAATCGTTGCTCAATGATACTTTTTTGACTTCACTCCTACTGGAGTAGCAGTTCAGTTTAATCAGACAATTTATACCATGGTAGACCGTTAAAAGGAGAGGATGCCAGGATTATGAAACTATTGAAATGTAGTAGCTGATAACATATGTTGAGGATGTGTAAAAGGCAGACCCCGAAACTAGTCTTCATTCTCCAGCACCTTCTCAATCCAGACTAGTTGTACGTCACTCCCTCAAGTGACTTGCCCTCGATATAATTTTTCTAAAGATTACTTGGTCGGCTGCATTTTTTGGGCAAGTTAGTCTGATTTAGCAAAGTTTAATTTTCTTCCTTGATTTAAAGGGAATTCCCCAGCGGCTCCTATCTTGTGGCAATAATTTTTTCGCTAGGATACATTCCGAGTTATTTTTTAGTTGCCCACTACTGCCTTTTTGCACTTGTGTTTCTGCCCCTTTTCCCCTGTGCCCCTCGTTTTCTGACATGCTTCTTGTTAGAAATTGTTTTTTTGGTTGTCAGTCAGGTTACCCTCTGTCCAAGCAAGAACTCTCACTCTAGTCAGGGTAAGTCACACACAATCCAAAATTAGCCTGTGCCCACCCTCTGGTAGCTTGGCACGAGCAGTCAGGCTTAACTTAGAAGGCAATGTGTAAAGTATTTGTGCAATAAATCATACAATACCACCATATAGCACCACAAAAATACACCACACAGTGTTTAGAAAAATATATAATATTTATCAGGATAATTGTAGGTCAAAACTAATAAAATTGCAATGTGAATTTGTAAAGATATCACTGAAAACTGATATAAAGTGTCTTAAGTCTTTAAAAAGCAAAGTCTCTTTCAAGCACAAAGTACCTGGTTTGGAGTGGAAACACCCGCAGAGGGCTGCAGAAGAAGAGATACGTGGAAAAAGGGTGTGTGCGTCGATTTCTCCCCAGTACACACGGACTTGCGTCGTTACTTTTCACGCAGGGAAGTCGTGCGTCGTTTTCCGGCACGCGGACAGTATCTTTCTGTGGATCGCGGGGATTACCAGATGTCCCGGGTCTGTGCGTGGATTCTCTGGCTTGTTTTCCGGCTGCGTGTCGTTCTGCGGGGCTGTGTGTCGAAGTTTCGCTCTCACAGCAGGCGTCGCGTCGATTTCTCCTATGGAGGTCGGGCGGCGTTGTCCTTGCAAGGTCATGCATCGAAGTTCCGGTCGTCCCGAAGGCGTCGCGTCGATCAGCGTCGGTGTGCGGCATTTTTCTCGCCGCGTAACAAGCTGTGCGGCGAAAAGTTCGGCGCACGGAGCGCCGAAGTGAAAAAGAGAAGTCTTTTTGGTCCTGAGACTTCAGGGAACAGGAAGCAAGCTCTATCCAAGCCCTTGGAGAGCACTTTCACAGCCAGACAAGAGTTCAGCAACGCAGCAGGCCAACAGCAAGGCAGCAGTCCTTTGTAGAAAGCAGACAGGTGAGTCCTTTGAGCAGCCAGGCAGTTCTTCTTGGCAAGATGTAGTTTCTGGTTCAGGTTTCTTCTCCAGCAAGTGTCTGATGAGGTAGGGCAGAGGCCCTGTTTTATACCCAAATGTGCCTTTGAAGTGGAGGAGACTTCAAAGACTGGCTAAGAAGTGCACCAGGTCCCATTTCAGTTCAATCCTGTCTGCCAGGGTCCCAGTAGGGGGTGTGGCAGTCCCCTGTGTGAGAGCAGGCCCCCCACCCTCCCAGCCCAGGAAGACCCATTCAAAATGCAGATGTATGCAAGTGAGGCTGAGTACCCTGTGTTTGGGGTGTGTCTGAGTGAATGCACAAGGAGCTGTCAACCAAGCCCAGCCAGACGTGGATTGTAAGGCACAGAAAGATTTAAGTGCAAGAAATGCTCACTTTCTAAAAGTGCCATTTATAGAATAGTAATATTAAATCCGACTTCACCAGTCAGCAGGATTTTGTATTACCATTCTGGCCATACTAAATATGACCTTCCTGCTCCTTTCAGATCAGCAGCTGCCACTTCAACAATGTATGAGGGCAGCCCCAATGTTAGCCTATGAAGAGAGCAGGCCTCACAGTAGTGGCAAAACGAATTTAGGAGTTTTACACTACCAGGACATATAACTACACAGGTACATGTCCTGCCTTTTACCCGCACAGCACCCTGCTCTAGGGGATACCTAGGGCACACATTAGGGGTGACTTATATGTAGAAAAAGGGGAGTTCTAGGCTTGGCAAGTACTTTTAAATGCCAAGTCGAAGTGGCAGTGAAACTGCACACACAGGCCTTGCAATGGCAGGCCTGGGACAAGGCATGTCAGGTCTAACATGTGTCCCCCCCAGCTGAAAGTGGGGAGAGCTACCCGACCTCCTGGGAGCTCTCATCGCTAAGGTGAAAGTATCTGGAGAGACCATCAGCATTGGTGTAATAGTAATATTAAATCCGACTTCACCAGTCAGCAGGATTTTGTATTACCATTCTGGCCATACTAAATATGACCTTCCTGCTCCTTTCAGATCAGCAGCTGCCACTTCAACAATGTATGAGGGCAGCCCCAATGTTAGCCTATGAAGAGAGCAGGCCTCACAGTAGTGGCAAAACGAATTTAGGAGTTTTACACTACCAGGACATATAACTACACAGGTACATGTCCTGCCTTTTACCCGCACAGCACCCTGCTCTAGGGGATACCTAGGGCACACATTAGGGGTGACTTATATGTAGAAAAAGGGGAGTTCTAGGCTTGGCAAGTACTTTTAAATGCCAAGTCGAAGTGGCAGTGAAACTGCACACACAGGCCTTGCAATGGCAGGCCTGGGACAAGGCATGTCAGGTCTAACATGTGTCCCCCCCAGCTGAAAGTGGGGAGAGCTACCCGACCTCCTGGGAGCTCTCATCGCTAAGGTGAAAGTATCTGGAGAGACCATCAGCATTGGTGTGGTCAACCCCTGGGCGATGCTCCACCGTAAAGTCCATCCCCTGTAGGGAAATGGACCATCTCAAGAGTTTTGGATTCTCACCCCTCATCTGCATGAGCCATCTGAGGGGCCTGTGGTCTGTCTGAACCCCGAAGTGAGTCCCAAACAGGTAGGGTCTTAGCTTCTTCAGTGCCCAGACCACAGCAAATGCTTCTTTCTCAATAGCACTCCACCTGTGTTCCCGTGGTAATAGCCTTCTGCTAATAAAGACTACTGGTTGGTCTGAGCCCTCCTCATTCAGCTGTGCTAGAACAGCCCCTATGCCATGCTCTGAAGCGTCTGTCTGCACAATAATGTCCTGGGAGTAGTCAGGGGCCTTGAGCACGGGGGACGTGCACATGGCTTCCTTCAGAGAATCAAAGGCTTTCTGACAGGCCTCTGTCCAATTCACCAACCTAGGTTGTTTCTTGGAAGTGAGTTCTGTCAAGGGGGACACAATGGTACCATAGCCCTTGATGAACCTGCGGTAGTATCCAGTGAGGTCCAAAAAGGCTCTAACCTCAGTCTGTGTTCTAGGTGGTTGCCAGGCCTTGATAGTTTCAATCTTGGCCTGGAGTGGCTGCACCCTGCCACCACCTACTAGGTGTCCCAAGTACATAACGGAACCCTGCCCAATCTGGCACTTACTAGCCTTGATAGTCAGGCCTGCCTGTTGCAGAGCCTGAAGCACCTCCTTGAGGTGGAGCAGGTGTTCCTCCCAACTGGAACTGCAGACAGCTATGTCATCCAGGTAAGCTGCACAGAAGGCATCTTTACCAGCTAGGACACCGTTAACCAACCGTTGGAAGGTAGCGGGGGCATTTTTCAGCCAAAATGGCATCACCCGGAATTGGTAATGGCCATCAGGTGTGGAAAAAGCGGATCTTTCTTTAGCCCCCTCAGTCAGGCCAATCTGCCAGTAACCGGAAGTAAGATTGAACGTACTCAGGAACTTGGCAGCGCCTAGCCTGTCAACGAGCTCATCAGCTCGGGGGATGGGGTGAGCATCTGTCCGGGTGACTAAATTGAGACCCCGGTAGTCCACACAGAACCGGAGTTCTGGCTTCGCACCTGGGGCAGTAGCCTTGGGAACCAATACCACAGGGCTGGCCCAGGGACTACTGGATTTCTCAATAACCCCCAAAGTCAACATCTTGAAGACCTCCTCTTTGATGCTGGCCTTCACCTTATCTGACAACCTGTAAATGTTGTTCTTTACAGGGGGACTGTCACCTGTGTCAATGTCATGCACATAGAGTTGGGTTAGTCTAGGAGTAAGGGAGAACAGGGGGAGAACTGCTCTAACAGCTCATAGCAGTCCCCTCTCTGGGTTGGAGTCAGAGAGAATGACACCCCCTACTGACCCATCCCCGTCTTTGACAGCGAGGAGGTCGGGGAGAGGTTCACTCTCCTCTTCCATGCCCTCATCTGTGACCAGGAGCATACTGACCTCAGACCTCTCAAAGTGAGGTTTGAGCCGGTTGTGATGGAGGACACTTAGGGGATGCCTAGGGGTCTTGAGGTCCACTAGGTAAGTGGCCTCCCCTTTACGCTCCTTGATCTCAAAGGGGCCAGTCCAGCGGTCCTGGAGAGCCCTGGGCTCTACTGGCTCCATCACCCAAACTTTGTCTCCAGGTGAGAACTCAATTAGAGTGGCCTTCTGGTCATAACACTCCTTCATCACCTCTTGACTGGCCTCAAGGTTACTCTGGGCCTGCTTCCAGAAGCGTTGGGTTTGTTTGTGGAGGGCCAGCATGTAGCTGACCACATCCTGGGGAGGGGCCTGGGGAGCTTTCTCCCAGCCCTCCTTAACAATGCTTAGGGGTCCCCTGACAGGGTGACCATAGAGAAGCTCAAAGGGGCTGAACCCCACCCCTTTCTGGGGCACCTCTCTATAAGCAAACAACAGGCAGGGTAAGAGGACGTCCCACTTATGCCTCATGGCCTCAGTCAGGCCACCAATCATGCCTTTCAGGGTCTGGTTGAATCTCTCAACAAGCCCATTGGTTTGAGGATGATAAGGGGTGGTAAACCGGTAGGTCACCCCACACTCATCCCACAGGGTCTTCATGTATGCAGACATGAAGTTTGTGCCCCTGTCAGACACGACCTCCTTAGGGAATCCAACCCGGGTAAATATTCCCAACAGGGCTCTGGCCACCACCTGTGCAGTCACTGTTCTCAGAGGGATTGCCTCTGGATAGCGGATGGCATGGTCCACCAAAACCAGAATAAACCTGTTGCCCAAGGCAGTTTTGGGGTACAAGGGACCAACAATGTTGATGCCCACCCTTTCAAAGGGGGTGCCAACGACTGGTAGTGGGAGCAGGGGAGCTTTAAGCCATTTCCCTGCCTTCCCACTAGCCTGGCAGGTGGGGCAAGCTCTGCAGAAGTTATCTGAGGCTTTCCTCATTCTGGGCCAATGAAAGTGGGTGTCAAGCCTGTCAAAGGTCTTGTCTTGGCCCTGGTGTCCTGCCAGGGGAATGTCGTGAGCCAGGCCTAGTATGAATTTCCGGCAACACTGGGGGACCACCAGCACACGGTGTGCCCCAGGACCTGGAATCCTACGCTCACTGTAAAGGAGATCATTCTCCCAGTAAATATGGTGAGCACCAGAGGTGTCACCTGCTGCGTGGTATGTGGCCTGCTTCCTCAGACCCTCAAGGGTGGGGCATTCTTTCTGCGCCTTGCAGAATGCTTACCTGGTTGGCCCCCCTTCTACTTGCCAGCCAGCAAGTTCAGGTAGGTTACCCAGGGCAGCTATGTCCTCTCCGGTTGGCTCAGGGGCCTCCTCCTCCGTGGGAACATTGGAGGCGGGTTTACCGTGCCCCTGGCCCTCCCTTTTGGCAGCTGTCTGGGCCATCTTTCCAGGCTCCAGACGCCCTTGACTCCCTTCCCGGGCAGCCATGTACCGTGTGCTCATGCAGACCCACTCAGGTAACCCTAACATCTCCAGGTGAGATCTGAGCTCTACTTCTTTCCAAGCAGTATGCTCAAGATCATTGCCTAACAGACAATCTACAGGCATGGCAGGACTCACAGCTACTTTCAGAGTACCAGAGACCCCCCCACTCAAAGGGAACCAGAGCCACTGGTAGGTGACTCTCACGATTGTCAGCGACTATGACCTGGTGGAATGTATTAGGGACTATCTGCTCTGTTGACACCAGCTGACTCTGGATAGTAGTCATACTGGCTCCTGTGTCATGCAGAGCCTCCACCTTCTGCCCATTAATGGTGACCCACTGCCTGTACTTGGAAGTATTTTGGGGCATGTGGGCTTTGGGCACCATTTCTCTTTCTCACAGGGACACTAGGGAAATCTCTACCTGCTCCCCAAAGCTATCTGGGTCCATCTCCCCCCCAAGCGCTACACTAGTCAACCCAGGTGTCGGTCCGGTAGTGGACGGTGCCCTCTTGGAGCACTGGGGGTCACCTTTATAGTGACCATACTGGTAACACTCCATGCATTTGGGGTTGGATTTCCCTGACCTATCATATATCCCTGGCTTTTTCCCAAATCTGGAAAAGGAATGGTTGCCACCCCCTCCCTGAGAATAATTTTGGGGGCCTTTTGAGAGTTCCTTATCTGTAAGTTTATCTCCCCCCTCTTTCTTCTGTTGGGAACCCTGACCACCTTTGTGGGTGTCCCCCCCAGGTACCTTTTTGGACACTCTGGTGCTAACCCAGCGGTCCGCCTCCTCAGCAAGCTTCCTGGGATCAGTCAGCTTACTATCTACCAAGTGCTGGCGCAACTCTGTATAGGTAACATTGAGTATATGCTCTCTCAGAATGAAGTCATATAGCCCTTTATAATTATCTACTTTGTTGCCCCGCACCCATCCATTCAGTGCCTTACTGGAAAAGTCAAAGAAATCTACCCATGTTTGTGTGGTTTGTTTGGTGTTGTCCCTGAACCTCTGACGGTATCCCTTAGGGGTCAGCCCAAACTTGGCAAGTAAAGTGGCTTTCTGAAGTGGGTATGTGTTTTGATCAAGTTGATCCAATGTGAGAAGTGTGTCCCTCCCCAATGGCGGCACATAGCCCCACATAGCTACCCCCCATTGCCCTTCAGGAACCTCATGAACCCTTAGTGCAACTTCATAAGCAGCTAACCATTTATCTATGTCATCTCCCACCACAAAACTGGGCACCACATTTTTGGGTATACGAACCTTCTTTTCTCCAGCAGGTCCTGTCTGTATGCTGCCAGCATTATTGTTGGATTCAGACTATCTCGCCTTGATCTCCAGCTCCTTGAGACTCAGTTCATGAGCCAACAATAGTTTCTTTTCAGCCAAAGCTCTTTCAGCTCCCACCTGTTTGGCTGCTCTTTCAGCTTCAGCTTGTTTTGCTGCCCTTTCAGCTTCAGCTTGTTTGGCTTCTCTTTCAGCTTCAATCTGTTTGGCTGCTATTTCAGCCTCAGCTTGCTTGGCTTCTCTCTCTCTGCCCTTCTTTCCTCCTGTTGAGCCTCAATTTTAAGTTTTGCCATTTGCAATTGGAACTCCCTTTCCTCTGCGGTCAGGCTTTGCACAGAGACACTGCTCCCTGGTCTGGAAGGGGGCACAATTGCAGTGGTAACATCATCCACAGATAGCAACAAATCCTCTGAGGGGCCATTTTATGGCTCCTCTTCCTCATCATCCTCTTCTAAATGGGCTTCTGCCCAGGCCCTCAGCACCACTTGAAAGTCCTCCTTTTTGGAGGCCCCTTGGGTGGGTACCTTCATTGCCCTGCAGAACCCTCTTAGCTGTTTGACCGTATATGTATCCAACAGGACTAGGTCAAAGTCTCCCATTTGAGACCCAGTCAGAGACATGTTGAGTGAGGATTTAGTTTTTGAAAATTGTCAGGAAAAAAACGAATTTGTAAAAAAGAGATAAAAATCAAGTTGACCTTCAACTGTGGGTAGGTAGTGAAATACTTAGCTACTGTATGTCACTGCACAAATACAAGTCCTATCCTCACCGCTGATCACCAATGTTAGAAATGGGGTTTTTGGTTGGCAGTCAGGTTACCCTCTGTCCAAGCAAGAACCCTCACTCTAGTCAGGGTAAGTCACACACAATCCAAAATTAGCCTGTGCCCACCCTCTGGTAGCTTGGCACGAGCAGTCAGGCTTAACTTAGAAGGCAATGTGTAAAGTATTTGTGCAATAAATCATACAATACCACCATATAACACCACAAAAATACACCACACAGTGTTTAGAAAAATATATAATATTTATCAGGATAATTGTAGGTCAAAACGAATAAAGTTGCAATGTGAATTTGTAAAGATATCACTGAAAAGTGATATAAAGGGGGTTATTCTAACTTTGGAGGAGGTGTTAATCCGTCCCAAAAGTGACGGAAAAGTGACGGATTTACCACCAGCCGTATTACGAGTCCATTATATCCTATGGAACTCGTAATACGGCTGGTGGTATATCCGTCACTTTACTGTCACTTTTGGGACGGATTAACACTCCTCCAAAGTTAGAATAACCCCCAAAGTGTCTTAAGTCTTTAAAAAGCAAACAAAGTCTCTTTCAAGCACAAAGTACCTGATTTGGAGTCGAAAATCTCCGCAGAGGGCCGCAGAAGAAGAGATACGTGGAAAAATGGTGTGTGCGTCGATTTCTCCCCAGTACACACAAACTTGTTTCGTTATTTTTCACGTGGGGAAGTCGTGCGTCGTTTTTCCGGCACGCGGAAAATCTCTTTCTGTGGATCGCGGGGATTACCAGATGTCCCGGGTCTGTGTGTGGATTCTCCGGCTTGTTTTCCGGCTGCACATCGTTCTGCGGGGCTGTGCCTTGAAGTTTCGCTCTCACGGCAGGCGTCGCGTCGATTTCTCCTCTGGAGGTCGGGCGGCGTTGTCCTTGCGAGGCCGTGCATCGAAGTTCCGGTCGTCCTGAAGGCGTCGCATCGATCAGCGTCGGTGTGCGGCGTTTTTCTCGCCACGGAACAAGCTGTGCGTCGAAAAGTTCGGCGCACGAAGCATCCTAGTGAAAAAGAGAAGTCTTTTTGGTCCTGAGACTTCAGGGAACAGGAGGCAAGCTCTATCCAAGCCCTTGGAGAGCACTTTCACAGCCAGACAAGAGTTCAGCAAGGCAGCAGGCCAACAGCAAGGCAGCAGTCCTTTGTAGAAAGCAGACAGGTGAGTCCTTTGAGCAGCCAGGCAGTTCTTCTTGGCAAGATGTAGTTTCTGGTTCAGGTTTCTTCTCCACCAAGTGTCTGATGAGGTAGGGCAGAGGCCCTGTTTTATACCCAAATGTGCCTTTAAAGTGGGGGAGACTTCAAAGACTGGCTAAAATGTGCACCAGGTCCCATTTCAGTTCAATCCTGTCTGCCAGGGTCCCAGTAGGGGGTGTGGCAGTCCTTTGTGTGAGAGCAGGACCTCCACCCTCCCAGCCCAGGAAGACCCATTCAAAATGCAGATGTATGCAAGTGAGGCTGAGTACCCTGTGTTTGGGGTGTGTCTGAGAGAATGCACAAGGAGCTGTCAACCAAGCCCAGCCAGACGTGGATTGTAAGGCACAGAAAGATTTAAGTGCAAAGAAATGCTCACTTTCTAAAAGTGGCATTTATAGAATAGTAATATTAAATCCGACTTCACCAGTCAGCAGGATTTTGTATTACCATTCTGGCCATACTAAATATGACCTTCCTGCTCCTTTCAGATCAGCAGCTGCCACTTCAACAATGTATGAGGGCAGCCCCAATGTTAGCCTATGAAGGGAGCAGGCCTCACAGTAGTGGCAAAACGAATTTAGGAGTTTTACACTACCAGGACATATAACTACACAGGTACATGTCCTGCCTTTTACCCGCACAGCACCCTGCTCTAGGGGATACCTAGGGCACACATTAGGGGTGACTTATATGTAGAAAAAGGGGAGTTCTAGGCTTGGCAAGTACTTTTAAATGCCAAGTCGAAGTGGCAGTGAAACTGCACACACGGCCTTGCAACGGCATGCCTGAGACAAGGTTATGGGGGCTACTTAAGTGGGTGGCACAACCAGTGCTGCAGGCCCACTAGTAGCATTTAATCTACAGGCCCTAGGCACATATAGTGCACATTACTAGGGACTTATAAGTAAATTAAATAGTCCAATCAGGTATGATCCAAAGTTACCATGTTTAAAAAGGGAGAGAGCATTTGCATTTTAGCACTGGTTAGCAGTGGTAAAGTGTGCAGAGTCTAAAAGCCAGCAAAACAGGGTCAAAAAAGTGGAGGGAGGCAGGCAAAAAGTTAGGGGTGACCACCCTAAGGCATGTCAGGTCTAACACTTCTCCACTTGCCTCTCCGTTGTAAAATGTTTGCACCACACCATATTTGGCCCATAGCTCCTTATTCTTAACGGCATGCTCCTTTTACCTACACCTCCCCCACACATGTCCTTGTCACTTTGCATTCCTGTCCTCCTCATGACGTTGTTTTCTCCATACTGCCTGCCAGTGTCCCCTTATCTAGATTCTGACTTTCTCTCCTCCATAGGTCACTTATCTTCCAAGGAAATAGAAAGACTTTTCTACTTGTAGTTTTCTGTGCAGTAACAGCACATGACTATCTCATGCCACGTGATACAGAAGCCCATTAATTACAACAGAAACCCTGGAAAGTCACGTGACAGTCCTCGGTGGAGTAGTACTTAAATTAGTGAGGTCAAGTAATGATAATGCACTGGCAAGCGATTATAATCACAAAAGTGCCACTGGATTCAAGCTAGCCTTACTGATGAAGGGTGATACCCTGAAACCGGTCCCAGGATGCTTGTTTCCGGTCCAGGGAGGACCTGGCCTGGCAGTTCGGGCTGGACTGTTCCCATGGGAACAGGGTCAAGACTGATTTGCATATTGCTGGGTCCACACTGGGGTGGCATGGTGAGCAAAAGAGATGGATTAAACCCTGATCTGTGACTGGGGTGAATGCATTGTTCAGCATTCCGTCCATCATCTTTTTGTGTTGCTAAAGCAATTATAGTCCCCAGGCGTCTGCCCTGCAGATCAATATCACAAATCTCGATCGAGCATGGAGTAGTTTTTCGTGGAGAAACACATGCCTAACTTAAACGAATTGTCTGAAAAGGTACACTTAAAATATATCATACAGCAATAGTAAAAGCATCCAAAATGTATGAGAAGGATCTCTTTGCTAGTTGGAAAAAACCTTAATCCACACCGATGCACAAGAGCCCATCTTGTCAAGGGCCGCACCAGGCCAACATCAATGAGAAAGTAAATGGTCCTTCTTTTTGGCGGCAGTGCTGTTTTACATGTTGCTGTTCCTCATATCTTGTGCCCCCCTCTTATCACCTCACATCTCCGCTCAAAGAAAATTGATGAAATATGGACGCTAAAAGCTGCCTTGAAAGAAGGCGCGCATCAGCCTAGACATACATCAAACACCCCATGTGATACAGATAACAAATAATAATAATGACAGAAAAATTGAAACCGAGGCATGAGAGCTGCTGGCAAATGACTTCGGACTCCTTGCTGCAGCCGGCGGAGATTGCGTTTCCAAGCGAGGCGTCATTTGCTCGGAGGAGCCTGGAACAGACGGGCTGATTAGTCTCCACTGGTGACTCTTACAGGGAAATGGCTGGAGAGCAGGTCATCTAATCAAGGAGGCCGCCCCTGTGCTTGATTAACTCTGCCGGGGCCTCCCGCGACAAAAGGTGGCCAGCAGGCGAAATAGCACGCCTTACAGAATGCAGGAAACCGAGAGCAGATCCTTCACAGGCCAACCATAAGGGAAAACACACAGAAAATATGCAGTGAAAAACAACATTTCCAAAAATCGTCATCTCTCGGTCCGCCACCTGTGTGCGCAATGAACCGAGTGATTAAGAGGAAAAGCAAAGATGGGTTGGAGGTACAATTTTCACTCGTTCTTTATTGCCCATATAATACAAAATTTAATTTTTTACATCCATAACTGTGAAGAAATGTTGACCTCACATAGCAGGCGAGGAAGAGTACTAGTGTTGAAGGGTCAGTTAATCATCACTAGACACAACTAAGGCCGTTATTTAGAAAGAGGCGGACCGGAAGGTCCGTCACAAAAGTATCCCGATTGCCACATTACAAGGTCAGTTTTCCCCAATGGCGCTTCCAATGCTGTGAACGGGATACCTTCCATGTTTTGACGAAGTGTCCTGTTCTCCACACTCTAAACAAGCCCCTAAGCTATGACATGCTGTCATTGATGACATGTTTTTTTTTTTTTTTTTTAAATGAGGAACTAATATGATGAAAGGCAAATAAAATATTCAAATGGGGGGTGACTCTGAAACTGAAAAAGACTGGTTTCAGAACAGGACCAATTTTGAGAGAGGGAGTGTGTAGGTATGATGTGTGTCAGTAGCCTGTGTTGTGTGTTATTCTCAATAAAGTCTAATCAATTTGTTTTCAGTATAAGCTATCAAAATTATTTGAAGTACAACTCTCCTGAGAACTGTGACGTGACACTACAGTGTTACTGTTGTATTTAATGGGCTGCTGTCTCACGTGGCATGAGGTAGTCCTGCGTTATTACTGCACAGAAAACTACGGTTGGGAAAGTCCTTCTATTTCAAAGGAAGATAAGTGGCCTATGGAGGAGGGAAAGTCAAAGTCGGAAAGAGACAGAAACTAGAGCGCAAATATATGGACGGGAACTAGGGGCCAGATGTATCATCAAGGCCTTTTGCAATTCGGAAATAGCGATTTCTTAAAAATCGCAAATGCTATTACCGAATCGCAAGTTGCAATACCGGCCCAATTCGCACCTATGGGCCTGTTGGCCCATATCTGTGAATTTTTTGCATTTCCAAAATTGCGATTTCTGAACCAGAAATCACAATTTTGGAAATACAAAACCCCAGGGTGCTGGGGGCCTAAGGCCCCCTCTGCTGCACCCCAAACATTTTTTGGAGGACATGTAAGGATTCACACATGCCAAAAGGGCATGTGTGCTTTACATGTACAATTTAAAAATGCATTTTAAATGCATTTTAAAATCTTGCACTTGGTTACCACCAAGTTCAACTTGGTGGTAATTAGCGATTCCTAAATGCCAAAATCCCATTTAGGAATAGCTTCATACATGTGCTAAGGAATTGCAAATAAGGAATCCTTATTTGTGATTTCTAATTTAGAGAGTCGCAATTTGCGACTCTCTAAACAGGGTCGCAATTTTATGGAATCGCTATTTTTGCGATTCCTTAAAATTGCATTCAGAATGTATTTCACACATTCTGAAATGGCATTTTGCATTCGCAAACGGGCATTCACACCGTTTGCGCATGCAAAATGCTTTCATACATCTGGCCCCAAGTCTCTAGTCCAGCAGCTCTCGGCCCTACACACACACAATCAACCTTCCCGAAAGGCAGAGACAAGCTTACTTTCATATGGCACTTAGGGGACTTCTCCTGACTACACCCATGCACGAAGACAGATTTGGATACATGAAATGGAGATAGCAGCCAACAAGCACCCCCTGAAGTAAACCAGCTATAGGATAAAATGTCGCTCTGGCCCACACTTCTCTAGACGACCTGCCCTGCTCGGGCCCTAAAAGGGGCCCTTACATGGCCCATACACAAACAGCCATGCTTTTTTTCCACGTAGCTGAAAGGAGTCTGAGCGCCCCATTTGCTTGAAGGAGAATAGCTTTGGATTTGACCAAAAACAAGCTTCTCCAGGCTACAAACATGCTTAAGTATGTCTCCAACAGAGTGTCAAGGGTAGGCAGGCTGCAGACAAGTTTACTTTGCATTTTGCATTCAGATGGCCTGATTCAGAATTTTAGAGTTTGGCATACAGGTTACTCCATGACACACAAGTTGAATATTCCCTCCACCTTATTAAAAGTGCCCTGGGATTAAATAGACTTGTAGTAAGGCAGATAGGAGAGCCGTCATGTTTGGAACGGATATCCTATCCATCTTATAACTATGACACTATGGGCCAGATTTAAGAAAAGTGATGCTGCATCTAGGGCAGCGCCACTTTTTTTGCACACCTCAATTTGACGGTAGTTCGGAGCTTTGCAGGATTAGCATAACACTTTTTGAAGATAATCATGCAAAGCCCATTGTAAACAATGGTGTGCCTCTTTTTAATGCCTGCTCTGAGCAGGAGTTAAAAGTGCTGAACAAAATGACACAAAGAAATCTCAGATTTATTTGCGCCATTTTTTTGGCCCTCTAATGGGGAAATGCCCCCTTTGCGTACATTGTGCCTGGCACAGACATGATGTAGCACAAAGTGGCGCAATGCATGCACTTTGTAAATGTGGCGTGGCAATTTTAGCCTTGTTGGGCCACATTAGCATGAAAAAACATGATGCTAATGGGGCGCAAGGAGGCGCTAGGGGCTCTTAAATCTGCCCCTACATGCTTTGGTACTAATAATAAGAAGGAAGGGATATCTGTCATATTTATGAAGGAGTGACATGTCTCTCAAACGCTGAATCACTCACAGGCTCTCTTTCTGTATTGCGTAATTGTCAAGTCAGGGCACGTTCCCTGTGGAATGAGTAAATACAGACAGAATTGGGAGCTCGTCTGAAGGAGCCAAACTGTCAGTAACTATTTACAAAGAATGCTAAGAGGCTCTTGAAGAACATTTACTTCTCTCAGTGTACATACAGGTAAACATTCAATGGGATATACAACTTTAAGTAAAATATTTGTCACAAAAAACTCAGCATAGAGCAACTGTGTAGATATCATCATTCACAATAATAAATCAGCTTCAACAAATGGATGGATGGGTTAGGGTTAGATACACTTATTACAACCCAACGATGTACTGCCCAAGTATATATATATATCACTGAATGAATGCATGAATGTCTTACCTAAACATGGTGGTTGGACTAAGAAGCATACTATGGTACCATTTACTTTGACCTATTCTCCAAGAGACACACCCACCTTAGGTTCAAAAGGCCACCCACCTTGGGTACAGCTTTCTCAATCACATCTCAGGTTAACATAAACATCAAGAGATCTACCTTCCAATAAACATCTAAAAAATAGTGCTCCCACTCCATCACTCAGACTGTCCTGTGCAGATCGCTAGTGGGCCAACTCTCACAAGATTGGCCAGCTTCTATAGTGAACATGTTACTATCCAAGAAACACAGAGAAATAACAACATATACAGTATAAGGCACAGAAAATGTCTCTGAATTTGAAAAAATATTTGGCTGCTCACCTCCTTTCAGTTTAAATTCAGTTGTTAGATTCAAAATGCTGTGTAAAGTGTACAGATGTTCTGGAGTGAAAGTCTTTGCCACCTTTGGGGATTGGTACCATGTAGCGCGCCCATTCAGAATCCTCTAATTCAGTCACTCACACCATATTTAAACAGTTCAAAACTGTGCCAAGTACATCATCTGCAAAACCAGTGACTCAGGAGTTCATTGAGATCACAACAGAAAATTGTAACTATTGGAATTGTTTTGAAGACAGCAGTTGTCAGAGATCAGAGAGGTCGGAGAAACACACCTGGCCTAAATAACAAATTCTCACAAACACACCTGGATCAGGATGTGACAAACAACCATCACACCTAATTGGCCGCAACACCCCTCCCCTTCCAGTGCGGTGTGTGATTCTTCATGCAGTGTTTTGCTACTGTGCAGGCCAGGTCCCTAATACAAGACAGGTGCTGGGTTACAAACATGGTCGGAGGTCATATGGACAACAATGACTACCCAGTCTTGGCAGCTTCTGCATGCATGTATATGTGTTCGGGACTTGCTTCCTTTTCATGTCAAAGCCTTGTTAACAACATGTTGGGGACATTTGGAAAGCTTCCCTGGGAATGCATTCTGCCCATTGCTTACCATTGTCTTTTTGGTTTGTAACTCACATTTGTTTACTTTGTATTTAATGGTTTTCTTTGTTTTACGATGTTGAACTTCCGTTGCCATAAACCAACTTACTTTATTCTTCCACCAGTACTGGATTTCTGTAACAGGCCTTTAAATTTTTTTCTTATCTTGTCACATTTGCTGTGCATTCAAAGTCAGAGGTCAACTGTCAGGTGCTGTCTTCCAGGTATCTTGGTGTTTACTTTTTTTTCCACTAACTTTAAAAGCAGAGGCTTTAAGTGACAATCATGCTGGTTACTGGGGGTGTGCAAGGCTGTACCAATGTTATTTTCTTTTTTAGCAGACAACAACATTCAAATGTCTGTAAATAAACTCTGCAGATAATTCAGAATATATCAGATTTACAGAAGCACAAATGAAGCACATTTTTGGTTATTTTGAAGTGTGGTGGAAACAAATATCTCAATAAGATCAAAACAAATGAATACACTAGGTGATGACATTTTCACACATTATCATTTGTGCACTTTATACTTTTATCTGTAAAACCATGCACCACTTCACTCTATTCTGAAACAATCCACTCTATGCTACTGCCCTTCAGTGCCACTGCACACAGCACCGCTCCAGTCAGTGCCACTCTACTTTGCGCAACTCCACTCTGCTCCACTCCACCGTACCCTGCACAACTCCACTCCACTCTGCACTACTCCAATCTACTCTGCACTGCTACACTCTACACCAGTGCACTGCACACCACTTTGCTCAAAACCAATGCACTCTATGCCATGGCACTGTACCCCGATCTACTCTGCACCACTACACTCTACACACTAAACTCTATTCTGCACACTTTATGCCAATACACTATACATCACTGCACTCTATGCTATTGTACTCTATGTCACTTCACTCTACGCCACTCTATTCTGCTCTGCACCACTGTACTCGATGCCACTGCTCTCTATACCACTCTACTCTACACCACTGCACTCCACACCAATGCACTCTACCCCATTGCACTATACACCATTGCACTCTAGGACAGTCTACTCTGCAATACTGCACTCTCAGCCACAGAACTCTCTCCACTCTACTCTATATTACTGCCATCTACACCACTCCACTCTGTGCTACTGCAATCTACTCTGCACTATTCTACTCTACACCACTGTACATCAATGCACTTTAAGCCTCTACAGTCTATGTCACTACACTCTACACCACTACACTTGCATCTCTTCACTCTGTGCCAAGCATTCTATCCTGCACTACTCCACTCTGATCTGCACCACTCCACTCTATGCCACTCCACTCTACGCCACTTTACTCTGCAACACTGCACTTGTGCCACTAAACTCTACACCACTCTTCTCTACATCACTGCACTCCATGCCACTGCTCTCTGCTAGGCACCACCCTACTCAACATCACTCTACCGTACTCTACACCAGTGAACTGTATGTCACTTCACTCCGCACCACTCTACCCTGCTTCACTCTGCTCTACGTCATTACACTCTTTGCCAATCCAATCTAAATAACTCTAATCTACTCTGCAGCACTGCACTCTATAACACTGTACTCTATGCCACTGCACTCTATGCCACTGCACTCTACTCTGGAAGAATCTACTCTATGTCACTGCACTCTATGCTAGTCAATTCCACTCTGTACCATTCCACTCTACACCACTCCAATTTATGCCACTTAAATCTACCCTGAGCCACTCCACTCCACACCACTCTTTTCTGTGCTGCTGCACTCTACACCACTACACTCAATGCCAATGCACTCTATGCCAGTTTACTTAAAACCAATGCACTCTATGCTACTGTACTCTACACCAATCTACTCTGCACCACTGCACTGCATGGCACTATACTCCATGCCATTGCACTCTACAACACTTTACTCTGCACCACTTTATGCCACTGCACTCTACACTAATGCACTCTGCACTACACCACTGCACTCTACAACACTCTACTCTGCAACAATGCACTCTCTGGTACTAAATTCCATGCCACTCTACTCTGCAACACCCTACTTTGCACCACAGTACTCTATGCCACTGTACTGTACTCTACACCACTGTACTCTATGCATTTCTTCTGTACTCTATGCCAATGCACTCTATACCACTACACACTATGCCACTTTTTAATCAACTGTGCACCACTGCAGTCTATGGCATTGCACTCTATGCCACTTCACTCTATGCCACTCTACTCTGAACCACATTACTCTGTCATTGCACTCTATCCCACTCTACTATGCACCACTGCACGCTTCACCACTACACTTTACACCACTCCAATGTAGGCCATTCCAAACAACTCTGCACAATTCCACTCAATGCCACTCTAATTTGCAACACTGTACTCTGTGCCACTGCACTTTATGCCACTGCACTCTACTCCACTACTCTATGCCACTGCATTCTACAGCGCACTATTGCCCACTACCCGCCACCACTCCATTCTACGCCACGTCTCTCTACTCTGGAATAATCTACTTAATGCCAGTGCGCTCTACACCACTTTACTCCACTCTGCACCACTCCATTCTATGCACTGCAATCTATGCCCCTCTACACTACTCCACACCACTTTATGCCACTCCACTCGATGCATCTTCACTTCATGCCACTGCAATCTACGCCAGCCACTCTACTCCACTCTGCGTTGCTCCACTCTACGCCACTGCACTCTGTCACTGCACTATCATCTTTGCCCCTCTAATCTACTCTGCACCACTCTACTCTATGCCACTGCCCTCTATGCCACTTGACTCTAAACAACTGAACTATGTGCCAATGCATGGCACTTTGGGACAGATGTAGCAAAATTGCAAATTGCGACTTGCAATTTGCAATGCAGAACGGTGTCTCAGACACCGTCTGCGAGTCGGTATGGGGTCGCAAAGACCCACCTCATTAATATTAATGAGGTGGGTCGCAAATTGCGGCCCCATACCGACTATGGGCACTCGCAAACATGGAGGCCTGCTGTAGTCATCAGACCTCCATGTTCGTGACTGCTTTTAAATAAAGCAGTTTTTTTTCTTTTAAGTGTAGCCCGTTTTCCTTAAAGGAAAACGAGCTGCACTTAAAAAAAAATCCGAAACCTTTAGTTTCGGTATTTTTTCAGGGCAGGTAGTGGTCCTTTGGACCACTACCTACCCTGAAAAAATAATTTGTGGTCCATTCACAAAGGGGAAGGGGTCCCATGGGGACCCCTTCCAATTTGCGAGTGGGTTACCATCCACTTCAAGTGGATGGTAACTGCGACACCATTTGCGACCGCATATGCGGTCGTAAATGGTATTGCATACCACTGCGAATCGCAAATAGGAAGGGAACACCCCTTCCTATTTGCGATTCGGAAATGCATTTTGCGAGTCGGTCCGACTCGCAAAATGCATTTCTGCATAGGAAAATGCGATTTGCGACTCGCAAACGGCAATTTTTGCCGTTTGCGACTCGCAAATCCTTTCCTACATCTGGCCCCTTATCCCTCTCCACTCCACACCATTCAACTTTACTTTTCCCCACTCTATGACACTCCATGACACTCCATAACACTGTACTCCACTCCACTTTATGACACTCTACTCCACACCACTCTCCTTTGCCTAACTAACTTTTAGTTATTGTGAACAGCAGCCAGGCTGGTGTGCAACATGGCTATAACATATTGGTAATGCCAATAGCTCTTATGTGAGACATGTTGGCTTTGTGAATGAGTGTTACAGTAATTGTGCTCCATCCAAGCCAAGTTACGGCATAAATGCTTTTGTAATTCAATTCTAGGCTCACTCTCCTGTAGCATTTGTTATTCTTTATAAATTTACTTCCATCTTCTTGTAAAAGTGCTAGCCAGTGTCTGATATCTTTAAGCTTCACAGCTGAGTTTGTCATAGTGTTGACTGAAGTTTCGAGCTCTTAACCTACGTCCCTTCTTTGGCACCATGTTTCAGATGGTTCTCCTTAATTGCATCCTCTTCTCTCTTCCCTCCAGCCTTTCACCCATTGTCCAAACAGACATGGAATAATATGTATAGCGCACAACAAAGTGTGCTATGCAGAGCCAAAACAGTGTTAAAGGTCAACAACGGCAGAAGTTAGCAGTCTGCAGATTTTATATTTAAAATTTGTGTGACACATTTACAGTAGTATCACACATTGGGGCAAAGTCACACTTTTTTCAAGCTATGCTGCTCAGCAGCCAAATTTGCTGCACTGCGTTGCTCAAGGAGAAAACATACAGCACAGCCATATCGTCTAAGATTGGCTGCTGTTCCTATCATCCCGATCACTGGCACCTTTACAAGTTGCCTTGCACAATGCACTGTCTCACACAATGATGCAGACGCGAGAGCACGCTGCCTACCTTAGGATGTGTATTGGAAGAGTCACTTCCCAGTACACATTTCTGTGACTATGCAAACTCAGAAGAGTCCTATGCAATGCATTGGATGTGTGTTGTGCGCAACAGCACACAGGCAATACATTGACGTTTTTTGAGAAATTAGTACATTTTCTCTGGTTTATGGCTACTTCAAAAACGCATTCGTTTTTTAAACAACTCCCAGTCTGGCTAGCTTACAAGAATGGGCTATGTGTGAAAACGTATGCGTCTTTGCGCTGATCTGCCCTAGTAACAGCCCCCTGATCCAAAGCAGCACAAAATGGATCCTGCACTGAGGAAAGAGCACCATCCCAGCACAAAACAGCTTTTTTGCTACTGATAGTAACTATCATGGCCATCGTTGTGACACGTTAAACTAGTTCAAGGCCTTAGTAAATCTGGGCCATTATATCCACAGTGTGATTTTTACTTGGTGCTGTATCTGAGCCATAACTTTCATCGTCATGCTGATCTCACCATAAAGCTAATATAAGAATTTCGCTGACTGACAAATCAGCCTTTCAGTTTCTGGAAAATTATCATTAAGTAATGCAAAGGTCTGTCCTTATAAATATTACAATACTTTGTAAAACAGTGGCTCAAGCCACCACCTAGTGGTTCCAGCTCATAATTGCAAATTTTTTACACAGTATGGTGTAGGGAGCATTCAGGCACAATTACAACAGATGTTTGCACCCACTTGTTGTGCCCATTGGGCACTTTGTTTTTATAGAAGGGAACACTGATGCTTTTGCGGCCCTTTCTATAATACAGATGGGTTTGGCGCACATTTTGCGATGGGGAAAGCAGAACAGAGCATTTCCTGACTTGGGCATGCATGATTTGCATGGGGGACTGGCCCCATGAAAATGAAAGAGAACGTCTGCTCCTGCACCCTGTTATAGATGTGGCCCAGAGGCAAAGGTGATGTGTGTGTTGAGATGGGCATTGACTCTGCACTACAAAGAGTAGGCATGCAATCAATGAATCCCACCCCTCCAAGGGTGCCAGGTAGGAGGAGGGAGGTCCACGCAAGTGCCAGGGTAGCCCCCTACAGAGAGGTACAGTTAATATCTGCCCCCATTTCAAATGCAGGACAGGTTGCCACTTGCACAGTGAAAGGTAGAATGTTGGGTTCAAACCGCCAGTTGAGATTTCTCTAATGCACACCACCAGAGCAGGTGCGTGTTCACCGTTGTGCTGGGGTCAACTCCTTCACCGTCATAGGGTGCACTGGCTCAGTCCATGTGCCCGGATGCAACAGGAACAGTGGGACCTATAAGCAATGAAAGCCCTGGTTGCAATTCGTTTTTTCCGTTTCTGAATGTGAATGACACTGCTATTGACACTTCTCTGCAAATCCAATACTGAGAAATTAGAATCTTGTTTTTTCTTCTCACATTACGAATAAAGTCATTTTTTTCATTGTTTGACGATACGTCCTTTTTGGTGGAACTGACATCCAAAGTGTTTGTTTTACGACATGAATAATTCGTTTAATTGAATAAGGTGGATGACGAATATAGTAACCATATAATTTTGCATTACGTTGCCCTGCCTGTCAGATGCAAGGATTACATGTTTATTGTCAGGACAATACAAAACAACGTTTTGGACTGGTTGCCTATTCCAAATATCGGTGTAAATGTTGAGAGAAAAAATGTGTGAGCATCATTGCAATCATGCTATCTAGAAATCAGCATCATTGCAATTAATGCAATCTGGAAATTGTGTTTTAAGTGTGTCCTACCATTGTAATCTGTGCTCTGTTGTGCAACGAGTGCAATATAAGCAGTGGCGCCTGAACAAGGAGTGCATGGGGTGCTGCAGCACTCCTCATATCAGAATGGATGGAAAGTCAGGAAAAGGTGCGGAGCACTATATTTACACCTCTCCTGAAACTTGTATTAGAAAGCTTCATTAAATCGTATACATGTTCTTCTAGAAAAATATTATGTTGTTCTTATACAGTCCTGTGATATTATGGGTTACTGTGAGCAAAATGTGTGCATTTCGTAATTTGAAATCAGTAAAACTTTGGCACATGAACATAAGTAGTCAAAAGGAGAATGTAATTTTAAAAATGTTCTTAAACCACACACTTTTGTAAAGCCACATATATTTTTAAAGTATGATTCTTAATGGAAACTAGGTCTTGCAATCTCTTAATACTGATGTTGAATGTAAAAGGGGTTTTGAAAGGTGAGAATGAAACAATGTACACTACTATACCTTGACGCTAACCTCGATGTTATATTGATCCTTCTTGTGTGTTTTGTAGTATGTTATTTTGTGACATCATAGCAGGTCGTATGCACCAATGATGTACTTTGTATGTTATGAATTGTATATTATGCTGCTTTATGGTATTTCAGCACACTTTCAGCTGTGCTCTTGGTATCCTCTACTTGAGGTCATGTGGACAGCACTGGAGTAACATAGTGTTAATTGATGCTTACATGTTGATTAATAGAACTCTCTTGATCTATCTACTAACATTTAAACAACTCTGATATTTTAATTTAGGCAATCCTAGTATTCGGTTATGTGTAGAGTGTTGGATACAAAGTGCCCCTCAAACCTTACTCAAACTCAAAACAAATACAGGTGGCTGAGAGTAATAAAATCATTCCTTTCAACGCGTTTTTGCATTTCACAATATTGTAACTGCATTATACCACTGCACGACACCAATCTGGACATTTTGTTTGAAGGATGCACAGTGTTCGTTTAGTATATTATTTGCCCTTACATATTTTGTTTGATTTTCCTTACTATACCTGATGTTGCTCAATGTTCTACTTCACCAACGTCCCTGCTATTGTACAAACATTCACATGTTCACTGGTCAGAGCTACGAGTGGTCACACAATGTTTCTAAAGGACATTGTAAAGGTTTTGGAACTGCAGCTCTTGCACTGTGGGGAATAGGGAAGTATTAGATCAATTTATTTTGAGATAATGATTTGGATGTTGTCTAAAGTAAAGGTCTTCACGAGTCTGCAACTTATTATCAATAACAGAAGCACGGCTGAATGATTCAAGACGTTATCATTAGGACAGTTTGGGGTTTTATCCGGAGAGCACTTATAGTGACAGTATCAGTTATCAAGATCATAACATTGAGAGGGTTCGGGATAGTATTGGGAACAGAGAGAATTTCGAGAGATTTGGCGCTTTTAGTAGCACAGTTGTGAGGAGTCTGAACGGGGAGACTAGGTAAAAGAGCAGAGCAACGTGTGAATTTATTTTGTGCATCCAGCATTTCAGTTCGGTGCCTACATTGTTGATGAGCTACTTTTCGATCTATTTCTACAATTTACAGTATCTATATTTTAAAAAGTGATTAAGGTGTGATTCCTAGATCATTAATACTTTGAGGTGGCTTTCCACTGGTTATTGTTGCTGATTGCACAGCATCCAAAGCCATTGACATAGAATACATGCTCTCTACAAAGATACATAGAATATCATGTTGAATTCATGTTTTAGAGCGAATGTACTTTGAAAGGCCCACCAAGGGAAAGATGACCAAGGGCTAGCTTGTCTCTTCCATAAAGAGTGGTGCATGTTCTACACATGCTTGCTTAATAACTTATATGTTGATAATCCCCATCACTTCCGTCAAGTAGCACCAATGTCCAACACCCACACTCTAAAAATCGTTCCACCACCCCTTAATAAAAGTCAGTTTAAGGATAGTGTGCACAAACCACATGCGAGCGATAGCCAATATGCTTACTGTCTTGTTTGTAGTGACACTCCATTATATGACAATGGGAAAGGCTGGCATAGGGCGCAACTCCAGTTCCCTAGGTTCCACAGACTCCAGAGTTTCACCAATTGACACTGTAAACTGTATGAAAAGAAGAATGCAGTATGTTACAAAAGCATATTTGTACAGCTTATGGGTCATCCAGGAATGTCATCTTTCTCTGACTAAGCTCAGAATTAGGGCCAATTACTGCTCTGTCCAGCTACAGGAACAATGCCTTGCATCTATCAGCCAGCTGTCATTCCCTGCCAGAAACTGGGCCTGCCCCAGGTCCCTCATTGAGGAGGGGTTCCTTGGAGGAATTGTTGAGAGAGGCGCATGCAAGAATGTCAGTTAGGAGGGTCTGAGTCTCTCAGAGCACATATGGCAACTGAATCATGGACGATGCCGTTTTGAACTGTACCAGAAGACTGTGCATGAATGTTGGGACGGGGGGAGAATTCATGTGGCACATCAGGATAGGCCAGAGGTGCAACCCTGCTGGACACCTCTGCACCCACCTAAATGGTCTTGCAAAGTGTAGGGTTCTCTCTCTTGGCTGTGTTCTCTGCAGAACACTGGGACTGAAGATGGGCATCATGGACAACTGGAAAGAAGAATCCCTTGACTGCCTACTTTGGCAAAGACTCTGTCCCTGAATGACAACAGACCCATTGGTGCACACTCCAGGAGCAGGTAAGCTGGTCCCCTTATACCCCAGAGGACCAGTTGGGTGAAAAACTGGACTCTGGCACAAGGGAAGCGTGCTGCATTGAAGAAAAGAAGGCACCCAGATGAAAGGCTGGTGCAGGGAGTCAGTGGGACTCGCTCCTTACCAAGTTGGGAAACTTTTAGGCTAGGAGGCCTAAAGAAAGTGTTCCAGGTAGCAAGGGTTCATAGCCCGGAGCAAAATGAGCTGAAGATCATTGAGGATGGCCCTCCGGGGCTCGAAATATCTGCATCCAATGTTTGACAACCTTTGACCTCTGCCTTGTGGCAAAGCCTGTGGGGCTCTGCCACTGTGCTGCAATCATGTCCCTGCACTGGTCCAGGGCTCAACGACTGCCCCCAAAGAAAAATGGAAGCAGGGAAATCTATCACACATCCCTGGCGAACATGCTGTTTTGAGTGAGTGCTGTCGTGCTCCCTAGAAGGTGAGGGGAGGTGTACAGGACTGCTCATCCAGGGGCCCCACAAAGAACCAAGGTCAGGGGATGCCATTGTGCCACCTGTGAAGATGAACTGAGGGGCCTCAGAACTATTTCTAGGGATCCACAGTGAACTAAAGTTGGGGGGTGCTGTTATGCCCCCACGAAGGTGAAGAGGGGGGACCAGGACCCCATCCTGGGGCCCCCAATTACCAGAGAGGGGGGAGTGCTGCATGGGAGCAGGCAGACTCTAAATAAAGAGCCCGCTCGCAGCAGAATGGGAAGGCGCTGGCTGAGCGGAAAGCCCACAAGAGCAGCTGGGGCTGGGCTCCCAGAGAGGCTCTCCAACATTAGTGAAGGCCATGAGGTGTCCATGTGGAACTGGGCACCCCCAACGAAAATGAACCACATGGAAAGAGGCTGTGAGAAACAATATTGGAGCGTATCTTTCTGGAGCAGCAGGAGAGCCACTGCTCAAATATACACTCTCCAACTGGAGCGCCCCATAATGCCTTGCGAGACAGATCACAGAAATGGCCAGAAAGAGCTCATTGTCCATGCTGTGGTGATCCCAGCAGAGTCACCACCAAAGTGCAGGGAGGGAACTGCATGAGGAGCACAGCCCCCCCCATGAAAGTTCCAAATGTCTCCACCATCTGTTTCAGGAGACTTGGAAATTATAACTCCTCAAGGGTTTCAATGTGTTTTCAAGCCTGTCCAAGTTGGAACTTTTGTTTCAGAGTGGTTGGACTGTGCCATTTAGGGGGGAGGATCATGGCTGTGGTCCTTGTGGCCTGAATGATAATATTAACAGATTGTCCCAATGGGGGGGGTCAAAGGCTGTAATTACATGTGTTTTTATAGAAATGGAATCCTTTAGGGACTATGATTAAAATAGTAGCATTTTAAGCTAAATGTGATTCAAAGTGGATGGCTGCAGAGTTATGGCCAATGATATGAATTGTGTAGGGTCAGATGAAAAGGCACCCTTTAGGGGTGAAAGATGGTATTACATAGTGATTTACAACCAAGTTATGTACTTTAAGGACTGTATCAACAGTGCATAATTTTTATGCTGAATGTTTCAATGTGGAACATGATGAACCATGGCCCACACTCTTTAGGGGTCTGGGTAGACTGCGTAAATCACACTGAGGGTAGTCCACTCCCCCTTGTCTAGACATGTTCCTTGTGGATGCTTATTTGAGACCGGCAGCCACAACTGATCAAAGTAGATGTACTTTATTGCCAGTATTAGGTGTTCTCACTCCAAGATACAGTCAAATATTGAATTGGAATACAAGTGAATGTTCTGCAATGTGGGATGTTGGTTTATAACTCCCTTTGGGGGAGACAAAATAATTACAAAATGTCATCCAAAATGAATACTATTAGCTGGTGTATATTTGTAAATTGTTGCACAGTATTGAGTAGTGTATGTAAGAAATGTACTTTTACTTTATCAAAAGAAAAAGCAGAGACTGGACAAAAATTGATTGAGTGTTATTCTTGTGTGCTTGTGAATGGAGATTACTAGCCCACACCACCTCCCTTGAGTAAGCCTTGGACTGCTCTGCAACACCACCCTAGGAGAGTCAAGCACTACAATGGGGTGTTTGTCTTCCAGTGGTGGTCGAGTGCCAACCCATTACTTGTGCAGGCTACACAACTAATGACCCACCCTCCAAAATTTGGTGTCCAGCAGCGAGAAACATAGACCCATATTTATACTTTTTTTGCACTGCATTTGCGTAATTTTGTGACGCAAAAGTAGCGCAAACACACAAAATACAATTATATTTTGTATGTTTGCGCCTCTTTTGAGTAAAAAAATGATGCAAATGCGGCGCAAAAAAAGTATAACTTTGGGCCATAGTATCCCATTCCGGTACACAGTTATGGCATTTGATAAGTACAGTTTTGCCACACATTACCTATGCTGTAATCAGCAAATATGAGAGTATAAGACTCTGAGAAAGGATCAAGGGTTTGGTCATGTGAACTAAAAGTATGAGAAAGGAAACCCTCTGTGCACACACATATATGTCATGTGAGAAAATGTATGGTCAAGGTTTTAACTGTGTTGTCATGACTAAATTGCCTTCTCAAAGGACAGGATGCCGGGGGGGGGGGGGGGGGAGCTTTCCAGGAAATGTTCACAAAGTGTTTTAGGCCCTAGTGTATCCTTTTGAATTCTTACACTACATACACTAGATCTGCATGAGGAGGGTTTTTTTCTCTAAAGGTTTAGGGACACCAACTGATACTCACTCCACAGATTGGGGTGTGGGAGTGGACCTGACTTTGAGGGTTAGGAGGTGGTTAGGGTGGCACAGGTAATTTTTGCACTTGTTAAGGGCAAGACCGGTTTCCAAAGGGAGGGGCAACAGCTACTCATTCTCCCCACAAAGATTTTTCCTGCCATTGGCACCGGCCAACACCACTTGTAGGGGGGGGGAGATTTTGTAACCACGGGTAGTGATACCCCATGATGAATTTGTACAGTGGGGAACCCGGATAAATTTTCCCATGGTTGTGGAAGGGTGCGAGGATGTTGTGATCCCCTTGATCCCCATAGGTTATCTGGTGGGGAGGGTGGACAGTCCTGGGTTTGCCCATGGTGGTGAGTGGCCCTAAAGGAGGTTTGTTCCCCAAGAAAGAAGATGGAGTGATAGCCCATAGGGTTCCTAGATGGGCTAAGTGACTGACCCTGATGTGTCAGGGTAGGGTAAGTGGTTACCCAAGGGAAGCAAAGGGATATCATTCTGGATGCAAAATTGGCTGGAACCTGAGGTGGTGGTTGGGGTGGTGCTTGGTCGACTGACCAGTCAGGTAGGTCCTGTAGGGTCAAACCCCAGGCCAAAGAAGGGGGCAGGATGCTACATCTGTTAGGAGGTGCTCTGGGTGGTCAATGAGTGATGGGCTGCCGATACATTTGCTTAGCAAATTGCTGCCTGGGGCACCGTTTGTGTCCCCACCCCAGGATGAGCCCTGGGGCCCCGTAAGGTGGCAATGGCTGGGAGAGATGTCACTTCAGTAAGGTGCCAAATGCGGGTCTGCCCATAGTGGCACATTTAGCAGTCACCTGGAGCCAGGTGGGACCTATCTTAAGTGAAGGGACCCTGTGCTCCCATGTGGGGTGGCAATAGCTTAGCAAGTATCTGTAGGGTTCATGGAAGGTCTCCTGTGGCACTGCAGGAAGACTGTGTTGGGGCTAAGGAAGTGGTCCTGGGTGAAGCTGACCCAGAGCTCGCAGGTCCTTCAATGGTACTCTAGGGGGTAGAGCTCATTCCCTGTTCTCACAGTGCAGAACAAGGATAGGGTTTAAATTCCCGGGCTGGGTTCTATGTGCAGGTAGCCAAAAATGGGGGGAGGGAGCGGCGGTCTGTCTGACAATGCACCCTTAGTGCTCCTCCTCCAAAACCGTCAGTGTGGTAGTGAGGCTGAACTGGTGTCCTTTCTGAGAGTCAGGCCAGGGCCAAGGTCGCTTCTCTGTGAGGGAGAGGTACCAAGAGTTCCGAGTGGGCTGTTCTTCTATGTGGGAAGGCAGTCAACTCGAAAGGTTGGTGGCATTAAAGACCCCCAGCAGCATGCTGAAGGTGATGGTCCATAGAGTTTGCATCTTCAGGGTGTAGGGTTCCAGAAGAAAGAGGGTACTGGGTGAAATAATCTTCAGGCGAAAGACCTGCCAGTGGCTCAGGGAGGAGTTTCTATACCTCCCAAAGTGAAGGCAGCAGTGCAGAGGCACTGTATCCTTGTCCAAAGGAATGGGGGAGTAGTGTTACATGGCCTAAGGCAAGGGTAGGCTTAATCTTGCTACGACCATGTAGAAAGTGACCTAATGCGTCCCACGTTAAGATGAAGAGAGAGGCCACAGACCCCATACCGGGGCCCCATAGCAAACAAAATTTGGGGGATCCCTTCTGCTCCCCACAAAGGTGAAGAGGTGGGAGTGCAGCTGTACTCCCCCAGGCAGCCAGCCAGAATGCAGCACCACACGCATCCTCCCTTGGGAGCAGGCAGACTCCAAATAAAGAGTCGGCTGCAGCTGCAGCACATGATGGTGCTAGCCGGGTGGGAAACCAGTGAGAGCAGCCAGAGAAGGACTCCCCGAGCTGCCCTCCAATGTTGTTGAAGGGCATGGAGCTTCTGCTCAAACATACATGCTTCTACGGGAGCACCCCCTAATGCCTTTCAAGGCAGATGATAGAAAGGCCCAAAAAGAGTTCATTTTTGATGCTTTGGTGACACCAGGATGGCCCCAGGAGAGCAGAGTCACCACCAAAAGATGCCAAAGTGTGGCACGGGAGATGCAGGAGGAGCACAGCCTCCCTCGGAAAGTTTCAAGTATACGCACCCTCTGTTCCATGGGTCTTGGAAATTATAACTTTTCGAGGGTTTCAATGTGTTTCAAGTCAGTCCCAGCTGATGACTTTTGTTTTAGGGTGGTGGAACTGCACCCTGTAGGGGTGAAGATCATAGCTGCAGTCCTTGTGGCCTGAATGATGATAGCAACGGATTGTTACAATGGTGGGGTGAAAGGCTATAATTACAAGTGTTTTTACAGAAATGGAGATCTTTAGGGACTAAGGTTAAAATGGTAGCATTTTATGCTAAATGTGATTCAAAATGTATGGCTGCAGTTTGTGGCCAATGATATGAATTGGTGATATTGCATAATGATTAACAACCAAGTGATGTCCGTTAGATACATAGATACAATGCATTCCTACCATTTTGTTTTGAAGCAGGGCAGCGCTGTAAGAAGGCTTGGGGCGCTGACCTGCGCTAAAATATTGTAAATCTGGCCCTAATTATGTAAAAATACAAACATCAAGGAAAAAAGTTGATGGTGCAGAGGGTAGTGGCATAGAGTAGAGTGGTGCAGACTAGATTAGAATGGCATTAAGTGCAGTGATGTAGTACATTGACGTAGAGCAAAGTGATGCAGAGTATAGTGGCATAGAGTGGAGTGGTGTGGAACAGAGTGTATAGTAGAGTGGATTAGAGTGCAGTGGTTTGAAGTACAGTAGTGTACAGTGCATTGGCAAAGTTAGGTGGTGCAAAGTAGAGTAGAGTGGCATAGAGTAAAGTGGTGCAAAGTAGAGTGGTGTGGAGTACAGTTGGATGGAGTGCAGTGGCATAGAGTAGAGTGGTGCAGAGGAAAGGAGAGTGGTTTTGAGTGCAGCAGCAAAGAGAAGAATGGTGCAGAACAAAGTGGCGTAGAGTGCAGTGGCAAAAAGTAGAGTGGTACAGAGAAGAGCGGAGTAGAATGCAGTGGATATAGATTGCAGTTGCACCGAGTGCAGTGGTGTAGAGTAGAGTGGTGCAGAGTAGAGAAGAGTGGCACAGAGTGCAGTGGTGCAGGATAGAGTACAGTCATGTAGAGTGTAGTGGTGGAGAGTGCAGTGGCATAGACTGGTGTGGCATACAGTGGAGTACAGTGTCAAGAAAGGAGTGGCATAAAGTGGAGTAGTGTATTGTAGAGTTGAGTGGCATAGAGTGCAGTGTTGTAAAGTGCAGTGATGTAGAGTGCAGTGGCATAGCGTAGGCTAGTGCAGACTAGAGTGAAGTGGTGTGGAGTGGAGTGGTGCAGAGTAGAGTGCAGTGGCATAGAGTGCAGTGGTGCAGAGTAGAGGAGAGCGGCATAGAGTTCAGTGACCTAGAGTGCAGTGACATAGAGTGCAGGGGCATAGAGTGAAGTGATGTAGAGGGGAATGGTGTAGAGTAGAGTGCAGTTGTGCAGAATGGATGTTGCAGAGTACAGTGCAGTGGCTTAGAGTGCAGTGGTGTATAGTAGAGCATAATAGCATAGAGAGCAGTGGCAAACAATGGAGTGGAATAGAGTGGAGTGGCGTAGAGTGCAGTGGTGCTGAGTCCTGTAGTGTGGCATAGAGTTAAGTGGCATTGAATGGTGGGGCATAGAGTTGAGAGGCTTAGGGCCAGACGTACTAAGCATTTTACTGGTCGCAATTGGCCCAGCATGCTGTTTGCGACCGGCAAAATGCTTATTGCAATGTACAAATGGCAAAATCTGACTCAGTAACTTGTTACCGAATCACATTTTGCGATTCGATATTAGGAAGGGCTGTGTTTAGGATGTCCCTTCTAATACCGCATCGCACTGGCATGTATGGATGCTTTGCAACCGGAAGTTCGTTGCAAAACATTCATACTTTGCCAACTCCATGAAAGAGGTGGCAACACATATGCAAATGGGAAGGGGTCTCAAGAGACATTTTGTACGAGCAGCATTTTGTAAGAGCAGGCAGTGCCCCCTCTAAAAAAATGAAATGAAAACTATTTGTTTTTATTTTTGAAATGCATCTCGTTTTGCTTTAAGGAAAAATAAAATAAAAAAACACTTCATTTAAAAAGCAGTCACAGACATGGTGGTCTGCTGACACCAGCAGGCCGCCATCTCTGTGAGTGCGGCCATTCCCAATGGGTCGCATATTGCATCCTGCCTCATGAATATTAATGAGGCAGGCCCTTGCAACCCATTTGGGAATCTCAAATAATGTCTCAGACACTGTTGTACATCAGTGTTTGTGACTCGCAAATTGCGAGTCACAAACACTGAGTGTTGTACATCTGGTCCCAAGAGTGCAATGGCGTTGAGTACAGTGGTGCATATTAGAATACAGTGGCTTTGAGTGCAGTGATGGAGTGCAGTAGCATAGAGCTGAGTGGCATGGAGTAGAGTTGTGCAGAGTACAGCAATGTACCGTGGAGTGCAGTGGTGTAAAAGAAAGTGGCACAGAGGGGTGTGCCATAGAGTGCAGAGGATTAGAATGTGCTGGTGCAGAGTGGAGTAGAGTCGCGTGGAGTATAGTGGCATAGAGTGGCATGACATAGAGCGGAGGGCTGCAGAGTAGAGGGTAATGGTGTAGAGTAAAGAAGAGTGGAGTAGAGTCCAATGGCACAGAGTAGAATGGTGCAGAGTAGAGTAAATAGTGTAGAGTTGAATGGCATAGATTGCAGTGGCATAAAGTGGAGTGGTGTAGAGTAGAGTACAGTAGCAAAGAGTGGAGTGACAAACAGTGCAGTGGTGTAGAGTGCAGTAGCGAAAATAGTGCAGTGGCATAGAGTGGAGTGGTACAGAGTGCAATGTCATAAAGTAAAGTGGTGCAGAGTTGAGTACAGTGGTGTGGAGTGGAGTGTCATTGAATGTAGTGGCACAGAGTGGAGTGGTGCAGAGTAGAGTAGAGTGGCACAAAGTGCAGTGGTATAGAGTACATTGGTGCAGAGTAGAGTAGAGTTGCATAGAATGCAGTGGATGAGTAGAGTGATGAAGAGTAGAGTAGTCTGGCATTTTAGAGTGCAGTGGCATGGCATGAGGGGGCTATGTTAGAGTAGTGCAGAGTGTCATTGAATGTATTGTCACAGAATGGAGCGGTGCAGAGTAGAGTAGAGTGGCACAAAGTGCAGTGGTATAGAGTAGACTGGTGCAGAATAGGGACGTTTGTAGTAAACTGGTGCAGAATAGAGTAGGGTGGCATAGAATGCAGTGGAAGAGTAGAGTGATGAAGAGTAAAGTAGGCTGGCACTTCAGAGTGCAGTGGCATGGCATTAGGAGGCTAGGTTAGAATAGTGCAGAGTAGTGCAGAGCTGTGTGGAGTGCAGTGACTTGAAGTGCAGTGGTGTAGACTGTACAACGGAGTGGTGCAGAGTAGAGTGGTATAAAGTGCGGAGGTGAAAAATGCAGTGTTGCAGAGTAGGGCAGAGTGGTGTAGAGTAGAGTGATGCAGAGTAGACCAGAATGGCATAAAGGGCAGTGGTTAGTACAGTGACAAAGTGTAGAGTGATGCAAAGTGGATAGATGTACTGTGCAATAGAGTAGAGTGTGGTACAGCAGAGTGGCTTAGAGTGCAGTGTTGCAGAGTGGACTGATGTAAAGTGCAGTGACCGTGAAGTGGCATAGAGTAGAGTGGTGCAGATTAGTGTGGAATAAGTGATGTAGAGTGAAGTGGTGCAGAGTAGAGTAGAGATGCATAGAGTGCAGTGGGTATTGAGTTCAGTTGTGTAGAGTGCAGTAGCGTAGAGTAGAGTGGTGCAGATTAGAGAAGAATGGTGTAGAGTGCAATGGCACAGGGTGGAGTACAGTGTAGAGTAGAGTGGTGCAGAGTAGAAAAGAATGGCGTACAGTGTAGTGGCATAGAGTGTAGTGAATGGCCATAAAGTGGAGAGGCGTAAGAACAGAGCAGAATGGTGTAGAGAGCAGTGTTGTAGAGTGCAGTGGCATAGAATAGAGTGGTGAGGAGTGGAGTTTAATGGCGTAGAGGTGAGTTGTACAAGATAGGTACAGTGGTGTAGCTTAGAGTGGTGTACAGTGGAGTGCTGGAGAGTAGAGCAGAGTGGCATAGAGTGTAGTGGCCTACAGTTCAGTAGTTTAGAGTGCAGTGGCATAGAATAGAGTTGTGCAGAGTAGAGTCAGGTTGAGTGGTGGTGCGTAGAGTACAGTGGTGTGGAGTGGAGTGATGCAGAGTAGAGTGGAGTTGGATAGAATGCAGTGGAAGAGAGTGCAGTGGTGCAGAGTACAGTAGTGTGAGCTGATTGGCTTACATTGTCGGAAGATGGGTGGAAAGGAAAAGAAGCAACATGGAAGGGGACGGGTGGGAGGGAATAAAAACTATCTGACAAGGATATGGGCGATGGACTGAAAACACAATCACTCATTTGCAGTGCTTAAATCCCAAATAAAAGTAGCTCCAAAAACAGGAGCAGTGGAAGGACAAAAGTAGTTGGTCAGGCTCCAGGGGCAAACACAAGAAGAGAAGCAGGCATGTCAAGACAAATGTGAATGAAGGAAATTAGAGTGACGCAGAAGCTTACAATGGTAAGCTATGGGTGGGATGTAAGCCCATTGTATGTAAACAAAGTGTTCCACAGAGAGAGTGCATGCATGTCTAGGTGAAACCTAAAAATAAATTCTAGTTGATACATAGTGCAATCGATAGAGACAGATTTGTCGCCTGCAAAATAACTCAAAGAACATTGAAAGGAGAGTTGCTTTCAGGTTAAACACTGGCCCTACAATATTCTCTGCAAATGGAAAACAAATTCCTTGCTCTGTATTAAAAATGGAAAACTATCCCACGGGCCTCATTTGGAAATAAGTCCATTCGTCCCAGAATGTTTTACATCTTCCTCTCCTGCATTAGTTATGTATTCCTGTAGCCCTCTCTGCAGGGGGAACCAGAAAATGAACAGATGATCAAAGCAGGGAAATGCTGAGCAGTGCACACTTTCATGTCCAATTAGCAGATGTGAAGCTCTGAAGTGAACCATTATCTGATCGTCCTAGACAGAGTCAGCCAGTAATCTGCAGATTGACAACCCCGCATCTGCAGCAACCTGAAGAGGCTTTGAAGACACAGTAAGCAACAAAAAATATTTGCAATAACGAATGGAGGTATGGGTAGGAGACACATCCTTCACACCTGCCAACCTAAAAAATATTGCACTGTGTGAGAAGGGGTGGAGTCTTGTGCCAAGCACTACCTAAGAGGCACTTCTGCCCCATCCAACCACCACCTCCCACACCTCTCTGAAGAAAAGTTTGCTAATGCTGGTTCCAACGCCCTGGGGTGTTAAAAGACCCCTTAATGGACATCAGTGGTTCAGAGCTTCCAAAGGCAGGCTGAAAAACCACTCTGGACAGTGGCTTCTAGCTCATCTTTCCTCCCACTGTGTGATAGTGGCTCCTCACTGGGTGACCATGTGAAGGGAGCAGCTATTATGTGACCCATGGTGCCACCTTGTGCATTGGCATGTCTGATCTTTTCATATTTTGATTACAAGTCACTGGTTTGAGTCTATATTGCAAAAGGTTCCCAGTGCCAGGGTGTAGCTGGGAATATTGAATCTTGAATATTCACATGACAGAATATTGTTAAAACAATAGACAAAATATTGAAAGGTACATTTAGATACATTTTCTATACCAAACTGCACATATACATACTTTGGTGGTGCATATATTTTCAAGATACATAAATGTGGAGTTAAGGATACTAAACCCTTACTTTCCTTTTTTCACTCACCTTTCATTATTTTGTCGCTTGATATTTTGGTAATGATATTCTGGCCTGTTGATATTTAAGATACAATATTCGCAGCCACAATCCTGTGCCAGGTTCATAATCGTGAGGCGATGATGTTTTTCTAGTGGTTTAATATAACAATTTAGATAAAGAAAACATGAATCAAGAACATGTCAGATTTCTGGGAATGGGCAAGCTGAAGACGCAGAAATAAGATTGGACTAGACACAGACATAAGGCATAAGACCAGTGAGATGCACTGCACAAATCGATGAGGCTTGATACTTTACGGAGTTTAGGATCAAGGGATGAACAGATCTATAAGCATGGTGTTGACCAAAATGGACCTGGACAATAAAAAGATTCCCATTGCACTAGAAACAAGTCAAACTGGAGAGCAGGGGTAAGAGCAGTGTTGGCAAATGCCTTTATGCAAGGCCGAGGACACATAGGACAGAACTGGTATATCATTGTCATGATATTGTCAAACATATAACATACTGTAAATATAATTTACAAAAACATCATCCAATTGGACTATTGATGGAAAATCTACACCCAGTGGGCCATTAACAATATTTAGGATGCAATATTTATGTCTGTCAATATTTCTGTAGATGATCTTTTGACAAACAGCATCAGCACAAATGCAGTTCAAGAATGGTCAGTGAATAGAATATAACCCAAGCAGTGGGGAGGTGCTATCAAACTTAGGGGTAGATTTGCAAATATGCTTATGAATTCCACAATGTGGACCACTCAAACATGGCTAACGTCAAGTGGCAGGACATTGTTTTTGGCACCTATGTGGAATGTGTCCTAAGTAGCTGGGACAACACAACATCCACTATCTGCAGCTGTTCATTCAATCTTCCCTTCTAGGTGTGTGGGTGACTGAGTGATTAGAAACTCTGTAAAGTACTCAGATGCCTAAAATGATCAACAACAGTTTCCGTAAGACAAAAATATCCAGGGGAAAAGATGCTTCTTTGGCCAGCAGATTTCAAGCAACACAACAAAGAGAGGCGAACATAAGTTGGTTTAGGAATACTCTGCTATCTGCTGTTAACAGACAGTTATTTGACAAATCAATTGTAACTCTACCAGGAGTGATTTAAAGTGATGATACAGACTGAAAACTATCTGGCGAGGAATGGAATGCTTCCTCACACCCACCTATAGTTAAACTACCTCTGTCAAGTTCCCAAATTACTTGGCTTACTCAGCATTTAACGGGAAGATAACAATGAACTGTTATTCATGAATTATAAAAAAATAATTAAAAAAAACAAGTTGATATCAAATAAATCTTAGATTTCACATAATTTGGTATAGCCACCCTGTGAGTGGTTGAACTTGCCTGAGAATTCGATCCCACATCGTGGATTATCTGTTCCTTTCGAGACCCAAGGACGCCTAAAAATAAATAAAGACAATAAGGTTTAGCGAGAAAGGAAGAAGAAGACTGACTGCAAGAAAATACCTCTTTATGAGTGATCATCCTCATTGTTTTTAGACTGATGCTTCTAGTTTTGGACTCTGTGCACTGCTGACCAGGCCCAAGTGCATATGCTCTGACCCATGCAACATGTTGAAGTTGGTCGTACTCCTAATTTGCATATTTAAAATACCTCTAAGCCTCTAATATACATTATAAAATACACCAAGGTCTTTAGATTAAATGTCAGTGGTGGACTGCAACACCCATTGTGTTACCCACCATTATAGGCTGTCTGTGGCAGTTTTAAACTGCAATTTCAACCTATCAAAAATAAACCCTTTTGACAGGTCAAAAACATAATTTAAAATATTAATAAGTCACACATATGTAGGTCTTATAAGCCCTAAGGCAGGCTACATTGTTTTAAAGTAGAATGTGTAGAAATCTAATGTTGCACTGAAAAAAGTCCCTATAGTTATTTTCACTGTAGAAAAGGCTGGCTGCTCCATAGGAAAGCGGTAGGTTACATTATTTAATTTATTAAAGCTAATTATCTTTATAAAACAGCTATAAATATAATTCAAATTTTATAGTAACATTGAATTTTTGACAACTGTTAAAGAAACCTTTTCCCTGCCTAAATCCTCTACAGGGATCATTTGCATGACCTCCAGCTGTCACCTGATGAGGTGGGAAAACTGCTCCCAGAACAGGACAATGGCCTTTGGGGTGGGGAGGTGTTTATATTCTTGTGGCAGGATGATCATATGAGCTATGCTCAGGAACTTGATTAACTTCAAAGAGGCCTACTCTGACACATGCCTGTGTTAGCTGAGGTCTGGGGAGTGCCCTTTTTTGTCTACCTAATCAGTTGGGCAACAATCCTAGTAAAAGGAGAGCTGCCCTCAGGACATGTTTAGAGTGATCAAGGAAGAAGGAACTGCTCATTACCATGAGCACACCTGTGGGTGGATAAACAGGCTCAGAACAAAAGGGAGAAGTGTTTTACCATCTTCAGTTTAGGCAGAGAAGGGAACTGTGGGATTGATTGCAGTTGGGCACACATGAACTGCTGCAAAAGTAGGTAGGGTTATCCCTGGGAACTTTTTCCCTGTTGGCGAGGGAGGAACCAGGAGTTATCTCCACACATAGATTGGTGACAAGTATAAATATGGCACCACTAGGCATCATCTTCAAAACATTAATTGACATGTAGAAGTCAGAAGAAGGGCTGCACCTGCTGTGAGGAGACATGCTCCTAATTGTACCCAATACAAAGAAGTGGACTGACCTGTTAGGCTACATGGACAATTAAAGCTGCAAGAAACCCCCTTTCCTGAAGAGCTCAGCAGACCATTTGAAACTGGAACTGCCCTGTACCATGCTTAGGGCTTCTGCTGCAATGTGTGTTGTGCCCCAAGTGTCCCTTAGATCCTGAGACCCTTTGCTATATCAAAGTGCACTCCTCCTAACATCCTAAAAAAGAAACCTTGGCCTTAGAGTCATTTGGGTTCAAAGAGTAGGAGAAACCTGCCAAGTGAATCTGACAAAGGTGCATTGTAGCTAGGCCAAAGTTTCAAATTGTTCCCACTCTGAGCTTTTCTGTAGCACCAAATCAGTTTCAGCGGGATGTTGCGGAGAGGGTATTCCGCCATGGAAGCCCTGTTCAGCTACAGCTTGTAGCCCTGTCCCGCTGGAGGAATATTAGCTCCAAAAAAGTGATTAATTCTATTGGTAGAAATCTTCACTGGGCAAGGTGCCAAAAGTATTTAGTCTGCGAGGAAGCTAATTTAGAATTTCTCCCGCTCAGAACTTTCTCACCAAACGTTAGTGGCTGCACCTGGACTCACCTGATGGCTATCCAACCTCAAGGGAGCCCTTCTCGGCCACAGCCTGCTGCCTTGCTTTGCTGAAGATTTTTTATTTAAATTTCAGAATCTAAGAGCCCGATTTACTGCTTGGTTGTACAGTTAATCCATTACAGTGTCGACTGAGTATCCATGGGTGGCTCTTCAGTTATGGTGAGCAGCAGCAGCTGCAAGTCTTTAACAACAAAACAATAATAAACTGTGCTCCCCCCCAAGCCCCCCTGACCTCCCCAGTGACGTCTGATGACATCAGCGCGCATTTGCGCGCTGACCTCATCAGAGGCCACTTGAGCTTCCAGCGCGATCGGAGGAGAAATTCAAAGCCTATTGTTGTTAGGCCAATCTGCCCCCAGTGGGGGCAGAAACCACTAGGCGCCAGGGCTAATTTTTTTAAAAAAAATTTTTTGTTTATAGTTGGGGAGCAACCCCTTAGGCAAGGGTCGCTCCCTAGGGGCCAAATTATATTTAGGCCATTTCTGCCCCCCCTTGGGGGCAGATCGGCCTATTTTTATGAGGCCAGTCTGCCCCCAAGTGGGGCAGAAACCACTAGACACCAGGGAGTTTTTTTTTTTATGGTGAGTTCACGGAAGGGGAGCAACCTCTTAGGCAAGGGTCGCTCCCCGGGGGAAGAAAATTTATTTTAGGCCATTTCTGCCCCCCCTGGGGGCAGATCGGCCTATTGTTATTAGGCCGATCTGCCCCCAGGCGGGTGGAGAAACCACTAGGCGCCAGGGATAATTTTTGTTATTTTTGTTTTTTTAGAGTTGGGGAGCGCCACCCTTAGGCAAGGGTCACTCCCTAGGGGGCAAATTATAGTTAGGCCATTTCTGCCCCCCTTGGGGCAGATCGGCCGATTTGTGTTAGGCCAATATGCCCCCAAGGGGTCAGAAACCACTAGGCACCCGGGATCTTTTTTTTGCACCAATTTCATGCAAGAGGAGCGACCCCTTAGGCAACGGGGGAAAAAATTATTTTAGGCCATTTCTGCCCCCCCGGGGGCAGTTCGGCCTATTTTTATGAGGCCAGTCTGCCCCCAAGTGGGGCAGAAACCACTAGACACCAGGGAGTTTTTTTTTTATGGTGAGTTCACGGAAGGGGAGCAACCTCTTAGGCAAGGGTCGCTCCCCAGGGGGAAGAAAATTTATTTTAGGCCATTTCTGCCCCCCCTGGGGGCAGATCGGCCTATTGTTATTAGGCCGATCTGCCCCCAGGCGGGTGGAGAAACCACTAGGCGCCAGGGATAATTTTTGTTATTTTTGTTTTTTTAGAGTTGGGGAGCGCCACCCTTAGGCAAGGGTCACTCCCTAGGGGGCAAATTATAGTTAGGCCATTTCTGCCCCCCTTGGGGCAGATCGGCCGATTGGTGTTAGGCCAATATGCCCCCAAGGGGTCAGAAACCACTAGGCACCCGGGATCTTTTTTTTGCACCAATTTCATGCAAGAGGAGCGACCCCTTAGGCAACGGGGGAAAAAATTATTTTAGGCCATTTCTGCCCCCCCGGGGGCAGTTCTGCCTATTGTTATAAGGCCAGTCTGCCCCCAAGTGGGGCAGAAACCACTAGACACCAGGGAGTTTTTTTTTTATGGTGAGTTCACGGAAGGGGAGCAACCTCTTAGGCAAGGGTCGCTCCCCAGGGGGAAGAAAATTTATTTTAGGCGCTAGGGATAATTTTTTGTGTTTTTTTGTTTTTTTGTTTTGTTTTTTAGAGGTGGGGAGCGACCCCTTAGGCAAGGGTCGCTCCCCTGGGGGGCGCAAATTTACTTTTGGCCATATCTGCTCCCCTTGGGGGCAGATCAGCGTATTTCTATTATGCCGATCTGCCCCCGGGGGGAGAAACCACTTAGGCACCAGGGATTTTTGTGTGTGTATGCGTGTGTTTTCTTTTGGGGGGCAGCCCCTTGGGTAAGGGTCGCTCCTCATGGGGGCACATTATTGTTGGCCATATCCGCCCCCCTTTGGGGCAGATGGGACTATTTTTGGAAGGCCCATCTGCCCACAAGGAGGGGGGGGCAGAAAGCCCACCAGAGACCAGGGAAGTTTTTTTTTCTCCAAAATAAGAGGGTGAAGGTATGGCCATACCCCCACCCCAAATAAATGGGACCAAAGTTGTTCTGCCCACCAGTGGGCAGATGGGGCAATTACCCCTGATCCACACCCCGGGGGGCAGAAAGTCTACTAGATTCCAGGGAATTAAAAAAAAATATTGGGGTGGTGGCTACCAAACAGTATGGGCCTGGTTATGCCCCCACCCCAACTGAAGGGGGTAACAGTCTTTCAACTCTCACCTGCACTCTAAAACATCTTATCCCACAGCAAGCAAGAAGACTTTTGATTATTTTTGGTTTTGGTTTTACATTTGAGCAATGAGAGCTTGGCTAACTTTCAAAATCGTCCCACTTGGAATGATGAGGGCTGCACCTTATGGACTTTGGGACGCTGCCATGTAGAAAAATCCACAAGACCTAGACACATCTGAAAACTAGACATCTGGGTGATTCCAGGGTGGTGTGTTTCAAATGCACCCGCACCATTTTCGTACCCACAATGCCCTGCCAACCTCCAACTTTGCTGTAAATCACACATTTTTCCCACGTTTTTGTGATGGAACCTTCCGGAATCTGCAGTAATCCACAAAATTCCTACCGCCCAGCATTGTCTCATCTATACCGATAAAAATTCTGCTGCACTTGTCAGACTAACATTTTTTTTTTGCAAACTGCTCTTTTGGACCCCTTTTGGTTCCCCCTCAATATCGACATGTTTTTGGCTCTTCCCTTTCACAAGCACTTGGCCCACCTACTCAAATGAGGTATCATTTTTACCAGGAGACCATGGGGAACGTTGGGTGGTATAAAATTTGTCCCAGTGCAGTGATCCCACACAGAAATGTTGGAAAAATTTGTTTTTTTAGCTAAATTTGAGGTTTGCTGAGGATTCTGGGTAAGAAAACATTGGATCCACGAAAGTCACACCTCCCTAGACTTCCTCGGGTGTTTAGTTTTCAGAAATGTCTGGGTTTGGTAGGTTTCCCTAGATGGCTGCTGAGCCCAGGACCAAAAACGTAGGTGCCTCCCGCAAAAACAGGTAGTTTTGTATATGATAATTTTGATGTGTCTAAATAGTGTTTTGGGGCATTCCCTGTCATGGGCGCTAGACCTACACCCACAAGTGAGGTACCATTTTTATCGGGAGACATGGGGGACCGCTGGGTGGAAGGCCATTTGTGGCTCCTCTCTGATTCCAGAAAGTTCTGTCACCGAAATGAGAGGAAAAAGTGTTATTTTTGGCCAAATTTGAGGTTTGCAAAGGATTCTGGGTATCAGAACCTGGTCAGAGTCCCACAAGTCACCCCATCTTGGATTCCCCTAGGTGTCTAGTTTTCAGAACTGTGCAGTTTTGCTAGGTTTCCCTAGGTCCCGGATGAGCTAGAGGCCAAAATCCACAGCTAGACACTTTGCAAAAAACAGCTCTGCTTTCTTTGAGAAAATGTGATGTGTCCAAGTTGTGTTTTGGGGCATTTCCTGTCGCGGGCGCTAGGCCTAGCCCCACAAGTGAGGTATCATTTTTGTCGGGAGACATGGGGGAACGCTGGGTGGAAGGACATTTGTGGCTCCTCTCTGATTCCAGAACTTCCTGTCACCGAAATGAGAGGAAAAAGTATTTTTTTGGCCAAATTTTGAGGTTTGCAAAGGATTCTGGGTAGCAGAACCTTGTCAGAGCCCCACAAGTCACCCCATCTTGGATTCCCCTAGGTGTCTAGTTTTCAAAACTGTGCAGGTTTGCTAGGTTTTCCTAGGTACCAGCTAAGCTAGAGGCCAAAATCCCCAGCTAGGTACTTTGCAAAAAACAGCTGTTTTCTTTGTGAAAATGTGATGTGTCCATGTTGTGTTTTGGGGCATTTCCTGTCGCGGGCGCTAGGCCTACCCACGCAAATGAGGTACCATTTTTATCGGGAGATTTGGGGGAACACAGAATAGCAAAACAAGTGTTATTGTCCCTTGTCTTTCTCTACATTTATTCTTTCCAAATTAAGACAGTGTGTGAAAAAGATGTCTATTTGAGAAATGCCCTGTAATTCACATGCTAGTATGGGCACCCCAGAATTCAGAGCTGTGCAAATAACCACTGCTTCTCAACACCTTATCTTGTGGCCATTTTGTAAATACAAAGGTTTTCTTGATACCTATTTTTCACTTTTTATATTTCAGCAAATGAATTGCTGTACCCAGTATAGAATGAAAACCCATTGCAAGATGCAGCTCATTTATTGGCTCTGGGTACCTAGGGTTCTTGATGAACCTACAAGCCCTATATATCCCCGCAACCAGAAGAGTCTAGCTGACGTAACAGTATATTGCTTTAAAAAATCTGACATCTCAGGAAAAAGTTACAGAGTAAAACGTGGAGAAAAATGGCTGTTTTTTCACCTCAATTTCAATATTCTTTTATTTCAGCTGTTACTTTCTGTAGGAAACACTTGTAGGATCTTGCTGAATTCAGAGTTGTGTCTACTTTTCAGAAATGTTTAGTTTTCTGGGATCCAGCATTGGTTTCTCACCCATTTCGGTACTAACTGGAAGGAGGCTGAAAGCACAATTTTTTTTAAAAATGGGGTATGTCCCAGTAAAATGTAAAAATTGTGTTGAAAAATTGTGTTTTCTAATTCAAATCTGCCTGTTCCTGAAAGCTGAGAAGATGGTGATCTTACCTCCGTGAACCCTTTGTTGATGTCATTTTCAGGGAAAATACCACAAGCCTTCTTCTGTAGCCCTTTTATCCCATTTAAAAAAAAAAAAAAACGAAATTTTCACTGTATTTTGGCAAATTTCTTAGTCTCCTTCAGGGGAACCCACAAAGTCTGGGTACCTCTAGAATCCCTAGGATGTTGGAAAAAAAAGGACGCAAATGTAGCTTATGTGAACAAAAGGTTATGAGGGCCCAAGCGCGAACTTCCCCAAATAACCAAAAAAAGGCTCAGCACAGGAGGGGAAAAGGCTAAAGCGTTGGGGCCAAGGGGGATAACGGGGATGAGAGGAGTTCACTGTGCACTCCCCTCATTGGCCATGTGTGTTTGACCGGCTGTCTCAGGTCAGCCAAACACACATGCGCACTGTGCCCTCTCCAGCCCAGCACTGTGTTGCAGGACTGAAGAGCGCAGGCACAGGCTCCTAGCTTGCCTGGTAGCACCCTGGCTGGGTGTTCCAGCCGATCCTAACACTGCTCTGAGCAGCTTCAGGATTAACTGCAGGGCAGGCTGGGAGCCTGTGACTGCAGTGACCAGGAAAGAGGGAAAGAGGAACGGTGCGGCGCTGCAGCAGAGATAGTACGTTTTTATTTATTTATTGATTTTTTTTAATTAAATGTTTTTGTTCCACCCTCCCCCCGCGTGCCTCCTCGCCCCTTTAGTGCAGCGAGTCATGACTGTGAGTATCCTAACCACCAAGAATGTAGTATGCCCACCAAATATACCCATAGGCAGAAGGTGTGGTTACTCAAGTGGAGACCACTGCATCTCTTCTGTGATTAATCCCCTCCAACTGTCCTGTGAAGTAAGGGCCATCAGAGTTTGATCTGTAATTTCACCCACCTAATTTAGATGGCCAGAATGACAGGTCAGTCGTAACTGCCCATCACCACTGGAAAATCCCTGGCAGTAAGGGGCAGTAAAAACTGCTAAATGCTTCCTTAGACATGGGAGAGGGCTCCCACGGTGATGAAATCATTGCATTTTTTTATTTTAAAAAGGAAAATCCTGTTTCTGGATTTTGTTTTTTAAAATAAAAAGAAGAATCTGTTTGGTACAGGGTTACGTCCCCCTTACAAATCCCTGCACCAACCAAACAGCAAAATGCACTGGCAGTTCCTGCCAATGCTTCATAAATGACCACCAGTTTGGCGGTCATTTATACATTTTGTGGGTAGAGTATTCTCCACCTGGTGAATGTAAATTCTTCCACCAGGCTGATGGCGATTACTCTGTCCAACCAAGTCTAAATCAGGCCCTACATCTGAAGGTAAAACCTCCAACTGGGTCCAACCTGGTTTCTGTAGCCTACCTGTGCTCCATCTCAGTCAGTCTTAAATCATGCCTAGGTACCTGTCAAGCAGAACTAGATGATCACGGTTGGCAGGTAATGCTTTTTGGTGTCGTTTTTATGAAAAATATTATAAATTCATTGTTGTGTTGTCATTCTGGTGTCATTGTGCTCATTAAATTGATCTCTGTTCTTATAAATTGGAGTGGGAGTTTTATTGTGTTGCATTTTTTACTTTCTAACTGTCTTGGTATTTCTAAATGCTTTACAGATTTTCTTAAGTTAACCCTGTCTGCTGTGTATGATAGCTACCTGAGGGTGAGCTCAGGTTTACATTACTGAAACTTTACTAAACCTAACAAAAGAATGGTGGCTTTATTGCTTGTGGTGAAATATCATCCATCCCATCTAATAATCTGGTTTCTCAAACCAACGTAATAGAAGAAACAGAGAAGACAAGCAAAATATAGGAAAGACAGACCCTGGACCTATAAAAAAGAGAAAGGACTAACTAGTCGTCAACAACAGGAGGAGAAACATTTGGAGAAGAGGAGACATCAGCCACAACCTGGAGGAACAGACCAGCTATTTAAAGAGCCAGGGGAAGAGATCAGATGCTACTAATGCCAGGGGAACAAAGGTGAGGAAGCAGAGCAGAAGAAGTAATATGATCTGAGTCACTCTGACTCCCAGAGCCACAGAAGTTGAATTTCTAACTCCCTGATGCAAAGATTTAGTCAATGCATCAATAATAAACCCAGTTGCAATGCAACCCATGCACAACACACTGATTAACATTGTACAAGAAGCATTTACTGGTAATGATCAGTCCCACAAAATTAATTCAGGGCCACAGTGGAACTCCATACTCTATTACGTAAATGAATAACACACTCAAAGTACCACTCATAAAAAGGACATGTATTGAAAATAGTTTATTTCAAAATCCTAATCTAGTGCATGACATATGAAGAGTATCAATACCAAATTTTAAAATGTATGCAGTAAAACCTGTCACGATCAGCAAAACCAGCATGAATATTTCTAAAATGATTATTACATTTTTAACATCTTAACACCTTATAGATATTTATTAGCGATATGCTAATTTTAGCTGAAGCAGTGAATAGCAGGTCTGTTTTCCAGTTTCTCAAAATGGATTGCACATCATACCTGTGCTTCTGTTATGAAATAGAGTCAGCTATTCTCTATCACAGGTTCTTTGGGGCTGGAAAATTAATAAACAGCAACACGTCAAAGGCCGCTTCTTCTCAATGTTCCTGATGTTGCAGCCAACAGAGGCAGGTCTGCACTGAAAATCAGCATGACCTCTTGCCAGTGCTTAATTTGTAAATAAAAAGTCGTCGGTGCCCAAAGCCCTCATCTTCAACACGCGACTACTGCAATTAAATGTGCAAATATGGAATACTGAGGCAGCGTAATCCTGAAGCCATCTTGGGTCTCTTCAATCTATTTACAGCCATTCCTTGCCCCTTCAGCTCACTCTTGAAGCTTTCTACTTTCTCTCTTTGTGACACTTTTTCGGGTTTCTCTTCCTCCGTCTTTCCAAGATGTGTCTTTTGCTCGCAACAAATGCTTGAGGTAGAAGACTAAGCGCCGACCCTCAAACATAAGTGCCGGTGCTCAGCACCGGAAACAACAAGCACAAATTAAGCACTGCCTCTTGCACGATAGTCCTTGCATGAAGTCCCTCTCTGACTGTGGTCTGATACTTGAGTTATTAAAGTATCTGATTGCTGATTTTAAAGTATATTGTGAAAACAAATGAAGGTCATACAGTTATTAAAGCATCAATAAGACTAAACAATCATAACCACAAATGCATAATTTTGATTATCACATTGATTTTAGGCAGTCAGCATTATAAATAACAAAACACCATCAGAAATCGTAAGCAGGAATAATTCAAGTATTTTTATGCGTGTCTATAAAAATTCACACTTTCTATTAGAGAAGTAAAAGAGTCTGAGTATAGGCACAGAACAGAAATGGTAAAGTCCTGAAAATAGAAAAGCTAAAACGGAAACAGTCATAATGTTCATGACAGACGAAGACAAGGGCTGGACAGAAGATTGGTGGACACCACTGTCCTACCAGTGAGGTGAAAACATCCCTGCCACAGCCCACAAGAGCTGTGACTACAGCAGTTGGGTGACACAAGGAGAAGGGGAGCACAGGAAAGGAAAGATGGGGCATGAAAAAAATCCAGCTCCACTAAGTAAAGAGAACACCAAACTAAAAAAGGCCATGAAAAAGCACCCAAAAGACAATCAGGGTCTTGAGTTAAGAAAAAGAAGTGTACATCTGGGCATCAAAGCACTCCAGTTTGTACAATAAATCCCCAGGTTTTGTCTAAGACACAGCATAGTTGCTGCAGTAGGCCACAGATGCAGAATGAAAAGAGATAAAGAGAGACTAACTGGAGATAGATCTTAAAAAATACTTTCACGGTTGGTGGAGTCTTTGTGGAACTCCACACTTCAACTGGAGTTTGGAGTGGGCAAATCTCCGCGAGAAATGCAGAGTTTACTGCCCACCCCTATTTGAGAACCTCCTGTCAACCCCTATTTCAGCATCGCTAAGGCTTTCATTGTCCTCACCTCCAGCTCTGATTCAAAAACCATTTGCTGCTAGTATTTCTGGAGGTAGGGCTCCAGCTTGCACTGTCTGAACATTTATTGCAACCCTGCACCTGCTACAGCAACACTCTATTTCCATAGTACTTCACCCAGCTAATATCAGCACCTACATATCTGTACCTATACTTTCCTACCTACTGACTGATTTTACACTTTACAAACAGGTTACCTTTGGACACTCAGCTGAAGACCTCCAAGTTCAGCCTACTATAGATAAGCAACCCAACACCTTAAAGGGAAGAAGTCAGGAGCTGTAGGAACTTAGACAAACGCAGAATAAAATGCACAGGTAGTAGAAAACTTGCCTCCTTTCAAGACTCTGCATTATAAAGAGCCAGCTTACCTAGATCTTTTCACAACTCCCCTAAATGTCCTATCACAATGTAGGAGGCAGAAAAAATATAATTGAGAAGCAGAGTAGGACAACATAGTAGGATTCCCTTTTCTTCTAGGGTAGAGCCACATACTATTATAGATGGACCTTCATATGTAAAGGTTGTTCTGTCTAGCACTGTGAACAAAAGAGATTAAAGGTCCTTCAAGACAAAGGTAGATATTAAAGAACGTGAAGCGAGAATATGAGGATTGCTGAAACAAGAGTCTGTTGATTACTCCACTATTGACACTCTTTCCTTGTTCATCTTGGAAGGCAAGGTGGCTAGAGAACCCATGTAGGGCCTGCTCAAACAGCACCTTGAATGGAGCAAGCATCTGCGCCGAAGATTCAATGTGCTTATTGTGATCCATGCAGTCAGGCAAATGTGTCATTGTCGCACCTCACTGTTGGGTCCCACATCGGTTTTGACTCCCTTTTGCTGCAGGTAATGCATCATCATTGAGCCGCATCACAAAATGCTTGGATCAGCGCAGTGTCGTTGTTGATCCTTGCAGACGGGTCCTGCATCGTTGTTGGATATGCACAGCATTAAAGGTCACTGAGGTGGTTCAGCACAACAGCCTTGATCCATCAGTTTTTAATGAAAAGGCGTTGCAAAGTCCTTTCTCAAGGCCCAGGACTGGATTCGCACCTCTTGGGAGGGCAGGACTCACAGTGGCAGCAGAGCTGAAGGGAATGACCCAGCATCTGAAGGAACTTCACTGGCTCTCGATCCACAAGAGATGTATTTTCAAGCTTCTAACTCACGTTTTCAAAGCCCTCAACAACCTAGGATCCACCTACCTCAACCACTGTCTTCACCTCCGCCAACGGCTCAGGAATGTCAGCAATGCAGTTATGAAAAGTGACAGCCTCTCCTGGCAGCACAGTAGTCCTTCTTCCTGGCAGTATGTCCGTCAGAGCCTGAAGTTTACTGATTTGGTGGGATTTGGGGTCCAGTACTCACACTGAGTTGAGCCTTTGAAGTGGAGGAGGCTTCAAAATGAGGCCTTTGAAGTGCACAAGGTCCCTGCCCTTCCTTCCCTGGCTCCACTCTACAGGAGGTTATGCAGTCATTTTAGTGGGGAGAGGTACAGCCCTATTCATGTGTGTCAGCTCCTCCCTCCCATCTTGCTCAGGAAGACCAATCAGCCTGGTCATGGGCCATTAGGATGCAAATATCACATCCCAGCTACCTTTGTGTGTGACTGTCAAGAGGGAATGCACCAAGCCCAGCTGTCACCCACCTCAAATGTGTATTCAGAGACAGGCAGAAGAAGAGAAGGGTTACAGTAAGAAAATGACAACTTTCTAAAAGTGGCATTTTCAGACTTACAATTTAAAATTCGATTTCACCAAAACTTTTAATTTTAAAATGTGAGTCCAGAGGCACCAAACTCCAAATTTCTATCTCTTCCCAAATGGAAGTTATACTTAAAGGTTGCTTCAAGGTAACCCCAATGTTAATCTATGGGAGAGAAATGCCTTGCAGTAGTGAAAAAATAATTTTATTAGTTTTTCACTACTAGGTCATGTTAAACTTAAAAGTACATGTCCAACTTTCAAAATACTCTGCACCCTTCCTTTAGGGCTTACCAGGGACTACCTTAGGGGTGAGGGATATGTAATAAAAAGGAATGTTTGGGCCTGGCAAGTGGGCACACATGACAGGTCAAAATGGCTGTTTAAAACTGCACATACAGGCTCTGCAGTGGCAGGCCTGAGATATCAATCGATCAATCATAGCATCTGTAAAGTGCACTACTCACCTGTGAGGGTCTCAAGGCACTGAGGGGGGTGGTGCTGCTACTGCTCGAACAGCCAGGTCTTGAGGTGTCTCCTGAAGGTTAGCAGGTCCTGTGTCTGCAGCAGGTGGATAGAAAGAGTGCTACAAGTCTTGGCTGTGAGGTGTGAGAACGATCTGCCACCGGCGGTCGTTCTGTAGATGCGTGGAATGATGGCGAGGACAAGGTCAGCGGAGCGAAGCTGGCGGGTCGGGGTATAGAAGGACAGTTGCCTGTTGAAGTATTCTGGTCTGGTGTTGTGCAGTGCTTTGTGAATGTTGGTGAGGAGCTTGAACGTGATTCTCTTGTTGACGGGGAGCCAGTGCAGGTCTCTCAGGTGGGCTGTGATATGGCTGTGATAGGGGATGTCCAGGATGAGGCATGCAGAGGCGTTCTGTATGCGTTGCAGTCTTTTCTGGAGTTTGGCTGTGGTTCCTGCATAGAGGCCGTTGCCGTAGTCCAGTCGGCTGTTTATGAGGGCTTGGGTGACCATCCTTCTGGTTCTGGTGGGGATCCATTTGTAGATCTTCCAAAGCATGCGAAGGGTGTTGAAGCAGGAGGAAGCGACAGCATTGACTTGCTGGGTCATTGATAGCAATGAGTCCAAGATGAACCCCAGGTTGCATGTGTGGTCGGTGGGTGTCGGTGCGGTTCCCAGTGTTGCTGGCCACCAGGAGTCATCCCAGGTGGAGGGGCTGGAGCTGAGGATGAGGACCTCAGTTTTGTCAGAATTCAGTTTCAGGCAGCTATTCTTCATCCATTCGATGATGGCCTTCATTTCTTCGTGGAGGTTGGTTTTGCTGGTGGCGGGGTCCTTGGTGAGGGAGAAGATCAGCTGGGTGCCATCGGCGTATGAGACGGTGTTGAGTTTGTGTGATCGGACGATGTTAGCGAGCGGAGCCATGTAAACATTAAAGAGGGTCAGGCTGAGGGACGACACCTGGGGTACGCCACAGATGATCTTGGTGGCTTTAGAGAGGAATGGAGGGAGGCGGACTCTGTGGGTTCTGCCAGTGAGGAAGAAGGTGATCCAGTCCCTGGCTCTGTCGTGGATCCTTGCGACGTTGAGGCGTGTGCGTTGGTTGTGGTGGCACATGGTGTCGAAGGAGGTGGCCGAGAGCTCAAGGAGGATGAGGGCTGCGGTTTCGCCATTGTCAAGTAGGGTCCTGATGTCATCGTTGGCAGCGATGAAGGCGGTTTCGGTGCTGTGGTTGCTGCAGAATCCAGATTGGGATGAGTTCAGAGAGTTGATCTCCTCGAGGAAGGGGATTCGTTGTTTGTTGCCAATTTTCTCGATGACTTTTGCCAGGAAGGGGAGCAGGGAGATGGGCGGGAAGTTCTTGAGGTCCTTTGGTTCTGCCTTGGGTTACTTGAGGGCGTTGATCTCGGCGTGTTTCCAGCTCTCCAGGAAGGTGGCGGTCTCGAAGGAGCTGTTGATGATCTTCTGGAGTTGGGGTGCAATACCGGAGCTCGCTTTGTTGAAGATTTGGTGCACCTGTTTGAAGGTTTCTTGACAAGGGACAAGAGTGTTGACCCAGTCGTTGATCCATTGCCTGAGGTTGCAGGCGTCTGTGTCGGTGTTGTCGATTGGTGGGTTCCGGGAGAGGGTGGTGATCAGCTGGTCTTCAGTGACCTATGGTGGTGAATCCACTGCAGGTGGTGGTGCGTTGTGGGTTTCTCAAAGGTGAAGTGGATGCAGCAGTGGTTGGTCCAGTGGAGTTCGAGTTGTGGCTGAAGGAGACCTGTTTGCTGGTGCAGAAGATGGGGCAGAGCGTGTGTCCTGTGGAGTGGGTGGGTGTCGTGACGAGCCGCTTCAGGCCAAGGTTGGCGAGGTTGTCAAGCAGGGTGGTGGAGTTGTTGTCGTTGGTGTTCTCAAGGTGAAAGTTGAGGTCCCCGAGGAGTATGTAGTCTGTGGATGCGAGGGCATGCGTGCTGACGACGTCGGAGATGGAGTTGCTGAACTGCTGTCAGGGTCCGGGCGGGGGTCTGTAAATGAGGGTCCGTCTGAGGATGCTGTTTGGATCACTGTGGATCTGGAAGTGCAGGTGTTTGGCAGCACTGAGGGTGTCTTCGGTGCTGGTCATGATTCTGAGGGTATTCCTGCAGAGGATGGCAATGCCTCCTCCTGGTCTTTTGGTGCGGTCCCGACGGGTGATCTTGTAGCTGTCCGGGATGGCTATGGCGATGTCAGGCACTGAGGAGGGGTTCATCGAGGTCTCAGTCAGGAAGGCGACGTCTAGGGAGGCTGAGTCGAGTAGGTTCCAGAGTTTGTTACACAAACAACCAGAGCACACCATAGAACAGTCCAAGCAGTAAAGTAGCCAAGTTCACGCAGACATTTTTTCTTCTTTTTGCAATATTTATTCTTTACTTCTGATAAGTACAACAAAACGCAGAACAGCCAACATGTGTTTCATCCATAGGACTTTTTCAAGGAGGAAAATATCTCAGAGCATCCAGTAAAGACGATCATGATAGATTATGACAGGCCATGGTAAGCCCAAATGGAGCGCCGTAGGGGAGCGCATCGGTCCGAAAGTTCTGATATTTGGAGCAGCAAGTTACTTTATATCCTGCTTTCCCTTCTTCTGTTTTTAATCTTGACAGGGATGTCAGGTTAGAAAAAAGATTGGCCTTCGTGGAACCTTTAGTCAATTTTAACACAATTTTTTGTCCAGTCCCCCACACTTGCATTCAGTTCTTGCAGATTTATAAAAAAAATATTTGTCAAAGAGCCCTCTTGACGGGCCTATCAGGCATTGCAGCGCTGACCTGATGAGGGGCATGACCTAAGGAGCATGGCCTAATGATGAAGCATGTCACCTGATGGTGAGTGAGGGCTGTTGTTCTGAGTTAATATATGCCTGCAGGGACCACAAGACTCCTGCCCTAGCAGTTAGTGTAGAGCCTCATTTTTTGGGACTGTGCATCTCATTTTTTGATTCACTATTTTCTGCTTCAGCTAACATTTTGCATAGCGCTTAGAAGTAGTGAAAGGGTGTTAGGATGCTAGGAACTTGCTCACCATGTTAGGAATGTTCATATTGTTTTCACTGGCCACGCATTACTGCATTCATTTCTTAATTTTGTGTGGTTATCATTCATTTTCCAAGCACTAGACTTGGGTTTTAGAAATAAATATTTTGAAGCCTGTTTCCTGTTCTATAGGGCTATTTTGCATATGTTGTTCATTTATGAAAAAGGTTTTGGATTTCCCTGTGTCCCTCAACTCATCTAATAGGACTGATCGTGACCACAAAACAATTCCTACACAACTTAACCCAGCAGGTTGTGCATAGGTCACAGTTCAACTGGATGTCTAATTAGTTTTCATGCATTAAATTTAGTCCTTGCACCAGGGTGTTAGAAATTTAAACCGTACAGCTCAGGGGATTGAGGGGCCTAGATCATGACAATTCTTTTTAGTCCTTTTATCTTGATTTTTTCAATAGTGTTTTAAAGATGTTTAACTATGTCCTGATTGGTGACTCTGACGTTACATGCACAATTTCATGTATTCATTATTCATCACTGAATGCATGCACCTTACCATCAAAAAAAATAACACTATTTAAGAAAAGAGATAATCAAATTTGGCAGTGTTTGTTCATTTTTATTTTACAAAAACAGGTACATTTTCAATGGAGACTCATATCGTGTTTGTTGTTTTGTTTGTTCAAAATGGTTTTGACTTGCATTATCTGGAAAACATTTTATATGCAGGATTAAAGCTTACATCAATTTGCCCTGCAATTTGCTTTCTTTGACACTATGGGGGTCATTTTGACCTCGGCGGTCTTTTTTAAAGACTGCTGAGGGACCGCCGTGCGGAAGACCGCCAGTAGTGGCGGTTTGCCACTTGGCGTATTATGAATGTTGGCTGCTTTCTGTGCTTTTTCCGATGGAGAGCCGCCAACAGCCATACTGGCGGGCAGCGGGGAAGTGGAGGTTGCTCCACCTTCACCGCCACGCCAACAGAACATCGCCCAGCGAATCACGTCCTGTGATTCGCCCTGGCGGTGTTCTGTTGGCGGTGTGTTGTCAGTGGAGCTGCCCCCATGGCTTCCGTCCCCTCCGGGAGGATCGTCGGACCAGTTAAGTCGATCGTCCGTGAGGGGAGGGGGCTGGGGGTGTTGTGTGTTGTGTGGGTGCATGGGGGTGCGCGTGTGTGTGTATGTAGAGGGGGTGTGTGAGTGCGTGTATGCCTGCGGGGGTGTTGTGTGTATGGGAATGAGTGCATGTATGTCTGTGGGTATGTCTGTATGGATGTGTGCGTGTATGTCTGAATGTGGGTGTGCGTGTATGACTGTGTGTGTGGATGTAGGCATGTATGTCGGCATGTGTGCGTGTAAGTATGTAGGTGGTGCCTACATGCGTGTCGTGTGGGTATGGGTGAAGTGATGTTGGGGGTCGGGGTGGGGAGGGGGTCCTGCCACCTTTGGGTGGTGGCAGGGGTGGTGGGGGGGTAGGGGAGGGAGTCGGGGTGGGGGAGACCCCTATCAGAGTCAGGGAAGGAATTCCCTGGCACTGATAGTGCTTACCGCCATGGATTTCATTGCGGTTCAAACCGCTGGAAAACCACGGCGGTAAGCCGGGTCCAAATACCGCCGGCGGTATAGTGACGGCCGCCAGGCTGGAGACCCATGTCTCCAGCCCGGCGGTCGTCTCCGCCCTGGCGGGCGGAACGGAGAACCGGCGGATGACCATGGCGGTAACCTCCATGGTCATAATTCCACACAGTAAGACCGCCAGCCTGTTGGCGGTCTTACCGCCGGTTCTCCGCCTTCCGCCAGGGTCATAATGACCCCCTATATTGATAAAATACCAGTGATGATAAAATAAAGATAACCATAAATTGCCAAACATAAAGATCTTTTTTGCCAAATGTTAGAAATGGGGTCTTTGGTTGGCAGTCAGGTTACCCCCTGTCCAAGCAAGGACCTTCACTCTAGTCAGGGTAAATCACACACAATCCAAATAATTATCCTGTGCCCACCCACTGGTAGCTTGGCACTGAGAAGTGAGGCTTACCTTAGAAGGCAATGTGTAAAGTATTTGTGCAATAAATCATACAATAACACCACATAGCACCACATAAATACACCTCACAGCATTTAGAAAAATATATAATATTTATCTGGAGAAAGCAGGTCAAAACGATTAAAGATGCAATAAGTAATTGTAGAGATATCACTGAAAAGTGATATAAGGTGTCTTAAGTCTTTTAAAAACAAACAAAGTATCTTTCAAGCACAAAGTACATGGTTTGTGTGAAAAACCTCCACAAAGAACCGCAGAGGAGGAGAAGTGTGGAAACCAAGGGGTGTGAGTAGATTTCTCGGGCCGCACACGGCAATGCATTGTTTAATTTTTACGCAGGGGTGGCTGTGCGTCGATTTCCAGCGCTCGGTCGTGGATCCTCTTCGGGTTGCGGGGTTTTCAGATGCCCTGGGGACGGTGCCTGGATTTCCTGCGCTGGCAGGATAAAGTCACAGGAACTGCGTCGATCTAGTGGGTGTTGCGTCAAATTTTCTACCACATGGGAGACGCTGCGTCCATTCCTCTCTAGGAGTCGGGCTGCGTTCTTCCAGGTCGGCTGTGCGTCGATCCATTGGGCTATGGTCGAATTTTCGGTCGCTACACTGGCACTGCGTTAATCTTCTCATTGCGAAGTCAGGCTGCGTCGTTCCGGTTCAGTGTGTGGTGAAATTTTCACCACAGGCAGGCTGTGCGTCATTTCTGGCAGGCTGTGCGTTGAATTTCACCGCACAAGAAGTCCTTCTTTTAGAGATGAAGACTTTTTGATCCTGAGACTTCAGGGAACAGGAGGCAATCTCTATCCAAGCCCTTGGAGAGCACTTCTCCACCTCATCCAGAGAGCAGCAAGGCAGCAGGGCAACAGCAAGGCAGCAGTTCTTCACAGAAAGCAGTCAGGTGAGTCCTTTGGGCAGCCAGGCAGTTCTTCTTGGCAGTATGCAGGTTCTGGTTACAAGTTTCTTCTCCAGGAAGTGTCTGAGTTGGTAGGGGCAGAGGCCCTGTGTATATACCCAAATGTGCCTTTGAAGTGGGGGAGACTTCAAAGAGTGGCTCAGAAGTGCACCAGGTCCCCTTTCAGTTCAATCCTGTCTGCCAGGGTCCCAGTAGGGGGTGTGGCAGTCCTTTGTGTGAGGGCAGGCCCTCCAACCCCCCAGCCCAAGAAGACTCATTCAAAATGCAGATGTATGCAAGTGAGGCTGAGCATCCTGTGTTTGGGGATGTGTCTGAGTGAATGCACAAGCAGCTGTCAACTTAACCCAGCCAGATGTGGATTGTAAGGCACAGAAAGATTTAAGTGCAAACAAATGCTCACTTTTTAAAAGTGGCATTTCTGAAATAGTAATATTAAATCCAACTTCACCAGTCAGCAGGATTTTATATCACCATTCTGACCATACTAAATATTACCTTCCTACTTCTTTCAGATCAGCAGCTACCACTCAAACAATGTATGAGGGCAGCCCCAATGTTAGCCAATGAAGGAAGTAGGTCTCACAGCAGTGTAAAAACATATTTAGGAGTTTTGCACTACCAGACATGTAAACTACATAGGTACATGTCCTGCCTTTTGCCTACACAGCACCCTGCCCTATGGGTTACCTAGGGCATACCTTTGGGGTGTCTTATATGTAGAAAAAGGGGAATTTTAGGCTTGGCAAGTACTTTTAAATGGCAAGTCAAATTGGCAGTGAAACTGCACACACAGGCCTTGCAATGGCAGGCCTGAGACAAGGTTAAGGGGCTAGTTAAGTGGGTGACACAATCAGTGCTGCAGTCCCACTAATAGCATTTAATCTACAGGCCCTGGGCACACATAGTGCACTCTACTAGGGACTTATAAGTAAATTAAATAGTCCAATTGGGTATGATTCAATGTTACCATGTTTAAAGGGAGAGAGCATATGCACTTTAGCACTGGATAGCAGTGGTAAAGTGCGCAAAGTCTTAAAACCAGCAAAACACAGTATCTAAAAAGTGGAGGGAGGCAGGCAAAAAGTTAGGGGTGACCACCCTAAGTCTGTCAGGTCTCACACCAAACATAAAGACATTTTGGCGGTCATTCCAACCGCGGCGGGCGGCGGTAGCCGCCCACCTGGCGGGAACCGCCGAATGACCGCACAGCGGTCAAAAGACCGTGGCGGCCATTCTGGCTTTCCCGCTGGGCCGGCGGGCGACCGCCAAAAGGCCGCTCGCCGGCCCAGCGGGAAAGACCCAGCAACGATGAAGCCGGCTTCGAATGGAGCCGGCGGAGTTGCTGGGGTGCGACGGGTGCAGTGGCACCCGTCGTGATTTTCAGTGTCTGCAAAGCAGACATTGAAAATCATTATGGGGCCCTGTTAGGGGGCCCCTGCACTGCCCATGCCAGTGGCATGGGCAGTGCAGGGGCCCCCAGGGGCCCCACGACACCCGTTCCCGCCATCCTGTTCCTGGCGGTAAAAATCACCAGGAACGGGATGGCGGGAAGGGGGTCGGAATCCCCATGGCGGCGCTGCAAGCAGCGGCGCCATGGAGGATTCCCTGGGCCAGGGGAAAACCGGCGGGAAACCGCCGGTTCCCCTTTTCTGACCGCGGCTTTACTGCCGCGGTCAGAATGGCCCAGGAAGCACCGCCAGCCTGTTGGCGGTGCTTCCGCTGTCCCCGGCCCTGGCGGTCATGGACCGCCAGGGTCGGAATGACCCCCTTTGTCTTGTTAAAGTGTGTTTAGGTTGGGACACTGGGACTGTGAGTTCATTTTCAATGTTTGAGTCGACTCTCCACCTTTACATAATTTTCAGACAAAAGCACACAATATGAGGGTTTCTTCCCACATTATTTAAGCATTTGTGTGGGCATGTGACTCCTTCATACTACTTAACCTGTAAGAAATTGTGCTAACATGGTATAGGAAAGGTGGAGGCCTACTTTATTTCATCATTGTTAAAAAATAAATATGAAATAAAAAATAGGAAAGGAAAGGCAAAACAAAATAAGAGGGTAGAAATAAAACAAAGAAAAAAGTGAGATAAAGGGAAAAGAAAGGGGAGACAGAAACACTTTAAAAAGCAGTAGAAGGAAGGAAATGGGAATGAAAGACATACACTCCATGGAGATATGAACCCTTTTGATGCTAGGTCTCCACCCTCCTCCCCATTTTCTGACGCAAAACCATCCATACCACATGACTCCTGTCTTAGAAAAGACAGGAGTCATACCCACCACCCAAATGGCCAACACAGGGGACCAGGGTCCTCAGGGCATGGCCATTGCACCCTGTGCCATGTATGGGGGCCCATTTCAGGGCCCCCTATGGCACCTTCAACAATAAAATAAAATACTTACCTGGGATGGGGTCCCCCACCCTCTGCTCTCCCCTTTGGTGTGGGTGGGGGTGTACCTAGGGCCTGGGGAGGGCACCTAGAGGCTCCCAGGTCCCCTAACGCCTGCCCTGACCCAGGTATTAAAAAATGGGGCAAAGTAAGCTTTGCCCCATTTTTTGACCCCTCCTCCCTTCCTTGCACCATTTTTGGCCAGGAGTATAACTATGGCGTGAAGGCCATAGAGTCATTTTTTGCATGGGAAAGCCTACTTTGCATCTCATTAAGGCAAGATAGGTTTCCACGTCCAAAAAATGACTTTAACTCCATAAATTTAGTGCTAGACGTGCCTAGTGCCGAAGTATAAATATGGAGTTAGTTTTGCACCGAATTAGAGTTTTAAAAAATTACGCTAATTTGGTGCAAATAAAGTATAAATATGCCCCTATGGGCCTGATTTAGAGTTTGGTGGAGGGGGTTACTCTGGCATAAATGTGACGGGTATCCTGTCCACCTTATTACAATTCCATTATAGCCTATGGAACTTGTAATACTGGGGACAGGATATCCGTCATGCTTGTGATGGAGTAAACCCTCAATCAAACTCTAAATTAGGCCCTAGGTGTTGAAATAAAAACATATTGAAAATTAGTAGGGAAAAACCTCCATTTGTGACAATGTTTTCATTTGTAACATTTTGTCACAATGACCGATTTACAAAAGCAGTATACCATTACATCTGCTAGACCCTTTTGGTTGCGGAAATAAACAGGGCTTGTGGGTTTTGAAAGAACTCGAGGTACGGGGAGCCAATAACTGAGCTGCACTTTACAATAGTTTTTTCATTTTCATTGTGTACCTTTATAGAGCAATTCATATGGTAAAATATAAAGAGTGAAAAATAGATATCAAGAAAACCAATGTATTTCCTGGATACAAGATGTGGAGTTTATAAGCAGTAGTTATTTGCACATCTCTGAATTTGTGGGTACCCATACTAGCATGTGAAATAGAGGGCATTTCTCTAAATGTTTTCTTTCTTACTCGCTGTCTTAGATTTGGAAGGCACAAATGTACAGAAGTACAATTAGTAATAACACTTATTCTGCTATTCTGTCTCCCAATAAAAATGGTACCTCACTTGTGTGGGTAGGGCGAGCGGCCGCTACACAAAGGCGCCAAAACTCAGCATGGACACATCACATTTTTCCATTGAAAATGTACCCTTCTTTTACAATGTACTTAACTGTAGGTTTTGGGCCCTAGCTCAACCGACACCTAGGGAAACCTAACAAAACCTGGATAATTTTGAAAACTATAAACCTGGAGGAATCCAGGGTGGGGTGACTTGCATGGCTCTCATCAGGTTTTCTTATCCAGAAGCCCTTGCAAACTTTGATTAAAAAACACATTTTCCTCACATTTCTGTGATGGAAAGTTCTGGAATCTGCAGGGAGCAACTAATTTCCTACCATCTAGCATTCCCCAAAGTCAAACAGTACCTCAGTTATGTGGGTAGGAATAGTGGCTGGGACATGAAAGGTGCCAAAATGCAACATGGACACATCACCTTCTTCATTGAAAACGGACCCTTCATTTGCAATGTGCCTGGCTGTAGATTTTGGGCCCTAGCTCAACCAACAACTAGGGAAACCTAGTAAGCCTGCACATTTGTGAAAACTAGACATGTAGGAAAATTAAGGGTGGGTTTGAATTGTGTGGTTCCCACTAGGGTTTCCTAACCAGAACCCTTATAAACCTCAAACATTGACTAAAAAACACATTTTCTTCACATTGATGTGATGGAAATTTCTGCAATCGGCACAAATCCACAAAATTCCTTCCATCCAGCCTTCTCCTACTTATCACAATAAAAATGCCGCCCCACTTGTGTGGTTGGGCCTACTGCCCGCAACAGCAAAAAATCAAACCAAGGTCAACAAGTGCCCCTTTGCAAGGTCTCCCATTGATGTTAGTTTTATCCGTTCCTGTTGCCACCAAGAAAATCAGAAGCTTTGCACTAACACAAAAAGGAAAAATAAAACATTAAGATCATAAAGGCAAATGGTGACAAGAAATAAAACAGTTCACATTATAAAACACTACAAAGACTGCCATTGGAGGCAGATCAGCATCACAATTATACAATCTGTCCCCAAGGGGGGCACAAAGCAAATACAGGAAATTGACACCCTTGAGGGGAATGACCCTCACCCCCGTCCAAACACCACTTCACACACAACACCATCCAAATGCCAGCTGCACACATCGCCAGCCAGAAGCCTGTCCACACACTGTCAGCAAAATCCTTAATTCAAACACACCATCAGTCAAACTTCAGTTCACACACACCACCAGCCAAATGCCACTACACATACAGCCAGCCAAATGCCAGTACAAGCAGGCCGTCAGGCAAAGTCCAGTTCACATGCACACAGTAACTTATTCCCTGGTATGTAGATCTTTTTGCCCCACTTGAGGGAAATCAGACTAAAGAATGGCTGATCTGCCTCAAGAGTAGGAGGAAAATGGCCAAAACACTCCCTCAGTAATGAGGAGCCCTTGCCCAGGGTGCAGCTCCCAACATTCAAACAAAATAATCCCTATTGTCTAGTGGTTTTCTGCCTCCCTTGGGGGCAGGTGGACCTAATAATATGGCCAATCTGCCCCCAGAGAGGCAGAAAATGGCCAAAATAATTCTCCAATCAAGGGGAGTGGCCCTTGTGCAAGGGGCTGCTCCCTGACATCTAAAATAATGTTATCCCTGGTGCCTAGTTGTTTACTGACTCCCTGGGGGAAAACAGGCATTGAAATATGGTTGATCTGCCCACAAGGGGCAGAAAACAGCCAAAATATTGCACCAATAATGGAGAGCGACCCTTAACTTAATCCCTAGTGTCTACAGGTTTTCTGCCCCTCTTGGCGGTAGATCGGCCTACAAATATGGCTGATCTTCCACCCGGGGGCAGAAAACAGCCAGAATATTACCACAATAATGGGAAGCAAACCCTTTCCTGAGGGGTTTCTCCCTGAAAGAAAATACAATTCTTGGTTGCAAGTGGGTGCATTCCTGCTGCGTGATCCCGGCCCCACCCACAATCCAGCAGCAAGAATGCACTGCAGAGAGACACCTGGAGGGAAAACTCCTTCCTTTTCCCTGATGCCTCGCTGCCTTCTCTGATCCCTCTCCAGAGAAAATACCTTCTCAGGGGACTGTGCTGAAAGCCATTTGCTCAGCAATCCTCATGCCCCTCCCAGAAGTTTGTTCAATTCTCGAAACCAGAGAAGAAATATAGAGCTTACAGAATCTGCCCAAGAGGAAAGCAAGCCAGTGCAATAGTCGTGGAGCAATGGAGGGAGGCATATCAATATAAAGAACCTTTGGGCAATCAAAGGGCAAACGCCAGGATATTCAAGAGTTTTGCTGATAGTTCCCTGCTCTTTTCTTCTGGCAAGTGGTATCTTCAATATGGGTTGAACCAGAGCTTAACTTGAGCTCAGTTTGAGCCGGTGTTGTCTGTTTCTAGGCACTCGCACTTTGGTACATATTTATGGAAAGTTAGCGTCACTTTAGCATAATTTATTTTGATGCTAAAGCAGCGCCAGCTTAACTCTATAGTTTTATTTTGACGCTAGACCCATCTAACATCAAAATATAACCATTTCTAGGAAGCGCCAACCCACCTTGAGTCAATGAGATGCAAGGTAGGCGTTTGGTTCCTGAAAATGACTCTAGCCCCTCAGCACCATATTTAACACCCTACGAAGAAGCGATGCGCAACTAGGAGGCGGGCCTAGATAAAGGCACTAAGCCCGATTAGCCCGATTAGCATAATTATTTAACGCCTGGTCAGACCAGGCATTAAAGTACAGGTAGGCCCATTTCCATGGGAAAACACTATGGAATAGGCACATAGATGCCCACCCCAAACCCCAAGAACACCACCACCCACACTACAGGGGCACTACAGAAGGGGGGAGCCTATCCCAGGTAAGTTGCAGGTAAGTGTATGTGTATGTGTGTGGTGTGCTACTGGGGGCCCCTTACATGGAGCCCCCTCCCTGTTGTATGTTGGGTTTGCCGTGGTCCCCTGTGGCAAGAATTAGGGGTAATGGTAATGACTCCTGTTTATTCTTAGAGAGAAATCATTATTTGGCTGCTTGTGTGTCAAAAAATGACGCTAGGCTAACTAGCAGTAGTATTTTTGCCGGTAATCAGTCTACAGTCATTTGTTACCCACTACTGCCATTTCCCCAGTGCCATCCCTCACCAGCTAACGTCTTTTTTTTAGACAGTTGTGCGCAATTGTTCATAAATATGGGTCTTAATTTTCAACACTGGCACTAATGACAAACCACCACATTGTCCCTGGCTTGAATTGATGATGTCTGCATGCAGAGTTCATGCTAATGTAATCACACCACCAGGTGAGGGCTCAGTAGTGGCAGTGGAAGTGCTTCCACTGCGAACCCTGGTAGGGGAGCCTGGCGGGGGGCCAACAGGGAGAGCACCAGTGCTCCTCATGGTTGGTGCTAGGACACTATTGAGCCATCCTCCACACACGCCCACTGTGGTGGAGGATGGCTCCACACTGTCCTAAGCACCGTATGGGTTAAGGAGAAATGGAAAAATAGTTCCATGATGTTGATCATGAAAAGATACAATTTATCCATCAGAAGAAAGGGTAAAGATGAAATGCCACAGGGAAGGGATAAACACAAGACTAGAAAGGAAAGCCATGTAATAAATTGCAAACACCAGATATGGGCATGAAAGCTATCAAATTATGAGCAAAGTCCTGATCCAAAGCCCACTCTATGTAGTACTGTATACAATACTTTCTACATGACCACATAAAGTAGGGCAGGAGGAAATATGGGAAAAGTGTTTTCAAAAAAAGATAAAAGAGAAAATCACTTTTTAAAATGTTTATATAGTACACATTAAAACAAAAAAGAGAAACAAATGATTAACTTTACAGAAAGGAAAAAAAAACAAGAGAAATGCTAATCTTTGTGAAGGCTAAAACTATAAAGTATCTTAGCAGCATGTCTAAACTGATTTTCATACTGACAGACTGATCTTGTTGGCATTAGGTCCAGAGTATGTAGTCAACATTGACCTTCGCTGTTTTAGCTCTGTGCTTCTAAAGTGTGATTGGTTGGATACAGTCCTATGTATATGACTTTGTTTGGACGAGTAGGGTGAGCCGGGAATTTTAAATTAAGAAAAGGTTTGTAGGTCAGGGGAGTGGAATATCACAGGCATCAATTTTCTGGAAAAGCAAAGCCTGCCAAGATCCGCAGAGATGAGTGGCAACGGGTACATCCCAATGAAATTACTTTTGGATGCTCTGTCGGGCACGAGATATGAATTGCATGATGTTCCGAAACATTCGGAGAGATTTCCCTGTGAGTGACATTCCCTGTTCTCTTCAAGTCCACTAAAGTGCTGGAGATTAATTTCCTATTTTCAGTTTTCTCTGTTACCTTTAAAAAAAGACACTCTTTAAATCAACCAAACACAAGTCTGAATGGGCTTTGCGTTAATATGGGTCTCTGCACAACTGATTTCAATCATTTTTGTGAATAAGAACATCCAACATTTTATTGCTTCCTCTGTTACGACATATCTTTGAAGGACATAATGCTATAATTTTACCTGATTCCATTCCACACCCCCCCCCATTTTTTACTAGTAAGGAACCGGTGGGAATAGTAGGTGAAAACTCTTGCCAAGGTTGACAGACGGGGTCAAATGAAAAATAAGATTAGAACTCGTTTCAGGCACTGCACGTAAAGATTTGGGGCCATATTTATACTTTTCGACGTACAAATGCGCCAACGCAGTTGTGCGTCAAAACATCTAACGCCGGCTAACGTCATTCTGAAGCGCCATGCGGGCGCCGTATTTATTCAATGACGTTAGCCGGCGTTAGCCGGCGGCTCTGCCTGGTGTGCGTAAAAAAAAATGACGTACACCAGGCAGCGCCGGCGTAGGGGAATATGGAGCTTGGGCGCCAAAAAATGGGGCAAGTCAGGCTGAGGCAAAATTTTCGCCTCAACTCGATTTGCGCCATTTTTTTCGACTCCCAACCCCCATTGAAATGACTCCTGTCTTAGCAAAGACAGGAGTCATGCCCCCTTGCCCAATGGCCATGCCCAGGGGACTTCTGGTCATTGGGCATAGTGGCATGTAGGGCGTCCTCCTGGGGTGGGCAAGGGTGGCAGGGGGTGTCCCTGGGGGCATGGGAGGGCACCTCTGGGCTCCTTCCGAGCACACAGGTCCCTTAACGCCTGCCCTGACCAGGCGCTAAAAAATGACGCAAAAGCGGCTGGACGTCATTTTTTTTTACCCGCCCACTCCCGGGCGTCATTTTCCCCTACGCCGGGGCAGCCTGGTGTAAGTCATTTTTTTTCACGCACACCAGGCAGCTCCGCCGGCTAACGTCATTGAATAAATACGGCGCCCGCATGGCGCTTCAGAATGGCGTTAGCCGGCGTTACATTTTTTGTCGCACAACTGCGTTGGCGCAGTTGTGCGTCGAAAAGTATAAATATGGCCCTTAGCCACTTGTCCCTGTAAATGGGCTGGGTAGTTCTCACCCTCGAAGTTACCAACACAGGATGTGCTGGTAAGTGTAAGAGTGGGTAAAATCTGGACCATTCCACGTTGAACTCTAAAGGTCCACTAAGAAATGATGGATTACAAGGGGAGTCAGTAATTTTGGGTCCGCTAGTAATCCCTCTTTTTGGGCCGGGCTTTCTCAAATTCTGATGGGGCTAGTGACTGTTGTTAATGTCGCCATCGAAATTAAGAGACTAGTATTTTTAAATAAATCTTGTTCCTTTTGACTTATTTCTCAGTGTCAGAGATGATGTAGCTCAGCTCTGCACATTATTTTGGTATGGAACAAATCTGCCACTCCAACCTACTCCAGGTCGCCAGTGACGTAGGTGTCAATGCAGCCTGGCAAGGGTTAGTTGCTTCAGTCTGGATCCCAAACGGTGAAGGATTGACTGACGTCAGTTACCTGCCCAAAATAGTACTGACACCTTAGCTAGGATAAGAACCAACCACTGAATGGGTGTGATCTCTGCATCATCATCATGCCGACTCCGACCACAATTGTAAGGTCAGTGGTAATATGGTTATAGCTACTCCTTGTTCTTAGTGGGTGTACATTTAAGGTGGTGGCATTTTCAAACTGGTGTGATGCTAAAACCTCTGAGTTCCCAGTGCAATTATTGGCACAATAAGGATAGCAATGTATTCATAGTCATCGTGAATGCCACTAGTTTGGCCTGACCTGAGCATCAGCATGACAGGTGGATGGATCCTTTAAGAGTGAACATAATGGGGTCGTGAAAAATACACATTAGCCACTATTATGCCAATGATTGATAGTCAAAGGATGAATAATATAAAGCTATGGAATAAAAATGTTATTCAGTTGAATACTTTCTTCATAGTACTACAACAAGTTTTTTCTACCATTATAGTGAACTCCTTAACTTTACCTTGAGCCCTTGAGTTTTTGAATCCCTATCATCTTTCTCTTCTTCCCTGTGACAGTTCGACAGCAATTTTATTTCCTCATGTCACATACATTTTATTGTTGCTGTGTCACAACTTACACATTGTGCATTATTATTGTTATTATTATTATTATTATTGTTATTATTATTATTATTATTATTATTATTATACTACCTACATCAGCATCTCAGGTACAACAATTTAATAAAAGGCACATTTAAATTATTTTACTTTTTTAATCTACAGTTTAGAAAACACACGCCTAACTAAGGGTAACGGGTACAATTATTAATTAAACTTGCTATGACTAAATGAGTACAATTTACAGTGATTTGAAAAACCAAATGACAAATAAAATAAAACTGAAAAAACAACAAGCAGTCATCTGAAAAAATGCCCTTTTTGCATGCTCAGCCTAATTGTTTGCTGAATTTTATTGCTAGTTTTAGACTCTGCACACTTGGGCACTGCTGTCCAGAGCCCAGGGGTTTATTTACTGGTTTTTGACGCAGTGCAGCGCAGCAAGTCACTTTGCTACGTAGCCCTGCATCATAAGAAAAGGGCACAAATGTGCCTTATCTGTGAGATACAGCGCATTCCTGTCCCTTTCCACTGCGCTGGTGCACAATTGGCTTCCTTGCGCCAACGCAGGCACTCTTGCACCATGGTGCAAGGGTGTCCCTGTTGTAGGAATGATTGCTTTTGTTCAGGAAGGGACACCTTCCTGCATAAAAAAAATCAATAGAGGTGTTTTTTCTCCTTCTATGTGTGCTGCAGAATTTTGTCGATCTGGCTTTTACATTTCTGGTATTGGTGGGGTCCATACCCTTTTGTCTTTGGAAGGTAATGATGATGTGAAGCACAGGACTGCAAATGGTTCCAGGTTTGGTCCTTTTTAAGCAACAGATATTTTGTCTCTCTAGCTTTCCCATTTCTGATATTTCAGGGGTCCATACCCTTTTGTCCTTGGAAGGTACTGATGATGTGAGTGTTATGAAGCAAATAGCTGTGAATATGAGCATTGATGAAGATACCACTATTAATACTGGGGTGAGGTTAAAATCCAAATTCCCACTACCAGGCCCAACACATTCTAAGATAGAAGATTTTTCATGCTAGGTCACCATGGGGCCAGATGTATCAAACCATTTTGCATTCGCAAACGGTGCAAATCACAGAAATTGGCCGTTTGTGAATGCATAAACGTGGTCTGCGATGCATGAAAGGCATTTGCAGGCCAAAAATAAGGAATCGCAAAAATTCTGATTTTTTGCTAAGCGACATGGTTTTGCGTGTCGTGTTTTGTGTCTCGCAATTTGAGACATGAAATACCGAATCGCAATTAGCATTTCGCAAATTGCGAGTCGGAATAGCGACTCGCAAATACCGATTCGGTATTTCAAGTCGGAAATTGCGAGATGCAAAATGCGACTTGCAAAACCATGTCGCAATTCGATGCATCAAAAATTTGCAAATTGTGAATTTTCGCAGAATGGCCTTTTGCACATGCAAATTACCACTGAGTGAAACCAGGTGGTAACCAGGTGCAACCTATATAAAGAGGCCCAGAATGCCTCAGACTCTTTTCCACAATGGCTGCACTCTACGTCATGGCAGGGAGAATGAGGATCTTGGCAGGTTTGAGGAGAGGGAGGAGGAGACAGGAGCGCATTTTCAGAGTGTGCATTACCCTTTTTGACCAGACTGAGGAGCAGATATATGATAAGTACAGGTTGAACTCAGCCATGATACCTGACCTGATAGGTGAGCTACAACCCATTCTGCAGCGCACAACACATAGGACAAATAGCATACCCACCCATGTGCAGGTATTATGCTCCCTGCATCTACTTGCTTCAGGGAGCTATCAAGGGGTCATTGCAGCAGCTGGAGGAGTATCACAAAGTGATCTCTCTAGATTTTTCAATGCATTTCTCAATGCCATGCTGAGTAGGATACACCAGTACATCAGATTCCCCCACATCCCATTGGAAATACAGCAGACTAAAATAGATTTCTACCAGATAGCACAGTTCCCCCATGTCCTAGGTGCCATAGATGGGACACATGTTGCAATCTGTCCACCATCGGCCACAGAGTATGTGTACCACAACCGTAAATACCAACATTCAATGAATATACAGGTGATATGCACTGCCTCCTACATCATAACTGATCGTGGCCAGGTACCCAGGGAGCACACATGATTCACACATCTTTCGTCATAGCGGGATTTACACAAGACTGCTAGCTGGGGAGTTTGGTGAAGGATATCTACTAGGTATTGTCCCTCTGCACACTGGTGCATTGATGGCGTTGTGACGTCAGATGGCTCACTTACTCATTATACCCTCTGTTCCTTCCAGGAGACAGTGCCTACGCAGTGCGCACCTACATGATGACGCCCTACCTAAATCCTACAACACCAGCAGAACGGAGATACAATTCAGCACACACGGCAACCTGCAATGTGGTTGAGCTCACCTTTGGCCTGCTGAAGAGTCGCTTCCGGTGCATCCACAAAAGTGGAGGGGCACTACAGTACAGCCCGGACACGACCTGTAGAACAGTGGCCACATGTGCAATCCCGCAAAATATAGCTACCACCAGGGGCATACCTGTGGAAATATCTGATTCAGACTCAGATGAGGATGATGATCGCATACACCCCCTACAGCCAGCAGACATGACCAGTGCAGCAGAGGGCAGGCAAAGGGGTGCAGACATCACGCACAACCATTTCAGATGTAAGTAATAACAACACTACTTCACTGACATGTGTACTGGTAGTTAGTACCTTTATTACCTTAACGTCAGGTAACATAAGTGTCACTATCAAAAAAAATAAACGTGTGTCATAAAATAAGCATTAACAGTGTCTCACTATTTATTCATAGTTCACTGTAAAACAAAAAAGCAGACAGTCCCCTGTGGCCATTACAGTCACTTTTTACGGACATGCAAGCCACTCGAGTGTGCAGTGGCCTCACCAGCACCTCTGGTATCTGCCTCAGTGGCAGTGCTGTGCCTGGCACTGCGACGCCTAGGATCTGTAGTGGGCACTGCTACGCTGCTAAGGCTAGATGAGTCCTCAGTCTCCCCTAGTCCAAGTTCACTGGGTGTAGTAGAGCCGTTACCCAGCAGAGTATCCAGCACATTCGTTATCTGGACCAGTCCCTGGGCTACATCCCTACTGCTGTGCGCTGCCTCCAGTGCGGCCACAGCACGCCGCGATAGGAGGATCGTAGATGTTGCAAGGCAATTGACCGATCTACAGAATCCACTAAACATGTCCATGAATCGCCTCTCATGCCTGCGATGGCTGACTCTGTCATGCCTTAGCTCTGTGCAGAGTTCCATCACTGCACTGGTCAGCTCCCTGGTGTTCTCAGGAGCTGTGATCTGCAGCTTTGAAATGTTTGAATTAAGGCACTCCAAATACCGATGCAGCCCCCCCATGTTGGCATTGTGTGCCTGCATCTGCCTATGCATTGCAGTAATCCTCTTATTTTGCAGGCGCTGCAGTTTCAGCATAGAGGATTCCAGGCCACCGAAGACTGATGGGTCCTCTCCTGCTTCCACATGCTGTGTGCCTGCATACTGAGGCGTCCTGCAGGGTGTTGAGTTACGCTGGGGCTGGGACTCCTGCATTACGATGGATCTGCCGTCTGGGGATGGAGTGTGGCCGTCATCCTGAATGTCATCTGAGTCCTGGCTCAATTCGGGGAGCGGTACAGCCCTTGCCCTGCGTCTGATAGGTGCAATATTCACTGACTCACTGGTGTTGGAGTCTGATGGAGGCTGGGTTTCTGCATCTCCCACAACGGCACATGCTGATGTTGCTGGGCCTGGGCCATCTGCAACGACAATGTGCAGCATGTCATTTATGTATGCATCACCAAAGGTTACACAATGGTAATAAATATACAGTTACATCATATCACTATGTAGTGGGTGTTGTGTTCTTCTGGGTGTCGCTCTACTTAATTACATCCTATGTGCTACTTTCAGCTCTGGGTTGTGGACTACCACTACCATAAGGCATTGTTGTGCTGCTTCTAAGATGTGGAATGGACTACTTATCACAATGCTTTGCACTAATTGCTAATTCCTAAGGGGCATTTGTACATACACATATGGGGTTCCATTTCAATATTGCACTTACCTTTACTGGTGCTTGGTGTGCGCCGGATGTGTCTGTCAGTGACCCCACTGACAGCTTCTGGGAGGAGTGTCGACTCCACCAGGTCTTCCATGGGGGTGGAGGGTGTCTGGGTGGATGGTCCGCCTCCTGTGCTCCTTGCCTGCTGTAGTCTTCTGGCCACTCTCTCCTTGGCACGGGAACGTAGGTCGTACCACCTGTTTCTAATCTCCTCCACTGAGCGCTGCGCAACCCCCACAGTGCAGATTTTTGTTTGTATGTCCGCCCAGAGTTTGCTCTTCTCACTCTCAGGGACCTGGAGTCAGCTCTTCCCAACAGCCGGTCATGGCTCCTCACCACCTCCTCAGTGAGCACCTCCAGTTCCTGCTCACTGAACTTCAGTTTTCTTTTCCTCTCTCCCTTCTCCTTTCCATTTGCAGAGTTGTCCATGCTGATGTGCAGTCCTGTCTTGTTCACAGACTTGCTCCCTGTGGCTGGGCTGTGTCTCTCTCACTGCTCCTGTGGGTGTGGCACCTGCAAACTGCCTGGGATGACTCACTTCCTGCTTGTGATGTCATCCGGCTCTGCCAGGTGTGCGTTCTCACAATTTGCGATTTTCAAATACCGAATCGCAATTTTTTTGCGATTCGGTATTTGGGCTCCGCAAAGTGCATTAGAGATTTTTAAGAAAACGCTAATTCCGAATCGCAATTATGTTAAATTGCATATTGCGAATCAGAAATAGCGATTTCTTAAAAATCGCTATTTGCGATTCGCAAAGGGGTTTGTTCATACATCTGGCCCCATGGATCTGTACAATTTGGAGGATTCTCGTTCCTGTAGGAACAGATGTAGACATACTTTTAATATCACTAACAATGAGAAAGCTATTCTTAAGGCTTTACAGAGTGACAAGTCCATTGTTATACGTGAAGCAGATGAAGGAATAATGAGACAGTTACAAAAGTTGATACATATGAAATATTGAAGGAAAACCCGATCCCTTTCATCACAAAACATTAATGCTAAACTGTGTGAATGAAGGGAATGTGGATAGATATTGGAAACGAAGGGCCAGATTTAAGAAAAGTGGAGATGTACCCAGTGCAGTGCCACTTTTCTTGCGGTGCAGTGCCACTTTTCTTGCACCCCTTAGCGCCTCCCTAATGCCACCATGTGTGCGCTGTATCTAAGATACAGCACCCCATGATGGCAGTTAGGGAACTAGCATCAAAATCTTTGATGCTAGTTAGGAGCTTTGCAGGATTAGTGTAAAAAATGTTGACGCTAATCCTGCAAAGCCCATTGAGGCCCATTGTAAACAATGGAGTGCCTTCTTTTAACACCTGCTCTGAGCAAGAGCTGGAATTAAAAGTGCCCAAAAAAGTGCAAAACAAATGATGCAAAGAAATCTTTTAGATTTCTTTGTTCCATTTTTCCGGCCCCCTAACAGGGAAACGCCCCTTTGCATACATTATGCCTGGTGCAGGCATAATGTAGTGCAAAAGGTTACAAAAGGGTGCAGTGCATGCATTGCGCCACTTTGTAAATTTGGCACGGCTCCTTGGGGCACATTAACGTTTAAAAAATGACACTAATATGGTACAAAGAGGCGCTAAGGGCTCTTAACTCACCCCTGAATATGTTTTTTTGAAAGTGTCCAATCCTAGGTATCCCTGTTTTTATATTTTACTACAGATTCATAAAAATGGAGCCTTCCACCCAGGGAGACCCATCATCTCAGGCAAAGGATCCCCCACTGATGCTATGTCACAATTTGTAGATATGTACTTACAGCCTTTAGTACCGAATTTACTTTCTTAAATAAAAAAAAGGCAGGGATGTACTATGTAAATGGAATGACTTTGCTTGGGATGATGAACAACTGATGTTCGTCACACTAGATATGACTAGTCTGTACACGTGCATTGAACACGATATTGGTATGGAAACATTAAGACACTTTCTATATACAAGAAGTGCTAGCTATTTGGAACATACAGAAATGCTTATAGAAATGGCATATATTATCTTGACTCATAATGCATTTTTATATGATGGAACTTGGGTACTTCAGAAGCATTGGACTGTGATGGGTTTCCGGTTTGCTCCCTTGTATGTTAATCTGTTCATGGGCCTATTCCAGTGGCAGCATGCCTAGGGCCCAGGCACTAAAACCTGGATGAACAATATTATCTATTGGGCAAGATTTGTAGATGACATCCTTGTCAGTTGGAGAGGCACAAAGATGGAGTACCTTGACTTTGTAAACTAGTTGAATAGCAGTAGGTTCAATGTACAACTGACTATGAAATGTGAGTCCACCAGAATTTAATTTTTGGACTTATTGCTGTACATTGATAATAATACTATTCACAGTGAAATATATTGAAAGGGGACTGCTTTACTAGTATTACAAGCAGCGAGTTTGCACTCCAAAATTACCATTCAGGCTATTCTGTATGACGAGATGGTATTGGCCCGCTGTAACTGCAGTCAGGATAAAGACTTCCATAGAAGGATTGAGGAAATTAAATCTAATTTCAAAGAGAGCGATTACAATGAGAAGTGCTTCATAAAAGTAAAGAGTATCTAAATTGATAAGGGAGGATACCTTGGGAAATCAGACCCGTAAACAAAGGCATATTGCCAGAAATGGGGAACAACCAGTTGGGTTTATCACCCAGTATAATATAAACAGCATACATCTTTATAACATCTTGAGGAAACATTGGGCCTTATTAAATGATATGAATTTTCAGGAAGGAGTGGCACCCCCTACGCCATGTGTGGTTTACCAAAGAGGTAGAACAAGTAAGAACTTAGGGCCAGATGTATCAAGCTCCTGGTTTGCATTTCTTAAATAGAGAATTTTAAGAAATCGCTATTTTAGAAATGCAAAATGGGATGTATGAAAACTGTGAGTCTGTAATAGCGATTTCCTAAAATTCGCAAACGCAATTTGGTGAGTTGCAAATACTGAATCACAAAAAAGCGCAAATCTGTATTTTGCAAATCACAAATTGCAAAAACGGCATACCGGAACAGCCTGATGACATTAAAACCAGGAAGTAAGTCAGCTCATGCTGTTTCCAGAAGGTACACCCATAGGAGCAGGCAGAGAGACACAGCCCAGCACCAGGGAGGCAGCCTTGTGAGCCAGCCAGGACCAAACAGGAACATGGCCACTGATGGGAATGTGAAGGAGAAAGGTGACAGAAAGCAGAAGCTCAAATTCAGTGAGCAGGAATTGGAGGTGCTCACTGAGGAGGTGATCAGGAACCACAACAAACTTTTTGGGAAGAACTCACTCCAGGTACCTGAAAGTGAGAAGAGAAAACTGTGGTCAGACATCCAGACCAAAATATGCGCAGTGGGTGTTGCTCAGCGCTCCGTTGAGGATATACGCAAGCGATGGTACGACTTCCGTTCCCGTGCCAAAGAGAGGGTAGCCAGCAGGCTAAGGGAGGCAAGGAGCACTGGAGGAGGACCACCCACTCAGACACCGTCCACACCAATGGAAGACATGGTGGAGTCGACACTGCTTCCTGAAGCTGTCAGTGGTGTCACTGACATTGACACCTCAGGCACATCCAGCACCAGCAAAGGCAAGGGCAGTAATGATGTGTTTCTCCATATGTGCATGTACAAATGCCCCTTAGAAAAAAGCTATTGGCACTATGCAGTGTGATGAGTAGTCCATGCCACATCTTACATACAACACAACAATGTCTTATAGGAGTGGTAGCCCACACCCGTAAAGTGCAAATATCACATAAATAGCAAGATAGTGTTAACCCAAATAGAGAAACAACACAAAAGACTCTTAGTGATACTATGCCGGTGTACATTTAATACTATTATGCAACTAGTTGTGTAATAATAAAAAATGACATGCTGCACATTGTCGTTGTAGATGTTCCAGGCCCTGACGCAGCAGAAGGTAGAAATGTGGGGGATAGCGAAACACAGCCACAGTCCAACTCAAGCACCCATGAGTCCTTCATTAATGCACCAACTAGACACAGGGCAAGAGTGATACCTCTCCCAGAGTATAACCTGGACTCTGATGAAATGCCGGATGAAAAACCCACACAACACCCAGAGGATAGAATCACAGTAAGACAGTAGTCCCTGCCCCAGCGTCAGTCCACTCCCCTCAGGAGGCGTCACGAAGCAGGCAGACAGTGCACTGAGGGCCCATCACTCTTTGGTGGCCTTAAAGCATCCATGCTGAAAGTGCAGCTCCTGCAATGTAAACACATGAGATCAATGCACTGGCAGTTGGTGTCAATCGATCATAACATGGGCGCAATGTACAGGCAGTTTGAGTCTCACAATGACAACATGGGAGTAATGCACAAGCAGTTAGAGTCTCTTAATGAAAACATGTGCAAGATGCATGAGGGACAGCAAACAGCAGTAGAAAATACTGTTAGGGAACTCTGCACTGTGATTCAGCAGGAGCAAGTCAGCCACCGTAGGCGCAATCACCAATTGATGGGCAGGTTGGATGGGTTCTGCAGATCTGTCAATCGGCTCCCTACCTCAACTGCCTTGATATCACGACGTGCTGTGGGCATGCAAGTGGAGATGGCACATTGCAGTCGGGACGTTGCACAATGATTGGTGCAAATAACCAATGTTTTGGAGACAATGCACACAGCACAGAGTGCTACAAACAGCGAAGTGGGTGGTGGGGATAGTGAGGAGCTTTCTAGCATCAGCACTCTCACAGCCCCTGTGATGGATCCTAGGCATCGCAGTACCAGACACAGTACTGTCTTTGAACCTGCTACAAGAGGTGCCACCGAGGCCACTGAGCACTCAATTTGAGTGCATGGACGTAAAAAGTAATGTTGAGGGGTACAGGGGACTAGCTTAACATGTAGCAAAACAGATATACTATGATGCTAATAGTATGACACTGCTACTCACACCTGTTTGGGTATAGCGCATAGCTATATCCTAATCACACATATATTACCTGAAGTCAAGGCAATAAAGATGCTACGTACAGCAATACATGATATTGTAAAGACGTGGTATTGTCATTACTTACATCAGAAATGGTTGCGCGTGATGTCAGCACGTCTTTGTCTGCCCTATGCTGCACTGCTTCTGTCTACTGGGTGAAGGGGTGGCAAGGGATCACCATCCTCATCTGAGTCCAACACAGTAGTTTCCACAGGTATGCCCCTCATTGTAGCAATGTTATGCAACATAGCACATGTAGCCATGATTTTGCATGTTGTTTCAGGTCTGTATTGTAGTGCACAACCACTCTTTTGTATGCATCTGAAACGGCTCTTCAGCAGGCAGAAGGTCCTCTCTACAACACTGTGGATTGTCCTGTGAGCAGCATTATACCTCCATTATACCTCCTGGCGTTGCAGGATTCAGATAGGGTGTGAGTATGAATGACCGCACAGCGTAGGCAATGTCTCCTGGAATGACAGGAGATAAAATGAATACTTGTTATACATGACATCACATTTACATCAATGCGAAATTGTCAACTATTACATTGCCCAGTATTTATCCTTCGCCAAACTCCCCAGGTAGTAGTCTTGTATAAATTCCACTGTGCCGAAAGATGTAGGAGCCATGTGTGCTACCTAGATATCTGGCCACGAGATCGGTTATGATGTTGGAGTCATTGCTAATTACTTGTATGTTCATGGAATGTGAATTTTTATGGTTCCGATAAAGATACTACGTACAGCAATACATGATATTGTAAAGACGTGGTATTATCATTACTTACATCAAAAATGGTTGCGTGTGATGTCAGAGCGTCTTTGTCTGCCCTCTGCTGCACTACTTCTGTCTACTGGGTGAAGGGGTGGTAAGGGATCACCATCCTCATCTGAGTCCAACTGGGTAGTTTCCACAGATATGCCCCTCATTGTAGCAATGTTATGCAACATAGCACATGTAGCCACGATTTTGCATGTTGTTTCAGGTCTGTATTGTAGTGCACCACCACTCTTTTGTATGCATCTGAAACGGCTCTTCAGCAGGCAGAAGGTCCTCTACACAACACTGTGGGTTGACCTGTGAGCCGACGGTGGACAGATAGCTACATGTGTCCCATCGATGGCGCCTATTCATGTGTAAATCGGGCAATCTGGTAGAAATCAAATTTTGTCTGTAGTAATTCCTTTGGGGTGTTGGGGAATCTTATGTGCTGTTGAATTTTGACTTCCTGGTATGGGAACAGGGTAAAACTTATGCTGCAACATCTTGTCACAGGTCAGTGGAAACCAGCACACAGAAGTATTTGGCACATTGCAACAAGGGGTGCACAATGGGTTTTACTTGTGCTTGAGTACTATGTATGTGTGATAGGTTCTACTTGTCCTTGAGTAATTTGGAGAATCCCAAGATTCTCAAAACACATTCACAGCTCTTCAGTGAGGAAGTTGTACAAAGGCAATCCAATATATATTGCATTACATCTAGCACTACCTCCCATCACCCTTGGTCTAAGTTAAGTCCCGAAAACTGGATAGATAGTTTAGAAAACTCATTATCTGTTCTCCACTACTAATGAGACTTGCTTGGCGTCAACATTTAATTAATGGATTCCAACTCCCTGGACAATGTACTTCCGGCTGAGACCGCCCATAACATTGCACGTACCAAGATGTCCTCTTGGTTTTCTCTTAAGATACGGCAACATAAAAAGATATGTAACCAGAAAGGAAATGGAGAAAAACCTATGACGATGACTCTTAACGTGAATATATGGCAGCTATTAGAGACTATCATGCGGAAATTAAAACCGCGCAAGGACTGTTCTATGCTGCCAGAATAGAACAATCCTCCAATTCCCCTAAAGAACTCTTTACAATTTTTAAAGAATTAATTCAAGACCCTTCGCCTTGCAGCCCAATTCAAGCATCTTCAGAGCACAGTAACAATTTGGCAGCTTTCTTTCATGAAAAAGTTATTGATATTCAACAAGGCTTCGCCCACCTCTCCACACAAGAAGCCACTACGGCATTTCAAGACTCTTTGAATGTCACTTTCATAGCGTTTCAGCCTCTGACTGAGAACCTAGTTCTCGATCTCCTACGCACTATAAAATCAGGCTCTCCCCTTGATCCGGCCCCACCGTCTATATTAATCCTCGGCGCGGATGTTATTGTGCCTGTTCTAACTAGGATTCTCAATAATTCTCTCACCTCTGGTCAGCTTCCACAAAACTGGAAACATGCTGTCATTAAACCTTTATTAAAAAAAGCCTAGGCTTGATCCTAGGTCATTGAGCAATCATAGACCAATTGCCCTTCTGCCGATAAAATCTAAAATTATAAAAAAACATATTAACAAACAAATTTCAGACTTTCTCGAGGATTACAATCTTCTACATCACATTCAGATGGGTTTCAGACCTTTGCATAGCATGGAATCTGCCCTGTTGGCGGTTATCGAGGACACCCGTCAACGATTGGATTCAGGTGGCTATGCAGCTATTATCCTTTTGGATCTGAGTGCTGCATTTGATACTGTAGATCATAGTATTCTGCTTCAAAGAATCTCTCTGATGGGCTTTTCAAGGACCTCATTTGAGTGGCTCTCCGACTTCCTGAAGGACAGGACCTTTCAAGCCCTAGATCGATCTTTTTTTTCTAAACATCTGCCACTCAGTTTTGGGGTGCCGCAGAGCTCCTCTCTGAGCCCTACTCTTTTTAACATTTATATGTCCCCCCTGGCAAGAATTATTGAGCCACATGGAACAGAAGTTATGATCGTCGGGAATCCTTCCTTACTTAGGTCCCCATCCATAGCAGTGAACTTGCCTCAGGATCTACCTCCGCCTAAAGATTCCATAAAAAGCTTGGGCTTTTGGCTAGACCCGCACCTTACAATGGAATGCCATTATAAGAAACTGGCAGCTACCTGTTTCGGTTTTCTAAGAACCCTTAGGAAAATATTTAAACTACTTTCATTTTCAGACCAAAATCTTCTTACTCATGCTCTGATACTTTCACGTCTCGATTATGGGAACGTACTGCTCCTGAGCTCTCCTTCGCATGTTCTAAAGAGACTTCAGGTGGTGCATAATGCTGCTGCTCACCTACTCACAGACACCCCCAGACATTCATCTGCCACTCCAGCCTTGGCTTCCCTCCATTGGTTTCCGATTGAACAACGCATTGTTTTTAAAGCTATGTGTTTTATTCACCGAGCCCTTCGAAACAAGGGTCAAGTCTTCCTCAGACGAATGATCACTCCCTATACCCCCCGGAGAATACTCAGATCTTCTTCAGCTTTTTTAATTAACTCCTTTTGTGCTGAGAAAGTTTGATAGGGGGAAGATCCTTCGCCTGTAGAGCAGGTAAGATCTGGAACTCCCTCCTCTTGGAACTTCATCGTGACATGTCAGAATCTTCTTTTCGTAGAAAATTGAAAACTGTATTGTTCCCTGTTTAGGTCTGTTCCTCTTACCTAGTGATCTTCCTCAGCGCTGGGAGGCCTTCCGGTAGCCATGCGCTCTACAAATCCTCAAAACTAAACTAAACTCTATATTTTATTATTGAGTCTTGCACAGAGACATGTAGAAACAAATTTGAATGAGAAGACTTCTAGTCTGGAAAAGTTGAGATTAATTTTCTCTCCAGAATGGTATAATTCATCATAACTATAGTGAAACCGTCAGTGAAAAGAAAAACAACTGAGTGAACACCAAGAAGTCAATCTACACACCTGGGGAGACAAAGGTACACCACATTATTTTCAGTGGCAAAAACAATCTGACATTAAACTTTTTGTTTGCATGACGCTAACCTGAGATAAAGCATACCACTGTTTCTGTTTTTTCTGCCTGGTGACAACGTAAAAGAGAATTCGTTATGTTAGGAGCCCGACCAAAGAAGCCGATTCATTAAGCATTCTGATTTATCAGAACAACTTCAATCTGTCTCTAATCCTCATCTCCTTTACTTTGTGCCAGCAAATTGTGCCAAACGGTCCCATTTGGTGTTGCAGGGGTGAGTTGGAGCCATGTCATTTCTGTAGTAGTTGTATAGTCCTGGACCATTTGGACTATGAAAGTTAGTTTTAGCCTTCAGTGACAGTCACAGATGGGGGTTCAGCTTCAACTCTGTTCACTGTGGCATCCTGTGTTCTGCATATGTGCTCGTCATATGGATAGGCTGGCTCTCAGTTCTCTTAATTTTGGCATGGGTTCTTGGGGCCCCAGGTCTGGTCACACTGAACTGAGACAAAGTCACAAGTACAGGCCAACTGAAATGGAGTGCGGGCAGGCTACTGGGACCCAGTTAGGCCTGTTGAACAGAGTACCTTAACTCCTGGTTTGCAGAGGATCCGCGTTGAAGATGCGTTTTCAGTTGAGGCAATGTTTGGGTTCTGAGGCACTAGGAGGTTGCGAGGATCTGTGTAGAAGATGCGTTATGCATTCGAGGCAATGTTTGGGTTCAGAGGAAGTAGGAGGTTGCGATGCAGAACCTGGCTTCATCGTCAAGGCTGCTGTTGATGAGCGATGTGACAGCCTGGGCCAAGGATGCATTGTGCATTGGCAGTTCTGATGTAGGAGTGGGCTGTGATGCACTTCGGGTCTTTGTTCCGTTCCATACAGTAGCATTTATGCGTTGGTTCTGCTTGGGGTTGCGCTAATTTCATGGTTTCGCTGAATCCATAGAGGCTGCCAGGTCACCTTAGGCCCACTTCCGAGGGTCCAGGGCTGGGGTGGCTTCACTTGGCAGGGTAGACTCACCAATAGCAGAGTCCAGGTGCCAGGTCAAGAGTGTTGGAGCCTTACCTCCCTGAGGCTCAAGTCAGGAGACCAGACAACTAGCCATTTGAGTCACTCTGAGGTTCTAGGTGCAAAAGATGCAGGTCTAGTCCTTCTCACCCAGACAAAGGGCAGCAGGTGAGCACAACAAGGCAGCAGCACAGCAAGGCAGTAGTCCAGCAGAGCAGCAGTCTAGCAGAATGGCAGTTCTTCAGCAGCTAAGCAGTCCTTCTTCGTGGCAGAGTATTCAAAGGTCCGGAAGCGTACTGAATAGTTGAGGTCTGAGGTCCAGCATTTATACCCAGTTGTGCCTTAAAGTGGGGGAGATGCTTCTAGAGGTTTCCCTTTGAAGCCTTCAGGCATTCTTCCTTCCCTGGCTCTGGACTAACTACAGAGGGAATGCAGTCCTTTGTGTGGAGGCAGGACGAAGCCTATTCAAGTGTAAGCAGGGTTGGGTGCAACTCCACCCTCCCATCCTTCCAGTGATGGCCCATCCAGGCAAACCTAAGCTCTCTATTGTGTGTGGTTGTCTAGGAGGAAACATAAAGACCAATTGCTAACTACACCCAGTCATGTGACCTAGAGACAGTCTGCAGGCACTAAATGGGTAAGGCAGGAAAATGCCGACTTTCTAAATGTGGCATTTTCAAAGCTGTAATTCATAATCCGACTTTACCATAAAAGAGGCTTCTTCATTTCAATTCCAAAGACACCAAACATGAACTGTTCCCCTGTTGGAAAATATCCTTTTTAGATGTAATAGGGTAACCCCCAATGTAATCCTGAGGGAGAGGTAGGCCTTGCAATAGTGAAAAACAAATGTAGGATTATTTCACTACCAGGACATGTAAAACTTATGAGCACATGTCCTACTTTTCAATACACTGCACCCTGCCTTGTGGGATGTTTAAGGCCTGCCCCAAGGATGGTTTATATGTTTTAAATAGGAAGGTTTGGACCCTTGAAATGGCATTTCAAAATTTCACACATAGGCTGCAATGGCAGGCATGTTATGTTATGTTATGTTAAAATTGCTCATATAGCGCCTAAAACTGCCCAGGGGCCTCGTAGCGCTTATACTGCAGCACGGATAAGTCACTGTTTCTATTCTTATAGAAATTAGGTTTTAAATAACCAAGTTTTCAGGGACTTCCTGAAAGAAATCTCTTGTGAGTTAGCTCTAATATTAAGGGGAAGGTTATTCCAGAGTAAAGCACCTTGATATGACAAGGACCTTCCTCCCCATCTTGCTTTCTTCACTGTTGGAACTATGACCAGCATAGCTGAGGAGGATCTAAGCGGTCTGGCTGGGATGTAGACGGATGCTAGAGTTTTGAGCATTTCAGGGCCATGATCGAATATAGCTCTATGAATGTGGCATAAGGCCTTGAACTGAATCCTTTTATCCACCGGGAGCCAATGTAAAGACGAAATTCCGGCCCTTATGGATTGTTGCTTAGGCGTATTCAGAAGCAGACGCGCAGCTGCGTTTTGTACCCTCTGTAATCTTTGTATCACATAGCTTGGAGATCCTACAAACAGGGAATTGCCATAGTCTATACGAGAACCTATCAATGCCTGAATAACCAGTCTCCTGGCAAGAAAAGGCAATATTGATAAAACCTTCCTCAGAGTCCTAAGCAGAGCAAAGGAAGTTCCAGCTATTCTATTGGCGTGTTGGGACATTGAGAGTTGGGGGTCCAGCCATAACCCCAGACTTTTAATAAGACATTTTGGTGGCGGGAGGGTAAGCACTCCTGTTGACAAGCTAGGATTGATTAAAGAAGTTTGTTTTTGCCCAAAGGACATGACCTTCGTTGAGTTTCAGTTTACTTCCTGACATCCATGCAGCAACTGCCTTCAGGCAAGGACCCAGTGCCGTCTCCATGTCCGGATGAGTCTTGGAGAGGGAAACAATAAGTTGAGTATCATCTGCATAGGACACCAGGTTCAGTCCAAATGGCTCAACGATCTCTGCCAATGGCCGCATGTAAACATTGAAGAGTAGCGGGCTCAGAGCAGACCCCTGTGGGACTCCACAACTGCTAAAAGTACACTTAGAAGTACACGATCTATCAAGTACCTGAAAAGACCTTCCATGGATGAACGAATGAATCCACTCTAAGGCAGCTCCAGAGATTCCAATTCCTTGTAGTCTATGTATAAGGATGTTTAGATCAACCGTATCGAATGCCGCACTTAGATCTAGGAGGATGATAGCGGTATCAATTCCTTTATCCATTTTCTTTTTAGCTTCCTCTGTGATTGCAATCAGCGCGGTTTCAGTACCATGCAGAGGCCTAAAACCCATCTGGGTGGGATGTAGAAGCCTCTTCTCTTCCAGAAGAGTAGACAGCTGGGTATGTACATACTTCTCTGCAATTTTAGCTATTATAGGTAGCAATGAAATCGGTCTGTAGTTGGTCAGTAACTTAGGATCCAAATTTGTTTTTTTTAGGAGAGGCTTAACAATGGCCTGTTTCCAAGAGTCTGGGACAGTACCAGAAGCTAGCGAAATATTAATAAGATTTGTGATTACCGGCCCTAACACTGATATTCCCATAGAGAGAATCTGAGGAGGAGCAGGATCCAATGGAGAGCCTGATTTAGTTGAGGCCAGTAAATCAGTGACTTTATCCAGACTAATAGGAACAAAATCTGTTCAAATGCTTTCTTCCCTGACCTCCTGGTTTGTCAGCACGTGATCTCTAGTTGGGGTATTAGGGAAGGATACATAAATGTCCTGAATTTTGCTATGAAAAAAACTAGCAAGATCCTCCACATGTTGCTGCGGGGACTCCAAAAATTCTGGCTCCTCAGTTTGATGAATAAGATCTTTTAAGGCATTAAATATCTCCTTAGGAGAATTAGCTGCTTCTTCAATTTTACCAGAGTAACATGAAGCCTGTACCTTTTTAATTTCTAAATGATAGGCTCGAATCATATTCTTATATTCCTTTTTCAGGGAATCATCTTGGGTATGCCTCCACTTCCTCTCTTGCTTCCTACATTCTCTTTTCATCTCAAGTAGGCCTGTGTTAAACCATGGGGCTGACTTTTTTCGTGGCAGTTTTTTGGCGATAGAGAGGGGAATAATTTCCTCCAGGCTATCCTCTATCCATTTGTTCAAGGAGTGAGTGAGATCGGTTATATTGCTTGTGTTAGGGTTTTCTAGTCTCTTCTTCTCCAGTGAGTAGAGAAACTCTGTGGCCTTTAGTTTGTGCCATTTCCTTCTACGTAAAGGGGTCCTAATCCTCATACTCTTATATCGAGAAATGGATAATTCTAACTCTAGCAGAAAATGATCAGACCATGCTAACGGACAAGATGATAGAAATTTTAGGTCTAGCACATTGGAGAATACCAGGTCAAGTGTATGACCTCTATTATGAGTAGGACCCTGAATTAACTGTACTAGGTCACATGCCTTCAAATCAGCTATTAGCATCTTAGTAGAAGCATTATCTTCATTTTCTGCATGTAAATTGAAGTCTCCCAGCAACAGGAAGTTTCATGACATGTTCAAAAGGCTACTTAAGTGGGTACTCAATCAGTTCTGCAGGTCCACTAGCAGCATTTAATTTACAGGGCATTGGTACATGTAGTGCCATTTTACTAGGGGCTTAAAAGTAAATTAAATATACCAAATGGAGAAAAACAATGTTGCCATGTTTTAAGGAGTGAGCATACACGTTAGCAGTGGTAAAATGCAGAGTCATAAGGCCAACAAAACGAGATCTGAAAAAATATGGGTTAGCAAACCAAAATGTCTGGAGGAAGCCCACCATAAGGCTGCTAGGTCTAACACTGAGAACTTATTTTGAAGCTAAATACAAGTGTAAGGATCACCATAAAATAATAATACCCTAAGGTCGTTTTAGGCTTCACAAAATTACAAAAAAATATTTGACCGATATCCCATCTGCCGTATTATGATCCCATAATAGCCGATGGAGATCGTAATAAAGGTGGATGGGATTACATCATGTTTGTGACAGAGTAACTCGTCCACTGAACTCTAAAGCAATGCAGAACTACGTGTAGGCAATGTTTAAATAAGATTCAATTATTTAATTGTTTTAATGTTTTATACAATAAGCGCCTCTCGCTGCCTCTTTTAGCCTGCCCATTTTGACCTTCTGTTTGTGCTGTGAATAATTTTTCCGCCGGAGCCCGTGTTCAGAGGCTACCGGCTGCTCCGTCTCCCCCCTCTTCCGGGCGGGGACATCTTAGAGCGCCATCTTTTTTTGGTGTGCGGTCTAGTTGCTTTTTTTTTAAGTCGGCTGGGTCTCCCCGCACGGCCGTATTTAATGACGGACGGGCGCCAGCCGCGCAGCAATGCAGAACTACGTGCAGGCAATTTTTAAATAAGATTCGATTATTTAATTGTTTTAATATTTTATACAATAAGCGCCTCTCGCTGCCTCTTTTAGCCTACCCATTTTGACCTTCTGTTTGTGCTGTGAATAATTTTTCTGTCTCGAGCACCGGAGCCCGTGTTCAAAGGCTACCGGCTGCTCCGTCTCCCCCCTCTTCCGGGCGGGGACATCTTAGACTGCCATCTTTTTTTGGTGTGTGGTCTAGTTGCTTTTTTTTTAAGTCGGCTGGGTCTCCTCGCACGCCCGTATTTAATGACGGACGGGCGCCGGCTGCGCAGCAATGCGGAACTACGTGTAGGCAATTTTTAAATAAGATTCGATTATTTAATTGTTTTAATGTTTTATAAAATAAGCGCCTCTCGCTGCCTCTTTTAGCCTGCCCATTTTGACCTTCTGTTTGTGCTGTGAATAATTTTTCTGTCTCGAGCGCCGGAGCCCGTGTTCAGAGGCTACCGGCTGCTCTGTCTACCCCCTCTTCCGGGCGGGGACATCTGAGACCGCCATCTGTTTTTGGTGTGCAGTCTAGTTGCTTTTTTTTAAAGTCGGCTGGGTCTCCCCGCACGCCCGTATTTAATGACGGACGGGCGCCGGCCGCGCAGCGGACGTGCGCAGCAGGTGCGCCAAAGGCAAGCCCGTCTGTGCCCGTCCGCGCCCTGGAGCGCCCAGAGCCCAGAGGTGCTGCCCTATGCACCTCCAACAGGTTAGTCTATACTTACCTGCGGTTACAGGCGCTCAGAATCACTGACCCATGTCCTTCCTCCTACAGCAATGCGAGGCCCCTTGACCTCCTCCCATGCTCAAACGGTTCGTGGACTGCCTCGCAATCTATGCCCTCTGACGTCCCCCTCTCTCACTTTGGCAGAATGCTGCTACTTAACTGCCGCTCCTTACCAGCTCATTCTTTGAATATCCATACTCTCTTGGAAGAACTCCTGCCCGATGTCTTGTTTCTTACGGAAACTTGGATGGGCGATGATTCCACAGTGGACAACTGTAACTCTTTGCCCTCTACATACTCTATGCTACATTTGGACAGACCTGTCGTCAGGGGCAGGGGAATAGCTATTATTTATAAAACCACCATTAAGTGTACCATTTCACCCTCTGATATTCCTGATTGTGAGAGCCTGTTGTTTTCACTATACTTGTCCTCTACCTTCACTTTTTCAGGAATCTTGCTCTATCGGCCTCTGGGACCTGTTACCTGATTTCTGGACACTTTACCTGAGGTCGCAGCCTGCCATATTTGTACATTTTCTAATTTAACTATCTTAGAAGATTTTAATATCCACCTTGATAAAGTGGACTGTCCCTCGGCCAAACTATTACTAACCTCTCTTTCAGCACTTGAACTAACCCAACACGTAATTGGCCCCACGCACCTTAAAGGCCATACTTTGGACCTTATTTTTAGTAATTTTGCTGACCTCATTGCTGCACTCCCTCTGCCGCTAGTATGGACTGATCATTCCCTTCTATCTTTTACTTTCCCTTATGATGTTGTCCAGGATCAGCACCCTAGTCCTTTAACGTCTGGGCGTATTTGGTCAAAATTGGTCCCGGATGAGTGGCGTAATGCCCTCCGGGCCCTCCATACAACCAACAATCCTCTTGTTCCAGAATCTGCATACTCATTTGACAAATGGGTTTCGTCCTCCCTGGATGCCATACTGCCTGTCAAACTTAGAGCAAAAAAATCTTCTCATAAACCTAAACCCTGGTTTTCCCCTTCCTTTCTTGAACTCAGGAAGAATTGCAAAAAGTTAGAAAGGCAATGGCGAAAAAACTACAGTCTCTCTGCTAGAGATATTTGTAGACAATCTGTCAGAGTATACCACCACAATATTAAAAATGCCCAGTCCATTTATTATGGTGCTAAAATAGAGAACTCTTCTTGTTCCCAGAAATAAATTTTTCAAATTTTTAAAGAACTCACCACTTCTCCCACGTCTGCCTCTAAGATTGAGGCCTCTATCAATCAAAGTAATCTACTGGCACTAAGGTTTTCAGGATAAAATCACCAGTATATACTCTGGGTTCCCCATCTCGTCGAAGGTGGTCCCAATCTGTCAGTCCCTGGATCCTCTTTCTCAAGGGGTCTCATTAACCACCTTTACTCCTCTTACTGATGCGATAACTCCAGATTTTCTGTCTAAAATTAAATCTGGCTCTCCCTTGCACCCTGCACCTCCATCTGTTCTCCTACGGGTATTGGATATTATTGTCCCTCCGCTTACTAAAATCTTGAATCACTCTCTATCCTCTGGCTCGCTCCCTCAGTCTTTTAAACATGCTGTTATTAAGCCTCTCCTAAAAAAGCCTAAACTTAACCCTAATCTACTAGAAAGCTACAGACCCATCGCCCTCCTCCCCATTGCAGCTAAGATCCTGGAGAAGCATGTCAATTCTCACTAACCTGCTACCTCGAGAGTCATGAGCTCCTACATCCCACCCAAATGGGCTTTAGAGCCCTAAATAGCACAGAGTCAGCCCTTCTCACAGTAACTGAGTCGGCTCGTCAGCTTTTGGATCAAGGGACTCATGTGGCTATTATTCTACTCGACTTGAGCGCAGCCTTCGACACGGTCGATCACGATCTTCTCTGCTGCAGACTCTCAGAAATAGGGATAAGAGGATCTTCCCTGTCCTGGTTCTCTTCTTTTCTTAAAGGTAGATCCTTTCAGGTTCTGGATCGTACCTTCTCCTCTAAAATTCTTCCACTGACCCGCGGAGTTCCCCAGGGCTCTTCTCTCAGCCCAACTCTTTTTAATGTCTATCTGTCCCCGTTAGCCAAAGTGATTGCTCCCCACAACCTCTCACTGGTCCCCTATGCTGACGACACTCAATTAGTGGTGTCCCTCTCCAGCCTTGGAGATTCGTCTGCTGCTAACCTCTCCTGCTGCATGAAGGATATTGGCGACTGTATGATTAAATCCAAACTTAAAATCAACGATGGGAAGTTGGAAGTTATGGTCCTAGGCAATGGCCCCCCCGCTTTTCCCCTTTTGTCAATTTCAGAAACATTAAACAACCTTCCCCCCCCCCCCCCAAAACACATGTTAAAAGTCTTGGCTTTTGGCTGGATCCTCGGCTTACCATGGATTTTCAAGCTAACAAATTCTCCTCCATTTGCTTTGGTCTCCTAAGAGCTCTCAGGAAGATTCTTAATCTTCTACCCTCCACGGCCAGAAGAATTCTTCTTCAAACCTTAATTCTCTCCCAGCTTGACTACAGGAATTCTTTGTTTCTTAGCTCCCCGCTTTATGTAATAAAGAAGCTGCAGAGAGTGCAAAATGCAGCAGCCAGGCTTCTCATTCAGTTACCAAAACATTCTTCTGCAAAGCCGGCTATTTCGACTCTTCATTGGCTCCCTATTAAGGAGCGGATCCACTTTAAATCACTCTGCATTGTTCACAGGGCCCTACATGGTAGGGGTCCAATCTTTTTCAGAAAACTGATTTTCTTCTATATTCCATCTAGGAGCATGCAGTCATCTTCTCTTCGGAATGTTCATATTTTCCGGCCCAAGAGAGCCTGGGGAAGTAATTCCTTCTTCAGTAAGGCTGCCCGCCTCTGGAATGCTCTCCCCTCTGAACTCCGCCATGAATCCTCAGAACGACTTTTCAGAAAAAAACTTAAAACCATTCTTTTCTGCAACTAATTCACTCCTTTTCTTCCCTTACGTAGCTCATGCTGTTGTTAGCGCTGGGATGCCCTTGGGTAACTATGCGCTCTATAAATCTATTAAACTAAACTAAACTAAACTAAACCAGGCCCATTATTATTACTATTCTCTTTTACACATACATTGGAAATAATGGTGTAGCCAACTTTTCTGAGTTTGTTACTTTCTCCAAAGTGTACAAAAGGCAAATCCTTGTTAGTGGTAGGCTCTAAATTCTGAACTGCCATTCCCTCCCCTGCACAGGTCATAGAAAGTCACCAGTAATTAAATGACTCCTGTTCACCAGGCATGTCCTTCTCTAGCCTTTCTGATTAGCAGTGGACAATTGGGGCTCTGCTGTGCCAGTGTGCTGTAGCAAGCATTGCCCATAGTCATTGGTTAAACTCTGGTGGAATCTCTGTTTTGGGTTTACATAATTCAATTCTTTCCAGTGATTCATCATAAGCTCCCTTTCTGTTGCTATCGACTGAAGAGCGTCCCTTGCTGCCACCCTACAATCAACACTATGCAAATCATATGTATCACAGACACTGAGGCATTGATGCACACAGGCTCTTCCTTGTATATTAAGCTGGGTGAATGTATGTCCAGCATTACAATGAGCTCATCAATAATCAGCAGTATACACTGAGAAGAGAACTCAGATGCTCGTAAAAGTTATAGCCCATTACCTTCACATACTTCAAAGGCAATTCTGAAAGAAACTAATTTGTCATTCTGACTGTCAGTGCCACTGAATACAAATCACAAACAGGTGAAACAAGAAACAAGAGAGAAGGAAGGTGTAAATGCCTGATTAACAGTGTGGGAGCACGTAGCTTTGAAACAGATTCCTGAATTGTCAAGTTTCTGTTAGCTATAGAAGTATGGACAATTAATGCATACTTCATGACTGACTGGTTTTCTGTTTGAAGAAATGGACAAAAGTTGCATAACTGGAAGAGGTTTTGGTCTTGTGGATACAGCAAACAGAGTTTTTATCAGTCATACAGACATTTTGGTGACACGTGCTCTGTCACCTTACCATACTTGAACAGGGAGACTATAATTTTGGAAGGAATTTGGGAGTTTTTTTCTGGAACTCTGTCAGTATGCACGGTGTTTGGGTACAAAATAAATATGGGAGAGTGGTTGACAAGGCTAATGTGTCCGTCTTCGGTACCATAGATTGTGGAGGCGAGTTTCACTTACAGACACAACCAGAAGTGGTCCTAACTTTACATATATATACATCAAGACAATTTGTATTGAGAGGCTGTGTATCTACAGGCCAACGAACAACCACATACAGACTCCAGTGATAAAGAGTCTTAAAAGATTACCCTCAAATACACTATTCATAGAGGTTAGATCCCTACTGCACAGACTGAGTTTAAATGCGATACCTGTGGAAGGTTGTCTGGTGCATACCGGACAGCCTGAACCTGAGCGCACACCTTTGCCATGTACCAGCACTTCAACTGCAACTGCGTCACCTGATGTTAATCTTCCACAGGTGCCCAGTCTGCCCCTAAGCTCTAACCCAGTGTGCAAACTCAGGAGGGGGACCATTACCTATAAAAGGAAAGCTACCCAGACCGTCCCCAACTTACCAGAGGTGTCTTTTTGGCGGGGTTTCAGCAACGTGGAGGTTCTGATTAATTGGCTAAAAGTGGTGTTTGATGCCGTTTTGAGCACCACGCTAGCCCCAGTTATCTCCTGGAAGGTGTCTATTGAATCAACTCTGTCAGGACTTGAGGATGCCAAAGGTGTCAAAGCAGGAGGTTGTGCTGCCCCGGGGGAGGGGTTGCAAGGTAGTATTGCCCCCTATGACACTGACCCTGAGTCTGGCTACCCCACTACACCCACCACAATGGGAGTGGGTGACCGCCATCCTTCTGCTGGAATGCCTGGAATTGGAACTCTGGATCAATCAGTGGCTGCAAAGGCCACTTCTCATGTGGATGTAACCCAGCTGTCCCACTGGGTAGCTCACTGACCCTGGGTCCAGGGACTCTGGAACCACCGCAAAGTCTGGGCCCTCTACACTACACCTCCCACCAGCCTCGAGTCCATATGTGATAGTTTTGGCTAATGCCCCTATGATGCCTCTGTGGACTACTGAAACGACCATCGAACTGAGAAACAAAGTTTCCCACTCATTGAACACTAAAACAAAGTTGTCTGTCCCGTCAGCGATATTCTAATGGTGTAAAGAATCAGGTGGATGGGATTGTGACCCAAAAGCTTTGAGGGGGGCTGTATTATGATTTTCTGGCAGCTCAGGATTGTGGAAGGCTTGGTGTCTCAGGCCAACAGGGGCCAGATTTACTCCAATCTTATCCAATTGTTGCCCTTCTCATACTTTTACAGTAGTCTGACCCCAGCACTGAGGTGCCAGGTGGCTCAAACCAATGTGGTGCAGAGCTTACGGCTCAAGGTTTCAAATCGTTTTGCACCACTCTCCACCTTGCCCGAGGTGGATTGACTTTCAGATGCTGTGCACTGTACCAGTTTGCTATCAGTCACCTTGCCTTCTGTCCCGCTGCAGAGCACATTGGAGCCACCACTAGCACCCCTGGAGGTCACCCCAGCTTCTGTGCCTTATCTAAGCCTTTCAAGGGTGGGTGAACAAGACAACCCATTCCCTATCAATGTGCCAATTGGGCAGCAATACCTTAAGGTGCTTAGCTGGAATATAGCAGGGGTTAAAGCCAAGGTGGGGCTCCAGGCCTAGCTGGACTTGGTCCAGCAATTTGATATAATCTTGCTGCAGGAGTTCTGGGTACGGAGAATGTCTTGTCTGACAATTATATAAGTTTTGCTCTACATGCCCTTCAATCTTCTTCGGGTAGGCTATTGCCAGCGTATTAGCCTGGTTTAAGGTCTCCCTGGGGTGCACCATAACATGCATTGATACTGGCAGTAGACTTATCCATGTTTTTTTATTTGAAATGGTCTTTGAAAGGAGGGATATTTCTGGTTAATTTTTATGACAACGATTTTTCAGCCAAGGGTAATAGGAATTTTGATGCTCAATTCTCCTGTATTGATTCCCTGACTTCTAGTCCGCTCTGTCCAGGGGGAGGGATTTTAACCTATTGGTAGCAGGAGATGTTGATGATAAACTGGGGGATACCTCTGCTTTTATTGAGTCCCAGCCCTCTGACTGGTTTCATCAACCTTTTAGCAGGGATCGGGATGCCGTAGGTTTACTTCTCTTTCTTATTTTAGTTACTAATAACTTGTGTAATGCTTTTGATTTTCTTGATCAGGATGTATCTAATGTTGCCACATTCACTGGGAGAAGACAGTGCTCCATTATCAGCTAAGGCTTTGTCTCCAGAGACATGTCTACTAGAGTGGTCGACTGTGGGGTTACTCCAAACGCTTCTAGAGACCACAATGCTTTACACATATCAATCAATTATCCTGTGTTGGTTCAATGGGGCACTTTAGTGGGTAGCTTCCTTATAAAAGTGAAAGATAATTTGAGTAAACTAGTATGGAGGCACTCAGATACCAAATTATTGTTTGCCAAATTATTTGCAGACAACCAAAATAATATCCTTAATTGTCTCTCTCTGCAGTCTGACAGCAGTTTGGTTGTCGACTCATTTGTGGCCCTGGTAAATGCCATCAGAGCAATCCTCACAAAGACGTCAAATGATCAGGGTATGGCATCCTGGTTCGGTAAAACCTGCAGTTTGCTAAGTAGGAAATTGCATCAAGCTTTATGCAAAATCCCTAGAAATAGGGAGGAAATAGCCAGCTGCAGAAGAGATTACTGACAGGTAATGAAGACGAGGAGAGTGGAAGAAAGAAATATGCACCGGGATAAACTGGTGGAAGCCTATATTTGAAAGATTATAGGGCTTTGTGGAACCTGGTCAACAACTACTCTCTGGCTGATGCAAACAAGCAAGCCCTGGAGTATAATATTGCTCTGGAGGATTGGGTAAGTCAATTTCAGCGCAGTTATGCCCTGAAGGGTAACACCTCTAGTGAGATGCTACCTGCCCAATCCAACTTCCCCTTTGAAAATTCCTTTTCACCGGAAGAGGTCATCGCAGCTATCCAACATAGTCCAGCCCATAAGGCCCAGATGGTATCCCAATGGACCTGAGTAAGGCCAACACTATTTTTGAGCCCTCCTGCTTGTCAGTCTCTTTCATTCCTCCTGTCAGACTAGGTTCCCTAAGTCTTGAGAAGTTGCTCTTATAGTCTCTGTTTTTAAGAAAGGGAATTGACAAGATGCAGCTTGTTGTCGTCCTGTTGCCCTTTTAGACTCCTTGGTTAAAATAGTCTGCTGTATCGTAATCAAAAGTCTGGAACTTTAGATTAATGAGAACAATTTCCTGCCCAAGGTCCAGTTTGGATTCTACCTTGGCCTGTGAACTATTGAACAATGTATTCATCTTTACCTCATAGTTTGTAAACACAACTTTCCTAAGTTCTATTCACCTTGCTTTCGTGGATTTGTCTAGCGTTTTTATCATTAGCAGATCCAAGTTGTGGGACCTCCTGATTGAAAAAGGTGTGGAAAATGGGTTAGTACAATTCCTGAGGAAGCTGCACCTGAATCTCCAGGCCAGGGTCAGGTATGGGATAACAGAGAATGTTGTGACTCTTTTAGCCTGCAGCAAGGGCTCTGGCAGTGGTGTGTGCTGGTGCCAATGCTCTTCATACTCTAAATCAATATGCATGAGACTGCCCTGGTAGGTTTAGTAAAGGCTGTCCCTAAAATCAAGATCAGATTGGTGCCCGCATTACTCTATGCTGATGATGCAGTCCTATTGGCCAGAACTTCTAAAGGGCTGAAGATACTCATTGACGGGTTCATTGATTTTATGGAGGTCCTCAGTCTGGAAACCAACAGGTCTAAAATATTTAGAATGGTTAGGGACTGTGAAGATTCAATCTATCTATATTAAGGCCCATCGAGTAGAGCGAGTACGATTCTTACCCTACTTAGTCATTACTTTTGAAGATAACCTTAGCTGGACTGCATGCATGGCTAACAGGTGTTCGAGCTTTAAACGTGCCACCTGGTCGATTTTAAATCTTTGGGCATGTGAAGGGAATAAACACATTTGCCCGCTTATTAAGATATATAAAAGCAGATGTGTCCCTGTTCTGACACATGGTGCTGGGCTTTGAAGCTGCACAAATGCAGAAAACCTTCAGTAGAAGAAACCCGGGTGCTGCACAATCTCTTAGTGCCCCACCCCCCACCAGCAGCATACTAAGGTTTACAAAGAGCTTGGCATAGACTTTGTTGAAGATCAAATCAGTTAGCCCAGTTATTACTCTGGTGCTCAGTCTGGTCTAATGCCCAGGCATCTCTGTGTAGAGCTGTAATCGAAGATCATTAGGAGTGCACCCAGGGTCATTCGTTGCCAGGGTTTCAGTGCACTCAAACAACCCACTTCAGTCTTGGCAGACACAGTCTTTTTACTGATTCGATTCTCATCACGAAAGGAGATAAGAGGTGGGTCAAGGGAAATTTTATTTTCGAGCAGTCTATGGCGAGGGACCAGCATCTATCCTCCTCGGCCTCCTATAGGCATTATGAGATGATTTAAATGCATCCCAGATCTGAACCATATATAAAGTGGGTTAACAAGCACTGGGAACGGCCACTCCGCATGAGGTTCCACCTGGGCTCTGTTAGATGGAATCTGTGCTTTCCTCTTGGTCAGTACCATGTATCATGTATCTGTCGCTGTCCATGGGATGAATCATTTGACCAAATATTATTGCATTTCCTATTTTTTTGTCGGTTTTACAGTTAAATGAGTAAGAGCTAAGATTAATAAGTGGAGAGCTGCACTTTACTATCTTCAGTCACCGCCGGCTCAGGACGTCTGCTTTCGAATGGGCTTGTTTTTATTGTACGCTGGTACACCTCGTAATTCCTTCATGCTTTAACTGAAATGTTATTGATTTTGTACACCTCGTAATTCCTTGATGCTTTAACTGAAATGTTATTGATTTTATGTATCTTAATATTTGGGCCTGGGTCATGTCTTTTTTAATTATCTGTATTGTGGTTTTAATGTTATTCATTCTGTCAAATGTTTATAGTGTGTTGCTGTGATTGTGCTTGTACGGTAAATGTCCTTGGCCGAAATAAATACTATTCTGATTCACTGTTCACTCAAATTCATTCGTAGTACTGGGTTTTATTTTAAATTAATTATTTACATAAAGTAATGGAGAATTTAACTAGACAATTCCCTATGGATTTTCCCATTACAGCAGATTCCTTCCATCAAATGTGTTACAGCAACGTAAAATGCTATGCAAACCAATTAACAACCTGTATGTGAAAACAAGATGAGGGACATTTATTTCTGTTTTAGGGGTGCATGTGCCTGTGGAAAATCCAGCTGACCGGCTAGAAATGATGCTTACTGTGTTTAGTTGTTACTTATTGCGTGTTCCATTCGGCCTTAAAATACATTCAGTGAAATGAAAAAGCCATACTAGACTGGCAAACTCAAAAAACCAACTGAAACATGACAGCCACTGCAGGATCAGTGCTTAATTTGTGCCTGTTGTTTCCGGTGCTGAGCACCGGCACTTATTTTTGCCGGCCGGGGCTTATTCTTCTGCCTCAAGCATTTGCTGCGAGAAAAAGACACAAATGGGAAAGACGGGGAAAGGGAAAACGAAAAAGCGTCAGAAAGGGAGAAAGTAGAAAGCTGCAAGAGTGAGCTGAGGAGACAGGTAGTGCCTTTATATGTATTGAAGAGGTCCGCGATGGCGTCATGAGTACGCCGCCTCAGTATTCCGTGTTCACACATTTAATTGCAGCAGCCGCGCGTTTAGGAAGAGGGCTTTGGGCACCGGCACCTTTGTATTTACAAATTAAGCACTGTGCAGGATACCAATCACAACTTCAGAAAGGCATCTTTAATCAGCTGGAGTTTTTGCTGTGACATTTATGTGCACAACTCAATCTGCTAGTATGTGGCTTCATTAGACATTTGTAAAGAGGCAACTGACATTTCCAATGGGTTGGAGTGAGAAAGGGTCCGCGTTTAATGACATCTAAGATCCTGTTGCCCCATGTGGGTTCTGAGTAGTTTTTTCAAGAATTTTTTTTGCCATGTGGAACATGAATAATATTACATAAATGCAGGATCTGAATACATAGAATAAAAAACGCGACTGGGGGGCTTCTTGCACAGGAAAACGCAAGGTGTTTGATGTAAGGGCCTACTCCAAAACCATTGAATGAAAAAGGGGCTTGGAATCCGGTTAAACCCTCGTGCGTGTCTACATAAGTAACTGGAACCAATACATTATAATCCAGCTTTGTCTGAAATCAAATCCTGCTGCCACGTACGCGGCACCCAAACTCAAATATTATTCATAAAAGACGGTTCAGACGATATCAGCTTTCCGTGATCCCTTTAGGTCGCTGAATTGACCTTTAACGAGCCCCTGCTTCGTGCTGAAATTTCGCCACTGCAAGGTTAGAAAAGCCTGCTTAGCGAGGGCGCTGTGTGCATTGGCCCCACTAGCTTCCCTTTTCGCGCCAAACAGCGGCAGCTCGAAGGAAAGAAGCTGAGATGCATTTTGAAAAAGGTCAAGATCTGAATGCGAGAAAGCTTGTAGCCTCCTCTGCCAAGAATGGAGCGGATTCTGCTTAACTATTTCCCAAGTGGGCGACGAGAGTGTGCTTGAATCCCAGAACGTTCCACGCCGATTGTATTTGGTCAATAAAACTGGTTATTTGAATATGCATTTTTACGATTGTCAAACTATGTTAATTATTAAAAGGTGTGCTATATAGAAATAAGGGAGTGTTCTCATACGTGTTGATGAGTGTCATGCATCTCCGGTTGTGAAAATTCTAATTAACCTTTTTCTGCAGGAAGACTGAAGACAATGGAGTGGTAGATGGCCAACAATTGCCGATAAAGACCTCCTGATCCAATATTCCAATGCTTAACATTCATCCCCTTTCAATTTAAAACATTTTACCCACAGCAGGTGACGTTCCAATAGCGTTACAACACGTCCTCCTTAAGCTATATCAATTGTAAAAAAATCCTCGTCCTCCATCATAGGACTCTGTATGCAACTCCTGTTTACAATTTTGAGAAACGGCATTTAACGACTGATATAGCACTCAACAGTCAGCAATAATGCTGCAACATCGCATGCTTAACAATTTCTGATTAAAATAATACATTTTAAAAGATGTGTGCACAGTGCATGACTATTTACATGTAAATATATCTCAGCAGACACCCCTACGCCTGGTTATAAGAAGAAAGAGACTCTCACAAGACAGTAACAATACTAATCACAGTTTTGTGCACGTGAAGCAGTTTAAGGTAAGCTATTACCTAATGAGGAAGTGCTATTTAACTCTACTCCTCCACAATAGACCCTTTATCACAGAAGAACAAACTGACACACAGTGTGGCCAAAGTCTGTCATTTGTCCTAAGCGTTCTACGCCATCTCCGACTTGGAAAGACAATTATCTTAAAAAACTGTATATCATTTTTGGCCTTGTAGGTAAACTGACATGAAACTGAGATTCTCCGTGATCACTAGGGTTTGGTGAATTATTGACTAATACAATCTGGCTTTCCAAGGTGGTGGGGATGTAGAATACGAAAGTCACTAGTCACATGGTAAAGGGGGTGCCAATCCCCCGTAAGAATCTGATCACTCTGTTAAAATATTGTAGTACAGATATAGTCATGTGGGTCAACACATTGCCTGACTTGTGGTTTATTTTATTTTATTTCTAGTCGTGTTAATAATCGGGCTCTAATACTCAAGCCTAGCCTTTTTTCCACAATGACACAATGGGTACTGCACAAAACCATTTAGGACCAAGTGATTTATTAAGTCAACACCAGGTAAATCATGCAGTTAGGGTTTATTACACATTGTTTGGTGCTGGTATTGTTGGTGTCTTCCAGGACCAATCATCAATTAAGGATCAGCTAATGACAGACACAAATACTGGAGTGTTGGAATATGTAGTATAGCAATGTTCCAGGAAACCATCGGGAGACTACCAGTTGTGAGAGAAAGTGAATTTTGGGTGTTCTTTTCATTGGCATGTGACTACCAAGAATCACATTTGTTGGTGCACAAGAGTTCCCTCTTTTTAATATGGTTAATAAAGATTTGAGAATCACTGGGATTGAGTGTACTTTCTGTAAAAAGATTCATTTTAATGAAAAAGTGCATCAGTGACAAATTGGGTTGCTAAATGAGGGGAGTTTGAGCCCTTTTCAAGCAGCAGCCACAATCCTAGCCACGGTGAACCACAAAAGTCACTAGGGTAACCTGTTTGTGATGTGGTAAACTAGAATATGCAAAGTGTGGGAAACTGACTTATGGTTTCAGGGGCTTGTGACCCCTTCTTAAGCAGAGGCCATCTTCCTTGTCAAGATGACCCACAAAAGTCACTAAGTTAACCTGCGCTTAACCCTCTGGTAGCTTTGCATAAAAGCAGTCAGGCTTAACTTGCAGGCAATGTAAAGTATTTATGCAGGACACAACCAGTAATGAAGTGAAAATAAAACACAATACAAAATCAAAACTAATTAAGTTAAACAAAGGGAAATTTAACAAATTATGTGATACCAAAATGACAAAAATCAAAGCAGTAGAACCAGAGATATGCAATTTAAAATATATAAGGTACAGATAGTGCCTACGAGCACAAAGCCCCACTCACTGTTTTGTGGTCTTGTTAGACGTGGGGAAAGTTGCAAGTTGCAGTTGACCCCGATGGAGCGCGGGCCGGATAGAGTAAAGGCTTGTCCCATTGAAAAAGTTACCTTCCCAAATCCCAGTGAGAACTGTCCAGATCACATAGGAGGAGACCGTGAGGAGCAGGGAGAGCGTTGCGGATGGTTGTCGCTGTAACACAACATGCACTTCAGGTGTTGCTGACAGCCACCACTGTCGGGCGTTATGGATGGTCCTTGCTGGAGCTTTACATTAGCAGTCACCACAGGGTGTCGATGCTGTGGCATGAAGCGCAGATCTTGCATTGCCAGCTGTTGGTAGCAATCACTGCAGAGCAAACAGTCAGGTTCAATGGTACTTCAAGTTGGTGGTCAGCATGGGCAGCAAGATCTTGGTGTGAATAGACTTTTCATGGTTGCAAATAACACAACATTTCAGGATTTCTCCTTTTCTTCCAGGAGGAGCTCAACAGATGCAATACTATGGGCTCATGACTTGGGAGGCACCTTGTGGGTATCAGAAACTTGCGACAGCAGAGGCTAGCAGGGCACAGGCAGGCCCAGTTGCAGGCAGATACAGTGCAACAGTTCACCTGGGTAGTTGTAGGGAGGCATCTGGACTTTGTTATTTTCCTGTAGCTCTGAACAGGCACTCAGTCAGCCGGTCCTGGGAGACACTTCAAATAGCCTGGGATAAGTGGAGAAGGACCAGTCTTCCTTCTCAGACATTAGGGCAAGTCTCAGGCAGTAGGCCAGTCCTCTTGCAGCAGGACAGTTCTGCTGTATTATCCACTGGTTCAAAAGCGTACTGAAAAGTGTGTCTCAGGGTCCTAAGTTTATACCTGGTGCCAGCTTTGAGGTGGAAGAAACCTATTGAGTTGCCTCCCCAAAAGAAGGAAGTGTGTGGAATGTCTCACCTCTCTAACCTGGACCCAGGATGTTTGGAGTCACAAAAGCCTATTGTGAAGGTCTTTGTTTGTGAGCTGAGGCAGTGTCTTTCAAGTGTAAGTGGGGTTGTGCACAGCTCCACCCAACCGATCCTTTTAATTTATCATCCCTAGGTATATGGTATACCACTTTACCAGGGACTTACAAGTAAAGTAAATATGCCAAGAAGGTATAATCCAATGTTATCATGTTTTAAGATGTTTTAGGGAGTGAGCACTATCATTTTAGCACTGTTTAGCAGTGGTAAAGTGCACAGAGCCCCAATGTCAGCGAAAACAAATTCAGCAAAATAGGAGGAGAAAAGGCAGAAATCCTAGGGCTGACAGGTCAAAGAGTATCTGACAATAAATTAAATGCTTCAAACCCTGATGAAGTTCTGTGGAATTATATATTCAGGAATGAAACATGTTGGGAGGAAGGATTTGTTATTGACATTCAATGTAGATTTTAGCAATGAAATAAAGGACATTTGGATAAATTCATACACAGTAGAAGTTATACAACTATGAATTCAGTTGTAGCTCATATTACTATGACTGAACTTGGCAAGAAACTGGAATTTCTAATGATTACTCAATGGTATGCTGAATTCTTGATTAATAGAGGGTTTGGACAATGTTTACTTTAGAAGTGGTTTGTTTGGGGGGCTTCTGTGAAAGTGAAATGAATGTGATGTTTGAAGATTTTATATTGTCTTAGGTGTATGGATGGATGTGCTAAAAGGCTTTTCTGTTTGATCTCTGAATAGGGTGGTCATTTGTTTATTGGTTTGTTGGAGTAAAGTGCTTCCTATATATGCATTACACACTAGGAGGGTAATCACTGTGTAATAGTATGCACATAAGTGTGAGGCATATTTATTAATGCTGGAGTCTCTTGTATGGCTCTAGGAGGTATGTTGATGTATTGTGAGTTACTGTCATTGGTCTGGCAGTGCTTTGCCAAATATATTGATTTGATGTCTTATTTTGCACATCACAGGAGGTTGTAAAGGTTCTGTTAGGTGTATGTTGTCCGAGGATGTGTCAAATAATGGTGTATTGTGATACTGTAGAGTGGAGAGTGCTGCTGGATGTCTGATTAAATCTAGATTATGGGATATCTGACTTGGGCTGGTGAGGAATAGTCTATAATGTACTGACTAGAAAACAATGTTGCCTTGGGTTTGAGTGATTTGTACTACCTTAAAATTAGCTATTCTCTTAAATATAAAAATATACATGAGTAGTCAGTTAAGTTGTGTAGGAGAGAAGTAAGGTAGGCTTGACAGGCAAACAGATTGCTATACAACAGCTATAGGATCATCACTACATTGTGAAAATACAACAGCTATAGTATGATCACTACATTGTGAAAGAGATAAACCAGTTAGTACAAATGAAACATGATTTAGACATTGCATATTAGATAATCTAGACCTTGTATGGCCTTATTTATGGTTTAGCTGAGTGGGAGCTAAATTGTTAATTGCCAATTAAACTCCTTCATTGAGAGGTGGAGAAGCACAGGGTATGTGCTGGTAGAAACCCTTGACATGACAAATAGGCCCTCATTACAACATTGGTGGTAAGTGCATCTTACCGCCATGCTGACTGCTGGCAACATACCGTGACCGCGGCGGTATACCGCTACCTGTATTATGCCCCACACAGAAATCCGCCACTATACAGACACACACTCAAGTCCGCCAGCCCAAAGGTCAGTGATAAAATGGCGGTACCAAAACCCACACAGTTATGCCAACAGCAATACACCCACAGCATCATGACCCACGAATCACCACAGTGGTCATTCAACTGTGGTAAACCATTGGCAGTACAGACTGCCGCGCTCAAAATACACACACACTAACAAAACTACACCACATTGGACAATTCAAACTACACACACCTGACACACATACACACACCACACCCACACATCAAAACACATATAAAAAAAAACACACACTACCCACCACCCTTTACGACCCAAAGATTTTGGCAAGTGAGAGAGAGACAAGCCAGGAGCACCCGCTGAATCTGAGCCACAAAACACCATCACCCATACACCATCCACTCACCTCACAGCACACACCCCATCACCCCACACACCCTCACACATACCACTCACACTACACCATGGCACCACAAAGACACCCCAGGTTCTCAGAGGAGGAGGAAATCATCCGGGTAGAGCCACAGCTATTCGGATCACAGGTGCAGCAGACATCTACTGCAAGGAAGATGAAGCTATTGCAGAGATTTGTGGACAGGGTCAACGCTGTGGGACAGCACCCAAGAACAAGGGATGACATCAGGAAGAGGCGGGACGACCTACGGGGGAAGGTACGTTCCATGGTAGCAAGACACCAGATAGCAGTACAGAGGACGGGCAGTGGACCCGCACCTCCTCCCCCACAACAACATGGGAGGAGCAAGTCTTGGCGATCATGCATCCTGAGGGCCTGGTAGGAGTAGCAGGAGGACTGGACTCTGGTAAGTCAAATCTTTACTACTTTATCCCCCACCCTACCTGCATGCCATCACAAACAATAACCTCTACCCTCACCCCCATCACCCCACCATCTCACATATACCCCACCATCACAACCCACCCATCCCAATACCAAGCCCTGCATGCAACACCAATGCATGGACCCCCATCAAAGACCTGCATGGACACCTATCACCACAGCATGCACACTAGTGGCAATCACTTAGCTAAACCAAGCACAACTCACACAAGCCAAAGCTGCCTTGCTAATAACAACCATAGAGGGAAACATATCCATGCACAAGATGGCACACGCAGATACACTAACACTGCATTTACATCCCCACAGGACCCCCACTCAACGTCACTGGAGAGGAGGTGCCAGCCACATCCAGCCCCCCCGAAGAGGCCCACAGTGATGACAGCAGCTCTGCACGCCTGGATCACGATGACCAACCTGGCCCATCAGGGACCTCTGGACAGTCGGTGACCCTGGCACAGTCCCAACCTACCGCAGAGCCTCCCCCCTCAGGAAACACAACCACAGCACCCACTCAGCTGGCCCATCCTTCTGTCCCCAGGACACATCAATCAGCAGTGTGTCCACCACTACAGGGACCACAGGCAACCCCACAAACACACGACGATCAAGGACCCGGGGTCAGTGGCAATGGGCACACGGTTCAAGGGACAGAGGAACAGGACAACAGGGATGTTGGGAGGACTGCTGTGTGACAGGGAGAGGACAGGCCCAGGGAACCGACTCTCCACGAGGCAATCACCAACATCCTGGGAGCATACCACCATTCCCAGGAGACCATGGGCCAGATACTGGACAAGCTGCAGGAGACCCATCGGCTGCAGGAGGGACAGTACCTGGGGATCAGGGAGAACCTGAGGGACATCAACACCACCCTGGTCACCATTGCAGGGGTGCTGGCAGACATGGCCAACACCATGAGGGTGGCAGTGGCACACCAATGGGCCCCTGACACTAGCCAAACCAAAGAACAGCCCTCCACCTCTGCAGACGCTAGTGGACAGGAGGCCCCACCACAGGAAGAACAGGCCACCAGCACCCCTCCCCCTGCAGAAGGAGAACCATCCCGCAAACGGTCCCTGCAATCCAGGCAGAAGCCAGAGAACATTGCCAAGACTCCCGCCAGGAAATAAGACTCTCCTGATTGTTACCCTTCTGCCATTGCTCCCCTTCCTATTCCCTCTTGGACAATGCACCTGTGAAACAAATAGACTCAACTCTACCCTGGACTTTCCTCCATCTGCATCCCATCCCATTGCAATACCCCCTACACTTATTATCACAGAAATAAACGCCGTTGGAACAAAATCAAATATGGAGTCTGTCAACGGTTTGATAAATGTATTAGTTTCACAAAGTGTAAACATTGCAATTAAAATGTACTGTAATATTCACGTAGGCATGACCTGTAGTGGGCAGCAGTAAACACACGAGGAGCCAGAGTGGGGTAAAGAGATCTAAAAATAGAGATGCCAAAGGGTACAGTAAGTGGCCAAAGAAATAGGGAAATCAGGTTGCCATGTTCAATGTCAAACACAAAACTGCAATGGAAGGTGAAGTTACAGTGTCTTACCTGTGTGTCACTAGAAGTACTGTTGAATTAGGGTAGTTCTCTTGTCCGCATCTTCTTCCTCTGCCTCCTCTTCGTCACTGTCCACAGGCTCCACCGCTGCCACACGACCACCCCCAGGCTCATCCTCCTGCAGAACAGGCAACTGGCGTCTCAAGGCCAGGTTGTGCAACATGCAACGATGATCTGGCACACCTTCTTGGGTGAGTAGTACAGGGATCCATCTGTCAGATGGAGGCACCGGAACCTGACCTTCAGGAGGCCAAAGGTTCTCTCAATGATCCTCCTTGTTCGCCCATGTGCCTCATTGTAACGTTCCTCTGCCCTTGTCCTGACATGCCTCACTGGGGTCAGTAGCCATGAGAGGTTGGGGTAACCAGAGTCACCTGCAAATATTTGAGAGATACCTGTTGGCCACATACTCACCCTTAGAGCCAAATCCACACCCATATACCTATATCAATTGGGTGGGGACCATGGGCTCACCTATTAGTCACACCCCGTGCCTTTGGAGTTGAGACATCACATATGGGATGTTGCTATTCCTCAAGATAAAGGTATCATGCACAGAGCCAGGATACTTGGCATTGACATGGAAGATGTACTGGTCCGCCTAACACACCATCTGCACATTCAGAGAGTGAAAGCTTTTCCTATTTCTGAACACTTGTTCATTTCTTCGGGGGGGGGGGGACAAATGCAATATGTGTACCATCAATGGCACCAATGATGTTGGGGATATGTCCCAGTGCATAGAAGTCAGCCTTCACTGTGGCTAAATCCTCCACCTGGGGGAATACGATGTAGCTGCACATGTGTTTCAGCAGGGCAGACAACACTCTTGTCAGCACGTTTGACAACATAGGCTGTGACAACACTGCTGCCATGGCCACTGTTGCTTGGAAGGAACCACTTGCCAGGAAATGGAGCACCGACAGGACCTGCACTAGTGGGGAGATACCTGTGGGGTGGCGGATAGCTGAAATCAGGTCTGGCTCCAATTGGGCACACAGTTCTTGGATTGTGGCCCTATCAAGTCTGTAGGTCAGGATAATGTGCCTGTCCTCCATTGTTGCCAGGTCCACCAGGGGTCTGTTCACGGGGGAATGTCTCCATCTCCTATTTATCCTCAGCGGTTGAACTCTAGGGTGAAAAACGGTGAGCAGAAGGTCACATTACCACATAGGTCAAAATTAATATGCAATTTTTCCTTTACAGTAACAGTATGTGAACTCGTAAGTCAGTTGATGTGCCAATGTCTGCTGTGACGCAGTTAGGTGCCATGGCCTGTGCCCCCCTGAAATTGCGGCTGCCAGACCTGTGAGGAGAGACAAGTGGAAATTAGGTAATTCCGCTTGCGTTGCGTGCCGTTGTGGTCAGCGGTCAACGACCACCGGGCAACATCGCATTGGTTATCATTGGGCCCTGTGGGTTCCAGGAGCCAATGGCGATGTAAGCCGGCAGTGACGGTACGCACCGCCATGGACATGACCGCCATTTTCTATCTGTGCACTCACTTGCTACCTGACCTTCAACAGTAGAGGACCTACACTGCAAGTGCTGCTGCGACCTATGTCTGGAAGCGACAATGGCTCGAGTGTCTGGGGAAAGGGCCCCTGCCTTCACTGCGGAGGAGTTGGAGAGACTGGTGGATGGGGTCCTACCCCTGTACACTTTACTCTATGGTCCTCCAGACAAACAGGTGAGTACACTGTGAGCATGATGCGTGGGCCATGAATGTGTGGATTGCTGTGTGTGTGTAAGCCGTATGGGTCTTAGGGGTCTTGGGCAGAGTGCGGCATATATGGTGGGCAATGTATGTGCGTAAGTGGATGGGGGGATATGGTGGGACATGAGCATAACAGTTTGGACGGTATGACTAATGCCTTTTCTGCTGTATTTTTTCTGCAGGTCAGCGCCCATCAGAAAAAGGGTATTTGGCGTGCCATCGCCAAGGAAGTGAGGACCTTGGGGGTCTTTGACAGGCGGAGCACCCACTGCCACAAACGGTGGGAGAACCTGTGACGCTGGGCAAGGAAGACGACGGAGGCCCAGCTGGGGCTGACCTCCCAACAAGGAAGGGGTGCCCGTCGTACCCTGACCCCCTTGATGTTCCGCATCCTGGCAGTGGCCTATCCGGAGTTGGATGGGCGCTTGAAGGCATCACAGCAGCCACAAGGGGGTGAGTACAGATTCAGAATCATGACTTTGCATGCATTAAGGTATTACCTAGGTGGGGGATGTGGGCTGTGGGTGCCCCTAGGCGAGGGTGAACGTGGCAGGGTATGTTCAATGATGGGCAAGCTCAGATGCACTCCAAGCCCAATATTGTTAGCTGGCATCTACTACTGGGGAGGGTCCTGTGGGTTTCAGGTGTGCAGCTAATGGCGTTAGGCATTGAACCCATGGGCTGGTGACTAGCAGTGTAACTGGTAGTGCATGGCCTAGTGCATAGGGCTGTTTCCTGTGAGTTGTGTACGCCAATGGTAGTGTTATTTCTGCCATTGACCAAGTGTATCCTCTGTCTCTCCCCACCTTTTTGTTTTGTCACCATGTCCTTGTGTGCATTAGCATAATTTGGCAGAGGAGCAGTGGCACCTGAAACGGAGGGAGCTGCATCCCACATGGGCCTGGAGGCCGAATCCACCGACAGTGAGGGCACCAGTGGCATGGAGGGCGAGGGGAGCACCACGACGGAGACAGCAGGGGACAGTTCTGATAGCAACACCTCCACCGATCAAAGCTCCCTGGTGGTGGCGGACACCTCTGTGCCCACCCCACCTACAGGTACAGCCGCCACCCCCCATACCAGCACCAGCCTCCCAGCAGCCCCTCAGCATGTTACCCGTGCCCGCTCACCCAGGAGGGTGGGCATCTCCTTCGCCCCAGACACCTCAGGCCCTGCCCCAGTCAGCCCTGCTGCCCTCAGTGAGGAGGCTATTGACCCCCTGAGATCTCTCTCTGTTGGGCAGTCAACCATACTGAATGCCATCCAGGGTCTAGCAGGGCATTTGCAACAAACAAATGCATACCTGGAGGGCATTCACTCTAGCGTGGTGGCCCAACAGAGAGCATTCCAGGCTCTGGCCAACGCACTGATGGCAGCCATTGTCCCTGTCTTCAGCCTCCTCCCTCCATCTTCCTCTACCCAGTCCCAATCCCCTCAACCCCAGCCTATCCCAAGCACACCTTCAGACCAGCAATCACCCAAATCAACACACAGAAGTGGCTCAGGCAAACACAAGCACCACACTTCACCTCACAGGTGCTCACACAAGCTCCATCCACATGCAGACACACCAACATCCACTGCCTCCACTGTGTCCCCCTCCTCCTCCTCGTCCACCTCCCTCCCAGTAGCGTCTCTACTCAAACCTGCATGCACTACATCCTCAACCACTACCTCCATCATCATCACGCCCCTCAATGGCAGTCACCACCCCCACATCCATGCACACATCCCCTGTGTCCTCTCCCACTGTGTCTGTGACCCCTCCTCCCAAAGTACACAAACGCATGCACAAAGACATCCAACAGCCTTCCACATCACAACAGCATCCAGCCCATGCACCTGCACCCAAATACATCAGACTGACACCTTCCACAACTACTCCCTCTTCCTCCACTTCCAAACCTTCACCCTTGCCCCATTGTCCCTAAGAAGCTTTTTCTCACCACTCTTGACCTATTCCATGCCCCTCCCCCACCGTCCTTCACCTCGGGCCAGGGTGGCCAGAACCCAGCCCAGTACCTCAGCCACCCAGTCCACGGCCACTGTGGTTTCTGCAGTTACTGCAGGTGTGAGAGGCTCCAAGGAGGCACCCGTCAGCCCAGCCAGTGTGCCAGCACAACCTGCCAAGGCCAAGAAGGGTCCACCACCTAGCAAGGGCAAAAAGGGGACACCAGCCAGCAAGGGGAATGAGGCACAACCAGCCAGCAAGGGCAAGAAAAAGACACCAGCTGGCAGAAGCAAGAAGGCACCACCGTCTGCCAAGGGCAGGAAGGGGCACACAACACCAGCCATGGCACTTCAGCCGTCCAAGGCTGCAGTTGCAGGCCTGGAGGCTACCACCACCACTGCCAGCACCGCCACCTACACTGCGGCCAGCACCTTCACATGCACTGCCGCCAGCACCGCCACATGCCCCGCCGCCAGCAGCACCACTGCCAGCAGAAGCACCAGTGGGCAGCCGTCCGAAGCTGCAGGTGAAGGTCTGGAGGCTACCACCACCACTGCTAGCACTGCCATCTGCACTGCGGCCAGCACCGCCACATGCACCCCCACCAGCACCGCCACATGTGCTGCCGCCAAACAGCACCACTGCCAGCAGCAGCAACCCCAGTGGGCAGCCGTCCGAGGTTGCAGGTGAAGGCCTGGAGCTACCACCACCACTGCCAGCACCACCACCTGCAGCACAAATGGCATCCACTGAGCAGCCATCACCGCAGGCGAGCAGTGTGTAGTGGTGACTACATGGGCTGCAGTGCATCCTGGCCCCTGCAACACCTGTCGGTGTGACACGCAGGTGAGAGACTGTGACCTTGCCCCATCCAGGATGAAGCACACTGGGCACAAGGCCTCCTCCAGAACCAGTGGAAGAAGGCATCCACTCACCCCCTCCTTGCCAGGATGAAGCACACTGGGCACAAGGCCCCCTCCAGAACCAGTGGAAGAAGCCATCCACTCACCACATCCTTGCCAGGATGAAGCAAACTGGGCATAAGGCCCCCTCCAGAACTAGTGGAAGAAGGCATCCACTCACCCCTCCTTGCCAGGATGAAGCACACTGGGCACAAGGCCCCTTCCAGAATTAGTAGAAGAAAACATCTACTAGAGAGACTGTGGCCTTGCACTCCCCAGGACCAAGCAGTGGGCAAACCACCCACTTGAGAGACTGTGGCTTTGCACTCCCCAGGACCAAGCAGTGGGCAAACCACCCACTTGAGAGACTGTGGCCTTGCACTCCTCAGGACCATACAGTGGGCAAACCACCCACTTGAGAGACTGTGGCTTTGCACTCCCCAGGACCAAGCAGTGGGCAAACCACCCACTTGAGAGAGAGTGGCCGTGCACTCCCCAGGACCAAGCAGTGGGCAAACCACCCACTTGAGAGACTGTGGCCTTGCACTCCCCAGGACCAAGCAGTGGGCATTGAGCCCCCTACAGGCCAGTGGCATTGTACCATCTTCTGGCTGAGGTGCCCCCCCATTCCCCATCCCCCTGAGGTGCCTGTATGTTTTTGACCTGATGCCCCTGCAGTGTTCTCTCCGTATTGAGGCAGGAGTCAAGTGTGGCCTTGGCCTATGTGACTTGGCCCAGTGGGCCACGGACATTTTGGAGTGGGCTTTGTCCCTCCTTTTGTATATATTGTATATATTGTACATTCCGTTTATTGCTTTAAGAATGTATTTTTCAAAATGTATAATATTACACTAATTTTACTCCATTCCTTTTGCCCTTGCATTATTCCTGAGGGTTACAGGGCGTATATGTAATGTTGTTGCATCTGTTTGTGCGTATGGTGTTGGGGTGGGAGTGTTGCATGTTGCGTGTGTGTGTCACTCTCTTTTTCCTCCCCCTCCCTTGTGTGCTAGGTGCAGTACTCACTGTGGTCGTCTTCGCCGACGTTCGTGTTCCTGGTGTATGAGAAGGTACACCAGCATGGGTAACACCTGCAGTTCGGGCTCCATGGAGTCGTGATTCTTCCTTATGTATCGAGAGGTGAGTTGTTTACCTTCAGAGTACTGTTTCTGCTGTGCTTTTGATGGCGTTGGTACCACCCCGGAAAAGGCGGCAGATAGTCGTGTTGTAATGCAGTGGGAGTGAGGTACTGGGTTTTTCAGAACCGGTACTGATCCGGTAACCCAGCGGTGCCAGGGTACACCCAAAGACCTCGGGTACTTTCCTGATTCAGACCACAGAAACTCAGAGTCTTCTAGGTGAAGTCAAAGATCGAATTTATTGGCTGCAGCCAAGTAACAAGCGTCCTAGAAGTACAACAGCACGGTTTGTATGTTCTCAGGAGACTGTGTTTCAATGCAAAGTCAGGTTTCCTTATATACAGTTTTTTAAGCTTCAGGCAAACATTCTTGACATTTAGGTTGGTCATTCACATGTTTTCACTACAAAGGAAAAAACAGTGTCATGATGAAACCTCATATTTCATGTCATCCAACCCATAATAAATTACCCGGCAAGGCCTAGTATTTTACATCAGATAAGTGTGGACCCCCAATAAAAACGGGCACCTCCCCCTCGTAAAGTAAGAAGAAGAAAAGAGCAGGTGCAGGTGTGAGCAAGATTAGGCAGGGTGTGTGAGCGATAATAAGGGTTTTATGGCATGGTGTGCCTTGATGCTATCTGATTCTGCCGCTGGGAGAGGGACTGACCAAACAGGTTTGGCCTGAGGCAATGGTTCCAGCTTGCCCAGGTCAGAGAAAAGTCAATCAAGGTGTACGTGTCCTTGGAATCAAATCTGACTGTATTATAAGCCTATGTGAGGGCAACTTTTAAAAATGGCTGCCGTGTATAAAATGGGAGCCACGAGTGCAGGACGAAAATGGCGATTTCGAGGTGAAAACGCTGCTGGAATTGAGCGAAAATGCTCATGCTTAGTGTACTAGTCATTATCGGTCTTTTGATACGAAAATCGTACTGCTGTGGCAAAGTAAATTACATGGGTCCAGAATTTTTAGAACCACAAACCCTCCTTTTGCCCTTACATAGGCAATACACCTATTCTCATGCTAATCTGAGTCCAGGTCTATGTTTATAAGGCCATGGAGATGTTGCTGGAGCAAAATTCTAGTACTTGGTAACTCTCTCTGGACAGGTCTCCTCGAACATGAAGTAGCACAAAAGGCCACATATGGCAGGACAAAATAAGGAATACCTCTATCTGCAGTAGGTGGCATAAGATCACACACCCAACAATTAGTGATGTTCACTTCTAACTAGTGTTGATGCAGAAGCTGTACAAAAGAATTGCTTACGAATTCTGATCTTCTAACCTGCTCATGTTCAGGAAAAGGGTGAAAAGAGTGCAAAGAAACAATAGTAGGAAAAGACATAGGTTGGGAAGTGGGTGCAGAAGTCAATTGAGTAGAGAAAAACAATCCCACCCATAAATGACAACGTCATGTTTTAAAGACACTAGAAAACACGTTATTAAGAACATATAGACAACGGGAGAAAGTAGTGACCACTATTACAAATGAAATAATAATTTTTCACAACCCTAACCAAAAAGCAAATCCTAAAATTATCTAGTAACATTTTTAGGGCTCCTCTGCATTTCAGTAATTTTTGTATGTTCAGGTGGAACAGTGGTGACTCTCATCAATGCTCTAAGGTGAAAAGGGGGTACTCTTTCCACAGAAAATGGACTTTATTCTGCTTTTACTAAACAGAATAGTACTTTAAAACAATGCCAGCAAAACAATCAGTCTCCTAACACCTAGTCTATACAATCGCATGGAAACATCTTGTGAAACCAACTATGCCCAGAGTCCGTTCAAAAAGCCTCTCTGGCAGGCTTCTATTGTCCATCAAATTTTCTTTTGTTGTTTTCTTTCGCATGGGCCTCTCAATTCAGGCCTCTTCATGAGAAAAGTACTGCTTAGTTGGAGTGCCCTCCTGGCAAACACCCACAGCTCACTCGAAAGTCTCAATGTCTTAAAGAAATGCACCAGTGTCTCTCCTCTGTGGCAGACACTACAAACAATGTGCTCTTCATTGATCAAGGGCACAAATCATCTCGTGCAGACCCAAGCACCATTAATTGGGAAATAGCTCAAGCTCAGCAGCACTTTCAGACTCCAACACTCATTATTTAGTGTCAGAGGACGCTCAAGCTGCTCTTTCATGGGCACCACAATATAGTGCCTTTTTCCAAACTTGAAATCTCCGGTGCACTGCCCTTCTTCCGTTGGAGCAAAGAAAAGGGTGTGTGTGGCCAAAACTCAGGCCAAGGGGCTCGGCTCAAGGGATTGCACACTGTCAGAGATTACCAGCACATGACAGGTAGAGAAATTAAACCTCAAAACAGCTCTGCCATCAACAACAGGAATCCTTCTCTTTAGCTCCTTTACACTGAAACTTTGGTTTTGTGATGTCCAACGCCGTCTGATGGAGCAAGTACGATACCATGCGCTGGCGATCGCTGTCCAGCTTTGCTACTTTCTGGGTGCTGAGACTGTAGGGCCAAGACGTCCGTCTTTCATATGTAGCTGTCACTGATGGGAATTAGGCTTAAATCAATGTCCTGCAGGTTATTATGACTTGGTACCCGCAGAATCTAGTGACGTAGGAAATGTGCCACAGCTGTTAGTTTACTTCAATTTAGTAAAAAAAAACAGTTCATGGTTTTTAACAAGGGGACTGCAAGCAGGTGGTCTGCAATCTTCAAAGGAGTAGCCATACACCATGGGCATAAAATACAAAGACAAAGGCAGAAGGGCAAAACAGGGTCTCTAGCATCTTTAATTGGGTTCTCTCCATTATTCTCTGCCATCTATAGCTACATGAGAATTCTATCTGAATGGGTTTCCTCACACAGTGGCGTTGTCTAATGGGGTAAACACATATTTTCCTCAATGATTAAGTCTAGGTGTTCCTCCTTACCTTAGAACATCTCAATAGAGAAATCACATGATACCGATTATCAGGGACATGTAGAAACCTTCCTTTAAAAACTGTGCATCAGGTGCACTATGCAATACACAGGCTAATAGTCAAATGTGCAAACAAAAAGACAAGAACTAGAGGGTCCTGATATTTGCATGATTAGGACACATCTGATCCCACCAAAAATTAAAGTAGCAGGAACAGAAGGGAACCGAAAACCAAATTAAAATAGACATTGAAAATTTGTCATGTTCAAAAAGGTAAACATAAGATATCTCCTATTGAAATGGAAAACTTGTCTTACTATAATATTGAGTCAGTTAACCAGTCTATCGCTACCCTGACAGTCACGCTGGAAAACATTGAAGCAGGCCTAAGGCAAATTCTTGAAAACCAGTCTGGTCATACCAAAGGGAATTATACATAACATGGGGGTCCCTGGTACATCACTGCAGTCTGGAAATGTGAACCTGAACAATACATCAATAATAATAAAAGGGCTGACTGGTGAAAGGAATTCGAAAAAGAGAAATGGGACTAGGACATAGCTAAAATCTCAATAACTAAGCATGATGCGACATTGGTCAGGGGAAGTAACAAAAGAAAAAATCTATAGGAAGAACAAAAAAATTTATTTGGGTGATAGTCAGGCATGTGACACAACACCGAGAGTACGGGTGATACACAAAGGCCAAAGTTACACAAATTTTAACTCTACCGTTGGCGACTACACCATATACGGTACTCCTAGCTAATGTTTCAGTTCCTTCTTCAGGAAAAAATGAAAACCTGGTTTTCTTTTAAGGAACAAAAGCCATATGCTACTTAGGAAACAGAACATCATTAACTAATGTAATATAGAAATTAGGCCACCTTGAGTCACAGATCTATAATTTCATCCTTAGGTCCAATCAAGGCTACATAAATGTAGGACTGCCTGTTCCTTTAAGGGAAGGGGCAGTAACGTGACTAACTGCAGGTGACACACTTTGATCCTGTATATCTCTTTTTATTTTCCTTCAATACCATTAAAGCCAAATAGACATGCACTGGTGAAGTGTTGTCTTTTATGTTCACAGCATGAAATATCATTATCTGTGGAATTTAGTAACCAGAACAAGTTCAACCAACTGTTGCGTAGCGATGGGCATCGTCATGACCATCCCCTCACAACACAGGGGAGCTTGTAATAGTATCAAAAGCAGCAACAAACATGCAAAAAACAAATAAAAAATAATAAAAACGCACAAAACGTCAAGCCATCAGATATACTTGCTGTGTATCAAGCACAAAAAGCATAGACAAAACAATAGCATGTGTGAATAAGCGGTGACACACAACACTATGTCATGTACTTTATGCACTGTAAACCTGCAGCCCAAAACCCAATATTTGGGCCTGTTTAATTTGTCAGGTTTAAAATCCTTACCCTCCTTTTGACAGTAGATCACCAGGCAATGGAAACCTGCTGTCAAATATAACTTTACTGTTTCTCTTCTAACATACAGGACCAGCAAGAACAATTCATGATAGGACCAAATACATGAAAATAAATTTCCATTACTTAACTGTTACCCTCTTGTCAGTTACTTCCAACATCAAGCCACCTTAGTTTTACCTTTCTAAAAGTAAAAATTGTTACACTGACACTCCATATTAATTTGGCACCTACAATTTCCACTGTGAAAAATAAGTCTTGATTGGCAAATCGTTCTCATTAAGGCATGTAGCCTTCAAAATTTTAGAAAAGGGCTGCATCTTATTTTCTGTCTAAGACTTAATGCAACACTTCGTTTTCTGTCAAATAAAAGCAACTAGCAGGCATCATTTTATTTTTTTAGAGCTGAGACACAAATGTATCAGTTCTGCAGAGCATTTAACATGATGTTGGGACTTTCGAATAAACCCCATTTTTTATATTTTCCCTTTGGAATTAAGGGGCATATTTATACTCTGTTTGCACCAAATTAGTGTCATTTTTTTTTACTCTAATTCGGTGCAAAACTAACTCCATATTTATACTTTGGTGCTAGACCCCTCTAGCACCAAATTTATGGAGTTAAAGTCATTTTTTGAAAGTGGAGTCCTACTTTGCCCTAATGAGATGCAAGGTAGGCGTTCCCATGCAAAAAATGACTCTATGGCCTTAACACCATATTTAGGGGCATATTTATACTCTGCGGCGTATTTATACTCTGTTTGCACCGAATAAGTGTCTTTTTTTTTTACTCTAATTCGGTGCAAACCTAACTCCATATTTATACTTTGGTGCTAGACCCATCTAGCACCAAGGCCCTGATTTAAACTTTTTTTGCACCGCATTAACGTCATTTTATGACACAAAAGTGGCGCAAACTTACAAAATATTGGCCCTTATTTATACTTTTTGCTGCAAAACTGAGCTAACTCAGTTTTGCACCAAAAAGTTGAGCACCGGCTTGCACCATTTCTGTGCACCAGCCGGGCACCATATTTATGGAATGGTGCAAGCCGGTGCAAAGGGTAGGCTAGAGTTTAAAAAAATGACTTTAGTCGGTGGGGCTGGCAGTATAGAAGAAGAGGGTTTAGCACCAAAAAATGGCTTTAGGCAGGTTAGAGTAAAAAGAAATGACTCTAACCAGATTAGCGTCATTTTATGGTGCTAAACCTACCATGCCACATGACTCCTGCCTTAGGAAAGGCAGGAGTCATGCCCACCACCCCAGTGGCCAGCACAGAGGACAGGGGTCCCCTGGGCATGGCCATTGCACCCGGTGCCATATATGGGGGCCCATTTCAGGGCCCCCTATGGCACTTTCAAAAATAAAATGCACTTACCTGTACTTACCTGGGATGGGGTCCCCCATCCTCGCAGTCCCTCTAGTGTGGGTGGGGGTGCCCCTAGGGCCTAGGGAGGGCACCTCTGGGCTTATTCCATGGTGTTCCACCATGGAAATAGGGCCACAGGTCCCCTAAGACCTGCCCTGACCCAGGTCTTAAAAAATGGGGCAAAGCAAGCTTTGCCCCATTTTTTGACCCTTCCTCCCTCCCTTGCACCATTTTTACATGGGAGTATAAATATGGTGTTAAGGCCATAGAGTCATTTTTTTGCACGGGAACGCCTACCTTGCATCTCATTAAGGCAAGGTAGGATTCCACTTCCAAAAAATGACTTTAACTCCATAAATTTGGTGCTAGACGGGTCTAGCACCAAAGTATAAATATGGAGTTAGTTTTGCACTGAATTAGAGTACAAAAAAAATGACGCTAATTCATTGCAAAAAGAGTATAAATACGCCCCTTAGCGTAAAAAAATGATGCTAATCTGGTCAGAATCATTTATTTTGACTCAAAACTGCCTAACGTAATTTTTTTTTTAAGCTAGCCTACCCTTTGCACCGGCTTGCACCATTCCATAAATATGGTGCCCAGCTGGTGCTAAAAAATGGTGCAAGCCGGTGCAAAACTTTTTGGGGCAAAACTGCCTTAGTGCAGTTTTGCACCTAAGTTCTTTAATTGTATTGATGTTCTTCTGGAGAAACCAGAAATCCCACTTTTAGAGGCCCGTAGGGTCATTCTGCATTTCACAGAGACAAGGCCCTAAGTTAAAAGGTCACAAGTGTCAACATGACAGCCTCCTCCATTGTTTATGGGAAAACTAAAGATAGCATCTCAGCAGCGTGACTTGAGCCAGCCTCTGTAGCTCTCCTAGCTTCTGCCACTCTGAATCTGTCAAAGACAGTAGGCCTTCCTATTTTCCTTCTAACCTGCAATAATTCACTCTATTTAAAAAAAAAATGTTTTTTTCCTTTTTAGGCGCTAAAATTTTTTTATCTCTATTTCCAGATTATTAAACTACATTTACTGTGAATAATTCACAAACCTTAATAACACATATACCAGTTGTTAGAATAAATGCTTGTTGCAATCCCATGCAATGGTACATATTTCATCAACCTCGAATGAATGAACGTCTCAGTAGGCCCAGCTGAAGTTAGAACCTTCAACCTTGATATTAAAACAAGCCTTTGTACTGGCATATTGACTCATTGAATCATAAGAAGGCACAACCTGCAAATATATATCAAACCTAAATGTATGCATTTACTGAAGCCTGAGGCACTTTAAAAAGTACTCTGAATGAAAGAAAATGCAGTTTAAACAGTGCTTTTGCCCAAAATCGACTTTGATATTTTAGGCATTAAAAAATCAATATCCTACAATTTTTTTGCATAATATGCATTACCAGAATGTCTATTACACAATCCATGAGTCAGCCATTGAAAATATTAACTTATACTGCATAGAAATGAGCTTGTTTGCTCCTGCGCCAAGGGAAAATTGCACATACAAATGTCATTTTTGCGGTGCAACATAACTTAAATTAAATTTTAATGCTAGGAGGTCATAGTATAGGTATTAAGCTTTATAAATATTAAAAAACGATTTTGAAAGGCACTTATTTTTAAAATAATTTTTCCATATTTAATAATTTTCTTTAAAATAAATTAAAAAAAAATATATATTCTTTTTTGTGTGATAATTCCACATATAAAAGCAAGCTGCATCCCTTGCCTATTATTTGGGATACATTAACTCACAAGCCTAAGCGCATAAGCCTAACTTGAAATGCGTCACATTTTTGCGCCACTTTCATTTAAAAGGAAGGTTATGCAAAATTCCACCCATGTTTAACTGGGAAAGTGCTGGCTGAATTGAACATTCCTATCAAATATACTGCAGCTGAAAAGTTTGCCTGTGAACATCTAATACAATGCATCTAAGAAAAATGCTGTAAATGTATTTTTTTTTTTTGCAAAAATAGATAATTTCGTTTTTTTTTGGGGCCCTATTTATATCTATTGAATGTGTTTTCTAATTTATTAAGCATTTAACTGCAGTTTTGTATATGTGCACAATTGCTCATTCTATAAATTAAAGAGCAACATATAGCTATGTTAGCACATCACATGGTTCATTTCTGGATTTTTTCTAAGTTTCTACTTAATATTAATTAACCAACATTTTACTTAACAAACTGAAAACATCAAGAAGACCCACAAACACACATTGAGCTAATTTCAGATATAAACAGAACACACTCAGTACACACAATACAGCGCGCTTTAGCCATTTTTCATAAATAGCGCCGTCGCAATTTACTTACAGAACCATTTGCAGATCCTAGTTGTAAGTCATATTCACAAGAAAAAAAGAAAACTTTTCTCAATTATTTCCAAGAATAGCGAACCCATACTTTATTAAACGTGATGGGGCCTACTCCGTGCTTCACATATAGTTCATAGGTTGGAGTTCCAATCGGAGGAACCGGACATGAGTCCTCCAACCGGGAGTCCCTTTTACAACCAAGACAAAACAAATTTCCAAGTCTGCTAAGACCAGGCATCTTCGCTTACTAGTCTAGCTTCAAACTTCAAAGGATTATCGTTTACGATAGTCTCGTGAATACACGAGTCCTTCGGCTTTGGTACTTGCAAGTTCCAAATCAAAGTGATCCCAAAGGGATACCAAACCAAATGTCTAACTTAAGGACCAAACCAAGTGTCCAACTAAGGACTGGGAGACGCTCCACTTATACTTAACTGAAAATATCGATGACGTCACCAGAAGACTCGTCTTATCGTTTCGCTCTACCAAACATCAAGGGTCCAAATCAGGGCGATAGCCAGGGCAGCAGTCCTTCGTAGCCGTCGGGAAGCGGGGAACCTCGCAGCAAAGACTTTCGGACCACGTCGACATGCAGGGGTCGATGAAGTGGCGGCCTTCCTCCAGAATTTTCACACGAAGCTCCCCACGGACCTCAGGCTTGGACCGGTACCGCTGGTATCGCCCCACGTTGGGCGCCAACTGAGGTACTGGGTTTTTCAGAACCGGTACTGATCCGGTAACCCAGCGGTGCCAGGGTGCAACCAAAGACCTCGGGTACTTTCCTGATTCAGACCACAGAAACTCAGAGTCTTCTAGGTGAAGTCAAAGATCGAATTTATTGGCTGCAGCCAAGTAACAAGCGTCCTAGAAGTACAACAGCACGGTTTGTATGTTCTCAGGAGACTGTGTTTCAATGCAAAGTCAGGTTTCCTTATATACAGTTTTTTAAGCTTCAGGCAAACATTCTTGACATTTAGGTTGGTCATTCACATGTTTTCACTACAAAGTAAAAAACAGTGTCATGATGAAACCTCATATTTCATGTCATCCAACCCATAATAAATTATCCGGCAAGGCCTAGTATTTTACATCAGATAAGTGTGGACCCCCAATAAAAACGGGCACCTCCCCCTCGTAAAGTAAGAAGAAGAAAAGAGCAGGTGCAGGTGTGAGCAAGATTAGGCAGGGTGTGTGAGCGATAATAAGGGTTTTATGGCATGGTGTGCCTTGATGCTATCTGATTCGGCCACTGGGAGAGGGACTGACCAAACAGGTTTGGCCTGAGGCAATGGTTCCAGCTTGCCCAGGTCAGAGAAAAGTCAATCAAGGTGTACGTGTCCTTGGAATCAAATCTGACTGTATTATAAGCCTATGTGAGGGCAACTTTTAAAAATGGCTGCCGTGTATAAAATGGGAGCCACGAGTGCAGGACGAAAATGGCGATTTCGAGGTGAAAACGCTGCTGGAATTGAGCGAAAATGCTCATGCTTAGTGTACTAGTCATTATCGGTCTTTTGATACTAAAATCGTACTGCTGTGGCAAAGTAAATTACATGGGTCCAGAATTTTTAGAACCACAGGAGGTACATTGTCTTCCGCCTAGCTGTTGGCCGTTACTGCTGTGGTGTTTGTTGCTACCGCCATGGCGGTCGGGGTGTTAAAGTGGCTGTTTGTGTTGGCGGTTTCCGCCGTGGTCATGATTCCAATTTATTTATCGCCGGCATGTTGGCGGTGTTACAGCCGCCTTATCACCAACCACCAGGGTTGTAATGAAGGCCATAGTTTGCTACTTTTCCACCAGGGACTTCCCTACCATATTTAGGTCTAGTAACTATCAACAGTTTTCACAGCCTAGGCTAGCAAGCAAGTCATGGCTAAGGGTATATGAACTTGCATAGTTAAATAAAAACTTTGTGAGAGTCCACAGAGTTCTGCTAGCGGGCAGAAATAGGCACATTGTGTTGCTTGCCCTGTGATTTAGCGCTGGGAGCTCATTCTATGCTGAAAATCAGCACGCACAGCACTACGTGGTGCACCAGAGGGTGCAGCTACTCAAGTTGATCTTGCTGTCACTCATGTAGATTTTCTACTCAAGCCGCAGCTTTCTGACCATAAACAGTTGTGACCACTCATGTTGGAAAAGATCTCACCAGATGTCTTCCTAGCGCCGGAAAATCATGCTAGAAGATGCCAAATCTGGCTCACCAACTTACCATTTTTGAGACTTGTGCTGTGCGAGAAAAAATTCTAAAAACACACACCTGAGGGGTGAGAGGAAAACAGCACCCTTGTCCAACCTCCCTATTAATAACCACTCACCCAGAGGACAAGTATAAGAAGTGGAGATCCCAAACATGGTCCCACCGGCTAAAGAAACAATATATTATAATACTCCTACACGGGGTAACGGTAGGCTGATGGGCGGCACCGGTCCCTTGATGAGTGTGTGATTACAGGGAGGTGCTTGCACTGGACTCCGGTTCTAGAGATTGATAATGATAACTAGGCAATCCTGAGAGTGTGTACTAAAAGACAGAGGCACAAGTGTACCCAGAGGCACATTTGGCCACAATTTGAATACACTACAGGTAGGGTATGAAACATGAATTGAAGGGGGTCGATGGTCCTCAGGAAGGCTGAGTGACCCTTAGGGGCGATGTAAACATCCGAATCATGTTGAGTTTTGAATGGCTATGACCGTTGTATGGCTATTTGGGGTGTAGAGGTGATATTATCCCCATTTCACCACCTTTTGTTAATGTTTTTTTAATCCTATTCGGTGAACCTTGAAATAAAGATTGAATTTGGTACCACCTGAGATAGTTTTAACTATGTGAATGAGGGCTTTTTGTGTGTATTTTGATAGCCGTTTGTTGGTCTTTGTTATTTTTTTACCCTCCCTTTTTCTCCATTCCTTATGTTGGCTTGTGTAGGAATGTGTTAGCATTGCCCTATGATGAAGCATGCCACTATTAGTGGGTGAGGGCAGTTTTCATAAACTAATATATTGCTTCTTTAGCTGGTGGGACCACGTTTGGGGTCTCCACTTCTTAACTTTGTCCTCTGTGTGAGAGTCGAGAAAAGATTCTGCTATGGGCAATGGGCAGAATTTTGCCAGAACTCCACATTACAAGCATAATGCGGAGTTGGCAAAATTCCTCCAGTTTAGCTGGTGGAATGCAATATTTTGCCCACCCTACTCATGGCAGCCAAGTAGATGGAAATCCATCAATGGATACTTTCATATGCAGGGAGAAAATACTAGGGCCCATATTTAAAAGAAATCTGCATTGCCGGTGAGTCAATTTTAGTGATGCACTGGCAGCACAGGCTGCTCACCCATATCTACAAGACCATGCAAAGCCACTTTGCATGGCTTTTCATGGCCTTGTCGAAATAGAATAAGGCAACGGAGAGCAAGTCACTGGGTTGCCTTACTTTGCGTCAGGGAGACATTTCCATGGGTGTTGCATGGGTATTCCCATGCAACATCCATGCATTTTGACACATTCCTACATTTACCAGGTTTTTTAAACCTGGGAAGGTGTCAAAGGCCTACACTACCCCAGGGCTCGCTTAAAAGTGGTACAATGGGGAGAAATATCTTTATTTCTCTCTGTTTTTTCCTCTTTCTATGTGTGCTCCATTCTGCAGCACACATAGAAGGAGGAAAACACCTCCATTAATTGTCTTAATGCAGGAAGGTGTCCTTCCTGCACAAAAACAATCATCACCACAAGGCAGGCACCCTTGCACCATGGTGCAAGGGTGCCTGCGCTGGCACATGGCAGCAATTTCTGCACCAGCAAAGGAGAAAAGGATGGAAATGCATCTTGTACATATGGCGCATTTCTGCCCTTTCCCGGTGGTGCAGGACGACGCAGCATCGGGCCTTGTAAATATAGCCCTAGGAGTGGGCGTGACTGACATAATTCTCTCTAGTGTAATTTCCACAAAATTACTTGCCATTACACGTACTAGTGTGAGAAGTGTAATCCAGCATTTAGTACTATTTTCTTGGTGCAAATTGCTCCCTCTAATCCTAAATGGGCCCGAGGATGCATTTTGTGCTAAGAAAACAGCACTAAGTGCTACAGGACATCAAAACCAGAAGTTAGCAGCCACTGGTTCTCTGTTAGGCGTAATTTTATGACGCAAAAGCGGCGCAAACTTGCAAAATACTATTGTATTTTGTAAATTTGCACCGTTTTGCGCCAAAAAGCGGCGTAAATGTGGCTCTGAAAAAGTAGAAATATGGGCCTGAGGGCCATATGTACGAACACATTTTCCCATTGACACAGAATGGGAAAAACCCTTTGATACATCTGACCCTTAGTTCTTTGTTCCTGTAGTCCTGCTGTGGCATTTTTGGCCCAAATTATTCTTAATTGCTCAAGCCTGCGTAATTGTTTAATTTCAGTCATTGCACATCAGAAGAGTAATGCGTAATGACTGTAATTGGTCCATTTACTCTAGTGAAATTAAAATTCCTCCCATCTATACAAAACACCCCTCAAATTAAGGCAATATTTTGTGTTTTTCAGTAACAAACTCCTGCTCGGAGATTTTGTTTTTGGAAAATAAAAAACTTTGCTGACTGGTTGAGACAAGAAAGGAGCCTGTTTGGTAAAGTTTTCTACAGTCAGTGCAACCATTGCACCAGGGGCTGCACTGAAGACATTAGAGATTTGTGCCTGGAATGCAGCGGTCTTTGAATTGGACAGGCAGGCTTCCACCAGGGAATGGAGACAATAGAGTTTGCTTACCTGAGATGATAGCAAGATCCCCGCCAGGCTTATAAATAACAGCCTTAGGCTAGTATGTACGCATGATGGTGGTAGGAGCTATGCGGTATTAATAATACTTGAAATGCATGTGCTACCGAGGTGGCAAATGCCTAGAAATTCTAATGTCATTGAGGCTTTTTCTGTATGTGATTGTGCCAGTGATTGTGTCCAATCTAAACTGTTTGCTGAGATGAGGCATGACTAAAACTTTATATGGCTTTGCTGTTTATGTGGCAGATGCTTAACTAATTCTATATCTCACAGCCAAGTTGTACTTGTGATGGGGATGAGGTAGTGTCTAATTGGTAATGTTGATATGACGTACAGTTTGCCGAAATAATATCAGTTGAATAGATTGCTGTCTTGGCGGAGAAAACCATAAGGAAGGCCAATTGAGGATTTTCAGATGAGAGAAACTTTTAGGGCCACATCTAAGAAAGAATTTAGTGGTTGCAAATGGCGAATTGGGCCATTTGCGACTCTTAAATAGTCTTCTGACATGTACAAACCCTACTTTGTGAATCAGTAACCTATTACCGACTCGCAAAATAGTGTTTGCAATTCCATATTAGGAAGGGGTGTGTAAAGGGCATCCCTTCCTTATTGCGAGTCACAGGGCCATGTATGAATGTTTTGCTACCAGAATGAGGTCACAAAACATTTGAGGTTTACCACTAATTTCAAGTTGGTGTTAACCCATTAACAAATGGGAAGGGACGCCTTCCCCTTTGTGAGTGGGGGCATCAACATTTTTTAAGATCAGGCAGTGGTCTGTGGGAAAAAATGAAAATAAAACTTTTAATTTTCGTTTTTTAATTGCATTCCATTTTTCTTTATTGAAAATGGGCTGCATTTTTTAAAACTGCTTTATTTAAAAAGCAGTCACAGACACGGTGGTCTGCTGACCCCACCAGGCTACCAACCCTGTGAGTGCAGGCCACACCCAATGGGTTGCAAATGGAAACCTGTTTCATGAATATTCATGAGGCAAGTCCCTTGCAACCCATTTGGGAACTGCAAACAGTGAGACACTCTTGTACATCTTGTTTTACGACTTTCTAAATGCAAGATAAAGGGCCAGATGTAGGTAGTTTTGATTTTGCGACTCGGAAATTGCGAGTCGGAGCGACTCGCAATTTCCGAGTCGCAAAATCATATGCAGAATGGTGTCTATGACACCAAATCGAAAGGGGGTCGGAAAAGACCCACTTCATTAATATTAATGAGGTGGGTCGCAATTTGCGACTGCCTTGTGATTCCCTGCACTCACAGGGATTTTTGCCTGCTGGAGACAGCAGACCTCGATGTCTGTGACTGCTTTTTTAATAAAGCTGTTTTTTTTTTTTGTATTGCAGCCCGTTTTCCTTAAAGGAAAACGAATTACAATACAAAAGAAAAAATGAAACCATTTGGTTTCATTTTTTCAGAGTAGGTAGTGGTCCATTGGACCACTGCCTGCTCTGAAAAAATTTTTTTTGCCCCATTCACAAAGGGGAAGGGGTCCCATAGGGAACCCCTTCCCTTTTGCAAATGAGTTAGCACCCACTTGACATGGGTGCTAACTGCTATCGCGGTGCGAATCGCAAATAGGAAGGGAACCCCCTTTCCTATTTGCGAGTCGCATTCCCATTTTGTGAGTCGGTACCTACTCGCAAAATGGGAATGTGCATCGCGATGCGCGTTTTGCATGGTGCAAACTACGAATTTCGCAGTTTGTGCCATGCAAAACGCTTTGTACATCTGGCCCAAAAAGTCACAATTAGGAAGTCGCAAATTGCAGTGATAGTACATATGGCTCTTAGATCGCACAGCAGTCATTATTAGAATAGTGCACCACATCTTCTGTGATTTTATTGCATCAGACAATTTGAATTACAATAAAAAAGCCAATAAACAAAAAAATATTCCCAAAAGAGGGAGGAAACAGCAGGTGGCTAGTCACTGATATGGAGGCAAAAAAAAGACAGGTTCACTGCTTTTGTTAGGAAGAAGCTTCCTCGACTTTGGAAAGGAATAATTGGAAACTGGATTAAAAAGTTAGGGGAGAGAGAAGCTGGTGTCTTAATATTAGCTGCTGTTGCACTTGTGAACTAGACAAACCAGAGGTGGTGTATGGTCATTTAGCCTTACGCCTACTCAGGAAAGTGTACCCCATCATTGTGTTTGGCACATGGTAATGATATTGTTCCTGCAACACTCAGTCAGCATTGGTACTCCAGAGGCTGCAGCATTCTGAAAGGCTTCATGTCCCGGATAGAGTGCTGGACTGCAGAACTGCCCTGGTGGAGCGTGGGATCATGGAGGAAAAAAAGAATGTTAACCATAAGGGTTTTATTAAGCGTACCACTTGGAGGCAACGGCATTTGTCTGAAAAAGTAGGCACGGCTCGACTTAAATCCATTCTTATAAAGGATTGTTGCTTTTGTAGTTCATGTTGTGAGAGTTTCCCTGTCCAAGATGGTGAAAACATTCATTCTTGTGATGTAATTTCCTGCCTAGACTATATACGAGTGCCTCACAAGCCTTCATTTCCCTATTTTTTGCCTCATTCACAATTCTCTTAGATGCTTTTGCCTTTGATTTCTGCTCCTTTTTTCAGCAGTCTTCTAATTAATTTTCTAGCCAAGGAAACTAAAATAGTTCAGACTTTTAGTGGGTTTGATACCATGCTTAACAATCACTCTATCATTCATCATCAATCATCAAGAACTACCAATATCTTTAAAGATGTTTTAGCCGCCATCTATCACTTTTACCCCTAATAAGGACCCTCCTGCTAAGGAGATACTTGGCACCTTTCATATGTGTATTAAGTGCAGTTTGGCACCATCCTATGGGGAGAAGTTGCCGTTTTCTCTGGCAATCAAGGAGAAAAGTAGAAAGTCCCTTTAAAGTGTCCAATCCTTGGTAGCTGTGTCTGAGCTCTCACAAATTGAGCAATCACGGGCTAGATGCACTGAGCGATTTAGGGGTCAAAACACTTTACGTTGATAGTTACTTGGTTTGCAACAATTAAATCACCTTTCTCATGTTCTAGGTGTTGTAGATGGAGAGGTAACTGATTCCTGACACCCATAGGCAGCAGAGCTGTTAGTGGCAACTGCCTTTTTTACACTTTCTGGAATTGATTGTTAATTTGTTAATTTGTGCTAGTGGTTATAGGTTCTGGGCACTGGCACTTGTTTTTGGGAACTGGGACTTGTATGTTACCATCAGGTTTTCACCCAGGCCAAGTGGGAGAAAAATAGAAAATGGCCAATTAATGAAGAAGTGGAAGAAAGAAAAACAGTGACAGAGTAAGAAAGCAGCTTCGGGAAGAACAGGAAGTCTGTGTTGGGGGAAGAGGCATGGCATACAATCAAGACTAGTCATCCTTGGTATTTAGCAACACCAGTATTCTGCACCACAGGTGCCATACCAGTTCACAAGGTGCCACTGTGTGTCACACAATAGCGGCTCTCTTGACATCGTCAGCAGGTGGACAGCCGATGTCACACGATGTGCACCTACCCAGCTGGAAATCCATACCCAGAGTGGATTTGCAGCTTGTGCACAGAGGCTCTGTTATTTACAAATCTATTACGGATTTCACAGCCTCCAAAGAAGACCCACAGCAGTTGGCTTCAGTAACCTATGTCACATTGTTTTTTTTAGGCGGCAATTTTCATACTTTATGCCTAACCAAATTGGCTCCAGCCTGGGTGCCAATTTATGATTTCTGGCCATTTTCAGACCAAGAAGAAGTTCAGAAGAACCTCTAAGGTTACAAAGAGTTACATAGAGTTAAGACTTTTTTTTCACTATCGTCGATTGTAGATTCGTATGTAGAAATCGTTTTCAGTCTAGTCTGTAAATAATGTACAAGAGTTGAGATTTAATGTGAGCACATGTGAGTACAGCTGTTCTTAACAATACGGTGTCCATTTATCTATATACATGTGAATGTTTTTACCTTTTTGCTGATGGGCATCTAGTGCACCAAGATGGTGTCTCCGCGGCATCTGGCTCCTACAGAGAGAAGAGTCAAGTCCACAGACTGCTGAGAAAGGGGCAGGTCATTTTGTGATGCCTACAGAATACAGAAAACGTGGGATGAATTCTGGAACATTTATTCGTAAAAAGAAAAGTAGCCCTCTCCACCCTTGTCGCTAGAACATCGTGAAAATGCCAACCAGCTCCCCTATCCTCTCTTCTTCCAGGGTGCTACTGGACAGCATTAAAGTAACCTACGAAATTTGTAATATTGCACTAGTTTCCAAACATGGTAGGTGTAGTTACTGTCGTCAGTGGTGTAATTTAATATAAAGTACTAGAGTGTCAAATAGCTGACAAATGCGTGCTATGTAAAAACACGTAACATAAACTAACAATAATAAAAATATTAACTGAATAAAATAATCAACGCAGAACAAAAAGACCGCTTGCCTTACCAAATGTTGACTAATTTTTCCCTCCACGGCATTCTTCAGTGAGGTGATTTGAAACACTTCGGTTGTGAAATAGAAAGGCATGTAGAATTATTTATAAAACGTTTCCGCAAACGGTGACCAAAAAGAGGTGAGCACACCGTTACAGTTATGCTTGGAAAAATGGCCCATTGCCGTACATCCTCCCTGCAAAATAAAGACTTCTAGAATCATTCCTGTTGGACTTTTGGCCATACGCATGGTCATCCCTAGTCTTTTTGCCTCCTTCCTCCTGGTTTTTCTGACCTTTCGCTGTTGGCTCTAGGACTCTGAGCACTTTATCACTGCTGACCAGTGTTAAAGTGCAGGTGCTCTCCCATCTAAAGTTGGTATGATTGGCTTATACCTGATTGGCATATTTAATTTACCTATAAGTCCCTTGTACAGTGGTATCTCTATACCCAGGGCCTGTAAATTAAATACTACTAGTGGGCCTGCAGCGCTGCTTGCGCCACCCACTAAAGTAGACTTTCAAACCTGTCTCAGGCCTGCTAGCGCAGGGCCTGTGTGCGCAGTTTTCTGCCACAGGGACCTGGCATCTAAAATTACTTGCCAGGCCCAGGACTCCCCTTTTACTACATGTAAGTCACCCCTAAAGTACGCCCTTTGGGCAGGGTGCCATGTATGTAGAAAGGCAGGACATGTGCCATATTGCATGGCCTGTCCTGGTAGTGACAAACAGCCTAACTTGGTGTCTCACTGCTGTGAGTGCTGCCTTCTCATAGGATTGCATTAGAAATGCCCTGCCTTATGTGTAGGGGTATTGTCTGATTTATGAGGGCTAGCGTAGGCGTGTTTGGTATGGTTGTGATGGTGATAATAAATACTGCTTACTGGTGTGGGTGTATTTTTTATTACTATCACAGAAATGCCACTTCTAGAAAGTGCGCATTTATCTGTGCTTATGATTCTGGTGTTTTGCAGCTTGACTCCAATCCACGTCTGGGCAGAGTGACAGTTGGGGCTTTGTGCATACTTTTCAGACAGCCTATAGACAGGGAGGGTGGAGGGGTCACAGAGGTGCATCTACATACTGAATAGTCTTCCTGGGCTGAGAGAAGGGAGAGGCGGGGCACACCTACATTTGTAAAGGCTGTGCCCTGGCCTCACACAATAGGGTCGTTAACCCCCCACTGATGTTTGGAGCCTGTGCTGAAAGGAGAGAGGGGGCACTCCCAGAACCAGTTGTAACTGGCTGGAACCTCCTCTCCCTACCACTGTAAAACACTGTAAGAACTGACTATAAGTACAGGGGAATTTTCCCCACAATTTGAACATTCTTGGAACTTGGAACTGGACACAGAACGCTGATGAATGGACTCACCAGGAAACCGCCATGGACTGCTGCTGCTGTGCTGACCTGTGACCTGCCTGGTCACTAGGAGGAACTGCCACCATCTGCACCCTTTGTGCTGGCCTGTAGCTGAGCCCACCAGCCCTGTGCTCCCTCTTGTTAAGTTGTTCCCAGGGCCAGGGTGCTGTGGCCCCTGACCCCTGCAACGATCTTCTACATCTTTGACAGGATGCTGGAGGAGAAACAGGCATTCTTTTAAGTGCTGGGCTGCTGATGCACTATAGCGCTTGGAAAGCGCTTTTCTTTTCCTAAAGGAAATCACCGCCGCAGCCCGGGCTTTAAATTGTGCCCTCGCGCTTCCTGGAGCGCGTCTCTGATGATTGGGAATCACCGCCGCAGCCGGGTTCGGAAAGTATCCCTGAGCGCGAGGTCCGCGCTCAGCACTGTGCCCCCAGGGCACGAAGGAAACCTCCGTTTTATTATAAGGAGCAAGCGTGCTCCTGTTGGTGCCCCCGGGGCGAGGACTGCTTTTGGGAGTCCCCCCGGGGCACCGGAAGGCCCTGCCTTGGGCCAGAATGCCATAGGGAAGGCGAGGGGAGAGGAGGACGCCTCTCCCTCGCCTGGGGAAGCCTCGGAAGGCTTCGGTTGTTGTCCGTGGGGCGGGAGGAGAGGAGGACACCTCTCCCCCGCCTGAAGAAGCCTCGGAAGGCTTTGGTTGCCTGGGGAATGGGCAGCAGCCTCATCGGAGGCTCGCTGCACCCCCAGACCCCTCGGGGCCCCTGCGAGGGCCAGCCTTGACACAAAGGGGTCTCCCCTCCTGAAAGGGCCGACAGAGGCCCCGGGAGACCCCAGGAGTTAGCGGGTCCCCAGAGGGGCCCGTGTTTCACCCAGGAGGGGGTGCGAGGCGCCCCCCTCTCCCTTCAAAGGTTTCCCTGACCTGGGCCCCCCCTCGGGAGGGCCGGTGGAGGCCTAGGGGGGCCCCCAGTGTTGACGGCCCTCAGAGGGGCCCGTTTTTCATCTAGAGGAGGTGCGTGCCGCCCTCCCCTAACCCCAGGAGATCAGGGAGGCCCCCGTTTTGCGCAGAGGAGCGCCGGGGGCCCCATTATTCGTTTTAGGCACTGGAGGTGCCTCTACCATCTACCAGGTACTTTTAAATGGACCAATAGGATCATAATTGAAGTTCTTGTTACAGACTTTTCTAATTGTGATATATTGCCTACCTGTTCTTTGATGGTTTTACATATGTGTGCACATGTTCCTTTTATGGGCATGACTTGCTAATATGTTTGCTTAACTTGCCATAGGTTTTCTAATGTTCCTACTATGGGCGTTTTATGATATTCTTATGACAAGTGTGCTAATGTGATAACGTGTTTCCTGACTACTGCTTATGTTGCAGAATACTGAGTAACCTGTGTGTTATGTGTGACTACTGCTAGTTTGCAGAGTAACTAATGTGTAACGTTCTGACAACTGCTAAGGTAGCAGGATAGTACTGTTATGTGATGTTGGTCTAATAATTACGTTGTGTACAATACAGTGTATTTTCATATAATCTGGTGTTGTGTTTCCTTTGTGGTGGGGATATTGCGTCACATGTATGTGTGTGTTGTGCAAACGCTTTACGCATTGCCTCCGGGTTAAGCCTGACTGCTCGTGCCAAGCTACCAAGGGGGTGAGCAGGGGTTATCTTGGACGTGTAACTCCCTTGCCCTGACTAGAGTGGGTAAGTTCTGCCTGGCTGAGGTGCATACCCCAGCCAACCAGAAACCCCATTTCTAACATTGGAAGTCAGCGGTGAGGATAGGACTTGCGCTTGCACAATACCATTGTGACTCATTATTTCACTACAAGGATTGCGTTTAGACCATCACATGTTTGGCTTCTCTTAACTTTCTCTCTTGGGTCATTTTTTCTGTTTTCAGTTCTCACGCTTGGGTATTGTGGTTGTCACAGTTGAGTTATTTGTACCTTTTCAAGATGGGGCTTACCTTTGATTTAGAGGACCTGCCGTTTTACACGCAGGGGGAATTAGAGGGGTTCTGTAGAGAGAGAGGGCTGCCTGTAGAAGGGGACCTCAGGAGATCTCTGAATTTCTTTGAAAGGTTTGTGACATTTACCCAGGGAGGGAGTGTGCGTAGGGGGTACCCAGAGGATCCTGAGTGTAGCGAGGGTTCCCAATGGGAGGGCTCCCAGACCTCATCCCTAGAGAGTGGTAGAGAGACTGATCAGGAGGGTGAGAATGACCGGTTGGGGACGCCAGTTGACAGGGAAGGCCCCAGTGATAGGGAGTCCCTTGCTGGGTCCAGTGTAAGAAGCAGGGCTACCTCTTATTCCTTGACGCCTGATGAGCTAAGAGATAGGCGGGAAGAGAGGGACCTGAAGTTGCAGTTAGCGCGCCTAGCTGTTGAGGAGAGAAGGGCTGAGGTAGAGAAGGCCTTAGTACAGGAGAGAATGGCAGAGGCAGAGAGGGCCTTTGCCAGAGAAAGACTCGCTCTAGAGCGCAGTCTGAAGGTTCTGGACTCACCAGCGCTGCAGGTGGAGTCCAGTGGTGGCAGCAATGTACAGTGCTGTAGCAAAGATGTTCCTCACATACCCATAGATCTGGTACCTAGGTTCCAAGAGGGGGGTGACATACGTCAGTGGTTAAAGGAATATGAGAGGGCTCTGGTAGAGCGCAGGATCCCTGAGAAGGATTGGGGAACTGGCCTAGGGAGTTTTATTCCTGAGGAGGGGAGGGATGCCCTACTGACTCTAGAAGAGAGTGACAGGGAGGGGTACTCCGCTGTGAAGAACGCACTGATTGTGAAGTATGGTTTTTCCCCTGAGGAATACAGAAAAAGGTTTAGGGGTGGTAAGAAACTGTCCCACCAGTCTTGGGAGGAGTTTGTGGAGGGTTGCTGCATTGCACTAGATGGATGGGTGAAGGGTAGCACAGTAAGCAATTTTGAAGGGCTGTTTAATCTGATTCTCAGAGAGCACCTGTTTCGTTGTTGTTTTTCAGAGTTACGCCAACACTTGTCAGTGTGTGAGCTCTCTGACCCCAGGGAGCTCGCAAAGGAGGCAGACTTCTGGTTGCGTACCAGAGGGTCTGGTGTGGCATTAGGGGGTGTTCCTAATGAGAGTGGTCTAGGTGTTTCCCAACAAGGTGTGGTGGGAAAGGAATGGAGTGTCCCAGGTAGGTCCCAGTGGACTGGGATGGGTGAGGGACCCCATGTCCCGTCTCTGAGGAGAGGGAATGGGGCTGGGCTGAGGCCCAAGGTGCCCAAGATACCGCCCCAGGCCCCTGAAGGTTCCATGAGTGAACGCCAGGAGGTGAGCCTAACCTGTGCCATAGGGCCAGCTGTTCAGAAGGATCCCATTTTGTCATTAGGACTTAGGCGGGTAGCTGGTGATAGCGTTCCGCCGGTCCTGGTGTCTGGTAGTCTCGCTCTACAGCGGAGGAGGCGGAAATCCAGGCATAGGGTTGAGAGGGGGCTGCGGGCCCCAGTGGAGAACCTGGAGGGTCAGGGGTCAGCTCTGAGAGCAGAGCCCCCCAGGAATGACCTTGGTGAGACCATTTCTGGGCTGGGGGGAATCCAGACTCTGTCCGATGGGCAGAGGTCAGGAGACCTGCGCCAGCCAGACTCTTGTGTGGCCCTTGGGGAAAGTGTTTCCCTGGTGGGGGGTAGGTGTGCCCCCCAGGAAGTCCTGGTGCGCCAGGCAAGGATTCAACCGCAGGGTGGTGACTCTGGGTTGGATGATCAGGTTCAGGGGGTAAACTCTGACCTGATGGGGAGTACGTGTGCTCCCAAGGAAGTCCTGGTGCGCCAGGCAGTGGTTCAACCGCAGGGTAGTGACTCTGGGTTGGATTGCCAGCTTCAGGGGGTAAGCTCTGATCTGGTAGGGGGTAGGTGTGCTCCCAAGGAAGTCCTGGTTCGCTGGGCAATGGTCCAGTCTAAGGGTGTCGTCCCTGGACTAGATAGACAGGTTCAGGGGGTAAACTCTGACCTGGTTGGGGGGGCGGTTAGTGCGCTCACCTCCCCGTGTGAAACTTCTGGTGGCTTCTCCCGAGGTGGGGAGATGCAGGACTCTGGAAGTGGGGTTCAGGGAGGGGGAAGCCCGCCCTGGACCCCGGTGCAACCCAAGGGTGTCGTCCCTAGGTTGGGTGGTCAGTCGCCAGGTAGTGATCCTGGGCTGGCGAGAAAGTTGTGCAGGGCTGCTGTACCCAGCACCCTGGCAAGTGTGGATTCTGATGATACCCCTCCTAGGAGAGGAGGGCGGGATCCTAGAAGGAGGGGTAGAGGGAGGAGAGCCTCGCCTCTAGCCCCTGTAGAACCTATGGGTGCGGACCCTAGGTTGGTGGATCAGTGGCAGGGTAGAGCCCCTGAACTGATCAGAAATGGAGTGGAGACAGGTTGCTTTGCACCTGGGGCTACCGCCCCCCACTCATTATGGTTTCAGAGACCAGAGGCTCCTAGATGGCCTGGGGCCTGGTTCTGGCCATTGGCAGCTAGAGAATCCCCGTGGGTTGGTCTAGGCTGCCTGGGACGCATTGACAGAGAGATCCCAGTGGAGTCAGGAAGGCGTAGAACTGGAACATGCCCCTGCTGTTGTGGGCCTGGGTCCTTGTTCTATCGCCCCAATCAGGGAAGTCCATCAAGGTATTGATTGTTCTCCCCTGGCTTTTGGCTGGTAGGGGGTTGTGTTGGACTTTTGGCCATACGCATGGTCATCCCTAGTCTTTTTGCCTCCTTCCTCCTGGTTTTTCTGACCTTTCGCTGTTGGCTCTAGGACTCTGAGCACTTTATCACTGCTGACCAGTGTTAAAGTGCAGGTGCTCTCCCATCTAAAGTTGGTATGATTGGCTTATACCTGATTGGCATATTTAATTTACCTATAAGTCCCTTGTACAGTGGTATCTCTATACCCAGGGCCTGTAAATTAAATACTACTAGTGGGCCTGCAGCGCTGCTTGCGCCACCCACTAAAGTAGACTTTCAAACCTGTCTCAGGCCTGCTAGCGCAGGGCCTGTGTGCACAGTTTTCTGCCACAGGGACCTGGCATCTAAAATTACTTGCCAGGCCCAGGACTCCCCTTTTACTACATGTAAGTCACCCCTAAAGTACGCCCTGTGGGCAGGGTGCCATGTATGTAGAAAGGCAGGACATGTGCCATATTGCATGGCCTGTCCTGGTAGTGACAAACAGCCTAACTTGGTGTCTCACTGCTGTGAGTGCTGCCTTCTCATAGGATTGCATTAGAAATGCCCTGCCTTATGTGTAGGGGTATTGTCTGATTTATGAGGGCTAGCGTAGGCGTGTTTGGTATGGTTGTGATGGTGATAATAAATACTGCTTACTGGTGTGGGTGTATTTTTTATTACTATCACAGAAATGCCACTTCTAGAAAGTGCGCATTTATCTGTGCTTATGATTCTGGTGTTTTGCAGCTTGACTCCAATCCACGTCTGGGCAGAGTGACAGTTGGGGCTTTGTGCATACTTTTCAGACAGCCTGTACACAGGGAGGGTGGAGGTGTCACTGAGGTGCATCTACATACTGAATAGTCTTCCTGGGCTGAGAGAAGGGAGAGGCGGGGCACACCTACATTTGTAAAGGCTGTGCCCTGGCCTCACACAATAGGGTCGTTAACCCCCCACTGATGTTTGGAGCCTGTGCTGAAAGGAGAGAGGGGGCACTCCCAGAACCAGTTGTAACTGGCTGGAACCTCCTCTCCCTACCACTGTAAAACACTGTAAGAACTGACTATAAGTACAGGGGAATTTTCCCCACAATTTGAACATTCTTGGAACTTGGAACTGGACACAGAACGCTGATGAATGGACTCACCAGGAAACCGCCATGGACTGCTGCTGCTGTGCTGACCTGTGACCTGCCTGGTCACTAGGAGGAACTGCCACCATCTGCACCCTTTGTGCTGGCCTGTAGCTGAGCCCACCAGCCCTGTGCTCCCTCTTGTTAAGTTGTTCCCAGGGGCAGGGTGCTGTGGCCCCTGACCCCTGCAACGATCTTCTACATCTTTGACAGGATGCTGGAGGAGAAACAGGCATTCTTTTAAGTGCTGGGCTGCTGATGCACTATAGCGCTTGGAAAGCGCTTTTCTTTTCCTAAAGGAAATCACCGCCGCAGCCCGGGCTTTAAATTGTGCCCTCGCGCTTCCTGGAGCGCGTCTCTGATGATTGGGAATCACCGCCGCAGCCGGGTTCGGAAAGTATCCCTGAGCGCGAGGTCCGCGCTCAGCACTGTGCCCCCAGGGCACGAAGGAAACCTCCGTTTTATTATAAGGAGCAAGCGTGCTCCTGTTGGTGCCCCCGGGGCGAGGACTGCTTTTGGGAGTCCCCCCGGGGCACCGGAAGGCCCTGCCTTGGGCCGGAATGCCATAGGGAAGGCGAGGGGAGAGGAGGACGCCTCTCCCTCGCCTGGGGAAGCCTCGGAAGGCTTCGGTTGTTGTCCGTGGGGCGGGAGGAGAGGAGGACACCTCTCCCCCGCCTGAAGAAGCCTCGGAAGGCTTTGGTTGCCTGGGGAATGGGCAGCAGCCTCATCGGAGGCTCGCTGCACCCCCAGACCCCTCGGGGCCCCTGCGAGGGCCAGCCTTGACACAAAGGGGTCTCCTCTCCTGAAAGGGCCGACAGAGGCCCCGGGAGACCCCAGGAGTTAGCGGGTCCCCAGAGGGGCCCGTGTTTCACCCAGGAGGGGGTGCGAGGCGCCCCCCTCCCCCTTCAAAGGTTTCCCTGACCTGGGCCCCCCCTCGGGAGGGCCGGTGGAGGCCTAGGGGGGCCCCCAGTGTTGATGGCCCTCAGAGGGGCCCGTTTTTCATCTAGAGGAGGTGCGTGCCGCCCTCCCCTAACCCCAGGAGATCAGGGAGGCCCCCGTTTTGCGCAGAGGAGCGCCGGGGGCCCCATTATTCGTTTTAGGCACTGGAGGTGCCTCTACCATCTACCAGGTACTTTTAAATGGACCAATAGGATCATAATTGAAGTTCTTGTTACAGACTTTTCTAATTGTGATATATTGCCTACCTGTTCTTTGATGGTTTTACATATGTGTGCACATGTTCCTTTTATGGGCATGACTTGCTAATATGTTTGCTTAACTTGCCATAGGTTTTCTAATGTTCCTACTATGGGCGTTTTATGATATTCTTATGACAAGTGTGCTAATGTGATAACGTGTTTCCTGACTACTGCTTATGTTGCAGAATACTGAGTAACCTGTGTGTTATGTGTGACTACTGCTAGTTTGCAGAGTAACTAATGTGTAACGTTCTGACAACTGCTAAGGTAGCAGGATAGTACTGTTATGTGATGTTGGTCTAATAATTACGTTGTGTACAATACAGTGTATTTTCATATAATCTGGTGTTGTGTTTCCTTTGTGGTGGGGATATTGCGTCACATGTATGTGTGTGTTGTGCAAACGCTTTACGCATTGCCTCCGGGTTAAGCCTGACTGCTCGTGCCAAGCTACCAAGGGGGTGAGCAGGGGTTATCTTGGACGTGTAACTCCCTTGCCCTGACTAGAGTGGGTAAGTTCTGCCTGGCTGAGGTGCATACCCCAGCCAACCAGAAACCCCATTTCTAACAATTCCCTTTATATTACCCAGTGGCAACAGAACACTTCGGCTGCTGACGTCATAAATGCTTCTAAGGCAACGACTGCGTATTGCCATGAAAGCAGCTAAATTATACTGGAACTTTGGGAGACGCTGGCTTAAACAAGCCGGATGGGCACAGCGGGATGCTGTATGAACCTCTGGCATCAATGACGGCGCAAATTTACACTCCCCATAACTTGCACATGCTTGTATACAATAGTAACTGAGTGCCTTTCTCACCTGAGTCCTGAGCAGAGCATCGAGAGAAGAGTTCTGTTGTCGTGATGCTGCCTGGAGTACCCCGCCTCAGAGCCAGGAGGGAGGAGACACGCAAATATTACAACTTTCTCAAAATGAGAAAAAGATGATTCACAAACATTGTACTAGAAAGACTAATGCACACAACGACCTGGGTCGTTTAGAAGGGTACAAGACTCATTAGCCCTATGCAACGCCACTTCTACAGCTGATAGAGGCTATGCAGAGAGGCTCGACTAAAAATGTCACCTACTCCATATTTAGGGGTATGTTTACTAGTAATGGTGCAGCGTAGCCGCTCCGCCAATATTAGCAGGGCTGCGCTGCTACACTTCTAAAATGCAGGGATGCTCCATAAATAAAAGGACACAAGCCATACCTGTGTTCCTCTCTGCGCCAGGGCTAAATTACCTGACGAGCGCCAACGCAGCCACCCTTGCGCCATGGTGCAAGGATGGCTGCATTCGGGGGAGATTGTTTTTGTGCAGTAAGGGACACAAAAACAATCTTTAATGGTGATCTGCTCCTTCTATGTGTGCTGCAGAATGCATTTCTCCTTGTTGCACCAGGCTAAAGCCACCCCTCGGGCGGTGTTAGATTTTGGCGCTGCCTCAGGTTTACAAAAACTCGTAAATCTAGGGCAGCATCAAAATGCAAAGGGTGTTGCTGTGGTATTGCAAAGTGCTGCGTGTTAAGGTGTCATAGTTACAAGGTGGCATTAAGCCACAAACAGTGACACTCCGGTGGTGCTAGGGGCTTGTAAATATGCCCCTTAAAATTCAGACAGTGTAGGTTGGAAGGCTGCAAGAACTTCCTTCACTGCTGAAGAGGTGCATGAGCATAATCCACACTCTAGACCCCTCACCCCCTCAATAAAAATGGTACCGGAAAGATTCCCCAGTGAAGAACCTCCACTGGATGGATCAAAGCTACAGGCTGAAGCAGGCTGATGCCTGCTCAAAGAGTTAAGAGGATGAAAGTTGCACAGTCCAAATGTTGTAATATCAGAATATTGTTGTCAGAATATCATCTGACTTAAATATTGCGTCATACATTTCATAATCAAAAGTATCACCCGTTGACGGTAATATTAGAAAATCTACACCACATGGGTCAATAATTTTGTAAACAATATTTAGGACATGGTATTTATTTTTGACAATATTTCTGCCTGGTAATCTTACATACAAAAATATGAATAAACAGTATTACCTGAAAGAAATTAAAAACTAAGGGGCATATTTATACTCTGTTTGCGCCGAATGTGCGTCAAAAACTTTCGGCGCAAACCGTGCACCATATTTAAACTAGGACGCCCGAGCCCACGGATGTCAAAATTCTTCAGTGTGAGTCATTTTTTGGATGCAGGAAACTGCCTTGCGTTAATGACATGCAAGGTAGGCGTTCCCGCCCAAAAAATGACTTTAAGGTCTGTGCGCCTTATTTATACTCCTGTGTCATTTTGACGCACAGGAGAGGGTGGGCCTTAAAAAACGGCTCACAGCCTGAAGTCAGGGCAGGCATTAAGGTACCTGTGGGCTCACTTCCATGGTATCTGACCATGGAAGGAGTCCAGAGGTGCCCTTCCCTGCCCCCAGGGACACCCCCTGCCACCCTCGCCCACCCCTGGAGGACACCCATGGATGGGGGGACCCATCCCAGGTAAGTACAGGTAAGTTGAGGTAAGTATTTATTTTTTATTTTTTAAAGTGGCATGGGGGGCCTAATTTGGGCCCCCCTACATGCCACTGTGCCCAATGACCATGCCCAGGGGACACAAGTCCCCTGGGCATGGCCATTGGGCAAAGGGGCATGACTCCTGTCTTTGCTAAAACATGAGTCATTTCAATGGGGATAGGGCGTCACAAAATGGCGCAAGTCCGGTTTGAGGCATGATTTTTGCCTCAAACTGACTTGCACCATTTTTTGACGAACAACCCCCATTTTCCTGTACGCCATCGCTGCTTGGTTTGAGTCATTTTTTTTTACTCTGACCAGTCCGCAGCGCCGGCTAACGTCATTCCTTAAATAAGGCACCCGCATGGCGCGTAGGAATGGCGTTAGCCGGCGGTAACATTTCTGACGCAAACCAGCGCCACCGCTGGTTTGCGTCAAAAAGTATAAATATGGGCCTAAATATTTTACTAGAAAAATGTGAGGCAGGGAGTTAAAGTGCTTATCCCATGAGAGAACTGGAAAAGGGTGTGAAGTTTTGAAATTTGTGAAAATAAGAACTTTTACTTTGTTACAGCTAAGGCACATTTCTCTTGGAAACCTGTTTTGGGTAAAAAAAAAAAATATATCATAATTTTGTTTTAGGTTTTTCTCCTAATTTCCAGGGTTTCTATTCCTCCTTTTTAAAAGAGCTTCTCAAATGTATTGACATTTGCAATATTTTTCAAGATACTGTGTAAGAGCAATGTCACACAGTGTTGCCTGCTTATCTAAATTATTTTACAACTGAAGGCTTCCTATGTCAAGCTACATCTTTATAAGTGAATTTAGAGCAACATTTGCAAGCATAATCTAATGTGCAGAGGGCAGCATTTTATGATACAGTACGGAAGACCCCAGTCTCTTTGACCCAGTGCAGCCTCACATGTCAAGTAAAGCTGCAATTGGACAACTACAGACAAGCAGCGTCCATGCCCAAATACCTACAGCAGCTCCATATTCCTAGTACATTCTGTTATGTCCAATGTAACATTATATAAGCATTTCAAAACGATATGCTCAGTTAAAGCCTCCTTTTTTCCAACACAGGGACCTACTGACAAAGGTAAACTGAAATGTGAGCAAATCTACACATGTAAGCTTATTCTTACATTTCCCAGCAACTTCACTACTTTTGGCAAATCTCCTTTTACGTGTATAAAGTTAGTCACATGTGCAGACTCACATGTCCCCAGCCCAAGAAGCAGGGGATGGGGATCAGCAAAAAAGCCATATACTATTAGCAGAGACTACATCTGTGTTTGATGTTCTGACTTGTCAGAGATCTCCACAATAGGGGCAAAGATCTCCCTGTGGGAAAGTATAGAGAAGATTTCAAAAGGTAATTAAAGTCCAAGAAATATTTAAAATATTTGTAACTAAAATTTTAATGTAAATTCGTTTTCATTATGAATTTTAAATGTAGAACATTCTTTTAGAAATGAATACAGCACTAATAACTAAACTTTGTAACTTTCAAAGTTATATACTTATAGTATAATAAATTCAATTAACATATTATTTATAGATTTATTAAAAATAACACCAACCTAAAGTTAAAAGTTTGTATTTATTATGTATTACACAACATTTAAAGTTATGTATAAAGTTCATTGAAAATATTTTTTACATTGAATTTATCTGGAATTAACATGTTATTTTTATAATATTGAAATTGACATATACGTTTTAAAAAAGTTTAAATACATTATTTAATATTAACATTATTTTGTATGTGTTTCTATTTTAAGTCTCTATTTGCTTTATTTTCTATGGGAGGGTGTTGCAATATCTGTGAGTGGCCATGGGTGGTAATCAATTTATTCCACTCTGAACCGCAGTACATTTACAACTGTTTAGGGTATTTTTTTACTGCAGCAACTACAGAAGTGTAGTTTGTTAATTTCAATGGGCTCACTATTTTGTGGAGGGTGAATGTCTCTCACTTAACTTCCCTCTAGCCATAACCCTCCTTTCACAACTCATTAGTCCTCTCAAAACCTATTAGTAGTAAGTATTCTCCATTTTCCAGCCACACCACCTGTCCCTCCTGCATTTACTACTAAAATGTAGGAGGTGTACAAGTTGGTAAATCTCTGCATTTTATAGTATGTTAGAAGTACTACTGTAGTACAAGTAGACACACTGCAAAATGCAGTTTATGAATAGGCCCCCAGTCTCCTTTAGAACACAGTTTCACATTCCCTGTTGTATCTTCCTATGCTAAGCGAAGTCTGATTTGTTCAACTCTAGCCTCCTGGATCCTGGGCAGCCAGATATAATCATCACCTATATGTGTTGAGTGCAGCCTCATACACTAAATGAGTGCAGCCTCAAACACCAAGTTATATCATCATATGCAGAGGTTTACAATCAAATGCCAAGTACAATTTTACACACTGCTTCACCCATCCTGGTTTGCTTTGACCAGTAAGAATTACATCCTGTATTTATTCCTTTACAGGGAGTGAAGATAGTGGATCTTGGTCAATGGGAAGTCTGATTATTGCCACTGGGATGTGTAGGGAGAGGGTATTTTAGACCCTTCCAGCTGCATCACCCTACCTTCTGTCTCTTTCTCTGGATAAGTAGGTGGGCGAACAGTAATGCTTCTTCTGTGCTGCCGGGAAAGAGACCTTCAACAAGAGGGCTGTTTACCTGGGACACCTGTGGTCAGTTTTTTTGTACTTCCTACCATATCCAAAGGTAGACGTCATTGAGTTTGCTGCATGAACATTAGCGTGATTTTAGTGAGGCTTACCCCTCATTCCGAATGGTGGTTGCCAAGTGAGGTTTCCTTGAAAGGCTTTCTCTTCCTCTTCCTCTTCCCCTTTCCGGTGATGCAGCAGGTGAAGCAAGGCTTCCTTCCAACGATCCTAGAATAGGTTCCACAAAATATACTGGAGATTGCCAAAGTATTTGCTTTCTGCCCCTGACACTGCCCATCAATTTAGAGAAATTTAGAGAGCACGAGGACAGTGTCAAGAAAAGAAAGGGGGTTTCCAGTAATAGCAATTTTAGCCTCTAAACAACAATCATAGCATTTCAGGGTAACATGGCAACTGAAAGTCTTGGTAAAATGTTAATTACAATTCCGATAGTTGCATAATTCCTACATTGTACTTTAGACAAGATTTGTGAAATTGCTAACCGTTCAAATATATATTTTCCATAATGATTGCTCACGGGAGACTGATTCATGCAGAAAGTGTCTGCTGAGAGAGATTGTTTGTAGGAACTAGCCCCCTACCCTTTTAATATGATGTGCTTGCTCACGTAAAAAACGTAATTTGAGATACTGTCAAACCACACTTCAATTCGAAAATACAATTTCAGAAAGTTTGTGAAATTTTCATGGAATTTCAAGAAATTCCTATAAAAGAATTACACTATTTTATCTAAGAAGAGCGCTGGTCTAACAAATTCCTGAAAATAATGCTTTCTGCCTTGAGTGTACATTAAGCAATCATAACATTTATTTGGTTTCATTATACAGCATAATGTTTTTCTGCGGGTATCTTGGTGCTATAGTTGCCAAAGAATTCTGGCTGACATAATGACTAAAATCAACCTTTTTGTTAGGGATTTCATGGAAAATCTGAATCTTGACAGATATCAGAGCTAGATGGTAGAAGGCCTTGAGTTCCAGGGAGCTTGGTGAGTACCACCTAAAAGGCTCCCTCTCCACTTGCTCTTTTCTTTGTGTTGGTACAGTAAAATAAACAAACTCTTTTAAATGTAGTTTGCATTTGGCATAGTATTACGCCTGGGTGACACTCACGTATTTTGTTTGGCAGATATTAAATTAAATTCAAAAGTAGTTTGTGAAATTATTCAAAATGCCAGTCCAGCACGTCACATCCTCGAAGAATGCAAGGAACATGCATTTTTTCGCATAAAATAACACAGAATCATGTGTGACGTAAACAACAGATGCTCACAAGCAATTCATCCATATTATTCCTGTGCTCCTGCAATAGGATGTTTACCCGAAGGATCTCGTTTATCCAACGGGATGTAATGGCTGAATCATGTGCATTATCTGTAACAACTGTACATTGAAAACCGGGAAATTAAAGGAAATTATGCTGTTGTAAAGGAAAGTTTGCCAGGGTGTATACAATATATCTTAAAACGCTGGAATAAAGGGGTCACAATTCCAATGTATAATGCTTTGTGAGCTAGTCTCAAAAATGATTTTTTTTTTGTTTCTCCTCTTGTAACCATTACAGAGTGTTCTGTCGACATAATTACTTTGTACCTAGTGTTATATGAGGAAACACATTTAGCTCTTGTGGACTTTCTGGACCAGGTCTTCATTCTAGCACAACACTGAACAGCAATCAGAAATTATCATATTCAACACAGGTAAAAAGAGGCGTATATAAAAGTGTGGGAATAGGATGTTTTTGTACAATAAAACAATTGTTTACTTAGCTATATTATCTAGGAAAAGGATGTTTAAATTAAATAATACTTTGCATAGAAACAGATTAACTAAACTGCAAGGGAAACTCAGATTGATACTGCAGTGAGCCTAATCCCAAAGCATGATTATATTAACATACTATGTAATTTATTTGACTGTTCACATCATAACAAACTGGAACTGCCATACAATGAGATTAAAAATAGTTAAGTCACTTGAGCACTCTTTCCGATTGTTTGCTAAATCATAATATGAATACCAGATAGAGGCAGAAAGATATTTTGAATGTAGCAAATAAATATGAAACCATGGTAAATAGCACAAATACTTTACAGTGCTTTATAAAAATAGAATAAAGGTAGTCCTTTGAATGAAAGGTTAATGATTAGGATGCAATAAGAGCGCCAAGATCTCATTCTGGAAGCAGTTACATGGATTTACAATAGAATATTTGTCACTTAATTGAGTTAGTTTACCTGATCAAGGTGGATATACTCAAAATATTGTAAACAGCTGACCTCGAATTTTAGCTTACCAAATAATTTCCACTGGTATATTACAGCTATGGCACATATCCGTAATTTAATGAAGCTGTCAGAAGTAACATTCAAAATATTGATGACATACAACGTGAAACAAGTAGCTTGAATAAAATGGCACATTATATCTGGTGCCTCAATATATCTTACCCATAAAGAGCGTAAACTGTATTCTTTCCCAAGATGAATACCATGGTAGTAGGATGAACATATTAAAATCCTGACAGGAAATCCAATCTGCTCCTTCATTGATGAACTAATCATGATAGACTTAACACTAACAAATCCACGGTTGTTAAGTCTCCAGAATGGGCTACTCCAATGAAAGCACCAGAAGGGAACGAGTGACACAGATATATAAAGTTTTACAAAAATGGTGTTTTCAACAGTGCCAAAGTGCAGTTGATGTTTAACCTCGCTCAGGTTTGCACGTAAAATGCAAGTTTCTATTAGGAACCTTATCAGCAAGTGTCAGTATTTTCGAGGGAACACTGCTATGTTTGCCTTCAGCCATTTTTGAGTTCTAGCATGGAATGGTTCTGAGGAAGAGTTCTTTCTTTCTCTTACTTTCTTTGTATCACATTATTTATATGATTTACTATCCTTTTCCATAATGGCCTGCCCCTTAATATGAGTGGACTACCACTAAGCCTGGGCAAAATGTAATTTATGCTGATGTACACTTGATACACAAAATTCCCGGACTTATGTCATTGATCCACTTTGAGTAATTACTAGCCATTGCCTATAAAAAATTACCTCAAATGGTGCAATTCACTGTAAAGAGTTACTGCAAATGCACAGGAACAACTGAATGCCAGCAGCTCTTGTTCAAATGCATCCTTGGGCCAACAATTGATGGCAGGATGCTTTCCTATATATAGCACAAAATGACAGATTCACATTTCGTGTAATTATCCATAACCTCTTGTAATTTTGCCATAATATTGTATAATGATGCAAAAGCAAACTAAGCAATCTTCCCCCACCCTTATCTACCACCAAATATGGTTTAGTCCTGAAATGTAAGCAATGTACGCATTGGATGATGAAACTATTTGAAAAATAATCTTAACCCATTTCCAAACAACATCTCCTCACTTCCTTCTATCAAATTGGAGTTTGACAGTTTCTGTGTCAATCATACAGAGTCCTTCCACTTGTCCTGTTTCACCTTCACTAGTAATTAGCATTTTGGAAAAATTAAATTTCACAATTTAAAATATTCTTAACTATCTCACTTTTGGATCCCTATTACACTCAGAAAGGCAAGAGCTAAATATGCCAGGAAATTCTTCAAAGTCTTTAAGTAAAGATCATGAACAAAAATACATCTGTATTGAGTTAATCTGATGGTGTTTAATTGTTTTACGAAATATATTTTCATGTATTTTATTTTTTCAGGTGCCAACAATCACTCTTTGCCTCTCAGCATACATTAAATCTAGCTGTGCCTCCCAGTTACAGACTAACTCACCTAGGTTCCTCAATTCAGGGAGAGATCAGTTAGTATATTTGGGCTCCTGTGATATAACCTATATATTTTAAATGAAATGCCTCCAGAGCCACTAAAAGTCTGTGGGCTGCAAGTTTTATGTTCGTATCTTAAATCAAAAGCATTTCGGTTATAGATACATATATTCCTGAGGTAAGGTCACTTTGCTGGTCCACTTGAAACAGGCCTGTTTCTGCAACTCACTGCAAGCTTAGTCATGTGATACTTTCAAATATGAAACATACCAAAGACGAGACTTTCACTAGGGTCTTTTTTCCTAACTTCAAAAATGGAACCAACCAGGTAGAGCAAATGTCCAAAAAGGGGAAATAACGTGGGAATTGAAATATGGAAATGTAACTATAAACCTAATCTTCACGTGAACAATCTCAGAGTAACTGCCTTCAATTGCTACCCCTCTTATATCATGTTGAGTTTCTGTAGCATTTTCAACCTGTTTTATCATGTATCACAGGCATCCATAGGTAATATACCAGATGGTTGCCACTGGAAGATAGCTTTATGGCTTTAAATTTCCATTCAGCCTTCACAGTGCAGTAGACATCTGTCATTCACATGTGTATCACTTTGCCCCTTGAAACACATTTTCCAATGTAAATGCATTTGGGATTTCATTTTCAAATTGCATCGTTTGAAGTGTGTTAATAATTTCAGTTTCTGCAGGGTCACCCTGCATTTTTTTGCCATTTTACTGAGTTTTTTGTTCTGTCTACAGAAATCTGAAATCTGCGTACTTTACCCCGTGCTCACTGGTGGTGAAGTGCTCGTGCCCCTTCTTTCAACATGGTAAAAGTGGTTTAATCCTGATTGGCATATTTCATTTACCTATAAACCCCTAGTATATGGTACTGAGGTGTATCCAGGGCCTGTTATTTAAATGTCACCAGTGGACTGCACACCCGTTGTCCTATCCACTATAGGGACAATGTAAACATGGCTTCATGCCTGCTACCAGTAGCTTGGCTGTGGAGGATTTAACTGCAGATTTGACCAAACAAAAACAAGGCTTTTCACAGGCCTAAACCTTTCTTTTAAACATTTATGTCACAAGTAAGTGGGCCTTATTGCCCATATGGCAGGTTGCATGGTCTTTAAAAGTAGAACATGTAAAAGTTTAATGTTAAATATCTCCTTACAGTGATAAAGCCCTGAAAGCTATTTTCTCTGCCTCTGAGTTGGCTATTCCTATTCCATAAGAAAGCATTGAGATACACTATTAATTTTAATAAATGTTATATGAGCTTAGGAGACATCTACAAGTTTAATTTTTAGACCTTTTGAAATATTTACTACAAGCCCCGTCCACTGGTGAAGTCAGATTTGTAATAAATATTTCAGAAAGATATCTTTTAAAATGTTACCTTTGCCCTTCCTGAACCCCCTAGTAGGCATGAATGAGGTGTGAAGTTGCTCAGGGAACAGGGACAAAAGGCCGTGGGAAAGAAGAAGTGTTCTTTCAAAGGATGGCCTGTGTGATGGGCTCAAGAACTTGATTAACGTGAGAGAGGCCTATCCCATCACAAGCAGATGCAGCTAACACCAAAACCGGCACCCACTTTTTGTCCGCAGAGCCATGTTTTATATGTTCCTCTCTGTTCTCCCTGTCTGAGGATCAGACTCTGTGCTCAGTGGACTGCTTGTGCTGCCCCACATCCCAGTCAATGGGGGGCAAGTGGTCCCAACTCCACTTTTAAGACTGTCTCTTTCTACTACCAGGCGCACCACAAGAACACACTTCTAGTCAGGGAGACTAGTATTCTCCTACTTTGCTGCACTTGGGAAGGTTCTTTGCCTGTCACAAAATAGGGAATCTTGATTTTTTTTTGGGACCCGCTCATTCTCTATTACTTTTACTACATTCAGCGGAGATCACCACCACGCGGTATATGTGACAAGCGAAATTCAATGCTTCACAGACATAGGGCATCCCACAAAGTGAGCATATGGCTCCCATGACCTCTGAGAATGATAAGCTCGATCATGGACTTCCACTGAGACATCCAGGACTTCCCTCAAATCTAAAATTGATGCCTTTAATATGGATGTCAACCTAGCTACCTGATATCCAGTGTAAACTAGAGTTTCTTAGATGGAAAAGACAAATCCTGGAACGACAATCAGAAACCTTGGATTTTCATTGACATAGGCAAGATTTCATGGAGAGGGTTCACCTAGGGGACCACATAAAAGGACCTGCTCCGGAGCACAGTGACCATCTCAGGAACAACCTCAAAGAAGCCAACAGGTAGCATTATTAACAGCAGTACATTCTGGAATCCCTCCAAATTACTGACTACCACTTCACCCGATTCTTCAGATTCCGAGGATCTCTCACAAAATCTATGATTGTCATTTAAGTGGATGACTCTCCCCCAATTATAACCCCACAGGCTGTGAGTGAGCTGCTATAACCATTTTCTATCCCCAGCTCCCACTATACAATTAGCAAAGATCCTTGCTGGTCCAGGGTGTAATGTTAGCACAAACATTTCTACTTATGCTAGGGAATGGTGATGGAGATTAAGGGGGTAGTGCCCCTTTGCTAGTCAGCAGATTTACTGTAGACCTAGAGGTTAGATTTATATTGCTTGAGGGCAAACTGAATGGTGACCCCAAGGTCACTGGCATGTAAATCAAAAAGCTTTTCTCAATCAGCTGTCCATACATTTGGCAGAGAGGACCCATACTGCTTGGCTTGATGGGGTAGACTTTAATAGTGTTAAGGTTGTGTCCCTCAATCGATCTCATCTCCCTCTCTCCAGAATGAAGTCAGAATTAAATGCTGAAATGCTAACACAATGGCTCCATTATGGGACTCTAGCTGATGTTTGGTAGGGCATAGCATGATTTCTTGCCTTTACTCATTCTATTCACCAATTTGTGACTTGTACATATGATTGGATAGCACAGTTTTCTCAACAATGCTCTGTCCTTGGGTGATTGCCATGGACTACTTGGGGAGAGAGATACAATTGCAGCCCACTAGTGCTGAATATAGACTGGGGAAGACCCACCAACTGGTCCAGACTTAGGGCCATATTTATTAAAGGACTGCACGATTGCAAGCCAAGATGATGCAAGGAAAATGCATTCATTAAGTCAGATTTACCAGTCCACAGTGTGTGGCCCTGAATTGTCTGGTAAATCTAGAGTAACGTAAGGCAGTGCAAGTCACTGCCTTACTTTTCTATGCACCAGGACAGCATTGCATGGGTGGAGAGTGGGTGTCCCCACGTATCCTCCCATGCTTTTTGGTGCAGTACTGGATTTACCCATACTGGTAAACTTAGGAATGGGTCAAAATCATATGCCTTCCCGCTAGAGGTGCAACAAGAAGAAATATCTTTATTTGCCCTCATTGTTGCACATTTAGAAAAGGAAAGCACCCTTTATGATTGTTTTTGTGTTGGAAGGTGCCCCTTCCTGCACAAACACAATCTTGCCAACAATGCAAGTACCTTTGCACCATGACACGAGGGTGCCTGCAGTGGCGTTAGGCAGCACACCAGTGCAGGGAGAGAACATGAATGTGCCACATCTTAGTAGTTATGATGCATTCCTGACCTCCAAATTTGTCCCAGTGCAGTGCAGCAAATGTCTTGTGCAGTGCAGCAAATGTCTTGCTACATTGTGCAGCATCAAATAATGATAAATCAAGGCCTTGAATACTCCCTCATTGATGTTTTCCAAGAAACAAATGCATCCCAACTGACTGCGTTCTTTGATGAGGGTGCTGGAATGAGAGAGGATGAAGGAGGTGACTAGAGTACATTGTATACAGAGAGGGAGCTTAGAGCTGTCACTGACCCCTCGGCTAGGGTGGCCTTGGGTTATCTCTTTAAAGAGGAAGCAAAGCTAATCGAGAAACTGTGATGTCTGGATTGAGTGGCATGCAGGGCTCGTACACATTCAGAAGTTGATAAATCAGGTTCACTCCTGGATTGGATACTTTCCTCAGATGTCAAGCCTTTCTCCATCACTGCGCTACATGGATGAGATAGGCTCCTTTCCTTGCTCCCAAGAGATTTGTCAAGTCCTACTTCATTTCTATAGTCATCTATACAGATCTCATCCTAATCACACGCTGATGGTGATCCAGATCTTTTTAGGAACTTCCCAAGGTAACTGTCGACCTCAGATAAAAGGTCACTAGCATTTCAATTGAACTTTTAAAATCATACTCTGCTTTCTTGGCCTCTAAACTATCCCAGCTGTATCAGGAAGCCTGGGAGATAGGAACTTTTTTAAATTGATTTAAAAAAGTTTCAGACAGGTAGATGAACGAGTAACACGGTCCAATCAAAATTCTCATTACAATGTTGCATATGTGGTACAATAGACTTAGGATTACTGTTTGATTGCACAGCAAAAAGAAAAAGAAAAGGGAGGAAACATCAGGGGTGAAAGAAAAAAAGGAGCGGGAGAGCCACTTAGTATATAATGACAAATATAGGACACCGCAGTGAAGTTCCTGTGAATAGCTTACATCATAAGTTGGCAATCTTGGCACATGAGGACCCAGCTGGTCATCTAAGGTACATGGCCAGCAATGGCAGGGGCCTCCCATGGGTCAGTCACCTCAGGCATCACTGCGACTGCTGTGTTTCCCCTTTTCATTGAAGTGATGAGGTACAATTCCAGGGGTGACCAGATATCTTTGGGATGGAATCTCGTGGCCATCAGCTCCCAGTAAGCAGTGAGTAGTTCCTGGCGATAAGTCCAACGCGTAGCCAGCCCGCTGCGGTGTCAGGCATCGGCCCCAATGGATCGCCACCTGGCGTTTTGCTAGTAAAAGGAAGAGGGCTGGCAGATTACACATGCCTGTGCAGACGGCCTTCACATAGCCTAGTAACGCAATAAGTGGTGATCGCTCAAGTGCATACCAAGTGATTTTCTCTACTGTGTCAAATACTTTGAACCAAAAGTGTTCCACAACAGGGCAATGCCACGCAAGGTGTAAGAAGTCAGCACTAGGCACTTCATAGCAAATGCAGCCCTCATCCTCAATTAGTCTTATTCTATGCATCCTTACCTAGATACAGTATAGTCTATGCAAGTATTTCAAGTGCACCAATTGCAGTCTATAGTTAGGGAATAACACCCGTGACTGGGTACAACAATATTTCTATTGGTCCACTGCAAGGGGGGGCTTTCAGCTGCTGGGGACTCATGCCGTTGTGGTCCCTGCATCTCAGCATAAACTCTAGTGGCTATTTTGCACAAAGAAGGATTTGTAAGTGTTGCCTCAAGCACCTGAAATATGGGGGGAAGGCTGCCAGGACGGACTCGTGAGCAGTCTGGATGGCTGCTCACAATTGATAGTAGGTCAGTGTGTCAAGTTGGGTCACAGTTTGGCCTTGCAATCCCTGAAGAGGTGTTATAAAAGTGCTGTCTGGGCAGACCGTGCCCATGGTAGTTAGCTGCATGCCATTTAGCCAAGCATGGGTGCCGGCATCCTTGGTAATTGGAAGGGCAGGGTGCCCTATAAGTGTTTCTGAAGGGGCAAATAGGCAGCCCAGCCAGGTATGTCAACTAAGTTCAAACCATGCCCACACTGCGCATGCCACAGTGTCAATCTGCACTTATGGGCACTTGGGAGCCACCTAGTTATACCTATCCCACTTATAACAATGTACAGAGAGGGAATGGCGCAAAAAGATTATATTCCGGCACCGTGTGGGCCTGAAATTGCCTGTGAAAAAGCCAATAATGTACAATCTAACAGTATTAGTCTATTTCTGGAGCACCCAGTCCACTCTGCTCGAAGGGGAGTGTTAATATTTCCCAAGCAGTTTGAGACTGTCTACCCGGCCACTCAAGGGATACCAGGTGTGAGCGAGGTTGTCGATGGAAGTGCAGCAGCAGTGGGAGTGGCAAGTTAATGAATAAATAAAGGAATTTGGGAAGGATCACCATCTTAGCGATAGCCAGTCTCCCAGTTAAAGAAAGTGGAAGCATTTACTAACTTTCCATCCGCTCATCTAGCCAGGTCAACAAAAGCCCATAGTTAGCTTTCCACAGATCGGCCAGGTCTGTGCTTATTCAAACCCCAAGCTCTCTCACCATCCATCTCGCCCACTGCAGTGGGAACTCCAAAATGAATTCCTCTTTCATGTCTGTCAAAGGGAATATAGTCAATTTAGCCCAATTAATAGTGATACTGGATGTGAAAATTAGTTTAGTGAACTCCCTGATCAACGGGTCTGAGTTGTTTTGTGGGTCTGACATGAATAGAGTGACAGGCTGGATATATAGAGATGAGTACACTGCAGGGAGTGAAAGCCAGGCCAGATGTAAATGGTGTTGCTGTAAACTGGCCGCCAATGGATCCGCAGTCATGGTAAGAGAGCAAAGAGGTAGGCAATTCAAGAGAATCAAGGGCCACATGTACAATGCATTTTTCTAGTCACAAACAGGACAATTCGCAAATTGGTGTTAACCCATTCGCAAACGGGTTTGTGAATGGTAGCAAGAATATTTTTGTAGAGCAGGCAGTGGTCTCAAAAAATGAAAGGAAAGCTTTTTTTTTTTTTGTATTGCATCCCATTTTCCTTTCAGGAAAATGGGTTGCTTTACAAAAAAAAATGCTTTATTTAAAAAGCAGTCACAGGCATGGTGGTCTGCTGTCCCCAACAGGCCACCATCCCTGTGAGTGCAGCCATTCCCATGGTTTTATAGAGGGTAGAGAAGAAAGTGGTGATTGCCTCCTGTATAGCCTCAATTCCTACATGCTCATGAAAGAGATCTTCCTGTATTTCATGTAGTCACTTGCCCAGGGTTTACGCAATTAATTAGCCCATGTCTTTCCCCAGTCCCCTTCACCATATCACCGGGTACAAGCCTCTTTTCCTTTGTGCTGCTTCTTCATAGTCGGCAAGCTTTTTACGACAGTCACAAGTGTAAAAGAACTTCAATCCACAAAGTACTGACAGTCCAGGGTGTGAATTTTGTCTTTGAAGCATGCCTGTAGCACCCCCGCCTGTTTTACTATACAAACACCCCTGATAACAGCCTTAAAGGCTTCTCATTGAGTGGACTGCTATGAAACTAGGCATGTGTTATGTTCAAAGTAGCAGCAGAGGGACAGGCTCACTCTTGCCACTGACTCATCTCTCTCTTCCCCCACCATAACTCTCTACCAGCAGAGGGACTGCCACCAGGTGTTGGGGCAGGCTCCCTCGCTGTTCTCCTTTATCCCAGGGACTACTCATCTGTGTGCCCATGAAGTGGACAACAGTAATGGGGGCATTAGGAGCACTTTGGGGGCATCAGGAGCACTCCTGGAGGGATGGTACCCTGAGACACATTTCACTTTGTACATGACCTAAAACACCAGTTGCATAGCAACTGGTCCTTCACGGACAAACAATATTTGAGCCAAGTGACATGCTTATCTGCCAAATGTGTAAGTGCAAGACAAGAAAGCAAATGCAACAGCATGGGCCATATATCTAGCCGCAAGGCAGATACATCAAAATGGACACATGATCAGTCAAATGCAAAGGAAGGTAGCAAAATTGAACATCCTCCATGTGTGGAAAAAACAAACTCTAGCATCCACACACAAGACGAATGTACAATCCATATCAGGGGGATAATTAAAACACCATCCATGCTGACATTGGCCAACATTTTTCAGAGTTGCGACACTGGCAGGTATGTGATGCTGTTTTGACATATGAAGTGGAGCGACCTCTGACCCTGCATCCTTGCAGGCAGGCCGCTTCCTCCTCACCACTGCTTCGGTAAGTGCTGCCATTGTTTTGGGCTGGTTTGGGCTTGTCTGGGCTTGTTTGGGCTTGTTTGGGCTTCTTGGTTTCTCCTCTCCCGGAAGACCCCGCTCTTCCCGCTCCTGACTCCTGCTGCCCCCACCCCACGCACTCCCATTGGAGGTTTCCCTCCCTCCTCCCAGGTGCCACTCCCTCCCACCTCCCCTCTTATGCCGTCCGCGGCGCCCAAAGGCAAGCCCGTCTGCGCCCGTCCGCGCCAAGACCGCACCCAGCACCAGACCCCCTGGCCAACACTGCCAACGAACTCCACGCCCTTAATCCAGTATGCTCCTCCATCTGCTTCCAGTCCACACCGACGCACGCCAAAGGACCCTTCTTCTGCAAAGCCTACAATTTCACCTGCAACCTAACCTCCAAACTCCAAATCAAAACAGATAACCGCCTAAGATGCATCCTACTTTACACCCGCTCTGTCCACAAACATGCAATTGAACTCTGGGACCTCCTGACCACATACTCGCCCGACGTCGCATTCCTCACTGAAACCTGGATGAATTTGGCCTCGGAACCAGACGTAGCCATAGCCATACCAGAAAATTACAAGATCACCAGAAGAGACTGAATCAACAGACCGGGAGGAGGAATCGCCATAGTCCACAAAAACACCATAAGAGTCTCCACCAACTCCCACGACACCATCAACTCCGACGAGCACCTCCACTTCAAAATCCACATCAACACCAACAACACACTCAGAGGAGTGCTGGTCTACAGACCCCCTGGACCCAGACCGCAGATCTGCGACGACATCGCTGATGCCATCAGCTCCCAAGCCCTCGCCTCAACAGACTACATCCTCCTTGGTGACCTAAGCTTCCACCTAGAAAATAACAACGATATCAATACCACCAACCTAATTGAAAACCTCGCCAACTTTGGCCTCAAGCAACTCGTCACTACACCCACTCACTCCGCAGGCCACACACTCGACCCCATCTTCTCAGCCAGCAACCACGTCTCTTTCAGACACACCACCGAACTCAGCTGGACAGACCACTGCTGCATCCACTTCTCCTACCAGAAACCAGTCACTCACCACCATCGCACACAACCCCCCGACGCAACTGGAGCAAAATATCAACGGATCAACTGATCTCCACTCTCGCTCGGGCCCCACCCCTTGTGACCCTGGACCTCAACACAGCCACCACCAACCTGCATCGCTGAATAGAAGATTGCGCCAACACCCTCGCACCGCTCAAAAAAAAACCAAACACCTTCCACAGAATCAAGTCCAGCTGGTTCACCCCAGAACTACAGGAATCCAAACGGCTGTTGCAGAATGGAAAAAACCTGGCACCTTGACCCTACCAACTCCAACTACATCGCTTTCAAGGATGGCCTACGCAAACATCACCAACTGATCCGCACCACCAAAAGGACCCACTTCAAAAACCGCATTGACGCCAACGCTCACAACAGTAAAGAGGTCTTCGGCAGCGTCAATGAGCTCTCCACCCCCAGGACCTGCTCCAACGAACCCCCGCCATCACAGGAGTTCTGTAACTCACTGGCAACCCACTTCCATCGAAAGATAGAAGAAATCCACAAAAGCTTCAAACCCCAGACCCACCAGCTGACTACAAACACCCAAGAACCCAACGCTCCAAGCAACACCCACCTCCTCCACACCTGGATCCCTGTCAACATAGAGGACACCGCCACCACCATGGCCTCCATCCACTCCGGATCACCATCGGACCACTGCCCACACCATATCTTCAATAAGGCAAACATCATCATCGGCGCCACCTCTGCAAAACCATCAACAGCTCCTTCCAGTCAGCCACCTTCCCAGAAAGATGGAAGCACGCAGAAATCAACGCCCTGCTGAAGAAACCAAAGGCAGACCCAGACAACCCCAAGAACTACCGGCCGATCTCCCTCCTCCCCTTCCCAGCCAAGCTCATCGAAAAAATCGTAAATAGCCAACTATCCCGGTTCCTGGAAGACAGCAAGGTACTCAACACCTCCCAATCCGGATTCCGCAGAAACCTCAGCACTGAGACTGCACTCATTGCTGCCACAGATGATTTTAGGACCATGCTCGATGAAGGAGAAACAGCAGCACTCATCCTCCTGGACCTCTCCACAGCTTTCGACACGGTATGTCATCACACTCTCCGCACACGCCTCCACAACGCTGGAATCCGCGACAAGGCACTCAACTGGATCTCGTCAGAGAGTCCGCCTCCCACAGTTCCTGTCAGAAGCCTCCAGAATCATCTGTGGCGTTCCCCAAGGATCTTCACTCAGCCCCACGCTCTTCAACGTTTACAAGGCCTCCCTCGTCAACATCGCACGAACCCACCACATCAACATAGTTTCCTACGCAGACAACACTCTGCTCATCCTCTCCCTCACGAAAGACCCTACAACTGCAAAGAACAACCTCCCCAACGGACTTCACGCCATCACCAGCTGGATGGAATCAAGCCACCTCAAGTTAAACACAGACAAGACAGAAATCCTCATCTTTGGCACCAACCCCTCAACTTGGAATGACTCCTGGTGGCCCACCTCCCTAGGAACTGCACCCTCACCCACCACCCACCACCCACCACCCACGCACGCAACCTAGGCTTCATCTTGGACTCCACACTCAGCATGACTCAGCAGGTCAATGCCATCTCCTCTTCCTGCTACAACACTCTCCGCATGCTCCGCAAAATCTTCAAGTGGATTCCCGTCGAAACCAGGAAAACTGTCACCCACGCCCTGGTCAGCAGCCGATTGGACTACAGAAACGCCCTATATGCAGGAATAACAACCAAACTCCTAACAAAGCTGCAAAGAATCCAGAATGCATCCACCCGCCTCATTCTGGACATCCCACGCTGCAACCACATTTCCCCCCACCTCAGAGACCTTCACTGGCTACCAGTATCAAAGAAGATCACCTTCAAACTCCTCATCCACGCACACAAGGACCTCCACAACACAGGCCCAGCATACCTCAACAACAGACTCACCTTCCACACCCACACCCGCAATCTTCGCTCCGCCAGCCTTGCCCTCGCCTCCATCCCCCGCATCCGCCGCACCACCGCTGGAGGAAGATCCTTTTCTCACCTAGCTGCCAAGACCTGGAACTCCCTACTACTCCACCTTCGTCAGACCCTAGACCTCTTGACATTCAGGAAACACCTCAAGACATGGCTCTACGACCATTAGCTCCCCGCCCCAGCGCTTTGAGACCCTATCGGGTGATTAGTGCGCTCTATAAATCCTTGATTGATTGATTGATTGATTGACATGGATTGTTCCAGGTAAGAAATAAGTCATATAGTTTCGGTGTAGTAGACTTGTGCCAAGACAGCTTGCACAGTGTTTGAATGAATGTTCTTAAGTGCCCATTGGACTTATTTTGTGTTCTGTGGCAGGCTTGATGCATCATGTGTGTCATCATGTGGTCATAAACCTTGTAGTCCTAGGTCAAGACCAAGTCAATTTCCCTTCACATTGGGTAAACACTGACCTGTATATAGCTATAGATGTGTTTCATCATTGTAGGCCACAATGCCTGTGCTGAAACACTGACATATGTTTGTGTAATACAACATGATGCATGAGCATTGGATTATAATGACCCTGTGATAAGATTACTGCCATATGTCTGAATCTTGGATTATTTATTGTTGGATTACTTTGGTTTGGTATGTGATAAGGCTCAAGCTGGTGACACCAATCACTTCAATCTTTGCCTATTCTACAGGACAATGTCTGGTGTAAGAAAACAGGGCTGATTGCAGAGGCCCTCTAGCTTTTTGCCCCCATTTTTCACTTTTTGCTGGTGTTTTCCTGACTCTGATGGATCCCTGGGTACTGCTAACCAGTCCCAGGGCCTGTGCTCTGTGTAAAATCAGTATGCAAATTAGGGTAATTATAATTGGCTAAGTCAACCTACCTATAAGTCCCTAGTATATGGTAGGGCATGTAGGTTTAGGGACCCCAGCATAGGTAGTGCACCCATAGGTGCACTGCTGAGGTGCCCAGTGTCAATTTAAAGGCAGGCCTGCCTTGCTGGCTGCTTTTAAATTAAAGTCATATGCAAATTCGACTTTAGAATTAAAAGTCGTTTCAAAGTGTTAAACTACCTTATTTTTACATATATGTCACCCCTAAGGTGTGCCCTATGTGCCCCTTGGGCTGGGTGCCATGTAACTATAAGCAGGGACCTTATAAAAATAGTTTTATAAGCCCTGGTGAGGTAAAACAGGCACATTTGTTTTTCCCTCACTGTAGTGAATGGCCTCCATAGGCTAGAATGGGGAGTCTTTATTTTAATTTTAAAAGTCCCCTTAAGTGACAGAAAACAAACGTTTGGTATCAAATTCATTGTTATAATAAATCCCACAACTTCCAGTTGTTGGATTTAATATAACTTGTTCAGGTAAAGAGTTTTAAACTTTACCTGAAAAGTTTCCAACTTCAGCCCTGCATTGTTTTTGCTGCTGTGCTCTGACTGGCCAGCCTCTGGCAGCCTGGCCAGGCTGCCTTGATGAGGTGTGAAGTGGCCTGGCTTCACACAAAGAGATGTGCCTGTGGGAGGGGATCTCCCCTCAGCAGATGGTGAGGCAGGAAGGGGGAGGGCTGCCAAACTGGTCTTCAAAGGCAGAGAAGGACATTTGGAGCAAGCCAGCAACACCCCCACATTCTGCAACCCCAAACAACTAGGTGCCTCCTTGATTAGATTAGGAGAGGGTAGGAGAGGGGTGTGTTTATGATTTTTAGCCCCACCAGTGGGTGGGCTCAGCCAGATGTAACCTCCAAAAATCACTTTCAGCCATGATGGATTTTTGAGGAATGTTACCTCCTGGGGTTGATTTTTGCCACACTTCCCAGGAAGTGGTCATCACAGGGGGAAGGACCCTCCCCCTGATTGGAGAACCAGGACCCCCTCTGTTTTTCACCCCAGAGCAAGGATAAAACTGGCAAACCTCCACCCACAACTCAGTTCCCTACCAGATCCCTACCAGGAAGAACTACAGAAGAAGAAGGACTGCCCTAATGGACCCCTGGCCTGCACCTGGACCCTGCACTCTGAAGGACTGCACCACCTGCACATTTGGGCTTCACCACAAGAAGGACTTTGCCTGGCTTCAACTAGTTCAAGGAGGGACTCCTTGTTTGCTACAGGTGAAAAATTGCTAGCCAGAGTCCCCTGCACCAACTCCTGAAGAAATGAACCAGCTGACCACTGTCCAGTGGCCAAAAAGGCGTTTGCGCAAGGTGCATTCTGGGAGTTGTAGTCTACACCCCCACGGATCATCTCAGAGCTTCTGGGACCTTGGGGTGAACTGTGGACCCCAAAAGAACCTTAAAGGAACATATGAGAGAAGATCCAGAAGTTTGGAGAACTTTTGGAAAAAAGCTCCATAGAGGGACTGGCCCAACCACGACCCGGCCTGATTTGCAGGTTCATCCCGGTGAAGACAATCTCCAAAAAAGAGACTATGGGGGTCATTCTGACCTCGGCGGTAAAAGTCGCTTACCGCCGGCCAGAAGGCCCCCATAACACCACTGCGGCTGCGGTAAACCGCCACGGTCATTCTGACCCGCAACTGGCAAACCGCCAAATACCCGACATCCACAATATTCCGCCACACCAAAGGTCAGCGGGAAACTGGCGATGACCAAACCTCCACCGTCACGCCAACAGAAATACGCCCATGCCATTCCGACCCACAAATCCCTGCAGCGGTCTTTCAACCGCGGTATTCCATTGGCGGTACACACCGCCGAGCTCAAAATACACACACCTTTACAAAACACATTGGATAATTCAGAATACACACACCTGAGACACATACACACACCACTCCCACACACCCAATCCAGTATAAAACACACACCCACATCACCCACAAACCCCTACGACCACAATTGCGAGTGAAGGACAGAGAGCGAGAGCACAGCATAGAGTACACCATCACACAGAGGCAAATCACAACATCACCCACACACTTTCCACGCACAAAACACCATACACCACCACACTCACCACACTCTACAACACATACACCACCCCTCACCTCATCCACACCACCCCATGGCACCCCAAAGAAACCCCAGGTTCTCTGACGCAGAACTCAGGGTCATGGTGGAGGAAATAGTACGTGTAGAGCCCCAGCTCTTCGGGGCACAGGTGCAGTACACCACCATTGCCAGGAAGATGGAGCTATGGAGCAGAATAGTGGACAGGGTCAACGGTGTGGGACAGCATCCACGCAATCGGACGACATCAGGAAGCGGTGGAACGACCTACGGGGGAAGGTGCGTTCCATGGTATCAAGGCACAACATTGCGGTGCAGAAGACTGGTGGCGGACCCCCACCTACTCCCCCAGAATTCACAGCATGGGAGGAGGAAGTCTTGCACATCCTGCATCCTGAGGGCCTCGCAGGAGTAGGCGGAGGAATGGACTCTGGTAAGGCAAATCTTCACTACTTCATTCCCCCCACCCCACCTGCATGCCAAATCATACCCCCACCCTCACCCCCACCCCTATCACACCAACTCCTTGCTAATGGCTCACCATCACAACCCACCCATCCCAAAACCCAGCCCTGCATGCCTCCCCAAAGCATGGACACCCATCCCCAAAGCATGCCCACTGCACACACCCATCACCCCCACAAGCCACCGTCACAAAAGCCCCCACAAGGGAATGCCAGCACTGGGGGACACGGCCACCCACCCATTACACGAAATGCCACACACAGAAGCAATAACCATACTCTTATACCCCTGCAGGACCCGAACGCCACCACACCGCCACAGAGGGTCCAGAGATGTCCATCCCACCCCCAGAAGAGGCCCCCAGTGATGACAGCAGCTCTGTATCCCTGGACCCTGATGACCAGCCCGGCCCATCGGGGACCTCGGGACAGTCGGTTCCCCACAGACAGCCACAGGCTACACCAGACCTAACCCCCTTTGGGAACACCAGCACAGCTCCCACCAAGCGGGCCCATGCCTCTGTCTCCAGGACACGTCAATCAGTGGTGTGTCTACCACTACAGGGCACCCAGGTTGACCCACCACCCCAACAACAACAGGGACCTGGGGGCAGTGGTAGTGGGCACACCATCCAGGGGACAGAGGCCCAGGGAAACAGGGGAACTGGGAGGGCTGCTGTGGGACAGGGGGGGGACAGGCCCAGGGAACCGACTCTCCAAGAGGCCCTCTCCTCCATCATGGGAGCATACCACCGCTCCCAGGAGACGATGGCTACGGTACTGGCCAGGTTCCAGGAGATCCAGGTCATGCAGGAGCAACAGTACATGGGGTTCCGAGAGGAACTGAGGAACATTAGTTCCGCAATGGGGACCATCGTCGTGGCCCTAACCCAGATAGTCACCGCATTGCGGGACCATGTGGCACCACAAAGGGCCCCTGTCACTAGCCTGGACCAGGAACAGCCTACCACCTCCACCGGCGCTAGTGGACAGGAGGCCCCACACAACGACGGGCCACCAGAACCCCACCTCCTGCAGAAGAAGAACCACCCCACAAGCGGAACCTGAGATCTCACAAGAAGACAGAGTAGGATTGCAAGACCCCCGCCAGCAAACGATACCCCCTGATGTCATCCCACTGTCCCACATTGTCACCCTGTCCAACCTTGAACTGCCCCTGCTCCATCCTTCCACAGGCATATGGACAATGCACCTGTGCGACTGAGAACTGGACTCTGCCATGGACATTACTCCACCATCACCCATCCCCGTTTTTACAATCATGTTCCATAAATTTAGCACTTGAATTAAATCACTTTTTGCACTAAAAAAATCTGGAGTCTGCTTGTAATTTGAACAAATGTATTAGACATAACGGTGCCAAAATGTTCAGTTACATTGTGATGACAACATACCACTGTCACACAGCTGTAGTACATGGGCAAACAAAGCAGAGGTCACGCAGTGGGGCCCACAGCTCTGAAAACGGAAGGGAAAGTCACAACTCAGTTAACAGGAACTGGGGGGGAACTCAGACAGTAGAGAGGCAGGAGACTTTAAGTAAATGTAAAATGGCGTGGTTGATTCGTACCTGTGTGCTACTGAAAATACTGTTGTATCACTGTGTCCCTGTTGTCTGTGTCGTCCCCGTCGTCCTCCTCCTCTTCACTCTCCACAGGCTCCACAGCTGCTACAACACCACCATCTGGACCATCCTCCTGCAGGAAAGGCACCTGGCGTCGCAAAGCCAGGTTGTGAAGCATACAGCAGGCCACGATGATATGGCACACCTTCTTTGGTGAGTACATTAGGGATCCCCCTGTCATATTCAGGCACCTAAACCTGGCCTTCAGGAGGCCGAAGGTTCTTTCTATAATCCTCCTAGTTCACCCATGGGCCTCATTGTAGCGTTCCTCTGCCCTTGTCCTGGGATTCCTCACTGGGGTAAGTAGCCACGACAGGTTGGGGTAACCAGAGTCACCTATTAGCCACACACGGTGTCTCTGTAGCTGTTCCATTACATAAGGGATGCTGCTATTTCGCATGATGTACACGTCTTGCACTGACCCAGGGAACTTGGCATTTACATGGGAGATGTACTGGTCAGCCAAACAGACCACCTGGACATTCATAGAATGATAACTTTTTCTGTTCCTGTACACCTGCTCACTTCCACTGGGGGGAACCAAGGCCACATGTGTCCCATCAATGGCCCCAATGATGTTGGGGATATGTCCAAGGGCATAGAAATCACCCTTCACTGTAGCCAAATCGGCCACCTCAGGGAAAACAATGTAGCTCCGCATGTGTTTCATCAGGGCAGACAACACTCTGGACAAAACCTTAGAAAACATAGGCTGAGATATCCCTGATGATATGGCCACTGTTGTTTGGAATGATCCACTTGCCAAAAAATGGAGTACTGACAGAACCTGCACCAGAGAGGGAATCCCTGTGGGTTGGCGAATGGGGGACATCAGGTCTGGCTCCAGCTGGGCACACAGTTCCTGTATAGTGGCTCAGTCAAGTCTGTATGTCAGTATGACATGTCGTTCTTCAATTGTCGACAGGTCCACCAGCGGTCTGTACACGGGAGGATTCCTCCATCTCCTCGCAAGTCCCAGTGGACGGTGCCTAGGAAGGACAACATGGAGCACAGAGTCAAGCAACCCACATGTACGTAACCACAGCTTGCACAGTACACGATTCGCTATGCATTGAATGGCTTGTATGAGTGGCAATGCAAGGCCTAGGCCTGTGTAACGCCGTAGAAATTCAGCCATGTGGGCCCTTGAAATGGCGGCTGCCTGACCTGTGAAGTGTGACAATGGGATGTGAGGTAAATGCGCTGGCGTGGCACATCGTGGCGGTAGGCGGTCGAAGACCGCGGCGCAAAGCAGCATTGGTTAACATAGAACCCTATGGGTCTCAGGAGCCAATGACGATGTGCGCCGGCGGTCGCGGTACGCACCGCCGCGGTACGCACCGCCGCGGGCGTGACCGCCATTTTCTATCTGCTTAATCACTCGAGACCTGATCATCCACAGGAGAGGACCTATACTGCAAGTGCTGCTGTGAACTCGGTCTGGAAGAGACAATGGCTGCTGCGACTGGGGAAAGGGCCCCTGCCTTCACATCTGAGGAATTGGATAAACTCGTTGATGGGGTCCTCCCCCAGTATGCGCTACTCTATGGTCCTCCAGACCAACAGGTAAGTACACTGGGAGCACGTAGTATGGGCTATGCCTGTGTTGAGTGGGGTGGATGTAAGATGGTGGGGAGGGGAGCGTATGAGGATAGCAACGCACGACAGATGAGAGCATGTGCCACATGGCAAGGTTGGGGAGGGGGGGCCACTCACATCGACCATGCAGAAAAGTGATGATATTTCTTTTTCCACCCTGTCCATGTCACATAGGTCAGCGCCCATCAGAAGATCGACATTTGGCGTGCCATCGCCAAGGACGTCCAGGCCCTGAGGGTCCACAACAGACGGGGCACCCACTGCCGCAAGAGGTGGGAGGACATCCGCCGCGGGAGCAGAAAGACCGCCGAGGCTCTGCTGGGGATGGCCTCCCAATGTAGGAGGGGTGCCAGTCGTCAATTGACCCCCCTGATGTCCCGGATCCTGGCGGTGGCCTACCCCGATTTGGATGGGCGCGTGAGGACATCACAGCAGACACAAGGGGGTGAGTATCAGCACATTCTGCTATATTAGCGCACAGTGGAGGCGTTTGGGTGGGTGGAGGAGGGCTGTGGCTATCTCTAGGCCAGGGCGGTTTCTGTAGGCTAGGCCCCTCTGTTAGACATGGCCCTGTGCCCCCGCCCCCCACCTCTGTAGGGTGCTAAGTACAGCTATCCATGGCCCGGGCTCAGCTATGTGTGCATTTGTCGTCCATAGACTTGTAGGCCAAGTCACAATAATTGAGTAGTGTACCCCGAGTGCGCGGCGTAGTGCAGGGAGCTTCTGTGTCTGTCCTCTCCGCCAACGGTGCCGCCAATGCATTCACTCAACATGTCTTTCTTTCTTCTCTCCCCCTCTTATTTTTTGGTTTTCCTGCTCATGTGTGCATTAGCATCATCAGGCGGAGGAGAAGTGGCATCGGAGCACAAGGGAGCTGCATCTCACATGGGCCCAGAGGGCCCTGCAACCGACTCGGACTTAACCAGTGAGACGGAGGGCGAGGGGGGCTCCACAACGGGGACCCGTGGAGACGTCAGCAACACTGACACGTCCTCGGAAGGGAGCTCCCTTGTGGTGGCGGCACCATCCGTGCCCACCGCAAAAACAGGTACAGCCGCCACCCAGCGCACTCGCTCCGCCCTCCCAGCAGCCCCTCAGCTTTCGCCCCGTGCCCGCTCGGGCAGGAAGCCGGCCATCTCCTTCGCCCCTGGCACCTCAGGTCCTGCCCCAGTTACCCCTGCTGCCCTCAGTGAGGAGGTCATTGACCTCCTCCGGACGCTCATTGTTGGGCAGTCTACCCTTTTGAATGCCATCCAGGGGGTGGAAAGGGAGGTGCATCGGAGCAATGCATACCTGGAGGGCATTCATTCGGGTCAGGCTGCCCATCAGCGATCGTTCAACGCTCTGGCCTCAGCACTGACGGCAGCATTTGTCCCTGTGTCTAGCCTCCCCCCTCCAACTTCCTCAACCCAGTCCCACTCCGCTGTTCCTCTGCCTATCCCAGAGACACCTACAGACCAGCCTGCACTCACATCAACACCCAAGGGCAGCTCATCCAGACATAAGCACCACAGATCACACAAGCATTCACCCAAGCAACATCCACATGCAGACACTGCAACACCCACTGCCTCCACTGTGTCCCCCTCCTCCTCGTCTTCCTCCTCCCTCCCTGTGACGTCTCCACTTACACCTGCATGCACACCACCATCAGCCAGTACGTCCATCACCACCAGAGCAGTCCGCACACGTGCAGTCACCACCCCCACTACCATTTACACGTCCCCTGTGTCCTCTCCCAGTATGTCTGTCACCCCCTCTTCCAAACCAAGGGCTCCAGAGATTCGTCCAAGGAGGGCAAGGGCCCCAGAGATACTTCCAAGGGAGGCAAGGGCCCCAGAGATACTTCCAAGGGAGGCAAGGGCCCCAGAGATTCGTCCAAGGAGGGCAAGGGCAGCAGGGTGAAGAAGTCCGGCAGCAGGCGAGCTACCCAGGAGGGCCCCACCAGCCCCATTTGGGGTGTGACGGAGGACACCCACGGGCCCAGGAGTCCAACACAGGAGGGCCCCGCAAGCAATAGGTCGGATGGCGACTGAGCGGGAATGATTGCCCAGATCTGGTTCCCTGGGAACACAAGACAAGCACCGCTGAACAGGGCCCCGCCAAGAGAAGCACTGCTGAACAGGGCCCCGCCGTGAGAAGCCCCGCTCCGCTGGGCCCCGCCGTGAGAAGAACTGCTGAACAGGGCCCTGACGTGAGAAGAACCGCTGAACAGGGCCCCGCCAAGAGAAGCACTGCTGAACAGGGCCCCGCCAAGAGAGGCACCGCTGAACAGGGCCCCGCCGTGAGAAGAACCGCTGAACAGGGCCCCGCCGTGAGAAGAACCGCTGAACAGGGCCCGCCGTGAGAACAACCGCTGAACAGGGCCCCGCCAAGAGAAGCACCGCTGAACAGGGCCCCGCCGTGAGAAGCACCACTGAACAGGGCCCCGCCGTGAGAAAAACCGCTGAACAGGGCCCCGCCGTGAGAAGAACCGCTGAACAGGGCCCCGCCGTGAGAAGAACCGCTGAACAGGGCCCGCCTTCTCTGCAGCATTCCGTTGGGCCCCGCCGTCTCTGCACCGCTCCACTGGGCCCTTCCTGTCAAGCACCGCTCCGCTGGGCCCTTCATCTCAAGCACCGCTCCGCTGGGCCCTTCCTGTCAAGCACCGCTCCGCTGGGCCCTTCCTGTCAAGCACCGCTCCGCTGGGGCCTTCCTCTCAAGCACCGCTCCGCTGGGCCCCGCCGTCTCTGCACCGCTCCGCTGGGCCCTTCCTCTCAAGCACCGCTCCGCTGGGGCCTTCCTCTCAAGCACCGCTCCGCTGGGCCCCGCCGTCTCTGCACCGCTCCGCTGGGGCCTTCCTCTCAAGCACCGCTCCGCTGGGCCCCGCCGTCTCTGCACCGGTCCGCTGGGCCCTTCCTCTCAAGCACCGCTCCGCTGGGCCCTTCCTGTCAAGCACCGCTCCTCTGGGGCCTTCCTCTCAAGCACCGCTCCGCTGGGCCCCACCGTCTCTGCACCGCTCCGCTGGGCCCTTCCTGTCAAGCACCGCTCCGCTGGGGCCTTCCTCTCAAGCACCGCTCTGCTGGGCCCCGCCGTCTCTGCACCGCTCCGCTGGGCCCTTCCTCTCAAGCACCGCTCCGCTGGGCCTCGCCGTCTCTGCACTGCTCCGCTGGGCCCTTCCTCTCAAGCACCGCTCCGCTGGGCCCCGCCGTCTCTGCACCGCTCTGCTGGGCCCTTCCTTTCAAGCACCGCTCCGCTGGGCCCCGCCGTCTCTGCACCGCTCCGCTGGGCCCTTCCTCTCAAGCACCGCTCCGCTGGGCCCCGCCGTCTTTGCACCGCTCCGCTGGGCCCTTCCTCTCAAGCACCGCTCCGCTGGGCCCCGCCGTCTCTGCACCGCTCCGCTGGGCCCTTCCTGTCAAGCACCGCTCCGCTGGCCCCTTCATCTCAAGCACCGCTCCGCTGGACCCTTCCTGTCAAGCACCGCTCCGCTGGGGCCTTCCTCTCAAGCACCGCTCCGCTGGGCCCCGCCGTCTCTGCACCGCTCCGCTGGGCCCTTCCTGTCAAGCACCGCTCCGCTGGGCCCTTCATCTCAAGCACCGCTCCACTGGGCCCTTCCTGTCAAGCACCGCTCCGCTGGGGCCTTCCTCTCAAGCACCGCTCCGCTGGGCCCCGCCGTCTCTGCACCGCTCCGCTGGGCCCTTCCTCTCAAGCACCGCTCCGCTGGGCCCCGCCGTCTCTGCACCACTCCGCTGGGGCCTTCCTGTCAAGCACCGCTCCGCTGGGCCCTTCATGTCAAGCACCGCTCCGCTGGGCCCTTCCTGTCAAGCACCGCTCCGCTGGGGCCTTCCTCTCAAGCACCGCTCCGCTGGGCCCCGCCGTCTCTGCACCGCTCCACTGGGGCCTTCCTCTGAAGCACCGCTCCGCTGGGCCCCGCCGTCTCTGCACCGCTCCGCTGGGCCCTTCCTCTCAAGCACCGCTCCGCTGGGCCCCGCCGTCTCTGCACCACTCCGCTGGGCCCTTCCTGTCAAGCACTGCTCCGCTGGGCCCTTCATGTCAAGCACCGCTTCGCTGGGCCCTTCCTGTTAAGCACCGCTCCGCTGGGGCCTTCCTCTCAAGCACCGCTCCACTGGGCCCTTCATGTCAAGCACCGCTTCGCTGGGCCCTTCCTGTTAAGCACCGCTCCGCTGGGGCCTTCCTCTCAAGCACCGCTCCGCTGGGCCCCGCCGTCTCTGCACCGCTTCGCTGGGCCCTTCCTCTCAAGCACCGCTCCGCTGGGCCCCGCCGTCTCTGCACCGCTCCGCTGGGCCCTTCCTGTCAAGCACTGCTCCGCTGGGGCCTTCCTCTCAAGCACCGCTCCGCTGGGCCCCGCCGTCTCTGCACCGCTCCGCTGGGGCCTTCCTCTCAAGCACCGCTCCGCTGGGCCCCGCCGTCTCTGCACCGCTCCGCTGGGCCCTTCCTCTCAAGCACCGCTCCGCTGGGCCCTTCCTGTCAAGAACCGCTCCTCTGGGGCCTTCCTCTCAAGCACCGCTCCGCTGGGCCCCACCGTCTCTGCACCGCTCCGCTGGGCCCTTCCTGTCAAGCACCGCTCCGCTGGGGCCTTCCTCTCAAGCACCGCTCCGCTGGGCCCCGCCGTCTCTGCACCGCTCCGCTGGGCCCTTCCTCTCAAGCACCGCTCCGCTGGGCCTCGCCGTCTCTGCACCGCTCTGCTGGGCCCTTCCTCTCAAGCACCGCTCCGCTGGGCCCCGCCGTCTCTGCACCGCTCCGCTGGGCCCTTCCTTTCAAGCACCGCTCCGCTGGGCCCCGCCGTCTCTGCACCGCTCCGCTGGGCCCTTCCTCTCAAGCACCGCTCCGCTGGGCCCCGCCGTCTTTGCACCGCTCCGCTGGGCCCTTCCTCTCAAGCACCGCTCCGCTGGGCCCCGCCGTCTCTGCACCGCTCCGCTGGGCCCTTCCTGTCAAGCACCGCTCCGCTGGCCCCTTCATCTCAAGCACCGCTCCGCTGGGCCCTTCCTGTCAAGCACCGCTCCGCTGGGGCCTTCCTCTCAAGCACCGCTCCGCTGGGCCCCGCCGTCTCTGCACCGCTCCGCTGGGCCCTTCCTGTCAAGCACCGCTCCGCTGGGCCCTTCATCTCAAGCACCGCTCCACTGGGCCCTTCCTGTCAAGCACCGCTCCGCTGGGGCCTTCCTCTCAAGCACCGCTCCGCTGGGCCCCGCCGTCTCTGCACCGCTCCGCTGGGCCCTTCCTCTCAAGCACCGCTCCGCTGGGCCCCGCCGTCTCTGCACCACTCTGCTGGGGTATTCCTGTCAAGCACCGCTCCGCTGGGCCCTTCATGTCAAGCACCGCTCCGCTGGGCCCTTCCTGTCAAGCACCGCTCCGCTGGGGCCTTCCTCTCAAGCACCGCTCCGCTGGGCCCCGCCGTCTCTGCACCGCTCCACTGGGGCCTTCCTCTGAAGCACCGCTCCGCTGGGCCCCGCCGTCTCTGCACCGCTCCGCTGGGCCCTTCCTCTCAAGCACCGCTCCGCTGGGCCCCGCCGTCTCTGCACCACTCCGCTGGGCCCTTCCTGTCAAGCACCGCTCCGCTGGGCCCTTCATGTCAAGCACCGCTTCGCTGGGCCCTTCCTGTTAAGCACCGCTCCGCTGGGGCCTTCCTCTCAAGCACCGCTCCACTGGGCCCTTCATGTCAAGCACCGCTTCGCTGGGCCCTTCCTGTTAAGCACCGCTCCGCTGGGGCCTTCCTCTCAAGCACCGCTCCGCTGGGCCCCGCCGTCTCTGCACCGCTTCGCTGGGCCCTTCCTCTCAAGCACCGCTCCGCTGGGCCCCGCCGTCTCTGCACCGCTCCGCTGGGCCCTTCCTCTCAAGCACCGCTCCGCTGGGGCCTTCCTCTCAAGCACCGCTCCGCTAGGCCCCGCCATCTCTGCACCGCTCCGCTGGGCCCTTCCTGTCAAGCACTGCTCCGCTGGGGCCTTCCTCTCAAGCACCGCTCCGCTGGGCCCCTCCGTCTCTGCACTGCTTTGCTGGGCCCTTCCTCTCAAGCACCGCTCCGCTGGGCCCCGCCGTCTCTGCACCGCTCCGCTGGGCCCTTCATCTCAAGCACCGCTCCGCTGGGCCCTTCCTGTCAAGCACCGCTCCGCTGGGGCCTTCCTCTCAAGCACTGCTCCGCTGGGCCCCGCCGTCTCTGCACCGCTCCGCTGGGCCCTTCCTGTCAAGCACCGCTCCGCTGGGGCCTTCCTCTCAAGCACCGCTCCGCTGGGCCCCGCCGTCTCTGCACCGCTCCGCTGGGCCCTTCCTCTCAAGCACCGCTCCGCTGGGCCTCGCCGTCTCTGCACCGCTCCGCTGGGCCCTTCCTCTCAACCACCGCTCCGCTGGGCCCCGCCGTCTCTGCACCGCTCCGCTGGGCCCTTCCTTTCAAGCACCGCTCCGCTGGGCCCCGCCGTCTCTGCACCGCTCCGCTGGGCCCTTCCTCTCAAGCACCGCTCCGCTGGGCCCCGCCGTCTTTGCACCGCTCCGCTGGGCCCTTCCTCTCAAGCACCGCTCCGCTGGACCCCGCCGTCTCTGCACCGCTCCGCTGGGCCCTTCCTGTCAAGCACCGCTCCGCTGGCCCCTTCATCTCAAGCACCGTTCCGCTGGGCCCTTCCTGTCAAGCATCGCTCCGCTGGGGCCTTCCTCTCAAGCACCGCTCCGCTGGACCCCGCCGTCTCTGCACCGCTCCGCTGGGCCCTTCATCTCAAGCACCGCTCCGCTGGGCCCTTCCTGTCAAGCACCGCTCCGCTGGGGCCTTCCTCTCAAGCACCGCTCCGCTGGGCCCCGCCGTCTCTGCACCGCTCCGCTGGGCCCTTCCTCTCAAGCACCGCTCCGCTGGGCCCCGCCGTCTCTGCACCACTCCGCTGGGCCCTTCCTGTCAAGCACCGCTCCGCTGGGCCCTTCATGTCAAGCACCGCTCCGCTGGGCCCTTCCTGTCAAGCACCGCTCTGCTGGGGCCTTCCTCTCAAGCACCGCTCCGCTGGGCCCCGCCGTCTCTGCACCGCTCCACTGGGGCCTTCCTCTCAAGCACCGCTCCGCTGGGCCCCGCCGTCTCTGCACCGCTCCGCTGGGCCCTTCCTCTCAAGCACCGCTCCGCTGGGCCCCGCCGTCTCTGCACCACTCCGCTGGGCCCTTCCTGTCAAGCACCGCTCCGCTGGGCCCTTCATGTCAAGCACCGCTTCGCTGGGCCCTTCCTGTTAAGCACCGCTCCGCTGGGGCCTTCCTCTCAAGCACCGCTCCGCTGGGCCCTTCATGTCAAGCACCGCTTTGCTGGGCCCTTCCTGTTAAGCACCGCTCCGCTGGGGCCTTCCTCTCAAGCACCGCTCCGCTGGGCCCTGCCGTCTCTGCACCGCTTCGCTGGGCCCTTCCTCTCAAGCACCGCTCCGCTGGGCCCCGCCGTCTCTGCACCGCTCCGCTGGGCCCTTCCTCTCAAGCACCGCTCCGATGGGGCCTTCCTCTCAAGCACCGCTCCGCTGGGCCCCGCCATCTCTGCACCGCTCCGCTGGGCCCTTCCTGTCAAGCACTGCTCCGCTGGGGCCTTCCTCTCAAGCACCGCTCCGCTGGGCCCCGCCGTCTCTGCACCGCTTCGCTGGGCCCTTCCTCTCAAGCACCGCTCCACTGGGCCCCGCCGTCTCTGCCCCGCTCCGCTGGGCTCTTCATCTCAAGCACCGCTCCGCTGGGCCCTTCCTGTCAAGCACCGCTCCACTGGGCCCCGCCGTCTCTGCCCCGCTCCGCTGGGCTCTTCATCTCAAGCACCGCTCCGCTGGGCCCTTCCTGTCAAGCACCGCTCCGCTGGGCCCTTCATGTCAAGCACCGCTTCGCTGGGCCCTTCCTGTTAAGCACCGCTCCGCTGGGGCCTTCCTCTCAAGCACCGCTCCACTGGGCCCTTCATGTCAAGCACCGCTTCGCTGGGCCCTTCCTGTTAAGCACCGCTCCGCTGGGGCCTTCCTCTCAAGCACCGCTCCGCTGGGCCCCGCCGTCTCTGCACCGCTTCGCTGGGCCCTTCCTCTCAAGCACCGCTCCGCTGGGCCCCGCCGTCTCTGCACCGCTCCGCTGGGCCCTTCCTCTCAAGCACCGCTCAGCTGGGGCCTTCCTCTCAAGCACCGCTCCGCTAGGCCCCGCCATCTCTGCACCGCTCCGCTGGGCCCTTCCTGTCAAGCACTGCTCCGCTGGGGCCTTCCTCTCAAGCACCGCTCCGCTGGGCCCCTCCGTCTCTGCACTGCTTTGCTGGGCCCTTCCTCTCAAGCACCGCTCCGCTGGGCCCCGCCGTCTCTGCACCGCTCCGCTGGGCCCTTCATCTCAAGCACCGCTCCGCTGGGCCCTTCCTGTCAAGCACCGCTCCGCTGGGGCCTTCCTCTCAAGCACTGCTCCGCTGGGCCCCGCCGTCTCTGCACCGCTCCGCTGGGCCCTTCCTGTCAAGCACCGCTCCGCTGGGGCCTTCCTCTCAAGCACCGCTCCGCTGGGCCCCGCCGTCTCTGCACCGCTCCGCTGGGCCCTTCCTCTCAAGCACCGCTCCGCTGGGCCTCGCCGTCTCTGCACCGCTCCGCTGGGCCCTTCCTCTCAACCACCGCTCCGCTGGGCCCCGCCGTCTCTGCACCGCTCCGCTGGGCCCTTCCTTTCAAGCACCGCTCCGCTGGGCCCCGCCGTCTCTGCACCGCTCCGCTGGGCCCTTCCTCTCAAGCACCGCTCCGCTGGGCCCCGCCGTCTTTGCACCGCTCCGCTGGGCCCTTCCTCTCAAGCACCGCTCCGCTGGACCCCGCCGTCTCTGCACCGCTCCGCTGGGCCCTTCCTGTCAAGCACCGCTCCGCTGGCCCCTTCATCTCAAGCACCGTTCCGCTGGGCCCTTCCTGTCAAGCATCGCTCCGCTGGGGCCTTCCTCTCAAGCACCGCTCCGCTGGACCCCGCCGTCTCTGCACCGCTCCGCTGGGCCCTTCATCTCAAGCACCGCTCCGCTGGGCCCTTCCTGTCAAGCACCGCTCCGCTGGGGCCTTCCTCTCAAGCACCGCTCCGCTGGGCCCCGCCGTCTCTGCACCGCTCCGCTGGGCCCTTCCTCTCAAGCACCGCTCCGCTGGGCCCCGCCGTCTCTGCACCACTCCGCTGGGCCCTTCCTGTCAAGCACCGCTCCGCTGGGCCCTTCATGTCAAGCACCGCTCCGCTGGGCCCTTCCTGTCAAGCACCGCTCTGCTGGGGCCTTCCTCTCAAGCACCGCTCCGCTGGGCCCCGCCGTCTCTGCACCGCTCCACTGGGGCCTTCCTCTCAAGCACCGCTCCGCTGGGCCCCGCCGTCTCTGCACCGCTCCGCTGGGCCCTTCCTCTCAAGCACCGCTCCGCTGGGCCCCGCCGTCTCTGCACCACTCCGCTGGGCCCTTCCTGTCAAGCACCGCTCCGCTGGGCCCTTCATGTCAAGCACCGCTTCGCTGGGCCCTTCCTGTTAAGCACCGCTCCGCTGGGGCCTTCCTCTCAAGCACCGCTCCGCTGGGCCCTTCATGTCAAGCACCGCTTTGCTGGGCCCTTCCTGTTAAGCACCGCTCCGCTGGGGCCTTCCTCTCAAGCACCGCTCCGCTGGGCCCTGCCGTCTCTGCACCGCTTCGCTGGGCCCTTCCTCTCAAGCACCGCTCCGCTGGGCCCCGCCGTCTCTGCACCGCTCCGCTGGGCCCTTCCTCTCAAGCACCGCTCCGATGGGGCCTTCCTCTCAAGCACCGCTCCGCTGGGCCCCGCCATCTCTGCACCGCTCCGCTGGGCCCTTCCTGTCAAGCACTGCTCCGCTGGGGCCTTCCTCTCAAGCACCGCTCCGCTGGGCCCCGCCGTCTCTGCACCGCTTCGCTGGGCCCTTCCTCTCAAGCACCGCTCCACTGGGCCCCGCCGTCTCTGCCCCGCTCCGCTGGGCTCTTCATCTCAAGCACCGCTCCGCTGGGCCCTTCCTGTCAAGCACCGCTCCGCTGGGGCCTTCCTCTCAAGCACCGCTCCGCTGGGCCCCGCCGTCTCTGCACCGCTCTGCTGGGCCCTTCCTGTCAAGCACCGCTCCGCTGGGGCCTTCCTCTCAAGCACCGCTCTGCTGGGCCCCGCCGTCTCTGCACCGCTCCGCTGGGCCCTTCCTCTCAAGCACCGCTCCGCTGGGCCTCGCCATCTCTGCACCGCTCCGCTGGGCCCTTCCTCTCAAGCACCGCTCCGCTGGGCCCCGCCGTCTCTGCACCGCTCCGCTGGGCCCTTCCTTTCAAGCACCGCTCCGCTGGGCCCCGCCGTCTCTGCACCGCTCCGCTGGGCCCTTCCTCTCAAGCACCGCTCCGCTGGGCCCCGCCGTCTTTGCACCGCTCCGCTGGGCCCTTCCTCTCAAGCACCGGTCCGCTGGGCCCCGCCGTCTCTGCACCGCTCCGCTGGGCCCTTCCTGTCAAGCACCGCTCCGCTGGCCCCTTCATGTCAAGCACCGCTCCGCTGGGCCCTTCCTGTCAAGCACCGCTCCGCTGGGCCCTTCATCTCAAGCACCGCTCCGCTGGGCCCTTCCTGTCAAGCACCGCTCCGCTGGGGCCTTCCTCTCAAGCACCGCTCCGCTGGGCCCCGCCGTCTCTGCACCGCTCCGCTGGGCCCTTCCTCTCAAGCACCGCTCCGCTGGGCCCCGCCGTCTCTGCACCACTCCGCTGGGCCCTTCCTGTCAAGCACCGCTCCGCTGGGCCCTTCATGTCAAGCACCGCTCCGCTGGGCCCTTCCTGTCAAGCACCGCTCCGCTGGGGCCTTCCTCTCAAGCACTGCTCCGCTGGGCCCCGCCGTCTCTGCACCGCTCCACTGGGGCCTTCCTCTCAAGCACCGCTCCGCTGGGCCCGCCGTCTCTGCACCACTCCGCTGGGCCCTTCCTCTCAAGCACCGCTCCGCTGGGCCCCGCCGTCTCTGCACCACTCCGCTGGGCCCTTCCTGTCAATCACCGCTCCGCTGGGCCCTTCATGTCAAGCACCGCTTCGCTGGGCCCTTCCTGTTAAGCACCACTCCGCTGGGGCCTTCCTCTCAAGCACCGCTCCGCTGGGCCCCGCCGTCTCTGCACCGCTCCGCTGGGGCCTTCCTCTCAAGCACCGCTCCGCTGGGCCCCGCCGTCTCTGCACCGCTCCGCTGGGCCCTTCCTGTCAAGCACCGCTCCGCTGGGCCCTTCATCTCAAGCACCGCTCTGCTGGGCCCTTCCTGTCAAGCACCGCTCCGCTGGGCCCTTCATCTCAAGCACCGCTCCGCTGGGCCCTTCCTGTCAAGCACCGCTCCGCTGGGCCCTTCATCTCAAGCACCGCTCCGCTGGGGCCTTCATCTCAAGCACCGCTGGCCCATTGGCAGGGCCGGATCTGTGTCAGGCAGGGCTTCATGAAGCACGCTGGGCACCATACCTCCTCCATAACCAGTGGAGTCTGTAATCCACCAGATGGCTTTGCACTCCCCAGGATGGTACAGTGGGCAATCCACCCACTGAAAAGACTTGTGAGACTGTGGCTTTGCATTCCCCAGGATGGTACAGTGGGCAATCCACCCACTGTAGAGACTTGTGAGACTGTGGCTTTGCACTCCCCAGGATGGTACAGTGGGCAATCCACCCACTGTAGAGACTTGTAAGACTGTGGCTTTGCACTCCCCAGGATGGTACAGTGGGCATGGAGGCCCCTCGTGGATCTGGCGTCGTGGACTCATGTGGCTGAGGTGCCCCCCCTTCCCTTCCCCCTGAGGTGCCTGTGGTTTTATTATCTGATGCCCCAGCAGTGTTCTCTCCAATGGAATCGGGTTTCGTGTGTTGGCTTTGCCGATGTGTTTATGCACATTGGCCCACGGACAATGGCATGTAGCCAATATGTGCCGGACTTTTGGACTATGTTCATATTCTTCATGTTGTAATTTATTTGTTTTAATAATCTAATATTTCACTTCAGTTCAAATATGCTTTAATATACTTCTATTTTAATGATCATTTTATTTTGTCTTTGAATTATTCCGGGGGGTTTGGGGGGTGTAAATCTGACTTGTTGTTCTGCATTGGTGTGTGGGGATTTGGGGGGGGTGTGGGGGGGTCGCGTATGTGTGTGCCCGTAATCTTTTCTCCTCCCCCCTCCCCTGTGTCGTAGGTGCAGTACTCACCGTTGTCTCCTGCGGCGGCGTTCGTGCTCCTGGTAGAGGAGCAGGTAGACAATCGCTGGTAGGATGTTTAATTCGGGTTCCATGCTGTCCAGATTCCTCGTGGAGTGTATAGAGGTGAGCGTTTTCCCGTTCGTGATCTGTTTCCGCCGTGTTTTTATCGGCGGGGCTCCCGCCCCGGAAAAGGTGGCGGATTGGTGGGTCGTGATACGGTGGGCGGTACATTGTCTGCCGCCTGTCGGTTGGCGGTGACCGCCGCACTGTTTGTTTGCCCCGACGTGGCGGTCGGAGTGTTAAAGTGGCGGGCTGTGTTGGCGGTTCCCGCCAGGGTCAGAATTCAATTTTTTTGACCGCCTGCCTGTTGGCGGGTTGGCCGCCGCTTTAACACCGACCGCCAGGGTCGAAATGACCCCCTAAGTTTGAACGTAGAAAGTTGACCGGGACCTCCCAGCCAGCGTATCCGAGGAGGGCTCCAAGGACGTTGGATCAAGATCCATGTTTACCCCGGTCGAAGGATTTTCACCTTGAAAAAACGACTAAGTACGAAGGTAAAAATCTCCACCGAGGACTCCTGTGACGCGTACCTGGAGAAGAGTTCCAGGAGGTCGGATTGGACTGGCAGGTTCGTTCCGCTGAAGAAAATCTTCAGAAAAACGACTAAGTGCGAAGGTAAACTTTTGACCGAGGCCTCCCGCGGGCTGGAGCCGAGCCGGGCTCCATCATGGTCGGCCTTAAACTTTGACTTTGCCCCAGTCGAGGTGCGACCAGATGACTAGATTGGCGCTTTTTGTTTCTAGGCGCTAGAAGACTATCATTCTTTAAAAATTCATATCTCCGGTTCCCCTTATCCGTTTTTATTTGTTTTGGTGTCATTTTAAAGATAAAAATATAATCTATTGTTATAAATTGATTTTGGATTTTTAAACTGTTTCCTGTGTTTTATTTAATTACTGTTTTGTGATATTTGAATGCTTTACACTCTGTCTCCTAAGTTAAGCCTTGTCGCTCGTTGCCAAGCCACCAAGGGTTGAGCTGGGTTTAATTTACTGAGACCTAACTGGACCTAGGTGAAGGTTAGTGGCCTATTGGTAAGTGTAGGTACCTACCTGCCCTTACCAATAACCCATTTTCCAACATCTGGCAAATCCCTTCCTTCCATGGTCTGGAGGTCTGTACCTGTGTTGATACGCTAGATCTGGAAAGAAAAATTCTTCTCTGGTGTTATGGTTCATAAACCACCCAAGCACGCAGGTGAGACACCACCTCCTTTTCTCACCTCACGAGGACACGGATCTTTGGACTTGGTGATGAGCTTAATAGTCAGATTCATTCAATCACAAATCAATTACATTATCCATAAACAATTCTAAACACCATGAAAAAGTTTACCACTAAATCAAACTCTAAGCTGAATAAAGTTGTAAAGCTTTATTAGAATCCCAAAATCAATGTCACATATATGGAGCGCAAAACTAAGTTATAAACATACATGAAAAACGTAGACTGGCCGACACATCTAAAAAAGTTTAACCTGATAAACATCAATGCTGTTAGACACTTCAAAAGGATAGTATAGATTAACAATAACACAATATGCACATTATTGTTAGAATTCAAAACAGATGATGGTGACATCAGTAAATCATCAAAATACAATTTAGCATTTAATTTCAGGTTTCGGGGCTGGGCCATTCCTGTCATTAACATGAATTTGGAGTTGTATGTACGGGAACGGGCTAACACATGTGGAAAAAAGCAAGAATAAAAGAAAGACAAAAATAATTTGAAAAACATCTACCTAGGACCGCTCACTATAAAAATTACGCTGGTGTAAGTAACCACATTTAGTTGTACCTCTCCTCATGGCACAGCATGCAGTGATGAATCATCAAGCAAGACGGGCACTTTCTTTCAGTATCAGTTGACAGCAGCATCAGGACAGTGCAAAACACGAGCTACACATAGGACAATTCAGCAGTTCAGAATTAGTTTGGCTTATTAGTACTAAACCACATAACAAAAATAGGACAATGAGACTAAGACGAGAAAACTCATCTAGGGATATAGGGCCAGAAGTATCAAAGACCCATTTTGCATTTCTTAAATAGCGAATTTTAAGAAATCGCTATTTGAGAAATGCAAAATGGGATGTAAGAAAATAGCGAATCCCTAATAGCAATTTCCTGGAATTCGCAATTGCTATTAGGGAATCACTATTATGGAATGGGACTCCATTCCTATGGAGGCCCATAGGTGCAAATTGTTTTGCATTTCCTAATTTGCAAATTCCTGTTAGGAATTCGCAACTTAGATAATGCAAATCAAAGGGTGCTGGGGGCCTCGGGCCCCCTTTGATGCAGCACCCCCAAAGAAATTGTGCATCCCTAGGGGCATGTGTGCGCTACATGGCACTTTTTAAAATGCATTCTTAATGCTTTCTTAAAAATTGCACATGGTTACCACCAATTTTGAATTTGTGGTAATTGCATTTCCTAAATGCCCAGTTCGCATTTAGGAAAATGCATGATACATGTGCATTGGTAATCGCAAATAGGTATTCCCTATTTGCGATTACCTAATTTTTACCTAATTAGGGATTCGCTATTTTAGCGATTCCTTAAATTTCACTGCGAATGCCTTTCATAAATTCAGAAAGGCTATTTTGCATTTGGAAACAGTGGAATTTTGCAATTCGCACCATTTGCGAATGCAAAATTGTTTGATACATCTTGCCCATAGAGAATAGGGGTTAACAGCAGACTTAAGCAAACTCTGATAGATTTCTGAACAGCATCAAAGTAGGGAACAGGACAAACTGAACTCCAGTTCAAAGTTTCTCAGTAATTAAAATACGCACAATCAATTCATTGGTCGTTCATGCGTGTGCACTTCGGACATCAGATTCAGCATCCAGTGGCTGCTGATGGCACCACCAATTCTGCTACTTTTCCAAATGTTTATTGTTTAATCCTATGTCTTCACACATTTCCGGCACAATATTACATTCTCTCATTATTTGTTACTTGAGATCCTTTCTCGACACTACACATTTCCTGTCTTGTTCGACAGCTAGAACAAATAATTCTATATTGTTGTTTCTAGAACATGTTTCTTGCCTTTAATGCAATAGGACATTAAACATCACATTAACAGCCTAGGAAAATAAATCAGGTCAGAGGGGACAGAATAAACAAGTGATTTTTCATTTCTGCTAGAAGATGAACTTTTCAGGCCTACTCAAGCAAAGAAGCCCTAATACACATTAATGTAATCAATGCATTAGTAAACCTCTTATGTACCTATTGTGTACCTTACAATTCATACTTACAAAGCAAATTATTTAATGGCAATGATTATTTATGACATGTTAGAACAAATGTTTGAACATGCATTTATTTTTCTGTACACACTGTAACTCATGTTAATTTAAATCAATCTAAATATCTTTTGTTCAGATTTGTTTAGTACTTTTAATTTTGATCTACATTTTATTAAAACACTCTTTAATGTTAACTCATTTCAATACTGCATTTAATAAAATGCAAAACTCTCTTGTTAAAACGTTGTGCACAATACGAATGGTGGCCACATGGTTCCCCATAATTCAAACAGGCGCATTTTACAACTCATGCTATTTTCTCTGTTAGGCCTTTAAATGCAGATTAAGTAGTCACAATATGCTTAATTCTATGCCACTAATTTATTAATAACATTTGATGTCTCTCACTTCATTTACTCAGTATGAATCAATCATTTATGATTACCAAAAGTTCAGACATATTGACAGCCTATGTGCTGCACACTGTAATAACATTTTTTATTTTGACAAGACACTTATATGTATGTGTTTATGTGGAATGTGTTGACAAGTACCTTGGAACATCATTGTATGGTTCACATGGTCTGACATATCTAAATATGAAACTAAAATCAGCCAACAATGACTCAGTGATGGGTGATTTTATTGTGAAGCTACGACTAATAGAAAATATACGTGAAAAGAATCAACAACAAACAAAATGTGAAGGGGTCAGACACGGTGAATACAATCATTGAAGTAGATGACACACCATTGGAAGTCCAGAGTACTCCTCCTATTGGAAATGGAATGTGGTTCAGGATCAGCCCACATAGTGAATGAGTAACACACAAAGGAGGACCTTGATTAAAAGGGATATTGCTGGCAGTGGTGGGTGTCTTGCCATCTGCACCTCCTGGATTCTTTGCTGGAAGTCCCCACTTGTGGGGGTGGGATCAGCTGCTGCAGAATCAGTGGTGTCTATGCCTGGCTGTATCTCTGGCATTGCCTCCCTTCCTGTGGATGGCACTGATGTAGATGGGCATGCTATTGATGAGCCAATGGAAGGGGAAGACTGGTTTTGAAAAGCCCTGCTCAGGTTTGTGTGCATGTCTATCAGTACCCCTGTTAGGGAGGACATGTTCGAATTGAGGCCCTCCATCTGTTCACGCATGTCTCTATGTATGTCCCACTGTAGCTGCTTGATTTCCCAGAGTTCGGTCGACACCTGGTCCATCACGCCTTGGGACTCCTGATAGACCCCGAAGATGTAGCTGATGGTGTCCTGGCCAAGAGCAGCTCCAGTGGTCTCACCCTGCCAGCCCACAGCATCACTCTCACACATCCTATCCCGACGAGGTTGTGCCCTTGGCACAGGGTGCCCTCTCCAACTGGGTCCTGGAGCCTCAGTGTCCGAAGTGTTGAGCTACAACTCAAGATCTAAGACTGGGGGATACAAGATGTTGGAAACTGTGCTAGGTACACAGCTTCGGGAGTGAAATGTTTCCTATGATGTCCAAGCAACAGGGCTGAGATGTGACATTGTGGGCACAGTGAGACTCACTGTTGCCATCTGACCAGGTTGCCCAGATGAGCTAGATCCTTCCTGCATGTCTACAAGTCCAGGAGTGTTGTCGTCGCTGAGGGCTTCATCCAGGGGGCTAGTGGTAGTCTGTTCTGTGGCCTCAGTGTGCCCAGCGGCAGATCCACCTGTTGATGAAAACCATATATTGTTATTCCTCCAAAGGTTTTGTATTATAGTAAGCAGGGACTCTGGACAAAGTTGTAGGTAATTTAATTGTACCAAGTAACCATGGTACTGGGTGATTTGACATGACATGTGTGGAGCCTGCCAAACCTGTTTGACTCAAGCAGCTTATGAGATGTGCAGATCAGTTGCACCTGAGAAGATAGTCTGAAAATGACATCTTACCACCAGTGCAGCCAATGCAGTGGAGAGGCAGCATATGGCTTGGACCATCTGGAGGCCTAATTGAGAGGGATGGAGGTAAACTCAGGACTTTGTTGTATATGTGACTGGAGTCATCATGTGCACAGTGATGTGTCAATGTGTCTGCTGCCAATACTAATCTGGTAATGCAGCTTGAGGCCTTAGGAATACTTGTTGTACACACTGGGTAAAGTGTAATTCCTGTTCTCAATAGTTTCATCTTGGGTTGGCAAGTAAAGCTGGACATAGGTAGACAGACATGTGTCTGAGTTGAGCATGATCTGTATCTTGGTCCGGCCCATGACAGTAAACTTCAATTGAGAGTTAACAAACAAGGGCATTTGTTCAAGTGAACACTAAGCTGGTGTTTGGAGTTACTGAAACAGGGAGTCTTGGGAGTTGCAGTCAGATCACTCCCTCTACTACACACTTTATACAAATTGCATCCTCCCAGGTGAGTACACTTCATTTGAGAGTTAAGACACAGGGGTATCTGGACAAGCAAACACTGGGCTGGTGTTTGCAGTTAGAGAATCATGGCCTCTTGGGAGTTGCAGGCAGATCACATCCTCTACAACACACACTATACAAATGGTATCATCCCTGCTGAGTACACTTCAATTTGAGAACTAAGACACAGGGGGCATATTTAAAAGCCCCTAGTGCCACCTTAGCACTGCCATAGAATCATTTTTTTGACACTAAGGCGGTGCTAAAGTAGCTTTTTCCCGACCCTTTTTTATAAAGTGACGCAATGCATGAATTGCGCCACTTAGTAAACCCTGTGCCATTTTTGTCTGCGCCAGGTATAATGTATGCAATGGGGGGTTCCAGAGCTGGGAGTCCTGCAAAAATGGCGCAGTAAAATGTAACAGATTTCTCTGCGCCATTTTGGACGTAATTTTTAATGCCTGCTTATGGCAGGCATTAAGATGACGCTCTCATAGAAACCTATGGGCCTCCTTGCAGTTTGCTACACTAGCATCAAAAAATTTTCCTAGTGTAGCAAAGCACCACAATAGCATCAAAAAATGTAATGCCATTTTGTTAATGACCACCATGGTGCACCGTATTATAAATACGGTGCAACCATGGTGTTGTTAGGTTCCCGTAAGGGGGAGGGGAGTCGCAGAAAAAGTGGAGCATCAGATCTGATGCACACATTTTTCAAAAAATATGGGCTAGGGGTATTTGAACAAATCAACACTGGGCTGGTATCTGGAGTTTCTGAAACAGGGCGTCCTGGGAGTTGCAGTGCGTCACTCCCTCTACTACACACACTATACAAATGGTACCCTCCCAGGTGTGTACGTTTCGAATGAGAGTTAAAACACAGGGGTATTTGAACAAGTGAACACTGAGCTAGAGTTTGGAGTTAGAGAAACAGGGCCTCCTGGGAGTTGCAGTCAGATCACTCCCTCTACCATACACACTCTGCAAATGGTATCCTCTATTGTGAGTACACTTCAATTGAGAGTTATGACACAGAGGTATTTGGAAGAGTGAACACTAGGCTGGTATTTGGAGTTACTGAAACAGGGCCTCCTGAGAGTTGCAGTCAGGTCACTCCCTCTACTACACACACTATACAAATGATATCCTCCCATGTGAGTACATCTTTTGTGGGAGTTCACTAACAGATGCATTGGGCCAATTAGATACTGGGGTGGTGTTTGGAGTTAGAGAGGCAGGGCCTACTGACAGCTGCAGTCAGGTCACTCTCTCTACTACACACACTATACAAATAGTTTCCTCCTAGGTGACTACACCTCATGTGGGAGTTCACTAAAAGATGTATTGGACCAAATGGATACAGCGCTGGTGTTTGGAGTTAGAAACCAGGATCTCCTGGGAGTTGCAATCAGGTCACTCACTCTACTCCCCAACACTTGACAAATGTTTGGTATTACGTGTCTATCTGCAGGTTGCATTTAGGTGTGACCATACATTTACATTTTGGGACATACCATGAATCCTGGAATGTGTGTACAGACACCATTTGGACATATGACATGTGATGGGCCTTGGTGGCTGTGATGTTGGATCCAATTATACCTATTGACAGTGTTAAATCGCAGATACTCTGGGAATTGAATGTTGGTGAGGTATGTCATGAACAAGACAGTGGCAAAAGCTGAGCTGTGAGCATGCATGACATAGCATTTTTGTGCCAGTTTTTGTATTGTTTCTTAGCTGACTCTACTCCCCCAGGTATTCCTGTCAAACCTGCAGGATGCAGGATGGTCAACACCATCCCCTCCCAGGAAAATAATCTTAACGGAGTACTGGGAGGACCACAGCCAGTCTTCTTAGCCTCCAACTGGTGCCTGGAGACCAGGAAACGGACCTTGCCACTGAGATCATTCCACCTCTTCCTAATGTCCTTCTTTGTGCAAAGGGTGGTGCCTACAGCATTAACTCTATTGAATATCCTTTCTCACGTTTCCATGTTCCTACTGAGAGGAATGTGTTGGACTTGGGCTCCAAACAATTGTGGCTCTACTCTAATGATTTAATCCACCATGACTTAACTCATCCTCTGAAAATCGTGGGGTGTTGCAAGTGACATGACTGAAAATTAAAGGGGGTGACAGTGACCAACTAAACAAGACAAGTGAATATGGGGAAAACCAAATTAGACGATTTGTGTGAAAGGTGTAAAATGGGTTGGAGATAAAGGGCTGCCTTATGGAAACAAAAATGAAAAACATTATGTGTGGGTTGTCGTGCTGTGATGCAGTGGAAATGCAAAGGAATGTGGTCTGTACAGCGGTGTGTTTTATAGTGTCCTTTGCAGGTGTGTCCACTGGGCCAATTTGTGTCAGCAGTTTTGTTTTTGAGTTCATCCAATGTGCACTTGTCTGTTACTTTGCTGGACCGCAGTAGTTGACTGCCATTGGCTGACCACCTCGAGGAGACTGCTGCTGCGACTGTGTGCTTGTAATAGGCTCAGTGGTTGGCCGCAGGTCTGATGGGACTGGGGGTCGGACTGTCTACATTCAAACCACTGCGCCACTGGCAGTCTGCCTTTTTTGTTTGGTGGACAGCCATCCTCCCTGTATAAATCACAATCCAGCAGTCTGGGGACTGCTGGCATAGGGGTCTTTTTGGTACCTCCAACATGGCGGTCTGGCGGTCTGAACACCAAACTTGTAATCAGGCACTAAGACTATCAAACCTGATTTTAATCCTGCCAGAAGGAATCATCAAATACATCAAATAGATTGGGTATCCAATCTAGGCATTGTCTGTTACTTTGCTGGACCGCAGTAGTTGACTGCCATTGGCTGACCACCTCGAGGAGACTGCTGCTGCGACTGTGTGCTTGTAATAGGCTCAGTGGTTGGCCGCAGGTCTGATGGCACTGGGGGTCGGACTGTCTACATTCAAACCACTGCGCCACTGGCAGTCTGCCTTTTCTGTTTGGTGGACAGCCATCCTCCCTGTATAAATCGCAATCCAGCAGTCTGGGGACCGCTGGCGTAGGGGTCTTTTTGGTACCTCCAACATGGCGGTCTGGCGGTCTGAACACCAAACTTGTAATCAGGCACTAAGACTATCAAACCTGATTTTAATCCTGCCAGAGGAATCATCAAATACATCAAATAGATTGGGTATCCAATCTAGGCATCTGATCCCTAAGTATAAAATATTGATTCTCCATCCTAGCACTACCATGTCATGTACAATATTATGTATGCTGTTGTAGGTGCCCAATGATTAAGCATGACTTAACAAGTGGGTTAGGGCATTTATTAAAACAAATGTGCGATTATACTAGAGGGAAAAAACCCACAATACTTCATCAATCTTTTTGTGTTTTGTAACAAACATAAATTATAGTTTGGGAAATCAGTGATACAAATGTGTCAGCTTTATGTAGCACAAAACCCTATGAGTACATACACACACTTATTTTTTCTATACCTAAATGTCTAAAAGTACTAACCCCAACTTTTTTTCTGCCAGCATAAGCCCACATTTATTCATCCAATTCCCTCCATGTGACTCCCCGTTTCAAATCATTCATTTGACTTTTCAATCTGGAGCTCCTGCTCTTCAAGAGAGAAACTCAGTGGTTCAAGATAGTAGTGTGCTTCAAACTTTACAATCCATCTGACTTAGAACAGAATCATGTATTACCATGTTTGGCCTCTTTTTTATTCTTTGGCGCCTTCTGTTATTTTTGCAATATCTGGTTACAATATTCTTTACCAGTACCTGATTTATTTTAATACATGAACATCTTTTTATTATCTTGGTTTTTGGACCTTTACATACTTTATATTTTACTTTCATTGTTGGTTATTGTTTGGGTAGGTGTTGGCACATACCATACACATTTTTCTGGGAACACCTTGCTGCTTGAACAAACCACCAATAGTTTGCAAAGCAGGCCTTATAAAAACAACTTACTGTGAGAGCTCAGTCAAAGTTCACTTTGTGACTGTGCCTTCTCTATTCGTGTCTTAATGTTCCTTTTTCCTAAGGAAAAGAGTATTTATAACAAAGAAACAAAGAACATAAATGGAATAAAACTGTGACCCTTCAATTAAAACCGATAGGTACAATATCATGCATCCTCTCCCTTATTGTCTCGTTCGGTTATGTAAAGTAGAGGGGGTTATAATCAGACGCTCTCCACCTTAAGAGTTCATTGGCTCTCCATTGGTGCATGTCAGTATATTTTGAATGGGGTATTTAATTTTGGGCATGCAAAAGCCAAAACCATGTATATTGATGTGATGAATCAAAAGAACTAGCTTTACATTATACCTTGATAAGTTACTGGGCAAGGCCTTGATTGAGAGGTGTGTACCTAATAGCAGAAAGTCTCTAACAAAAGGCTAATGGAGAAAAGGCGTGTGTGCCCTTTATGTTTGTTAGAAAAATTAGAAAAATTCCTTTACAATCAAATGTCTTGAAACACCATCAAAAATCATTTACAACGTAGATTTAGCAATTCAATATCTCTCAAAATTAGGCAAATTGTCTCAGTGAGCTTCTGCATTTTTCAATAAATAATATAGTACTTCCTTCTTTACTCATGATATCTACACATTCAGAACAGTAGCCTCACATTTCTTCAAATTTCCTATTCTTTCCCAAATATTTACAATTTATCCGGTGTCAGACTGACCCACATGGGAATCAGCAAGTGCCCTATGGGCTGGTATGACAGATCAGTGTATGGGCTGTTTTTTCTTTTTTTTAGCAGTTTGTGGGCCTATTTTATGGTTAGGTGGGCAAGTTTTACAGTTAATTTCCCCGATATTACCAGAAAAATTGCCTGCAGCAAACACAAATGCATGCAGTCTTCCACACCTTGCACAACACATATACAACATGGCTTTTGATTCTTTTGATGTTCAAAACTGGCCTGATTTGTTAAATGTGGGTCACTTTACTAGCTACCAGGTTCTCTAACTCCACTTTTATTTTGGTAGAAACTTGCACTCCAAAAGGTCCAACACTCTCTTGTAATTTATCAATGTCCTATTTTATAGAGTTACGGACTACCAAAGAGGTGTGGACCCCTTTTATTTTGGTGCCAGTGCCTATTTTTGTCCCAGTGCGATCCTCAGTATATCTCTTCATAATTCTCCACATTTTTCATTTTTTTGCCCAGTCTGTTTTCGTGAGTGGTACTGCAGATTGCAACTTTGCGCAATCAAAAGTCCTACCAGCAGTGAACCAATGAAAACCAGGTTGTCTAAACAGTCCTGCATCATTCAATTCACTGGGAGTTAGCAGAGCTATCACGGATACCTTTCCAAAGCTCCACTCTCTTTCTTTTTTAATTGCTCATACTTTCATTGCCAGAAAGCCTCCAACATATGGCATTCCCATACAACATTCTTCCTGCCCCTATAAAAGCAGATCACTTTGTGCATAGGGCGGAATAGTGTTCAGATATCTCAGGGAGCCGTTTCAGATGATAGTACAAAGTGTACAGTAAACAGTTTCGCATCTTTCGGAGGTTATAGCTCAAAAATGTAGTGCAGCTCATTGATTAATTTACCGCTTTTGCTATTATGACATCTGAGGCTCAGTTCATCTGAACAGTCACTTTGAATATACTGACTATCAATGTTTGAAATGCCATTCAATTTCCCACAGATAAAAATTTTGCACATCATCAGCAACTTGAGTTTATATTGTTGCAACAAAAGAAATAACTGCATAGGCGGGCTTTGTGCCATGTCAGATTCCAATTCTATTTCACTGGTCCCCAATTTCTGGTTTGCACAAGACCTTTCCTTACCCTTACAAACACCTTTTAGACCAACTTCCTTAGCACCGTCCTCAAGTCTGGCCTGTCAGTATAAACCTATCGCTGCTTGACTGTACAATGCAACGGTGGACAAGCTAAGACTTCACCTAAGACAAACATGGATACTCTCAACTGGTAAAGAAGCGCTGGGGCATTGCCCCCCTTGCCGCAAAAGCCACCACAAAACAGGTACACGTCACCTAACATTTGATTTTGGAATTAAAATGTATATGCATATGCATTCATGAACCTTTTAGAGTTACAATGCTGCAACTCTCTCTACTGGTGTCAGGTAGGGTATTGCCATTCATGTGCATCTTAAGTGAGCTGCGCATGTCAGGCTGGCAGCATGTTGCCTTTGACCAAGTTGACATGCGCACTTCAGGCCTTACCAATTCGCTCTGTGCCAGGGGGCTGAGGGAAGCACAAACCCAGCCCCCAGGTCTCTCCTGGAGCACTCTGTTCACCTGCTCATGCAAATCCTGGTCCTCTTTTCAGGCCAAGTGCATGGGCAGGGCAGGGGCCCCCAGGGGTGCCCGTGCACCCCTTCCGCCAGCCTTTCCCTGGCAGGGAAACCCGCCAGGGAAACGCTGGAGGCTAAGGGATCATGATCCGATGGGCAGCACCGCTGCCCTGTTGGATAATGATACCGACCGCCGCCAGGCTGCCTGACGGAGGCAGCCTGGCAGTGAGTGAGGGCCACCTATGGCGGCCCTCCATGGGTACATTATGTGGCCTTGTGGCCCGCAATGCCGGCTGGCGGGTTTTCCCGCTACTGCCGGCATGGCGGGCCACACGGCCAACATCATAATGACCACCTAAGTCTTGGTAGCATTGTGGAGGATGTACCATATCAAAGGCAGAAGACAGGTCTGATACCAGGAGGGCATTAACTTCCTTTGTTTTAATAGTTTAATAGCGGTCTTGAGATCATCATAGGTGGCAATCATGGCAGATTTACTGTTTATTCCAGAGTGGAATCCTGGATGGTGGTAAAAAGGAAGTTGTTTTCTTTGAGGAAGTGATGTTGCTCTATGATCACAGTGGGTGATTGATTGATTTATTTATACAGCACTTGTACACCCCCTTTGTGGGTTCATGGCACTTTGTTGCAAGACCAAATTAGTAAAATTTGTGACAAAAAGACCTGATTCAGGAAACACCTTCATACAAATCCAGCCTCCTAGCAGAACAAATAGCTGTTTAGGGGTTTTCCTGAAGGCAGATATTTCTCTTTGATACTCATTTGTCCTGCCCTCCTTTCGACCGTGGCATTTCATCGTCTCCAATGGCAACAGGAAGACAAAACGGTCCACGTTCACATGCTCTTAACATGAACTTTTCTGGAAAAACCACGGACTGACCATTTGTTATGGTGTAAGAAAAGCTGCTTTATTGAAACAGGTGCACATCACAACCTTAGCTGGGGAAAACCGCCTAACAAAACTATAAACCTCTCTATACATCAAGTGAGCTATCCAATCATCTTCCTCCCCTATGATCACAACCACATACCCCACCCCCACAAATAATTAGTTTTGCATTGAAATGTATTTCAAAAGTTCTCAAATTTAACTTTCCCAAAAGGCCTATAACTGCTTGAAACAACCTCTGGGCAACCAAATTTCCTCAACTCAATCTTGAACTTCCTGTCTACCCCCTCTTCTCTCATGGTTCACTAAATGCTAATGCCAAACAAACTTCAGTAAACTCATGCAAAACTTTCCAGGCCACCGCCACCAGAAAAAGGGGCCCTGTTCACTTTTTCTGCCCGCCCCACCCCAGCTGCTTCTCTAGCTCCCCTTCCACTTATCACCTGATACTAAGCACCCAGGCTAGCGCTTCTCTCAATTCCACTTAATACAACTTCAATCCTACCTGCAACAGATGAACCCCTTTTATATTGGGCTATTTGTGATAGCTGATAGTGAAGCACAAATACACAAAATGGCAGTCAATTACTGCACCACCCTTTCAAACTGTCCGGAGGACAGGCTTCCTTGCTGTCGACCGCCCCCAAAACTTCCCTTTTGACAGAAACCTTCCTTAAGGGGGAAATGGGCATTCCTTCATTGGAACTCCTGTCACAACATGTATTCATGCCAGAGATATGGCAGTCTCTCTCTGTTCCTCCCCCCAACTTCCTCACAGCCTGCAGCGTACAATTTATGTGCATTAGTTGGAGCATAATCCAATTAAGTTTGATGACGTGTCAATCATTAAAAACATCTGGGGGGGGCGTAAAATACAATATCTATTTATTCGGACAGTTACAGAAGCTAAGACGTGCTCAGCAGACCTGCTCTCACCGAGGCCGGAACCAGAGATTTTCTTTCATCGTAAGGTTTCCGTGCATCTGCAGAGAGGGTTCAGGATTTTCAAAAAACAGACTGATCTTAAAATCCATTGACTAATTTGTGTTTAACGACACAACTAGGGCACATATGTGCAGACACATCTCAGTGTGTTCAGTAGAGCAGTCTGCAACACAGGTACATGTCTGAATCTAGATTCATGCAGGGCAGAAAAAGGTTTCACAGAATTAACCTTGAGCTAGTATTTAGTTTTGATGACATACTGTATACACTTATAGGAATGTGTGTCCTCGGATATACAGATATAAATGCAGAATATATGTAATATGTATTTAACCTATATGCTCATATACATACATGCACAAATAAATGTATAGTTTGGGGAGGAGGGCACAGAACCACGACACCGTTGCTGTGTGTAAAAGGCCGCTTTATTGGAACAGGTGCACTTACATACAATTTTCCTCGGCCTTTGCCTTACAAAACTAAAGCCTCACTAGTCATCAAGTTCACCTAACCACACGATCCTCCCTCCTCCCCTCCCCTACACCAACCTCCCCCCTCCCTGCCAAGTTCTCCTGCCACTCCTCTCGACTCTTGTGTAGCTACTTCTCAATCCTGGCCGTTTGTTCTCATCCTGAACACTGTCAATCTTCATTCCTGCCCGTCGTGACCTGCTGCTGTACCCCCCCTACTATCCCAAATTGCCCTGCCATCCTGCCGATCCGCATGTGTTTTGTTGGCTGCAAACTCTCATCGCTGCCACCAGAAAAAGCCCCTTGGGCTTTTTCAGCCCCCCCACTGGTTACATCTGCCGGAACATCGCTCTCAAAGAGTCCTTCAATTGCAAGAGGTAAAGCTCCAACCCCACAAACGACAAATGAACCCCGTCGTCCCTAAAAAATTTGACATCTTCAAATCGCAGGCCCTGTGCTCCATGAACGTAATGCCCCTGTCCACACAGAAAAGCCTCATCTCTTTGTTAATTTTTTGCCTCGCTCTCTCCACAGCCCCTGGCTTCCTCGCCCCTCTCCAAACCCGACGAGGAACAATACCTGTGAACAGTATATGAGAACTGCTCCACTGCGAACTAATGATTAACAAATCCCGTTTCATCGCCTTCAGAAGGTCCAGCCCTGTCCTCCTGACCATGTCGTTCTCCCCCAAATGCAGGCACAAAACATCTGGGCAGGGGCCCCCACCACGTATGCCTTGCAAACGCGATAACAGCTCCTCCCAATGCATACCACCCTTGCTGAACCACCAAACTTGATACCGCCGTAAATCCAACCCCAACTTCTCCCCCAATGCAGACCGCTGAGCCTGGCGATGAGCCCATTTTACAAAAGAATGGCCGACGACCCAAATGCGCACAAACTCTTCTTCAGGACCTGCCACCACACCTGCAAAAGAAAATAGACAATTAGGGCGCGTTCCCCTCTGTGATCTCCCGCTGCCTGACATATCTCCTAAAGCAATCTGACCTCCACCTTCCAGGCGACATGAAAGACTCTCTCGACCAACCCTTCTGCCCCGCCTCAGTCACCACCCCAATACGGAATGAATGGGTACCAAAAAGGAGAGCGTCCTCGCTCAAGGAGACCAGCCCTTTGCGCAGCACTGCTAACAACTGGGCTGGTGTGGCCCTGCTTCCGTCCGCATGCTGAAAAACTGTCCCCCCGTGGTTGTCGGCCTGCTGTCGCCACTGCTGTCCCAAGGCTAACGGGCATATGGCAGACACTGGGTAATGCCTCAAGAACACTACCACACCTGCTCCCCTCTGACCAGTCTTGGAGCTGCGAATGTGCACCGCCACGCCCCGGACACCCAGCTGTACGTCCGTCCAGCAAATACCCGACGTGCGAGGTGACCCATGCAACTCAGGAACTCGAAAAGCCCCGAAAAGCATCCAGGATATGAGTGTCTGAAAAAGTAGAACCTCTCCCCCCAGAAAAACATACCTCGCTTAACACTCCTGCCAAGGCTTTCAACAAAGGCAAAGACAGAGGGCGCCGTTGTCTGCCCGAAGCACCCCCTTCCCGCACCCAACCTTCCAAAATCTGCTGGCCCAGTTCCCCCGCCGTCCGTTGGTAACCCCACAAGCGATAGCCCATAAATCCCAACGCCGCAAGCTTACCCGCTATCGTGAAACGTGACTGACCTCTTTCGATCAAAGTCACTATGAATTGAACCACATCCTCTACTACATCCTCCGGCCTGGTCCTCTTGCGTGCCCCCATTTGTCTAAACTCATCCCATGCCTTCACATACGCCCGTCGGGTTGAGGGCGCCAGAGATTGGATTACCAGTTGAAGCATCCTCGCCTGCCTATGTTCCATAGGGCTTCTGGCATCACCGTCCTGCACAACGCCGTGCCCGTGACCAACCCATGGAATCTGTCCCACTGTGAACGAGACAAAGCATCGGCAATGTCATTGTCCACGCCTGGTACATGTCGCGCCCGAAACGAAATATCCCGCTTTAAACATTGCAACACAAAAACCCGAAGCAAGCAAAGGATCTGGGGCTCCCTTGCCAACTGCCTGTTTACCAACTGGACCACTGCCATATTGTCCACCTGAAACAAAACCTTCTTATGCTGCAAAACACCCCCCCACAGACACACCGCTACCACTAAAGGAAAAAGCTCCAAAAAGGCTATACTCCTCCCTCCATGCTTCCAAGCAGGCAGCCACACCTTTGCACACCACCGACCCTGCCAGAAGATTACAAACCCCGACGCCCCGGACGCATCCGAAAATATCTGCACATCCCATTCCCACTCCTGCCAGGCCTTCAAAGGGATGTCATTGAAGGATTCCAAAAATGTAGGCCACATCCAAAGATCTTTCCGCACGCCTGCTTTAAGTTGTACATGATGATGGGGCAAAGTCCTACCCAAGAGAGCCAAGCGCCAACAGAATGTCCTACCTGCCCGTACGACTCTACATGCAAAATTGAGGTGGGCCAGCAAAACCTGTATCTCATGCACTCTCACCTTTTCTTTCTCCAGCATATGTGCTGTTTTGTGCAGCATGTCCACCTTCTTGTCCTCCGGCAGACGAGCTATCCCCGCCACCATATCCAATTCGATGCCTAGAAAAGACAGCGCTGTACCAGGTCCCACTGTCTTCTCGGGGGCAAAGGGCACACCAAGGTCCCCCATGAGTTGCTGAAAGGTGTTTAAAACCTCCGCGCACTGCAGAGAATTAGCTTCCGCCACAAAAAAGAAGTCGTCCAGGTAATGCGTCACCTGGACATGCCCGGACACTTCCGTGAAAATCCATTGAAGGCAACAGCTGAAACATTCGAACAAGGCACACGAACTGGCGCAGCCCATAGGCAAAGCCTTGTCCACAAACCAGCACCCATCAAACTGAATTCCCAGCAACTCAAAATCCTCTGGGTGAACCGGTAGCAAGCGAAATGCCGAATTAATGTCTGTTTTGGCCATCAATGCTCCGGGCCCCAATGCATCAACCATATCAATTCCCACATTAACAGACGCATCCGACACCCGGTAGCACTCCTCTGGGATGAAGTAATTAACCGACGAACCTTCAGGCCATGACAAATGCTGAATCAAACGGAATTGTCCCTTAGGCACCACGCCACTGGGGGATACGATAAGGTTGGGTAACGGTCACTGAAAGAAGGGGCCAGCCATGCGGCCCTCAGCCACCTCTTTCTCCAGTTTCCTCCAGACCAGATCCTCTTTCCTGTTTACCAACTGCAAATTCTCAGCCCAACGACACTCCCGTGGCCCCGCGTACCCCAACCGAAATCCTTGGGATCCCTGAAGCAGTAACTCCCCTTCTATAGGGGTAAATCCGCAACCACGACGCCAATCTGTCCATATTAATCGGAGTACGAGCTCTTACCCGAAGGGCCTGGTCAAAAACACTGCTCACTCCCGCTGGGTCCCAACTGCTCTAGTCCCCAAGACCCTTGACCTTGTCCTGCCGAATTCCCCGCGGACACCTGGCCGGAACAGTGAATGACCGGATGTCGCCCCGAACATTTTGAACATTCATGCCGAAATTGACAATATTCCCAGGAGCAGATCCCTTTGTTATAGTCCCAACAGGCCCCTGATCTACCGCTGCTTGAATAGGAGGAACCTGTCTGATTGCTACCCCCGTTCCCCACCCCTTGGGTGGGGTGCTCCCGAAAGGACCAATAAATAATGGGTAGGCCACTGGCTGTGAAAACGATCTTGCCAAACTTCGCCGGGCCCACAGTGTGCTGCCAGAGATCGGCATCTATTTCACCCCATTTGACATCCGGGTCCTCCGCCATTCGCGCCCGGAACCCCTCATCATACTGGCACCACGCAAATCCCCCATAATTGAGGTGGGCCTTCCATATGATAACGCAACAGACCTCTCCAGAAAGCGTTCGCAATAGACGCAATAGACGCTGGCAAATATTAAGAAGGCCGCCGTCCAATTCTCAATGTTCACGGGCACCCTCGGGCGCTTCGCCAGCTCAAACTCTTCCTCCTTTGAACCCTCCTTCGCCTGCACCTCCCTGTGTAGCAGTTTGAGCACCTCCACACACTCCCCTTTCCAAATCTTCTCCTTCGTGGACTGCATAAGATGCGCCCCCAAAGGCTTTGCGGTGCCCATGTAGGGCAAACATGCCCGCTTTGAAACTGGCTGTTTCGCCTTGTTGCCTTGCTGCGTGTCGCCTTTCGGTTTTTCTTCTGCACCATACTCCCCCCGTCACCTGCCACCTGCACCCCCGCTCTCCCCTTTAACCGGCTCCAGCATTGAGGTCCCCTCTGTGCCGACGTCCGCGACGTAAAGCCCCTTCGACAAACGCGCCGCCCCCATCCCCCCCGCTTCTGTCCCCTTCACCGCAACCGAGACCATGGTAACGCTTGAACGCTCCTCACCTGCAGTCAGTGACGGTGGCCATCCTGTGCCTTACGCCGCACCATCTGGGCTCCATCCAACGCCTTTCCAACCGAAACTGGTTGCACCTGCCGTGCACCCTGCAATGACTGAGAAAGAACATTAGCGGGCCCCACCCCGTCCTGCTCCCACCAAATGTCCTCATCTTCATCGTCTACCGGCTCTCCTTCCTCCAGGCTGCCCTCCTCGAAATCCAAAATGCACTCATCCTCGCAACACAGCTCATCACTGTGGCCCAACGCTGCCTGGGTCCTTTGTTGCCACGCACCCGTTTTATCTCCGGCTGTGCGCCGAGTGCTCACAACCCGATGCACCCCCGATGGACCCGGACGTTGCTCCCAGGAGGCGGCAGCGCCGGCGGGGGCAAAAACCATGCCTCTACACCGCTCCTCAGGAGTGTCCGCAGCCAAACTCCTCCGCACTAGCACTCCTGGTAATGCACTCCTGCCAGCCGCCCTGGGATCCGCCTGCTCTTCCCGCCAGGGTATCCGAGCCACCCTGCGTTCGCCTGGCTCTTCCCGACCACAATGCTCTCCCTGACAACAAAGGTCCAGCGTGCCGGCAAAATCATTAACCCTGGCAGAGTAAAAACCTGGTGCCCCTCCCCCACCACGACCCCCCCGAGAGCCACGCTGCACGCCCAGTGACCGCAACCCTTCCCCAGGCAAAGCATCCCTTCCACGTGGCACCCGTTCACCTTAGATGCGCCGTGGGACTCTGCAGCGTGCAAGAGTGGAAGGTGATTCCTCCTTTCGCTCACCCTGACAGCTACCGGTTCCTCTCCCTCGCTTTCTGTGCTGCTCCACTCCAGTACATTGGGCCACTTGCGGGATATGGGCACTAATGGGTCAAATTCCCCATCTTGCTCTAAGGGCCCCACCTCCCCCTCCCTTTCCCCGCTGGGACTAACTGCCCTTTGTGGGAGGCTCAATTCTTCAAGAGCCAGTGTAGGTGCGCTGCCTCCGGCCCCCACTCCCTGTACCTCACCGTCCTTGTCCTGCCTTTGCAAGCTCTCTTTTGCCTCGTGGGAGGAGGGAAGACCGCCAAACTGACGAGTTTCCCTCCGCTCCCTCACTTTAGCCGCCAGCACCTTGCCACCCCCTGCCCCACCCCTCCCCGTAATGGAGAAGCCCAGGAAACCTTTCCGGAGGCCGGAGGCCGGCAGCCTTTGAGACCACGCGGCCTGATTTCCCTGCGGGCGCCCGCCCTCTGCCCCGCTCCTGCGTCCTCACCTGCTCTGGCCTAGGCGTAGCTCGCAGCGGCGAGCAGGCCATCAAGGCAGCCTCAACCCCCTGCGCCGCCTTCCTCGCCGGGTGCAAGGCAGGAAGGGCCTCCTGCCAGACGAGGTCCTTGCGCCCGGCCTTCTTCAGCAGTGACAGCGCTGCCTGAATGTACTCGCCCTCCATTGCGCACGCTTCTCTGCACCACCGCAAGTTGCCGAAGTGGACGAGCCTGCGCCACTCAGCAGAAAAAAAAAAAAACGCTGGCAAAGTCCGTGAAACGAACTCGCAGCCGTATGCAAAAAGCAAGGTAAGGAACTTCGAATTCGGTTTCCTTCCTGCTTGTTTTTTTTTTTTTTTTTTTTTTTTTATACCGCCAAAAAAGCTCCGACCACGCTGAAAAAATTCACTTCCCCAAAAAACAGGCCGGCCACAGGGAGACCTCATTCTTCGGCAGGTCCCCCCGGGACCCCAATATTACAGCAGTGGCGGCTGGTGACTTAAAAATGGACTGAAACCACACTCTTGTAGAAATTGCCTGTCATCAGGATATTATACTGTTCCCATCAGAGGTTCATTTTCCCAGCCATGGACATTAGTGCTTTTACAATATTCAAACTCTACATGCCACTATTTGAGCGACTATAGTTTCCCTTTGTGATGAATAAAAAGTGCAGTATTTCTAGGCATTGCATCCTCTTTGTGCATGACTCCAGCATAGGCAACCACGACTCAGAAGGCATCCTCTTCTGGCCAAGTTGTCAGGACTCAGCAATAATTCTTGCTGGTGGGGTTTGAATCCTGTCCTGGCTTGACTGACTCTAAGGAAGGATCACAAAATGAGTGAAGCTTTTGCCCCTACCCCGGGCTGCAAGTCTGTTTCCCTTTAGCTCTGAAATGCCCGAGTTTGTCCTTTAATTTTCAAAGAATTCTCGGGGAAAGAACCGTCCCAAACCACGCTTATAACAGTTGGGGTTGCTCACCTCACTCGCTACAGCAACCTCATTACCAAATGTTACGCCCAACACTTTCAAAAGTCACCAGCTACCATTGGAGGAGAACAGAAACACAACAAAGATGGCGCCAATAGCATTGCATTTTACATCTAGTACATGCAATCATCCTTCTGATGATCTGCAGACTAAACCTGATGACAGCATTTTGTGACCATCTTTGGCACTCCTACCTTACTGTATGTCGTGGAAACCTGAAAAAGGTGATTACTATAGCTTCCCTTTCGAAAAGTGTTCGTACCTCCTGATATTTATTTAAATGATTGAGGAGTTATCATGCTCCGCACTTCTCCGTTTTCGTCCAAGGTACATTTTTGCACATTTTGACATTTCACCTTTATGAATGTGCAATTCCTTAAACTTGCATACGAATTAGACACATTTAGCAGCGCTGGTGTCGCTATTCTGGTATGTCTTGTCACAATGCCGGAAACGACCCGGATGTTTGAGTTATTATGCCTAGGGCTATGAATGGGCCGGTTCTTTGTTTGCATGTTAATAACAGCATTTGTATTCGCTTCTTCAATGAGGAAAAAGCGTGAAAATACCTGGGCGCAGGCTGCAGCAAGCTAGACAAAGATGTTTTGTTTGTTGCATGATTAGCTTTATTGAATAGCCTGTCTTCACAGAGCCATTTCATTATCATGCTTTATTTGCTTGTAGTAGATATATTTGTATGTTCATGGAATTACAATACCTAGTTGAACAAAGGTACCCACAGGATTCGAGTGTCCAAATGGGGTTTAGTATTTGCATACGGCAGAACTAAGTTAATTTTAAAATTCCAGGGTCAATTGAGACTTTTTTGAATTTGGACTCAAGTGCGTAGCTTGGTCAGTGTGATTGGAGGAGTGTGAGTTTCAGATTTTCCAGCAATCAGGCTGGCATGTAATGCTAAAATACATTATACAGCGAGGGCGCAAGAGAGGGACTTAAGGGGCTGTGGAAAGAGAGAGGAATGTAGATTGATAGGGTTAGTAATTTAGAGAAAACAAAAGATTCTGTAAAAAAAAAGTAACCTACATTTTTTAAGTAATCGAGGTGCTCCTTTATAACGGCGCAGTGTGAGTGAATTATGCGTTAGTATAAGCGTTCCAGCGCTATTTACATGGCTTTTAAAACCAAACTGTGGCAAAAGCACAACATCTCAAATAAGCACCTATAACCATAGGTACTGTGAGCCTGCTGAATTTTTCAAAAGTCAATCCACAATTTCTAATACAATGTCGACGTTTCGATCCCAATCAAAGAAATTAATTCAGGCGGGTTATCATCAGGACAGAATATTGAAATAGGAAGCACCCCTATTTGAGTGTACTCTGACACATCCTAGTCGTGTTAACAATAAAACTATAACAATTTGCCTTCCATCTCATGCAGCCCTGGTATGTTGTTAATAATACCACTTTTTTACTCTGCCATCTAATGGCTTCAGGAAGATCTTAGATCGTTCCATGAAATTGAGCCAATTGTTTAAAGTCCTTTTTAAATCTTGTTGGCGTGGTTCTATGTTAAAGTTAAAGATCTGCAGCCCTGATTTAATCAGACTAAATGCTTTGGCGAGCCAGAAAGTTCTTTATGGTACAACCACTGTCGTGGAGGTTAATTCATATTGTTCCCCCAGAGGGACCAAACCATTTACTGTTTTGTGAATTAGGCAAGATATCCCATCAATAAATGTGTTTTGGGGGGTCAGAATATAGGTGCCATTGTTTTTCTTTTTATTTGTTCAATCTTCAAACAAGATCGGATCGAAGCAGCTTGTGAAAATACCCAGTATACTGATAATTATTGTCAAGATTTACTTAACTGGAGGGCGGTGTAAATTCAGCTTTCTATGTCACTGTCAAGGGCATAGACAGTGGTATCATGAACTTATGTGAACCGTGAGGCTTCAGTGAAGGATGCATATTGCACACAGCTTTAAATGCTAAGATTCCTAAAACAGACCTAAATTGCATGTTCAAAAGCATAGGAAAAACAGAAATCTAGTGCCAGTGTCACCAATACAAAAATTGGTTGTCAGCAGAATGTTGTTTGTCTGTTTTCAAGGGATTTTGCTCTTCTTTACACTATTGTAATGAAACGCAATACTGAAGGTAAATATAATTGAAATAGGTATATATCACCGAATAAGGATGAAAACTGTAATAAATATATTGGCATACTACACTGTAAAGACAAGCAGCAGTGTATTTTGGCAGCATTACTGGGCTTAATGGGAGCCATAGACAACTAATCAACATATTTTAATACTATATGCAAATGAGAACAAGATAGAAGTGGTGTAGCGGATATTGTGCAGTGTGTCTATTTTGTCCACTGCTAACACAGCATAGCCAGTCAGAATCGGTCTTGGACTGGCATCCCATAGCCTGCACAGATTTCTGAACCAGGCTTACAATGAAATCAATGGACCTGGAAGTCACCGGAGGGGTAATAGTCCTCTGGCAACATCTGGGATGGGTTTCCCAGACGATTGCATGGATCGGAGGCGAGTCTGCATCCGTTGGCTGCCAACCAACATTTTGAGCTTGGAGTGGCCTGCCGAACTGATATTTCATTGATGGGTCTCTGCTCAGGCTTCTCTTCTCATGGGAGGGCAGGAGGGAGTGGTGGGAAAAGCAATAGAGCTGCACCAGAAGTCCTCTTTGTTGTTGATGAATTTGTAAAGTGTGCAAATACCAATGCGCTGAAGAACTAACACACTGACTAATCAATCCCTGAGATTGTAACAAAATGTATCACTCTCATATTGGGCCAGAGAACAGCCAAATTATAAGCTGTTTTCTAAAACTCAGAAAGTTGGAGTGTCCTGTCAACTGTTCCTGTATGTTTTTCCACAAATGGGCTGTAGACTGGATAAATCTTCTTCCCCCAATTAGATCTCCTAATTTTGCACACATTAATTGTTCTCGAATTGGTCGATATTGGTAGTCTACCGGGGTCGTACAAAGTATGGTTTTGGTTTAAGTAGTCTGTGGCAAATCCATACAGTGTTTTAAGGTCAAGACAGAGAGCCTTGAATGTGACCCTCTTTCTCACGGGCAACCAATAGAGCTCTTTTAATGTCCCTGATACTGACTGAAATTTAGGGATCTTCTTTAACCCCTATGGTGCGCGGCACCCACACTACCTCCCTGGTGGGGGTTAAAACATTTTTATTTTCTAAAAATAGCCTAGGAGACACGGAAGAGCTTCCATGTCTCCCCTCGTCCCCCACCCGCCCCTTTGTGACGTCAGTGCCCCGCGTCACTGTTTTGTTTTCTCTGTTGGAGCAGGAAGCGGCCGCAAGCCCAAACAACCCCAGACTCTCCCCTTTCAAACGAGGCCTTCCTGAACTGGTTTCCTGGCCCTCAATCGCAGCTCGGCAATAATGTTTTTAGTAGTTGTATGGTTTCCCTGGGGGCCACTATGGCCCCCAAGGAAACCATACAACTACTGAAACAATATATAGAGCTATATATTTATATTTATATATAGATAGATAGATAGATAGATAGATAGATAGATAGATAGATAGATAGATAGATAGATAGATATAGGCTATAAAGATCTATCTATCTATATATAAATATAAATATATAGCTCTATATATTGTTTCAGTAGTTGTATGGTTTCCTTAGGGGCCACTTTTGTCAATGTGTTTGTGGTTTCCCTGGGAGCTGCCATCGTCCCCCAGGAAAACCGAACCCACATATAAAAGTGATATATATATATATATATACATAAATATATATATGTATATATATATATATATATATATATATATATATATATATATATATATATATACACAAAAAAGATTAGAGAACTCTGGGTAGTTCCCAAGTTTAGGTGGAGAGCAGCTCTAGTAAGGAGCACTCTGCAACACCAGCCACACTCTAGATAGTGACAAAGTATTTTGCCATTTATATATATCTACATGTGTGTTTGAATATATATATATATATATATTCGCCACCTTTTGTCTTGCTGTTGAAGCTTCCGTCTTCAAAGCAATGCACATACATCAACTGACGCTTTTCAACTGTAGCTTTTAGACAGCAATAAAAAAGTCAAGTAAGCCTTGTGATTATGTTTCTGCTACAAAAGGATCAGACTTTTGTCTAGTGGCAGTTTTGATGCCATAAAGTAGCGCAGAAGGCTTATATGCCTATTGCAAAGATCAAGTCTGTATTTTATGTAAATAGCTGAGTACATTAGTTAAGTCAGCCATTACCTGCGCTATCAAACAAATTGAATGTAAGTGCGTGGGGCTATGGAGAGATGAAGGGCACTTTTGCTGGGTGGTAGTGAGGGAATCCGAGGAGGAGGTAATGGGAGTGGGAGTACCAATAATGATTGTTGGACCGGGCGCTAGTGGTGCTAAAGACTGTGACGAATGGTATGTGACAAGGTGTTTTTTGAGTGTCTTAAAAGATCGTGCTGATTGAGGGAAAAAGCGAAGGTAAGGTGACCTCTACTGTTGCACGTATCACACACACACCCACCAGCAATTTTGTGACTGGCTACGTGGGTTAGTGTTTTAGAGCAACAGTTTAGCCAGTAGCAGAGATGGCTTCTCGTTGGATGACTGCTGCTCAAGCCCTCTCTGGATATAGAGGACAGCTCTGACGTAGGATCAGAGATGAGACAGCAGATACTGAGACAGCATCTGAGGGATAGGACAATGGCGCAGACTCTGGGAGCGATTTTTCAGTCTGGGGAGTTCCATTCGATAACTCCTCTTCCAGTGATTATGAGGGAGGTGATGAGGACAGTCCTGCTGTCCATTCACAATCACAGTCTGTGCAACAGGCCAATAGCGGGTTAGCTCAACCCAGAGAGCAGGTGCATGCGGCGGCAAGCACAGAGAGAGAGTGTTCTCTTGGGTGTTACCAGTTCAGTCCTAAATTCCACTACCCAAATCGTATTGTGGAGACATCAAAATTATCTATCACAAAACAAACTGGTTTTGTAAGACAGGCACCTATGTTTTTGAACCACAAAATTCCTACCACCCAGTGTTTCCCCACCTGTCCTGATAGAAACACTACCCCCCTTGAGGGCCTGTACCTAGTGCCTGCATCAGGAATGGATCACCCCAGAGTCAACAGTTGCCCTCATATAAGGACCTACATTGACCGTTGTGTGATCTATTCCTGTCGCGGGCACTAGGCCTACCCACACATGTGAGGTACCATTTTTATCGGGAGAGTCGGGGAAATGCTGGGTGGAAGGAAATTTGTGGCTTCTCTCAGATTCCAGAACTTTCTATCACTGAAATGTGAGGAAAAAGTGGGTTTTTTTTGCCAAATATTGAGGTTTAAAAAGGATTCTGGGTAACAGAACCTGGTGAGAGCCCCACAAGTCACCCCATCTTCGATTCCCCTCGGTGTCTAGTTTTGAAAAATGCCCAGGTTTGGTAGGTTTCCCTAGGTGCCGGCTGAGCCAAAGGCCAAAATCCACAGCTAGGCACTTTGCAAAAAACAGCTCTGTTTTTTTGTGGGAAAATGTAAGGTGTCCATATTGTGTTTTGGGGCATTTCCTGTCATGGGCACTAGGCCTACCCACACAAGTGAGGTACCATTTATATCGGGAGACTTGGGTGAATGCTAAGTGGAAGGACATTTGTGGCTTCTCTCAGATTCCAGAACTTTCTGTCACCAAAATGTGAGGAAAAAGTGTTTTTTGACCAAATTTGAGGTTTGCAAAGGATTCTGGGTAAAATAACCTGGTGAGAGCCCTACAAGCGCCCCATCTTCAATTCCCCTAGGTGTCTAGTTTTGAAAAATGCCCAGGTTTGGTAGGTTTCCCTAGGTGCCGGCTGAGCTAGAGGCCAAAATCCACAGCTAGGCACTTTGCAAAAAACAGCTCTGTTTTCTTTGGGAAAATGTGAGGTGTCCATATTGTGTTTTGAGGCATTTCCTGTCACGGGCACTAGGCCTACCCACACAAGTGAGGTACCATTTTTATCGGGAGACTTGGGTGAACGCTAAGTGGAAGGAAATTTGTGGCTCTGCTCAGATTCCAGAACTTTCTGTCACCGAAATGTGAGGAAAAAGGGTTTTTTTGGCCAGATTTTGTGGTTTGCAAAGGATTCTGGGTAACAGAACCTGGTGAGAGCCCCACAAGTCACCCCATCTTGGATTCCCCTAAGGTGTCTAGTTTTCAAAAGTGCACAGGTTTGGTAGGTTTCCTTAGGTGCCGGCTAAGCTAGAGACCAAAATCCACAGCTAGGCACTTTCCAAAAAACACGTCAGTTTTCAATGTAAAAATGTGATGTGTCCATGTTGCGTTTCCTGTCGCGGGCATTAGTCCTACCCACGCAAGTGAGGTACCATTTTTATCGGGAGACTTGGGGAACACAGAATAGCAGAACAAGTGTCATTGCCCCTTTGTCTTTCTCTACATTTTTTCCTTCCAAATGTAAGCCAGTGTGTAAAAAATACGTCTTTTTGAGAAATGCCCTGTAATGCCATGCTAGTATGGGCACCCCGGAGCTCAGAGATGTGCAAATAACCACTGCTTCTCAACACCTTATTGTGTGCCCATTTTGGAAATACAAAGGATTTCTTGGTACCTATTTGTCACTCTTTATAGTTCAGCAAATGAATTGCTGTATACCCAGTATAGAATGAAACCCCATTGCAATGTGCAGCTCATTTATTGGCTCTGGGTACCTAGGGATCTTGATGAACCTACAAGCCCTATATATCCCCACAACCAAAAGAGTCCAGCAGACGGAGCAGTATATTGCTTCAAAAAATCTGACATTGCAAGAAAAAGTTACAGAGTAAAACATGGAGAAAAATGGCTGGTTTTCAATATTTTTTTATTTCAGCTGTTATTTTCTGTAGTGAAAACCTTGTAGGATCTACACACATGACCCCTTGCTGATTTCAGAATTTAGTCTATTTTTCAGAAATGTTTAGCTTTCCGGGATCCAGCACTGGTTTCACACCCATTCCTGTCACTAACTGGAAGGAGGCTGAAATCACAAAAAAAATAGTAAGAATGGGGTATGTCCCAGTAAAATGTCAAAATTGTGTTGAAAAATGTGGTTTTCAGATTCAGGTTTGCCTGTTCCTGTTAGCTGGGAAGATGATTTAAGCACTGCCAACCCTTTGTTGATGCCATTTTCAGTGAAACAAACACAAGCCTTCTTCAGCAGCCCTTTTTCCCATTTTTTTTTTTAAACACATTTTTCGCTGTATTATGGCTAATTTCCTGGTCTCCTCCAGGGGAAACCACAAACTCTGGGGGCCATATTTATACTTTTTGACGCAAAACTGCGCTAACGCAGTTTTGCGTCAAAAAAATTAGCGCCGGCTAACGACATTCTGAAGCGCCATGCGGGCGCTGTATTTATTCAATGACGTTAGCCGGCGTTAGCCGCCGTCGCCGTCTGGTGTGCGTTAAAAAAAACGACGTACACCAGGCAGCGCCGGCATAGGGGGATATGGGGCTTGGGCGTCAAGAAATGGGGCAAGTCAGGTTGAGGCAATTTTTTCGCCTCAACCCGATTTGCGCCATTTTTTTCACTCCCAAACCCCATAGACATGACTCCTGTCTTAGCAAAGACAGGAGTCATGCCCCCTTGCCCAATGGCCATGCCCAGGGGACTTCTGTCCCCTGGGCATGGTCATTGGGCATAGTGGCATGTAGGGGGGCACCAATCAGGCCCCCCTATTCCACCCAAAAAAAAAAAAAATACCTACCTGAACTTACCTTAATGTCCCTGGGATGGGTCCCTCCAGCCTTGGGTGTCCTCCTGGGGTGGGCAAGGGTGACAGGGGTGTCCCTGGGGGCATGTGAGGGCACCTCTGGGCTCCTTCAGAGCCCACAGGTCCCTTAACGCCTGCCTTTTGCAGGCGCTAAAAAACGGCGCAAAAGCGGCCGTACGTCATTTTTTTTGACCCATCCACTCCCGGGCGTGAATTTTGCCCGGGAGTATAAATCCGACGCACATGCCTCGGAGTCAATTTTTTAGACGGGAACGCCTACCTTGCATATCATTAACGCAAAGTAGGTGTCCACGCTAAAAAATGACGCTAACTCCATGGACTTTGGCGCTAGACGCGTCTAACGCCAAAGTATAAATATGGAGTTAGGTTTGCGTCGAAATTGCGTCAAAAAAAACGATGCAATTCCGGCGCAAACGGAGTATAAATATGCCCCTGGGTACCTTTAGAATCCCTAGGATGTTGGAAAAAAGGACGCAAATTTGGCATGCATAGCTTATGTGGACAAAAAGTTTTGAAGGGCTAATTGCGAACTACCCAAATAGCAAAAAAAGGGCTCAGCACTGGGGAGTGGGGGGGAAGGTCCAGCAGCTAAGGGGTTCAAAGCCTCGCTGCTGCGTTCTGGAAGCAGTGAAGTTTTTTCAAAGAACGCCGGTGAACCCCTAAATAAAGGGCATTACGTGCACCCTTGGATTTGTTCTGACATTGCCGCTAAAGATTTCTGAACCAAGCCAGGAAAAGATGTCCAGAAAAAGGGACTGAAATCTAATACAACATTCTGTCCCTTGACTAATTGGTGGCATGTTGGATGAGGGCCAAGATTCGCTGCCAATACACTCTGCTGGACGTTGTATTTCCTTCTTAAACCGCCTGCCTTTTATTCTGGCTTTTAATGTGTTTTAGAAACAATATTATGTTCCTGGAGCTCCTCTTTTGTAAATTGCTTTATATGCAGGATGTTCCTGCTATATAAATCTGCCAAATAAGTAAATAAATATATATTGCAGCAAGGAATCAAGCAAGTAAACCTGCCCCTCGATAGAGGTGTTTAGTTTGCGGAGTTCTCCCCATTACTGCACTTTTACTTCGAGATCTGCCAGAATATTCAGTAGCATAATTTCTCTACTGCAGCAAAACCAGCCCGCATTGTATCACTTTACTGGAAATGTTCCCACATTTCTTATGCTCTGATTCGACCCTGGTAGCATTATAGCAATTACATTTCAGTGATGGGCGGGCTGAATAGATATTGATCTTGGGAGATGTGGCAGATTGAAAGAAAGCTACCGGAGTTCTTATATTTTAGAAAAAACAGCAGTCAATGCAATATGAAGGGAAGGGAGTTTTTGCATCATTTCATGGATGGTGGAAGTTTAATATGCAGGGTAGGGAGTTTTTGCATAATTTCACTGATGTTTGAAGACAATTTCACAATTTAGTTTTTAGTAAACATTTTTAGAATTTCCTTTGAACCTTCTTAATTCAATAATCTGAGCTACTGTCTTTCACATCGGGGCCGCAGTGGCTCTTAAAGAGAACACGAACCCAGAAATGTAACAGAATGGCAAGTACGATTGTAATTGAGTCAGTGCTTAATTTGTAAATAAAAAGGTGCCGGTGCCCAAAGTCCATCTCCGGACCCTTCAATTCATTTAAAGCCCCTCCCTGCCCGTTCATCTCACTCCAGCAGTTCACTACTTTCTTCCTTTGTGACGCTTTTTAGTTTTTCCCTTCCTCTGTCTTTCCCATTTGTGTCTTTTGCTCTCAGCAAATGCTTGAGGCAGAAGAATAAGCCCCGGCCCTCAAAAATAAGTGCCGGTGCTCAGCACCGGAAACAACGAGCCCAAATTAAGCACTGAATTGAGTGAAATGGTGCATTGCGATTGGCCGGCCGAGGCTACAAGTCCACTGAAGCAAGGCTGACATTTCATGCAACATTGACCAATGGGAGGCAAAATTCATAATTGTTTTATAACAGCAACCTATTTTAGACGACTTAACCCCTGTCTGAAACAGTGAATATTTGCGAAAAATGCGTAATTAGAGACAAATGGTATTCACACAAAGCATGACAAATGTTGCTTTCCTTTCTTGGACTTATGGTAGCTGAAATGAACAATGCCAGCGGAACAAAGATGGTTGTAATGTGTGACCTTGTTTGAAAATCTACACTATTCAGTGCAGTGAAATCTGTACCGAAGATAATGGAAATCTTATTTTTGGCAGATTCGCCTATCCATGTGCAAAACCGAGAGCAGGGTGTGCCGGTGCTTTCTACAGTCCAGCGAGAACAGCCTATGCCTTGCACTTACTCCAGCAGAAGATTGGTCAGTTCCTACAGAACTTCTCCCTACTTGTGATCTACAAAGAACCAGCAGTCCAGTAATCTGGTAGTCCAGATCTCTGCAGCAGAAAGGAAAGCACCACAGTCATTCATGAACATTCTGCATAATTTCCAATGAGTGTGTCTAAATGAGCAGGTAGTGCCCAAAACCTTTAGCCTGGTGCAAAATGGATTTATGGGAACGCCCCCAAGTACTGCTGCCATCTCTGAACGCAATGATCTCCTGTACCACACTCTCTGCACCACGAAGCAAATCCTTTGCCTAATCCTAAGAATGTGTGATCTCCTTAGGGCTGGGTTGATATTTGTACTCCTGTTCAAATGCAGTCATGCAATTGTTTACCTATCCATGCATAGTTAAGGAAGATTGGGAAGAGGCTTAGGGTATGATTCAGACTTTGGGGAAAGGGTATTGTGTCACAAATGTGACGGATATCCAGTCCGCCTTATTACGATAACTATAGGCTATAATGGAATCGTAATACAGCGGTTGGGCTGTCTGTCACATTTGTGATGGAGTATCCCTCTCCGCCTAACTCTAAATCAGTCCTTACTTTCCAGATGTTCTCAGATTGCACAATGAGTAGTTAAAAAATCCCCACCTGACTCTCTATTAATATCAACGTCTAGCCTGCAATGTTACCTTTAGTTTTTTTGTAGTTTTTTTTTTAGTATTTTGACAATGCCAGTTTTCTTAAGCATAAAAATGTAACCCTCTTTTTCAAAACTATTTTGTAGCTGGCAAAAAAGAGACAGTTCATTGGGGGGCATAGAGGCTACTAAACAAGATGGATGCCTTAATCCTTTGCTCCATGGTTGGAGCTTAACAGCAGTTTAAAATATCTTTTCATTTAGCACAGGGGTCTTCAAACTGGGGGGCTGGCTCCCCTAGCGGGGCCTAAAGCGATCCCACGGGTGGGAGCCCCAGACTCTGGCCAAACAGGGCTTTGGTTTAAGCTGAAAAAAATGAGCGGCAGCAAACTCCCTGTAATGGGTCATCACTAACTTGTTTCGTTATGTATATCCAAGCTAGGATTATGGCCCTCATTACAACCCTGGCGGTCGGTGTTAAATCAGCGGTAATACCGGCAATAGGCCGGCAGAAAAAAAAATGGGATTACGACCGTGGCGGAAACCGTCAACATGGACACTTTAACACTCCGATCGTCACGGCGGTACAAACAAACAGCGAGGTGGACGCCGCCAACAGACAGGTGGGAGACAATGTACCGCCCACCCTATCACAACACGCCTATCCGCCACCTTTCCGGGGCAGAACCAACGTGAATAAAAACACAGCGGAAACAGTACACAGAAGGGAAAACACTCACCTTTCCACACCCCACGAGGAACCATGGAGCCCGAATTGCAAATACTGCCGGTGATGGTCTTCCTGCTCCTCTATCAAGAGCTCCAACGACGGCGGCGACAACCACAGTGGGTACTGCACCTACAAGACAGGGGAGGGGGAAGGGAAAAGAGAGTGACATACACACGCAGCACACAACACCCCCACCCCCACCCTCACCCATAACACCATACTCACAAATACATGCAGCAACATTACATATACACCCCCCACCCCCTGTTGAATAACGCAAGGACAAAAGGAAATTATTGTAACGATTCTAATCAATAAAAATCCATTAGTCAAAAGTCGAAATACAGTATACACAATTATGTACACCAACTACACAAGTCCGGAGAGTGCACTAATCATTGTCCGTGGACCACTGGGCCCAAAATGCATGGGCGAGGCCCACACATGATACCTGACTCCAAACGGAGAGAACACTGGAGGTGTACCACATAGAAAAGATACAGGTACTTCTGGGGGGGGGACCTCAGCCTGATGAACGCACAACGCCACTGCTCCACAAGGGGGCTCCATGCCCATTGATGTATCCTGAGGATTGCCAAGCCACAGTCTCTCAAGTCCTTTCAGTGGGTGGTTTGCCCATGCCCACTGCTTTATCCTGGGGAGTGCAAAGCCACAGTCTCTCAAGTCTTTTCAGTGGGTGGTTTGCCCACTGCTTTATCCTGGGGAGTGCCAAGCCACAGTCTCTCAAGTCTTTTCAGTGGGTGGTTTGCCCACTGCTTTATCCTGGGGAGTGCCAAGCCACAGTCTCTCAAGTGTTTTTAGTGGGTGGTTTGCCCCCTGCTTTATTCTGGGGAGTGCAAAACCACAGGCTCCCAAGTCTTTTCAGTGGGTGGTTTGCCCCCTGCTTTAACCTGGTGAGTGCAAAGCCACAGTCTCTCAAGTGGATAACAGTCTCCACTGGTTCTGGAGGGGGCTTTGTGCCCAGAGTGCTTCATCCTTCCAAGGACTGAGGTAGTGGATGCCTTTCTCCACTGGTTCTGGAGGGGGCTTTGTGGCCAGAGTGCTTCATACTGCCAAGGACTGAGGTAGTGGATGCCTTTCTCCACTGGTTCTGGAGGGGGCTTTGTGCCCAGAGTGCTTCACTGAGGTAGTGGATGAGATACTTTACTGGTTCTGGAGAGGGCTTTGTGCCCAGAGTGCTTCATCCTGCCAAGGACTGAGGTAGTAGATGCCTTTCTCCACTGGTCCTGGAGGGGGCTTTGTGCCCAGAATGCTAAACGTGCATTGTGGCCAGAACAATACACTCGCCTGGATGTGTGTGCCACGAGATTGCCGAGGTACAGGTAGGATGATACGCCATGGGGACAGAGACATACCCCACACTGCTGCGGCTTCGCATTCCATATGCAGGTGACAACTGTGATGACAGTGATGCTTCATAGAAGCTGCCCAGGGTCCTGGAACTCAACACCAGCCTCGGACGACTGACCACTGGGGATGGTAGCCATGTCTGCGGTGGTGCCACTGTCTGAGGATGTCGCTGGGCCACTGGTGGTGCTTGTGGCGGTGTCAGTCGCGGCGGTGGTTGCGGTGATGTCAGTAGCGGTGATGCTGGCTGCGGGGTCTGTGGCGGTGGTGCTGGCAGCATTTTCTGTGGCGGCGGTGCTGGCTGTGGGGTCTGTGGCGACGGTGCTGGTGTCGGGCTCTGTAGCGGCGGAGCTGGCTGTGGGGTCTGTGGTGGCGGTGCTGGCTGCGGGGTCTGTGGCGGTGGTGCTGGTGGCGGGGTCTGTGGCGGTGGTGCTGGTGGCGGGGTCTGTGGCGGTGCAGATGGCGGTGTTCTCCACCGCACAGGTTGGCGTCGACCTGGACAGAAGGTGTGACACTGATCCCTCAGTCAGTGCCACCATGCCCTCTCCTGACCTGCCCTTCAGTTTTTGACCCTTCCCCACCTTTGATGGTGGCGCAGCTGTCTTGCCACTATCTCCTTTAGTTTTTCCTGACCCCTTGGTGGCAGGTGTTTTCAGCTTCTCCCTCCGTGATGTGGGCACCTTTTTCACCTTGGCAGGTGGCGGAATGTCCTTGCCCTCGCTCCTTGGCACATTGGCAGCCCTGATGGTTGGTGCACTCCATGACCCCGCAGTGGCTGGCACCACTGTGCCTGGGGATGTAGTGGCTGAGGTGCTGGGCTGAGGCCTGGAAAGCCTGGCCCTAGGGGAAGGACGGGGGGAGGTGTAGGAAAGAGGTCAATATTAGCCAGGAAAAGTTTTTTAGACACACTGGGACGGGTAGATGGAGGGGAATTCAGAGTGGAGGTAGAGGTAGTGTTTGTAGGAGGTGTACGTCTGCTGAATTTGGGTGAAGGTGCATGGGCTGGAGGCTGTTGTGAGGTGGATGGCTGTTCGGTGGGTGTGTGCCTGCGTTTGTGTACTTTGGGAGGAGGGCTCACAGACACACTGGGAGAGGACACTGGGGATGTGTGAATGGTGGTGGGGGTGGTGAGTGCAAGTGAGCGGTGTGTGGTGATGGGCGTGCTGGTGATGGAGGTAGGGGCTGAGGATGTAGTGCATGCAGGTGTGAGTGGAGATGAGACTAGGAGGGAGAAGGGAAACGTGGAGGAGGGGGACACAGTGGAAGCAGTGGATGTTGGTATGTGTGCATGGGTATGATGCTTGTGTGAGTGCCTGTGGGATGTGTGGTGCTCATATTTGCCTGAGCCACCCTTGTGTGTTGATGTGTGGGCATGTTGGTCTGATGGTGTGCTTAGGATAGGCTGAGGTACAGGGGATTGGGTCTGGGTGGAGGAAGTTGGAGGGGGGAGGCTGGACAAAGAGACAATGGCTGCCATCAGTGCTGAGGCCAGAGCCTGAAATGTTCTCTGTTGGGATGCCTGCCTAGAATGAATGCCCTCCAGGTATGCATTTGTTTGTTGCAAATGGCTCTCAACACCCTGGATGGCATTGAGAATAGTAGACTGCCCAGCAGTGAGGGATCTCAGGAGGTCAATAGCCTCTTCACTGAGGGCATCCAGGCTGACTGGGGCAGGGCCTGAGGTGCTTGGGGTGAAGGAGATGCCCACCCTCCTGGGTGAGCGGACACGGGACACACGCTGAGTGGCTGCTGGGAGGGCGGTGCTGGTAGGGAGGGTGGCGGCTGTACCTGTTGATGCGGGGGGCACAGAGGGGCCCACCACCGCAAGGGAGCTCTCACCAGAGGAGGAGTCGCTGTCACTGCTGTCTGCTCCTGTCCCCGCTGTGGAGCTCCCCTCGCCCTCTGTCCCACTGGTGGCTTCAGTTGTTTCGCCCCTCCTGGGCCGAGTGGGATGCAGCTCTCTCCTGCTCCGGTGCCAATGCTCCTCCGCCTGATGATTCTATTGCACACAAGAACAGGGAGACTACAAAAAGGGGGGGGAAAGACAGGAGAAATAAATGTTCAGTGCATGCAACATCACTACAGTTGGCGGACACTACAGACATAGCAACCCTCTGCACTATGCCATGCACTTATAGTTCCTAGATTAATCACATGCCAATGGGGTACAAGGCCTAAGCCCAATTGCTGCACACATGGAAGTCACAGGAGCCTGACTAGGTGTAGATGACACTAACTACTAGTGGGGTTGGGGTACCACTGAGCCTGCCTCACAAGGGACCTTGCCTACCAAGATCGCCCTGGCCTAGGGGAACCCACTGCCCTCCTCCCCACCCAGACACCTTGTAATGCACGCAGAGTCAGCTGAATGAGAGTGTACTCACCCCTTTGTGGCTGCTGTGATGCCCTCAAGCGCCCATCTAACTCCAGAAACGCCACTGCCAGGATCCGGAACATCAGGGGGTCATGGTGTGATGGGCACCTCTCCACGTTGGGAGGCCGTCCCCAGCTGGGCCTCCGCCATCTTCTTGCTCCAGCGGCGAAGGTCCTCCCATGTTTAACGGCAGTGGGTGCTCTGTCTGTGGTGGACCCCCAGGGTCCGGACGTCCTTGGCTATAGCACGCCAAATAGCCTTCTTCTGGTGGGCGCTGACCTAGAGGAATAGTACAGGGGAAAAGGAAAATCTTTACCCATCCGGACCGTCATACTCATTGGCCCACGTTCCCACCCTTGCCTGATGCACATACACTCACCATCCGCACATGCAGGCCTCAGTCCACCCTCCCCCCATTTATCTTCCATCCACACCACTCCAAACAGGCATTGCCCATGCAGTATGCTCACAGTGTATTCACCTGTTTGTCTGGAGGACTGTACAGTTGTGTGTACTGGGGGAGGACCCCTTCCACTAGTTTCTCCAACTCCTCCGAAGTGAAGGCAGGGGCCCTTTCCCAAGACACATGAGCCATCGTCGCTTCCAGACTGAGGTCACAGCAGCACTTGCAATGTAGGTCCTCTCCTGTTGAAGGTCAGGTATCAAGTGAGTGAACAAACAGAAAATGGCGGTCACGTCTGCGGCGGTGCGTACAGTCACTGCCCGCGTACATCGTCATTGGCTCCTCGGACCCATAGGGTCCAATGTTAACCAATGCAGGATTGAACCGCGGTCTTCGACCGCCTACCGTGACGGTGTACAACGCCAGCGCAGTTACCTCATATCCCCTTTTCCCACCTTACAGGTCAGACAGCCACCATTTCAGGGGGCCACATGGCATTAATTTTAACTGCGTCACACCAATGTAGGCCTTGAATACACACAGTAACAGGCACATTGATTATTAATAAATGTGTGCAAATGAAATTTTGTGATACCTCAGTGTTGGCTGACTCTCTGCTCGCTGTTCTTGTCCATAGGGCACGTCTGCTGAGGCAGGTGATGAGATGGCGGCATCTTCCGGTGTACAGACCACTGGTGGACCTGTCGACAATGGAAGAGAGACACGTAATAGTCACCTACAGACTTGATCGTGGAACACTCCATGAACTGTGTGCCCAGTTGGAGCCAGACCTGATGTCAGCTATCCGCCATCCCACAGGAATCCCCCCTCTAGTGCAGGTCCTGTCATTACTCCATTTACTGGCAAGTGGTTCCTTTCAAACAACAGTGGCCATTGCATCAGGGATGTCCCAGCCAATGTTCTCTAACGTGTTGTCCAGAGTGTTGTCTGCCCTGCTGAAACACATGCGCAGCTACATCGTGTTCCCTCAGGTGGAGGATTTGCCCACCGTGAAAGGTGACTTCTATGCCCTGGGACATATCCCCAACATCATAGGTGCCATTGATGGGACACATGTGGCCTTGGTACCCCCCGCAGGACTGAACAGGTGTACAGAAACCGGAAGAGCTACCATTCTATGTATGTGCAGATGGTGTGTTTGTCAGACCAGTACATCTCCCATGTGAATGCCAAATGTCCTGGCTCAGTGCATGACGCTTACATTCTAAGGAATTGCAGCATCCCTTATGTGATGGGGCAACTCCAGAGGCACCGTGTGTGGCTAATAGGTGAGGCCAAGGACCCTATACAGTGTGAATAGTTGTCTGGGTATGGGGTTGTCCCTATGGGTTACTGTGTGTCTACCAGTTGTCCCTCGACATTTGCAGGTGACTCTGGTTACCCCACCCTGTCATGGCTACTGACCCCAGTGAGAAATACAAGGACAAGGGCAGAGGAACACTACAATGAGGTACATGGGCAAACTAGGAGGGTGATTGAACGCACCTTCAGCCTCCTGAAGGCCAGGTTCCGGTGCCTCCATTTGACAGGTGGTTCTCTCTACTACTCACCAAAGAAGGTGTGCCAGATCATCGCCTGGCTTTGCGACAGTAGGTGCCTTTTCTGCAGGAGGATGGTCCAGCTGGTGGTCTTGTGGCAGGTGTGGAGCCTGTGGACAGTGAAGAAGAGGAGGCAGAAGAAGAGGATATCAACAACAGAAACAACATAATCATGCAATACGTCCAGTAAGACACAGGTAAGAAGATGTCACTGCCTCCCACATCTCATATTATTGTTGGAGCTAGCATAAGTCTGTCATTTTCACTCAGTGTATGTACCCTGACTTGTCACTTTGCCTTTCCATTTCACAGATGTGGGCCCTTTTTGTGACCTCTGCTATATTTCCTCCAGCCCTACAGCTGTGTTACGTCGGTATGTGAACAATTAAATTTACATTGTTATATTCCATGGTTATTGCAATTACATGTTTGTGAAAGTACAGACTGACTCCAGATTGTTTTGTGATTGAAGTGTGTTTATTTCTGTGCAAATAAGTGGAGGGGGTTAGCAGGGGTGATGGTGGAGGAATGCCCATGGCAGAGTCCAGTCTATTTGTTTCACAGGTGCATTGTCCAAAGGGGCATAGGAAGTGGAGCAATGGCAGTTGAAGGATGGACAGGGTGACAAATTGGGACAGAAGGGTGACATTCATGGGGGTCTCATTTCCTGGCGGGGGTCTTGGCAATGTTCTCTGTCTTGTTCCTGGTTCTCAGGGACCGTTTGCGGAGTGGTTCTCCATCTGCAGGGGGTGGGGTGCTGGTGTCGTGTTCCTGTGGCGGTGCCTCCTGTCCACTAGCGCCGGCGGAGGTGGAGGGCTGTTCATCGTCCAGGCTAGTGTCAGGGGCCCCTTGTTGTGCCACAGTGTCCCTCTGGTGTTGACAAGGTCTTGCAGCACCCCTGCAATGGTGACCAGGGTCTTGTTAATGGACTTCAGGTCCTCCCTGATCCCCAGATAGTGTTCCTCCTGCAGCCGCTGGGTCTCCTGAAACTTGGCCAGTACTGTTGCCATCGTCTCCTGGGAATGATGGCAAGCTCGCATGATGTTGGAGAGGGCCATGTGAAGAGTGGGTTCCCTGGGCCTGTCCTCCCCCTGTCACACAGCAGTCCTCCCAGTTTCCCTATTTTCCTGAGCCTCTGTCCCCTGAACTGTGTGCCCACTGCCACTGCCCCCAGGTCCCTGATTTTCTTGGGTTGGCGGGTTTGCCTGGGATCCCTGTAGTGGTGGACACACTGCTGATTGACGTGTCCTGGGGACAGAGGTATGGGCCCACTGGGCGGGTGCTGTGCTGGTGTTTCTTGTGGTGGCTTGTGCCAGTGTCAGGGGAACCGACTGTCCCGAGGTCCCTGATGGGCCGGGCTGGTAATCTTGAGCCAGTTGTGCAGAGCTGCTGTCATCACTGTGGGTCTCTTCTGTGGGGGGACTGGATATGTCTGGTACCTCCTGTCCGGTGACGTTGGGTTGGGGTCCTGCAGGGGTGTAAAGGCATGATTATTGCATCTGTGTGTGCCATTGTGTGCAATGGGTGAGTGACCCTGTACTCCAGTGCTTGCATTCTTGTCTTGGTCCTTGTGTGATATTTGGTTTGGGGTCTGTGTGGGTATCTGTAGTGGACATGCTTTGGTAATGGGTGTCCATGCTTTGGTTTGCATGCAGGGCTTGGTGTTGGATGGGTGGGTTGTGATAGTGGGGCATATGTGAGGTGTTGGATTGATGGGGGTGAGGGTGAGGATGGGAGTATGTGATGGCATGCAGGTAGGGTGGGGCATATAATAGTATAGCTTTGACTTACTAGAGTCCAGTCCTCCTGCTACTCCTGCAAGGCCCTCAGGATGCAGTATTGCCAAGACCTGCTCCTCCCATGTTGTCAGTTGTGGGAGAGGAGGTGGTGGTCCACTGCCAGTGCTCTGTACAGCAATCTGGTGTCTGGAGACCACGAAACGCATCTTCCTCCGTAGGTTGTTTCACCTCTTCCTGATGTCATCCCGTGTTCTGGGGTGCTGTCCCACTGTGTTGACCCTGTTGACGATTCTGTGCCATAGCTCCATCTTCCTTGCAATGGAGGTGTGCTGCACCTGTGATCCGAATCGCTGTGGCTCTACCCGGACGATTTCCTCCTCCATGACCCTGAGCTCCTCCTCAGAGAACCTGGGGTGTCGTTGGGGTGCCATGATGTGGTGTGGGTGATGTGTGAGGTAGTGTGTGTTGTGATGTGTGAGGGGATGTGTAGTTGTGTGTTATTTGAGGTGCGTGGATGTTGTGTAAGTGATGATGTTGTGTGTCTGTGGATGCTGGTGTTGTTTATGGTGGTGTCTCTCTCTGGCGTGGTATCAACATTCTGGTAGTAAGGGTTTGTGGGTGATGTGGGTATATGTTTTATATTGGATTGGGTGTGTGGTGTGTGTATGTGTGTCAGGTGTGTGTATTTCGAATTGTCCTATGTGGTTGTGTTATGTAAATGTGTGTGTATTTTGAGTGCAGCGGTGTGTACCGCCAATGGATTACCGTGGTTGAAAGACCGTCGCGTGGATTCGTGGGTTGTGATACTGTGGACGTATTCCTGTTGACGTGACGGTGTGGGTTTTGTTATCGCCTGTTTATCACTGACCTTTGGTATGGCGGACTTGTGTTGGTGGGTCTGTATTATGGCGATTCCGAGCTGTGGGTTGTAATAGCTGTAGCGGCTTTCCACGGCCGCAGCGGTATGTTGGCGGTCTTCTGCACGGCGGTAAGCGGCATTTACTGCCAGGGTTGTAATGAGGGCCTATGTGTTGAAAGGGAAGGGACTCCAAATACTCTTCAAACCTCCACCCCCACTTCTAATAATTACACTGTTACCTTTACATATTACTAAGGCCTGCTTGACCAGAATAGCATGTTTAACATCATATACTTGATTGCATGTTTTAAACAGTAACAGAACTTAACTGCAATGTTTAAATATGTCTAGACATATTTAAACATTGTCATTTTAATAGAATAGTTGTGAAAAATTCGGAGGGGGGACCCAATATTCTTTTTTCCACTGGGTGGTGCAGCACTAAAATGTTTGAAGACCACTGACTTGGCATCAGCAGTGAATTACACCGAAATCTGAATCTAACGGCCATGGGGAACATGGTCATTGGTTGGGTGAGTGGGCTGGTGACTGCATGAAGCCCCGGAGGAATACCAGCATGAATGGCCTGGGCCTAACACACTGCACCAGCCACGGATAAGGGTCCTGGCCTAGCTGAGACTTCGATCACTCACAAGGCAGTGAATGACTGATGGCTCTGCAAGTCTGGTGTTTCCTTGGGAGTGCTGTGGTCTAGGCCTGAAATGCTGTACCTGGGGGCTGGTCACCTTGCCCATGGGGAGGGACGGAAGAATGAGAATCAATAGCCAGGTTGTGCTGCTACTGACTCCCCATCAGTTTACAATTTACTGCATTCAAAAGTACAGCACCCTGGGGATCGGTGACTAGGGCCCACTCTGACCTTGGGCCTGGCACGCAGTGCTAGTTGCAGGAGCCTGGCAAGTGAAGGAGAGAGTCTGATCATACAAACCAGGGCCTGCACACAACACTTGTGCTTATATACCCATCCACTAATGCTGCTTCAGCTATCGCTCATCGTGAGGGGAGGAGGGCTAAGAGATTGTAACCTTGGTGAATGATTTTCTCTTGTAATTGCACATTGTCTTGACATACACACTGTGCTGTGAACTACCGCAGGGCCCAGGCAATTCACACAAACCAACAATTGGAAGACCAGGAGCCCCACACTGTGCACCTGCAAGCTACATCATGTTAGTATAAAGCATACAGCTCATCACGCAGGAGGGATGGACTCTTGCAGACAAGACTTACTAGCAGTAAGTTTGACTGGCATGGGTTGTGGGTTCTACTCATACTGGCAACACCAAACTGCACACTGCCTCACAGTCCACACTTGGCTTGAAAATGGGAAAATCAGATGGAAGGTAATGAAAACTCACATTTGATGAAAACAGGAAAGGGTACCAAAACTACTAAATGAAACCATTGTCCTTACTCACTGCAAACCACACATGCAGGCCTGCAGGCAATAAGAGACCCACATGGACAGGAAGTCATGGATATGAAAGACTTGCTTTTAGAGATGAGAGGAAATCTGATGACGATAGATAATAAAATAAACACGATAACTACTTGCCTTGACTCTATGAAAGGGCACCTAGACGGGCAATATACATGCATAGATGTGTTGGAATGGTGCATATAGAATATACAGGATGACTCAGACCAACAATTCAAGCTACTCAAAAACATGAATTCTGAGCTAGTAAAGATATGAGCCAAATATTGAGGACCTGGAGGCTCGCTCTCAAAGAGTAACATGAATTATGGGCATCAGGAGTCTGTGAACATGAGGCAGGTAAGGATTACATTTAGTCCATGTTGTTAGACATTTTTAGCTCAGAAAGTGTTTTCCCCCAGTGTTCATAGTCAAAAGAGTGCACAGACCATTGGTACCTACACCCATTCTTGCAGCCTGCTGCATCCCAGCATCACCGGGCTTCTCAACTACAGGGACAGGGATACTATACTAAGTGCTTAATGTATTTAAAAAAATGTGCTGGTGCCCAGTGCTCTGTAGAGAAGCTTTCAGGCCAGCTGAATACCAAGGGTCGATGTGGGTGACCATCGAGAACGTGGCAGCAGTACTCATTCGCGACCTCCCAAGAAGAACTAGTATCAACCCCCCCACCTGAGGGCTTTCCACTGGCTCCTCATTCAGCAAAGATGCCTCATCAAGCTCCTCACGCATGCATACAAGGTACTCCACAATGCCAGACCCACCTACATCAACAACCGCCTCACTTTCCACCAACCAACTAGAGACCTCCACTCAGCCTCCCTCAACCAGGCCCACGTCCCCCGCATCCACTGTGAGCGCTACGAGGGTTGCTCCTTCTCCCACCTCACTGCCAGATCCTTGAATGACCTCCCCCAACACCTGCACACCTCCCCTTTGCAGAAGGACTTCAGTGGGTAGTTCAAAACTTGTTTTTTTGACTGCCATCATCAACAAGCCAGTCGAGGCCCGAAGCACTCCTCTATCACCTAGAGACCCCCCCCAGGTGACAAGCTCACGCTATACAAAACCCTGTGATTGATTTATTAATTGATTGACTGATTGAGTTTTTCATCTGAGTGTCTGGTCTTTCAAATCATATATTAGTTCTGCACTAAATGAATGAATTTTGAAATCTGTCATATCTTGAAAAATTAGGCAGCTGGAAAAAGAAGATGCATGAATGTTCAATTTGCTTTATTATTATTGATCCCTTAATTAGTGTGAATTATCCTATATTCCATTCACATCAGGTTGGTACACCCAACATGTGTTTTACCCCATTACTGTGCATGAAAGGCTGGGGCTTTCTCAAAGCTGCACATTTAAGGAAGAACAATGCTTAAATATCAATTGAATATATTTTTAATATTATTATGTTCCAAAACCATGTGCAGGAAAGGGGGTATGTGTCATCCTGGTAGAGCTTGTTACCTTATATAAAATCCTTAGGAAAGAATGACAACGTATAGAAAGTGACCCCACTATGCCAATTATCTTCATACATTATAACCCATTGAGTCTATTCCTTATTAGCAGAGGGAATCTGCTCAGTACAAAAAAGTAATCCAAAAAGAAAAAGACAGATAGTGTAGAGGAAGAAAAAGAACATAAAACCTAAAGGTTCTTTGATTTGCATGCCAGTGGGTAGGTGTGCCAATGGAAGTAGAGTTGGCTCTTAGGCAGGAACAAAGGTAAGCACCCTGGCCCATCTTTATAGTTCTTTTGCGCCGCATTTGCATACAAAATACAATTATGACCCATATTTATACTTTTTTTGCGCCACATTTGCGTCAAGTGGCGCAAACGTACAAAATATAGGCCCATATTTATACTTTTTTGCACCACATTGCATCACTTTTTGACACAAAAGCGGTGCAAACATACAAAATAAAATTATGGCCCATATTTATACTTTTTTTGCGCCACATTTGCATCATTTTATTATGCAAAAGCGGCCCAAACTTAGATAATATAATTGTACTTTGTACATTTGCGTCGCTTTTGCAACAAAAAATGACTCAAATGCAGCACAAAAATAGTATAAATATGGGCCTATTTTTTGTACATATGTGTCGCTTTTGTGTAAAAAATTATGCAAATGCGGCGCAAAAAAAAGAATAAATATGGGCCATAATTGTATTTTGTAAGATTGCACCGTTTTTGTGTCAAAAAATTATGCAAATGCGGCTCAAGAAAGTATAAATATGGGCTCTTGTTTTTACTGTCAGTAATAGGTCAAAGCATGTGCTGAAGCAAGTGTCTTAACTAGAAATAATGAATGAGTGTTTGTGTATTTTGAAAGATGAATTTTGTAGAAAATGAGTAAATGTAAAAAAAAAAAATCACACGTTTGGAAAAAGTGACCTCGAAGAATGACCACCAATGTTCACAATTTGTACTAATTAATGATTAATACTCATGAAATATTGAAAATGTAATAGCATATTATAGTAATATGCCATATTAAGGGTTATGAATTATGCTCTAGCTTATTAATTATAGGCCTTAACTTAGCAAATGTCTGGGCCTAGTTTTGCCAGGCCTCATGCAGAAGCTAAATTTCTTAGAGTTTAATAAAATGCTGTCAGAGTGAACTAAACTGTGAAATGTTCAATGTTTGGTTAAAATGCTTAACTGGAGCTTTCTATGGGAAACAGGAGATGAGGTCTCTAGTAATGCAACAAAATGTGTGTAATGTGTGTGAGATGTACTTTCCCTGGATGCGAACAATGAAGACACTGACTGGAGAGGAAGATGCAACAAATTTGTTACCTGACGAGCCGGATGATGAGGACATTGTAAAGTTGACCAATCGACTTCCTGTGAAGAGCGAAAAATTTGAATTCATAGATTTGGTATAGAAATAATATTGGGTAGTGTATAACCATATGATTAATTGACCAATAGGGAATTAGGGGATAGTTTAGATGACTTTGATATAACAACGTGACAGAGGAAAATTAGACAGACGATGAGACCAGAGATCTAGAGTGACTTTGGGAGAAGAAGAGATATGAGATTCTGTCATTGGGCTCATACTCTCTTGACTGAGAGCCTGATGCTTTGCTAATCTATTGATGACCTGAGCACGAAGACTGATTCTGCTTGCTGACCTATAACGTGGATAGGTAGATATGACAATGTGACTGAATTGCATTTTTATGCCTTTTCTTTCTAGGAAACCAACTGCGCTGTCTTGATAGTTTCCCTAGCTAGATGTTTTAAAAAAATGTATGTTCTAAATTGTTTTGCATGAAGCCCAACATGCTGATGCTCATCTGGGTTAGATGGGGGTATTCACATGATTACTGACGAATTACAAGGACAAATGTTTGACGAGCTATCTTGCTGAATCCTATGTATCGCATACTTTTATTGCAGCTGACTCTGCTTTTGCTTTGCACCGTTGCCTTAGAATGTGTTGTGATTCAAGCTTTGATTAGATTGCGTTACTTCCATCGTTTTGGTCAACCAGTATTGTTCTTATATGTGTTTTATTTGATTTTGAGATTAATCTACCTGACTTTAGTATTGTTAATATCAGGGAAATAAAAGTACTAAACTTTACTAGAGGTGTGGTTATTCATGGCTGAAAGGTCATGGTGCGTGATATTTTCGGGCTCCATTGATTTTTGATTTTGACTAGTGATTATTGATTATTACACATTGATTATTGATTATTGTTCATCTACTGGAGCTATGGTGAGAACATTATTCGTGTCCCCTTTGTAAATTTACTTATTAAGGCCTGATGCGCTAACACATGCAATATTATGCCCAAATGTTCACAGAGAACCAAGATCATCAGTCCACTGCTAGAGATATCAAGAGGCAGAGGGATGCATGTTATGAAAATAGTCCCCTAAGCAATTAACGAAATTAAGTAATACAAACGATTTATGTAGACACATTTGTATTAGGGAAAGATTCATATTTGAAATGGTACGAGTAGCTCATCTGGGAGTTAGATTTCTCATATAGTATCCAATGCACTGCACTGCATGTAGCTGTGCCAAATCGAAAGTATTAAGGTGGTTTTGCTTGTTAGTGTCACAATCATTGCTATGCCGGCAGAACGGTTCTTAATCGAGAATCAATGATATGTTGTATTCTTGTTACCAAACAGTCCCTGGGAGCAAAGTAGTGCTTAACGTTAACCTAAGGATCAGCTACCCCCAAGTCAGACGGCATAGGCAAGGTATTAAATGAGGAAGGCTGAGAGAAAATCTCAGAACGGTAATCCATCCCTACCTTATTCCAAGTCAGGAAAAGTGTCCAAAGTGAGAGTCACTGCGGTCTGTTGCAGCGTGTGGTTCTGTTGGATTCTGTGCGGATGCCATTATAAGCGGTATCATCAGACCCTTCTCACTTGTTACACTGCTGGAGCTGACATGGCTGGTACTCACACAGCAGGAGTGCCTTTGAGATCCTGTTACATGAAAAGAGTAAGGATTAAGGGGCATATTTATACTCTAGGCAGGATTTGCGTTTTTTTTTTTACGCAAATCCGACACAAACTTAACTCCATATTTATTTTTTGGCGCTAGACATGTCTAGCGACAAACTATTGGAGTTAAAGCTACCTTGTGTCAATGAGATGCAAGGTAGGCATTCCTGGGCAAAAAATGACTCTAAGGCCCTCGCACCTTATTTATCCTCCTGTGCAAAAATCATGCACGGGGGAGGAGGGGTCAAAAAATGTGGGCCTATTTCCACAGTGGAACACCATGGAATAAGCCCACAGGTGCCCTCCCCAGGGGCACCCACACCAGAGGGGAAGCGGGGGATGGGGGACCCCATCCCAGGTAAGTATAGGTAAGTATTTTGTTTTCTAACATGCCTTTGGGGGCCCTGAAAGGGGCCCCCTACATGGCACTGTGTGCAATTGCCATGCCTAGGGGACCCTGGTCCCTCGTGCTGGCTATTAGGGTGGTGGGTATGACTCCTGTCTTTTCTAAGACAGGAGTCGTGTGGTATGGATGGTTTTGCATCAGAAAATGACTCTAGGCAGGTTAGAGTCATTTTTTTTACTCTAACCTACCTAACGTCATTTATTGGTGCAAAACCCCCTTCTTCCATACCACCAGCCCCACTCAACCAACGCCATTTTTTTTCACGCTATCCTACCTTTTGCACCGGCATGCACCATTCCATAAATATGGTGCCCGGCTGGTGCTCCGAAATGATGCAAGCCGGTGCTAAACGTTTTGGTGCAAAACTGCGTTGGTGCAGTTTTGCACCAAAAAGTATAAATCAGGGCCTAAGTCCTTGGAAATTGGAGCAGTGCCTAGCGGGGTTGGCCTCCCGGTGGAGCTCTATGAAGAGTAGGCCAAAGAGCTGGCATCCTTCTTGCTAGGAGCATAAAATGAATCCTTTAAGAACGGGTTCCTCCCACCATCAATACATGATGCAAGAGTAATCACAATACACCTCAATATTGTGATCCTTACAATCAATACTGATAACTAACTACTGGCAAAAATCATAGCAAACTGATAGCTCCCAATACTTCCCACTCTGCTGTGACTGGATCAATTGGGCTTCATTTAGCCCAGACGGATCAACAGCTGATAACTTTCAGACCCTTTTTGCTTTCACCAATCAAATAGACCCTTATATTGATGGGGTGGCTACATTTTTGGATGCATTGAAACCCTTCAGTTCCATTTGAATGGCTGTTCTTGGTTATTGTGCTTGAAAAAATGGGAATGGACAGCGCACTGATGATATTCTTCCTATTTACAAATCCTATTGCCAGAGTGAGGGTCAACAACCTGCTCTTGGTCCATATACCAATTTGTACAATTTGGGTCCCACGAAAATCATTTCCCTGTACATTGACAATGTTCTCTTGATAGTAAAAAAAACCTTCACTCAACCTTTTTTTTTAAATTTGTTTTTTCGTGGTAATTTTAATAGAAGTTAAATCAGTACAACAAAGCACACTTCAAACATTTTACTTCTCCACCAGTACAATGACAGTATAGGATATTGCAGTACATAATCTTAAAAAGCTAATAACAGTGCCAGTGCTGTATCACTCATAACAGAAGACATGGGATGGAAGGGAGGAGGGGGAGCGAGGAGAAAGGGGCAGAAGACACCCATCAGTGCAGGTTCCTGCTCTCTTAATACAGCACGTGGTTCCTCCTTCTACTCATCTATCAGGGGTAGTGTTTATCTCATTCAGGAGTGGGCGAGATTTCTATGCCAGCGAGTTAGCAATTAGCAATGTCAGCCTTGGCATAGTCACTCACATTCCCCTCTGTGCCCCGCTTGCTAAGGAACAGTTCCAGTAGGGGCCAAATATCTTGTGGGCGTGATTTAGCAAGCATCAATTCCCAATAGGCAGTCATCTGCTCCCGGCAGTAAGCCACATCACAGAGTTACTCAGCTGTCCTCAGTGCCAGCCCTCATCCCAAGTGCATTGCCACATGGTGTTTCGCAAGCAGCAACAAAAGCGTGATTAGCCTGCACATCCCCCAAGGGATGTCCTTGACGTACCCCAAAAGCGCAGCTCATGGGGAGAGCTCCAATGCGTGTCCTGTGATCTTCTAAATTGCAGCTCATGCTTTCAATTAAATCCACCCTCTGTAGGTGTGCTGGGGTGTGGTAGAGCCTATGCAGGTATTTGAAGTGGACCAATGGGCGCTTCTAATTTGCGGAGAGCACTTGGGACAGGGCACAGCAGAAGCTCCATTAGTCCCCTGAGACAGAACTCTCTAGATCATCTGACCAAAGCTGCTGGACTTGGGGGATGAGAATCGGCGTTGTTGTCTGCATACCAGTGTAGATCTAGTGATTAGCCTATGTGAGAAAGGAGTAGTGACGATCACTTCAAGCACTTGAAATGTTGGTGGTGCTGCAGGGAAGGTGGCATGAAATGCTTGCATGGCCGCTCGTAGTTGATAATATGTAAAAGTATCTAAGAGTGTCACATCTGGTCCCTGCAGCACCTGTTGTGAGGCAACAAGGATGCCTTCCAGGTATATGGCTTCCATTGTTGTCAGTTGAAGTGTCTTAAGTGGGCCTAAGTACCAACACTGGTCGCGATCCACAATGAGGAATGCTCGAGTATAGGTATCGAGGGGGCAAAAAGATAATTCATTTGGACACGTCATCCCACCTCGCCCCATACCATACATGCCACTATATCAATTTCCACCTCAGGCATCTGGAGGCAAGATATAACACCATCCAAAGGGGGCATGGAGCTACCCGGTCATGTTCTGGGATTGTATAGGCCAGAAACTGTGAGGGATTGAGCCAATAATGTGCAAACTGTGCTTCAGCACAGAAGTAGTACAGGTCCAGATCCGGCACTCTCAGTTCTCCCTGTTCGAAGGGGAGGGCCAATATCTACCAAGCTATTCGTGGCTGATTCTTAGCCAATGCAAGAGTCACCAGGAGCAATCAGATCTGTTTACAGATGTGCAGTGACAATGTCAAGGGCACATTGACAAAAAGATACCCAAATTTAGGGAGCACCACCATTTTGACAACAGCCCTTTCGATGCAGCGAGAGCCTCAGCCAGACTTCCACACGTTCCTCCATCCAGGCCATAATCTGGCCCTAGTTTACCCACCACAGCTCGTCTAGGTCTCGACTCAGCCATATATCCAAATATCTCACATACTCACCAATCAAACTGGATAGGTATTCAGTCGGTAATTTGTCACTGACATCAGTTAATCGGAAACAATACAGATTTGGCCAATTTGAAAGTGATGCCTGCCATACCTTCAAATAGAATAAATTATCTGATCACCGGGTCCAAATTGTTCAGAGGATTTTTAATATTGATGGTGATATCATCTGTGTATATAGACACAAGCACACAGCGGGGTAGGAATCCCAGCCCAAATTGCGAGCAGTGTTGTTAGAGCCTGGCCACCATAGGTTCCTTGGCTATGGCGAACAGAATGGGTGACAAAGAACATCCCTGCCTGGTGCAATGGGATATTGGAAAGGGGATGTAATCACTCCATTCACCCACTTTCGGCGACTGGCTGGGCATAGGGGAGCTCAATCAAGTGGATGAAATGAGGGCTCAATTCCAGACGAGACAGCAGTGCAAAGAGGTACTGCCACTCCAAAGAGTCAAAAGCCTTAGCTGCGTCTAAAAAAGGGCAATTGTCTGCAGAGTCTGGTCAATTGTGATCAGGAGCACAAATAAAGTGCACAAATTATACACAGTCGAAAGGCCTAGAGCCCAGATTGGTCAGGGCGAGCTATCAGTGGCAGGAGGGGGAGCAATCTGGAAGCTATCAGTTTGGCTAGCATTTTGTTATCAATGTTAATCATAGTATAACATGCAAGTCTGTATTCGTGTTGGAAATGGCCCTCTGTGAAGTGCCACCCAAAACTTTCTGCCTCCTTCCTTCTTCCTTCTCTTTTTCTGGTCTTCATTTTGTTGGCCTTAGGACTCTAAGCACTTTGCCACTGCTGACCAGTGTTAAAGTGCATGTGCTTCTCCCCTAAACATGGAAACATTAGTGTATCCACAATTGGCATTTTTAATTTACTTATAAGTCCCTTGTAAAGCGGAATGCCATATATCCAGGGCCTGTAAATTAAATGCTACTAGTGGGTCTGCACCACCGAATAGTCACCCACTTAGATTGCCCTGTATACATGTCTCAGTTCTTCCACTGCAGAGCGTGTGTGTGCAGTTTCACTGCTATTTAGACTTGTCATTTAAAACCTCTTACAAAGCCCTAACTTCCCCTTTTATTACATATAAGTGACCCCTAAGGCCGGACCTAGGTAGCCCATAGGGCAGGGTGCTACGTAAGTAAGAGGTAGGACATATACTTTTAAGTTTTACATGTCCTGGTAGTAAAAAAACTACCAAAGTCGTTATTCACTACTGTGAGGCCTACTCCTCTCATTGGCCTGCATTGGGAATTCCCTAATATACTTTTAAGCTATAATTCTTCATCAGAAAAGACTAGTTACATCATATTTCATATCATTAGAATGGTAAAGATAAATCCTATTTACTGGTAAAGCTGGATATAACATTACTATTTTTAAAATGCCACTTCTAGAAAGTGGGCATGTCTCTGCTGTTCCTGCTCTGTGTGCCTTGCAGCCTGTCTCCAATACACATCTGGAGTAGGTGACGCCTACACTTTGTACATTCCCTCAAGACAGGTACAAACCCAGGAAGGGTGGGTGTGACACAGGGCTCATCTGCATTCATCTACATTCTGATGGGCCTTCCTGGGCAGGAAGGGTGGAGGGGAGCTGTCACTAACACTTGAATAGGGAAGTGCCAGTCCCTTACTGATAGTCTGGAGCCAGGACTAGAAAGAAAGGATCTCTGTGCACTTCAAAACCCCTTCTTTAAAGTCACACTCACTTTAAAGATATAGTTGGGTATAAGAACTCATGATCTAACCCTATCAAATCAGTACACTAATGGAGCTGGGACAAACTCTGCTGGTGTATGGACTGCTCTGCTTCAATGATTGTTAATCTGCTTGATTGAGTGTTCTAAGGAGCTGCTTCACTACTTTGCTGAGCTGCCCCTCCTGCCTGCTGATCACTGCCCTGCTGAGGACAAATACTGGACCCATCTTACTTGAACTGAGAGTGACTATAAGGTCTTGTTGGCTTGCCTCCTGTTTTCTGAAGTTTCGGGAACACAAATGACTTCTTCCAGCTCACCTGTTACAGCTCCTGGATCCATACTGAATCAGCTCCTGACCCCCAAGAGATGCCTCCCCAGGTCTGGGCCCTTGGAATTGGTCTTTCTGGGTTTTGTGCTCTTCAAATCAAACTTTTGATATCTATGTGAACGGGCCCATTCACACTGGAACAGTGTCGCTCGCACAAAGGATAAGCATGAGCTGGCGCAATTTTATCTCTTCGCACAGCAGCATCACTGCCCATGACCACAAGGCTTCAGTCCATTCATCCGAAATCTCCGGTGGCTCTTCACACTTGCGAACTGACTCTTCACACCAAACTGAGAAGATTAAAGCTCAGCGGGGTTTGCCTCAAACTGCACCTGACCTGCTACATTGAGGTCAGCCTGAACTTTGTATTTGCACTGGCCCCACTTGATTTCAAGTAATCTTTTGACATTAGCACATTCTAAACACTATTTTAGTTTATTCTTTAAAAAAATCATACCTCAACTTCTACTGATTGAATGTTTGTCCTTTTGGTCTTATTTTGATCAGATGAAAATCCTCTGTTTTCCTAAGCCAGTGTGGAGTCTTTTGTGGTGTTTTTTATTCTGTTACTGTGTGTGTGTTGCACAAATACTTTACACATTGCCTCTTAAGTTAAGCCTGCCTGCTCTGTACCAAGCTACCAGAGGGGGAGCACCGGTTAATTTAACATGTGTATCTGACTTACCCTGACTACGATTAAGGTTCCGGCATGCACAGGATGCATACTCTGACAGCCAGAAATCCAATTTCTAAGAACCAGTTTTTTGTATATTAACAATGAGAGCCTCCCATAAGGATGGGGGAAGCACACTTGTCGTCAAGGATTCCTCCTACATGGTGAGGAGGTGAGGAGTGAGGAGTTGAGCAAACTCCTTGTAAAACCTGCCAATTACAGATGACCTGATGGTGTCCAAAAGCACCCACTTGCAAATCAATATGGCCACCCCATGCATAATAAGAGTAACATGCAATATGCCTACAACCAACCCATCCTGTATGTAAGGTTTCCTGCATGTTCCCTGGAAAGTGCAGGTCCTGAAGCTTTCAGATCCTGATGCTCAGAAGGGCTAACAAAACAATTAGAAAGGGTCATCAGTGATATATCCCTCAAGTAAAACCCTCACCGCCCTCTAAGTTAATTCAGGTCATATCTATTTCTTCCAGAGGGCCACTAAATGCCCGACCTCACCTCTTCATGGTCCATCTGCCATTCACCTCTGCTTCCTCGATCACAATGGGCAGGCTGGACTTACACAACAACATGAGCTACCTGCGAACAGGCAGCATGTCGCCTTTGCCACCTCCTATGTGGAGCCTCCAGGGACCCTCAAAGCAGCCTGTCGATGTCACAGACGCTTCAGGGCAGTTGTCACCAACCAGTTCCCCGCTGCCCACCCAGTGCCATAGTCCCGCCCGGCTTCCATGGGATGCACAGGCCTGGGAGAAGCAGCAGCGCACACAGCTCGTAGCAGATCACAATTCCCCACAATGTCAGGGGTAATCGATGGATTAGTACTCCAGCCAGCAGAGCCTCACAGAGTAGGGTCCATCTTGGAGCCAGGTGCTATGTTGGGGATGGTAGATTCCATTAGATGTGTGGCCAGGGGGTTTACCTAGATAAACCCCCCATGAGATACAATGGTTAAGGTGGATGTCACAGGAAGTTAGTAAAAGGGCCCGGGGTTTTGCGTCTCAGAGTAGGTTTACAACACAGTCCTGTGCCTGTGTCTTTCTTTGTCATCATTTTGTGGACCTGCCATATGCACTAACTGTGATGCACACAATGCAACAACTGGCGGTGAGGAGCCACTTACCCACGATTATGGGTGTTGCCTTCACCGCTTGCGGTGACTGGTGCCCCGCAGTGCAGTGTACGGAACTTATCCTGTGGCTCCACTGCACCACTGTGGCCCACTTCGCCTCCTGCTCTTCTATCGCCTGGAGCACCTGCACCTGGTGGTGCAGGAGCATATCCAGCATCCGTGATGAGACGCTCCATTTCCTCAGATGCGCTGTGGTTCCAGATGTGGCCTCCTCTCAGGTGGTGTTTTCTGGACCTCGCTGCCCCACCTGCCCACCCAAGTTGCTTCGGTGGGGGCCTCATCACGCCGCCTGCCCGGTTTAGCTGCTGTAGGCTGCCCTGTGAGGTGCCTGTTTTGCTCTTGTGGCCTGGTTGTGCCTAATTCTGTGGACCAATACCCCACATGTGCATCGATCTGAGGTTTGCCTGTTACTCTGTTCACCATGGGGCCACCAGGTGTATCTCTTGTGCAGATCTGACCTGCACTATTGTCCTGCAGTGGAAGTTGTTTCCTCTCTGTCTACTAAGAATTCATCATTTGCACTCTTGTGCATGCACAGGCTGTGCCAGCTGGACCACTGACAGAGACACAGTCACCAGGACGTTTGTCAAGCCACATGTTCCACATGTAGAATGACAGCCCACGACACAGTTTTACCTGGGACACATCAACATCCATTACAGGTCAGACCCACTCTCTTTGCTGCCTTCTCTCTTTTTGCCTATCTGTCTGTTGCACCAGTTGGGAGGAATACTTATGTGAGTTTGCCCAAATCCAGTGCTCAGATCCCTTTATTGGTGGTGACGGTCCCTGGTCCAATCAATCATGGCCTCAATTCTGGCATTGGAACCATTTGCAATGGATGGCCCTCCACCAGCCCTAGCAGCCAGGGGGAAGGATTGGGTAGAATAACTGTAGACCTGTTTTGCAGCTATAGCACTGGACAACGAGAGGTGACATCCCATGGTTTTACACTTGGGAGGTGCAGCAATCCATAAGTTGGGGAAGACTGTAGTGGAAGTTGACCCTCCTTTCACATATGTGTCATTGAAACAGGCTTTGTTGGCCCATTTCACACTTTTAGCAAATGATGACTATGACAAATTCTTACTGTGCCAGACTTGTCAGTTACAGGATGAGTCTGGGGACACTTTCTATACTTGACCCAAAGACCTGGCCAGCACCTGCACCCTACCAGATGTTGATGATGAAATTTTAGCTCAAATCATTCAAGGATGCTTCTCCGTCAAACTCAGGGAAAATATTCCCCAAGTACCAGGGATTCCAATGGCTGACATATTGACAATGGGTCAGCCCAAGGGACTCTCAAAAGTGCAAGCAGCACACATGGAAGTGCATCTGCAATGAAAGGTGAGGACTGAGCCTCTCAACTAAGTAGCTGCAATGAGCACTGACAAAAAGAAGACACTCTCCAAACCCAAATCAAGTCCTAAGATGTGTTATGACTGCGGTGGGTCATACCCACATCAAGGACCCTGCCCCACCCTGGGAAGAAGGTGTTCAGCCGGCAACAAACCCAACCATTTTGCAAAGATGTGCACATCCTTCGCACAAAAAAGGGGCAGAAGAACAAAACAGTGCATGCCATGCAGATTCCTGAAACACTATAGGATGAAGAGCATATGGATGATGACGACATGGAAGGAGAAGTTAACATCATCCACACTCTGCAACCCAGTGGCTATCGGTAGAGATGTGGTCCTAAATGCAACATCCTTCTGGCAGGATATCAGTTACTGGCATTATTTCAATTAATATTCTGGACAGGATGTCCTAAAGACACTTCCCACACAACAAGTCTTGTAGCCCACATCCACCTAGGTCTCAGGGTATGGCTCATCAAAGCCGCTCCCACTTGCAGGTGTGTTCACAATGGAAATCCAGCATGATTCTCACTTCACTCGCACAAAGGTGGCTCTGGAATGCTGTTGAGCTACCAAACAGTGGAGCATCTGCAATTAGTAGCTTTTGACTTCTGTTTTCATCCAGCCTGTTACATTGAAACTTTGGTGGTTGGTGTTCCATGTGCGCTCTAAGGGAGAGGCAGAACTACAGAAGTTAGAACAGGAAGCTGTCATCAAAAAGATTGATGGCCCCACACCCTGGGTGTCACCATTATGGTGACATGAAAGCTCAAGCAGCCAGGAGAGGTAAGGATCTGCATGGACATATGCGTACCCAATCTGGCCAACAGGCGTGAGCAACAACTGACACCCACAGTTGATGACATTGTGGCTGTGGTCAGTGACTCGAGGTGGTTTTCCAAGATGGGCTCCGGGAAGAGTATGATTGGTTACTGTTTGCACCAGAATCAAGATCAATCACATTTTCCACCCATGTGGGTCTGCAAAGGTAGAAGTGCCTCAGTTTCAGAGTGTCCAGCACAATGGAAGTTTTTCAGGACACCATCAGAGGAGTGTTGACTGGCCTTGAAGGTGTCATCAAAGTCAGCAGTAACATTCTGTTTCATGCCCCTACCCTGGAAGAACACCTAGACCGTCTGAGAGCAACATTTCAATGTTTTAAAGAAATTGGTCTCACACTTTACAAGGAGAAATGTGCCTTTCTTTAGAAAGACATTGCATTCTTTGGGTACCGGTTCTCAGGGGTGGGGGTCATGCCAAACCCTGCAAAAGTCCACAACATCCAGACAGCTCCACCACCCACCAATGTCACTGGGGTGCACAGTTGCTTAGGGATGGTAACCTACTGTGTGTTTCATCCAAAACCTAACTACCCTCACAGCCCCACTTAGGGAATTGACCATAGCCAATACCACGTGGAGCTGGAGACCCACCCACAATGAGTTTTTTTAGGTGACCAAGAAGGCATTATCAAGAGATACCACACTGGCATATTTTGAATCTAGCTGTGAATCAGAGCTATCTGTGGATACAAATCCCTTTGATCAAGGTGCATTACTGGTGCAAAAACAAGCAAAGAGCTAATAGGCTCCAGTAGCATGATGCAGCAAGTGTGGGAAAAGGGCAGTTGGTTTGGTTTGGTTTGGTACGGCACAGCATGGCCATGTCTGGCATGCCATGTTATGCTGTACTGTGCCTCTGACAGTGAGACCAAAACTGGGACTTTAGACATCGCAGTTTTAGCATACAGCCTTCACAGTAGACCAACAAACGGCCATGTTCTGTATAGAGGATTACTGCAGGTAATTCTGGACCCTGCTAAGTGAGGGTGGGGTCCTTATATGAAGGCCTTCGACTGGAACAATCCTTAGCCTAAGACAATTTGGCAACTTTAGAAATCTGCTGAAGACCATTTGTTGAAGGTCCTATCATCGTACCACTACGGAAGCTCAGAGAAGTAATCATGGGAGGAGATTATTTGCATAGGACTGCCCTTTTCTCAATCCTGTGATTATGCTGCAGTTTCCATATAACATTACTAGAGGGCAGCAGCATCAACATAAATCCAAAGAGAGGCTTTAAATCTGCTTGCTGAACTAGCTCTTGTTCTTGTTGGTTTTTGTTGAGCCTGCAGAATGGAGGAGTGGAATGACTGAGTGAATGAGTATCGAGGAATGATTAGACTGTATTTGTGGTCAAGGGGTTGCAGGATTTGAAGGAAAACTGCAAGAAAAAAGTGAGTAATGCACAGATGCTTGCTGAGAGATTGAGTATGTCATCTGTTGGGCCCAGGAATTGAACCCTGCATGTCTGGGTGTATGGCAGGAACTTACCCACTGGATCAGACTGGTTTCCTTTTCTCTAGCTTGTCAAATCTTCCCTATAACATGGCTATGATGTGTCCTGTGCAGTGGCAGCCACTAGCAATGACACCACGGCCTGTCAGATGCTGATAGGGGCTCTTGCACAATAGAAACTCATCAAGGGGCATATTTATACTCTGTTTGCACCAAATTAGTGTCATTTTTCTTTACTCTAATTCGGTGCAAAACTAACTCCATATTTATACTTTGGTGCTAGACCCCTCTAGCACCAAATTTATGGAGTTAAAGTCATTTTTTGAAAGTGGAGTCCTACTTTGCCTTAATGAGATGCAAGGTAGGCGTTCCCGTGCAAAAAATGACTCTATGGCCTTAACACCATATTTAGGGGCATATTTATACTCTGCGGCGTATTTATACTCTGTTTGCACCGAATTAGTGTCATTTATTTTTACTCTAATGCGGTGCAAAACTAACTCCATATTTATACTTTGGTGCTAGACCCATCTAGCACCAAGGCCCTGATTTAAACTTTTTTTGCACCGCATTAACGTCATTTTATGACACAAAAGTGGCGCAAACTTACAAAATATTGGCCCTTATTTATACTTTTTGCTGCAAAACTCCACTAACTCAGTTTTGCACCAAAAAGTTGAGCACCGGCTTGCACCATTTCTGTGCACCAGCCGGGCACCATATTTATGGAATGGTACAAGCCGGTGCAAAGGGTAGGCTAGAGTTTTAAAAAATGACTTTAGTCGGGTGGGGCTGGCAGTATAGAAGAAGAGGGTTTAGCACCAAAAAATGGCTTTAGGCAGGTTAGAGTAAAAATAAATGACTCTAACCAGATTAGCGTCATTTTATGGTGCTAAACCTACCATGCCACATGACTCCTGCCTTAGGAAAGGCAGGAGTCATGCCCACCACCCCAGTGGCCAGCACAGAGGACAGGGGTCCCCTGGGCATGGCCATTGCACCCGGTGCCATATATGGGGGCCCATTTCAGGGCCCCCTATGGCACTTTCAAAAATAAAATGCACTTACCTGTACTTACCTGGGATGGGGTCCCCCATCCTCGCAGTCCCTCTAGTGTGGGTGGGGGTGCCCCTAGGGCCTAGGGAGGGCACCTCTGGGCTTATTCCATGGTGTTCCACCATGGAAATAGGGCCACAGGTCCCCTAAGACCTGCCCTGACCCAGGTCTTAAAAAATGGGGCAAAGCAAGCTTTGCCCCATTTTTTTACCCTTCCTCCCTCCCTTGCACCATTTTTACATGGGAGTATAAATATGGTGTTAAGGCCATAGAGTCATTTTTTTGCACGGGAACGCCTACCTTGCATCTCATTAAGGCAAGGTAGGTTTCCACTTCCAAAAAATGACTTTAACTCCATTAATTTGGTGCTAGACAGTCTAGCACCAAAGTATAAATATGGAGTTAGTTTTGCACTGAATTAGAGTAAAAAAAAAATGACGCTAATTCATTGCAAACAGAGTATAAATACGCCACTTAGCGTAAAAAAATGATGCTAATCTGGTCAGAATCATTTATTTTGACTCAAAACTGCCTAACGTATTTTTTTTTTTTAAGCTAGCCTACCCTTTGCACCGGCTTGCACCATTCCATAAATATGGTGCCCAGCTGGTGCTAAAAAATGGTGCAAGCCGTTGCAAAACTTTTTGGGGCAAAACTGCCTTAGTGCAGTTTTGCACCAAAAAGTATAAATAAGGCCCCAAGAGCCTATAGCTCAGTGGCAAAGTGTAGTACCTTTGGTGCAGGAAGCTACCCCTGGACATGGGTTAAAATCCAACCACCACCATTAAAGTATGTTTAGATGGAAAAAAATCCAGTATTTGATTTTTTGCACGTAAAAAGATTATTTTTACTTAAAAAAATACTGGAACAATTTAAGTCATTTTTTGATTGTATTAGTTGGGCACATTTACAAATCTTGCCACCCCCACCACCACCTGCCACCTCCCTCCTTTTGCTCAAGTAGTTTAAATAGGAGCAAGGTCTTATCTTCATTTATGAATGTATTCGTTTTTTCTTCAAATTGGTGTTCTGGAGAGCACAAATATGGCCTAAGGGGGGCCAGAATTGAGCTGTATTATGTGAGGAAGGTGCCATGCAGATAATAAAATAGGTTGAATAGTGTTGATTTAATGCAGGGTAACATTTTGTGCCGGTGAAAAAGCCCTTATTAACTGCAGTTAGAAGATAGCATGTTGAATTTTGAAGTGATAGAAAAGAACAAAATCAGGCTTCTGATTGACTATGTCTTGAAAATACCTGATACAGCAAGTGTGAGAAAAAGGCAGTTGGTTTGGTTTGGCATAACATGGCAGGGTCATGTCTGGCATGCTATGTTATGTTACGTTATGCTGTGCTGTGCCTCTGACAATGAGACCAGAACTGGGACTTTAGACATCCCAGTTTTAGCATACAGCCTTCACAGTAGGCCCACAAACGCCCATGTTCTGTATAGAGGATTACTGCAGGTAATTCTGGACCCTGCTAAGTGAGGGTGGGGTTCTTATCTGAAGGCCTTCGACTGGAACAATCCTTAACCTAAGACAAATTGGCAACTTTAGAAATCTGCTGAAGACCATTTGTTGAATGTCCTATCATCGTACCACTACGGAAGCTCAGAGAAGTAATCATGGGAGGAGATTATTTGCATAGGACAGCCCTTTTCTCAATCCTGTGATTATGCTGCAGTTTCCATATAACATTACTAGAGGGCAGCAGCATCAACATCAATCCAAAGAGAGGCTTTAAATCTGCTTGCTGAACTAGCTCTTGTTCTTGTTGGTTTTTGTTGAGCCTGCAGAATGGAGGAGTGGAATGACTGAGTGAATGAGTATCGAGGAATGATTAGACTGTATTTGTGGTGAAGGGGTTGCAGGATTTGAAGGAAAACTGCAAGAAAAAAGTGATTAATGCACAGATGCTTGCTGAGAGATTGAGTGTGTCATCTGTTGGGCCCAGGAATTGAACCCTGCATGTCTGGGGACCAGACAGGCTTCCCTATCTCTAGCTTGTCAAATATTCCCTATAACATGGCTATGATGTGTCCTGTGCAGTGGCAGCCGTTAGCAATGACACCAAGGCCTGTCAGATGCTGATAGGGGCTCTTCCAGAACTAAATCCCATCAAGAGCCTGTAGCTCAGTGGCAAAATCTAGTTCCTTTGGTGCAGGAAGGTACCCGTGGACAGGTGTTCAAATCCAGCCCCCACTGTTAAAGTATGTTTAAATGGAAAAATATCCAGTATTTGATTTTTTGCACGTAAAAAGATTATTTTTACTTAAAAAAAATACAGGAACAATTTAAGTCATTTTTTGATTGCATTAGTTGGGCACATTTACAAATCTTGCCACCCCCACCACCACCTGCCACCTCCCTCATTTTGCTCAAGTAGTTTAAATAGGAGCAAGGTCTTATCTTCATTTATGAATGTATTCGTTTTTTCTTCAAATTGGAGTTCTGGAGAGCACAAATATGGCCTAAGGGGGGCCAGAATTGAGCTGTATTATGTGAGGAAGGTGCCATGCAGATAATAAAATAGGTTGAATGGTGTTGATTTAATGCAGGGTAAAATTTTGTGCAGGTGAAAGAGCCCTTATTAGCTGCAGTCAGAAGATAGCATGTTGAATTTTGAAGTGATAGAAAAGGAGAAAGTCAGGTTTCTGATTGACTATGTCTTGAAAATGCACAATGCAGCAAGTGTAGGAAAGGGGCAGTCGGTTTGGTTTGGTTTGGCATAGCATGGAATGGTCATGTCTGGCATGCTATGTTATGTTATGTTATGTTATGTTATGCTGTGCTGTGCTGTGCCATTCCTCTGACAGTGAGACGAGGACTGGGACTTTAGACATCCCAGTTTTAACATACAACCTTCACAGTAGGCCCACAAACGCCCATGTTCTGTATAGAGGATTACTGCAGGTAATTCTGGACCCTGATAAGTGAGGGTGGGGTCCTTATCTGAAGGCCTTCGACTGGAACAATCCTTAGCCTAAGACAATTTGGCAACTTTAGAAATCTGCTGAAGACCATTTGTTGAAGGTCCTATCATCGTACCACTACGGAAGGTCAGAGAAGTAATCATGGGAGGAGATTATTTGCATAGGACTGCCCTTTTATCAATCCTGTGATTATGCTGCAGTTTCCTTATAACATTACTAGAGGGCAGCAGCATCAACATAAATCCAAAGAGATGCTTTAAATCTGCTTGCTTAACTAGCTCTTGTTCTTGTTGGTTTTTGTTGAGCCTGCAGAATGGAGGAGTGGAATGTCTGAGTGAATGAGTATCAAGGAATGATTAGACAGTATTTGTCGTGAAGGAGTTGCAGGTTTTGAAGGAAAACTGCAAGAAAAAAGTGATTTATGCACAGATGCTTGCTGAGAGATTGAGTGTGTCATCTGTCAGGCCCAGGAATTGACCCCTGCATGTCTGAGTGCAAGGCAGGAACTTACACACTGGACCAGACAGGCTTTCCTATTGCTAGCTTGTCAAATCTTCCCTAGAACATGGGTGTGATGTGTCCTGTGCAGTGCCAGCCATTAGCAATGACACCATGGCCTGTCAGATGCTGATAGGGGCTCTTGCACAACTAAAACCCATCAAGACCCTATATCTCAGTGGCAAAGTCTAGTACCTTTGGTGCAGGAAGGTACCCCTGGACAAGGGTTCAAATAGAGCCACCGCCGTTAAAGTGTGTTTAGAAGGAAAAAAATCCAGTATTTGATTTTTTGCACGTAAAAAGATTATTTTTACTTTAAAAATATACAGGAACAATTTAAGTCATTTTTTTATTGCTTTAGTTGGGCACATTTACAAATCTTGCCACCCCCACCACCACCTGCCACCTCTCTCCTTTTGCTCAAGTAGTTTAAATAGGAGCAATGTCTTATCTTCATTTATGAATGTATTCGTTTTTTCTTCAAATTGGTGTTCTGGAGAGCACAAATATGGCCTAAGGGTGGCCAGAATTGAGCTGTATTATGTGAGGAAGGTGCCATGCAGATAATAAAATAGGTTGAATGGTGTTGATTTAATGCAGGGTAAAATTTTGTGCAGGTGAAAGAGCCTTTATTAGCTGCAGTCAGAAGATAGCATGTTGAATTTTTAAGTGATAGAAAAGGACAAAATCAGGCTTCTGATTCACTATGTCTTGAAAATGCATGATACAGCAAGTGTGGGAAAGGGGCAGTTGGTTTGGCATGGTATGGCATGGTATGGTATGGTATGGTATGGTATGGTATGGTATGGTATATTATGCTGTGCTGTACCTCTGACAGTGAGACCAGAACTGGGACTTTAGCTATCTGAGTTTTAGCACACAGCCTTGACAATAGGCCCACGAACGCCGACGTCCTGTATAGAGGATTACTGCAGGTAATTCTGGACCCTGCTAAGTGAGGGTGGGGTCCTTATTTGAAGGCCTTCGACTGGAACAATCCTTACCCTAAGACAATTTGGACACTTTAGAAATCTGCTGAAGACCATTTGTTGAAGGTCCTATCATCGTACCACTACGGAAGCTCAGAGAAGTAATCATGGGAGGAGATTATTTGCATACGGCTGCCCTTTTCACAATCCTGTGATTATGCTGCAGTTTCCATATAACATTACTAGAGGGCAGCAGCATCAACATAAATCCAAAGAGAGGCTTTAAATCTGCTTGCTGAACTAGCTCTTGTTCTTGTTGGTTTTTGTTGAGCCTGCAGAATGGAGGAGTGGAATGACTGAGTGAATGAGTATTGAGGTATGATTAGACTGTATTTGTGGTGAAGGGGTTGCAGGATTTGAAGGAAAACTGCAAGAAAAAAGTGATTTATGAACAGATGCTTGCTGAGAGATTGAGTGTGTCATCTGTCGGGCCCAGGAATTGAAACCTGCATGTGTGGATGCAAGGCAGGAACTTACCCACTGGACCAGACAGGGTTCCCTGCCTCTAGTTTGTCAAATCTTCCCTATAACATGGCTATGATGTGTCCTGTGCAGTGGCAGCCATTAGCAATGACACCAAGGCCTGTCAGATGCTGATAGGGGCTCTTGCAGAACTGAAACCCATCAAGGGCCTATAGCTCAGTGGCAAAGTCTAGTGCCTTTGGTGCAGGAAGGTACGCCTGGACACGTGTTCAAATCCAGCCACCGCCATTAAAGTATGTTTAGATGGAAAAAAATCCAGTATTTGATTTTTTGCACGTAAAAAGATTATTTTTACTTTAAAAAAATACAGGAACAATTTAAGTCATTTTTTGATTGCATTAGTTGGGCACATTTACAAATCTTGCCACCCCAACCACCACCTGCCACCTCCCTCCTTTTGCTCAAGTAGTTTAAATAGGAGCAAGGTCTTATCTTCATTTATGAATGTATTCGTTTTTTCTTCAAATTGGTGTTCTGGAGAGCACAAATATGGCCTAAGGGTGGCCAGAATTGAGTTGTATTATGTGAGGAAGGTGCCATGCAGATAATAAAATAGGTTGAATGGTGTTGATTTAATGCAGGGTAAAATTTTGCGCAGGTGAAAGAGCCTTTATTAGCTGCAGTCAGAAGGTAGCATGTTGAATTTTGAATTGATAGAAAAGGACAAAGTGAGGCTTCTGATTGACTATGTCTTGAAAATGCATGATGCAGCAAGTGTGGGAAAGGGGCAGTTGGTTAGGTTAGGTTAGGTTTGGCATACTATGTTATGTTATGTTATGTTATGTTGTGCTGTGCTGTGCTGTGCTGTGCTTCGCTTCTGACAGTGAGACCAAGACTGGGACTTTAGACATCCCAGTTTTAACAAACATCCTTCACAGTAGGCCCATGAATGCCCATGTTGTGTACAGAGAATTACTGCAGGTAATTCTGGACCCTGCTAAGTGAGGGTGGGGTCCTTATCTGAAGGCCTTCGACTGGAACAATCCTTAGCCTAAGACAATTTGGCAACTTTAGAAATCTGCTGAAGACCATTTGTTGAAGGTCCTATCATCGTACCACTACGGAAGCTCAGAGAAGTAATCATGGGAGGAGATTATTTGCATAGGACTGCCCTTTTCTCAATCCTGTGATTATGCTGCTGTTTCCATATAACATTACTAGAGGGCAGCAGCATCAACATAAATCCAAAGAGAGGCTTTAAATCTGCTTGCTGAACTAGCTCTTGTTCTTGTTGGTTTTTGTTGAGCCTGCAGAATGGAGGAGTGGAATGACTGAGTGAATGAGTATCAAGGAATGATTAGACTGTATTTGTGGTGAAGGGGTTGCAGGATTTGAAGGAAAACTGCAAGAAAAAAGTGATTAATGCACAGATGCTTGCTGAGAGATTGAGTGTGTCATCTGTCGGGCCCAGGAATTGAACCCTGCATGTCTGGGTGCAATGCAGGAACTTACCCACTAGACCAGACGGGCTTCCCTATATCTAATGTGTCAAATCTTCCCTATAACATGGCTATGATGTGTCCTGTGCAGTGGCAGCCATTAGCAATGACACCAGGGCCTGTCAGATGCTGATAGGGGCTCTTGCAGAACTGAAACCCATCAAGAGCCTATAGCTTAGTGGCAAAGTATAGTGCCTTAGGTGCAGGAAGGTACCCCTGGACAGGGGTTCAAATCCAGCCCCCGCCATTAAAGTATGTTTAGATGGAAAAAAATCCAGTATTTGATTTTTTGCCCGTAAAAAGATTATTTTTACTTAAAGAAAATACAGGAACAATTTAAGTCATTTTTTGATTGCATTAGTTGGGCACATTTACAAATCTTGCCACCCCACCACCACCTGCCACCTCCCTCCTTTTGCTCAAGTAGTTTAAATAGGAGCAATGACTTATCTTCATTTATGAATGTATTCGTTTTTTCTTCAAATTGGTGTTCTGGAGAGCACAAATATGGCCTAAGGGGGGGGGGGGCAGAATTGAGCTGTATTATGTGAGGAAGGTGCTATGCAGATAATAAAATAGGTTGAATGGTGTTGCTTTAATGCAGGGTACAATTTTGTGCAGGTAAAAGAGCCCTTATTAGCTGCAGTCAGAAGGTAGCATGTTGAATTTTGAAGTGAAAGAAAAGGACAAAGTCAGGCTTCTGATTGACTATGTCTTGAAAATGGATGATACAACAAGTGTAGGAAAGGGGCAGTTGGTTTGGTTTGGTTTGGTTTGGTTTGGTTTGGCATGGCCATGTCTGGCATGTTACATTATTCTGTGCTGTGTCTCTGACAGGGAGACTAGGGCTGGGACTTTAGCCATCCCAATTTTAGCATACAGCCTTCACAGTAGGCCCACAAACGCCCATGTTCTGTATAGAGGATTACTGCAGGTACTTCTGGACCCTGCTAAGTGAGGGTGGGGTCCTTATCTGAAGGGCTTCGACTGGAACAATCCTCAGCCTAAGACAATTTGGCAACTTTAGAAATCTGCTGAAGACCATTTGTTAAAGGTCCTATCATCGTACCACTACGGAAGCTAAAATAAGTAATCATGGGAGGAGATTATTTGCATAGGACTGCCCTTTTCTCAATCCAGTGATTACGCTTCTGTTTCCATATACCATTAGTAGAGGGCAGCAGCATCAACATAAATCCAAAGAGAGGCTTTAAATCTGCTTGCTGAACTAGCTCTTGTTCTTGTTGGTTTTTGTTGAGCCTGCAGAATGGAGGAGTGGAATGACTGAGTGAATGAGTATCGAGGAATGATTAGACTGTATTTGTGGTGAAGGGGTTGCAGGATTTGAAGGAAAACTGCAAGAAAAAAGTGATTAATGCACAGATGCTTGCTGAGAGATTGAGTGTGTCATCTGTCGGGCCCAGGAATTGAACACTGCATGTCTGGGTGCAAGGCAAGAACTTACCCACTGGACCAGACCAGCTTCCCTAGCTCTAATGTGTCAAATCCTCCCTATAACATGGCTGTGATGTGTCCTGTGCAGTGGCAGCCATTAGCAATGACACCAGGGCCTGTCAGATGCTGATAGGGGCTCTTGCACAATGAAAACCCATCAAGAGCCTATCGATCAGTGGCAAAGTCTAGTGTCTTTGGTGCAGGAAGGTACCCCTGAACAGGGGTTCAAATCCAACCACCACCATTAAAGTATGTTTACATGGAAAAAAATCCAGTATTTGATTTTTTGCCAGTAAAAAGATTATTTTTACTTTAAAAAAAATACAGGAACAATTTAAGTCATTTTTTGATTGCATTAGTTGGGCACATTTACAAATCTTGCCACCCTCACCACCACCTGCCACCTCCCTCCTTTTGCTCAAGTAGTTTAAATAGGAGCAAGGTCTTATCTTCATTTTTGAATATATTCGTTTTTTCTTCAAATTGGTGTTCTGTAGAGCACAAATATGGCCTAAGGGGGGCCAGAATTGAGCTGTATTATGTGAGGAAGGTGCCATGCAGATAATAAAATTGGTTGAATGGTGTTGATTTAATGCAGGGTAAAATTTTGTGCAGGTGAAAGAGCCCTTATTATCTGCAGTCAGAAGGTAGCATGTTGAATTTTGAAGTGATAGAAAAGAACAAAGTCAGGCTTCTGATTGACTATGTCTTGAAAATGCATGATGTAGCAAGTGTGGGAAAAGGGAGTTTGGTTTGGTTTAGCATAGCATGGCATAGCCATTTCTGGAATGCTACGTTATGCTATGCCTCTGACAGCGAGACCAAGACTGGGACTTTAGATATCCCAGTTTTAAGATACAGCCTTCACAGTAAACCCACAAACACCCATGTTCTGCATAGAGGATTACTGCAGTTAATTCTGGACCCTGCTAAGTGAGGGTGGGGTCCTTATCTGAAGGCCTTCGACTGGAACAATCCTTAGCCTAAGACAATTTGGCAACTTTAGAAATCTGCTGAAGGCCTTTTGTTGAAGGTCCTATCATCGTACCACTACGGAAGCTCAGAGAAGTAATCAATGGAGGAGATTATTTGCATAGGACTGCCCTTTTCTCAATCCTGTGATTATGCTGCAGTTTCCATATAACATTACTAGAGGGCAGCAGCATCAACATAAATCCAAAAAGAGGCTTTAAATCTGCTTGCTGAACTAGCTCTTGTTCTTGTTGGTTTTTGTTGAGCCTGCAGAATGGAGGAGTGGAATGACTGAGTGAATGAGTATCGAGGAATGATTAGACTGTATTTGTGGTGAAGGGGTTGCAGGATTTGAAGGAAAACTGCAAGAAAAAAGTGATTAATACACAGATGCTTGCTGAAAGTGTCATCTGTCAGGCCCAGGAATTGAACCCTGCACGTCTGGGTGCAAGGCAGGAACTTACTCACTGGATTAGACAGGCTTCCCTATCTCTAGCTTGTCAAATCTTCCCTATAACATGGCTATGATGTGTCCTGTGCAGTGGCAGCCATTAGCAATGACACCAAGGCCTGTCAGACGCTGATAGGGGCTCTTGCACAACTGAAACCCATCACAAGGCTATAGCTCAGTGGCAAAGTCTAGTGCCTTTGGCGCAGCAAAGTACCCCTGGGCAGGGGTTCAAATCTAGCCCACACCATTAAAGTGTGATTGGATGGGAAAAAAATCCATTATTTGTTTTTTTGCACGTAAAAAGATTATTTTTACTTAAAAAAAATACAGGAACAATTTAAGTCATTTTTTTATTGCATTAGTTGGGCACATTTACAAATCTTGCCACCCCCACCACCACCTGCCACCTCCCTCCTTTTGCTCAAGTAGTTTAAAAAGGAGCAAGGTCTTATCTTCATTTATGAATGTATTCTTTTTTTCTTCATATTTGTGTTCTGGAGAGCACAAATATGGCCTAAGGGGGCCAGAATTGAGCTGTATTATGTGAGGAAGGTGCCATGCAGATAATAAAATAGGTTGAATGGTGTTGATTTAATGCAGGGTAAAATTTTGGGCAGGTGCAAGAGCCCTTATTAGCTGCAGTCAGAAGGTAGCATGTTGAATTTTGAAGTGATAGAAAAGGACAAAGTCAGGCTTCTGATTGAGAATTTTTAAAAAAAGCATGATGTAGCAAGTGTGGGAAAGGGGCAGCTGGTTGGGTTTGGTTTGGTTTAGCATGGAATGGCCATGGCTGGCATGCTACGTTATGCTGGGCTGTGCCTCTGAAAGAGAGACCAGGACTGGGACTTTAAACATCCCAGTTTTAAAATACAGCCTTCACAGTAGGCCCACAAACACCCATGTTCTGTATAGAGGATTACTGCAGGTAATTCTGGACCCTGCTAAGTGAGGGTGGGGTCCTTATCTGAAGGCCTTCGACTGGAACAATCCTTAGCCTAAGACAATTTGGCAACTTTAGAAATCTGCTGAAGACCATTTGTTGAAGGTCCTATCATCGTACCACTAAGGAAGCTCAGAGAAGTAATCATGGGAGGAGATTAATTGCATAGGACTGCCCTGTTCTAAATCCTGTGATTATGCTGCAGTTTCCATATAACATTAGTAGAGGGCAGCAGCATCAACATAAATCCAAAGAGAGGTTTTAAATCTGCTTGCTGAACTAGCTCTTGTTCTTGTTGGTTTTTGTTGAGCCTGCAGAATGGAGGAGTGGAATGACTGAGTGAATGAGTATCGAGGAATGATTAGACTGTATTTGTGGTGAAGGGGTTGCAGGATTTGAAGGAAAACTGCAAGAAAAAAGTGATAAATGCACAGATGCTTGCTGAGAGATTAAGTGTGTCATCTGTCGGGCCCAGGAATTGAACCCTGCATGTCTTGGTGCAAGGCAGGAACTTACCCACTGGACCAGACAGGCTTCCCAATCTCTAGTTTGTCAAATCTGCCCTATAACATGGCTATGATGTGTCCTGTGCAGTGGCAGCCATTAGCAATGACACCAAGGCCTGTCAGATGGTGATAGGGGCTCTTGCACAAAGAAAACCTCTCAAGAGCTTATACCTCAGTGGCAAAGTCTAGTGGCTTTCGTGCAGGAAGGTACTCCTTGATAGGGGTTCAAATCCAGCCACCACCATTAAAGTATGTTTAGATGGAAAAAAATCCAGTCTTTGAGTTTTTGCACGTAAAAAGATTATTTTTACTTTAAAAAAAATACAGGAACAATTTAAGTCATTTTTTGATTGCATTAGTTGGGCACATTTACAAATCTTGCCACCCCCACCACCACCTGCCACTTCCCTCCTTTTGCTCAAGTAGTTTAAATAGGAGCAAGGTGTTATCTTCATTTATGAATTAATTCTTTTTTTCTTCAAATTGGTGTTCTGGAGAGCCAAAATATGGCCTAAGGGGGGCCAGAATTGAGCTGTATTATGTGAGGAAGGTGCCATGCAGATAATAAAATAGGTTGAATGGTGTTGATTTAATGCAGGGTAATATTTTGTGCAGGTGAAAGAGCCCTTATTAGCTGCAGTCAGAAGGTAGCATGTTGAATTTTGAAGTGATAGAAAAGGACAAAGTCAGGCTTCTGATTGACTATGTCTTGAAAACGCATGATACAGCAAGTATGGGAAATGAACAGTTGGTTTGGTTTGGTTTGGTTTGGTTTGGTTTGGCTTGACATGACATGACATGGCAGGGCAGGGCAGGGCAGGGCAGGGCAGGGCAGGGCAGAGCCATGTCTGGTATGCTAAGTTATGCTGTGCTGTGCCTCTGACAGCAAGACTGGGACTTTATACATCCCAGTTTTAGCATACAGCCTTCACAGTAGGCCCACAAACACCCATGTTCTGTATAGAGGATTACTGCAGGTAATTCTGGACCCTGCTAAGTGAGGGTGGGGTCCTTATCTGAAGGCCTTCGACTGGAACAATCCTTAGCCTAAGCCAATTTGGCAACTTTAGAAATCTGCTGAAGACCATTTGTTGAAGGTCCTATCATCGTACCACTACGGAAGCTCAGAGAAGTAATCATGGGAGGAGATTATTTGCATAGGACTGCCCTTTTCTCAATCCTGTGATTATGCTGCAGTTTCCATATAACATTACTAGAGGGCAGCAGCATCAACATAAATCCAAAGACAGGCTTTAAATCTGCTTACTGAACTAGCTCTTGTTCTTGTTGGTTTTTGTTGAGCCTGCAGAATGGAGGAGTGGAATGACTGAGTGAATGAGTATCGAGGAATGATTAGACTGTATTTGTGGTGAAGGGGTTGCAGGATTTGAAGGAAAACTGCAAGAAAAAAAGTGATTAATGCACAGATGCTTGCTGAGAGATTGAGTGTGTCATCTATCAGGCCCTGGAATTGAACCCTGCACGTCTGGGTGCAAGGCAGGAACTTTCCCACTGGACCAGACAGCCTTCCCTGTCTCTAGTTTGTCAAATCTTCCCTATCACATGGCTATGATGTGTCCTGTGCAGTGGCAGCCATTAGCAATGACACCAAGGCCTGTCAGATGCTGATAGTGGCCCTTGCACAACAGCAATCCATCTAGAGCCTATAGCTCAGTGGCAAAGTCTAGTGCCTTTGGTGCAGGAAGGTACCCCTGGACAGGGGTTCAAATCCAGCCACCACCATTACAGTATGTTTAGAGGGGGGAAAAAACAGTATTTTATTTTTTGCAAGTAAAAAGATTATTTTTACTTAAAAAAAATACCAGAACAATTTAAGTCATTTTTTGATTGCATTAGTTGGGCACATTTACAAATCTTGCCACCCCCACCACCACCTTCCACCTCCCTCCTTATGCTCAAGTAGTTTAAATAGGAGCAAGGTCTTATCTTCATTTTTGAATGTATTCGTTTTTTCTTCAAATTGGTGTTCTGGAGGGCACAAATATGGCCTAAGGGGGGCCAGAATTGAGCTGTATTATGTGAGGAAGGTGCCATGCAGATAATAAAATAGGTTGAATGGTGTTGATTTAATGCAGGGTAATATTTTGTGCAGGTGAAAGAGCCCTTATTAGCTGCAGTCAGAAGGTAGCATGTTGAATTTTGAAGTGATAGAAAAGGACAGAGGGGCATATTTATACTCCGTTTGCGCCGAATTTGCGTCGTTTTTTTCGACGCAAATTCGACGCAAAACTAACTCCATATTTATACTTTGGCGTTAGACGCGTCTAGCGCCAAAGTTTATGGAGTTAGCATCATTTTTTTGCGTGAACACCTTCCTTGCGTTAATGGTATGCAAGGTAGGCGTTCCCGTCTTAAAAAATGACTCTGATGCATATGCGTCGTATTTATACTCCCGGGCAAAAATGACGCCCGGGAGTGGGCGGGTCTAAAAAACCCGCATTAGCGCCGGATTTTAACGCCTGGGTCAGGGCAGGCGTTAAGGGACCTGTGGGCTCAGGATGAGCCCAGAGGTGCCCTCCCCTGCCCCCAGGGACACCCCCTGCCACCCTTGCCCACCCCAGGAGGACACCCAAGGATGGAGGGACCCACCCCAGGGACATTAAGGTAAGTTCAGGTAAGTATTTTATTTTTATTTTTTGTGTGGCATAGGGGGGCCTAATTTGTGCCCCCCACATGCCACTATGCCCAATGACCATGCCCAGGGGACAGAAGTCCCCTGGGCATGGCCATTGGGCAAGGGGGCATGACTCCTGTCTTTGCTAAGACAGGAGTCATTTCAATGGGGGTTGGGAGTGGAAAAAAAATGGCACAAATCGGGTTGAGGCGATTTTTTTGCCTCAGCCTGACTTGCACCATTTTTGGACGCCCATACTCCATTTTCCCCCTACGCCGGCACTGCCTGGTGTACGTCGTTTTTTTTAACGCACACCAGACGGCGCCGCCGGCTAACGCCGGCTAACGTCATTCAATAAATACGGCGCCCGCATGGCGCTTCAGAATGGCGTTAGCCGGCGCTAATTTTTTTGACGCAAAACTGCGTTAGCGCAGTTTTGCATCAAAAAGTATAAATATGGGCCAAAGTATGGCTTCTGATTGACTATGTCTTGAAAATGCATGATGCAGCAAGTGTGGGAAAGGGGCAGTTGGTTTGGTTTGGCCATGTCTGGCATGCTACCTTATGCTATGTTGTGCTATGCAGTGCTGTATTATTCCTCTGACAGCGAGACCAGGACTGGGACTTTAGACATCCCAGGTTTTTGCATACATTCTTCACAGTAGGCCCACGAACGCCCATGTTCTGTAGAGAGGATTACTGCAGGTAATTCTGGACCCTGCTAAGTGAGGGTGGGGTCCTTATCTGAAGGCCTTCGACTGGAACAATCCTTAGCCTAAGACAATTTGGCAACTTTAGAAATCTGCTGAAGGCCTTTTGTTGAAGGTCCTATCATCGTACCACTACGGAAGCTCAGAGAAGTAATCAATGGAGTAGATTATGTGCATAGGACTGCCCTTTTCTCAATCCTGTGATTATGCTGCAGTTTCCATATAACATTACTAGAGGGCAGCAGCATCAACATAAATCCAAAGAGAGGCTTTAATGCTGCTTGCTGAACTAGCTCTTGTTCTTGTTGGTTTTTGTTGAGCCTGTAGAATGGAGGAGTGGAATGACTGAGTGAATGAGTATCGAGGAATGCTTAGACTGTATTTGTGGTGAAGGGGTTGCAGGATTTGAAGGAAAATTGCAAGAAAAGAGCAATTAATGCACAGAAGCTTGCTGAGAGATTGAGTGTGTCATCTCTCAGGCCCAGGAATTGAACCCTGCATGTTTGGGTGCAAGGAAGGAACTTACCCACTGGACCAGACATGCTCTCCTATTTCTAACTTGTCAAATCTTCCCTATAACATGGCTATGATGTGTCCTGTGCAGTGGCAGCCATTAGCAATGACACCAGGGCCTGTCAGATGCTGATAGGGGCTCTTGCACAAGTGAAACCAATCAAGAGCCTATAACTCAGTGGCAAAGTCTAGTGCATATGATGCAGTAAGGTACCTCTGGACAGGGGTTCAAAAGCAGCCACTGCCATGAAAGTATGTTTAGATGGAAAAAAATCCAGTATTTGATTTTTTTCACGTAAAAAGATTATTTTTACTTTTAAAAAATACAGGAACAATTTAAGTCATTTTTTGATTGCATTGGCGTGTTCAACCCCTGGGTGATGCTCCACCGTAAAGTCCATCCCCTGTAGGGAAATGGACCACCTCAAGAGTTTTGGATTTTCACCCCTCATCTGCATGAGCCATCTGAGGGGCCTGTGGTCTGTCTGAATCCGGAAGTGAGTCCCAAACAGGTATGGCCACAGCTTCTTCAGTGCCCAGACCACAGCAAAAGTTTCTCTCTCAATAGCACTCCACCTCTGTTCCCGTGGTAATAGTCTTCTGCTAATAAAGACTACTGGTTGGTCTAGGCCCTCCTCATTTAGCTGTGCTAGGACTGCCCCTATGCCATGCTCTGAAGCGTCTGTCTGCATGATAAATTCCTTCGTTTTTTCTTCAAATTGGTGTTCTGGAGAGCACAAATATGGCCTAAGGGGGGCCAGAATTGAGCTGTATTATGTGAGGAAGGTGCCATGCAGATAATAAAATAGGTTGAATGGTGTTGATTTAATGCAGGGAAAAAGCCCTTATTAGCTGCAGTCAGAAGGTAGCATGTTGAATTTTGAAGTGAGAGAAAAGGACAAAGTAAGGCTTCTGATTGACTATGTCTTATAAATGCATGATGCAGCAAGTGTGGGAAAGGGGCAGTTGGTTTGGTATGGCATGGCATGGCCATGCCTGGCATGCTATGTTATGCTGTGTCTCTGACAGTAAGACCAGGACTGGGACTTTAAACATCCCAGTTTTAGCATGCAGTCTTTACAGTAGGCCCACAAACACCCACGAACGCCCATGTTCTGTTTAGAGGATTACTGCAGGTAATTCTGGACCCTGCTAAGTGATGGTGGGGTCCTTATCTGAAGGCCTTCGACTGGAACAATCCTTAGCCTAAGACCATTTGGCAACTTTAGAAATCTGCTGAAGACCATTTGTTGAAGGTCCTATCATCGTACCACTATGGAAGCTCAGAGAAGTAATCATGGGAGGAGATTATTTGCATAGGACTGCTGTAGGAAGTTGGCTCTGTATGCACTATTTCAAAGTAAGGAATAGTATGCACAGAGTCCAAGGGTTCCCCTTAGAGGTAAGATAGTGGCAAAAAGAGATAATACCAATGCTCTATTTTGTGGTAGTGTGGTCGAGCAGTAGGCTTATCAAAGGAGTAGTGTTAAGCATTTGTTGTACATACACACAGGCAATAAATGAGGAACACACACTCAGAGACAAATCCAGCCAATAGGTTTTGTTATAGAAAAATATATTTTCTTAGTTTATTTTAAGAACCACAGGTTCAAATTCTACATGTAATATCTCATTTGAAAGGTATTGCAGGTAAGTACTTTAGGAACTTTGAATCATTACATTAGCATGTATACTTTTTACATACAACACAATAAGCTGTTTTAAAAGTGGATACTTAGTGCAATTTTCACAGTTCCTGGGGGAGGTAAAGTAATGTTAGTTTTAACAGGTAAGTAAGTCACTTACAGGTTTCAGTTTTTGGTCCAAGGTAGCCCACCGTTGGGGGTTCAGAGCAACCCCAAAGTTATCACACCAGCAGCTCAGGGCCGGTCAGGTGCAAAGGTCAAAGAGGTGCCCAAAACACATAGGCTATAATGGAGAGAAGGGGGTGCCCCGGTTCCAGTCTGCCAGCAGGTAAGTACCCGCGTCTTCGGAGGGCAGACCAGGGGGGTTTTGTAGGGCACCGGGGGGGACACAAGTCCACACAAAAAGTACACCCTCAGCGGCACTGGGGCGGCCGGGTGCAGTGTAGAAACAAGCGTCGGGTTTTCAATGGAAATCAATGAGAGATCAAGGGATCTCTTCAGCGTTGCAGGCAGGCAAGGGGGGGGGGGCTCCTCGGGGTAGCCACCACCTGGGCAAGGTAGAGGGCCTCCTGGGGGTCACTCCTGCACAGAAGTTCCGATCCTTCAGGTGCTGGGGGCTGCGGGTGCAGGGTCTTTTCCAGCCGTCGGGAAATGGAGTTTAGACAGTCGCGGTCAGGGGGAGCCTGGGGATTCCCTCTGCAGGCGTCGCTGTGGGGGCTCAGGGGGGACAACTTTGATTACTCACAGTCGTAGAGCCGCCGGAGAGTCCTCCCTGAAGCGTTGTCTCTCCACCAGTCGAGTCGGGATCGCCGGGTGCAGTGTTGCAAGTCTCCCGCTACTTGTGGGGAGTTGCAGGGGTCTTTAAATCTGCTACTTGAAACAAAGTTGCAGTTCTTTTGGAGCAGTGCCGCTGTCCTCGGGAGTTTCTTGGTCTCTTGGAAGCAGGGCAGTCCTCTGAGGATTCAGAGGTCGCTGGTCCTGGAGAAAGCGTCGCTGGAGCAGGGTTCTTTAGAAGGCAGGAGACAGGCCGGTAGGACTGGGGCCAAAGCAGTTGGTGTCTTCTTTCTTCTTCTGCAGGGGTTTTCAGCTCAGCAGTCTTCTTCTTCGGTAAGTTGCAGGAATCTAAATTCTTAGGTTCAGGGGAGCCCTTAAATACTAAATTTAAGGGCGTGTTTAGGTCTGGGGGGTTAGTAGCCAATGGCTACTAGCCCTGAGGGTGGGTACACCCTCTTTGTGCCTCCTCCCAAGGGGATGGTGTCACATCCCTAATCCTATTGGGGGAATCCTCCATCTGCAAGAGGGAGGATTTCTAAAAGTTGGAGTCACTTCAGCTCAGGACACCTTAGGGGCTGTCCTGACTGGCCAGTGACTCCTCCTTGTTTTTCTCATTATTTTCTCCGGCCTTGCCGCCAAAAGTGGGGGCCGGAGGGGGCGGGCAACTCCACTAGCTGGAGTGTCCTGCGGTGCTGGCACAAAGGGGTGAGCCTTTGAGGCTCACCGCCAGGTGTGACAGCTCCTGCCTGGGGGAGGTGTTAGCATCTCCACCCAGTGCAGGCTTTGTTACTGGCCTCAGAGTGACAAAGGCACTCTCCCCATGGGGCCAGCAACATGTCTCTAGTGTGGCAGGCTGCTGGAACCAGTCAGCCTACACAGATAGTTGGTTAAGGTTTCAGGGGGCACCTCTAAGGTGCCCTCTGGGGTGTATTTTACAATAAAATGTACACTGGCATCAGTGTGCATTTATTGTGCTGAGAAATTTGATACCAAACTTCCCAGTTTTCAGTGTAGCCATTATGGTGCTGTGGAGTTCGTGTAAAACAGACTCCCAGACCATATACTCTTATGGCTACCCTGCACTTACAATGTCTAAGGTATTGCTTTAGACACTGTAGGGGCACAGAGCTCATGCACTGGTGCCCTCACCTATGGTATAGTGCACCCTGCCTTAGGGCTGTAAGGCCTACTAGAGGGGTGACTTATCTATACCTGCATAGGCAGTGAGAGGTTGGCATGGCACCCTGAGGGGAGTGCCATGTCGACTTACTCATTTTGTTCTCACCAGCACACACAAGCTGGCAAGCAGTGTGTCTGTGCTGAGTGAGGGGTCTCCAGGGTGGCATAAGACATGCTGCAGCCCTTAGAGACCTTCCTTGGCATCAGGGCCCTTGGTACCAGGGGTACCACTTACAAGGGACTTATCTGGATGCCAGGGTGTGCCAATTGTGGATACAAAAGTACAGGTTAGGGAAAGAACACTGGTGCTGGGGCCTGGTTAGCAGGCCTCAGCACACTTTCAATTCAAAACATAGCATCAGCAAAGGCAAAATGTCAGGGGGTAACCATGCCAAGGAGGCATTTCCTTACACAACCCCCCCCCCAAACGAAAGAGGATGAGACTAACCTTTCCCAAGAGAGTCTTCATTTTCTAAGTGGAAGAACCTGGAAAGGCCATCTGCATTGGCATGGGCAGTCCCAGGTCTGTGTTCAACTATAAAGTCCATTCCCTGTAGGGAGATGGACCACCTCAACAGTTTTGGATTTTCACCTTTCATTTGCATCAGCCATCTGAGAGGTCTGTGGTCAGTTTGAACTAGGAAGTGAGTACCAAAGAGGTATGGTCTCAGCTTCTTCAGGGACCAAACCACAGCAAAGGCCTCCCTCTCAATGGCACTCCAACGCTGCTCCCTGGGGAGTAACCTCCTGCTAATGAAAGCAACAGGCTGGTCAAGGCCATCATCATTTGTTTGGGACAAAACTGTCCCTATCCCATGTTCAGAGGCATCTGTTTGCACAATGAATTGCTTGGAGTAATCTGGAGCTTTTAGAACTGGTGCTGTGCACATAGCTTGCTTCAGGGTGTCAAAGGCCTGTTGGCATTCTACAGTCCAGTTTACTTTCTTGGGCATTTTCTTGGAGGTGAGTTCTGTGAGGGCTGTCACAATGGATCCATATCCCTTCACAAACCTCCTATAGTACCCAGTCAAGCCAAGGAATGTCCTGACTTGAGTCTGGGTTTTTGGAGCTGCCCAGTCCAGAATAGTCTGGATCTTAGGCTGGAGTGGCTGAACTTGGCCTCCACCTACAAGGTGTCCCAAGTAAACCACAGTTCCTTGCCCTATCTGGCATTTGGATGCCTTGATAGAGAGGCCTGCAGATTGCAGAGCCTTCAAAACCTTCTTCAGGTGGACCAGGTGATCCTGCCAGGTGGAGCTGAAGACAGCAATATCATCAAGATAAGCTGCACTAAAGGATTCCAACCCAGCAAGGACTTGATTCACCAACCTTTGGAAGGTGGCAGGGGCATTCTTTAAACCAAAGGGCATAACAGTGAACTGATAATGCCCATCAGGTGTGGAGAATGCTGTTTTCTCTTTTGCTCCAGGGGCCATTTTGATTTGCCAGTACCCAGCTGTTAAGTCAAAGGTACTTAAGAATTTGGCAGCCCCTAATTTGTCTATCAGCTCATCAGCTCTAGGAATGGGATGGGCATCTGTCTTGGTGACAGAATTGAGACCTCTGTAGTCCACACAAAACCTCATTTCTCTCTTTCCTTCTTTGGTGTGAGGTTTGGGGACTAAGACCACTGGGCTAGCCCAGGGGCTGTCAGAGTACTCAATTACTCCCAATTCCAGCATCTTGTGGACTTCCACCTTGATGCTTTCCTTAACTTGGTCAGACTGTCTGAATATTTTGTTTTTGACAGGCATGCTGTCCCCTGTGTCCACATCATGGGTACACAGGTGTGTCTGACCAGGGGTTGGGGAAAAGAGTTCAGCAAACTGCTGTAGGACCTTCCTACAGTCAGACTGCTGTTGGCTAGAGAGGGTGTCTGAATAGATCACTCCATCCACTGAGCCATCTTTAGGGTCTGATGAGAGGAGATCAGGGAGAGGCTCACTCTCAGCTTCCTGGTCCTCATCTGTTACCATCAACAGATTTACATCAGCCCTGTCATGGAAGAGCTTAAGGCGGTTCACATGGATCACCCTCTTGGGGCTCCTGCTTGTGCCCAGGTCCACCAGGTAGGTGACCTGACTCTTCCTCTCTAGTACTGGGTAAGGGCCACTCCATTTGTCCTGAAGTGCCCTGGGAGCCACAGGCTCCAGAACCCAGACTTTCTGCCCTGGTTGAAATTCAACCAGTGCAGCCTTTTGGTCATACCACAACTTCTGGAGTTGTTGGTTGGCCTCAAGGTTTTTACTTGCCTTTTCCATGTACTCTGCCATCCTTGAGCGAAGGCCAAGTACATAGTCCACTATGTCTTGTTTAGGCTCATGAAGAGGTCTCTCCCAGCCTTCTTTAACAAGAGCAAGTGGTCCCCTTACAGGGTGGCCAAACAGAAGTTCAAAGGGTGAGAATCCTACTCCCTTCTGAGGCACCTCTCTGTAAGCAAAAAGCAGACATGGCAAGAGGACATCCCATCTCCTTTTGAGTTTTTCTGGGAGCCCCATGATCATGCCCTTTAATGTCTTGTTGAATCTTTCAACAAGGCCATTAGTTTGTGGATGATATGGTGTAGTGAATTTATAAGTCACTCCACACTCATTCCACATGTGTTTTAGGTATGCTGACATGAAGTTGGTACCTCTGTCAGACACCACCTCCTTAGGGAAGCCCACTCTGGTAAAGATACCAATGAGCGCCTTGGCTACTGCAGGGGCAGTAGTCGACCTAAGGGGAATAGCTTCAGGATACCTAGTAGCATGATCCACTACTACTAGGATGTACATATTTCCTGAGGCTATGGGAGGTTCTAGTGGACCAACTATGTCCACACCCACTCTTTCAAAGGGGACCCCCACCACTGGAAGTGGAATGAGGGGGGGCTTTGGATGCCCACCTGTCTTACCACTGGCTTGACAGGTGGGGCAGGAGAGGCAAAACTCCTTAACCTTCTGGGACATATTGGGCCAGTAGAAGTGGTTGACTAACCTCTCCCACGTCTTGGTTTGTCCCAAATGCCCAGCAAGGGGAATATCATGGGCTAAGGTCAGAATAAACTCTCTGAAACCCTGAGGCACTACCACTCTCCTAGTGGCACCAGGTTTGGGATCTCTTGCCTCAGTGTACAGGAGTCCATCTTCCCAATAGACCCTATGTGTTCCATTTTTCTTGCCTTTGGACTCTTCAGCAGCTTGCTGCCTAAGGCCTTCAAGAGAGGGACAGGTTTCTTGTCCCTTACACAGCTCTTCCCTTGAGGGTCCCCCTGGGCCTAAGAGCTGAACCTGATAAGGTTCCAGCTCCATAGGCTCAGTTCCCTCAGAGGGCAGAACTTCTTCCTGAGAAGAGAGGTTCTCTTTTTCTGGCTGTGTTGCAGCTGGTTTCCCAGCTGACTTTCCTTTTCTCTTGGTAGGCTGGGCCTTTCTTACAGACTCCAGCTCTACTTTTTCACCCTGTGCCTTGCACTGTGCCCTTGTCTTGACACACACCAGTTCAGGGATACCCAGCATGGCTGCATGGGTTTTCAGTTCTACCTCAGCCCATGCTGAGGACTCCAGGTCATTTCCAAGCAAACAGTCTACTGGGATATTTGAGGAGACCACCACCTGTTTCAGGCCATTGACCCCTCCCCACTCTAAAGTTACCATTGCCATGGGATGTACTTTAGTCTGATTGTCAGCGTTGGTGACTGGATAAGTTTGTCCAGCCAGGTATTGGCCAGGGGAAACCAGTTTCTCTGTCACCATAGTGACACTGGCACCTGTATCCCTCAGGCCCTCTACACTTGTCCCATTAATTAAGAGCTGCTGCCTGTATTTTTGCATGTTAGGGGGCCAGGCAGCCAGTGTGGCTAAATCCACCCCACCCTCAGAGACTAATGTAGCTTCAGTGTGACACCTGATTTGCTCTGGGCACACTGTTGATCCCACTTGGAGACTGGCCATTCCAGTTTTAGCTGGATGGGAGTTAGAAGTGGTATCTTTCTTGGGACAGGCCTTGTCTCCAGTTTGGTGTCCAGACTGACTACCGCTACGACACCAGGCCTTTTTGGGATCAAAGTTTTTACCCTTGTACCCAGAATTGTTTTGTGAAGAGGCTCTGGGCCCACCCTCCTGTGCAGGTTTTTGGGGGCCTGTAGAAGACTCTTTACTATTTTTGTTTTTGGCTGTCTCACCACCCTTCCCCTGGGGAGGTTTTGTGACCCCTTTCTTTTGGTCACCCCCTGTGGAAGTTTTGGACACCCTAGTCTTGACCCAATGGTCCGCCTTCTTTCCCAATTCTTGGGGAGAAATTGGTCCTAGGTCCACCAGATGCTGATGCAGTTTATCATTGAAACAATTACTTAACAGGTGTTCTTTCACAAATAAATTGTACAGCCCATCATAATCACTCACACCACTGCCTTGAATCCAACCATCTAGTGTTTTTACTGAGTAGTCTACAAAGTCAACCCAGGTCTGGCTCGAGGATTTTTGAGCCCCCCTGAATCTAATCCTATACTCCTCAGTGGAGAATCCAAAGCCCTCAATCAGGGTACCCTTCATGAGGTCATAGGATTCTGCATCTTTTCCAGAGAGTGTGAGGAGTCTATCCCTACACTTTCCTGTGAACATTTCCCAAAGGAGAGCACCCCAGTGAGATTTGTTCACTTTTCTGGTTACACAAGCCCTCTCAAAAGCTGTGAACCATTTGGTGATGTCATCACCATCTTCATATTTAGTTACAATCCCTTTAGGGATTTTCAACATGTCAGGAGAATCTCTGACCCTATTGATGTTGCTGCCACCATTGATGGGTCCTAGGCCCATCTCTTGTCTTTCCCTTTCTATGGCTAGGATCTGTCTTTCCAAAGCCAATCTTTTGGCCATCCTGGCTAACTGGATGTCCTCTTCACTGGAGTTATCCTCAGTGATTTCAGAGAGGTTGGTCCCTCCTGTGAGGGAACCAGCATCTCTGACTATGATTTGTGGAGTCAGGGCTTGAGAGGCCCTGTCTTCCCTAGATATGACTGGTAGGGGGGAATCACCCTCCAAGTCACTATCATCATCCTCTGTGTTGCCATCCTCAGAGGGGTTGGCTCTTTCAAACTCTGCCAAAAGCTCCTGGAGCTGTAGTTTGGAAGGTCTGGGGCCCATTACTATTTTCTTTAGTGTACAGAGTGACCTTAGCTCCCTCATCTTAAGATGGAGGTAAGGTGTGGTGTCGAGTTCCACCACATTCATCTCTGCACTAGACATTCTGCTTCTAAAAGTTGGAATACTTTTTTAAGAAACTAAAACTAGTTCTAGGTTCTAATTCAAACTTTTACCAAACTTTTAAACTCTAAAAGGAAATGCTAACAGGGACTAACACAAGGCCCTAGCAGGACTTTTAAGAATTTAGAAAAATTTCAAATTGCAAAAAATCAATTTCTAATGACAATTTTTGGAATTTGTCGTGTGATCAGGTATTGGCTGAGTAGTCCAGCAAATGCAAAGTCTTGTACCCCACCGCTACTAGCCCTGAGGGTGGGTACACCCTCTTTGTGCCTCCTCCCAAGGGGAGGGGGTCACATCCCTAATCCTATTGGGGGAATCCTCCATCTGAAGAGGGAGGATTTCTAAAAGTTGGAGTCACTTCAGCTCCGGACACCTAAGGGGCTGTACTGACTGGCCAGTGACTCCTCCTTGTTTTTCTCATTATTTTCTCCGGCCTTGCCGCCAAAAGTGGGGGCCGGGGCCGGAGGGGGCGGGCAACTCCACTAGCTGGAGTGTCCTGCGGTGCTGGCACAAAGGGGTGAGCCTTTGAGGCTCACCGCCAGGTGTGACAGCTCCTGCCTGGGGGAGGTGTTAGCATCTCCACCCAGTGCAGGCTTTGTTACTGGCCTCAGAGTGACAAAGGCACTCTCCCCATGGGGCCAGCAACATGTCTCTAGTGTGGCAGGCTGCTGGAACCAGTCAGCCTACACAGATAGTTGGTTAAGGTTTCAGGGGGCACCTCTAAGGTGCCCTCTGGGGTGTATTTTACAATAAAATGTACACTGGCATCAGTGTGCATTTATTGTGCTGAGAAGTTTGATACCAAACCTCCCAGTTTTCAGTGTAGCCATTATGGTGCTGTGGAGTTCGTGTAAAACAGACTTGCAGACCATATACTCTTATGGCTACCCTGCACTTACAATGTCTAAGGTATTGCTTTAGACACTGTAGGGGCACAGTGCTCATGCACTGGTGCCCTCACCCATGGTATAGTGCACCCTGCCTTAGGGCTGTAAGGCCTACTAGAGGGGTGACTTATCTATACCTGCATAGGCTGTGAGAGGTTGGCATGGCACCCTGAGGGGAGTGCCATGTCGACTTACTCGTTTTGTTCTCACCAGCACACACAAGCTGGCAAGCAGTGTGTCTGTGCTGAGGGAGGGGTCTCCAGGGTGGCATAAGACATGCTGCAGCCCTTAGAGACCTTCCTTGGCATCAGGGCCCTTGGTACCAGGGGTACCACTTACAAGGGACTTATCTGGATGCCAGGGTGTGCCAATTGTGGATACAAAAGTACAGGTTAGGGAAAGAACACTGGTGCTGGGGCCTGGTTAGCAGGCCTCAGCACACTTTCAATTCAAAACATAGCATCAGCAAAGGCAAAAAGTCAGGGGGTAACCATGCCAAGGAGGCATTTCCTTACAACTGCCCTTTTCTCAATCCTGTGATTATGCGGCAGTTGCCATATAACATTACTAGAGGGCAGCAGCATCAACATAAATCCAGAGAGAGGCTATAAATCTGCTTGCTGAACTAGCTCTTGTTCTTGTTGGTTTTTGTTGAGCCTGCAGAATGGAGGAGTGGAATGACTGAGTGAATGAGTATCGAGGAATGATTAGACTGTATTTGTGGTGAAGGGGTTGCAGGATTTGAAGGAAAACTGCAAGAAAAAAGTGATTAATGCATAGATGCTTGCTGAGAGATTGAGTGTGTCATCTGTCAGGCCCAGGAATTGAATGCTGCTCTTCTGTGTGCAAGGCAGGAACTTACCCACTGGACCAAACAGGCTTCCCTGTCTCTAGCTTGTCAAATCTTCCCTATAACATGGCTATGATGTGTCCTGTGCAGTGGCAGCCATTAGCAATGACACCAAGGCCTGTTAGATGCTGATAAGGGCTCTTGCCGATCTAAAGTCCATCAAGAGCTTATAGCTCAGTGGCAAAGTCTAGTGCCTTTTGTGCAGAAAGGTACCCCTTTACAGGGGTTCAAATCCAGCCACTGCCATTCAAGTATGTTTAGATGGAACAAAATTCAGTATTTGATTTTTTGCACGTAAAAAGATTATTTTTACTTAAAAAAAATACAGGAACAATTTAAGCCATTTTTTGATTGCATTAGTTGGGCACATTTACAAATCTTGCCACCCCCACCACCACCTGCCACCTCCCTCCTTTTGCTCAAGTAGTTTAAATAGGAGCAAGGTCTTATCTTCATTTATGAATGTATTCATTTTTTCTTCAAATTGGTGTTCTGGAGAGCACAAATATGGCCTAAGGGGGGCCAGAATTGAGGTGTAATATGTGAGGAAGGTGCCATGCAGATAATAAACTAGGTTGAATGGTGTTGATTTAATGCAGGGTAACATTTTGTGCAGGTGAAAGAGCCCTTATTGGCTGCAGTCAGAAGGTAGCATGTGGAATTTTGAAGTGATAGAAAAGAACAAAGCTAGGCTTCTGATTGACTATGTCTTGAAAATGCATGATACAACAAGTGTGGGGAATGAGCAGTTGGTTTGGCATGGCATTGCATGGCCATGTCTGGCATGCTGTGCCTCTGACAGTGAGACCAGGACCGGGACCAGGACCAGGACTTTAGACATCCCCGTTTTAGCATGCAGTCTTTACAGTAAGCCCACAAAACACCCACGAACATCCATGTTCTGTATAGAGGATTACTGCAGGTAATTCTGGACCCTGCTAAGTGAGGGTGGGGTCCTTATCTGAAGGCCTTCGACTGGAACAATCCTTAGCCTAAGACAATTTGGCAACTTTAGAAATCTGCTGAAGACAATTTGTTGAAGGTCCTATCATCGTACCACTACGGAAGCTCAGAGAAGTAATCATGGGAGGAGATTATTTGCATAGGACTGCCCCTTTCTCAATCCTGTGATTATGCTGCAGTTGCCATATAACATTACTAGAGGGCAGCAGCATCAACATAAATCCAAGGAGAGGCTTTAAATATGCTTGCTGAACTAGCTCTTGTTCTTGTTGGTTTTTGTTGAGCCTGTAGAATGGAGGAGTGGAGTGTCTGAGTGAATGAGTATCGAGGAATGATTGGACTTTATTTGTGGTGAAGGGGTTGCAGGATTTGGAAGGAAAACTGCAAGAAAAAAGTGGTTAATGCACAGATGCTAGCTGAGAGATTAGGTGTGTTATCTGTCAGGCTTGGGAATTGAAGCCTGCTTGTCTGGGTGGAAGGCAGGAACTTACCTTCTGGACCACACAGGATTCCCTATCTCTCACTTGTCAAATCTTCCCTATATCATGGCTATGATGTGTCCTGTGCAGTGGCAGACTTTAGCAATGACACCAAGGCCTGTCAGATGCTGATAGGGGCTCTTGCACAACTGAAACCCACCAAGAACATATAGCTCAGAGGCAAAGTCTAGTGCCTTTTGTGCAGTAAGGTACTCCTGGACAGGGGTTCAAATCCAGCCACAACAGTTAAAGTATGTTTAGATGGAAAAAAATCCAGTATTTGTTTTTTTTGCCATTAAAAAGATTATTTTTACTTTAAAAAAAATACAGGAACAATTTAAGTCATTTTTTGACTGCATTAGTTGGGCACATTTACAAATCTTGCCACCCCCACCACCACCTGCCACCTCCCTCCTTTTGCTCAAGTAGTTTAAATAGGAGCAAGGTCTTATCTTCATTTATGAATGCATTCGTTTTTTCTTCAAATTGGTGTTCTGTAGAGCTCAAATATGGCCTAATGGGGGCCAGAATTGAGCTGTATTATGTGAGGAAGGTGCCATGCAGATAATAAAATAGGTTGAATGGTGTTGATTTAATGCAGGGTAACATTTTGTGCAGGTGAAAGAGCCCTTATTAGCTGCAGTCAGAAGGTAGCATGTTGAATTTTGAAGTGATAGAAAAGGACAAATTCAGGCTTCTGATTGACTATGTCTTGAAAATGCATGATGCAGCAAGTGTGGGAAAGGGGCAGTTGGTTTGGTTTGGTTTGGTTTGGTTTGGTTTGGTTTGGTTTGGTTTGGTTTAGTTTGGCATGGCATGGCCATGTCTGGCATTCTATGTTATGTTATGTTATGTTATGTTATGTTATGTTATGCTGTGCTGTGCCTCTGACGGTGAGACCAGGACTGGGACTTTAGACATCCTAGTTTTAGCATACAGCCTTGACAGTAGGCCCACAAATGCCCACAAACGCCCATGTTCTGTTTAGAGGATTACTGCAGGTAATTCTGGACCCTGCTAAGTGAGGGTGGGGTCCTTATCTGAAGGCCTTCGACTGGAACAATCCTTAGCCTAAGACAATTTGGCAACTTTAGAAATTTGCTGAAGACCATTTGTTGAAGGTCCTATCATCGTACCACTACGGAAGCTCAGAGAAGTAATCATGGGAGGAGATTATTTACATTCGACTGCCCTTTTCTCAATCCTGTGATTATGCTGCAGTTTCCATATAACATTACTAGAGGGCAGCAGCATCAACATAAATCCAAAGAGAGGCTTTAAATCTGCTTGCTGAACTAGCTCTTGTTCTTGTTGGTTTTTGTTGAGCCTGCAGAATGGAGGAGTGGAATGACTGAGTGAATGAGTATCGAGGAATGATTAGACTGTATTTGTGGTGAAGGGGTTGCAGGATTTGAAGGAAAACTGCAAGAAAAAAGCAATTAATGAACAGATGCTTGCTGAGAGATTGAGTGTGTCATCTGTTGGGTCCAGGAATTGAACCCTGTATGTCTGGGTGCAAGGTAGGAACTTACCCACTGGACCAGACGGGCTTCCCTAACTCTAGCTTGTGAAATCTTCCCTATAACATGGCTATGATGTGTCCTGTGCAGTGGCAGTCATTAGCAATGACACCAAGGCCTGTCAGATGCTGATAGGGGCTCTTGCACAACTGAATCCCATCAAGAGCCTATATCTCAGTGGCAAAGTCTAGTGCCTTTGGTGAAGGAAGGTACCCCTGGACAGGGGTTCAAATCCAGCCACCACCATTAAAGTATGTTTAGATGGAAAAACAATCAAGTATTTGATTTTTTGCACGTAAAAAGATTATTTTTACTGAAAAAAAATACAAGAACAATTTAAGTCATTTTTTGATTGTATTAGTTGGGCACATTTACAAATCAGGCCACCCCCACCACCACCTGTCACCTCCCTCCTTTTGCTCAAGTAGTTTAAATAGGAGCAAGGTCTTATCTTCATTTATTAATGTATTCGTTTTTTCTTCAAATTGGTGTTCTGGATAGCAAAAATATGGCCTAAGGGGGGCCAGAATTGAGCTGTATTATGTGAGGAAGGTGTCATGCAGATAATAAAATAGGTTGAATGGTGTTGATTTAATGCAGGGTAAAATTTTGTGCAGGTGAAAGAGCCCTTATTAGCTGCAGTTAGGGCGAGTTGGTCACAAGAAACATTGTTTTTCAAGCTCTACAAACCACCAGCCAATCAGCTGAATGATGAAACACAGCTTCCCCAAGTGGAGGAGAGGGGAGATGACAAGGAATGCCTGCTATCTGGGTATCTGAGGAGCCTGGTTCCACCCTCGAAGCTGACACCCTCACAAGAAACTGATGAACCTCAGCAGCCCAAAGCCTCCTCTGGGCTCATCAATGGTCTGAATAAGAACAGTCAGGATGTGTTGCCAGTCCCTGGAGTTAGTTCAAACCCTGGGGGGATAGGGAAGCAGGATAGAAACTCTGAGGCAGGGACCAGGAGGTGCCATCTCGGGCTGTGTCCAGTGAAGTTCTCCTGCTTGAGAAACTTTGGGTGGAATAAACTGCTCTGTGAACGTACCCTACTATCCATTCATTTTTTTCTTTATCTCTCTCTCTCTCTCTCTCACTTTTTCTTCTTCTTCCTATGTTCTTAGTACCCTCTCATAAGTTTTGTTATCTGACCTACGTCCTGTTTTTGTTACTATGCAGGATCTGTTACATGTTGCGTTTTGGCATTTTGGTAAAGGAGGAATGTTATGTTGGGGGTGGTAAATCCCATTAGATGTGTGGCCAAGGGTTTTTTCCAAGACGGACCCCACCACTGTGAGATGCAATGGTTAAGGCGTGACATCAGGGGAAGTTAATAAAAGGTCCCCAGGTTTTGCGCCTTGGGTCAGTTTATGACACACTAGTCCTGTGCCTGTGTATTTCTTTGTCATCATTTTGTGGTCCAGCTGTATGCGCTGACCGCACTGCACACAACGCAACATCAGGCTCTCTCGTGACCCCAACCTACGCTCAAACTTGACCTGTCATAGAAGAAATAATTACTTCTGGGAAATAGCCCAGACTTACCATTAACTATGCCAAATCTGTCCAATTGACATTGACCAGAATTACCAAGGCACCAGTGGTGCAGCACCCCTTGAAGTGGCAATTAGACCCAGTTCAATACTTTTTATGTAGTACCACTGCAATTTAGATAGGACCTCTGAGATAATTTTGAGAAATGTATAGCTGGCACTGCTGAGAAAGTGAAGAGATGGATAAAGTTGTCCCTGTTGGTTGCAGGATGGACAGCACTGATGAGGATTGGTGTACTTAATAAGGTACTCTATTTTTTTCAGAACACTCCTATCCCACTAACTAAAGCCTTTTTTGAAGGACTAGACTCCCTGAGGGTGAGACTCACCTTGGCTGATGGACAGTATAGAATAGCTTGGCGTAATTTGCAGATGCCATATGCTATGGGTGGCTTTGTGGCCCCAAACTCTGCAATGTACTATTTGGTACCTCAAACACAATATGCACATTACTTGTATCATCCAGACAGGAAGCCTCTTCACCTCATCCTAGAAGTGGGCTTTGCATCCCTGATTGTATTGCACTTCTTTCTGCTAGCTAGGTCACACTGCCCTTTTACAGAAATATACATGATGGAGTGCACCAAATGGGCATAGTCAAGATTGGCCCAACTAAGGAGCACTACAGTTCTGTGATCACCCTGAGTACTCTAAGAATGTCATCTGAGGGTTCCATTGTTGGGCGTACCTGAGATGCTTAGACATTTAGGGCTAGATGTACAAAGCTATTTGGCAGTCTTAAATGGCAAAATCTTTCATTTACGACCACTAAATGTCCTTGTACCATGCACCAGCCCTATTTTGTGAGTCTGTAACCTATTACAAAATCGCATAATAGGGTTTGCCACTCGCTATTAGGAAAGGGTGTAACAAGGCCGTTCCTTTCTAATAGCGAGCTGCTTGGTATGTAAGAATGTTTTGCAACTGGGAATGCAGTTGCAAAACATTTGCAGATTACCACCAACTTCAAGTTGGTTGTATCCTTTCGCAAACGGGAAGGAGTCCCGATGGGACTCCTTTCCCTATCTGAATGTGGGTGAAATTATTTTTTAAGAGTAGGCAGTGGTCCATGGACCACTGCCTACTCTTAAAAAACATGAAAAGAAAACTTTTCATTTTTCTTTTTGCATTACAAGTAGAAAAACTACTTTATTGAAAAAGCAGTCACCGATTTGGAGTGGCAGCCATTCCCAATGGGTCGCAGATTGTGCCCTGCCTCATGAATATTAGTGAGGCAGGTCCCTTGTGACCCATTTAGGAATTGCAAAGTGTTAAACACGCTGTAGTACATAGCAGTTTGCGATTTTCTAATAGCGAATCGCAAAAATTAGTTATTAGGAAATCGCAAACCTAAAGCTACGTACATCTGGCTCTTAGATAGTAGACAATTGACCCTAGGCAACCTCTTCCTTCCCTGAGGGGATATTTCTCTCATATATCGAGTACCTGGGTGACAATCTCATGAATACTCCTACATATTTTTACCTAGGGACTCTATGAGAGGGTTGTTTCCCACAATGCCACGGGCACCTCCTGAGTGGGCGCTACTGCCTTTTCTTATAACAAATCCAAGCAAGGCCCACTTAACCACTAAAGTGTACATTTGTGAAATGTCCGATATACGACAGAGTGAACTGCAAATGAGAGGTAGGTGGGAACATGATTGGGGCCACCAATTACGGATGCAAAGTGGGTATTTTGTTGTACACAAATAAAGAAATCTACCCCAGTGCTAAATTGCGATTGATCCAATTAGAATTTACACACGGAGCATATCACACTGTTTCTGTTATGCTAAAATATGACCTACGAAATGATGCAAATTGTTGGAAATACTATGCACCTAATGCAGATCTCCTCCATATGGTGTGGCCCTGACTCCTGATTCAAGTGTATTGGCAGAATACATGGGCAAAAGTATGTGTATGTGGTATTACGAGTATGAAATTACAGATCTCCCCACTTCGCGCCATACTGAAGTATGTAGAAGGTGTCCCTAAAACAACTCGCAAATTTACTGCACTTACTATTCTACTAGGCAAACGTAGAATAACCGTGAGATGGTGACGTGGGACTGCACCAACTTGTACCAACTGGCTTAAGGATCTCACCACCTGCAGCAAACACTCAGATGTATACAGCTAACACCTACATTGAGCTCCAGCTGAAGAGATATATGGGCACAATTCCAGAACTACCTCTTGAGTATCACACCTTAATTCACTGGGGCATCATCATATTTGTAGCATGCTGTTGGACCTCGCCTTTTTTGCATGGTCATCCCCTAACTCTTTGCCTCCTTCATCCTATTGTTTCTGACCTGTTTTTGTGGATTTTAGGACTCTGGGCACTTTACCACTGCTGAGCAGTGCTAAAGTGCATATGTTCTATGTCTAAATTGTACTGGTGATTGGTTTATCCATGACTGGCATTTTGATTTACTGTGAAGTCCATAGTAAAGTGCCCTATATGTGCCCAGGGCCTGTAAATAAAATGCTACTAATAGACTGTTAGGGTTTGTGCACAGCAAAGAGCATGTCCCCTCTCACTGCACTAGTGGGTTCTGTAATAGCTCCTTTTTAAACTTACTATTGAAAGCCTTTCTTGTTATCTCACCATCCCCCCCCCTAGGCTTCTGTGTATGTTGTTTAATGTGCTGTTTTGTTTACACATTGGGCCTTGCTTTTACCAAGGCTTCTTTAAAACACTCCTCTCTAGGCCATGTGTTAATTTAACTCATTTGCATAATAACTGAAACTCTGCACACCTTTCCAGAACATGTGCAGCATGTGAGGACCACGCTCAGCTCTTCAAACCACACCCAGCTCTGCACTCCTTTCAAGAACATGTGCAGCATGTGAGGACCACACCCAGCCCTGTCTATAAAAGGCAGCCCCCGAGCCTCACCCAGTGCTTGTGCTCGTCTACCTCCCGCTTACCTGAGGACAGATCCCTCGGCGCTGGCACTCCTGCTCTCTACAGACTTTCATTGGCTTCAATGGGCGCAGCTGCTGGCTCTTCCTTCTTCCGGTTTCCGGTTCCTCCTTGCCTTAGCCTCTCTCCTACAAGCAACCTGCAAAAGAGATCTCTTGCCAGCAACAAGTAAGTGCAAAACTTTTATTACCTGAAAGAACTTTGACAACAATTTCTGGATTCGTGTATAGACAATTTGAAACAAGATACCTTCCACGAACATTGTGATTCAAACTCTTTGTTACAAGAATACTTTGCAGAATTTTGTGAAGCAAACATTTTTTTTTTTATGGAACTTTTAAGAATCGAACCGTGGAAACCATTAACAGCAAGGCAAACAGTAAATCAAGGACTTGCACAAATTACATGCTGTATTTTGACGTAAAAGTACAGTATTTGTTTTATAAAAGATTCTGGAAATATGGGAAAAGTGAGTCTGCTATTGGGAATTTAGGCTTTAGTTATATGAAGATGAATGTTTGATATTGGTAATTCTGATAACGGTATTTGTTTAATGTTTTAGAAGCTTTAGAGTAATAGAAAGCACATCCCAGAGCAGTAACACATTCCAAACCTGGAAACTAGAGACCAGGATCCAAGAGGTACTTTTAGAAGAAAATTTCTAATAAATAAAGGGATAGTCAGGAACCCAGTTAGGAATAGGTTGTACTTATCTGTTCTTTGTTTATGTTTCATTAGGCACCAGTTTCTACAAAAGTCAGAGAGGGCCGCAGATTTGTGCAGCACTTCAACAGTGGAAACGCAAGAACGGTGTTGTCTCTTTATTTTATTTTATCCACTTCCCCCCTTCCCTTGAGCTTCTGTTCTTAGTGCACTGTTTTAAAAACTAGTGTGCTGGAACAAGCAGTTTCAGGGTGGGGTCGGATTGTCTTCAACCTCCATCAGAACTGAACAAGGACTCAGGTGAGCTGGGCTTTGACAGAATTTTTTTTTTAGTTCTGGTGGACGATGAATATCGGGGAAGAAATAGAGGGCATTGACGTCACGGATATGGCGCAGGCCCTAAATGATGACTTGGCTCATAATGAATCAGTGCCTGGCATCTTGCAACATATGCAAGAGGAAATAGAGAGATTAAAGATGGAGAATACCTCTTTAAAACAGGATTTAAGCAGGTATAAATTTAGGGTATCTCAGTGGAACACAGCTTTTACGCCTTTGTTTAAAACCTCCTCAGAGACAGGGGCGCCATCAAAACATACAACTTTGCCTCCACCAGTTGAGGTCACTGTTAATGTTCCTAATGCTGTGCCCTTAGCAGCACCTGAACGTTTTCATGGAGATAGTAACAAATTCCATGTTTTTATCAATCAATGTCAATTACACTTCGTTTGTAAGCCACAACAGTTCCCTACTGATGCTACGAAAGTGGCATTCGTCTTGTCTTATTTGGGTGGCACAGCAGCCAATTGGTCAATTCCTTTCGTGGAGAGAGATGATCCCATCCTCCATAATTGGAATCAATTTAAACGTACCATGACCAGCCTTTTTGCAAAACACACTTTCATGCAGGCAAGTGATAATGAGCTTTTAAATCTTAAACAAGGTAACAAGGATTTATTGACCTATCTCACTAGTTTTAATCGTTTACTCACCGAGACACAGTGGCCAGAAGAAAAGCGTGTCTCCCTTTTCTATAAAGGTTTGAGAGACGAGTTAAAAGACGCGCTGGCTCATATCGTTGATTTGCCAGAAGACTATTCGGACTTTGTAGATTTAGTTGTGAAATTAGAACATAGACTAGGAGAAAGAAAGGGAGATAAATACAAACTGGAATCACGGTTAACTTTTATTAGGCACGAGAAGAAAGACCCAGATAATAAACTCCCTAAACCTGAGCCTATGCAAATAGGGACACTCAGAGGTCCACTCACATCAGAGGAAAAAGAAAGAAGGAGAACACTTCAATTATGTTTATATTGTGGAAGGGCAGGTCACTTTGCCAGAGAATGTCCAGTAAAGCCTAAAAATCCACGAAAGGGTGCTGTTTCCTCCACCTCCTCAACTGAATCGGGAAACGATTAAGCTCGACAAGGGGAGAGGTTACTTGTTCGAGAAAACATCTTAATCAAACCTCTAATGCTGCAGCCTTCATGGTACCGCACATACCTAGACATTTCATAATTCAGGTTGTTTTAATTGTTACTACCCAAGTGAGGCATTCTCTCCCTGTCCTACTGGACTCAGGCGCGAAAGGAAATTTTGTGGATAATAAGTTAGCTGAAAACTTAGGACTTCCTATGTGCCTAAAGCCTTGTCCAGAAGCAGTATGTGCAGCTGATGGGTCAGTATTGACCTCTGGATTAATCACAAAACAAACAAGTCCACTTGTTATGGTCTGTCAGAACGGGCACACAGAGGTGATTAGCTTTGATCTGATAGATACTCCTAATTTTGGTTTGATTCTCGGGTACCCTGGTTAACAACTCATAACCCAAAAATTGATTGGGTGAATAGAACTGTTACTTTGGATTCCTCTTTCTGTAGAACCAATTGCTATCAAGAAGCAGGTACAGAACAGAGCACAGTATTACACTGTGCTAGTGTTACACAAGATGAACCAAGTCTCCCTCCTGAATATTCTGACTTTAAAGACGTCTTTGATCCAGTAAAGGCTAGTGTGCTGCCCCCACATAGGTCTTATGACTGTCATATAGATCTTATCCCAGGGGCCCCTTTACCTAATAACAGAGTATATGCTTTGACTGACGAAGAAACCAAATACTTAAGAACCTACCTAGATGACCTACTACAGTCTGGGTTCATCCGTCATTCCACATCTCCGGTGTCATCTCCACTCTTTTTTCTCCCGAAGCCGGATAAATCCCTGCGCGCGTGTATCGATCATAGAGGACTAAATAAGGCTACAATAAAGAATAAATATCCTCTTCCTCTAATACCTGTGTTGTTGGATCAATTAAGACATCCTACTGTATACACTAAACTAGATCTGCGGGGAGCTTACCACCTGGTCCGAGTAAAAGAGGGGGATGAGTGGAAGACAGCTTTCAAGACAAAGTTTGGTTTATTTGAGTACACAGTAATGCCCTTTGGGTTATGTAATGCCCCTGCGGCCTTTCAGTTCTTTATAAATGAGGTCCTACACAAATTCCTGGACGTTTGTGTCATAGTATACATAGACGACATCCTCATTTACTCTAAGAACTCAGAAGAACATACCCAACATGTTCGTGCAGTATTATCAAAGTTAAAAGAAAATCATCTTTTTGCTAAGTTAGAAAAGTGTACTTTTAATGTCAGCAAGGTGGACTTTTTAGGATACTGCCTGTCACCTCAAGGAATAACTATGGATGTAAAGAAAATCAGTGCTATTGCTGATTGGCCAGAACCATCCTCTGTAAAAGATATTCAGAAATTTCTGGGTTTCGCCAATTTTTATAGGAGGTTTATTGCACATTTTGCAGACATTGCGGCCCCAATAACTACCTTGTTGTGGAAAGGGCAACGATTTATTTGGACTGATGAGGCGGCACACGCCTTTCAACTCCTAAAACAAAAGTTCACTTCAGCCCCAATTCTGAAACATCCTGATCCTGACTTGCCTTTTTTTGTTGAAGCGGATGCTTCACAAGTAGCTTTAGGAGGAGTTCTCTCTCAACGAGATGCAGTAGATGGCCAGTTACATCCTATAGCCTTCTATTCCAAAAAGTTATTACCAGCTGAACAAAATTACACTGTGGCTGAAAGGGAACTACTAGCTATCAAAGTAGCCTTTTCAGAATGGAGGCACCATTTAATGGGAGCCAAGTACCCAGTTACAATCTTTTCTGACCATAGGAACCTACAGTTTTTTGGATCACTTAAAGCACTAACACCACGTCAGATGCGCTGGTTAATTTTTTTTAGCACATTTGACTTTGTAATAACCTATAGACCAGGTGCACAACAAATTCAATCTGATGTGTTATCTAGATACGGACATACTTCAGACATGAAACAAGATAAAATAGGAGAACCCATTATTCCTCCCCAAAAGTTTTTGGCACCAGTACAACAGAAGGATTTCATCACAGATCTATATAATGCACACATGCAAATAGCACCTCAGGATTGGTTAAAGGATTCCCATAACACAATACAACGAGGTTTATTGTATCACGACAACATGCTGTTAGTGCCCACCTCTGAATTACAAACAGGTGATAATTTGGCATCACGCCTCACCGTTGGCAGGTCATCCTGGTTGGGTAAAAACCCTGGAAAATGTGCAAAAACACTTTTGGTGGGACACTATAAGAAAGGACATTAAGCAATTTGTCACTACCTGTCCAATTTGTGCAAGACATAAATCTTCTCATAAGGCCCCTGACGGCTTGTTAATACCAATGCCAACACCCAAACAACCTTGGCACACTGTGAGCGTAGACTTTATTGTAGGTTTACCACCTGTAAAATCTTTCACAACAGTGTTGGTTATAGTGGATTTTTTATCTAAAATGGCACATTTTGTACCATTACGGAAATTACCCACGGCGGCAGAATTTGCCTTTATTTTTATAAGGGAAATTGTGCGTTTACATGGTTTGCCAAGCAAAGTGGTGTCAGACCGAGGGAGCCAGTTCAACTCTAAATTTTGGAAAAAATTATGTAAAAAACTGAAAATAGATGTGGCATTATCCACTGCTTTCCACCCAGAGACAGATGGACAGACTGAACGACTGAACCAAACCTTACTTCAAACGCTACGTTGTTTATTGGCTGATTATTCTAGTGAATGGTTGGAAGCTCTCCCTGTAGCGGAGTTTGTTTATAATAATACTGAGCATTCAGCTCTACTTTGCTCACCATTCTATTTCTTGCAGGGGTATCATCCAAGAGCTATACCCATTTTGTTAGAAGATTCTCTGTTACCTACAGTAACGGATAGACTAACGAGGTTAGGTGACATACAAGACAAAGCCAGGAAACATTTATTAAAGTACAAGGAAAGCATGAAAAGACAAGCAGACAAACACAGATCTGAGGCCCCAATGTATAAAATCGGTGACAAGGTATGGCTCTCCACAAAGAACCTAAACATAGAGGGATCCCGAAAGCTGCAACTACGTTTCATTGGACCCTTTAGTATAACTGCCATAGTAAACCCGGTAACAGTAAAATTAGATTTACCAAAAGAATATCCAGTACATACTACATTCCATGTGTCCTTGCTTAAGCCGTACAATCCAAAAACCCGACCTGAACCACCACCTCCACCCATACCAATTAAGGGAAATCTAGAATATGAAGTGAAAAGCATAAAAGACTCAAAAAGAATTAGTGGACGTCTGTTTTATTTAGTAGAATGGAAAGGATATGATGAATCTGAGAATTCATGGGAACCAGCATCATATGTACATGCCCCACAGCTGATTAGACGGTTTTATTTAAAAAATCCAGGAAAACCCCGTCCTGTAGGAGGGCCTTTGAGGGGGGCAACTGTTAGGGTTTGTGCACAGCAAAGAGCATGTCCCCTCTCACTGCACTAGTGGGTTCTGTAATAGCTCCCTTTTAAACTTACTATTGAAAGCCTTTCTTGTTATCTCACCTTCCCCCCCCCCGCCCCCCAGGCTTCTGTGTATGTTGTTTAATGTGCTGTTTTGTTTACACATTGGGCCTTGCTTTTACCAAGGCTTCTTTAAAACACTCCTCTCTAGGCCATGTGTTAATTTAACTCATTTGCATAATAACTGAAACTCTGCACACCTTTCAAGAACATGTGCAGCATGTGAGGACCACACCCAGCTCTTCAAACCACACCCAGCTCTGCACACCTTTCAAGAACATGTGCAGCATGTGAGGACCACACCCAGCCCTGTCTATAAAAGGCAGCCCCCGAGCCTCACCCAGTGCTTGTGCTCGTCTACCTCCCGCTTACCTGAGGACAGATCCCTCGGCGCTGGCACTCCTGCTCTCTACAGACTTTCATTGGCTTCAATGGGCGCAGCTGCTGGCTCTTCCTTCTTCCGGTTTCCGGTTCCTCCTTGCCTTAGCCTCTCTCCTACAAGCAACCTGCAAAAGAGAAAGAAGACAAGGTTAGACTGATCAGTATCTCTTGCCAGCAACAAGTAAGTGCAAAACTTTTATTACCTGAAAGAACTTTGACAACAATTTCTGGATTCGTGTATAGACAATTTGAAACAAGATACCTTCCACGAACATTGTGATTCAAACTCTTTGTTACAAGAATACTTTGCAGAACTTTGTGAAGCAAACATTTTTTTTTTTTATGGAACTTTTAAGAATCGAACGTGGAAACCATTAACAGCAAGGCAAACAGTAAATCAAGGACTTGCACAAATTACATGCTGTATTTTGACGTAAAAGTACAGTATTTGTTTTATAAAAGATTCTGGAAATATGGGAAAAGTGAGTCTGCTATTGGGAATTTAGGCTTTAGTTATATTAAGATGAATGTTTGATATTGGTAATTCTGATAACGGTATTTGTTTAATGTTTTAGAAGCTTTAGAGTAATAGAAAGCACATCCCAGAGCAGTAACACATTCCAAACCTGGAAACTAGAGACCAGGATCCAAGAGGTACTTTTAGAAGAAAATTTCTAATAAATAAAGGGATAGTCAGGAACCCAGTTAGGAATAGGTTGTACTTATCTGTTCTTTGTTTATGTTTCATTAGGCACCAGTTTCTACAAAAGTCAGAGAGGGCCGCAGATTTGTGCAGCACTTCAACAGTGGAAACGCAAGAACGGTGTTGTCTCTTTATTTTATTTTATCCACTTCCCCCCTTCCCTTGAGGTTCTGTTCTTAGTGCACTGTTTTAAAAACTAGTGTGCTGGAACAAGCAGTTTCAGGGTGGGGTCGGATTGTCTTCAACCTCCATCAGAACTGAACAAGGACTCAGGTGAGCTGGGCTTTGACATAGACCTACAGCACTGATTGTGCCACTCACATCTCAGACCTGCCACTCTAATGTCTGTGTTTGCAGTTTTGCACTGCCAATCCACAGGTACACTTGCCAGGCTGGAACCTTCCCTTTTACTACATTTAATTCACCCCTAAGATAGACCCTAGGTAGCCCTATGGGCAGGGTGCAGTGTGTTTAAAAGGTAGGACATGTATTGATGTGTTTTACATGTCCTGATAGTTAAATACGGCCAAATTTGTTTTTCACTATTGCATAGCCCATTCCTCCCATAGGTTAACATGGTGTTCTGCTTTCCTACATATCTCCTATCAGAGCTTACAGAACCTCTCTGGAATGCACTTCTGAGTTCAAAGAAGACCTTTATTGTTGTTAATTCTTCCCCACCCACAAGTTCCGAGAGACAAAATTAGTAGATTTCAAGCACACATTTAAAAGAGTAGTCGCAGCAATGAAAGCAAAATATATCACAGTACTTCTCAGTTGCAATGTACACAGCAAATATATATGATTGTAGTATAATATAATAGCAAAGCATAAAAGTAAAATTCATCACCGTATGGGCAAGGCGGTAGGGCCTAACTCAGCTTCATCTTTCTGGCGTCTGCAAGTTGATGACTCCGGTCAACTGCGAGACAGAGATTATCTACCCAAACGGGAGACTGGCAACTGATGTCTAGCTCCAGCCTGAAGTCAAGCAGATTCGAATCCAACTCACTGTAGCCCAGAGTCATCCTTAAAAGCAAACTCAGTGTGAGATCTGAATGACCTTGGAGAATGGCCAGTTCTTTTGAGCCATTCCGCTCTCAGACTGGATTTCGAGGTAAACACAAAATCTACGTGCTCTTATCAGCTAAGGTCTGGTGTGAAGAAAACAGCTTGGTCCATCTTGTGGAAAAACACAGCTTGAAAAAAAGACAGACATCTCTGCAATGTCTCAACTGCAATGTCTAACTCCACTTTAAAGCCAATAGGCAGCTAACCTAAATATCAAATGTGATGTCTAATGTCATGTCAAAGCCAATAGGCAGCTAACCTAAATATCAAATGTAATGTCTAATATCATGTCAAAGCCAATAGGCAGCTAACCTAAATATCAAATGTAATGTCTAATATCATGTCAAAGCCAATAGGCAGCTAACCTAAATATCAAATGTAATGGCTAATATCATGTCAAAGCCAAGAGGCAGCTGAACTAAATACAAAATGTAATGGCTAATGCCATGTCAAAGCTAATAGGCGGCTAAACTGAATACAGAAAGTAACGGCTAATGCCATGTCAAAGCCAATAGGTGGCTAAACTGAACAAAACAAAGGGCCAGATGTATGATTCTGGCCCATTGCGATTCGGTAATTGCGATTTTTAAGACATCGCTATTACCGACTCGCAAAGGGTCATGTATCACATTTGCGAATTGGTAATAGCGATTTCATAAAAATCGCAAATGCAATTACCGAATCGCAAATTGCGACACTGGCCCCATTCGCAGCTATGGGCCTGTTGGCCCATAGCTGCAAATTTTTTGCATTTCCAAAATTGCGATTTCTGAACCAGAAATCGCAATTTTGGAAATGCAAAAGGCCAGGGTGCTGGGGGCCTAAGGCCCCCTCTCCTGCACCCCATTTGTTTATTTTTTTAACATGTAAAGTACACACATGCCAAAAGGGCATGTGTGCTTTACATGTTACATTTAAAAATGCAGTTTTACTGCATTTTTAAATTTTGCACCAGGTTACCACCTAGCTGCAGACCATGTTATTTTGCATGTGCAAAATACCATTCTGCGAAAAATTGCAATTTGCGATTTTTTGCAGAATTGCCTTGCGACTGTGATTCGCAAAATCCAGGTTGCAATGCAAAAAATCGCAATTTTTGCGATTTCTATTTTGTGGTCTGCGAATGCCTTTGATGCATTGCAGACCACTATTTTGCACTTGCAAACGGCCGATTTTGCCGTTTGCGAGTACAAATTATTTTTATACATCTGGCCCATAATGTGCTACTGGTGAACATTGAGCAACTAATATGCGCAGTGGTGAAACACAAAGTCATTGGTCAAACACAATTAATAGCATCACACATGGGGACTGCCTTTAAATTTCTTTTATGTGCTGGATCCCATTGGGAGTAGATAGGGATATGGAGTTCCGGGTCTCTGAACTCACAATTTAAAAATACATCTTTTGGTAGAGTTGGTTTTTAAATTGCCTGTATTGACAATGCCACTTTTAAAACGTGGATGTTTTGTTGCTTAACCATTCTGTGCCTCTGCTTGCATGTAGAACCATGTCTGGGTCAGACTGACAGTTGGGCTAATGTGAATTCCCCCTAACAGTGACACAGAGGGAGCTGAGAAGTGCCCTGCATATCCTGATGAGTCTTCTGGCTAGAGTGGGAAGGGCGGAGCTGACACTCCTGAAAGGGCTATGCCTGTCCTCATACAATGCAGACTCCAACCCCCTGGAGTGTGTCTGGGGCCAGGGTTGGGCAAGGCAGGATCTTGTGAACAACAAAGACTTACCAATTAAGTTTGCCTATTCCACAGTAAGAAAGGAGTATAAGTAGTGGACCTAAAACCCCAGACTTTAGATTACTTCTGGATCAAGAGGAAGCTCTGCCAAGGAGAAGAGCTTGATGCTTGAGGAAGACCTACCACTCTGCCTGTTGCTTTGCTGTGCTTGCCTGCTGGCCTTCTGCTTCTGCCTGGAGAGGGAAAGAACTGGACTTTACTTTCTGAAAACCTGCTTCTGAAGTTTCTCCAAGGGCTTGGGCTGAGCTTACCCCCTGTTGTAAAGACTCAGGGAAATCAAGACTTTATCTGCCAGTGTCAGGGCTCTTCTGTTGTTAAGTGGTGACAAATCCAGTCCCTTAGAAGTGGAAACTGGTAACTGGTAACCTGCGTTGAAAATCCACGCACTGATGGGTGCGCATCAGAAAAATCAACGCACCGCCCATCCCACGGATGAAAATTCGATGCCATGCCTGCTTCGCAGCTGAAAAAAAGACTCATCACCTGTTCTCAACGTGGACTCGTTGCACAGTGCTTTGAAAATTTCCACGCACGGATCCTGGGTGTCAAAATCTGCAAACATCACCACACGGACCCGAGGCTGTGCATCCGGAATCGACACACAGCCTTCTTTGCGAGTAAAGAATTGATGCACGGCCTCCAGTGTGAGTAAAGAATCGATGCACTGCCTCACTTGCGAGTAAGGAATCGACGCATCGTTTGCTTTTCTGATGCACCATCGCCGTGGCAGCTTTATTTTTTACGCAAATCAGGTACTTTAGGAAAAAACAACGCATCCATTGATTTCTATGGATTAGGAACTCATTTTACTTTAAAAATTCATATCTTTGCTTGTGTATGTTGTATGTTTGTCATTTTGGTCTTCTTTGATTTAGGTAAATATTGGCTATGTTTCTAAACTGGTGTGGAGTTTTGTGGTGTTTTCATTGTGTTTCTGTGTGTTTTTGTACAAATACCTTACACATTGCCTCTGGGATAAGCCTGACTGCTTGTGCCAAGCTACCAAGGGGGTGAGCAGGGGTTATCTGAGCTGTGTATCTCTCTTACCTTGATTAGAATGAGAGTCCCTACTTGGACAGGGTGTAAACTGACTGCCAGCTAGAGACCACATTTCTAACAGGTGCTATTAGATACCTGTACTAATTATTATATATGAGTGTATATTGGTAAATGCGTGGAATGGCAATTGGCTTCATTCTTTTACCTCGGACTAGCTTGAGGTTAGCTCGCCCAGCGGTATTGTAATTGCACTCACAATAATAGATAAGCCTCTTTGATTTGACGCTGATATACTAAAAATTAAAAATAATTATAATTATTTTTAAATAGCGCCACTTTAGACCTAGCTTTGTTGAAAATACTGTAAGGAATACATCAATTCGGTACAAGTTAAACCTCGTTTTCGCCTTTGCAAAGCAGATCTAATTACACATGCTAAACTAGTTAACACAAATGGAGCAGAATGAGTGCAAAATCAGGTCACTCCATTTTTGCCCTAGTTCAGATTTGTATATCATAAAATATGGATCAACCCCACTTTGCTTACTTCCTCCGCCCACAAGAAACATTAGAGCACCAAAATATAGAGGCATGCTTCTTAAAATGTTTTAATTTTCACAAGTTTACCTCTGTATTTTTGTTAACAGAATTACAACAGGCATCAACATTTTCCCTGAATTAAGCAAAATAGAACATTTATGTTTGCTATTTTCGGAAGTGGAGAGAAACCAATTATAAGCCTCCTGATTTAACATTGATCATGAGTATCCTGTGGCTTCCCGATAAGCGGACTCCATGTTTATTTGAAAGCAGGCCCGTGCCGGGCTTCACGACACACCCAGACTACCGATGAGGGGACTGATGGGAAATCAATACGCACACCGCCATGCAACAGCTGAGATTAATGAACTGGAATAGCAGGGGAGCCCGCCTGCCACCGCTTGGCCAATGGCGTTCTTACACTGCAGCTTGAGACTCGCCAATAATGCACTACTTCCAGGAGAACTGTATTACTCCCTGCACTAAGGACACCCTGTTGAAGACTGGCACTTCGTTTTAGCTCTCTTCAGCCGACACGTAATAATATTGGACACGCTACAAATGAGATCTAGGTGATTGAGTCCCAGCCTTTGCTCTGGAATCGTTAAAAATAATCTACAGTGTGCCCAGATTGACAGATAACTTATTTAAAGGGACTTTCTACTGTACCTCTTTATTTTTGTTTGTCCACAACCTAGAGCGGAAAACAACTACAATGTGGCACGGACGCCAACATAGATAGTTGGCAAAGGGTTGCAAAATGCAGTTTGAGAGCTAACACTGGCAAGTAATCCATTTGATTATGACGTGTTGACAAGAAGCTGGTGCTTCACCAGCCTCCATTCATGAAACTTATTTTCTAAATCCAAAGTTTGATATACACACATCAGGCTAGTTCACTAACAGAAAAGATATACTAGGGTAGGAGCACTTCCAATTCAAGCAATCATGCTCTGTTGAACGTAATAATCTTAAAATGGTTTCACTCAAATTCGTTTTTGATTCTCCTTGAATGTGCAAGGTGTCCTGACTGCTGTCCGTCAAACCACAGAGTCTTGTTTCTAGTTCCTTTGCTTGTATTTAAACTGAGGACTCAAGTCTGTAGTTTTGTTTGAACTCCCCTGTGCATGTGTTAAAAGTAGACAAAGCATATGACTGTAGTACAAACGGCAGGTATGCCCTGATATTTGTTTAACGAAACGTGCATCTTCAGACGCCTACCTTTATATGTGAACAAAAGACCATGTACAACACAATTCTGATTTAAAAAATGAATTAGGAGAGAAATACCGTTTCTTCCTTTTCTCTGGCCTTGTGTCATGTGGACACTCTCATGCCTAAAATCACTTAATTCATACTCCTACTACCATGCCTAGGGTCCACGTGCCTTCTCTACCGTCCAACTTTATTGTCCAAAAGTGCAAAAAAGAGTAAACGATTTCACTGTGTGACTAAACCCAGAGACTGCCTTTGCTAATGCCTATCCCCAGCCCAAAAACAAAAACTATCACTCTGACCCCTCTTTTTCACAACCACTCCTGATGTACTCTGAAGCACATTTCAGTCAAAAATCACCACAGAATTTAAAATACCTGCATGTTAGACACTGGCTCAGGAAACCTACTATTCGGGCAGGAGCCTTGCGACCCCTGAAAACATTTGAGAAGTAGCTGGTTACGAAAACGGATAACAGATGCTTGGTCTCCGAGGTATATGTTATGTTTAGTCATGGACCCGTCCATGACGTCCGCACTGGCAGGGAGATGACCTCAATCTCCCTACAGTGGCATGGAGCAATGGTTTAGTCGGTGACATAACCGACTGTAATAAAAGCGACTCAGGAGGTTTTCCCGCCAGTCCAGTTAACAGAGTATTGTGTGGAGTAACGTTATTTCTAGTGTGGCCACTGGTCACCTGTGGCCTTGGTATAAAACACAACAAATTGGCGACGAGCCGGGTGATCCGGCTGATCGGACCCCCTCTTACCTGCACTTACCTGTTCGCTCACCTCAAGAGCGGTTTTCTCCGGGCAGTGTTGGTGGCCCCCTGCAGGTAGTGGAGCTCTCACCGAGAGTCGCTCCCACACTGATCGGCGACTTCTGCTTCTTTTTCGATGCCTCCCGTCTGTTCTAACACCCGAAGGCGTGTTGGTGCCCCGGTGCCTGGACGAGGTGGCCGAAGGAAGAGGCCATGAGCGAACGCGCCCATTTACGAGTGCATGTTTAACCGACGCCCCAGCTGATCCGTGTGCCGTGGGTGTGGTTCCTGGAACATTTGCCTGCAAGCGGTGCGCCGGAGTGCAGAGGCGCATCGTGTTCCCAGCCTGAGGCAAGCATCCTGGCGGTTGCTGGAGCAACCAGCTGCACGAGTGGAAAGTCTTTCACCCGGCACGAGGTGAGCGGCAATTAGGAGGGGCGTGGGAGGCCCCTGGGTTTCGGTGGTGCACGTGCTGAAGTGCACAATATCAGACCAGCATCAAGGATCCTGCTTCAGGGACTTGGAGCCTACGCTCATTTTGCTTATCTTTTTTTCTCTCTGATGGCCATCGGCCTGGAAAGTTATTCCTCTTTTGGATGTGTTTTCTTTGTGTTTTTCACCCACAAGTGACTGGGTCCCCTGGAATGCCACAGGACAAGTGACTCCTGCGCAAAGTGGTTGGATACTGCTCAGACATTTCATTTTCATACATCAGGTGTGCGTGTACATGACTTAAAGCATGCAGTAACTCTTGTGTGGTTTTTTTTTCTCCATTTGCGTGCACACGATGAGCAGTGGGGTGGTCTAACATCGCACATTTGAGGTGCAACCATGGCGTCCTGGAATGGGAAGGCTGGACCGGGGTGGGCTGTGATGTGGAAGGAGCTGAAAGGGCAAGGAGGTGGGCACGTTTCGGGACAAGACAGGGTGGGCCAGTAGGTTGAAACAGGTCTGCACGGGAGAGGAAAACTTTCTTGGGAGCAATTGGGGTGGGCGTGGATGAGGGCATGGGAATGGAGGCAGAGGGAGTTGATGTATGGGGTGTAGGTGTGCGTTTAGTGGGTGCAGGTGACTGCTCAGTATGCTGTGGTGTGGTGGATGTCTGATGGGTGGGTGTCTTGCTGCGTTTGAGTGTTTTGGGAGGTGGGGGGGTGGACACAGTGGGAGAAGACAGACAGCTAGTGTGGATGTATGTTGCGTGGGTGTCTGCAAGTCTGGTGAGTGTGCTGCATGTGTCAACTACAGTAGAAGTGGTGAGTGCAGCTGTGGTGTATGGGGTGCATGTATGCCTGTCTGCTATTGTGAGTGCAGGAAGAGGAGCAGTAAGAGTGAGTGAAGGTGCAGTGCATGAAGGTGTGGTTGTAGAGGGGACAGACAGGGAGGCAGAGGAGACAGGAACACTGGGGGAAGTGGACGTTGTTGTGTGTGCAGGTGTCTGTTGGCTGTGTGAATGCTTGTGGTGGGAGGTGTGGTGCTTGTGTTTGGAAGTGTGCTTCTTGTGTGTTGATGTGCCTGTAAGCAGGTCTGATTGTGTGCTTTGGACGGGTGAAGGGAGTGGGGTGCTGGAAGGGGTAGAGGAGGTTGGAGGGGGGACGGAATGGCTAGGGAAACTGGCTGCCATCCAAGAGGAGGCCAGAACCTGAAAAGATGTCTGTAGGGCAGACACAGCATCGTGAATGCCATCCAGATACACATTGGTCTGCTGCACCTCAGAAGCCAGACCCTGGATGGCATTGACGATGGTTGTCTGCCCTACAGAGGTGGTTCTCAGGAGGTCAATGGCGTCCTCTGTGAGGGCAGCAGGGCTGACTGGGGCAGGGGAGGAGGTACCTGGGGCGAAGGAGATGCCCACCTTTCTGAGTGGGCGGGCACGGGCAACTCAGTGGGGATCAGAAGGGAGGGTGCTGATGGTATGGGTGGTGGCGGAAGATCTTACAGTAGTGGTGTGTCCACTAGGGTCCGCCACTGCCGGAGGACCCCCATCGGAAGAGGTCTCAGAGTCACTACCTCCTGTGGTAGTAGCCTCCCCCGTGGAGGTCCCCTCACCCTCCCACCCACTGGTCCCCTGGGCGTCTGTTGCCTCTGCCTCGGAGGATCCGTGGGCCGCTGCCTCCCCACTTGTCGGTGCCTCAGCTCCCTCGCCTGATGTTCATGCTGTACCAAACAAACACAAGAGAACAGGGATAGGGAGACAAAACAAGAAAGACAATTGTAAATAGCTGAATGCTGATACACAATGGCCAGACATACACCTACCCAGCAAACACACCCAACAGGCAGCACCGTGCACTATGCCCATGGCCATGGCCCTGACTACTGAGCAGTATACTGACCTACACCCATCCCCTGAAATTGTATTGGAGCTGAGGTAGATGAAACCTGACAGGGACACCCCTACACCCTTTGGGGGACAGACAGTAGATGGACACCAGTCAAATTCCCTGCTCTAAGCACCATGAGCCCTATCGCACACACACTCATCCTTCCAGGCTGAAGTATGGTCTGTGAGTACTCACCCCCTTGTGACTGCTGTGCAGCCTTCAAGCACCCATTCAGGTCTGGGTACACCACAGTCAGGATCCTTTGCATGAGGGGGGTCAGTGCCCAACGGGCACCCCTTCCACGTTGGGAGGATTTCCCCAGCTGGACCTCACTGATCTTCCTCGCCCAGGGCTGCAGGTCCTCCAACCTCTTTCGACAGTGGGTGCTCCGCCAGTTGTAGATCCCCAGGGTCCATACCTCCTTGACGATGGCATGTCAATGTGCCCTCTTCTGGTGGGCGCTGACCTAGTAGGGTGACACAGAAATGGAACACAGGGGTCAGGCACCTGCTCAATGGCAACAGCTGGCAGATTGTCAAACATAGGACAGACAGTACTCCCAGACATGCAGTGGCACGCAGCATTCCATGCACCAAGGCCCACCCTGGCTCACAGGAGCACATATCTGTGCAATCCACTCCATCCATTACTCACACTGTGTCCCCCAAACCCTGACTCACCTATACCTCTGGCCGGCCGTAGAGTCTGTCGTACAGGGGCAGGACCCCTTCCACTAGTTTTTCCAGTTCTTCCTGGGTGAAGGCCGGGGCCCTTTCCCCTGCACCACGTGGAACATCCATAGCCAGAGGCAGGCCACAGCAGTACACAGAGTGGAGTACCTGTCTGCACAAGATCAGCAAGTCAAGTGATCAAACGATGACGAACGTGCGTACGTTCCACGGCGGTATGCACCGTCACCGCCGGCGGCTATCACGATACGCCAGGATTCCCCATTGGCATCCATTTTAGCCAATGAGGGTGCGAACAGCGGTCAACACCGCCGTACGCTGTGACATCAACCGCTAGCGGTATTAGGTCACTTCCACAATTAAGGGGCAGAACTACAGTGGGCAGACATTTTGCCAGCACCTACGCATCTTGAAATTCATAATAGTAACAATGCTGGGCTTACTAGCCATATGAAGCACCTAGGCCTCTGTCCATTGAGTATATAATCACACATGATTTACTCTGTTCCCTCCTAGTGATGTACATGTACATCTGTCAGGTTGCAGTTATTGTACAGACACTACTATGAACAATGCACTGCATGTAATTAGCAAATATGTCAATGTATGTGTGCACATCACTCCTTTTTCTTACCCCTTGCAGGTACCGACCCTTGTGGCGAAGAAGGGCACCATCGGTGTACCGACCACTTGTGGATAGGGGGACCATGGTGGATCGTCAGATTATTATCACTTACAGACTCACACGTGCAACTATTCAGGACCTATGTACATTACTGGATCCTGCACTGAGTCCCGGAAATCGTAATCAGCATGCCATTCCAACTGAGGTGCAGGTGCTCTCCGCACTCCATTTCCTGGCCACAGGCTTATTTCAAGTGACAGTGGGCATGGGTGCTGGTTTCTCACAGCCAATGTTCAGCCAGGTACTGACAGGGTTTCTGAATGCATTTGTACAACATCTGCAGTCCTATGTGCAATTCCCCCAAAGTGCTGACATCCCTGCCATCAAGTCTGACTTCTATGACTTTGCAAACATTCCCCATGTCATAGGTGCCATTGATGGCACCCACATAGCTATCTTCCCCCCAAGAGTGAGTGAACAGATGTACAGAAACAGGAAGAACTTTCACTCCATGAACATCCTATTGGTATGTACTGCAGACCAGTACATTTCCCATGTGAATGTCATGTTTCCGGGTTCAATCCATGATTCATTTGTTTTGGGGAACAGTAGTGTGCCACAGAAGATGGAACAACTACAAGAGGACAGAGGGTGGATCATAGGTAAGTTTGCCTGTCACTAACTGACACATTGCAGAAAACCTGCCTGTCTGACTAAGGGACATTACAATGACGACTCTTTATTGACCCTAGGTGATTCTGGCTATCCAAACTTGCGTTGGCTCCTGACACCAGTGAGGAATCCCAGGACGGATGCAGAGAGGAAATACAATGAGGCCCATGGACGTACTAAGAGGGTGATAGAACGTACTATAGGTCTCCTGAAGACTAGATTCCGGTGTCTACATATCTCTGGGGGTTCCCTGGCCTATGGGCCTGATAAGGTGTGTAGAATAGTGGTGGCCTGCTATATGCTGCACAATGTGGCTGTGAGGCATTCTATCTCCCTTTTGGAGGTGGAGGGTGCTATAGGTCCTGATCAGTTACCTCAGGGAGGTGAGGAGAGTGATGGTGAGGATGAGGAAGTGGAAGATGTCAATTCCAGGAACCAACTGATACAACTCTACTTCCAATAACTGTGGGACTTAAGCCTGTAATTGTGGTTAGTGACTGATACTGTAAGTGTGCCATGTCATATAGGGGGGATTGGTCATGATAAGCGAGACATGGACCTCTGCAGCATTTTACTGACAGACAATATTTGCATTCCCTCTTTGCATAATTTGAAACAGACATTACCACCACCAAGCACAAATTGACAATAAAGTTTTTCCCTGCCAGTTGCATCCATACTCTACTTTGTTCAACATTGAAAACAGGGGACAGTGTTACAGGTGAGAAATTTTGTTTATTGGTTGAATACAGTGAAATGTGCTATGTACAGTGATGGAAGTTGTAAGGGTTGGGTGTCCTCAAAACCGACTTGGTGACAGCCCTGTTGGATGTCATAGGTGGGTCCTATTTGTAGTATAGTACTTTATTTAGCCCTCAGCTAAGTGTAGTTGGTGAAAGGGTGGGATGGTTGCTTTGCAGTAGTAGCAGTGTCAATTGTTGGAGTGGGGCTTGTTCTTAGCTGGGTTTCCAGTGCCATATCTTGGCCTGAGACTACGTTTGGGTGCCTACTGTGGAGCTTCTTGGGGTGGCACGGTTGGCCCTTGTGATTCCTGGGAGGGTATTTCCTGTGCTGTTTCTGCTGCTTGGGTCATCTGTTGCTGGTTGTCCAGGGCTGTTGTGGGGGCCTCTTGTCCGGTGTGGGTGTCTGACTGTTTGTTGACCAACTGCAGCAGTGCTCCAGCAATGGTGGCCATTGTGGCATTGTGTTCTTTCCACTGCTCCATGGCCTGTTGGTGTTGTTCCAGCTGCATCCTCTGACTTTGCTCCAGGGTGGACACAATCTGTGCCAACCTGTCTTGGGTATGTTGGTAGGCCCCCAATACCTCTGCAATGAGGTCCTGGGCTGCTGCATCCATCCGGTGCCCTACCCCCTGACCCACTGGGGCACTTGACCTTGCCCTGGCCCCTGTGCCTGTGTCCCCTGTGCAAGTCTTGACGTGCCACTTGTACTGGGGCCTTCGCCTTCCTGCATGTTGGGAGTGGGAGACTGTGGCCTCTGTAGCTGTGTTCCACCTGTCTGTGCCCCGGGTCCACTGGTGTGGGTCCGCCTCCCCTGGCCTGCTGGTCTTGACTTGGTGTTAGGAGTGACAGTGTTTTCCTGGGTGGGGCTGCTGCATGGTGAGCATCCAGGGCTGTGTGAGGGGCCTGCCTGCTCATCAGTGTCCAGGGGTCCTTTGGCAAGGTCTTGTGATGTGCCTCTGTCTCCATGGAGTGCTGTGGCACTCCTTGTCCCCCCCATTAGGGTTGCATGGGTGGTGGTGCCTGTTGGGGGACATAGATATGTCTGTTACATGTGCATGAGGGTTTGTGGTGTACAGAACTGAGCAATTTTGTGCTGGTGTGACTTTCAGTGGCCTTCCAGGGTGCCTTTGTGAGGTGGACATTGCATTTAGTGGCAGTGGTGGGGTTACATTGTGTTGGGGGTTATTATTCTATTGTGAGGTGGACACTGCATTTAGTGGCAATGGTGGGGTTACATTGTGATGGGGGTTATTATTCCATTGTGGGTACGTGCAGGGGTGGGTGTCTGTGGTGGGTAATGGCTGGGTGGAGTGTGGGTCTAGGTGGGTGTGGGTGGGGTGGGGCGGTGCATGCATTGCAGATGTGTTGTATATGGGGTAATTGTAGCTGACTTACCCGAGTCCATTCCTCCAGTGAGTCCTGTGAGTCCTCTAGGTGCAGGATGGCGAGTACCTTCTCCTCCCAGTCGGTGTAGTCGGGGGTGTTGGTGGCGGTCCTCCCTCAGTCTTCTGCACTGTGATGTGGTGCCTGGATGCCATGGCCCTGACCTTCCCCCAAAGGTCATTCCATCTCTTGCGGATGTTGTCCCTAGTTCATGGATGGTGTCCCACTGCATTCACCCTGTTGACAGTGGTCTGCCACAGCTCCAATTTCCGCGCAATGGTTGTGTGCTGCACCTCGGACCCAAATATTTGTGGCTCCACCTTCAGGATCTTGTTCACCATGGTCCTTAGCTCCCTTTCGGTGAAGCGTGGATTTTTGGGTGGGACATGGTGAGGGTGGTGGATGGCGTCGGAACTGGGGATGGGCTATGGGTGCTCCTGTGTGGGTCGATATGCGTGTCCTGTCTTCTGGCGTTCTCTGTCTGGCTCTGGTGCTCTCCATCTTCTGGTCCTGGTTTCGTTGCAAGGGATTGTGGGGAGTGGCTGGGGGTGTTTTATGGTGTTCTGGATGTGTGTCAGGTGTGTGGGTGATAGGCCTAGCCAATATGTGCACTTGTTGCTGTTGGGCCCACTTGCCGCCCGTGGCGGTCGCAGCCGCCAATGGTCGTCCGGCCTCCACTGTCCGCCGAGATGATTTGTGCATCATTATTTGGAGGGCGGGAAGTGGGTGTGCTTGGCGGTGGCGGGGTGGGATGGGCAGGGATTCCCACCGACAGGGTCCTGGCGGGAATTGGTGGTCTGGGAATTTTTGGCGGGGTTGGGTTTTTCTATCGTTATATGGAGGTTTTCCATTCGCAGCCGGCGGCGGGATTCTGTTCACCGCCGACACGGCGGTCGGCGGTCTTTTCCGCCATGTTCATAATGACTGCCTAAGTCCAGATTGAGGAGCAAGGTGTGGTTTCGGGACTCGATGACCACGTTGAAAAAGTTGTACGTCAGTGTATGATGTGTCAAGCTGTTGTTCCGGCTGAACATCCCCCATCGATCATTACAGAGACCATTCATCCTGTCCCATGGTTTCTAGCGAGCGCTGATTTTGGCAGTCTGCCAGATGGGCGTCACACTTTTGTTGTGATAGATGATTTCTCAAAATATCCTGAGGTTGAAATCGTAAACTCTATCACTGCGGCTCAGATCATACCGCGTCTGGAGAAGATTATGGCCACCCATGGTTTGCTACAAGAGATTCGCACTGACAATTGACCTCCATTCTCAAGCCAAGAGTTTGCTGAATACCTACTGTCTAGGGGAATTGTGCACAAAAAAATCACACCTCGTTGGCCTCAGGCAAACGGAGAGGTGGAACGTTTTAAGAGACTCTGAAAAAAGTACTGCAAATTGATATTGCTGGGGGTCACAATGTGGACTGTGCTGTGTGTGCTTTTCTACGGGAATACCATCTTATTCCCCATGCTACCACTGGAGAGACGCCTAATTCCGTATGCATCAATCGGAAGGTAAGAGATACCATTCTCCATGTTCAGGATCTGTCTGATTTGCATAGTCAGGTGGGGAAAGCGCTGTCACAAAGGAAGGACAGGAATGACAAGATGTCACGGAAAAGGAGAGCCAAGGAACGAACCATTCATATTGGGGATTTGGTTCTGGTAAAGTGCAGAAGAGGGGGAAGCAAATTTGTGTTACCTTTTCAAGAAGGATCCCTGGGTTTTGAGTGAGGTCAAAGGCACTATGATCACTGCTAAACGAGGTCAGGAGATGGTCACAAGAAACATTTCATTTTTTAAAACGGTACACACCTCAGACTTCTTGATGACAAGAGCTCCAGAGAAGTCCTCAATTGTTCTGAACCCTGGGAGCATTGCTAGTCAAGAAGATGGTGTTTTTGCATCTCAAAGTCCATGTTTGGTGACTGATGGTGCATCGTCCAGTGGGACAATGAGTTCAGATGTGCAGAACCCTGAGGGTCGGCTGGTTTCGGAACCTGACACACATAGATCCGTGCCGGCTGGCTCGGGTGTGTCAAGCCGTGGGATCGGTCGTTATTGCTTACGGCCCCACCCACAATGCTCTACCAGGCTACAAGGATTCGTATTAGACTGATCATGCCTCCTATGCTATCTGCATGCGAAAGCTCTAATTTCATTTTTGTGTATTGTTTTGGAACAAGAAGTAATGTTTGGTTTTACATGTTTTTGTTATGGGTAAAGGAGGAATGTTATGTTTAGTCATGGACCCGTCCATGACATCCGCACTGGCAGGGAGATGACCTCAATCTCCCTACAGTGGAATGGAGCAATGGTTTAATCAGTAACGTAACCGACTGTACTAAAAGGGACTCAGGAGGTTTTCCCGCCAGTCCAGTTAACGGAGTACTGTGTGGAGTAACGTTATTTCTAGTGCGGCCACTGGTCACCTGTGGCCTTGGTATAAAACACAACAGTATATAGCATTCTTACGCACACTGCCCCACTGTCTTAAACCCTAGGTCAGAAGCATTAGGAACTCGAGATAGACTGACAGCTTTCCCCAAAGGAATGGACTGAGGTATACTACAGGGCCTGTCACAAAGTGCACAACAACTCCAGTATAGAGACAGCCACAAAGATCACTATGTACTGGGATTTGATACTCTTCCAACTTTATAAAGGGAACCCCACACGCAATCCGGAGTGCTGGAGACACTGTGGGTCAGAAGGCACACTACTCCTTATACTTTGGGACTGCCCTAGACTAGCGCAATTCTGGAAGGAGGTCCTAAATGACATAGATGAGTGCTTCGACAGGCAGCTAACACACTTTCCAGCTTACGCAGTACTTTGCCTCCCCAAAGTACTTACCTTTTCTCTTTAAGTCCTGCAAAGGACGCCAAATAGGACTATCTTTGGAGGCAGCTAATCAGGCAATTTTAGCACTCTGGGGCACAGACAACATTCTTTCTTGGTTCTTGGTTCCATCACCTTTGGCTCGTTTTGAGTATGGGGAAACTAACCTTGGTCCTGAAGGCCCAAAGGGAACTGTATAGAGAACTTTGGAGACCATGCATAACGCTTGTGTCCAGAAAATTCGGAGGCTTGACAAGTCCTAAATATGTACGCGTACTTTGTCTGACTGGCATGACTCCATCGAACACTGGCACACCCGGTGCCCACATTGATTCTCTCAGCAGAACTCTTTATGGGATATCTGAGCTGACACCTTATCTCACACTCGTTCCCAAACATAGTTTAAATTGTGGAACTTCTTTTATGGAACACACTTGTTGTAATATTACAAGATTTACTGTAATTTTAACTAATACTGTATTCTACCTTATATTAAGATATCAATTATTGGATTATATTCATGCTGCAGATTGAAAGGCTAATTCTTATTGAATAAATAATGGAAACATAAACAAACTGATTGATAAAATCCTTTGATTTATGCAAAACTCTCTTTATTGACTGCACTAAAAGTCATTATTAATTTATAATGTTATTGGATTGATGTGGGTGCCTGCTCTTTTATACTTCTCCTTGTCAATGATCAAAGATCCATACGACCAGTGGCAGGGTTATTTAATGATTGCACCCAAAAATTAAGGTACAGAAACCCCCACTCCCTCAAGTGGTAGCGACAGGACGGTTTATGTCATATGAGAGAGCACCTTTCAAAAACTTACAACTAAAACTATCTGCCCAAGTCAATGCCATCACTTCTCATGTTGCCATACCCTGAAGATGTTGAGGAGGATTTAAAAATGGCTGCCAATCAGCAACTAGAAAACCATCACACATGTTTTGATCACAGGCAAGCTGTACTACAGGAACAACCTCTGTGACTGGATCAACAGAAAACTCACCAGAGGGCTGCAGACCATTCAGAACTTGGTGGCAGAATAACTCTCAACCTCTCACACCACACTTACATCCTGCCATACATGAATGAGCTCCAGTGGCTCCCTATTCAGAAACAGGCACAATTCAAACTTCTCACCCACACTTTGAAGGCACAAAATAACACTGACTCAGCATACCTCCACAATTGCTTCTGCTTTCACAAACATTCCAGACACCTCCGCTCATCCAGACTCTGATTTCCACAAATCAGTTGCATATGGAAAACCAGATCCGGTGGTGGAGCCTTTTCCTACATCGCTCATGAAGCTTTGAATGACGTGCCGCTACACATAAGAGCCTCGCGTCACTTCCTGAATTTTTTAGTAGGTGAAGTCCTAGCCTGAGGTGTTCCTAGACACACACCTGCTCAGCACCACCTCCTGGATGATAGTGCACTTTACAAATCTGCATAACAAAACATGACATAACACAAAAATGACTATTGCTATACAAGTCACCAACAGGATCTTATCGGCCTCCAAGATTTCATCCCAATCTTCAAAGTGCAATTCTGAGCTATACTGTGCCCACTGTTTGACCATTGCTCCATATTGTTCAAACCCATAGCTCCATAAGCCTCCCTTCAAGTGTCACACTGATAATATTACTATTAATTACATGTGCCAAGCACTGCTTCATTGCAGCTACAATGCCATTTTTCTGCCCAGTTTTCCAAAACCCAGTGTCTCACAGGTGAGCCTCACTTTTCCGGGCTTATACTTACTGCCCTGAACAACAGCCCTGCTTCACTTTTTCCTATACCATTGCCCTCTGGTCCCTCTCACCATAGCAGAGGCATTACCTCTGACCAAACACATGGTCTATGGGTCCCAGCTCCACTCAATTTATGAGCCTCCATTCACATTTCACCTGAAAAATATCCTTTTCCATACCTTCCGCTCTGATTCCAGAGTTCACCTGGTTGGCTTCACCAGCACATGGGGCCAGATGTTGGAAGCCATTAGCGCCGCGCAAATGGCAAAAAACGCCATTTGCGAGGCGCAAATGCCCTCACGCGATGCAGAAACACACATTGCGAGTCGGTACCGACTCACAAAATGTGTTTCAGACTCGCATATAGGAAGGGGTGTTCCCTTCCTACTTGCGAGTCGCACCGCAATGTAGAGTTGATTTGTGACTGCGAAAGCGGTCGCAAATCAACTCGCAGTTACCATCCACTTGAAGTGGATGGTAACTCATTCGCAAACGGGAAGGGGTTCCCATGGGACCCCTTCCCCTTTGTGAATGCTCACAAAAATATTTTTTCAGAGCAGGCAGTGGTCCTATGGACCACTGCCTACTCTGAAAAAACCTGAAATTAAAAGGTTTCGGTATTTTTTTTATTTGCAGATCGTTTTCCTTTAAGGAAAACGGGCTGCAAAGAGAAAAAAAAAACTGCTTTATTGAAAAGAAGTCACGGACATGGTGGTCTGCTGTCTCCAGCAGGCCACCATCCCCGTGAGTGCCTAGGCTCGCTATGGGGTCGCAAACTGCGACCCACCTCATAAATATTTATGAGGTGGGTCTTTGCGACCCCATAGCGAGTCGCAGAAGGTGTCTGAGACACCTTTCTGCATCGCAAATTGCGAGTTGCAATTTGCAAGTCGCTCTGACTCGCAAATTGCAAGTCGCAATTTGTCACGTACCTACATCTGGCCCATGGTTCAGAAATAATTCAGGGCCACTCTAAATGAACTATGGTGTGCCTATAAGACTGTCCTTCCTCTGCACTGTAATTCAAGACACTTCATATTTATCCTTTTAATGCAGAGTGGCACATTAATTGATTAATCCCAACAGTTCTATCCTTTCTTTAGTGCTCCACCATCTCTCATCCCCAAGTTACCATCCAGTCTTGCTGAACTATTTCCTTGAGCTCATCAAACAGCCCACAGTCAAAAGGTGATTATGGGAGATTTTAATTTGTGTGTAGCCTGGTCAGATGAAAAATCTGGTACAACGCTCATGGTCAAAATGTAGGCTCTCAATTTTAAACAGGTGGTGAGCAGCCCTAAGCTCTCAGCTAGGCTTATGATGGACATCATGTTTACACAAGATTTGAAAGGGTTGCCTGTCAATATGACCAGAGGCATAGTCAAGCCTATACCAATACTGCAGCCACAAACAACCACTAATCTACAAGGATCCTGTAACACTACTCAGTCACCTGCACCTGCACATAACATACACTCTAGAAGGCTGCCAAATCTAGAAAGTCTAAATTGGGTCAACAGGGATATATCACTGCGTTTATATTTGCTAGATGGCATTGCAATTGTGCAGGGCAATGTGAAGAGGACAAAATAAGTTCCAAAAAAGAGGATGAAACAAGCTCCACAAGCTATCACAAACAATTAAAAGAGTAAAAAAGACCTACTTCACCAACGGCATAATGAGGCACCCAACTAAATGAAAGAAATCTTTAATGTCTATCCTTTTAATGCAGAGTGGCACATTAATTGATCAATCCCAACAGTGTCAACAATGTCATGAGTGAAACATCTCTTTCACTCCTTGGATGAGAAGCACAAAAGTGCCCTGATCTCCTTGGTATTTCAGATGCTTAAAACAACGTTGACAATTATATCCTATAGCACAAACTTTACCATTGGGCATCCATACCAGGACACCCAGTATTCACACCTTCATGTCTTCCTTTCAATTTCTATGTGTGGCCTCTGGTGCCACTCTTTGAACTGTACGAAGTGAACTTGGAATTGGACACTGCTGACAGATAAATGCACTTCAAAATGGAAGTGGTCATGGGAGCCCAACCATCATCAGTTCCTGCTTGAACAACATATTTAATAGAATGAAGGAGTGCTTCTTGTGTATAAATTGTAAAGAGACTGAGGACTTGATTTAGAGTACCCTGGATGGAGTGTTTCGAAAAGATTATTGAATTAAAGATATTGTGATACGTTAATATTTTGTCAAGAATACTGCGATAACACAATATCGTGGACAGCAATATCAGTGTAAGAAAATCGTTGTAAGTGTTGTTTTTAATTTCGCTGTTAAAAATATTGTTTTAAAAAACATTGGTGAATGTTATATCATTTTATAGGTTAATTTATAAGTATTTTTTCAAATGTTTTATTTTAATTGTTTGTTGCATGTAATATGTTTTGTGAGTTTTATTAGTAATTAAAAAATGGACTATATTTTATTTTACTTTTTTTGAATAATACTTTTATTTTTTGTATACGTAATTATGCTATGGGTGCATGATGTTGGGATTTTAGGGGGAGAGGGTGATGAGATTATTACAAAAAGTGAATATTAATTTGCGTGCATATTAAATTGTAATGAATATATAAACAACATTACTTTTTATTTTTTTAAATGGATGAATACATTTTTATATATTTTTTCTTTCGTTTTTACTTTTGCAATTTTCATAAAATGTACGCTAGCATTTTAGTATTTATGTAAATTAACTTTAATATTTTTGTAAGTAAAGTACATTTGCGTGTATATATCTCAAACCTTTTTAAAAATATTTCTAAAGAATGTCATTTCTTTACATCGTTTTGTAGAATAAAATGTTTTAATTGAACATTGCATTTATTCTTTTTTATGTTTAATTTTAAATGTTTTTAGAATGTTGATGCAATTATTTGCTAGTGTTTAAATTTCGAATTCAAATCCATACCTATTTTTATCTTACAACCTAATGACAATAAATAGTTTAATGAATTTTATTTAGAATGAGTAGGAATGTACGTTTTTTAAAATTAATTTTGTGTACAAAATAAGTAAATATTAAATTATAAATCATATTTTTAATGTAATTTATACGTTATTTTTATAAACTTACATTTTAGGTTGTGTATGTAATTAGTTTGCAAAAATAAATTCATTTTGAGTTGTATAATTGCTATGTATTTTTTATATAAAATATTTTTAAATTTTATTTAGAGAAACAAATAATTAAAATATTATATATTAGGTAGCTATAAAGATAATTTAAACATCAGAGTGTAATAAAAACCTTTATGTTTTACATATGTATTCTAATTAATACATGGTATTTTAAATATATAATTTAATAGTTATGTCTGTAATTTTGAAATTTGTTTTCTTATCGTCAATGTGTGATTTTATGTAGTATCTATAATGTTTGATAATTTTTTAGAAATAATATGAAATACAGTGTATACATTATTTGAAGTTATAAATTAAAAATATTTCTTTATATAATTTGTAGTGTTAATTATATTACAACTATCTGTAAATTAAAATTGGATTATACATTTAATTCCTTTACTAAAAGAGCAATATCTAAGATGCCTTTCTATGGTGTGGGATAGCAAATTTAATGCCTTTATTGTGAACAACTTCATCAAATGGTTTAGACGTGAGTGGGAATAGTTAATGTAACCTCTTTGGTATCCAACATCTTCCCCAAAATGGTCACAATTGGAGTCTAAATAGTAAATGTCACCCCTTTAGCATCCAGAGGGCCTAATTACAAGTGTGTTGTCCGAGGACTGCCACACTCACTGTGACGGTCAGACCGCCGCACTCCGGGTGGTCCGACTGCTATATTATAACCCTGGAGGGCAGACCCACCAGGGGACCGCAGTCGCCACCAGAAACGTGGTTCTCGACCGGCTGACGGCAGTCTGAGTTGTACTCAGACATAGCGACACTGAACTCAGCATCGCCTGGCTGATTGCAACTCAGCTTTCTGACAGCCTTTCTACGTTGGGGATCCCGCCACGGAAACGCTTGCGGAAAGCCAGTGCTGGGGCCATCACTGCCCTGCACCATAGGCATTCACACTGTCTCCTTTGCAAACAGTGCGCCTTCCGATGGTGCTCCTGTGCTATGATATTGGCCTCGGCTCCCTTAAAGGAGCAAAGACCAATATCGTAGCACTGTTTCTGCTGGTCAGCCCAGCGGGAACATGTAATACAATGTTCCCGCTGGTCAGCCTAGGGGAACATTGTAATACGCTTGGGGAGGATGCCTCCAGTATGACGGTGGCATCCTCCCCACAATTTTGGTGGTCAGCTTGTCTGACCGCCACACTCGTAATCAGGCCCCAAATTCTTCACCAATTTGGTTTAGGTTGCAGTGGGAATTTTGAGTCTCGTCCATTTAGCATCCAACACCTTACCTAAATTGATTTAAATTGAAATAGGAATAGGAATTGTCACCCATTTAGTGTCCAACTACTTCCCTAATTTGGTTTAGATTGAAAACAGAAGAGTAAATGTCACCCCTTTAATGTCTATTTAGTATTCAAAGCCTTCGCTAATTGGTTTAGATTGCCGTGGGAATTGTAAATGGCACTACTTCAGTATCCAACACTTTCTTCAAAATAGTTTAAGTGTGATTATTTAATTTAACTATTTTAGTGTAAAATATGTTTTCACTGTTGTATTTCTGTGTTGTAGGAATAGTTTATGTTATTCAATTAGTATTGCTGGTGTTTAGAAAGATACTTAAAAAGTTGTTAGTTGTTTATTTGTAGTAAATAACATTATGAATTACACATTTTCATAGAATATACATAAGGACCCTAGGCCCTCATTACAACCCTGGCAGTGGATGATAAAGCGGCAGTAACACCACCAACAAGTCGGCGGTAAAAAAAAGGAATTATGACCACAGCAGAAACCGCTCACACAGACAGCCACTTTAACACACCGACCGCCACAGCTGTAGCAACAAGCACCGTGGCGGAAACCGCCAACAGTCAGGCGGAAGACAATGTACCGCCCACTATATTACAACAGGCCTACCCGCCACCTTTTCCGGGGCAGTACCAATTACATCAAATGCAAGGTGGAAACAGAACACAGGAGGGAAACAACTCACCTCTGGACACTCAGGGAAGAACCATGCCGCCATGGAGCCCGAACTGCAGGTGTTCCCCATGCTGGTCTACCTCCTCCTACACCATGAATACCAACGCCGGCGAAGACGACCACGGTGAGTACTGCCGCTTAGCACACAAGGGAGGGGGGAGGAAAAAGAGAGTGACACACACATGCAACATGCAACACCCCCACCCCCAACATCATACACACAACCAGATGCAGTAACATTACATATTCCCCCTTTACCCCATAGGAATAATGTAAGGACAAAAGGAAGTGATTAAAGTGAGTGTAATAAGAAAAAATACTAGAAATACGTCCTCAAAAATCAAAACAGTATATACCTATATACAAATGGAGGGACACTGCCCAGTCCATAATGTCCGTGGGCCACAGGGCCACATCACATAGGCCATGGCCCCACTTGACTCCTGCATCAACACAGAGAGAACACTGTAGGGGCATCAGATCAAAAATACACAGGCAACTCAGGGGGATGGGGGGCACCTCAGCCGGAAGATGGTACAACACCATTGGTCCTGGAGGGGGCAACATGCCCTGTGCGGTGTCCTGGGGAGTGCAAAGCCACAGTCTCTCAAGTGGGTGGTTTGCCCACTGCTTGGTCCTGGGGAGTGCAAAGCCACACTCTCTCAAGTGGGTGGCTTGCCCACTGCTTGGTCCTGGGGAGTGCAAAGCCACAGTGTCTCAAGTGGGTGGTTTGCCCACTGCTTCGTCCTGGGGAATACAAAGCCTCAGTCTCTCAAGTGGGTGGTTTGCCCACTGCTTTGTCCTGGGGAGTACAAAGCCACAGTCTCTCAAGTGGGTGGTTTGCCCACTGCTTGATCCTGGGGAGTGCAAGGCCATAGTTCTGGAGGGGGCTTTGTGCCCAGCGTGCTTCATCCTGGCAAGGAGAAGGTGAGTGGATGCCTTCTTCCACTGGTTCTGGACAGGTCTTTGTTCCCAATGTGCTTCATCCGGGCAAGGAGGGGGTGAGTGGATGACTTCTTCCACTGGTTCTGGAGGGGGCTTTGTGCCCTGTGATGCAGATCCTGGGGAGTGAAAGGTCACAGTCTCTCACCTGGGTGTCACACCCACACGATTTGCAGGGATCAGGATGCTTACAGTCCATATAACCAGGACTACACACTGCCCGCTGGTTGCAATGGCTGCTCAGTGGTGGCAGTGGCGGTGCTGGTGTCGGGGCTGGCAGTGGTGGGGGAGGCTCCAGCCCATCCCCTGCAGCCTCCGACGGCTGCCCTCTGGGGCTGCTGCTGCTGGAAATTGTGCTGGTGGCAGTGCAGGTGGCAGTGCTGGTGGCAGTGATGCCAGCGGTGGGGGGAGGCTCCAGCCTTCCCTTACAGCTCGGACGGCTGAACCGCCATGGTTGGTGATGGGGGCTCAGAATCAGTCCCAGCGCCAGGCCTCCTGTCCTTCCTGCATACAGGTGCAAGCCCTTTGCCCTTACCCTTGTAAGCTGGTGTGCCTCCTTGCTCTTTCCCTTGCCATCTGGTGGTGCCTCCTTGCCCTTGCCAGCTGGTGGTGCCTCTTTGCCCTTGCCAGCTGGTGGTGCTTCTTTGCCTTTCCCCTTGGCAGCTGGTGCAGACACACTGCCAGTGCTGATAGGTGGTTCCTTGGTGGCTGAGGTGCTGGCCTGGGTTCTGACCACCCTGTCCCAATGTGAAGGATGGGGGGAGGGGGAGGGAAGAGTTCAACAGTGGAGAAGAAAAGCTTCTTAGGGACACTGGGGTGGGAGGAGGGTGAATGTTTGTGAGTGGAGGAAGAGGGGGTGGTTGTTGGAGGTGGTTGTCTGCTGTGTTTGGGTGCAGGTGCATGGGCTGGATGCTGTTGTGAGGTGGATGGCTGTTGGGTGTCTGAGTGCTCGCGTTTGTGTACTTTGGGAGGAGGGAGCACAAACACAGTGGGAGAGGACACAGGGGACCTGCGCATGGATGTGAGGTCGGTGACTGCCAGTGAGGGGTGTGTAGTGATAGGCGTGATGTGATGGAGGCAGTAGATGAGGTAGTAGTGCATGTAGGTGTGAGTGGAGACACTACTGGGAGGGAGGTGGACGATGAGGAGGAGGAGGACACAATGGAGGCAGTGGATATTGGTGTGTCTGCATCTGGATGGTGTTTGTGTGAGTGCCTGTGGGATGATGTGTGGTGCTTGTGTTTGCCTGAGCCACTCCTGTGTGTTGGCTTGGGTGCATGCTGGTCTGAATGTGTGCTTGGGATAGGGTGGGTTTCAGGGGAATGGGATTGGGCAGAGGAAGTTGGAGGGGGAGGCTGGAGACAGGAACAATGGCTGCCATCAGGGAGGAGGCCAGAGCCTGGATTGATCTCTGTTGGGCAACCGTGCCAGAGTGAATGCCCTCCAGGAATGCATTTGTTTGTTGCAAATGGCCTGCCAGCCCCTGGATGGCATTCACTATGGTTGACTGCCCAGCAGAGATGGATCGCAGGAGGTCAATAGTCTCCTCACTCAGGGAAGCAGGGCTAACTGGGTCTAGGCCTGAGCTGCCTGGGGCGAAGGAGATGCCCACCCTCCTGGGTGAGCGGGCACAGGAAACTCGCTAAGGGGCTGCTGGGAGGGCAGTACTGGTGCGAGGTTGGCGGCTGTACCTGTAGTTGGGGTGGCCACAGAGGTGTCCACCACCACTAGGGAGCTTCCATCGGAGGACGTATCAATGTCAGAACTGTCCCCTCCTGTCCCCGCCATGGTGCTCCCCTCGCCCTCCATCCCACTGGTGCCCTGACCGTCGGTGGATTTGGCCTCATGGGCCCTGTGGGATGCAGCTCCCGCCATCGCCGGTGGCTCTGCTGCTCCGCCAGATGATGCTAATGCACAGAAGGACAGGGTGACATAACAAAAACGGGGGGAAGAGACAGAGGATACACTTTGTCAATGGCATCAACAACACCACCATTGGCGTACACAACACACACACACACAGGGAACCTCCCTACGCACTAGGCAATGCACTACCAGCCACAATGCTAGTCCCCAAACTATGGACAGGAATACCTAACACCAATTGTAACATACCTGAGACCCACAGAGCCCTGCCCAGTAGTGGGTGCCTACTAGCTTGGAGGTGGTGTTCGTCAGCCCCTGCCCAACATGGAACCTACCCTGCAATGTCTGGCATGGCTCAGGAGCACCAACAGTCCCACATCCCCCACCCGAAGACCACTCCACCATGCGCAAGTAGTATAATGTGAAACTACTCACCCCCTTGTGGCTGCTGTGATGCCCTCAAGCGCCCACCCATCTCCAGATAGGCCACCGCCAGTATGCGGAACATCAGGGGGGTCAGGGTTCGATGGGCACCCCTTCCTCATTGGGAGGCCATCCCCCGCTGGGCCTCCGCCATCTTCCTTGCCCAGCATCTCAGGTCCTCCCACCGTTTGCGACAGTGGGTGCTCTGCCTGCTGTAGACCCCTAGGGTCCGCACATCCTTGGCGATGGCACGCCATATACCCCTTTTCTGATGGGCGCTGACCTGCAGAGAAATAAACATAGTAAAAAGGTATCAGTCATACCGTCCGGCTTGTCACACTCATGACCCACCATATCCCTCCCATCCCCTTACGCACAGACATTGCACACAATACATGCAGCATGCTGCCCAGGACCCTTCAACCACCCACCTTTAAACGAGGCCCTCACATACAGCACTCCATGCATTCATGCCCTATGCATCATGCTCACAGTGTACTCACCTGTTGGTCTGGATGCCCATACAGCATTCGGTACTGGAGTAGGACCCCATCCACCAGTCTCTCCAACTCTGCAGCGGTGAAGGCAGGGGCCCTTTCCCCAGTGACATGAGCCATGGCCGGTTCCAGACAGAGGTCACAGCAGCACTTGAAGTGTAGGTCCTCTCCTGTTGAAGGTCAGGTAGCAAGTGAGTGAACAGATAGAAAATGACGGTTACGTCCACGGCGGTGCGTACTGTCACTGCGGGCGTACATCACCATTGGCCACTGGTACCCATAGGGCCCAATTACAACCAATGAGGAGTTGCACGGCGGTACTCGACCACCTCCCGCAACGGCACACAACGTCAGCAGCATTACCCCATTCCCACCTGCCCATCCACACAGGACAGGCGGACGCCATTTCAGGGGGGGCAGGCCATGGCACCTAACTGCATCACAGCACACATAGGCACCATTTGGGCCTATACAACAACATACTGTTTCAGTCCAATGGGCACTTCTGATTTTCCACCCAAACACTGTGCGAGCTGCCTTGGCACAGGTCTCTTATACCCTAAATCGGTGACCTACATTACCTGGAGGCATAATGTGCCTTTGCTATTATGGAGCAAAGGCACATAAGAACATATGTGGATAGGAGGTTGTCTTATCCTCCCTCTCCCTGGGTACTTGAGCATGACAAGACATGATTTGGAACATTAGTATGTCCACAGCAACATACATGATGCATGTCAGTGATATCATGTGACAAGGCATTTCTGACTGGATAGACATGGCAAACAGTACATATCACAGCTGAAAATAATACAAGGGTCACAAGGGCCCCCATGGTTTTCCACATATGTCTACAACATGTATACGGCCAAACCCAAAGATGGGCAATACAATTGCCCCATGAAATGTGACTTTATTTCCTAGGCGCCAAAATGACCGTCGGCGGTGGTGGACTGTGTCCCACCGTTCAATACCATTGTTGCCCAGCTACATACTACAATGGTATTTGAGTAGTAGACCTACATGACAAGACAAGATAAGAATGTTTGAGGGGTCAAAAATCATTTTTTGCAGATGTGACACGGTTTCTAAAGCCCAATGTAACAAGTCAGGCGACCAAAATGGCAGCTGCCTGACCTATTCCACTTGACAATATGAACCGCCTGCAACCGTTGGTGTAAGTCATCATGGCGGTAGGCGGTTGCAGCAGCGGTGAACACAGTCATAGGCTAACATTGACGGTGAGGGTGTTGGGCCAATGGCTGTGTCCACCGGCAGTTACGATCACTTATATGGCTGAAGTGACCACCATATTCTGCTGATTCACCCACTTGATTCCTGACACTGCTGCCAGCAACACCTCCATGACCTGAGCTGATGTGTACTGCCTCTGGGAGCAATCATGCCACGTCCAGCAGGTGATAAGGCCCCCTGCTTCTCAGCAGAGAAGCTGGAGAAACTGGTGATTGAGGTTCTACCCCTATGTGACCAGCTCTAAGGATCACCAGAGGAGCAGGCAAGCTCCATCCTTTTCCTCCTCACAGGCTAGATTGTGCTTATTGTGTGCCTGTTGTTGCAGTCTGTGTGGCATCAATGGGATGGAAAATGTGCTGGTATTGGTGACCAGTGCCATATGTGAAGTTCAGTCACATTGTGTTGTGTGAGGGTTTTGGGGTCCTAGATCATCCTTGTGTTGGATACTCATATCTAGGTAAGGAGACATTACTGCCATCCTCTGACATTTCTATCCTAATGATTATTGTAAATGTCAGACAACATGTGCGTGCATGACAGCATGAGCTGTGTATGAATGTTGTATGAGTTAGTTCAGAGTCGTGTGAGCAATGTGTATAGTGCCAGATATCTTTCAAACCACATCTGGCCTTTCTAAACTGTTGTGAGAAAGGCATATCATGGGTCACTCTGGCCTTCAGGTCATCACACATACCACATGCCAAATTGCTGTTGGCTACATGATGTACTGTCATGCATGGAAGTGATGGAAATGGAGTGTTGTATAGGTTTTGTCAGCTCAGTCTGCAGAGACCAGGGCCTGCCAAATCTATCTCCCAGTATAGGACCTAGTCTAGGCTGTGGTAGAATCACTGTGGCTTTGCAACTGTGCCACTGTGCCCACTCCCTGTACCCCAGCAGATCCTGTCATTCGGCCAATATGAGGCTCTGATGGCAAAACTTGCCCTGAATGCCCAAACCTTTGACTAGATTAGGAATGGGTACAGAGATAAATCATTACCCTAGTCCATATGCACATTTAGCATTTTTGTTAATGTGTATCTTTGACTGCTGACAAGTCCCTTAGTCCCACAGCTCTGTTGTCACCTTCACACTGCTTATATTTGTCCTATGCAGGCATATTGCTTGAATGACAATTCCACAGTGCAGACAGTGTGCTGACTCCTGGGAGACCATGATATGTGACTCAGTAGCTTGGTCACATAGCAGAAACTGTACAATGCATGCCTTTGTTTGTTGGGTGCCATTTCTGTATGATAGACACATAAGCCCAAATGACTGTTCTATGGCACAGTACATACCACAGAACCCTACCACTTGAAGTGCCATAGGTCTGCATTTGTTAGGCCACATGTACACTTACTGTATCGACCATGCCAGACCCTTGATTGTTACTCATATATAATATTGAAGTTTTTACTCTGGCATTTGCCTGTAGGTACTGTATGCAGTGAGTCATTCTCACAGAGTGTGAAGGTATTTATTCATTCATGCCTAAGGAGGTTATCCTTCGTAAGCCACATAGATGTGTAGTGTTTCATTGTGGCTCACATCGAAATACAGGTTGCTAGAGCATGGGCTGACTGATGTCAGTAAGCTTGCTTAGTCATTGTAGACCATGCATAGCGCAGTTGTTTAGTCTGCAGATGCAAATACATATGTCTGTAGTCAGGTCCCTGTACTTACTGGCTTGTGTGTTTCATACATGGGGAGTATTGACTAATAGAAAAGTCCTAGCTTGGTGTTAATGACATGTCTATGACTCAACAATTTGTAATGAGCTTGTAATTATTATCTCTTGATTTATCTTTTGCATCCATGCAGGTCAATGCTCATCAGAAAAAGGAATGATTGAGAGCCATCACCAAGAAGATGCAGACGCTGGGGTAGAGGTCTCACTGTCCGAAAAGGTGGAAGGACCTGAGATGCTGGTCCCGGAAGATCACAGATGTCCAGCTGGGGATGTCTTCCCAGTTGGGCAGGGTGCCTGTCAGACCATGACCCCCCCTAATGACTGGCATTCTGGTGGTGACCTACCCAGACCTTGCTAGGCATTTGAGGACAGCCAAGCGACCACAAGGGGGTGAGTGCATGGCATATTCCTGTCTGTCACATTGCCAAGTGAATGTGTAACACAGTAGATGAATGATTGTTTGTGTAGACATGTCATGTGTTGTATACTGATGTGCCTTGCCTATGAGCCCAGGGACCTAGAAGATAACTGTGTACAATCCACAAATAACTTTCTCTTGAGGGACAACATATAGCTATGTACACTGATCAATCAAGTACTGTTAGTTGTCATAGTGGTTTAAATTCTATGCAACAGACCACTACTCCTCAAGGTTACAGGTCAAAGGTAAAAAAGTGATGGGTCACTATCATCAGCCATGTGTTTTGGGTAAATAAATATTTTGGCATCTGTCACTAGTTGCTGGTGCCTCCCTACAGTCTGTAATGTGAAGATGGCCATAATACATGTGACAGAGCATACATTGGACTTTGGGTGCAGCTACCGATCAATACTTTGCTCTGGTAAGTGGGGATTGTCCATTGACTTGATTTATGTGCTATCACTGTTGTGAAGATGGCCATAATACATGTGACAGAGCATACATTGGACTTTGGGTGCAGCTACCGATCAATACTTTGCTCTGGTAAGTGGGGATTGTCCATTGACTTGATTTATGTGCTATCACTGTTGCCAACATTCCATGTGCCTCCAAGTCAGATTGTGTCCCTTTTTCATTAGCAAAACATTTGTAAGCTGCTGTTTCATGCATGGTCTACCTGTGTTGATGGGATGATGTCTGTATTCCCTTACACATATGAGCATGGCAACCTAGGGGTAGAATAAGACACTTACAATGGGGGTACATTTCATGTTGTGCCACATACAGGAGCATGTCACCATTGTTTATTGGCTGGCACATACACCCATGCATCATACCATGACGTTTGGCATGTACAACTGCAGTAGCAATGAGTGACATGATAGGTAGGCCTAGATTGTTTAGCCACAATGTGTATTTCTATGTCATTGATGTAGAATCAAGTAGTAAAGTGCTTAGCACATGTGAAATGGGTAACGTTTGTAACCTGCCTGTTGGCATGCATCACAAAGTGACTTGCAGTTATGCTGAAATCACAGTTTTGGGTACAACCATTCATCCACAGGAATCTGGGTCTGCATGACCATAATGGAGATAACAATGCAGCTTCCAATTGGGAAACATATTGAGGGCCTTCAACAAGTACTTGCAAATCTCTGGGCCTCACCAACATCCAATGAACTATAATGGTGTCTACTGATGCATGCACAGTATGTCATATTAGGGGTGATTTCCCCGGGGCTTGCCAATTCATTGAGTTGTAGATTTTAGGAAGATCTCCCCCTGACATACTGCATGTGATATCTACAGTATCAATTTCCATGCCAAATGTGTGGCCTATCTGAGCAACATTAGTACTACCTCTATGACCCCATTGGAACTAATATCACTTGGTGCTTCCATTGTGACATGAGTGAGCAACATGGCATGGCTTTGGAGCATAATTTATTATTGTTGTGTCATTATGTATGAGGCAAATAGATGTGTGCATGACCTTATGTGGGATCTGTCGGAATGCAGTTGGCATTAGCCTACTACTGTATGACAACAGATAACTGAGGTATGCTCCATGGGGCAAAGCATTGAGGGGGATGAGGTCTCCTACCAGCACAGTGGTTACTGTGATTGTACAACTTCAGCCATACAATCATAGTTGTCTGAGATCCTGATTTTCCTGTGGACAGTTCAGATGGTATGCATGCGTAAGGTATGGCACATGTATGGGGCACTTAGGCAAAGTTTGTTGCTGGAGCCTACTTGACATTATGGTAATGTTTGCTAATCAGAGCTGTTGTTCATGTGTGATCATGGACATGTGATGATGTGATGTGGTGACCCTATTTCTGAGTGAAGGAGACAGGGTACAGCTGTGTGGGGACCCATCTGGTCATGGGAATTCAGGTAAGGACACCCCAGATACAGAGGGACTCAGTGGCCTGGAAGGTAAGGAGAGTGCCAAGGGGGAAACCAGAACAGCATCATCTTCATAATAGGATTCCTTCTCCAGTGGACACTCCCTAGTGGTGGCGGACCCATCAGGGCGTCACCTGTACCATCTTTGTCCGACAACCCTGTTCGATTACCACCCTCCCTGTTGCGCCACACCCAGTTGGCAGTGCTCACTCACCCAAGAGGGTGGGCGTCTCCTTTGCCACAGTCAACTCTGGTCCAGTTACCCCTGCAGCCCTCAGTGAGGAGGCTATTGACCTCCTGAGGAGTATCTCTGTGGGTTAGACAGTCATTATGAATGCTGTCCAGGGACTGGCAACCCAACTGAAGCAGATTCATTAATTCCTCGAAGGCATTCGTGGTGCAATGTCTGGCCTACAGAGATATTTTCAGGGTGTGGCCTCCACACTGATAGCAGCCAGTCACCCTCCACCTTTGGCCCACCTCCACCTCTCTCTTCCCAATCCAAATCCCCCATTCATCTACCTACCCTAAGCACACAGACTGATATGCACGCATCCACCTCAACACACAAGAGCAGCACACATAGACACAAGCACCACAAAACACACCAGCATGAAAGCAAATGACACACACAACATCAGTCACCACCTTCCCAGACACCCCCACCAGCCAACACACATCAGGAATACACACACAAGCACCACCACAGCAGTCAGTGACACACCCACCACAACCATAATATCCTCAGACACCACCTAAACAGATACATAGACATCTACCAGAACCACCATACCCACATACACCACCCAAATAGACACACAGACATCCAGCATATCTAGCATACCCACAGACACCATCCCAACAGAAACACACACATCCACCACTCCCTCACCCAGCACCTCCAAGACCCCAAGACACACAAATGCCCAAACTCACCCACCCAACAGATACCACCCAAAACACAAGCAGACCTCCAACACACACACACAGACACTCACAACATCCACACAGACACAGTAGATAACCACCCACCCCCCCATCTGCTGACTGTCTCCATGGCCCTAGGAAAGTTTTTTGTTTGACCTTGACCTTCCTCTGTTCCCTCTACCCCATCCCAAAACCAAGAGACCCCAACCCACCTCCCAACCCATTCCTTTCACCTCCAAGTCCTCTTTTGTCAAATCTGCCCCACAAGCTCCCTCCCCCTCTCCCAAGAAGAAGCCCACCCCTTCTAAAAAGCAGTCCACCCCTCCCAAACCCCAAACCACCCATCCCAAATCCGATCCCCCTCACCCCCCAAAGATGATCCCTGAGGTGCCTTCCCACTTGATGCCCCTGCCTGTGGAGGTTCCCAGGCAGTTAAGATTCAAGTGACAGCACAGTGATGTGCGTGAACATGTTGAGATGGACTGTACAATGGCTTTGGACTTCTGAAGTTTCAGTTTAATAAACCCAAACAGTGTTTTGTTCAGTCCACATTTGTCCTGCAGTTCCTTTTCTACCCTTATGTTGTTTAGGCCTGAGCGTAAAACTCTGCACTGCCTGCAGAGTTTGTGGAATTCAGCAGTTCTGTGTTCTGCAAAGACTGCGGGGTCACCGATAAACTCTGCACTCTGCAACAGAGTAGAGTTTTTTTTCTATTGGTGCGATGAGAGACTTTTCGGGCACTCGAGCGCAAACAAGATTTTCTAGCCATACCCTAGCTACCATGAGGTTTTGAAGCCGCTTGCGTGGCTTTAGGCTGCACCATTGACCTTCAGGCTTCATTTTTGTCGCAGGTGTGATTTTCTCAGTTAGAAGCAGCTAAATCTTCTCGAAAAGATAATTTGTGGTTAAAAGCCTTCTCCAATGGGCAGTTCGCAATGTTTTTTTCGTGTGAGGAGGAGTACTTTTTAAATTTTACTTCTTTCTGTTCCTGTGTAGCAGGCTCCTCCCAATGCTTTGTCCAGCTCCTGGTCACTTTTCATTCGACTTTGGAGCTGGAAGGATCATTCTCCTTGCCTGCTGCATATATGCCATTGGATATAAGTAATTTGTATTTAAAGATCACAAGTAGCTCAAAAACGCTTCTCTAAGGGTGTTGTACAGCTTGTTTTTTGATAGAGGGCATGCACCAGGATTTATTTGTAATTTTATTTTATTTTTAAACTTTATTGTGGTGGGTGGCCTGAAGTTTCAATAGGTGCTAGTTATTGTTTTGCTTGTAATTTGTCTTCTTTAAAGGAAAACTATTGCAGAGTTCAGCACATTTTCTCCATGTTTTATAATAATTTTGCAACATTCATATACTTCACTATGTGGCCTAGTCTGCTAATGGTCCTTTCAGCTATAGGCCCAGTACTATTCATGGGTGCATGATGAAACAACAGTTTTCGTAGTGTCTGTTGAAATGAAACATTATTTAGACCATGGATGGCATGATTAAATTACAAAATGTTGTTTGGCTGTATTTCATGGCTTTTTCTACAAACAGTGTATGAAGGGATCATATGTTTGCTGACTTTGTAGGATTTGTGTTGTTATAAAATGTACTTTTAGCCCATTTAATTTTCATTTTTGGCATTGCTGACCTAATGCTGTTTTTTCCTCTTGTGCTACCAATGCTTCCTTTGTCTGACCAGTGTGTGAGTGTGTTTGCCATATGCCACCATTTGTCTTTGTTCCCCATACCATGTGGTCAGGCCATTTTTTGTATAGTCATTATCCATCAGCCTATGTATGTTCTTTGTTTCACATTCATCCTGCTTGTTGTTTGACCATGTGGCTGGTGGCCATTTTGTGTAGGCACTTAGGGGGTCATTCTGACCCTGGCGGCCGGTGGGCGCCAGGGCCACCGACCACGGGAGCACCGCCAACAGGCTGGAGGTGCTCCGACGAGCATTCTGACCGCGGCGGTTCAGCCGCGGTCAGAAGCGGAAAGTCGGCGGTCTCCCGCCGACTTCCCGCTGCTCGGGGGAATCCTCCATGGCTGCGGAGCGCGCTCCGCAGCCATGGGGATTCTGACACCCCCTACCGCCATCCTGTTCCTGGCGGGTCTCCCGCCAGGAACAGGATGGCGGTAGGGGGTGCCGCGGGGCCCCTGGGGGCCCCTGCAGTGCCCATGCCAATGGCATGGGCACTGCAGGGGCCCCCGTAAGAGGGCCCCACTGTGTATTTCAGTGTCTGCAATGCAGACACTGAAATACGCGACGGGTGCAAACTGCACCCGTCGCACCCCTGCAACTACGCCGGCTCAATTCTGAGCCGGCGTCCTCGTTGCAGGGGCATTTCCTCTGGCCGGCGGGCGCTCTCTTGGAGAGCACCCGCCGGCCCAGAGGAAATGTCTGAATGGCTGCCGCGGTCTTATGACCGCGGTGCGGTCATTTGGCGGCTCCCTCCAGGCGGGCAGCGCCCGCCGCCCGCCGGGCTCAGAATGAGCCCCACAGTGTGTGTAGGAAAGTCCTCTTTTTTGCCTTGGTCACCCCCAAACTTTTTGACTGATCACTGGTGATCCCTGTGTACTGCTACCATATACAGCAGCAAGAATCTGCTCTTTAAGGGTGTAAGTCTTAGATTCAATCAGCCTCTTTTTTGGACTCTGTCCTGTTCTGATATTTTTAATGGGTCACAGTGAACCCTTTGTATGTCCAAGGCTATTTCACTAGAGTCTACTGTTGGGATAAACCTTTCGAATCAGATTAGTCACAAGACCTCTGAGGTCTTCCCCCTTAGCTCCTTCAGGAATATTCAGTAATATCACATTATTACACCTTGCATTGTTTTCTAAAGTTTGACTCTCCTTATAATTAACATCCACTTCTCCCTTAAGTGCATCATTCAAAACATCCAGCTTATCCATCCTTTGCATATCCATTTTCCCTTCCAATACCTTGCATGTTCCTTGTTAGCTCATTTCTTTTCAGATATTGCAAACTTTGACTTTACCTCTTTCAATAAACTTGCTAACAGTGTCTCAAACCCAGCCTCCCTACCACTGTCTGATCGCAATTCTCTGTCACTGTCTCTAATTTGGTCCATGCCAGGGTCCTTCTCCATCAGAGCCTGAAATCTGTTCTGTATGTGGACCCCAGCTGTAATTTCCTCAACATTCATTGTCTCTCATACCCCATCGTTTTCTGCCTCCACAATAGGCCTATTTATGTACCTAACATCAATAGGGCTCTGTGAGGAGGAAGTTAGATACCATTCCCCTTTTGCAGACTGGACCTTGAGGAAAGATCTTAGAGTAATCTTTGCCCTATGTAGGATTTTACTCAGTGTCCCCCTCCCAATTGACCTACCTGCCCTATATCTACATCCAGGGATTGGCAAAACTGCTGGTAGCTGGACAGACTCCAGAATGTGTGTAGCAGAAGCACTCATGTGTCTAAAAGTAAGATATGCCGCTTCAGCGGTTGCAGGAAAATTGGAGGAAATGCTGGATTGTTTTCCACTGCTCCCTAGGTTTGTCAGGGGCCCAAGCTTTTTTTTACTGTTTCTTAACAGGTACCTGCCCCTCACCCCTTCTAATCTGCTATTGGAATGCAGTGACTCTTTCCTCTTGATTTCTTCAACTCAATTGTGGGTGTAGTTGAATCCTCAGTTTCCCCCCTCATGCATCTGCAGTGCTCAATTGCCTTCTCCCTTTCAGAGCTTGTTGTCTCCAGCATCTCTGGTGAGTTTACATGCAACTGCCAGTTTGTACTGATGCTGCCCATCACCCCCTGGATGGGAATCTGCACTGAGGACCACCGATCACCACTGAGCTGTCATGCCACGTCCCTCCAGAGGGCATTGCCACTGCAGGACCTTCACTGGTCTCTCCCAGCACACCCATCAACTATGCACACACCTCAGCAGATTTTTTTTGAAAAATCCTCTACAGGTAATCCCTAAATCCAAACCTCCCATATTCCTAACACTAGAGGGGAGCTCCTGGTCTGCTCACTCAGACGGCCACCATGTTCCCCCATCAAAGTATTTTGTTCAAATCATAGTAATATCTCTCAATTTTAAAGTGCTAGAGTTCAAGCAGTTTATTTCAACATGTATGTTTTTGGTGTTGTAGAGAAACAGCGACAGTTCGATCTGCTGGGGGACCTTTGGGTTGATAAATGGATTCTTGGTGTGGCCCAACTTGTCTGTACTCAGTAATGCAACTTGAGCCTTCTACTTTTTAAGTCTGAATGCTAATTTGTTTTGAATCACCAGTTAGGGATCCCTGTGTCAGAAAGTTGCCACATTGAATTTATGCTTCTTTCTCTGAATTTGAAGCCTTCTATCATCAATGGGCCTATAGATCAATTGACAAGTTAACACTTGTTATAGGCATCTCATCACTATTCAGTTCTTGAATCAGAGAGAAATCAGGGTTTGAAATCACATATTTTATTGATTCTGAAGCCTTCATGTGATTACCAGCCTGTCTTGAAATTGTTCACGTCATCCACTGCAGGACAGAAAAAGTTACCATAGTATCCTCTCTATTGATGACTCTTGTGGCAGCATACTCTGTCTCATTCTTGACCACTGCACAATAGAGTTCCCTGCATTTCACTCTGGAGAGTGGAAGGATCTCGATCCTGATGGATTTTGCATCTAGCTACCCCATATTTTTTAAGAGGATTACCTTGGCTAGGAGCCCTGCTTGAGGTAACAGCAGTCCATTTTGATTGATTTATTCAATAGTAAGCAAGCTTTACTTTATACTGTGAGTGTACTCTTTTTTGATAAAACAATTACATTTCTGTATATAATGCAGGAATAATTGCTACATCTGTTTTTACATAAATTCAACATGCTTGTGTTCTCAACATATTTATATGTGCTCTTTCTGCATTTTTTACTGAATATTTAACCTGAGGGCATTTTTGTGATCAACTTGATATCACTATTCTGTATAATACAAACACAGTGGCAAGTTTCTAATTGTGACCATGGAGTGTCTAGAAGACCAAATCAATCACCAGTACAAGTTTCAACAAAATGCTTGATGTTTGACAAATATTTAAAGACTGTGAATTATGTCAATATTGCAATATCAGAAAACTAACCTCTGTTTGTAATGGCAATTGATCTGATTATCAAATTGGTCAATAGGAGGAGTTACATTTAGTCAGAAAATCATAACAGGCATGTATGAAATTGGGTTGATGGTTTACTAGGGAGTAAGCCCTGGCCAAGCAGCAACCACAATTCTTGTCTGGGTGAGACACAAGCCAAACCTAAATTAACCTGTGCTCAACCCTCTGGTCGCTTGACACAGAGCAGGCAGGCTTAACTTAAAAGAAATATGTAAAGAATTTGTGCAACACTTCAAACAGTAACAAAGTGAAAATGACACTGAAAAAGGACCCCCACCAAGTTATAAAAATAGAACTTTCTTTGATTAATAAAGAAAGACCAAAACAAGAAAAAGACAATCAGTAAAGCCAGAGATGTGCAATTTTAAATATTTTAAAGAAGTGCACTTATAAAATATAATTGGATAACTCTAATGTTATCCTGTGAAAGAGGTAGGGCTTCCAGTGGTGACAAATTAGTTTATGAGTTTTTTACTATCAAGAAATATAAAACTTAAAAGTACTGGTCCTACTTTTTAAATACATTGCACCTTGCCCTCTGGGCTGAAAAGGCAAACCGAAGGCTTTAAAGAATACACATTTTAGCTATGTTTCTTCCCTCTTCATGTCGTAATTCTTTGAGGGGGACGTGTGGTGTAGCATGGGGGTAAGAACATGGGCACAAGGGACCTTGGTATGAAAGGGATGGGAGTATTTTCTGGTTTCCACTTAGAGTAGAGAGGAGATTGTTGGGGTAGAGAATGTTGAGATTTGTTTTTGTGAATGGCCTAAAATGTGTTCCATTAACCCTTATCCTTGCCAATGGGGTTTGATAAAGTCATTTTATCAATGAAATATAGTGCAATCTTATTTGAATTATTTTCAAAGCTAAGAATAACAAATGCTGCTCAACAGAGTTAAGATGTATTTGCGTCTACTGATGCTATGGTAATTGGTTTCATGACTACTTCTGTGTATGACGTCATGCTGATCTTACTGGGAGAAACCTCAATTGGTCTGGATGGATCACCACATGAACCACCTACTCCAACCTATTTGGTAGAAGATTGTCAAGAATCTTAGTCTTGGTGTTCAGCAAAGATATTGGGTGGAATGAAGAGCAGCCATCCACTTTCTCCCTTCCTTGTGTATCGATCAATGCTTTAGACCCTACCCTAACACAAAATAATTACTGAACAAAATCAGTTATGGTTGGTTTGGACAAAGAAACAAATTGATATTCCTCTCTATACAATAGATCCTTAGGGATTTTAAAAAGGGGGTTATCCAATTTACATAAAGCACAAAGATTAAACCTACACCAGAAGAATTACTCAGTGGCTTAACGTTGCTGTTTGGCATGTAGGCTTATAGAAAAAAAGACAACCTTTGTAGAGCACACCAATAAAACAACAGATACACCTTGCTATTACAAATCATAATACATCATCCTTGAATTTAGTTAATCCAATTCTAGTCCTGCCATGCCCAGTTCAAACTCTGGCTGGTCTTTGTCACACCCCTAGGACCAGCATGCATTTTATACTACTAGCTTTCAGGAACTGATCTTTTAAGATGGTATTTGGACAAAATACTGAGTTGTAAAAATCAGAAGTCACCAATATCAGGGAAAAAATATTGTGAAACAAAATATAGTGATTCAGGAATATCGTTGTAAAAAATATTGTTTTTTCAGGTAAGTAATATTCTTAAGAATACTGTTGTTCTTAATATAGTTTTCAAAAATATAGTTGTAAAGAATATAATTTTAAAGTATTTGAATGTGTTTTAGTTCATATATTAATTGTATGTTATTATTGTTTTTATGATTGTTGTTAATTTTTTAAAATATAGTTTGTAATTTTAAGTGATTTAGAATTTAGAATTTAATTGTAAATAGTAATTTATAGTGTCATAGTGGGTTGTTGGGTTTGTAGGGGGATAGGGCGGGAAGTTAAGTAATAATGAATTATTATTAATTATTACTTGTTAGACCTGGCATCCTCTGCGTGGTTCCGCCTGACTTTTTTTCCTTTAGACCTCCTGTTTTTGCTGACTTAATTTTTGCTGGCCTTAGGGTTCTGAACACTTTACACTGCTAACCATTGCTAAAGTGCTCGTGCTCTTCACCTAAAACATGATCACATTGGCTTATCCCAATTGGCATATTTAATTTACATATAAGCCCCTAGTAAAGTGCACTATATGTGCCCAGGGCCTGTAAATTAAATGCTGGTGGTTTTACCTGCAGCACTGATTGTGCCACCCACTCCAGTAGCCCTCTAAACATCTCAGGCCTGCCACAGCAGAGCTTGTGTATGGAGATTTACAACTGCCATTTTGCCCCAGCAAAGTAAAGGTGCTGCCAGGCCTACATCTTCCTTTTTAATAAATATGGGGCACCCCTAAGGTAGGCCCTAGGTAGCCCTAAGGTCAGGGTGCAGTGTATTTAAAAAGTTAGACATACACTTTAAGTTTTACATGTCTTGGTAGTAAACAACTCCGAAATTAGATTTTCACCATTGCAAGGCCCATCTCTCCCATAGTATAACATTGGAGTTGCCTTATAATCTTGTATAAGTACAACTTGCAAATGGGAAGAGCTAGATTTTTCAAGCTTGGTGCATCTGGAATCACAATTTGAAATCACAACTTATGAAGTTGGATTGTAAATTGCAGTTCTGAAAATACCACATTTAGGAAGATGGCATTGTCTTACTTTAACAAATTGGTGCCTGCTGCCTGTCTCTGCTCACATGTCTGGGGTGGGGTGACAGCTGGGCTTTGTATATTCCTCCAGAACAGCCACACATAATGGGAGCTGATCTGGTGGGCCTTGATAGGCCATCCTGGGCAGGATGGGGAGAGGAGATGGGCAGAGCCTCACTTGCACCTAATAGGCTGTGTCCTGCCACACAAAAAGGGCTGCATATCCCCCTGTAGTGTATCTGGAGGAGAGCATGGGGCTATGCTAATGAAGATGTTGGGAAATGCAGCCATGTACTTGCTTTAACAGGGCTGCTGACTTACCCGTCAAAGATTTAGGCAAACAGTTGTGTCATAATGAACTTACAACCAAGATTCAGGCCGTAATTGGCACCATACATAGCCGCGCTGTGAGGAGCTCCTTGCCGTCCCTCTCCTGACTCTAACCTGAAATGCAGCAGCCCCACTTGGTAGATTCGGGACTGTCCTCACCTTGTTAGGAGCCGCTAGGCCACACCAGGTGTGTGCCAATGCCGGGGAAAAGCCAGTGTATGCCACTATTGGCATTGGAGGAGTGGTGGGAGCCTCCTGCAGCATCTCTCCTCTAACAGTTCTGGCAACAGAGTTTGGGCATAGTCCAAGTGGATCCCGCTCCATCCGGTGCACACCGCATTGCCTGATTCACCTGTAGTACAGCAATTTGCACAGTGGAGACCGTGCTATATCGGTGGGGGGCAGTAAAATGAGCCAACAGCTGGGGAATCTCTCCTCTCACAACACAATAACACACAACCCAGAGCCACAGAGAGGAGCTGGAGAACGCAGCCCCACTTTGATCAAGGTCCTTATTTTTATATCCCGCCCCTCCCCGTTTCATCTTTACCACAGTTGAATTGGTATTGGAGGGAGGGCATAGTACATTCTGACTGCAAAGCCTGGCCATATTTGGAGCACCTCTTTACTCGATCTGGGGAGGCCGAAGGGGGAAAAGGACTCTTAATTTAATATGGGTTAAAATCTCACTCAACAGCTATCTATAAGGGCCAGTAATGGGTACGTAATTAACATTTACAACATCTATAATGATAGTGTGGCTAATAACATTGTTTCTCTAGCATTACAAATCTTAGATAGTCATCCTGAGTCCTTGTCTTAAAAACCCAAGCTCATCCTTGTGGGAGATTTAACAATACATATGAGCTGTTGGATTTTATTTGACTAGTCACCAAACCGGAAGACAGGGCCCTGGCTATTCTGGAACTAAATGCTCCATAATTAAAATAGTGTTCTACTGTTGCCACACAACTAGCTTTATTTACTATCACCGATAGGTTGCGTGTGTGTAATGGCAGGTCAGAATCTGACTTGGATAGGGCATTTACATTCCACAGAGGTTCATGAAAGAGCAGAATTGATGATATAATACTGTCTCCTAATCTATGGAACTGATGGGTGGACTTTCATGTAACCAATAGAGCAGAGGGTGACAATAATGCTTTGCATTTATTGCTTAAAGAGGGGTTACTCGATCCCAATGACCCGATCAGAGGTTATGGGAATGTTATTGTTGGGAACTCAAGAAGTCTCCTTAAGAGGCCAAAAATGTATTCTTGCCCTTCAAGGATCACTTTAATTTATGATCTTTTGCCTAAGTTCTTTCGCCATATGAGGATGTCGATCTGCACACAATACCCATTGTTGGCAGCCATGTTTATTTGTTTGATTCTTGAATTCACTTCTTTGAGGTTGAGGTGGGAGCTGGCAAACCCAAAAGAGCTGCATCTGAGTCGGCTCCTTGGTTTAATATGGATTGTAAACAGGCCAAAGCTCTTTTATTAACCGATTTAAGCTCCTTGAGTCCTTCACGGATTTGTGAGACCAAACGCCATTATAAAGAGATGCTAGCATTGAGCAAAAAGTGTTGGGAGGACAAAATGTGGCAGGATCTGCTAGAGGCTTCCAAAAAGAAAAGATAGATCCTTCTTTTGGCAAATGATTGCCTACCACGGCTTGGACGTTTGTACTCTGATTGTACTCTAACTGTTCATCATATCCAACAGCAGGTCTGGGTCCAGAATTTGGCTAATCTTTACACTACATCTCCCTCTGACCACTTGCTCTGTAGTATAGATCTGTGTACTCTAGAAAGTATTCATTTTGTAGCATACGACCAAGAGTTTTTCCTGAACAATAACAAAGACGTGATAGCATCCTTGAAGGTTGGGAAAGCTCCAGGTCTTAATCTTATCTTGTGTGGTCTGTTAAAGATCAGAGATCAAGATCTGGGCTCCTTACCTTAACATCCCATCCAATGCCATTTTTTTGGGTGCTCCCCTTTATGATTCTTGGCAAGGAGCTATAATTATTCAAATTTTCAAAAAAGGTTAAGATCATACCCTAGTAACTACAGACCTATTAAAGGGGTTTTTCTCTCATGCCTTAGTTAAATTGCAGAAGAGGGTTTTTTATGAAAATGTTCTTTTTACCTTCCAGGTCGGATTTAGATCTCAAGCTGTAACAATGGATCAAGTTTTTAGGTTTTTGTTGAATCTCTGGAAATATATTAAGATCCAGCAGGACCACCTTTATGTAGGTTTCATGGGCTGGAGAGCTGCATTTGATATGGTTCCTAGGGCCTGTCTCTGGGACTCTCTCAGGTCGATGGAAGCTCCTTCTTCCTTGGTCGGAATTCTGATGAGGCGTCAGAAGACTATCAATGCCCAAGTACACTGGGACAGTGATTAAGTTTTTAACAGAGAGGATTAGTGTTACTCCTGGGGTCCCACAAGTCTCCTCTCTTTGTATTTAAATGATGCATTTAATCATCTAAATGATTGCAATCATGATGCCCCAAAACCTCATGCATTTCTATTCCTGGGCTTCTGTTTGCTGATGACAGCCTGCTTATTTCAATACCTTCTGCTACAATCCAGAACCTATTAAAGAAATTCCACGATTTTTGCAATCTAAGGAATCTAGAGATTAATGCCCAGATAACAAAATTATTGAATCTAAGATCGCATAGATCTTTTCGTAAAAACTTACCACTTGGAGCCACACTACTGGAGTAAGTTAACCACTTCAATTATCTAGGAATAAGAATGAGTAGTTCCCAGTCACGGTCCGTGAATATCAAGAAGAGCAAGGCTATCTTTCTGCATAAATCATCTGCTGTGGGGAGAATGTACAAGACCACCTACTAGAGGGTAGTTTTTCCAGCTGTACAAGCGTACAAGACTGCTATTCAGTCAGCTGCATTGTACAGGGAAGAGGTTTAGGGCTCAGCTTTACTAGTTTCTCTTGTAGCTAGAAAAAAAAATTCTAATGATTGGTGCTCAGTTTACCTCAGTGAACCCCACTTGTTCCAGTGTACTTTGATCTACCATTAAAATGGATTGGTGACTTAGCAGTTGTGATACCATTGGTTTAGGATTTGGTTTACCTCCGACCTGGAATCCTACAGAGAAGGCCTTCAGAAACGTGTTCGAATGGATAGGCGCTTGACTATTCCATGGCCTTTCCACATTATAAAATGGCTATATACTCTGGGTATGACTATGGGCCTGATTATGACATTGGCAGTCTGAGGACCGCCAATGCCGTGGTTGGGGTGGTCTAACCACCACATTATGAGGTTGTTGACCCGATCCACCGACTTACCGCAGTCCCCTCCAGAATCTTTGATCCCGACTGGCTGATGGCAGGTGCAGGTTGTAATCAGCCAGGGTGAACGCAGAACACCTTGCCACCCTGCTGATTACAACCTTGTTCTCTGTCAGCCTTTTCATGGCAGTACCACTGCAGTGAAAAGGCTGACTGAAAACAGGTGCAGAGGGTCCCCCTGCCTAGCACCCTCAAAATGCACACTGTCTGCTTTGCAGACAGTGTGCATTTAGAGGGTGTTGGTGCCCCCTGCATGTAGCAGCTTTGCCGCCAGCTCAATTATGAGCTGGTGACAATGCTGCCGCCACTTTCCCACTCAACTGACCGGTGGAAATCTTGATTTCTGTTGGTTAGCCCAGCAGGAAAGTCGTAATAGGGTCAGCAGGGAGGTCACCAACTTGGCAGGGACCACCCCATCGGGAGTTTGGTGGACAGGTGTTCTCATCCGCAAGACTCATAATAGAGCCCTATGTAGACAAATCTATTAATGCATCTTCAAAGGTTCTTATGAAGAAACCATTGTGAGCGTACATAAAAGCTGAATATGTGCAGAACTCTGATAGTGATCGTCTCACTGGTAGGTTTTTGACCAATAATTCCATTTCAAAGTTTGAAGTGTACCTTGACAAGGTTACCCCGCACTGTGCTAAACACTTTTTATTACGTTCAGAGTCGACACACTGCACTGAACAGTTACACCTGTAAATGGAAGAAGGCATGCCCGATAAATGTTTTGTATACTATGGCCCTCATTATGACATTGGCGGTCAGCTGACTGTCACACCAGCAATGGTGGTAGTACCATCACCAGGCTGGCAGTGAAGACCACCAAATTATTACCACAGTGGTATCCCTCCCATATACAGCCAATGTACAACCTGAACCGCCAGTGTGGTTGCCATCTGCAGGCTGGTGGAACACCATCCTCTGCCCACCATATTGTGACATAGCAGACCACCTGGATTTCCGGGACGGGACCACTGCCACAAAGAGCCTGATTGAAATGATTTATATAAAAGGAGACACTCACCTCCAGGGACACAGAGGAGTCCGGGAACTGGAAGCCCTGCCGATGGTGTACCACGCGATGGCAGTCCATGAGCAGCAACGACGACGGTGAGTAGACCCGCCAAGTACACAAGGGAGGGAGGGGAGAAAGACACACCACACGCAGAACACATGCCATACACACATTCCACACTCCTAGAACAATCCGCTGATAAATCCAACAGCAACATCATCCAGAAGCAAAGAAAGCTGGGACAAATACCTTTGGTCCAACCACTGTTTTCGGGTGGGAATATTGCCTACAACAAATGAGGCAACCATTTACAAAGAGCCATTGGCCAGTCCAATGTCACATACAACTCACAGGGCAACGAACAAGGCCCAACTTGACTTCTGACAGCCCAAGTCACTCCTCCGGGCAGGGACATCATAATGCAAGGCAGGTACCTCAGGGGCAGGGGAGGGGTGGAGTGTGGGGGGAGTTTTTTGGGTGGGGGGTCCTTTGGTTTCGGTTTGGGAGGGGGTGGCCTTTGCTCTTCTGTTTAGGGGATGGTGGAGTGGGCTTGGAGCGGGGGGCCGGAGTGGCAGTCTTGTGCCCCTAAGTGTGAGCTTTTGCTGAAGGGGAAGGGACATGGGCAACACTAGGGGGGCCATGAGAGGTCTGGGAGCTGAAGGTACTGGGCTGGGGGAGCGTGACCTTCCTTTTATGGACAAAACGGGGTGGGGAGGAGGAGAGAAGAGGTTAAGGGGGGGCAAGGAAAAGTTTTTGTGGTACAATTGGTGCTGTGGGAGCAGGTATGGGAGTGGAGGTAGAGGGAGGGGCTGTAGGAGGTGTAGGTGTGCTGGACTGGGTTGCAGGTGCATGTACAGTGTGCGTGTGTGAGGTGGATAGCTGTTGAATGTCTGAGTGGGAGCGTTTATTTGTTTTTTGAGGAGGTGGGCAGAGAGGGTCACAGAGGACAAATAGGTCACATGCATGTATGTTGTGGTGGTGTCTGCAAGTGAGGTGGGTGTGCTGCATGTGGTTGTGGTGGTGGTGACTGCACATGTGGTGAATGGGGTGCTAGTCTGTGTGTCTGATGCTGTGGTGACTATGGGCAAGGCTGTACAGGTGGCAGGATCTGGGACTGAGGATGCAGTGCTTGCAGGTGTGAGTGCTGATGTGACTGTGAAGGAGTAGGAGGAGGGGAAACAGTGGCTGTTATTGTGTGTGCTTCTGTGTGTTGGCTGTGTGTATGCATGTGGTGTGATCTGTGGTGCCTGTGCTTGTCTTTGCAAGTCCTGTCTGTTGTCTTGGGTGCATGCTAGTCTGATTGTGTGCTTGTGATGGGTGAGGGGAGAGGGCTTTGGGACTGGGAACAGGTAGTTGGAGGGGAGACAGAAGAATCAGGGACACTGGCTGCTGTCAAAGAGGAGGCCAGAGCCTGAAACAATCTCTGTAGGGTAGCCAAGCCTCCGTGAATGCCCTCCAGGTAGGCATTACATTGCTGCATCTGGGATACCAGTCCCTTGATGGCATTCACTATGGTTGACTGCTCTACAGAGACAATTTCAGGAGGTCAATAGCCTCCTCAGTGAGGTCAGGAGGGCCTGAGGTGCCTGGGGCATAGGAGATGCCCACCCTCCTGGGTGAGCAGGCACGGGCAACTGGGTGGGGGGCTACTGGGAGGGCAGTGCTGGTACAGGAGTGGCAAAAGATGATGTAGCTAGGGTGGCCCCAGAGAGGTCCGCCACCACAAGGGAGCTTCCATCAGAGGAGGAATCAGAGTCAGTAACACCAGCTCCTGTCTCCCCCATGGTGCTCCCCTCACCCTCCAACCCACTGTTCCCCTCGGCATGGGTGAATTCTGCCTCCTGGGTCCCATGAGCTGCAGCTCCCCCACTCACCAGTGGCCTGCTTCTTCGCTAGATGATGCTGATGCACACAAGGTCAGGATGAGAAAAGGAGAGAGGGTGGGGGAGACAGAAAGGGAGCACAGAGTCAATTTCATTAACAACAGCACATATGGCATACACATCACAATGTCTCACTGGGACTAACACTGTGCAGTATGAACCACAATATCAAATCATTGCTTGGGAACAACAGCATAAATAAACTCAAACACTCCCATATGCACACCTACTGGGACTCACTAAGTCACGTCTGCCATGGTACGCCAGTTACTTGCCAATAACAAATGTACATATCACTCCACATTGCAAAGCAGGACTCTACAAGATTTGCTAAATGGGCATATTGGGCCATACACGACTAGAACATTGCACCCATACAACATGGGAAGCATCAAGAAAGAATTCCACACAGTGTGTACTCACGCCCTTGTGGCTGCTGTGTTGTCCCCAAGCGCCCATCCAACTCCAGATTGGTCACCGCCAGTATGTGGGCCATTAGGGAGGCTCAGGGTCTGACAGGCATCTCTCCCTTGTTGGGAGGATGTCCCCAGCTGGGCCTCCACGCTCTTCCGGGCCCAGCGTTGCAGGTCCTCCCACCTCTTTCTGCAGTGGGTGCTCCACTGGATATGTACCCCCAGGGTCCGCACGTCCTTGGCAATGGCACGCCATAACCCAATAACCCTTTCTTCTGATGGGCACTGACCTGCACAGGGAACACAGACGAAAGAACACCATGAATTCCACACTACATTCTGCTACAGCAATGGTTTACGTACTGTACAGATCCCATATCAACCTCACACATTACTCGTACCTCTGCATACACATTGCATGCAGCAAAAATACACTCCCCAAATGACACACTGCCAGCACACACATACATCTACATTCAGCTATGTTGCATCAAAAGTACTCAGAAGGAGGTCACCTGTTGATCTGGAGGCACATACAACTGTCCATATAAGGGTTGAACCCCATTCACAAGCCTCTGGAGTTCCTCAGGTGTGAAGGCTGGGGCCTCATCCCCTGTAGCACAGGTTATCACGAGTTCCAGACACAGGACACAACAGCACATGCAGTGGAGGCATTGATGTTTTGAAAGTCATGAATTAAGTGAAGGGGGATAGAGAATGGCGGTCACGTCTTTGCCGGTGAACACCACCACTGCTGGCAGTGATCATCATTGGTTCCTGTGCTCCATAGACTTCCATGTTAACCAATGAGGAGCTGCACTGCGGTGCAGACCGCCTACCGCCATGACGCCAAGTGCCAACGGGATTGGCATGCTGACAACATGGCACAGCTAATACTGTGGTGTCTTGTGTGAGGGCCTAAAATGAGTTGTTTCTCCTCACTTATGGTGTTATGAATCAATTGCTGTGCAAGTTACTCAGTAGAAGTGACCAGCTGAATGTAGGCTGTTAAGTTACAGGAGCTCATGTTGCTCTACTTCCTTTACTTCTCAAATTACTGTCACTAATGGTTTCCCTTTTGCAGATGTTGGTGTGGTCACATCTGTGTACTAATGTGATGACTACAGCCTGCTTTCACACCATTTGGTGGATGGTGACTTGTGGCATGCTCTCACACTGGTTATGTGTACCCCAAACTGACTATCCATTGGATGGATTCACACTTTACATGACATTTGCACAGGATAATACAGGTCAAGACATTGCACATTGTTGTACTTAAAGCACAAAAACTTCATTTGTGTTCAAGTGTGTTTATTGAAGTGACAACAAGGAAGGCATAGTGCAATAGAGTGGTGCGATGGTGGACGAAAACGTCAGTGTAGTGGCCCAGTTGGTTTGCAGTACAGGTCCAGTATCCATGGGGCCATAGGAAAAGGAGCAATGACAGTCCAAAGTTAACAAGGTGTCTCAGTGGCACAAAAGGGAGACATTCAGTAGGGGGGTATTTCCTGGCAGTGGTTTGGGTCTTGGCTACAGTCTATTTGGGTCGCAGGGAACATTTGAAGACTGGTTCTTCCGCTGCAAAGGGAGGGGTGCTAGTGGCCTATAAGTGCTGTGGCAGGTCCTCCTGTCCACTAGCTGGTGAAGATGTGGAAGGATGGTGAGTACACCGGCTAGTGGAAGTGGTCAGCTGGTGTGTTGTGTACTCATGCATGATGTTCACCATGTCACCCAGCACCCCTGCAAGGGAGGCCATGTTGGAATTTAAACCCTGCAATTGCTGCATGACCTCCTGGTGGTGTCTCCCTGCAGCACCTGGTTCTCCTACAAGATGGTAATCACCTGGCCCATCCTGTCCTGGGACTTCTGGTAGGCTCCCAAGACATGTAGAAGTGCCTCCTGGGCAGTCAGTTCCCTGGGTTGGGGCTCCCCTTGTCACACAGCTAACCTCCCACTGGCCCTAGCCACCTGTGCCTGTGTCCCCTGAACTGTGTGCCCACTCCCACTGACATTGTCTTGCCTCTGTGGTGTCAACTCAGGTCCCTGTACTGGTGAGCACACTGTTGATTGTCGTGTCCTGGGGACAGAGGTTTGGGGACATTGGGTTGCTGTTGTGGTATTGGAGTCTGATCGGGGAGCCTGTGGTGGTCTGGGTGTTGGCTGTGGTGTCTGACTGAGCAGTGGTGCCAGATGGGCCAGGGAGATCATCCAGATCAAGACATCCATTTTTGCTGTCATCACTGAGGGCTTCTTGTGGTGGAGGACTGGGTTGCCGTGACACATGCTTGCCGCTGACATTGGATGGGGTACCTGTGGACATGTATGAGACTTGTTACAGTCATTGTCAGTAACATATTCAGCATTTCTGTCTTTCCCTATGGGATGGGTGTTGTCCTTCCACCTTTGTGTATGGTGATGGATTGGGGGATTGGTAGTGCTACATGCTGCCCATGCATTACTGTTGTGTGTGCATGCAGAGAAGGGAGGGATGTGCTTACAGTGGGTAGGGCATTCAGGGGTACACTGTATGGGATGGAATGGGGTGAAGGGAGTCAGGGTGAGGGGGTGACATGCCATGCAGGTATCGGTGTTGTTGAGGTGATAATGGTACCAGCCCTCTAGTGATTCCAGTGAGGCCCTCTGGATGCAGGATAGCCAAGAATTTCTCCTCCCATGCTGTAAACTGTGGCGGAGGAGGCGGAGGTCCACCGCCAGTCTTCATTATGGCAATGTGGTACATGGAGGCCACTATGTATGTGCTGGCAATGTGTAGCAGAATTGTCAAGTTTGCAAAGATTCGGTGGTTGTGTGGGGTGTGTATTATAGTGCTGTTGGTGGGTATGTACGGTGTGTGTATTTGTATCAGGTGTGGGACTTTCAATCTGGCCAATGTTGGCTACTGTTGGTGTGGAGTGGCCAAATCGACTGCAGCGGTCTGCACCGCCAATGCTGACTGCCGTTGAGTGTCCGCGGTGGTGATTCGTGGTTCATAATTTGTAGGGTTGTGTGTTGCAGGCGTAACACGGAGGGTGGTGGGTCTGATTGTGTTTCGCCTCTGTTGGGTCTGGCAGAATTGTTGTTGTGGCTGATTTCTGTCAGTTTTGTGTTTGTGTGTCATAATCTGGCAGGCAGATTGCTGCCTCCACAGGGGTCTCTTGGTGGCCGTCAGCACGGCAGTCTTCATGAAAGATGACCATTGTCATAATGAGGGCCTATGTTCTGATCAGGTGAAAACCATTTAACTTGTTCTGTTCTGTTGCCAAATGTACTTACGCACCAGACTAAAATAGTTAAAACCCTACTGTCAGAATTTGGGTTTTCAGTATTATTCCTCAAGTTCATAGCTCAGATATGAGCAGGGCAATGTTTTTTTGCTTGAGTAGATTTCTACTTGCAGTGGGAGTGACTAGGAAACATTTGGGTCTCCTGCTATGGTAAATGTCTGCGTCTGCACCATGGGGCATCAAACTAACTTGTAGCTGGTTTCCTCAGTGATGGGAGATTTGGACATAGTCCAGATTATTTTTTTCTAGTTTGACTTGTACTTTGCCTTTTCATGTTGTTACGTTTCTGGCATTTTATTATATAACCTACTGTTCTGGTTAGCTTCAAACTAAGAAGGAACGAGGCTAAAGAATGCAAAGAATTCAGCACTCTTAGTCTGAGTAATGTATTTATTAACTCACTTCCCAGGTCTCAAACGAGGGTATACAAAAATATTAACATGCACAATTAACTTTAATGCAGCAAAACATGTGCAGATACTAAAATAGTCACAGCAGTTGAATAATAATAAGCAGAGCAAGCGCATTATATCAACAACGAATATGTATGCAGTGAATATGTATGTACATATTCATGCATGCACACAGCAAAGCTAGATAAGCTAGATCTAGATAATTAAGAAGTAAAAATGCATCACCAAGGGGATCGAACTCTTCATCCATGCCAGCATCATCAAGCCAAGAAACCCTGGACACCTGAGGCAGGAGGTCTTCCCAACATGGGGTGTGTCCACATACAAGAGAGCTCCTTCTACCTCAGTGCCAAGCTTCCACACCTAATATACCTTAAACAATCCCAAGAGGAAGGTTCTGGTAACCTTCCCCCTACTTCGAGTAAGTTGTGAAATTCAAGCACTGGCTGTGTCGAGATGGGCCACTCACCTGAAAAGCAGGATGTCTGCAGGGGCGATGGTATGCTTGATCTCCTGGAACACCTCTCAGCACTTCCTGGTGGACACAGAAACCCTGCAGGTGTCCCTAAAGGAAACGGGGAGTGGAAGAGAAAGAGACAAGACACTGCCATGTCTTGCCGGTTCAGCCAGGCACCCTATATCTTCGGGGGGCAGGTCATTGTTGACAGAGTGATAGTAGAGTTAGTGCACTCAACTTCTTTAAAACTGAATCTCTCTTTCTGATATGGGCATGGGAGCGGTAGAAGAACACTGGGATGCTCCAGCACTTTTCTTGGATAATAATAACTATTGGCACAATTACTAACACCTCATTACCAAAAACCCAAGCTGAGTACCATAACAATAATTACTGCGACACTAGGGCTGGCTTCACAGACATTCACTGTTGCACACTACAATTAGAACTGTGGTTGCACTTATCATCCACAAGAAAGACAAACAAGGGCATTGATTATGTCACATATAACTTTCCTGCATGCATAGGGTTAAACTAAAAGGATCAAAAACAATTCAAGAAATACAAATGTCCACTCTGGGTTTAAACAGTTAGGGTGGTACAGTTTGGTTTGGTTTCACTGTGTGTGTGAAAAACCCTTCAAAAGCAAATTCCTCAAACCTGAAACACAGGCATGAATTACATAATTTAAATCTAAGAGTTATGCTATTAGAGAAAGAAAAGTCACGTAAATGCTCTTTTAAAATTGCACTATCACTTTTGTTAGTACTTGAGCTCAAGAAGATTTCCTAAAGCACATTTAGGCAAGTAACTACAATAATAATGTAGAATGTTCAGAAATGCATTTGTTTCTTCAAGATAAGCACTCTGCCAAAATATGAGGTCTGAAATACACCAGCTGTTCTAGGAAAGCGCAGTGCTCAAAGAACAAATTCCCTGGAGAATACTAGTCACTTAGCTGCAGTCTTTTCTGGAGTGCTGGAGGAATGCCTGGTATCAGCTGGTACAGGAACAGAGAAAAGAATTGCCTCAAAAGTCCTGAATACGAGGATGACAGCAGGGGCTGGACTGCCAAATCAGATGCTGAGATCAGGAAGCAAAACAAAGCCAAGCAGGGAGGCATGCTTCACTCTGCTATTTATAGCCAATAAGTAAAGCAGTTGAGTTTCCACATGTGGATGTATCACCACACCCAAATTGAAGCACATTTCTACACCACACCTTATTAGAAGCACATGTCTACACCTGTTCACATTAGCAAACATGCATTGGTAAAACAACTAATTGTGTAACACAGCACATTATGTTTACTTAGAAACATGAAGGTTTAACCAAGAACAGAGATTTGATTTAACCCTAATCCCTGGGGATGCTGACAGATAACGCAGGAGACACCTTGGGGATTCCTGACAGGATGTACTTGGTCTGTGTTGAAAACACACAAAAGAATTGACCAGATTTCAATATGCATTTCCAAGACAGAGCCGTACCCTTCTCCGCTATAAACATTCTCATTCTATTACACTCTTTTCACCGTTGCATCCCCCATGATATGTTGCCTTCTCTGGTGAGAAGAGCGAAAACACGTTCAATGTAGAAAAAAAGCTGTGCATGGAAAAATACCTGCGCCACTGAGTGACGGCATTTGAAGCTAAACTAAGCACAAAATGGAGTCAGTGGCCAAGATGGAATCGGTGGCTAAATACAGATAGCATTACACTCCGCCATTTGACCAATTATTTTTATAACATACTGATCTAAAAGTAACCCTTTTTGGTTTAAACATTGTAAGTAGGTTTGGTATGCATTGTACACAGCAACATAGCATTATTATAATACAGATCACTGTGAGTATTCCACCTAAAATATTGCATAATTGGCCAAAATCGTGTAACCAGTTAAATAACCAGTCCTGCCACCCTTTGTCAACTTCTTGTCTTACTCCTTTCACCAATTCATGTAGTGCCAATATGAGACTGGATAGATTTAGAGTGGTCTGATAGGTTGAAGCAGCACATTTCCTCAAACTCTGAGGATACATGGTCATGCTTCAAGAGCAAGTAGGCAGCCCGGTTGTGCAATGCAGCTTCTCTAGTGCCTCGTATATCAAGGAGAAGTTCAGACAAGGCGATGGATGTGTGATTGATGTTTTTAACCATCAAACATGCTAACTTGTTAATAACTTGAGTATTATAAACAGCTAATCCTAGAACTTCTACTATAGAAATGTTTAAACTCACATTTTCTGATTTAGACAATAACTGAATTTCAGAGTCACAGTCTTTGCTCAATTGAACTGTTTCCCTTGGATAGTAAGTATGTACAAAAGGAAATGTAAACATCGTGAGTCCTAACCGCACAAAGGCACATGGTCAACCTGTTTTATTGGCAGGAATATATGTATAAATGGTATTTCCACAAGAGAACAACCACCTCACAGGTAGTTTGGCATGCTTGATGTGGCTAGCAGCAGTCACATTATGTTGGCAAGACATGCTATTGTCCATATTCTTACAAGTGTTAGCATTTCTATGCTGACACAATACTCGTTGTTCCCACGAGATCTCTTGAGGAGACCTTGTTGTTGTCTTCAGGCATATTTGAGCACATTTTCCAATAATTTCAGTATCACAAGTTAAGTTGTAGCAGACATTACCGGTAGTAATACTGTAAGTAATCACATGGGTTAGGTTATTCCATTTTCTCTCCATTACCTCTTGGCAAAACCTGCAGTATTCATACAAGGGGAAGTGTGACAACACGTCACTTTCTTGAACTGTTCCATATTTGTTGGCAGCATTAAAGATTTGCAGCAAAACGCTGGCAGGAGTCAGCATGGCAACCAAACAGGTTGATATGACATCAACATTACTTTTCATATTAGACATGAAAAAGTCCGATCTGTTGAGCATGGTTCGTGCCAGATGGGTCTGAACAGTTTCACTTAGGTGCAGTAAAGGTGTCAATCGGTGCGGTCGGTCAATCATTTTGGAGCTGGGGGCTTTCGGTCCCTCCCGACCCAACATGCACAGGCCCGAAGGGAGACCACATAGAACAGCTAGCACAAAGACACCTCATAGTATGATCTGTAAAAAAGACAAGTATGATTATTCTTGCAAATAACATTTATCAGCTTGTACATGTTCCTACTTATCCATTCCTAGTTTCATAATTATTAAGATATTGTCCCTGCCCTTCGCTATAACTTCTGCTGGTTCAGGAGGACAATTTGGGGATTCTAACCACACCTTAGCACCATGGTTTTTGTCAGTTGAGCCAAAACCTCCCTCCCCAGGCACTGTGAGAAAGGTTAGGGCAGTCCCCTTTTTCACTATTCCTCCATACATTGGGATAATTACAATCTGCGCAATTCTGTTTCCAGGCTGTATTACTAAGTCAGTGTCTCCACAATTCAAAAGAATAGTTTTTAATTCTTTTTGGTAGTCTGCATCAATCTCTCCCCCAGAACCTGAATACCTTAGAGTGCCAACCCAGATCTGGGTGAAATCAATCCGAAATGCTTCAGGGGAATCTATACTGCAACACCTGATTCAAGAAGTGCCATGTCTCTTGGTTTCAATCTGTCAGTATTTAAGGCATGTATTTTCTGTTGTGGCTCGGTACGGAGCTAAGGCTCCCGGTTTTATTTCCCAATATCTGATGGTGTTGGTCACTACATGGGGTTGTTTCTGTAATGCTGAGGTCAATATTCGCATTAAAGGGGTGTCTGCATTTGTCAATTGTCTGTTATTGAATATTTTGAGGGTTTCATTTAAATGCTCTCTCCAGTTTCTCAAAGTTCCATCTGATAATTTTCGTAATTGGGCTTTCAGTAAACCGTTCATTATGTCAATCAGTCCTGCAGCTCATGGATAATATGGAACATGATAAATCCACTAAATTTTGTGTTATGAACAACAATCTTGCACCAATTTTCCTTTGAAATATGACATGTTGTCACTCTGGACTGGGAGTGGGACTCCGTAATACAACAGTAACAAGTCCTGAGTTTTGATGGGATTAAACTGAGTGGCACATTTGCAAGGGATGGCAATCAGGTAACTAGAATAAGTGTCTACCACTGTGCAAGCGTATTGACCCCCGCGACTAGTCGGTAGTGGCCCATTGTAATCAATGTGCCACATCTGCCCAACAACTTCCCTCTCCTCAACTGACCTTTGACATTTTGTGGGACAGATCTCTGTTGTGTGTGTTGACAAATAGGACACTGCATGATCACTGTTTTCGGCAAATCTAGGAGAATGTTCATCCCTCTAATCTCTGCCCACCAGATAGTGGCCTTCTCTCCAGATGTACATATTTTTGGTGCGCCCATTTAGCCATCCCCACCATGTCAGAATCCTGTGTAGCAACTTCTGCCTCTGAGATATTGACTTTGTCATCTGCAAGGGAATTAAACCATCGATCTAGTGAGTCGGTGGGACAGTGGGCATCTACATGATACACATTAATGATACTTTGCTCTAGCATTTCCAAAATTTCTTGCCACAATTCTTTGCCCCACATCTCCTTGGAATGTATTTGCTAGTTATGTGCATGCCATGTGGGAAGCCAGGTGGCTAACACATTGGTGGTAGACCAAAAATCTGTAGAAATGTGACAGGTCCCAAGCAATTCTTGTTTCAGTGCCTGATACACAGCATACAATTCTGCATATTGACTACTCTTCCCTTGTCCTGTAGTGAATACCAACTTCTTGGTGACTGGGTTATATGACTGTGCCTTCCAATGTATTTTAGCCCCCACATACTTGGCTGAACCACAGGTAAACCGTACGTGCTTCCTATCCTCAAGGGACAAGGATTCAAATGACTTACCCGACCTCACTGTTGACACTTTATCTCTGGTACCTCCTGCGTCCTCTCATCATCCTCCATGGGGGCCTGTGCTACCTGTTCACGCAGGGCTGCTGTCCCTGCTGGACCCACTTGGGCTCAGTCCAGTATGTACCACTTCCACCAAATTATTCTGGCCTTTTGTGCATGTCCTGTTCAGTGAGTTTTAGGTGATCTCATCACCCACTGCATTATTGGAATCTTAGGTCTCAGACTCACATTATGATCTAGGGTCATTTGCTCAGTATCCACTTGAGCCCAGTGACATACAAGTAACTGTTCCTCAAAGGGAGTATATCCCTCTCCAGCATCTGGTAGCTTTTTGGTCCAGAAACCGATGGGCACCCTCTTTCTTCCCTGTTTTTGCCACATGGTCCAATTTGCATATTGCCCCTGAACGGTTACATGTAACTCAATGTTTCTTTCCTTGTACTGGCCATATGTTTAAAGCTTGCTGAATTGCATCCTTTGCCAAGTCAAATGCACACTATTACCGCTCTCCCCATTCAAGCTCATGTTTCTATGTTGTCACTTTGTACAAAGGGGCTAAAATCTGACTCAAGTGAGGGATATGCTGTCTCCAGAACCAAAACCGTCCATTAATTCGCTGAGTTTCCTGCTTATTACGAGGAATGGCAAATTCCAACATCTTTTGTTTTGACTGCTGCAACACCTCTCTGTGTCCCTGATTCCACTGAATTCCTAGAAACTTTGCATTTTGAGAGGGTCCTTGTGTCTTAGCTAAATTAATCATCCACCCCTTGCTCTGAGAGAGTTCCAAACTCCTGTCCAACTGAGTCTGCACCTGTTCTTGTGCCTCTCCCTGAATAATCACATCATCAATATAATGAGACAATTGTACCCCTGGAATGACAGATACCACAATCATGTGTTCTGCTACCAGCCAATGATAGATGGTGGGGCTATGTACATACCCTTGGGGGAGTCTTAGCATTCGGAATTGTCTGCCATTCCATGAGAAACTGAATTTCTCTTGACTCTCAGGGGCCAATGGCATAGAAAAGAAAGCATTGGCAACATTAATGATCGCATACCATGTCCCTTTATGTTTCTATATTCGCTCAATCAAAGTGATGATGTTGGGGACTGCAGCAGTCAAAGGGGGTGCATATTTGTTCAATTTGTGGTAATCTGTAGCCCTCCTATAGCACCCCTCTAATCCGTGCTCAGGCCACAGGGATTGTTCCATTGAGTGGTGACTGGAGCCACCACACCTGCCTCCATCAACTCCTGATTTGTCTCACTTATTTCCTCATGCCCTCCCGGAATTTGGTATTGTTTCAAAAGAACCACCTTGGTTGCTGGGGGCTCCTTCACTTGGGGTATCTTCACATGACTCATCCTCACTGCTGCCACTGAAATGTATTACTTTGATCCAAACTGATAACAACCATCATCCAAGTACAAAGTCATCCAGTTCAGAATGTCAATTCCCAGTATATACTCTAGGAGGGGCACAATCAAAACAGAAAATTCTCTTTTTGGTGCTCTCCCTATTTTCATTTGAACAGTAGCCTGCACTGCGGAGGTTTGTTTTCAATCCAACCCTGTGATGGTCTAGTGCTGACCTGTAAACTGTTTTTGATTTCCATTAAAGAAAGAGGCCTCCGCTCTGGTGTCAACTAAGGCCCGGACCCGTTGAACATTTTTGTGCTTCCAGTAAATTTCTCAATCAACATGGGGTGTGTTATCTTTACAAGCCCATCCCTGTACTAGAGCTTGGCCTGTTTCCTAATCTGATTTAAACCTGTCAACTTTTGCCCAAGTCAGGTCTGGATATATACTCTTATATCTGCGAGGAAATTCCTCTCCTTCCCTCTTTTCAGCAGTTAACCAATCGCTGTCCAACTCTTCTTCCTCTTTCCCTCATGAAGAAAAATAAAAAAATGTTCTCCCTCTCTTTTCCTTCTTCCTGCATCTGTAGCTGGCCCCAATTCACTTGTTTATTATTCTGCTTATTCACTTTCCTGCTGCCCTCCTTTCTGTTCAGCCCTAGCTTACAGTACATCTCTCATTGTCAACATCAGTACAGTGTGCACTCTACGGGCAGCGTAATGCAAGAAACCAGCTCTTATGAAATGTAATAATTCATGCATTGTATGTTAATGCAGTATTTTAACGTTTTGCATTGCAGAGATTCATGTTGAAACATCATTAATGCTGTTTGCAATGTATTGCTAATTTTCAAGGCTTTGCTTCAGTATTACAGGGTGTGTTTAGGGTGTGGTCCCTATTCTAAGCCCTTCTAGAATTCCTTACTGCAGCCTGGCTGGGTGTGGCACGGGGGCGGGTCCTGGGTCTATTTAAGGGACCCAGACCAACTCCACATGCTCACTATTCAGAGGTCCCGGTGCAGAGCAGCAGCATTTTCCTGAGCTCCTGTTCCAAAGGCCTGCCCAGGATTTCCAGGCCCTGTTTTCATTTCCTTGGTGATCTTCAAGCAGGGCTGTAAGGCGAAGGTCGGCCAGACTCTGTTGTCAGAAATACTAAAGTTTTGGGCCTTTTTGTTACATTGCGTGTGCGATGGTTTTCTTGGCATTTAAATCCTGCAGTTCGGCTCAGCAGTGTGCGCGATCATATCTTGGCATTTAAACCTTGATGGTTGAATCGGCAACAGAGTGCTTGATTCATTCTTGGCATTTAACTCTTGCAGTTCGGATCGGCAGTGTGCGCGATAGTATTTTGGCATTTAATCCTTCATGGTTGAATCGGCAGCAGTGTGCGTGATTCATTCTTGGCATTTAACTTTCACAGTTCGGATCGGCAGTGTGCGCGATTGTATCCTGGCATTTAAACCTAGATGGTTCAATCAGCAGCAGTGTGCGTGATTCATTCTTGGCATTTAACTTTCACAGTTCGGATCGGCAGTGTGCGCGATTGTATCCTGGCATTTAAACCTAGATGGTTCAATCAGCAGCAGTGTGCGTGATTCATTCTTGGCTATTAACTTTCACAGTTCGGATCGGCAGTGTGCGCGATCGTATCCTGGCATTTAAAACCTAGATGGTTGAATCGTCAGCCGTGTGCGCGCTTCATTCTTGGCATTTAACTTTCACAGTTCGGATCGGCAGTGTGCGCAATCATGTTTTGACATTTGAACTTTGATGATCGAATCGGCAGCAGTGTGCGCAGTTCATTTTTGGCAATTAAAATTTGCAACTCATATTAGCAGAGTGCGCGATCCTATGTTGACATTTAGAATCTGATGGTTGAATCAATGGCAAGTGCAAAAGTCATTCTTGGCATTTAACCCTTGTGTTTCAGATCGGTGGAAAGTGCGATCATTGCTAGACATTGAAATCTTGATGCACAGTTTTGATATTTAAAGTGTATAATAATTCTTAAGCAATTGAATCTTGAAGATCTAGACAAAGTGCTACCTTGCAGTATCATTCATGAGCTTATCACAGTTTATTCCTAAAAACCAATGTGTTCATTGATTACTGGTATAGTGTGCCTTTGCAGTATCATTCATGAGCCTAACGCAGTTTATTTTTAAAAACTAATGTGTTTATTGATCACTGTTATTAAGTAGTTTCTATTCAAAGAAGAACTTGAGTCAGTTCAAGGTTCAGAGCCTCAGATTGTATTCTAAAGAAACACTCATATTAAAGCTCACATAATCCTTATTTATTTTCCAGGTACTCAGAGCTAATAAGGTTATGATGTATGAAGGCTCTTGATCATTCATTCTATCCGTCCATAGCTATCCTGAACAAAGCTTTTGAAAGTCAAAGTGTTTAATCTGATTATTGTGTTCTTAACTTTTCCTTCCACAGGTCTCCTTCCCTGCTGTTCCCATCCTAAAACCCCTTCCCCCACTTGCCCATTCTTTAAGTCTGTGCTATAACGGCTAGTAGAGTTTGGAGCTGCCAAGAGGTGGACATATTGGGAACAGGCGCAAACCCCGAGGATCCGGACTCCTTGACACTCATAATCTTTTGGTGTCTATCCCATCAATCTGCTCCTTGTTGGCACCATACTTCAGTAATGCCATAAACATCTCTCTCTTAGATAGTCCTATTATCTTTGTGACCCTCAGACCTCAGGGCTCTTTGAGGTTGTGTCCAGTCTCCAAGCTTTCCTAAGTCACAAACAGCCTCCAGTACATCTTTCAATGCCTGCCCATCTGTTTAATTAGGAAAGTCATTAATATCTGCTTGTAAGCTGGAGGAGCAAGGTGAATAATTTTATTTCACACTGACACAGAGAGGGGTCTATCTAACAGACAGTGAGCATCACCCAAGAAAATAGCAAGTTTCGTCCTCTCCTCCTTAATTCTCTGCATTGCATCTCTGAAGGCGTACAGGGTTTGTCATTTTGTGGTCAGTCTCATTCTCTAGGTTGCTCATGGTTAGAGCCCACAACTGCTAGCTGCAGCAGGGTGATCTGTGGGTTACCCTGGTAACCCCTAAACCGCTCCTGTATTATGGGGTCAGCTACGAGTACAAAACATAGGAGCATCTCCTATATCTAACATTACTCCAGAGGCTCCTGTGTCAAGTAATCGCACCATCCATGTAACTAATGTTTCCCCAGATCTCTGCTTAAATCTGTCTATGATGTCATTGACTTCCTGTTGTGTATAATCCTCTAGGGAGTGCATCAAAGCCCCTCCTCTGGGTTTTGTGATGTGTCCTGTATTTTCCATCTAAATATAGGCTGTGCAAGAACCACTTTCTGTTTGTCTGGCCAAGCTGGCCCCCACCTTTTTTAACTAACTCATCACTGGAATTGGAAGAATCTATGGAATCCTAGATGTTAGCTTCCCAGATTTCTGGATCCCAATTTAACCCTGCTTTAGCAATAGTAACATTAAGTTTATTTTGATTGAGTCTACCCCTATGACTCTGATATCTGTATTTGGCAATGTGAACAGCTGCCTTTTTTGGCAACAGATTGATAAAGTATCCGCTATATCTTGCAATAGCTTATTCTGACAAGACAGCATAGTTACTTTATTTTTAGCTTCAACTAGCTGCCTCTCTACTTGCTGGTTTTCTTGTTTAACTGTACATACATTGTTATGCATTTTTCTATAAGCAGATAACAGCATCCAACCTCGTCTGCCTAAAATAGCGAAATCACATCCTTGTTCTACTGGCACTTTCTGTAAACAGAGCAAAACTGTTTTTGGCTCAGCATCGGTAAGATATCCATCCCAGTTTTCACATAATCCTGCTCCAGAAGACCATTCATTCACAAAGAACATCATAGAGTGCTTTTTCCCACTCTGGTATGTCATTTGGAACCTGGGAAACCACCTTTACATTTTTGCCAAACATTTTTCTCTTTTAAATCTTTCACTTTGTATCCTGCAAACAACTATGCCAAATTGTTCTGCTTAGCTTCAAACTAAGAGGGAACAGGGCTAAAGAATGAAAAGAATGCACCAGTATTAGTCTGAGCAATACATTTATTAAGGCACATCCCAGGTCCCAAACAAGAGCATACAAAAAGATTCTCATAAGCACTTAACTTGAATGCAGCAAAACGTGCAGATACTAGAATATCAACAATGAATACGTATGCATTGAATATATACACACATATATATATATATACACACGTATATATATATATATATATATATATATATATATATATATATATATATATATATATATATATATATATATTTATGCACGCACACAGCAAAGCTAGATAATTAATAAGTAAAAATGCATCACCATGGGGATCAACCTCTTCATTCTTGCAAGCATCATCAAGCTGAGGAACCCTTGTCGGCTCAGACAGGAGGTTTTCCCAACATGGGGTGTTTCCTGAACCGTGCGTCTACCTTCAAGAAAGCTCCTTCTACCTCAGCACCAAGCTTACCCACCTTATTTACCTTAAACAATCCCAAAAGGAAGGTTCTAGTAACCTTCCCCCTCCCTTCAAGTAAGTTATGAAATCCAATCGCTGGCTGTACTTAATCTGTGTTGAAAACACACAAAAGAATTGGCCCGATCCTAATGTGCATTTCCAAGACAGAGCCGCACCCTTCTCTGCTATAACCATTTTCATCCTAGTGCACTCTTATTAGCATTGCATCCCCCTTGATATGTTCCCTTCTCTGGGGAGAAGAACGAAAACAGGTTCAATGTAGAAAACAAGTGGTGCATGGAAAAATACCTGGGCCACCGATGTGATGGCATTTGAAGCTAAGCTAATCACAAAATGGAATCAGTTGTCAAGATGGAATTGGTGCATAAATTCAGATAGCTACTGTAATGTCACTGCAGGTCTATATCAGTTGTACTGTGGATATTACCCTTGGTTTACAGAAGGTTTTTAACTTGTTCTTTTGTAGTACTTGCACTTTGAGCCAATCAGAGTGATTTATGGTATTGTGCTTGACATGTATGTGATATATTGTATAAGGGTGAATGAGACAGTATTGCGAGGTGCATGCCGCACCGAAAGATGGTTATGCTACTGCATTGTCTGAAATAAAGTAATATGGTGATGAATCTGAAGCCAGGGCATGAAGGACAGGGACTCTGTGTACTTCAAAGACATTTCTTTGAAGTTTCCCCTACCTTAAAGTCTCAACTGGGTATAGGTACTGGACCTCCAATACCACCACTTCAGTACACTTCTGGGCCAGTGGATGTTTTGCTAGGAAGAAGGACTGCAGTGCTGCTGAAGGTCTGCCACTCTGCTGGACTGCTGTTTTGCTAGATTTCCACTTTGCTGTGTTGACCTGTGTCTGCCACCCTTTTGCCTGGGTTAGAGAAGGACTGGACCTGCATCTCTCCAGCCTAGAACTCAGAGTGATTCCAAGGGCTAGTTGGCTGGTCTCCTGATCCGAAGTCTCAGGGACTTAAAATGCTTTCAACCACCCTGCTTCTAGACCTGGACTCCTCAATATGTGAGTTTTCCCTTCCAAGTGGTGACACCCCACTCCTGGATCCTTGGAAGTGGACCTAGGGTGGTTGCAGAACTGGCATATCCTCTGCTGCGTAAGCAGAACCGACACATTGCTACTGTTGTGTGAAGCAGAACAGACTCACACTGTATTGCGTGGTTCAGAACTGATGCAACAGACTTGGATCACCTTCAGAACCGCCACTGTGCAACACTTTCCTCAGTGCCTGCTCCTCGCATCTCCTGTCAAAGGCAGCCTTGACGACGGACCACACAATCCCCAATGCTGCATGGATGGGAACGAACACATAATCTCAACTGTGTCACACATCCTTGACTTCAGTCTGTGCATCACAAGCCCCTTCAATATGATCCTCAAGGTAGACGCATCAGGATCTCATACAGCATCCTCGCCACATCTTGGGCCCGACAAATCACCTCGGCTGCCCAGCACTTCTCTGTTTTGGATTCATGCATTGCGCCAAACTAGGAATTCCAGCATTTTGGCTCAGCAGGCCTACCGGAGTCCCTGTCGCCAGCTTGTAGTCCATCATAGTCGGTCTGAACTTTTGACTTTGTACCAGTCCAGCGTGACTAGATATCCCTGGATGGCACTTTTTGCTTCTTAGGACGATTTTACAGTTTATTCTTCACAAATTCATAACTTGAGTTCTACCTATTGTATTTTTATTGTTTCAGCTTTTCTTTATTATATCAAGTTCTGTTTTTGCAACCATGTGTGGAATCCTTTTTGTGTGTGGTGTTTTCACTGTTTTACTGTTTGAAGTGTCGCAAAAATGCTCTACACATTGCCTTCAAGTTAAGCCTAACCTCTCTGTGCCAAACTACCAGAGGGGGAGCACAGGTTAATTTGGGGTATGCTTGTGCCATACCCTGAGAAGACTTGTGGTTGCTGCTTGACAAGGTTTCACACTCCAGTCAACCCACAACCCAATTTCTCACAATAATGTTTGCTTACTTTGGTGGTGTTATAGGGTGGGAAGTTAATTAGGTAATAAATATTTAACAGTTAATTTTGAAAGTATTTTTATTTATATAATTGAAAATTAATTTATTTTAGTTATATTTTAGTTGCAGGTTACTAAGGGCCAGATGTAGCAAGGCTTTTGCACCTCTCAAACAGTGAAAATCGCTGTTTGCGAGACACAAAAGCCACATCGCGATGCCCATTCCCATTTTGCGAGCAGTAACCTAGTTACTGACTCGCAAAATGGGACTGCAAGTCGCAAATAGGAAGGGGTGTTCCCCTTCCTATTTGCGAGTCAGAGTGCGATGTAAGATTGCTTTGTGACCGCGGTCGCAAAGCAATCGCAGTTACCACCAGTGTCACACTGATGGTAACCCATTCGCAAAAGGGAAGGGGTCCCCATGGGACCCGTTCCACTTTGTGAATGGCCCTGAAAACATTTTTTCAGAGCAGGCAGTGGTCCAATGGACCACTGCCTGCTCTGAAAAATTGAAACTGACACGTTTCCTTTTTTTTTTTTGTAATGCATCTTGTTTTCCTTTAACGAAAATGGGCTCTATTACCAACAAAAAAAAAACTGCTTTATTTAAAAGCAGTCACAGACATGGAGGTCTGCTTTCTCCATCAGGCCACCATCCCTGTGAGTGCTGCGACTCGCAATGGGGTCGCAAATTGCGACCCACCTCATTAATATTAATTTGGTGGGCCTTTGCGACACCCTTGCGACTCGCAGATGGTGTCAGGAACACCATCCTGCATCCGACAATGCGACTCGCAAATTGCTAGTCGCTCAGACTTGCAATTTGCGAGTCGCAATGCCGGAGTTTACTACATCTGGCCCTAGGTGTGTTGGAGTACAGGGTGTTGCACAGATAAAAGTGGGAATGTTAAAAACTACCCCTTGAACACCCCAGTGCTTTCTCTACTGTTCCACTGTTTGGAGTGGCAATAGTAAATGTAACCACTCCAAAGTCCAATGCTTTGTCTACTGTTGCACCAACTGGAGTGGGAATAGTAAATTTAACTCCTCTGAAGTCCAAAGTTTTCTCTAGTGTTGCACAGACTGGAGTGTGGATAATACATTTTACAACTCCAATGTCCAACACTTTTCGTTCTGTTACACAGACTGAAGTTGGAATAATAAATTATACCCCTCTAATGTCCAGTGCTATCCCTACTGTTGCACAGACTGGAGTGGGAATAGTAAATATAACCTCTCCAAAATTCAACACTTTCCCTACTGTTGCACAGACGTGAGTGCAAAATAGTAAATCTCACCCCTCCAAAGTCCAGCGCTTTCCCGAGTGTTGTGCTGCTTGGAGTGGAAATACCATATTTAACCCTTCCAAAATCCTACACCTTATCTACTGTTGCATACACTGGACTAGGAATAGTATATATATTATTCTCAGACCACAATAGATTTCCTAAAATTTGTCAAATATATTTATTATTAGTATTTATTTTATAATTGGAATTTTTAATTATGTTTACATTTTTATTAGATTTTAAGTTTTTACAATATTTTTGTAAATGTATTTTTTTATAATCTTTTTATCTTGTTTCTTTGGTAATTAAATGTTTTAAATATTTTGGATTTTAATATATATATATATATATATATATATAATAATGTATCATTTATTATGTATCATTTATAATGTATGTATAATATAATTGTTTTAAATTATATATAAAAACAACCAACATACTCATATATATACATGTGTGTGTTTATATAAGTATATATTTATATATATACTAATAAATATTAGTCAGATCTGTTTTAAGTAACATGATATTAATGATATATATATAGTCTTCCGACCTTCGTATTATGACTGCCACTGGATATCCACACTGCCGGAGGTCAGCTATCCAGCGGCATTCACTACGGTGGTCGGTGGCGCTTAGTGGTTCCACGGCCGGCACCACCGCGCCAGGGAAAAACTGCCCACAGAATTATGACCGGTAATTATGTGTGATGGTCTTTTTCTGGTGTGGTGGTGCCGGTGGTGGGAGCACCAGGTCCCATCCCTCACGGAGGAGCCCCTCGTCAGATGAGGTAAGTGTTGACCGCAAGAGGAAGGGAGCGGGGGATTGAATGGGTGTGTGTGATTGTGTGAATGTGTGTCATAAATGTTGGGGGGAGGGAGGGGAAGTGATTGTGTGTGTGTGTGTCAGTGTGTCAACGTGGTGATGCATGCATTGGTGAATGAGTAAAGGGTAAGGGAGGTGTGAGTGAGTGTGTGCATGCAGGTTTGCGTATGTTTGTGTGTGTAAATGATGTGTGTGTGTGCATGTGGTGAGGTATGATTGGGGGTGGGGGTGTGGTTGTGTGAAGATGAGTGAGGGGGTGGGGGTTCTGTATGTATGTAGTTGAAGGGAGGGGGACTAGAGAGCATAGGCATGCGTGTGTGATGTGTATGGGTATGTATGTGTGTCTATGGGGATGAATGTTGTGAGTATGTGTGTGAATGGGGGTGTGTTCATGTGTGATTGTGTGTTTGCGAGTTCCTGTCATCGGGATACCTTTCTGCCAGCATTATCGTGGCAGTGAGACCGCCAGGAAAATGCTGGTGGTGTCCCTAGTCCGAATAACCTCGGCGATTATTCAACTCCCACCAAGCTGCAGGTTGAAACCTCCAGCCTGCGGGCCGCAGTAAAGTGTCAGGACGGGTGGGGACAAAGCAGATTGGCAGTGGCCAAACTGCTGCGGTCATAATATGGCGGTCTGCACCACCGGTCCTGTGGCAATGAGACCGCCAATGCGGCCCTGGCGGTCCATGGACCGCCAGAGTTTTAATAAGGGCCAATATGTCTGCATGCACTAGGAACAGTCCAAGATGATGAACATAGACCACCAATTCAAATAAATAGGAAACAATGGTGGTAAAATAAAAATAAAAATGATTTCTGGTTCAGAAAACTTAGTTAAAAATATGTATATCATTTATAAAATAATAACATGTAAAAACTAGTAAAAAAGTACCTATGCTTAAAAAATGTACAGAATTGTTCTATATATAAATATTAATTAAACAATACTGATAACATATATAACCAATTTATTCAGTAGTATATATAACAATGGCTAACAAAGTAAATAATGTAAAGAATACATTTGTTAGGAATTACTATTCAACATGTTAACAATGGATGCATGTTAAAACAATATCAATGTGTAAGTACAACTATTCTGAAATAAAATGTGTTTGTCTTGGAGAGAAAACATTGGAAATACCTTGCAATTATTAAAAAATGCAAAACAAAAATGAATATATGAATGAAGAAAGATGTTTATGAACTATACATAACTCTCCCAACATAACGAAATTGAAAATACTGTTGGACTTTGGTATGGTCAAATGTACTTCAGACTCAACCATATTGGGGAACACGTTGGACTTTACGAGGATTTGAACTTAGAATTCCCACTCCAACGTAACCACATTGGGGTAAGAATTACACTTTGCGGGGTTCAAATTTACTATTCTCACTCCAAACTTGACCACATTGTGGACTATGATGGGTTAAAAAATACTCTTTCCACTTCAAACTTAAAAACATTGAGGAAAGTTCCATACTATGCTAAATTAACTACTACTAAAAATGTTACAAAAGAGCAATTATTTACTTTAAATACGAATTAAATACATTTATTGTAATTAAAAAGAAAATTAAAACATAACATAAACAATGTTTTTAAAAACTAAAAATACACAACATAAATTTTAAATTCCAATCTAAACAAATACAAACACACCTTCATTGAGAACCATTGAATTGATTACAACAAACTAAATGCAAGTATTTATATTGATGTAAAATATTTCACATTAACAAGAAATTAAAAACATTAAATGAAATTATAATCTAAATATATAATTAGTTGATTTAATTTATCTATCAATATTAAACTGATTTTTTGAAAAAAAACATTCAAAACATTTTAAGTGTTACATCAAATAATATAAATTTCACATTCATTTGAATCGTATTTAGAACTTGATAAATTACAGAAACAGCTATTTTAAATATAACAAACATTAAAACAAATATATATATATTACTCCCACCCTTTTACTCTGCATAAACCCAAAAACCTGCTACTGTAACTATGCCAAGAAAATTAAAACAACATAAAAACAAAAAGGGAGGGTTTGCTGACGTTTTGACCTCATGTGAATGTAAAGGTTTCCTCAGGAAATAATCATCTGACTACCAGGTACCAAAGTGGTGGACACACTTGTAAACAAGCTAATACATACTTACCCTCGTCCACGTGGTCTTACAGGAACAGTCCTTTTGCTTTCGTACATCACAATGTTTAAGACACAATATTTATGTCTCACAATATTCTTTCCACAATATTTTTGAGGACACTTTATAACTGAGAGCATTTCTAAATAATAGACTGCGTCTCTTAAAAACTGCCTAACCAAACACTTAAATCTTCATCTTTTTCCTGAAGACTATCAATGAGGGACACATTGGGCCTGATTCTAACTTTGGAGGACGGTGTTAAACCGTCCCAAAAGTGGCGGATATACCACCTACCGTATTACGAGTTCCATAGGATATAATGGACTCGTAATACGGTAGGTGGTATATCCGCCACTTTTGGGACGGTTTAACACCGTCCTCCAAAGTTAGAATCAGGCCCATTGTGACTTCCGCTTGTCTAATAGGCATCTACACCGAAACAAAGCGAACTGGTCAAAACGTTCAATTTTAGGACCGTAGGAGAGATTTCTTTTTCCTGAGTAAGTCTCAACTTGGCCGACAGGTATGGATTTTCCCTGATATGTAGACTGTTGGTCCTTGTGTTAAACATTTAAAAGTAGTACATGGGATTTTAAAACACGTTCCCTGAGGCACTTGAAGCTAGTGAAGGATTATGCAATAATTTATAGAGCGATATATCAGTGCCCTAACATCAGGGTTCCTATTTGATGACCCTAGGTATAGTCAATTTGCTGGTAACATTTTGTAGACAAAATGATCACAGAAGCTGTTAACTCCTGCAACTATTTTTACTGATATCCGTGTGGGTCTCCTCATTCCAATTCTCTGATACAGCAGGAGGACCTATGTACAAGCTGCATTACAAAGGATAACCCTTGAGCTGCGCACTGGAGCTCTTTATTGAAAAAGTAAAGCTGCTCTGCACACTCTAAAATGGCGGCGAGGCAGCCAGCACCTACATCCCATATCTATTCTAATTAACTTTATCATGGTTGTCATCTCCCTTGTCCACCTTGAGAAAGCCAAAGCAACGGGAAATTGATTCCGAAGCAAAAGAGAAGGATATTGTTCTTAGTCAGGAAGCTTACAGAGCGCAGATAAAAAATGGAACACAACTTCACCCGTGAATGGGTGCCCTACAGCAATTCATTGCACTGCAGGGCACTGCTGCGACAACTCGTTCGGCTGGAGATTTCCAGCTATCTGTATTGTGCTGCTCCTGGGCGATATCAGCCTATTGTTATAGGAATTAAAAGCTGACAGCAGGCGAAGGTAGGGGATGGAAGGGGAGAGGGGCAGGAGAGTAAAAAATATTGTAATGTAATGTAGCACAAGATCCTAGAGCGATTGTGCAGACTCAGTTATGTTTCTAAATAACTTATTTTTTATCTTGCTTAAATCAAAATAGCAAATCTATTTCAAACTTTGAATATTAAACAATTTTCCACGTATAAATTCCCCTGTAAGAAGCAATCCCTAAAACACACACTCTCCTTTCCATCAGCTTATATTTTGTATCATCTTAATGTGTTTACCGTCTCATTAATAGGTATGCAACTGCCTACCCGTATCAGAACAAGTGGGGGAGATCGAAGGAGTGAGGTGGAAATGGCAGGGATGGACAAAATGTGGCACTGTTATAAAATGTAGCTCATTAACTGCAAACCTTTCGTGACAATTGTACAGCTCTGCTTATTAACTACAAACTAATCTTAAATATTGTACTGCTCAAGGCGTGAATAAGTTACAATGTTAAAGATATAAGCAAAGTACGTACAAAACGTCATTGACCATCGATGTTTGAAAAATACAAGTGTTTTTAGGTATATGGCGCGTTTTATGGTCCCCAATTTAAATGAGGCTTTTTTGCAAAAAAAGGTATCTGTTTTTAAAAAAGAATGCTGTATGAATGGTCTGCAAAGGAGAAGGCAAACACATACAAGGCCGAGTTGTTCTCATTTAACAGATTTATAAGAGCTGTTTGTGACATGGCATCTGGGACCACTGTGCCAAATGCAAAACAATAAAGTGCTGATTTAAGAGCCCCAGCGCCTCCTTGCACCACATTAGCATGATTTTTTTTATGCTAATGTGGCCCAACGAGGCCAAACTCACCACGGCAGATTTACAAAGTGGCGCAATGCATGCATTGTGCCACTTTGTAATCCTTTGCGCTACATTATGCCTGAGCCAGGTATAATGTATGCAAAGGGGACGTTCTCCTGTTATGGGGACCGAAAAAATGGTGCAAAGAAATCTAAAAGATTTCTTTGCATCATTTTGTTTTACACTTTTAACACCTGCTCAGAGCAGGCATTAAAAGGAGGCACATCATTGCTTACAATGGGCCTTAACGGGCTTTGCAGGATTAGCATAAAAAAAAATTACGCTAGTCCTGCAAATCTCCGAACTAGCGTAGAAAATGTTGACACTAGTTCCCCTAACTACCGTCATGGTGCGCCATTTCTTAGATACGGTGCACACATGGTGGCATTAGGGGAGGCACTAAGGGGCGCAAGTAAAGTGGCGCTGCACTGGGTGCAGCACCACTTTTCTTAAATCAGGCCCTAAATAGACAAAGCTATCGGAATTCAATAATCTCAATTGATTTTATGCCGCACAATATGCATCTATGCCCATCTCAATCTGACCATGCAGGAGGCCGTTCTTTCTACCATTCTCTATCCATGTGGAGACCGGCCAATCAAATGTCAACCGGATCATGTTCATCTTAGTATAGAGATAGGCTCCATTTTCTGAGTGCATCCTCTGTTTTTAGTGATGTCCATCAGCAAGGATGAGGCGTCCATTGCTTCTTCTGTGAGATAGTAGTGATTTACTTTAAAGTTAGGAATCCAGTTCTGGAACTGACATTGTTGAAGCAGAGTACCAGGTGACCCAACAGAGCCAAGGACAAAATGACATATTTCAGTTTTGGTGAACTCTCTTTCTCTACACCAGTGCCATAATTACGGCTTAGCAGCAATCTGGCAAGTGGTTGTGGTGGTCCCCACTATTGCTTTCATTTAGAACCAGCCATTAGTCTAAAACTCTTGGAATCGTGTCTAACTCTTTGGGTGTTTTGGGTATTTCTTGGAATATAGATAATCACACTCGTGTGACCTTTTTCAGAAAGAGATACATTGCTTGCACGTTTACACTGACAGCCTCTCCGATATAGACGTCCTCCTAAAGGGCCCTTCACCCCGTGACAACAAACAGATTCCTCTTGCTGGGACATGCTGAGTTTTGTCAACCCAGGTTCCCACTTTTCTCTATGTTCATCACTACCCAAAGAACTGTACAGAACTGAAAACAGAGAGACATCCAAGCGCTATGGAAAACATTATAGCTCAGAGTTAATGCTCGGTGAGAAGTAATTATTTGGATACCACATTCCATGTAGGAGTTGTAAATGTGTAACCTTGTGACCACGTGCCCCACATGTGTTTTGCAGTACATCCTTGCCACTCGACTGGAGGGACCTGCCTGTGCGATGAACCAATAGACCTTTGTGTCCGACATGGGTTTTTTGTTGCTAAAGTTGACAGAAATGTCCAAAGAAAGGAATGTTCCGGCTCTGCATAGCTGCCACCTTTAGGGTCTTCTCGTCCTCCTGCCTGGCCCACATCATTTACTCGTCCGCCCTTATATCTTCAGACTTGGTGATCTCCTTGAGTGCCCCTGCAGCACCCAAGGGTTGTGACCAAGCTCTTCATTGCTCAGTGGGATACTGGAACCAATTGCAAACTGGGGTGCCCTTTCCTTCACTCTGGTTGGAATGGTGTCAGTGACATCGCTCAATATTTTGAAAAAGTGCGCACTGGGTTTGCAGAACGCTCGGAGCGTGCACATTCAAAACGTTTTTAAACAGGTTGCCATCTGTGTGCCTTTCATTAGTAGAGATAAACCAGCTGCAGTTATAACATTGGATTACTGGGAGCGCTACTGAAAACAATTCCTGGTAAAAGCCTTCCGCTCCAGGATCCCTATGTTAGTCTTTCTGTTTCTCCCTTTTTATTTTAGAACATTCTACCCTTACTGAGTGGAATGTTCTAATAGCCTTATACAATTTTTACCAGTGGCGGCTGGTAATTTTAGGAGGCAGTGGGGTGGATGGGACACACGCTGATGTGCACACTCACTTACACTATTTCATTCACATACACGCGTGCGCACATACATCTATTCACAACTCTTATTATAAAATATTCAAACATGCACGCACGCACCAAACATTCATTTAAAAAAAAAAAAACATGCTTATCTGCCGCACAGCTTCGGTACATTGACTGACCTTAGGTCAACCATTGAGGGAAGGCAGCAGTCCCAACCTCATCACAGAGTGGGGTGGGGTCAGCGAGACTGCTGATCCCACCCCACTCTGTGATGATGTATCACTGATAGACACTCAGCCCCAGGGTGCCTCAGGGCTTAAAGGAGATGTGCCCAAGTCCAAGGCAATGAGTCATCGAGGGGTAGGGCCTCAAGGACCTTTGCTAGGATGAGGAGGTCACGCCCACTGGAGCCTTGACCTCCTCAGCCCAGCAAAGTTCAGCTCAGGCATTCAGGAGTCTGCAAAAATAGTGCCTGTCTAGCTCTTGGCTGCCTGACCTGAAAATGAAGAGTGTCTGTCAGGCTGACCGTTGCTCAATCTGAAAGACACTCTTCATGAGGGAGAAATAGTGAGGAGCGTAGCCCCTCAGCCCCAAAGGACGGGCTGTGGCTGCTTTTGACTCAGGCTATACCACTTGTTTAAGCCCCCCTCTCATTATAGGCCTCCCTCACCTATCAGGGCCTTTAACAACTGTATGGCCTTCCGCTGTGGGCTATAAGGCTTCAATATCACCTGCCTTCTAGGTTATGGCTACTTCTCAATTCATTGAAAGCCAAGGATGATGACATGGAATATCCCCTAAAGGAGAATGGTGCCAGAAATCATATGCTCACTCAGTCATCCACCTATATGTTCATCTTAGTGAATTAAGCACACACTCACCAGTAACCTGAATGTCACTCTTGCCTAAACAGTACATGTACTCTGGGCGATGAATGCTTGTTCTGGTCGGCCTTGCTAAATCTGTTGCACTGTGAATGGAAGATTGCACTTTGTGTCTTCTGTGAGAAAGGGGAGCTTGCTATGCTATTGCAATGCTGTAACTGTTCCTTAAGGAAGAATTGTTGCTGCCCAATTTGTTTGTGTCCTGTGATGGGGAAAGCTTGTGCTGCTCTAGCTGTACCTGGTCAATGACGGAGGGTGTTTTCTCTTCTGTTGAGAACACAAAGCATATATTAACTGAATTTACACTTATGCTTCAGGAACTGTTTCACAATATTTTCTGTGAAGTACCTAGACCTATTGTGCTGAGGAAGGTGCAAGACCCAGTTGTTCCATCCTACTGTGGTTGTGATAGTTAGCATTCTGAAGCTACCATAGTGAGTTGCGGTGCTTTAAAAAAAAAACTAAAAATAAAAAGATAGGCACCAGTAAGAGCATTTTTAGCTCACCTAGACACAGTTTTAATGTAGTGAGTACAGTTTCATAAAAGGGAGAGAATGAATGTTGACACAAGGGACATAATCCTACCCAAACTAAGGAACCTATGACTAGTAGACTGTACAACAAGCGAACAGTAGTACTCTCAGATGCTTCCCATTGCTAGATGTTGAACTCACTGATGACTCATACCACAGTAGGTTAGGTGAGTATTCATCATACTATGTGAGTACATGTAGGAAAGTACCATCTTACCTGGCATGTTACCCCCATTTTTCACTGTATATATGTTGTTTTAGTTGTATGTGTCACTGGGACCCTGGTAACCCAGGGCCCCAGTGCTCATAAGTGTGCCTGTATGTGTTACCTGTGTAGTGACTAACTGTCTCACTGAGGCTCTGCTAATCAGAACCTCAGTGGTTATGCTCTCTCATTTCTTTCCAAATTGTCACTGACAGGCTAGTGACCATTTTTACCAATTTACATTGGCTTACTGGAACACCCTTATAATCCCCTAGTATATGGTACTGAGGTACCCAGGGTATTGGGGTTCCAGGAGATCCCTATGGGCTGCAGCATTTCTTTTGCCACCCATAGGGAGCTCTGACAATTCTTACACAGGCCTGCCACTGCAGCCTGAGTGAAATAACGTCCACGTTATTTCACAGCCATTTTACACTGCACTTAAGTAACTTATAAGTCACCTATATGTCTAACCTTTACCTGGTAAAGGTTAGGTGCAAAGTTACTTAGTGTGAGGGCACCCTGGCACTAGCCAAGGTGCCCCCACATTGTTCAGAGCCAATTCACTGAACTTTGTGAGTGCGGGGACACCATTACACGCGTGCACTACATATAGGTCACTACCTATATGTAGCTTCACCATGGTAACTCCGAATATGGCCATGTAACATGTCTATGATCATGGAATTGCCCCCTCTATGCCATCCTGGCATTGTTGGGACAACTCCATGATCCCAGTGGTCTGTAGCACAGACCCTGGTACTGCCAGACTGCCCTTCCTGGGGTTTCTCTGCAGCTGCTGCTGCTGCCAACCCCTCAGACAGGCAGCTGCCCTCCTGGGGTCCAGCCAGGCCTGGCCCAGGATGGCAGAACAAAGAACTTCCTCTGAGAGAGGGTGTGACACCCTCTCCCTTTGGAAAATGGTGTGAAGGCAGGGGAGGAGTAGCCTCCCCCAACCTCTGGAAATGCTTTGTTGGGCACAGAGGTGCCCAATTCTGCATAAGCCAGTCTACACCGGTTCAGGGACCCCTTAGCCCCTGCTCTGGCGCGAAACTGGACAAAGGAAAGGGGAGTGACCACTCCCCTGACCTGCACCTCCCCTGGGAGGTGTCCAGAGCTCCTCCAGTGTGCTCCAGACCTCTGCCATCTTGGAAACAGAGGTGCTGCTGGCACACTGGACTGCTCTGAGTGGCCAGTGCCACCAGGTGACGTCAGAGACTCCTTGTGATAGGCTCCTTCAGGTGTTAGTAGCCTTTCCTCTCTCCTAGGTAGCCAAACCCTCTTTTCTGGCTATTTAGGGTCTCTGTCTCTGGGGAAACTTTAGATAACGAATGCATGAGCTCAGCCGAGTTCCTCTGCATCTCCCTCTTCACCTTCTGATAAGGAATCGACCGCTGACCGCGCTGGAAGCCTGCAAACCTGCAACATAGTAGCAAAGACGACTACTGCAACTCTGTAACGCTGATCCTGCCGCCTTCTCGACTGTTTTCCTGCTTGTGCATGCTGTGGGGGTAGCCTGCCTCCTCTCTGCACCAGAAGCTCCGAAGAAATCTCCCGTGGGTCGACGGAATCTTCCCCCTGCAACCGCAGGCACCAAAAAGCTGCATCTCCGGTCCCTTGGGTCTCCTCTCAGCACGACGAGCGAGGTCCCTCGAATCCAGCGACACCGTCCAAGTGACCCCCACAGTCCAGTGACTCTTCAGCCCAAGTTTGGTGGAGGTAAGTCCTTGCCTCACCTCGCTGGGCTGCATTGCTGGGAACCGCGACTTTGCAAGCTTCTCCGGCCCCTGTGCACTTCCGGCGGAAATCCTGTGTGCACAGCCAAGCCTGGGTCCACGGCACTCTAACCTGCATTGCACGACTTTCTAAGTTGGTCTCCGGCGACGTGGGACTCCTTTGTGCAACTTCGGCGAGCACCGTTTCACGCATCCTCGTAGTGCCTGTTTCTGGCACTTCTCCGGGTGCTACCTGCTTCAGTAAGGGCTCCTTGTCTTGCTCGACGTCCCCTCTCTCTGTAGGTCCAATTTGCGACCTCCTGGTCCCTCCTGGGCCCCAGCAGCGTCCAAAAACGCCAAACGCACGATTTGCGTGTAGCAAGGCTTGTTGGCGTCCATCCGGCGGGAAAACACTTCTGCACGACTCTCCAAGGCGTGGGGGATCCATCCTCCAAAGGGGAAGTCTCTAGCCCTTGTCGTTCCTGCAGCATTCACAGTTCTTCAGCCTAGTAAGAGCTTCTTTGCACCAACCGCTGGCATTTCTTGGGCATCTGCCCATCTCCGAGCTGCTTGTGACTTTTGGACTTGGTCCCCTTGTTCCACAGGTACCTTCAGACAGGAATCCATCGTTGTTGCATTGCTGATTTGTGTTTTCCTTGCATTCTCCCTCTAACACGACTATTTTGTCCTTAGGGGAACTTTGGTGCACTTTGCACTCACTTTTCAGGGTCTTGGGGAGGGTTATTTTTCTAACTCTCACTATTTTCTAATAGTCCCAGCGACCCTCTACAAGGTCACATAGGTTTGGGGTCCATTCGTGGTTCGCATTCCACTTCTGGAGTATATGGTTTGTGTTGCCCCTATCCCTATGTTTCCCCATTGCATCCTATTGTAACTATACATTGTTTGCACTGTTTTCTAAGACTATACTGCATATTTTTGCTATTGTGTATATATATCTTGTGTATATTTCCTATCCTCTCACTGAGGGTACACTCTAAGATACTTTGGCATATTGTCATAAAAATAAAGTACCTTTATTTTTAGTATAACTGTGTATTGTGTTTTCTTATGATATTGTGCATATGACACTAAGTGGTACTGTAGTAGCTTCACACGTCTCCTAGTTCAGCCTGAGCTGCTTTGCTAAGCTACCATTATCTATCAGCCTAAGCTGCTAGACACCCTATACACTAATAAGGGATAACTGGGCCTGGTGCAAGGTGCAAGTACCCCTTGGTACTCACTACAAGCCAGTCCAGCCTCCTACATTGGTTGTGCAGTGGTGGGATAAGTGCTTGAGACTACTTACCACTCTTGTCATTGTACTTTTCATAAGAGAAAAATATACAAAACAAGGTCAGTGTATATACACATAGCCAAAAAGTTTTTGCATTTCCTCTTTTCACTCTTTTCTAAGTGCTGAAAAGTACTTCTAAACTTTCAAAAAGTTCTTAAAAAGTTTAAAAAGTTTTTTCTGTCTTTCCAAAAAGTTCTGAAAACTTTTTTCTCTTTGTCTATCACTTTAACTCTCTCTAAAAAATGTCTGGCACAGGCCAAAAAGTTGAACTGTCCAAACTTGCATATGATCACCTTAGCTGGAAAGGAGCAAGGAGTCTCTGCATAGAGAGAGGTTTGAGTGTAGGGAAGAATCCTTCTTTAGAACTGTTAATTAATATGCTTAGAGTACAGGATAAGGCCATAAGTGACCAATCTGTAGAAAAAGTAGCTAATGGTTCTCAATCTGATCCAGGGACTCCCCCAGGAAAAGGTTCAGGAAAGAAACTTCTCAGCCTGCCCATTACTAGACAGTCTAGCATAGTTGGTACAGAGGTTGAATCACATCATACTGATGATGTGCTCTCACATTATACTGGTAGCCAAGCTGTTAGGGTGCCCTCTGTAAGGGACAGGTCTCCTTCTGTTCATTCCCATCATACCTCTGTATCTAGAAATGTCCCTCCCACCCACCCTGATGACAGATTGTTGGAAAGGGAGCTCAATAGATTGAGAGTGGAGCAAACCAGACTGAAGCTCAAGAAGCAACAGCTGGATTTGGATAGACAGTCTTTAGAAATAGAGAGGGAAAGACAGAAAATGGGTTTAGATACCCATGGTGGCAGCAGCAGTATTCCCCATAGTCATCCTGCAAAAGAGCATGATTCCAGGAATCTGCATAAGATAGTTCCCCCTTACAAGGAGGGGGATGACATTAACAAGTGGTTTGCTGCACTTGAGAGGGCCTGTGCTGTACAGGATGTCCCTCAAAGGCAGTGGGCTGCTATCCTATGGCTATCATTTACTGGAAAAGGTAGGGATAGGCTCCTTACTGTAAAAGAAAATGATGCTAACAATTTCCAAGTTCTTAAGAATGCACTCCTGGATGGTTATGGCTTAACCACTGAACAGTACAGGATCAAGTTCAGAGATACCAAAAAGGAGTCTTCACAAGACTGGGTTGATTTCATTGACCAGGCAGTGAAGGCCTTGGAGGGGTGGTTACATGGCAGTAAAGTTACTGATTATGACAGCCTGTATAACTTAATCCTGAGAGAGCATATTCTTAATAATTGTGTGTCTGATTTGTTGCACCAGTACTTGGTGGACTCTGATCTGACCTCTCCCCAAGAATTGGGAAAGAAGGCAGACAAATGGGTCAGAACAAGAGTGAACAGAAAAGTTCATACAGGGGGTGACAAAGATGGCAACAAAAAGAAGGATGGTAAGTCTTCTGACAAGGGTGGGGACAAATCTAAAAATGAGTCTTCATCAGGCCCACAAAAACACTCTGGTGGGGGTGGTGGGCCCAAACCTTCCTCTAATCAGAACAAGGAAAGGAAACCATGGTGCTATTTATGTAAGATAAAAGGCCATTGGACAACAGATCCCAGTTGTCCAAAGAAAGGCACCACAGCTCCTACCACTACAACCCCTACTGCTACACCTAGTGTCCCTACTAATAGCAGTGGTGGTGGGAGCAAACCTACTAATAGCCAATCCAAGGGAGTAGCTGGGCTCACTTTTGGTAATTTAGTTGGGGTTGGTCTGATTAGGGAGACCACAGAGGCTACTTTAGTCTCTGAAGGGGCTATTGACTTAGCCACTTTGGTTGCTTGCCCCCATAACTTGGAGAAGTACAAGCAACTAACCCTAATAAATGGTGTTGAGGTCCAGGCCTACAGGGACACAGGTGCCAGTGTCACAATGGTGATTGAGAAACTGGTGCACCCTGAACAACACATACTTGGACACCAGTACCAAGTAACCGATGCTCACAACATAACACAAAGCCACCCCATGGCTGTTGTAAATCTCAACTGGGGGGGGGTATCTGGTCCAAAGAAAGTTGTGGTAGCTTCAGATTTACCTGTAGACTGTCTATTAGGGAACGATTTGGAGACATCAGCTTGGTCAGATGTGGAGTTGGAGGCCCATGCAGCAATGCTGGGCATCCCAGGGCATATTTTTGCTTTGACAAGGGCCCAGGCCAAAAAGCAAAAAGGACAGGGAAGCTTGGATCCTGGAACAATGGACCAAGTGCTCCCTAAAGCTAGGGCTAGTAGAAGCAAACCACTTCCTACTATCCCTCCCTCTACAGTGGATTCTACTTCTGAGGAAGAAGAATTCCCTCCCTGTGCAGAACCTACACCAGAGGAGCTGGAAGCAGACACTGCTGAGCTTTTGGGTGAAGGGGGGCCTGCCAGAGAGGAGCTGAGTGTGGCACAGCAAACCTGTCCCACATTAGAGGGTCTCAGACAGCAAGCTGTCAAACAGGCTAATGGGGATGTCAGTGACTCACACAGAGTTTACTGGGAGGACAACCTCTTGTACACTGAGCAAAGGGATCCTAAACCTGGAGCTGCCAGGAGATTAGTGATTCCTCAGGAGTACAGAAAGTTCCTCCTAACACTGGCACATGACATTCCCTTAGCTGGACACCTGGGTCAAATGAAAACTTGGGACAGATTGGTACCACTGTTTCATTGGCCTAGGATGTCTGAGGACACAAAAGATTTTTGTAAGTCCTGTGAAACCTGTCAAGCCAGTGGCAAGACAGGTGGCACTCCAAAGGCACCCCTTATCCCACTGCCTGTGGTTGGGGTTCCCTTTGAAAGGGTAGGGGTTGACATAGTTGGCCCCCTTGACCCTCCTACTGCTTCAGGCAATAGGTTTATCTTGGTGGTAGTGGACCATGCCACAAGATATCCTGAAGCTATTCCTTTAAGGACCACTACAGCTCCTGCAGTGGCAAAAGCCCTCCTGGGAATATTTTCCAGGGTGGGCTTCCCAAAGGAAGTAGTATCAGACAGAGGAAGCAATTTCATGTCTGCATACTTAAAGGCCATGTGGAAGGAGTGTGGTGTAACTTACAAGTTCACAACACCCTATCATCCACAAACAAATGGACTATACAGTGGAACATAGACCTGGGAGTAGCCACTCCAATGCAGATGGACTCTCCAGATATTTCCACTTAGACAATGAAGACTCATCAGGTAATGGCTAGTCTTATTGTCCTTCGTTTGGGGGGGGGTTGTGTAGGAAAGTACCATCTTACCTGGCATGTTACCCCCATTTTTCACTGTATATATGTTGTTTTAGTTGTATGTGTCACTGGGACCCTGGTAACCCAGGGCCCCAGTGCTCATAAGTGTGCCTGTATGTGTTACCTGTGTAGTGACTAACTGTCTCACTGAGGCTCTGCTAATCAGAACCTCAGTGGTTATGCTCTCTCATTTCTTTCCAAATTGTCACTGACAGGCTAGTGACCATTTTTACCAATTTACATTGGCTTACTGGAACACCCTTATAATCCCCTAGTATATGGTACTGAGGTACCCAGGGTATTGGGGTTCCAGGAGATCCCTATGGGCTGCAGCATTTCTTTTGCCACCCATAGGGAGCTCTGACAATTCTTACACAGGCCTGCCACTGCAGCCTGAGTGAAATAACGTCCACGTTATTTCACAGCCATTTTACACTGCACTTAAGTAACTTATAAGTCACCTATATGTCTAACCTTTACCTGGTAAAGGTTAGGTGCAAAGTTACTTAGTGTGAGGGCACCCTGGCACTAGCCAAGGTGCCCCCACATTGTTCAGAGCCAATTCACTGAACTTTGTGAGTGCGGGGACACCATTACACGCGTGCACTACATATAGGTCACTACCTATATGTAGCTTCACCATGGTAACTCCGAATATGGCCATGTAACATGTCTATGATCATGGAATTGCCCCCTCTATGCCATCCTGGCATTGTTGGGACAACTCCATGATCCCAGTGGTCTGTAGCACAGACCCTGGTACTGCCAGACTGCCCTTCCTGGGGTTTCTCTGCAGCTGCTGCTGCTGCCAACCCCTCAGACAGGCAGCTGCCCTCCTGGGGTCCAGCCAGGCCTGGCCCAGGATGGCAGAACAAAGAACTTCCTCTGAGAGAGGGTGTGACACCCTCTCCCTTTGGAAAATGGTGTGAAGGCAGGGGAGGAGTAGCCTCCCCCAACCTCTGGAAATGCTTTGTTGGGCACAGAGGTGCCCAATTCTGCATAAGCCAGTCTACACCGGTTCAGGGACCCCTTAGCCCCTGCTCTGGCGCGAAACTGGACAAAGGAAAGGGGAGTGACCACTCCCCTGACCTGCACCTCCCCTGGGAGGTGTCCAGAGCTCCTCCAGTGTGCTCCAGACCTCTGCCATCTTGGAAACAGAGGTGCTGCTGGCACACTGGACTGCTCTGAGTGGCCAGTGCCACCAGGTGACGTCAGAGACTCCTTGTGATAGGCTCCTTCAGGTGTTAGTAGCCTTTCCTCTCTCCTAGGTAGCCAAACCCTCTTTTCTGGCTATTTAGGGTCTCTGTCTCTGGGGAAACTTTAGATAACGAATGCATGAGCTCAGCCGAGTTCCTCTGCATCTCCCTCTTCACCTTCTGATAAGGAATCGACCGCTGACCGCGCTGGAAGCCTGCAAACCTGCAACATAGTAGCAAAGACGACTACTGCAACTCTGTAACGCTGATCCTGCCGCCTTCTCGACTGTTTTCCTGCTTGTGCATGCTGTGGGGGTAGCCTGCCTCCTCTCTGCACCAGAAGCTCCGAAGAAATCTCCCGTGGGTCGACGGAATCTTCCCCCTGCAACCGCAGGCACCAAAAAGCTGCATCTCCGGTCCCTTGGGTCTCCTCTCAGCACGACGAGCGAGGTCCCTCGAATCCAGCGACACCGTCCAAGTGACCCCCACAGTCCAGTGACTCTTCAGCCCAAGTTTGGTGGAGGTAAGTCCTTGCCTCACCTCGCTGGGCTGCATTGCTGGGAACCGCGACTTTGCAAGCTTCTCCGGCCCCTGTGCACTTCCGGCGGAAATCCTGTGTGCACAGCCAAGCCTGGGTCCACGGCACTCTAACCTGCATTGCACGACTTTCTAAGTTGGTCTCCGGCGACGTGGGACTCCTTTGTGCAACTTCGGCGAGCACCGTTTCACGCATCCTCGTAGTGCCTGTTTCTGGCACTTCTCCGGGTGCTACCTGCTTCAGTAAGGGCTCCTTGTCTTGCTCGACGTCCCCTCTCTCTGTAGGTCCAATTTGCGACCTCCTGGTCCCTCCTGGGCCCCAGCAGCGTCCAAAAACGCCAAACGCACGATTTGCGTGTAGCAAGGCTTGTTGGCGTCCATCCGGCGGGAAAACACTTCTGCACGACTCTCCAAGGCGTGGGGGATCCATCCTCCAAAGGGGAAGTCTCTAGCCCTTGTCGTTCCTGCAGCATTCACAGTTCTTCAGCCTAGTAAGAGCTTCTTTGCACCAACCGCTGGCATTTCTTGGGCATCTGCCCATCTCCGAGCTGCTTGTGACTTTTGGACTTGGTCCCCTTGTTCCACAGGTACCTTCAGACAGGAATCCATCGTTGTTGCATTGCTGATTTGTGTTTTCCTTGCATTCTCCCTCTAACACGACTATTTTGTCCTTAGGGGAACTTTGGTGCACTTTGCACTCACTTTTCAGGGTCTTGGGGAGGGTTATTTTTCTAACTCTCACTATTTTCTAATAGTCCCAGCGACCCTCTACAAGGTCACATAGGTTTGGGGTCCATTCGTGGTTCGCATTCCACTTCTGGAGTATATGGTTTGTGTTGCCCCTATCCCTATGTTTCCCCATTGCATCCTATTGTAACTATACATTGTTTGCACTGTTTTCTAAGACTATACTGCATATTTTTGCTATTGTGTATATATATCTTGTGTATATTTCCTATCCTCTCACTGAGGGTACACTCTAAGATACTTTGGCATATTGTCATAAAAATAAAGTACCTTTATTTTTAGTATAACTGTGTATTGTGTTTTCTTATGATATTGTGCATATGACACTAAGTGGTACTGTAGTAGCTTCACACGTCTCCTAGTTCAGCCTGAGCTGCTTTGCTAAGCTACCATTATCTATCAGCCTAAGCTGCTAGACACCCTATACACTAATAAGGGATAACTGGGCCTGGTGCAAGGTGCAAGTACCCCTTGGTACTCACTACAAGCCAGTCCAGCCTCCTACAGTACATGAATGTATGGTAATTCCATAATGTGTCTGACTACCTCTTGGTTATGTCTGTTTAAAGAGAGAAAATAGCTGTCTTCTAATTCCTGTCATATCCTCTTTAGTTTGTTAGCTGCCTGGACTGTACCTATTCTGTATGTGAGACATCACTATGAGGTTTCCCTCCTGCTACTACCATCTGCCCATCACCAATTGTTTGTATTCGAGAAGGCTGTGTTTCTGCTCCCCATGGTGTTTTGGGAAGATAGTTTAAAACCTTTCTCTATACAAAGATAAAATGATTCACATTACTAACGGTTACTTCAATGTATGATGTGAATGAAAGAGTACACCTTAACAAAATATGTGAGCAGAGTTTACTTTTGCTTTTATGTGAGAAATAGGGATTTTTTTAAATTAAATTTGCAAATGTTTGAAACATAGCTGAAAAGTCAGTCCATGTCATACATAACACGGTCGGCCAATTCTGACATTTCAGCCAACAACACTTTGCATGCTGGTAATTATGATGTCCCAATTTTTCAGATATCAGGATTGCTATCTGAAAAACCTTGGCTTCACTCTGATATGTGCTCTTCATTCAAATGTAGCCTGGTTCTAGTGGTACAGTGAGCAATGGACCCCTTATGGGCATACCCTTGGCCACTTAGGGTGGTACATCAAACACACAAAAGGTAATGGAAGGATGCTTGCCAGAAGTCTCACCGCTGGCAATCCCCCGGGGTAGCCTTTCAACCCATCCTTTTTTTGCACACAAAAGGTGAGGGAAGGATATTTGCAATATGTCTAATCAATGGCAGTTGCTTGGGTAGCATTCCAACCCTTTGTCCTTTTACAGAACGAAGAGCTGGAATGGTACCTGGGTAAACACCAGGTTATACTTATTGCAAGCTTTCTCCTATCACTTTGTGTGTTTGATGTGACACCCTAAGTGTCCAAGGTTACTGCAGACATGGGTCCCTTGCTCAATGTGCCACTGTAATCAAGCTACACCCAACTGAAATGCCCCAACTAGGTTGAAACCTGTCTTGGGTTGCTTGTATTCTAGCTTAAAGAGGACCTGGCTTGACAGTTGGGCTTGACTGTTTCTTTTGGAGCACGTTGAAGGATGATTTACATATAGCCTTCCATCACTCCAGGCGCAGTATTACAGCTCGGCAAGGATGGCACTGGGCCAATCCTATGCTTAAAGATTTTGCTGTACAAATGGCAGAGGACTTTGTCACGTTCTAGCTTGGCATGAATGGCACTGTGCCAATCCTATACTTAAAAACTTTGCTAGAAAAACAGACATTTGAGGTGTGCAAATCTAGAGTGTTGCTGGTGTTGCAGGGTGCTACTTACTCCCACCTAAACTTGAGAACTAACCAGAGTTCTCACTTTTGTTTTGCATAATTTATGCATCACTCTAACACTGAAAGGGTGTTGTTTTGACTTATACTGGGCGCTCCCTTGAGTATAGACAAAGCTAAACTGCTCAGATGGGATGTAATGACATCGAAACATGTGTCAGGGATTGCTTTTGCTCTTTCCAGGTTTGCTTAGATTATAATTTAGCAGTCCAAAGCTGTAATATTATGCCTGGAGTGGAGAGGGAGAGGGAGAGGGAGAGGGAGAGGGAGAGAGAGAGAGAGAGAGAGAGAGAGAGAGAGAGAGAGAGAGATATGTATATATCTCTCTCCCGGGTGCGTGTGCAGTAAGGTAAGAGCGAGGGTGTACTCCGTCAAGAAGAACTTTAATTTAGGTGCTCTTTTAGGGTAATTTCATAAACAACCTTAAAGTTGGGTGTTTTACAGTCCCTTTCTTTTATATTCACTAAAACAACAAAGGTTACAGGGACATTATAGTTAGCAAATAGAATTAAAAAAAAACTCAGAAATGCGCTTACAAAACCCAAAGGTTACTAGCACTTTGTAGTTTGGATCTGAATTTATGCACACAAAAACAGATAAATTCAGCTGTTATAGTTAGAGTTATTTCAAGTAACTATAGCTCGCGCCCTAAGGTAATCATGACTCTTGCCCCCGCCATGCAGTTATCTGATCAATAATTTGACTGCAGACGTTACAGTGACATTATCAATGATGTTATTAAAGATTACATGAGTGCTGTAATTTGTCGGGTAATTAGTAGTGCATGGTGAGGGCATGAGTTTTAGTTACCTTAGATGCCATGAGTGCTGTAATTTGTAGGGTAATTAATAGTGCATGGTGAGAGCGTGAGTTATAGTTACCTTAGGGCGCGAGTTATAGTTACTTGAAATAACTCTAACTATAACTGCTGAATTTCTCTGGTTTTGTGCAAGTAAATTCAGGACCTAACTATAACGTCCCTGTAACCTTAGTTTTTTTTTAAAGTTAATTTCTAATGTTTTTTCAATTCTGTTTCCTAACTATAATGTTCCTGTAACTTTAATTTTTCCAGTGAATTTCTATGTTTTATTTAATGTAAAATAAGTTTCATTACTCCACGTTAATCCAACCACCACAGAGCACGGCCTTGCGTTACGTGGCAGCAGTTGGCCGCAGGTCTTTGCCGCACACTATAACGACCCAACACCGGCCTGCGCATGGTTCTCAACAGTATGCGGTGGGGGTTGGCCGCTGGGCCTGGCTTCCAGCCAACACCCAACCACATGCTACGCACACCTGCCTTTCGGCCAACCCCTATAACCACCCAACCCTGTGCTGTGCACGGCCTTTGGCTATGTGCAGCAGAAGTTGGCCACAGGGCCTGGTTGATGCAATGTCCTGGGCCAACCACCATAGCCACCCAACCCCACACTGCTCGCAGCCTTTGGTCGTCTGCAGCGGGGTTTGGCTGCAAGGCTCGGCCATCCTCTACAGCGGCCTGGCTGTGCGCAGCAGGGATTGTTCACAGGGACAACACCCCTAACCATTCAGCCCCATGCAGTGCACAGCCCTTGGCCATGCATAGCAGTAGTTGTCCGCAGGTCTGCATGTCCCCCTGCCCAGGCCAATCTCAGCCCTGGGGACCCTATCCCTTGGCGTGCAGTCTAAATATTTTCTTTTGGGGGGAGGAGGGCCTCACAGCCCCCTCCGCAGGCAGATCTTGGCCCCAGAGAACCCATTTCCCAGGGCCCATCCTAAATGTTAATTTTTTGGGGGGGAGTGGGCCGCAAGGCCCTCCTCCCCAGGACAGGCTTGGCCCTGGGGACCCCATCCCCCGGGGCCTGGCCTAATGATTTTTTATTTTGGGAAGGGGAGCCACGTAACCTGCCCCTTGACCTCCTTTGGGAGCTGGCATTGCTGTTACAGAGAGCAATGTTTTCTTCAGTTTCCCTGCCTGCATCTTCTCATGCCGGGAATCAGAGGAAACCTGTTTAACAACTCACCCTCACTGCAAGCTGAGTGCTTGCTCTGACTTTGTGGATGATGTCAAAGCTTTTCACAATCTCTGGTGGGGAAGTGGCAGTCCCTAGGCCTGTGGGTGGGCCAGGCTCTCCCCCTAAATTTCTTTTTCACAATCTGCCCTGGGGAGGTGGTGGTCCCTGGGATGTGTGAGGGCCAGATGGCCCCCCCAATTCCTTTACACATTTTGCCCCCCGAGGAGTCAGTCCCAGGGACTGCGGGGGATCAGATGCCCTCCCACATCTGTTATTCACAATCTGCCCTGGGGAGGTGGTGGTCCCCGGGGCTGTGGAGGGGGGCAGTCAGCCCCCGCATTCCTTTGCACATTGTGCCCCATGGAGGTGGTGGTTCCCAGGTCTATGAAGGGGGTCAGACAGCCCCCCACAATTTTCACAATCTGCACGTGGGAGGTTGTGGTCCCCGCGGCTGCGAGAGGGCTAGGCAGCCCCCCACAATCAAAATTTGAATGCCCCAGGACCTGGCACACCCAGGGACTGCAGTTAAACAAGCACCAAAGCCTGTGCTTTTGCTGTTTTTAAATTTTTGGTGGATCCGCCATTGCTCCTGCTGAAAATTGGGTTGATAATTCTTTTTACTCATGCAGGTATCTAACTCTAGTGTTGGGTTGCCTCAACAGAGAATAAGCTTCCTCCAGTTGAAAGCTCTTTAAAGGAGATAGGATAGCCAAAAATGTGGCCATACTGACATAATCTTCTTCCTTGATAGAGGTGCAGCTTATGTTGAAGGAAATATTGGCCAATCTCAGAGATTGCTTGGTGGGTGATACACATTGCTTTAGTAATGTGTCTAGACACAATCTACCAAAGTAAGGACATGATGCTTGGTGTAATGGGAGTCTGGGATTATAGTTTGAGGAGCTGTCTGGCAGGTGCATTGCAAATGCCACATAATTATTGATTTATTAAGAGAGGTGATCCATGATAGAGTCTGTGAGCATAATCAAAGTGGGCTAAGAATAAAATGACAGTCATTTGAATTATTTGAGGAAAGCTAAGGAAAGGGAAGATTTGTCAAAGGAATCCTGCACTGTAGAAAATGTGTTTGAAGACCTGGTTCACTTGAGGTTTAAGTGAGCAATTGGAGCCTGTAAGCCCCCACAAGCATCCCCAAACCTATCAGTTGCACTAACTGTAATGCTGATGGTGCTCACTCCCGGGGATGATGTTTGAAGGGTGATGGTTAGTTTATTTGTGGCATGGTAATGTCACAGTTTTGAAGAATTTTCATGAGAGGGCAATTTGAGTCTACAAGCACCTATAAACACCATTGCATCGATCAATTATTCTGATCTGGATAATGGTTATGCTTGTTCCTGTAGCCACATATTTGGATGGTGATTTTTGGTCCACTTGTTGTATGCTAATATCTCAGCTTTAAGGTATTTTGTGTGAGATGGTTTGACAACATCCAGCCGTTAATTGTTTGTAGGCATATTCTGATGGAATAGGAGTCAAGATCCAATGAATTTTCAAGTTTAAGTGTGATTTGTATGTTATCAGCATAACTGTACCAGTTAAATTGAACTAGGGGATGAGCCCAGGTAGTGGGCTGTGGTAAATGAAATGGTGGGCAAGAGTGGAGCAAAAGTAGAACATTTGTCTACAACAGCTGTGGGTCAGAGGTGAAGGGAGTGACATAATGAGAGGATGGGTTTTGTAAACACAAGCATGGCTTCTGAGATTATTGACTTTGGCTCTTCTTATGAGTTGCCCAGAGTGGTATCACTGTGAGAGCTATGCTAAGCGGTACTAAAGAATTTCTGAAATTTACAATGGCTCTTGGACTGGAAGTGCTGGGTCCACAAACTCTGAAAGAGATCATTTCAGGCCTGAAGACAATAGCCTTGGACATTTGAGCACAACAGTTGTGGGTTTTGGGCAGCTGTTGCAACCAGGCACCTTATAATTCCAGTATGAGAGAGCAGCAAACACTTCTCCCTCAACTACACTGCCTTCTCCATGCCTCACTACATTCCACCTGCACCACCAGTCTCCAAAACACCTTTGTGTCTATTCAACAAACGTGCAAATTTGGGTCCAGTATTTCCTCAAAAAGAGGGAAAACATTTGGATTTTGACTCAGCATTCCCTGGTCTGCTTCTTATTCCCCTTTCCGGGGGGACATAAATGTAATCCTCAGATTTAGGTAACAGCCATAATTGGAGATTGAGGAATTCCAGTGTCCACGACCTTAAAGCTGGGGAAATTGTGCTGCAACCTTCATCTTCATTTGGTCCAGAAAAAAGCTGACGAGGAATCAGACACTTAACATATCTTTTGCAGTGGCAATGAATTTACTGACATGGAGCCAGGTTCCCCAGCTCATACAGCTCTTCCACCCATATGTAATCCCAGATTAGAGCTCTGATATCCCTGAGTGATTTTTCTTTAAATCAATGAAGACAGATTATTTTAGTAAAGGTTACCAGCACACTGAGACTTTGTGTAAGAAGGTATTCTATGTTATTCAGAGGTGAGCCTTTGGGAGGCAGACCTGGCCCGGGCACCATGTTAGTGTCCCACACATTGCCCTCATCATAAAGCGCAGGGGTGACGGGTTATCATCCTGGTCATTGGCCTGGGCATCTTCCTCATGCTGCACTCTTCCCCCTTGTCTACTTCCTTCTAGGGCAGGTGAGTCTACAGCTAGCAGGCTCTATCTCAAGGGCACAACTGTGATCTGCACATTGTTAAAAAAGTGGATTAATGGTAAGGGTAGGTAAGTACCTACACTTGACAATAGGCCACAATTCCCTACTAGGTCCAGTCAGGGTCTCAATAAATTAATCCCAGCTCAACCCATGGTAGCTTGGTAACATGCAGTTAGGCTTAATTTAGGAGATAGTTGTGTAAGCCATTCAATAATCGCAAAACAGGAAATAAGTAAAACACATAACACAATAAAAATACAACACCAATTTATAAAAACACTTCTGGACTTTTTTCCTTACGCAGGATCATCCCCAGTCTTTTTGCCTCATTCCTCCTGGTTTTTCTGACCGCTCGCTGTTCCCTCTAGGACTCTGAGCATTTTATCACTGCTGACCAGTGCTAAAGTGCAGGTGCTCTCCCATCTAAAGTTGGTATGATTGGCTTATACCTAATTGGAATATTTAATTTACCTGTAAGTCCCTTGTACAGTGATATCTCTATACCCAGGGCCTGTAAATTAAATACTACTAGTGGGCCTGCAGCGCTGCTTGCGCCACCCACTGAAGTAGACTTTCAAACCTGTCTCAGGCCTGCTAGCACATGGCCTGTGTGCACAGTTTTCTGCCACAGGGACCTGACATCTAAATTTACTTGCCAGGCCCAGAACGCCCCTTTTACTACATGTAAGTCACCTCTAAGTTACGCCCTAGCTATCCTTATGGGCAGGATTGTATTTAGTTACTATTGTAAACATTTTGCGGAATCCATTTTGTATTCATGGCAACCATTTTCTTTGCTACATGCTGCCATGTGCTCACCATGTGCTCTGTCCTACCTTTCTGTTAACTGCTCTTGAAATCTGCCTAGTGACGAGTTATATTTAGCATCTCTTACTTTCGCACATGCTCAGTAAGGTCTGCAGCTGTTAGTCCTTGGAAACTGTTAGCTCCTCCTACCTGTCGACTGTGCATTTTCCACATGACCTTACATGTATACAAGTCTTGTTTCCATAATTGTACCATCTCCTTTTGGCCCCTGCGTGGGTATAAAAGGACCATGCTCTCTCAGTTCAGTGTGCTACTTCAGACATTACCAAAGGGTGCTGTCTGAATTGTAGTACCACCTCATGAGGTTAATAAACTTTTGTCTTTTATTCCAGTTTCCGTGCCAACTTCTTCCTTCATGGTCTGAGGACTTTGTGCAGAGAAAGGTGAACCCCTTGCACTAGTAGGCCTTACTGAGGATTACTTCAACAAATTGGCACCCGAATAGGGACTCATCGGCGACTCGGATGCCCAATGGATTGGTCGCGACGAAGGATTGGAATCTCGCTGCGGACGATCAATGCCTGAGGAGACCCGAGTCTTGGCAACCACGGCGTTTTTCCCTTCTTTCTGATTTGACCATCCAGGTGGCGCCGGTCCTCGACTGAGATCCTTTTTTTTGTTCATTCGTCATGCAATGACCATTTGGTCGATTTTAGAACTTGGCAGTTGGAACCTGGACACCCTGTGATTGGTAAGAGCCGTTTTTCAGCACTTGCTGTGGGTTTTGATGCCTGTGTTTGGTAATGTAGTTAGCACTACTTACTGTGGCTTTTGTGATTTGGGTGACTAGTCAATTTGTATTCTTTGGATTTGATATATAAATTGCAATTTATATAGGCAGGTAATGAGGAGAATTCTCTCCAATTTGATTTTGATTTGAACGGCACCTTAAGTGCTACTTTGATTATAATATTGCATATTCTGCACTATTTTTGGCATGCCTGTTTTTAGCGCACTTCGTAGGATGTGTTGCTTTTGTAAAGGTACCAATTTGAAACTGGAAGAATCGCAACCGGCACCCCCAGAGGGGACGCCAAATAGAGATATGTATGTTAAACATGGTCTTTCTTCTATAATGTACAGCACATTATGGAATAAATACACCCGCACGGATCCTGAGTTACGTTGGCCTATGCATGGGTCATATGATTTGCGAAAGATTGAGTATGTGGAACAATGTATGCGTAAGCGAAAGTCTAGGCAAGATATGATTGACTGTGTACGAGTGTGGGAGAAAGAAGCGCGTGGACGAATGAAGCGTGAGCAAGCCTTGCTTGAGAAAGAGCAGCGGAAGAATGTATATGTGAAAGCATTGGAAATGAGAAAGAAAGAAATAAATGACTTAAAGGAGCTAGAGGAGAAAGAACGTAAGCTACAGGTAACTGGCCAATACACTGTTAGGCAACCCCTCTGTCCTATCCTTAATAAACCACATGATGATTTATTGTTACTGGATCGTCCTCCACCTCCGTATGTCGTCCCTTCTGCCCCTCATGAGTTATCTAAAGTCTCCAGTTCGGAGCAACAGAAGATGCGGAACAGTCGCTCTATGCTGCCTGCTGACCGTGCGGCTGAGCTTAGATCTATAGCTCGTAAAACAATTTGTAGCGTTTTTTCTGCTTCTGAACTTTTAGACAACATGAAAGGGTGGACGGAAAAGGAGCAGCTATATTTTACTGAGGCATTTGGCTCAGAAGTTATTGAACTATATCGGAAATATTCTGATGAGTTAGAGCCCGATGATGTAGCAGCTGATTATAAGCAAATGCGTGATGGTCTTTTTGTTTTCTCGCAGGTGGCTGATGCAATCAGGCGTTTAATGAAATTACGTATTGAGGCAGTCTGTTTGCAAGAAGAGAAAAGGGCTGCGGACGCAGTTGCACGAGCATCTCAGACTGAAGGGGCGCAAGCTTCTATCTTTGAAACAGATAAGACTATGATAGTTCACGCGAAACCAATGCGGGAGGCCGCGCCTTTGTATGTTCCTCCTAAAGGATTGGGTACAAATGATGATAAAACTTCTGTTGATGCTAAGGGTTATTTTATTTATAATTGGGTGTATACTCCTTGGAATAGGGCAGATGTAATGGCACTCAAAACAGCATTACCTGATCCGCGGAAGAATCCAGCCGCCTTTTATGAGGAAGTTGAGGGAGCAATTAGTTCTTGTACTATGACTTTGGCTGACATTGATTTATTTTTCGGATTGATATTACCGCCAGATATGTGGAGAACTGTTCGTAAAATTGATGATCGTACAGTTTTTGGGGCATCATGGAAAGAAATAGAACAGATGGACAGGGATAGGGAACCTGCGAAAAAGCCATATCAGTTGATTCTAGATCTTCCTGCAGCCATATTAGTTAAGTTGAAAACGATTATTCCCCCTAAAAAGATAGATTGGACGGTTTTAGCGTCTTGTAAACAAAAGGCAGATGAATCGGTCTCTGATTTCTTTACACGCTTTGAAGAAGCATTTCATGATTTTAGCGGTCAGTCATTGTCAGATGATACGGGCAGACATTTGTTCGTCGATAAATATGTTGCAAATCTGTTACCAGGAATAGCTAGTCGTTTAAAAGCTAGTGAAAGTTCATGGACTACCTTTACTCCAGTTTCTCTTTTGACTATGGCTCAGTATTATGAACAACAGGAATTAGAAGCAAAAGGTAGCGAGGAGAAAAAGATTAAAGAATTAAAGACGAAGGTTATGTTGGCTCAAGCTTATGGTCTGCCTTTTAGAGGCAGTGATAGAGGTGGACGTGGATCTTATGGTTCTTCTTACACTCATTCGAATTTGTCTGATGATCAGTGTGCGTATTGTAAGAAATTTGGGCATTGGGCTGCCGATTGTCCAGCACTACGTGTTCAGCAGTGTCCACGTGGTCGGGGACAAATGAGAAATCGCTCAGGATATTCAGGACCTAGAAGAAGTACGAATGATCATGCTAGGGTTGATGCTAATACACGAGGGCAGGATGGGTTTAACACTTTTGATAGACGGAACCAATACCAGATGTCTGATCATGTGCAGCCTGATTTCCAAGATTCTGCTTATGCATAGGATTGCCTAGGATGGGGTAAGGAATCAGTTGAAGTTCCAGTAGATCAGAGGGGTCCCTATGTTACAGCACACGTTTTGGGTCTTACTGATCAGTTTCTGGTTGACACAGGAGCTACTCGTAGCGCCTTGTCTAAACAATTGATTCCAAGGGCTCCCCTGTCTGGCTTAACCATTACATCGATAGGTTTCAATGGAACACCTTCCCCTAGCCCATTGTCACAACCACTTGCATTCCATGTTGATAAATTTACTGCTCCATGTCCATTTTTGCTTTCTCCAAATACACCAGACAATATTGTGGGTCTTGATATGCTCAAGTATTTCAGGGCTCCAATCTTTTCGTCTGGCAATGTTCTTCGTGCCCCGGGGGCACAGACAACAGCGCAACTCCGGCGCTGCCTCCAAGACAGCCGGTTCACGGCGGTGATTCTTTGCCACAGCAAAAAGCGCGTTTGAAGCGCTAAGACACCAACAGAGGCAACGCTTTTCTATCTCAAGCGCTAGGACTCCAAGATCCAAAGCTTTTAAAAAGATCTTGAAGCACTCTTCATACTAAAGATGGATGCAGGGGTCAGGGGCCAGGGGCCCCTGGGGAGCAGAGTTCCAGGAAAAGGCCTACAGGTGAAGAGGCCCAGCCACAGGCCAGCACAAAGAGGATGCAGCAAGTGGCAAGTCCTTTACAGTGACCAAGGAGGTCACAGGTCAGCACAGCAGCAGCAGTCCATGGCGGTCCCTAGTGAGTCCTTCCAGCATTTCAGTGTCCAGTTCCAAGATGTTTCAAGAGTCTCCAAATTGTGGGGAAAATTCACCTGTACTTATACTCAGTCCTTCCAATGTTTTACAATGGCAGGGAGAGGAGGTTCCAGCCAGTTACAACTGGTTCTGGGAGTGCCTCCTCTCTCCTTCAGCACAGGCTCCAAACATCAGTGGGGTGTTAACGACCCTATTGCGTGAGGCCAGGGCACAGCCTTTACAAATGTAGGTGCGCCCCGCCTCTCCCTTCTCTCAGCCCAGGAAGACTATTCAGTATGCAGATGCACCTCTGTGACACCTCCACCCTCCCTGTGTACAGACTGTCTGAAAAGTATGCACAAAGCCCCAACTGTCACTCTGCCCAGACGTGGATTGGAGTCAAGCTGCAAAACACCAGAGTCATAAGCACAGATAAATGCCCACTTTCTAGAAGTGGCATTTCTGTGATAGTAATAAAAAAGAAACCCACACCAGTAAGCAGCATTTATTATCACCATCACAACCATACCAAACACGCCTACGCTACCCCTCATAAATCAGAAAATACCCCTTTCACATAAGGCAGGGCATTTCTAATGCAATCCTATGAGAAGGCAGCACACTCAGCAGTGAGACACCAAGTTAGGCTGTTTGTCACTACCAGGACAGGCCACGCAACCTGGCACATGTCCTACCTTCTACATACATGGCATCTGTTGAAGTAAGCCTCAGCAAGGCCTACTAGTGCAAGGGGTTCACCTTTCTCTTCACAAAGTCCTCAGACCATGTAGGAAGAAGTTGGCACGGAAACTGGAATAAAAGACAAAAGTTTATTAACCTCATGAGGTGGTACTACAATTCAGACAGCACCCTTTGGTAATGTCTGAAGTAGCACACTGAACTGAGAGAGCATGGTCCTTTTATACCCACGCAGGGGCCAAAAGGAGATGGTACAATTATGGAAACAAGACTTGTATACATGTAAGGTCATGTGGAAAATGCACAGTCGACAGGTAGGAGGAGCTAACAGTTTCCAAGGACTTACAGCTGCAGACCTTACTGAGCATGTGCGAAAGTAAGAGATGCTAAATATAACTCGTCACTCTTGCAATTTGGAGCTCCTCAGTAATATTCCCAAGTGCCAGAGCTGCCTGATTGGTAACAGTTTCCACAACCCTAGTCAATTGTCTCACTTTCCTACTGTTTAATACAACACCTACAAAGGGGAACAATCCTAAATTAAAATCAACATATTGTTGCAGGCTAGTATCAGTTTGGTCTACCTCATTTGTACTTATTTCCCTTTTATATCTATTGTTAATGATGTCATTAAACAGTTTTAAATCTCGGTGATATGATGCAGGAGCCAAAAACACAGGGGGCAATAGAAAAGATACATAACACACACCTGACCACCCAACAGGTAGTTGGTAATATCCATAGTTACCACAAACAAAATATGTATTATGTGAAGCTGTAAAACTACTATTATTTAGACCCTCAATAATTAAAATCAAGGTACAATTGCTTATCCTACTGGAATTCGTCCAATGCTTCGTATACATAAATCTGCTTTAGTTTTTGTAATAGAAATCACAAATTGTTCTTTCTTGTCAGAGTTTTGTATATTTGTGAAGACATATGGTATTGAAACATTGTCCGGCTGATACTCTTCCGATTCCCATTTAGTTCCTTTAGCTTGGGGATACCCATCTTTGTCTTGGTAGCACACTTTATTAAGGCGAAAAAGAAGTCCGCCCTCTGTACGTTTTCCAGATGCAAACAAAAGCATGTACCAAGCTTGACAAGAATCATTGTGTGAAAAAGGAAGAGGAATGAAAGGTGTTCCTCCTTTCTTTTGATGCGCAGGTATGATTCCACATACCCAACAGTTAGTAGTATTTGTAGCATTATGAGTATGATGCAACATCTGAATAAAAGTATTATTGAAGTACGATTGACGGTGCTTCTGCTCCTGATAGGGAAGCGTAAAGTAATAGTGATCCTCTGGTACTGGAGTAGTGGCAACAAAGAACTCACGAGCAGGAGACTTCTTTTCAATAAACCAGGTGATCGTTGCTGTTACCACCAAAACAACAACAAACCCCATAATACTAATGATCAATTTGTTATTCATTTTAGCAACAGTGATAATCGACCCTTTCAGAAATGAATTCAAAATAATCGTTGGAGCTCTTATCCCTGGGCAGCCGCTGATTTCTTCACCACGGGCCAAGAGGGGTGTCACTACTCTAATGCACAGCTGATCCACCCCCCTTGCCACATTGGCTCTCCGTTTCACTAACCCAGGGCGGTAGCTCAACCAGTCTTTTCAACACAATTTTCAGATTCTTTCCTTGGTCTCAAATTATATCGCGACACTCCAGAAGTCGTATGGTCCAAGAAGACCTCTGCAGATTCGTCAGGTGATATAGCACGGCCTTTCTCCGTAGTCAAAATCTCTCGATGATCGGTCAGCACAGCAGGTTCCACCAGGTTCCACCAAGGTAGGTAGCACTCTCTTGCAGTGAGTACTATGGACCCAATTCTTTCGATTCGTCACTCGAACTGCTGTCCTTGTCGCAAGGAACACCTGTTCTGGGCCTCGCCACCTTGGTGCCAAGCTGCTTGATCTTTCAAAAGACTTAATCATCACCTGGTCACCAGGTCGGAGTTCATGGCCTTCACCTGTGGATCTGTCAGGAAGTGCTTCTCGAACCTGTTGATGAATAGAAACCAAATTGTCGGTTAACTGTGCCAAATAATAATTCATCAAGACACAAGGTACATCATATACAGATTTTGGTTTAGGAACTCCCCAAATGTTCATTGGCCTCCCGAACACTACTTCATAGGGGCTAAGGCCAAGTCGGGAGTGTGGTACTGACCTAATAGACAATAATGCCAATGGTAATGCATCCGGCCAAGTTAAGGATGTGGAAGCCTGTATCTTCGCTAATTTCAGCTTCAATGTAGCATTATACCTTTCCACCAACCCTGCTGATTGTGGGTGGAAAACCGCATGGAACTTCTGTTTGATCCCTAATCCTTTCAGGACATACTTAATAACTTCCCCAACAAAATGAGGTCTGTTATCACTCCATAAAAGTCTGCAAACACCAAACCTAGGGAAAAATTCTTTCAAAAGCACCTTCGCTGTGGTAATGGCAGTATTATCCTTTGTGGGGTACGCCTCTATCCATTTACTGAAGGCACAAACCACCACCAAGACATACTTTAAATTATTGCAGCGTTCAAGCTGAATATAATCCATTTGTAAAACTTCAAAAGGTGCAGTTGGTGTAGCAAACCCTCCCGCAGGAGTATGTGTCCCTTTTCCAGGATTGTATTGTAAGCAGATCAAACAAGACTGTACTACTCTCTTGGCTGTACTGGAAATTTCTGGATGCTCCCAAACTTGCGTAAGCAACTTCGTTATTGTTGAAGCTCCAACATGTGCCAGTCCATGTGCCATCTGAACCATAGGTTGTACAAAAGCTATAGGCAATTTCCATTTATCCATCTGCTTATTCCGCCAACAGCCCTCATCATCCAATTCTCCATCTTTAGACCATTGCTCACGTTCTTAAACTGAAGCTGATTTCTGTATATCTAATACGTCTTGTCTTGCATTATGCCAGCGTTCAGCTTGTGACTTCACTACATACATAGAAGTAGTACTTCGCTGCATCGCAGTCTCACGCGCTACACGGTCTGCAAGAGCATTAACTTGCCCTATCTTATCGGTCACTTTCTTATGTGCACTACATTTCACAATAGCTAGTTTCTTTGGATATGTCAATGCAATCAAGAGGTTATGCACTAATTCTCCGTGCATTATCTGCATCCCGTGGGATGTAAGAAAACCTCTCTCCTTCCAAAGCAAACCAAAATCATGACCCACTCCAAAAGCATAGCGGCTGTCTGTGTAAATGTTCACACTTAAATCAGTACTAAGCTCACATGCTCGTGTCAAAGCTAAAGATTGGAGCGAGCGTGCTCCTATTGTGCCCCCGGGGTGAAGCGCGTTCCGTGGAGCACCCCCGGGCACAACAGGCACCTGCTTTGGTGCCTGCTGCTTCTGACAGACTGGGCAGGCTGCGACGTCTGCTCCAAGCTGGGTGGGGGGGCAGGAGGCCTCATCGGAGGTTTCCCCTCCCTACTGGGCCCCTCTGTTTTGTGTTGGATGGGCAGGGGCAGGAAGCCTCATCGGAGGCTCCCCCCAGCCCCAGCGGAGCCCAAACCTTGCCCTTTACAGGACGCGGGCAGAGAGGAAGCCTCGCCGGAGGCTCCCCGCACCGCGAGGTCCTACATCAGCTGTTTGGCCCCTGCCAGAGTCGGGTTGGGGCCCCTATTGTTTGGCCCTGATTGTTTTGGGGTGTGCTTCGATCCCTCTCCCCTGGTGAGTGCCGGTAGTGGCCCGGGGGTGGGGCCCCATTGATCGCAGGCCCCAGGAGGGGCCTGTCAGGAATACAGAGAGGGTGCGTGCCGCCCTCTCAGTCCCAGAGCTCACAGGAGGCCCCCGTTTTGCGCAGAGGAGCGCCAGGGGCCCCAATTTGCATTTTATAGGCACTGGAGGTGCCTTTATCAAACCAGGTACTTTTAAAGGACCAATATATTTATAATCCAAGTTCTTTCTAAAGACTTTTGCTGATTTATATATTTCCTGCCTGTTTGATGATGTTTTTACACGTGTGTGCAAATGTTCCTTTTATGGACATGACTTGCTGATATGTATTTTTATGACTTGCCATATGTTTTCTAATGTTCCTACTATGGGCGTTTTATGATATTCTTATGACAAGTGATTTGGTGTAATAACATGTTTCGTGACTACTGCTTATGTTGCAGAACACTGAGTAACCTGTGTGTTATATGTGACTACTGCTAGTTTGCAGGGTAACTAATGTGTAATGTTGTGACAACTGCTAAGGTAGCAGGATAGTACTGATATGTGATGTTTGGTCTAATAATTGCGCTGTTTACAATACAGTATATTTTCACATAATCTGGTGTTGTGTTTCCTTTGTGGTGGGGATATTGCGTCACGTTTGTTGTGTGTGTTTCGTAAACGCTTTACACATTGCCTCTGGGATAGGCCTGACTGCTCGTGCCAAGCTACCAAGGGGATGAGCAGGGGTTATCTTGAACGTGTAACTCCCTTGCCCTGACTAGAGTGGGTAGGTTCTGCCTGGCTGAGGTGCATACCCTAGCCAACCAAAAACCCAATTTCTAACAAACAGATTATATTTTTAGCTTTAAAATAACACAAAAATGAAAAAATACAATAAAGGGAACCAGAGAAATTAATTTTTAAAGAATTAATGTTTCCTAGTGCACAGCAAACAAAAGTGCCAATCTGGACATCTGGTCGCACTCAACAGGAGCAAAGTCAAAATGTGAGTCCTACCTGATAGAGCCATGCTCGGCTACAGTGAGCGGGAGACCTTTAACTAAGGCCCAGATTTAAGAGGGCCTAGCGCCTCCTTGCGCCACATCAGTGTCATTTATTTTTACGTTAATGAGGCCAAAATGGGCGCGCCAGATTTACAAAGTGGCTCAATGCATGCATTGCGCCACTTTGTAACCCCTTGCGCCACATTATGCTGCAAGGCATAATGTATGCAAGAGGAACATTCCCCCTTTGGGGGGGGGAAATGGCGCAAAGAAGTCTAAAAGATTTCTTAGGTCCATTTTTTCTGGCATTTTTAACACCTGCTCTGAGCAGACGTTAAAAAGGGGCACACCATTGGTTACAATGGGCCCCTATAACCTGTTCAGGGTTAGTTCCAAAGTTTTGGCACTAACCCTGAACATTGCATCAATAGCATCAAAAATTCTGACGGTATTGTCCCTTACCCAGTGCCATGGTGCACTGTAGTTTAAATGTGGCGCATATATGGTGGTGGTAGGGGGGGTGCTGAAGGGCGCAAGGAAAGTGGTGTTGCACTGGGTGCAGCGCCACTTTTCTTAAATCTGCCCCTAAGTCTTTTTCTTGAAGATTTTCTGGACGTGGAGTAAGTCAACTGTTGAAACTGACCTCCCTGGAGCCTGCTTTGGATACGCATCACAAAAAGCCTCGGTCAAGGATTCTATATTCAGGCTTATGAACGTAAGACGTAAGACTTGTGAACCCTCATTGTGAACATTGTTAGGGTGCTAGTGCACCCTGCAGGTGACAGCATTGCCTCTGGCTCGATTACAAGCTGGAAACAATGCTGCCACCACTTTCTCACTAAGCTGACTGGTGGAAACTTCGGTTTCCCCCGAGCAGCCTAGTAGGAAAGTTTTAATGGGTCTGGCGGGGAGGTAGTCAGTGTGGCGGCAACCTCCCCGTCAGAAGTCCGCCAAACTCCTGATGAGGCCCTTAGTATTTTTCTTGAAGATTTTCTGGACCAGGACGAAGCCACCTGTTGAAGCGACCTCCCTGGAGCCCTCCTCGGATACGCACTGCAGGAAGCCTCAGTTTAGGATTTTACATTCAGGCTTAGATGATTGTTCAGGACAGAAATTGAAGCCGACCTCCCTGGAGTCCTCCTTGGATCCACTGCACAGGAAGCGTCTGTAAACTTTTTACGTTCTGACTTAGAAACTTTTTGGAGCTCTGGAAGTCTGGGGCTCCAGAGCTTTTCAGCAGAAGGAACCTGCAAGTCAGGACAGGTTGTGGTCGACGTAAGCCAGCTTGACTCATGAATTCGGGTCAGTCTACTTATGGAGCTTTTTTCCAACATTGCTTCAAACTTCTCCAAACTTCTTCTTCCAGAAGTTCTTCTAAGGTTCTTTAAGTGTCATTAACTCACCCAAAGGTGTCAGGAGCTCTAGTTGCTCCTTCGGAGTTAGGACTCCGACTCCCAGAATTCACCTGGTTCAAATCCAAAAATGGACACTGGTCAGTTTCTTCAGGACTTGAGCCAGGAAATCTGGTCAGCTATCTTCTACCTGTAGCACACAGGGAGTCCCTACTTGAAGCAGTAGAAGACAGGCAAAGTCCTTTTCTTGGTGAAGCCCAAGTGTGCAGCTGGTGCAGTCTTTCTCAGTGCAGTGTCCAGGTGCCGGCCATGGTCCAGCAGGACAATCCTTTTTCTTCTTGTCTTGTTCATGTAGGGATCTGAGGTGGGGTGCAGCTCTGCCAATTTTATCCTTGCTCCTGGGGTGAAAAGCAAGTGGGGACTCTGTTCAGTCACATGCAGGCTACCACCCTCTTGACTGTCCACTTCCTGGGAAGTGTGGCAAAAATCAATCTCAGGGAGCAATATTCCTCCAAAATCTAAGATGGCAAAAATTCAATCTTAGAGTTTAGATCTGGCTGAGCCCACCCACCGGTGTGGCTGTTTCCCTTAACAAACCCCTTCCTTAATCTAATCAGGGGGCACCTGGTTGTCTGGGTTTACAGGAAATTGGGAGGTACAGTTGCTGTCCCAAATGCCCTTCTAAAACTCTTTCTAGGTACAAGTTATATTAAATTCAACAGTGGCAAGTTTTTGGATTTATTACAACTTGTAATTTGATACTAGAAATGCATTATTAACTCCTTCCAATTGAAAATCAGACATGGTGACATTAGGAGGCGCTAAGGGACAGCGCCACTTTTCTTAAATCAGGTCCAAGTCTCTCCGTTAGCCTATAGAGCCTATTCACTGCAATGGGGAACAAAAAATGTAGCTTTTTTCCCTCACCAGGACTTACAAAACATCTTTTATAAAATTCCTGCTTATAGGTACACTGCACCCAGCCCTGGGGACACTTATAGCATACCTTAGGGGTGACTTATATGTACAAATAAGGTTGCTTAGGACTTCGGGAGTATTTTTAATTCCAAAGTCGAATTTGGGGTTAACTTTAACTTAAAAGCAGCCAGCAAGGCAGGCCTGCCTTTAGAATTACAGTGCGCACCACAGCAGTGCACCTATGGGGGGCCCGAAAACCTAAATGCCCTGCCATATACTAGGGACTTATAGGTAGGTGGATACATCTAATTATAATTTGCCTAATTTGCTTATGCAATTCTAATCAGAGCACAGGCCCTGGGACTCTTTAGCAGTGCCCAGGGCACCATCAGAGTCAGAAAAACATCAGTATGAGTGGAAAATGGGGACAAAAAGTTAGGGGCTTCTTCAATCAACCTAGTTTCCTCATAAGGCCTTTCTTTCCCGCAGTTCACAATTTTCTTTAAAAATCACCAATATCCTAGATCCTTCTAAAGACTTGTTCACAGTGAGACACATTTTTCTGTCATCTTTTTTGTGCTAACTTGTCTCAATATCTTGCGCTCCAAGTTGAGGTAGATGATGACATCCCACCTGCTTATTTTGTCTCTATGGATGATGTTCATTTTTTCCCTGAAATTACTGTTCACATTTAGCGCTAGGATACCTCTATGCTGCGTGGACTGGGCAACACCACTCTTACCCACAAATGTCCCAAGCTCTAAAATATGTGCGCCTTTTGGCTGCAATTAATGATCAGTATTGGAAATGTTTAAATATCCCTGTGGATATTGCGTAATTATTTCTGAAAACATTGTTCAAGACATTTCTCATACATTGATAGTGTCTGGTCGATTTTCTAATTTTAAATTAGTTTCTGAATTTATTTGATTATACCTTCTACCTTTGTCAAGTATGAAGTAAACACTTCAAGGAGTCTTCCAGACTTTGCAGTACTTGGATGCGAGCAGAAGCTATGGGTCAAATAAGAAAAAAACAACCTCCTTGTTTAGAGAGGCAAAGTGCATTCTTCGCAAATCCATCCCTACTTGATTACATTGCATAATAGGGATTCAATACTTCGTTGCAACAACTTAATTTGTTCATCTAAATTAAATGAACTTCTCCTTTGACATTGTGAAAATGAGATTGCATTATTGCAGTCAGCTGCCTAAAATACACACCTGATCCCTCTTTGTATATAGGCCTCAATCAATCTTCTCTTAACTTTCATTTTGTTTAGTGTTTTAATAGAATAAATTTGTTGTAAAAATGGATTCGTTTGCTGATGGCCCGCTAACGTGACCGTGGCTCTATTTCCGTCACAACTCCTCTTTTGGACATGGCACAACGACACAATGGTAGATAGCAAGTATGGTTTGTGGCTTCGGTGAGTTTCAGAATGTCCTAGCTCCAAATTAGGCATTGTAGGACTCTGATAAATGTACATTAAGACAGGTCCCGATGCGCCACTTTTCTTGTGCCCCCCTACCGGCACCCAACAACACCATGGTTGCTCTGTATTTATAGTACGGCGCACCATGGTGTTCGTTAGCACAATAGCCTCAAAATGTTTGATGCTATTGTGGTGTTTTGATGCGCTAGCATTAAACATTTTGACGCAAGTGCAGCAAAGCACAGGGAGGCCCACAGGTTTATATGGGTGCTCTGAGCAGGCATTAAAAATGACAGAAAAATTGGCTCAGTGAAATCTTATAAATTTCACTGTGCCATTTTTTAGGGCCTCCTTGTGTGGGAACGCCCCCCTGCATATATTTAGCCTGGCGCTGGCATAATGAAATGCAAGGGGTTGCATTGTGCCACTTTGTAATTATGGTGCTTTGGAATGGCCTACTTAGCGCTACCTTAGCGTAAAACAAATATGACCTAAAGCAATGCTAAGGGGCACTAGGGCTTATACATCTGCCTCTTTGTTGAGTGAGCCTTATAATAAAAACCACAACAGTTCTTATTATTTTTGATGTACAATATTTTTTCTAATCCTCTCACTTTCCTTGAGAAACTGCAAATGTGCTTGGCAGCCAATAACTTAGAATCTGTATAGTGTGGCCAAGAGCCATTGCATGAATAAGAAGCTGGTTTTACTCTGTCATTTTTTAATTATAATGAAGTTTTGCATGTTTTCTTATTTTGTAGTTGGCTAGCTGGCTGACCAGTTCTGGCTGCTGGAGACAGATGAACTGAGAGGTGGACCTGAAGTGAAGCCTCCCTACCCCTTAAGGGACCACTGCTCAACAGTATATTATGCTGGATAGCAAGTAATCCCACAAGCAGCACACCAAAAGATACCAGTGGCGCTAAAGTAGCTGAAAGGAGACTTGGGGAATATAGTAAAATGCACTTACTGTACAATATGAATGTATATTTGTGGTAATTCATCCTGCCTTCCCCACTGCAAGACTTCTCAAGTGAACTTCCTGTCCCAGAATGCACTGATGCTAATAACCTCTAGCCACAATGGGAACTTTAGTGAAATAGGAAGAATGGTTGTAAGTGGGTAGAGCCCCTAGCACCACTGGAGTGTCATTTTTAGTGATGCTCTGGTGGCGCTATGCTCTGTGCCATATTTACAAGGTGGTGTTAAGCCACTTTTTGTGGCTTAATGCCACCTTGTAAATACGGTCCCTTCACACACAGCACTTTGCGTGGAAGGGGAGTGCAATGGGTGTTTCTCTGGGTGTGCCACAGCAACACCCATTACATTTTGATGCTGTCCGAGATTTACAAGTTTTTGTAAACCTGAGGCAGCGCCAAAATCTAACGCCACCCCAGGGTTGGCATTAGCATGGTGCAACGAGGAGGAATGCTTTCATTTCTGCTCTCTTCTTGCTCTTTCTATGTGTGCTGCATTCTGCATAGAAAAAGCAAATCACCATTTAATATTGTTTTTGTGCAGTGAGGTGTTCATTCCTGCACAAAAACAATCGCCTCCTCAAAGCAGCCATCCTTGCACTATGGTGCAAGGATGGCTGCGTTGGTTCACTGCAGCAAATTCAGCGCTGGCGCAGGGGACAACACAGGGGTGCGTCGTATTCTATTAAATACGGAGCATCCCTCCATTGTGAAAATTTGGTGCAATGACACACAATCATTTTCTCTTTAATCTGGCCCTCAGAATCAGAGTAATCAGTCAGAGGGGGCCCTCAAGGATAGCTTAACCTAAACAGAAGTGAAAATATGTCAAAATAATGGGGATCAGGAGAGAGGAGTGGGATTAGGGAGAAAAAAAGAATTAAAGAAACTATCCTTATAGAGGAAGGAAAGCAAGGACGGGAATGGAACAAGGTCAGTTCAAAGTCTAAATACCTAAACAACTAGGGCAGGAAAATAGGAGCATGCCTGGTTAACAGGAGCAGTCTTAAATGGCTGTCTGTCAGTCGGAAGAAGTTGCTGAAAAACTACCCTTCTATGTCTCTGCCTTTTTGTAATGGAGCCCCTAACAGGTAATTGGATTCCGGTGTGGTGACTGCATGTATGAGGGAGAGGGCAGACCCACACCAGATTGAACTGCACTATAAAAGCAGACTTGGATGCCAGAGTCTTCTATACATATTATCGTAGAGACTCTCGTTATAGTAACCAGATTGCTGGATTTGGGTAGCAGTACCACCGAGCACAGGGGATCCTGAGCTGCATGACAGCTATTGGCCTAACCCTTCCGGCTAACTAGCAGCACCTCATCAGTACTCAAGAGTAAAAGATTTGTGGCAGCCCTTCACATGACATCTGGATTTCTCATAGAAATCATGGTGGAACAGGTCTTACCCTTTTCTTTCAGTCACATATGTCTCACAAATACAAAGGCAAACAGAAGGAGGACTAGGTTTAATTAGGTTTTATTGAATCAAATGCAGTCTATGTAAAAAGGCATGTATTGTGATTATAAGGATAATAAAACATAATAAAAGCAGGGCAGTGATAAGGAAAGTGAAACAAAGGAAAAGTCCCACCATACTTTCACAATAATGGTTCTAGAATCCCTAACGGCACTACTAAGGTTGTATGAAAGTGCATAGCAGTATAAGCCCTAATCTGCCCATCAAGCCCCCCCCCCCCCAGGAGAACCCCATCCCCCATACCTGTTATAGTAGGTAAAAAAGAGGTCTGTTGGTCTACTGCGAATCTTCACACATGAAGGGAGAGAGACTGCATCAGGTCTCAGCAAAAACAGCAAAGGCGTTGTGCAGTGTACAATGCAACTGGTTGGAATTCCCCTCTATCGTGTAGGGGGCAATGAGGTGTTTATAATAAAACATCTGCTTTTCTAAGAAAACTGCCCCGACATGACAACACGTATATATCTGTATATGAGAGTTGGGACATGATGAACACTTTGTGCCAGCAATAACTTGTAACTTATCACATTCAGCCTTGAATGAAGCATAGAAGGAAAATGTTGTGCAGAGAAAAGAATAACAGAATTCTGTGCGAAAGGAAAACCTGATAAAATAATAAAACATCCCCACTAAAATAAAGCTTTTTCTAAAATAATAGGAGAATAAAAATGCATGCCACGGAGTGAAAGGGCAAAAGCAGCAGGCCTAAGCTCAAAATAATGTGCCAAAGTAATAGCAAAACTAGTCTCACGACAATGGTATAGTTGTATCCTGAAGCAGCTTGTTCTGTGCACTGTCACCACCCTCAATAGCCATGGTCTCTATTGTGCTTCTATCTGCCATTTCAAACTTTAAATACCACCTATCCCCTATAACCAGGCCTTGCCAGTCAGTGTTCATGTGCCACCTGCAAAACATGGTGGTGGGCTAAGTAGGAACAAGCACATAGTCCTACAATCCTCACACTTAAACCATTTACCCCCATTTTTTAATTAGCTTCGACGTATTCCTAAATACGGTCTGAGGCCTGGATTTAATAAACTTTCAAGCAGCAAGGGAATATGCCGTCCTGCATTGCGTGAAAGGGAGAGAACACAAATGTGCTATATTTACAAAGATGTAGAATGCTTCTGCTCTCTTTTAGAGCTGGCACACTTGTGGCAGACTTACCCCAGCACAGGCACCCTTTCACCACAAAGCAAGGGTGGCTCAATTGTGGTCACAGTAGTTTTTGTACAGGAAGGCCCAGCTCTGCAGTACACATATAAAGTAGAAGTAACAAGAACAAAGATGCACATTTCCCTTCATTATGTAAGGTAGGCACACCATTTTGATTTTGACACAAACCCAGGTTTACAGACTGTTGGACCAGGCCCTTTTTGCAGGGTCACCCCCAAACTGTTTGCCTCTTTCCTCCTATTTTTTCTGACCAATTTCTTTTGGCTTTATGACTCTGGGCACTTTACCACTGCTAACCAGTGCTAAAGTGTGTATGGTCTCCGTGTAAATTGTATTGTTGATTGGTTTATCCATGATTGGCATACTTGATTTACTAGTCCCTAGTAAAGTGCACTAAAGGTGCCTAGGGCCTGTAAATCAATTACTACTAGTGGGTCTGAAGCACTGGTTGTGCCACCCACATGAGTAGTCCTGTAAACCTGTCTCAGACCTGCCACTGCAGTGTCTGTGTATGCAGTCTTGCATTGCCAATTCAACTTGGCAAGTGTACCCACTTGCCAGGCCTAAATCTTTCCTTTTTATATATGTAAGGCACCTCTATGGTAGGCCCTAGGTAGCCCTATGGGCAGGGGCAGTGTATATTAAAGATGGAACATGTACTGATGTGTTTTACATGTCCTAACAGTGAAATACTGCCAAATTAGTTTTTCACTGTGCAAGACCTATCTTTCTCCTAGGTTGACATGGGGGCTGTCTTTAAATATTCTTAAAGTGCAGTTGCCCTTTGGGAGCAGATAGAAATATGGAGTTTGGTGTCCCTGAACTCACATTTTAAAAATACATATTTTTCTGAAGTTTCTTTTTAAATTGGCTGTTTGAAAATGATACTTTCAGAAAGTGGGCATTTTCTTGCCGTAACCATTATATGACTCTGCCTGTTTGTGGATTCCATGTATGGGTCAGACTGACATTTGGGCTGTTTGTGAATCTCCTCTAGACAGTGCCACAAAAGGAGCTGGGGTATAGCCTGAATATCCTGATGAGACACCTGGCTAGAGTGGAAAGAGGAGTGGTCACTTACACCTGAATGGGCTGTGCCTGTCCTCACACAATGCAGTCTCCGACCCCCTGCTGTCCGCCTGGAGCCTGGCCTGGGCAAGGCAGGATCCTGTAAACAACAGAGACTTTCCTTTGAATTTTGCCTACTTCAAAGGCAGAAAGGGGTATAAGTAGTGGACTCAACTCTGAGACTTTAGATTTTTTCAAGGTTACTTCTGGAACCAAAAGGAATCTCTGCCAAGGAGAAGAGCTGAAGAGCGGAGGAGCAGTGCTGCCCCTGCCTGTGACTGTGCTTTGTTGGGCAATCCCGCAGTTGCTGCTTCTGCCTGTGAAAAGGGACAAAGACTGGACTTTGTTGTGCATTCCTGCTTGAGAAGAATCTCCATGGGCTTGGACTGAAGTCTCAGACCATCAAGGACTTCCTCTGCCAGCACCTAGACTCTCTGTTGAGACTCCTGCCCTGCCAAGTGGTGTCCTATTCAGTCCCTGGGCCCTTGAAAGATGAAGTTGGCAGAACAAGAGCTGAAATCCATGCATTGAACGCAGTGCGGGGAAATTTTAGATGCACCATCTGCAACGCGGCTGATAAATGATGCACCACCCGCTTTGTGGCTAAATTTATGCTCCACCTGCATCGCAGCTGGGAGATCGACACATTGCGGCTGGAGAAATGATGCAACACCCGCTTGCGGCTGTTGATAATGATGCAACCCCCACGCAGCGTGGTTTTCTAATACTGTGTGACCGGATTTCTCACGCATCGTCCCTGAGCATCAAAGTCATCATTAATCGGCATGGATCCGAGGTACCCTGTCTGGAAATCGAAGCGTCACTCTCTTGCAAGGGAGAAAAATGAAGCATCATCTACCTGACCAGTGAAGAAACGACGCACGGCCTCACTTGCGAGTAAGGAATCGACGCATCGCTGACTTTTCCTGGGCGCACGTTCGCCCGTACAGATTTTCTTTTTACGCCAACCAGGTGTTTTGTGTAAAATCAACATTTCCATTGTTTTCTATGGAGTAAGACTCTTATTCTTTTAAAAATTCATATCTTGACTCTGTATGTTGGATTTTTGTCATTTTGCTCTTGATTGATTTAGATAAATATTACCTATTGTTCTAAACTGGTGTGGTGGTCATTTTGTAGTGCTTTCACTGTACTACTGTGTGTGTTGGTACACATTCTTTACATATTGATTTTGAGATACGCCTGACTGCTTGTGCCAAGCTACCAAGGGGTAAGCAGTGATTATCTAAGTGTGTTTCTCCATTGCCCTGACTAGGATGAGGGTCCTTGCTTCGACATGGGGGACCTGACTGCCAACCAAACACGCCATTTCTAACATTGGTGATCAGCGGTGAGGATTGGACTTGTATTTGTACTTCACATACAGTAATTAAGTGTACACTACTGTTTTCAGTGCAGACCATTATGTGACCACATACTACTTGTTTTTGCCTTTTCTCTTTGTGGACTTTTGTTTCCTGCTTCCATATTTTTGGTGATCTTTTTGTTGATTCTTGAACTTCTCATTGGGAACTCTCTTTTTTCTGCTTTGGAACTTTGCACATTTGACTTGCCATCATGTCTTAATCTGGAGATGCACCAGCTGGAGTTGTTTTTGAGTTAGGGAAACTGGAAAGTTACATAGTTGCTCAATTGAAACAGTTCTGTAAGGATCTTGCCTGTCCCATTAAGAGTTTCACCAGGAAGGAGGAACTGCAAACGGCACTGAGGGCCTGGGTGACAGCCAGTGAGACTGGGGAGCAGAGAGAGGAGGAGGAAGAGGATGGGGAGGTGCAGACTATTCACAGTGGTGTGGTGGATATACATGGTATGCCCGGGGGAGGGTTTACAGGGCAGGCAGCAGTGTGTCATCCACAGGTCTGACTTCTGAAGAGTTGCAGGACAGACAGGCAGAGAAGGCCCACTAGTTGGAGTTAGACAAGTTGAGGCTTAAAATGAAGAGGTAAATGGAAGGAAGAAGGCTGGCCTTAGAGGAGAAAAGGATGCTCTTGGATCACGAGCTAAGATTGAGAAGGCTGGAAGCCAAGAGGGCTGAATCCAGTTGAGATGGTGGCAGCAAACGTTTTTGACCAGTATGGAAGAAGTGCACATGCCCAGAGACGTGGTGCCCAATTTGAAGGAGGGGGTTTACATACAACAGGAAGTTCAGGGTTATGAGGTAGCTCCAGTGGTGAGCAAGGTCCCTGAGGTGGATTGGGGAACTGGCATGGGGAGTCATATTCCTTGTGGTGGGAGGGACACTTGACTGGCTCTAGGTGAGAGTAACAGGGATAGTGGTTCCCCCCAGGTAGAGGTCCTGGTTGTGGAATGTGGAGACACCCCAGAAGAGTGTGGGTTGAGTGTCAGGGACAGTCAGGTGCTGTCTCACCAGTCTCAGGAGGGTGATGTGGGGTACTTTGTCAAGGCTGAAGCACTGGATGGTTGGGTGAAGGGTAGTTTGGTTAACACATGTGAGGGGCATTGTGATGTGATTGCTGGAAAGTCCTTGTTTTCCAGAGCTATGCCAACACCAGGTGGATGCAAGTTCTCTTATTCCACGGAGCTTGCACTGGAGGCAGACCTCTAGGTGAGTACCAGACAGCCTGAAGAGGCATTTGGAGGTGCTCCTGAAGAGAGTGATCTAGGTATTTCCCAACCAGGTGAGGTGGGAAAGGCTTGCAGTGTCCCAAGTAGGTCCCAGTGTATTGGGATAGGTGAGGGATCCCATGTCCAGTCTCAGAGGAGAGAGAATGGGCGTGGGCTGAGTCCCAGGGTGCCTGGGATCCAGTCCCAGGGATTGGAGGGCTCCATGAGTAAATGCCAGGATTGGAGCCTAGCCTGTACCATAGGGCCATCTGCTGAACGAGACCACATAGTGTCAGGAGAACTTGGGGGTGGCGGCTGTAGCCAGCGTTCCACCAGTTCTGGTATCTGGCAGTACCACTCATAGTGAGGGCGTGCAGAAGTCCATACAGGGGGTTAAGAGGGGGTTGTGGGCCCCAGTGGAGAACATAGAAGGTCAGGGGTCAGCTCTGAGGTCAGAGCCCCCCAGGAATTACCTTGGTGAAACCATTTCTGGGCTGGGGGGATCCAGGCTCTGCCAGGTGGGCAGCAGTCAGTGGACTAACGCCAGTCAGACTCTCATGTAGCCCTTAGAGAAGATGTTTCCCTTGCGTGGGGTAGGTATACTCCCCAGGAAGTCCTGATTGCCAGGCAGTGGTCCAGCCTGAGGGTACAGACCCTGGGCCTAAGGTTCAGGTACAGGGGGTAAACTCTGACCTGATGGGGGTGGTTGCCCAATCACCCCCCTGGTGTGACTTCTAGGGTTACTTTCCATGGTGGGGGGTGTAGAACCCTGGGAGTAGGGGCAGGGGAGGGAGAGACTCACCCCTAACCCTTGGTTGAAGTGCCAGGTTTAGGGTGTCCCCCTTGACCTTGAGGGAGGGGCAACTGCTAATAGTGCCCCTACCATGTTGGATTCTGGGGGGGTGCAGGACCCCAGAAAGAAGAGCAAAGGGAGGGAAGACTCACTTCTGGCTCTGGTCCAACGTGAAAGTACAGACCCCAGGTTGGAAGACCTGTTGCAGGTTAACCTCCCTGCACTGGTGAGAGAATTTTGTAGGACTGCTTCTACAAGCAGCCTGACAATTCTGGACTCTGAGGATGCTGCTCCTTAGGGGAAGGGTACAGAGCCCCAGAGGGGAGGATCAATGTCAGGCTGGCATCCCTGGCCTGGTGGAAGGGAGAGTGGTCAAAGGGTGCCAGGCACCTGGGGATACTGCCCCCTTCTCCACATCACGGTGATTCGAGAGCCTTGAAAAGCCTGGGGCCTGGCTCTCATCCCTGACAGCTGTCAGTGGCCACTGTGGCTTGCTGTCCTAGTTGACAGAGTTGCCCCGAGGGGGACAGGAGACACACCCCGGGGGTAGAGTGGGCCACACCACTGTGTTGGCCATGGTGGCACTGTCTGCCTACTGGGATACATCTGTGAGCAAAGTAAGGTTAGGTGCTGCACAGATGTTATCCGCAGGTGAGGAGAAGAGTCCCCATGGGTTAGGTTAGAGGGATCTGTGAGTATGGACAGAGGGATCCAACTGGATTCAGGAAGGTGTAGAACTGGAACATGCCACTGCTGTTGTGGGCTAGGGTCTGTATTCTATTGCCCCAATCAGGAAAGTCCATCAAGGTATTGATTGGTCTCCCCTGGCTTTTAGCTGGTGGGAGGTTCTGTTGGACCTGGCCATTTTTGCAGAGTCACCCCAAACTGTCTCTTTTCTCCTATTTTTTCTGACTGGTTTTTGTTGGCTGTATGGCTCTGGGCACTTTATCACTGCTAACCAGTGCTAAAGTGCATATGCTCTCTTTGTAAATTGTATTGTTGCAATTTTCACTTATTTTATAGTTAGTTTCAACAATGTTTGGATGTATTCCCAACCCAATTTTCACTTATTTTATAGTTAGTTTCAACAATGTTTGGATGTATTCCCAACCCCTTTCTGAGTCCTAGATTTATTAAACTTGTATTCAACTCAAAGCAGCAAGGGAACATGCACACTATATTGCGTGAAAGGGAGAGCACAGAAATATGCCATATTTACAGTGATAAGACACACTTCTATTCTCTCCTTGCACTGGCACACTTGTGTCAGCCTTGTGCCAATGCAGGCACCCTTCGATCACAACACAAGGATGTGGTCAGAACCGTTTTTGTGCAAGAAGGGATGCCTTACTGCAAAAAATACTATTCTTTGAGGCCTAGTCCTCTTTGTATGTGTTTTTCAGAATGCCCTACACATGAAAGAGGAAGTAATGAGGAGAAAAATAGATAGGTCTCTTGATTACACCAGCCTCAGGGAGGCATACCATTTGGCATGAACCCAGATTTAGAGACTTTTATAAATCTAGGTTTTGTGTCAAAATCAATGTGTGGATGCAGAAGAACAGCTATGCTCTAGCGATGGAACACCTCCCTGATGCAAGGTAATGAACAATTAAATCTGTTATGCACATACCAGATTTTAAGAGTGTTAGACCTGGCATCCTTCGGATCGTCTTACCTCAGACCTTTTGCCTTTTTGCCTCCTGTTTTTGCTGTATCGTTTTGTTGGCCTTGGACTCTGAACACCTTACAACTGCTGACCAGTGCTAAAGCGCATGTGCTTCTCCCCTAAACATGATAACATTGGTGTGTACTTAAATGGCATATTTAATTTACTTGAACAACCCTTGTAAGGTGGTACACCTTATACCCAGGGCCTGTAAATTAAATGCTACTAATGGGCCTCCAGGACTGATTGTGCCGCCCACTTCAGTAGCCCTTTACCTGTCTCAGGCCTGCCATTGCAGAGCCTGTGTGTGCAATTTCACTGCCACCTGGACTTGGCATTTCAAACCTCTTGCCAAGCCTTAAACTCCTCTTTTATTACATAGAAGTCAGCCCTAGGGAAGGCCCTAGGTAGCCCATAGGGCAGGGTGCCATGTAAGTGAAAGACATGACATATACCTTTACGCTTTACATGTCCTGATAGTGAAAACCTCCCCAAATTGTTTTTCTCTACTGTGAGGCCTACTCCTCTCATAGGCCAGCGTTGGGAATTCCTTAATATATGTTTAAGCTGTAATTCCTGATCAGAAAGGAGCAGCTACATTATGTTTGATATCATTGGAATGATAAGGATATACCCTTTATACTGGTAAGGTCTGATTTAACATTACTATTTTAGAACTGCTTTAAGAAAGTAGGCATTTTGCTGCTTTTACTGCTCTGTATGCCTGAAAGCCTGTCTCCAACACATGTCTGGGCTGGGCTGGGTGACAGCTACATTGATGCATTCCCTGCGGACAGCCACAACACAGGACATGCAACTGCATCTGCATTCAACTGCATATTGATGGGTCTTCCTGGGCTGGGAGGAAGGGAGAGATCCACACACACTTCGAAAGGTAGTGGCCTGACCCCACGCAAAGGGCTGATTACACCCAACAGATAGCCTGCCAGACTATCCTGGGTTGAAAGGGATGGTTGTACACTTCAGAGAGTTCCTGCAAAGTCATCAACTACATCAAAAGCACTTTGGGTATAAATTCAGAGTCTCTGACCCCCCGAAGATCAGTACACTACCTGACATGTTAAGAGCTCTGTTGGAGTAAAGTCTGCTGTGCTGCAAGGATTTCCCTTTTCCTTGACTGACTCTTCCAAGGAACTTCTTCTCTGCTTTGATGAGCTGCCTGGCTGCCTGCTGATCTCTGCTCTGCTGAGGACAAGGACTGGACCAATCTCACTTGAACCCAGAGTGACTCGAGGAGCTTGCCCCCTGTTCCTGAAGTCTCAGGGTCATAAAATACTTTTTCGTTCCCCCTCACTACTGTGGGACTCTGGCATCGTGAGTCTAGCAGCTACATTGTTCCCCGAGAAGGCTGTACTTCATCACTCTCTTGCACTGTGCTCTTATAATGAGAGATCGATCAGCTTCTGCTCTGTTTGTAACCTGTGAGTGTCCTGTTTCAACCACTGATTCTGAATCAGGCAGCCCCACTCGTTCCGTGGGGACTGTGACTGATCGCCTGCTTCTGCTGTAGTTTACCAAGCACTTTGGGGGTCATTCCGACCCCGGCGGTCAAGGACCGCCGGGGTTGGCGGGAGCACGGCCAACAGGGTGGCGGTGCCCCGCAGGGCATTCTGACCGCGGTGGTTTGGCCGCGGTCAGAACAGGAAAACCGTCGGTGTCCCGCCGGTTTTCCGATGCCCAGAGGAATCCCCCATGGCGGCGCAGCTTGCTGCGCCGCCATGGGGGATTCCGACCCCCTCACCGCCATCCTGTTCCTGGCGGTTCAGACCGCCAGGAACAGGATGGCGGTGAGGGGTGTCGTGGGGCCCCTGGGGGCCCCTGCAGTGCCCATGCCAATGGCATGGGCACTGCAGGGGCCCCCGTAAGCGGGCCCCACATAGAATTTCAGTGTCTGCATTGCAGACACTGAAATTCGCGACGGGTGCAACTGCACCCTTCCCACTACGCTGGCGTCCTCGTGGGAAGGGGTTTCCCGCTGGGCTGGCGGGCGGCCTTCTGGCGGAAACACAGAATGGCCGCAGCGGTCTTTTGACCGCGGTGCGGTCATTCGGCGGTTCCCGCCAGGTGGGCGGCTCCCGCCGCCTGCCGGGGTCTGAATGACCCCCTTTGTCAGCTCTACTCGGAGCCTGTGTGTACCTAGCTTCAGCGGATGGTTCCGCAGCAAGGAGGGTAGCTGCTATGCTGGTGCCAACCAATGCCGTGTCCTACTTCCACTGATGATGAAGCAGTGCCACAAGTACCTCGGACTCTGCACAGGCCCAGAACTGAGATTGCTGCTTCGAGGGCATGATGCCCGTGGCCCACCTTGCTCATTTCAAAATGTAAATCACACAAAGGTAAACTGTTCCAAAAATAGAGGACTTCAGGGGGACCTGTTTCATTCAGGAGTAAAAGCCCTCACGCATCACTGATGAAGCGCCGATAGATCCGGCTGGAACACTAGACGCGAAACATGTTGACCCACGATTAGAGGTTTCATGATAGTTTCAGACCTCTAAAGTTTTTTGTTTTTGAGAGTGTTAGACTTTTCATCCTTGGCGTGGTCTCCCTTAACTTTTTGCCTCTGTTCCCCAGGTTGTTGATGTGTGCTGGACTCTGATTTTAATGTTTTTGTTACTCTGGGCACTTTACCACTGCTAACCAGTGCTAAAGTGCAAGTGCTCCTGTTTAAATTGTATGTAAGTGTTTTATCCATGATTGGCATATTTGAATTACTAGTAAGTCCCTAGTAAGGTGCACTAGAGGTGCCAGGGCCTGTAAATCAAATGCTACTAGTGGGCCTGCAGCACTGGTTGTGCCACCCACATAAGTAGCTCTGTAATCATGTCTCAGACCTGCCACTGCAGTGTCTGTATGTGTATTTGTACACTGTAAATTCGACTTGGCAAGTGTACCCACTTGCCAGGCCTAAACCTTCCCTTTACTTACATGTAAGGCACCCCTAAGGTAGGCCCTAGGTAGCCCCAAGGGCAGGGTGCAGTGTATGGATAAGGTAGGACATATAGTAATATGGTTTATATGTCCTGACAGTGAAATACTGCCAATTTCGTTTTCACTGTTGCAAGGTCTGTCTCTCTCTCATAGGATAATATGGGGGCTACCTTTAAATATGATTAAAGCGTAGATTCCCCTAGAGAGTAGATGGACAGGTGGAGTTTGGGATCCCTGAACTCACAATTTAAAAATACATCTTTTAGTAAAGTTGATTTTAAGATTGTGAGTTTGGAAATGCCACTTTTAGAAAGTGAGCATTTTCTTGCTTAAACCATTCTGTGACTCTGCCTTGCTTGTGGATTCCCTGTCTGGGTCAGTTTGACAGTTGGGTTGTTTTTCACCTCACACCAGACAGTGACACAAAGGGAGCTGGGGTGTGATCTGCATTTCCTGATTAGCCATCTCTGCTAGGAGGGAGGGGTGGAGTGGTCACTCTCATCTGAAAGGACTGTGCCTGCCTCTGACAATGCTGTCTCCAGCCCCCTGGTGTGTGTCTGAGGCCTTGCCTGGGCAAGGCAGGATTTCACAAGAAGGTGTGAGTCCCCTTTGAAGGAAGGTGACTTCAAAGACTAAAATGGGTATAAGAAGGGCACCCAAACTTACAAACTTTAGAAACACTTCTGGAATCAAGGGGAACCTCTGCCTGGAGAAGAGCTGATCGCTGAGGAACAAGTGCTGCCCTGCCTGTGACTGTGCTTTGTGGAGCTTTCCTGCAGTGCTGCTTCTGCCAGAGTAAGAGGGCAAAGACTGGACTTTGTGTGCCTTCCATCTTGAAGAAGAAATCTCCAAGGGCTTGATGTAGAGCTTGCCTCCTGTTGTTGAAGTCTCAGGGATAGCAAAGACTTCTTCCTGCCAGCACCTGGAGTCTCTGGAGAGACCCCTACTCTGCTCTGTGGTGCCCTTCCAGTTCCTGGGACCCTGAAAGGAGAGGCTGGCAGCCTAAGGACAAAAATACACGCACCGAGCACCGTGCGGAGAAAAGATCGACGCGAATCCGATCGCGGCTGAGAAAACGACGCGACGCCGGCTCCGCAGCTGAGAAACGACGCCGCAGGAAACGCGACCGGAGAATCGACGCCCGGAGCAGGAGAAACGACGCGCAGCATCGCTGACGAAGGCTGAGAGATCGCAACCAGCGCCGCGGGACTTTCGGACCGTCGCGTGGCTGGCTTTTTCGACGCGCCTCGCCGTGCCGAGCTGTTTTCGACGCATATACCCGTGCAGGGTTATTTTCGACGCACACCGCCCGTGCGGGGTTATTTTTGCCGCAAACCAGGTACATTTACACGCTAGCAGCGCTAGTGTGTTGTTACAACTACCTAAAGACTCTTTTTATTTTAAACCTTTAAAAAATCATAACTTGACTTGTGTATGTTGGATTTTTGTCGTTTTGGTCTTGTTTTGTCTAGATAAATATTTCCTATTTTTCTAAACTGGTGTTGTGTCATTTTGTAGTGTTTTCATTAAGTTACTGTGTGTGTTGGTACAAATACTTTACGCCCAGCACTCTGAGGTTAAGCCTACTGCTCTGCCAAGCTACCAAGGGGGTAAGCAGGGGTTAGCTGAGGGTGATTCTCTTTTATCCTAACTAGAGTGAGGGTCCTTGCTTGAACAGGGGGTAACCTGACTGTCAACCAAAGACCCCATTTCTAACATTGGTGATCAGCGGTCGGGATTTGGACTTGTATTTGTACTTGACATACAGTAATTAAGTGTACACTACTGTTTTGATCTCAGACCACTACGTGACCACATACTACTAGTCTTGTGATTTTTGTTTTTTTACTTGGACTGTTTTTCTCTGCATTTAGTTTCTTTTTTTTCGCTGATCCCGGGATTGACTTTGCTGAAACTTCATTTGAGAACTTGCTTTTCTGTTTTTGGAACTGTGCATATTTTTTTTAACCTCTCATCATGTCTCAGTCTGGAGATGCCCTAGCTGAAGCTGCTTTTGACTTGGAGAAATTGGAGAGCTACAAGGTGGCTCAGTTGAAGCAGTTTTGTAGTAATGTTGGCTGTCCCATTAAGAGCTCATCCAAGAAGGATGAGCTGCAAAAGGCGCTGAGGGCCTGGGTGACAGCCAAAGCAGCTGAGGGGCACACAGATGAGGAGCCAGAGGGGGAAGAGGAGTTGCAAGTCACTCACACTGATGTAGTGGGTGGGCCTGCTATGTCTCAGGGGAGAATCTCTAGGGCAAGTAGCAGTGTATCCTCCAAGGGTCTGACACCTGAAGAGTTACAGGACAGACAGGCAGAAAGGGAGTACCAATTGGAGCAGAGAAGGCTAGCCCTTGAGGAGAAGAAGATAACAATGGCTCATGAGCTTAGCTTGAAAGAGATAGATCATAGAAGCCAGTCCAGTAGGGATGGTGGCAGCAATTCTACAGTGCAGCCTGAGAGAAGGGTACACATCCCAAAAGACCTTGTGAGGGATTATAAGAGGGAGGATGATATCTACTTGTGGTTCAAGGGTTATGAGTCAGCTCTCCACATGAACCTGGTCCCTGAAGCTCATTGGGGGGCAGCCCTGTGGAAGCATTTTGAGGCAGAGGGGAGGGACACACTGACGGCCTTAGGGGATGCTCAGAGTCTCACCTACCCTGCCATGAAGGAGGCCTTACTTACCAGGTATGGTCTCACCCCTGAGCAGTACAAAGAGAAGTTTAGATCCTACAAGAGAAAGGAATCCCAAACATGGTTGGAATGTGTTGATTCTTGTTGCAGGTCACTGGATGGTTGGGTGAAGGGCAGTAAGGTAAACACGTATGAGGGGCTTTACAATTTAATTGCTTGGGAGCACTTGTACAGTTTATGTTTTCCAGAGCTGCGCCAGCACCTCATTGACAGCAAGCTGACTGACCCCAGGAAGCTTGCACAGGAAGCGGACCGCTGGGAGAGCACCAGGGTCCAAAAGAGGTATGGGGGAGACCACGCCAAGGGTGGGCAGGGTCCCTCTCAGAAGAAAGGGGGGGGTAAGGGCAAACAGGATGAGTTCTCTAAAGGGCCCCAAACTGATTCCCAGGGTAAGGATTCCCAACCCCCCAGTGAAAAGAAGACATGGTTCTCCAAAGGGAAGCCAATGGCAGGTGGTCCCCTACGTAAGTGCTATTCATGTGACCAGGTGGGTCATGTGAGGGGGGACCCCAAATGCCCCAAAAGTACACCGGCACCCACTGGTGCGCCGTCCCAGGGTTTGGCCAGTGTAGCGCTTGGGGAGGAGTTGGTTTCAGGTGGGTGGGAACCAGCAGAAATGACCCTTGTCTCACTAGGGGACAGTGAGATGGTCCAGAGAAACCTAGTGCCTGATAACACTAAGAAGTACAGGCAATGGGTGACCATCAATGGACAGAGGGTGGAGGCTCTAAGAGACACAGGAGCCAGTGTGACTACAGTGAGGAGTCACCTGGTGTCTGAAGAGCAGATTGATCCCCGGGTACTTCACCAAGTAGTTGCAGTAGACAATTCTGAGCGCCTCTGCAGAGTGGCGCAGGTTCCCTTTGAATGGGGGGGGGTCTCAGGTTCCTGGAAAGTAGCTGTGAGTCCAACCATGCCTGTTGATTGTTTGCTAGGCAACGACCTGGAGGATTCCCCTTGGAAGGAGGTGGAACACAGGTCTCACTTGGAGATGTTGGGTCTGCCTGGGTGGGTATGCGTATCCACCCGGTCTATGGCAGCCAATCAGGGTAGTCAAGAACCCCTGGAGCCTGAAACAGTGGCCCAGGGGACCGCCAAGAAGAGGAAAGGCAGGAGGCGCGGGAAACCCGCCCCAGAAGTTCCCACGGTCCGGGAGGAGGCAGAGCCTGAGGGTGATGCCCCGGAACCTACAGGGGAACAGGTGGCTGAACTGGGGGAGGTCCCTGAGCTGTCGCAGTGGCAGCAGGAAGGGGGACCCACCAGGGAAGTATTCTGCACAGCGCAGAAGGAATGCCCTACTCTTGAGGGACTGCGGCAGCAGGCTGCAGCCCAGGCGGCTGGCGGGGCGCCAGGTACTCACCTGATTTATTGGGAGGATGGCCTCCTGTATAGTGAGCCTAAGGTTCCTGAGCCGGGGTCAGCTCGTATGCTGGTGGTACCCCAGGGCTTCAGGACCTTCCTACTGGGTTTGGCTCATGATGTGCCTTTGGCAGGACATCTAGGGCAGGACAAGACCTATAAGAGGCTTGTCTCCCACTTTTACTGGCCCTTGATGAACAAGCAGTCAGCTGCTTATTGTAGATCTTGTCAGACTTGTCAGGCAAGTGGCAAGAGTGGGGGGAAATGCAAAGCTCCCCTCCAACCTTTACCGGTAGTCAGTACTCCCTTTGAAAGGGTAGGAATTGACATTGTGGGGCCTCTGGATCCCAAGACAGCCCTGGGCAACAGGTTCATCCTGGTCTTGGTGGACCATGCCACACGGTACCCAGAAGCTATTCCTCTAAGGACGGTCACCGCCCCCGTGGTGGGACGTGCCTTGATGGGGGTTTTTACCCGCATGGGGTTCCCCAAGGAGGTAGTATCTGATAGGGGTACAAACTTCATATCCACTTATATGAAGTCTCTGTGGAAGGTGTGTGGGGTAACCTACAAGTTCACCACCCCTTACCACCCCCAAAGTAATGGTCTGGTTGAGAGATTCAACCGCACCTTGAAAGGCATGATTCAGGGCCTGTCAGAGCCCTTGAGGCGTAAGTGGGACGTCCTCTTGCCATGCCTTCTGTTCGCTTACAGGGAGGTGCCTCAAAAGGGACTTGGCTTTAGCCCCTTTGAGCTCATCTATGGCCACCCTGTGAGGGGACTGCTCAGTCTGGTGAAGGAGGCTTTGGAGAAAGCTCCTAGTAAACCACCCCAGGATGTATTTAGCTACATGCTGGCACTAAGAAACCAGACTGCCCGCTTCAGGCGTCTCGCTCAGGAGAACCTGGAAGCAAGCCAGGAGGACATGAAACGGTGGTACGACCAGAATGCCACTCTGGTTGAGTTTCAGCCTGGACAAAAAGTGTGGGTCATGGCACCAGTAGAGCCTAGGGCTCTCCAAGATAAGTGGACTGGGCCTTTTGAGGTGGTGGAAAGAAAGAGCGAGGTCACCTATCTGGTAGACTTGCAATCCCCCAGGAACCCCTTGAGGGTCCTACATGTCAACCGCCTCAAACCACACTTTGAGCGAACTGAGCTATCCATGCTCCTAGCGACAGATGACGGGGTGGAGGAAGAGAGTGAGCCTCTTCCTGACCTCCTGTCTGCAGGAGAGAAAGATGGGTCTGTGGAGGGAGTGATCCTCTCCCCCTCCCTGACTGAGGAACAGCAGAGGGACTGTCGCCACGTGCTGGGACAGTTCGCCTCACTGTTTTCCCTGATCCCAGGAGTCACACACCTGTGCACACATGATGTGGACACTGGGGACAGTACACCTGTTAAACATAAGGTTTACAGGGTGACTGACAGGGTGAGGGCTTGCATTAAGGAGGAAGTCTCCAAAATGTTAGCCCTAAGGGTTATTGAGCACTCCAGCAGTCCTTGGGCCAGCCCAGTGGTCTTGGTCCCAAAGGCTACTGCTCCTGGTGCCACTCCAGAACTTAGGTTCTGTGTGGACTACCGGGGTCTCAATGCGGTCAGCAAGACTGACGCACACCCCATCCCCCGAGCTGATGAGCTCATTGATCGGTTAGGAGCTGCCAAGTACCTCAGTACGTTTGATTTAACATCTGGGTACTGGCAGATTGCCTTAACTGAAGGGGCAAAGGAGAGGTCAGCATTCTCTACCCCCGATGGGCACTTCCACTTCAATGTGATGCCCTTTGGGATGAAGAATGCCCCTGCCACCTTTCAGAGGTTGGTCAACCAGGTGTTGGCAGGACTGGATGAGTTCAGTGCCGCCTACCTGGATGACATTGCTGTGTTTAGTTCCACATGGGAGGAACACCTGCAACACCTCTGGAGAGTGTTAGAGGCCCTGCAGAAGGCAGGCCTCACTATTAAGGCGAGCAAGTGCCAAATAGGGCAGGGTTCTGTTGTGTACTTAGGACACCAGGTGGGGAGTGGCCAGGTGGCACCCCTCCAGCCTAAGATTGACACGATTCTGGCTTGGGAGCCTCCCAAGACCCAGACTGAAGTGAGAGCCTTTTTAGGTCTCACAGGATACTATCGGAGGTTCGATAAGGGATATGGTACCATTGTTACCCCCTTAACTGAGTTGACTTCTAAGAAGCAACCCAAGAAAGTGATCTGGACAGAGGCATGCCAGAACGCTTTTGATGCCCTGAAGGCGGCCATGTGCACAGCACCTGTGCTGAAGGCACCTGACTACTCCACGGAGTTTGTTGTACAGACAGACGCCTCAGAGCATGGTATTGGAGCAGTACTCTCACAGCTGAATGAAGAGGGCCTAGATCAACCCGTAGCCTTCATTAGCAGGAGGTTACTACCCAGGGAACGTAGGTGGAGTGCCATAGAACGTGAAGCGTTTGCTGTGGTCTGGGCACTGAAGAAGCTAAGACCCTACTTGTTTGGGACTCACTTCCGAGTTCAGACCGACCACAGACCCCTCAGATGGTTAATGCAGATGAGGGGTGAGAACCCAAAACTGTTGAGGTGGTCCATTTCCCTACAGGGGATGGACTTTACGGTGGAACATCGACCCGGTACAGAGCACGCCAATGCTGATGGTCTGTCCAGGTTCTTCCGCCTTAGTGATGAGAACTCCCATGAGGTTGGGTAGTTGCTCCCCACTTTTAGCTGGGGGGGACACGTGTTAGACTTTTCATCCTTGGCGTGGTCTCCCTTAACTTTTTGCCTCTGTTCCCCAGGTTGTTGATGTGTGCTGGACTCTGATTTTAATGTTTTTGTTACTCTGGGCACTTTACCACTGCTAACCAGTGCTAAAGTGCAAGTGCTCCTGTTTAAATTGTATGTAAGTGGTTTATCCATGATTGGCATATTTGAATTACTAGTAAGTCCCTAGTAAGGTGCACTAGAGGTGCCAGGGCCTGTAAATCAAATGCTACTAGTGGGCCTGCAGCACTGGTTGTGCCACCCACATAAGTAGCTCTGTAATCATGTCTCAGACCTGCCACTGCAGTGTCTGTATGTGTATTTTTACACTGTAAATTCGACTTGGCAAGTGTACCCACGTGCCAGGCCTAAACCTTCCCTTTACTTACATGTAAGGCACCCCTAAGGTAGGCCCTAGGTAGCCCCAAGGGCAGGGTGCAGTGTATGGATAAGGTAGGACATATAGTAATATGGTTTATATGTCCTGACAGTGAAATACTGCCAATTTCGTTTTCACTGTTGCAAGGTCTGTCTCTCTCTCATAGGATAATATGGGGGCTACCTTTAAATATGATTAAAGCGTAGATTCCCCTAGAGAGTAGATGGACAGGTGGAGTTTGGGATCCCTGAACTCACAATTTAAAAATACATCTTTTAGTAAAGTTGATTTTAAGATTGTGAGTTTGGAAATGCCACTTTTAGAAAGTGAGCATTTTCTTGCTTAAACCATTCTGTGACTCTGCCTTGCTTGTGGATTCCCTGTCTGGGTCAGTTTGACAGTTGGGTTGTTTTTCACCTCACACCAGACAGTGACACAAAGGGAGCTGGGGTGTGATCTGCATTTCCTGATTAGCCATCTCTGCTAGGAGGGAGGGGTGGAGTGGTCACTCTCATCTGAAAGGACTGTGCCTGCCTCTGACAATGCTGTCTCCAGCCCCCTGGTGTGTGTCTGAGGCCTTGCCTGGGCAAGGCAGGATTTCACAAGAAGGTGTGAGTCCCCTTTGAAGGAAGGTGACTTCAAAGACTAAAATGGGTATAAGAAGGGCACCCAAACTTACAAACTTTAGAAACACTTCTGGAATCAAGGGGAACCTCTGCCTGGAGAAGAGCTGATCGCTGAGGAACAAGTGCTGCCCTGCCTGTGACTGTGCTTTGTGGAGCTTTCCTGCAGTGCTGCTTCTGCCAGAGTAAGAGGGCAAAGACTGGACTTTGTGTGCCTTCCATCTTGAAGAAGAAATCTCCAAGGGCTTGATGTAGAGCTTGCCTCCTGTTGTTGAAGTCTCAGGGATAGCAAAGACTTCTTCCTGCCAGCACCTGGAGTCTCTGGAGAGACCCCTACTCTGCTCTGTGGTGCCCTTCCAGTTCCTGGGACCCTGAAAGGAGAGGCTGGCAGCCTAAGGACAAAAATACACGCACCGAGCACCGTGCGGAGAAAAGATCGACGCGAATCCGATCGCGGCTGAGAAAACGACGCGACGCCGGCTCCGCAGCTGAGAAACGACGCCGCAGGAAACGCGACCGGATAATCGACGCCCGGAGCAGGAGAAACGACGCGCAGCATCGCTGACGAAGGCTGAGAGATCGCAACCAGCGCCGCGGGACTTTCGGACCGTCGCGTGGCTGGCTTTTTCGACGCGCCTCGCCGTGCCGAGCTGTTTTCGACGCATATACCCGTGCAGGGTTATTTTCGACGCACACCGCCCGTGCGGGGTTATTTTTGCCGCAAACCAGGTACATTTACACGCTAGCAGCGCTAGTGTGTTGTTACAACTACCTAAAGACTCTTTTTATTTTAAACCTTTAAAAAATCATAACTTGACTTGTGTATGTTGGATTTTTGTCGTTTTGGTCTTGTTTTGTCTAGATAAATATTTCCTATTTTTCTAAACTGGTGTTGTGTCATTTTGTAGTGTTTTCATTAAGTTACTGTGTGTGTTGGTACAAATACTTTACGCCCAGCACTCTGAGGTTAAGCCTACTGCTCTGCCAAGCTACCAAGGGGGTAAGCAGGGGTTAGCTGAGGGTGATTCTCTTTTATCCTAACTAGAGTGAGGGTCCTTGCTTGAACAGGGGGTAACCTGACTGTCAACCAAAGACCCCATTTCTAACAGAGAGTAATTGAGCATTACCACTCATATTCTACTTTCGGTTTGGTTTTAATCTTGGCCTTCGTCTCATTCGAGCTGCTTAAATTTATGATGTGTTTTGAGATAAAGAACCAAGTTTAATTTTTTGGTTTCTCTCCTGTTTCTCTTGGTGCCTGTAACAAGGTATTCATGTCTGTATAGTTGAACATTTCAATCACTATAAGAGTAGCACGGCTAAGAGCCCCCCATTTGGGGAGCCCGTCAGGCATTGCAGCGCCGGCCTGATGAGGAGTATTCCCAATGATGAAGCCAGTCATCCATTGTGATGCATGAGGGCTCTTACTCCTGAATGAAACAGTCCCCCTGAAGACCTCTATTTTTGGAACAGTGTACCTTTATGTTTTTGTGATTCACGCTCTTGGGAGACTGTACACTGGACCACAAATCTCCCTGTCCCTCCCATTAACCTTCATTTCAAAATGACCCAGAGCAGGTACTGAGTTTCATTGTACCTATGACGTCCCCACAGCTCCCTGCACTTGAGCTAGCTGGGTCTGCCTTCAGAACACGGTCTTGCGGGACTGGTCGAGGGCTTGCCACTCATTTACCCAGATGGGAATTTCCTTTGACAACAAGACTATGGCCAAATTCTTAACTAGCCTCTGCCTTGAGATCGAGGCCTTGCAAACTGGTCAAGGGCTTGCTGCACATTTACCCATCGGGAATTTCGTTGACAACATGACTACAGTTGGGTTCTTAATGAGCCTCTGAGATCAAGGCATTGAAAACTGGTCAAGATCACTGGAGATAACCTATTAAAGCAAGTGCTCTATCAACACTTGAGAATTATTGAGCACTGTGATCTCTCATACTCTTTAAAAGTGCATACCTTGATTGACATTGTTAACTCCCCTAGAAACAGCAGGGGCCATCCCCCACAGTTGCAGAATGATGAAGACCAACCATCTAGAAATTTGTAGCAACAAATGGGCAGCTCAAACATAAAAAATAGTACTCGTCCTACATTAAAAATCTTAAGCTGGAATATTGCAGGCCTAAAAAGCAAAATGGAAGATAAGGATTGGGTTGAATTTATTAAACAGCAAGATATCAGCTGCTTCCAAGAAACTTGGTCTACCAACGCCATTGACCTAGACGGGTTTTCCACTTTTTACATACCTGCTATCAAACAAAAAAAAGGAAGACCATCGGGAGGTCTGATCATTTGGATCAGAACTTCGCTATTGGGAAATTCTGCTGTAACCCATGCCATACTAAGCAAGGAAATCCAGACGCTTGCAGTAAAACATGAGGAGTGGTCACTTGAAATAGTAAACGTGTACTTCCCTCCCATTAGCCGGGCCCAAGTCACGCCTGGTGTGCGGCTCCTCGAAGAACATATTTTAAATAAAAGATCTAAGGGTTGGAGGAACCCAATACTAGGTTACGCGAACAACCGTCCCCCACAGTTTTGTAAAACCCTTCTACTAATATGTGGTGATTTTAACACTAAACCCCATTCTATCCTTTGGGATGAACAAGTAGTAGAGGAAGATCACGCTTGGAATATACCAACGCCCCTCATCCAACGCTGTCAAGATTCTAAAAAAGGGGAACTAATCTTTGAAGTACTAATAGAAGGCGGAATTCGCACAGTAAACGGAAGAACCAACTCAGATAGAACTTTTAAATCTACCTTTCGAACTGGAAAAAGACATAGTATAATTGACTATATGGCAATAAACATCGAAGCCTGGCATTATGTTATCGATATGGAAATAAGGGACAGGATTGAGAGTGACCACGACCCATTGCTAATGGAGATAATCCATCAGGACGCAAGTCTGGGGAAGGTTGAGTTTCCATTTAACGGAAATTGCTTAGCTATAACCATGAGACCAAATAGGAAAAACATACTAAGGTCAAACGTAGATGAACCCTATTTGAGCGTACCTAGTCAAACCTGGTTTCTATCACTTAGTACGTTTTTAAACCTACCAGTTAATGAAGCTTTACCCCTCCTGGATAATTTTAACAACTTGCTATTACAAACAACAAAGGAAAGAATTAAGCATCCCCAAACTAACCCTAATACGATGGAAGGCTGGTTCGATGAAGAGTGTTTGAAACTAAAAAATACCTTATCGCAAGCACTAAAGAATCGGCATTTGAATAACCATAATGAGCAATACTTTTATGAATGCAGGCAACAGTACAAAAAATTACTAAGATATAAAAGGAAGACAGTTCCACATAAGCTCTGGAAATCCCTCCTGCAGGCAATATCGGCAGGAAACTGCAAAAAGTTTTGGGAGATAGTCAGATGGGGATGCGAAGGCCCCTCAAAAAACCTAGAACTGAATATCAACCCACAACTCTGGGTAGAGCATTTTACCGCCTTGTATCAGGATGAGGTCAAGACGGCATCCCGGAGTACAAATAACTCAACCAGCCTCATCCAAGGACTGGAAGGTAGTAATCAAAGATCAAACAAGGCAGTTCCACTTCAAACGACCTATGTAGCATTATCAAAAAGGTTTGTTAGATCGACAAATGGAACCCAGAATGAACTAGTCCCAAACGAACTCCCCGGCCCAAATGCCATGCAAGTAACCCATGCCATCCCTTGCGCAATGGAGCTGATACCGGAATTCAGCGAGAAAGAGATTAAACAAGTTATTCTCCTTCAAAAGCCGTACAAGGCTGCAGGCCCAGATGGTATCCCTTCAGACGTCTATCGTAATCAGTTAACGCAATGGCTGCGTGCTCTAACACGCATATTCAACAGCATTTGGCACCACGAGGTAATTCCTACCTCTTGGAAGAAATCAATAATTGTCCCAATTCACAAAAAAGGACCTCGGGACATGGTGTGCAATTATAGGCCTATCTCACTGCTTGACAGCGTTGGAAAAATCTTCGCCAAATTGATCCAGCTGCGTTTAGATCAATGGCTGGAGGATGGAGATTTAATATCGACACACCAAGCTGGTTTTAGGAGAGGCCAAAGTACAATAGACCAACTTTTTAAGCTAAATATGATCTGCGCGAAATACGCCACCCTAAAAGATTGTGCATTATATCTGGTCTTTGTGGATCTCCAAACAGCTTTTGATAGCGTCAACCGCCAAACATTATGGCAGTTATTGTCGGAAATGGGCATACAGGGAAAAATTCTAAGGCTGTTAATTCTACTGCATACAGGGAATACTGCTAGGGTTAGATATTCTATGAGAAATGATTATACAGCAGAAATTCCAATCCAGCGTGGTGTAAAACAAGGATGTGTCTTGGCCCCAACCTTGTTTAACTGTTATATAAATAAGGTAAGCCAAGATCTGAGGAAATTAAATCTGGATGTGCCAAAACTAGCCAACGAAAGTATACCTATCCTGTTTTTTGCTGACGACGCTGTACTACTGGCAAGAACAGAGATAGCAATGCATCGTCTACTTAGGGGTTTCGAATCATTTTGCACTTCAAGGAGCATGGTAATTAATGAGGGGAAAACAAAGTTTATGATTCTTAACCCAAAACAAACGATGCATTCGACTTTTAGGGTAAACAACAAGCCCTTGGCCCGAGTGACTACCTATGACTACCTGGGTTGCAGACTGGATGAAAAACAGACATGGAAATCACAAATCTACAAAAGTAACATCTCCTTGGCCCAGCACGCTGGAGCGGTACTTAGATTTGCTAAAGCCACAGGCAATCATTCTGTGAGCTCTGCACTGCTTGCTTATAAAACCAAAGCAAGGACTGCAGCACTTTACAGCGCAGAGATCTGGGGATTTAGAAAGACCCCATTAATACAAGTAACCGAGAATAATTTTTTACGCCGATTACTTTGCTTAGGCACTGCCGTACCAATGATTGCGTTGAGAACTGATCTACAAATGAGAAAGGTCGAGGATTACATTGCATTGGCCCCAATAAGATATTGGATCCGTATCTGGGCAAAAGAGGAACTCAAACCATACAGAGATACACTCATGGACATCATGAAGCTACAAAATCATCGAAAATTGCCTTGGTTTAAACACATCTCAACTACCCTGGCTGCTATTGGCCAAGAAGACCTCTGGCTTCATCCAGGGAAAATCAGAAGGCCAAGTTTATCTGTCATTAAAAAGGCATACTGGGACCAAAAGACCCAGAGTATGTGTGAGATACTTAGCCCTCTACTCAAGCGGTACATTTTGTTCAATCAAGAGCTTAAACCAGCATTTTTCATTGACTGCATTTATCCGGAAGAAAAAAGGGCTCTCTATTTTAAATTTCGTATGGGTACATTACCAGTGACGGCGGTGACTAACAGATGGCAAGCCGTCTCACAGCGCGGTTCAGACTGCTGTCCTTGCCTTCATGGTGGTCAAGAAACATTATCCCACTTCCTTTTATTATGTAATTTTACGCTTAAACTCCGCAAATTGTACTTACGTCCACTTTTTAGATCATACGGAATCAGGAAATGTAATGAGGCGGAAGTGCTTTGTATGCGATCAGATGAGAAACATATTGTGGCGAAGGTTTCAACTTATATATTGGAAGCATGGAAGCTACGTTCATTAATGTACTCACAGTTGGCCTAAGTATAATTACTTATGTTATTCTAGCTATCATTTATATGGGAAACCGTTGAAGGTTGCTGATCAAACCGGGCTAGGTCCTGGGTTATTATTATATTGCTGGCAGGTATCGCAAGAACCCAAATGATTAGTGCAAGAATAGGATATTTAAATTTTAGATCTATAATGCTTTTAGAATAATTAAAGAGTCTTATGCCAATCATGGCTAATTATCAAGTTTTATGATATTGCAGGGTATATTGGATTCACCTAGGGCCATGTAAAATCAAAAACTCAAGTATAGTCTTTCTTTTATTACAATGTTTTATTTAATGTAATTTTATTGCGTGTGATGAATTGATACTTATTGTGTACTATTGTTAAGGCCGGATAGGCTGACAACAATTAAATAAATGGTAAAATGATTGACATTGTGTTGCTGTGTGTGAGTTGCACAAATACTTTACACATTTCCTCTTAAGTTAATCCTGCCTCCTCTGTGCCAAGCTACCAAAGGGTGACCACGGGTTAATTTAAAATGTGTATCTAGCTTACCCTGACTAGAGTAGTGGGTTCTGCATGGTCAGAGTGTATACCTCAGCCAACCAGGAAACCCCAGCTCTAACAAAGAGTCAGTAAGGTTTCTCACACTTGTAAATGGTTTTTACAAACCATACTGAATTGCAATTTAGAAATAGCATGAAGGGGGTCTTTCCTTCCAAATTGTTGTTTGGTAACCTATGACCATTGAACAGTTACTGAATCCTAAAAGGAGGTCGTAATTGATTTGCAAAGGGGGAAAGGGTTCCATTAGGGAAATGGGGGGTGTGCAAAAAGCCTCCTTTTGGTCCAGTCACCCCCATTTTATTTACAATGATGTGGCTGATTTTGTGACTGTGCACTGGGTCAATGCAACCAAGCCAGAGTGCATGTTTTCTAACCCATAAACCTGGTAAAATATGCTAATTCATAATAGGTATATTTACCTTTCTCATAAGGCCATAGTATATGGCTCCCAAAACTCACATATGCTGGAGAAAGTTAGATGTCACCAATAGACTGTAGCAATACTGTGCCATCCACCAAGGTGACAACATGACACCAGGCCTACTGTTGAACCTGGCCTTTTCTGCAGGGTTATCCCCAGACCCTTTGCCTTCCCCCTTCTATTTTTGCTGAATTTCTTTTTGTCGGACTTAGGGCTATGTGCACTTTACCACTGCTAACCAGTGCTGAAGTGCATGTGCTCTATCCCCAAAACATGGTAGACTTGGCTTATACCCAATTGTCTATAATTAATTTACTTGTAAGTTCCTAATAAAGTGGCACTATTATCGGGCCTTCAAACATGGATTTGCTCCAGTGAAGAACTCTTAAACCAATCATCTGCCTTTGTAGGGACCAATGTTTGTTGTAACCCCATAAGAATGTTTTACGCATACCAATGCTTGTTTACAAAGTCCATTGCTTGTTGGAACCAATGCTTGTTTAGGACACATGTTGCTCAAGCCTCCAGCATCCCAATGACTCAGACTGGGTCTGGATCCCTAAGACTCAAACTGGGTGTGGCTGGATGCAGCAGGTATTTAAACCACACCCGGCCTGAATGAATTGCTTGCTGTAAAGGTCACCAGCTGCAGAGAAGGAGTCTCTGCTTCTCCACGTTTTATCTTCGTGTTCAGTCCTGTATCCTGGATGCCGCTTCTGGGAAGTTGAAGAGATTGAGAGAATCGACTACAAAAAAGGCGGTAATGCGCTGCACGCTCTCGACAAGCATTTATTTGTGAAAACTTGACAGTTGCTGACTTGCTATTCAAAAGTCGGATGTTTCGGAGCGGGATGCACCTAAGAAGGCACATCATTGGCATTTAAGGTCTTTAGGATGCTCACTGCTGTCGCATAATAACGCTTATTGTTGTTGCTTGCCATATATCACAGAAAGGAAATTCTTTCATGCAATGGTCATAAAAAAGATGCATTGTGAATGTGTTTGTTATTGCTAAGTTTAATAAGATATTTGCATTATTGGTGCTGGTGATACACAACATTCTGTGAATGGCCTGAAAGTTTCATTGGTATGCTCAACTTACACTGTGATGTAACAGTGAAAAGAACGATTGCTTGTGTTATTGACATTAACCCTATGTTCCCAGAGTGTTTCAAACATTGCAATGTGATCTTTTGATATTAACCCTATGTTCCCAGGGTGTTACAAACATTGTACTGTGATCTTTTGATATTGATCCTATGTTCCTAAAGTGGTGAAAACTTGCACTGTGATCTTTTGGTATTTGCCCTATGTTTCTAGAATGATGCAAACCTTGCACTGTAATCTTTTGATATTAATCCTATGTTTTCTGTGTGATCAAAATACACCGAATGTGTGTTCCTTGGAATTCTGAGTACAGTGCGTAAATTAACCCATGGATGTCCGCAAAACTAATTACCTGAGAATTTGTTGTCAATATTTGTTACCTATTTAAATGTCTCTGGAGTCGGCTGAGACAGCATCTTAGGAAATCTCAGCAGGGTCATCAAACAAGATATCCACAGAACTTCAAGCACATTTGGGTAAGCATTAATTAAGGTGACGTGGGATCAATTTGGGGTCACAGTGGAAGTAGTCATAGATATTATAAGAGATTCAAGATTCTTATTTAATTACAGGTAATCCACATCATTTCTCAAAAATTCTTAGAGAGAGAGAGAGACAAACTTAAGCGGGAAAGGGGAACCTAACAGGTACACATAGCTTGCATGTAGTAGTCAGAGACTAGTGTATACATGGGTATGAGTTATGAGCTGTTTGACTGATACATAATTTCTCATAGGAAAATCACAGATCTTCAAGCACCATCACCAGTCGTTTAGATCCAGACCTGTGGCTCCAGTGTCTCTCTCTTTAGCCCATCCCCTTCCCCCTGGGGCTTTCTAATGCCGATCATGTGCATTTAAGTGGGAAGCACATAATGTCTAGGAGGAATTGGGAATAAGGAACTTGGTCAACATTGTGTCTCTGTGGGACAAACAGGTCAGTGCTTGACAACTACCAGTGCCCCGGGCCTGTTAACTAAATATTTCTAGTAGGCCTGGAGCACTGATTGTGCTCCCACTTAAGTAGTCCTTTAAACATGTCTCAGGCTTGACATTGCAAGCAAAGCATGTGTGTGCAGTTTTAAACTGTCATTTCAACCTAGCAAAACAAACATTTGCCTGGCCCTAACCTTTCTTTTTAACACACGCGTGTCATGCCCAGGGTGGGCCCTGGACAGCCCACTGGCCACGGTGCATTGTATTTGAAAAGTATGACATATACTTTTAAGTTTCATATGTGTTTGTACTGAAAGACTCTTAAATTCATTTTTTCACTACTGGAAGGTGGATCTCTCCCAAAGGATAACATTGGAGTTGCCTTATTACATTTTATGAGTGTAATTTCCAGATGAGAATAGATGACTAGTTCATGTTTGGTGTCTCTAGAATAGAAATGTAAAATCCTAAATTATGGTGAAGTCAGATTTTAAGTGGCAATTCTGAAAATGCACCTTTAGAAAGTTGACATTTACTTCCCTTAGCCATTTGTTACCTGCAGCTTGTCTCTAATAACAAGACTGAGTGTATCTGAAAAGGGAGCTTTGTGTATTCCTCCTAGACAGCCACACACAAGGGGTGCTTAGGTCTGAATGGATGAGCAGTCACTGACAGGATGGGAGGAAAGAGTTGGGCACAGCCCCACTTACACTTGAATAAGCTGTGTCCTGTCTCCACACAAAGGGCAGTATATATCCTGTAGCTATGTGGTCTGGGGCCAAGGCAGGGGATACAAGGTACCTGTGCACTTCAAAGTCATCCCTCTAGAAGCTTCTTCCTACTTCAGCGGCATGACTGAATATAAATTCTGACCTCAGACACCAACTCTTTAGTACACTTCTTTACCTGTGGATACTCTGCCAGGAAGAAGGACTGCTGTGCTGCTACAAGGATTGCCACTCCGCTGGACTGCTGCTCTAAAGGGACTGCTGCCCTGCTGTGTTGACCTGCTGGCCTGCTGCCCTCTTGCCTGTGGAAAAAGAACAGGACCTGCAACTTAATCTTGATTCAAGGACCCCAGAGTGATTCAATGGGCTAGTCTGCTCTCTCCTGATCTGAGCCTCAGGGAAAAAAAAAATGCCTCAACCCGCTTCTTGACCCATCTGCAGCAGGTTCCTGACCTCTACGGGTGCCTCTCAGGTTCTGGACTCTTGGTGTGGCTCACAGTCTTATACATCAAGCTTTTGGGCTCTTTGGAACCAGGAATGGGCCTGTCTGCCCAGAGACTGTGCTGCTCCCACTGAAATTCAGCATGAGCCACCAACAGCCCATCTCTTCACACAGTAGCATTGACAGCCCATGGGGGACCACCAACTCAAAGCTTTGTGAGAGCAGGACTCTTAGCACAAAAGTTAAGAGGGTAAAACGTCAGCAGTCTTAATATGAGACTGTATCCAACTTGTGCTCCATTGCAGCTGGCCTATATTTTTTACTTTAACCCAGTCCAGCACGATCAGTTAGCTGCAATTTGTGTTTTATGCCTTTAGACACCATCATTTTATTCTTTAAAAATGTATGGCTCCAGTTATACTGATTGGATTTTTGTCCTTTTCGTCTTATTTTATTTATTAATTTGGGCTTTATTATAACCTGGTGTGGTATATTTTTGTGTGGTGTTTTCACTGTTTTGCTGTTTGAAGTGTTGCACAAATACTTTACACGTTGTTTAAAAGTTATGACTGACTGGTCTGTTCCAAGCTTCCAAGGGGTGAGCACATGTTAGTTTGGCGGTTTGCTTGTGCTTTTCCTGACTAGGATTGTGGTTCGGTTCAGCCAGGTCACAGACCCCAGTCAACCAACTTCTAACACCTACCTTTGTAGCTTGGCTGCTGCAAGTTAAAACCTGCAGCCAAACTTGTCTAAAAACCTTTTTGACAGGAGAAAAGCCTCAATTTAATTATTAGGTTACTGCTATGTCGACCTTATAGCTCACAAGGCAGGATTTAGAGTATGTAAAAGTCAGACATGTAGATATTTACAGTTAACATGTCTTTGCACTGATTAACACCTTAAAGGTATTTTCATTGTAAGAAGCTCTGACTGGCCCACAGAAAAGAACTGGGAAGCAAGATTGAATATTAATTTTGCTATCTCTGGTTTGGGATTGGATATAATCATGATTAAACCACTCTTTTAAATATTTATGAAAAGCTCAAGGTAATGGTGAAGTCAGATTTTTAATCAATATGATAGAGAAACTACATTTTCTGAGCCTGCCCTGAAGCTCCTGAGATTGAGGGCATGATTTAGATATTGGCGGATGAGTTACTCTCTCACAACTGTGACAGATATCTTGTCCGCCGAAATCTAAATCCCATTATATCCTATTGGATTTAGATTTTGTTGGGTGAGTTTTCCCTCACGGTTGTGACGGAGTAACGCATCCACTAGTATCTAAATTAGGCCTTAATGTACACGAGCTCTCCAGCAGTAGCCCAGTGAGTAATTAATCCTGATGAGGTGTGAAAAATGCTCCAAGAGCAGAGACAATGACTTGGGTATGGGGCGGGGAGGCTGTCTCCTCTTACCCTGGCACAAAGATCAATTAGGGTGTACCCCTAATTGATCTTTGACTTTACTTCAAAGTGGACTCCACCATCACAAACAAATGTTAGATGACACCATGAAAGGTCCTAGCTTTTGTCTTCTCAGTAAGGCAGACATCAAACCCAGAGGGGGGAAAGCTGTCAAGAACTGGCTTAAAGTGGCCACAGATGAGAGGTCTGCTCATTACCCTGGCTACACCTCTGAGTGGGCACACAGGTTCTGCACAAGGGGAGATGGGTTTCCACATCTGGATTTTAGGAGAGAAGGGCTTAGTGGGATTTTTTGTAGTAGGGCAAACAGGAACTGCTACAAGCATGGTTGTTGATTAGATAGGTGCCCAGAGCCACCCTCACCCACTTGCTGGTGCACAACATAAATGTGAGGCCTCACTGCACCCTCTTCAGAACACTTTATGGATCTGCGGAAGAACAGAAGACGATTAAACCTACTGTCTGTGACCTGAGAGGACCCTGAAGGATGGGACATGCTCCCCCTTGTACGCATGACAAAGAAGTGGACTTCAAGGTTCAGTTGGCTGGACTACTCAGGGCCATAACAAGCTGCAAGGGGTCATTTCCCTTAGGTGCCCAGCTGACCAGTGCCAACTGTACCTGAACTGTACCCTGCTGGAGGGAATCCTGACCCCAAATGCTATTCTAGAGGTCCTGGGATGCTCAGCTGTGTCTTACTGGACTTCTCTTATCACCTGTGAAAAGCTGAGATCTAGAAACTTTTTGGACTTTCAGATCTACGAAGACCGGGAAAACCACCTCATCCTATCTGCCTAAGTGCAGCATCACTGGGTTGAGAAAACCGGTTTCTCCTGCTCAGACCTTCTACTCACAGCAAGCCCAATTCAGCGGACCCTGTGCAAGAAGGTATTTGACTTCATGGAACCAGTTGTGGAATACAGCCTCTACACTTTCCCAGCTGGAGGATTGCTGGCTCCAAAAAAGTCAGAAGGCAAAAATCTTGACCAAGCAATGGCATCAAAAGTATTCAACAGAAAAGAGGACTTTGCTGGGCATAAAATTTGAATTTCTCCCCTTGGAAGCTTTTCCTGACGAAACCAATGGCTTCAGCAGGGCCTCATTCAATGCTTATCCAACTTCGTAAGACTTCCTTGCATACAACCTGCTGCTTGCCTTGCTGAAGGATTTTGATTACCAAATAAAGACTAAACCGGGTCTGTGTATCTAATACCCGTTCCATCGCAGTCAGTCAAAAAACATGCCTAGGTCCTGGTCTATTGTGACCATTGACTACTATTGGCACATTATCCTTTTTAGGGCTAGTCGTCCTTAATTTTATTTAAAAAAACATTTCTCTGGGTCCCTCTCTTTTTATTTTTAATATTTTGGTATCATTGTGTTCATTACAATGTCCCCATTTTTTCTAAATTGGAGAGTCTTTTTCATTGTGTTGTAGTTTTGGCTTTTTATCTCCTTTGGTACTTCTAAATCCTTTACTAAGTTAAACCTATCTGCTTTGTGCCATAGCTATCAGAGGATTAGTGTGGATTTAAATTACTGAAACCTTTGACTGAACCTAACAGTTTAGTGACTCTATTACTTGTGATGGATTATGATCTACCCCAACTAATAATTCACTTTTTCTCAGATTGGCAACCATAAAGGGATCACCATTTCTGTAAGAAACTTGGACAACTCTAAAAAAGGTGTCCAGCAAGGTATGGTGGTCTGCTGTCTCTTGCAGGCCACCATCCCTCTGTTTGAAGTCAATCACGGGGAATGTGGGGGGTGGCAAATTGTGACCTGCCTTCTTAATTAGGCAATAATTAGAAAATTAGGCAAGCCCGGTAACCTGTGTACCTGGGTAACAAGATATCAAGAGACATCAATGATGTGTTTTTCATCTGGAGAGGTTCTGTTACGGAACTGTGCACATTTCATACATGGCTTAATACATGGTCAACAGATATACAATTCACCATGGAATACAGTAAGGACAACATTCTGTTTTTAGTTTTTAAAATAAGGATAGATGAAAACAAACTATTTCTGTCCCTATGTGGAAAACCTACTGATAGAAAAACATTGTTACATTATAGCAGCAATCACCTGAGGAATTTAAAAGACAATCAACCATTTGCAGAAACTGTACAGAAAAGGCGGACTTTTTCAAGGAATGTGACACACTTATTGAGAGATTGACTAAGAGAGGTTACCGGAAAAGGTTGGTCAAAAGAGCAAGGAAGAGGGTGTGGTATAAAATATAATTCTCAAAGTTTAATTAAATTACCATTGAGGGTTTATACTGTGGACATTTTCACTTATAAGGGGAAGAGGGAACCTGACTCTCAAATGATAGGCGTTACATAAAGGTTGTTCATTTCTTTTTGATTAGGAGGAACATTTGAAGTCAACTATGACAACTTATGAATAAGAAATAGTCTAACTGAAAAGTAATTTTGACTCCTGCTTCAACACCCTCCGCATTCTTTGGAAGATCTACAAATGGATCCCCACCGGAACCAGAAAGATGGTCACCCAAGCCCTCGTAAGAGGCAGACTGGGCCACGGCAACATCCTCTGCGCAGGAACCACGGCCAAGCTCCAGAAAAGACTGCAACGCATATAGAATGCCTCTACACACCTCATCCTGGACATCACCCGCCAGAGCCACATCAGAGCCCACCTGAGAGACCTACACTGGCTCCACGTCAACAAGAGAATCTCGTTCAAGCTCCTCACCCATGCTCATAAAGCACTGCACAATACTGGACCAGAATACCTCAACAGACGACTCTCCTTCTACACCCCAACCCGCCAGCTTCGCTCCGCTGACCTTGCCCTCACCACGTTCCACACATCCACAGAACGACCGCCAGTGGCAGATCATTCTCCCACCTCACAGCCAAGACATGGAACATTCTTCCTATCCACCTGCGACAGACACAGGACCTGCTAACCTTCAGGAGACACCTCAAGACCTGACTGTTCGAGCGGTAGCAGCAACCCCCCCCACCCAGCGCCTTGAGATCCTCACGGGTGAGTAGTGCACTTTACAAATGCTATGATTGATTAATTGATAGGGGGTAAGTAGTTGACGGTTGCAGATAGTTGCCTTATTTACGAGGGTTTTGTATAGATTTCTCTGGATTTGACCATTCAAGGCAGCAAGATAGTATCTCTAATTATCAACTGACCATTCTAAAGAAATGTCTAATAGAGTAATGTTTTATTTATTCTAGGTGCTTCCTGTAAAAGACTATCAGTCCTGATGATGACCCATTATTGATTATTTCATATACTCTCGTCGAAACATCGACATTATTGATGTTAATTAATGTTGAGATCAATGGTGGCTTCTAGACACCTGTACTGAAGGGGTCCTTCTGAAGATCATTTATTGTTTTAACCACATTGTTGTATATACTGAATATATCACGTCAATCACTTTCACTGCGCTGTCACTTTAGGAGCACCTACAGCTGTTTTTAAGATTGAATTTTTTATTTTTCGAGTGACAATCATGAGAAATTGTTTATTGAACAAAATACATTAAATTATTAAAAACCTTATTAAATACAAAAAGGTTTCAATACACTTATTTGAGTTATTGCCGTAGACGTCAAGGTTTACACTTCCCCCTTGGGACCAATTGTTTCTGTTTCTTACTTAATTAGGCAGATTGCTCATCAACCCCCTGTGAATTGTGTTTTTTTATTTTTAGAAAATGACTAATTTTACAGGTTGGTTTGCAAAATTAGACTCCATTCACTAAGAGTTGTTGCACAATTTATGACTAAAGCAAATTAAATCTTAGGGCCAAAATTATGAAAGGTGGTGGTGCACTTAGTGCAGCACCACTTTTCTTGCACCGCTTAGCACCCCCCTAACACCACCATGTGTGCATCATATTTAGAATAGGTAGCACCAGGGCAGTAGTCAGGGGCACTAGGGTCATAATTTTTTACCCTAGTCCAGCATTTTGCAGGATTAGTGTCAAAAATTGACGGTAATCCTGCAAAGCACCCAGAGGCCCATTGAAAACAATGGGAGCCTCCCTTTAAAAATGCTGATAAAAATGACACAAAGAATCCATTTTTTTCGGCACCTCTAATGCCTAAATGCCCCTATTGCATAAATTATGCCTGGCACCGGCATAATGTGGCCCAAGGGGTTACAAAGTGGCGCAATGCATGCATTGCGCCACTTTGTAAATATGGTGCCGCGTTTTTGGCCTCCAATGCCACAAAAGCATAATGGCTCTGGAATGGCGCTATAGGCCCCCTTAAATCTAGGCCTTAGTACATCAAACCCTAAATTCTCTATGTCACCTTTGGCATGAGCATCACATTGACCTCAACCCTCCAGTGCATGCAACAGTGTCGATCAAAGGTTGCTATAGGGAGATGCACATGCATTTGCTTCCACAGTACCACTATTAGTCAGTTGGAAACTTGTTGGATAGGCATTAATCTGCAGTGAGAAGACGTGCACACGTGCATCTTTTGACCTGAGATCGAATTGTGGGAGGAGGGCTGGAAAATCCGAAAAAAGCCAAAAAAGATATATGGGTTCTCTGCTGCATCCCACCATAAAATTATCTGGCTGGATTTGCAGTGAAAGGAGGAAGATGCTAGTACGCTAGATGAAGCACGTGTGAAGTCAAAAAGAAAGAAAAGAAAAAAAAGACCGGCTTTCCTCGAGAAATCTCCTAACATACAGTTATCGCGTTGATTTGTAGTAAAAAATGCCATTCCGTGAGGCAGGCGAGTGATAGAGGTTGAACTGCACTGGGCAAAGTAATTTGCAAAAGCCCAAAGTAATCTTTTGCCCATGTTATTCCTCGGCTAGGATAAGCACCAACAGTTTCACGCTTTCCTTGGATCTGTGTACCTACGCTGCACCTAATTTGTCGCTAAAGAAAAAATAATCCGTCCGGGGTCTTCAAAACTAAAAGCGGCTTTTATCAATAACATTGAAACTGCAGGATAAACCTGCTTAGAAAGCAGGTGGATGCACTCCCCTTTCACAAAGTTTTATATTGTAACGAAAGCAGGAACAAGCATTGACTGATAGGTGGAAATTGATTTAGCGCAATGCACAACGCTAAATATCTTTCCCAAATCTAACCGAGTCTGCATTAGTCATTCCCTGTGCCTGGCATCTAGAAATCTGGATGTGATACACATTCAAATTGCTTTCAATTCGAGAGATTTTCTGGGTTTTTTTAAAGCTTGTTTACCGCAAGATCTTTTGAATCATGTAACTTTGAAAATTGAACATGATTGAATGCCGAAGATGGAACTCGTAGATTTTAAGGGGGCCTGGAAGAAATAGAAAAAAATCCTCTTACCAGCAATTGGCCCTCAAATCCACTTTATAACATATTGAAAAGGATATGGAAAACGTGAAGGAGGGCAAGCAGATTTCTTAAAAAAACACGAACACAATATGCCCAGGGACATTTCTTTACCCACATCTGGACTAAAGAACTGGTTTACGTAGGAGAGCTTTATGACAAGTGAACTGTGCAAAACCATCCTGGCAGGCTGAGGGGGAGAGTGGCCAACAATGATTATGCCAATGCAGTGCTTGTCAATTGTATTAAATCACAGTTTAATCAAGTTGGTCCTCTCGGTGCTGAGGTCTGCTGAGAGTGAGAAGATGAGCTGGATGTTGCTGGCATAGGATATGATGTTGAGATCTTGGGTTCTGAAGTTAAATTCCCTAAAACTACTTCCCAAGTCCCTATTGGTCAAGGGATCATATGTTCACACTGTGTCCAATAAAACTAAAACTTCAAATCTATGAATTCTACCACTACTCCATTCACATGTCGCTGATTGGCTTCTCTTGTGATGTCCTCATTATCCGACTCATCAGGTAACAATATTGTTGCAGCTTATACTCCAGTCAGTGTCTCCATTGTTCTCCTCCCGAGAAAGTCAGTCTCACACATATTACATTCATAATGTTACATTTAGCAAGAACAGCATCTTCTAGCAGTCGGTTCTCATGAGAAAAGACTTTTAGCTACGAGCACATTTAGACAGTACAGTGGAAAATCACAGTTTAATTCTTTGAACAGCCATTTTATTAAACATTAAGAAATACAGCTTGACATGAGGCCGTGCAACTAGGCCAAGACCTCCGCTAAGTTAAGGCCTACAATTAAGCTAATACATAATGCATAACCCTTAATATGACATATTACTACACTAATCAAACATATGCTCAACATTTCATAAATAATAAGCCATTAATAAGTACATTTCGTGAACATTGGAGGCTACTCATCGAGATCACATTTTTAAAGGCGTGCATTATTTTTCTATGTTATTACATTTTCTACTCAAATCCATTATTCATAATAAATGGATACTCATTAATATTTTTATTAAAACACCTGCGCTAGCAACTTTCAGGCCCTCTTCTAAAGGTTTAGGACTGAGCTGGCACCACTTTGAGGGCAATATTTACAGCAAGTCAAGTCCAAGTGTTGGGTTCAAGATGGTTGGGGCCTTTTCTGTCTCGGAGGCTCTGATCAAGAGGCCAGCCAACTAGCCCGTGGTGTCACTCTGGCGGTCTTAGGTTCAAGATGTAGGTCCAGTTCTTTTCCTCAGACAACAGGGCAGCAGGGTAGCAGTCCATCTTTCAGAGCAGCCCGGCAGTTCTTCTGTGTTCTCTGCAGGTCCAGAAGTGTACTGAAGAGTTGGGTCTGAGGCTCCTGTATTTATAACTGGTCAAAGCTTTGAAGTAGAAGGTTCTGGAGGTTACTACCCACAGAGGTGTTTGGAATTTCCTGCCTAGCCCTAGTGTGTCTGGGGCCACAAAAGATCAGTATCAAACACTATGTTTGTGGGCCCAGGCAGAACCTTTATAATATGTAAGTGTGGTAGGTGAAAGCTCCCCCCCTCATCAAGTCAGAGATGGCCTATCCTGCCAACACCTCTGGCCCTTTGTTTCACTGCCAATACTGAGCAATATACAAAGACTGACTGCCAGCTACATTTAGTCATGTGACACAGGATACAAGCTGCAGACTCCAAATCGGTGGAACAAGAAAATGCCAACTTTATAAAAGTGGTATTTACAGAAATGTGACCTAAATTCAGATTTTACCATTAAAGAGGGCTTTAATTACAATTTTGTAGACACTAAACTTGCCATACCTACCTACTCCCAATTAAAAGGTATCTTCTATTAAATGTAATAAGTTAACCCAAGGTTATCCAATGAAAGAGGTAGGCTTTGCAGTAGTGAAAACCAAATGTAAGAGTTTTTCACTACAAGGACATGTAAAAGTTAAAAGTGCACATCCGTATTTTGAATACACTGCACCCTGGCATAAGGACTGTGTAGGTCCCACCCTTGGGGTGACTCACATGTATTAAAGAGGAAACATGGCAGGCCTGAGACATGTTTAAAGGGCTACATAGGTAAGTGGAACAATCTGTGCTGCAGACCCACTAGTAGCATTTAATTTACAGGGCCTGAGTACATGTAGTACCACTTTAGTAGGGACTTACGAGTAAATTAAATGTTCCAAATGGATGTAAGCCAATTCTACCACATTTAAAGAAGTGAGCACATGTACATTAGCACTAGTTAGCACTGGTAAATTGCACAGAGTCCAAAGGTAACAAAAACAAGGTCATCAAAAATGTAGGAGTAAGGGAAAACGTTTGGTGGAAGACCACCATAAGGCTGGCATTCCTAACAGTTGCTATAGTTCTTTCCACTGCCTCATGTATGCTGTGTATTTTATTGTTTCCTTTGTTTAATTTTATTGCTCTCAAAATGATATACACATCCACATCTTTTCCAAGGCCATGTTTCAGAACAATTCCTTAAGCAGCAGTGGTGCCCGCTGCTCCTCTGACATTTAAACTAGATTGCTCAGAGAGATTTCTCATTACAGTTGAGGCTGCTTCTATTCCCCTGGCAGAATTCAAACTCATTTTCAACACACAGAATAATTTGAAGTTTTTGACACTTGGGCCATTGTTGCACACCTCTCAGGAAACCCCACAAGAATTCAGGACTTGTAAACCTCTCAAAATAGTAAACTCTGTAATTAACTGAAGTTTAATCAAGCATCAATCCAGCTCAGTCCAAATTAAATGTAATGATGCAATTAATAAGACTTCATTGTCCAATCTAGTCTGATCAATGGCTTATCTTAACACTTCAAGAGAGGAGGGCTGGAAGGGACACTAATGTGATGAAGGGAGGCAGCTGCAAAGAATGGTTTACACAGTACTGAAATTGTAAACATAAATAAATAAATCAATAAGAGAAGGGTCTCAACGTTTTTCTTAGGAGCTTGCTGCTGGTCTTGCAAATGTTGAAGTAGCTAAATACAAAGGCTGCCTAGTTTTAATTCTACCTCAAGCCTTTCTTTCTTACACATCTCACTCTTACTAGCTCTTTTTCAGCCATACTTCCTACCTTTGTTACTATTTTCATTCGCTTTGTCCTTTCTCCCTTTTCTGCATTTCTTTCTCTTACTCTGTGTTAGTGCCTGATAATGAAAAATAAATCTCAGAAGAGCATTGAAAAAGCCAGTAAATCGTGCCTTTGGGAACTGTTGCCTTTGCCAGTGCTTCTTGGTGATGTTGCACTACCTTGATAAAATGCAAAATGTTTTTTTGTGTTATTGTACAGCATTTGAAAAAAAAATTAAAAAATGCATCATGAGGTAACGCGCATTATGACTTAAGGCCCTCATCATAACCCGCTATTGTGGCGGTAGTACCACCAACAGGCTGGCGGTACTGCCTGCCTTATTTTGACTGTGGCGCTTCTGCCACGGTAATACCGCCGGGACCGGCGGTATGCCGCCATTGCGGTCCGGGCAGTCATAATCCGCCAGCGCAGCGCTGCAAGAAGCACTGCCCTGGGGATTTTGACTCCCCTTACAGCCAGCCTGTCCATGGCAGTAGACACCACCATGGAAAGGCTGGCAGTAAGGGGACTGAGGGTGCCCCGTGGGGCCCCTAGAGGGGCCCCCATTCACAGCCCCATCGCGCATTGTGCGACGGGTGCTACTGCACCCGCTGCACATCAACATTGCTGCCAGCTCAATTACGAGCCGGCAGCAATGTTGATGTGACTTTTCTGCTGGACCAGCGGACGGTAACACTCTTACCATCTGCTGGCCCAGCGGAAAAGTCGAAATAGGGAGCCAGAACTACCACCAGCACTGGCGGTATTCTGGCACCCGCAGCCTCAGCAGTCTTCTCAGAAGACAGCCGAGGTTGTAATGAGGGCCTCAGTGTCATAATGCTCTTGGTGCCCTCGTAATTCAGGAGGTGCGCACATGCATCAATACATAGTTGCATGCCTACTGAATGACACGTGCAACATTTTATTTATTTTTTTACTGATCCAGGATGGGGAACTCGACTTGGTACAGTAAATAAAACAACACATTTTCAATTGTTCTAAAGCACATTTTAGCACATGGTGCAGCCTGGCAGAAAATGACAGCTGTCAGGCCCATCAAGAAATTATTAAAAGGTAAAAATTTAGAACCACGAGGGGTAGGCAAGGAACAGAGTAGGAGGTGGGGTACCACTAGGAGCGGGCAGGGAACTTAAAATGAAAATAAAGCAGAGTGCGTGGAGAAGGGATAACATTGGGAAAAAGCAGCAGAGGAAGTAGAAAGCAACATGGTGCACAGGAGGGGAGATTCGATCGGGGAGAAGCAAATGATAGAGAGCAGAATGTGGGGCAAAGAGCAACATGGAGTGTGGGAGGGTGGGTATTTGGAGAGCTGGAAAACACATGCACTGCGTTGGATTGCTAAAGAAATAGAAAAACGTACTTCCCCAAAAGTGATCAGTGAAAGAATATAGTTCAGCGAGTCAAATGCATGGTAAAGAAGTATGCTCCAGGGGAGAGAAAAACACAAGAAGAGGAAGGAATCCACTGAATAAAAAGCAAGAAAATACGAATGACAATAAAGCCAACCACTGGAAGTAATGGCTGGGCTCTAAGACTAATGTAGGTTTTGTGGATAATTCACAAATATTTTTTCTCAACCAGAAATGTCTGGTAGCGCCCTGCCTGCAAGGATGCAGGGTCTCCGCTGACTCTGCATCCTTGCAGGCAGGTCGTTTCCTCTTCACCACTGCTCCGGTAAGTGCTGCCATTGTTTTGGGCTTGTTTGGGCTTGTTTGGGCTTCTTGGCTTCTCCTCCCCCAGCTGCTTCCCCGCGGCCCCGCCCCCTCCCTCCTCCTCGGAGCTCTTCCCGCTCCTGACTCCTGCTGCCCCGCCCCCGCACTCCCATTGGAGGTTCCCTCCCTCCTCCCAGCTGCCACTCCCTCCCACCTCCCCTCTTATGCTGGCCGCAGCGCGAGGTTAGAAGCAACCTCTGACCCTGCATCCTTGCAGGCAGGTCGCTTCCTCCTCACCACTGCTCCGGTAAGTTCTGCCATTGTTTTGGGCTTGTCTGGGCTTGTTTGGGCTTGTTTGGGCTTCTTGGCTTCTGCTCCCACAGAAGGTTCACGCTGCTGCTTCCCCGCGGCCCCGCCCCCTACCTCCTCCTCAGAGCTCTTCCCGCTCCTGACTCCTGCTGCCCCCGCACTCCCATAGGAAGTTTCCCTCTCTCCTCCCAGCTGCCACTCCCTCCCACCTCCCCTCTTATGCCGGCCGCAGCGCGAGGTTAGAAGCGACCTCTGACCCTGCATCCTTGCAGGCAGGTCGCTTCCTCCTCACCACTGCTCCGGTAAGTGCTGCCATTGTTTTGGGCTTGTCTGGGCTTGTTTGGGCGTGTTTGGGCTTGTTTGGGCTTCTTGGCTTCTCCTCCCCCGGAAGGTGGCGCCGCTGCTTCCCCGCGGCCCCGCCCCCCTCCCTCTTCCTCGGAGCTCTTCCCGCTCCTGCTGCCCCTGCACTCCCATTGGAGGTTTCCCTCCCTCCTCCCAGCTGCCACTCCCTTCCACCTCCCCTCTTATGCCGGCCGCAGCGTGAGGTTAGAAGCGACCCCTGACCATGCATCCTTGGAGGCAGGTCGCTTCCTCCTCACCACTGCTCCGGTAAGTGCTGCCATTGTTTTGGGCTTGTCTGGGCTTGTCTGGGATTGTTTGGGCTTGTTTGGGCTTCTTGGCTTCTCCTCCCCCGGAAGGTTCGTGCTGCTGCTTCCCCGCGGGCCGCCCCCCTCCCTCCTCCTCGGAGCTCTTCCCGCTCCTGACTCCTGCTGCCCTGCACTCCCATTGGAGGTTTCCCTCCCTCCTCCCAGCTGCCACTCCCTCCCACCTCCCCTCTTATGCCGGCCGCAGCGCGGGCACGCCGCTGGCGTGCCAAAGGCAAGCCTGTCTGCGCCCGTCCGCGCCAAGACCGCGCCGAGCTCCAGACCCCCTGGCCAATACGCCTCACGCACCACCGAACACCTTTACACCGCCAACGAACTCCACGCCCTTAATCAAGGACGCTCCTCCATCTGCTTCCAGTCCACACCGACGCGCACCAAAGGACCATTCTCCTGCAAAGCCTGCAACTTCACCTGCAACCTAACCTCCAAACTCCAAATCAAAACAGACAACCGCCTAAGATGCATCCTACTTAACACCCGCTCCGTCCACAAACATGTAATTGAACTCTGGCCTAAGGGAACCTACCCTAGCCTGAACTGACCTGACAAGACCTGGCTTGACATAACCCATTCTAACCTGTCCTCACAGATCGATACCCCCTGTTAATTTTAGATCCAGGAGTTAGCATGGTGGCTTTCATTTCCAGTAAATAGTCAGATCTAGTTCTCGCTGCCCAGCATGGATCTCTGAATGAGTTTCAGAGCACCCCTCCTCCTTCCTCGGGGCTCCTGTAGATCATCAGCTGGTGTTCTTTATAGGCATTTTATGGGTCCCTCCAGTGTATTTCCCACAGATTACATCTGGACCGCTACACGGCAGCACTAGCATTAACTCGCTGCTAAATCAGCTGTGAGACCTCTGAAGGCGGCGTGCACCCCCAAAACTCCCTTCTGCGCTTGAATCAATCTTACTATTAGCTGACACCGACCCGATAAGTCTGTTTTTGAATGCGCTTTTGTAGCTTTTTACGCTGCTGAAGTCTGAGAGCACGAGAATATTTTTGCAGGATTCAGTCGTGATTGAGTCAGGTGAGAGCTATAATTTACATTACTAAGGAAAAAAAAACATTGGCAAGTTTTAATGACGATGTCAGAGTAGGCGACCTCTCTATTCTATTATGTTTAAACGGCGGTTACTTTAGGTGGCCATATCTGCATTTCTTTAATTTACGCCTTCTGTTTTTCAGTACATAGGTACAGGTTATTCCGGAGTCAGTCATGCACGGGCACTCCAACCTAAATATGACATAATTATGAAGTGGAGTTGGCAGCATGTATGAAAAACAGATTTTTTTACAGTAACAAATAGAGCAGTACCCCATACAAAATGCAAGTAACCGAGAAAAAATGTTTGCAACATATTATGGACGAATGCATTTAGTGGTTTATTGCACAATACTGAGGTGGCCACTGTTGGAGTTGAACAGTATAGTCCGCTCTCGCGGCAGATGCGGTCCCCGCCCTCTGGAGATGCTCGCAGCCAGGTGGTCAAGCTAAAAGACCGGACTCCTAGCCCGTTGTGCTTTCGAGCCCCCTTTCTCGGTGCCTCGATGACGTCACAGCCTCGCGGGAAAACGGCGCTGGTGACTTCCTGCTAAGTGCAGCAGGAGCCCTTACATGCTTTACAAGAGTTTACATTACACCTCACAAGTCTCAACCAATTGAGCTACTCTAGGATTTACTTTTACGGAGCCTGGATGACCTCAATTTTCAACCTTGCAATGATTGGAAATAAAATAAAATACCTTTTGAAATAAAGCGTAAGGAGTAACTCTATAATTTAGTGGTAATTTTAAGTTAGAGGACAAGTTCTGTCACAAATCAGCAGAATTTCGTTGTCACCACTTCATCTAGAAATGTGGAAACTGCTAAGTTTGGGAAAGCTGCGCTACAGTCGTCTCCGCCACAGGCCATCCACCAAATGACTGAAGGGTCATCGTGACAGAAACCTTGCCATATGTGGGGTGGGCCTTGTGATGCATACCTTTCAGACCGGGGCAGCTCTGCAGGGGATCTTGGAAAAGGGCGATAAAACCAATAGCCACAGGCACGTGGGAAAACGCCCCTATGCAAGCTCAGTGCATTGGTGCCTGAAATAGAAACAGCGTTTGCAATGCACTGGGTCTCGCATTTTCTCTAGTTAGAGCTGTTAGCATTCTAAAGTCCTAACTGGATTTTTCTTGCCACATAAACTGATAATGAAAAGTAAAACAGTATGACACATGTGAGCGGATGGTCGCCATGATCAAGAAGGAGACACAGAAAAGGAAACAGAAGTTCGCTTACAGTGAAACATATCGGCAAAAGTATAATTATCCTTGTAACCAGCAAAAGTAGCATTATCTATGTAACAGGGTCGATGTCATGCAAAGTGCACAGCTACTGCCCAGCAAGATCGCGCTGTGTAGGAAATAAAAAGAAATAGTGCAGAAGCCATTCGGAAAACATGGAGCCTTCTATGTTTTCAGTAGTTTATGGGTGTGCTTGAGGAGGGCCAAACACCAGAAAAGGCATGATGTATGCATGCCTTTCACTAACGAATTCAAGCTGATTTTAAAAGGAAAGCCCACGACCCTACCAAACTCATAGGTGTGGTTAAAAGCCCACAGAGAGATTACAACAGGGGCCAGAGCGCTTTCGTGCTCAACCCTAAAACCATGGGGACCAGCTGGAATTTCGCCTTTTGATGAAAATGCTTCAGCCTCATCGATTGGAACATTTTTGCCCAAAAAAGTTCCTTCTAGATATTGGAGATGGGTGCCCACCAGACATCAAAAATCACTACCAGCTACACCCATCTCAATGCATTCACTTGAAAACAATGACATATCATACAATTACCATGCAAACTACAACTAAACAATTTAATTTATTTCAAATATACACATATATTTATATATATCAATATTCCTATATATAAATATACAATCATGCATATCTATGTAAATATATATTTCTTAACTCTACCTCTTAATATGCCCTTCTCTGAACCCTAAATCCCTCCTACTGCCCATTAAAGTTACTCTTTCATGACCCCTGAACAAAATCCCTCACCATTCCTTAACGGTATCCTTACCTGAACCCTAAAAAAACCTTACTACCTCTTAACTCTACACATACATGACCCCTACTTTTTTATTAACGCTTAACACTGCTCTTCCGTGAACCCTAAAAACTCATTACTACCTCTTAATGCTGTCCATCCCTAACCCTAAATACCCCTCATTTCCTCTTAAGCTACCCATCCCTGAAACCTAAAAAAAACTTACTACGCTTAACACTACCCTAACCTCAACCCTTAGAACCATTTACTACCATTTATGTCACCCATCCCTGAACCTTAAAACCCCTTAGTGTCCATTAACACTACCCATCCTTGAACCTTAGAAACCCTATACTACTTTTTACAGCTATCCTTACCTGAACCCTAAAACCCCCAGCTTACTTTTGGCATTACCCTTGGCTGAATCCGCTCCAACCACCCTTTAATGCTACCACTTCATGAACTCTTTATTTCGCTTATGTCCCGTTGAAGATGAGCTTCCCTGAACCCTACAAACCCCTAAATGTCTCTTACCACTATACATCGCTGAACCCTAAAAAAAAGCCTTGCTATCCTTGAAGCTGATCTTCCCTAAACTCTAAAAAACCCTTATTATTTCTCAATGCTACCCATCCCGAACCCTAAAAGTCCCTTACTGCCCCATGATGCTTCCCATCCAGAACCCTAAATAACATTACTAACCCTTAATGCTACACTTCACTGAACCCTAAAAACTTGTTATTACTTTAAACCCTGATGCATTGCAAATGTAACATACTTTTTTGTAGCTTACCCCGTTGTAGTGGTAACTGTGCTGGTGAAACTTTGTTGTAATTGTGATGCATTCTACTTGATGCACTGTAATGGTGTCAAATCAGTGTTATGGAGGCTAAGGCATGCCATCATTGTGCAGGACCACCTGCTGACTCGAGAGAAGCCAGCTGATTTGCTCGGATCATTTCAGCAAGGATGTTCTTGCCAAAAGTTAAATGTCTCCAAAGCAGGGGTGTTTTCCTGAAATAGGACACAAAATTATCAATGACGGTCAGGCTGTTCCACTGGGTCACAGGGGCCTCTCATGACAGTCAAATAAATAAAAATATATATGTTAGAAGGCACACCTTAGAAAAGGAGAGGCTCCTGAAATATTTACCTGACATTCCTGTTAAAGATGAACTGTCTGGTCATAATTCCCCCACCGCAGAACCAGCATGGGCGTTGCCTTCGGAAACCTATAGGTTCTCCCTTCACTAAACTGGGAACTGTAATGTTGACAGGGTGGGAGCCTTACCGAGTTTCCCATTTGCAGCAGGCTTTCCCTTTCACCAGACTCAAGATGACCCACTTAATCTCTGAAACCTTGGAATAAATGTTTAACAATGGCCCGACAATGTCTTTGGGAAGATTAGATGATTAAATGCTTCAATATTCTTTTAAGTGCTAAAAAGGTTATTAAAGTTTTTGTAAAGAGAATGGGATCAAGGAACAGGTCGATGGTCAATTGACTTGTTGGTTTACAGATTGAACTTTGGTCTGATGGAACCAATTACCGTAGAACTTTGAAGAATTCTCACTTCACCTAACTAGTCAATCATTACAAGTGGTGTCTGGGGCTATTTTCATGGGTTTCAGTTTCAGTTAACTCAAAGGAATGCATTGGTTGAATAAATATGAGGAGGGACTGCCAAATCTCATTCTACGATAGGTGACTGCTTTTACTGGATGGTAAATTTTCATCATTGTTTTTCAAAAATATGATTTCTGGAACAAAACTCTTTCAAGTCAGAGTTGGTTGCAAGCAGCATCCAGAGAGAGATCCATGACCTGAGATCAACTTGGCAGGTGTTCAATGTGAAAATCTTTGTGAGTTAAGGTACATGTACTCACTGTGGTCAGCACAGCGGAAGGTTGAAGGACATATGGCCCTCAATGGAGCACATTTTTCCCAGTTCATTCTTTTAGACGTTATGAGCTACGCGTCTACAGACATATGGACTTACAATTTAACTGCTGTTTACTCAGCCTAGTTTAATGGGATCCTTTATGGGACATGTTTAACTGTTGTACAGATTTCATAGAGTACCATTCAATGGCCATATCTGCCACAATACGTTTCCCTGCATATGGTAAGGTACAATATCTAGTTGTGGCTGTGGTCTATATGCATTGATAAGAGTTAATAACTCTGAGCTTTTAGAGATTCTGTTGCTGGACTCTGACACATCTCTATAGGCCACATGTGATTTTTTTATTTTTCTCAGCTAGATGAACTAGACCAGGTCTCCATTTAGACCCCTGTTTGTCTTTTATTTCTTCTCGTCTTGCTTCCACCCTTAACTCTTGCTTAACAGAACTGCTTAATAGATTTCACAGGGAGGCTGAGTATCTCTTGGACTGGAAGCATGTCTTGGTACTGCATTTGTTGAAAAAAACAACGCTGATCTGGCAAATGTGGTGAAGTATTGTCCTATCTCCCTTCTTCCTTACCCTGCAAAGGTTCTGGAAAAATTAATTAATTTTCAATTTACTTTTTATTTGAAGGACACCAGTTTGCTGGACTTCTCTTAAACTGGATTCAGGGCCAATAACTGTAAGGGATCTGCCTCATGTCTGCCACTTTTGATAGTGTCTCCCAACACCAATTATTGCAAAGACTGCATGAGATTGTACTTTGAAGTGGTTTGGCTCCTTTTTTTGAGCAATCTGTTCAGCTACTTTCCTTCAAGTCGAAGCCTGTGGTGGTCGACTGCAGCATTCCCCAGAACTCATCCATGAGTTCTACACTCTTTAATATCTGTTTGACTCCCTAGGTTGGGATTGTCAGAGCATGGGGATTTTATATTACTTCATACACCAATGAAGCAAAAAGGGAGAATTTTGTGAAATGTCTGACAGAAGTAGCAGGCTGGATGCAGTCTCTTTGTCTAAACCTCATTGGGAAGAAAATAGGGATCTTACTATTTGTTATGGCTGTAGACACGTGGCGCTTCGAGCTAATTGCACACACAGACACGATGCATTGCTGCCACACTCGGAACTGCGTCACCGCAGTTCCGTCCTTTATTTATACACTTGTGCTCCGTGCCCCTCCCGGACACGTTGAGCACGTTAACATGATACAGAGAGCCCGTATGGCTCTCAGTTCCTCTTTACATCTCCCCCATGTTTCACTCCACATGGAGAGGGCTTAATCAAAGGAACCTAAACAAACACTAACCTTTGTAGTACGACACACTTTTAAATGAAAAGATTAAACTAACTCGTTCTCGTTATTAACACATTTTTGACAATACCCCCACTATGTTTCTAGGCACCCAGATCATTAATGTCACTCACAGAGTCCCTTTTACATGGCCGGGGTTGTGGTACACTGTTCCCAACATTTCTTCTCTTCATGCAGGGCATTTACGCTTGAGCAAATTGTTCACCAAACAAAATCTTTTAGATGACTACTCGGCACAGGATTAGGGCGTAAGTTATATCTTCCCCTTCTGGTGTTACCGCTTCCATGTTCCCGTACCGAACCAGGTTCCACCGGGTCAGTCCCAGTAGGCTCCGGGTCATTCTTCCTCTCTTCACCCAGAATAGGTGACTCCTCAAAGATGTCCTCCATCTCCTCACTTCCACTGGTCAACTCTCGTAGACCAGCCCTTTTGAAATGTGATATGTTTCTCGTGACTCTTTGCCTCCCTCGGGCTGCTGTTATCATGGATCCCTTAATGCCGATCACTTCCCACACCTCAGGCTCAAAAGGCGTTCGGAACTTCCCTCCTCCGCACCTACATTTCACCACCACTCGATCTCCTTCTTGGAAACCCCTATACTTGGATCGTCGTTGGCTACTCGCCCTTTGGTTGGTAGCTCTTCGCTTGTTTTGAGTAGCTTTTATATCCAATGCTGGAGGTTTCCATTTAGGGTAAGCAGGAATGCAGTCGCGTGGAGACACCTTGAACATCAATGATGAGGGAGCACAACCAGTCGTACTATGTGGTGTTTGACGGTAACCACTTAGAAATTGATAAAGACATTGTTCACTGTTCTCATGTTTCTCCACTCTAATCCTAAGAGCCCTATTCAGAGTTCGCATGAACCTTTCTACGTCTCCATTGGCTTGGGGCCAATAGGGCATTATCTTACGATGACGAATCGCCAGTCCCTCGAGATAGGACTGAAACTCTTGTCCATGAAAAGGGGGACCATTATCCGTTCGGATTTCATCAGGCAGACCAAACAACGCAAAAGTCTTTTGTAGAACGGGCCTTATATTTTCAAACGACGTCGACGCCACCACATCCACCACTGGGAATTTGGTATACGAGTCAATTAACACTACCGTCAGTCTTCCATCTGGGAAACTCCCAAAGTCCATGCTTACTTTAGCCCACGGTTTCAGAGTGGCCGGTTCAGTTATTACTGGGCAAGTCGGAGGTTCTATAGACGTGATGACACACGAATGGCATTTCCCTACCATCTCATCCACCTGCGTATCCATTCCTGGAAACCAGACTTTAGCTCGTAACCTCGCTTTTGTTTTGGCAGCCCCTTGATGTCCTTGATGAGCCAACTCGATGACCCTTGACCAGAGACACTGTGGAAGCACAATTCGTCGTCCTCTTAGAATTAACCCATCACCATCCATAGACAGCTCATCTCGCACCCTCCAGATGCTCTGCATAGCCACCTTTTGCACAGGGCATGACACCTGGGTCTTCTCTAGAAAACTCTTCCATTGTTTGCAACCTAAGGCCTCTTTGACGGCATTCAACAGCACATCGTCCTGTGTGGCACTCACAATATCAGTCACGAGAAGAGCATTTGGACAAGCCGACTGTACCACCATGCTCACAAAAACTTCTGTATTTTCTTCTTCTTGTTTCTGGCGACCATCAACACTATCAGGAGACGGATGTCGAGACAGATAATCCGCCGGATTATTAGCACCAGGCCGATACACTACTGTGAATCTATACGGCTGAAGCAAAACTGTCCACCGCTCTATTCTCGGAGGTGCAAGACGCGGAGTACCCATAAACAACGGGACAAGAGGCTTGTGATCGGTTACTACTGTAAACTCGTGTCCATACAAATACAGATGAAAATGGCGGCATGCCCATCGAATTGCTAGCGCCTCCCTCTCAATCTGAGCATATCGGGTTTCCACCGCCGACAATGCCCGGCTGGCGTATGCAACGGGGATCCACTCCTGATGTCGCTGTTCCTGTAAGAGCACAGCTCCCAGCCCAACGGGACTCGCGTCAACTACCACTTCCGTTTTCCTACTCGGGTCAAAATATGCCATCGTTGCTTTATCTAGTAAGGCATTTTTAATCTCTATAAAGGCCTGCTGAGCACTGGAAGTCCATTCCCACCGGTGTTGCCCTTTCGTGAGCTGTCTCAGCGGTTCAGACATGGTGGCAAGTTGGGGTATGAACCTTCCACAATAAGTAGCCATTCCCAGAAAGCTACGAACTTCTGTTGGGTTCAGCGGAACAGGGGCTTGACGGATAGCTTCAGCCTTCCTGGGATCCATTTGCAAACCTTCTTTAGAAAATACGTACCCAAAGAACTCTACTGAGTTTTGAAAGAAAGCACATTTCTTCTTATGAAGTGTTAGTCCTGCCCCAGCCAATCTTTTCAATGTCGCTCTCAGATGACGATGGTGTTCTTCCCTAGTTTTAGAGTATATCAGAATGTCATCACTCAAGTTAATCACTCCTGGTAATCCGGACAGCGTTTCTCGAATTGCATTCTGAAACACTTCAGCGGCTGATGACACTCCAAAACTTAATCGTTTATACCTTCGCAACCCTACATGCGTCGAGAAAGTAGTAATGTTCCGACTTTCCGGCTCTAGCTCTAGCTGATGGTAACCGGCATTCAGATCTAATTTGGAGAACCATTGGGCTCCGTTCAAATCGGCAATAATATCGTCCATAGTAGGGGTGATATGTCGCTCTCTCTTGATAGCCTTATTAGGCAAGCGCATGTCTACACACAGACGGATCGCCCCCGGCTGTTTGGGTTTCGGCGCTATCACCAACGGTGACACCCATGGTGTCGGCCCATCCACCTTTTCAATGACTCCTTGTTCCTCCAAGGACAACAGCTCTTTCTCAACACTCGGGCGAAGATGAAACGGCACTCGACGATGTCGCAAAGCCACAGGGACTACATTGGGATCTATGTGCAACTTGATGCACCTTCCTTTCAAACGACCCAGACCTTCGAACAACTGCGGAAACTCCTGGAGAAGGCACTCCACTTGATTATCATATACCTGACGCGCAAAGAACACCAACTCCAAATCTTCGGCCGTGTGACATCCAAGCAACGTGCCACGATCTCCAGCTACCACATAAAATTTCGCCTCAGTCAATCTGTTTCCACTACTCACAGCCACTTCTACCGTTCCTTTAAGGGGGAGCGGATCTTTACCCCCATAATTGTATATTTTAGTTGCTGTCATGGTAAGTGGCGGGGCAGGTACCAGCTTTTTGAAGAGGGTTTCATCCATGACATTGACAGACGCTCCCGTATCAATGAGTACCGACACCAGCGTGCCATTGACATGTACCTCACTCATGGGTGGGGGTCTCCTTTTCCCCGGCTTTCCCCCCGTAAAAGATATTACAAAAATGTCTTCTTCGTCGTCCTCTTCACCAACTGGACCACTCGCCATCGTTAGATCCCTTGCATCCTCCTCACTTTTCGATACAGCCCGGACATTCGTGTCCCTTCCTTTCGGTTCTCCGGGCTTGTTCCTCCTGGATCTGCACACCTTCGCAAAATGATTAGCTTTCCCGCAGCGATTGCACGACTGACCTTTGGCTGGACACCCCGCATTCTGTCGATGTTCATAACCACAACTCCCGCAAACTCTCTCACCGGGTCTGCTGGGGTTCAACTTGCGAGGTGTGGCCGGACGTGTCTGGATAGCCTCTACTTGTTCCTCCTTGACTTGAACAGCACGAGTCGAAGAAGCAGCAGCCAACGACTGACCTCTCACCGCCGCCATCGCATCAGCTCGCACTGCCGACAACTCATGTGACCTCGCTAAAATCAGAATATCGTCAAGGGACATGCCCTGTTGCCGAAGGATAAGCTTTCTCAACGCATTAGACCGACATCCTTGAATAATCTGCGCTCGGATTTCTTCTTGCTGGTTCAGACCCGTGCACGAACTCGCTAGTTTCCTCAATCGGGCGTAAAACATATCCATAGACTCTACTTCAGTCTGTTGCGCCTGTCTCAGTTTGAACCTTTCATAATCTGAGTTAAGTTGAGGATCAAAATATCTATTCAACGCCGTCACTGCTGCAGGAAAGTCCGACCTGTCACCTGTATCCGGCAACGAATCAAACAACTCTTGTAACTCATCTCCCCCCATCAACAGCATCACCGACCTGCGCACAGCTCCATCCATTTCTCTGGTAGCGCAAAAATAGTTTTCTAAGCGATTTATCCACAGACGCCACCTGGGCGCAGCAGTGGCCGGGTCAACCAATTGACTAAACGGTGGCAACGAAGTAATCGAGGAGTGAACATTATTATTTAATTGTGCTGGGAGTTGTGGATTCCCTGGTGGTTGAGGAGGATTGGCATTGCCCACATTATCTGGTGGTGGGGCACTCATTTTCACACCTCCTTTTAGTCAACTGTGCTGCAAAAATCAATGATGTCCCTCTGTTCCTTTATTTATCAACTCTCTTTTTTTTTCTTCCTTGCACTCTATTCAGCCCTTTTCTTTTTTTTTTTTATTTAGTCCGTTTTTTTTTTCTTACAAACCGACGTCCGTGTCCGTGTTTTTTTTTTTTTATTTGTTATTCTCTTTCTTTTATTTTCTTCCTTGCACTCTATTCAGCCCTTTTCTTTTTTTTTTTATTTAGTCCGTTTTTTTTTTTCTTACAAACCGACGTCCGTGTCCGTGTCAGCTGTTCTCTCAGCTGAGACGCTGTTATTTGCAGCGCTCAGCTGAGAAGACACATCTCCTCGTCGGCGCTGCTCAGCCCAGGCCAGACGCGCCTGCGAGCAGCGCGTTCTCAGCGCTCAAGCTGCCCCAAGTGGCAGTCTGCTCAAGGCGGGGCCGGGACCGGGCTATCCCTTTCTGCCTGCCGCGACTGGGAAGCGGCACGGCAGAGATCTCGTTGCCTGGGGCGGGGCACGCTGCCAGGGCCGGGCTTTTTTTTTTCTTCAGTCTCCCAGATTGGGAGACCGCGGGGCACGTGACGGTCTTCCCCGGGACGGGGCGTGCCGCCGGCTCACCTTCTCGTGATTTCCCCGACCGGGAAATTCACGCCTCACCGCCTTTCACTAGCAGGCCCTCGACGGCTTCCCGACCAGGTACCTCCCGGGGCCATTTATTTCGCTTGTTTTCTTGACGGCTGGCTCCACCATGCGCGCTCCTTCACGCCACCATCACTTTCCCACTAGTCTTTTTTTCGGATCCCACTCGTCGCCATTGTAGACACGTGGCGCTTCGAGCTAATTGCACACACAGACACGATGCATTGCTGCCACACTCGGAACTGCGTCACCGCAGTTCCGTCCTTTATTTATACACTTGTGCTCCGTGCCCCTCCCGGACACGTTGAGCACGTTAACATGATACAGAGAGCCCGTATGGCTCTCAGTTCCTCTTTACAATGGCTAATACTATTTAAGATAACATGTGGCGCCCCACCTTGTAGGGCCCCGTCCACAGCTAAGGACCTAGGCTTTTTGTATGATTAGTCCCTTTCTATGAAAGACCAGGTTAATACCATGTGCAGGAGTTATTTTGGCACCATGTGTTCACTTTACAGAATTTTTACATTAGATCCCAAATTATTTCTGTAAAACTATTATAATATATTATAAATCAGCTGGATTATTGTAATTCTTTATATGTAGGGATGGCTGACTATCTCTTCACTCGTGCAAAACATCCAATGTATGGCTGCATAAATGTATTATGATCATCCTGCTAGGACCACCAAATCAGCGGGAGTTCACTGGCTGCTCAAACGAAAGAGAGCTGTTTTCAAACTGCACTGCCATGTGCATCGGGTAGTCTATTCTACTGGTTCCACTGCTCCAAGAATTAAAGTATTTTTTATAAGCCTTTTAGAACACTGAGGTCAGCCAAAAAGGCCATCATTTTACAGAGACGCGTAGGTAAGATTCGCATGGGTGGGCGCTTCATTTCTTTGCCGCTGCCCACTGGGATACTCTCCCTCTCAAACTGCACTTCGCTTCTCACACAATTACATCTCAGAAATGACTGAACCCTTGGTAGTTCCCTCTTTAGAAGATGCTCTTTTTTAGTCTTGTGACTTTTTCCTGACTGTGTTCTTCTTTCTTTAGTCGGGATTCTGTCTAGGACCGGGATAGTCCTTTGGAGATGAGTGTGTGGACTATAGATTGTATAAGTAAAATAAACTAGCAAGACAGCTTCTATGCACTACTAGTCAGCTTTCCCACGTACATGATTTCAAACAGCAAAACGTGTGGCAACCTAATACTATTAGCCTCATTACAAGTTGGAAGGTACTGAATAATGATAACATTGCATGCGATTTTCTCATTATAATGTAGTTACTCCGCACCAGCACCGTACAATTAAAAGTAAACCCCCCTGGAATGGAAAATTATTGCATTTGACTCATGTTCGGTCATAAATCCACATGGAATTCCCATTCCAGAGGGTTTCACTGTATGCATATACCACTCGCTTTGAGTAGGTGGTAAGTGAATGCTGGGACTTATAGTGGGGTAGGGATGATTGGGGTTGTGACACAATTAGCGGAGGGCTATTTTCTGGAAGGGGAAGAGTATATTCGCTCCCTTTCAATAATTGAGGGAATGAGGAGTGACAGTTGGTACAGGCAAAGCCTCGTACTATTTTTCCAGCCAAATTGCATCATTCTGCAGAACTGCTAGTAAACTCACCTAAAGAGTTGAGCTTGCCTAGTAGAATAGCGCCTAAATCAATATGTGCTTAAAGGCTTAAATCATTGACCGTAATGACAACCTACAGAGTGAGGATGACTTACTGTGTAGACAATGAAATTAGTTCAAACTTGGGTGCTGTTTCCATCAAATGTTAATTCCTGACGTATTTTTATTTCCACAGTAATAAAGCGCACAATTAGCCAAAGCCTAATAAAGCATCAATCATGTTCTCAAACAATAAGGGGCTAATGAAGCAATTAGCAGGCTTCCTTGCTCTTCTTGTGCTAGATCAATACTTCGTCTACATTCACTCAGCTGTCTAGGGCTGTAGTGGAGGAGCGCAGAATCAGAATACAGAAGTCTATTTTTTGTTGAGCCATATTGTCAAGTAACATAAATATAATGAACTGATAAAAACAAAGGCATTGCTTTAATTTTAATTTTATTGTTTGAAATGTGTTTTTTTCTGTGGTCACAAACACACACAAATTGGCAGATGATGCAAAGTTCCAGGGAGATTGGTCAAGGGAATGCAAAGATAAAAGGGGAGTTCCCAAAATGCGGTTTCCACCAATGCATTTTCCATAGTGTTGTATCTCTCCTAGTGTGTAAACGGCTGAATGAATGTACATGACATTTGGAAGGATTAGACATTAAGGTGTACAGATGATCCTTTTGGGTACTATAGGTAAAAAAGGGTAAGTATTTTGTAAGCTACAGGGCATTTCACCTTAGTGATATCTGTGCCCTTCGTATTTTCAAAACATTTCACAGTATTTTGCGGCTTTTGTGGAAGCATCTTGGTACATAGCGATGAAAAGTTATTATATGAATGGCTCATGACTCCATTTACAAAAATTAAAGGCAGTTGTGTTGTTCTTAGGTAAACGTAGCCTGTGTTTTGGATTTCATCCCTACATCTACGTAAGTATTAGTTTTGATATGTTTTACCTTCCTATTACCATTTTATTAAAGTGTTATTAGATAGGGAAAAATATTTATGTTTCCATATATTTAAAAAAAACGAAGGAGTACTGCCGTGGGAATACTGCAGTCCCATAAATCAATTAAAAAAAGATAACTATGTTTAAAAATTAAAACGACACTGTAGTACCCTATATTTTACAAATATAGAGCACTAAGGCCCTCATTATAACATTGGCGGTAAGTGCAGCTTACCCCCATACTGACTGCTGCCAACATACCGTGACGCGGCAGTACACCGCTGCGCGTATTATGACCCACACATAGAAATCCGCCAATATACAGCCACACACACAAGTCTGCCAGCCCAAAGGTAAGTGAGAAACTGGCGGTACCAAACCCCACACCAGTACGCCAATAGAAATATGCCCACAGCATTATGACCCACGAATCACCGCAGCGGACATTCAACCGCGGTAAACCATTGGCGGTACATACTGCCGCGCTCAAAATACACGCAACCTAACAAAACAACACTACATTGGACAATTAAAACTACACACACCTGACACACATACACACACCACACCCACACCACTATAAAACACACACCCACATTACCCACAACCCCTTACAACTCAAGAAAATCGACAACTGAGGGAGAGACACGTCAGGAGCACCCACAGAATCAGAGCCACAGAACACCATCACCCATACACCATCCACGCACCTCACAGCACACACCCCAACACATGACCCCACACACCCTCACACACACCTCACACTACACCCATGGCACCACAAAGACACCACAGGTTCTCTGAGGAGTAGCTAAGGGTCATCCTGGAGGAAATCATCAGGGTAGAGCCACAGCTATTCGGATCACAGGTGCAGCAGACGTCCATTGCTAGGAAGATGGAGCTATGGCGGAGAATAGTGGACAGGGTCAATGCCGTTGGACAGCACCCCAGAACAAGGGATGACATCAGGAAGAGGTGGAATGACCTACAGGGGAAGGTGAGTTCCGTGGTTGCAAGACACCAGATAGCTGTACAAAGGACTGGTGGTGGACCCACACCTCCTCCCTCACAACTAACAACATGGGAGGAGAAAGTCTTTGCGATAATGCATCCTGAGGGCCTGGCTAGAGTAGCAGGAGGACTGGACTCTGGTAAGTCAACTCTCTATTACTATCACCCTCATGCCATCACATACCCCCACCCCTGCCCTCACCACTATCACCCCACCACCTCACATACACCCCACCATCACAACCCACTCATCCCAATACCAAGCCCTGCATGCAACACCAATGCATGGACCCCCATCACCACAGCATGCACCCCCCATCAACACAGCATGCACACTAGTGACAATCACTTAGCCAACTAAATCACAACTCACACAAGCCAAAGCTGCCTTGGTAATAACAACCATAGAGGGGAACATACCCATGCACAAGATGTCACACACAGAAACAATAACACTGCATTTACATCCCCACAGGACCCCCACACAACGTCACCGGAGAGGAGGGGCCAGCAACATCCAGCACCCCCCCCCCAGAAGAGGCCCACAGTGATGACAGCAGCTCTGCACGCCTGGATCAGGATGACCAACCTGGCCCATCAGGGACCTCTGGACAGTCGGTGACCCAGGCGCAGTTCCATACCACCACAGAGCCTCCACCCTCAGGAAACACCACCATAGCACCCACCCGGTGGGCCCATACCTCTCTCCCCAGGACACGTCAATCAGCAGTGTGTCCACCACTACAGGGACCCCAGGCAACCCCACAAACACAGGACGATCAGGGACCTGGGGTCAGTGGCAATGGGCACACAGTTCAGGGGCCAGAGGCACAGGATAACAGGAAAGCTGGGAGGACTGCTGTGCGACAGGGGGAGGACAGGCCAAGGGAACCCACTCTCCACGAGGCACTCACCAGCATCCTGGGAGCATACCACCATTCCCCTGAGACCATGGGCCAGATACTGGCCAAGTTGCAGGAGATCCAGCGGCTGCAGGAGGGACAGTACCTGGGGATCACGGAGGACCTGAGGGACATCCACACCACTCTGGTCACCATTGCAGGGGTGCTGGCAGACATGGCCAACACCATGAGAGAGGCAGTGGCACACCAACGGGCCCCTGACACTAGCCACACCGATGAACAGCCCTCCACCTCCGCTGACGCTAGTGGACAGGAGGCCCCGCCACAGGAACAACAGGCCACCAGCACCCCTCCCCCTGCAGAAGGAGAACCACTGCACAAAACGTCCCTGCGATCCAGGCAGAAGCCAGAGAACATTGCCAAGACCCCCACCAGGAAATAAGACTCCCCTGAATGTCAACCTTGTGTCCCACTATATCACCCTGTCCACCTTGAACTGCCATTGCCCCACTCCCTATGCCCCCTTGGACAATGCATCTGTGATACCAAGAGACAGGACTCTATCCTGGACATTGCTCCATCATCAACCCAGCCCATTGCAATACCCCCTACACTTATTATCACATAAATAAACACCCTTGGAACTAATACAAGTATGGAGTCTGTCAATTGATTTAAATATGTATTCATTTAACAAGCTGTAAACATTGCAATTCAAATGTACGGTTATATATACATAGGTATGACCTGTAGTGGGCAGCAGTAAACACACCAGGAGCCAGAGTGGGGCACAGATATCTGAAAATAGAGATGCCAAAGGGTACAGTAAGTGGCCATAGAATTTGGAAACTCAGGCTGCCATGTACAATGTCCAACACAAAACCGCAATGGAAGGTGAAGTTACAGTGTCTTACCTGTGTGTCACTAGAAGTACTGTTGAATTATAGTTGTTCTGTTGTCCACATCCTCTTCCTCTGCCTCCTCTTCGTCACTGTCCACAGGCTTCACCGCTGCCACACGACCATCTCCAGCCTCATCCTCCTGCAGAAAAGGCACCTGGAGTCTCAAGGCCAGGTTGTGCAACATGCAACATGCAACGATGGTCTGGCACACCTTCTTGGGTGAGTAGCACAGATGGAGGCACCAGAATCTGGCATTCAGGAGTCCAAAGGTGCACTCAATGAACCTCCTTGTTCGCCCATGTGCCTCATTGTTATGTTCCTCTGCCCTTGCCCTGGCATTCCTCACTGGGGTCAGTAGCCATGAGAGGTTGGGGTAACCAGAGTCACCCGTAAATATCGAGGGATACCTGTTAGCCAGACACTCACCCTTAGGGACAATCTCACACCCATATACCAACCGACACTGGGTGGGGACCATGGGCTCACCTATTAGCCACACCCTGTGCCTCTGGAGTTGAGACATCACATATGGGATGCTGCTATACCTCAAGATAAAGGCATCATGCACAGAGCCAGGATACTTTGCATTGACATGGGAGTTGTACTGGTCCGCCAGGCACACTATCTGCACATTCAGAAAGTGAAAGCTCTTTCGATTTATGAACGCATGTTCATTTCTCTGGGGTGGGGGAAAAGGCAATATGTGTACCATCAAAAGCACCAATGATGTTGGGGATATGTCACAGTGCATAGAAGTCAGCCTTCACTGTGACCAAATCATCCACCTTGGGGAATACGATGTAGCTGCGGATGTGTTTCATCAGGGCAGACAACACTCTGGTCAGCACATTTGAGAACATAGGCTGTGACATCCCTGCTGCCATGGCCACTGTCGCTTGGAAGGACCCACTTGCCAAGAAATGGAGCACTAACAGGACATGCACAAGAGAGGGGATACCAGTGGGGTGGCAGATAGCTGAGATCAGGTCTGGCTCCAATTGTGCACACAGCTCATGGGTTGTGACCCTATCAAGTCTGTAGGATAGGATAATGTTCCTGTCCTCAATTGTTGCCAGGTCCACCTGGGGTCTGTACACAGGGGTATGTCTCCATCTCCTATTCATCCTCACCGGTTAAACTCTAGGGTGAAAAACAGTGAGCAGATGGTCATATTCAAACATATACTCAGATTCATATGCCTTGCATTTTTTTACAGAAACAGTATGTGAACGTGTAGGTCTGTTGATGTGCCTATGTCTGCTGTGACGCAGTTAGGTTCCATGGCCTGTACCCCCCTGAAATGGCGCCCGCCTGACCTGTGAGGAGGGACAAGTGGAAATGAGGTAATTCCGCTGACGTTGTGTGCCATTGCGAGAGGCAGTCGACGACCGCTGTGCAACACATCATTGGTTATCATTGGGCCCTACAGGTTCCAGGAGCCAATGGTAATGTACGCCGGTAGTGCCGGTACGCAGCACCGCAGACGTGACCACCATTTTCTATCTGTTCACTCACTTGCTACCTGACCTTCAACAGGAGAGGACCTACACTGCAAGTGCTGCTGTGACCTGTGTCTGGAACCGACCATGGATCGAGTGTCTGGGGAAAGGGCCCCTGCATTCACTTCTGAGCAGTTGGAGAGACTATTGGATGGGGTGCCTTCACTTCCGAGGAGTTGGAGAGACTAGTGGATGGGGTCCTACCCCAATACCCTTTACTTTATGGTCCTCCAGACAAACAGGTGAGTACACTATGAGCACGATGCGTGGGGCATGAATGTATGAAGTGCTGTGTGTGTAAGCCTTGTGTAGGGGGGGCTGAGGGGTCCAGGGCACAGTGCTGCATGTTTGTTGGGCAATGTCTGTGCATAAGGGGATGGGAGGGATATGGTGGGCTATGAGTATAACAGTCCGGGTGATATGACTAATACCTTTTCTTAAGTATCTTTTTCTGCAGGTCAGCGCCCATCAGAAAAAAGGTATTTGGCGTGCCATCGCAAAGGAGGTGCGGACCCTGGGGGTCTTTGACAGGCGGAGCACCCACTGTCGAAAATGGTGGGAGGACCTACGCCGCTGGGCAAGGAAGACGGTGGAGGCCCAGCTGGGGATCGCCTCTCAATAAGGAAGGGGTGCCCATTGTACCCTGACCCCCCTGATGTTCTGCATCCTGGCGGTGGCCTATCCAGACTTGGATGGGCACTTGAAGGCATCACAGCAGCCACAAGGGGGTGAGTACAGATTCTGAATCATGAAGTTGCGCGTTAAGGTGTTACCTGGGTGGGGGATGTGGGTCTGTGGGTGCCCCTATGCCAGGGCGAACATGGCAGGGTAGGTTCCATGATGGGCAAGCTCAGATGCACCCCAACTCCAATAATGCTAGTGGGCACCTACTACTAGACAGGGTCCTGTGGCTTTCAGGCGCGCAGCTAATGGCATTAGGGATTGTACCTCATGGCCTGGTGACTAGCATTGTAACTGGTATTGCATGGCCTAGTACATAGGGCTATTCCCTGTGAGTTGTGTACGCCAATGGTAGTGTTCTTGCTGGCATTGACCAAGTGTATCTCTGTCCTCCCCCCCCCCCTTTTTGTTTTTCACCCTGTCCTTGTGTGCATTACCATCATCTGGCGGAGGAGCAAAGGCACCGGCGATGGAGGGAGCTGCATCCCACATGGACCGGGAGGCCGAATCCACCGACGGTGAGGGCACCAGTGGGACAGAGGGTGAGGGGAGCACCACGACAGAGACAGGAGGGGACAGTTCTGACAGCGACACCTTCTCCGATGGAAGCTCCCTGGTTGTGGCGGACACCTCTGTGGCCACCTCAACTACAGGTACAGCCGCCACCCCCATACCAGCACCGCCCTCCCAGCAGCCCCTCAGCGAGTTTCCCGTGCCCGCTCACCCAGTAGAGTGTGCATCTCCTTTGCCCCAGGCACCTAAGGCCCTGCCGCAGTCAGCCCGCTGCCCTCAGGGAGGAGGCTATTGACCTCCTGGGATCCCTCTCTGTTAGGCAGTCAACCATACTGAATGCCACCCAGGGTCTAGCAGGGCATTTGCAACAAACAAATGCATTCCTGGAGGGTATTCACTATGGTGTGGCGGCCCAACAGAGATCATTCCAGGCTCTGGCCAACTCACTGATGGCAGCCATTGTCCCTGTCTCTAGCCTCCCATCTCCAACTCCCTCTACCCAGTCCCATTCCCCTCAACCCTAGCCTATCCCAAGCACACCTTCAGACCTGTATGCACCCAAATCAACACACAGAAGTGGCTCAGGCAAACACAAGCACTACACTTCATCCCACAGGTATTCACAAAAGCACCATCCAGATGCAGACACACCAACATCCACTGCCTCCACTGTGTACCCTTCCTCCTCGTCATCCACCTCCCTCCCAGTTGCGTCTCCACTCACACCTGCATGCACTACATCTTCATCCACTACCTCCATCACCATCACGCCTATCACTACACGCCCCTCACTGGCAGTCACCACCCCCACATCCATGCACACGTCCCCCGTGTCCTCTCCAACTGTGTCTGTGCCCCCTCCTCCCAAAGTACACAAACGCAAGCACTCAGACACCCAACAGCCGTCCACCTCACGACAGCATCCAGCCCATGCTCCTGCAACCAAAGACAGCAGACAGACACCTCCTACAACCACTCCATCTTCCTCCACTCCCGAACCTTCACCCTCTTCCCACCCCAGTGTCCCTAAACGGCTTTTCATCTCCCCCCTTGACCTATTCCCTGCCCCTCCCCCCGTCCTTCACTTCGGGCAGGGTGGGCAGAACCCAGGCCAGCACCTCAGCCACCCAGTCCACGGCCACTGTAGTTTCCGCAGCTACTGCATGTGTGAGAGGCTCCAAGGAGGCACCCATCAGCACAGCCAGTGTGCCTGCACTACCTGCCAGCTAGCAAGGGCAGGAAGGGAACACCAGCCAGCAAGGGGAAGGATGCACCACCAGCCAGCAAGGGCAAGGATGCATCACCAGCCAGCAAGGTCAGGGAGGCACCACCAGCTAGCAAGGGCCAGGAGGCAGTACCAGTTAGCAAGGGCAGGAAGGGAACACCAGCTGGCAGAAGCAAGGAGGCACCACCAGCTGCCAAGGGCAGGAAGGGAACAACAGCTGCCAAGGCCAATGTAAAAGGAACAGACGCCGCATGCAGGATTGAGCTGGTGTCTGGGGCTGGAGCAGCATATGGGCAAACAACACCAGCCATGGCACTTCAGCGGTCTGAGGCTGCAGGGGAAGGGCTGGAGCCTCCCCCCATCACTGACAGCACTGCCACCTGCACCACCACCTGCACCACTGCCAGCAACAACAGCCCCAGTGGGCAGCCGTCCAAGGCTGCAGGGGAAGGGCTGGAGCCTCCCCCCACCATTGACAGCACCACCACCTGCACCGCCACCTACACCACTGCCAGCGGCACGACTGCCAGCAGCAGCAGTCCCAGTGGGCAGCCGTCCAAGGATTCAGAGGAAAGGCTGGAGCCTCCCCCCACCACTGACAACACCACTGCCAGCACCGCCACCTGGCACCACTGAGCAGCCGTCACCGCCGGCAAGCAGTGTGTAGTTGTGCCTATATGGGCTGTAGTGTGTCCTGGCCCCTGCAATAAGTGTAGGTGTGACACCCAGGTGAGAGACTGTGACCTTGCACCATCCAGGATCTGCATCACAGGGCACAAGGCCCCCTCCAGAACCAGTGGAAGAATGCTTCCATTCACCCCCTCCTTGCCAGGATGAAGCACACTGGGCACAAGGCCCCCTCCAGAACCAGTAGAAGGCATCCACTCACCCCCTCCTCGCCAGGATGAAGCACACTAGGCACAAGGCCCCATCCAGAACCAGTGGAAGAAGCCATCCACTCACCCCCTCCTTGCCAGGATGAAGCACACTGGACACAAGGCCCCCACCAGAACCTATGGAAGAAGGCACCCACTTGAGAGACTGTGGCTTTGCACTCCCCTGGACCAGGCAGTGGGCAAACCACCCACTAGAGAGACTGCAGGTCCAAGCAGTGGCCAAACCACCCACTAGAGAGACTGTGGCTTTGCACTCCCCAAGACATCGCAGAGGGCATGTAGCCCCTCCAGGAGCAGTGGCATTGTACCATCTTCCGGCTGAGGTACCCCCCCGTTTCCCTTCCCCCTGAGGTGCCTGTGTATCTTAGACCTGATGCACCAGCAGTGTTCTCTCCGTATTGAGGCAGGAATCAAGTGTGGCCTTGGCCTAAGTGTTATGGCCCTGTGGGCCATGGACATTTTGCAGTGGGCATAGTCCCTCCATTTATATATATTGAACATACTGTTTTGTGCTTTAAGGACGTATTTATCTACATTTTTAATATTACACTCACTTTACTCAATTCCTTTTGTCCTTGCGTTATTCCTGAGGGTTACGGGGTGGACATGTAATGTTGTTGCATCTGTTTGTGTGTATGGTGTTGGGGTGGGGGTGTTGCCCGTGTGTGTGTCACTCTCTTTTTCCTCCCCACCTTCCTCTGTGCTAGGTGCGGTACTCACAGTGGTCGTATTCGCCGCCGTTCATGTTCCTGGTGTAGGAGGAGGTAGACCAGCATTGGAAATATGTGCAACTCGGGCTCCATGGCGTCGTGGTTCTTCTATGAGTGTCGAGAGGTGAGTCGTTTCCCTTCTGTGTACTGTTTCTGCTGTGCTTTTGATGCCGTTGGTACCACCCCAGAAAAGGTGGCGGATCGGCCTCTCATAATATAGGGGGCGGTACATTGTCTTCCACCTGGCTGTTTGCGGTTACCGCCGCGGTGCTTGTTGCTATCGCCGTGGTGGTCGAAGTGTTAAAGTGGCTGTCTGTGTTGGCGGTTTCTGCCGTGGTCAAAATTTTATTTTTATTACTGCCGCTTTATCACCGACCGCCAGGTTTGTAATGAGGGCCTAAGTATATTTTCCATTTTTAACATATTCAAATCTTCAGTAAAAAGTCTATGCTGTACTGCAGTAATACCTAAAAATTACCATGCTGCTTACAAAAATGTTTTAAAAAATGTGCACTTGTCCCCCAACAGCTTCAAGAATTTATAGAAAATTATAAATACATTTATCTACCTATTAAGACTTTAATAAAGCACTTGAGGGTAGGTCACAACAATAAAACCTACTACTTACCTACATCTAAAACCCTAACCCAGAACGCAGAACAACGCAGAGCACAGACAAAATGCCCTCAAACCAACATTGCTGCCTTTTACCTCTGATAAACACAGTCATTAGCCTATCACATACTGCCTTATCATGTCCATGTACTGTGGTATAAAGTGAGCTTACCACAATATACGGCAGCACATTATATACATTAAAAAAAAAATTATAACTTTAAAACTACATACACTATTGACACATAGGCCCTCATTCTGACCTTGGCGGTCGGCGGAGAGTCGGCGGTCGGACCGCGAACAGACCGGCGGTATTAAAAATGGCATTCTGACCGCGGCGGTCACCGCCGCGACCGACCGCCACTTCCCCACTCCGACAGCCACGGCGGTCATGACCGAGGGGCTGGAGTCTGCGCACTCCGGTCCGGCGGTCGACCCAAGACCGCCAACGGTATCATGACCCTGCTTACCGCCGCGGTTTCTGGCGTTCGGGAACCGCCATGCGAACCATGGCGGTAGGCACTATCGGGGCCAGGGAATTCCTTCCCTGGCACTGATAGGGGTCTCCCCCACCCCTCACTGCCCCCCCGAGTCCTCCCCCCACACCCTCCACCCCCCTGCCACCCCCCAGAGGTGGTACGAACCCCCTCCCCACCCCACCCCGACATGCACATACACGCACCCCGACATGCACACACCCCCAACATGCACATATACACACCCCCTACACACACACATACACAACGGGGACACATACCCGCACACATACATGCCGACATGCGCACCCGCCGAACTACACACATTGCCCATAGGCACAGCAGCACTCCCCGCCCGCATGCACGCACTCACACACCCCCTCTACACACTCACACGCACACCCTCATGCACGCACACATCACACAACACCCCCCCACCCCCTCCCCTCACGGACGATCAACTTACCTTGTGCGTTGGTCCTCCGGGAGGTGACAGGAGCCATGGGGAGGTGACCGCCAACAGAAGACCGCCAACAGAAGACCGCCACACAGAAATGTGGGTTGTAATTCTGTGGGCGGTGTTCTGCTGGCGTGGCGGTGGAGGTTGACCAGTCTCCACTTTCCCGCCGACCGCCAGTGTGGCTGCTGGCGGTTTTCCGGCGGAACGCTCCCAGCGGTCAGAATGCGCACAGCGGCATACCGCCGCGGTCGGCGGTCTTCACCGCGGCGGTAACTCGGCGGTCTCGCGAAAAGACCGCCAAGGTCAGAATGAGGGCCATACTACCAAAATTACAATTTTCACCAATAATAATGTACATCTACATCCATTAACACACTTTCATGCTATGTCTCTTTCAATTACCACCCTCCACTGTATGCCACTGTATGCTATTTGCTACTCTGCTACACTCTACTAACTCTATTGCACTTGACACCACTCCACTCTATGTCATTCCTCTATATGCCACTCCACTCTACGCTAATCCACTGTACTTTACTCTACTCGACCCCACTCCGATCTACTTCACACCACTCTACAACACTACACCGTATGTTATTACACTCTATGCCACTTCATTTATGTAACTCCAGTGTATGCCAAAACGCTGTACACCCTTCCACTCTAGCCCACTCCACTGTATGTTATTGCACTGTACAAAACTCCACTCTAGGTCACTACACTTCACACAATTTCACTTCATGCCACTCCACTGTATGCCACTTCAGTGTACACCACTGCACTGTATGCTATTCCTCTGTATGCCACTGCAGTTTATGCCACTTCATTGTGTGCCCCTTCACTATACACTACTGAACTCTATGAAAATGTGCTCTATGCTATTACACTGTACATCACTCCATTCTATGCCACTACACTCTATACCACTATACTCTATGGAATCCACTACATAATTACAATGTATGCTAGTCCACTGTACAACACTCCACTCTACGCCACTCTACTCTATGCTATTCCACTTTATGACACTCCACTCTACATCACTACACCATATGCCAGTAACACTCAGTTATTCCACTCTACCGCACTATTGTACGCTCCTCCATTATATGCCACTCCACTCTATGCCACTACACTCTGTGCCACCACACTCTACACTATTCCACTGCTCCACTGCACAGCACTCCACTGTACGCAACTGAACTCTACATAACTCCACTCTATGCCACTACAGTCCATGACTGTGTGTAACTCCATTATATGCCACTCCGCCCTTCACTAATCCACTCTACCCTAGTACACTCTACCTGATTCCACTGTATGATACTCCATTCTACACCACTCTATTGTACACTATTCTACTATATGTCACTCAACTCTTCGGTATTCCACTCTACAACACTCCACTGTATGCGCTCCACTCTATGCCATTCTAGTCTATGCTATTCCTCCGCATGTCACTACAATGGACCTCACTCCGCTCTATGCCAACCCGCTCTACTCTACTACACTCTACCCTTTTCAACTGTACAATACTCCATTCTACACCATTCTGCTGTACGCTATTCCACTATATACCACTACATTCTGCACACCAGTAACAGTCAACATTATTCCACTCTACACAACTCCACTGTATGCTACTCTACTGTATGCCACTACTGTCTTCTCTACTTCACTGCACCCCACCCCACTGTACAATGCTTTGCTGTATGGTATTCCACTGTACAACACTCCTCTCTATGCCACTGCACTGTATGCTGCTCCACTCTACACCACTCTGGTTTACATTACTAAACCGTATGCCACTACACTGTACCTCTGTCCACTCTATGTCACACTACTCTAAGCTACTCCACTGTGCGCAATTCTGCTCTATGCTCTTCCATTCTACCTCATTCCACTTATACCATGTCATTCTAGTCTATGCTATTCCACTGCACGCTACTACACTGTACTTCACACCACTCTATGCCACTTCATGCTACTCCAATGTATGCAACTATACTTTATGCTATTCCACTCAGCACCACTCAACTCTCTGCCACTCAACTCTATGCCTCTCCAGTTTACACCATTCCACTATATGCCACTCCAGTGCATACTACTCCACTCTCCACTACTCCACTCCACAACATTCCACTGTACACTGCTCCACTCTATGCCACTCTACTGTATGACACTCTATGCTAGTCTACTGTACGCCACTCCACTCTAACACTCTCCGGTGTATGCCACAGTACTGTACACCACTATACTACATGCTATTCACTGTATGCTGCACATCTGTATGAAACTCCAGTCCATGCCACTCTGCTGTATATTACTACAATATACACCAAACATGCTACACTTCTTCACTGTACTTAACTCCACCGTGCAACACTCCGTTCAGTGCTATTCCACTCTCTGCCACTCCACTCTACAGCACTCCTATATATGCTATTCCACTGTTCGCCAGTCCATCCTACGACACTCTATTCCACCTCACTCCACTTTAAACCACTCCAACTATGCCACTCCAGTTTACACCACTGCACTTCATGCCATTCCACTATGCTCCACTTCACTCTGTGACAGGCCATTATCATTATTACACTGTACATCATTCCATTCTATGCCACTCCACTTTTTGCCAATCTATTCTATGCTACTACACTCTACCCTTTTCCACTGTATGGAACTCCATTGTACACCACTCTACTGCACGCTATTCCACTATATGCCACTCCACTTGACTGTACGCCAGTGACACTCAACATTATTCCACTATACACCACCATGCTATATGCTACTCCACTGTATGTCTCTCCACTGTATGCCACTACACTCAACGCCACTCCACTCTTCCCCACTCCAGATTACGCTGTTACAGAGACTGAGGATAGACTAATGGTACTGGCAGGAAGAACCCTGTGCTAAAAAGCCACCAGTCCAGTGTACACCACTCCACCCTACACTACTCTATTCTTCAACATTCCATGGTATACTACTCCACTGTTTGCCACTATACTGTACGGCACTCTACTCTACTCTACGCTATTCCACTGTATGCCAACCCACTCAAACTCACTCCGCTCTATGTCACTGTATTGTAATCCACTCTACTCCACTGTAAGCCACAGCACTCTATGGCACTCCACTTTGTGCCAATAAACTCTATGCCACTCTACTTTAAGCCTCTGCACTCTACACTACTCCCCTCTATGATACACTATTCTATGCTATTTCATGATACGCAACTTCACTCTTGCCATTACACTCTATGCTATTCCACTTTATGCCACTCCACTCAACACCACTCCATGTTATGCCACCCCCTATATGCTATTCCACTCTACCCCACTACATTCTATGACTCCCCACTGGATGACACTCAACTATACATTATTCCACTCTTTGCCACTCCTCTTTACCCCACTCTAGTGTACACTATTTCACTGTATGCCACTCCTATCTATGCCATTCCACTCTATGCCACTCCACTCTATACTCTTCAGTTGTATGCCACTACATTGTACCTCAGTCCACTCTATGCCACCCCACTTTGTGCCACTCTAAGCTATTGGACTGAAGGTAACTCCAATTTACGCCATGCCACTCTATGCCATTCTACTCTGTGCCTCCCTACTATACGGCATTCCAATATATGCCACTACACTGTATGCTATTCCACTCTACTCTACTCCACTATATGCCACGCCTCTTTACACCATTCTTCTCTATGCTGTAAGCCATTATACTCTACATCACTTCACTATATCCCAACCCACTCTGCAACACTCAACTCTCTGCTACTCCAGTCTAGGCCGCTGCACTCTATGCCACTCTAGTCTTAGCCACTCCAGTCTACACCACTGCACTGTGCACCACTCAACTCTACTCTACTCTAATCCACTCCAGTCTACAATACTCTACTGTACAACACAACACTCTACACTGCTACATTCTACACTATTCCACTCTACACTACCTAATTCTATGGCACTCTAGTCTATGCCACCCGACTGTATGAAACTCCACTATATGAAACTCCACTACATGTCACTCTGCTCTAAAGCACTCCACTCTACAGCACTCTACACTTACCTTGTTCTGCTCTACACCACTCCATTCTGTTCCAATCCAGTCTACTCAAGTGGCATAGGGGATAGCGGTGTACACTTGATTAGCGTACAGTGAAGTGGCATACAAGACAGTGGCATAGACTGGAGTGGTATACACTGGAATAGCTCACCGTGGAGTATTGTACGATGAAATAGCTTAGAGTGGAGTAGCATCTAGTGGCATGGAAGACAGTGGAGTGGCATAGACTGGAGTGGAATATAGTGGAGTGGCAAAGAGTGCTATAGCATACAGTGGGGTGTTGTGCAGTGGAGTGGCATAGGGTGGAGTGATGTAGAGTATAATAGTGTACAATGAATGTCATGGAGTGGGGTGGCATATAGTGGAATGGTGTACAGTGGAGTGGCGTACAGTAGAGTGGCATACAGTGGAATAGCATACAGTGGAGTGGCATAGATTTGAGTGTTTTAGCATGGAGTGGTGTAGAATGAAGAGATGTAGAGTGGAGTGGGGTAAAGTATAGTCTGTCACAGTATAGTGGTGTACAATCGAATAGTGTACAGTGAAGTGACATAGAGCGGAGTACAGTGGAATAGCGTACAGTAGAGTTGTATAGAGTAAGGTAACACAGAACTATGAGGTACAGTGTAGTGTTGTACAGTGGATTAGCACAGAGTGGAATGGAGCATAGTGGTGTGGCATATAGTGGAGTGGCGTAGAGTGTAATAGCATACAGTGTAGTGGCATAGAGTGGAGTGGCGTATAGTGGAGATGTATGGATATAATAGCGTACAGTAGAGTGGTATAGAGTGAGGTAACACAGAACTATGAGGTACAGTGTAGTGTTGTACAGTGGATTAGCGCAGAGTGGAATGGAGCAAAGTGGAGTGGCATATAGTGGAGTGGCGTAGAATGTAATAGCATACAATGTAGTGGCATAGAATGGAGTGGCGTATAGCGGAGATGTATGGATATAATAGCGTAGAGTGGAGTGGCATAGATTGGAGTTAAATACAGTCAAATAGTGTATAGTAGATTTGCATTGAATGGACTGTCATACAATGTAGTGGCATTGAATGAAGTGGCATAGACTGGAGAGTGGTACAGTGCAGTGCTCACTGGATTAGCGTACAGTGGAGTGGCATGCAGGGGGATCAGCGTAAAGTGGTATATAGTTGAATAATGTACAGTAGAGTGGCATACAGTGAAATAGCTGAGAGAGGAGTAGCATATAGTAGAGTGGCATGCAGCAGAGAGATGTAGACTGGAGTGGAATAGAATGCAGTGTAGTACAGCAGAATAGCATGCAGTGGAGTGCTGTAGATTGGAGTGGCACCCAGTAGAGTGGCATACAGTGACTAGCATACATTAGAGTGATATAGAGTGAAGTGGGATAGAGTGAAGTAGAATGCAAAAGTGTACATTAGAGTGGTATAGAGAGAGTGGCATTGAGTGTACTGAAGTACAGTGTATTAATGTACAGTGAAATAGTGTAGAGCTGAGGGGAGTAGAGTACATTGGAATACAGGGGAGTAACATAGAGTGGAATAGCATACAGTGGAGTAAGATACAATGGAATGGCATAGGGTGGACTGGCATAGAGTGGAAAGGCACAGAGGGGGTCATTCTGACCCCCTTCCCGCCAGGAACAGGATGGCGGGAACAGGTGTCGTGGGGCCCCTGGGGGCCCCTGCACTGCCCATGCCACTGGCATGGGCAGTGCAGGGGCCCCCTAACAGGGCCCCATAGAGATTTTCAGTGTCTGCTTTCAGTCATCCATTCTGTCGGCGTGGGGGCAGTGCTAGCCCTCCAATGCCGGAGTACACATATTTTGGCTGTGGCAAATGCAGTGTGTAGTAACCTTTTTTGGGCACGTGTTAGGGAGGGGAATAGGCATATGTCATGTATGTCTGACCAGTCTTCTTCTGTGTAGGTTAACCCAAGTCTATTCTGCCATTTTAACCGTAAACGTTCAAGGAGGGGTTGCGAGTAGAGATGATTTGTTAGTTCGGCGTAAAGGCCCGCCATAACGCCTTTGTGTCGGCCCCATTTCTGAAGGTAAGTAACAATGGGTGAGGTTTTACACGTCTATGGGGGAGCCCCTAGTGAGCTGAGCATACAATGTTTGAGCTGCAGGTATCTCCATTCTTGATTACTATGGATGCCGAACTCTTCCTGGAGAGAGGCGAAAGTTCGTAAGTTATTTCCGTCTATTATATGGGATATGTTATGGATTCCTGCCTCAGTCCATTGGGGCCACGAGAGGGGTCTCCCTCCTATTTTTATGTTTTTATTCCCTGCTATAGGGGCCTGGGCGTGTAGAGAGGGATGTATGTCCAGCAGGCGATGGGCTCTGCGCCATGCTGTGTCGGTTGCTTTGAGGATGGGGTTAGGCGGGGAGGGATGGTCGGTGTATAGCCCTCCCATCGTATGCTGCCATCTTAGGAGTCTCTCTGTGACCACCCATTGTGGTGGATCCGGCGTATCCGGGAGAGTGTATGCTAGCTGTGACAGTTGTAAAGCTAGTGAGTATTGTTCTATTGAGGGTAGGCCTAAACCTCCATAGGGACGTCGGGCCAGGATAGTTGCCGGCTTCAGTCTCGGGCGGAGGGAGCAAAGGCCCTCATAGATGCGTCAAACGAACGAAGAATCGGGAGGGGTACCTGTAGGGGGAGCATGCCCAAGACATATGTAAAGCGTGGTAATGTAGTCATTCTAACTGCTTGGGTCCTTCCCCACATCGACAGACCCAGTAGTGACCATTTAGCAAAATCCAGTTTCATTTTTGATATAAGGGGATCTAGGTTATCCCTAACTATATGTTCCAGGCCTCGGTTGATATACGTTCCTAGGTATTTAAGGCGAGTCGGCGTCCATTGGAATGGCAGACCATGCACTGCTGCTCTCGTTGTCATGCGGGATAGAGGCAGTGCTTCACTTTTGTCCCAGTTTACCCGGTATCCAGATATAGGCGCAAATTCCTCTATGGTGGAAAGCAGTGTAGGTAGGGATGTTTCTAGGTCAGTCAGGGTTAGTAGGATGTCGTCTGCATAGAGATAGATTTTAGATAAGCCCCCGATTATTTGGATACCTTTTATCTGTTGGGAGTTCCGTATAGTAGCTGCCAAGGGTTCCATGGCTAGTAGGAATAGGAGTGGTGACAGGGGGCAGCCCTGGCGAGTGCCTCTTCCAATGGGGAAGGGGTCTGATAAGAAACCTCCACAATTGACCTGTGCTGAAGGGTGGTCATATAATAAGCGGACTTTGAAGATGAATTGTTCTCCTAGGCCAAAGTGTTTCATGGTGGCGAATAAATAGGGCCATTCGATGCGGTCGAATGCTTTCTCTGCGTCTAGGGATAATGCAAGGGCTTCGTTGGGCATATTTAGAGCTTCCAGTAGTGTATGATAGAGAGTGCGCATGTGGTTTCTGGAGGAGCGGCCAGGTACAAACCCCACTTGGGTGTTATGGATCAAAGATGGTATCACTTTACGCAGGCGTGCTGCTAGGATGCTAGCTAGGAGTTTGACGTCTCCATTCAAGAGGGAGATGGGGCGATAGCTGCCACAGAGAAGGGGGTCTTTCCCTGGTTTAGGTAGAACGACAATTGTGGCCCTGTTGGATAAGGCTCCTAGGGAGCCTTCCTGGCATGCTTCGGTTAGTGCTCCATGGACTGCGTTGATTGCTTCTTCTCCGGCCCACTTATAGAATTCCGCAGGGAATCCGTCCTCTCCTGGAGATTTATGATAGGGGAGGTTTGTTACAATTTGTGTTATCTCCTCTCTGCTTATATCACCGTCTAAGAGGGTTCTGCCTGCTTCCGACAAGCGGGGTAGATTGGCCGTCCTAAGAAATGTCTCTATCTGTGTCTGATCGGACGACGTTTCTGGCGTGTAAAGGTGCTGGTAGTATTTAGCAAATTCGTTCACAATATCATGTGGGTGAGTTAGCACTGCCCCCGATGGGGATGTTATGGCCGAAATGGCGGAGGCTGACTCTCTTTGTCGGAGCTGGGCCGCTAGGAGGCGTCCTGCTTTCTCTCCTTGTTCGTAATGACGGTCTCACAGTTTTTGTAGTGCGAATTCTGCCTGGGACGTGAAGAGTTCATTGTGTGCTATTCTGGCTTGTTCTAAGGAGCGGCGTAGTCTAGGGGACGGTTGGGTAGTGTACTGTTTAGTGAGATTCTGGATTGTGGTCTCTAGGATGTTTTGACGGGCAATTCTGTCTTTGTTGGCCAATGCTGCGTCTCGCATCATATTGCCTCTCAGTGTCGCCTTTGCAGCTGCCCATAAGATCCTTTTGGAGGTCACTGTATCTTTGTTCTCTGTCATATATGTAGATACGTGTGCTCTTAATTGTTCCTTCCCTTGGGGGGAGCGATATCTGCGCACGGCCAGGCGCCACGGTTTTCGGCCCGGAGGGGACAAGCCTATCTGAATCAGAGTTAGTACTGGGGAGTGGTCTGAAAGGCCACTGTCTAAAATACTGGAATCCAGCACTCCGGGGATTACAGTGTGTGACACCAGAAAATAGTCCAGGCGTGATTGGGTGCCATGGACGGCCGATAAAAAAGTGTATTCTTTGTCTTTCGTGTGTTGTATTCTCCAACAGTCCACTAAGCCGACGTCCGTCGTTATGTCTGTCAGGAGAGCTCTATCATGGTTGTTGCCTATATCAATGGGACCTGTCCTGTCCAGATTTGCGTCTTGGGCTAGGTTCCAGTCTCCCCCGATTATATACCGGGCTGTCCCGATTTCTGTCAAGATGCGATTTAGTTGTAGGAAGAATGTGCGTTTTGAACCGGTTGGTGCATAGACGGAGCCCACGCATAACAAAGTGTTCCCTATTTTTAGTTTAACGAATGTGTATCTTCCTTCTGTATCACTCCATGTTTTAATGATTGTAATTGGGAGAGATTTTCGTATTAATATCGCCACCCCGCACTTGCGAGGTGTACTGCTCCTAGGTTCTTGGTTCGCCTGGCAGCAGCTATGAACGACCCTCCCTACCCAGTCCCGTCTAAGCTTGTCAGATTCTAAAGTATCAAGGTGGGTCTCCTGTATTAAGGCAATGTCTGCTTTTTTGGATTGAAGGTAAGATAATATTTTTTTCCGTTTAACATAGCTCGTCATGCCATGTACATTCCATGAGAGGATACGTAGTGGCCGTATCCCTTGGAGGGTTCTTCTCGACATCTTTGAACAGGTGTACCGGGTCACGCTTGTTTCAGTGTCAACCCTAGCCGGGGAGGGGGGGGGGAAGTGTCACCTAGCTCTTTTGTTCAAATAAGAGTTGTGTTTGTTGTGATACAATGGGTTATGGAAGGAGGGGGTTCAGCTGGCGGGGGTCGGAAATGCACTCTATGGAAGAGAAAATGAGAGAAAAGGTAGAGGTTGGAGAGGGGGGGGAAGAGGCGAAATATATAGGAGAAGAGGGAAATAGAAAGAAAGGGAAGAGAGAAGAAATGAAAAGAGAAGAGAAAGGGAGGAAAGGCTGGAGGACCTGCCTCCTTAGCTAGTTCTGTAGACAGCGGGTCCGGTTCCTCTCGGGGCTCACGCGTCAACGGGATGTCCCTATCGGGGGGTGGGGGGGAGCGCCGGGAGGGGAAGGGCAGTTGACAGTCGGTTATCCGCATGTTAATGACAATGAGGTGCGTAGGGATCTTAGCTGTGTATTGAGGGTCAGGGGGCAAGTCTAACGCATGTTGCCGTTGGGTTGTAATGGTTGTCATGTTATGTTTGATCGTTTATATGACTAGGATATGTGGTATTGGGGGCAGGGAGGGTGGAAGGGTAGTAAGTTATCTTGTGGCTAGGTAGTATTGCCGTAGGTTACGGTTATCTGTTTGTGAGAGGTGGTAGCCGACTGGAGGGGAGGGGGAAGGGATGGACGGGAAAAGTTTGTGCAGGGTGTGGCTTGGTGCATATTACATGATTTCTGGTGTTTCTGAAAATAGGGGGGAAGTGAGGGTGTATATGAATGGTGTAATGGGGGGGGAGGGGTCCTGCGGTGGTATTGTCAGACGAGGATAGGGTTTACAGAGAGGAGAGGGTATTCAGGGGCATATTTATACTCTGTTTGCGCCGGAATTGCTTTGTTTTTTTTGACGCAATTCCGACGCAAAACTAACTCCATATTTATACTTTGGCGTTAGACGCGTCTAGCGCCAAAGTCCATGGAGTTTGCGTCATTTTTTAGCGTGGACACCTACTTTGCATTAATGATATGCAAGGTAGGCGTTCCCGTCTAAAAAATTGACTCCGAGGCATGTGCGCCGTATTTATACTCCCGGGAAAAATTCACGCCCGGGAGTGGGCGGGTCAAAAAAAATTACGTACGGCCACTTTTGCGCCGTTGTTTAGCGCCTGGAAAAGGCAGGCGTTAAGGGACCTGTGGGCTCAGAAGGAGCCCAGAGGTGCCCTCCCATGCCCCCAGGGACATCCCCTGTCACCCTTGCCCACCCCAGGAGGACACCCAAGGCTGGAGGGACCCATCCCAGGGACATTAAGGTAAGTTCAAGTAATTTTTTTTTTTTTTTGTGGCATAGGGGGGCCTGATTTGTGCCCCCCTACATGCCACTATGCCCAATGACCATGCCCAGGGGACAGATGTCCCCTGGGCATGGCCATTGGGCAAGGGGGCATGACTTCTGTCTTTGCTAAGACAGGAGTCATTTCTATGGGGTTTGGGAGTCGAAAAAAATGGCGCAAATCGGGTTGAGGTGAAAATTTTGCCTCAGCCTGACTTGCCCCATTTTTTGACGCCCAAGCTCCATATCCCCCTACGCCGGCGCTGCCTGGTGTACGTTGTTTTTTTCCACGCACACCAGGCAGCGCCGGCGCAAATTTTTTTGACGCAAAACTGTGTTAGCGCAGTTTTGCCTCAAAAAGCATAAATATGGCCCTCAATTGGGAAGATTGGGGTGGGGAGGGAGTGGGAGCAGCAAGGGGGGGTGGGCAGAGTTATATAGCGTTAGTACCTTTGTGGATAGAGGTGCAGAGAGTTTCAGGTACACAGTATACCCCGGGTCCCTCTCCCTCGCCCCGACATCACATTTTTATCTGCTTCAACATTTTTATAACCTATTGATTCTTATTAACATTACACACATCCTTGTGGCTGTTATTACTTTGTTATGTTATGAGCTGTGGATCTGGGTATCAGTCTATGTGTTGTGCGGTGGGCAGTGAATGCAGCATAGTTCCGTGGCGTGCGAGAGCATTGTGGGGCCTGCCTTCTTGCTGATGTCCTATCAGGTATTATTACTTCATAATACTGTTATGGGGTGTATGATAAACGGGTGCCGACCGTTTAGTAGTGTGGTGCTTATTGCCCTTATAGTCGTTCTTTCTAGAAGGAGTTCGCAGACGTTCGTGGTGAATGATCTGTGAGCGATTGGGTACATCCCGGATGGGGGGGTATGTACCTTATATGTGTTGCGATACCTTGATGCATAGGGTCCTGTGTAGTTGTACTATGCTATTTTGCATCTTTTTGTTGTGTGAGTTTGGTGTGTGGTGCTAACAGCTCTATTGATATTCTATGGGTCGTATAATGTTATATGTGTCTTGAGGAATCAATTAGAATATCCTTAGATATCCCAGTCGCGGTCCTGTAGGTCCTGGTCTAGGCTCTTATGGAGTCCGGGAGAAGGGGAGGGAGTCTATTTCTTGCGTAGGTATGTGTGTTCTGTCATACACCAAGGGCGGGTAACAGTTTTTTCCCATTTTAAGACCTTATACCGGGTTACAGTGTATGTGTGCTTTTGGAATATCGAGTGTAGACGACTATATTAACGATCATAAGCAATTATAAACAATTATAAAGAAGGCACGCATTTGTATGAACTAATTGGGTACTCATCCGTCTCCAAGTTCAAGAGCTTCTACGGTTGTCTTGGTTTAGGCAAATGTCTTTTTTGTGTGTGGGATCATGTCTTCTTCTCAGGGGGGCATAGTCGTTGGTTTTCAATGGAGAGCGAGATTTGTCCCTTTCCGACAGCTGGGTGTGAGTTAACACTGCGTGCAATACTTGGCCCCTGTCATCATGAGATCTGACCATTCTCTCTATGTCTCTGCCTCTTTGTCCGACTCCAGTGTTACATTGGGCTGTGTCCGTCTTTTCCTGTCCTGGGGTTAGGTTTCCTTCATTGTCGCCTCCGTTGTCCTGTGAGCCGCTTATGCTGGTAGAGTCCATTGATTGGGGTTGGAAGGAGTCTAGGAATAGTTGCAGTTCTTCGGGGTTGTAGAAATCCTTAGACACTCCGTTTTTAGTGACCCACATTCTTGCGGGATCGAAGAGGCTGTATTTTATCTCCAATTGGCGCAGTCGGGGTCGTAGAGCTAGGAAGGCCTTTCTGCGGTCATTTGTTTCCTTAGAGTAGTCGGCGGTTATGCAGATGTCATACTGATCCAGTTGGAAGGGTCCGTGTTTGCGCGCCGCTTGAAGTATTTGACGAGTCTGGTTGTGCCGTAGTAAGCAGGCAATGATTGGTCGAGGTCTTGAGGAGTTGCCGGGGCGCTTTGGTCCTACCCGGTGCGCCCGTTGGAATTCTATCGGTGGGTCAAAGTCCAATGAGGTCAGTTTTGGAAGGATAGATCTCAGGAAGGATTGCACGTCCACGCCTTCCTCATTTTCCAGTATCCCATGTAGACGTATGTTATCTCTCCGGCTCCTATCTTCCATGTTCGTTAGCTTACTCCTCAGATAGAGGAGGTCTTGGTCTCGGTCCCGAGACATGGTGGTCTGTGCCTCTACCAATCCCATGCGTTGTTCCAGTCCAGTCACTCTGGATTGGAAGCCTGCAATTTCAGCTTGCATGGATTTAGTCTCTAGCGTTAGTGAAGTTATAGAGGCGTCCATCCCCTCTATGCGGCGACTGACAGTAGTGATTTCCTGTAATATCCTATCCATTGTTGCGGAGTGGCTCTTTTCTGCCATTGTGGTTGATTCAGTTGGAGGTGATGATGTTTGGGGGTTGGTTGTGGTAGAGGCTAAACGTTTGTGTTGGAGTGCTTCTGAGAATAATAACTGTTGTGCGGGTTTGCTGGCGGGTTTTTGATTCAGTTTGTTACCGGGCATCGCCTCGATAGTCCGCCCGAGTCTTCTGCTTAGTGTACTGTTCTCCCTCCTCTAAGTCCAGTTGGGGCATCGGCTTTTCTTTGGCCGTTGATTCTTATTTCTATTCTATTCCTTCCTTTTTTTCCCCCCTTTTTCCCCCCCGTCTCCTTGCCCTCCTCTGAGCGTTTTCTTTTATTCGTGGTTCTTTGTTTTCTTCCGTTGCCTTTTCCCCCTTTAACTGCTATGCCAAAGTTCAGCGACCTGACTTTGTTTTCGGTTATATCCTTGTCAGTTCCGCTATGGTAAAGTAGAACTGGTGTGGGGATTGTCACAGCCCAGAGTATTTTTGGGGGTTTGGTCGCTTTCCCCTGTACCTGACTCTTTTGTGGTTGTTGTTACGTGCAGGGAGCGATGGGGGAGTGTGGCCTCCTCTAAGCCCTTCGCCTGTCGTCTGGGCTGGTCGAAGTTGCACGTGGCTGCGTTCCTGTGGGGAGAGGGCTGAATGCAGTATATGTGCTTGTCGTTGCCTCTCTGCTCCTCGTCTGTCTCTCTGCCCCTTTTTTCTCCACTTTACACTTTCCTTTTGTTTCCACCATGCCCCCTCTTTTTGTCTCTCCACCTCAACCTGTTCGTCCCCATTTATTCCCCTCTTCCTCTCTAGCGTCTCCTCTGTCCTCTCTCATTCCTTCAATGGTTATGGGGGGGAAGAGGAGAGGTGATTGCGCTTTATATCTCTGTGGGGGGGGGTGTTCCGATCTTCCGATGGTTTTCGGTTTATGGAGAGCGGGGGGGAAGGGTGACGATGGAGGTGGTAGAGAGATCGTACTTCCGTCTCCGTTGGTTTGCACTTTTTCGGTCGTCCCGGCTCTTCTGTAGGACCGTCGTGTAGAATGCGGTCCTCGGGAGATCTAAGTATCTCGTGTAGACTACTCCTCACGGTCCTGCGGCTCGTCAGTCTGTTCCCTTTTACGCGGCTCCGCCCCTCCAGCCAGGCCCTCTCCGTCGGGAAGGAAGGGGCTTGGGCAGGTCGCGAGATCTTGGCTCCCCGGTCGCCCTCACGGTGTCTCCAGGCATCGGGCGGGGCACAACGGTTGTCGGAGCGGGTGTCGCCGTGCACAGTATGTTTTCTTGCCATCTCAGCGCCCCCGCCGGCCCCCGTGTTCGCCGCGACGCGGAGCTCTCATATTAGGCGGCCATCTTTCTTCGTGGCCCGGCCACGCCCCGATGGTGTGAATCTTACACATTGTAGTCCCCTGTAAAGTGCTCTCACACCCTACACTACTAGGAGAGGTGCTATAAAACAAATGAATTACATGTGACAGAGAAGCTGTAGAGAGATGAGAGGTCCTTGTGGTGTTAATTCCTTTCCCCATCACATATTTATGTGAAAAAGTTTTCTCAGATCTTATGTACCTAAAAAATAAAAATAGAAATCGCTTGGGAAATGAAGAATCTTACATGAGAAATCAGCTTTCCTAAATAAAATCAAACACTGAAAAGTTAGTCGCCGAGATGCAGCGCTAACCTTCCCATTAAAAGTTTATACTTTTTGCATATTTTTTTGATATAAAATAATTATATGTTTAGTAATTCGAGTCTTTGTTTGGTGTGTACTTGTTTGTGTATTTTTTGCGTATTACTGTTATATTTTTGAAATTTAAGTTGTACAAATTGCTTGGGGGCCCCTGGCTTCCAATCGTGATTCAGTAGGGGTCCTCAGGAGTCAAAAGGTTGGGAACCACTGGCATGAATTGGAGTAGCATATAGTAGAGTGGCACAGAGTGGAATAGAATACAGTGGAATGACGTACAGTAGAGTGGCATATAGTGTAGAGGCATAGAGTAGAATACTGTAGAGTGGAATAGCATAGATTAAAGTTATATCCAGTCAAATAACAGAGAGTAAAGTGGTGTGTGGTAGATTGGAGTGGCGTACACAGGAATACATAGAGTGGAGTGGTGTACAGTAGATTGGCTTAAAGTGAAATAGTACAGAGTGGCATATCATATAGTGGAGTGGCATACACTGGAGTGGTATAGACTGGAGTGGAAAAAAAGGAGTGGCAGATAGTGGAATACTGTACAGTGGAGTGGCATAAATTGGAATGGTATACAGTGGAGTGGCACAGAGTGGAGTGATGTAGAAAGGATAGTGTAGATTAGCGTAGACTGGAGTGGTTTAAAGTGGAGTGGCATACAGTGGAATAGCATACAGTGGATTGGTGTATAGTGGGATAGGATGGAGACCCATGGAGTGGAATAGCATAGGGTGGAATGGTGTAGAGCATAATTGCATAAACTAGAATAGTGTATGGTAGATTAGTATAGACAGGAGTGATGTACCGTGGAGTGGTGTAGTATGGAATACCCTACAGTAGAGTGGCATACATTGGAGTGGGGTAGAATGGAGTGATGTAGAGTATAATAATATTGAGTGGAGTGACATAGAGTGTAGTTGTGTACAGTGGCATAGTGTTTAGTGCAATTGCATAGAGTGGAGTGGGGTACAGAGGAGTGGCGTAGATTGGAGTGGTGTACAGTGGAGTGGTGTAGTGTGGAATAGCATACATTGGAGGGGCATAAGGAGTAGTGGTGTAGAGTGCTATAGCATACTTTGGAGGGACATAAGGAGGAGTGCTGTAGAGTGCATTAGCATACAGTAGAGGGTTGTAGAGTAGAGTGGCATATACTGGAGTGGTTTACATTGGAATGACATAGAGTGGAATAGTGTACAGTGAAGTGTTATAGACTGGAGTGTTGGAGAATGGAGTGGCATAGATTGTAGCATCATAGAGTGGAGTCGGGTTGTGTGGAGTCTGGTACAGTGGACTGGCAAACAGTGAAATCGTATACAGTGGTGTGGCATTGCATGGAGTGACATAGAGTGGAGTAGAGTGATAAGGCGTACAGTAGAGTGATGTACAGTGGAGCGTTGTGAGGTACAGTGTAGTGTACAGTGGAATAGTGTAGATGGAGTGGCATAGAGTGGAGTGGCACAGAGTGGAGTTACTGACAGTGGATGTAGAGTGGAGTGGTGTAGAGTGGAACTGCATACAGTGGAATAGCATACAGTAGAGTAGTGTAGAGTGTAGTGGCATACAATGGAGTGGTATAGACTGGAGAAGAGTAGAATGGAGTGGTGCTGAGAGGGATATCATAGAGTGTATTGGTGTAGAGAGTAGTGGTGTAGAGTCAAGTACCACAGAGTGCAGTGTATATAGTGGAGTAGCATACAGTGAAAAAGCGTACAGTGGAGTGGCGTATAGTGGAGTAGTGTAGACTGGAGTGGCATAGAATGCAGTAATGTAGAGTGAAATGGAGCAAAGTGGAGTGGTGTAGACTGGAGTGCCAAAGAGACTGATTCAGTTCTTGATGGTAATGGTCCCACTGTCAACTTTTCCATGGAAAATCCATCCACCGCTGTGACTGTCCACCCAAAGTATTAAAATGTTAGCGGACCAATAGACAAAAGTCTGCATTTGAACTGCTGTCTCTGCCAAGAAACACCACCTGCGTCGATGCGGGAGAGGGAAAAGTGGATGCCTAAGCAATCCCAGTCACCCTTCCCGTCATGCAGATTTGTATGTGCTTTACTGTCAAGCAAAAAGTGTCAGTCTGACCTCAATGTCTGAGATTGCAGATTGGGATGGAAAGGGGAAAGAACTCAACTTTTTTCCCCATTCCACTGCAGGCATATACATTTCATATGATTTTTTTTTTAATTACTGTGACATGCATATGTGGGGTACACAATGGTGTCACACATGGCTGGGGACACACTAGTACAACAAGCATATCACAGATACACAACTGTCATTGTGGTGTCATCATTCATTACCAAATGAATGCTGGCATCACAATGATGGTATACTTACACTGGACAATGTTGTCCTTGTGTGCACATTGCAAGGGGAGCTGTACTGGGAAGTTTGTGCTTTCTGTTTTTGTATGTGAGTCAGTACATGTATGTTACCTTTGTGTTGTGTGTGTGTCTGTATATGTGTCATTTGCTTGTGAGACCGATGTTGTTGTGTATGTTGTGTTGCCGTTTGACACATTCAAGTGAGTGCTCTTGTTGTGTGGCAGACATTGTCATGATGTGCGTATTTGTGTTGGTTGTTGTGGTTGTTTCTTGTATGGGTGTTGTGTCAATGGTGTGTGTGTTGTGTCATGGATGTATGTTAAAGTGTGTTTTCGGCATGTACAGGTTATGTTGTGTTGGAATTCTAATGGATGATAGTATGTATGTGTTTGTTCTGTAGTGTGTAGTGCAGGAGGGACACATATGGCTGAGGGAAGGTGTGTGTGTGTGCCATTTACCTCAATTCCATAGCCCCTGCCGTTGTACAAGGTCCATTGGGTTCCACCACTGTCTCCCTCCATCAGCAATCCATCATCAGTCCTCTTCTTGCAGAGCTGTAACATTTAAATACAGTGAGCGGATCACCATCGACTTGACGGTCCTCTCGGGTCCGCCGTCAACACCACTCGGTGGTAACACAGCAAAGATCTAAATCAGGCCCAAAGACTGGAGTGGTATTGAGTGGAGTGTTGCATAGTAAAATGGTGTGAAGTTAAGTGTTGTGAAGTAAGGTGGGATAAAGTGAAGTTGGGCACAGTGTGCTGGCGTACAGAGTATAGTCCATAGTGGAGTGTCTTTGAGTGGAGTGGCATATAGTTGGGTGGTATAGAGTTGAATAGGGTACAGTGTAGTGATGTACAGTAGAGTGGGGTACAGTGGAGAAGCATAGTGTGGAATATCCTACAGAGGAGTAGCACAGATTGGAGTTACATACAGTTGAATAGCAAAGAGTGGAGCGGCGTAGAGTGAAGTGGCATTGACTAGACTGGCATAGAGTGAAGTGTGGTACAGTAGAGTGGTATACACTGGAATAGTGTACAGTGGAGAGGCATACATAAGAGTAGAGAGTCTTACAGTGGAATAGCGTGCAGTTGAGTTTTGTACAGTGAAGTAGCGTTGAGTGGAGTAGCATAAAGTGGAGAAGCGTACAGTGGAGCTGCATAGGCTGAAGTGGAAAAGAGAGGAGTGGTGAAGAGTGGAACAGCTTATAGTGGAGTGGCGTATATTGGAGTAGCGTACAGTGGAGTGACATAGAGTGGACTGCCGTACAGTGGAGTGGCATGCAGGGACTAGCATACAGTGGGCTGCCATAGAGTGGATTGGGGTAGTTTGGCTAGCATAGAATAGAGTGGCGTAGAGTTTAGTTGCATACAGTAGAATAGCGAATAGTACAGTGGCATAGAGTGGAGTGGAGTACAGTAGATTGGCATAGACTGGTGTTGCGTACAACAGAGTGGCACAGAGTGGAATAGCATACAGTGGAGTGGTGTAGAGTGGAGTGACATTCAGTGGAGTGGCATGCAAGAATAGCTTACAGTGGAGTGGAACACAGTGGAGTGTGGTAGAGTGGAGTTCTGTAGAGTAGAATAGCATAGAATGGAATAGGGTAGAGTGTAGTTGCGTAAAATGGAATAGCATATAGTGAAGTGGCGTAGAGTGGAGTGGGGTATAGTGGAGTCACATGGACTACAATAGCATACAGTGGAGAGGAGTTGAGTACAATAGCATAGAGTGGACTGAAGTACATTGAAGTGAGGTAGAGTGGAGTGGTATAGTGTGGAATAGTGTAAAGTGGAGTAGCATAGAGTGCAGTTGCATACAATCGGATAGTGTATATTGGAGTGGTATACAGTGGAGTGGGGTACAGTGAATGACGTAGACTGTAGTGGTGTAGAGTAAAATAGCATACAGCAAGTGGCATATATTGGAACAGTATAGGGTGGAGTGGCATAGAGTGAAATAGTGTACAGTGGAGTGCCGTAGAATGGAGTTGCATACAGTGGAACAGGGTACAGTGGAGTGGAGTAGTGTGGAGTGACACATAGTGGGGTGGCGTATAGTGAAATTGCATACAGTATAGAGGTGTACAGTGGAGTGGCATATAGCTGAGAGGCATATAGTTAAGTGGTGTAGGTAAAATAACATACAGTGGAGTGGTGTATAGTGAGTGAAGTGATGTAGATTGGAGTGGCATAGAGTGGAATGGTGGAGAGTGGGGTGGTGTAAACTAAATAGGTGAAGACTGGAGCTGTGTAGGGTGCAGTGGAATAGAGTGGAATGTCATAGAGTTGAGTGTTGTAGGGTGGAGTGGGAGAGTGGGAGAGAGGGATGTTGGGTACAATGTAGCGGCAAACAGTGTATAATGTGGTTTATAGTGGAGAGGATTAGAGGTGAATAGCGTAGAGTGGAGTGGCATCAATTAGAGCTACGCACAGTCTAAAAGTGTAGAGTGGAGTGACATACACTGGAGTGGCATTGACTGTAGTGGAGTAGAATAGAGTGTGGTAGAGTGGAGTGGTGTACAATGGAACAGAGTACATTTAAGTGGCATACAGGGAAGTGGCATAGAGTGGACTGTATTACAGTGGATTAGCATACAGTAAATAGCATGGAGCAACATGGTGTGAAGTGGCATACAGTGGAGTGGCATAGAGTGGAGTGGAATACAGTGGAGTGGCATAAAGTGACATAGCGTACAGTGGAGTTCCGTAGAATGTAGTGGCATACAGTGAAGTGGCAAAGATCACAGTGCCATACAGTGGAGTATTGTAAAATGATTAGCTTACAGTGAAGTGGTGGACAGTGGAGTGCGGTAGAGAGGATGGGCATGGAGTGAAATAGAATAGAGTGGAGTGACATAGAGTTTAGTCGATTACAGTAGTGAATGTTAAAATATAGTGCTGTAGAGTAGAGTGGGGTACAATGGATAGTCTTAGACTAGAGTGGTGTACAGGGGAGTGGCATAGAGTGGAATTGCATACAGTTGAGTGGAGTAGAGTCGTGTACAGTGTAGTGGCCTACCATGGAACAGCTCAAAGTGGAATTGCATAGAGTGGAGTGATATAGAGTGGAGATCCATAGAGTAGAATAGCATAGAGTGGAGTGGAATAAGGTGTAGTTGATTAAAGTAGAATAGTTTATAGTGAAGTGGCATAGAGTGGTATGGCGTATAATGGGGTTGTATAGACTGGAGTGGTGTACAGTAGAATAGCATATAGTGGGATGTTGGAGAGTGTAGTGTAGTAGAGTGTAATAGAGTACAGTGGTGTAGTGTAGCATGCAGTGAGGTGGAGTGGAACAGCTAACAGCGGAGAGAGGTACAATGTAGTGGCCTACAGTACAATAGTGTAGAGTGGAGTGTTGTAGAGAGAAGTGGAATAGAGTGGAATAGAGTGGAATAGTGTATAGTGCAATGTCTTACAGTGGAGTGTCACAAAGTGTAGAAATGAGAGTGGCTTATAGTAGAGTGGCATAAAGTGTGTAGAGTGGAGTAGGGTAGAATGGAATAGCATAGAGTGTAGTGGGGAGAGTGAAGTTGGGTACAGTGGAATAGTGTAGAATAGACTAGCGTAGATTGTTTTAGCATAGAGTACAGTGGCATAGGCTGGAGTGACATAAAGTAGAATGGTGTAATGTGGAGTGGTATAGAGTGGAGTGGCATAGAGTGGAATGGCTGGTGGAATACCATATATTAGGGTTGTAGGAGTCTGGCTCTCTATATAGTGTACAAAAAAGACGTGCACTGTGCAGAGAGTCCCAAAGAAACCCAACTTTGGTATCCAGAGGTAAAAAAGCAGACCACCTAATGCTTTGTTTCTATGGTAGTGTTGGTGAGCAGTTAGGCTTATTTTGGAGATGTGCTCAGCATTTGTTGTGCATACAGTATCAATAAATGTGGACACACAAGAATAACTTGAGACCAATTTATAAAAATACTTCAAATGTTTACAAAATGTTTCAGACCAAGAAAACAATATATGGTAAGTACTTCTTTTGCTATGATTTTTCAAAGTTTAGCAAAAATAGTCTTTCTGTGCGTAAGTAGGCATCATAGAAATGAATGGTAAAAGCTTTAAAATGCATATAAAATCAGGCAATGCTCTCACAAGAGTCATCTTCTATTTCTAGGTCAAGGTCATCAAGATGTCTTGTAGGCCAGCTGGAGAAGTTAAGGGGGTTCTCGGTTCAAGCCGGAGCAACAACTGAAAGTCTTGGAGCTGGTGCACAAGGGAGAAGGGTACCACTTGGAAACGCACTGTACAGGTGGATTTAAAGGCAAGTCCGGTGGGTCCTCTTGGAGTGTAAAGGTCACAAAGGGTTAGGGACCCCTAGAGCACAGCTGGTTTGGCATTTCAGGGGCCAGGGAGGCCTAGTGCAGTGAAAATTGGTCAACCAAGAGTTGTGCTTCAGGGAGTCCATGGAAACAGGTGCGGTCACTTTGAGGGTAGATTACAGTTCAGAAGGGCCACTTTGAGTGGTGGTTCTTGGGTGGCCTGAAGTCTCTAGGCTGGTGCTTTCTTCTGGTCCTCAGAGAGTCCGAAGTGGACTTTTCTTCTGGGTGTCCGACATTGGGGGTCCAGTACCCTAGACAATGGTATGTCTCAGGCTCCGAAGGTCGAGGGGCCACCAACCCTGGCACACTGACAAGGTTTGTCCTGCTGGATCTCTGGGTGGAATTTGTTCTGGCTGCTCAGTCTGGTTCACTGGTTTCTTGCTTGCAGGTTGCAGGTGGGTGACACCTTCACACTGAGGGAGGTTCTTGGCAATGTGCAGAAGGCTGGAGGTGCTCTGGGGGGGTTTTAGAGTCTGTCAGGTTTCCAGGCAACACCTCAACAGCAATTATCAAGTCCTTGCAGCAGCAGGCAGGTTTTGGAATATTTTTCTTCTTGCAGCAGGACTTCTGTTCTTGTGCATTGGGTCTGGTTTGTTCCTGGTCTTCTTGTGTCCATTGAATTTGATCTGCAGGTCTAGGAATGCCCACTAAATATTGCATTTAGTGGGTGCTAGGGGGAGTACCTGGTAGTGGCCAATGGGCCAACTACCTTAGGGTGGCTACACCCACTATGTGACCACTTCCTGTGGAAAGGGGTCACATCCCTGACCCTTATTGGCTATTTTCCTGTCATCCAAGATGGGGGGAAATGAAATGGAGTGATCTCCTTGCCTGCTATACCTGAGTGTTGGTGCAGGTTAAGGGGGGCACTCCTCCTAATCTGACTACATTTTTCCACTGATTTTCCCACTCAAAGTGGGGGTAAAAACATTGAGCGTTCATCTACTGCTAGCAGCAAAGGCGTGGGTCAGATTTCAAAGGCAGCAAGGCCTTTCAAGCTGACCGCTGGTGTAGGATGCCTGCCTGGGGGAGGAGGTGTAACACCTCCACCAAGGAAAGGCTTTGTGTTCTGGCACCTGAGAGCAAAGGCTCTCACTCCAGGAGTCCAGACTTGTGTTTAGTGGTGGCAGGCTGGCTAGGACCAGTCAGCAACAATGCCACGGCGGGTAGGTTTTGCAGGAGGCACCTCTAGGTTGCCCTCTGGGTACATGTTATAATAAATCCAACACTAGCATAATTGTGGGTTTATTATTCTGAGCTGTTTGATACCAAACAATACAGTATTCAGAGAGGCCTTCATGTTTCTGGGGAATGCGTAGTGACCAGTGTTCAGCTCATATATTTGCTATTGCTTCCCTGTACACTTACTATGTCTTAGATTTTTGTAAAGGCACAGTAGGGGCATGTTTGCTCTGCAGGCATATGCCCTCACATGCATTATAGTGCACCCTGCTTTAGGGCTGTAAGGAATTCCATAGGGGTGACTTACCTATAGTGCATGCAGTGTTAGTAGACATGGCACTCTTGTTGAGTGCCATGTTGAGTTTGCAACTTTTAAATGCACCTTTTCATGCACTTTCAATGGCAGTTTGCGTGAGGCTGATGTGGGGCCCCTCAGAATGGCGCAATTGGTGTGTTAGCTTTGTGTGGTCCTATATAACAGAGGTACCATTTACGAGGGACGTACAAGGCTCGCTGAAGTGCCAATACATAGTACAGTTTGGGGGAAAGAGATCTGGCCCTGGGAACCTGTTTGGCAGGGGCCCCAGGCACTTAAAGTTTGAAAGCACATAATTTTCCAGGCAAAAAGTGGGGGTTACCATCTCAAAACAGGCCCTATCTCACAAGAGTTGAGTACAATAGAGTGGAGTAGAGGGGAGTGGCATAGAGTGGAATAGCATAGAGTGGAGTGTAGGGCAGTGGAGTTGGATCCAGTGAAATAGTGTAGAGTGGTTGGCGTACATTGTTGTGGTGTACAGTGCAGTGGCATTGACTGGAGTGTTGTAGAGTTAAGCAGTATATAATGGAATAGCATACAATGCAGTGGTGTACAGTGAGGTGGCATAAACTGGAGTGAGTTAGAGTGGAGGGGCATACAGTAAAATAGCATAGAATACAATGACATTCAGTGGAGTGGCATAGAGTGGAGTAGCATAGAGTGGAGTGTTATTGAGAGTACTGGTATAGAGTGAAGTGAGGTACAGATCAGTGGCATTCATTGAAAAAGCATAGAATGGAGTGATGTGGACTGTTGTGGCATACAATTGAATAGCATACACTGGAGAGAGTAGAGTAGTATAGAGTGAAGATGTGTAGAGTAGAGGTGGGTGGTGAGCTCCACTCCACTGGCAGAGTTAACAGAGATTTTGGCACTCCGTGCTCCGCTTGAAGAGCAGAGTTTGGCCAAAAACTCTGCTAGCGCCGGCAGTGGAGCAGAGCTCACCACGTGCACACTGCAGCCCATTTATGGACCACACAGCGCAAGTGCAGACAGTCCGCACTTGCGCTGTGTGGCCCATAACTGGGCCGCAGTGCACACTCAACCTAAAGATGTCGGCAGTGGCCAGGTGTGGCCATGGAGCTACTGCAAGCTGCTTGCAACGGGGACCCTGGATGGACCCAGATAAGTTCCTCAATTCACTTTCTCTTCTATGTGCACACAGAGCCGGCACTGGGCATGGACAGGATTTGCGTATGAGGGGGGTCTGAGCTTGGAAAAAAGGAAACTTGCAGTCAGAGCTCCACTCAAAAAGAACCTGTCTCCCCAGAGTTCCTGGGAAAGGAAGTGGTATAATGGTGTTATGGGGTACGGTGCTAAGGCTAGCAGGGAGAGCTGGAGACCGGGGAAGCATCAGCTGCTGATTGGTAGTCCAGCATCCCCCGCCAGATAGAAATATGTGTGGCTTGAGAGAGTGCCTTAGAGCCCAGTGGCAAGCACAGCTAGGCACTTTGTGAAAATACCAAGCTGCTGGGGGTGAGCTGGTTTTCTGCTGCTAGTGCCATGCCCTAAAGAAAGGGCAGTCTGAGGCTATGTGTAAGTACAGATGAAGCAATTGCAAGGCTGGTGCAAGACAGAGGGTGTGCGTGGCCCTCCAAAGCAATTTTGTGAAGTAGGGCAGTTGGTGAAAGGAAGTGTGCAGGTGTGGTTGAGAGCAGCTGGCTCCAGGCCAGTGGGCTGTGTCAGCAAACAAGGCCTGAAACGGCAGTTCTGCATACCCTGGCCTGAATGTGTCTGATCTTGGAAGCCCTAAGCCGGGTTGGCCTGGTGGCCCGACCCTGCTTAGCGCTTCCAAGATCAGGCACATTCAGCACCAGGGTGGTAGGGCAGGCAGCACTCTGCAGCATGCAGAACTCTGTGGAATTCCACTGAGTTTTTACCCAACTCCACTGAATTCTGCTGAGTAGAACTTTGTGAGCTCTGCCCACCACTAGTGTAGAGTGGAATAACATAGAGTGGAGAGGTGGAGAGCAGAGTAGTGTAGATTAGATTGCCATAGAGTACAGTGAGGTACACTGTGGGGATGAACAGTTGAATAGCATAGACTTGAGTGGCAAGGAGTGGAGTGGCGTACAATGTAATGGCATAGAGTGGAGTACTGTAGAATCGAATACCGTAAAATTGATTCTTGTACAGTGGAGTGGGGTAGAGTCTAGTGAGGTGCAGTGTAATACCATACTGTGGTGTGGTGTAGAGCGTAGTATTGTAGAGTAGAGCGGTGGACAGTGGAATAGTGTGTAGTGTAATGACATGGAGTAGAGTGGTAAACAGTGGAGTGGCATACCTTGGAGTAGCTTACAGTTGAGTGGTGTAAAGTGGAATAACGTTGAGTGTTACTGGAGTACAGTGTAGTGATGTAGAATGGAGTGGCATATAGTGGAATAGCAAAGAGTAGATTGTGGTAAGTCCCGGTCACTCCCACTCAACGCTCAATGGGGGCAGGTGCGAGGAACAGTGACGGGCCACCATATAAACTGAGAAATGTTCGGTAACAAATCCTTGTTACCAAAAGAAAGCTCGCACTCCCAGATGCACCTTAAGAAGACAGCTTTATTCTTAAGGTGGTGGCTGGGAGTACGAGTAGATATCTTTTAATGATGAGGATATATATATATATATAAATATATATATATATATATATATATATATATATATATATATATATATATATATATATATATATATAATATATATATGTATATATATATATAGGGAGTTATTACAACTTTGGAGGAGGTGTTAATCCGTCCCAAAAGTGACGGTAAAGTGACGGATATACCACCAGCCGTATTACGAGTTCCATAGGATATAATGGACTCGTAATACGGCTGGTGGTATATCCGTCACTTTACCGTCACTTTTGGGACGGATTAACACCTCCTCCAAAGTTGTAATAACCCCCATAATCACTTAACCAAAGGTTACAAAGATGTTATAGTTAAGCTCACATTTTAAATGTATAAAACCATAGAAATGTGCATGTTATAGTTAGAGATATCTCAAGTAACTATAAAAGGTGCCCTAAGGTAACTATATCTCAAGCCCCCACCATGCACAGTTTTTTCATCAAAAATGTTACTGCAAATATTACATTGATATTATCTATGTTGTTATCAAAGATGTCATGAGTGCCATAGTTTTTGGGGTAATTAGCAGTGCATGGGGAGGGCGCTGAAGCGAGTGTCCTATTTGTTTGGAAACTTTTGTGAAGATTCATTAAACGGCACCAAAGAGATTAGCAAAACAAAATATGCTTTTTCTATAGTAACTAGGTCCTAACTATCTAACTATAACTATGTAGTATATGCATATATATATATATATGTATATATATATATATATATATATAGAGAGAGAGAGAGAGATTGATTCATGAAACTGCACCAAAGAGATTAGCAGAACAAAATATGCTTTTTCTATAATAACTAGGTCCTAACTATAACTACCTAGTATATATATATATATATATATATATATATATATATATATATATATATATTTTAAACAAAAGCGTCCTCTCTGTGAAAGCGCACTCCCACCAGGTTAATTTAGGAAAATCGAAATTCAGCAACTCACAGCGAATTCCTTTCAGTCTTTTCAAAATTCAGGCCTATATCGAAAAAACATCTCTGGACACGTGTTTCGGGGTTGATCCCCTCATCAGCAGAGAAACTAAAAAATATATCACCCTCGTAGGTGCAGCCATTGCTGGATGTGTTCCAGACTCTCATTCCTTTTAAAGACCACATACCTGGCTCGTTCAGCAAATTCAATTGCAAGCACCTGATTAATATATTCAAGTACCAGCCCAAGTGCATGCTGGTTACGGTAGTCCTGCGCATTTGTAGTTGCACCCAAAGTGGGTTGCTGGAGCCAGACAAAATCATGAAAAGAATACACTTCCTTAGTAGGCGAATTCGACGTGAATTTTCAAATTAGCTGCATATATTCCAACCTGCTGCTCGAAGTGTGACAATCCATTTTAGTCACACCGACCTGCTCAGAACACAGTGGTGCTGCTTTCCCGGCTGGACCAGCCGGTGATTTATTTTAAACAAAAGCGTCCTCTCTGTGAAAGCGCACTCCCACCAGGTTAATTTAGGAAAATCGAAATTCAGCAACTCACAGCGAATTCCTTTCAGTCTTTTCAAAATTCAGGCCTATATCGAAAAAACATCTCTGGACACGTGTTTCGGGGTTGATCCCCTCATCAGCAGAGAAACTAAAAAATATATCACCCTCGTAGGTGCAGCCATTGCTGGATGTGTTCCAGACTCTCATTCCTTTTAAAGACCACATACCTGGCTCGTTCAGCAAATTCAATTGCAAGCACCTGATTAATATATTCAAGTACCAGCCCAAGTGCATGCTGGTTACGGTAGTCCTGCGCATTTGTAGTTGCACCCAAAGTGGGTTGCTGGAGCCAGACAAAATCATGAAAAGAATACAATTCCTTAGTAGGCGAATTCGACGTGAATTTTCAAATTAGCTGCATATATTCCAACCTGCTGCTCGAAGTGTGACAATCCATTTTAGTCACACCGACCTGCTCAGAACACAGTGGTGCTGCTTTCCCGGCTGGACCAACCGGTGATTTATTTTAAACAAAAGCGTCCTCTCTGTGAAAGCGCACTCCCACCAGGTTAATTTAGGAAAATCGAAATTCAGCAACTCAAAGCGAATTCCTTTCAGTCTTTTCAAAATTCAGGCCTATATCGAAAAAACATCTCTGGACACGTGTTTCGGGGTTGATCCCCTCATCAGCAGAGAAACTAAAAAATATATCACCCTCGTAGGTGCAGCCATTGCTGGATGTGTTCCAGACTCTCATTCCTTTTAAAGACCACATACCTGGCTCGTTCAGCAAATTCAATTGCAAGCACCTGATTAATATATTCAAGTACCAGCCCAAGTGCATGCTGGTTACGGTAGTCCTGCGCATTTGTAGTTGCACCCAAAGTGGGTTGCTGGAGCCAGACAAAATCATGAAAAGAATACAATTCCTTAGTAGGCGAATTCGACGTGAATTTTCAAATTAGCTGCATATATTCCAACCTGCTGCTCGAAGTGTGACAATCCATTTTAGTCACACCGACCTGCTCAGAACACAGTGGTGCTGCTTTCCCGGCTGGACCAGCCGGTGATTTATTTTAAACAAAAGCGTCCTCTCTGTGAAAGCGCACTCCCACCAGGTTAATTTAGGAAAATCGAAATTCAGCAACTCACAGCGAATTCCTTTCAGTCTTTTCAAAATTCAGGCCTATATCGAAAAAACATCTCTGGACACGTGTTTCGGGGTTGATCCCCTCATCAGCAGAGAAACTAAAAAATATATCACCCTCGTAGGTGCAGCCATTGCTGGATGTGTTCCAGACTCTCATTCCTTTTAAAGACCACATACCTGGCTCGTTCAGCAAATTCAATTGCAAGCACCTGATTAATATATTCAAGTACCAGCCCAAGTGCATGCTGGTTACGGTAGTCCTGCGCATTTGTAGTTGCACCCAAAGTGGGTTGCTGGAACCAGACAAAATCATGAAAAGAATACAATTCCTTAGTAGGCGAATTCGACGTGAATTTTCAAATTAGCTGCATATATTCCAACCTGCTGCTCGAAGTGTGACAATCCATTTTAGTCACACCGACCTGCTCAGAACACAGTGGTGCTGCTTTCCCGGCTGGACCAGCCGGTGATTTATTTTAAACAAAAGCGTCCTCTCTGTGAAAGCGCACTCCCACCTGGTTAATTTAGGAAAATCGAAATTCAGCAACTCACAGCGAATTCCTTTCAGTCTTTTCAAAATTGAGGCCTATATCGAAAAAACATCTCTGGACACGTGTTTCGGGGTTGATCCCCTCATCAGCAGAGAAACTAAAAAATATATCACCCTCGTAGGTGCAGCCATTGCTGGATGTGTTCCAGACTCTCATTCCTTTTAAAGACCACATACCTGGCTCGTTCAGCAAATTCAATTGCAAGCACCTGATTAATATATTCAAGTACCAGCCCAAGTGCATGCTGGTTACGGTAGTCCTGCGCATTTGTAGTTGCACCCAAAGTGGGTTGCTGGAGCCAGACAAAATCATGAAAAGAATACAATTCCTTAGTAGGCGAATTCGACGTGAATTTTCAAATTAGCTGCATATATTCCAACCTGCTGCTCGAAGTGTGACAATCCATTTTAGTCACACCGACCTGCTCAGAACACAGTGGTGCTGCTTTCCCGGCTGGACCAGCCGGTGATTTATTTTAAACAAAAGCGTCCTCTCTGTGAAAGCGCACTCCCACCAGGTTAATTTAGGAAAATCGAAATTCAGCAAGTCACAGCGAATTCCTTTCAGTCTTTTCAAAATTCAGGCCTATATCGAAAAAACATCTCTGGACACGTGTTTTGGGGTTGATCCCCTCATCAGCAGAGAAACTAAAAAATATATCACCCTCGTAGGTGCAGCCATTGCTGGATGTGTTCCAGACTCTCATTCCTTTTAAAGACCACATACCTGGCTCGTTCAGCAAATTCAATTGCAAGCACCTGATTAATATATTCAAGTACCAGCCCAAGTGCATGCTGGTTACGGTAGTCCTGCGCATTTGTAGTTGCACCCAAAGTGGGTTGCTGGAGCCAGACAAAATCATGAAAAGAATACAATTCCTTAGTAGGCGAATTCGACGTGAATTTTCAAATTAGCTGCATATATTCCAACCTGCTGCTCGAAGTGTGACAATCCATTTTAGTCACACCGACCTGCTCAGAACACAGTGGTGCTGCTTTCCCGGCTGGACCAGCCGGTGATTTATTTTAAACAAAAGCGTCCTCTCTGTGAAAGCGCACTCCCACCAGGTTAATTTAGGAAAATCGAAATTCAGCAACTCACAGCGAATTCCTTTCAGTCTTTTCAAAATTCAGGCCTATATCGAAAAAACATCTCTGGACACGTGTTTCGGGGTTGATCCCCTCATCAGCAGAGAAACTAAAAAATATATCACCCTCGTAGGTGCAGCCATTGCTGGATGTGTTCTAGACTCTCATTCCTTTTAAAGACCACATACCTGGCTCGTTCAGCAAATTCAATTGCAAGCACCTGATTAATATATTCAAGTACCAGCCCAAGTGCATGCTGGTTACGGTAGTCCTGCGCATTTGTAGTTGCACCCAAAGTGGGTTGCTGGAGCCAGACAAAATCATGAAAAGAATACAATTCCTTAGTAGGCGAATTCGACGTGAATTTTCAAATTAGCTGCATATATTCCAACCTGCTGCTCGAAGTGTGACAATCCATTTTAGTCACACCGACCTGCTCAGAACACAGTGGTGCTGCTTTCCCGGCTGGACCAGCCGGTGATTTATTTTAAACAAAAGCGTCCTCTCTGTGAAAGCGCACTCCCACCAGGTTAATTTAGGAAAATCGAAATTCAGCAACTCACAGCGAATTCCTTTCAGTCTTTTCAAAATTCAGGCCTATATCGAAAAAACATCTCTGGACACGTGTTTCGGGGTTGATCCCCTCATCAGCAGAGAAACTAAAAAATATATCACCCTCGTAGGTGCAGCCATTGCTGGATGTGTTCCAGACTCTCATTCCTTTTAAAGACCACATACCTGGCTCGTTCAGCAAATTCAATTGCAAGCACCTGATTAATATATTCAAGTACCAGCCCAAGTGCATGCTGGTTACGGTAGTCCTGCGCATTTGTAGTTGCACCCAAAGTGGGTTGCTGGAGCCAGACAAAATCATGAAAAGAATACAATTCCTTAGTAGGCGAATTCGACGTGAATTTTCAAATTAGCTGCATATATTCCAACCTGCTGCTCGAAGTGTGACAATCCATTTAAGTCACACCAACCTGCTCAGAACACAGTGGTGCTGCTTTCCCGGCTGGACCAGCCGGTGATTTATTTTAAACAAAAGCGTCCTCTCTGTGAAAGCGCACTCCCACCAGGTTAATTTAGGAAAATCGAAATTCAGCAACTCACAGCGAATTCCTTTCAGTCTTTTCAAAATTCAGGCCTATATCGAAAAAACATCTCTGGACACGTGTTTCGGGGTTGATCCCCTCATCAGCAGAGAAACTAAAAAATATATCACCCTCGTAGGTGCAGCCATTGCTGGATGTGTTCCAGACTCTCATTCCTTTTAAAGACCACATACCTGGCTCGTTCAGCAAATTCAATTGCAAGCACCTGATTAATATATTCAAGTACCAGCCCAAGTGCATGCTGGTTACGGTAGTCCTGCGCATTTGTAATTGTATTCTTTTCATGATTTTGTCTGGCTCCAGCAACCCACTTTGGGTGCAACTACAAATGCGCAGGACTACCGTAACCAGCATGCACTTGGGCTGGTACTTGAATATATTAATCAGGTGCTTGCAATTGAATTTGCTGAACGAGCCAGGTATGTGGTCTTTAAAAGGAATGAGAGTCTGGAACACATCCAGCAATGGCTGCACCTACGAGGGTGATATATTTTTTAGTTTCTCTGCTGATGAGGGGATCAACCCCGAAACACGTGTCCAGAGATGTTTTTTCGATATAGGCCTGAATTTTGAAAAGACTGAAAGGAATTCGCTGTGAGTTGCTGAATTTCGATTTTCCTAAATTTACCTGGTGGGAGTGCGCTTTCGCTGAGAGGACGCTTTTGTTTAAAATAAATCACCGGCTGGTCCAGCCGGGAAAGCAGCACCACTGTGTTCTGAACAGGTCGGTGTGACTAAAATGGATTGTCACACTTCGAGCAGCAGGTTGGAATATATGCAGCTAATTTGAAAATTCACGTCGAATTCGCCTACTAAGGAATTGTATTCTTTTCATGATTTTGTCTGGCTCCAGCAACCCACCTTGGGTGCAATTACAAATGCGCAGGACCACCGTAACCAGCATGCACTTGGGCTGGTACTTGAATATATTAATCAGGTGCTTGCAATTGAATTTGCTGAACGAGCCAGGTATGTGGTCTTTAAAAGGAATGAGAGTCTGGAACACATCCAGCAATGGCTGCACGTACGAGGGTGATATATTTTTTAGTTTCTCTGCTGATGAGGGGATCAACCCCGAAACACGTGTCCAGAGATGTTTTTTCGATATAGGCCTGAATTTTGAAAAGACTGAAAGGAATTCGCTGTGAGTTGCTGAATTTCGATTTTCCTAAATTAACCTGGTGGGAGTGCGCTTTCGCTGAGAGGACGCTTTTGTTTAAAATAAATCACCGGCTGGTCCAGCCGGGAAAGCAGCACCACTGTGTTCTGAGCAGGTCGGTGTGACTAAAATGGATTGTCACACTTCGAGCAGCAGGTTGGAATATATGCAGCTAATTTGAAAATTCACTTCGAATTCGCCTACTAAGGAATTGTATTCTTTTCATGATTTTGTCTGGCTCCAGCATCCCACCTTGGGTGCAATTACAAATGCGCAGGACTACCGTAACCAGCATGCACTTGGGCTGGTACTTGAATATATTAATCACGTGCTTGCAATTGAATTTGCTGAACGAGCCAGGTATGTGGTCTTTAAAAGGAATGAGAGTCTGGAACACATCCAGCAATGGCTGCACCTAGGGTGATATATTTTTTAGTTTCTCTGCTGATGAGGGGATCAACCCCGAAACACGTGTCCAGAGATGTTTTTTCGATATAGGCCTGAATTTTGAAAAGACTGAAAGGAATTCGCTGTGAGTTGCTGAATTTCGATTTTCCTAAATTAACCTGGTGGGAGTGCGCTTTCGCTGAGAGGACGCTTTTGTTTAAAATAAATCACCGGCTGGTCCAGCCGGGAAAGCAGCACCACTGTGTTCTGAGCAGGTCGGTGTGACTAAAATGGATTGTCACACTTCGAGCAGCAGATTGGAATATATGCAGCTAATTTGAAAATTCATGTCGAATTCGCCTACTAAGGAATTGTATTCTTTTCATGATTTTGTCTGGCTCCAGCAACCCACCTTGGGTGCAATTACAAATGCGCAGGACTACCGTAACCAGCATGCACTTGGGCTGGTACTTGAATATATTAATCAGGTGCTTGCAATTGAATTTGCTGAACGAGCCAGGTATGTGGTCTTTAAAAGGAATGAGAGTCTGGAACACATCCAGCAATGGCTGCACCTACGAGGGTGATATATTTTTTAGTTTCTCTGCTGATGAGGGGATCAACCCCGAAACACGTGTCCAGAGATGTTTTTTCGATATAGGCCTGAATTTTGAAAAGACTGAAAGGAATTCGCTGTGAGTTGCTGAATTTCGATTTTCCTAAATTAACCTGGTGGGAGTGCGCTTTCGCTGAGAGGACGCTTTTGTTTAAAATAAATCACCGGCTGGTCCAGCCGGGAAAGCAGCACCACTGTGTTCTGAACAGGTCGGTGTGACTAAAATGGATTGTCACACTTCGAGCAGCAGGTTGGAATATATGCAGCTAATTTGAAAATTCACATAGAATTCGCCTACTAAGGAATTGTATTCTTTTCATGATTTTGTCTGGCTCCAGCAACCCACCTTGGGTGCAATTACAAATGCGCAGGACCACCGTAACCAGCATGCACTTGGGCTGGTACTTGAATATATTAATCAGGTGCTTGCAATTGAATTTGCTGAACGAGCCAGGTATGTGGTCTTTAAAAGGAATGAGAGTCTGGAACACATCCAGCAATGGCTGCACCTACGAGGGTGATATATTTTTTAGTTTCTCTGCTGATGAGGGGATCAACCCCGAAACACGTGTCCAGAGATGTTTTTTCGATATAGGCCTGAATTTTGAAAAGACTGAAAGGAATTCGCTTTGAGTTGCTGAATTTCGATTTTCCTAAATTAACCTGGTGGGAGTGCGCTTTCGCTGAGAGGACGCTTTTGTTTAAAATAAATCACCGGCTGGTCCAGCCGGGAAAGCAGCACCACTGTGTTCTGAGCAGGTCGGTGTGACTAAAATGGATTGTCACACTTCGAGCAGCAGGTTGGAATATATGCAGCTAATTTGAAAATTCACTTCGAATTCGCCTACTAAGGAATTGTATTCTTTTCATGATTTTGTCTGGCTCCAGCAACCCACCTTGGGTGCAATTACAAATGCGCAGGACTACCGTAACCAGCATGCACTTGGGCTGGTACTTGAATATATTAATCAGGTGCTTGCAATTGAATTTGCTGAACGAGCCAGGTATGTGGTCTTTAAAAGGAATGAGAGTCTGGAACACATCCAGCAATGGCTGCACCTAGGGTGATATATTTTTTAGTTTCTCTGCTGATGAGGGGATCAACCCCGAAACACGTGTCCAGAGATGTTTTTTCGATATAGGCCTGAATTTTGAAAAGACTGAAAGGAATTCGCTGTGAGTTGCTGAATTTCGATTTTCCTAAATTAACCTGGTGGGAGTGCGCTTTCGCTGAGAGGACGCTTTTGTTTAAAATAAATCACCGGCTGGTCCAGCCGGGAAAGCAGCACCACTGTGTTCTGAGCAGGTCGTGTGACTAAAATGGATTGTCACACTTCGAGCAGCAGGTTGGAATATATGCAGCTAATTTGAAAATTCACGTCGAATTCGCCTACTAAGGAATTGTATTCTTTTCATGATTTTGTCTGGCTCCAGCAACCCACCTTGGGTGCAATTACAAATGCGCAGGACTACCGTAACCAGCATGCACTTGGGCTGGTACTTGAATATATTAATCAGGTGCTTGCAATTGAATTTGCTGAACGAGCCAGGTATGTGGTCTTTAAAAGGAATGAGAGTCTGGAACAGATCCAGCAATGGCTGCACCTACGAGGGTGATATATTTTTTAGTTTCTCTGCTGATGAGGGGATCAACCCCGAAACACGTGTCCAGAGATGTTTTTTCGATATAGGTTTGAATTTTGAAAAGACTGAAAGGAATTCGCTGTGAGTTGCTGAATTTCGATTTTCCTAAATTAACCTGGTGGGAGTGCGCTTTCGCTGAGAGGACGCTTTTGTTTAAAATATATATATATATATATATATATATATATATATATATATATATATATATATATATATATATATATATATCAGTTCATGGATGTCATGCATTACAAAGAAGATTTAAGTATCTAAATATCATGCCACTTAGACATGTACATCATAGCACACCTACTTTATATATAAGTTATCAGATATTGTATAGAAATATCAAAGAAGGTGGCTGGGAGATCGCAACCCGTGCTGCGTAGTTTTCGGATCATTGTGCAGCTGGATCTGTGATGCAAGCACTGCTGGGTGTGTAAAAACAACGCAAGGCATGCCCGGACCCGAGAGTGCTGACCGGATCGACACATCGCTCTTCTGTGGAGAGAAGAAACAACGCACTCCGACTCGATGAAAGGAGATAAGACGCAAGGTCTCGCTCGTGAGTGAAATTGACGCATTGCAAGCCCTTTTTGCCGCACACTCGCCTGTGCAGGGTTATTTTTGACGCACACAAGGTACATTTTCACGCTATCAGTGTTAGTGTGTGTTTTAAACTACATAAAGACTCTTTTTGCTTTTTAATTGATAACTTGACTTGTGTATTGTGGATTTTTGTCGTTTTGGTCTTATTTTGTTTAGATAAATATTTCCTATTTTTCTAAACGTGTGTTGTGTCATTTTGTAGTGTTTTCATTATGTTACTGTAAGTGTTGGTACAAATACTTACACCTAGCACTCTGAAGTTAAGCCTACTGCTCTGCCAAGTAACAAGGGGGTTAGCAGGGATTCTCTTTTATCCTGACTAGAGTGAGGGTCCTTGCTTGAACCTGACTGTCAACCAAAGACCCCATTTCTAACAGAAGGCAGGAAGTATCAACATGTGTACAATCAAAATGGTATGTTTGCGAATTACCCCTTGTTTTTTTTAACCCAGCACTCCTCCACATACTCTTGCCTCCTAATGTGGACTTGTTGGTTAAACACAGCACAAAGCCCTGACACTTGCTTCCCTCAGACTAGACTCACCTATGTGGAAAGTTGTCCCTTCCTGAATCTCATCCTAGACGATAATCAGTGGCAGCTAGTGCCATTTGAAAGTGGTGGAGAGTAAAAAATGTAGGAATTACTGAAGTAGCAAGGAAACACTACATTTTGCTTTCGCCGTATTGTTATGCAGACTGAGTACACCCATGATCACACCCATTTGCATAGAATCACAATTACAACAGGAATACATGCCCACTGCGCAATGCTTTCTGCAGAGAAGCCAAGGATTGGATCCCAGCTGCAGTTCTTAAACTTGGTTAAATTCTTGTTTATCTTTTAATAAAAAGTTAGGCCCATATTTATACTTTTTTTAGCGCCGCATTTGCGTAATTTTTTTAAGCAAAAGCGACGCAAACTTTAAAACTACAATTGTATTTTGAAAGTATGCGCTGTTTTTGCGCCAAAAAACAGTGCAAATGCGGCGCTAAAAAAGTATAAATATGGCCCTTAGAATCAAACGTTGACCTCTTTTCTTCTGTGTCTTAGGCGCTACTGAGGTGGTGTATGGAGGCCTGCCACTGTGTAAGTGATTGAACACATAAAGTAACTGTACCTGTGCGTGGATGTCTGGTTCTCTATGTGGCTATCTGTTTGTGTGATTTGACAAAAATATTCAACAAGTGGTAAAGAAGTAAGGGGTTCGCGCTCTTAGCCAAACAGTGGGTGGTTATAGCGTGGGAAGGGTTTAATAGAACCTAATGTAAGCATGGACGGCTAGGCAGGAAAAGACAGCCGTAATTGGGCTGAACTGAACCCCTCACTCCTCTGGGCCTCAGTGCCACTTTACTTAATCAGCTGCAGTGATGATAGCAACGCCCCTGCCATGATTCGTGGGGCTTCGGGTTGTCTCTGCTCTTCAGTCAGCACAGCGCGGAGAGGAAGTGTGGGTTGGACTTTAAAATGGAGAAGACGAAGAGCGAATATTCCAATAAAGATTGAAGGACAGATAAGTATGCCATTTCTCTTCTTCGAGGCGCCGGGGTTTTCAGAGCATTGATAGAGTCCATCTCGGTCTCCATAAAACGCAGTTACTGTTAAATTGCTAAGCTTATCTGAATGAATTCTGACCCCCATTCTGTGTCAACCTGTCCATTCCTAATGCCCTCAGTTAGATAACTAATAGAGTATTTGACACTTTGCCACAGCTGAAGACGGCTCGGAGTTATCCCTTCACCTTGTGCGCAGCACGGCACAGGCTTATAAAATCCCCTCCCTTCCTCACACGTTACAGCTCACAGTTGTCTTGTCAGAAAAGAACTGTTTTCACTTCTTTTTGATTAAAAGTTCCTTGACAGGTGTGATGGAGAAGCTGGACATTTCTTTAATGATCTGTCTCGGTGAACGTGCACGATCATTTGACTCTGGCTGAACCTGATTAATGAAGAGGATCCCTGTCTCTATGAGCTTCGTAGCCCCCTAGAACACGTGACGCGTCGCCCTTTCCCCTCCTTTTGAGCCCTCGCTGCACCTTTTCAAAGTCATTTCACTTAATACTGTCGATGTTCCGAGCATTCGCAGAATATTCTTGAATTCTCTTATCAATGGAGCCGTGATAATCTTTTCCCCAGTTAATTTGTTATTCCGCTTAGCTAGTTTACAACGTGAGCAGGTTGGCAGATTGCAAATGAGGTTCTGTTGCGGCTTCCCAGCATGACCTACAAACTAAGGGTATTGTCATGTAGTTTAATACAAAAGCTGATGTTCGTAGTCAGTTGGAGCACATTAGTCTTAAGTACGTTGAGGGAAGCGCTAGGTTCTTTAATATTTGAATCCCTATTCACGAAAGAAGAAGTAGATCTGAACCCACAGATTTACTTCTGATGACGCAGAAATGAAGGTTTTACATTTATTAGTGCTGAAACGTAGTGCCGCAATAATCAAGTGTGACTTTAATCGAACGAATAAAGATTGTACAGGGACAAATGTGCCCTCAGAGTAGTTTGCCAACATTTATAAGCGTGCTTTATATAACGTGATGTATTAGAATTGTACGAATCTGACATAATCGTAAACGTGTGCTACGATTTGCTTGTTTGAAACGTTTTAGCTTAGCATAACTTTAGTGCAGGCTTCGGCCTAGTTGCCTTGTCTCACGATTTGGATGCTCGTATTTTTCCAATGTGCTAATAAACGTGTATTTCTGCCTGAAGCTGTACTTTTCCACTGAGATCGTTCACATGCTTATCTTAAGGTTTCGTGCCAGCCTGGCATCTTCTTCTTTGCTCCAAGGTCAATCTGCAGGTGCGGACAATGGAAACTCTAAAAGTGAGTTAATTGGTATAAAATGTTGCAACTTACGTAACCGTCTCCAAGGATAATGTATGCCTAGGTAGAAGCTTGAGAACTGTTGTTTTTGATTGGACAATTTGAAGCCAACCTATGAACCCTCCAATGGAAGACCCTACTGGATTTGAACTGTTGTCTATTTAAACCTGGTGCACGAGAAGAAAGCAGCCATTACCAGCCTTTTAGCCATTACCAGCCTTTTAGCCATTACCAGCCATTGCCCGCCATTTGCAGAACTTTGCAGCTATTATGGCCCACCTTGCTGCGACGCCATTTTGAAAGAGACTCTGATGCTTTCTCTAATCGAGAGAAAGAGACTTTAAGAAATTCTCACCCTAGAGACCTTAAATTTGATTCGTCCCTTTGCATGAAGTAATAGTTTTGTCCCTTTGCCGCTGAGAGGCAAATGCCCCGTCCACCTTGCCCCTTTACCCCGTCCCATGCTGATCGAAAACGATACCTGTGAGACGAAGACTTCCTTGAATGCTGATTGAATTTGGTAAATATGAAAGGAAATTGTACAATTGCATTGTGTTTCTTTTAGGTAACCAACTGCTGATTTTTGATAAGAGCCCTAGCTAGGAGTTTTCCAAATTAATGTTGCTAAATTGTTTTTTGCATGAAGTCCCACATGCTGATGCTAATTTGAGGTTAGATGAGGATTCCTTTGGTTGCACGATGCAATTTGAGACCTTGTTATGCTGACTAATGTATGCAATTAGCTCATTACAGATTATAGTTTTAGTGATTTGCGTCGCCATTATCGAAGGCATCGTTATTCAAATGCTGCATAGATTGCATCTTTTCCGCCGTTATGGACAGCTATTAATGTTCATTTACATATATCATTTGGTGTTAAGACACATCTATATTGTGCTAGCTTTGTTAATATAGGGAAATAAATTCATTAACTTCGAATAAACTGGTGTGGTTATTCATGACCGAAAGGTCATGGTTCGTCGAAATGTTTTCTGGATTAATTGTTAAGTGTTATGTTGATCAGGGTATTGCATATGTTCGTTATTGATTATTGATTAGATTAAATTGACTGATCTCGGGTGAAGAGAGTCCCACTTGGTCAAAAGATTCATCGGCCCAAGAGCGTCCAAAACCCAGGTAAATTATTAGGCCGGAACGCTCTACCAGTAGATGGTAGCAGAGGACGGTTTAGACTTTTGGGACCCCGCTCGAGAGGTATATGGTGTTGAATTAGATTTTTCTTGGGTAAAACAGATTGAGAAAATGATGATGGGCTAGGTCCCCCGCGACTTTCCCGGGATCTTGGAGCTTGCGAATGGAGAGAATGGAGGTGTGGAATCAGCGTTGGCGGTACTAGTGATGGTATGAGTGAAGTCAGGGTTTTGCGCTTGCACAGCTTATTGCCGCAGATTGTTTGAAAAGGTTGCGAGGATTTTAGAGAATAGCGGAGGTGCGACTCCGAGTGTAGGAGAAGGGAAGTCGTCGAACTTCATAGAAAATAGCGGAGGTGCGACTCCGAGTGTGAGAGTAGGGAAGTCGTCGAACTTAATGTGCATGTGGCGCTTTGTGCGGAAAAAGGTCCACGTGGTTGTTGTTGTTGAGACGGGCCCTGCGAGGTCAAGAGACTCCGGAGTATGTTGAAAAGTGTATGAGACACTTGTTTTATGTTGTGGTCTGGTCGGTTTAATAGGTTGACCGGGCGTGGTCAACGAGTCGGTACGTGTGTTAAGGGAGTGAAAGAAAACTTCGACTTCGGGCTTTGACAAATTCTAAGTGCACTAGAATAGATCATTGACAAGTTGAGAGCAGAGTCTGCGGGTCAGATTTGCTTGCGAAAGTGGGGACCGAGAAAGATGGAATAACTGCCGAGGCTAGTGAAAAATCCCTAAGGTCCTGAAGCGATTGTGTTACCCTTCCTGTAGTAAACCGACAGATCTGTTTTATTATTATTTGGTTGCTCGCAATATATGCTAGAAGTTGTTACGAGAGGAGCTGAGTGAAGGAGGACAAGCCGCGAGGCTTTGTCAGCCGCAGTGTGTGTGAGTGTGACGTCACTAGGAGCCGCGCTGGGATAGGTTGGTTGGTGAGAAGGGTCGCGCACGGATTGGACGCAGTCCGTGGGGCTCGATTGGAAGGGGAAAGGCAAGTGAAGAGTATTCCGGGAATTAAAGTCACTTATTGATTACAAACTTTGTGAAATAAAAGACGAGAAAATGAAATTTTTTAAAGCATTAAAGAGTGCGATGAAGGGGGAGTCTTACATTAAAGCGAGCGTAGGAGAGGAGACGCCACCCGAAGGTACACCAGCTTACATTGTAATGGAGGAAAAAGGGGTAGCTCCGTGTCTTTGGCTAAAGCAATGGCACAAGCTGACAGAGAAACATGGGAGCGTAGCGTTCCCGATCCATGGGACATTCAATATAAGGATCCTAGAGAATTTGAGATTCGCGATGTACGACATGAAGGTACCTCCAAGGCCAGCACAGTTTGAGGCTCTAGCGATTTGGGAACTAATGGCTAGACAGCAACAGCAAAATAAGTTCGAGACCAGGATAAGAAAGGTAGAAAAGACACTAGCGGACGCTAGGTGGGATAATGCACAGAAGGTGTGGAGGTCAGATGTATTGCAGGGGATAAAATTGTTTCCCGCAATTGCTAAGGAAGAAGAGGCGACAGGCAAGAAAGTTACCTGTAAGACAAACAGGAGGTGTTCCAAAGATAGAGAGGACGAGGAAAAGTTGAGAAGAGAAGAGGAGTTAGAGGATGAGGAGTTAATCATGCAATTGCTGAACGACCGTCCACCACCTTATGCAGAGAGTGGACAAGGTCCAAGTACCAGTTCTGCCCCTCTGGCACCGGTACAGAATAATGAAACTCCGAGTTCAGGAACGCCATCGGGATCTGAGGACCCGAGTTTACTGTTCACCCCGCAGATACCGCAGGTTAGGAGAATATAGCCAGATGTGCCCATGTTGAAACCAGCAGAAAATTATCAGCCGCAGGTTCCAAGGTACTACAGCAATGACAACAGTACGGGAATGATCCTAGATCCAACCGTAATGGGAGTACAGAATGGTCGCAACTCAACATTGACACAAGCTGAATCAACCCAGTTTTTGATGCCTCAAAAGCAGATGCAGGGGGGAACCGCACATGCTCAGATGACGGGGAGTCAGACGGGCATGCCGGCAATGATGACCCATAGTGTGGGAATGAACATGTCTCAGAACATGGGGAATGGACAAAACGCAGATGCAATATCCCTACCCATTACTGTAGGTCCACCGGTACCTTTATACATTCAGCCTAACTCAGGTATGAGCGGTCAAGGATCAATGGTGCAGAGTGGGACGGAAAGGAGGTGCATACAAAACACTCCAGAGACAACTCCGATAGCGGCTCTGCCAACTGGATCTGGGTCCTTGATGGAGTTCAGTCCCATATGTGCTCAGTCAACAGTGGTGAGGTCGAGTCCCCCACTGATGATACCGCTATCATCGAACACTGAAAAGTTGCCGCAACCATCAATGGCGGTCGATGTGAATGCTACACTGATGGGGTTGAATGCGCAACAGCTGACACAGTGGTTTAACAGTCTGAATTCCACACAAAGCTCAGCCAGTGGGAAGGGAGACGATTATCTGAATAGGATCAGGTTGAACATGGAAGCAGAAGAATTGGTGGAAGGGACTATGGGTGTGAATAGGCTAGAGTCCTACTCGGAAGAAGAGCTGAGGTATCTATGTCCCAGGATTACGAGAGAAGTGAACAAGGTACATAGAAGGTTGCAAGAAATAGCTGACAAAAACGGGGTTGAGATAGACAAGACAAAACACTTGAGCAGGAGCTATAGATTGGATTTCGGGACCACAGACTTTGAACACATGAGGTCAGCAGGCATGAAGGCGCACCTTAGAGAATTGCTGCAGAGTGCACAAGTGTGGAGGTGCTTAGACAAATGGGAAATCAGATGGGTAAAGAGAAAGGAAAAGAAGAAAGACAGTGCTCCAGAGCACAATGAGAAAAGGCCACAGAGTAGTGATGCAATAACCATGTTACCAATGAGGGAGACAGCAGGGAGAAAATTAATACATGTACCGTGGCACAGAAGCGACATTCAGTCTTTTACGGATGATTTTCCCAAACTGAGAGAGAAACCGATAGAATGGTATCAACAGACTGATAGGTTTGTGAAGCTTGCAAAATGTCTTTGGGAAGACCTGAACACCCTCTTTGAGATTGTGGTTCCGGCAGATTTGTGGGAGGATTGCAAAAGAGCTGTAGGTTGGCCGACAAGTGAACCAGAGAGAGACAGGGATACGGGTGCACCATCACCTATGGTGATGAGCTTGTACTATAAGGTGATTGAGCATTTGAAGACGAAGGTTGCCGCGAAAAATGTGGATTGGCAGAAGATTGATCGAACTGCCCAAGAGGCTAAAGAGTCGATTCATGGTTACTATGAGAGGTTGTTGAAGGCGTTCAAGAACTACAGTGGCACGGAAACAATAGAGGCGAAGGACATGCTTCATTTCGTGTTTAGATTTGTGGAAGGGCTGAGACCAGAGATAAGTCAGATGATAAAGACGCATTTGATTTGTTGGCAGTCGAAACCGATTGATGAGGTGTTAAATTATGCGAAATACTGTAGCGACGAAATTGAAGTGAAACAGAAAAGGTTGAAAGAGAAAGTGATGATGATGCAACTTAAAGCAGCTCAGACAGGTCTGCAAGGGTTGCAAGGGTTCCAACAGCAGGTACCGCAACCGCAGCCGCAGTTGCAGGGAAACATGATGTTTCAGCCACAGGCGAGAGGCAGAGGCAGAGGAGGTTTTGGGAATAATGGTCCGGATTTGAACACTGTTGTGACTCCGAATGGTGTGCAGGCATTGAAAAAGGTGATGCCGTGTCACGTGTGCGGAATCGTCGGTCATTGGAAACGCGAGTGCCCGATGGTGGTGCAGGAAGGTGCAGGTGTTGGTCAGCAAAACAATGATGTCAATGCATTTCAGACAATGAGGGGACCGAAAATGAGAGGTCCAAACCCAAATTTTCAGACCATAAATCAGCTGCAGGGATTACAGCCCATGCAGCCGCAGCAGATGCAAATGCCCCGTATGCAGATGACGCAAATGCAGCCAATGCAACAGCAGTTTCCCATGGTACCTAATCAGCAAATGCAAATACCTTTGGCACCAATGAGTCAGCAGCAAGTGATGGTTCCTCCACAGGTCTCGGGTCAGGTGATGAGTACAAATGGCACAGTACAACAGTTCCCATTACATAGTGAGAATGGAATAAACAATGTATGGGAGAGTGAAAGTTCAGATGAGGAGGGAAATTGTGTGCTTGCAGCATCCTTGGAAGTTGATCAAAAGGGTCCATATGTGGAGGGAAGAGTTATGGGTCATAGTGTTTCATTCTTGGTTGACACAGGAGCCACATGTTCAACTGTTAGGAGCATTGAAGTACCAAAATTGCCACTCTCAGGGAGGACAGTTCAAGTGGTGGGAGTAGCAAACAGGCACCTGACGAACCCAATAACAGATCCAGTACCAGTCAGCATTGGTAACTATCAAGGGTTACATAAATTTGTGGTATGTGACTCAAGCCCGATAGCACTGTTAGGGAGAGACCTATTGTGCAAATTGGGATGTTCGATTATGTGTTCGAACGATGGAATTAGAATTCAGACGAGCAGTGATGGGGAAGAAGAGGACAGTGTAGAAGGGGATGAGATGGAAACTGTCGATGAAGAGTATCCTCTGATTAACCTTTTCCCGATGATAACTGAAGAAGATATTCCAGCTGAATTACGGGAAACAGTCGGAAAGGAAGTGTGGGATATGACAGGAAAAGAGGTGGGATTGATGAAAGGAGTGGAACCAGTGAAAGTGACTGTAAAACCCAATGTAACCTTTCCTCAGACCCCACAATACCACATGGCACAAGACACCCTCATGAAAGTTGCCCAACTCATTGACGAGTTTGTAAAACAGGGAGTACTGATAGAAGTGTTAAGCAGTCCATGTAATTCACCAATCATGGGACTAATAAAGCCAAGTGGAAAGGTCCGAATAGTGCAGGACTTGAGGAAAATAAATGACATTATAGTTAAATGTTGCCCTGTCGTACCGAATCCAGCTGTGATAATGTTTCAAGTCCCTTGCGATGCCGAGTGGTTCTCAGTCATTGACTTGTCACAAGCATTCTTTTCGGTGCCTCTTCATGAGGACAGCCAATTTCTCTTTTGTTTCAAATTCTTAGACAGAGTTTACAGTTGGTGTCGAATTCCTCAAGGGTTTTCTGAGTCACCGTCAATATTCAATCAGATTCTAAAGAAAGACTTCGAAGCATTAGAATTGCCATTCGAGTCAACCCTAGTACAATACATCGATGACTTACTGATTGCATCTAAGACCGAAAGTGGCTGCACAGCCGATACCATTGTTCTACTGAACCATTTGGGAAGGAATGGACACAAGGTGTCTCCTTCCAAGTTGCAGTTCTGTCAGAAGAAAGTAAAATACTTGGGTCATCAAATAGAGAAAGGGTCAAGGAGAATAATGAAGGAAAGAATAACAAGTGTACTTCAAATGAGTCCACCAAAGACAAGGAGGGAGGTGAGGAAGTTTTTGGGAATGGTGAGCTACTGTCGCCAGTGGATTCCCAACTTTTCAACTCTAGCAAAGCCTTTACTGAAACTGACCCAGAAGGATGCCTTGGATCAAATTGAGCTGAAAGGAGATGAGATGGATGCTTTTATTGAATTGAAAGAATGCATGTGCAGGGCTCCAGCTTTAGGTATGCCTGATTACACAAAGCCTTTCACATTGTTTTGCCATGAACGTGATGCATGTTCTTTGTCTGTCTTGACCCAAGCCCATGGTGGCATAAACAGACCAGTAGCGTATTTTTCAGCTACTTTGGATCGGTCGCAGCAGCACTTCCAGGGTGTTTGCGCGCCGTAGCAGCAGTTGGTATCAGCCTCACTCAGAGTGAAGGAATAGTGATGGGACACCCAGTAACAGTCATGGTCCCTCACTCAGTTGAGATACTTTTGACCCGCTCCCGAACGCAACACATGACTGGAGCAAGACTCACAAGATATGAGACAATAATTCTGGGCTCACCGAATGTGCAGCTGAAAAGGTGCACTACGTTGAATCCAGCAACCTTGCTTCCTGGCGAAAATGCTGAAATTGAGAACGCTGAAGACGTCGAGCATGACTGCCTTCAGGTGACTGAATTTTGCACAAAACCTCGACCTGACATTAAGGATACTAAGCTTGATGAAAATGACCAAATTGTTTTTGGTGATGGTTCATGTCTAAGAGATGGAATGGGAATTTCGAAAGCAGGATATGCTGTATGTACTGTAACAGGTGTCTTGGAAGCGTCCTGGCTTCAAGGAGTCTATTCCTCACAAGTAGCAGAGCTTGTAGCCCTTACAAGAGCATGCCAATTGTCTACATTGATGAAAGTTACCATTTACACTGATAGTCAGTACGGGTTTGGAATTGTGCACGACTTTGGGCAACTATGGTCACAGAGAGGTTTCCTGACCTCTTCAGGGTCCCCAGTGAAAAACGGGGAGAGAATAAGGGAATTGTTACACGCCATTCAGATGCCAGCCGAAGTTGCAGTGGTAAAGTGTAGTGCTCATACAAAGGGACAGGACTATGTTTCTCTGGGAAATGCATATGCGGATCAAGTCGCAAGATTTTGTGCATTACAGAATAGCGTCAGGGAGGATGAAAGAGATTCCTGGATTAAGTCACAATGTACAAAGAGACCAGATGAGTTATGGGTTTCAAATGAGGAAACATTTGTTTTTCCAAATAGTCTCTTATCGCAGCTAGCGCGGTTCTATCATGGGCAGGCTCACCTAGGGAGAGATGCCATGATAAGATTGTTCAAAACTGATTGGTTTAACCCCAGATTCCGTCAAGCTGCAGAAGCAGTTTGCCATTGATGTGTCATTTGTCAGCAGATGAACCCAGGGAAGGGAACGGTTGTGAACGCGAGCCACATTGGTAGGGCGAATGGCCCGTCCAGCAGAATGCAGATGGACTTTATTGAGATGCCTGTGCATGGAGGTCTGAAGTATGTGTTGGTGATTGTGTGCATTTTTAGTCACTGGATTGAAGCATACCCCACACGTAGAAATGACAGCCTTACAGTTGCAAAACTATTGTTGAGGGAGTTGATACCACGTTTCGGATTCCCGATCTCTTTAGAATCAGATAGAGGAAGTCACTTCAATAACGAGGTGATAAAGTTACTTTGCGCAGCGCTGAACATTGAGCAAAAACTGCATTGTAGCTATCGCCCTGAAGCCTCAGGACTGGTGGAGCAGATGAATGGTACACTGAAATCAAGAATCGCGAAAATATGTGCATCGACAAATTTGAAATGGCCTGACGCATTGCCTTTGGTGTTAATGTCAATGAGAAACACCCCTGACAGAAAGACTGGATTGTCCCCGCACGAAATTCTCATGGGCAGGGCCATGAGACTTCCTGCAGTTCCCGCAAACGCGCTTTTGAATATTACAGATGATATGGTGTTAGACTACTGCAAAGGTCTGGCTGACATGGTTCGCTCTTTCTCTCACCAGGTGGAAGCAACCACCTTGCCACCGATCCAAGGTCCAGGACACACACTGAAAGCAGGTGACTGGGTCGTGATAAAGAAGCACGTGAGGAAGTCGTGTCTGGAACCCCGTTGGAAAGGCCCTTTCCAAGTGATCCTGACGACCAATACCGCTGTGAAGTGTGCAGGAGTTCCCAACTGGATTCACGCCAGTCATACAAAGAAAGTGTTGTGCCCCACAGATGAGGAAGTTGAAGCGCTGAAACTGCCAGTGCCTGATAAAACAGTGCTGAGCGCTGAAACAGAGCAAAACAGAACTGAAAGCGAACAGGCAGGAACAGGAGAGAGAGAAATATTCTCTGAGGACGAAACAACCGACTCACTTGGGGAAGACCAAGGAGAAACCTCAGACAGCGACGAAGCAGCTGAAGGTGACAAAGAGCCTGAAGCAGCTGAAGGTAGCAAAGAGCCTGAAGCAGCTGAAGGTGACAAAGAGCCTGAAGCAGCTGAAAGTGATAAAGAGCCTGACGAAAGTAACGGTGACGAAGGGCTCGAAAGAGGTGAAGAAGCAGGAGAGCCTGATCAGAGGAGGGCTTTCCCAGAAGCAGACGGTACAGAAAAGGAGAAAGAGAACGTGATTGATTCCCCAGAAGGAGGGGACAAGGCAGAACAGAACGAAACTGTTCAAGCTTCCACAGAAGAGATCGCAGGTCCATCAAGTGGACACGGTGCAAAGAGGAGACTAAGTATATCACCAATAAAACTGAGAACTAGAGAAAAATCGAACGACAGAGAAAGGCCAAAAGTGAAAGAGAAAAGAAAGGAAGTGTCTGTCGTGGTACCAACCTCAAATGAAGGAAAAGACTTGGCAAAAGAGGAAAGTACCAGTGAGGCAGAATCGAAAAGAGAAGCAAAATTGAAAAGGAAAAGGATACCAAACAGGAGATATTCCGGTCCAGAATGGGCATATGCAGTCAATGACGATTGGACCGACGAATTTGTATCTCTAAGCCTCGAGAACGAAGAAGAAGAGATACCAATAGAAAAGAAAAGTTTTATGGACACTGTTGATTGAAAGGGTGATAAATGACATTGCTTGCTACAATCTAACGTGATACAACCAGCTGAGACAGTGCTAAACCGGATGAGACATTTGCTGAACTGATAAAAGACTGAGTTATTGATTGAACTTCGAAAAAAAAAAAAAAAAGACTGAGTTATTGCCGAATTGAGACAAATACCGCTAACCGATAAGTGACTGGGCTCCTGAAGAAAACTGTGTGAACATTGCGCTCGTTCAGCTTTGTAACTAATTGCTAAATCGTTTCTTTATAGGTGCTTCTAGCTCTCTGATTCTATACAGATCATGGCTACACAAAACAGTAGAGTGAAATATTGTAAATATGCGTGTATAGGCTTGATAACTGCATGTGTACTAATAATAATGGCAATAGTGCTTGCTACACGTGGAAAGGGTGAGAATGAGAAAATTGATGCTTCTACTTTTGCTCCTGTTACTGTCACTGAACTAACCGCATTGAAAAGACTAGAGTTAGATGAGAGACACTTGCATGATAAGAAGGAGCTTTCGTATAATGTTTTCTATCGCCTGCTAACAGAATATGTTGAGACTATGGATGCGAAAGATTGTTATGTGTGTACACAGATACCGACATCAGTAAAGGAAGGGGTGACTTATCACCACATGCCTCTTACATACGGGATTACATGTAGTATAGTAACTTCTAGATTTTATGGTCAAACTAACATACAGTATTTTTATTCAAATTATGATGTTACCTTTGCATATGTTCCTATAATTACGCAGCTAAGCCAGATTGCTAAAGATTGGGATGCTAAAACAATGAGGGAATTTTTCGAGCCAATGCAACCTTTTGAAACAGCTCACGCACATAGGGAAAACCTTACCTGCTCGCTCTCTGCAGTAGAAATAAGCTTTTTTGATCGCACAGATGATAGAAGGGCACAAATGAATGAGAAATTAGAAAAAGAGCTAAGTAAGAGGACTTCAGTAGATAATTATGCCTTTGCCGCAATAAAAACACAAGGAAGAATAGCTTTAGACGCTTGGCATGTAGGGAAATTTTGTATATATCGTGGTGAATCTTATTATGATAAAATTTTCGTAGGAGCGAGTGAATGTAAACATACGTTTATCTTTAAGGCCAAATGGACATTCATTCTGAACGGACTTGATCCTGTCATACCTGGTGTATATTACATTTGTGGGCATAATGCCTATTATCGTCTTCCAAAAGGGTGGTGGGGGAGATGTTATTTGGGTATAGTGTTCCCAAAGGTTTATCAACTGGATGACCTATCGATGATTCCAAAGACGCCTGGATCCCATCGTATCCAGAAAAGAGAGACCGCAGCTGCTGTGGTAGGAGATATATTTGGAGCCATGATTCCTTCATTGGGAGTTGTGTTGAATTCCATCAAAATAAGAAAGTTGTCTACTATAGTGGATAACATGTTGACAAAGTTTTCAGGTGCTATGATCCTGATGGATGCTGAACTTGCAGCAGAAAGAGCTATGACTCTTCAAAACAGGCTTGCCTTAGACATTCTTTTAGCAAAGGATGGCGGCGTTTGCAAAATGCTTGGTGCGCGTCACTGTTGTACGTATATTCCAGACAACAGTGTGAAAATTAAAACTATGCTTGCAAATCTAACAAAAGAGAGTGCAGACTTGAAGGAATTGAAAGAACCAGGAGTGTGGGAGAAGGTTGGAAAGGGAATTGCTTCAGTGGGAAATTGGCTTGGTGGCATTTGGAATGGAATATTACTAAAAATAATACAGGGAATATTAATAGTACTGATTTGTATCTTTGGAATTTGGGGAATAAAAAGGGGAATAATAATGATTATGGCAAGAATCAAGAGAAGGAAGGAAGAGAAAATGATGAAAAGAATGGCAGAAGAATACAAAGAAAGAACTAGGGGAACTAAAAGGGAAAGAGAACTGACAGAATTTTAATGGAATAAAATTTGTGGGAATAGTTTTGTGTGATGACAAGTAGTCATCAGAGGAGGGATTGATGACGCAGAAATGAAGGTTTTACATTTATTAGCGCTTAAACGTAGTGCCGCAATAATCAAGTGTGACTTTAATCGAACGAATAAAGATTGTACGGGGACAAATGTGCCCTCAGAGTAGTTTGCCAACATTTATAAGCTTGCTTTATATAACGTGATGTATTAGAATTGTATTATCTGACATAATCGTAAACGTGTGCTACGATTTGCTTGTTTGAAACGTTTTAGCTTAGCATAACTTTAGTGCAGGCTTCGGCCTAGTTGCCTTGTCTCACGATTTGGATGCTCGTATTTTTCCAATGTGCTAATAAACGTGTATTTCTGCCTGAAGCTGTACTTTTCCACTGAGATCGTTCACATGCTTATCTTAAGGTTTCGTGCCAGCCTGGCATCTTCTTCTTTGCTCCAAGGTCAATCTGCAGGTGCGGACAATGGAAGCTCTGAAAGTGAGTTAATTGGTATAAAATGTTGCAACTTACGTAACCGTCTCCAAGGATAATGTATGCCTAGGTAGAAGCTTGAGAACTGTTGTTTTTGATTGGACAATTTGAAGCCAACCTATGAACCCTCCAATGGAAGACCCTACTGGATTTGAACTGTTGTCTATTTAAACCTGGTGCACGAGAAGAAAGCAGCCATTACCAGCCTTTTAGCCATTACCAGCCTTTCAGCCATTACCAGCTATTGCCCGCCATTTGCAGGACTTTGCAGCTATTATGGCCCACCTTGCTGCGACGCCATTTTGAAAGAGACTCTGATGCTTTCTCTAATCGAGAGAAAGAGACTTTAAGAAATTCTCGCCCTAGAGACCTTAAATTTGATTCGTCCCTTTGCATGAAGTAATAGTTTTGTCCCTTTGCCGCTGAGAGGCAAATGCCCCGTCCACCTTGCCCCTTTACCCCGTCCCATGCTGATCGAAAACGATACCTGTGAGACGAAGACTTCCTTGAATGCTGATTGAATTTGGTAAATATGAAAGGAAATTGTACAATTGCATTGTGTTTCTTTTAGGTAACCAACTGCTGATTTTTGATAAGAGCCCTAGCTAGGAGTTTTCCAAATTAATGTTGCTAAATTGTTTTTTGCATGAAGTCCCACATGCTGATGCTAATTTGAGGTTAGATGAGGATTCCTTTGGTTGCACGATGCAATTTGAGACCTTGTTATGCTGACTAATGCATGCAATTAGCTCATTACAGATTATAGTTTTAGTGATTTGCGTCGCCATTATCGAAGGCATCGTTATTCAAATGCTGCATAGATTGCATCTTTTCCGCCGTTATGGACAGCTATTAATGTTCATTTACATATATCATTTGGTGTTAAGACACATCTATATTGTGCTAGCTTTGTTAATATAGGGAAATAAATTCATTAACTTCGAATAAACTGGTGTGGTTATTCATGACCGAAAGGTCATGGTTCGTCGAAATGTTTTCTGGATTAATTGTTAAGTGTTATGTTGATCAGGGTATTGCATATGTTCGTTATTGATTATTGATTAGATTAAATTGACTGATCTCGGGTGAAGAGAGTCCCACTTGGTCAAAAGATTCATCGGCCCAAGAGCGTCCAAAACCCAGGTAAATTATTAGGCCGGAACGCTCTACCAGTAGATGGTAGCAGTGGACGGTTTAGACTTTTGGGACCCCGCTCGAGAGGTATATGGTGTTGAATTAGATTTTTCTTGGGTAAAACAGATTGAGAAAATGATGATGGGCTAGGTCCCCCGCGACTTTCCCGGGATCTTGGAGCTTGCGAATGGAGAGAATGGAGGTGTGGAATCGGCGTTGGCGGTACTAGTGATGGTATGAGTGAAGTCAGGGTTTTGCGCTTGCACAGCTTATTGCCGCAGATTGTTTGAAAAGGTTGCGAGGATTTTAGAGAATAGCGGAGGTGCGACTCCGAGTGTAGGAGAAGGGAAGTCGTCGAACTTCATAGAAAATAGCGGAGGTGCGACTCCGAGTGTGAGAGTAGGGAAGTCGTCGAACTTAATGTGCATGTGGCGCTTTGTGCGGAAAAAGGTCCACGTGGTTGTTGTTGTTGAGACGGGCCCTGCGAGGTCAAGAGTCTCCGGAGTATGTTGAAAAGTGTATGAGACACTTGTTTTATGTTGTGGTCTGGTCGGTTTAATAGGTTGACCGGGCGTGGTCAACGAGTCGGTACGTGTGTTATGGGAGTGAAAGAAAACTTCGACTTCGGGCTTTGACAAATTCTAAGTGCACTAGAATAGATCATTGACAAGTTGAGAGCAGAGTCTGCGGGTCAGATTTGCTTGCGAAAGTGGGGACCGAGAAAGATGGAATAACTGCCGAGGCTAGTGAAAAATCCCTAAGGTCCTGAAGCGATTGTGTTACCCTTCCTGTAGTAAACCGACAGATCTGTTTTATTATTATTTGGTTGCTCGCAATATATGCTAGAAGTTGTTACGAGAGGAGCTGAGTGAAGGAGGACAAGCCGCGAGGCTTTGTCAGCCGCAGTGTGTGTGAGTGTGACGTCACTAGGAGCCGCGCTGGGATAGGTTGGTTGGTGAGAAGGGTCGCGCACAGATTGGATGCAGTCCGTGGGGCTCGATTGGAAGGGGAAAGGCAAGTGAAGAGTATTCCGGGAATTAAAGTCACTTATTGATTACAAACTTTGTGAAATAAAAGACGAGAAAATGAAATTTTTTAAAGCATTAAAGAGTGCGATGAAGGGGGAGTCTTACATTAAAGCGAGCGTAGGAGAGGAGACGCCACCCGAAGGTACACCAGCTTACATTGTAATGGAGGAAAAAGGGGTAGCTCCGTGTCTTTGGCTAAAGCAATGGCACAAGCTGACAGAGAAACATGGGAGCGTAGCGTTCCCGATCCATGGGACATTCAATATAAGGATCCTAGAGAATTTGAGATTCGCGATGTACGACATGAAGGTACCTCCAAGGCCAGCACAGTTTGAGGCTCTAGCGATTTGGGAACTAATGGCTAGACAGCAACAGCAAAATAAGTTCGAGACCAGGATAAGAAAGGTAGAAAAGACACTAGCGGACGCTAGGTGGGATAATGCACAGAAGGTGTGGAGGTCAGATGTATTGCAGGGGATAAAATTGTTTCCCGCAATTGCTAAGGAAGAAGAGGCGACAGGCAAGAAAGTTACCTGTAAGACAAACAGGAGGTGTTCCAAAGATAGAGAGGACGAGGAAAAGTTGAGAAGAGAAGAGGAGTTAGAGGATGAGGAGTTAATCATGCAATTGCTGAACGACCGTCCACCACCTTATGCAGAGAGTGGACAAGGTCCAAGTACCAGTTCTGCCCCTCTGGCACCGGTACAGAATAATGAAACTCCGAGTTCAGGAACGCCATCGGGATCTAAGGACCCGAGTTTACTGTTCACCCCGCAGATACCGCAGGTTAGGAGAATATATCCAGATGTGCCCATGTTGAAACCAGCAGAAAATTATCAGCCGCAGGTTCCAAGGTACTACAGCAATGACAACAGTACGGGAATGATCCTAGATCCAACCGTAATGGGAGTACAGAATGGTCGCAACTCAACATTGACACAAGCTGAATCAACCCAGTTTTTGATGCCTCAAAAGCAGATGCAGGGGGGAACCGCACATGCTCAGATGACGGGGAGTCAGACGGGCATGCCGGCAATGATGACCCATAGTGTGGGAATGAACATGTCTCAGAACATGGGGAATGGACAAAACGCAGATGCAATATCCCTACCCATTACTGTAGGTCCACCGGTACCTTTATACATTCAGCCTAACTCAGGTATGAGCGGTCAAGGATCAATGGTGCAGAGTGGGACGGAAAGGAGGTGCATACAAAACACTCCAGAGACAACTCCGATAGCGGCTCTGCCAACTGGATCTGGGTCCTTGATGGAGTTCAGTCCCATATGTGCTCAGTCAACAGTGGTGAGGTCGAGTCCCCCACTGATGATACCGCTATCATCGAACACTGAAAAGTTGCCGCAACCATCAATGGCGGTCGATGTGAATGCTACACTGATGGGGTTGAATGCGCAACAGCTGACACAGTGGTTTAACAGTCTGAATTCCACACAAAGCTCAGCCAGTGGGAAGGGAGACGATTATCTGAATAGGATCAGGTTGAACATGGAAGCAGAAGAATTGGTGGAAGGGACTATGGGTGTGAATAGGCTAGAGTCCTACTCGGAAGAAGAGCTGAGGTATCTATGTCCCAGGATTACGAGAGAAGTGAACAAGGTACATAGAAGGTTGCAAGAAATAGCTGACAAAAACGGGGTTGAGATAGACAAGACAAAACACTTGAGCAGGAGCTATAGATTGGATTTCGGGACCACAGACTTTGAACACATGAGGTCAGCAGGCATGAAGGCGCACCTTAGAGAATTGCTGCAGAGTGCACAAGTGTGGAGGTGCTTAGACAAATGGGAAATCAGATGGGTAAAGAGAAAGGAAAAGAAGAAAGACAGTGCTCCAGAGCACAATGAGAAAAGGCCACAGAGTAGTGATGCAATAACCATGTTACCAATGAGGGAGACAGCAGGGAGAAAATTAATACATGTACCGTGGCACAGAAGCGACATTCAGTCTTTTACGGATGATTTTCCCAAACTGAGAGAGAAACCGATAGAATGGTATCAACAGACTGATAGGTTTGTGAAGCTTGCAAAATGTCTTTGGGAAGACCTGAACACCCTCTTTGAGATTGTGGTTCCAGCAGATTTGTGGGAGGATTGCAAAAGAGCTGTAGGTTGGCCGACAAGTGAACCAGAGAGAGACAGGGATACGGGTGCACCATCACCTATGGTGATGAGCTTGTACTATAAGGTGATTGAGCATTTGAAGACGAAGGTTGCCGCGAAAAATGTGGATTGGCAGAAGATTGATCGAACTGCCCAAGAGGCTAAAGAGTCGATTCATGGTTACTATGAGAGGTTGTTGAAGGCGTTCAAGAACTACAGTGGCACGGAAACAATAGAGGCGAAGGACATGCTTCATTTCGTGTTTAGATTTGTGGAAGGGCTGAGACCAGAGATAAGTCAGATGATAAAGACGCATTTGATTTGTTGGCAGTCGAAACCGATTGATGAGGTGTTAAATTATGCGAAATACTGTAGCGACGAAATTGAAGTGAAACAGAAAAGGTTGAAAGAGAAAGTGATGATGATGCAACTTAAAGCAGCTCAGACAGGTCTGCAAGGGTTGCAAGGGTTCCAACAGCAGGTACCGCAACCGCAGCCGCAGTTGCAGGGAAACATGATGTTTCAGCCACAGGCGAGAGGCAGAGGCAGAGGAGGTTTTGGGAATAATGGTCCGGATTTGAACACTGTTGTGACTCCGAATGGTGTGCAGGCATTGAAAAAGGTGATGCCGTGTCACGTGTGCGGAATCGTCGGTCATTGGAAATGCGAGTGCCCGATGGTGGTGCAGGAAGGTGCAGGTGTTGGTCAGCAAAACAATGATGTCAATGCATTTCAGACAATGAGGGGACCGAAAATGAGAGGTCCAAACCCAAATTTTCAGACCATAAATCAGCTGCAGGGATTACAGCCCATGCAGCCGCAGCAGATGCAAATGCCCCGTATGCAGATGACGCAAATGCAGCCAATGCAACAGCAGTTTCCCATGGTACCTAATCAGCAAATGCAAATACCTTTGGCACCAATGAGTCAGCAGCAAGTGATGGTTCCTCCACAGGTCTCGGGTCAGGTGATGAGTACAAATGGCACAGTACAACAGTTCCCATTACATAGTGAGAATGGAATAAACAATGTATGGGAGAGTGAAAGTTCAGATGAGGAGGGAAATTGTGTGCTTGCAGCATCCTTGGAAGTTGATCAAAAGGGTCCATATGTGGAGGGAAGAGTTATGGGTCATAGTGTTTCATTCTTGGTTGACACAGGAGCCACATGTTCAACTGTTAGGAGCATTGAAGTACCAAAATTGCCACTCTCAGGGAGGACAGTTCAAGTGGTGGGAGTAGCAAACAGGCACCTGACGAACCCAATAACAGATCCAGTACCAGTCAGCATTGGTAACTATCAAGGGTTACATAAATTTGTGGTATGTGACTCAAGCCCGATAGCACTGTTAGGGAGAGACCTATTGTGCAAATTGGGATGTTCGATTATGTGTTCGAACGATGGAATTAGAATTCAGACGAGCAGTGATGGGGAAGAAGAGGACAGTGTAGAAGGGGATGAGATGGAAACTGTCGATGAAGAGTATCCTCTGATTAACCTTTTCCCGATGATAACTGAAGAAGATATTCCAGCTGAATTACGGGAAACAGTCGGAAAGGAAGTGTGGGATATGACAGGAAAAGAGGTGGGATTGATGAAAGGAGTGGAACCAGTGAAAGTGACTGTAAAACCCAATGTAACCTTTCCTCAGACCCCACAATACCACATGGCACAAGACACCCTCATGAAAGTTGCCCAACTCATTGACGAGTTTGTAAAACAGGGAGTACTGAAAGAAGTGTTAAGCAGTCCATGTAATTCACCAATCATGGGACTAATAAAGCCAAGTGGAAAGGTCCGAATAGTGCAGGACTTGAGGAAAATAAATGACATTATAGTTAAATGTTGCCCTGTCGTACCGAATCCAGCTGTGATAATGATGATAACTGAAGAAGATATTCCAGCTGAATTACGGGAAACAGTCGGAAAGGAAGTGTGGGATATGACAGGAAAAGAGGTGGGATTGATGAAAGGAGTGGAACCAGTGAAAGTGACTGTAAAACCCAATGTAACCTTTCCTCAGACCCCACAATACCACATGGCACAAGACACCCTCATGAAAGTTGCCCAACTCATTGACGAGTTTGTAAAACAGGGAGTACTGAAAGAAGTGTTAAGCAGTCCATGTAATTCACCAATCATGGGACTAATAAAGCCAAGTGGAAAGGTCCGAATAGTGCAGGACTTGAGGAAAATAAATGACATTATAGTTAAATGTTGCCCTGTCGTACCGAATCCAGCTGTGATAATGTTTCAAGTCCCTTGCGATGCCGAGTGGTTCTCAGTCATTGACTTGTCACAAGCATTCTTTTCGGTGCCTCTTCATGAGGACAGCCAATTTCTCTTTTGTTTCAAATTCTTAGACAGAGTTTACAGTTGGTGTCGAATTCCTCAAGGGTTTTCTGAGTCACCGTCAATATTCAATCAGATTCTAAAGAAAGACTTGGAAGCATTAGAATTGCCATTCGAGTCAACCCTAGTACAATACATCGATGACTTACTGATTGCATCTAAGACCGAAAGTGGCTGCACAGCCGATACCATTGTTCTACTGAACCATTTGGGAAGGAATGGACACAAGGTGTCTCCTTCCAAGTTGCAGTTCTGTCAGAAGAAAGTAAAATACTTGGGTCATCAAATAGAGAAAGGGTCAAGGAGAATAATGAAGGAAAGAATAACAAGTGTACTTCAAATGAGTCCACCAAAGACAAGGAGGGAGGTGAGGAAGTTTTTGGGAATGGTGAGCTACTGTCGCCAGTGGATTCCCAACTTTTCAACTCTAGCAAAGCCTTTACTGAAACTGACCCAGAAGGATGCCTTGGATCAAATTGAGCTGAAAGGAGATGAGATGGATGCTTTTATTGAATTGAAAGAATGCATGTGCAGGGCTCCAGCTTTAGGTATGCCTGATTACACAAAGCCTTTCACATTGTTTTGCCATGAACGTGATGCATGTTCTTTGTCTGTCTTGACCCAAGCCCATGGTGGCATAAACAGACCAGTAGCGTATTTTTCAGCTACTTTGGATCCGGTCGCAGCAGCACTTCCAGGGTGTTTGCGCGCCGTAGCAGCAGTTGGTATCAGCCTCACTCAGAGTGAAGGAATAGTGATGGGACACCCAGTAACAGTCATGGTCCCTCACTCAGTTGAGATACTTTTGACCCGCTCCCGAACGCAACACATGACTGGAGCAAGACTCACAAGATATGAGACAATAATTCTGGGCTCACCGAATGTGCAGCTGAAAAGGTGCACTACGTTGAATCCAGCAACCTTGCTTCCTGGCGAAAATGCTGAAATTGAGAACGCTGAAGACGTCGAGCATGACTGCCTTCAGGTGACTGAATTTTGCACAAAACCTCGACCTGACATTAAGGATACTAAGCTTGATGAAAATGACCAAATTGTTTTTGGTGATGGTTCATGTCTAAGAGATGGGATGGGAATTTCGAAAGCAGGATATGCTGTATGTACTGTAACAGGTGTCTTGGAAGCGTCCTGGCTTCAAGGAGTCTATTCCTCACAAGTAGCAGAGCTTGTAGCCCTTACAAGAGCATGCCAATTGTCTACATTGATGAAAGTTACCATTTACACTGATAGTCAGTACGGGTTTGGAATTGTGCACGACTTTGGGCAACTATGGTCACAGAGAGGTTTCCTGACCTCTTCAGGGTCCCCAGTGAAAAACGGGGAGAGAATAAGGGAATTGTTACACGCCATTCAGATGCCAGCCGAAGTTGCAGTGGTAAAGTGTAGTGCTCATACAAAGGGACAGGACTATGTTTCTCTGGGAAATGCATATGCGGATCAAGTCGCAAGATTTTGTGCATTACAGAATAGCGTCAGGGAGGATGAAAGAGATTCCTGGATTAAGTCACAATGTACAAAGAGACCAGATGAGTTATGGGTTTCAAATGAGGAAACATTTGTTTTTCCAAATAGTCTCTTATCGCAGCTAGCGCGGTTCTATCATGGGCAGGCTCACCTAGGGAGAGATGCCATGATAAGATTGTTCAAAACTGATTGGTTTAACCCCAGATTCCGTCAAGCTGCAGAAGCAGTTTGCCATCGATGTGTCATTTGTCAGCAGATGAACCCAGGGAAGGGAACGGTTGTGAACGCGAGCCACATTGGTAGGGCGAATGGCCCGTCCAGCAGAATGCAGATGGACTTTATTGAGATGCCTGTGCATGGAGGTCTGAAGTATGTGTTGGTGATTGTGTGCATTTTTAGTCACTGGATTGAAGCATACCCCACACGTAGAAATGACAGCCTTACAGTTGCAAAACTATTGTTGAGGGAGTTGATACCACGTTTCGGATTCCCGATCTCTTTAGAATCAGATAGAGGAAGTCACTTCAATAACGAGGTGATAAAGTTACTTTGCGCAGCGCTGAACATTGAGCAAAAACTGCATTGTAGCTATCGCCCTGAAGCCTCAGGACTGGTGGAGCAGATGAATGGTACACTGAAATCAAGAATCGCGAAAATATGTGCATCGACAAATTTGAAATGGCCTGACGCATTGCCTTTGGTGTTAATGTCAATGAGAAACACCCCTGACAGAAAGACTGGATTGTCCCAGCACGAAATTCTCATGGGCAGGGCCATGAGACTTCCTGCAGTTCCCGCAAACGCGCTTTTGAATATTACAGATGATATGGTGTTAGACTACTGCAAAGGTCTGGCTGACATGGTTCGCTCTTTCTCTCACCAGGTGGAAGCAACCACCTTGCCACCGATCCAAGGTCCAGGACACACACTGAAAGCAGGTGACTGGGTCGTGATAAAGAAGCACGTGAGGAAGTCGTGTCTGGAACCCCGTTGGAAAGGCCCTTTCCAAGTGATCCTGACGACCAATACCGCTGTGAAGTGTGCAGGAGTTCCCAACTGGATTCACGCCAGTCATACAAAGAAAGTGTTGTGCCCCACAGATGAGGAAGTTGAAGCGCTGAAACTGCCAGTGCCTGATAAAACAGTGCTGAGCGCTGAGACAGAGCAAAACAGAACTGAAAGCGAACAGGCAGGAACAGGAGAGAGAGAAATATTCTCTGAGGACGAAACAACCGACTCACTTGGGGAAGACCAAGGAGAAACCTCAGACAGCGACGAAGCAGCTGAAGGTGACAAAGAGCCTGAAGCAGCTGAAGGTAGCAAAGAGCCTGAAGCAGCTGAAGGTGACAAAGAGCCTGAAGCAGCTGAAAGTGATAAAGAGCCTGACGAAAGTAACGGTGACGAAGGGCTCGAAAGAGGTGAAGAAGCAGGAGAGCCTGATCAGAGGAGGGCTTTCCCAGAAGCAGACGGTACAGAAAAGGAGAAAGAGAACGTGATTGATTCCCCAGAAGGAGGGGACAAGGCAGAACAGAACGAAACTGTTCAAGCTTCCACAGAAGAGATCGCAGGTCCATCAAGTGGACACGGTGCAAAGAGGAGACTTAGGCCCTCATTCTGACCCTGGCGGATACAATCCGCCAGGGCCAAGGGGCGCGGGAGCACCGCCGACAGGCCGGCGGTGCCCCTAAGGGCATTCTGACCGCGGCGCTAACGCCGCGGTCAGACAGGGAAAACTGGCGGTCTCCCGCCAGTTTCCCGCTGCCTTGGGGAATCCTCCATGGCGGCGCAGCATGCTGCGCCGCCATGGGGATTCCGACCCCCTTCCCGCCGGCCTGGCTCTGGCGGTTCTTACCGCCAGAACCTGGCCGGCGGGAACGGGCGTCTTGGGGCCCCTGGGGGCCCCTGCAGTGCCCATGCCCATGGCATGGGCACTGCAGGGGCCCCCTAACAGGGCCCAACTAGGCTTTTCAGTGTCTGCGATGCAGACACTGAAAAGCGCAACGGGTGCTGCTGCACCCGTCGCACGCCTTCCACTCCGCCGGCTCGATTCCGAGCCGGCTTCCTTGTGGAAGGCGCTTTCCCGCTGGGCCGGCGGGCGATCTGATTCAGATCGCCCGCCGGCCCAGCGGGAAAGTCAGAATACCCCTCGCGGTCTATTGACCGCGGGGCGGTATTCAGGCGGCTTCCGACGGGCGGGCGGCAACCGCCGCCCGCCTAGGTCGGAATGACCACCTAAGTATATCACCAATGAAACTGAGAACTAGAGAAAAATGGAACGACAGAGAAAGGCCAAAAGTGAAAGAGAAAAGAAAGGAAGTGTCTGTCGTGGTACCAACCTCAAATGAAGGAAAAGACTTGGCAAAAGAGGAAAGTACCAGTGAGGCAGAATCGAAAAGAGAAGCAAAATTGAAAAGGAAAAGGATACCAAACAGGAGATATTCCGGTCCAGAATGGGCATATGCAGTCAATGACGATTGGACCGACGAATTTGTATCTCTAAGCCTCGAGAACGAAGAAGAAGAGATACCAATAGAAAAGAAAAGTTTTATGGACACTGTTGATTGAAAGGGTGATAAATGACATTGCTTGCTACAATCTAACGTGATACAACCAGCTGAGACAGTGCTAAACCGGATGAGACATTTGCTGAACTGATAAAAGACTGAGTTATTGATTGAACTTCGAAAAAAAAAAAAAAAAAGACTGAGTTATTGCCGAATTGAGACAAATACCGCTAACCGATAAGTGACTGGGCTCCTGAAGAAAACTGTGTGAACATTGCGCTCGTTCAGCTTTGTAACTAATTGCTAAATCGTTTCTTTATAGGTGCTTCTAGCTCTCTGATTCTATACAGATCATGGCTACACAAAACAGTAGAGTGAAATATTGTAAATATGCGTGCATAGGCTTGATAACTGCATGTGTACTAATAATAATGGCAATAGTGCTTGCTACACGTGGAAAGGGTGAGAATGAGAAAATTGATGCTTCTACTTTTGCTCCTGTTACTGTCACTGAACTAACCGCATTGAAAAGACTAGAGTTAGATGAGAGACACTTGCATGATAAGAAGGAGCTTTCGTATAATGTTTTCTATCGCCTGCTAACAGAATATGTTGAGACTATGGATGCGAAAGATTGTTATGTGTGTACACAGATACCGACATCAGTAAAGGAAGGGGTGACTTATCACCACATGCCTCTTACATACGGGATTACATGTAGTATAGTAACTTCTAGATTTTATGGTCAAACTAACATACAGTATTTTTATTCAAATTATGATGTTACCTTTGCATATGTTCCTATAATTACGCAGCTAAGCCAGATTGCTAAAGATTGGGATGCTAAAACAATGAGGGAATTTTTCGAGCCAATGCAACCTTTTGAAACAGCTCACGCACATAGGGAAAACCTTACCTGCTCGCTCTCTGCAGTAGAAATAAGCTTTTTTGATCGCACAGATGATAGAAGGGCACAAATGAATGAGAAATTAGAAAAAGAGCTAAGTAAGAGGACTTCAGTAGATAATTATGCCTTTGCCGCAATAAAAACACAAGGAAGAATAGCTTTAGACGCTTGGCATGTAGGGAAATTTTGTATATATCGTGGTGAATCTTATTATGATAAAATTTTCGTAGGAGCGAGTGAATGTAAACATACGTTTATCTTTAAGGCCAAATGGACATTCATTCTGAACGGACTTGATCCTGTCATACCTGGTGTATATTACATTTGTGGGCATAATGCCTATTATCGTCTTCCAAAAGGGTGGTGGGGGAGATGTTATTTGGGTATAGTGTTCCCAAAGGTTTATCAACTGGATGACCTATCGATGATTCCAAAGACGCCTGGATCCCATCGTATCCAGAAAAGAGAGACCGCAGCTGCTGTGGTAGGAGATATATTTGGAGCCATGATTCCTTCATTGGGAGTTGTGTTGAATTCCATCAAAATAAGAAAGTTGTCTACTATAGTGGATAACATGTTGACAAAGTTTTCAGGTGCTATGATCCTGATGGATGCTGAACTTGCAGCAGAAAGAGCTATGACTCTTCAAAACAGGCTTGCCTTAGACATTCTTTTAGCAAAGGATGGCGGCGTTTGCAAAATGCTTGGTGCACGTCACTGTTGTACGTATATTCCAGACAACAGTGTGAAAATTAAAACTATGCTTGCAAATCTAACAAAAGAGAGTGCAGACTTGAAGGAATTGAAAGAACCAGGAGTGTGGGAGAAGGTTGGAAAGGGAATTGCTTCAGTGGGAAATTGGCTTGGTGGCATTTGGAATGGAATATTACTAAAAATAATACAGGGAATATTAATAGTACTGATTTGTATCTTTGGAATTTGGGGAATAAAAAGGGGAATAATAATGATTATGGCAAGAATCAAGAGAAGGAAGGAAGAGAAAATGATGAAAAGAATGGCAGAAGAATACAAAGAAAGAACTAGGGGAACTAAAAGGGAAAGAGAACTGACAGAATTTTAATGGAATAAAATTTGTGGGAATAGTTTTGTGTGATGACAAGTAGTCATCAGAGGAGGGATTGATGACGCAGAAATGAAGGTTTTACATTTATTAGCGCTTAAACGTAGTGCCGCAATAATCAAGTGTGACTTTAATCGAACGAATAAAGATTGTACGGGGACAAATGTGCCCTCAGAGTAGTTTGCCAACATTTATAAGCGTGCTTTATATAACGTGATGTATTAGAATTGTACGAATCTGACATAATCGTAAACGTGTGCTACGATTTGCTTGTTTGAAACGTTTTAGCTTAGCATAACTTTAGTGCAGGCTTCGGCCTAGTTGCCTTGTCTCACGATTTGGATGCTCGTATTTTTCAAATGTGCTAATAAACGTGTATTTCTGCCTGAAGCTGTACTTTTCCACTGAGATCGTTCACATGCTTATCTTAAGGTTTCGTGCCAGCCTGGCATCTTCTTCTTTGCTCCAAGGTCAATCTGCAGGTGCGGACAATGGAAGCTCTGAAAGTGAGTTAATTGGTATAAAATGTTGCAACTTACGTAACCGTCTCCAAGGATAATGTTTGCCTAGGTAGAAGCTTGAGAACTGTTGTTTTTGATTGGACAATTTGAAGCCAACCTATGAACCCTCCAATGGAAGACCCTACTGGATTTGAACTGTTGTCTATTTAAACCTGGTGCACGAGAAGAAAGCAGCCATTACCAGCCTTTTAGCCATTACCAGCCTTTTAGCCATTACCAGCTATTGCCCGCCATTTGCAGGACTTTGCAGCTATTATGGCCCACCTTGCTGCGACGCCATTTTGAAAGAGACTCTGATGCTTTCTCTAATCGAGAGAAAGAGACTTTAAGAAATTCTCGCCCTAGAGACCTTAAATTTGATTCGTCCCTTTGCATGAAGTAATAGTTTTGTCCCTTTGCCGCTGAGAGGCAAATGCCCCGTCCACCTTGCCCCTTTACCCCGTCCCATGCTGATCGAAAACGATACCTGTGAGACGAAGACTTCCTTGAATGCTGATTGAATTTGGTAAATATGAAAGGAAATTGTACAATTGCATTGTGTTTCTTTTAGGTAACCAACTGCTGATTTTTGATAAGAGCCCTAGCTAGGAGTTTTCCAAATTAATGTTGCTAAATTGTTTTTTGCATGAAGTCCCACATGCTGATGCTAATTGTAGGTTAGATGAGGATTCCTTTGGTTGCACGATGCAATTTGAGACCTTGTTATGCTGACTAATGTATGCAATTAGCTCATTACAGATTATAGTTTTAGTGATTTGCGTCGCCATTATCGAAGGCATCGTTATTCAAATGCTGCATAGATTGCATCTTTTCCGCCGTTATGGACAGCTATTAATGTTCATTTACATATATCATTTGGTGTTAAGACACATCTATATTGTGCTAGCTTTGTTAATATAGGGAAATAAATTCATTAACTTCGAATAAACTGGTGTGGTTATTCATGACCGAAAGGTCATGGTTCGTCGAAATGTTTTCTGGATTAATTGTTAAGTGTTATGTTGATCAGGGTATTGCATATGTTCATTATTGATTAGATTAAATTGACTGATCTCGGGTGAAGAGAGTCCCACTTGGTCAAAAGATTCATCGGCCCAAGAGCGTCCAAAACCCAGGTAAATTATTAGGCCGGAACGCTCTACCACTTCCATTTGTGGGCTCAGGTGCAGGTTATCTTCTTTTAGGGATTCACCAATCTCTATAGGAGTCAGTATGCAAAACACAGGTTTTCAAGTGGATTCTATTGGGATCCAAACGATTGTAAACCTTTGTTTCCATTGCTCCTCACATGCAAATGCACTATTTATTCTTTTTTTTTTGCTCTGCAAGGAATGTGTTTTTCCCTGTGGAGAAAGCCCTTCTGCTCCGCTCCCACCAAAGGTGAGTGTGATCCGATCTCCTTCCCAACATGGAAAAGAGTTAAACTAGCCCTGTTCTGAAGTAAACCTTCTACCATATCCCAGACGGAAATGGGCCAAATCCTAGTTCAGGAACGCCAACAAACTTTCAAGTTAGTAGGTATTCCGAAAGCTTCAATGCAAGCAACTCCTTAAAATGCCCATTTCCCCATGCATTTAGTGGGTTTATGGCTGCGGAGATTTCCACACTTGTGTCAGAGATTGCCTCCCTTATAAGTGGGCTTAGGCATTCTAGGAATCCCTTTGTGAATTCTTGGCAAGTGTAGAAAAGGTACATTTGTCATTGGAAGAAATTGGATTTTTAAAATGTGCAGGGTATGAGGCCTGCACAAGTAATAGGTCCACAATAGCCTCCTTACTAGGAACCGAGTACCCCACTTGATTCTCTCAGGGTAGCGAAGCAGAGCTGTTCAAGAACTACTCAGGGGAGGTGTTGTGGGTTAGTAATTGCCATTCTCTTTCACACAGTAATAACACTCAAAAAAGGATTGTCCAGTCACTGCTTTTTCTTTGAAGAAAAGAACATTTATTACACACCCAGCTACTAAATGCAATGCATTAATTGCAAATAAATGTTTCAGACAGACGGAAATACCTTTGGTGACAGTCTGAAATCTCATTTGACACTAGTGGCTGATGACTCCCAAAACCACAGTATCTCCCACCCATTCAAGTAGAAAATCACACTATAGTGGAGTGTCATTTTAAATAAAAGAAGCTTAAATGTTTTGTGAAAGGGTTACCACGTTACAAAATAACGTAAGCATATTGGTTGTGTCAAGGAGTCATCACAACAATAATACAAGGCATGCCTATTGGCTTTGTCAAGGGATCACCATATCCAAATATAAGGCAACCTCCTGGAATTGTCAAGGGGTCACCACTTCAAAATATGAGGCAAGCTTATTTGTTTTGTCAGGGAGTCACCACATTAAAAGACCAATTGCCACATGTGAAAAAACACCATCTTATTACCGGAATCAGTACCCATGTTTAAATACAACCATTGTGAATAATGAATTATCATGTTTATTCAAAATCACTCAAGCAATATATTCTCAGTAAAGTGTTGAAATCGACATAACATAAGCCACATAAAATGGAGTCATAGAAGCAACCACTAGAGAACTCTGCACTACCAAGCTATAAAGAAACATTTTCAGCTTCAGAAATGCTTACAAAATAATGAAAAGCTCTTTTCAGGTCATGCTTCCTTTGACCTGGGGGACATGCACATAATTTTTAATGTTAATGGGGGAAGGCTACTGCTCTACAGGAGCCCTCAAGCAAATCCTTAGATCAATAGTGATGCCCCTGCTCCCCTTGAGTCACTACAAGAACCTGGATATGTGTAAATGAGCCCCTCACAAGGCATTGTGGGGCACTCCAAGTCCAATAAAATGAATAATTTATGAGTGGCTTGTCCCACACAATTTTAATTTCCTTTTTATTAAAAACATTTATTTTTGAGGGATGTCCCAGTCCCATAAAGCTCTGCACATTGTTGGGGGCTTCAAATGGAACCCTAAGGCCCCTGCAACTTCAGTCAGCTCCCTGGAGGCCTCCCGTGTCAGGCACAGGAGACAGCAGTAGATCCCCCTGCTCTGGTAGAGCAAGAGCAGTTTTTGTTTCGAGCTTCCCCCTGCAGTAGGGTAAATCTTAGTTCCCTTTTAAATTGTGTCCCGGGGATGGGGTCCAGGGACCTGTTCTTGATCTTCAGTAACAGGGAATGGGGTCCCAGGCCACCTTTGAGCTGGCACCAGTCTGGAAAATGGAGTACGTGGACCAAGTAAGAGTCTGGAGAGAGGGCCTCATGCACACCTCTTCTCACCATTTAGTAAAGAATTCTTGTCATCCCAGCTGAGTTTGGACCTCCTCAGGGGAATTTAAAAAGCAGTTGTAGCAGAGACAGCAGATTCCATTATTTAAAAGAGGTCAAAGATCAGGATCTTTAAAATGCCATAACTACGGCCGAATGGCTCATTTTAAAGATCCTGGGCTCATTGTGCTCCTGCTGGCTAGTCATTTGGAGCAATTTCAGTAGGTCCCCAGCCTTAAAAAGAATGCACTCTTCAGGGAGCTGATGTCTCTGGGGCCCTGCACCAGCTTTCTCCTTTGTCTGGCTTCTAGTGCTCCTCTCTTTCTGCTGGGGCACATAAGTCCAGGTCTTCCCTCAACTGGTTCTCAGAGTGTATAAGGGGGTCACTGTCACTGCAAGACATGGCATCCATGGTGAGGTTCTTCCCTAACTTTTTTTTGCCTTCAAACCACTGTTGTGTTCATTGTATGTTAGTATTTCATTGAAGCGGAATGTTAGTAGGTCATCACTTTAGAATGTAAATATGTAATGTAACGGTGGGGAGTGAAGTTCTGGGCAGTGACGTTTGGAGAACGAAGGGGAGCAGTAGGAAAGATCTGTGTTGGCTGCATCTTGATGTAATACTTAAATAAAGACCATTTTGTTACATGAAAATTGTGTGGAGTGGACCTAACAACCTCCTCTTTTGCTGACTTCATTTGTATTGGCTTTAGGACTTTGCACACTAAATTGGCTTGCACCCAAACATTCCTTTTTAATACATGTAAGTCACCCCTAGTGTAGGCCCTGAACAGCCCAGACGGCAGGGTGCAGTTGATTTAAAAAGTAGGACATGTACTTTTAAGATTCACATATCCTAGAGGTAAAAAACTCCTCAGTTTGTTTTTTCATTACTGCAAGGCCTACCTTCCCGTAGGATAACATTGGGGTTACCTTATTACACGTAGTAAACTGTAACTTCCAATTTGGAGCAGGTTGAGTTTGGTGTTTAAAGAATTAAAATTAACAGCGCTCTCTAATGTTAAAGTCAGATTTTTTAATCACATTTCTGAAAATGCCACTTTTAGAAACCTGACACTTTCTCTTCCTAATAATTTGGTGCCAGATCCTTGGTCACATGACTAGGTACGGGTGGTATTTGATGTTCTGCATTACTCCTAGACAGTGAGACAAAGGAAGATAAGTGTTGGCAGGATAGGCAACTCCGTGTTAACGAGGGGGAGGAGCTATCATCTACCACACTTGCACATCACAAAAGTTCTGAGTGAGCACTCTCACAAAGGGTTTGTCACTAGTTGTTATACCTGTCAGCTTTAACTTGGTCTTCCCCCAAACATTCTGCCTCTCCTCTTTCATTTTGATGTAACTATTTCTGTTAGCCTTAGGACTCTGAGCACTTTAGAACTGGTAATCAGTTGTTATGTGCATGTGCTCACTCCTTAAAACATGGCAATATTGGCTTATTTCCCAATTGGCATATTTAATTTACAGATGAGTCCCCAACAAAGTGCACTGCATGTGCAGAGGACCTGTAAATTAAATGCTACTAGTGGGCCTACAGCCCTTTAAAACATTTCTCAGGCCTGCAACTGCAGAGCCTTTGTGTGCAGTTTACACTGCCATATCAACCTGGCAAAATAAACCTTCTGTCAGCCCCAAACCGTCCTCTTTAGTACGCCATGCCAAGGATAGGCCCTGGACAATGCGATGTATTAAAAGGGTAGGACATGTACTTTTTAGTTTTACATGTTCTGGTAGTGAAAAACTCTTAAATTTGATTTTTATTATTGCAAGACCTATCTCTCCCATAGGATAACATTGGAGTTGCCTTATTACATCTTATAAGTATAGCTTGACCACGTCATCTTTAGTGTCTCTGGAAAAAAACTTTAAAATCCTGACTTATGGCAAAGGTCAGATTTTAAATTGCAGTTCTGAAAAGTCCACTTTTAAAAAGTCACATGACTGGGAGTAGTTGGTAGTTGAACTTTGTGTATTCCTCCCAGACAGCCACACACAATGGAAGACTTAGGTGTGACTAAATGAGTCATCCTGGGCAGAATGGGAGGGAGGAACTGGGCACAGTTGGACACAGCCACACACCTGAATACACTGTGTCCTGTCCACACACAAAGGGTTTAATGACTCTGTATCGTCACTTCAGCCAGCTTGGAGACAGGGCAGGATAGGAAGGGGATTCCTTGCACTTCAAAGCCTCTGTCTAGAAGCTTCTCACACCTTCCAGAACCAGAACACCAAAGTATAAATAATGGACCTCAGACACTACCATTTCAGTACTATACTCCACCTGTGAATATTCTGCCAGGAAGAAGAAATGTTGTGCTGCTGATGGCCTGCCCCTCTGCCTGATTTCTGTTTTGCTGGACTCCTGCCTTGCTGTGCTGACCTGTGCCTGTGGCCCTCTTGCTTGGGAGTGAGAAGGACTGGACCTGCATCTCTCGTCCTAGAACCCAGAGTGATTTAAAGGGCTAGCTGGCTAGCTTCTTGACCTGAAGTGTCAGGGACAGAAAATACTTCCACCTACACTGCTCCAGCACCTGGACTCTGCTCACAGAGAATCTGCCCTGCCAAGTGGTGCCACTCCAGCCCTGAATCCTTGGAAGTGGGCTTGAGGTGCTTTGCTCCAGAGGAACTGACACATCCTCTGCTGTGGGAGCAGAACTGATACATCGCTGCTGTTACATTGAACAGAACCTGCGCATCACTGCTACTGCGTGGATTAGAACCAATGAAACCAGACTCACATCTCCTTTGCAGCTCACATCTTTGGACTAGTGCATTGCTTCTGAAACTGCCTCTGCAACACTTTTTGTGGCACAATCTCCTCGCATCCTTGTCAACAGCAGTCTTGATGATGGAACTCCTCATTGCAGCCTCTGCGCTCATCGGAACCGACCACCTCAAATGCACAGCAGATCTCCGATGTTGATGCAGCAGGAACTGCCAGGGTTGTAATGAGGGCCAAAGTGTTTTAAGTCTTTTCAAAGGAAACAAAGTCCCTTTCAAGCAAAAAGTACCTGGTTCACGTGTAAAATCTCTGCAAAGGGCTGCAGAGGAGGAGAAGTGTGGAAACAAAGGGATGTGCGTCGATTTCTTGGGCCACACACACTCATTGAAGAGCACCAGGTCCCGTTTCAGTTCAATCCTGTCTGCCAGGGTCCAGTAGGGGGTGTGGCAGTCCTTTGTGTGAGAGCAGGCCCTCCACCCTCCCAGCCCAGGAAGACCCATTCAAAATGCAGATGAATGCAAGTGAAGCTGAGTATCCTGTGTTTGGGGTATGTCTGAGTGAAAGCACAAGGAGCTGTCAACTAAACCCAGCCAGATGTGGATTGTAAGGCACAGAAAGATTTAAGTGCAGAGAAATGCTCACTTTCTAAAAGTGGCATTTCTAAAATAGTAATATTAAATCCAACTTCACCAGTCAGCAAGATTTTATATCACCATTCTGGCAATACTAAATATGACCTCCCTACTCCTTTCAGATCAGCAGCTACCACTCAGACAATGTATGAGGGCAGCCCCAATGTTAGCCTATGAAGGGGGCAGGCCTCACAGCAGTGTAAAAACGAATTTAGGAGTTTTACACTACCAGGACATGTAAACTACATAGGTACATGTCCTGCCTTTTGCCTACACAGCACCCTGCCCTATGGGTTACCTAGGGTATACCTTATGTGTGTCTTATAAGTAGAAAAAGGGGAGTTTCAGGCCTGGCAAGTACTTTTAAATGCCAAGTCGAATTGGCAGTGAAACTGCACACACAGGCCTTGCAATGGCAGGCCTAAGACAATGTTAAGGGGCTACTTAAGTGGGTGGAACAATCAGTGCTGCAGGCCCACTAGTAGCATTTAATCTACAGGTCCTGGGCACACATAGTGCACTCTGCTATGGATTTATAAGTAAATTAAACAGTCCAATTGGGTATGATCCAACGTTACCATGTTTAAAGGGAGAGAGCATATGTACTTTAGCACTGGTTAGCAGTGTTAAAGTGCGCAGAGTCTAAAAAACAGCAAAAACAGTGTCAAAAAAGTGGAGGGAGGCAGGCAAAAAGTTAGGGGTGACCACCCAAAGGCTGTCAGGTCTAACATGTGTCCCCCCCCCAGCTGAAAGTGGGGAGAGCTACCCAACTTCCTGGGAGCTCTCATCGCTAAGGCGGAAGTATCTGGAGGGACCATCAGCGTTGGCGTGGTCAATCCCCGAGTGATTCTCCACCAAAAAGTCCATCCCCTGTAGGGAAATGGACCACCTCAAGAGTTTAGGATTCTCACCCCTCATCTGCATGAGCCATCTGAGGGGCCTGTGGTCTGTCTGAACCCGGAAGTGAGTCCCAAACAGGTATGGTTTCAACTTCTTCAGTGCCGAAACCACAGCAAATGCTTCTCTCTCAATAGCACTCCACCTCTGTTCCTGTGGTAATAGCCTCCTGATAATAAAGGCTACTGGTTGGTCTGAGCCCTCCTCATTTAACTGTGCTAGAACAGCCCCTATGCCATACCAGTCTCCTCTCTGGTTTAGTCAGGGAGTCAGAGAGAATGACACCCTCCACTGATTCATCACCTTCTTTGGCAGAGAAGAGGTCGGGGAGAGGTTCACTCTCCTCTTCCATGCCCTCATCTGTGACTAGGACCATACTGACCTCTCAAAGTGAGGCTTGAGCCTGTGGTTGTGGAGGACCCTTAGGGGGTGCCTAGGGGACTTGAGGTCCACTAGGTAAGTGGCCTCTCCTTTATGCTCCTTAATCTCAAATGGGCCAGTCCAGCAGTCCTGGAGAGCCCTGGGCTCTACTGGCTCTATCACCCAAACCTTGTCTCCAGTTGAGAAGTCAACCAGAGTGGTCTTCCGGTCATACCACTCCTTCATCACCTTTTGACTGGCCTCGAGGTTCCTCTTGGCCTGCTTCCAGAAGCATTGGGTTTGGTTGCGGAGGGCCACCATGTAGCTGAACACATCCTGGGGAGGTGTCTTGGGGGATTCCTCCCAGCCCTCTTTAACTTTGCTCAGTAGTCCCCTGACGGGGTGACCATAAAGAAGCTTAAAGGGGCTGAACCCCACCCCTTTGTGGGCACCTCCCTGTAGGCAAACAGCAGGCATGGTAAGAGGACGTCCCACTTACGCCTTATGGCTTCAGTCAGGCCATAAATCATGCCTTTCAGGGTCTTGTTGAATCTCTCAACAAGCCCACTGGAGTGAGGATGATAAGAGGTGGTAAACCGGTAGGTCACCCCACACTCATCCCACATGGACTTCATGTACAGAGACATGAAGTTTGTGCCCCTGTCAGACACAACTTCCTTAGGGGATCTGACACGGGTAAATATTCCCAACAGGGCTCTGGTCACCACCGTTGCAGTCACTGTTCTCAGAGGGATTGCCTCTGGATAGCGGGTGGCATGGTCCACCAAGACCAGGATAAACCTGTTGCTCAAGGCAGTTTTGGTGCCCAATGGACCAACAATGTTGATGCCCACCCTTTCAAAGAGGGTGCCAACGACGGGGAGTGGGAGCAGGGGAGCTTCAATCTTTTTCCCTGTCTTCCCACTAGCCTGGCAGGTGGGGCAAGATCTGCAGAAATTATCTGAGGCTAACCTCATTCTAGGCCAATGGAAGTGGGTGACAAGCCTGTCAAAGGTCTTGACTTGGCCCAGATGTCCTGCCAGGGGAATGTTGTGAGCCAGACTCAGTAGGAAGGCCAGGTAACACTGGGGGACCACCAGCACACGTGCTGCCCCAGGGCCCGGAGCCTTAGGCTCACTGTAAAGGAGATCATTCTCCCAGTAAATATGATGAGTGCCAGAGGCGTCACCTGATGCTTGGGCTGGGGCTTCTTGCCTCAGACCCTCAAGGGTGGGGCATTCCTTCTGTGCCTTGCAGAATTCTTCCCTGGTTGGCCCACCCTCTACTTGCCAGCCAGCACGTTCAGGCAGGTTACCCTGGTCAGCTATGCCCTCCCCAGTTGGCTCAGGGGCCTCCTCCTCCTCAGGGGGCCCATCCACCACTGTGGGAACATCTGAGGAGGTTTTCCCACGCCTCTAGCCCTTCTTCTGTGCCGCGGTCTGGGCCATTGTTCCAGGCTCCAGACGCCCTTGACTCCCTTCCCAGACAGCCATGGACTGTGTGGTCATTCAGACCCACTCAGGCAAACCTAACATCTCCAGGTGGGATCTGAGCTCTACCTCCTTCCAGGCAGTATGCTCAAAATCATTGCCTAACAGACAATCTACAGGCATGGCAGTGCTCACAGCTACTTTCAGAGTACCAGAAACCCCTCGACACTCAAAGGGAACCAGAGCCACCAGTAGGTGACTTTCACAATTGTCAGTGACTATGACCTGGTGCAATGTATTAGGGACTATCTGCTCTGCTGACACCAGCTGACTCTTGACAGTAGTCATACTGGCTCCTGTGTCATGCAGTGCCTCTACCTTTTGCCCACCAATGGTGACCCACTCTCTATACTTGGAATTATCTTCTGGCATGTAGGCTTTAGGCACCATCTCTTTCTCCCAGGGACCCTAGGGAAACCTCTGCCTGCCCCCCAAAGCTAACTGGGACTGTCTCCCCTCTGAGCGCTACACTAGCCAACCCAGTTGTCTGTCCAGTAGTGGACTGTGCTCTCTTGGAACACTGGGAGTCACCCTTAGAGTGTCCATGCTGGTAGCACTCTAAGCATTTGGGGATGAATTTCCCTAATTTTCTATCAAAGTACCCTGGCTTCTTCCCAAATCTAGAATAGGAATGGTTACCACCCCCCCCTTGGGAATTCTTTTGGGAGCCTTTTGAGAACTCCTTATCTTTAATTTCTTCTCCCCCCTCTTTCTTCCGTTGGGAACCCTGACCACCTTTGTGGGTGTCCCCCCAGATGCCTTCTTGGTCACTCTGGTGCTAACCCAGAGGTCCGCCTCCTCAGCAAGCTTCTTGGGATCAGTCAGCTTGCTATCTACTAAGTGCTGGCGCAACTCTGTAAAAGAAATACTGAGCATATGCTCTCTCGTAATCAAGTCATGTAACCCTTTTTAATCATCTACTTTGCTACCCGCACCCATCCATCCAGTGCCTTATTGGAGAAATCCTAACAATCCACCCAAGTTTGTGTTGAAAATTTGGTGCTGTCACTGAACCTCTGATGGTATTTCTCAGGGGTCAGTCCAAACTTAGCCAGTAAAGCAGCTTTCATGTGTGGGTAGTCATTTCTATTCTGTGGAGCAAGTGTAAGAAGTGTGTCCCTTCCCACTGTTGGTACATAAAACCACATGGCCGCCCACCAGTGCTCCTCAGAGGTCCCATGGGCCCTAAGTGCAACTTCATAGGCAGCCAGACATTTGTCAATGTCATCTCCCAGCACAAAACTTGGCACCACATTCTTGGGTATGCAAACATTTTTTTCTCTAACAGGTCCTGCATGTATGCTGCCACCATCACTGCTGGACTCAGAATCTCTCACCTTCATCTCCAGCTCCTTGAGACTCAGTTCATGAGCCAACAACAGTTTTTTCTCAGCCAAAGCTCTCTCAGCTGCAGTTTCAGCTCTCTCAGCTTCAATCTGTTTGGCTGCTCTTTCAGCCCCAGCTTGTTTGGCTTCTCTCTCTGCTCTTCTTTCCTCCTGTTGAGCCTCAATTTTTAGCCTTGCCATTTGCAACTAAAACTCTCTCTCATTTCTCCTTTCCTCTGCGGTCAGGCTTAGATCAGAGACACTGCTCCCTGGTTTGGCAGGGGGCACAGTTGCAGTGGTAAGATCATCCACTGATGGCAGAAAATCCTCTGGGGAGCCATCTTCTGGCTCCTCCTCCTCAGCATCCCCCTCTGAATGGGCTTCTGCCCAGGCCCTCAGCGCCATTTGAAATTCTTCCTTTCTGGAGGCACCTTGGGTGGGTACGCCCATATCCCTGCAGAACCCTTTTAGCTGTTTGACAGTACATGTCTCCAACAGGGCCAGGTCAAGATCTCCTGCTTGAGACCCAGCCTGAGACATGTTGAGAGAGGATTTTTGTCAAAAAAGTGACAGGAAAAACAAAATTGCACAAAATAGATAAAAATCAAATTCACCGTCAACTGTGGGTATGTAGTGAAATACTTAGCTACTGTATGTCTCTGCACAAATACAAGTCCTATCCTCACCGCTGATCACCAATGTTAGAAATGGGGTCTTTGGTTGGCAGTCAGATTACCCCCTGTCCAAGCAAGGACCCCCACTCTAGTCAGGGTAAGCCACACACAATCCAAATTATCCTGTGCCCACCCTCTGGTAGCTTGGCACTGAGCAGTCAGGCTTAATTTAGAAGGCAATGTGTAAAGTATTTGTACAAAAAATCATACAATAACACAATATAGCACCACAAAAATACACCACACAGTGTTTGGAAAAATATATAACTTTTATCTGGATCAAGGCAGGTCAAAACGATCAAAGATTCAATAAGAAAATGTAGAAATATCAATGAAAAGTGATATTTAGGCCTTCATTCCAACATTGGCGGGCGGCAACCGCCAATGCAGCGCACTCACGCGGTGGCCATTAAGACATCCCCGCTGGGCCGGCGGGGATGTCGGCCGCAACACGGGAGCCGGCTCCAAATGGAGCCGGCGGTGTTGTGGCGGTGCGGCGGGTGCACCACAAAAATACACCACATATTTATCTGGATAAATGCAGGTCAAAACGATCAAAGATGCAAAAAGTAAATGTAGAAATATCACTAAAAAGTGATATAAAGGGCCTGATTCTAACTTTGGAGGACGGTGTTAAACCGTCCCAAAAGTGGCGGATATACCACTTACCGTATTACGAGTCCATTATATCCTATGGAACTCGTAATACGGTAGGTGGTATATCCGCCACTTTTGGGACGGTTTAACACCGTCCTCCAAAGTTAGAATCAGGCCCAAAGTGTCTTAAGTCTTTTAAAAGCAAATAAAGTCTCTTTCAAGCACAAAGTACCTGGTTCGCATGAAAAATCTCTGCAAAGGGCCACAGAGGAGAAGAAGCGTGGAAACAAGGGGATGTGCGTTGATTTCTCGGGTTGCACACGGCGATGCGTCGTTTAGGTTCCACGCACGGACTGCTGTGTTTCGATTTCCAGCGCTCGTTCGTGGATCCTCTCTGGGTTGTGGGGTTTTCAGACGCCTCGGGGACGGTGCTGTATTTCCTGCGCTGGCAGGACGAAGTCACCAGAAGTGCGTCGATCCGGTGGGCATTGTGTCAAATTTTCTAATGCATGGCAGGAGCTGCATTAATTCCTCTCTGGAAGTCAGGCTGCGTAGTTCTGGCTCAGCTATGCATCGATACAGTGGGCCATGCTTCGAATTGCCAGTCGCTATGCTGGTGCTGCATGGATCTTTTCGTTGTGAAGTCGGGCTGCGCTGTTCCCGTTTAGCGTGCAGTGAAATTTTCACTGCGGTGCAGGCTGTGCGTCATTTCTTCAGGCTGTGGGTCGGATTTCGCTGCACAAGGAGTCCTTCTTGAAGAGATGAAGTCTTTTTAGGCCTGAGCCTTCAGGGAACAGGAGGCAAGCTCTATCCAAGCCCTTGGACAGTACTTCTTCACCACAGCCAGAGAGCAGCAAGGCAGCAGGGCAACAGCAAGACATCAGTCCTTCACAAAACGCAGTCAGGTGAGTCCTTTGGGCAGCCAGGAAGTTCTTCTTGGCAGGATGCAGGTTCTGGTTACAAGTTTCTTCTCTAGGAAGTGTCTGAGTTGGAAGGGGCATATGCCATGTTTATGTACCCAAATGTGCCTTTGAAGTGGGGGAAACTTCAAAGAGTGGCTTAGAAGTGCACCAGGTCCCCTTTCAGTTCAATCCTGTCTGCAAGTGTCCCAGTAGGGGGTGTGGCAGTCCTTTGTGTTAGAGTGGCCCTCCACCCTCCCAGCCCAGGAAGACCCATTCGAAATGCAGATGTATGCAAGTGAGGCTGAGGGAGTCATTCTGACCCTGGCGGTCACCGACCGCCAGGGCCAATGACTGCGGAAGCACCGCCAACAGGCTGGCGGTGCTTCCTGGGCCATTCTGACCGCGGCGGTAAAGCCACGGTCAGAAAAGGGGAACCAGCGGTTTCCCGCCGGTTTACCCCTGGCCCAGGGAATCCTCCATGGCGGCGCTGCTTGCAGCGCCGCCATGGGGATTCCGACCCCCTTCCTGCCATCCTGTTCCTGGCGGTTTTTACCGCCAGGAACAGGATGGCGGGAGCAGGTGTCGTGGGGCCCCTGGGGGCCCCTGCACTGCCCATGCCACTGGCATGGGCAGTGCAGGTGCCCCCTACCAGGGCCCCACAAAGATTTTCAGTGTCTGCTTTGCAGACACTGAAAATCGCGACGGGTGCCACTGCACCCGTCACACCCCTGCAAATCCGCCGGCTCCATTCGGAGCCGGCTTCCTCTTTGCAGGGGCTTTCCCGCCGGCCCAGCGGGAAAGTCAGAATGACCGCCGCGGTCATTTGACCGCGGTGCGGTCTTTTGGCGGGCGGCGCCCGCCGCCCGCCGGGGTCGGAATGACCCCCGGAGTATCCTATGTTTGGGGTGTGTCTGAGTGAATGCACAAGGATCTGTCAACTAAACCCAGCCAGACGTCGATTTTAAGGCACAGAAAGATTTAAGTGCAGAGAAATGCTCACTTTCTAAAAGTGGCATTTCTAAAATAATAATATTAAATCCAACTTCACCAGTCAGCAGGATTTTATATCACCATTCTGGCAATACTAAATATGACCTTCCTTCTCCTTTCAGATCAGCAGCTACCACTCAAACAATGTATGAGGGCAGCCCCAATGTTAGCCTATGAAGGGAGCAGGCCTAACAGCAGTGTAAAAAACAATTTAGGAGTTTTACACTGCCAGGACATGTAATCTACATTGGTACATGTCCTGCCTTTTGCCTACACAGCACCCTGCCCTATGGGTACCTAGGACATACCTTAGGGGAGTCTTATATGTAGAAAAAGGCTTGGCAAGTACTTTTAAATACCAAGTCGAATTGGCAGTGAAACTACACACACAGGTCTTGCAATGGCAGGCCTGAGAAGCGGGTTAAGGGGCTACTTAAGTGGATGGCACAATCAGTGCTGCAGGCCCACTAGTAGCATTTAATCTACAGGCCCTGGGCACATATAGTGCACTCTACTAGGGACTTATAAGTAAATTAAATAGTCCAGTTGGGCATGATCCAATGTTACCATGTTTAAAGGGAGAGAGCATATGCACTTTAGCACTGGTTAGCAGTGGTAAAGTGCACAGAGTCTAAAAAACAGCGAAAACAGTGTCTAAAAAGTGCAGGGAGGCAGGCAAAACGTTTGGGGTGACCATCCTAAGGCTGTCAGGTCTAACATTCATGCTTATGTAGAATTAAATATTGTAAACTTATAGTGATTCATGTCTGTGTGAAGTTACATATTGTGGATTTACCAAAATTATTTAGATGAAACATGTTTCAATCAAAAAGTGGTGCCAAAAACCCACATGCTTGTGGGATTATCCTGGATTTTATAGTTAATGCAAAGTCGAAATATCTGCCTAAATAATCTAGATAAAGGTGTGGAATGCAGGTACTGGTGTGCACCCATTTTATTGGAATAAAACCATGCATTATTTGAAAGGGTTTTGGTGGTGAGTTAATATTCGAAAGGTAGAAATGAAAATTTTGAAGGGTGAGTTGAGAAATGCCCGTAATCAGTTGTAACATGTTTACTGACATCACACGGTCGAAATACCTCTTTAAATACTGTGCAAGTTTTCAGCCAAAATTATATAGGCAGTATTTTCCTTCACATTCACAAATCATATGGTTCTTTGTCAGGACTTTTCTGTTGGAAACAATAATAAAGTATAATTAATACCGTCTAACAGAGTTCGTCTTGGCAATAGTAAGCATTGACTTATACATTTGAAAAAGCGAAAGCTGCTTTGTAAAACCATGATAAAATCATGAATGTATTTTTGTCCCTTTTGTCCATGTCTTTGATTAAAGCCTCATTTGAGGCAGACCTCTATGGAGCACAATTGTTTAATAATACAAACGTCCCTACAAGTTTAGGGACATGAAAGTAGGAGTGGTTACAAAGAAATATTGGTCTGTATGCATAATTATTTTTGTAAGCACAGGAAGTGTGCTGCTACAACAATCAAAGTACAGAAGTAGAGCCAAAAGACTAGAGGCCAGATGTACGAAGCATTTGTCAGTCGCAATCGGGCCGTTTGCAACTTGAAAAATGCTTTTTGGGATGTACAAAGCCCAAACTGCAATTCGGTAACTTGTTACCGAATTGCAGTTTGGGTTTTGCGATTCGGTATTAGGAAGGGGCGTCCAGATGGTATGTATGATTGTTTTGTGACCGAGAATGAGGTCGCAAAACAATCGCAGTTAGCACCAGTTTCAAACTGGAGCTAACCCATTCGTAAACAGAAAGGGGTCCCGATGGGACCCCTTCCCCTTTGTGAATGGAGCAAAAATAATTTTTCAGAGCAGGCAGTGCTCCAACGGACCGCCCTGAAAAAATTAAAAGAAAACTTTTCCTTTTTGATTTTGAAATGCATCTTGTTTTCCTTTAAGGAAAATGGGCTGCATTAAAAAAAAAAAAAAAAAAAAACTACTTTATTTAAAAGCAGTCACAGACATGGTGGTCTGCTGTCTCCAGCAGGCCACCATTTCTTTGAGGGCGGCCATTCCCAATGGGGTCGCAAATTGCGACCTACCTGTAGGAAAGTACCATCTTGTCTGGCATGTTACCCCCATATTTCACTGTATATATGTTGTTTTAGTTGTATGTGTCACTGGGACCCTGCCAGCCAGGGCCCCAGTGCTCATAAGTGTGCCCTGTATGTGTTCCCTGTGTGATGACTAACTGTCTCACTGAGGCTCTGCTAACCAGAACCTCAGTGGTTATGCTCTCTCATTACTTTCTAAGTTGTCACTAACAGGCTAGTGACCAATTTCACCAATTCACATTGGCATACTGGAACACCCTTATGATTCCCTAGTATATGGTACTGAGGTACCCAGGGTATTGGGGTTCCAGGAGATCCCTATGGGCTGCAGCATTTATTTTGCCACCCATAGGGAGCTCTGACAATTCTTACACAGGCCTGCCACTGCAGCCTGAGTGAAATAACGTCCACGTTATTTCACAGCCATTTACCACTGCACTTAAGTAACTTATAAGTCACCTATATGTCTAACCTTTACCTGGTAAAGGTTGGGTGCTAAGTTACTTAGTGTGTGGGCACCCTGGCACTAGCCAAGGTGCCCCCACATCGTTCAGGGCAAATTCCCCGGACTTTGAGAGTGCGGGGACACCATTACACGCGTGCACTATACATAGGTCACTACCTATGTATAGCGTCACAATGGTAATTCCGAACATGGCCATGTAACATGTCTAAGATCATGGAATTTCCCCCCAAATGCCATCCTGGCATTGGGGAGACAATTCCATGATCCCCCAATTCTCTAGCACAGACCCGGGTACTGCCAAACTACCTTTCCCGGGGTTTCACTGCAGCTGCTGCTGCTGCCAACCCCTCAGACAGGTTTCTGCCCTCATGGGGTCCAGCCAGGCTTGGCCCAGGAAGGCAGAACAAAGGACTTCCTCAACAAAGGTGGAACCTTTGGAAAAAGGTGTCAGGCCTGGGGAGGAGTAGCCTCCCCCAGCCTCTGGAAATGCTTTGATGGGCACAGATGGTGCCCATCTCTGCATAAGCCAGTCTACACCGGTTCAGGGATCCCCCAGCCCTGCTCTGGAGCGAAACTGGACAAAGGAAAGGGGAGTGACCACTCCCCTGACCTGCACCTCCCAGGGGAGGTGCCCAGAGCTCCTCCAGTGTGCTCCAGACCTCTGCCATCTTGGAAACAGAGGTGCTTCTGGCACACTGGACTGCTCTGAGTGGCCAGTGCCAGCAGGTGACGTCAGCGACTCCTCCTGATAGGCTCTTACCTGTGTTGCTAGCCTATCCTCCTTCCTAGGTAGCCAAACCTCCTTTACTGGCTATTTAGGGTCTCTTCTTTGGGGAATTCTTTAGATAACGAATGCAAGAGCTCATCAGAGTTCCTCTGCATCTCTCTCTTCACCTTCTGCCAAGGAATCGACCGATGACTGCTCAGGAAGCCTGCAAAACCGCAACAAAGTAGCAAAGACGACTACTGCAACCTTGTATCGCTGATCCTGCCGCCTTCTCGACTGTTTTCCTGGTGGTGCATGCTGTGGGGGTAGTCTGCCTCCTCTCTGCACTAGAAGCTCAGAAGAAATCTCCCGTGGGACGACGGAATACTCCCCCTGCAACCACAGGCACCAAAAGAACTGCATCACTGGTCCTCTGGGTCCCCTCTCAGCACAACGAGCGTGGTCCCTGGAACTCAGCAACTCTGTCCAAGTGACTCCCACAGTCCAGTGACTCTTCAGTCCAAGTTTGGTGGAGGTAAGTCCTTGCCTCCCTACGCTAGACTGCATTGCTCGGTACCGCGTGATTTGCAGCTGCTCCGGCTCCTGTGCACTCTTCCAGGATTTCCTTTGTGCACAGCCAAGCCTGGGTCCCCGACACTCTAACCTGCAGTGCACAACCTCCTGAGTTGTGCTTCGGCGTCGTGGGATCTCCTTTTGTGACTTCGGGTGAGCTCCGGTTCACTCCTCTTTGTAGGGCCTGTTTTGGCACTTCTGCAGATGCTGCCTGCTTCTGTGAGGGCTCCCTATCTTGCTGGGCGCCCCCTCTGTCTCCTCACGCAAGTGGCAACATCCTGGTCCCTCCTGGGCCACAGCAACATCCAAAAACCCTAACCACAACCCTTGCAGCTAGCAAGGCTTGTTTGCGGTCTTTCTGCGTGGGAACACCTCTGAAAGCTTCTTCACGACGTGGGACATCCATCCTCCAAAGGGGAAGTTCATAGTCCTCTTCGTTCTTGCAGAATCCACAGCTTCTACCATCAGGTGGCAGCTTCTTTGCACCCTCAGCTGGCATTTCCTGGACATCTGCCCAATCTCGGGTTTGTCGCGACTCTTGGACTTGGTCCCCTTGTTTCACAGGTACTCTTGTCTGGAAATCCACCTTTGTTGCATTGCTGGTGTTGGTCTTCCTTGCAGAATTCCCCTATCACGACTTCTGTGCTCTCTGGGGAATATAGGTGTACTTTACACCTACCTTTCAGGGTCTTGGGGTGGGCTATTTTTCTAACCCTCACTATTTTATTACAGTCCCAGCGACCCTCTACAAGCTCACATAGGTTTGGGGTCCATTCGTGGTTCGCATTCCACTTCTAGAGTATATGGTTTGTGTTGCCCCTATACCTATGTGCTCCTATTGCAATCTACTGTAAATCTACATTGCTTGCATTACTTCCTTTTGCTATTACTGCATATTTTTGGTATTGTGTACATATATCTTGTGTATATTTGGCATCCTCATACTGAGGGTACTCACTGAGATACTTTGGCATATTGTCATAAAAATAAAGTACCTTTATTTTTAGTATATCTGTGTATTGTGTTTTCTTATGATATTGTGCATACACCAGTGGTATAGTAGGAGCTTTGCATGTCTCCTAGTTCAGTCTAAGCTGCTCTGCTATAGCTACCTTCTATCAGCCTAAGCTGCTAGAAACACCTCTTCTACACTAATAAGGGATAACTGGACCTGGTACAGAGTGTAAGTACCCATTGGTACCCACTACAAGCCAGGCCAGCCTCCTACACTACCTCATTAATATTCGTGAGGTAGGTCATTTGCGAACCCATTGGGAATCACAAACAGTATTAAGTACACTGTTGTACATCCGTTTTTACGAATCGCAAACTGCGAGTCGCTAAGACTTTCAGTTTGCGAGTCGCAAAGCCAGGTCTTTGTACTGTGCCCCTATATTCGGTCTTTCAGGATGTGTGGACATGTTAATTAGAGGAAGGAAGAGGTTGCTTATAGTATGAGGTCCCTGTCAGAGTAGTAGCAATGGAGATGACAAAACTTCCACAAACAAAAGTTGCGTGGGCTGTGGAGCCCTGTACATGGGGCTGTCAGAGAAAAAATGGCATACAGGCCCTGTATAACTAAAGAAAATAGTAAACAAGCATTTGTAATGTAGTGGGTCTCACATTTGCTCGAGTTAGAGCTATTAGCTTTGTAAACTCCTAAGCCGACTTTTCTTGCCTCATAAATTGAAAATTAAAAGTAAAACAGTTTTTCACAAATGTGAGCCGATTCACAGCGCCACGGCCACCATGAGCATCAGTGTGAAGAGACAGACAAAAGGAGAATGAAGTTTGCTCACAGTCAAACTTATCGGCAAAAGTGCAATTAGCCATGTAACAGGGGCAATGGCTAAGGCGGTAACAAAACCTCCCCAAGGAGAGACAAAGGTAAACCATTTACCAATGTCATCAAAGTATTTTTGAAGGGCAAGCCCACAAACGAGTGGTAGTGATGGGTGTGAGGTGGGCCTGGTTAAAAGCCCAGATACATATCAATACGTCGGAAAAGCAGTGCTTGCACGCTGCAATTCTCAACCTAAAAATCAGTATGAGGCAGGTTGGACTGGAGAGCCCTCTGGCTGTAAAAATGTGCAAACAAATTACCATGCAATTACCGGGCGTGAGACTCGGGTAGTAAAACTGACCCCCAGTAAAGGTGATCAAAAAGCAAAGAATCCTAACATTCGAAATGAGCTGATCCCATTTGCAGCCGTCATAAATTTAAGCTTATGACCAAATTAACCTTTGTGAATTGGGCTCTCGTGTGTATTATATGAGGTTAGAAACAATGCTACTGTTGTTATTGTTTATTTGTTATATGCATTACCACCATTTATGTATTTCATGCCAACGTGAACATCACAAAAAAATAAAATAAGTGAGAGGTCAATTAATAAGTGAGAGATCACTCACATTCAATCTTGGAAGTTGAATTATAATTTCAGCATCAAATACACAAATTATACAAGCACACAAAGGCCCTCACTACAACCCTAGCTGTCGAAGATAAGTGGCGGTAATACTACCAACAGTCTGGCGGTAATTTCCGCCAAATTATGACCATGGCGGTAAGAAATCAGATAGTCAGCCACTTTCCCACACCGACCGCAAGGGAGAAGGTTTGGGAGTGGAGGAAGAGGGAGTGGTTGTAGGAGGTGTCTGTCTCCTGATTTTTGGTGCAGGTGCATGGGCTGGATGCTGTTGTGAGGCGGATGGCTGTTGGGTGTCTGAGTGCTATCATTTGTGTACTTTAGGACGGGGAGAAGACACAGTGGGAGAGGACACAGGGGACGTGTGCATGGCTGTTGTGGAGCTGTCTGCCAGTGAGGTGTGTGTTCTGCTATGTGTTGTGGTGATGTTTGCAGAGGATGAGGATGTAGTGCATGCAGGTGTGAGTGTAGACAGAACTGGGAGAGAGGTGGAGGAGAAGGAGGAGGGGGAGACATTGGAAATTGTGGATGTTGGTATTTATGCATCTGGATGATGTTTGTTTGAGTGCCTGTGGATGATGTGTGGTGCTTGTGTTTGCGTGTGCCACTCTTGTGTGTTGTCTTGTGTGCATGCTCATCTACCTGTGTGCTTGGGATAGGTTGGGGTTGAGGGGAATGGGATTGGGAAGAGGAAGTTGGAGGGGGGAGGGTAGAAACAGGGACAATGGCTGACATCAGAGAGGAGGCCAGAGCCGGCAAGCCAGTGTGAATGCCCTACAGAAATGCATCAGTTTGATGCATTTGGGCTGCCAGCCCCTGGATGATATTCACAATGGTTGACTGCCCTACAGAGAGGGATCTCAGGAGGTCAATAACCTCCTCACTCAGGGCAGCAGGGCTCACTAGGGCAGGGCCTGAGGTGCCTGGGGCGAAGGAGATGCCCACGCTCCAGGGTCAGCAGGTAGGGGCAACTCAATGAGGGTCTGCTGGGAGGGCGGTGCTGGTACGGGGGTGGCGGCTGCAACTGTAGCTGGGGTGCTCACAGAGGTGTCCACCAGGGAGCTTCCATCGGAGGAGGTATCTGTGTCTGAAGTGTCCCCTTCAATGTCCGTTGTGGTGGTCCCCTCGCCCTCCGTCCCACTGGTGCCCTCAGCATCGGTAGACTCTGCCTCATGGGTCCTGTGGGATGCAGCTCCCTCCATCGCTGGTGCCTCTGCTCCTCCGCCAGATGATGGTAATGCACATAAGGACAGGGTGACAAAACAAAAAGGGGGAGAAGAGACAAAGGATACACCTGGTCAATGGCTGCACCAACACCACTGTTGGTGCACACACTACTCTCACACACAGGGAACAGCCCTACGCATTATGCATTGCACTACCAGTTGTTTTGCTAGCCACCAAGGCATGGGGAGGGGCACACACCGCCAAATGCAGCTCCCTTGGGACCCAGGCAGCCCTGACCAGTTGTGGATGCCTACGAGCTAGGTAGCAGAATTATCTCTTCAGGACCCTTGCCACCAGGGGACCTACTCTGCAATGTCATGCCTGGGCTAGGGGCACCTACTGACTCACATCCCCCACCCCAATACCACCCTACCATGCATAATTTATAATGATGGGCACTGTACTTACCCCCTTGTGGCTGCTGTGCCCATCCAGCTCAGGATAGGCCACCACCAGTAGGCGGGCCATCAGAGGGGTCAGGGTTCGACGAGCACCCCTTCCTCATTGAGAGGCCATCCCCAGCTGGGCCTCCGCCGTCTTCCGTGCCCAGCGTCTCAGGTCCTCCCACCATTTCCGACAGTGGGTGCTCCGCCTGCCATAGACCCCCAGGGGCTGCACGTCTTGGGTGATGGGAAACCATATACCCTTCTTTTGATGGGCGCTGACCTGCGGAGGTAATACACACAGGAAAATAGAATCAGTCAGACAGTCCTGCCTGTTAAACTTATGGCCCACCATACCCCTTCACATCACCATTTGCACACACATGGCCCAGCACACAACCAATACACCACCCAGAGGACATCCACCCACCCTCATCACACGAGGCCTTCACACACACCACTCCATGCATTCATGCCACATGCATTGGTCCCACAGTGTACTCACCTGTTGGTCTGGAGGCCCATACAACAGTCCGTACTGGGGTAGGACCCCATTTATCAGTCGCTCCAACTCCGCCAAGGTGAAGGCAGGGGCCCTTTCCCCAGTCACACGGGCTATGGTAGGTTCCAGACACAGGTCACAGCAGCACATGCAGTGTAGGGCCTCTCCTGTTGAAGGTCAGGTAGCAAGCGAGTGATCAGATAGAAAATAGTGGTCACGTCCGCGATGGTGAATACCGTCACTGCCGGCGTGGATCACCATTGGCCACTGTACCCCATAGGGCCCAATGTTAACCAATGAGGAGTTGCACTGCGGTTCCCGACTGCCTCCCGTAACGGTGCAGAACGTCAGCAGAATTACCTCACTTCCACCTGTCCCTCCACACAGGACAGGCGGAAGCCATTTCAGGGGGGCAGGCCCTGGATAATAACTGCATCACAGTTAAAATTTGGACATACAGGACAAATCCCACTTACCCATTCCAAATTGACATCATGCATTGTACTGTTGTGGCTCCAATGTTCAGTTTGTGACCGGCTCCTCACTCTTTTGTCCCTTAGATTGCTACAGCTGCAGATGAATAGGAGATGGAGACATACCCCGGTGTACAGACCCCTGGTGGACTTGGCAATACTGGAGGGCAGGCACATAATTCTCACCTATAGACTTGACAGGGCCACAATCAAAGAGATGTGTGCCCATTTGGAGTCTGACCTGATATCTGCTGACCGTAACACCACTAGTATCCCCCTTTTGTGCAAGTTCTATCAGTGCTCCATTTCCTGGCAACTGGTTCTTTCCAACTGACAGCTGTCTTGGCAGCAGGAATGTCACAGCCAATGTTTGCAATAGAGCTGACAATGATGTTGTCTGCCCTTATTAAACACGTGCAGCTACATTGCTTTCCCCCAGGTGGAGGATTTGGCCACAGTGAAGGCTGACTTCTATGCAATTGGACATATCCCCAACATAATTGGGGCGATTGATGGAACTCATATTGCCTTTGCCCCCCCCATCCCAATGGACAGGTGTTAGGAAATCGTAGGAGTTTCCACTCCATGAATGTACGGGTGGTGTGCTTTGCGGACCATTACATCTCCCATGTCGATGCTAAGTATCCTGGGTCGGTGCATGATGCCTTTATCCTGCCGAATACCAGCATCCCAAATATGATGGCTAAACTACAGAGGCACAGGGTGTGGCTAATAGGTGTGCCCTGGTTTCCACCTATTAGGTGTTGGTGTATGGGTATGGTGTGGGCCATATGGGATAGTGTGTGGCTAAATGTTGTTCCTCGATATTTGAAGGTGACTCTGGTTACTCCAACCTATCATGGCTACTGAACCCTATGAGGAATGCCAGGACAAGGGCAGACAAACGTTACAATGAGGTCAATGGGTGAACAAGAAGGATAATCGAAAGAACCTTTGGCCTCCTGAAGGCCAGGTTCAGGTGCCTCCATCTAACAGGTGGATCCCTGTGCCACTCACCCAAGAACGTCTGCCAGATAATCGTGGCATGCTGCATGTTGGACAACCTTGCCTTGAGATGCCATGTGCCTTTTCTGCAGGAGGAGGAGGCTGGAGATGCCCATTTGGCAGCAGTGGACCCTGTGGACAGTAAAGATGAGGAGGCAGAGGATGAGGATGAGGACAACAGAACAGCAGTGATAGGACAATACTTCCAATGACACACAGGTAAAACAGTGTTACTTCACATTTCATTGTCATCATTTTGTATATCTTTGGCACCAGCATGCTGTTATTTCCCACTTCCATGCCCACTTACTGTACCATTTGGCAATTCATTTTACAGATTATAGTGCCCCACTGCCGCTCCTGCTGTGATCACTGCAGCCAACTACAGGTCTTTCTTATCTGCACAATTACTGTACAGTTGAATTGCAATGTTTGAACCTGGTAAAGCGAATACATACTTTAAAAATGTAACATACTCCATACTTTGTTTTTCCAAGAATGGTTATTGAAGTGCTAAGAAGAAGAGGGGCAAGTGCATTGGGATTGTGTGATGATGGAGGAAAGTCCAGGGTATTGTTCCAGTCTATTTGTAGCACAGGTGCATTGTCCAAGGGGACATAGGAAGGGGAGCAATGGCAGTTCAAGTTGAACAGAGTGACAGAGTGGGACACAAGGGTGACAATCAGGAGAGTCTCATTTCCTGGTGGCAACCTTGGCAATAGTCTCTGGCTTTTGCCTGGATCTCAGGGAACGTTTGCGGGGTGGTTCTGCTTCTGCAGGGGAGGGGTGCTGGTAGCCTGTGAGTCCTGTGGCAGCGCCTCCTGTCCACTAGTGAAAACGGAGGTGTAACGCAGTTCAGATATCTGGCTAGTGGCAGTGGCCCTCTGTTGTGAGACTGCCTCTCTCATAATGTTGGCCATGTCTTCCAGCACCCCTGCAATGGAGACCAGGGTGGTGTTGATGGCCTGCAAGTCCTCCCTGATCCCCTGGTACTGTCCCTCCTGCAGCCACCTATTATCCTGCACATTGTCCAGGATCTGGCCCATTGTGTCCTGGGAATGTTGATATGCTTTCTGGATCTCAATGAGTGCCTTCTGGAGAGTCGGTTCCCTGGGACTGTCCTCTCCCTGGCGCACAGCACTCCTCCCAGTTTCCCTGTTGTCCTGCGCCTCTGTCTCCTGAACTGTGTGCCCACTGCCACTGACCCCAGGTCCCTGATTGTCTTGGGTATGAGGTGTGGCCTGGGGTCCCTGTAGAGGTGGACACACTGCTGATTGACGTGTCCTGGGGACAGAGGTGTGGGTACGCTGGGTGGGTACTGTGTTGGTGCTTCCAGATGGGGGAGGCTCTGTGGTGGTGTGTGACTGGGCCTGGGTAACCAACTGTCCAGAGGTCCCTGATGGGCCAGGTTGGTCATCCAGATTCAGGCGACCAAAGTTGCCATCATCACTGTGGGCCTCTTCAGTTGGGGGACTGGCTAGTGCTGGCACCTCTTCTCCTGTGACATTGGCTGGAATGTAAATGATGTGTTATTGTTTCTGTGCGTGACATATTGTGCATCGGTGGGTTGCTGTATTTGGTTGTATTTGCCCTGACAGCTTTCACTTGTGTAAGTTGGTATATGGTGGGCTAGCTGATTCTCTCTAGTGTGCATACTTTGGTGATAGGTGTCCATGCAGGGCTGTGAGTGATTTCCATGCATTGGTTGTGCATGCAGGGCTTGGCATTGGAATGAGTGGGATGTGATGGTGGGGTGTGTGGGAGGTGGTGGAGTGATGGGTGTGAGGGTGAGGGTATGTGATGGCATGCAGGTAGGGGGGTAGTAATAGTATAGAGTTGACTTACCCGAGTCCAGTCCTCCCCCTTCTCCGGGAAGGCCCTCAGGATGAGGTATTGCTAAGACTTGCTCCTTCCATGCTGTGAGTTGTGGGGGAGTAGTTGGGGGTCCACCGCCAGTCCTCTGTGCAACGAGCTGGTGTCTTGCTGCAATGGAACGTACCTTCCCCCCAGGTCGTTCCACCTCTTCCTGATGTCTTCCCTAGTTCTTGGGTGCTGACCCACGGTGTTGACCCTGTATATGATTCTCTGCAGTAGCTTCATCTTCCTAGCTATAGATATATGCTGCACCTGTGCTCCAAGTAGCTGAGGCTCTACCCTGATGATTTCCTCCACATGACCCTTAGCTCCTCTTCTGAGAATCTGGAGTGTCTTTGTGGTGCCATGGTTGTTGTGTAAGGTGTATAGGTTAGGGTGTGTAGGGTAATGTGTTGGGGTGTGTGATGTGGGGTGCATGAGTGGTGTATAGGTGTGAGTGGTATGTGGCTCTGGTTGTGTCAGTGGTCTTGCTGTCTCTCTCTGGTGGGAATTATTTGTAGTGGTAAATGGTTGCGGGGTAATGTGGGTGGGTGTTTTTTTATAGTGGTGTGAGTGGGTGGATGTGGTGTGTGTATGGGTGTCAGTTGTGTGTTATTTAAATTGACCAATGTAATGTTGTTTTGTACGTGTGTGTGTATTTTGAGCACAGCGGTATGTACCCCCAATGGTTTACCGTGGTTGAATGTCCGCCGTTGTGATTCGTAGGTCATAATGTGATGCGTGTAGTTCTGTTGGCATAACGGTGTGGGTTTGGATACCACCAATTTATCACTGACCTTTGGTGTGACGGGCTTGTGTCTGTGGCTGAATAGTGACAGATTGGTGTGTGTGTCATAATATAGTGAATAGATATCCACAACCGCCGCAGTATGTTGGTGGCAGTCAGCATGGCGGTAGGTGGGATTTACCGCCAATGTCATAATGAGGGCCAAAGTGTCCCAATGTCATTAACTTTCCCCCACTTTCACGTTAGGTAAAGCTTTACTGCTAAATTGATTTACAATTTTCCAAAATATTTTTGTGATCAAATTATATTGCTAAATGTAGATTTTGCGTGATTGGTTTAGAAGACCTTTGCTCCCATTTTTAAATAAAACAATCTAGTCAAACTTTGTGAAGATAATAAAGCTTGTAACATTTTTTTAAATACGGCACGGAGTTAAAGAAGGGAAGAAGGATGCCTCACTCCTACCCCCAGTTGAAGGTTGTTCTACACAAACATGTCTCCTTCTCATGTACAAAAACAGTGATTGCATTTTTGTGCTTTGGGCATAATCCTGAAGGAATATTACCCTCATCTCACAAGCTGCCGAAAATCCCTGGATTTTACTTTGTCATTCCAATTTGGAAGCAATGGCTGTTGCTCTCGCATAGTAAGAGTTCTTGCTCATCTAGATGATGAGATCATGCGAATTTGTCTTTGACGCCCATACCACAGTATGGAAATGAACAGATATTTTTTTATGATCGACCTTTATATCGTTCTGTATTTGTTCTTTATTTTTCTGCCTGTGTCTAGGAACAATGTTTTGTGATTTAAAACATTAGTTTTGAACTCTAGCTAATATGCATATATCATCACTATTGAAAAGGTTTCCAAACTCTTGGGGACATCAACACATAGCGTAGTGTTGCCAGTGACGAATTGTAAGAGGCTATTAGTAAGTTTCTATGTGCCATCCGTAATTTAGACCATTAATCAATTGAGACACCCTACACTAATATGAAAAATAATGTCAGCACAAACGCAGGCTTTCCTTATTGTTTACAATCTAAAACAACAGTCTGGTCTCCAAGAAGCCAATACTTAATGGTTTACTGAGAGACTGATGGGTAGTCTGACTATATGTAAAAGTGGTGAATCAATACCCATTTCTGCCATACTATTCCCTAACATGGCTCCTTTGACCCCGTCAAACGCAGATTTAAGATCCATAATAACCGAGGAAATTGATCCTCTTTTGACCTTGACATATTCACTCATCAGTAGAAATATGTTTAAGCATTGACCGGTGGTTCAAAGTCTTTCCTTGATATACTACTGAGCATTTAATAGAACTGATGTATTTTCTAATCGGGCCCACCATTTTATTTGTGGCTATGTTGCTAATGGGACAGATAGGTCTGTAACAGAAATGATTGACTTAGCGCTCTTTTACTTATTGTAGCACTACAATTTGTTCAAGTATCATGGAATTGTTAGTTGTGAATTATAGAGATCTTCACAATATCACTAAACATCATCTGGCACAAATCAAAATCTGCCTTTACATATGCACAGGTCAGGTGTGATGTATTCATGAGTAATACTTTCGTTACTGCCCTCTGTCTTTGCGTTACATTACTGCGCTGAAGTACATCTGGATAAACATCACCCAACGAAACACCACTGAGTTTTATTTGCTTTCCGTTATTTGTCTCTTCCTTACATCCATCTGGACTCACGCTACTCAGATTCTAGAACTGTATCTTGTTACTCTGACTGCACTACTTAGCACCCTGAGGTAGCCACAAGGCAATGCACGAAGCTATATAAAATTCCCTAATGATTAAAGAAATGCATAAATGTATCTTCCTAGCAATAGCCCTTAGAAATGAGTTGAAAAAAGAATCTTATTTCAGTGGCATCTGTGCCATATAGTTATTTGTTACTTAATCGGTACCTTAATTGTTATTGGGCAACATTCTTTGTCTGTATTAAACACTACATTAAAGTTGCAACTCCTTAATTCTCCGTTCAGTTTTATATAATTTTAATCATGTGCCCTTTTTATTTATAATTGATATTTAGCTTTATCAATTTATTTTACTTGTTAATGTGTGTTAAAATTATATAGCTTGAAGGCCTAGACGGTCTTACTATGCCCACTTTTTAAATGTGTTTTGGAAACACTTTTCCAGATTCCCTCTAAGTTAATTCACTTTTCATTTAAAATCCAACAGGTGCTAAAAACGTTTTCCCAGACTTTAAGGAAAAAAATATTATTAAAGACAGTACTATGGAATTCTGGTCACTTTTTAGGTTTAGCCGACGTACAGCTTTATGTTGTCAAAAATAAATAAATGAAAAGATACATTTATATAAACGTAGAGGGCCTTTGCGTCAGACCTCTTCACCCAGTGATCTGTTCATGTGTCATTAGCATCTTGTTTCTCCCCACCACAGCATATAGCTTGGGCAGCCCCCTTCAGTCATTAGCGCTCTTGCACTGTGATTGTCAAATGTGCACATCCGCCCAAAAAAGAGCACCTTTTAGTGGCAAAGCTATTGCCTCTGCCAGTAAATGTTATTATTTTGCTTACGGACATATGAGAATTGTGCCTCATTAAACTCACGAGATGTGCATGTTTACAAGACAACCGTCCTCCATAAATTGTATGGAGATCATGTTCTGTAGGAACAATGGGGGTCATTACGACCCTGGCGGTATAAGGTGCTTACCGACGTGCAGAAGACCGCCAATACACCGCCACGGCCGCGGTAGACCGCCACAGCTATTATGACACACATCACGGAATCCGCCGAAATTCAGACACCCACACAATACCGCCACACCAAAGGTCAGCGATAAACATGCGGAAACAAATCCTCCACCTCCACGCCAACAGAAACACGCCCATGCTATTATGACCCACGAATCCACGCGGCGGTCTTTCAACCGCGGTATTCCATTGGCGGTACACACCGCCGCGCTCAAAATACACACACATCTCCAAAACACCGCCACATTGGACAATTCAAAATACACAGACCTGATACACATACAAACAACACTCCCACACACCCAACACAATATAAAACGCACACCCACATCACCCACAAACACCTATGACCACAATTTTGAGTTGAAGGCGACAGAGAGAGCACAGCAATAGACAACCCCACCACACAGAGGTACACCACACCATCACCCACACAACATCCACGCACAAAACACCACATACCACTACACTCACCACACTCATCAACACATACACCACCCCACACATCACACACACCACCCCATGTCACGCCAAAGACACCCCGCTTCTCCGAGGAGGAGCTCAGGGTCATGGTGGAGGAAATCATTCGGGTAGAGCCACAGCTATTTGGCTCACAGGTACAGCACACATCAATAGCCAGGAAGATGGAGCTATGGCAAAGAATAGTGGACAGGGTCAACGCTGTGGGACAGCACCCAAGAAATAGGGAGGACATCAGGAAGAGGTGGAACGACCTACGGGGGAAGGTGCGTTCAACGGTAAACAGGCACAACATCGCGGTACAGCGGACTGGCGGCGGACCACCACCTCCTCCCCCTCAACTAACAACATGGGAGGAGCAAGTCTTGTCCATCTTGCATCCTGAGGGCCTCGGAGGAGTCGTTGGAGGGACGGACACTGGTAAGTCAAATCTTAACTATCATAACCCCCACCCTACCTGCATGATATCACACACCCCCACCATCACACCCTGCCCTATCACCCCAAATCCTCACCTATCTACCCATGACACCAACCACCCATCCCAAGCCCTGCATGACATAACTAAGCATGGACACCCATCACCAAAGCATGCCCACTGCACAGACCCAGAACACCGCCAACCATCACCACACAAGCCCCCCCACAGGAGTGCCAGCACTGTGGTTCACGCACACCCAACCATTGCACACCATGAAACACACACATGCAATAATCATGTACTTATACCCCCGCAGGAACCCGAAGGAACGTCACCACACCAGAGGGTCCAGACAACACCACTCCACCCCCAGAAGAGGCCCACAGTGACGACAGCAGCTCTGCCCCACTGGTTCTTGATGACCAGCCCAGACCATTGTGGGCCTCGGGACAGTCGGTTCCCCTTGCCCAGCCACAGCCCAACACCGAGCTTCCACCCTCTGGTAACACCAGCACAGCACCCACCCAGCGGGCCCAAACCTCCCTACCCAGGACAGGTCAATCAGCGGTGTGTCCACAACTACAGGGCACCCAGGCTAACCCACCACCCCAACAACAACAGGGACTTGGGGGCAGTGGTAGTGGGCACACGGTCCAGGGGACGGAGGCCCAGGAACATAGGGGAACTGGGAGGGCTGCTGTGCGACAGAGGGAGGACAGGCCAAGGGAACCCACTCTCAACGAGGCCCTCTCCTCCATCATGGGAGCATACCACCACTCCCAGGAGACGATGGCCACGGTCCTGGACAAGTTGCAGGAAACCCTGCGTCTGCAGGAGGAACAATATTTGGGGTTCAGGGAGGAGCTCAGGACCATCGCTCCGCCCTGGGCACCATCGTAGGGGTGCTGACGGACATTCAAAAGACCTTGAGGGACACCGTGGCACTCCAAGGGGCCCCTGACACTAGCCAGGACGACGAACTGTCCACCACCTCCGCCGGCGCTAGTGGGCAGGACGCCCCGCCACAGGACCACCACACCAGCCCCCCACCCCCTGCAGACGGACAACCACCACGCAAGCGGGCCCTGAGATCCAGGAACAGGACAGAGCAAAATGGCAAGACCCCCGTCAGGAAATAAGACCACCCTGATTGTCCTCCCACTGTCCCACTTTGTTACCCTGCCCAAATCTGAACTACCTCAGCTCCACTTCCAATGCCCAGATGTGCAATGTACCTGTGAGACTAATAGACTGGACTCTGCCATGGACATTCCTCCACCATCACCCATCACCATTTTACAACCCTCCTTCATTTTTTTGCACTTAAATAAACACCCTTGAAACACCCCAAAAAAATTGAGTCAGTCTATGATTTGTAAATCTGTATGATCAATTACAGTTTCATAATGGGTTACCCATTGGAAGGCTAACATACCTATGTCACACATCACAAGTCCTTCAAGGATGCAAACAGTTGACACGTAGGTTACCACATTTGTGAAACTGAAATGGAAGGGGACAACTCAGTTAACAAATAGTAAGTGAAATAGAGGTACAGGATAGAGGTAGATGTGTGAAAGTCAATGTAATGGTAAAAAATCAAAAGTTCTCACCTGTGTGTCACTGGAAATATTGCTGTATGACTGACTCCCTGTTGTCGTTTTCGTCTTCCTCAGCTTCATCCTCATCACTGTCCACAGGCTCCACAGCTGCTACAACACCGTCATCTGGATCATCCTCCTGCAGAAAAGGCACCTGGCGTCGCAATGCCAAGTTATGGAGCATGGAGCAGGCGATGATGATGTCGCACACCTTCTTCGGTGAATAGAATAGGTATCCACCTGTCATATGGAGGCACCTGTAACTGGCCTTAAGAAGGCCGAAGGTGCGCTCGATAACCCTCCTAGTCCGCCCATGGGCCTCATTGTAGCGTTCCTCTGCCCTGGTCCTGGGATTCCTCAATGGGGTCAAGAGCCATGACAGGTTGGGGTAACCAGAGTCCCCCAATAGCCATACACGGTGCCTCTGGAGTTGACCCATCATATCAGGGATGGTGCTATTGCGCAGGATGTAGGCGTCATGCACAGAGCCAGGGAACATAGCATTTACCTGCGAGATGTACTGGTCTGCCAAACAGACCATCTGGACATTCATCGAATGATAACTCTTCCTGTTCCTGTACACCTGTTCACTCCTGCGGGGGGGACCAGAGCTACATGGGTCCCATCAATGGCACCTATGACGTTCGGGATATGTCCAAGGGCATAGAAGTCACCTTTAACTGTAGCCAAATCCTCCACCTCAGGGAAAATGATGTATCTCCTTACGTGTTTCAGCAGGGCAGACAACACTCTGGACAGCACGTTTGAAAACATAGGCTGGGACATCCCTGATGCCATGGCCACTGTTGTTTGAAATGACCCACTTGCAAGGAAATGGAGCACTGACAGCACCTGCACGTCAGTGGGGATTCCAGTCGGATGGCGGATTGGTGACATCAGCTCTGGCTCCAACTGGGTACACAGTTCCTGGATTGTGGCACGGTCAAACCTGTAGGTCACGATTAAATGTCACTCCTCCATTCTCAACAGGTCCACCAGCGGTCGGTACACTGGTGGATTCCGCCATCTTCTCATATGTCCCAGCTGACGGTGCCTACGAAGGACAACAGTGAAGAAACAGTCACTATTCTTCCAGGTATGTACCCACAGTCACACACAAGACTACCCCAGACAATAAACCCTTCCTGTATGTGTGTTGAGTGTAGGCCTCAGTATGTGTGTCGCATTTGAAAATGAATCTATGTGGGCCCCTTAAATGGCGGCTGCCTGACCTCTAAACTGGGACAATGGGATTGTGGGGTAACAGTGCTGGTGTTGCACACCGTCGCGGTAGGCGGTCGTAGAGTGCGGCGCAATGCTGTATTGGTTAACAATGGACCCTATGGGTCCCAGGAGCCAATGAACAGGTGTGCCGGCGGTGATGATGCGCCCCGCCGCAGACGTCACCGCCATTTTCTATCTCTTCAATCACTAGATACCTGACCTTCGACAGGAGAGGACCTCCACTACTAGTGCTGCTGTGACCTCGGTCTGGAAGCGACGATGGCTGCTGCGTCTGGGGAAAGGGCCCCTGCCTTCACATCGGAGGAGTTGGAGAAACTTGTGGATGAGGTCCTCCCTCAGTACATGCTACTCTACGGTCCTCCATACCAACAGGTTAGTACACAGGGAGCACGTTGTAGGGGCTAGGCCTGGGTGGAGAGGGCTGGGTGGAAGAGGGAAGGGGGTAGAAGTCATACTACAGTAAAGCATGGGAATAAATGGGCCACATGGTCAGAGTATGGAGGGGGCCACACACATTGATGGTGCAATTGGTAATGACTGTTCCTCTTCCCTTGTGCATGTCATGTAGGTCAGCGCCCACCAGAAGAGGGACATTTGGCATGCCATCGGCAAGGACGTCTGGACCCTGGGGGCCCACCAGAGACGGGGCACCCACTGCCGGAAGAGATGGGAGGACATTCGCCGCTGCAGCAAGAAGACGGCAGAGGCTCAGCTGGGGATGGCCTCCCAACGTGGGAGGGGTGCCCGTCGTAACATGACCCCCCTGATGTTCCGGATCCTGGCGGTGGCCTACCCGGGGTTGGATGGGCGCTTAAGGTCATCACAGCAGACACAAAGGGGTGACTACAAACTCATTCTGCGGACTTTGCGTGCAGTGACGGTGTGTGGGTGGGGGAGGTGGGCTGTGGGTGTCCATAGGCCAGGGAGAGTTAGTTAGGCAAGGACCCTCCGTAATGTAGGCCATGTGGCACTCTACCCCCCCACCACAGAAAACTAGCAAGTTGAGGTATAGTTGCCCCTGTGGCATCCATGTGCGCAGATTTCCAGCATTGGCATGTAGCCCATATCCATGAAATTGCATGTGCAGAGGGCAGGAGCGTGGCGTTGTGCATGGGGCTACTGCGTCTGTCTTGTCCGCCAACGGTAGCGGTATGCTATGTACTAAAACTCTCTTTCTTCTGTCTCCCCCCTTTTCCTGCTCTCCCTGTCTGTTTGTACATCAGCATCAACAGGCGGAGGTACAGTGGCACCGGAGCACGAGGGAGCTGCATCCCATATGGCCATGGAGGGCCACACCACAGACTCTGAATACACCAGTGGGACGGACGGCGAGGGGAGCTTCACGTCAGCCACCGGATCACCAACCAGCGACACAGACTCGTCCGCCGATGTGAGGTCCCCTGTGGTGGCGGCACCATCTGTGCGCCCCACTTCTACAGGTACAGCCGCCACCCCCCTACCAGCACCGCCCTCCCACAAGCCCCTCAGCGTTCGCCCCGTGCCCGCTCACCCAGGAGGGTGGGCATCACCTTCACCTCTGGCACCTCAGGCCCTGCCCCAGTCACCCCTGCTGCCCTCAGTGAGGAGGCCATTGACCTCCTCAGGTCACTCACTGTTGGGCAGTCTACCATTGTGAATGCCATCCAGGGTGTAGAAAGGGAGTTGCAACACAGTAATGCATTCCTGGAGGGCATTCATTCTGGTCAGGCTGCCCTTCAGCGAACCCTGCAATCTCTGGCCTCAGCACTGATGGCAGCAATTGTCCCTGTGTACAGCCTTCCCCCTCCAACTTCCTCCACCCAGACCCAATGCCCTGTATCCCAGCCCATCCCAAACACACCTACAGACCAGCATGCAGACAAGTCAACACACCCAAGTAGCTCAAGCAAACATAGGCACCACACACACCACAAGCACTCACACAAGCATCACACCCATACAGACACTGCAACATCCACTGTCTCCACTGTGTCCCCCTCCTCCTCTTCTCCGTCCTCCCTCCCAGTCTCGTCTACACACACACCTGCATGCACCACATCTACAGGCACTAGGACTCGCACCAGGACACCCAGCACCACACGCCGCTCACCTGCACTCACCACCTCCACTGCCATTTACACGTCCCCTGTGTCCTCTCCCTGTGTGTCTGTGACGCCACCTCCCAAAGTACCCAAACGCCGGCAATCACTCACCCAACATCCATCCATCTCACGACAGCCTCCTGCACCTGCACCTGCACCCAAAACAGCTAAAGTGACACCTCCTAAAACCACCTCCTCTTCCTCCACTCCCAGACCCCCTCCAGCTACCCATCCCAGTGTTCGTCAGAAACTGTCCCTCTGTCAAATAGGTAATATCGCAATAGGTGCACTGTTCCACAAGAGAGAGAGAAACAAGAAAACTGATCAAGTTAGAAAATGGCGAATCTATACTGAGTATTCTTAGGAGGGCCCTCAAGCACCCACTAGGGTGACAGGTATCATCATCGGGTTTACTCCTCGCCAGACTGGTGCTGCAATGCCTGGCGGGCCTCCCAGCATTCTGGGTGGCACTCAACCAATGTTAATTTGCTAACAACAGGGGTCTGGGAAAGAGACTGAATAAGAAAAGGAGAGTATAGAATGGGGAACAAAACTATTAAAATTAGCTCTGAACCTGAGCCATTGTTTTAATGCGATAGAAATAGGGTTCAGGCCAAGATTAAAAAACAAAAATATAAGAGTGTTACTGGAGATAATGTACCATTACACTCTATGCTCAGGGAAGGTAGTTCACCTAATCCTGCTTGGTCAACATGTTTCGCGTCTATGGTTGGTCACAAAGTGATCCAGTGACGCTTCTTCAGGACCCTCGAAAATAGCCTTTGATTATTAAACTACTTCTCCTATGTGTCAGTAATGAATCGAGTGCACAAAAAGTCACTTACAGTGTGGAAGACAAAGTATGTCTAAGTCAGTTGGTCAGTACAGTCGCCCATCCCATATTAGAGATTGGGCTCCCTAGGTCTGCGCTAGCATCAACCAAGGAGAACGAACTAGATAAAGATAATAATGATATGTAATAATGTGAAACCGCATAGTAATACATAGTGCCGAACAAGTCTGAATATTCCTGTCTGGATTATATTGTTGAGTTTGATATTAGACATAGTTGTACGCAAAGATGTATGAGTTCACATTTATAGTGTTTGTTAAAAAGCAGTTACATGGAAAAAGAAAGTATTCCTATGCACTTGGAGGCAATGTCTCTGACCTAGAAGATGTTACTACTATTGACTGAACAGTCATCTTAAAAATAGGTTGCCCTATAAATATATAAGGGTCATATTGCCTGAAAACATACATAGCAAACACACACCTATTTTATCTTAGCCCTTAATGACCTGTTTATATAAATAGTGTATGCTAAAAAATGTCCCAGGAGGACCTCATGCATATTGCCACACGTCCATTCTTGGTTCGGAATGAGAAAACGTTGTGTCTAACAAAGAGTAACAGGATCTAAATGATTCATGGTGGTCGCCCGGTAAAAATAGAGGCACCATGCAAGTAATAAAGCAAGTAGCGTGAGAGATGAATGGTCCCTTATGCTCTCAAAACACAACAAATATCGCTGTGGTCCCTTGCTTACTTCATTTGGTCCTCGGTTCGTCAGGAAACCTACCCCCTGCTGCGCGCCTGTAGACGGCGTGTTGAAGCGGTAGGGGGTTATTTAAGCTCGCGCTGTATAGCGTGAACAACCCGGAACAAACCAGCTGGTTGTTCCGGGTACTAGAGATAGAATAAGGACTCACGTCTCAGCGGCCATCTTGAGGAGTCAAAAAGGTTTCGAGTGATTGTCATATGTTGCTATTTCTGTCCAGGCATCAAAAACGGGTTACTGAGGCGGCCATATTTTATTGACAGAAACGGAGTGACAGGTGGATATAAAGCCCATATAATGGGGCTAAAATGACAAAGTAGCCAGAGACACCCTTTTTTTTTATAAGAAGAACAAAAATTCAAAATAATTCGGCAATAAAAAGGTATTCATATCATAATAGACAAAGAAGTAAGTCATCCATGTTGAAGCAAAAATATATATATATATCGCCCGGTCTATTAGAATCTCTTAACTGGTAGTTTTTTAAGGTGCTTTTCAGAAAGGTATAGACAAACTAGTAACTGTCACTCTGTCAAAGTTAAACGTCATGTACATGGAATACGATGACTCTTCCTCTTTCTAGAAAAATTAAGATGTTAATAAATTCCAAGGTATGTCATCATTCAATCCTTCTTTATGGGTTTTCAATCGTAACACCCATCTCTGTTCGGTCTTGAATAAATAGTTAGGGTTGTTGCTGTCATATCTGGGTACTTGTAGTACTATCCACCACATATCGTCTGGGCCATGTTTTGCATCCAAAAAATGTGCACTCAGCTTTGTGGTAATGCGGGAGCATCTGATATTGCTCCGGTGTTCGTTAATGCGTAATTTTACTGGGTGAGTAGTCATTCCGATGTATTTTAAGTTACAGGGACAGGAAATTAGGTAGATACACTGTCGTGTATTGCAATTAGTGTGTTTGTTCAGATGCCAAATCCCGAAATGGTTAAGGTCAATACTGTTTAAGCGTTTAGTGAGGGGACAGACATTACATGTGCCACATGGGTAGTGACCCATCACTGGAGGTAAATTCCATAATGTAGTTTGTTTCTGTGTCTCGTTGGGCATACGAGGGCGAGTATGAACAAGTAGGTCTCGTATGTTTGTTGACCTTTTAAAAGCAAATAGGGGTTTTGGGATTACCGTACCACCACTCTGTAGTATGTTCCATCGTTTATTAATTAATTTTTTGATAGTATTAGACAATGGAGTAAAAGTCGAGACACACGTCATACGTGTTTCCGGATCTTTAGGTGTTGGAGTTAACAGAGCCTCCCTATGGTTGTTGCGGGCTCTTTTATAAGCAGAGTTGATAATCTTGTTCGGATAGTGTCGATCCTGTAATTTATGTTTCAAGTCCCGGGATTGAATATCAAAGGTTTGGGTAGTGCTACAATTCCGTCGTAACCTCAAAAATTGCCCAAATGGAAGATTGTCCCGCAATGCTTTTGGGTGATGACTGTCGTACACCAGTAAACTGTTACGATCAGTGCTCTTATGAAAAGTAGTGGTGGTAAGTGTACCTTTATCAATTCTGATCACCAGATCCAGGAATGATACTTGTGTGAGAGATGAGTGGGCAGTAAATCTCAAGAATGGATCCAGAGAGTTGATCCAAATAGTGAATTCGTCAATTTCATCGTAAGGACCATTCCAGATAATCAGAATGTCATCAATGTACCTCTTCCATAAAGAAATCTTATTATGGAATGGATTGGATGTTTGTAATATAAAGAGTTTTTCAAAATTATACATATACAAACATGCCAGACTGGGGGCAAAAGTACTTCCCATTGAGGTCCCTTGAATTTGATGAAATAGAGAATCTTCAAATTGGAAGAAATTGTTTTTCATTGCAAGAGTGGCGCAATACATAATAAAGTGGACTGGGGTAGAAGATGTCCATGTACTGGCAAGTAGGGCGGATTCCACTACTTGTAAGGTCGAATCCTGTGGAATGTTCATGTATAGAGCTTCCACGTCAAGTGTAATGAGAGCTTTTGCTTCATTAGATAAGTTAATGTGCTCAATCAGGTTAAGAACATGAGTCCTATCCTTCAAAAAGGTGCTTGATTCTTTTACCAGTGGTTGAAGGAAAAAGTCACAGGATACAGAGAGGGGCTCTAGAACAGATCCAATGCCTGATACAATGGGTCGCCCAGGAGGTGGGAGAGTCCCTTTGTGTATTTTCGGCAGGCAATAGAAGTATGGAGTCCTAGGATGTGTGGTATCTAGGAACTCGGCTTCCTTAGGAGAGATCCATGCGTTGTTCCTGGCCTCTTCTATCATATTTCTGATAGTTTTCTGTAAATCAGCAGTAGGGTCATGAGTCAAATCGGCATAATGAATTCTGTCACTTAAAAGTCGTAGGCACTCCTGTCTATAATCTTCGGTGTTCATAATCACAATCGCTCCACCCTTGTCAGCTGGTTTTATAATGATAGATTGATCAGAGGCTAGATCTTTCAGAGCCTTCTTCTCAATGGTAGGTAAATTCATGAACGGTCTGCTGGGACAAATAGTATCTAGATCTGCCATGACAGCTTTTTCAAAAGTCAACACTTCGACAGGGAGGGAATGTGAGGGGGGAATGAAAGTGGATGGTTTTTTAAGGCCCTTATCATTGTTCCCAGAGGAAGCCGGCCTATCTAGGAAGAAAAAGTGAAGGCGTATTTTCCTGAAAAATTGCGCAAGTTCACAGTTAAGACGAAAAGGATCTTCAGAAGGAGTAGGGACGAAGCCCAAGCCTTTGTTCAGGGCTGAAAATTCATCAATAGAGAGGTTCTTGTTGGAAAGATTAACCACTAAGCTCTCGGTGGAGGAGGGGTTTTGCCCTGACTTCGGGTAACCATTTGAGGTTCTTCTCTGTTCCAGTGAACCCGTCTGCCTCTGCCTCTCCTTCTTCCTCTTCCTCTGCCCTGGCTGCGGCCTAAAAAAGGTACATAGGGTGGCATAGGGCGGGGTTGGAAAAAGGGATATGGTGTCTGCCAAAAGAGAGGTTGATTGGGGGGGTATGGTGGCTGGTTATACATGGGTGGGTGATTGAATCTGGGTGGTTGCATCCCGTCATCAGTGCTCCATCCGTCGGATGAAGAACTGTTGCTATAATTGCGAGTTTTTCTATTGGAAGTTGTAGAGTCATCAGATGAATGAGACTGAGCATCTGTATCATAGTCCTCCTTAATATAAGGGTAGACTTTTTCACGATCGAATCTCCTAATGTCTTTCTGTAGTTTTGTTATTTTTTGCTGAGTTAAGAACTCCCTCGTCTCATTCAGTTCTGTGTTGATTTCAAGAAGACGGCTTTTAAAAGAGGACAGAGTTATTGTTGTTTTTATAGTGCTTTCAATGCAAGTAATCTGTATCATAATAGATTCAGCCAACCGCTTTGAAGCATTGATGATTAATACTAGCCAGTCTCTGGTGCATTTCCATGCGATCTGTGCCCAGTCTTTTCTGAATGCCAGATCGTGTAGAAAGATCCTGTGTATATTGGCAACCAAGAGGCCGTTGGGAGCAATATTTGCTCTTAGATATTCTGTCATTATCGTGTCGTGCATGACAGTTTTAATTAAGTCGCGTTTGAGAGAGGAGAGTTTATCCCAGTCTTCTTTTAAACTACCCCTAGGGATGGCTCCATCATTATTAAGTATTGACGGAGCTTGTAGGATCGCAGAAACCGCCTCGTCATCGAAACTCAGGCCTTGGAAATTGTCCATGGTCAGGAATTGAAAGAAAAGGGTCTATTTATTCAGACCCGTATATAAGTCCCACAGTGGAGCTGCTGTGCTAAACTCTATAAACTCAAGATAGGGACTGGGAGATTACTGGTCCAGTGCACAGTCTCCCAAATTGAACCTGTAATATCGCAATAGACCTTTTTGCCCCCACCCCCCCCTCCAATTCATCAGTCCCGTCGTAGCGCCTCAGCAAAAAAGCCTCCAGGACCAGTGGTGCCTGTTCAAGGTTTGTGGAGTGCACCGTCCACCAGGGCAGGCAGTAGGACCCAGAGCCAAGGCACAGACAGCCCACCCCTGTAAAGGCTCCGAAATTGGAGAGTGGACGACGGGATCGTGGCAAGACTCCTGGTGGGACAACAAGTGAAATGGGATCGAAGGCGATTGGGGAGTCAGCTGTAACTCCAAGAAAGGTGGGGAAGGTCCAGAGGAAGTCTGCCCAGCCTGTTGTGAGTGTCACGGCGGAGAAGTGCGCCATCATTTCCGGCGGTCCAGACACAACCGCCAGCACCGTCGTCACTGGTCCAGAGACCACCGCCAGAGTCACAGCCCAGGAGGGCTCAAGTATCGTCACTGGTCCAGAGACCACCGCCAGAGTCACAGCCCAGGAGCACCGCCGGAGTCACAGCCCAGGAGGGCTCAAGTATCGACACTGGTCCAGAGACCACCGCCGGAGTCACAGCCCAGGAGGGCTCAAGTATCGTCACTGGTCCAGAGACCACCGCCGGAGTCACAGCCCAGGAGGGCTCAAGTATCGTAACTGGTCCAGAGACCACCGCCGGAGTCACAGCCCAGGAGGGCTCAAGTATCGACACTGGTCCAGAGACCACCGCCAGAGTCACAGCCCAGGAGGGCTCAAGTATCGACACTGGTACAGAGACCACTGCTGGAGTCACAGCCCAGGCGGGGCCAGGATGCCACAGCCCCGCTGGGCAATGATGGAACGTCATGCCACACACCAATGTCCAGTGTGGAAATCGTCATGCCACACACCAATGTCCAGTGTGGAAATCGTCATGCCACACACCAATATCCGTATCAGAACCGCCATGTCATAGCACCGCTGAAGAGGGCAAAGACCGCCATGTCAAAGCACCGCTGAAGAGGGCAAAGACCGCCATGTCAAAGCACCGCTGAACAGTCCTGAAACGCCATGTCATAGCACCTCTGAAGAGGGCAAAGACCGCCATGTCAAAGCACCGCTGAAGAGGGCAAAGACCGCCATGTCAAAGCACCGCTGAACAGTCCTGAAACGCCATGTCATAGCACCGCTGAAGAGGGCAAAGACCGCCATGTCAAAGCACCGCTGAAGAGGGCAAAGACCGCCATGTCATAGCACCGCTGAAGAGGGCAAAGACCGCCATGTCATAGCACCGCTGAAGAGGGCAAAGACCGCCATGTCAAAGCACCGCTGAAGAGGGCAATGCACTGGGTAGGAATGAATGGCCCACCACATCAGGCATCCTTATCCCATGTGCAGCTGGGACAGTGACAGCACACTACCATTCACGGGGAGACTCATCCAGTCTGGGCACCAGTCACCCCCCAGTATCAGTATGGATCTGCATCAACTTGAGAGACTGTGGCTTTGCACTCCCCAGGATGTTACAGTGGGCAAACCACCCACTGTATGGACTTGAGAGACTGTGGCTTTGCACTCCCCAGGATGTAACAGTGGGCAACCCACCCACTGTATAGACTTGAGAGACTGTGGCTTTGCACTCCCCAGGATACATCAATGGACATGGAGCCCCGTCGTGGATCTGGCTTTGCGTTTCTGTAGCTGAGGTGCCCCTCCTTCCCTTCCCCCTGAGGTGCCTGTAGTGTTTCTATCTGATGCCCCTGCAGTGTTCTCTCCGATTTTGGTCAGGTATCTATTGTGGGCCTCGCCCATGCATTTGTTGGACTGTTTGTGCACGGACATTGTTGTGTTCATATCTGCACTACTTCTCGGATTGTATATATGTAAATAAGAGTGATTTTAGTATACATATATTTGTTTATTTTTGTATGACATGTATATTTGCACATTACAAAGTTTGACCGAAATTCGCATTGTCTTTGCATTCTTCCGGGGGAATTGTGGGTTGTTACTGTGATGTTTGTGACTGCACTGGTGTGTATGTTGTAATATGCGAGGGTGGGGGTGTTTGGTGGGTGTCCCCCTAACTTTTACCTCCCCCCTCCCCCGTGTCGTAGGTGCTGTACTCACCGGTATCTTCTGCGCCTACGTCGCTGTTGGTCGTGAAGGAGCAGAAAGACAAGGGCAGGTAGTATATGGAGTTCGGGGTCCATGCAGTCGTCGTTCCTCATGGGATATGTTAAGGTGAGCGTTTTCCCATAGCAAAAGCTGTTTCCGCCGTGTTTTTATCCACGGTGAATCCGCCCCGGAAAAGGTGGCGGGTTGGTCTGTTGTGATACTGTGCGCGGTACATTGTCTCCCGCCTGTCTGTTGGCGGTGTCCGCCGCACTGCTTGTCTGTACCACCGTGGCGGGCGAAGTGCTAAAGTGGCTGTCTTTGTTGGCGGTTTCCGCCAGGGTCATAATTCCCTTTTTTTGTCCGTCTGACTGTTTGAGGTATTACCGCATCTTTAACACCGTCCACCAGGGTTGTAATGACCCACAATATCTCTTTGCCAGCCTTGATTAGCAGTCAGTGACTGCAGAGGTTTCAGCTCCCATTTGTCAGCTCCCTTCTCCCCCTTGCCTTAATTTTTCTCTCTTTATATGATCTCTGCTTCTTTATCTAAAGTTCCACGTACAATTGAACCACACTGAATTCTTCAGTTTGTTAGTCAACACTACAACGATGCAAGATACAATCACACCAGTTTAGTCTCATACTTGGCTATCACTAGCTATGTTCTGTATAAAATTTTCACTACTATCACAATTAATACTGATGTATTGGACAAACATCCTTAGCCAATCAAAGTCCAGGGATGAATTTGTGATACAGCTATTTACAGGGAAGCAGGTCTAGGACTGTTTGCTCTTTGAAACTTTCAAAAAGATGTGCCAGAAAGTTACAGTGTTGTAGTCCTGTTTCCCTTTAAAGCATAAATAAAAATAATTTGCTTAAAGAAAACAACGTGCCATCGCAGTGTCAGAATGAAAAGCCCTCTGAATGGCAGAACCAATTTTCTTCGTCTACTAGCATAACCATTACAAGCACCTTAGCTGAAGTTGTTGTAGTGTATCAGTTCAAACGATGCCCTTTGTCTTGGGGCGGTAGGGAACTATCCTTAGAGCAAGTCACACAGGAGACGCATTTCCGCATACACTTATATCTGCAGCTGTGAATGGTGCTCATTGAGTTTACCTCGGTGCAGTGCTCTCTCATCTTTGTGGGTTGGCGGAGAGTGGGGCTTGGAACCTCTGTGAGACGAGGTTAAGTCTATTACTTCAGTCCACAACATGGGGTCTCAGACGCTGCTTTAAGTTTGATGCCTCGCTTGTCAGGAGTGGCCGATAACCCTTCTTCTTGAAGATTCAGCCGAAGTCATGTATGTAGGCGCCAGTGCTTTAAATTGAAGAAAATAAGTGCAGGTACTCACCAACTTTAATGGAGGGTGCAAGGATTGGGGTGTGGCTTAGAGCGTGGTCAGGAGTCAAACATTTATTTTGAGATTTTCTTGGTGTGCAACTGTGCACAATAATATAGCAACAGTTCTGCCTTCTGTAGATATTCTTTTTGTCTATGCATGTACGAAAGGGTAATTTTTAAAGTAACTTTCAAATTTCATATGTGCAATTTGTCTCTGCACATATGGCACATGAAACCTATTTGATTTTCACACTATGCACAATTATTGATACTGTGTCAATTTGTGAAAGAAACATGCATTATGATAAACCAAGATACCTCTCTAGTTAGGAGATTGGCAGATCTTGAGAGCAACAGACAGGTTTCCTCACTGCAAGTTAGTATATGGAATTATAGTTCAGAAGAGGTAAGGAGGCATTACATATTGGGTAATAGGTTAGAGAACATTGTTAAATTCACTCTTCAATAATATTCTGATTGAGTTCAAGTGATTTGCCCATGTGAGACTCAGTGATTCTGAACTGTTGAGGGATGTCCAATAGATTTAACTTTCCTTGGTTACAGATTCGCATGTGGCCTCAAGCCGAAGCTGTACTCACTTGCACAGTTATGCACACAAACAAGAGAATCGAGATAGAGGCAGATCCCAACAGGTAGGCATGTGTATACTGAGGGGACAGGGTAATGTGCAGTTGTGGAGATGACAAGGCCCACCCCTTTAGCCTAGGTCTAACATGACAGGCAAAACAAATCTCAATGCAGATTAGTGTTGGTTGGAAGCCCAGCCAAAACATGTGGCTGCTTTAGTGTGCTTGGTGGCTGGGCACACAATAGGCAGCGCCAAAGCACAGCGGAAAGACCAGGACGGGCAGACAGATTGTACATGCACCAGCCTGAACACCATGCCTCATCCTAACATAATTAGGTAGTGGGAAAGAATGGTTGTGTGCAGGATGACAAGACACAATTAATGTGCACACTGTTGAGTCACACAAGCAGGTGAATACACTTCTCCCTTCTGATTACAGCACAAGCTTGGTGCCCAATCACACGCTGCAGATAGCCAATCAGTTGGCGTATGATTTGCTCTTAACCTGGGAGGCACTAATAATTGCATGCTGCTAAGCCTCTATGAGTACCGGTATTCTCCTTGTCTAATGAAATGCTCCAGTATAATCAAGGGAAGAAAACTGAAAATTGCTGGTAGTCAGTACTGGTGACTACCAGCCCATTTAAAGAACTGGTAAGCATATGTATTCAGTGTATGCCAGACTACCTACAGAACTCAACCCTTACTGTAAAACTCAGTGCATACTAATATATGCAGGATTATGCCATGATGCCCAACACTATACACCTAATTTGAATGGAAATTTGAGGTACATAAATAATTTAAAGTAGCCTACTGCCATGATGACTTCTGCTGGCGGTCATGGGCGGTTCATAATGTCCAGTGGAGTAGGTCAGGCACCCGCCATTTTAGAGGCATGAAATGCATTATATGGCTAATGAAAATGCGTCACAACTCAGAAAATTTTGTTAATACCAATGATGTGTGCTTGTCCTGTAATGCAGCTCCTCAAGTTGGACACCATTTTTGTACATTGCTGCTTGTCCTGTAATTCTGGTCCTCAAGTTGGACACCAATGTTGTACATTGCCTGACACATGTGGCAACTTGCTTTGTGGCACAGTCCCCTCACTCCAACACCCCACCCCGCCCCCGGTAATGTACGTTTGGGACATCAAGTCACAGTCTGAGTGGCAAGTACTATGCATAAATTCTTTCTGTCCAGATAGATGATGTGCACACATTTGTGGCAAAGCAAGGGGGAAACATGTTGATTTTGTGTCATTGACAGTAGTGATGTGTAGTGTGTATCATGTCCTCAACTTATGACATGCCGTGTCACAGTTTGTCATTGACATGCCTAATGTATGTTGCAAGGGACAAATAGAGTGATGGCTTAACTCATTACTTGTCCTACATAGGTACCCAGGGAGGGGAAGGATCAGATTACCTCCTCTATACCCTCCACTGCCAGACCTTCAGGCCATGGAAGAAACCAATCAATCAATCAATCATTTGTAAAGCACGCTACTCACCCGCTAGGGTCTCAAGGTGCTGATGGGTGGTGGTGGGAAGGATTGCTACTGCTCGAATAACCAGGTCTTGAGGCATTTCCTGAAGGACAGGAGGTCCTGGGTCTATCGTAGGTGGGCGGGGAGGGTGTTCCAGGTCTTGGCGGTGAGGTGGGAAAAGGATATGCCGATGGCTGTAGTTTGATGGATGGAGGGATGGTGGCGAGGGCGAGGTTGGCGGAGCGGAGTTGGCGGGTGGGAGTGTGGAAGGTGAGTCGCTTGTTGAGGTAGGCAGGGCCCGCGTTGTGGAGAGCTTTATGGGTGTAGGAGTTTGAAGGTGATCCTCTTGGTGACGGGAAGCCAGTGTAGGTCTCTGAGGTGGGCTGAGATGTGGTCGCGGCATGGGATGTTGAGGATGAGCCGTGCGGAGGCATTCTGTATACATTGTAGCTTCTTCTGGAGCTTGGGCGTGGTTCCCGCGTAGAGCACGTTGCCGTTGTCCAGTCTGCTGCTGACGAGGGCGTGGGTGACCATCCTTCAGGTTTCGGTGGGGATCCATCTGAAGATCTTGCGAAGCATGCAGAGGGTGTTGAAGCAGGTAGATGAGACGGCGTTGACTTGTTGGGTCATGGTGAGCGATGAGTCTAGGATGAAACCTAGATTGCTCACATGAGTGGTGGGTGTAGGTGCGGTTCCTAGAGTGGCTTGCCACCAGAAGTCGGCCCATGTGGAGTGGTTGGAGCCGAGGATGAGGATCTCTGTCTTGTCTGAGTTAAGTTTGAGGCGGCTCTTCTCCATCCAGTTGGCGATGACATGCAGTCCATCGTGGAGGTTGGTTTTGGCGATGGTGGTGTCCTTGGTGAGTGAGAGGATCAGCTTGGTGTCATCGGCGTAGGAGACGATGTTGAGGTTGTGGGATTGGACGATGTTGGCGAGCGGTGCCATGTAGATGTTAAAAAGGGTTGGGCTGAGAGAAGATCCTTGGGGAACACCGCAGATGGTCTTTGTGGCTTCCGACAGGAAGGGAGCAAGCGGCCTGTCTGAGTTCTCCCGAAGAGGAAGGATGTGATCCAGTCCAGGGCCTTGTGGCGGATCCCGGCATCATAGAGGCGAGTGCAGAGGGTGTGGTGACAAACGGTGTCAAAGGCAGCTGAGAGGTCCAGGAGGATGAGGGCCGCGGTTTCGCCTTTGTCGAGCATAGTCCTGATGTTGTCGGTTGCGGCAATGAGGGCGGCCTCGGTGCTGAGGTTCCTACGGAATCCGGGTTGGGAGATGTCCAGCGTGTTGTTGTCCTCCTGGAAGCCGGTCAGTTGGCCGTTGACGATCTTCTCGATGACCTTCGTTGGGAAGGGAAGGAGGGAGATGGGCCGGTAATTCTTGAGGTCTCTGGGGTACGCTTTGGGTTTCTTTATCAGGGCGTTGACTTCAGCATGCTTCCAGCTCTCCGGGAAGGTGGCGGTCTGCAAGGAGCTATTGATAATCATACGGAGTTGGGGGGGATGATGGGGCTCGCTTTGTTGAAGACATGGTGGGGGCAGGGGTCGGAGGGAGATCCGGAGTGGATGGTGCTTATGGTTCTGATGGTGTCCTCATCATTGATGTGGGTTCAGGAAAGCAAGAGGTTGGTGTGGCTGCATGCGTTGGGATTAGTGGTGGCCGTGGTGGTAGTCGGAGGCGAGGAGTTGAAGCTGTCGTGGATTTCTGTGATCTTGCAGTGGAAAAAGGTGTCGAGGGAGTCGCAGAGGCCTTGCGAAGGAGTGGGGTCGATGGAAAATGACCTGGGGTTGGTGAGTTCTTTGACAATGCTGAAGAGCTCTTTGCTGTTGTGTGCGTTGTTGTCGATGCGATCTTTGTAGAAGGATGTTTTTGTGGTCCGGATGGCTGTCTTGAGGGTGGCGTGGTTGCTCTCTGTTTGTTCGTGGTGCCACTTCTTCTCAATTTTCCTGCACTCCCGCTTGGAGGCCTGAAGGTCGGCAGAGAACCAGATGGCCTTGGTGCTGGTACGGTTGTTGGAGGATTTCCTGAGCGAAGCGAGGGTGTTGGCGCAGTCGTCTATCCAATGTCTGAGGTTGAGGGCGGCTGTGTTGGGGTCGGTGGTGCTGGGTGGCGGAGCCCGGGCGAGGGTGGAGATCAGCTGGTCTTCCGAGATCTTGTTCCAGCTGCGGCAGGGGATCTGTTGTGGGTGGTTGTGAGTGGCGGGTTTCTGGAAGGTGAAGTGGATGCAGCAGTGATCGCTCCAGTGGAGTTCGGTGGTATGGCTGAAGGTGACGTGGCTGCTGGCGGAGAAGACTGGGTCGAGCGTGTGGCCTATGGAGTGGGTGGGTGTCGTGACCAGTTGTTTGAGATCGAGGTTGGCGAGGTTGTCGATCAGAGCAGTGGAGTTGCTGTAGTTGGCGTTCTCGAGGTGAAAATTCAAGTTGCCGAGGAGAATGTAGTCTGTAAAGGCAAGGACCTGAGTGCTTATTATGTTGGCGATGGAGTCACTGAAATGAGGTCCGGGTCCTGGGGACCTGTAGACAAGGGTTCCTCTGAGGTTGGTGTTGGAGTTGATGTGGATCTGGAAGTGTAAGTGTTCGGCGGCATCGAGGGTGTCATCGGTGTTAGTTGAGATTCTGATGGTGTTCTTGTGGACTATGGCGATTCCTCCTCCCGGTCTGTTGGTGCGGTCTCTGCGGGTGATCTTATAGCCTTCAGGGATGGCTATGCCGATGTCAGGTTCCGAGGAGGGAGTCATCCAGGTTTCGTTGAGGAAGGTGACGTCTGTAGGTCCCAGAGTTTGACGGCGTGCTTGTGGACGGGGCGGGTGTTAAGGAGGATGCAGCTGAGGAGGTTGTGTGTGGTTCTGGCATGGTGCTTGGCGGCTTGGGGGCAGGTGAAGCTGCAGATCCGACAGGAGAAGGGTCCGTGGGTGTTCCTCGGGGTGGCTTGGACGCAGGTGGTGGAGCAGCCTGGGTTGACGGCATGGAGTTTGTTGGCACTGTAGTGGCATCTGGCGGCTTGGGGAGCGCGCGGGCCAGGGGGGTCTGTCGCTTGGCCTGGTCCAGGCGCGGATGGGCGCAGACAGGCTTGCCTCTGGGGCGCAGCCGCACAGCGGCCTCCATTAGGAAGGGGAGGTGGGAGGGAGGAGCAGCTGGGAGGCGGGAGCGTGGGCGAATGGGGGCACGAGGGGGGCGGGCCACAGGGAGTCAGCGGCAGGAAGGGAACAGCTTAGAAGAGCCGAAAAAATTGCGGAAAGCGAGCGCAAGGGAAAAAGGCTACCAAGAGCTAAAAACGAAGAAAAAAGCACAGAAAAGGCACAAAACAAAGACAGATACTAGACAAACACACAATACTTACGCAAACCACTAGACACCAGGGATGAGGCGCAGGATCAGCTGCGAGTGGTGTGGGCCTCGAACTTGCAGCAGCAGTGAGGGCGGGGTAGAGGGCACGGGCATAGTCTAGTGGAGCTGTGCGGCGTGTGGAACGAGCTCTGACCTTAAGAACAGGTCAGGAGTCACTCCCCTGACACTTTATCCAGATCTACCGTCTGAATCGGCAAACAACAGTGGATTTCTGTTGTCAGTTAGAACCAGATCTGATGTCTGCCATTCATCATCCAAATAACATGCCACCCATTACACAAGTCATGGAAATGTTGCACTTCCCGGCCAGACTGGCCCTATCTGCTGGGATGTTCCAGCCTATGTCCAGTCTATTATTGAAGAATGTACTCTCAGCGATGTAAAAAACACCTGAACAGCTACATCTGGTTTCCACAACGTTAGGATTTCGTCCATGTGAAGGCTGAGTTCTATGGTTTGGCAAACATCCCACATGTTGTGGGAGCCGTTGATGTAACACATGTTGCCTTGGTTCCTCCACACAGCAATGAACAAGGCTATTGCAACAGGAAGAACTTCTACTCCATCAATGTCCAAGTAGTTTGTCTGGCAGACCTCTACATTTCACAGGTCTGTGCCCATTATCCGAGTTCAGTCCATGATGCCTTCATCATGCGGAAGAGCGCGATTCCAAAGCTGATGTGACGACTGTACCCAGAGAGGGCCTGGCTGGTTGGTAAGTCACATATTTCATGTTTGTTTGTATGCAATGTCTGCAGCATAAATTCGGATGAGAGCGACTCATAGTTGCACATATGTCCCATTCCATTACAGGGGACTCTGCATACTCAAATGGTCCTTTCTTGTTGACATCATTGAGGAAGCCAACTACTCTAGGGTAAGTCCGCTTCAGTGATGACCATGGAAGAACACGGCATGTCATGGAGCTGGCTTTTGAGCTCCTTAAAGACAGATTTTGATGTCTAGACAAGGCAGGTGAAGCCCTCCTGTACTCACCCGAAAAAGTATATAAGATCATTGTGGCCTGATGCATGATCCACAACATTGCCCTGAGGAGAGATATTCCATATATTCCAGATGAGGGGGAACTAGCGGTACCACTGAGTGAGAATCCTGAAATGCCAAATGAGGATGACAGTGATGAAGAGGAAGGTTAAGACTTGTGGGTAGCTCTCATCAATCACTACTTCACTTGAGTGTAAGTATGTAATGTTATGTGATTACTGTGACTATATAGGGAACTGTAGGGGTCAGGCTGTGTTGAGTAGGATATTTGTTTCCTATTGACAGTGGATATGAAGCTAGGTAGTATACAGCCAAGGTTTGCTTGCTACGTCAGACTTGGAATTGTTGCAACCTTGCTTTGTTTGTGTCAGTCTCATTGCAATGTGAGTGGATCTACTACAGTTTGATATGAGGTTTGGGACATATGTATGATTTTTCATGCCTAAACTCCTTAATTTATGTTTTATCCAGGTCTCTTCGCTATGGCATCCTCATGTGAACATTGCAGAGTTGTGACATTGGCAGGTAGCTGTTGCATTTCTGACATATGAATTGGACATGGATTGATCCAGATAATGTTGGTCACAGATATGGGTAAGTCCTGTACCATAGCAGTGTGGACAGTGGGTGGATGGAATTCTGAAGTGCACAATACACTTGTTTGATGTGGTGAATTAGTCCAATTGTCTCAGGTGTGTGATCATGTGCCTTTGAAGCATGTCATCCAGTTCAATCCCTGCATTCTCCCTTCACTTTGTGTTGACAATGATCTTGTATGAACTTTGTGTAGCTGTCAATGTGTTTCCTTATTGCAGGCAACAGTGCCTGTGCCACAATGCTGGCATAGGTTTGTGTCATGCCACTAGATGCTTGCTCAATGTAATGGGATGGACCTATGATCAGGGACTGTTGTTGAGCCTTCTGTCTGTGCCGTAGCGTATGTTATGTTGGCCGGCATGGTTTTGGTATGTGATAAGGCTCTAGCTAGTAACAAGATACACTAATTTCTTAGCCTGTTCGATGCGACAAGGTCTGACAAAGCCCTTTCTTCTCTGGTCTGGGGGATGGTACCTTTGTGATATCTAGCCTGACTCATGATGATTTTGCCATTCCTGGCTATGACAGTCCAGACATTTTATCAGCCTATGTGCTGTACTGTGCAATACAGTGTTTAGGGTGACCAAACACTTGTGTCATTGTGTTGCTAATTCTCCTCAGCATGACACTACCTGAGTCATATCCCTCCTATCATTACCATCTTATGTCTTCCTCATATGCATACATGGTTTTACAATTCAACCATTTAAAATTGTGAGACTCCACAAAAAAGTGAAGTGATGGGATCAGTCATAGTGGTTGAAATCAAATTAGTAGATGACACATTATTTGAAGTACAAAGTCCAGTCTTCTATTACCATGGAAAGTGGTTGAAGAATAGTCAACAGAGTGAATCTGTAGCACACAAAGGAATTCTGTCAGGAAGAGGTCACTTTCTGGCACTGGTAGATGTCTTGCCATCCGTGCCTCCTGGAGTTTTGGGTGGACATCCCCGTTTGTGGGGGGATCTGCTGCTACAGAGGCAGGGGAGTCTGAGGCGGGTCCTTCCCCTGAAAGGCCTCCCTTACAGTGGCTACCACAGATGTTGAAGGGGCTGGTGTTGCTTGGCCAAAGGAAGGGGTGTGATGTTGCTCACAGTCCTCAGTCAGGGCACTACTGATCTCCCTGAACACCCCTGTTGGGAGGCCAGGATGGTGTTGGCGATCTCCCACCTTTCCTGAGACTCATGATGGAAGTACTCCTGAAGCTGATTCATCTCCGTAAGTTCAGCAAGTACCTGGCCCATTACGCTGTGGGATTGTTGGTAGGCTCCCAAAACTTTGCTGATGGTTTTCTGGCTGGGACCATCCTCAGCAGCCTCACGCCACAGGCCCACACCATACCCTACATGCCTGTGCCCTTGGCACACCTAGCCGCTTACCACTGGTTCCAGAACCGTCATTGTCAGAGGTGTGTTGCTGTGACTCAGGATCCTAGACTGGGGGGCACAAGATGGTTGTCACAATACTCGGGACACAGGTTTGGGGGCGAATGGCTGCCTGAGATGTTGAAGCAACAGGGCTGGGAGGAGCCGATGTGGTCACGGCGAGGCTCACTTTTGTTGTCTGACCAGGTTGCCCGGATGAGCCAGAACTGTCCTCAACATCCAGACATCCAGAATTTGGTGTCCTCACAGAGGGCTTTATCCATGGGAGTAGTTGCAGTTACTTCAGTGGGCTCAGTATTTGCAGTGGCAGCCAGACCTGTTTATGTGAGAGATACAATGTTAAAGGTTGTATTATGACATTTACCTCCAATAGTAAACAATGACATTTGGCTAAGACCACGTACACATCGTATTTGCGGATTTCCATTATGTGACAGGTACACATGCTATCAGTTTTATTGCCCTGACCTTTGGGTAACATGCCAATTCCATTTCAGTCAACAAGCTTCAGAATGTCTGAGTTTATTAGCACTTGGAAGGATCGTCATAGACTTATTTATTGCCGGCAGTTCAGGCTAAACGGTGGCTGGGCAGGATGTGGTTTAGGTCATTTTAAGACCTAGTTAACTGTTATGCAGGCAGACCCAGAACCCTGTTGTATATGTCATAGTTGTCATCATGTGGTCTGTGCATTGTGAATGTGTCTGCTGCCAATACCATTCATATGATGCATATTGAGGCCTTTGATCTGTCTCAAATTTCTTTTGGCACACAGGTTGAGCTGTCCTTCCTGTCCACAATGTTTTCATCTTGGCATAGCTGCTCAAGATGGATCTAGGTGTTTAGCCGCATCACAGAGTGTACCCTCATCTGTATCTTGGTCCCTCCCAGGTGGGTAAACTTAATTTGTGAGTTCACAGACAGATACACAATGTCATATGGACACTGGCCTGGTTATAGGAGTTACAGGGACTGACCCTCCTGGGATCCACAGTCATGTTAGTCCAGGTACTACACACAGTACACAGATGTCATTATCTCAGGTGAGTACAGTTCAAAGGCTGAGTAGAGGGAGAAGGGTCATTGGAACAGAGGACACTGTGGTGTCTGAGTGGAGTGAAAGTAGCAGTGGCTCCTTGCCTTAGCATTCCTGTCAGTGCCTGTCCTACTCACACAGTATACAGATAGCATCCTCTCAGGTGTGGGCATTCCAATGTGGAGATGACATACAAGGTAATTTCAAGTAAGATACGCGTTCAGGTTTTTGTAATGGTGAAACAGTGCCTGCTGGGAATTGTAGTCCTGTCAATACTTGCACTACACACACTATGCAGAGTTGTTGTGGCCCCAGGTGAGCCTAGTTCACATGTTGGAGGCCAGACAGGGGCCTCTGGACAGGTGGACACTGGGCTGTTGAGTGGTTTGACAGTGAAGTTGGTAAAAGGTGAGGAAGTGAGCATGCATGACAATACATTTTGGGGATATATTTGTGTTGTTACTTACCCGACTCCACTCCCCAAGGTATTCCAGTCAAGCCCTCAGGGTGCAGGATGGCCAAGACATTCCCCTCTCATGATACAGGTTGTAAGGGAGGAAGTGGGGACCCACCGTCAGTTTTCTGGGCCTACAGCTGGTGCCTGGATGACATGGAATAGACCTTCACTCTGAGGTCGTTCCACCTCTTCCTGATGTCATCCCTTGTTCGTGGGGTGGGCCCTACAGCATTCACTCTGTTGACTATCCTTTGCCACATTTCCATTTTCCTGGAGATATTAGTGTGCTGGACCTGGGCTCCAAATAAATGTTCCTCTACTCTTATGATTTCATTCACTATTACTCGTAACTCATCTTCGGTGAAATGTTTTTTTTTCTGGGGTGACATGGTGGGGATTAAAAAACCCGGCAAACTCATAATGAGGCTCGTGGTACTGAGTTCCACTCTGAGAACAAGGGTAGTCTCCACAGAAAACTTGAGAAAAAAGTTTATGATTGCTGTTATTGTACTTTATTGGAAGTGGCATATTGGGCTACTCTTTATCTTTGTCTGGGCATCAGCAACAGCTGATAAACAATATTAAAACTATTAGACATATAGGGCCAGATTTACAAGGCCCTAGTGCCACTGGAGCGTCACTTTTGTGAAGCTCTGGTGGCGCTGCGCTGTGGGCCACATTTATAAAATGGTGCTAAGCCAGTTTTTGTGGCATAACACCATCATGTAAATATGGCCCCTCCGACGCAATTTCCTGCTTCAGAGGGGCATACAATGGGTGTTGCTGTGGACGTTCTACCAACACCCATTGCTTTTAACGCTGTCCCAGATTTGAAAGAAGGTGTAAATCTGAAGCAGGGCCACAAAAAGGAGGAATACTCTTATTCCTCCTCATTTTTGTTTTTTCCATGTGTGATGCATTCTGCAGCACACATAGAAAGAGCAAAAGGCCATGAAGGAATGTTTATGTGCAGGAAGGTGTCCTTTCCTTCACATAAACAATCATTCAAAAATTACGATTTGCTATTTCTATGTGTGCTGCATTCTGCAGGACACATAGAAGTGCCAAATCACCATTGTATATTGTTTATGTGAAGTAAGAGACACCTTCCTGCACATAAACAATCAATCCCCTCAATGCAGACACCCTTGCACTATGGTGCAAGGGTGCCTGCGTTGGTGCTGGCATCTAAATTTAGCACTGGCACAGGAAAAAACACAATGGTGCACCCTATTTTAGTAAATATGGCACATCCCTGTATTTTTAAAATGATGTGGTGCTGCTAATTTTGGCGCACCACCACACGGTGCCACGTTTTAGTAAATCTGACCGTTAATCTTAGTCTCCTCTACCCTAGCATTTTTATTAAAGAGCTATCTGCCTCACACTCTGCTACCTAGCCTTTTCTTATAATTTCGGTTCCTGCCATTAACCTCTCTCCCTTGCGCCCAGTGGAAGTAAAGCCAGAACTGTATATAAAAAGGTTTGTCAATTTTGAAACAGAGATTCCAGTCATCATGCTGTCCTATTCCATGACCATTGCCCAGATCTTTATTGCATGCCTTCCTCACAGTGCAGTAATGACTTTATTATGGAATTAGGATTTTCCAGGGCTATCCTCCCTAGTTACTTCATCTGGCACAAACAACACGAACGTGTATGTCGCCTCAAGCTGCATAACGTCTTAATGCCCAGTAGTAATCTACTTTGACATAGGCGCAAAGAGACTTTGTGCCATTGTATGCTTTACGCACCATTCAACATCTCAGGAGCCAGTGATTGCATTATCTATGCTGAGTGTCTCATGTCCTCTGAGAAGTGGACACTTTCCGTGTTGTTTCTTGATTGTGTCATCTGTTGATTGCATTATGTCCTCTTTGATGAAGACGTACTCACCACAGGTTCCCAAATTGCGCAGGTCGGGAAGAGGAAGACGGCAGAATGCAGTGAAAACCTTGATAGCAGAATGGCAAATGCATCCAATACATCTGAGTGACCTTAGGTCAAAAGGACAATAGAAATACCCTCATGTTGTGATTTTAAGTGTACAAGTGAGATGGGATTTCCAAGCGTATATCAAGAGTGCACATCCAGATAGAATTCAAACACCTACACTTTGAAAATTGCTTATAATGCACAATAATTATATCAGGACTTTATTCTCAAAGAATATTTACATATAATAGCGTCAACTACATGTCCAGCCTTACACTGAATGTAATATTTCTTATCAAAACACAAGATGCCACTGAGTAACTTTGACTGTAGACCTACCCAGTAACCATTGAGAAACAGGGCTCGCAAATACTTTGGTTCTGTTTAGCTATTGTGTCCTAATATTATTCCTATTTCCCTCATCTTACGAAATTGTTTATTTTTTATATGATTAAGCTAGCATGCAGGTTAATTTACATGCAGGCGTGTAAGGGGTGTCATTTCATGGGAGTATTTGGGATGTTACACTCCCCCAATAAATGGATTCCCTAGTAGTAAATAGTTGTGTGCAGGTGCTTTCACTTGTGTATTGTGAAGTGTTGAAGTGGTAGTGGGATATCACATAGGATTTACGGATTCTCTCTCTTTTTCTCTCTGTCTTTCTCTCCTTCTCTCTGTTTTGAAGTTCTTTGAACTGTAGGGTATTTTACAACTTATCGTCTAAGTAACCCCTTACAATCCGCACTGATATCCATTTCCACTGCCCTTGAAGCTCCCTCATGCCCTGCTTCTCATATAATATATTTTACTATGTTATGCCAGAGTGATTATTGGGAAATTTAAAACTCATCCCCACTACACCAATTTTACTGAACGAGCTACGCGTCTGTTTGCACATCTCCTAATTTGAAAGGAATTAAACTGTGACATCAAATTTGAGGGAAGCCGAAGGCATAAAAACACACTCATCAGAAGTGTGATTTCTTCCCTTATCAGTACACAGTGTGAAGTCTCAATATAATGCAGTAGTGTATGAGGCAAGGAAAGAACAGAGAAAAGTGGCGGTGAGTGGCAATACAAGAGGTTGTGCACTCAACAATAGTCAGTTCAAGACGAGACATTGATAGCATTTCGCACCCTGACTAGTAATATGTTCTTTCTTCCTGCAGTAATAGTCATATCTCACTTCTGAAGACTCCTCAATTGTGATAGATTTTCAGGGTCAGTATCTCACTAAAAGCTTGACTGGTCCAAGCATTTCTCTCGTCTTCATTGTTGACTGCTATTCTAAGAATGTGGTTGCAGAATGAGAAACCTTTTCTTCTCCCTGTGGTGTCTCTCCTGCCAACATAAAACGCAATGACAGCAGGACTTTGCTTTGCCTATAAAGTTGGAGATCTCAAATACATTTTGGGGGCAACACATGTGAACTTATTGAACCTGGTTAAATTAATTTATGCGCTGCTCAAGACTTATTATCTATTAAAAAATGTATCAAACCAGGGGTTGTCCTTTCTCATTTTGCTCAGGGCGAACACATGCATGGTTGCACAACAAGATGATGGACAGAGTACTGAAACTTTTCAAACACTCTCCCTCAGTCACATATCTGGATTAAAACCATTATTCTTTTGCCACCCTAGTTTGGAACCAGCCATATGAAAGGTTATATTTGAAAAGTTTCCTCACTCTGTCCATCATCCTTTTATGTTGCCAAAGTTGCCCTGAGTGGCCAGGGTATGCCCCGACTTCTGCCCCTTACTCACTGTGCCACTGGATTCAGATAGCCTGGCTGATAAGGGGTGATACCCTGAAACTTGTCCCAGGATGCTTGTTTCCAGTGCAGGGAGGACCTGGCCCAGAAGTTCAGGCTGGGCTGTTCTCATGGGGAGCAGGGTCAAGACTGATTTGCAAATGGCTGGCCAAACTATGGTGGTATGCTGAGCAAAAGACCAATGGAGTTAACCCAGATCTGTGACTGGGGGTGAGTCTTTGAAATATTTCCACACTCCGTCCATCATTATTTTGTGTTGCTAAAGTTGTCCTAATTGGCCAGGGTATGCCCAGACATGGGTCCCTTGCTCACTGTGCCACTGGATTCAAGCTAGCCTGGATAATGAGGGGTGATACCCTGAAAGAGGTCCCAGGATGCTTGTTTCCAGTCCAGGGAGGACCTGGCCTGGCAGTTGGAACTAGAGTGTTCCCATGGGAAGCAGAGTCAAAACTGATTTTATATGGCTAGCCCTGAACTGGGGTTGCATAGTGAGCAGAAGAACAATGGATTTAACCCAGATCTGTGAACGGGGCTGGGTGTCTGAAATGTTTCAGCATTCCGTCCATCATCATTTTGTGTTGCTAAAGTTGCCCTAAATGGCCAGGGTATGCCGAGACGTGGGTCCCTTGCTTACTGTGCCACTAGTTTCCAGCTAGCCTGGCGGATGAGAGTTGATACCCAAAATCAGGCAAAGGATGCTTGTTTCCAATTCAGGGAGGAGCTGGCCTGGCAGTTTGGGCTGGACTGTTCCATGAGGAGCAGGGTCAAAACCTATTTGCATATGGCTGGGTCTAAACTGGGGTTGCATGGTGAGCAAAAGAACAATGGATTTAACCCGGATCTGTGTCTGGGGTTGAGTGTTTGAAAAGTTTCAGCACTCCATCCATAATCCTTTTGTGTTGCTAAAATTGCCCTAATTGGCAAGTGTTTGCCCAGATGTGGGTCCCTTGCTCGCTGTGCCACTCAATGCAAGCTAGCCTGGCTGATGAGAGGTGATTCCAGGATACTTGTTTCCGGTCTAGGGAAGATATGGTCTTGCAGTTCAAGCTGGACTGTTTCCATGGGGAGAAGGGTCAAGACTGATTTGCATATGGCTGTATCCAAACTGGCATGGCATGGTGAGCGAAAGAATTATGGTTTTAACCTAGATCTGTGAGTTGGGGTGAGTGTTTGAAAAGTTTCTGCACTCCGTACATCATCCTTTTGTGTTGCTAAAGTTGCCCTAAGTGGCCGGAGTATGCTCAGATGTGGGTCCCTTGCTCACTGTGCCACTGGTTCAAGCTAGCCTGGCTGATGAGGGGTGATAACCCAAAATCGGTCACAGGATGCTTGTTTCCAGTTCAGGGAGGGCCTGGCCTGGCAGTTCGGGCTGGACTGTACCCATGGGGAGAAGGGTCAAGACTGATATGCCTATGGTTGGGTCCAAACTGGGGTGGCATGCTGAGCAACAAAACAATGGATTTAAACCAGATCTGGGACTCTGGGTGAGTGTTTGAAAAGTTTTGGTACTCCATCCATCATCCTTTTGTCTTGCTAACACATGCATTGTTGGCCTGTATAGTATATTACTACTTACTAGAAGGTTTTTTTTCTAGTGCCATAATGACACCTTGCATCTCGTTTAGAGTACACTCCAACAACAATATTGTGGCTTTTCAGGGGAGATACAGCTGAGTAGAGATACAGTCTAAAGAGGGGTTTGCATTAAGAATTTGATGAAGTCAGTTGGACAGGAAGTAATCTAGTAGCTGGAAACGTTGTGGTGGTAATTTGCACTGGGCATAAGCGACATAACAATGTGGACCAATAAAAGTTGCAGTTCACTCACCAAACAATGCAAAGTTGATGCATCTAGAGGTTTTGGTTCTCTGCCATAAGATGGGAGGCCCTGTATTGGTTAATAGCATCCAAGAGTCTGATTTACTACACACAATTAGTCTTGAATTTCTTCAGGCAGGTGATCTCTGCTGTGGATTGAGTCCTTCTTAAGAACTTATAGCCACATAGTTCTTTGCTGAAACAGTGTTGTTATTTCTACGCAGTCCCTGCAACAATAGATCTTGCATAATTTCATGTCAGTGCCCCAGGAGACAGGGAATAAATCCATTTTAATCAATAAACCTTAGTAAAGGTAGCATTCTCCCGATGCATCAGGACCATTGCACATTTTCCTAGTCCAGTTGTACCATGCCTCTCAAGGCAGACCTGAGCAGAAACAATCAGTGGCGGTGACCCTATGTTAAAGATCGAGTTCTACCTCCACTATGACATAGTCATTGCTGATGCATCATCCAGTCAAGGGTTTCTGTTGACAGAGCTGCAGAGTCATTGTTGCTTTGGCGTCATCAAAATGAGGCAGGGGGATTATGACTCTGGGAAGGTGAGAGGCCCACCAAACTCCAAATTACTCCTTGTCTCCTCTGCTTTTTGAGATCTCTTGTAGCAATGAAAGCAGAATTCAGAGGTTTCGGATAATACTCTGTCAACGAGGGAATTTAGAAGTCTCGGGATCATGCTGTAACTTTGCTGCTGATTTCCATGGGAAATTTAAGTGTCCCGAGTCATTCTCTTAGAGTCTAAAACGCATCCTGATGTGACAGGAGTGTGTTAGTGTGTGGAGTGTAGGAGCTTTAAGTTTAGAGACTGGACGAGGAACATTTGCCACGGAAAAATAGCTATTCTATTAACTATCCAGCCTTAGTCCATTGGAACATGCAGAGACAGCAGGGAACAGAAGAAGAAAGGCTTCCCTGCTTGTATTAAAAATAGAATCACCGCAACCTAAGACAGGGAGGTTTCAAGATATGTTCCGCATTCCGGTGTGAATCTCGGCCCTCAGGCTTGCATCTAAGAACTATGAAAATAGAGTAGGCCTGATCTTGCTCCAACCCTTAAGTAAGACATTGCTAGAAATTTGAGTTTATAGGAAGATGCAGAGCTATTTGGTTAACCCGGTTCGTCCCACCTACGTTGATATGACTTTAATATTTTGTAATAAAGTATGCCCTGTACGTCAAAATGATTTAATTTCAAAAGTTACATAACTTGAAACTGACCAGTTATTCAAATAAAGTCCAATTTAAAAATGACTATGAATGTGTATCTTTTCAGTTTCCACCTTGCATTTACATATGATTAATGTTTATATGGGTTTTGTAAGCTGAAAATACACTACATTTAGGTAGACATGAAAGTATGCATTTGCAGAATCTTGTTGGATTAATGATTGATGTATTGTGGTGATACTCAATCAGGCAAAACACACACTTCTATTTATACCACAAAACCAATTTACACAGTGTTTCAACACATTCTATGGCCCTGATCATAACGCAAGAAGGCAGACCTGAAAGTATCATACAAGTGTGCCAATTTGTGTTTAACTGTTTCAGTCTCCCACATCCATAACTTTCAGTGTGCGTTTGCCAATAATACAGCTGGTTTAAGAGAATACAAGCAAACCTAAATATAAGACAATTGCATTAGTTTGTTGCTAAATGATGCAAGAGGCAAACTCATAGAGCAAGTTGTCGGTAGCAACCCAGTGCTCATTTCGAGCCAGTGGTTTCCTATGCTCTGCACTGGCACTTTATTGTCAGCACGAGCACTTATGAAAGTCTGCCACATGGCAGCGCTGTCTGTCTGATTTGAGATGAGCATCAGTTGTTCAATAATATCTCATAGCTGTATGTGTGTGAAATTGCCATATTTGTAGGAGTGTGCTGGTTAGTAGTTGTGTTGGTACTGTCCTTCACAGTGCTGGCAGGGGCAATGGGTCAAACAAGCTACAGTGGCCTCCAGACGAGGGCCCTGGCACTTTTATTTTTACAAATTAAGCACTAGTGCATCATGGTAAGTATAGACATGAAGCTACCAGGTTGTCTAAACAATAATTGTACGGAGTGCCACGGATTCCAGACTGAGGAGAAGAAGACTGCCCCTGTCCCCTGAAACACTGTCCAAATTGGTTAGGAAGAAGGGATTACTCTGCCACAACATTACTGTTGGAAACTGGATAGGGAGAGAAAAAGGGCAACAGCAGATACGTTTTAAGGCTTGGACAAGTTGGAAATTGCCCAGGTCCCCACCTTCCAAGGACCCCACCTCCCCCAGTAAAGTAATATTTTTCACACCCTTTACTACCTTTATCAGGTTCCCTACCAGAACCACTATCTGTCTATCCCCATCTCTAACTCTGCTTCTCTCTCTACCCAGTGTCACATTAAAGCTTTTTGGACCCCTGGGCAAGACAAGTTGCTGCTGTTTTCGTGAGAAAGTTTAACTATAATTGAATTTTGTTGAGGCTCATGCAGACCTGAATTATCCGAAAATTGGTACTAGCATTCAAAGTTGTTAGGAACAGAGGCCTTAAAATATGTTTTGCCCAGGGCCATCCTTAATCCTTAAAACAACAGGGTGCACCACCATAATGGTTGATGCTGTTCAATGCAGCTAAGCTCAGTGCACAAACCCGTAGAAGATGGAGCTTCTAAATACAGCTTCTAATGCACACTATTTTCGGGTGATAAAAAACAGTGGCGTAATTTCTTTTTAGAAACGTTTTTTGGTTGTAAGACTGCTGCAAAGTTTAACAGAGCAGTTTCTCTCTTTTCGCTTCCATGGTAAAATGATAATCTGAAAAACGAAAGTTTCAGCAACACTGACTCTGAAATAGTATGACTTGCATAATGCATTGAATCACTTATGATATATTTTATTCCCCAGGCTGTCTAACCTTCTGCCTGGGATAGGCAATGTATTCCATCTCTGTGCAGTGACTCACATAATAATCGCATTTAGGGACACAATGTCACCAGTACTGTCTGAGAAGGTTCAGCTTTGTGCACTAATGACTTAGAGAATTATGAAGGCGTTCTAAAAATTGTACCACAGTGCTTAATGTAAGCTTGTGGTTGCGGGTGGGATCCACAGGCATTATATTTTGGGAACCAGCACTTATTGTTCCTAAACAGGCTTTGATCCAGGGCAAGCGAGTGAAAACACAACAGTGGAAAACGAGGTGGGGGAGAAAGATGTGAAATCAGTGATGAAGGGAGAAAGCAGGGATGAAAAATAACATGCAAACATGAGATAAAGAGGCTTGGTTTGTCTGGTAATAGATTAAAAAAGCATGAGATGGAATCAAGACGCAGACATGGTAATCAGCACCCCAAACTTTGAAAGTGGCAGCTTTGAAAGTGAAAGGGTTTCTGAACAAATATCTGTGCCCCTGGCACTTATTCGTTTCCAAATTAAGCACAGACTATAGCGGTCTCCATAATGGTTCTTTCATAGTCTAGTAACTTCCAACTGTAAAGCAAAGCTGAATATCAGGTTTTGAACCATTGTCAGATGACATATTCTAAGATCCTATACTAAATGCAGAACTAGTTGAAACATCAGTGAGCTACCAAGCCGTTACCACTTTTACCACCTGCTGTGTACGGTTCTGTATCTCGGTAAACCTGACGTGGGTCGGACTAACTGAATATTGTAAAATATGTATGTGTAAAGTTAATCTTTATCCATTGGCACATCTTGGCGCTGAACGAAAACTATGAATTGCTACATAACTCAGTGGTGCTTATTTTCTCAACCATAGAAGCATGAAAGACTGAGCAGTTCCTGTGACAAGGGGGGTTACGTGGCTTCATAAATCAAATTTTTCATTTGGGTCACTCTTGCACCCTGTTGCGTGGTGCAAGAGTGATGTAAAGGGGCTCATAAATATGACAGCACAAGAAGATGGCAATACTGCCTCAGTAGGAGGAAAAATCCAGAAATTTAATTTTCCTCTCCCTCTAGCCTCAAACAAACTGGATTCAAGACATCCTAAATATGACATTTGCAAAATGAGTTCAATACTGTTTGCTCCACATGTGGAGGCTGTTGTTTCTTTTTTCTATTGAAAACATTTATGTGGGCTTACAGTCCAACCCTACAACGTGAGTATCCTACCAGTATATCAAGATTTGAATATTGGCATGCCAAATTATTGTGACCAAAATACTATTTACCACTAAAACAATCTAAAAGAAGCCAAGCAAGGGGACTTAATTTCCCATTCATTTCCCATCACACCGCCCACCACCCCTTGCACTCCTTCCACTCCCAGGACCCACCTAATGAAAGCCGTAATGCAGCCTTACCAAAGACACTCCAAAGGCAAACTCTTGTGCACCTGGACTATGCTGAGCACCAGGAACCCTGGTCCTCCCTCTACCCAAAGTTACCCTGACACACTTTTGTGAGCTCTCAGCCCCCTCCACTATTCACCACATTGATGCAACACCACACAACACAGGGCCTCCTGCAAAATCTCATGCACTTTTACACACCCAACTCCTGCACCAATAATACCCTGCACTCCACTTGCTCACATTCACTCAAACCAGCTACTTGCTCACACTCACATAGGCCAACCACCACCCAAGCAAAACGCCTTACACTCATGCCTGCTCCTCAGTGCCCGCTTGCTCTCCAGCCACACCAAAGAGATATGGGACCTATTGCATGACCACATTCCCAACCCGCTCTTCCTCAACTAAACATGGTTGACCGAACCTTCACACCTGACATCTCAACAGTCACCTACACCAACTATGAGATCACCAGCAAGACCATCAGCACAAGCCTGGAACTGGAGTTGCCATCATATTCAATGACACCATCTGCTGCACAACTCAGGTGGACATCTCCACTAGCTACCTGGACCCTGAACACCTCACATTCAAGATATGCATCATAACTAACTTCTCCTTCAGAGAAAAAGTCACATACAGAGCCCCACAACCCGCAGTAATTTCGCCAGCAACTTCACAGACTTCGTCACACCCCTCATCATCAATGCTAGTACCTACATCCTCCTCAGAATCTTTAACTTTCACCTAGAAGACCCACTCTAAGGCCCCTCTAGAAACCCTTAGATAACTCGGCCTCATTAAGCACGTTACCAAACCCACCCACACTGCTGAACATCTACAGTATTGGATTCAATTTTCCCCTTAATCAGCAACATCACAGTCAACAAGTCTGCAAATATGACTTGGACAGACCACAGCCTTGTCAGTTTCAGCATACCAATCCTGTACCACCACAGACTTACCACCACAGACATGCCTGCCGCTGCTGGAAAAGTACTGGGCTTCTGCACCCTCTATACACATCCACCTGAGCACACTTGCAACTAGCCAAAAGCCATCAAGAACCTCAACAGCTGGATCACTGCATGGGCTGACACCCTGGTTACCCTCAAGCATAATCAATGGTAAGAGTCCCACCACAGGTCAGCTGGTACACAGAGGTACTCAGGTTGACAAAATGCCACTTCAAGCACCTAGAGAGCAAATGGAGACAAAGTCAAAACACTATGGATAAAGCCATCTTCAAATACACCCTCAGATGCTACCATCAGCTGATATGGAACACCAAGCTCACAGCTCTTGCCGACTAAATTGCTGGAGGCACATACAGCTGAAGGGAAATCTTCACAATCATCAAAACATTGACTGTGCCTTTGCTATGTCCAGCACCTTCACCCCCTTTCCAACGGGCGTTTGGAAATCTTCTGTAAGAAAATTACCTCCATATACAGCAATTTTGACCCTCAAACAGACCCCGTCAACATCATAACTCAACTTCCCATCATGACTGAAGCATAAACCCTGACCTCATGGCCTGTCATCACCATTGTCAAAACCACTGCTTCCATGAAGAGCATCCACTCCGGGACCCATCTGACCATTGCCCAAATCACGCCTTTACCAAATGATTCCTACCGATCAGTGAAGCACTAACACCCATCCTCAATGCCTCCATTGACTTAGGTACATTCCAGGATACCTGGAAACATGCCATTGTTATACCCCTTCTTAAGAAACTGTCCACTGGCCCTGCTATGTTCCCCAACTAGAGACCCATTTTCCTCCTACCATACCCAACTAAGGTCTAAGAAAAACTAATCAACCAATGTCTCACCAACCACTTCTGACAACCACCACCTCCTTAATTACATGCAGCCTAGGTTTAAGACCAACCACAGTACAGAAACAGCACTAAATGCTGCAACAGACAATGGCCCTCATTACAACCCTGGCGGTAAATGCTGCTTACCGCTGTGCAGAAGACTGCCAACATACCGCTGCCGGCAGCGGAATTCTGCTACAGCTATTACGACCCACAGCTCGGAATCCGCCATAATCCAGACACCCACACAAGTCCGCCATACCAAAGGTCAGTGATAAACTGGCGATAACAAAACCGACGCTGTCACGCCAACAGGAATATGCCCACACTATCACGACCCACGAATCCACGCGGCGGTCTTTCAGCCGCGGTATACCATTGGCAGTACACACCACGGCCGAGCTCAAAATACACACACATTTACAAAACACAACCACATTGGACAATTCAAAATACACACACCTGACACACATACACACACCACACCCAATCCAATATAAAGCACACACCCACATCACCCACAAACCCTTACTACCAGAATTCTGAAACCACGCCAGAGAGAGACACCACCATAAACAACACCAGCATCCACAGACACACAACACCATCACTTACACAACATCCACACACCTCAAACAACACACAACAACACATCCCCTCACACATCACACCACCTTACACATCACCCACACCACATCATGGCACCTCAACAAGACCCCAGGTTCTCTGAGGAGGAGCTCAGGGTCATGGTGGAGGAAATCGTCCGGGTAGAGCCACAGCTATTCGGATCACAGGTGCCCACCTTCATTGCAAGGAAGATGGAGCTATGGCGCAGAATTGTCGACAGGGTCAACGCAGTGGGACAGCATCCAAGAACTAGGGATGACATCAGGAAGAGGTGGAACGGCCTACGGGGGAAGGTGTGTTCCATGGTCTCCAGACACCAGATTGCTGTACAGAGGACTGGCGGTGGACCCCCACCTCCTCCCCCACATCTAACAACATGGGAGAAGCAGGTCTTGGCAATACGGCATCCTGAGGGCCTCGCAGGAGTAGCAGGAGGACTGGACTCTGTTAAGTCAACTCTTTACTACCTCATCCCCCACCCTAGCTGCATGCCATCACATACTCCCACCCTCACCCTTACACCCATCACTCCAACACCTCACATATACCCCACTATCACAACCCACCCATCCCATTACCAAACCCTGCATGCAACACCAAAGCATGGACACCCATCACCAAAGCATGTCCAGCACAGATACCCACACAGACCCCAAACCAAATATCACACAAGGACCAAGACAAGAATGCAAGCACTGGAGTACAGAGTCACTCACCCATTGCACACGATGGCACACACAGATGCAATAATCATGCCTTTACACCCCTGCAGGACCCCAACCCAATGTCACCGGACAGGAGGTACTAGACATATCCAGTCCCCACACAGAAGAGACCCACACTGATGACAGCAGCTCTGCACAACTGGATCAAGATGACCATCCCGGCCCATCAGGGACCTCGGGACAGTCGGTTCCCCTGACACTGGCACAACCCACCACAGACCCTCCCCCCACAGGAAACACCAGCACAGCACCCACCCAGCGGGCCCATCCCTCTGTCCCCAGGACACATCAAGCAGCAGTGTGTCCACCACTACAGGGAACCCAGGCAAACCCACCACCCAAGAAAATCAGGGACCTGGGGGCAGTGGGCACACGGTTCAGGGGACAGAGGCTAAGGAAAACAGGGAAGCTGGGAGGACTGCTGTGCGACAGGGGGAGGACAGGCCCAGGGTACCCACTCTCCACGAGGCCCTCTCCAACATCATGGGAGCTTACCATCATTCCCAGGAGACAATGGCAACAGTACTGGCCAAGTTTCAGGAGACCCAGCGGCTGCAGGAGGAACACTATCACGATCAGGGAGGACCTGAAGTCCATAAACAACACCCTGGTCACCATTGCAGGGGTGCAGGGGTGCTGCAAGACGTTGTCAACACCAGGAGGGACACAGTGGCACAACAAGGGGCCCCTGACACTAGTCTGGACGATGAACAGCCCTCCACCTCCGCCGGTGCTAGTGGACAGGAGGCACTGCCACAGGAACACGACACCAGCACCCACCCCCTGCAGATGGAGAACCACCCCGCAAATGGTCCCTGAGATCCAGGAACAAGACAGAGAACATTGCCAAGATCCCCGCCAGGAAATAAGACCCCCCCTGAATGTCACCCTTCTGTCCCACTTTGTCACCCTGTCCATCCTTAAACTGCCATTGCTCCACTTCCTATGCCCCTTTGGACAATGCACCTGTGAAACAAATAGACTGGACTCTGCCATGGACATTCCTCCACCATCCCCCCTGCCCATTTTACAACCCCCTCCACTTATTTGCACAGAAATAAACACACTTCAATCACAAAACAATCTGGAGTCAGTTTGTGCTTTCACAAACGTGTAATTGCAATAACCATGGAATATAGCAATGTCAATTTACTTGTGCACATACTGATGTAACACAGCTGTAGGGCTGGAGGAAATATAGCAGAGGGCACAAAGTGGGACCCACATCTGTGAAATGGAAAGGCAAAGTGACAAGTCAGGGTCCATACACTGAGTGAAAATGACAGACTTATGCTTGCTCCAACAATAGTATGAGATATCGGAGGCAGTGACATCTTCTTACCTGTGTCTCACTGGAAGTATTGCATGATTATGTTGTTTCTGTTGTCGATATCCTCTTCTTCTGCCTCCTCTTCTTCACTGTCCACAGGCTCCACAGCTGCCACAAGACCACCAGGTGGCCCATCCTCCTACAGAAAAGGCACCTGGCGTCGCAAAGCCAGGTTGTGCAGCATACAGCAGGCCATGATGATCTGGCACACCTTCTTTGGTGAGTAGTAGAGAGAACCACCTGTCATATGGAGGCACTGGAATCTGGCCTTCAGGAGGCCGAAAGTGCGTTCAATCACCCTCCTTGTTCACCCATGTGCCTCATTTTAGCGTACCTCTGCCCTTGTCCTTGGATTTTTCACTGGGGTCAGTAGCCATGACAGGTTGGGGTAACCAGAGTCACCTCAAATGTGGAGGGACAAATGTTAGACACACACTAACCCTTAGGGACAACCCAATACCCAGACACCTATTCTCACTGTATTGGGTCCTTGGCCTCACCTATTAGCCACAAACGTTGCCTCTGGAGTTGCCCCATCACATAAGGGATGCTGCTATTCCTCAAAATGTAAGCGTCATGCACAGAGCCTTGATACTTGGCATTCACATGGGAGTTGTACTGGTCTGCCAAACACACCATCTGCACATTCATCGAATGGTAGATCTTCCAGTTTCTGTACACCTGTTCACTCCTGCGGGCTACCAAGGCCACATGTGTCCCATCAATGGCACCAATGATGTTGGGGATATGTCCCAAGGCATAGAAGTCACCTTTCAATGTGGGCAAATCCTCCACCTGGGGGAACACGATATAGCTGCGCATGTTTTTCAGCAGGGCAGACAACACTCTGGACAACAGGTTAGAGAACATTGGCTGGGACATCCCTGAAGCAATGGCCACTGTTGTTTGAAAGGAACCACTGGCCAGGAAATGGATTACTGACAGGACCTGCACTAGAGGGGGGATTCCTGTGGGATGGCGGATAGCTGACATCAGGTCTGGCTCCAACTGGGCACACAGTTCATGGATTGTTGCACAATCAAGTCTGTAGGTGACTATTATGTGTCTCTCTTCCATTGTTGACAGGTCCATCAGCGGTCTGTACACTGGAGGATGCCGCCATCACATCACCTGCCCAGCAGATGTGCCCTATGTTCGAGAACAGGGAGCAGAGAGTCAGCCAACACTGAGGTATCACAAAATGTAATTTGCACACATTTATTAATCCGCAATGTGCCTGTAACTGTGTGTATTCAAGGCCTACATTGGTGTGATGCAGTTAATATTAATGCCATGTGGCCCCCTGAAATGGTGGCTGCCTGACCTGTAAGGTGGGACAAGGGGATATGAGGTAACTGCGCTGGTGTTGTACACCGTCACGGTGGGCGGTCGAAGACCACGGCGCAATCCAGCATTGGTTAACATTGTACCCTATGGGTCCGAGGAGCCAATGACGATGTACGCCGGCAGGGACGGTACGCACCGCCGCGGACGTGACTGACATTTTCTGTCTGTTCACTCACTTGATACCTGACCTTCAAAAGGAGAGGACCTACACTGCAAGTGCTGCTGCGACCTGTGTCTGGAAGCGACGATGGTTCATGTGTCTGGGGAAAGGGCCCCTGCCTTCACTTCGGAGGAGTTGGAGAAACTAGTGGATGGGGTCCTCCCCCAGTACACACAACTGTACGGTCCTCCAGACAAACAGGTCAATACACTGTGAGCATGCTGCATGGGTAATGCCTGTTTGGAGTGGTGTGGATGGAAGATAAATGGGGGGGGCTGAGGCCTGCATGTGCGGACGATGAGTGTATGTGCGTCAGGGCAAGGGTGGGAACATGGGCCAATGAGTATGACGGTCCGGATGGGTGATGATTTTCCTTTCCCCCTGTACTATTCCTCTAGGTCAGCACCCACCCGAAGAAGGCTATTTGGCATGCCATCGCCAAGGACGTCCGGACCATGGGGGTCCACCACAGACGGAGCACCCACTGCCGGAAAAGATGGGAGGACATTCACCGCTGGAGCAAGAAGACGGCGGAGGCCCAGCTGGGGATGGCCTCCCAACGTGGGAGGGGTGCCCGTTAACCATGACCCCCTGATGCTCCGGATCCTGGCGGTGGCGTATCCGGAGTTGGATGGGCACTTGAGGGCATCACAGCAGCCACAAGGGGGTGAGTACAGTCACAATCATCTGACTCTGCATGCATTACGAGGTGTCTGGGTGGGGGAGGTGGGCAGTGGGTTCCCCTAGGCCAGGGCAAAGTTTGTAGGCAAGGTCCCTTGTGAGGCAGGCTATGTGGCACCCCAACCCCACTAGTGGTTAGTGCTATCTACACCTAGTCAGGCTCCTGTGACTTTCAGGTGTGCAGCAATCGGGCTTAGGCCTTGTACCCCATGGGCATGTGATTAATCTAGAAACTATAAGTGCATGGCGTAGTGCAGAGGGCTGCTGTGTCTGTTGTGTCCGCCAACGGTAGTGGTGTTGCATGCAATGAATAGGTCTCCCTGTTCTTGTGTGTAACAGCATCATCAGGCGGAGGAGCATTGGCACCGGAGCAGGAGGGAGCTGCATCCCACTTGGCCCTGGAGGGCGAAACAACAGAGTCTGAAGCCACCAGTGGGACGGAGGGCAAGGGGAGCTCCATGGCGGGGACAGGAGCAGAGACCAGCGATTGCGACTCCTCCTCTGATGGGAGCTCCCTTGCGGTGGCGGGAACCTCTGTACCCACCGCATCAACAGGTACAGCCGCCACCCCCCCTACCAGCACCGCCCTCCCAGCAGCCCCTCAGCATGTGTCCTGTGCCCACTCACACAGGAGGGTTGGCATCTCCTTCGCCCCAGGCACCTCAGGCCCTGCCCCAGTCAGCCCTGCTGCCCTGAGTGAGGAGGCTATTGACCTCCTGAGATCCCTCACTGTTGGGCAGTCTACCATTCTGAATGCCATCCAGGGTGTTGAGAGGCATTTGCAACAAACAAATGCATACCTGAAGGGCATTCATTCTGGCCAGGCAGCCCAGCAAAGAGCATTTCAGGCTCTGGCCTCAGCACTGATGGCAGCCATTGTCCCTGTGTCCAGTCTCCTCCCTCCAACTTCCTCTACCCAGAACCAATCCCCTGTACCTCAGCCTATCCCAAGCACACCATCAGACCAGCATGCACACACATCAACACACAAGAGTGGCTCCGGCAAACATGAGCACCACACATCTCACAGGCACTCACACAACATCATACCCATGCAGACATACCAACATCCACTGCCTCCACTGTGTCCCCCTCCTCCACGTCTCCCTCCTCCCTCCCTGTCTCGTCTCCACTCACACCTGCATGCACTACATCCTCAGCCACTACCTCCATCACCAGCACACACACCACCACACACTGCTCACGTGCACTCACCACCCCTACTACCATTCACACATCCCCAGTGTCCTCTACCAGTGTGTCTGTGAGTCCTCCTCCCAAAGTACACAAACGCAGGCAAACACCCACCCAACAGCCATCCACCTCACAACAGCCTCCAGCCCATGCACCTTCACCCAAATTCAGCAGACATACACCTCCTACAACCACTGGCCTCTGCCTCCACTCCCAAACCACCTCCACCTACCCGTCCCAGTGTGTCTTAAAAACTTTTCCTGGCTAACATTGACCTCTTCCCTACACCTCCCCCCCCATCCTCCCCGTAGGGCCAGGCTTTCCTGGTCCCAGCCCAGCACCTCAGACACCACATCCCCAGGCACAGTGGTGCCAGCAACTGCGGGGTCATGGAGTGCGCCAACCATCAGGGCTGCCAGTGTGCCACAGAGCGAGGGCAAGGACATTCCGCCACCTGCCAAGGTGAAAAAGGTGCCTACATCCCGGAGGGAGAAGCCGAAAACACCTGTCACCAAGGGGTCAGGGAAAACGAAAGGAGATAGTGGCAAGACAGCTGCGCCACCATCAATGGTGGGGAAGGGCCAAAAACTGAAGGGCAGGTCAGGAGAGGGCATGGTGGCACCGACTGAGGGACCAGTGTCACACCTTCTGTCCACGTTGACGCCAACCTGAAGGCGAGAACACCGCCATCTGCACCGCCACCTGTACCGTCACAGACCCCGCCGCCAGAACCGCCGCCACAGACACCTCAGCCAGCACCTCCACCACAGACCCCGCCGCCAGGACCGCCGCCACAGTCCCCGCAGCCAGCACCGCCACCACAGACCCCGCAGCCAGCACTGCCGCCACAGACCCCGCCGCAAGCACCGCCGCGACTGACACCGCCGCAAGCACTGCCAGCGTGTCAGAGACACCAGATCCTCGGGGTCTGTGCACGTTCCCAACACGTCCACCACTGAACAGCTCCAAGACTCAGATAGATAAATCACAGAGACTGAGAGAGTCCAAGAGGGAAAGAGGGGATTAGGAAGGGAACAGCTGGGAAGGAGACCTGTAGTAAGAAAAAGGTTAGAACACACAATATAAAAATTAAATCTCCTGAAATCAATACTAGACTATGATTCTAAGCCAATCACTCTGAAAACATGAACAATCTAAGAGTTAAGTTTAAAATGACTAAGTTTCAAGATGGCCGGATACCTGTAGGGAAATTAAGATGAATTAAATGAAAACTTTCTTATCCAAGTACTTTCCTTTACATGAGAATCAGAAAAAACATTCTGACTAAATTTTAAACCAGTCATATAAATCCTGTTTTGAAAATGTATACTAGGACCATACAATATTGCATCTAGAAACTCTGGCCTTCTGTGTACTCTTAAAATGTTTCAACACAAATTGTGCATATTGCAGATATATATATATATATATATATATATATATATATATATATATATATATATATATATATATATATATATATATTATTTGTACACAGATCCCGGAATGCAGGTGCTCAACACAGCGGTCCTGGGTGGGCTCCGAGAGGCCCTAATATAACCTTCAACGCTCCCTTCGATATCAGGAGAACCAGGACACCACCAATATGAAAATTCAATTTATTTCAGCACAAATATCCATATTTGTGCTGAAATAAATTGAATTTTCATATTGGAGGTGTCCTGGTTCTCCTGATATCGAAGGGAGCATTGAAGGTTATATATATATAATAGTAAACACCATAAAAGGATTGTGCACCATGAATAACACAATATGGATTCAGGAAACAAATCACATAACTTGTCAACTTGAATATTACATAATAAATATCGTAGAATAGTGGCATACAATAAACAACATGAAATAAACTCGAGGAGAGAATCGTCCGTCTTGCCGATTCGAGTGTCACCATGTAAAATACCAAGAAATGGTAGCACGCAATGAATATCAAAGTCAAATCATCATTAATCGAATCGCGCGTCTTGCCGATTCGTAAAACACGATGTAAATGTCAAGAAATAACAGCTCATAATAAATAACAAGATCAAAGTACAATGAAACGAATCGCGCTTCTTTTGCCGATTCTTAAGCCACCTTGTAAATGTCAAGAAATGGTAGCACGCAATGAACAACAAAGTTAAATCCTCATGAAACGAGTTGCACGTCTTGCCAATTCGTAAAACATCATGTAAATGTCAAGAAATAGTAGCTCGCAATGGGCAACAATGTTTAAACACCATAAAACGAATTGCGCGTCTTGCCGATTCTTAAGCCACCATACCAATGTCAAGAAATGGTTGCACGCAATGAATAACAAAGTCAAACCTTTATGAAACAAATTGCGCGTCTTGCCTATTCTAAACTACCATATAAACGTCAAGAAATGGTAGCGCGCAAGTAATCTGTCACTCATTTAAGAATGAAACCAAGAATATGAAAATTCTCAATAACGGTGTCGGAACAGTCCAACCACCGTCTTACCGCCTGGAACAATGATCACCAATGAAGGATGAGGGGCAGAAGACTGGAAGATCCAAATAGGCCGCCGGGACAGGAGCTCAGGAAGAAGCTGCTGCTCTGCACCGGGACCTCTGAATAGTGAGCACTGGGAGTTGGGCTGGCTCTCTTTTTTAGAGTCTTGGCCCAGCCCAGAACCACGCCCAGGCATGTTGCAGGGAAAGTCTCTGGAAGGCCCTGGAAAGGGGCCACACCCTAACACACTCTGAAAACCTGCAACAATACATTGCAAAGGAACAGAATTTGTAAGCATATTAAAAATAAGTTTTCAGGATTGAACTCTGCAATGGAAAAGGTTAAACCACAACATATCAGCACAATGCATAAATTACATTGTTTTGAGAGTGCTGGGTTTTTGCATTTTTGACGCCAATAGAGCGCGTACTGCTCTGGTGTTGACAGTACTCCCCTCTCCCAGACGCGCTCTAGGGCCTGGTTTGCTTGGATTAAGACGATGAAAGTGTCTCACAAGTACTGGAGCATGAACATCAGATGCGGAAACCCATGAGTTACTTTCAGGACCATAACCTTTCCATGAGATTAAGTACCATAGATTATGCCCTCTCAGTTTAGAATCCAACACTTTCTTGACTTCGTATTCTTCTTCCCCTTGTACTAGAACAGGAGCTGGATGAGGGTGGACCTTTTGGACTGCCTTTTTCAAGAGGGAAGTGTGGAACACTGGATGAATCCGTAAGGATCTGGGCAATTGTAGTTTATAGGTCACCGGATTGATTTGCTGAAGGACAGTATAAGGACCTACGAATTTGGGGTTAAACATGTGCTTCTTCTTGAAGTCTATGGGGGTTATTACAACTTTGGAGGAGGTGTTAATCCGTCCCAAAAGTGATGGTAAAATGACGGATATACCACCAGCCGTATTACGAGTCCATTATATCCTATGGAACTCGTAATACGGCTGGTGGTATATCCGTCACATTTGGGACGGATTAACACCTCCTCCAAAGTTGTAATAACCCCCTATATGTTTTGTGGAAAGCCACACTTTGTCATCTGGTTGATATTGCGGTCCCTCACAATGTTTCTTGTCATAATGCCTTTTATATTTTTGTTTGGCTTTTTCTAAATGCTGTTGAATCAGTTTCTGGGTTTGATGTAAATGCTGAATGGTTTCTGACACAGCTGGAGTAAGAGAACTTTCTTGAGGAATTGTGATGGGCAAGGTGTCAGGATGATAGCCAAATAAACGAAAAAAGGGTGTAACGCCAATAGAAGTGTGGAATGAGTTATTGTAAGCTAACTCAGCTAACCAGAGCATAGATGTCCAAGAATGAAGTGCCTTTTCAGCATAGGCATGTAGGTATCATTTCAAAGTCTGATTTAGTCTCTCCGTTTGACCATCTGTTTGAGGATGGTGACTAGTAGATAGCGTAGATGTCACTTGGAGTGTTTTACACCATGTCTTCCAGAAATTGGACGAAAATTGTGACCCCCGATCGGAAAGGATAACCTTTGGCAGTCCTTGATAACGAACCACTCTGTTCAGTAAAATAGTTGCCAATTCACTAGAAGTGGGCAATTTTTTACAGGCGATGAAATGTCCATATTTCGTGAGACTATCTACTACCACCAGAATTACTGAATGATGTTGAACCACTGGCGGACCGGTAATAAAGTCTAAAGAAATGTGCTCCCATGGACGACTTGGGGTTGGAAGTGGATGTAACAACCCTTTTGGTTTTGAATGACTTGCTGTTTACCATTGCTTTTATATCTTTTGTTAGGGTAGGCCACCAAAAATAGCGTTGGATCAGTTCAAGAGTTTTAGGAGTACCTGGGTGACCTGCCGTAGGTATAACATGCAACCAATGAAACACTGTCTTGCGAAGTTTGGTAGCGGGTATGAACAAACGAGCGTCATGAAAGGGTAAACCTTGCTTGATTGACCTTTCGGGATCTGCTTGGGCCCATGTTTGCCATTTTTCAACAGTGAAAGAGTTGCGAATTTCTTCAAAAAAATCTTCAGTTTTTATGATACATAGAACCTTGTCAGGAGCAATGATAGCTCTGGAGGCTTGAAATGCAGGCAACGTGGTAGACTCTTGACGGGACAAGGCGTCAGCCTTGCGATTATCTTTACCAGGCTGGAAGGTTACTACAAAATCAAATTCGGCAAAAAAAAGCATCCAGCATAATTGCCAAGGGGTCAAAAGTCTGGCGGAACTCATGAATTTACGATGATCAGTATATACTGTGACAGTGTATTTGGCACCCAACAAATGATGTCTCCATTCTTTAAAGGCGTCACGAATTGCCAGAAGTCTTTTTCAGCAATGACATAGTTCTGTTCGGCTTCGTTCAACTTCCGAGACATATAAGCTACAGGATGAAGTTGACCAGTGTCTTTATTTTGTTGTGATAAGACGGCTCCTATTGCTACATCTGAAGCATCAGCTTCCACTATGAAAGGTTGATTCGCATCAGGATGAGTCAAGACTGGGGCAGTGGAGAAAGCTTCCTTCAAAGTCGAGAAGGCTTGATCAGCTTCTGGTGACCATACAAACGTTTCTTTCTTTCTTAGTAGCTTAGTGATTGGAGCCACTGTCTGGGAGAAATGATTTATGAACCTCCGGTAAAAATTTGCAAAACCCAGGAAACATTGTACATCACAAACAGTCTTTGGGGTGGGCCAATCAGATACGTCTTTTACTTTCTTTTTTGCCATCACCATACCTTGAGGGGTAAGAATAACCCCTAAAAACTCAACTGTGGTAACATGAAACTCACACTTGGTTAGTTTGCAATATAAATGGTGTTTTCGAAGGGCTGCAAGAATTTTCTTGACATGTTGGACATGTTTGTTTTCATTGTCTGAGTAGATCAAAATGTCATCGATGTAGACTATGGGAAGTATGTCGAGGTACTCTCTAAGAACGTCATTCAAGAAAAATTGAAATGTTGCTGGAGCATTACACAGACCAAAAGGCATGACGGTGTATTCAAAAAGGCTATATCTTGTCTTGAACGCTGTTTTCCATTCGTCACCCTCTCTCTTTCTGGCCAAATGATAAGCACCTCGAAGATCAAGCTTCGTGTAGATTTTTGCTCTCTTTACTTGTTCCAATAAGACCGGAATTAGGGGTAAAGGATATTTATTCTTGATGGTGACTTTGTTCAAACCCCTATAGTCGATGCAAGTTCGAAGTTCTCCATTAGCTTTTGGAACAAAAAACAAAGGCGAAGCTGCAGGAGACTTAGAGGGGCGAATGAAGCCATTCTCCAAAAATTGATCTAGGTATTTTCGTAAATGTTGATTTTCATGTTCTGACAGGGCATATACACAACAGTTGGGAAATATCGCACCTGGGGCTAGATCAATTTGACAGTCATAAGATCTATGAGGAGGTAGAGTCTCTGCTCCTTTCTCATCAAATACATCTTTGTAAGATGAATACTGTTTGGGCAGCTGAATTTCTTTCTCCGCAGCAGTAGCTATGTAAGAGTTGCAAACTTTTGGTACTTGAATCTTTTGGAGACATTGTTCGTTACATAGCACAGATGAGAACACGATTTTTCGTTCTGCCCAATTGATCTCCGGATTGTGATTAATTAACCATGGCAAGCCGAGGATAATCCCATATTGGGGAGCATGGATCACGTCAAGGATGATTTTCTCTTTATGTTTCTTTCTTTGATTCTTATCTTCACAAATCATCGACAAAGGGATAGTCTGAAGAGTTACCGGACCTCCAGTCAAGAGTTTTCCATCGACTGCCTGGATGATTTCTGGGGTCTTCTTTTCAATACATGGGATCCCCCATGCACGAACCAATTGGACATCAACAAAGTTCCCAGTAGCCCCAGAATCGACTAGAGCTTTTTTGAAATAGATCTTTTTCTTGACCTGAACTCTTATTTCCAGTTTAAGATGTCTAGATTGTGAAGGGTCCACGGTGACACCCAAGAGCAACCCTTCTCTGCATCTTGGGTGTTTTAGTTTTCCAACTCGACTGGTGCATTGGCTGCGACCTTCTGAACTGGACCTTGCTTGTTCTTTGGTTTGATTGGACAATCTTTGGCAAAATGACCTTTTCGCCCTCAATAAAGACATTGTCCATTTTTTCTGCGTAGGTCCTTTTCATCTTTGGTCAAAGGTCTTCTGATGGTTCCAATTTCCATCGGTTCCGGCGTTCTTTCTTTCGGAGTTCTTGAGTCTCTATTATCATGAACGCGGCATGAATATTTTTCAATCTTTTTGCACGTTCCTTTGCGTTCTGCTAAACGATGATCAAGTCTCAAGACAAGATTTATTAATTCTTGACAGTCTGTAGGTTGTGGGTTGATTTGCGCTAAGATGTCTTTTAGTTCCTCTTTGAGTCCCTTGTAAAACAAGACCGCTTATTTTTCTTCATGCCAGGATGTCTCAGCAACCAGCCGGTTAAAGTTGTCTAAATACGACATTAGGTCTTGGTTCCCTTGGCGTAAATCTAATAATTCACGATCTGCTGAATGTGTTACAGTTCTACGATCAAAAACTCTCTCAAATTCACGAACAAAATTTCTCCAGTTGTACAACAAGGGACTATTTTTATGCACAAGAGGAATTGCCCAAGTAGCTGCATCCCCAGACAGATATGATAACAAGAAAGCTACTTTGGACTGGGCATCGGGGAAAGTATTTGGTCTGCAGGTGAAGTGTAGTTCCACTTGAACCAGGAAAGATTGCGCTTTCAAAGGGTCACCTGAGAAACGTTCTGGGGGAGCTAAAGGAATTGCAGAAGGAACATTTAGGGAAATCAGATTACTTCCAGAAGCCTGAGAAGAAGTACCTGGCCAAGACACACCTGTGGGACTTTGTTCCTTCTTCTCTACCTTATCTTGCAACTGATTCTCTCTCTCTGCTAAGCTAGTTATCAATTCTTTGGATGATACCACCTCTGCTTGGAGCTGGGTGATAGCCTTGACTAACTCGTCTAGCGTGGCCATGCTGAGAACATACACAAGCCAGGAGGATAATAATTTGTGGGCTCACTATTCTGTCAGATCACCAGATCCTCGGGGTCTGTGCACGTTCCCAACACGTCCACCACTGAACAGCTCCAAGACTCTGATAGATAAATCACAGAGACTGAGAGAGTTCAAGAGGGGAAGAGGGGATTAGGAAGGGAACAGCTGGGAAGGAGACCTGTAGTAAGAAAAAGGTTAGAACACACAATATGAAAATTATATCTTTTTTTTTAGAGGGTTTTTGCATTTTTGTCGCCAATAGAGCGCGTACTGCTCTGGTGTTGACACAGCGGCCCGCAACGTCCTCAGACAGTGGCACCACCGCAGACATGGCTACCATCCCCAGTGGTCAGTCGTCCAAGGCTGGTGGTGAGTCCCAGGACCCTGGGCAGGTTCCATGAAGCATCACTGTCATCACAGTTGTCACCTGCATATGGAATGCAAAGCCGCAGCAGTGTGGGGTATGTCTCTGCCTCCATGGCGTATCATGCTACCTGTACCTCAGCAATCTCATGGCACACACACCCAGGCGAGTGTATTGTTCCGGCCACACTGCACGTGGAGCACTCTGGGCACCAAGCCCCCTCCAGAACCAGTGGGGTATCACATCCACTACCTCAGTCCTTGGCAGGATGAAGCACTCAAGGCACCAAGCCCCCTCCAGAACCAGTGGAGTATCACATCCACTACCTCAGTCCTTGGCAGGATGAAGCAATCAAGGCACCATGACCCCTCCAGAACCAGTGGAGTATCACATCCACTACCTCAGTCCTTGGCAGGATGAAGCACTCAAGGCACCATGCCCCCTCCAGAGCAGTGGAGTATCATATCCACTACCTCAGTCATTGGCAGGATGAAGCACTCAAGGCGCCATGCCCCCTCCAGAACCAGTGGAGACTGTTATCCACTAGCGAGACTGTGGCTTTGCCCTCCCCAGGATAAAGCAGTGGGGAAACCACCCACTGGAGAGACTTGAGAGACTGTGGCTTTGCACTTCCCAGGATAAAGCAGTGGGCAAACCACCCACTGGAGAGACTTGAGAGACTGTGGCTTTGCACTCCCCAGGATAAAGCAGTGGGCAAACCACCCACTGGAAAGTCTTGTGAGACTGTGGCTTTGCTCTCCCCAGGACCAAACTGTGGGCATGGAGCCCCCTCGTGGAGCAGTGGCGTCGTGCGTTCATCTGGCTGAGGTGCCCCCCCACTCCACCTGAGGTGCCTGTATATTTTCTATGTGATGCCCCTCCAGTGTGCTCTCCGTTTGGAGTCAGGTATCTAGTGTGGGCCTCGCCCATGCATTTTGGGGCCAGTGGTCCACAGAAAATGATTGGTGCACTATCTGGACTTGTGTAGTTGGTGTACATAATTGTATATACTGGATTTTGCATTTTGATAATGATATTTCACATGATTACATTAGTTCAAATCATTTCCTTTTGTCGTTGCGTTCTTCCAGGGGGGTGGATGGGTGTATATGTAATGCTGGTGCATGTGTTTGTGTGTATGGTCGTTGGAGCTCCTGATAGAGGAGCAGGAAGACCATCGCCGGCAGTATTTGCAATTCGGACTCCATGGCGTCCTGGTTCCTCGTGGGGTGTGAAGAGGTGAGTGTTTTCCCTTCTGTGTACTGTTTCTGCCGTGTTTTTATTCGCGTTGGTTCCGCCCCGGAAAAGGTGGCGGATAGGCCTGTTGTGATAGGGTGGGCGGTACATTTTCTCCCGCCTTTCTGTTGGCGGTGTCCGCCGTGCTGTTTGTTTGTACCGCCGTGGCGGTCGGAATGTTAAAGTGGCTGTCTATGTTGGCGGTTTCCGCCACGGTCGTAATCTCATTTTTTTTCCCGTCGGCCTGTGGCGGTATAACCTCCGCTTTAGCACCGACCGCCAGGGTTGTAATGAGGGCCAATATCTGCATGATGCTAGACAAAGGAGACACAAAAGTCCTCATTTTCCTTGACCTCACTGGAGCATTTGACATGGACTCATACCCTTTCTCCATCAGGAGTCTACATGAGATTTACATTTGAAAACCCACTCTGCGTTCCTCAAATGTCTTCTTAATGGCTGTCAGCCTCGCACCTTACTCCTTGGAATTCAGCAAACTCATCTGTGTCTCAAGTGACATCAGTAATCAATGTAATTAATCAATAACCACTAAGAAAATCATTAGTCAATAGACAATTATAAAAACAATTCATGAATAACCACAACTCAATAAAGTGTTTAACAAATGTTATTTCCCTATTAATTACAACTCTAATGCATTTGGTTAACTCAAACTTTATTTAATCAGCTCAGAATTAGTTTATTAGCAACCACCAGTAACACAATCTAATCAAAACTTGAGAAAACATGTGAACAAAAGCCTCAGCGTAAGCCAACAAAGATGAATATATCAACATCAATAGCAGAGTTCAGCAATTAGTTTGTCAATCATTTGTCACCGTCAACGTCACCCAAAAAGAAACCTACCTAACCCAGAATAGCATCAGCATGTGGGATTTCATGCGAAAACAATTTAGAAAACATGAATTTGGATAAAAACATCTAGCTAGAAGAAAACTATAAAACAGCGCAGTTGGTACCTAAAAGGAAAGGCACAAAATGAATCAGTCACTTTGTCATAGCTATCTATCCATGAAATGGATCAGCAACAAACTCAGTCTTCATCTTGAGGTCATCAATAGATCAGCAACGCATCAGGCTCTCAAGAGCATGAGCCCAATGACAGAATCTCGAACATCGTCTCTTGACATCATCAGCATTCACCCTTCACACTTGAATTTTGTCCTCGCGTCTGAAGTTTTAACCCCTTATTGTGACTTTTTATTAGAGTTTTTCAGTCCACCCCCTAGTTCCTAATTGGTCAATCAGTCCTCCATAGGTGAGGCTACCCAATACTTTTTATTCTACATATCTATGAGTTCTAGTATTTTGTCTTTCTCAGTTCATGGATTGGGCCACTGTATGATGTCCTCATCATCCGGCTCTCCAGGTATCGAAAATGTTGCATGTTCCTCTTCAGTCAGTGCCTCTACTGTTCAAGTCCTGGGAAAGTACATTCAGCCTACTCCACACATAATTGTATCAATTGACTTCATCATCTCCTGTCCGTCGGTACATTGCAGAAAATTCTAGCTAACCACACAGTTCATGGTCGGTTCTAGCAATTTCTACAGCATACGTTTATTAATTCTGCTTCTGAATGAGGCCTGGCAAGTAGGCCACGGCTTTGGCTAAGTTAATTCTATGAATTTAATGCAAAACATAGGTTACACATCTTGATATGACATATTACTACATCACTATTATACATTTTCATTATTTCACACAATTTTTGTTATTTTAGTACAATTGTCGTATAAGTGGCTGCCATTCTTTGTGGGCACATTTTCAAACGTGCACATTATTTTCTTTACAATTAATTTCTCTACGAACATTTCATTAATCAAAACACATAAACATTCATTAATAATTTCTAATTAGCATATCTGCGTTAACAGTCCCTCCTCTGATGACTAAATATGTCATCACACCTTTCTTTCCCCATCATTTCACAGTTCCGTTTCGGCTGTATTTTGTCTCCTTCTCAAATCTTCCCTATAAATTCTTTCCCTGTTTCGTTCTTCTCTCCTTTGGTTATTTTTAGATCTTTTCAATTTTATCTTTTTGACATAATTAACATATACCACATAATCCTAATATGCAAGCAATCACAAATAATATTCCCAGTATGATTTTTAATAGTACCCCATTCCGATGTTGACTAAGCCAATTTCCAACTGAAGCAAATCCTTTTCCAACTTTCTCCCAAACACCTGGTTCCTTCAATTCCTTCAAATCCTTGCTTGAGGATTAGTCAGGTTAGTATGTAAGTCTCTTACCTCCTTACTATTATTAGGTATGTAAGAGCAGCAATGCCTAGAGTTAATCATTTTACAGACTCCGCCGTCTTCGCTAAAGATTGTCTAAAGCAAGCCTATTTTGAAGCGTCATAGCTCTATCCGTGGCTAATTCAGTATCTATTAGGAGTAGTACCCCTGTAAAATTTGTCAACATGTTATCCACAATAGTAGACAACTTTCGTATCTTGATCGAATTCAGAATGGCTCCCTCTGAAGGAATCACTGCACCAAAGATACCTCCCACAATTGCAGAAGAGGTTTCCCTCCTATGTCGCTTATGATGTAACTCGGCCAATTTCGGAAACTTCTTTAGGCCATCTATCTGGTAAATTTTAGAGAAAACTATCCCCAAATAACGTCCCATACCATCCTCTTGGAAGACAGTAATAAGTCCACAAATATAATAAATCCCAGGAATCGCAGGGTCCTGACCATTCAGCATAAAAGTCCATTTACTCTGAAACAAAAAAACATGCCTACATTCACTCGTTCCCACAAATAAGGTGTCAGTGCGTGATTTTGGCCTATATATACAAAGCTTCCCTACATGTAATGCATCTAATGCTAATTTCCCTTCCACTTTAATAGCAGTGTAAGCATAATCATTTTTGTAAGTCCTTTTCTCTAACCCATTTTCTAATTTCTCTATTAATGCTCTTCTCCTATCATCAGAATAACCTATGAAGCTCTTTTCTAAAGGTGTAAGCAAACATGTGAGGTTATTGTGATGCGCATAAGCAGTCTGTAGGAAGTTGGCTCTGTACATACTATTTCAAAGTAAGAAATAGTGTGCACAGAGTCTAAGGGTTCCCCTTAGAGGTAAGATAGTGGCAAAAGTAGATCATTCTAATGCTCTATTTTTGTGGTGGTGTGGTCGAGCAGTAGGCTTATCAGAGGGTAGTGTTAAGCATTTGTTGTACACACACAGGCAATAAATGAAGAACACCAACTCAAAGACTTTCTCCAGGCCAATAGGTTTTTATATTGAAAAATATCTTTTCTTAGTTTATTTTAAGAACCACAGGTTCAAGATTTACAGTTAATACTTTGAATGTAAGGTACTTCACCTAGATACTTTAGGAACTTTGAATGAAAGCAATATCACATACAGTCTTTGTAAAAATGGCAATAAGCTATTTTGAAAGTGGACACTGTAAAAATCAACAGTTCCTGGGGGAGGTAAGTAAAGGTTAGTTTTGAAGGTAAGTAAAACACTTACAAGTCTCAAGTTTGGGGCATAGGCAGCCCACCGTTGGGGGCTCAAGGCAACCTCAAAGTTACCACACCAGCAGCTCAGGGCCGGTCAGGTGCAGAGGTCAAAGAGGTGCCAAAAACACATAGGCACCTATGGGGAACAGGGGTGCTCCGGTTCCAGTCTGCCAGCAGGTAAGTACTTGCGTCCTCGGGGGGCAGACCAGGGGTGTTTTGTAGAGCACCAGGGGGGACACGAGAAGGCACACAAAGTACACTCTCAGCGGCACAGGGGCGGCCGGGTGCAGTGAGCAAAGCAGGCGTCGGGTTTTAGATTTAAAACAATGGAGAGACGCGGGGATCACTCTAGCGTTGCAGGCAGGCACGGGGGCTTCTTGGGACAGCCACCACCTGGGCTAGGCAGAGGGTCGCCTGGGGGTCGCTCTTGCACTGGAGTTTGGTTCCTCCTGGAGGCTGCGGGTGCAGTGTTGGTTCCAGGCGTCGGGACCCTTGTTACAGGCAGTCGTGGTCAGGGGGAGCCTCTGGATTCTCTCTGCAGGTGTCGCTGTAGGGGCTCAGGGGTGTCGTCTCTGGTTACTCACGGGCTTGCAGTCGCTGGGGAGTCCTCCCTGAGGTGTTGGTTTTCTGCAGGTCTTGCCGGGGGCGTCGGGTGCAGAGTGTGAAGTCTCACGCTTCCGGCAAGAAAAGTGAAGTCTTTGGAAGTTGCTTCTTTGTTGCAAAGAAGTTGCAGGTTTTGAACAGGGCCGCTGTTCACGGGAGTTTCTTGGGGCCAGATGTATGAAAATATTTTGCACTCGCAAACGGAAAACTCGGCCGTTTGCGAGTGCAAAATAGTGGTCTGCAATGCATGAAAGGCATTCGCAGACCACAAAGTAGAAATCGCAAAAATTGCTATTTTTTGCGTTGCGACCTGGATTTTGCGAATCGCAATTTGCGATTCACAAAATCCAGGTCGCAAGGCAATGCTGCAAAAAATTGCAAATTGCGATTTTTCGCAGAATGGTATTTTGCACATGCAAAATACCATGATCTGCAACCAGGTGGTAACCTGGTGCAAAATTTAAAAATGCAGTAAAACTGCATTTTTAAATTTAACATGTAAAGCACACATGCCCTTTTGGCATGTGTGTACCTTACATGTTCAAAAAAAATAATTTGGGGTGCAGGAGAGGGGGCCTTAGGCCCCCAGCACCCTGACCTTTTGCATTTCCAAAATTGCGATTTCTGGTTCAGAAATCGCAATTTTGGAAATGCAAAAAATTTGCAGATATGGGCCAACAGGCCCATAGCTGCGAATGGGGCCGGTATTGCAATTTGCGATTCGGTAATAGCATTTGCGATTTTTAAGAAATCGCTATTACCGATTCGCAAATGTGATACATGGCCCTTTGCGAGTCGGTAATAGCGATTTCTTAAAAATCGCTATTACCGAATCGCAATGGGCCGTGATCATACATCTGGCCTTTGGTCCTGTATTCCAGGGCAGTCCTCTGAGGCTTCAGAGGTCACTGGTCCCTGTCGGATGCGTCGCTGGAGCAGGTTTTCGAAGTTGGAGACAGGCCGGTAGGGCTGGGGCCAAATCAGTTGTCGTCTTCCTTCTTCTCTGCAGGCTTGTAAGTCAGCAGTCCTTCTTTCTTCAGGTTTCAGGAATCTGATTTCCTGGGATCTGGGGAGCCCCTAAATACTGAATTTAGGGGTGTGTTTAGGTCTGGGAGGGCAGTAGCCAATGGCTTCTGTCCTTGAGGGTGGCTACACCCTCTTTGTGCCTCCTCCCTGTGGGGAGGGGGGCACATCCCTAATCCTATTGGGGGAATCCTCCAAACTCAAGATGGAGGATTTCTCAAGGCAGGGGCCACCTCAGCTCAGGACACCTTAGGGGCTGTCCTGGCTGGTGGGTGACTCCTCCTTGTCTTTCTCATTATCTCCTCCAGCCTTGCCGCCAAAAGTGGGGGCAATGGCCGGAGGGCCGGGCATCTCCACTAGCTTGGATGCCCTTGGGCACTGTAACAAAAGGGATGAGCCTTTGAGGCTCACCGCCAGGTGTTACAGTTCCTGCAGGGGGAGGTGAGAAGCACCTCCACCCAGTACAGGCTTTGTTCCTGGCCACAGAGTGACAAAGGCACTCTCCCCATGTGGCCAGCAACATGTCTGGGGTGTGGCAGGCTGGCAGGAACTGGTCAGCCTACACTAGAAGTCGGGTATGTTTTCAGGGGGCATCTCTAAGATGCCCTCTGGATGTATTTTACAATAAATTGCACACTGGCATTAGTGTGCATTTATTGTGCTGAGAAGTTTGATACCAAACTTCCCAGTTTTCAGTGTAGCCATTATGGAACTGTGGAGTTCATGTATGCCAAACTCCCAGACCATATACTCTTATGGCTACCCTGCACTTACAATGTCTAAGGTTTTGCTTAGACACTGTAGGGGGATAGTGCTCATGCACATATGCCCTCACCTGTGGTATAGTGCACCCTGCCTTAGCGCTGTAAGGCCTGCTAGAGGGGTGACTTACCTATGCCACAGGCAGTGTGAGGTTGGCATGGCACTCTGAGGGGAGTGCCATGTCGATGTAGTAATTTTCTCCCCACCAGCACACACAAGCAGTGAGGCAGTGTGCATGTGCTGAGAGAGGGGTCCCTAGGGTGGCATAAGGCAGCTGCAGCCCTTAGAGACCTTCCCTGGCATCAGGGCCCTTGGTACCAGGGGTACCAGTTACAAGGGACTTACCTGAGTGCCAGGGTTGTGCCAATTGTGGAGACAAAAGTACAGTTTAGGGAACGAACACTGGTGCTGGGGCCTGGTTACAGGGTCCCAGCACACTTTCAATCATAACTTAGCATCAGCAAAGGCAAAAAGTTAGGGGGTAACCATGCCAAGGAGGCATTTCCTTACACAGTCCCAGATGTTAGTGTTGGCTCTAAGAATCCTCTAACTAGTACTATATCATGTTCTCTAGCTATTCTACTCAGATATCTAATAATGGGAACAAATGAAAACACTACATCATAGTTAGAATAAAAATACTGTATATACTCTTGGTTATAAATTCTTGTTAGTAGCAAACTACAGCTTATTACATAAGTTGAAGGTAGACTATGGTGTGTAACCCCTTCCTCTACTGACGAAGGAATTTGCGTACACACAAGACAATTCCTCACATCCATTGTCTCAACATACTCACTCAACAAGCGATAGAAAACGTTAGAAGAAAGCTCTCCTTGAGCATTATTATACTCATGCAAATACTTCTCTTCTAACTTAAACCTCTCTAAAGCTGTTAGTGTAGTAGTTTTAGGAGCAGAAGTAATAGTAGCTCTTTTCATATCATGAACAGACATTCCCACAATCATTATTATAAACATTATTCCACACATAACTGCCAATTCAACACTCATGTATCTACAGCGCCTAATATTTCTATCTTGATTATTTAGCTCAGCCATGGTCTGTAAACAATCAGAAGTAACTCTTAGATAAAGTGCAGTAAAAATCTAAAATGAAGGAAAAATTATTTTCTCACAGTTCAATTTCACATCCAAGAACCCCTTTACCTTTGTCAAAATTGATTAGTAGCTTGTCACATCCAGTTTTCTATTGTCATATCAGGTTATCAATGTCTCGTTCGGTTTTATTTTCAAACAGTCTCTTTCTTAGGTTTTTTTCAGATTAGCTCAACAATTCAGCTTCCTAATCACCTTCAGGTTACATCAAAATACTGACTCGGAACTTCTCTATCAAAACAAAGAGACATAAACTTGTGTTGCCATTCATTGGTAGTTGCATATGCCCATTCAGGACCTGCGTAACGCTGACTTGCTATTCTCTTTCTTTTCAACCTTTGGTTACCACTTAGTTCTCCTTCACTTAAATCTTCCTTTCTTGTAGTGTCCACTTCTTCCTCTATTGTTTCATTTATGACTAGTTCCTTTTTCTTCCCAATCTGCAATTCAGGCCAATTATCACCTTTTCTTGTTCCTTCTGTCAATATTCTTCTCAGGATTGGATTCTTCTCCTTTTCTTTCTCTATGGTGTTTTCTCTTGATGGACCTGCAACGAGTTCCAGAGGAGTCGGATCACTTTGACTTTGATCCGTCTCAACTCTTTCCCCCTCTTGGTCCGGCACTTTCTCTGTTCGCTTTTCAGCACCGTCTGCTTCTGGGAGAACCTCTGCTGGGCTAGGTTCTACTCCTGTCTCCGTCGAGATAGGTTCTTGCACACCCTCCTGTAATTCTTCACTCTCATCTCTTAGAGAGGTAATGGAACCATTTTCCATGAGCTCTGGCTCAACTTAAGGCTCTATTGGCTCTTTTCTGGCTCAGGTGCAGCGACCTGTTTCACTGTTGTTGGTACCTTCAACAACACTTCTTCATGATCTGGTGGACATACCACTCTCTTTGTATGGCTCGCATGAATCCAGTTCAGGAGTCCTGCACATTTCATAGCTGTCGTTGTTGTTAACACCACCTGGTAAGGACCCCTCCAACGTGGCTCCAAACAAGTCTTGCGAACATTCTTTCTGACAACCACCCATCACCGGCTCTCAGGTAGTGCCCTGGATCATGGATGGGTGGCAGGGTGGAGGCCTGCACCTGCTGAGAGAAAGAGCGAACCACATCAGCCAGACATTTGCAGTAGTCCAACACCATATCATCTGTAATGTTTACAAGTGCATTGGCTGGAACTGCTGGTAATCTCATTGCTCTGCCCAAGAGAATCTCATGGGGCGACAGCCCTGTCTTCCTGTCAGGTGTGTTTCTCATCAACATCAACACCAAAGGCAATGCATCTGGCCATTTCAGATTTGTAGCTGCACACATCTTTGCAATCCTCTATTTCAAGGTGCCATTCATCTGTTCCACCAGCCCTGATGCTTCAGGGCGATAGCTACAATGTCACTTTTGCTCGATGTTTAATGCTGCACATAAGAGTTTAATCACCTCGTTATTGAAGTGAGTTCCCCCTTCTGATTCTAAAGAGATCGGAAACCCCAAACATGGTATCAACTCCCTAAGCAACAGCTTTGCTACTGTGAGACTGTCATTTCTTCTTGTAGGGTGTGCTTTAATCCAGTGACGAAAGACACACACAATCACCAACACGTACTTCAAACCTCCACACGCAGGCATTTCAATGAAATACAGTTGCATTCTGCTGAATGGACCTCCTGCTCTTCCAATGTGGCTCAAATTCACCACTGTCCCTTTTCCCATATTTAGTTGCTGACAAACTATACAGCAATGACATACTGCCTCTGCTGCCTGCCTGAATTTAGAGTTAAACCAACCAATTTTAAACAATCTAACCATAGCACCCCTCTCAATATGTGCCTGTCCGTGGTAGTAATGGGCCATTTGAGACAATAAACTATTGGGCAGGATCATCTGACCCGCTTCAGAAACCCAAATCTCATCAGGTCGTTGAACACATTTGAATCTAGCCCAGAGACGTTTCTCTTCCTTGTCAACATTACTTTGCAATGTTTTCAATTATTCCAGACTATCAATCACTTTCAATGCAAAACTTGTACACGTGTTGTCATCTTATGTCATCAATTCCCACTTGTCTTTGAATGATACACAGTAGAATGCACAAAACATTGCGACTTGATCCGCATATCCATTTCCCAATGAGATGTAATCTTGGGCCTTTTGATGTGCACTACATTTTACCATGGCAATTTCTTCAGGTAACTGTATTGCATGCAACAATTATTTTATCTTGTCACCATTTCTTACTGGTGTACCAGTAAAAGTCAGAAAACCTCTTTGTGACCACAATTGACCAAAATCATGATCAATTCCAAATTTATATTGGCTGTCAGTATGGATTGTGACTCTCAGTCCTGCAGAAACATGGCATGGCCTAATAAGAGCTACCAATTCTGCCACTTTTGCAGAATATACACCTCGAAGCCAGGAAGCTTCCAATGTACCTGTGATTGTGCATACAGCAGATCCTGCTCTTAATGTCCCTGTTCCATCTCTGAGACACGAGCGATCAACAAAGACAATTTGATCATTTTCTTCTAATCGTGTATCTCTGATATCAGGCCTTGGTTTTGTACACAGTTCAGGTACCTCAAGACAATCATGCTCGATGTCTTCTTCCTTTTCAATTTCAACAGTATCACTTGGAAATAATGTTGCTAGGTTCAACACTGTACATCTTTTCAATGTTACATTTGTAGCACCTAATATGCTCGTCTCATACCTTGTCATTCTTGCACCAGTCAAATATTGTGCTTTTGTCCTTTTCAGTAAAATCTCACCAGAGTGTAGTACCATTACTGTCAAAGGGTATGCCATCACTACTCCCTCACACTGAGAAAGACTTTGACACACTGCAGCAACTGCACACAGACAGCCTGGTAAAGCTGCTGCGACTAGGTCCAAGGTAGCTGAAAAATAGGCTACTGGGCGATAAGCACCTCAGTGGACCTGTGTCAAAACAGACAAAGAACAAGCATCACGTTCATGACAAAACAATGTGAATGGTTTTACGTAATCAGGCATTCCCAATGCTGGAGCTCTGCACAAAGTCTCTCTCAATTAGGTGAATGCTTTCATTTGATCCTCATCTAGTGTAATGGGGTCAGTAATCTCCTTATGTGTCAGTTGCTGCAATGGTTTGGCAATCTCAGCAAAATTTGCAATCCACTGTCGACAATAACCTACCATTCCAAGAAACATTCTGACATCTCTCTGTGAAGTTGGAGGACTTCTCTGCAGGATCATTGCAATCCTTTCTCTGGAGAGTCTCCTTGACCCTTTCTCAATCTGGTGTCCCAAGTATTTCACTGACTTCTGACAATACTACAATTTAAAAAGTGACACTTTATGTCCAAACTTTCCCAAATGATTTAACAGGGCAATCGAGTCGTACTTACACTCATCCCATGTCCTGGATGCAATCAGCAAATCATCAATGTATTGCACTAGAGTCAATTGGTACAGTAGTTTCAATGACTCCAAATTATTTTTCAGGATCTGATTGAACAGAGACGGTGACTCCGTATACCCTTGTGGAAGTCTGCAACAGCTGTAGACTCTGTCTAAGAATTTGAAACTGAAAAGAATCTGACTATCCTCATGAAGAGGCACAGAAAAGAAGGTTTGTGACAAATCAACAACTGTGAACCACTCAGCATCACAAGGAATCTGAAACAGTATCACTGCTGGATTTGGCACTACAGGACAACACTTGACCACCAAGTCATTCACTTTTCGCAAGTCTTGCACAATGCATACTTTCCCACACGGCTTCTTCAAGCCCATTATCGGTGAATTACATGGACTGCTCAACACTTCTTTCAAAACCCCTTGTTTCAGAAAATATCCAATTATTTGTGCCACTTTCATCAGAACATCTTGTGCAATGTTATACTGTGGAATCTGCTGAAACACTACATTTGGCTTCAAAGTAATCTTAATCAGCTCCATTCCTTTGACCAAACCCACTTCTTTACCTGTCAGGTCCCACACATTTTCCTGCACTGTTCCCTGTAAATCCGCATGCAATTGTTTCACAGTAAACATCAGGAAAAACTCAATCAATGGGTACTCTTCATTAACATTTTCATTTGCTGTTTCAGATGTCTGTTCTTCCCTATCATTGCTATTAGTCTGGACCTCTATTCCTCAATTCGAACAACGAATGGAACATTTTGTCTTGCACAAGTCCTTTCCCAGTAGAGAGACTGGACTTGAGTCACAAACTACAAACGTATGCAGTCCCTGGAAGTTGCCAATCTCAACCTGCACTAGATCTGTGATCGGATTTGTCAATTGTCTGTTTGCTACCCCCACAACCTGAACTGTTCTGCCTGAAAGAGGTAAATTTGGAACTTCTGCACTTCTTACTGTACAGCGTGTAGCTTTTGTGTCCAGTAGATGTGAAACTCTGTGACCCATCACCTTTCCCTTCACAAATGCTCTCTGATCCCCCTCCAATGATGCTGCAAGCATCCATTGCTCTTCATCTGAACTTATGCTCATCCATTCATCGTTTATTCAATTCTTGCTCTGTAATGGGAATTGGTGCACTGAGTCATTACTTCTGTCTTGTCTCTGACCTGTGACCTGCTGTGTAAGCACCATCTGTTGCTGTTCAATCTGAGCTTGAGGTATCTGCATATGCTATCTAGGTACCATAGGAACCTGCTGCTGTATTGGTTGCAACTGTGTCAGTTGTGCACGCGGCATTTGTACCTGCTGCATGGGTTGAACATTTTTGCACCTGATTCTGAACGTTCGGATTAAGTCCTTTCATTCTAGGAACTTTCACGGTTTGAAATGTATTGACATCACTACCTTGCTGAACAACACCATCCTGTACCATCAACGGACACTCCCGCTTCCAGTGTCCCACGTTTCCGTACAGGTGACATGGTAACATCCTTTTCATCTCCTGCATATCATTCTGAACCACTACCGTACTCAGATCCAGACCACAAGTCATGTTGACTCCACGACCCCTACCTCTTATCTGAGGTTGGAACATGACAGTTCCCTGTTGCTGCGGCATCTGGTGCACTAAAGCTCCTTGCACTCCTGTTTGGGCTGCCTTAATCTGCATCACCATTGCTTTCTCCTTCAGCTTTTTCTGCTTCAACTCAATTTCATCACTACAGTATTTCGCATACTGCAACACCTCATCAATCGGCTTCGCTTGCCAACAAATCAAATGACTCAGTCCTTCAAAAAACCTGAACACAAAGTGCAACATGTCTTTCGGCTCAATTGCTTCTTTACCACTGTACTCCATGAACACTTTTAACTATCTCTCATAATAGGTATGTATTGACTCTTTCGCCTCTTGCACTTCCTGTCAATTCTCTGCCAGTCAATATTTTTAGGAGAAATTCTCGCCTTCAGGAATTCAATCATCTTATAATAATGTTTCATCACTTCAGGTGATGGTGCACCTGTAACTCTATCCCTTTCTGGTTCACTCATTGGCCAATCCACTGCTCTCTTGCATTCAACCCATAAGTCAGCTGGAGCCACTATTTCCAACAAAGTGTTCAAGTCTTCCCACAGACATTTAGAAAGTTTCACAAATCTATCTGTCTGCTGGTACCATTCAACCGGTTTCTCTCTCAGTTTCGGGTAATCATTTGTAAATGACAGTACATCACTCCTGTGCCATGGAACATGAACAACCTGCCCTCCTGGAATTTCCCTCATCTGTAAAATCTTTACTGGATCCTTTTCTTTCTGAACACTTTCAGACCCTTCTTTTGAATCCCGTTTCCAATTATCCTTCTTCTTTGCCCATCTGCCTTCCCACTTCTCTAATGCTCCCCAAATCTGAGCACTCTACAATATATCTTTTAGATGCGCCTTCATCCCTGCTGACCTCATGTGCTCAAAATCCTTTGCCTCAAAATCTAACCTGTAACTTCTTTTCAAATGCTTAGTTCTCTCGATTTCTATGTCATGTTTGTCTGCCAGATCTGCCAATTTCTCATGTATCTTTCTCACTTACCTTGTAATCCTTGGACACAAATACCTCAGCTATTCTTCTGTGTAGGATTCTAACCTGTTCACCCCCATCGATCCCTCAACTAGCTCAGCTATTTCTGTAGCTAATCTTACATGATTTATCTGCTCTTCACCCTTGGATGTGTTTCAAGGAGTATTCAAACTATGCAACCACTCGCTCAATTGCTGTGCTGTCAATCCCTGTAACGAGATGTTACTTGTATTGGGCAATGTCACCTGTTGTACCACAGCAAATGGAGTTTGCGGTGTCAAGAGCTTCAAACTCTGACATGCACTCGGGCCATTTACCGCATCTGGAAGCGCAACAAGTGGACTAAGATCCAATAAAGGTCTAGATCCATCAAAGGTCTGAACCATAGATGATATCACCTTCACATGGTCATTCACTCCCCTCCTCACGAGGCTCTGTGACATTTCACCCTGTTCTCCTGCATTTGATTTCTTTTGCACAAACAATGGTACTACTGGACTGACTGCAATCGGCAACGATATTGCATCTGGTGCTGTTCTGACACCTACATTTTGTGGAAGGGCTACTCCTATACTCTGATTGATCACTGGTGTCACATCTGACTGTGTCCCTGTCATTGGTAGGAACTTTGGCAAACCCTGTGGCTGTGCCTGAGGCAACAACATTGGAGTTGGCTCAGTCTTAACTAGCATTGGCCTCGGAAGCACTTGCTCCGATGCCACCACTAAGTTCGAAGTTGTCTCAAGAATTGGTACTTAAGGATATATTCTCTGTATTGATGGTGGGTGCATCTGCGCTTGGACCACCGAAGTAGTCACTGCATTAGCAGTACTTTGCACTACCCCTTGTACCTGTCCATTATCTGTCTGCACTGATCCCACTGTTCCCGTCACTTGAGCTGGAGCAGTCGGGACAGAACTAGTATTTGGACCCCCATCCTGCGCTGCATATGGCAGAGGTCGATCCCTCAATATATGTGTGATAACTTCCTCAACATCTGAATCTTCTTCGTCTACATGTCTTTTTCTTCTTTTTCTTCCCTGAACTCTTATCACTCTTGTCATCATCCTCTTTTTCATCTGACTCATCTTCCTCTGCAATAGCAGGAAACAATCTAACACCCTGTAACGTTGTCATTCTCCAATTCTTCTGTTCCCAATCCCATCCTGTGTCTGCCAAAGACTTCTCTACCTTCCTTACTCTTCTCTGGAACTTCATCTCTTGCTGCTGTCTGGCTACAAGCTCCCAAACCGCTAATGACTCAAACTGTGCTGGTCTCGGAAATGGCTTCGTCTCACATAATGTCATTCGCAACTCATCCAAAATTCTCAAATTAAATGTTCCATGCTCCGGAAACGCCAAAGCTCCCTGTTTCTCTGTCAATTTGCACCACTGCTTTAACTAAAGATATGGTGTGACACCTCACTCCTCCATCACAATACATGCCAGAGAATTTTCCAGTGGGGTCGGCTCCTAAACTGTCACCTTACTGTAAGAATCACCCTTCATGGCACTTCTGAATGCTTTGAAAAACTTCATTTTTGCTATTTTTTGAGTATTCGATTCAATAAGGAAATGACTTTTACTCCCAAGATTCCTTTCACCTGCTTGTTCAGCCAATTGCCTCTTACGGACAGCTGCCAAACCGCTCGCGACTCTCCTCACTAACCAACCTACCCCAGCGCGGCTCACTCTGACATCACACTCACATACTGCGAATGACAAAGTCTTGCAGCTTGTTCTCCCAAACTTCAACTCACACGAAACGAATGCAAAATTGTTGCGAGCACTAACCAAAAACCAATAACCAAAAACAAGCCTGCTGGTTTACTACAGGAAGGTACACAATCACTTCAGAGACCTTACGGATTTTCACTGATGACACTTTCGCTCATTCCTCTTTCTCAGTCTTTCACATTCGCAAGCAAAATTCGACCCGCAAAATTTCACTCTCAACTGCTCAATGGGTCCGTCCTGGTGCACATAGGACTCTCCAAATTTCAGTCGCAAATTTTCTCTTACTCACTTAACTCACACACCAACTTGTTGACCACACCCGATCAACTTACTAAACCAGACAGATTACAACATATAACCAAGTGTCTCCTACACTTATCAATATACTCCGGAGTCTTAGACCACGCAGGGTCCGTACATCACCAACAACCATTTGGAAAATGTTTGAGAACAAAGCGCCACACACATATGAATTTCGAGGACTTCCCTACTCTCATACTGCAGAGTACGCACACTCCTACTAAACCTCAACTGGAGTACGCAAACTCCCTACTTTACTTCTCATACGTCACAATTCACCTGCAATTTGCTTAAGCCCTTGCAAGTGCAACCTACCACTTTCATACTACCGCAAACATACCTATCTTTGCTAGCAGGATCCAGGATCTGGGAAAATCATTTCTGGGCTTAAGGGGACATCATCTTTGCTACAATTGCCATTTCAGAAAAACAAAATTCAAACATCATAAAAATGAACAACTAACCCTAACTTAAACAACCACCATGACCACTATTCACCACATAAGTAGTTCTCCAAGGAAACTAACCGTCAAGCCACTACCAAAAGTGCAAACGTGCCTAGTCCTTAATAAGTAAACTTACAAGGGGACACATATAGGCAGATGAACCTTTTGGATCGCATGGAGTATCCTAGTCATGTAATGAGTAGTGATGTCAGTAATCAATGTAATTAGTCAATAACCACTAAGAAAATCATTAGTCAATAGACAATTATAACCAACAATTTGTGAATAACCACAACTCAATAAAGCGTTTAACAAATTTTATTTCCCTATTAATTACAACTCTAATGCATTTGGTTAATTCAAACTTTCTTTAATCAGCTCAGAATTAGTTTATTAGTGACCACCAGTAACACAATCTAATCAAAACTTGAGAAAACATGTGATAAAAATCCTCAGCGTAAGCCAACAAAGATGAATATATCAACATCAATAGCAGAGTTCAGCAATTAGTTTGTCAATCATTTGTCACTGTCAACATCACCCAAAAAGAAACCTACCTAACCCAGATTAGCATCAGCATGTGGGATTTCATGCAAAAACAATTTAGAAAACATGAATTTGGATAAAAACATCTAGCTAGAAGAAAACTATAAAACAGCGCAGTTGGTACCTAGAAGAAAAGGCACAAAATTAATCAGTCACATTGTCATAGCTACCCATCCACGAAATGGATCAGCAACAAAGTCAGTCTTCGTCTTCAGGTGATCAATAGATCAGCAACGCATCAGGCTCTCAAGAGCCCAATGACAGAATCTTGAATCTCGTCTCTTGACGTCATCAGCATTCACCCTTCACATCTGAATTTTGCCCTCATATCTGAAGCTTTTGCCCCTTGTCGTGACTTTTTATTAAGAGTTTTTCAGTCCACCCCCTAATTCCTAATTGGTCAATCAGTCCTCCGTAGGTGAGGTTACCCAATACTTTTTATTCTACGTATCGATGAGTTCTAGTATTTCATCTTTCTCAGTTCATGGATTGGTCCACTGTATAATGTCTTCATCATTCGGCTCTCCAGGTATCGAAAATGTTGCATGTTCCTCTTCAGTAAGTGCCTCTATTGTTCAAGTCCTGGGAAAGTACATTTGGCCTACTCCACACATAATTGTTTCAAATTGGCTTCATCATCTTCTGTCCATCGGTACATTGCAGAAAATTCTAGATAAGCACACAGTTCATGGTCGGTTTATAGGCACTAGCAACTTCTACAGCGTACGTTTATTAATTCTGCTTCTGAATGAGGCCTGGCAAGTATGCAATGGCTTCGGCTAAGTTAATTCTACAAATTTAATGCAGAACATAGGTTATACATCTCGATATTACATATTACTACATTATTATTATACAGTTTCGATATTTCACACAATTTTAGTTAATTCAGTACAATTGTCGTGTAAATGGCTGCCATTCTCCGTGGGCACATTTTCAAACGTGCACATTATTTTCTCTACGATTAATTTCTCTACAAACTTTTCGCTAATCAAAATTCATAAACATTCATGAATAATTTCTAATTAGCATATCTGTGTCAACAGACACCATACCAGTTTAGAAAAATAAGCAATATTTATCTAAATCAAAAAAGACCAGAATGACAAAAATCCAACATACACAAGTTACAATATGAATTATCAAAAAGAATAAGAGTCTTACTCCTTAGAAAACAATGGAAGCCTTTAATTTGTACAAAGTACGTGGTTAGCATAAAAAATAAAGCCGCACGGGTGAGCATGAGTTGGAAAAGTCAGCGATGCGTCGATTCCTTGCTTGCAATGGAGGCTGTGTGTTGTTTATTCTCCAGTCGGGTCAGTGATGCGTCATTTTTCTCCCTGGAGAGAGAGCGATGCTTCAATTTCGGTATAGGGCACCTCGGATCTGCACAGAGTCGGGTTGACTTTGATGCCCAGGGACGATGCTTGGAAAATCCAGTCACACGGTGTTAGAAAACCACGCTGCGTGGGGTTTGCGTCGTTATCAGGAGCCGCAAGCGAGTTTTCAATGTCATTTCTCCAGCCATGATGTGGCTATCTCCCAGCCGCCATGCAGGTAGAGGGTCGATTTCAGCTGCAAAGCAGGCGTGCATTGTTTATCAACCGCGTTGCTAATGGTGCATCAAACATTTCCACGCACAGCATTCTGTGCATGGATTTTCATCTCTTGTTCTGCCAACTTCACCTTTCAAGGGCCCAGGGACTGGATAGGACACCTCTTCGCAGGGCAGGAGTCTCAGCAGAAAGTCCAAGTGCTGGCAGAGGAAGTCTTTGAGGGTCCTGAGACTATAAAACAGAAGGCAAGCTCAGTTTAAGCCCTTGGAGATTCTTCACAAGCAACCTCATCCTAATCCAGATTCAGACAATTTCTGAAAACATGGCTTATCATACAAGCTTGTGAGTGGTCTATTGAGCAGTAGATTTTGCTCCTGCACCTACAGCCAAGAAACCGGTTGGTGTATGTGAGCTCTGTAAATCATTTTAACCTAACAATTTTAACATAACAAGCATAATGAACCCCTCAAGTTTCTGAAGTCAGTACTCAGGAGAAAATGTATTCAGTACAATCCATGGGGCATAGATTATGGAAAAGATGCATACTACCTATCCTTGGCCAAGCATTGTTGTTGTAATTAAATCTCTGCACCTCTATTTCCTTTTCCTGCTTGGGGAGGAGAGGGATGTAGCAAATATATACATTTTGGGAACTTCCTCCTATAACATTTGGTGTTGCTTTAACCACACCCACCCTGTCAAAGTATTAAATATGTTGGTGGTTTAAATTACACCCCACAATCAATCACACACTCCTGGGAAGAGTGTTAGGAATAATAAAATAAAATTACGATCGGACCGCCGGGTGGCCCCCAATGCTGCCACACCCCCCCCGCGGCCATTTGGAGATCCCCGCTGGGCCGGCGGGCGGAAACCTAGTTTCCGCCCGGCGGCCCAGGGGGGATCTCGGCCGCAACATGGAAGCCAGCTCAAAATGGAGCCGGCGGTGTTGCGGCCGTGCGACGGGTGCAGTTGCACCCGTCGCGCTTTTCACTGTCTGCATAGCAGACAGTGAAAAGCTGCACGGAGCCCTGTCAGGGGGCCCCTGCACTGCCCATGCCAGTGGCATGGGCAGTGCAGGGGCCCCCAGGGGCCCCGCGACTCCCCATACCGCCATCCTTTTCCTGGCGGTTCAAACCGCCAGGAAAAGGCTGGCAGTCGGGGACTCGTAATCCCCTGGGCAGCGCTGCAAGCAGCGCTGCCCTGGAGAATTACTCCCGCCTGGACCACCATGGCGGTAAACCGCCGGTCCCGGCGGTGCGACTGCAGTGCTTTCGCCACAGTCGTAATACCCCTGGAAGCACCGCCAGCCTGTTGGCGGTGCTTCCGACAAAACAGCCCTGGCGGACTTGGACCGCCAGGGTTGTAATGAGGGCCTATGTGCCTTTGCTCCATAGTCTGATGATCTGACAGTGGATGGTAGACAGAAGGTTGTCACATCCTCCCTCCCACCGGGTACCTATGTATGACAAGACATGATTTCTAACATTAGTCAGTATGTCCACAGCAACATACATGATGTGGGTCAAAGATATCCTGTCACAAAGCATTTCTGACTGGATAGGCATGGCCCACAGCATACATCACAACTGCGAATAACACAAGGGTGACATGTGCTCCCCATGGTTTTCAACACATGTCCACAACATGGATATGGACCAAAATCAAAGATGCGCACCACAATTGTCCCTCGGAATGTGATGGTATATCCCAACCACCAAAATGACCATCAGCAGTGGTGGTCTGTGCCCCACTGTTAAATGCCCCCTGTGCCATGCAACATATTACAGTGGTGTTTAAGAATTAGGACCTACATGACAAGACACAATAAGGATGTTTGTGAGGACAAAAAGCTTTTTTACATTTGTGAAGCAGTTTATAAAGCCCAATACAGCATTCCAGTCCACCAAAATGGCGGCTGCCTTACCTACTCCACTTGACAGTATGAATCGTCTGTGACTGCCGGCGGAAGTCATCATGGCTGTAGGTGGTTGTAACCATGGCAGACACAGCCGTAGGCTAACGTTGTTGCCAGTGGCAGTTGCGAGCCAATGGCTGTGTCCGTCGGCAGTGATGACCACATACATGGCAGACATAAACAGCATGTTCTGCAGATTCACTCACTTGACTCCTGACACTGTTGCCTACAACACCTCCACGACCTGAGCTACTGTGTGCCACCTCTGGAAGCAACTATGCCACATCCAGAAGGAGATAGGGCCCCTTTCCTTCTCTTCAGAGGAGCTGGAGAGGCTTGTGACTGAGGTCCTACCCCTGTTTGGACAGCTCTGCGGCTCACCAAAGGAGTAGGTAAGTATCTCATGTGCACATTTTTCTCTGTACTTGACCATCCTTTCCCTCCTCACAGGCTAGAATGTGCCCATGTGTGTCAATTAGACGTCTTGTATGCCTGTTGTTGCCGTATGTGTGGCATCAATTGAATGGACAATGTGCAGGTATTGATGGCCAGTGCGTATGTTACGTTCAGTCACAATGTGTTGCATGAGGTTTTTGGGGTCCAAGATTCTCCTTGTGTTCGATACACATAAAGAGATAAGGTGACATTTCTGCCACTCACTGACATCTCTTTCCTCATGATTGTTGTAAATATAAGACAACTTGTACATGCATGACTGCATGAGCTACGTATGCATGTTGTATGAGTCATTTGAGAGTCATGTGAGCAATTTGTATATTGCCACAGATCTTTCAACCCACATATGGCCTTGCAAACTGATGTGTGGAATCCATATCCATACTCACTCTGCCCTTCAGGTTTCCACACACACCACATGCCAAATTGTTGTTGGCCATATGAAGTATGGTTATGCATGGAAGTGATGGGAACGGAGTGTCATGTCAGATCTGTCTGCTCAGCCTGCAGAGACCAGGGACTGTCAAATGTATCTCCCAGTGTGGGACCTAGTCTAGGCTGTGGGGAAGTCACTGTGGCTATGCAACTGTGGCACTGTGCCCACTCCCTGTACCCCAGCAGATCCTAGCATGTGGCCAGTATGATGCTCTAGTGGCAAAACCTGCACTGTATTCCTCATTCCTTTAGATTATATTAGATTAGTAATGGGTACAGTGGTAAAGCATTAATCTAGTCCATATGTGCATTTAGCATCATTGTCAATGTGTGTCTTAAACTCATGAAATGTCCATCACTCTCACAGCTCTGTTGTCACCATCACACAGGTCATATTTGTCCTTTACAGGTGTATTGCATAAATGACAGTCCCTCAGTGCATACAGTGTGTTGATTCCTGGGAGGCCATAATATGTGACCAAGTAGCTGTACAGTGCATGCCTTTGTTTGTTGGCTGCCATCTCTGTAGGATAGACACATATGTCCAAAAGAGTGTTCTGTGGTACAGGTACATACCACAAAACCCGACCCCCGGAAGTGGCATGACTCTGCATTTGCTCTTCCCCACAGACAAGGAAACCACTTTCTGTACTCACCAAGCCAGCCCCTTGACTATTACTGATGTGTAATGTTGAAGTTTGTACTCTGGCAGTTGCATGTATGGACTGTATCCTGTGAGTCATTCTCAGAGTGTGAATGCATTGGTCTATTCATGACTAAGGAATTTACCCTTCAAAATACACATAGGTGTGTAGTGTTTCATTGTGGATCACATCATAATATAGGTTGCTACAGCATGGGCTACCTGATGTCATTAAGCTTGCTTAGTCATTGTGGGCCATGAGCAGGTTAGTGGGTTAGTCTGCAGATATAAATACACATGTCTGTAGTCAGGTTCCTGTACTAATTGGCTTGTGTTATTCACACTTGGGGAGTATTAACAAATAGAAAAGTCCTGGCTTGCTGTTACTGACATATATGTGACTCAACCATTTGAGAAAAAACTCATGATTGTAATCTCTTGATTTGCCTTTTGCATCCATGAAGGTCAAAGCCCATCAGAAAAAGGAAGTACGGAGAGCCATCGCCAACAAAGGTGCGGACCCTGGGGGTCCACAGCTGGTGCAGCACCCACTGTCGGAAGAGGTGGGAGGACATAAGACGCTGGGAAGATTGCAGAGGTCCAGCTGGAGATGTCCTCCCAACATGGGTGGGTTGCCCGTCGAACCATGAACCCTCTAATGGCCCGCATTCTGGCAGTAGCCTACCCTTGATTGGCATTTGAGGGCATCACACACAGCAGCCACAAGGGGGTGAGTACAGGGCATATTCCTGCCTGCCACATGGCCAAGTGAATGAGTAAGATTTTGAAAGCCCCCCGATGATTAGGGGGAGCCATGTGTAACACAGTGGATGAGTGATTGTTGTGTAGACATGTCATGTGGTGCATACTGATGTGCCTTGCCTATTGGCCCAGGGACCTAGGACACAACTGTGTATGTACAATCCGCAAACATCTTGCTCTCCAGGGACAACATATGGCAGTGTGCAATGATAAATCAAGTACTGTTTGTTGTAGTGGTTGTAAATTATATGCAACAGACCACTACAAGTCAGTGCTACAGGCCAAGGTAAGGAAGTGATGGAGCACTGTCCTCAGCCATATGTCTGGATGAATTAGTATTTTGGCATCTGCCACCCAGAGGCTAGTTGTCTTCAGTGCATGGTGGATGATGTAATTTAATACCACCTGTAATGTGAAGATGGCCATCATACATGTGACAGAGCATACATTGTTCTTTCGGTGCAGCTACAGATCAATACTTTCCCTTGGTAAGTAGGGAATGTAATGATCTATGTGTCATCACTGTTGCCAACACTGCTTGTGCCTAAATGTCAGCATGTCTTCTTTTTTCTTTAGCAAAATATGAGTAAGCTGCTATTTCATGCATGGTCTACCTGTGCTGATGGGATGATGCCTGTGTTCCCTCACATATATGTGCATGGGAACCTGTGTAATGAATAACACATTTACAATAGGGGTACATTTCGTGTTGTGCCACATACAGGAGTGTCTCGGATCTGTGGAAATGCAGTTGCCATTGGCCTAGTATTGTATGACAACAGGTAACTGAGGTATGCTCCACGAGGCAAAGCATCGAGGGTGATGGGGTCTCTTACTTACTGTGATTGCTCAACTTCATCTATGCAATTGTAGTTGTCTGCGATCCTGGTTTTCCTGTGTGCAACTGTTGACAGTTCAGTTGGCATGTATGCATATGGTATGGCACATGTATGGGCCACTTAGGTGGAGTTTGTTGCTGAGGCCTACTTGACATCATGGTAATGTTTGCTAATCAGAGCTGTCGTTCAAATGTGATCATGGAAATGTGATGACCATATTTCTCTTTGTATTTGCAGCATTAGCCCAGGGAAGCAAAGGAAACTGGGCACAGCCGAGTGGGGATGTATCTGGGTACGGGACCCCAGGCCAAGACACCACAGACACCAAGGAACCCAGTGGCCCAGAGAGTGAGGGGAGTGCCATGGGGGAGACTGGAGCAACATCCTCTTCATCATCGGATTCTTGCTCCAGTGACCACTCCCTAGTGGTGGCAGTCCCATAGGGGCGTATCCCTGTACAATCTTTGCCCACCACTGCCAGTTCTATCACCACTCTCCCTGTTGCTCCCCACCCAGTTGACCGTGCCCGCTCACCCAAGAGGGTGGGCATCTCCTTTGCCGCAGGCATCTCCACCCCAGACCCTTTTACCCCCGCTTCCCTCAGTGAGGAGGCTATTGACCTCCTGAGAAGTAGATCTGTGGGTCAGAGAGACATTGTGAATGCCATCCAGGGATTTGCAACCCAACTGCAGCAGACCAATGCATTCCTACAGAGATCCTTTCAGGCTGTGGCCTCCACAATGACAGCAGCCAGTCACCCTCACCTTCTGTTCCTCCATCTTCGTCTTCCCATTCCAAATCCCCCAATCCCCTACCTACCCCAAGAAAACAGACCGATTTGCATGCAGCCACCTCAACACACAAGAGGTGCACACAGACACAAGCACCACAAAACACACTGACATGTAAGCAAAAAACAGACACCCACACACACAGCATCAGTCACCACTTCCACAGACACCCCCAACGTACCACACACATTGAGCATACCTACAGGCACCACCACAACAGTCAGTGACACCCCCACCACATCCAGCAAACCCACAGACACAACCCCAACAGACACACAGACATCCACATCCACCATACCTGCAAATACCACCCCAATAGACACACAGACATCCACCACATCCAGCATACCAACAGACACCACCCCAACAGACACACACATCCACCACTCCCACATCACCCAGCACCTTCATCTCCCAGTCCTCAGGCCATGCAAATGCCCACACTCACACAAGCAACAGACACCACCCACACACAAGCATACCTCCCACATGCACACTCCCAAAACATCCACACTGAAACAGCAGACAACCACTCCTCGACCTCCAAAACCGCTCCCCCTTCAGATGACCTTCTCTATGTTCCTAATTTTGATTTTTTTTGTTTGAGCTTGCCGTTTCCCCTGTTGCCTCCACCCGTCCCAAACCCAAGAGGCCCGACCCCCTTCCCAGCCCATCCCTTCCACCTCCAAGTCCTCTCCTGTCACACCTGCCTCTGCTTCCAGCACCCATACTCCTTCCCCCAGAAGAAGCCCACCCCTCCTAAGAAGCAGTCTACCCCTCCCAAACCCAGACCCAACCATCCCAAATCCTAACCACTCCAAAAGTGATTCCTGAGGTGCCTGCCTTTCCACTTGATGCCCATTCCTGTGGAGTTTACCTGGCAGCTTGGAGTCAAGTAACAGCACATTGATGTGCTTATACATTTCTATATGGATTGGCTAATGGCCTTAGACTTTTAAAGTTTGGTTCCTAATAAATCTAAACAGTTGTTTTGTTGGGTACACATTTGTCCTGAAATTCCTTTTCTACCTTTATGTTGTTCCTCAGTAACTTGTGTTGTGTGTGTTTCAGCCTGCTTACTGATCCATTTTCTGTTGTTTGCAGTATTTGACTTTGTGTGCTGTGCTGGTGTCACCCACGACAAGGGTAGATGTTGGCTGTATGGATATGTTGGTGTGTGAACGACAAGGGTAGATGTTGGCTGTTTGGATGTGTTGGTGTATAGGCAATGGTTGTGGCATAGCAGTGTGTACTGTTTGGTATGGTAACAATTTCATCCTATGTTGTCCAATGTGAGCAGTATGGTGTTAGACTTGTCCCCTGATATGGATCATAGATTCATCTAATGTGAGACAGCTTGAGTTTTGTTTGTGCAAACATGGAGGGTATTCAATTGTGCTACCTTCGTTTGCATTTGACGGTGCATGTGTCCATTTAGCTGTGTGTATCTTGCAGCTGCTGCATGTTGGTGTATGTCCCATGCAGTTGGAGCTGTATGTGCTTTGTTGACTTGCACTTTTACTTTGTGCAGAAAGGCATGTAATTTGGTTCTAGTATTGTCTGCCACTGAGAGTCATGTAAGGCCCGTTCCTGTGCAACTGTAGTTTAAGGGACACGTGCAAAGTGATATGTGTCCTGTTGCAGCCTCCTCCCATGAATGCTCCTGATGCCCCAATCCCTATTGTGCAGGGATTGTTTGCATAGTGAGCTTTGTATATTTGTCTCTCTGTCTATTGTGCATCCCATTGTCCTTCTATTGCATTGCAACATGGGTGATGTGTGTGTCCATTGCAGGGCTGTTTAGTGGCAGTGGTGTTTGTGTTCCATGCCACATCCATACATATATGTGTTGAATGTGACAACAGTCTATGGCATGTGTGCAGTGGTAGAGTATAAGTTTTATTTGTAGATGTGATGTTGCTGTGTTGTTGGTGTTGTGTGAGACAATGTTGTGTACACTTCACTATCCCTGTGTCTGAGTTGAGGAGACTTGTGTTTTTGTGTAGTTTGCGGTGCAGTGTGAGTGACCTGCCCAAAGAGGGTGTATTGTGACTGTGAATGTGTCCTTATTTGTGTTTGATTTTGACCCGGGACAGAAAGACAAGTGTATTTGGTGCCCATAGTGTGACCTCCAAATCATGTGGGCAACTGTACACCGATCTGTTGTAGAGTATAGTGACACAGGTAGGTGTGTGTACTTACGGTTAGTTGCATCCATGATGGCGTGGATTTTGCGCACCTTCGATGATCAGCAGCAGTGGCAGGACATGTGTGATGGGCTCCATGGCGGCACTAAATGTGTAAGGCTGCCTGCAAGTGAGTGTCTCCCTTTATACTCCCCATTTCCACCTGCTGAGACATGGTGGTTGTTCTCACACGGTCACATTTGTGGTGTGCAACCTCATAATGTGTCCAACAGCATCACAGGCTTCACTGGCCTATTTGTGCTGCCTCATGACCTCTGTGGCCTGTGCTGCCTGGCAGGGCCAGCGTAACTGCAGGGGTCTTTGCTCTATAGCCCCATATGACTCACAATACAGCTGTCGGAATGCCAACCTGATGGACTGTCAACGCCGCCATGGCGGTCAATGGATTGCCAAACTCATAAAAAGGGGCTAATTGTGTTCTTTCAAAATCTGAATTTAATCTACAAGGAACAAGGTAAAATCCTGCCACGGCTCACTCAACCCTTTATCCATTCAAGGTTGATAAAATGACCACCACTGAATTGGGTAACTTTAAGAGGTGCTATTAACAGATCAATGAGAGTGCAAAACAGCAGTAGCAATATATCAAAAACAAGATTTATTTTACTGTATTCAGAAGGTTCAGCATACCCACACAGACTTGATCTAAATAAAGAACTAGGCACCCACAAGTTTTCAAATTGTTCATCTTGAACTATTTTAAAATCAGTAGAGTACTTGATTAGTTGTCTTTCTCACTCTTTAATATAAATCTTCATGCACTCCCCTCCAGCTTACAACACATTGAAACAAGTTACCTCTCTCACTACAATTTTGCTCTCAGGGGGCTCCTTGCCCCTTGTGAATGTCATGCATTTGAGAAAAGTACACGCTTGCATAGCGAGTTGGTGCACAAATCATTGGCTGCAGTGCACAAAGCACCTTCATTGCCAAACTCAGAGAAATAAAATTGGAGGGAACATTGGTCATCACCTAACTCCTATGCACTTTGCTGTTGTAGTTTCTTGAGCATCTCGCCTCTGTCCCCTATTGAGGAATAGAGAGTGCTTCTTAGTGTTGCATCCACAACTCTGAACTCCTTTTTCTGACCTGTAGCTTTCAAGCAGGCAAGTTAGCAGCACTTTATGCAAGGTCAGACTGGCCCAAAGTGGCCCAGATTCTTCAGAGGTAGTTTTGAACTTGTAGAGACACCATGTACAGGTGTTTTGCAAGGTCTGGGAGATGTCATGCATTTGTGCTTGCTGCTGGCAGTATTTGTGTTAATATCAGGGGCTTCTACAGTAAAAATAGGCCCATCATACTATAAAACAGGGCCACAAACAAACAAAAAATGACCCACACACTGACAGTCAGACAGGCCCTTGTCAGATTGTTCCATAGGCCAAACCGGCCTTGAGTGCATGACTGCAGAGCTGGCTGCTATGAAGAAAGGGGCAGCGTTCAGTCACACACACTTAAATCACAAAACAGAAGCAGTTTCATGCATGTCTAGGTCCAAAAGACAGAATATTTCCAGTTTATGTGTCAAAGCTTATGCAGCTGGGCAGTTGCTCACTACTAATCAGAGTCAGTATAGTTCAAAATCTAGCCAACAAGGTGGATCACAATTTTCCTATTCAGGGTAGAACATGGGAAGGCCCTCTCCTAGACTGCAACACTGGCACACCCGCCTATGTATAGAAGCCCTACATCTTCCATGGATGGGATAGAAAGGCAACTACATACAGAACTCTAGGCAGAACCCACATAATACCCCCAGAACTGCAACACAGAAGACACCTTCCAATCAGTCGTCTTGAAACCAATTTCTAGATTAAGCAACTGCAAATAATAGGAGAGAAAGCATGTTTAGGTAAGGCAGAGAAAAAGGCGGGGGATCTTTTGAATTTCAGTTATGTGCAGAGAGGTATGCAAAAGAGGACAGTGCTCATGCACTCATTATAAGACACTTAAATACAGGGGTCTTAAAGATCTCCCGGGCCCTGTGGAACCAGGAGTCTGCTCTGTTGTTTCCCTAGTGCTTCACAATATGCGCATCATTGTAGCCTGGAACCATACATCTCTGTCGCTGGCTGTACGCATTTGGATCAGAAACGCGTGTGAACCAAAGCCTTCAAAAAGACAAATGCAGAGTTCCAGAGAAAAGTATCTGCAAAGGTCTGCAAAGAACAAACTCCCAGCATTCTTGCAAATCTTCATCTGTGCATGAGCTTCTAAATCTTTTGCAGCATTTTCCACTGTGAGCTCCCAAGAGCCATATGTGTGGCTTTGGAATTATGTTGCACCTCAGTCTGTCTGTCGACCTGACCAGGCTTCCAGCTCCCTGAAGTTGATAAAGCCTTGAGATACGTCATGCTGGTACTGTTTGTGATATGGAAAATACATTATGTGCAATGGTAATTTCTTTTTATTAAAAATAAACCCCAAACCCTGTCTGAAAAGTTTCATACAGCCACTGAGTCGTTTTTTAATCACTTTTCCTTTTTCCTTGAGACATACTCTGACTTCTATGAGATGTTCATTGGAAGTAATTGCAGACCATGTTCTTTGTTTTCCATCTATCATTTTCCTTTGAACATTTGTGATTGTTATTCAATGCATTTTTCCTTTTGTGAACTTATTTTGGACCATATCTTCGTCAGTCGTTTTACTGCATTATTTGAGTGCTGATCCTTGCACACAAACACTCCTTCAGAACAAGGCTTGAGTGTGGGCCACACTACTAGCAGGTGAGATAAGAATGCTTTCAAGAAACTTTGAGCCAGATTTACAAGGCCCTAGAGCTTCCTTGCTCCACATTATCATAATTTTTTGCCTCAGAGCCGTTAATCAGTGGATGACCTGGAGCCATCTCAAACTAAATACCTCCAAAACAGAAATACTCATATGTGGTGACTGGAAAAGATATGACCCTCTGTGCGTCTGGCCTGACGATCTCGAACCACCTCCTCAATTATCCAAGGAAGTTAAAAACCTTGGAATCACCATGGATTCCAAGTTAACTATGAATGCCCAAGTGGACAAATTAGCACAAACAAGCTTCATCACCTTGAATACTTTACGACGCATCTTCCCCACCTCGGATTTCCACGCAAGGTGCAAGCTACTATCTTGCTTGTACTATCCAAACTGGATTATGCACTGGATTATGCCAATGGCCTCTACCATGGATCATCTCTATCTATTATGAAAAAACGACAACGTATTCAGAACTCCGCAGCCAGGCTATTATTACATGTAAAGCCGCAAGCCCACATCTCCCCTGCTTTAAGCGCACTATACTGGTGATAGCGCGTCCAGTCTTTATAAATTACTTATACTTGGACACGCCGGAGGTCGGTGACCCTTTTAACCGAGTTGGGTTCTCCCCATCCAAGAGTAGTCGGATTACTTGAATCAATAATCAATAACCATTTATAATCAATAACCAATGCTCAATTAATAGATCAAACAACACATTAGTAATCAATAACAATCAGTATTTTGACACACCATGACCTTTCAGCCATGAATAACCACACCAGTTTATCAAAAGTTAATGAATTTATTTCCCTATATTAACAAAGCTAGCACAATATAGATGAGTCTCAAAATCAAATGATATACGTATACGAACATTACTAGCTGTCCATAACGGCGGAAGAAACGCAATCTACGCAAGATCTGGATTATAATGCACTCGGTTATAGCAATACAAATCACTAATGTAAGTAACTGAATTTCACTAATTGCATACATCGGTCAGCATAACAAGGTTTCAATTTAGCATGGTGCATCAAATGAATACCTCAACTAACCTCTAATTAGCATTGGCATGTGGGGCTTCATGCAAAAACGAATTTAGCTACCATGAATTTAGAAAACTTCTAGCTTGGGCCCTATCAAAATAAGCAGTTGGTATCTAAGAAGGAAAACACAATGCATAATACAATTATCCTTTCATATTTACCAAATACAATCAGCATTCAAGGAAAATCTTCGTCCTTCAGGCACCGGTTCGATCAGCATAGGGCAGATTTCAAAGGGGGCAGAGTTAAGGCAAGTTTCCCTTGCCGGCAACAAGGAAAATGGGGCAAAAGTTACTGCATGAGCAATTCGGGGCAAAATTAAAGTTAAAGTCTCTAGGGTGAGAATTCTTAAAGTCTCTTTCTCTGCGACAGAGAAAATACATCAAAGGGTTCGTTCCAAAATGGCGTCTTGAATCGGGCTTCAAAATGGCATCGTAGAAAATGGCTGACTTCTCTTTGTCCAGTGGGTTTAAGTAAGAAACATTCCAAATTCTTCAGGGTCTTCCATTGGAGGGTTCATGGGGTGTCGTCCCTTTAACCAATGAATAGTGTCTTTCTCTTAGTACTCATTTATGCATAAGGTGTCCTTGGGGCCTTGGAACACAAGTTGCAACAAAGTTTGCCAATTAATTTTATCACAGTGTCTTTATTGTCTGCACCTGCAGAAGCTGACCTTGATTCAAAGGGGATGAATCTAGCCTAGCACAAAACCTTGAGATAAGTGTATTAGTCATTTCTACTGGAAAAATACAACCTAAAAGTATAAGAATATGTCTTTGTTAATACAAGTGAAAACGACGCAGTTAAATTTGAGACCAGGCAACTAGGCCAAAGCCTCTGCTAAATTTAAGCTAAGCATAAAACAGTTTCAACAAGAAAATCATAGAATACATTTGCAATTATGACGGATTACTACATTTTCAATCCTTCATGATTAATTAAGCTCGTTTATAATACTGGCGAACTACCTTGTGGGCACATTTTCCCACGTAAATTATTTTTCTTTACTAAAATCACACTACCTTACACGATTTTGATTACATGATATATGAATATTTGTTAGTCTTTCTTTTTCTGCTTCTTCAATCCCTCCTCTGATGACTAATTATGTCATCACATCAAATCTTCCATCACAAATTTTATTTCATTAAAATTCTGTTTTAGTAATTTGGGACTTCAATCAATTCCCTCTTCCTTTTTGTTCCTCTTTGCTTTTTCTCTGTATGTTTCCACCATTTTATTTTGTTCTTTCTCTTCTCTTCTCCTCTTGCTTCTCAATTTCAATATTTTAATAGCTTTCCATATTCCCCAAATACCTAATAAGCAGATTAATATTATTACTATTCCTTTTACTATTTTCAATAATAGTCCGTTCCAAATGTTGCTGAGCCAATTTCCCACGGAAGGAAATGCATTTCCAACATTTTCCCATACTCCTGGTTCCTTCAACTCTTTCAAATCTGCACTCTCGTTAGTTAAATTTGTAAGCAATTTCCTAATTTGTCCGCTGTTGTCCGGAATATAAGAACAACAGTGACGTGCACTAATCATTTTGCAAACGCCTCCATTCTTTGCTAAAAGAATGTCTAAAGCAAGCCGATTTTGATGAGTCATAGCTCTTTCTGCAGCAAGCTCAGCATCAATCAGGTTCATGGCTCCTGAGAATTTTGTCAGCATGTTATCCACAGTAGTAGACAACTTTCGTATTTTGATTGAATTCAATATAACTCCCACTGAAGGAATCATCGCTCCAAATATATCTCCTACCACACCAGAAGCTGTCTCCCTTTTCTGAATGCGATGTAATTCAGACAGCTTTGGAAATTTCTTTAAGTCTTCCAGTTGATAAATCTTTGGAAATACTATTCCCAAATAACATATCCCATACCATCCTTTAGGAAGACGAAAATAGGCATTAAGTCCACAAATATAATATACCCCTGGAATAGCTGGGTCTAGGCCATTTAACATGATGTCCATTTAGCCTGAAACAAAAACACGTGTTTACATTCACTCGTTCCTACAAAGACTGTGTCATAATATGACTTAGGTCTATATACACAAAGTTTCCCTATATGTAACGCATCTAAAGCTAGTTTCCCTTGTGTTTTTATTGCTGCAAAAGCATAGTTATCTTCAGACGTCCTTTTGTGTAATTCCTTTTCTAATTTCTGCTTTACCAATTTCCTTCTTCCTTCAGTGTGATCTAAAAAGCTTTTCTCTACAGGTGAAAGCAAGCATGTAAGGTTGTCTCTACGAGCATAGACTGTAATAAAAGGCAATATTGGTTCAAAGAAAGCTTTAACTAATTTTATATAATAATCTCTTGCTGTTTTACTTAAGTGTTCAATTACGGGGACAAATGAAAATACGACGTCCTGATTGGAATAGAAGTATTGAATATACTCCTGGTTATAGAATCTGGTTAGTAACAAACTGCATGTTATTCCATACGTAGGAGGCATGCTATGATATGTCACTCCTTCTATTACTGAGGTAGGTATTTGTGTACACACATAACAATCTTTCGCATCCATTGTCTCAACATACTCATTCAGCAAGCGATAGAAGACGTTTGAAGATAATTCTTTCTTGTCGTGTAAATATTTCTCGTCTTGTTCGAGTTTCTGCAAAGGAGTTAATTCAGTAGTAGGATTAGAAGTAGAAGCATCCTTCACGTCTCTTTCATTCCTTCCATTCATTCCAAGAACTATTGCTATAATTATTAGTACACATGCAGTTATCAGAGCTATACACATGTATTTACAACATTTCATTTTGTGTCCTTTTGTAGTTTAGCCTGTCATGATCTATATAGAATCAGAAAGTTGAAGACACTTTATCAAATCAAATTTGCAGATATATATATAAAGCTGAACGAGTTCAATGTTCACACGGTTTTCTTTAGCAGCTTAGTCTCTTATCGGTTTTGCAGCTTTTGTCTCAAAATTGGTTTCAACGTCAATGAAGTTATCAATGTCTTATCCGGTTCAAAAGTCAATCAGGTTGTCAATGTCTTATTCGGTAATGTTCACGAAATTTTCATTTCTCAAGTACCAAAGTGTCGTTCTGCTTCTTCGTTTTCAAGACTGAGAGATAGAAATTAGTCTGACCAATCGTTAGTGGCTGTGTATGCCCACTCTGGACCGGAATATCTTCTGCTCGGTATTCTTTTCCTTTTCAATTTTGCATCACCTTTTGATTCTCTCTCTCTGATGTCTTGTTCTTTGGCTGTGCCCTTTCCTTCGCTTGGTGTTGTTATTACGATAGACACTTCTTTTCTTTTCTCCTTCAATTTTGGCCCTTTATTTTCTTTTAATACTTCTTCAGTCTTTGATTTGACTGGCGATATGCTTTGTCTTCGTTTCGCGCTATTTTCACCGGACGGACCTGCAACCGGTTCTGGAAGAATTTGGACACTTTCCCTCTGCTCTGTCTTGTCTCCTTCCGCTAGGAGGTCAATCAGGTTTTCTCCTTCTTTCTCTGTATCGTCTGTTTCTGGGAAAGCCCTCCTCTTATTAGGCTCTCCTGCTTCTTCACCTGAGATAGGATCTCCGTCACCTTCAGGATCTTTGTCACTTCCTGAGGCTTCTTCTCTGTTGTCCTCAAAAGGATCGACTGCGTCTTCCTCAGAAAATATTTCTTCTGTCTCGATTTCTGCTTGTTCACTTTCAGGCTCTCTTTGTTCTGTCTCAGTGCCTGGTACTTTCCTGTCAGCTGCTGGTAACCTCAGCGCTTCAACTTCCTCTTCTGTGGGGCACGTCACCCTTTTCGTGTGACTGGCGTGAATCCAGTTGGGAACTCCCGCACACTTCACAGCGGTGGTAGTTGTCAGAATCACTTGGAAAGGTCCTTTGCAACGGGGTTCCAGACACGACTTACTCACGTGCTTCTTTATCACGACCCAGTCACCCGCTTTCAGGGCGTGTCCTGGACCTTGGATCGGTGGCAAGGTGGTTGCCTCCACCTGGTGAAAATAAGAGCGGACCACATCAGCTAGACCTTTGCAGTAGTCCAACACCATATCATCTGTAATATTTACAAGAGCATTCGCAGGAACTGCTGGAAGTCTCATGGCTCTGCCCATGAGGATTTCATGCGGCGATAGTCCAGTTTTTCTATCAGGTGTGTTTCTCATTGACATTAACACCAAAGGCAATGCGTCAGGCCATTTCAAGTTTGTGGATGCGCATATTTTCGCCTTCCTCGATTTCAATGTGCTATTCATTTGCTCCACTAGTCCTGATGCTTCAGGGCGGTAGCTACAAGGCAACTTTTGCTCAATGTTCAACGCTGCACACAGTAATTTGATTACTTCGTTATTGAAGTGACTTCCCCTATCTGATTCTAAAGAGATCGGGAATCCGAAACGTGGTATTAGTTCTCTCAAGAGTAATTTTGCAACTGTGAGACTGTCATTTCTGCGCGTAGGGTATGCTTCAATCCAGTGACTAAAAATGCACACAATCACCAACACATATTTCAAGCCTCCATGCATAGGCATCTCAATGAAATCCATTTGCATCCTGCTGAATGGCCCACCTGCTCTTCCAATGTGGCTCAAATTTACTACTGTTCCCTTCCCTGCGTTGATTTGTTTGGCAAATGACGCAACAATGGCAAACTGCTTCAGCAATTTGACGGAATCTGGGATTAAACCAATCAATTTTGAATAGTCTAATCATGGCATCCCTTCCAAGGTGGGCTTGTCCATGATACAACCTGGCCAATTGCGTTAAAAGGCTGTCTGGTAGAACCAATCTCCCTTCACTTGAAACCCACAAATCATCTGGTTTCGTTACGCATTGTAATTTGCTCCATGAGAGTTTTTCATCCTTGCTAACATTATTTTGCAGGAACTTCAATTGTGTCTACAACCTTTAGAGCAAAAGCTTCACTTGGTTCAAGTTCTGGCTCATTTATCAAGTTCCATTCGTCTCTGAGCAATATACAGTTCAAAGCGCAAAACCTTGCGACTTTATCTGCATATCCATTTCCCAAAGAAACAAAGTCTTGTGATTTCAAGTGTGCACTGCATTTTACCACTGCTACTTCTCCTGGTAACTGGATGGCATGTAACAATTCTCTTATTCTTTCACCATTTTTCACTGGTGATCCTGAAGAGGTCATGAAACCTCTCTGCGACCATAATTGTCCAAAATCATGCACTATTCCAAATCCGTACTGACTGTCAGTGTAAATGGTGACTTTCATTAATGCGGAAAGTTGGCAAGCTCTAGTAAGGGCTACTAGTTCCGCTACCTGTGCGGAGTAAACTCCCTGTAGCCAAGATGCTTCCAGAACACCGGTTATCGTACATACAACATATCCTGCATTCAATATTCCTAGTGCATCTCTTAAACATGAACCATCAACAAAAATAATTTTAACATTTTCTTCCAATTGGGTGTCTTTGATATCAGGTCTTGGTTTTGTACAAAATTCAGTCACCTGAAGACAGTCGTGCTCGATGTCTTCAGCGTTCTCAATTTCGACACTTTCACTGGGGAACAAAGTTGCTGGATTCAACGTAGTGCATCTTTTCAGCTGCACATTGGGCGATCCCAAAATTATTGTCTCGTACCTTGTAAGCCTAGCACCGGTTATGTGCTGTGTTCGGGAACGTGTCAAAAGTATTTCGACTGAGTGAGGGACCATAACTGTTAAAGGATGTCCCATCACTATTCCTTCACTCGGATTTAGGCTTATACCAAATGCTGCTACAGCACGCAAACATCCCGGTAAGGCTGCTGCGACTGGATCCAAAGTAGCTGAAAAATATGCTACTGGTCTGTTTACACCACCATGGGCTTGAGTCAAGACAGACAAGGAACATGCATCACATTCATGACAAAACAATGTGAATGGCTTTGTGTAATCAGGCATACCTAAAGCTGGAGCTCTGCACATGCATTCCTTTAATTCAATAAAAGCATCCATTTCATCTCTTTTCAACGCTATTTCATCCGGTGCATCTTTCTGGGTCAGTTTCAATAAAGGTTTGGCTAGAGCCGAGAAATTGGGAATCCATTGGCGACAGTAGCTCACCATTCCCAAAAACTTTCTCACATCTCTCCTCGTTTTGGGTGGACTCATTTGAAGTACACTTGTTATTCTTTCTTTCATGATTCTTCTCGACCCTTTCTCTATTTGGTGACCCAAATATTTCACTTTCTTCTGGCAGAACTGTAATTTTGAAGGAGACACTTGTGTCCATTCCTTCCCAAATGGTTCAATAGGGCAATAGTCATTTTCTGTCTTGGATGCGATCAGTAAATCGTCAATATACTGTACTAAGGTTGATTCAAATGGTAGTTCCAATGATTCCAAATCTTTCTTTAGAATCTGATTGAAAATAGATGGTGACTCCGAAAATCCCTGAGGAATTCGACACCAACTGTAGACTCTGTCCAGGAATTTGAAGCAAAAGAGAAATTGGCTGTCCTCATGAAGAGGCACAGAAAAGAATGCTTGTGACAAGTCGATGACTGAGAACCACTCTGCATCACAGGGAATTTGAAACATTATCACAGCTGGATATGGTACTACGGGACAACATTTGACTATTATGTCATTTATTTTTCTCAAATCTTGAACAATTCGGACCTTTCCACTCGGTTTTATTAGCCCCATGATTGGTGAATTACATGGACTACTTAGTACTTCTCTCAGTAATCCCTGTTTTACAAACTCATCAATGAGTTGGACGACTTTCATGAGAGTGTCTTGTGACATATGGTATTGTGGCGTGTGAGGAAAATTTACATTAGGTTTTACAGTCACTTTCACTGGTTCTGCTCCTTTAACCAATCCTACTTCTTTCCCTGTCATATCCCACACTTCTTTTTCAACTGTTTCCTGTAACTCAGCAGGAATATCTGCTTCAGTGAGCATTGGATAAAGAGTAATCAGGGGATATTCTTCATCGACAGCTTCCACTTCGTCTCCTCCTAAACTGTCCTCTTCTTCCTCATCACTGTTTGTCTGAATTTTAATTCCATCATTTGAGCACATAATCGAGCATCCCAATTTGCACAATAAATCTCTCCCTAATAGAGATATCGGACTTGAGTCACACACCACAAATTTATGTGACCTTTGAAAGTTACCAATTCTGACTTGCACTGGATCTGTGATTGGGTTTGTCAGATACCTATTTGCTACTCCCACTACTTGAACTGTTCTTCCAGAAAGTGGCAAATTTGGTACTTCGATACTTCTGACTGTAGAGCGTGTAGCTCCTGTGTCAACCAACAATGAAACGCTGTGGCCCATAACTCTTCCTTCCACATACGGTCCCTTTTTATCAACTTCCAAAGATGCTGCAAGCATACAATTTCCCTCCTCATCTGAACTTTCACTCTCCCATACATCGTTTATTCCATTCTCACTGTGTAACGGGAATTGGTGTACTGTGTCATTTTGATTCATTCCTTGACCTGAAACCGGTTGAGGAAGCATTACTTGTTGCTGATTCATTGGTGCTAAGGGTATTTGCATTTGCTAATTAGGTACCATGGAAAACTGCTGTTGCATTGGCTGCAACTGGGCCATTTGTACACGGGGCATTTGCACCTGCTTTGGTTGTATGGGTTGTAGACCCTGCTTCTGATTCACGTTATTTTGGGAATTTGGATTTGGACCTCTCAATTTCGGTCCTCTCATATTCTGGAATGTATTGACATCATTGTTTTGCTGACCTACACCTTCCTGCACCATCATTGGGCACTCCCGTTTCCAATGCCCGACGATTCCGCACGCGTGACATGGCATCACCTTCTTCATTGCCCATTATTCACAAAACCTCCTTGGCCTCTGCCTCTCATCTGTGGCTGAAACATAGCATTTCCCTGTTGTTGCTGCTGCGGCAACTGTTGTTGGAAACCTTGCAAACCTTGCAAACCTGTCTGAGCTGCTCTATTCTGCATCACCATCACTTTTTCCTTCAACCTTTTCTGTTTTGTCTCAGTCTCATCACTGCAGTATTTTCCATAGTTCAACACTTCATCAATCGATTTTGACTGCCAACAAATCAAATGCATTTTAATCATCTGGCTGATTTCAGGTCTCAATCCTTCCACAAATCTGAACACAAAATGGAGCATGTTCTTTGCCTCAATCATTTCCGTACCGCTGTAATTTTTAAACGCTTTCAAAATTCACTCATAATATGCATGTATCGACTCTTTAACTTCTTGTGCTGTTCTGTCAATTCTCTGCCAATCCACATTTTTTGACGCAACTTTTGTTTTTAAATGCTCAATCACCTTATGGTATAAACTCATTACCGTAGGCGATGGTGCACCTGTGTCCCTATCTCTTTCTGGTTCACTTGTTGGCCAACCTACAGCCCTTTTACAATCTTCTCCCAAACCTGCCGGAACCACAATTTCGAACAAGGTATTCAGGTCTTCCCAAAGACATTTTGCGAGTTTCACAAATCTATCTGTTTGTTGATACCATTCGATCGGTTTCTCTCTTAATTTAGGGTAATCATCCGTAAAAGATTGAATATCACACCTGTTCCATGGTACATGGACAAGTTTTCACCCTGCCGTTTCTCTCATTGGTAACATGGTTATCAGATCATCATTCTGTTGTACTTTTTCATTCCGATCTGGGGTACTTTCTTTCTTCTTGTCCTTTTTCTTAACCCACCTGCTCTCCCATTTGTCTAAAAATCTCCAAACCTGTGCGCTTTGCAGTATCTCTTTAAGGTGTGTTTTCAAGTCTAACCTGTAACTTCTGCTCCAGTGTTTGGTTTTACCTATGTCGACTTTGTTTCTGTCTGCTATTTCTTGTAACTTCTTATGTATGCTGCTTACTTCTCTTGTAATTCTAGGGCACATGTATCTCAGCTCTTCTTTTGTGTATGATTCTAACCTTTTCAGACCCATCGTTCCCTCCACTAGTTCATCTGCTTCCATGCCCAATCTTATTTTATTCAAATATTCTTCTCCCTTCCCGCTGGGTGTACTCTGTGGGGAGTTCAGGCCATTCAACCATTGTGTTAATTGCTGTGCATCCAGTCCCATTAATGTGGCACTTACGTCTACTGCTACTGATGGCTTCTGTAGCACTTCTGTTTTTGAAGTTAGCGGTACTATTAGTGGTAGACCTGACCTTACCACAGTTGACGGAACACAAGCTGGAATTGGACTAAATTCCAACAAAGACCCAGATCTATTTAGCAGTGTACCTACCGGAGTCATTTCTTGAGTATTTTCTATGCATTTCCTCCCTGTCTCATTTTTTGTCATTACCCCTTGGTCGCATACACTCGGCTTTGCCTGTATATACAATGGTACTGGCGGACCTACAGTGATAGGCAAAGATATTGCATCTGGATTCTGTCTGTTCCCCGAATTCTGTGGCATGTTAATTCCCACATTATGGTTCATCATTGCCGGCATGTCTAACTGGTTTTCTGCTATCTGAATGTATTTCGGCACTTCTTGCATCTGCTTTCGAGGCATCAAAATTTGTGTTGATTCAGCTTGAATCAATATCGGTCTTTGGTAATTCTGTCCTCCCTGCGCCATTAAACTAGAAGTCATTTCCAAATTATGCTCATCACAATAGCGCCTCTGAACCTGTGGCTGATAATCATTGACAGGTTTCAATTTAGGCACGTCAGGATATATCCTCTGAACTTGTGGTATTTCTGGTGTAAAAGGCATGTCGGGGCTACTTTGCCTCTGCGATATTCTCAAATTCGGTGTTACAGTACCCTGTATTGGTTCTGGAGGGGCAGTACTAGTGCTTGGGACATTTTCGCTTTCCACATATGGTGGCGGGCGGTCATTTAGCAATTGCATAATGAACTCCTAATCGTCTGACTCGTCTGACCTTTTCGAATTTCTGTTGTTTTCTCTATCTCTGGACTGACTCCTGTTTGTTTTATAGGTAGCTTTCCTTCCTTCAGTTTCTGCTTTGTCAGTAATTGCCAGAAACAATTTAATTCCCTGCAATACGTCTGATCTCCAAACCTTTTGAGTACTATCCCATCTAGCATCCGCTAGGATCTTTTCTACTTTTCTCACTCTTGTCTCAAATTTCTTTTGTTTTTGCCTTCTAGCCATTAGTTCCCTAATTGCTAATGCTTCAAACTGTGCTGGCCTTGGAGGTACTTTCATGTCGTATAGAGCGAATCTTAGATTCTCCAAAACTCTTAGGTTAAACGACCCATGGATAGGGAACGCTACACTTCCATGCTTTTCTGTTAATTTACACCATTGCTTTAACCAAAGACATGGTGCGACACCCTTTTCTTCAATCACGATATAAGCTGGTGTGCCCTCAGGCGGTGTTTCTTCTCCTACATTTGCTTTAATATATACATCTCCCCTCAAGGCACTCTTAAATGCTTTGAAAAATGTAATCTTTCCGTCTTTTATTTTCTTAAAATGTAATCAATAAGTGACTTTAATTCCCGGAATACTCTTCGCTTGCCTTTCCCCACCAATTGCAATTCATGGACTGTGTCCAATCCATGCGCGACCCTTCTCACCAACCAACCTATCCCAGAGCGGCTCCTAGTGAGGTCACACTCACACACTGCGGCTGACAAAGTCTTGCGGCTTGTCCTCCTTCATTCAGCTTCACTCAAAACTAATTTCTGCAATATATCGTGAGCACTAACCAGAAAGAAGAAAACATATCTGTCGGTTTACTACAGGAAGGGTAATACAATCGCTTCAGAAACCTTAGGGATTTTTCACTAGCCTCAGCAGTTATTCCATCTTTCTCGGTTTCCCACTTTCGCAAGCAAAATTTGACCTGCAAATTTTACTCTCAACTGATCAATGAACTATTCTAGCGCTCCTTAGAATTCGTCAAATCTCAAAGTCAAATTTTTTCTTTCATTCCTCAATATTCATACTGACTCGTTGACCACGCCCGATCAACCTATTAAACCGAACAGATTACAACATCAATCAAGTGTCTCATACACTTTTCAACATACTCCGGAGTCTCTTGACCTCGCAGGGCCCGTCTCAACATCAACAACCACGTGGACAATTGTTCCTGCACAAAGCGCTACTCACATATGAAGTTCGACGACTTCCCTACTCTCACACTTTGGAGTATCACTTCTCTAACCTTTTTGATTGGAGTTCGTAACCCCCTAAAATCCTCACAAACTTCACAATTCATCTGCGGCATAAGCTATGCAAGCGCAAAACCCTAACTTCACTCATACCGTCACTAGAAATGCCGAAAACATTCTCACACCTCCATTTTCTCCATTCGCGAGCTCCGAGATTCCGGGAAAGTCATTGGGGATTTAGGGCATCATCATTTCTCCAACTTGTTTTATCACAGAAAATTCTAACTTGAATCCGTCTATTGTTCGGATGGGGTCCCAAAGGGCGAAACCATCAATCTCTGCTACCATCTACTGATAGCGCATCCAGTTTTTATAAATTACTTCTACTTGGACACGCCGGAGGTCGGTGAACCTTTTAACCGAGTTGGGTTCTCCCCATCCAAGAGTAGTCGGATTACTTGAATCAGTAATCAATAACCATTTATAATCAATAACCAATGCTAAATTAATAGATCAAACAACACATTAGTAATCAATAACAATCAGTATTTTGACACACCATGGCCTTTCAGCCATGAATAACCACACCAGTTTATTAAAAGTTAATGAATTTATTTCCCTATATTAACAAAGCTAGCACAATATAGATGAGTCTCAAAATCAAATGATATACGTATACGAACATTACTAGCTGTCCATAACGGCGGAAGAAACGCAATCTACGCAAGATCTGGATTATAATGCACTCGGTTATAGCAATACAAATCACTAATGTAAGTAACTGAATTTCACTAATTGCATACATCGGTCAGCATAACAAGGTTTCAATTTAGCATGGTGCATCAAATGAATACCTCAACTAACCTCTAATTAACATTGGCATGTGGGGCTTCATACAAAAACGAATTTAGCTACCATGAATTTAGAAAACTTCTAGCTTGGGCCCTATCAAAATAAGCAGTTGGTATCTAAGAAGGAAAACACAATGCATAATACAATTATCCTTTCATATTTACCAAATACAATCAGCATTCAAGGAAAATCTTCGTCCTTCAGGCACCGGTTCGATCAGCATAGGGCAGATTTCAAAGGGGGCAGAGTTAAGGCAAGTTTCCCTTGCCGGCAACAAGGAAAATGGGGCAAAAGTTACTGCATGAGCAATTCGGGGCAAAATTAAAGTTAAAGTCTCTAGGGTGAGAATTCTTAAAGTCTCTTTCTCTGCGACAGAGAAAAGACATCAAAGGGTTCGTTCCAAAATGGCGTCTTGAATCGGGCTTCAAAATGGCATAGTAGAAAATGTCTGACTTCTCTTTGTCCGGTGGGTTTAAGTAAGAAACATTCCAAATTCTCCAGGGTCTTCCATTGGAGGGTTCATAGGGTGGCTTCCTTTTGACCAATGAATAGTGTCTTTCTCTTAGTACTCATTTATGCATAAGGTGTCATTGGGGCCTTGGAACACAAGTTGCAACAAAGTTTGCCAATTAATTTTATCACAGTTTCTTTATTGTCTGCACCTGCAGAAGCTGACCTTGCTTCAAAGGGGATGAATCTAGCCTAGCACGAAACCTTGAGATAAGTGTATTAGTCATTTCTACTGGAAAAATACAACCTAAAAGTATAAGAATATGTCTTTGTTAATACAAGTGAAAACCACACAGTTAAATTTGAGACCAGGCAGCTAGCCGAAAGCCTCTGCTAAATTTAAGCTAAGCATAAAACAGTTTCAACGAGAAAATCATAGAATACATTTGCAATTATGAAGGATTACTACATTTTTAATCCTTCATGATTAATTAAGCTTGTTTATAATAATGGCGAACTACCTTGTGGGCACATTTTCCCACGTACATTATTTTTCTTTACTAAAATCACACTACCTTACACGATTTTTATTACATGATATATGAATATTTGTTAGTCTTTCTTTTTCTGCTTCATCACTGGTTACCCGTTGCCAGAAGATGCACATTTTCAAGCTGCTTTGTATCACCCACAAAGCTATACATGGAACAGGACCGCTTTTTATCAGAAACAAAATAACCAAATACATCCAACAAAGAAACCTCCGCTCAAGATTGGCACCCCGCCTTAGAACACCACCAAACAAGTAAAAGACCATAGGTGGTACATCCTTCTCCGTTCAAGCAGCCAAACTATGGAATTCATTACCCCAACTATAAGAGCCACAGATAACTTTCTTGTCTTCAGAAAACTACTCAAGAGTTGGTTCTTTCCTTCATAACCACCATGTTCAAACAACTATGGACTGCATATGCCTATGTTGATAAATATTTTTTCTGATTATGTGTATATTTCTAGTTATGTATAGTTCTTTAGAAAATATTTATTGCTACTATGTCATAACAATAAAATACACACACACTCTTTAAACCTGTTTGACTGCATGGCATGGTGTGTTGTTATACTAGATATCTATGAATCCCTGCTCTCATCTTATCACACTTATCTACCCATCATCATATGTCATGTCTCTATCAATGTATCCTCCATTCCTACTCTGACTCATCCCAAATCTATTCTACTACTGTCATCTCCTAAATAACTCTGCCTAAGCTATTCCCTCCACTTCCACATCTAACTCACCAAACCTCACTCTACTACCATGAACCTCCCAAACAACCCTACTAAATTCGCCCTCATTTATCTCACCCTGCTACTGTGATCTCCCTAACCCTTCCTCAGACTCTTCCCTCCTCCATCCCCCTTTACTCATCCCAAGCCTTTGGGATGAGTAAATGAGGGATATACTCCCAATTAACACTTCTGGATTTCTTTCCTACTCCACCCCTCTATTACTCCAGTCAATCTAACTAACAAACTCTCATATCCGTGGCTCAAATTAACTCATAATAATACTAAAACTGTACTCATACTTCCCGATACTAATCCATCACTAATTCTTGTTGGGTTCCGGAATAGCGTGCTACTCGCCTAATAGCGCTTCGACGCCTCGTCAGGGGTAGTCAGCGCTATATAAATACTATTACAATTACAATTACAATTTTTTTACGCCAATGTGGCTCAATGAGGCAAAAATCGCTGCACCATATTTACAAAGCAGCGCAATGCATACATTGCACCTCTTTTAACCCCTTGCACCACATTATGCCTGCACCAGGCATAATGTATGCAAGGGGCCATTCTGGCATTAGGAGGCCTACAAAAATGGTGCAATGAAATCTACAAGATTCCATTGCACCATTTTAGGCATCATTTTTAATTCCTGCTCAAAGCAGAAGTTAAAAGGACGCACCCATTGACGTCAATGGGCCTCCTTGCACTTAGCTGCACTAGCATCAACATTTTTGATGCTAGTGCAGCAAAGCACCACAATAGCGCCAAAAATGTTGACGCTATTGGCCTAATGTGTGCCATGGTGTGCCATATTGTAAATACGGTGCACCCATGGTGTCGTTAGGTGGCGGTGGGGGGTGTGTGCAAGGAATCTGGATCTTTATTTTTTTCTTTTCAGGATACTACAGTGAATATTGTATCTTTGTGCATGATACAAGCTTAGTAGGAAGATTTGTCACAAGATTAATGAAATTACTTACATCATCTACATTGGGAGACTGTCCCTTAGGTAATTTTTAAGGAAAAACTGCCTAAAATTATAGACACATAATTCCACAGTAGAAATGGTCGAGTTTAAAAAACATACATTTGTGAATTTCTGTTGTGAGCTTACAATCTATCATCAACATTTTCTATGGATCCTTTGCATGAATGTTGAAACTTTTTTCAAGAACTTGATTAACGTGAAACAACTCAACATCCTAAGACAGTTTGCCTGAGATTTGTTGAGTTCATCTCTGAGGTCTCAGAATTTCTTGACCATGCAGAAATATCTTCTCACTGAAAGACAAGTTATTGAAACAGATTTCTATACTGCGTAGTTGCTACGATGTAATACAGTATAAAAGTACTTATATTAAAGTACATACATTAAAGGCTTTTAATGTGACATTACTTCCGTAGAATCTGTTATTGACCAAGTAAGTGGGAGGTTTCCTTCAGTTTGCGAGCCAAGTTTCTTCCCAGAGTTGTGAAAAATATGTTTTTGTGATCTGATGTATCCTGTTTTTTGCTCGATGTTTGAACGAGTCAGGAAGGCTACATTTCACATAAAGCACCGTGTGCAAGCATCGACGCCTCATAAATGCCATGGTTTGTCTGTAAATGCTCGCTGGCAGGCAGATGAGAGATGATAACTCACTCCAGGAGGGCTGCATTGTGCTTCATTGAACGCACATTCTGTTCTTTCCTATTCTGAACTGATGTCTTTAAAAGCTGTGGTCGGGCTCGGCTGAATCAAAAACATCCGGGGTGGGGGTTAGAAGAAACAGGCGTAAATCTATATGGAGGGTATTGAGCAACCATTTTGTCATAGACAAATACCTCGGTTTCCAACAGCGGAATTGACTTTCCGTGACCACTTACTTTGATGGATACAATTATAGATTGGAAGTCATACTTGGGATACATAGGAAGAATGTGATGCCCACAGTGCAGCAGTCAAGCGTTGTTTTTTTTTTCTTCTTTTTGTTTTGGTAACGAAGGAAGTGACTGCTCATGTATGGCATGGTTTACAATGGCTGTCGTAGAGCTTGGATGTCTGCGACTGTACCTACGTACGAGTTGCGTAGAAGATACATTGCAAATATTGATCTCACTGCTTTAGGCCTTTGGCTCTGCTTTCTCTTTACAACTCTGGACTAGTTTGAATACATCTTGTGGTTTTGCCAAATTCTTAAAATATATCAGTCTGACTCTTGAATCTACTTAGCCATCTGGTGATGTTAAAATGGGGTGCACCGTGTTTTGGCACGTCCTGGCCTTTGCTGAAGGTATACAAATCAGCATCCCAGCTGTTTGCATAGTAAGTGGTATTAAAGTGCCTCAATGCAAGCTACATCTCACAATTTGGGATAGTGATAGCTTCATTTACTATTTCTATCTTCTGTAGAACCTCAAATAAGACACACAGAAAGAATAAGATGTGGTGCAATGTTGAGAGGAAGGTTACTTCTCTGCAGGAGAAATTGGATTAATCATAGGCACCTCTCGTGAAATATAGCCACGTCCCTTTTACCATCGACTGAAACTCTAAGCAACAAACTATGCAGGTTTGTAGCTATCATTAGTGCAGCAGGAACAGCGGCACCAGGACCCAGAAGTGTGAAGGGTCCACTGCTCCGTAATAATGTTTGCCTTTGCTACTCAACCATAAGATAGGCCTGTTTTTCTTGCCTGCTCATAGCACTCATACTAGGTCGGAAGCCACAAAATACCTATGACCTATTAAGCACACAAAATGGGACTGGCCATTAATAAGACTTCCAAAAGGAAAACACCAATAGCAGAAGTGATATTCTCTCATACAGAAACACTCTCCTGCCTCCATAAAATCAGCAAATGCTCCAATAAGGCTTGAGGGCCACTTAGGCAGCTTAAGAACGATATTTGTTCTATAAAGGCTAGGGGGCATAGTTATGAGAAAGCGACGCATCGGTCCCGATGTGCCACTTCTCTTGCATCACCTTTGTCCCACCTAATGACACCATGGTTGCATCATATTTACAATGCGGTTCACCATGACTGTCGTTACCACAACAGCATCTGAATTTTTGATGCTGTTGTGGTGTTTTGTGGTACATTTCACTGCGTCATTTATTCGGCCCTCTCCGTGTCGAAACACCCTCTTGCATGTACTGTGCCTAACGGAGGCATAATGTGGCACAAGGGGTTGCAAAGTAGTGCAATGCATGCACTTTGTAAATATGGCATGGGAGAAGGCCACCATAGCGCCACCTTAGCATAAAAAAAATTACGTTGTGGTGGCACTAAGGCAGCCAAGGGGCAAATAAATATACCCCTATATCTAGGAACTGAGGGGCATATTTATACTCCGTTTGCGCCGAATTTGCGTCGTTTTTTTCGACGCAAATTCGACGCAAAACTAACTCCATATTTATACTTTGGCGTTAGACGCGTCTAGCGCCAAAGTTCATGGAGTTAGCGTCATTTTTTTGCGTGAACACCTTCCTTGCGTTAATGATATGCTAGGTAGGCGTTCCCGTCTTAAAAAATTACTCCGATGCATATGCGTCATATTTATACTCCCGGGCAAAAATGACGCCCGGGAGTGGGCGGGTCTAAAAAACCCGCATTAGCGCCGGATTTTAGCGCCTGGGTCAGGGCAGGCGTTAAGGGACCTGCGGGCTCAGAATGAGCCCAGAGGTGCCCTCCCCTGCCCCCAGGGACACCCCCTGCCACCCTTGCCCACCCCAGGAGGACACCCAAGGATGGAGGGACCCACCCCAGGGACATTAAGGTAAGTTCAGGTAAGTATTTTTTTTTTTTTTAAATTGTGGCATAGGGGGGCCTGATTGTGCCCCCCTACATGCCACAATGCCCAATGACCATGCCCAGGGGACAGAAGTCCCCTGGGCATGGCCATTGGGCAAGGGGGCATGACTCCTGTCTTTGCTAAGACAGGAGTCATTTCAATGGGGGTTGGGCGTCGTAAAAAAATGGCGCAAATCGGGTTGAGGCGATTTTTTTGCCTCAGCCTGACTTGCACCATTTGTGGACGCCTATACGCCATTTTCCCCCTACGCCGGCGCTGCCTGGTGTACGTCGTTTTTTTTTACGCACACCAGACAGCGCCGCCGGCTAACGCGGCTAACGTCATTGAATAAATACGGCGCCCGCATGGCGCTTCAGAATGGCGTTAGCCGGCGCTAATTTTTTGGGCGCAAAACTGCGTTAGCGCAGTTTTGCGTCAAAAAGTATAAATATGGCCCTGAATGTGGTGCATTCTTAGGAGGCTAAGAGAGCAAGTAAGGCTCACCAAGAGCTGTACTATGGGCTATAGAAGCTGTTAAGTCAATGCACCAAGATTGGCAAGTGTGGGTTTCTGCCTCCAACAAGCATCTCTCAGGTAACACTGAAAGAAAACTGACAAACAAAAACGGAAAGGAAATTGTGCTTACGCAGTGTTTTTCCAAAGGTATTCTTGGCAGGCAAGACTAAGGGCCTGATTCTAACTTTGGAGGATGGTGTTAAACCGTCCCAAAAGTGGCGGATATACCACCTACCGTATTACGAGTCCATTATATCCTATGGAACTCGTAATACGGTAGGTGGTATATCCGCCACTTTTGGGACGGTTTAACACCGTCCTCCAGAGTTAGAATCAGGCCCTATGTTACCAGCAAGAGATGGAAAAAGGAAAAGGGGAGATGTTACTCGTTTTGCCTGAGACAAAAAAAGAAAAGTCGTCCTTGTTATAAGAGAGGCTTTCATGAATAATAATGGTGCTCTTATAATGTAATTTGTAATAGTGCTACTTTTTTTGGTTGTTGGTGCAAAATTAAGCTCATATCTCTGTGATGAGGGTAAGATGGAAACTCAGACTAAGAGAAAACGTTTTAGCAAGTAAGGTGAAATTGTAGAATTCCACTACTTAGCTATCGGAGAGGCACCTTGAACATTGAAGGACAGAAGATTCCCCCAGAGGAAAAATAACTGTAAGACGGTTTACTACATGAAAATAAAACATTGTTACAGCATACATAACAGCACAAAAAAGACAGACATTGCAATAGCAAGATTTATATGTGAATCTCTGGATAAAGTATTTAATTAAAGGCCAGATTTAACCATCTAGGTTGATTGCAAGCGAAGGTAATTACAGGTCTTTGCAACGGGAAGGTAAGAAGGCGTACAAGATAAGTGGCAAAATCCACACTGGTTGTGGAAAAGAGTGCCTGACAAGGTCTGAACCCCACTTCAAACTCTTTATATCAGGCGTCCTCTTTTCAGAAATCTCCACACAGACTTAAGGTGTGAAGTAATACAAGGAAATGATCAGGAGTAGACCCCTGCAACGGAGAATGGCAGATATTTCCAGAGCAGGTTTTCCCGCTGCTTCATGTATGTTTGCATTCAATTTTAGCTCAAATCTTGAGTTCAATAACCTTTCTTCGTCTTCTTTCAGCTCATAGCTAAAAAGAATCATATGCATATGTCTAGGCATAGCCAATGTCCATGGATGGGAAAAGGGAAACGCAAGGCAGCTGAACTGGAGTAGAATGTTGTTCTTTAGCTCATGCCGACTCGTCCAACAATAACCACAACTAGCAGGCAGCGACCAGGAAACACATTTGCCCCTCTATCCACGTGGTTGGGTGGAGTGGGAACTTCTTCGAAAATTGGCACAGTTCCTGCTCCAACAATCTACTGTGTCCACCACTTGCTTGCCACATTTAGAAATGGAGGAACCATTTGTTACCACTAGTGCCCGCCCCTCTTTGCCGTCAATTACTGGTGCCAGAGCACCCACCACAAAATGCCCTCGTTGATGCATTAGAACGCCTGCTCTATTTAGGTGCAGATTTCCCGATGCAGATCTTGCCTATTCATGGCCTCCAGGGGAGGCATGGTGATTACTGTCAGGGAAAATTGTCAGGGGCCTCCTGCAGAGAGTCTGCTTCCCACACATTACGAACGTTATTGTCCACTTATTTTTTAATCCACTTTGTGGCTGATTTACGAGCCCCTAGCGCCTCCTTGTGCCACAATAGGATCATTTTTTTACACTCATGTGGCCCAACAAGACCAAAATCGCGGTGCCAAATTTACAAAGTTGCGCAGTAAATGCATTGCGCCACTTTGTAACCCTTTGCGCTACATTATGCCTGAGCTGTGCATAATGTATGCAAAGGGAGCGTTCATCCGTTGGGGGGGGGCAAAAAATAGCGCAAAGATATCTAAAAGATTTCTTTGCGTCATTTTTTTCGGCACTTGTAATGCCTGCTTGCAGCAGGCATTAAAAGAAGGCATGCCATTGTTTTCAAAGGGCCTCAATGAGCTTTGCAGGATATGCGTCAACATTTTTTATGCTAAACCTGCTAAGCTCGGAACTAGCGTAAAAAATGTTAATGCTAGTTCCCCTAACTACTGGCATGGTGTGCCGTATCTTAGATACAGTGGACACATGGTGGCGTTAAGGGGGCACCAAGGGACTCAAGGAAAGTTCCACTGCACTGGGTGCAGTGCTACTTTCCTTAAATCAGGCCCTTTATTTTCAGTTTACAACATTACGGCAAGGAGAAGACCAACAATAATCATTGCCAACCAGCCTCGCAGATGTTGCACCTCGCAAAATATGCATTAAACCAGTTACATCATAGCAAACTGCGTTCGAGCATACTTGGTTAATTCGAAGGATCATATTCTAAGGAGCTTTATAGGGAAAGAGACATTACATGTAGCTCTGCTATGCTGGCTAATTCAGGGACACCATCAGGGGTTGCTGCCATAGTTCAGTCCCATTTAATATAGGTTTTGAATGGATGCTGTATGGATTCAGTTTTGTTTATTCTGTTGTGCACTAGAGCTGTTAGTCTGTTGAGGGAGTAGGTAGTCCAAATTTCCCAGCATACATGCATAGGTGGGGTGGTTGACTGTTTCCAAAGCTGGACGAGAGCCGGGTGTGCAGCAAAGAGGTGTGTGATAATAATAATAATAATAATAGCTTTATTCGGTCTTTGAGCCTATCAAAGCATAAAAATGCATAAATAGCAAGATTTAAAAAACATACAATAAAAAGATACAGACTAGCTTGATAACTTAATATATATATATATATATATATATATACATAGATTAAAGCATAACAAGAAAAGAATACATCCCTTTTCTTCATACCTTCTAATTTCTACATCGTAAGGTAGATAATACATGGAATAGAAGATTTATTTCAGTGAACAATGTCATATACGCCAAGCTGTTGCAACGAACTTGCTAACCGCATGGATAACATTTTTGGAAGTATCACTCTTTAAAATCCTAATAGCTATTAAACACTGCCTCAAGCCCAGATCTCAGCAGGTTGCACGGATCCATTTTGACCTTGGGGTCGTATAAGCAGGGCAAAAAAACATGAAATTTCAATGGTTTCAGTGCAACCAAGACAAGCTGGGCAGAGATCAGTAGATGAGGACCCACCCCAATTTTTGGCTAGAGATAACAGCGGGAGGCTTCCAAAGCGGAAGCGTGCATACTTTTTATGTGGGACCAATATACTTTCTTCAAGAGGATCTTATCAGATCTCTCCAAATTGTGTGGCTCTTCCCAAAACCTTCGTAGACCCAGAGTACGGAACCAGTTGGATATGTGCGTAACCTAGGGTATGGTGGCGCTCTTGGCCTCCTTAGTATGTCAAGTACTGAATCTCTATATACAATAAGTTCCGGGACAGTCCAAATCCTTACCCAGTATAACAAAGGTCTTAGGGCTATCAAGTCAGCTATACGGTTAAAACATAAGTCCAAAAACATGGGGATCAAAGGAGTACTCTGGGGACACGCAAGTAGGGCCCTGGCAAAGTTGTTTTCTCCTACTGCTAGTATTTTGCTCTCAAAGAAACCCAATAATTCAGCGCCATAGACGGCTGCACCCTGCGCCTTTGCTAGATAGATTTTGATAGCTGGAGATACAGCTTTAGACAAAGAATTCTTATAAAAGTGCAGGATAGCAGCCGCTTTATGCTGAAGAAGCCCCACACGTTTGCTGATTTGTTCCTCCCACTGCAAGTTATTTGAGAGCCTCACACCCAAGTAGTCTACGGTCTTAACTCTACCTAATAGAGCCCCATCCAAATTGATGGTGCATCTTCGAATAGAGCCGGAGGTAAACATCATTAATTTTATCCAAGATCATCACAGAAGGACTTGAATCTATCCACAAGGATTTGGAGGCCCATAGGGGTCTTGGAGATAAGAAGAGAATCATCAGCAAACAACAGTATTGGGATCTTTTGCTCATTCAGAGTGGGAGCGTCATTAGAACATAAGGACAGGATTTGTACCACTTTATTGATGAACAATGTAAATAGTGTAGGAGCCAAGACACAGCCCTGGTGCACTCACCTCCGTATAGGGATCTTCTCTGTCAATTCTCCTTGGTCGCCCTACCTCACTTGTGCATATGTATTATAATGTAACTTTTGTAATAGAAGAACTAGATTGGTGGGGACACCCATCTGGAGTAGTGCATCCCAAAAGTTTTCACTGGAAACCAAATCAAAAGCAGGTCTGAGGTCCACGAAGACAACATAAAGGGGTTGTTTAGCGAGTTGTTTGGCAAAAAATTTCTGCAAATTATCAATCAAACTGATAGGTCTGTAGTTGGCAGGGGAATTTGCATTGCCCTTTTTAAAAATGGGGATTATTTCAGCACCCTTCCAGGTGTTTGGAATTGCACCACCAGCAGCGATTCTATTTGAAATCAAATTGATATACCAGGACCAGATAGTTATTTCTGATTTATATAAATCACCTGGGCCCATATTTATACAATTGTATTTTGTAAGTTTGCGCCGCTTTTGCGTCAAAAAGTGGCACAAATGCGGCGCTAAAAAAGTATAAATATGGGCCCTGGTATCTTATCAGGCCCAGGCGCTTTTCCTGATTTTAATTAATTGATTGCAGTTTAGTGGTTCGGGCGGTCACCCAGGCTGCCCAGCCGCAGGGTAATTAAATCAAGTGATGGAGGGTATCCAGCTAAAGGGTTATGAGGGGCAGCATAGAGTTGGGTAAAATGATCTACCCAAATCTCAGGTTGAATATGGTTCCTTATACGCCTCCTGCCCCCTCACATTATTGTTGTTTTCCGTGGCAAGAATCCACCCCTGCCATATCGAGTCTTCCCATAACCTTTTTGCTAATGTTTGAGCCTTCTTATATGATCGCCTAGCTGGTTGAATCTCTGCTAGGGAGCCTGTCTTAATAGCATCTTTTAATTCAGATTTGGCCCTGCTGCAGTCCTCATTGAACCATCCTCTGTCACCCTTGGGAAGGTCATCACCCACTTTGGCTCTAATCTTTTTGCAGAAGAACCTCTGCAATCCCTTCAACATTCCTTGATGAATGTCCAAAATAGGGATTTCATGTTCCTCATAGATTGCCAGCTCATCTATAAACAATTTATAAATCCCAGCCATTGAATGCGAACTAGATAGGACCTTGGGCCAGAAGACCCTATTACATTTATTATTCAATAATGGAGAGGGAACCACTGTACGTTGTGTATTCAGGGTTCTCCTAAAAGCATTCCCGTCCATAGATAGTAACGGGGGTTGGGATCACTTTCACATCGGGATTCTACCTTCATGTCCTTTAATAGAGGCCATAACCTAACATCAAGTAAGAAATAATCTATTACGCTTGAGGACATCCCTCGTTTGTAGGTAGGTGCCAAATTTAAATCTGAGGGTGCACGCCCATTACAAGCCCTTAGACCATACTTTAAACATAGCATAGCTAGCTGGAGGGCTACACGAGAGCGAGTGCACGGGTAATTGTTTGTTAGCTGTGGGATTCCCCATATCTCATCTTCCTCATCTGTTAATCCAGTGACCATATGGGAGGGTTCAAAGGTACAGTTTAAATCTCCTGCTATTATTATGTAAAATGGGGGATTTAAGGAGTCAAGAAATTAGGGGCCTGATTACAACTTTGGAGGACGGTGTTAATCCGTCCCAAATGTGACGGATATACCACCTACCTTATTACGAGTTCCATAGGATATAATGAACGGTAATACGGTAGGTGGTATATCCGTCACATTTGGGATGGATTAACACCGTCCTCCAAAGTTGTAATCAGGCCCTATGTCAGCTGTATCAAAGTTTGAGACTCAAGCCCCCTTGGAGCAGATCTAGCATATACATTAATAACAATAATTTTAAATTCCCGATGTAAAGTAAATTGAACTCCCATTAAATCCACAGAATCTGTTTTTAGCAAAAGATGTTCACATTGCAAATCCTTATTAATAAGCATTAGTAAGCCCCCTTTGGAACGGCCTTGACCGTTCTCCGGTAGCTGAGAGGGAACATTATATGAAAAAAAAACATCAATAAAAATTTGCCCATCAGCCCAGGTCTCTTAGAACAAACAAATATGAAAATTATTAATAAAAGTAGCCCACTCCGAGTCCCCCAGGTTCTTACGAAGACCAGGTACATTCCATGTTAAAATTAAAAGCTTGGGGTTGGCTAGGTCATTGCCGTTAACGGGGCTGGGTCCCTCTTCCATACAATTGTCCCCAGTAATAACACCAGACCACACATCTCGATTGCTATTTAGTCAATCAATAGCATCCAGGGAGTGAAAGGAGTTGTGATCCACAGAGGGTTCACATTCCAGGGCCGGGGCTAGCTCACTAGTGTTCCTTTCTGTACAAGTGCAGGGTGGTTTTAAAGAAAGGTTAATGCCAACCATTTTCTTGACCCGCAGATCACGTGTTCGGATTATAAATTCCATGAGGTGGTCCACCATAGCTTTTTTAATAAACAGAGATATAATCACGATTTAGCCCTGGTTGACTATGTCTTCCTACCTCAAGGATATCTGAGCGAATAACCGAAAGACAATCACATCTAAAGCGTAACCATTGGATGACCTTATTGATCAAAGACTTATGATCCTCAAAGGATCCAGGTAGCAGTTTGGTAACGTTAATCAAAAAAACAGTACTGGCTCTACTTATTTGGCCCGAGTGTTGTTGTGCCTGTCGTACCTGCTGTGGAATACCAGTCGGAGGGATACCTGAACCAATGGGGATCCCATGGGCCAGCTGCTCCACCTAACCCACAAGGTGTAACAGCCCCCTCAAGTGCGTCTTCCGCTGGGCCGGGCCATGTCGCAGTATAAACAACCCCCCGGGCACCCCTAATATTGGAAGCTCCAGTACACTTCTGGCGTAACCTCGCAAATTCAGACTGATTGCTCTCAGCGTGGGGCGGGAGTGAATCTATTGGAAAGGGATTCATAACTACCGGAGGGAGAGGAATGACTGGTTTTAGTCCTGGCTTGGGCACAGTTTTTCCCCCACCCATTCCCACCTTCTTTTTTGTTGTCTGGCACCTGCAACCACATTTTGGCACCAAATTCTCTCTCATCAGCCCCATTAAAGATACAACCATAGTCCTTACTTCATCCACCTTTCGTAAAACTAGGGCTAAATTATAATTTTCATCCGAAATTTGCACACCGTCAGAAACGTGGCCATTATTTCACTGACTAATATTCTCAATGGCATCTTCATGCAGAACATGTGTTACACAGGCAGGCGAATCTCCCTCTTCCTCCAATAGCCCAAATCGGTTAGTACATGGTATATTAGGAATCACTACAATCTCTGGGCTTAGTGGGGGGGGATTAGCCATAGTACCCATGGAAGGAGAATCCGTATGGCTAAGTGGAACATCAGATATACTGCAAGAAGTTGCTAATGTCATATGCACAGTTTCACCTCTAGGGGCAAGAGAAATCTCACTTGGAGAGGTCAAAAATGAGGAGTGTGTTGTTCGTATCTTCTTCTTCCTAACGAAGATTTCTGGTATTTTCCCCGTCCCTAAAATGTCACTCTTTTTTGTAGATGGGTGAGAATTGCTTTTCAAAATTTCATCAACCTCCTTGAATAGCAAGTCAATTTGATCCAGTGGATTAATTCCTTTACTATTTGCGGGACTCACTAAGTTTTTGGTGAGCTTTTTCAATTTTTTAGTGCCGTTCTGGCAAGCTGGAACATCCACGGCTTTGCGTTTTCACATTGCAAGGTACTAACAATATACAGGTCACAAATCCAGAAATAATAGAGATTGCCCGGGGCACTTATTCTTGTATCAGGAAAGTAATAAGGTTTGTCGAGCCTCTGATGCTTGAAAAGAAGCCTAACACCGCTCCAAACGACTTAATTATTTTGAATAGGGTAGCCAGCACTCAAAATGACTCTTTAACAGCACAAGACAAAAGGGCCCAATAAAGTACCTTAGGGCCCAGAGTGGGGGCCCAGTCCAGCCTCAGACGGCCTCTGACGGGTGCAGACGGGCCCGCCCGGGCGCCGCCCGCGCACGTCCCGCAAAGCGGGAGCGCGAGCAAACCTTTAAAGGGGCTCTCGGGCCCTGGCCCCTCTCTGGCGGTCCTCTGGGTGCAGAATCGCGCTTCACCCGAAGCGTGTGCACGAGAAGTTCTTTGAAGGGGCTCTCGGGCCCTGCCCCCTCTCTGGCAGTCCTCTGTGTGCAGAATCGCGCTTCCCGCAAAGCGGGAGCACGAGCAAACCTTTAAATGGGCTCTCGGGCCCTGCCCCCTCTCTGGCGGTCCTCTGGGTGCAGAATTGTGCTTCCCGCGAAGCGAGAGCACGATAAGTTCTTTGAAGGGGCTCTCGGGCCCTGCCCCCTCTCTGGCGGTCCTCTGTGTGCAGAATCGAGCTACCCACGAAGCGGGAGTGTGAGAGGTTCTTTGAAGGGGCTCTCAGGCCCTGCCCCCTCTCTGGTGGTCCTCTGTGTGCAGAATCTCGCTTTCCGCGAAGCGGGAGCACAAGCAAATCTTTAAAGGGGCTCTCGCGTCCTGCCCCTCTCTGGCGGTCCTCTGTGTGCAGAATCGCACTTCCCGCGAAGCAGGAGCGCGAGCAAACCTTTTAAGGGGCTCTCAGGCCCTGCCCCCTCTCTGGCGGTCCTCTGTGTGCAGAATTGCGCTTCTGTGTGTGATAATTTTACTAGACTACATGGCCAGAAGGTAGAGTTGCCCACACCAGGGTCGCCTAGAAGTATAGACAGCATTTCCAGACGGAGCACAATGCTCATTATGTCTCAAATGAGATACAGAATTTCTTTCCAATAGTCCTGAACTAGAGAACATGAGCATCATATATTAAAGTATGTGGGAAAGGGGGACGTACTTTAATATGTGGTGGTCATGTTGTCTAATTCAGGACCAGACAGTACCTGCCCATTTAAAGCACCGTTCTTTCCCCACAAACTTACCAATAGTTGTCTGAACTGCTGCTGAACATAGCATGTAGTCATATGTGGGTAGTAGGTGAATAGCTTATACGCATGCATTTACTCAATGTGGGGTGCAGATGGGTGATTTAGCAGCTCTACACCACATCTAAAAATTTGTGGCTCAGGTCCCCTTCCCATGCGAGTGTGCACTTATGTTTAGTGCTTGCGCCAAGGTTTGTGATAGCTTGTTGTCGCAGTGTTGTGCCTTTCTGTGTTATTTTGTCTGAAAATATAGTTTCAAGTGCTCTTTTTTGTCTGCTTATAGCCTCAGCCTTCATTTCCTGTGTGCCCGCACAATTAAGTAGTTGCATGAAGTGATAGTTGTTCTCTACTCAGATGCCAGGCTGTCTGTAGCTCATCTCAAGGGCAGAGTTTGCCGCCATAATATCTGTTGCGCAGAGTAGGTGGGCTCCCCGCATTCCAGTGAGCAAAAACCGAGTTATAATGCCTCTTATGCTGAGCTCTCTTTGGAATTGTGCATTTTACATTTCAAAATTATTTTTCTCTCATTCATGACGAAGCCCTCAGCTGGCCTCAACAAGCTGAAGAACTACTGTTCTGTCTCTCTCCTACATTATCCCACCAGAGTCTTAGAAAAGTTCATCAACCATCAGCTTGTGGACTTTCTCGAAGACAACAACTTGCTCGACCCTTCCTAATCCGGTTTCTGGCCCAACAACAGTAACAAGACCACCCTAATTGCAGCAAATGTCAACATCAGACAACTCCTTGACCTAGAAGGTACAGCATCCCTCATTCTCCTCGAACTAACAGAAGCTTTTGACACCATCTCCCACCACACTCTCATGACCAGACTCCACTGGATTGCCTCCTTCCTTTCTGGCTGAATACGGAGGATTCTCCTCCCACCCTTCTTCTCCACACCCACAGTCATCTGTAGCAGTCCCCAAGGCTCCTCCCTCAGCCCCTCCCTCTTCCACACCTACATGACTCCACTGATGAACATTGCTTATCCCCACAGCCTTAACATCATCTCTTACGCTGATGACACCTATTTGGTCCTATCCCTCACAGATGGTGTATCCACCTCATAAATCAACTTCCAAAACGCCATGACTGAAATTGTCACCTGGATGAAGACCAACTGCCTCAACACTGAGATCCTCATCTTTGGGAAAAAGCCCTCTACCTGGGATGACACATGGTTGCTTACTGCCTTAGATCCCCCTCCCAACCCCACCAACTATGCACCCAACCTCGGCATCATCCTGGACATCAAACTTGCCATAAAAACGACACATCAACACCATCTCCTCAACCTACTTCTACATCCTCTGCATGCTCCTCAAGAACTTCCGATGGATTCCCATCTCGACCAGGAAGACAGTAACTAGCACTCATCTGTAGCCACCTCCACTACGGCAACACTCTCTAATATGGAACTGCAAATCAGCTCATAAAATGCCTCCCAGCATCTCTTCCCACCTCAGAACCTCCACTTGAGCACCTCTCTTTCTTTGGAAGACTTCAGAAAACAGCTCAAGCCATGGCTGTTTGACCACCATCGCCAGCTGGCTGAGGCTTGCAATCTCCCCCCAGTGCTAGAGACCCCAGCGGGTTGATAAACCAGGCTGTACAAACTCCATTGACTGCTGATTGATTGATTCTCTTTTTATATTTCCCCCAGGTAGAGGCGGTGGCCAAAATTGCTTGAATTAGGGCAATGCTGCTTATTTGACCTGTCTAAAAAAAATCTAGACTGTCTTAAAAAAATTAATAATGCTGAAAATAGGCTAGTTTTCAGTTTCGAAAAATGTGAGCATGCAACCCCTTATGACATCAAATCACCCAGTTCAAGGCAGCCTATATAAAGCAGAAGGCTTTCTATTGATCTATCCCATCGTTTTTATAGTAATAGCTAGAAACATTCATTTCCCATCTCCAGCCAAGCTTTGGGCTCTTCTCCCTGGAATCCTCCGCAACTATTTAATCAAGCAGAAGCCAATATCATCAGGTTCCTCAGACTCCTCAGTTCATGGCTATACTCACCATGATGAAGTAATTGACCTACCTGCACATACTTCCTTCATCCTATGCGTACCAAGATACTTTGCAAATGAGTATATATGTATGCATGTATGTGTTTTTTTTCTGTAGCATGAACCTAGCCAAAAAGCCAAAAGGCAGGGGAATGCTGTACACGGTCAAAGGCAAGCATAGTGTCAATGAGTGATAGGAGAGGTCACTGGTTTGAGGACAGTAAATGCACTGTGATATAATCAGAGCACTTTCAGGGCGGTCCTGATGTTTGCAGGAATGTTATTCCAGATCCCAAGTGTATTAATGGAAAAGACTGTGGGCCAGATTTAAAGAAAAGTGGAGCAGCGCGGTGCTGCGTTGAAATTGGCAGCGCCGCGCTGTGTTACTTCAGAAAAGCAAGGATGCAACGTATTTAAGGGAATACGGCGCACCCCTGCTTTTCCCCCTGTCTGTGTTGAGGGGTGTGATTGTTTATGTGCGGGAAGGTGTGCCTAATGCAGCACACACAAAAGTGCCAAAGCGTTGTTTTCAAATGATTGTTTATGTGCAGGAAGGAACACCTTCCCCCACATAAACAATAATTTCTGGCATTTTGCTTTTTGTATGCATGTGGCAGGATGCAGCACGCATAGAAAAAGCAAAAAAAATTAGGATGAATAAAAGTATTCATCCTCATTGCTCCCTTCTAATGCCATCCCTGGGGGTGGCGTTGGATTTTGGCACTGCCTCAGGTTTACAAGATTTCATAAATCTGAGGCAGCATCAAAATACAATGGGTGTTGCTGTGGCACACCCACAGCATTACCCATTGCACGCCCCTTCCACACACAGTGCTGTGTGGGAAGGGGCCGTACTTACAAGGTGGCATTAAGCCACAAAAGTGGATTAAGGCTGCCTTGTAAATATGGCGCTGTGCTTAGCGCCACAGGAGCGTCACTAAAAGTGACACTCCTGTGGCACTAGGGGCCTATAAATACGGCCCTTGCTGTCTTTTTTGTTACAGTTTTTAGTATGCAGTCTGATGGTGTTCTGGTATTGTTTATCAAGAACCAATGGAGATTGTGAGCCTGTCTACAATATAAGCAGGGGTGCTGATCTTGAGAGCTTTGTATAAGATGCAGCTGCTTTTGAAGACGGTGCAGGCCGCAATGAGAGCCAATGGTGTTCCATCAGAATGGCAGATATGTGATCCCATTTCTTTATGATTGCCTACAAGCTGGACTACAGGAGCAGCCTCTATGCCGGGATCAACACAAAACTCACCAGAAGGCTTCAGACCATTCAGATCCTGGCAGCCAGAATCACTTTCAACCTCCCATGCTGCATTTACATCACACTTGAAGGAGCTCCACTCGCTTCCCATACATAAACAAGCACAATCCAAACAACTCACCCACACTTTCAACACACTACACAACACTTGCCCAGCATACCTCAACAATCACATCTCCTTTCACAAACCTTCTAAACACCATCATTTGTCTGGACTCCTACTTGCACAGATCCAACACATATGGAAAAACAGTTATAGCAATTGAGTCTTCTTTTGCATTGCTACTGAATTATGGAAGAACCTGCCTCTACACATAAGATCCTCCTTCTCACTTCTTTAAATTCTCATGAAGCTGAATAGCTGGCTTTTAGAGTAGTCCCACTAGGTCCTATTTTTGGCTAGGCTCCCACATAATCAAGGCCAGGATACACCACGGGGTGATTGTGCACTCTACAAATTTTCATTAATAATATATAACATATAACATAATATAACATAACATAACATAACATAACATAACACAACATAACAGCACAGTGTCCATCACATAGAACTGCCTCTCACCAATTATTTATTGTGGTGGATAAAATCCTTCATTAGTTAGTGACAAGAGGAACATTCTGCCTGCTGTGCATCATGATGGGGATAGTGCAGACTCTTCTGCAGCCCCAGTAGCATACCTATATACTCTTTTGTGCAGCACCAAGGGAACACTAAGGCCCGAATTTAAGACGGGCCTAGTGCCAACTAGTGCCACATTAGCATAGTTTGTTTACGCTAATGTGGCATTAGATTGGCAAAAACGCTGTGCCATATTTACAAAGTGGCGCAATGCATGCATTGCGCCACTTTGTAAATTATTGCGCCACATTATGCCTGCACCAGGCATAATGTTTGCAAGGGTGGCGTTGCCCTGGTAGGAGGCCCAGAAAAATGGAGCAGTGGAATCTATGAGATTCCACTGTGCCATTTTTAGAATCATGTTTAATTCTGATCCTAGCAGGCATTAACATGAGGCACACCATTATTCATAATGGGCATCTATATACTTTGCAGGATCAGTGCCATACTTTTTGGTGTTAATCATGCAAAGTATCATAATAGCGTCAGAAATTATGACGCTATTGTTCCTAAAGTGTGCCATGGTGCACCATATGTTAAATACAGTGCACAGTGGTGGTGTTAGGGTGGGCGCAATGGGGTGCTGGAAAAGTGGCGCTTCATTACATGAAACGCCACTTTTCTTAAATCTGGGTATAGGTTTCTTTTGCAGCACAAAGCAGATGTTGCTAACTGGGCTGGTCTAATTTGTTAAACAACATCAAGATAATGATCCCTGTTGTGCAGTAGTATGATGAAGGTATTGATTACTGTGTAACTTCAGGTGATAGCTTCACTTGTTGTATTGTTAAGCCCCTAAAGAATAGCTCTTCTGTTATTTGGAGCGAAGATTATCACTTTGCCTGTTTTTCAGCACCACTACATTTCCTATTGATTAGCAACAACAGGAGGGGCTTGCCTATTATTCCATGCCAAGAGGATGGATGATCTATAGTTCAGCCCCATGTATATGTCTGTATTCGGCATCTAGTAGATGGCCTCTCCAATGTTTTAGCTCTATACAGAGGGATGGTAAATGGGATGTTACCCACAGTTTGGCACAAAGGCTTTCCCTAGTGCTGAACATCAGCCAGACAAATTCGACTATTATTCAAAACGAGGAGGGTGCTATTTCCGAATCGACAATAACGAGAGGATGGTTTCAAGATTGTTCAGCACCAAGAAAATTATGTTCTATTTGCAGCGTCAAAGAAGTCAGTGACATTTATTGCGGTTCATTACCAATTGCAAGGTTTGTCTTCACAACTACCATCTCCAAGTAGATGTGCTTTTTCCTACAGTTTTGACAGAGCTTTCAGCGAGAGTCCAGGGTATTTTAAGATAGCGCTCACATCAAAATCAGGCACTTCCCTTCTAGCTGTTTAGAACAAAGTTAGACATGTTTGCAGCACTAAATAAAAATTGATAACTGCAATGATATCATTGCAATTGCCACGTGGAACAATTGCTGGTGAATGTGGCAAAGCAACGCCAGTTGTGGGCAGTGGGTTTGGCTTAAGATGTTGTGCAGAAAGATAAAGTGGTGGTTGTTTATGACAATTTGACAACGACATGGCTCTATATTAAGGAAGCGGGAGTTTGTATCAATCATGACTCTCATATTCCTGATTCCTCCATGTAAGGTAGAGGAGAATCCCAACGAATCAGGCCACAATAGTGTTTCCTTTGTTTAAGGAAGTTAACAATTGTAGATTCTCTGACTTGGGGTAATTTTAGGGCCTGATGTGCAAACTCTTTTATGGGTCAACAAAGCTGGTGAATGGCAAAGTCACAAACTTTGCAACCACAACAAGCATTTGCAATGTAATAGGTCTTGCATTAGTGAGAGTTAGAGCTGTTGGTGTAAACTATAATGACAACCTTGCATTTGGGACCTTATAAATATTAAGGCATGCAGCCCATTATACCTTTATCAGAAAAAAACAGTGTTTGTGTATTCCTTCGTACACTTGACATTAGACTGTAATGGTCTGAACATCTCCTACAGAGCAGCACAGTAAAAATAGCATTTGGAAGAAACATGGTCATGTAGCTTTATATTCAGCCCCTAGAGGTCATAATCACAAAAATGATAAAGAACATTGCAGTATACCCATATAATCAGCCCCTTAGGGCATAGTGTATTACACATTTTCAAGCCTAGCACGACTATTAAATATAATTTAACTGTGGAGTCAGTGGCACAAGGGTGCAATGCCGCAGGTCATTACTAGATGTCCCCGTGGAGTCAACAGCAGAAGGTGCAGTACCACTGGTCGTGGCTAGATGTCCCTGTGGAGTCAGCGGACGAAGGTGCAGTACCACTGGTTATGGCTAGATGTCCCTGTAGAGTCAACAACAGAAGGTGCAGTGCCACTGGCCATCGCTAGATGTCCTTGTGGAGCCAAAGCACTCAGCGTACAAAGTTACAGAATGCGTCTAGAACTTTTTCCGACTTTAGGAGCTCAGAATGTCCCACAAACCCAGAAACAGCTGGAGAAGTACCATGTCCTCAGTGCCACACATTAAGGGGCATATTTATACTCCATTTGCGCCTGAATTGCGTCATTTTTTTTGACGCAATTCCGACGCAAAACTAACTCCATACTTTGGCATTAGACGCGTCTAGCGCCAAAGTCCATGGAGTTTGCGTTCTTTTTTAGCGTGGACACCTACTTTGCGTTAATTATATGCAAGGTAGGCGTTCCCGTCTAAAAAAGTGACTCCGCGGCATGTGCGCCGTATTTACACTCCCGGGCAAAATTCACGCCCGGGAGTGGGCGGGTCAAAAAAAATGACGTACGGCCGCTTTTGCGCTGTTTTTTAGCGCCTGGAAAAGGCAGGCGTTAAGGGACCTGTGGGCTCGGAAGGAGCCCAGAGGTGCCCTCCCATGCCCCCAGGGACACCCCCTGTCACCCTTGCCCACCCCAGGAGGACACCCAAGGCTGGAGGGACCCATCCCAGGGACAATAAGGTAAGTTCTGGTAAGTATTTTTTTTTTTTTTTTTTGTGGCATAGGGGGGCCTGATTCGTGCCCCCCTACATGCCACTATGCCCAATGACCATGCCCAGGGGACAAAAGTCCCCTGGGCATGGCCATTGGGCAAGGGGGCATGACTCCTGTCTTTGCTAAGACAGGAGTCATTTCTATGGGGGTTGGGAGTGGAAAAAAATGGCGCAAATCGGGTTGAGGCGAAAAATTTGCCTCAGCCTGACTTGCCCCATTTTTTCACACCCAAGCTCCATATCCCCCTACGCCGGCGCTGCCTGGTGTACGTCGTTTTTTTCAACGCACACCAGGCAGCGCCGCCGGCTAACGCCGGCTAACGTCATTGCTTAAATACGGCGCCCGCATGGCGCTTCAGAATGGCGTTAGCCGGCGCTAATTTTTTTGACGCAAAACTGCGTTAGCGCAGTTTTGCGTCAAAAAGTATAAATATGGGCCTAAACCTTTATCAGAAATAAACTGTGCGGTCTTTCATACACGTGGTGTTATACTATAATGGTCCAAACAGCCCCGACAGAGCACCATATGAAAAATGGTATTCAGAAGAAACATGGTCATGTAAGCATTGAGTCAGCTCCTAAAGGGCTTAATCACATGAAAAGATAATAATAAAGAACATTGCAGTGTAACAATATCATCAGCTTCTTGAGGGCATAGTGTATTACATATTTTCAGGCCTAGCAGGCCTTTTAAATATTTAGCTGTGGAGTCAGCGGCACAAGGGTGCAGTGCTGCAAGACGTTACTAGATGTCCCTGTAGAGTCAATAGTGGAAGTTGCAGTACCACTGGTCATTGCTAAATGCCCGTCTAGAGTCAACAGCAGAAGGTATAGTACTACTGTGGTGGCTAGATGTCACTGTAGAGTCAACAGCAGAAGGTGCAGTACCACTGGTTGTTACTAGATGTCCCGGTGGAGCCAAAAGCACACAGAGTATAGTGTCACAGAACACTGCCAGAACTTCTTCTGACGTCAGAAGCTCAGAATGTTCCCCAAATCCGGAAATGGCTGGAGAAGTACCAGGTCCTCAGTGAAATGGCTGAAATATTTAGCCATGCTGTACATTAAATCTTTATCAGAAATAAACTGTGTTCATGCATACATTAAACCTTCATCAGAAATAAACTGTGTTTGTGCATTAGCAGAAGATACAATGCCACTGGTCCTTACCTTCAGGAAAATTCTAAAGACTTGGCTGTTCCCCTCCCTTTCACCCCCTCCCCTCAGCACCTTGAGAACCTCACAGGTGAGTGGTGCTCTTTACAAATTCCTGATTTATTGGTCATGGCTAGATGTTCCTGTGGAGCCAAATGAGTTAAAAGTGGCTTGAGGCAATTATCATCCTTCAGCCCTTGGACAGCATAATGCATTAGACATTTGCCAACTACGCAAAACTTTCAGAATATTATTGCAAACAAGGTCCTTAAAAAGCAAACTGCTCTCAGTTATTTAAATAAATAAATAAAAAGTTCCAACTATATGAGACCTTAAATAAGCATTGAATGGTGGAAGAGTTTATGATTTGTGGACCCCCTCTAACCTAGGCGTGACCCACAAGATGTCCTGGACAGAAAAATAACATTGTTCTGAATGTTTTGGTGGTGGTCCCATTGCTCTAGGACCACCACAGGCTGAGTTATGACCAAAAATATGTTTTACAAGGAATGCCTGCAAAGCATTATAGGGTGAGTTTTCCCAAGTGTAGTGAATATTGTAGAATCGGCTCTCCCGCTGTGCGGGGAGAGCTGCTGTTGAGGATTGATTCCTAGGACAGTTTCATGCAATATAAAGCCACAAAAAAATTTACAAAACACACACACGATCCAACTACTTGCAATTATTGGTTATGTAAAGCAAGGACCAAGTGAAGGGCAAACGCGGAAAACGAATTGTGAACACGAGTGCTTACTGACAAACATGAGAGCCAGGAAACAAAGAAAAATAGTCAGTTCAAGCAACAGAAAAATATTCCAGGTGTAATTAAACTGTACTTGAAGGGCGTTCCTCAGCCAAGTACAGGAAGTGACGTATCAGCTACCAATCTAGTTAGGAGGCAGCAAAACAAGAGCAACACTGCCTTCATCCTATGGTAAGCAGCAGACAGCGACAGACAAGAGCAAAGTCCTATACTCCATCCAACAGGTCATGTAGACAGTGCATGCACGCTGTCTAGACTTGATCTAAAAAGACAGTCTCAATTTACAAAGGACACATTGTGAGTTAGTTTGAAAGCATGCTCAAATTCATGGTGTCTGATGCTCACATGTGCAAGAACAGAAATATTAGTACCTATCTATAATCACAAATGCATTAATTGTTAAATCAATAGGTATGTTGTTTTCCATTTCTGTAAAGACTCACACAGTATTGAATCTTGTCACATGGTCATACTATATACACATATTAAAAGAAACTGGAGAGATATATACTAGGACATCATTACCTGATTTTTAGCACATAGCTCCAGTTACCATTTCAAACAAGAGTCCCAGACAGTTAAATTGACAATTGTCTTTTGATCCTTTGCTTGGCTGCCTGCTATTTTGCATCATATTCTGGTTGAACTTTAGGTTTTCCGGCATATTGTGTTTTATATTTTATGTCCAAAATGATTTTCTGTCGCCAAAAATGGCCTTACGACTGATTGATTATTTAAATCTCTCTCTTAGTTTTCCCCTGTATAGCAACAAGGCTTCTATGTTTTTTAAAAGGTTAAAAGACAAACTATGGGCCTGATTTAGATCATGATGGTACTACAGCTATAAACCGCCACAGCAGTGGTCCCAGGTACTCTATCAAGTCGACCGTGTTCCGTCTGCAGTATTTAGATGTATTGCAGCTGAGCAGCCGATCACCATGACAGTGTTCCCTTCCTAGCCCTCAGGCCACCAGGTTCCTGCTGACTATGTTTAGATATTACAGTCCTACTGGCGGTGTACTGCTAGTGGATTGCTGGCAGAGGGATGCCATAGCTGGACCCAATGTACATTGTACAATGGCAGTGGCTATGGACTACAGGTAAGTCACACACACACTCTGTACCTTGGCCATACATGTTCACCTGCACAACACAGGACACAGCACACCACATACATACTATAATCCATTGCCATTTCACCACAACACAACACGCACATGCCAAAAACACACATTGCCATACATCCATGACGCAGCATACAAACAACATTGATACTAAACCCGCACGAGACACAACTACAACAACCAACACATCTACACCCTACTCTACACAAAGACACTCACAAAAAGCACAACTACACTGTGACAGATCGAACAATATACAAATGACGACGAGATATGCGTTTTAGTTTGTGGTGGAATTTATTCTAAGTTTAAGGTGGAATAAAGACAAAAACTAGAAGTATGTAATCAAGTGGGCGGGGTTTTCCTTAGGGGTTTCGGTGTTGCGGTACAGTTCCTGTAGTGTTGATTTAGTTTCAATGTTTCTTTTCCTGGGAGACGTCTGGCGGTTCCCCTCAGGTGGATTCTCGGTACCGGAAAACAAAAGGAAAACAACACCCGGGTAAGTATGGGGTTTTACCAAAAGGATTATTTCACACTTTTACTGTAGTCTTGTCTGGGTATGGGTAGGAACGATAAGGAGGGGTGTCTGTGAGGAGGTAAGGGGGGGGGGATAAGTGCTCTCACTCTCTAATGATAGATTTTGTGGGGTGCCCATATGTGCTCGTTATCGTGCCCCTTTCGGTCCCCTCCCTTTGCACTTCGATATTCCCTTCCCCCTCCCTTAGTCTGAAGTGGCCTTTGTTTTGGTCCACAAGGACCGTACCTTGGTGAGCCACGACCCTCCTGGGTCGTGGCTGGCATTGTGGCGTTCCTCTGATGTGGTCTCTTCTCCTTCCGTCTTTTGTTTGGTCTCCCTCTCCTGGGCTCTCCTCTCCTGCTCCTTCTCCTGGGCTCTCCTCTCCTGCTCCTGCTCCTTCTCCTGGGCTCTCCTCTCCTTCTCCTGGGCTCTCCTCTCCTGCTCCTTCTCCTGGGCTCTCCTCTCCTGCTCCTGCTCCTTCTCCTGGGCTCTCCTCTCCTGCTCCTCTGCCTCCTGTCTCTCCTCCTTGGCTCTCCTCTCCTGCTCCTCTGTCTCCTGTCTCTCCTCCTCGGTTCACCTCTCCTCCTCCGCTGTCTCCTGTCTCTCCTCCTCGGCTCTCCTCTCCTTCATCTCCGGTCTCCTCCCCTCCTTCCTTCTTCCGGTGCCGTCCTCCCTTTTGATTCTGCCGCACCGGGAAACCCATCCGGTTTCCCGGGCAACGGCCTGCCCCCTGCCTCGGTCGGAGCGCGTTGCCCCGACAACGGGGAGACGCGGACATGACGCATCGGCCTGCTCCGATGCGTCATGCTGAGCCGCGGCTGCTGGGGACGCCCGGCTACACACCCCTTCCCAAGAACGGTCCTGATCGAGGACCGAGGTAGAGTCCGGGTATCTGGAGAGATAATCAGCCGGGGCCTGTTGGGGACCAGGGATGTGACGGACCTGAAACGAAAAGGGTTGGAGTTCAAGGAACCACCTCAAGATCCGTGAATTCGTATCTTTATGAGCCGACAACCAAGTGAGGGGAGCATGATCCGTATAGAGAATAAAAGGGCGACCCAAAAGGTAATACTGCAAGGTGTCTACAGCCCATTTGATGGCCAAACATTCTTTTTCAATCGTGGAGTAATGGCGTTCCTGAGGAAACAGTTTCCTGCTAATATACACTATTGGGTGATCCCTACCGTCCCCATCGGGCTGGGTCAGTACCCCTCCTAGCCCGACATCAGAGGCGTCTGTATAGAGGTGGAACGGTTTCGAGAAATCGGGGCACCGTAGGATGGGCTCTCTAGTCAGAAAGGCTTTTAACTGTTCAAAACTAGTCTCCTGTTGATCCGAAAAAGGGGCTAATTGATTAGGACGAGATTTAGCCAGAAGATCTGTAAGGGGGGCGGCTAGGGTGGAATAATTGGGAATGAATCTTCGATAGTAGCCGACCAACCCTAGGAAGGAACGCAAATCTTTCTTTGTTGCAGGGTTAGGTGCATTGAGAATAGCCTCTACCTTTTTAGATTGTGGCTGGAGGTTCCCTTGACTGATTTTGTATCCTAAGTACAATATGTCAGGCTGACCGATAACGCATTTTTTTGGATTGGCAGTTAACCCTGCCTGTCTCAGAGTATGGAATATCTGCTGCAAATGTAGTAGATGATTATTCCATGTTTCACTGAAAATAACTACGTCGTCTAAGTAAGCAGCTGAAAAATGTCGAAAGGGGTTTAGGAGGCTGTCCATTAACCGTTGAAATGTTGCTGGGGCTCCATGCAGTCCGAACGGCAACACTGTGAAGTGGTACAAGCCTGACTGCGTAGCAAAGGCCGTTTTCTCTTTATCTTCTGCAGCTAGTGGAATCTGCCAATATCCTTTAGTTAAATCTAGGGTGGACATGTATTTTGCTTTTCCTAGTTTTTCTAATACATCATCCACCCTGGGAATCGGATAAGTATCGAACATGGAATGTTCGTTGAGTTTCCTGAAATCGATGCAGAACCTAATAGTACCATCAGGTTTTGGTACCAGGACAACTGGGGAGCACCAGGGACTAGTAGAAGGCTCTATTACTCCTAACTCTAGCATCTTTTGGACCTCGTCCTCCATAATCTGTTTCCTGGCCTCTGGTATACGATATGGTCGTAACCGGACAATTGTACCTGGTGCAGTCCGTATTTTATGGGAGATCAAAGAGGTTTTGCCTGGCACTATGGAAAAAAACTATCTCAAATGTTCCAGTAGACTGAATACCTGTTCCCTCTCTAATTTTGTTAACGAGGAGTTCACTGTGGGTAGATTCTCCCCAATAGTGGTCTCGGTCGGGCAAAATTCAATTTGAACCCTCCCATTGGGACATAGGAACCGGCCCACGGCTTCGTCGAGTTAGAGCCCTCGGGTTCTTCCCATTTTTTTAATAGATTTATGTGATAAATCTGGGTTTTCTGCGGCGTGGTCGAGATTTCAATTAGGTAAGTGACCGGGGAAACGGCTCGTAGTACTTTATGTGGACCCTGCCATTTTGCTACCAATTTGCGTTCAGACGTGGGGCGCATTATAAGTACCTGATCTCCTGGCAGTAGAACTCTTAATTTACTCCCTCGATCGTAATATTGTTTTTGGTTCTGTTGGGCATGTTCCATATTTACTCGGACTGTATCCCATAACCCTTGTAACTGAGATCGTAAGTCGTGGGCATATTCTAACAAGGGTTTCCCCCCTTCCTCCGCCTCCTCTTCCCAAGCTTCTATGGCCATGTCTAGCAGGGAACGGGGCTGTCTTCCGAACACGAGTTCAAAAGGACTGTGTCCGGTAGATGCCTGTTCATGGGTACGTATAGCATACAATACCAAGGGCAATTTTTGATCCCAGTTTTTGCCTGACTCCTCTACTACTTTTCTTAGCAGGGTTTTTATGTTACGGTTGTACCGTTCTACCAGACCATCGGTCTGTGGATGGTACACCGAGGTGCGAATTTGGGAAATGCCTAACGTTTTGCACACCTGCTTCATGAGGGTAGACATGAAAGGAGTTCCCTGATCAGTGAGTATTTCATGTGGAAATCCTACTCGAGAAAATACATTAATCATTGCTTGGGCTACTGTTTTGGTTGTCATACTTTTTAATGGAATGGCCTCTGGGTATCGGGTGGCATAATCTACCATGACTAGGATATATGTGTGCCCTTTCGTGGAAGGAACTATGGGACCTATCAAGTCCATTCCCATCCTACTAAACGGAACGTCTATGATGGGTAATGGCATGAGAGGCGCTTTTCTAGGTCTACCGGGTTCGGAAAGTTGGCACCTGGAACATTGGGAGCAAAATTTTCGTATGTGGGCAAAAACCCCCGGCCAATAAAACCGCCGGAGGAGATACTCTTCTGTTTTTTCCCTTCCGAAATGACCTCCTCCGGGTTGACAGTGGGCTAGGGTTAAAACATGTTCTCTATAGTGCTCGGGTACTAACAACTGTTGCTTACGGTCCCCGGAGCGAGTAGTGGTTATGCGATATAAGAGGTTTTTTCTAATTAAGAAGTAGGGCCCCACCTCTTCGGTTTCTTCTGCTTTGGCCGACTTCCAAGCTTGAGCAAGAGAAGGATCTTCTCTTTGTCTTTGGGGAAACCCGACAGGCACTTCATGTGTCTCAGCATTCAGACCTGAGGGTGTGCTATGTGCCTCGTTCTCTTGGTGGGTTGCTTTTTCAACACGTTTCTCTCTACGTGACAGTTTCCTACGGGTAGGGGGGGGCTCTATGTCGCTGTCCGAAAAGGGGGCACCCTTCCACCAGTCCTGGGTCAGGGTTGGTTGTCGAACGTGATCCAGGATCTCCTGAAAATGTTCATAATCTATCCCAATAATACATTCCTCTATCAGATCTGAGATTATACCCATAGAAAGGCTGTCCCTGTAGTTCCTCCACTCTACGGTCAGGGCCTGTAAGGGGTATCTCTCCTTATCCCCATAAATGCAGCAAATAGTCACCCAATGTTCGACTTCCTGGTCTGCTAGGGCTAGGAGATCCTTCCTTATCACGGATTGACTGCATCCAGAATCTATAAGGGCGTAAACCATTCGACCATTGACATTTAAGGACTGTTTAAATTTGGGGTTGCCCTGGCCTGTACACAGCACCCGTCGTCGGGTAACTCCAACCTCCATGGGTTCACTAGTGTCTTGTTTCCGGGGACACATACGGGCAATGTGTCCCCATTCCCCACAGTTATAACACTGGGGACCCGGTACTGGTGGATGCTCGTAGGTTCTGCGAGGTACGGATTCTTCGGGAAAGGACTCTGGGAGTGCTTTTGGGGATGGGGAGCCCCGGTTTTATGATGGGGCGGGTTGGCATATTTCGTACATCCACCGAACGGTGGTAAGTCAATTGCCGTCTCCGTATTCACCTTGGGATGTTGACGGATCCAGTGTTTTGTGGCCGTAGGCAAGGCATCTAAATATTGTTCGAGGACAATGGTTTGGATTACGTCTTCCCGGCTATTCCCTGACGGACCCAACCATTTTAAAGCCAAATCGTTTACCCGATAGTAGAAGGTTCGGGGATCCTCGTTCGGTCCCCACTTGATTTTCCTGAATTTGATTCTATAATATTCCGTGTCATGCCCCACCCGCTCTAATATACTGGTCTTTATTTCGGAATATGGGGTTGTTCCCCCGGGATTCGCAGCTTGGTATGCGGCTTGTAGGATTCCTGTAAGCAAGGGGGCGACATACTGGCCCCATCTATCTTCCGGCCATTGTGCGGTTGAGGCCACCCTTTCAAAATTAGTGAAAAAGGAGTCGGGATCATCCCCTTCTTGATATTTTTGCAGGACGGAGCTTGGGACATTGGGATGTACCTTAGTGGTAGCGATTGTCTCTGTTAGCTTCTTCATGGCCGTCTCGTGGACCAGTTGATTATTGGCCAGTATGGTTGCCTGACTTTTCAAAGCCGACTGTAAGGCTTCACGGTCCTCCTTAGCCTCCCTCTGGTGGGCCTCCCACACCAGTTGTAGGTGGCGTTGACCTTCGGCCAACTGTTTTATCATGTCTTCCAGCGAGGGGGTGTCACTCATTGTGTATACCGTTCGATTGTCGAGGAGGATCTAGAGTCTGATCCCACTTCTGACACCACTTGTGACAGATCGAACAATATACAAATGACGACGAGATATGCGTTTTAGTTTGTGGTGGAATTTATTCTAAGTTTAAGGTGGAATAAAGACAAAAACTAGAAGTATGTAATCAAGTGGGCGGGGTTTTCCTTAGGGGTTTCGGTGTTGCGGTACAGTTCCTGTAGTGTTGATTTAGTTTCAATGTTTCTTTTCCTGGGAGACGTCTGGCGGTTCCCCTCAGGTGGATTCTCGGTACCGGAAAACAAAAGGAAAACAACACCCGGGTAAGAATGGGGTTTTACCAAAAGGATTATTTCACACTTTTACTGTAGTCTTGTCTGGGTATGGGTAGGAACGATAAGGAGGGGTGTCTGTGTGGAGGTAAGGGGGGGGGGATAAGTGCTCTCACTCTCTAATGATAGATTTTGTGGGGTGCCCATATGTGCTCGTTATCGTGCCCCTTTCGGTCCCCTCCCTTTGCACTTCGATATTCCCTTCCCCCTCCCTTAGTCTGAAGTGGCCTTTGTTTTGGTCCACAAGGACCGTACCTTGGTGAGCCACGACCCTCCTGGGTCGTGGCTGGCGTTGTGGCGTTCCTCTGATGTGGTCTCTTCTCCTTCCGTCTTTTGTTTGGTCTCCCTCTCCTGGGCTCTCCTCTCCTGCTCCTTCTCCTGGGCTCTCCTCTCCTGCTCCTTCTCCTGGGCTCTCCTCTCCTTCTCCTGGGCTATCCTCTCCTGCTCCTGCTCCTTCTCCTGGGCTCTCCTCTCCTGCTCCTTCTCCTGGGCTCTCCTCTCCTGCTCCTCTGCCTCCTGTCTCTCCTCCTTGGCTCTCCTCTCCTGCTCCTCTGTCTCCTGTCTCTCCTCCTCGGTTCTCCTCTCCTCCTCCGCTGTCTCCTGTCTCTCCTCCTCGGCTCTCCTCTCCTTCGTCTCCGGTCTCCTCCCCTCCTTCCTTCTTCCGGTGCCGTCCTCCCTTTTGATTCTGCCGCGCGGGCAACGGCCTGCCCCCTGCCTCGGTCGGAGCGCGTTGCCCCGACAACGGGGAGACGCGGACATGAAGCATCGGCCTGCTCCGATGCGTCATGCCGAGCCGCGGCTGCTGGGGACGCCAGTCTACATACACATATAGCAACAAACATACCACAGCAGCGCAGCACCCAAGATATACAACAACATCAGACCCATATGCAAGTGGCACACATGCTGACAGAACCACACCACCCACTCCAGCTTCATCCACCTCAACCAGCCAATCCAATCTCACACACAGATAGACATACGGACTCACATTCACAACTGGCAGCACAACATTACAGGTACAGGTTCGTTTGCTATGTGCACACATGGACATAGTTGACAAATGCTATTGTAATGTCATTGTGGTGCCAGCATTCATTTGGCAATGAATAGTGGCACCATAATGATATCTGTGTATGTTTGCCATATGTGTTTTGTATCAATGTGTCCCTATCCATGTCAAACACAATTGTTTCCTTGACATATGCACGACAAAGTAATTTTTTTACATTATTGTGACATGTACATGAGTGCAGTGGTCCCAAGCTCATGTGCAGTGGCCACAAAAGGGTGCATCTAATGTAGGTACAGTACCTTCTAGTCTGTCGGCAGGGAGGGTTGTGTTTTATCCGTGGTCTATTGGCAGCAGCAACAGAAGTGGCTATCCAGTTGTGTCCGGTCGAAAATGGAAGTGGAATTGTGAAAGAATGTAAGTTTTTACCTAATTTCCCCACCCAATCTGCCAACTCAGATGTGGAGGTCGGACAACCACAGATGGCCTGGTGGTAAAGCACATAGAAAACTGCACAGTGGTATGGGTAGTCCGAGTCCCGCCACCAGCCACTATTTCCAATGGCACCATCAACAGGGATGGGAATCTTTGATGGGGTTTGCGGGACTTGGGAAGTCTTTCGTCTATGGGAGCAAAAACATCTAAGTTAGGTGGGCAGACCGCCAAGCCGGTGGATGGGTTTTCCATTGGAAAAGGTGCCGCAGACAAGTTTCTGCCAAGATCTAAATCAGGTCCTAAATCTCAAAGGCTATGCAGAGTGTGTTTGAGAGACTTCTTAGGGCCTGATTTAGATCTTGATGATGGTGCTACCAATCCACTGCGGCGCTCCTAAGTGCAAGTCAATGGTGTTCCGCCTGGCATTTTTAGATTTAATATGGTGGAGCCGCCGACCGTCATGAAGGAGTGCCCTTCCTAGCCATCAGGCTGGTGGGTTACCGGTGACCATATTTAGATGTTACAGTCCTGCAGGTGGTGTACTGCCAGTGGATTGCTGATGGAGGGAGGCCTTCACTTGATCCCATGGACATTGTGCTAGGGCAGTGGCTATGAAATAGAGGTAAGTCACACACACTGTGCCTTGGCCATATGTGTTCACCTGCACAACACATGACACAAAACCACATACACACTAAAACCCATTCCCATTCCACTACTACACAACATGCATATGCCAAAAACACACAATCCTATACATCCTTGACACAGCATATACACAAAATTGATACTACACCCACACACAACACAAGCAGAGCAACCAACACAACTCTACACTCCTCTACACAAACACTCACACAAATGCACAACTACACACATCATGACAACCACCATCACCACATTACAACACTCACCTGAATGTTGTACACAGCAACACAACACACAACATACACAACAATATCAGTTCCATATACAAGTGGCACACATACTGACACAACCATGCCACCCACTCCATCTCCATCCACCTCAACCAGCCAGTCCAATCTCACACATATACGTATACCGACTCACATATACAACTGGCAGCACAACATTACAGATACCTGCCTAATTGAAATGTGCACACATGGACATAGTTCACAAGTGCTATTGTAATGTCATTGTGGTGAAGCATTAATTTGGCAATGAATACTGGCACTCTAATGACATTTGTGTATGTATACAATATGCGTCTTGTACCAGTGTGTCCCCATCCATGTTGGACACAGTTGTTTCCTCGACATATGCATGTCATAGTCATTTTTAAAAATGACTGTGACCTGCATATGACGTAGAATCTTGAAAAAAGTTATGTTTTTTCCTATTCCCCCCATCCGGCAACTCAGAAGTGGTCGGACTGCCACAGTTGACCTGATGGTAAGCACATCCAAATCTCCACTATGGTAATGGTGGCTGGAGTTCTGCCGCCAGCCACTATTTCCAATGATGACGTAGATGCAGAAGGGTATCCTTGTCTGAGTTGGTGGAATTTGGGTGGTCTTTCGCTTTATGATCGGGCTGCAGAAATGCTTACAATGACATTAATAAAAAATAAAAGCCTTTCCTTTCTTTTGATGTCTCTACCTGCCCCCTCCTCCCAAACGGAAGAGAAATGCTTGGTATTTCTCTTCTGAATCACGCTGGAAGCATGCTTCCAGCGCTATGGGAGGTGACCTCTGATGAGGTCAGGTGTCTCTGGAGGGGGGGGCCGTGGTGTGGGAGTGGAAGGGGATGCGATTCCTCTTCCAGCCCTGCCCTCGGAGTGGGGGAGAAGCCCATGGAAGGCTCCCTCCGAGCTCCGGTGCCGGGACGTAATGGTTACATCCTCAGTACAGGAGCACTGTGCCACAGGACATAACCGTTACGTCTGCAGCACATAAGCAGTTAATATACTAATCCTTCTCAGAAAACTACTATATCAATATCTCCTCTCACTAATCCACAAAAACAAAACATAACACACGCACAGCACATCAAAATCACACACACACACAATTGCATATTACATTCTTTCACAAATTGCAAACATACACCCACTCCAACCCTCCTGACTACATAAATAATACACATCCTAAACAATATTTGCTCCCAAATGTTCTATCTTCACCAACAACTAACACAAATACCCCAACAACACAACTCTTGTATACCTGGCTCTCTTTCTTTGCATACTTTAGAGCCTTTAAACATGACCATCGTGCTCCACCACACATCTTCCACCCTAAACAGACGTAAACAAAATAAACAATATGCCACTCTTCATAACTTTGCATCCTCATGCCTATTAAACAACAAAACTCCTGTACAAAAACAACACAGCTCACCAACTCACTCTCAATCACCATCTCCACCACTTACACACACACAGACCCTTCAAAGTGGCTTCTAACCTTGCGGGATGAGGATATGATATAAAAAAATAAAATTACTGCTATCCTCAGACAGCCAATGACAGCAATAATGACACACTTGCTACAAGTTCATCAAATACTACTCACTTTTCTACAAAACAAAGTTGCGTCACCACCAAAACACATTTCCTAAACTGCCTCCTAATAAATGCTCTATCATTCTCTAAAAGCAAGCATCACTTCTATCATCTACGTACTGACACACAACCTGATTTACTCCTCATAACTGAATAATGGTTAGGAGATGACATGGCCCAAATATTGTATGAATCTGTTCCTCGAGACTATTAAACTATCACACAAAATCATATAGACAAAAAAGGAGGTGGACTACCTTTTATATTCAAGAAAACAGTAAATCCCACCAAAGTTCATGTTGTTTCCATACAAGGTTGTGAGGCCCTCATCACCAGATGGAACCCAACAACAACTTCCTCCTGTAACTTCCTTCTCCTTTACAAACCACCACCTAGCAATGTAACATTCCCTGATGTTTCTAGATGCAAGTTCAAACATTACAGCAAAACCCTCCAACTTATGCATTCTTGGTGACTTAAACATTTGGCTTGACAAACCCAATATGTCCCATCCAAAAACCTCCATCAGTGGCCTAGTCACAATGAACCCACGTTGTCGCATAGGCTCTCATTATCCTAATGAGACTACTGGATTTTTGGGTGGCAAGATCGTTCACAGTGTGGGGGACTAAGTCTAACCCACGGTGAAGGACCCTTGTCACCCCCAATGCGGTTTTGCTCCGGCTAGCTAGCAGTGCCTCATCTCTCCCAGAGGGAAGAGATAATTGGGCAGCCGAGCGCATGACATCTTAGTGCTTCCCAGGGAAGTCGTGGTCACTCAGATCCCAACCACTTCTCTCATACCCAATGTGGTCTCATATACAAATGACAGAAGCAGTTTAAGTTTTACAGATTGATTTAATAAAACAACTGCATTTTAGATAACAAGGCGTGAGCCGCAATAACCAGAACCATACAATAGTAGGATTGAAATAGTAACGAGGAGAGTAAAACATAAAAATAACGCTATGATAGTGCTACTAGATTACGTTCTCTCTTCTAAGTTCTATTTTGAGCACAGAATGTTAAGCTCTAAGCTTGCCTTTCAGGTTCCCCGGGAGGACATCAACCCTCATACCTGAGCAAAGGCCTGTGATCTGTGATCTGGATCAGCATCTGCAACAGGGCAGTCAGTGTGTAGTTGTGGTTCCCTGGTCGGAATCTCCCGTCTTACATGTACCAGGACTAGGAAGTGTTTTTATAACTAACACGCTGATGTTCTAGGAAACGTCCCTACGTAAGAATGTGTACTTTCTACGAACCCTAAAGACTAAACTTCTACCACGTCTATCAGCAATGTACCAGACTGTATCCTTGACTGAAGCACAGAGCGAGCAAGAATGTATTGTTTGAGAACTCCGATGCTGAAGTAAGCTAAAGAAAATAAAACAAGACCGTGAAACTGGTTATTGGAAAATAACAGTGCGAGGCTGAATAAAACGCATCTAAAACAAAGTGCACAGAGGCCTAATGCTTTAAGCAAACGCGCTATGGCTATATTAAAAATGGCTACACTACAACATCAGATCATAAACAAACTTACACATCTCCAGCCATATCCTGGATGTCATTCTTGCATATCCAGAACTAGTTACCTTTTAACCGGTTCTGTGCCCAGGACGTAATGGTTACGTCCTGAGGCACAGTGCTGCTGTGCCCAGGACGTAACCATTACGTCCTGGTCACAGAGCCCAGAGGGAGTGCTAGCGCTCCCTCTGTGGGGTTACCCCCCAAATCAGGGATGGAAGGGGAAGCCCTTCCCCTTTCACCCCCGACCCCCCCAACCGCGATTGAAAGACAAATGCTCAGCATTTCTCTTTCAATCACGTGGGGGAGGCCCGGAGAGGCTTCAAAGGGAAGGAAATGTATTTCCTTCCCTTTGAAGTCTCTCCCAGAGTTTCAAAAGCCGGATTGCGCATTGCTGGTGCCGGCGGCGGAGCCATCTGCTACAGGGCAGGAGCCCTTTAAAAACTTCATCGCGCTCCCGCCGTCGCGGGACGTGCATTGCTGGTGCCGGGGACGGAGCTATCTGCTACAGGGAAAGAGCCTTTTAAAAACTTCATCGCGCTCCCGCCGTCGCGGGACGCGCATTGCTGGTGCCGGGGGCGGAGCCATCTGCTACCGGGCAGGAGCCCTTCAAAAACTTCATCGCGCTCCTGCCGTCGCGGGGCGCGCATTGCTGGTGCCGGGGGCGGAGCCATCTGCTACCGGGCAGGAGCCCTTTAAAAACTTCATCGCGCTCCCGCCGTCGCGGGACGCGCATTGCTGGTGCCGGGGGTGGAGCCATCTGCTACGGGGCAGGAGCCCTTTAAAAACTTCATCGCGCTCCAGCCCTCGCGGGACGCGCATTGCTGGTGCCGGGGGCGGAGCTATCTGCTACAGGGCAGGAGCCATGTAAAAACTTCATCGTGCTCCCGCCGTCGCGGGAGGTGCCCGGGCGAAGCACGGGCCAAGGGCGGGCCCGTCAGCGCCCGGAAGAGGCCGGGCTGGGCCATACCCCTTAATCTTTCGTTTTTTGTGCTGTGTTGCCCAGCGGTGACCTGCGGTGCTGAGTAAGTTTCCTTCTTTTTTCTCTTCCCCATTCTCCATCCAGCATGGGAAAGCGCAAGGTTCGTTCTAGTCCTGACCTGGCTACTGCCAAATCCAAAAGCTCTAAATCTAGCAGAGCAACGCAATTCCACTCCAATTGCGTTTCTAGAGAAATTGATACCTTAATTGAGGAAGTGGAATCCAACCTTAAGGAAAAAGAGGGCAACGCCTGTAAGAAACTGAAATCAGGATCCTTACTTCCATTTCTTATGACTAGCTCCACTAAACCTACTGATATTCAGCCGCAGAAAACTTTAGTCCAGGTTGCTGCCCCTCCCAGCTCGACTGGTCTGGCTAATTCCTCGCTTTCGCCTGGCACTAGTTCTAATTTGGACGTAATCCGTTCTGTTCCCATTGTCAATGGCATTCTATGCACAAATCGGTCCTGGATCAACCAGAATTAGCAAGTGCCATACAGCCTTCGCTTCCTGTGCCTGTGCCTTTTAAACCCATTTTTGATCCTCCTAGTAATGATGTCTTAGCTCTGGTATCTAGTCTAAAGCGTGAAGTCGGAGAATTGAAGAGTCTCTTATTTGAGGTCCTTAAATTACTCAAAAAACCTGACCTAACTCCTCAGCTTATCGCGAATTCAGTCACTGCACAAGCTTCTCGGCCATTGGCTTCTGTTGCTCTGCCAGTTGATTCCCCACTGCCACGGGAAACGGTCAAGGGTTCTAGTTATAGTCATCATCATTGAAATCACTCCACTTCTGCTCAAGCGAATTCGCCATTCTTTCTTCTTAATCCGGGCCAACCTGTGGCCCATTTTACTCATGCGCCCAACCGAAACTGCATCGACATGTGTAACGTCCCTCGACTTCAATCTCACACGAGGGAAGACACTTCTTCTCTTATAAACAAGGTGTCGTATTGGATTCGCCACACTAGGGGCTGTGGCTCTATCATCCACGCGGACATTGCCTTTGCTTCTCGTGTGCGAGGCCCTGGTGGGCGGGACACTATCAAACTTCATCTTGCCAGCCCCGCTTTAGTAAAAGGGATCTTGCAGATGGAAGCTCATAATTTATCAAAATCTGACTCTGACATTTTTTTTAGAGAAAGTTTGCCTGCTATGGTTCACAAGATCACGTCCTTGCGTCCACCCGGAGCCAACCCAATTCCTCGAAATGTCTCTGTTTCAACTGTCCCCCCTGGCTTGTTGCCTTTTCCAGGTGACGGGGTTGCTGTGGCTTGCAACAATAAAGGTACCTTCATACAAGACCCCTTCACTTCAGGGGATACATCCGATGTGGATTGACTATGCCATTCTAAGTCTTGTAAACATAAGGCTCCACATGTCTGGGCAACGACACTTACAAGATCTTCACTTGGTTTGGGTGACAATACTATAAGGGCTTTACCCTGCTCCACTAATGGGTCTTCCAATTCTGCTCTCGATGCCGACTCTTGTATGTCAGCTTGTAGCTTTACAAAAAGGAAAATATTGTCTTGGAATGTGGCTGGCATCAAGAGCAAATTATCTGATCCGGACTGGGGGGCTTATGTTGAATCTTTTTTCATATGTATGTTCCAGGAAACTTGGGCTATGGATTCTGCATATAGGCAAGGCTATTGCTGTTTCACTAAAAAGGCGACTCCGTCCACTAGGGGAAGGGCGATTGGGGGTCTATGTACGTGGGTCAAAGTGACTGAAGTGGGCAGGGTAAAGGAAATCACTATTGACTCCTGTAACACCCTTGCAATAGAAATATGGCCTATCACAGGCACTCCGGTGTTATGTATTAATATTTATAATAGGCCAGGTCCATCTAACCGTCAGTCTGGTACTATTCATCTGTTGCACACATTTTTATCCGATCTTCACCCTAAATATTGTGTTATTATTGCAGGTGACCTCAATGCCCAAATTGAATTCGATTCAGCTTTTGTCGAGTCTATCCAGGCCGAAGATGAAGTATGGAATCTTCCCCCGCTTTCAATCCAGCCAGTGTCATGTACTCCTCCCCTTAGGGTCATGCAGATAATAGACCTTGTAGTAACTTATGGCCTGCGTTTTGGAAATGGCCGTTTTTTAAATGACAATTCTAGACCCACCTTCTATAGAGGCCACTATAGTAGCATTCTGGGTTACGTTATTTTTGATCTGCGAGTCTGGCATTTTATAATCAATGTTGAGGTTGGTTCTCGGTACACTAGCGACCATGCACCCTTACAAATTGACTATAATGCGACTCTTTTTTCAGGGCTCACTCCACCTTATGTTCTGGATGTTCCCAAGGATTGGCTGGAATTATCCAGCAATAGGCGTGTGGTGAGATGGTCCTCGTTTTTTAAATCCAACCTGCTTAATGATAATCTTTATGACCTACTAGCTTGCCACCAGCTCTTTGATGACTCTATTGTCTTATCAGAAGTTATGTCCTCTCATGCGACTCTTTTTATGGATCTCAAGGAGCTTTTTACTAAACCCCCCTCAACCCAAAACAATTCCTCCTTGTCCAATTGTAAGTGGTTTGATAAGGAGTTTCGGGAGGCTAAGAGCCTTTTGTCCAAAGCTCTAAAGCTAAAGAGCCGGGATGCTATTATACATGCAAGAAGGAACTATGCTTCTACTTGTAAGTCATCTAAACTCAAATACGAAGAAAAATTGTGGGAGCGTCTGCTGGAGGCAGCTAGTGCCTGTGATCTTAAACTTTTTTGGACCCTGGTCTCACGTAGAGACCCCGCCCTTTCATCTACTCCTGAATGTCACATTGATGCAGAATCTTGGCTCTCCCTATTTCGGGAACTTTATGGGTCTTGCCCCAATCTGAACAACTCTCCTATTGATTCTTCACTGTGCTTTTCCCCTATGCCACCCTTTACCTTAAAAGAAACTGAGTTGGCAATCCGTGCTCAAAGAACAGGGAAGGCTCCTGGCTTAGACAGTGTCCCATCAGACCTGTATAAATCAGATTTATCTGTTTGGACCCGGTACATTAATAGGCTATCAAATACTGTTCTGATAACTCGTTCTTACCCAGATACGTGGAAGGTGGAAATTATCGTCCCCATACATAAAAAAGGAGGTAAGAGCTCCCCTGGGAACTACAGACCGATTAGTCTATTAGATAACCTGCAAAAAATATTCTCTTTCCAGTTGTTATCCAGATTAAAACAATGGATAACAAAAAATCAGGTTTTAAGCCAGGTTTTAAGCCATCTCCAGGCTGGTTTCCGGGACAAGGTCAGTACCATCGATCAGGTCTTCCGATTTACTACCATCAAGTGGAAGACCGTAGACGCAGACAATGGCCATTTATTTGTGGCCTTTGTCGATTTGAAATCTGCGTTTGACCTTGTCCCGCGTGCTAAGCTCTGGGAGGTCTTGAGCAACATTGGAGTTCCGGGTTCTTTGATTAATGTTATCCAAGATCTTTACTCTGACAATTACGCCAGAGTGCGCTGGGGTTCGGCTGGTGACTTGACCTCAGCTTTTCCTACAACGCGAGGTGTGAGGCAGGGCTGCGTCCTTGCGCCCACCCTATTCCTATTGTTTATTAACGCTTGCATCCCATACCTCTTAGATTGTTATGGTGATGCCCCGAATTTGGGTGGCAAGAAGTTCCCCTGTCTACTGTTTGCAGACGACACCCTGTTACTTTTGCGAACTGCCGTGGGCCTTTCCAGGTTGCTATCACGATTTTTGGAGTTTTGCGAAGACCATGGGTTGGAAATCAACTCAGCAAAAACAAAGTATATGGTCTTTGGGGACAGTAGGTGCAAAATGAAGAGACCAGTATACCTAGATGGTGCTCCCTTGGAAAGAGTGGGCACTTTTGACTATTTAGGTATCAAACTGGAAGACTCACACCTTTGGCATGCACACAGCCAGAAATCCTTATTGTGCTTGAAGCAAAGGGCGGGTGGCATTGTAAGATTTGCTTCTAGCTCTCCCAAGTTTGCAATGTCTCCCGCCCTTGAAATATATAAATTCCAAGCCCACGGGGTGGCCTTATACGGTGCTGAACTTTGGGGCCATTGTAACCTGGTGGATTTGGAAAGGGCGGAAAAACAATTTTTGAAATCATTGTTAAAAGTTCCTTTTAGCACTCCTTCTCTGCCCATCCGTATGGATCTAAATCTTTTTTCTATTTCGCAGATTGCTGCTTTAAGGCCCTTGCTATATTGGATCCGGCTCTGGATAACAGATGCCCTTTCTCCATTTCGTTGTGGGCTTCTCAAATTGGTGGGCAGTAACACTATCAGTAAAACGAAATGGTGTACTTATGTCAAAGAATCCTTATTCCATCTAGGTTTCGGGTCCTATTGGTTGGACCCTTCTTCTATTCCTAAAAATGCTGTGCAACTACTGAAGGATGCTTTTTGGCACAACGCTCAGATCATGCAATTTACTAAGATTGTTCCGCTGTCAATGTCTGATAATTATTTATTACTCAAATGCCACTATGAATTTGAGCCTTATATGGATATAGCATTATCTCCATTTGCGCGAGCTCTTTTTGTTAGATTCAGAATAGGGTCCCTCCCTTTGCGTTCCCTAACGTACAATTGGCATTGTTCCACTAATAGTTCCAAGCTCTGCCCGATGGGCTGCCAACGTGAAGAGTCTATTTCACATGTTCTCTTTTATTGTCATACATATCACAAACAAAGAGTTTGTTGGATTATCCCGCTCTGCAAATCTATAGGAGCCAGGTCTCATTTGTATGTTGAGAGAATCTTTAAATCTGATCCATCTGCCGAGGTAGTTTTACCAGTGGCAAAATTCCTCAAATCAATCTGGCGCCTCAGACTAGCAACTTTAAAGAATAAGACTGGGTAGCTAATTTTTAGATCTATGTATGCACTTTAAATGACCTTTTGATGTCTGATTTTAGTATTTAACTTTTAATACTAAGACTGTTTTATTGCATCATTGAACACCCATGGGCATAGGGAATAGGGTCCTTGTTATGTGGTACACCCTAAATTTAGGAGATATATATTGTGATGATTCTGTTCGAATTTTAACTCTTTATTATCTCTTTTATATTTTAACTGTGCTTATATTTTTTAGTGTTTTACCAATTTTAAAAATCAACAATTTATGACGCTTGTATTGTACTTTTATGGTATGTTTTTACTTACTGAAATAAAGTTAAATGATGATGATGATGATGCTTGCAATCCGGCTTTTGAAACCCCACTAGACACCAGGGATTTTTTTATTTTATTTTTAAATCGACATAAGGGAGCGACCCCTTGGGCAAGGGTCGCTCCCAGGGGGGGCATTTATTTGGAAATGCCTTTTCTACCTCTAGGCACCAGGGATCATTTTTTTGTTTTCTTTTTGTTATGTTTTTTGTTTTTTTTTTAGGTGGGGAGCGACCCCTTAGGCAAGGGTCACTCCCCTAGGGGGCAAATTATGAGGCCGAAACCACTAGACACCAGGGATTTTTTTTTTTTTTTTTAACATGAATTTCACGCAAGGGGAGCGACCCCTTAGGCAAGGGTTGCTCCCTGGGGGGGGGGGAATTATTTTAGGCCATTTCTGTCCCCCTGGGGGGTAGATCAGCCTATTTTGATTAGGCTGATCTGCCCCCAAGGGGGGCAGAAACCACTAGGCACCAGGGATTTTTAGTTTTTTTGTTTTACAGATGGGGAGCGACCCCTTGGACAAGGGTTTCTCCCCTGGAGGGGCAAGTTGTATTTAGGCCATTTCTGCCCGCTTTGGGGGCAGATCGGCCGATTTTAGGTCAATCTGCCCCCAAGGGGGGCAGAAACCACTAGGCACCAGGGATCTTTTTTTTGCGCCGTTACGCAAGGGGAGCGACATTGTAGGCAAGGGTCGCTCCCCGGGGGGGTGTAGGGGGCAAACTTATTTTAGGCCATTTCTGCCCCCCTGGGGGCAGGTCGACCTATTGTTATTAGGCCGATCTGCCCCCGGGGGGGGCAGAAACCTCTAGGCACCAGGGCAATTTTTTTTTTGTTTGTTTGTTTTTTTAGAGATGGGGAGCGACCCCTTAGGCAAGGGTCGCTCCCCTGGAGGGGCAATTGTATTTAGGCCATTTCTGCCCGCTTTGGGGGCAGATCGGCCGATTTTAGGTCAAACCACTAGGCACCAGGGATCTTTTTTTTGCGCCGGCACGCAAGGGGAGCGACCTTGTAGGCAAGGGTCGCTCCCCAGAGGGTATGGGGGGGCAACTTTATTTTAGGCCATTTCTGCCCTCCCTGGGAGTAGATCGGCCTATTGGTATTAGGCCGATCTGCCCCCAAGGGGGGCCGAAACCTCTAGGCGCCAGGGCAAATATTTGTTTTGTGTTGTTTTTTTTTTTGTTTGTTTTTTTAGAGATGGGGAGCAACCCATTAGGCAAGGGTCGCTCCCCTGGGGGGCAAATTGTATTTAGACCATTTCTGCCCCCCTTGGGGGCGGATTGGCCGATTGTAGGTCAATCTGCCCCCAAGGAGGCAGAAACCAGTAGGCACTGGGGATTTTTTTTTTGGCGCAAATGTCACGCAGGGGGAGCGACCCCGTAGGCAAGGGTCGCTCCCAGGGGGGGTTGGGGGGGCAAATTTATTTTAGGCCATTTCTGCCACTCCGGGGGCAGATCGGCCTATTGTTTTTAGGCCGATCTGCCCCCACGGGGGGCAGAAACCTCTAGGAGCCAGGGCAAATTGTTTTTTTGTGTTTTTGTTTGTTTGTTTTTTAAGAGATGGGGAGCGACCCATTAGGCAAGGGTCGCTCCCCTGGGGGGGAAATTGTATTTAGACCATTTCTGCCCCCCTTGGGGGCAGATTGGCCGATTTTAGGTCAATCTGCCCCCAAGGGGGCAGAAACCACTAGGCACCGGGGATTTTTTTTTTTGGCGCCAATGTCACGCAGGGGGAGCGACCCCGTAGGCAAGGGTCGCTCCCGGAGGGGGGATGGGGGGCGGGGGACAAATTTATTTTAGGCCATTTCTGTCCCCCCCTGGGGCCGACTGAGCTAGAGGCCAAAATCTACAGGTAGGCACTGTTTCCTATGAAAAAATGTGATGTGTCCATGTTGTGTTTTGGGCCATCTCCTGTCGCGGGCGCTAGGCCTACCCACACAAGTGAGGTATCATTTTTATTGGGAGACTAGGGGGAACGCTGGGTGGAAGGATATTTGTGACTCCTCTCAGATTCCAGAACTTTCTGTCACCGAAATGTGAGGAAACATGTTTTTTAGCCAAATTTTGAGGTTTGCTAAGGATTCTGGGTAACAGAACCTGGTCAGAGCCCCACAAGTCACCCCATCTTGGATTCCCCTGGGTTTCTAGTTTTAAAAAATGTGCTGGTTTGCTAGGTTTCCCCAGGTGGCGGCTGAGCTAGAGGCCAAAATCCACAGGTAGGCACTGTTTTCTATGAAAAAATTTGATGTGTCCACGTTGTGTTTTGGGGCGTTTCCTGTCACGGGTGCTAGGACTACCCATACAAGTGAGGTATCATTTTTATCGGGAGACTTGGGGGAATGGCTGGGTGGAAGGAAATTTGTGGCTCCTCTCAGATTCCAGAACTTTCTGTCACCGAAACGTGAGGAAAATGTGTTTTTTTAGCCAACTTTGAGGTTTGCAAAGGATTCTGGGTAACAGAACCTGGTCAGAGCCCCACAAGTCACCCCATCTTGGATTCCCCTTGATCTCTAGTTTTCAAAAATGCACAGGTTTGGTAGGTTTCCCTAGGTGCCGGCTGAGCTAGAGGCCAAAATCTACAGGTAGGCACTTTGCAAAAAACACCTCTGTTTTCTTTCAAAAAATGTGATGTGTCCACGTTGTGTTTTGGGGCATTTCCTGTCACGGCGCTAGGCCTACCCACACAAGTGAGGTATCATTTTTATCGGGAGACTTGGGGGAACGCTGGGTGGAAGGAAATTTGTGGCTCCTCTCTGATTCCAGAACTTTCTGTCACCAAAATTTTAGGAAAATGTGTTTTTTTAGCCAAAGTTTGAGGTTTGCAAAAGATTCTGGGTAACGGAACCTGGTCAGAGCCCCACAAGTCACCCCATCTTGGATTCCCCTAGGTCTCTAGTTTTCAAAAATGCACAGGTTTGGTAGGTTTCCCTAGGTGCCGGCTGAGGAAGAGGCCAAAATCTACAGGTAGGCACTTTGCAAAAAACACCTCTGTTTTCTTTAAAAAAATGTGATGTGTCCACGTTGCGTTTTGGGGCGTTTCCTGTCGCGGGCGCTAGGCCTACCCACACAAGTGAGGTATCATTTTTATCGGGAGACTTGGGGGAATATAGATTGAGAAAACAAGTGTTATTGCCCCTTTTCTTTCTCTACATTTGTTCCTTCCAAATATAAGAGAGTGTGTAAAAAAGACATCTATTTGAGAAATGCCCTGTAATTCACATGCTAGTATGGTCACCCCGGAATTCAGAGATGTGCAAATAACCACTGCTCCTCAACACCTTATCTGGTGCCCTTTTTGGAAATACAAAGGTTTTCTTTATAGCTATTTTTCACTCTTTATATTTCAGCAAATTAATTGCTGTATACCCTGTATAGAATGAAAACGCACTGCAGGGTGCAGCTCATTTATTGGCTCTGGGTACCTAGGGTTCTTGATGAACCTACAAGCCCTATATATCCCCGCAACCAGAGGAGTCCAGTAGACGTAACGGTATATTGCTTTCGAAAATCTGACATTGCAGGAAAAAGTTACAGAGTAAAACGTAGAGAAAAATTTATGTTTTTTTCACCTCAATTTCAATATTTGTCTTTTTCAGTTGTTATTTTCTGTAGGAAACCCTTGTAGGATCTACACAAATTACCCCTTGCTGAATTCAGAATTTTGTCTACATTTCAGAAATGTTGCGGTTTCTGGGATCCAGCATTGGTTTCATGCCCATTTCTGTCACTGACTGAAAGGAGGCTGAAAGCACAAAAAATCGTAAAAATGGGGTATGTCCCAGTAAAATGCCAAAATTGTGTTGAAAAATTGGGTTTTCTGATTCAAGTCTGCCTGTTCCTGAAAGCTTGGAAGCCGGTGATTTTAGCACCACAAACCCTTTGTTGATGCCATTTTCAGGGAAAAAACCACAAGCCTTCTTCTGCAGCCCCTATTTCCCATTTTTTTTTTTTTAAACAAACTTTTCACTGTATTTTGGCTAATTTCTTGGCCTCCTTCTGGGGAACCCACAAAGTCTGGGTACCTCTAGAATCCCTAGGACGTTGGAAAAAAAGGACGCAAATTTGGTGTGGGTATCTTATGTGAACAAAAAGTTATGAGGGCCTAAGCGCGAACTGCCCCAAATAGCCAAAAAAAGGCTCGGCACAGGAGGAGGAAAAGGCCTGGCATCGAAGAGATTAAAGGGTTATTCCAGTCACATGGTCAGACCACCATTTGCTACATAAAACATCACAAAACAATACAACTAAGACCACCCTACATGCATCCACCTATCGACTGTGAAGCAAACTCAATTTTGAATACTTAGAAACACAACTAACATCTCACACAGATCTAACCACAATAAATTATGTACAAAAGCTTTATGAGTGCCTACAAGAAGCTTTTGATAACCCTATGTCACTAAAAACAACAAAAACAGGACAAATGAAAGTAAGCACCTTGGAGAAATACAGAAGTAAAAGAGAGAAAACAACACATTATAAAGCTGCAGCACACCTGATTCAAAATAAACAGCAATCAAGACAAACCCCCTACAGAAACGTAACAGACCTTACAAGCCAACACCAAAAAAAACAAAAAAAGGTACTTTTTAGACAGAATTCAAACTGCTAAATGCGCAAATAACTAATTTTATAAAATTCTCACTGAAACCTTAATGCGCAAAAGGAAGTCATCACATTACTAATGAATTCTCAGACAAACTGGCAAAAAAAATTATACAACATAGGACATGTTTGACTCCTATTTAAAGCAAAGGAAAACCATCAATGCCAAACCATTTCCAAAAGTCCCCTCTAAGAGTAAGCTAACCTGGCTTCTACATTCCTTCAAACAAATATCACAAAGTGAATTTACGGATCTGGTCAAGGCTAACCAACCAGCTGGCTGCCCTTCTGACCCGTGGCCACCGCAAATCTTCATGGAACATTCTTATAAGTACCTATGCTGCCACACTAGTAAAAATAACCATCAATAATTCTTTAACTATGGGAAACTTTCCTGAAGACCTAAAAAAGGCATTCATACACCCAATATTAAAGAAAACAAACCTGTCTCTGCATGACCGATTGCAAATGGGCCTTTCCTGGCCAAACTAATAGAAAGAGCCACATTTGCTCGGATGTCACAATTCATTGAAGATAACTCCAAACTTTCAGACTATGAGATAGAATCATGCCCAGAATCCACCCTGATCGTGATCTGGGATGTCCTTAAAAACACAGTAGACCACAACGGGGCCACTGCACTACTTACCTTGGACCTCTCAGCTGCTTTCGACACAGTTGACCATGACACTCCAATACAATGACTCTACAAGGCTGGCATAGAGGGGACTGCTCTCAACTGGATCACATCCTACCTTCTAAACAGAACAAATGTTGTCTATATGCCCCTTTTCTCATTTAAACCATAAGTCACCAAAGCAGGGGTGCCCCAAGGCTCTTTAATCTCACCCATGGTTTCCAAAATCTACATGTAGTAACTGACAATGATCAATGAATTTCAGCTGATGTGCTAGGTAGAACTATGAAAATAACACCCAAATGCTACTTAAACTGGAAAGTCCCAAAGACATTGGAAAGTCAGAAATCTTCAGTTTTCTCAAAGCCATTGATCAGTAGATAACATGGAGCCATCTCAAATTGAGTGCTTCCAATACTGAAATGCTAACGTGTGGCGATTGGAAAAATTATGACTCACTCTGCACCTTGACTGATGATCTAGGACTACTTCCAAAAGTATCTAAGGAAGTTAGAAACCTTACAATTACCATGTATCCCAAGTTATCAATGAATACCCAAGTAAAAAAATTAGCAAGATCAACCTTTATCACTATGAAAACCCTGTGATGCATCTTCCTTTAACTGGGATTTCCACGCAAGGTCCCTTCTACTATCTCTCTTATACTGTCTAAATTGGATCACGCCAATAGCCTCCACTATGGATCGTCTTTATCAACCACGAAAAGACTACAATTGATTCAGAACTCTGCTGGCAGACTACTCTTTCATGTAAAGTCTCAAGTTCACATCTCTCCTGCATTGGTTACTGCTTGCCAGAAGATCCACTTTCAAGCTGGTTTCTATTACCCACAAAGTAATAAATGTAACAGGACCTCTTTTCAGCAGGAACAAAATCACGAAATACAATCAACAAAGGATCATCTAATCCAGATTCACACCTTGACTCAAAATCCAATCATATAAAAAAAAATCATAGGTGGTGCACATTTCTCTCTACTAGCAGCCAAACAATGGAACTCATTACTCCAAATCATAAGATCCATGGATAACTATCTTATCTTATCTTATCTTCAGAAGACTAGTCAAGATTTGGCAATTTCATAAATAACCACAACAGTGAAAACACTAATGTACAGCATATCATTGTGTATATAAACATTTATAATTTGATTATATGTATGTATCTAGATATGTGAAGTCTTTGTACAATTGTGTATGATATGTTTTTTGAACATTATATAGATACTCTTTAAGACTGCTTAACAAATGTATATATTACTTATGTTTTTTTATATATATACATATATATATATGTGTGTGTGTGTGTATATTCACTGATGTCATCAGTGATCTTATTTGAGATATCATCAGTGATGCTATCCGTGATGTCATTGACCATGTCATGAGTGATGTAATATGTGAGGTCATAAGCAGTGCATTGTGGGTGCATAAGTAATAGTTAGGTCAGTTAACTATACCTGCTGAATTTCTCTACCTTTATACGTTTAAAATGTGAGCCTAACTATAATGTCCCTTTAAACTCTGTTTTTTTTAGTGAATTTCTCAGTTTTGTTAAGTTCTGTTTCCTAACTATAACATCCTTTGTTTTTTTCAGTCCATTTCAATGGTTTTTTAAATTCGTTTTCCTAATTATAGCATCCTTGTAATATATGTTTTGTATTGGTTTCTGATGTTTTTGTTATGTTTTCCTCTAAACGTATATTATGTATTAGAGATATAAAATATGTTTCCGTTGAAATAATGTTTCAGTGTTGATCGCTTAATTTGTTTTGTGAAATAAATATTTTTTTAATTGCTGAAGCATTATTGAAATTTCTATTATTGTGCATTAACCACTGCGATTTTTGAATATACATATATACATTTAGTATACGTAATGTTTCACAGTAGGGAATTACCAACAGCATTCCCAAAATTATCTTTTGGAATGAATTTTGTGTGGAATCTATTTTGCAAATCAGTGTTCTGTGTTTGCGGCGACCCTGGATGTCACGTTGGTGTCGTCAACTACAATGACTGCGTGCTTTTCAAATTGTGCATATCACATCTGTACACATATTGTAAAGAGTGTTTGGTTATAGGGGTTTCCTAACATGATGTATACAGTTTTCTTTTTGTATTAGGTTTTAGAGGAAAGCACTTTCCTGTGTTTTCTGTGTTCCCGCTGTGACTCCGGCAGTCAGGGTGAAGTCGTTAACTGCAACAACCATGTGGTTTTCAAATACTGTAAATCACATATATGCACATAATGTAGACAGTGTTTGTTTATAGGGGCTTACTAATATAATGTTTACAGTTTCCTTTTTGTATTAGATTTTGTAGGAAAGTACTTTTCAAGTACTTTTTGAGTTTCCACTGCAACTCCAGCAGTCACAATGATGACAAGACCTTATGGTTTTCAAAAATTAGAGTACAGATATTGTAGACAGTGTTTGATTACAGGGGCTTACGAATAAAGGGGGTCATTACAACCCTGGCGGACGGTGTTAAAGCGGCGGTAAGACCACCAACAGGCCGGCGGTAAAAAAAAGGGAATTATGACCGTGGCGGAAACCGCCAACAAAGACAGCCACTTTAACACTCCGACCGCCACGGCGGTACAGACAAACAGTGCGGAGTTCACCGCCAAAAGACAGGCGGGAGATAATGTACCGCCCACAGTATCACAACCTACCAATCCGCCACCTTTTCCGGGGCGGATTCACCGCGGATAAAAACATGGTGAAAACAGCCATTTCAAAGGGAAAACGCTCACCTCTACACACCCCACGAGGAACGACGACACCATGGAACCAGAACTCCAAATTCTCCCTGCGATAGTCTTCCTGCTCCTATACGACCATCATCAACGCCAGTGGCGAAGACAACAGTGAGTACTGCACCAACGACATAGGGGAGGGGGAGGCAAAAGTCAGGGACACACACACGCAACACCCCAACCCGACCCTCACCCACTACAACACACACACCAATGCATATCCAAACATTACAGTAACAACCCTCAACCCCCCCGGAAGAATACAAAGACAAAAGGAAATGAGTTCAACCATTGTAATATATCAAAATACAGTAACCAAATATATACGGATATATATACACATTCAACAAAATATACATCACGATTAGTAGTGCAGGTAATGCACCATTCATTGTCTGTGGACCACTGGGTCCAAAATGCATGGGCGAGGCCCACATCAGATACCTGATCAAAACGGAGAGAACACTGCTGGGGCATCAGATAGAAATACAACAGGCACCTCAGGGGGAAGGGAAGGGGGGGCACCTCAGCCGGATGAGTGCACCACGCCAGATCCACAAGGGGGCTCCATGCCCATTGATGCAAAGCCACAGTCTCTCAAGTCTCTACAGTGGGTGGGTTGCCCACTGTACCATCCTGGGGAGTGCAAAGCCACAGTCTCTCAAGTCTCTACAGTGGGTGGGTTGCCCACACTACCATCCTGGGGAGTGTAAAGCCACAGTCTCTCAAGTGGATAACAGTCTCCACTGGTTCTGGAGGGGGACTGGTGCCCAGAGTGCATCACTCTCCCCGTGACAGTCCCAGTTGCGTCACTGCCCCTGCCGCTCACGGTGCATGAGTTGGCGGTCCTTGCCCTGTTCAGCGGTGCTTGAGTTTGGTTGGTCTTTGCCCTGTTCAGCGGTGCTTGAGTTTGCAGTTTCTGACCTGTTCAGCGGTGCTTGCCATGGCGGTCCTTCATTGCCCACTGGGCTGGGCCTGGCGGTCCTTCATTGGGCAGCTGGGCCGGGGCTGGCGGTCCTTCATTGGGTAGCTGGGCTGTGGCTGGCGGTGGCCTCCTGGCACTGATGATGGGGCTGCCCTCCTGGGTACTGACTTTGGCAGTGGCCTCCTGGCCACTGACAATGGGGCTGCCCTCCTGGGCACTTACTCTGGCGGTGGCCTCCTGGCCACTGACGATGGGGCTGCCCTCCTGGGCACTGACTCTGGCGGTGGCCTCCTGGTCAGCGGGGATGATGGCGGTCTTTTCCGCCGTGCTGCTCCTCCCAGACTTTGGCAATTTCTTCTGGCCCCTCCCCACCTTGGGGGGAGTCACAGCTGAGTGGACACTCCTCCCGGGACCCTTGTGAGCGGCTTTGCTGGCTGGAGTCTTCACCCACTCCCGCCGGGCACTGTCCAACTTCTGGTGCTTCACAGGGGGGGGACTGGCTGTGCTTTGGCTCCATGTCACACTGGCTGCCCTGGTGCCCGGTGCACTCCACATGCCTCTAACAACAGGCACCACTGGTCCCGGAGATTTTTTGGCTGAGGTGCTAGTACGGGACCTATGAATTGGAGGGGGGGGGTGGGAAAGAGGTCAAACTTGGTCAGGAAAAGTTTCTTAGGAACACTGGGACGGGTAGCTGGAGGGGGTCTGGGAGTGGAGGAAGAGCAGGTGGTTGTAGGAGGTGTAACTTTTGTGGCTTTGGGTGCAGGTGCATGCGCTGGAGGCTGTCGTGAGGTGGATGTATGTTGGGTGGGTGTGTGCCTGCGTTTGTGTACTTTGGGAGGGGGCGTCACAGACACACTGAGAGAGGACACAGGGGACGTGTAATTGGTAGTGGGGGTGGTGAGTGCAGGTGAGCGGGGTGTGCTGGTGGGTGTGCTGGTGCGCGACCTAGTGGCTGTAGTGGTAGTGCATGCAGGTGAAAGTGTAGACGAGAGTGGGAGGGAGGAGGGAGACGACAAGGAGGGGGACACAGTGGAGGCAATGGATGTTGCTGTGTCTGTATGTGTATGATGCTTGCGTGAGTGCCTGTGGGATGTGTGGTGCTTATGTTTGCCTGAGCTTCCATTGTGTGTTGACATGTGTGCATGCTGGTCTGATGGTGTGCTTGGGATAGGCTGGGGTACAGGGGATTGGGTCTGTGTGGAGGAAGTTGGAGGGGGGAGGCTAGAGACAGGGACAATGGCTGCCATCAGTGCTGAGGCCAGAGTTTGCAGGGTTCGATGAAGGGCAGCCTGACCAGAATGAATGCCCTCCAGGAATGCATTTGTGTGTGCAATTCCCTTTCTACACCCTGGATGGCATTCAAAATGGTAGACTGCACAACAGTGAGTGACCTGAGGAGGTCAATGGCCTCCTCACTGAGGGCAGCAGAGGTGACAGGGGCAGGGGCTGAGGTGCCTGGGGCGAAGGTGATGCCCACCCTCCTGGGTGAGTGGGCACGGGGCGAATGCTGAGGGGCTGCTGGGAGGGCGGTGCTGGTAGGGGGGGTGGCGGATGTACCTGTAGAAGTGGGGGGCACAGATTTTGCCGCCACCACAAGGGAGCTCCCATCGGAGGACGAGTGCGTGTCGCTGGTTGCAGATCCTGTGACCGCTGTGAAGCTCTCCTTGCCCTCCGTCCCACTGGTGTATTCTGAGTCCGTGGTGTGGGCCTCGATGGCCATTTGGGATGCAGCTCCCTCGTGCTCCGGTGCCACTGTACCTCCGCCTGATGATGCTGATGCACACAAGAACAGGGAGACCACAAAAAGGGGGGACGACAGAAGAAAGACAGGTTGAGTGCATGGCTTACCGCTACCGTTGGCGGACAATACAGACACAGCAGCCCCTTGCACTACGCCGTGCTGTTGGGCTTTACAGATGCAGTTCCTGGGATAAGGACTACATTGCTATGGTGGACATCTGCACACATAGATGACACAGGGGCATGTATACCTGTACTTGGCACTCTACAGAGGTGGGGTGGAGTGCCACATGGCCTGCATTACGGAGGGGCCTAGCCTACGGAACTCGCCCTGGCCTACGGGAACCCACAGCCCTCCTCCCCCACCCAGACACCTTCACTGCGCGCAAAGTCCACAGAATGATGTTGTACTCACCCCCTTGTGTCTGCTGTGATGTCCTCAAGCGCCCATCCAACTCAGGGTAGGCCACCGGCAGGATCCGGAACATCAGGGGGGTCATGGTGCGACGGGCACCCCTCCCACGTTGGGAGGCCATCCCCAGCTGAGCCTCCGCCGTCTTCTTGCTCCAGCGCTGAATGTCCTCCCATCTTTTCCAGCAGTGGGTGCTCTGTCTGTGGTGGACCCCCAGGGTCCGGACGTCCTTGGCGATGGCACGCCAAATATCCTTCTTCTGGTAGGCGCTGACCTACATGAAACAGGGGAAGAAGAGAAATCATTAGCAACTGCACTGTCGAAGTGGGTGGCCCACATCCCTAGCCTTTCCATGTGGCACATGCATTCACAGTCCTTCATGCACACAGAACTGTGGCCCCTTCCTTCTTACAACCAGCCCTCTCCACTCAGGCATAGCCCATACAACGTGCTCCCTGTGTACTTACCTGTTGGTCTGGAGGACCTTAGAGTAGCGTGTACTGGGGGAGGACCCCGCCCATGAGCTTCTCCAACTCCTGTGCAGTGAAGGCAGGGGCCCTTTCCCCAGACGCACGAGCCATTGTCTCTTCCAGACCGAGGTCACAGCAGCACTTGCAGTGTAGGTCCTCTCCTGTCGAAGATCAGGTATCGAGTGATTGAACAGATAGAAAATGGCGGTCACGTCCGTGGAAGTGACGTCCGCAGCGTTGCGTATCATCACTGCCGGCGCACTTCGTCATTGGCTCCTGGGACCCATAGGGTCCAATGTTAACCAATGCAGCATTGCGCCGCGGTCTTCGGCCGCCTACCGCGACGGTGTACAACCCCAGCGCAGTTACCTCACATCCCATTGTCCCAGTTTAGAGGTCAGGCAGCCGTCATTTCAGGGGCCCACATGGCTTCATTTGCAACTGTGTCACACATACCTAGGCCTAGACTCAACACACATACAGGCAACTTTTTGGATTATGTTTCGTGTTCTGTGTAGACTGTGGGTACATACCTCTGAGTTGTTTGACTCTGTGGTCGCTGCTGTCCTTCCTAGGCACCGCCCGCTGGGACATGTGAGGAGATGGCGGAATCCTCCGGTGTACCGACCGCTGGTGGACCTGTTGAAAATGGAGGAGCGACATTTAATCATCACCTACAGGTTTGACCGTGCCACAATCCAGGAACTGTGTACCCAGTTGGAGCCTGACCTGATGTCAGCAATCCGCCATCCCACAGGGATCCCCCCTCAAGTGCAGGTGCTATCAGTGCTCCATTTCCTTGCAAGTGGGTCATTTCAAACAACTGTGGCCATGGCATCAGGGATGTCCCAGCCTATGTTTTCCAACGTGTTGTCCAGAGTGTTGTCTGCCCTGTTGAAACACATGCGGAGCTACATCGTTTTCCCTCAGGTGGAGGATTTGGCTACAGTTAAAGGTGACTTCTATGCCCTTGGACATATCCCCAACATCATAGGTGCCATTGATGGGACCCATGTAGCTCTGCCCCCCCCCCCACAGGAGTGAACAGGTGTACAGGAACCGGAAGATTTATCATTCGATGAATGTCCAGATGGTATGTTTGGCAGACCAGGACATCTCCCAGGTAAATGCTATGTTCCCTGGCTCTGTGCATGACGCCTACATCCAGCAGAATAGCAGCATCCCTTATGTGATGGGTCAACTCCAGAGGCACCGTGTGTGGCTGTTAGGGGACTCTGGTTACCCCAACCTGTCATGGCTACTGACCCCAGTGAGGAATCCCAGGACCAGGGCAGAGGAACGCTACAATGAGGCCCATGGGTGGACTAGGAGGGTGATTGAACGCACCTTCGGCCTCCTGAAGGCCAGTTTCATGTGCCTCCATATGACAGGTGGTTCCCTATTCTACTCACCAAGGAAGGTGTGCCAGATCATCGTGGCCTGCTGTATGCTTCACAATCTGGCTTTGCGACGACAGGTGCCTTTTCTGCAGGAGGATGGTCCAGATGACGGTGTTGTGGCAGCTGTGGATCCTGTGGACAGTGATGAGGAGGAAGCAGAGGAAGAAGACATTGACAACAGGGACTCAGTTATCCAGCACTATTTCCAGTGACACACAGGTGAGAACACATTCCTGCCTACTACAAGTACTTACACACTTCTACCTCTATCCTGTCTGTCGGTTTCAACCAGTATATGGTAACTGAGTTGTACATTTCCATTACGGTTTCACAGGTGTGGTTACCAACGTGTGTCATCTGCTTAGATTCCTCATGGACTTGAGATGTGTGACATAGGTATGTTGACATTACATTTGAGAACAGATTTTGTCACTGTCATTGCTAATACACATTTCCAAAATCACAGACTGACTCCAGATTGTTTTGTGCTTCAAGGGTGTTTATTGAAGTGCTAAATATTGGAGGGGGGTGGTAAAATGGTGAGGGGTGATGGTGGAGGAATGTCCATGGCAGAGTCCAGTCTATTAGTGTCACAGGTACACTGCCCATATGGGCTTAGGAAGTGGAGTTGGGGCAGTTCCAGTATGGACAGGGTTACAAAGTGGGACAGTGGGATGACAATCAGGGTGGTTTCATTTCTTGGCGGGGGTCTTGGCATCGTGCTCTGTCCTGTTCCTGGATCTCAGGGACCGCTTGCTGGGTGGTTCTCCGTCTGCAGGGGGTGGGGTGCTGGTGTGGTGGTCCTGTGGCGGTGCCTCCTGTCCACTAGCGCCGGCAGAGGTGGTGGGCAGTTCTTCGTCCATGCTAGTGTCAGGGGCCCCTTGGAGTGCCACGGTGTCCCTCCTGGTGTTAAGTATCTCCTTCAGCACCCCTACGATGGTGCCCATGGCAGTGCTGATGGTTCTGAGTTCCTCCCTGAAGCCAAAATACTGATCCTCCTGCAGGCGCTGGGTCTCCTGAAACATGGCCAGGACCAATTGCCATTGTCTCCTGGGAGTGGTGGTAGGCTTCCATGATGGAAGAGAGGGCCTCGTGGAGAGTGGGTTCCCTTGGCCTGTCCGCCCCCTGTCGCACAGCAACCCTCCTGTGTTCCTGGGCCTCCTTCCCCTGGACCGTGTGCCCACTACCACTGCCCCCAGGTCCCTGTTGTTGTTGGGGTGGTGGGTTATCCTGGGTTCCCTGTAGTGGTGGACACACAGCTGATTGACGTGTCCTGGGTACGGAGGTATGGGCCCGCTGGGTGGGTGCTGTGCTGGTGTTACCAGAGGGTGGAAGGTCTGTGGTGGCCTGTGACAGGATGTGGGGGAACCGACCGTCCCGAGGCCCACGATGGTCTGGGCTGGTCATCTGGATCCAGTTGGACAGAGCTGCTGTCATCACTGTGGGCCTCTTCTGTGGGTGGGGTAGAGATGTCTGGACCCTCCTGTCTGGTGACGTTGGGTAGTGGTCCTACAGGGATATAAAAGCATGATTATTGCATCTGTGTGTGTCATGGTGTGCAATGGGTGGGTGAGCGTGTACCCCAGTGCCAGCATTCCTGTGTGGGGGCTTGTGTGATGATGGTTGAGGGGGGTGTTGTGATGATGGTTGAGGGGGGTGTTATGGGTATGTGCAGTGGGCATGCTTTAGTGAGGGGTGTCCATGCTTTGTTGTGTCTTGCAGGGCTTGGTGTTGGGATGAGTGGTTTGTGTTAGTAGTACATATGTGAGGAGTTGGAGTGATAGGGGAGGGGGTGAGGGTGGGGTCTGTGATAGCATGCAGGTAGGGTGGGGGATATGATAGTTAAGATTTGACTTACCAGAGACCATTCCTCCACCAACTCCTCCGAGGCCCTTAGGATGCATAATAGTCAAGACCTGCTCCTCCCATGTTGTTAGTTGTGTGGGAGGAGGTGGGGGTCCGCCGCCAGTCCGCTGTGCTGCGATGTTGTGCCTGGAGACCACGGAACGCACCTTCCCCCGTAGGTTGTTCCACCTCTTCCTGATGTTGTCCCGATTTCTTGGGTGCTGTCCCACTGCGTTGACCCTGTCGACTATTCTTCGCCATAGCTCCATCTTCCTAGCTATGGAGGTGTGCTTCACCTGTGATCCAAATAGCTGTGGCTCTACCCATACGATTTCCTCCACCATGACCCTGAGCTCCTCCTCCGAGAACCTGGGGTGTCTTTGCCGTGCCATGGGGTGGTGTAGGTGATGTGTGGGGTGGTGTATGTGGTGATGAGTGTGGTGATATGTAGTGGTGTGTGGTGTTTTGTGCGTGGAAGTAGTGTGGGTGATGGTGTTGTGTGCCTCTGTATGGTGGGGTTGTCTATGCTGTGCTGTCTCTCTGGCCTTCGTCTAAATTTTTGGTCGTAGGGGTTTATGGGTGTGTGTTTTATATAGTATTGATTGTGTGGGAGTGGTGTGTGTATCAGGTGTGTGTATTTTGAATTGTCCAATGTGGTGGTGTTTTGGAGATGTGTGTGTATTTTGAGCGCGGCAGTGTGTACCGCCAATGGAATACCGCGGTTGAAAGACCGCCACGTGGATTCGTGGTTTGTGATAGCATGGGCGTGTTTCTGTTGGGGTGACGGTGGAGGATTTGTTTTCGCCAGTTTATCACTGACCTTTGGTGTGGCGGACTTGTGTGGGTGTCTGAATTTTGGCGGATTCCGAAATGTGGGTCATAATAGCTGTGGCGGAATTCTGCAGCCGCGGCGGTGTGTTGGCGGTCTTCTGCACGGCGGTAAGCGGCTTTTACCGCCAATGTTGTAATGACCCCCAAAATGTTTACAGTTTCCTTTCTGTATTCGATTTTATAGGAAAGGGTTTTTCCAGTGGTGCACTCCGACAGTTTCGGTGACATAGTTAACTACAAACGACCGCATGGTTTTAAAAAACAGTAAAACACATACATTCAGATATTGGAGACAGTGTCTGGCTATACAGGTTTACTGTGTTGATGTTTTAAGCTTCCCATGTGGACTTATGTGAAATTAAAACCAATTTCTATTAAATTTCTGAACCTTGGGACGACATGCGCCATCGCAATGGAGGGGCCTGCGGAGAGAGAGACCCACTCTAGTCTCTCCACGGGCACTTTCAGGAGAGGACAGGAAGTGGCGTGGAAGCGTCAGATTAGTGGCAGGTAAGTGGGGGTGGGTTTTAGTGTAGGGCCTAAAAGGGGGGGTGGGAGGGAGGGTCGGCCTCTTTCTGCACCGACCGCTGTTAGGAAGGAGCGGAATTTGGCCAACCACCCGGCAGTCAAGGAAAATAAGAAGGTATGTGGGGACATTGGAGGGTATTATACAGAGGTGACGACGGATAGAGGGGGAGAGTCAGTTAGGGCAGGTGGCATTTGAAGGTATGGCAGAAGATGGGCGAGGGTGGTGACCCAGATGCGGGCTTGTCCACCCTTCCAGGGGGAATTACAAGGAGGTGAAGGAGCAGAGTGGGGGGTGTATGCTCGAAGCAAATAGGGCATGGGAGGAATAGGGGTGTGTCTAGGGGAGGAGAAGCGAAGAGAGGTTTGGAAGAGAAAGAGATGAGCAAAGGTAAACTGGAAGTTGGGGGTTTAGTTAATGTTGGGTATACATTTGAAGTTCAATGTTGTTTCTGTTGAAATCCTGTCCTAAATAAATGACCTTTTGCACTATTGGAAGTGTCACTGTATGTGTGTGTCCCGAAGATCATGTGACTGGGAAAGAAAGCGATATGATTGGAATGGAGAGTTTTCTAGCATTTTAATAAGGACCTGTTTCTCTGTTTATGAACCTTTCATTTGGTTCTTGATTAATTCCAAGCAGGTCTGTCTGCGAATATAGAAGCAGTCTGTTTAGAGGTTTGCATTTTGGAGTTTTTCAAAGCTCTCTAAATGTCAACAGGAGGCAGCCAAGAACATCAGGTACCGCAACAAGCACAGAAACATCACATTGATGACCAAGAGAATGAAGACTCTGGAGATGAAGGCTTCAATGAAGAGTGCCAGTCTTGCATGGGAATTTTTCATGATTCCATGGGGGAGTCAAAGACTGTGGCTACAATTGTGAAGTGCTCTATGTGTCAAAAGACTCTCTCCAGAGGATACAGTAAGAGGTACTCCTGTGGTACTACATCAATGTTATACCACCTCAAATTGGACTACTCTAACCAATTAAAAAGAGCTAGGAAGGAGCGAGAAGTTGCAGGAACATCGAGATCTTCAGCAACACCTTCTGAGCAGGGCAGACAGTGCCAGTAGGCGTACAAACCCATGCTGGAGACATTGTGGCCCATATTTATAATTTTTTTAGCACCGCATTTGCGTCATTTTTTTACGCAAAAGCAGCGCAAACTTACAAAATACGATTGTATTTTGTAAGTTTGCGCCGCGTTTGCTAAAAAAAGGTGCAAATTCGACGCTAAAAAAGTATAAATACGGGCCTGTATTTGAATTCAACCAGATGGCAATGTATTGTATAGACTACAGTAAAGTCATCTCTGTTGGAGAGCAGTAAGTTCAAGTGCTCCATGAAGCAGCAAAATAGCACAAGTATTACATTTAATTTGCAATCCCACTTTTTGCAGCCTTTTTTGGCTACTTGTTAAACCCCATGTTTCCATTTAGATTGCAGACAAAAACACACAAAAAAAAGAAAATATTATAAAAGCACAAAAAATACACAAAACCAAAAACAAAAAACCAAAAGGTTCTTGTTAGTACCAACTTTTATGGTTAAAAAAAAATAAGTGCATGATTCCATGTATGTGTATGTGTGAGTAAATGCATAGATGAATGCATGTATGGCTGAGTGATTAGGTGCATAAGTGCGTATATGGGTTAGTGATTTGGTGCATCAGTGTGTGCATGGGTGAGTGATTGGGTACATCAGTGTCTGTATGGGTGAGTGTTTGGGTGCATCAGTGTCTGCATGGGTGACTAAAGGAGTGCATTAGTGTTGTAGAGGTGATTGAGTGCATCAGTAGTGTATGGGTGAATTACTGAGTGCATGAGTAATTCATGGGTGACTGAATGAGTGTATGAGTGCATGTTTCGGTGAATAACTGAGTGCATGAGTGCTAATGGATGAGTGCATGTGTAGGTGAGTGAGTGAGTACAAGTGTTTGTATGTGTGTGGTGTGTGTATGTGAGTGAGTGCATGAGTGGTGTATGGATGACTGACTGAGTGTATGAGTGGTGATGGGGGAATTACTGATTGGATGAGTTCATGCATGGGTGAGTGAATGTATTCATGGTGTATGTGTGATAGAGTGAGTGCATGTAGGGGTGAGTGAGTTAGTGCAGATATGGGTGAGTGACTGAGTGCATGTATGGATGATTGACTGAGTGTATGAGTGTATGTATGGGCAAGTGAGTTAGTGCATAGCTGGTGTGGGTGAGTGTATGAGTGGTGTATGGGTGATTTACTGATTGTGTGAGCGCATGTATGGGGGAGTGAGTGTATAAGTGGTGTTTTTGTGATTGAGTGAGTGCTGTATGTGAGAAAGGGCCTCTTTTGACATGTAAGCCCCCTACTTTCTGCTTGAAAAATGTGATTTCAAACTGTAAGTGCCCCAGACCCCTGCGAAACAGGTTCCCAGGGCCAGATCTCTTTCCCCAAAACTGTACTATGTTTGGCACTTCAGCCACCCTTGAAAGTCCCTAGTAAATGGTAACCCTGGCACCTAGGGCATGGGTACTGAAGAGGGCCCCCAGAGCTTCAGCACCAAATGTGCCACTCTGAGATGCCCCACATAAGCATCATGCAGACTGTCATAGCAAGTGCATGACAAAGTGTATTTAAAAGTTGTACACTCGGCATGGCACTCACCAAGAGAGCCATTTCCACTAACACTGTATGCAATATAGGAAAGTCATCCCTCTGGCAGGCCTTTCAGCCCTAAGACAGGGTGCACTATAATGCATGTGAGGGTACATATGTGCATGAGAAAATATGCCTCTACTGTGTCTTTGCAAAACCTTGACATAGTAAGTGTACAGGGAAGCCATAGCAAATACATTTGCTGGCACTGGTTATTACGAGTTCTGCAGCTGCACTATGACCTATCTGAATACTGGGTTGTTTGGAATAATAGACCCACATTGATGCCTGTGTAGGATTTATTATAAAAGGTACCCAGAGGATACCTTGGAGGTGACCCCTGCAAAACCTAACAGCTGTAGCATGGTTGCTGACTGGTCCTAGCTAGCCTGCTACCACCAGACAGGAGTCTGGCCATTGCGATGAGAGCATTTTCTCTAAGGAGCCAGAACACAAAGCCTTTCCTGGAAAGAGGGGTTACACCTCCTCCCCCAGGCAGGCACCCTGCAGCACCTTTGAAATCTGGCCCCCACCTCTGCTGCTAGCAGCAGATGGCCACCCAATGTTTTTCCCCCAGTTTGGGTGGGAAAACCTAGCCAGAGTAGGAGGAATGACCTCCCCTCAGCCTGCAGCACCCCTCCGGTATGGCAGGTGAGGTGACTACTCCATTCCATTTTCCTCCATCTTGGATGGTAAGAAAATAGCCAATCAGAGTTATGGGTGTGACCCATTCCCACAGGAAGCAGTCAATAAGAGGGTGAAGCCACCCTAAGGTAGGTAGCCCGTTGGTCATTAGTAGGTACTCCCCGTAATACACACTAAATGCAGTATTTAGCAGACATCCCTAGACTTATAGATCAGATTTAGTAGACACAAGAAGACCAGGAACAAAGAAGTCCTGAGGCACGAGAACAGAAGTCTTGATGCACAAGGAAAAAGTGCCAAACCCTGCCTCTTGCTCCTAGGACTTGATAATCACCGCTGAGGTGTTGCCATAAAACCTGAAGGTCTCCAAATACCCCAGAGGATCTCAAGCATTCTGAAAATTGCCAAGAATGTCCCTCAGATTGAAAGTATCACTGTACAGCAACCTCCAGGCAAGAAACCAGTGAAGTCCAGTTCACTGACCGCCACTGACCAATGAACTGGACACAGCAGCCTGACCAAAATCCACCCAATAGACCCAATGGACAAAACCTACTATTGTGCCAAGTTTGGTGACACTGTAACTTTCAGGACCTGAGATGTACTATTGCCCCGGGTATTGGACCACCAACGTTGAACACCAAGAAGAAAAGTCTACTCTGGACTCCCAAAAGCCAAGAAGCAAGCACTGGTTGAGGGACTTCAGGAACCCAAGAACTTTCTCCCAGAGTGGCCCTAGTGACCTGCAATTTACCCTCCAAGTGACCTGCTTCTGGCTCCAAGAACTGCCTGATGCACAACTCTCGGCTGACCTATCTGAACTGCACCCTGCGTGCCTGGTCCCTGCATCAGAAATCCAGCTGTGCTCTAGGGGTCCCTATCCCCTTGCGACCTCTACACTCCAAGGGGACCCACCAGGTTTACCTTTAAGTCCATCTGTGCAGTATTTTTCCAAGTGGTCCCCTTCTCCGTTGTGCACCAGCTCCAAGACTTTCAGTCACTGCTCCTGCTTGAACCAGGAACCACCCAAACTTCTCCAGCTGACCTATGGGACATCTCGTCGACCTCAACCTAAAAATAGAAGGTGACATTTGTTAAAGAATTGCCTGATTTTATGTGCATTTTTAAGTATTTTCCCAATCATTTCTTTGATGTGTAACTATGCAGACAAACAGAAAGTTTTCTAAAATTTGAAAAATCATAACTAAAAAAAGTACTTACCATATATTGATGATCTTGGTCTCAAAAACTTTATAAAAAATCTGAATTATTTTTGTAAATTGGTCTTGAGTTTTTCTTCCGAGTGTGTGTCCACATGTATTGATACTTTGACTACAACAAATGCCTAACACAGCTCCAAGATAAGCCTAACTGCTTGCCTGCACTACTACAAAAACAGAGCTTTAGGTGGTCTGCTTTTTACCTCCCGATACCAAGTGAGGTTGCTTGGACTCTTTTCCCCAATGCACATCTTTTTGGTACACTATATAGAGAACCAACCTCCTACAATGTATAAGTGGGTGAGTGTATGACTGGTGTATGGGTGATTCTCAGAGTGCATGAGTGCATATATGGGTGAGTGAGTTAGTCCATGTATGGGTGAGTGACTGAGTGCATTAGTACATGCATGGGTGAGTGACTGAGTACATGAGTGCACATATGAGTGAGTGAGTGAGTGAGTGAGTACTTGAGAGCATGCATGGGTGAGTGAGTGCTTGAGTGTGTGTTTGGATGATTGAGTGCATAAGTGCATGTATTGAAGAGTGAGTGCATGTATGGGTGAGTGAATGTATGAGTGGTGTGTGGGTGAGTGAGTGATTGAGTGCATGAGTGCATGTGTGGACAAGTGAGTGAGTGTGTGAGTGGTGCATGGGTGACTAACAGTGTGTATGAGTGTGTAAGGGTGAGTGAGTGACTGCATGAGTGTGGGTATGGGTAAGTGACGGAGTGCATGAGTGCATTTAAGGGTGAGTGATTAAGTGCATGATTGCATGTATGGGAAGTGAGTGAGGGCATGACTGCATGTGTGGGAGAGTGACTTAATGCAAGAATTATGTATGGGTGATTGAGTGTATGAGTGCATGTATGGGTTAATCAGTGAGTGTATGAGTGCATGTATGGTGAGGCATTGATTGCAAGAGTGCATATATGGGCATAGGAGTGAGTGGATTGGTGCTGTATGGGTAACTAAAAGTACATGAGTGCATGTATGGGTGAGTGAGTGCATTCATGGGTGAGTGAGTGAGTCCATGAGTCCTGAATGGATGAATAACTGAGTGTATGTCTGAGTTAATGGCTGAGTGAAGGTGTGGTGTATAGATGAGTCAATGAATGTACGAATGATGTATGGGTGATTGACAGACTCCATTAGGGGCTATATTGGTGAGTGCATGTATGAGTACCTGTATGAGAGTGAGTGTGTATCTCATTGGCTCTAATGGTGAGTGATTTGTAACATGAGTGGTTCAATTGGTGAGTAAGTGGTAGTGTGAGTAACTGCTTTAGTGAGTCACTGGCCATATGAATAGATATGAGAGCTAGTGAGTGACTGTGACAGTACTTGCATGAGTGACTAGTAAGGTGAAAAAGTGGATTTATGGGTGAGGTAGCGCCTGTGTGAGTGCCTGTTAGGTTGAGTGAGTGCTTCTATGGGTGAGTGAATGGTTGTGTGAGTGGCTGTATGAGTGAGTAAATGGTTGTGTGAGTGTGTGTAGAAAGATTGGGCTGATTGCAGAAGCACACTGTCTTTTTGCCCCCTTTTTTCACTCATACTGGTGTTCTTCTTACTCTGATGGTGCCTTGGCACTGTCACACAGTTCTGGGGCCTGTGCTCTGATTAATATGGCATATGCAAATTAGATTAATTATAATTGGCTGTACCAACCTACCTTTAAGTCACTAGTATGTGGTAAGGCATGTAGGTTTAGGGGCCCCAGCATAGGAAGTACACCCATAAGTGCACTGCTGTGGTGCCCATTGTCATTTTAAAGGCAGGCCTGCCTTGTTGGCTGCTTTTAAGTTAAAGTTAACCCCAAATTCGATTTTGGAATTAAAAGTACTTCCAAAATCCTAAACTACCTTCTTTTTCCATATAAGTCCCCCCTAAATTATGCCCTAAGTGCCCCCAGGGTTGGCTGCAGTGTAACTATAAGAAGGGACTTTATAAAAGACGTTTTTATAAGCCCTGGTGATGGAAAAATAGCCAAATCCATTTTCCCCATTGTAGGGAATGAGTTCCATAGGCTAACATGGAGAGACTTTGGGGGTCATTATGACCCCGGCGGTCAGTGTAAATGTGGCGGTAGTACCGCCAACAGGTTGGCGGTACATAACGTCACATTATGACAATGGAGGGTTGGCTTAAGCCAAACCGCCAATATACCACACTGACCGCCATGGCGGTAGCAGTCGCCAGGCCGGAGATGACAATTTCCAACCTGGTGGGCGCTACTGTACCGCCGGTGGCATTATGATCCTGCCTACCTCCATAGTTTTTGTGGCGTTTGTAACTCCACAAAAACCATGGTGGTAGGCCATACCAGTGACAGGGAATTCCTTCCCTGTCACTGTTAGGAGGCCCACCCACCCCCCTACTACCCCCAGACAACCCCTGCCCCTCTCCATCCATGCTCCCCTTCCAATCCTCCCCCATACATGCACACTCGCAGACAAACACCACGCATTCACACACATCCGTACACATATTCAAACTGACACGCAGGAATGCATTCACATTTCCATTCATACACGCATTCTCACACATGCACACACACACACTCATACAACACTACACACTCATTCGCATTCATGCACACAATCACACATTCATGCACACACCCCCACACACAGACAACACCCAGCAGGCCCCACCCCTGTCGGAAACCCGACTTACCTGCATCCAGGGGGTCTTCCGGCAGGGGACGGGACGGGGCGCTGCTACAGCCAGCAGCGCCTGCCAGCAGAACACCGCCAGGCCGTTATTATTTGACATAATATGGCTGGCGGTGGTCTACAGGCATGACACTGCTGGTGGTAGCAGCACCACCTTAACACTGACCACCAGCATGGCACAGCCGGATTTCCACCCTTCTTGTGTGGAAATCCTGCGGCGGTAGGAGGCATTTACCGCCATTGTCATAATTAGGGCCTTTATTTTAAAATAATGAAGTTTTATTTTCCATAGGAAGGAGCTAAATATACCAAGTTTGGCATCAAATTAAAACTTATAATAAATCCAACAACTTGCCACTGTTGAATGTAATATAATTTGAACAGAGGAACAGTTTTAGAGCTCTTGCTAAAAGTTACCAACTTCTCTGTTGCTCTGCTTCTGGCAGCCTGTGCCAGTTTCCTTGATGAGGTGTGAACTGGACTGGACTGAAACAAAGGAAGCATCTGATGGGAGGTAATCTGCCTCAGGAGGGAAGGACATTTGGGACAGCAACAGGACCTCCCCCCATTTCCTGCAGCCCAGATAACCAAATGTCCCCTGATTTGATTAAGAGAGGGCTAGAAAGGAGTGTGTTAAGGGGAACTCGGCCACACCAGTGGGTGGACTCAGCCAGATCTAAACTCTAAGATTAAATATTACCATCTTGGATTTTGACGGAATGTTACTCCCTGAGATTGATTTTTGCCACACTTCCGAGGAAGTGGTCACCCAGGAGTGTGGTGGCCTGCATGTGATTGGACAAGGGCACCCCACCTGCTGAGCAAGGATAAATATGACAGAACTGCCCCACACTTTAGATTCCTACTGGAAAAAGACAAGAATAAGAAGGACTGCCCTGCTGCACCCCTAGCCTGCACTTAGGCACTGCACTCAGAAGGACTGAACCAGCTGCACACTTTGGGCTTCATAAAGAAAAGTATTTTGTCTTACTTCTACAACTCCAAGAAGGGACTCCCTCTAAGCTACAGGTAAAAAGGAGCTGACCAGAGTCCCCTGCATCAAGTCCTGCAAAAACAGTCAAGCTGACCAGTGACCTGTGGCCATTTAAGGATGTGGACCAGGTGCATTTTGGGCATTGAAGTCCTAAACCCTGAGGAGCAACTCAGAGATGCTGGAACCTTGAGGTAAATTGTGGACACTTGAAGGACCTTAAAAGTACTTCTAGAAGAAGATCCAGAAGTTTGGAGCAAGTTTGGAAAAAGGCTGCATAAGTGGACTAAGACAATGGCGTAAGTCAAGCTCACAAACATTGACTGTGACCCGGCCTGACTTGTAGGTTCATCCCGATGAAAAGCTCCAGAGCCCCAGACATCCAAGACTTGATCAGGGGCTCTTAGAAAGGCAATCCGATGACATCACATCAAAATCATCATGCTGAGGAGTGTGAGATGATATCGAGGAAGAAAAGCTCCCAAAAAGTTTGAAGGTAAAAAGTTTGACCCAGGCTCCCCACCTAGTGTATCCAAGGAAGGCTCCATCATGGTCGACCTCAACTTTCAACTTGGTCCCGGTTGGAGAATTTCTTCCTGAAAAAGTTTTATAGTCCACACTTATAGGTCTTGACTGAGGCCTCCTGCGACCAGTGTTTCTGAAGTGGGCTCCAGCGAGGTCAGCCTTAATTTGTGACTTCTTCCCAGTCGGAGAGAAATCTTCAAGAAATTTACCAAGTGTGGAGGTAAAACTTTAACTGAGGCCTCCCACTCAGTATAGCCGAGCAGGGCTCCATCGTGGTCGACCTCAAATTTTGACTTTGCCCTAGTCGAGTGCATCCAGATGTCCAAAGTGACGCTTTTGATTTCAAGGTGCTGAAAAATATTTAGGGGGTCATTATGACTTTGGCAGATGGAAAAGGCCGTCCGACGAAGTCTAGTCAGGCAGGTTGCCGCCAGTGCAGCTGCTTTCCCGTGGGTCCCATTAAGAGTTTCCTGATGGGTTAGCAGGTGGAAACAGAGTTTCCACCCACTGGTCAAGTGGGAAATGGCCTACAACATTGACGCAGGCTCATAATAGAGCCGGCGGCAATGCTGTAGTGCGAAGGGTGCAAAGCAGACAGTGAACATCGTGATGGTGCTGGCCAGGGGACTCCTGCACTGCTCATGCCAAGTGCATGGGCATTGCAGGGGCCCCCCTGGAGCCCACTGCACCACAACTCCGCCATCAGTTACATGGCAGTGCTACTGCCATGGAACTACCGGTAAAGAGGGGACTCGTAATCTACAGAGCAATGCTGCATGCAGCACTGCCCTGGCAGATTAGGACCGCCAGCACCGGCAACACTGCCACTCCCTCTAGTAGAAGAATACTGGCGGTACTGGCGGTCCAGCCGTTGCTCTACTGACACAGTTGTTGGCAGCAGTCTGACCGCCACAGTGACCCTGGTGTCGTAATGACCCCCTTAATATTTAAAAATTCATATCTTCGGTTCCCTACATTGGATTTTTGTCATTTTGGTGTCATTTTATTTTAAAGATAACAATAAAGTCTATTTTTATATATTGGTGTTACATTTTTATTACTCTTTGTGTTTTACCTATTTACTGTTTTGTTATTATTAAATGCTTTACAAGCCTGTCTCTTAAAATAAGCCTAACTGCTCATAGCCAAGCTACCAAGGGTTGAGAAAGGATTAATTTAGTGAAACCTTGATTGGACCTAGTGGGGGAGTGTGGCCTATTGCTAAGTGTAGGTAAGTACCTGCCCTTTCCAATAATCCACTCTCCAACAGCGTGTCTAAGTGCAAGTGCTTTAATGATTTATTAACTTATGTGACTTCTTGAAAATTGGTTGTATTACACTAAAAACTTAATTAGGAAATACACAAAAGAAACAAAAGGAAAGGTATGGCACAAGCAGTTTATGTTTAAAAACACACTCTATGGTATCTCTGAGGAATATGTCTGAGCTTCAAGAACCGTTTTGAAACATCTAATGTCGTTTAACTACAGCCACTATTGGAAAAAAATAAAGATATGTTAATATTTAACCTTCATAGTGACACAAATATAATAATAGTCATTGCTTATACTGAAATACTGTATTACAATGTAGTAAAAATATAATTTTTGCTTTTTTTACTGTGATCAGCTTTTATACTTCTTCATCTTTAAACAATGGTCTGTATGAAGCATCATCCTCAAACAGTGGGGAAAATCAATCAATGGATTGTAAAACAAACCCCAAACTTGCATAGTAGATCATTGTAAATAAATGACAGTATGCATTGCACTCACTACAATTTATTAATCAATGGCTTTTTCTATTGTCACTACAGTAATCTAAACAAGCAGATTATAAATGTTTTCTTGAATAATTATATCTGGTAAAATATCAGAAGTAAATGTGAAGTACTTTTCATTTTTAAAGATATTTCTGGAATACATCATCCATGCTAGGCCAAATGATGTCTAAAGTGTTCTTAATCCATTTACAGAAAATCCCACACTGTAGTTTGTTTTACCTCAATTAGGATGTAAAGGTTTGGTTGGAAAAACAAAAGGGAACTTTTTTTTATTTGAAGGAGTTTTATTCTTTTAAGTTTCGGTTGCTGTAATTTGTAATTGAAAATTGTTCTTCCAGTTTCAGACTTTAATTAGAGAGTGTTGTGTTGACTTGCTATATTAACTGCTTCATGCAACATTACAAGGACTCTTGACATTTGAGCATTATTTTTAAAGACATTACCGTTAGTAGGCCGAATAATGTCTAAAAAACACATGAACCACATAGAGGAAACCCTGTGCGTCACTTTTTTAACCATAACTTTTCCTTAGAAGTTTGGTTGAAGAAATAGAAGATATGAGTTAGTAGTTTGGAGGGAAGTTTTGGTTTGTATTTCAGGTTGCTGTCATTACTTTCTATCCATCCAGTTTCACTTTTTAAATATACAGTGTAGTGTCCAGAGGTTGGCTTAACTCCTTCATGAGCGATGATAGCCAAACTAGTAAAATATCTTCCTGAATATGATATTTGTTCAGCTTTGAAGTTTGAAATTTGAGTTTTCATTTTGGAACCATCTGCTCTGCATCATTGAAGCATCACTATAAGGTATTTTCCTGCTCTTCATAGAAACAATGTAGAAATAATGTCAGATCTTCAGTTTGGGCAGGTCATATTTTGATTATCTTTTCTGTACAATTTGACAAAAGGCACAGTTTTGCAATCTGGTAATGTTCCGCAAAGAAATCATTCAGAGGTGATTTCAGTGCTAGATGTAGGAGAGCAGTCTATGCAGTCATGGATCTATTTGTAACTGAGTCCAAAGAAATCATCAATGAGAATGACATTTACATAGCAGTTCACACCTGAACTGTTTTCTAACGGATAAACTTCAATTTCACTAACAGTTTTCTCTTCTTGTCTGTGGCGACTTTCTATCCTTTCTTTTCGTGAGGGTCTGTAGACTATTTTGTAATCTTTGCTTTGGGCAGAGTATCCGTTTCACATAAACAGGGTACTGGCTTAAAGAAGCAGCATATAGACTTCTTAACCGATTGTACTCTATCACACAATTTACATAAGCACTAACTTTGTTCTCATCAAAGTCAATAAAAAATAAACCCCATAATGTTCTAATTCATGACGATGATACATAAAACATTCCTTCTTTGAATACAGAACTTACAATAATAACCAGAGCTGCATCTACACTTGTGATTTACGGATGGTTACAGCATATGCTAAAGAGAGAGGACATTCTTGCAGTCAGATATGTATGTTTTTCACAAGCAAAAACCATACAATACATTGCCCAATCTTCTTCACATCATCTATTTGATCAAACTTTATAGCCAAATATTCTACCTCATCTCTATTTGGAAAATTAATTAAATCAATACCTTTATCCATTGCACCATTTACTAAGCCTTCCTCAACATTTGAATTACATCACAAAATAACTTGACAATTTTTGCAGAAACGTAAATGTTTTTCTAATCCTGCTGACTTGGATACTGATTTTTTTAAAGAATCCAATTTTGCCTGTAGTTTATCAGTTAGTAGTATTGTGACTCCCTGATGTGCCATTTTATCAACAGCTGTAATTTCCAAAAATATCTTCTTTCCCAGTTGTAGTAATTTTTTATTAAAGTTGGAGCACTCTTGAAGTGTTGGCATTACACAAACTATAGATTTATCTTCTTTAATGAAATTGAACATTATTTCCGGTGCAGTAATGTTCAATGGGCATAGACTCTTGATAAGGTGAGTTTCCAAAGTACGCTTGTCCTTTTTCATCAGGACTCCCACTGTAACTTCTTTTAGTACATATCAGTATTCCATATCAGATGTTTGGCACATGTTCTTCACTAATTCCTTGCATTCAAAGTTTCAGCAAATATTTACTTTCCAATAATTCCCTGGGAATTTCTTGCTTCTTAATGCAAAAGTGTTTTGAAAACAGGCTGTCCTTTTACCGGAGTAAGTTGGAGTAGGTCACTAAAGACAATTAAATGCTTTCCTCCAAAAAGTACAACATAATTGGTTCTTAAAATCTGCTGCATCCTTAAATATATGAAGGCTAGCATTATGATTGATACCATGCCCACTTCATCAATGATTGGTAGCTTCATTTTTGTCAATACTCTTTGTACTTCATGGCAAGCATCACCAGATAATTTCTGATATTCTAATGTATTGTCATTTTCAACAGGTAGCATTATTAGTTGGTGTAGAGTAATTAATTTAATTTTATGTGCAGCTAATCCTGTTTGTGCTGTGAATACCCACAACAAATTTGAATCTGTATTCTTCTGTAGGTAACCGGTGAGAACTTTAATTAGGAAGCTGTTCCCGCTACCAGCTTGTCCACTGATATATAGTAATATTGGTTTATAAGAAGAACATCACATAGTTTCTTATGGTAGAGAAATCCATGCTCTGTTTTATCTTTCACTTCATTCTAAATTTCTCTTTGTTCATTGTTCAGTTATTACACTCACTGTTCGAAATCCACAGTTTCCTCTCTTGCCTGTTGCATTGCAATCTCCACTTGATTCCTAGGTATCACTGCTTCATTTTTAATTAATGGTTCTCCAAGTGGATCTTGGCTTCCAGGTACAGAACTTTGGATGTTTTGTGAACTCTACCTGGCTAACTTAGCAGTGATGGATTCTTCCTGTTCAATCTCATCTTTCAACATCTGTAAGTATGTTGGAAACACACAACACTCAATACTGTCTTTTACAGCGTTGAGTGAGTCTTCATAGCAATCATACTGTCCAAGTAAATCTGATTTCCTGTGCCGAGGTTTAAAGAGTTGCAAAAGTGCCAAATAGAAAAACTCTATACTTTCTGCAGTTTGACATATAAACTTTCTGTGGTTAATTAGATTTCATTTGTTGTATCTCACCAAACACCCAACACATCCAATGACTGCAAACCTTCCCTCTTCTATATTTTCAATTACATTACTTCTATATGTATAATGCTGAAGTACTTCATAGTTTGCGATGAGGACTCCTTCTTGGGTAGTATGTATCCAGCATATTAGTTTTTTAGAATGTCTGTTCTCTTGGGATCATATTCTGAAAGGTACTATATTTCTGAGAAACACTTCAATATTCTATCACGACTGCTTCCAAGGCCTAGGCTTACTAACACAATTCCTCTAGACTTGGAGAACAAACTTGCCAAGCTCAATCTATCTGCACATTCATAAGATCCAATTTCTACTAAAACTGTACAATTTCTTGTAAGACTCTTTTCTGCAGAAATCTCCTCCCAGACCTGTTTCATCTCTCTCTTTTCTGACTGTCTGATATAAGAAGTCACGTACTGAGAAGCAGCAATGGAGTTATCTGCTACAAATTGTACATCCATATTTGCATTCCACATCTTCAGAATAACAGGGTTGTAGTCATATATGTATTTTGAAGCTTCTGTTCTTTTCACATTGTAAGTATTTTTGGGTGATTTCCATGTTAGAGTATGCCTCACTGCTGATAAAAAGCTGTTCACTCTTCCCTCTGAGATGACAGGTCATGGAAATCCAAAACGACATCTTGTATAAAATTTAGCTTTAGATCTATAGTTTTGACAACAGTATTTACCACACCTGTGATTTTGAATCGTGCAATCCCTTGTCAGTAGTTTCTGTTGGGATGGCACATGTTATATACTGAAATATGAAGTACAAGACAGACTCATCAGTGTCTGTTTCTAACTTTCAGGCATCTCTTACCCACAAGAGCATGTCAATATGCAGAGCACCTCTAGCTTGGTACTATTTGCGCCAAAAGAAATCGGTGACTTTGCTAAGAGGAGGATACATTTTGTCGCAGATGAAGCCCATCGTTGCTTGAAACCTGTGGTTAAAATATCTGCAAACGTTTGCTGGAGCCAATGAACAGAGTTCTCCAGCGTCTTTCGACTGATGTCTTTTATATTTGAATTTGCTTCCCTTAAGAAATCAAGGAAGTCATCCCACGCATACTCAGCACAACTCAGTGTCAGAAACCAGGTAGTGTTCCTAGGTTTCTCAAAATGCATTTAAGCTCTCCATGACGACAAAACTAATATTCGTTGGTACTACGCTGACAGGCCATTAAATTATTTAAGTTGTAGTCCAGGTTTTCTTCTTTTTCATGAACCTTTTCAACAAACTCCCTTTCTGAAAAATTCTGCATTTTCACTCCTGTTTTCAGAATATGATTAACTGCATAAGCTAAGCCAGGTAAGTCACTCTCAGTATTAAGATGAACTGTGTAGGGACTGCACTGCCAAAATCTTGGGTCCTCTGTGTAAAGTCTGGTTGATCTCTACTCTGCTGCTGGTATTTGTATAGGCTGGCGGTGGCAGTAACTACCGCCAACAGTCAGGCGGTCTGGCATGCCAAATTATGAACCACCTGAAAAACAGGCAGCCTGAAAACCACTCACCACCAGCAGAGGAGTACCGACAACGATGGCAGAGGCCACCCACAGACAGACGGAAAGGCCCTACCCGCCCATCAAATAATGAAGCACTAGACCGCTGTCAGTCCCAGGGCGGGAACCACTGCTACGCAAAGCCAGGCGGAAATGAACCAAATATAAGGAAACACTCTCCGGAGGCTCACACAACACGCCAAAGCAGACATGGATAGAGAGTTGCAAATCATGCCAGTCCTGCTCCTTGCCATATACCTCCACAACAGAGACCGCGGACGACGATGGTAAGTACTGCAACCTACTATAAAAGGGAAAAAAAGGGCACAGTTACATACCCATCCACTCCACCCACCCCGCAACGGACCCACAACCCCTCACAACAGCACAAGCCATATACCCCAGAGCAAGAGGTACTTACCCGACACAAGGCCAAGACAACCTGCCCAAAGTACACACATGTGCACAACAGCCCCCACAAAGAAACAATGAACCACAGATCCAGAGTGTGCCAAAACCAACACTGGCCACACAAACTTCTTATTAAGCTCCAGGAGCAGCAGACGTCCAACAGAAGGCCAATGGCCAGTCCATAGTCCAAAGTCCGATGGGCCCAAATGGCCCCAACTTGACTCGCGCAAGTGCAAATGATACTCCACGTTCAAGGGGCAACAATGGGGCATCCAGGCACCTCAGGGAACAGGGGCAGGAGGTGGTGGGGGTGGTAACTCAAGACTGGGAGCGGGGGCTTGGCTTTACGTTTGGGAGGTGGAGGGGGCTTGGGTCTGGCCTTTGAAGCTGGTGGAGCAGCCCTGGACTGGGGTGTGGCAGATGTACCTGGGCCAGCACGGGGTCTCTTGCTCACAGAGGTAGCAAGGGAATGGGAAGGGCGGATAGGGGCAGTCTATGACGTGGGAGGAGTAGACAGAGCAAGGAGGTGGGCACGTTTAGGGACGAGACGGGGTAGGCCAGAGGGTTCGAATAGGTCAACACGGGATAGGAAAAAATGTTTAGGGGCAATCGGGGTGGACCTGAAGGAAGGTGTGGGAGTGGAGGTAGAGGGAGTGGCTGTGATAGGTGTAGGTGTGCGTGACGTGGGTGCAGGTGACTGTACAGTATGCTGAGGTGTGGTGGATGTGTGTTGGGTGGGCATCTTGGAACGTTTGAGTGTCTTGGAAGGAGGGGGGTTGGACACAGTAGGACAAGACAGGCTGGCAGTGTAAATGTATGTTGTCTGTGTGTCTGCAAGTTTGGTGAATGTGCTGCATGTGTCAACCAAAGTCGTTGTGGTGAGTGCAGGTGTGGTGTCTGGGGTGCATGAATGGATGTCTGATTTTGGTGGTGATTGCCAGCATGGGGTCAGCAACAGTGAATAAGGGTGCAGTGCCTGTGAGTGTGCATGTAGTGGTGACAGACAGGGAGGCGGAAGAGGTGGACACACTGGGGGAAGGGGATGTTGGTGTGTGTGCCTTTGTATGTTGGCTGTGTGTATGCCTGTGGTGGTAAGTGTGGTGCTTGAGTTTTTCAGTGTGCTTCTTGTGTGTTGAGGTATGTGCATGGCTGTCAGAATGTGTGCTTGGGACAGGTGAATGGAGTGGGGTGCTAGAAGGGTTAAAGGTGGTTGAAGGGGGGACGGAATGACCAGGGACACTGGCTGCCATCAAAGAGGAGGCCAGAGCTTGAAAAGATCTCTGTAGGCCAGACACGGCACCGTGAATGCCATCCAGGTAGGCACTGGTCTGTTGCACCTCTGATGGTAGCCCCTGGATGGCATTGACGATGGTTGTCTGCCCTACAGAGATGGTCCTCAGGAGGTCAATAGCCTCCTCCTTGAGGATAGCAGGGCTGACTGGGGCAGGGGATGAGGTGCCTGGGGCGAAGGAGACGCCCACCTATCTGGGTGAGCGGGCACGGGCAACTCGGTGGGGAGCAAATAGGAGGGCTGTGATGGTATTGGGGTGGCAGAAGATGACACAGAATGGATGGGCCCACTAGGGTCCGCCACCACCAGGGAGCTCCCATAAGAGGAGGTATCAAAGTCACTACCTCCAGTGGTAGTTGCCTCCCCTGTGGTACTCCCCACACCCTCCAACCCACTGCTCCCCTTGGCGTCGCTTGACTCTGCCTTCGTGGAACCGTGAGCCGCTGCATCCCCCCTCGCCAGATGATGCTGATGTACACAGACACACAAAAGAACAGGGATGGGGAGACAAAACAGGAGAGACACATGTAAATAGCTGAATGGAGATACATTACTGCTTCACACACACTCCAACCCTGCAAATATTCCACCATGCAGCACCTACCGCTATACACGTGGCTATGCCCCTGACTAGTGGCCACAACCCTGCTCTGCAGTCATTTCCAACATCACAGAAGAACCTGAAGTACGGCAGACCTGTCCCTTACAACCTAACTTCACTTGGGGGCCATTATGTAAAATGACATCAGTCAGACTCCCTGCCAATAGACAGCATACATACTAAAGCACACTCACACATCCATCAAGGAGGCATACATTGGTTTCTGTACTCACCCCCTTGTGTCTGCCTTCAAGTGCCCATCCAGGTCTGGATACGCCACCACCAGAATGTGGCGCATTAGGGGGGGTCAGGGCCAGATGGGTGCCCCTTCCTCGTTGGGAGGACTTCCCAGCTAGACCTCGCAGGTCTTTCTCACCCAGCGCCACAGATCCTCCCACCGCTTCCTGCAGTGGGTGCTCCACCAGTTGTAGACCCCCAGGGTCCACACCTCCCTGGCGATGGCATGCCTGAGTCCCCTCTTCTGATGGGCGCTGACCTATATGAGACACACAGTGAAAGTAACACAGAGGTCAGACAATGCCCATTAGATACTGCTAGCTATATGTCCCCTATGGGGTGGACACTCACAACATCATAACAGGACCTCACAAACGCAGCATGTCATGAATCCCAAGACTGTACAGTGTCAAACGTGCACACATGTTTACAGCCATCTACCACCATTACACACATCCATGTCCCCCAATCCACCTACTCACCTGTACCTCTGGTCGACCATAGAGCATGGCGTACAGGGGTAGGACCCCATCCACGAGCTTGTCCAGTTCCTCTGTGGGGTAGGCCGGGGCCCTTTCCCTTGCCGCTCATGCCAGCAGCAGCACACTCAGTGGAGTACCTGCATGCACGTAATCCGGGAGTCAAGTGAAGTTGGGGTGACGAGTTGGCGCATGCTCCGCGGCGGTGTGCACCGTCACCGCTAGTGGCAATCATGATACGCTCATATTCCCCATTGACCACCATGGTAACCAATGAATGGTCGCACAGTGGTGAACACCGCCGTCCGCTATTACGACAACCGTTAGCAGTATAAAGTCACTTCCACTACAACATTTTTGGAATACAGTGGGCAAACATTTGGCCATTACTACGCAGTTATTAATTTCTCATTTGCTCCATGCAGGCCCTATTGTCCCCTACCCCCATAAGCATTAACAAATATACATTTACTTACCACAACAGACCTGATGTAACATTGAGGACATGTCACTCCAGTTTAACATCCTACTATGCATAGATGTCATCGACTTGAATGCCAGCAGTGCTGACTATTTAACATGTTGGGCAGATGTATGTGTGTTCCTCACATGTGTTCTCAACTCCTCCTAGGTACAGACACATGTGGCGAGGGAGGGCCCCATCGGTGTACAGACCACATGTTGATTTGTGGACCATGGTGGAGCATCACATCATTATCAATTACAGACTCAACTGTGCTACTGTTCATGAACTTTGTGCATTACTGGATCCAGCAGTGAGCCCAGCTAATTGGAATCAGCATGCCATCCCTACTGAAGTGCAAGTACTCTCTGCATTCCATTTCCCTGCAACAGGATCATTTCAGGTGACTGTGGGCATGGGTGCAGGTTTTTCACAACCAGTGTTTAGCATTATACTGTCCAGATTCCTGAATGCATTTGTACAACACCTGCAGTCCTATGTGAGGTTTCCCCAAAGTGCTGACCTCCCTGCCATCAAGTCAGACTTCTATGCCTTTGCCAGCATTCCCCATGTGATAGGTGCCATCGATGGAACCCACATAGCTCAAATCTCCAAGAGAAAGTGAACAGGTGTACAGAAACAGGAAGAACTTTCACACCATGAAAATTCAATTGGTGTGTACTGCAGACCAGTACATCTCACATATGAATGCCATGCTCCTTGGAGCAGTCCATGATTCCTTTGTGCTGAGGAACAGCAGTGTGCCACACATGATGGAACAACTACAAAGGGACAGAGGATGGATCATAGGTTAGTGTTTCTGACACTTTTTGGCACATAGCAGACAGCCGGGCTGTCTGCAACTGAGGGTTGTCAATGACAGTCCTGTTTTGCCCCCTTTTGCAGGTGATTCTGGCTACCCCAACATGCGTTGGCTCCTGACACCAGTAAGGAATCCTAGGACAGATGCAGAGGGGAATTGCAATGAGGCCCAAGGACGTACTAGGAGGGTGATAGTGCACACAATAGGTCTCCTGAAGGCTAGAATCCGTTGCCTCCATATCTCTGGGGGATCCCTGGCCTATGAGCCTGAGAAGGTGTGTAGAACAGTGGTGGCCTGGCTGCATGCTGCACAACGTGGCTGTGAGGAAATCTATTCCCCTCTAGGAGGAGGAGACTGTATATCCAGACCAGCTTCCTCAGAGAGGGGATGAGAGTGATGGTGATGATGAGGAGGGGGAAGATGTACACTCCAGGAACCAACTGATTCAACTGTACTTCCAGTAATTAAGTGGTACCAATTGATGCTGTGGTTGTCTGTGCTGCATACTGTCTGTATGCTGTATCCTCTATGGGGGTGTTGGGTCTGTATACATTGTCACTGTGACCAGGTTTGCATGGGACATGTGACATTATGGACAACTTTAACTTGTTAGACATTTCAGTTGGCACCACCCCATGTTATGCGTGGGGTGCCATTCCTGCAATTAAGATATGAATAAATGATTTCAATGACAATTTCATGTACACTTCGATTTGATTCAACATAATGGCAGGGGACATTTATATTGGTGAACAGGTGTTTTGTTTGGTGTCAGGGATGCCATGGTGCTCTTTACAGTGATGGAAGTAGGCTACTGGTGGATGTCCATATTGGCTATATGGTCTCAGCGATTGTTGGCAGTGGTAATATGTCCATCTGTTATTTACAAGTTTTGGGGTTGTTATTGCATGGTGTGGATGGTGGTTCTGGGGCATACTTGGGGACAGTTCTTGTCAGAGTCTTCTTAGAGGGGGCCTTTGTCTTGGCAGGTGTTCCAGTGCCATTTCTGGGCCTGAGGGACCATTTGGGTGCCAGGTGTTGGCCTGTACGGGATGAGGTGCTGATCTCCTGTGTGTCCTCAGATGGTGGCACAAGTACAGTTGCTGCTGTTGTTGGCTGGTCTGTATCTTGGCCTGTAGTAAGGGATTCCTGGTCTGTGGGGGTCTCAGGCTGGGTTGGGACAAGGTGCAGCAGCACACCTGCTATGGTGGCCATGGTGGTATTGTGCAGTTTCCACTGCACCATGGTCTCTTGCTGTTGGGCTATCTGCAGCCTTTGACTCTGCTCCAGGTGGGCCACAATCTGGCCCATCCCATCCTGGGTATGGTGGTATGCTCCCAGGACCTCAGAGATCACATCCTGGGCTGCAGCATCTATTCTATGGCCTCACCCCTGGGCCACTGATGCCCTCCTACTGGGCCTAGTCCCCTGTGTCTGTGTCCCCTGCACAGGTCTGGTGGGACCACTTGTACTGGGGCCATTGTCTTCCTGCCTGTTGGTAGGTAGTGACTGTGGCCTCTGTCATTGTGTTCCACCAGTCTGTGGCCTGGATACACAGGTGTGGGGCCGGTTGCCCTGGCCTGATGTTGGTGGGTGGGAGGTAGGGGTGTCAGTGGCATCCTGGGTGGGGCTGCTGGATGGTGACAGTCCAGGACTGTGTGAGTGGCCAGGGTATTCCTCACTGTCCAGGGTTCCTTCTCCAGTGTCCTGGGTGGTGCCTCTGTCTCCATGTGGGAAACTGCCACTCCTTGTCTTGTTCATCAGGATGGCATGGGTGGTGGTGCCTGTTGGAGGGAATGGACATATCAGTTACAATTGCATAATCGGATGGGGTGCACAGGACTGGGCTGTTTTGTGCACGTTTTCCACTTTTGGGCCATGCAGGGTGCCTTTGTGAGGTTGCCATTGCATTTTGCTTAGGATGTCGAGGTGCACTGTGCATGGTGTAGTGCCTTTATGATTACTTGCAGGGGTAGGTGGCTGTGCACAGGGGGAGGTATGTGGGCCTGTTGGTGGAATTGTGGGCATGCATGGTGAATGGATGTTGTGATTTTGGCCTGGGTGGGGTAGTGGTCCTGGTGGCTGTTGGAGGGGTGGGGTGGTGCTTGCATTACAAGTGTGATGGATATGGGGTAATTGTAGATGACTTACCTGAGTCCATTCCTCCAGTGAGTCCAGTGAGGACCTCAGGGTGCAGGATGGCCAATACCTTTTCCTCCCAGTCAGTGTAGTCGGGTGGTGTTGGTGGAGGTCCTCTCCCGTCTTCTGGACCGCAATGTTGTGCCAGGATGCCATGAGCCTCACCTTCCCGTGTAGGTTGTTCCATCTTGACTGATTGGCCCTATGAGTGAGTTTAATTTTGTCTAAGTGGGTCTGTGAGTGGGTGTGTCAATGTCTCTGTGGGGCTGTTAGTTGGTGCATCAGTGTCTGATTTGCTCTGGGAGTAGGTTTAATAGTGTTTTAGTGGATCCGTGAGTGGGCGTGTCAGTGTCTCAGTGGGTCTCTGAGTGGCTGCATCAGTGTCTGATTGACTGTATGTGGGTTAAATAGTGTCTTAGAGGGTCTATGAGTGGGTGGGTGTGTCTGTGTGTCTGTGAGTGGGTGTTTTAGGATGTGAGGGGGCCTGTGAGTGGGCTCAATAGTGTCTGAGTAGGTCTGTGAGTGGCTGTGTGAGTGTCTCTGTGGTGGGCTGTGAGTGGGTCCTTTAATGTCCGAGTGGGTCTGTGAGAGGGTGCATGAGGGTCTGAGTGGGTCTGTGAGTAGGTGTGTGAGGGTCTAAGTAGGTCTGTGAGGGGGTGCATAAGGGTCTGAGTAAGCCTGTGAGGTGGTGTGTGATTGGGTCTGTGAATGGGTACTTGAATGTCTGAGTGGGTCTGCAAGTGGGTATTTCAGTGTCTGAATGGGTCTGTGAGCAGGTTTGACAATGTATGTGTGGGTGTGTGAGTGTGTCTATAACTCTATGTCAGTGTCTGACAGGGTCTGTGAGTGAGTGTGTCAGTGTCTCTGTGGGTCTGTGAGTGGGTGCATTAGTGTCTCAGTGGGTCTTTAAGTGGTTTCATCAGTGTCTGATTCACTCTGTGAGTACGTTCAATAGTGTCTTAGTGGGCCTGTGAGTGAGTGTGTCAGTGACTCAGTGGTTCTCTGAGTCAGGGCCGGACTGGGAACCCAAAGCAGCCCTGGCAATTTCATCAGACCAGCCCGTGGGTTGGGGTGAGGGGGAGGATGAAGCACTGCTGATTTTGTTATTTTGTTACTGGGGGACGATTCTGTTGCAAAACTGGCCCCAGTAACAAAATCGACCCCAATGGCTGAAAAACCGGGCCACACCCTTCCAGTTCACTGGGAAAATGCCCGCCGCCCACTGTGGCCAGTCCATCCCTGCTCTGAGTGGCTGCATCAGTGTCTGATTGGCTCTCTTTGTGGATTCAATAGTGTTCAGTGGGTCTGTGAGTGAGTGAATGAATGGGTGTGTTAGGAGCTGAGTGGGCCTGTGAGTGGGTTCAATAGTGTCTGAGTGGGTCTGTGAGTGGGTGTTTGAGTATCTGCAGTAGGCTGTGAGTGGGTGAGTCAGTGTCTCTGTTGGTCTGTGAGTGGGTGCATGAGGGTCTGAGAGGGTCTGTGTGTGGGTGTGTGAGTGTCTCAGTGTGTTTCTTTGAATGAGTGTATCAGTGTCCGAGTGGGTCTGTGAGTGGGTGGGTGAGTGTGTGAGTTGGTTTGTGAGTGGGTACATGATGGTCTGAGTGGGTCTGTAAGTGGATATGTCAGTGTCTGAAGGGGTCTGTGAGTGGGTACATCAGTGTCTGATTAGGTCTGTGAGGGAAGTCAATACTGTCTGAGTGGGTCTATGAGTGGGTTTGTCAGCATCTCTGTGGGTCTGTGAGTGGGTGCATTAGTGTCTCAGTGGCTCTTTGAGTGGATGCATCAGTGTCTGATTCACTCTGTGAGTAGGTTCAATAGTGTCTTAGTGGGTCTGTGAGGAGATTTGTCAGTGTCTCATTGGCTCTGTATGTGGGTCCAATACTGTCTCAGTGGGACTGTGAGTGGGTGTGTGAATGGGTGAGTGAGTGAGTGAGTGGTTTAAATAGTGTCTGAGTAGGTCTGTGATTGAGTATGTGAGTGTCTCTGTGGTAGTCTTTGAGTGGGTGCATGAGGGTCTGAGTGGGTCTTTGAATGGTGCATCAGTGTCTGCGTGGGTATGTAAGTGGGTGCATGAGTGCCTGAGTGGGTCAGTGAGTGGGTTTGACATTGTCTGAGTGGGTCTGTGAGTGGGTGTGTGAGTGTCTTTATGACTCTATGAGTGGGTGTGTCAGTGTCTGAGTGGGTCTGTGACTGGGTGCAATCAGTGTCTGGGTCTGTGAGTGGGTTCAATATTGTCTGAGTAGGTCTGTGAGTGGGTGTGTTTGTGTCTGATTCACTCTGCGAGTAGGTTCAATATTGTTTTAGTGGGTCTGTGAGAGGGTGTGTCAGATTCGTAGTGGGTCTCTGAGTTGCAGCATCAGTGTCTAGCTCTGTATGTGGATTCAACAGTGTCTCAGTGAGTCTGTGAATGGGTGTGTGAGTGTCTCTGTGGGTCTGTGAGTGTGTGCATTAGTATCTGTAGGGGTCTGTGAGTTGGTTCATAGTGTCTCAGTGTGTCTGGCTGCATGAGGGTTTAAGTGGGTCTGTGAGGTGGTGCATCAGCGTCTCAGTGGATCTGTGAGTGAGTGAGTGGGCCTGTGAGTGGGTACGTGAGGCTCTTATTGGGTCTGTAAGTGGGTGTGTCAGTGTCTGACTAGGTCTATGAGTGGTTTTGATAGTGTTTGAGTAGGTCTGTAAGTGGGTGCGTGAGAACCTCTATGACTTTATGAGTGGGTGTGTCAGTGTTTGAGTGCATCTATGAGTGGGTGCATGAGTGTGTAAGTGAGTAAATGAATTAGTGTATGAATGACTCTCTAACATGTTTTTGTTGTCACCAATATTCACAGATTTGTTGCAACGTTACTCCGGCGACATATTCGTGAATATCATGTGGCATGAAAAAAAAAAATTAAGGGCATAATTTAAGTCTTAAAGACCCTATATCACATCCCTGGGGCCAGGGGGCCTCCACCCTGAACCCTTTTGACACTTCTCATTTTACTTTGCAGCCCCAGAGACCATGTCCTGTTACCTAAAATGGTGGCCACAACATTCTGGTCAGGTTGTGGCCAGCCAATCACAGCATTCATGGTGGGGTGTGCATTTGCAAATTCGCTGCAATCGTCACAAAACCATCACAAAGGATCCTCAGCCCTAGATATACTAATTTAGTTTCTCTTTAATATATAAAGAATTACAGAATAGATTTACATCAAATATACAAAAGCATAATCTACATATCCAAAAACCTACCTTACTGCCAAATTGTATGTAACTCCAACCAGCGACTCGAGCTGTAGTCTTGTTCAAAACTCTTGGAGGAATTAACATGGGAAAAGCATGTTCTTTAACCCCCTTTTTCTCAGCCCCCACTTGACGGATCACCCCGAAACTTCCTGTGTGCAACAAGAATCAAAGGAACACTTTTTTAATGGAAATTTCATGGAGATTTGTCAAATGGTGCCAAAGATATAGGCAAGTCAAAAAATGCTTTTTCTATGGAAACATGGTCCTAACTATAACTACTTAAGTGCAATATATTGGGGCTCGGCTTCAAGTGAGTCCACAAAAAAACTGCAAAAAAGAAAAGGGGTAGGGTAGGAATACCTTGAGTCCCCAGCCTTGGTCCAGGTGTCTCCCAGGGACCCTGCCAGGACAAAAAAGCAGTATGTTTTTAATTAAAGGCAAATTTCTCAAATATTCACAAATTTCACTATGATTTGTTTTTAAAAGCACAGGTCTCCTGTGCTTGCTTTTGATTTTATTACTGGGTGGACCAGGTCCTGGAGGCATACTTATTGTAATTATTGAGGAGGGGGAAGCATGGTGCCCCAACTCCTAGGCCTTTCAAAAGCCCAAGGTACCCCAACCTCCTTGTGGTGATGTAATAAAAATGTGGGGGCTGCATTGACCGCCCTGTACCCTGGGGACTGCTACTTCCCCGAGACAAGAACAAAGAGAGAATTGCAGGGGGCCATGCTGACCCCTCAGGCCATGGAGACTGCCACCTCCCCAAGGCAAACACAATGTATGTAATGCGGGGGCGTCACCAACCGGTCTGGCCTCTGGGGACCACTACCACCACCCCAGTGCAAACAGTAAGAAAATTATACAGGGTGCTGCACAACCCCCTCCTGGAGACATTTATGACCCTGGGACCACCATCCGCAAAGGCCTACTCCTGCTACCTTCCGAGGTGCCCACCCTAGGGAGGTAACTGTTTGCTTTTGCTTGGTGGGAGCTGTGACAACTCTTATCAAGCAAAGGCAAACACTCCGCTTCCAGCAAGCGGGAGCTTTAAAAAGGCTCCTGCTTGCTGGAAGCAGAGATTTCATCTCTTTCAGCAGATAAAGAGATGACAAAATTGCTCCTGCTCACAGGGAGCTGCATTTTCAGCAGCTTCCTGTGTGCAGAAGCAATGCCAGCTCCGGCAGGAGGGGGTGCCAGCTGGGACCATGGGGGCTGTGAGGGTCCCACTGCAGTCCTCATTAAGGAATAGTGGGTACCCTGGGTGTGGCCGTGACCCAGGGAATGGGGTCCCTGGGGGCCAAAATCAGCCTAGGGAGCAGGAGCAGGATGGCCCCCTGTAGGAGGCTGGCCTGGCTTATAGTGGGTACCTTGTGGTACTTACACCTTGTGCCAGGTCCAGTTATCCCTTATTAGTAGATTAGAGGTGTTCTAGCAGCTTAGGCTGATAGAGGTAGCTATATCAGAGCAGCTTAGGCTAAACTAGGAGTTATGCAAAGCTCCTACTATACCACTTATATCACTTAGTACTATATCATGAGAAAACACAATACTAAGAGTTACTAAAAATAGAGGTACTTTATTTTAGTGACAATATGCCAAAAGTATTTCAGAGGATATACTCCCTTAGGAGCTAAGTAATAAACACAAAATATACACACACAAACCAAAATCAGGTAAGTAACAGTTAGAAAAGTAGTGCAAACACTGTAGAACACAATAGAATGCAATAGGGAGAAATAGGCCTAGGGGCAACACAAACCATATACTCCAAGAGTGGAATGCAAACCACAATGGACCCTAGGCCTAGTGTAGTGTGTAGAGGGTCGCTGGGAGTGTAAGAAAACACTAAGGGTGTCCAAGATACCTCACCCCAAGACCCTGACAAGTAGGAGTAAAGTTACCCTACTACCCCAGAAAGACAGTAAAGTCGAGATAGGGGCTTCTGCAAGGACAACAACTGACTGCAAAGCACTGAAGACGGATTCCTGGACCTGAGGACCTGTAAAGGAAGGGGACCCAGTCCAAGAGTCACGCAAGTGTCTGGGGGGGCAGGAGCCCACTAAACCCCAGATGAAGGTGCAAAAGGGCTGCTTCAGGGTGGAAGAAGCCGAAGATTCTGCAACAACGGAAGGTGCCAGGAACCTCTCCTTTGGTCAGAAGATGTCCCACAGTGTGCTGGAGGAGGCTGAATTGTTTCCATGCAGAAAGACCGCAAACAAGCCTCTAACTGCAAGAGTTGCGGTTGAAGGTTTTGGGTACTGCTAGGGCCCAGGAAGGACCAGGAGGTCGCCCCTTGGAGGAGGAGACAGAGGGGGCGCTCAGAAATACGAAGAGCCCATGCAGAAGCAGGCAGCACCCACAGAAGCACCTGAACAGGCACTTGGAAGATCTGAGGATGATGGTCGACTCAGAACAACAAAAGAGGGTCCCACGACGTCAGAGTCAAACTCGGCAAGCTGAGCAGTGCAGGATGGAGTGCTGGGGACCTGGATGAGGCTGTGCACAAAGGAAGTCTTCCAAAAGTGCACAGAAGTCCGAGGAGCTACATTTCACGCAGTACACAGGATTATTGTCTGGCGTGGGGAGGCAAGGGCTTACCTCCACCAAATTTGGCCAGAGGACCGGTGATGCAGACGTTTGGTGCCTGCGTTGGCAGGGGGAAGATTCCATCGACCCACGGGAGATTTCTTCTTGGCTTCCAGTGCAGGGTGAAGGCAGACAGCCCTCAGAGCATGCACCACCAGGAAACAGTCGAGAAAGCCGGCAGGATGAGGTGCTACAATGTTGCTGGTAGTCTTCTTGCTACTTTGTTGCGGTTTTTCAGGCATCCTGGAGCAGTCAGCGGGCGATCCTTGGCAGAAGTCGAAGAGTGAAGTGCAGAGGAACTCTGGTGAGCTCTTACATTTGTTATCTGGTGAGATACCCACATGAGAGACCCTAAATAGCCCACAGAGGAGGATTGGCTACAGAGAAAGGTAAGCACCTATCAGGAGGGGTCTCTGACGTCACCTGCTGGCATTGGCCACTCAGAGCTGTCCATTGTGCCCTCACACCTCTGCATCCAAGATGACAGAGGTCTGGGACACACTGGAGGAGCTCTGGGCAGAACACCAAAATGGTATTGGGGTGACAATTCCATGATCCTAGACATGTTACATGGCCATGTTCGGAGTTACCATGGTGACGCTACATATAGGTATTGACCTATATGTAGTGCATGCGTGCAATGGTGTCCCCGCACTCACAAAGTCCAGGGAAATTGTCCTGAACAGTGTGGGGGCACCTTGGCTAGTGCCACGGTGCCCTCACACTAAGTAACTTTGCACCTAACCGTTACTAAGTGAGGATTAGACATAAAGGTGACTTATAAGTAACTTAAGTGCAGTATAAAATGGCTGTGAAATAACGTGGATGTTATTTCACTCAGGCTGCAGTGGCAGTCCTGTGTAAGATTTGTCTGAGCTCCCTATGGGTGGCAGAAGAAATGCTGCAGCCCACAGGGATCTCCTGGAACCCCAATACCGTGGGTATCTAGGTACCATATACTAGGGAATTATAATGGTGTTCCAGTGTGCCAATCAGAATTGGTAAAATTAGTCACTATCCTGCAGTGACAATTTTAAAAGCAGAGAGAGCATAAACACTGAGGTTCTGGTTAGCAGAGCCTCAGTGATACAGTTAGGCACCACACAGGGAACACATATAGGCCACAAACTTATGAGCACTGGGGTCCTGGCTAGGAGGATCCCAGTGACACAGATCAAACATACTGACAACATAGGAGGGTTTTCACTATGAGCACTGGGCCCTGGCTAGCAGGATCCCAGTGAGACAGTAAAAACTCCCTGACATATACTCACAAACAGGCCAAAAGTGGGGGTAACAAGGCTAGAAAAAGGCGACCTTCCTACACCCCCTTCCTGTTTTAACCCCTTCGCTGCCAGGCCTTTTCCCCCTCCTGTGCCGAGCCTTTTTTTGGCTATTTGGAGCAGTTCGCGCTTAGGCCCTCATAACTTTTTGTTCACATGAGCTACCCACGCCAAATTTGCGTCCTTTTTTTCCAACATCCTAGGGATTCTAGAGGTACCCAGACTTTGTGGGTTCCCCAGAAGGAGGCCAAGAAATTAGCCAAAAAACAGTGAAAATTTCGTTTTTTTCAAAAAAATGGGAAAAATGGGCTGCAGAAGAAGGCTTGTGGTTTTTCCCCTGAAAAGTGCATCAACAAAGGGTTTGCAGTGCTAAAATCACCAGCTTCCCAGCTTTCAGGAACAGGCAGACTTGAATCAGAAAACCCAATTTTTCAACACAATTTTGGCTTTTTACTGGGACATACCCCATTTTTACGATTTTTTGTGCTTTCAGCCTCCTTCCAGTCAGTGACAGAAATGGGAATGAAACCAACGCTGGATCCCAGAAACCGCAACATTTCTGAAAAGTAGACAAAATTCTGAATTCAGCAAGGGGTAATTTGTGTAGATCCTACAAGGATTTTCTACAGAAAATAACAACTGAAAAAGAAAAATATTGAAATTGAGGTGAAAAAAACATCACTTTTTCTCTACGTTTTACTCTGTAACTTTTACCTGCAATGTCAGATTTTTGAAAGCAATATACCGTTACGTCTGCTGGACTCTTCTGGTTGCGGGAACATATAGGGCTTGTAGGTTCATCAAGAACTCTAGGTACCCAGAGCCAATAAATGACCTGCACTCTGCAGTGGGTTTTCATTCTATGCCGGGTATACAGCAATTCATTTGCTGAAATATAAAGAATAAAAATTGCTATCAAGAAAACCTGTGTATTTCCAAAATGGGCACAAGATAAGGTGTTGAGAAGCAGTGGTTATTTGCACATCTCTGAATTCCGGGGTGCCCATACTAGCATGTGAATTACAGGGCATTTCTCAAATAGACGTCTTTTTTACACACTGTCTTACATTTGGAAGGGAAAAATGTAAAGAAAGACAAGGGGCAATAACACTTGTTTTGCTATTCTATGTTACCCCAAGTCTCCCGATAAAAATGATACCTCACTTGTGTGGGTAGGCCTAGCGCCCGCGACAGGATATGCCCCAAAACACAACGTGGACACATCACAGAAAACAGAGCTGTTTTTAGCAAAGTGACTACCTGTAGATTTTGGCCTCTAGCTCAGCCGCCACCTAGGGAAACCTACCAATCCTGTGCATTTCTGAAAACTAGAGACCTAGGGGAATCCAAGATGGGGTGACTTGTGTGGCTCGGACCAGGTTCTGTTACCCAGAATCCTTTGCAAACCTCAAAATGTGGCTAAAAAAACACATGTTCCTCACATTTCTGTGGCAGAAAGTTCTGGAATCTGAGAGGAGCCACAAATTTCCTCCCACCCAGCGTTCCCCCACGTCTCCCGATAAAAATGATACCTCACTTGTGTGGGTAGGCCTAGCGCCCGCGACAGGAAACACCCCAAAGCGCAACGTGCACACAGCCAAATTTTTGAAGGAAAACAGAGGTGTTTTTTGCAAAGTGCCTACCTGTAGATTTTGGCCTGTAGCTCAGCCGCCACCTAGGGAAACCTACCAAACCTGTGCATTTCTGAAAACTAGAGACCTAGGGGAATCCAAGATGGGGTGACTTGTGTGGCTCGGACCAGGTTCTGTTACCCAGAATCCTTTGCAAACCTCAAAATTTGGCTAAAAAAACACATGTTCCTCACATTTCTGTGGCAGAAAGTTCTGGATTCTGAGAGGAGCCACAAATTTCCTTCCACCCAGCGTTTCCCCACGTCTCCCGATAAAAATGATACCTCACTTGTGTGGGTAGGCCTAGCGCCCGCGACAGGAAACGCCCCAAAGCGCAACGTGGACACAGCCAAATTTTTGAAGGAAAACAGAGTTGTTTTTTGCAAAGTGCCTACCTGTAGATTTTGGCCTGTAGCTCAGCCGCCACCTAGGGAAACCTACCAAACCTGTGCATTTCTGAAAACTAGAGACCTAGGGGAATACAAGATGGGGTGACTTGTGTGGCTCGGACCAGGTTCTGTTACCCAGAATCCTTTGCAAACCTCAAAATTTGGCTAAAAAAACACATGTTCCTCACATTTCTGTGACAGAAAGTTCTGGAATCAGAGAGGAGCCACAAAATTCCTTCCACCCAGCGTTCCCCCACGTCTCCCGATAAAAATGATACCTCACTTGTGTGGGTAGGCCTAGCGCCCGCGACAGGAAACGCCCCAAAGCGCAACGTGGACACAGCCAAATTTTTGAAGTAAAACAGAGGTGTTTTTTGCGAAGTGCCTACCTGTAGATTTTGGCCTGTAGCTCAGCCGCCACCTAGGGGAACATACCAAACCTGTGAATTTCTGAAAACTAGAGACCTAGGGGAATCCAAGATGGGGTGACTTGTGTGGCTCGGACCAGGTTCTGTTACCCAGAATCCTTTGCAAACCTCAAAATTTGGCTAAAAAAACACATGTTCCTCACATTTCTGTGGCAGAAAGTTCTGGAATCTGAGAGGAGCCACAAATTTCCTTCCACCCAGCGTTCCCCCACGTCTCCCGATAAAAATGATACCTCACTTGTGTGGGTAGGCCTAGCGCCCGCGACAGGAAACGCCCCAAAGCGCAACGTGGACACAGCCAAATTTTTGAAGGAAAACAGAGGTGTTTTTTGCAAAGTGCCTACCTGTAGATTTTGGCCTGTAGCTCAGCCGCCACCTACGGAAACCTACCAAACCTGTGCATTTCTGAAAACTAGAGACCTAGGGGAATCCAAGATGGGGTGACTTGTGTGGCTCGGACCAGGTTCTGTTACCCAGAATCCTTTGCAAACCTCAAAATTTGGCTAAAAAAACATACGTTCCTCACATTTCTGTGGCAGAAAGTTCTGGAATCTGAGAGGAGCCCCAAAATTCCTTCCACCCAGCGTTTCCCCACGTCTCCCGATAAAAATGATACCTCACTTGTGTGGGTAGGCCTAGCGCCCACGACAGGAAACGCCCCAAAGCGCAACGTGGACATAGCCAAATGTTTGAAGGAAAACATAGGTATTTTTTGCAAAGTGCCTACCTGTAGATTTTGGCCTGTAGCTCAGCCGCCACCTAGGGAAACCTACCAAACCTGTGCATTTCTGAAAACTAGAGACCTAGGGGAATCCAAGATGGGGTGACTTGTGTGGCTCGGACCAGGTTCTGTTACCCAGAATCCTTTGCAAACCTCAAAATTTGGCTAAAAAAACACAAGTTCCTCACATTTCTGTGGCAGAAAGTTCTGGAATCTGAGAGGAGCCACAAATTTCCTTCCACCCAGCGTTCCCCCATGTCTCCCGATAAAAATGATACCTCATTTGTGTGGGTAGGCCTAGCGCCCGCGACAGGAAACGCCCCAAAACACAACGTGGACACATCAAATTTTTTCATTGAAAACAGTGCTTACCTGTGGATTTTGGCCTCTAGCTCAGCCGGCACCTGGGGAAACCTAGCAAACCAGCACATTTTTGAAAACTAGAGACCTAGGGGAATCCAAGATGGGGTGATTTGTGGGGCTCTGACCAGGTTCTGTTACCCAGAATCCTTTGCAAACATCAAAATTTGGCCCCAAAACACTTTTTCCTCTCATTTCGGAGACAGAAAGTTCTGGAATCTGAGAGGAGCCACAAATTTCCTTCCACCCAGCGTTCCCCTAAGTCTCTCCATAAAAATGGTACCTCACTTGTGTGGGTAGGCCTAGCGCCCGCGACAGGAAACGCCCCAAAACACAACGTGGACACAACATATTTATTCACAGAAAACAGAGGTGTTTTTTGCAAAGTGCCTACCTGTGGATTTTGACCTCTAGCTCAGCCGGCCCCAGGGGGGGGGGGGAAATGCCCTAAAATAAATTTGACCCCCCACCCCTCCAAACCCCCCCTGCCAAGGAGCGACCCTTGCCTACGGGGTCGCTCCCCCTGCGTGACATTGGCGCCAAAAAACAAATCCCCGGTGCCTGGTGGTTTCTGCCCCCTTGGGGGCAGATTGACGTAAAATCGACCAATCTGCCCCCAAGGGGGCAGAAATGGCCTAATATAAATTTGCCCCCCAACCCCCACCCCCCCACCAGGAGAGACCCTTGCCTAGGGGGTCGCTCCCCCTGCGTGACATTGGCGCCAAAAAACAAATCCCCGGTGCCTCGTGGTTTCTGCCCCCTTGGGGGCAGATTGACCTAAAATCGACCACTTCTGTCCCCAAGGCAGAAATGCTCTAAATACAGTTTGCCCCCCAGGGGAGCGACCCTTGTCTGATGGGTCGCTCCCCATCTCTAAAAAAACAAACAAACAAAAAAAGAAACACCCAAAAATTTTTTGCCCTGGCAACAAGAGGTTTCTGCCCCCCCCGGGGGCAGATCGGCCTAATAATAGGCCGATCTGCCCCTAGGGGGGGGCAGAAATGGCCTAAAATAAATTTGCCCCCCCCAACCCCCACCCCCCCTCCCTCGGAGCGACCCTTGCCTACGGGGTCGCTCCCCCTGCGTGACATTGGCACCAAAAAACAAATCCCCGGTGCCTAGTGGTTTCTGCCCCCTTGGGGGCAGATTGACATAAAATCGACCAATCTGCCCCCAAGGGGGGCAGAAATGGTCTAAACACAGTTTGCCCCCCAGGGGAGCGACCCTTGTCTGATGGGTGGCTCCCCATCTCTAAAAAAACAAACAAACAAAAAAAAACACACAAAAAAAAAATTGCCCTGGCGCCTACAGGTTTCTGCCCTCCCTGGGGGTAGATCGGCCTAATAATAGGCCGATCTGCCTCCAGGGGGGGCAGAAATGGCCTAAAATAAATTTGCCCTCCGAACCCCCACCCCCCCCGGAGCGACCCTTGCCTACGGGGTCGCTCCCCCTGCGTGACATTGGCGACAAAAAACAAATCCCTGGTGCCTAGTGGTTTCTGCCCCCTTGGGGCAGATTGACCTAAAATCGACCAATCTGCCCCCAAGGGGGGCAGAAATGGTCTAAACACAGTTTGCCCCCCAGGGGAGTGACCCTTGTCTGATGGGTCGCTCCCCATCTCTAAAAAAACAAACAAAAAAAAAAAACAAAAAAAAATTGCCCTGGCGCCTAGAGGTTTCTGCCCCCCCGGGGGTAGATCGGCCTAATAATAGGCCGATCTGCCCCTAGGGGGGGGCAGAAATGGCCTAAAATAAATTTGCCCCCCCAATCAACACCCCCCCCCCCCTCGGAGCGACCCTTGCCTACGGGGTCACTCCCCCTGCGTGACATTGGCACCAAAAAACAAATCCCCGGTGCCTAGTGGTTTCTGCCCCCTTGGGGGCAGATTGACATAAAATCGACCAATCTGCCCCCAAGGGGGGCAGAAATGGTCTAAACACAGTTTGCCCCCCAGGGGAGCGACCCTTGTCTGATGGGTCGCTCCCCATCTCTAAAAAAACAACAAAAAAACAAACAAAAAAAAAAATTGCCCTGGCAACAAGAGGTTTCTGCCCCCCCCGGGGGCAGATAGGCCTAATAATAGGCCGATCTGCCCCCAGGGGGGGCAGAAATGGCCTAAAATAAATTTGCCCCCCCAACCCCCACTTCCCCACCAGGAGCGACCCCTGCCTACGGGGTCGCTCCCCCTGCGTGACATTGGCGCCAAAAAACAAATCCCGGTGCTTAGTGGTTTCTACCCCCTTGGGGGCAGATTGAAGTAAAATCGACCAATCTGCCCCCAAGGGGGGCAGAAATGCTCTAAATACAGTTTGCCCCCCAGGGGAGCGATCCTTGTCTGATGGGTCGCTCCACATCTCTAAAAAAACAAACACACAAAAAAAAAAACACACAAAAAAAATTTGCCCTGGCAACAAGAGGTTTCTGCCCCCCCTGGGGGCAGATCGGCCTAATAATAGGCCGATCTGCCCCCAGGGGGCAGAAATGGCCTAAAATAAATTTGCCCCCCCAACCCCCACCCCCCCACCAGGAGCGACCCTTGCCTACGGGGTCGCTCCCCCTGCGTGACATTGGCGCCAAAAAACAAATCCCCGGTGCCTAGTGGTTTCTGCCCCCTTGGGGGCAGATTGACCTAAAATCGACCACTTCTGCCCCCAAGGGAGGCAGAAATGCTCTAAATACAGTTTGCCCCCCAGGGGAGCGACCCTTGTCTGATGGGTCGCTCCCCATCTCTAAAAAAACAAACAAACAAAAAAAAAAAAACACAAAAAAAAAATTTGCCCTGGCAACAAGAGCTGGGGCAGAAAAGGCCTTCCTAAAAAAATGCCCCCCCTGGGAGCGACCCTTGCCCAAGGGGTCGCTCCCTTTTGCCAATTTCATTGAAAAAAAAAAAATCCCTGGTGTCTAGTGGGGTTTCAAAAACCGGATTGCAAGCAATCCGGCTTTTGAAACCTGTGAGAGACTTCAAAGGGAAGGAAATACATTTCCTTCCCTTTGAAGCCTCTCGGGGCCTCCCCCATGGGATTGAAAAAGAAAAGCAAAAGCATTTCTCTTTCAATCACGCTTCCAGCGCGATGGGGGAGACCCTGTGACTAATCAGCGCTTCCCCTTCCATCCCTGACTTGGGGGGTGGGGGGGAACACCACAGAAGGAGCGCTAGCGCTCCCTCTGGGCTCTGTGCACAGGACGTAATGGTTACGTCCTGGGCACAGCAGCACTGTGCCTCAGGACGTAACCATTACGTCCTGGGCACAGAAGGGGTTAAAGTGAAAAAATGGCCCTGGGGAGGTGGTGATCCCCAAGGTCTCGGGGATATGTGTGTACCCCAACAATTTATTTAATATAGCCCGGGGGAAGTGGTGGTCCCTAGGACCCAGGGGATTCATGCAGCCCCCAGTATATTTATTTAATGTAGTCCAGGGGAGATGGTGGTCCCTGGGTCCCGGGGAGTCCATGTGGCCCCCTTAAAAAAAAGTGTTATCTATCCAGTGGAGGTGGTGGCCGTGCTGCAGGTTTGGGGTGTCCGTGCTGCCTCCTCTAACTATTTTTTATTTGTTGTCATCGGGAGGTGGTGTTGCCCGGGGCCCGTGGCGTCCACATGGCCTCCCAATTTTTTTTTTTAGGTAACTCTGGGGAGGTGGTACTTCCCAAAGCCTGAGGGATCCACATGGCTCTCCTTATTTTTGTTATCATGAAGCCTCAGGGAGGTGGTTATCTCTAGGATCTGAGGGGGTCTCTGCAGCCCACCATATATTTTTTTTAACGTTGCCCCAGGGAGTTAGTGGTCCCCCTATCTTTTTTACCATGTAGCCCTGGGGAGGTGGTAGTCCCTAGGGTTTGAGGAGGGGGTCCATGCAGCCCCCATATATTTATTTAATGCTATCCCAAGTAGGTGGTGGTCCCCGGGACCATAGTCGTCCATGCAGCACTCCCTATAAATCTAGCGCAAGGGAGGTGGTGGTCCCTGGTGCTTTTAAGAGCCCTAGAAGGGGATCCTGTGCACCCCTTCTGATGTATTTATTAAATTGATCAAACCCCAAGGGACCCAGCCCACCCAAGGAATAAATTAATAGGAGGCATGGGAAACTGTGCTTTAAAAAAAAAAAAACACCCAAATCTGATGATTTGCCACAGGTATAGTTGAAAATTAAAATAAAGCATGTTGGCCCTGGTGATGTTCCAGAGGGAAACTAGAACCAAGGAGAGGGTGTTAGGGTATATGTACCCAGCCCTGTATTCTTTTTTTGTGGCTGGTGAAGGTCATGTGTGGCACGGCATTTGGTAACTTTAGGTGGTTTGCCACAGAGTCTGGCTGCAGCCAGGCCCTGCGTCCACCCTCCACCGTGCACAGCCTTTGCCAATGCATGGCCTTTGCCAATGCAAGGCATGGTGTTGGTTGATTATTGCAGTAGGTCGCAGGGCCTGCAAAGAACCTATACCATGCATGGCCAAAGGCTGTGTGTGGTGCAGGGTTTGTAGTTTAAAGGGTTTTGCCTGCAGGGCCTGGCCACGGGCAACCCTCGCCATGCATGACCAGAGGTTGTGCATGGTGCGGTGTTACTTGCTTGTATTGGGTTGGAAGCAGGGCATGGCCACCAAACCAAAGCCATGCGTAGCAGTGGTGGGATTAACGTAAAGTAATTCAAATTACTTTCCATTAAACAAACATACAAATTCACTGAAAAACCAAAGGTTACAGGGTCGTTATAGTTAAGAAATAGAATTTTAAAAAACCCATAAAAATTCACTTGAAAAATGACCAAAGGTTACAGGGATGGTATAGTTAGGTTGCGAGTTTACTCTCACAAAACCATAGAAATTCAGGAGTTATAATTATCTCAAGTAACTATAATTCACTCCCTAAGGTAGCTATAAGTCGCACCTTCACCATGCACTGTTAATTACCCCAGTTATCATAGCACCCATGACATCTTGTATGACATCATTGATAATATCACTGCAATATTTACTATGCAATTATTGATGAGAAAACTGTGTCTGAGAGGGGAGAGATTTATAGTTACCTTTGGGCATGAGTTACAGTTACTTGAGAGAACCATAGCTATGACTGCTAAATTTCTATGGTTTTGTGTTAGTAAGTTCAGTAACCTTTGTTCTCTTAAGCAAAAGTATTTGTTTTTTTCTAATTCTAGTTCCTAACTGTAATGTTCCTGTAACCTTTGGTCTTTTCAGTGATTTTCTTTGTTTATTTTTAACGTTAAGTTAAATGTCCATTGCAATGCATGGTGGGGGAGGAGTTGGATACAGGGCCTGGCTTGGCATTGTGCTGCCTCCACCCAAATGTGCTGGTTCTGCCCTCTCCCCTTGTTATCTTTTGTCTAAGAACATGCCCCTGCTCCCTCATTACAGCCTTTTGTGGCCATTGTTGTGACACTGCCTTTCCCGCCTGCCCTGAACAGTTAGCTTGCTGCCCCATCCACTTCCTCCCTAACCTCTGTTCTCCGAGTTCATGCACCAGCACCCCCCTCCTGCTCTGCATGGTCCAATGTCCTGCCACTACCCTCCATTTAGCTTGATGTCCCTGGCAACTCCGCCCCTCCATTGCCAAATTCTATGCCCATCATTCCCCTCCAGCTTAACCTCTGTGCTTAGCTTGCTGCCCCTGCCCTCCTTTCCCCGCCCTCCAATGCCTGTGTGCTTACCCCTGCTCCCTCCTTTATGCCGACCATATTCCATGGACCTGCAACTGCCCCTCCTATCTACTCTGAGTGTTCTGTTGAGCTGACACTGCCCCTCCCACCTGCCTTGCATAGTCAGATGACTGTTGCTTGCCTCTGCCACCTCCATCCTGCCTGTCTCAATTCCATGCCCCTATCCCCTCCCTCCTATCCTCCATGGTCCATTTTGCTGCCACCCCCCTCTGCCCTCCATGCTCTGTTCTGCTGCAACTGCTCCTCCTGCCTACCCTGTGTGGGCTGTTGTGAATCCCTTTCCCCTGCCCTCTCTTGTCTGTATCCAGCCCCTACCTATCCCTTCAGTCCTCCATGGTCCTTTGTGCATGCCCGCCTCCTTCCTCTTGCCCACAATGACCGTTGTGCTGTCACTAACCCTCCTGATTGCCATGCATTGCCTTCTCTGCTGCCACAGTCCCTCCCACTTGCAATGCTTGGTCAGCTTACTGCCCCTGAACCCCTCTCACCTTCCCTCTGTTGTCTGCATGTATGCCATTATATTATCACTGTCACCCTCCATGGTGTGTTGTGCTTCCAGTGCCCATTCCACCTGCCCTCCATGGTCTTACTGCTCAAACCCTGCCCTCTTGTCCCCTGTCCTTCGTTTTTCATGTGGAGGCCCCTATCCCCTTCTGACTGCTTTGTCTGGTCCGTTGTTGTACCCCTCCCCTCTCTCTCCTGCCCTTCATGGTCTGTTATGCTGAAATTGTCCCTCCTGTCTGTCCGGCATGGTCAGCTTGCTGCCCTTGCCTCCTTCCCCTCTGCTCTTATTTGTCCACGGGATGGCCCTGTTTCCTCCCTATTACTTTCCATGGTCCATTGTGCTGCACTGGCATCCTGCGTGCCCTTTGTGATGTATTGTGCTGCTGCAACCCCTGACGCCTGGTCTGTAAGGTCAGTTTGGTGCCCCTGCCCATCTCCCTCATGCCCTCTGTCATCCAAGTCCGTGTCCCTACCCCATTCCTTCTGCCCTCAGTGATCCAATGTACCATATCAGCCAAAATTTTGAACTTGATAAGAGGGAGCTTTTGAAAAAAAAAAGGGGAATTGATTTTCTTCTTTGACTTACATTGAAAAAAAGGAGATTTTAGGCAGGAGGCAGATAAAATGAAGTCCTTTTAGGATTAAAAAATTGGGAATCTCCTGCTTGAATTGGGTCTGTTCGCATATATACAGTATGGCTGCACTGCCTCTTTCATCTGCCCCCAATGGTCTGTTTTATTGCCACAGCCCCACCTGCCAGCCTAGTGTGGTCAACTTGTTGCCTCTGCACCCTCCTCTCTGCCCTCAATTATCGAGTCTGTGCCCCTGACATCTGCATCCCACAATGTATTCTAACAAACAACTAGATTGCTATCATTCTATGTCCCAGATTTACAAGTACTTGCGCCCCCTGCCACCTAACGACACCATGAATGCACTGTATTTACAATACGGCTCACCATGGTGCATGTTAGGCCAATAGGGTAAAAAATGATGACGCTAGTGTGGCGCTTTGCTCCACTAGCATCCAAAGTGCAAGGATGCCAATTGATTTCAATAGGTGCATCATTTGTAACGCCTGCTTTAAGCAGGGTTTAAAAATGACGCCAAAAATGGCACAATGAAATCTTGTAGATTTTGTTACACCATTTTTGCAGGCCTCCTAACGCCAGGAAGCCCCCCTTGCATACGTTATGCCTGGCGCAGGCATAATGTGGCGCAAGGGGTTGCAAAGTCGTGCAAAGCATGCATTGCACCTCTTTGTAAATATGATGTGGCGATTTTTGCCTTATTGAGCCACATTAGCTTAAAAAAATGATGCTAGTGTGGTGCAAGAAGGCTCTAGGGCCTTGTAAATCTTGCCCTATATTTATTACAAAGGTGTGGCACACATGGTGTCATCTTGGCATAATCAAAACTGTGGTACTGAAAGCATTTCCTTCAAAAGTTATAAAAATGAAATGGTCTTATTCTCATCAGAATTATGGTTAGTGCTCTAAAAAACTAAAATGAGGACATATATTCTGAATTCTCAAATAGCAACACAGTTCTTTTAAATTATTTGCTATTTTATGTTTTTTTTAATCTATCTCCTCACTTGATCATATGTTACACTTAGGGGACATGTGGTGTTACGGCCAGAGCTGCGGACTTTGCAACTGGGGAACCAGGTTCAAGTTTCGACGTCAGCTCGACATCCTGTGATTCTGGGCAAATCACTGAATCTCCCCATGCCTAAAGCCCATAAGAAATGTGCCCTAGTGTAATGTAACTGATGCTCATGTAAAGCATTCCAATACCTTTGGGTCTAGTCTGACCTATATAAAACTGTAAAAAATAAAATAAAAAATAAGGGCGATATTTACAAGAAAGTGGCACATCATAGATGATGCACCACTTTTCTTGCCCCCCCCCCCCACCGGTTTTTACAATACAGCACAACATGGCGGCCGTTAGCACAATAGCATAAACATTTTTGATGCTATTGTGGTGCTTTGCTACACTAGCGTCAAAAAGTCTGACGCTAGTGCAGTAAAGCACAGGGAGGCCAATTTAATTTAATGGGTGTGTCATTTTAAAGCCTGCTCTGAGCAGGTGTTAAAAATTACGGAAAGAATTACACAGTGAAATCTTGTAATGCCCCCCCCTTTCATACATTATGCCTGGGTCAGGCATAATGTGGCGCAAGGGTTTACAAAGTGGTGAAATGCCTGCATTGCACCACCTTGTAAATATGGCATGGGGAAATTGCCTCTTTAACGCCACATTCGCATAAAAACAATGGCGCTAGTGTGGCGCAAGGGGATTTTAAATGTAACCCCTAAGTGTTTTACACACTTCGGTCATTGGGCTCTTCTTGGGCTGTATTTGGGTCATAGTCGTGCTACATTTTATTTTATTTTTCTCTGTGGCTATCTTGGAGGACTTTTTTTGTTATAAATCTCCCTAATCACCTCATTTACAGCAGTATCCTCATTAGAAAATGCTTTCAGTTTTCCACTTCCATTCCATCAAGATGCCGGTCAGATGTGCCACACGTTTGCCATCAATTCAGGATGTTAGCACCCTAGTTGCTCAATAGAACACTGTAGTAAACTGCTGATCACCAGGGAGTTAACTGACAGTCTGCTGATGATGTTGAAAGTGCATGTTTCAGTCTACATGTCAGAATGTTTTAATGAAATAGGAGAGGACGATATTTGAGAACTCACTTAAAATGTGTCCTAGTTTTTCTTTCTACAGCACTAACCCTAATTTATATGTCAAAGCAAAGCACCTCATTATGTTCTTTCCTAAATTAAATGTTTTAAGTTTTTATCAGATTAAGTCAATCAAGAATGCTTCAGGTGTGTCACACCTTTGTAATAAGTAAGACTGTTGGCACTCTAGTTGTTCTTTAGAACACTCTATGGGGCTGCAGTAGTACACAGGGGTATAAACTGATAGGCTGCTCCTGTTGGAAATGCATGTTTTACCGAGAATGTCAGACTTCATTCCCATATGGCTGAGAAAGATAGTGTGAATATACAGAAAATTTGCACTCATTTTAGCTTCTGAAGCACCTTCCATAACCTCTAGGGGAAAATAATGAGAAAACAGTTTTCTCTGAAACATGATTCATGAAAGCTCAGCAGAAGGCTTTTTCACAAGGTAAAATCACCTTAGCAACAAATGATTTATATTGTAACTAAAACATGTTATCACCCTTTATACGTTCTCCTTTTTGTGACCCTCAAAACATGGCATTCACTACAATGCATTTCAATGGTTTGCTATCTTGTATATTGGTCCCAAGATGGCTGCCATCACTTTCTGGTTGAAGTACTGACAAATTTCATGAAGGTTCGTCAAATATATATATATATATATATATATATATATATATATATATATATATATATATATATATATTACCTACAAGTGGTCCCTTGTAGGTAGTTGTAATTAGGGCCAGGTTTTTGTAGAAAACACACTGGGGACCACCACCTCCCCGGGGCATATTGGATAATACTATAATGGGGGGTCCTGTAGGCCAGGGAGCGTTAGGGACCGCCACCTGCCAAGGGCTATGTATACAAAGTATGCAGATGGCTGCGCAGCCCCCCAGGCCCCAGGGACCATCACATCCATGGGGAAATCTGTCAAAAAAAAGTAAAAGGGGGGTCCTGTGGTCCCTTCAAGGCCCGGGGACCACCACCTTCGTTGGGCTAGAAAATGGTTTTAGAAGGTGGTCCGACTGGTCCCCTGGCCTCGGGAACCACCATCTCAGTTTGGCCAAATTAAAGAAGGAGGGAGGATCCATGGCTCCCCTTGTGGAGTCATACATGACCCTGGGACTGCCACACCTCAAGGCCAGCTCCTGCTACTTCCCGAGGTGCCCACCTGCAGGAGATAGCTGTGCTGCAGCACCCCGGAATCTGTGCTAGACGTCAATGGATCGAAGCGACATAGGTTTGAGGGGATGTCATCAATGGGCAATGTTAGCATCAACAATAATCAACATAATGAAAAATATTGAACCTCAAACAATAATCACACCAGTTTATTAAGAAGAATTATAAAATGTATTTGCCTAGATTAACAATGGTAATGTTACGAAAATATCTCAAGCACAAATGGTAACCATATAGAATTAAAAGCGATTGATTAGAACATCTTATATATCTCAGTTTAATCAAAACAACCAAACAAATAATCTCCATAAGAATTACGATTATTAATATTACCAGAACTGCTAATGGTGGCAAAGTATCATTAGTACAACACTTAAAAGATGTCAGTACAAATCATGAGCATTTCAAGTTAATACCCTCACTAACCACAAATTAGAATTAACATGTTGGGCTTCATGTAAAAAGAATTTAGAAACACAAATTTAGAAAAACTCATCAACTCGGGTTATTATTAAAAAAAATACTAATATGCAGCAATCAAACTATAAGTTTCAGCAGGTACCTGGAAAGCAAAAGAGACACATATAACATCACAATGTCATATGTTACCCTATTTGACCATAACATGCAGACTACTTCAGCAAGGGGACACCATCAGGTATGTCTTCAGAAGAATCGGGACTAACAACAGTTAAACCCATAGGGCCTAACAACAGTTAAACCCACACTGCTACAGGAACAGTGGAATCTAAGGACTTCAAACTCTTCTGCCTCGTCTTATTAGATCTCCCTCTAGAAAATCCTACCTAGGTTGTTATACTAATCTCTAAAAAGCTTATGATTGGTCAGTTCATGGGATGGTTACGTTTCGGCTAATAGAAAATTTAATTGATAACCTTAAATACGACAATACTACATTAACTAAAACATTTTCTCAACAGTAACTTTTCCTCTTCCGTCTCATCTGTAGCTCCATTCATTCCCAGGAAGAAACTTTTACAGTTGGAAACTTCACTTCCATCCTCGAGGAAGAAATCACATATTAGTAACATTTTCAAACAATAGGACCTTAACTTATGCAATGTTCAGTTAAAACATGACCTTGTAAGACATAATGTAGCAACCCACTATGGGCACATCTATTAAAACATTGAATGCACTTTTATGTAAGCATTGAATTATGGAAAATAACCACATCATTTAGTTAGAATTTTGCTCTGTTAGAAGCATAAAATGAACTGTGGCGACCATCTTCAAATGTCACCCATTTCACACATTAATACATTATACATTTAGTATACCAAAATCATTAATAAAAATGTTAGAAAATTCACACTCTCACACTGTTAGCTTTTGTTAGGCGTAAAATGACAGCTCCCGTCAAGTAAAAGCAAACACTCTGCTTTCAGCAAGCTGGAACTTTAAACGCACGGGTGCCGGGGCGAGCTGGTCTCGTCCAGGCACATGGTTCCCGTATGCCCTGGACGAGACCAGCTCGTCCTGCACCCGTGGCCTGCACCCGTGGCCTCCCTCCCACACCCCCCAGTCGGGGATGGAAGGGGAATCGCTTCCCCTTCCACCCCGACCCCCCCCCCCTCGGCAATCTGATGACGTCAGCGTGCTCACAGCACGCCGACATCATCAGAAGCTGCCGAGGGCGCACTGAAAGCCATTTGCCTCCAGTGCGTCGGCAGGAGAGGACTTCTTAAGGTATGTCTCTCTCTTTTTGGGGATTTTGGGGGGAAAACAGACAAGGGAGAAAGGAAAGAGTTTTTTCTTTCGCCCTGTACCTGTTTTCAGTGGATTCCTGCTCCACGATCGCAGGTGGGGCCTGCGATCGTGGTGCAGGAATCCCCATTAGGCACCAGGGATTTCCTTTTACTTTTATTTAGGGGACCGACCCCTTGGGCAATGGTCGCTCCCCTGGGGGGCAATTTTAAATCCTGATCGGCCGTTTTTTTGGCCGATCTGCTCCCGGAGGGGGGGGGGAGGAGGAGGAGTCGATACCCACTTGACCATCAGGGATTTCAGTTTCATTAAGTTTTGGGCAGTGACCCCTTGGGCAAGGTTCGCTGCCCCGGGAGCAATATTTATTTATATGTTTTTGGCCGATCTCACCCCCTCGTGGTCAAAATCCACTAGGCCCCAGGGATTGTGTGGTGTGTGTGATTTGTGTGTTCGGAGGCACCCCTTGGGCAAGGGTCGCAACCCCCAAAGGGGGAACATTAGTATTGGCCATTTCTGCCCCCGTTGGGGGCAGATGGGCCTATTTTTTGGGGGGGGCAGAAACCACCAACACGCCAGGATTTTTTTTTTTGTCCCCCTTTTTTTGTTTTGTGCTGGGGGTGCCCCCATTTGTCCCCTTTGGCAAGGGTCACCACCCTAAAGGGGGCACAGAGCTGTTGGCCATTTCTCGGCCAATTTTATTTACGCCCATCTGCCTCCAAGGGGTCCACTTAGGCACCAGGGATCCTGTGTGTGTGTTTTGTGTGTGGGGGGCAGCAACTTTGGCAAGGGTCACCCCCGCAAAGGGGGCACATTACTGATGGCCATTTCTGCCCAACTTTCTTTTTTTTTAGGCCCATCTGCCCCCAAGGGGGGCAGAAGGCACCGAAATGTCAGAGATTTATTTTTTTGGTTCCCTTTGTTTTTTTGTGTGAGGGCGCCCCCTTTGACAAGGGTCGCCTCCCCAAGGGGGCACAGAGTTGTTGGCCATTTCTGCCCCACCCCCTTGGGGCAGATTGGCCTATTTTTTTAGGCCCATCTGCCCCCAAGGGGGGCAGAATTCACTTAGGCACCAGGGATCTTGTGTATGTGTGTGTTTTGTGTGGAGGGCGGTCCCTTTGGCAAGCGTCACTCCCCAAAGGGGGGCACATTACTGATGGCCATGGCTATTCTTTAGACCTATCTGCTCCCAAGGGGGTGGATGTTACGAAGACATGAGGGTTTCTTTTTTTTGTTCCCCTTAGTTTTTTTGTGCTGGGGGCGCCCCCTTTTGCTCCCTTTGGCAAGGGTCGCCCCCCCAAACAGGGTACAGAGCTGTTGGCCATCTCTGCCCCCCTTGGGGCTGATCGGCCTTTTTTTAGGCCCATCTGCCCCCAAAGGGGGCAGAAGCCAGTTAGGCACCAGGGACAATTTCAGAGTTCTTGGTGGCGGGGTGTTTGTCAACTGGTGAAGTATTTGTTTTTGTGATTATAACAGATTATTTCTTCTTTTTGTTCTAGTTCAAAGCTTTTGCTTCCTTTGCTGTGGATCCTTGTGGTTTTGGCAGTAGTTGTCCTGCGGTTTGCATAGTTGCATGTTTTAGGTAAGTAAAAGCAATTTACTCCAAAGGAGTATTGTTGACATGCATGAATGACATGTTTGTAGGTGGTGTACTAAATGCAGGATTGTGTGTGAAATTGTCCCTTAGATTTGAGCACAATGATATTTGTGTTGTCATATGTCTAATTTGCTTTTTTCTTTTTTCTTTTTAGTGGGATACCATTGGTGATTGCTGTGTCTGTGCAGAGTAGTTGCTGGTGAGTAGCTTTTTTCAGGCAAGTGAGTGGTATAATCTTTTAGTACATAACTCTTTGTGATAAAGCTACACTTTGTTTATTACTTATTTTAGTGCTGGTTGTTGTTGGCAATCCATTTGTTGTTAGAAAGGATCATGGCTAGCCCCAGAGTGACTGCTCAGCAGGTTGTTGGCATGCTTTTTGAGTCGTCTTCAGACCATGATTATGAGACTGACTCTGCATCTGAGGCAGAGGAGGAAGTGAGAGATTCTGGCAGTGAGTTTTCTGTCCGAGATGATTCTTCTGATGAGGAAGCCACTCTCAGTGCAGATGAAGGGCCTGTTTTAGAGGAGGACATTGATGTGCCAAGAGTGCAGCAGCAGCTTGGGGCTGAAGGGTTTCCCATTAGAAGACCTGACACCTGGATTGCCCCAAACATGGAACAACCACAGTTACCTGCATTTACTGGTCTCCCAGGGTGTAGAGTCAACACCGAAAAGTTTTTGCCTGTCAATGTCTTTCACTTGTTTATGGATGGTGTATTTTTAGAAGAGACTTTGGAGCAGACTAATTTGTATGCGGAGCAATATTTGAGGGACAACGCTGCCAGATTTAGGCCTCAGTCCAGAGCTACTCAGTGGGTTCCCACACATCTGGAAGAGATGAAAAGGTTTTTAGGTTTGACTTTTTTGATGGGGTTGATAAGGAAGCCGTCACTGGCTTCTTATTGGTCTACTAGTCCCTTGATGGCAACGGCTATATTTCCCGCAACTATGACACGTAATCGCTATTTGCTTCTTCTTCGTATGCTGCATTTTGTAGACAATGCTTTAGCCTTGCTACAAGAGCACCCTGATTGTGACCGTCTTTTTAAGATTAGGCCTGTCCTTGATCATTTTGTAGATCGGTTTTCAGAGGTCTATGTTCCAGGCAAAGAGATAAGTGTGGATGAGGGGCGTTTAGTTTTTAAGTAGTACATTCCCAGTAAGAGGGCACGGTATGGAATTAAATTGTATATGCTGTCAGAAAGTGGTACAGGATACGTGTATAATTTCCAGGTCTACACTGTTGCTTGTGGCGCAATCCGTTCTAACCGGAAAGGCTATATCCAAGGGAGCTTGTCTGTAAAAAACTAGAGAGGGGACAGTGCAGTGCCTTGTGGAATAATGAGCTGCTAGCTCTGACATTTTTAGACAGGAGGGATGTGTACATGTTACCTACCATCCATGATGAGAGTACTTCCCCTGTGGCTGTTTGGGGTCAGGTTGCCAAAGTGCACAAACCTGCATGCATTTTGGACTAAAATAGTCACATGGGTGGTGTTGATAGAGTAGATCAGAGGTTGGAACCTTACACTACTCTTCTTAAGTCTCACGTGTGGTATACAAAGTTGGCCCTACATTTATTTCATTTGGCAACTTCTAATGGTTTTATTGTGTTCAAGGATTGTTCACCTGAGTCAAGGATGAAATTTGTTAAATTTCAGGAGTCAGTGATAGAGAGCCTTATTGTGGTGGAACAGGCAAGAGTTCCTAGAGTAGCAGTGGTGGAGGATGTGGCTAGATTGAAAGATCGCCACTTTCCAGATCACATTCCTTCCACTCCCAAAAAAGACTTGCCCACTAAGAAATGTAGAGTATGTGCCTGAAGAGGTATCCGGAGGGAGACCCGGATGTACTGCCCCGATTGCCCTTCAAAGCCTGGGCTGTGTGTGACCGGCTGTTTCAGAAGTTGCCACACGAAGAAACTTTTTTAGGAAATACCGTGAGCATAAACTGCCTATTTTATATTTTCATATGTTCAGTTTCATGGTTGGCATTACTGTCATGTATTTAGTTAGAGCTTTTGTGTTTGTAGTTTTGTACGTATTTTATAATTAGTTAGTGGTTTCTTTGTTGTTTATAAACAAAAAAAGTGATGGCGGTGTGCGTGAGGTGGAGCTTGGCTGGTGGAGTGTGTGGGGTTGCGCTTGGCTGGTGCTGTGCGTGGGGTGGCGTTTGGCTGGCGGGGTGCACAGGCTGGCGCTTGGCTGGCAAGGTGGGCAGGGTGGCGCTTGGCTGGCGGTGTGCGTGGGGTGGCGTTTGGCTGGCGGTGTGTTTGGGGTGGCGCTTGGCTGGCGGTGTGCGTGGGGTGGCACTTGGCTGGCGGTGAGCCAAACATCAATCCACACACTCCCATCAGCTAGTGTGACTGATGTATCAGGCATGTCGGCATATGTAAGTGATGGGCCCTTGAGTGGTGCTGTCTGTCGATGCGAGTGTTGTAATGTGCTGGGCCCGAGGCTGGCTGGGTGAATGGTCTTGTGCATGTCATGTATGAAAGGTGTGTGAATGGACTGTAAAACGGTTGGTGCCTTGACGCGGCTTTACAGCTCACGAGCTGCGAGTCACTTCAGTTTTTTGGCCTTTCAGTTATTAACAGTGCATTTCATTTTTGTGAAATCTCTTGTTAATGAAATTTGATCTACTAAACCATCACTCACCCTTGTGACAAATCCAACCAGTATGTGTGGTAAAAATGACAAAACCTGCTCCGCTGTAATCAGGCGTCGCAGCACACTTGTGACACGCTAGGTGTCTTAGGGGGGATCCCAATGATGAAGCATGCCACCAACTTGGTTGGTGGGTGAGGGGTCTTTTTCACATAACCTAAGTGCATTTCTTTTCACAATTTTAGTGTTTGGCACATCACAGACATACGTGGACACATCAAAATGACATATTAGAAAACTACCTGTGCTTGGGGAGGAGGGGGCACCTATGTTTTTGGTCCTGGGTGCAGCCTTCATCTAGGGAAACCTACAAAACCCAGACATTTTCTAAAACTAGACACCCAAAGGAGTCCAGGGAGGTATGGCTTGCATGGATCCCCCAACATTTTCTTACCCAGACTCCTCTGCAAACCTCAAAATTTGCTTAAAAAATATTTTCCTGACTTTTTTTTGTAGGGACACCGCTCCAGCACAAAATTCCTACTCCAAAGCATTCCCCTCAGTCTCCCAAGTAAAATTACACCTCACTTGTGTGGGTCCCCACAGCAGAGTCAGCCTAAAGATGTATAAAAGAAGAATATGTTCTTATCAACTCACTATGTTATCCCCTCAATCTCTACAAGTTGTTGGCCTCTTTCTGTTGCAGGCACCTGGCCCACCCATACAAGTGAGGTATCATTTTTATAGGGAGACTTGGGGGAACGCTGGGTGGAAGGAAATTTGTAGCTCCTCTCTGATTCCAGAACTTTCTGTCACCGAAATATGAGGAAAAATAGTTTTTTAGCCAAATTTAGAGGTTTGCAAAGGATTATGAGTAACAGAACCTGGTGAGAGCCCCACAAGTCACCCCATCTTGGATTACCCTAGGTCTCTAGTTTTAAAAAATGCACAGGTTTGGTAGGTTTCCTTAGGTGCCGGCTGAGCTAGAGGCCAACATCCACAGGTAGGCACTTTGCAAAAAACACCTCCGTTGTCTTTGGGAAAATGTGATGTGTCCACTTTGTGATTTGGGCGGCATTTCCGATCACAAGCGCTAGGTCTACCCACACAAGTGAGGTACCATTGTTATCAGGAGACTTTGGGGAACATAGAATAGCATAACAAGTGTTGTCTTTCTCTACATTTTTTCCTTCCAAATATAAGACAGTGTGTAAAAAAGACGTCTATTTGAGAAATGCCCTGTAATTCACATGCTAGTATGGGCACCCCAGAATTCAGAGATGTGCAAATAACCACTGCTCCTCAACACCTTGGCCCATATTTATACTTTTTGACGCAAAACTGCGCTAACGCAGTTTTGCGTCCCAAAAATTAGCGTCGGCTAACGCCATTCTGAAGCACCATGCGGGCGCGTATTTATTGAATGACGTTAGCCGCCGTTAGCCGCCGGCGCCGGCTGGTGTGCGTTAAAAAAAACGACATACACCAGGCAGCGCCGGCGTAGGGGAAAATGGAGCTTGGGCGCCAAAAAATGGGGCAAGTCAGGCTGAGGCAAATTTTGCGCCACAACCCGATTTGCGCCATTTTTTTTTTACTCCCAACCCCCATAGAAATGACTCCTGTCTTTGCAAAGACAGGAGTCTGCCCCCTTGCCCAATGGCCATGCCCAGGGGACTTATGTCCCCTGGGCATGGTCATTGGGCATAGTGGCATGTAGGGGGGCACAAATCAGGCCCCCATATGCCACCCAAAAAAAAAAAAATTATACTTACCTGAACTTACCTGAGGTTTCCAGGGATGGGTCCCTCCATCCTTGGGTGTCCTCCTGGGGTGGGCAAGGGTGGCAGGGGGTGTCCCTGGGGGCATGGGAGGGCACCTCTGGAATCCTTCCGAGCCCACAGGTCCCTTAACGCCTGCCTTTTGCAGGCGCTAAAAAACGGCGCAAAAGCTGCTGTACGTCATTTTTTTGGACCCGCCCACTCCCGGGCGTGAATTTTGCCCGGGAGTATAAATCGGACGCACATGCCTCGGAGTCAATTTTTTAGACGGGAACGCCTACCTTGCATATAATTAACGCAAAGTAGGTGTCCACGCTAAAAAATGACGCAAACTCCATGGACTTTGGCGCTAGACGGGTCTAACGCCAAAGTATAAATATGGAGTTAGTTTTGCGTCTAAATTGCGTAAAAAAAAACGACGCAATTCCGGCGCAAACGGAGTATAAATATGCCCCCTTATCTTTTGCCCATTTTGGAAATACAAAGGTTTTCTTGATACCTATTTCTCACTCTGTATATTTCAGCAAATGAATTGCTGTATAGCCGGTATAGAATGAAACCCCACTGCAAGGTACAGCTCATTTATTGGCTCTGGGTACCTAGGGTTCCTGATGAACCTACAAGCCCTATAGATCCCCGCAACCAGAAGAGGTCCAGCAGACGTAACAGTATATTGCTTTCAAAAATCTGACATCGCAGGAAAAGGTTACAGAGTAAAACATAGAGAAAAATGGCTATTTTTCTTACCTCAATTTCAATATTGTTTTTATTTCATTTGTTATTTTCTGTAGGAAACCCTTGTAGGATCTACACAAATAAGCTATTGCTGAATTCAAAATTGTGTCTACTTTTCAGAAAGTTTTAAGTTTTCTGGGATCCACCATTGGTTTCACACCCATTTCTGTCACTGACTGGAAGGAGGCTGAAAGCACAAAAAAAAATCATAAAAATGGGGTATGTCCCAGTAAAATGCCAAAATTGTGCTGAAAAATTAGGTTTTCTGATTCAAGTCTGCCTGTTCCTGAAAGCTGGGAAGCTGGTAATTTTAGCACTGTAAACCCTTTGTTGATGCCATTTTCAGGGAAAAAACACAAGCCTTCTTCTGCAGCCCTTTTTCCAATTTTTTTGAAAAAAACTACATTTTCACTGTATTTTGGCTAATTTCTTGGTCTCCTTCAAGGGGACCCACAAAGTCTGGGTACCTCTAGAATCCCTGAATGTTGGAGAAAAAGGACGCAAATTTGGCGTGGGTAGCTTATGTGGACAAAACGTTATGAGGGCCTAAGCTTGCCCTGCTCCAAAAAGCCAAAAAAAAGGCCTGGCACCTGAGGGGGAAAAGGCCTGGCAGTGAGGGGGTTAAAAATGCTCCTGCTTGCTAGTAGCAGCTCCCTGTGTGGTGGAGCAATGCCGGCTCCTGAAGGAGGTGGGGAGACTGCTGGGATTGCAGGCACCTTGAGTCTTGTCCCCATATGTTTTAATGGTTGCCCAGGGCACCACTGAATATACTGCCAGATCCTGGGAGATGTGGTCTCTGAGGCCAAAATCGGCCTAGGGAGGGGGGTCACATGGCCGCTCTCCCTTTTAGAAAGTATTTGGCTTTTGGGAGGTAGTGGTCCCTGGGGCCCAGAGGGGTCCTTGTGGTTCACTTGTGGCTCCCCCATAAATATTTTTTAAGTAGCCCCAGGGAGGTGGTGGTCCCTGGGGCACATGGGGATTTGTGCGGCCCCCCACATAGTTTTAAAATCTAGCCCTGGGGGGTGGTCTCCAGGGCCCAGGACGGTCCATGTGGCCCCCCATATATTTTTTTAAATACTGTCCCGGGGAGGTCATGGTTCCCGAAAGTGGGAAGATCTGTGTGTCCCCTAACATTTTATTATGTAGCCCCAGGGAGGTGGTGGTCCATGCGGCCTGGGGGTCTGTGTGGCCCCCCTTATACTTTTTTAATGTTGTCTCAGGTAGGTGGTGATTCCTGAGCACAGGGGGGTCTATGCAGCCACCTCTAAGTTTCTTTATTATGTAACCCTGGGAGATGGAGGTCACTGGGGCCCATGGGGCTCATGTGGCCACACAATATACGTTTTTACTGTTGTCCCTGGGAGACTGTGGTCCCCAGGACCTGAGGGGGTCAGTGTGGCCTCCCTAATTTTTTTTATTATGTAGCCCATGGTAGTGATAGTCCCCAGGGCCCATGATTCAACCACCTTTTATTTAATTTAATGCAGTTTAACTCATATTTCCCTATACTAATCCACTACCAATCTTTTTGGGTTCCATAGTAGCCTGCCACTCACCAAAAAGCACTTTGACGTTTCATCAGGGGTAGTAAGTGCTGTATAAATACAATTACAAATACACTTCTATGTCAATAAGAATAAGGGTCATGAATGGAGCATTCCGTCTTCCACCAAATCGCAATAACTGTATCAATGGTTTGCAGCTTTAAGGGCATCCACAAACCATTTACCTGATGTGGACTGCCTTAATGGAATGGAATCCTTTCACAATGGAAAGTTGTCCATGGGGACTGCTTCGACCTTGTCGATATGTGTGCAGCATTGAGGGAACAGAGAGTGCTCCCCTCCTCATTTTATTTTTGAAAGCAGACCCACTCTCTTGAAAGTGCAAGGGCTGTTTTAAAACAAGTAGTGGCATGCAGTAAATGTGTATTCACAGATGCAAATATGCTGTACCTTGGAGGCATTCATCCCTACATTCACTGCAATGGTCATTTTCTTCTTGAACACTCCTCTGTTGAGCCTGTGGATGAAGTCCTAACTCCATATCTTTCCTCGCATAAGGTCCAAAGAGACTTGTCCCTTGTGAACATTTCAGCAGTACAGATTTCTGATGGGATTGTGTGCGATAAAGTTCCATTTGATATGTACGGGCCTACTGAGGTCATTCAAATTCCATATGTTTTCAATATTCAAATGTTCAAACAGTTGATTCCATGTTAGACAAAATGAAGGATTACACTGTTTTTTAAAGTGATGATGTGTACACTAACACAAAGTATTATGGGTAAATGTTCTGCTATCACAACTGGGGACATTACTACCTGCACCGTGCAACTAGACACAGATCAGTATTCAATTACACACAGTGGGAACACTGCTCAACTCCACCTGTGGGGAGTTCAAAACATTATTCAGATAAATTCACATGTTTTTCTAGGCATGATATTAAAAATTCAGAGTCATACAATTTCAAGTTACCATCTTCTTAAATTAGGAAATGTTTGCTAACAAACATAAAATTGATATATTCAGATTCCTTTGTTTCCTGACTTTCAGCTGAAGGTTATGAATACTGGAAGAACACCATTGATGTAGAGTGTATGGGGAACAAAAGATTGTCAAATCCAGTGCAAGGAAGCTTTATTTATAGTGTGCCTTATTCCTGTGCAAATGATCTTTTTAAATGACACCATTCAACAGACATTGGCCCTCATTACAACCCTGGCGGTCGGTGTTAAAGCGTCAGTAATACCGCCAACATGCCGGCGGTTAAAAAAATGGAATCATGACCATGGCGGAAACCGCCAACATAGACAGCCACTTTAACACTCATACTACCACGGTGGTAGAAACAAACACCACAACAGACAGGCAGAATACAATGTACTGCCCACTGTATTACAACAGGCCTATCCGCCACCTTTTCCAGGGTGGTACCAATGCCATCAAAAGCACGGCGGAAACAGGACTTGGAACGGAAACCACTCACCTCTTGACACCCAACGAGGAACCAGGATGCCATGGAGCCCTAGTTACAGGTCCTGCCCATGTTGGTTTACCTCCTCTTCTACCAGGAGCAGCAAAGACGCCGGCGACGGCCACGGTGAGTACTGCACCTAGCACACAGGGGAGGGGGGAGGAAAGAGAGAGTGACACACATTCACGCAACACCCCCACCCTCACCCAAAACAACATACACACAAATACATGCAGCAACATGACATTTACACCCCGTCACCCCTTGTAAGAATGTAAGGACAAAATGAAATTATTGTAACAAGTGTAATCATTGAAAAATCAGATAGGCCAAGATAACTTAAAATCATCAGTATATACAAATATGTACAGCAACTACACAAGTCCAGATAGTGTTGCAATCATTGTCCGTTGACCAGTGGTCCCAAAATGCATGGGCGAAGCCCACCCAAGATACCTGACTCGAAATGGAGAAAACACTGCTGGGGCATCAGATCGAAAATAAACAGGCACCTCAGGGTGAGGGGGATGGGGGCACCTCAGCAGGATGAACGGATGACACCACTGCTCCACGAGGGTGCTCCATGCCCACTGGCTGGTCCTGGGGAGTGCAAAGCCACAGTCTCTCAAGTCTCTCAAGTGGGTGGTTTTCCCACTGATTGGTCATGGGGAGTGCAAAGCCACAGTCTCTCAAGCCTCTCAGTGGGTGGGTTGCCCACTGATTGGTCATGTGGAGTGCAAAGCCACAGTCTCTCAAGTTTCTCAAGTGGATGGGTTGCCCACTGATTGGTCCTGGGAAGTGCAAAGCCACAGTCCCTCAAGTGAATGCTTTTCTCCACTGGTTTTGGAGGGGGCTTGGTGCCCAGTGTGCTTCATCCTGCCAAGGATAGTGATAGTGGATGCTTTTCTCCACTGGTTCTGGAGGGGACTTGGTGCCCAGAGTGCTGCACATGCAGTCTGGCAGGTCCCGTTCCCTCACCTGGGTGTGTGTGCCATAACATTGCCTGGGAACAGGTAGCATGATACTCCATGGAGTCAGAGACACACTCCACCCTGCTGCAAATTTGCCTTCCATCTGCCGGTACTAACAGTGTTGGGTGTCGTGCCTCATGTACGCTGAGCAGTGTCCAGGCCATCTCCTGCAGCCTCGGACAGCTGTCCACTGGGAATGTTTGCCATGTCGGCTGTGGTAGCACTGTCTGAGCATGTGGCGGGGCTGGCGGAGGTGGTTGCGGCGGTGTCTGTGGCAGAGATGCTGCTCGTGGTGAATGTGTCAGCACCTGTGAAGGGAGACAGCAGGACATCTCCTGCAGCCTCGGACGGCTGCCCTCTGGGGATGATGCTGGGGACTGTTGCTGAGGCAGCAGATGTGCAGGTGACGGTGCAGGTGGCGGTGTCCACCACCGTACAGGTTACTGTTCTGGTTGCCAGAAGGGGTGACTCTAGTTCCTCAGCCGGAGGGTTCGTGCCCTGTGCTGACTTCCCCTTAGCCTTGTGTCCCTTCCCCACCTTGGATGTCGCTGCTGGTCCCTTGGCACTGTCCCCTTTAGGCTTGGAGGAGGCCTTGCTGGGTGGTTGGTGCGGCTTTTCCCTACGGCATGGGGGCACCTTCTTCACCTTGGCAGGTGGCGGAATGGGCTGATCCTTGGCCTCGCTAGTTGGCACACTGGCAGCCCAGATGGGTGCCGCCCGCGATGTGACAGGACTTGCTGAGACCACAGTGCTGGAGGATTTGGTGGCTGAGGTGCTGGGCTGAGACCTGGACATCCTGGCTCTAGGGGAAGGACGGGGGGAGGTGTAGGGAAGAGGTCAATGTTAGCCAGGAAAAGTTTTTTAGACACACTGGGACGGGAAGATGGAGGGGGATTGGGAGTGGAGGAAGAGATAGTGGTTGTAGGAGGTGTATGTCTGCTGAATTTGGGTGAAGGTGCATGGGCCGGAGGCTGTTGTGAGGTGGATGGCTAGTGGGTGGATGTGTAACTGCGTTTGTATACTTTGGGAGGAGGGCTCACAGACACATTGGGAGAGGACACAGGGGACGTGTGCATGGTAGTGGGGGTGGTGATTGCACGTGAGCGGTGTGTGGTGATGGGTGTGCTGGTGATGGAAGTAGTGGCTGAGGATGTAGTGCATGCAGGTGTGAGTGGAGACGAGACAGGGTGGGAGGAGGAAGACGTGGAAGAGGGGGACACGGTGGAGGCAGTGGATGTTGGTGTGTCTGCATGGGGATGGTGCTTGTGTGAGTGCCTGTGGGATGTGTGGTACTTATGCTTGCCATGTCCACTCTTGTGTGTTGATGAGTATGCATGCTGGTCTGATGGTGTGCTTGGGATAGGCCGAGGTACAGGGGTTTGGGTCTGGGTAGTGGAGGTTGGAGGGGGGAGGCTGGACACAGGGACAATGGTTGCCACTAGTGCTGAGGCCAGAGCCTAAAATGCTCCCTGTTGGGCTGCCACGCCAGAATGAATGCCCTTCAGGTATGCATTTATTTGCTGCAAATGCCTCTCGACACCCTGGATGGCATTCAAAATGGTTGATGGCCAAACAGTGAGGGATCTTAGGAGGTCAATAGCCTCCTCACTGAGGGCAGCAGGACTGACTGGGGAAGGGCCTGAGGTGCCTGGGGCGAAGGAGATGCCCACCCTTCTCGGTGAACGGGCACGGGAAACTCGATGAGGGCCTGCTGGGAGGGCGGTGCTGGTGGGGGGGTGGTGGCTGTACCAGTTGTTGCAGTGGGCACAGAGGTTCCCGCCACCGCAAGGGAGCTCCCATCAGAGGAGGAGTCGCTGTCACTGGTGTCTGCTCCTGTCCCCGCCGAGGAGCTCTCCTCGCCCTCTGTCCTACTGGTGCCTTCAGACTCCATAAATTCACCCTCCTGGGCCATGTGGGTTGCAGCTCCCTCCTGCTCTGGTGACAATGCTCCTCCGCCAGATGATTCTAATGCACACAAGGACAGGGTGACAAAAAAAAAAGGGGGGAAAGACAGAAGAGACACATGGTCAATGCCTGCAACACCACTACCGTTGGCGGACACAACACACAGGGAGCAGCCCTATGCACTAGCGCATGCACTAACAGAGCAGGGGAAAAGCATGTGCCCATGGGGGACTCTGCCTAGACCCATTTGATGCACAGCTGGACCTGCAAGAGCCTGACTAGGTGGAGAGGGCAACTACCACCTTTGGGGTTGGAGTGGCACTGAGCCTGCAAAACAATGAATGTACCTTGGCGCATCTGCCCTGGCCTAGGGGAACCCACAGCCTACTTCCCCCACCCAGACAACTCGTAAAGCGCGCAGAGTCAGCTGAAAGAGACTGTACTCACCCCCTTGTGGCTGCTGTGATGCCCTTAAGTGCCCATCCAACTCAGGGTATGCCACCGCCAGGATCTGGTACATTAGGGGGGCCATAGTGCGACGGGCACCCCTTCCACATTGAGAGGCCATACCCAGCTGGGCCTCCGCCGTCTTCTTGCTCCAGCAGCGCAGATCCTCCCATCTTTTCCAGCAGTGGGTGCTCCGTCCATGGTAGACCCCCAGGGTCCACACTTCCTTGGTGATGGCATGCCAAATACCCTTCTTCTGGTGGGCGCTGACCTAGAGGAATAGTGAAGTAAAAATGGATGTTACTCCCCCATCCGGTTCTTCTCACTCATGCCCACAAACCTCCCACCCTGGCCCAGAAAAACATACACTCACCTTCCTCACATGCTGGCCTGTCCCCCCGTCTCTTCCATCCATACAATCCATCCATACACTCCATACAATCATGTGCCATCCACCATGATACAGTTTACTCACCTGTTTGACTGGAGGACAGTAGAGTAGTGTGTACTGGGGGAGGACCCCATCCACCAGTTTATCCAACTCCTCCGCAGTGAAGGCAGGGGCCCTTTCCCCAGACACTGTAGCCATTGTCGCTTCCAGACGCAGGTCACAGCAGCACTTGCAGTGTAGGTCCTCTCCTGTTGAAGGTCAGGTATTAAGTGAGTGAAGAGATCAAAAATGGCGGTCACGTCCACGGCGGTGCGTACCATCACCGCCGGCGTACATCGTCATTGGCTCCTGGAACCCATAGGGCCCAATGATAACCAATGCTGAATTGCGCAGTGGTCTTCGACAGCCTACCGCGATGCTGCAGAACGCCAGCACAGTTACCTCATTTCCCCTTGTCCCTCCTTACAGGTCAGGCAGCCGCCATTTCAGGTGGCCACATGGCAGGCCAACTAACTGCGTCACAGCACTTTTGGCTAGGAATACGGACAGACAAAAGCACACAACGATTACATTACGAATGTGCTAAACAGATTTGTGAAACCTATGTGGTGTATGACCCTCTGCTCACCCTTCTCCTCCATAGGGCACGTCCGCTGGGGCAGGTGATGGGATGGCGTCATCCTCCGGTGTACAGACCGCTGGTGGACCTGTCGACAATGGAAGACAGATACATTGTTATCACCTACAGACTTGATCATGCCACAATCCAGGAATTGTGTGCCCAGTTCGAGCCAGACCTGAAGTCAGCTATCCGCCATCCCACAGGAATCCCCCCTCTAGTGCAGGTCCTGTCAGTGCTCCATTTCCTGGCCAGTGGTTCCTATCAGACAACAGTGGCCATGGCATCAGGGATGTTACAGCCAATGTTCTCTAACGTGTTGTCCAGAGTGTTATCTGCCCTGCTGAAACACATGCGCAGCTACATCGTGGTCCCTCAGGTGGAGGATTTGCCCACAGTGAAAGGTGACTTCTATGCCCTGGGACATATCCCCAACATCATTGGTGCCATTGATGGTACACGTGTGGCATTTGTCCCCCCCTGCAGGAATTAACAGGTGTACAGAAACCGCAAAAGATACCATTCTGTGAATGTGCAGATGGTGTGTTTGGCAGACCAGTACATTTCCCATGTGGATGCCAAGTATCCTGGCTCTGTGCATGATGCTTAGATTTTGAGGAATAGCAGCATCCCTTATGTGATGGGCAAACTCCAGAGGTACCGTGTGTGGCTAATAGGTGAGCCCAAGGTCCCAACACAGTTGACATAGGTGTCTGGGTATGGGAGAGTCCCTAAGGGGTGGAGGAAATCTAACAGTTGTCCCTCGATATTTGCAGGTGACTCTGGTTACCCCAACCTGTCATGGCTACTGACCCCAGTGAGGAATACTAGGACAAGGGCAGAGGAACGCTACAATGAGGCACATGGGCAGACTAAGAGGATAATAGAGCACACCTTCGGCCTCCTGAAGGCCAGATTCCGGTGCCTCCATCTGACAGGTGGCTCCTTATACTACTCACCGAAGGTGTGCCAGATCATTGTGGCAAACTGTATGTTGCACCACCTGGCTTTGCGACGCCAGGTGCCTTTCCTACAGGAGGATGGGTATGATGCTGGTCTTGTGGCAGCTGTGGAGCCTGTGGACATTGAAGAAGAGGAGGCAGAGGAAGAAGATATAGACAACCGAAACAACATCATCATGCACACAGGTAAGAGGATGGCACTGCTTCTCACATCTCATACTACTGTAGGACATAGCATTAATCTGTCTTTTTACCTCTGTGTATGGACCCTGACATGTCACTTTGCCTTTCCATTTCACAGATCTGGGTTCCACTTTGTGCCATCTGCTATGTTTACTGCTGCCCAACAACTGTGTAACATTGGTATGTGAACATGAACATTGACATTGCTATTTTTCTGAGAGGTTGCAATAACACATTTGTGAAAGTACAGACTAACTCCAGATTGATTTGTGATTCAAGGGTGTTTAGTTCTGTGCTAATAAGTGGAGGGGGGTGTGCAATAGGCTGGGGTGATGGTGGAGGAATGTCCATGGTAGAGTTCAGTCTCTTGGTCTCACAGGTGCATTGTCCAAGGGGGCATAGGAAGTGGAGAGATGGCAGGTCAAAGTTGTCAGTGGGACAAAGTGGGACAAAAGGGTGACAATCACGAGAGTCTTATTTCCTGGCGGGGGTCTTGCCAATGTTCTCTGTCTTGTTCCTGGATCTCAGGGACCGTTTGCGGGGTGGTTCTCCTTCTGCAGGGGGTGGAGTGCTGGTGGCCTGTTAGTCCTCTGGTGGGGCCCCCTGTCCACTAGCGCCGGCGGAGGGGGAGGGTTGTTCATCGTTCAGGCTAGTGTCAGGGGCCCGTTTGTGTGCCACTGTGTCCCTCATGGTGTTGGCCCCGTCTGCCAGCACCACTGCATGGTGACCAGGGTGGTGTTGATGGACCTGAAGTCCTCCCTGATCCCCAGGTAGTGTTCCTCCTGCAGCCGCTGAGTTTCCTGAAACTGGGCCAGTACCGTGCCCAAGGTCTCCTAGGAATGATGATATGCTCCCATGATGTTGGAGAGTGTTTCGTGGAGAGTGGGTTCCCTGTGCCTGTCCTCCCCCTGTCACACAGCAGTCCTCCCAGCTTCCCTGTCATCCTGTGCCTCTGTCCCCTGAACCGTGTGCCCACTGCCACTGACCCCAGGTCCCTGATTTTCTTGGGTTGGTGGGTTTGCCTGGGGTCCCTGTAGTGGATGACACACTGCTGATTGACATGTCCTGGGGATAGAGGGATGGGCCCATTGGGTGGGTGCTGTGAGTGTGTCTCCTGAGGAGGGAGGCTCTGTGGTGGTTTGTGGCAGTGGCAGAGGCAGAGGAACTGACTGTCCAGAGGTCCCTGATGGGCCGGGCTGGTCATCCAGATCCAGGCGTGCAGAGCTGCTGTCGTCACTGTGGGCCTCTTCTGGGGGGGGAATGGATATGCCTGTCACCTCCTGTCCAGTGACGTTGGGTATGGGTGCTGTTGGGGTGTAAATGCCTAGTTATTGTATCTGTGTGTGCCATCTTGTGCATTGGGTAAGTTACCCTCTACTCCTGTGCTTGCATTGTTGTGTTTGCCATTGTGTGAATAGTGTTTTGGGATCTTTGTGGGTATCTGTACTGGACATGCTTTGGTAATGGGTGTCCATGCTTTGGTGTTGCATGCAGGTCTTGGTATTGGGATGTCTGGGTTGTGATAGTGGGGCATATGTGAGGTGTTGGAGAGATGGGGGTGAGGGTGATGGTGGGGGTATGTGATGGCATGCAGGTGGGGGATATGGTAATTAAGATATGACTAACCAGAGTCCAGTCCTCCTTGTACTCCTGTGAGGCCCTCAGGGTGCAGTAATGCCAAGACTTGCTCCTCCCATGTTGTTAGTTGTGGGGGAGGAGGTGGGGGTCCACTGCCAGTCCTCTGTACAGCAATCTGGTATCTGGATACCACGGAATGCACCTTCCCCCGTAGGTCGTTCCACCTCTTCCTGATGTCATCCCGTGTTCTTGGATGCTGTCCCACTGCGTTGACCCTGTGGACCATTCTCCGCTATAGCTCCATCTACCTAGCAATGGAGGTGTGCTGCACCTGTGATCCGAAAAGCTGTGGCTCTACCCGGATGATTTCCTCCACCATGCCCTGAGCTCCTCCTCAGAAAACCTGGGTTGTCTTTGAGGTGCATGATGTGGTGTGGGTAATGTGTGAGGTGATGTTTGTTGTGCTGTGTGAAATGTTGTATTGGGGTGTGTTCTTTGAGGTGCGTGGATGTTGTATGAGTGATGGTGTGGTGTGCTTGTGGATGCTGGTGTAGTGTTTGCTATTCTCTCTCTCAAAAATGTCGTTGTAAGGGTTTGTGGGTAATGTGGATGTTTGTTTTATAGTGTTGTGAGTGTGTGGGTGTGGTGGGTGTATGTGTATCAGGTGTGTGTATTTAGATTTGTCCAATGTGGTTGTGTTTTGTAAATGTGTGTGTATTTTGAGCGCAACGGTATGTACTACCAATGGATTACCGTGGTTGAAAGACTGCGGCATTGATTCGTGGGTCGTGAAGAGTGGGCGTATTCTTGTTGGCGTGATGGTGTGGGTTTTACTATCGCCAGTTTATCACTGACCTTTGGTGTGGCGGACTTGTGTGGGTGTCTGTAGTGTGGCAGATTACAAGATGTGGGTCGTAATACCTGTATCGGATTTCCGCCACGTTATTTTGGCGGCCTTCAGCACGACAGTAAGCGGGATTTACCGCCAGGGTTGTAATGAGGGCCATTGTGTATTGGGTTTTCAAAAATGAAGGAAATGAATGCACCCAGTATCGCCACACCAGCAAAAGTTGCTAATTTGCAGACCCTCCTGAACATCACTGAGGAAGAACTAGATGGAAAGGTTCAGGCTAGTTCCTATAATTCTTCGCTTTCCAGTCCCGGTGGGTTGTTATTGTGGCCAGTGGACACAAATGGGTGTCAGGCACGTTTTGTGAATTCCTAAAGGGTTTCAAGATTAGCCGACTGGACCCTCGCTTGGTCAACACACGGGTATAGTTACTACATACAGTGTGGGTGAACTTTGCCAATAATGGTTACAGACTAACACCTTAGCAGCAGTTAAAGAACTTCTTAATACTCTTTCTGAAGACATAGACTTTCAAGACTTTTTGTTAGGTCCATGGAAGCCACCCTCTGAAAGATTAATCTATGCCATATACAATGAGATCTGGAAGCTTTCTTAAATAGAAGCTGCTGCTGATTTAAGGCAGATAGACAAAGAAAAATTGGAAAAGGCTTTAGCAGTTGTTGATAATGGCATGAAGACTCAGTCCAACAGGATTTACTCCCTTAATAACATAGTGTCATCTGTGATAGACATCATTCAGAATGATGTCCTTTTTACACCATGGACAAAGTCAGATGCGATCCATCATGCATTTAGGTTGGGCACTACAAATTCTGAAAAACGGCTGTGTATGATGGAAGTATAGTAACGGTAGTGACTTGTCTGCTGCTCTTAATTTATCCAGGGAACAACAGACAATGGCTAAAAGAGAAGGAAGTTTAACCATGCTTCACATAGAAAAGCTAGAGAAGTTGTCTTTGCAGAGTCCATCGACAGTATGGCTTGTACAAGGCATTATAAATTTGCCCATTTCCATTTTTCGTTTAAAAAAATGTTTTAAACATCTTGCTGTGGGCAGATACAAGCGGCTAGGCGATAGCCATATTAAAGAGGAGTGGAAGTTGCCATTTGAACATAAATGTCTGAGCAGCGAAACAGAGGTCTTTCTTAGCAGAAGCGAATGTGAGACTACTGTTAGCCATTCAATCATTTGCAAACAGGTGTCCCTTCATGGCCTGTGTAATGTGGGAGTCGTGATCTTGGCCTGTTTTCTGAAGGATACTCCCATCCCTTTGATTCGTCCAGCTTTTCATGTACTTTCGAATGGAAGGTATGTGGTGTTGAGCAGCTAAAGCTGTTGCGTTATGTGACCAGGAATTGCCTTTGCAATTTCAGTCTCTAAGATCGTAACATGTTGTGGACATGTTTTATTCCCCCCACACAAGAGATAAGAGCAGCAGAAATGTGGCCTCACATTGATACTACTAATGTAAGTTATTGCAAGCTGAGCAGACTAAAGGCGCTAATGTTCCAGAAACAAATTGCGTTGACATCGGCTAGAGAGACGTATGTTCTCCAGATAGCAAGATCATCAGCCAAGATACAATTCCTATTAAATACCGACTTCCCCAAGCACTTTGGAGAGCTGGTATCCAGAATATTCAACTCTACAGGGATTGTCCATTTCTTTAAAGCTCCTGGGTCTGGATTTGTGCCCATCCATCAGACTATCTTCGGAATCATTCCTTCAGCTATTCATTCACTCTTCTCCAGTGTGTTTAGTGGCTTTCCTGTGACTTTGGCATTAGTCGGTGGGACACTGCTGTTGTTCCTGATACGCAGTGTTACGTAGTGGTTGTACCTTCCCAGCTAAGCGGAGTGATGGAGCTACTACCACCAGCCTATCTGTGCTGTGATCGCATAGTACATTTTTTTGGTGCTCCGTTGCTGGAGGAATTGGAGCTTGATTGGTCATTGTCATTCCGACCAGTCCTTTAATGTGTGCAACCAGTATTTCATTGCGCCTGGTGCTTGTTTGAACATCTACCTTCGTTGTGCCTTGCTGTTCCGCCGGTGCCTCCTGTGGACAAAGAATTGCTAATGTTACCGATGAGGGTTCATTCACAGTTGTGCCCCATGAGACTGAGGCTGATTCACTAAGCTACTTATCAGCCTCCTTTGGTGGACTGTTTGGCTCCTTTGGACACTCTGGATGGTGTTGCTATCGTGGAAAATCCTGTAATTGAGATTGCTGCTCACTACTGCTCGGGAGATCCATCTGCCAATCCTGTCATTGATCTAACATCTGACAGTGTAGCTTTTTTCTTAAATGCCTTTCCTTTTGATGGCTTCGAAAACATTCTTCAAGATCATGACTACTGTTAAATAGATTTTACCATTGGTCTATTCTAAAGTTTTAAAGTTTGCCAACAATGCCTTTAAGTTTAGCCTGCTGTGCTTGTCATGATCGACATTATGGGCCTCATTCCAACCTCGGCGGTAAAAGGCGCTTACCGCCAGACAGAAGACCACCATAACACCTCCCCGCGGTCGCGGTAAACCGCCACGGTCATTCTGACCCACACTTGGCAAACCGCCAAAATACCACCATCCACAAAAGTCCGCCACACCAAAGGTCAGCGATAAACTGGCGATGACCAAACCTCCACCGTCACGCCAACAGAAATACGCCCACACTATCACGACACACGAATCCACGCGGCGGTCTTTCAACCGCGGTATTCTATTGGCGGTACACACCGCCGCGGTCGAAATACACATACACCTACAAAACACTACCACATTGGACAATTCGAAATACACACACCTGATACACATTCACACACCACACCCACACACCCAATACAATATAAAACACACACCCACATCACCCACAAACCCCTACGGCCAAAAAGTTCGAACGAAGACCAGAGAGAGACACCACAGTCAACTACCAAGCATCCACAGGCACACAATACCAATACCCACAGAACTTCCACGCACCTCACACAACACACCACTAAATAGCACCCCACCTATCACTACACACTTCACCCCACACATCATCCACACCACCCCATGGCACCTCAAAGACACCCCAGGTTCTCAGATGATGAACTCAGGGTCATGGTGGAGGAAATCGTATGAGTAGAGCCCCAGCTGTTCGGGACACTGGTGCAGCACACCACCATTGCCAGGAAGATGGAGCTATGGAGCAGAATAGTGGACAGGGTCAAAGCTGTGGGACAGCACCCAAGAAATCGGGATGACATCAGGAAGAGGTGGAACGACCTACGGGGGAAGGTGCGTTCCATGGTATCAAGGCACAACATCGCGGTACAGCGGACTGGCGGCGGACCCCCACCTCCTCCCCCCGAATTTACAACATGGGAGGAGCAAGTCTTGAACATCCTGCATCCTGAGGGCCTCGCTGGAGTATCTGGAGGAATGGACTCTGGTAAGTCTCATCTTCACTACTTCATCCCCCCCCACCCCAACTGCATGCCAACTCATACCCCCACCCTCACCCCCTTCACAACTACCCCTTGCAAATGTCCCACCATCACAACCCACCCATCCCAAAACTTAGCCCTGCATGCGGCCCCAAAGCATGGACACCCATCACCAAAGCATGCCCAAAGCACATACCCATCACCCCCCCCCAAAAACACCGTCACAACAGCCCCCACAAAGGAATGCCAGCACTGGGGTACACTGGCACCCACCCATTGCACGCCATTGGCACACACAGAAGCAATAACCATACTTTTATACCCCTGCAGGACCCGAACGCCAGGTCACCGCGCAGGAGGGTCCACAAATGTCCACTCCACCCCCAGAAGAGGCCCACAGTGATGACAGCAGCTCTGTCTCCCTGGATCTTGATGACCAGCCCGGTCCATCGGGGACCTCGGGACAGTCGGTTCCCCTCAGACAGGCACAGGCCACAGCAGACTTTCCCCCCTCTGGGAACACCAGCACAGCACCCACCCAGCGGGCCCATACCTCTGTCCCCAGGACACGTCAATCAGCGGTGTGTCCACCACTACAGGGCACCCAGGTTAACCCACCATCCCAACAACAACAGGGACCTGGGGGCAGTGGTAGTGGGCACACGGTCCAGGGGACGGAGGCCCAGGGAATCAGGGGAACTGGGAGGGCTGCTGTGCGACAGGGGGGGGGACAGGCCAAGGGTACCCACTCTCCACGAGGACCTCTCATCCATCATGGGAGCATACCACCACTCCCAGGAGACGATGGCGACGGTCCTGGCCAAGTTTCAGGAAATCCAGCTTCTGCAGGAGCAACAGTATATGGGGTTCAGTGAGGAACTCAGAAACATCAGTTCCGCAATGGGTACCATCGTAGTGGCCCTGAATGAGTTAATCACCACATTGCGGAACACTGTGGCACCTCAAAGGGCCCCTGTCACTAGCATGGACCAAGAACTGGCTGCCACCTCCGCCGGCGCTAGTGGACAGGAGGCCCCGACAGAAGACCAACAGGCCACCAGAACCCCACCCCCTGCAGAAGGAGAACCACCCCGCAAGCGGGCCCTGAGATCCAGGAAGAAGACAGAGTAACATGTCAAGACCCCCGCCAGCAAAGGATACCGCCCTGATTGTCATCCCACTGTCCCACATTGTCACCCTGTCCAACCTTAAACTGCCCCTGCTCCACTTCCCACAGGCATTTGGACAATGCACCTGTGAACCTGATAGTCTGGACTCTGCCATGGACAATCCTCCATCATCACCCCTCACCGATTTGCAACCACCCATCCAAATTAGAGCACTTGAATAAACACACTTATTGCACATAAACAATCTGGAGTCTGTCTGTGATTTTAACAAATGTATTAGACATGACAGTGGCAAAACTTTTCTTCACATTGTGATGCCAAAAAACCGCTGTCACACAGCTGTAGTCCCTGGGGAAACTAAGCAGATGTCACGCAGTGGGGCCCACAGCTCTGAAAACGGAAGGTAAAGTCACAACACAGTTACCATACACTGGGGGAAAAAGTCAGACAGTAGAGAGGTAGGAGTCTTTAAGTAAATGTAATATGCCGGTGTCTACTCTTACCTGTGTGTCACTGAAAGTATTGCTCTATTACTGTGTTCCTGCTGTCTATGTCATCCTCTTCAGCTTCCTCTTCTTCACTCTCCACAGGCTCCACAGCTGCTACAACACCACCATCTGGACCATCCTCCTGCAGAAAAGGCACCTGGCGGCGCAAAGCCAGGTTGTGAAGCATACAGCAGGCCACGATGATCTGGCACACCTTCTTTGGTGAGTACATTAGGGATCCACCTGTCATAGGGAGGCACCTGAACCTGGCCTTCAGGTGGCCAAAGGTGCGTTCGATCACCCTCCTAGTCCGCCCATGGGCCTCATTGTAGCGTTCCTCTGCCCTGGTCCTGGGATTCCTCACTGGGGTCAATAGCCAGGAAAGGTTGGGGTAACCAGAGTCCCCTAATAGCCACACACGGTGCCTCTGGAGTTGACCCATCAAATACAGGATGCTGCTATTGCGCAGGATGTAGGCCTCATGCACAGAGCCAGGGAACTTGGCATTAACATGTGAGATGTACTGGTCTGCCAAACAGACCATCTGTACATTCATCGAATGATAACTTTTCCTGTTCCTGTACATCTGTTCACTTTCTCTGGGGGGTACCAAAGCCACATGGATCCCATCAATGGCACCTATGATGTTGGGGATATGTCCAAGGGCATAGAAGTCACCCTTCACTGTAGGCAAATCCCCCACCTCAGGGAAAACGATGTAGCTCCGCATGTGTTTGAGCAGGGCAGACAACACTCTGGACAACACCTTGGAAAACATAGGTTGAGACATCCCTGATGATATGGCCACTGTTGTTTGAAATGACCCACTTGCTAAGAAATGGAGTACTGACAGCACCTGCACTAGAGGGGGATCCCTGTGGGTTGGCGGATGGGTGACATCAGGTCTGCCTCCAGCTGGGCACACAGTTCATCTATAGTGGCTCGGTCAAGCCTGTATGTCAGAATGACATGTCGTTCCTCCATTGTCGACAGGTCCACCAGCGGTCTGTACACGGGAAGATTCCTCCATCTCCTCGCATTGCCAAGCGGATGGTGCCTAGGAAGGAAAACAGCGAGCACAGAGTCAATCAACCCACAGGTACGTTCCCACAGCTTGCACACAACACGATTCACTATGCATTGAATGGTGTGTATGAGTGTTGAGGAAAGGCCTAGGTATGTGTGACACAGTAGAAATTAAGCCATGTGGGCCCTTGATATGGCGGCTGCCTGACCTGTGAAGTGTGACAATGGGATGTGAGGTCAATGCGCTGGCGTGGCACACCGTGGCGGTGGGCGGTCGAAGACCGCGTCGCAAAGCCGCATTGGTTTACATTGAAACCTATGGGTTTCAGGAGCCAATGACGATGTGCGCCGGCAGTCGCGGTACGCACCGCCGCGGGCGTGACCACCATTTTCTATCAGCTTAATCACTCGATACCTGATCTTCCACAGGAGAGGACCTACACTGCAAGTGCTGCTGTGACCTCGGTCTGGAAGAGACAATGGCTGCTGAGACTGGGGAAAGGGCCCCTGCCTTCACTTCTGAAGAATTGGAGAAACTCGTGGATGGGGTCCTCCCCCAGTATGCGCTACTCTACGGTCCTCCAGACCAACAGGTAAGTACACTGGGAGCATGCTTTGTGGGCAATGCCTGGGTTGACTCCGGTGGATGAAAGATGGTGGGGAGGGGAGCGATTGAGTCATGCATCAGACGACAGATGAGAGCATGTGCCACATGGCAAGGGTGGGGATGGGGAGCCACTCACATCGAGCATGCAGAAGGTGATGACAATTTTTCTCTCCCTGTACATGTCACATAGGTCAGCGCCCACCAGAAAATCGCGATTTGGCGTGCCATCGCCAAGGAAATCCGGACCCTGGGGGTCCACAACAGACGGGGCACCCACTGCCGGAAGAGGTGGGAGGACATCCGCCGCGGGAGCAGGAAGACGGCGGAGGCTCTGCTGGGGATGGCCTCCCAACGTAGGAGGGGTGCCAGTCGTCAATTGACCCCCCTGATGTCCCGGATCCTGGCGGTGGCCTACCCCGATTTGGATGGGCGCGTGAGGACATCACAGCAGACACAAGGGGGTGAGTACAGTCTCATTCTGGTGACTTTGCGCGCAGTGGAGGTGTCTGGGTGGGGGAGGAGGGCTGTGGGTCTCTCTAGGCCAGGGTAAATTCTGTAGGCTAGGCCCCTCCGTAAGGCATGGCCCCGTGCCCCCGCCCCCCACCTCTGTAGGGTGCCAAGTTCAGGTATCCATGGCCCTGTGTCATCTATGTGTGCAGTTGCCGTCGATAGGCTTGTAGGCCATGTCCCACGGATTGCGTAGTGGACCCCAAGTGCGCGGCGTAGTGCAGGGGGATTCTGTGTCTGTCTTGTCCGCCAACGGTAGCGGTAATCCATGCACTCAACATGTCTTTATTTCTCCCCCCCCACCTTTTTTGTGGTCTTCCTGTTCATGTGTGCATCAGCATCATCAGGCGGAGGAGAAGTGGCATCAGAGCACAAGGGAGCTGCATCTCACATGGCCATGGCGGGCCATGCAACTGACTCGGATTTCACCAGTGAGACGGATGGCGAGGGGAGCTCCACAGCGGGGACTCGTGCTGATGTCAGTGGCAGCGACTCGTCCTCTGAAGGGAGCTCCCTTGTGGTGGCGGCAACATCTGTGCCCCCCACAACAACAGGTACAGCCGCCACCGAGCGCACCAGCACCGCCCTCCCAGCAGCCCCTCAGCCTTCGCCCTGTGCCCGCTCACCCAGGAAGGTGGGCATCTCCTTTGCCCCAGGCACCTCAGGCCCTGCCCCAGTCACCCCTGCTGCCCTCAGTGAGGAGGTCATTGACCTCCTGAGGACCATCATTGTTGGGCAGTCTACCCTTTTGAATGCCATCCAGGGTGTAGAAAGGGATGTGCACCGGAGTAATGCATACCTGGAGGGCATTCATTCGGGTCAGGCTGACCATTAGCGATCGTTCAACGCTCTGGCCTCAGCACTGACAGCAGCAATTGTCCCTGTCTCTAGCCTCCCCCTCCAACTTCCTCCACCCAGACCCAATCCCCAGTACCTCTGCCTATCCCAGACACACCATCAGACCAGCCTGCACACACCTCAACACCCAAGGGAAGCTCATCCAGACATAAGCTTCACACAAGCATTCACACAAGCAACATCCACATGCAGACATACCAACAGCCACTGCCTCCACTGTGTCCCCCTCCTCCTCGTCTCCCTCCTCCCTCCCTGTGACGTCTCCACTCACACTTGCATGCACAACATCTTCAGCCACTACGTCCATCACCAGCACACCCACCAGAACACTCCGCACACGTGCAGTCACCACCCCCACTACCATTTACACGTCCCCTTTGTCCTCTCCCAGTGTGTCTGTCACCCCCTCTTCCAAACCACACAAACGCAAGCAGCCACCCACCCAACAGCCATCCACCTCACAACAGCCTCTAGCCCAAGCACCTGCACCCAAAGACACCAGACTTCACACTCCTACAACCACATCCTCTTCCTCCACTCCCATACCCACTACACCTACCCGTCCCTCTCTTTCCAAATTGCTTTTTTTCCCCAAACTTGACCTCTTTCCTACAACTCCCCCACCCCGTCCATCTCATAAGACTGCAATCAGCACCTCAGCCACCACCAAACCAGGACCTATCAGGACTGTTGTCCAAGGACTGTGGAGTCCCCCACCCTCAAGGGCAACAACTCCGGCTAGGAGCCAAGGCACAGCCAGCCCACCCCCGGAAAAGCACCCAAAAGTTAGCAGTTCCCGGCGCGAGAGGCCATGGACACCAGGGACCAAAATCCCTACCCTGGCTCCGTCTGGAAGTGGGGTGCCACCTGGCACACCGCCAAAGGTGTCAAAGGGCCACAGACGACCAGGGAAGGGTGGGAAGGGCAGCACGCCCGACAAATCCGGCAGCAGGCCAGCTGCCCAGGAGTGCCCCACCAGCCCCCTCCCAGGTGTGCAGGAGGACACCCAGAGGCCCGGTACGGCAGCCCAGGAGGGCCCCGCAAGCCAACGGACAGATGGGCAGGAAGGCCCTGCCAGCCACATGTCAGGTGGCGAGTGACACCCATGCCTGGGCTAGAACCGCTGAACTGTGCCCTTTCAAACAAGCACCGCTGAACTGGGCCCTTTCAATCAAGCACCGCTGAACTGGGCCCTTTCAATCAAGCACAGCTGAACAGGGCACCGCCGTCTCAAGCACCGCTGAACAGGGCACCGCCGTCTCAAGCACCGCTGAACAGGGCACCTCCATCCCAAGCACCGCTGAACAGGGCCCTTTCAATCAAGCACCGCTGAACAGGGCCCTTTCAAACAAGCACCGCTGAACAGGGCACCGCCGTCTCAAGCACCGCTAAACAGGGCCCTTTCAATCAAGCACAGCTGAACAGGGCCCTTTCAAACAAGCACCGCTGAACAGGGCCCTTTCAATCAAGCACCGCTGACAGGGCCCTTTCAAACAAGCACCGCTGAACAGGGCACCGCCGTCTCAAGCACCACTGAACAGGGCCCTTTCAAACAAGCACCGCTGAACAGGTCACCGCCGTCTCAAGCACCGCTGAACAGGGCACCGCCGTCTCAAGCACCACTGAACAGGGCCCTTTCAAACAAGCACCGCTGAACAGGGCACCGCCGTCTCAAGCACCGCTAAACAGGGCCCTTTCAATCAAGCACAGCTGAACAGGGCCCTTTCAAACAAGCACCGCTGAACAGGGCCCTTTCAATCAAGCACCGCTGACAGGGCCCTTTCAAACAAGCACCGCTGAACAGGGCACCGCCGTCTCAAGCACCACTGAACAGGGCCCTTTCAAACAAGCACCGCTGAACAGGTCACCGCCGTCTCAAGCACCGCTGAACAGGGCACCGCCGTCTCAAGCACCGCTGAACAGGGCCCTTTCAAACAAGCACCGCTGAACAGGGCACCGCCGTCTCAAGCACCGCTGAACAGGGCCCTTTCAAACAAGCACCGCTGAACAGGGCACCGCCGTCTCAAGCACCGCTGAACAGGCCCTTTCAATCAAGCACCGCTGAACAGGGCCCTTTCGATCAAGCACCGCTGACAGGGCTCTTTCAAACAAGCACCGCTGAACTGGGCACTGCCGTCTCAAGCACCGCTGAACAGGGCACCGCCGTCTCAAGCACCGCTGAACAGGGCCCTTTCAAACAAGCACCGCTGAACAGGGCACCGCCGTCTCAAGCACTGCTGAACAGGGCACCAACGTCTCAAGCACCGCTGAACAGGGCCCTTTCAAACAAGCACCGCTGAACAGGGCACTGCCGTCTCAAGCACCGCTGAACAGGGCCCTTTCAAACAAGCACCGCTGAAGAAGGCACCGCCGTCTCAAGCACCGCTGAACAGGGCCCTTTCAAACAAGCACCGCTGAACAGGGCACCGCTGTCTCAAGCACCGCTGAACAGGGCCCTTTCAATCAAGCACCGCTGAACAGGGCCCTTTCAAACAAGCACCGCTGAACAGGGCACCGCCGTCTCAAGCACCGCTGAACTGGGCACCGCCGTCTTAAGCACCGCTGGCCCATTGGCGGAAGGGGCAGTGCTGCATCTGTGTCGGGCAGGGCTGCACGAAGCACTCTGGGCACCAGTCCCCCTCCAGAACCAGTGGACACTGTCATCCACTTGAGAGACTGTGGCTTTGCACTCCCCAGGATGTAACAGTGGGCAACTCACCCACTTGGGAGACTTGAGAGACTGTGGCTTTGCACTCCCCAGGATGTAACAGTGGGCAACTCACCCACTTGGGAGACTTGAGAGACTGTGGCTTTGCACTCCCCAGGATGGAACAGTGGGCAACTCACCCACTTGGGAGACTTGAGAGACTGTGGCTTTGCACTCCCCAGGATGTAACAGTGGGCAAGCCACCCACTGTAGAGACTTGAGAGACTGTGGCTTGGCACTCCCCAGGATGGAACAGTGGGCAACTCACCCACTTGGGAGACTTGGGAGACTGTGGCTTTGCACTCCCCAGGATGTAACAGTGGGCAACCCACCCACTTGGGAGACTTGAGAGACTGTGGCTTTGCACTCCCCAGGATGTAACAGTGGGCAGGCCACCCACTATAGAGACTTGAGAGACTGTGGCTTTGCACTCCCCAGGATGGAACAGTGGGCAATTCACCCACTGTCTGGACTTGAGAGACTGTGGCTTGGCACTCCCCAGGATGGGACAGTGGCCATGGAGGCCCCTCGTGGATCTGGCGTCGTGTACTCATGTGGCTGAGGTGCCCCCCCATTCCCTTCCCCCTGAGGTGCCTGTAGTTTTTCTATCTGATGCCCCTGCAGTGTTCTCTCCGTTGGTGTCAGGTATCTTGTGTGGGCCTTGCCCATGTGATTTGGGCCCAGTGGTCCACGGACGATGACAGCTAGAATTATCGGACTTTTAATATTTATGTATATATTAGTTTTAAATGTGTGATATTTTTATAAGGCAATAATACAATATAATCGACTGTTTATGATCTATTCCTTTTGTCTTTGCATTCTTTCGGGGGGGTTTGGGGGTTGTAACAGTGATGTATTGCTATGCATTGATGTGTGTGTTGTAGTGGGTGGGGGTGGGTGTGTCGCGTATGTGTGTCCCCGTAATATTTTCTCCTCCCCCCTCCCCTGTGTCGTAGGTGCAGTACTCACCGTTGTCTTCTGCGCCGGCGTTCGTGCTCCTGGTAGAGGAGCAGGAATACAATAGCTGGTAGGATGTGTAATTCGGGTTCCATGCTGTCCAGATTCCTCGTGGGGTGTATGGAGGTGAGCGTTTTCGGTTTGAAATGTCTGTTTCAGCCGTGTTTTTATCGGCAGGGCTACCGCCCCGGAAAAGGTGGTGGATTGGTGGGTTGTGATAGGGTGGGCGGTACATTGTCTTTCGCCTGTCTGTTGGCGGTGACCGCCGCGCTGTTTGTTTGTCCCGCCATGGCGGTCGGAGTGTTAAAGTGGCGGTCTCTGTTGGCGGTTTCTGCCAGGGTCAGAATTTAATTTTTTTAACCGCCAGCCTGTTGGCGGGTGAGCCGCCGCTTTAACACCGACCGCCAGGGTTGGAATGACCCCCTATGTCTGTTTGTATGTTTTAGCTATTTTTAACAAGTTTTATTTAGATTTTATTTATATTTTCAGCCAAGATACAATCCCTATTAAATACCGACTTCCCCAAGCACTTTGGAGAGCTGGTATCCAGAATATTCAACTCTACGGGGATTTTCCATTTCTTTAAAGCTCCTGGGTCTGGATTCAGACTGGATCCTTCAGACTGTTTTCGGAATCATTCCTTCAGCTATTCATTCACTCTTCTCCAGTGTGTTTGGTGGCTTTCCTGTGACTTTGGCATTAGTCGGTGGGATACTGCTGTTGTTCCTGATACGCAGTGGTACGTAGTGGTTCTACCTTCCCAGCTAAGCAGAGTGATGGAGCTACTACCACCAGCCTATCTGTGCCGTGATCGCATAGTACATTTTTTTGGTGCTCCGTTGCTGGAGGAATTGGAGCTTGATTGGTCATTGTCATTCCGACCAGTCCTTTAATGTGTGCAACCAGTATTTCATTGCGTCTGGTGCTTGTTTGAACGTCTACCTTCGGTGTGCCTTGCTGTTCCGCCGGTGCCTCCTGTGGACAAAGAATTGCTAATGTTCCCGATGAGGGTTCATTCACAGTTGTGCCCCATGAGACTGAGGCTGATTCACAAAGCTACTTATCAGCCTCCTTGGGTCACTCTGGATGGTGCTGCTATCGTGGAAAATCCTGTAATTGAGATTGCTGCTCACTACTGCTCGGGAGATCCGTCTGCCAATCCTGTCATTGATCTAACATCTGACAGTGTAGCTTCTTTCTTAAATGCCTTTCCTTTTGATGGCTTCAAAAACATTCTTCAAGATCATGACTACTGTTAAATAGATTTTACCATTGGTCTATTCTAAAGTTTTAAAGTTTGCCAACATTGCCTTTAAGTTTAGCCTGCTGTGCTTGTCATGATCGACATTATGGCGGTCATTCCAACCCTGGCGGTCAATGACCGCCGGGTTGGAGGACCGCGGGAGCACCGCCGACAGGCCGGCGGTGCTCCCAAGGGCATTCCGACCGCGGCGGTAAAGCCGCGGTCGGACCGGCAACACTGGCGGTCTCCCGCCAGTGTACCGCCGCCCTTTGGAATCCTCCAAGGCGGCGCAGCTAGCTGCGCCGCCGAGGGGATTCCTACCCCCCCTACCGCCATCCAGTTCCCAGCGGTCCGCCCGCCGGGAACCGGATGGCGGTAGGGGGGGTCGCGGGGCAGACAGTGAAATACGCGACGGATGCAACAGCACCCGTCGCACCTTCCCGCTCCGCCGGCTCGATTACGAGCCGGCATCCTCGTGGGAAGGGAGTTTTTCCCTGGGCTGGCGGGTGGTCTTTTGGCGACCGCCCGCCAGCCCAGGGAAAAACTTAGAATACCCTCCGCGGTCTTTCGACCGCGGAGCGGTATTTTGGAGGGGGGAAGTCTGGCGGGCGGCCTCCGCCGCCCGCCAGACTTGGAATGACCCCCTATGTCTGTTTGTATGTTTTAGCTATTTTTAACAAGTTTTATTTAGATTTTAGTTATATTTTAATATGATTTTAGCTTGTTTTTAGTCCAGAGCATTTGAGCTTGGGCTTATTCACTTTGTCTTGTGTCATACTTGTTCCGGCAATGGGGAGGGTGTAGTGGATCCTATTTAGTTTTAATGGGAATCAAGAGTTTAGCTTAGCCTTTGGCTTATAGGCCTGTTTTCCCGTCACCTAGTGATTTTTAAGCTATTTAGCTTGCTCTGTTTTAGCACATTTATTTAATTATTTCTTCCAAGATGGCTGCCATGTTTATAGTGAGGAAGATGTTTTAGTTTCACGTTATCAGTGCCACTCAGTAAAGGCGTCACTATCAGCATCAAAGATAAATGAGATATGTAGGTATTCACATCATGTACTTTCCCACTTTCACTTGACAGTAACATAATGTACCTTTTCAGGGAATTGTTTATATAATTGACTCCCCAAGCATGCCTTCTTATCTATTGTTTGGGAACATACCTGCGTCAGGAGTCCTACAAGATCTGTATAAATACATCTCACACAGACAAGATAATCAGAGGGATTCCTACCAGACGCTGTTGACGCTGTCTATGCTACATGTCGCATTGATGCTGACCCAGTCTTAGTGTCACCACAGAGTCTGATCTAGAGACCTCTTTCTAAGCTAACGAGGGTTGGGGGGCTCTTCTCATGGACATAGTATGGGCAGATTAGGTTTAACACAACTAGCTCTCTTTAGGTTAGAGATTGGGTTTATCACGCTAGGGTATTAGGGCCTATTTCACATCTATTTCATATTAAATCTTATTGCAAGATGGCGGGGGTCTTTGTGTTCATGACTCTTGTTTTTACCATTCTGTGACTTGCATTGTTCATTGTCCTTATCATTTTAGCCCATGCAGTTTACAGTAGATTGCAGTCTTGTTAATAAAACCTATTGAAAACTCTACTGCATCTCTTTCATTGCCTGTGTTTGACTGCGACATGTTGCTCATGTGAGAAAAAGGTCATCTCCGCTAAACCACGACTTCCATGAGATGTAGCACTTTTGAGTCCATGCATGAAGGCTGCCACAAATCACCATTTACTGTTTGGGTTTTTGGTGAGGTAATGCTTGTGAGCCGGGAGGGTTGGGACGACAGTTGCGATTTGTTGTAGGATTGGCCTAGTCACCTACAAACAAAAGTACAATCATCTCTAAACCAGCAGTCTTGCCTAGAGCAAGAGTCAAACTACGACAAGCGTAGTAAATGGGATTTTGCCTTATAACAATTTAGGAAGCGGGGGTTATTGCAATTACCTGTTATGGGCATGTGAAACAATTTCCACTACTGTTTCCATAACTGTACATTTTATGAATATGCAAGGGAGCTATTACTATTGCTATGCTTACTATAACTGTTGACTGGAAAGCTTTCATGGCATGTGTATACATAATGTACATGCTGTATACATTCAGTAGGTAAAGAAAGATTGCCCTGCTGCCTACAATGTGTCCATGTCCTGTGTCTAAGTGTAGCTTGCACTTCTGGCAACCATCATGCACCAATCTCTATTTGACAAAAAAGTGAAAACATCAGTTTCATAGCACAAAGTCCCAAACTATTTTCTTTGTTAGCACTTGGGGGCATATTTACAAGAAATGGTGCATCACTGCTTTGCGGCAGTTGTGCATCAAAAATAGTTATGATGCACAAAAATCTGTTACGACGGCATGGATGCACCATATTTACAATAGAGGAGACAATCGCACAAGGACCCAAGGTGTTTCAGAAATTCAGACACATTTGTGGGAATTTTGCTGTAACAAATATTCCCCAAAAGTGGTGCATCACTGAAGTTGGCCTCACAACTGACACAACTTCAGTGATGCATCAAAATTCAGAGGGGCTGCATCAGTTTTGACTGACGGAAGTAGCCTTAAGTGTTAGGATTAATGTGAAAAAATGTAAATTGTTGAAACAGCACCTTTTGTAATCTCACATTGGTCCTGGATGTAGTGTAAGTAGTATGGCTACGTGTCTCTTTACAGTGGGCTTTGTCTACTTTTGTGTATGTGGATACCTGAGTATGTGTGACATAGTGTGTGACAGTGTAATTTGAGTAAATACAAGTATATGGTATAATGTAATGTGGAAATACATGTATTACCTACCTTATGTGTGTACTTGACCTGGACTTTTGGACCCCTTCCTCCATGGAGAAGTGACAATCCTGGCCCGTCCCTTGCAAATAATACACACGTCACTTAGCCTTGCTGCAGAGGAAATCATTGGTACCATGGTCCCAGGTTGGTCATGGGGTCTTACAACATGTTTGACACATGTGTAGAGCAAATACAACTAGTGGAGGTGTGAATAACAGACATGCTCTGGGGTGAGAAGTGACCTCAAGGCATGTAAATTCTGACGCATTACAAGCTTTGCGAGATGCATGTGACAGATGTGTCAAATGAGGGACATCTTGTCAATCTCACTGCATCAGTTGCCACTGAGTTTTTCTGACAGAACAACCACTCTGTAAACATTAATTTCTCTGTGATGCAGCTGTATCCAACCCTGTTTTTTTGATGCAGGGCCCAAAAAGCTAACGCATTTGGCCAAATGCGCTGCTTTTTAAATATGGAGCTAGCAGAGCACCATCGCTGTGTCAAAAGAAATGATATAACAGCGGTACAAGCTCCTTGTAAATATCTCCCTTGAATTCTAATGATATTTAAGCACATTCCTATGTTCCTCTTGATCCAAACCCCACATCTGCATCAAAAGCACTAATTTGCACTTCTGGTGCCGGAGTACATTTTGAAGAAAAAAAGATTGAAATTGAAAAATTGTTCAGAGATAACTGAATGATGTTTTAAATATGATGATTTCCCAGTGATATCGTCGTGCACATACACAGACAGGTAATGGAATCACTTTACACTTACACATAGGCATGACAAAAGGATGTACGAGAATCGCATGAGAGAAAGGTTAAACAATGAACATATGATGTCCGGACACTCCTAAAATGTCTGCACAGATCGCTCCAGAATCTATGCATCAGGACTGACTGGACTCCGCCGAGCATGTCATTTCAATTGCTCAGCTCTGAGAGATTGCCGGTATCCGCGCTCATTACACTGACATTCACCGGCTCTATAGAAAATAATGTATTTTTGATTCTCGCTCCCTCCATGATTTATAAAGCTTTAGAAGCGAGGAACACAATTAAAACGATTGAGTGGGGTTTTGTAAACACCTGGGGCACATTTCCCGCAGACGAATTGAACCTTTTCAAGTATGCATGCTTCCAAAACCTTAATTTACCAACATACCAGAAATGAACAGTTTTGCAAATCTTGTGATTCCACTTACACCCTTTCCTTGCAAAAATCCTGATCTGATCTGATTTATTTAGGTATTGGTTGTGAACATATTGCCTTCAAAAAGCACTTATGTGCCTTTCATGCAGTAAAAACAAATTGACTCCAATTTTATTGTCTCATATTTAATCTACACATATACAATTCCCTCAGAGACATGAAATGCAGAGCAGAATACGGGGCTGGGGTGGAAGTAGGGGGTACATGGGGGTTGACAAGATTCTGAAACATAGCCCTTGGCTTGGAAGGCATGTTCGACTGATAGAATCTTTCCGTACCGACACTATCCTGTTTATGCTTGGTGTTTTGGGCAGTAAAATTAGCACAGTGCAAATATATAATTCTGATACTATTAAAATAGTACACGCGGCAATTTTGCCACTGTAGATCTACCTGGATATTAGTCAGTTTCATTAAGGGCGATGCAACAGAGCTCACTCACAACTCCTGTGGGAATTAGGAAGACTTCTGGTGCACTCGATACAGGATTTCAAAATGTTTTACATACAGGAAAGAGCTGAAGCCTTGAAGAGCTGAGGGACAGATGCAGTTCCTTCTGGTGGAAATCCTACTGGACTAGTTAAAATGATTTAAACTAAATCCACTTGCTAACATAATGGTCTTCATTAGGACCTTGGTGGTCGGTGCAATGGTGGCGGTCGTACCGCCAACAGGCTGGCGGTACATAACGCCATATTATGACATTGGCGGTTTGGCAAAAGCCACACTGCCAATGTTACACACCGACCGCCACGGCGGTAACGACCGCCGGGCTGGAGACTACAGTCTCCAGCCCTGGGGCCGTCACTAGGCCCCCCATGGCAATATGACCCCGCCCACCGCCATGGTTTCCGTGGCTTTTGTACCACCACGAAACCATGGTGGTAGGCACTATCAGAGCCAGGCCCTGGCACCGATAGGGGTCTCCCATCCACCCTCCCACCTCCTGGATGTCCCCCACTACCCCCTCCCGTCCACCCCCAACATACACACACATACACACACGGCAAAACACACGCACACCCACCCGCATACCCACATTCACCCACGCATGCATACATCCATGCACACACACACCCTCACACACTGACTTACATACATGCACACACACATTCACACATCACAACATACACGCACACTCACATTCATTCATGCACACACACATCACACACACCCCACAGCCTCATGCACGCATGCAGACACAAACACCCCCACCCACACACACTCACAACACCCCTCACCCCCCTCACCTGTCATAGCACCCAATTTACATGCTTGCAGGGGGTCCTCCGGCAGGAGACAGGACGCGTCTGCCAGCGGAACACCGCCAGGCCGTACCATGTGTAATGATACGGTCGGCGGAATTCTACTGGCATGGCGCTGCTGCTGGCAGCAGCCCCAACTTACCGCCGTCTGCCGCCATGACCGTAGCCGGAATTCTGCCAGCCTTCTGGCGGAATTCCGGCTACTGTCATATTATGGTGGACGGTAGGTAGCCACGGCGATGGTCTTTTGGAGGCCGTCGATGTGGCGGTAGGCAGGATTTCCTGCTAATGTTATAATGAGCCCCAATGTCTTTTGGATATCTACTAAAGTTATATGGAAGAAATTCTTGAATCTAACTGCATCTTCTAAATGATTAGATAGGGTTTTTTAAGGGTGAATTATGGGGTCAGTTTGTGGTTTTGCTCGGTGTCGATGTGGCAGAGACAAGTAAGTGATGTTTATATTTTTAAAATGTTATATTTATTACTTTGCATGAGGCATTTTTTACATCAGAGATAAGGTTAAGTTGTTATATGTGTGTGTGGGTGAGTGTGTGTGGTACATGTGTTGTGGTCACAAATGCACATGTGAAGTTGGCTGTATATGAATTCTGAGACAGAACGAAGTTCCAAGACTTTGACTCAGGATATCTTGGAACACTTATTTTGGACACAGGCACTAATAGCCAGATGTACTAAGGTTTTTCTGGTTGCAATTGAACAATTTGCAACTGCAAAACGACCTTTCTGTAGGTACCAAACCCACATTTCGACTCAGTAACACATTATGAAATCACAGTTCGAGTTTACAGCTATCTACCAAATCGGTAGCTGAAAGGGGTGTACTTAGACCCTTCCAAATAGCAATTGGATTGGGATCTGTTAATGTTTTGAGATTGTAATCGGGTCTCAAAACATGAATATTTCACCAACAACTGAAAGGTGATGATAAACCATTCGCAATCCGGAAGGAGTTTGCAAGGCACTGTTGAGAAAAATGTTTTGTGAAAGTGGGCAGTGTTCTAATGGATTACCACCTATTCTTAAAAAATGTTTTTTTAAAAGTTTTAATTATTTATTTTTTTTATTTCTGGACATATAGGGACACTGATCCCATAGAAATTCAACAGTTATAGTTACAGTTATAGTTATCTCAAGACAATATAGCTCGTGTTCTAAGGTAACTATGTACAGTTTTCTCATCAATAAGTTTAATACAAATGTTGGAGAGATATTTTAAATTATGTAATAGGACATGGCATTACTGATGTAGTTTGTGGAGTAAGTAGCAGTGCATGGTGAGGGTGTGATTTATAGTTACCCTAGGGCACAAGTTATAGTTACTTGAGATAACTAACTATGCCTGCTGAATCTCTGTGGCTTTGTGTGTGTGAATTGTTAACCTAACTATAACGTCCCTATAACCTTTGTGTTTTTTAATGTTTTTCTAAGGTTTTCTAAATTCTATTTCCTCGCTTAAACATTCCTTTAACCTTTGTTTTTTTCAGTGAATTTTGTATGTTTTTTTAATGCAGCAGGGGATTGGCTATAGAAACTGGCCTGTGGCCAGACCCTGCGGCCAACCACCTGCATGCGGCCAACCCCCTGCTGGCCATGTGTGGAGGGGGGATTTGCTGCAGGGCCTGGCCTGTGGCCCTGCAACCCCACGCTGCACACAGCTGAAGGGTGTGCATGGCGTGAGGTTGGCCACAGGGACTGGCCAGCAGCAAAGCACTTTTAAATGAGGAGTGGGGCACACAGCCCTTCTCCACGAGCCAATTTCTGGCCTTGGGACCCCATCTCCCAGGACCCAGCTATATTAAGGGGTGAGGGGAACACAATCCCCTTCCCTGGGGGAAAGATTGCCCCTAGGGACAATATCCCTTATGCCCAGTCAGAAAAGTGTGGGTACCTTTGAGCTCACCCAGAGCACCTATAGCATATTAAAAGGGGGAGGGGGCACGCAGTCGCCCTCCCTTGGCCCATATTGGCCCCAGGGAAACCATCCTCAGGGCCTATTTAATTTATAATGGTGGAGAGGGGTGGTGAGGCCTCCCCTCCGTGGGCTGGTTTTGGCCACGCAGGCCCCCTTTCGGGGCCCAGCCCTATGATGAGTGGGGAGGGGGGCATACAGCACCCCTTCCTTAGCCAATATTGGTCCCAGAGATTCCATCACCTGGGGCCTGGCCAATTATAAATGGGGAGGGGGCCCCCTCCCGTGTCAATTTCAGTCTTGGGGACCCCATCAGCCAGACCTGGCCAGTAACGGGTCGGGCGCATGAGCTCACCAAAGGCACCCTTTTGAACGCTGTTGGAGGTCATGAGGGGAGCCACAATGGCCCGGGCCCCAGCTGGCTCCCAGCCTCCAGCCGGAGCTGGCATTGCTCCAGCCCGCAGGAAACAGCTTGAAATGCTGCTCCCTGCAAGTGGGATCAAGTTTCTTATCTGTTTCCCTGCCCACTGAGAAAAGGTCTTCACAACTGGCAGAGGAACAAATGAAAAGTCTGCTCCCAGTGGGCTGGCCGATTTTTGATGCTCTCTCCCGCTGGGTGCATACTTACTACTTACTGTTCGCTCTTGTTTTGCTGGAGCTTTAAATTGCTCCCGCCAGGCGAGAACAAACAGATGTTTCCCTTCCCCCACCAGCATGGGCACGGAAACAACTAAGTCCCAGGGGTGAGCACTCCAGATCATAGTAGGATCCTGGCCTTCTGGATGGGGCCCCCAGGGCCATTAAGGGCTCCGGAAGAGGGGCTATCTGGCCATCTCACTTTTTCATTCAATGGCCAGGCCCTGCGTGTTAGGGTCCCCAGGGCCAAAATCAGCCAGGGCGAGGGCAGCGTGGCCCCCTCCCCATTCTCATATTTGGCTTGGCCCCAGGGATGGATGCCTCCTCTCCCCTCCCCGTTTTCACTTTTGGTTAAGTCCCATGGGGTGGGAGTCGCTGGGCCCATAATTGGCCTGGGGAGGGGGGGCCAGATGGGCCCCTACCCCTTCATTATACAAGTATATTCCCTCTGGGACCACATGGAGTGTGAAATGAAAGCAAGCATGGTTATCGATTTTAAATTTTCCCATGGATTTGCAGATCCTCCGTAAATTTTGGGAGAATTAAAAAAAAAACACTATTTGGCTCCACAGAGGGTCCCTGTGGACCCCACCACCAGGCCTGTCTCCTTCTGTTTTTTTTTTTTTTTACTATTTTCGTGGGATGTGCTGAGTCCGAGTCCCAAGATGGCTGTCAAAACTTCCTGATTGAAGTGTTGGCCGCCAACCTGGTCTAACCATGAGATCTGTTGCATCTGCAGAACCTGACCATCCCTAGATATCTATTAATCTTTTTTCTTTAATATCGCCAAAACTAATGAATGAATTTACACTACACCACAAAAAGAAATCCTTCTGGCCCACTATCTAGCTTTGTGCCAAATTTGGTGTAATTCCATTCAGCGGTTCGAGCTTTAGTTGTGTTCAGAACCCCAATGGGAAATTGCATGGGGAAAACACATTTTGGGACCCCCCTTTTCTCATCCCCTGCTTGACGAATCACCTCAAATCTTTCAAGACAGCAGCTGAAGTGAGTGAGTACCTACTGGAAATATATATATATATATCCTGATGAGGGATCCTAATACACATTCCCCAGTGCAGCATGCAGACACGGCCTAGGAGCCTATGCAGGGGGACAAACTGGATGCTATCCTGGCTGCAATTAGTTCCACCAAGGAGGCACTAAGGGGCATATTTATACTCTGTTTGCACTGAATTAGCGTTATTTTTTTTTTAACTCTAATTCGTTGCAGAACGAAAACCATATTTAAACTTTATGGAGTCATTATTTGGAAGTGGAAACCCATCTTGCCATAATGAGATGCAAGGTAGGCGTTCCCATGCACAAAATTACTCAATGGCCTTAACGCCATATTTATACTCCCGTGCAAAAATGGTGCCCAGGAGGGAGGAGAGGTCAAAAAATGGTGCAAAGCTTGCTTTGCCCCATTTTTTAAAGCCTCGGTCAGGGACCTGTGGGCCTATTTCCATGGTGGAACACCATGCAATAAGCCAAATGGTGCCTTCCCCAGGCCCTAGGGACACCCCCACCCACACCCACACCAGAGGGACAGCGGAGGATGGGGGACCCCATCCCAGGTAAGTACAGGTAAGTACAGGTAAATATTTTATTTTATTTTTTAAAGTGCAATTGGGGGCCCTGAAATGGGCCCCCTACATGGCACTGGGTGCATTGGCCATGCCCAGGTGACCCTGGTCCCTTGTGCTGGCCATTGGGGTGGTGGGCATGACTCCTGTCTTTTCAAAGACAGGAATCATTTGGTATGGATGGTTTTGCATCAGAAAGTGACTCTAAGCAGATTAGAGTCATTTTATTTTTACTCTAACCTGCCTAATGTCATTTTTTGCTGCAAAAACCCCTTCTTCCATACTGCCAGCCAGATCCGACTAAAGTCATTTTTTTTTGCTGCTAGCCTACCCTTTGGACCGGCTTGCACCATTCCTTAAATATGGTGCGCGGCTGGTGCACAGAAATGGTGCAAGGCGGTGCTAAACTTTTTGGTGCAAAACTGAGTTGGTGCAGTTTTGCACTAAAAAGTATAAATCAGGGCCTAAGAACTAAGGGCCTTATTCAAATATTGTCGGTGTTACTACCTCAACCACAGCACCCACTACAACTCCCTCTACCTCAACCAGCCAATCGCATTACACACATGCATACACGTACTGACTCACACACACAACTCGAAGCACAACACGACTTGTCCAGGTCCTCTTGCAAGGTGCACACATGGACACAGCTTACAGGTGTGGTTGTACCTTCATTGTGGTGCCAGCATTCATTTGTCAATGAATTCTGACAACAAATGACATTTGTGTATGTGTGCGATATAATACTATGTACCAGTGTGTCTGCATCCGTGTCTGTCCCACTCGTGTCACCGACATATGCATGTCACAGTAATGTAAAAAAATTACTATGATATGTATATGTCTGCAGTGGTCCCGAGGTCATGTACAGTGACCCCTCCAATGTACACAACCAATGCGGTTTCCCTACTTACATGTCCAGTGACAGGGGATGCGTTTTCTCTCCATGGTCCTGTGGCAGCTGCGACGGAGGGTGTTGTCCAGTTGTGTCCAGCTGGAAACGGAAGTGTAACTAGGAAAAAAGATGACTTTTCACCCCTCCCCCCCAATCTGCCAAGTCAGACTTGAAGGTTGGACCGCCACATTTTGCTTGGCGGTAAAACACATCCAAATCTGTACAACGGTAAGTGTGGCTGGAGTCACTGGAACCACTCTTTCCTCTAACCCGTGGCAGCTGATGGGAATCCTTGGAGGAGCCGGCAGGACTCAGGTGGCTTATCGTCTAAGGGATTGCCAACATCTAAATTGAGCGGGCAGACTGCCAAGCGTGCAGATGAGATTTCCCTTAAAAAAGTGGCATTGGACCTGTTACCAACAACATCTAAATCAGGCCGTAATATTAAATCCATGGTGGTAGATCTTGGCCTGCTCTGGATGCTCATAGGAAAATGGTGGACCGAGTGCATGCAGTTGAAATGACAATAGCAGGCGTGGTACCTGCAGAGAAAGAGCACTAATCCACGATACATGACATGTTGGTTGGTTGGATCACTGGTAGGACCTCCATGCACCACTGTGACATAAGTGCCCTAACTCTACATGACAAACCACAAGGCCATTGCAATGAGATGCCTGAAATGACAGAGATCAGGCATCCCTGGCTCAGATTCCAGCACTCTCCTGTCCAAGGTAATCCAAAATCAGTGGATAATATTGACTAACAGTGCCAATTTCCCCATAGCTTTACTGAAATGGGATAAATGACAATGTGGTAGGTGCAGGGGCATCTACCCATTCTCCCCATGATATACAGTTGCTCCTTCTACTCCCTTGGTTTCTGTGCCCCTGAATTGGATGAAAGAGATTGAGAACTGAGTACGAATTCTAGACGGTTTACTTTCCCCTCCCTAATCTCAAATGATGATCATTTTAGGTCTCACTGGAGAAGCATTTAAACTCTGGTTCTTTCTTTTTTGGACAGAGAGCTATGGCACAAAAGTCCTGGAGCATGCAGTTGGAGTATAGTCTTATCATTTGCACCCCAAATATGGGGGAACTGTTTCTGTTATGTTCACATTGGGATGAGTTCCCTATTCTTATATTTACATTTCCTACTGGTGTGTGTGGGGTGGGTGACACTCACTCACATGACTAATGTTGCTTCTATTATTGGGGGATCACCTGGAATGGAATGCAATACCCCTCTCTAAGAGACAAAAGGTTCAAATGTACCTAAAATGACAGAAAATCTGACTACCTTTCTCCAGGAAATGCATTTTGCAAAAGAAGAGGGACTGGTGTTGTAAAAACCCTGGAGGGGAAAGATCTATGCTACAATCTATTCCAAATTCACAGAGGGATGCTGCTCTGGATCTTCCTCGAAAATCATTCCTATCATAGATAGCGATTATAGATCCTGAGTGTCATTATGTGCTGCTCAGCGGAAACTGGATGGCAAGGACCAAGGCGGACCCAAAGGACCTCAAGAACTTTCGGTCTATCTCCCTGCTCCCCTTCCCAGCAAAAGTCATCGAGAAGGCTGTCAACAGACAACTAACCCGCTTCCTCAAGGAGAACCGCACCCTGGACCCTTACAAATCCAGATTCCGCAGCAACCACAGCACCAAAACCACCCTCATTGGCGCAACCAATGACATCAGAACCATACTGGACAGCGGCGAAACCACCGCCCTCATCCTCCTGGATCTCTCGGCCGTGTTCAATACCGTCTGCCACCACACCCTACACTCACGTCTCAGCAATGCTGGAATCTGCGACAGAGTCCTGGACTGGGTCACCTCCTTTCTCACTGGCAGAACGCAGAGTCCGCCTCCCCCATTCCACTTGGAGGCCACCGAAATCATCTGCGGCGTACCCCAGGGTTCGTCCCTAAGCCCGACCCTCTTCAACATCTACATGGCCCCGCTCGCTAACATTGCCCGATCCCACAACCTCATCAACAACACCCAACTGATCCTCTCTCTCACCAAGGACTCCGCCAAGACCTACCTCCACGAAGGAATGAAGGGCATTGCCGAATGGATGAAGAGCCCCTGTCTCAAACTCAATTCCGACAAGACTGAAGTCCTCATCTTCGGCTCCACCCCTCCTCATGGGATGACTCGTGGGGGCCTGCCACTCTCAGAACCACTCCAACTCCCACCAACCATGCACGCAATCTAGGATTCATCTTGGACCCCCCACTATCCATGACCCAGCAAGATAACGCCATCTCCTCCTCCTGATTCAACACCCTCCACAGGCTCCGAAAGATCTACAAATGGATACCCACCCAAACCAGAAGAACAGTCACCCAAGCCCTCGTAAGCAGCAATCTGGACTACAGCAATACCCTCTAAGCAGGAACCATGGACAAACTCCAGAAGAGGCTGCAATGCATCCAGAACGCCTCCGCACGCCTCATCCTGGACATCCCCCGCCACTGCCACATCACAGACCACCTAAAAAACCTGCACTTGCTCCCAGTCGACAATAGAATCACCTTCAAACCCCTCACCCATGCTCACAAGGCACTGCACAACACCGGACCAGAATACCTCAACAGACAACTCTCCTTCTATACCCCAACCCGGCATCCCCGCTCTGCTGACCTCGCCCTCGCAACCATCCCACACATCCGCAGAACTACAACCGGCGGTAGATCATTCTCGCACCTCGCCGCCAAAACGTGGAACACTCTTCCCACCCACCTGCGCAGACCAAAGACCTCCTTACCTTCAGGAAACCTCTCAAGACCTGGCTATTCTAGCAGTGTACCCTCACATCTCCATAATACACCATTACTCAATATTATTTGGAGGCAACGTCAACTGTGTAGCTGATGCCACCCTAGGCAGATCACATACCCTACTGTCTACATAGCCAGCTCATAAAATGTCCCAATTATTTCAGAAATTGACTTATGAATGGAGCTTTATGATATATGTAGGGCCCACAACCCTCGGGGCTGTGTCTATTCCTGTTACGCAGGAGTGCACAAGTTGTCAGTTCACCTGAACAATTTCTATGGTCCAGAAGCCCCCATGCAAGGACTAGGGGGATTAAGGACCTAGCGAATACATACTCTGACCAGAACCCGTTCCCATTATCCCTTGACTGGATTATGGCCTGACCCTCCATCCTGAACTGGAAAGTCAATGTTGCAACACTTGATGACGGTACCTTAAAAGTAACTCCATGGTACAACATCTAGAATTACTTCAGGTAAAATACGGGTACGGCATCCACTCCTCTCGTGGAGTGGGAAGCATTTAAATTGGTGGTGTGTGGTCACTGCATATTAACCATGGTGGGGACTCAGGCCCAATTCCATACTGAGATAACGACTCAGGACTGTCTATTGATGAGCCTGGAACTACCTACGGAGGGTGCGCTGGCACCCCAAGACAGACTGCGATAAGAAAAACTCTTTGAACTAAAATCATGACTCCAAGAATACGATCATCGGGCTTCCATTATTAAGGCTCAATCTGAGCATGACAAATCTTGCAGAGTATTGGCTTAGTGGGCCACCCTTGATCAACTAGCTCCCAAATACTCTAGATGCTTACTGGGGGGGGGGCTAGTCTATAGCCAGGGGGAGATCAATACTGCCTTTGTGACTTATTTCTCCTCCCTCCACAGCTTTTCTGATGAAGCCTGGTCCCAACCCCTCCACAATTATATCCTAGCAGCAGGCCCAAAGAGGCTACCACTGGCAGTGGCTACTTCCCTAGGAGGTGAAATCATGGTCCAGGATGTCAGATTGGTGATAAGATGGCCTTTCCTTAGAATTTTATGTGACATTTGTTGATACTCTGCCCCAATCTTGGCTACTCAGTGTAACATGGTCAGGATAGGCGGAATACTCCAGCTCCCAATGGAGAAGTCTCTTCAAGTGCCCTTGCTCAAGAAGAGCAAAGATGGAAACCAGGTGATATCTTATAGACTACTCTCTATATTAAATTTATACTATAAAATACTCAGTAAAATCTTACTAAAGACCACTGCTTCATGTTGGTGGCCCTATACGTCATGACCAAATGGTGGTTATACCCACATGTAATACAATCCTTAATGTTCACCAACTTCTGCACATTATCCATACTCCATTAGTGGGCTACCTAAAGAGCTTGCAATCTCCATAGACATGGAGGCAGCATTTGATTCCGTATGCTGGGTTTTTCTCTATGCTACAATCTCCAACAGGGGATTGGGGAATGATTTTCTCGTGTGGACGTGACTTTTATACTTGTCCCCAACCGCAGAGTCAAGATTGGGGACATCATTCCTACATCCTACATGATTGAATGCAGCACTCAACAGGGTTGCCCATTGTAGCTGGGGCATTTTGCAAAGGCTATAGAACCATTGGCTTTGTGGATCCACAGCAGCCAGTACTACCAAGGTCTAGAGATCGATGGTTATCCCCACTACATATACCTATATGCAAATCACCTATTATTATATCTTTAAGGGGAACGTCTGCATGTAAAGGGTCCCTGCCATGCCCTTGAGGAATATGGATGCTCATCAGGCCTTCTGGTAAACTTGAATGAATCAAATGCTTATCTGATACATGTCCTAGACACAACCGCTACACCACCAGAGGTAGGACATGATCTTTGCTAAGAACCACACACATTTCGATTTTGGTACATGGGTGTCTGCCTACCACACAGTGGCTGATGTTCTTGAGGGTAATCTGCAATTGCCATTGACATCCCTTCGATTTTCCAGTAATTTCTGGCTGACCTACTGTTAACTGTTGCGGGCATGATTGTACTGTCAAAGTTGGTTTTTCTTCCCTGCCTTTAATGCTGCTTCACAGCACTACCTATTCGGCTCCCAAACTCCATCTTTCATTAGATGGACAGCTTCTTGCTCTGTCTCACCTGCGGTATGGAACGCTGAAAACAGGCATTGACCAAACTACATCTCCCCACTAATGGGGGAGGCATGGCAGTCCCAGGCCTAGAACTGTATTATCTTGCAGCGCAACAAACATGTGCGACTTATTGGAGCCATTATAGATGCGAGAGCATGCCACCTGGTGTACTCTTTAACCGTTGACCATAGCGATTAACCCAAATGCTCGACTGGAAAACATCACCCTGGACGCTTATTGGACACTCTTCAGTACGCATGGGCCACGGCATTATAACAAACATGTACGAGAACCCCCAATGAGAAGGACCTCCCACTGGCAGCATTACTACATCTCTCACATAAGGAACACTGGTCAGGGTTTCGAGACTGGGAAGGAAGAGGTATGACAATGCTTGGAAATTGGTATGCAAATTGGAAACTGCGAGACTTCACAGATTTTGTTGACGACTATGCCATACCTGCCCACCATTTCCTACTATATGGGGCAGTTGGGACAAGTGTGTGGCAGATGTGGGGGGAGGAGGGGCAGGAGCCCTTAGGCCATACAAGCCTGAGACAAATTTCTCCATCAATGATCAATCTCATGTGATCACTCTTATCTACAAGGTGTTGGCTGCACAGACTCAGAGTACACTGACTGACTTGAGAGATTGCTGGTCCCAAGGCATGGACCAAGTACTCAAGGATGGGTACTGGCACAATGTCCTAAGATGCACACCTCACACATCTCCCAATGCTTGGTTCTACCTCATGCAAGATTTTTTTATTTAGTTTTCAAAGATTTTATTAGGAACCATAGACCATAAAACATTTGGTTACAATATCATGGTATGATGGGCCCATATCAATTATAACAGTTGAGCAATGAGCATATTTTAAATGGCAATCCACATCACTGTTTCCAACAACTGAAGAGTTATATCACCGATTAGCATGCCATTCGGAGTTAGTATGTAAGGTACAGAGGAAGTAGGACAAAGAAAAACTCACATCAAAACAGGAGACCCTACTATGGACTCCATAGTATATTACTGTGTACTCTGCGTAGGGGGGACAAGGAAGTTGGAAGGGCCTATGTGGGGAAGGGAGAATCCAGGCACCAGGTTAGGGAAGTGCGGATGTGTAAGGAAATGCCTCTTTTTGCATGTCCAGGCCCACATTTTTTGGATTGATTCTGCTGTTTTATCGACTCTGAGAGTGCACTGAGGCCTGCTAACCAGACCTCAGTGCCAGTGTCTTAACCTAACACAAATGGCATGTTGAATTGGATGCACCCAAATAGCATGCCTGACTTATTATACGTCTTTAGTATATGGTAACCAGGGGACCCAGGATCTGTAAGACAGAGGCCCTCATTACAACCCTGGCGGTCGGTGGTAAAGCGGCGGTAACACCACTAACAGGCCGGCGGTAAAATAAATGGAATCATGACCACAGCAGAAATCACCAACACAGACAGCCACTTTAACACTCCGACCGCCACGGCGGTAGCAACAAACACCGTGGCAATAACCGCCAACAGTCAGACGGAAGACAAGGTTCTGCCCACTCTATTACAAGAGGCCTATCCACCACCTTTTCTGGGGCGGTATTAACGCCATCAAAAGCAGGGCGGAAACAGTGTTCTGAAGGGAAACAACTCACCTCTCAACACTCAAGGAAGAACCAGGACGCCATGGAGCCCGAAATGCATGCCTTCCCCATGCTGGTGTAGCTGCTCATATACCAGGAGTGCCAACGTCGGCGATGACGACCACGTGAGTACTGCACCTAGCACACAGGGGAGGAGGGGAGGAAAAAGAGACTGACACACACACGCAACACCAAACACCCCCACACTCACCCCCAACACCATACACACAAACAAATGCAACAACATTACATATACACCACGTAACCCTCAGGAATAACGCAATGACAAAAGGAATCGAGTCAAATAAGTGTTATATTAGAAATAGTTATAAATACGTTGATGTTAGAAATGGGGTCTTTGGTTGGCAGTCAGGTTACCCCCTGTCCAAGCAAGGACCCTCACTCTAGTCAGGGCAAGTCACACACAATCCAAATTATCCTGTGCCCACCCTCTGATAGCTTGGCACTGAGCAGTCAGGCTTAACTTAGAAGGCAATGTGTAAAGTATTTGTGCAATAAATCATACAATAACAGAATATAGCACCACAAACATACACCACACAGTGTTTAGAAAAATATATAACATTTATCTGGGTATTTGCAGGTCAAAACGATAAAAGATGCAATAAGAAATTGTAGAGATATCACTGGAAAGTGATATAAAGTGTCTTAAGTCTTTAAAAAGCAAACAAAGTCTCTTTCAAGCACAAAGTACCTAGTTTGGAGTGAAAAATCTCTGCAAAGGGCCGAAGAGGAGGATATGCGTGTAAAATGGTGCGTGCGTCGGTTTCGCTCTTTCACACATGGACTTGCGTTGTTATTTTCCGCGCGGGGAAGACGTTGCGTCGTTTTCCGGTGCGAGGACAGGTCTCCTCTGGGGTCGCGGGGTTTTCAGACGCCCCGGGGTCTGTGCGTGGAATCCTGGGCTTGTGGTCCGGCTGCACATTGTTCCGGTGGGCTGTGCGTGGAATTTTCTTCTTCACGGCAGCCGCTGCGTTGATTTCCCCTCTGGAAGTTGGGCGGCATTGTCCAGGCAGGCCGTGGGTCGAAGTTCCGGTCGCACCGCAGGCGCCGCGTCGATCTTTTCCTTGCAAAGTCGAGCGGCGTCTTTCCGGGTCGGCCTGCCTGAATTTTTCACCGCAGAGCAAGCTGTGCGTGGAATTTTTCATTGCACAAGGAGTCCAGTTTAAAAGAAAGAAGTATTTTTGCTCCTGAGACTTCAGGGAATGGGAGGCAAGCTCTATCCAAGCCCTTGGAGAGCACCTCTGCAGCAAGGCAATAGTTCAGCAAGGCAGCAGGGCAACAGCAAGCCAGCAGTCCTCTGTAGAAAGCAGTCAGGTGAGTCCTTTAGGCATCCAGGCAGCTCTTCTTGTCAGGGTGCAGGTTCTGGTTCAGGTTTCTTCCCCAGCAAGTGTCTGAGGTGGTAGGGCAGAGGCCCTGTTTTATACCCAAATGTGCCTTTGAAGTGGGGAGACTTCAAAGAGTGGCTTAGAAGTGCACCAGGTCCCCTTTCAGTTCAATCCTGTCTGCCAGGGTCCCAGTAGGGGGTGTGGCAGTCCTTTGTGTGAGAGCAGGCCCTCCACCCTCCCAGCCCAGGAAGACCCATTCAAAATACAGATGTATGCAAGTGAGGCTGAGTACCCTGTGTTTGGGGTGTGTCTGAGTGAATGCACAAGGAGCTGTCAACTAAACCCAGCCAGACGTGGATTGTAAGGCACAGAAAGATTTAAGTGCAAAGAAATGCTCACTTTCTAAAAGTGCCATTTCTAGAATAGTAATATTAAATCCAACTTCACCAGTCAGCAGGATTTTTTATTACCATTCTGGCCATACTAAATATGACCTTCCTACTCCTTTCAGATCAGCAGCTACCACTTCAATCATGTATGAGGGCAGCCCCAATGTTAGCCTATGAAGGGAGCAGGCCTCACAGTAGGGTAAAAACGAATTTAGGAGTTTTACACTACCAGGACATGCAAACTACACAGGTACATGTCCTTCCTTTTATCCACACAGCACCCTGCTCTAGGGATTACCTAGGGCACACATTAGAGGTGACTTATATGTAGAGAAAGGGGAGGTTTAGGCTTGGCAAGTACTTTTAAATGCCAAGTCGAAGTGGCAGTGAAACTGCACACACAGGCCTTGCAGTGGCAGGCCTGAGACAAGGTAAATGGGCTACTTAAGTGGGTGGCATAGCCAGTGCTGCAGGCCCACTAGTAGCATTTAATCTACAGGCCCTAGGCACATACAGTGCACTTTACTAGGGACTTCTAAGTAAATTAAATAGTCCAATTGGGTGTGATCCAAGGTTACCATGTTTAAAGGGAGAGAGCATATGCACTTTAGCACTGGTTAGCAGTCGTAAATTGCGCAGAGTCTAAAAGCCAGCAAAAACAGTGTCCAAAAAGTGGAGGGAGGCAGGCAAAAAAGTTAGGGGTGACCACCCTAAGGCTGTCAGGTCGAACACGTTTAGAACTCAAAAACAGTATTTACAAAATGTACAATATTTACAAAAGGCGGGACAATGTCCACTCAAAATGTCAGTGGCCCACTGGGCCAAAACACATAGGCCAAGCCCACACTCGACTCCTGCCTCAATACGGAGAGAACACTGCAGGGGCATCAGGTCAAAAACACACAGGCACCTCAGGGGGACGGGGAGGGGGGGGCACCTCAGCCAGAAGATGGGACAATGCCACTGCTCCTGGAGGGGGCTCCATCCCAATGCTTGGTCCTGGGGAGTGCAAAGCCACAGTCTCTCAAGTGGGTGGTTTTCCCTTTGCTTGGTCCTAAAGAGTGCGAAGCCACAGTCTCTCAAGTGGGTGGTTTGCCCACTGCTTCATTCTGGGGAGTGCAAAGTCACAGTCTCTCAAGTGGGTGGTTTGCCGACTGCTTGGTCCTGGGGAGTGCAAAGCCACAGTCCCTCAAGTGGGTAGTTTGCCCAAAGCTTGGTCCTGGGGAGTGCAAACTCACAGTCTCTCTAGTGGGTGGCTCCTACACTGGTTCTGGAGGGGGCTTGGTGCCCAGTGTGCTTCATCCTGCCAAGGATAGGGCGAGTGGATGCCTTCTTCCACTGGTTCTGGAGGGGGCTTTGTGCCCAGTGTGCTTCATCCTGCCAAGGATAGCGTGAGTGGATGCCTTCTTCCACTGGTTCTGGAGGGGGCTTTATGCCCAGTGTGCTTCATCCTGCCAAGGATGGGGTGAGTGGATGCCTTCTTCCACTGGTTCTGGAGGGGGCTTGGTGCCCAGTGTGCTTCATCCTACCAAAGAAAGGGTGAGTGCTTCATCCTGCCAAAGATAGGGTGAGTGGATGCTTTCTTCCACTGGTTCTGGAGGGGGCTTGGTGTCCAGTGATGCAGCACTTAGGGGGTGCCAGGTCACAGTCCCTCACCTGGGTGTCAAAGCCACGAGATTTGCAGGGGCCAGGATGCATGATACTCCATGGAGGCAGGACTACAGTCCATCCACCGGTGGCTACAGCTGCACAGTGGTGGTAGTGCTGGTGGCGGGGCAGGCCGCAGTGCTGGTGGGAGTGCTGCCAGTAGTGAGGGGAGGCTCCAGCCCTTCCTCTGCAGCCTCGGATGGCTGGCCACTGGGGCTGCTGCTGATGACAGTAGTGGTGCTTGCAGCGGTGCAGGTGGCGGTGCGGGTGGCGGTGCTTGGGGCAGTGCAGGTGGCGGTGCTGCCCGCGGTGCAGGTGGCGGTGCTGGCCGCGGTGCAGGTGGCAGTGCTGGTGGTTGTGCTGGTATCCACCAGGCCTTCACCTGCAGGCTCAGATGGCTGAAGTGCCTTGGCTGGTGTTCTGTGACCCTTCCTGCCCTCGGCAGATGGTGGTGTCACCTTGGGTCTGCCAGCTGGAGTCTTTGACGTTGCCTTTCTGAGTGGTTGTGGCTCCTTCTTCTTGCTGGATGCTGTCCCCTTCTTGACCTTACCAGGTGGTGGAATCTTCTTGGCCTAGGCAGGGGTTGGTGGCACACTGTCTGGCATGACGGGTGCCCCCTTAGAGCCTCTGACAGCTGTAGAGACCACAGCGGATGTGGACTTGGTGGCTGAGATGCTGGGCTGGGTTCTGACCACCCTGGCACGAGGTGAAGGACGGGGGGTAGGGAACAGGTTACTGTTGGCTACGAAAAGCTTCTTATGGACATTGGGGCAGGAAGGTGGTGAAGGTTTGGGAGTGGAGGAAGAGGGAGTGCTTGTAGGAGGTGTCAGTCTACTGTTTTTGGGTGCAGGTGCATGAGCTAGATGCTGTTGTGAGGTGGATGGATGTTGGGTGGGTGTGTGCTTGCGTTTGTGTACTTTGGGAGGAGGGGTCACAGACACAGTGGGAGAGGACACATGGGGCATTTGCATGGATGTGGGGGTGGTGACTGCCAGTGAGGGGTGTGTAGTGATAGGCATGCTGGTGATGGAGGTAGTGGATGAGGATGTAGTGCATGCAAGTATGAGTGGAGACACTACTGGGAGGGAGGTGGACAAGGAGGAGGAGGGGAATACAGTGGAGGCAGTGAATGTTGGTCGGTCTGCATGGGGATGGTGCTTGTGTGAGTGCCTGTGAGATGAAGTGTGGTGCTTGTGTTTGCCTGAGCCACTTCTGTGAGTTGATTTGGGTGATTGCTGGTCTGAAGGTGTGCTTGGGATGGGCTGAGGTTGAGGGGATTGGGACTGAGTAGAGGAAGTTGGAGGGGGAGGCTGGGTACAGGGACAGTGGCTGCCATCAGTGCGGAGACCAGACCCTGAAACGCTCTCGGTTGGGCCACCACGCCAGAGTGAATGCCCTCCAGGTATGCATTTGTTTGTTGCAAATGCCTCTCAACACCCTGGATGGCATTCAGTATGGTTGACTGCCCAACAGTGAGGGATCTCAGGAGGACAATCACCTCCTCACTGAGGGCAGCAGGGCTGACTGGGGCAGGGCCTGAGATGCCTGGGGCAAAGGAGATGCCCACCCTCCTGGGTGAGCGGGCACAGGAAACACGCTGAGGGGCTGCTGGGAGGGCAGTGCTGTACAGGGGTGGCGGTGTACCTGACACAGAGGTGTCCGCCACTGCCAGGGAGCTTCCATCAGAGGAGGAGTCGCTGTCTGTAGTGTCCCCTCCTGCCTCTGTAGTGGTGCTCCCCTCGCCCTCCGTCCCACTGGTGCCCTCACGGTCGGTGGATTCGGACTCCAGGCCCCTTTGGGATGCAGGTCCCTACGTCACTGGTGCCTCTGCTCCTCTGCCAGATGATGCCAATGCACACAAGGACAGGGTGACAAAACAAAAAGGGGGGGAGAGACAGAAGATACACTTGGTCAATGCCAGCAACAACACTACCGTTGGCATACACAACACACAGGGAGCTGCCCTATGCACTAGGCCATGCACTACCAGTTACACAGCTAGTCACCAGCCCCTGGGTAAAATGCCTAACGCCATTAGCTGCACACCTGAAACCCACAGGACCCTGCCCAGTAGTAGATGCCCACTAACACTATTGGGGTTGGAGTGCTTAGAGCCTGCCCAACAAGGGACCTACCCTGCCATGATCGCAGCTGGCCAGAGGGCACCCACAACCCACATCCCCCACCAAGGTAAAACCTTCAAGCACCCATCCAACTCCGGATAGGCCACTGCCAGAATGCGGAACATCGGGGGGTCAGGGTATGACGGGCACCCCTTTCTCGTTGGGAGGCCAGCCCCAGCTGGGCCTTCACCATCTTCCTTGCCCAGCGGCACAGGTCCTCCTACCAGGGTCCGCACCTCCTTGGCGATGGCACGCCAAATACCCTTTTCTGATGGGTGCTGACCTGCAGGGAAAAGACAGCAGAAAAAGGATTAGTCATACCATCCGGACTGTCATACTCATGGCCCACCATATCCCTCCCATCCCCTTACGCACATACATTGACCACCATACATGCAGCACTCTGCCCAGGATCCCTCAGCCCCCCCTACATGAGGCTGACACACACAGCACTCCATACATTCATGGCCCACACATCATGCTCACAGTGTACTCACCTGTTTGTCTGGAGGACCATAGAGTAAAGTGTACTGGGGTGAGCCCCATCCACCAGTCCCTCCAACTCCTCTGAAGTGAAGGCAGGGGCCCTTTACCCAGACACTTGAGCCATTGTCACTTCCAGACACAGGTCACAGCAGCACTTGCAGTGTAGGTCCTCTCCTGTTGAAGGTCAGGTAGCAAGTGAGTGAACAGATAGAAAATGGCAGTCACGTCCGCGCGGTGCGTACCGTCACCACTGGCGTACATCGCCATTGGCTCCTGGAACCCATAGGGCCCAATGTTAACCAATGCGAAGTTGTGTAACGGTCATCGACCGCCAACTGCTACAGCACACAACGCCAGAGGAATTACCTCATTTCCACTTGTCTACCCACAGAGGTAAGGCAGTCGCCATTTCAGGGGGGCACAGGGCATGGCACCTAACTGCATCACAGCAGACATTGGCACATCAACTGACTCTCAAATTCACATACTGTTTCTGTAAAGGAAGAGATGCATCATTACTTCAATAGATGGGTGAAGATGTCCCTCTGCTCACTGTTTTTCTCCCTAGACTTCAACCGCTGAGGATGAATATGAGATGGAGACATCCTCCCGTGTACAGACCCCGGGGGACCTGGCGAAATGGAGGACAGACACATTATCCTAACCTACAGGCTTGATTGTGCCACAATCCAAGAACTGTGTGCCCATTTGGAGCCAGACCTGATTTCAGCTATCCGCCAGCCCACAGGTATCCCCCCTCTAGTGCAGGTCCTGTCAGTGCTCCATTTCCTGGCAAGTGGTTCCATCCAAGTGACAATAGGCCATGGCATCAGAGATGTCACAGCCTATGTTCTCAAACGTGTTGACCTGAGTGTTGTCTGCCCTGCTGAAACACATGCTCAGCTACATCGTATTCCCCTAGGTGGAGCATTTGGCCACAGTGAAAGCTGACTTCTATGCCCTAGGACATATCCCCAACATCATAGGTGCCATTGATGGTACACATGTAGCATTTCCCCCCCCCCCCGGGAGGAATGAACAAGTGTTCAAGAATGGAAAAAGCTATCACTCTCTGAATGTGCATATGGTGCGTTTGGTGGACCAGTAGATCTCCCACGTGAATGCCAAGTGTCCTGGCTCTGTGCACGATGCCTTTATCTTGAGGAATAGCAGCATTCCATATGTGATGTCTCAACTCCAGAGGCACCGGGTGTGGCTAATAGGTGAGCCCATGGTCCCCATCCAGATGATGTAGGTATATGGGTGTGGGGTTGTCCCTAAGGGTGAGTGTCTGTCTAACAGGTATCCCTTGAATATTTGCAGGTGACTCTGGTTACCCCAACCACTCATGGCTACTGACCCCAGTGAAGAATGCCAGGACAAGGGCAGAGGAATGTTACAATGAGGCACATGAGCGAACAAGGAGGATCATTGAAAGAACCTTTGGCCTCCTGAAGGCCAGGTTCCGGTGCCTCCATCTGACAGATGGATCCCTATACTACTCACCCAAGAAGGTGTGCCAGATCATCGTTGCATGTTGCACAACCTGGCCTTGAGACGCCAGGTGCTTTTTCTGCAGGAAGATGAGCCTGGAGATGATCTTGTGACAGAAGTTCACTCATACAACAGTACTTCCAGTGACACACAGGTAACACACTGTAACTTCACTTTCCATTGCAGTTTTGTGTTAGACATTGGACATGGCAGCCTGATTTCCCTATGTCTATGGCCACTTACTGTACCCTTTGGCACCTCTATTTTCAGATCTCTGTGGCCCCACTCCGGCTCCTGGTGTGTTTAGTGCTGCCCACTATAGGTCATACCAATGTATATATAACTGTACGTATGATTTGAAACGTTTACAGCTTGTTAAACTTATACATATTTCAAGCATTTGACAGACTTCATACTTGTATTTGTTCCAAGGGTGTTTATTTAAGTGCTAATAAGTAGAGGGGGATGTGCAAGGGGCTGAGGTGATGGTGGAGAAATGTCCAGGATAGAGTCCAGTCTATTTGTATCACAGGTGTATTGCCCAAGGGGGCATAGGAAGGGGAGCCATGGCAGTACAAGGTGGACAAGGTGACAGAGTGGGACACAAGGGTGACATTCAGGAGAGTATTATTTCCTGGCGGCGGTCTTGGCAATGTTCTATGTCTTCTGCCTGGATCGCAGGGACCGTTTGTGGGGTGGTTCTCCTTCTGCAGGGTGTAGGATGCTGGTGGCCTGTTGGTCCTGTGGCGGGGCCTCCTGTCCACTAGCGCCGGCGGAGGTGGAGGGCTGTTCTTTGGTGGGGCTAGTGTCAGGGGCCCATTGGTGTGCCACTGCCTTCCTCATGGTGTTGGCCATGTCAGCCAGCACCCTTGCAATGGTGACCAGGATGGTCTGGATGTGTTTGAGGTCCTCCCTGATCCCCAGGTACTGTCCGTCCCGCAGCCGCTGGGTCTCCTGCAACTTGGCCAGTATCTGGCCCAAGGTCTCCTGGGAACGGTGGTATGCTCCCAGGATTCCTGCAAGTGGCTCGTGGAGAGTGGTTCCCTGGGCCTGTCCTCCCCGTGTCGCACAGCAGTCCTCCCAGCTTCCCTGTTGTCCTGTGCCTCTGTCCCCTGAACCGTGTGCCCACTGCCACTGACCCCAAGTCCCTGATTGTCTTGGGTTTGTGTGGTTGCCTGGGGTCCCTGTAGTGGTGGACACACTGCTGATTTACGTGTCCTGGGGACAGACAGATGGGCCCTCTAGGTGGGTGCTGTGGTGGTGTTTCCTGAGGAGGTAGGCTCTGTGGTGGTATGGGACTGTGGCAGGGTAACTGACTGTCCAACGGTCCCTGATGGGCCAGGTTGGTCATCGTGATCCAGGCGTGCAGAGCTGCTGTCATCACTGTGGGCCTCTTCTGGGGGGGGACTGGATGTTGGTGGTACCTCCTTCCCCGTGAGTGTTATTGTATCTGCATGTACCATCTTGTGCATGGGTGTGTTTCCCTGTATGGTTGTGATTTCCCTGTCAGCTTTGCCTTGTGTGAGTGGTGATTTTGTGGGCTAGGTGATTCTCTCTAATGTGCATGCTTTAGTGATGGGTGTCCATGCAAATCTGTGATGGGTGTCCATGCATTGGTGGCATGCAGGGCTTGGTTTTGTGATTGGTAGGTTGTGATGGTGGGGTATATGTGAGGTGGTGGAGTGATGGGGTGAGGGTAGGGGTAGGAGTTTGTGATGGCATGCAGGTAGGGTGGCGGATATGATAGTAAAGATTTGACTTACCACAGTCCAGTCCTCCTGCTACCCCTGTCAGGCCCTCAGGATGCATGATCGCCAAGACTTGTTCCTCCCATGTTGTTAGTTGTGGGGGAGGTTCACCGCCCTTCCTCTGTAAAGCTACCTGCTGTCTTGCAACCACAGAACGCACCTTCCCCCGTAAGTCATTCCACCTCTTCCTGATGTCATCTCTTGTTCTTGGGTGCTGTCCCACAGCGTTGACCATGTCCACAACTCTCTGCCATATCTCCATCTTCCTTGCAATGGACGTCTGCTGCACCTGTGATCCGAATAGCTGTGGCTCTACCTGGATGATTTCCTCCACCATGACCCTTAGCTCCTCCTCTGAAAACCTGGGGTGTCCTTGGGGTGCCATGGATGTGGTGCAAGTGGTATGTGTGAGGGTGTGTGGGGTGCTGTGTTGGGGTGTGTGCTCTGAGGTGCGTGGATGGTGTATGGGTGATGGTGTTCTGTGGCTCAGATTGAGTGGGTGCTCCTGGCTTGTCTCTCTCTCAGTTGGCAATCTGTTTTTTCGTTGAAAGGATTGTGGGTAATGTGGGTGTGTGTTTTATATTGGACTGGGTGTGTGGTTGTGGTGTGTGTATGTGTGTCAGGTGTTTGTAGTTTGAATTGTCCAATGTGGTGTAGTTTTGTTAGTGTATGTGTATTTTGAGTGTGGCGGTGTGTACCGCCAATGGTTTACTGCGGTTGAAAGACAGCTGCAGTGATTTGTGGGTCCTGATACTGTGTATGTATTTCTGGTGGCGTAACGGTGTGGGTTTTGGTACCACCAGTTTATTACTGACCTTTGGGCTGGCAGACTTGTGTGTGTGTCTGTATAGTGGCGGATTTCTATGTGTGGGTCTTAATACCCGTAGCGGTATACCGCCACGGTCACGGTATGTTGGCGGCCGTCAGCACGGCAGCAGGCGGCATTTACCACCAATGTTGTAATGAGGGCCAGAGTGTCCAGTCTGGGCTAAGCCACTGTTTGTGCCACCCTTTGTGTGATAACATACAAAATGATTCCCAGCCTGCCACTGCAGACTGGAAGGGTAGAGCTTGCACTGCCAGTTCGACTTTGCCATTTAAACCTACGGCAAAGCCACCCTATTCCTTAACATTACATGTAAGTGTCCCCTAAAGAAGGCCTATCGAGTCCTATGGCAGGGAGCAATATTTTGCTAAGTAAGACATATGTTTTATGATATGTCTTAGCAGCAACACTTCTGAATTGTTGTTTTACTGTGGGTAAAGTTGGTAGCTCCATTGACTATTATAGAGTTACCATGTGGCATCCCCACCTGCCTAACTTTGACTGGGTCTACCAAACTGGGTCATATGAGGTATCAAAATAATCATGGCATTGAATGTGACTTGATGCCCAGGTCAAACATAATTTCACTATTAATAGTGAGCAGTTTTTACAAAGTTGCCCCTTTGTGCTCTGCTTGTCCGGCAGCCTCACAAAGGCACACACACTCATACAGGTTTCTAACCATCTGGGGAGACATATGAATGACTCCCAGGCCTGGGAACAAAGGGCAGTGCTGCAGCAGCGGGGTGTCCCATGCTTTGCCCCAATGGCCACTCAGGAGGTTATCAGTGGTAAGCTTCAAAGTTGAAGCCATCTTTGATGGGCCACCTGGCCCAATACCCTTTAGCAGGATGCCTTTTGTTACTGGAGATAGTATTAAGACAGGGCCAGAAAAGGAAAAATCACCCCAAACCAGTTTTACCATGGACTTTTTGCCTTCAGGTAGCCACCTTTCTCCTCACAATCGACGAAGGATCATGCATCTTAAAAGGGGAAAGAATGCCAGATGCCACACATCACAGGAACTTCATCACTAGGTAGGAGGGTCTCAGTAGCCTATTGGCTAGTGACTTTGTGGCCCTCTTAAGGCACTTTCCTGGGATATATTTTGCACTCGTGGCCTGTTGACCATCAGTACTTGGACTTGAAAGGAAGACAAGAAGAAGACCACTTTGCACTGGTTGGAAACGCATATAGAGAGGCTGCTACGCCAGACCAACTGCACCTGCTCCCCCTTGGGATAGCAGAGTGTGGACCCTTTTCTGTGTGCCTGGCTTGGAGGAAAGTTGATTCCCAGCCTCAGTCTAAAGCATAGACTCTAAGGGTCAGTTGACTGGCCTCCCAGAATGGCACTGGGGACATTAAAGCTGGAAGAGCCCAAGTTGCATCTCTAGTAGCCACCGCAGATGCTTTGCTGCTACTGGACGCTGGGCATCCCAAAGGACAATTTGGAGCTAGTCAAAAGGTGCACCCGTGTCTGCTGGACTTGTGTGAGTATTGTTTGTGGCCAGATTCAACACCCAAGACAGACACCAGCTTCCACTAAAGATTAGCACCATGACCTCTGTGTTGCAAAAGTGCAAAGTCTGCATTGGCAGCCCTTAAAAAAATGCATAGAGGACTTCATGGGACCTAGAGAGCTGTGGACAGAGTTGTCTCCACTCACCTGTAGACCGAGGACTCAACCGTACTTCACCCCCATGGACCACATAGCATCACAAGCATCCTTGAGCATCTTTACGCCTGCATCCCTCAGCATCAGGACCACTTCCTTGTCATCTATGGCGGCCATGCTGTAAAGTTTGGATCTTGATTTTAAAAAGCTCTAGTGGCCAGGTAACTGTCCAAAATGTCTATTCTGGCCCTCTGGACCTCTGCCCTGCTGGACTTGGTCACCCAACTCGGACTGGAGTTGTCGAAATAACTGTTTCAATCTTTTTTTAAAATCCAAGCGTTTTGTTGGCCAATGCTTGTTTGCGGTTTGTTAGACCTGTCATATCATGGCGTGGTTTCCCCTGTCTTTTTGGCTTCTGATCTCCTGTTATGATCCTGTACTGACCTTTGTTTTTGCTGGCATTAGGACTCTAGGCACGTTACCACTGCTGACCAGTGCTAAAATTCAAGTGTTTTCTGTCTAAATTGGGTTGGTGGTTGGTTTTCTCCATGATTGGCATATTTACTGGTAAGTCCCTAGCAAAGTGCACTAGAGGTGCCCAGAGCCTGTACATCTAATGGTACTAGTGGGTCTGCAGCACTGATTGTGCCACCCACATGAGTAGCCATGTAAACATGTCTCAGACCTGCCACTGCAGTGTCTGTGTGTCCAATTTTAAGCTGCCAATTTGACCTGGAAAGTGCACATACTTTCAGGCCCAAACATTCCCTTTTACTACATGTAAGTCACCCCTAAGGAAGGCCCAAGGCATGCCCCATGGGCAGGGTGCAGTGAAATTAAATGCTAGACCATGTACTAGTGTGCGTTATATGTCCTGATATTGGAATACTGCTAAATTCATTTTTCACTATTGGAAGGCCTATATCTCCCATAGGGCAACCAAGGGATTGCCTGGAAATATCTTTCAAGTGTAATTCCCCATTGGAAGCAGATAGAGGATGGAGTTTGGGGTCTCTGAACTCACAATTTAAAAATACATCTTTTTGTGAAGTTGTTTTTTAGATTATAAATTTGAAAATGCCCTTTTAGAAAGAGGACATTTTCTTGCTTAACCATTCGGTGCCTCTGCCTGGCTGATGAATACCCAACTAGGTCAGACTGACAGTTGGGCTGTCACGATTCACCCTGGGCTTATCGTCGGTCCTGGAGAAGGATGGTGAGCGGCCCCGGTTCCTGCAAGTCCTGCTCTTACCGAGGTAGGGGCGACCCCTTCCGGTAGTCATGGTGCTGTTGACAATAATAAGCCACCACAGTCCGTGCCCTCCAGAAGGAGTCCCAGAGGAAAAACCCCAAGGGGGAAAAAACCTCCAACAGGAACTCCCTGAAACAGAAAGAGGACACGAGGATTAGAACTCAGGATCCTGGAAATCTGGAAGACTGAAGACAGAACAAGAACGACTGGCGTCCCAAACGAGGACCAGCCGGAGCGTGACCACCACTGCTGAAGTGTGGCAAAGCAATGAGAAGAAGAAATGATTCCCCTTATATACCCCTAGACAGGAAGTGATAAACAGGAAGTAGTAACACCACCATCTTGGCTTGGGAAGGAGCTATAGCTAGAGATAGAAGATATACCCTTGCACAAGAGGAACAAATGCATGCAGGGAAGAAGGGAAGTGCACGGCATGCTGGGAAGGAGGAGGCATGCCTTAAAACCATGCATGAGAAAGAGGAAGGCCCTGAAGGCGTGTGGCAGGTAAGTAAATGCTAGGGGGGAGGGCCCAAACACCCCACAACAATGTCCGCATCGCGCGGAGTGCGCGGCGAGGACCGTGACCCAATTCTGGGCCTCCGTCCTCGCCGCGTCCTTACAACAGCGCGCGGCCGGAGAAAAGGCCCGCCGCGGGTGCCGCGGCGCAACATGGGCAGTTTGTGAATTTACTCTAGACAGTCACCCAAAGGGAGCTGAGGTGTGTCCTGCCTATCCTGATGGGTCTTCCTGGGCTAGAGTGGAGGGAGGAGCTGACCCTTGCACCTGAATGGGGCTGTGCCTGTCCTCACACAATACAGTCTCCAAACCCAGAAGAAAAATTGATGCAGCTCCAGCACTACGGCTGAAATATTGATGCAGCGATGGCAACATCAACGCATTGCCTGCTTCAGCATGGATCCATCATTGCTGTGAATCAGGATTTTCCACCCATTGTACCTGGATGTCAAATCTTCAACATTAGTGCAAGGAATCGAGGCTGCATGGCGGGAAAGTTGATGCATCGCTGTCCTTCGGAGAAAGAATTGATGCATCACCTAACTGGCGGGGAAAAAATCAACACACAGCCCCACCTGTGAGTAAGGAATCAACGCATCACTTACTTTTCTAATGCACCACCTCTCCTGCAGCTTTATTTTTGACACAAATAAGATACTTTGTGCTAAAACTGCACATCCATTGTTTCCTATGAGTTAAGACTCTTTTATCTTTAAAAAAATTATATTTTTTCTTGTATATGGTGGAATTTTGTCATTTTGGTCTTGTTTTCTTCAGATAAATATTAGCTATTTTTCTAAAGTGGTGTGGCGTTTATTTGTAGTGTTTTCACTGTGTTACTATGTGTGTGGATACAAATAGTTTACACATTGCCTCTGAGATAAGCCTGACTGTGTCTGTCAAGCTACCAAGGGGGTGAGCAGGGGTTATCTTAGATGTGTTACTCCCTTACTCTGACTAGAGCGAAGGTCCCTAGTTGGACAGGGTGTAAACTGACTGACAACTAGAGACCCCATTTCTAACATGGTTGATTTTAAAGTTATTTATTGCTTATAAAATCTGTATCTCCAAAACCCTCAGGAGGATTTTAATGATTAAGGTCTCTAAAAAGTCATAAAAATAGGCTCTATTTTTATAATCTGGTGTGTTGTTTCTTTCGTGTCATGTAACATTCTTATTGTGTTGCTTTAGACATTGTTCCTTTGCTAAGCCTTACTGCTCACAGCCACAGCTACCCAGGGTTGAGCTTAAGGTTAAGTAAATGTACTTGACTAGACCTAAGTCGGTATTTGAGAGCATACTGCATGATCAAGCTACCTAGCCATATCACATAATACACCCAAATCATCACATGGTGTATAGTGACATTCGGAACTCTGATTTGGAATAGCGTAAGTATCTAGACATACCTCTTCAGATTATTGCAGATTAAGACAAGGGGAAGTCTAGAAAATTGAAGGTGAGTTCAGGAAAGGGGACCAAAAAGAGTCAGACAGCTCTTCCCTGCCTTGTATTGGATAGAGTGTGCATTCATATGATGCCACCTTAAACATCTCAGAGGGCCATTCCTCATGTGTGGGTAAGTGTTGTGAGCACCAGTGATTCAGGACCCATAATTTGGCTGTTATTACCGCAGTAGACAAGACTCACTGAGTATGCATAATAAGATCAGGGAATTCCACAGTTTTGTGTAAATATAACCAAAGCAAGGGGAGAGGGAAGGGCAGAGAAAGCCCAATGCCTAGGGTGTCTGCTATGTGGGTCAAAAAATGAGAGATAGCTGGACAATCATATTATATGTATAGAGTGTTTTGCAGTTGGGAAGTGAGCAGACCCAGTATTGAGAATGGGGTAAGAGCCTCCCTGTCTCAAGTTTACAAAGGGGTTCAGTACCAGTTCTGGATCATTTTGAAGAGATAACATTTAATTCTAGGCTCCTGCAATCCACTGCTCACTCCTGTAATCAGCTCTCTCCAGTCTCCCTCCGAGTAATGGCTGCCAAGAGATTTTTGCCACACTGTGCAAGAGAGGATAGAAGGGGTCTCGAGTGAAGGAGTCGGAGCAATATGTTGTAAACCCCAGACATGTCTTTCTTGTAGGTTCCATAGGTATCCAAATATTGCCAAATGGGAGAGAGTGAGATGTTCCACAGTTTGGCCTCACAGACAACATGGAGGCAGTGTCACAGTTAGGAGTATCGCCATAGCTGTGAAGTGGGTATATGAAACTCCTCTTGCAGTTCAGCAAAATATTTCAGTTTAGTGTTGTGGACTATATCACCTGAGGCCTTTAACCCAGCCAACATCAAGGTCGACTACCAGAGAGGGTGGCCACCCTCTTGAATGGTGGTATTTCCTCAGGGTAGCCTGTTGGTGAAGGCAGGCAGAACTATCAGTGAGCTTGTGGGCATGGTTCCAAACCTGCATCATTGTTTTTATTAAAGGCTTAATTGTCAGATTAGACGGGGTCTTGTGGTAGTAGAGCATATTCAGACTGGGATCCATGTCAGTCATAGATCACTGTCAGTCATGACCCAGGGGGGTCCTCTATACCTCAGTTCTTACTCCTAATCCTATACATCTCCTGTGTGCTATCATTTTAGTGCAGGCTAGTCAAGGTATTATAGTTCCCCAAACAAAGGACCCAATACCCTTGTCCATAGTCCGCAAAGTATGGGCTCGGACCTGAAGGGGGAGCATACCAAGGACATACCTAAACGAGGGGCTATCACCATTTGTGCAGTCATCCATATCATTCAAGTCTATCATATTTATAGAGCATATCTTACACCTAAACGCATTAATCTCATATTCTAGGGGATTTAGGAAGGATGCCTCACTGAACAGAGACTGGGGAAGACTTCTTTTATATGGTATCAAAATGTATGGACCTTACTTCTCATTCAAAGAAAGTAGTGATCTCATTATCTCTGCCCCAACAGGCAACATAGTCGTATCCCCAGCTACCTGCCTATTGGGCTTGTTTCCTATAATCAAAGCCACTATGATCACCCTGAAATTTCTGACCTAGGCCTGGTCATTGCATGACATCTGCTTACTTTTTTTGGTAATCTCCCATAGGACTCACACTCCAGGGTTGGGGTAAGAAACTGTCCAAATGAGCAGCTTGTGATAGAGTTCTGCTTAATACTGAGGCATAAAATGTGTTGACCACGCACAAGCATGGGACATCATTCTTCAGGATTGCCCCCATTTAGATGACACATAGCAGGTAAACCTGATCTCAGGTGATGTTTCCACTGAGGAAGACTAATTTGATGCACCCTGGGCAGTGCAGAAGTAGGACCTAAGATGCCCAATCCATGGGGATCCTCCACTCTCAAATACCTGATTTGCCTTTACCAGATGCTTTAAGTCCAATATCCCCTCTTCATGGCATCACACCCCCAAGTTAAGTTGTCCATTTCCCTTTATTCCTGATGGCAAATACTTTCCTCCTCACACTTTGCTTCACCTCCTATTTAAGTGTTTGAGTTCTTCTGTACTGTGAGGGATTACCCATAGGAGCATATTCTGTGGCTACTGTTGGACTGATCTGTATTGTGGTGTTGTAGAACTGGTATACTTGTTTGAGTCCGGTGTTCTGTTCATGATTTAGCCAGCTTAGAGCTGTACTGCCATGTCGTTAAAAAAAAATGTTTTCAAAAAAATTGTTTTGTGGGATTTTTGACAGAATGAGAGAGAGGGGTGGGTCCATTGCAGATGGATTGGGTGGGTTTAATACTTAAAAAAATATACACTTTGTTTTGTTCATACATGTGTTTTCAATTGAATATTAATGGAATTATTATTGGTATTATTATGGTTATTATTAGTTGTTTCAGTGGCTGTAATTTTTACTTTAACATCTATACACCAGGGTGCTTTACCTACCTACTGTCATCATAGACACTGTGCCCTGGACCTGGCACATCACAAATAAACTGTCAAGTTGTTTACCATCATTGTCCTTTCTCTTGTCAGCTCTCTAATTGACTGGAGCTCCCCTACCACCAGGCTAACACCAATGGAGGCCTCCAGGCCATCCACCTGCAATCATTGTTAGAAACAGAGGAAACATTACTTTGCCTTTCCCCATCATGATTTGTTGTTATTGAGATCCCCCACTCATCCATCAGTTACTACCAGTAATATTTGGGTAGTGCCCTATTCTCTGACCTAGTCACCACTCACCAGTTCGGTGGAATAGTACTTACAATAAAAAAAGATAGAAAGGAGATGTGCTTATATCATGCATACTAAAAAGACCTGTCCAACCCTGAACTCAACTACTCCTTTCTTACAGTTCTTAACTGAGCAGAAATGTATTGTCTGAGCCGTTTTCTAAGACCGGTTATTGATGTAGTGTTTTTTCCAAAGGGATTAACTGCTGGGGGCTCTAACGGTCCCAAATAGGAAAGACATCTATTTTTCTTTTCACTAATGACTGAGCTGAACTACTCATACACTGACAAACAATCTCTGGAACACACTTCTTAGTCCAAAGAAGACATTTATTGTTTCACTATGCAAGGTACCTAAAAGGAGATTAGCATGTTGAAAGCACACATTTAAACATAGTCAAGACAATAAAATGAAAACATACACCACCGATTCTCCACTGCAATATACACAGCAAATATATGTATCTATATTATAATGCAAAGCAAATAATTAATAAAAATGCATCACCGTAGGGCCTGTCAGGTGCTTCATCTTTCTCATGCCAGCAAGCCAATGACCCTGTTCAACTGAGAGAAAGTGAGATTTCCACCCTCACGGAAATCTATATCAGGCATCTGACATCTGAATCCTGATTGAGGGCTCTGAATCTCTCACTGTCGCACTGGGTCTGTTTTATATCTTAAAAACCAAAGGAGCTTTCTGGAAAAACACCTCCAGTTGCGCAAGAAGTATTCAAACATGCTGGCTAGTTTAGATATACTTTGAAAAGAAAACGTTGGGGTTTGGCCACAATCCAAAGATGTAAAGTCAAAGCAAGGCCGTTCTCGGCCGCCTGAGTACATCCTTATCAACCAAACTCCATTGTGAGAAAAAGCATGAAAACAGACAGACAACGTGGAAAATCGCTGGCAGCCTTTAACATGGCAGTGTCTAATGCTATGATAAAGTCAATAGGCAGAATGAATCTAAGGCTAAACTGAGTCTGTTACTGGTGAACACTAATGTGATGGGGGCAGCGAAGCCAAGTGCAAAGTGGTGCAACATGAAGTCAGTGGTCAAAACACACATTTCACTACATTCCGCCCTTTTAATCAATGACTTTGTGCAAACTACAGATTGAAAATCAACTTCTCTGTTATTTTTTTTTCTCTTTAAAAAAAACCATTACAAGCAATTCAGGTATGCATTGTACACAGCAACATAATGAAATGATAAAAGCAATAACTATAAAGCAATGGAAGTGGATTAATGTATCCATCTTATAAACAGTTAAAGCAGACACACCTACAATAAAAATACTGAAGCTTATATATTCTGATTGGGATAATAACTGATTGAATGGTGTCTCTAGGGTAGCAAGTTGGTATAGAATTGGATGGAAACATCCTGAGTTCTAATCATATAAAGGTACACGGTCCACCTGTAATGTTTGTGAAATATGTGTTCCCATATGAGAATAGTCAGCCAACTGGCAACTTTGCTTAATAAGACTAGCAGCAGTCATCAGATGATAACAAGCCTTGTATTAGTTTGAGGAAAAATTTAATCAAACAGGTTGACAGAACATCTACTCTACATTGTTCCCATGCAGAACTTTGATCTGTGAAGCACAATTAGCGCTAAATGGATCCATAGGTTTTGTACTTTAAAAGCAGCAGGAGCGTTCCACAATGGTTGATCAATCAGGTTTAAGTTGGGGTGCTGTCCCTCCCCCGACCCCACACGCAAACGCCCTAAGGGAGACCACACAGCACACTCATGGTCAGTGGCAACTCATAGTATGATCTGTAAAAAAAACAAGTATGATTTTACTTGGAAATAACATTGTCATCTGAAATGTGCTCCCATATTTCCTTTCCTTGTTTTCTAATCAGCAGATGTTATTGGGGCCCTTGGCTATAATTTCTGCAGGTTCTGGAGGGCCATTTGGGGATTTATCCCACACTTTAGCATTGGGGTTTTTATCAGCTGAACCACAACTTCTCTTTCCTTGCACTGTCAGAAGGGCTGGGGCAGTCCACTTTCTCACCAATCCTCCATACACTGAACTTATGACAAGTTGGGCAATTCTGTCTCCAATCTGTATGAATAAATCAGCTTCTCCACTATTTAACAGAATAGCTTTGATTTCTATCTGTCCTGGTAACTTTTCTCTCCCCAATTGACCTTTGACTGTTTGTAGGACAGATCTCTGTTGTGTGTGCTGACAATTAGGACATTGCAAAATCACAGTTGTTATCAAATCTAGGGGAATGTGCATCCCTCTAATCTCTGCCCACCTACAAGTGGCTTTTTCTCCCAGGTGTCCACATTTCTGGTGCGCCCACTTAGCTATCTCCACCAAGTCAGGATTCTGGGTTGCCACTTCTGCCTCTGAAATTTTGGCTTTGTCATCTGCAAGGCAATTTAACCAGCGTTCTAGTGAGTCAATGAGACAATGAGCATTTATATGGTACATAGTGACTTTACTATATTCTAACATTTCCCAAATTTCCTGCCACAACTCTTTGCCCCACACCTCCTTTGTGAGAATGAACCAGTTATATGCATGCCATGTGGGAAGCCAAATGGCAAGCCAATTGGCAGTGTACCAAGAATCAGGGTAAATATAACAAGTCCCAAACAGCTCTTGCTTTAGAGCCTGATACACAGCGTACAACTCAGCATATTGGCTACTTTTTCCTTCTCCTGTGATGGTCAACAACTTTTTAGTAACTGGAATGTATGACACTGCTTTCCAATGTCTTTTGGTACCCACGTATTTGGATGAACAATTAGTGAACCAAACATGCTTCCTATCCTCAGGGGACAAGGATTCAAATGGCACACCCCATCTCACTGGTGACTTTTTTCCTGTGGTACCTCCTGCACCCTCTCCTCATCCTGTACAGGGGCTTGTGACACCTGTTCATGTAAGGCTGCAGTGCCTGCAGGTCCTACTTGAGCCCTGTCTTGTATGTACCATTTCCAGCATATGATACTAGCCTCCTGTGCATGTCCTATACGGTAAGATTTAGGTGAACTCATCACCCACTACATGATTGGTATTTCAGGCCTCAGAATTACATTATGACCTAGTGTTATTTGCTCAGTATCCACTACAGCCCAATTACAGGCCAAAAGCTGTTTTTCAAAAGGAATTTAAAGCTCCCCAAAGTCAGGTAGTTTTCTAGTCCAAAACCCCAGGGGCGCCCTCGTCCTCCCTTGTTCTTGCATATTGTCCCTGAACAGTTACATGTAACTCAATGTCTCCCTCTTGCACTGGCCACAAGTCTAAAGTCTGTTGAATTATTTAATTTGCCAAGTCAAAAGCATACTGCTGCTCTTTACCCCATTCAAACTCATGTTTTTTTCTGGTTACTTTGTACCAAAGGGTTAAGATTTTACTCAGATGAGGGTCATGCTGTTTCCGAAAATCATACAATCCCATGAAACTCTGTGTCTCTTGCTTAGTGTGAGGAGTAGCAAACTCCAAAATCTTTTGTTTTACCTGTAACAACATCTGTCTATATTCTGGATTCAACTGAATTCCTAGAAACTCCACATTTTGCGATAGTCCCTGTGTCTTGTCTGAATTAATTGTACACATAGTACTCTGCAAATGTTTTGTGAATATATCATTAATATCCTCAACTTCTTGCTGGGTGTAATCTTTTAAAGAATGCATTTTAACTCCTGCCAAAAGCTGTGGGCTACTCTGTATTTTTCGTCCAAATATTGGTTGCGCATGAACTACGTTCTGCTCAGGCAGCTTACACTGGCCCCCAACTTTTTTAACCATCTCATTACTGTAATGTTAAAAGTCAGATTCCCCTGTAACAGCTTGGTAGATTTCAGCTTTATCTTGTAATCATTTAGGGCCAGATATAGCAAGCCGTTTGCATGTCGCAAACTGCGAAAAACGCAGTTTGCGCCATGCAAACGGCCTCCTGCGATGCTCATTCCCAAATTGCGAGTCGATAGCGACTCGCAATTTGGGAATGCGACTCACAAATAGCAAGGGGTGTTCCCTTCCTATTTGCGACTCGCATCGCAATTCAGACTTGCTTTGTGACTGCGAATGCGGTCGTAAAGCAACTCGCAGTTACCACCAGTGTCCCACTGGTGGTAACTCATTTGCAAAAGGGAAGGTGTCCCCATGGGACCCCTTCCCCTTTGTGAATGTCGACAAAAATATTTTTTCAGAGCAGGCAGTGGTCCTATGGACCACGTCTACTCTGAAAAAACGGAACCAAATGGTGTCGGTATTTTTTTCATTTTGCAACTCGTTTTCCTTTAAGGAAAACGGGCTGCAAAATGAAAAAAAAACTGCTTTATTTAAAAAGCAGTCACAGACATGGAGGTCTGCTGACTTCAGCAGGCCACCATCCCTGTGAGTGCAGGGACTCGCTATGGGGTCGCAAAAAGCGACCCGCCTCATTAATATTAATGAGGTGGGTCTTTGCGACCCCATAGCGAGTCGCAGAAGGTGTCTGAGACACCATTCTGCATATGCTTTTGCGAGTTTGAAATTGCGAGCCGCACCGACTCGCAATTTCAGACTCGTAAAAGCATATCTTGCTACATTTGGCCCTTCGTTTGGTCAAGTTGTTCTCTCAGTTCCTTATTTTCATATTCTAACTATTTGCATCTCTCATCCATTTTTCTGTAAGCAGACAAAAGTATCCAAACCCTCCTGTCAAGAACAAAAACGATATCATTCTGTTAAAAAAGCACCTTTTCTAAACACGTACAAACATTCAACAATTTTGTTTAATCGAAGCACCCATCACAAAATTTAGAATGTCCTGATAAACAAGAAAACACATTTGCCAAGACATCATAAGGCAGTTTAACTTCACATGCATTTTCAAACATGGTTTGCGGTGCTTCCTTTAAATATCTGACTAAAAACATATTTACACTTTTAAATCATGCACTCTCAACCTCCAATCTCTATTTTAGACTGTCCGATCTAAGCCAAAATGTTTTGCTTTTCACTAATGACCGAGCTGAACTACTCATACACTGACAAAAAATCTTTGGAATGGACTCCTTAGTCCAAAGAAGACATTTAGGCCCATATTTATACTTTTTGAAGCAAACCAGCGCCGGCGCTTGTTTGCGTCAAAAAATGTACCTACGGCTAACACCTTTCCAACGCGCCAGGCGGGCGCCTTATTTATGGATTGACGTTAGCCGGTGCTGTGGGCTGGTCAGAGTAAAAAAAAAAGATTCTAACCAGGCAGCGCCGGCGTAGGGAAAATGGGGGTTGTGCTTTAGAAAATGGTGCAAGCCAGGTTAGAGTAAATAAGCATGGCTCTTACCGGACTTGTGCCATTTTTTGACGCACAACCCCATTGAAATGACTCCTGTCTTGGCAAAGACAGGAGTCATGCCCCATTGCCCAATGTCCATGCCCAGGGGATTTCTGTCCCCTGGGCATGGCCTTTGGGCACAGTGGCATGTAGGGGGGTCCAATTTAGGCCCCCCATGCCACTTTAAAAAATAAAAAAATTATACTTACCTCTACTTACCTGGGATGGGTCCCCCCATCCGTGGGTGTCCTCCAGGGGTGGGCGAGAGTGACAGGGGGTGTCCCTGGGGGCAGGGAATGGCACCTGTGGTCTCTGACCATGGAAGTGAGCCCACAGGCCCCTTAACACCTGCCCTCACCCAGGCGTTACAAAACGGCACACATCAGGCTGTGCGCCATTTTTTAAGTCCCGCCCCCTCCTCTGCATCCAAATGACGCAGGAGCATAAATAAGGCGCACAGGCCTTAAAGTCATTTTTTTGGACAGGAACGCACACAGAGAAATTTTGACGTTCGCGGGGTCGGGCGTCAAAATATAAATATGGTGTTAGGTTTGCGCCGAATTTGCGTCAAAATTTTTTACGCAAATTCGACACAAACAGAGTATAAAAATGCCCCTCATTATTTCACTATGCAAGGTTTCTAAAAGGAGTTTAGCATGTTGAAAGCACACGTTTAAAAATAGTCACAACAATGAAATTAAAACATACACGACTAATTCTCCACTGCAAATCACACAGTAAATATACAAATCTTTATTATAATGCAAAGCAAATAATTAATAAAAATGCATCACCGTAGGGCCTGTCAGGTGCTTCATCTTTCTCATGCCAGCAAGCCGATGACCCCATTCGACTGAGAGAACGAGAGATCTCCGCCCTCACAGGAAATCTATATCAGGCATCCGACATCTGAATCCTGATTGAGGCCTCTGAATCTCTCACTGTCGCACTGGGTCTGTTTTATATCTTAAAAAACCAAAGGAGCTTTCTGGAAAAATCACTCCTGTGGGTGCAAGAAGTATTCAAACATGCTGGCTAGTTTGGGTATGCTTTGTAAATAACATGTTGGGGTTTGGCCACAATCCCAAGATGTCAAGTCAAAGCAAGGCCGTTCCCTGCCGTCTGAGTACATCCTTATCAACCAAAGCCCTTGGTGAGAAAAAGCATGAAAACAGACAGACAACGTGGAAAATCACTGGTAGCCTTTAACATGGCAGTGTCTAATGCTACGATAAAGTCAATATGCAGAATGAATCTAAGGCTAAACTGAGTCTGTAACTGGTGAACACTAATGTGATGGTGGGCAGCCAAGCCAAGTGCAAAGTGGTGCGACACGAAGTCAGTGGTCAAAACACACATTTCACTACAACATCACAGGTCAAATAAGGTTCTTCTCATTCAGAATGGAGCAGGTGAACCAATAAAGAAGGATTCTCATTCTATAACAAGAAACTAAAAACAAAGTGAGTGAAAAAATCAAGACAAAAACCATAACAGACAAACACAATATAAAGGAGGGAGTTATTTACTAAATCAAGTGTAATGAACAATGAAGATACAGCAGTAGGTTTTCATTTGAAGAATCATTAGGAAGATTAATTCAGTGTGTGTGATATAGCTTGCAGAGAAAAAATGCACACTACCTATTCTTGGCATACCATTATTATAAATTATTCTCTGCACTACAATGTTTCTTTTGGCTCAGATAAGAGGGCTAGTGCAGGTAAATTTGAAAAATAGTAACCTCCCCTTTGACAGTTTGACTTTGCTTGCACCACATCTGCCCCACCAAGTGTGAGATCTGTTGATGGTGGAAATAGATTATACAACAATAGATCTCACAACCTGGAGGAAGAGGGATACGAATATCCATGATTAGATGGGTAAGGTGGGAAAACTTTAAACCGACAAGCATAGTATTCAGCAGGCCCATAAGCACAGCACATCTGGTATAGAAGGAAGATGACAGTTAAGGTAACTCTGTATTTAACAGCCAACAGATAGTTATTTAGACTAAAGGCCAACATGGGAATGAAAAATGCTGTTAAAAAATATTTATAATATGTAAAAGAAAATGATAATGTACACAAATGATACAACTGCATTCTTCTGGCATTGTCCGTCTTGAAAGCAGAGGTCAACTGCACAGCAGGTGAATGATACATGCTGTTAAAAATATTTATAATATGTTGTTTTAAAAAAATGATATTGTGTTCAATTGGTACAACTGCATTCTTCTACCATTGTCTTTCTTGGAAACAGGAGTGAACTGCAAAGCAGGAGAACCATGGATGATCTACAGATCTGTACAATGAGAAAAGAAAATAACTATATTAGAGAGTGAAGATAAATAAGGTGTGTGGGGATTCAAATTATGCAGCATAAGCTAGCAAACAATAAACAAAGGGAAAATCTAGTAGCACTTATCCCAGAAAACTAACTGTAAGTAACTGAATGATTGATCACACAAACAATAAAAAAGTTTAGCTGTGCTCATTGTTAAACCTGGCAGCTCTTGGCATGGTTTCCCTGTACCTTTTACTTCTGACCTCCTGTTTTTGGACCTCGTGCTGCAATTAGTTTTGGCTGGTTTTTAAACTTTGGGCACTTTAACACTGCCAACCAGTGCTAAAGTGCAAGTGCTCTCTGTCTAAATTGTATTGGTGATTGATTATCCATGATTGGCATATTTGATTTACTAGTAAGTCTCTAGTAAAGTGCACTAGAGGTGCCTAGAGCCTGTGAATCAAATGTTACTAGTGGGCCTGCAGCACTGATTGCGCCACCCACATGAATAGCCCTGTAAACATGTCTCAGACCTGATACTGTAGTGTCTATGTGTGCAGTTCTAAACTGCCAATTTGACCTGGCAAGTGCACCAACTTGCCAAGCCCAAACCTTACCTTTTAAAACATTTAAGGCACCCGTAAGATAGACCCTAGGTAGCCCCATGGGCAGGGTGAAATGTGTTTAAAAGGTAGGAAATGTCCTGATAGTTAAATACAGCCAAATGTGCTTTTCATTACTGCAAGGCCTATCTCTCTCATAGGTTAACATGGGGACTGCCTTTAAATATCTTTTAAGTGCTGTTTCCCATTGGGAGCAGATAGAGGTATGAAGTTTGGGATCTGTGAACTCGCAATTTAAAAATACATTTTTTGGTAGAGTTGGTTTTTAGATTGTCTGTTTAAAAATGCCACCTTTAGAAAGTAAGCATTTTCTTGTTTCACCATTCTGTGCCCCTGCCTGCTTGTGTATTCTCACGCCTGGGTCAGACTGACAGTTGGGCTGTTGTGAATTCCCTCTAGGCAGTGACACAAACGGAGTTGGGGTGTAGCCTGCATACCCTGATGAGTCTCCTGGGCTACAGTGGGGAGGAAGGAGCTGACACTTACACCGGAATGGGCTGTGCTTGTCCTCACACAATGAAGTCTCCATCCCCCTGGTGTGTATCTAGGGCCAGGCCTGGGCAAGGCAGGATCTTGTGAACAACATAGACTTTCCTTTGAAGTTTGCCTACTTCAAAGGCAGAACAGGGTAAAGGCAGTGGACCCAAAACCCCAGACTTTTAGATTACTTCTGGATCAAGAGAAACCTCTGCCAAGGAGAAGAGCTTGATGCTTGAGGAGGGCCTGCCACTCTGCCTGTTGCTTAGCTGGGCTGGGCTGCTGCTTCTGCCGGAAAGCACTGGACTTTGCTTTTGTAATCCTGCTTGTGAAGTTTCTCCAAGGGCTTGGACGGAGCTTGCCCCCTGTCTGAGGTCTCAGGGACATCAAAGACTTCATCTGCCAGTGCCTGGGCTCTTCTGCTGGAAGTACTTTCTTGGTAAGTGGTGCTAAATCCAGTCCCTAGGCCCTTAGAAGTGGAAGCTGGTAACCTGCGGGGGAAAATCCATGCACAGCTATGTGTGTGTCAAAAAAATCAACCCACGGCCGGTCTCACAGCTGAAATTCAACACAGCGCCTGCCTTGCAGCTTGAGAAATGACGCAGCACCTGTCTCATGCACAGCGCGTCGGAAATTTCCATGCACAGATCCTGGGCATCAAAGTCTTCAACATCCCTACTCGGACCCAAAGCTGCAGACCTGGAATCAACGCACGGCCTCCCTTGCGAGAAAAGAATCCACGATTTTTTTGATTCCTCACCTCAAAGCGCGGAGCAATTAACATCTCCCTCCACTTCCTCAGTTCAGCGGATGAGGAACCTCAGAACTCGTCCTCCAAATTGCTCTTTTGAAGATGAAAGAAAATTTGAATTTGTGTGGCCTTGCGACAAGATGCTGGTACGTTAATCACCACTGTCCGGAACTAGAGTGAGCACAAGCTGCTGGTGCCCCAACGTACTGTGGGCGCGAGCTGCTGGAGTACTATGTGGAGGGAGCACAGGGCCCACCTTGAGCCCCTCATGACCCAGATGGGCAGCGCCCGAGGGTTTTGATGGGGCCCGGGTGTGCTGGACAGTGTTAGAGTTTGGAGCCCCGTCTGAGACGGACCACAAGCCTAGCCTGTCACGCATCTATGTTAGAGGAGAGAAGAGAGCCCAGTCTGGAGCCACACCAGAAGTGAAGCGGAGCTGCGCGTGATGCAATAACAGCAGTAGTAGCGGTAGAAGCCACTAGAAAAGCTGGGAAGCTGTGAGCAGCAGAGGCGAACTGTGAGTTAGGGGGGTCGTGAGCCAGGGCCGAGGGTTGAGCTGCGTGTGAGTGGCTCCACGAGCTGCCCCTCGAGCTGCCCTCTAAGCATAAGCTGCACAAGCAGTAATAATAACTTATATCGGAACTGCCCGCAATTGAAGGAGACATAGTGGAGGTTGGTCCTCTGGCTTTTATCACGGCACGACCCCAGTGTGCCTCCAGTGTGGTAGTGTAGATGGTCCTGTGGGGGAGGGGTGGTAACCCCAAGGCCGCAGAGTGGAGCCAGAGTGGAGCTGAGCCAAGTGGAGCTGCATTTTCCCCCGTCCTGTACCTGTGGAGGAGAAACATCGGGAGACCCAACTAAGGCCTATATTGATATCTGTATTATACGCCAACCTTGCCCCTCACAAACAATTTGATTGGGATCCACTTGAGTGGTACAAATCATGACTTGTTGCTGTTATAGAGAGCAAAACAGCGCCTCAAATATCTGGAATTGAAGAAGGAAAGTTGCTCTGGCAAGGTGGTCTGTAGGGTCCCTTTTGCCCGAGGGGAGATAGTGGTGTGCTGCGGAATGTGGCCACTCCAGGTTGTGGTGCGGCTTGCAGCCTCATCTCCCCTTGCTCTGCTATTTGCCATAAATCAATTTAATTGTTACTAATAAGTCACCGGCCTAAACCTATTGGTCATTATTCTGGAAAAATGACTGTGAAAATATTGAGATCTGGCCTTTTGCTCCAGGGAAGAGCTTGTGCAAAAACAAAATCTAATCCTCTTCAGTATAAGGACTCCTCATCCTCACTGAAGAAAAGAAAAAGTCAGATTGTTATTCTTTGGGAAAAGAAGAAACCTGAGCAGGACATTCTGATTGATATCTAATATGAGCTCTAATGGGGGCTCAACTGAATCTGTGCAAAGAGAAGGTATGGAGAGGTCTGGGGGAACAGGCCATAGATGAATTTAAAGTATTTGGAGATCACCTTACAGAAGGATGCCTCAGAGACCTATGATGCTGCTTTCAGCCCCCCTACTCCTGGACTGTCCTCCCCCCCCCATCTCCTAACTTGCCTCCTTCTCTGTTGGTTGCGGTGGCGATGATCCCCTCCCGATAAACTTACAGAGAGGGGTTGTCGCAGCAAATAGGGCACATGTTCGAGATGATGACTTTACCTTACCAGGCCTTGATTTAGAGTCATGTAAGGAATATGGTTATCAAGATAAAGGGAAGTCCTTGCAGTCCATGGGGCCCCTTCCTCCCCCTTCAGTAATACCCCATCAAATCATCCTTCATTGATTTCTAACTTTTCTGTCACCCCAGACCTAGAAGTAAGCCAAATACAATTTTACCAACCCACTGACCAAGAAGTAAAAGTGTTGAATTCTTTACAGTGTTTTGAAAGACTTTTATCTTCAATTTTACATTTATTTGAAAAATGTGTTGGAAGGTCCGACTGTATATTTACAATAGTGTTACAGCAACACTGAAAGAACTGGCCAACAAAAAGAATGTTAAATCTTCAGGTCCTGGGAACCTATTGGATTGGAAGGGCACTTGCTGTTGGATAGAAAGATTCACCATAAAGAAGTCGGTTACCAAAAAGATTTTGGCTCCCAGGCAGGGAAACCACATTGTAAGAAGCACACTAAAGACATCTTCTGTCCAGATGGTCCAGTTGACCCTATTCGTTTTATCTTCATTAACTCTTCAAATGTATTGAATTTGGGTGAAAATCCACAGACAGATGAGCAGGCCATTGAGCAGGTCCTGTTTCTGATTTTTAAATCCTGTCCCAAACAGGTGCTAAGTGCTGACGATCCAAAGCAAGTAAAACCTAGGAAGAGGGAGATCCTGTGCAAAGGAAAGTAAAAAACCTTGTTGTAGATTTTTGAAGAAAGGTCGAAGGAGGTGATACTTTGGAGAAGTTACTGAGAATTTACAAAGCGCCGAGGGTCCTTTGCAAATTCCCTCTTTAGTCCAGGCTGTAAGTGACTCTTATAAAAATCCCCACAAAGGCATCAGCTGAGAGAACCACAGCAGTAAAGGAAGATGACTATATGCCACAAGCGTCTTATATCCATTGTCTCTAAATCTGGTGGCTGTGCCATTTTTAGATCCTGGAAGAAAGAGAAGTCAATTGGTGTTAGAAGAGACAAAGGCTGTAGAGTGCAATGTGGACTCCTGCAGGTTGGACCTTATCCTCCTTTTTGATGGAGATTTAATTTTAAATAGTGCCTCACTACTTAAATGTTTTTCTGAAATTGAGAACCTGAGATTAATTGAAGGTAATTATATTAAGTTGGTCTCCTTATTGCAGGCAGGGCCTGGTTTTACCTCTAGGGTAACCTTTCACTCTAAATTCATGGCAAATATGATATTAACAAATTCTGAATGTTTGCAATGTAGGAGGATTGATGTTATTCCTACCAAGGAAGACGGGGGGGAAGCAAATCCTTGGCTTGGCCCCTTATAAGATTGATGTAATGGGCAAAGGGCACTTACCCCCCAGGCTCCTTCCATTAGTAAAGGGTCCCCCTTAGATTATAAGGGGTTGGAAGACCACCTATGTAAGCATGGTAGACAGGTATCCTTAGGGATCCTCTCAGTTCTTTTACTCAAGTAGCATGTGAAGATGAATTGTCTAGATGGGACTGCTTACTGGGTGCTCTATCCAGCGCTTCTCGGAATGGCCACTTGCAATGTCCTTACAATTAGCAATGAGCTAAAAGTAATCTCTTGGAATATAGCTGAAGTAAGGAACAGTCAGGAGAATCTGCAATTTTTGGCAACATCGAAAGCAGATGTACTATGCCGTCAGGAGATATGGTATGTAGGGGGTCCCATCTTTGAAGCTTTTTTTATCCTTGAGTGTGAAGCAAAGCCCTCAAGATGAGGACATGCAAAGGGAGAGGTGGCCTGTCTGCTGTCTAACAGGCTCAAGTAGAGGTATGAGTGTTATAAGGACCCAAGTAATTTGTTTTTGACAGTAACTTTGTTTAATTCAGGAAATAAACAAGGGACTCTTGTTGATGAGCACTTACATTCCCCCAGAGACCATTCACGATGAGCTCTTACATAAGGTTTTCTCTTATATTGTAAAGCTGTTGAAAAGGATCAGCCACCACAAAAAATTCTGGTAGGGGACTTAAATTGTGAAATATCTAACTCGGCCTGAGATAAGTTGTGTAATACTGAGAAAGAGGAAGCCTTGCCGATCCCTCCAGCTATCTTCCCCCCAAATATAAGAACAAATAAGAGAGGGTAGGTACTGTTGACCCAGTTGGAAAGGACCGATTTTATTATAGTTAATGGGAGGTTACCCTCCGATTCCCCTGCTGTATTTTCTGGTAGAACTCCTGGGGGGTTGTCCATTTTGGACTATGTGGTGGTAAGCTGTATTTCATTCTGTCTTTCAGGAGATCTAAAGGTTGCTGATCCTCTGCTTAGTGACCACAGCCTGCTAGCTTTTTCCTTACACCTTAATATTCACCATACTAGTTCCTGGAAACTGGATAGAGATGCTTTAAGCCTTAATAGGAAGATAGGGTGGACATATTGGGATTAGAGGTTAAGCATGGGGTTAAAAGTTAAATTAGAATCCACCCTCGGTAATTTAGGTAATTGGGTAGGAATTGAAATTGAATGTTTTAATAATTTCATGCAGCAGATAGTAAATGAAGTTAACCAAAAAAACTCAATGAACCGTCCTAAGGTGACCTTTATCCCTTTTTTGTTATTAAATAGGGAAATAAATGCACTCGTTCGGGACCAATACTTGGTTTTTGATCCTGATAGGAAAGTGAAGATGCAGTTATTAAAGAGAAGAAGGGCTCGTGTAAAAGCTTACCTGAGGAGAGGAGAATGGGATAGGCTCTAGATTAAATTAAGGAAGGGAGCAGTCAAAGGCAAGTCCAGGACTTTCTGGACACTATTTGGGAATGCTCTGTGGTATAAGAGCCAGATCTCTCCCATTATCTATAGAGAAATTTAAATGGATTACCCTTATTAAGGTCCTTTATGCAGTAAATGAGGGAGAGAATAATCAACCTTTAGTAAAAAAAGACTTGCTCTTCTACGGTCCCCCGTTTGCAGAAGAGATTTCCTCTGTCATCCAAGGAATGCACCCCTCGGCATCAATGGGGCCTGATAAGATCCCTATCTTTGTATTAAAACAAAATACACTACTTTGGAGTAAAATGCTCTACCGGTTTTCAAAAAATGTTATGAAACTATAAAGATTCCCCCATCCTGGATGGGTAGTATTATAGTCCCTCTTTTCAAGAAGGGCAACAGTAACTTGCCCAACAATTACCACCAGATTACTCTTCTTGATGCAGTGGGTAAAGACTTGGCTAAATGTGTATTGGCTCAAAAAATGAATGGGTGGAAGAAAATAAAACCCTCCCCATGGAGCAAATATGTCTTAGGAATAAACATGGAACCTTTGATAATATAACCGCCCTTCAAGTATTAACAGAAAAATATGTGGTAGTAAGGGGTGGGGTCTTATGTACAACCTTCATAGATTTTCCACTGCCTTTGATAAAGTAGATTGTTCTTTGCTGTGGAATAAGCTGTTAAAATTGGGTATGCCAGGCCCCCTCCTCAATTTAGTGATAGCTCTTCATTTGGATACCTGGTGTAGGGTGCTCATGGGTGGGTATAGGGGCTTCTCACAAGTTATTCCTACCTTAAATGGGTTAAAACCCGTGGTCTTCCAGACTACTTGTCTCAAAGCATGGGTATTGCCCCATTGCTTGGAGGAAAGGCTATTGTTTGTTTGCTTTATGCGGATGACATAGGCATTTTTTATCCTACCCTAAAATGTTAAATTGTCACCTGCAGGCTTTACAGCAATTTTTAGACACACTCTTTATAAAGATTAATGCAACTAAAAGTAAAATAATGTTCTTCCGTGTGAGGAAGAAGATGAATTATGACAATTATGTAAGAACCTTGGGTGCCCAAAAGCTAGAAATTGTTAAATCATATGTTTTCCTGGGGAAGACAGTATGTGGGAATCTAAGTGAAAAAGCTCATATAGGAAATTATATGTCCAAAGCCCTCTCTCAGGCCAAAGGCTTAGGTACATTCTATAAAGCCACAGGGAGAAGGCACTTTTTGCACCTGTTAGAGGTCTATAGAGCTAAAATGCCTCCCCCTTTGCTGTATGATTTAGAACTGATTGATATCTCTAATTTGATAGAAGGTTGTGTTCTTATAAGGTTAATTTCAGTAAATCCAGCATCCTCCATAGCAGCTTTATGGCTAATTTGGTTTGAGAAGTGCCTTTGTGCAGGGTCTTGCAGGGGTAGGGCGCTGGGTTGAACACATTGCAAATTGTGATGATGGCTCATTAAGATCCACTATATGCTTCCCCAAATTAAAACATTTTGGCCCTCATTACAACCATGGCGGTTGGTATTAAAGTGGCGGTAATAACGCCAACAGGTTGGCGGTAAAAAAAATGGGATCATGACCACGGCGGAAAACTGCCAGCACAGACAGCCACTTTAACACTCCGACCGCCATGGCGGTAGCAACAAACACCGCGGCGGTCACTGCCAACAGACAGGCGGAAGACAATGTACCGCCCACCCTATTACAACCCGCCAATCCGTCAGCTTTTCCGAGGCGGTACTAATGCCATCAAAAGCACAGCGGAAACAGTCTTTGGAAGGGAAACCACTCACCTTCCGACCATCAATGAAGAACCAGGATGCCATGGAGCCCGAGCTGCAGGTCCTGCCGATGCTGGTCTACCTCCTCATACACAAGGAATATCAAAGGAGGCGGCGGCGATGATCACGGTGAGTACTGCACCTAGCACACGGGGGGGAGGAAAAAGAGAGTGACACACACACGCAACACACAACACCCCCACCCCCACACCCATCCACAACACCATACACACAAACACATGCCTCAACATTACATTTACACCCCGTTACCCCCTGGAAGAACGCAAGGACAAAAGGAATTGAGTTGAATCAGTGATATATTAGAAATAGGCAGGTATACTTAACAAATAGAAAAACAGTATATACAAATATTTACAATATGTACAGAAGGCCGTACACTGTCCTTTGCAAATGTCCGTGGCCCACTGGGCAAACAATCATGGGCCAAACCCACACTTGACTCCTGCCTCAATATGGAGAAAACACTGCAGGGGCATCAGGTCGAAAAAACACAGGCACCTCAGGGGGACGGGGAAGGGGGGGGCTCCTCAGCCGGAAGATGGTACTACGCCACTGCTCCTGAAGGGGGCTCCATGCCCATAGCGATGTCCTGGGGAGTGCAAAGCCACAGTCTCTCTAGTGGGTGGTTTGCACACTGCTTGGTCTTGGCGAGTGCAAAGCCACAGTCTCTCAAGGGGGTGGATTGCCCACTGCTTGGTCCTGGGGAGTCCAAAGCCACAGTCTCTCAAGTGGTTGGCTCCTCCACTGGTTCTGGAGGGTGCTTTGTGCCCAGTCTGCTTCATCCTGCCAAGGATAGGGGAAGTGGATGCCTTTCTCCACTGGTTCTGGAGGGGACTTTGTGCCTAGTCTGCTTCATCATGCCAAGGATAGGGTGAGTGGATGCCTTTCTCCACTGGTTCAGGAGGGGGCTTTGTGCCCAGTGATGCAGCACTTGGGATGTGGCAGTTCACATTCCCTCACCTGGGTGTCTGAGGCATGAGATTTGCAGGGAACAGGTAGCATGATGCTCCACGGAGGCAGGGCAAAACTCCATCCTGTGGCGACTAAGGCTGCAAACTGGTGGTAGTGCCGGTGCTGGTGGGGGTGTTTCCAGTAGTGGTGGGAGGCTCCAGGCCGTTACCTGCAGCCTCGGACAGCTGCCCACTGGGGATGCTGCTGCTGACAGTTGTTGTGGCAGCGGCGGGGCAGGTGGAGGTGTTTGCGGCAGTGCTTGTGGCAGTGCTTGCCGTGGTACAGGTGGTGGGGCTGGTGGTTCTGATGGTGCGCAGCAGGCCCTCACCTGGAGCCTCTGAGGCCTGAAGTGCTTTGCCTTGGCTTTTCTGCCCCTTCCTCACCTTGTCAGATACTGCTGGGACCTTGGCACTGGCAGCTGGAGTTTTGGAGGGGGCCTTGCTGGGTGGGTTGTGCTCCTTGGCTGTGCTGCATGCTGGCCCCTTCTTCACCTTGGCAGGTGGCGGAATGGGTTGGTCCTTTGCAGGGGTCGGTGGCACACTGCCTGGCCCGACGGGTGCTCCCTTTGATCCTCTGGGAGTTGCAGGTACCACAGCGGACGCCGACTTGGTGGCTGAGGTGCTGGCCTGGGATATGGACACCCTGGTCCGAGGGGAAAGACGGGGGGGAGGGGTAGGGAAGAGGTCAATGTTTGCCAAGAAACATTTTTTAGACGCACTGGGACGGGAAGATGGAGAGGGTTTGGGAGTGGAGGAAGAGGGAGTGGCTGTAGGAGGTGTCTGTCTGCTGAGTTTGGGTGAAGGTGCATGGGCTGGATGCTGTTGTGAGGTGGATGCCTGTTGGGTGGGTGTGTGCTTGCATTTGTGTACTTTGGAAGGAGGGGTCACAGACACATTGGGAGAGGACAGAGGGGATGTGTGCATGGTTGTGGGGGTGGTGACTGCTCGCGAGGGCTGTGTTGTGATGGGCGTGCTTGTGATGGATGTAGTGGATGAATATGTAGTGCATGCAGGTGTGAGTGGTTGACGCTACTGGGAGGGAGGTGGACAATGAGGAGGAGGGGGACACAGTGGAGGCAGTGGATGCTGGTGTGTTTGCATGGGCATGGTGCTTGTGTGAGTGCCGGTGAGATGAAGTGTGGTGCTTATGTTTGCCTGAGCCACTTTTATGTGGTGATTTGGGGGGAGGCTAGATATAGGGACAATGGCTGCCATCAGTGCTGAGGCAAGAGCCTGAAATGCTCTCTGTTGGGCCGCCATGCCAGAGTGAATGCCCTCCACGTATGCATTTGTTTGTTGCAAATGCCTCTTGACACCCTGGATGGCATTCAGAATGGTTGACTGCCCAACAGTGAGGGATCTCAGGAGGTCAATAGCCTCCTCAATAGCCTCCTCACTGAGGGCAGCAGGGCTGACTGGGGCAGGGCCTGAGGTGCCTGGGGCAAAGGAGATGCCCACCCACCTGGGTGAGCGGGCACGGGAAACACACTGAGGGGCTGTTGGGAGGGCGGTGCTGGTAGGGGGATGGCGGCTGTACCTGTTGTTGTGTTGGGCACAGAGGTGTCCGCCACCACTAGGGAGTTTCCATCAGAGGAGGAGTCACAGTCTGTGGTGTCCACTCCTGTCCCTGTTGTGGTGCTCCCCTAGCCCTCCGTCCCACTGGTGCCTTCACCCTCTGTGGATTCTGCCTCCAGGCCCATGTGGGATGTAGCTCCCCCTGTCGCCGGTGCCTCTGCTCCTCCCCCAGATGATGCTTATGCACACAAGGGCAGGGTGACAAAACAAGAAGGGGGGGCAGAGGATACACTTGGTCAATGCCAGCAACAACACCACAGTTGGCGTACACTACACACAGGGATCAGCCCTATGCACTAGGCTGTGCCCAACCATTTACTGAGACAGTCACCAGCTCATGGGGTACAATGCCTAACACCAGCCTTTTCACACCAGAAACCCACAGGACCCTGCCTAGTAATAGATGGCCACTTACACCATTGGGGTAGAAGCGCTCCAAAGCCTGCTCAACAAGGGACCTACCCTGTCATGATCGCCCTGGCCCAGGGGCACCCACAGCCCACATCCCCCACACAGGTACCTCCTAACGTGTGCAAAGTCAGCTTTCAGAATCTGTACTCACCCCCTTGTGGCTGCTATGATGCCCTCAAGTGCCCATCCAACTCCGGATAGGCCACCACCAGGATGCGGAACATCAGAGGGGTCATGGTGTGACGGGAACCCCTTCCACGGTGGGAGGTCAGCCCCAGCTGGGCCTCTGCCATCTTCTTTGACCCGATGGTACGCCAAATACCCTTTTTCTGGTGGGTGCTGACCTGGAGGGAAAAGACAGCAGAAAAGGAAATTACTCACCCGTCTGGACCGTCATACTCATTGCCCACCAGTTCCCACCCATTCCCTGACGCACATACACTGACCACCTTACAAGCTGCACTCTGGCCAGGACGCCTCAGCACCCCCCAACAAGTGGCTTACATCCACAGCACTCCATACATTCATGGCCCACACATCATGCTCACAGTGTACTCACCTGTTTGTCTAGAGTAATGTGTACTGGGGTAGGAGCCCATCCACCAGTTTCTGCAACTCCTCTGCAGTGAAGGCAGGGACCCTTTCCCCAGACACATGAGCCATTGTCCCTTCCAGACACAGGTCACAGTAGCACTTGCAGTGTAGGTCCTCTCCTGTTGAAGGTCAGGTAGCAAGTGAGTGAATAGTTAGAAAATGGTGGTTACATCCGCGGCTGTGCATACCGTCACCGCCGGCTTACATCGCCATTGGCTCCTGGAACCCATAGGGCCCAATAATAACCAATGTGAAGCCTACTGTGATGGCGCACAACGCCAGCGCAATTACCTCATTACCACTTGTCTCTCCTCACAGGTCAGACAGCTGCCATTTCAGGGGGGCACAGGGCCTGGCACCTAACACAGAAGACATTGGCACATCAACTGACTCTCGAGTTCACATACTGGTTCTGTAAAGTAAATTATTCAACATTAGTGCAATAGATGTGGAAATATGACCCTCTGCTCACCGTTCTCTTCGATAGGCTTCAACCGCTGAGGCAGAAAATAAGATGGCGGTATCCTCCGGTGTACAGACTCCTTGCGGACCTTGCGACAATGGAGGACAGACACATTATCATCACATACAGATTTGATCGTGCCACAATCCAAGAACTGTGTGCCCAATTGGAGCCAGACCTGATGTCAGCTCTCCGCCAGACCACAGGAATCCCCCCTCTAGTGCAGGTCCTGTCAGTGCTCCATTTCCTGGCAATTGGTTCCTTCCAAACAACAGTGGCCATGGCATCAGCGATGTCTTAGCCAATGTTCTCCAACGTGTTGACCAGAGTGTTGTCTGCCCTGCTGAAACACATGTGCAGCTACATCGTGTTACCCCAGGTGGAGGATTTGGCCACAATGAAGGCTGACTTTTATGCCCTGGGACATATCCCCAAAATCATTGGTGCCATTGATGGTACACATGTAGCATTTGTCCCCCCCCAGGAGAAATTAACAGGTTTACAGGAACAGAAAAAGCTATCACTCGATGAATGTGCAGATGGTGCGTTTGGCGGACCAGTACATCTCCCATGTGAATGCCAAATATCCTGGCTCTGTGCCTGACGCCTTTTATATTGAGGAATAACAGCATTCCATATGTGATGGGCTAACTCCAAAGGCACCGGGTGTGGCTAATAGGCGAGCCAAAGGTCCCCACCCAGTATATGTTGATGTCTGGGTATGGGATCTCCCTAATGGTTAGTGTGTGTCTAACAGTTGCCACCCTATATTTACAGGTGACTCTGGTTACCCCAACCTCTCATGGCTACTGACCCCAGTGAGGAAAGCCAGGACAAGGGCATAGGAATGTTACAATGAGGCGCATGGACGTACAAGGAGGATTATAGAAAGAGCCTTTGGCCTCCTGAATGCCAGGTTCCCGTGCCTCCATCTGACAGGTGGCTCCCTGTACTACTCACCCAAGAAGGTGTGCCAGATCATCGTTGCATGCTGCATGTTGCACAACCTGGCCTTGAGACGCCAGGTGCCTTTTCTGCAGGAGGATGTGCCTGGAGATGGTCTTGTCGCAGCGGTGGAGCCTGTGGACAATGAGGAAGAGGAGGCGGAGGAAGAAGATGTTGACAACAGAACAACTGCCCACCAAAGGTCATCCTGTAGTATATTTCACTGCCTCCAGATTGGTGTTTGTTTCAAGGGTGTATATTTAGGTGCTAATAAGTATAGGGGTATGTGCAAGGGGCTGGGGTGATGGTGGAGGAAAGTCCTGGGTAGAGTCCAGTCTCTTGGTATTTCAGGTCCATTGTCCAAGGGGGCATAGGAAGGGGAGCAATGGCAGTTCAAGGTGCACAGGGTAACAGAGTGGGACAGAAGGGTGTCAATCAGGATAGTCCTATTTCCTGGTGGTGTATATTTTTGTTAGGTCATCCCTGATCCCCAGGTACTGTCCATCCTGCAGCCGCTGGGTCTCCTGCAACTTGGCCAGTATCTGGCCGCCTATCGCACAGCAGTCCTCCCAGCTTCCCTGTTGTCCTGTGCCTCTGTCCCCTGAACCGTGTGCTCACTGACACTGACCCCAGGTCCCTGATCATCCTGGGTTTGTGGGGTTGCCTGGGGTCCCTGCAGTGGTGGACACACTGCTGATTGACGTCTCCTGGGGACAGTGGCATGGGCCTGCTGGGTGGGTGCTATGCTGGTATTTCCCGAGGAGACAGGGTCTGTGGTGGGTTGGGACTGTGGCAGGGGAACCGACTATCCAGAGGCCCATGATGGGCCATGTTGGTCATCCTGATCCAGGTGTGCAGAGCTGCTGTCGTCACTGTGGGCCTCTTCAGAGGGGGGACTGGATGTAGCTGACACCTCCTCTCCAGTGACGTTGAGAAGGGATCCTGTTGGGATGCAAATGCATTGTTAATGTATCTGCGTGGGCCATATTGTGCATGGGTGTGTTTCCATCTATGATTGTGATTTCCCTGTCAGCTTGCCCTTGTGTGAGTGGTGATTTTGTGGGCTGGGTGAGTCTCTCTACTGGGCATGCTGGGGTGATTGGTGTCCATGCAGGTCTGTGATGGGGGTCCATGCATTGATGTGGCATGCAGGGCTTGGTATTGGGATGGGTGGGTTGTGATGGTGGGGTATATGTGAGGTGTTGGAGTGATGGGGGTAAGGGGAGGTGGAGGAGTTTGTTATGGCATGCAGGTAGGGTGGGGATGAAGTAGTTCAGATTTGACTTACCGGAGTCCAGTCCTCCTGCTACTCCTGAGAAGCCATCAGGATGCATGATCCCGAAAACTTGTTCCTCCCATGTTGTTAGTTGTATGGGAGGAGGTGGGGGTCCGCCGCCAGTCCTCTGTACAGCAATCTGGTGTCTTGCTGCCACGGAACGCACCTTCCCCCATAGGTCGTTCCACCTCTTCCTGATGTCATCCCTGGTTCTTGGGTGCTGTCCCATGGCGTTGACCCTGCCCATGATTCTCCACCATAGATCCATCTTCCTTGCAATTGACGCCTGCTGCACCTGTGATCCGAATAGCTGTGGCTCTACCCAGGTGATTTCCTCCACCATGATCCTTAGCACCTCCTTAGAAAACCTGGGGTGTCTTTGGGGTGCCATGGATGTGGTGCGAGTGATATGTGTGAGGATGTGTGGGGTGATGTGTTGCATTGTATGCTGCGATGTGCGTGAATGGTGTATGGGTGATGGTGTTCTGTGCCTCTGATTGAGTGGGTGCTCCTTGCTTGTCTCTCTGTGCTTGCTATCTTTTTTTTCACTGTAAGGGGTTGTGGGTGATGTGGGTGTGTGTTTTATATTGGATTGGGTGTGTGGGTGTGGTGTGTGTATGTGTGTCAGGTGTGTGTAGTTTGAATTGTCCAATGCGGTGTAGTTTTGTAAGTGTGTGTGTATTTTGAACGCAGCGGTAGGTACCACCAATGGTTTACCACGATTGAAAGACCGCCGCAGTGATTCATGGGTCGTGATACTGTGGGCGTATTCCTGTTGGCATAACCATGTGGGTTTTGCTATCGCCAGTTTATCACTGACCTTTGGTCTGGCGGACTTGTGTGGGTGTCTGTATAGTGGCGGATTTCTATGTGTGGGTCATAATACCCGTGGCGGATTACCGCCGCGGTCACGGTATGTTGGCGGCCGTCAGCACGGCGGTAGCCGGCATTTATTACCAGGGTTGTAATGAGGGCCTTTTTTGTTTTGGAATTTTTAACTTTTCTAAATGTTTCTTAAAGTTATACTAATATTATTTGTGCTCATTCTGGATCTATCTTCGATTTTATCTTATTAGAAAAGCTTTATGATGTTTTTATCCTAGGTATGACAGTCACTCTTTTATCTCGTATGTGCAATATATCTTATATAACTGTGAAACTGATCTTTTTGTGATGGTTAAGATGAATGTGACTACTTTGTAATTATATGTTCTGATATTTTTATGTGGACCTCTTGGTAGTTCCTCATTGTAAATAAAATAAATTGAAAAAAAGTGATGGAAAATGGGTTATTGGTAAGGGCAGTTAAGTACCTATACTTAGCAATAGGCCACTAACCTCCACTTAGGTCCACTTAGGTCTCAGTAAATTAAACCTAGCTCAACCTTTGGTAGCTTGGCAATGAGAGACAAGGCTTAACTTAGGAGACAACGCATAAAGCATTCAAATATCACAATGCAGTAATTAAATAAAACACACAATAAACATTTTAAAAATCCCAAACCAATTAATAACAATAGGAAATTGACTCAAGGGTAGGTCGCTCCCCCTGCCGCTGCAGCTCCACCAGCCCAGGCTCCTGAGACCTCCTAGCAAGCCCAGCGAACTCACAGGAAGTACCCCCCCCCACCGCCCAGCCCCTCGCCCTGCCCCGCGCTACTCACCTTCTCTCCTTTCTCTTTTCTTCTTCTCTGTTCTTCCTCTGTGCTCTTCTTCTGTAGTCTTCATCTGTACTCTTCTTTCTCTCCTGCTCCCCGTCTTCTGTCTTCATCTCTCTCTCTCTTTGCACCGCGACCTGCGTGTGCTTTCTTCTTCTCTGTCCCTCTTCTTGGCTCTTCCCTCTGCTGCTTGTCGCTCCTCTTCTTCTTTACCTTCTTCTGTATTCTTCTGTCTTCTGCGCTCCTCTTCTTCTTTACCTTCTTCTGTGTTCCTCTGTCTCCTGCGCTCCTCTCCTTCTTTACCTTCTTCTGTATTCTTCTGTCTTCTGCGCTCCTCTTCTTCTTTACCTTCTTCTGTGTTCTTCTGTCTTCTGTTCTTCGGCTCCTCTTCTTCTTTACCTTCTTCGGTGCTCTTCTGTCTTCTGATCTTCGGCTCCTCTTCTGCTCCTCTTCTTCTTTTTCCTGCTTCTTGCTTCTTCCCGCGCCTGTCCTCCTGCTCCTGTCTCGTCCCTCTCCCTCACTCGCCTCCCCCTCTGTAACACCCCTATCTACCTATCTACCTATCTCTCTATCTTACCACTTCACTCGCCACCTCCTCTGTAACCCCCCCTATCTTCCTATCCTTTCACTCTACCTCTCACCCTCACTCTCCTCCATCGCTGCAACCCCCTATCTTCTATCTCTCGCCCTCACCCACCTCCACCTCTACAAACCCCCCTCCCCTATCTTCCTAACCTTCCTCCTAACTTTCTTCCTAAACTCTTCCTAAACTCACCCCCCTCCCCATCTCTTCTCCCCTCTACCTGTCCCCCCTCCCTCCGCTTTCCCGCCGCCACCTCCTGCACGCCCCCACCCCCCCAGCTCTCATTCGTCACCCCACTCCCGTCCCCCGCCCCCAGCTGACCCCTCCCCCCCTCCTCCCTCTTATGGCGGCCGCTGCGCAAAAGCGCAGCGGGCGCGCCGTCTGCGCCCGTCCGTGCCTGGCCCGCGCCCAGCACCACGACCCCTGGTCCTCAGCACTCCCAAACCCCGCTGCACCGCTACGACTCCATCACCCTCCATGCCCTCAACTCTGGGTGCTCCAGCACCTGCTTCCAAGCTAACCCGAAACGTACCCATGGACCCTTCGCATGTCACACCTGCAAACTTACCTTCCACCACGAAACTACCACGACCACCAGCCCACGCGCCATCAACCACCTCAAATGCATCCTGGTCAACGCTCGATCCGTCCACAAGCACGCCGTTTAACTCTGGGACCTCCTGGACTCCACAGCACCAGACGTCGCCTTCATCACTGAGACCTGGATGAATGCCTCTTCGGCCCCCAACATCGCCATAGCCATCCCCGAAGGCTACAAGATTTCCAGGAAAGACCGCATCAACCAAGTAGGAGGAGGAATCGCCATCGTCTTCAAAGACTCCATCAGCGTCACCACCTCCACCGAAGACACCCCCCTCGCCGCCGAGCACCTGCACTTCCAGATCCGCACTGACCCCAGGACCACCCTCAGAGGATCCCTCATCTACCGCCCCCCCCGGACTGCGCGCCCTATTCAGTGACTCCATCACCGACTTCATCTCCCCGCACGCCCTCACCTCGCCAGACTCAACTTCCATCTAGAACAGAACAACGACCCCAACACCACCGCCCTGCTCGACAACCTCGCCAACCTTGGCTTCAAGCAACTGGTGAACACCCCCACCCACATCGCCGGAGACACGCTTGACCCCATCTTCTCCGCCAGCAAACACGTTTCCTTCAGCCACGCCTTCGCTCTACACTGGACCGACCACAGTTGTGTCCACTTCACCTTCCGACGCGAGACCCGCCACCTCCGCACTCAACCCATCCCTCGTCGACAGTGGAACAAAATCCCCGAAGAACAGCTTTTCTCCACGCTCATCGACAACCAACCTACCTTCAACGGCGACCCCAACGACGCAGCCCTCAGCCTCACGAACTGGATCACCAACTGCGCAGACACCCTCGCTCCCCTCAGACACCTTCCAAGACAGGCCAACACCAAAAAACCTCTCTGGTTCTCTGACACCCTTAAAGAATCAAAGAAAACCTGTCGCGCCCTCGAGAAAGCCTGGCGTAAGGACCACACCGCAGACAACATGACCGCCCTCAAGAACGCTACCCGCGAACACCACCACCTGATCCGCGCAGCCAAAAGGAATTTCTTCACAGACAGACTGGACAAAAACAGCCACAACAGCAGAGAACTCTTCAGCATCGTAAAAGAGTTCTCCAACCCCAACGCCAACGCCATCACGCCCTCACAAGACCTGTGCAACTCCCTCGCCACCTTCTTCCATCGTAAGATTACCGACCTACACGACAGCTTCGGACACCAGACCCAGCCGACCAACACTGAACCCACACCCCCAGCCATCACCCTCAACGCCTGGACCCACATCAACACAGAAGAAACCAAAACCACCATGAACTCAATCCACTCCGGTGCCCCCTCGGACCCTTGCCCACACTTCATCTTCAATAAAGCCGACGACATCATCGCCCCGCACCTCCAGACCATCATCAACTCCTCGTTTTCGTCTGCTACCTTCCCCGAAAGCTGGAAACACGCTGAAGTCAACGCCCTACTGAAGAAACCTACGGCTGACCCAAGCGACCTGAAGAACTTCCGCCCCATCTCGCTCCTCCCCTTCCCTGCCAAAGTCATAGAGAAGACCGTCAACAAGCAGCTTACCAACTTCCTTGAAGACAACAACCTTCTCGACCCCTCTCAATCCGGATTCCGAACCAACCACAGCACTAAAACCGCCCTCATCTCAGTCACAGACGACATCAGAACCCTGATGGACAACGGTGAAACAGTCGCCTTCATCCTCCTCGACCTCTCGGCTGCCTTCGACACCGTCTGTCACCGCACCCTAATAACCCACCTCCGCTCCACTGGGATCCAAGGTCAGGCCCTGGACTGGATCGCCTCCTTCCTCTCCAACCGCTCTCAAAGAGTCTACCTCCCACCTTTTTGCTCAGACCCCACCAAGATCATCTGCGCCGTCCCACAAGGCTCGTCGCTCAGCCCGACACTCTTCAATGTCTACATGAGCCCCCTTGCCGACATCGTACGCAAGCACAGCATCATCATCACCTCCTACGCCGACGACACTCAACTTATACTCTCCCTCACCAAGGACCCCACCAGCGCAAAGACCAACCTGCAAGATGGTATGAAGGACGTCGCAGATTGGATGAGACTCAGCCGTCTGAAACTGAACTCAGACAAAACGGAAGTCCTCATCCTCGGTAACACCCCAACCGCCTGGTACGACTCCTGGTGGCCCACGGCCCTTGGCACTGCACCGACCCCCTCAGACCACGCTCGCAACCTCGGCTTCATCTTGGACCCACTTCTCACCATGACCAAACAAGTCAACGCCGTGTCCTCCTCCTGCTTCCTCACCCTCCGCATGCTCCGGAAGATCTTCCGCTGGATCCCCGCCTACACCAGAAAGACCGTGACCCACGCCCTCGTCACTAGCCGCCTGGACTACGGCAACACCCTTTACGCTGGGACCACCGCAAAAGTCCAGAAACGTCTGCAACAAATTCAAAACGCCTCCGCCTGCCTCATCCTCGACATACCCCGCAGCAGCCACATCTCCGCCCACCTGAGACACCTGCATTGGCTTCCCGTCAGCAAAAGGATCACCTTCCGACTCCTCACACACGCACACAAAGCCCTCCACAACAAGGGACCAGAACACCTCAACCGCCGCCTCAGCTTCTACGCCCCCACCCGTCTTCTCCGCTCCACCAGCCTCGCTCTCGCCGCCGTCCCTCGCATCCGCCGCTCCACAGCAGGTGGGAGGTCCTTCTCCTACCTGGCGGCCAAGACTTGGAACACCCTCCCCACCATCCTCAGGACCACCCAGGACCACTCCGTATTCCGGAACCTCCTCAAGACCTGGCTCTTCGAGCAGCAGTAACCCCTTCCCCCTAGTGCCTTGAGACCCGCACGGGTGAGTAGCACGCTTTATAAATGTTAATGATTTGATTTGAATAATTTTAGCTTTAAAGTGACACCAAAATGAATAAAATCAGATAAAGGGAACCGGGGATATGAATTTTTAAAGAATTAATGCTTTTTAGCGCTTTGAAATAAATAGCTCCAATCTGGTCGCGCCTCAACCAGGGCAATGTCAAAGTTTGAGGCTGACCGCGATGGAGCCCTGCTTGGCTACAGCTCGCGGGAGGCCTCGGTCAAAAGTTTACCTTCGGACTCAGTCGTTTTTCTAGAGATTTTCTTCAGCTGGACCAAGTCGCTAGTCCAATCTGACCTCCTGGAACTCTTCCTCGATTACGTTTCGGGTAGCCCTCGGTGGAGATTTTTACCTTTCGGATTTAGTAATTTTTTCAAGATGAAAATCCTTCCACCGGGGCAAACCTGAACCTTGATCCAAGGTTTCTGGAGCCCTCTTCGGATACACTGCCTGGGAGGTCCCGGTCAACTTCCACCTTTCGGACTTTGTCACTTTTTCAGAACTTTTCTTCACCGGGATGAACCTGCAAGTTAGGCCGGGTCGCAGTTGAGGCAAGCCAGCTAGAGTTGGCCCAAAGGGTCGGTCCCTTTATGGAGCTCTTTTCCAAAAGTTCTCCAAACTTCTGGATATTCTTCCAGATGTTCCTTTCAGGTTCTTGTGAGATCCACAGCTCACCCCAAGGTTCCAGAAGCTCTCAGATGCTCCTTGAGGGTGCGGACTACAACTCCCAGAATACCCTGGCGAAAATCCTATTTGGCTACTGGACAGTTGTCAGCTGGTTGGTTTCTTCAGGACTTGGTGCAGGGGACTCTGGTTAGCAAGTTTTCACCTGTAGCAAACAGAGCCCCTTCTTGAACCAGTTGAAGTCAGGTAAAGTCCTTTTTGTGGTGAAGCCCAAGTGTGCAGCTGGTGCAGTCCTCCAGAGTGCAGTGTCCAGGTGCAGCCAGGGGTCCAACAGGGCAGTCTGTAGTTCTTCCTTGTAGGGATCTGAGGTGTGGGTGCAGGTCTGCCAGTTTTATCCTTGCTTCTGGGTGAAAAACAGGAGGGTCCTGGTTCCTCAATCAGGTGCAGGGTCCTTCACCCTGTGATGACCACTTCCTGGGAAGTGTGGCAAAAATCAATCCCTGGGAGCAACATTCCTCAAAAATCCATCATGGCTTAAAATGATTTTTGGAGGGTGCATCTGGCTGAGCCCACCCACTGGTGTGGCTAAAAATCCTAAACACACCCCTCTCCTGCCCTCTCCTAATCTAATCAAGGAGGCACCTAATTGTCTGTGTTTGCAGGATGTGAGGGAGGTGCTGGCTTGCTCCAAATGTCCTTCTCTGCCTTTGAAGACCAGTTTGGCAGCCCTTCCCCCTTCCTGCCTCTCCATCTGCTGAGGGAAGATCTCCTCCCCCAGGCACATCTCTTTGTGTGGAGCCAGGCCACTTCACACCTTATCAATGCAGCCTAGCCAGGCTGCCAGAGGCTGGCCAATCAGAGCAAAGCAGCAAAAACACTGCAGGGCTAAAGTTGGCAACTTTTCAGGTGAAGTTTAAAACTTTTTACTTGAACAAGTTATATTAAATCCAACAACTGGAAGTTGTGGGATTTATTATAACAATTAATTTGATACCAAATTTGAGGTATCTTTTACTTAAGGGGACTTTTACAATTAAAATAAACTCTCCACATTCTAGCCTATGGAGGCCATTCACTACAATGAGGGAAAAACTAATTTGCCTGTTTTACCTCACCAGGGCTTATAGAACTATTTGTATAAGGTCCCTGCTTATAGTTACATGGCACCCAGCCCTAGGGGCATGTAGAGCACAGCTTAGGGGTGACTTGTATGTAAAAATAAGGTAGTTTAAGACTTTGGAACTACTTTTAATTTCAAAGTCGAATGTGCATGTAACTTTAATTTAAAAGCATCCAGGAATGCAGGCCTGCCTTTAAAATTACACAGGGCACCCCAGCAGTGCACCTACGGGGGCACCACCTATGCTGGGGTCCCTAAACCTACATGCCCTGACATATACTAGGGACTTATAGGTAGGTTAATTTTGCCAATTATAATAAGCCTAATTTGCATATCCACTTTACACAGAGCACTGGTCCTGGACTGGTAAGCAGTACCCAGGGCACAGCCAAGAGTAAGTAAACACCAGAATCTGTCCAAAAAGTTTGGGAGTGACCTAGGCAAACAGGAGGACTTTCCTACAAAAAGAATCAATGCACGGCCTCCGGCGTGAGTAAAGAATCAACACACGGCCTAACTTGGGAGTAAGGAATTGACGCATCGCTTGCTTTTATGATGCACCGTCACCTTTGCGGCTTTATTTTTGACGCATACCAAGTGGTTTGTGCTCAAATAATGCATCCATTGATTTCTATGGATTAAGACTTTTTTATTTTAAAAATTCATATCTTTGCTTGTGTATGTTGGATTTTTGTCGTTTTGATCTTGTTTAATTTAGATAGATTATTGGCTATTTTTCTAAACTGGTGTGGAGTCCTTTTTGTGGTGTTTTCACTGTGTTACTGTGTGTGTTTTGTATGAATACTCTGCACAGTGCCTCTGAGATAAGCCTGACTGCTTGTGTCAAGCTACCAAGGGGTTAAGCAGGGGTTATCTGAACTGTGTATCTCCCTTACCCTGACTAGAGTGAGGGCCCCTGCTTGGACAGAATGCAAACTGACTGCCAACCAGAGACCCCATTTCTAACACTTATCATCATCATGTCCAACACAACCGAATAGGGTTGCTTATTCAGCTGCTAATCTGCATTATTATAAATAACTCACCTCTTTCCATTTCCAGTCCAGAGGGGTAGAAAACTCTGAGTCCTCTTGTCTGTAGGGGTGTGCAAACTTAGCTTTCATGTAACTATATGAAATTTTGGCAAAATTAAGCAATAGTACAAGTAATTACATGAAATGCCGAGTGCTACATTTTAGTGCAAAATGCATCCTGTTGTCAATTTTTGACACAGTAATGCATTTCACTCTAAAAAAGTGCTTAAAAACAAAAGCACCACAAACAACAACCACTCTTGTTCTGTTGTTCCCTTGCATTCCCAGCACACTTTTATCACAAATGGCATGTTTGCAGTAACCTTTTACCACAAATCTACAAACTTATGTACTGTGGCACAATGGCCAAATCTCATGAATTTCGTGTAACATGAAGTTCCCCATATTACTTTCATTATGCTGGCATTATTTTCATTGGACTGAGGCCTACTTGTTTCATTTGTTATTGTCAAGACTTTGACATTGTATTTGTTCCAACAAGAGACAGACCTCTTAAAGAAACCAAAAGTATTTTAGTCTTAGGTCTTAATTACGAGTGCGTCAGTCTTAAGACTGCTGTACTCGCTGTGGCAGTCGGACTGCCGCAGTCTTGGTGGTAGGACTGCCAGATTACAATCCCGGTGGTCAGACTGCCAGGAGACCACTGTCACTGCCAGGATCATGGGTCCCGACGGGTTAGCAGTGGTGCAAGTGGTCAACTACAGCGTTGCCAATGTCAGCACCACTGTGCTTATCACAACTTGCCATTCCACCACGTGGCTGGTGGAAAAGCAGGAACGGGGCCAAAGGGGTGCCCCAGCACTGGCCTTGACCATGTTGTGGGCAGTTCAGGGGCCCACCTGTCAGCACACTCAGAATGTGCACTGTCTGCTATGGCAGACAATGTGCATTCTGGGTGTGCTGCTGGCACAGACAGTGAGACAGCATTGGCTTTGGCTCTCCCCAAAGCCAAAGCTGTCACACTGTCTGCACCGGCAGACGCAGCGGGGAACTCATAATAGGGCAGTGGGGAGGCTGCCAGTTTGTCGGCCGACTCCCCACTGTCTAATTGGCAGTTCGGCGGTCGTACCGCTAAAATCATAATGAGGCCCTTAGCCTAGTGTAGGTAATCTAAGAAATTACAAAAGACAGTAGGTGCTGTCATGCAAATTACCAATATTCTAATCAAGTATCTCTCCCAGCTTTTATCCTAAATCAAATGATCATCCAAGCACGAAATACCAAGTTTATGTAAGCTATTCCTATCACATGAAATAACATTTGGTATTCATTAATGCAAGTTATCTGTTTCAAGTGTGGTTTCTGTCTATTCACCTTTTTCCCATAAAAGCAACATTCATAAGCTATGCATTTCAGTTCTTTGCGTCTTCCCTTACAGCTAAGCATTGGAATGCTAGGTTAGGTATGGAAGGCAAACATCATCAATTGGAGGCATAAATACCATTGATTACACAGTGCAAAGTCTAAGCTTGACTATAAGGTTGATTTGGTTTTCTTTCTTTGTCATTGTTCAACATTCAGTGACAAGGCAAATGGCTGTGTCCTCCTTGATTGTTTATCTTTGCAACACATACTGGCCCATTTAAGTTAATTTACATTAGCTGCACACCAAATCTAAAAAGAAGACTTTTCCTGCTTTTTTCTTTTGTTTTATTGTTTCTTTTTTAATCTGGAAAGTAAAGTTCACCATCAAATTTAGGGAGGTTGTCAGGAGGAGCAACACTTGTGATGTCTATGAAATTTTCTTAATTCATGATTAGGTCTTCTGGAGCCTTAGGGCCATATTTACAAGCCAGTTGCGCCCCTTAGTGCCACTGTAGTGTCATTTTTTGACTACGGCGGCGATAAACAGGCCCTCACCCTGCGCCAAAGTGGCTTAATGCTAGCACATTTCTACCACATTATACCCGCAGGGAGGCCCCAAAAAATGGCACAGTGAAAATTACAAGATTTCACTGCACATTTCTAGTGTCATTTTAATGCCTTGCCAGAGCAGGCGTTAAAGTGACAGTAGGCTGTTTCCTATGAGCCTCCCTGAGCTTTGCTGGACTAGCATCAAAATCTTTGACGTTAGTCCAGCAATGCGCAACAACTGCATCAAATATTTTGATGCTATTAATCTAACGTGCACTATGGTGCGCTGTAATGTAAATAAGGTGTTGTCGCAGTGATGCAAGGAAACTGCTGCATCGGAGCCGATGCGCCAGTTCCTTGTAAATATGCCCCTTACAATGTTTGGTTAGTGTAACAAAGTGGGTTCAGCTCATTTGAGGCCACAGGATTTAACATTTTTCAAGAACTCAGTTTTGGACCTCTACTGTGAGTGAATCTCAGCACCTAAGCATCACTCACAGTAAAATGAGTCTGCCTTTTCAGATTAGGTCCTGCTGCACAGCTAAGGTAAGAGGTTTTGGGCTGGGTACATGCAAACATATGAGCACACACGTGTGACCTGAGCATTTGCAACTAAAAATCTAGTTCAGCTGGGTATCTGTGCACAGGTCACAGAAGAGACCCTTCAGGTATGAAAACGTGGGTGGGCGCTCATAGTGTAGGTCTGTAGTGCTCAATGAAAAGACAGTGTATGTAGTGCTCAATGAAAAGACTGTGTCCTCATTTTTTTCTGCAGTTTTATATGGCATAAACATAGTCCAATGGCATTGGCATGCTTTATGTGAGCACCAGACTACATTAGATAAACTCTGATTTTCTGTTTCAGGCTGTTGAAGATTATGGCCCTCATTACAACCCTGGCGGTTGGTGAGAAAGCGGCGGTAATACCGCCAACAGGCCGGCGATAAATACTGCCAAATTATGACCATGGCGGAAACCACTCAGACAAACTGCCACTTTAAAACACAGACCAACCAGGGCGGAATCAACAGGCACCACGGTGGTAACCGCCTACAGCCAGGCAGAAGATAATGTTCAGCCCACTGTATTATGACACACCAATCCACCGTACCAACGACATCAAAAGCCTGGCAGAAACACTGCACAGAAGGGAAACAACTCACCTGTGGAGACTCTGTGAAGAACCACACTGCCATGGAGCCCGAGCTGCATGTCTTCCCAATGCTCTTCTACGTGCTGCTCCACTACGAACACCAACGATGGTGAAGACAACCACGGTGAGTACAGCCATCTAGCACACAGGGGAGAGAGGGAGGAATAAGAGAGTGACACACACACACAACACCCCCACCCCAGCACCATACACACAAGCAGATGCAGCAATATAAGATATTTACCCTATACCCCTTAGGAATAATGCAAGGACAAAAGGAATTGATGAAAGTGAGTGTAATAAGATAAAATAGTAGAAATACGTGCATCCAAATCAAAAAGTATTTACATATTTACAAATGTAGGGACACTGCCCAGTCCTCAATGTTCGTGGGCCACAGGGCCACATTACAAAGTCCAAGGCCCCACTTTACTCCTGCAACAACACGGAGAGAACACTGCAGGGGCATCAGGTCGAAAATAGGTAGGCACCTCAGGGGGATGGGGAAGGGGGTGCACCTCAGCCAGAAGATAGAACAACACCACTGGTCCTGTAGGGGGCAACATGCCCATTACTCTGTCCTGGGGCATGCAAGGCCATAGTCTCTCAAGTAGGTGACTAGCACACATGCTCTGGAGGGGGGCAACATGCCCTGTGCTTGGTGCTGGGGAATGCAAGGCCACAGTCTCTCAAGTGGGTGACTTGCCCACATGCTCTGGAGGGGGTATTGTGCCCTGTGAGCTTCATCCTGGGGAGGATCGGGTGAATGTATGGCATCTCCTCAGGTTCTGGAAGGGGCATTGTGCCCTGTGAGCTTCATCCTGAGGAGGATAGGGTGAGTGGATGGCATCTCTACTGGTTCTGGAGGGGGCATTGTGCCCTGTGAGCTTCATCCTGGGGAGGATAGGGTTAATGGATGTCATCTCCACTGGTTCTGGAGGGGGCATCGTGCCCTGTGATGCAGATATTGGAGAGTGCAAGGTCACAGTCCCTCAGGTGGGTGTCATACCCAGTGGATTTGCAGGGGGCAGGCCGCACAACAGCCCATGGACGCAGGTCTACAGAATGTCCATCAGCGGTGATGGCTGCTCAGTGGTGGCAATGGTGCTGCTGCTGGTGGTGGTGGGAGGAAGCTCCAGACCATCCCCTGCAGCCTCGGACAGCTGCCCAATGGTGCTGCTGTTGGTGGCGGTGGGTGGAAGATTCTGCCCATCCCCTACAGCCTCGGACGGCTTCCTAATGGTGCTGCTGCTGGTGGTGGTGGGAGGAGGCTCCAGCACATCCCCTGCAGCCTCGGACGGCTGCACCACTGTGGTTTGTGTTGGGGTCTTCGACTGAGTCCCAGCACCAGGCCCCTTGTCCTTCCTTCCTGCAGCACTTGGGGCAGGCTCCTTGCCCTTCCTTCCTGCAGCACTTGGGGCAGGCTCCGTGCCCTTCCTTCCTGCAGCACTTGGGGCAGGCTCCTTGCCCTTCCTTCATGCAGCACTTGGGGCAGGCTCCCTGCCCTTTCTTCCTGGAGCACATGGGGCAGGCTCCTTGCCCCTTCTTCCTCCAGCACATGGGGCAGGCTCCTTGCCCTTCCTTCCAGCAGCACTTGGGGCAGGCTCCGGGCCCTTCCTTCCTGCAGCACTTCGGGCAGGCTCCTTGCGCTTCCTTTCTGCAGCACTTTGAGCAGGCTCCTTGCCCTTCTTTCCTGCAGCACTTGGGGCAGGCACCCTTTCCGTCTGGCTGGCTGGTAGCCGGGATCCTTTCACACCTGGAGTTGCTGGGGACACTGCTGTGCCCGTGGTCTGAGTGGCTGAGGTACTTGCCTGGGTTATGACCACCCTGGCCTGACGTGAAGGACAGTGGGGGGAGGGGTAGGGAAGAGGTCAGAGGTGGAGAGGAAAAGCTTCTTAGGGACATTATGGCGGGAAGGGGGAGAAGGTTTGGGAGTGGAGGAAGAGGGAGTGGTTGTAGGATGTGTCAGTCTGCTGTGTTTGGGTGCAGGTGCATGGGCTGGATGCTGTTGTGAGGTGGATGGCTGTTGAGTGTCTGAGTGCTTGCGTTTGTGTACTTTGGGAGGAGGGGGCACAGACACAGTGGGAGAGGACACAGGGGACGTGTGCATGGATGTGGGGGTGGTGACTGTCAGTGAGGTGTGTGATCTGATAGGTGTGCTGGTGATGGGGTAGTGGATGAGGATGTACTGCATGCAGGTGTGAGAGTCGACGCAACTGGGAGGGAGGTAGAGGATGGGGAGGAGGGGGACACAGTGGAGGCAATGGATGATGGTATGTCTGCATCTGGATGGTGTTTGTGTGAGTGCCTTTGGGATGAAGTGTGGTGCTTGTGTTTGCCATGTCCACTCTTGTGTGTTGTCCTGTGTGCATGCTCCTCTGCCTGTGTGCTTGGGATAGGTTGGGGTTGGGGGGAATGGGATTGGGAAGGGGAAGTTGGATGCGGGAGGGTGGAAACAGGGAAAATGGCTGCCATCAGCGAGGAGGCCAGAGCCTGCATTGATCTCTGTTGGGCTGCCAAGCCAGTGTGAATGCCGTCCAGAAATGCATTGGACTGTTGCATTTGGGCTGCCAGCCCCAGGACGGCATTCACAATGATTGACTGCCCAACAGAGATGGATCGCAGGAGGTCAATAGCCTCCTCACTCAGGGTAGCATGGCTCACTGGGGCAGGGCCTGAGGTGCCTGGGGCGAAGGAGATGCCCACCCTCGTGAATGATGGAGCACGGGCTACTCACTGAGGGGCTGCTGGAGGGCAGTGCTGGTACAGGGGTGGCGGCTGTATCTGTAGCTGTGGTGGGCACAGTGGTGTATCCGTGTCCAAACTGTCCCCTCCAGTCTCCGCCGTGGTGCTCCCCTCACCCTCCGTCTCACTGGTGCCCTCACCATTGGTGGACTCGGCCTCCTGGGTCCTGTGGGATGCAGCTCCCTCTGTAACTGGTGCCTCTGCTCCTCCGCCAGATGATGCTATTGCACATAAGGACAGGATGACAAAACAAAAACGGGGGGAAGAGACAAAGGATACACTTGGTCAATGGCAGCTCTAACACCACCGTTGGTGTACACAACACACTCACACACAGGGGGCAGCCCTACGCACTAGGCAATGCACTACCAGTTACAATGCTGGTCACCAGGCCATGGGTAGGGGCACATGCCACCAACTGCAGCATACCTGAAACCCACACACCCCTGCCCAGCGTGGATGCCTACTAGCTAGTTTGGAGGAACATCATATCAGAACCCTGCCCAACATGGCACCTACTCTGCAATGTCAGGCCTGGCCTAGGGGCACCTATAGGTCCACATCCCCCACCCGGATACCGCCCCACCAGGTGTAAGTTGTAATGAAGGGCACTGTACTCACCCGCTTGTAACTGCTGTGATGCCCCCAAGTGCCCATCCAGCTCCGGATAGGCCACCACCAGTATGCGGGCCATCGGGGGCCAGGGTTCGCCAGTCACCCCTTCCTCATTGGGAGGCCATCCCCAGCTGGGCCTCCGCCATCTTCCATGCCCAGCGTCTCAGGTCCTCCCACCGTTTCCGACAGTGGGTGCTCCACCTGCCGTAGACCCCCAAGGACCGCACGTACTTGGCGATGGCACGCCATATACTCAAATACACACGGGAAAGGTATTAGTCAGACTGTCCTGCCTCTTACACTCATGGCCCACCATGCCTCTTCACATCCCCATTAGCACAGACATGGCCCTGCAAACATGCTGCACGCTGCCCAGGGGACAACCACCACCCCCCCACACAAGGCCTGCACACACACCACTCCATGCATTCATGCCCTATGCATTGTGCTCACAGTGTACTCACCCGGAGGCCCATACACCAGTCGGTATTGGGGTAGGACCCCAACCACCAGTCTCTCCAACTCCGCTGAGGTGAAGGCAGGGGCCCTTTCCCCAGTCACACGAGCCATGGTAGGTTCCAGACACAGGTCACAGCAGCACATGTAGTGTAGGTCCTCTCCTGTTGAAGGTCAGGTAGCAAGTGAGTGAACAGATAAAAAATGGCAGTCACTTCGACGGCGGTGCGTACCGTCACCGCTGGCGTACATGACCATTGGCCACTGTAACCCATAGGGCCCAATGATGACCAATGAGGAGTTGCGCAGCGGTTCTCGACCGCCTCCCGCAACGGCGCACAACGTCAGCGGAATTACCTCACTTCCACCTGTCTCTCCATACTGTACAGGCAGATTCTATTTCAGGGGGAGGGGCAAGCCATGGATCCTAACTGTGTCACAGTTCACATTTTCACATTCTGGACATATGCCACCATAATATTGTACGCATCACAATATGCGTTGAACTGTAATGGTTACAATGTACAGATAATGACCAGCTGCTCACTCTTTTGCCCCATAGAATGCAACTGCTGCGGATGAATAGGAGATGGAGACATCTCCGGTTAACAGACCCCTGGTGGACTTGGCAACAATGGAGGACAGGCACATTATCCTCACCTATAGGCTTGACAGGGCCACAATCACAGATCTGTGTGCCCAATTGGAGCCTGACCTGATATCTGCTATCCGTCACCCCACTGGGATCCTCCCTCTTGTGCTCCATTTCCTGGCAACTGGTTCTTTCCAAGTGACAGTGGGCTTGGCAGCAGGAATGTCACAGCCAATGTTCTCAATAGTGCTGACCAGAGTGTTGTCTGCCCTGATCAAAAACATGTGCAGCTACATTGTTTTCCCCCAGGTTGATGATTTGGCCACTGTGAAGGCTGACTTCTATGAAATGGGACATATCCCCAACATCATTGGTGCGATTGATGGGACACATATTGCATTTTGTCCCCCCTTCCCCAAAGAAATGAACAGGTCTTCAGAAATTAAAAAAGTTATCACTCTATGAATGTGCAGATGGTGTGTTTGGCGGACCAGTACATCTCCCATGTCAATGCTAAGGATCCAGGCTTTGTGCATGATGGTTTTATCCTGGGGAATAGCAGCATCTCTATGTGATGGGCCAACTCCAGAGGCACAGGGTGTGGCTAATAGGTGAGCCCTGGTTCCCACCCAGTGGATGTTGGTGTATGGGTATGGTGTGGGCCATTAGGGTTAGTGTGTGGCTAACAGTTGTTCCTCCATATTTGCAGGTGACTCTGGTTACCCCAACCTATCATGGCTACTCACCCCTGTGAGGAATGCCAGGACAAGGGCAGAAGAACGTTACAATGAGGAACATGGGCGAACCAGAAGGAAAATAGAAATGACCTTCAGCCTCCTGAAGGCCAGGTTTCATTGCCTCCATCTAACAGGTGGATCCCTGTGCTACTCACCCAAAAGGTCTGCCAGATCATCGTGGCATGCTGTATGTTGCACAGCCTTGCCTTGTGATGCCATGTGCCTTTTCTGCAGGAGGAGGAGGCTGGAGATGGCCGTGTGGCAGCAGTGGACGCTGTGGACAGTAAAGATGAGGAGACAGAGGAGGAGGATGAGGACAACAGAAGTGCAGTCATTCTTCAATACTTCCAATGACACACAGGTAAGACATTGTTATTTCACTTTTCATTGACAGTTTGGTGTGTGACATTGTCACAGGCAGGCTGGGAATTCCTACTGCTATGGCCACTCACTGTACCCATTGGCATCACTTTTTGCAGATGTTGGTGCCCCACTATTGCTTCTGGTGTGTTCAGTGCAGCCAACTACAGGTCTTTCCTATGTGAACATTACTGTACAGTTGAATTGCAATGTTTGAACCGTGTTAGACAAATGCATTTTGAAATAATTTGACATACTCCATACTTGTATTTTTTTTCAAAGTGTGTTTATTGCAGTGCTCTGACGAAAAGGGGGAAGTGCAATGGGCTGGGGGCATGTTGGAGGAAAGTCCAGGTTAGAGTCCAGTCTATTTCTAGCACAGGTGCAATGTCCAAGGGGGAATAGGAAGGGGAGCAATGGCAGTTCAAGGTGGATAGGGTGACAGAGTGGGACACAAGGGTGACAATCAGGAGAGTCTTATTTCCTGGCAGGGGTCTTGGAAATAGTCTCTGGCTTCTGTCATGATCGCAAGGAAGGTTTGCATGGTGGTTCTCCTTCTGCAGGGGAGGGTTTCTGGTGGCATGTTGGTCCTGTGGTGGGTCCTCCTGTCCACTAGCGGAGGTGGAGGGCTGTTCAGTAGTCTGGCTATTGTCAGGGGCCCGCTGTTGTGCCACTGCCTCCCTCATACTGTTGGCCATGTCTGCCAGCACCCCTGCAATGGAGACCAGGGTGGTGTTAATGGACTTCAAGTCCTCCCTGATTCCCAGGTACTGTCCCTCCTGCAGCCGCATGTTCTCCTGCATCTTGTCCAGGATCTGGCCCAGCTTATCCTGGGAAAGTTGATAGGCTCCCAGGATCGCGGTGAGTGCCTCCTGGAGAGTCGGTTCACTGGGCCTGTCCTCCCCCTTGTGCACAACAGTCCTCCCAGTTTCCCTGTTGTCCTATGCCTCTATCCCCTGAACCGTGTGCCCACTGCCACTGACCCCAGGTCCCTGATTGTCTTGGGTTTGTGGTGTGTCCTGGGGTCCCTGTAGTGGTGGACACACTGCTGATTGACGTGTCCTGGGAACAGAGGTATGGTGCTGGGTGGGTGCTGTGGTGGTGTTTCCTGAGGTGGGAGGCTCCGTGGTGGTGTGAGAGTGTGCCTGGGTAACCGAATGTCCGGAGGTCCCTGATGGGCGACGATGGTCATCCAGATCCAGGAGACCAGAGCTGCTGTCATCACTGTGGGACTCTCCTGGGGGGGACTGGATGTGGCTTGCACCTCTTCTCCAATGACATTGGGTGGGGTACCTGTGGGGATGTAAATGCAGTGTTATTGTTTCTGTGTGTGACATATTGTGCATGGGTGTGTTGCCCTCTATGGTTGTTTTTGTCCTGTCAGCTTTGCCTTGTGTGAGTTGTTATTTGGTGGGCTAGCTGATTGTCTCTAGTGTGCATGCTTTAGTGATAGGTGTCGATGCAGGTCTGTGAGTGGTGTCCATGCATTGGTATGGCATGCAGGGCTTGGCATTGGGATAAGTGGGTTGTGATGGTGGGGTGTGTGGGTAGTGGTGGAGTAATGGGAGTGGGGGTGGTGATATGTGATGGCATCCAGGTAGGGGGGTGATAGAAATAGTGAGTTAACTTACCAGAACCCAGTCCTCCTGCTACTCCTGCCAGGCCCTCAGGATGCATGATTGCCAAGACTTGCTCCTCCCATGTTAGTTGTGGGGGGGAAGGTGGGGGTCCACCGCCAGTCCTCTGTACAGCTATTTGGTGTCTTGCTGCAATGGAATGTACCTTCCCCCGTAGGTTGTTCCACCTCTTCCTGATGTTATCCCTTGTTCTTGGGTGCTGTCCCAAGGCATTGACCCTGTCCACGATTCTCCGCCATAGCTCTATCTTCCTAGCAATGGATATCTGCTGCACCTGTGCTCCAAACAGCTGTGAATCTACCCGGATGATTTCCTCCAACATGACCCTTAGCTCCTTCTCAGAGAATCTGGGGTGTCATTGTGGTGCCATGGGTATAGCGTGAGTGGTGTGGGTGAGGATGTGTAGGGTGCTGTGTTTGGGTGTGTGATGTAAGGTGCATGGGTGTTGTATGAGTTGATGGTGGTATGTAGCTCTGGTTGTGTGGGTGCTCTTGCTGTCTGTCTCTGCTGGCAATTATTTCTTGTTGTAAAGGGTTGTGGATAATGTGGGTGTGTGTTTTATAGTGCTGTGGGTGTGTGGGTGTGGTGTGTGTATGAGTGTCAGGTGTGTGTTATTTAAATTGTCCAATGTGGTGCTGTTTTGTGTGTGTGTATTTTGAGCGCAGCAGTATGTACCGCCAATGGTTTACCGCCGTTGAATGTCTGCCGTGGTGATTTGTGGGTCATAATTTCGTGGGCATTGTTCTGTTAGTGTAACAGTGTGGGTTTTGATATCACCAGTTTATGACTGACCTTTGGTGTGGCGTATTTGTCTGTGTGTCTGAATAGTGATGGATTGGAGTGTGTGTGTCATAATATGGTAAGCGGATATCCGCGGCGGCGGTGGTATGTTGGTGGCAGTCAGCATGGCAGTAAGTGGGATTTACCGCCAATGTCATAATGAGGGCCTATGTGATTTGCCCAGAGTCATGGGATGTTAATCAGATAGCAGTATTCAAACTTGGTTCCTCAGTTCCAAAGTATGCAGCTCTGGTATAATACCACATCTCCTTCCATTGTTCCTGTGGGTAGGCTATCCTATTTTAGGTTAAAACCTATAGTAACTTCTAAAACGGGTGGTAGCTGCCGTTCACAGTGAGAAAGCTGCTGCTCAAGTAGAATATCTACTTGAGCGGCAGCCAAACCAACTCAAAATGCAATGCCTACTGCTGCACTGTGGTGCTGTTCCTGCTGATTTTTCAGCACATAATGAGCTCCTGGTGCTATTAATTAGTGCAAGCAGTGCGACATGCTGAAGTCTGCAGAATCTTGCAAGTTTTCATAAAGACTGATGAACATTGGCACAACCACAAACTAAAATGCCATTCAAAAAAAGGAATGTGAGAGACAATAAGGGGCTGACACAAGGAAACTTTGTTATGCAATCTTTCAGCAAGAAAGGCTGGTATAAGATTATTCTGCTTTAGTTTTATTTTTTAGGAATGTCACTAAAATATTGTTTTATCTTTCTTTTGCTTCCTCCATTTTTGTGTGCAAGGGCTAACGGTGCAGAGTTTAGCAGCATGCTGAAATCTCATCTAAATATTTTATACATTGTAGAGGATCTGAGAATATTAATATATTTGATATATGGCAGTGCTTAATTCTTTCACTGATTGGTGAAATGGCTGGCTCAGAAGAATCTTGGCCAATGTGTACTCTCTAGAGGTAGGCAAAATATTCAATTCCGCAGGCAGAATTGGTGGAGTTTTGGTAACACTGAGTTGTGCTTGTAACATGGAGTTCTGGCCAAATTCTGCCGATTGCTGCATGGTGGAATTTTTTCTCATGCACAACGTTGGTGAATGGGATTCATATTTAGTGTCCCTTTTTGGTTGTTAAGAAGACATTTGGCAAGATTTTTCCAATGCTGGCAGTCGTAGCTGTTGCAACAATTTGCACTCAGAAGGCCGCCATTCAAGTAGAAAATCTACATGAGTGGCAGCAGTCTCGGGTCGGTCAAACATACATGCGCAGTAGGCTCCCTCCAGCCCAGCAACACAGTTGCCAGGCTGGGGAGAGCATGCACAGGCTCTCAGTCTGCCTGGGAGCACCCTGGCTGGCCGTGCCCAGCCAATCCTGACGCTGCTCAGAGCTGGGACCCAGTGCCCTGCCTGCAGCAATGAGAGAAAGAGGAGCGGTGCAGCAGATGAGATAAGTTTTATTTATTTATTTTTAATGAAATTTTACCCCCTCACACCCCCACATGCCGCACTGGCCCTGCCCCTTGTGAGTAAAGCAGGCCACAACCTACAAACACTAAAAAATATGGGGATCCCTTTTGGTTGATTCTAAGGCTGAAATAGCAGCTTAGTAAAGGTAGTTAAAAGACCCTAAGACATATGCCATTCAACACAATGCTGTATTGACAATACTGATGCTTAACAAAGCAACGTTTTATACTTCAATGAATATTATTGCATGTTGATACTATCCCTATTGAGATCAATGGTGTATTATAACACGTTTCTGGTTTTACTAAGGTCATTACACCCTGACAAACCCAGTAGGGCTGACTTCTTGATAATTACACTACTTTAAATTATGATATTGCATCTAGCAGAGGTAGAGGGGAGAATTGTGATAATGTCTTCTGGGGGTTTTGACTGTCTTGAAGGTATCATCAAATGTACTTCCGTCTACCAGAAAGTACATATGTAATTAAAACATAAGGCCTGATTACAACTTTGGAGGAGGGTGTTAATCCGTCCCAAATGTGACGGATATCCTGCCCACCGTATTACGAGTTCCACAGGATATAATGGACTCGTAATACGGCGGGTGGTATATCCGTCACATTTGGGACGGATTAACACCCTCCTCCAAAGTTGTAATCAGGCCCATAGTATTCAATAATATGTGCATAATGAAGTTCTTTCCTTTATTTAAAAGAAAATACTGATCTGACAACAATTTATTGAATATTGTTTGTTCTGTGTCAGTGTGCTGGGGTACCAGCCTACACCGCCTCCCCGAGTAAGGTTTGAACTGGTCTGCTTCGCAACTCAGAGAATGTCAAGTGCTACAATGGGGTACTTTGTTCCCAGTGACTTATTGCTTGTAATAACACACTTTCTCACAGGTATGAACTGGCCCAACACAGCACTCAACCAGAGGTTGAAGGCAGCTCTTCAGTTCTGCTATGGCATCAAATTTGCAAGGTTTAATCTTCTAGGTTGCCCGCTTTCCTAATGATTGAATTCTAGTAAATTGAAGCATCCAGTGTTGAAAAATGAATAAAGGTGGGCAACATTTTCTTATATCATGAATCCAGCATTATGACGCAGATGTACTCTGGTGCCTTGAGCGCCTTGAGACCCTATGGGTGATTAGCCATGTTTTAGAAATGGTTGATTGGTACGCTTTGGAAACATAGGCCCTCATTTAAACATTGGCGGTAAATGCTGCCAAAAGACCGTCCGCCAAATAATGACCACAGCTGGATTTCATCCACAAGAAGGGTGGAAATCTGACTGTGGCCATACTGGCGGATGGCCTTAAGGTGGCGCTGCTACCACCAGCAGCGCCACGCCAGTAGACCACCGCCTGCTGTATTATGTCAAAGAATACGGCCTAGCGGTGTTCTAATGGCGGGCGCTGCTGGCAGTGGCAGCGCCCCGTACCCTGCCAGAAGACCCCGTTGATTCAGGTAAGTCAGGCTTCCGACAGGGGAAGGGGGTGTTGGGGTGTTGTGTGTGTGGGTGGGTGTGTGCATGAATGTGTGAGTCTGCGTGAATGCGAACTTTAGTGTAGTGTTGTTTGCATGCGTTTATGCATGTGTGAGAATGCGTGTATGAATGGATATGTGTGTCTGCATGTCAGTATGAATGTGGTATGGATGTGTGCATGAATGAATGGATGCATGTGTGCATAAATGTGTGTATGCCTGTGTGAGTGAGTGTGTGTACACGTGGTGCGTGTCTGCGTGTGTGTGTGTGTAGGGGGTGAGGATCGAAAGGGGGGAGCATGGAGTGAGGGGGTGCGGGGCATCTGGGGAGTGTTTGAGGGGAGGGGGCCTCCTATCAGGTTATGAACGTCACAAAAACCATTGCAGTAGGCAGGGTCAAAATGCCTGAGGCAGTACAATAGTGGCCGCCATGCCGGAGATTCTTATCTCCAGCCTGGCGGCTGCTACTGCCACAGCGGTCGGAGTGGTAAATTTGCGGGTTGGCCTCAGCCAACCCGCCAATGTCACAATGTGGCAGTATGTACCGCCAGCCTGTTGGCAGTACCACCGCCACATTACCACCGACCGTCGGGGTCAAAATGACCCCGTAATCTCTTTTTGCAGACTTTGTTTTTAGATCACAAAGAGGCTTAAGGAGGTGACAAAAAGAAATGCTTCTTCCATCACAGAGATAAAAGTTTGTTCCACAATTTTCCAAATTTTTGTACTTGCTGCAGGATCACTTGATTTATGGTACATGTTGCCTCATTCCCAGCCTGGAAGCATGACAAGAACAAACCACACACTGAACTCTTAGCCAGCATCTTTTATCATCAGCGTACAACTTTCAAACTAAACTTCTCTTTATTTCATAACTATTAATATCAACACCTTCATATCTCCCAAATGATTACATAATTCTTTCATTGAGTCCACCCAGGGCCATGGGGTCCTGGTGCTCACAATCCTACAGCACTAAATCTCTGTCTTTGTTAAATAAAAAGGTATAAACAATGACAGCCTTACATTTCTTCAATGAGTCGTCAAGGTGCTCGTACAGTGTGACTAGACGATATGATATGAGGTAATTGAACTGTACCCGGAGTGGACACTGAGGGTACATGGTCTAATGTCTGAACTAGGCCTTTGGGAGGAGCAGCCTCATCTGGAGTTACTGGGACCAATAATCATCAAGGCAGATGTTTGAAATGTGATGAGTCCATTATGATAGATTTGCCTTGATGTTGTGCCTTTAGCATGTGTTCCTTGCACATCGCAACTGTCAGATAATCAACATCAAATGGTGGATCTGTCTTTCGCTTCCATTTTTGCTTGACAAGAACTCAATCGCCTTTGTCAAAGACGTTCTCCTGGGCTCTCCGATGTTGATCAGCATATGTCTTCATTTGATGTTTTTGAGCAGTGTCAGTAGCATGAACCTCTTCATCATTCTGGGTTTGTTCAGTGGTGTAGTGTGGTAGGTTGGTTCTAATAGCTCTCCTGAACATAAAGGTGGCAGGATTCTCACTGGTGGTAGAGTGAGGAGTCGAACGATAGGCACAGAGGGCTTGACATAATGCCTGACTCAGCTCAATTCCCTTCATCGATTAACGCTGAATCACTTGTTTCAGGATTTCCATAAAACATTCCACTACACTTTTAGCCTGAGGCCATGTGGGTGTACTTTTCTAATGCTTGACATTGAGTTTAGTCAGAAACTCCATTAACACCTTGCTATTGAATAGTGGACCAATGTCAGACTTGCCTCCAGGATGCCCCACACTGCAAATATGTTGTCTAGCTACTCAATGACTTTGTCATTTGTTGTTGATGACATTTCCTGTACCAGAGGAAAACAGGAATACTCATCGTTGACTACCATTAAATGGTGTCTATTTGCTAGGGGACCAAAGAACTTTAAGGCCACTCTTTACCACGCACATGCAGGAAGTTCTGACATAGTTAGTGGATGCAGAGTGATTTTAAGGGAAAGGCAATTGCAAAAGTGACACTCCTTTAATTCCCTCTGAACTGTCTCATCAAACGGGAGAGCCACATTCGATCTCTCAGGGCTCTTTTGGTGGTGACAATGCTACAATGTGTTTTGGTTCTTTCCTGGCTTATGCACAATTGTATAGTCATACTCTTGTAAATGCAAACCTTACCTTTCAATGCGAGGGGGCCTCTTGGCCTTTGGCCCCACAAGCAATCGACTTGAGCACTACATATTCCTAGGGGACTTCAATTTCCACCTCAACGATACCAGCGATTTCAACTCCACCGACCTCCTGGAAAGCTTGAGCAACATCAGCCTCAAGAAGCTCATCCCAACTCTACCTATATCGCAGGACACACGCTCGACCCCATCTTCACCTCCAGCGACACAGTCAGTTACATCCACACCACACCACTCACCTGGTCTAACCACCAAGCGTATACTTCACCATCTCCGGAGCCACATCCCCTAGCACAGTGCCCCCCAGATTCATGCAAAGAAACTGGAAAATGGTATCAGAAGACCAGTGGAATGACACTCTCTACTCCCAGACTTCACACACAACCCTTAACAAGCAGAGAAGAGCTTCTCCCAGTGGATCACAGAATGCACCAGCACATTCCCCTCACCAAGACAGCCAAAGTCAAAGAAAAAAGCAAAAGAGCAAGCTGGTTCACTGAAGAACTGCACTCCACCAAATGCAACTGCTGACAACTTGAAAGAAAATGGTGCATCAGCAAAAGAAGAGAAGACCACACTGCCTTCTGGACTGCCCTCAACCAGTACCTCCACCTCCTGAAAGAAACCAAGAAGAAAACATTAGCAGACCGTATCAAAGCCAGCACAAACCACGGCAAAGAACTATTCACCACTGAGAAGGAGTTCACTAATCCCACAGCCACCGAGAATGACATCACTCCCTCCCAGGAACTGTGCAACAACCTTGTAGACTTCTTCCACAACAAGATCTTGGCTATCTACGAAAACTTTGAATGCCAACTCTCTGCTGCAGACAACACCAACCAGCTCACAATCACAAACAGGAACCTGAACACCTTCTCACCCGCTGAGCACTCCTCACCATGCAGGACACTATCTCCATCATAAACTCCGTACACTCTGGAGCACCCTTGCCCCCTCCAGGTTTTCAACCTCAGAAGCAAGACAATTGGCGACAAGCCCAGGAATTAACACTCCATCACAGGCCTCCTTCCTGGAGGTCTGGAAGCATGCCGAAGTGAGGTCTCTCCTGAAAAAACATCCGCCGACCCAGCCAAACTGAAGAACTACCGGCCCCTCTCTCTGCTCCCCCATCCAGAAAAAGTCCTCAAGAAAGTGATCAACCAACAACACACCCAACACCTAGAAGACCACAACCTCCTGGACCCCTAAATTCTGGATTTCAAGCTAACCACAACACCGAGACAGCCCTGATTGAAGCCACAGATGACATCAGATCCCTTCTGGACCATGAGGAAAAAGCAGTCCTCATCCTCCTGGACCTGTCTGCTGTGTTTGACACCATCTCCCATCACATTCTGTTCAACAGACTCCACCACATCGGAATTCAAGGAGACACCATCACATGGATTGCCTTGTACCTCACCAGCAGAACCCAAAGAATCATCTCCCACTGTTGATCTCAGAGCCCAACAAGGTCATCTTTGAGTCCTCCAAGGATCGCCCCTCAGCCCGATCTCTTCAACACCTAAATGACCCACCTGGCCGTCACTGTCAGAACACACAGACTCAACATCATCTCCTACGCTGATGACACACAGCTCAATCTCTCACTCCACAAACACCCCTCCACCACAAAAGCTAATTTCCACAGATGCACGATGAATGTAACAGTAGATGAAGGACAACTGTCTAAAACTCAACCGTGAAAAAATCGAAGTCCTCATCTTTGGGAACAACACCTCACCATGGACACATGGTGTCCCGTAGAGCTCGGCAACAGACCAAGCCTGCAACCTTGGCATCGTTCTGGATAGCAAGCTATCCATGAAGAAACAAGTTGACGCAGTCTCATCCTCCTGCTTTCACACTCTTCGCATATTCTGCAAGATCTTCATGTGGTTCCTAGCTGGCACCAGAAGGACAGTCACTCAGGCCCTCATCACTAGCAGACTAGAATACGGAGACGCGCTCTACGTAGGAATCACAGCACACCTTCTGAAGAGACTGAAACACTACAGAACTCAGCAGCAAGACTCATACTCAACCTCCCCAAAAGGATCCACATCCCATCTCAAAAAACTACCCTGGCTCCTGATTCAGAAGAGATGCCAGTTCAAGATGCTGGCCCAGTCCTACATGGCCATGCACAATGAAGGACCTGAATACATCAACAAATGCCTGACCTTCCACCATCTGACCAGAACCTATGATCACCTTCCCTATCCCTTGCAGACACCCCACGAATCTGTTGAGCCAACAGCAGAGGAAACTCCTTCTTGCTCCTGGTGACCAAGGCCTGAAACCAACCTCCTCCTGCACCTCAGGAGTGTACCCTGACTCCAGAGATTCAGAAGAGAACTTAAGACTTGGATGTTCGAATGATCATTTCTTCACACAGCAGCATACTTCTTCAGCACCTTGAGGCCCTAATGGGTGATTTTCTGCTCTCTAAAAAGTGTTTGATTGATTTCTGAATATGGTGAGCAGCGTGTGGTGGTCTGTGACAATGATGAAGAGCTTTCCATACAGAAACACAGAAAAATGTTCATAGGCCCACACCACAGCCAAACTCTCTTTTCCAGCTGGGAATAGGCACGTTCTGTGTCAGGCAAACTTCGGCTGGCATACGCCACAATGTGTCTTTGAGCATTGACAAGTTCATTATGCTGAGTAAGGATTGCTCCCAGCCCCACCGGACTCGCATCAACAGTAATCTCAGTGTGTAGCTTAGGATCTTTAACTACAAAGAACAGCAGGACGCTATCCCTTTGTTTGTCTTTCCAAAACAGAAAGTTCTGTTTTTTAAAGCAGCCAATGTTCCTTAAAGGAACCGGTGCTGCTTTACAAAATAGTTTCCTATTTGGGAACATTTTCGGAGGGAGCAGACAGTGATCCCCTAGCCCGAAGGCTGGCAACACCATTCACAAAGAGAGTGGAGTGAAAGGAGACCACCTTACCCTTTCTGAATTCGTTACCATATGTTAAATGTGTTTCAACTGATCAGTGGTTTGTCACCACAATTGTGGTAGCAATCTTTTGCTGTATGCAATATCGAATCGCAATTGGGAAAGAACACTTGTTCATTCCCTCTTCTAATTGCAATTCGGTATGGGTTGGTAAATTCATTACTTTTCCAACATATAAAATGCTTTTCAAACATAAAAAAAAAGCCATTTTGTAGATGCCAACCCTGAGATCTTGCGAATTTTATGTCCTGCGATTGAAAATTGTCTTTGTACATCTGGCCCAACTCCCTAATGGTCCAGGCTATTGCTGGCTAATCAATGAAAGCCAAGGAAAGGTAAAGAACTTGGTGCAACACACTTGCCTCGGCCTCAACATCTCTGTCATACTGTTAGGGCTAAGTGACCTCATCATTCTCTTTGCAACCTGAAACCTTTACTCTCTCAAATTGCCCATAATAATTTGTCAAAGATATCACTGGAGAACTGCATGATATAAAACACCTTAAACCTTGAAAACAAGGACCTTAATGTGCATGTAAATTCTAATGGTACTAAAATGTTTCTACAGTAGCTGCTGACGAAGCATCTTAGGTCACTTACCCAAAACATACCTTCAGTTCAGGAACTGAAACACAAATGTTTCAGGGGCAAATTATTTTTGCGCATGATTCATCATTTGGAACTTGTGTGTCCCTTATCGTTCAGTGAGAAGATGGTTTTAAAAGATTTATGCAATTTTTTAAGGCACCTCATTTTAGATGAGAATCTGAGGCTGGATTTATCATTCTTTCACGCCAACACAATGAGGCAAGACACCTTTCTGTGCTGTGTGAAAGGGGGTAGCAGAAATGCACCATATTTAACATTATATGGTTCATTATATCTTCTCCTTATGCTGGAGCATAATGTGCTGCCTACCGCCAATGTGAGGTGCAAGGGTACCTGCGATTGTTTTTGTGCAGGAAATTGCAAAGCAGAATGCAGCACAATTAGAAAGTGAAAACAACAAGGAAAAATAGATATTTCCCCTCAATGCGCTTCTCCTAGGAAAGCATAGCATTGTGGTGCATTCCTAGGTTTACCAGTTTTTGACAAATCTGGAAAAGCGTCAAAATTCATGGTTGGGTGCGTGGGAACACCCACATTCTACCAAAAGAAAGTAGGACATCTCAGTCACATTTTCAATTGCAGGCTTTATTTTTTAAAATCTTTGGTCACATTCAGAGGAGCATCGGAACTTGACATATCGTTTGGTCAGGTCTCGCAATGAGACACTCACTGTAGCAAAGTCATGAATATACCATTAACAATAGCTTATCAGGCCCAAGAAGAACCGTAACATGGTGACATGTTGCGGGGGCCTTGTAACTGACAGTGCTAGTACTTTATCTGGATCAGGAATCACCCCCCCATCAGAAAATGAATGCCCAAAGAACTTGAGTTTGGTTTTGTGAAATGTAAACATTTCTGCATTTAAGGTGAGACCTGCATTTGTAAGTAACTGGCACACTTGTTTGAGATCCTTACCATGCTTTTTCCATGTTGTTCCAAATAGCAGTATATCATCACTGTAATTGAAAGCATGCGTAATAGGTTGAATTATTCTACGTATGACATCTTGGAATATTTCTACAGCAGATGACAAAGCTCAATCCTTTTCATCTGAACAAATCAACCTGAGTCAGAAAAGTGGTAATGTACCTACAGGTTACTTCCAATTTGAGTTAATGGTATCCCTTGTTTAAGTCAAGACGGGAGAAGACTTTGGATCTGTTCAGCTGGATGAGCATATCTGCAATGTGCGGACCCGGATGTCTTTCTCTCTTGATTGCTTTGTTGGCTAGGCTCATATCGACGCAAATGCTCACTGCACCTCCACTCTCCTTTTTTTGGCTCTACCACTATGGGTGACACCCATGGTGTGGGACCTGTAGAGCGCTCAATAATGTTGTGTTTTAACAGTGCATCTAGTTCCTTCTTGACCGCTCCTTGTAGGTGAAATGCTATTCTGCCCTGCCGATCTGCAACAGGCCCGATGTCTTTGTTAATGTGAAGTTGCAACTTCATTGTCTTGTTCCTTCCTAGGCCATGGAATAATGGGAACTGACTCACAATTTAAGATTGCATATTTAGGTTGTAATTGATCGATATCAGTTCTATGTGAAACTAAGTAGGTATGCACTGGATGAAGTACCTTGAAGAACGTGGATTGCGGCCTGCACAGATGACTTCTTATGCAACAAGGTTGCTATGAATGATCCTTGAATCAGCAGCGGTTTGGAAGCAGCCTATATGCACACCTTTGTATTTGATGCTTTGAGTCATGGTACAGGTGGCAAACTGTTAAATTGTTCAACTGGCCTGATGATGTTCGGTACATTGTTGTCAATTACAACCATTGACTTTTAGTTTGATCTTGGGGCAATGTCCATATGAATTCTTTTGTTTCATTGACTCACTTGTTTTTGTTGTTCATTTGTCTTCTTTGCAAGTGGCAAGGACAACGTGTGCATGTTGCTTTTTTTTAGATGTGATCATTACACATTCACTAAAAAGTTGAGGAATTCTTGCAGGATGAACTTGATGACCATTGACTTTGTGTAGCTTCCATTTGTCACAGATGAGTTTGCTTTTTGTTTTTGTAGACAAGGCAAAAATGCTTCTGGAACTTTCTATAATCCATTTTCTTGCTTGGCCGTCACACAATGGGTTTCTCTTTTGCTTTGCAATCCATTATGAAGTGGTTCTCCCTTCTGCAACCTTTGCACATTTGTCCGATGGCTGGAAATTTGCCTTCATGTGGAAATGAAAATTCACATTGGAAACACAGTCTTTCTTTTTTTGAGGATGTCAACTTACAGGCATCTAGTTGGAGCTTGTGCCTACTCCTCATGATTAATGCCATTTCACTTTTTGCTATTCCCACTTCCATGTCAGCGGCCGGCCAATTTACTTGTTCCTCAGCTCTGGCAGCCATTAGTACTTTTTCTAAACTGAGGGTCTCTCTCAACATGCATTTTATGGATGGTTCCGACAAAATAACATCAATGACTCTGAGGTGTAAGGATTCTTCTTCATTAAATTCACTAAACTTACAGCATTTGATAAGCAGATCAGGTCTCTCACACAACTCATCCATCGCTTTGCCAACTTGTTGTCTCACTTTATTGAGAATGTGCCCTTCATAGTCAATGTTTGGCATTGGATTGAACTTGACTCCTAATGCTTCTTTAATTTAGTGGTATGACATTGTCTTAGTCTTTGATATTTTCTCTGTCAATCCTTTTACTCCATCATCAGCAAGGTTCCTTAAGTATTTAATGATTTTCCCATTATTTACTACTTACAGAGCATCTATGAAGTCATCGAAAGTCTCAATCCATGTGGTCCATCTGGCACCAATATTCTACTTTTTTTTGGCGTTATTGAATGGTGACAGGGGCTTTAGAAATGCTGCTGCTGTGTACTTTGTGACTCTTCCTACTGCTCTTGAGAATCTGTGCTGTTCAGGTTCTTTGATTCACTCAACAATTGTGTGGCACCTTCTTCATTTTTTATGGTAAATGCATTTTCTGTTCCTTGCAAGCTCTGGTGTTTGTTTTCATCTTTCTGCTTTGTACAAATCATTTCTTTGTGCTGTCTCAACAGCTTTAGCCACTCTCTGTCCAACCTGTGCCTTTGATAATGGTGGGCCATGTGTTTGAGTCGCTTTGTCCAAGGAGAGATTTGGAATGGAGTGCATGCCACTTGCTACTCTGCACAGATCATCCTCTCCAGCAGGTCTCAGTTGTCAAGTTTAATGTTGCAATCGTAAAGCGTTTTACTTCAAGCATGAGTATATTTCTATTTCTCGTACCTGGTTGTCGCTGCCTTTTAGCGTTGTACCTTGTTGTCACTGCTTTTAGCATTCTCTTTGGATGAAAGACAGCTTGTGTGTTGGCACAGTACCGTATTCTCTCCGTCTAGCAGATGAGTCCTGGTCAGCTTTTCCAATGGCACTACTTTGCTAGGCCTTCAACTTCTCCATGAGGCCTTGCACGGGATGGAGTGGAGCTTGCACTCCACATCCATTGTCATGGCTTTGGCAGCTGAATTCTCTCTCCTTTGTAGTATATAATCATTGATAGGCCTACTTAAACAGGGTTAGTACCTCCAGTATGAGGGCTTTTTAGGGACTCTATTAGCACACTGAATGGTCTTCAAGTGCTACTGGGCTTTGAAATAATTAATGAAATGAGTGAAAATCCTGCAGATGGTGACTAGCATGTTTAATACTACTTTTTTGAAGAAGTCCTACAAAATTAGGTTGAGTACTGTGCTAAATATAGGACTCTGAATTGTTTGCCATCAGCCATGGTTTTGAACATTTTACTACCATTGTCAGTGGCAATACATCCAATGCTGAGACCTCTCAAACGAAACAATTCACAGACTTTGGGATTAAATTCTTCCAAGATGTTGGTAGCTGTATGTGATTTCTCTATGGAGGACAATGCAACTATTGTATGCTGCCGAATGTCTCAAAGGTGAGACCACTGCCTAGCCTTTGCATAACCCCCTTGAAGGAGATTGAATCTACAATGATGCACATGAAGTCCGTTGCTTGACAACTAGTTCACATGTTTTTATGAGGTGGATGGGCTGAACTGCACTTTCCTTCTTTGCTGTGTCAACCAATTTCAGCCCTTGATAGTGCAGTGCTGACACAGAAACAATGGGAAAAAATGGTCCAGCTTGTAACCCTTTTATATTGAGTAGAAGGTCTCCACAAACTCCAGAAACTTCTTTCCTTTCGCCAAAGAAAATGACAGGTCAATCACTAACATTTGGGCCTTCTTCTCATTATATAAATGGACATTTTCATTGGACCCATGGTATAACGACTCCTTGCTGAACATTCACCTGATAGAGGGGTTTCTGTGACTGCTTTCTTTGTGAGAATACGTCCATAAGTGACCTATGTGTAGTAGTTACACTGCTTGGATGTTTTGAGGTGACAGTATCCCTATGCTATTCTACACTTCCTCTATTTCACCCTCCAAACAATCACTTGTTTTTCCTTTTCCTAATTTCCAAGGCTTTGGGGAACCTTCTTGTTTTCTTGCCCATCGCGATGGGTCTCAGTCGTGGTCCAAACCTTGCCAATATCATCAGAAGGGAGGCTCTGAGAAGATGGGGGAGTGATCTTTTTTATTACAGGAGATCATGAAGATGATATCTGGATGAACAGTTACAAAAATATCTTGCTCAACAGTATGCTCAACTTTCTGCTCTGCTCCTACCTTTTCACTATTAGGTGTAGCAGATTGTGGTTGCTCTTGGTTTTCCTGTTAAGATTTGGTTTGTTGTTGAAACAAATCTATTTCAGACTCACTGATCTCGTCATAACTTCAGTCCCTGCAGTACTGAGAGACATCTGCTTCAGTTTCGGAGGTGGTGCAGTTGTTGATCGAGGGGTGATCCTCCTCCCATTAGCTTCCTGTCCTGAGGAGGGTACAGGAGCTATGTTGCATTGCCAGGAAAAGGATGAGATTACTTCTTCTCTTCTCAGGACACTTTCTTAGCAGGAATCTCTTTCGTTTGGGCAATCTTCTATATCTTGTATGAATCAGCAGCAGGAGCAGATACACTTAGCATAGAGGTTTCTGGACTCCCGCATTAACTAATGTATGAACTTTTGTCCATCTCGGTCAGTATCCTCCCATGCACCTGCATGGAATAAGAAATAAAAGGACGTGAGCCTTGGGAATTGTTGTCAGTTTCGTATATGTCATAATCACCATCATGACAATATTGTAAAAATCTAATAAATGAACAGAAAAATAGTTAGAGTTCCTCTAGGTACAAGGGGACCCCTATTGCAGGCAGGGGGAGGCAGGCAAAAGTTGAACAAACTGATATAAAAATATGTGAATCCCCTCCAGTGTTCATGGAGGCTCCATTGGAAGCAGGGGAGGGAGGAAACAATTGAACACATTAATTAATACATATCTGCTGTCTCTCCAGGGCAAATGGGAGGCAAGCAAAAATAGAAAAAAATTATCAAAAACAACTGTGATCTACAGACAACACCAGTCAGCCACAAGCATAAACTAATATATTAGGAAACATATAATAGGGAAATACAAAAAGTTGACAAAAATTACTTGGACTTCTTCTAATATCAAGGCTCCTGGAAAATGGCTTTTAAAAATTGAATAAAATGATTAGCAATCAGAAACACAGACTGATTGCTCAAAATGGTGGTCATACAAAACATAGCAATTGAAAAAGGAGAGGAGACATAGAGCACTTATACAAAATTGCCCCACACACTGCATAAAATGATAGACGCACACTGCTGGGCCAGCAAAGGAAGAAGTATGCAGAACAAAAATAAAATGTTAGCCTATGACATACATGCACTCTCTTTACAAAATGGCCATTGCCACATGGCCTGAAAAGAAGGAATCATGGAAAACAAAAAAAACATGGCATCCTTACTCATGTTGTGTTGTGTTTTGCCATGTTATGTTATGTTATGTTACATGACCTTATCTTATGTAATGTTATCTTATCTTATATTTTGCTGTTATCCTACAGAAAAACAGCATGACCTCTATTGTGGTTTATAACGATGCATGGCATGAATGAAGCAACAATTTTAATTCAACTGCACATCCTGTTTTAAAATGTTCTTTGACCTTGATCGTTACAGATACTTCCACAGCACTTTCCTGTACTGAAGCATACACAGAAACTGTAAGCTATAAATATATCACAGTTTCACAACAAATAGTGAGCATGTGCACACAAATAGAGAATAGGTACATGAGATTAGGGATTACTCGTCCATGAAAAAAGCTATTTGACTCATAGGCTGAAACATGTAGACCATTGATGATCACAGGAGATCATAAAACTCTCGCCCACATCAACTTTTGTTTTTAACCTTGTCTAAGGTTCCCAGGAAAAAGGTTTCCCTTGTGGTACAGGGAAACCTTAAGGCAATTCTAACTATCAACATCCCTAAACATCAATAACCTGCTCTGTTGGTAAATCAGGCATTGAAGCACACCTAGATGCACTATGCATCCAGGGTGTGAAACCTATAATAAAGTATGCCACTAACTGGCCATTAGTGGGTGATGGTTCTTCTAAAAACGACATAGGAGACCCTTCTTCTTCCAATCAATGGTTTTCATAGGATATATGTAGCAGGCTCTCTCTTTGTGATTGTTCAAAGAAAAAATGCAAACATCTACCAATATTAGCCTGGATTTCTGGAGCCACATCAACCCTAGCAACCAACAGGCATGTACAGACAAATGAACAACCGCATATTGGCATAAATGCAAGGCCGTACACAAGCTCCTAAAATAAGAAAATAAAACCTAAATCACAGAAGAAGTGGGAACGTGAAAAAACATTGAAAATACATACAAAGCCGACAGGAAGCTATGCCTCCAAGGTAAAGCACTTCACAGCACATTATGAAACCAAATCTGGACAAAATCCACAAAAACACAAGGAAAATGAGGTAATATTATTAATCCTCTGCCATCCAAAAATGTTCATATTCCCCTACCTGTTTGCACCCTCCTTAATTTCTACTCAAGGCCACAAACAAAATAAAATAAAAAAATAAACAATAAAGGAACAGAAATAGTGGTGCCTGCCAACATAAATATTGTGGGGAGAACGTTCTGAGGTGGATGATGCAGCAGAGATTGCATACAAAAGAGGAGGCATGTTTTCCCACTCAAACCCAAATCCAACATGACCAAGGGCTGGATAAAGCAGAGGGAGGAGTCTTCAGGACAAGAAGGCAAAAAAGAGGCAGTTGATACTCTATCCTCAGTCTCTATTGTACCTCCTCTGTGTAAACCAAAAAAATATAATAATAATTAAAAAAGCAATTCATGCTTAACATGTACCCGAAAGATCAGCTAAGGCAAATAAGTTATTGCAAAATGACTTTTCAAATTATGTCATCAGTACCCACATTAAAGGCAGCTCAAACTTGGCAGCTCAAACTTGGGTTGAATGTGTTGCTCCTGCAATGTTTTTTTCCCAGAAAATACATTTGATTCGTGCAAAGCAGTATAATGGCCTAATCTAGGGTGTTATGCATATATTTCGCAAAGCATAATTCCTGAGATTACACCTAGCCCAAGTAAATGCCAAAATATCCACTGACTTGAAACAAAACAAGCTCAGTCTTGGTTCTTTCTAAGGTATGTACTGAGACATATCTCAGGTACCTTTTAGATAATGTGCTCATCACCCTGGGCTGGCAGCAGGCATGCACTCTCTCCTTTCTCAACCTTTCCACACTATTTGACGTGGTTGGCCACAAAATACCATTTAGCAAGCTACAAACTAGCTTTGGCTTATGTACACAGTCCCTAGACTGATTCAGCTCATTCTTTCCTAATAGGTCTCTAGATTTAAAACAACCCCTTATTTCTACTCCACTAAGACAAGTATTTGTGGTTTATCTAAAAAATCAGCATTTTGTACCTTCATAGTGAATGTTTCCAGGATCTCCCTGACACATTTTTGGCATTCTCACTATGGGATGCCACAAGATTGGCGATGGCACTTAAATTTAACTCAAGAGCCAGATGTATCAAAAGAACGGTCACAAAATGCGGTAGCAAATTGAGCATCAGCATTTTGCGACCCTTCTTTCATTTTGCAATGAGACCAATGTACTGAAGGATTGCATCACAAAAAGTTTCAGACACAGAAGGTTTCAGAACGAGCTGCCAAATGGTTACTGATTAAGTAGGTCGCTGGTTGTAACTTCTGTGACTGCCTCAAAAAAGATAACGTGACCTGCAAGGAACAGCAGACCGCTATCCCTTTGTTTGTCTTTCCAAAGCAGAAAGTTCTGTTTTTTAAAGCAGCCAATTTTCCTTAAAGGAACCGGTGCTGCTTTACAAAATAGTTTCCTATTTGGGAAAACTTTTGGAGGGAGCAGACAGTGATCCCGTAGCCTGGAGGCTGGCAACACCATTCACGAAGAGGGTGGCGTGACAGGGGACCACCTTCCTCTTTTTGAATCCGTTACCATCTGTTAAATGTGTTTGAACTGATCAGTGGTTTATCACCGCAATTGTTGTGGCAATCTTTTGCTATATGCAATATCGAATCACAATTGGGAAAGAACACTTGTTCATTCCCTCTCCTAATTGCAATTCGGTATGGGTTGGTAAATTCATTGCTTTCCAACATATAAAATGCTTTTCAAACATAACAAAAAGCCATTTTGTAGACGCCAACCATGAGATTTGTCGAATTGTATGTCCTGCGATTGTAAATTGCCTTTGTAAATCTGGCCCAAAGTCTCAAATGGCCCAGCTTATTGCTGGCAAATCAATGAAAGCCAAGGAAAGGTAAAGAACTTGGTGCAACACACTTGCCTCGGCCTCAACACCCTGTCATACTGTTAGGGCTGGGTGACCCCACCATCCTCTCTGCAGCCTGAAACCTTTACTCTCTCAAATTGATCATAGTCATTTGTCAAAGATTTCACAGAATAATTGCATGATATAAAATACCTTAAACCTTGAAAACAAGGATCCATTGTGTAGGCAAACTCTTATGGTACTAAACCGTTTCTACAGTAGCTGCTGACTAAACATCTTAGGTCAGCTCCCCAAAACAGACCTTCAGTTCAAGCACTAAGACACAAATGTTTCAGGGGCAAATTATTTTTGTGCACAATCCATGGTTTGGAACTTGTGAGTCCCTTATCGTTCAGTGAGAAGATAGTTTTAAAAGATTTATGCAATTCTTTAAGATACCTCATTTTAGATGAGAAACTGAGGCTGGATTTATGATTCTTTCACGCAACACAATGAAGCGAGACACCTTCCTGTGCTGCGTGAAAGGGGAAGGGCAGAAATGCACCATATTTAACATTATGTGGTGCATTACATCTTCTCCTAGTGCTAGTGCATAATATGCTGCCTTGCACCAATGTGTGGTGCAAGGGTGCCTGTGTTGTAGGCAGGATTGTTTTTATGCAGGAAATGACAATGCAGAATGCAGCACAATTAGAAATTGAAAACAACAGATATATCAGAATAGATATTTCTCCTCAATGCGCCTCTCCTAGAAAGGCTTAGCATTTTGGCTCATTCCTAGGTTTACCAGTGTTGATAAATCTGGGAATGCACCAAAATTCATGGTTGGGTGCATGGGAACACCCACGTTCTACCCAAAGAACACCTTCCTAGGAGAGAGTAACACAAGGCAGCAACTAGGGCTGGCATGTGTTACTTCAGATTTACCAAGCAATGAAAGGCATGCAAGGTGGCCTTGAGTTGCTTGGTGAATCTGACTACGGGATGATGTTGCCCTTATGTCACCCTGCGTGAAACAAAGGCAAACAATACCTTGATAAATATGACCCCTGATCTTCAAAGCAGCAGATGTTCCTGGCTCCAGACATTCACTGCCAACAATGTTATCTTCGGTCAGCATTATTTGCTGCTACTTCAATTTTTAATTCACCTCCCCTAGAAAGTGCTGTAAAGCATATACTTGACAGCACAAATGCTATACAAGAACAATAAATAAAAGTAAACAGAAAATATGTAGCTTTTTGCAATGAGAAGGTTTATGATTGAAACTGGAGTGCATCTAAGTGTCCTGAATTACTAAACAGAGAATAGGAACAAATTAAAATCTAAATTCTGGAGTATATGGGCCTCAACTTGATTTTTAAATACCTTTTGGTTAGATTAGAAAAAACAAATGTAGAAGTAAATTCTACTGTAATTCTACCACTACCCTTTCTACTGTCTTTATGTGTCCTCCACTAAATACAGACCAGAACAAAGAGAATACAAACGTTTTTATAGGCAATTTGTGGTCTGGTTAGTGCAACATGTCTGTACCTTTGGATTAGGGGTGTACATTGGTTAGTCGGGACAGAGAGGATGTAGATAGTATGTACGCGTGTCAGAGCCAGCGGTGTGATTCTTACAGAAATGAAACCCAACACAATGAATTCTCCCACTCTCATAGAGAAATGGGGCAACCAAAGTGCTCAAAGAAGGGAACTGGAGGAAAAGCATGAGAGGAGGAAGGAAAAGTCAAGAAGAAAATGCACAATTATCTGCATCTGTACTAGGTTAGAGGAAGCTGGATGAAGAATAGATAGTACTTTTAAACATTTTAATAGGATTGCATGCCGAAAGAGGTCATGTATGGTGGCTGACTGCAAAGTGTGTCTTTTGTTGGCGTTACAAGCATTTGGCAGGATGTGAGAGGTACTTTGTTATATTTTATGGCCAATACCTGATATTTCTCTCCATATTTTATTTTGCTTGTCAATGGAAGATGTGAACCAGTACTTAATTTTAAAAATAAAACTGTCTGGGCCTGTGTAAGGAGGTTGCAGCAGCCTGCACCACCCATTGCCCCTGCCAGTGCTGCCAATGGCAGTACCAACACCACTATTAACTATCACAGTCCTACAAATGTGATAGTTCAGATTATTCCAGGCCACCCAAAGCCACTAATGGTGGCAGACATTATTTATTTTTAATGTATATTGACTTATTAAGCTCTATGGTTGTGCTCATCCTAAAATTGGACAGACAGTGCCACTATGTGGTAGACTGTCATTAGTGCCAGTGTTAAGAATTAAGGGTCAGATGTATCAAATATTTTTGCCATTGCGATCACAAAAATGCATTTTGGGATATATCAAGTCCAATTTGTGATTCAGTAACTTGTTACTGAAACGCAAATAGGATTTGCGACTGCATACCGATTCGGTATTAGGAAGGGGCGTGTCAAGGACGTCCCTTCTTAATATGAAATTGCAGAGATGTATGATTGTTTTGTGACTGTGATTGCGGTCACAAAACAATCGCAGTTAACATCAGTTTCAAATTGGTGACTGTGAATGCAATCACAAAACAATCGCAGTTAACACCAATTTCAAATTGGTGCTAACCCATACGCAAAGGGGAAGGGGTAGGGACCCCTTTGTCAATGAATGCAAAAACATTTTTTTTAAGAGCAGGCAGTGGTCCCAGGGACCTTCGTGCTGGTGCCAAGCACCAGAAATGACTGGATCAAATTCAGCACTGATGTAAACTCAAGGAAAGGGTGCAAAATCCTATGCAGCATACAATTACTTGTGATCAGCTCGGTGTACCTTTCCTTTGTTGTACTCACTAAGCAATAGTCTATCTTGTCAATTCTTACATTAAGTATACTTTGTCCAACTAGCAGCATTTACCTCCCATAACCATAAAAACACTTTTTTCTACTAAATATACCTAGTCACCCCTATGTCTTGCATATACACCTGTTAAACTACCTAGCAACCCAGAGACAATGGGCCTGATTCTAACTTTGGAGGACGGTGTTAAACCGTCCCAAAAGTGGCGGATATACCACCTACCGTATTACGAGTTCCATAGGATATAATGGACTCGTAATACGGTAGGTGGTATATCCGCCACTTTTGGGACGGTTTAACACCGTCCTCCAAAGTTAGAATCAGGCCCAATATGTGGTCAAAGAAAAACGGATGGAAGTCCAGCTAGCCAAAATTTGTGTTGAGAAAGACCAGGGCTCAGAGATATTAAGAATGCCACTAAGTAATTGAGTGATTACCTCCTCCATCCTCCTTATCCCATCCTTTACAGGGTGAGGGTGTATCAAAACAGAAGAATCTTAGGTGGTCATAGGGAAAAAATTGAAGATTTAGGGCCTAATTATGAGTCTGGTGGTCACTAGACCGCCAGACTCGCGGTAGCGGTCTGGACCACCTCTGCTGTGGCGGTCTGACTGCCACATTACGACCCTGGCAGGTTGACTGCCAGGGTACCGCCATCTCCGCTGGGATCGGTCATCCCGATGGGCTTACGTTGAGTGCAGGTTGCAATCAGCCACGGTGGTGCTGCAAGCAGCGCTGACCTGCTGATTAAAACCTGGATTTCTATCAACCACAGGGCCAGTGGCATAGGCAGTGCAGGGGTTCCCCTGCCCAGCACCCTAGGGAAAAAATAGAAGACTTAGGGCCTAATTACGAGTCTAGTGGTCACTAGACCGCCAGACTCGCAGTGGCGGTCTGTACAACCTCTGCGGTGGCGGTCTGGCCACCACATTACGAACCTGGCAGGTTGACTGCCAGGGTACCGCCATCTCCGCTGGGATCGGTCATCCCGATGGGCTTACGTTGAGTGCAGGTTGCAATCAGCCACGGTGGTGCTGCAAGCAGCGCTGACCTGCTGATTACGACCTGGATCTCTGTCAACCTTTTCATGACAGTTTCACCAGCATTAAAGTTCTGGCAGAGGACAGGTGCAGGGGGCACAGGGCCAGTGGCATGGGCAGTGCAGGGTGTCCCCTGCCCAGCACCCTTGTAATGCGCATTGCGCATTACAAGGGTGCTGGTGCACCCAGAGGGTGACAGCATTGGCATTGGCCCGATTATGAGCTGGTGACATTGCTGCTGTCACTTTCCTGCTAGGCTGATGGGGGAACCTTGATTTCTGCCTGTCACCCCATTGAAAAGTTATGAGAGGCCCAGAGAGGAGGTCAGAACTATACCAGCGGTCAACTAGTCTGGAGTTTGGTGGATGGGTGTTCTCATCCGTCAAACTCATATTCAGGGCCTTAGGGCCTAATTACCAGTCTGGCGGTCACTAGACCGCCAGACTGATGGTGGTGGTCTGGACCTCCACTGCTGTGGCAGTCTGACCACAACATTACGACGATTACAAGTCAGCGGCAATGCTGCCACCACTTTCCTGCTGGGCTGATGGGCGAAAACCTGCTAGTCCAGCGGGAAAGTCATAATGGGTCCGGCGGGAGGTCACCACTACAATGGCGGCCACCCTGTCGGGAGTTTGGCAGACGAGTGTTCGTGTCCGCCAAACTCATAATCAGGGCCTTCTGGACTGATTACGAGTTTGGCGGCCCAAGGACCACTAGTTTGGCAATGGCTGGTGGAGCAGACTGCCGTATTATGAGTTTGTCGGCCGAGCTCAGATTACCATAGTTCCCTGGAAGCATAAACAGGCCGGCGGAGACATGTTTCCACCTGACCTATTAGGAGGTGGCACATTGCCAATGTGACTGCAACAGTACAACCACCACACATCAGAAGGCGGAAACAGATGCATAAAGGGAGACATTCACCTGAAGACAGGCATATGCATCCAAGCCTCCATGGTGCCATTCCTACACGTCATACCGCTGATCCTGCTCACCAACCAACTGCGAGCGACACACACATAAATGGACAGATGCACACCAAATGCAAAACAAAATCGCACAACTCAACACAAACCATGTCCGCAGTGACAAAACTCAAGAACACACACACACACTGCATATAGACAATAGCCATATCAGGGAGGAAGTCCTACACCACACATACCCACATCGCACAAAACAGAAAGAAACAATTGCTGCATATGGGTGGGTCTGTGGTGTCTGTGGGTGTGGTGACTGGTGTGGATGTCTGAGGGTCTGCTGGGGTGGTGTCTGCAAGTGCTGACGCAGCCAAAAGAACGTGAAGTAAGGTCACGACATGGACATGAAAACATTTCAATCACAACTCTGAGAGACACATATACCATCATGTCAAGTGGCCCCCACATGAAGTGCCAGCAAAGTAGCACTATTGTTAGCCAAAACCAAACCATGCATGACATCTGGAAGTACAAAGGTAACGCATGAGAAAAACTTGGTCTCAGACAACTGCAACAGCATGGATGAAGTCTAGCTACTACACTAACCATAACACAGCTAGGTGACCACCACACTCCAAAACGGTGCCACATACAGCACACTCCAGTGAACCAGTAGCCAGCAATTGGATCTCATTGTAAGGTACCCTGCCAATTACACAGACACAAGCCTATGCACACATCCAACTTGCACTGATGTAATGTATCAACAATAACAAATGTTGCTAAGGAAATACAGACACCACTGGTAAAAACATGCCGTACCTGGATTAGGAGGCATGGAAACAACCCTGTCACTATGGACATATCCCAACAATGTACAGTCCTAGGAGTGACACCTGCCCAAAAGGAGTCCAGGAGTAGTAGCAAGGCCACTCAGACGTGTCACACATGTGGTGTTGCAACAATGAAGTCAGATCCGGAACATCATGGAGAGATGTCTCCTGAATACACACAAGAATGATCCTGTAAGGCCCAGGATAGCCTCCACCAAAGTCTCACGCTCAATTCCTTGTTTATTTCTAAGAGTGTTTGTAGTAGACAACTGTACCGTGCAGGAAGGAGGGACACAACCCTTGCAACCACTAACGGAGGACATCAAATTGTTGTACAATGAGAAGCTACATCACTACCCACATCTGAGACATGGCAAGTATGGCATCTGTCTGTGGATGAATCCCTAAGCCCAAACACAAGAGATGTAAACCTCACTGCAAGTCAATCCATGATGCATCCCCAAAGTGCACAATTCCCAAACAACACACAAGTGCTACGTATCTACAACCAACATTCGACATCAAGGATACAAAAGGTCATGAAGTGGTCCCACACCCTGGCCCTACCTGTCATGTCCATCACAGCTACTGCAGATGCACATGACAAATGATATACTATGAGGCATGAATGTATTTGCTTGACAACATATGATGATGACACAGTCCTGTCCGGACCATCACACTAAATAGACAACCATTGCAGATGTGCCTTTACTGCAAAAGGACACCATGGACATATATGTTGGAGATTGCAGACATTATCCCATCTGCATAGCTAGCAATTGCCTATATCCAATGCATAGTCATGTATCCTAGTGGGAATGGAGCACATGGAGGCATGAAGGCAACTGGAATGTTAGTTACACTGATGACACATCACCCATGACAATGCACATTCCCCACGTACCAAGGGAAAGTAGCATGTTACAGCTGCCAAGATTTTGACATGTAAGTCATGTCATATGTATGATGGACACCCACGCATCTAGCACTAACACCAAACATACAATGGAGAAAACTTGCAAATGGTTTGCAGATGTTAACCTACACATATCCCCAGACACATGGCAGTGGACAGTGAGCCACATCTTACCTACCTTTGTGCTGTGACATTTGGGAGGAGTGATCTGTTGTTGGAAACTAACACCCACCAGAGTAGTTAAATCAGATGATTTGTACATTAAACACAGTCCAATTGCAATTGGATTAAGGGTGGCCCACAGCTTAATCCCAGGACCCAGTTGGAAACACATGGACCATCTACACCAATGTGAACCAAGATGAACTGTGACACAAAACACATCCCACATTGTGAGGGGGAGCAGTCTATCCCTCCCCATCACCTGGTAAAGGGTCAGGCATGAATTAGCATTGTACTCACCCCCTTGTGGCTGCTGTACTGCCCTCAAATGCCCATTCAACTCTGGGTTGGCCAAAATGTGGGCTATTAGGGGGGTCATGGTCCGATGGGCACCCCGTCCTCGTTGGGAGGACAGTCCCAGCTTGGCCTCTGTGGTCTTCAGGGCTCAGATCCTCTCACCTCTTCTGATAGTGGGCGATCTGCCAGCTGTGGACCTCCAGTGTCTGCACCTTTTTGGCGATGGCTCTCCAAATCCCTTTCTTCTGATGGGCATTGACCTGCAAGGATGGAAAGGACCAGACAACATATTATGTCTAAAAGTCCCATACAAACATACATGTCAGTGCACCAAGCTAATTATATCCTGTCTTGACCATCCTGTCCACCTGTGGCACATAGCAGTCATTCGAAACAGGGACCTGACTACAACCACTCCCCGATAGGGTGCCCTACACATCCACCCGCCCAGGCCCTGCACTGACCAGGTAGGCAACTGTGACTTTTGTGGGACATGAGCTAGCCACACTACATTGACAAGCAACACAGTGGAATACATCACACAAAGTGGCAAGTAACATGTACACCACCCAGCAAAGAGTGTGCACAAACATCACCTATAAATGTCAGCCACTGCATACGTTCCCTACAGGTTACATCCAGCCTAAATACTGACCCATTCAGCTTGGACCACAATGAAGGGAGTGACATGTAGAGCACACAAAGAGTCAAGCTTATCCATGTGGACATTTGAAGATTCGCATGCAGGCACTTGGTACTTCTGGGGGAAGGGATCTGTGTGTCACTTCAACATAACACTACACACTTCAACACATGTGTATTGATGGAACCTAGCATACCTTAAGCAAAACCTGGCCATGCATTATACATTTACAGATTTATGCCCAAACCACAGAGTCTGATCTCATGGGAAATCAGTCCATGACACACTTTTTCCAGATGTGCAATGTCCAAAGTGCAAGGAGCATACACAGGACATATTAGAGCAGGATGAAAGAGACAACAGGGCTGTGGGATCAATGGACCTGTCAAGGCTATGTGACACACATTGTCAGAGTTGAAAAGAGCACATTATGCACAGATTACCAGCCTACCCCAATGCATCAGTGGACAGAGGCTCAGTAAGCTGCATATTGGCAGTGAGGCATGATTTAGGGGTACAGGGTGTGGGCACAGTTTTGTACTTGCATTACAAAATGGACCCAATACAAGACCAGATTTTGACTTTTGCTGTGAGTAACAGTAGACAGACATTGGTCTCTGCAGGCTGAGCAGACAGACCTACAAAAAACTCCATATCTGACAAATCACATGCATCACTGTACATCTTGTAGTCTATAGTCAATTGCCATTGGTTGTCTAAGTGCACAGCTGAGGGCATTGTAAGTCATTACCTGGGTGCAGAAGAACAGTACAACAAGGCCAAATGTGGCCAGAGATCACTGTGCAAACTTAGAAAGAGCTCAAATAGTGATCAACTGACACATACAACATGCATCCACACCTCCTGCTGTCATGCAATCACATGTGAACACACATGATACACATTTTATGTCAAGAGTTGTCTGGGGTTGGCTGTCATGACACCTCACCTAGTCATGTGCCTCCAACACAATATGGGTCAGGGAACACCCAATACACACTCGCCACATTGTCTCAGGACTCCAAACCTGTCACTTGACATAGATACATACCCATGGATTCAACTATTATTGTAGATTGTCAGCCCCTACTGGGCTTTGAGGACACAATCTGACAAACTGGGCCTAAGCCTAGGCTGACTAAGCTGAGTAGAGGTACAGAGAACATTGTGCACATGGGGCACTTACCTGCTCCTCTGGTGCACCGTAGATCTGTTCATACAGGGGTAGGACTTCATCCACCAGCTTCTCAAGTTCTTCTGATAAGAAGGCAGGGGACCTATCACCTGTTGGACGAGGCATGAGTGCTCCCAGAGGTGGTACACAGCAGCTCGGGCAGTAGAGGTCTTGTTGGCAGCAGTGTCAGGAGACAAGTGAGAGATTCAGCTGGAGATGCCGGTCATGACTGCTACGTACACGACCGTCACCCAGGCACACACAGCCATTGGGCCAAGACCGCCACAGGCATCAATGTAATCCAATGGCAAAGTCCGTCCTGGTAGCATCTGCCTACTGCCATGACGACTTCTGCCAGAGGTTGCGGGCAGTTCCTAATGTCCAGTGGAGTAGGTCAGGCATCTGGCATAATAGAGGCATACAGTATAATATAATGCAATTTTGGATGTGTCAAAAGTTTGAAAAGTGATGTCCTGGTGAATCTTGAGTGCTGGCCTTGTCCTGCCTTTTTGGTCAATTGTTTCAGCGTACATATTGGTACGTAGTCCAGCACATATGACAACATAATGGGGAGAAAAGCCACCACCATCTCCCCCACGGGCATTTCAGGATTTTGGCCGTTGAATCAAAGTTAGACTTGCAAGTTTGATGTACATATTGTTGCTGTTCAGATAGAGGATGTGTACACATATGTTCAAAAGCAAGGGGGTAACATGTTACAAGATAATGTTAGTCTTGATGAGTGCTATGTATCATGTTTTCAGTGACTCACATGACATGCCACAATTTGTATATGACATGTATAATGTACTATGCAAGGTACACAATGAAAAATGGACACAAATTCCTTTCTCCTACATAGTTACACTGGGAGGAGAAGGATCAGACAACCTCCTGTGTACTGTCCATTAGCACACTTGCAGGCCATGGAAAACAGATATATCATCCAGATTTACTGCCTGGATAGGCAGAAAATTGTGGTTCTTTGTCGTCAGTTGGAGTCAGATCTGATGCCAGCCATCCATCATCTAAATAGCATACCACCAATTGCACAATTTATGTCAGTGTTGGAGTTCCTGGCCACAGGGTCCTTCCAAAATACAGTGGCCCAAATTGCTGGGATGTCCCAGCCAATATTCAGTCTGGTCTTGAAGAATGTTCTCTCAGCAATGTTGAAAGACCTAGACAGCTACATCTGCTTTCCTCAATGTGAGGATTTTGGCCGTGTGAAGGCAGAGTTCTTTGATTTGGCACACATCAGACCTGTTGTGGGAGTCATTGATTGCACCCACGTAGCCTTGGTTCCACCGCATGGCAATGAAAAAGTCTATCGTAACAGGAAGAACTACCATTCCATCAATGTCCAAGTAGTTTGTCTGGCGGACCTTTACATTTCCCATGTCTGTGCCCGATGCCCGGGTTCAGTCTATGATGCCTTCAACATGTGGAAAAGTGCAATTCCACAGCTGATGACACAGCTGTATCCAGAGAGGGCCTGGCTGCTTGGTAAGTAACATATGTAAGGTGTGTTTGTATGCTATGTCTGCGGCTAGTGAGACAATGCTTTGGACTAATGGTAGCTCACATGTTGCATTCCCTTACAGGGGACACTACATACCCAAACCATCCCTGATTCTTGGCACTGGTGAGGAACCCCACTACGCCAAGGGATGTCTTCTTCAACGAGGCACATGGAAATACACTGTGCAACGAGGAGCAGGCTTTTGGGCTCCTGAAGGCAAGGTTCCGGGCCATTGAAAAGACTGGTGGAGCCTTCCTTTACTCACCCACAAAAGTGTGTAAGAGCTGCTGCATGCTCCACAACCAACATCCCATACATCCCTGATGAGGGGGAGCTAGCAGTGCCACCGGGTGAGCCTCCTGAAATGCCAAGTGAGGATGACAGTGATGAAGATGAAGACAAGTGGGCAGATCTCATAAATCAGTACTTCACTTAAGTGCAAGCATGTGATGTTCTGTGATTAGTGTGACTGCATGGGGTACTGTAGGGGTCATTTTCTGTTGAAAAGGGTAACTCTGTCACCAGGAGACAGGACATTCATGCTATGCATTATACAACTCTGGTTTGCTGGCTATATCTAGCTTGAATATGTGACTCTCTTGAGGACATCCTTTGTTTGAGGCAGTCACTTTGCACTGTCAGTGAAACAGCTGTAGCTTGAAATGAGGTTTGTGTCTTATGTATCCCTTTACCTGCCTACACTCCTTGTATATCACTTATTCCTTTAAGGTATCTTCACCATGCCATCCTCATGTGGGCATTACAGAGTTGTGTCTTTGGAAGGTGGCTGGTCTGACAAGTGAAGTGGATATGGATTGATCGAGGTACTGTTTCTGGCAGATTTGGGGTGTATGAGTCCTATGACCAGTGTGCCTGGACAGTGGGACGGCAGGAATCTGACCTACACAATACACCTGTTTGCTGTGGTGTGTTGTTCCAATGTTTGCATGTGTGTGATCATGTGGCCTTGTAACATTTCGTCCTGTGCAACCCATTCCTTCTACCTACACATTGTGATGACATTGATCCTGTATGACCTGTTAGTGGCTGTAACTGTGTTTCCTCTTTGCAGGCCAGTGTGCCTGTGCCACAACACTGACACAAGTACGTGACATTCCACCACGTGCTTGCTCATTGTTATGGGAAGGGCCTGGGCTTAGGCTCTGTTGTTCTGCGCTCTGTCTGTACCATGGCAAATGTTAAGTTGGCAGGCCTGGTTTTGGTTTATGATAAAGGTCAAATTGGAGACAAAATCCAAAGCTCTCTTTGCCCAGGTCTTACAGGCTCTTTCTGGTGTTCAGTAACTACATAGGCAGGGGAGGCCGAGGTGGGTGCTTCCCCTGGCAGGGCCTCCCTTCCAGTGGCTGGTACTAATTAAGATCCTGGTGTGGATGCACCAAAGGAAGGAGTGTTATGTTGTTGACTATCCCTGCTCATGGTACTGTTAATGTCCCTCAGCACCCCTGTTAGGGGGGCCATGTAGAGATTGTGGGCTTCCCACGGTTCCCGCATCTCACAATGGAAATATCTCTGCAGCTCCATGATTTCTCAGAGTTCATTCAGTACCTTGCCCATCATGCTTTGGGAAAGTTGGTAGGCAGCCAAGACCTTGCTGATGGTATCCTGGTCAGGGGCATCACCAGAAGCCTCTTGCCACTGGGCTGCACCATCCCTCCCATGCACCGTACCCCACGCGCCTATACCCTTGGTGCAGCCTCCCCCCTTCCACTGATTCCAGGTCCATCATTGTCAGGGTTTGCAGGTTGAGACTCAGGAACCCGGACTGGGGGCACAATATGTAGGAGACTGTTATATGGATGCAGGTCTGGGGGTGACTGGCCACCTGCGATATTGAGGCCACAGGGCTGGGAGGAGTCTATGTGTCAGTCTGAGGCTGATGGGTACCATCTCCCCAGGTTGGCCGGATGGACCAGAACTGTCATCCACGTCCAGAGGTCCAGGAGTGTTCGTTTCACAGGGAGCTTCATCCATGGGGTTAGTGGCAGTCTCCTCTCTGGTGTGGGTGATAGCATTCCCAGTTGCTATGGGTGTCACAAGAATGGCTCACAGGAAGTAGAGAAACTTCTTTCAGAACACTTCTAGGTTGAACCGGGGAAACTGACTTGGATGATTGGCATTGAAGTGCAATTGCCAGATACATCAAGTGACTGATGATCACTGTGGAGTCCCACATACACTTCTGAGCAAGACCAAAAGTGATAAAAATGAGTCAACCAGCTGGAACACAGCTGCCAAGGCTGGTAGACAGAAACAATTCAGCATATGGCCAGACTGGGCAATGACATTCCTGTGTTAGGAAGAAACCAAAAATCTGTAAGCAAAGAAAATTTAAAAGGACATGAGACAAGAACCCCAGACTACCTAGCAATAGAAAAGTAGAACCAGTGGAGAAGACCATATAAAAACAACCTTGGTGGTGTTGCAAGAATTGAGAAGGCTACTGCTTAGGAAGATAGAGAGCAAAACCAGACTTTTGTAGGGGGCTTCCCACAGACTCTGTCAGGTAGATAAAGCTGGGATACAGTACAACAAAGAAGTGAAAACTAACCTAGGAGGAAGTTTTTGGATGCCCATCACACAAGACTGGAATCCAAGGCCAGTGAGGCAGGCAAATGAACACCCGGACCACTCTTGCTTTGAAGCCCCAGGAGGTACAGCAAAACACTCATGAGTAGGAGAATAATGGGGAGCACATAGGATACTCTCAGACAAGAAACATTTGGGCATCAACTGTAAGTAGCACAACATGTAAAAAGGAAGGAGGAGAACATGCCCTCAGGCAAACCCACTTTCTCAAATGCAGCTGAATCAAATTTATATTAGTAATCAACTCAATAGAACTAGACATATCCACATAAGGGGGAAGAAACCTATCAAGAAGAAAAAAACCTGTGGCAATGGGGTTATAGTCAGACTGGCAGTAAATGCATTCTACCAATTGTCTTACATACCCTAACAAAGCAGTCAGGGAATTGGACAACACAAACAAAGAGAAAACTATGTGGAGAAAATCCATTCCAAGTGAATGTCCCGCTTATGCCATGCTTCTCAAAGAATGACACCTAGGCTAAGCCAGAAAGCCCCATGTCCGGAAGGCAGATTAGAGTGGCGGAATCCTTCTATGAGGCTCTGAACACTTAACCACGGTATGAGCAAACAGATTTCTGCAGAGACAGGACTGGGGCAATACTTGGGACCAAATCTGTAACCAACAGACAAGTCAGGCATCTTTAATGGAATGGAAAGAAGTGTAAACTCAGAGACATCTCAATTCTTATACAATCCCAAAGAAAACCCATCAGAGTGATCAAAGCAACCAGTGCAATGACAGAGGAACTGTACAGGCTGTTAGGTCTATTCTCAATGAAGCCACCATAAGTCAAGAAGAAGGGAGAGTAGCAAAGGAATGTTCTCTGACCACTGTGGAGAAAGAGATTGACCACTGAACACAACAGAACCAACCAAGGCAACCTGCCTCAAGAAGGAGTGTCAAACATTTACTAGACTGAGAGCAACTAGAAGCCATTCATAGGGAAGACTCCTCTTTAAACTCAACAGTGATCCAAGAAGCATCAAATAGCTGGAGGAAAGCAATTTGTCAAATGGCCATGACAGGTGAAATATACAACCTCCCTAAGGGACCCTCTACATAGCAAAGTCCAAGGTGGAACTAGTGAAAGTAATGAGAGACTACAAACAGCATGAAAGATCCAATCACCAGAAAAACAGTCAGATCAAAGCACACCACCAATCTGGTATGTTGAACTTGGTCCTTTCCACAGAGTCATCCCCAAATGTTTTGCTTTGCTTTTACGCCTCCTATTTTTGCTGAAGTCATTTTTGTTGGCTAACCAGTGATAAAGTGCTTGTGCTCACTCCTCTAAACATGGTAAAATTGTCTTATAGCCAATTGGCATATTTAATATATTTATATAGCCCTAGTAAAGTGGTACTATGTTGAGGACCTGTAACCTAAATGCTACTAGTGGTCATACAGCACAGGTTGTGCCACCTACTTAAGTAGCCCTTTCAAAAAACATGTCTCATTCCTGCCATTGAATCCTGTGTGTGAACTTTTACTCTGCCATTTGACCTGGCAAAATAAACCTTTTAACAGGCCAAAACCTTCCTTTTTGATACATATATCACCCCTAGGGCAGGCCCTGGATGGCCTAAAGGGCAGGATGCATTGCATTTAAAAGTGGGACTGTACTTTTAGGTTTTACACCTGGTTGTGAACAACTCTCACATTTGTTCTTCACTAATGCAAGGCCTGCTCTCCTATAGGATAATATTGTAGTTACCTTATTACATTTAATCAGATGTAACTTCCAAATGGGACAGGTTACTGGTTTGTGTATGGTGTATTTCAAATTGTAATTAAAAATCCTCTCTTATGGTAAAGTTAGATTTTAAATTCTAATTTTGGAAATGCCACTTTGTGAAAGCTGGTATTTTTCTGCCTTAGCCATTTAGTGGCTGCAGCTTGTCACTGGGTCACATTACTGGGTGTAGTTGACAGTTGGGCTTTGTGTACTCCTCCTAGACTAACACATACAAAAGAGAGCTGAGGTATGCCTGGATAGGCCATCTTAAACCCTAAATTATTTTGTGGCAGCCTATCTTATACTCCGGGCCACTGTATTTATGATTATGACATTTTGTGGTTGCAGCGTTTTCCACATATGCCACATAATTCAACTTCTGATGGATAATTTGCTGATTTTAAGAAAAAAATGATTATTTGTAGTTTAAATTTAACAGAATTTACTAGAATATGGCAACATGTGTCCCTGCACAGGGGAAAGGCCATTACCAAGGTTGACTACTCGTCTTTCAGAAGCATATTACTGTATTAGCGTTTTTAGCTGGTACTAATGAGGAAAACTCTTTGCCCAGGCAGTGCTACAATGTGTAAAAAGTAGAAAAAAATAAAATAATACTATCAGAAAATGTGCTGCATAATGCTGCATAATTTGTCCTTTCTTGACATTTAATTTAGTAAACCCTGCCATATAAGGCAGTCCCCCTCTGTCACAAAATTCAAGTGGCCCTGTTTATACTGGGCATGAAAACAATAAAAAAAAATTACCTATATGTTCACAGTGCTTGCTGTTAACAGCTGGGGGTTCATATCACTCTAAATACAAGAGTCATTCTTGTGAACTAGGCTAACCCGATTGAATTCTGTGACTATAAGGTCTCACCGACAGACATTTAGAGTGATCACATTAACCAACTGAGATTTCATACCTTAAAAGAGTGCCTCTCCCATCATTACTTTAATTTGCATTTTTTTCATTTAAACATGTGTGCACTATTTTAAATGCAGTTGCCTATAGGTGAAAAAATAACAAAATACTTTTGAATACTGTGTTCATTTTAGCCACCTCTTTGACCTTGCCACCACAAAGTTCAGGATTACAATTGACATGCTTAACTAATGCAGTTGAAATGCTGCACAAAGGCGAAAAATAATAATCAATGTCGACCTTCCAGCCACCTTCATTTACAAGTACTTAGAGGCATTTGCACACCCCTGGGAATATGACCACAGACCCCCAGGGGGCACCCCCCCACCAGTTTGAAGACTTCTGCTCTAGAAGCCTCTCTTTCTTCAGAGGAGGTACCTGATGTAAACGTTGGCCCTCAGAAACCAACTCTTCAGTACTCTTCTGGACCTGTGAAGACTATGCCAGGAAGAAGGAATGATGTGACGCTGAAAGGACTGTCACTCTTCTGGACTGCTGCCCTGCTGGACTACTGCCTTGCTGGACTGCTGCCTTGTTGAATTGCTGTCCTCCTGCTGGAGTCAAAGGGATTGAAACTGTACTTGAACCTAGGACTTCCATAGTGACTCCAAGGGCTGGTCTGCTGGACACCTGTTCAGAGACACATGGGCATAACACGCTTCCAACCACCTGAACCAGCACCCAGATCCAGCTGGAGCATGACCCTGACCACCAAGTGGTGCCACTCAATTCCTGGTCCCTTGGAGCTGAACTGAAGTTTTTTAGCACTTCGAGGTCTGTTGGTGAACCCCAGATGACTTGGAGTTAACTTTTTCCCTGCAGTAGAAGATTTAGATGAAGACAGTGCAAATAAATGGGAGATGAAACTTAAGTGTACTTCCAAAGATTTAATGGGTATGTTAATTGGTCAAGCAGAGAAACAGAGTGAGAGTATTAACAAAAAAATTTAAATAAAAAAACTAAAAAAACTTTGGAGCTGACTTGTTCAGAGAATGGACAGAAAAACTGTGACATTGACATTCTTTTTTTTAAAGATTGTTTTACTTATTTTTTTAAAATTATTTAAGGCATAAACAAAAGTCATAAATCATAAAGTAACACAATTTTAACAGCAACCCCCAGACCCAGGTCCTTTCTCTCCTTCCACTCTCAGCAAATCCCTATCAAGCATCTGCAGCCAGTGTCCAATACAGGCCATGTTTACAGTGCTAGTTTGCATTACTCTCCAGTCCTACTGGTTGACTTAAGTGGTCCCTGTTATCCATGTGTGCCTAATACTACCAACACGCTTCACCGGCCTACTCCAGTGGTGTCATCTGTCTCACTGCCGTTCATGCTGGCACCAATGCTCACCACTAAATATCTTATTCAATTTGTAGGGGCAGCCCTTGCCTTTGTAGACTTTCCTCTCCATCAACATGAAGCTATCCATATCTGCCTTGAACTATGACATTCTTGACGAGATAATGATTAAATATGAAGAAGAAATTAGGAATAGGAGAAAGTCAAAATTCTTCAGGGATGAGAGGGATAAATAGGATTAGAAAACTGGGAGAATGTACTCAAATGCCAGGATGTTTGATAGTACTGGCACTATGAGATATGGCAAAATTTAACATTTAAGTGGTAAATCTAGTGAAGCTCCAAGTTTCAGATCTGTATTAAGTGTGGAGGAAAACATTAGTGGTTCAGTTTCAGCTCTCTCAAATTCAAGTGATACCTCAGGAAGCAATTGGTCTGGAACTTGTCCAGAAGATTTAAAAGGTAAGCTTATAGCAGAGCAAAGACCAGCTATAAAGAAAAGAGAAGAACTAGTTAAGAAATCCAGAAAACCTGAGGTAAAAGAGGTGTAAAAAAAAAACAAGACAAAGAGAAGACAAGATGAAAACATATAGGGTACAGACAAGAGCACAGACCAGGAAGGAGGAAGGGTGAGTTCTTGATGTGGTATATACAGTTCATCATACATAAAGAAAAATACATATGGAATGTGAAGTACCTTCTCACAATTGATTATGTGAAAGACTGAATGTAACCAATAGATTTGATTTTTACTAAGATGATGATATCTACAATTTTCTACAGTTTTTGTCTTATGTTTTTGTGACAAAATATTTGCAGAACAATCAACTTTTAAGTGGTTTTGTGTTGATATATATATTTTTCTTTTTTGTTCCATTTTATTGTTTACTTTTCAGGAAGTGGTTTGTCCCTGTTGGTTGTACTTGTGTCAAGTCATGGAAATGTTCTCATGAGAAAATGTGTTGGAGAATTTTATATTTGAGAATAAAGAAATCAGCTGTAGTGGGACCTACATGAGAATGGGATTTTTTTAGTATTCTTATAATTCCTCCTGGAGGATTAAAAAAACTTTGTTGCTTGCACTGCCTGCCAATGTCAGGTTTCATCAATCTGACCCTTCATGCTACAGCATCCACAGCTCACAGGGAGTACCACTGCAAAGCTCCAGCCTCATCGTTTGCAACAACAGGATCTTTAAACCACAGTGAGGACTGTCTGTGACACCAGGCCTGCTCCTCGCACTACATCAACGACTGTGGTGACTCTTCCCTGCTCCTTGTGGCCCCCTCCATTGGGAACAGGACTTTTTGCTCTGGACTGAGAACGTAACTTTTCTGTGGGACTAACTAAGCCCCTGCTTCCAACCCACACTCCATTGTTATCGGCCTGAACTTGTGACTTTCTCGCAGTTTTGTGCACTCAGAGAGCCACAAGCGAAGCATTGGCTTTTTTGCACCATTTTCAGTTGAATCTTATATCTCTGGTTCTACTGATTGGACTTATTTATTTTTTTTGGTCTTGAGTTTTTTATTAACATTTTCATTTTATTACTGTTTGAAGTGCTGCATAAATACTTTACACCTTGCTTCTAAGTTAAGCCTAACTGATTTGTGACAAGCTATCAGAGGGTTGAGCACAGGTTATTTAGGGTTTGCTTGTGACTCAGCCTGGCAAGGATTGTGTTTGTTGCTTGAGTAGGGTTTCACCTTCCTCCACCAGTAAGTCAATTTCTTAGAGCACTGTGCTCAATAGGCTTTCTTTTTTTAGGCCTTCTTTCAGTTGCTGATATTAACAACAAAAACATCATGTACAAAAATATCATTGCCAAAATATCAACAACCTAAATATCAACTTTAAATTTAAATTAAAGATGCTCCTAATATCTCAAAACAAGTCCAGCCACATGTATAACCTAACACCAAAACAAAACCATTAAAAGAATAAACTACTAAAAAACAATTCAAATACACAATTGTAACTATATTTTCACAACCATCAGGGCAAATGCACATGTTGTGATACTTTTTTAGGTCCATTTTAACAAACACCGGCAAAAGTGAATAGATCAAGGGTGGGTGAGTTAGATTTACTATTTGTTCTTCACTCTAACAAATACTAGGAAAAGTTCATAGATTAGGGGAGTCAGTGTGCTATTAAACACATTCCCAAAAATGTTTTGGTAAGTGTATATTTGGGAGCATTTAGTATTCTACCTCCAGTCAAACAAATATTAGGGAAAGTGGTACAGAATTACAATGCTAATTTCAGTCTCACAAACACTGAGCAAAGTACACGCCTTGGGGTGGGGTGGTAGGGGAGGAGGTGGTGGTTCAGATGTACTATTCTGAATCCAGTCTAACAAACTCTGGGGAGAGTTCGTACCTTGGCAGGAAGGTGACCAGGCTTACAATTCCAATTATAGTCCAACAAACATTGGGGGAAGATACATACTTTAGGGAGGATGAGTCAAATGTCTAATTGCTGCATTCTACCAAATATCTAAGAAAGTTCATACATTTGAGGATCAGATTTACTATTTTAACAATGTTTGAAAAAAAGTATATGCTCAGAGGATGGCTCAGATCTACTATTCTAACTCCATTCCAACAAACATTGCGAAGTATGCATAAATGGGATGGGGAAGTTTCTTTAATATTCTAACTCCAGTCTAGTAAGCACTGGGGAAAGACCATACATTGAGGTGGAGGTCACAAATATTATTCTAACTCTGAACAACACCTGGGAAAGTGCAGAGATGATAGGAGGGTCTGATTTAATACACCCAATAATTTAAATACAGATAATAATATTTCATACATTGAAATAGAAACTTTTGAAATCCAGAAAATATGACAAATTATAAAAATAGCAAAAGGTTTTTTAATTTACCAAATATGTCATAACATATTTTTTTAATTTGCTAAATAAATCATATACAGTGTCCCTCAATACCTCTCCCCACAATGCACATGCAGAAAAGAAAAGTAGTGAAATATGTTTCACTTATTATGCTTTTTATTTAATTTTAATTGATGTATTAAAAAACAAAAACACCCGTTCCTCCAGTATACCCTGCATCCCTCTAAACAATAATAAATATTTAAACTAATAAAACAGTTAAACAAATACCAGTGCCAAATATTGCAAATATAACATTTTAAAATAACAAGACCCACCACCCCAATACACCACAGAATTTATATAACAAGAAATGAAATGTTTGTTTATACCTCTATCTATCTCTCTATTTATTTATCTATCTATCTATGTGTGTGTATGTATGTATATATGTATATATATATATTATAATTTAACCTTAAAAAAGAATAGAAGAAACATAATATTCAAATTATGACATTACTTAAATAAATTTCAATTCAGCAAGATTTTTAAAGACAACTCACTCAATCACCAATAAAACCAACCCAATAGAAAAATGTATTTATTTCTTTAACAATGTTTAAGCATATAAAGAAATAAACAATACATAAAAATCAACATATTCCTCAATTAAAATTATTTACTGTATTGCTTTTACAAAAGTCATTACATACCCAAAACCCAATACACTACAACATGCAACATTTATGAAATAATTAAAACAAATATATGAACATCTAAAAAACAGAAATAACCAATTAAAAAAATGATACATTCATCATTTAACAACAAAACACAATTAAAAACATGCCCAGTCAGCCCTTCAATAAACCTGATAACCTGAAAAAATATATTAGAATTATATTATTTAAATATAATTACAAATAAAATTTAGAAAAACATAAATAACAAAATAAAAATACAATGCAATACAAGCATTGCCCAAGCCAACTTATCCCATCTCGTGGACCTATTGGCTGTACCAATGCTGTTTGCTAATGCTTTGCATATCGACAAAAGCAGATTTTGCTGATGCCGGAAAGCATAAGCCTGAATTTAAAAAAAGAAGCCAAAAAGGCATGATGAATACGGATGCTGTTGTCACTCTCATTTGCTGGTGGTCATCTTACTTAGTAGGCGCATGCATGATGACATATGTTCATGCATGTGTCACCATGCATGTGTGCGCCTATGAAATGATGCATGCCCCTTCCATATTTCCCAGTCAAAAATACCATATGTCATTTAGATCGGGGAATAAAAAACGGAATTTGACTGGCATGAAAATGCATTCATACTATGGAGAAGCACAACAGCAAATGGTAATTGCTGGGTGTTCCCAAAAAAAATGGAATGAAAAAATAAATAAATAAAAGGCCTGTAGAAGTTTACGAGGGAAATGAGTGCCTATAAATGAGGAAACAACAGGGGGAGGGCATGGTACAATGGAGACGCTAGAGGCTGAGCAAAAGGAGAACATAAAATAATAAAAAGAAGAGCTAGGATGGAGATGTGTAAAAAAGGGCCATTTTGGGGTGGCAAGAGCAGCAAGGAACACACGAAGGGCAGATGTTTGAGATGTGTAAGAAGCACAAATGAGAGGAGAGCTAGAAAACACATGCACTCTCATGGAGTGCTGAAAGAAAATTAAATAAAAGTCTAAAATACTTGAATATTAAAACCTATGCAACACATTTGAAGGAAACCGAATGACAGATAAACAACTGATCAAGTCTGAGTTAAGTCCTGCACCTTCACAGTCACAGCTCTACTGCAGCCATTCTTTAAAAAGTCCCAAATGTACAAGAGAGTTGTGCAAGGAAACAGTGCTCTCAATATGTCTGCTGTAGCTATGAAAGAAGAAAAGTGGTCTGGATTCCACCAGAGGAGGACATGAAGAGTACACTATAGGCATTGCCTGGGGAGCAACAGCCAGACCCCCAAAAAGAAGACCAAGAGTCAGTCATAAACCCCAGTGCTTCAAAGGGTAGTCACAAAGCTTAGCGATTACCAGACAATGGTGGACACTTCAATGTAAGATCAGTCCATAGTTCCATCAGGCAGTCATGGAAGTAAAACTCTTCTCAGTGTACCCCAAAGGGATAAAGCTGATAAAATGTTTAAGAAGCAAAATATGCAACTGATGATCCTCAATTGCCACAGAGGACCTTGCCATACCAGGAGGATGCTTCGATCCCCCAACCCCAAGTTCAAAGAAAAAATAATGTGTGAATTTACACCATACTAGATGTGACAATAGCAATTAAAGCATTATAGTTGAACAGGAACAGGGCACTTTTCAACCGAGCCAAACAACCTCCATTGCAACAGCAGTTCAACTGCAACCAAGGAACACTTCCTGCATCTCTTTTGCATTCAAACAACTAATGTAGATTGCCAAACTCACACAAGACTGGTGCCTTGACAGATTCAGGCAAGGATGGTGTTCTTTTGCTTAAGTGGCCTATGATGTAGATGCCCCTGAAAATCAACAGTGAGTTGAACACTGCCTCTAAATCCCAGAGAGGATTGTATGGGTATGTGTCTGTTCTAATGGCATAAAAAGCCCTGGGCCACCTTATGACTATCCAGCACCGCAAAATTAAATGCAGGAACAAATAAAGCATCTCAAACTACAGGAACCAGAGCACCAGGAGAGAGAGGGCTTGGGAAAAATGGGAGGAGAAAGAGGAGCTCTCACAAGACCCTCTACTCAGACAAATACTTTAGAGAAATGAGGGACTTTGAGCTTACCATGAGTTGAGAAAGGAAACACACTTCTTGCGCGAAACAGGAAAAAAGAAGGGTTATAAAAGTGTTTCTCGTTGCTAGCTCCCTGAAGTGTAAGAAGCCATAGACAAAAACTAGGTATAACATTAAAAATATATTGTTATTATACATAAATCCCTTATGTTAGACACGGAAAAACTTGCATTGTAAAGAATGTGGTGAGCAAGAAGGTAAGGAGTTAATACATAGCTATTAACAAAGTCTCCGTTTACGGTTTGGGTCAGTGTATGATGTTCAGGCTAAATTCTCCTGGTGTTATTTGTCACTCAGAGCCCCTTATCGAAAAAAATCCCTCTTTGATTCCTACCCATATGCAATTATATGTATTTGTCCATTATCCTATCACAATTGTCTCTATAGAGTGCCTAAACATCCTTTAGAAACTGGCTACGCAGTATGCAAAAACAAGAAAACACCAACAAAACATTTAGTTAATTTTGTCTGACTAATACTCCAAAGGAAGAGATGGACTTGGGTAGAACAGATGTTGCAATGGCTTTTTAAGAGAAACAATAACAGCACATAATGAAAAACAGCAGATTTCCTGTGGATCTCACTCTGCCCTTAAGAGAGCGTGGAAGAAAGAATATATTATTGAAAGGCACTGGTCTCTTCTACAGGATCGCACCTACTTTTCCTACCTCAGCATGATTTGAAAAAGGAGTTGGCAGAGGGGAGTTTGTAACACTATGCTTAGAAATGGTCAAGACTGGCAGCAAGTCATTGGTCAAAAATGGCAGAACCATGATTTAGGAAGACATTGAGCAGTCTCAAAGTGAAGTCACAACAGAAGCCTGCAACAGGATTGAAATATCATAAAGGAACAGCGCACAATTATTCTGAAAATATTTACTGACAAATTTGTAAAGATCTTGTCCTCAGATTCCCTAGCAATAGTTTGCCAAGCGTCAAAAATGCATGGTCTCATCAGAACATCCAAATTGTACTTCCCCTGGAAAGAGCCTCAGGAAGACGATTTAATTTAATGAGGCATATTAATGTCGTAAGACAAGCATCAATGGCCCCATTTATGTCAGGCACACTAGGCAAAAAATAATTCCTTAACGCAATGAATCAAAGTATTTTGATGCATAAAATTTGCGAACGCTATTCCATGAATTGCAATAGTGCATGACAAAAGCTCATCAACAGAATTCAATATTAAAACAAAAATATGTCAAACGCCTGCTGTATGTCTGGGTACACGCGATCTTTTCCCATTCATCACAGGGGCCAGTTATAAAAACACTGTTTTCTTTTCAAATGTAATTTCCTTAAGTACCTTAAAATCGTTTCTAAATTACTATTGTCTGGATTCAGTTCCCAAAATGATACCAACTGCTGTGTTCCTATTAATGTGTGTGCTTTCCTGTTTTCCTAGGTTTATCTGCAAAGAAAAATAGTTCAAACTTTATACCAATGAGCCAATCGCCAGCAAATGACTAGGAGTTCTGAACACGAACAAGGGAGGGGTTGGTTTCTAAATGCTAAATGTTTCTTGGTAAAGTTTATTTTCATAAGCAAACTGTCCCAGTGGTCCACCAAAAGTGAAAAATATATTTTTTAAAATAATGCATTACACATGATAGTACCGATTGCGGTCACATGTGGGTTGGGGTTGGACATTTTCTGAAGGGAACTTTCAAGGGTAAGGTGGATTTTTCCATGAAGTTACATTAAGAGGCTGTGTCGCTATTGCTGGACTGGAAACCAAACCCTAGCATAAATGTGCAAACCAGCTCCGAATTTCAGGAGGTTGGGGCTGGAATGGTACCTTTGAGCATGGGTGGGATACAGCAGCCCATACATGCTCTGAAAGAAGTCCCCTAGCTTGCAGCCCACCGGCAAAATACAAGCACATCAGAATGGACACTCCTGCCCAGCAGGTCACTGTTGAGTTAGACTATCTGTCCATTACAAGCATACTTAACGCACATAATGGAAACCAACAAAAGATGGTGGCTATATTCAAGATATTTGATGATGAGAACGCAGACCACTATGGAAGAGTGAATTACGTCCAGGGGAAAGACTGAACATATATTTCATCAGTCACATCCTAATAGAGAAGTGTCCCGAATAAAGAAAGTAGGTTCTACCTGACTTTTATGTAGTAAGTTTAGTTGGAAAAGCAGTTCTGCTCGTTCTGTTGCTCCTCGTTCCACTGATGTCTCATTTCTTATTCTAGTGATGTATTATACCATAATTCTGCCTGCCCAGGACTATATCATTTATATTCCTGGTTCAAATTATTATAGGTCAACTTTATGTCAGCCTGTGAATTCTTCATCTTTCGAGTGCCTTGGATTCTCTCTGTATATACAGCAATACACTGTCCTTTTGTTCCTTGGCAGAAGTCAGTATGTTTCCATCGTTGTAGGATCCCTATGTTATTGTGTGCATACGTTGGCAGGCTGTTTTTCTAAAGGGCTATCATTTTAGGGAATCTGATTAATATGAGCTCAGTGGTTTAGGACTACCTCAAATTATCATGGAATGGCAGAAGCAGAAAGAGTTCAATGCCTAATAATCAGTCAAGAGGGAGTGGAGTTTAAGCAGGAAGGAAGAAGATAGAAAACATTACTCAGTGAACAAAAGTTTAAATTAATTCATCCAAATGAATTTGGGAGAGAATGCATCTACATTTGCTATGTCATTATTTGACACCAACGACCCTTTTTCGGACATTTTAATCAGTATCTATCTCCATTCAAATAAAATCGGTGCAAATCTAAAAGTCGATTCAGCTCATTTTGCAAATAGTCTTCAGTACTCAAAGAAGTGAGTAAGCTCACTGAGCGTTGATACAGGAATCAAAATATACAGGCCCATATTTATACTTTTTGACGCAAAACTGCGCTAACGCAGTTTTGCGCCCAAAAAATTAGCGCCGGCTAACGCCATTCTGAAGCGCCATGCGGGCGCCGTATTTATTGAATGGCGTTAGCCGGCGTTAGCCGACCGGCGCTGCCAGGTGTGCGTGAAAAAAAACGACATACACCAGGCAGCGCCGGCGTAGGGAAAAATGGCGTTTGGGCGTCCCAATATGGGGCAAGTCAGGCTGAGGCAAAAAAATCATCTTAACCCGATTTGCGCCATTTTTTTTGGGCGCCCAGACGCCATTAACATGACTCCTGTCTTAGCAAAGACAGGAGTCATGCCCCCTTGCCCAATGGCCATGCCCAGGTGACTTATGTCCCCTGGGCATGGTCATTGGGCATAGTGGCATGTAGGGGGGCACAAATCAGGCCCCCCTATGCCACAAAAATTTTTTTAAAAAATACTTACCACAACTTACCTTTTCTTCCCTGGGATGGGTCCCTCCATCCTTGGGTGTCCTCCGGGGGTGGGCAAGGGTGGCAGGGGGTGTCCCTGGGGGCAGGGGAGGGCACCTCTGGGCTCATTCTGAGCCCACAGGTCCCTTAACGCCTGCCCTGACCCAGGCGTTAAAAAGAGGCGCAAATGCGGTTTTTTTTGCCCGGCCCACTCCCGGGCGTCATTTTTGCCCGGGAGTATAAATACCACGCACATGCCTGGGAGTCATTTTTTAAGACGGGAACGCCTACCTTGCATCTCATTAACGCAAGGAAGGTGTTCACGCCAAAAAATGACGCTAACTCCATGAACTTTGGCGCTAGACGCGTCTAACGCCAAAGTATAAATATGGAGTTAGTTTTGCGTCAAATTTGCGTCGAAAAAAACGACGCAAATTCGGCGCAAACGGAGTATAAATATGCCCCACAATATGTCCTACTTGACGTTCCATTGAACAAAAAAGGGCTAATTGACTTAGCTTTGCATGTTGAACAGAGGCAAGGAGGGGGCATAAGGGGAAATAAATATTAAAATTTCACATAATTAAAAAAATCTCTTCCATTCTCACCTCAAGCAATCATGTAGTTAGGGGCATTTTATATCAATTCAGAAGGCCGAATATATCCTATGTCTGTAAAAAAAAACTAATCTCAGAAGCATACACATCATAAGGAACAGAGGACCTCACACAAAAAATCAAGTATAAAATCAGCATGGAGAGCACTAGCATGCTTCTTTGAGCTGGCGTAGGTTCGACCATGGTCAGGCAACAATGAAGGAAGAGATTTATGGGTAGGTGTACCCATGCATTCCAAACCCCTCCCCAACCCTCCCCGGGTGAACCACGCTAAGCAAGAAAGAGAGCAGATGAATGGTGCATCCACCTTGGCCTTGCCTTAGATTTGTCAGAAGGTCTCCTTTAGAAGTTAGTTCGCTCTAAAAGAGGGAAAAGTCATATGTCCTAAAAAGGCCCGCTCAGTAGCTGTCAGGACCTTCTGCCCAAAAGAGGTAATGCATGTGGTCTCACTGGCTACATTCCCCTTGTTATTAAGTGTTATGCTTCCCACCTCTACCCTGAAAGTACAACAATGGTCGAAACTCCAGCATGACAACAGTCCCTTCTGTTGTTAGTGAGCTTGTGTGCCCCAACTTGCAGAGCAGAAAGAAGGTGAAGCATGTGAACTCATTGGTAAAATTCCACACTGGACAGATATTTTGCTCGCTTAAAGTTTAAAGACTGGCACTGAATGTATACAAGACTTCTAAAACCCATCGTACAACATTGAACCCTCCTGATAGATTATTTGGCCTCTAACAGGCATCTATGATACGATCAGGGGGCACCAAGCACTAGTTCTTGTTGCTCCTTAACTATTGGCTAATGTGATGGTCTGAAAGAGAGTAAGGGATATGACATTTTGTCTTAGTGTGACAATACCAGGAGGAAAATAAGTGAGAAAAAGACATACAATACAGGCAGGCAACAGGTCATAGGGTACGAGAGGGGTATTCAGTGCAGACCATATCTGAGGACGAATAAGTTAAATAGCATCCAGTAAGGACCCAAGAGGGTTGCATCCATGTCAGATTTTTCCGATTACCTCTAAATATATAAATGAATTCCATTCAGTTTTGGTGCACACTTATCTTCTGTGGATAACCTGAAAATCTGTCATGGATATAATCTATTTATTTATTTATGTACTTTTATATAGCGTGGACATGAATCAATGGTGTTAAAGCATGTTACAACACACATGGATGTTACATAAGACAAAAAATGCATTATCCGTAGGCGTTGGTACATTTAAATAAACTAAGATCATTAAAGAATAGAAATAGATCATTATATAAGGCACAACATTACATTATCCAAATATGTTGGCACATTGAAATAAGCCAAGAACACTAGAGTATGATATAAAATACAGCAGTTGTGAAAACTGAGTAACAGGATGTGGGCTGGTGTCGAGCACAGGTAGAAGTCTAATGAAATCGATAAGCCTCAAGGGACTGATCTTGGAGACTAAACCAGAGAGTTGAAAAGTGGAGAGAAGAGGTTAGCTAAAATTACTTTGAAAGAGAAGGGATTTCATCTCAGATTTAAAGCAAACCTTCAAGGTGGTAGTGCATAGTTTCTGAGGTAAGGAGTTCCTTATTCTGGTCACACTTCCTTAGAAGAATTGAGCATTAAATTGTTATTTTTTTTAAAGGTCAGGGTTTCTAGCTCATGTGCTTTGGTATTCCACAATAGTTTAGTTCTCACAGACAGCTAGTGTTTGTGAGACAGGTTACACTAAGTGGATGTGTGTAGTGGCTAATGAGTTATACAAACTGTCCTGTACACAGCGCTAACTTAAATGTAGGGGTGTGCAGAATGCTCTGCTCTGCTGGCGGAGCTAATGGAGTTTTTGGAACTCCATGCTCCGCTTGGAGAGTGGAGTTGTCCAAAAAACTCCATGAGCCCCACCAGCAGAGCTCACCTGGTCAACGCTGCAGCCCAGACAGTCTGCTCTTGTACTGTGCAGCCCATAACTGGGCTGCAGCGTGCACCGGAGCATAGGATGGAGGCAGCCACTGAAGAGGAGGACCCCCCGGGAAGTCCTCTACTCCTCTCCTTTCTGCTCTCCTTTCTGCTCACTGGTGCACAAACAAGGACTGAAACAGCAGCTTTCATTGCCTACGGCCATGGCCTGAATTCAGTCCAGGGCCATAGGCAGTGAAAGCTGCCATTTGAGGCCTCTTGTGCACCGGCCTGTCCTGTGTGCAGTGAACATGGGTCAGGCTGGTGCTTACAGGCCTGGCACCTTTTGATGACTACGGCCTTGGCCTGAATTCAGGCCTGGGCCGTGGGCAGTGAAAGCTGCAGTTTGAGGCCTCTTGTGCACCGGCCTGTTCTGTGTGTAGTGCACATGGGGCAGGCTGGTGCATAACAGGCCTAGGAGCTTTGACTGCCTATGGAATTCAGGCCAAGGCCGGAGGCAGCCAAAGATGTTGTCATTTCAGGCCTCTTGTATACAGGCCTGTCCTGTGTGCACATTACACAGGAAAGGCCGGTGCACAAGAGGCCAGAAATGGCAGTTTTCACTGCCAAGGCCATCTCCAAATGCGCCCAATCTTGGAAGTGCAAGGCCCGAATTCAGGACTCTGCAGTTCACAGAACTCCACTTCTGCGGAATTCCACTGAGTTTTTTTTAACTCTGTTTAATTCCACGGAGTTGGACTTCGTGAACTCTGCCCAGGGCTACTTAAATAAGCAGTCAGTGAAGTGTAATTATGAATTCCTCAGAGAAGATGCAATTGAAAGAAAGCATTTCTGGTCATGGTGTTTTAAATTGTGATTGTAAATTGAGCCTTTCATCCAGAGTGACTCCTAGGGATTTGGCACTGGCAACGATAGTGGATTTGCTATTAAAGATGTTGAGTGTGTCCTAGGATTATACTGGAAGTGGTGATTTTGATGAGGAAATTAGGAGAAATGTTGTACTTCTCTGTAGCACACCCTGTTCTACTGCTGCAAGCAGAGCAATGTAAGATTTTGGTGGCCTGGTGGCCCCAATAATTATTTCTCTCCAATAAAAATAACTAGATTTCCTCCAATCAGGTCAGACTACCAAATCTTACAGAGCACTACACTGGAAATAGAACTAGTGCTCTATTTGGCACCCAAAGACCTATGCAACATATGATACAAAAAATATACAAAGAAAAGGCTGTACGCACACACCATTAACATAAATGAACATGTTTTTTCACAATTCCTTCCCCTTGACCTCTCCTCTTCCTCACCCCTCCCCTCAACACACACATGGCTGAAAATTATCTGAGTGACTTCTGGCAAAATGCTGCCAATTATGAATTGTGACGACGCTGCCCTTCAGATGAGTTATGAGCCGGCCACCCGATTTATACAAGTCCACAGAATTAGGAGCCATAATTGGACCTTTTCAACAATGTACACAACACATTGCAAATTAAATTGCATCCAATAAATCAAGTTAACCTTTTCAACATTGCTCCAAGAAAATTAATTACTCATATCTGCACAAGCGACCTTTTCACAGCTCTTCGGATTAGCGGCCACATTTCTTCCATCAAAGCCTCTCTCGCCCATACTGACACAGTCTGCTCGAGCTTTCTGTCACATATTTAACTAAGTGCGACTAATTACAGTTCTCAAGTCTTCTCTGTCTAATAGAATAACTGAACCCGCGTTTCACTCTTGCGTCACTGACCGCGCGCCGTTTCGCAGTCGTCTGAACACATTTACCCACTATTGACAGCACGGTTCAAATGTTATTTGTAAAGTACAATTGACATATTGTTAACTAATGTGCTTTCCCCTAGGCAGGATGCCCTTTATTAACTACAGTTGTTCTTTTCAAAGTTTAAAAATAGTCCGAAAATCCCGATAAGAAAGTACAATATTTACAGGGTTATTTTTCTTTGCAAAGTATTAGGCTGCTGAAAGCAAAGTTGTTTTCTTTCTAGGGTTTGACACATCTTTACAAGAAGCAAACAGTGCTAAACAGAGAGAAGGGTCCCACTCTTTCTCTGAACACCAGCCCAGGGCTTGTTGAAGGGATCCTACAATACCTGACTGGAACAAAAATTGCAGGCCACTCTGTACTCACCTTGTTCCCTTAAACTCTGCCCCGCCCAAGCCCCTTCTGCTTGCCCTCTTCATATAGCATTTTATGAAGTCAAAGGTGTTGGAGTGTGTCTTTAAAAAGCAATATTAACATGAAAAGCTTCCAAAATATTGTGTGATGAAGCTGCATAGAAAATGTGTTAACATAGAAAATAATGCACACGTTTGAAATGTGCCCACGGGGAGTGGATACCAATGTATACGAAGACTAATGAAAGTTGTTAATTCTGACTTAATTATGTACTAATGTTTTGAATTGTATCAGCATATCATAATTAGAGTTATGTATTACGAGTTGCTTATTAATTAAAGGGTCTTAGCTTAGCAAGGGTCTGGGCCTAGTTGCCTGGTCTCATATTAAACTGTATTTTTCAAACGTGTACGAAGCTGTACTTTTCCAGAAGTTATGTGTGTGAAGCCATAGTAAATTCTTTCTCATGAGAACTGACTTGTTCAAGGAGACGTTGTTGCTGAATGCAACAGTGTAATTCGTAACAGGTGCAAGGTTACTGGAGTAGGAGAAAACAATGGAGACACTGGAGCACAAAGTGTAACTTTTCTTACCTGACATTCCACCCGATGAAGACGTCAATAACATGGACCAATCCGCAACATGAGAACTGTGGTTTGTAAAAAATTCTGGCAAGATGCGTGAAGAATTATTGGACAGAGATAACGATGCACCAATTATTATCCAATGAGGAGTTAAGGGAAAATTAGACAGTTTTGATTTAACGGAATGACCCAAGGAGTTTGGGGGCACAGAGACTTTGAGACTCCACTCACTTCATAGAGACTTTAACTCTTTTGCTTTGTCCTGATACTTTAAACCATTCTTTACCCATGTTTACCTGATACTTACTTCTCCTCCATATGAGGGAAGATCCTATTCCTTAGCTATGCTACATTGAGACTTTGCCCCGTCTTATCTCTGCTGATGGTGAACCGACTGATGTCCTGAGGACGAAGACTGACGCTGTTTGCTGATCTGTTGGATTGGTAACTATCTGATGCAAAATTGTAATTTGTCTGTTTGCCTTTCTTTCTAGGTACCAACTGCTCCTTTGATAGAGGCCATAGTTTAGATGTTTTTCCAAATTTGTGGTTGCTAAAATGTTTTGCATGAAGCCCAACATGCTAATGCTAATTTGAGATTAGTTAAGGTGTTCACAAATATCCTACGCAAATAGACAAATGACTGAGTTCTTGCTTTGTTGAATCATGTACTACTGAGACTTTGCTAAGTTGCTTCATATTAATGACGTGTTTAATACTGAATGAATATTCTCTATGCATTGATTAATTGCGTTCTAATTGCAAATTTGAAGAGTTACCAATGAGATCAATTGCTAATGAGATTAACAGAAATTACATTAGATTGTAACTAATAGGGAAATAAATATCCTAACACTTGTCTAAATTGGTGTGGTTATTCATGGCTGAAAGGTCATGGTGCGTTCAACTTATTGATGCTCATTAAACGTTATTGATTAGTCTGTTGATTAGTTATCGTGAATATTGATTGGGTTTATTGATCTAATGATTTGTGATGCCAAAAAGACATCTCGCACTCGGAAGTCCCGGAACGTGGTTCAAAGGTCCGTCGACCTAAACGCGTCTCCTTGTAAGTTTACTTATCAAGGCTCTGATGCGCTAACAAAGGCAGCTGGAGGATGGGGGTTGGTGGAATCTCTCATTCCGCCAGCGTAATTAGTAAAATTTTGGTTGCTATGTGTTACTCTTTAAATATTGAGTTCCAGTCAAATTCAACCAATTTCCATGAGGTGGAGTTTTTCTCCCTCATGGTTCCAGAAAACGTGAGCTGGCGAGTGTGAGCATCAGGGTGTTGGGGCATCCCCTCGCACAATTTTCTAATGTGGATGGTCAGGGGGCTGCCTTTCATGTATGTAGATTTGCAGCATCTTGAGTAGATTTTCTACTCCAGCAGCAGCAAAATTAACTTGAATGGCTGCAAGCTCTTGCACAATGCATAGTGCTGTACGTGGTAATTTTTCAGTGCTACTTGCTCTACCAGTGCCGAATTGCAGCATAAGCAGCATATTTTTCACCCAATAGTGGAACTCCATGGAATCTCACTCAGTTTTTTTGTAACTCCTTGGAGTAAAATTCAGTGAGCTCCGACCACTCCTACTGGAGAGTCATGTGATAGCCGTAAGGTGAGCAAGTGTCTTAAGATGAAGCTCTGGTGGTTATACATTATTCATCTGCAGTGTTCCCCATTTTAAACAAGGCTGAGTACTTACCTTGCTCTACGTTCCATCTACTTGCTGTATAACATGGAGCCACTTATTTTTGATTAATAAATTCTAAATTGGATCACATTTCCTGGAGTACTTTTAACTTCTCTTTAAAGAACTTTCTCGGATAATTGGCAATTGGATGCCCTCAAATTATTGATACTAAAGTGGAAACCTACCATATATTAGCAAGTTTACTTAATAGATGGGGGACAAGGGCCCATTTCCCCCGGTTTAAGTTCCCACGTCTGCATAGTGAACTGGCATTCTTCACGGGAAGTAATACAACTGGACCCTCACTAACGTTTGACTAAGCCCATTTTAAACAAGCATTATCAAAATCAATGATCTGACTTGCATTGCCAGTCATAGGGCCTCATTACAACCTTGGCTGGCGGCCTCTGCCGCCCGCCAAGGTTTAACCGCCGTGCCACCGCCAATGTGGCCGCACTCCCGCCATGCCCATTTTGGCATCCCCGCTGGGCCGGCGGGGATGTCGGCTGCAACATGGGAGCCGGCTCCTGATGGATTAAAACCGCTGGGACAGCCATGGCGGTAAACCGCCGGTCCCGGCGGTGCGACCGCGGCACTTCCGCTGTGGTTGTAATAGGCCAGATTGCACCACCAGCCTGTTGGCAGTGCAATCGCCAAAACAGCCCTGGCGGTCTTTGACCGCCAGGGTTGTAATGAGGCCCATAGTCTTTCTCAGTGTTTGCTGCAAAGGCTTTGTGTAGTCTAAATGCAATAGCAAAAAAACTGACATTCAGGCACTCATATGTGTATTGAAATGCCTGGTTGTGTATTTACACACATACACGTAGTCAGACATATGGAAAATCAGTTGAGTGCATGCATCGATTCCATGCAATGTGGTTGTATGGAAGAATGAGTAGAGTGCTTATTGGCAGTGGATGCTGACAATGGTAGATCGGAGTCAGATGTTTGGAGTGGTTGCATAGCTGCTTAGGTGCAATTGAAAGGGAATTGATGATCGCTTGGCTGTGAACTGATGGATGGTTGAATGCTTGATGTGGGTGGATGGATTTTCTTTGGTGATTAGAGAAAGATCCGGCAGCTTCTACAAAACTGGCATAGGAGCAAGCACAGAGAAAGCTTCCTTTAACTACAGGACATATGTAGTACAAGTAGGAACAAAGCCAACGTTTGTCATACGCAGAGCAAGTATAGTAAGTGGAACAACAGTAAAGGCTTGCTTACACACAACATATGTTGGCAGACACAACAAAGTTTTGTTCTAAAAAGTACTTTAAATCATAGTTGAAAATATTACCAACTTAAAACTCACCCATACTCTTTTACTTTTTGGTACAGTAAGCAGAGGGTCCAAGCAGGAGCCTATTCTATCTTAAAGCCCTGTTATTGTTGCTCACAACCTGCAGGCAAGAGAACGGAAACCATGGAGATTCACTGGTGCCAGTTAATGAACTGAGAAAGTCATGTGGCAAAAATGACTATAACGGCAAGCCTCAGCTCCCTCTATGCAAGCCTGGGTTCTTAAATGGATGGGCCTAAAGGATTCACTGAATGAGTCAATGGATTTCTTATTTCCTTTGTTAGTTCTTGTCTCAGACCACAAAATGTTTACCGCTTGAAAACGAAATGGTGCAACTGAGGAGAAAGAGGGAATGGAGACAGTTGAAATAGGGACAAGGATGGAAAGGAGCTGGGGATGGGGAGAAGAAACTGGGGTATGAAGCGCAGGGAGATTCTTTGGGAGATGGTCACAAAGTACCTTAGGAAGACGGGCAAACAGGAGCAAGGTGTGGCGATGAAACTGATAAGAGGTAGATGGGTAGAAAAGGAGTTGGACAACAAAAGGAAACAGACAAGGTAGGTGAAAAGAGCTAAGGGATGGAAGTGTATTATCACCACTAGGCATGTGCTTTGCCTGTGAGCTCACACAATGTGCATTTCTAAAGGCCACTTTGGAATGGTCATCAAATCCTTAATTTTGAAACCAGAATGAGCATTTGAATGTAGGAGGAGGGTGGTCGGGAGTGGAAAACTGAAGCAGCCTTCCTCCCTCATGGGTAGACATGAGACGTCAGCCTCTTCCATTCTTTTCTAAATATTGCAAAAGTAGCCAACAGGAAAATACTGATATGCCCTGACACCATATGATGGGTTCGCCATCTTAAGAAAAGTAGTGTGTGCAAGAACTCTTTATAGTTACCTTATCACCAGTGGATTATTGTATAGAACAAAATAATCATCCATGAAATTATGCAAGATGATACAAAACTGATGGAATACCCAGGCAGGTCTTATTGTCCTAACAGTGGTGCAGGGTACTGGCCTAAAGGGGTGTCTCAACTTCATTTTATGATCATAAGTAGGTATATCCTTCTGCAATACAGCACCTTGTTTGGCACAGTTATGGGCCTTTCCGGCACAAATCGCAGTTTCAGGAAATATCAACAGACCTGTCATAATTTTTGGATGGTGGAGTTACAAAACACCTTTCAGCAGAACTTCAGCCATTTTAGTGGAACAGAACTGACACTTTCCAAAATGAATGCTAGACAGGGATGGGACAATATCAGAGGTCAGTATGGCTAACAGTTACGCCACAACTCATATATATTCTCCATGGAACATTACTAGAACCTCTCAGCTGGCTTAGTGTTCCGTTAAATCTAAGAAGAGTTACTATACTTTTAATAGTATAGTCCTTTAGTGTAGAGATAGTTGTTAGCAGTTTTAGCAAAGAAAGCAACGTTTGATAGTGGTCTTCTTATGACCAATAATGGTATGGAGCGTCCAAGGCAGCATTAGTGCAAGTAATGCAGCTTCAATCAGAAACACAGAAGCGATGCAACATAGACATCTGACTTGATATTCTCTCTCACACACACTAAGAGACATATTTAAGAGCCCTTAGCGTCATCTACCTACACACTAGCGTCATTTTTTTACGCTAATGTTTCGTTAGATGGCCAAATTCACAGCACCATATTTACAAAGTGGTGCAAGCATGTAACCATTCGTGTTACATTATGTCTGCGCCAGGCATAATGTATGTGAAGGGGGCATTCCTTAGAGCAGGTGTTAAAAGAGGGTACATCATTGTTCATAATGGGCCCCTATGCACTCTGCAGGACTAGCGCCAAATTTGGTGCTACTCCTGTAGACTACATCAATAGCGTCATAAAAAATGAAGCTTTTGAAGCTTTTGCACCTTACCTTGCCCCATGGTGCACCGTATTTTAAATACAGCGCACACATGGTGGTAGTAGGGCAGTGGTAAAGGGTGCAGGGTGCAGCACCACTTTTCTTAAATATGCCCCTAAGTGTGTAAAAAAGAAATAAAAAAATAGTGAGTTGTGACACAATATCTTTCTTAGCAGCCTGTAATCAGCGACAATACAGCTATCATGCTGATTGACAATGCTGTCTAATTATGATTACATTTCACACATCATTCTTCACCCCAAACACTACCACTTTCTATTTCATTCACAGGTCAATTTTCAACCCTCCTTTCTTCCTCTGTTCCCCCTTTTCTGCCTTTCTGTCTCGAATGATGAAACAAGACTCCTGTTACCCAAAAATGACTGCGGTAGCCACCACCCACCTGCAACAACCTGCACAAGATAACCAACCAAAGACACAGACACATACACACACCCAACTTACAGAGAGGGAGAAGCAATGCTTCACACAAACAAACAGAAACAGTACAACCAGTAACAGTATTAGCTGGGTTTCATGTATTCATCTTTTAAACTTTTATTTTACTTGACTTATACTTCCAGTGTCAATTAGCTCTTCTTAATTGCACAACTCTAGTTAGCAAAATGCACAGGAAAATAATGTTTTGATGAGCTACCTTGCCTGATAAGAGATGTGCTGAGATCTCTCTATACTTGCAAACTACAGTGCAGATAACAATTAAACACAGTGAATAGTCTCACGATGTGAAATGTACAAATAACTCTTCTCCCGAGCGATATATGGCAAGTTCTTAATATTCTCTGATTTCTTTGCATTTTGGTACTCGAAGATGAATTTTGAAAAAAGTACAGGAACACATGTATCAAAATGCAAAAAGAATCCAAGGCAAAGAAGTTGGTAACACTAAATATGCATTTCAATTATTTTATACAGTATTGCTTTTGCACATTGGTGACTAAATTGAGTTGGCAAAAAGAAAAAAAAACAATATAATTCAATGGCTTGGTTGAAATTCTCAGCTCTCTAGCGTAGGCATCAGTGCGATGAGGAGTTCTTGGATGTGCTGCGAAGATTGCTCGCATCTTGGTGTTAATGACGGAAACATTAACGTAAATGATTTCTAACTTTTGGCCAAGCCAAGCATTTCCATACATGCATCACATAGCCAGTACATAAAACAAAACTAGACGTCGGCAAAATACATATGGACATCCTTAACTAGAAGACCCTGATGGATGTAAGGAGGGGGTGTGAGGAGGATTAAGAGAAAGATAATTACCCACTGGAAAGTCAAAGAGAAACAAAAGCAGTTTTCTTTAGTGGCTGGTGTCAAGAACAGCTGTTGGGACTGCAACTCCATCTACACCCCTTTACTTACAACCATGTGCAGATGGCCAGTTTGCCAGTGCCTAGAACTGGCCAGACCCCACTCACTTAATCTGCCTTTCCATTACCTTTGACTCTTGCCACACAACCACTGCTCCTGTTCTCCCTCCTTGACATATCGAGCCACCCTTCAATCAATCAATTAATCAATCAGGATTTTCAAAGTGCGGCCAATCACCAGATAGGGTATCCAGGCATTTGCAGGTCCCAGAGGCTTATTCAAACAGCCAGGTCATGAGCACCATCCTGAATTCAGGAAGTGAGGTGATGGTCCGGAGGTGCGTGGGACAGCTGTTCCAGATTTTTGATGTGATGTAAGAGAAGGAGCATCCTCTACTTCTTCTTTGGTAGCTGCGGGGAGATGGGCAAGTGAAAAGGAGGCAAATCGTAGTCTTCTGAACAGTTGGTGGAAGTTCAGGCAGTGATTAATGTACGCGGGTCCTTGGTTCTGTAGAGCCTTGTGCGAGTAGGTCAGCAGCTTGAAATGACATCTCTTCTGTACGGGGAGCCAGTGGAGTTGCCTGAGGTGGGATTTGATGTGGGTTCATCGGGGAAGGCCGAGCATAAGTCTGGCTGTGGCGTTCTGTATGGTCTAAAGTCTCTGTAGGAGGTGTGCAACGATTCCTCCATAGAGGGTGTTGCGTAGTCCAGTCAGCTGGTGATGACGGCCTGTGTCACAGTGCGTCGTGTGAAGGGTTAGCCACTTTAAGCTCTTACGTAGCATGCATAAGGTGATGAAGCAGGTGGAGGAGACTGCTTTGATCTGTGATTTCATGGTGAGCTTGTTGTCATTGATGATTACAAGGTTTCTGGCATGGTCGGATGGAGTGGGTGCAAGTCCAAGGTCTGATGATGACCAGGAGTCGTTCCATGTGTTGTTGCTATTGTCAAAGATCAGTGCTTCCATCTTGTCTATGTTCTGCTGCAGGCTGTTCTTCATCCAGCCAGCGACGCATGTCATGCATCTGTGGAAGTTGGTTCTGGTGGTGGAGGAGTCGTCAGTGAGTGAGAGGATGAGTTGGGTGTCTTCTGTATGGAAAATTATGTTGAGGCTGTGGGCTCTAACATTGATGGATGGCCAGCAGAGTAATAGATGCGTTGAAGAGCATGGGGCTGAGAGATGACCCCTGGGTGACACTGCAGGTGATCTCATTGGGTTCAGAGGTAAAGGTGGGATATGTTCCTTGAGGTTCTTCCGGTGATCCATCTGAGCTCGTCCCCTTGGATGCCGATATGGTGGAGTCTTTTGATCAGCATGTGGTGTGATACAGTGTTGAAGGCTGCCGAGAGGTTGAGGAAGATCAAAGCTGCTCTTTCTCCTCGGTCAAGGAGGGTTCAGATGTCATCGGTGCCTGTAATCAGGGCAATTCCGGTGGTGTGATTGCTGCAGAAGCTGGATTGGGAGGTGTTGAGTTCTGCTCCAGGTATGTCATGAGTTGCTTATTCCATGTATTAAAGTCATACCAGAATAAACCCCAAAGTATTAGCATCCAACTTGGAAAAGAAAACGAGAAACCAGGACTAAAACGTGTGGAAAGAAACAAGAAAGAAAAAGGAAAAATAAGAGAAACCCTATAGTTTACAAATAACAAAATAAAATTCAATCTAAGTGAAGAGATCCAAGCACAACCTGGTGCAAATCAACCACAGAAAGATATGTCATGCAAAAAACATATAGCAAGATAGACATAAAGTGCTAACCATAGTGATCTTAATATGAAGACAACATACCTCAAAAGGTATAGCACGTGACACCATGATATCAGAGGTCTCATGCACAGAGAAACCATCTGATATGTAAAGTAAAGACTGTGAAAAAATAATGGTTTATCAATACCCAAAATGGAAAAGAAAATAAGGAGATAAACATGTCACACCTCGTGTGACCCACCCAAGATTATAACTAAAACACCTACCAACGGATGACTCTGTGTGTATCAGTCCATATGCAGTTTAAGGTGTATGGTATAACACCTATAATACTGTTAATGACAAGAATATTGTTACAAGATCACCATATTATCACCAAAGTACATTCAAAAGCCTTATTGGAGCACTCGGCGCATAAAACAAATGCAGACCCCCCCTCTCACCTCCTATATTCGGGGTAATAGGAAAATCGTTTCGTAGCCTATTATCGGAGGCTCCGATCGGAGTATGTCAAACTGCCCACTTCCCCACCATCCCTTAATAAACGGGAGAAAGAACTTCAATCTCGCAGGACTACACACCTTATGATGCGTATCCGGCCTTCCCGAGCGTCAATAAGCACTCAGGGAAGTCGAGCGCCATCTTTGAATAGGCAAAGAAATACATCCAATCATATCTGATTCCCAATCGCATTTATGTATAAGAAAACCGAAACCAAAACAGAAAGCCATATATGGCAACACTTCCAATCAGGTTACATCGTACATCTATTTGAGTATACTACGCCCGCACCATTCTAAGGTCTCTAAGTCGATGTTATTGTATATTAGACACCTTCTTTTGTCGTGTAACAGCCGAATTGTAAAAGAAAATTCTACAACCATGTGAATAAGTCCATATAATAAATGGACGCAAATCCAGCACCAAAAGCAGCCACAGTCCCCCATGAAATATTAAAAATTCTACCTCACGTTGATGTCGTGGTCCACAGTTTCGACTCCAAGTTGCATGATACCTCAAATATTAAATGGAGCACCAGCAGCTGGAAAAAAAACTTTTGCTGGAGGCTGTTGTAAGGAAAAAATCTTTAGATGTATGCTGTATGCATGCTTGTGAGTAAGTATATATGTGTGAGCATGTGTGCATGTAAATGAAAGTGCACGAGTGAAAAAGGGAGTGACAGGTAGTAACTGGCAAGAGAGTGCCCAGGAATTTCCCCCACATACATGTTGGCACTGGGCATAAATGTGGCATCCCCAGTGCCCTCCTCAGAACACTACTGGTCCTGTGGAAGACAGAAGAAGGAATGCACCTGCTGTTGAGACATGTTTGGAGAACTCCAAGGGCTGAACCTGCTCCCACGTGTAACCAGAACTAAAAGGGGGGCTTCAAGGGTCAGTTGAATGAGCTTCTGTCAAGGAAGTCCACCTTTCCTGAAGAGCTCATACAATGAATTGCAACTGTACCTGCCCTGAACCCTGCTGTTGGCTTCAAATGGAGTCAGTTCTGACCCCTAAGTGGTCTCATTCAGATCCTGGGGCCCTTAGAAAAGTGTCAGAGTGTACTCCTCCTGCCTAGCCCTAAAGGTTAGGACTTAACAACTTTTTAGAGAAATATTTCCTGGGGAACCATTGTGGGACTGGGACCTACCTGCCATCAAATATGTCAAGGGCGCATTTCCAGTAGGCCTGACTTCTTCGCAGCTCATGTATGTTCTCCACAGCAGCAAGTCTAATTCATCGGGCCTGATGCCGACTGGAATCTGATGATATAGAACTCTCATCAGCTGCAGCCCACACCATTGCCTTGCTGAAAACTATGACATACAGAAAAGAGTCTAAGACTGAGAGCAGAAAACTTCACTGGGTCCGACGTCAAGCAGCACCCGATCTACTCATCAATGACCACTTTTTTCAAAGCAAAACTTTTCAAAGAGATAAACGTGGTCCATATATCCAATATGCCCTCCATCATTGTCATTCTCACTTTTTGACTTAGGCCTAGTCTAGCGCAACCAGATAACTGCAGTTGGTGCGTTGTGATTTGGGGGCTATTTTTAATTCAAACTTTAAAAACTCGTTCATCTGGGTCTCCTTACTGAAGCTTTGGTATCATTTTATTTATTAAAACTTATATCATTTTTAAAATTGATTAGAATTTTTTGTGATGTGTTTTCACTTTATTACTGTTTGAATGCTGCATAAGTCATTTACAGATCGCATCTATTTAAGCCTGACTACTTTGTGCCAAGCTACCAGAGGGCTAAGTACAGGTTTATTTAGTGACCTTAGTGGTCCACCATTTCAAGGACTGTGACTATTATTTGAGGTGGTTTCTCAACACCCTTAGTTAATACTTCAATTTCGTACGGTAGAGTAAGAGAATGCAAGAGAGTGAGAACGTAAGAGTGGAGCAGAGAGGTAATGAAAGAGGGCGAGTGAGTGTGAAGACATATGAGTGAATGCCCATGAATGTGGAGTAGAATGGGATGCTATGTTTGTGAGTCTGCTTTTGACCTTTGTATACTCAAAGTAATTCTTGGTTTCAAGAGACACCCATGGCAAAATACTGGCGCTGGCAAACTACTGGTCATTTTTGGAATTGTGGGCTTGCATGGAATTTTTTTAATCCTGGCACATTGGAGTAAGTTCTTGTTATAAAGGGTGACAACCATGGCATTAGGAACAGTGGCAGCCATGCTATCCCTGACATACAAGAGGCAATTTTGATATAAGGGTCCCCCATGTCATGTGAACAGCAATAATGGCTAAATTCAGGCACAACCACATCATAAGTTATTTTTATTAAAAAGGGGGCCCTTGGCATATGATGGGCACACATGAACAAATGCTGCCCCCGGCAAAATTGAGTCAATTTGTGACATATTGGGCACTTAAACACACTTTGAATAAAATGGGGTCAACCCCCAATTGGGGAGAGTCAGGTGATGTTGACTTGAAACATCATAAAAGGGCTTGAATATTTAATTAGCACAGTTCATAGCGTACAGAATTTTAAGAAATGTATGTGAAAATTGTGCTTTAAAATGCAGTATTTAACCTATTTTTTTCCCAAAATGTTCCCAGGAAGCTCTCCCACTTCACCCCCTCCAAGGACCCGTCAGTATTAGTGGATGTCTAATCCAAAATTATCATAAACCTTTGAAGTAAGATTATGATAGTAATTCGTTATTTCAAGATGTTTGGAGTTTCTCTAACTTCCCATGAATGATTATGGTGCTTGCATTTGATGAATTTGTGAATTAACGTGTTTACAGTTTCTCCTGTCATTCTCAGAAGACATCAGGCGTTGTGCACATCAGTGTTCGCACCTCTTTGTCATTCAAGATGTTGAATCTTTGTACCATTGCTAGTTTATCAGTAAAAACATAACAGTGTTGACTGACCCACGCTCTTGGTGAATTTCTCTGTACGTGCGACACTGCCACACCAAATAGGCCTGAAAAGCCAGCTTTTACACACACTGGCATTGATTGTGCTCTCCTCTGGTTTGACCTCTCTGTGTTTCTAAATTCAACCAAGATCTGTCTTGGACAACCAATCGCCTTGGGCACAGTGGTAAAAGCACACAAAAGATTATCACAGCTTCTTTTGAAGACCAGAAGTCAAAATAGTTTTATGTAACATATTTTCTTACTTAACACACAGAACATGGTTCATCATGAGATCGATTCACAAAAAACAAAGATTCATTATGTGCCCTGCAATATTTGGAGTGGTGATAAAGCATCTGGTTCATACTGATGATATGCTGTTTCCGAGTGCAGTATTTTAGCACAACATAACAGGATAATATGAAAATCCCACATTTTTTAACCCAGTGCAGAGTGTGAAATTCAGAATTTGTAGTAGTTTACACACACAAATTCGACTATGCATTGCCAAACAAAGGGCCCTATTATGAGCTTGGCAGTCCGAGGACCGCCAAACTCGCGGTGGCGATCGGACTGCCACACTCCTGGCCAGATTATGGTCAGAACACCAGGAATCCTCTGCCACCTCTAGGTTTGCTTGCAGTCAGAGTCGTGGTCAGCCATGGCGGTGCTGAGTCCGGCACCACCATGCTAATCACGACTTTCATTTTTGTCAGCCTTTCTATAGCAGTTGCTCTGCCATGGAAAGGCTGGCAGAAGGGCAGTGCTTGGGCCACAAGGGGCCCATGCGGGGCCCACAACCATGTCATTGGCAGTGCAGGGCACCCCCTGCCAGCATCCTCAGAATGTGCACTGTCTGCTTTGCAGCGAGTGCATATTCTGAGGTTGCTTGTGTGCGACAGCATTGGCCTTGGCTCAGTTAGGGAGCCAAGGCCAATGCCGATACACTGTTTCCGCCAGGCTGACCAGCAGAAACGTTGCAATAGATCATTTTCACCAGTCACCCTGGTGAAATCATCTAAATATGACGGGGTGAGGCTGCCGGCTTGACAGAAGCCTCACCCCGCCATATTGGCAATCTCGGTGCCAATGCCTCTGAGACTGTAATCAGGCCCAAAATGTATGCAGGGGGGAAATCATGTCCAGTTACTTACAGGCAATTTTCATTACTCCAAGTCCATGTCTTCCCCGTCACAGTCCTTACATATGAGTTTATCTTCATTCATGCAGAATATAGTCACTGAACTTGACTTTCCTTCCTAATCCAAGATGACCCCCATCCCCCATGGAGTCCAAATATCTTACATCTGGGCAAGGACATCCTGAAATGGTTAACCCCAGAAAGAAATCAGATGAACAATAGGGAGAGGTGGGTGGGATACTCAGGACCATGACGAGGAAGACATAGACTCAGAGTATTGAAAATTACCAGTTTTCTGACAAAATACTGACCAAAAAATATTGAGTTACAGAAATATCAAGTTATTTAATATCATGACATAAAAATGTTGTATGCAAAAATATCACTGACAGAAATATTGATCTTTTAAGGTAAGAAATGTTGTTTTTTAAGTTTCTTTATGTGTTCAAATAATATTTTGTCTATGTTTTATATTGTTTATGCAATTGTTGTTAATGTTTTGAAAATTTGGGCACTGTTACGAGTCTGGCGCTCCCAAACCTGCCACACTTGTTATGGTGGTTGGACTGCCACGGCAGTGGCGGTCCCACCACCACATAATGACCCTGGTGGTCAGACCACCAAAAGATCACCAGCTCCACCAGGACCTTTGAAACGATGGGATGCCGGCGGTTGTGGTTGTAATCATCCACAGCAGTTCTGAAGTCAGTGCCGCCATGGCACTGCCCACAACATTGTGGGCCCAGCTCACCCAGCACCGCCAGAATGCGCACTGTCTTCCTAGCAGACAGTGCATATTCCAAGGGTTCTAAGAGGGCTCCCTGTGCAATGGCATTGGACTCGGCTCCATGTGGAGTTGAGTCCAGTGTCACTGCATGTTTTCCACTGGGCTGACCGGTGGAAACCTTGGTTTCTGCTGCTCAGCCCAGTGGAAAACTTGTAATGGGGCTGTTGGGAGCCCGCCAGCACAGTGGCGGTCTCCTCATTGGGAGTTTGGCTGTTGGGTTTTTCTGACCGCCAAACTGATAATCAGACCCATAGTTTGTGATTTTAAGATATTAACATTTTTAATTTAATTGTAAAATAGTAATTTATAGTGTTGTAGCAGGTTGTGAGGTTTGTAGGGGTACAGGGTGGGAAGCTAATTATGTATAATGAATCGAAATATTTTTTTTAAAAAATATTAATTATTCGCTTTATTTGTAAGTATGTAAATTGTGGAAATAATATTTTTTAAGTTATATTTTAAGTGTGAGTTGTTGAGTTTGTAGGGGTATACTATTGTACTGACTGGAGTGGAAAATTTACATTTTACCTCTCGTGAGTCCAACACTTTCCTTCCTGTTGCACAGACTGGAGTGGGAATAGTAAACTTTACCCCTCCTGAGTCCAACACTTTCCCTACTGTTGCACAGAGTGGAGTGGGCATATTATATGTATTATTCCTAGAAATATATAGTTTTGTTTTTATTGTTTAGAATGATAATATTATTCTGTTTCTGTGTATTTTAAAATTATTTTTTAATAAGTGATGTTTGTAATATTTAATATTGTTTTAGTAAATGTATATTTATATTGTTTACTCTATTATGTGTAAATACATTGGTATGTTTTTTAAATGATTTCAGTTTTATTTGTTATGTTTTTAACTATATATATGAATATAAATAAATAAATATATATATATATGTATATACATATATATATATATATATAATCATCAACAGATGGATCAATATCCACCCGACGGCTGCACCAATCCCTCAGTCAAATCCCGATCATAAGGACGAAGTAAAGTTCAACAGTTCAGAGTTAAATTGTATCAAATTTATTCCATAAAATGGTTTCACAGTATCCTGCAACGAGTGTCAACGCGTTTCGGCAAACGCCTTCTACTGGACAAACTCGGTCAATGCGTTTCGGCAAACGCCTTCTACTGGACAAACTCGGCCATGAAACTGACAACATATATGCGAGTTAAACTCCATCATTTGTTTTCATTACATTCTAGTGTGACCTAATACAGCGGCCATCTTTAAACATGCAAACAACTTGAATAGATCAGCACATAAATGCCCAGTTTTAACTCAACAATATTGACATAAACTACTTTCGGTAATATGGACATTGAACCATCATGTACCCCACATATATTTCATTAATTCATAATAAATGCCAATGATGTGCTAGAAACTCAACTACTAGTTCTAAATCTCATTAATATATTTACCTAATGTGCAACATAATCCTTGCATATGAGTCTATCATCATTATCCCAATGTCATACCAAAATTAAATTTAACATTATAAAAGGCTTGTATTATTGCACTTTTTAGACCACTGTCATCAATTTCTCTTGATCAACGATTTTCAATCTGATTTACCAAATATTTATAAAAATTGTTCTTCAATATTAAATTTTGTATAAATATTTAAATATTTTAAATAGTTTAAATATTTTAAATATTTTAAATACTGTAAAATGTTATGAATTATTGATAAATACAGTCCTCGCAATAGAATGTCTAAAATTCTATAATTAAATGCTAAAATGTCATCCATTATTGTTACAATTTTACAGTAAATGAAATCATAATCGTTGTTTAATTCATGATCTAAAACCAATCATAAAGTGTCAAGTGCAATAAATATATACAGATAATCACGATATATAGCTAAACCGTGCTAGAAATTTTTTCTTCTGTATGGCCTTTATTTTTTATAACATTCTGTATTTTGGCCCATCTATGTGGTTAATTTGTTCTATGAGTCCTAGATTTACCATTACCCTTCAAAGTGTCTAAAATTACTGACCTAAACGAGATAAATTAATTTTCTAAGGCTGATCTACTCTATTTCGATCTTTATTACAAAATTATAATTTATGCACATATTAAAGATAAAAAAGCCACAAGATAAAGTGCAAAGTGCTAATTAAAAAGACCACTTCTATATGAAATTGTGTGTCTATCACAAGTGAAAAACAGTAATGGAAACTTTTATCTATACATCTACTCTCCTATGTATTTGAATTTGAAGGGAAGAAAAAATCTAAAGGGAAGAAAAAATCAAAATCAAAAATTCAAAGAATCAAAGGTCAAAAGACCGAGAAACCAATTAAGGACAGACCTATATTCTCATAAATTCTTCAAAATCCCGTAAAACACTAAAATCAACCCTTATAAATGGCGATTATAGAAAATATATTGTGTACAGAGTCCAATAGAGGCAAACTTTTCTACCACTTTAGACCCATCATCTAATGTTTCATAAATGGAATATATGTCCTATATTTCATCATAAATGGACATGTAATTCCGCATCAAGATTGTGCCCCCAGGGAGATTCTGAACCAAGTAGTAAAATCATCTTAGATTCCATTTGTCTGAGCTCGGATGTTCTATCACCGGCACTATGGTTATTTTTAATGGATTTGATACTGTAGAATATTAGTGTTCTGGAATCCCCTTTATGTATATCCCAGAAATGTTTGGCCAGGGGATATGTTCTGTCTTGATTTTTAATGGCTCTAAAATGTTGTAAGAATCTGACTTTTAACTTGTGGATGGTACTACCAAAATATTTTTTATGACATCCACATTCAACAACATAAACCACAAATTCACTATCACATGTGATACGATCCTTGATGTCACAATGGCGACCATCAAAAGTTTGGTATCTCTGCATGTTTTGTGCATATTTGCACGCCTTGCAGTGGCCACACTTCCAAAACCCCAAACTTTTTTTGCTCAACCAGGATGTGTTTTCTTTTGTAGAGAAAAAGCTTCTAGTCAAATAATCCCCTAGTGAGCGAGCCTTACGAAAAGTTATGGATGGATGTGGGTCAATGATATCCCTAATATTGGGATCATTCTGTAAAATATGCCAGTTCTTTTGTAATATGGTTTTCAAAGAGCCATGCTGTTGATTGTATTGAAAAAATATTCTAGGGGACAGTTGTCTTGTCTCACTATTTGTAGGTGTGTTATTAAAAAGTAACTCATCTCTGCTTTTATATTTAAGTCTGTTCTGTGCATCCACCAAGATTTTGAGAGGATACCCTCTATTTAAAAATCTTTTTGTCATTGTCCTAATTTCTGAATCATATCTGCTCTCATCGGAGCATATTCTGCGAGCCCGCAGAAACTGGCTATATGGTATACTCCATTTTAGTGTCGTGGGATGTCCACTATTGGCATGCACAATGGAATTGCATGCCGTGGGTTTGCGATAGATAGTAGTCTCTAATTGATAATTTTTCACTTCTAGTAAAACATCTAAAAATGCAATTGTCTCTCTGCTAAAGGTGGTTTCCAAGTGAATATTAAATTGATTGTCATTCAATATATTTATATATTCCAGAAGTAGTTGATCAGAGCCATCCCAAATGATAAAGAGATCATCAATATATCGCACCCACAAAACGACCCTATCCATGTAGATGTTATTGTTCTCAGACCATGCCACCTCTTTCTCCCACCAGCCCATGTATAAATTGGCATATGTGGGAGCAAAAGAAGCCCCCACAGCCGTCCCTTGTTTTTGCAAAAAGCAATCATTATCAAATAGGAACAGGTTATGGGTCAAACAAAATTGCAACATAGATAGAAGCATGTCTGTATGTTCGAGAAATTCAATGGGTCGTGTTTGCAAGAAATATCTACATGCTTGTAACCCATATTGATGTTTAATAGAGGTGTATAGAGAGGCCACATCCATGGTGACCATTAGATAATCTCTGTCCCACGGAATATTATGTATCTTAGCCAGGAAATCGTTGGTGTCACGTAGATAAGATGGTAGTTCAGTGACAAAGGTGCACAGAAACAAGTCTAAATATCGCAAAGTATTTTCCAGCAAGGACTGGTCCATACTCACTATGGGTCTGCCTGGGGGATGTGATTTGTTCTTATGGATTTTGGGCAAAAAGTAAATACATGGAATTTTAGGATAATCAATTTTCAAATATATAAACTCATCATAATCAATAAGTTGTTTGGTGTGCCATTCTTTAAGCATCTCATGATACGTCAATTGATATTGAGTTATAGGATTAATCCGCAACTTATCATAATGATCTGCATTAGTCAATTGTGGATACGCTTCTTTGGTGTAATCCTGTATGTCCATGATGACAATGTTGCCACCCTTATCAGAGGGCTTGATGACAATGGACGTGTTGGTTCTCAGTACATTCAGGTCTTGCCAATCTTGTTGTGTAAAATTAGATCTATTTGTAGTTTTCAATGGAACTTTCATGCAGAATTTATCAATATCCCCAATTACCAGCTCATGAAACGTATCAATCAAATTTCCGCTTGGTAGTGGAGGATTGAATTTGCTCGACGATTTTAAGTGAATGGTGTTGTGAAGATTGGTAATAAACCCCATCTCATTGAGCACAGAGGTGTTGATGTTGGTATTTTCATTTGCCGATCATCTAGATTCGTTGCTTTCCTTGGCTAGATCATTGATGGCAATCAATTCTGTACTGTCCGCAATACTGAATCCTGAAGACGGAGCCCTGCTGTTCCCATTTTCTACAAAAAGGATTTTGTCCTTATTGGAAAAGTGTTTAATTAATCGTAATTTGCGGACAAATTTATAGAGCTCAATCCGTGTACTGACATAGTCCCATTGGACATTAGGACAGAAGCTAAGTCCTAGATCAAGAATGCGTGTTTGATTATCTGTTAGGATGCTGCTGGAAATGTTGACAACCGTACTAGTGTGGTTCACACTAATAGAGGAATAAGAATTCAATCCTATTCCTTGTGCTGATTGCTTCTTCCTCTTGCCCCGCCTCGTCTTCCGCTTCCTCGGCCCCGTCTGCGGTTTTGGCCAGGGGGTGGCGTGACCATTTGCATAAGACGCATTTCCCCCTGAAAATCCAATTTGTTACGTGCTGCCTCATCCGCAGAGAAGCCTATCTCAGAACTATCATCAGCGGAACTATGATGTATGGCAACTTCTACTCCACTCTTTGACGCATCTTTTGTTCTTAAACTGTCGTATTTACGAGTAAACGTATAGATTCTTCCATGTTCATAATCCAATTTATCTCTATTGAACTTGTGTGCCTTACGTGATTTGATTTCTTCTTCCTTATTCTTAATCCGTTCTTCCATTTTGGCTAGCTGATTAGAGACTTCTTGTTGATTAGCTGTTTTCTCTAGATCTTTAGTCAATTGTTCAATCTTGACAATCTGTTCATCCATTCATCTTTTCGCCTGGGTGATTAAAGTTCCCATGAGTTTAGTTGAACAATCAGCTGTTTGGGTTCTCCACTCCTCCAGCAAGTCCGAATCCATATTACCTAAGGTGGGCAATATTAAAATGCGAAGGCCCCTTGGCACCCTGCCGCTTTCAATATATTTGGTCAACGATGTCATTTCCCACCATTTTTTAAGTTCCGAAATACGTGCTTTCTCTAACTGATTAATAATGCTGGAGGTAGTGTGAACCTGAGCCCCTAAAGATCCATTACTGGCCTTAGTGTTGTCCAATAATTCTGCTGCTGCTTGTTCCCACAGCCTTCTCCGCTCAGCCATGGTTACGATGAATACAAAAGCAGCCCGAGTTTTGCGATCAAAGACAACGTTCTCTTTTTAGCCGCTAAGTAGTTGAAAGACCAAGAAGAGTAAAAAAGTCTAATGAGCAGGACGCTGTGTGGATACACGCCAATAGTGGACTAGATACTTTCTGTGCCTGTTGATCTGTTCTCTCAAATGGATTCTGTAATTATAACAATGTAGCAAGGGAAAAGCCGTACTTCAAACACTGACATTATGGGCCTGATTACAACTTTGGAGGAGGTGTTAATTCGTCCCAAATGTGACGGATATACCACCAGCCGTATTACGAGTTCCATAGGATATAATGGACTCGTAATACGGCTGGTGGTATATCCGTCACTTTACCGTCACTTTTGGGACGGATTAACACCTCCTCCAAAGTTGTAATCAGGCCCAATGTCTTTTGGTTGTTTCCGGGCCGTGTGCCAATTTCGAGTAAGATGTTTAAAGAAAGGGATATTTTGTAGCCGAGATGAGAGGCGGGTTGAAGCCTCTAACCTGCGGGCGTCCTCCAACCTCCCCAGAAGAAAGCAACACTCCTAGCGTGTCAAATCGACGGAATCCACATCCAATTAAAAACAGCACGGTGCTGCGTGTAAGCCACTTCTTGAGTCTCTCCAGTTAACAATACCACGCGCACTCCAAACAGCGTGCCAGCCGTCTCGTGTACCGGAGACCACGTATTAAATAATCATCAACAGATGGACCAATATCCACCCGACGGCTGCACCAGTCCCTCAGTCAAATCCCGATCATAGGGACGAAGTAAAGTTCAACAGTTCAGAGTTAAATTGTATCAAATTTATTCCATAAAATGGTTTCACAGTATCCTGCAACGAGTTTCAACGCGTTTCAGCAAACGCCTTCTACTGGACAAACTCGGCCATGAAACTGACAACATATATACGAGTTAAACTCCATCATTTGTTTGCATTACATTCTAGTGTGACCTAATACAGCGGCCATCTTTAAACATGCAAACAACTTCAATAGATCAGCACATAAATGCCCAGTTTTAACTCAACAATATTGACATGAACTACTTTCGGTAATATGGACATTGAACCATCATGTATCCCACATATATTTCATTAATTCATAATAAATGCCAATGATGTGCTAGAAACTCAACTACTAGTTCTAAATCTCATTAATATATTTACCTAATGTGCAACATAATCCTTGCATATGAGTCTAATATCATTATCCCAATGTCATACCAAAATTAAACTTAACATTATAAAAGGCTTGTATTATTGCACTTTTTAGACCACTGTCATCAATTTCTCTTGATCAACGATTTTCAATCTGATTTACCAAATATTTATAAAAATTGTTCTTCAATAGTAAATTTTGAATAAATATTTAAATATTTTAAATAGTTTAAATATTTTAAATATTTTAAATACTGTAAAATGTTATGAATTATTGATAAATACAGTCCTCGCAATAGAATGGCTAAAATTCTATAATTAAATGCTAAAATGACATCCATTATTGTTGCAATTTTACAGTAAATGAAATCATAATCGTTGTTTAATTCATGATCTAAAACCAATCATAAAGTGTCAACTGCAATAAATATATACAGATAATCACGATATATAGCTAAACCGTGCTAGAAATGTTTTCTTCTGTATGCCCTTTATTTTTTATAACATTCTGTATTTTGGCCCATCTATGTGGTCAATTTGTTCTATGAGTCCTAGATTTACCATTACCCTTCAAAGTATATATATCTCCAAAGCAAAGCGGTTAGTTTCAGTGGCGCCGCACTCGCGTTACCGGTGCATATGCCGAGGGCAAGCCGAACCCTCAATTAATTCTGTAGAAAAACATTTGGCAATGCACTCCATCAAGGTACCAAAATTAAATGTTTATTTCAAGACTGCAAACAAACAACGCTTTGCGACCGAAAGGTCTTTTTCGAGTTATGAGGTCCTGTAACAATTCTCCCTTTTATAGTCATTGAGTGTTATTACAATGAAGATGCATGTTGGGATCTGTAGTCCAAATAAACAATTCAAACAAGTAACAGGACTCCATGAAATAAAATTACAGCATTGAAGTCTTAACTTTCCTACCACTCGCAAAATATTATTAAATTAGAGATATTTCAGAACCCCACAGTTTGCAATTTTAACAGATAGTTTAGTTAATGCAATCACTTATGCCTTTGAATTCAATTAATCAACGAATGGCCTAATATAATAACTGTTGAAACCATTGTATTAATGCACTCTTTGCAAAATACAAATATTATAGTATATCAAATAATCACAAGGATTATCTGAATCAACATAACATATTTGTCATCTCAAAACATATATGTATATGATATTTTGAATTCCAAAACTACAAATGTACATGAAGTTCCTCATCATTGTTCATCCCAAAAGGGGTCTTAGTTTTCATCTGAATAATATGTCTGGATTCAAGTTGTCTTAATTTTTTAACTCGATCACCTCCCCTTTCATGGTCTGGAATGTGATCTATCCCATAGTATTTTAGGGTGTTCCAGTCATTAGTTGTGTGTGTCTGTAAGTGTCTGGAAGTCGCATATGTGTTATCTTTATGAATAATCGCTCTAATGTGCTCCAGTATTCTTTTCCTTAACATGCAAATTGCACTACCAATATATTTGAGACCACAATGGCATTCTATAATATAAATTACAAATTTGGTGCTACATGTAATTTTATGTTTAATTGCCATCTCATGACCAATTTGAATTTTGACTTTTTTCAGTGATTTGCCAATTTTGCATGCTTTACAGCTGTTACATTTAAAAAAAACTTTTTGCTCTGCTTCCAGCCAATTACATTCTAATTTTTTGAAACATTAAACAGAACACCACTTTAGGAAGAAAGGCCAGACTAGGATGAAGCACCACTTTGTCTGGAAAAAAATTAAGGACGGGAGAGGAGGACCACAAAGCCTCAATATCCCCCATCAGTCTCCCAGACAAAATGGCCACCAGAAAAACAACCTTGGCCAAAAGAAACTTGAAGTCAGCAGATTCCAAAGGCTCAAATGGAGCACCCTGTAAACCCAGCATAACCAGATGCAAGTCCAAAGAGGCACAGGGGAATGAACAACAGGATTCTTGAAAAAAAAACAAATCTGCAGCAAGCGACAGAGGGTAGATACAGCCAAACCTAGCTCAGAACCATCCCGTAGGAACTCCAACACAGCTGTAGGTTCACAAGAGTCCTCTGTACGCTGCTCTGCTCTATCCATCAGTCTTCATTACCTCAACCTTCATTGTATCTACTCACTGTAATATACAAAACTGACAGACAGATATGACCCACTGCTGAAGACACTCCATGCCTGACTGGTGAATATATGTGTGTTTTTTTATGCTGATCACACATTTGTTGGTTGGCTTGTGGCAGCGGGGTGAGATTTGAATGCAAATCCTTGCTGGAAGCTTAAGTACAAGATGCACTGGAGCAAATGGACCTTCAGTCCCAGGTTGACTTTGAACATCAACAAATCAACAATACATCAATGACAGTGAATCCCATTTGGCATCACAAGGATGACAGAGAGTAGTAGATTTGCAAACCATAAAGTTTTATCAGCAGATTAGCAAAGTTACAAATTCATCTCCTTCAAAGTTAATCAAAAAATATATGATTATCATTTTAGTATATTGGTCAGTATAATTCAAAGCAATTAAAAATTTAGCAAATACAAATGCTTATTGTTAAACGGGTCATTAACAAAACAAATGCAGTTTCCCATTAAGGGAAGATTGCCTAATATACTAAACTAGATAGTGAAAGGCAGCAGAAGGTGCAACAAATATAGCCTATAAAAGGTAGAATCAAATGAAGATGCATGCAGGTTAATGAGAAAGGATTTGCTCAGTCTTGAGTAGGAGCAAATTGTAGACATTTAGGGGCATATTTACAAGCCCATGTGCCACTAGAGTGTCATATCTATGAGGCCATGCAAAGCCACTTTGCATGGCTTTTCATGGCCTAATAGATATGGAGTAAGGTAAAGCAGCACAAGTCGCTGCATTGCCTTATTCAGTGCGAGGGAAAAGTTCCTTGCGCCAAGGACTTGTGAACCTCAGTATGCATCAAAATCTATGCCTTCCTAGGGGAAGCATAACAAGGAGAAATATCCTTATTTCTCCTTGTTTTTTATTCTTTCTATGTGTGCTGTATTCTGCAACACACATCGAAAGAGGAAAAAGTCTCCATGGACTGTTTCTGTGCAGGCAGTTACCCCTTCCTGCACAAAAACAATCCTGCATGCAACAGAGGCACCCTTGTACAATGGTGCAAGGGCACCTGCATTGGTGCTAGGCAGCCAATTCAGTGCTCGTGGAGGGAGAAAGGACAGGAATGCATTGTATTTCATAAATACTGTGCATTCCTGCTCTTTCCCTGTGGGGCAGGCAGCGCAGCAAGGAAACTTGCTGCACTGCCTTGCACCATTATTCCCATAAACATGCCCCTAAGTTTCAGGGAAATATTAATGGAAATCTAACTATCTTAGCAATACACACTAAACACTAACAGTTCTCAATAGATTTAAATAATCCTCACAGTTTTCAGGGAGAGGAGAGTTCAATTAGAACTGAATATTTCATGAAAATATGGCTTAAGCCTTCTTCCCAGGCATTGCACAATGGAAGTTTTCAGCTGCATGGCCTTCAAAAGATTACTCGCAACTGGATGATACATTGAGGTCAGCTTGTCCCAAGCAAAGGTATATAAATTCACTATTCACTCCATACAGATTATATACTTATGATATGTTTCACAGAAACCAAATCATTTGCAACATTTGGTTAGCTCAAACTAGTGTAGCTTGGCTCCTGAAAGAAAGAGAGACAGAATACAGCAACCTAAAGTACATTGATACACTAGCCTACGTTAGTTGAACTGTGGTGCACATTAACTATGACTAACTTAATGTGAGCATAATAACGTGTACATCACACTTTGAGTACATGTATATGATGTGAAAATTAGCATATGTTAATCTACCCGGAAAACAGTAATAGAGCGTCACCAGGCTCAAGACTATGGGCCCAGTTTTTCTCTTACAACCAAAGGCCTAAGGAAAACTTTGCAAGTTCATAAAGTGACAGTTTTACTGTTTCCAATGTTTGCATCAACATCATGAGCTGTGCGATCTCACCAAAGGTAAACTTGCAGAGAATAATTCTGCGTACATTTGACTTTGTATATAGAAGAACCTCGGCAAAGAACTATTCAAAGATGTAAAATCTTTACATATTTTGCCTGGGTTTGGCTAAGGTGAAAATAATCTTGAAACGCAGTGAACATTATCTTGCAATATGAAGGAAAAAGTTCAAGGATGAAAGCAAACTTAATAATGGGGTTTGGGAAATATCCCTGAGGATAGAATTAGTAATTTGCAAAGTTCCTCTAGGTTGAAAACAATAAACATTATAATAATTGCTCTGTTCACATAAACGTGAAAATTACTCAAAATAGATGTGAGGACACACTACAAACTTAAAAAATAGCATAAAATCAAGTGCAACACGAACAACAGCTGTTTGCATTGCTCCGTTGCTCCTGCAACAGGATTTGCACCCCCCAAAAATCTTAATTATGCAACAAGGTATAATTTCCCCATTTAGCTAAAGAACCGTAACTCGACACGTTGGGAATTATGGAAAATTAGTTTGGAATGTATACATGTTTCCTGAGCCTAACCAATAACTGGAACACCATGTATCTTGAATTTCCACAGGCAACCTACGTATTTCACATACACTCTTGACATAATCTGCTGCTCACACATTTACTGTTATGGATATATCACTTCAAGGTTTCCTACTCAGGTTCTAGCCACTCTTCTTTAGAGGTCTCTCCATTTTAATTGCATCAGTCCAAGTATTGCTCTCACATATGTATAGCTGCAATATGCCCTAAGGTAACTCGTAATCATGCCCCTGCCATGCACAGTTTTTTCATGAAAAATGTTCCAGGAAATATTGCATTGATATCATCAATAATGTTATCAAAGATGTCATGAGTGCTGTAATTTGTGGGGTAATTAGCAGCGCATGGTGGGGGTGTGAGTTATAGTTATTTGAGATAACTCTAACTATAATAGGTGAATTTCTATGTTTTTGTACGTTTAAAATGTGAACCTAACTATAACGTCACTGTAATCTTTGTTTTTGAAGGGAATTTCTATGTTTTTAAAAAATTATTTTCCCTAACTATAAAGATCGCTGTAACCTTTGTTTGTTTCTGTGAATTTCTATGTTTTTTTAACGTAAAATTAATCCAACTACCGCCTTTGACCGTGCACGGCAGGGGATGGCTGCATGGCCTGGACTGTGGCCAGACCCTGCAGCTAATCTCCCAACCACCCAACCCCATGCTGTTGATGAGTACCACACGTTGGGCGCAAGTCCGTGCAGCCCCTCTCCCCAGGCCCATCTTGGCCCAGAGGACCCCATCCCTCAGGGCCTTGCTTTAAAAAAAACGGAGGCGGGAGGATGTGTGGCCCCCCCTTGTCTGGCTAATTTCAGCCCTATGGACACTATCACCCGGGGTCCAACCTTCTCAAATATTTGTTTTTGAGGTGGGGGACCACGTGGCCACCCTCCCCTGGCTGATTTCTGCCCCAGGGACCCTATCCCCTGGGGTCTGGCCTTGAAACATTTTTTTTTTGGGAGGGGGCTGAGTGGCCCCCTCCCCAGGATGACCTGGGCCCCAGGGCCCCTATCCCCCATTGCCCAGACATCTGTGCTGGTGCCCCACAGAGCACCCACTTTGCAAAATCTGAACATAGAGGGAGCCTGAAGGCCCTCGCTGTCCCAGCCTGCTCCCCGCCTCCTGCAGGAGCCAGCACTGCTGTCACAGAGAGGCCGCTGCCAAACATGCAGCTCCCTCTCAGTGAAAGCAATATTTTCCTCTGTGTCCCTGCCTGTATCTTTGCAGGCAGGGAAACAGAGGAAACCTCCACTCGTAGCAAGTGAAAGCTGTTTGATGGCTCTCACTTACAGCAAGTGTAGTGTTTGCTCTGCTTTAGCGGAAGCTTTTAAAACTCCTGCCAAGTCAGAGGAAACAGCTATTTCCCGGGGATGAGCACCACAGGACATTGCAGCAGCCAGCTCCAGGGGTGGCAGTCCCCAGAGCCATCTATTGCTCCTTGAGTGGGAATCCCCTCTAACATTAAGTAGCCCCGTGGAGGTGGTGGTCCACAGGGCCGAGCGTCTGTGAAAGACCCCCTTCATTATGTAAATTCAGCCCTGGGGAGGTGGCGGTCCTCAGGACCGCCAGGGGGGGGGGCTGTTCACCCCCCCCCATACAATGTGAATTAAATCCCAAAACCTGAGGAGGTGGTAGTCCCAGCAGCAAACATTAAAAATTGTCTTGAAGGCAATTTTTTGCCTTGGGGGATGTCCCTTTGGGACTCCTGCACCAGAGCTAAGGGGACAGGATGTCCCTACCCTGGCCCCTTTTCTTATTTTTTTTTCTGGGAGTTGGCTGAAGCAGAGTCCATGATGGCTGCCAACACTTCCTGATTGATGTGTTGGTAGCCAATCAGATCTCAGCACGAGATCGGTAGGGTTAGCAAAGCCTTCCCGTCCCAGTATATGCAAACTTTGTTTTTCTTTAATATTTCAAAAACCACAGAATAGATTTACACCAAATCAAGGACATTGTCTCTTTCTGGACCAAGAGCTGTCTTTCTGCCACATTTGGTACATTTGGTATACATCCATCCAGTGGTCCGGGCGTTAGCCCTGTTAAACATCCTAGGGAAATTAACATGGAGAAAGCATGTTTTGAAACCCCTCCACTTTATCTGGCCCCCGCTTGAAGGATCATCCTGAAACTTTCGAGAGAAAAGTTTGTGAAGATTCGTTAAGCGGTGCCAAAGATAAAGGCAAGTAAAAACATGCTTTTGCTATAGAAACTAGGGGCCTAAATACAGCCCTGGCAGTCTTTAGACCGCCAGGGTCACGGTTGTGGTCTGACCACTGCCAAAGGAGGGGCTGGTGGTGCTGGCACTGCTGGTGGTCCTAATCCTCCAGGGCAGCGCTGCATGCAGCATCGCCCTGGGTATTACAACCCCACTCTCTTCCAGCTTTTACCAGGAGCTAGCACCGCCATGTAAAGGCTGGCGAAGACGGTATGCAGGGGGCCCAAGGGGGGCCCTTGCACTGCCCATGCACTTGGCATGGGCAGTGCAGGGGCCCCCATGGCCATCCTCGTTGCGCAATTCACTGCACGACAGGTGCCGGTGTACCCTATGTGCCACAATATTGCCATCAGCTCAATTATGAGCCTGCATCAATGTTGTAGGCTGTTCCCCAATGGGCCAGCAGGCAAAAACACTGTTTCCGCCCACTGACCCAGTGGGGAAGTTGTAATGGGTCCCACAGGAAGGTGGCCGCCCTGGCGACAACCTCACTGCGAGAGTTTGGCGGACAGCCTTTTCCGTCTGCCAAACTCATAATGACCCCCTAGGTCCTAACCATAACTGTCTTTTGGCGACCTCCACTATGCAATATATCTATCCCTAAACACTTTTTCCTCATGCATTTTTCAATAGGGAATTTGAAAAATAGCGTTTGAACCACTGGACAGAATTGGACGAAATTTGGCAGAAAAGTAGCTCTTGGTCTACAAAGCAACCTTTTTGTTATTTGCTGTAAATCATTTCAGTAGTTTTTGGGAAATACAAATTTGTATATACAGGAACGCAAAGGCTTCACAAACCCTCCCAATCGCATGATGATGTCTGATTGGCTGCCAGCACATCAGCAAGGAAGTGTTGGCACCCATGTTGAAACTCGGCTTCATCCAAGTCTCTGAAAGTTAGTTAGGGAATAGAATAAAAAAAAAACATTTAAATTCACTCAAAAAAACAGTGTTACTTGAAATAACTATAACTAGAACAGGTGCATTTCCATGGTTTTGTATGTTTACAATGTGAGCCTAACAATAACGTCCCTGTAACTTTTGTTTTTTTTAAGTGAATATATACATATATATAGCTACATATATATATGTATGTATAAATATATATATTTATATGTATATGTATATGGAGAGATAGATAGATAGATAGATAGATAGATAGATAGATAGATAGATAGATAGATAGATAGATAGATAGATAGACAGATATCCACTGAAAAAAACTAAAGGTGGCATTATAGTTAGGTTCTGAATTTAGTCGTACAAAACCATAGAAATTAAGCAGTTATAATTAGAGTTTTGTCATGTAACTGTAACTCGCGCCCTAAGCTAACTATTACTTGTGCCCATGGCATGCACAGTTTTCTTTTCAATAGTTTTATCACAAATGTTGCAGTGATAATATCAAAGATGCCATACAAGATCTCATCAATGATATAATATGTGAAATATTTAGCTGTGGATGGGTTATAGTTACCTTATGGCTCGTGTTACAGTTACTAGAAAGAACTCTAACTAACTGCTGAATTTCCATGATTTTCCATGAGTGAATTCAGAACCTAACTATAACCTTTGTTTTTTTCAGTAAATTTCCACGTTTTTTTAAAGTAAAGTAACATCAATTTCTATACGTTATTCCCACCTCTGTGGCGCATTGCCATGGGGGTTGGTCACAAGGCCAGGCCTGCAGCCAGGCTTTACAGTCAAGCCCTTATAGCCACCCAACCCCACACCACGCATGGCCTTTGCCCGTGCGCAGCACAGGTTAACTACAGGGCCTGTCTTTCTCAGTGGATCTGTGAGTGGTTGTATGAGTGTCTGACTGGGTCTGAAAGTGGGAGTGTTAGTCTATGAGTGGATTTAAGTGGGTTCATGAGTGTCTTAGTGGGTGTGTGAGTGTGAGCATGAGTCTTTGAGTGCATGTATGCACATTCACAAATATTTTGTGCACAATTCATGGAAATTTATGAAAATTCATGTGAATATTGTGCGTGGTGATGCAAAATTATTTGAAACCCATAATTTTTCCCTCAGACACACCTATATCACACACTTAGGGTGAGGGTACCCTCACGCTGACCCCCTGTGCCGGTTCTAATTAGGATTTTGACCCCTGGGGACTGTGTCCCTTGAAATAAAATGGTGGCCACAATTTTCTTGTTAGTTTCTTGTCAGCCAGTCACAATGCTTCTTTTCCCATGCGTATTTGTAAAAATTGGAGAAATTTCCTGATTTATTCATGAACGATCCGTGTCCATAGAGATACAAATTTATTTTCCCCTTAATTTCTCAAACACTCCTGAACAGATTTGCACCAGATAGGCGAAATCATGATCTGTGTACCGAAAGCTAGATTTCTGGCAAATCTGGTGTAATTTTGTCTAGTGATAAGGGCTGTAGTCGTGGCTAAAGGTCCTATGAGAATTAACATGGAAAACGTAATGTGTTTTGACTACCCTTTTTCTCAGCCCCCGCTTGACGGATCACTCAAAAACTTTCCAAGCACAAGAATCACTGTGCCACTTTTTTTGAATTTTTTTTGAATATTCGTCAAATGGTGGCAAAGATATAGGAAAATCAAAAAACGTTTTTTTCTATGGAAACATGGTCCTAACTATATCTACCAACTGGGCGACGGCCAAGGATTGTGGGGAAAATCACAATCTTTGTGAAATTAGTGACAGTTTATTAAATCATGCATAATTATAAAAAATGAATTTGGTAGTATCCTGTGTGGAAATTGAACAAGAGGATGTAGCTTACATACAACAATCATACGAGACATTGGATGTAGACTTGCTTAAGGGGATGAGGTGCTACATTTAGAATTTGGCGGATGGGTAACCCTATCACTTACGTGGCAGCTATCTTATTTGCTGAAGTACTCAATCATCCCTTACTCCATCATCTTATAAAGTTCATCCTTGATGTTGTTTCTCACTCTATCAGACAACCTATAGGACTTGTACTTAACAGGAAGGCTGTCCCCAGTGTCAATATCATGAGCACACCATTGGGTGACTCCAGGTGTGAGTGAGAACATAGAGGTGAACTGTCCAAGCAACTGGTGACAGTTGTTGCTGTTGTAAGGTAAGAGTAGGGGAGAGGCTGTGTGGTTCCTGAAGGCCGGCATGTAACTGAATACATTCTGGTGTGGCTTCTTGGAAGCTTTCTCCCAGCCCTCCTTCACCAAACTGAGAGGCCCTCTCACAGGGTGCCCCTATAGACGTTTAAGAGGGCTGAAGTCAACCCCCTTCTGCACTACCTCCCTTTAGGCAAACAAAAGGCATGGTAACAGGATGTCCCACTTGTGCCTAATGGGTTCTGATAGACCCATAATCATGCCCTTCATGGCACTGTTGAACCTTTTGACCAAACCAATACTTTGGGAGGGATAAAGTGTGGTGAACTTGTAGGTACCACCACATGTCTTCCACATGGCCTTCATGTACAATGAAATGAAACTGGTACCCAGGTCAGGTACCACTTCCTTGGGGAAACCCACATGGGTAAAAGTCCCCATAAGTACTGTGGCCATGGTGGGTGCAGTCATTGTCCTCAAGGGGATAGCTTCCGGGTACTGGGTGGAATGGTCCACCAAAACCAGGATAAACCTGTTGCCATAACTGTTTTGGGATCCAGAGGCCCCACAATGTCAATGATCACCTGCTCAAAATGGGTGCTCACAACAGGAAATGGTTGAAGAGGAGCCCTGCCCCTTGTCCCACATTTGCCTCTCGCCTGGCAGGTCTGACAGACCATGCAGAACACCTCTGAGACCTTCCTCTTTTGGGGCCGATAAAAGTTGGTGATAAGCCTGCCAGTGGTTTTGTCCTCCCCCCATATGACCTGCCAGTGGCACATCATGAGCCAAACCCAGTAGGAAGGCTTTAAAACAGTGGGGTGCCACCAGCACATTGGCTGACCCAGACTCAGTAACCTTAGGCTATCTATACAGGAGATCATACTCCCAGTATAACAGGTAAGATCCAGCTGCCTGGGCTTCGGACCCTCAAGAGAGGGCCACACTTTCTGCGCATACAGAACTCCTCTCTTGTAGGGTCTTCTTCCTTCTGTCATTGGGTGAGCTCAAGTTGGTCCGCCATTTTGGTCACTTTTTTCCCTGTAGGTTACAGGGTGTCCCCTACAGGGTCAGCCTCCTCCGAGATTGTGGGAATCTCAGGAATGGGTTTCCTGCACCTCGTGCCCCTCCTCCTCCTTCTGGACCACTCTTTCAGTCTCCAGGTCATTCTGATCACCATCTCTGGCGGCCACTGACCATATGGTGATACACACCCACTTTGGCAATCCCACCATTACAGATCTCCAAGTGTGATCTGAGCTCCACTTCCTTCTAGGCGGTATACTCCAGGTCATTCCATAGCAGACAGTCAACAGGCATGGATGGACTCACAGCTACCCTCAAGTAGAAACCCCCTATTCAAAGAGAACCTGAGCTACCAAGCATTGACACTCACTCTTGTCTACTGCTACAACTTGGTGGACCACATTAGGGACTACCTGTTCTTGAGACACTCATGACAGTGGACAGTTGTCATCTGGCTCCTGTGTCTCTCAGAGCCTCCAACCCCCTCCCATTGATGGTCACCCACTGCCTGTACTTCTTACTACAGTCAGGCATGAGGGTACTCTGGGTCACCTCAACCTTACCCAGGGAGACTAGGGTTATCTCAGCTGGCTCCCCACGACTAACTGGGGCCAACTCCTCCCCAAGCACTACACTCGCTACCCCGTGTGACTACTCACTCATGGGAGGCTGTGCCCGCTTGGGACACTTGGTACTCCCCACGGAAATGCCCTGGCTTCCACAGGCAAAACACTTTAGGGGTCCTTGCCCCTCAGGAGGTTGGGAATCCTTATCCTGGACACTAGCTTGGGTCCTTTTGAGAACTACTTACTTTAATCCTTGTCCCCCCTCCTTCTTCTGTAGGGGACCCTGCCCACCCTTGGCTGAGACTCCCACATACAACTTCTTTTGGACCTTGTTGCTGAGCCAGCGGTCCACCTCCATGGCAAGCTTCCTAGGGTCATTAAGCTTGCTATCAATCAAGTGCTAGCACAAGTCTGGAAAACAGCAACTAGACAAGTGATTCCATGCAATCAAATTGTACACCTCCTGATAATCTGTTACCTCACTGTCATTCACCCAACCATCCAGTTATCTGCATAAAGAATCAACATACTTGACCCAAGTTTGAGACCCAAGTTTAGCACTCTCCCTAAACTTGACCCAGTAACTCTCTAGGATAATACCATACCTCCTGGCCAGGGTGTCCTTCATGGCAGGGTACCTCATTTGATCCTCCACTCCTAAGGCCAACAAGCTTTCCCACCCCTCTGAGAAATACTTCCACAGGCCTGCACTGCAATCTCACTTTGGGACCCTGCACATCCTCAACACCACCTCATAACACCTGAACCACTGCTCTATGTTATTCCCCACAATAGAATCTTTTACCACATCCTTGGGATATGCACCTTCCCCTTAGACTGCACTGTAGTACTCCTACCACCATCTGTGTTGGACTTGCTCTTTAGATCCAGCTCCTTCATGCTCAGCTCTTGAGGTAAAACCATTTTTCTCTTCTATGGCATTTCTCCCTCACTCCACCACTGTTCTGAACCTGGCTAGTCCCAACTGAAGCTCCCACTCATGCTCTGGCTTGAGCTTCACTTTCTCCATCCAGCGTGGCCGGCGCGGCCTAACCTCGAGGCTGTCCTCTAGCACTTCTTAGGTCAGACCTCTGGAGGAGATACTGCTGCCTACCCTGGAAGATGCCTTCTTCCTAGACGTATCTTAGTTATCCACCAAATCCTGATGCAAACTCTCCTCCTCTTCCTCTACAACATTCTCCTCCTCTGTTGGCTTATCACCCTCCTTTACTGGCAACCTGGCCGTCATCACCTTTTGCAGCTCCTCCTTTCCAGTGAGGCCTTTAATAGGGCACTTGAGCTCCTTATAAAACTTTTTGAGCTGAGGCACTCTAATCAGGGTAAAGGAGAATCACACTCAGTTAACCCTGCTTCACCCACTTGGTAGCTTGGCATGAGCAGGCAGGTCTAACTCAGAGACAATGGGGGTCATTACAACATTGGCAGTAAAAGCCGCTTACCGCTATGCAGAAGACCGCCATTACACCGCCACTGCCGCGGAAATCCGCCACAGCTATTATGACCCACATCTCGGAATCCGCCGAAATTCAGACACCCACACAAGTCTGCCACACCAAAGGTCAGTGATAAACTGGCGAAAACAAAACCGACACCGTCACACCAACAGAAACACGCCGATGCTATCACGACCCACGAATCCACGTGGCGGTCTTTCAACCGCGGTATTCCATTGGCGGTGCACACCGCCGCGCTCAAAATACACACACGTCGTCAAAACACTGCCACATTGGACAATTCGAAATACACACACCTGATACACATACAAACACCACTCCCACACACCCAACACAATATAAAACACACACCCACATCACCCACAAACCCCTATGACCAAAAATTATTGACGAAGGCCAGAGAGACTGCACAGCATAGACAACCCCACCACACAGAGGCGAACAACACCATCACCCACACAACATCCACACACAAAACACCACACACCACTACACATCACCACACTCATCACCACATACACCACCCCACACATCACCTACACCACCCCATGGCACGGCAAAGACACCCCTGGTTTTCCAAGGAGGAGCTCAGGGTCATGGTGGAGGAAATCGTACGGGTAGAGCCACAGCTATTTGGATCACAGGTGCAGCACACCTCCATAGCTAGGAAGATGGATCTATGGCGAAGAATAGTCTACAGGGTGAATGCAGTGGGACAGCACCCAAGAAATCGGGACGACATCAGGAAGAGGTGGAACGACCTACGGGGGAAGGTGCGTTCCGTGGTCTCCAGGCACAACATCGCGGTACAGCGGACTGGCGGCGGCCCCCCACCTCCTCCCCCACAACTAACAACAGGGGAGGAGCAGGTCTTGACCATTATGCATCCTGAGGGCCTCAGAGGAGTCGGTGGAGGAATGGACTCTGGTAAGTCAAATCTTAACTATCATATCCCCCACCCTACCTGCATGCTATCACAGACCCCCACCCTCACCACCTCCCCTATCACTCCAACTCGTCACTAGTGTACTAATAACACAAACCACCCATCCCTACACCAAGCCCTGCATGACACAACAAAGCATGGACACCCCTCACTAAAGCATACCCACTGCACATACCCATAACACCCCCCCAACCATCATCACACAAGCCCCCACACAGGAATGCTAGCACCGGGGTACACGCTCACCCACCCATTGCACACCATGACACACACAGATGCAATAATCATGCTTTTACACCCCTGCAGGACCACTACCCAACGCCACCAGACAGGAGGGTCTAGACATCTCTACCCCACCCACAGAAGAGGCCCGCAGTGATGACAGCAGCTCTGGCCAGCTGGATCCAGATGACCAACCCGGACCATCGTGGGCCTCGGGACAGTCGGTTCCCCTCGCAAAGGCACAGCCCAACACAGACCTTCCACCCTCTGGAAACACCAGCACAGCACCCACCCAGCGGGCCCATACCTCCGTACCCAGGACACTTCAGTCAGCTGTGTGTCCACCACTACAGGGAACCCAGGATAACCCACCACCCCAACAACAACAGGGACCTGGGGGCAGTGATAGTGGGCACACGGTCCAGGGGACGGAGGCACAGGAACACAGGGGAACTGGAAGGGCTGCTGTGCGACAGGGGACGGACAGGCCAAGGGAACCCACTCTCCACGAGGCCCTCTCCTCCATCATGGGAGCATACCACCACTCCCATGAGACGATGGCTACGGTCCTGGCCAAGTTTCAGGAGACCCAGCGCATGCAGGAGGAACAGTATTTGGGGTTCAGGGAGGAACTCAGAACCATCAGCTCCGCCCCGGGCACCATCGTAGGGGTGCTGAAGGACATACTGAACACCATGAGGGACACCATGGCACTCCAAGGGGCCCCTGACACTAGCACGGACGATGAACTGCCCACCACCTCCGCCGGAGCTAGTGGACAGGACGCCCCGGCACAGGACCACCACACCATCACCCCACTCCCTGCAGATGGAGAACCACCCCGCAAGCGGTCCCTGAGATCCAGGAACAGGACAGAGCACAATGGCAAGACCCCCACCAAGAAATGAGACCACCCTGATTGTCATCCCACTGTCCCACTTTGTAACCCTGTCCATATTGGAACTGCCCCAGCTCCACTTCCTATGCCCATATGGGCAGTGCACCTGTGAGATTCATAGACTGGACTCTGCCATGGACATGCCTCCACCATCACCACTCACCATTTTACCACCCCCTCCAATATTGAGCACTTCAATAAACACTCTTGAAGCACAAAACAATCTGGAGTCAGTCTGTGGTTTTGAAAATGTGGATTAGCTATGACAGTGACAAAATCCGTTCTCAAATGTAATGTCAACATACCTATGTCACACATCACAAGTCCATGAGGAATGCAAGCAGATGACACACGTTGGTAACCACACCTGTGAAACCGTAATGGAAATGTACAACTCAGTTACCAAATACTGCTTGAAATTGACAGACAGGATAGAGGTAGAAGTGTGAAAGTACTTGTAGTAGGCAAGAGAGTGTTCTCACCTGTGTGTCACTGGAAATATTGCTGGATGACTGAGTCTCTGTTGTCAATGTCTTCTTCCTCTGCTTCATCCTCATCACTGTCCACAGGCTCCACAGCTGCCACAACACAGTCATCTGGACCATCCTCCTGCAGAAAAGGCACCTGGCGTCGCAAAGCAAGATTGTGAAACATACAGCAGGCGATGATGATCTGGCACACCTTCCTTGGTGAGTAGAATAGGGAACCACTTGTCATATGGAGGCACCTGAACCTCGCCTTCAGGAGGCCGAAGGTGCGTTCGATCACCCTCCTAGTCCGCCCATGGGCCTCATTGTAGCGTTCCTCTGCCCTGGTCCTGGAATTCCTCACTGGGGTCAGTAGCCATGACAGGTTGGGGTAACCAGAATCCCCTAATAGCCACACACGGTGCCTCTGGAGTTGACCCATCACATAAGGGATGCTGCTATTCCGCACGATGTAGGCGTCATGCACTGAGCCAGGGAACATAGCATTTACCTGGGAGATGTACTGGTCTGCCAAACATACCATCTGTACATTCATCGAATGATAACTCTTCTGGTTCCTGTACAACTGTTCTCTCCTGTGGGGGGGACCAAAGCCACATGGGTCCCATCAATGGCACCTATGATGTTAGTGACATGTCCAAGGGCATAGAAGTCACCTTCAACAGTAGCCAAATCCTCCACCTCAGGGAAAACGATGTAGCTCCTCATATGTTTCAGCAGGGCAGACAACACTCTGGACAACACGTTGGAAAACATAGGCTGGGACATCCCTGATGCCATGGCCACTGTTGTTTGAAAAGACCCACTTGCTAGGAAATGGAGCACTGATAGCACCTGCACTTCAGGGGGGATCCCTGTGGGATGGCGGATTGCTGACATCAGGTCAGGATCCAACTGGGTACACAGTTCCTAGATTGTGGCACGGTCAAACCTGTAGGTGATGATTAAATGTTGCTTCTCCATTGTCAACAGGTCCACCAGCGGTTGGTACACCGGAGGATTCCGCCATCTCCTCACATGTCCCAGCTGACGGTGCCTAGGAAGGACAACAGCGACCACAGAGTCAAGCAACTCAGAGGTATGTACCCACAGCTACACAGAACACGAAACATAATCCAAAAAGTTGTCTGTATGTGTGTTGAGTCCAGGCCTAGGTATGTGTGACGCAGTTGAAAATGAAGCCATGTGGGCACCTGAAATGGCGGCTGCTTGACCTCTAAAGTGGGACAATGGGATGTGAGGTAACTGCGCTGGCGTTGTACACCGTCGTGGTAGGCGGTCGAAGACCGCTGCTCAATGCTGCATTGGTTAACATTGGACCCTATGGGTCCCAGGAGCCAATGACGAAGTGCGCCGGCGGCGATGATACGCACCGCTGCGGACGTGACCGCCATATTCTATCCGTTGAATCACTCGATACCTGATCTTCGACAGGAGAGGACCTATACTGCAAGTGCTGCTGTGACCTAGGTCTGGAAGAGACAATGGCTCGTGCGTCTGGGGAAAGAGCCCCTGCCTTCACTGCACAGGAGTTGGAGAAGCTCGTGGACGGGGTCCTCCCCCAGTACACACTATGCTAAGGTCCTCGAGACCAATAGGTGAGTACACTGGGAGCAAATTTTATGGGCTATGCCTGGGTGGAGAGGGATGGTTGTAAGAAGGAAGGGGGCAGAGTTTAGCGAGCATGAAGGACTGTGAATGCATGTGCCACATGGCAAGGGTAGGGATGTGGGCCACTCACTTCGACGGTGCAGTTGGTAATGACTTCTCTTCTCCCCCTGTACATGTCATGTAGGTTAGCGCCCACCAGAAGAAGGATATTTGGCGTGCCATCGCCAAGGACGTCCAGACCCTGGGGGTCCACCAGAGACGGAGCACCCACTGCCGGAAAAGATGGGAGGACATTCGCCTCTGGAGCAAGAAGACGGCAGAGGCTCAGCTGGGGATGGCCTCCCAATGTGGGAGGGGTGCCCGTCGAACCATGACCCCCCTGATGTTCCGGATCCTGGCAGTGGCCTACCATGAGTTGGATGGGCGATTGAGGGCATCACAGCAGACACAACGGGGTGAGTACAAAATCATGCAGCGGACATTGCGCGCAGTGAAGGCGTCTGGGTGGGGGAGGAGGGCTGTGGGTTTGCCTAGGCCAGGGCGAGTTCCGTAGGCTAGGCCCTCCATAATGCAGGCCATGTGGCACTCCACCCCACCTCTGTAGAGTGCCAAGTACAGGTATACATGCCTCTGTGTCATCTATGTGTGCTGATGTCCACCATAGCCATGTAGGCCATATCCCACCATATCCCAGGAACTGCATCATTATAGTCCAACAGCGCGGCGTAGTGCAGGGGGCTTCTGTGTCTGTATTGTCCGCCAACGGTAGCGGTAAGCCATGCACTCAACCTGTCTTTCTTCTGTCGTCCCCCCCTTTTTGTGCTCTCCCTGTTCTTTTGTGCATCAGCATCATCAGGCGGAGGTACAGTGGCACCGGAGCACGAGGGAGCTGCATCCCACATGGCCATGGAGGGCCACAACACAGACTCAGAATACACCAGTGGGACGGAGGGCGAGGGGAGCTTCACGGCAGGGACAGGATCAGCAACCAGCGAAACGGATTCTTCCTCCGATGGGAGCTCCCTTGTGGTGGCGGCAAAATGTGTGCCCCCCCTTCTACAGGTACAGCTGCCACCCCCCCTACCAGCGCCGCCCTCCCATCAGCCCCTCAGCCTTCGCCCCGTGCCCGCTCACCCAGGAGGGTGGGCATCACCTTCGCCCCAGGCACCTCAGCCCCTGCCCCTGTCACATCTGCTGCCCTCAGTGAGGAGGCCATTGACCTCCTCAGGTCCCTCACTGTTGGGCAGTCTACCATTGTGAATGCCATCCAGGGTGTAGAAAGGGAGTTGCAACACAGTAATGCATTCCTGGAGGGCATTCATTCTGGTCAGGCTGCCCTTCATCGAACCCTGCAATCTCTGGCCTCAGCAGTGATGGCAGCCATTGTCCCTGTCTCTAGCCTCCCCCCTCCAACATCCTCCACCCAGACCCAATCCCCTGTACCCCAGCCTATCCCAAGCACACCATCAGACCAGCCTGCACACACGTCAACACACAAGGGAAGCTCAGGCAAACATAAGCACCACACATCCCACAGGCACTCACGCAAGCATCACACACATACAGACACACCAACATACACTGCCTCCACTGTGTCCCCCTCCTCCTCGTCTCCCTCCTCCCTCCCAGTGTTGTTTACACTCTCACCTGCATGCACTACCACTACAGCCACTATGTCCCGCACCAGCACACCCCGCTCACCTGCACTCACCACCCCCACTACCATTTACACATCCCCTGTGTCCTCTCCCAGTGTGTCTGTGACGCCCCCTCCCAAAGTACACAAACGCGGGCACACACACACCCAACATCCATCCACCTCACGACAGCCTCCAGCGCATGCACCTGCACCCAAATCAACAAACGTTACACCTCCTACAACCACGTCCTCTTCCTCCAGTCCCAGACCCCCTCCAGCTACCCGTCCCAGTGTTCGTCAGAAACTTTTCCTGAGCAACCTTGACCTCTTTCCTACCACCCCCCCCCTCCAATTCATAGGTCCCGTACTAGCACCTCAGCCAAAAAATCTCCGGGACCAGTGGTGCCTGTTAGAGGTATGTGGAGTGCACCGGGCACCAGGGCAGCCAGTGTGACACGGAGCCACAGCACAGCCAGTCCCCCCCCTGTGAAGCACCAGAAGTTGGACAGTGCCCGACGGGATAGGGGGAAGACTCCAGCCGGCAAAGCCGCTCACAAGGGTCCCGGGGGGACTGTCCACTCGGCCGTGACTCCTCCCAAGGTGGGGAAGGGGCAGAAGAAAGCGCCAAAGTCTGGGAAGAGCAGCACGGCGGAGAAGCCCGCCATCATCCCCGCTGCCCAGGAGGCCACCGCCAGCCCCATCGTCACTGGCCAGGAGGCCACCGCCAGAGTCAGTGCTCAGGAGGGCAGTCCCATAGTCACTGGCCAGGAGGCCACCGCCAGAGTCAGTGCCCAGGAGGGCAGTCCCATCGTCACTGGCCAGGAGGCCACCGCCAGAGTCAGTGCCCTGGAGGGCAGTCCCATCATCACTGGCCAGGAGGCCACCGCCAGCGTCATTGCCCAGGAGGGCCCCGGCAGCCACAGCCCCGCTGGGCAATGAGGGACCGCCATGGCAAACACCACTGCACAGGTCAGAGACAGCAAAGTCAAGCACCGCTGATCAGGGCAAGCACCGCTGAACAGGGCAAAGACCGCCATGGCATTCATTGCTGAACAGGTCAGAGACAGCAAAGTCAAGCACCGCTGAACAGGACAAAGACTGCCACGGCATGCACCGCTGAACAGGTCAGAGACAGCAAAGTCAAGCACCGCTGAACAGGGCAAGCACTGCTGAACAGGGCAAAGACCGCCATGGCAAGCACCGCTGAACAGGGCAAGCACCGCTGAACAGGGCAAAGACCGCCATGGTATGCACCGCTGAACAGGTCAGAGACAGCAAAGTCAAGCACCGCTGAACAGGGCAAGCACTGCTGAACAGGGCAAAGACCGCCATGGCAAGCACCGCTGAACAGGGCAAGCACCGTTGAACAGGGCAAAGACCGCCAACTCAAGCACCGCTAGCTCATGTGTGGCAGGGGCAGTGACGGAACTGGGACCGTCACGGGGAGAGTGATGCACTCTGGGCACCAGTCCCCCACCAGAACCAGTGGAGAACAGCATCCACTCCGTCTGTCCTTCACAGGAAGAAGCACTCTGGGCACCAGTCCCCCTCCAGAACCAGTGGAGAACAGCATCCACTCCGTCTGTCCTCAACAGGATGAAGCACTCTGGGCACCAGTCCCCCTCCAGAACCAGTGGAGAACAGCATCCACTCCGTCTGTCCTTAACAGGAAGAAGCACTCTGGGCACCAGTCCCCCTCCAGAACCAGTGGAGAACAGCATCCACTCCGTCTGTCCTTAACAGGAAGAAGCACTCTGGGCACCAGTCCCCCTCCAGAACCAGTGGAGAACAGCATCCACTCCGTCTGTCCTTAACAGGATGAAGCACTCTGGGCACCAGTCCCCCTCCAGAACCAATGGAGACTGATATCGACTTGAGAGACTGTGGCTTTGCACTCCCCAGGATTGAACAGTGGGCAAGCCACCCACTGTAGAGACTTGAGAGACTGTGGCTTTGCACTCCCCAGGATATGGCAGTGGGCAAGCCACCCACTGTAGAGACTTGAGAGACTGTGGCTTTGCACTCCCCAGGATATGGCAGTGGGCAAGCCACCCACTGTAGAGACTTGAGAGACTGTGGCTTTGCACTCCCCAGGATATGGCAGTGGGCAAGCCACCCACTGTAGAGACTTGAGAGATTGTGGCTTTGTACTCCCCAGGATACATCAATGGGCATGGAGCCCCCTCGTGGATCTGGCGTGGTGCTGTCATCTGGCTGAGGTGCCCCCCTTCCCTTCCCCCTGAGGTGCCTGTTGTATTTCTATCTGATGCCCCTGCAGTGTTCTCTCCGTTTTGCTCAGGTATAGTATGTGGGCCTCGCCCATGCATTTTGGGCCAGTGATCCACGGACATTGAATGGTGCATTACCTGGACTACTATTTGTGATGTATATTTTGTTAATAGTATATACAGTATATGTATACATTTGCTAACCGAATTTTGCTATATTACAATGGTTCCACTCATTTCCTTTTGTCTTTGCATTCTTCCGGGGGGTTTGGGGTTGTTACTGTAATGTTTGGATATGCATTGGTGTGTGTGTTGTAGTGGGTGAGGGTCAGGGTGTGGGTGGGGGTGTTGCGTGTGGGTGTCCCTGACTTTTGCCTCCCCTAAGTCGTAGGTGCAGTACTCACCGTTGTCTTCGGCGCCGGTGTTGCTGATGATCGTACAGGAGCAGGAAGACTATCGCAGGGAGTATTTGGAGTTCCGGGTCGTTGGTGTCCTCCTTCCTCGTGGAGTGTGTAGAGGTGAGCGTTTTCCCATTGAAATGGCTGTTTCCACAGTTTTTATATCCACGGTGAATCCGCCCCGGAAAACGTGGCGGATTGGTAGGTTGTGATACTGTGGGCAGTACTTTGTCTCCCGCCTGTCTGTTGGCGGTGACCGCCGCGCTGTTTGTTTGTACCGCCATGGCGGTCGGAGTGTTAAAGTGGCTGTCTTTGTTGGCGGTTTCCGCCACGGTCATGATTCCCTTTTTTTTCCGCCGGCCTGTTTGTGGTCTTACCGCCGCTTTAACACCGTCCGCCAGATTTGTAATGACAACCAATGTGTTAAGTATTTGTACCAACACACACATTAATACAGTGAACCACTACAAAATGACACAACACAGGTTTAGAAAAATGGTAAATATTTTATTTAAATAAACAAGACCAAAAACGCTATAAATCCACAATACCCCATTAAAAATATGAAATTAACACTTAAAAACACAAAAATAGTGCCTAGAGCCACAAATTCTTAAATTTGATGTTAAGTAGCGTCGTGACAGAGTCGTTTCCTACAATGCGACGCAAAGGGTGCCGTTTACGGAGTCGTACGGACCCCCAGGTACAGTACCTTTGTAAAGCAAGTAGAGAACATGTCAGTGCACAGAGTCAGGGAGCGAGGCGGCATCGGTTTTGGTGCTGCGGGGCAGAGTAGCAGAGGTGTCACAAAGAGGCGTAGAGTCCTAACTGCAGAGTGGTGGAGGTGAGGCGGCGTTGGTTGCGAGGTTTCGGTCCCTTGGTACCTCCAGCAGAGACGAATTCTGGCGAGGTGACAATGCGATGGGGAACTCATGGGGTTGCGCTCACGCCATGGGGTCACAGGTGCTGTGACTGAGTCAGGTGTCACGAACACCAGTGCCAGGACACTCTGGCACGATCAGTGGCTGTGGAGATGTGAGGCCTGCGGAGCTGCTGGGGTCATCTCACTTTAGCAAGGTCCACGGCTTCAGATGCAGGTGGCGTTGCTGGTTTTGTGCAAGGGCATCCTAAGCGAAGTTGCACGGTGGAGTCTGGTGTCGTTTCACACGATTTCCCAGGAATACACTTCCAGGGGTCCAGGAACTGGAATGGCACCCTCTGGCAAGCTATAGTCCTCAGGGTGTAGACTCAAAACTGTATGGTGAAGCCTTTGCTGTCCCTGAGGCTTCAAAACAGGAGGCAAGCTCTACTCCAAGCCCTTGGAGATTCTTCTTGGAGCAGGAATGCACAACAAAGTCCAGTCTCTGAACCCTTTCACAGGTTGAAGCAGCACCTGCAGGATAACCCAACAAAGCACAGTCAAAGGCAGGGGCAGCACTTCTCAGCTCTTCTCCTTGGCAGAGGTTCCTCTTGATTCCAGAAGTGATCTAAAGTCTGGGGTTTTGGGTCCACTACTTATATCCCTTTCTGCCTTTGGAGTAGGCAAACTTCAAAGGGAAGTCTCTGTTGTTCACAAGAACCTGCCTTTCCAAGGCAAAGCCCCAGACACACACCAAGGGGTTGGAGACTGTATTGTGTGAGGGCAGGCACAGCCCATTCAGGTGTGAGTGACCACTCTTCCTTCCACTCTAGCCCAGATGGCTCATCCGGATATGCAGGTTACCCCCCAGCTCCCTTTGTGTCACTGTCTAGAGGAGATGCACAACAGCCTAACTGTCAAACTGACCCAGACAGGGAATCCACAAAAAAACAGAGTCATAGAATGGTTAATGCAAGAAAATTCCTACTTTCTAAAAGTGGCATTTTCAAACTAACAATCTAAAAACCAACTTCACTAAAACATGTATTTTTAAATTGTGAGTTCAGAGACCCCAAACTCCACATTTCTATATGCTCTCAAAGGGAATATATACTTTAAGAATATTTAAAAGCAGCCCCTGTGTTAACCTATGAGAGAGATAGGCCGTGCAGCAGTGAAAAACAAATTTGGCAGTATTTCACTGTTAGGACATGTAAACACATCAATACATGTCCCACCTTTAACATATACTGCACCCTGCCCATGGGGCTACCTAGGGCCTACCTTAGGGGTGTCTCTCATGTATAAAAAGGGAAGATTTGGGCATGGCTAGTGGATACACTTGCCAAGTCGAATTGGCAGTGTTAAACTGCACACACAGACACTGCAGTGGCAGGTCTGAGACATGTTTACAAGGCTGTTCATGTGGATGGCACAATCAGTGCAGCCGGCCCACTAGTAGCATTTGATTTACAAGCCTTGGGCACATCTAGTGCACTTTACTAAGGACTTATTAGTAAATCAAATATGCCAATCATGGCAAAAACAGCATATGTACTTTGGCATTGGTTAGCAGTGGTAAAGTGCCTAGAGTCCTAAAGCCAACAAAAACAAGTTAGAAAAATAGGAGGAAGGAGGCAAAAGGTTTGAGGATAACCCTGCTAAAAGGGCCATGTCCAACAGGCATCAAATAGTTTTCCAACCTCTCCTCCTCAAACACCAAATCTGCAGCAACTGCTGATGGCTCCCAGACTAAGACATGATTGTGGATAATCTAAAAGTTGCAAAGTTTCAAGAAGGCAAAACGAAGACAAGGCCAACAAAAAGAAAAACATTATCCGGTTGTGTGATGGTCTGTGGCATGGAAGTGGTGTACACCAATCACTGTATGTCAAGTAAATACCTCACCAGTTTAGAAAAATAGCCAATATTTATCTGAGTAAAAAAAGACCAAGACAACAAAATTCCAATATACACAAGCAAAGATGTGAATTTTTAAAGGCTAAATGTTAATAAAGCACTTAGAAAAACAATAGCTCCAACTGGGGCCATTACAACATCATTGATGGAGTCATTCCCAACAGTCTGACGCTACTAGCAAGCGACTGTGGGCTGGTCATAGAGTCACATGGACCCCAAGCAGAGTACCTTTGGAAAACGATCAAAGATGTTGCATCGAGGCAGGAAGGTGAGGGGGCGCTGGAGCCGGTGCGGTGTCAGTACCTTACTGCTACCACATAGGCGATGTGTTGGTTCCTTACTGCGAGGCAGGGGAGGTGAGGCTTTAGTTCCCAGTTTCAGTTGCAGGTGGGGTGAGGCAACGTCAGTGGCGAGGCGTCGGTTACTTATGATCCGGCGGGGTCGATGAATCAAGCAGGTCAAGACGTGGGGTATCAAATTCACGGTATCGCAATCACACCACAGGGCCACAAATGCTGAGGCGGAGTTGGAGTCAGATGTCCCGGATGTCAGGGACATGGAAATCAGAACTCACACTGTGGTGGGACTTCAGAGGCGCTGCAGCTGCATAGGGCCCATGGCGTCTGTCACATTTGTTGCACTCAGTGGGGACCACCGCTCCTGGTGCAGGCAGCTGCATGGAGCAGGATAGCAGCGATAGTTCTGAAGTCGCTCTGGAGTCGATGTACTTAGGCCCATATTTATACTTTTTGACGCAAAACTGCGCTAACGCAGGTTGCGTCAAAAAAATTAGCGCCGGCTAACGCCATTCTGAAGCGCCATGCGGGCGCCGTATTTATTGAATGACGTTAGCCGGCGTTAGCCGCCGGCGCCGTCTGGTGTGCGTTAAAAAAAATGACGTACACCAGGCAGCGCCGGCGTAGGGGGATATGGGGCTTGGGCGTCAAGAAATGGGGCAAGTCAGGTTGAGGCAATTTTTTCGCCTCAACCCGATTTGCGCCATTTTTTTTCACTCCCAACCCCCATAGAAATGACTCCTGTCTTAGCAAAGACAGGAGTCATGCCCCCTTGCCCAATGGCCATGCCCAGGGGACTTCTGTCCCCTGGGCATGGTCATTGGGCATAGTGGCATGTAGGGGGGCACAAATCAGGCCCCCCTATGCCACAAAAAAATTTAAAAAAAATACTTACCTGAACTTACCTTAATGTCCCTGGGATGGGTCCCTCCAGCCTTGGGTGTCCTCCTGGGGTGGGCAAGGGTGACAGGGGGTGTCCCTGGGGGCATGGGAGGGCACCTCTGGGCTCCTTCAGAGCCCACAGGTCCCTTAACGCCTGCCTTTTGCAGGCGCAAAAAAACGGCGCAAAAGCGGCCGTACGTCATTTTTTTTGACCCGCCCACTCCCGGGCGTGTTTTTTGCCCGGGAGTATAAGGCCCATATTTATACTTTTTGACGCAAAACTGCGCTATCGCAGTTTTGCGTCAAAAAAATTTGCGCCGGCTAACGCCATTCTGAAGCGCCATGCGGGCGCCGTATTTATTGAATGACGTTAGCCGGCGTTAGCCGCCGGCGCCGTCTGGTGTGCGTTAAAAAAAACGACGTACACCAGGCAGCGCCGGCGTAGGGGGATATGGGGCTTGGGCGTCAAGAAATGGGGCAAGTCAGGTTGAGGCAATTTTTTCGCCTCAACCCGATTTGCGCCATTTTTTTTCACTCCCAACCCCCATAGAAATGACTCCTGTCTTAGCAAAGACAGGAGTCATGCCCCCTTGCCCAATGGCCATGCCCAGGGGACTTCTGTCCCCTGGGCATGGTCATTGGGCATAGTGGCATGTAGGGGGGCACAAATCAGGCCCCCCTATGCCACAAAAAAAACAAAAAAAAATACTTACCTGAACTTACCTTAATGTCCCTGGGATGGGTCCCTCCAGCCTTGGGTGTCCTCCTGGGGTGGGCAAGGGTGACAGGGGGTGTCCCTAGGGGCATGGGAAGGCACCTCTGGGCTCCTTCAGAGCCCACAGGTCCCTTAACACCTGCCTTTTGCAGGCGCTAAAAAACAGCGCAAAAGCGGCCGTACGTCATTTTTTTTGACCCGCCCACTCCCGGGCGTGTTTTTTGCCCGGGAGTATAAATCCGACGCACATGCCTCGGAGTCGATTTTTTAGACGGGAACGACTACCTTGCATATAATTAACGCAAAGTAGGTGTCCACACTAAAAAATGACGCTAACTCCATGGACTTTGGCGCTAGACGCGTCTAACGCCAAAGTATAAATATGGAGTTAGTTTTGCGTCGAAATTGCGTCAAAAAAAAGACGCAATTCCGGCGCAAACGGAGTATAAATATGCCCCTTAGTTTCTTCTTGTTTATACCATAACTCACTCCCAAAGGCCCAGGAATTGGTTTTGCACCAATTGGTCAGTCAGGACTCTCAGCAAGAGACCCCAGGTGCTGGCAGATGAATTATTTGATGTCCTTAAGACTTTTAACAGGAGGCAAGCTCAATTTAAGCCATTGGAGAACTGTGGAAACGGGATGTAGAAAGCAGGTCCAGTCTTTTCACTCCCAGGACAAAAGCATAAAGTAGGATGCCATCACAGCAAAGCAACAGGCAAAGTGGCAGTCCCTCCTAAGGCATCTAGCTCTTCTTTCTGGCAGAATGTTCTCAATCCAGAAGTAGTTCTGAATTGTGGTCTCAGATATCCAACACATATTCTCATTTCTGCCTTTGAAGTAGGTATACTTCAAAGTCTTTGTAGTGTGCAAGACCCTTCCTTTCCTGGCCTGGCCTCAGGCACACTCCAGGAAGTTAGAGACTGCTTTGTGTAAGGACAAGCACAGCCATACCCAGGTGTGTGATAGCTCCCCCCACCACTCTAGCCAGGGAAGACCCATCAAGCTATCCAGATTACACCTCAGCTCCCTTTGTGTGACTGTCTAGAGTGAATTCACAAACAGCCCAACGGTCATCCTGACCCAGATGTGTATTCCACAGCCAGACAGAGGCACAGAATGGTTACGCAAGAAAATGCCCTCTTTATAAAAGTGGCATTTTCAAACTTACAATTTAAAATCCAATGTCATCAAAAGATGTATTTTTAAATTGTGAGTTCGGAGACCGCAAACTCCATTTTTCCATCTGCGCCCAATGAGAAAATACACTTAAGAGATACTTAAAGGCAATCCCCATGATAATCTATAAAAGAGATACGCCTTGCAATAGAGAAAAACAAATTTAGCAGTATTTCACTATCAGTACATGTAAAACACACCAATACATGTCTTACCTTTTAAATACAGTGCACCCTTCCCATTGGGCTGCCTTGGGTCTACCTTAGGGGTGACTTACATGTAATAAAATGAAGGTTTGGGCCTGGCAAGTGGGTACAGTCGCTAGGTTGAACTGGCAGATCCAAATTGCCCACACACTGCAGTGGCAGGTCTGTTTTCAGGGCTACTCATGTGGGTGGCACAATCATTGCTGCAGGCCCACTACTAGCATTTGATTCACAGGCCTGGGACACATACAGTGCACTGAACTAGGGACTTACTAGTAAACCAAATATGTCAATCATGGCTAAACCATTTACCAATACCATATTAGACAGAGAGTGCTTGCACTTTAGCACTGGTCAGCAGTGGTAAAGTCCCCAGAGACCTAAAGCCAGCAAAAGTGAAATTCCGCACAGGATCAGAACAGGAGGCCAGAAGCCAAAAAGATAGGTAAACCATGTCAAGAGCTGACAGGTTTAGCACCTTACCTCAGATATGAAGAATGCGAGCTTCATAAATATGTGGTGCCTGGCTGCCTCCAAAGCCCAGGGAATCCCAAACCACCAATAATTTTAAACTACCAACACTTAGCAGGCCGTAGTGGCTATCACCACCATGTATGTGCGCTCTGCTGAAAGTACTTGGGGGCCTCAAATTGGGAAACATTACGTCTACTTCACGAATGTCTAGTTTAGGTCCAGAAAGTCAGACCTTATTAGATTTGAAGGATCCCCACAGAAGATACATTAATATAATGAATCTCAGTAAAACTTTTTATCAAGTCAGTGGCCATCCTTAAAATCTGTCGTGAATCCAACTCTCTTGAACCTGCATAGTGCACCCATCATCTACAGACACCTGCCTCCCAAACTTTCACTATCCTGGTCACTCAAATAATGAAAGTATAAACAAAAGCTATTTTCTGTAACAAAAATAAACATTTACAGCTGTACTCTGACATCCATTTACTGCACAAACCTAAGCCACAACGTACCTTGCAAAGCAGCCTCACTTGACTGCTACACACAGCCAGGTCATCTGTATCATCCAGTTGTTCCAGGGCTTTCCAAGTTTGAATCATCAGCAGTGAACCACTTCCGGCCCATGTTCATTAGCCAGCCATCAAAACCTGCAATACCACATATTACAAGAAGTAATCGCAGGCTCTACCACTGTTTTACATAAAGCTAAGGAATGAAAAACAGAAAGCTGGCAGTTTGTCACAGCGCCAGCCTCCTGGCCATAAGCGGAAATGTCAGTGGGGTAGTTGACATTCACCTCTCATGGGCCGTGAATATTCGAGAAATGACCTGCAGCTTTGGGAAATTAAACGGATATTTGCTGTCACCAAAAGAGCCCTAGCCAGCATTTGAGAAAAGGGCATTCTCACTTACAGGACACCAGGATATACATTTGGCTAATATTCTAAACTAAGAGCGCGCATGTTTTCCTCAAATTCCGTTCAATTGCAAAAATAGACTTCCGAAGGGAAGTTAGAGTTGGATTTTTTACTGCCCAAAGTAAAATATTACATTCTTAATTATAATAAAACAGTGTAACAATAAGCAGCTAATCAACGGGATCTATTTTATATCCAAGCTTACCTATCAATAGGGTATGAACTCAAGGATCTATTTACATCAGGGAACACCTGCATATGAACCTTTCCCATCCTCGCAAGTGCTTCTACTCGCGATCTTCTCTTTAACACATATACGATGTACGTAGTGGCGTTTCTCCTCTCACTCTCATATATAATGTGCTCTACCGTAGAACTCTTTCTCTAGGTACAGGGCCTCCAACCTATGCAGTTGAGTTAGCTTGAATCGGAGCGGTGCCTCTGAACATGGGGTCTGTTTCCAATCCTTCCTGAGCAGACTTGAGGTGCTCTCAGTTCTTTATACAGTAGGATCACTCAGACAATCATTCCTCTTCAGTATAACTGACAATATTGGTCTCTGAAATGATCAGAACCTCTACCCTGTGTTTTTCACTAGGGTATAAGGAGCAATCCTTTGTCTAAGAAGGCAATGACCACACATTAGTAAAGAAGAACCAATAATAGATTTATTCCAGTGATTTATGGTCTAGAAGAAAGGTTCCATTCCTGTACTGAGCCAGCCCTAGATGCAATAATTCATGTATTGAGACATATGCTCTCATTTTGTTATGAGGGGACAGTGGCATGCGTTCTATTATGTTTAATAGGTGTGAAGTTCTCTCTGTCTTTGTGTTAGAAATTAAGTTACTGGTTGAATGGGGTATAAGCCCTGGTCAAGCAGCCACCATAACTCTAGAAATGGTAAGTGTCAGGCAAGTGCTAAATTTCCTTGTGCTCACCCTCTAATAGCTTGGCATAGAGCAGGCAGACATAACGTAGAAGTAGTGTGTGATTTTTTTTGTGCAATACTTCAAATAGTAAACAGTGAAAACACCACACAAAAATATTCCACACCAGACTCAAAATAGAGCCAAATGTAATAAATAAAACGATCAAAATGAGAAGAAAAATAAAAAGAATTGGAATTATGATTTTTTAAGAATAAACTGTAGATTAGTGCTTAGAAACAGAAAGCACCAACCGTGGCTATCGGGTCACGCAAGACTGTGTCAAAATCAAACATTCAAGGCAACTGCAATGGAGCGCAGGCCACACACAGTACCAGGTTAATCCCATTGATTTTACCTTCTCAAGAATTGTGCCAGAATTCCCATTTGTGGGGAAGAAGTTCACCAGAAGGAAGGAGGGTGTCATTGATCAGCAGGGCATGAAGAGCTGCTTGGGCACAGGCTGGTTCCTCGTGATCACAAACAGTGAGAATTGCTGTACAAAGAGACAAACATGTGTATGCTCCTGCTGGATTTCTGAGCAAGCCACAAGGTTGTGGAGTGAAAAAGCCCTTTCACATTCGCAAAAAGCCCAACACCTTAACTTAAAGAGCAAAAGGACCACTTCTAAGGTACCAGAACCTGAGAGATGCCTCATGAGGGTCTGGAGCTCATTGAAGACTGGTCCAGGAGCTGTGGAGAGCATGTTATGTCCTTGACGCTCAGATCAGGAGTCCAGTAGACAAGCCCTTTAATTCACTCTTGCATCCTGGGTTCAATATGGGTTCCAGGTCCAGTCCTTTCTCTCTAGACCAGAGGGCAGCAGGCAGCAGGTCAGCACAGAAAGGCAGCAGCTGCTTCAGGATGGTAGTCCAGCAGAGTGGTAGTCCTTTCAGCAGCACAGCAGTTCTTCTTTCTGGCAGAGTATCCACAAGTCCAGAAGTGTACTGAAGTGGTAGTGTCTGAGTTCCTGTACTTATAACCAGTGGTGCCATTGAAGTTGGGGGGACTTCAAAGACAGGCCTATAAAAGTGTGCAGACATCCTGCCCTTCCCACCCTGGCTCCAGACTCACTATGAGGGTATGCTGCCCTTTGTGTGGGGACAGGACACAGCCATTCAGATGTAAGTAAGTCTGTGTCTAGCTCCTCCCACTCACCCTGCCAATGATGGCCCATCAAGTCACACCTAAGCTTCTATTGTGTGTGGCTTTCTAGGGGGTATACACAAAGCTGAGCTATCACCCATCTCAGACATGTATTCAGAGATAGGCAGAAGGCGCCAAATGGTTAAAGTAAGAAAATGCCAACTTTCTAAAAGTGGTATTTTCAGAATTAAAATTTAAAATCTGACTTCACTATAAGTTTGGATTTATATTTGTAATTGACACCAACTGGGAATGACACTTGCTAAATATAATATGATATTAGTGAACAACAACTTTAGGAGTGTAGCTCAAATGTGAATTTATCCAGAAAAAAACAAAAGACGAGAGGCATTTGGTAAAACATGAACAGTTGGTTTAATTAAATATTACTGCAGGGAGAACAGTTACAGAAATGGGGTCCGAGGACTGTCTCAAGGTACAATTGAATTGAGCAGAGTTTTACACATTTCTCTGGGCACCATAAAACAATTTCAATATTCTTTCCTAGGTAAACAAATGCAGGTGGGCCTTGACCTTGCTTGGACGCAATGAGGGCCAGTGGATAACGTGTCCAGATGTCCGGTATGAGGGGAGCATGATCGTTGCATGTTACTGTGCATGCTCTGTTCTGATTGGCTGAGTGTTCCTAACTTCATGTGGCATCTGACATTATGGTGTTTGGAGAATGCACGCACCTGTTCCGCTATGTCTGCTTTTTTTGGGCCAATCTCCTAGGACCATTGTGGTGTTGCTGCACCTGTCTGAAGGATTGATCTGAGTAACCTCAGGCCTAGGCCTCAGAGCCTGTCTGACCATGTATTTGTGGATCGGGGTTGAGCGAAATTTCATGAATGGTGAATTCAATAATAATGATGATATTTCTTTATTATATGTGAATGTATCATGGTGCACATTGGCATCGACTTTTTCAATATTAACATTCCCACATGCAGTTGAATTTTCGACTACACTATATAACCCATACTTCATGCGGTCACATTATTGGGGGCTTTTAGTTCTTCAGTCTTGTCTATTACAGCTTCTCTAATTACATGCATTCTAACCAATTTGAGGATTGCATTTTTTTAGCAGGAAGCCCCTTCTTGCAGGAAAACACACACAAAAAATAATAGTATAAAAATGGGCAACAATGACGTGCACAGACCCATTAGCCACTTGGGGAGCCAGGAGAACCAGCTTGTGAACCACTCCTACTCAGGGACACCTCCTTCTTCATGCATCTCTCTTTGTACCCAGTGTAATGCGTGGATTGCAAAAGTCAGAGTCCATTGTCCAGGTCATTGCTGGGTATAAACATGCAGCAGGATGCACCTATGTTGGTACACACCCCTCCTTCCATTGTGGTCATTAAGTGCAACACATATCGAAGCTGCATCACCATGAGGTGAATGGCTCTCAATTCTTCCTTGATCTAATTAAGGCCAAGCTCAGTGCTGTTCATCATCTTGAGGATTTCTCACCTGGTTATTTGTAACCAGTGGTCCTTCGCTTTAATCTGCATGGTGAAGAAGGGTATGGACTCTTCTGCTGATATTTGTGCATCAGAGAACAGTCAGAATTCTTTTGGTATGTCCTTGTACTGAGCCTAGCCAAACTAATCAGCAGTTCTTTTTTCTCAAGCCTGATGCAACGGAGTCATCTTCTTCTTTAGTGGGTACAACTCTGACAGATCTTCTCCAAGAATGACCAGGGTTGACTGTTTATGGTGACGAGGGAGCAGAGGCCACACCATCCGGAGATGAGCTGAGTGTAGGCAAACTTACAGCATTGCCAGCAAGTATCCATCAATGTGGAGATGCCCCATTTCATGTCCAAAATATGCAGGATTGTGCAAGTTTTCATTTGTTCCCAGCTGAATTGTTCCTTTACCTCTGAAACACAAGGAAATCAGTGTGAGTTTCCATACAATTAGGTGTTGCCCCTTTCCTTCTATCCATGTATATATATGCACCTCAGTAGCCCAGATTTCCTGACATAAGGTATCTATGCTGTATTTCAACCCTTCCCTACAAGACTCATTTCCCGTCTCATCATTGAGGTGGATTGCCCTACACTGGAACCCCATGCCAGGGGTACATTTGCTATTAAAGAAGACAGCCCCAGATATGCTAGGGGCCACCCTGGGACCCTAGATGGAAGCAGGAGAGGACATGTTCATGCATTGGTTTGGTGGTTTTGTTACCTCTAAGAATCTCTTTTCTGGAGAGTCTTGTGGTCAAACAGTATCCTCCCCTATGGTGCACCTCCTGCACATCCTATCTAGCTCTGTTTGAAAACCACGAGGTTTGGTGAAAAGGTACAGTGCTGTGGGATAGAGTCAGATTTACTAATACTCTATGGGGTTCTAGTCTGATGGGTTGTATCATGGCCCTAATCCTACATAGGCAGTGGAGGCATTTTGTTTTTGCAGGGGCTACCTCTTAGGACAAGTAAAGCCTGTCTGTGCCTACTGCATGTGGTATCAGCGAACGGACACAACATGATCCTGCTGATATCTTGGAACCCAGGACTGTCATGTGCTGATACCATGTATTGTGTAAGAGGGCACTGTGTAGCATGTGAAGAATGCTAGTGTTGGGTGCAGTGTAGTTATAGGTGAAAAGGGAGAGGTCCCTACATAAGTGCTGTGACAATTTCTGGATGGACTCCAATTGACTACGCAGTTCTTTGGCAAGGAAGGGATGTGGCAGCACCCACAGAAAACAGAAGGTATACAAATGTGCAACAATACATAACTTCTAGAGCATTGCAGGTCTTGAGATGACTCCAGGGGAGATGTCTGCAGTCCTCTGGCGATATTTTTTTTTTTAGTTCGAAAAATGTTCACGGGCAGTTTGCAGTTCTTGATTCAGTTAGGAGTGTTGATGTGGCCAATGAAAAAGTGATGGTCCGCTCTAAAGATGGTACACGTGGAGGCCAGATTGCAGACCTGTTGGATAAGAGCTAGGCTTGGTTTATTATTTTAGAAAACATTGCATCCTTGCATGTGTCTTCACCAATCAAATTTTAGGAGTTCCTGTACTTTTCTTTGGGAGTATATTTCTTCCACAATTCATTCATGCAATTTTAGTGAGGCACGAGAGGGTGGCCCTGCTTGCCTACCGATTTTGAAAAAGTGGATTATTGTTCATGGGTGTATTCATTTTTATGGGTTGTTGGTCCTCCCCCCCTCTCTGTGCCTGAGTAGGTGTATGACGGTAAAGCATTTTTTATGTGATGACCTAGTGAGCAAGGGCATGATTTCAGTTATTAACTAGTGCTCTGTGGGTGTTGACGGCTCCCCCAGTATACTATGCCTTGTGCATGGGAGTGTCATCAGTGCAGACAGTGTTCTTCAACCTACACGTGCATGGGGTGATATATAAAGGGGAGGCATGTCGCAACTGAAAGTTGTTTCACAATCACAATGTGCCCTGAGTTCATGTGTATACCCCTCTAGTCCTGGTATGTGGCGTGCAACACTACCCTCCCTAATGGCAGCAGGTGTCTTGAATACGCCCTTTTTCTAAACACTTCTTTTGAGCTAGCTTTGGGCTTCTCTTTATGGGGCTTTGGGCACTTCCCCGGATCTTTTCATGATCTGTTATCTTCAACTGTTGTGAACCAGAGGGGGTTGGAGAGTTGGTCAGCGGCCCACATGTGCCTTCGATAGTAGGGTGTCGGAGATTGGGATTATTGTTTCCTCCAGCCGGTGTGTGTAAGGTATTGTGTGTGGGCTGAATGCTAGGCCTGATAGGGGGTGAGCATATCTCTGTGTTCTATTCTGCTCGGATCTGTGATGGATCTTTTTGGACTTCATTTTCCCCGGCACACCCTCTCCCTAGGACCACATTTTCCCAGGATATTTGGACCGGTGGTTCTCGGCTGTGACCAGGGACTTCTAACTGGTGAGATGCTTCATTCGTTATTTTGGAGAAGCACAAGCCAGGCAGCAGGCTTAGGTTACTTGGAAACCTTTGAGGGAAAGGAGGATGCAAAATATTGCTCCATGGAGAGTCCAGCGCAAGGCCAAGAACTCGTCAAAATGAACCCAAATTATTGTAATGGAGCGGGACCGCTGGTTGTTCTGGGACCCCCTCTACTGACTCAGCATCATGCAGGGCTTTGCAATATGTCGTATTTTGTGCGGTCACTGTGAAGGTGATGGGGTCTTCACTATTCCAAGCATAAGGGGAAACCTAGCACCAGACACTGGAGGACAGCTTCATTTTGGAACTAAAAAGGGAGCCTCCATTTGACAGGAGGCCATTTAGCTTTCTAGGTGCAATGTTGGGACCACACCCCATAAAGCAATTTTGGTTGCGGACCCCGTGCCCGAGAATGGTACTTTTCGATCTGATGTTTGGAAGTCATCCCAATTGACTTGTAGGCACAGGGACCTGAGTGGTCGGGGAGCCCCCCTGCCCCCTCGTCAGAATGCCCTCCCCCTTGGGAGAGGCCAGCCAACCCTACCCTGGGGGATCAGCAACATAGTAAGGCCTAGGCTCCCACTGGCACCCTGAATGGCGGACTTTAGTGAGGATGTCCTAATGACAAAACACGTACAGCAGCCCTAAGCTTCCCGAGTGCAAGTAAAGGCTTGAATCCCTAATGTTTCGACTTTTCTTCAGAGTTTTAGTACAGTGAGTTTTGAGGTGTAAATGAAATGGATGCGTCACATTAGGGGTTTTAACTTACTGCACATTTGGGTTCTGTGTTTGTGTGAAAGTATTACTTTCCTAAACAGTTACCCCTTCCCACTGTGGTTGTGGATCCAGTCCGTGTTAGGCTGGGTTCCCTGTCTGTGATTGCTGTTGCCATGTGTTTATCCAAGTACCTGAACCCTGTTTTGGTGGTGCGGTGATGGATTGTCTTTCCTGCATCTGATTGTAAGGCGCATTCATGTTTCCCGAGGCTTGGTTTTCTCAATGGAGATTTTGCAGGAACTGGCTCAGGCTCATTGACCTCTGTTCACCCAGCTACCTTGGTCTCTTATTTCCTGGTCAGCCCCAATCCTATGTTGACAATCTGGTGAGGCTCAGATCCCAGTCAAAGCCTCCCCTCTGGTTACGCCTCAGTCTCTTCCTATGACAGTGCTCTGTACCTACCATTCACTCTCCTCAGGTGGAGTGTTCTCTGCTCTTCTTTATTGCCGTGCTTCCATGGTGCAAGCTTTCTCTCTCTCTCCTTAGTTTGCACCTTTCCACTAATTCCACCTAAGTTGCCTCCTTCATCCTCAGCTATGCACTGTTCTTTTTTTCGGGACTTGCTCGCACACTCGCTTTCTGTTGTGTCTTTGGCTACCTGAGTAAACCCTGTGGCCCCCCCTTGTCATCGGATCCTGTGGAAGTAGAACCTCTTTCCTCAAGCCTGCTTGTTCTGTCCCCACACAGAACCACTATGAATGTCCCTGTCACTAGAGTATCTTCATCGGAACCAGTGGGAGTGTATGTTCTCCATGCCGCTGGGGTTCAATGAGCTGAAAACAACGGACGGGTGGTCAAACTTCAGGGAGCTCTAGTTCTAGACTGGGATGGTGCTGGGATTGCCTAGGACTGCTGGCCTGTTAGACGGTTAAGCCTGGAGCTAACAGATCGCTGTTCGGTAGGGGACCCTCCGTCTTCCTCAACCAGAGGAATGATGTAACCTAATGCGGGGATAGCAGGCATAGGGGAGAGCACCTCCATTTCTGCATGTGGCTGGGGAGGGGCGCATGTCTTGCTTGCTGAATGTGGGTTAGGTTTATTGGTCTGGGTCTCCTCGAGGATGGCCCATAGTTCTAATAGTGCTTCTCTCCTTCCTTCGTTTGCTGTACTTACTTGGTTCATATGTGTGTCCTCATGTGTTTGATTATGTTAGTGTCAAATGTTCCCTCCTTTGGCAGGGAAACGTGTGTGCCTTAGTGTGTGTCTGCCATTTGTGGCACATTTTGTCGAGTTTATAAGCCTGTGTGAGAAACCTGGTTTGCATGTGTTTTAGCGGTGACTCAATGAGAAGTTGGGCAGTATTTAGAGGACAGATACACCTCCAGCTTTTATGGTTTTAGCAAACCTTAAGTTCTACTCTAGTCATGGGGAAACATATACACGGAGATTGCTAGTTCTAACTACTTTACTATGAGCTCAGTGTTATTTACAGATGCATCAACATGAACACTGCACAAACAGAAATATCAATGTATATGAAGGGTTTCAACATAGAAGAACGTGCAATGTTAATTCAAACGTCATAAAATTTGGCATGAAATAGTAAACCTTAGTTTGGTATTAAATAGCAACTGTGAGAAATAGCAATGCCTTCATATAGCACGTTAAGTCATCTACAAAAGGCAATAGTCAAGACAAATTACAGTTGTATTAATTTACAAGCACCACTACATTGATGATACATAAGTTTTCCACTGTAATAAAGAAAAACTGACAGAGAAAAACAATATGACTTTTCAAAAATACCTTAGCCCACTCCTAGTGCATGCTGTTCTGTCACCAGGGGAACCTCTGCGTAGTACATGGAACTAAGGGCCAGATTTACAAGAAACTGGAGCATCAGTACTGATGCGCCAGTTTCCTTGCGTCACCTGTGTCCTACTTAACGACACCATGTGTGCACCGTACTTATAGTATGGTCCACCATGGTGGTTGTTAGGCCACTAGCATCAGAATGTTTCACTCTATTGTTGTCCTTTGCTCCACTAGCGTCAAAACCTTTGTCGCTAATGGAGCAAAGTGCAAGGAGGCCCAAAGCTTAATATGGGTGCATCATTTTAACGCCTACTGTGGGCAGGCATTAAAAATTACACCAAAAATGATGTTGTGAAATCGTGTAGATTTTACTGTGCCATTTTTGCAGGCCTCCTAGCGCCGGAATTCCCCCCCTTTGCATTCATCATGCCTGATGCAGACATAATGTGGCAGAAGGGATTACGAAGTGGTGCAATGCATGCATTGTGCCACTCTTTGTAAATATTGCCTCCTTGAGCCACATTATTGTAAAAAAAAAGCTAGTGTGGCGCTAAGAACCGCTAGGGCCTTGTAAATCTGGCCGTAAGTAAGTCTGACTATCAATATCAGCTCCGGGACAAATATAATAAAAATGTATGTGGAGAAAAGGGACTACTCGTCAACCATAGGCCCTTCTTGGCCAAACACAAGCTATACCTAATCCCGTTGATCCAAATCTCTTTTTCCCTTCCATCTGGATCACACCCTGTATCACACCCAGTGTGTACCATCTGTGTCTCGCCCAGTGGTTCAAGTGAACAACACCTCTCACTTCTTTCAGATAGCAACAGTGTTAAGAACTTGGTAGCACTGAGAAAACCCTTTTAGACTAAAAAACAAGTTTGAAGTACCGGACCTATATCACACTCAGGCCGTTGGCGCAGTTGTGCGTCAAAAATTTTACCACCGGCTAACGCCATTCCAATGCGCCATGCGGGCACCTTATTAATGGAATGACGTTAGCCGGCGCTGCGGACTGGTGTGCGTCATAAAAAATGACTCACACCAGGCAGCGCCGGCGTATGGGAAAATGTGGGTTGTGCGTCAAAAAATGGTGCACGTCAGGTCTGAGGCAAAATTCAGGCCTCAAACCGGATTTGCGCCATTTCTTTTGATGCCCAACCTCCATTGACATGACTCCTGTCTTAGCAAAGACAGGAGTCATGCCCCCTTGCCCAATGGCCATGCCCAAGGGACTTATGTCCCCTGGGCATGGTCATTGGGCATAGTGGCATGTAGGGAGGGCCCAAATCAGGCCCCCCTATGCCACACAAAAAAATCAGAAAAAAATACTTACCCGAACTTACCTTTACTTCCCTGGGATGGGTCCCTCCATCCTTGGGTGTCCTCCTGGGGTGGGCAAGGGTGGCAGGGGGTGTCCCTGGGGGCAGGGGAGTGCACCTCTGGGCTCCTTCCTAGCCCACAGATCCCTTAACGCCTGCCCTGACCCAGGCATTAAAAAACGGTGCACATCAGGCTGTGCGCCGTTTTTTAAGGCCCACCCCCTCCTGTGCATCAAAATGACGCCAGAGTATAAATAAGGGGCACAGGCCTTAAAGTCATTTTTTGGAAGGGAACGCCTACCTTGCATATAATTAACGCAAGGCTGGTTCCCCCTTTCAAAAAATGAGGCACATGGTGGAATTTTGACGCCCGCGGGGTCGGACGTCAAAGTATAAATATGGGGCAGGGTTTGAGCCGATTGTGCGTCAAACATTTTGACGCACATTCGGCGCAAACAGAGTATATATATGCCCCTCAGGGTCCATGAGTACCATGTGTTTCATGCCCCGAGGTCCAAACAGTGAGGCCTCAACCGTGTATCACACCCAGGGACCAGTGTACCATCTGCGTCACGCCTAGCGGTCCAAGAGACAATCAACATTCACCTTTCCTAGCGTGCTGGCTATGGAAAAAAGGTGACCTCTGCAGGAACACCTCCGTGGCTGCTTTGCGACTACTCAGTTTGGACACATAAAATAGGTAACATGCCAGATTTCTGTCAATGGCAGGGCGCTCAGGTTAAATTTTTACGATTCTTACTAGTTTGCCATATGCCAAATGCTGAGACTAAGGCAGCTTCAGGGTGGACTTTCGTACTGCAGGTTCAGCAGAATTCCAATCAATTGCGGCATCTGCACACCTTCCTTGTTGAACAAATGTGAATCCATCTTGGCTGGGTCCCCTTCCTTCAGCTGCAGTCGGGTCCAAGGTACCAATCAGCTCCTATCTGGATCACCAAAATGTTGCTCAACTGTGAACTTACCTTGAAGAAAACTGAAAACAAGAGGCGTTTGGCAAAATAGGAACAGTCGGTTTAATTAAACATTACTGCCTGGAGAACAGTTGCAGAAACAGGGTCTGAGGAGTGTTGCAAGGTGCAATTGATCTCATTAGTGTTTTATAGATTTCTCTGGGCACCATAAAATGATTTTGACTTTATTTTCTAGGTGATTAATGTGATCCTTTGTCTTGGATTCGTAAATAAGGTCCTGATAACTTGACCTTGCTTGGACACCATGAGGGCCAGTGGGTAACATGTCCAGGTGCACGGCATGAAAGGCGCATCATCACTGTGTGCTACTGTGTGTGTTGTGTTCTGATTGGTTGAGTATTCCTGACTTCATTTGCCATATGTCTTTATGGTATTTGGCAAATGCAATCATCTCTCTGGTCATGTGGGCTTTATTGGGGCCAGTCTTCTTGGACCACTGTGGTGTTTCGGTGCCTATCCATGGGATTAATCTGAGTTTCCTGTCTGAGCATTTGTCTGTCAGCTACGTGCTGTCCTACCTTTGACCTGTCAATCAGTAACCTCAGGCCTAGGTCTCCGAGCCTACCTAACCAGGTATTTTTGAGTTGGAAATGATGGAAAGTTCATAAGGGGTGAATTCAATAATAGTGATGCAATTTCATTTTTATATGTGAATGTATCATGGTGTACATCGACCTTGACTTTTCAATATTAACAGACTTTGTTCACTACCAGGATATGCATCACTTAAAAGTACATGCCCGGTGTTAGAAATGGGATCTCTGGTTGGCAGTCAGTTTGCACTATGTCCAAGCAGGGACCTGCACTATAGTCAGGGTGGGGAGGTACACACCTACGATAACCCTTGTTCACCCCCTTGGTTGCTTGGCACAAGCAGTCAGGCTTATCTCAGAGGCAATGTGCAAAGTAGTTGTACCAACACACACACAGTAACACAGTTAAAACATCACAAAAGGACTCCTCACCAGTTTAGACAAATAGCCAATGTTTATCTAAATCAAACAAGACCAAAACAACAAAAAGCCAAAACACACAAGCACAGATATTATATTTTAAAGTAAAAAGAGTCTTAATCCATAGAAATTAATGGATGTGCTGTTTTGGCACAAAGTACCAGGTATGCATCAAAAATAAAGCCGCATAGCCAAGCGTGTGTCAGTAAAGCAAGCAATGCATTGATTCCTTACTCATAAGTGAGGCCATTCATAATTTTTTAATCCGCCAGGCAAACAATGCATTGATTCTTTCCTTGCAGGGAAGAGATGTGTTGGTTTCCAGACAAGCTGCCTCAGGTCTGCGAGGTGATGTTGCAGGTTTTAATGCCCAGGAATGATGTGAGGAAAATCCAGATACACAGCAGCGATTAATTCACTCTGAGCTGGTGCTGCATCATCTTACCGGCAATGAGTCAATTTTTTAGCTGCTGTGCAGGCTCTGCATTGATTTTTATGCTGCTGGGCTCCGGTGTGTGGATTTTCACCTTGGGTTCACCAGCTTTTCCTTTTAACGCCCAAGGGACTAGATGTGGCACAACTTGACAGGGTAGGTGTCTCAGCAAGAGATCCCAGGTGCTGGTAGATGAAGTCTTTGATGACCCTGAGACTTCAGAACAGGGGGCAAGCTCTGTCCACGCCCTTGGAGAATCTTCACAAGCAGGATACACTGCAAAGTTCAGTTGTCCTCTTTAGGGAAGAAGCAGGAACTGCAGGCCAACCTCTTGATCCAGAAGTAATCTAAAAGTCTGGGGTTTTGGGTCCACTACTTATACTCATTTCTGCCTTTGAAATAGGCAAACTTCAAAGGAATGTCTCTCTTGTTCACAAGATCCTACCTTACCAAGGCCTGTCCCCTGACACACACCAGGGAATTGGAGACTGCATTGTGGGAGGACAGGCACAGCCCTTTCAGGTGTAAGTGTCAACTCCTCCCTTCCTCACACTAGCCCAGGAGACTTCTCAGGATATACAGGACACTCTTTAGCTCCCTTTGTGTCACTGTCTAGAGGGAATTCACAAACAGCCCAACTATCAGTCCGACACAGATGTCAATTCCACAGGCAGGTAGAGGCACAGAGGGGGTGATTCTGAGACTGGCGGGCGGCGGAGGCCGCCCGCCAGTCTTCCCCCGACAAAATACCGCTCCGCGGTCGCAAGACCGCTGAGGGTATTTTGAGATTTGCCCTGGGCTGTCGGGCGGCCGCCAAAAGGCCGCCCGCCAGCCCAGGGCAAATCTACCTTCCCACGAGGACGGCGGCTCAGAATTGAGCCGGCGTAGTGGGAAGGTGCGACGGGTGCTGTTGCACCCGTCGCGTATTTCAGTGTCTGCTTTGCAGACACTGAAATACTACGTGGGGCCCTCTTACGGCGGCCCCTGCAGTGCCCATGCCATTGGCATGGGCACTGCAGGGGCCCCCAGGGGCCCCGCGGCACCCCCTACCGCCATCCTGTTCCTGGCGGGAGACCCGCCAGGAACAGGATGGCGGTAGGGGGTGTCAGAATCCCCATGGCGGCGGAGCGCGCTCCGCCGCCATGGAGGATTCTCCCGAGCAGCGGAAAGTCGGCGGGAGACCGCCGACTTTCCGTTTCTGACCGCGGCTGAACCGCCGCAGTCAGAATGCTCGAGGGAGCACCGTCAGCCTGTTGGCGGTGCTCCCGTGGTCGGTGACCCTGGCGGTCACCGACCGCCAGGGTCAGAATGACCCCCAGAATGTTTAAGCAAGAAAATGCCCACTTTCTAAAAGTGGCATTTTCAAACAGACAATCTCCACAAACTCCATATCTTTATCTGCTCCAAATTGGAAACAAAACTTAAAAGATATTTAAAGGAAGTACCCATGTTTACCTATGGGAGAGATAGGCCTGGCAATCATGAAAAATGAATTTGGCAGTATTTCACTATCAGGACATGTAAAACACGGCAGTACATGTCCTACCATTTACATACACTGCACTCTGCCCATGGGGCTACTTAGGGCCTCCCTTAGGGGTGACTTACATGTAGTAAAAGGGATGATTTGGGCCTGTGAAGTGGGTAGACTTGCGTAGTCAAACTGACAGTGCAAAACTGCACACACAGACACTGCTGTGACAGGCTTGAGACATGTTTACAGGGCTACTCACATGGGTGACACAATCAGTGCTGCAGGCGCATTAGTAGCATTTGATTTACAGGCCCTGGATGAACATAGTACATGTTTACTAGGAACTTATCAGTAAATTAAATATGACAATTGGGGATATGCCAAAATTGCCATATTTTGGGGAGAGAGCTTTAGCACTTTGGCACTAGTTAGCAGTACCAGCAGAAAAGAGGTCAGAAAAGTGGAGAAGGTAGGCAAAAAGTTGACACTTGGTATTTCTCACAAAGTGCTTGATTTTCTTCTTATACACATACTCTCCCAGGACCAGAATCAGGTGAAATCAAGATACAAGACAAACTTGCAATGACCCTTTCCAAGACTTGCAGAAAAAAAGGCTTCACAACGGTCTAGTCTTGACCACTCTACGCGGAACAATCACAATAAAACTGCACTTTGTAGACTTTAACAAATCTCCCTAACCTAAGATGGTACTTATCAGACAAGCGCTTAGTGTAGTTTTAATGACACAGGGCCTAACCTCTATAGCTGCACATCACTTATGATACTCCCCCCTTCTTCTTACAGCATGATTGGCCATCAGCTCTGATTCACAATATTTAAGAGTTTCTATCACCTGTAGCGAGTGATCTGTAATGTATTTTTCCTCCACATTTACAGGATCACTCGTGGTGTGAGGACACATAAATGACATTGGGCGCCTTTCAAAAGACACCCTCTCTGATCTTCCTGTTTCACAGTGCAACATATGAAAATGGAGGCATAAACTGTCCCCAAATATGTATTCAAATACCACTCTTAGGAAATCTGGGAAACTACATCCTGCCCCACTATCTCACATACTGACATTTCCCACATTCACTGTGCCTTGGCATGTTACCAGAGAAGCAGGAGCAAAATACTCATCCCCTTTCTCTCTCTCCCGCTCTCTAGTTCTCTATCAAGCGGTCATGATTTACACCTATTCTTCATCGAAGCATCTGTTTTACTTTTCAAGCACCAACAACTAGTCATCTAGAAGGTGATATCTGTCTCTTGTCACAACGATACACAATTCTTATAAGAAATCAGACACATTCTCACATGCTTCTTCTAAGATCTACTCCATCACACATCTTTGCCATGTACCTTCATAAATCTGGGATTCATTCTCAGAGACCTCTTTTCTCACACTCCCTCTCATCTTCTTGTCTCAGATATCCTCCTTTAAGCATATCTCATGTTCTGCCCCTACATCTACTCCATCACAATTATTTTAGGTTTGTGTCTCTTTCCTTCTTCATCTCACTGATCTTACCAATAGATGCAAGTCTGTTGTGACAGTTCTGACTCCTGCAGCGTATTTCACTGGGCGCCACCAGTGCTAAAGGCTGTGATGATAGGTATGTAGCAAGGTGAAGTAATAGTGTGTCTTTTTGGGTTTTTTCAGTGTCTTCAGAGAACCTGCTGATTGAGGGAACAAGCGAAGGTAAGGTGACTGGCATTTACTGTTGCACACATCACACACACACACACCGACTAGCAATTTTGTCACCATATCTGCCACCTATGTCGGCTAGTTTTTTAGAGGGACAATTTAGCCAGTAGCAATGATGGTGTCACGTTGAATGACTGCTGCTGAAGCCCATAACTCAGGTTATGGCGTACAGTTCGGAAGCAGGATCAGAGACTGAGACAGCAGATACTGAGAAAGCATCTGATGGAGAGGACAATGGAGCAGAATCGGGGGGTGATGTTTCAGCCGGTGGAGCCCCATCTGATGACACCTCTTTCAGTGATTCTGAGGAGAGATGATGAGGACAGTTGTGCTGTCCCTTAACAAGCACAGTCTGTGCAGCAGGACAACAGAGGGTTAGCCCAAACCAGAGACAGGTGCGTGAGGTGGCAAACACAAACAGAATTCTCTCTTGGCAGCCCCCCAATTTAGCCCAGCCCCAAATTCCATCTTTTACTGGGGACGCTGGATATAAGTCGATACAGCTAACTTTTTGCCATTCAACTATGTCCATCTTTTTTGGATATTGACTTTCTTCAGCAAATTGTGCAGCAGACAAAGTTTCATGCAGAACAATTTCTGAGGGAGCATGGAAGCCCTCTAGGGCCCCGTTCTAGGGCATGCCCGTGGACTCCCACCTTGCTGGTGGAGTTGAAAATAGTTTTGGGCCTCACGCTCAAAATGGGGTTAGTGCAAAAACCCATCTTGCAGTCCTACTGGACGACTCGCACAGTTTGAGTAACCACCATCTTTGCACAGGGCAGCGATAGGAGAGGTCCCAAATCGTATTGTGAGACATCAAATATATCTATCACAAAACAACCTGGTTTTGTAAGGCGGGCAACTGTTTTTTGAGTCCTGGACTAGGCGGCTTTACTGGGAAACCTACAGAATCCAGACATTTCTGAAAACTAAAAACCTGGGGGAGTCTACGAGTTGTGGCTTGTGTGGATTCCCCAAAGATTTCTTACCCAGAATATCTGCAAAGGTAAAACATTGAATAAAACCTCTATTTTTTATTTCTGTCACGCAAACTACAGGAATATGCAGGGAGCCACAAAATTCCTACCACCCAGCATTTTCCAACTTTTCCTGATAAAAATGCTACCCCACCTGTGTGCCTGTGTCTAGTGCCTGTGTCAGGAATGGATCACCCCAGGGTCAACAGGAGCCCTCATGCAAGTACTTCCATTGACCGTTGTGTGATCCATTCCTGTCATGGGCACTAAGCCCAGGCACACCAGTGGGGTACCATTTTTATCAGGACAAGTTGGGGAATGCTGGGTGGTAAGCAGTTTGTGGATCCCTGCAAATTCCTGTAGTTTACGTCACAGAAATGCATGGAAAAATAGTGTTTTTACTCAACAGTTTACCTTTGCAACGCATTCTGGGGAAAAATCTTTTGGGGAATCATCACAACTGATACCTCCCTCAACTCCGATTTTTCAGAAATGTCTGGGTTTGATAGATTTTCCTAAATGGTTCCAGATCCCAAGACTAATTAATATGTTCACCTTAGATATCATTATCGCCAAAATATTTTTTGGGACCTTCCCTGACACGGGTACTTGGCCTACCCACATAAGTGAGGTAACATTTGTATCTGGATACCTAGGGGAATGCTGGGTGGAAGGAAGTTTTGTGGTTCCCCTCAGATTCCAGATCTTTTCATCACCGAAATGTGTGGAAAAAGTGTTTTTTAGCTAAATGTATAGGTCTGGGTTACAGAACTTGGTGAGAGCCACAGAAATGACCCCATTCTGGATTTCCCTAGGTGTCTAGTTTTAAAAAATATATAGGTTTGCTAGGTTTCCTTATGTGCAGGCTGAGCTAGAGCCCAAAAACCGCAGCTAGGCACTTTGCAAAAAACACTTCTATTTTTATTGGTAAAATGTAATGTGTCCACGTAGTGTTTTTGGGCGTTTCCTGTCGCAGGCACTAGGCCTAACCACACAAGTGAGGTACCATTTAATTGGGAGACATGGGGAAATGCTGGAAGTTTGTGGCTTCCCTCAAATTCGACAACTTTGCATCGTTGAAATGTGAGAAAATACGTTTTTTAGATCAATTTTGAGGTTGGCAAAGGATTCTAGTGACAGAACCTGGTGAGAGCCCCACAAGTCACCCCAGTCTGGATTCCCCTAGTTGTCTAGTTTTAAAAATATATAGGTTTTCTAGGTTTTCCTATGTGCCGCTGAGCTAGAGCCCAAAATCCACAGTTAGGCACTTTGCAAAAAACAAGTCTGTTTTCATTGGAAAAATGTGATGTGTCCATGTAGTGTCTTGGGGTGTTTTTAGTCACGGGCACTAGGCCTACCCACACAAGTGAGATGTCATTTTTATCGGGAGACATGGAGGAGCACAGAATTGGAGAACAAGTGTTATTGACAATTGTCTTTCTCCACATTTGTGTCTTCCAAATCTAAGACAGTGTGTAAGAAAGAAGTAATTTTGAGAAATGCCCTGTAAATCACATGCTAGTATGGGCACCTGCGAAATCAGAAATCTGCAAATAGCCACTGCTTCTAAACTCAATATCTTGTGCCTATTTTGGAAATACATAGGTTTTCTTGATATTTATTTTTCACTCTTTATATTTCACCAAATTGATTGTTGTATACAATGAAAATTAATTGCAAGATGCAGCTCATTTATTGGCTCTGGGTACCTTGGGTTCTTGGAAAATGTAGACAGAAATGGCTGTTTTTTTCAACTCAATTTCAATATTTTTGTATTTCAACTATTTATTTCTATAGGAAAGCTTTGAAGGATCTACACAAATGACTCCCTGCTGAATTCAGAATTTTGTCTACTTTTCAGAAATGTTTAGCTGTTCAGGATTCACCATTGGTTTCACACTCTTTTTTGCCATTAACTGGAAGGAGGCTGAAAGCACAAAAAATAGTAAAGATGGGGTATGTCCAGGTGAAATGCCAAAACTGTGTTGAAACATTGGTTTTCTGGTTCAAGCCTGCCTCCTCATGAAAGCTGAGAAGATGGTGGTTTTAACACCAGAAACCTTTTAGGATCCTATTTGCAGGGAAAAACTCAGATGCTTTCTTCTTTAGCACTTTTTTCCAATTTTCCCAGAAAAAACAAGTTTACTCTATTATGGCGAATTTCTCAGTCTCCTCCAGGAATCCCACAAACTATGGGTATCTTTAGAATCCCCAGGATGTTGGAAGAAAGGACGCAAATTTGTCTTGGATTGTTTATGTGTACAAAGAGTTGTGGGGGCCTATGCGCAAATTACCACAAATAGCCAAAAAATAGCTCAGCGCTGTGGGGGCAGGAGGCCCAGCAGCTAAGGGGTTAAAGTGGGAGAGACTTCAAAGCCATTCCTATGAAGTGTACAGAGGCCCTGCCTTTCCTTCCCTAGCTCCATACTGACTACAGGGGGCTATGCAGCCCTTTGTGTGTGGACAAGACAGCCTAGTCAAGTGTGCGTGAGGCTGTGCCTATCAGGTCACACCTAAGCTCCCATTGTGTGTGCCTATTTAGTGTGGGTCTGTTGTGATGGTTCTGACTTAAGCAGTAGAGCTCAGCTGTCACCCCAGACAGACCACTGATCAGAGACAGGCAGCAGGCACCAAATGGCTAAATTAAGAAAATGCAAACTTTCTAAAAGTGGCATATTCAGAATTGCAATTTGAAACCCACCTTCACCATACGTTAGGATTTTAAATTGTGATTCCAGGGACACCAAATTTGGAGGGGTTATCTTTTCCTATTTGGAAATTACATGAATAACGTGGAATAAGGTAACGCCAATGTTATCCTATGGAAGAGACAGGCCTTGTAGTAATGAAAAATTAATTTAAGAGTTTTTCTCTACGAGGACATATAAAACTTAAAAGTACATGGTCAACTGTTTAAATACAATGCACCCAGCCCTTGAAGCTGTCTGGGGGCCTTCTCTACTGGTGACATGTATGTATTTAAAAGGAAGATTTAGGCCTGGAAGAAGGTTTACTTTGCCAGGTCGCCATTGCAGTTTATAACTGCACATACAAGATATGCAATGGCAGGTCTGAGATATTTTTACAGGGCTACCGAAGTGGTTGGCACAATCAGTGCTGCAGTCCCACTAACATTTCATATACAGGCCCTGGGCACACATAGTGCACTTTACCAGGGACGTATAGATAAATTACATATGCATATGGGGGATAAGCCAGTGTTACTATGTTTTAGGGAAAGATCACAAGCACTTTAGCACTAGACAGCAGTGTAAAGTGTCCAGAATCCTAAGGCCAACAAAAATTAAGTCAGAAAAAACAGGGGGTCGGAAGGCAAAATATTAGGGAGAAACCATGCCAAGAATGCCAGGTCTAACACCACCTTTCTCAGATTTCTTTCATCACACATGTTGTATATTCTAGTCTCAGATCTCCACAATCAGAAATATTCTGTTATGATTGATTTTAAATGAAACTTTGCACCGACTTAGAAATCTCCTGAAAATGGTCCATGTTATGTGCCTCTTGTTGCCAATAGAATACCCAAAATTATCTAACCATAAAATGAACTATGTTTCTGCACTGTGACTGGGCTTGTTGGTCAAAATCCACAACACTGATAGGGAAGAGCATGTTGTGGCGTGATCCCTTCTAGATGTAATCAGCCAGTCAGAGTACAGAGATCTTCCGGAAGAGAGGATTAATTAAGACCACATATTAATTTTCACCTAGTGAAACCTTTGTGCTGGGTCACATAATAAGGCTGCCAGTTGTGGAAAATTCCAAATGTGGGAGCATAGGAACAACACAAACCAACATAACACAGTTGGCTGCTGTTTAAATTATATGCCATTTAGTGCTTTCATTAGCACAAAATTAGAGGCCAGGGTGTATTTTGAGCTAAAATATAGCGCAAAATGCAAAATTTCACGTCTTTCACAATTATTTTTAATTTTCCTACATTTTGCTTAACCAAGAGGAACTTACACAAATTTCACTTACCCCTACTTTTTATCTATCTAAGGAAAAGGAAAATTGAACTTGGCGTGCAAGAATTCACATTTACACCACACAGATTAAGTGCAGATGTTCGCAGCTAATGCATAGCCTGCAGATTATTTTTTACTAATAGTGATGCTTGTGAACCCCTGTGGTATAAAGTCTGGATTTTGTTTCAGAATAGATGGGAAATCTAGTAATAGTGAGAGACTGAGGAAGCTTAAATGATGGTGAAAAGAATTCTTTGGAATACTATGGTGAGCACATAGTAAGAGGGGAGAAGCCCGCTGTCAGTTTAGGTGAGCAGTCATGGTGGATGGTGTTGAGGGCTCCAAAGCATTGTTGGCAACAGAGGGACGACATTTCTTCTCTCGTGGATTCAAATAAAGGTGTTTTCGGTGCCCCTTGATAATGTTAAAAAAACACAGTGGTGGTTCAGTTAAGAACAGTTTTATTATCCATGCATTTATTTAAGGCTTGCCTTCATGAATATGATAAAAGATTGCAGGAATAAATTCCTCCTCTTCTAGATGCACATTTAATTTAGCCTAAAAAAATCCTTGAATTAACGATAACAATGTATGTAGAGGCATGTCCAAAGTATCTGACGCATACTTTAACTCAAGTCCTGTTGCTAGCATGTATCCAAGACTATTCTACAAGGGTATGGCTGCTTTGTAGGCTGGCATTCAAGACACCCATGCGTTGGAAATCTATGACGCTGCTGTTTAAGCATCAATTCCCAAGTTTGGTTATCATAACTGTTTCCAAGTGAAGGACACAGCATCATGATGTGGCTGAGGCATTTTGACATACATATTTAGATGACAGTTTAAATATATTATTTTGCAATAACGTGTGTGTTGTAGTAACAGGTTCGTTTAGGTATTTTGTTCATTGGGCTGGTCTGAAGTTAACACTACTAAGATCTACGTTGTGAAAAAGGGGCACAGAGGTAATCACTAATTACTTAAAACATCCTTAGGTCAGAGAGGATTTAGGTATTTGCAGGAATGCACAGAGGGTTGCAGCACCTACCGTGACACCCATGCTGAGTTGATAGGCCTAACCATTCTAGAAAAAAAATATTTCATCCCTAGACTGTGAGGGAGGGAAGAAATGGGAAAATTGCTGTTTCAAGTAAGCTAACCAAGCAATATCATCTAACTCATACTTTTTTTCCATCTGCACCCCCAGTCCACGACCACCCACCCCCGCAGCCTTATGTCAAAGGATTTTGCCTGAGGATTAAGTCCCAAAAAGAAGTTACTTGCCTAAACATTTCTATTCAAGAGTATTTATAATTTCTTTCGTTTTACACAATTATTTTTCTTTTTAAATTATCCCAGTTTTTCTGTGCAACCATAATTGTAATGACAAAATTGTTGGCATAAAGAAAGCTATCTGTTTTACAAGGCTGCTGTTCTGTGCTTGTTTCCTTGTTAGCTTCCTTCTCATTAACGCATTGATCAGGCCATTTTTCAGCTGTCTTCATTTTGTTATACGACTCTGCAGACAAATGTGTGCAGCCAGTGCAGTTTTAAAAACCTTTCAAAGGCATGATCGGTTCCCTTCCCGCCTATTCCCTAAACAGATCATTCATCGATGTTAATTGTTTTCGCAGCCATTTACAATGTTTGATTACGTTGAGAATTAGAAAGTTAATGGAAGTCATCAAAAAATCCATAAACAGTATCAACGAAAGGCGTACAATTCACGATTGTGACTGAAGGTGTGTTAGAAATGACAAACGCCCTCGTTAATGCATCAGTGTACATCAATGTAGCGTCTTACATACTTGAGTAAGGGCGAAACACTTACAGGGGCACTCTACCACAACATTACACTCTAGTAGCTATACAGATTGCGCACTGGTAATTGTCAGGGTAGAAAAATGACCATTGGTGATCATTTCTCACCGAAGATGTAGCACTTTTCAATAATCCTGGCGAATTCCAGTGCATATTTTGTGCTTGTTGTTTCCGGTGCTGAGCACTGGCACTTATTTTTGAGCGCCAACGCTTATGCTTCTGCCTCAAGCATTTACTGTGAGCAAAAGACACATATGAGAAAGACGGATGAAGAGAAAAACGAAAAAGCGTCACAAAGGGAGAAAGCAGAAAGCTGCAAGAGTGAGCTGAAGGGGCTGGGACAGGCTGTAAAGGAGTTAAAGGGGCCCCAGGTGGCTTTAGGATTATCCTCATCAGTATTCTGTGCTCGCACATTTAAATACAGCAGCCCCATGTTTGAGAGGGGGGATTTGGGCAAATTAAGCACTGGCGAATTCAGTCTTCTTCGGCCCAATATTTGCCCCTTTCTCTCGTGACTTCGTACTTGAAGTACCAGGAGAGTGGTCCCAGCAGAACATTTCTTTCAGATATTAGTTGTCTGCTACAATGGGTCTCTCAAAGTCAAATATCACTCAGAATCTTGCATTACATGAAACGGCAACAATTTTGCACATTTTGTTTAATGCAAAATTCAGTCATCTGGCAAGATTACACCTATCTAAATGAAAATTATGTACAGACCCAATAGACTTATGTTGGACTTCTAAGATGTGTCATGAATGCCAATCGTAACATTTTAGGAGTAATGGATACAGGAAATAACACAATATCAGTAAATTGCACGTGGCACAGTATTAGTAGATGCGCAGTTCTCATGGGAGTACACCATTAATTATTTTCCTTGGCACAAACTGAAACGATATTGTCCATTACCAAAGAATGTACTTTCTCTATCACAGGTGCAAAGCTCGAGAGTTTGCCTCTATAATGAGGTAGATGCAACAATCAAGACAGAGCAGTGGTTCCAAATTTCGATATAAATTGAGCAGTTTGAATTTTGTGGGCAGTGGGGTGCCTTTCGCAGATTGGCACTGTGTGATTGTACAGTTGTTTATAGAGACAGAACATGGGTCCCTGCGCTTTAAATGGAAATATAGAAGTGCAGGTACGCACTCTTTACAGTACCTGTTTGCTCCTGAGAAGTGCCAGTACTCGCCTATTAAATAAATTGCAGCAATGCTGAGAAGTGCAGGTACTCACCCTTTCAAATTAAAGAACTGCAGGTACTCAGTACCGGAGAGTACCTGGCCATTTAAAGCAGCCCCTGGGACACCTAGTACCCATGCCAAAAGTTAGCCACAGGGGCAAACTACTTATAAACCTCTTCCGAGGTGCCACTATTGACGCACCTCCCAAGACATAATAGTGACATTGTTCACACAAATTTTGTAATTCACAAAAAAAAACAGTCTGGATATAGGGGCAGATTTAAGAAAAGTGACGCTGCATCTAATGCAGCTGAACTTTTCTTGCACCCCTTAACGCCACCACATGTGACCGAATTAACATACAGCACGTCATGACGGTAGTTAGGGAACTAGCATCTACTTTTTTGATGCTAGTTTGGTGCTTGGTGGGATTAGTGCCCAAAATTTTGAATCTAATCCTGCAAAGCACATTGAGGCTCATTGAAAACAATGCCATGCCTCCTTTTAATGCCAGCTCTGTGCAGGTATTAAAAATGCCACTAGAAATGGCACAAAGGAATCTTTTAGATTTAATTGCACCATTTTTGCAGGCCTCCTAATGGGGAAATGCCCCCCTTGCATACATTATGCCTGGCACAGGCATAATGTGGCTCAATGGGTTATAAAGTGACACAATGCATGAATTCCACACCTTTAGCGTAAAACAAATGGCACTAATGTGGCGATATATGGCGCTAGGCCCTCTTAAATCAGGGCCATAGTCCTTAAAGAAAGTCCTAAGAAATGCACTTGGCAAAATACAAAGTGAAAAAAGTTTTTTTTTAAATGCACTCAGCAAGTATGTTTTTTTAAATAAGACAAGAGTTACAATTTTAGGTATATTTGTTGAAAAATCCACAGCGGTTTTCTCTGTTGTATTTTATTATATTTAGGTCAACGATGTGGACCTACAAACTTCATATCTTCTTACCTTAACAATATGGTGTTAGTTGACACGGTCGATTGTCATGTGACGTATTTCATGTGATACAGTGACCCCCACCATTTTTCATGGAAAATTCCTTACTTATACCAGTTTGAAATAAATGTTTCCTACTGAAAGGGAAAACAAGAAAATATCTTCAGTGTCAAACTTGCAAAGTATTGCTTTAAAATTTATCATTTGCCACTCCTTTGGATATACTCACCTTTTAAATACAAGGCTGTGGAATTTGCTTGTGAATAGTTCACACTACTTTTGCTTCTGTGTATTGGGAATACTATGGGCCATATTTATACTTTTCGACGCACAACTGCGCCAACGCACCTCTATGAATCCTTGTAAAGGAACTGATCTCAGTGATCTTGGGCCAGATGTACGAAGCATTTTCCACTTCGCAAACAGCGAATCAGGCCGTTGGCGACCTGAAAAATGCTATTTGGGATGTACAGACCCATTTTTGCGATTAGGTAATCTATTTACTGAATCACAAAAAGGGTTTGCGAGTTGCAATTAGGAAGGAGTGTTCCCTTCCTGTTTGCAAGTCGCAGTCCCATGTATGATTGTTTTGTGACCGCGAATGCGGTCGCAAAACAATCACAGTTAGCACCCATTCGCAAATGGGAAGTGGTCCCTATGGAACCCCTTCCCCTTTGTGAATGGCAGTGAAAACATTTTTTCAGAGCAGGCAGTGTCCCTGTGAGGGCAGCCATTTGCAAATTGCAACCTACCTCATGAACATTCATGAGGTAGGTCATTTGCAACCCCATTGGGAATTGCAAACAGTGTCATTGAACCTGAAGTTCGTACATGTGGTCCTTAGTTCTTCTTGATTATGATAGTGTGACCTAACACATTCCTGGCCATATGCCTGGTTCATCATTGAACTCCACCACTATCCTTGTGGAAGTGCTGTTAGCTTACTTGGCCCATTTTCTTCTTCCAAGAGTCTTAGGGCCATATTTATACTTTTTGGCGCAGAACTGTTTCACATCAAAAAGTTTAACACCGGCTAACGCAATTTCCTTGTGCCACCAGGGCATCAAATTTATACTTTGATGCTCCGTGGTGCAAACCATGGGTTAGAGTAATTTTTTTTAGTCTAACCATTGCGCCACGTCGTAAAGCAAAATGACGTTAACACGGGGAAAATGACTCTAATCCTGTTTTCGACATCACAAACCGGATATGCGGTTTTTCCCCGCAATAGCATCAAAAAGCGGTGCAAACACAGCAAAATGTGCTCCGGAGCCCCAAAATGGTTCCCAAAACCCAGGAGAGACCCCAGGGAGACCCCAGGAACCAGCCAGGAGGACCCAGACAAGACCAAGGAGAGGGAGAAGAAGAAAAGGAAGTGTGTTTCAGTGCAGAGGAGCAGGAAATACTGGTGAAAGAGTTGACGGAACACCAGCATCAACTTTTTGTCACCTCAAAATTGCCAATTGGGAGGAGAGAGGCAATTTGACAACAAATTGTGGACAAGATAAAAAGTGTGGCAGAGGTACAGAGAACAGTCACTGAGTGCAAGAAACGCTGGAATGACTGTAAGAGTAGGACCAAGGAAAAAATGGCAAGGAACAGGAAGCACTGCAGACCGGAGGTGGGAGTCCAGCACCGCAGGAGGCCTTGCACCAGATGGAGGAGATGGTGGCAGCCGTCATCCCAGAGGAGATCGTCACAGGAATTCAAGGACAGGACAGCGCAGACTACCAGGAAACAACACAGATGCAGGGTAAGTTGCATGGGATACAAAAATGCCTAAATGTTAACTGCAAGCAGGGGGAGGTACATTCCTACTACACAATGCATGTCAGCCATGGAAATCAGGCAGGGAAAAGGGCAAAGGGGCATGGCACGGGTGCATGGGCTGTGCAGGGGAAACCAGGGGCACAGCACAACACTACACCAACAACCTTTGCAGGCGGTACTCGGCCGTGCCAAGTCTGCTGGAAAGGCCAAGCCAGTCCAGGAGGGTAAGGTACAACGTAAAACAGGCCTGCTGCCACAGGACAGCAGGTATTGTCACAACATGAACTAGGTCTCGATTTACAGTCTCAGGCCATATCCGCAAGAGGCATGTACCATAGACAATAGTTGCCACTACCACCTGTGCTGTGTGTGCTGGTCAAGCAGCAAATGGCATTTAGGTGCCCATGGATCAAACACACCCAAAATTGAGGGTTCAGGATGATGACATTATCAATCCCCTGTAATTCCTAACAAAGTGTAAATCCTGTCAAATGCTCATGCCTATAGGCGCAATAAACATCAGGTATTGTTACTTACATTATGAAGTACACAGCAGTAACGTCATATCCATGCTGCCCATTTCAGGGTCCACCCTGTGCCTGTGTTACAATAGCTGCAATGCCACCTTGCAACATCCCAACTGTTATACTGCTAAGACAACAGTATTGAGGTGGAGGACATATGTGTCTAGCTAATTAAATACACCTGCACAGTCATAAGAGACTCTTATGACAACACCACTCTTGGTTGGGACAGTTCTTTTCACCTGAACTTAAGTTTTAAAGCGTCCCACACTCCTTAATATTACTTCACCAGTTAAATTCACTATTACTCCAATTTCTTGGGGTTTGTTTACACTACCACCATGCTGGTTGATTTTAGCCACTTTACGTGGATTCTCCTAGCCACCGTCACCATACATCACATATTACGCTTTTTTTGACATGCCTCTTCACCATGCCTCCTTCTTACTTCATTTAGGACTTACCAAGGTCCCTCCACCTATCTGCGTTCCTTGGATGTACTTACCTTGTACTCTTGGACGACACCACATTTAGTACAGTCATATGCGAAGCGACATACTTGTTCGGCATCCCTTTTCTACTTTTAAACACAGGTAACCGTTTCCTCTGCAAATCTTTTGATTTCTTTACCCTCTGCCAAACTACAACGGGTCATTCATTTCTTTTTCTTATTATTTCCACCCCCCTCTTTCCCTCTCCCCGTTTTTTCTCTCTTTTTAGTCCCCCAGGTCCTACCATAACCTGAGCCGTCTTTGGATTTCCTTCCTCATAATACCAATTGAGGTAGGCATTTTCACCTTTCCACTTCACCTCTTGACTTTTTTGATATTCAATTGCTCAATAGAACACTTGTTAAGACACTTGATTTCTTGATTGCAGGCTTACAATTTGCTGCATCTCGTTCACATTAGAATTAGTTTAGTTTAATTAGACTCAATTTACTTCAGTTGCTTTTCTGGTTTCCACTCCTTTTCACCATAGGACGAAACTTCACTATCACCCTAAGATGTGTATATACCTCACGTTTTCAGACTGGCTCACTTGCTGTGTCTATGCATATACTCCCCTGCTCTATGCGTGTATTTTTATCGTTTCAGTAATTGTGTACATAGTTAAAACTTGGCACTGTATATTCTTTACAGCCTTGATGAAGTCACTAATGTCACGAAACACGTATCGGCTGTGCCTGATTGACTTTATTTCTGGATTTACGAAAATTAATCCTAATAAATGACCCTCTGGGACACCAAGAAGAATACCCAATCATTTATGAACTAAGCTGCTATGTGCATGCTTTCAGCTTTACTTTCTTATTCTGTACATTGTTGAGTGTTGTGGTCATACTTGTTCGTGAGATCACAAACAGAATAATGCTGTGTAGAACTGAAATTGTCAGCTCTAAAGTATGTACAAGATGAAACTCAATGTGGCCGACATTCCCTTCAAGACAATCATTATGTATGTGACATCTGACTATAAACTGTAATCACACACACAAACCATACAGCAGGAATGGATGTGTACAAGTGTATGCACAAATATGTAACCTGGGAGTACAATGTAATAAATGTTAGGTGTGAGTTATGTATACAGAACTTCATAAGATTATAAGATCACTCAGCTTATCAGGGTTCACATGAACATCAGGCAGCAGGCAGACATCCCACATTGCCCAAGATTCGAACACAGGACTCAAACGATGACAGATTTAAAAACACACCAACCTTTACAACACATTGGGAACCATAGTTACCTTGAGTGGTGGGTGCTATGGATGGCAGATGCATAGAGAAGTAGCTTTGTTGTAGCTGCCAATGTGACAGCTCATTTGTAAGTGGGAATAACCATGTCAAGAATGGGATTTGGATGCAGGATGGAACACAAATGCAAATACTAAATTGACACTGTACACCCATGCAAAGCCCCTGATCCCCAAGCATATGACACATACTGTAAAGGAGTACCTAAAACTTTGTTATATCAGTATTAAAGGAAACTTAAACTAGGGGAAACACCTTAACTAACCTCAGCTATCCTAACTATACGTTACCCACAACTGGCCCTAACTACCCTAAGCTAAACTTACTTACCATATTTAACTAAACACTCTAAACATCAACTTCCCCACCCCCTTATATGACAGGACACGTGTAGGACAACATATGCTAACCTAAACACATACTAACTTATCCTAAACAAATATATATATATATATTTACACCATTCAAAGGTCCACCTAGTGGCGCGCAAATTTTACGGGTGCAAACGTGAAGAAAGGACCATTTCTCTGCAATCTCCAAAACCAACAATTGTCAAACAATTGATTCGTTGCACTCCACAAGAGTTTTATAGCTTCTATCCAAGGAAGTATAAAAAGACACCACCAATGCGTTTCAACCTCTCGGTCTTGATCACAGTTTACAAAGAAAACCTTCCCATGAGTCTCTATTTATAATACATTTTCCCACCACCACCCAAGTGAATTCTGGGACACGTAGTCCCCTACAACTATCTAGTAACAATCAAAGCATACTAAAACCCACTTAAGCCCTTCTATCATTATTAAACATTCAAACTATAGTTAAATCATTAAATACGGAAAAATATATAAAGCCAAGACAGATTAATAATATTAATACCCATATTTTACATATATCTAGAACCGAATAATATGTGTGGGATAGCTGGTACTATACCTATCATATATGAGGGATAATGAACTGATAATTGTAACTTATACATTGATATATTGTTGAAAAGTATTTGCGTTGTGAGAGTAATGATGTTAGTCAGATTCCCAGGACAATTGTCTTTCTTGTATCCCTCAATCTGCTGGATATACTTGGTATAGTATTCAAAACCACATTTTCATTATTTCACATAAATCTATCATCCTCTATATCTCTAAGGACTTGTGTAGACATAGTGCTCATCTTGATACATGTGGATGCATACGATCCGTATACCTTTAGTCTCTTTTCTCCAAAAGATTGACCTAGTGTCTATTACCTCACAACCATTAGATACTTATTGTCCTTCGATATTATCACCTCATTTGATGACCTCTAATGATTCCTTTTATAACCAAGGGCCATGCCCCAATGAATAAAGCTTGTACCCTCATAGGTGATAATGAAGTTCTTCGTCGCCATTGAGTCGCCTCAGAGTCTTTGTTTTAAGTTGTATTATCAATCTGGACTCCAAGCGTCTAAGCTTAAGCTCACGATTCCCTCCTCTTTCATTATGTTCAATGGTCGCGGGACCAAAGAACCTCATGTTCATCCAGTTCTTCCCTTCATGTGTAAGTAAATGTTTATCCAGAACATAGTTTAATCCTTATTTTGCACAGCTCTGATATGTTCAAGTATACGTTTTTTAAAGGACAAATTGTACTCCCCACGTAACGAAGACCAGAGTAACATTCAATTATGTACACTACATGGGTAGTGTTACATGTGATTCTCTTTGTAATTCTTATCGATCTTCCTTTCGAATCTGGATATTCTCTTGTATTTACACCTAGCCGACAGGCCTTACATTTGCCACAACATGTAAAGCCTCTTGTCTGAGTCTGTAACCAATTCAAAGGTTTAGTTAGCTGAAAGTGACTATTCACCAGAAGATCTTGTATAGATGTTGCCTTCCTGTATGTTACCATGGGTCTTTCCCCAATGAATTTCCAATATCAGGATCTGTCCTTATAATATCCCAATACTTATTGAGCATCTTCAGGATCAGATGATTTTCTTTACTGTGTGTAATTATCATCCTTATAGTGGAGTCTTTATTATCACTCTCGAATTAAGATTTATTCAAAATTTCATCTCTCATTTTAGATCTGGCTTCACATTCTCCCAAGTTTATACCTTTTAATTTGTATTTCCTTTGTATAAATCTTTGTCGAGTTTCTCTGAATTTCGATTCCATTTCATGTTCTGTGGAACAATTACGTTTGATCCTGATGAACTCTCCATACGGTATACTTTTCTTCAGGGATATCGGATGAAAGCTATCTCCATGTAATATACTGTTTGTGGAAGTGGCTTTTCGATATAATGTGGTTTCAATCTCATTCTTCTCAATATATACTTGAACATCCAGAAATTTAATGGACTGGGAACTGATGTTATACGTAAATTTTATAACCATTTCATTCTCATTCAAATGTTCAAAATACGTGTACAAATTCCTTTTCAGTTTCATTCCAAATGAGAATAGATCATCAATATATCTCAGCCACATGATGGCTTTTGCTGCAAATTCCTCATTATCATCACTCCATGCTACATGTTTCTCCCACTATCCCATCATCAGGTTCGCATAACTGGGCGAAAAGGAGACCCCCATCGCTGTCCCACAGACTTGAGTGTATAGCTGATGATTAAAAAGAAAAATATTGTTCCTCAAACACAGATCAATCATCTTCATTAACATTTTTGAATGTTTCAAGCACTTCATATCCCGCTGTTTTAAGAAATAGTGCACTGCCATCAGACCCATTTCATGCTTAATTGATGTATATAGGGATACAACATCTATAGTGACAAGTTTATATTCTGGTTCCCAGTTGATTCCCGAGAGTACTCTTAAAAAAGTCCCCTGTATCTTTGATGTAAGAATTCAGACTTGTTACTATTGGGGCTAGAAAGGAATCCACATATGTTGATAAGTTCTCATATTATGAACCACAACTGGAAATTATCGGGCGACCCAGTGGTTTTTCCAAACTTTTGTGGATTTTTGGGAGAAAATAAATTGTGGGCATAATTGGATTCTCATTACCCAAGAATAATCTCTCATGTTTATTTAGTAAACCATCACTGTACCATGTATCCAACAGTTGGTTTATTTGCATGGTTAATTTGTTGATGGGATTTACCTTGAGTTTAAGATAATGATTTTTGATGTTCAGCTGCCTATATGCTTCTTTCATATAGTCTTGTGTTTCCATAATCACTATATTTCCCCCTTTGTCAGCCGGTTTGATTTCCAAATCTTGATTTTCCATCAGTGCTTTGAGGGCCTCACGTTCCTGTTTGGTTATATTTTCCTTTGTCACATATTTAATTTTGTTTAATTTAATCTGTCCAGATCTTCAACCACCAGATCGTAGAAAATATCCATCCTATTGCCCGGTGATAATATTGGGCAGAATTTTGATTTAGGTTTAAAGTTTGCTTGACAGCGTCCATTCATATTAATGTCTAGTTCTTCCAGTACTTGTGTTTCAGATAATTCATGATCCTCAAGACCATGCATAAGATCATATACTGTTTTCACATCAGATTTTTGTTCAATAGTTAGATTGATCAGTGACGTATTTTGTGCCTCTAATCTTTGTACTCCTAGTACTTGTTTGGAGAAAAATGTAGCCAATTTTAACTTTCGCACAAATTTGTATAAGTCAGTCCTTGTTTCAACATGATCATAATGCATTTCCGGGCAGAAGGACAAGCCTTTATTCAGGAGGGTCATTTCTTATTGCGTCAGTTCATGATTTGAGAGATTTACAACCAAATTCTCACTTGAATTACCCTCAATTACTTGGTTTTGTTCGTTTGTTTGCTTCTCAATGGATAATCTTTTGTTTTTTCTACACCCCCTTCTTGTTTTCCGATGCTTCCTCTGTCCCATGTGGGTTTTCTTTCTCTGCCTCGTGCTTGTCCCCGTCCTCCTCCCCTCGATGTTCTTTGGTCCATATAGATTAGTTTCATCTCGTCTAAAAAAGTCGTCTTTTTTGTCAGTACTGATCTTTCCTCTCCCTCTAATAGATGTTTCTGGAGATTGCATCTTCTTATCTAGAACACTGGGATTTTGCTGTTTCAATGTATCAAATCTTTTGGCAAAGATTAAGATTCTTCCCGTTTCATAATCAATCTCATCTCTTCTAAACTTCCTTTGTTTTCGTTCCTCAATCACTTTTTCATACTTTTCTAGTTTAGTATCCATAGTATGTCCTAACGAGCCACTTTCTTCCTCTTTATTTAGTGCTTCGATTTTTTCCTCTATTTTCTTTGTAAACTGTGATCAAAACCGAGAGGTTTAAACGCATTGGTGGTGTCTTTTTATACTTCTTTGGATAGAAGCAATAAAACTCTCCTGGAGTGCAACGAATCAATTGTTTAACAATTGTTGTTTTTGGGGATATATATATATATATATTTGTTTAGGATAAGTTAGTATGTGTTTAGGTTAGTATATGTTGTCCTACACGTGTCCCGTCATATATATATATATATATATATTATTTAAAGTTTTAAATTTGTTTTTGTATTTTTTTATACACATAAACCCCAACATCATCTGCTACCCACCCACCTACAAAAGAAATGTAATAATATAACACCCTCCACCCCCAACCCACTTATACTAACTAAACTAACAGCCTACTCTAACCTAACACTAAGCCCCCTAAACCCACTAAAGAAAAGAACGATGAAAGAGGAGGGAGGGAATCATGGGTGAGGATCCAAAAGTCACAAATTGGCCCTCCGCAGGATCTTCTTAATACCCCGCAGTCTCCTGCTATTGCGGGCCACCTCATGCTGCAGCCTGTCCATAAGGTGCAACATACGTTGCATGTCACATCTTAGTGTCTGGAATTCTTGAATGTCCACTACAGCAGCTGGGGTTGTCTGGGTACCACTTGTAGAAGCTGGAGCTTGTGCTGGTGCCATGGTTGGAGGGGGAGGTGCAGGAGGTGCTGCTTGTGGGCCTTGGGCTGACGAAGTCGAGGGACCTGCTGGAGTGGCTGTCATCCCTGGGGCCACTGTGGTCTGATCTGTAGTGGTGGTGGCAGTTGTGGGCAATGCTGGCCCCCCCTTGGGCAAATGCCCTCCATACCCCTGTGGCTCTCTCATGACGATATCTGCATTCCATATTGCAGAACCCAGCCTCCACCTTGAGTATGTGGTGGTACCACACTGCCCGCCACTGAAATTCCCGTATCTCCTGGGCATTCATGTTGGCAGCTGTAAAAATAGAGACAGCCAAACATTAGTGACATAGTTGGGTGATACATCTACAGATGATATTCTAACACTGCATCCAAAATAGCACATACAGTCCAAATCACAGTACAGATGATAGAATGTCCCTGAGGAATGACATGCCAACGCAGCCTACACATCAACTATCTAACAGCGCAGCAATGCACAACAAGGTGTGTACTTAATTAAATGTTCTGTGCATCTTTGTACTGCTATTAGTCACATAACAAATGCTGCAAGTACTCCACATGTGCCAGGCCGACTAATAGCTATCTTTAGGATCAAAATCAAGCACACAAGACCTGTGATTTGTATATGGAACTTCCAGGACGGTATGCAGTTGGTAATCATGAGGGGGCATTGTAGTTCGGAACACATGAATGCTTGAATTACATGTCTGTCATCTACACTGTGATCATCAAACCTAGCTACACATATTTTCTAGCCCTAACCCTGTACCTCAGTGGGGGATGGACATGCAACACATACTTTCAAACATCAAGGACAACCACAAAGCTTTGGACAGCTGTCCATGGGTTTAGTCAATCTACCACAGGTAAGGAGGCATGCCAACTAGGATTGAGTCAACCATTGGACAATCACATCTACATTTAGTTTTCTAATTGCCAGCAATTGTGAACATCATTAGATCTCACTGGCACATTTCCAAAATCAAGCACATTGATGCAAGCACCCATCTGGTCTTGACCTGCATGCATGCCTATGACATTTCACTCAAGTGCCACATAAATGGAGTAAAACATGTGGAGCAAGATGCTGCGGGAAAGTCACCCACACAGTCCTACATGTTCATTACTTAACAGGGATCTGCAAGTCTGTGTGTAAAACCTATGCATCACTGGTCTGTGTGAATCAGGGTATGACTTGCTGACTAAATTATGACACTGGCCACCTCCAAATAAATTTTTGGCATACATGTAGCAACAAATCACCTTGTTCACCTCCCCATGCCTATAGTACAGCACTCGACTCCCAATATATGACTCTCTGCCACAGAATGTCTAACTCTAACATGGAACAAAATGTGAACCTCCAGTCAAGTCACATCACATACCAGCACATCATATCTTGCAATGAGTCCAACACACAGGAGTCAATCACACAACAGCAGCAAACACAACACAGGACAAACATATTAACACTTACTGGATACGTCTGGGTCTGTAAATCGAGCCACTTCACCAATTGTATAGGGGGCTGGGCCACCTGTAAAACATGGAAGGGTGATATGTGCTCAATGTCTGCTCACTGTACAAAATCTGAAACAACAAATCACTGTGTGTGACATTTTATATGATAGAGCTGCACATCAGGCATGTAGACACACCAACAGACATACTACTGCAAACATGCATTGACACTGTCACTCCAGTGAGTGATAGACACACATATGCGCACATGCACTGGCCCTCCCAATCATGTGGGGACAAATATGATTACTCAATTTTGTGCTTAATTCATTCCAGAGGGTACTCCATTTCATCATTTGTAATTATGAGACAGATGCAATGCCACATTCCTGGTCTACTGCAATACCAGTGACTCAGGCATTGTGGCTTGTACATCAAGTGACAATGAGTTACTGTGTGATGCTCATGTGGGTTGATTTGCGTTCAGGAATTATTGTGCTTTCAATGGTCCATTATATGTGTGCCAGTGTTGTATGTAGGTTAGATATGCCACATTGGCAGTGTACCAAGAGCCATATTTGCCCCTATGACAACATGATGGCAGGGATCCTGTGTTTTACTTGATGACAATGTTACGCTAAACATGGATTGGCCACTTATCTTACTCTAAACAACAAAAAGATGTATGCTGACAGTGTCTTATTTGATCATCCGTGACAGAATGCATGGGCACAGGTATAGTCAGTGCACATGAAATGTGTTACTCTGGGCCCTGTGTACTTATATCAGGTATTGTAAATCACACTTTGCCACATTCATTAACTTAGAAATGCCAAGTTGGGTGATCTGTGGTAATACAACCGAACTGACACTGTCCGCTAATTAAAACATGGGTTAGCAAATGTTCTACTTCTGCAATCTTGATGAGGTAGGTCTCTATTTGAAAGCACCTTGGGAATGGCGGCACTCACAGGGATGCTGGCCTGCTGATTTTAGCATACCACCATGTCTGTGATAGCCTTCATACTGAGAAGTTAATAATTGTACATATGCTGCACTATATCAGCAGGTGTGTACCAAAAGTAAAATAACAACCTATTTTGTCACTTAAATTGTATAATGGAAGCAGTCAGTGGTCCCTTGCACAACACCATGCTAATAAATAGCTTGTGACCATGCATTCACAAAGAGCAGGGATCCCATGATGAGCCATTCACATTACAACATTGTTTGGCTATAAAGTGACACAGATGGTAACTGTACCAGCAATTGCGCCCAAGGCAAAAATGTTATTGGGCCATGCTATAGGATTTCAACGCCTACTGCGAAAAGCCAGGAAAATTAACCTGTTTTGTGTTACTGCAATCTGGTAGCATCCAGGCCCAATTGGGTTTGGCCATCTGAAAGATTATCTGTCCAGACATAAACACACAGAAACAATGAACTTAGGGCCAGATGTGTCTTTTTTTTGTGTTGCATTTGCTTCATTTGTTTACGCTACAGCTATGAAAATTAGCTCAAAAAAATTTGATTGTAGCAAGTGTGCTATACTTTTACATCCAGAAATAATGCAAATGCTGCACAAACAAAGTAGAAATATCGGCCTAAGATATTAGCAGAGGTTAGGAAGAGCTTTGTACGTATGGCCATGAATACTGTTCAGACATGGTTTAAAAAAACTGGGGACTACATTGGTTCCTTGTATTAGCATGTAAAATACATCCCATTCCCGGTACACTCACAGGCCCTGAATCATAATTTTGTTTGTGCCGCATTACCATCATCTATTGATGCCAAAGCGGCACTAATTTACAAGAAAAAGTTGTCTTTTGTAAGTTTGCGCAGCATTTGCGTCAGCAAGTGATGGTAATACGTTGCAAAATTTGTACAAACCAGGGCCACAGTTTGTTCAACTTGCATTCCACATGTCCACAAACATTGCATGCAGCATGTCACAGCATGCTACTGTCACTCCAGTGCATTTTACTGTACACATTAGTCCAATTTGGTCCACCAATCACCACACCCAGGTGGTCAAGCAGGTCCTGCCTTCGTGCCACATGGTCAGCCCAGCGATGTTTCAGTTGGTGGTCTTTGCGCTGGCTGTTGAACAGTCTTCTTAGGTAGAACAGCACCTTTGCCCACCTGAGCCTCCTAGCCTCCGTGTGATACCCCTGTATCACCCGGCCCCCAGCCTCCAACATCAAGGGGAGGAAGTGGCAAACAAGCCACACAAAAGCCCCTAGCTCCTCCTCACCCATTCTCCCGAGATGTGGCCTTCCCAACATCTCAAACAAAATAGGATAGAAAAGGGTAAAGAGGGAAAAACAGGGAAAGGAGGTATGGAAAGGGAACTTAACTAACCCACAGACAGCTGAACAATACCCCAACTAACAATACCCACAAACACACTCCCAACAGTACAAAGACAAATCTAATCACAATAAATGAAAAAAACACTTCCACAGATTACTACAGACACTTACAAAACACCAAAATACAAGAGCAATAGAACACAGGAGACAAAATCACAGTATTCACAGAGACAATTCAAGACACAGCCACACAGTCTAGAATAATCACAGACTGCAGAGTGAAAGTGAAAGTACACCCACTGTAACATTTCTGTAAACAGGATGTACTATTACATCACTTCCTGTCTCAATTGCGGGCCATTTTTTTGTATTGCGTGTAATTTTATGATGCTTATGGGTATTTGCGTCAATATTTTTTAACTCATATGCACGAAAATTCCCCCGCATTCAAGGATCAATAGATTTTAAATGGATAACCGATTTCCTGTGGTGCAGTGTTGGAATTAACGCTAGGGACCAATTGAAGTATAATGTGTTTAAACGTAATTTTTTACCACGTATGTGTTATATTTTGACACATATGTGTCTTTTTTGACGCATCAAAAAACCTGTCTTAAACTGTGTTTGTGTGATTTTTCAATTTTGTACATGCATGCATCCTATAACTATACAAAGATAGGATGGTATGACCTGCAGTGTGTGTTCTAGTGTTTGGGGACATGTGGGAGGCCATACTACTGCGACCCATAATACTCATGTTGTTGAGCAGGATTAGCTCTCTTAACTCACGCAACAGCAACACAAACTTTGGGAATATAATTGGTATTTCCTAGTTTGAGCAGGTGTTGCATCAATAGAGGACAGCAAGGCTACGCAACTAAACAAATAGACTTATGGCCTGTGTGTTTATGTCTGTGAGTTGTCTCTTCAAATAGTTGTTGTGCCTCTGAGGGAACGTCACAAGAAAAGTTTGGTGTAATGTGCATGTATCAATGTGTTATAAATGCATATAACCATCAGATGCCATTCATTGAGGTACATCAGTCATGATATTTGTTTGTTATATCTGTTGCGTCTTATGCTGTGTGTACTTCCTTGACTTTCGGGGCAAAACATTTCCAATGACGAACTATACACAGGATAGATCAAGTACGGTTGATAATGGCTATGTCAGATATGCTACCCATCACATGTAATGAAATGTTGGATACCACTTCATGGTCACCTGTGTGTATACTACCCATGAGTCCATCATTTGAACATGCTAGGTGGGTAAAGTGTTTGTGACAGAGTCTCAAATCCAATCCTAAAATTGTTATGTACTCCACAGTTTGAGTCATGTAAATGACCTATGTTTCTCCTGTTGCAGTGGAGGACCAGCAGATCATGCTGCATGTGTTCACAAATTTCCAGTGGTTCATTGCACAAAGGTGTCCAGTTCGAGTGTGTGGCCATGTGTACCCTGTGTCAGTATTGGCCTCCATGTTGTCATAGTTACGTGCAGATCTAGTCATGAGTCTGTGGAGCCAACCCTTGAATTAACAGAGTATCCTTCAAAGCAGAATTGACTAAAAACCAAAGATCAACTAACGACACACATGGGGATAGTCCATCTATCGCACTGCAGAACTTTTATAAGGCTGACGACAGAGCAACCTTGGTGTGCTGAAATACCTTATGGATCAGTAATAGGAAACAGGCAGGTTTCATCACAACATTTTTACAGAGGATGGGCTCTAAAATTCCCACTGCAACAGGGAACATCAGTGCCTTTGTGCTGATTAATCTCACAGCGAGTCACTACGCAAGCCCCATCAGAAGGCGGCAGCAGAAGTGAATCTGTGTGTGGACCGTCAGGGCACAAACATGTTTTGTCCTTTCATACACATTAGCAATCCTTGTTTGTTGTGCTGTAGGCACCATACCAAATCCATGCATACAGCCATAGCACACTGTCACTGTTTGGCACTAATGAATACATGCAAAACCAGACAAGGGATGGGGGCTGGATTAAGCCATTTGAATACATGTCCAAGAACAGAATATGATAAGTAAACTGATTAACCTATACTATACATTTGAGGATTAATTGTAGACCTACCAGACACAATACCTCAGGAGGAAACAGAGGGCATGGAAAGCAACTATGAGACAAATGTAGCCACAGCGAACCTCTATGGTTAACGCAAAGACTGGAACCAGTCTGGCTTACAGGATGCAGGCTCTGTCAGGAACAAACATGGACAAGACAAATATACAGTGAGCAGCCTCTGACTGGGACAAGCAGGAACAACACTGTGGGAACAAAAAACAGTTTGTGCTGTGGTCTGCACTGTTACACAATCCCCCAAGGGCTGTGGTACACAAGTGATTTGTGTGCCAATGCACAACAAGGAGATTCAGAAAATGGCAGCTTCTAAGCTGTTCCAGCCAGCAGCAAGGGCAGTGCAGGTTCAAATGGCTGGTCTGCATGGAAGTGCTCACAGGTGTGTGCACCTTCAGTCTCTCACAAGTCCTGGAGTTGAGAATCAAGTTCAAAGGGCCAGCTAGACCTTTCACATGGGAAGCAATGGACAGCTGATTACAGGTCTTACCGACTACCAGGCAGTACATTATTGGACCTGAAGTCCATACAGACTAATGAACTATGACTATGGCATACTGAAGAGGGAAGCACACAGGAGTCAGAATGGAAGTCTGGGTGTGTGTAGATGAAGATTATCAGGGTACAGATAGTCCATTTACAGGGCCCCCTACAGAAGTGTGGGGAGAGACTTAAAACATGGCAGTGGCAGGACTTATTACCTGGGGTGGACTGCGCAGGGCATGTCTTCTGAGCAATGCTTGTCATACCTGGGGCACTTGTTCTATCCATTTTCAGGTTTGATGCACTTCTTGTCACACATGCTCCTTGCAAAGATAGCTGCTGTCAAGGGTCTGGTCATACATTCCTGTTACCAATAAAATTGCACATACACTGCCTCATGTATGAAGCACTTGATTACCTTATGATTGATGGTGTTTTAGTAGTGTCATATGCTGCAATGGACCATGTTGGCAACATGGATGTGTCTCATAGCTGTGGTCCTCTGATATTGCCCTTCAAATATGAAATAGACAAGATGTATGTCATTAACACTGTGTGTGAGGTTGGCTGTACATTCATACCCATCAAATGTGGTGTGGCTTTTTCGGTATGCAAATTTGTATTTCTGCAATGCTCAATGAGGCTAAACTCTGATTATGATTCTTAGGGATCATGTGGTGCATAAATAATTACCCAGAGCATGATTGAATGATGAAGTGAGGTGTTTAATTACATATGATAACAAAGTGGTGATGGTGACTATAGTTAGAAGAAGTTTTGTACGATGTGTTGCCTCTGCAGCTGTGTTTGGATGTTCCCCCTCATTTTCACAGACAGCATCCTCCTCTTCCTCCTCTTCAGGCATTTGTTGATCCGGTTCATAGAGGGAATTGTTCCTTCTCACACAAATGTTGTGCAGGATGGCACAGGTCAAAATTATCTTGCAACCCGTTTCAGGGGAATATAGGAGGCTGCCTCCGGTGATGTCCAGGCACCTGAATCTGGTCTTCAGGATGCCAAAAGTCTTCTCAACTATGGTGTGTGTGTCCTACGATGGGCCTCATTATAGGCACACTCTGCTGCTGTGCTTGGGTTGGCAATTGGGATCATGATCCATGGCTGGATCCCGTAACCCTGGTCAGCTGAAAGAGAAAATGAGGGTAAGTATTTTGTTGTTGTTTGCACCAGGAATGTCACTTTGCATGGCAGTTGTTATCTTGTGTTGTCTGTGACTCATCTGTGTTAGTGGTATTGTGTGGGATCCTAGGCTTCTGTGATGTTCTTTCTGCATTGGGTTGTTTGACTATCAAAACTGATGTTTGGCTGATTGACATGATATCAGTGGTATATTTAGAAACTTGCTGTTCAGTGTGTATCTCCCATGCGTTATGTAATGTGAAAGAAGTGTCCGTGTGCGTTCACTGGAGGTGACATGATATTTCCACACACACAATCGATTCCACTGTGGTGGTAATATGGTTGCACTATATAGGCTGAACATCCCATCCAATTCAACATATATAATTGTAGGTGAAATGCAACAGTGAGGCCCGTTGATTTGGCTAGGTGATAATGCACAACACATCTCCATAAGTTGGCAGCACTGAAGTATTCACAATTGACAATGCACAATTATCCCATGTGTGACAAGTTCTATGCTAACCTATTTTTGTGCCCTCACCGAGTAGGCTCATGTGCAAAGGTGTACCTACACTACTGAACTTGCTCCAGGTAAGCTGGCTAACTTGGTTGTGGGGGTGAAGGTTTTAGTATCGGAAGGTCCATCTGCCTGTACATCTGTTATATATATGGGGAATTGTCTCAATCCGTATGTGTAGCAGTGTGCACTTTGCATTAGTGTCACATTTACATGTTTTCATAGTACAGTCCACTTCCTTATTGCTAGCTGGCAATGTCACCCCAGGAGTGATGTGAGATGTTGGTACTGCCTCAGTGATTCCATGTCACCTTCATTAGAGTCAGCGTCTTTATGCTATGTATCTCATGGTGTTTGACCTGCAGCAACACACATTACACACCCCTTAGACAGGATGTTTTGCTTGGAAGGGTGTGGGATTGAGTGTTATTGATGTGATTTTGAAAGGTTCATCTTCCAAGTTGTACTGCCAGTTAAGGCCATGTCATTGTCACTGTGTGGTTTTAAATTGGTCCTGTGTGGCTCTAGAGTGGCTTCTCTTGTTATTTGCATCTGTCATTTGTCCATAGGTGTGTATCCCATTGGGTCAGTATATCAAACATAACTACCAGTGTCACACCTCAGTGTCTTCCTGACCACGTGTCAATGTACTGGTGTATGTGTTGGGTACCCTACAGGGTTGCTGTGCTGTGTTTAAATTACTAGGGTTCTGTACTTACCAACAAGTAGGCCATTGCCATAACGTCCATCCTGGAAGTTCTGATTGATGGTGCTGTGGCGGAAGATGAATAATTCATGTACACTCCCAGGATACTTTGCCATGATGTTGGTGAACAATCCACGGTGATCCACAATGGCCTGCACATTGATGGAGTGTGTGTGTTTCCTGTTGCGGTATAGGAGCTCAGTTGCAGCAGGTGGCACAATCCCGACATTTGTGCAGTCAGTGGCACCAAGCACGTGCGGGAAGCCATGAATTTGATAAAACCCCTGTTTGGTCTCCCGCTGCTTCTGCTGTGTTTTGGAGAAGCTGATGTGGTGGGGTGTGAGGGAGATGATGGCATCAAGTATCTTGGGAAGGAAGGCAGAGAATGAGGGTTGTGAGATCTTGGCAACCAGGGCACCAGTGCTTTGAAAAGAGCCACTTTCAAACATGTGCAGGACAGCTAGCAGCTTGGTCTCTGGTGAAATGATGTGGGGTGTCTGCAAGCTGGGTGCCAACTGTGGCTCAATGTGGCACAGCAGCTGCTTTATGGCTTGCCAGTTTAGTCTGTACTGAAGGGTTGTCCTGGTCCTTAATATCCTCTCTTGCCTTCTGCATTGCCTTTGGGGTCCATGTTTGTGTTGTGGTAGCTGTTGCTGTTGTTCCTGTGCTCTGTGTCTTCGTGCATGCTACATGAGTATCATCTCCATGTCTTCCTTTTTGAGCTATGATGTTGCTTGTGTGAGTTTTCCTTACGCAGTGGTGTGTTTGCCCCATTTTAAGGCCTCCCCTGACCCAGGTGTTAAATTTTGGTGCAAATCTGGATTTGCGCCATTGTCCAGCTCTGCCTACCAGAAGTGCGCCATTTTTGCACAGTTGGATAAATATGGTGTTCAAGTCATTTTTTGGATGGGAATGCCTACCTTGCATCTCATTGATGCAAGGCAGTTACACACATTCAGAAAATGGCGCACACTAGGATATTTTGATGTTAGACGGGTCTAGCGTTAATGTATAAATATGATGTAACGTTTGCACCAGATTAGCGTGAAAAAAAGGACGCTAATCCAGCACAAAGGGAGTATAAATATGGGCCTTAGTTTTTCACCTTCTATTGGACATACTTTGTTGGATTTCATTCACAGGAAGCAATGATGCTACTCCAGAAGAACCCAATGTTTGGTCCCATTTAGCCAGCTAATTTCAGAGTGATTTCCTAGGTTCCAGGTGTTGACAAGACCATTGAGCTCTATCTGGTAATGCAGCTCCCACATTATCTGAAGACCGGCAACAAAGTTTATGTTCAACTGGGGTTCCGTTGTAATTGTGGGACAGAAGTATTTTCTTTATGACATCTGAATGGCATCTAATAATCAGGATGGTATTATTTGGTCATGTTGGCTCTTTCATACCAGGTTATATTATTTTCTTAGGGTATGTCTAATTCATCACAATTCATTTAGGGTGGCAGGGGTGGGAGAGCTGGACAGGCTTTGTTTTTATTTGCAACCAATCATTTTTAAGCAACATCTCTCATTTTTACATCTGAAACTCGGTGAGTGCCCAGGTTCAGAACTCCACCAGTGTCTAAACTTTCAATTACTTTTTTTCAATATTCATGGTTAGCTTCTGGCTCACCTTACCAAAACCCAGCACTTCCACTTTTATGCTGAAGCTGATGAAACTCAGATCTTCTTCTATGTGGAAGTGAATCTGTGTGTCACCAATACCAAATTCCAGCAGTGTATCCTGGGAGTCTAGGATTGACTTAACAGCTATAGCCTCAGATTAAATTCAGATAAGCTAGAGGTGATAGCACTTGGTGGAAGCTTTGAGATCTGGAGACCCGCCTTCTCCTCACATCAGATGGGAAACCTGCTGTCCCCTTGATTTTGAGAAGCCTGTTAGAATACCATACATTTCCAAGGGACGGCAGCAAGGGAGGAGGGTGTAAGTGATCGAAGAGAAGGGCATATATTGATAAATAACCAGATGCACAGGCTCCAGAATATTAAAATCCATCACTTTTTAGGTTTTTTTTCTCCAGTTAATGTTGCATTAATAATGCTACATTTAAAAGAGTGTTACTTTAGTTCCGGACAAAAAACAGCAAGAGAAACAGTGCATGTAAAAAGTCACAAATGGCAGGGCATCTGGAAATTCATTTTTACCACTTCAACAATTTAAGCTTGCTTTTTTCAATCTTCAGCAGCAGGGCCTTTGCCTGTCTTGCACTCCAAGTTCCTGGGACCTTCTGAGCTCAGGTGTGGACGAGATAGTTATCTTGATAGGAGAGATCTGGAATATAGGAGACTTGAACATCCATTGCTCTCTTTGAAAGGTGTTCTGGTCTTTGTGACTGTTAGACCTGGCAGCTCTTTGCGTGGTTTCCCCTGTATTTTCACTTCTGAACTCTTGTTTTGATCCTGTGCAGAATTGTTGCTGGTTTTAGTACTCTGGGCACTCTACCACTGCTGGACAGTGCTAGAGTGCAAGTGTTGCATGTCTAAATTGTATTGGTGATTGGTTTATCCTTAACTTGCATATTTAATTTACTAGTACATCCTTAGCATAGTGCATCAGGTGTGCCCAGGGCCTGTAAATCAAATGCTACTGGTGGGCCTGCAGCACTGATTGTGCCACCCACATGAGAAGCTCTGCAAACATGTCGCTGGCCAGCCACTGAAGTGTCTGTGTATGCAGTTTTAAACTGCCTGGTCGACTTGGCAAGTGTACCCACTTGCCAGGACCAAACCTTCCATTTTACTACCTGAAAGTCACCCTTATGGTAGGCCCAAGTCAGCCCCAATGGCAGAGTGCAGTGTGTTTGAAAGATAGGACATGTACTAGTGTGTATTACATGTCCTGATAGTGAAAGACTGCTAATTTAGTTCTAATGGGGATTGCTTCAAAATATCTTTTAGGTGTAATTTCCTATTGGGAGCATATAGAGAAATGGAGTTTGGGGTCTCTGAAACCAAAATTTAAAAATACATTTTTTCATGAAGTTGGTTTTTGAACTGTAAGTTTGAAAATGCCACTTTTATAAAGTGGGGGTTTTCTTGCTTAACCATTCTATGCCTCTGCCTGTCTGCTGAGTACACATCTCGGTCAGGATGACAGTTGGGCTGTTTCTGTATTCACTCTAGACAAGCACACAAAGGGAGCTGAGGTGTGCCCTGCATATCCTTACGATCTATCTCCAGGCTGATGAGTCTTCCTGAGTTAGAGTTGTGGGTGGAGCTGACACTTGCACCTGAGTAGGGTTGTGCCTGTCCTCACACAAAGCAGTCTCCCACTCCCTCAAGTGTGTCTGGGTCCAGGGCAGGGAAAGGCAGGTTCTTGTACACTACAAAGACTTCTCTTGGAAGTTTGCCTACTTCAAAGACAGAAATGGGTATAAATTCTGGACCTCTGACACCACATAGTTAGAACACTTCTAGACTGAGATCATTCTGCCAGGAAGAAGAGCTGGATGCTGTAGTAGGGACTGCCACTCTGTCTGTTGCTTTGTTGTGCTGGCCTCCTGCTTTCTGCTTCTGTCCTGGGAGTGAAAGGACTGGACATTGCTTTCTACATCCTGCTTCCAAGGTTCTCCAAGGGCTTGGGTTAAGCTCACCTTCTGTTAAGAAATCTCAGAGCCATCGAAGACTTCACCTGCCAGCACCTGGGCTCTCTTACTGAGAGTTCTGGCTTTCCAAATGGTACCAAATCCAGTCCCTGGGCCCTTGGAAGTAAGTTCTGGTGATCTTAAGGACAAAATACACGCATCGACCTTCAGCGCTGTTGTAAATCGACACATCACTGGAAGGATCCAACACAGTGCCTGCTTCACTGTTGCAGAATTGACACAGGGCTTGCACTGCCACTGCAGTATTGAGGCAACACCTCCTTCACCTCTGTAAGCCAACACAGTGCGTCTGGATTGTTGCCTCATCGTCCCTGGACACCAATTTCTTCGTCAACACCACACCGCAGTAAGGGACCAAGGCTACATGTCTGGACATCGATGCATCACTTATCCTGACAAAAAAGGGGCAAACTCATTATCTCCTTGTGACAGTAAGGAAATGATGGATCACCTTCCCTAGCAGTAAGGAACCAATGCATTGGTTACTTTCTGGCGCTTCACCTGCCCTGTGCCTGTTCTCGTCTTTGATTTTTGACGCTTCTAAGGTACTTTGCTCTAAAACAAATACATCCATTGATTTTGTGGACTAAATTTGCTTAATCTTTTAAATGTGATATCTTGACTTATATATGTTGTTTTTTTGTAATTTTGGTCTTATTTTATTAAGAGAAAAATTGGTTATTTTTCTAAATGGGGATGAAACCCTTTTGTAGTGTTTGCACTGTGTTACTGTTTGCATGTGTGTGTGTGTGTACAAACACTTTACTCATTGCCTCTGAGATAAGTCGGACTGCTCATGCCAAGCTACTAAAGGGGTGAGCAGGGGTTATCTTATCTGTGTGACTCCCTTACCCTGATTAGAGTGAGGGTCCCTTCTTAGACAGGGTGCAAACTACTACCAACTAGAGACCACACTTCTAACAGTGATTAAAACATCTGGTTTGAGAAATCAGATATGTAAATATTTTGGGATAAATTGGTGCTTGATTTCTCAAAAGACGGGACAATTTTATTTTATTGTGCATAAAAAGTCAACTACTCAAGTAAGTCAATGCCTTTCATTTTTTTAATAATTTGACTTCTATGGCATGATTCATAAAATATTATTGGAACAAATTTGCATAGGCACACTCATAAAAATAAAAACACAAATAAAATCACTTGTCTAAGCTCATATTTATTTGTAATACATGGACGCCTACAATACCTTTATAAAAGTCAGTCTCTAATTTCCTTATTATGGGTCACTTATGACATTACCAGGCACCTGTAAAATAAAAAAGGACATAGCCACTTAACTGTAATATTTTACTACAGTTGAGTTCTGATGTCACAATCTCTGCTACACAATCTGAGCTACAGCTATTTTAAACCTGACTTGTGCACAACTTTTTCTAATACATTTTTGCAACAAATATCTAACTGCTTTTTGGTGTGTTTAAGTTTGCACTAGAGATTCTAATTTTATTCTTCAAATTTACAAAAATCCCATCCCTTTCACATGAAAGAGCAACACACCAAGGAATTGAGCATTGTGCAGGAAGGGTGATGGTATGGCCATATATTGTATGAAATAAGGCACCCCGCCATACATCAAATGGACATTGCATGTCACCTCAGAGTTTCATGACCTTACAAAGGAACTAGGCTTCTACTTAATTTCTCTAAATTATCAAGGAACTGCTTGGTGACTTGCAATAGTCTTATGATGCATGGCAGGGGCGTCTTTATGACATTATGGTATGACACAGAATTGGCAGCTCATGGTAAGGTGCCCCAGAACATGGCATGCACATTAGGACAGGTCGAGGGCAAGCTAGCTGGTGATAGTGGTACATTTACGAGTAACCCACAAACAAATGTCTTAAACCGTCAGCTTCCCTACACTCTCTCCCCATGCCTCATATGAACTGGTGCTCACTAGGTGCAGGCAGAGTCACAGAAGTGATGTTAGACCACCTCCCTGCTCTGCCCAGTTATGTATGACTACACTCGTGCACTGCACTAGCCTAGACGTGCTACTTTCCTTTCAGAGCTGTTATTTAATGGTGAAAAAGAAAACATGCATTTCAGAGGTGAAGGTCCATTACGACATATCAACTTCCATGCATGAGTGGAGAGTAACCTCCCTGCTAATATAAGCAGACGACTATAGCTCCATACACGTGGATGATGGAAACCAATGAATAGCAATTCTTTTCTTCTCAGTGAATGAGGAGAGTGGGTGAGCCTAAACCCTGCTTTCAGAAATTTGAAACTTGTGGAGCCCCAGTCACAAGATGAAGAAATGTCCTGTCATGTGGAAATATATTCCAGTTTACCAATAATAACAATGAGCAAAGGCTGATGTAATAAGCGTTTGCATCTCAGCACTGTGATGGGGGTTTCGACGACTGAGGGCCTGATTACAAGGCTGTTGGTCCAAGGACCACCAGCCTCATGGTGACGGTCAGACCGCCACAACTGGGGTTGTCCAACTGCCATATTAAAACCCTGGTGGGTGGACCCAAGAGGGTACTGCTATTCCAACCAAGAAAATGGTTCCCAATGGGCTGATGGCAGTCTTAGTCGTACTCAGCCAGGGCAGTGCTGATTATAACTCAGCTTTCCACCGGGGGGACCCAGCCATGGAAAGGTTGGCAGAAAGCCAGTGCAGGGGCCATAGTAAAGTTAGACTTTTTGTCTAAGTTTAGACCAAAAGTCTAAACATAGACCAAAGGCCTGATTCACAAAGGTAAACTTAGATGTTTGGTCTTAATTTACGTCTAAGTTTACCTTTGTGAATCGGGCCCCAAAAGTCTAACTTTACTACAAGCAAAGTTCGACTTTAGGTCTAAACTTCGACTTTTGTTCTAAGTTTACCTTTGTGAATCAGGCCCATTGATGGTCAGTTATTTTGCTTACCTCCTCCCCCATCTGGCAACTCTCACCGTCTTTGGGGGAGAGGGCCGGCAGCATAAAGCCAGCGAGCAGGCAAAGTGTGGTCAGCATTGGGGACTGACAGGGTACAGTAGCATGAAAAAAGGGCCCATGGAAGTTAGTGATACCCTTCAATACATTATAACAAGAAAGCGCTGTCCGTTTGTTCCATCCTGCAGCTACACCTGGGTACCACTTCTATAAAGACAAATCTATACACAGAGTTGGGGTGGCCTATCAAGCAATCAGGCAGTGACCAATGGGCTGGTCTGGCAAATCAGTGTGTGTGGACTGTTTTCTCCAAGCAGTTTGCAGTTTTTGTAAGCAGTTTGTAGGCCGGTTTTACGACCAGACCTTGATTACCCTGACATTACTACAGACATAGCCAGCAGCAAACACAAATAGTCTCCCATACCTTGCAAAGTAATTATCTGATTCTCCTGTAGGGAGTTTTATTTTACCCACTTTTATTTTGATGTCTGGGACATGTTTTGTTTTTTCCTAGTCCGACCCTGTCTATTCATCTGCCCCAGAGCATCAACATCATAACTGACAAGATGGACGAGCATCAAGTGCGACTCCTGCTCAAAGTGTCTGACCCTAAACACCAGAAAGTAGAAAGACACGTAGTCCTACATATCTCAGAAACTTGTCCTGCATCCTCCACATGCCGCTCAAGGAGCATTCACGTGCAATGTGGCTTTTGAGTACAACCCTGTATAGCCAAAAGTAGCAAAATCACCATTGCGCAGAAAAAACAACCTTCAATTGTACCCACTAAATTAGCATTCTCTATACTCATGCCTCACACATGAAGAGGCCAAACCGCAAGGAGAGGTTACAGGGCCAGAAGTGTGGGGGCTGGGGTTGTTCGCCTCTACTATTACAAGCCCGTCCAATTACGGCTTTGCAAACTGGCTAAAGTACAACCCTTTCAGGTCCAAGGGAAAATAGGCATTACTAGGTCCAAATGTGGGGGTGGAGGCCTTTTACTGTGATTTCCTGGGACTCGACTTGCTATGGATCTTGAGAAACTTGACCAAGGACACCTTCAGCACTTGACTCTTAGTGGTGGTGCAGGTCAAGCAGTAGAAGACTTCTTGGGGAGAGGAGGAAGACACAGCGGAGTAACCACAGACTCACAACTCAAAAGACATGCAGCAGCAATAGATGATTGTCCAGACAAATGCTTGCTTTTCTAAAAAAGTAATATTTATATATGATCACAAAGTAAAATACAACATTAATAACTAATACACACAGTGCCCTGAGTTCAGGGCTCTAGTGTTTCATAGGTGGGTACCTGAGCCCCACTCCTGTCAAGCTAATTGTAGTGGCTATTTCCCATTCATAATAGGAGACATTCAGGCTAAGCACCACTAGTAGTCATGGCTTACTTCATGGTGGCCCTCCTCTGGCATGGGTCACAGACTTTTCCCTGCACAGGGGCAACAACCCGACTGGTGCATCAGATGCCTCCACACACCTTGCTACGGGGATCCACCTGCCAGGATCAGTTAACTGGACCTCACTTCCTCCCACAGTCTCCTCCTCTAGACAGGGCACACTGGTCTTGGCAAGAAGGCAGCTGTTCATGCTCTAGGCTCCAGAGCAGGGGGTTTGCAGCCACATATCTTTCCTGAGATGTGCTCAGGCTCCTTCCTTGTGACCTCTCTTTGAATCAAAGATCACCTTTTGAGGTATATTGGAGAACCTGGGTCTACCTTTCTGCAGTGTGGCCCACCCAGCTTACAGGAATGCAGCAATACATATATCTGTCTGGGGGAATCCTCTACCTTCTCTTCACATGTTTCTCCCTTCAGGCCTGGCCCTCCCAAAATGCAACCCAGATGCTTCCATGTATTGTACCATTCACAGACACACATACACCCAGGACATGCATATTGCATAACGTCCTGCACACTACTGCATCCCTCATGTGTTGCACCACTCACATGCACACATACACCCAGTACATACATATAGCACACAACACATTGCAAAGCACTACATCCTTTATGTATTGTATCAGTCACAGGCACATATACACCCAGTACATACATATAAGAAACATACACTGTATAGCACCAAAATATCTCTTTATTGTACCATTCACAGGCACATGGATACCACACATGCACTGCGCAGCACCACACACCAAAATGATATAGGCCAAGAGTGAGTTAAGCACACAGCAGCGGAATTGTAAATGAGGAAACATATAGGCCTCACTCCAATGACATAGCTAGAAAGGCCCTGTTCACTCCTCCTGATCACTGCACGGTATGCTGCCACCACTGCGCATGTGCTGGTTAATTCCTGGCAAAGGCAGTAGCCATTCACTACAATGAGAATAAGTCTTTGGGTACTCTTCCTGGTCTGAAAAAACAGCAGTTCATGAGACATGCCTATGTTGTGGCACACATACATGAACTGTGTTCGCCTACAACAAAAAAATTAGAATTAAAGATCCAAATACCAGCCCAGTTGGGGAACTGAGGCTAGGGGTGCATGTCCATCTCCATGTGAAGGATTCTCCCGTCCCAAAAAAACAAACCCCTTCAGCACATAACTCAGTGGTAGCAAGGGCAAGCAGTCTCATGATTCTCAGGGAGGTTAGTGTGGGTGTAGACGGACTCAGCACTCAGCAACAAGCCCAGTGGCACAATGACATGATTGTCCAGTCCAGTACTTCACTGTTGTAAAAAGAGAAAAACTTTATCGTACAGTGAGGCACAATACTACACACTACACAATGATGTATTAGGTACCTGAGTTACGCGTGTGAGCCAAAGATGCCCTTCTACTCTAAAGGTCTGGGGCTTAGTGGTATAGTCCCTAGGACAAGAGAAATGCCCACCCCCACTTAGTGCACAGCCTCACACCTGCCAACTTACACAAAACAAAGCTTGTGAAGCTGTCGCTGATATCATGGGGTGGTTTCACACCACATAATGGATATTGGCTGTACAGAGCCTTCTAATAATTAGCTGGAAACTGCATGGGCACAGGGTCAGAAGTGCAATGTTCATGTTGACCTCCATCACGGGCACACAGCAGGTGCCACAGAGCAATGTAAATCCTGGGAGAATTTGGGTAACCCAACAAGGTATACTTTGGCAATTGTCACAGTTGCAATATGGTACACCAATTGAGACTGCTTGGGGTCCCTTATGGACTGCTGCTTTTTTTTAGGCATTTGTAAACTGCCTTCCAGGATAGCATCCTGGATTCAAGATGCAGGTCCAGTCCTTTTCACTCATGCAGCAGGGCAGCAGGCAGCTGGGCAGCAGAGTATCAGTCTTTCTTGCAGCAGAACACCAGAGCAGTCCTTCTGAGTCATCCACAGGTCTAGAGGTGCCTGAAGAGTGGGCCTGACAGTCCATTATAAATACTGGCGACAGCTTTGAAGCAGGAGGAGGTTCTGGGCATTTCCACAACTAAAGGTATTTGGAATTTTCTGCCTCCCTTTTCCGACCCGAACTTGTTCTGGAGGTACACACGTTTAGTGTGAAACCCTTTGTGAATGTGCTGAGGCAGAGCCTTTGTGATGTACAAGAATGTGGTAGGTGTCAGCTCCTCCCCCCATCAAGTCAGAGATAGCCCATACGAACAACAACTATTCCCTCTTTGTCTCACTGTCTGGAAGCAATACACTAAGATCAACTGTCAGATACACCTAGTCATGTGACCCAGGATTCACGCTGTAGGCACCAATTGGTTTGGACAAGCAAGAAACGGCTAACTTTCTAAAAGTAGAATTTTAGGAATTCTGACTTAAAGTCTGACTTTACGTTTAGAGAGGGTTTTAAATTGCAATTCTTTAGACAGTAAACTGGGCATTCCTACCTACTCCCAATTGAAAGTAGTCACTTATTAAATGTAATAAGGTAACCTAATGTTATTAAAAAAATAATGAAAGAGTTTTTCACTGCCAGGATATGTAAAAGTTAAAAGTACATGTCCACCTTTTTTAATACACTGCATTCTGCCCTATGGGCTGTTTAGGGCCTTGCTCATAGATGATTATGGTGACGTAACTGTACTAAAAAGGAAGGTCTAGGCCTGGCAAAAGGTTTACTTTGCCAGGCTGAAATGGTAATTTAAAACTGCACGCTGAGGCTGCAATGATAGGCCTTAGACATGCTTAAACACCTTAGGCACATATCGTGTCTCTTTACTAGGGATATCTGGTCATGTGAAACCAGATGGAAGTTCATGCCAACCACGATGGAGCATGGGCCGGATACATGGACAAGCTTAACCCCTCTAAAAAGTCCAGCATGAAGAGTTCTGTTTATGACTGCCAGGATATGTAAAAGTTAAAAGTACATGTCCACCTTTTTTAATACACTGCATTCTGCCCTATGGGCTGTTTAGGGCCTTGCTCATAGATGATTATGGTGACGTAACTGTACTAAAAAGGAAGGTCTAGGCCTGGCAAAAGGTTTACTTTGCCAGGCTGAAATGGTAATTTAAAACTGCACGCTGAGGCTGCAATGATAGGCCTTAGACATGCTTAAACACCTTAGGCACATATCGTGTCTCTTTACTAGGGATATCTGGTCATGTGAAACCAGATGGAAGTTCATGCCAACCACGATGGAGCATGGGCCGGATACATGGACAAGCTTAACCCCTCTAAAAAGTCCAGCATGAAGAGTTCTGTTTATGATGGAGGGGACTGGGAGGAGCAGGAAGAGTGTCATGGTTGGTCGTCATTGAAGCGCAAAGTGCAGATCTCACAATGCCAAGTGTTGTTGGTGATTGCTGTGGCGTGAAGAGTCAGTTCACTGGAGCTTCACGTTGGAGATCTTGGCACAAAGAGACCTGTTCACAAAAAATCCTAAACTTCAGGATTTCGCCTTTTCTTTCATGAGGAACAACAAACACCAAGAGTCCAGGATCTGAGAGTAATAAAATGGTACTGAGGTATAGCGTGATTGATTGTGTACCCAAAACAATGGGGAGGGGAAAGAGAAAGAGATTTTCACAAGCTGGAATTATGCTATATTTTACAAATGGATTCAAGGAACTGCAGGGATTGAATGTGGATGAAGACATGTATGTGCATCTATAGGTGTTAGATCTGACATCCTTAGTGTGGCCTTCCCCCAAACTTTTTCCCTCCCTCTTCCATTTTTTGCTGAATTCATTTTTCTTGGCATTAGAACTCTGTGCACTTTACCACTGCTAACCAGTGCTCTCTCCCTAAAACATGGTCACATTTGTTTATATCCAATGCCATATTTTATTTACTTGTATGTCCTTTGCTGACTGGTATACCATATACCTAGAGCCTGTAAATTAAATGCTACCAGTGTGCCTACAGCACTCATTATGCCACCCACCTAAGTCACCCTCTAAAACTGTCCCCTGACTTGTCACCCTGCCATGTCAACTTGGCATTTGAACCCCCATACCAGCCTTAATATCCCCATTTATCACACATGTGTCATCCTTAAGGTAGGCCCTAGGTTGCCCAGAGGGCAGGGCGATGTGTAATTAAAAGGTTAAACATGTATGTTTATATTTTACATGCCCTGGTAGTGAAAAACTCCTAAATTCAATTTTCACTACACTAAGGCCTACCACTCCCATAGAATAACTTTGGGGATTCCTTATTTAATTTAATAAGCAGTACTTCCTAAATGAAAGGAGGTTAATATATTGTGTTTGGTACCTATGGAATTGTAATGATACAATTCCCTCTTTAATGGTAAAGTCAGATTTACCATTACAATTTAGCAAATGCCACTTTTAGAAGTTTGGCATTTTCCTGCCCTTAGCCCCTCGTGCCTGCAGCCTGTCTTGGGTCAAGTGACTAGGTGAAGCTCACAGTTAGACTTTGTGAATTCCTCTCAGACAGGCAACAGTAGTGTGATCAATGGGCCATTAACTGCCTTGATGGAGAAGCAGAGTTCATCACATCCCCTTTGCACCTGAATAGGCTATGCCCTGTCCCTCAGCAATAGGCCTAACAACCCTGTATTGTCACTGCAGCCAGCTTGGAGCCAGATCAGGGGAGTCTGGAAATTCTAAGAACTTCAAACAACCTTTCCAGAACCTTTACCTACCTTTTAGGAGCAGGTCACCTGGGAACAAGCATAGGGCTCTCAGACCCACTTTTCAGTGCATTTCTGAACTTGTGGATACCCTATCAGGAAGAAGGAGTGCTATCCTGCTACAAAGACAACCACTCTGCTTGGCTGCTGCTGTGGAAGAACTGCTGCCAGGCTGTGCTTGCCTGCTGCCTGCGATCCTCCTTACTAGGGTAAGAAGGACTGAACCTGCATTTTTTCCAACCCAGATTGACTCCAAGGGTCAGCTGACTGATCCCCTGGTCAGAAGTCTCAAGGACATAAAAGACTTCCAACCAACCCAGCAGTAAAACTGAACTCTGGCAGCTGTGTGCCTATGCTGCCAAGTGGTGCCATCCCAGTCCTGGCCCTTTGAAGTAGATCTTAATGTGCTGCCACAAAAACCTGCACTGCAGCACTTTCTTCAGTGCAAGGCACTACTCTCATCAAAATCATTGCATCTCCTCAACATCAACGCAGCCTACACCTGCACCCGAATTCCATTGTATCTCAGCTCCGACGCATCACCATCACTGCATTGGAAACTTCAACACATCTCCTTGACTGCATGGGGAAAATCAATTTATCTTCTTGATGATGTGGTTCAGAACCAATGTAAATGCTCCCACACTTAGATTTTAAGGGACTTCAGTTCAGTGGGCCCAGTGAGGTCCCAGTAGCTGGCCCGTGCTCCATCGCTGTTTGCCTGAACTTTTGACCTTGTCCCTGTCCAGTGCGTCCAGATATCCCCAGTTGGTGTTTTTTGCTTCTAAGCAGTATCTTACAGTCTATTTCTGAAAGTTCATAACTCAAGCTCTACTCATTAGATTTTTGTTATTTTGGTCTTGTTTTATTTATTGGATTAAGATCAATTTTTCTAACCAGGTGTGGTATATTTGTGTGTGGTGTTTTCATTGTTTTACTGTTGAAATATTGCACAAATACTTTACACATTGCCTCTTAAATAAAGCCTGACTGCTCTGTGCCAAGCTACCAGAGGCTGAGCACAGGTTAATTTAGGGTGTGTTTGTGACTTATCCTTATCCTATGATTGTGTTTCCCGCTTGATAAGGGTCTATACCTCTGCCAACCAGAAACACAATTTCTAACACCTTCCTTAACAAACAACGTGATGCAGGACAAAATCACCTCAACACCCCACCTAGGCTAAATTTTCTGTCAAAGTTGAGAGTGCCCAGAAGTGCATTAGTCATCGAAATCCGGTTGCATACACAATCACAAAACACCTTTAAGCAAACAAGTAATTCAGCTTGAGAAATGAAAAAAAAAGTAAACAGAGGTATACACTTAAATTAATGTAACCAGCTTGGTATAGAATGGGAAAAGGAGCATTAGGCAAAGGAAGAGTTATTGGTACTGGAGGAGCAAATAAAGTTTGTGCTCTAGGTCAAGAAGGTTAATTCGGCTATTACTGATGCTAGCGCACCTTGTCCTTGGTAAGTAAACTTACAAGGGGACGCGTAAAGGGCGATTAATCTTTTGGATCGCATAGGGTATCCTAGTCAAGTATAGCGAGTAAAAGAAAACTTCAACAAATCAATCCAATCAGCTTAAAATACCATGAATTAAGCTAATCAGAAAAACCACCATCACTCATATGAAAGTTAGTTCTGTTTATTCCCTATTAGTTACAATTCTAATCATAAACCTTTATTCAACAATATCATGATTTCCAAATTTTATTAGCAACATAAGCAATGAATTCTCAGCATTTTATTAATATGCAACCAACGTTAAACAAAGCATAGCAATTCATGAGCAATCGAATAATTCAGCAATATACGTCAGTCAGTCTAAGTTGCCCTAAGTCACCCTTGTCAGCCTACCTATCTCCAAATTAGCATCAGCATGTGGGTCTTCATGCGAAAACAATTTAGTCAAAATCATTAATTTGGAAAAATCTATCTAGAAGAGAAAAACATTTTAAAACAGCGCAGTTGGTACCTAGAAAGAAAAAGCATTAATTAGTCAGTCAGGTTATAGCTACCTATCCAAGATAGATCCTCAATGAGTCAGTCTTCATCTCCAGGTCATCAGTCATCAATAAGGCTCACAGGAAGCAAGCCAAAATTTCAGCACTTCGGACAGCGTCTCCTGACGTCATCAACTTTCACCTCTCCGTTCTGATTTTCCCCCTCATGTCATGATTTTTTATTAGGATCTCTCAGTCCGTCCCACAATTTGCCCATTGGTCAATCTTTTCAGGGGTTATGGCTCTAACCTATAATTTTTGTTTACCATTTTTCTACATTATTTTGACAGTCAAGTTCCATTAACATGATTGGTCCTCTTGTCGATGAGTACATCATCCGGTTCTTTGGTTAACAAAATTGTTTCTCCCAACTCTTAGTCTGTAGCTCTATTGTTCGAGTCCTGGGAAAGTACATTTAGCCTACTCTACACACAATTGTATCAATTTGTTCTGATCGTCTCCTGTCCGCTGGTGAGTTTGCAAAAATTTCTAGCAGTGTTTCATGGTGAACTCTGTACAGTTCAAGGTCTCTTTTCTCAAGTTCCAGTCTGCGGCAGCTCATCGCGTCTCCACGTTTCTTCAAGCAACGCCCAGTGCTGACTAGGCCTCTGGTATAGCTAATTTAAGGATATGAAGCATCATAACATACATTTATATCTCTCAATATAACACATTAGTACGATTAATAAACATTCACATTATTTAGTACTGTTATCACAGATGGTGACCACACCCCGTGGGCACATTTTGCACATTACACGTTATTTTCAATTACTATTAATCAAATATCTAATTTTCTCATTAGTTATTATACGCAACTCATTAGCATATTCTCATATTAGCATATCTGCTGCAACAGTCCCTTCTCTGATGACTAAATATGTCATCACACCTTTCCTTGTCAAATATTACAAATTACTTTCAGTTACATTCTGATTTCTTCTGTTTCCATTTTCCCTATAGTTTCTTCTTCTAGGTGATTCTTCCCTTCTCTGATTGTTCTTAGCTCTTTTTAATTGAATTTTGTGCCATAATGTGTATGCCCCCCATAATCCTAATATAATAGAGATCACAATTAATATTCCTTGAATGATTTTCCACAATATTCCAACCCAAATTTGACTAAACCAATTTCCTAGCGTCGCAAATCCCTTTCCCACTTTTTCCCAAACTCCTGGTTCTTTCAACTCTTTTAAATCCTTACTTGCATTAGTTAAATTAGTAAGCAATTATTTTACTTCTTTCTCATTTGCAGGGATATAAGAATAGCAGTGCTTTTCATTAATCATTTTGCAGACTCCTCCATCTTTTGCTAAAGGTATGTCTAAAGCAAGCCTGTTTTGGAGCATCATAGCTCTATCTGCAGCTAACTCAGTATTTAGTAGCAATATAGCTCCTGAAAAATTAGTTAACATATTATCTACTATAGTTGACAACTTTCGTATCTTGTTTCCGTTCAATATAACTCCTACTGAAGGAATTACTGCTCCAAAAATATCCCCTACTATTGCAGAGGCTGTTTCTCTTCTCCGTCTCCTTCGGTGTAACTCAGTCATTTTCGGTATCTTTTTCAAATCATCTATTTGATAGATTTTAGGGAATACTATTCCCAAATAACATGTCCCATACCATCCCTTTGGGAGTCGGTAATAAGCATTAAGTCCACAAATGTGATGGAGCCCAGGAATCACAGGGTCAGCACCATTTAGCATGAACGTCCATTTACTCTGAAACAAAAACACATGCCTACATTCACTTGTTCCCACAAATAAAGTGTCAGTGCGTGATTTTGGCCTGTATATACAAAGCTTCCCTATGTGTAATGCATCTAAAGCTAGCTTCCCTTGTGTTTTAATAGCAGTGTAAGCATAATCATTTTTGTAAGTCCTTTTCTCTAACCCTTTTTCTAACTTTTCTTTTAATGCTTTTCTCCTATCGTCAGTATGCTCAATAAAGCTCTTTTCCATGGGAGTTAATAAGCAAGTCAAATTGTTGCGATGCGCATAAGCCGTGCCAAATGTTTGTGTAGGCTCAAAGAATCCTCTAACTAATACTATATCATGCTCTTTAGCTATCTTACTTAACTATCTAATTATAGGAACAAAAGAAAATACTAAATTGTAGTTGGAATAAAAGTACTGTATATACCCTTGATTTTAAAAGTGTGTTAGTAACAGACTGTAAGTTATACCGTATGTCAGTGGTAAACTATGATAAGTAACCCCTTCTTCCACAGAGGAAGGTATTTGTGTACACACAAGACAATCCTTTGCATCCATCGTTTCCACATACTCACTCAATAAACGATAAAAGTCTTTAGAAGACAACTCTCATTTTGCGTTAGTATAATCATGCAAATATTGCTCATCTAATTTAAACCTCTCTATAGCTGTTAGTGTATTAGTTTCATGCACAGATGTATCTCTCATTTCTATCATCTCATGAATTGACATACCCACAATCATTATCACAAACAATATTCCACACAGAATCGCCATTCCTACACTCAAATATCTACAATATCTAATATGCTTCATGTTATCATCTAAATTAGCCAAGATCTGCAAAGAATCAGAAAGCAGAATTTTCAACTCCTAATTAATATGCAACACAAAAATCTAAAATATACTTCTTTCTTCACACTTTCAATTTCGCACAACAAGACTCCTTCTTCCCTTGTCAAAATCGGTTAGCAGCTGGTTATCTCCAGGTTTTAAGTGTCATATCAGGTTATCAATGTCTTTTCCAGTAAGTCATTTCAAACTTTTTCTTTATCCAACAATACAGTTTATCTTTTCTTTTTCTTCAGGTTGCGTCAAAATACTGATTCAAAACTTCTCTGTCAAAACAAAAGGACATAAACTTGTTCTGCCAGTCACTTGTTGTGGCGTATGCCCTCTCTGGTCCTGCGTATTTTCGACTTGACACTGTCTTTCTTTTGAATTTCCTTTCCCCTGTCAGTTCTCAATTCATCTTTCCTTGTGGTATCTTGTTCTTCCTCTATTGTTTCATTTATTACCAAGTCCTTTTTCTTGCCGATTTGAGATTCAGGCCAATTATCCCCTTTTCTTACACCTTATGTCAGCAATCTCTTTAAGATAGGACTTTTTTCCTTGACCTTGTCTGAAGTGCCCTCGTTTGATGGGCCTGCAATGGGTTCAGGAGGAGTCAGATCACTTTTGCTTTGACCTGGCTCAACTCTTTCCCCCTCAGGATCTGGCACTGAGTCTCCTTGTTTTTCAGTCCCTTTTGTTTGCATTAGCACTTCTCCTGTGCATGGATCTTGTAACGTCTTTTCTGCACTGTCTGCATGTTCTGCCTCTTGATTTTCCACACCCTCGTCTCTTACTGAGGTGATCAATCCTTCTTCTGCCAGTTCTGGGTCCACTTCCGGCTCAACTTGCTCTGGCCTGGTTCAGGCAGAATTATTCGCTTAGCTGCTGCTGGTGTTCTCAGCAACACTTCTTCATTATCCTGAGGACTCACCGCCTTTTTCGCATGGCTTGCATGTATCCAATTGGGCAATCCTGCATACTTTACAGCTGTGGTTGTCATCAACACCACTTGGTATGGACCCCTCCAATGCGGTTCTAGGCACGTTTTTCGTACATGCTTTTTGATCACGACCCAGTCTCCGGCTCTCAAGTTGTGACCTGGCTCATGGATAGGTGGCAGAGTAACAGCTTGTACCTGCTGAGAAAAAGATCGAACCACATCAGGTAGACCTTTGCAGTAGTCTAACACCATATCATCTGTGATATTGACAAGAGCATTGGCTGGTATTGCTGGTAGTCTCATTGCTCTTCCCATGAGACTCTCGTGAGGGGACAAACCTGTCTTCCTGTCAGGTACATTTCTCATTGACATCAACACTAAAGGCAATGCATCTGGCCATTTCAAGTTTGTGGCTGTGCACATTTTGACAATTGATTTCAGGGTACCATTCATTTGTTCTACCAATCCTGATGCTTCTGGACAATAGCTTCAATGTAGCTTCTGTTCAATATTCAGTGCTGCATATAAGAGTTTGATCACTTCGTTATTGAAGTGCGTTCCCCTATCTGATTCTAAAGAGATCGGAAATCCAAACCTTGGTATCAGCTCTCTAAGCAATAACTTTGCAACTGTGAGACTGTCATTTCTGCATGTGGGGTATGCTTCAATCCAATGACTAAACACACACACAATCACCAACACGTACTTCAGTCCACCACATGCAGGCATCTCAATGAAATCCAATGGCATTCTGCTGAATGGTCCTCCTGCTCTTCCAATGTGGCTCTAATTTACCACTGTCCCTTTTCCCACATTTAACTGCAGGCAAATCACACATCTATGGCACACTGCCTCAGCTGCTTGTCTAACTTTCGGATTAAACCAATCAACCTTGAATAACCTAATCATGGCACCCCTCCCAATGTGTGCCTGACCATGGTAATACCGAGCCATCTGAGACAACAGACAATTCGGTAGCACCATCTGGCCCTCCTCAGATACCCAGCTTTCATCTGGCCTCTGCATACACTTCAACTTTATCCACAGCTTTTTCTCTTCCTTGTCCGCATTTTCTTGCAAAGTTTTCAATTCCTCTAAGGTGTCAATTACCTTTAGAGCGGAATTTGCACAACTGGTCTCTTCTTCTTGCATTAGTTCCCACTTATCCTTGTATGATATAAAGTTTAGGGCACACAACCTTGCTACCGGATCCACATATCCATTTCCTAAGGAAATGTAGTTTGGTGTTTTCTGATGTGCACTGCATTTTACTACAGCAATTTCCTCAGGTAACTGTATTTCGCACAACAACTCTTTTATTCTGTCACCATTTCATTCTGGGGTTCCACTGGAGGTCATGAACCCTTCTTGTGACCACAATTAACCAAAATCATGAACAATCCCAAATCTGTGTTGGCTATCTGTGTATGTTGTCACTCTCAGCCTGGTAGAGACGTAACATGCCCTAGTGAGAGCCACCAACTCTGCCACTTGTGCTGAATATACACCAGGGAGCCAGGATGCTTCTAGGGTCCCCGTAATTGTACACACAGCCTACCCTGCTCTCAATGTACCTGTCCCATCTCTAAGGCATGAACCATCAACAAAAACAATTTGATCATTTTCTTCCAGTCGAGTGTCTCTAATATCAGGTCTAGGCTTTGTACAGAGATCTGTAACTTCAAGACAATCATGCTCTATGTCTTACTCTTTTTCAACTTCAACAGTATCACTTGGCAGTAATGTTGCTGGATTCAATACTGTACATCTTTTCAAAGTAACATTTGGAGCTCCCAATATACTCGTCTCATACCTTGTTACTCGAGCCCCCGTCAAATGTTGTGTTTTTGTTCTTGTCAGCAAAATTTCAACTGAATATGGCACCATTACAGTCACTGGGTATCCCATGTCTAACCATTCACATTGGGAAAGACTTTGACCAACTGCGGCTACTGCTCACAGACAACCTGGTAAAGCTGCTGCAACTGGGTCCAAGGTAGCTGAAAAAGAGTCTACTGGGCGATAAGCACCTCCATGGACCTGTGTCAAGACAGACAAAGAACATGCATCAAGTTTATGACAAAACAGTGTGAAAGGCTTTGTGTAATCAGGCATTCTCAACGCTGGAGCTCTGCACAAACTCTCTCTTAATTCAGTGAAGGCCCTCATTTGATCTTCTTCGAGAGTGATTGGGTCTGTAACTCCTTTGTGTGTCAATTGTTGTAAAGGTTTGGCAATCTCAGCAAAATTCAGGATCCATTGTCTACAGTATCCTACCATTCCCAAAAACATGTGTACATCCTTCTGGGAAGTCGGCGGATTTCTCTGCAAAATCATTGTAATTCTCTCTCGGGAGATTCTTCTCAACCCTTTCACAATCTTATGACCCAAGTATTTGACAGACTTCTGACAGTACTGCAGTTTTGCAGGTGAGACCTTGTGTCAAAAGTCTCCCAGATGATTAAGTAAGACAAATGAATCATGTTTTCACTCGTCCCTTGTCCTGGACGCAATCAATAAGTCATCAATGTACTGTACAAGAGTCGACTTGCAAGGTAATTCCAATGACTCCAAATTCTTTTTCAAAATCTGGTTAAACAAGGACGGTGACTCTGTGTACCCTTGTGGAAGCCTACACCAGCTGTAGACTTTATCTAGGAATTTGAAACTGAAAAGAAACTGACTATCCTCGTGAAGTGGTACTGAAAAGAAAGCTTGTGACAGATCGACTACTGTAAACCACTCTGCCTCGCATGGAATCTGAAACAGTATCACTGCTGGATTGGGCACAATCGGGCAACAATTAACCACCATGTCATTCACCTTTCGCAAATCCTGCACAATTTGCACTTTCCCACAGGGCTTTTTCAGTCCCATTATCGGTGAATTACATGGACTGCTCAACACTTCCTTCAAAACACCTTGCTTCAAGAAATCTCCAATTATTTGTGCCACCTTCACCAACACATCCTGTGGCATATTGTACTGTGGAAGTTTTGGAAACTCAACATTCGGCTTCAAAGTGATTTTAATTGGCTCCACATCTTTGATCCAACCCACTTCTTTTCCTGTCAAATCCCAAACCTTCTCCTTCACTGTTCCCTGTAAATCCCCATGCAATTCCCTCAAAGAGAACATTGGGAAAACCTCAGTCAAGGGATATTCTTCAAATGCTTCATTAAGAACCATGGCTGATGCTTGCTCTTCCTCATCATCACTGTTTGTCTGGACTTCTATTCCTGCGTCTGTACAATTTATGGAACATTTGGTCTTGCATAATAAATCTCTGCCTAACAAAGATACTGGACTTGAGTCGTACACTACAAATCTATGCAGTCCTGTATAGTTCCCAATTTCAATCTGTACTGGTTCTGTGATAGGATTAGTTAATTGTCTATTCTCCACTCCCACAACCTGCACTGTTTTCCTGGAAAGGGGCAAGTCTGGTACTTCGATACTCCTTACTGTGGAGTGCGTGGCTCCAGTGTCGACCAGGAATGACACTTTATGTCCCATTACCTTTCCCTTCACAAAAGGCCCTCTCTGATCTACCTCTAGGGATGCGGCAAGGATACAGGCTCCTTCATCCGAACTGTCACTCATCGATTCATCGTTTATTTCATCCTCACTGTGAAATGGGAATTGGTGTACTGTATTGTTACTGTTTTCTGATCTCCGACCATTGACCTGCTGAGTAAGCATAACTTGTTGCTGCTCCATCGGGGCTTGAGGTATGTGCATTTGCTGTCTAGGCACCATAGAAATCTGCTGCTGTACCGGTGCTAAAGGAGTAAATTGTGCTTGTGGCACCTGCATCTGTTGAACTGATAAAAAGTTTTGACCTCGAGTTTGAACATTCGGGAATTGGCCCCTCACTCTGGGGACTCTCACTGTTTGTACTGTACTGACATCACCTTGCTGAATCATTCCTTCCTGCACCCTTAACGGACACTCCCGCTTCCAGTGTCCCACGTTTCCGCACAGGTGACATGGCAAAATTCTTTTCATCCCCTGCATGTCATTCTGAACAACCACTGTATTCAGATCAGGACCACGCATCACATCCATACCACATCCTCTGCCCCCCACTTGAGGCTGAAACACAATAGCTCTCTGTTGTGGCGGCATCGGTGGCACTAAAGCTCCTTGCACTCCTGATTATGCTGCCTTAATCTGCATCACCACCGCCTTTTCCTTCAACTGCTTTTGCTTTAGTTCAATCTCATCACTACAATGTTTTGCATACTGCAACACCTCATCAATTGGCTTTGCCTGCCAACAAATCAAATGATTCTTAATCATCTGCCCTACTTCAGATCTCAACCCTTCAATGAATCTAAACACGAAATGCAACATGTCCTTTGGTTTGACTGCTTCCTTACCACTGTACTCCTTGAAAGCCTTTAGCAATCTTTCATAATAGGTATGTATTGACTCTTAGGTTTCCTGAACCATCCTGTCACTTCTCTGCCAATCAATGTTTTTCGGAGAAATCCTAGTTTTCAAAAACTCAGTCACCTTGTAATAATTTTTCATTACCTCAGGTGACGGTGCGCCTGTAATTTTGTGCCTCTCAGGTTCACTCGTTGGCCAATCTACTGCTCTTTTGCACTCAACCCATAAGTCAGCTGGCACAACTATCTCAAACAAAGTGTTCAAATCTTCCCACAAACATTTAGAGAGTTTCACAAAACTCTCAGTCTGTTGGTACCATTCAACTGGCTTTTCTCTCAATTTAGGATAATCATTGGTAAAAGACAGTTTGGGGGTCATTCTGACCCTGGCGGTCCTTGACCGCCGGGGCCAGGGTCAGCGGGAGCACCGCCAACAGGCTGGCGGTGCCCCGCAGGGCATTCTGACCGCGGCGGTTTGGCCGTGGTCAGAACAGGAAAACCGGCGGTCTCCCGCCGGTTTTCCGCCGGTTTTCCGCTGCCCTGCTGAATCCTCCATGGCGGCGCAGCTTGCTGCGCCGCCATGGGGATTCAGACACCCCATACCGCCATCCTGTTCCTGGCGGTTCGCCCGCCAGGAACAGGATGGCGGTATGGGGTGTCGTGGGGCCCCTGGGGGCCCCTGCAGTGCCCATGCCAATGGCATGGGCACTGCAGGGGCCCCCGTAAGAGGGCCCCACAAAGAATTTCAGTGTCTGCTCAGCAGACACTGAAATTTGCGATGGGTGCAACTGCACCCGTCGCACCTTCCCACTCCGCCGGCTCCATTCGGAGCCGGCTTCCTCGTGGGAAGGGGGTTTCCCGCTGGGTTGGCGGGTGGCCTTCTGGCGGTCGCCCGCCAGCCCAGCGGGAAACACAGAATAACCGCAGCGGTCTTCTGACCGCGGTGCGGTATTCTGGAGGGGGGAACTCTGGCGGGCGGCCTCCGCCGCCCGCCAGAGTTAGAATGACCCCCTATGTGACTTCGATGCCAAGGAACATGAACAAACTGTCCTCCTGGAATTTCTCTCATCTGTAACATCTTGACTGCTTCTCCCTTTTTACTCCCTCTGTTTCCCCTTCTGAATCTCGTTTTCGTTTATCCTTTCTTTTCGCCCATCTGCCTTCCCACTTCTCTAATGCTCCCCAAATCTGCTCACTCTGCAGCAAATCTCTCAAATGTGCCTTCATTTCGGCTGCCCTCATGTGTTCAAAATCCTTTGCTTCAAAATCTAATCTGTAGCTTTGTCTCAAATGTTTTGTTGCCTTAAGATCGATGTCATGTTTTTCTGCTACTTCTGCTAATTTCTGGTGTATTTTTCCCACTTCCTTTGTAATCCTCGGACACAAATACCTTAGCTCTTCTTCAGTAGAGGATTCTAACCTGTTCAATCCCATTGTTCACTCAACCAATTAATTTGCCTTGATATTTAGTCCTAATCGAGTCAGTTGCTCTTCCCCCTTTGAGACACCTTGCGAAGAACTTAAACTGCCTAGCCAACTATTTAACTGCTGTGCTGTCAACCCTTGTAATTAAATCTTACTCGCACTAACCACTGGCAACTGTTGTACCCCTGTCCCCACTGCTTGTGGTGTCAAAAGTTTCATACTCTGATTTGCATCTGGTAATGTCACTAGAGGACTAAATCCCACAGGAGATTTAAGCTCACTCGGACAAATACTTGAAGATTATGTCATCGGTGCTGAGTCTCCCGCTCCCCTTCTCCCTAAGTTCTGTGTTATCTCAATTTGTCCCCCTGCTTCTGATTTCTTCTGAGCATATAAGGGTACCCCTGGACCAGCAGTAATCGGTAGCGATATTGCACCGGGAGCTATACTAGAGCCTGCGCTTCCTGTAAGTGGTACTCCCATTGCCTGATTCATAACTGGTGCGAGATCCACTGATGTCCCAGTTAACTGATTAGGCCTTGGCATATTCTGTATCTGTGCTGGTGGCAGTAACATTGGTGTTGGGTCTGTCTGAACTAGTATTGGCTGCGGATGCGCCTGCTCCCTCGGCACCACAACATTTGAAACAGTCTCAAGAGTTGGTACATTCAGGTAAATCGCTGGTGCTGAAGATGTAGGTACCTGCACTTGAGCTTCCGCTCTCGTTCCTGCAACTGGCGTACTCTGCACTACCCCTGGTATCTGTCCTCCTTCTGTTTGTACAGCACCCATGGCTCCCTGGGATGCTCCAGGAGTAGCAGGAGGAGCTGTAGCAATATTCCCTGGACCCCCTGCATAAGTTGTCACAGGTGGAGGTCTGTCCCTCAGCAACTGCGTAATGTAATACTCTACATCAGAATCGTCATCATCTACATAAGACTTTTTCCCTTTTCTTTTATCCCCATTCTCCCTTTCCTTGTTATTGTCTCCCTTATCTGAATCATCACCTTTCGTGATAGCAGGAAACATCTTAATCTCCTTCATGGTTGCCATTCTCCATCTTTTTTGTTCCCAATCCCACCTAGCTTCGACTAGTGATTTCTCTATCTTCTTTATCCTTTTATTGGTCTTTAGCTCATGCTGCTGTCTGGCCACTAGCTCCCAAACTGCTAAAGCCTCGAATTGTGCTGGTCTTGGTAATGGTCTCATGTCATACAATGATAATCGCAACTGGTCTAGAACCCTTAGATTAAACGTTCCATGCTCTGGAAATGCTAAGGTTCCTTGATTCTTAGTCAATGTGCTACATTGCTTTAACCAAAGACAAGAAGCTATGCCCTTTTCTGTAATTACGAGATGTGCTGGACTATCCTCCGGGGGGGTTGGTTCCCCCACTGAAGCCTTAATGTAAGATTCACCCTTCATCGCACTCCTAAAAGCCTTGAAGAACTTCATTTTGCCTGTTTTATGTATTACAATTCAATAAGTGAAATTACTTTTACTCTGAAGATTCCCTTCACCCGTATGCTCAACCAATTGCCTCTCGGGGCGGCTGCCAATCCGGTCGCAGCTCTTCTCAGTAACCAACCTATCCCAGTGTGGCACACACTTACGTCACACTAACACACAGCGGCTGACAAAGTCTTGCGGCTTCGCCCTCCTCAACTCAAATTCATTCGACTAATGCAATTATATTGCGAGCATCTTCACCAAATAATAACTAAAACAAATCCGCTGGTTTACTACAGGAAGGGACACAAACGCTTCAGGGACCTTACAGATTTTCAATAAAAGGCACTCTCTGGGACCTTAGCTATTCCTCTTTCTGAGTCCCCCACGTTTGCAAGTAAAATTCGACCCGCAAACTTTACTCTCAACTGATCTTTGGGTCTATCCTGGTGCACATAGGACTCGCCAAATCTCAGTCGAAGCTTCTTTATTCAACGTATATTCATTCAGACTTGTTGACCACGTCCGATCAACCTACTAAACCAGACAGATTACTACATATACCCAAGTGTCTCCTACACTTGTCAACATACTCCGGAGTCTTAGACCACGCAGGGTCCGTACATCACCAACAACCATGTAGACAATTTTTGAGCACAAAGCACCACGCACGTATGAAGTTCGACGACTTCCCTACTCGCACACCATTTAGGAGTATGCACACTCCTACTAACTCTAAACTGGAGTATGCAAACTCCCTACTTTTCACCTCACATACATCACAATTCACCTGTGATCTGCTTAAGCTTAGAAAAGCGCAATTCTACCACTCTCATACTATCTCAAATACGCCAGGAACATACCCATCCCTACTCACGGGATCCAGAATCTGGGAAAGTCATTTCTGGGCTTAAGGGAACATCATCTTTGCTACCATTATCATTTTAAAAAGAAAAATTCAAACCTCATGAAATCCAAACAACTATATTCAAATTTATACTACCACCATAACCTTTACTCGTTACTTAACTAGTTCCCTAAGGAAACTAACCATCAAGCTGCTACCAAATACTGCTAGCGTGCCTTGTCCTCAGTAAGTAAACTTACAAGGGGACGCCTATAGGTCAATGAATCTTTTGGATCACATAGGGTATCCTAGCCAAGTATCGCGAGTAAAAGAAAGCTTCAAAAAATCAATCCAATCAACTTCAAATACCATGAATTAATCTAATCAGAAAAAAAACATCACTCATATGAAAGTTAGTTCTGTTTATTCCCTACTAGTTACAACTCTAATCATAAACCTTCATTCAAATATCATGATTTCCAAATTTTATTAGCAACATAAGCAAGAATTCTCAGCACTTTATTAATATGCAACCAACGTTACACAAGGCATAGCAATTCATGAGCAATCGAATAATTCAGCAATATAAGTCAGTCAGTCTAAGTCACGCTAAGTCACCCTTGTCAGCCTACCTATCTCCAAATTGGCATCAGCATGTGGGTCTTCATGCAAAAACAATTTAGTCAAAATCATTCATTTGGAAAAATCTATCTAGAAGAGAAAAACATTTTACAACAGCGCAGTTGGTACCTAGAAAGAAAAAGCATTAATTAGTCAGTCAGGTTACTTTTTGTATAACGCAGTTTAGCGTCAAAAAGTTTTGCGCCGGCTAACGCCATTCTGAAGCGCCATGCGGGTGCCGTATTTATTGAATTGCGTTAGCCGGCGCTAGCAGACCGGCGCTGCCTAGTGTGCGTGGAAAAAAAACACGTACACCAGGCAGCGCCGGCGTTGGGGAAAATGGCGTTAGGGCGTCTTAAAATGGTGCAAGTCAGGTTGACGCCAAAAAATCGCCTCCACCCGATTTGCGCCATTTTTAACGACGCCAAGATGCCATTTACATGACTCCTGTCTTAGTAAAGACAGGAGTCATGCCCCCTTGCCCAATGGCCATGCCCAGGGGACTTATGTCCCATGGGCATGGTCATTGGGCATTGAGGCATGTAGGGGGGCACAAATCAGGCCCCCCATGCCAAAAAAAAAAAATGTTATACTTACCTGAACTTACCTGAATGTCCCTGGGATGGGTCCTCCATCCTTGGCTGTCCTCCTGGGGTGGGCAAGGGTGGCAGGGGGGGTCCCTGGGGGCATGGGAGGGCAGCTCATTTTGAGCCCACAGGTCCCTTAACGCCTGCCCTGACCCAGGTGCTAAAATCCGGCGCAAATGCAGGGTTTTTTGCCCCGCCCACTCCCGGGCGTGATTTTTGCCCGGGAGTATAAATATGACGCATTTGCGTGGCAGTCATTTTTTTAGACGGGAACGCCTACCTTGCATCTCATTAACGCAAGGAAGGCGTTCACACAAAAAAATGACGCTCTTTCCTCATACTTTGGCGCTAGACTCGTCTAACGCCAAAGTATAAATATGGTGTTAGTTTACTTAGTTACGTAGGTCCTGATGAAGCGTCAGTGGATCTGTATAGACCAATAGACGCGAAACATGTCGACCTTAACATAGAGTTATAATTTTATAATTTTTAGGACTCTCTAATATATTTATTCACTTTTGAAAGGCGTCTGAGCATAATCCTCAATCTTACTTTCAAAATTGTTTTTAACCTTGGTCTTCACCCTTGTTATATTTGACCGATTAAATGATGAAGTTTATGGATGAATAACCAATTTTAAACCTCTTTTTTGTCTTTGATGGTGACTTATAGCACCTTTGTTTTGCACTATTGAATTTTCTAGTCACTATCTCAGAATTCGGCTGAGAGCCCCCATTCCGGGGTGCCCACTAGGCATTGCATTGCCGGCCTAGTGAGGAGCGATTCCCGATGATGATGCTAGTCATCCAGAGTGATGCTTGAGGGCTCTTGCTCCTTAGATTACAGGTCTCCCCTGTTTTCATTTTCTTTTTTCTATCTTTGGAACAGTGTACCTGTATAAACATACTATTATAGGGAGACTGTACACTGGACCAGTAATACTCCCAGTCCCTCCTTTTGTGTTAGCCCTTTTACAGGTGGCCATTGGAGGACCTGATGATCTCACCCTTGGGAGTAGTGCCAAAAAAGAGCAGGGGGGGAGTTTAGGCTGATACCCCATTTGTCTTGGCCTGAGGAGGCGTTGGTGAATGACTTCATTGCACCAGAGGACACCAAGGTGGTATTCGCCACAGTGGATGATGCCATACGGATCATCCGGGGGTGTGGAAGGCATGCAGAGATGGCAAAATGGGACATCAAAGCAGCATTTCGGCTGCTCCCGATCCATCCAGAGGATTTCTCTTTGCTAGGAATGCAGATGGGGGGGGCGATATCTGTGGATAGAGTCCTTCCTATGGGGTGTGCGATTTCATGTGCCCTTTTCGAAGCCTTCAGTACGTTCTTGCAATGGGTTTTTGTGCAACGGAGTGGGCATCGGACGGTGTCACACTACCTGGATGATTTTCTTTTTGTGGGAACAGTGCAGTCAGGTTCCTGTGGCAGGGCGCTTAGGCTGTTTGAACAGATGGCACAGGATTTTGGTGTACCTCTGGCACCAGAGAAAACGGAGGGACCCAGTTGTGTTTTGACCTTTTTGGGGATTGAATTGGACACAACGGTCTTCATGGCTCATTTGCCGGCGGAAAAGGTGGGGAAGATGCTGTCTTTCTTAAGGGAGTTCAGGGTGAGGCGCAAAATTGAACTTCAAGTGGCACAACAACTGCTGGGTTATCTAAATTTTGCATGTCAGGTTTTCCGTGGTGGCAGGACTTTCTGTAGGCGCATGGGCCTAGTGATATCGGGGGCATCGCTCCCGCACCACAGGATAAGGTTGAGGGTGGGATTGCGGGGGGACATCAGGATTTGGGAAATCTTTTTGACACAATTTAATGGGGTCTTCATGGCTTTTCGAGAGGAGGACACAGTGTGGCAGGTACAGATTTTTTCGGATGCGGCTGGGGCAGTTGGTTTTGTTCTGTTCTGGGATGGGCGCTGGTGTGCAGAGTCATGGCCTGTGCAATGGCTCAGTCAAGGTAGGAGCATTGCGTTCTTGGAATTTTTCCCTCTATTGGTGGCGCTGGTGGTATGGGGCAATGAATCGGCAAACAGGACGGTGATTTTTCATGTGGATAATTTGACAGTGGTTGAGTTGGTCAACAATCAGAAAGCAAGGGATGTGAGAGTACTGAAATTGCTCAGAATCTTTATGTTGCGTTGTTTGACTCTGAACATAATATTTAAGGCGGCACACATTCCTGGAGTAAACAACTCCATCGCAGATTCCTTATCTCGTTTGCAGTGGCAACGTTTCTGACAATTGGCACCCGGCGTGGACAAATTCAAGACAGCAGTCCCGGCGGACATTTGGGAGTGGGGGGCGTGATGGTCAGGAGACTGGTGGAGAGGTCTCTGGCAGAATCCACTCTTAGGAGTTACTGCCTGGTGTGGTTGGAGTTTCAGGATTATGAAGTGTACAAGGGGCATTTTTGGAGACAGGAGCGGGTGGTATTGGAGGCGCGAGTGATGCGTTTTGCTCTGTTTTTGATTCACAAAGGTTTATCGCCTACTACGATTGGGGGCAAGCTGGCAGGAGTGTCTTTTTACGGGAAGTTGTTTTTTGGTTGGGATCCGGATAAGAATGATATTCTGGGGAAAATGCTGAAGGGTTGGGGGAGAGTTCGCTCTAGTTCAGTTTCGGTTCGGGAAGCCATTACTTTCGATTTGCTGTTAGAAATTCTGCATGTTTTGCCGGTGTGTTGTTTTAATGCAGATGAGGTGCCACTATTCAGGCTATGCATGATATGGATGTTTTTTGGGGCGTTTCAAGTGTCTGAATTTTTGGGGGTGGGCACAGCATGCGGGGTAAGGAGATGTGAGGTGCGGCGCACAGGGGGCAGATTGTGGATATTGCTGAGGTGCTCAAAAACAGATCCGTTGGGTAAGCGTAAATGGATTTGGCTGGAAGCAGGGGGAGTTTTGGAAGCCTGCCCGGTGCAAGAATGGGACAAGTTTGCTGCATGCTGTGAAGTTCAGGGGGATTGGGTTTTTCAGCATAAGAATGGCACCAAGGTTACAGCTTTTCAGTTGCTGTGTGTTTTGAGGATGGCTTTGAGGCAATTGGAAAGGCAGGCGTGTAACTTTGGTACACACTCTTTTCGAATAGGGGCAGCGACAGAGGCAGCCAGGTTGGGGTGGGACTGGGATAAGATCAGGCGCATTTGACGATGGCGCTCAAAGTGTGGTAAAAGATATGTCAGAACCTAGTTCGTTGAGGGAAGAGTGAGGTTTTTAGTATGCCAGGGCAGTGAACGGGAGGCAAGGGGTCATGTGGGAACAAGGCTAATTTTTTTCTCGTTTCAGGTTGTGTAAGGGGCCCGGAACATTCGAAGTCAATCACGTGGCTGGTGGGACACTCTTTCATGCACTGGGCAGCCAAGAATGCGGAGAAACAGATCTACGGACGATCTTTGGGACTGCCGAGTAGCCGGCATGAAGTGCTGTGGTGAGGAAAGAGCGGCATGAGGTGTCTGCTTCCTTTTCTCACTTCATTGTTGCTGACTTGGGGATTTCCGGATGTGCTGGTCATACACCTTGGGGAAAATGATTTGGTACATCTTTCAGGGCTCACCTTACTGCAACACATGCAGTGAGATCTGGTCCTGATGAGGCGCAACATGCATGGGACTTGCATAGTGTGGACAGAGTTTGTGCCACGAAGGATATGGCATGGGGCAAAGAAACATGGGGCAATTGAGAGAGCAAGGAGAAAGCTAAACAGGGCCATGCAAGTTTTTTGTGCAGACCATGACATTAAGGTTTTGAGGCACGAAGGTTTGAAGGAGGAAGAGCAGATGCGACGGTGTGCATCTCTCCGATATGGGGAATGCACATTATTTGATGGAACTGCGTTTTTTGCTCACAAATTTGTGTGAGAAAGTTTTTGGCGGGGAACATGAAGGGTGAAACATGAGTTGCATTGGGTTCGCTGGTGGGGCAGCAAAACGCCAAGTGGGTTTTGCTGATTGGCAGTGGATGGGGGAGGGTGGAGAGTCAGATGCGGGCTTGTCCACCCTTCCAGGGGGGAAAAAAGAAGCAGAGGAAGGATGACAGACGGTGGGGAGGTCAGAGTCAGGCAAGGGGTAAAAGGGAAAAGGTAGATGCATGGAAATAGAAGTGGAGTTGGTGAGATGTGAAGTATAAGTGGAGGTTTGAAACGCAAATGGACGAAAGGGAATTACAAGGTTAAAATAAAGGTTCTTATAAAGTTCTGTTTGTATTTTACATGTTATGATCTTTGAGCAAGCCTGTCCTAATAAATTGCCTTTTACACTAAATAAGGGTGTCGGAGTCTATGTCCCGATAGGGGCCCTTGAATAGCTGGACGCTGTCCAGTCTATTAACGGGAGCTATCGGGCCGGAAGTAGACGGCCTGGGAGATGATAGGTGGCTTGCTTGGCAGGGGTGGGACATATGGCAGGGTACAAAAGGGGTGGGTTGAGAGGGATCGGCCTCTTTCGGCGCCAGCATTGACGCGCTGTGCGGAAATTGGTCACCCACCCGCCCTGCACTAGGAAAGGGTTGGATGCAGGGATAGGGAGTGTGAAAGAGAGACGAGGACAGGGGGGTTAATTCTTTTGCCAGTTTTTAGGGCAGGTTGCTCGGTATGGGCAGTGGATGGGGGAGGGTGGAGAGTCAGATGCAGGCTTGTCCACCCTTCCAGGGGGGGAGAAAGAAGCAGAGGAAGAATGACAGACGGTGGGGAGGTCAGAGTCAGGCAAGGGGTAAAAGGAAAAAGGTAGATGCATGGAAATAGAAGTGGAGTTGGTGAGATGTGAAGGATAGGTGGAGGTTTGAAACGCAAATGGACGAAAGGGAATTACAAGGTTAAAATAAAGGTTCTTATAAAGTTCTGTTTGTATTTTACATGTTATGATCTTTGAGCAAGCCTGTCCTAATAAATGGCCTTTTACACTAAAGAAGGGTGTCGGAGTCTATGTCTCGATAGGTGCCCGTGAATAGCTGGACGCAGTCCAGTCTATTCACGGGAGCTATCGGGCCGGAAGTAGACGGCCTGGGAGATGATAGGTGGCTTGCTGGGCAGGGGTGGGACATATGGGAGGGTACAAAAGGGGTGGGTTGGGTGGGGATCGGCCTCTTTCGGCGCCAGCATTGACGCGCTGTGTGGAAATTGGTCACCCACCCGCCCTGCACTAGGGAAGGGTTGGATGCAGGGATAGCGAGTGTGAAAGAGAGACGAGGACAGGGGGGGGGTTAATTCTTTTTCCAGTTTTTAGGGCAGGTTGCTCGGTATGGGCAGTGGATGGGGGAGGGTGGAGAGTCAGATACGGGCTTGTCCACCCTTCCGGGGGGGGAGAAAGAAGCAGAGGAAGGATGACAGACGGTGGGGAGGTGAGAGTCAGGCAAGGGGTAAAAGGGAAAAGAGAGATGCGTGGAAATAGAAGTGGAGTTGGTGAGATGCGAAGGATAAGTGGAGGTTTGAAACGCGAATGGACGAAAGGGAATTGCAAGGTTAAAATAAAGGTTCTCATAAAGCTCTGTTTGTATTTTACATGTGATGATCTTTGAGCAAGCCTGTCCTAATAAATGGCCTTTTACACTAAAGAAGGGTGTCAGAGTCTATGTCCCGACGGCATTTGTGCGCCCGGGAAACTTTGCTATTACTGAAGGCGCCACAGATGCTTGGACGGCCCCTTCTGTAATACAGATAGGGCTGGCGCGCATGTAGCGCCAGCGTTATCTCAATAGGGAATTCCCTCATTTGCATCAGGGTGTGGCCTCATGCAAGTGAGGGAATCTCCTTGTATCTGTGCCTGTGCTCAATTATAGATGTGGGGGCAAAGTCAAAGAAGCTGTCAGGTGGCACACTGTCAGTGAGGCCCTTGATGGCAGCCACCTTGAGGGGTTAAAGGGGGTCTCATGGCCCCCTGAGACATTTTCTTGAAGGTGGGTGCAATCACCCCCTGTACCTGCCTGCAAGAGGATCTCTAAACCCTCCCGAAAGTGAAGGTGGGTTGCCACCTGCACTGTGAAAGGCAGAGCAGCTTTGAAGCAGCCGCTCTGTATTTCACTTGAATGTGCTGCTCTAAGGGCGGCACAAGTTCCTGGTTACCCTGAAGTCAGTGCATTCAACATTATATAGCACACTTTCCCTGTTTGGACAAGGCATACCTGTTTGAAGGCGCAAACAGGAAAGTTGCTTTGTTCTCATAAAATGGCCTCTGTTCTGTACTGACTGTACACTCTTTCAAGGCACCACACTACACACCTCAAAGATTCCTAACCAAAATTGAAGGCAATCAAACTCCTGATCCGTTATTATCTTGAGAGGTTTACTCTCTTTGAGGAGAAAAGTGGAAATATTTGCTCACTTAGGAGGACCCACCCCACAGACCCAAGCAAAACTTGAGCCCAGAAAAGGCAATACCCTTGTTCAACGATAAGAGTGCATAAAATAAAAAAAGTACTGATGTGGCACTTGATAGTACAAGAGACCCTACAACTGAGGAAAAATGTAAGGAAAGAATATACAATGGTAATAGAAAGTAAGAAAATAGACTTCTTCCACAGGAAATGAAAAGAACTCTACCAGGGGTTATCTTATACATTGTTCCCCGGGGTGCAATGGGCATGTGTGGCTGCTCTGTGCACCCCCAGGGCACAATGGCATTACTGAAAGGGCAGCAGGAGAAAATACTTCCCCTTCTGTAATACTTATAGAGCTGGTGCACATGTAGAGTCAGTGCTATCATGAGTGGGTGTTTCCTCATTTGAATGGGGGTGCGACCCCATGCAAATGAGGGAATCACTTTGCTTCTGTGCCTATTACTGATGGTGGCGCAGAGGGACACATGCCTTTAGAAGGAGCAATCCAAGCGCACTCCAAAAAGGTGGCGCACTTTTAATGCACCTCCTAAATGCAGCACTCTGGAGGGTTTAAAGGGGGTCCCTTAGACCCCCCCCAGACATTCTTCTGCAGGCAGGTGCACTCAGTCACTGCATCCACTTGCAAGTGGATCTCTCTCTCCTCTTGCATGTGGAGGTGGGTTGTAGCCTGCACTGTGAAACACGGAGCAGTTTTCAAACAGCTGCCCCATATGTCACTTGAATGCACTGCTACAGGGCAGCTTGAGTCTGCATTGCATTCTTTGTCATAAGGTGCACTCTCCCTGTTCACACACAGCACCTCTTTTGAAAGGTGTGCCATGGTGCAAACAAGGAAGGTACACTGCATTCATAATACAGCCCCTGGTGTTAGTGAATAATGACAGAAATTTTGAAGAAGATGCTGACCCTGGAATCGTCAAAAGAACAGAGGGCCTGATTTAGATCTCAGTGGGGGGGTTACTCCGTCGCAACGGTGATGGATACCACATCAGCTGAAATCTAAATATCATGGAGAGCAATGGTATTTAAGTTTTGCTGATGGGATATCTTTCAGCATTGTGACAGAGTAACCTCTCTGTCAAGAACTAAATCAGGCCCAGAGTTTCTATCTAAAATCTCTCAAGCCAACAGAGTTCAGCATTTTTAGAATGGCTTCTAAAAAGAAGTTAGCAAAGAATCTATGAAAAAAATAAATGTGGGCATGATGATTGAAGCCCCGGAGCTTCCGAAAGCTCTTGTTTAGGAAGAGTTTATAATGTATTTTTTTTTTCCGCTTATCATGCCATGGAGGTGATTTTTGTCCTGAAAAAGGAAAAATAACCAGACATAACCTCCTCCCAAACAAGGTAATTAATTGTTACCCAGACTTATGGGTGAAACCTCTGCATTACATGCAGATTTCTGAATTTGTGGCTGAATAGCATCATAGGGGGTCATTCTAACCCTGGCGGTCGGTGATAAAGCGACGGCCAACCCGCCAACAGGCCGGCGGTCCAAAAAATGGAATTCTGACCCTGGCGTGAACCGCCAACACAGCCCGCCACATTAACACTCCGACCGCCACGGCGGGACCGACAAACAGCGCGGCGGTCACCGCCAACAGGCAGGCTGCAGACAATGTACCGCCCACCCTATCACAACTCACCAATCCCCCACCTTTTCCGGGGCGGGAGCCCCGCCGATAAAAACGCAGCGGAAACAGACTACGAACGGGAAAACGCTCACCTATACACACTCCACGAGGAAGGAGGACAGCATGGAGCCCGAATTACACATCCTACCGGCTATTGTCTACCTGCTCATCTACCAGGAGTACGAACGCCGGCGCAGACGACAACAGTGAGTACTGCACCTACGACACAGGGGAGGGGGGAGGAGGAAAGCTTACGGGCACACACATACGCGATACACCCACCCCCCCAACGCCCCCCCCAATACCTACACACCAATGCAGAGCAACAAGTCAGAGTGACACCCTCCAAACCCCCCGGAAGAATGCAAAGACATAATTCAAATGAAGTTTAAAATTTATGTATAAAATAGGTTCATTTAAGTCATGGTAAATATGCCATATGAAATATACAAAAGAAATAATGAACATAGTGCAAAGTATAAACATAGTCAATAAGTCCTGCACAGTTCGTTCAATATCCATAGTCCGTGGGCCAATGTGTACAAACACATGTGCAAAGCCCACACAGGAGACCGGAAACCATTGGAGAGAACACTGCTGGGGCATCAGATGAGAAAACAACAGGCACCTCAGGGGGAAGGGAAAGGGGGGCACCTCAGCCACATGAGTCCACAACGCCAGATCCACGAGGGGCCTCCATGCCCACTGTACCACCCTGGGGAGTGCAAAGCCACAGTCCATCAGATGGATAACCGACTCCACTGGTACTGGAGGAGGCATGGTGCCCAGAGTGCTTCGTGAACACCTGCTCGACACAAAACCAGCACTGTCAATGGACCAGCGGTGCTTGAGACTGCGGTGCCCAGCGGAGCGGTGCTTGAGAGGAAGGGCCCAGCGGAGCGGTGCTTGAGACGGCGGGGCCCTGTTCAGCGGTGCTCTTCACGGCGGGGCCCTGTTCAGCGGTGCCTGTCTTAGTCGCCCTCCGACCTTGCGATAGCGGGGCCCTCATGCTTGAGATGAAGGGCCCAGCGGAGCGGTGCTTGACAGGAAGGGCCCAGCGGAGCGGTGCTTGAGATGAAGGGCTCAGCGGAGCGGTGCTTGACAGGAAGGGCCCAGCGGAGCGGTGCTTGACAGGAAGGGCCCAGCGGAGCGGTGCTTGACAGGAAGGGCCCAGCGGAGCGGTGCTTGAGATGAAGGGCCCAGCGGAGCGGTGCTTGAGATGAAGGGCCCAGCGGAGCGGTGCTTGAGATGAAGGGCCCAGCGGAGCGGTGCTTGAGATGAAGGGCCCAGCGGAGCGGTGCTTGACAGGAAGGGCCCAGCGGAGCGGTGCTTGAGACGGCGGGGCCCTGTTCAGCGGTGCTCTTCACGGCGGGGCCCTGTTCAGCGGTGCCTGTCTTAGTCGCCCTCCGACCTTGCGATAGCGGGGCCCTCCTGTGATGGAGTCTTGTGCCGTGGGTGTCGTCCGTCACACCCGGTATCGGGCTGGTGGGGCCCTGCTGGTGCGCTCGGCTGCTGCATGTCTTCTCCGCCCTGCTGCCCTTGCCCTCCTTCGCTACAGCTCTCGGGCCCTTGCTTCCCTTAGATGATGTGGCAGGTGACGTGGCAAGGCCACTCTCCGTGCTGGCAGCCGTCTCAGGCTTTTCGCGCCGGCCCTTAAGTTTTCTTGTCCTCTTCCCAGGGGGTGGGCTGGCTGTCCCCTTGCTGCTGGCCGATGTTCCTTCCCTAGGAGCTGGTGGACTCCAATAGCCCTGCACTATGGTGATACTAGATGCAGGGCTGGTGGTGGCTGAGGTGCTCTTTGGATTCTTACCAGATGGAGGGGGTGGGTCAGGTGATGCAAAGAGGTTAATATTGGAGAGGAAAAGTTTTTTAGGAGCAATGGGAACGGTAGGTGCAGTGGGTATGGGAGTGGAGGAAGAGGATGTGGTTGTAGGAGAGTCAAGTGTGCTGTCTTTGGGTGCAAGTGCTTGGGCTGGAGGCTGTCGTGAGGTGGATGGCTGTTGGGTGGGTGGCTGCCTGCGTTTGTGTGGTTTGGAAGAGGGGGTGACAGACACAGTGGGAGAGGACACAGGGGACGTGTAAATGGCAGTGGGGGTGGTGACTGCACGTGTGCTGACTGTAATGGAGGGTGTGCTGGTGATGGAAGTACTGGCTGATGGTGGTGTGCATGCAGGTGTGAGTGGAGACGTCACAGGGAGGGAGGAGGGAGACGAGGAGGAGGGGGACACAGAGGTGGTAGTGACTGTTGGCATGTCTGCATCTGGATGTTGTTTGTGTGAATGCTTGTGGGATCTGTGGTGCTTATGTCTGGATGAGCTGCCCTTGGGTGTTGAGGTGTGTGCAGGCTGGTCTGATTGTGTGGATGGGATAGGCTGAGGAACAGGAGACTGGGACTGGGTAGAGGGAGTTAGAAGAGGGAGGCTGGAGACAGGGACAATGACTGCCGTCAGTGCTGAGGCCAGAGCGTTGAACGATCGCTGATGGGCAGCCTGACCCGAATGAATGCCCTCCAGGTATGCATTGCTCAGATGCACCTCCCTTTCCACCCCCTGGATGGCATTCAAAAGGGTAGACTGCCCAACAATGAGCGTCCGGAGGAGGTCAATGACCTCCTCACTGAGGGCAGCAGGGGTAACTGGGGCAGGGCCTGAGGTGCCTGGGGCGAAGGAGATGCCCGCCTTGGTGTGCGAGCGGGCACGGGGCGAACGCTGAGGGGCTGCTTGGAGGGCGGAGCTGGTGCGCTGGGTGGTGGCTGTACCTGTAGTTGCGGTGGGCACGGATGTTGCCGCCACCTCAAGGGAGCTCCCTTCCGAGGACGTGTCGGTGTTGCTGACGTCTCCACGGGTCCCCGTTGTGGAGCTCCCCTCGCCCTCCGTCTCACTGCTGAACTCGGAGTCCGTTGCATGGCCCTCCGGGGCCATGTGAGATGCAGCTCCCTTGTGCGCCGATGCCACTTCTCCTCCACCTGATGATGCTAATGCACACATGCACATGAAGAAAAAGAAAATGGGTGGGGGGGAAAAATGAAGACAGGTTGAGTGCATGCATTGGCAACACCGTTGGCGGAGAGGACAGACACAGAAGCCCCCTGAACTACGCTGCGCAATCGGGGTATACTACTTAGTTCTTGTGACTAGGCCTACAGGTCTATGTACGACAAATGCACACATGGGTGATGGCGGACCATGGATAGCTGTACTTGGCACCCTACAGAGGTGGGGGGCGGGGGGACAGGGCCATGGCTAACGGAGGGGACTAGCCTACAGAAAGCACCCTGGCCTTGAGTTACCCACAGCCCTTCTCCCCCACCCAGACACCTCCACTGCGCGCAAAGATAGCAGAATGTGCTGATACTCACCCCCTTGTGTCTGCTGTGATGTCCTCACGCGCCCATCCAAATCGGGGTAGGCCACCGCCAGGATCTGGGACATCAGGGGGGTCAATTGGCGGCTGGCACCCCTCCTACGTTGGGAGGCCATCCCCAGCAGAGACTCAGCGGTCTTTCTGGTCCCGCGGCGGATGTCCTCCCACCTCTTTTGGCAGTGGGTGCCCCGTCTGTTGTGGACCCCCAGGGCCCGGACGTCCATGGCGATGGCACGACAAATGTCGACCTTCTGATGGCCGCTGACCTATTTGACATGTACAGGGTGGGAAAGGAAATATCATCACTTTTCAGCATGGTAGATGTGAGTGGCCCCCCTCCCAACCTTGCCATGTGGCACATGTTCCCATCTGTCGTGCGTTGCACTCCTCATTCGCTCCCCTCCCCACCATCTTACATATACCCCACTCAACACAGGCATAGCCCATTCAGCGTGCACCCTGTGTACTAACCTGTTGGTCTGGAGGACCGTAGAGTAGCGCATATTGGGGGAGGACCCCATCAACAAGTTTCTCCAATTCTTCGGAAGTGAAGGCAGGGGCCCTTTTCCCAGTCGCAGCAGCCATTGTATCTCCCAGACCGAGGTCACAGCAGCACTTGCAGTATAGGTTCTCTCCTGTGGATGATCAGGTCTCGAGTGATTAATCAGATAGAAAATGGCGGTCACACCCGCGGCGGTGCGTACCGCGGCGGTGCGTACCACGACCGCCGGCATACATCGTCATTGGCTCCTGAGACCCATAGGGTTCAATGTTAACCAATGCTGCTTTGCGCCGCGGTCTTCGACCGCCTACCGCCACGGTGTGCCACGCCAGCGCAGTGACCTCACATCCCACTGTCACACTTCACAGGTCAAGCAGCCGCCATTTCAAGGGCCCACATGGCATGATTTCTACTGCGTCACACAGGCCTAGGCCTTGCATTGCCACTCATACAAGCCGTTCCATGCATAGCGATTCGTATACTGTGCAAGCTGTGTGAACGAACCTGTGGGTTGCTTGACTCTGTGCTCCATGTTGTCCTTCCTAGCCACCGTCCGCTGGGACTTGCGAGGAGAAGGATGAATCCTCCTGTGTACCGACCGCTGGTGGACCTGTCGACAATGGAAGAACGACATATCATACTTACATACCGGCTTGACAGAGCAACTATACATGAACTATGTGCCCAGCTGGAGCCAGACCTGATGTCCCCCATCCGCCAACCCACAGGGATTCCCCCTCTGGTGCAGGTTCTGTCAGTACTCCATTTTTTGGCAAGTGGGTCGTTTAAGACAACAGTGGCCATATCATCTGGGATGTCTCAGCCTATGTTTTCAAAGGTTTTGTCCAGAGTGTTGTCTGCCCTGATGAAATACATGCGGAGCTACATTATTTTCCCTGAGGTGGGCGAATTGGCTACAGTGAAGGGTGATTTCTATGCCCTTGGACATATCCCCAACATCATTGGGGCCATTGATGGGACCCATGTGGCTTTGGTTCCCCCCAAAGACAGTGAGCAGGTGTACCGAAACAGAAAAAGTTATCATTCGATGAATGTCCAGGTGGTCTGTTTGGCTGACCAGTACATCTCCCATGTAAATGCCAAGTTCCCTGGGTCAGTGCATGACGCGTATGTCATGCGAAATAGCAGCATCCCTTATGTGATGGAACAGCTACAGAGACACTGTGTGTGGCTAATTGGTGACTCTGGTTACCCAAACCTGTCGTGGCTACTGACCCCAGTGAGGAATCCCAGGACAAGGGCAGAGGAACGCTACAATGAGGCCCATGGGCGAACTAGGAGGATCATAGAAAGGACCTTCGGGGTCCTGAAGGCCAGGATTAGGTGCCTGCATATGACAGGGGGATCCCTCATGTACTCACCAAAGAAGGTGTGCCAGATCATCGTGGCCTGCTGTATGCTTCACAATCTTGCATTGCGACGCCAGGTGCCTTTTCTGCAGGAGGATGGTCCAGATGGTGGTGTTGTTGCAGCTGTGGAGCCTGTGGAGAGTGAAGAAGAGGAAGACTACTGGGACGACACGGACAACAGGGATACAGTCATACAACAATACTTTCAGTAGCACACAGGTAAGAAACAGCCACCCCAATTTACATTTACTTGAGGCCTCATGCGTCTCCACTGTCTGTGTTTCCCCCCAGTTCCTGTTAACTGATTTGTGACTTTCCCTTCCCTTTTCAGAGCTGTATGACCCACTGCCTGACTTCAGCTTTGTTTGCCCATGGACTAAAGCTTATTGAAATTGGTATGTTGTCATCGCAAACTAACTGGACATTATTGAACCGTTATGTGTAATACATTTGTTAAGAATACAAGCAGACTCCTGTTTATTTAAGTGGAATAAGTGATTTATTTAAAGCGCTAGATATAGGTAAATGATTGGGAAGCGGGGATGGGTGGGGGTGGAGTAATGTCCATGGCAGAGTCCAGTTCTCAGTCGCACAGGTGCATTGTCCATATGCCTGTGGAAGGATGGAGCAGGGGCAGTTCAAGGTTGGACAGGGTGACAATGTGGGACAGTGGGATGACATCAGGGGGTATCTTAGGCTGGCGGGGGTCTTGCAATCCTACTCTGTCTTCTTGTGAGATATCAGGTACCGCTTGCGGGGTGGTTCTTCTTCTGCAGGAGGTGGGGTTCTGGTGGCCTGTCGTTGTGTGGGGGCCTCCTGTCCACTAGCGCCGGCGGAGTTGGTAGGCAGTTCCTGTCCTGGGCTAGTGACAGGGGCCCTTTGGGGTGCCACATGGTCCCGCAATGTGGTGACGATCTGGGTAAGGGCCAGGACGATGGTCCCCATTGCGGAACCGATGTTCCTCAGTTCCTTCCTGAACCCCATGTACCGTTCCTCCTGCAGTTCCTGGATCTCCTGGAACCGGGCCAGTACCGTCGCCATCGTCTCCTGGGAGCGGTGGTATGCTCCCATGATGGTGGAGAGGGCCTCTTGGAGAGTCGGTTCCCCGGGCCTGTCCCCCCCCTGTCGCACAGCAGCCCACCCAGTTCCCCTGCGTTCCTGGGCCTCTGTCCCCTGGCCGGTGTGCCCACTACCACTGCCCCCAGGTCCCTGTTGTTGTTGGGGTGGTGGGTCAACCTGGGTGCCCTGTAGTGGTGGACACACCGCTGATTTACGTGCCCTGGAGACAGAGGCATGGGCCCGCTGGGTGGGAGCTGTGCTGGTGTTCCCAGAGGGGGTTGGGTCTGGTGTAGCCTGTGGCTGTCTGTGGGGAACCGACTGTCCAGAGGTCCCCGATGGGCCGGGCTGGTCGTCTGGCTCCAGGGAGACAGAGCTGCTGTCATCGCTGGGGGCCTCTTCTGGGGGTGGGATGGACATCTCTGGACCCTCCGTGGCAGTGTGGTGGCGTTCGGGTCCTGCAGGGGTATAAAGGTATGGTTATTGCTTCTGTGTGTGGCATTGCGTGTGATGGGTGGGTGTCCGTGTCCCCATGGCCAGGCATTTCCTTGTGGGGGCTTTTGTGAGGGTGGCTTGTGGGGGTGATGTGTGTGTGCAGTGGGCATGCTTTGGTGATGGGTGTCCATGCTTTGGGGTCGCATGCAGGGCTTGGTGTTGGGATGGGTGGGTTGTGATGGTGAGGCTTTTGCTAGGGGTTGGTGTGATGGGGGAGGGGGTGAGGGTGGGGGTATGATTTGGCATTCAGGTGGGGTGGGGGTGGGAAGCAGTAGTGAAGATTTGCCTTACCAGAGTCCATTCCTCTGCCTACTCCAGCGAGGCCCTCAGGATGCAGGATGTGCAAGACTTCCTCCTCCCACGCGGTAAATTCGGGGAGAGTAGGTGGGGGTCCGCCGCCAGTCTTCTGCACCGCTATGTTGTGCCTTGATACCATGGAACGCACCTTCCCCCGTAGGTCGTTCCATCTCTTCCTGATGTCCTCCCGATTGCGTGGATGCTGTCCCACCGCGTTGACCCTGTCCACTATCCTTTGCCATAGCTCCATCTTCCTGGCAATTGTGGTGTGCTGCACCTGTGCCCCGAAGAGCTGGGGCTCTACACAGACTATTTCCTACACCATGACCCTGAGTTCGGCGTCACTGAACCTGGGGTGTCTTTGGGGTGCCATGGGGTGGTGTGGTTGAGGTGTGGGGTGGCGTTTGTGGTGATGAGTGTGGTGCGTGTGGTGGTGTGTGGTGTTTGGTGCGTGGATTCTGTGTGGGTGATGGTGTTGTGTGCTTCTGTGTTGTGGGATTCGCTATTCTGTGCTCTGTCTCTAGCCTTCGACAATGATTTTGGGTCGTAGGGGCTTGTGGGTGATGTGGGTGTGTGTTTTATATTGTGTTGGGTGTGTGGGAGTAGTGTTAGTATGTGTATCAGGTGTGTGTATTTCGAAGTGACCAATGTGGCTGAGTTTTCTATGGGTGTGTGTATTTTGACCGCGGCGGTGTGTACCGCCAATGGAATACCGCGTTTGAAAGACCGCCGCGTGGATTTGTGGGTCGGAATGGTATGGGCGTATTTCTGTTGGCGTGACGGTGGAGGTTTGGTCAGCGCCATTTTTTCGCTGACCTTTGGTGTGGCGGATTATTGAGGATGTCGGGTTTTCGGCGGTTTGGCAGTTGCGGGTCAGAATGACCGTGGCGGTTTACCGCGGCCGCAGCGGTTTTATGGCGGGCTTCTGACCGGCGGTAAGCACCTTTTACCGCCGAGGTCAGAATGACCCCCATAGTGCTGATATAAAAGAAGAGCTAGACATCAGACACAAAATCGTACAGCCTATAGATACAAAAGCCAAAATCTTTACCAGCATTATCGTGAAAAACATCCAGGAATGAGAAGATAACAACTCTATCCTGATCATGTAAAATGGTGAATTTAAGCCTAGACTTTCTATCATTGACCATGGCTTTATCTCCAACATCTGCTGTCAAAATATGTGAAGGAAAAAATGCCTACATGGAGACTTCTTGGTCTTCTTGTCTGCCTTTGATCACATTGATTGTAAAATTTTGTGCAAAGTTTCATTATACATCAGTGAAGCCATGCCTGCTAAAATTTATTAAGAAGTTACACACAGATACAAGTGCGCATGTGACGTATGGAACAACCAGACTGCACACCACAAAAATCCACATAAAACAGGAATGAAGCAGGCCTGCAATCCCCTTTCTTTTTAAAGAGCTTTATAAGTGATTGCCCTGAGAAACGTCTGGAAAGGGTCAGAAAATAAAAATAAAACTATCCCACATCCTTCTCCATGCTGATGATTCTGTGCTCTTGACATGAACCACAAACATCCTTCAGAAATTGCCCGTATACACAGAAAAATGTTGTTTTGCAAGGAAACCATCATCTCAACTAACAGAGGGAAAAGAAAGATCAGGGTTTTGGGTTCAAAAACCAAAAAATCAAGATCAAAGCAATTTGACCTGAAGAATAAGTAACAGAATGAGCCCTTTACCAACATGGTCATTGCTTTTGCCATGTCAACTTTGAAAAAACTACATCGGGATAAGTACTCTGGGAGGATGGGGGCTATTGCGAAGGGAATCCTCAGTCTCACATGCCACGTTGGAGGAGGACTTCTACTTTATGTAACATCCATACAGAAAACCAGATCTGGAGGTTTAGCCTTATCCTACATCACACCTAAGGCATAGAATGACCTGCCTCTACACATAAGAATCCCCCTCTCACTTTTTGAATTTCAGAAGCTGAAGACCTGGCTTTTCGATTAGTCCCATTAGGCCATAGGTGTGCCTAGACTCACACCTGCTTAGTGCCAGGATATTCTACTGGGTGATAGTGCGCTCTACAAATCTGCATAACATGTTAATGTCCGGAACTATGTTATAAGGTCTCCAACCAGTGCATCTGGTTCTCAGAGTTGTTTTGTCTGGAGGAGGGCAAAGAGTGCATAGCATATCTCACTGGAACTTCAACGTTGATGGTCTGTGGAGACATGGTGGGCAGTATGGCCCGAACTGGGCTAGCTGTGGTGCAACATTACAAGTACACAAGCAGTAAAAGGTAGTTCTTCTGTTGCTTAGGCTGTGAACATATTATCTTGGATTTCAGATATATAATCCTAATCCAAGATAGTGACTCCATGTGCAGTTATTCTGTTTGTTAACAAAGAAATGTGGTGAACAGTTCCTTCCTGAGGTCATGCCCCTTCTTTAAGGTGACATTTAGGTTCTTAAGAGGAGCAGGCCAGCAAAAATGCACATCACAGTGGTTCTTTCTGTTTCCACAGATGCTCTTGTTAGGACAAGATCCCTCTAGTACCAGTTTCCTGGTCCTCTGTAGCCTTCTGGTTTTTAGGAGTTTTTTTGTGCCAATGACTTTTTCCTCTACCAGAAATGATTTATTTTCAAGTATACTTACCAATTGTAGTATTTCCATCTCCCTTCAATACAGTAACTACAGAGAGGTATGTCTGTCGGGACCAGTTATTGACATAATATTCTATCTTTTACCTATGAAGGAAAAAGATACCAAGGATTTAAGTGGTTTGTTGGATGATTTGTGGTCTCACCATGCATTATAAGGAATGAAAAAAATCCTACGTGAAATATTAAAATTATCTTTGGTATTGTTCCTGCGTATGGTCATGGAAAGCGTCAATGACTTTCAATATCCTTATAAAGTAAGCACTGAAAAATACTATAGTTAAAACTGAGTTATGGTTCTGAATCATATGTGCAAAACTACTGAAATTCACCAGTTATTGTTATCAACACCATACACCATAACTTGTGCAACCAGCAATGTTGCTTTCTATATATTTTTTTCTTTGTTTCTTTAAAATTGTAAAATTTTTGTTTAGAGCAGGGCGGGTGGCACAAGTTATGGTATGTGTTGTGAGTAGTAGTAATCATAACTAGCAAATTTGAATGAATGTGTGTGTTTGAGCCAGAACCAACTGTTTTCAACAGTGATTTTTTAGGGGAAGTTCTATGATTTAATGAATTTCCAAATCGTGACTTTTTCCTGAGAGCAGTGGTGGTTGCTGAAAAATCGTGGCCTGTGAACAAGCCCTGCACCCAACCTGCCATGGACAGGCAATATCAGCTGCCTTTGGCAGTACACAGCAGTGAAAAGCTGCATAGCTTTGCCTTTGGCCAATTGACTGTTGTATCTATTCCCTGCTATGCACAGCAGGACTAGCCGCAAGGCATGGCTTTCAGCTACTTAATGCACCTAAACCATCACAGGTGGTAATACTCACGAGTTGGTCAAAATTACATCACCAGCAGCCAGGCTCTATGACCTTCTGCCATGTTTAGCCAATTACAGCTTATCAGAGCCTTAGGCCATGAATAGCAGGACTTTACCGAAGGGCCTGACCTTTGGCAAGGCACTGCTCCAACTCTAGTATGTGGTGCCAACCTCCACTGCACGTGGTCTTCAGACATAAACAGTGCCAGTTGTCCACTGAATCTGGATGATGACCAAGCCTGGCACCGAACATACTGTGGGGTGCAAGCCTGTTACTGGATGTCTGTGTAGTCAGCCATTCCTTTTTATGCATGTCCTTTGGCTGTGGGTGGCAGGTTGTTTCCATTTGTTAATCTTGAACTTATTTTCTTTCAACTGTCTATACAATAGGAATTTAATAGCAGTAATCCCATTTTTAAACTACTTGTGGACCATATTTAAATACGTAAGGGTGCCCCACAGCACTATCCTGGTGTGGGACACCTCTCACGGTGCTCCACAAGGCCGTGGAAGTGTCTGAGAGAAATTAAAGCCTCCCTGAACTGTGACTATTTCATAGACATGTGTCTGTATTGTTACAGATGAATGTTCAGTTTTAGAAATGTCTTTTCATTGTCATTAATAAAGGTCCAGTTTGACAAGATTATTTATACAAAATAATACATGACAACCATCATTCTCCATAGAGAGTACTTGATAACAGCCAACATGCGTTTTGCAAATATTCGCTTTTTCAGGGCTGTTCAGAAAAATGTAAAAAATGAACAGAAAAAAAAAGCAAACAAGAAAACAGAATAGCATGTAATTAATTATGACCACAGTAACTACTGTGAAATATAATTACCAATTATTAACAGTGGAACATTGAATATTGAACTAATATCAATCTACAGGGTCAATCAATCTGCAGGGGAAATTTAGGATATCTTACATTTTATGTCACAAGTAAAATAAGGTGTGCTACAGACATTTATGGGGCATAATTACAAGCCCGTAGCACCACCTTGCGCTGCCCTAGTGCCATTTTTCTTTACGCTTAGGCGGCAGTAAGGAGGCCTGTCTCCTGCACCGTAATTACAATGTTTAAACCCTTGTGCCACATTATACCGGCACCAGGCCTAATGTATGCACAGGGCGTTCAGAAGCAGGGAGGCCTGAAAAAACAGAGCGTTGAAATTTGAAACTTTTCACTGCACCATTTTAATCAATGGGCCTCCCTGTGCTTTGCTGCACTAGCGTCAACATTTTTGAGTCTAGAGGAGAAAACTGCCAAAATAACATCAAATATTTTGACGCTATTGTCCTAATGACTGCCATACGGGCACCATGGTGGTAGTTAGGACAATAGCATCAACATTTTTTACACTATTGTGGTGCTTTGCTGCACTAGCAACCATGGTATTGTTAGGTGGGGCAGGGGCGACTCAAGAAAAGTGGCGCATCGGGACCGATGTGCCACTTTCTTGTAAATATGCCCCTATGTCTCCAAATCATTCATAATATACAAAGACTCTCTCTTTCACATACTAGAGTTCAGCAAAATCTTTTCTGTAGTACCTTTTTCTTATCACAAATATGGAAAGACTTATACAGCCTAAATTATGATAATTTAATTTCAAAGATACTAAAATCTCTGTTTTCCCTGTCATTTGCCTTAAGATAAACCAAGTTTCTAATCTGCAATGGTACATAATGTGGAATAGACAAAATTACCTTTATGATATTCAATATTAAACATTGTGCAGACATATCCTAATGGGTTAATATTGACCTTGAGATATATTACATTTTAACAAGGTTAATCCCTTTATTCTCAAATTCAATTTTGAACGAATATCCTGTCAGCTGTATTACTATTCCATTATAACCTAGGGAAATCGTAATAAGGTGGGTGGAATATCCATCACGTTTGTAACAAAGTATTCCATCTGTCAAGATCGTAATCAGGCCCTTAATCGTTTCCTTCTGTAAGTGGTGTTCAATTCACTTAGGGGGTCATTCTGACCCTGGCGGTAATTACCGCCATGACGGAGGTCGGCGGTAGCACCGCCAACAGGCTGGCGGTGCACCGCTGGGCATTCTGACCACGGCGGTTCAGCCGCAGCCAGAAACGGAAAGTCGGCGGTGTACCGCCGAGTTCCCGCTGCCCTTGAGAATCCTCCATGGCGGCGGAGCGCGCTCCGCCGCCATGGGGATTCTGACACCCCCTACCGCCATCCTGTTCCTGGCGGGTCTCCCTCCAGGAACAGGATGGCGGTAGGGGGTGCCGCGGGGCCCCTGGGGGCCCCTGCAGTGCCCATGCCAATGGCATGGGCACTGCAGGGCCCCCCGTAAGAGGGTCCCACGAAGAATTTCAGTGTCTGCTTTGCAGACACTGAAATTCGCGACGGGTGCAACTGCACCCGTCGCACCTTCCCACTCCGCCGGCTCCATTCTGAGCCGGCGTCCTCGTGGGAAGGGTGTTTCCCGCTGGGCTGGCGGGCGGACTTTCGGCGGTCACCCGCCAGCCCAGTGGGAAACCCAGAATGACCGCCGCGGTCTTTTGACCGCGGTACGGTCTTCTGGCGCTTCCAGCTTGGCGGGCGGCTACCGCCGCCCGCCAAGCTTAGAATCACCCCCTTTATCTGTATTATGATCACCTTATTTAAAAAAAATTAAAACTCCAAAATCTCCTACTAATTTTTCCTAAAGTAAAAATATGTCCCTCTTTTAAGGCGATCAATCTACTCACCTCATATGCCAATTTCTGAAATAATTAGTAACTCATTTCAATAATTTGATCTTCCAATTGAAGTCTATAATAAAAGTAAAAACTGACTAATATCACTAGCTAGTTTTAGCATCCCAGATTTAAAATAGTATTCCAACTAACATGAAATATTGTACCACTGATTAACTCAACTCCCATATGAATAAAAAAAAATAACTATCTTGAGTGCCTTCCTCCAATATCTTCATCTCTCTTGATAATGTTCTCTAGAGTCAAAAACAAATAGCCTGATTTACAAATGACGCAGGGCAATGTCTTCTATATAACCTGGCCACAATCCTCAGTTCTTACTTCGCTTTTCATAGTTATACACCCTGACCCAACCTCTATAGTTAAAGTCGGCCTCTATCTTGCCACTATTAAATGGCTTACAAATGTCCTTCCTATTTTAAACCATGCAGAATGACCTAGGAAGCAGAAACCACTACTTCTGGGTCATTAGCACACAATCAGTAATAAAAAAGATTCATTCGGGGATGGAACCCTAAGTTTTCTGTGTGGTTTCTCTCAGAACAAACTCTTGTGCTATAGAATGGTATCTTCTATTCTGACTAAAATGCAAATTTATCTTTTCTCTAAACAATATCACAAGGTAATATTATTCACTAGTGCTACTAAAGAAGATGGAGTATCGAACTTGAAATTATTGAGTGATTTCCTCATGTTGTACTCTTATGAAATACCGTAACTGCCATGTGAGACTCACAAAAACATATATTATATGTGCTATGAAATAAAATTATTAAAATCTAATGAAAAAGACTCCTTCAGGGATCAAATCCCAATTCCTGCAAGACTCGTCACAGAATAAATTCTTGTGCTATAAACCAATGATTTCAATTTTAGTTGCAATACAAATCTGTCTTTTATTCAGTTCCTACCACAAAGCAATATCATTTAATAGTGGTACCAAACAAGATGAGGAGTCAAACTTGACACCATCATGTAATTTACTTATGATTTTACCTTTCCAAAACATCATAATAATCACATGAAATTTATCAAAATACAAAATGCAATTATTAAGGTAAATTTAAAATTGTTTTATGATGGAATCACGCATGCCGGATCAACGCGATCGGAACCACAACCTCATTGTTTCCACTCTTGAATTTACCACGCATGCCTTTACAATGAATTTTATTGTAAAAGCATGACTAGTAAAGGCATGTGTGGAAACGGCATGCAAAATGGCATGTGTGGTTCTGTCATGCAAGTCCCCCACCTGCTCTGAGGCCCAAAACTACCCCACCCCTAATACCCAAACTACCCCGACACCTCACTCACCGTAAGCCCTAAAAAAACATCCCGACCTCCCACCCTGAAAAACTAAAATACCCTGACCCCCACCGCGTTCCATAAACTAAACTACTCTGAGCCCCCACCCGCGCGGAGCCATAAAAAATGATACCTGACCCCCACACCCTTGCCCCTAAAAACTAAACTACCCTGACACCCCACCACACTGAGTCCTAAAACCTTTCCCCAATAAGTAAACTACCCTCACACCCCCACCCGACCTAAGCCCTAAAAAATAACAATCCCAAACCCCCACAATGCCCCTAAAAGAATAAATTACCCAACCCCCACCCACCCATAGCCCTAAAAAAAACTACCCAAGCCCTCCACCTCAACCCCTGAAAACTAAAGTACCCCAAAACTCCCACCCACCCTTAGCCCTGAATCCACGCCCACTGTTAAAAACTACCCATCAACCCTGCCCCAATCCCACTTTTCTCTTGGCGTCCTCTCCCGAACCTTCCTCCTCTTCTCTCCTCCCCCCTCCTGCCCTTCCTTAAACCTTCCCCCACCCCTTTAAGAATAAACTACCCGCTCCCCCACCCTAAGCCCTAAATAAATAAAAAAATACCCAACCCACCACTCCTGCCCCTAATACAAAATTGCCCGAACCTTCACCCTAAGCCCTTAAAAAAATACCCAAACCCCCACTCTGCCCCTTAAAAAAATAGCCTGCCCCTGAACAATCCACCAACCCTAATCCCTTAATTCACCCCTCACCCCTGCCCCAGCCCCACTTACCTCACTGCATCCTCCATGTCTTGTCCCAAACAAAGCATGGCTTTTCTATGCCTTAACCATGCATATGCACAGTTTCGCACATGTGTGGTTAAGGCACAGAAAAAGCCATGCGTTGTTCTGGCAAGCGTGGTAATACTTGTGTGGAAAATGTCTGCATTGTTAAGGATGTTTCCCATTTAAAACACCTACCAATATTGGGGATTAAACCCTGGATTTCTATGTGATTCATCACAGATTACGTTCTTTTATATGTAAAAATATCACCTATCCTACCTAAAAACAAATCTATATTTTGGTAAAAAGAACCCTAAGGCATATTCTAAAAAAGGTTTATTACCATATTGTCTAATCTATAAAAGATAGACTGCATGCTTTTATTTTTCCAAAATATACAAAGTTTCAAGTCTATGGTTTGCTCCCACTGATTCGTGGAACAATTTAGAAGCAAAAATAGATCTTAGAAGAGTCACATATAAATTGAGATTTAAGAAATTCTTTGTCACTAAACCCTAAAAAAAAAAACATACAGACAGGAGAAAGATTAAGGACCTCATTACGAGTGAGGCAAGGACTGCCTCACCTTCTTTAACGGTCAGACCACTGCACGCTGGGAGGTCCGACTGCCCAATTACAACTCTGGTGGGTGGAGCCCCCATAACCGCCTGGCTGATTACAACTACCCCTTCCCTGGCGGTTTCACTGACATGGAAAGGCTGGAAGTGAGGGTGTGCTGGGGGTCCACAGGTGTCTCTACCAATATGGGGATGCCCAATAACCCCAACTGTATCTGGACCAAGTCTCAATACACCATTTTCAATATACAGAGGATATAGATTTGCATATTACAAATAACAAATGAAAACATCAATTGATCAGTCTAGACAATTATTGTATTTTATACATAATTACATCACTCTATTCCTATACAAAAACAACAAATGCCCAATCAACTAACAAACATCCTAAAACCACACAATTAAAATAAAAGAAAATGAAGAAAAATAGATAAAGGAAGGTAATTTTTGCACTGAAATCAGTCTTTCTTTTATTTAAGCTGCTGAACCTTCTTCCGGCAAGCAGTCCTATACCATGAAGTAATTATATTTGGCATTGTTTTCTTTAGGGGTGTTTCCTCCCAACACCTATACACGATACCATTTTATTTCCAACGTTCCACTACTCCAAACTTTTTAACACATACCTCCAGAAAATATAGTCGATGCGTTACGGCCTTTCAACTTCCAGCCTCCGCAGGACATCAGACACAGGTGGTCATTCTGACCTCGGCGGTAAAAGGCGCCTACCGCCGGTCAGAAATCCTCCATAATCCCGCCGCGGTCGCGGAAACCCGCCACGGTCATTCTGACCCGCAGCAGCCAAACCTCCGAAAATCCGACAGCCACAACAGACCGCCAGACCAGCGGTCGGAGGAAAAGTGGAGGTGACAAAACCTCCACCGTCACGCCAACAGAAATACGCCCATGCCATTACGACCCACGAATCCACGCGGCGGTCTTTCAAACGCGGTTTTCCATTGGCGGGACACACCGCCGCGGTCAGAATACACACAAACGAACAAAACTCAGCCACATTGGCCGATTTGAATTCCACACACCTGATACACATACACACACCACTCCCACACACACAATACAATATAAAACACACACCCACATCACCCACAAACCCCTACGACCAAAAATTCAGAAAGAAGGCCAGAGCGAGACACCACCATCCACAAACTAGCAGCCACAGCCACTCAACACCATCACCCACACAATATCCACACACAAAACAACACACACCACCACACTCAACACACTTAACTACACATACTCCACCCCACACATCATACACACCACCCCATGGCACCCCAAAGACACCCCCGCTTCTCAGACGAAGAACTCAGGGTCATGGTGGAGGAAATCGTTCGGGTAGAGCCCCAGCTGTTCGGCACACAGATCCAATACACCAGCATTGCCCGGAGGACGGAGCTATGGCAGAGGATTGTCGACAGGGTCAACGCTGTGGGACAGCACCCCAGAAATCGGGAAGACATCAGGAAGCGATGGAACGACCTACGGGGGAAGGTGCGTTCCATGGTATCCCGGCACAACATCGCCGTGCAGAAGACTGGCGGAGGACCCCCACCTCAACCCCCACAATTTACAACATGGGAGGAGGAAGTCTTGAACATCCTGCATCCTGACGGCCTCGCAGGAGTCGGGGGAGGAATGGATACTGGTAAGTTGAAGCTTCACTACTGCTTCCCCCCCACCTGCATGCCAAATCATACCCCAACCCTCACCCCCATCCTCGAACCCCACCCTCACCCCCACCCCCATCCTCACCCCCACCCTCACCCCCACCACCATCCTCACCCCCACCACCATCCTCACCCCCACCCCCAGCACACCTATTCCCTGCCAATGTCTCACCATCACAACCCACACATCCCAAAACCTAGGCCTGCATGCGTCCACTAAGCATGGACACCCATCACCAAAGCATGCCCAATGCATATACACATCCCCCCCACAAGCCACCCTCACCAAAGCCCCCACACACGAATGCCAGCACTTGGGGACACGGGAACCCACAGATACACCCATATGCCACACATTGAAACTATAACCATACCTCTATACCCCTGCAGGACCCGACCGTCAACACACCGCCGCGGAGGGCCCAGAATTCTCCACACCCCCCACCCAAGAGGCCGTCAGCGATGACAGCAGCTCTGTCGACCTGGACACCGATGACCAGCCCGGACCATCGGGGACCTCTGGACAGTCGGTTCCCCTCACACAGGCCCAGGCCACTACAGACCCAAACCCCTCTGGGAACACCAGCACAGCTCCCACCCAGCGGGCCCATGCCTCTGTCTCCAGGGCGCGTCAATCTGCGGTGTGTCTACCACTACAGGGCACCCAGGATAACCCACCACCCCAACAACAACAGGGACCTGGGGGCAGTGGTAGTGGGCACACCGGCCAGGGGGCAGAGGCCCAGGGAAACAGGGCAACTCGGAGGGCAGCTGTGCGACAGGGGGGGGACGGGCCCAGGGAACCCACTCTCCACGAGGCCCTCACCACCATCATGGGAGCATACAACCGCTCCCAGGAGACGATGGCGACGGTACTGGCCCGCTGCCACAACACCACCGTCTCGACCATCCTCCTGCAGGAAAGGCACCTGGCGGCGCAAAGCCAGGTTGTGAAGCATGCAGCAGGCCACGATGATGTGACACACCTTCTTAGGTGAGTACATTAGGGATCCACCTGTCATATGCAGGCACCTAAACCTGGCCTTTAGGAGGCCAAAGGTGCGTTCGATCACCCTCCTAGTACGCCCATGGGCCTCATTGTAACGTTCCTCTGCCCTGGTCCGGGGATTCCTTACTGGGGTCAGTAGCCACGACAGGTTGGGGTACCCAGAGTCCCCCAATAGCCATACACGGTGTCTCTCTAGCTGTTCCATCACGTAAGGGATGCTGCTATTCCTCAGGATGTAGGCGTCATGCACTGACCCTGGGAATTTGGCATTTACATGCGAAATGTACTGGTCAGCCAAACACACCACCTGGATGTTCATGGAATGGTAACTCTTTCTGTTCCTGTACACCTGCTCCCTATCTCTTGGGGGAACCAAAGCCACATGGGTCCCATCAATGGCACCAATGACGTTGGGAATATGTCCAAGGGTGTAGAAATCACCCTTCACTGTAGCCAATTCGCCCACCTCAGGGAAAATGATGTAGCTCCTCACGTATTTCATCAGGGCAGACAACACTCTGGATAACACCTTCGAAAACATGGGCTGAGACATCCCAGAAGCAATTCCCACTGTTGTCTGAAATGACCCACTTGCCAAGAAATGGAGTACTGACAGGACCTGCACCAGAGGGGGAATCCCTGTGGGTTGGCGGATGGGGGACATCAGGTCGGGCTCCAGCTGGGCACACAGTTCATGTATAGTGGCACGGTCAAGACGGTAGGTCAGGATAATGTGGCGTTCTTCCATTGTCGACAGGTCCACCAGCGGTCGGTACACGCGAGGATTCATCCGTCTCCTCGCCAAACCCAGCGGACGGTGCCTAGGAAGGACAACATGGAGCACACAGTCAAGCAACCCACAGGTACGTACTCACAGCTAGCACAGTAAACGATTCTCTATGCAGTGAATGGCGTGTCTGAGTGGCTATGCAAGGCCTAGGCCTGTGTGACGCAGTTGAAATTGAGCCATGTGGACCCTCGAAATGGCGGCTGCCTGACCTGTGAAGTGTGACAATGGGATGTGAGGTCAATGCGCTGGCGTGGCACACCGCGGCGGTCAGCGGTCGAAGACCGCGGCGCGAAGCCGCATTGGTTAACATTGAAGCCTATGGGTTTCAGGAGCCAATGGCGAAGGGCGCCGGCGGTGGCGGTACGCACCGCCGCGGTACGCACCGCCGCGGACGTGACCGCCATTTTCTATCTACTTATCCACTTGCGACTTGAACTTTCACAGGAGAGGACCTATACTGCAAGTGTTGCTGTGACCTCGGTCTGGAAGGGACAATGGCTGCTGCGCCTGGGGAAAGGGCCCCTGCCTTCACTGGAGAGGAGTTGGAGAAACTTGTGGATGGGGTCCTCCCCCAGTATGCGCTACTCTACGGTCCTCCAGACCAACAAGTGAGTTTAATTCAATCTGGATTTGGGGCCACTGGCTGGCTTGGGGGCCTGGCGGGGGGCCTGGCGGGGATGGGGGGCATGTTGGGGCTGGCGGGGGGCATGGCGTGGGGCCTGGCGGGGATGGGGGGCATGTTGGGCCTGGCGGGGGGCCTGGCGGGGGGCCTGGCGGGGATGGGGGGCATGTTGGGGCTGGCGGGGGGCATGGCGGGGGGCCTGGCGGGGATGGGGGGCATGTTGGGGCTGGCGGGGGGCCTGGCGGGGATGGGGGGCATGTTGGGGCTGGCGGGGGGCCTGGCGGGGGGCCTGGCGGGGATGGGGGGCATGTTGGGGCTGGCGGGGGTCCTGGCGGGGATGGGGGGCATGTTGGGGCTGGCGGGGGGCCTGGCGGGGGGCCTGGCGGGGATGGGGGGCATGTTGGGGCTGGCTTGGGGGCATGGCGGGGGGCCTGGCGGGGATGGGGGGCATGTTGGGGCTGGCGGGGGGCCTGGCGGGGATGGGGGGCATGTTGGGGCTGGCGGGGGGCCTGGCGGGGGGCCTGGCAGGGATGGGGGGCATGTTGGGGCTGGCGGGGGGCATGGCGGGGGGCCTGGCGGGGATGGGGGGCATGTTGGGGCTGGCGGGGGGCATGGCGGGGGGCCTGGCGGGGATGGGGGGCATGTTGGGCCTGGCGGGGGGCCTGGCGGGGATGGGGGGCATGTTGGGGCTGGCGGGGGGCATGGCGGGGGGCCTGGCGGGGATGGGGGGCATGTTGGGCCTGGCGGGGGGCCTGGCGGGGGGCCTGGCGGGGATGGGGGGCATGTTGGGGCGGGCGGGGGGCATGGCGGGGGGGCCTGGCGGGGATGGGGGGCGTTGGGCCACTGGCAACGAAAATGCAGACAAACTTGAACGTGGTATTTCTCCCTCCCTGTACGTGTCACATAGGTCCGCGCCCATGAGAAGATCGGGATTTGGCGTGCCATCGCCAAGGAAGTCCGGACCCTGGGGGTCCACCATCGACGGGGCACCCACTGCCGCAAGAGGTGGGAGGACATCCGCCGCGGGACCAAGAAGACCGCTGAGTCTCTGCTGGGGATGGCCTCCCAACGTAGGCGGGGTGCCTGCCGTCAACTGACCCCCCTGATGTTCCGGATCCTGGCGGTGGCCTACCCTGATTTGGATGGGCGCGTGAGGGCAGCACAGCAGACACAAGGGGGTGAGTCCAAGCATTATCTACTCTGTTGTCGCGCAGTGGAGGTGTCTGGGTGGGGGAGGAGGGCTGTGGGTCCCCCTAGGCCAGGGCGATATCTGTAGGCTGGGCACCCCCGTAAGCCCCTGTGTCCCCAGCCAACACCCTCAGTAGTGTGTCAGTACAGCCATCCCTGGGCCGTGTCATCCATGGGTGCAGTTGTCAACTCTAGGCGTGTAGGGCATGTTCCACGGAATACGTAGCGGACCCCAAGTGCGCAACTTAGTGCAGGGGGCATCTGTGTCTGTCATGTCCGCTAACTGTACCGGAGATCCATGTACTCAATATCCCTTTATTTCTCTCTCCCCCCCCCCTTTTTGTTTGTCTTTCTGTGCTTGTGTGCATCAGCATCATCAGGCGGAGGAGAAGTGGCATCGGGGCAGGAGGGAGCTGCATCTCACATGGCCCAGGAGGGCCATGCCACAGAGTCTGACTGGACCAGTGAGACGGAGGGCGAGGGGAGCTCCACAACGGGGACGACTGGACCCTGCAGCGACACGGACACGTCCTCGGAAGGGAGCTCCCTTGCGGGGGTGGCACCATCCGTGCCCCCCGCCATTACAGGTACAGCCGCCACCCAGCGCACCATCACCGCCCTCCCAGCAGTCCCTCAGCGTTCGCCCCGTGCCCGCTCTGCCAGGAAGCCGGGCATCTCCTTCGCCCCAGGCACCTGAGGCCCTGCCCCTGTTACCCCCGCTGCCCTCAGTGAGGAGGTCATTGACCTCCTCCGAACGCTCATTGTTGGGCAGACTACCCTTTTGAATGCCATCCAGGGGGTGGAGAGGGAGGTTCATCGCAGCAATGCGTACCTGGAGGGCATTCATTCGGGTCAGGCTGCCCATCAGCGATCGTTCCAGGCTCTGGCCTCAGCACTGACGGCAGCCATTGTCCCTGTCTCCTGCCTCCCTCTACTAACTCCCTCCTCCCAGTCTCCTGTTCCTCTGCCTGTCCCACCCACACCATCAGACCAGCCTGCACACACCTCAACACCCAAGAGAAGCTCATCCAAACATAAGCACCACAGATCACGCAGACATTCACACACGCAACATTCCGATGCAGACATGCCAACAGTCACTACCACCTCTGTGACCCCCACCTCCTCGTCTCCCTCCTCCCTCCCTGTGACGTCTACACTCACACCTCCATTCACCTCACCATCAGCCAGTGTTTCCATCACCAGCACACCCTCCAGTCCAGTCCGCACACGTGCAGTCACCACCCCCACTGCCATTTACACGTCCCCTGTGTCCTCTCCCACTGTGTCTGTCACCCCCTCTTCCACACCACACAAACGCAGCCACCCACCCACCCAACAGCCATCCACCTCACGACAGCCTATCCCTCCTGCACCTGCACCCAAAGACAGCAAACGTGACTCACCTACAACCACATCCTCTCCCTCCACTCCCATTCCCGCTGTACCTACCACTCTCCATTGTCCCAAGAAACTCTTCCTCGCCACTGCTAACTTCTTTCCTGACCCTGAGCCCCCCCCTCCTTCTCGTCGGGGTAAGAAGAGCACCTCAGCCACCACCAGCCCTGCAGCCCCCTTGACAAGGGTGCAGGGGTATTGGAGCCCACCAGCCCGCATGTCTGGATCTTCGCCCAGCAGCAAGGGGACAGCCAGCCCACCCCCTGGGAAGAGGAGCAGAAGGCGGAAGGGGCGCCGCAGGAGCCCGGCTTCTACATCCCCCCCGGACACCACCCAGACACAGTCACCAGCCACAGCTCCAAAGGGAGGAAAGGGCCACAGACTCCCGACTAAGGAGGGCAAGGGCAGCAAGTCGGAGAGGTCAGGCTGCAGGCCTGCTGCCCAGGAGGAGCCCACCACCCCCATAGCCGCTGGCCAGGGAGGACCCAGCCCAGCTGGCCAGGAGGGCCCCACCACCCACAGCCCAGGTGGGCATTGAAGGAGCACCATCCCCGCTGCCCAGGAGGGCACCACCAGGCAATGAGCAGTTGGCCATAGACCGCCCGCCGTCTCAAGAACCGCTGAACTGGGCCCCGCCGTCTCCAGCACCGCTGAACTGGGCCCCGCCGTCTCAAGAACCGCTGAACTGGGCCCCGCCGTCTCATGAACCGCTGAACTGGGCCCCGCCGTCTCAAGAACCGCTGAACTGGGCCCCGCCGTCTCAAGAACCGCTGAACTGGGCCCCGCCGTCTCAAGCACCGCTGAACTGGGCCCCGCCGTCTCCAGCACCGCTCTGCTGGGGACCGCCGTCTCAAGAACCGCTGAACTGGGCCCCGCCGTCTCAAGCACCGCTGAACTGGGCCCCGCCGTCTCAAGAACCGCTGAACTGGGCCCCGCCGTCTCAAGAACCGCTGAACTGGGCCCCGCCGTCTCAAGCACCGCTGAACTGGGCCCCGCCGTCTCCAGTACCGCTCCGCTGGGGACCGCCGTCTCAAGAACCGCTGAACTGGGCCCCGCCGTCTCCAGCACCGCTCCGCTGGGGACCGCCGTCTCAAGAACCGCTGAACTGGGCCCCGCCATCTCCAGCACCGCTCCGCTGGGGACCGCCGTCTCAAGAACCGCTGAACTGGGCCCGCCGTCTCAAGCACCGCTGAACTGGGCCCCGCCGTCTCAAGCACCGCTCCGCTGGGGACCGCCGTCTCAAGAACCGCTGAACTGGGCCCTTCAAGGCAAGACCCGCTGAACTGGGCCCTTCAAGGCAAGAAGCGCTGAACTGGGCCCTTCAAGGCAAGACCCGCTGAACTGGGCCCTTCAAGGCAAGAAGCGCTGAACTGGGCCCTTCAAGGCAAGAAGCGCTGAACTGGGCCCTTCCAGGCAAGAACCGCTGGCCCTTTGGCAGACGTGGCAGGGCAGGATCTGTCTCGGGCAGGGCTGCAGGATGTCCTCTGGCCAACATGCCTCCTCCAGTGGCAGTGGAGTCTGTTATGGACTGTTTGGACTGTGGCTTTGCTCTCCCCAGGATGGCCCAGTGGGCAGGCCACCCACTGTATGGACTGTATGGACTGTGGCTTTGCACTCCCCAGGATGGCCCAGTGGGCAGGCCACCCACTGTATGGACTGTATGGACTGTGGCTTTGCTCTCCCCAGGATGGCCCAGTGGGCAGGCCACCCACTGTATGGACTGTATGGACTGTGGCTTTGCTCTCCCCAGGATGGCCCAGTGGGCAGGCCACCCACTGTATGGACTGTATGGACTGTGGCTTTGCACTCCCCAGGATGGCCCAGTGGGCAGGCCACCCACTGTATGGACTGTATGGACTGTGGCTTTGCTCTCCCCAGGATGGCCCAGTGGGCAGGCCACCCACTGTATGGACTGTATGGACTGTGGCTTTGCACTCCCCAGGATGGCCCAGTGGGCAGGCCACCCACTGTATGGACTGTATGGACTGTGGCTTTGCTCTCCCCAGGATGGCCCAGTGGGCAGGCCACCCACTGTATGGACTGTATGGACTGTGGCTTTGCTCTCCCCAGGATGGGCCAGTGGTCATGGAGTCCCCTCGTGGATCTGGCGTCGTGTACTCAAGTGGCTGAGGTGCCCCCCCTTCCCTTCCCCCTGAGGTGCCTGTCCTATTTTCTTTCTGATGCCCCTGCAGTGTTCTCTCCGTGGAGTTCTTGTCGTGGGACTGGGCCTTGCCCCTTTGCACAGGACCCCTGTGGTCCACGGACAGTGGTTGGACTACATTTAGTAGCTGTATATATTTTGTACATAGTTTATTTATTTATTGGGATTACTGGTGTCCATATTTCAATATATCTGCCCGTTTATGATCTCTTCTTTTGGTCTTTGCATTATTTCGGAGGGGGGGGTTTGTGGGTTGTGACAGTGATCTGTGGGAATTCATTGATGTGTGTGTTGTAGTGGGTGTGGGTGGGTGGGTGGGTGCCGGTAATCTTTTCCCTCCCCTGTGTCGTAGGTGCAGTACTCACCGATGTCTTCCGCGCCGCCGGGCGTGCTCCTGGTACAGGAGCAGGTATAGGAGTGCGGGGATGACCTGCAACTCGGGTTCCATACTGCCGGAATCTCGCGTGGAGTGCGTAGAGGTGAGCGTTTTCCCGTTCGTAGTCTGTTTCCGCCGTGTTTTTATCGGCGGTGCTCCCGCCCCGGAAAAGGTGGCGGATTGGTGGGTCGTGATAGGGTGGGCGGTACATTGTCTGCCGCCTGGCTGTTGGCGGGGACCGCCGCACTGTTTGTTTGTTCCGCCGTGGCGGGCGGAGTGTTAATGCAGCGGGCTGTGTTGGCGGTTCCCGCCAGGGTCAGAATTGCATATTTTGGACCGCCGGCCTGTTGGCGGCTTGGCCGCCGCATTATCACCGACCGCCAGGGTCAGAATGAGGGCCACAGTGCCTTATTTTAGTATATAGTGGCCTTTCAAAGATTTCTTTTCGTGACAAGGATTGCCATTCATTTTGTATCATCCTCCTGTTGTAAAGTAATGTTCTATATGCTCTCCTTCATCAACATCCGACGCGTAGGAAGCGCTGTCTTGATCTCAAAATTCCGGCCTTGTGGTATTTCAGGGCGCACGTGTGTTTAAACATGGCATTCCTAAAGCAAATGGGCATGTGCAGGAGCCCCCCTTCCGAGCACCATCAGAATGTGCAGTCTGCCTTGCAGACAATGCACATTCCGAGTGTGCTGATCGGCCCCCTCTGTGCTACGAGAGAGCACTCAGCTCCTTTAAGGGAGCCAAGTGCCACCTCGCAGCACTGTTCCCGCAGGTATGACTGACGGGAATGCTGTATTACAATGTTTCCGCTGTTCAGACTGGTAGGAACATTGTAATAGGGTGGGGGGACAGCACTGCCATGGTGAAGACGTCCTCTCGCAAGTTTTCCAGTTCTGCGTTGGGACCTCCAAACTCGTAATAAGGTTGTGAGTTCCTTAAATCATGAAAGAACGTACAGATATTTCACTGTTATGAGGTCTGAGTATGATATAATTGCAATTCCTAATTACAATGCCACTCAAACATTTGGACCCTCATTATGACATTGGAGGTAAATCCCACTTACAGCCACGCTGACTGCCACCAACTTACCGCTGCGGCCGTGGATATCCGTTCACCATATTATGACACACACACACCAATCCGTCAGTATACAGCCACATACACAAATCCACCACACCAAAGGTCAGTGATGAACTGGCGGTATCAAAACCCACACTGTTACGCCAACAGAATAACACCTACCACATTATGACCCACGGATCACCACAGCGGACATTCAACTGCGGTAAACCATTGGCTGTACATACCGCCACGCTCCAAATGGATACACGCAAACAAAACAACACAACATTGAACAATTCACGCCTGGCACCCATACACATACCACACCCACACCACTATAAAACACACAGCCACAATACCCACAACCTTTTACGACTACAAAGCATTGCCAACAGAGAGACATCAAGAACACAGACACAACCAGTGCCACGCACTATACACACCTATACACCACTCACTCACCCCACATCACACACCCCAACACATTACCCAACACAGCCTAACCTACACATCTCACACAACACCCATGGCACCACAAAGACACCCCTGTTTCACAGAGGAGGAGCTAGGGGTCATGGTGGAGGAAATCATCAGGGTACAGCCACAGTCATTTGGAGCACAGGTGCAGCAGATATCGATAGCTAGGAAAATGGAGCTATGGTGAAGAATCGTGGACAGGGTCAATGCCGTGGGACAGTACTCAAGAACTACGGATGGCATCAGGAAGAGGTGGAACGACCCACAGGGGAAGGTACATTCCATTTCAGCAAGACACCAGCTTGCTGTACAGAGGACTGGTGGTGGACCCCCACCTCCGCCCCTACAACTAACAACATGAGAGGAGCAAGTGTTGGCAATCCTGCATCCTGATGGCCTGGCTGGAGTAGGATGAGGACTGGACTCTGGTAAGTAAACTCTTTTCTTCTATCACCCCCCTACCTGCATGCCATCACATACCTCCACCCTCACCCTTTCTCCCATCACACCATCACATCACCACTTCCCACACACCCTACCATCACATGTCACTCATCCCAATGCCAAGCCCTGCATGCTCTACCAGTGCATGGACACCACTCAAAGCCCTGCATGAAAACCTATCACTAAAGCATGCACTGCTATCCCACCACATACCAACGTACACAAGTGAAAACTGCCAGGGCAAATGCAACCAAAGAGGGCAAGCCACGGATGCACAATATGTCAGACACAAAAACAATAATGCAGCATTTACATCCCCACAAGTACCCCAGCCAATGTCACCGGAGAGGAGGTGCCAGCAATATCCAGTCCCCCAACAGAAGAGGCCCACAGTGATGACAGCAACTCTGGTCTTCAGGATCTGGATGACCTACCTGGCCCATCAGGGACCTCTGGACAGCTGGTTACCCAGGCCCAGTCACACACCACCACAGAGCCTCCCCCATCAGGAAACACCACCACAGCACCCACCCAGCGTACCCATACCTCTATCCCCAGGACACATCAATAAGCAGTCTGTCCACCTCTACAGCGACCCCAGGCCATACCTCATACCCAAGACGATCAGAGACCTGGGGTCAGTGGCAGTGGGCACACGGTTCAGGGGACAGAGGCAAAGGCCAACAGGGAAACTGGGAGGAGTGCTGTGCACCAGAGGGAGGACAGGCCCGGAGAACCGGCTCTCCAGGAGGCATTTGCAGAGATCTTGGGAGCCTATCAACATTCCCAGGACACGATGGGCCTGATCCTGGAAAATGTGCAGGAGAACAGGCGGCTGCAAGAGGGACAGTAACAGGGGATCAGAGAGGACTTGCAGGCCATCAACAACACCCTGATCTCCATAGCAGGGGTGCTGGCAGACATTGCCAACATTATGAGGGAGGCAGTCAAACAACAGTGGGCCTCTGCCACTAGCCAGACATCTGAACAGCCTTCTACCTCTTCTGCCGCTAGTGGCCAGGAGGCCCCGCCATAGGACTCACAGGCCACCAGCACCCCCTGCAGAAGGTGAACCACCCCGTAAACGTTCCCTGCGATCCAGACAGAAGCCAGAGACACTTTCCAAGACCCCCACCAGGAAATGAGACTCTCCTGATTGTCACCCTAGTGTCCCACTCTGTTACCCTGTCTACCTTTAACAGCCATTGCTCCCATTCCTATGTCCCCTTGGACAATGCACCTGTGCTACAAACAGACTGGAACAATACCCTGGACTTTACTCCGTCATTACCCCATCCCATTGCACTTGCCCCTCTTTATTTTAACACTTCAATAAACACCCTTGGAAAAACACCATTTTGGAGTATGTCATGTTTATCAATTATGTATGCATTGAAACCGGTACAAACATTGTAATTCTACTGTACAGAAAATAAGCATTGATTAATGACCTGCAGCTGGCTGCAGTGATCACATCAGGAATAAATGTGAGGTCACCAACATCTCCAAAATGGATTGTCAGAGGGAACAGTAAGTGGGCATAGATGTGGGAAATATCAGCATGCAGTGCCACAGAAATTCATACAAATTTAATTGAAATGTGAAGTAACACTGTCCTACCTGTGTGTCATTGGAAGTATTGTCTGATCACTGATGTTTTGTTGTCCTCATCCTCATCCTCTGGCTCCTCATCCTCACTGTCCACAGGGTCCACTGCTGGCACACAGGAATCTCCAGCCTCCTCCTCCTGCAGGAATGGGGCTTGGCGTATGAGGGCCAGGTTATGCAACATACAGCATTCCACCACTATCTGGCAGACCTTCCTGGGTACGCAGCACAGGGATCCACCTGTCAGATGGAGGCACCAGAGCCTGGCCTTCAGGAGACCAAAGGTCCTTTCAATTATCCTTCTGGTTTGCCCATGGGCCTCCTTATAACATTCTTCTGCCCTTGTCCTGGCATTCCTCACAGGGGCCAGTAACCATGATAGGTTTGGGTAACTGGAGTCACCTGCAAATATTGAGGGAAAACATTTAGCCACACTCTATCCCATATGTCCCACACCATACCCATACACCAACATCTACTGGGTGGGAACCATGGCTCACCTATTAGCCACACCCTGTACCACTGTAGTAGGCCCATAACATTTGGCATGATGCTATTCCTCAGGACAAAGGCATCATGCACCAACCCAGGATACTTAGCATTGACGTGGGTGATGTACTGGTCCACCAAGCACACCATCTGTACATTCACAGAGTGGAAACTCTTCCAATTTCTGAACACCTGTTCGTTATGATGGGGGGGGAGACAAATGCAATATGTGTTCCATCAATCCTCCAATATTGTTGGGGATGTGTCCCATTGCATAGAACTCAGCCTTCACTGTGGCCAAATCTTCAATCAGGGGAAAAACAATGTAGCTGCACAAGTGTTTAATCAGGGCAGACAACACTCTTGTCAGCACTATTAAGAACATTGGCTGTGACATTCCTGCTGCCAAGCCTACTGTCACTTGGAAAGAACCAGTTGCTATGAAATGGAGCACTGATAGAACTTGCACAAGAAGGGGGATCCCAGTGGGGTGACGGATAGCAGAAATCAGGTCAGGCTCCAATTGGGCACACAGCTCAGTGATTATGGCCCTGTCAAGTCTACAGGTGAGTATTATGTGCCTGTCCTCAAGTGTTGCCAAGTCCACCGGGGTCTGTACATGGGGGTATGTCTCCATCTCCTATTCATCCACAGAGGTAGGAATCTATGGTGCAAAAGAGTGAGGAGCCGGTCACAAACTGAACAATGGAGCTACAACAGAACTTTGCATGCTGTTAACTTGTAATTGGTCAGTGTGATATGTCCAGTATCTCCTAATTTCACCAGTGACACAGCAATTTTCCGGGGCCTGCCCCCGCTCCTGACATAGCATCTGCCTGTCCTGTGTGGAGGGACAGGTGGGAGTGAGGTAATTCCACTGACGTTGTGTGCCGTTGCGGGAGGCGGTCGGGAGCTGCTGTGCAACTCCTCATTGGTTAACATTGGGCCCTATGGGTTACAGTGGCCAATGTTGATCTACGCCGGTGATGGTATGCGCCGCCGTGGACGTGACCGCCATTTTCTATCTAATCCCCCACTTGCTACCTGATCTCCCATAGGAGAGGACCTACACTGCATGTGCTGCTGTGATCTGTGTCTGGAACCTACCATGGCCCGCGTGACTGGGGAAAGGGCCCCAACCTTAACTTCGGAGGAGTTGGAGAGACTGGTGGATGGGGTCCTACCCCAGTATGGACTGCTGTGTGGGACTCCAGACCAACAGATGAGTACACTGTGGGCACGATGCATGTGGCAGGAATGCATGGAGTGGTGTGTGTGAAGGCCTCGTGTAAGGGGGTGGGTGGATGTCCTCTGGTGTATTGTTTTGTGTGCTGGGCCGTGTGTGTGTAAATTGTGATGTGAAGGGGTATGGTGGGCCATAGGTGTAACAGGCAGGACTGTTTGCCTGATTCTATTTTCCTGTGTGTATTGCCTCTGCAGGTCAGCACCCGCCAAAAGAAGGGTATATGGCATGCCATCACCAAGGAGGTGCGGACCCTGGGGTCTGTGGCAGGCAAAGCACCCACTGTCGGAAACAGTGTGAGGACCTGAGATGCTGGGCACGGAAGGCGGCGGAGGCCCAGCTGGGGATGGCTTTCCAACGAGGAAGGGGTACCCATCGAATCCTCAGCCGCCTGATGGCCTGCATACTGGTGGTGGCCTATCCTGAGCTGGGGGTGGGTACAGTGCCTATCATTACCAATTACGCATGGTAGGGTGATAGCGGGGTGGGAGATGTGTGTCAGTGTGTGCCCCTAGGCCAGGCCTGACATTGCAGCTGCCCTGAGTGAGGAGGCTATTGACCTCCTGAGACCCATATGTATAGAGCAGTAAACCACTGTGAATGCCATCCAGGGGCTGGCAGCTCAGATGCAACAGACTAATGCATTACTGGAGGGCATTCGCACTGGATTGGCAGCCCAACAGAGATCGATCCAGACTCTGACCTAATATCTGATGGCAGCCATTGTCCCTGTTTCTACCCTCCCCCTCTAACTTCCACTGCCCAGTCCCATTCTCCTCAACCCCAGCCCATCCCAAGCACACAGCCAGCATGAGCATGAATACAAGACAACACACAACAGTGGTACAGGCAAACACAAGCACCACACTTCATCCCACAGGCACTCACACAAACACCATCCAGATGCAGACACACCAACATCCACTATTTCCACTGTCCCCCTCCTCCTCCTCCTCTTCCACCTCCTTCCCAGTTCCATCCACACTCACATCTGCATGCACAACATCATCATACACTACCAGCATCATCACCACACCAAGCAGAATACACACCTCACTGGCAGACACCTCCACAACAGCCATGCACACGTCCCGTGTCCTCGCCCACTCTGTCTGTCCCCCCCTCCTAAGGTACACAAACGCTAGCACTCAGACACCCAAGAGCCATCCACTTCACAACAGCATACAGGCCATGCACCTGCACCCAAAAGCAGCAGACAGACACCTCCAACAACCACTCCCTCTTCCTCCACTCCCATTCCTTCTCCCTCTTCCCACCCCAATGTCCCTATGAAATTGTTCCTATCCAACATGGACCTCTTCCCTACCCCTCCTCCCAGTTCTGCATGTATGGGCAGGGTAGGAAGGACCCAGCCAAGCACCTCAGCCACAGAGTCCATGGGCCCAGTCGTCACAACACCCACTCGTGGTGGAAAAAGATCCAGGCCACATGTCCTGAAGGTGAAGGAGCTTGCACCAGGCAGCCTCAAGGGAAAAGAGCCTTCCCCAGCTGCCAGAAAGACCATGGAGCCTTCACCAGCAGACAAGAAGGGAAAGGAGCCTACCTCAGCTGCCAGGAAGACAAAGGAGCCTGCACCAGCAGGCAAGAAGGGAAAGGAGCCTGCCCCAGCTGCCAGGAAGAGCAAGGAGCCTGCACCAGCTGCCAGGAAGAGCAAGGAGCCTGCACCAGCAGGCAGGAAGGCCAAGGGGCCTGGGGCAGGAAATGTGATGGAGCCACCACCACCAACCATGGTTGTGCAACCATCCGAGGTTGCAGGGGATGGACAGGAGCCTCCCCCAAACCAGCAGCACTACCATGACTGAGCAGCCGTCCGAGGTTGCAGGGGATGGGCAGGAGCCTCCCCCACCAGCAGCCCCCCCACTACTGAGCAGCTGCCTGAAGTTGCAGGAGATGGGCAGGAGCCTCCCCCCCAGCAGCAGCACCACCACTGAGCCATCGTCCGAGGTTGCAGGGGATGGGCAGGAACCTCCCCCCCAGCAGCATCATCACCACTGAGTAGCCACCCGAGGTTGCAGGGGATGGGCAGAAGCTTTCCCCCCAGCAGCAGCACCACCACTGAGCAGCCGTCGAGGTTGCAGGTGATTGGCAGCAGCCTCCCCCCCAGCAGCTGCACCACCACTGAGCAGCTGTCCGAGGTTGCAGGGGATGGGCAGGAGCCTCCCCCCACCAGCAGCAGCACCACCACTGTGCAGTCGTCACCGCTGGTGGAAGATAGGTAATCCTGCCTTAATGGGCTGCTGTGCAGCCTGCCCCCTGCAAATCCAGTGGGTATGACACTCACCTGACAGACTGTGACCTTGCACTCCCCAGGATCGAGAGCACAGGGCAGGTTGCCCCCTACAGAATCAGTGGGTAAGACACCCACATGCCCAACACTCCCCAGGATCAAGAGCACAGGGCATGATGCCCCCTCCAGAACCAGTGGGTAAGACACCCACATGCCCAACAGTCCCCAGTATCAAGAGTACAGGGCACGATGCCCTCTCCAGAACCAGTGGGCAAGACACCCACTCGAGAGACTGTGGCCCATCACTCCCCAGGACCAAGGGCACGATGCCCCCTCAAGAACATGTGGGCAAGACACCCACTTGAGAGACTGTGGCCCTGCACTCCACAGGACCAAGCTCAGGGCATGTTGCCCCCTCCAGAACCAGTGGTCTTGTCTTATCTCCCGGCTGAGGTGCCCCTCCGTCCTCCCATCGCCCTGAGGTGCCTGGGTGCCTGCCTATTTACCAACTGATGCCCCTGCAGTGTTCTCTCCGTTTTGAAGCAGGTGACATGTGTGGCCTTGGACTTTGGCTTGTGGCCATGTGGACCTGAACATTGTGGACTGGACTGTACATATGTATATGTCTATTATCTTGCCTAACTTATGTTTCATGCTGTGTTGATCTCATTACATTCACTTTTGCAAAATCGTTTTTTCCTTGCATTATTCATCCGAGTCACAGGGTAAAATTGTTTCTGTAATGCAGCTGATTGTGTGTATGGTGTTGGGGGGTTATGTGTTGTGCGTTTGTGTGTCACTCTTGTGTTCCTCCCTCCCTCCCTCCCTCCCTCCCTTGTGTGCTAGGCAGCTGTACTCACTGTTGTCGTCTTCGCTAACGTCGGTGTTCGTGGTGGAGCAGAACCTAGAATATCATGGGGAAGACATGCAGTTCAGGCTCCAAGGCAGCATGGTTGTTCCCTGTGTCTCCAATGGTGAGTCCTTTGACTTTTGTGTTCTGTTTCCGCCAGACTTTTGATGTCTTTGAGACCGCCCCAGAAAAGGTGGTGGTTTGCAGGGTCATAATATGGTGGGCGGAACATTGACTTCCGCCTGGCTGTAGGCGGCTACCTCCGTGGTGGCTGTTGTTTCCGCCCTGGCGTTCGGAGTGGTACATTGGCTGTCTTTCGAAGATCTTTCCGCCATGGTCATAGTTTGGTGGTAGTTACAGCCAGCCTGTTGGCTGTATTACAGCCACTTTAACACCAACTGCCAGGGTTGTAATAAGGCCTTGATTTTTTAAGTGAATTTCTAGAGTTTTTTAACCCCTTCGCTGCCAGGCCTTTTCCCCCTCCTGTGACAGGCCTTTTTTTGCCTATTTGGGGCAGTTCGCGCTTAGGCCCTCATAACTTTTTGTCCACATAAGCTAACCAAGCCAAATTTGCGTCCTTTTTTTCCAACATCCTAGGGATTCTAGAGGTACCCAGACTTTGTGGGTTCCCCTGAAGGAGGCCAAGAAATTGGCCAAAATACAGTGAAAATTTCGTTTTTTTCAAAAAAAATTGAAAATGTGGCTGCAGAAGAAGGCTTGTGGTTTTTCCCCTGAAAATGGCATCAACAAAGGGTTTGCGGTGCTAAACTCAGCAGCGTCCCAGCTTTCAGGAACAGGCAGACTTGAATCAGAAAACCCAATTTTTCAACACAATTTTGGCATTTTACTGGGGCATACCCCATTTGTGCAATTTTTTGTGCTTTCAGCCTCCTTCCAGTCAGTGACAGGAATGGTCATGAAACCAATGCTGGATCCCAGAAACCTAAACATTTCTGAAAAGTAGACAAATATCTGAATTCAGCAAGGGGTCATTTGTGTAGATCCTACAAGGGTTTCCTACAGAAAATAACAGCTGAAAAAGAAAAATATTGAAATTGAGGTGAAAAAACCATCAATTTTTCTCTACGTTTTACTCTGTAACTTTTCCCTGCAATGTCAGATTATCGAAAGCAATATACCGTTACGTCTGCTGGACTCCTCTGGTTGCGGGGATATATAGGGTTTGTAGGTTCATCAAGAACCCGAGGAACCCAGAGCCAATAAATGAGCTGCACCCTGCAGTGCGTTTTCATTCTATACCGGGTATACAGCAATTCATTTGCTGAAATATAAGGAGTAAAAAATTGCTATCAAGAAAACCTTTGCATTTCCAAAAAGGGCACAAGATAAGGTGTTGAGGAGCAGTGGTTATTTGCACATCTCTGAATTCCGGGGTGACCATAGTAGCACGTGAATTACAGGGAATTTCTCAAATAGATGTCTTTTTTACACACACTCCTATATTTGGAAGGAAAAAATTTAGAGAAAGACAAGGGGCAATAGTACTTGTTTTGCTAATCTATGTTCCCCCAAGTCTCCCGATAAAAATGGTACCTCACTTGTGTGGGTAGGCCTAGCGCCCGCGACAGGATATGCCCCAAAACACAACGTGGACACATCACAGAAAACAGAGCTGTTTTTAGCAAAGTGACTACCTGTAGATTTTGGCCTCTAGCTCAGCCGCCACCTAGGGAAACCTACCAAACCTGTGCATTTCTGAAAACTAGAGACCTAGGGGAATCCAAGGAGGGGTGACTTGTGTGGCTCGGACCAGGTTCTGTTACCCAGAATCCTTTGCAAACCTCAAAATTTGGCTAAAAAAAACACATGTTCCTCACATTTCTGTGGCAGAAAGTTCTGGAATCTGAGAGGAGCCACAAATTTCCTTCCACCCAGCGTTCCCCCACGTCTCCCGATAAAAATGATACCTCACTTGTGTGGGTAGGCCTAGCACCCGCGACAGGATATGCCCCAAAACACAACGTGGACACATCACAGAAAACAGAGCTGTTTTTAGCAAAGTGACTACCTGTAGATTTTGGCCTCTAGCTCAGCCGCCACCTAGGGAAACCTACCAAACCTGTGCATTTCTGAAAACTAGAGACCTAGGGGAATCCAAGGAGGGGTGACTTGTGTGGCTCGGGCCAGGTTCTGTTACCCAGAATCCTTTGCAAACCTCAAAATTTGGCTAAAATAACAAGTTTTCCTCACATTTCTGTGGCAGAAAGTTCTGGAATCTGAGAGGAGCCACAAATTTCCTTCCACCCAGCATTCCCCCACGTCTCCCGATAAAAATGATACCTCACTTGTGTGGGTAGGCCTAGCGCCCGCGACAGGATATGCCCCAAAACACAACGTGGACATATCACAGAAAACAGAGCTGTTTTTAGCAAAGTGACTACCTGTAGATTTTGGCCTCTAGCTCAGCCGCCACCTAGGGAAACCTACCAAACCTGTGCATTTCTGAAAACTAGAGACCTAGGGGAATCCACGGAGAGGTGACTTGCGGGGCTCGGACCAGGTTCGGTTACCCAGAATCCTTTGCAAACCTCAAAATTTGGCTAAAAAAACACATGTTCCTCACATTTCTGTGGCAGAAAGTTCTGGAATCTGAGAGGAGCCACAAATTTCCTTCCACCCAGCGTTCCCCCACATCTCCCGATAAAAATGATACCTCACTTGTGTGGGTAGGCCTAGCGCCCGCGACAGGATATGCCCCAAAACACAACGTGGACATATCACAGAAAACAGAGCTGTTTTTAGCAAAGTGACTACCTGTAGATTTTGGCCTCTAGCTCAGCCGCCACCTAGGGAAACCTACCAAACCTGTGCATTTCTGAAAACTAGAGACCTAGGGGAATCCAAGGAGGGGTGACTTGTGTGGCTCGGACCAGGTTCTGTTACCCAGAATCCTTAGCAAACCTCAAAATGTGGCTAAAAAAACACATGTTCCTCACATTTCTGTGGCAGAAAGTTCTGGAATCTGAGAGGAGCCACAAATTTCCTTCCACCCAGCGTTCCCCCACGTCTCCCGATAAAAATGATACCTCACTTGTGTGGGTAGGCCTAGCGCCCGCGACAGGATATGCCCCAAAACACAACGTGGACATATCACAGAAAACAGAGCTGTTTTTAGCAAAGTGACTACCTGTAGATTTTGGCCTCTAGCTCAGCCGGCACCTAGGGAAACCTACCAAACCTGTGCATTTCTGAAAACTAGAGACCTAGGGGAATCCAAGGAGGGGTGACTTGTGTGGCTCGGACCAGGTTCTGTTACCCAGAATCCTTTGCAAACCTCAAAATTTGGCTAAAAAAACACATGTTCCTCACATTTCTGTGGCAGAAAGTTCTGGAATCTGAGAGGAGCCACAAATTTCCTTCCACCCAGCGTTCCCCCACGTCTCCCGATAAAAATGATACCTCACTTGTGTGGGTAGGCCTAAAGCCCGCGACAGGATATGCCCCAAAACACAACGTGGACATATCACAGAAAACAGAGCTGTTTTTAGCAAAGTGACTACCTGTAGATTTTGGCCTCTAGCTCAGCCGGCACCTAGGGAAACCTACCAAACCTGTGCATTTCTGAAAACTAGAGACCTAGGGGAATCCAAGGAGGGGTGACTTGTGTGGCTCGGACCAGGTTCTGTTACCCAGAATCCTTTGCAAACCTCAAAATTTGGCTAAAAAAACACATGTTCCTCACATTTCTGTGGCAGAAAGTTCTGGAATCTGAGAGGAGCCACAAATTTCCTTCCACCCAGCGTTCCCCCACGTCTCCCGATAAAAATTATACCTCACTTGTGTGGGTAGGCCTAGCGCCCGCGACAGGATATGCCCCAAAACACAACGTGGACACATCACAGAAAACAGAGCTGTTTTTAGCAAAGTGACTACCTGTAGATTTTGGCCTCTAGCTCAGCCGCCACCTAGGGAAACCTACCAAACCTGTACATTTCTGAAAACTAGAGACCTAGGGGAATCCAAGGAGGGGTGACTTGCGGGGCTCGGACCAGGTTCTGTTACCCAGAATCCTTTGCAAACCTCAAAATGTGGCTAAAAAAACACATGTTCCTCACATTTCTGTGGCAGAAAGTTCTGGAATCTGAGAGGAGCCACAAATTTCCTTCCACCCAGCGTTCCCCCAAGTCTCCCGATAAAAATGATACCTCACTTGCGTGGGTAGGACTTGCGCCCACGAAAGGAAAGGGCCCAAAACACAACGTGGACACATCACATTTTTTTATAAAAAGTAGTGCCTACCTGTGGATTTTGGCCTGTAGCTCAGCCCGCACCTGGGGAAACCTAGCAAACCAGCGCATTTTTGAAAACTAGAAACCCAGGGGAATCCAAGATGGGGTGACTTGCGGGGCTCTGACCAGGTTATGTTACCCAGAATCCTTTGCAAACATCAAAATGTGGCCCAAAAAACACTTTTTCCTCTCATTTCGGTGACAGAAAGTTCTGGAATCTGAGAGGAGCCACAAATTTCCTTCCACCCAGCGTTCCCCTAAGTCTCTCGATAAAAATGGTGCCTCACTTCTGTGGGTAGGCCTAGCGCCCACGAAAGGAAATGGCCCAAAACACAACATGGACACAACATATTTTTTCACAGAAAACAGAGGTGTTTTTTGCAAGGTGCCTACCTGTGGAGTTTGGCCTGTAGCTCAGCCGGCCCCGGGGGGGGGGGCAGAAATGGCCTAAAATAAATTTCTTCCCCCCAACCCCCCCCCCCGGGAGCGACCCTTGCCTACGGGGTCGCTCCCCCTGCGTGACATTGGCGCCAAAAAACAAATCCCAGGTGCCTAGTGGTTTCTACCCCCTTGGGGGCAGATTGACCTAAAATCGGCCAATCTGCCCCCAAGGGGGGCAGAAATGGCCTAAATACAATTTGCCCCCCAGGGGAGCGACCCTTTCCTGATGGGTCGCTCCCCATCTCGAAAAAAAACAAACAAACAAAAAAAAAACACACAAAAAAAATGTGCCCTGGTGCCTAGAGGGTTCTGCCCCCCCCTGGGGGCAGTTTGGCCTAATAATAGGCCGATCTGCCCCCAGGGGGGGCAGAAATGGCCTAAAATAAATTTGAACCCCCAACCCCCACCCCCCCCAGGAGCGACCCTTGCCTACGGGGTCGCTCCCCCTGCGTGACATTGGCGCCAAAAAACAAATCCCAGGTGCCTAGTGGTTTCTGCCCCCTTGGGGGCAGATTGACCTAAAATCGGCCAATCTGCCCCCAAGGGGGGCAGAAATGGCCTAAATACAAGTTGCCCCCTAGGGGAGCGACCCTTGACTGATGGGTCGCTCCCCATCTCGAAAAAAAAATAAAAAAAAAAATGTGCCCTGGTGCCTAGAGGGTTCTGCCCCCCCCTGGGGGCAGTTCGGCCTGATAATAGGCCGATCTGCCCCTGAGGGGGGGCAGAAATGGCCTAAAATAAATTTGACCCCCCCAACCCCCCCCCCCCCGGGAGCGACCCTTCCCTACGGGGTCGCTCCCCCTGCGTGACATTGGCGCCAAAAAACAAATCCCCGGTGCCTAGTGGTTTCTGCCCCCTTGGGGCAGATTGACCTAAAATCGGCCAATCTGCCCCCAGGGGGGCAGAAATGGTGTAAATACAATGTGCCCCCCCCCCAGGGGAGCGACCCTTGCCTGATGGGTCGCTCCCCATCTCTAAAAAAACAAACAAACAAAAAAAAAAACACAAAAAAAAAAACTTGCCCTGGCGCCTATAGGTTTCTGCCCCCCCTGGGGGCAGATCGGCCTAATAATAGGCCGATCTGCCCCCAGGGGGGGCAGAAATGGCCTAAAATAAATTGCCCTCCCCCCCAGGGAGCGACCCTTGCCTAAGGGGTCGCTCCCTTTGCGTGAAATTCACGCAAAGAAAAAACTCCCTGGTGTCTAGTGGTTTCTACCCCCCTTGGGGGCAGATTGGCCTCATTAAAATAGGCCAATCTGCCCCCAAGGGGGGCAGAAATGGCCAAAATATAATTTTACCCCAAGGGGAGCGACCCTTGCCTAAGGGGTCGCTCCCCACCCAAAAAAATAAAATAACACATAAAAAAAAAAAAAAAAAAAAATGGTCCCTGGTGCCCTAGAGGTTTCTGCCCCCAAGGGGGGCAGAAAAGGCCTTCCAGAAAAAATGCCCCCCATGGGAGCGACCCTTGCCCAAGGGGTCGCTCCCTTTTGTCAATATCATAAAAAAAAAAAAAATCCCTGGTGTCTAGTGGGGTTTCAAAAGCCGGATTGCAAGCAATCTGGCTTTTGAAACCCTCGGAGAGACTTCAAAGGGAAGGAAAAGTATTTCCTTCCCTTTGAAGCCCCTCCGGGCCTCCCCGGTGATTGAAAGAGAAATGCTTTTGCATTTCTTTTTCAATCGCGCTGGAAGCAGAGCTTCCAGCGCGACGAGGGAGGCCCCTGTGACACATCAGCGCGCGCGCGCGCGCGCTGACGTCACAGAGGGGGGCGGGGGGGCGGGGGTGGAAGGGGAAGGTCTTCCCCTTCCATCCCCGCCTTGGGGGGGGAGGGGGGTGCACGGGGGGCGCGCTAGCGCGCCCCCAAGTTCCCCTGTGCCATGGACGAGATGATCTCGTCCAAGGCACAGGGGAACTGTAGCCTTGGACGAGATCATCTCGTCCAAGGCACCCAAGAGGTTAATTTAAAGTAATATTTTATTATAACATGTAAGGCAAACCTCAGGCCAAGCACAGCCTTTCTCAATGCAAATTATGGGATCGGCTGCAGGTCCTAGGCTATGGTCAGTCCCTGCATCCAGCACCCTGCGGGCAGCCAAAACCCCATGGTGCACAGCCTTTGCCTTTGCATGACATGGGGTTGGCCGCAGAGTCTGGCGTGTTGGTATCAATGAGTGAGCATATCAATACATATAAAGCAGATCTAGTATCTTTCTCCAAAAATCTTCAATAGTTTTAATCAATTATACATTTTAGTAATTCACGCAAAGCAATGTTTATTAATAGTGGTTATTAGAAAAATGTTTAAAGTTTGAATAAAAATAAAAAAAAACACATGTGAGTCTTTTAACGTTTTTATGATTGCGTTTTGTGGTCCGAAAAATATTAAAAGAAACTTTGAGAGACATGTTGAGTTTAAAAAAAAACTTGTCTCTGAGTCTTTCTTTGATCATGTATTAACCTACAACATGCAATCATAAAAACAACCAGAAGAGAGCCTTGCACTCTAGCTGAAGACCACAGATCTCCAGCTTGAAGTGCTTTAAAAATATGTCAAGTTTCCCTGGAGTCACAGATTTAATGACCCATGACACTTAGGCCCGTATTTATACTTTTTTTGCGCCGCATTTGCGTCGTTTTTTGACGCAAAAACGGCGCAAACTTGGAAAATGCCATTGTATTTTGTAGGTTTGCGCCGTTTTGCGTAAAAAAGCGGCGCAAATGCGGCGCTAAAAAAAGTATAAATACGGGCCTTACTTTTTTATGTTGTTGAAGGGCTGCTGCCCCCCACCTCATTAGAAAAACTGCTTTGTGGTGCCACTGCCTCTTCTAGGGGCACCACAAGCATGGAAATATGACTCTTAGGGCATTATGGAAAAAGAACAAGGTGATGGATGGAATGTTAGAATTAATTTCAGCAACAGTTAATCATTCAGGGAGCATCCCAATCCATTGTGTTTTTTGGACAGCATGCCTCTTCAGTTTGAACTCAGCCATGTGCAAATCAGTCTTGACTCTACTCCTCATGGGAACAGTCCAGCTTGAACTGCCAGGCCAGGTCCTCCCTGAACTGGACCACAAACACCCAAGCACTGGTTTCAGCCTAGTTAGGGTTCTTCAGCCAGGTATAGTTTGGTGCTAGTGGGATAGATAGATAGATAGATAGATAGATAGATAGATAGATAGATAGATAGATAGATAGATAGATAGATAGATAGATAGATAGATAGATAGATAGATAGATAGATAGACCGACCACTGGAACCAAGCTATACGTGGCTGAAGAACCCTAACTATATATATATATATATATATATATATATATATATATATATATGTATGTATATATATATATATATATATATATATGTATATATATATATATATACATATATATATATATATACACACACATACATGTAACCTAGTGTCAGTCACAACTAGGTAGTTATAGTAAGGAAAGGACTATGGCCCTCATTACAACCCTGGCGGTCGATGGAGAAATGGCGGCAATACCGCCAACAGGCCAGCGGGAAAAAAATGGCATTACAAGCATGGCGGTGACCGCCATGCTAAACCGCTATTTCTCCACTCTGACCGCCAGGGTGGTAACGACTGCTGGGCTGGAGACTTCGGTCTCCAGACCAGCGGCTGTCACAACACCGCCGGCGGTATCACGACCCTGCATACCGACATGGATTCCGTGGGGTTTTGTACCACCACAAAATCCATGGCGGTAGGCACTATCAGTGCCAGAGAAATCCTTCCCTGGCACTGATAGGGGTCTTCCCCACCCCCTCCCCCACCCCTGAGTCCTCCCCCCACGCCCTGACCCCCTACCAACCCCAAAGGTGGCAGGACCCCCCTCCCTACCCCCCCAACATTGACACACACCCCCCCTACATGCACACAGACACTACCACCACACATACCCACACACATACTAACAAATATTCCAACAGACACACACAGTCATACATTAACACATACATATAGACATACACGCACACATACTCACAGACATACAAACAGACAGACATGCACACATTTACAAACACACTACACCACCCGCATGCATACACGCACTCACACACCCCTCTACACACACACCCCCATGCACTCACAAAACACACAACACCACTCCACCCACCTCCCCTAACGGACGATCACCTTACCTGGTCTGGTGATCCTCCGGGAGGGAACGGGATCCATGGGGGCTGCTCCGCTACCAGCATCCCGTCACCAGAACACCGCCATGCCCGAATCATGGGATGTGATTCGGTGGGCGGTGTTCTGATGACGTGGCGGTGGAGGGGGAGCAGCCTCCACTTCCCCGCCGACCGCCAGTATGGCTGCTGGCGGCTCTCCATCCGAAAAAGGATGGAGGGCTGCCAGCAGTCATAATACACTGCACGGAAAACCACCTGCACTGGCGGTCTTCAGCACGGTGGTACCTCGGCAGTCTTTCAAAAAGACCGCCAAGGTCGAAATTAGGGCCTATGTTTCCATCGAAAAAGTGTTTTTTGACTTGCCTATATCTTTAGCTCCGTTTGATGAATCTTCAAAAAATTTTCCACAAGAGGTGCCCTGGTGATTCTTGTTGCGCATGGAAAGTTTCTAGATGATCGGTCAAGCGGGGGCAGACAAAAAGGGTGGTCCATAAAGTAGCCCATGTTAACTCCTATGGGATCTTTAGCCATGACAACAGCCTGAACCACTGGACAGAATTAGACTACATTTGGCAGATGGTGCATTTGCTTATTTGGTGTAAATTGGTCCAGTAGTTTTGGAGATATTAAAGAGAATATAAATTTGTATACCTCTGGCTGTGACAACTTCGCGAATAATGACGTACTCATGGAAAGAAATGCACAGCTCTGATTGGCTGCCAACACTTCAAACCAGGAACTGTTGGCAGCGATTTGGGAAAATGTTTGCTGTGATTCATAGCAGATCCATGGATCCGGCAAAAACGTTTTTTAAAAATGAAGCGTGGGCTCCTGCGCTTCTTTATTTTGTTGCTCCCCGGATGATCAAGTCCCGGGGGCATTGCTAATTTAATGTGGGGAAGCCACCCAGCACCCCTGCAGTCCCGGGGACCACCACCTCCCTGGGACTTTATACAAACATGATGTGGGGGGATGCATGTCACCTCACAGCCCTGGGGACCACCACCTCCACCGCGCAGCCCCAGGGACCACCATCTCCTCAGGGCTTTAAAGGACTATGAAGCGGCGCCTACTTGGCTCCCGCAGCCCCTGGGACCACCACTTCCCCGGGGCTATGTAACATTGGAATGGAGCTGTGCAACCCTCCTGGAGGAGCCAATATGGACCTGGGCACCGCCAACTCCCAAGGCCAGCTCCTGCTATGTCCCGGGTTGCCCACCCCCAGGACATAGCTGTTTGCTTTTGCTTGGTGGGAGCTGACAGCTCTCACCAAGCAAAAGCAAACACAGTCCACTTTCTGACAGCGAGAGCTGTCAAACAGCTCCCCGCTGTCAGAAAGCAGAGTTCTAATCTGGCATTCCTGCACACAAATATGCGTGCATGGGAGACAGATAAAAACATTGCTCCCACAAGGAGGGAGCTGCTATTTAAAACAGCTCCCTTCTTCTGGGAGCATTGCTGGCTCCCGCAGGATGCAGTGAGCCAGCGGCGGTCCTGTCACTCTTCCCCTCTTTTCCATCCCAAAAAGGAATGGAAGAGAGTGAGAGAGAGATTGTCATTGCAATGGTCTCTGCATGCAATGACTTCAAAGAGTAAGAACAGGAAAATGTTTTGTACAAATGTTATAGTTCTGTTTGGATGATGAGTGGAACAGAGTCATTGCTGGCCTAATGGTCAAGTTTGTGTACTGTCACTCAGTAGGCTAAAGGTTCAAATCCTAGTATCGCTTGGCAGTGTGTTTGTTTATTTAGTGTTTTGACTGTTAAACCTTCCCAGTAATGGAACATTGACATTTCTTTCCTCTCACATGTGTGGGTTGCATGTCATAGGTATATCTATAAACACTCCACCAAAGAGTCACCAATGGCCTTAAGGTGAAGGTCACAGACCATAGCACTGAAAATTAAGGGTTCTACTCTAGGTGTGTCGGTGGTCATTTTCCTTCTTTAATTTCTTTTAAACTTCAGAAGTTTAAGGTTCATACTAAAAGGGGATCTCACTTTCTTTAATTGACAAATACATTTTTGTTTTCACTTTCTCCAGAAATTTCTCAGTTTAAGTATATCATTTATCAAAGCCTAAAGAACTCTCACTCTCTACCTCTCACTCTCTTTCTCTTGCTCTCTCAATTTCAATCTTTCAATATCTTTCTCCCACTCACATAACCACTCAGACCCTTACGCACCCACTCACAGACCCACTCAGACACTCACGCATGCACTCATAGCCCCACTCAGACTCTCGTGCACCCACTCACAGCCCAACTTAGAAACACATGCACCCACTCAGACACTCACGCACCCACTTAAAGACCCATTCAGACTCTCACACACCCACTCACAGATCCACTGAAACCCGCAAGCACCCACTTACAGGTCCACAGAGACATTCGCGCATATACTCACAGATCCTCTAAGACACTGATACACGTGCTTTCACACCCATACAGACACTCTCACAGCCACTCTCACATTATATACACCCTCTAGTACCTATTCTCATACCCAGAGAGACAGGCCATGTCCAACTCTCGCTGCGCATGACCAAAGCCCGTGCACATTGCTATGTTGGGTGGTCAAGGGGGTTGACCACAGGGTCGGCAGCCAAACCTTGTGGCCAACCCCTGCTGTGAACAGCCTTCGGCCGTGTGTGGCAGTAGTTGGATTAACATATAGTAATAAAAATTACTTTACGTTAAAAAAAAACATAGAAATTCACTAAAAAAAACAATGGTTACAGGGAAGTTATAGTTAGGAAGTAGAATTAAAAAAAACATAGAATGTCACTGAAAGAAACAAAGGTTACAGGAGCGTTATGGTTCACATTTCACACATACAAAACCAGCAAAATTCTGCAGTTACAATTACCTCAGCTACCTATTGTAGAAGGCCGGCTCTCTATTTAGTGTACAAAAATGACATGTACTGTGCAGAGAGTCGAAGCAACCCCACTTTTGTATCCAGAGGTAAAAGGCAGACCACCTGATGCTCTGTTTTTGTGGTAGTGTGGGCAAGCATTCAGCCTAATCCAAGAGATGTGCTAAGAATTTGGGGGGTCATTACGAACCTGGCGGTCGGTGTTAAAGCGGCGGTAAGACCGCCAAGAGGCCGGCTGAAAAAAAATGGAATCACGACCGTGGCGGAAACCGCCAACAAAGACAGCCACTTTAACACTCTGACCGCCACAGCGGTAGAAACAAACAGCGCGGCGGTCACCGCCAACAGACAGGCGGGAGACAATGTACCGCCCACAGTATCACAACCTACCAATCCGCCACCTTTTCCGGGACGGATTCACCGCTAACAAAAACACGGCGGAAACTGGACTTCGAAGGGAAAACGCTCACCTCTACACACCCCACGAGAAACCAGGAAGCCATGGAACCAGAGCTTCACATTTTTCCAGCCTTTATCTTCTTGCTCCTCTACCAGGAGCACGAACGCCAGCGGCGAAGACCACGGTGAATACTGCACCTACGACACAGGGGAGGGGGGAGGGAAAAAACTGGGACACACACACGCAATACGCAACACCCCCACCCTCACCCACGACAACACACACACTAATACAGCATGATACATTACAGTTACACCCCCAACCCCCCCGGAAGAATGCAAAGACAAAAGAAAATGAGTGTAACCATTGTAATCTATTAAAATCCAGTACGCAAAAATATATATACACTATAAACAAATACATACACCAAGAATAGAAGTCCAGGTATTGCACCATTTAAGTCTGTGGAACACTGGGCCCACACTGCATGGGCGAGGCCCACACAAGATACCCAAACATGACGGAGAGAACACTGCAGGGGCATCAGACAGAAATAAAACAGGCACCTCAGGGGAAAGGGAAAGGGGGGGGACCTCAGCCGGTGGAGTGCAAAACGCCAAATCCACGAGGGGGCCACATGCCCACTGTGCAATCCTGGGGAGTGCAAAGCCACAGTCTCACAAGTCTCTACAGTGGGTGGTTTGCCCACTGTTCAATCCTGGGGAGTGCAAAGCCACAGTCTCACAAGTCTCTACAGTGGGTGGTTGGCCCACTGTTCAAGCCTGGGGAGTGCAAAGCCACAGTCTCACAAGTCTCTACAGTGGGTGGTTTGCCCACTGTGCAATCCTGGGGAGTACAAAGCCACAGTCTCACAAGTCTCTTCTGGTGGTTTGCCCACTGTTCAATCCTGGGGAGTGCAAAGCCACAGTCTCACAAGTCTCTACAGTGGGTGGGTTGCCCACTGTTCAATCCTGGGGAGTGTAAAGCCACCGTCTCTCAAGTCTCTACAGTGGGTGGGTTGCCCACTGCTTTATCCTGGGGAGTGCAAAGCCACAGTCTCTCAAGTTTCTCCAATGGGTGGTTTGCCCACTGCTTTATCCTGGGGAGTGCAAAGCCACAGTCTCACAAGTGGATAACAGTCTCCACTGGTTCTGGAGGGGGCTTTGTGCCCAGAGTGCTTCATCCTGCCAAGGACAGAGGTAGTGGATGTAAATCTCCACTGGTTCTGGAGGGGGCTTTGTGCCCAGAGCGCTTCATCCTGCCAAGGACTGAGGTAGTGGATGTAAATCTCCACTGGTTCTGGAGGGGGCTTTCTGCCCAGAGTGCTTCTTCCTGCTCGTGGGGGACTAAGTAGCGTCAGTGCTCTTGGCGCTCATGGGCCAGCGGTGCTGGTGGCGGTGGTGTCCTTGGCAGCGGTGCTTGTTGCGGCGGTGTCCTGTTCAGCAGTGCTTGTGGCGGCGGAGTCCTGTTCAGCGGTGCTTGTTGCGGCGGTGTCCTGTTCAGCGGTGCTGGTGGTGGCGGTGCCCTTGGCAGCGGTGCTGGTGGTGGTGGTGTCCTGTTCAGCGGTGCGGGTTGTGGCTGTGTCCTTGGCAGCGACTCAGCTGTTGGCGGTCCTGTCTGGGCCTGCGGGGCTGGTGCTGACGGTCCTGTCTGGGCCTGCGGGGCTGGTGCTGGCGGTCGCCTCCTGGCCAGCGGGGCTGGTGCTGGTGGTCCTGTCTGGGCCAGTGGGGCTGGTGCTGGCAGTCCTGTCGGGGCCAGCAGGGCTGGTGCAGGCGGTCGCCTCCTGGCCAGCGGGGCTGGTGCTGGCGGTCCTGTCTGGGCCAGCGGGGCTGGTGCTGGCAGTCGCCTCCTGGCCATCGGGGCTGGTGGTCGCCTCCTGGGCAGCGGGGCTGGTGCTGGCGGTCCTGTCTGGGCATGCAGGGCTGGTGCTGGCGGTCCTGTCTGGGCCAGCGGGGCTGGTGCTGGCGGTCGCCTCCTGGCCAGCAGGGCTGGTGCTGGTGGTCGCCTCCTGGGCAGCCGGGCTGGTGCTGGCGGTCCTGTCTGGGCGTGCGGGCCGGTGCTGGCGGTCCTGTCTGGGCCAGTGTGGCTGGTGCTGGCGGTCGCCTCCTGGGCAGCAGGGCTGGTGCTGGCAGTCCTGTCTGGGCCTGCGGGGCTGGTGCTGGCGTTCCTGTCTGGGCCAGCGGAGCTGGTGCTGGCAGTCCTGTCTGGGCCTGCGGGGCTGGTGCTGGCGGTCCTGTCTGGGCCTGCGGGGCTGCTGCTGGCCGGATCCTGGGCAGCGGGGCTGATGGCGGTCTTCTCCGCCATGCTGCTCTTCCCAGACTTGCCGGGTTTCTTGTGCCCCTTCGCCACCTTGGAAGGTGTCGCAGCTGACTCCACACTCCCACCTGTACCCCTGGGAGGGGCTTTGCTGGCTGTTGTCGTCCCCCTCTCCCGCCGGGCACTGGCCAACTTTTGATGCTTGACAGGTGGGGGACTGTCCGTGCTGTGGCTCCTTGCCACACTGGCTGCCCTGCTGCATGGTGCACTCCATAATCCGGTGACTACTGGCACCACTGGTCCCGCCGATGTTGTGGCTGAGGTGCTAGGTTGGGACCTGGAGAGTCGGGCCCTAGGAGACTGACGGGGTGGGGGAGGTGAGGGAAAGAGGTCAAGGGTGGACAGGAAAAGTTTCTTAGGAACACTGGGACAGGTAGCTGGAGGGGGTTTGGGAGTGGAAGAAGAGGTTGTGGTTGTAGGAGGTGTCCGTTTGGTGACTTTGAGTGAAGGTGCATGTGCTGGAGGCTGTCGTGAGGTGGATGGCTGTTGGGTGGGTGGGTGTGTGCCTGCGTTTGTGTACCTTGGGACGTGGCATCACAGACACACTGGGAGAGGACACAGGGGATGTGTGAATGTGAGTGGGGGTGGTGCCTGCACGTGAGGGGGTGTGGTGGTGGGTGTGCTGGTGATGGAAGTAGTGGCTGTAGATGTAGTGCATGCAGGTGTGAGTGGAGACAAGACTGGGAGGGAGGAGGGAGACGAGGAGGAGGGGGACACAGTGGAGGGAGTGGATGTGGCTATGTGTGCATGTGTGTGATGCTTGCGTGGGTGCCTGTGGGATGTGTGGTGCTTATGTTTGCCTGAGCTTCCTTTGTGTGTTGAGGTGTGTGCATGCTGGTCTGATGGTGTGCTTGGGGTAGGCTGTGGTACAGGGGATTGGGTCTGGGTGGAGGAAGTTGGAGGGGGAGGCTAGAGACAGGGACAATGGCTGCCATCAGTGCTGAGGCCGGAGTCTGAAAAGCTCGCTGAAGGGCTGCCTGACTAGAATGAATGCCCTCCAGGAATGCATTTGTTTGTTGCAACTGCCTCTCTACACCCTGGATGGTATTCAAAATGGTAGACTGCCCAATAGTGAGGGACCTGAGGAGGTCAATGGCCTCCTCACTGAGGGCAGCCGGGGGTGACTGGGGCAGGGTCTGAGGTGCCTGGGGCGAAGGAGATGCCCACCCTCCTGGGTGAGCGGGCATAGGGCAAAGGCTGAGGGGCTGCTGGGAGGGCGGTGCTGGAGGGGGGGTGGCAGCTGTACCTGTAGATGCGGGGGGCACAGATGGGGCCGCCACCACAAGGGAGCTCCCATCAGAGGACGAGTCTGTATCACTGGTGTCAGCTCCTGTCCCTGCCGTGGAGCTCCCCTCGCCCTCAGTCCCACTGGTGAAATCAGACTCCGTTGTCTCGCCTTCCAGGGCCATGTGGGATGCAGCTCCCTCCTGCTCCGGTGCCACTGCTCCTCCGCCTGATGATGCTAATGCACACATGTACAGGGAGACCACAAAAAGGGGGGGAAGACAGAAGAAAGACATGTTCAGTGCATGCATTACCGCTACAGTTGGCGGACACGACAGACACAGAAGCCCCCTGCACTACGCTGCGCACTTGGGGTCCACTATACAATACCTGGGACATGGCCTACAAAGCTATGGCCGATATCTGCTCACATGGATGTCACAGGAGCCTGACTAGGTGTAGTTGTCACTGTACCCAGGTGGGGTGGGGTGTCACAGGGTCTGCCTGAAAAAGGGGACTTAACTAGCACACTCGCCCTGGCCTAGGGAAACACACAGCCCACTTTCCCCACCCAGATACCTCACTGCACGCTGAATCAGCAGAATGAGTGTGTACTCACTGCCTTGTTGCTGCTGTGATGCCCTCAAGCGCCCATCCAACTCCGGGTATGCCACCACCAGGATCCTGAACATCAGGGGGGTCATGGTGCGATGGGCACCCCTCCCACATTGGGAGGTCATCCCCAGCTGGGCCTCCGCCATCTTCTTGCTCCAGTAGTGAATGTCCTCCCATCTCTTACGGCAGTGGGTGCTTCGTCTGTGATAGACCCCCAGGGTCCGGACGTCCTTGGCGATGGCGCGCCAAATATCCTTTTTCTGGTGGGCGCTGACCTACATGAATTGTACAGGGGAAAAAGAGAAGTTATTACCAAGTGCACCGTCACAGTCATTGGCCCGCATCCCTATCCTTGCCATGTGGCACATGCACTCTCCGTTGTTTCATGCACGCCTCATTCTCCCCACCCCTATCTTTCATCTGCACCACTTCACACAGGCATTGCACATATAGCATGCACCCAGTGTACTTACCTGTTTGTCTGGAGGACCGTAGAGTAGCGTGTACTGGGGGAGGACCCCATACACGAGTTTCTCCAACTTCTCCGTGCTGAAGGCAGGGGCCCTTTCCCCAGTCGAACAAGCCATTGTCTCTTCCAGACTGAGGTCACAGCAGCACTTGCAGTGTAGGTCCTCTCTCTCCTGTCGAAGATCAGGTATCGAGTGATTGAACAGATAGAAAATGGCGGTCACGTCCGCGGCAGTGCGTACCATAACCGCCGGCGTACATCGTCATTGGCTCCTGGGACCCATAGGGTCCAATGTTAACCAATGTAGAATTGCAGTAAGCTGTGTTTAAGTACCACTGAGTTGGTTGACTCTGTGTTCGCTGTTGTCTTTCATAGGCACAGTCCGCTGGGACATGTGAGGAGATGGCGGCATCCTCCGGTGTACAGGCCGCTGGTGGACCTGTCGACAATGGAGAAAAGACATGTGATCATCACCTACAGGCTTGATCGAGCCACAATCCTGTAACTGTGTGCCCAGTTGGAGCCAGACCTGATGTCAGCTATCCACCATCCCGCAGGAATCCCCCCTCAAGTGCAGGTGCTGTCAGTACTCCATTTCCTTGCAAGTGGGTCATTTCAAACAACAGTGGCCATAGCATCAGGGATGTCCCAGCCTATGTTTTCCAACGTGTTGTCCAGAGTGTTGTCTGCCCTGCTGAAACACATGCGCAGCTACATCGTTTTCCCTCAGGTGGAGGATTTGCCTACAGTGAATGGTGACTTCTATGCCCTGGGACAAATCCTCAACATCATAGGTGCCATTGATGAGACACATGTGGCCTTGGTCCCCCCACGCAGGAGTGAACAGGTGTACAGAAACCGGAAGAGTTATCATTCGATGAATGTGCAGATGGTGTGTTTGGCAGGCCAGTACATCTCCCATGTTAATGCCAAATTCCCTGGCTCAATGCATGACGCTTACATCCTGCGGAATAGCAGCATCCCTTCTGTGATGGGGCAACTCCAGAGGCACCGTGTGTGGCTATTAGGTGAGCACCTGGAAGCAAGTCAGTGGGAATAGTTGTCTGGGTCTGGGGATATCCTACAGTGTGTGTCTAACAGTTGTCCCTCGCCATTTTCAGGTGACTCTGGTTACCCCAACCTGTCATGGCTACTGACCCCAGTGAGGAATCCCAGGACAAGGGCAGAGGAACGCTACAATGAGGCCCATGGGTGAACTAGGAGGATTATAGAGCGGACCTTCGGCCTCCTGAAGGCCAGGTTCCAGTGCCTCCATATGACAGGTGGTTCCCTATTCTGCTCACCAAAGAAGGTGTGCCAGATCATCGTGGCCTGCTGTATGCTTCACAACTTAGCTTTGCGACGACAGGTGCCTTTTCTGCAGGAGGATGGTCCAGATGGAGGTGTTGTGGCAGCTGTGGAGCCTGTGGACAGTGAAGACGAGGAAGCAGAAGAAAAGGACATCGACAACAGCAACTCGGTGATCCTGTAATACTTCCAGTGAGACACAGGTAAGAAGACAAAACTGCATACTACATGTACTTTAACACTACTACCTCTCTACTGTCTGTCCTTTTCACCCAGTGTATGGTCACTGAGTTGTCACTTTCCCTTACGATTTCACAGATGGGGGTCCCACAGTGCAACATCTGCTTTGTTTCCTCATGGACTAGAGCTGTGTGATATACCTATACATAGGTATGTTGACATTACAATTGAAAGAGCATTTTGTCACTGTAATTGCTAATACACTATTTCGAAATCACAGACAGACTCCAGATTGTTTTGTGCTTTAAGGGTGTTTATTTAAGTGCTCAAAATTGGAGGGTGCTGTAAAATGGTGAGGGGTGATGGTGGAGGAATGTCCATGGCAGAGTCCAGTCTATTAGTCTCACAGGTGCATTGCCCAAAGGGGCATAGGAAGTGGAGCTGGGGCAGTTTGAGGATGGACAGGGTGACAAGGTGGGACAAAAGGATGACATTCAGGGCGGTCTCATTTCTTGGCATGGGTCTTGGCATCATTCTCTGTCTTTGTCCTGGATCTCAGGGACCGTTTGCGGGGTGGTTCTCCATATGCAGGGACTGGGGTGCTGGTGTGGTTGTCCTGTGGTGTGCCTCCTGTCCACTGGCGCCGGCAGAGGAGGTGGGCAGTTCATCGTCCAGGCTAGTGTCAGGGGCCCCTTGTTGTGCCAAAGTGTCCCTCCTGGTGTTGAGGACTTCCTTCAGCACCCCTACGATGGTGCCTAGGGTGGAATTGATGGATCTGAGTTCCTCCCTGATGCCCAAATACTGTTCCTCCTGCAGCCGCTGGGTCTCCTGAAACTTGGCCAGCACCATTGCCATCGTCTCCTGGGAATGATGGTATGCTCCCATGATGTTGGAGAGGGCCTCGTGGAGAGTCTGCTCCCTGGGCCTGTCCTCCCCCTGTCGCACAGCAGCCCTCCCAGTTCCCCTGTTTCCCTGGGCCTCTGTCCCCTGAACGGTGTGCCCACTACCACTGCCCCCAGGTCCCTGTTGTAGGTGGGGTGGTGGGTTAGCCTGGGTTCCCTGTAGTGGTGGACACACTGCTGATTGACGTGTCCTGGGGACAGAGGGATGGGCCTGCTGGGTGGGTGCTGTGCTGGTGTTTCCAGAGGGGGGAAGCTCTGTGATGGCCTGTGACTGTGTGAGGGAAACCGACTGTCCCAAGGTCCCAGGTGGGCCGGGCTGGTCGTCTAGATCCAGTTGGACAGAGCTGCTGTCATCACTGTGGGCCGCTTCTGCTGGTGGTGTGGACATGTGTGGACCCTCCTGTCCGGTGACGTTGGGTAGGGGTCCTGCAAGGGTGTAAAAGCATGATTATTGCATCTGGGTGTATCATGGTGTGCAATGGGTGGGTGACAGTGTACCCCAGTGCTTGCATTCCTGAGGGGGACCTTGTGTGATGATGGTTTAGGGGGTGTATGGGTATGTGTCGTGGCCATGCATTGGTGATGGGTGTCCATGCTTTGTTGTTGCATGCAGGGCTTGGTGTTGGGATGTGTGGTTTGTGATATTGGGACATTTGTGAGGAGTAGGAGTGATGGGGGTGAGGGTGGAGGTATGTGATGGCATGCAGGTAGGGTGGGGGATATAGTAGTTAAGGTTTGACTTACCAGAGTCCATTCCTCCAGCTACTCCTTTGAGGCCCTCAGGATGCAGAATCACCAAGACTCCCATGTTGTTAGTTGTGGGGGAGGAGGTGGGGGTCTACCGCCAGTCCTCTGAACCTCAAGGTGGTGTCTGGAGACCACGGAACGCACCTTCCCCCGTAGGTCGTTCCACCTCTTCCTGATGTCATCCCTATTTCTTGGGTGCTGTCCCACTGCCTTGACCCTGTCCACTATTCTGCGCCATAGCTCTATCTTCCTAGCTATGGAGGTGTGCTGCACCTGTAATCTGAATAGCTGTGGCTTTACCCGGATGATTTCCTCCACCATGACCCTGAGCTCCTCCTCAGAGAACCTGGGGTGTCTTTGCCGTGCCATGGAGTGGTGTGGGTGATGTGTGGGGTGGTGTGTGTTGTTATATGTGGGGTGATATTTAGTGGTGTGTTGTGTGGGGTGCGTGGATGGTATGTGGGTGATGGTGTTGTGTACCTATGGATGATTGGTTGTAGATTGTAGTGTCTCTCTCTGGCCTTCTTTCGTTTGTGGGTGATGTGGGTGTGTGTTTTATATTGTATTCGGTGTGTGGGAGTGGTGTGTGTATGTGTATCAGGTGTGTGTATTTGGAATTGTCCACTGTGGTAGTGTTTTGTAAGAGTGTGTGTATTTTGAACGCGGCGGTGTGTACCGCCAATGGAATACCGCGGTTGAAAGACCTCTGCGTGGATTCGTGGGTCGTGATAGTGTGGGCGTATTCCTGTTGGCGTGACGGTGGAGGTTTTGTTATCGCCAGTTTATCACTGACCTTTGGTGTGGCGGACTTGTGTGTGTCTCAATTTTGGCGGATTCCGAGTTGTGGGTCATAATGGCTGTGGCGGATTTCCGCGGCCATGTCGGTGTGTTGTTGGTCTTCTGCACGGCAGTAGGCAACTTTTAGCGCCAATGTTGTAATGAGGGCCTTGTTGTATTCACAGTATCAATAACACCCTCCGAAGAGTAGCTCAAAACAAATCTACAAAAATACTTGAGATTTTTATAAAAATTTTAAGACCAAGATCATCAATATATGGTGAGTACTTCTTGTGTTATAATTTTTCAAAGTTTAGAAAATGATCTGTTTTTGTGCGTAATTACACACCATAGGAAACAATAGAAGAACTTTAAAAATGCATATAGAACTAGACAATGCTCTCACAAATGTCACCTTAAATTTTTAGGTCAAGGTTGTCGAGGTGTCCAAAGACGGAGAATGTCGGGTGGTTACTGGTTTAAGCGAGAGAAGGAGCTGAAGGTCTTGAAGCTGGAGCCCAAAGGAGAAGGGGACCACTTGGAAACACACTGCAAAGTTGATCTTAAAGGTAAGTCCGGTGGGGCCCCGGAGGGTGGAGGTTGCAAGGGGTTAGGGACCCTTAGAACACAGCTGGTTGGTCAATGCAAGGGCCAGGGAGGACGGGTGTAGCACAGTTAGGTCAGCCAGGATTTGGGCATATTATGGTCCTTGGAGTTAGAAGCAGATGACTTTGAGGGTGAATTGCAGGTCAGCAGGGCCACTGTGGGGGGTGATTCTTGGGTGTCCTAAAGTTCCTCGGCTGGTGCTTGCTTCTGGGCTTTTGGGAGTACAGAGTGGACTTTGCTTCTAAGTTTCCGATGTTTACTACTACTGCGGGGTCCGGTACCCCCCGGTAGTAGTAAACCAAAACCCTGCACGGTTGCAGGGCTTATCCTTAAGGGCTGTTGTATGGAATTTAGCTGAGCTGCTGGGTCCAGGTTGTTTGTTAGCAGCTGGTCACTTCATTGGACTTCACAGGTTCTTGCCTTCTGGGTGCAGGAGAGTGATACCTTCAGTTAAAGGGAGGTTCTTGGCAATTTTTAGAAGGATGGAGGTGCTCTAGGTTTTTGTAGAGCCCTTCAGGTTTCCAGACAACACCCCAGTGATAAATGTCAAAACCTTGGACCAGCAGGCAGGGTTTGGTGCCTTTTTCTTTGTTAAGCTGGACTTCAGTTCTCGTGCCTTGGGTCTTCTTTGTTCGTGGTCTTATTGTGTCCATCAGAACTAATCTCTTGGTCTAGGGATGCCATCAAAATACATTTTAGGAGGAGTACCTGGTAGTGGCAAATGGGCCACATACCTTAGGGTGGCTACACCCACTAAGTGACCATTTCCTGTGAGAAGGGGTTACGTCCCTAACCTTAATTGGCTATTTTCCTACTATGCAAGATGAAGGAAATAGAAATTGAGTGGTGTAAGAAAACAGGGCTGATTTCAGAGCCCCCCTAACTTATTGCCCCCATTTTTCACTTTTTGCTGGTGTTTTCCTGACTCTGATGGTGCCCTGGGTACTGCTAACCAGTCCCAGGGTCTATAATCTGTGTAAGATTAGTTTGCAAATTGGGCTAATTATAATTGGCTATGTCAACCTACCAATAAGTCCCTAGTATATGGTAGGGCACATAGGTTTAGGGACCCCAGCATAGGTAGTGCACCAACAGGTGCACTGCTGAGGTGCCCAGTGTCTTTCTAAAAGCACACCTGCCTTGCTGGCTGCTTTTCAACTACAGTGATATGCAAAATCGATTTTGGAATTAAAAGTACTTCCAAAGTCTTAAACTACCTTATCTTTACAAATAAGTCACCCCTAAGGTGTGCCCTGTGTGCCCCTAGGGTTGTGTGTCTTGTAAGTATAAGCAGGGACCTTAGAATATAGTTTTATAAGCCTTGCTGAGGTAAAAAAGCTAAGTTTATTTTTCCCTCACTGTAGTGAATGCCCTCCATTGCTAAAATGGGGAGACTTTATTTTAATTAATAAAGTCTCCTTACGTGTCAAATACCTCGAGTTTGGTATCAAATTAATTCTTATATTAAATCCCACAACTTACAATTGTTGGACTTAATATAACTAGTTCAGGTAAAGAGTTTTAAAACTACCTGGAAGTTGCCAACTTCAGCTCTGTAGTGCCCTTCTCTGATTGGCCAGCCTCTGGCAGCCTGGCCAGACTGCCTTGATGAGGTGTGAAGTGGCCTGGGCTGAACACAAAAGATGTGCTTGGGGTAGGAGATCTGCCTCAGCAGATGGAGAAGCAGGAAGGGGGGAGGGCGGCCAAACTGGTCTTCAAAGGCAGGGAAGGACTTTTGGAGCAGCCCAGCACCTATCTCTCATCCTGCAACCCCAGACAATTAGGTGCCTTCTTTCTTGATTGGATTAGGAGAAGGCTGTGTTTGGGATTTTTAGCCACACCAGTGGGTGGGCTCAGCCAGATTGTCACAGTGCCCTTTCCTTGGGATCTGCACGCCGCCGAGCAAATGGCCCACCTCCCGGCGTCACCAACTCAGAAAGTTATTAGAACACGGAGTATTGATGAAGCCAAGCGGGGGAAGGGAAATTAGGATCGGGAACTGCAGGGAGAGAGATCTGAAAAGGAAAATGGTTAAAACAGATATGTATTACTCATTTATAACAGCATTAACGTGTAATTATACTCTTAGACAAAGGCATCTCCGTGGTTGCGAGTCGAGACCCTTAAGAACTGGATGTGGCCCTTCTTTGAATCATAAAGCAAGAACATTAACTCGCAATTATACCTATGAACAAAGGCGTCCCTACAATAGCAGTTTGAGACCCTTATGGATAGGGCGTGGCCCTTCTTTGAATCATAAAGCAAGAACATTAACTCGCAATTATACCTATGGATAAAGGCGTCCCTGCAATAGCAAGTTGAGACCCTTATGAAAAGGGCGTGGCCCTTCTTTGAATCATAAAGCAAGAACATTAACTCACAAATATACCTATGGACAAAGGCGTCCCTGCAAGAGCAAGTTGAGACCCTTATGGATAGGGTGTGGCCCTTCTTTGAATCATGAGGCAAGAACATGAACTCACAACAAACCTATGGACAAAAGCGTCTCTGCAATAGCAAGTTGAGACCCTTATGGATAGGGCTTGGCCCTTCTTTGAATCATGAGACAAGAACATGAACTCACAACACACCTATGGACAAAGGCGTCTCTGCAATAGCAAGTTGAGACCATTATGGATAGGGCGTGGCCCTTCTTTAAATCACGAGGTAAGAACATGAACTCACAATATACCTATGGACAAAGGCCTCTCTGCAATAGTAAGTTGAGACCCTTATGGATAGGGTGTGGCCCTTCTTTGAATCATGAGGCAAGAACATGAACTCACAATATACCTATGGACAAAGGCGTCTCTGCAATAGCAAGTTGAGACCCTTATGGATAGGCGTGGCCCTTCTTTGAATCATGGAACAAGAACAACTGGTAAAATCATGATACCTCAGGATGGCATGAGGTTTAGGCAAAACTGGGTATGATCCTTCTCTGAATCATAGAACAAGAACAATTGGTAAAATCATGATACCTCAGGATGGCATGAGCTTTAGGCAAAACTGGGCGTGGCCCTTCTCTGAATCATAGAACAAGAACAATTGGCAAAATCATGATACCTCAGGATGGCATGAGCTTTAGGCAAAACTGGGCGTGGCCCTTCTCTGAATCATGGAACAAGAACAATGATCGAGCAACAATTATACTTTTCACCCCAAGAACATCCAGTCTCTGCATTGGGGTTTCAACAAGGCTTAAACATGTATTTCACAAATCACACGTCCAAAAGAATGAACTACAGCTTGCTTTCTATTCGTGAATAAAGCGCCTTCATTTTGGTAACTGAAAATGCTTTTCACTTCAAGGCCTTAAGCGATTTCCTCCTTGTGTTTGAAACGCTTTCTCTAATCCCAGAAATGCTTTGAGCTTCATGCTTTGAAGCGCTTTGCTTTACATGTTTGAAACGCTCTCTCTTAATGCCTAAAATGCTTTGGCCTTCGTGCTATGAAGCACTTTGCTTTCCATATTTGAATCGCTCTCTCTTAATGTCTAAAATGCTTTGGCCTTCGTGCTTTGAAGCACTTTGCTTTCCGTGTGTGAAACACTCTCTCGTAATGTCTGAAATGCTTTGGCCTTCGTGCTTTGAAGCACTTTGCTTTCCGTGTGTCAAACGCTTTCTCTTAATGTCTGAAATACCTTGGCCTTTGTGCTTTGAAGCGATTTGCTTTCCGTGTGTGAGACGCTTTCTCTTAATGACTAAAATGCTTTGGCCTTCGTGCTTTGAAGCGCTTTGCTTTTTGTGTTAAGGGGGCGCATTACTCATGTGGATTGAAGCGCTTTGATTGTCCTGCCAAGGGCGCTCCATTCGTGTGGTCCAAAGAAGACTTGCTTGTTTGAATAAAGGGGCGCTTTACCTTTGAAAGTAACAACCCCCTTCAAGAATTGGCTCATCAAGACCTTACCACTACGAGTATGACCTACTCGTATTTGAATTCACCATGGAACAAGGATGCTCTGGTTTGCTGACACTCTGCCATTCAGGAATCTGCTTTTCCTCAGAGGAACCTCCACGAGGTCTGACTGCATCAAGGTATTCAAAATAGTGAGCAATGTGCTTGGGTGTGGCTGGGCTTTATAGGGCTGTCACACCCCAAGATGGCCGCTGCCTCTAGAAACATGGGAATTGTAGTCCCTTCATAATATAGCACTGATAAGTGCATCTTGTCCACCAATGTCCTGACCCTGCAGCTACATGAGCTTTACCACAGGGCAGGCAATGCCGATGACCACTTCTAGAACAAGAGGGGATGACAAAAGGTGTGTATAAAGCGCCGCAAATACACTCAGCAGAGTCTCGGGCGGGACCTGGACCTCGCACAGCCTTATTCCTGACATAGATGTAAGCTCCAAAAATCACTTCCAGCCATGTTGGATTTTTGAAGAATGTTGCTCCCTGGGATTGATTTTTGTCACACTTCCCAGGAAGTGGTCATCAAAGGGGGAAGGAGCCTGCCTGAGACTCCCCTGCTTTCCCCCCATGAGCAAGGATAAATATGGCAGAGCTGCACCCATACCTCAGATCCCTACAAGGAACGAGACAAAGAAGAAGAAGGACTGCCCTGCTGGACCCCTGACCTGCACCTGTACACTGCACTCTGAAGGACTGCACCAGCTGCACACTTGGGCTTCACCACTGAAATGACTTTGCCTGTCTTCTACTGCCTCAAGAAGGGACCCTCTGTTAGCTACAGGTACAAAGGAGTTGCCCAGAGTCTCCTGCATCAAGTCCTGCAAGCAGAGCCAAGCTGACCAGCGTCCAGTGGTCATTTGAGGATTCTGACCAGGTGCATTCTGGGAATTGTGAGAATTGTAGTCCAAACTCCCAAGGAGCAACTCAGAGCTTCTGGAACCTTGGATTAAGCTGTGGACACTTGAAGGACCCAAAAAGGACATCTGGAAGAAGATCCAGACGGTTGGAGATGTTTGGAGCAACTCCATAACTTGAAGAGGTGTATTGTGGGAGTTGTAGTCCCAGACCTCAAGAGGCAAACCAGAGCCTCTGAACCCTTGGTTGGTGCTGTGGACCACTTTCCTGAATCAAGACACACTTCTGAAGTAAGTGTAACAGTGTTACCTCGTGGGTGGCCTGCACTCTGGACTTTGTCGCTGTCCAGTGTGACTTTTCTTTAACCCTTTGAGCGCTCCTTGCTTCTATGCTCTGAAAAACATGAATTTTTTTAACAAATTCATATCTCCAGGTCCCCTTACCTGAATTTAATCATTTTGGTGTCATTATAAAGATAAACATATAATCTATCTTTATAAATTGGTGTTGGATTTTTATTTTGTTTTGTGCTTTACTTATTTAATGTTTTGTGATTTTTTAATACTTTGCACACTTATCTCCTAAGTTAAACCTTGTGACTTGTTGCCAAGCTACCAAGGGTTGAGCTGGGTTTAATTTATTGAGATCTAACTGGACCTAAGTGGACGTTAGTGGCCTATTGATAGGTGTAGGTACTTATCTGCCCTTACCAATAATACACTTTCTAACAAGTGGTCACTTCGCCTGCCATACCTGAGGGGTGGTACAGGCTGGGAACAGCCACTCCTCCTATCCTTGCTAGGTTTCCTACCCTGTTTTCCCAGCTACAGTGGGGACAAAACCATTAGGCTGCCATCTGCTGCTGCCAGCAGAGGTGGAGGTCAGAATTAAAAGGCGGGCAATCTTTTGAAGCTGACTACTGGTGCATGGTGCCTGCCTGGGGGAGAAGGTGTAACATCTCCATCCAGGAAAGGCTTTGTGTTCTGGTTCTTGAGAGCACAGGCTCTTACCCCAGAAAGCCAGAATAGTGTCTGATGGTGGCAGGCTAGTTAGGTCCAGTCAGCAACCATGCCAGAGCTGTTGGGTTTTGCAGAGGGCACCTCTGAGTACATTTTATAATAAATCAAACTCTGGCATCAGTGTGGGTTTATTATTCTGAGTTGTTTGATACCAAACAACCTAGGGTTCAGAGAAGCCATTATGTAGCTGGGGAACTCCTAATGACTAGTGTCCAGCACATGCATTTGCTATGGCTTCTATGAACACTTATTATGTCTCAAGAATTAGCAAAGACACCATAGGGGCATATTTGCTTAGACACACATATGCCCTCACGTCCATTATAGTGCCCCCTGCCTTAGGGCTGTAAGGCCTGACAGAGCGGTGACTTACCCATATTGCATACAGTGTTAGTGGGCATGACACTCATGGTGCGTGCCATGTTGAGTTTGCTTCTTTGAGTTCACCTTGTAATGCACTTGCATTGGTAGTCCGCATGAGGCTGGTGTGGGGCCTCTCAGAAAGGCACAATTGGTGCTGCAGCTCTGAGGGGCCCTCTTCAGTACCCATGCCCTAGGTACCAGGTATATAATTTCTAGGGACTTACAAAGGTGGCTGAAGTGCCAAAAATAGTACAGTTTTGTGGAAAGAGATCTGGCCCTGGGAACATGTTTAGCAGTGGCCCAGGGCCCTTAAAGTTTGCAGGCTAAAAATGGGGTACTATCATGTCAAAAGAGGCCCTTTTTCACAGCTTTAACTTGCACCCCCGTAATGCACTGCTTATGACCTCACATATTACATCACTCATGTCACCCTTACAGTCACTAACACACCCACTCACTCATCCATACAAGCACTCACACGCTCACCCATGCAGCAAGTTATACACTCACTTACCAATGCAAACACTGACACACCCAGTGACTAACTGATACAGCTACTCACACATCCACTCACTCTTCCATAAAGTCACTGACACTTCCACACATTTATGCATAAACCCACTAATACATTCACTGACTCACCCGTACACTCACTGACTGACCCACTCACTCATACAGTCACAAACACACTCCGTCACTCACCCATACAAGCACACATGCACTTACTCACCTGTACAGCCACGCCCACATTCATACAACCACTTACACTCACTGGATGATGTCATCAGTATTGTCAGCAGTGATGTCATTTGAGATGTCATCAGTGATGTCACTGACCATGTCATGAGTGCTGTAATATGTGAGGTCAGAAACAGTGCATTACGGGGACGTAAGTTATAGTTAGCTAAGGTAACTATAACTGCTGAATTGCACTGGTTTTGTACATGTAAAATGTGAGCCTAACTACAAGGTCCCCGTAACCTTTATTTTTTCAGTTAATTTCTATGGTTTTAAAATTGTATTTTCTAACTGTACTGTCCCTGTAACTTTTGTTTTTTTCAGTGAACATGTATATATCTAGATAAACATAGATAGATAAAGTTATATATATATATATATATATATATATATATATATATATATATATATATATATATATGTATATTATGTATATATATATATATATATGTATAACTCAAACTGTCTCAATCAGCCTCAACCATCACAAGTCTCTCTTCCCTCACCTTTCTAAGGTCCCATTTGAAACAGACTTTGGCATGGCAGAAAGTCCTTTCTACATTGCTCTAGCTTTGGCAGAAAGAGAGCTATGACTGCAAATTAATTAAAACGAAGCAGGCAGTGAGAGATTAGTTTGTGCTATTAAAAGTCTGGTGCCAATGAAACACTCGCAATAGTAAAATCGCCGACTGACAATTACATGCTTATTAAAGAAAAGTAAATTAAAGTGTTACTGAAATGCTATTTAAACAGTTTATCTTTCCCATTGTGGTTTATGTTTTATAAATGAGGCAGTGGGGCGTGGGGGGTGGTAAGCCGCTGCATACTCAATTATACGAGGCATTTAAATCCATAAAGGAATTCATAAAATGAGATATAATGAATACATAAGAAGAAGAACAAGGACAAAGCTAACACAAAGGAGCAGCAGCTCCTTCAATAGGATGGTAATTTCAGGCTCTGATTCGCCAGCAGGCTCTTTAAAGGAATGCCTTCAGTGATTGACAGGAAGGACTTTTACAAAGCCAAGACGTCCATGTCTAGCTGGTGGATTTTAAAGGTACAATTCTACAGGGCCGAACTGGAAAGTTAAATCACCCTTGGCGAACATGTTCAAACTCGCCTCACGCTGCAGAAGGCTGTTTATAACATTGATGCCCTTGGGGCATTTTGAATAGATCATAGTGGACCATACTGGTCTGAACGAAGCCCTCTCTCCTGCGGCCAAATGCGAAAGTGCCAGAAGGAGGCAGAATGTCCAAATTAGTCGTGGTTATGCCAGACTAATTTAAGAACCAGCCTACCTCTTTCATTATGGGCTTTAAATTTAAAATCTCTTGTATTTTTACTAATTATACATTGTGAAATCTTGCATTTACTCTCAAATATTACTTTTAAGTCACATATAGGCAACTGTTTAAAATTTGCACATTTGGACCGAAAATTTTGCACTGCTTACTTCCTTGACTGTGTGCTCCCACTATTTCACCATGCCTAATTCGTGCAAGTAAAAAACATGAGTGCTGGGACCCAAAGTTGTGTTCAGAAGCACATGATCAGTGATAATGAAATTTGGGTTGCTGAATACCAGCGTTCCATATTCTTTATTCAACCTTATTCCTCTTTAATCCACCACCGGACTGTCCCTGCATCTTTATTTCACTCTTGCAGATTATTTTTCATCCCTGCTTACTCACTTTGCCTCTGCTTTTTTTGTCTTCTTCCCCTATTTTGTGTTTTTTACTGTGGATCTGCACCAAAGTTTCATGAGGAAAAATAAAAAAACAGTCCCCAAAAATGAGTGTCAGTGGGCCACACCTGCAACCACTGGCTCCAATTAAGCACTATAATTTGCTCTGCTTAATAATGAGTGTTAGACCTGACCCTTGGTTTGGTTTTCCCCTGTGTTTTGCCTTCAGACCTCCTCTTTTTGCTGACTGCGTTTTTGCTGGCCTTAGGATTCTGTGCACTTTATCACTGCTAACTAGTGTTAAAGTGCGTGTGCTCTTTCCCAAAAACATGGTAGCATTGGCATATACCCAATTGACATGTTTAATGTGCCCAGGGCCTGTATATTAAATGCTACTAGTGGACCTGCACCACTGATTGTGCCACTCACTTAAGTAGCCCTTTAAACATGTCTCAGGCCTGCCATTGCAGAGCCCGTGTGTGCAGTTTTTAACTGCCATTTCCACCTGGCAAAATAAACCTTTTCCCAGAATCAAACCTTCTTTTACAGTCCATTTAAGTGACCCCTAGAGTAGACCCTAGAGAGCCCAGAGGCCATGGTTCAATGTATTTAAAAAGTAGAACACGTACTTTTTCGGTTTACATTCCCTGGTGGTGAAAAACGCTTAAATTCATTCTTCACCACTGCAAGGCCTATCTCTCCCATAGGTTAACATAGGAATCGATTTATTACACTTTATGTGTAATTTTCAAATGGGAAGAGATAACCCCTTCAAGTTTATTGTGTCCGGAATAACAATGCATCAAATCCTAACTTTTAAATTTCAATTCTGAAAATACCACATTTAGAAAGTTGGCATTTTCCTGCCTTAGCCATTTGGTGCCTGCAGCTTGTCTCTGTTCACATGATTGGGTGTTGTTGGCCATTGGGCTTTGTGCAAACGCCTAGACAACCACACACAACTAACTAGATGAGCCATCCTGAGCAGAATGGGAAGGAGGAGCTGCGCACAGCCTCACTTACACCTGAAAAGGCTGTGTCCTGTTCCCACACAAAGGACATACCTCTGTAGTTAGTCTGGAGCCAGGGCAGGGAGCCAAGACATATGTGCACTTCAAAGACATGTCTGTGAAGTCTCCCCCAAATCAAAGTCACCACTGGGTAAAAGAACTGGACCTCAGACACCATCACCTCTGGACCTGTGGATAATACTGTATGCCAGAGATAAGGACTTCTGTGCTGCTGAAGGACTGCCACTCTGCTGGTCTTCACACTGCCTGACTCATTGTCTGCTGCCCATTAAAGGTGGCCCTACCGTGCTTTCCAGTGGAACCAGGCCATCATCTCTGCTGGGCAGCACATCCCAGAGAAGAACTGACTCACCACCTCGGTTGAGCTGTGCATCCTTGAGCAGAATGGAGACATGACTGCTGCTGCATGGATTAGACCTAGCACAGGAGATTTGCATCACTGATGAACCCCAAATCTTCAATTTGATACATTGTTTCTGAACTCCCTTATGTGTGATGCTTCCCGGAGCAGGTTCTTGCATCTCACATCGAGGGTGGCCTTGACGATGATGCCGAAGGTCTACTCTGCAGCTTTAATGCTCATCAGAACTGACGTATCGTCTCGACTGGGCAGTGCATCTCTGGCACCGACCTTCACATTGCAGGCCCTGACAACAGGGTCTTTGACATCAAGGCGACAGGACCTCACATCCAAACCGTGCTGCATCTTGGAACCCACGCAACACCTCTGCTGCACGACACATCTTTGAATCGGATCCACACAATGCTCCACAGCCAGGATTTAAGGTGCTTTGTTGAGGGGCCTACTTGGGTCCCTGTAGACAGCCTGCACTACATCACCCGAACTAGTGACTTTGTCCAGGTCTGGTATGACCAGATATCCCCAGTTGGTGATTTTTGCTTTTAAACACTATTCAACAGTTTATTCTTAACACTTCAAACTTAAGTTCTAGTGATTGGAATTTTGTCATTTTGGTCTTGTTTCATTTATTAAATTGTTATATTTTTCTAACCTGATGTGGGGTCCTTTTTATGTGGTGTTTTCACTGTGTTACTGTATGAGGTGTTTCACAAATATGTTACACATTACCTTCAAGTTAGACTGCTCTGTGCCAAGCCAACAAAGGGTGAGCACAGGTTAATTTGGGGTTTGCTTGTGCTCTCCCCTGACAAAAACAGTGGTTACTGCTTTCCCAGGGCTCATGCCCCATCAACCAACAACCCAATTTCTCACAATGGGTCAGATATGGATTTTGTTTTAGTCACTCTGAAATGGTCAGGACTAGAGCCAATGTTTAGGCAAAAACTCTAGTGCCAATCCTTTCTATGACCCACATTGGCAGAAGCACAGCTATTAATAGTGCAAGAGGTGCAGATGCACCAATGTTTGGGTTACTTAGGGCCCAGGGTCTTCTATGCACCCTAGATTATGGCTGTACTTTATTATCTGTCCAGAAAATAAGACTCCTATTGTGCTTGCTTGCATTAGGTTCCCTGGTATCCTGTGTTAATATTGATAACCGTGGATAGATTCAACCTACACAAATTAGAATTAGAGCAGTGAGGTATAAAAAGGGGTTATTTTCCTCCAAGAGACTCAAGAGTTACATATGAGAACAAGGCTTGACTTGCCTATGATCTTTTTTGGAATCCTTACATGGAAAATGCCTCTTGATGATAGCTACCATTTACAGGTTTATCATATTACAATTGCCTAGTCAAATCCTCCTCCCTTCCACCTAATTTCTTAAGTCACTAACAGCAAAGACCAATTGAGAAACTGAGAAGGTTGATAGAAGAGTAGAGTATGAGCCTCTAAAAAATGCGTAATTGAGTCCTGCTCCTTTTGTTCTCAACTCATTAGGTATGGGCTTCTGGACCCATCCTTAGCTGCCTGAGAGATGCCTACTTTGTCTTCAAATATAATTTAAATAAATTACTTGGGGCTTCATTACAGGTCACCAGTTATTTGGTAAAAAGATACTAAGGAGCCAGAATATCTGACACCATATGGTATTCCACCCAAATGGGGCATTATGATTTATTCCAGCCGGAACGGAGATTAACATGTAAAAATCAAATGTCTTTTCTAACATACACTTCCACCTTCCAGGCTGAATAATTATGTGCTCTGTTCTTCTGCTCTTTACTTGCTGTGAGCAGGTTGTAGATAGCAACATGGTGCTAGGTGGCAGGTTAGGTAGTGGGAGAGGTACAGGTCAGGGGTTGGAGGTGATAGGCTGTGTGCGGCATGCCAGTTTGTGGTCCAGTGAATGGAGTATTGACTGGAGAGGGCTGGCGAGGGCACTGTCTGTAGCCTATTCCTATTCCTCTGCTTGGTTCTACTGGTTGCACTTGAGGATACTGCTTTGGGAAGCTCTTACTGAAGGCCTCACAATCATGCTTTTAATGCCCATCACCCCCAGTCTCCCCTTCAATGTTACTTATTCATCAGCGAAATTCATAGAGTAACTTGCGTCTTTGTGCTTTATGACCAAGGGATGATCTTGACTCCAATAATGGTTGTGCAAAATTACTGAACTTTGTTTCTGCTAATTTCCTGAAATTGAGGGGAAAATGTAGACTTTAGATGAAATATGTGAAGGCTTTTAAAAGAATCAGAAGCCATCACAGTATATATTTATATCTATACACTGAAAAAACAAAGGTTACAGAACGTTATACGTAGGGTCTGCAGCATAGTAAAGGGGGAGGTGGCATGCAACCCCCTTCCTGTGGGACCCCTTCCCCAGGGGCCTGGCACTATAGTAAAGGAAGAGGGGACACTTGCCCCCCATTGGGCCAATATTGGCACTGGAAAACACATCCCCCCTCAATGCCCAGTACTATATTCAGTGGGGAAGGGGGACAAGTGGCCCCCCTCCCTGGCTTATGATGGCCCAGGGTATTGTATGCCCTGTGACCTGGAACTATAATATAAGGGCAAGGGCACTCAGCCCCCATTTCTGGGCCGATTTTCATCAAACATTTAAATGCAAATATTACATTGATATTATCAATGATGCTATCAAAGATGTCATGAGTGTTGCAATTATTTGTGCATGGCGAGGGCACGAGTTATAGTTACCTTAGGGCACAAGTTATAGCTACTTGAGATAACTCTTAACTATAACTGGTGAATTTCTATGGTTTAGTACACTTAAAATGTGAGCCTTACAATAGCGTCCCTGTAACCTTTAGTGTTTTAAGTGAGTTTCTATGTTTTTTAAATTCTATTTTCTAACTATAATGTCCCTGTAACCTTTTTTTCAGTGAACTTCTGTTTTTTTTTAAAAGTAATTTTCATTACTATACATTAATCCAACCACTACTGTGCACAGCAGCAGTTAGTCACAGAGCCTGGCCTGAGGTGAGGCCCTGAGGTCAACCCCTGTAACCACTCAACCCTGCCTGGACCCCTCCCCAGGCCGATCTCGGCCCCAGAAACCCCGTACCCTGGAGTCCGGTCTAAACATTTAAGATTTTTTTTAGGGAGGTGGGCCATGTGTTCCCCCCCAGGCCAATCTCAGCCCCGGGGACTCAATCCCCGAGGCCAGACCTATTTTTTTGGGGGGGTGGGAGGGGGCTCTGTGGCCCTCCTCCCAAGTCCAATCTCCACCCTAGTGACCCCATACCCTGGAGCCTGGCCTTCTAAAAAATTTTGGGAGGGCCGCGCAGCCCCCCCGCCCAGGTCAATTTTGGCCCCAGGGATGCCATTCCCCAAAGCCCTGGCTAAATATTATGGGTTTTTTTAGGGGAGGGGAGCCACACAGCCCTCCTCCCAAGGCCAGTCTTGTTCCAGAGGATGCCATGGCCTGGCTTAATAATTTTTGTTTTGGGAGGGGGTCCACATGGGCCCTCTCTCAAGGGACGATCTCGTCCCCATGGACCGCGCCACCCTGGGCCCAGCCATGTGACCTGGGTGACCCCCAGGGCACCAAATCACAATGTTGGGGACTGTGGGGGGAGCCTGAAGGCCCCCACGGTCCCAGCTGGCTCCTTACCTCCAGCGGGGGCCAGCATTGCTGTCACAGAGAGGGAGCTGCTTAAGCAGGTCCCTCTCTGTGATAGCAATTGTTTTCTCTGTCTCCCTGCCTGCATCTCCACGGGCATGGAGACAGAGGAATCCTCTGCTCGCAGCAAGGGAGAGCTGTTTGACAGCTCACCCTCGCTGTGAGCAGAGTGTAGCTTGCCAGCAGCTGTCAAAGCTGCAGCCAAGCCACAGCAAACAGCTATGTCCTGGTTGGACACACTGGGGCATAGCAGTATATATAGCAATGGAAAAATCAAAGGTTACAGGGACGTTATAGTGGGCTCACATTTTAAACGTACAAAACCATAGAAATTCACCTGTCATAGTTAGTTATTTCAAGTAACTATAACTTCCGCCCTATGGTAATTAAAACTCGTACCCCTGCAATGCATCTGATCAATAATTTTACTGCAGATGTTACACTGACATTATCAATGATGTTATTAAAGATGTCATGACGGATGTAATTTGAGGGGTAATTAGCAGGGCATGGCGAGGGCGCGTGTTATAGCCACCCTGCATTTCTTTAAACACATTCTTCCCCGGGGAGGTGGAGGTCATTTGAGATGTCATGAGTGATGTCATCAGTGATGTCACTGATGACCATGTCATGAGTGATGTAATATGTGGAGTCATAAGCAGTGCATTACGGGTGCCCAAGTTATAGTTAGTTCAGGTAACTATAACAGAACATTTCTATGGTTTTGTGTGTGTCAAATGTGAGCCTAACTTTAACACCCATTTAACCTTTGTAGTCGTTCAGTGAATTTCTTATTTTTTAAAATTTTATTTCCTAACTATAAGGTCCCTGTAACCTTTGATTTTTTCAGTGAATTTCTTAGGTTTTGTAAATTCTATTTCCTCACTATAACATCCCTGGGACCTTTGGTTGTTTTGGTGGATTTCTAAGGTTTTCTTTAATTAAAAGTCCTAACTATACCCTTCCTGTAACTGTTTTTTTCTTGTTGGTTATATAATTTTAAAATATGTATAAAATATGATAGAGCAAGTACCATTACATGTTCAAGAAGCCATAGCTATTTGTTTCTCACTAACTGTTAGTGGTGTAAAGTAAATAAGAAAGAGTGGTTTTCTATATTTAACAGTTGAAAATGTTTTACCCATAAAACAATTAGACTGTGGTAAGTGTTAGACAAGTTTTCTAAAAATATATATCTCAGGAGAGGGTGGTAGTACTAAGAAAAGAAATATATTGTCATCTCTTTTAGAGTCAGAGGATAAATGGAAACAGTGATAGACAGCAGTTTGGGAATGTGCTTTTTACAACTACTTGTCCTGAACACTGGGAAGAGCCAACCCACTTGGAAACCTTATTGTGAAGAATATATATTTATATTATAGTATAATGTAGCTTCCTTAGATTTTTTCAATAAAATTATTTGGAGTCATGCACCAGTCCCGATCCTCTGTGGAGGGTATGCGACTCCAGTGTAGTTTTAGTACCATGAAAATACATACATAGACAGAGTGAACAATTACTTTTCGACAAGAGCTTTTCTAGTTATTTAATAAAAATGTTGGGAAACCGGGAAAAAAGTAGTTTTATGATAGTTTTAGTGGAAATTGCGTATCTAGCCAGAACATATTTCCAGAATAGCTGAGCATACGAGAGTGGGACTTTGGATTTTGCCTGGTGTTTTTTTGCTTTTTTCTTTACAGAAAAAATTGCATCTGCACCTGTAGATCTCCATTAGGAAGAAGACAACATTTTGGTGCAATAAGAAGATCCCCCTAAAAAAAAGGAAAACATTGTATGGGATGCCAGGAAGGTGACCTGCATTTTGTGCCAAAAGTGCTTTCATGAGGGAACGACAAGAAATACTCTTGTGGTAAATATAGTATGTATAAGCATCTCAGTACTATACATGCAAGTCGATTGGCAAGAGCAAAAATGAAGAGGCTGTAGACTGCACAAAGAAGGATGACATTTCTAGCAATGAGCACAGCACATGTTGTCAATGTGCCACCTGTTCTTCCTAAGTTTTCCATGGTTAGAATATTTTGACCTCAGTGTACTGTAACTGTGAGTGTAGGAGTCCAAGTGGCCCCTAAACCTCTGCAGATAATAAATGCACACCATTGTGAATGTTTTTGTTTTTAAATACAAGCTGAGTTTGTTGTTTTTATAGCATGTTGTTTAAAAAGACATTGCCTTTTTTCTGTAAAGAAATAAAAAAACCAAAACATTCAAAATAGTTTAAACCCCCCCAACAAAATCTTTGTTAAAAAAGGTTCTTCTCAGAACCACTTACTACATTTAAAGAAAGACATATTATATGTTTTATTTATGTCTGTTATACTGTAAATGTTGTGAATAAGTGATTCACTAAGTGTATGAGTGGTGTATTCTTGAGAGAGTATGCACATTAGCATTATATACATGACTGAGTGTCTTAGTAGAGTATACATGAGTTGTTTTATAGGTTAGTCAGTGGTTGCATGATTAGGTGTATGGGTGACTAAGACAGTGTATACGTAGCTGTACGGGTTACTGAATAGATAAATGAGTGGGTGTATGAGCATGTGAATGTGTGCTTGAGTGACTGTATGGGTGAGAGCCTGGGTGCCTGAGTAGTTGTATGAGTGAGTGAAAGGTGTGTGAATGAGTGTATGGGTGAGTTACTGGGTGCCTGAGTAGTTGTATGGGTGAGCACTTTGGTGCATGAGTGGCTGTATGGATGACTGATAGGGTGAATGTGTGGCTGTATGGATGATGGATAGGGTGCATGAGTGGCTGTATGGATGACTGATAGGGTGCATGAGTGGCTGTAGGGATGAATGAATGGGTGCATGAGTGACTGTATGGGTGAGTGAGTGAGTGCATGAGTGGCTGTATGGTGAGGAAATGGGTGCCTGAGTGACTGTATGGGTGAGTGAGTTGGTGTATGAGTTATTGGATAGGTGAGTGAGAGGGTATAGTATTTGCTTTATGGAAAGGCAAGTCGATGTATGAGTGGTTCTATGTGTGACTATGTTAGTGTATCCATGGTATATGCGTGAGTGAGTATACCAGTGATGTGCACGTGTTAGTTAGTGATAGTATATCTATTTAAATGAATAACTGAATGACTGACTTAATGTGTAAGTGATGTATATACAGCTGTGTGAGTACTTACATAGCACACTGACTGAGTGTTTGTGTTAGAAACTGTATAGGTCAGTAACCAGACAACACACTGCTGGCAACTCATAAAGAATACTGTATAAGAATAAAGAAGGTTTAATTTGTGTCTGAAATGAATATTGTTACGCCACTCCTACTATCTTCAAAGTTTTGATGGCATATGTCTCCAAATATTGTTGAAAAAAACATAAATATAAATAAGTTAGCATCATGCTTATAAGACATGTAAAAGAAAGCAGTATACATTAATTATGCAATAGCAGTACATGAGAATTTACTAAAACATTTTATTTTCCCTCTTTCCTATTCTCAGTCTTTATACTAGTACATATAAACAGAGTATTGTATATTCATCATTCAACAGTGGGGAAAAAAATCATACAGATTGTAGAAAAAACATATCTTCACAGTATTTCACTACAAGTAAGTGATACGGTGAATTGCACTCACTACAATTTTTGCATTATTTAATTAAGCCACACTTTGTAAACTAATTAAAAGACCATATGGCAAAAACAATTTGGTTATTGTAAAAGCAAGAACAAAACTATGTAGAAATATAGGGGGTCATTCCGACCTCCGCCAGAAGACCGTACCGCGGTCGAAAGACCGTACCGCGGTCGAAAGACCGCGGCGGTCATTCGGAGTTTCCCGCTGGGCTGGCGGGCGACCGCCAGAAGGCCGCCCGCCAGCCCAGCGGGAAACCCCCTTCCATGGAGCCGGCGGAGTGCAAGGGGTGCGACGGGTGCAGTTGCACCCGTCGCGATTTTCAGTGTCTGCTTGGCAGACACTGAAAATCTTGGTGGGGCCCTGTTAGGGGGCCCCTGCAGTGCCCATGCCATTGGCATGGGCACTGCAGGGGCCCCCAGGGACCCCACAACACCCGTTCCCGCCAGCCAGGTTCTGGCGGTCAAAACCTCCAGAGCCAGGCTGGCGGTAAGGGGGTCGGAATCCCCATGGCGGCGCTGCCTGCAGCGCCGCCATGGAGGATTCCCTTGGGCAGCGGGAAACCGGCGGGACACCACCGGTTTCCCGTTTCTGACCGCGGCGGTATCGCCGCGGTCAGAATGCCCATGGGAGCACCGCCAGCCTGTTGGCGGTGCTCCCGCGGTCGTTGGCCCTGGCAGTCCATGACCGCCAGGGTCAGAATGACCCCCATAATCTGCAGTTGAATTGTGCATATTGTTTTTTAGATATTAACCCTGATAGGCGAAATGATCTCTGAAACAATGACAATCTACATAGTGAGAAAACCATATATTCATTGTCTTCCAGAAATCGTCTGAAAATATTTTGTCAAAACATTTTTTGGTCACACTTTTTTATTAGTTTGGCAGACTTAAGTAAAGAAAGCGGTCAGACTGGATTTCAGTGGTAGATGAGAAAGAGCAATCTTCACACTCATGGATCCAGATATAACTGAGTCCAAATATATCATTAATATTTACATCTTTTTCTTCTTGTAAAACTTCAATGATCACTATAATACATTTGTGTGCTTCTTGTTGAGCGTTTGGAGTAAATACTACAGATCCACTATATTTGTCTACTAGTTCTCACATGCCTGAAGCAAATTGTGTTACACTTCTGTCACGAGATAAGAATTGTAGGCAATGTAATATTGGTGTGCACAGTGTGTTCCATGGTTTTTCTTGGATCACATTTACAGCATGTGGTAAATGGAAGAGGATAGTGAGAACAACATTAGCATAGCAGTTTACACCATTAGTGCTATCCAACTGGTAACCTACAATATCTCCTTCCTTTTCCAGTTTTCTTTTCTTGACACATTCTTCTTTAGCTTTCCTTTCTGTTTTTTGTGTGATTTTCTTTGATTGTTTTGTCAGTTTCTGCTTAGGACATAATACCCTTTTTCAAAGGATACTGTCCTATATGAGGAGCAAATGTACTTCTTAATCTGTTGTAATCTCACACAATGTACATCTGCACTAAGCTCCTTCTCATCAAAATCAACCAGAAACAAACCAGATAATGTTCAAACTCATGACAATGCAACATATGACATTCCTTCTTTAAAAATTATACTTCCAATATTAATAAATGCAGCATCAACACTTAAGCCTTGAGACTTGTAGATAGTTCCAGCAATATATGCAAGACAGACTGGAACCTGTTTTTGACAGACATACAAATCTTTCACAAGCAAAAACCGTACAACACATCATTTAGTTTGCTGAATGCCATCAACCTCATCAAACTTTCTAGCTAAGAATTCAATGTCATCATGGTTAGGAAAATTAATTAAATCAACAACTTTACCCATGACACCATTTACCATTTCTTCTTCAACATTTAAATTACATCTTAAAATTACCCTACAGTTTAGTTCTTCAGAATGTTCCACACTCCATGTCAGAGGCTTAACACACATTTTTCACAAGTCTCTTCATGTGAAGGAGTTTTGAGAACAGGCAGTCCTCCAAATAATAAATTGTATTCAGTTTTTAATATATCTTGCAATCTTATGTGAACAAAAGCAAGTATTCGATTTGAAGCCATGCTTACCTCGTCAATAATCAAAAGCTTCATTTTCTTTAAAACTCTTGCCACCTCATGACAAGCTTCACCAGATAACTTCTGGTATTCCAGTTTATTGTCATTCTCAACCAATAGCACAAGTAGTCTATGTAAAGTTATTCCTTTGATATTGTGTGCAGCTAATCCTGTAGGTGCTGTTACTACACATGATAAAATTGAATCAGTAGTTTTCTGAAGGTAAGGAGCGATGACTTTAATTAAAAAGCTTTTTCTAGTATCAGCTTGATCACTAATATATAACAGCATTGACTTGAAGGATGAGCAATAGCATTATATCTTGTCATGAACAAATCCATGTTCTATTTTGTCTTTTACTTCAATATAAATGTCTTTATGTTCATTGTTGATTTGTCCAACTAACTGTTCTAGATCTACAGGTTTCTGTCTATCTTGTTTGATTGCAGTTTCCACTTCATTCATAGGTATTGCAGCTTCATTTCTAGTAATAGGTTGTCCGAGAGGATTCTGGCTTAAAGCTGCTGAACTTTGGCTGCTTTGAGAACTATCCTTAGCTACCTCAGCAATAATAATTATTTCCTGTTGCATCTCTTCATTTAACATTTTTAGATAGTTTGGAACACTGAATACCATCTTTTAACAGCATTAAGACATTCAGGTCCTCATTACAACGTGGCGGTAAATGCCGCCTATCGCCGTGCTGATGGCCGCCAACATACCGTGCCCGTGGCGGTATTCCGCCATTGGTATCATGACCCACACTAAGAATTCCACCACTATATAGACACCCACACAAGTCTGCCACAGCAAAGGTCAGTGATAAACTGGCGATAGCAAAACCCACACCATTACACCAACAGGAATATGCCCACAGTATCGAGACCCACGAATCACTACGGCGGTCTTTCAACCGCGATAAACCATTGGCGGTACACACTGCCGTGCTCAAAATACACACACTAACAAAACTACACCACCTTGGACAATTCAAACTACACACACCTGACACACATACACACACCACACACACACACAACACTATAAAGCACACACCCACATTACCCACAACCCCTTACAGCAAAAAAAAAGATATCAAGTAGAGAGAGACAGGCCAGGAGCACCCAATCAATCAGAGGCACAGAACACCATCACCCATACACCATTCACACACATCACAGCATACACGACAACACATCACCCTACACATCACCCCACACATCCTCACACATATCACTTGCACCACATCCATGGCACCCGAAAGACACCCCACATTTTCTGAGGAGGAGCTAAGGGTCATAGTGGACGAAATCATCTGGGTAGAGCCACACCTATTCGGATCACAGGTGCAGCAGACGTCCATTGCAAGGAAGATGGAGCTATGGCGGAGAATCGTGGACAGGGTCAATGCCGTGGGACAGCACCCAAGAACCAGGGATGACATAAGGGAAGAGATGGAACGAACTATGGGGGAAGGTGCGTTTCGTGGTAGCAAGACACCAGGTAGCAGTACAGAAGACTGGCAGTGGACCCCCACCTCCTCCCCCACAATTAACAACATGGGAGGAGCAAGTCTTGGCAGTCATGCATCCTGAAGGCCTTGCAGGAGTAGTAGGAAGACTGGACTCTGGTAAGTCAAATCTTAACTACTTTATCCCCCCACCCTAACTGCATGCCATCACAAACTTCTACCCCTACCCTCACCCCATCACTCTATTACCTCACATATACCCCACTAACACAACCCACTCATCCCAATACCAAGCCCTGGATGCAACACCAATGCATGGACACCCATCACAAACCTGCATGGACACCCATCACCACAGCATGCCCAGTAGAGAGACTCACCCAGCCCACAAAATCACCACTGACACAAGGCCAAGCAGACAGGGAAATCACAATCATACAGGGAAACACACCCATGCACAAGATGGCACATGCAGACACATTAACAATGGATATCCATCCCCACAGGACCCATGCTCCACATCCTCGGACAGGAGGTGCCAGCCACATCCAGTCCCCCCCCCCCTGAAGAGGCCCACAGTGATGACAGCAGCTCTGCACACTTGGTACAGGATGACCAACCTGGCCCATCCGGAACCTCTGGACAGTCGGTTCCCCTGCCACAGTCCCAACCCACCACAGAGCCTCCCCCCTCAGGAAACACCAGCACAGGACCCACCCAGCGGGCCCATGCCACTGTCCCCATGACACGTCAATCAGCAGTGTGTCCACCACTACAGGGACCCCAGGCAACCCCAAAAACCCAGGACGATCAGGGACCTGGGGTCAGTGGCAGTGGGCACACGATTCGGGGGACAGAGGCACAGGACAACAGAGAAGCTGGGAGGACTGCTGTGCGACAGGGGGAGGACAGGCCCAGGGAACCCACTCTCCACGAGACACTCTCCAACATCCTGGGAGTATACCACCCAGGAGACGATGAGCCAGATACTGGCCAAGTTGTAGGAGACCCGGCGGCTGCAGGAGGGACAGTACCTGGGGATCAGGGATAACAAAAATCTAAACCAAGTAGAAAACGGGGCCCCTAAATCAATAAAGAGAGAGATCAAGGGTAATCTACCAGAGGTATAACAACATCCCTCTCTTGTATAATGTCATAAACAAAGAATTATTTGTCATCAAAATTAATATTATCAAACATTTCTCCGAGGGGGGGACAAATGCCACATGTGTACAGTCAATGGCACCAATGATGTTGGGGATATGTCCCAGGGCATAAAAGTCAGCCTTTACTGTGGGCAAATCCTCCACCTGGGGGAACACGATGTAGCTGCACATGTGTTTCAGCAGGGGAGACAACACTCTGGTCAACACGTTAGAGAACATTGGCTGAGTCATCCCTTATGCCATAGCCACTGTTGTTTGGAAGGAACCACTTGCCAGGAAATGTAGCACTGACAGGGCCTGCACTAGAGGGGGGATTCCTGTGGGCTGGCGGATAGCTGACATCAGGTCTGGCTCCAATTGTCCACACAGTTCTTATATAGTGGCACAATCAAGTCTGTAGGTAATGATAATGTGTCTGTCCTCCATTGTCCCAAGGTCCACCAGGGGTCTGTACACCGGTGGATGCCGCCATATCATATTCCGCCTCAGCGGTTGAAGCCTATGGAAGAGAACGGTGAGCAGAGGATCTTATTCACACATCTATTGCACTAATGATGATTTGTTTACTTTACAGAAACAGTATGTGAACTGGAGAGTCAGTTGATGTGCCAATGTCTGCTGTGACGCAGTTAGGTGCCATGCCCTGTGACCCCTGAAATGGCAGCTGCCTGACCTGTCAGGAGGGACAAGTGAAATGAGGTAATTGCGCTCGCGTTGTGTACCGTCGCAGTAGGCGGTCGATGACCGCTGTACAAAATCGCATTGGTTATCATTGGGCCCTATGGGTTCCAGGAGCGAATGGCGATGTACGCCGACGGTATACACTGCCGCGGACGTCACCACCATTTTCTATCTAATCACTCACTTGCTACCTGACCTTCAACAGGAGAGGACCTATACTGCAAGTGCTGCTGTGACCTGTGTCTGGAACCAACCATGGCTCATGTGTCTGGGGAAAGGGCCCCTGCATTCACTGTGGTGGAGTTGTAGAAACTGGTGGATAGGGTCTTACCCCAGTACACATTACTCTACTGTCCTCCAGACAAACAGGTGAGTAAACTGTGAGCATGATGCGTAGGCCATGAATATAGGGATTGCTGTGTGTGTAAGCCACATGTGAGGGGGCAGAGGTGTCCTGGCCAGAGTGCAGCATGTAAGGTGGTCAATGTATGTGCGTCAGGGGATGGGTGGGATCTGGTGGGCGATGTGTCTGATGGTCCGTACGGGTGACTAATTCCCTTTTCTGCTGTCTTTTCCCTGCAGGTCAGTGCCCACCAGAAAAAGGGTATTTGGTGTGCCATCACCAAGGAGGTGCGGACCCTGGGGCTCTTTGACAGGCAGAGCACCCACTGCCTCAAGAGGTGGGAGGACCTGCACCGCTGGGCAAGGAAGACGGCGGAGGCCCAGCTTCCCAATGAGGAAGGGGTGCCTGTCGCACCATGACCCCCCTGATGTTCCGCATCCTGGCGGTGGATGGGCGCTTGAAGGCATCACAGTAGCAACAAGGGGGTGAGTACAGAATCTGAAACCTGACTTTGTGCGCGTTAGGAGGTACCTGGGTGGGGGATGTGCGCTGTGGGTGCCCCTAGGCCAGGGCGAACATGGCAGGGTAGGTCCCATGTTGGGCAGGCTTTGGACCACTCCTACCCCAATAGAGTAAGTGGGCATCTACTACTGGGCAGAGTCCTGTGGGTTTCTGGCGTGCAGATAATGACGTTAGGCATTGTACCCCATGGGCTGGTGACTGTCTTAGTAAATGGTTGAGCATGGCCTAGTGCACAGGGCTGCTCCCTTTGTGTTGTGTACACCAACTGTAGTGGTGTTGCTGGCATTGACCAAATGTTTCCTCTGTCTATTCCCCCCCCCCTTTTTGTTTTGCCACCTTGTCCTTATGTGCACTATCATCATCTGGCGGAGGAGCAGAGCCACCACTGACGGAGGGAGCTGCATGTCACATGGGCCTGGAGGCTGAATCCACAGAGGGTGAGGGCACCAGTGGGACGGAGGACGAGGAGAGCACCATGACAGGGACAGGAGGGGAGACCACAGACAGCAACTCCTCCTCCGATGAAGCTCCCTGGTGGTGGCAGACACCTCTGTGCCCACGCCAAAAACAGGTACAGCCGCCACCCCCCCACCAGCACTGCCCTCTCATCAGCCCCTCAGTGTGTTTCCTGTGCCTGCTCACCCAGGACGGTGGGCATCTCCTTCACCCCAAGCACCTCAGGCCCTGCCCCAGTCAGCCTTGCTGCCCTCAGTGAGGAGGCTATTGACCTCTTGACATCTCTCACTGTTGGACAGTCAACCATTCTGAATGCCATCCAGGGTGTCGAGAGGCATTTGCAACAAACAAATGTATAACTGGAGGGCATTCACTCTGGCGTGGCGGCCCAACAGACAGCATTTCAGAATCTGGCCTCCACACTGATGGCATCCCTAGTCCCTGTGTCTAGCCTCCCCCTCCAACTTCCTCTACCCAGACCCAATCCCCTCAACCCCAGCCTAACCCAAGCACACCTTCAGACCAACATTTACCCAAATCACCACACAAAAGTGGCTCAGGCAAACATAAGCACCACACTTCATCTTGCAAGCACTCACACAAGCACCATACCCATGCAAACACACCATCCACTGCCTCCACTGTGCCTCCCTCCTCCTCTTCGTCCACCTCCCTCCCAGTAGCGTCTACACTCACACTTGCATGCACCACATCTTCATCCACTGCCTCCATCACCAGCATGCCCATCACAACACACCCCTTTCAAGCAGTCACCTCCCCACCACCATGCACACGCCCCCTGTGTCCTCTCCCAGTGTGTCTGTGACCCCTCCTCCCAAAGTACACAAACGCAAGTACCCACCCACTGAACAGGCATCCACCTCACAACAGCATCCAGGCCATGCACCTTCATCCAAACTCAGCAGACAGACACCTCCTACAACCACTCCCTCGTCCTCCACTCCCAAACCCTCTCCATCTTTCCATCCCAGTGTGTCTAAAAACCTTTTCCTGGCCAACATTGACCTGTTTCCTTCCCCTCCCCCGTCTTTCCCCTCAGGCCAGGGTGTCCAGAACCCAGGCCAGCACCTCAGGTACCAAGTCAGCGTCCACTGTGGTACCTGCAACTCCCAGAGGCTCAAAGGGGGCACCCGTCAGGCCAGCCAGTGTGCCACCGACCCCTGAAAAGTACCAAACCATTCCGCCACCTGCCAAAGTGAAGAAGGGAACAGCATGCAACAAGAGCAAGGAGCACGACCCACCCAGCAAGGCCTCCTCCAAAACTCCAGCTGCCAGAACCAAGGTCCCAACAGCATCTGCCAAGATGAGGAAGGGGCAGAAAAGCCAAGGCAAGGCACTTCAGGCGTTGGAGGCTTCAGGTGAGGGTCTGGTGGCCACCATCAGAACCGACAGCCCCACCACCTGTACCGTGGGCAGCACCGCCAGCATCCCCGCTGCAAGCACCGCCACCTGCACCACCGCTGCTACCACTACTGTCAGCAGCAGCATCCCCAGTGGCCAGAAATCTGAGGCTGCAGAAGACAGGCGTGTGCCTCACTCCATCACTGGCAGCACCGGCACCTGCACCACAGCCAGCACTGCCAGCATCCCCACTGAAAGCACTGCCACCTACATCGCTTACAGTAGGACCACTACCAGCAGCAGCAGCACCAGTGTGCATCTGTCTGAGGCTGCAGGAGATGGGCCGGAGCCTGCAGCACCCCCACCAGCACGGGCACTACCACCAGTTTGCAACCTTAGTCGCCGCAGGATGGAGTCTGGCCCTTCCTCCATGGAGTATCATGCTATCTGGTCCTGCAAATCTCGTTCCTCAGACACCCAGGTGAGGGAATGTGAACTGCCACACCCCAGCTGCTGCATCACTGGGCAAAAAGCCCCCTCCAGAACCAGTTGAGATCTGCATCCACTCACCCTTTTCTTGGCAGGATGAAGCACACTGGCTACAAAGCTCCCTCCAGAACCCGTGGAAGAAGCCATCCACTCACCATTTCCTTGGCAGGATGAAGCATACTGCGCACAAAGCCCCCTCCAGAATCAGTGGAGATATGCATCCACTCACCCTTTCCTTGGCAGGATGAAGCACACTGGGCACAAAGCCCCCTCTTGAACCAGTGGAAGAAGCCATCCACTCACCCTTTTCTTGGCAGGATGAAGCACACTGGGCACAAGGCTCCCTCCAGAACCAGTGGAGAAGCCATCCACTCCAGAGACTGTGGCTTTGCACTCCCCACGACCATGCAGTGGGCAACCCACCCACTTGAGAGACTGTGGCTTTACACTCCCCAGGACCAAGCAGTGGGCACCCCATTCACTTGAGAGACTTGAGAGACTGTGGCTTTGCACTCCCCAGGACCAAGCAGTGGGCAAACCACCAACTTGAGAGACTTGAGAGACTGTGGCTTTGCACTCCCCTGGCCCAAGCAGTGGGAAAACTACCCACTTGAGAGACTGTGGCTTTGCACTCCCCAGGACATCACAGTCGGAATGTAGCCCCCTCCAGGAGCAGAGGTATTAATCAATCTTCCGGCTGCGGTATCCCCCCCCCCCTTCCCCATCCCCCTGAGATGCCTGTGTGTTTACGACCTGATGCCCCTGCAGTGTTCTCTCCGTATTGAGGCAGGAGTCAAGTGTGGGCTTGGCCCATGATTTTTGGCCCAGTGGCCCAGGGCCCCATCCCTCTGAGGTGCCTGTGTGTTTACGACCTGATGCCCCTGCAGTGTTCTCTCCGTATTGAGGCAGGAGTCAAGTGTGGGCTTGGCCCATGATTTTTGGCCCAGTGGCCCAGGGCCATTTGGAAAGGACAATGTACGACCTTATGTACATATTGTAAATATTTGTAAATACTGTTTTTATATTTGTTACGTATATCTGCCTATTTCTAATATACCACTAATTGGACTCTATTCCGTTTGTCCTTGCATTCTTCCAGGGGGTTACGGGGTGTAAATGTAATGTTGTTGCATGTGTTTGTATGTATGGTGTTGTGGGTGAGGCTGGGGGTGGGGGTGTTGCATGTTGCGTGCGTGTGTCACTCTCTTTTTCCTCCCCCCCCTGGGTGCTAGGTGCAGTACTCACCGTGGTCATTGCCACCGCCTTTGATATTCCTGATATGTGAGGAGGTAGACCAGAATGGGCAGGACCTGTAACTCTGGCTCCATGGCATCCTGGTTCCTAGTCGAGTGTTGAGAGGTGAGTGGTTTCCCTTCCAAACACTGTTTCTGTCGTGATTTTGATGGCTTTGGTACCACCCCGGAAAAGCTGGCGGATTACAGCGTAGTAATGAGAGCCTCAATGTAGCAGTCATGATCTCCAAGTAATTCCAATTCATGATGCCAAGGTTTGACTAATTGAAGAAGAGCTCAATTGAAAAATTCTCTTTTTTCAGGGGTTTGGCAGCTAAGTTTTCGGTGGTTAATCACATTTTCTTTTCATTGTTTCAATAAACAACTGTCACATCCACGTACTGCATATTTCCCTTCTTCTATGTTTTCACTTACATTACTTCTATATCTGTAGTTTTGGGGAATTTCATAAAGGCATTTGTCTTCTAGATGTGGACTTCTTCTTGGATCCAGCACATGTGATTTTTCAATGTCTGTACTTTCTGGTTCAAACTCTGCTAGGTATTGAATTAAAGGGAAAGACTTTAACATTCTGCAGCATATTTATTAGAAGTGTTGCAGCGTGGCTGCTGGGACAGAATTGACAGTGTCACGTTGTGTCACTTCTAAAATGCAGGGATGCACTGTATTTAAAAGAATATAGTGCATCCCTGTGTTTCTCCCTGTGCCAGTACTAAATTATCTGCAGAGCCCCAACACAGCCATCCTTGTGCCATGATGCAAGGATGCCTGCATTGTGGGGGAGATTATTTTTGTGCAGGAAGGAACGCCTTCCTGCACAGAAAAACAATCTTTAATGGTGAATTTCTCCTTCTATGTGTGCTGCAGAACGCAGCAAACATAGAAAGAGAAAAAAAAACGAGTAGAAATAAAAGCATTTCTCCTCGTTGCACCATGCTTACGTCACCCCTGGGGTGGAGTTAGATTTTGGTGGTACCTCAGGTTTACAAAATCTCGATAAATCTGGGGCAGTGTCAAAAAGCAATGGGTGTTGCTTTTGAATGCCCACAGCAACACCCAATGTGCTTCACTTACACGCAAAGTGCTGCGTGTAAGGGGCCATATTTAGAAGGTGGCGTTAAGACACAAAAAGTGCCTTAACACTGCATTATAAATACAGCGCAGCACACAGCACCACTAGAGTGTCATAAAAAAATGACTCTTTGGTGGAGGTAAGGGCTTCTAAATATTCCCCTCTGTTTCTTGTACTATATAGACCAAGGCTTACCCAAACAATTCTTTTTGATTTTGAGACCAAACTTGCCAAACTCAACCAGTCACAGGCTTCATAGGACCCCATTTCCCTATGCAAAAGCATTTCCAAGCTGAAGAAATACGATTTTTTACTAAGTGTCTTTTCTGCAGAAATCTCCCCCCACATCTCCTTTATCTTTTTTTCAGATTTTGTTATGTATGACATGACACACCGAGCCACAGCAATGGAGTTGTCTGCAACAAATCGGATGTTGATATTAGTATTCCACATTTTTAAAATGACAGGGTTATAGTCATTAATATACTTGGAAGCTTCAGTTCTTTTTAGGTTATATGTGTTCTTTGGTGATTTCAATGTCAGTGATTGTCTGACTGAAGACAAGAAGCTGTTTACACTTCGTTTTGAAATGACAGGTCGTGGAAATCCTAATCAACATCTCATCTAAAAGTTTCCTTTCGATCTGTATCTCCGAAAACAGTATTTACTACATCTACGGGTTTGGAAACACAAAACTTGTTCTCTGAGACCTTTTTCAGAAGTGTGTTTTGGTATGGTACATGTCACATACTGTTCTATAAAACACAACACAGACTCATCACTATCCGCTTCAAATTTAGGTGCATCTTTTTTCCATAGTAGCATGTGAATATGAGGAGTACCTCTTGCCTAATTATTTTTTGACCAAAAGAAATCAGTTACTTCTCCATGAGAAGGATTGCTTTTGTTGCAGATAAAAGCAAGCATGGCTTGGAACCTGTTGTTGAAATATCTATATAAATTAGCAAGATCTAATGAACAAAGTTCTCCAGCTGACTTTACAATGATGTCTTTCTTGTTAGAGTTTGTGTCTCTCAAGAACTGAATCAGCTCATCCCACACATACTCAGCGCAACTAAGGTGGTCATTCACGGACTGCCAGGGCTGAGGTGGCGGTCTCACCGCCGATGAGCCGGTGGTGAAGACCGCCACATCACGAGTGTGGCAGTTGCCTAACCGCCACTTCCCCGTGTTTACTGTCAGGGCCGTTGGACAGCTGGGCCGGAGATCAGCATCTCCGACCCGGCAATCCACCCAATACCGCTGGCGGTATCATGAGTCCCCTTTCTGACAGGGGTTTCATGGTGGTAGCACTGCCATGAAATCCCTGCTGAAAAGGCTACCAGCAACAGGAATTTGCATTCCTGTCGCTGGTATATGACTCCTTCACCCCATCTACCCAAGAGCCCCCCACTCCCTTCCCTTACATCAGTCCCACCCCCTAGGTCCCCGCACTCCCCAGTAACCCCCACCTTCGCTCCCAGTAGTGACACTCCCACCCCCAATACACGTAATTACTCCCCACCCCCTATTCCCTGTACTTACCCCCACCCACCCCCACATACATACATGCACCTACACGTACCCATAGACACGCACACCCTGACACTCATTCACTCACTCACACTCACAACACCCTTGCAGTCATGTGCACACACATGCAGAACACCCCCATTGACACACGCACTCACTACATTCACCCCCATTGATATGCATACACACTCCATCCCCCATCCCTCCTTTCCACAACATACATACACACACAAACAACCCTCACCCTGTCTACATGCATGCACACACACACCCCGATCCATTTCTGCCACAATTTGAGTGGAAATCCTTCAGCAGTTGTGCTGGCAGTTGGAGGTGCATGGGCAGTTCCACCACCGGCCCCACCCCACCCCAAGGACTCCACCTGCTGTATTAGGAGCAGTAATACGGCCTGGTGGTGTTCTGATGGGGCGCGCTGCTGGCGGTGGAAGTGCCAGGTCCCGTCCCCACAGGGAGGAGCACCTTGTCAGATGAGGTAAGTGTCATCTGCAAGGGGAGGGGGGCGGGGTGTGTGAATGGATGTGTGTGAGTGTGTGTATGCGTGTCATGAATGGGGGCAAGGAGGGGGAGTGTTTGTGCATGCATTCGTGGGTGTCTGTGTGTAACTGTGGTCATGGAGATACGTGTGTGAGTGAATGGGAAGACCGCCAGCGCTGGCAGTCTTCTGCATTCCGCAGCTTCGGCAGTCTGTGTCATAGACTGCCGAAGTCAAAATGACCAACTAATTGTCAGAAACCGCATTGGTGCACCCAGATTTCTCAGCTACACTTCAGTTTTCCATGGCGATGAAACCAATATTCACTGGTGCCACATTGGCACACCATTAAATTAACCAAGTTGTATTCTAAGTTCTTATCCTTTTCATGTAGTTTGGTCACAAAATCTCTTGCAGTGCTATTTTGAAGATTAACTCTGGTTTTTAGAATGTTGTTTACTGAATACAAAAGTCCAGACAAGTCACTCTCAAATAGATGGTGAAATACATATGGAATACACTGTCTGTATCTTAGATACTCTGAATATAATTGTGTTGATAAATATGCAGCTGCTGGTATTTGTGTGGGTTGGTTATCATACTGACCTCCTACTTCCGTGGGAAACCAGTAGGGAAAACAGCGAGCTACTAAATCTTTTTCCCACACTCATGGGAGCTACTTTAGCTTGTTTCATTAGTAAAAGGACAAGAGCATCACCAATGACTTCTTTGGAATGTAACGGATGGACACTATGGTGCTGAAAAATTTGTTCTGATCAGGACCATTCAATTTTTTCTATTTGTCCATTACTGGCAAACTATCATCTTCAATATTTAGTACATCAGGTTCAAAATCAACATTTTTATGATAAACATTATTTTGTACCAGGTATAATGTAGCTTGTTTAACTTTATTAACATCAACTAACTCTTGCCAAATTGTTTTATTCTTAGTCGGCACACCATTTATCAGAATATTAAGTGGTTCTTCATTGTCTTTGTCTACTCCTACAGTTTCAATTTTTTTTTTCATCTAATGGCAAATACACTGCACTTCCTTTAAGGCCTTTCAGTAACTCTGTTGGATATAATTTATCTGTTTTTGGTTCCAATCCTTTAATCGCTTGAAATGAATGTACAGATTGTATAAGAATTGATTCATTTACATTTAAGTCTTGCAGTTCTTCTGAAATAGTCACAAGTTCTAACCTGTTATTTACTGCTCTAGCTGGTGTTTTCTTATCCTCTAACTTCTCATATCAGTACACACATATAAATTGCTGCATGGACAAGTCAAAGGACTCCTCTACAAATAAATGAGCAGCATATTCCTGCCACTTTTCACTGTTTTCCCCTTCAATTTTTGAATCAATTGATCAATATGTGTCTGGATGTATCACTTTACGCACGAGTGACTGCCTGGATGTGTCAAGCCACGCATACAGTGTGTTGCTGGGTGTCTCATTGTACCAATGGTCTGTTCCTGGATGTGTCAGGATATTTGTCAGTGTGTTCCTGTGTCTGTATGTTGTGTCATTATATACATGACAGCATCTCTGGGGGTGTGAGTATATCTGTCAGTGTGTTTATAGGTTTGTCAGTGTATGCATGAGTGTGTGTGTGTGTGTCATATGTATGTATCATTGTGTAACTTGGTTTGTCAGCATATGCATCAGTATGTGCCTGTGTGTTTCAGTGTCTGTATTACTCTGTGTTTTGCTACATGATGGTTTGTATGAGTGTGTGCCTAAGTGTCTCAGTGTATTAATGACTGTGTGCCTTGGCTCTGTCACTGTGTGCATTAGTGTGTGCCTGGATGTGTCAGTATATCCATCACTGAATGTATGATTGTATTAGCGTATACATCAGCATGTACCTGGCTGTCTCAGTGTATACATCAGTGTGTGCCTCGGTCTTTAAGTGTATGCATTTGTATGTGCCTTCTTGTGTCAGTCTATGCATAAGGACATACCACCCTCCCTATAACCTACATATAGCCTACTCTATACATAAATTCTATCTAGGAAAAAAGAAACTCAAAATCATGTAAAGTGGTTAGAAACCTCAACTCTACTTACAATGTACATTGTACTTTAGCATACAGAATGCATGACAAAATATTACTAGACTAAATTATTTTATGTAAAGGTAAATACCTTTCTACACATCTCTTGTCTATATAAGACAATATATTTGTTCACTCTCATATATAGTTGTACCCCTGATATACACACACCCACACACACCTAATAATACACATTTGTTGTAAATCTTCACTATAATTGCCATACATATTAACAGCCTTTCGTTGATAGGTACAATACTGTCACAATATTACTTTAACTCACTTATTTGTGTAAGTATGAAATAGCACAATAAGAATGATACACCACTCTTAGCCCAAGGAACCAGTAATGGCAGCTTTTTCACAATTGTTCTCAGTTGTACTGTCCTAGTTAGCAAATCACAAACTGCATTTCATGTTTTATTCATGCTATCCCACATCTGAATGGTTATTATCTGTTAACCCTTTGTGAGAAAGGGTCTCTTTTGACATCATTGCCCCCTAAGTGTAGCCTGGAAAATGATGTTGTTTCAACCTGTAGGTGTCCTGGGCACATGCTAAACAGGTTCCCAGGTTCAGATCTCTTTCCCCAAAACTGTACTACACTTGGCACTTCAGCCACCCTTGTAAGTAAATGGTACCCCTGGTACTTAGGGCCTGGGTACTGAAGAGGGCCCCCCACAGCTTCAGCACAAATCGTGCCACTCTAAGAGGCCCCGCACCAGCCTCATGGAGACTGCCATAGCAAATGCATGACAAGATGTGTTTAAAAGTTGCAAACTCAACATGGCACTCACCAGGAGTGCCATGTCCACTAACACTGCATGCACTATAGGTAAGTCACTCCTCTGGCAGGCCTTGCAGCCTGAGGCAGGGCGTACTATAATGCATGTGAAGGCATATTTGTGCCATGAGCAAATATGTCCCTACTGTGTCTTTGCAAAACCATAAGACATGGTTAGTGTACAGGAAAGCCATAGCAAATGCATGTGCTGGACACATTCCAGCTACATAATGGCCTCTCTGACTACTGGGTTAGTTGGTATCAAACAACAAAGAATAATAAACCCACACTGATAGCAGTGTTGGATTTATTCTAAAAAGTACCCAGAAGAGCACCGTAGAGGTACCCCCTGCTAAACAGCCCGATCATGGTTGCTGATTGGTTTTAACCAGCCTGCCGCCACCAGACAGAAGTCTGAACTTGCATCTCATTTGTGAGGGGGTTCCTAGTCCACTGGTTCTGGAGGGGCTTCTTGCCCACTGGATACTGAGGGGGCTCCTTGCCCACTGGATACTGAGGGGGCTCCTTGCCCACTGAATACTGTCCTTGGCCACTGGATCTGGAGGGCCGTCCTTGGCCACTGGTTATTGAGGGCTGTCGTTAGCCACAGGTTCTAGAGGGATGTCCTTGGCCTTGTTGGGGCCTCCTTGGGCTTTGTTTTTGTTGTGGCCTCCTTCTACTTTGTTTTCGTAGGGGCCTCCTTGGGCTTTGTTTTTGTTGGGGCCTCCTTGGGCTTTGCTTTTGTTGGGGCCTCCTTGGGTTTTGTTTTTGTAGGGGCCTCCTTTGCCTTGGTCATGGGAGGGTTCTCCTTGGCCCTAGGTTTTGGAGTTGGCTCCATGCTCTTGGCTTTCTGTTTGGAAGAGGGCAGCACTTTAGCTCTCTGTTTTGTGGGTGGAGGAGTGTCCTTGGGCGGGGGGCCGGAGTCGCACTCATGTGCCCCTTCATGGCTGCTGGAGACTTTGTGGGTGGTACAATGTCAGACTGTGTACCTGAGATACTGTCCTGGTGCGGTGGGACCTTCCTCTTACTGGCAGGAGAGGGGAGGGGAGGGAAGAGGTCAAAGCGGGCAAGGAAAAGCTTCTTAGGGCTAATGGGGCGAGATGTGGGAGGAGAGATGAGAGTGGAGGTAGAAGGAGTGGTTGTGGGAGGAGGAAGTGTGCTGGACTTGGGTGCAGGTGCATGGACAGTGTGCATGTGTGAGGTGGATGGCTGTTGGGGGTCTGAGTGCGAGTGTTTGTATGTCTTTGGAGGGGGCAGACAGGGTGGGGGAGGACAAACAGGACAACGTGTGGATGGATGTTGTGGGGGTGTCTGCAAGTGAGGTGGGTGTGCTGCATGATGTGGAGATGGTGGTGGTGGTGACTGTGCATGTGGTGTGTGGGGTGCAAGTCTGCGGGTCTGCTGTTGTGGTGACTGTGGGCAAGGCTGTGTAGGTGGCAGGTTCAGGGACTGTTGATACAGTGTATGCAGGCGTGAGTGCGGATGTGACAGTGAGGGAGGAGAAGGAGGGGAAGACAGTGGAGGTAGTGGACAATGTTGTGTGTGCATCTGTCTATTGGCTGTGTGAGTGCTTGTGGACTGAGGTGTGCTGCCTGTGTTTGTCTGTGCGAGTCTTGTGTGATGTTTTGTATGCATGCTTGTCTGAATGTGTGAGTGGTATGGGTTGGGGTGAGGAGACTGGAACTGGAAAGGGGTAGTTGGAGGGGGGACGGAAGAAACAGGGACACTGGCTGCCATCAGTGAAGAGGCCAGAGCCTGAAACGATCTCTGTAGGGCCGCCAAGCCACAGTAAATGCCCTCCAGGTATGCATTGCATTGCTGCATCTGGGATGCCACCCCCTGGATTGCATTCACTATGGTTGACTGCCCTACAGAGATGGATCTCAGGAGGTCAATAGCCTCCTCATCGAGCGCAGCAGGGCTGACTGGGGCAGTACCTGAGGTGCCTGGGGCGAAGGAGATGCCCACCCTCCTGGGTGAGCGGGCACGGGCAACTCGGTGGGGGGCTACTGGGAGGGCGGTGCAGGTACAGGGGTTACGGTAGAACCTGCAGCTGGGGTGGTCCCAGAGGGGTCCCCCACCACCAGGGAGCTCCCATCGGAGGAGGAATAAGAGTCAGTGGTATCACCTCCTGTCCCCACCGTGGTGCTCCCCTCACCCTCTGTCCCACTGGTCCCCTCGGCATAGGTGGATTCTGCCTCCTGGGTCCCGTGGGCTGCAGCTCCCTCATTCACTGGTGTCCCTGCTCCTTTGCAAGACAATGCTAATGCACACATTGAGAGAATGACAAAAGGAGAGTGAGGGGGAGAAAGAAAGGGAGAACAGGGTCAATAACACCACAGATTGCATACATATCACTGTCACACACTGAGACTGAGAATGGGCAGTATGGACCACACTGGCATTCCATTGGCTAAGTCCTACAGCAGGTAAGAGCCAAACACTTCCAGCTACACACCCACTGGGACCAACTAAGCCCTCTCTGTCATGGAAAGCCAGCAACCTAGCTATCAAAAACATGCATTTTACCCTATTTACCTAAGCTGGACCACACAGAAATGTCTAAACTGGCATATTGGGGCATCCACTGACTAGTACCCTGCACCTAAATCCCATGCCAGGCAACAGAGATGGTTGTCAAACATACTGTACTCACCCCCTAGTGGCTGCTGTAAAGCCCTCAAGCTCCCATCCATCTCAGGATTGGCCACTGCCAGCATGCAGGCCATCGGGGGGGTCAGGTTCCGACGGGCACCCCTCTCTCTTTGGGAGGCTGTCTCCAGCTGGGCTTCCGCCGTATTCCAGGCCCATCGTCTCAGGTCCTCCCACTGTTTCCTATAGTGGTTGCTTCACCTGCTGTAGACCCCCAGGGTCCACACTTCCTTGGCGATGGCATGCCCCAACCCATTCTTCTGATGGGCACTGACCTGCAGAAGAAACACAAACGGTGGGACACCATGAACAAGACAATCCAGCCTGTTAACCATATGGCCCACAAACACATGACCTGTACCCCTGCATTTACAATGCCACCAGCCATATACCCCAATGAGACACTGCTAGCACACTCATACATCTCCATGCAGCCATGTTGCATTCAACGTACCCATGATGTACTCACCTGTTGGTCTGGAGGCCTATAAAGCTACCCATACAGGGGTAGGACCCAATCCACGAGCCTCTCCAACTCTTTTGACATGAAGGCTGGGGGCCTTTCCCCTGTCGCACGTGCCATGGCAGGTTCCAGACACAGGTCACAGCAGCACATGCAGTGGAGATGTCGTTTTGTGGAAAGTTAGGAATCAAGTGAAGTGGTAGAATGAAAATAGTGGTTATATCCGCGGCGGTGAACACCGTCATCGCCGGCGTTGATCATCATTGGTTCCCATACCCAATAGAGGGCCATGTTAGCCAATGAGGAATTGCACAGCGATGCAGACCGCCTCCCCGCATGACGCGAACGCCGGTGGAGTGAGGTCACTTCCACCTGTCCCTGTATACAGGACAGGGGGTTGCCATTTTCTAATGCTAGTACACATGTACAGTTTTAAAAGTGTGTCATTGTAGTCAGATGCACTCACCTATACAATTCCAGTGTCCAACATGCAAGCATGCTCTGCGTACAATGCTGTAGTGAGTTCATGGTTCCTGTTGTCACTCCCTTCTTACTTTTGGGTCCCTTAGGTACCTACCACTGTGGAGGAATAGGATGAGGAGGCAAGCACCCGTGTACAGACCCCTTCTGGACTTAGCTACACTGGAGGACAGGCACATCATACTCATCTATCGTCTGGACAGGGCCACAATCACAGAGCTGTGTGCGCAATTGGAGCCTGATCCACTACCTGCTATCCGTTGCACCACAGTAATACCCCCTCTTTTGCAGGTACTCTCAGTTCTCCATTTCCTGGCAACTGGCTCTTTCCAGGTGACAGTGGGCTTGGCTGCAGGAATGTCACAGCCAATGTTCTCTACTGTGCTTGAAAAGGGTTTTGTCTGCCATGCTCAACATGTGTAGCTACACCGCATTCACCTAAGTAGATGATTTACCCACTGTGAAGGCTGGATTCTATGCGAGGGGACACATATCACATGTAATCGGGCCATTGACGGAACCCATATTGCCTTAGTCCCCTCACCCCGGGCCAATGAACAGGTGTACAGGAATCAGGAGAGTTTCCACTCACTCAACGTCCAGGTGGTGTGCCTTGCTGACCAGTACATCTCCCACGTCACTGCCAAGTATCCTGGGTCGGTGCATGATGCCATTGTCGTGAGGAATAGCAGCATCCCACAGCTGATGGCACAACTACAGAGGCACAGAGTGTGGCTTATAGGTGAGCTTGAGTCCCTACTCAATGTATGTCCGTGTATGCCTCCAGGAGTCATGCCCCATGCAATTGTGCAGGACTAATGTGTGTCCCTCACTTCCTGCAGGTGATTCCAGCTACCCAAACCTGTCCTGGGTCCTTACCCCTGTAAGAAATCCGAGAGCAGGGGTTGAGAATAGGTACAATGATGCTCATGGGCGTACCAGGAGGACTGTTGAAAGGACCTTTGGGCTCCTGAAGGCTAGGTTCAGGTGCCTCCATCTGACAGGTGGATCCCTATGCTACTCCCCTGAGAAGGTCTGCAGGATTGTTGCTGTGTGCTGCATGTTGCACAATTTAGCCCTCTGACAGCATGGACCTATCTGCAGGAGGAGGGGGGTGACAATGCAGCTGTGGTAGCAGTGGACACGGAGGAAAGTGAGAAGAAGGAAGAGGAGGAGGATGTGGACAACAGGACACATATGGTCCTGCAGTACTTCCAATGACACGCAGGTAAGACTGTTGAACTAAACATTTCTCAGTGTTTCTGTTGTGCTGTGTAGCTCTAGCATAATGCTAGTCATTACCTTTGCATCCCACCTGACTGTCACTTATGCCTTACCTTATTGCAGATGTTGCTGTGGTTGTAACAGTGTAATACTGTGAAGTGTACAGACTACTGAGACACATTTGTAGGATAGATCAACATGTAACTGGACATTTACAGAGGTTCATGCAGTTCATAACAGTTTGATACATTGTATATTACCTTCAGATAAAGCACTATTGCTCAAGTTGTGTCCAAGGGTGTTTATTCAGAATCAGTATACAATGCAAAGTGCAATAGAGTGGGGAGGTGGTTTGGAAAAGTCCAGTGTAGTGGGCCAGACTGTCTGTGGCACAGGTCCAGTGTCCAAGAGACCATAGGAAGGGGAGCAATGGCAGTTCAAAGTGGACAAGGTGACACAGTGGAACACAAGGGGGACATTCTGGAGAGGTTCATTTCCTGGTGGTGGTCTTTGCAACTGTGTCTGGTGTCTGTCTCGGTCGCAGGGACAGTTTGCGGGGTGGTTCACCTTCTGCAAGCAGAGGGGTGCTGGTGGCCTGCGAGTCCTGTGGCAGGACCTCCTGTCCACTAACTGCAGCAGATGTGGAGGGCTAGTCATTACACTGGCTAGTGGAAGGGGCCCGCTGGTGTGCAGTATAGTCCCTCATGATGTTGGCCATATCACCCAGCACCCCTGCAATGGAGACCATGGTGGGGTTCAGAGCCTGCGATTCTTACTTGATGTCCTGGTGGTGTTCCCCATGCAGCTACTGGTCCTCCTGCATGATGTTTATCACCTGACCCATCTTGTCCTGGGATTGTTTGTAAGCCCCCAGGACATTAGTAAGTGCCTCCTGGACAATCGATTCCCAGGGCCTGTCCTCTCCCTGGTGCTCAGCTGTCCTCTGACCGTCCCTGGCCCCCTGGTCCCCTGTGCCTCTGTCCCCTGAATAGTGTGCCCACTGCCACTGACCCCAGGGCCCTCATTGTCTTGCCTGTGAGGTGTCGACTGGGGTCCAGGTGGGAACACTACTTATTAAGGGTCCTAGAGACAGAGGTGTGGGGACATTGTGTGTCTGCTGTGGTGTTGGATTCTGAGGAGGGAGGCTCTGTAGTGGGCTGGGTTCTGGGCTGGGGTAGCCAACTGACCAGTGGTCGCTTATGGGCCAGGGACTTCATCCAGATCCAGAGCTCCAAAGCTGCTGTCATCACTTAGGGCATCTTCTGGTGGGGGACTGGGTAGCCATGGCTCCTTCTTGCCGCTGAGATTGGCTGGGGTACCTCTGGGGATGTAAGTGGTGAATTATGCTACATGTCTGTGACATATTCTGCATCACTAGCTTCCCCTAAATTATTGCTGTTGAGCTGCAACCTTTGTGTATGGTGATGAATTGTGGGATTGTTAGTTCTCCATCCTGTGCATGCATAGGTGGTGGGTGCACATGCAGGGTTGGAAGGGATGTGCATGCAGTGGGTATTGCATGCAGGGCTTGGCATTTAGGTTTGGTAATAGTGGTTGTGTACTGTGTGGGATGGGGTGGGGTGATGGGAGTCAGGGTGAGTGGTTGAGTTGGCATGCAGGCATGGGGGTGATAGGTAGTAAATGTTGACTCACCAGTGTCCAATCCTCCGGCTAATCCAGTGCGTCCCTCGGGATGCAGGATTGCCAAGACTTGCTCCTCCCATGCTGTCAGCTGTGGGGGAGGAGGTGGGGGGCCACCGCCAGTCCTCTGGATGGTGAGCTGGTGCCTTGCTGCAATGGAACACTTCTTCCCAATAGGTTGTTCCACCTCTTCCTTAAATCGTCCCTTGTGTGTGGATGTAGTCCCACAGCGTTCACCCTGTCCACGATCCTGTGCAGATCTCCATCTTCCTGGCAATGGATATCTGCTGTACCTATGCTCCAAACAGCTGTGGATCTACCCTATTGCCTCAACCATGACCCGCAACTCCTCATCGGTGAAACGGGGGAGCCTTTGTGGGGACATGGGTGTTGTGTGGTGTGTGTGGGTTGTGCAGAGGATGATGTGTGATGTGGTGGGGAGTGTGGTGTGTGATATGTGGTGATATGGGATGAATAGGTAGTTGTGATATGTGTGTGCAGTTCTCTTTTGTGTTAGCGTTGCAAAGTTTCGCCGTCTTGTCGTGTTAGCAAAGGACTGTGGGTGATGTGGGTGTGCGTTTTATAGTGCTGTTGGTGGGTGTGTAGGGTGTGTGTATTTGTGGCAGGTGTGGTTTTTTTGTTCTGGCCAATGTTGTCTTGTTTCGTATTTGGGTGGCCTTATTCGCCGCTGCAGTGTTCACCGCCAATGGTTTACCGCTATTGAATGTCTACTGTGGTGATTGGTGGGCCATTATTTGGAGGGCGTAGTATTGGTGGCATAACGGTATGGGTGTTAGTTCCAACAGGTTTTCACGTTCAGTGGGTCTGGCGGATTTGTGGTTATTACTGTTTTCTGTTGGTTTTGCCTGTATGTGTCATAATCTCGTGGACGGATGTTCGCCTCCATGGCGGTATGTTGGCGAGAGTCACCATGGCGTTATTTGGAATTTACCGCCAATGTCATAATAAGGGCCTATATTTTCTAAACGTTGAAAAATCATAAATAAAAAACTACTTACCTGATTTTGATTTTCTTGGTCTTCAAAATTTTATCCAAATCTGGAGAGTTATTTTTCCGTGTGTGTATCCCCACATTTATTGATACTGTGAATACAACAAATGCTTAGCAGCACATCTCTAAGATCAGCCTAACTGCTCATCCACGCTACCAAAAAAACAGAGCATTATATGGTCTGCTTTTTACCTCTGGAAAAGAAGGTAGGGTTGCTTGGATTGTCTACACAGTGCACATCAATTTGGTACACTATATAGAGAGCCAGCCTCCTACATACTTTCTTCTATTTTTTGAAGGAAGTCTAATTTGCTACTGTGTGTTCCTGGAGTCATGACTCCATGGAAGCTCTCAGCCTGGCCCTCTGTGTAACTTTGTGACGGAATTAGCAACTCCAGATGGGGGTTACAAATATATATTTCCATTAGTTTTTGGTACAGTTCCAGCTACATTTCAAGTTCATACATAAAATTGAATTTGTAAATATCATTTTCCCACTTTCTTGTCTTCCAAAACATCTCTTATTTATAAATTGTATGTCTGCTTTAAAAGCTTCCCTTCCCCCCACACTCTTTCTTCTCTGCTGCCACAGCAACCTCCTCTAGAACACTCTACTGAACCAGTAGTTCAAAAATTCACAGCATTTATTCTTAGCAGCAGACTAGCTTTAATGTGTGCTGTAGCAGGTGTGGTGGACTATTACAGAATGTAACCATGTCCAAAATGGGATTACTTGTTTATTAAAAATAAGAACCAATCAGTGATTCACTCACTTCATTATTTTAAGCACAACTTATTTTTATCTACCAATATATATAAAATATTCAATCAAAATTGTGTTTTTTTAATTCTACTGCTCCCTCCATGTTAACCATCCCACATTTTGAAAACTCCCTCATTCAGCTGCAGCCTTCTCCCATGTGCTTTTGCTCCTTCCCTTCAAACTGGTCAGAGTGTGGATTGTAGTTCACAGCTATGTTTTTTGGGCCAATGAGTATGCTTAAAAGAGTGGCATTAACAAGGACCTTGGTTTGCCTAATGTGGATATTACTTGGGTTGGCCAGAGAGGGTTAAAGTGGCAGCAATTGCACCTCAGGATTGTACACTGTGGTGGTAATGACCTGGGCACACTGACTGGGTAGGACTGGAACTCCTAATAAAGGATACCTTAGTTTAATTAAAGTCAATTTTCCCTCACACTGAGTTTGTGTTCTCTAACAGAAATGGAAGTGGTCAACTGAAGTCTGTTCACAGATAGACAAAGCCATGAACCACGTTAATAAAACAGTTTCAGCATTCCTTAGAGAAGATAACATGGGCTCTATTCACAATAATAACCTGCACTTTTTGTATGCATGGGAGGTATAGACGAGATGGTGTTCATTTCACAGATGAAGGCAACAGAGTATTTCTCAGCAACTTGAAACTCTGCTTCGGCTCTTATGTGTACTAATCAAATACACACAATAAACACAAAGACTCTTCTTAGAGCCATCTTTCTTCCAAAACACTAGGTAATTGGGAATAAAAATCTGATTTCTTCTTTTTTCAAAAGGTTTGGAGTCATGACTCCAAAGCAGACTCGCAAACCAAAAGCACATATTAAATGCACAACAACAGCAAACATATTTTTTTTATATCAATGTAAGTGGGTGTATCACTTTTAGATTTGGTGTGTGAGTGGCTGTATCAGTGTCGGTTTGGGTGTGTAAGTTGTTGCATAAGTCTCTGAGTAGGTCTATTGAGTCTCAATTGCTCTATTAGTGGATGCATGAATGTATGGGTGGACCAGTGAGTGGGTGCATTAATTTTTGAGTGGGTTTGTGAGTGGATACATATGTGTTTTAGGGGGTCTGTGAGTGGGTTGAGGAGTATATGAGTGGGCCTGTGAGTGGCTGCATGAGTGTGGAAGTGGGTCTGTGAGTGGTGGTATGACTGTTTAAATAGGTCTGTGAGTGGGTGCAGAAGTGTCTGGGTGGGTTTGTTACTGGTTGTATGAATGTCTGAGTGGATCTATGACTGGATGCATGACTCAGTGGGTCTGTGAGTGGCTGAATGAGTTTCATATTGGTTGGTGACTGGATGTGTGAGTGTCATAGTGTGTCTGTGAGTGGGTGCATGTGTATAAATGGGGTTGTGAGTGGGTGCATCATTGTTTGAGTACATCTCTGAGTAGTTGTATACGTGTCTATGTGAGTCCTTCAGTGGGTGCATAAATGTCTGAATTGCTCTGTGAGTGGGTTCATGGGTGTACATGAGTGGGTCAGTGAGTGCATGCATGTGTTTCTGAGTGGGTCTGTGGGTGAGCACATGAGTGCCTTAGTGGGTCTCTGAGTGGGTTGAAAAGTGTATGAGTGGGTGCATGGGTTTCTGAATGGGTATATCAGTGGGTGAATAAGTGTCTGAATTGCTCTGTGAGTGGATATGTGAGTGTCATAGTGGGTCTGTGGCTGGATGCATGAGTGCCTGAATGGGTCTGTGAGTGGGTACTAGATTGTCTGAGTGGATCTTTGAGTGGGTGGACGATTGTTGGTGGGTCTGTGAGTGGGTGCAATAGTGTGTGACAAAGTCTGTCAGTGAGTGTGTGAATCTCTGATTGGTTCTTTGAGTGGGTGTATGAGTGCCAGTGGTTCTGCGAGTGGGTTCATGAGTATATGAATGGGTCTATGAGTGGGTGTGCGAATGGGTCTGTGAGTTTGTGTTTGAGTGTCTGAGTGGGTCTTTCACTGGGTGTGTGAGTGTCTGGGTGGGTCTTTGAGTGGATATTTGAGTGTCGGTGGGTCTGTGAGTGGGTCCATGAGTGTGTCATTGGAAACATGAGTGGGTAGGTGAGTGTCTTAGTGGAACTGTGAGTAGGTGTCTGAAGGTCCAATTGGGTCTGTGAGTAGGTACATGAGTGGCGGATTGGGTCTGTGAGTGGGTGTGTGACTGTCTGAGTGGGTCTGTGAGTTGGTGCATGAGTTCTTGAGTTGGTCTCACTGAGAGCATGAGTGTTTGAGTGGGTATGTGAATGGGTGTGTGACAGTCTGTGTGAGTCTGTGAGTGGGTGCCTAAGTGTCTGAGTGGGTCTGTGAGTGGGTGTCTGAGTGTCTGATAGGGTCTTCCAGTGGGTGTATGAGTGTCACAGTGTCTGTGAGTGGGTGTATGAGTGACTCAGTGGGTCTCTCAGTGGGTTTACAAGTGTCTGTCTGGGTCTGTGATTGGGTGTCTGAGTGCCTGAGTGGGTCTGACAGTGTGTCCATTAGTGTGTGAGTGAGTGTGTGAATATATAAAAATATATATTTATATGTATCCAATGAAGTCTCCAAACCACACCCTTTCAGCTTTGAGAATCCAGGTCTGGTTTAAAAAGAATGGGCAGCACAACCGGACTCCAAACCAATTATATTTTATTTCACAGCATTCTCCAGTGCAGGAACAACACAAGTGGTGATGCGTTTCGGCCAGAGCCTTCAACTGGCCATAGAGTTGCTATCAATACAGAGAGTTCTTAAAGGAGAACAGTCCCCTCCTCCCAACACCAATAAATGACATGCAAAGAACAACAGGAAACACGTGCAATACATTTGCTTGACAAATCCTCCATATAAGAGTGAGCCCCACAGAAAATAAGTAATTGTTTGTTATAAAAAATATTACATATTCATTTTCACCTTCTTCTTGCTCTTTAACATGGAATTTCTTTATTTTCCTCCTATATAATTTTCATTTATTTCCTCATTTATTTGACATGCTCAGTTCCCTGTAATAAGGTTCCAGAAGTGAATTTACAGTCCTACTACTAATCATATCTATTCTTCACTTTATTTAAATGGTGTAAGCCCTCTTTGTTAGTCATACTTCATAAAGTGCATAAATCAATTATGAAGATGTAAGATTTCATATTTCAGTGAAGCATTGATAATCAATACTTCAGGCCTCCAATACTTTCTACTCGTAAAGTACCAAGTCATATTGATTTCCCTTAGAATTAACCTATCATGTTACGTCACAATTAGTAAACACTATGGGCCAGATATATCAAAGTACTGTTTTACATTTCCTAAATATTGAATTTTAAGAAATCCCGATTTGAGAAATGCAAAATGGTATGTAAGAAAATAGGGAATCCCTAATAGCGATTTCTTAAAATCCTTAATCACTATTAGGGAATCGCTATTAGAGAATGGAACTCCATTCATCCCTATCGGCCTGAAGGCCATTGGTGCGAATGGTTTTGCATTTCCTAATTTGTAAATTCCTTTTAGGAGGGTGCTAGGGGCCTAAGGCCCCCTTTGATGCACCCCCTCAAAAACAATTGCGCACAAGTAAAATGCACACATGCCCAAGGGGCATGTGTGCGCAACATGGCACTTTTAAAAATGCATTTTTAATGCATTTTTTAAAATTGCACATGATTACCACCAACTTGGAGAATGTGGTAACTGCATTTCCTAAATGCCCAGTTCGCATTTAGGAAATGCATGATTCATGACCACAACATCCTCAACATCTCCCAATCCAGATTCAGGAAAAACCATAACACCGAAACAGCCCTCATGGTCGCAACAGACGACATCTGCTACCTGCTGGACAAGGGAGAGACGATGGCACTCATCCTACTAGACCTCTCGGTGGCCTTTGACACAGTCTCCCATCACACCCTGATAAGAAGACTCCACGAAGCCGGCATCAAAGACAAGGCCCTCGACTGGATCCAATCCTTCCTCTCTGGCAGAATTCAATGAGTGAGACTTGCCCACTTGTTCACAGACCCCACACCCACCACCTGCAGAGTGACCCAGGGATCCTCCCTCAGCCCCAAGTTATTTAACATCTACATGGCCCGGCTAGCCACCCTCGTCAGACGCTACGGAATCAAAATCATCTCCTACACTGACGACACCCAACTCATCCTCTCCCTCTCCAACGAACCCAACAAAGCCAGAGACAACTTCCACGAAGGCATGGAAGCAGTCACCAACCGGATAAGAAACAGCTGCCTTCAACTCAACGCAAACAAAACAGAAGTACTCATCATGGGCCCTCAACCAATGATTGGAACGACTCCTGGTGGCCACCCACCCTCGGAAACCAGGCCACCCCCACTAGCCAATCCTGCAACCTCAGAATCATCCTGAACTCCAACCTCAGCATGAACCATCAAATCAACTCAGTCACCTCCACCTGCTTCCGCACCCTCCACCTCCTACGCAAGTCCTCCAAGTGGATCTTCCTCGAACATAGAAAGACCGTCACACGTGCCCTCATCACCAGCAGACTGGACTATGGCAACGCACTCAATGTCAGAATCAACAAGAAACTCAACCGCAAACTACAAAACATCGAGAAAACCGCTGCAAGACTGGTCCTCGACCTACCTTGACACTGCCACATCTCGCAACACCTGCGTACACTGCACTAGCTTCCCATAAAGAAAGGAATCACCTTCAAGATCCTCACCAATGCACACAAAGTCCTCCACAACACCAGACCAGCCTACCTGAACCAGCAACTCAACCTCCACGTGCCCCACAGCACCCTACATTCAGCCCAGCTCACTTTTGCAGAAGTTCCCTGCATCAGAAAAACCAGAACAGGAGGACTCTCCTTTTCCTACCTTTCAGCCACCGCCTGGAACATACTCCCTCTCCACATCAGACAAACCACCTCACTCCTCATCTTCACAAAGAAACTGAAGACATGCCTTTTTTAAGAACCACCTCACTGGTAAACGCTACACGCCCCCCCCCCCCCAGCGCCTTGACACCCTAACAGGTGAGTAGTTGTGCCACACAAGCACTTATTGATTGATTGATTGACATGTGCATAGGTAATCGCAAATAGGTATTTCCTATTTATGGAATTGCAATTTGCGATTCACAAATCTGAGTCACAATTTTAGGGAATCACTATTTTAGTGATTCCTTAAAATTCATCGCAAATGCCTTTCATAAATTGTGAAAGGCTATTTTGCATTCACAAATGGTGGAATTTTGTGATTCGCACCATTTGCGAATGCAAAATAGTTTGCTACACCTGGCCCTATATTCTTTCTCTATTTCCATTAAACAGCTGTTTAAGCTTTTGAACACATTTCAAGACATAACACTTTTAGCATCTGACTGTACAAGACATTAGCACTACTTGGGGTTATAAACACATCAATAAAGTATTACTGAGGGCCCTAATACCTTATTACTTGTAAAGTACATGTTTCTCTCATTCCCCTCAACCACCATATTCACTTAAACAACTGCCTTCATTACCAGTAAGCATGTATACATTTTTTACATTTATTCATTCTGAAGATAATCAGAGGGGTATCCTTTTTTAAGGAAACAAACACTCAAAATTAATAAAGATTATTTTTCATATCATCTACTTACATATTATCACACTGGATGTGTCTTTGTAATACATGAGGAAAGAAAGGGAAAAATGCAAAACAGAAAAGCACTACCTGGAACCTTAAGGTTCATTATGTAATTATGTGCAAATCGCAATAATATGCAAAATACAAACAAGTGTAACCATAACCATAAAGTGCAATAGTGTAAGATAGACTTCAGCCCCCGGCTTTATACATTTATCCACTGTGTTAATCTATCCTGAGATTCTGCAATCATTACATACATGATTTCAATATACAACAGTGCCCCTTGAGCAATTATATAAAAAAAAGGTACTTGAAAAATAAGTGACCAACAAATCTTGTTTCATCATATTGTCCTGGAACCCCCCTATTTAATGGGGACCTCCTGGGATTATGATCTATATGCAGTTATGTGCAAATTGCAATCATATACAACATGCCAATAAGTGCAATTTCAATCATAAAATGCAAAAATGCAAAAGTGCAAGACATGTTTCAGCCCAGGACTGTGTACATTTATCGACTTACATAGTCTGGCCTGAGTTTTTGCATGCAACTGGTCCAAAATTCATTATACCACAGTACCATCTGAATGATCTCACAGGGACATGTCAGAAGGAAAACACTAGTAGATGTGAAACAGCAAATCTTTGTTCATCATATTTACCTGAAGGCTCTTCTATTGATGGAAGAATCCCCATGTTCCACTCTACTAGACTTCCTTGAGATGACCTCCTATTGAAGTCCAAGCTTCATTCATGTCTTGACCAACTTGTGTTACTTGCAACACTAACGTACCATGTGCCATTATGTGCAAACTGCAATAAAGTGCAATGTGCAAGTAAGTGCAACTACATCTATAAAATTCAGTATTTGGGCTCTATACATTCTTCCGAGTAAATGATTTACCCCCACCTGATGCACACACCTGATTCCAGAATTCATTATCTGGCAATACCACTTCAACAATCCTCAACAAGTTGCATATATCTTCAAGTTAAATGCACATGGAGTTCAGCATCTGCATTCAGACCTCAAGGCATTTCTGTGCCTATCCTGATGATTCATCTTGACACCACTTTCCTTAGCGCTAATTCCTGATTACCTCCTCAGGTGATTTCCCCATTATCTTTATTCCATAATAACGCAGCTCAGACATATTTCCCTCAGGACATCCTCAAATATGTCCGGCAATGGCATAGGCAAAATCCCTACTGGTGATCGCTCTCAAGTGTGGTAAAATACGTAGTTTTAATTTATTACCAGTACTCCCTATGTATTTTTTTCCACACATACCCTCCAGGATATAATCCACAAATGTAGTCTCACGTTACTTTATCTCCTATCTGCTTGGTTTTTCATTGTGCAACATGAAAGATGTTCTGTTTTGCCCGTGATCACAAGCTTTACACCTAGAGCAATGCCAAAAGCCTTTCTGATTTTCTTTCAGCCAATTTGAGCCTTTCTTGTTCTGGTTCCTCATAAAACTACTCATTAGATGATCACCCAGGGATGCTGTCTTTTTATATGTTATTGAGGGGTGTTCTGGTAAGATTTTATTTAAATCGTTATCCATCTTTAATGGTGTCCAGTTCTTCTTGATTAGTCTCTTGATTTCAAAGCTAGAGTCATTAAAGTCCATAATATACCTAATATCTGTCTTCTCTTGTTCCTTTTGGTGTGCTTAATTTTGGGGGAAAAAGCCTCTGTTCTTTTCTGCTGCCCAGCCCTTTTTAACCCATCTTCCAGCACTGATATAGGATATCCCCTCTTCACAAAGCATTGAAACATGTGCTCTGCTTCTCTGGTGAATTCATGATCCTCAGAGCAATTTCATCTAGCGCTTTGGAACTTGCCAAGCGGTATTCTCCATGTTAATGCTCATGGATGTCCACTATTGGCATGTAACAAGCTGCTCGTGCTGGTAGGCTTCCAGTACATCTTCGTTCAGATTTTGTTTCCCTCAATATAAATCTTCACATCCAGGAAAGTTATTTCTGTGGCGTGAATTTCATGGATAAATATATATATATATTATTTTTTTGGGGCAGGGTTCGTGACTCACTCATGATGTTGCAAGGGGGGCCATGCTGAGCACACCGAGACTCCGCGCTCATAGCCCAAAAAAAGGTTTTTAATACTTTAAAAGAAATAAAGCGTCCCTCAGACAACCATGAACAATCCCCATAGGTTTAGAGTACCTCTAACCTTAACCCTTCAATTGTTTTCTCACTCAAATTCCATCTGCTGGGATTGCTACCTAGTTCGTAAAATGGCAGCCATAACTTTCTGCACAGGTTGCAGCCTGCCAATCACACTACAGCTTCTGCCATACAGAGTCACAATGCTCTGTGCAGGAGTCGTGACGGATCCGCATCCCTATATACACAAATTTGTTTTCCAATTCCTTACAAGAAAACCACTGAACGGATTTATACCAAATTACAAAAAGGTAATTTTCTGGATCAGGATCTAGCTGTCTGCCAAATTTGGTGTAATTCCATCTAGTGGTTTGGCGCTATGGCTTTTGAAAATACCCATGGAAAAATAAATGGGGAAAAAGTAATTTGGGACTCCCCGTTTTCTCAGTCCCAGATCACCCAAAAACATTTCAGACAACAGCTGAAGTGAGCATTGTATATTTCTGGAAAAGTTTGAGAAGATTCAACAACAATCGCCAAAGCTATAGGCAAGTAGAAAAGTGCTTTTTCTATAGAAACTAGATCCTACTATAACTACCAAGTGGTCAAAAAATCCACAAATTGTGATTAGAGGGTCAGACAAGGGAGGAGATATTGTGATTTGGCCTATCCAAGAATACATGGAAGAAGCCTACAGACAGTTGAATGATGTAACATGTTACAAAAGAATTGACATGAAACATGTGGAAAATATCAAGTCTCAATTTGATGTTGAATTGAAGCAATGGAGAGATAAAGACCTTATTAGTGATCAAGAATATGGGTTTTTAAAGGTTGATTTTCCCAAACTCCCAGTGTTTTTTTTGATTCCCAAAATTCACAAAAATCCTGTCAAACCTCCAGGGAGACCCATAGTTTCCACTAGAGGGAGTCTATTTGAATTTGTGTCTCAATATATCGACACATTTTTACAGCCATTAGTGAGAAATTTATCTTCATATTTGAAAGACAGTACAGACTTTTTGAAAAGGATTTTTGATGTGAGTTGGGAGAAAGAATTTGTGTTGATGAAGTTAGATGTGACAGCTTTATATACCAGCATACCGCATAAGTTAGGGTTGAATGCTGTTGAGTATTTTCTGAGAGTGAGATCAATTAATTATTATCAACATAGCAAAATGCTAAGTCAAATGATACAGTGGTGTTTACAACATAATATGTTTTTCTTTAATAATGAGATATTTGAGCAAAATTGCTGAACTGCGATGGGAACATGCTTTGCTCCAAGTTATGCTAACCTATATATGGGTTAGTGGGAAGAACAGATATTAAACAATCCCCCTTTAGACAAGTGGAATGAGCACATTATCATGTGACTCAGATACATAGATGACATTTTTGTAATTTGGAAAGGGGATACAACCACTGCTAGAAACTTCATTGATGAGATCAATATCTATGATTGTAATCTGAGATTTACTGGCAAAGTTCATACGCAAGAAATTGAATTTTTGGATGTAAAAGTGAGTATAGGAAATAATAAAGTTGAAACAACAGTATTTAGAAAACCTACTACAGGGAACAGCATTTTACATGCGACTAGCTATCATCCTCAACGTTTGAAAGATAACTCCCTTTTGGTGAGTTACTAAGAGCAAAAAGAATTTACAGTACGGAAAAGAGTTTTAATGGCATCAAGGATGAAATGATTGAGAGATTAGAGTAGAGGATATTCAGATGTAATACTTGATAGAACCATTAGAAAAGTGAGATCCAGATCAAGAGATACTTTATTGTTTGCCACACATATGAGAGAGAATGATAATACTTATGATGAAAAGAAGAAAGGAAGTCGGAAAGATACAGGAACTGTGAGATTCATAATGACTTTTAACACTACTCACAAACAAATGAGAAAATTATTACAAAAACATTGGCACATGTTAAAAAGTGACCCCGTTATAGGTGAGGAACTAATGAGTAAGCCACTAGTAACCTATAGGAAAGGGACATCCATGAAAGATATATTGGTAAAGAGTGATGTGAGACAGCAAATGACCAATAAAAGTTGGCTCAATACCCAGAATGGGTTTTACAAATGTTCAAAGTGTAAGGTATGTAGGAATGGAGAAAGTATTAAAGCTATTACCAGGGGAGATCGAACAGTCCACACCATTAAAGGGAGATATAATTGCAAAAGTGATTTTGTAGTTTACATCTTGAAATGTAGTTGCCCCAAAAATTATGTAGGGAGTACTAAACTCAAAGTGCATAAAAGGATTTTACAACATTTGAGAGCTATTCTTAACAAAGATGATTCTTACCCCGTTGCCCGACATATACATGAGTTCCATAGAGGGAGAGTAGAAGATGTGAGTTGTAGTGTAATAGACGGAATAAAGAAATATATCCGCGGAGGTGACAGGGAGAAGAACCTAAGAAAATTAGAGTCCAAGTACATATTAGCATTAGATGCCAAAGAACCGTATGGGTTAAATAGTAGTGAAGAGCTGTACATTCATCTTCATTGATGGATCAATTAGTACATATTTATTAGCAAAACCATATTTATATTGAACCATTAGGGTTACATAATGAAGTTTTAGATGGCAGGAAATAGAAGAGGATGTATTTTACAAGTATTGGATATTTTGTAATGTTGACAGTAAGAATATGAAATCAAATTGAATGAACAACAGTGATAACATATTTTTTAATGTTATAGAATTGAAATAGATTGTTTGAGACGTACATATGAAAAGGGTGTGATATAATATGATAAAGTTGGTTGTAATAGTTTAGCAGAGAGTCGATGAATGTACTTATTGTTTTTCTAAAAGAGTTTGGTTCTTGGAACTCATGGGGTTAAATTCTGTTGTGAGAACATTACGCAAGCTTGGACATTCCATCCATTATGGTCAAAGCGATTATTTTATAACCTTCTGGCATCGATAGAGAAATTTATACGATCAAAATGGATAGTTACAAATATATTCAATATGGCTCAAAGTAATTAGATCAGATCGCTTACGCGATGTCGAACACATTTGTAGCCCTTTTAAAAAGAATTGTACATCGTGACAATATAGAGGCTAATGTTATCGCTAGACGCACACGGAAGCTCACATCGATGTTCACTGTATTTGAAGTGGTGATTGTGTATCCAATTGTCATCATTAAGGAGATTAAGACAAGAAAGGCAACAATGTGAAAATAGTTTCTTAAATAATTTTTGGAAAAAGCTAAGTACTTTAATGTGTAAACATGGGGAGGAGCGTTGCGAACGAGGGAGTTTCAACGTTGAAAATTTGGTTTAATATTATTTGTGTTTTGGTAATGTTTATCATGATCACATGACATTTAAGGGCAGCCAAGATGGCGATTTTCAGGTTGACGAAGGCGGCAACGCCGAAACGCGTTCCTGTTGGTGAATAAATTCATAAAGCCTTAATGCTCATGGAGTGCTGTCTTTCCTAATAATAAAAGGAAAAGTGTTCGATTTTAGACGCTGTGGCGCGCGTCAGAAGACTGGCACGGTTGACTGTCTGGTGCGGAAAGGTAACGCCGAACTGTAGTGCTGATTGATATATATATATATATATATACATATATATATATATATATATATATATATATATATATATATGAAAGAAAAGATGTCCTGATCTGCGTGTTATGGCGCACTTAATTCTCCGGTGGTGCTGGTTTGAGGCAGGACAACCATATTTTCAGAAAACAAGATTCTCTTTCTGTTTTAGCAAGAGAAAACCGCACTCTGTCGTTGTGCCAAAAATACCTTAACTTTTAATACATTAGTGAAATCATAAACAAACAAACAGGAATCCCCTGACGCGTTTCGGTCTCACTGGACCTTGTTCACAGGTGCAGAAAGAGAAACTTGTTTTCTGAAAAAAAAAATATATATATATATATATATAGTTAGGTTTGGAATTTACGCATACAAAACCATAGAAATTCAACTATAACATACCTGTAACCTTTGTTTATTTCAGTAAATATATATATATATATATTTATATATATATATATATATATATATATATATATATATATATATATATATATATATTGAGCTCCAGCAGATCCACAAAAAAAAAAAGGCGCGCTTTACTCGTCGGTGCAGGCATCGGGGAAGGACCTCTTCCCATAAATCATTTTGTCAACTTAACATTCAAGTTATAGATGCCGCACTCACAGAATTATAATTAATCCTCTTTTATTCAATAAGAAAAATCCCCACCAACTAACACCAACGCGTTTCGACCTCCTCGGTCTTGATCACGGTTTTTACGAATTTACGCATACAAAACCATAGAAACCATAGAAATTCAACTATAACATACCTGTAACCTTTGTTTATTTCAGTAAAAAAAAAAAAAAAAAAAAAAAAATATATATATATATATATATATATATATATTCACTGAAAAAAACAAAGGTTACATAGATGTTATAGTTAGGTTCTGAATTTACTCGTACAAAACCGTAGAAATTCAGCAGTTAAAGGTACCTCAACTAACTATAACTGTTGTTCCAGTAATGCACTGCTTATGACCTCACATATTACATCACTCATGACATGGTCAGTGACATCACTGATGATGTCTCATATGACATCACTAATGTATACATTCACTGAATATATATTCACCACCAGAGCTAAGAGGTCAGGGTGTCCGTACTCTGGCCCATTTTCTATTTTTTCACTTTTTTGTTTGGGACTCTGCTGAAGCTGAGTCCCAAGTTGGCTGACAACACTTCAACAGCTTCTTTTGTTGAAGAGTTCTCAGCCAATCAAATCTCAGCACGAGGGGTTGTGAATCCTTCGCGTCCCTAGATATACAAATTTGTTTCCCCTTAATTTGTTAAAAACTACTGAACGGAATTACAGCAAAACAAAAGAAATCACTCTTTCTGGACCAAGACCTAACTTCCTGCCAAATTGGGTATAATTCAGTTCAGTAGTTTTTGCGCTATCGCTGTTCAAAATCCATATGAGAAAATGACTGGGCAAAACGTGTTTTGGGACCCCCCTTTTTTTTGTATAGAAACGTTATCCTACCTATAACTAGGTAATATATATATATATATACACACACACACATATATCTATATCTATATCTATATCTATATCTATATATATATATATATATATATATATATATATATATTTAAAATCTATTTGAAATCACTCTAAGTATAACTGCTTAATGTATATGTTTTTCTAGGAGTAAATTCAGAACCTAACTATAAAGACCCTGTAACCTTTTGTTTTTTTAGTGAATTTCTATGTTTTTTTTTTTTAAGTAAAGTTATTTTACTAACTATACTTGAATCCAACCCCTCAGCCAACCCTTTGGCCGTCCACAGTGGGGGGTGGCTGCAGAGCCTGGCCTGTGGCCAGGCTCTGCAACCAACCACCTATAATCACCCAACCCGTGTCATCTTCCCACTGTTTCTGCCTTTCTGCTCTTTTCTTGCCTTCTGTTTGTCCATCTCTGCCCATATCTTGCCTTCTTTTTCTGATTCTTTGCCTGTGTCCTGCTTGTTTCTTGCCCTCTGTTTGTGCCTCAAGCTTCCACTGGACAAAAGTATGTTCTCTCTCCAGAAAGAACATTAATTGCTAGAGAGATGTTTACATTATATGCACTTTGTGATTTGCTTAGTACACGTTCTTTGCAGCAGGCACATTAACCCTCTGTGGTACCTTATAATTACTCTAAACTTCCACTAGACAAAAGTCCATTGTCTCTCTAGAAAGAACATTAATCGCAGAGTTATTTTTACATTTTAACATTATCTACACTTTGTAATTTGCCTGGTACACGTTCTTTGCAGCTGGTACATTATCCTTCTGCACTACCTTATAATAAGTCCAAGCTTCCACTAGACAAAAGTATGCTCTCTCTCCAGAAAGAACATTAAGCACTAGAGTTATTTTTGCATTTTTACATTAGATGCACTCTAAACAGAAAAATGTCACAAATAGAAAAAAAATGCTGTAACAGTGAGATGTAATAGTCGGCATTGATCCAGGAACTCTGTGGTTCCAGGAGCAATGTTTTAATTTCTGTTCCCTGCACGCATATCTGCGAACCAGGTCCTGCTGTTAGAAAGCAGACTTGCTTGCTTTTCCTTGGTGGGAGCAGTCAGCTCCCATCAAGCAACCACAAACAGCTATGTCTAAGGGGTAGGCACCGTGGGGCATAGCAGGAGCCAGCCCTGGGAGGTGGTGGTCCTGGGGGGCCATCATTGGCTCCTTGAGGGGGGCTGCGCAGCACCCCTCCAACAAGTATAGCGCCGGGGAAGCGGTGGTCCCTGGTGCTACAATTGGTCAGAAATGTACCCCCTTCACTTTTTTTAACGTTTTCCGGTGAGCTGGGGGTCTCCGGGGCAGTAGGGATGGGGCTGTACATCCCCCCACACTGAATATTAAGAAAGCCCTGGGAAGGTGGCAGTCCCTGGGGCTGGGGGGGCAGACTCCCCCCTATTTAATTCATAAAGGCCTGGGGAGGTGTGAGGGATGCTGATAGGCCTCCCCGTGCCAATAATTAATTTAGCCACAGGGAGGTGGTGGTCTCCGGGGCAAGGGAGTGTGCGCCTCCCTCACATAATTACTGCTTCGCTCTGGGGAGGTGATGGTGCCCGGGGCTTCGGGGGGGGAGCAGACGGCCATCCGCACTAGAATAAAACCATGCACAGTTGTTTTATGAGTAATTTTGTAACAAATGTTACACTGATATTATCAAAGATGTTATAAAAGATGTCATGAATGCTGTAATATCTGGGGTCCTATAACGTCCTTGTAACCTTTGTTTTTTTAAGTGAATTTCTGTGATTTTTTTAAACTCTATTTTCTAACTTTAACGTCCCTGTTACCTTTGTTTTTTCAGTGAATGTCTAGGCTTTGTTTAACACAAAGTAATTTTCATTGCTATATGTTGATCCAACCACCGCCACGCTGGCCTTTAGCCATGTGTGGTAGCAGTTGGCCACAGGTCCACCTCCTATAACCACACAACGTTTCACCATGCATGGCCTTCAGCCTTCAACAGTGGGGTTGGCCAGACCTGTGGCCAATCCCCTAACCACCCAACCCTGAGGGAGAGAGAGAGCGATTTAGGTTTTGATGAATGATATACTTAGAATGAGATATTTCCAGACAAATTGAAAATAAAAATGTTTTTGTCAATCAAAAAGAGTGAGATCAACTTTCAGCATGTAAGTTAAATATTTATAGTTGAAAACAAACTAAAGCAGGAAATGACCCCAGACTCACCTAGACCATAACCCATAACCTTTAGTATGCATGTCTGAAACCTTGGCAACTATGCCAGGGTTGACTCGCTAGTGTGTTTTGTCCAAACTTACCTATGACATTTAGTCATAGATTTTGAAGGGGAAAAAGACTTCAATGTTCCATCACTAAGAATGTTTAACAGTGAAAATACTAGAAAATAAACAGACATACTACAAGCGATACTAGAATTCAAACCTTCAGCCTACTGAGTGACAGCACAAGACCTTGACCATAAGGCATGAAGTAACTCTGCTCTGCATCTAAATGTAACCATAACATTCATACCAAACATCTTGCTAGTTTGACTTTTTGAAATCACTGTATGGAGAAACCATTGAAATAACAATTGCTCTCTCTCTTCTATCCCTTTATGGGATGTAAAAGAGAGAGAGAGAGAGAGAGAGAGAGAGAGAGAGAGAGAGAGACAGAGTCAGAGAGACAGAAAGTGAGAGATTGAGAAAGAGGAAAATAAATTAAGAGAAATAGATTAACAAAACTTGAGAGAGAGGGAGAGAGAGAGAGAGAGAGAGAGAGAGAGAGAGAGAGAAAGAAAGCGGGAGAAAAGGTTTTTAGACTTTGATGAATGATATAGGTAGAATGAGATATTTTAAAACAAATTTAAAATAAAAGTGTATTTGTCAATGAAAACAAGTGAGATCACCTTTCAGTAGGAACCTTTAACTTTTGAAGTTCAAAATAAAATAAAGAAAGGAAAAGACCACAGACACACGTGGAATAGTACCTTCAGCTTTCAGTGTGAAAATCTGTGACCCTAATCATTACACCACAGGTGACTCTTTACCAGTTGTTTCCAGACATACCTATCATATTCAACTCATGGTTCAAGGCCCCCACAGTTTTAGCCGGCTCTACACATCCTGCGGGAGCAGGCATTGCTCCCACATGCAGGCAGCTCCCTGCTTGGAGGAGCATTGTTTAAATCTGTTTCCCTGCACGCATATTTGTGTGCAGGGAAACAGATGAAACCATCACTTTCTGCTAGTGAGAGCTGCCAAACAGCAAGTGAAGTGCTTGCTCTGACTTGATAAGAGCTGTCAAAGTTCCCTCCAAGTCAGAGCAAGCATCTATGTCCTGGGGTGGGCCCCCATGGGACATAGCAGGAGCCAACCGTGCAGGGTGGTGGCCCCCAGGGCCATCTATGTCATCTCCAGGGAGGCTTATAGGCCCCCCTAGAAAGTTAGATAACCCCAGGGAGGTGGTGGTCTCTGGGACCCACAACGGACCCACATCATTCTTGTAGTTCAGCTCCGGGTCGTGATGATCCCTGGGCTGCAGGGGATCTCATGGCCCCCTACATTACATTTTATTGGAGCCCTGGCGAGGTGGTGGTCCCTGGGGTTGTAGGGGGACTGCACCGCATGGCATTACATTTGATTAGTGCCCCAGGGATGTGGCTGTCCCCAGTGCTGGGTGGGGTCTGTGTACCTCCCACCTTATATTTCATCAAAGCCCCTGGGAGGTGGCGGTCCCAGGCGCAGCAAGGGGGCTATACAGCCACCCCACATTATTTATAGATAAGCCCCGGGAAGGTGGTGGTCCCTGGGCACCAAACTGCCCAACAGGGAGGCCCCATGTGCCCCTCTCCTTTATTTCAAAATGCTTCTTAAAAACAAGCCTGGGAGCCAGCACTGTTTTTTTATTAGATTTTTGCCATGAATTTGTGGATCTACTACAAATTTGCTGCAAAAGTGCAAAAAGAAATGCTTTTTCCCTTGGGGGTCCCCAGCACCAGAGCTAAGGGGTCAGGGTGACCCTATTCTGCCCTTTTCTTTTTTTTAATCTTTTTTTGTGGGACTCAGCTGAAGGTGAGTACCAAGATGGCTACAAACATTCCTAGTTGAAGTGTTGGCAGCCAATCAGAGCTCTGCATTTCGCTGCACAAACTTGTTAGTATTTGTGAACCCTTTGCGCCGCTAGATATCTATATTTTGTTTTCTTCCCATGTTTCAAAAAGTACTTAACAGATTTACACCAAATAACAAAAAGCTCTCTTTCTTGACCAAGAGCTACCTTTCTGACAAATTTGGTGTAATTCCGTCCACTGGTTTGGGCTGTAGCCGTGTCTAAAATCCCTATGGGAATTGTAATGGTAAACACAAATTTTTGATCCCTCCATTTGTCCCATTCCCCGCTTGACGGATCAACCCAAAAACTTCCCATGGACAGCAAGGTTCACTGGAACACGTTTTGGGAAAAAAATTGTAAAGATCCCCAAACTGCCCCAAAGATATAGGCAAGTCAAAAAATGTTTTTTCAATAGAAACATGGTCCTAACTATAACTACTTACTGGTGACCGCCAGTAGGTAATTTATTTATATATACATATATATATATATATATATATATATATATATATATATATGGGGATGTGCTTCCCAGTTCTGAAATGAGCCCCGGGGAGGGGGGCCTGTGAACCCCTCCACCTTTAAATGCAGCCACGACCTGGGAGAACGGGGTCACCTGGGTCCATATTAGCCCAGGTAGCGGGCCAATTGGCCCCTTCACCTTCAAAATTGCACTGCTACTCACTAAAAGTGTACCTAACCCCAGGGGATTGTATCCCCGAGGCCGAAATCAGAACAGGGTTGCACATGCCCCCCTTCCAGGGAAGGGGCTTCATGGTCCCTTCTCCCCTTCTATTAATAAACATTACTGAGGGATGGGGTACCCAGGGCCAAGACCTAAGGCCAACCCTGCTCTGCGAACGTTTGAAGGCCTTGAGTAGCATGGGGTTGACTGTTTGGGGTTGTTGGCTGAAGGGCCTGGGGGAAAGCAATGCTTGGCTGATGTCATCAGAGATATCATCAATATTTTCATTTAAGGTGTCATCAGTGATTTCATGGAACATGTCATCAGTGATGTCATGGGAGGTCATAAGCCGTGCATGGCAGGGTGCAAGTCATAGTTAGCACTACTAGCTATAACTGGTGAATTACTGTGTTTTAATTCAAAATGTTAATATTGACACTGACAAATTGACCTAACTATGATGTTACTTTAATCTTTGGGTTATACATATACATATATATATATATATATATATATATATATATATTGACGTGGTTGTATCTTTAGTGACCTTATGATGAATCTTCATGACATTTTTCAAAAAAGCGTGTCCAAGGGTTTTGTTGTGCATGGAAAATTTCAGGGTGATCTGGCATGTGGGAGCAGAAAAAAGGAGGAGGTCAATAAAAATGCATTTCTCATTTTATTTCTCTTTAGACACACCCGCAGCCTGAACCGCTGGACAGAACTCACCAAATTTGCCAAAATGGTAGCTTTTGGTCCACAGATTACCCATTTTTTTATTTTGTTTAAATCCGTTCAGTATTTTTTGAGATGTTAAAGCAAATTCAAATTTGTGTATCCTGGTGGAGCCACAGATCTCATGGAAGTGTCAGCACTTCAACCAGAAAGTGATCACAGCCATCTTGAGACCAATATACTTGGTAGCACCCATTGAAATGCATTGTAGCGAATGGCAGGTTTTTAGGGTCACAAAAAGGTGAACATATAAAGAGTGATGAAAGATTTTAGTTAAAATATAAATCATATGTTGCTTAGGTGATTATACCCTGTGAAAAAGCTGCCAGCTGGGTTTCATGAGTCATGTTTGAGAGAAAACTTTCTCATGATTTTCCTGTAGAGGTTATGTAAGGTGCTTCAGAAGCTAAAATGAGAACATATTTTCTGTAAATTCACACTATCTTTCTCAGCAGTATGAGAATGAAGTCTGACATTCTCGTTAAAATATGTACTTCAAACAGGAGCAGCATGTCAGCTGATTCCCTTGTGTTCTATTGCAGTCTCCCAGAGTGTTCTAAAGAACAACTAGAGTGCTAACAGTCTTACTTATGACAAAAGTGTGGCACAGCTAAATCAATCTTGATTGAATTAAATCCGTAAAACTTAAATCATTTTATTTAGTAAAGAACAAAGTGAGGGGCTTTATTTATCATAGAAATCATGGTTAGTACTGCAGAAAGAAAAACTAGAAAAAGTTTTCAGTGGGTTCTCAAATATCTTCTTTTTCTATTTCATTAAAACATTCTGACAAGTAGACTGAAACATGCACATTCTGAAGTTATGCCAAAAGTGTAGCACATCTGACCCTCAGCTTGATGGAATCGAAATGGAAAACTGAAAACAATTTCTTCTGAAGATACTGCAGTAAATGAGGAGATTAAGGAGCTTCATAACAAAGGAGTATCCAAAGATGCTACAAGAGAAAGAAGAGCCCAAATGTAAAACAAATATCACCCAAATGTAGCCCAAGTATACCCCAATGACAGAAGTGTGCACAATACTTCGGCTTAGATTTAACTAAAATGAAGCACAACTGCTCTAGTGCAGTTGTGCATCAAAAGAATTACCACCAGCTAACGAAATTCCTTCGCACAATCCGTGCTTCATATTTATAAAATGATGCACCATGGCACAATGGAAAGGTTAGCGTAAAAAAATTATGCTAACCATTGCAATAAGCCATAAAGAAAAATGAAGCTAATGCTGCAAAAGTGGTGTTAGAATGGCGCTAATACTAATTGTGTTAGCACCATTTTTTCAGCATTGGCTCAAAAAAAAAAGCGAGCAATGAAAAAATAACAAGGAGCCAAGATGGAGAATGCATCCCATGAGAGATCCCAGAGTGATCGCAATCATCCCAGTACAAGCCAGGATGGATCAGCAAAATCCCAGGAGAAGGAGAAAAGGAAGCAGAAGTATTGCTTCAGTGAGGAGGAGAATGAGACCTTGGTCACAGAGGTGATGGCGCACCAACACCAGCACTTTGTCAGCTCCAAATTGCTAGTACATAGGAAGGAGTCTATATGCAAGCAATGGTAGATAAAGTCAACAATGTGGCAGAGGTGAACGAGGACTGTCACTGATTGCAAGAAGCGATGGCACGATTGCAAGTGCAGAACTAAAGAAAAACTGGCCAGGAACTGAAAGGCAGCACTGCAGACTGGAGGTGGAAGTCCCTCACCCCAGGAGGACCTGAATGCCCTGGAGGAGATGGTGGCAGCTCTCATCCTGGAGGAGCTGTTCACTGGAATGGCAGGACAGGATAGCACAGACTTCCAAGACTACCACAAATGCATGGTAAGTTGCAGTGGGGGACAATCTAGAAATTTTGAAATGGCACAAGAGGGAGGCACATAGGACACACTGAATGCATGCAAAAGAGTTGCATCAGGACACATAGGGCCAAATTCAAACGGCCCTATTGCCACCGGAGCATCACTTTTAGTGCTATCCACTGTGCCGTATTTATATGGGATGGGATCAGTGAGAAGAGGTCAGAGGACTGATCTAAGTGATTTATGCAATTGTCCTTCTGCTCAGCAGTAAGGCAATCTGCAAGCACAACTCCCTCCACTAAGGCATCAGCTTCAGTGGTGGAGAAGAGGTCATGGGGAGGGTCACTCTCTTCTTCCTGTCCCTCATCAGTGGCCATGAGCAGGGTTAAGTCAGTACTGTCATAATAAGGTTTCAGGTGGTTGACATGAAGCACCCTAAGGGGACTACTGGGAGTGCCCAGGTCTACCAAATAGGTGACCTCACATTTTTCTCCACTATGAGATGGGGTCCAGTCCATTTGTCCTTTAGTGCTCTTGGGGACACAGGCTCCATTACCCACACCTTCTGTCCTGGGTGGTACCAAGTCAGGGCAGCTTTCTGGTCATGTCATTGCTTTTGGAGCTCTTGGCTGGCCTGAAGGTTTTTACTGGCCTTTTTTCATGTACTCAGCCATTCTAGGCCAAGTACATAGTCCACAATGTCTTTGCTTGGGAGCTTTTAAAGGTTGTTCCCAACCCTCCTTTCCAAGAGCAAGGGGACCTCTTACAGGGTGCCCTAAGAGGAGTTCAAAGGGGCTACAGACCACTCCTTTTTGGGGTACCTCCCTATCAGCAAAAAGGAGGCATGGCAACAGGACATCTCATCTCCTCCTGAGTTTTTCAGGGAGTCCCATGATCATGCCTTTGAGAGTTTTATTAAACCTCTCAACCAGACCATTTGTCTGTGGATGATAAGGAGTGGTGAACTTGTAAATTACACCACACTCCTTCCACATAGCTTTGAGGTATACAGACATGAAGTTACTACCTCTGTCTGACACCACATCCTTAGGGAAACCCACTCTGGAAAATATTCCCAGGAGGGCTTTTGCCACTGCAAGAGCTGTAGTGGTCCTTAAGGGAATAGCTTCACGATACCTAGTGGCATGGTCCACTACCACAAGGATAAACCTATTGCCTGAAGCTGTTGCAGGGTCAAGGGGGCCACAATCTCAACCCCTACCCTTTTAAAGGGCACCCAACCACTGGAAGTGGAATTAAGGGGGCCTTAGGTGTAACACCAGTCTTGCCAGGTCACACAGGAGCGATAAAACTCCTTAGTGACCTCTGACATATGAGGCCAGCGAAACAATGGAACAAGTTTGTCCCAAGTTTCACTCTGGCCCAAATGCCCAGCCAAAGGAATATCATGAGCCAAAGTCAGAAGAAACTCCCTATACTATAAAGGTACGACCAATCTCCTGGCAGCTCCAGGTTTTGGGTCCCTTGACTCAGTGTAGAGGATGTTATCTTTCCAATAGACCCTCTAGTGTGGGACAGGTCTACTGTGCCACACTCAGCTTTTCCCTAGCAGGCCCCCCTGCACCCAAAAGCTCAGCAGTGTCTGCTGCCAGCTCATCTGGTGTAGGTTCTGCACAGGGAGAGGATTCCTCTTCCTCAAAAGGGGAATCTTCTGGAGAGGGAGGGATAGTGGGCAAGGATTTACCCTTTCTACCCCTAGCTTTTGGGAGCACTTGGTCCATTTTTCCAGGGTCCAAGTTTCCCTGTCCTCCTTGCTTCTGGGCCTGAGTCCTTGTGAGACGAAATATATGCCCTGGAATGCCCAGAATTGCTGCATGAGCCTCCAACTCCACTTCAGCCCAAGCTGATGTCTCCAAATCATTGCCTAGTAAGCAGTCTATCAGTGGCTACCACAAATTTCTTTGGACCAGTAACCCCCCCAGTTGAGATTCACAACAGCCATGAGGTGGCTAAGAGTGTTGTTATGAGCATCTTGGTACTGCTGACCAAGTAGGTGTTCTTCAGGGTGACCCAGTTACTCAATCACCATAGTGACACTGGCTCCTGTGTCCTTGTAGCCCTCAACCTCAACACCATTTATTAGGGGAAGTTGCTTGTACTTACCCATATTAAGGGGACAAGCGACCAAGGTGGCAAAGTCAATACCACCATCAGACTAAAACAGCCTCAGTGATCACCCTAACAAGACCAACCCCAACTACATTACCAATGGTGAGCCCAGCTACAACCTTTGATTGGCTATTTGTAGTATTCTTCCCACCATCACTGCTATTACTTGGGGCACTAGAGGACGCAGTTGGGGTTGTGGTAGTGGGAGACTTGGTGTTTTTCTTTGGACAAGTGGAATCACTTCCCCAATGGCCTTTACTTTTACATAAATAACACCATGGCTTCTTTTGATTGTTTGAAGAGGATTTGGACCTACCTCTCCCAGAGGATTTTTGTGGGCCTGATGAAGACTCAGAGTTCTTTTTATCTTTGTCCCCACCCTTGTCAGAAGACGTACCATCCTTCTTCTTGCCATCCTTGTCACCACCTGTATGAGCTTTTCTGCTCACTTTTCTTCTGACCCATTTGTCTGCCTTCTTTCCTAATTCTTGGGAAGAGGTCAGATCTAAGTCTACCAAGTACTGATGTAACAAATCAGACACACAATTATTCAAAATATGCTCTCTCAAAATAAGATTATATAGACTTTCATAGTCAGTCACCTTACTGCCATGTAACCATCCCTCCAAGGCCTTCACTGAACAGTCTACAAAGTCTGTCCAGTCCTGAGAGGACTCTTTTCTGGTATCTCTGAACTTTATCCTGTATTGTTCAGTGGTTAAGCCAAATCCATCTAAGAGTGCATCTTTCAAAACTTTTTAGTTGTTGGCATCACTCTCCCTGACAGTAAGGAGTCTTTCCCTACCTTTGCCAGTGAAAGATAGCCACAAGATAGCAGCCCACTGCCTTTGAGGGACCAACTGTACCATACAGGCCCTCTCAAGTGCAGAAAACCACTTGTTTATGTCATCCCCCTCCTTCTAAGGTGGGGCAATTTTGTGCAGGTTCCTTGAATCTGTTTCTCTAACAGGATGACTAACAAGAATGCTGCTGCTGCCACAATGGGGAATTAACCCCAACTTTTGTCTTTCTCTCTCTACATCTAGAGACTCCCTGTCTAAGGCCAACTGCTGCTATCTCAGCTTCAGTCTGGCCTCTTCCAACCTCAGCTTTCCGAGTTCCCTGTCTAGGGTGTTATCCTCAGGGTGGGAGGCTTGGGAATTCTCTGATGTGGGAATGGGCAGAAGTGGCACTTTCTCTAACTACCTGAACTCTAGTTACCTGGCCTTTTGGAGTGAAAGGGGCTATACTATTGTGTGACCCCCTTCCAGTACCAGCTTCACTAGATGGCCTGTTAGTAGAAAGGTCTTTGGAAGTACCCTCCCAAGAATCCTCAGGGCCCTCCACTGATTCTAACTGGGTACCCTGCTCCTCTACCTCCTAATCTTGGGTTTGACCAGACTGGTTCTAGTCACTTTCAAGCAAAAGACTAAGGAGAAGATCTATGGTAGGGTTCTTACCAATCCCTAAACTTCTTTCTATGCAGAGACCCCTCAAACATTTAAAGTTTAAATTGTCATAAGTTGTCTGTACAACTTTGGGAGTGGCCTCTACTACAGACATAGTTGCAAGAAAGAGTTTAGGAGAGAGAGAAAAAAGTTTAGCAAACTTTTAAAGATAAGAGAAAAACTATTTAAGCTTTTCAGAAACTTTTTAGAAACTTTTTAGAGAGAAGTAAAACTGTTTAGGTTACATTTCTAAGCATTTAGAATATGGTTTTCTTATGAAAAGCACCAATGGCAAAGTGGTAAACAAGTTACAAGTACTTATCCCACCTCTGCACCACCAATGTAGGAGGCTGGCCTGGCTTATAGTGGGTACCTGATGGTACTTACACCTTGTGCCAGGTCCAGTTATCCCTTATTAGTACATTAGTAGTGTTCTAGCAGCTTAGGCTGATAGAGGTAGCTGTAGCAGAGCAGCTTAGGCTGAACTAGGAGACATGCAAAGCTCCTACTATACCACTTATATCATATAGGCACTATATCATAAGAAACACAGTACTCAGGGTTACTGAAAAAAGGTACTTTATTTTAGTGACAATGTGCCAAAAATATCTCAGAGGATATACTCCCTTAGGAGGTAAGTAAAATACACAAAATATACACACAAACCAAAGTCAGGTAAGTAAACAGAAAAATAGTGCAAACACTGTAGAATACAATAGGATGCAATAGGCCTAGGGGCAACACAAACCATATACTAAGAAAGTGGATTGAAAACCACGAACGGACCCCTAGGCTAGTGTAGTGTGTAGAGGGTCACTGGGACTGTAAGAAAACAATAAGGGTGCCCAAGATACCCCACCCCAAGACCCTGGAATGTAGGAGTAAAGTACTATTTCCCCAGAAACACACTAAACTCGTGACAGAGGATTTTGCAAAGACCACAACAGACTGCAATGCACTGAAGACGGATTCCTGGACCTGAGGACCAGCAAAGGAAGGGGACCAAGTCCAAGAGTCATGAAAGTGTCCAGGGGGGGCAGGAGCCCACTAAACCCCGGATGAATGTGCAAAATGGCTGCCTCCGGATGGAAGAAGCTGAAGATTCAACAACAAAAGGTGCTAGGAATTTGTCCTTTATGCAGAAGATGTCCCACGGAGTGCTGGAGAATTCAGAGTTGTTTTTTTGGCAAAAGACCACAAACAGGCCTTGCTAGCTGCAAGAGTCACCGTCAAAGAAAAAGGGTGCTGCCCAAACCTAGGAAGGACCAGGATGTTGCCACTTGGTAGAGGAGACAGAGGGGGCCCTCAGAAACGTAGAGAGCCCATGCACAAGAAGGTAGCACCCACAGAAGCACTTGAACAAGGGTTCAAGGAGTCTGAACATGGCAGTTGTCTCAGCACTGCAAAGGAGGGTCCTACAAAGTCGGAGATCAACTCAGGGAGTTGAGCAATGCAGGACAGAGTGCTGGGGACCTGGGCTTGGCTGTGCACGAAGGATTCCGTGGAACTGTGCACAGGAGCACTAGCAGCTGGAGTTCACGCAATGCACAAGATTACTGGTTGGAGAGGGGAGGCAAGGACTTACCTCCTCAAAATTTGGGCAGTTGGACCACTGGATAGTCTGGTTCACTTGGGTCCACCACCTGTGTTCCAGGGGCCACGCTCGTCAGGATGAGAGGGGTCCCAGAGTACCGGTGATGCCTGAAGTTTGGTGCCTGCTGAAGCAAGAGGAAGATTCTGTCAATCCACAGGAGATTTCTTTGTGGCTTCCAGTGGAGGATGAAGGCAGGCAGCCCCCAAAGCATGCACCACCAGGAAACAGTCTAGAAAGTCGGCAGGATCAGGCGCTACAATGTCACTGGTAGTCTTCTTGCCTCTTTGTTGCAGTTTTGCAGGCGTCTTGGAGCAGTCAGCAGTCGATCCTTGGCTGAAGTCAAAGAGAGAGGTGCAGAGGAACTCTGATGAATTCTTGCAAGTCGTTATCTGAGAAAAAGCCCACAGGCGAGACCCTAAATAGCCCTCAGAGGAGGATTGGCCACCTAGCCAGGTAAGCACTTATCAGGAGGGGTCTCTGATGTCACGTGCTTGCACTGGCATCTCAGAGGCCTCCAGAGTGCCCTCACACCTCTGGATTCAAGATGGCAGAGGTCTGGGACACACTGGAGGAGCTCTGGGCACCATCCCTGGGGTGGTGATGGACAGGGGAGTGTTCACTCCCGTTTCCCTCTTCCAGTTTTGTGCCAGAGGAGGGACTGGGGGTTCCCTGAACCGGTGTAGACTGGCTTAAGCAAGGAGGACACCATCTATGCCCTTCAAAGCATTTCCAGGGGCTGGGAGAGGCTACTCCTCCCCAGCCCTTAACACCTATTCTCAGAGGGCGAGGGTGTATCACCCTCTCTCAGAGGAAATTATTTGTTATGCCTTCCTGGGACTGGGCTGCCCAGACCCCAGGAGGGCAGACCCCTTTCTGTGGGGTGGCAGCAGCTGAAGCTGCAGAGAAAACCCCAGAGAGCTGGTTTGGCATTACCCGGGTCCATGGTGGAGCCCCAGGGATGCATGCAATTGGCACCCCAATACCAGATTTGGCATGGGGGGACAATTCCATGATCTACATGGCCATATTTGGAGTTACCATTGTGAAGCTACATATAGGTACTGACCTATATGTAGTGCACGCGTGTAATGGTGTCCCAGCACCCGCTAGTGCAAGGGTGCCCTCACACTTAGTAACATTGCACCTAACCTTCAGCAAGTGAAGGATAGACATATAGGTGACTTATAAGTTATTTAAGTGCAGTGAAAATGGCTGTGAAATAACATGTGTTATATTTCACTCAGGCTGCAGTGGCAGTCCTGTGTAAGATTTGTCTGAGCTCCCTATGGGTGGCAAAAGAAATGCTGCAGCCTACAGGGATCTCCTGGAACCCCAATACCCTGGGTACCCAGGTACCATATACTAGGGAATTATAAGGTTGTTCCAGTGTGCCAATCAGAATTGGTAATAATGGTCACTAGCCTTTAGTGACAATTTTAAAGGCAGAGAGAGCATAAGCACTGAGGTTCTGGTTAGCAGAGCCTCAGTGACACAGTTAGTCACTACACAGATACACACAATCAGGCCACAAACTATGAGCACTGGGGTCCTGGCTAGCAGGATCCCAGTGAGACAGGCAAAAACAAACTTACATATATGTAAAAATGGGGGTAAAATGCCAGGCAAAATGGTACTTTCCTACACAATGGCTTGTGATTTCTCATGGCGGTCAGTGAACAGTACATTGTACATCATTGGAAACAAAACTTGCACATGTAAATAAATCACTATATTCACCTGTGTCCTGCTTTTATTTTTAGTGTTCCATCAACTCCTATAAATGAATGCATTTTGTGAAGCTATGTCAATGGTTATGGAACCAAAGAATATGTGTTGCTTTTTGTCAGACGCAAAGGCACACACTGGGACTCAAATATGATTAAGGTGACTGATAGTATTGTGGACAACAACCAACTTTCTGAGTCTTTAAAGCATGTATTAAACAGGTATCCATGCAAGTAGACATATGGCATGTGTGGTTCCGAACAGTGTCTGGAAATTTTCTTGGTGATTGTACCAGTACATTATTTATGTGAGAAACAAAAGAGGCATATGTAAGACTGTGAGGGTCAGCTGTTAGTGTGCCAGTATCCATTCCCCAAATAAGGTGGATTTCAATGTGATAAACTTTTCAAGAATGATTATTATAGTCCTTCGCAATAACAATTGATGTTGTATGATTACCTGCCTAAAAATTTGTATCCATACACAATCCGAGTGTCAGGAACTTCGCTGAAATGTGTCTTGTGTAGGTGATGTCATACCGCTGCCAATGAGACAGCTTCTTGGTCATAGGGGACACACACAGTCACACATGTAAATCAATACTGAATGCATACCCAAAGGCATTTATATAATGTGCCCAGTGCAGACATGATAGCATCCAAACAGTCAATCATCATGGACACCCTATTGTCAAAAACTAACAGGATTTATTCTTACTAAAAGACAAGACCTATTAAAAACCTAAACTACACACTAACCTACACTAAGCTAACCTACACTAACTTATCTTAACTTATCCCTACAGCTATCTCTCCTTATCTAAACTTATCTTATACATGTAATGCCACACAATAAACATTGTCCCCCAACTCCCCTCAACAGACAATAGATGATTAGGACAACATGAACTAAAGCTACACATAGACTAACTAAACCTATTGCCTTAACAAATATATATATATATATATATTTTTATTTTATATATGTTTTTATTTGTTTTACATAGAGCCTCATACAACCCCCCCCAAAAAATACCAAAAATACACCCCCCAACTATACTAACTATGACCTACAACTAACCTAATCAATGCTCCTAACCTATGACTACCCACCTAAAACCCAATAAAACTATTTACAATAGAAACTAGGGGAAGGGAAGGAATTGGGAAGCGGTGAATGTCCACACTCTTAGGCCCATAGCTAGACTTTTTCTGCGCCACATTTGCGTAATTTTATGATGCAAAAGCGTTGCAAACTTACAAAATATAATTGTATTTTGTAAGTTTGCACAGCTTTTGCGTCCAAAAATGATGCAAATGTGGTGCAAAGAAAGTATAACTATGGGCCTTAGTTTTTTGAGTTCCTTCTTGATGAATTTCAAGATCTTGTAATTACAGGCATTCTCTGCCTCACGTTTTGCCAACTTGGCCTTTACATTTGCCATGTCCCTTTGCGTAGCAACCTCAAAGGTGGAGGCTGTGGCAGCTGGTGGTGGCTGTTGCTGTGCTGCTGGTGTAGTTTTTGGTGTTGATGTGGAGGGGGTGCAACCTGCTGAGGCACCCCTGATCCTTGGTGTTGAGGTTGTACCTCTTTTTTCCTCTGGTTGCTGGCTGTTTAGCTGGTCCCCCATGTGGGAATGCCAGCCACAACCACAATGCCTTCTACTTATGGTACCTCTTACCCATCTTATGGTAACCTGCCTGGACTTCCAATATGTGGCAGAAACGTTCGTCCCTCTTCTCAAATGTATTCTTCTGTGCTAGGGTCATTGTGTTAGCTAAACTATGAGAAGAACATGTCATCAAAAACTGCGTTGGGTAAAGGAAGAACAACCATGCAATGTAGACAGCATCTTCAGATGACACATGTTGTCCACCAGACATACTAAACAATGTAAATACCCAAATCAATACAAATCTGCCTACCAGGCATCTACGGTATCATGTTTATGTAACAACGGCTATCCAATGGTTCACATTAGGGCCCAGATATAAGAGGGACTAGCGCCTTCCTGTGCCACATTAGCGTCATCATTATTGTGACGCTGATGTGGCCCAACAAAGCCAAAAGCCCTGTGCCATATTAACAAAGTGGCGCAATGCATGCATTGTGCCACTTTGTCTCCCCTTGCACCACATTACGCCTTGGCCAGGCAAAATGTATGCAGGGGGTTCTCCAGGCGGGGGGGGGGCAGAAAAATGGCCCTTGGTAATCTAAGAGATTAAACAGTGTCATTTAATTTTATCTACTTTTAACACCTGCTCAGAGCAGGCATTACAAGGGGGAACACCGTTGGTTACAATAGGCCCCTATGTACAGGTCAGGGTTAGTGGCAATTTATTTTGCGCTAACTCTGGACAGTACATCAACAGCATCTCAATATTTTACCCTATTGCCCCCTACCCTGTGTCATGGTGTGCCTGATTTCTAAAGCAGAGCACACATGGCGGTGGTAGGGGTGCGCTAAGGGGCACTGGAAAAGTGGGGTTGCACTGTGTGCAACGTCACTTTTCTTAAATCTTACCTTACTTGTGCAGAAGCTTCTTACATCTCCTAAGTACCAGTAAACACTCACCATGCACATCTCATACACACATGATGTGACCATGCTCCCTCACAATTATCATGATGGTTCATCTGCACACATCTTGTTTGCTACAATCTGTAGACATGTCCCACATCTATCTGGAGAAGATCTGATATCTCTATGAGTATTTAACTGACTGTTGCCCTTCACAAAAAGCTCCTTGCATAGATGGTGCCTCACTTCATTTCTGAAAAGTAGTGAAGCACCGGTGGTGCAAGTGTCTCATTGATAAGCCCCTTGGAGACCTCAACACATGTACATAAATTGTACCATGTCCAGAGTAAATCACCTCTGATACATATCGTGGCTGACATCACTGTGTTTGTGGGCATAATTACCTTTTCCTAAGACCCACAAATCTATTGCAGCATACCTTGGCACCTGTGCATCAATCAACTCATTCCACATCCTCATCATAACATCAGACATGATGTTGATACCGAAGCATGGATGATGGTGTCTTAATTGTCACGCATGCCATTTTAACATAGCATTGCATGCAACATACCCTCTGACACACAACTCTGGATCTACACATGTTACATACAAGGTGACACTTACTGGCTGCATCAGGGACTTCAAACCGGGAAACCTCTCCAACATTGTAGGGTGGAGGTTCACCTGCAACACTTGACATAAAAACATAACTGTGTGATTGTTGAACAAATAAAAGCATAGACAATTGTTATACATTCAACTTGTTTAGCTGAGTGAGCTAGTCAGCTTAGTGTCGGAACGGACAACTGCCATCTATTACATGCCAGTCAGAGAGACATAGGGCCAGACATAAAAGGCCTTAGTGATACAGAGTGTCACTTTCAGTAATGCTGCAGTGGTGCATTTCACCACTCCATATTTACAAGGAGATGTAAATCCACTTTTTGTGACGTAACGCCTCTTTGTAAACATGGGTCCCTCCGACACAGTTTTTTGTGTCAGAGGGGCATGCAAAGGGTGTTGCAATGGATGTCCAATTGCAGCACCCATTGCTTTTGACGCTGCCTCGGATTTACGATAAATCCTAAATAGGTGGCAGCGCCAAAAACAAAGACCACCCCAGGGGTGTCGTTAGCATAGAAAAAACAAGGAGGAATGCTTTTATTCCTCCTCCTTGTTTGCTTTTTTTATGTGTTCTGCATTGTGCAGCACACGTAGAAGTGGCAAATTGCCATTGTAGAATTGTCTTTCAGGACACTTCCATATAATGTGCAAAAAATATCCCTCAAGACCGCATCCCCCCAGACAACGAGCATCATTTGTTTTGTCTGTTTTGGCCTTAACCATACCTGCCACGTAGGACCTATGCAGGTTCCATAGCTACACTAGGCAAAACCAGACTCTAATGCCTGCCTCCCATGAGAAAGCCAGTGCTGCATGCCATTCGTCCTCATCAAGACTTACCACATCCCGTTCCATCTTTCCTTGAGGTGTGTAAGTGGGTGTGGCATATTATTGACTAGCTTGTGATGAGTTAGGGATATGGCTTTTGTATGCAGGCATTCTTCCAGCCGTCTAAACTCCAGGGGGGAGGACTTGAGCATGTCTACTCCCCCCCAGGAAGCACCAACCAAAGAGCGTGACGCACCTGAAGATAGCAGTAGTATTCGGTTGGAGCCAAGGCTTACTTGTCCTGTAGATATAGAAAGGGGTCAGCCTGAGCCTTGACCATAGGTCTCCCACCCTTGATATGCCTATTAGATCCCATTGATCAAACCTGGCCAAATCTCTCAGGTTACCAAGTGCCTCAGAATCCCATGCGGGGGTGGCCTGTGTAATTTTCACAGCACAACGCAGGGCCAAATGTGTGGTGCGTTAGTGTGTGAGTGTTGTCACCGTTGGTCAACTAGTGTGCATTGTCTTGGGGTGGCATATAGGGCTCTCAATTACCCCCCCCCCCGGTTGCATCAGCCACCTATCCATACAGTAGGCTGGGTCATCTGGGGATGCGTGCATCCAATATTTTATGATTGTGAGTTGTGCTGCCCAGTAATATTTTCAATATCAGGAAGAGAAATCTCACCATCATACCAGCTCCTAGTCAGCTTGGCCAGAGCTATTATTGCTGTGCCTCCATCCCATAATCATCATCATCATCATCATATACTTTATTCGACCATAGGTCATAAAAGTTACATATTAAGTTGTACAAAAAGGTACGTTTTCTTCATTATACTTTTACACTGGCTGAAAATAGTAAGGTTTAGAATAGGAAAAGCTTCTATGGGCAATGGCCTACTATAATCCACCATTGGTCCCGATACATAACTTAACATTTAGATACCAGGATTTCTGAGACAATTACTTCATAACGTTAAAATAGTACAAATATTTAAAACTCTTAAAACAATATGGGGTGATTTCAAAATACATATTTCCCAGATGGTATCATCATCAAGATAAATACAAACTATCCGACCCAAGATGTAAAAATTTAAAGTGCTGATTTGATGTTACATAATAATATAATTCCTTAATAATTTAGATGGCATACTTTAACAAAGAGAGCTTACTACCGGCACAATCATTTGGCAAATGTAAGCACTGTCAAGTCGTTAAGACACAAGCACAGTGTGATAAAAAGCTTATATATTAACTTAAAATGGTTATCGGATTCATGTTAAAATGGCACAAGTGCCAGACAGATGCATAAAAAAATAGCTCTTTATGGCTAAAACTAGTGTTAAAATGGCAGAAACACATAATGATTGCCTACATAATGTCTGAAAAATCTATTCCAAGTCCTATCCAACCCACTTCATCCAGATCATCTTCATCATCAACTTAGTTCATCAATGACCATAAAAGCACATAAAACAGAATATAATAATTCTTAAGTAAATAAATAATTACATGTCTGTAAATAGGTGTAAAATATTAAAACAATAACTTGATTTGCACATATGGCTCTAAATCTTACCTATATAGAGATAAGACCTTAAATAACTTTTTGAAGACGGCAACGTATGCGCCAAGCTGTTGCTAAATACTTACTTACTGAAAGAATTACATCAGCGGAATTATGGCTTTTTAGAACCCGTAGAGCCAAGGAGCAATTCTTGAATCCCATGTCCCTGCAAATCTTGCGGATCCATTTTGTTCGCGGAATCGCATAGGCTGGGCAGAAGAACATAAAGTGCTCAATGGTTTCAAAAATACTGCCACAGGCAGGGCATGTATTGGGAAGATTAATCGACCCCCACCTATGAATCAATGACATAAGGGGCAGTGAGCCAAAACGAAACCTTGCGTATAAGCTCTTGCCTTGCAAGTCCGGTATCACATCCATATAGGATTCAAACTTTGGGGACCATTTAATATCAGTAAAGGAATTAGTTAAGCGACCATGGGATTTATGGATTATGTAGTTGTCCTTAACATAAGACCAATAGGTTAACTTTAAAACATTTTTGTGCCGTCTCTCTAATTTGTGGGGATTTTCCCAGTAGTCGCCCAAGCCCAAAAGCCTAAGCCAATGGGCCACATGGCGAATCCAAGGAAGAGTATTAGCATTTTGGCATTTCAGTAAATCGAGTAATGCGGTCTTATATATATCTAGTTCGGGGGTTGTCCATAATCTAATCCAATAAAGGAGAGGTCTTAGAGTAGCTAGATCTGCTACTCGGCTTAGCCCCAGATCTAGAAATATTGGAAGCAAGGGTGTAGTGCGTGGACATGCAATTAAAGCCCTTGCAAAGTTGTTTTCCCCCACACTGATCTTATTGCAGTTAGCGTAACCCCATACCTCCGCTCCGTACAGGGCTGCACTTTGAGCCTTAGCCGTGTAAATTTTTATTGCTGGGGAAACAACCTTTGTAAAGGAGCTTTGATAAAAACGCAATATGGATGAGGCTCTATGTTGAAGGAGCCCTGCACTTTTCGTAATCTGCTCTTCCCATAGTAGTTTACTGGTTAACCTAACTCCCAAGTAATCTATAGAGCTTACTTCCTTCAGCGGTACTCCCTCAATGTGGATGGAGCATCTTTTCCTAGGTCCCTTGGATAAGACCATCAATTTTGTTTTGTTAATGTTAACCTCCAGCCCATAATCGCTACAGAATTGGTTAAACCGGTCAACAAGGGTCTGCAACCCCATTGGTGTCTTAGAAATGAGGAGTGAATCATCGGCAAAGAGCAAGATAGGGATTTTTTGTGTATTCAGGGAAGGGGCATCATTCTGGCCTGTGGACACAGCCTTTACTACTTCGTTGATAAATATAGTAAACAGTAGGGGGGCTAACACGCAGCCTTGGCGAACTCCTCTTCTGATTGGAATCCGTTCTGTCAGTTCGCCTTGTTCACCCCACCTCACTTGGGCATAAGTGTTCTCATGCAGTCGTTTTAACAGGAGTAATAGATCCTCTGGGATTCCCAATCTACCCAGCACTTCCCACAGTTTGGCTCTTGGGACCAAATCAAAAGCCGATCGCAGGTCTATAAATACCACATACAGGCATTGTTTGGCCACAAGTACATATTTCCAATGCAATATGGCCAATCGAAAAACCTGGTCTATCGTGCTTGTTTTTGCACGAAACCCTGCCTGTAGATGGGAAAGGATTTGGTACTCCTCAACCCAATTGATTAACCTCTGTAAAATTTGTTTTGCAAAGATCTTTTGTAGGTTGTCTATAAGGCTAATTGGCCTGTAGTTGGCTGGGAGATTAGCATTCCCTTTTTTATAAATGGGTATGATCTCTGCCCCCTTCCATGTACCTGGAATTTGCCCCCCTGCCGCTATACTATTTGAAATGGCATTTATATACCAGGACCAGATATGTGGTTCTGATCTATAAAGATCTCCAGGGAGCTTGTCTGGTTCAAGTGCTTTGCCTGGTTTTAGGCTATTTATAGCCTCAAGGGTCTCTTCTATTTTAAAAATGAGGCAACGCTCAGGGGCACACTGAGACTCCACTTGGGGGGCCATACGGGAATTTGGTTCCAACAATTCTGTTGGAGAGTGGACCACATTGGTGTCCATTGGGCCCTCTGGTAGGGCATAGAGAGTAGTAAAATGCTCTACCCAGCTTTCTGGTTGGATATGGTTGCTGGGACAACTCCTACCTCCATTTTCTCTTTTAGACAGAAGCTCCCAGAAACGCTTATTGTTCTTCTCTCTGGAAGCATCTAATAATTCCTGCCACAGGGAATCCTCCCACTGCTTTTTAGCATTAGACAAAGTTGCTTTGTATAGGGACCTGGCTTGTTTAATTTCCCCCTGGGAACCAGACATTACTGCAACTCTTAACCCAGACTTAGCCTTTGAGCACCTCTCATCAAACCATCCCTTGCTTGCCCCTTTCCCTTCATGTGTCTTTGACCGCCTTGTTTTATAAAAAAAAGACCGTAGTTGGGTATACATGTTATCATGTATTTTGAGAATCGGAATATTCCCCACTGCCTGCCATTCGTCCTCATCAAGACTTACCACATCCCGTTCCATCTTTCCTTTAGGTGTGTAAGTGGGTGTGGCATATTATTGACTAGCTTGTGATGAGTTAGGGATATGGCTTTTGTATGCAGGCATTCTTCCAGCCGTCTAAACTCCAGGGGGGAGGACTTGAGCATGTCTACTCCCCCCCGGGAAGCACCAACCAAAGAGCGTGACGCACCTGAAGATAGCAGTAGTATTCGGTTGGAGCCAAGGCTTACTTGTCCTGTAGATATAGAAAGGGGTCAGCCTGAGCCTTGACCATAGGTCTCCCACCCTTGATATGCCTATTAGATCCCATTGATCAAACCTGGCCAAATCTCTCAGGTTACCAAGTGCCTCAGAATCCCATGCGGGGGTGGCCTGTGTAATTTTCACAGCACAACGCAGGGCCAAATGTGTGGTGCGTTAGTGTGTGAGTGTTGTCACCGTTGGTCAACTAGTGTGCATTGTCTTGGGGTGGCATATAGGGCTCTCAATTACCCCCCCCCCCGGTTGCATCAGCCACCTATCCATACAGTAGGCTGGGTCATCTGGGGATGCGTGCATCCAATATTTTATGATTGTGAGTTGTGCTGCCCAGTAATATTTTCAATATCAGGAAGAGAAATCTCACCATCATACCAGCTCCTAGTCAGCTTGGCCAGAGCTATTATTGCTGTGCCTCCATCCCATAATATATTTCTGAGTTCACTATCTATAGCACTATGTTTTGATGAGGGCACTGGGAAGGGGGTATAATGAAATACGTATGATAAGCGTGGGAGGAACATCATCTTGAAAAGAGCAGCCCTGCCCAGGAATGACAAGGGAGAGCCTTCCTTTGTTGAGTGTCTCGTCTAAGGCAGGTCAGATGTGGGAGGTGATTACGGGAGTAGAAGCCTGTCATGTCTTTAGTTATATATATATTTGAAGCCCTCAGTCACCACCTCGGGTTCACAGTTGTGGGGCAGTCAGGGGGGAGCTCCTTTGAGAATGCAGCTAGTAGATTTGGTCCAGTTAACCGTATAGCCTAGGTGGTGGCCAAATTGAGACACTATGAGCACTATGCGGCCTAGGGTCCTAGTAGGGTCTGCCACATATAGCTAAATATCATCAGCATATATGGATATTCTGTCTTCCCATTGGTCTGCACAGCTGAGGACATGGATTAAGGGGTCATGATGCACCCATGTTGCCAGTGGTTCTAGGACCAAGGCAAACAGGAGGCGGGAAGTTAGCGCCCTTGCCTTGTGCCCCAGTTAAGGGCAAATGGTTCAGACCAAGTACCAGTCACTACTAAGTGGCCTGGGGGGCTGGGTATAGGAGTTGTATCCAGCTAATAAAGTGGGGGTCAGAGGCCAGCCTCTTCAGCACTGCAAATAGGTACGGCCATTCCACAATGTCAAAGGCTAAGCACGTGTCAAGGGACATCACGTTGTCTTCCTGAATGGTGTCTGTGTGGCCAAGTACTCCATGTAATCTACGGAGCCTAACAGCCATATTGCACTGTGGCATGAAGCCTGACTGGAACGGGCTGATCAAGTTGTGTATTACGTGGATGAACCACGAGACCAGCACTTTGGCTAATATTTTCAGCTTGGCTTTCAGCAATGAGATACTGTCCTTCCTGGGCTTCCCTTCTTTGTGGTTGAACACTATGGAAGCCTTGCACTGGTTTAACATGAGTACTTCCCCCCTTCTGGCTGTCCTCATACATCTGCTTCTGATCGGAGCAAGCTTAGTAGCTGGCAACTTATAGAGTTCTGTTGGTACCCACTTGGTCTCATATGCTTTGTCTGGCTTCAAATCTCTCATGGCTCGTACTATTTCCTTCTGGGAAAATTTTTCTTCTAAGGCTTCTCTATCCTCTGTAGGGACGATTGAGAAGGCGATGCCACCCAGGAGCTTGGCTGCTTCGATTTTTGTGTAGAAACACCTTGCTGAATAGATTTTAGCATAGCAGTGGGCAACTGTTTTGGCCATGGATTCTCGACTACTAGCAAGTTCCCATCTATCTGCTGCCTCCTTGCTGTCCACCCAGGCCAATAATTTTCTTGTTTTGTCCCCCATTTCATTGATGTGGTGCTGTGTTGCCCTATGGTGCATTTTACCAGCTTCCTGGGCCACATCTCAGTATTCCTTTTGATTAAGGGCTAGGATGTGGGCTCCCTCTGATCCATCCTCATCAGGTAAGCGAACCTCAAGGGACAAAAACTCAGGTTCAATAGCTTCCAATTTGGCCCTATTTGGTTCTCTTTACTTGCGCCATTATGGAGAAACTCACCCCCTGGGCTACTGTCTTATAGGCTGCCCACAACGTGAGTGCAGACTACACTGAAGTGCTGTTTTCCTGAAAATAATGGTCTGCTGCGGATAATATCCTTTCTCTATTTTTTGGCACTTTGAGGTACCAAGGGCTCAAAATTATGCGGCTAGTGTTCGGTCTCCCGCCCGACCATACACCAGCCACAGTGGAGAATGCTCAACAATACCCCTGGCTAAGTTAGTAATCTCCCTGACTTTTATAAGCTGGAGAGCTGTCATAAGAAAGTGATCAATTCAGAAGAGACTATACTGCACCCCCAAGCAAAAGGTAAAGTGCCGGGTTGCTGGGTTAAGTGTACTCCATACAATTGCCAGTTCCTGTTCAATGAGGAAGTCTGCAAATGGTCGTCTAACTGAGTCCAGGGGCCTGGGGGAATGTTGGTGAATGCTATCCCTCAGCGTTGTGTTAAAGTCCTCTCACATGATCAATTCCCCAGGAGGTGAGTCTCTTGTAGGAGAACTATATCAGGGGAGTCTTGTTTCATGTACTGGAGCACCACTCCCCATTTTACTTTGTTGCCTAGGCTATTGACGTTTCATGATAGTATCCTTAGGGTTGACATACTAACTTTGCCATTCCATGTATGGTTAATGGACCACACCTGGGGAGGGGTGCCAGGCCAAAGCTGGGTGAGCTTTAGACTGTGAGAGTGAATGTCCTGTGTGCCTCAGCTATGTTGACTGGCTGTATGAATTTTGCCTGAACATAAACAACAACAATAATCCAATAACCCTTTCAATCATGAATCCCCCCTCCCTGCTACACTGCGCTGTAGAATCCAAACTGCCCTACTCCCCAGCTGGGCAGAGCTCATGTTGCCCCAAATAAACATACTGCTAACTTGGAAGTGTCACTATTGCCTTCTGCCCCCACCCAGCCCTTTACTGGAATGTCTTTACCAAGTTGGTTTCTCATACTCTCTTGCCCCCAATCACCGATTTAGGACCATCGAGGGCTGCCCCCAGCCCACCCACAAAACGCTCTAGGTGCATCTCCAGTGCCACATTTACAATCCCACTGGCCCTTCTCATCTCCCCATGGGTCCCAAGCTCCATCCCGGCGATCCGGGCGATGCCCTAGACTAGGCGATTTGTTTTTCCCCATGTCTCCATTTCAAGTGTACCATAATTCTCTTTTGCAGTGCCACCACCCCGGTGCCTCTTCAGGCGGTTGCAGTGTCTTAACCCTCCTGCCATCCATTCAGCCACTGCGACTGCCCAAAGCTGTGCTGGGAAATTCGTTGAATACTTGTGGTCCCATTCCCTCAGAGCCTTCTTTACCTAGAGGAAACTGACACACAGGATCTGGACCCGAACAGCGAAATCGGGGAAGAAAGTAACCCAAGCATTACATAAATGCAATGGAGGGGCACTGCGAGCTGCTTGGAGTATCACATTCCGGTATTGGAAGTTGAAGAATCTTGCTCTGATGGGACAAGGGTGTGTGCCAGGCTTTGATGGTGCTCCTGGGAGGCAGTGAGCTCGCTTCACCTACATGATTTTGGAATGTCATGGTTGCAGCTGTTTCAGAATGAGATCCTCCACGAACAGGTCCCTGGCTGGCCCCTTGCTATTTTCAGGTACCCCTATTATCCATACTTTATTTCAGTGGGACTGATGCTCCAAGTCCTCCAACTTCTCTCTCAACTGTTCTGTAGCTTCGCATCATTTATTGAATATGGCCACACACTCGTATCTGCATTCCATAACCTATGTCACATTCACCTTTAGTGTATTTTCGATACTGTGATTACTCATGTCAGCTATGAGTAGAGGAAATGACACAATCAACCTTTCTGTGTCATTCTTCACACATACACATTTTCAAGGGTCTGTGACTTGTTTGGACATAGCTTGACTTACATGGACATTCCTCACTGGATTGGGTGTGATACACCTAGACATTTATGTGTATTGGTCCCTGTATGTCACTCTCTTGCTCAAACATCCAAGTGGCACTGAGAGGTATGTTCTCGGTATTTACGTGTGATATTGTCATTCAAACTTTGCTAGGTTACCTAGCAAATACAAACCTGGCATTGTAGGTAATTGCTAGCCCTTTCCTACCTATCCCATACATCTATACAGCAATTTTCACATTTATTTCCAGGATTGCTATAGACATATATCAAGCCAACACACTTGTGTGATATGTGTGTGAAAATGTAAAATGTATTTGCTACAGACTATGCCTACATTCCACCCACAAATTCATGTGATAATAAATGTTTTTAAATAGTTTTTTGTTCCTGACTATGGGGCAGATTTAAGAAAAGTGGCGCTGTACCCAGTGCAGGGCCACCTTTCTTTCTGCCCTTAACACCCCTCTACTGCCACCATGTGAACACGGTATTGAAAAGAAGGCACACCATGGTGAAGGGTAGGGGGCAATAGCCTCAAGGTACTTGATGCTATTGTTGTACTGCTCAGGGTTAGCACCACAATTTTGGCCCTAACCCTGAACAGTACTTAGGGGCCTATTGATACCAATGGGGTGCCCCCTTTAAATAGCTGCTCTGAGCTGGTGTTAAAAGTATCAGCAAAATATGAAACAGTTGATTTTCTTAGATTCCACTGCACCATTTTGTGCCCCCCCCCAAACCAGCTGTAGGCCCTCTTGCATACTTAATGCCTTTTGAAGGCATATTGTGGCGCAAGGTGTTGCAAAGTGGTGTAATGCATGCATTGCACCATTATGTGTTTGTGGTGCTTAGATTTTGGCATTGTTGGGCCACATTAGAGTAAGATGTATGATACTATTATTGCACAATAGGCCCTCGTAAATCTGAGCCTATGTTCCAAAGTTGTTTACAAGTGTTGTAGTGTAGTCATGCTCTCTGAGATATGGGCAAGATACAAATGGTATGTGATGGTAAAAATGAGTACGCCATGAGCATTATGAGTTTAAGTGATTTTATTGAATAATTTACATGGTGAATCTTGGAGTACAGTGTCTATGTGAAAAAGTTGTGCACAATTAGTTCTTTTCTGCGTACTCCCGCAGCAGAGTTCTGTTGTCCCCCCCCCCCCTTCTGTTGTACAGCAATATTGTCATCCTCCTCATTGGGGACATCTACTTGTTCATCCCAGGGGACATTGGTGGGTAGACAAAAGTTATGAGAAATGGCACACACAAGGATCATTTTGCAGACAAGGGGTGGTGCATATAACTGTCCTTCTTCTGTTAGATGTAGGCACCTGAACCTTGATTTAAGAAGGTCAAATGTCCTCTCCACCACATATCTAGTCCTTCGGTGGCCTTCATTGTACGTACGCTCTGCATCAGTTGCAGGATTTCCAAAAGGTGTCTTGTCCCATGGCTGGATGCCGTAACCTTGGTCCGCTGCAAAGGAATGTGAGGACATGGCAATCATACATATTTGTTATTTGCTAGGTGCCCTGGCATATATTTGTTTTGAGTGGAGTGGTGAATCAGACTTGCACCTGGTATTGTGTGTACTCCTGTTTGGATGGATGTTTGCATTGGTGTGTGGTGGTGCACTTTCCTATCATGGGTTCTGCCTCAGATACCAGGTGATTGTAATTGAAAATCTGGTCTGGCAGTTCATCCATGCCAAATATGTGTGGTGTTGTCTAAGTTTGAGCCTAAGGCCCAGATTTAAGAGGACCTAGCACCTCAGTGCACCACATTAGCCTCATTCTGATTGACACTATTGTGGCCCAACAAGGCCAAGAACACAGTGCCATGTTTACAAAGTGGCACTACCCATGCAGTGTAACACTTAGTGACCCTTTATGCCACATGATGCCTGTGGCAGGCATCCGGTATGCAAGGGTTGTGTTCTGTGCCCTGCCAGGGCAAATGCAAAAATGGTGCAGAGGAATATAAGAGCTTCCATTGCGCCATTTTTATCGGATACTTCTAACGCCTGCACAGACCAGGTGTTAGTAGGGGGCACTCAATTGCTTTAAATGGGCCCCTGTGTACGGTTCAGGATTTGCACCATAAGTTTGACAATAATCATACGCAGTCCATCTATGGCATCCATTATCTTGACACTATTGCACCTACTCCGGGCTATGGTGCGCCATATGTCATACATGGGACACACATGTTGGCGGTAGTGGTGCGCTAAGAGGCGCAAGTAAAGTGGCACTGCTTATGATGCTGCATCACTTTTTTGAGATGTGGCCATTAGTCCCTTCACTTTAGACCTGCAGATAAGTGATGTTATGGAATTGTGTACTTATTTTGTGCATTATGTGCCATGTCACAGGAGTAGGGCCCTGTGTGCTGCATGTGAATCCCACCCCTTTGCTCTTGAAATACCTCCCTTGCACAAAGTGTTGTTGTTGCCAATTGCTGGCTAGCATACGTATATGCATGAGGTTCATATGCCCAGTGTGGCACAGTTGTATGGGATGTATTGTGATGGATGCAAGAGTTTTCAGACAGGTGTGGGACAGGACAGGGCATGCTGTAGTTTTCAGCACTGCCCTGCATCGGAAGTCCAGCCCCGCTAAGTCATGTGTATCCTCATTCATATACATTTCTGGCCTCTCCCTGTACATTTTCTGTAGTTCATCTTCCACAGTCCACTGTTGGTACCCTTGTATTATGGTATGGAGATGTGGGATTTATGGGTATGATTGTTGGTGTGGTATGAGGTGTCTATTCCTGCACATGATCTTTCATTGACGGAGATGTTGTATTTCAATGTGTGCTGCACTATGCATCACACAAGGGGAAGCTGAATGCAATGAGTATATATGTTATGTATTGCTGATATGCAGCTGGTGATGGGCCCACTTGGGTGGCAATTGATATCAGTACTGCCTGAGGTTTCTACAGCATGGTAAATGTGGGGCAGTGACAATATGTGAGTTGTTTGACGATTGAATGGCCGATGAAATTCACAAAGATGAGCTATTCCTTTGTGTTATGTGTGACAGATCTGTGTTTTGTTGTCAACCTATAGGTACATGTGATGGTTTGAGCCCAGCTTTTGTACTCAAAGGGGACATTGCTCCACCTGTCCTTTATGTAAAGTGTCAGTCAGGTGGTGCCAGGGACTTTTAGATATAGGAGTATGTGAGGGTGATATGCATTGAATGTAGTGTAGTGTGGCATGTGGCAAATGTGTTGTGGTCTTAACATATGTGTTTCCCAGTCCAAGTGTGTTTAGTGTGGTGTCTGTATTGTTTGTACCACAAGTTTTGTGTGTTGTCTATGTTATGATTTGTATGCTATCTGTTAGAAATGGGGTCTTTGGTTGGCAGTCAGGTTACCCCCTGTCCAAGCAAGGACCCTCACTCTAGGCAGGTTAAAAGAGAATCACCCTCAGCTAACCCCTGCTTACCCCCTTGGTAGCTTGGCACGAGCAGTAGGCTTAACTTCAGAGTGCTAAGTGTAAAGTATTTGTACCAACACACACAGTAACTTAATGAAAACACTACAAAATGACATAACACAGGTTTAGAAAAATAGAAAATATTTATCTAAACAAAACAAGACCAATAGACAAAAATCCACAATACACAAGTCAAGTTATCAATTAAAAAGCAAAAAGAGTCTTTATGTAGTTTAAAACACACACTAACACTGTTAGCGTGAAAATGTACCTTGGGTGCATCAAAAATAACCCCTCACTGGCGAGTATGCGTCAAAAAGGGCTTGCGATGCGTCGATTTCACTCACGAGCGAGACCTTGTGTCATTTCTCCTTTCGTCTGGTCAGGGCACGTCGTTTCTTCTCTCTGCAGGAGAGCGATGCGTTGATCTGGTCAACACTCTCGGGTCCGGGCAGGCCTTGCGTTGTTTTTACACACCCAGCTGAGTTTGTATCAGAAATCCAGCCGCACGATGATCCGAAAACCATGCAGCACAGGTTGCGATCTCCCAGCCTCCGTCATCGATTCTTCGGTCGCGTTACAGGCGAGCGTCGATTTTCAGCAGCAAAGCCGGCGGCGCATCGATTTCCCAGCTGCAGATCGGAGTCGCGTCAATATTTTCCCCGCACGGAGTTCTGTTCATGGATTTCTTCCTCTTAGGCTGCCAGCTTCTCCTTTCAGGGTCGCAGGAACTGGATGGGCACCACAGGGCAGAGTAGGAGTCTCTCCAGAGACTCCAGGTGCTGGCAGAGAGAAGTCTTTGCTGTCCCTGAGACTTCAAACAACAGGAGGCAAGCTCTAAATCAAGCCCTTGGAGATCTTCACAAGATGGAAGGCACACAAAGTCCAGTCTTTGCCCTCTTACTCTGGCAGAAGCAGCAACTGCAGGATAGCTCCACAAAGCACAGTCACAGGCAGGGCAGCTCTTCTTCCTCAGCTCTTCAGCTCTTCTCCAGGCAGAGGTTCCTCTTGGTTTCCAGAAGTGTTCTAAAGTCTGTGGTTTTGGGTGCCCTTCTTATTCCCAATTTCTCCTTTGAAGTAGGCCTACTTCAAAACAAAGTCTCTTTTGAATGTGAAATCCTGCCTTACCCAGGCAAGGCCCAAGACACTCACCAGGGGGTTGGAGACTGCATTGTGTGAGGACAGGCACAGCCCTTTCAGGTGTAAGTGACCACTCCTCCCCTCCCTTCTAGCACAGATGGCTCATCAGGAAATGCAGACTACACCCCAGCTCCCTTTGTGTCACTGTCTAGTGTGAGGTGCAACCAGCCCAACTGTCAAACTGACCCAGACAGGGAATCCACAAACAGGCAGAGTCACAGAAATGGTATAAGCAAGAAAATGCTCACTCTCTGAAAATGGCATTTTCAAACACACAATCTTAAAATCAACTTTACTAAAAGATGTATTTTTAAATTGTGAGCTCAGAGACTCCAAACTCCACATGCCCATCCACTGCCAAAGGAAATTTACACTTTAATCAGATTTAAAGGTAGCCCCCATGATTACCTATGAGAGGGTCAGGTCTTGCAACAGTGAAAAACGAATTTAGAAAAATTCCCCTGTCAAGACATATAAAACACATTACAATATGTCATATCTTAACCATACACTGCACCCTGCCCTTGGGACTACCTAGGGCCTACCTTAGGGGTGCCTTACATGTAAGAAAAGGTAATTGTTAGGCCTGGAAAGTGGGTACACTTGCCAAGTCGAATTTACAGTTAAAACTGCAGACACTGCAGTGGCAGGTCTGAGACATGATTACAGAGCTACTTATGTCGGTGGCACAACCAGTGCTGCAGGCCCACTAGTAGCATTTGATTTACAGGCACTGGGCATCTCTAGTGCACTGTACTAGGGACTTACTAATACATCAAAGATGCCAATCATGGATAAGCCAATTACATACACATTTTGTAATGGAGCATCTGTACTTTAGCACTGGTTAGCAGTGGTAAAGTGCCCAGAGTAACAAAAACAGCCAAATCAGAGTCCAGCACACATCAACAACCTGGGAAAACAGAAGCAAAAAGTTAAGGGAGACCACGCCTGGGATGAAACGTCTAACACTATCTTACCTACAAGTAGGCCATTGCCATGTTGTCCATCCTGGAATTGTTGGTTTGCAGTAGAGTGCCTGAAGATGTAACCATCATGGACGCTGCCAGGATATTTGCAAGAAATAATTCCACAGTGGTCCACAATGGCCTGAAAATTGATGGAGTGGGTATGTTTGTGGCTCCTGTAGAGGTGTTTGGTTGCAGCAGGAGGGACAATTTAGACATGTATGCAGTCCATTTCACCCAGCACATGCGGGAAGCCAACAATTTCATAGAAAATTTGCTTGGTCTCTTGCTACATTTCCTGGGTGTTGGGGAACTCAATGTAGTGGGATGTGAGTCTGATGATGGAGTCAAGGACCTTCAGAAGGAAGGCAGAGAGCGATATTTGGGAGATCCCACCCACTTGTGTAGCAGTCGTCTGCAATGATACTGATGCCAGCAAGTGGAGGACAGCCAGGAGTTTGGTCATGGGTGGAATTGCTGTGTTACTTTTCACTCTTGCTGTGATGTCTGGCGCAATGTGGTGGAGCAGGTGTACAATGGACTCCCGCATCAGACAGAAGACTTTGATCACCTCTTCTTCCCGGAGTGCGAGGATGGTTGTGCACTGGTGAAATATCCTCTCCTGCCTTCTACACTGCCTTTGTGGCTGCTGTGGTGGTGTTTGCAGTTGCTGCTGTGGTATTGGTGGCACTTGGCATTGTCACTGTCACTGTCGTCTTCTACAGGTGCTGAGCTGTAGCAATAACAGGCCCATGTTGTGCAGTTGCTCAACAATGTTCATTCTGTCGGTTTTCCTCCTGTAGTAATGGGTGGGCCTCATTTTAACGTCTGGTTGGAACAGGTATTCAGAATTAGCATCATTTTTTGGACCTGGTCCTTTGCATGCATCATTTTTCTGTTGGGTTGTAAATATGGCGCAGTCGGCCCTGCGTCATTTTTTGGGAGGGAACACCTACCTTGCATATCATTGTCATAAGGCAATGCAAGGTGAGGTGAGGTGGCACCCAGTGCCAAAATCTAAATATGGCACTGGGTTAGGCTGCTTCTGAGTGAAAAAGAAATGTCACAAAGGCGATGCTAACTTCTGGGCCTTACTTTCTCTGTTTTTACCAGGTTCATATAGTGCTTGTTGGCCCTGGCTCTTTTTGCAGGTCATCCCCAAGCTTTTTTGCCTCCTTCCTCCTATTTGTTTATGATCTCTTGCTGTTGGCTCTAGTGCCCTGAGCACAATATCACTGCTGATCAGTGCTAAAGTGCAGGTGCTCTCCCTTCTAAAGTTGGTATGATTGGCTTACACCTAATTGGCACATTTAATTTACCTGTAAGTCCCTTGTTTAGTGGTATCTCTATACCCAGGGCCTGTAAATTAAATGCTACTAGTGGGCCTGCAGCCCTGCGTGCACCACTCACAGAAGTAGCCTTTCAAACCTGTCTCAGGCCTGCTAGAGTAGGGCCTGCATGCACAGTTTACTGCCACAGGGACGTGGCATGTAGATTTACTTGCCAGGCCTGGAACCCCTCTTTTATTAAATGTAAGTCACCCCTAATGAAGGCCCTAGCTAGCCCTAAGGGCAGGGTGCTATGCATGTGGAAGGCAGGACATGTGCCTGGTTGTGTGGCCTTTCCTGGTAGTGACAAACAGCCTATTTGGTTTCTCACTTCTGTGAGTGCTGCCTTGCTCATAGGATTGCATTGGAAATGCCCTGCCTAATGAATAGGGGGTATTGTCTGATTAATGAGGGGTAACATAGGCACGTTTGCTATGGTTGTAATGGTAGTGAGCAATACTGCTTACTGGCGTAGGTGAATTATTTATTACCATTATAGAAATGCCACTTCTAGAAAGTGAGCATTTCTCTGTGCTTATGACTGGTGTTTTGCAGCTTGAATCCAATCCATATCTGGGGCAGGGTGACAGCTGGGCTTTGTACATACTTTTCAGACAGCCTGTACACAGGGAGGGTGGAGATGTCACAGAGGTGCATCTACATTTTGAATGGTCTACCTGGGATGAGAAAAGGGGAGGCGGGTCACACCTGCATTTGTAAAAGCTATACACTGGCCTGACACAAAGAGCCCCTTTACCCCCAGCTGATGTCTGTGCTGGAGGAGAGAGGGGACACCAGTTATAATTGGTTGAAACCCCTCCTCCCCTCTTTGTGAGTGATCTGCAAAACTGAGTAAGTACAGGGTTTTTCCCCAGCAGACACACAAAAAACATCCTTGAAGAAATGGCCACAGAATGCTGGTGGAGGGACTCACCAGAAACCACCTTGGACTGCTGCTACTGTGCTTTGCTGACCTGTGACCTGCTGTGATACTAAGAGGAACTGCCACTTGCTCTGGCCTGCTGTTGTGCGCTGCCGCCCGGTGCTCCACTTGTGTCCCCAGGGGCTGGGTGCTGTCGCCCCTGCCCTCTACATCCACTTGATCCCCAGCGCAAGGACAGCGATATCACCGAAAGACGGGAACGGCGAGGAGAACCTCGACAGAGGACCCGGGCCTGCCCAGCCTTCTTGGGGAAGATTTTCATATTACATATATCCAAGTTGGCGATACTAGTGACCTGCCATTTAGGAAATGTTGTTTACAATATGTGTAACCCTGGTGTTGTTTGGCATTGCCGGTGATATGTGTTTACCCTAACGTGCATTCATGATAATCATGTCTTTGCAGGTATGATACTAGGCTCATTCTGACATATGTCTATTGGAGGATGTTTCCCCTCGTGTGCATTTATAATGTTGCCTATGCATTCATGGTAGTATGGTTAGTGTGACCTGTGCAGTGACTACAATGCTTACCTGACTACTGCTAATGTTACAGGATAACCAGTAACCTATATGTTCCATGTGACTACTGCTGGCTTTTCGCAGAGTAATAGTACTGTGTAATGTTCTGACAACTGCTTGGGTAGCAGAGTATTACTGACATATTGTGTTTGGTCTAATAATGTTGTGTACAATACAGTTTATTTTGATATCACTTGGTGTTGTGTTTCCTTTGTGGTGGGGATTGTCTGTCACGTGTTGTTGTGTGTGTTGTGAAAACGCTTTACACATTGCCTCTGGGATAGGCCTGACTGCTCATGCCAAGCTACCAAGGGGGTGAGCAGGGGTTATCATAGGTGTAACTATCTCGCTCTGATTACACAGTGCTTTACACAGGCATCAGTTACACTATTCAAAAACACACTCCCTTTGGGCTTTAGGCATGGGGAGATTAAGTGATTTACCCGGAATCACAGGATGTCGAGCTGACGCTGAAACTCAAACCTGGTTTCCCAGTTGCAAAGTCTGCAGCTCTGGCCCTAACACCACATTCTCTCCCCTAAGTGCAACATATAATCAAGTGTTCAACTGGATTAAAAATCATCAAGATAGCAAACAATTTAAAAGTGCTTTGTCACCATAGGAGATCTCAGACAAAAAGTCTTCATTTTAGTTTTTTAGAGCCCTTACCATAATTTCTATGGGTAGAAGACCCTCTCATTTTTTTATTTCTAAAGGAAATGCTTTAGGTATTACAGTTTTATTTCATCTAGATGACGTCAGGCATGCCACACTTTTCTAATAAATATAGAACGTAAGCATTCTAGTTGTTCATTAGAATTCTGTGGGGGAGGCAGATGTCAGGGATACAGACTCGGATAATTGAGGGCAAGGAGGAGGATGCGAAGGAAAAAACCTGACCACACCGGGTAGGTGGGAGGGGCAGTGGAAGCATAAGAGACCATGGAGAGCAGAGGAAATAGGGACAGGGCAACAAACCAACTATGCAGGATAGGCAAGAGAGACTGTGGCAATATGACATACTGTTGAGGGCAGAAGGAATAGGCAGTGGAAGTACAATCTTACATGCCAACTGACCCGATTCAGGCAGGAGTCTCCTGATGTTTTTAAGCCCAAAATTGCTTTATTTTGTCTCCTGCCTTAAACATCCTCTTTTTCAATGTAAATCAATGGGGAAAAGCAATTCATCAGGTTTTTTCCAAAATCTCCCTCTTACTAAGTTCAAAATGTTGGTAAGAATGGTACATTGGATCGCTGAGGGCATAAGAAATGGGTTAGGGACATCAACTTGGATAACAGAAGGCAGGAGGGAGATGGGCAGGAGCAACAAACTGACCATACAGGGCAGGCGTCAGGGGTTGCAGCAGCACAATGCACCACACAAGGCAAGCTGAACAACAGTGTAGCACAACGGACCATCAAAAGCAATAGGGAGGGGACAAGGCCATGCAATTGGGCAACAAAGAGGCAATGGCAGCAAGCTGATCATACCGGACAGACAGGAGAGACAGTTGCAACATAACAGACCATGAAGGGCAGGTGGGTGGGGCAGGGGCACAACAACAGACCAGACAAGGCTGTCTGGAGGGGATAGAGGCCTGCAAATGGAAAAAGGAGGGCAGGAAGTAAGGGGGTAGGGCTGGAGCAGCGAGTTGACCAAGGAGCGCACACAGGATGGGAACTGGAAGCAAAACATACCATGGAAGGCATCAGTGAGACTTAAATGAAATATACACACAGACAACAGAGGGAAGGTGGGAGGGGGTCAAGGGTAGCAAGCTGACCACAAAGGGCAAGTGGAAGTGGCTGTGGCAGCAAAGAATGCCATGCATGGTAAGCAGGAGGGTTAGTGGCAGCAAAACAGTCATGGTGGGCAAGAAGGGGGGTAAGGGTATGCACAAAGGACCATAGAGGATGGGTGGATGGGTTGGGGTGGGACACAGGCAAGAGAGGGCAGGAAAAGAGCTTCACAACAGACCACATGTGGCAGGCAGGAGAATCAGTTGCAGTACAACAGAGCTTGGAAAGCAGAAGGAAGGGGCAGTAAAATGGACCATGGAGGACAGGAGGGAAGGAATAAGGGCATGGAACTTGGACAGGCAGGTTGGAGGAGGCAGGGACAGGCAGTAGTCATCTAACCATGCTAAGCAGGTAGAAGGGGCAGTGACAGCTCAACAGAACACTCAGAGTGATAGGAGGGGCAGTGGCAGTTCCATGGTACATGGTGTGCAAAAAAGAGGGAAGAGGGGTAAGCCCACAGACATCAGAGGGAAGGGGGAGGGAGGGTGGGGAAGCAAGCTGAGCACAGAGGCTAAGCAGGAGGGCAATTATGGGGCATATAATTGGGCAATGGAGGGCAGATGGAGTGGGCAGAAACAGCAAGCTAAATGGAGGGCAGTGTCAGCCCATTAAACTATGCAGGGCAGGAGAGACAGGGCTGGCACATGGACTCGGACAACAGAGGGTAGGGAGGAGGTCAATGTGGCGGCAAGCTAACTGTTCAGGGTGGGTGGGAAGGGCACTGGACGAAGAAAGTTCACACAGGGTTGGAAAGAGGGAGCAGTGGCTTAAACTTGGACAATGGATGGCAAGGAGGGGGGCAGGAGCAGCAAGCTTGGGTGTGGAAAGCACAATGCCAGGCAAGGCCCTGCATCCAACTCCCCCCAACTTGCATTGTGATAGGCATTTTACTTCATATAAAAAATACCTAGAAATCCACTGAAAAAAACAACGGTTACAGGGAAGTTATAGTTAGGAAATAGAATTTTAAAAAGCCTAGAAATTCACTAAAAAAATCAAAAGTTACAGGGACATTATAGTTAGGTTCAGATTTTACATGCACAAAACAATAGAAATTCAGCTGTCATGGAGTTATTTCAGGTAACTATAACTCATACCCTAAGGTAACTGTAACTCTCGCCTTCACCATATACTACTAGTTACCCCAGATATTACATCACTCATGACACCTTCTATAACATGATTGATAATATCACTGTAATGTTTGCACCAAAATTATTGATGAGAAAACTGTGCATGGTGATGGCACAGGCCAAGTAGTCAGGCCCTGCAGCCAACACCCTTCAACCACACCAACCCCGTACCACGTACCGGCTTTGGCCATTCACCCTGCGGCCAATCCCCTTAAACCATCCAACACTGCACCATGCAAGGCTGCGGCCAGACCCTGCAGTCAATTCCCTTTGAGCTCCAAACCCCATGCTGAATGGATTTGGAGCTTATGGAGGGCAACATTAAATATATATATTTAGTGGGGCTACATGGGCCCTCTGGGTCCCAGGGACCACCAGCTTCCCATCTTTAAGCTTTAAATCTTATGGGGGGTGCGGGGGGCCTCAAGTCCCCAAGGGTCCCAGTCAGCTCATGTCTCCTGCGGGAGCTGGCATTGTTCCCGTATACAGGTAGCTACTACAAATAGCAGCTCCCTGCATGCAGGACCAATGTTTTCAGCTCTTTCCCTGCCCCCATGTTTGTGGGCAGAGAAAGAGATGAAAACTACGCTTTCAGCAAGTGGAAGCATTTTCAAAGCTCCCGCTTGCTGAAAGCGGAGTGTATGCTTTTGCTTGGCAGGAACAATCAGCTGCTGCCAAGCAAAAGCAACCATCTACCTGCCAAGGATGGGCACCTCAGGACATTGCAAGAGCCGGCCCTGAAGAGTGACAGTCCACAGGACCATGTCTGGCTTCAAGAGGGGGACTGCTCACCCCCTCCTTCTTTTCTATTTGGCCCCAGAGATGTGTTTGTCCCCCTTCTTAAATCATTTTGTATCCCTGGGAAGTTGGAGTCCCAGAGGGCCTGGTGCTCCAAGTGGACCCTCCCATTTTTCCTTATGATATGTTGCCCAGGGGAAGGGGTGATTCCTGGGGTGCAGCTCCTGCATACTTTTTACAAATAGCCCCATGGAGGTGGCAGTCTCCAGGGCCCTAGGAGTGACACTGCCATCACATATTTTTCAACTATAGTCCAAGGAAGGTGGTGGTGCCCAGGGACCAGGGGGTCCGAGGACCCCAAATTACTATTTTTACACATGTAGTCCTGGGGAGGTGGTAGTCCCCAAGGTTTGTAAAAGCCCTAGAAGGGGGGGACATGTTCATATTTTTACACCCTATTGCCCCAGCTACCTGGCCCACCAGGGGGCAAAATAAATGAAGACTTCTGGAGACCACACTTTCTTTTTATCTTAAAGAAATCTGTAGATCCATCCAAGGATTTTTCAGAGATTTGTTTTAAAACAAAATACTTTTTAGCTCCTGCAGGGTCCCTGGAGGACCCCTAGATGCAGGCTAGGGCAATAGTCTATTCCTACCCTAGAGCTTTTTTTTCTGTTTTGCTATTTTTCCTTAGGACTCGGTTGACTCTGAGTCTTAAAATGGCTGACAACACCTACTTGTTGAAGTGTTGGCAGCCAATCAGATATCAGAACGGAGACTGTTGGACATCTCAGAAACTACTGAATGGATTTACATCAAATCACAAAAACACAATCTGCACACAAGGATCTAGCTTCCTTCCAAATTTAGTTTATTTTTGTTCCGCGGTTTGGGCTGTATGCGTGTCCAGAGACCCTGTAGGAAAATGCATGAGGAAAATGCATTTTGGGACCCCCCCCTTTCCTCAACCCCTGCTTGACAGGTGACTCTGAATCTAGCAGTGGTATAAGTTTTGAAAATCTCAAGAAGATTTCTCAAGCGGTGCCAAAGTTGGCAAAACAAAAACGCGTTTCCTATGTAATCTAGGGCCCAGATATACAAAGCTGTTTAGCGGTTGCAAGCAGCAAAATTTGCCATTTGTGACCTCTAAATGACCTTGTCCCATGTACCAATCCTGTTTTATAACTCAGTAACCTATTACCAACTCTCAAAATAGGTTTTACAACTCACTATTAGAAAAGGGTGTTCCACAGTTACAATCAATTTCAAAGGAAACCCTTCCCCTTTGTGAATGAGGGCACCAACATTCACTGCCCACTGCCTACTCTGAAAAAATGAAAAGGAAACTTTTCATTATTTTTGTAATGCATCAGGTTTTCATTTAAAAAAAAACACTTTATTTCAAAGGCAGTCACAGACATGGCGGTCTGCTGACTGCAGAAAGCCACCAACATTGTGAGTGCTGGCCATTCCCAAATGGGTAACAAATTGCGAACTGCCTCATGAATATTAAGGAGGCAGGTCCCTTGCGACCCATTTGGAAATTGCAAAAAATGTCTGAGACACTGATGTACATCAGTTTTTGCAAAAAATCACAATTTGCAAACCGCTAAAGCTGACTGTCGTACATCTGGCCCTAAGTCCTAGCCATACCTTACCTACGGGCAACTGCCATTAGGTAATATATGTATGTGTGTACCCAGGTAGACCAGGTCCCGGGTGCATTGTGGCCTCATAAAAGGAGGGGGGGGCTCATGGGGCTTTTAGTAGCCCCAGGGACCACCACCTCCCTGGGACTATGATTCATAAATATGCGGGCCGCCTGGCTGCCCCGTGCCCTGGGGACCACCACCTCCCCGGGGCAGTACAGTTTTAAATAAAGTATGTGGTGGCCGCATGGCCCCCACACCGCAGGGACAGGCACCTCTCAGGGGAAAACACTGAATAAGTATGCAGTGATCCACACCATTCCCACACTCCGGGGATGACCACCTCTCCGGGGCAACATAAATAAATAGCCATATATGGCCCTGAGGACTGTCACCCAGTGGGGCCAGCTCCTGCTACTTCCAGAGGTGCCCATCCTCAGGAGGTAGCTGTTTGCTTTTGGTTGGCGGGAACAGACAGCTCTTGCCAAGCAAAAGCAAACATAACCGTGCTTAAACCTGGGCAACATTGAATAGGTGATGGGCTCCCCATGGCCCGGGGGATCCTTGTGGCCCCCATTAAATTTATTAGGAGGTGGTAGTCCCCAGGGTGCACGCTGGCCCAAGTGGCCCCCTCCATTTATTTTAAAATTTAGGGGTGGTCCCCATGGCAGTGGGTCCATGTGGCCTTCCCATATATTTTTTATATTGCGCCTGGGAGAGGGTGGTCCCCAGAACTCGGGGGGTCCTTGAGACTCCACCTTAAATATTATTAGAATAGCCCCGGGGAGGTAGTGGTCCCTGGGTTGTGGGGGCCTTCTACATGCCCCCCCATTCTTTTTCAACTGTAGCCCCGGGGAGTTGGTGGTCCTTGACCCCCACATAGTTTGTAGAAGGTAGACTTGGGAAAGTGGGGATCCCATGGGAATGGAGGCTTGTTTAGCCCCCATATATTATTTTATGGTGTCCCGGGGAGGTGGTGGTCCTCGTGATCTAGGGGGCTCTGCGTGGTACCCCCACATAGTTTTCAAAATGTAGTCCTGTCGATGTGGTCGTCCCCAGTGCACAGGCTCGGGGATTTTATGCGGTCCTCCATATATTTTTTTTATGTTGTCCCGGGGCGGTGTCAGTCCCCGGGACCTGGAGGGGTGTGCGTGGCTCCCCTGAAATTTGTTATTATGAAGCTCCAGGGAGGTGGTGGCCGAAGGCCATGTATGGCTTGTGGTTGGGTGGATATAGGGGGTTGGTCATAGGGCCTGGCCACAGATGGTTGGATTAACGTATAGTAATTACAATTATGTAGAAATTCACTGAAAAAAGCCAAAGGTTACAGGGGCATTATGGTTAGGAATGGAATTAAAAAGACATAGAAATTCACTTAAAAACCCAAAAGTTAAAGGGACGTTATAGTTAGGCACACATTTTAAATGTCTAAAACCATAGAAATACACCTGTTAGAGTTACATCCAGTAACTATAACTTGTGACCTAAGGTAACAATAACTTGCACCCTTGCCATGCACTGCTAATTACCCCAGATATTGCAGCACTCATGACATCTTTGATAACATCATTGATAATATCACTCTAACATTTGTTGTAAACATTTTCATTAAAAAACTGTGCATGGCACTGGCGCAAGATATAGTTACCTTAGGGCACAACTTATAGTTACTTGAAATAACTATAACTACAATTGGTGAATTTCTATGGTATTGTACTTTTCTTAAATGTGAGCCTAACTATAACGACCCAGTAACCCTTGTTTTTTTAAGTGAATTTTAAGAAACTTTCTAGTTAGAGATACAAAAATGCTTTAGCTTACGTTCCGAAAACAATATCAATTATTGCAAAAACAAAGATCTAAAGGACATTATAGTTAGGATACAATACCATTCATAACTTGCGCCCATGCCATACTTTACTTATGGGCTTACATACTACATCACTCGCACATGTTCAATGACATTATTGATTATATCACTGATGACATCTCAAATGACATTTCCACCTAATCATAACACCACTATAACTTTTTTTTGTGAATTTCTTTTTATTTAATGTCAAGTAAGAAATTATAACCAGACCATATCCCTAACCATACCTAACGGCAAGAAGAGACAGGACAGGGTCACTGCCCTTGGCCCTGCTTTGGAAAGCTACAGCTGTCACTGAGTAAAATTTTGTTGAACTTGTTGTAGTCTGTGAGTGGCGCTATTCAATTCAAAGGCCTAAAGTTCTAAGCATTTTGACCTGGGGCATGACCATAACTTCCTGATCTTGTGGGCACTAATTAAGTGGACTAGTGGACTGCTTATTTTCTAACTACTGCATATTGTATGAAGGCTGTATATGACCATGGGGAGAAGGAAAGAGCTTGATCATCCACTGGGAGCAGGAAAGAGCTGAAGCCTGATAGAAGACATGCGGCTAAGAATGGCACCTTGCAAGATATTCACTATTTTATTGTGGAGTTGAAGGACATCATTAACAAAGGAAGTAAACTGTCCTTGGTGCAGGCTCCCAAACGTAAACTAACTCAATTCTACAAGGGCAAAGCTAATTGTGCACATCCAAGTATGAAAACCTCCTCTACTGATATCCTTCAAGAAAAAGAGCTTCAACTGCAACTAATCCATCTTGTTCCCATTTGACTTCCTCTAAAGCTCAGCTGCAAAAGGAATCTTTTCTGAGTGCCTGCTTAATAATACAGGCCCTCTAGACTGTACCAACCATACCTCCTTTCTCACAAGCCTCTCTAGAGAGATGCAACTGCCAATTGTTTCCGACTTTGAGTCCACAATTGTGAGTTCAGATGACAACACTGTCATCTTTGACAGCTTAAGAAGTGACCTTAATGAAGTCATAAAAGCAGTATCTGCATTGAGCTCAAGTCTAATCGACCTTTTGGAAGCCAACAAAAAACTAACTAAGAAACTTACGATATACCAGTTTGGCATCCATCTCATCCATAGAGTAGAAATATCCACCAGTCATTTAATACAAGCTCATTTTGTTGTTTTATCCTCGAGCATTCATGCCACCCTATTAGAGACATCTCGACTAGTGCTCCTCTTTTACCAAGTGGTAGCCCTGTTCAAGTTCATGGTTATCACGGGACTGGGGTTGCTTGTGCTGGGGAGAACCCAATGCACTTTAATTGACAGAAAGGAAACTTAGTTACCCCCACCTACTAGATCTTCTGCTACTTTCCCACATAGTAATAAAAGTATGCTCAAACAAAATGATCATCACACAGTGGGGAGCAAACATAAATAAGCGGGGTTATCACCGTCTGATGGAGACAGCTTGCCTCCAGCTATAACAATTATGCATCATTGCCAAAAAACAGGCAGAGAGGCTTTAATTTACTTGATTAATGTACCAAAGTTAAGAGTGGGACAAAGGGAAAATACAGAGTTAATAATAAATATGGTGTATCATTGCATACGCGTTCAGTATCAATTGTCTCTCTCTAATTCACTCTAACATCATCTATGCACAGTGTCTAACTAATTGTTATTCTGGGCCTGATGTCATTGAGCTGGTTTTACAAAGCCCTGATTTAGTGGACAGGCTATTGGCCCTGGATGTCCAAGCCATTTCCTCTTCAGGCTCAAGTTTGAAATTTAAATGTAATCTAAGACACATGACTCCCATACCATCATCTTCCTTGAAACCATGTACGTACAGTTCCATTGCCCCAAATGTTATCCATAACTATCCTGATGGACTGGGCATGCCTGAAAATATTGAATCACAGAAGTAATTTGCCCATAAGAACCCAGCCTTCACTACCAAAGCAGAGGATGATTGATTCTGTAATATTCAATCTGAAAATAGATGGGAAGGAGAATCTCGTCAACTCAACATATCCTCCCATCTAATATACTGTTTCGTCCAAGAAAGATCATCTCCCCACTCCTTCATTGCATCTCTTGGCATTATCCTCTTTGTCTGATTCACCACTATAAAGTGTAGTTAGTACATCCGCTATTAACTCAGTTACCCACCTGTTGAGTGGGTCTATATTGAATTGTTCATGTTCCAATACTAACAATTTATTTCTTACTGAGATTTGGTGCCTGTCTTCAATCCAGTTTTTATCATGGAATGTAGCAGGCTTTCGAGAACACAATTCAGACCCAAAGTCAGGTACCTTTATTGATGAATTTGATAATATACTTTTGCAGAAGACCTGGGCACTGGAACCACTATTTAGATATGGATATTCAAACTATAGCATGGAAGCTATCACATCTGGAGCTGACCGCCCTTCTAGTGGTTTATTAATTTTGGTAAGGAAATCTCTAAATTTGGTGATTAAAATATTGGCAATGGAGAGTATAGATATTATTGGGTTGACCAGCAGTGGCAGTAATGGCCTAACAGTAAATTTGTATAACTTTTAAAAGTGCTCTCTGCTAAAAAAAAAAAAGAATTATCCAACTCTAAGGTTACTCATGTATCATTTATTGAACAGATTAAATAAACGACCCCTTTTAATTGTTGGGAATTTTAAGGTTTTCTTAGAGCCCATAGATGGCATTGCCCCTGTTACTGATATGGAAGATTGGGCCAAGGTTATCCAGAAGTTGGACACTGAGCTGTTACAATCTTGGTCTGACTCAGCTTTGCAAATATTATCCCTTACTTTACCCATTGCCTGCCTGCCTACAATGGTAGAACTAAATCTGACAGGCACCAAGTTTATATGCCTGTCATTTTAGTAGAATCAACTATATTATGGATATAGAGATGTGCTACACTGTGGTAGGTCTGACAACAACCATAATACACTAAATCTAACACAGACAGGCAACACTTTTGCAGATATTAGAGATCTATGTAAATGGTCAGGTGTAATTTTCTCTTGGGAACAACAGGAAATCTGTTAAATGTTCTAACTTGTTCACTAAATCCGACAAGTTATCGCAAATTTACAATCAAGTTAATAGAATTCTTAGTTCTTATGAAAACTGCCCGCCAAATGAACTTCCCACTTTTAATCTTCGTACTATCTTAATCAGGGATTTGCAACAGTTTTTCACCAGGGAAATTTCCTCCCTAATTCACCCACACTCAATTAAATCAAGATATTGTGAGGCATTTAGGGAAGCCAGATCTCAGTAGAAACGAACTGTGTTCTCTTCCAAACAAAATTGGATCAATTCTAACTCGCTTGATATTAGTAACGCTTTCAGACACAGAGGCACTGCACAGAGATTCCGGCAAAATATAGCCAATGGAAGCTGAAGCAATTCTAACCCTTTAGAGATTTTTGTTCACCACATCAGTGAGTAAATCATTTTACAGAAATGTAGGCATCCAACATATTGGAAACTGGTGCACCATCAGCAGTTAAGATAACTACTGGAGGGCTAGAGTGTGCCCCTAATTTGACTAACAGCTGCTCATTGGCCTACAACCCTTTCCAATTCATTTAGGATGATTCTTACAGGGGTATTCAATGTCTGCAGATCAGGAGAGCCCCTGACCTCGATATGATTCCAGGTGATTTATATCACTCTGAGCCCACTGTATGGAGCCCTCACATTAACCTGTCGTGCAATTGGGTTATCACATGGGAAAAAAATTCCTGTATCATGGTGTGGTGCTGAAATTATACCATTACTCAAAAAAGGGGACAGGACTTTTCCCAGCAACAGTCAGCCTATTAGCTTAATTGCTAACTTTCAGAAAGTGTTTTGCCACCACGTTTTAGAAAAATTCCAGTACTGGATGACAGAATATGAGTCCACACAAAGGTCAGCACGATTGATCAGATTTTCTGTTTTAAACTTATTATCTGTAAATATCTGAGGCTCACAAAGGGCCACTTTTAATTGTCCTTTGTGGACCTAAGAGCAACATTTGACCTTGAGCTTAGGCAACGTTTGTAGACTACTCTAATCCCTTTTTTCTAGGAATTCTAATCAGGCTTCAAGAGAATAATTTTGCCCATGTGAGATGGCGGGAGAGGTCAAGCTCACAGATTGCATACCTGTTTAGGGTGGGGTGCACCGAGGCTGCACACTGGCCTCACACTGTTCTCTCTTTGCATAGACAATGTCATAAAACATCTAGGCCCTCATTTTGACCCAGGCAGTCTTTTGACCGCCAAGGTAAATGTGGCAGTCCCACCACCAACAGGCTGGCGGTGCAGACCGCCTACTTATGAGTGTGGCAGGGTGGCCTCTGCCAACTCACCACATCTCCACTCATACCGCCATGGCGGTCCACAGAAGATCGCCGGCAATATTAGGAGTCAGATTTCTGCCATGGTTTCCGCAGCTGTAGCACTGCCACGAAAACCATGGCAGAAAGGCTACTGGTGACAGGGAATTTCTTCCCTGTCACTGGTAGACGACTCCCCCACTCCTCCGGGAAGCACTAGCCCCTCCTCCCCCTTCAGTTACAGCATCCCTCCACCCCGTCCCGTTCAGACACAGCACACCCACATACATGCACACAGACACCCCTTCACCTACACCTACTTACATGCATTCACTTCAATATTCATGCACGCATAATCACACCCATCCAAACACGCATACTCCCAGACAAACACGCATTCACCACAACACTCACACTTGCATACACACATGTATACACACTTTCATAAAGACACGCACTCACTTCAACATTCAGACATGCATACACCCACGCATACACCAATTCATGCACACACGCAGACACCACAAACTCATACACGCACACACAATATCCAAAACCCTAACACCCCCCCCTGTCGGATGATCACCTTACCTGTTCCCGGGAGAAGGTTGTCCGGCAGGGAACTGGAACAGGCGCTTCCACCGACGGCAGTGTCCCACCAGCAGGACACAGCCAGGCTGTATTATGGCCCATTATATGGCTGGTGGAGTCTTACTGGTGGGGCTGGGCTGGTGGGGGAACCACCAGAGCGCCTCCACCCGCCAGCATGACTACTGCTGGATTTCCCCCCAAAGTGTGGTGGAAATCCGGCAGTACCTGTGATATGGTGGGCGGAAGACCGCCAGCACTGGCAGTCTTCTGGTGCCTGCGGCTTTGGCGGTCTTCGAGAAAGACTGCAAAAGTCATAATAAGGGCCCTAGTGCCTGCACCCATGATATCTCCAAACTGGGAGAGATTTCCATTCCAGCTCTATACCCTTTTGTTCTTCCTCACTCCAGTGGGTTTGCAGAATGTACTCAATAAATTTGTTGATTTTTGTGATTTACACAGCCTGGAAGTGAACATGTTAAAAACAAAGATGATGGTGTTTAATCTTCACAGGTCATACAGAGGTGGGTTCATATTGAAGGGGCTGATCTTGCAACTAGTTGGCAGTTGTAATTGCTTGGGGGTCAGAATATATAAACCATATTCTTGGCAGTCAGAAATACAGAAAAGTGAAATCACTTTATACACAGAGCCTCTGCTGTCATCAAGAACTACAAAGCTACTACTACCAGATTTGTCTCCCTGACTATTGAGGTTTATCGTGCAAAGGCCCAAAATGCAACACTTCATGGGGCAGAATTCTGGGGAGTAGGGAATGCCACTGGATTGACCATGAAGGAGCATAGCTTTATAAGATCTTTCTTTAGTCTACCCCAAAACACTCCTTCAATCCCTTAATACTTTTACATGGAGCTTAAAAGGATTGATAACAGCCACCCTGAAACCTCACCTTTTTTGGGTCAGGTTGTGGTCAAACCCCAAGTTATTGGACTATAGGCTAGTCCTAACAGAAATTATTAACATGGGGAAGGTATTCTCTATACCCTGGCTTTCATATATAAAGTTGCACCACTATGATTTAGGAATGGGAAATTCCTGGAGTGATTCTTCAATAATAAATAAAATTACCAAGTAAACTGTAAAAGGGACATTTTCAAATCTTAAAATCGTTTAGAACCATAGAAATTCCAAGTCTGCTGAACTTACAAACTGTTTTTTGTCCCCTAAACATATGCCCTCCGTGGAACCATATATGGAGGCCATTACACCTTGACAAGCTAGAACGTTGTTTATGAAGTTCAGACTAGGTACATTAATGGTTGGTGAGTTTACCAGGAATTGAAAGCTTACCCCAGATAAATCTCCTTTTTGCATGTTTTATTGCGATTTGGTTGAAGATGTTGATCATCTATTAATTCTCTGTGCAATGTATAAAAGGGCAAGGAGGACATAGATCAGGCCGTTCTGCATGAACCAAGGTGTGAGGCATTAAAAAGTTGCTATTTGAATTCACTTGACAACACTAGTCCCCTAATAGTTTTTGTGCTAAGTCGCAATTTATACACTGTTTGGTTCTAAAGAAAGGGGCTGGGTTTATGATTCGGATTTTTTAATTAACTGGTCACTTTTTTCTTCAGTTGATATAGCATTCCTTAATTGTGGTTGTTTTTATATGGCCAAATTGAATCTTATAGGCACAAAGTATTATATTGTGCAATAATTTAAGAAGGTTTTTACTCAGGGATTGTATTTATCACTGTTTTAAATTATGTTTTGTATCACTGCTGCTCTTATATATAAACAATGGTTTAAGGCTAAGCCTATCCCCCACAGAGCACAGCAATATGACGTGTGCAGTGCGTGGGTTGTTGAGGGTCTGGCCTAGGGCCAGGCCCTGTGCCCAACTACCTGTGAGCAGCCAAGACCCCTTTTCTTACCAACCCCTACGATCTTGCAGCACTCCAAGGCCTGTTTTCTTTTTGTGGCACTAAGGTTCTACAGCGGATTTCCACAGGGATTCCCCCACAAAGGGCAGACGGTCAGGGTACCCCTACTGTGCCCCTAATTCTTTATATTTATTTACATTCTACAACATGGGACCAAGTCCCATTTCAATGGTGATCACAAATTTCTCTTCATGTTGCAGCCTTGAGTTACCACTGTAGTACCAAGGGAGTACTGTGCTAGCCAATCAGGTCATGTGCTTTGATCTTCTGGTACCATGATACTCTGAATAAGTATTGCATAGCCACTGAATCACTATTTATACATACATTTGAACCATAATTTCTCAAAAACGACTGACAAGGTTTACAGCAATTCACAAAAAGTACACTTTTGGAATCAAGCTCTAGCTTTCTGCCAATTTTGGTTTAATTCTCTTCTGCTCTGTTTTGGCTATACCGCTGTTCAATTTTCCTATGAGAAATTACTGGAGAAGCTGTGCTTTGAGACCCCCTCTTTTTCCCAGGCCCACTTGAGGAGTCACACCAAAACTTTCCAGGAAGAACTGAGTAAGTTTAACCTTTCTTGAGGAAAGTTTTGTGAAGATCTGTCAAATAGTGCCAAAGTTTTTAGTAAACTAAAAAATCAAATCAATTTAGAAGATGGTGAACAGAGCAGATGCACAGGGGAGATCTCCGCGTAGGCCCGCGAGTTATCCTTCATTAATTGTATGCCCCAGAGCCTTGAGACATTGCATGAGCTCTACAGTGCACCTGCTGCCCGCGGAGTACATACTCAGAGTTGCAGCTGCCATCCCTGATACATTTAGCAGCTGATGAAGGACCCTTGAAGCGTGGTGCAACTTGAAGAATAGTGCTTATTTGTGGCTGCGGCAGCTGCACCTCGGCCTGCATCTGACCACATAGGGGGAAGCCTGATCTACAGTGACGTGCCCTCCAACCAATGGTTTCTGCAACATATAATCCAGTGCCATTTGATTGCTCCGAAGAGGCTGGGGTTCCCTGGGTCCAAGAGAGCGCGTTGCCTAATCCGCGACTGAAGTGGGACAGGCCTGGGGCTATGACTGAGGCCGCCAGCAGACTTGCCGTGGGCGGATTTGGTTCTCTACTTGGATCAGAGGTGATGGAGACGGCGGGAAGAGCCTGCGCTAGAGATGGGACTGTGGGATGCTCCCTGTGACCGCGCCATTGAGTGGGGCCTGAGCCGAAGTGGGACAGACGACACCACGGAATCCCCCTAACACACGCCAGTACATTGGGCCGCAGCAGAGCAAAGGGTGGACTTTACAGCAGAGTACAGAAAACTACAGGTAGGAGGCAGGAGTCTCTCTGCTGGGGCCCTGATCCCTAGTGTAACACACCGGCAGCCTGAGGTCTCATGAGTAATGATTAAGATGTACAATGGAACTTTTGCACACACACCTGCACTGGCTGCTGCTGTAACATCCTTGGCTCTTGGTGGAGAGTCTTACTAGTTGGGCATTTGTGCTCGGGGGAGATGCCTGCCTCCAATACTTATTCAATGATAGGGCATTGGTAGTAACCCTAGAGTAGCATTCTGGCACCATCTGACCCTTGTTCCAAAATCCCAAACACTTAACAGCTGTTTACCTGACTTGCAGTGACACCCTACCTCCACGCTGTACATGGCCAGCGTTGTAATGCACTATTAAAGGAGATATTGTCCCAGCATTATTGATTCTACCTGACTTGGATGTGTCCTTCTTGCCTTCTAAACGACAACACTTATGATCTTTGTCAATACTCCATGCCCGAGCCTTGGGCAGATGTTCTGTTTTCTGGGTAGGGACCATACTCCATGAGACCCATCCGCTCTGGGATATTTGACTGCATTATCAGCACACCCTCCCTCATCTTATAGATAGTGCAGCCCAGCTTCTGGGACACCAAGAGCTCCCTCCGATCGCCACTGATGCCACCAGGAATACTACAGGATGTTCCTGCCGGTCTCTTCGGCACTCCACAATGCAATCAGCTTATCCAGAGATGTTCACCTGCTCAATACTAGTGACAAAGATCTCTTGTGCCCTGAAATGATAGGAAAGCCCAGATCTAACAAGCTCTCATGATAGGACTTCACACATGACGATCAACCAGATCGAGCGGCCAAGGCATTAACCCAACTCCAATTCACCCTTCTAACGCACTCTGCTCAGTTTGACAAGATCTTGCAAGCAATTTCAGAAACCAAATCATCCCTGGAATCCAGGATAGACGATATCTCCATTAATATCAGTTTATTGCGCACTGATCACTGTAACCTCACAGAGCGGATGGACGCAATGGAATCCTCCTGAACCTCCCTCGTCCAACTGTGCAGGAACTCCAATCACAGATGATACAGCTTCAAACAGATGTGGCTTCCCTGCACAAGAGAGTGGAGGATGCCAAAGGGAGATCCAGGTGTAACAACATCAGACTCCTTGGCATCCCTCAGCGAGTGGAGGGCCCCAGTGTGGAGCTTTTCATCGAAAACTGGCTGATAAACACTGTGTTGGCAGGCAAACCCAGTAAATTCTTCTCTGTGGAATGTACTCACAGGAATCTGGGAAAGCAACCCATTCCAGGCGCTCCACCATGACCCATCATCGCCCAGCCGCTTAATTTTCGGAACCATGATCTTGTACTTCAGTTATTTCCACGAAAGGGCTGTGGCAATTTGAGGACGCTGTGATTACTGCCTACCCATACTTTATGGCGGAGGTGCATGAGCTATGAAGTTCCTACAGCATGGTTAAGAAACGCCTTAAAGACTTAAACTATAAACATGCGCTCTTATTTCTTGCTAAGCTTTGTGTCACTGATGGCAAAATGGTCCAGAAGATGTGTGGACTTGGCTACATGCAAAGGGCGCAGAACAGTCTCTGCCAGAACATCACCTGGAAGACGCCTGGTTGATGCCCGACTCACATCAGCACAGGAGCAAGACATTTCATGACTAGACCTTCCCAGGCTCAGGTTGCTTCTGAACAGGCTAAGGCAGTGGCCGAGATATCACATTTGACTCTGAATTCTTCTAGCAAACACTAAGGTCCCACCTTTTGGACTCTGGCTCTGACACTGGTGCCTCCCAATCCTCCAGGGTTTCACCTCTCATTGGCCCAACCCTTACTCCACACTTGGCTGATAACCTATGATCTCAAGGGCTTTTGTTCTGGATGCGCTTGCCATTACTACCCCCTGTACGTGTTCAATATAAATTTCTCTACCCGCCAATACAGAGGATCTTTACTCTCACCATTTATGCTGCGGATAGCATTTTCAATTTCCCCTTGGTGGGCCCGCTTAGTTGAACTCCCCACCATATTGATCGCCTCCTGCTTTACCTCCACTGCATGGACACTACTAATTGTTAAGCGCCTTTGTGCACCAGTTGAACAATTTTAGGGGTTGTGGCATAATGCTGACTGGTATTCAGGCCAATGATTGGGGAGTTGTTGCATATGTTTACTTTGTTGTTAACCTGGCTGGCAGATATGACATAAAAGTAATGGTGGGGCTGGAGGGTTGACTGGTAGGGGGTTAGACGGGAGCTCCAAGCACATTGCACATTGCCATTATGGTCACTGTATATACTGCTTTAACCTGAAGCATCCGGGATATGGCAAACCCTGTCAAGAGGCATAAGGTAAACGCTTATCTTAGAAGACGTCATATACATTTTGCTTGTCTACATGAAACCCATCTCACAGTAGGGGAACTCAGTAAATTGAACAAGTGATGGTGTGGGAAGATTTATGGAATGGGGTACTCAGCCTATGCCAGAGGAGTCCTGATTTGGGTTGCCCTGGAGGTTCACTTAACCAAACTACAAGCCCAGATTGACACAGGGGCTCATTATGTCCTACTAGAGGGCACGCTGGATGGCCACCCCTTTACAATAATATAATTATAAGCCCCCTATGTTGCTCAAGGCACATTCCTGAACTCACTCTCCCCCACTCTACTCCTTAATACGCAGGCCCTGGGACTCTGGGGAGGGGACTTCAATTGTATACAGGACACAGACCTTGACCAGTCGGTGCATTCTCTCCTGAACACACCTGGCATACATGCTACTAAACAGTCCCAGAATGGGGCTGATGCGTTGGACTTCCATGATGTCTGGTGCTTGGACCACCCTAGGGAAAGGGAATACTCCTATTATGCACCGGGACATCAAGACCACACACAACTAGATTATTTCTTTTGCACCACAGACTACTGGCCCTGCATTCGGAGCTCTGAATGGTTAGGTAGGACCTTTGTTAGGTCATAATCCCCTTACACTCACATTTCACTGGGGTAGAGGGAGGACACCAATAGCGACATGGAGACGTAGAGCAGAGGCTCTATAGGACACAGCATACAAAGAAACAATAGGCATGCATATCTCTATGTACTTTGTGGAAAATGCAGGCACTGTGAGACATTGAGGGGTTGAATGGGATGGCATGAAAGTGGTCATGAGAGACCACAGTATAGCCACCTCATAGGGGGATTAGGTCCTCTCTCACTCACAGTTTCAACACTGGAAGACCACATCTGTGTCCTTGAAACAGAGGCAATTTCGTTCCTTGAGGCACTACTCCTCCTGTCTGACATACAACATCAATATCGGGATGCCCTGAAACGCCTTTGTGATGTGGACTATAAGTCCCACCTCACACGGCAACACAGGGAAGGTGATGAACCGGGATGCACATTAGCGTGGCTATTGTGATCGGAAACACCCAGAACCATTATTGGAGCAATACAAGATGACACGACCCAAGTCACAGACACTCAAGCTGGAATTAATGAGGCTTTTACTCGTTACTATGAGGCATTGTACTTTTCACCTCCTGAACTTGACCCAGCATGACTCCGAGCCTACCTAGAGAGTTTAACTCTCCCCAGACTAACAGGTAGCGGACCAGGAACAACCCATCCACATAGAAGAGATCCATATGGCGATCCACCAAATGGCCTGTGGTAAAACTCTGGGTGCAGACAGGTTTCCTGTTGAGTATTATGCTACATACCGGGCTAGCATGGCTCCCCATCTACTAGAAATGTATACGGAGGCACACCATCAGGGTGAACTACTCAGCTCATTACATGAGGTCCTAGTAGTGGAGTTTTTCAAACCGGGCAGGGACCCTCTCGAAGTGAGCTCATGCCACCACTATCAATGTTGAACACTGATTATAAACTGCTGAGCAAGATTCTTGCAAACAGACTGCTCCCGGTACTAGGTGCACTTGTACATCCAGACCAATGTGGCTTTGTACCTCAAAGAGCTGCAATAAATGCTGACTATGCCACATTATTGATGCTGTGTCCAGGGGGACTGGCCACCTGGTAACGATTTCTCTGGACTTTGAAAAATCATTTAACATACTCAATTTGTAATATCTCCTGCATGTACTTGAGCACATTGGGATGGGCCCTAACTTCCTAGGTTGGATACAGTTACTATGCACAGACCCTCGAGTGAGAGTCTGTATGGGTGCTCAAGTCTCACACGACTTCCCTATTCGGAGAGGGAAGCGCCAAGGATGCTCTCTCTCACCAGTGCTTTTCACCCTGCCATGGAGTTACTCACAGCCCAGCTGTGACACAAGGTATCTGAGTGGGATATACAGGTTGGCTCTGAATATCATATTACATTGTTATATACAGATGATGTTTTGGTCTATATCCAAGACCATACTAATATTCTTCCAGCACTATTTGCTCTCTTTGACCGCTTTAGGGAACTGACTGGCTTGAAAATTAACTGGTGCAAGTCTTGTATTTTTTCCCTCAGGGCACTTGAGCCAACACACTCTACGGACTCTGGAGAGGGTCGTCTCCCGTGGCCCTTTGAGACCTTCTGCTACCTTGGGGCTAATGTGTACTGCTTGGGTGCCGATTGCCTCTATGGTAATCACGGCAAAGCCTTAGGCTCAGTCCAAAGTTCTCTGCCATTCTGGGTATGACACTCTCTCTCTCCCATGGGACGGGCATAAGTAGCCACAATATTTAATTCTCCCATGATTTTTATACCTTTACGCAGCGTTACTGGTAATGCCGACTTCATAGCTTTTTATGACCTTGAGAGGGTTGGTGACAGAACTGGTGTGGGGGAAGGGCCATCATAGGGTTTCCATGGCCACACTCAAGCTTCTTCTACATTAGTTATTTTGCTGCAGTCTAGCTGCAGTGGCCAATGCATTGGATTGCTGGTGACACCACAATTGAGAGCTCTATGGGTAAAGAAGACCGCGTGGACTGTAATATACTGGAATGACTCCTTTCACCTACCTTACCATCCAACCCAATGGATAAGCTTGCGTGCTTTGTAAAACTAGTCTGGAACCAGTTTAGTGAACCCCAAAACACGCTGCTCACATATACGCCTCAGCTCCCATTAGGGAGCATACCCAAACTGAAACATCTCCTACATACATACACTTGTACTCCATGGAGGGAAGTAGGGCTTGACCTAGTAGGGGATTTATTTTCTGAATGGACATTATTGTCCTTCCAGGACCTCACAAACACATATCATCTGATAGCAGGGCTATGCCTGGCACAGAATGCTATGAGATCAGTTGTGGGTGAGATCTGGAAATTGGGGTCCACAGAACCACCATTACAAAAGGGACTTCACTGTCTTCTGACTCATAGACAGAGCCAAAGAGGCTCTGTGTTATATGTGACCCTCATGGGAGAGCACTGCTAACCCCTTGTCCGCAGTAAAATGAAATGGGACGATTGCCTCGGCAGAGCTTTGATTGACGAACAGTGGACCATGGTCCAGGAACAGGTGATGCGGGTTTCCCCAAATGCCCGCTTCAAATTCACGCAATTTAATTATCTACACCAAACCTATCTTACCCCACACCGCTCACATATAATACTTCCAAACACGCCAGCAATCTGCCCGAGATGCGGCCATGATGATGCCACTTTAATGCACATGTAATGGGAATGCCCACCACTGCAACTTACTTGGACCCAGGTGCTGGATCAGGTCTCAGATGACATTGATACCCCACTGTCATGAGAATCACTGCACTGTCTATTAGGGTTTATGAAACAAACAAAACAGACCAAGCATTATCTGAAGTTTGTGGATCTAGCACTGACTTTATTCAAACGCTGAATTGCCATGTCATGGAAAGCCCCTACTCTGCCCCAGCTTGATTGCTGGCTACGGACAATCTTTTGTTGGGCCACATTGGAGGCGGATGCCCTAATCTATGACCGTAGTTCGCAAGGGGAGGTGGAATTGCCATGCTGTGGGACACACAGCTTATGAAATTGTCACTTAAATTGTATCCATCCTCTCCGGATGGAGAGACCTCGCCCCCACACACCGGCACAGGAGACGCCTGACCACCCACCACATACTGCTTGATGCCTGCCCCAGAGATCTCTCTAGGCTACTCTGTATAGTCAGAATCGTAGAATGTGTGCAACCACACTGGGTACCCCCCGCCTTTTGCTTCCCTTCATCCCCATCCCTACCGTGCACTGAGCCCCATCCATACCATAGATCTGATTCACCTCAGGCCCATGTGGAGAGTCCTCCCCTACCACGGTTGCCTCTGGATTCACCTGCCGGAACAGTTTAATGTTCCAGTTGTGTTTTGTTTGTTTACAAATAAATCAGATGCACCCTCACTTAGGTATGACAACAGTTACTGTGCAGAGTCACTTAGATATATTCATACTCCATGATTTTCCTCCCAGCAACCTCAACCACTACACTGTCTTATTATTTACTTTCTCTGCTGATAGTTCTTTTGTTGAGATCAGTGATGTAAGCACATGTCCTCTCTTCCTATAATTATTCAGTTGTATACTGTACTGTCATATTGTTTGCTGTTTGTTCCTTTTCTTTCCCTATACAATGCAAATAAAGATATATATATATATATATATATATATATATATATATATATATATATATATATATATATATATATATAATTCACCAAAAGTATTCACTGCACTCCATGAAGTTCAATTAGTGCCTATTTATTGATGCCAAATTAACAACCACCAACGCGTTTCAACTCCCCAAGGAGTCTTGTTCACAGTGAATGAGTCCCTTTTCCCTTTTTGCTATTTATACCCCATAGTGCCTCATTATTTACAATGCATTCTGGATAGTGTAGTTTTAAAATTAAAAAGCATTTGTATACATTTTCAGTTCCTAAATACAAATACTAAAAAATAACACAAGAACCAAATAATGTTAACTTAAAAAAGTGCTTTTTTAAAAAACCTAAACCAACATAATGTTATATTTGTTACGTGTGTTCTCCTCAATTGTGCTATAATATTCAGTTACCACTTTATACCTAAATATTATTTATATTAGCCCCTGATCGATTTGTGTTGTTCTGTTGGACTGAGGAACTACGTACAAATGATGCACATTGGCACATGACATCTATTCCATTGTTCCAAATACGTTTGAAGAGAGGTATCATTCTAATGTTTTAGTATCTCTAATTACTGCATTCCTGTATGTCGTTAATAACTCTAAAAATTCAGTAAATTACTTAATAAGTTCTACTGTTTCTATTTTATGCAGACATATATCAATTCTGTCCAGAATGCTGCCTGTCACTGTACGGCTAAAAGTATTAGATATTTTATACACAATACTTTAGTGATAGCCTCTCCACATAAATATCATTACTTATCCTGCATTTTCAAAATCACAAATGTACATATAATTCTTCGTCCATGTTCAATCCATAAGGCATCTTTGTGCGTAGCTGAATAATATATTTACTCTCCATTTGTCTTAGCTTTCGAATTCTGTCTCCTCCTCTCTCATTTCTTTTCATTTGTGCTATACCTATAAATCGTAATGATCTCCAATCATTGGTATGTGAGTTCGCAAAATGTTTTGCCATTGTGTAACTCATATCTTTATTGGTAATGGCTCTAGTATGTTCTAAAATCCTTTTCTTCAGTGGGCAGATTGTACTTCCAATATATCTCAATCCACTTTCGCATTCAAGCATATAGACCACATATTGGCTGTCACATGTAATTCTTTGTAAAATGCTTATAGCCTTTCCATTGAAATCCATGTAAGTCTTAGTATTTACCGCAATTTGACACACTTTGCATTTATTACATTTGTAAAAGCCAGTTGTTTCATTATTCAGCCAATTCCTTGTGGTTGGTGCTTCATAATGGCTTTTTACCAATATGTCCTTTAGTGAACGTGATTTCCTATATGATATTTGTGGGATTCCACCTATTCTTTTTGCCAAGTCTCGATCACTCCTTAATATCTTCCAATGTTTTCTAAATATTGATTCAATTTCTTTACTTTCTTTACTGTAAGTGAGAATTAGGCGAGGACAAGTTTCCTCCTTATCATGTCCTCTTTTTATACCTTTGTCTATCAGTATTTGCTGGCGAGACATCTTTCTTGCCCTCTTCTCACTCAAATCAATATTAGTTCTTAAGTATCCTCGGCGCAAAAACCGTTTCCGAACCATATTGAATTGATTCGCCATTTCCTTATCATTCGAACAGTTTCGTCTCATCCTGAGGAATTCGCCAAATGGAATGCTCTTTATTAGGGATTTTGGATGAAAACTATTCCCATGTAAAACACTGTTAGTGGAGGTTGCTTTTCTGAATACAGTTGTATTGATCTGACCATTGTCTATATATACTCTTATGTCTAAGAAATCGATTTGTTTTTCATTGATGTCATAAGTAAAGCTTAAACCATATTCATTTTCATTAAAAATTTTGAAATATATTGCAAACTCTTCCTTGGTGCCATTCCAAATCAGAAATAAATCGTCTATATATCGTAGCCATAATACTACCTTATCCAAATGTTCGGAATATCCATCCTGCCATGCTATTTCTCTCTCCCACCACCCCAAAGTCAAATTTGCATAACTTGGAGAGAGGGAGATTCCCATGGCCGTGCCGCGTACTTGTCTATAGATGTTCTTGTTAAACAAAAAGATATTGTTGGTTAGACATAATTCCACCATTTCCACCAGCATTTCAGAATGACTTCTTTCTTCGATTTTTCTTTGTCGTAAGAAGAATTTTAGTGCATTAAGCCCAATCTCATGTCTGATTGATGTGTAAAGTGATATTGCATCCACTGTCACCAATTTATATCCCGATTGCCATTGAATATTATCTATAGTTCGTAAGAAGTCTCCAGTGTCTTTGATATACGAACTAAGAGAAGAGACTAATGGAGCAATGTAATAATCAACATACTTGGAAATATTCTCAAATAAAGATCCACAACCAGAGATGATGGGCCTTGCTGGAGGATTAATTAACGTCTTGTGGATCTTCGGAAGGAAATAGATAGTGGACAATATTGGGTATCTTGGATTGAGATATTTGAATTCTTCCTCATTAATTAAACACTCATTACGCCATTTTTCCAATTTCTTTATAATCATCATCTGTATATGATTGGTGGGATCATTTTTTAATTTTTCATAGCTCTCTTTGTCATTTATTTGTCTCATTGCTTCTTTGACATAATCCTTATGATTTAAAATCACAATGTTACCTCCCTTGTCTGCGGGTTTGATAATAATATTCTGATTGTCCGATAATTGTTTTAAGGCTTGCCGTTCTGACATGGTTAAATTTTCTCCTCTGCCAGAGGCTTTAGTATATTCTAATCTTTCCAAGTCATTAATAACCAATTCATAGAACAAATCCACTTTGTTTCCTGGATTTAAGATCGGACAAAATCTTGAGATTGGTTTGAACTGGCTATATTCATGAACATTTGTTGGTATTCCAATAGTTTCCAATATCTGAGTTGACGTCATTTCATCATCTGCTAGATTATGTATTAAATCATAGCAGACTTTTACATCCTCTATTTGATCAATTCTTAGACCCACATCCTCTTGTGTACTTGGTATGTCCTTGGGTCTCAGTTGGTGTTTACTGAAATGTTTTGCTAACTTGATCTTTCTGATAAACTTATAAGTATCTATTTTAGTTTCCACTCTGTCCATATGATGTTCTGGACAGAATGACAAGCCTTTATTTAATACATTTTCTTCTTCCTTTGTTAATATGTGATTTGATAGATTTATCACCAATTTTTCTTCTTCAATCCCTTCTACATCCTTTATTGTTTCCTCTGTCTGTTTCTCAGAGGGTAGTTCCTTCTTTCTTTTACTTCTTCTGATTTTCCTATGTCTGGTTGTACATTTCTTGGGTGGCCTCTGCCCATACTGCGTCCTCGGCCCCTGCCTTTTGATGTTTGTTGATCCAGACATATAATCTGCATTTCTTCCAACAGCGTTGTTCCAATATTTCCACTGCCAGATTCTTCTCCTTCGCTGATTTCAATATCCGATTCACTTACTGTTTCCAACATCATTGGATTTTTTAATTTGACATCTTTAGAATGTTGTTCCTTGATGCGTTCAAATCTCTTTGCAAAGGTTAGCACCGTACCATTTTTGTAATCTAGTTCATCACGATGGAATTTTCTTTGTTTTCGTAGTTCTATTTCAGATTCATACTTATTAAGTCTATCCTCCATTTTCTTCCTACATCTCGTTGATTCATCTTGATTACTCATATCTTTAAGTTTTTCTTCCAATATTTGCGCTTCCTTTATTGCCTCTGCCGCATCTATTCTGGCATATTTAATCAGAATCAACATCATATTACGTGAGCAAGTCATATTGTTTTCACCCCATTCTGATAATAGCTCAGGTCGCATGTCTAAATGATTGGGAAGTGTAAAGATCCTTAGTCCTCTTGGCACTCTGACAACCTCTATATATTTCTCTAAAGCAATTATTTCCCAACTTTTATTAATCTCCTTACGATACAGTTTCTCCAATTTGAAGAATATATCTTGTACAGTGGTAGCATTATCTGTGGATTTTGCAGTTGGTTCCAAGCTCTCCGTCTCTTGTGTTGTTGAGAATAATGCTGCAGCTTTAAGAGCACGTTTTGCTGCTCTTTCCTCCATTTCTCCTATTGCTTTACACCACATGCAAATTAAGAGAAATAGAAAAAGTAAGGAGTAAACAGTCAAGAGATAAGGAAAATGTAAGATATAAGACACAGCAGAACAGAAAAGAAAGAGAGAAAGAAAAGAAAAGAAAAAGGAAGCACAGCGAAGAGTATCCCTACGTAACAAATCCTAAATACTAATTTATGTTAATTCACAGCTCATCAAGTTGTTATGGCATCTAGTTTTGATTGTCATGCACATGTCCTCATGGCCTGTATTGTACAGGCTGCATCGATATCCTTTTATACATTATTAGTGGTGGCTATGTGTATATGTTGTCTTTTTATAAAATGCGGTTAATTCCATTCAGAGCAAGGCAGGGATTGGAATGAAAGAGACTCACCGTATGTTCTGGCGTCCTCCGACTCCACACAGGCGGAGGTCAATTGTCAAGCAATCCCACTCAGCTGTTAGAAGCACTAATTTGATTCCTTCATCATACACCATGTAATATAATCCTCGTATGAGTGTTTTACACGCCACAAATTTAGTCCAAATTTCTCTATTTGTCTATAACCATTGTTGTTTGAAATATATTTGCTGTGTGCCTTACGAGAGATATTTCTTTCAGATATCACTTGCCAGTTTTTTCTCCTCAGGCATTAAAATGTTTTAAGACAGGATCGTGCTTCTATTGATTGTAAATATTCCTTTTGTTAATGTTGTTATTATTTGCTTCCCACTGCTCCTTCCATGGAAAACACCGCTTTAATTAGTTCCTCATATTCAGAGGACGAATAGAAAAGCACCAAATCTTAGCGTGTGTGTTTATGAAACAAACAAAACAGACCAAGCATTATCTGAAGTTTGTGGATCTAGCACTGACTTTATTCAAACGCTGAATTGCCATGTCATGGAAAGCCCCTACTCTGCCCCAGCTTGATTGCTGGCTACGGACAATCTTTTGTTGGGCCACAGTGGAGGCGGATGCCCTAATCTATGACCGTAGTTCGCAAGGGGAGGTGGAATTGCCATGCTGTGGGACACATAGCTTATGAAATTGTCACTTAAATTGTATCCATCCTCTCCGGATGGAGAGACCTCGCCCCCACACACCGGCACAGGAGACGCCTGACCACCCACCACATACTGCTTGATGCCTGCCCCAGAGATCTCTCTAGGCTACTCTGTATAGTCAGAATCGTATAGAACGTGTGCAACCACACTGGGTACCCCCCGCCTTTTGCTTCCCTTCATCCCCATCCCTACCGTGCACTGAGCCCCATCCATACCATAGATCTGATTCACCTCAGGCCCATGTGGAGAGTCCTCCCCTACCACGGTTGCCTCTGGATTCACCTGCCGGAACAGTTTAATGTTCCAGTTGTGTTTTGTTTGTTTACAAATAAATCAGATGCACCCTCACTTAGGTATGACAACAGTTACTGTGCAGAGTCACTTAGATATATTCATACTCCATGATTTTCCTCCCAGCAACCTCAACCACTACACTGTCTTATTATTTACTTTCTCTGCTGATAGTTCTTTTGTTGAGATCAGTGATGTAAGCACATGTCCTCTCTTCCTATAATTATTCAGTTGTATACTGTACTGTCATATTGTTTGCTGTTTGTTCCTTTTCTTTCCCTATACAATGCAAATAAAGATATATATATATATATATCTATATATATATATATATATATATAAAACTAAAAAATCAATGTCCTATGGAAAGCCTGTTCTAACAACTGCCAATGTGTGCTAATATAATATCACCACTGGGTACTTATAGTTAGAACCACGTTTCCACAGCAAAAGCATATCTGGTTTGCTTATAACTTTAGTGCCGATTTATGAAAATTCACATAGCTTTCCAAAAATAGTCCTATCCACCTCAGCTCCTTCTCGTAAAGTTTTGGGGTGCTCTGTCAAGCAGCAGCCATGAAAAAGGGAGGGCCAAAACACATTTTCTTCATTTATTTTTCCATAGAGAAATCAGACACAGCTAAGGCCAAAAGGGCTGTATGGAATTACACCATATTTGATGGAAAACTATATTTTGGGCCAGAAAGCATTCTTTTTGTGATTTGTTGTACTTCTGTTTAGTAGCTTTCAAGAGATTAAAGTTAAAAAACTTAGATATGTCATGTCTTGCAGGATCTGCAGAGCCAACAGATCTCAAGAGATCTGAGTGCCTGCCACCACATCAACAAACATGCGATGGCAGCCATTTCAGAACTCAGGGACTCATTCTCTTCTACTAGTAAAAAGTAAACAAAAACATATAGGGACAGCCTAGGGATACCCTGCACCCCTAGGTCTGGTGGGGTGGGGGTGGCAAAAATGTCATGTTTTTGATTGGTGCTAATAATGCCCATTGGAGTGGCATATCTGCACCTCCATTCAAAACAAAAACAAACAATAGTCATCTCTCACTTTTTTTTAAACCCCCGGGGTGAGCCAGGGTCCAGCACTTTCTTTTAATAAGGGAAGGGGCATGTGGTCACCCTCGCCAAGCCTTGAAAAGGCCTTGAGGCCCCCTTTTCCCAGGCTGATAAAATATCAGTACCGGGAGGGGTCGCACTGCCACCTCATCCTCGAACCTTTACCGGACCCATTGACTCCATCCCCCTAGGTAGAAAATTATTATTACTGGGAGAAAGGCACATGACCCCCCTGAGCCTTAAACAGGCTCCGGGGACCACATCACCCCATGGCCGATAATTTACAAAGAAGATGGGGCCATAGGCCTTCACCATGAACCCATAATGGGCCCGGCAACTCCATCCCCAGTGCCTGATATGATTGAGGTGTCCAAGGGACCCTGTCCCTCAAAATACTACTGTTTTATGTCTGTGAGAGTGCAGCTATCCCTTGCCTGCACCTTTTCCAGGTGTAAAACTGAACATTGCACCTGCACAGCAGGAGCAGTAAACAATTCTACTTGCGTCTGGTTGAAAGCAAAGTAATGGTGCTGGCTGGAGAGCCAGGTAGAGTTGCAGAGGCCTTGGGGCTCCCCCACATGCCCCTGTTAAGCCAGAATTGTGGTTGCTACTGTTGGGCACCAGAGGACCCACCAAAAATTCAAAAAATGTATGGCGCGTGCCAGATGAGCTCCTTGATAAAGACAATAGGCCCATCTTTTTTGTATTATGACCATTTGACAGAGCAGTTGGTGTGTCTTACTTAAAACAACGCCATTTATATTGTTACATGACATAGTCAACCACGCAGAGAAAAATTGGGTGCAGAGCCAACCCCATAATGCACTACCAAAAGCCATGCACTGAAGGAGGTTTGGCGCTCAAACCCACGCTGAATATGACAAGGGACAATTGGACATCGTACTTTACATAAAAAAAAACATGAGATTCACAGAACAATCGAAAGGTGAAAGTGCTATCATAGTTACGTATGGAAATATTATCTTACTTTGTATTAAAAATAGCTTTAGAATTTCACAGAAAAAAGCACAGGTTAATGAGATGTTATAGTCAGGTGAAAATGTCAGTTAATGCACACTGTTTTAAACAAGCAAAACCATTGGATTTCGACAGTTATAGTTACGTCAACCACTAAAATTCACCAGTTACAGTTATCTCAAGTAACTGTCCCTCGAGCGCTAAAGTAGCTATAACAGTCTACTGTTAAAGTTTAGGTTACCAGAGATAGGAAATCCTTAGAGTTTTTAATATGAATAACTTTGTGCCAGTTTAAAGAATGTCTACAAAACCTTGCAGACCCAGTCCACTTTCTACATTGGCAGCCGATGCAAAGACTTCTGGTGATTTCTGAAGGAGGTTCAAAGAAGAATGGGTCTCAAAACAGGTTTGGGAACCAATGCATTTTTTCATTGACAGTACTGCAGCATATAAGGCACTCCAATAAATGGTGTAGGGGTAGGACAAATTAGCTTAATGGGTTAAAACTTTAAATAAATGTTATGGAGTACCACAGTACTACCGCAGCAGTGTGTAGGAAGTACTGCAGTACTAGTAAAATTGAATAAAAGTATTTCACACTATTAAATTGTATTATAGGGAGGTTCTTACAAGAGCCTTTGGTTGTTTGTAAAAGAAAATAAACTTAGATGTTTTGGATAAGCCAACATTTCAGGTTTGAAAAGAAGATGTGGTTCCCGTAGGTGGTAAAATGGACACTTTCTATGCAAATCCACATTATGCCAGTCCACTGCACACCTCTCCACTGTATGCTATTCAACAGTACGCTACTCCACTCAATGCCACTCCTCTCTACAACACTACACTCTACTCCACTCTACGCCATTGCTGTGTGGTTAGCGAGCTGAAAACAGTATGTATGCAGGAGCGCTAGATATAATAATATAAAGATGGTACATAAGTTAGTGTACTTTAAATTTGATTTCTATAGAAAGAGGTAAAACATAATTATTTAAATGTGGTGCATAAATTAGAAATGTAAGGCAAAAACTATAACTTTATGAATTCCAATGTTTGTGTCATTTAAGTTTGGTTTTATAGAAAGAATAAATAACATTTTCCAAGCTGTAACTAAGTTCTAAAAAAAAAATTTTTCATTGAATATATAAATATAAACAACTATGTTTGGTTAAAATGTTTAAATCTGACTGTGTGTCTACACTGTGTATTTGTATAGGTAGTGATATACACATACATAATCAGATTTAAACATTGTGAAACAAACAACACTGCTTATGAAAGATAGCAATACAAATCAATTGTGTGGCAAGATGCAGTGTCATTTTTTCTGTGACGTTTCTTGGTACATTCACCAGCTTTGGTGGTGGGTCACAAGAAGGATGCAAGACAAATAGTGCTGGGACATTGGCCCCATCTGCTCCCCGCCCCCTTTAGATACTACAAAGCTTTTAAGTCCAATCCTTTTCTTTAATTTCATAAACAACACGGATGTCTGACACCGAAGAAAAGAACCAACGACGTTTGTAAGTGAAAATGCTCCAAGCACGGCTGTGCTCTACGGTAACGGGGAATGTTTTGCTCTAGCAGACTACGGAAACATTTGGGATGCAAAATGTACATTCCAGAGTTATTGGAGACCATTATACGCAGGAAGAGCTTCTGTCTACTGCAGCGAACTATCTCATGCGAGCGAATAAAGTGCTCATTCTTCCTGATGGTCCCGTTGGACCAGACACGAAGAGCCGTCTCCACTGTAACATATTCGTCGGCATCTGTTCTGTGCTGCTTATCTCAGCCTTATTCACATCTTCCCTGCCTTTATAATGAAAGTATTTATGTTTCAGATGCTTAACAGGGTATTTTATCTACGTGGGTCTTATAAACAACGTTAATTTATAGTTCTCTAATTAGCAAGATAGCTCCGACACTCTTTTGCAATGCAGCTCATCAATTAACGATGTTACGTGATCTTGCTTGAAGGGGCACCAAACTTCGACCAAGGCTGTTGGTGCGAAGATAATTTTAAAACGGCGTTCCGTCATAATACGCTTTTGAATATAATACAAGAAATGGATTTGGGCCGGTTGCCTACGTCTTATAAAGTGATCGGATCATGCACCACAGCATATATTTATCCATTTTCAATTTACAAAGGGTGAACGTATCCTATAGTCATATCTCTGTTGCACATGAGTTAAGGAGTGCAAGGTGATTGAGGACCATTATGAGATCATCTGCAAGATAAGAAAAAGGGAAGGTAAAAACTAAAGATAAAAATAGGACAGTTTAGCACACCTTTACTGTGGAACTTGCAGGGTTCGTTTGGAAGAGTAGCAAAATGTTGGTTTCGTTGTGTGTGAGACCCTGCATGAATTTGCTACCTTTTATTCATGCCCCTGCATTTCTCTGCCACTGCTTACTGTTTTCTCCAGTGTGCAGTGTAAAGCCAGTGATTTACCAGAGAAGACCTTGAGGGAAGGACGGCAGTGTATTCTGAGAAAATCAGTTGAAAAAGATTGTTTAGGGCTAACATATATTTGCCCTGTTGAAGATGCTAGCTTTCACTTCTCCTTGTTGACTTAAAAGAATGGCCTGGGAGAAGATGCACTTGACTGGATAGCCGCTAATAATGAAATAATTGAAGCCTTCTCCACTGAGCCTTGGATACCCCATTGCCTTTCCCAGGCCTGTCTTCAGGATGCTGTGAGTAGCAGAACAGCATGACTACAATGAACAGACCAGGACAATGCAGAAGGAGCCAGCAGCTGCGCCTGTAGTCAAGTGCCTGAATGTAGATTGAGGTTTGCTATAGCAGGCACCCTCATCTGACTCAAACAAATTATCTGTGAAAAATTGGGGCATTAGCTGAGGGGGATAGGTGGCCTAACTCATGTAATACCTACAGTCATTGTCAGGGAAAAACCTCAAAGTTACTATATTATCTTGAACTCAGCCTCCTGGTAGATATGGCACAGAGCAGAGAGGCTTAGTTTAGATGCAATGTATTTATGGTGACAGTAATACATTCAGAATGCAAAACATAAACAATCCCAAAATGTATTGGAAACTTAGAGTAAAGTTTAATAAACAAAATGACACCAAAACTACAAGAATCCAATAAGGGGAATCAGATATATGAAAATTTAAATTTGAAGTAGGAATAACACCAAGAAGTACACCGTGCCAATGACAGTCAATTGTCTTGGTGGGACAGGACCTAGGTGCAATTTGACGCTGATTGCAATGGAGCGTGGACCTGATACACTAACCAGGTTTATCCTGGTCAAAAGATTTTTACTTCTGACTTTACTCATTCAAGTCCCAGTCCATCACAGGAATACACTTCTAAAGTTCCCCAGAACCTCAGGGAAGGCACTTAGGGACTCACATGGTAGCATGCAGAGGCCTACAGGAAAGGCCTCTTGTAGCTCACTGTGTTCCTATAGATTTAGCCGGAGGTCAGCCTCCTAAAATCGTCTAGTGCACAATATGTCCAAATCAAATGCATCCAGTCCTTAATTCTTTGACATCTTGGACATTGATTGGATACATTTTGATTGCACTAATTGTGGTATAACAGAATATAGAAAACCATCAATGCAGCCAAAGACTATGGCCCATATTTACGAAAACATTGCTCCAATTTTGTGTCATTTTCTTGATAAACATTACTTTATTGTTTTTTAGAAGATATAACAAAAAGGAATATAAAATTGAATTAAATTAAGGACAAAGAACAGAAGTATAACAAGCAGAGAGCAATTACAGTTCCATATGACATTGCAATAGATATCAAGGACAGTAGTAAATTCCAAACAGTCACCGTGTGGGGATGGAAATTTAGACCGGTGGAGGAGGGTCGCGGTCCTATTTCCAGTACGGCCATCTTGGCCAGCCTTTTATCACTTCTTATGGCAGCAAGTCTATCCATTTTCCCCACATCTTTTCAAATTTTTTGGGGCTACCCCTAGATTCGTAGACCACTTTCTCCTGGGTTGCGCACCAATCTACCCCTACTCTCCATTTTCGGAATGATGGGCCCTCAGGGGAGATCCAGGTTGCTGCTATATCTCTCTTGGCTATTAACAGGGCTGTGGCCACCAGAGCCCGATGAGCCCGTGTTCCTCTCATGTCCTCCATCACTCATAGTAGGACCAGTTTGGCAGATCTTTGTAATTCACAACCAAAGACTTTTCCCAGCACCTGGAGCACCGAGTCCCAGTAGGGCTGAATAATTCAACAGGACCAAACCATGTGGAAAAAATCAGCAGGCTCGATCAAGCATTGTGGGCATTGGGCAGAGGGTCGAAGGCCTGCGCGGTGTAGCCTAGCAGGAGATAAATATGCACTGTGTAGGTAGTAGAATTGCACTGTACGGAGCCTAGCCGACACCGCTAATGACCTGGGTGCCATCATGGCTTCTTTCCATTCTGTGTCTTCTAGAGCGCCCACCCAAACCTCCCATCTAGATTTAATGAGGTTCAGATCCCCGGGAGCATTGTTGATCAGTGTTTTGTAGATTTGGGAGACACCCTTCACCCCTAAGTTCCCCATGAGTAATTTGGCTTCTAGCAGGTTAAACTCTGGCAGAGAGCCTGTTGTCGATAAGTGGGTTGTTAACGCATGTCTATGTTGGAGATATCGGAAAAATTGTGTTTGGGCTAGCTGAAAGTCCTCCCTTAAGTCTTGGAAAGATTTCATAGAATACCCTGACCACACGTCTACCACCAGGGAGATGCCCACCAAGTCCCACTCCACAAAACCCTCCAGAGCCGCAGTTGCACTTAGCCATTTCCCTCTCCACAATGGTGTCTGGTGGGTAACAATGGCGTTCCAGTGGGTGTATCGTAGGGCAGCACGCCATGCCAGAAAAATCACCTTGGTGACCTCCCCCATTTATCGGGGTAGGGGACTTCCATACATTATATCTAGAAGGCGAGGGAAACCGAGGAGTTCCAACTCCACCCGGTAAGCTGGGTCTCCCAATCCCCTGTTAAACCAGTCGTGTATCACGATTAGTTTGGAGGCTAGATAGTATAGGTAGGGGTCTGAGGCGCCCAGGCCTCCATCGTATACCCCTTTTCGGCTGTGTTGGGCCGCCATTCGGTGTCTAGCACCCCTCCAGAGAAACAACCCCGTGGCGCTTTCAAGGGCTCTAAACCATGAACGGGGGATGAGTAACGGGAAGTTTTGAAAGGTGTAGAGGAGCCTCGGCAGGATCATCATCTTGTACAGAGCCACTCGGCCCATTACGTTTAGTGGCAGGGTCTGCCATTTATGAAGGTCAGCTTTAATGCGTGACAACAGCGGAGTCAGGTTTTTGGCCCATGTCAATTCCAGCAATAGTGACACCCAGATGCCCAGGTATTTAAAGCTTAGCCTGTGCAGTGGTATCTGCTCCTGCCAATCGAAGCAGTCTTGTGAGTGTGCAAGCGGGATTAGTATGGACTTGACAGGGTTAATTTTCAGTCCATACGCCACCTCGTAGCGATCTAGCAGCTTGAGGCATCTTGGGCCTGTTATGCTGGGCTCTCCCATGTACAGCAGGACATCGTCGGCATAAAGCGCTATTCTGTCTTCCTGGGAGTGGTTCCAATGCCAGCCGCGATATATTGGGTCGGATCTAACCATCTGGGCCAGGGCTTCAATAGCTAGGGTGAATAGAAGGGGAGACAGAGGGCAACCCTGCCGTGTGCCCCGATGAATCTCTAAGGTCGAGGACAGGGACCCATTAACTTGCACCCAGGCAGTGGGGTTGACGTATAATGCCTGAACCAAGCGACAGAATCTCGGCCCGAGGCCCGCACTTCGTAGCACCAAACTGAGAAATCCCCAATCAACCGAATCAAACGCCTTTTCGAAATCATTGAGTAAAAGGGCAAGTTCTCAGGTTAAGCGGCTACACTCGACTAGTGCTATGTGCAATCGACGGATGCAATGTCGAGTACTGCGAGTGGCCTTGAAACCACATTGATCTGGGTGTATTAGTTGTGGCAGAACCCTGTTGAGACGGGCGGCGAGGATGGCTGCAAATAGTTTAATCTCAGTGTTGATCAGTGAGATCGACCTGTAGTCGGCACAATGTGTTGAGGGGGGTTGGGTCTTGGGGAGTACCACATTGGTAGCTGTATCTAGTTCTCTGGGGAAGACACCATTGTTATCTACTTCTGTAAAGAGGTTTAATAGGTGTGGAGTTAATTCTTCTCTAAAGGCCTTATAGTATTCTGAGGGGAGTCCGTCGGGTCCTGGGGTTTTCCCAGTGCCCAAAGCCGAAACGGCTGCCTGGATTTCTTCTGCGTCAATGGGTTCGTCCAAGAACGGCGCGTCTGGCTCCAACAACCTTGGGAGGGGAATTTCATCCAGCAACTGTCTGGCTACACTATTGACCCCTTGATATAGTGTTCGGTAGTACGTCGCAAAGGCATTTGCGATTTCTGCGTGGTTTGCGGCAAGTTTACCCTCTCCATCCCGAATTTCAGGGACAATCCTAGAAGCCTGGTGGTGAGATACCAGCCAGTGTAGCATTTTTCCGTTCTTATCTCCCCACCCATAGAGTCTTGCTCTCCATAAATGTTTTGCTGCTTCTAGGGATTGGTCTCTTATATCCTCTCGGATTAAGAATAGTTGTTGCGTCGTTTTGTCATTCAGGCTTATTTCATTTTCATTTTCAAGGATCTTGGCCCGGAGCTCCAACTGTTCAATATGCTGGGCTCGTGTGCGTTTCTGGATTCGTACCAGGTTTTTGGCCCTACACCTCAGTACCGCTTTGCCTGCCGCCCATAAAGTATCTGTGGATGACACCGACCCATCATTTAATTAAAAGTAGTCTTGTATTTCCACGGGCATCTGTTCCACATAGTTTTGGTCTTGGAGGTACCATGCGTTTAGTCGCCACATTGGGCGGACATGAGATTGTGTGTGACCTACAATGAATCGGAGTGGAGCATGGTCGGAGATTCCCCTTGTCAATATTTCAATGTGGGAGAGGGTTGTGCAGTCTGTGCTTGGAAGTAGAACCAGGTCTATCCTGGATTGTGAACCATCAGCAGCTGATGTGTGGGTAAATTGACGCCTTCTTGGGTGCCGTACTCGCCAAGCGTCACAGAGGCCCATCGCCGAGAACCAACCCCTGAGCCCCGCTGCCAATGTGTGTCTATGTGCGGAGATTGGGCCGGTCATGTCTATTGTTGGGTCTGGGGTGGAGTTAAAGTATCCTCCCATCATCATGAGCCCCGGTGGCAGGTTCAGGAGGAGCTGGGAGAGGTCGTCCAAAGTTTTGTGAACTAGTGTGGGGGGGACATAAGCGCTGACCATACTAATCGTGTTCCCTTCAATTTTGCCTGTAATGGCTATGTATCGCCCGTGTTGATCCCTTCGTACCTGAATATTTGTCATGGGGAATGAGCGATGAAGCAGTATGGCCACTCCCCTTGAGCCACGAGTGAACCCGGCGTGGTAAACCCTATCAAATCCCCTGCGGGCCAGAAAAGGACAATTGCTTCCCAGGAGGTGAGTCTTCTGCAGCAGGACTTTGTCTGGCTTATGCCTGTGTATGTAAGTAAACACAGCGGTGCTTATCCAGGAGACCACTGACGTTCCATGAGATGATCTGTATTTGGTTCATGGGGGGTGAATATGTAAGAGGTGCTCGTCATGGCCGCCTGGGCTTCTTTTTATTGGACCCGGGAATATTGGAGAGCCCTCGTCCGGTCTTTTACTCTGTGGGGTATGTGCTTTCCCAAAATCTGTGGAATCCCTGTATTTCCTGCTCTGTCTGCTAGATCTAAAAATTAAACATTGTGGTGATATAAACGCGGTACCAGTGGCCTTTGGAACCAGGCCTGAACTCCCTTGCCCCCCAACTCCTACCCCACCCCATACTTCCCCCCAGAAGCATCTGTCGCCCATATAATTACCTCCCTTCTAGAACTGGTGAGGTGAACTATAAACTAATAAGGTAGCGGTAACGGTGGTGATGGACCCCTCCATATTTCGGATTAAGTCTAAAATTACGGTGAATATCGCTAAGTTTGTCTTGACATATATCCCGTCGATCCATTAATAACCTTTCATCCGGTGGTCTTTGGCGCCGGTGGTATCTCAGCACCGGGCTGCGCGACAAGTCTGTGTCCTCCAGGGGTCCGGATTGGATCTGTCCCCCACCCAGCACGACGGGCAATCCTCTGGGGTCCCAGGGCCTCCGTCCTGGCACGGGCTTCGTGGTCCCGCCCGGAGGGCTCCGGAAGGTGACCGTGAAGGTGATCCGATCAGCACCCCACGCGGCTGAGAACGTGTGTGACGGCATCGGTCGGGCCACCGCTCCCCCGGCCGATTCGGCCGTGGACCCTGAAGGAGTCTGGCATTGTCTTTGCAGAGGCCCAGTGGGATCTCTTCTGTCAACCAGGTCCAAGCCGTGGCCGGGTGGTTGAAGACTTGGGTTTGGTTTTTGTAGACCACACGGAGTCGCGCCGGGAATAGAAGTCGGTATTGGATATCCATGGCCTTAAGTTTTTGTTTCACCTCAGTGAAGGAGCGGCGTTGTTGTTGAACCTCTCGTGTGTAGTCCGGGAAAAGAAGGATTTTTACACCACTGCAAAGGAGGTCCCTTTTTGTACGCGCCTCCTGCAGTATCGCATCTCTGTCTTTGAAGTTGAAGATGCGTAGTATCACTGACCTGGGAGGGAAGCCCAGAGAGGGTTTTGCCTGTAAGGCCCTGCGGGCTTGCTCGATCGCGAACCACGGTGAGAGGTGGGCAATGGGCACCCAGGAGCGGAGCCAGTCCTCCAGGTACTGGATTAGAGATGTCTCTGCTGTGTTTTCGGGAAGGCCCACCATGCGGAGGTTGTTGCGTCTCGATCTGTTCTCGGCATCTTCGGCTCTCCTGTGCAGCTCCGAGGTGCGAGCCGTCAGTGCGGAAAACTGGGCTTTGAGGATGGACACGTCGTCTTCTACCGTGGAGATCCTAGATTCAGCCTCGGTGATTCGGGTCGTGGCATTGCGGAGGTCTTGTCTAACCAGGGCCACGTCCACTCTGACCTCACCTATTTTAGATTCAACGGCTGCCTGGGAGGCCTGGATTGCCTGGAGTATCGTTGCTAGCTCCCCGGATGTTGCCTGTGGTTCGAGGCCCAACAGCGCCCGTAGTGAATTGGTCCATGCGGGTCTGTGCTGCCGCTTGTCGTGTCGGTTTATCTTTGCCCATGGCAGGTCTGTTGCAATTTGTCCTTCAGGGCTTCAGTATCCGGAGAGCAGTGTGATCCAGTGGGGGCTCGCCGTGAAGGATTTGTGGGGTTTTAAGGTTGGTGCTCCACGGGGCCTCGATCTCCAGGTGTGTCTGCTATCCTTGGTTCGACCAAGGTCCCAGCTGTTTCTAGGGGAGGACCCCAAGATCCAGCTGCGTGTCCAGGAGGCAGGCGGCCCTCGACCCCAGGTCGGTTAGAGGGGGGGCACAGCTTCCGTCCGCTTGTCCCACGTCAGGAACCCCTGGATTCAGAGACGTGCCCCGTCATGGCGTTTTGTTTCTGTGCCCCTCCACGGGCAAGGCCAGCGAAGATCCCACAGTTCGCCCCCCGGAGGGGTGTCTCGCCGGTCTCCCCCTCTCCAACTACGTCCCCAGGAGGGGGGAGGGGCATGTGAGGTGAACCGGAGGAAGGGGAAGGGGGGTGAACCCCCGTCCCATCAAGCCTTACAGGCCACGGCCCGATTCCGGACCAGCCCCGGCCCCGCCGGGTCCCTCAGTCACTTTTGGGGGGGGGCCCAAGCGCCCGTCAGGGCCTCCCCAAGCGCGGCTCACCTGCAGCGTTGTTCGGAGGGAAATGACCCGGCCACTGCCGAGGTCCTCCGGTCCGGTCCCGGGCCGGCCGCCTGCGCCTCCAGCTCTCGATCCGGGTTCGCACCCATGAGACAGGGCGGGCCCGGCTGCAGTGGGCCGCGGAGGCCGAAGGTCGCTCCCAGCAGCACGGCACCCTGCCTTCCGCCCCAGGCTCTGCAGACGATCCGCGGCGAGCAGGTTGCAGCCGCGCGTCCCCTCCCGGTGGCCTGCAGCGCAGCCTCAGTGGTCCTTCGCCATTTTGGCACAGTCGGCTCCGGCCTCGTGGCGTGCGAGAGTCAAGCCAAAATGCTCAACGGCTTGACCGGGGGCGGCAATTCCACCTTGGAGAGGCAGCAGGGTCTCAGGGGGTCAGTTAGGCTCCGATGGAGCTGGATGGCATATCGGTTAGAGGCGGATGACAGAGGGGTCCGGAGCACTACAAAAGTGCGTCCGCCATCTTGACACCTCGGCCACGCCCTGATTTTGTGCCATTTTCTTTACGAAAAAGCATTGCAAACCTACCGCCATATATATAAATTTTGATGCTACACCCATCTATAATCATAATATCTGAGTTAGCTTCATTTTTTCTATTCCAAAAAATGACGCTAGCCCTCTAGTGCCATATTTACTGCCCGACACAAACAAATGATGCACAGGAAGGAATTGGTCTAAAAAAATTATGCAAAGCCGGATTTGCATCAAATTTTAATGCTTGGTCATACCTGGCATTAAAATGAGGCCCACACACCACAACTCAGGGAAAACACACAGAAGGAGCATTGGCTACCTCCTGGACAACATGAAACTGTTAATGCTCCAGATTGGCACATGCTGCAGACAACCGTGACAAAAAAAAGGTCCCTCCAGCACCACCACAGCAACCCCAAAAACCACGACAGCAGCCACAAAGGCAGCGCAGAAGGTAGGAGAGGATATTCCGACAGCGCCAAACCATCCTTGGGCTCAGGGAACAAGATGTCATCAGAGCCTACCATCAGAAGCGGGAGCCCATTGTACACCTGCTGCCCACATAGCGCCAAACATCATTGCAAGGGTGGAAACTCCAACTAGTATACCATCCATGATCAAACCTCTTGCAGTCCTCCATATGCTTACGTCAGTGGCTGGGTGCATAAGTGGCTGATATCTCCCAGCCTTCCTTCTCAGCCTTCCTACCAAGGGTTCTGGATGCAATGATCTGACGTACACCCCACCACATCTGTTTCCCCAACACCCAGCAACTGCAGCAGGAGACCAAGCAAGGTTTCTACCAAATTGCTGAGTTCCTGCATGTGCTGGGTAAAATGGATTGCACTCATGCCCAACTTGTGCCACCTGCTGCAATGGAACACCTCTACAGTTACCGCAAACACATCCATTTCATAAAGGTGCAGGCCATTATGGACCACCATTGGCTCTTCACAAACATCCTAGCCAAATATCCCAGCAGTGTCCATGATGCCTACATATTCTGGCATGCCACCATTAATGCGCGGTTCCAGGATGGGCAATATGGCATTGGCCTACTTGGAGGTAAGCCACCATACCAACCAGTACACAGACAACACACCAACCTTGTAGGACAAACATGGCATATACCACACTAAACATACATGGGCAGGGTAAGCCAGATACAGACAACAACACATATGCCACATGCCACACTTCACTGCATTCATTGAACATCACACACACTCATACACACATATCTACTAATGCAACCTCAACCTGACTGACACACCACGTGAAGGATGGGTGGAGCTGTGTCCCCTTTGCATACAGAAGCTGGGCCCAAGCCACTACAAGTGTCCAATAGTTGACAATTAAATACTGATCCCACTCACATAACACCAAACAATTAATAGTTCAGCCATGTGAGTGACATGGCCATGTTGGTGTAAAGAAAGTCACACATAGGCACAGCCCCACATTTGTCACTGTGTACAAGCATCTGGCAGCACCAATATCAAATGCCACACAAATACCATAGGAACATGTGAGAACAGATGGAGGTTCAAATTACCAACTTGGCCTTCCTAACAGGGGTGATATAGGACATACACACAGACCTGAGCAGGGATTTTCAAGACCAATCTTCCCCTTTCTTTGGCTCATCAACACCAGACACATTAACATCGGTGACAGTCACTGGAAGGGTAGCCCTACCAGAGGAAGAACCCACCCCAGACACCCCTGCCTCTGTAGCAGCAGATCTCCCCACTCAAGCAAGGACATCCAGCAAAGAATCCAGGTGGTGCGGATGTCAAGACACCCACCACTGCCAGTATATGACCTCTTCCTAAATTACCTCCTTTGTGTACCACATATTCACTCTGTTGACTGATCCTCAACCACCTACCAGTTCCAATGGGAAACATACTCTGGACTTTGGACTCCCAATGGTGTGGCATCTACTCCAATGATTTCATTCACCATGACTGACACCTATTTTTTTATTCCTGTCAAATTTTATTTTTTTCATCAGCATTGTAATCAATTAACTCATTACTAACTCAGTGTCTGCTTGCTTAATTTCAAGACCATGTAAACCATATGATGAAGCCATAACTTACTTGTGCAAGGTGGCATATGTTACAGGTACACACTGTCCAGCTCTGGATTACAACCGTTACACACAAACACATTAGTGTAAGTGTCTGGTCACACCAAACATTTATTTCTGGACTTTTTAAAACATGAATATGTGACTCATACAGAGTCAAAGTAATATTCCAAGGGACATCCCCCAAGACCATGGAAGGAAGGGATTTGTCAGACATTGTCCTGTGGAATAGGCAAACATTAAAATGGATGATGTCACCAGCTTGAGCCTTCTCAGATACCACACCAAAGTAATCCAATATCACATAATCCACAATACAGACAAATGGCAGTACAACAGTCCCTGATCACACACCCATCATAATCCATGCATCTGGTGGCAAGACACAAACATATGTCAGTGTTGTTGCACATGCACTGTGGCCTACAATGACGAAACACATCTGCAGCTACATTTAGGTCACACAAGAATAGTGTTTAGCCATTGTGAAGGGGAAATGACTTGGTTGCAATCTATGACTACATATTTCATACCCACATGATAACACTCATGATGCAATAGGCCCACCACAGCACACAAACCCAAAGACTAATGTGCACATCTGGCCTTCCACCAAAACATTGTGCTAGCTGTCTTGGCACAGGTCTCATACACCCCAAACCTGTGACCTACATTACCTGGAACAATCCATGTACACTTTGTGTGTCAGAACAGCATTAGATACCTACCAATGTCACAACTCTGAAATAGCCACATGAGAAAGGTACCTTTACAAAGACAAAACAAGGAATATAGGTTTGAAGATATATCTATTACACAAATCACATAGCAAGCATCTGGAAATGAATTTACATTGCAAGGAAACATACACAAGCAAAGCAACATCATCAAGGTGGGGATATGCCAAAAGCTAACTCATCAAGCAGCCTTTGACTAAATATTTCAGAGTATCAACTCCCTAGTTGTTCCTAAAACACTGAACTCCACACATTCTCACTGCTACAGTTCATTGTACAATCACAGTCATTACTTCACATGACATACTTACCCTCACGAAACGTAGCTGTTGATGAAATCATCCAGCAAGTCAGATGCTTTCTCTTCACCACTGTCAACCTCATTTAGCATTTCAGGGGTCTCACCCGGTGGCACTGCCAACTCCCCCTCATCTGGGATGTACAGTATATTTTGCCGTAGGGCGATGTTGTGGAACATGCAGCAGGCCACAGTGATCTGACACACTTTTCTGGGTGAGTAAAGGAGGGCTCCACCAGTCCTGTCTAGACACTTAAATCTGGCCTTCAGGAGCCCAAAAGCCTGCTCCACTGCCTGCCGTGTTCTTCCATGGGCCTCACTGAAGCAGACTTTCCCAGCGTAGTTGGATTTCTTAGTGGAGTCAACAACCAAGGATAGTTCAGATATACAGAATCTCCTGTTAAGGAATTGGACATATGTGCAACTCACTTCATGATTGTAGCACCTGACTTGCACACACACAATCAGAACAGATGTGACTTGTCAACCAGCCAGGCCCTCTCTGGGTACAGTTGTGACATCAGATGGGGTATGGTGCTGTTCTGCATTGTGAAGGAATCATGGGCTGAACCTGGATAATGGGAACAGACATGTGAAATGTAGAGATCTCCCAGACAGACAACTTGCACGTTGATAGAATGGAAGTTCTTTCTGTTACAATAATCTTGTTCATTGGCCTGCAGTGGCACCAAGCCAACATGTGTGCCAACATGTGTGCCATCAGTGGCCCCCACCACATGTGGAGGCATGCAAAACCATAAAAGTCAGGCTTCACATAGGATAAATTCTCATATAAGGGAAACCGGATATAGCTGTCAAGGTGTTTCAACATTGCTAAGAGGACATCCTTCAACACCAGACCGAACATAGCTTGGGAAATACCAGCAGATAAGGCCATTCTATGTTGGAAGGACCCTGTGTTTAGGAAGCCTGACCTGCAATACTAACCTGACTTGTTCAAGTGGTGGTATGCCGTTGCATAACCGATAGCTGGCATCAGAGCTGGCTCCAACTTATGGCATAAGTACAGTATTGTTTGCCTATCTAGGCAGTAGTACATGATAATGTGCCTTTGCTCCATGGTCTGAAGGTCTGGCAGTAAATGGTAGACAGGAAGTTTTCACATCCTCCCTCTCCCGGAGTACCTATGTATGACAATACATGATTTCTAACACTAGTCAGTGTGTCCACAGCAAAATACATGATGCAGGGCAATGAAATCATGTGACAAAGCATTTCTGACTGTATAGAAATGACACATAATACACAACACAGCTGCCAACTACGCAAAGGTCAAATGTGACCCCCATGGTTTTCAACACGTGTCCACAACATGGATTTGAATGAAACTCAAAGATGTGCAACACAGTTCTCCCTCAAAGTGACTGTATATCCCAACTGCCAAAATGACCATCAGCAGTGGTGGGCTGTTCCCCACTGTTAAGTGCCATCTAATTCATGCAACATACTACAGTGGTGGTTGAGTAGTAGGACCTACATGAAAAGACAGGATAAGGATGTTTGTGAGGTAAAGAGAAAACATGTATTGTAAGTGTGACACAGTTTATATAGCCCAATACAGCATTTCAGGCTGCCAAAAAGGCAGATGCCGGACCTACTCCACTGGAGGTTAGGAACCATCCACGACCTTCGTCGGGAGTCATCATGGCAGAAGGCGGTTGCAACCATGGCGGAAACAGTCATAGGCTAATGCTGTTGCCAGTGCGGTTGTGGCCCAACAGCTGTGTCTGCCAGCAGTGATGACTGTGTACTTGGCAGATATGGCTGCCATGTTCTGCAGATTCACTCACTTGACCACTGACACTGCTGCCAGCAACACCTCCCTGACCTGGCCTGCTGTGTCCCACCTCTGGGAGCAATCATGCCATGTCCAGCAGGTGATAAGGCCCCTGCCTTCTCTCCAGAGGAGCTAGAGAGGCTTGTTACTGAGGTCCTACCCCTATATGGACTGTTGTTTGGCTGACCAGAGGAGCAGCACCTCCTTGGCACAATGTTCTCTGTTCTTCACCATCCTTTTCCTCCTCACAGGCTACAGTGTGCCCCTGTGTGCCAGTTAGACTTCTTGTGTGCCTGTTGTTGCAGTCTGTGTGGCATCAATGGGATGTAGAATGTGCAGATATTGGTGTCCTTACCATATGTTAAGTTCAGTTACATTGCGTTTTGTGAGATTGCTTGGGTTCTAGATCATTCTTGTGTTGGATGCACATAACTAGCTAAGTAGACATCACACCTACACAATGAAATCTCTTTCCTTATGATTGTTGTAAATGTTCGGCAACAAGTATGTGCATGATAGCATTAGCTGTGTTTGCATGTTGTGTGAGTCATTTGAGAATCATACAAGCAATGTGTATAATGCCACAGATCTTTCAACCCACATCTAGCCTTGCTAAACTGTTTTGGGAAAGGCATATCATGACCCAATGTTCCCTTCAGGTTGCCACACACATCACATGCCAAATTGCTGATGACTACATAATGTACTGTCATGCATGGATATTATGGGAATGGAGTGTCTTGTAGGTTCTGTATGTTCAGCCTGCAGAGACCATGGCCTGTCAAAGATATCTCCCAGTATGGGACCTAGTCCAGGCTGTAGGAATGGCACTTTAGCTATGCAACTGTGGCACAGCGCCTACTCCCTGTACCCCAGCAGATCCTGACATGTGCCCAATATGCGGCTCTAGTGACAAAACCTAGCCTGAATGCTTCATTCCATTGACTAGATTAGGAATGGGTACAGAGGTAAATGATACATCTAGTCCATATGTGCATTTTGCATTATTGTCAATGTGTGTCTTAGACCCATGACAAGCCTCTCACTCCCAAAGCTCTGTTGTCACCTTCACACAGGTCATATTTGTCCTGTACAGGCTTATTGTATACATGACAGTTCCACAGTGCAGAGTGTTTTGATTCCTGGGAGGCCATGATATGTGACTCAGTATCTTGGTCACATAACAGAAATTGTACAATGCATGCCTTTGCATGTTGGATGCCACCTCTGTAGGATAGACACATATGCCTGAATGACTGTTATGTGGTTCAGATACATACCACAGAACCCATCCCCTGAAGTGGCATGAGTCTGCATTTGTTATTCCACATGTCCACACATGAACAAGGAAAACAATTTCTGTACCCACCACGCCAGGCCTTTAATTGTTACTCAATTGTAATGGTGAAGTTTGTACTATGGCTGTTGCCTGTAGGGACTGTGTACAGTGAGTCAATCTCACAGAGTGTCAATGTGTTGGTCCCGTCAGGCCTAAGGAGTGTACCCTTTAGAAGCCACACAGGTTTGTAGTGTTTTATTGTAGCTCACATCACAGTAGAGTTTGCTGGAGCAGGTGCTACTGGATGTCAGTAAGCTTGCTTAATCTTTGTAGGCCATGAGCAGGGTAGTAGCTTAGTCTGCAGATGCAAATACACATGTCCGTAGTCATGTCCCTGTACTTTTGGGCTTGTGTGTTAACAAACTGAAAAGTTCTAGCATGGTGTTTCTGACATGTATGTGACAACGATTTGCGACACAACCTGTGATTGTAATCTCTTGATTTTGTTTTGCATACATGCAGGTCAATGTCCATCAGAAAAAGGAGCTATGGAGAGCCATCACTACGAAGGTGTGGAGCCTGGCACTCCCATGTGCCCACTGTCAGAAGAGGTGGGAGGACCTAAGATGCTGGGCCTAGAAGATCGCAGACATCCAGCTGGGGATGTCCTCCCAACATGGACAGGGTGTCTGTCGGAACATGACTTCCGTAATGACCCACGTTCTGGCAGAGGCCTACCCAGACGTTGATGGGTGTTTGAGGACAGCATAGCAGCCACAAGGGCATGAGTACAAGGCATATTCCTACCTGTCACATTGGCAAGTGAATGTATTAGGTTCTGCCAGCTCCCCAGGACGATTAGGTATGAGCCATTTGTAACACAGTACATGAGTGATTATTTGTCCATGTGTTGCATACTGATGTGCCTTGTCTATTGGTCCAGGGATCTAGGACACAACTGTGTACAATCCACACACAATTTTGTCTCGAGGGACATCATATGGCTGTGTGCAGTGATCAATCAAGTACTGTTTGTTGTTGTAGTGAGTGTGATTTCTATGCATCATACCACTACTCCTCTGTGTTACAGGCCAAAAGAAAGGTAGTGATGAATCACTGTCCTCGGCCATGTGTCTGGCAAAATGAGTATATTGGCTTGAGCTACCCAGAGGCTACTTGTCTTCAGCGTATGATGGATCCTGGTGCCTCACTACTGTCTGTAATGTGAAGATGGCCATCATACATGTGACATTGCATACATTTGTTTGGGGGTGCACCTATAGATCACTACTTTCCCTTGGTGAGTGGGGAATGTCCATTGACATGATTTATGTGCCATCACTGTTGACAACATTCCTTGTGCCTACATGTCAGCATGTGTCCCTTTCTCTTTAGAAAAACATTTGTAAGATGCTGTTTCATGCATTGTCTACCTGTGTTGAGGCGATAAATTCTGTATTCCCTCATATATATGTACATGCCAACCTGTGTGTGGAATAGGACATTTACATTAGGCATACGTTTCATGTTGTGCCACAGACAGCAGTGTGTCACAGTGATTATTGGCTGACACATGCGCTCACCTGTCAAAGCATGTCATTTGGCATGTCTAACTGCAGTAGCAACGAGGAACATGACGAGTAGGCATAGAGATTTAACCACAATGTACATTTCCATGCGATTGATGTAGGATTGTGTAGCAAACGGCTTTGCACATGATAAAATGTGGAAGGTTTGTAACCTGACTGTTGGCATGCATCATGGAGTGATTTGCAGTTCGGTTGCAAACATGTGTTTGGGTACAAGCATTCATCCACAGACATTTGGGTTTGCATGATCAAAATGGAGACAATGATGTTGTTTCCTACTGGGAAAAATGTTGAGGGCCTTCTGCAAGTTCTTGCAAATCTTTGGACCTCTCCAACATCCAAGAAACTAATGGTGTCTACTGATGCACTCAGAATATGTCATTATAACGGTTGCCAGACATTCATGGTGATTTCCCTGGGACTTGCTGATTCATTGTGTTGTGGAGTTTAGGGACATATCTCCCTGTCAATTTGCACATCTTATCTACAGTGTGCATTTCAATGCCAAATGTGTGGCCTATCTGAGCAACATTAGTATTACCTCCATGACTCCACTTAGACAAATATCACTTGGTGAAGTGTGCACTGTGGAACTGTTTCCAGTGTGACATGAGTATTTTCATGTCACTTTCTCCAGACTACTGTACTGTTGTCAGCAACATGACATGTTCTGGGAGCATCATTTCTTACTGTTGTGTCATTGTGTATGTGACAAATAGATGTGTGCATGACCTTGTGTGGGATCTGTGGGAATAGAGTTGGCATTGGCCTACTATTGTATGACAACAGGTAAGTGATGTATGCTCCATGAGTCAAACCATTGAAGGTGAAGAGGTCTCCTGCTTGTTCAATGGTTACTGTGATTGCACAACTTCAGCCAAGTAATTGTAGTTGTGTGAGATCCTGATTTTCCTCTGGGCAAATGTTGACAGTTCATATGGCCTGCGTACCTAGGGTATGGTACATGTATGGGCCACTTAGGTGGAGTTTGTTGCTGTGGCTTACTTGACATCATGGTAAAGCTTGCTAATCACAACTGTTGTTCAAGTGTGATCATGGACAAGCGATAACCCTATTTCTTTTTGTTTTTGCAGCATCAGGCTCAGGCAAGTGAAACAGACAGGTCACAGGTGAGTGGGGAAACATCTGGCCATGGGACCTAGAGTCAAGACATCACTGACACAGAGCGACCAGTGGCCCGGAGGTTGAGGGGAGTGCCACGGGGGATACCAGTTCTTCATCCTTGTCATCATTGGATTCTTCTTCCAGTGGCCACTCTCTAGTGGTGGCGGACCCATCGGGATGTACCCCTGTACCATATTTGTCTACCACCCCCAGTTCTATTGTCACCTTTCCTGTTGCTCTCCACCCAGTGGCTGCACCCCCTCACCCAAGACGGTGGGTGTCTCCTTTGCTGCAGAGATGTTTGTCCCAGCCCCTGTCACTCCTGCTGCCCTCAGTGAGGAGCCTATTGACATCCTGGGGAGCATCTTTGTGGGTCAGATAACCATTGTAAGTGCCATCAGGGGATGTCCACCCAACGGTAGCAGATAAATGCATTCCTGGAAGGCATTCATAGTGTCTGGTGTACAGAGATCTTTTCAGGCTCTGGCCTCCACAATGATGGCAGCCAGTCACACCTCAGCTTCTGCTCTTCCTCCACCTCCACCTCCACCTCCACCTTTCTCTTCCTAATCCAAATCCCCCATTCTGCGACCTATTCTGATCACACAGACTGATTCACACGCACCCACCTGAATACACAAGAGCAGCACACATAAACACAACACCACAAAACACACTGACACGCATGCACTCAACAGACACACACACAACATCAGCCAACACTTTCCCAGGCACCCCCAACAGACCACCCAGCACATCAAGCATACCCACGGGCACCACCACAAAAGTTAGTGACATACTGACCATACTTGCAGACACCACCCCAACAGACACATCCAACACATCCACCATACCTGCAGACACCACCCCAACAGATACACACACATCCAATACAAGCATACCTGCAGACACCACCCTAACACATCCACCACTCCATCACCCAGCACCTCTACCTACCAGCACCCCAAGAAAGGCAAACGCCCACACTTACACATGCAAAAGACACCACCCACACATATGCATACCTCACACACGCAAACACCCAAGACATCCACACCAACAGAGCAGATGGCCCTCGACCTCTAAATCCCCACCCCATCTGATGACTGCCCCGATATTCCTAAAACAGATTTTTGTTTGAACTTGCCCTTTCTTATTTTCTCTCCACCCCATCCCAAACCCAAGAGGCCCGACCCCCCTCCAAGCCCTCCCCGTCATAACTGTGCCCCCACACATACCAATAACCCTCCCCAAGAAGCCCACCCCTATTAGGAAGCAGTCCACCCCTCCAAAACCTAAACCCACCCATCCCAAATATGACCCTCCCCCCCCAGGATGATCCCTGAGGTGCCTGCCAGTCCACTTGATGCCCCTTCCTGTGGAGGTTCCTTGGCAGTAAAGGAGTCAAGAGAGAGCACAGTGATGTGCATGAACAATTCCATATGGAATGGCTAAAGGTCTTGGGCTTTTCCAATTTGGTTAAAATAAATCCAAACAGTTGGTTTTGGGGTATACATTTGTGCTGCAATTCTTTTTCTGGGTTATATGTTGTTCCTGAGCACCATGTATTGTCTGCATACAGTTGTGCATATTTCAGCTTGCTTGCTTATCCATTTGCTGTTGTTTGCAGTATCTGACTTTGTGGGCAGTGCTTGTGTACCCCAAGACAAGGGCATATGTTGACTGCATGCATATGTGTTTGTTAATGCAATTATGGTGTCATTGCATTGTGTTCTGTGTGATATGGTATTTGTGTTCTGTTGGATATGATGAGTATTTCATCCTGTGTTGTCCAATGTGAGCATGTATGTTGTTAGACTGGCTCCCCTTACATGGATTATAGATTAATCTAATGTGTGGCAGTTTGAGTTGTGTTTGTGCAGACATGGAGGGTGTTTAATTGTGCTAGCTTCCTTTGCATTTGACTGAGCATGTATATATTTACCTGTGTGTACCTTGCAGCTACTTCATATAGATGTACGTCCCATGCAGTTAGAGTTCTATTTGCTTGGTTGACCTTCACTTCCACATTGTTCAGATTGGCATGTAACTTGAGTATAGTATTATTTGTCCCAGAGATACCTGAAGGGGCAGGTCCTGGGCAAAGGGTGTTTAAGGAGCATGTGCAAAGTGTAATGTGTCCCAGTGCAGTCTCCTTTCCTGAGTGCTCCTGATGCCCCCATCGCTATTGTGCAGGTATTGTTTGCATAGTGAGCTTTGTATATTTGTCCCTCTGTCTATTGTGGTTCCCATTGTCCTTCCATTGTGTTGCAATGGGGTGATGTGTGGGTCCATACCAAGGATGTTTAATGGGAGTGGTGTTTGTGTTCCATAACACATCCATAGATACGTGTTTTGAATGTGACAACAGTCAAGGGCATGTGTGCAATGTGAGTGAGTGAGTTGTATTTGTAAAGGTGATGTTGCTGTGTTGCTGGTGTTGTATGACACATTGTTGTGTACACTTCACCGTCCCTGTGCCTGAGATGAACAGACATGTTTTTGTGTGGTATGACAGTGCAGTGTGAGTGACCTGCCCAAAGGGGGCATTTTATGACTGTGAGTGTGTCCTTCTTTGTGTATGATTCTGACCTTGGAAACAATGACATGTGTACTTGGTCCACATAGCGTGACCCCCATATAATGTAGCAGACGGCATGATGATCTGTTGTTGAGTGTAAAGACACAGGTATATCCTTACAGTCGGTTGCATCCACAGTGTCATGGATTTTGTGCACCTTTGATGATCATCAGCAGGATGTTTGTGTTGGGCTCCATCGCGGCACCAGATGTGTAAGACTGCCTGAAGGGGAGTGTCTCCCTTTATACTACCCATTTCCGCCTGCTGAGAAGTGGTGGTTGGACCTCCATGGTCACATTGGCGGTGTGCAACCTCATAATGTGTCTGGCGGAAGCAAAGGCTCTGCCAGCCTGTTTGTGCTGCCTCGTGACTGCAGCGGTTTGTGCTGCCTGATGGTGCCAGTGATAAAGCAGTGGTCTTTGCTCTATACGCCTGCATGACTTGTAATATGGCAATCCGACTACCAACCTGATGGCAGTTGGACTGCCAACGCTGCCATGGTGGTCCATGGACTGTCAGACTCGTAACGAGGCCCCATAGTCTCTTCAAATAAAATACACATCGCTTGTTACCCCCAAATACATCTTGTAAAAAAGGAATCAATTTTTCAAGTAGCCTACATGCGACCAGTTAAAAAATTGAAAAAGCAGAAGCATATTCATTATGCCTAACAACAGCCCATGAGTTATTGAGAGAGTTAGCTCTTTCCACCTTTGGATTAGTGTCTATGCCTTCTCAATTGGTGGCTTGTAGTTTAGGTCAAAATGAGCATTGTAGTTCTCTAAAATCTTAATTTGTAGATACATCTTAGGTTTCTTATTGTATATCTCTTCCAAAACATTTGGTAGAACATGGACAACAAACGTTTAGGCTTCCAATGCTGTATATTTCTTTATTACAGCATATGTTTGTGCTATATTCTCTTCTTCCAGATAAAGAAATATGATGAGGTTGTCCACTTAAAGTTTTAATCTTGTGAAATAAAGGAAAGCCAACATTATTTGAAGTTCAGTTATTTTTGTGATAGTTAAGGACTCTCTAAAGAATGCAAACATAATATAAAACACAGGGCATCACAGACACATGCCCAGTGATATCATCAAATCCTAAATTGGACTATGGTCAATTTCAATAGATGCTACTGATTGAAAATCTAAGGTTTTGATTGACCTGAGGCAGACAATTAATCCTTTGCAAAACTCCAAAAAAGTAAGTCCCAGCTCACAATATTAAATAAGTTCTCAACATCCAAAATAATTCTATTTGATATAGTGATTTTTGAAGAAAAGGCATTGTGGTACTATCAAAGAGTTGTTCAATAAGGGTGAGCTCATGCTTATTCAAATGAGTTTCATTTGCTGCACCTGAGATTATGTCAGGGTTACTCAAAGTATGGGCCGGGGGCTGCCTGCGGACCTCCTGATGTTTAATTGTGTTCCCCAGGTGAACAGTAGCACTGGGCTGCTGTTCACTTGACAGAACAGGAACAAACAGAAAGCTGCGACACAAGCCGGTAAACTTTATTTTGCATGTTAATTAAAGTAACAGTATAGAAGAAAAGGTGTCCTAGACAACCTCTCATTAGAAACACCTTTCGTTTTAAAGACACACACAGCAACACAATGATTGCAACTCAAAAAGCGTCCACACAGGTTTATAAAGATAGCTTACAGTGTTACCAGTAAATCAAGAACAAAAGATACAAATATCATGTATACTTTTCAAGATGTGTGCATTCAAAATCATAAAAGCATAATATTCAGGGTTCTCCTCATATTTCACTAGTCATGCTGGACCAAGGAGAAACAACACAATCTGTACAGGGACCCTCCAAGGAGGCTGTCACCCGGTATCGCAAACAAAGGTGTCCCCAAAGCCGATTGGTGCTGGAAGGGGGATGAGTGGGCCACTCAGGCCACATCCTGGCACAGGAGAGGTGCCTGTGAGGGAGTGCGAGTCGGCTGAGCATACTCCTCAGGTTCCACATTTCACAGTATGTGGCGGGAGAGTGACATCGATACAAGGGGGCCCACAGAACTCAGGTCACTTCAGAAATCCAATAGGAGGTGTGGTGATGGGCCTCGTGAATGGGGTACGTGTCGTAGTGCTGGTCTTCCTCCGAGTTGACAGCAGGGGCCAAAGTCAGGAACAATGTGTGGTGGAGCCATGCAGATAGGCGCTGCAGTCGCTGGAGGTGCAGTGGAGATTTGGATCTGCACACACAACCACTGGGAGATACAGGGCAAGTCAGAGTGACTGAAGCGCTGATTCTGACCAAAATAAGAGAAAAATAAAAGCAATCTCCCTGCGTCCAACAGATCGCTAGTCGTTGAACAAAGTAAGCGGGTGACCCAGGATGCTTTATTTCTCATCAGAGTTCAGCCTCTTGGGCTCGTGATTGTGCTGAAGTCTTTGATGGCCCTGAATCAAGCCAACAAGCCCTTGGAGAACAGTTGAAGTCACAATGTAGAAGTAGCAGGCAGCAGGCCAGGACAGCAAGGTAGGTAGCAAAGTGGCAGTCCTTCCTGCAGCTCACCTAGCTGCAGGCCACTACAACAGAGCAATTAGCAAAGCGATGTCTGGCTACAGGTCCAAAGTGTCTGATTTTAATGTGTCAGAGACCCAGTACTTATACCCAAAATACCTTTGATGTAGGGGGTGACTTCAAGGAACTCTCTGAAGTGCACAAGGATCCCTTTCAAACCAGTCCTGTGTGCCAGTCTAGCTATGGGTGGTAAATCAGCCCTTTGTGTGGCGACAGAACATTAGCCTTTAAAGTGTAAGTGTGAGACTCTCCCATCCTCCCAGCCCAGGAATACCCATCAGTATGTTGATGAATGCAGATGCAGTTGAGTGTCCTGTGTTGTGGCTGCCTAGAGGAAATGCACAAATGTAGCTGTCACACAGCTCAGCCCAGACATGAATTGGAGACAGGCTGCCAGGCACACAGAGCAGTAAGTGCAGAGAAAGGCCTACTTTCTAAAAGTGGCATTCCTAAAATAGTAATGTCAAATCTAACTTTATCAGAAAAGGGGATTTATCATTACCATTCAAAATATAGAAAACATGAAAAAGCTAAACCTCCCTGGCCAGGAATGACAGCTTAAACGTATATTAAGGAAATTCTCCAATGCTAGCCTAAAACAGGAGCAGGCCTCACAGGGCATATAAAGCATAAAGGTACATTTCCTACCTTTTACTTGCGTAGTACACTGCCCTTAGGTTTGCTTAGGGCCTACTTTAGGGGTGACTTATTTGTAATAAAAGGGGAGTTTAAGGCTTGGCAAAAAGGTTTAAATGCTGAGTCAAAGTGGGAGTAAATTGCACACACAGACCCTGCAGTGGCAGGTCTTAGACAGGTTTGAAAGGCTACTTATGTGGGTGACACAATCAGTGCTGCAGGCCCACTAGTAGCACATGAAGCACAGGCCCTGTGTATATGGTATACCACTTTACAAGAGACTTACTAGTAATTCAAATATGCCAGTCAGGTATACACCAATGTAATCATGTTTACGGGAGAAGCTCATACACTTTAGAACTGGTTAGCAGTGATAATGTGCTCGGAGTCCTAAGGCTAACAAAAAGAAGGTCATAAAAATAGGAGGAGGATGGCAAAACATTTTGGGTGACCCTTCAGAAAGGGCCATTTTCAAACATGACCCCTATACTATACCACAATATACTATTCTATAATATACTATACTACACTATACTGTACCATACCATAGTAGGCAAATTTGTAGAGTGCATGGTGACCCATATGCATCACAGTGCTAGAAAAGGTGACATTAACTTAAATTACATTGTGTGGGTGTTAATTATCAAATAGTCATGTTTTGAGTAGTTTCCGGAACATGCATTTATTGCCAGTTGACCACTCGGCCAAAGGCAGGCCAGAGCATGGAGGCAATGAAGTGGAATGATCTGCCTCCTCTTCTGGATCTTTGGGTACACAAGAGGATGGAAATATAATCATTGGAGGAGCAGATAGCCCTCTTATAGTATTGAAATATAAGTTGAAGGGTAAATGGGAGTTCCTTGTACTCAGAGTACACTATAGCCAAAACACAGAGCTTTAAATGTGATTCTCTGGGAAACTGGTAACCAATGAAGGTCCCTAAGCCCTTGCCTCACTGGCGTGCTTCTCAGTATTTTCAACAGGGTACGTGGCGCTACATTCTGTACAACTTGTAATTTACTAATGACTGCTTTGATAGCTCCCAGGAAGTGAGAGTTGCTGTAATCCAGGTGAGAGAGCATTAGTGCTTGGACTGCTAATCTTCTGGATGTCATGGGAAGTAGCTTCCAGCCTAAAGACAGGGTATACTAATCAATATCTTGATAGACTTCCCCGCTTAGGTGGATAGAACACGGACAATGATCCACTACTATAGGGGTACTTGCCAGTTCTATGCCTGCCTGAACCCAGTTGGATCCCTCTATCTATGCTATCTGGGGCCACTAATCTAACCCATGGGGAAATCCTTCTCCTTACCTGGCAACCCCATGTGTGCAGCACTTAACTATAACTTGCTGGCAGATGCATCCCAGTAGCCAGGCAATACCACCATGTCAAACAAAGTGATGTGGCGCATTCCACCCCTTGGGACTAACTTCTCTCCTCAACCCAAAGAAACCTCTGACAAACTGGGACAGCAACTAACAGAGGCTCCTAACAGCTGTCAGTGTCAAGAGCCTGGCCCCAGGCCATCCAGGTGCCTTTGTCCTCTGTGGTTTCTCAGAGTGGGGTCAATAGCCCCAGATGACTTGCATCATTTCTCCACTACAGCTGCCATCAGTCCATGGGTGTTATCCTGCAACTGGTCCTCCAACCTATGGTCTGTACCCTTGGGCTGGACAGGAGTCAGGGATGAGTCCTTCCTACCGCTGCCCCTACATCTGTAGTTCTGTACCCTCTGTTGCTGAATGGTGCCCCGAAAAAACTGAGTGATTGGGGCACCTGTGGCAGCTATCCCACCCAGTTCTCCTGCACTGGGGGCAACTCATTCCCCAGAATGCAGTCAATGGGCATCTGGGGACTAACTATGTCACTTCCCTGGGTCACCACCCCACCCTACTCTAGAGACAACAAGTGGATAGGGTGGAAAAAGTCCTGCCCAAGGGCTGAAGTCACTGACCACACCCCACCTCACTGTTCCACAAGGCTGGTCCTGTTAGCCCCAGTATCCCTCAGAGCAGTGTTTGGGACCCCATTCACTCCCACCCAGTGATGACTCCCACTCTCAGGAATCACCAGCGCACCCTCTGAATCTATCTCCCAGCTAAGGGAGATCACGGCATGTTCTATGACCTGCCCCTGGGGGCTACTTTCCTTAAGGCCACATTGGGCACCCTTGTAGAGTTCCTACCAGTGGGTGGGATCTTTGGGCAGACAGAGTCCCCATGTTTGTGTCCTAGTTGGGAACACTCAAAGCAGCAGAGTTGGAAGTGGGACGCCCTGGGCCACCACCCACCAGAACCTCCCTCCTTCTTCTCAGAAGGGACATTGTAACCCTTTCCCTCCCTTTTACCCTGAGACCTGTCTGAGTTTTTCTTGACCTCTCCCTCACTCTATTGCGGGGAACCAGAACCACCCTTCTTGTAGCATAGAAATGCCTACTTTCTAAAAGTGCCATTTCTATAATAGTAATTAAATCCAACTTTATCAGTAAAGGGGATTTATAATTCAAAATATATCAAACAGGAAAAAGCAACACCTCCGTGATGAGGAATTACATCTTAAAAGTATATTATAAATCCCAATGGTAGCCTAAGAGAGAAGTAGGCCGCACTGTAGTGAAACATGAAATAGGCTGTTTGTCACTACCAGGGCATGTAAAGCACAAAGGTGCATGTCCTACGTTTTACTTACATAGCACCCTTTCCTTAAGATTACATAAGGCCTATCTTTGGGGTGATTTTTATGTAATAAAAGGGGAGTTTAAGGCTTGGCAAGTAGCTTTAAATGCCAAGTCGAAGGGGAAGTAAATTGCACACACAAGCCCTTCAGTGACAGGCCTGGGACAGGTTTAAAAGGCTACTTATGTAGGTGGTACAAATAGTGATGCAGGCCAATTTGCAGCATTTGAACTACAGGCCCTGGTGCATCACTTTACAATAGACTTACTAGTAATTCAAATATGCCAATCAGGTATACACTAATGTCATCATGTTTAGGGAAGAAGCGCAATCACTTTAGCACTGGTTAGCAGTGGTAAAGTGCTCAGAGTTCTAAGGCCAACAAAAGCCTGAGAGCTATAGTTAGTTTGATAGAATTATAAATAATGGCCATGAAAATATGTCTAATTTCTTTTATCTTAGTTACCAGTTTCCTTATTTTGAAGCTCCTACTTGCGATGTTATGCTATGTTATGTTAGGCAGATTTATAAAGCACATAGCTACCAGAAGGCATCCCAAGATAAAGCGTGTAACCTCATAATATGTTTTTTACTTTGGTTTTCCATGTGAGTAAATCTTCTGCATTGTTACCTCTATAAAAACTTGTTGGTCCTCATCTTAGATCTCAAATCTCATGTATAAATTAATCTGCATGTTTTCTTGGCCTTGATCCTTTTAGTGTTATCATAGTTTATTGCATTGTCTGCCTCTAATAATGTTAAAGTTAGCAGTCTTAGAAAGTTATTTTTGATGTTGAATTGGTTGAATTGGTTGCCAGAATAGGATATTATTCCCCTTCTAAATGTTCATTTTAGGACTTCCCAAACATTTTCTAATATTTATGGAGTCTCTGGTCAATTGTTTTCATTAAAAAAAAATAACACTATCTGAGCTATCATTTTTAAACATTCTTGCCCTTAAAATAATGACGTGTCCAGTCTCCATTTGTATGGAATTATTTCTACTTCATGAAGGTTGATGGTCAGTATTAACCCTATGACTGATTGATCAAAAAAACTATTCGGTATATGATTTACATCTATAATCTCAGATTTTGATAGCTAAAGAAATCTCCACTTTTGAGGCCACTTTTATCCACTGGAAAATGATGTGGATTCTCTTGCTTCTGTATTCTTAGCTCTCCAAGGAACTATAACTCCAAAATATTTTTCTATACTTCCAATGCAATTGCCATTTGTAGCTTTATCTGAAGTTTTTTATGTGTCTAGCTCAATTGATAGAACAAACTTAAATTATTAGCCAAATTATAATGTGCCTCTTAGTGCCTAAAACAAGTGCTCTAAAGCATGAGGGTCATATCTGATTGTACCACAGTACGAGGCAGTAATAAAGGATTGATCCTTAAATTGGAAGGCTACAGCCACCCAGCGTCCATGATTGTTATGCACTACCTTCATGATATGTCCTGGATTTTTTTAGCCAAAAGAATTACTACTCCTCTATGCATCCCACAGGCTGAGGGCAGAAAAAATACCTCTTCCACTAGCCAGGTTTGTTTTTTTATTTCTAGCCTTTAGAGAATAGCCTTCCTTTTACACATGTTGTCAAAACCATTTGCATTTAAGGAAAAAATATTATGTTTAATCATGAACTATTACTTATTTTAGTATACTCATACCCAAGGTCTTCAGTTAACAGCAAGCCTTTTCCTTTTTATACCTATACCTTTCCTTAGAAGATGAAGTAATTATTCTTCCCTCTTTTCTCCTCTTCCTTCAAGCACAATTCACATCCTGCCTTCTTTCCCATACCGTTGCCTCCCACTACTCTTCCCTGAGTTCACACCACCTATGCTTCTGGAGGATCTCCCAATCATAAAATGCTCAGCTGTTGAATATGTTTCAAGATCTCCTGTGTAGTACACAAGTCATTGAAAATGTGAAACATTCTATTTACTAAGGTGGATCATGTTTCTTGTTTTATTAACAAGGCCTGTGGGCAAGCAGAGAAAAACAAGATAATCATTTGTTGAGGGTAAAACATATCTGAGTATTTTTGTAGCTTAAATTGGTTTCCACTCATTTATGGCCTCGCTGTCAGACCGCCCCAGCTGTTGTAGTCTGACCGCCAAATTACAACTTTGGTGGAAGCACCCGCCTGAATACCGCCGTCCCCTCCAGGATCATAGATCCTGACAGGGTGACGGCTGTTGAGCTTGTAACCAGCCATGGACTCAGCTCTGAACTCAGTACTGCCTGGCTGATTATAACCCTACTTTCTGCCAGCATTTTCATGGCCGGTACCCCACCATGAAAAGGCTCGCAGAAAGCCAGTGCTGGGGGCGCCCCTACCCAGCAGCATCAGAAGGAGCACTGTCTGCTTTGCAGCCTGCGACCCTTCCGACAGTGCTGGGTGGTCCAATCTGTGCTATGATATAGGACTCGCCCCCCCTCACCCCCAAGGGAGCTGAGTCCAATATCGTAGCACGGTTCCCACCGGACTGACCGGCGGGAACGTCACCTCTATGAGGTGGCATCCTCCCAGTGAGTTTTGGGGTCATGCAGTAGGACTACCAAACTCGAAATGAGGTCCATAGTTTTTAATTGAATTGCTTTAGCAAGAGTCTGTTCCTTCATTTCATAGTCTGCAAAACTGACCTGCATTGTTTGCGGACATGACCTTAACTTTCTGGGAGTAAACGGAACCCTATTGGCTACAGATAGTTAGGTCTTCTTTAATTCCTGGACAGATAGGACTTCTCAGTTATTCAATTATCTCTAAAAGAAAAATGTCTTTTCTTCTTCCCTTCTGAGGAAGTGACATCTCCTAGTGGCTGTAGGCAGTAACTTTGGAACTGGTGAATCAGACTCCAGTCCAGATCTTGGATAAATATTCTGTAGCTCTGAGCAAATCATTTAGTGCCTGATTTAGATGTTAATGGAGAGAATACTCTGGTGCATAAATAAGGGATATCCCGGGTGCGATATATACAATCACCACAGGATAGAATGGGATCATAATTTGGCGGAAGGGATATACGTCACGTTTGTGACAGAGTATTCCCCTCTGCCAATATCTAAATCAGGCCCTCAGTCTCCCTGTGCCTAAACAATACAATCAAAACGTGTAATATAATATGGTGTTTATATTAAGTGCTCTAATGTCCTTTAGAATCCTCCAGGCATTGTAAAACTGGAAAAGTAACATATCTCTATGGCATTGAAATTTCATTGTCTGGACCTGTTTTCAAAATCTTCTTGTTTCTATTTCAGCATCTGGATATCTGCAGTGAACGAGCTTCGATATATAACATATTTTTCTAGTTCAATTCCCGACCTGTCAAATTTTCCCATTTTAGAGTCTGGAGTATCGTTTTTCGCTTGAGAGATTTTGCTGTGTCAGTGTTTTTCTAATTACTTTAGTTCTAACACTATATGCTTCAAAAGATTCACAACCACGTCTTGGAATTTGACTGTTACATTATTCTGATCCAGTGCCCCAGCGTCCTCTTCAGAAATGTGCAAAAGGTCTAATAGAACTAAATCGTTTAGTCGATTATTTTGACATGACTAACACATTTATCCTTTACTTGGATATTGGGGTGTGCATTCTCATTTTTTTCTAGAGGGTTATCCAAACCTGTGATAGCATTATTCCAATTTCCATGTTTCATTCGATATTCAGGATTTAACATCTGTCGGCCTTTATTGTGATTTAATTTTATCTATCCCTTGAAATTTCTCCTGCAAAAATATTGGAGATTGACTGAACCGTTTATCTGGCGGCCTTACGAGCAACGTCTCTTTTGAACATAGAAAGTCCTCACTTTCAATTGACTGTTATTGAAAGGTACCTTTTTTGAGAAGTGCTTTATCAGTTGCTTGATTACGTTTTTTGGCCCACGAGGTGTTATGTATTTCTGATTGTGCATTTGCTTAGTCTACTATTTTTTTGGTGTCTAATTCCTTCGGTCTTGAGCCCATGGTAAGGCTAGGCCATCATTCTACAAATACTCGGAAGGAATCTGAGTATTGTCAAGGACATTCGCCATGAGAAAAAATATGTTTTGATATTGAGAAGACTGAGGGGCTGTTTGAACAGCTGAGTCATGTAAAATACACCCCTTTTCTTACTTTCATCGATTGATGCACTCTTTGGGTACTTTAATTTACTTACTAATTGATTTTGTGGCTTTAGTTGTCATCAACAGCTCTTTTTTGTTCCACTAGTCCTAACTCATATGTGTCATTGGTAGGAAAAATTTCCGAGTAGGTTATCATTCGTTCTTTCTTGTGGTGTTAAACCGCAACATGTTTAAAGGGCATGCTGCCTTTTGTGTTGCTGGGCTCATCAATTTTACTTTGGCCACCTTCTTGCTTATTATCCTGAGGCTTTTACTAATGGGTGTTATTTGCCTGCTTCTCTGGCTGTGTTGTTCCTGCTGAACAGATTGAGAAAACACTGGTAGCAAGGTTTAAACAACCACATTATATTTGTTTTTACTCTTTCCTTAACGTTACAATTAGTTGTCAACTGTATTTTCAACTTATATTCATAACTGTGAATTGATTATTTTTCCCAGTGCGAAATTTGTTTCAAAAGAAAAAAAATCCTCAGATTGTTTTACACAGTACTTTATTTTCCTAATTGTTTTCTCTCGAAGTTCTCAGTGTTGTTAAATGGTACTGAGAGAGCGTATTTTGATATTACATATTATAGACGTGAAATGCTTATGTCTAACAATGCTGTATTAATAAAACATTCATTAATAGCGTATTCATAAAAATGGAGAATCATTCACATGTATAAACTAATGTCAACTGTAAGAAATAATTGTTTATAGTTTGCCTAACTGAGCACATTAAAACGTATAAAACTGCATTCATTAAACTCGTATATCTTAAGTTAGCGTGAGTCAAGCAGAAGCTGTGTAGTTCTCATATTAGAAGTGTATTTTTCCTGACTCTTCAGTGTGCTGACTTGCAAACGACCATGACCCAGCTATTGTTCTTTATGTATTAGTTTGAAACATTGGGATATGTTCCCATCCGCATGCTAGAATCTTTTAGTATAAAATGATTGTGCCTCGAAACATTTGTAAATACTTCCAAGGACAATGAGACGAGGGAACGAGAACTTTTAACCTGAGACGTGTGCCAAGCTGATGAAGTAACCCCGGATATGCCACCTACGGAAGACTGATTATGAAGACCAATCAGAAGCCAATATTTTATCGAGAGATGACAAATGCATTACTTAATGTATAATTTGATAGGTCAACAATGATGGGGTCTATTAACTGACCAATAGGAATTTGGGGGAATGAATTACTAGAAAGGGATAAAAAACCCATGACACAGGAAATAACAGGGTATTAGGTAGGGAATGATATTGATTACATCCCGAAACTCTGTCACACTATTCTGTGATTTGAGACTTAGACAAACCATCCTTGCCCATATTACTGCCCCTTACATTTTCCTCCTTAAGAGGAGAATGTCTCTTGCCTCTAACTTAGATAGACTGACAGCGATCTGACCGATGTCCTGAAGACGAAGACTGATCCTGAATGCTGACCTAATCAGAGGAGGGTAATTATAAAATTGCTAATGGAAATTCATTTTGCCTTTCTTTCTAGGTACCAACTGCTGTATGTTTTGATAGAGACCTTAGTTAGATGTTTTCCAAATTGGTGTTCAAAATTGTTTTTGCATGACGCCCAACATGCTAATGCTAATTAGAGGTTAGACGAGGTATTCACACCGACTGACAAATTGACGTGACTGACGTGGTGCTATGCTGAACTAGTATCTTAGAAATTCGAAGTGCTTTAATCCGCTTATATCTATCTGATTATTCATGTTACTAATTTTTGCATTATCGAAGGCTTATTGTGGTTGCCATCTTGTCATCGTGTTTATGTGTTTATTGACTTCGAGATTAATGCTTTTGCTATTAGATTGTAATCAATAGGGAATAAAACTTATTAACTCCATTAAGGTGTGGTTATTCATGACTGAAAGGTCATGGTTGCGGCGAACGTCTAATTTGATGTTAAACGTTGACAATGTTATTGACCTATTGATTGGTGTTTTGATCAGTTATCTCGTCCTACGGTGTCTCACCACTGGGTCCAAAGATTCATTGGCCTAAAACGAGTCCTGATGTGTATAAATTAACATAGACGGACGCGTTAACAGTTCTGGTAGCAGAGTACGGTTCGGCCCTTGGGGGCCCTAGGAAGGAGTTTTCACTGTTCAATTGTTTTCTTGTGGTAATGCAATTTGGAAAGATGATGAGTTGCTAGATCTGCCATGGGCTTTGCCGGGATCTCGAAGCCTGCCTAAATGAGTTGGGAATGTTCTCGGCGCCATAGTATGTGTGGTTAGGGTTTTTGCGCTTATTAAATCTTATGCACTTTGCAGGTGATTGTGAATATTTGAGTGTGATTAGGCCAAATTAAGTGTTACTTAGAAGGAGTGGGCGTACTCCACAGTATGAGAGTAGGGAAGTCGGCGTACTTCATGTGAATGCAGCGCTTGTTGCTCAAAATTATCCACGTGGTTGGTTGTTGTATACGGGCCTATTGAGGTCTAAGACTCCGGAGTATGATGATAAAAAGGTTTATGTTGTAATCTGTGCGGTTTAGTAGGTCAATCAAGCGTGGTTGACAGATCGAGTTTCGAGTTATGATGCATTTGTGTAACCTTCGATGGAGATTTGACAAGTTCTAAAGTGCACTAGAAGGAGTCATTGACAAGTCGAGAGTAGGATTTGCAGGACGAATTCTGCTTGCGTATGAGGGAACTGAGAAGGAGAGAGTAGCGGCCGAGGCTTCAAGTGAAATCTCTGTAAAGTTCTGAAGCAAATGTGTTACCCTTCCTGTAGTAAACCAGCAGATTTGTGTTGTCATTCAAGTGCTAGCAATAATTCGCATTAGTTTGTATGAGTTGTAAGGAGTTAGTGAAGTGTGGACAAGCCGCAAGACTTTGTCAGCTGCAGTGTGTGTGAGTGTGACGTCAGTGGTGCCGCGCTGGGATAGGTCAGATGTCGAGAGGGGTCGCGCACGGATTGGCTGCCGTCCGTGAGAGGCAATAGGTTGAACAAAGGGTAGGTGAAGAGTGTCCTGGGAACTAAGCCGTTTTCTGAGTAAAAATAAAATAAAATGAATTTTGTTAAGGCATTTAAAAGCGCATTGAAAGGAGATGTGTATATCGTTGCGACTGATGGGGAACCTACACCACCTGAGGGTACGCCAGCTTACACGGTTATGGAAGAAAAGGGTGTTGCACCGTGTTTATGGATAAAACAATGGCGTAAACTGACAGAGAAAGAAGGGTGTCTAGCGTTTCCTGAACACGGAACATTTAATCAAAGGGTGTTAGAAAACCTGAGGTGGATGTTAAGTACGCAGCAACCACCTCCACGACCAGCACAGTATGAGGCTTTGGCAATTTGGGACCTGATGGCTCTTAAACATAGACAAGAAAGATTTCAAAGGAGACTGACAAGAGCTGAAAAATCCTATGCAGAGGCTAGATGGGATAATGAGAATAAAATGTGGAGACGAGGAATAGTGGATGGGTTGAAGCTGTTTCCAGCCATAACCCAGGGAGAGGAAACACAGGGAAAGAAAGCTTCTTGCAAAACTGATAAAGAGCCAGTCAAACACAAAGAGAATAAAAGATCTTGGGAAGAAGAGGACGATTCAGATGATGAGGCGTTTATGGATAGGCTGTTACATGATCGTCCGCCACCTTACGCGGTGAACGACAATGCTCCAAGTACTAGCTTGGATCCTGGGAACCAGACGAAAGAGAAGGGTGTTACTGATATAGTGCAGAATAGCGATACAGCTTTGATACAGAATGGTGTCAGTGTACCCACTGCTCCAGACCCGCCGATACAGTTACAGCCTCCACCACAGATAAAAAGAATTTATCCTGATGTTCCAGTGCTTGAGACTACTACGAACTTGGTGGTGCAGCCAGACCCGATATATACAAAGCCAAGGTTAGTGCAGATTGAATCAACTCCGCAGTTAGTGTCACAACCGCCGACACTGATACCTGGGTATAACCCAGTAGCGGGTCCTTTAAAAGAACCTGCACCAGGATTATTGAATCAGACTTATGGTGTTGAAGCTCCAAGAAGCTTGGGAGCAGGCCAGACACCTGCTGCTATATCACTACCCATTACAGTTGGTCCCCCAGTGCCGTTATACGCACAGGAGAAAACAAGGATGTGTGAGCAGGGAGTCCTAACTCATGAAATGATAAGAGGAGGGTCTCTTATAACTCCACAAATAATGACACAGGGAGGACAGGCTTGTGAACAATCAAGACCCTTAATGGACCTTAGTCCAATAGGAGCACCTCTTAAAGCAATGCGACAAGCAGGATTGGGAGTCCTGACTCCCCAAACCATGAGTACAAATACCTCATACACTCCAATGATACATGCAGGGAACATTTCACTGCAGGGTTTTACAGTACAACACCTAAATGAATGGTTAGAGAAAACCTGCACATCACAAAAGACTACAGCAACTGCAATCGAACCTGAAAAAGAGAAACAAGATGAATACCTAAACCTAGTACGACTAGGAGCAGAAGCTGCTGAATTGGTGGATGGAACAATGGGAGTAAATAGGTTGGAATCTTACACTGAGGCAGAATTAAGGTACCTATGTCCTAAAATAACCAAAGAGGTAGGCAAAGTACACCAGAGATTAACGAATTTGGCAGACAAATACAATATTGACATTGGGAGCACAAAACATTTGAAACGGAGTTACAGATTAGATTTTGACTCAAAAGATTTTGTGCACATGAGATCCGCAGGCATGAAGACACATTTGAAAGAGCTGCTGCAAAGCGCACAAATTTGGGGAGCATTAGAGAAATGGGAAGGCCGATGGATGAAGAAAAAGGATAAGGGAAAAAGAGATAGCCCAGTGTCTAATGAAACAACAGTCACACCAAACTTAGAGACAGTAAAAATCCTACCTATGAGAGAAACAGCTGGTGGTGTTTTGGTACATGTGCCTTGGTCCAGGGGAGACATTTTGTCCTTTACAAATGATTATCCCAGGTTAAGAGAAAAACCGATCGAGTGGTATCAACAGACAGATAGATTTGTGAAGCTTGCGAAGTGTCTCTGGGAAGACTTGAATACTTTGTTTGAGATTATTGTTCCGCCAGACTTGTGGCTTGAGTGCAAGAAAGGGATAGATTGGCCCACAAGGGAACCGGCAAGGGATAAAGTGACTGGAGCGCCTTCTGAAGAGGTGATGAAATATTATCATAATGTAATTGAGTTTTTGAAACAAAAGGTGTCGCCGAAGGTGACTGATTGGCAGAAAATTGACCGGACCTCTCAAGAGGTTAAAGAGTCAATACATGCATATTACGAAAGATTGTTAAAGGCATTCAAACATTACAGTGGTACCGAAACAATTGAGCCGAAGGACATGAATCATCTTGTGTTCAGATTTGTCGAAGGGCTGAGACCGGAGGTCAGCCAAATGATTAAGAATCATTTAATTTGTTGGCAAGCTAAACCGATTGACGAAGTATTACAGTACGCGAAGTATTGTAGTGACGAAATTGAGTTAAAGCAGAAAAAGTTGAAGGAAAAGGTGATGGTGATGCAGATAAGAGCTGCACAGGCTGGAATACAGGGAAATGGTGTTCAGCAAATGATACAGCAACAACCGCAATTGAATGGTGTGTTTCAGGCACAGCCGAGAGGTAGAGGTCGAGGGTTTATGAACCGTGGTGCGGACATGAATAATGTTGTTGTTCAAAGTGATGGTCAAGGAGTGAAAAAGATGTCACCATGCCATGCGTGCGGGGGCGTGGGACATTGGAAACGGGATTGTCCAAATATAATGCAGGATGGTACAGTTCAGCAGAGTAACAATGCCGGTACATTGCAAAATTCACGAGGTCCAAGAATGAGACACCCGAATCAGAACTATCAAAATAATTTGGTACAAATGACAGGGGTGCAACCTATGCAGCAAATGCCGCGTTTCCAAACAGTGTCAGTACAACCAATGCAACAGCAGATCCCCATGGTGCCTAGACAGCAAATGCAGTTACCCTTAGCTCCGATGGGACAGCAACAGGTGATGCTTCCTCAACAGGTCACAGGTCAAGTAACAAGTCAAAACAACACTGTACAACAATTCCCACTAAGAGGTGAAAATGAGATGAATGGGGACTGGTCAGATGATAGCTCAGACAGTGAAGAGTGCAGACTCGCCGCGTCCTTAGAGGTAGACCAAAGAGGCCCATATGTGGAGGGAAAAGTAATGGGCTACAAAGTCTCATTTTTAGTTGATACAGGAGCTACACGCTCTACTGTTCGCAGTGCAGAGGTACCAAGATTACCTCTCTCAGGGCGCACCATACGAGTGGTTGGTGTGGCTAATCAGTATCTGACTAATCCAATCACTGACCCAGTGCAGGTTGAAATTGGAAATTTCCAGGGCCTGCATAAATTTGTTGTGTGCGATTCAAGTCCAGTGTCCTTGCTAGGAAGAGACTTATTGTGCAAAACCAAATGTTCAATTACCTGTTCCGATGGTGGAATAGAGGTTCAGACAAACAGTGATGACGAGGCAGATGAGGGTCAGCTTATGGAAGAAGGAGGAGAGATAAATGAAGATTACCCTCTAATTACCCTTTTTCCAGTATTTACCTTGATCGATCTACCTGCTGATCTGCAAGGATCAGTAATAGAGAAAGTATGGGATTTGACTGGAAAGGAGGTTGGATTAATAAAGGGAGTAAAACCAATCAAGGTGCAGATAAAGCCGAATGCAGTGTTTCCACAACTGTCACAATATCACATGACTCAGGATGTCCTTATTGAAGTGACACAGATAATTGCAGATTTCCTCAGACAGGGAGTGCTGAAAGAAGTCCTGAGTAGTCCGTGTAACTCTCCAATTATGGGTTTGAGAAAGCCCTGTGGGAAAGTTCGAATTGTGCAGGATTTGAGAAAAATAAACGAAATCGTGGTAAAATGCTGCCCTGTGGTTCCCAACCCAGCAGTAATAATGTACCAGGTTCCTTGTGATGCTGAATGGTTTACCGTAGTAGATCTATCACAAGCGTTTTTCTCGATTCCACTTCATGAAGACAGCCAGTTTTTGTTCAGTTTCAAATTCCTGGATAAGGTATACAGTTGGTGCAGAATTCCTCAGGGGTTTTCTGAGTCACCATCCATCTTCAATCAGATATTGAAGAGGGATTTGGAACCTCTTGTGCTACCTTACAATTCGACTCTTGTGCAGTACATTGATGATTTGTTGATTGCATCTAAAACCAAAGACAGCTGCAAATATGATACAATTGCCTTACTGAACCATTTAGGAAAAAACTGACATAAGGTGGCACCTAAAAAGCTGCAGTGCTGTCAAAAAGAAGTAAAATATTTGGGGCATCTGATTGAGAAAGGGTCCCGAAGAATATCCAAAGAGAGAATAACAGTTGTCTTACAAATGAATCCCCCAACAACAAAGAGAGATGTCAGAATGTTCTTGGGAATGGTGGGCTACTGTCGCCAGTGGATACCCAACTTCTCGATTATTTCAAAACCATTGACAAAACTGACAGGAAAGGAAGTTAAGGATGAACCATATACAATCACATTGACAAAAGAAGAGCTTGAGTCATTTCTAGAGCTGAAAGAATGCATGTGCAGAGCTCCAGCTTTAGGAATGCCTGATTATGAGAAGCCATTTTCGTTGTTCTGTCATGAACGTGATGCTTGTTCTTTGTCTGTTTTAACACAGGTCCATGGAGATGCAAATCGCCCTGTAGCATATTTTTCGGCTACTTTGGACCCTGTCGCAGCAGCCTTACCGGGTTGTTTGCGAGTAGTCGCAGCAGTTGGTCAAAGCCTTTCACAATCCGAGGGCATAGTTATGGGTTATCCCCTGACAGTGTTGGTTCCACATTCTGTTGAAATTTTGCTGACACGAACTAAGACACAACACATGACAAATGCCCGACTTACCAAATACGAGACAATCATTCTGGGGTCACCAAATGTCACACTAAAAAGGTGCACTGTACTAAACCCGGCAACTCTACTTCCCATTGAGAATACAGAAATAAAAGATGGGGAAGAATTTGAGCATGATTGTTTGGAGGTAACTGAGCTCAGTACCAAACCTCGCTCAGATATAAAAGATACCCAGTTAAAGGAAAATGATTACATTATGTTCGTTGATGGGTCCTGTCTAAGAGATTCATCAGGAACTTTGAGAGCTGGTTATGTAGTATGTACCATGTCCGGTATAGTCGAAGCCTCCTGGCTTGAGAAAGTGTTTTCTGCACAAGTGGCAGAATTGATAGCTCTCACAAAAGCCTGCCATGCTGCTGTAAATCTACAGGTCACAATCTATACAGACAGCAGATACGGATTTGGAATTGTGCATGTTTTTGGCCAACTCTGGTCACAAAGAGGGTTTATGACATCCTCTGGTTCACCAGTGAAAAATGGAGAACAGATAAGAGATTTGTTACATGCAATTCAGTTGCCTCTTGAAATTGCTGTGGTGAAATGCAGTGCTCACACCAAATCACAAGATTTTGTGTCAATGGGGAATGGTTATGCAGACCAGGTTGCCAGATTCTGTGCATTAAACTGTATATCATTTAAAGAACAATGGGAGCTGTTACCACAACCTGAGAATGACACAACCTTAAGTTTAGCATTACGAGTGGTTGATACCTTAGACGAATTAAAGACACTACAAAGCCACGTTGGTAAGGAGGAAAAACGTTCCTGGCAGAAAATGCAGTGTATACAGAGAGAAGACGATATTTGGGTATCGAGAGAAGGAAAGCTAGTGTTGCCAAACAGTCTTCTGTCACAATTTGCTCGATTGTATCATGGGCAGGCTCACTTGGGAAGAGATGCCATGATCAGGTCATTTAAAATCGATTGGTTCAATCCAAGATTCAGACATGCCGCAGAAATTACTTGTCACAGATGCGTCATTTGTCAACAAATGAACGCTGGAAAAGGAACTGTGGTAACTTTGAGCCACATTGGGACAGCTGATGGTCCATTTAATAAGATCCAAATGGATTTCATTGAAATGCCTGTTTGTGGAGGTCTGAGATACGTGTTGGTGATAGTGTGTGTTTTTAGCCATTGGATTGAGGCATATCCCACACGTAGGAATGACAGTCTTACAGTTGCAAAACTACTACTCAGAGAATTAATACCCAGGTTCGGGTTTCCGGTTTCTATAGAATCAGATAGGGGAAGACACTTCGACAATGAGGTGATTAAACTTCTGTATGCCGCACTCAACATTGAACAAAAGCTGCATTGTAGCTATCGCCCTGAAGCTTCAGGACTAGTTGAACAGATGAATGGTACTTTGAAATCAAGAATAGCAAAAATGTGTGCAGCAACAAACATGAAGTGGCCAGATGCGTTACCTCTAGTACTGATGTCTATGAGAAACACGCCAGATAAGAAAACAGGATTGTCCCCACATGAAATCCTCATGGGCAGAGCAATGAGGTTACCGGCGGTACCTGCAAATGCACTAGTGAATATTACAGATGATATGGTGTTGGATTACTGCAAAAGTTTGGCTGACGTGATTCGCTCTTTCTCTCACCAGGTGGAAGCTAACACGTTACCACCAATCGGCGAACCAGGACACTCTCTGCAAGCTGGAGATTGGGTGGTTGTCAAGAAGCACGTAAGAAAGTCGTGTCTTGAGCCGCGTTGGAAAGGGCCATATCAAGTGATATTGACGACCACTACTGCTGTGAAGTGTGCCGGGGTTCCCAACTGGGTACATGCTAGTCATACAAAAAGGGTAGCGTGTCCTGTTGAAGAGGAACTTGAAAATTCCGGTGCAGAAACCTCAAGAGGAGAAGTCTCAGAGTCAGAGATCAGTCAAGAAGGATCTGAGACTACAGGAGAGCCCGCTGAGAACAGCCGTGTCCCTCAAACTATCAGTGAGTTCGAGAGAGGTGACGAAGTGCCAATCTCAGTGGAGGCAGTAGGAGAACAAAGTCAAGAAGAGGTTCTCCCAGAAGCAGACGAGTACAATTCAGAAACTGAATACAATATCGAACAAGGAGAAAGAGACGAAGGAGTGTCAAATTCAAATCAGAACGAATCAAGATCTGCCGAACGAGTTCCAAGCATATCGGGAGAAAACACCATATTATCAGAGGAGGGTGCTGTCCGAGGTATTGAAGGAAAACGCCGAAGCAAGACGAACAGAGGTGACAATTGGCCAGAAAATTCACACTTCAGAATAAGAGAAATAGCAAATGAAACAATAATAGAGGAAAGCGATACCTCACGAACAGACGATCTGAGTGAAGGAGAACAGCAAGGTGAATGAAGAATAAAAAGAAAAAGAATAGCAAACAGGAGATATACCGGTCCTGAATGGGCATACGCTACAACCGCTGAATGGCAACAAGAATTCTTAGCGTTCTGTTTTGATAGAGAAGTACCAGGCCAGTACTACGGTACCTGAAGAAAATACAACAGGAAGATTGAAAAAGAAAAAAACATTGAAAATTGTGAAAGCTAAAAAGAGAAAATTTTACCGGAAAGTGACATTAAACCTGGATTTGACTTATAGAAACCTGATTACGACAAGTTGCTAACCTGAATTGACGGAAAGGGTCCTGGATTGAGTGAAGACGCTGTAAATTTATGCAGAAAGAATTTGCTACTCAGAGTTGATTGTTGATCTACTGTTTGATTCTATACAAACATGGCTTATAGTAACAAGGGAAGTAAAGTGTGTGGCTGGTTAGGACTTATGATAGGTGCTGCATGTGCAATAATGATTGTGGGAGTGATTGTAGGAATGCCATGGAGAGAGAGTGAAACTACTAATACAACTTCAAAACCTGAGACTACCACTACAACTAATAAACTATCACCATGGGAGAGATTCGAGCAAGACACAAAACACCTGCATGAGGGAACTAATCCAAACGGGGAACTTTCTACTAATGTTTTCTATCGCCTACTAAATGAGTATGTGGAAACTATGAATGCGAAAGACTGTTATGTATGTACTAAAATTCCTTCGTCTGTGCAGGAGGGGGTTACTTATCATAGCCTCCCTCTTACGTACGGGATTAGTTGTAGCTTGCTACTAACAAGATTTTATAATCAAGAGCATGTGCAATATTTTTATTCAAATTTGGATGTTGTGTTTTCTTTTGTGCCTGTTCTTGAATTCTTAAATAAATTAGCTAAAGAGCATGATATAAAATTAGTTAGAGGATTCTTTGAGCCAACACTAACATTTGGAACTGCTTATGCACACCGCAATAACCTGACATGCTTACTGTCTCCTGTAGAGAAAAGCTTTTTAGATCACACAGATGATAGACGCAAAGCACTAAAGGAAAGGTTAGAAAAAGGTTTAGAAAAACGCACTTATGGAAACGACTATGCTTATACTGAAATTAAAACACAAGGCAAGTTAGCTATAGATGCATTACACGTAGGTAGACTCTGTATATATAGACCAAAATCTGATCAAGATAATTTGTTTGTAGGAACGAGTGAATGTAGACATGTGTTTTTGTTTCAGAGCAAATGGACCTTTATGTTAAATGGACAAGACCCAGCGATTCCTGGAATCCATTACATCTGTGGGTTAAATGCGTATTACCGTCTCCCTAAGGGATGGTACGGGACATGCTATTTGGGAATAATATTCCCAAAGATTTACCAGATTGATGACTTAAAACAACTGCCTAAAACGTCTGAATTACAACATACCAGACAAAAACGAGAATCAGTGGCGGCTGTCATTGGTGATATATTTGGTGCAATAATCCCTTCAATAGGGGTTGTCTTGAATTCTATGAAAATTCAAAGGTTGTCTACTATTGTGGATAACATGCTGACTAATTTCACAGGAGCTATACTTCTGATGGATACAGAACTTGCTGCAGAAAGAGCTATGACTCTTCAAAACCGGCTTGCGTTAGACATTCTTTTAGCAAAGAGTGGAGGTGTGTGCAAAATCCTTAATGAGCAACATTGTTGCAAGTATATACCTGACAATAGTAAGAAAATTAGAAGCATGCTTACTAACCTGACTAGAGATAGTGCAGATTTGAAAGATCTAAAAGAACTTGGTGTTTGGGAGAAATTTGGAAAGGGAATTGCCCGAGTGGGAAGCTGGTTTACCAACATTTGGAATGGGGTACTTGCAAAAATCATGATGGGATTATTAATTGTTCTGATTTGTTTATTGGGATTTTGGGGAATATGCAAAATTAATGAAAAGGTGAAAAGAAATTTGGCTAACAGAACCAAAAGAAATGAAGAAAGTGAAAGAGAGAAAATGTTTAATGAAATATGGGAAAGCTCACATAAAGGAAAAGATGTTGAAATGCGCATTATGCGCAAGGCAAAAAGTTAAAACCTGAAGGATTTGTGATGACGAGCGTCATCAGAGGAGGGACTGAGAGAGCGTATTTTGATATTACATATTATAGACGTGAAATGCTTATGTCTAACAATGCTGTATTAATAAAACATTCATTAATAGCGTATTCATAAAAATGGAGAATCATTCACATGTATAAACTAATGTCAACTGTAAGAAATAATTGTTTATAGTTTGCCTAACTGAGCACATTAAAACGTATAAAACTGCATTCATTAAACTTGTATATCTTAAGTTAGCGTGAGTCAAGCAGAAGCTGTGTAGTTCTCATATTAGAAGTGTATTTTTCCTGTCTCTTCAGTGTGCTGACTTGCAAACGACCATACCCAGCTATTGTTCTTTATGTATTAGTTTGAAACATTGGGATATGTTCCCATCCGCATGCTAGAATCTTTTAGTATAAAATGATTGTGCCTCGAAACATTTGTAAATACTTCCAAGGACAATGAGACGAGGGAACGAGAACTTTTAACCTGAGACGTGTGCCAAGCTGATGAAGTAACCCCGGATATGCCACCTACGGAAGACTGATTATGAAGACCAATCAGAAGCCAATATTTTATCGAGAGATGACAAATGCATTACTTAATGTATAATTTGATAGGTCAACAATGATGGGGTGTATTAACTGACCAATAGGAATTTGGGGGAATGAATTACTAGAAAGGGATAAAAAACCCATGACACAGGAAATAACAGGGCATTAGGTAGGGAATGATATTGATTACATCCCGAAACTCTGTCACACTATTCTGTGATTTGAGACTTAGACAAACCATCCTTGCCCATATTACTGCCCCTTACATTTTCCTCCTTAAGAGGAGAGTGTCTCTTGCCTCTAACTTAGATAGACTGACAGCGATCTGACCGATGTCCTGAAGACGAAGACTGATCCTGAATGCTGACCTAATCAGAGGAGGGTAATTATAAAATTGCTAATGGAAATTCATTTTGCCTTTCTTTCTAGGTACCAACTGCTGTATGTTTTGATAGAGACCTTAGTTAGATGTTTTCCAAATTGGTGTTCAAAATTGTTTTTGCATGACGCCCAACATGCTAATGCTAATTAGAGGTTAGACGAGGTATTCACACCGACTGACAAATTGACGTGACTGACGTGGTGCTATGATGAACTAGTATCTTAGAAATTCGAAGTGCTTTAATCCGCTTATATCTATCTGATTATTCATGTTACTAATTTTTGCATTATCGAAGGCTTATTGTGGTTGCCATCTTGTCATCGTGTTTATGTGTTTATTGACTTCGAGATTAATGCTTTTGCTATTAGATTGTAATCAATAGGGAATAAAACTTATTAACTCCATTAAGGTGTGGTTATTCATGACTGAAAGGTCATGGTTGCGGCGAACGTCTAATTTGATGTTAAACGTTGACAATGTTATTGACCTATTGATTGGTGTTTTGATCAGTTATCTCGTCCTACGGTGTCTCACCACTGGGTCCAAAGATTCATTGGCCCAAAACGAGTCCTGATGTGTATAAATTAACATAGACGGACGCGTTAACAGTACCACTGAGCTTTACTCAGTCTGGAGCTACTTTGAGGTCTCAGTCTCACTCACTCCATCTTCCACCTTACCTAAACGAGTGCTGTTAGTGAAATCTGCTTTTCTGCGTCAACGGGTAAATCATAGTTCTCTTTGGCAGGAACGCACTCACTGCACAAGTACACCAGCTCCTGTTTTGTCGTCTTTACATGCACCGTCAAGAATGAATGGGCAATCTCAACCTCTGCTTGTTCTCTTCATCTCCGCTGTGCCACACCATCAGACCCATCAACTGAGTTTTTTTCCATGCAAGAAACACAGAGGTCTCGCCCAGTGTGGAGATCCACTATGATGCAGGCTGGCTATGTTTCAAAGAGCCGAGAAGGTAAAGGAAAGCAGCGCGTTAAGGGGTGATGCCTGATATTCCAAACAAAGTCGTGATTCTAAATAAGAAACTATGCAAAATAAATTCTCTGAAGTCACAATTTTCAGACAAATGTGGCAAAGGGAAAAATGTTTCACCTATCACAAAATTAAAATTATTTTGATGAAACATACCAAAGACTCTATGATAAACAACATTGACACAGAGAACCCACAATACCTTGTTTGAGAGAAAGTCCTGCAAGAGGCAAGCTCCTCTTTTCTGGCCTACTGTGGTACCTCGTTATTTAATGAGCCATTCACGAGTATCCTAGAATTATTTATCCTTTCAATCTTACTAGTTCTTGAGCACCTGGCTAAAAGCTGGGAAATGACCTCAAATGCACCTGTCATGTCTTCCACGGAGTATTATTTTCAATTATGAGATAGAGACACAAGAAACATCAAACCCTTTATCAGCCCTTCTGTTGATGTGACGACTTGAACCCCTCATCAGCTCTGCTGGTGAAGTGACTCACTTGAACCCATGCTAATTGAATAAGATTGGGCTGCAATGACATTGTGTTCTTTTTTCAGTGGGTTAGCTACAGGCAAGTGCAGGAGACTCACAGCATACCAGGGGCCAATTCAGAACAAAGGCAGATGAGGAAAATGGACCATCACAAGGTTTCTATCTGCCTTCAATTTGTTTACTATACCGAATAGGTTTATATCTTTAGTACTGACTGTCTGCTTTTACTGTGATGAACTGACATTTACCATTTGCCAGGTGTTGACATGAACTCACAACATTAACTCCATTGCAAGTAGAGTTCTAACTGGGCACATTCATTGTGTATTTCACCACACTTTTTTAACACAGCACTATTACAGCAAAGCAGCACTAGTGCGGTGTTGTGCCATAAAATCAAGCAGAAATATCTGTTCCAGAATCTCGAGTTCTCGAGTGACATTATATGGTTTAAGATTAATAAATATGAGTGTGCGTGTGTGTGTATGTATTTATGTATATATATGTGTATCTATATTTTCACTGAATAAAGCAAAGGTTACAGGGACGTTATTGTTTCTATGGTTTACCCGTACAAAATCATAGAAATTTAGCACTCATACTTCTAGTCATACTTATGTTAAGAAACTATCACTCATTGCCTAAAATTACTTTCTGACACAAGTTATAGTTTCTTCAGGAAATTTCTATGGTGTTTTTTTTGCGCACATTAATATAACCACCCCCAACACAGACTTCAGCTGTGCAAAGCAGGGGTTGTCTGCAGGGCCTGGCCTATGGACAGGCCCTGCGGTCAACCCTCCTACATGCACCCAAACCCACGCTGCACATGGCATCTGCAGATTCACAGATCTGGCAAAAAAAAAAAAGGGCTATTTTCTGCCTATAAGCGGTCCCTATCTCCCTATGTGTCCTATGGGGTCAGGATACCTGTATCCTGAACCCTTATATGTTTTTACACTCTTGTTTTTCCTCACCTAGGCTTATGTGAGAAACAAAGTGGCAGCCACAACTTTCCGTTCAGGTTGCGACCATCCAATCAGGGCCTTGCTTTTCCCCAGGATATGCAAATCCTCTGCAGGTGGATTCACAGAGGATCTGCATCCCTAGATATCTATTTTATTTAACCTTAAATAACTCAAAAACTACTCAACATATTTACACCAAATTATAGAATGCACCCTTTCTGGGCCAAGATCTAGCTTCCTACAGAATTTGAGGTTAATCCGTTGAGCGGTTCAGGCTATGGTCGTGTTCAGAAATTAAAAAAATCCCATAGGCCTGGAATGGGAAAAAGGTGTTTTGTAACTCCCGCTTTTACTCAGCACCCACTTGACAAATAACCCTGAAATTTTTAACACACCAGCTGAATTGACTGTCATATTAGTTTTGAACATTTCGTGAAGATTTGCCAAAGGGCATCAAAGTTATTGGCAAAACAAAAAACTGTCTATGGAAAAAGTTGCTCCTAACACACAACTATCTGTATGGCTCTTGTGCTATTGAAAGTAGGTAATACATATATATATATATATATATATATATATATATATATATATATATATATGCATACATACATATATATTTATATATTCATTAAAAAAAAAAAACGTTACAGGGACATTATAGTTAAACTCACGTACAAAACCACAGAAACTCACCAGTTAGAGTTACCTCAAGTAACTAGAACTCGTGCCCTAAGGTAAGTTTAACTCGCGCTCCTGCCATGCACAGTTGTTTCATCAAAAATGTTACTGCAAATATTACATTGATATTATCAATGATGTTATCCGAGATGTCACAAGTGCCGTAAGTTGTGAGATCATTAGCAGTGCATGGCAAGGTTGAAAGTTATAGTTACCTTAGGGCACTAGTTATAGTTACTTGAGGTAATTCTATCTATAACTGGTGAATTTCTATGGCCTCCCTGTAATCTTTGTTTTTTTATGTCAATTTTCATTGGTTTTCATTATTCTATTTCCTAACTATAACATACCTGTAACCTTTGTTTTTTCAGTTAAATTATATGTTTTTCTAACATATAGTAATTTTCATTACTCTACGTTAAAGATTGGCCACAGGGACCCTGAGTCCAACCCCTATAAGCATGCAACCTTGCACCGTGCCCGGCCTTCACACGTGCACAGGGGTGGTTGCCCGAAAGACCTGGCCTACAGCCAGACCCTGTGCAGCAGGAGTTGTCTGTGGACTCTCTGGGTGTGAGAATAGGTGTGAGAGCGGGTATCTGGGGGTGAGAGTGGCTGTCAGATTGTCTTTCTAGGTGTGAGAGTGCATACATCAGTGTTTTAGTGGGACCGTTAGTGTGTATGCGGGTCTGTGAGTGGGTGCATGAGGGTCTCAGTGGGTCTGTGAGTGGTAGGATGAGTGTCTGAGTGGGTTTATGAGTGGGTGCATAAGTGTCTGTGTGAGTAGGAGAAAGAGATTGAAAGAGAAAGAGAGAGCGAAAGAGAGGGAGAGGGAGAGATTTAGAAACTTTTTTTAGACTTTTATGTAGTATTTTGTTAGAATGAGATATTTCTGCACAATTGTAAAAGAAAAATGTATTTGCAATTTTTTAAAAGTAAAATCACCTTTCATATGACCCTTAAACCTTTTTACTTAAAAAAAAAAACAATAAAATAGGAAACAAGTCCAGCTGGATTCGAACTGTGAATGCTCAGTGTGAAAGTCTGTGACCTCCACATTGCAGTGTTATTTTTTTTTTTTTTTTTTTTTCTAGCCCTTGGGCTATCTGGGACCGCAGGGGAGCACTCCAGGGCTCCCTCGTGGTCCATAGATAGTTTTTAATTTTTTTTTAATTTTAATTATCCAAATTATCCAAATGCACTTTATGGGCTATTTGGTACTGAGGGGGAAGCCTCAATGCCTCCCCCGTGGTGCCATTGCTTCAGCAAGCAAGGAGCTGCTTTTACGGCAGCTCCGTGCTTGCTGAAGCAAACATTTCATCTCTGTTCTCTGCACACATATCTGTGTGCAGGGAACAGAGATGAAAGGTCTTCTTTCAGACAGCAGGACCTGCTTGACAGGTTCTGCTGTTTGAAACCAGAGGGCTTGCTGTGTCTTGGTTGCAGCTTCAAAGCAGCAGTCAAGCCACAGCAAACAGCTATGTCCCAGGGGTGGGCACCCTGGGATCATAGCAGGAGCTGGCCCTAATGGGGGTCTGAAACTGAGCCCCCATCTTTATTTAGTATTTGCCCTGGGGGGAGGTGGTCTCTGGGGTGAAAGGGGGCCACGTGGCACCCCTCTCCTATTACATTATTCACCCACGGTAGGTAGTGGTGTCCGGGGCTGTGGGGAAGGCCATTGGGTCTTCCCACATTAAAAAAGCATTTTTGCTCAGGGGGTGGTAGTCCCTGGAGGATGGGAGGCCTCCTTACCTTCAGGAAACTTCTCAAGACATGGCTGTTCGAGCAGTAGCAGCACCTCCTCCCCTATGTCCCCCCTTCCCTCCTCAGCACCTTGAGACCCTCACAGGTAAGTAGTGCGCTTTACAAATCCCGGATTGATTGATTGGCTGCAGCACTGCAGCTGCAGCCACAGCAAACACTCCACTGTTTGACAGCGGGACCATTAAAGCAGGTCCCGCTATCAAGCTTTCATCTCAAGCAGGCCCCGCTATCAAACAGCGGAGCTTTCATCTCTGTTCCCTGCAAGCATGCAGGGGACAGAGATGAAATGCTTCAGCAAGTGGGGAGCTGCTGTCTAAGTAGCTCTGTGCTTTCAGAAACAATGGTGCACCGAGGTAAGCCTTAAAGCTTCCTACACAGTGCCAGGTAGTGCATAATGTGCTTTTTATTTAAAATAAATAAATACAAATAAATTAATTAATTAATTTATAGGTACCACGGGGGAGCCTTCGAGGGTTCCCTCACGGTCCCAGGTAGCACATAAAGGGCTTAAAAAAAAAGAAAACCCATAGGGTTCGAGTACAGCTGTAGATGGCGAGGATGCGGGTTATAAATATAAGTGGTGTATTTCTAAGGTTTTGTACGTTTAAAATGTGATATATGTATATATGCTTATATATAATATATATGTGTATATATATGTATATTCATAGATATTATATATATTTGTCAAACACCTTCATTTTAAACTACAAAAATTGCCTGCCCTCTAGGATACTGTTAAGAATTTTATTTAGGCTCATGCGTATCTACCAACACGGTCTTCGTCAGAGCACACAAAGTGGAAAATATGTTGTTACTTTCAAAGACATATCAGCATTTCTAGGAAAGAAGTAAACATGAACAAAATACTTCAAAGGCTAACGTTTCATCACCCTTGAAACAAATGTTACAACAAGTCAGTGCTATCCGTAACCGGAAAAAATGTATCACCACGTGAAAACATTTTCAAAATAGAAAGGGAGTGAAAGAAAATATTTATCTATGTTTCACAAAGAAATATAAATAAGGCCATCCAATTAGCAATATCTGCCTAACATTTCATTACCCCATATCTACCCATTCAGGCACAAAAATATAGAGAAAAAATGGCATACAGCCTAGTGGCTTACTATCAATGTCATGGTGACATATGATACAACTATCTCTAAGAAAGGATCAGGAACTGACCTCACAGGAGCATCCTATACAACAGAAAACAGAGCATCAGAAGGAGAGGGGAAATCGAGACCAACACCTTTTTTAGAACAATACCGCCTTCTGAGGAGGGGCCGGGTGATGCCCCAGACATAAATTGCCAATCAGACAGGACACAGGGGCAGAGGTCAGGGAAGAGGAAGGGGAGGAAGAGGTTGTGGAGAAGGAGGAAGTAAAAGAAGAAAGCCAAACAGAGACAGGACAGTGAAAGCAAAGCTGGCAGCACAGTGGGAAGATACAAAGGGCTAACACCAAAAAGTAACAATGGAGGAACAGTTGACTAATAACACAGTGGCAAATGTATCCTCTAGATCTTTAACAAAAATGTTGCTCTCAGTGCTCTCCTCAAGTCTTTCTTTTTGTCCGTCTAGCAACTTTGACATGTTCTAATCCGCATTTACCTAATTCAAATTGAATGGAAACTGAACTTTAAAAAGTGTTACATGCTGAAACCTTAAAGAAATTTAGTGAACGGCAGAAACACAGAAAGGAATTTCCTGTCTAATGTGACTATAAGTGATGTTGATTTGTTAGTGACTCTACATGAACTAGAACAGGGTGTTTTTAATGCTGATAGTAGTAAGGACCCTGCATATTTATTAGAGCAGTTAGGCATTATGGGGGTCATTCCGACCCCGGCGGGCGGCCGGCACCGCCCGCTGGGCGGAAACCGCCCAAACACCGCACCGCGGTCAAATGACCGCGGCAGTGATCACAACTTTCCCGCTGGGCCGGCGGGCGATCTCAAGCAGATCGCCCGCCGGCCCAGCGGTAAAGCCCCAGCAAAGATGAAGCCGGCTCGGAATGGAGCCGGCGGATTTGCTGGGGTGCGACGGGTGCAGTGGCACCCGTCGCGATTTTCAGTGTCTGCTTTGCAGACACTGAAAATCTTAATGGGGCCCTGTTAGGGGGCCCCTGCAGTGCCCATGCCAGTGGCATGGGCACTGCAGGGGCCCCCAGGGGCCCCACGACACCCGTTCGCGCCAGCCTCTTCCTGGCGGTGTAAACCACCAGGAACAGGCTGGCGGGAAGGGGGTCGGAATCCCCATGGCGGCGCTGCATGCAGCGCCGCCATGGAGGATTCCCTGGGGCAGGGGAAAACCGGCGGGAAACCGCCGGTTCCCCTTTTCTGACTGCGGCTTTACCGCCGCGGTCAGAATTGCCCCGGAAGCACCGCCAGCCTGTTAGCGGTGCTTCCTCTGCCCTCTGGGGTCAGAATGAGGGCCTATGTATCACAAATCAGCCCCACTAATTTTAAACCTACCTCCAATTTTATGCCCCAGATGTCCTTTGATTCAATAGATACCTTTTATGAGAAAACCATCAAATATTTTAGGAAGCTACAGTATAGGCAGCGGTACACTATGCACAATATCACGAAAGCCCAACACCAGGCACTACATGATTTAGCAACTGACTGCAACATAATAATTCAACCAGCAGGTGAGGGAGGGAACATAGTTATCATACCCAGGGATCAGTACATCAAGCAGGCTAAAAGGCAACTTAATGACAGTGAATGGTATGCCACAATAACTAAGGAGGAGCATCACCAGGCTATCATTACTCTCTGTGCCAAACTGGAGGACTGGAGAGATCAGGGCCTTCTCGAAGTGGAGGAATATAACTATCTCAGAAAAGATTTTCCTCAGATTCCTGTTCTTTACTCGCTTCCCAAATTACACAAGAGGGATCCCCCCAGGATGCCCTATAGTGTCCTCCAGAAATAGCAATCTTGAGAATATTTCAAGATATATAGACTTATTTTTGAGAATTTATATCTCTATCCTACCCCTCCATCTAGGAGAAACCAAAGATTTCCTCCAACATATAGAGGGTATTTAGTGGTAAGAAGACTTTATCTTGAGGGCCATCAATGTGTGTTCAATGTATATTACCATTCAACATTCAGATGACCTTCAAGCACATGAACACATTTTATGTGCCAGGCCCATTTATTTATTGCAGCACACCAAAATGTGGATAGAGATGATTACATTTTGTCTCAGCAACAAAATGTTCATGTTCAGTGGCAAAAATGTTTACCAACGTAGGGGAATGGTGATAGGTACTTGGTCCCCCCCCCACCCCAGCCCCCCCAGCTATGTGAACTTGTTCACAGTCTGGTGGGAGCAGCAGGTATCCATCACCAAAGATATGGCCCATGATATAGAGAATACCATTTTATGACTCAGTTTAATTGATGATTTCTTTATCATCTGGAGAGGGACCCAAGAGTCTGCAGAAGCATTTATTAGTAAACTCAGGAAAGGCTCTGTGAATCTTAACTGCACCTTCACTACTAGAAGGATGTGTATTTAGGGCCAGATGTACCAAACTGTTTGCGAGTCGCAAACGGCGAAAATTGCCGTTTGCGAGTGGCAAACCTGAGTTTGCTATGCAGAAATGCATTTTGCGAGTCGGGACCGACTCGCAAAATGCATTTCAGAGTCGCAAATAGGAAGGGGTGTTCCCTTCCTATTTGCGAGTCGGAGTGGTATGCAACTCCATTTGCGACCGCGTAAGCGGTCGCAAATGGAGTCGCAGTTATCATCCACTTGAAGTGGATGGTAACCCACTCGCAAATGGGAAGGGGTCCCCATGGGACCCCTTCCCCTTTGTGACTGGACCCCAAATTATTTTTTCACGGCAGGTAGTGGTCCAAGGGACCACTACCTGCCCTGAAAAAATTCCGAAACAAAAGGTTTCGTTTTTTTTTTTAAGTGCAGCTCGTTTTCCTTTAAGGAAAACGGGCTACACTTGAAAAAAAAAAAAACTGCTTTATTTAAAAGCAGTCACGGACATGGAGGTCTGCTGATTACAGCAGACCTCCATATCCGTGAGTGCCCATAGTCGCTATGGGGCCGCAATTTGCGACCCACCTCATTATATTAATGAGGTGGGTCTTTGCGACCCCATAGCGACTCGCAGACGGTGTCTGAGACACCGTTCTGCATTGCAAATTGCGAGTTGCAATTTGCGAGTCGCTCGGACTCGCAAATTGCAAGTCGCAATTTGCAAAGTTGCTACATCTGGCCCTTGGTTCCTTGATGTTGTGGTGGCGGTGGAAGCGAATCATCTTGCGTCCAAGCAGAAACATATGCCAACAGCAGGGAATAGTTCACACCCTCAAGAGCCATCCGGAGGTTCTGTAATGGTGTATATCTTTTGGGGAGCTGCCGAGGGCAAAAAGATATTGTAGCTTCCTGGGATTGTTTCTTGTGGAGCAGGACATTATGGTGGGCGAATTCTGAGAAAGAGGGAACCCGGAATAGGTCCTTAGGTGGGTTATGGAGAGAGTTTGCCAAAAAGATAGTGAGCATATTCTTTTTTCACCCACATCTAGTTCAACAGAGAATGAAGAGTACAAGCCCAATACATCACCACATTTAACAATCAGCACAAACAGATTGAAAGGATCTTGAGGCGGAACTGGACAACTCTCACTATAGATGCTCTTATAAGCCACACACTAGAACATAGATCCAGCATCACCTACAGGAAAAGTAGCTCATTGAGGGATGCATTGGTCCACAGTGACAGCACGTGTTGAAAACACCATAGTAGGTAACCTCAATGGTTTGTTTCCATGTAAGAAATACAAAGAATGCAGATTCAGTGAGAATAGAACTGAGTATACCATTCCATAAAATAGCAAAACTACGAAAATCACAAAATTACTTATGTGCAGTTCCCAGTACAATATCTATCTCCAAGAGTGCCCTTGTATAAAATACTCTGTAGGCAGTACGATGCATGAAGAGAAAAAGAGAGTTCTAGAACACATGCTTATCATCAATAATAAAGATGCCCAGTATCCAATGGCATGTCACTTTAATGAGATGTACTACAGTGACAGTAGAAAATTCGAGTACTTCATAATTGATCAAGTTCCGTACCAATGACAGGGAGGCAACCATGTTTTGAATTTGTCTGGAATCCAGATATATAATTGATTTTGAGACCAAATCTCCAGGGGTTGGAACACAGGAGGAATTGAGTGTACATCCTGGTGATTAAGATTTGTGATGTGACAATGCTATGAGCTCTGACACAGGTCTATGGTGGCCACAGAACAGTTGTGTTTGTTCTCTCATTTGTAGGAGGAAAGGAAGGGACATCCTGTCACCTTTTCTTCATATAGGCAACCATACATCAATCAGATAAGATTATGCTTTTTTATCAGTTTTAAGTTTGATTTTTCTGTTTCAACTGTTGTGCTTGTCCACAATTGTCTTCAACTAGAGAGTCTCATTAACTCTTGTAGCAGGACTGTCTGATCTGTCTCCCGGAGTTCTATTTTGTTTTGTTTTATTTTAAGTTCTATTTGTTGTGTATCCCACTTTGGGCACTAGGCCAGGCTGTTTGCAAAGGTGCTTACCTTCAAATAAAGGAGCTTGTGTTTATGTACCAGTGCATTACAGGAGGCCTAGACATCATGTAGAGGATATTCGACCCAGCCCACCGGGGCCTTGTTAGGTGTACTATGTGTATTTCCCTCCAGGGTTCAGTATATATTTGGGGTTCTACTCAAATGAAAGCCAAATAATAGGAGCACTAAAGATATCAGCCCACATGGGCATGACATCTTGATGTTTGTGGACTAGGAGACTCCTATGTCCTTGCCACCCCTCTGGGGTCTTTCCCACTGGTGCTTAGCCCAAGTTGGCTACAGTTGGATACTGAGGTGTAGGGGGTCTCCTCTATGGTATTGTATTTCAGGTAACTATTCCAAGCAACCCCAGCTCACTTGGGCATCATGATTTTAAGTATCTTATTTGTGATACTCTGAACCAAATCAAACCTTTTATTTCTATTTAATTCCTATTCCCCTTTCTTTTCCCATATAGAAACATGTCCAGCCCACTGCGTGCTGTACAATGGCATGTATGTATACTCACCTCCATAGATGAGACTTTCAGGAAATGCTGGAACTCAAGGTTATGACGACTCAGCGGACAATTAGCAATATGATTTATGAAAATGTTGGCTTTAGAAGGGTTATATGATTAATTGACAATTGTGTAAGCGATTTACTTTATGTACATATGTTAAATATTAAAGTTAGTTAATAATTTTGTATGTCATTCACTGTATGTACACATGATAAATACGGAGTCTAATAGTCTTCCAAAATGGCAGTTGCTTTGTGTTCTAGCACAGTGCATCTCTTTTATGTTTATGTTCACTTGTCTATATCGTAGCAACCTTGCAAATGAAGGTTGTGTGACCAAGGCGCGGCAGGGCTGAAACACATCTTGAGGTTGTGGTGAAAAAAGTACTGACTTTGCACCTTTACTGTCCTAGCACGTTTACTGCTACCTAACCACTCAACCCTAGGCTGCGCACAGTCTTTGGCCATGTACAGAGGGAGTATGCTGCAGGTCTGCATGGCCCCCCTCCCACAGCCAATTTCAGACCCAAGTACCCCAACCCCTGGGGCCCAGGCTTCTAAAAAATATTTTGGGGGAGAGGGGCATTACGGCCTCACTGAGCTCGTGGATTTTGGCCCGGGGACCCAGGGAAATGACCACAGACACGCATACACTTGAACCCTCAACCTTCAGAGTACATGTCTGAGACCTCAACCACTAGGCCAAAAATAACTCATTAGCATTTAGTGTCCAGACTTAGCTATGACATTTAACTCAAGGATTTTGAGTGGAAAAAGACTTCAAAGTTACATCACTAGGAATGTTTAACAGTTAAAATACTGGAAAATAATCAGAAAGACTTCCATGAGATACAATGATCTGAACCTTCAGCCTACTGAGTGACAGTCCAAGAGCTTTACCATTAGGCCAGAAAAGACCATGGACTGCTGGTCCTCAAAACATAATTATAACATTCTTACAAAATAACTTGCTAGTCTGACTCTTTCAATTCCTTGTATGAGAGACCATTGCAATAATAATCTCTCTCTCTCTCTTCCATCCCATTATGGGATGGAAGAGAGAAAGAGAGTGTGACAGGACTGTGGGGGGAGCCTTAAGGCCCCCTTGGTCCTAGATGGCTCCCCATGTCCTGCGGGAACCAACACTACTCCCACAAGCAGGGAGCTGGTTGAAATAGTAGCTCTCTGCTTGCCAGAGCAATGTTTTAATCTGTTTCCCTGCGCACATTTGTGCGTGCAGGGAAAAGGATAAAAACACTACTTTCTGCCAGCGAGAGCTGTTTGACAGCTCCTGCTGGCAGACAGCAGACTTTGTTTCCTTTTGCTTGGTGGGAGCTGTCAGCTCCAACCAGGCAAGAGCAAAGAGCTATGTCCCGGGGTGGGCACCCCGGGACATAGAAGGAGCCAGCCCTGGGGGGTGGCAGTCCCCAGGACCATCATTGGCTCCTCGAGGTGGACCAAGTGGCCCTCTGGGTCCAAAATAGACTCTCTCATTGTTTTATTTTAGCCCTGAGGAGGTGGCGATCCCTGGGGCTGTAGGGGGGGCATGCAGTCCCCATACACACAACATCTCTTAGTACTGGAGAGTTGGTGGTCCCTGGTTCTGCAGGTGGACTGTGCTGCCCCTCTGCATTTACTGGTTTCTTCGTCCTGGGGAGGGCGTGATCCCCAGGGATGCGGGGGGCACGCAGTCCCCTGAACACATTATTAGTTTAGCCCTGGGGAGGTGGGGGTCCCCAGGCCTGCAGCAGGGTCACACAGCGCACCCACATACAACATTAATTTAGCCCCAGGATGGTCACAATCCCCATGACTACAGGGGTGGGGAGCGGCCCCCAGCATTGCTTTAGTGTAAAGCCCTAGGGAGGTGACAGTCCCCGACGCTGCAAATGCCCTCTGTCCCTGGCCAACCTCAGGCTGCATTTAGACAAGCGTGAGAGCCCACGCATGTTTTAAAAAAAAAAAAAAAAATGGTGGATCTGAAGATCTGGTGTTTTTCCCACTGAAAAAAAAAAAAATGATTTTTGCTCTGTGGCTGGAGGGGCTTTTTTTCTGGGACTCGGCTGAAGTTGAGTCCCAAGATGGCTGCCAACATTTCCTTGTTGAAGTATTGTCAGCCAATCAGATCTGAGCACAAGATCAGGAGGGTTCGCAGAGCCTTTGCATCCCTATATATGCAAATGTAGTTTTTCTTTAATTTCTCACAAACTACTGAATGGACTTATTCCAAATAACAAAAAGAACACTTTCTGGATCAAGAGCTACCTTTCTGCCAAATTTGGTGTAACTCCGTCCAAAATTCTTATGGAAAAATGAATAGGAAAAAGTGTTTTGGGAGCCCCCCCTTTTTCTCGGGTCCTGCTTGATGGATCACCCTGAACCTTTTCTGACAGACACTGAAGGAAGTGTTTAATTTAAAAAAAAATAATCACGAAGGTTCATGAAATCGCATCAAATTTATTAGGAAAACAAAAACTGGTTAGCGAATCCATGCACTAACATCAATACCTTGATTGGCTGACCACAGCCTGAGAGCAAAGTTGCGGCTGCCATTTTGTTCATCGGGATTCGGTTCCTAGTAGGGAAAATAAAGATTTAAAAAAATCATACAACCTCTCACAGATCTACACATCTACTCACACACTCACTCACACACTCCCACCTACCTACACACACACAACCATGCACACACTCACTCACACACCCATACAGCCACTCAAACACCCACTTACAGTCCCACAACACCACTCACACACCCACTCACAGACTCACACAGCCACTTACACAGCCTCTCAGACACACACAAAACCACATACACACCCACACGCCCACTCACACACCCATTCAGCCACTCAAACACCAACTCACACCCATTCAACCACTCACACACCCATTCACAGAGCCTCAAAACCACTTACACACCCACTCACAAAACCACACAGCTTTCACCCACCCACTCATAAACCCACTTACACACCCACACAACCACTCTCACACACACCCTCATACACCCAGGTAGCAGGGATGCTATAGGTAGGAAATAACAGTAAAAAACAAGACAAATTCAATGAAAAAAAACAAAGGTTACAGGGACATTATAGTTAGGAAATAAAATTAAAAACCTTAGGTATTCTCTGAAAAAAACAAAGGTTACAGGGATGTTATCGTTAGGCTCAAATTTCACTCATACAAAACCACTGAAATTCAGCAGTTATCATTATAGTTATCTCAAAATATTATAACTTGTGCTCTAAGGTAACTATAACTCACGCGCTTGCCATGCACTGCTAATTATCCCACATATTACAGCAGTCGTGACATCTTTGATAATATCACTGCAACATTTGCTGTAAAACTAATTATTGATGACATAACTGAGAATTGTGAGGGTGTGAGTTATAGTTACCACCTTAGGGCACGAGTTATAGTTACTTCAGATAATTCTAACGATAACTAATGAATTTCAATGGCTTTGTATGAGTGAAATCTGAGCCTAACTGTAATGTCCCTGTAACTATATATATATATATATATATATATACATATATATATATATATATCTATACATATACATATATATACATATATATATATATATGTATGTATATATATAAATATATATATCTCTCTCTCTCTATATATATATATATATATATATATATATCTATACATATATATATATATATATCTATACATATATATATATATATATATATATATATATATATATATATATATATATATGTATATATATATATATATATATATATATATATATGCTGGCGGTCACCAGTAGGTAGTTATAGTTAGATCCATGTTTCCATAGAAAAAGCATTTTTTGACTTGCCTATATCTTTGGCACTATTTGATGAATCTTCACAAAATTTTCATCAAAAAGTGGTCCCGTCATTTTTGTTGTACTCAGGAAGTTTCGGGGTGATCTGTCAATGGGGCAGAGAAAAAGGGGGTTAAAAAAACATTGTGTTTCCCATGTTAATTCCCATAGGACCTGTCAACACGTCTACAGCTCGAACCACTGGACAGAACTACACCCAATTTGGCAGAAAATTAGGTGGTGGTGCTCAGATTGTGCTTTTTGTTATTTGGTGTAAATCTGCCTCGTAGTTTAGGAGATATTTAAGGGCAAATAAATGTGTTCATCCCTGGCTGCAATCATTTCACGAAATTCATTAATTTTCACGAATACGTGTGTAAAAAGAAGCATTGCAATTGACTGACTGCAACCTGAATGAAAAGTTGTGACCGCCATTTTATTTCATGGGACATGGTCCCTGGGGGTGAAAATTCAAATTGAAAGTGGCATAAGGGGTCAGGATGAAGGTACCCTGACCCCAGGGGTGTGATATAGGTGTATTTTAGGGGCAAATTATAGGTTTCATATATTTTGCGTCACGGCACATGATATCCACAATAATTCACAAATGTTCACTCATTTCCGTGAATTAATTGCAAAATATTCGTGATTATAGAAAATTTGATAGAAAAAATATAGACTCATACATACACTTATTCATTCACTCATACATGCGCTCTAAGGCTCAGACACCCACTCAGACCCAATCATAGGCTCACATACCCACTTTCAGACCCACTCAGACACTCACGCACCCAATCACACATCCACTGACAGAGACGGGCCCTGTGGCCAACCTGCACTGTGACCGGCCAAAGGTCATGCATGGTGCGGGATTGGATGGCTTTCAGGGCTTTGCTGCATGGCCAGGCCTTGCGACCAGCCCCACTGTGCATGGCCAAAGGCATAAAAACGTAAAACTCCAAATAAATAAAAATTAATAAATAAATCATACACAGGAGGACAAAAAGTCTAAGATGCCAATCAGTACGCATAGCAATAATTTGAAATGCCAGTGCTCTTGAATAAATAAGACCAGGACAAATTGTCTCTCTGGATTTAGAAAGCATGTTATCCAATCATATTGTCCTCGTAATCCTTGCATTCAAATTTTACTGCTTGCATCTAACAGCATCTGACAAATGCTGGTGGATACCGATTGGGTCTTATGTAGCAGCCTCCCTTCTTTTATGGGGCTTAGTGGCTATGGTATTGTCTGTAGGTGGAATGCCAGAGCTCCCACAACCCCTTAATAACTAGGGCAAACAAATATTAATATGGTATTTGACCTCTTATGTAACATTAATCTCAAACTGAATGGGAATCATTATACAGACCTTAAAAAGCGGTTTTTATGATCATACTTGAGCTTAGTTTTATGGTCTTCAAAATGAGCCACCAGGAGGCACTCAGAATAAGTAAGTGCTAAGCAAAAAAACATATATATTCATTTGCACAATGAAAATGCACTACATGTACAAAATAGTGAAAATGCTCCTTTTTGCTTTTAACAGGTTTGTTAGACATTGTGATTTGGTTGCCTGGAGTATGAGCTCTGGTCAAGCAACGCCCACAATCCTAGTCAGGGTAAAGCACAAGCAACACCCAAAATAGCCTGTGCTCACCCCCGGGTAGCTTGACACAGAGCAGCCAGGGTTAACTTAGAGGCAACATATAAAGTGTTTGTCTAACACTTCAAACAATAAAACAGAGAAAACACCACACAAAAAGATCCCACACCAATAGATCGGAAGTACACCAAGACCACAATGACAGAAATCCAGTCAGTAGAACTGGAGTTATACATTTTAAAGAGTAAACTGCAATATGGGGTCTAGAAGCATAAAGCGCCAACCACGGGTATCTGGTCACGTGGGACTGAGTCAAAATCAGTTCAGCCCAGCCAAGACTCCTGTTCGTGTACGAGAGGGTCGCATTGAGCAAGGAGAACATCATTGGTGGTGGTCGGCATGGTGCGAGGAGAAGGCCGGGCATCACGGGCAGGGATGCTGGTGCTTCTTGTTGGCAGTCCTCCGTGAACCATCAATGCTGCAGTGTGAAGAGACAGCTGACAGTGGCTTGTGTTGAATTTTGGTGTGAATCATGTGGTTCTGGTGTGAACAGGCCCGTTCATGGTCATGAAGAGCCAAAAGTTTACTTTCAAGAGCTTGCAAGCCACAGGTGCAGAACCTGAGGGGCAGTACTTGAGGTTCAGGAACACACCAAAGACGGTATCAGGAGATGTTCAGGAGCCTTTATGTCCCTGGGGCTCAGATCAGGAGGCAGCAGACTAGCCCTTTTAGTCATTCTGTGGTCTTGAGTTCAAGATAGGGTTGCAGGTGCAGTTCTTCTTCTCCACACAAGAGGACAGTAGGCAGCGGGGTCAGCACAGAAGGGGTAAAGTTCCTTTAGAGGAGCAGTCTAGCAGCTGGCTTTGCCAGCAGTTGTTTGGATTTCCATTTGCTCATGGAAAGCTGGCTGCCTGTCCATATGTAAATGCAGAATCAGCTATCTAGGTATAAGTTTTATATTTGAAAAAGCCATTCCCTGATGGCCTTTTTTGCAGAAGCAAGCATTCGTATGAAGCTATTCAAAGATGTCCACCAATGCATGCTCATGTTGTGGGGACACACCACTGAACGTTTTAGATTTTTATGTACCATTTCAACATTGCTAATTGCCATTTTAGAAAGTTAAAATAAAAGTTAAAAGATAGTGCACTTGAGCTCTAAAATGATAGCAAGTGGCCCAGAAGAACGTTGGAGTTTATGAACCCTTGTAAAGATATAAAATAGATTTAAAAAAATGTAAACTAGGGAGCTTGACAGGGAGAAAGACCTGGGGAGTGGGACCGGGAAGTATGACTGGCATTCACCAGATGATAAGAGGAGGGTAGAAAGTATAGAGGTGCAGGGATATACGGAGAAAAGTGGGGTGGCGGAGCAATCAGAATCAGAGAGCAGTAGGCTTGGGATGTCATCCAAACTAACCAAATTCATGCTTGCCTTCAGAGTAGTGAAAAGGAAAATAAGGTTCACCTCAAGCAGCAATCAAACGATGCTCTTCTAACCAGAAAACTGTGAGACAAAAATGCACCTGGGCAGAACAAACACAAGAATATGAAGGAAATCCATTGACTAAGGAGCAAAAAACTGAAATATACAAGAAAGCCACGCAATCATGAGCCAGTGGCTGACCCCAACTCCACTCTAAGTACATGTAACATATTGGAAACAAAAGTTATTCGACCGACAGCTAAGACTGTTCTTATTTAAGGTCTAAAAAGAGAAAAATTAGGAAAAACTACGAGCAAATCTACATAGAAGCATACATTTTAAAACATGCAATAAGAACTGTGGCTTATTTTGAGGGCACAGGGCTGTCTTCCCTGTAGAAAAAGCAAGGAAGCAGATAAGGTAAAAACATCCCCACTCTAAAAAATGGGGACAATTTTTTTTTTTTTTAATATTTTAAATTATTGTTTATTATTTGATTAAATTATCTGAAGCCAATAAAAATGAAACTCAAAAAACAGTAAATTAATTATTGGTGAAGGATATGTATCACCTTCGTCACTACACTAAGAACATGCCGTTTAATGGGGCGGATTGGGCGAACATGACCGCCATTATCATCTATTATTTTCTCCTTTTTTTATATTCAGGATAATCAAAAATAGCATATTTCTCACATGAACACTCAGGCAAAGCTATTGTATTTTTCCATACTTGTTTTAATAAAATAAATAACAACACAGTCAAATAAGTACAATTTGACCAATACATCAGAAAGTGGAGTCATGATTTTTCCTTTCTACTCTCTATGAAATAAATCCTGTTCTATTTAATTGAGAGTAATTGCCTTCGAAATACGAGGCTATATTCACAAAACTCGTGTTTATGACCAAAGACATCAATTTTACAGCATCCCGGAATCCTATTTGCGTTTAATAGTGCAAATTTGAAGAGGTGGGAAGTGGGTATTCCAAGGTTTGGTTTGCCTTGGAAGTGGAAATGCCCACAAACATTTACTGCTATGGGCATTTTCAAAGTCCTCTTCTGGCACTCCCGGAAACAGACTGAGATTTATTGCAGCAAAGACCTGAAGTCACTTCCCATTAGGGATGGAAAGGGGAACCCCTGACTTGCCAGGGATGTAATATAATTCTTTCCCCATAGAAAAAAATTATTATCCACAGTGAAAAACATGTGGATTTGCCTAGAAGACGCCATTCCCTTTGTCTGGAAATCTCTGCTATGGAAGACTCCCGACTAGGGAAATGGAAACCTTTTTAAAAAGTCATATAACCTTCCCAGAAGTGTGCCTGGCTTTGAATTTTAGGTATGCATGTGTGACGTTGTTTGGGAAATTAATAAAAACATACAAAATTACATTCAGGTGGAGATCTAAATCTCAATCTTTTATGTTTTTGATGTTTTTTTGTCTGTCACTAGACGCCATTGTCTTCGTGAGCTTTGTCTGGCACACCTATATAATGAAAACCTGATTCATTCTTATCTTCTGTATTCATTGTCGATCAAACATCTTGAATATGCTATTATGAGAAAAAAAAGGGACCTTAATAAAGAAATGTAACAATGGTAGATCCAAATTGCGAAAGTGCGAACATGAAGAAATTGTTCGTGATAATATTCATCATAAAATCAAGAGCAATTAAACAATGTACATTTCTACACATGGGCATAGGAAGTGTTGGGGACGTGGGGGATGTTTCCCCCCCAGATTTTAGAGTGTGGGGGACACGGGGGACGAGTGTGGGGGGACAAAAGAATTTGCCCTCTCACTTAGATAATTAGCATGGCCACTTTGACCCGATGTATTTTGATATTGCTAGAAGCGCCCACACACACTTTCAGAGGCTCTTTCATGTCTTCTGGGCAGCATGGGTGAGAGTTTCTGATTTTACATTTCTGCTGGCACAGGACAAAGGCTGAAATTAAGGGGCCATCAGGGCTCCTTTGTTTGATTATTCTAGCTGGAAGCTGTCGGGAGCCTCACACCTAGCTGCTATTTAGGAAACAAAAGCACACAGCTTGCTATTACTTCACAGGTATCCAAGAGAGACATGGTTTTGACTTTGTTCAGTCCCTGCATGTGAGAGATAGGCACTGTAAGAATGTCAGATATGCCAGTCCGCCCTAGTATTTACACAAATAATTTAAATACCACTATTTTTTGTTTCATTTCTTTTATAGCGCTACATAATCCAATGCAGGGTGTCCAAGCGCTTTATATCATACACATTATTATTATTCCCTGAGATATACTGGGCACACAAAGATCTATTCCGCAGATGCGTTAACCCCCCACAAAATATTTTAATTTTGCACCAATTAAGCAGAACTGATTTACTGCCACATTTCTCCCGTATGCCAATTTCTTGGTGGGAGAGCCTCTAAAAAATAAGGGCCCTATTTATACTTTTTGACGCAAAACTGCACCAATGCAGTTTTGTGTCCAAAATATTACCACCGGCTAACGCCATTTCTTTGCACCGTGCGGGCATAAAATTTATACACCACAGGTGAAAGTCATTTTTTTTTACGCACACCGGAGCGTCACATCGTAAAGCAAAACGACATTAGCTCGCCGGAAATGACCGTGGGCTGATTTACGATATCGAAAACCTGCTATGCAGCGTTTTTTGACGCAATAGCGTCAACATTTTCTGCAAACACAGCCCTTTCAGCAGAGGAGAGCCAAAATGGATTCCAGATGCCTGTACAGACCCCAGGAAGATGACAACAGACCAGGAACCAGCCAGGAGGACCCACACAAGAACCAGGACAGGGAGAAGAAGAAAAGAAAGTGTCCCTTCAGTGCAGAGGAGCAGGAAATCCTGGTAAAAGAGGTGACGGAACACCAGCACCAACTGTTTGTCACCTCAAAGTTGCCAATCAGTAGGAGAGAGGCAATATGGCAACACATTTTTGACAAGATTAAGAGTGTGGCAGAAGTATGCAGAACAGTTATTGAGTGCAGGAAACTTTGGCATGACTGCAAGAGCAGGACCAAGGAAAAGATGGCCAGGAACAGGAAGGCAGCACTGCAGACTGGAGGTGGGAGTCCAGCACACCAGGAGGCCCCAGACCACATGGAGGAGATGGTGGCAGCTGTCATCCCTGACGAGATCGTCACAGGGATTCAAGGACAGGACAGCACAGACTACCAGGAGACAACGCACATGCAAGGTAAGTCGCATGGGGAATTAAAATGCACTAATGTCAACTACAACCGGGGGGGGGATACACACTACAAAATGCATGGAAGTCATCATATACATGGAGTGGCATGGGTAAAGGGGCACGGAATGGGGGAATGGCCTGTACAGAGAAAAGCTGGGGCACACCATAACACAACACCAACAACAGTTCCATGGGGGTATGCTGCCATGCCAACGATGTAGCAGAGGTAAAGCCATGCCAGGAGGGAAGAGTACAACGTCAAACTGACTTCCTGTCACACGTCAGCCACTATACCCCCTACATTAACTAGGGCCCAATTAACAACCTCTAGCCATACCGACAACTGGAATGTAACAGTGACAACATTTGCCACTACCACCTCCGCTGTGTGTGCAGTTCAAGTAGCCAATGGCAGTAACGTCCCCATGGATCATACACACCTAAATTAGAGGGTTGGGGATGACAACATTAACAATCCCCTGAAACAAGACAAATGTTCCAGTCCTGTCAATTGTGAATGCCCATATTAGCCGCAAACATCAGCCAATGACATCAACTTTAGGAGCAACACAGCACACCCATGCAGCATATGTCAGGGTCTATTCAGTGCCTGGGTCACAATGCAACATCCCAAATGTCATACTGCTCAGACAACAGCATTGAGGGGGAGGACACATGTAACTGATCACTGAAATACACCTGAACAGTCAGAGGAGGAAATAGGACATTGCTACGACTATCACAGCAATCCAATCTCCACACATTCCCCAACATCAGCTGTACACATTACCAATGCTGACATCCATATTGTGCCATAACAATGCTATGTATAGTATATGCTACATTTCAACTACATAGAGTGGATGTGAAAGATCAGAGACTGGGGCAGGTCCAGATTGTTAAGTGTGCTGCTAGTGCCATCAGAGCACCCACAGCCAGTGAAAGGTCTCACCATGAGAATGGATGTAGATGGAGGGTTGAGTAGGACAAGAAGGTGGCAAATCACTATATGGAGAAAACCAACACCTAGAGGAGATGATGCCAACAAGTCTAATAACTTACCACAATACATGTGACATGCAGGTGGGGCATAGGCCTGGGAGAATGCCCATCTGAAAGACTGGATCAATGAACAGGAAACAAGATCACAATGTGAAAACATCACAAGGCAGGCATGTCACATCACCAATGCCACAACACAGACACACTAATTGTACCCTATTTCATTGCAGAGGACGATGGATCTCCTGCGGATATGCCTGTCCAGGACTACCCTGATGACATGGTGACGAGCTGACAAACGTCAGCCACCAGACCCTCCAAGATGTCCTTGGAACCTTCCAGACCCCACCTTTAGTCACAAGGAGGAGAACAGTACAAGCAGCCATCACAGAGGACACACCCACCACCCCAATTGTAAGACCTGCCAGCTCCAATACAGCTGAGGACTTAGATGACACAGGCACCAGCTTTGAGAGAACTGTGGACGGAGTACAGCGGGAGCCCCACCCGCACCTCCTGTATAAGGAGGTGCAGGTGGGGATGCAAACTATGGCAGCCAGCCCAGAGGGGGTGCGTTTGTGCATGATGTCAACTGAAGAACAGGCAGCAGCTATGCAACGGCGAACAACTATCTTGCAGGAAGTAGAAAAAAGGCTGAAGGAAATCAGCACAGCCGTAATACAGTCGACCCAATACCTAAAATAGCAATCCTGTCAACATGTGCACAAATACAACATTGACCCCTCAGGGCTGACGTGGCTGACTACCACCGTGATGTGGCTGCTATTCTTAAGAACCAGCAGATCCTCCTTGCAGCAGTACTGCCCTTAAGACCCTCAGAGGTAGCAGCTACCGTGATGTCTGACTCCACGTCTTCAAACACTGAGGTGTGTGTTGCCCCTTCACAACCACCACCACCAAGGACAGAGGAGGCAACACACACATCAGAAGAAGAAGACATGGAACAGATCACCTTCACACGTAAAAGTACCCAGTAGCACTAGTCCCTGCCACGTGGCCACCTATTACCAAGGTCCTGTACTTCGTAACATGCCAGCCTTGCAACAACTGTACTCAATGACTGTTCTGCAAACCACTGCATATCTTGTCAGCCTGCCTTGTGATTGTCTAACTTACTCATTGGCAAATCCTGTCCCTCTGCACTGTCTGACACATCACCCCAGTATGTCAAATGCATTGTCCTTTAGCACTTGTGTAGGATCACAATGGAAGATGTCACTATAATGGACTCACAATCATGGACAATGTACATATAGCACTACAGCACTTTTCAATAAATAGCATTTACACAACCACTTTGTCTCTGTGTAATGTGACACATCAACCGTGCAGTACACCACTGAATTTTGCCTCCTGTCAAATTACATAGCTTGTCAATACAACTGTCCTGAAATAAAGTAGTCTGCTAACTATGCACAGTGGCCTAGATTCTCCCATACTCTGCCCTTCCTGAGGGTAATATCTGATGAAAAGAGAAACTATACACCCTAAAGCTGTGTTGGACAGAATAATGCCCCCTCAAGGGATATCTAAGCCATTAAATGGTGCCTGCAAAATGTTGCCTCCATGCAAAACTAACACATATAACATTTCACACAAATCTAAGCGAACAGTCACCAAACTGCATGAATGGAGGTGTCTGAGTTTACATCAAAATAAGTAATCATGCTGAACAGTATAACAAATGATCTGTGTGAGTCATGAACACAATACTATAAGAGTGCTTAGTACCACTCAGCTTATAAGGGTTTCCTTGAACTTCAGACTGCAGTCAGACATAACACAGTGTCCCCAGTACCAAATCTGGAAACACTGTATGTGACATTGAAGACATACTTATTGAAAAAAACACGTTGGGATCCATAGTAACTGTGATTGGTGGTTGCAATGAATCTTTGCAAGGTTGCTTTGGGGTAGCTGCCAATCTTACAGCTAATTTGGGATTTGTTTGTAGCATAGGACACAAAATGTAATACAAACGAAATCATGTACACTCATGCCAAGGCCCTGATCTACAAGCATGTCACACATACTGTAAAGGGTTTACTACATATTTATTAAACTGTAAAAACAGAAGAGAAAACTCAGGGAAAAGCCTTACCTACCCTAATCTACCCTAACTACTCATTACCCACAACTGTTACTAACTAACCTAAGCTAAACTTACTTATCACATTTAACGAAACGTTCTAAACATCAACCCCCACCCCTATTATGAGACAGGACACATGGAGGACAACAGATACCTACCTAAACACATACTATCCTATACTAAACAAATATATATTTTTTTGTAATTTTTTTAAAATATATATATATATATTTTTTTTTAAACACACAAGAACCCCAACATTGCCCGTCACCCACCCACCCACACACTCAAAATGAAACAGTAGAAATAATCAGGACCCCCAACCCACTAACACTAACTAAACTAACAGCCTATACTAACCTAACACTAAAGGGGTCATTGCGACCCTGGCGGTCGGAGACCGCCAGGGGTAATGTAGCGTCCATACCGCCAACAGGCTGGCGGTACGGAGACCCTTATTACGACTGCGGCGGTAGCGCTGCGGTCGCACCGCCGGGGCCGGCGGTTTCCCGCCGTTTTAGCCCCGGCGGTGATAATCCTCCAGGGCAGCGCTGCAAGCAGCGCTGCCCTGGGGATTATGACACCCCTACCGCCAGCCTGTTTCTGGCGGTTTACACCGCCAGGAAGAGGCTGGCGGTAAGGGGTGTCCTGGGGCCCCTGGGGGCCCCTGCACTGCCCATGCCACTGGCATGGGCAGTGCAGGGGCCCCCTAACAGGGCCCCGGCCAGCTTTTCACTGTCTGCATAGCAGACAGTGAAAAGCGCGACGGGTGCTACTGCACCCGTCGCACGGCTGCAACACCGCCGGCTCCATTAGGAGCCAGCTCCTATGTTGCGGCCTCATCCCCGCTGGGCCGGCGGGCGCAAACTAGGTGCGGGGATGTCGTAATGGGGTCCGCAGGAGTGCAGCCGCATTGGCGGTCGTAATGACCCCCTAAGCCCCCTAAAGCCAAAAAGTATAAGAATAAGGAAAGAGGAGGGAGGGAAGGGAATCATGTCCGTCAGCATGTCTATAAAGGTGGCCTCTTTATAGACCGCACTCGCCGGTTTATATGTCGCACATCCTGCCGCAGGCGACTCATTTTGCGCAGGACACAGTCCAATTTACGCTGCATCTCAACAAAAGCAGCAGGGTCAATAGCTGGGGTGGTCTGGGTGCCAGCTGAGGAAGTGTGGGGCTGTGTAGTGTCCATGGGCTTCCCTGCAGGTGGTGCTGTGCTAGGGCCTGGAGCCCTTGCTGATGTGGTTGGCGCAACGGTCCCCGCTGTTGGTGGTGCCACCTGGGTGGTAGTGGTGGTGGTGCTGGTGGTGGCTGTGGTGACCAAACAAGGGCCGCCCTGTGGGAATGCCCTCCAGGCTCCGGATGCCCGTTCGTTCCGGTATCTGCGGGCCATTCTTCGGTACCCAGGCTCTACCTGAAGTATATGCTGATACCTCATTGCCCGCCTTTGGAATTCCTGCACCTGGATGGGTGCCATATTTGCAGCTGTGAAGACAAAATGAAAAAATAACATTAGGAACTGCATTGTGTGAAATGGCACAAGAAGTAAATCAGACAATACATCTACTGTACTTGTAACAGCTCATATCATCATACAGATCATTTTATGTCCCTGAGAAAGTACATGGCAGGCCAGCCTATAAAGGTTCTATCACACATAGCACATCCAAACCCTACAAGATGGGTAACAACTGGCATGTTTTGGCATCATAGTTCTGCCAGTTGTCAGCTAACAATCATGCAGCACATCCTCCGCCAATGCCAGGGCTACAAATGTCATTGTACGGGATGGAAATCTAGGGCCACATGATCTGCAAGTTACAAATGGACTTGCTAGTATAGTACTCATGTGGGAAACATGAGTGTGTATACTAGGTTCAGACAAAAGATTCACTGATTTTCATGTATGTGTACCAAACGTGTATCATCAGTCCGAGGTACACTATTCACAAACCCATGCCTGTGTTTGAGGGTGTGGGGTGGAGTAAAAACTAACAATTGCAAACAACATGGACACCAAGGAAGCTTAGGAAAGCTGGACATGTATTTGGCTCTACACACACACCACAGGTAAGGTGTATCTACAAATAGGAGACAGCAAACCCTTTACCAATCCCAGCGCCACACGTCTGGAAATGCAGACCTTTGTCCACATCATATACTTCCAGTAAGCCATGACTTACAACAAACACAGAGATGCAACAACACCCCTGGCCTAGAGTTGCATGCACACCTAGGCCATTGCACTCAAGTGCCACATACTCGTAGCACTACATGTGGAGCTACATGCTGCTAGGAAGTTCAACCTACATTTTAATAAGTACATTAGTGAATTGGGAAGCAGAAGTCTGTGGGTGAGTATTTAGCAGCCCCATTCTGGGAGAATGTGGGTCTGACAGGCTGACTAAATCACAGATTAGGTACAGTGCAACTCTTGCTGATACAAGTGTTCTCCACATGACTCATCCCCATTTACATTGCGGGGCCTACAGGACTGACCTAGAATCCCTAAATAAGACAATAGGATAAGGATTGGCCAATCCAAAGATGGTGATACAATTAAAACCCACTCATGGACGAAAACAAATGATTGGGCAGCGCATCACACCTTGCTATGTGTTAAACACACAGGAGTCCTTCACACATCACCAACAAACACAACACATAACAGACATATCAACACTTACTGGAGTTGTCTGGGTCCTCGAATGTAGCCACCTCACCAACAGTGTAGGGTGCGGGTCCACCTGTAAGGCATGGAAGGGAGAAATGTGCTCAAAATCTGTGCATTGTCCAACAATTCCAAAGACAAATACAGTGTGTAAGATTACATAAGTAAGTAAAGCCAATCAGACATGATGATACTGCATCCGATATAGCACGACTAACATCTACATACCATGGGTCTCCTGTGAGTTTTACACACATATCTGCACACATGCAGTGGCCCTAACTTTCATGTGGTGGCAAACATGCCCCTTCATTAGTGAGCAGACATAATAATGGAGTGTATTCGTCTCATCATGTGTATCGAAGAGAGACATCCAAAGCAACTTTCCTTGAATAGTGCATTACCAGTCAACCAGCCATTGTACCCATGACAAATTCATGACACACAGGTACAATGTACAGAGGGGCAGGTACAGTTGTAAGCCCTTATGTTGTTACAGTTTCTTCATTTGATGTGGCCCAGCTATGATGAGTTGCACCAACCATAGAGATATGAACCCATGTGCATACCTTTGCCCAGCCATCCGTAAATGAAAGGTGGAACAACAAACACCAAATACCAGTCAAAGATTTTAGCTGAGGGCAGCTTGAACTTGTCCCCTGTGTCTCCAAATCCAGATCTGACATGTATCTGAAATGACGAAGGGCCACAATAATCCGTAAGATTTATAGAACTTCTGTGATCACTTTCCTTACACACTCAGCAGACACACATGAGACATATGTTTTGGCCACATTGCTATCATCAATTGACGTGAAGCCTGCACTCATTTTCAGCCTCATGTAGTGTTTAGAAAGTCAGTCTAGCTGTTGTGTCAACAAATGTTGGTAATGATTTTTAAAATCTATACCTCACAGGCAAATGTGACCTATATCTATACATAATTGGCTCCTGATTTGTGTTGCTGTTTGACACAAAGGCGGCACCAACTTACATTAACCTTTTCGGTGCGGGTGTCGGCCACTGGCCGACGCCCACACACCCTCCCTGGTGCGGGTCACGACCAGTGGCCGACACCAGGAAGGGTATTAATAAATCCTCGGATGCGTTGCACCCGAGGATTTTTTTTTTTTTAAACTTCCCCCGGGAGACACGGAAGCTTCCGTGTCTCCCCCCGCCCCCCACCCGCCCCTTTGTGACGTCAGCGCGCCGCGAGGAGCGCTGACGTTTCAAAGGTGTTTTCCCCATCAAAGCAGGAAGCAGCCTTGCGGCCGCTTCCTGCTTTGATGGGGAAAACGGCCTTTCCCACGTTCGGGAAGGCCTCGTAAGAAAGGGGAGAGTCTCCCCTTTCTTACGAGGCCTTCCTGAAAGTGTTTCCTGGCCCCCGATCGCAGCACAACTGCGATCGGGGGCTAGGAAACACTTTCAGGAAGGCCTCGTAAGAAAGGGGAGACACTCCCCTTTCTTACGAGGCCTTCCTGAAAGTGTTTCCTGGCCCCCGGTCGCAGCTGTGCTGCGATCAGGGGCCAGAAAACACTTTCAGGTTTCCTGGCCCCCCGATCGCAGCTGTGCTGCGATCGGGGGGCCAGGAAACACTTTGAAAAGGCCTCGTAAGAAAGGGGAGAGTCTCCCCTTTCTTACGAGGCCTTCGGAAAGTGTTTCCTGGCCCCCGATCGCAGCACAGCTGCGATCGGGGGCCAGGAAACACCACTAGACACCAGGGATTTCACTTTGGGGGGGCGGCCCCCCGGAAAGCGGGCCGCCCCCCCGGCATAATTTTTATTAAAAAAAAAAGGTAGGTGCCCCCTGGAGGGGGCGGATCGCGCCCCCCCAGGGGATTTTTTTTTTTCCAAAAAAAATAAATAAATAAATAAAATAAAATGACAGGGGGTCGCCCGTGGGCAGGGTGACCCCCTGTGGGGGCAATATTTTTTTTTAGATGTTGTAGGGTTTCCCTGGGGGCCATTTTGGCCCCCAAGGAAACCATACAACAACTAAAAAAAATAGATTTATATATAGATCTATATATATCTATGTAGATACATATATCTAGGTACATGGATATATCTATAGATATATCTATGTAGATAGATAGATATATATATAGAGGTAGATCTATATCAATCAAAGAGATTTATAAAGCGCGCTACTCACCCGTGAGGGTCTCAAGGTGCTGGGGGGGGACGGGGGGAGGGAAAGGGGCTGGGAGGTTCACTGTTCGAAAAGCCAGGTTTTGAGGCCCTTCCTGAAAAGAAGTAGGTTTTGGGTCTTGCGAAGGTGGGTTGTGAGGGCGTTCCAGGTTTTGGGTGCAAGGTAGGAGAAGGATCTGCCCCCGGTGGTGGTGTATTTGATGCGGGGGACAGAGGCGAGAGAGAGGTCAGCTGAGCGGACGTTTCGTGTGGGGGTGTGGAAGGTGACTCTCGTTGAGGTAGGCAGGGCCTGTGTTGTGGAGTGATTTGTGTGCGAGGATGAGGATCTTGAGGGTGATCCTTTTGTCAATGGGGAGCCAGTGGAGGGATTTGAGGTGTGGAGAGATGTGTTCGTGTCGGCGGAGGTCGAGGATGAGTCGTGCTGCTGAGTTCTGGATGCGTGTAGTTTGCTCTTGAGTTTTAGAGTGGTGCCGGCGTAGAGGGCGTTTCCGTAATCAAGCCTGCTGCTGATGAGTGCGTGAGTGACAGTTTTTCTGGTCTCTGTGGGGATCCATTTGAATGTTTTTCAGTATACTGAGTGTGTTGAAGCATGAGGAGGTAAGAGCGTTGATTTGTTGGGTCATCGAGAGGGAGGAGTCTAGGATGATGCTGAGGTTGCGTGCGTGGTTGGCGGGGGTGGGTGCAGTGCCTAGCGTGGTGGGCCACCATGAGGGTTCCCAGGTGTTTTTGTGTGGGCCAAAGAGGATTATTTCGGTTTTGCTTGAGTTGAGTTTCAGGTGGTTGGCTGTCATATATATATCACTTTTGTCAATATGTGTGTGGTTTCCCTGGGGGGAAAAGGGTCCGACTTGTCTAGTGGCAGTTTTAGTGCCATAAAGAAGCGCAGAAGGTTTATATGCCTACTGCAAAGAGCAAATCTGTATTTTAGGTAAATAGCTGAGTACATTAGTAAAGTCTATGGAGAGATGAAGGGCACTTTTGCTGGGTGGTAATGAGGGAATCCGAGGAGGAGGGAGTGGGAGCACCAATAATGATTGTTGGACTGGGCGCAGGAGGTGCTAAAGACTGTGACGAATGGTATGTGACAAGGTGTTTTTTGAGTGTCTTGAAAGTACGTGCTGATTGAGGGAAGAAGCACAGGTAAGGTGGCCTCTACTGTTGCACGTATCTCACACACACCATCGATTTTGTGACTGTCTACGTAGGCTAGTGTTTTAGAGCAACAGTTTAGCCAATAGCAGAGATGGCATCTTGATGGATGACTGCTGCCTGCACTCGGGTTACAGAGGACCGCTCTGACATAGGATCAGAGACTGAGACATCAGATACTGAGACAGTATCTGAGGGATAGGACAATGGCGCAGACTCTGGGAATGATTTTTCAGTCAGAGGAGTCCCATTCGATAACTCCTCTTCCAGTACATTATGAGGGAGGTGATGAAGACAGTCCTGCTGTCCCTTCGCAAGCTGTTCGTGCAACTGGGTAATAGTGGGTTAGCCCAACCCAGAGAGCAGGTGAATGCGGCGGCAAGCAAAGAGAGAGTGCTCTCTTGGGAGCTCCCCAATTTAGTTCAGCCCCAAATTCCACCACCCAAATCATATTGTGGAGACATCAAAATTGACTATGGCAAAACAAACTGGTTTTGTAAGGCAGGCACCTGTGTTTTTGGTCTTGGATTCGGCGGCCATATAGAGAAACACACTAAATCCAAACATTTCTGGAAACTAGACATTCTGGGGAGTCCACAGAGGTGTGACTTGTGTGGATTCCCCAAAGTTTTCTTACCCAGAATACCCTGCAAAGCTAAAATGTTGGAAAATAACTCCATTTTTCTCGCATTTCTGTCACACAAACTACAGGAATATGCTGGGATCCACAACATTCCTACCACCCAGTGACTCCTCACCTGTCCTGATAAAAACACTACCCCACTTGAGTGCCTACACCTAGTGCCTGTGTCAGGAATGGATCACCCCAGGGTCAACAGCTGCCTCACGTAAGGACCAACATTGACCGTTGTGTGATCTATTCCAGTCGCAGGCACCAGGCCTAACCACACAAGTGAGGTATGATATTTATCGGGAGACTTGGGGGAACGCTGGGTGGAAGGAAATTTGTGGCTCCTCTCAGATTCCAGAACTTTCTGTCACCGAAATGTAAGGAAAACGTGTTATTTTAGCCACATTTTGAGGTTTGCAAAGGATTCTGGGTAACATAACCTGGTCCGAGCCCCACAAGTCACCTCATCTTGGATTCCCCTGGGTTTCTAGTTTTCAAAAATGTGCTGGTTTGCTAGGTTTCCCCAGGTGCCGGCTGAGCTAGAGGCCAAAATCCACAGGTAGGCACTGTTTTCTATGAAAAAATGTGATGTGTCCACGTTGTGTTTTGGGGCATTTCCTGTCGCGGGCGCTAGGCCTACCCACACAAGTGAGGTATCATTTTTATCGGGAGACTTGGGGGAATGCTGGGTGGAAGGAAATTTGTGGCTCCTCTCAGATTCCAGAACTTTCTGTCACCGAAATGTGAGGAAAACTTGTTTTTTTAGCCACTTTTTGAGGTTCGCAAAGGATTCTGGGTAACAGAACCTGGTCTGAGCCCCGCAAGTCACCCCTCCTTGGATTCCCCTAGGTCTCTAGTTTTCAGAAATGCACAGGTTTGGTAGGTTTCCCCAGGTGCCGGCTGAGCTAGAGGCCAAAATCTACAGGTAGGCACTTCGCAAAAAACACCTCTGTTTTCTTCCAAAAATTTGGATGTGTCCACGTTGCGCTTTGGGGCGTTTCCTGTCGCGGGCGCTAGGCCTACCCACACAAGTGAGGTATCATTTTTATCGGGAGACTTGGGGGAACGCTGGGTGGAAGGAAATTTGAGGCTCCTCTCAGATTCCAGAACTTTCTGTCACCGAAATGTGAGGAAAACTTGTTTTTTTAAGCCACTTTTTGAGGTTTGCAAAGGATTCTGGGTAACAGAACCTGGTCCGAGCCCCACAAGTCACCCCTCCTTGGATTCCCCTAGGTCTCTAGTTTTCAGAAATGCACAGGTTTGGTAGGTTGCCCTAGGTGCCGGCTGAGCTAGAGGCCAAAATCTACAGGTAGGCACTTCGCAAAAAACACCTCTGTTTTCTTCCAAACATTTGGATGTGTCCACGTTGCGCTTTGGGGCGTTTCCTGTCGCAGGCGCTAGGCCTACCCACACTAGTGAGGTATCATTTTTATCGGGAGACTTGGGGGAACGCTGGGTGGAAGGAAATTTGTGGCTCCTCTCAGATTCCAGAACTTTCTGTCACCGAAATGTAAGGAAAACGTGTTATTTTAGCCACATTTTGAGGTTTGCAAAGGATTCTGGGTAACATAACCTGGTCCGAGCCCCACAAGTCACCTCATCTTGGATTCCCCTGGGTTTCTAGTTTTCAAAAATGTGCTGGTTTGCTAGGTTTCCCCAGGTGCCGGCTGAGCTAGAGGCCAAAATCCACAGGTAGGCACTGTTTTCTATGAAAAAATGTGATGTGTCCACGTTGTGTTTTGGGGCATTTCCTGTCGCGGGCGCTAGGCCTACCCACACAAGTGTGGTATCATTTTTATCGGGAGACTTGGGGGAATGCTGGGTGGAAGGAAATTTGTGGCTCCTCTCAGATTCCAGAACTTTCTGTCACCGAAATGTGAGGAAAACTTGTTTTTTTAGCCACTTTTTGAGGTTCGCAAAGGATTCTGGGTAACAGAACCTGGTCTGAGCCCCGCAAGTCACCCCTCCTTGGATTCCCCTAGGTCTCTAGTTTTCAGAAATGCACAGGTTTGGTAGGTTTCCCCAGGTGCCGGCTAAGCTAGAGGCCAAAATCTACAGGTAGGCACTTCGCAAAAAACACCTCTGTTTTCTTCCAAAAATTTGTATGTGTCCACGTTGCGCTTTGGGGCGTTTCCTGTTGCGGGCGCTAGGCCTACCCACACAAGTGAGGTATCATTTTTATCGGGAGACTTGGGGGAACGCTGGGTGGAAGGAAATTTGAGGCCCCTCTCAGATTCCAGAACTTTCTGTCACCGAAATGTGAGGAAAACTTGATTTTATAGCCACTTTTTGAGGTTTGCAAAGGATTCTGGGAAACAGAACCTGGTCCGAGCCCCGCAAGTCACCCCTCCTTGGATTCCCCTAGGTCTCTAGTTTTCAGAAATGCACAGGTTTGGTAGGTTGCCCTAGGTGCCGGCTGAGCTAGAGGCCAAAATCTACAGGTAGGCACTTCGCAAAAAACACCTCTGTTTTCTTCCAAACATTTGGATGTGTCCACGTTGCGCTTTGGGGCGTTTCCTGTCGCAGGCGCTAGGCCTACCCACACTAGTGAGGTATCATTTTTATCGGGAGACTTGGGGGAACGCTGGGTGGAAGGAAATTTGTGGCTCCTCTCAGATTCCAGAACTTTCTGCCACCGAAATGTGAGGAAAACGTGTTATTTTTGCTACATTTTGAGGTTTGCAAAGGATTCTGGGTAACAGAACCTGGTCCGAGCCCCGCAAGTCACCCCTCCTTGGATTCCCCTAGGTCTCTAGTTTGCAGAAATGCACAGGTTTGGTAGGTTTCCCCAGGTGTCGGCTGAGCTAGAGGCCAAAATCTACAGGTAGGCACTTCGCAAAAAACACCTCTGTTTTCTTCCAAAAATTTGGATGTGTCCACGTTGCGCTTTGGGGCGTTTCCTGTCGCGGGCGCTAGGCCTACCCACACAAGTGAGGTATCATTTTTATCGGGAGACTTGGGGGAACGCTGGGTGGAAGGAAATTTGAGGCTCCTCTCAGATTCCAGAACTTTCTGTCACCGAAATGTGAGGAAAACTTTTTTTTTTAGCCACTTTTTGAGGTTCGCAAAGGATTCTGGGTAACAGAACCTGGTCCGAGCCCCGCAAGTCACCCCTCCTTGGATTCCCCTAGGTCTCTAGTTTTCAGAAATGCACAGGTTTGGTAGGTTGCCCTAGGTGCCGGCTGAGCTAGAGGCCAAAATCTACAGGTAGGCACTTCGCAAAAAACACCTCTGTTTTCTTCCAAACATTTGGATGTGTCCACGTTGGGCTTTGGGGCGTTTCCTGTCACAGGCGCTAGGCCTACCCACACTAGTGAGGTATCATTTTTATCGGGAGACTTGGGGGAACGCTGGGTGGAAGGAAATTTGTGGCTCCTCTCAGATTCCAGAACTTTCTGCCACCGAAATGTGAGGAAAACGTGTTATTTTAGCCACATTTTGAGGTTTGCAAAGGATTCTGGGTAACAGAACCTGGTCCGAGCCCCGCAAGTCACCCCTCCTTGGATTCCCCTAGGTCTCTAGTTTTCAGAAATGCACAGGTTTGGTAGGTTTCCCTAGGTGCCAGCTAAGCTAGAGGCCAAAATCTACAGGTAGGCACTTCGCAAAAAACACCTCTGTTTTCTTCCAAAAATTTGTATGTGTCCACGTTGCGCTTTGGGGCGTTTCCTGTCGCAGGCGCTAGGCCTACCCACACAAGTGAGGTATCATTTTTATCGGGAGACTTGGGGGAACGCTGGGTGGAGGGAAATTTGTGGCTCCTCTCAGATTCCGAAACTTTCTGCCACAGAAATGTGAGGAACATGTGTTTTTTTAGCCAAATTTTGAGGTTTGCAAAGGATTCTGGGTAACAGAACCTGGTCCGAGCCCCGCAAGTCACCCCTCCTTGGATTCCCCTAGGTCTCTAGTTTTCAGGAATGCACAGGTTTGGTAGGTTTCCCTAGGTGCCGGCTGAGCTAGAGGCCAAAATCTACAGGTAGGCACTTCGCAAAAAACACCTCTGTTTTCTTCCAAAAATTTGGATGTGTCCACGTTGCGCTTTGGGGCGTTTCTTGTTGCGGGCGCTAGGCCTACCCACACAAGTGAGGTATCATTTTTATCGGGAGACTTGGGGGAACGCTGGGTGGAAGGAAATTTGAGGCTCCTCTAAGATTCCAGAACTTTCTGTCACCGAAATTTTAGGAAAACCTGTTTTTTTAGCCACTTTTTGAGGTTTGCAAAGGATTCTGGGTAACATAACCTGGTCAGAGCCCCATGAGTCACCCCATCTTGGATTCCCCTAGGTCTCTAGTTTTCAAAAATGCACAGGTTTGGTAGGTTTCCCTATGTGCCGGCTGAGCTAGAGGCCAAAATCTACAGGTAGGCACTTTGGAAAAAACAGCTGTGTTTTCTATAAAAAAAATAGGATGTGTCCATGTTGTGTTTTGGGGCATTTCCTGTCGTGGGCACTAGGCCTACCCACACAAGTGAGGTATCATTTTTATCGGGAGACTTCGGGGAACATAGAATAGCAAAACAAGTGTTATTGCCCCTTATCTTTCTCTACATTTTTTCCTTCCAAATATAAGAGAGTGTGTAAAAAAGACGTCTATTTGAGAAATGCCCTGCAATTCACATGCTAGTATGGGCACCTCGGAATTCAGCGATGTGCAAATAACCACTGCTCCTCAAAACCTTATCTTGATCCCATTTTGGAAATGTAAAGGTTTTCTTGATACCTCTTTTTCACTCTTCATATTTCAGCAAATGAATTGCTGTATACCCAGTATAGAATGAAAACCAACTGCAGGGTGCAGCTCATTTATTGGCTCTGGGTACCTAGGGTTCTTGATGAACCTACAAGCCCTTTATATCCCCACAACCAGAAGAGTCCAGCAGACAAAACGGTATATTGCTTTCAGAAATCTGACATTGCAGGAAAAAGTTACAGAGTAAAACATAAAGAAAAATGGCTGTTGTTTTCAGCTCAATTTCAATATTTTTTTATTTCAGCTGTTATTTTCTGTAGGAAAACCTTGTAGGATCTACACAAATGACCCCTTGCTGAATTCAGAATTTTGACTAGCTTTCAGAAATGTTTAGCATTCCGGGATCCAGCATTGGTTTCACACCCATTCCTGTCACTAACTGGAAGGAGGGTGAAAGCTCCAAATATAGTAAAAATGGGGTATGTCCCAGTAAAATGCCAAATTTGTGTTGTAAAATGTGGTTTTCTGATTCAAGTCTGCCCGTTCCTGAAAGGAGGGAAGATAGTGATTTCAGCACCAGAAACCCTTTGTTGATGGCATTTTCAGGGAAAAAACCACAAGCCTTCTTCGGCAGCCCTTTTTTCCTATTTTTTTGGAAAAAACAAAATTTTCACTGTATTTTGGCTATTTTCTTGGTCTCCTCCAGGGGAAACCACAAACTCTGGGTACCATTAGAATCCCTAGGATGTTGGAAAAAAAAGGACGCAAATTTGGCGTGGTTAGCTTATGTGGACAAAAAGTTATGAAGCCCTAAGCGCGAACTACCCCAAATAGCCAAAAAAGGGCTCAGCACTGGGGGGGAAAAGGCCCAGCAGCTAAGGGGTTAAGCAAAAGTATTCAGTAAGTTTGCAGAGCACTTGCTTCTTAACAGCTAGCAAATGTGGTCCTTAACATAGTACACAAATGACCCTGTATGTTTCCAAAGCATTCCACACACTCAACAAAATTGCCGGCAGATATTGTACAAATCATCTGATGTCACTACAGAGCTTTTAATCGTGCACATGTACATGATTTGTACTCACCAACAGAGCTACCAATCACAATGCCCAGGTGGTCCAGCAGATCTTCCTCCCTGGAGATGAGGTCAGCCCAGCGGTGCTTCAGCTGGTGGTCATTCCTTGGGGTCCGATAGATGCGTTGCAGGTGATGCAATACCTTTCCCCACCGGAACCTCCATGCCTCAGTGTGATACCCCTGTATCACCCGCCCACTTGCCTCAATCATAAGGGGGAGGAAATGGCACACCACCCATATGAAACCCCCAAGCTCCTCCTCACCCATCTTGCCAAGATGAGGCCTACCCAACATCTTAGCACAAAAAAGAGAATAGGGGGGTGAAAGGGAAACAAAGGAGAATGGGGGAAAGTAAAATATGAAAAACGTAAACGAAACAACTAAAACAGCCCAACTATCCCCAAACTATCACTACCCACAACGGACTACCAAAAACAACAAAGACAATACAATACTACACAATTGTACACAATAAACACTCAGACAGGATACAACAACAATATTTTATTCACAAAATGACAAGTAATGGACCACACAGGAGACAAAAGCACAATTTAACCAGACAAAACTCTCAACACAGCCACACAGTCTAGAAGAATCACAGACTGCAAAGTGAAAGTGAAAGTACACCCACTGTACATAATCTGTAAACAGGATATCCTATAACATCACTTCCTGCCTAAAATGGCGGGCATTTTTATTGTTATGCTTAAAAAAAAATTGACGCATACAGTCTGGGCGTCATTTTTTTCGACACACAGGAGTAGAAATGAGCCCGCATCCATATATTTGGAAATAGTCTAACACTTAACCAATTATCTGAGGTACAGTGTGGAAGAGTCAATGGTGTTTTCAGGGCATTATGCGTCGTTTTTCGGGAGTAAGCGTAATTTTGTTACGATTTGCGTCATTCCTTGACACGTATGAGTCCAAATTTCAGGGCATTAGCTGGGTTTGGGTCATTTTACCATTTTAATGTTATGTGACATTTGTGGCACAACTGAGATAGGCTGATTGCACCCACTTTGGTCTTGATGGTGTATGGGCACATGTGAGACATACTCCTGCGGACCATGATCCGCTACTTAATTAACAGCATTTTCACTTTTCGCTGACGCACTAGATGGCCATTTGTGTGGCCTACATATATGTATTTCACAAATTGGGCATGTTTGGCGTCAGGAGAGGATAGCAATGTGACACACATAAGTACAATACCTCAATGCCTATGGCTCAATGTGTGTGCATTGGCTACTAATGTAGTTGTTGACCCAGTGTGTGTCCATCACAAGATGCATTATTGCAAATATGCTTGTATGAATGTGAAGTCAATGTGTCCAAACTTTAGATGCAAGTCAGTGTGGAAATGAGAGAGGACATGTGTTAGTCATACATGTAGCAACATCTGTTGTGTGCACTTCCAAGATTTTGGGTAACGTAGACACCACAAATGACAAAGCATGCAACGGAAAGATGGCAGACGCTTGTTCATGTCAATGGTCCAAAAGTTGCCCATCACGTCCTGGAAATTTGGATACTGCTTCCTTAGCACTTGTTGGTGAACCCACCTTGAGTCAGGCACATGTACAGACTGAGTCGGTACCATGGTTTTGACACGGAAAGCCAAAGGTGACCCACAACTGTAATATCACCCCACAGTTGTGGTCATATGACTGAGCCACAACTCTCCTGTGGCAGCGGTGGACCAGCAGACAATGCAGCACATGGCCACATATTTCCAGTGATCAATTGCACAGAGGTGTCTGGTTCATGTGTGTGGTCCAATGTTGATCCTGGATATTTTTAGGGGTCTATGTTGTCACAGTTATGTCCAGGTCTCATCATGAGTCAATGGCGGCTATTCCTGTATCTACTGAGTATCCTTCGGAGATCAATGGAAGTAAAATCGATGAGGACATGAGAACTTACATGGGGATGGTCCCACCCTGTCACTGCAGACGTGTTATGCGACTGTCAACAGGGCAACTTTGGTGTGCTGGGTGAGATCGTATCTCAGGAGTCATGTTCCGGCAGGTGTCATTACAACATTTGTACACAGGTTGGCCTGTAAAGTTCCCACTGCATCTGGGAATATCATAGCCTCTGTGTTGATTAATCTTGCAGCTATTCAGCATGCACAGGCCATCAATATGTTGTGAGCGATCTGATTCAGCATGTGAACTGTCAGGGTCCTAACATGTATGGAATTTTAATGCACATTATCAGAGGTTGCTGGTTCTGCTGGAGTCACCATACCCAATCCCTGCATACGGCCATGGTACACTGTCACATTTTGTCGTTCATGCATACATGAGACCCAGACAAGGGATAGGCCATGATTTGGGTATTTGGAGACAAGTTTACAATTATGGTACAATAAAAAAGCAGATTGTGCTATACAATGTTTTGAGTATGCATTGAGGAAGCACCTGATAAAATACCCCCGGAGGAATGTGAGGGTTGGGAAAGCAAGTGTGGTACATATGTATACACAAGGAACCTTTAGGGTAATGCACAGACAGGTGCCAGTCAGGCTGACAGGATGCAGGGTTAATCAGGATCCAGCAATTTTACAAGGTACATACTCAGTGGTCTGACGTACACTGGTCGGAGGAAGAACAAGACAGTTGACATGGAAGACTGTGTTTGTCCTGTGTTTTGGAAGGTGACACATAACCCAAGGGCTGTGTTACACGGCTTATTTTTCTAGCAATGCATAACAGCGTAATCGACAAAATTGCATCTTCTATGCTGTTCTAAGCATCTGCAAGGGCAGTGCATGTTCAAATGGGTGGTCTGCAAGGAGGTGCTCACAGGTGTGTGCTGCATCAGTTTCTCACAAGTCCTGTAGGTGAGATTTGAGTTCAAATGGCCAACAGTACCTTTCACATGGGAAGCAATCTACAGGTGATAACAGGGCTTAGAAACTACAACCCAGTGTGTTAATTGACCTGACGTCCATGCAGTCAGATGTACTATGACAATGGAATACCATCCGAAAGGGTAAAGCACCCTGGATTACTATTGTTAGTCTGTGTGTGTAGAGGAGGGAATATCTGGGTACACATATTACCATTCCAGGGACCTCTTCAGACAGGTGGGGTGAGACCAGGAGCATGGGTGTGTCAGGAGCTAGGACATGGGCTGACATGTACATGGAATGTCATGTGCGCAATGCTTGTCATAGGTGTGGCAGTTGTGCTGTCTATGTTCTGCTTATATGGAACTCTAGTCACAGATAGTCCTTGCAAAGATAGGTGCTGTACGACTTACTGCTGTCAAGGGTCTGGTCATACATTCCTGTTACCAATGCAATAGCACATCCACTGCCTCATATATGAGGCATTTTTTTCCCTTATAGACTGATGGTGTCTTACTTGTGTGCCATATGCTGCGATAAACTATGTTGCCAACATGTATGTGTGAAATATGTGTGGTCCTCTGCTATTACCCTTCAAAGGTGAAATGTACAGGATATATGTCATTTACAGTGTGTGTGTATGTGACTGTTGTATAATACGCATCACAATTGATTTGGAATGTTCTGTGTCCTGATCTGTATGTCAGCAATGCTCCATGAGGCTACACTCTTATTCTGATAGTTAGAGATAAAGGTGAGCAAAAATGATTACCCAGACCATGATATGGTGATTATTATCGGTGTTTATTTACATCTGCTGTTACAGTGGTGATGGTGAGTTGTTTCAAAAGAATTTGTTCACAACATGCTGGCGCCTACGCAGTCCAGCAACTGTGTTTTGTTGTTCCCCCTCATGTTGCAGGCCAGCATCATCCTCTTCCTCCTCTTCAGGCATTTGTGGCTCTGGTTCTAATAGGGGAATGTTCTTTCATATACAAATGTTGTGCAGGATGGTACATGTTAAAATGACCTTACAGACCATTTCTGGTGAATATAGGAGGCTGCCACCAGTGATGTCGAGGCACCTGAATTTTGACTTGAGGATGCCAAAGGTCCTCTCCACTATGGTGCGTGTCCTCCTATGTGCCTCATTGTAGGCACGCTCTGCTGCAGTGCTTGGGTTTCCAAATGGTGTCATAATCCATGGCTGGATCCCACACCCCTGATCAGCTGAAAGAGAAAATGATTGGGATCATGTTGACATATCTTGATCCATTAATATCACCTTGCATGGCAGTGGTTGTCTTTTGTTGTCTGTGGCTCTTTTGTGTTATTTTGTTGATTCCTAGGCTTCTAGGATGTAACATCTGCATTGGGTTGTTTCCTTGGCTGAACGGGTGTTTGCCTGCTGACCGGTTGTCAGCAGTATGTTTTAGGATTTGCAGTACAGTGTGCACTCCCTAGCACTGTGACTTGTGATACAGGTGTCCCTGTGTCTTCACTGGGGGTGAGATGATAATTCCATACACAGATTCAAATTGACAGTGGTGGTAACACATTAGCATCTATGTACCCTAGACATACCATACCTTTAGACATATGCAATGGATTAATTTAAACATCAGTGAGACGCTTACATTTTGCAAGGCGACAATTAGCCAAACCTCTCCATACGTTGTGATCATTGACATATTTACTTTAGACTGTACACTAATTTCAGATGTGTGACACGTTCACTGCAGATCTATCAAACATGGCTAGCGGTGTCACAACCTAACTGTGTTCCTGTCCACATGTTGCTGTCGTGGTGTATGTGTTGTGTGTCCTAGAGGGTTGCTGTGCAGTGTGTATAGAAGTAGGTTTCTTTACTTACCAACAAGTAGTCCATTGCCATATCATCCATCCTGGAAGTGTTGATTGATGGTACAGTGATGGAAGATGAATGAGTCATGGACACTCTCAGGATACTTTGCCACGATGTTGGTGATCAATCCTTGGTGATCCACAATGGCCTGCACATTGATGGAGTGTGTGTGCTTCCTGTTGCGGTATAGGTGTTCAGTTGCAGCAGGTGGCACAAGGCGTACATGTGTGCAGTCAATGGCACCAAGAACGTGTGGGAATCCATTTATGAGGTAAAACCCCTGTTTGATCTCCTGCTGCTTCTGCTGTGTGTTTGGGAAGCAGATGTGGCGGGGTGTGAGTCCAATTATGGCATCCAGCACTTTGAGCAAGAAGGCAGAGAATGATGGCTGTGATATCCCGGCAATCAGGGCGCCAGTGGTTTGGAAGGAGCCACTTGCCAACATGTGAGGTACATCTAGCAGCTTGGTTTCTGTTGGGATGGTTCGGGGTGTCAGCAAGCGGGTTGCCAACTGTGGCTCTATGTTGTGCAGCAGCTGCTGAATGGCTTGCCAGTTCAACCTGTACCTCTGGATGATGTCATGTTCTCTGAGGCCATGAAGGGTTGTCCTGGTGCGGAATATCCTCTCCTGCCTTCTGCGTTGCCTTTGGGGTCCCTGCTGGTGTTGTGGTAGCTGCTGTTGTTGTTGCTGTGCTCTGCGTCTGCGTGCACGCTGGATAAGAAGCACCTCCATGTCTCCCTTTTGCTGCTCTGCTGTTGCTTCTGTGTGTTCTGATTAAATACAGGTGTGTTTGCCCCATTTTAACACCTGGCCTGACCCAGGCGTTAATTTTTGACGCAAATTGGGCTGTGCGTCATTTTCCGACTCCGCCTCCCGGCCGTGCGGGATTTTTGCCCGGAAGCATAAATACGACGCACAGGCGTTTAAGTCATTTTTTGTACACGAACGCCTACCTTGCATATGATTAACGCAAGGCAGTTTCCCGCATCCAGAAAATTATGCACACAGCAGTATTTTGACGTACGTGGGCTCGGGCATCAAAGTTTCAATATGGGGCAAGGTGTGGAATCACATTTAGGTTCTTCATCAAATTGGGCCTAATGGGACCTGTGATACACAATGACAATTGGGCCTATCTCTGTAGGACAATGTACAACTAACACAGGCTATGTTATTGATATGTTTCTGATATTGCCTGAAATGCACTATATTGCAAGGCTTGCCAATAGAACAGCCACCATGAAATGTCATTGTAATTGCATGCTAGCTGAAGCAGTCTTCCTTCTTGAAGATACCATTTGTGTATGTGCTGTTCTCAGTTCTGTCATAAGATGTATTACGTGATATTAGACAGGTAGGAAATATTAGGTAACTTCCTTGTCTGTGCTTCAATTTACTATGTATGGTGCGTTATGAAGAATTGACTGTAGCACCTTTGGCAATAGTGAGGAAATGATCATACGTCATTGACCAATGAAATGATCGATTCTGTTTGTGGTTTGATATTATAAAAGACCATGTATTGCTTCCTTATGCAGACTGTTCGAGCTACATTTATGCTGCTCAGTCTCCATGTACATGTATTTGTCGTTTCTAAATAAACCTTTTTGTCAGGAGGGTCCACACTGATACAGTACATTGATGATCTGTTACTAGCGGCACCATCACGGACGGCATGCGTCCAAGACACGGTGGCCTTATTGTGCCACCTAACCAGGAAAGGACATAAGGTTTCCCAGAAGAAGTTACAGTTCTACAAATCTCACGTAAAGTATCTGGGACATGAACTGTCCCCGGGATCCAGGAGGCTGTTACCAGATCGGATAGCGGCAATAACACAGCACCCAAGGCCGAAGACACAAACAGAGGTGCGGGGTTTCCTTGGGGTGGTAGGTTATTGTAGGCATTGGATACCTAATTTTTCCCTAATTGCACGACCATTGTTAGATTTAACACACAAAGATGTGCCGGACAAGGTACCATGGCCAGAACAGTGTGAGGAGGCCTTTCAGAAATTGAAGACGGAATTGTGTGCGGCACCAGCACTAGGCCTCCCAGACTACACTAAAGACTTCCACCTATTCTGTCACAAAAAGGGGGGTTGCTCCCTAGGGGTTCTGGCACAAAAACACAGCACTTACTACCGCCCAGTGGCTTATTACTTGGCTACCTTAGACCCAGTGGCAGCAGGTCTCCCCCCATGTCTGAGAGCGGTAGCAGCAGCTGCCCTGGCAGTAGAACAATCTGAATATATCGTCCTGGCACACACTTTGGTATTACATGTTCTCCACTCAGTAGACATGTTACTGACTACCACTAAAACCCAGCACTTGACAAATGCTTGTCTCTCACGCTATGAACTAACATTACTGGCACCACATTTAAAGATAAAGAGATGTACTACATTGAACCCCTCCTGCCTGTTGCCCACAGAAAAGGATCACAATGACCCCACCATAGACAATTCCTTCCATGATTGTGTCGTGGCCACAGACAGACACACCAAGGTGAGGCCAGACCTAAGAGACACACCATTCCCAGAGGCTGAAGGTGACCTGTTTGTTGACAGATCATGCATAAGAGATCATACGGGAGCGCTACAGGCCGCCTATGCTGTAGGAACGACTAAAAAGTTGCTAGAAGGAGGAAGGCTAACAACAATAACAAGCGCCCAGGCGGCAGAATTGATAGCACTTACTAGGGCATGCATGTGGGCAGCAGGAAGGACAGTGAACATTTACACAGACAGCCAATACGCATTTGGGGTCACACATGATTTTGGTCAGCTATGGGCAATGAGGGGGTTCCTCACCTCAGCAGGCAAACATATACAACATGCCTCGCTGATTGTTGCCTTGCTACAAGCTTTGCTGATGCCCAAGCAAGTAGCAATTGTGAAATGCACAGCACACACCTCTGCAAAGGATTACGTCTCTATGGGGAATGCATTCATTGACAAAAAAGTGCAAAGAATAGTACTCAGTGGGTGTGAGTACGAAATGGTTCAGGTCACACCCACCATAACTATGCAAGAAGAAAATACACATTTTGACCCTAAGAGTGTCCAACAACAGGCCCAAGAAAAGGAATTAACGGAGTGGGAGGGGGCCGGTTGCAAGCAAAATGAGGAGGGTATCTGGGTAGGACCCAACGGCAGGATATGTTTGCCATCTTTATTCTTGACCGCCATGGCACGCCTCGTCCTTAGACCCTCACACGTGGGAAGGGATGGAATGATACGATTGTTCTCACAGTGTTGGTTTAACACAAAATTCAGACAGAGTGCAGAACATTTGTGCAAAAGGTGTACTGTTTGTGCACAATACAACACTGGAAAGGGTACCCCAACTGCTTCAGGTCACTTTCCACCCCCACATGGACCGTTTGAAAGTCTTCAAATGGACTTTATTGAAATGCCTCCAGTAAACAAAATAAGATATGTTTTGGTAATAGTGTGCATGTTCAGCAAATGGGTTGAAGCATACCCTACTACAAATTGTGATGCACAAACATTCGCAAAGTGTCTGTTAAAAGAGCTGATACCACATTTCGGAGTGCCGACTCTTTTAAGTTCTGACAATGGACCAGGATTCATTTCCCAGGTTATTCAGGGCCTTTGTAAAGGGCTGGGAATAACACAGAAGCTACATTGTGCATATCACCCCGCTGCAGCAGGAGCTGTGGAGAGACAAAATGGAGTGCTGAAAAATAAGATAGGGAAAATATGTGCAGTGACTGAGTTATCTTGGATTGATGCACTCCCATTAGCGCTGCTAGCCAAAAGGAGCACTCCTGACTGAGTCACAAAATTGAGTCCCCATGAGATAATATTTGGGCGCCCCATGAGCATACCAGGCCACAATTCAGTTGCACCATTGGCAATAACTGATGATCTATTGCTACAATATTGCAGAAAAATAACTGAGACATTATGTTATCTCCATTGCCAGGTACTGCAGGCCTTGCCAGAAGAAGGAACATTACAGGAGCACGGACTACAACCGGGCGATTAGGTGTGGGTGAAGGCCCACACTAGACGCCACTATCTTCAACCACGGTCGAAAGGACCATACCATGTCCTGCTGACAACAGATACAGCAGTTAAGTGTGAGGGTCTCGCATCCTGGATTCATAGCTCACACACCAAGAAAGCTGCCGGACTCAAGGATGCCCAGCAGTCACCTACAGTGCCCATGAAAGTTTCACCCTCACATCAGGGGTACAACCTTCAATCAACAAGTACCACCAGACAACACTGACAGGACTGCTCGTGCTACACTCCTACAGGAGTCAGAGGGTGTAGGCGGGTCCTCCAGTGAACAAGTCCATCGTTTCAGGACTGCTCGTGCTACACTCCTACAGGAGTCAGAGGGTGTAGGCGGGTCCTCCAGTGAACAAGTCCATCGTTTCAGGACTGCTCGTGCTACACTCCTACAGGAGTCAGAGGGTTAAAGCGGGTCCTCCAGTGAACAAGTACATCGTTTAAGAACTGCTTGTGCTGCACTCTTACAGGAGTCAGGAGGTGCAAGTGGGTTCTGCAGGATCTCTTCATAGACTACTCGTGTAGCACGCCTCAGGAGAAGTACATTGATATAAGATACCAGCAGGGGTGGTTTCAAGTGCTAGTAACCTCTGAAACCACCCTGTAAAATATACCAGAGGAGCATATAAAGGCTGCAAGATTGAAAATTCAGAAAAAAGGAAATTGAGGCAATTGTTATGACATAGATTCCATGATGCCAAGAAGAAGGAGAGAGGAGAAGTGGCCTATGGTAATTACGGCAATTTGTACCCCGATACCAGCTATACTTATCACAGCGATATTGATAATATATAGAGGAGACATACAGATACCATTTCAAGACCAAGAACATTATGAGAACGAACTTGTGAAGAATACAAGCATTTGGAACAAGACACAGTGGGTGAAATACACAAAATGGGATGAAGATGTGGAGAATTACAAGGACAATACATTTGTACAGATGACAGCTATGTATAAAGAATTAGTGAATGTGTCCGACTGTTATATTTGCACTCACCTACCGACCACCACCAAGGGGAAGAGTAACTGTACTGAGATTCCCCTCACCAAATATATTGCATGTAATATACTAAACAACATGTTCGGGAGGGAAGTGAAAGGGACAAAAAAGAGGAGGCTGAAGAAGGGAAAAAACAGAGGAAAAAGGAATAGCATAATTGCAAATTGGGTATCTACACTAGCAGCGGGTAAAATGCAAAGTATAGAAGAAAAGAGTGGAATTGCATATCTGATATCTGTGCTCCAGTCAGATAGCATCCGACCAACTAAGACAAGTGTAGAAGAAGGGACAGAAGGTAAAGGGATGAATACATGTGGGGAATTAACACCAAAGGCAGGGGAAAAGGAATTGTTGGATGCCTTCAACACAGGAATGGATAAGGGTCACACCCAGGGTGGGACTAGCATAGAAATGTCGTCAGCATCCCTTGCGATACACAAGAAGAAGAAAGCACTGTGGTGTTTCCGATACCATAAAGGCAGCACTACTACTACCGACAATAGCAGCATCAAGGTAGGAAGCAATAGCTGCAATAAAACTTCAGGCTTGGACAATATACGGAATGGCTCGACAGGTTTGTCCATAGGTCTCATGGCCCCAAAAGGAATATTTATAATGTGTGGGTCATCCGCATATTTTAGATTATCAGCAGGTTGGCAAGGCTCCTGCTACCTAGCGTTCGTGTTACCTCGAATAGTGCATGTGACAGAGTTGTCACAAGATAAAAAGGGAACACCTGGGAGGGTATGCAGAAAGAGGACGCCCACATGGTTGGATAAGTTCATGGCAGTGCAAGATGTCAGTGTGATGCCATTAGGCATAGCACATTCACAATATCAAATTCACATATTGGCCAAATTAGTGGAGAAATTGGCCAGTTCAACAGCAGTAGCCTTAAGTAACATTACTGAAGAGCTCACAGACATGCGAGCTGTTGTAGTACAGAACAGGCTTGCGTTAGACATCATACTAGCAAAAGGTCGGTGGTGTATGTGCCGTGATCCATCAGGAATGCTGCATATATATACCGGACAATAGCGGGAACGTAAGGAAGGAGATAGGGGAAATAAGGAAGGTAGAAGAAGGAGCGAAGAAAATGGAAGATGGGACAGAGGTAGGAGGAATGCTGGATGGCATAGCAGCATGGTTCAGGGGTTGGGGTACCTGGTTGATAGAAGTTCTGGTGATAGGGATAGTGGCATTGATCACATTGTGTGTGCTGATACGGGTTTGTCCGTCCTTCATAGCTCTACTGTTGAAAACAACCTGTCGTTGGAGCCTTGAAGATTATCCTAAGCAAGGGTATGAGGAAATACAAAGAGAAAAAAAACTGGGTTGAAATGACACCAATACATCAGGACCTTTGAGGTTGTCATTGAGTATCAGAGGGCGGAATGTGGAATCACATTTAGGTTCTTCACCAATTTTCGGCCTGATGGGCCCTGTGATACACGACAATTGGGCCAATCTCTGTGGGACAATGTACAACTAACACAAGCTATGCTTACTGATATGTTTCTGATATTGCCTGAAACGCACTATATTGCAAGGCTTGCCATTAGAACAGCCACCATGAAATATCATTGTAATTGCATGCTAGCTGAAGCAGTCTTCCTTATTGAAGATACCATTTGTGTACGTGCTGTTCTCAGTTCTGTCATAAGATGTATCACACAATATTAGACAGGTAGGATATATTAGGTAACTTCCTTGTCTGTGCTTCAATTTAATATATATGGTGCGTTATGAAGAATGGACTGTAGCACCTTTGGCAATAGTGAAAAAATGATCATACGTCAATGTCAAGGACCAATGAAATGCTCGATTCTGTTTGTGGTTTAATATTATAAAAGACCATGTATTGCTTCCTTATGCAGACTGTTCGAACTACATTAATGCTGCTCAGTCTCCATGTACATGTATTTGTTGTTTCTAAATAAACCTTGTTGTCTACTAGGAAGAGCTAGCTAACGGTTGTTGTATCCTGACATGGATATCTAAGATTGTGCTTCTGCCCTGACCCAGGTGTTAATTTTTTATGCAAATCGGGCTGTGTGTCATTTTCCGACTCCGCCTCCCGGCCGTGCAGGATTTTTGGCCGGAAGCATAAATACGACACACAGGCGTTTAAGTCATTTTTTGGACGGGAATGCTTACCTTGCATATGATTAACGCAAGGCGGTTACCCGCATCCAGAAAATGACGCACACGGCGGTATTTTGACGTCCGTGGGCTTGGACGTCAAAGTTTAAATATGGGGCAAGGTTTGCGCCAAATGTGCACATTCGGCACAGATGGAGTATACATATGCCCCTAAATTTATGAATTGAGGCCCAGCTTTTGTGTCAAGGCTTCCTAACTTTTTTGGCACAACCCCATAGCAAAAGCTCATTTGTTAAATATAGTAAAGTGCTCAAATGTACTCATGATGGACTTTCTGAACATATGTCTTGAGGTGTTAAGAGCCAATGTCACCTTCTTTGAGGTCATGGGTTGTGATGCCAAGTGCAATGTCACACGCTATGATGTCATGCATTGTGATATCACTTGCATACTGCCTAACTTGGTTAGTCCCCCCACTTCTTTTTTTAGGACTTGAGTCCTCAGTATTTGTAGCTGCCTAGGATCACACCATTTAGTGAACGTAAAGGTGATCCGCCCCAAGTAATGACGTAAAAATACTACTTATAAATGCCCTTTGTGAATTACAAAATCATAAAATTAGGCGATTGGTCTCAATTTAGACCAAACGTCTAAGTTTACCTTTGTGAATTGGGCCAAATGTTTTTTACCTAAGTAATGAAGGGCTGGATTATGGCGTGGCTAACAGGGAGGAGCCACTTTTCATTTTCGGCAGTTTGCCTAGCGTTATTAGTTAAGTTGTTGTTATTGTCACATACTTAAGCATATTGATGTATATTATCTTTTGTGTATTTAATATTCTCGTTTGACTTAAACTATATTTTTTTTAATTAATTTTCAATTTTTATGAGTAGAGACAGAAAAAGTGGCAAATAAAGAATAACAGTTACATGATACATTGGTGATAGGGCCACTAGAATTACGCAGCAGGGTTGACTAAGTTATGCAGGCAGAAGAGGCAAATTATGCAACACAATGTAATAGTATTTAATTATTTTGTCATTTTTCAACTTGTTTACACTCTCTGGCCTTAGGTTTCACCTCATTAGTACCAGCTTAACACCTAAATATGGCAACAAGCAAAAGAAAGGTTAGTAGTCAACGTTTGCAAAGGGGCCTTCCAGTATGCACCAACACGTGTTGCTGCGTTTTTAGTAACTTTTGAACAGTTTTTGTTTAAATCTGCAGATTATGCAGCAGATGTTAGATTTTGTGGCAAATGCAGCAAATCCATAACTATGCGAAAAACACTGCAGCACACAATCGCATAACTCCAGTGGCCCTGGTGATAGCCAACCCTGGCATCAGAAATACAGTGTTCTTATCAATTCATTTGCAAAATCTGCATACATTTCATAATGTTACAGGACAATACAACAGTCCCATAAGAACGTGTGTAAAAGGCCCTAAATTGCAAGATACAGTTTGTCTGTCAAAGTCACAGAGTAGTTCCATAAAAATATATAGGAACTAGGCTGAAGGCTTAGTTCATTAGATGGAAGCTGTCTGGTTTGCTAAAGTCATTTAGAGGACATTTGGAAAGCTTCCTTGGGAATGTATTCCACTCATTGCTTACCTTTCGCTTTGCAACTTACGTTTGTTTGGTTTCTATTTGCAAGCTGTATTTCATTTAGGTTGCCCAGCTTGAGTTTGGCCCTCCAGTAGAGCATCTCTTGTATACTGTGTCCTTCCACCAATGTTCAATGTCTGTAAAAATATTGTTCTTATCTTGTTTCACTTGCTGTGCATGCAAAAACCAAGGTCAAATGACAAGCTCTGTCTTCCCATGGAGCTTGGCATTTATCTTTGTTTCTCTGACTTTAAAGTGAGACAACTTATAAGACAATCATGCTAGCTACTGGGGGTGTGGTGAAGGAAGGCTTTAGGATGCTATTTTTATCTTCCACAAAACAAACTTCAAATGTTTGTGGATGAAATGCGCAGATACTGAAGAATATAAGTGTAGTGGAAACAAATACTTTAATATGATCGAACCAAATCAATACACTAGGTAATGACATTTCCACACATTAACAATTGTGTGCTGTATCTTTTATCAGTAAAACTGTATGTCTTTGCAAATGTCATGGTCATTTCAGTTGAAGATGTGTTGCCTGTAATGTAGTGTGCTACCACTATGCATACTCTGTCACTCCACTCTACTCTGGATCACTCCCTTCTGCACCTCTCTACTCTACTCTCTACCACTCTACTCTATGCCAATGCACTCTACCCCACCCCACTCTAGTCTAGGCCACTCCAATCTACTCTGTACCACTCCACGCCACTGCAATCTACTCTGCACCACTCCATTCTGCACCTCTCTAATCTACTCTGTACCACTCTATTCTTATGCCAATGCACACAACCCCACTCTAGTCTGGGCCACTCCACTCTACTCTGTACCACTCCACGGCACTGCAATGTACTCTGCTCCACTCCATTCTGCACCTCTCTACTCTACTCTGTAACACTCCATGCCACTGGAGTCTACTCCACACCACTGCATTCTGCACCTCTCTACTCTGTACCTCTCTACTCTATGCCAATGCACTCTACCCCACTCTAGTCTAGTCCACTCCACTCTGCACCACTGTAGCCTACGTCAGTGCACTCTACACCACTCTATTATAAACCACTGTACTTCACTACAGACTCTACTCTACGCCACTCTATTCCACTCTGCACCACTGCACTCAACACCACTGCTCTCTTCATCACTCTACACCACTGCACTCTATGACCCCCTTTGCACTGCAAAACTGCACATTGCGCCATTTTATTCTACTCTGCACCACTGTACTCTCTGCCACTCTATGCAACTGCACTCTACGCCAATGCACTCTATGCCACTCTACTCTACACCACTGCCCTTTATGACACTCTGCTCTGCAACAGTGAACTCTACATCAATTTACTCTGCACCACTGCACTCTACTCGCCACCACTCAACTTTGTGCCACTCTACTGCACTCTTCACCAATGCCCTCTATGTCGCTACACTCTACACCCCTTTATGCTGCATCACTGCACTCTACGCCACTCTACCTTGCAGCACTCCACTCTACCGTGCACCACATCACCCTACGATACAACACTCTGCACCACTGCACTCTGTGCCACTGCAATTTATGCTGTACCCATCCACTCTGCAGTTTTACTCTTCACCACTCTACTCTACACAAGTGCACTCTACACCAATGCACTTTACACTACTTTACTAAAAAACAATGCCCTCTATGCCAATCTACTCTGCAACACTGTACTCTCCACCACTTCTCTATGGCACTCCACATTACTTTACTCCACTCTATGCCACTCCACTTTTCTTTATGCCTCTCCACTTTACTCCACTCTGACACTACTCCATTCTACGACACTCTACTCACTCCTCTACACTCTATACCACACCAATCTACAACACTTTATGACATGTCATTCTCCTTTATGCCATTAACTTATAGCCACACTGAACAACAGCCATGCTAGTTTACAACATGGCTAAAACACACTAGCAAAGCCAATAGCTCTGCTTAGGTGAGACCTATTGGCTTTGCCAATGCTTGTTTATAATGTATGGAACTCCAAGATGACTTGTAGTATCCTTATCATCTATGCCAATGGGTACAATAGCCCATATAAGACATGGTCATATCATCAACTTACCCACAAGCCACTTAAAACCTTTGTGCAGCAGTTCCCAACCAGTGGTTCGATGCCCCCCAAGGGTCCATGACACTTTCCCAGGGAATCCGCAGACCTGGGCCAGCAGAAAGGCACTTCTACAGCTGAGGCATCTAGAAACATGTGTTTTGATATTTATTACTTCCTTTGTGGAGCACGTTTAAAAGCATTTCAAAGTTCCTTGTACATCCAGAAGCTGTGGCTCCTCCGCTAGGGGGTTGGAGCATTGCCCTACTGCTCTGAGCAGTGCATAAAAGGAAAAATAAAATGATAATACCACAATGTTATTATTATTTTATTTTTCAGTGCAGAGCAGCGTTTTTGATGGGCTTAGGGGAGTCTGGGAGCCTGTGTGCTTCTGTGCTGCTGGGACTCAGGAAGAGAAGAGGACCTGAGGAGAGACGGCAGCCATACACAGATTAAGTGTTGTTTTTTTTTTAATCCCCCTGCATCACCACCCCTGTTTCTTAACTTTCACCAGAGGCTTTCGGGCAAAATCAAGATAACTCTGGTGATTAATCTACCTGTGGGAGAGAGGTAGAGATGTTGTCTAGTGGCAGTTTTGACTCATCTAAGGTAGCGCACATGATTAATATGCCTGCTGCAAAGAATGTGTATCATGAAAAGAACAGTATTTTATGTGCCTAGCAGAGTGCGTTACTACTTTTGTCACAGAGATTCTTTTGTTACTGAGCAGGTCATAAGTTAAAATCATAATCTAGCACAGTGAGTTATGAACTGCCAAAGCTAACCATTGTTTTATGTTCTGAATCCCGAGTTTGTGCTTCTCCACACCAAGCACCACACCAAGCACTCTTAGAAAATGCCTACCAGTGTGGTTGACATGTGAATCCTACACCTTGTAGTCCCCTGGAAAGTTCTCCAACACCTTACATTGGTATGAGAGGTGCTACTAAACAAATAAAGTATACATGATCGTGACTTATGGTTTACTTCCTTTCCCCACCACATATTTATGTGAAAAAGCCTTTTCAGATCTTACGTGCCTAAAAAATAAAAACAGAAATTGCTTGAGAAATGTAGAATCTGACCTGAGGCTTCAGCTTTCCTAAATAAGACCAAACATTGAAAAGTTAGTCACCTGAGATGCAGCGCCAACCTTCCCATTAAAATGTTTTGATTCTTGGATATTTTTTCAATATAAAATAATTAGATCTTTATAATTTGAGTATTTATTTGGTGTGAACTTGCTTGTGTATTTTATGTGAATTACTGTTTTAATGTTTGAAATTTAAATTATACAAATTGATTGGGGGTCCCCGGCTTCCAGTAGTGATTCAGTGGAGGTCCTCAGGAGTCAAAAGGTTGGAAATCACTGCTTTAGTGTAATAACCTTATAACAGTCGAGTTCTGATGTATTTACTTTATAATCGGTGACTTGATGCATCAGAAGTAGACGATTATATAGAAATGAATGACTGCTGTTTATCAGAGATCACAGAATCCCATGTATTATATAGTCTGTAACACCAAGAGCTTCTTCAGTGTACATGCTCCCAGTTTTGACTGATGTGGAGCTGACCTCCCCAAGTTCGCAGAGAGGAGAAGTGTTTTTAGAACTATAATTTCAGAGCACAGTTTTACAATTATTGTACCTGATCGCTTTTGATGTCTCTAGTGTGGTTTCAATTTGCATGAAGTGAGAGGCATGATCGGTGCGGGGCACAAAAGGTCTGTTCTTTCTTTTCTCCCTCCTACCTTTATTTGCTTGGTGCATGAAGATGCAAGGTTAATCAACATGTTTTTTTCACATTTGGTCTAAATACTTTGTGAATGTAAATAACAATAAAACATACTTTCAAACTGACAACATACCTTATTTTTTCCCTATATCACGTCCAAACTATATGATTGTGTACATTTATCAGAGCCTGCATTTCGCAAACAATGGGCGATTTGTATAGGGTCAATTGAGAAGTCCCCAAGGCTGTCGCAGTCCCCCCCAGAAATGTATTGTCTCCTACGCCCCTGTCTCTACACGTTAGAAAATACCAATGTCACATTAGTTAAATGTAGCGAGAGTTGTAAAGATGGTTAGGGCAAATGTAATAAATAGTTATTTTTACGACTAAAGATGCTAAGATTAGTGTTAGATTGAGGGCCTGATTTAGTGTTTGGTGTAGTAACCTGCCCTCCAGTGCTTAATTTGTAAATAAATAGGTGCCAGTGCCCAAAGCCCTCCTCTTAGACATGCGGCTGCTGCAATTAAATGAGCGAACACGGAACACTGAGGCAGCGTAATCCCGAAGCCATCTTGGGCCTCTTCAACCCATATAAAGCCACTCCCTGCCTCTTTAGCTCACTCTAGCAGCTTTCTACTTTTTCCCTTTGTGACGCTTTTTTGTTTTTCCCTTCCTTCGTCCTTCCCATGTGTGTCTTTTGCTCCCAGCAAATGCTTGAGGCAGAAGAATAAGCCCCGGCCCTCAAAAATAAGTGCGGGTGCTCAGCACCGGAAACAACAAGCACAAATTAAGCACTGCCGCCCGCCAAACTCTAACGCAGGCCCTAAGCCTGCAGAATAATGGTTAGGAGTTATAACTTATTTTTTTAGCTTATTGTAAAGGTAAAGGACCAGGTCAGCACTAGGTTTGAGGTATTCTTCTTGTGAAAATAGCATTCGTTTTTGGAGTTTCATTATGGTCAGCATGATGTCAAATACAAAAAATGCATCCATATGAATTCTTCATTTTGCATTAACCATTATCAGTTATATGTCTTCTTTGTTACCTTAATTTTAGCCCATTTCTTGAAGATCCCTCTACTATGTCAAAACCCTATAAAAGTGCATGTAGAGAGTCAGTGCCAAAACCCTATTAGCTTAGATTGATTTTACTTTGTTTTTTTCCTATCCTCCCCACGAGCTGCACAGCAGGGTAGAAAATATATGAAAAATGCTAGTGAAGGTTCTAAAAGAGCTTTTAATAATGAGAGCGTTGCATATATTTTGAAAGACATTAATGATCTAGGTAAAGCTAATTCTTACATTTTAAACTTGTCTAAAAGTGTATTGTCTGTAGTGATAAATTATCAGTGACTGGTAGTGAAAAACATTCAACAAAAGCCAACAACTCCTTATGATGATAAATGGATTCCTTCTGAGGCAAGGATGTCCTCCAAAAGAAATGGCGCTTCCTAAAAGTGATTTATAAAAACATCGTCCTAATGGGTGTAGAATTTCTATTATTTTACTCCTGAGGGACCATATATTTGTAAACGACATTAAGACACTCGCAGAAGCAGTGTGATACAAGTGGATTTTACTGATTAACGGCACTACATTTCAAAGTCTCAGTACTTTTTTCATTGAGCATACGTCCCACCATTTCTGAATAAACTATTAATAGATCCAACATTGCTAGGCAATTGTTATCCAATAGCTCATCTAAGATTCCCTGTAATGGTAATTTAGGAACGCAGGGCACCTCAGTTAACAAAAGAACCATCTAGAGTAATATGTGGTGTTCTTGCAAGGTTGGCGTCTTCACAGCGAGTTGCATTCCGAGAGTGTAAAATAATTCTTTGCATACTTCTTGACTGAACTGTCCAACAGATGTTTTCATTTTATCTCTCAATGACACTTGATAAAATCGGACATGGATTACTCCCCAACAAAGTAAAAGATTTTGAAAGAAAGGTCTACAAGAGCTCATATTCATTCCTGACTGTTTCAATTTGCAAAAAACTGGACCACTCTGAAAAAGACAACTACAGAGTCATTTGACAACAATACTTTGGCATATCTAGGAGTGTCTTTATTTCAAGATATCAAAAACTTCAGCGACTGAGTAGATTCCATTCAGGGATGGGTGAGAGACACATCAATGTTAGAAAATCAGTCCAATAAAGACTGACATTTTCTTGCTACATTGCAAAGTTTTGATTTTCTTACTACTGGCAGGCTTTCAATACAGATCTGGTTGGAGAAGCAAGAACATGAAAACAAGAATCCTGGCTTGGCTGTTCATGTCAACTTCTTTGGATTAATACTAAGCTCCTGGCTGCTGAGACAAGATGTGCATGTCAAAACTACTTAAATTCTGCACATTTTCAGTAGTTGTCTCCCAAAGAAGTAAACTTTGCATGACTTTCTTGGACAGCTATTTATGACATTGTACCACCACCATAAAATAATTTGCTCCTTTCAAGGCTCTGCTTCATGATGCAGCCCGTCTGATTATCAAGGCTGAGAAATATGATCACAGAACTCCAACACTAAAGATCATGCATTGGCTCCAAAGAAGGGCACATCAAGCTCCAAGCTGTGGACCACATTATACAAAAGGCATCTCCAGTTTGCAAAGATCTGGAAATCCCCAAGGATAGACATTGGTGACAATAGGAAAGTTAGGATGATCACGTATTCATTATATGAATAGGAATAGGAAATAATATTCTGGAGCAGACTGAATGAAGGAGACATTTTCTTTGTTATGACAGTGGGGTTGCCATAACATTCTTATTTGGCAGCCTTTAAGATTGCCTGGATTGATGGGGCATGGTTTGGAGCGTCAAGATGCCCGTTGCACAGAGTGTTCTGGACCCCTCCATCATCTACTGCTATCCACGAGCCATCAGGATATTTCTTCCTCCATAAAAGTGCCTAACTATGCCTCTGGACCAGCCATAGGTGCTGCCCATCCATGGATGGGTGCCGGTACCTCATCTGTCCTCCAGGCTGTGAAGATTCCACTCCCTCACAACATGGCAGCCCACACTAGGTGAACACCAGTGCACTGCTGGTCCCCGGTGTGCAGCACGCCTTGCAGCACTTCCATCGAGCTACAGCCAGGACTGCCGCCTGAGGATCCCAACCAATGCCTGCCCTGGGGATTGCTCCCTGCCTCCCTGAGTTCTCCTGCGTACCTGCCCAGGGGTCTGCATACATTGATGAATAGGCCTTGAGGCCCACATGGCTGTAAACGTAAGCTGTGGGACCGGTCATTGAGGGACCGGCATTCCTTCAGGCCTTATTTGTACCTGATGTGGAGTGGGGGGGCCCATGCCTGAAGTATGAAGTCTTGCTTGTTCCCCTTAAATAGCACCCTGACCAGGCCTGGGAACCCTGTGGCCTCCTAGATACCTGATTGTGTGAGTGAAGACACCTGGCCCTGGCAGCCCACACATCCTAACGGAGATAGCGGTGGGTTTCCCAACTGTTGGATGCTGCCCTGAGACATGGGATTGATTCCCGGCCTGCCAGTACATCTGCTCATGCAGCAGGCTCCCTGAGGCTCACAGAGACGCTGGCCCATGGAGAGAGCCTTGAGGGGATGCCTCCTTGCTGCCATTAAGTTCTTTGGTGGGTTCTCATCTACTCCCCTCCCCTGATGCAGTTTCAGTTGGACCTAGAAGTCTCGTAGCTCTTAGCCCTGGGACTGAAGCTAACTACCCAAGAGTCTGCGCTTGCATGCAACAAGGCACCCAGTCTTCTGCACCCAAGACTTTGCACAGCCTACCAACCTATATCTCCTGATCTGAACAAAGCTACACACCCTGTGTTCATCAATGAAGGATGCTGGAATTAACGGTGCACTCATTATTGTAGTAAGATTATCCAAACATTTATTTGTCGGTGTCTGGTGCTCAAGGAGAGAGTAGGAGACACCTTGCCTTCCCAAATTAGAGAAATCTCCACAATTTAACAGAAACTCTGAGTGCTCTAAAGTAAGTTCACTCTGTGTGTTTGGTATTTGTTTGCACTTTATTTTCATCCAATCAAATCTCAATTGCCCATGCCAACACGTGTTTCGTTAATGCTACATGTGTGGCAGCCTACTTCTTTAGGTCCCTCCTCTAAACAATCAGAAGAGGTACGACTTCTCTGAGGTGATGGTACAATTTATTAAAAGAGAAATCCATCCTGAAAATCATGGATATGTATAAATTTGTTAGAGCCCTGAAGAAGGTGGCTGCCACACATGCAGCATTGACGAAACATGTTGGCATGATCAATGGAGACTTGATTGGATAAGAATAAAGTACAAACAAATACCAAACACACAGTGTGAACTTGAAATCCAAGCACTCTAAAGTATGTTAAAAAGCTACACACCCTGGTTATTTCTGTCATCAATAAAAGGTGCTTTCTCCCTACTTCCTACCTACTGACCCTAACAAACATTGTGTAACTTGACTGCTTGGGCTGGGGGTCATGAGGTGATGAGGGCCTGGAGCTGTCTTTCTTGCTCCTCTCTGGGTCTGCAGTGTCCAGATCCTGCCCACGATAGTTGGAGGGACTGCCTCATGGGAGAGCCTCTTGCCCCTTTTCTGTTGGTTGCCCCAAACCGGTGTTTCCTAGTGACCTGTCCAATGCCCTGAATGACCTTTGGAGAGTCACTCCACAATTGACTGCACAACCTCTTTCCCTGGTATAATGTCTGGCGTTGCCAGCGGATTTTACATTGGCAGCTGTTTGGGCACCGCTCCACATCTGAAGATCCTGTTTAACTCCGCTGGTGACCGATACTCCTGCTCATGGTTGGGTCATTGATGGATAGGGGCACATTTCCCCAGGGCCTGGCTGCTCATGCTGTTGCATTTCCTTGGCAAGTGGGATGGGCCACTTCTGAAGGTTTACCATGTCACATAATTTCCTCACTGCCATGGGCAAGGACAGACCCAGCCGCCCAGTGGCCTCCCAGAAAAGAATGGACCAATACACAACAGGCCATGGACACACTGGGAGAGGCACAATGGAGAAACCAAGGCCATCAGAGGGTGACCTGGTCACAGTCCTCCGAGCCATCCACACCTCCCAAGCTTCTTTAGAAACCAAGTAGGGGAGGTGCACTTTGATGTACCTCTTCTATGCCAAGACCTGCACAACACTACAAAGAGGATCACCAAGGTCAAAACCCATCTGTCCACAGTGGAAGAGGATGTGCGAGGACCTTCCAGCTTTCCTGACTCCTATCAACGGCAGCGCACTGTACCTTGATATTCGCTGCATGTTTCATTTCCTGATGGTTGCATTTGATCCTACACCAAGAAGGAGTCCTCCACTCCAAGTTCTGATGTACCTTTGTTACTAGTTTGTGGGTAACAGATCCTTCTGTGGTGCAAGTATGAGGTAGGGGTGTTTTTGGGGGGTTGGAATTGTATACAGTTATGTTTGGGGGGTGGCTTGTTGTGGTATTGTATTCTGACTGTTGTATTAAGTTACTTGTTGCTAAGCACTGTGTATGTACTTTGTTGTTATTGGAAACTCTCATTCTTGTGAGCAAGACAGTTCTAAGAATATGGAATATGGAATAGTAGGGATCTAACAAGGTTCCTGAGGTGGCAGTTGGAGGTGAAGGTCTTGCTGACAGGATGAGGCTTCTGTATACTGGACTTGTACTCAATAATCTGGATTAAACCCTTAAACCCTGAAGAAATCGTATGCTTGGTTACCTCATTTTGGCGACGAGACTTGCGAGGACCACACAGGCCTGAAGCCTCAACTGGACGCTGCCTTTCTCAACTGGAAGTGTTTTTCGGGCCGGGATCGTGGGTTAAAGAACAAAAAAAAAGAAAAAAGAAGACTTTCTCTTTCTGCCCCATGCCCGATACAAGACGCGAGGCGTAGACACTGCAGAACACGCTCGCGCACAGGAAAAACGTTCTCTTTCTGCCTCGCGCCTCCTGATAAAAAGCGCAAGGCGTAGACGCTGAGGAGCACTGCGCGTGCACAGCGTCCCTACACGTCTCCAAGACAACGAGTGGACGCTCAGGAACTCTACGTCCCTACGTGTCTCCAAGACAACGAGGGGACGCTCAGCAACTCTGTACCACGCGCGTAAAGCCCTGCGCTCACAACGCTCTCACATATCTCCCAGACAATTAAGAGACGCTTGTAATCATGTCCCTGTGTCCCTCTAACGCAACGAGGGTACAGCGTCTTCATACGCCACTAGAGAACGAGGAAAAACTTAGATTCGTTGCACAGGAACTTCACCTTTGTTTAAATAACGGGAGCAACGAGAAAAAATGCATGAGATTGGTTCTTTACAAAATTCTATTTCTGTGAAGGGACTTTAGAATTTTCTATCAATTAGAGTGAATATTCATAAATTTTATTGTTTTGTTTCTATGGTAATATGCACACTTTCTTATTAATTGAATACTGGTATATGATTATCCTGTCTCTTTGTTAGAATATATTTAACTACTACTTAAGTCAACACCAACACACGCGGTCAACGTCAACATGCAAAACGTACCAGCGGCACCCTTCTTCTTAGTATCTCCAGGGGAGCCCCCTATCAAATGGCAGAAGTGGAAAAAGGTGTTTATGAACTACGCAAAAGTCTGTGGCACGTCTCTTAGTGCGGAGAGGAAGACTTCCTTGTTAATGCACTGTCTAAGCACAGAGGGACAAGAAATATTTGAAAACCTGCCTGAGTTATCAGACAGTGACTCCACTGGCCTCAACGAATATGAGATTTGTATAAAAAAACTCGATTTACATTATTTACCCAAAGTCTGCACAGTTTTAGAACGTTATCAATTTGGAAAGAGATTACAACGACAAGATGAAACAATTGAACAATACATTTCAGCACTACGTGGTCTGGCCACTAACTGTTCTTTTGGTCCTTCTTATGAAGAGCGCCTAAGAGACCAATTCATGTTGGGCTGCTCATTAGAAAAGGGCAGAGAAAACATGTGGCAAAAAGATAATCCATCCTTAGATAAAGTGGTTACTATGGCTAAAGCCTGTGAACACCCTAAGAACTGTGTTCAGATTTTGAAGAATCAGAATGTAACTACATTTAATTATGACGTGGAAGAAGGGTGTTCTGTTAAAACTGTACAAAATTGTAAGGCGGAGTTTAAACGTGTTAGAGAGAAGAATGACGTTAAAGGGATAAAGGCGTTTACAGGAAAATGTTTTAGGTGTGGCAATGTAGGTCATATGGCCAATAACAAGGAATGTCCTGCTTGGAAAGTATTGTTCAGACACTGTGGTAAGAGAGGACATTTAGCAAAATGTTGCAAGACAAAAATAGGTACTAAGAAGGTTAGTGAAGTAGTTTATGAAAACACAAGTGATGAAGTAGATTTGGTAAATGAAGTTGATATCTTGCAGAATGGGAGTGGATCCTTGAATGGTCCCCTTGAAACAATTTTAGTGAATGGTGAAAGAGTAAAAGTTTTGTTTGATTCTGGAGCTAAAATAACTCTAGTTCCTAAGAGCTTCTATGATCAAAACTTAAAAAACAAATTAAGTTTACAGAAGCCTGATATCTCTCCCAAAGGTTATGGTGGTGTGCCAATCAAACTACTTGGGTACTTTTGGGGTACTATTGAGTTCAAGGGACGTGTGATACCAGCAAAAGTGTATGTGTCATTGAAAGGAGATTCCTTGATAAGCTGGTTTCACCAACGTGATTTACGGGTCTATCTTGACCTGAATGAGGTTCTATCAGTACTTCTTAAGGATTCTCCTACTGTGGGCCAAGTCGAAGAACAAGGGACAACATGGATAGACAAATTCCCAGAGGTTTAAAAAAAAAAAAAAATGCCTGTCTAAATAATTATCAACTTGTGATTAGTTTGAAACCTGGAGCTCAACCCAAAATAGCAAAGTTAAGGTCAGTTCCTTTTACTGTGAGACATAAAATGAAAGAAGAGATAGATAGGTTACTCTCTAGTGGTATAATTCAAGAGGTAGAGGCTTCTGAATGGGGGGCCCCGGTGGTCATGACAAAAAAGGCTAATGGAGAAGTAAGACTTTGTGTAGATCTCAGAGAATTAAACAAAGCTGTGGTAGTGGACCATCATCCTCTTCCCAACATTAATGAAATGCTGTGCTCTCTTAATGGCGCAAAGCACTTTTCTACTCTCGACCTTTCTTCTGCATACCATCTGATAGAATTACATCCTTCTTCTCAAGATCTCACAACTTTTATTACCCCTTTTGGTACCTTCATGTTTCTCACGCTGCCTCTTGGCTTAATCTCAGCAGCATCTGTATTTCAAAGAGCGCTTGAAAAAGTATTAAGAGGGGTGGAAGGTGTTAAGATCTATCAGGATGACATTTTTGTATATGGAGCTGACTTAACTAAACACAATAAGAGTTTGGAAACAGTTTTGCACAGGTTGGAAAACTCAGGTCTAACTCTGAAATCTGAAAAATGCAAGTTTAACACCTCTACTATTGAATATTTGGGACATGAGATCTCAAAAAGGGATTCGCCCTAAATCTGCTTTAGTTAACACGGTCATAAATATGCCAACTCCAGAAAACAAGGAGGAACTAGTAAAATTTCTTGAGATGGCTGAATTTTATAATAAATTTGTACCAAAATTTGCTGAGAGAACGAGAAACATGAGAAGTCTATTGAAGAAGGGTAGTGAATTCTCCTGGAACAATCAATGTTCAAATGAGTTTCATGATATTAAATATTTCCCACACAGTGCATTTGATTTAGGGAGCTATGATCCAAATGATGAAATCAAATTGATGTGTGATGCCAGCTCGAAGGGCATCGGTGCGGTGCTAACGCAGAGAGCTGATGGTGTCAATAGAACAATTTTATTTTTGTCTAGAAGTTTGAAAGGGGCAGAACACAATTCTGTGATTGAAAAGGAAGCACTGAGTGTTTATTGGGCAATAAGAAAATTGAGGAAATGTTTGTGGGGCTGTAACTTTGAGGGCATCACAGATCACAAGCCTTTAAAGGAAGTATTCAAGAACAAAGGAATTGACTTAGTATCACACCGCATTCGCAAATGGGTAGTGGCCTTGCAAGAGTTTGACCATACAGTAGTTTATATACCAGGTGCCCTCAATATACAAGGCTGATTGTCTCTCTAGACTTTGTAAGCCTTATTCTTCTGAAGAAAAAGGTGGTAGAACGCTTTATCAAGGTACTTAAAGAAAGCATACAACTGGCACAAAGACAAGGTAATAAGTGGGAGAGTGAAATAAAGAAGAAGGTGTGGGAATATCGTTTGACTCCACATTCGTCCACAGGGGTGACACCCTTCCGCCTGTTTAAGGGCAGGTTACCCTGCCATGAAGTAGCTCCTGGATGGGTACGTTTGAGTATTGATCCCCTCTGCGGTGAAGTGCATGGATGGAGGAACAAAGAACGGGAAAAAAAATCAAAGGAAGAGATGGTAACCGCCCACAAAAGTGTAAAAGAAGCCAGGATAAGTGTGGGGGATTGGATAAAGAGAAAATCTCCTAGAGGAGGAAAAACACATACCAAATTTATAGGTCCATTTAAAGTTTTGAAACTCTTTAAAAATGCAATAAGGGGATCATAAGATATGGAACTTAGAGTGGCAAAATGTGGTATCAGTAGTTCAGAAGAGATTAGTGAGTCTGTCACTCTGGAGGCAAGTGTATCGGATGCAGTTGATGGTGGGTCTCATATTGATTTTGATTCAGCAAAGAAGGTGGGTTTCAGGCCTGCAAGATCAACAAGGAGGCCAGAGAGACTACGAGACTATGTGTAATTTATTCATGTTTATTTGCTCTCATGCCATCTATAGAACTATGTTGTATTTTAAGCTTTTATGCCAGTAATGTGAGGGAGGTGATGTGGTATTGTATTCTGAATATTGTATTAAGTTACTTGTTGTTAAGCACTGTGTATGTACTTTGTTGTTATTGGAAACTCTCATTCTTGTGAGCAAGACAGTTCTAAGAATATGGAATATGGAATAGTAGGGATCTAACAAGGTTCCTGAGGTGGCAGTTGGAGGTGAAGGTCTTGCTGACAGGATGAGGCTTCTGTATACTGGACTTGTACTCAATAAACTGGATTAAACCTGAAGAAATCGTATGCTTGGTTGCCTCACTTGTTTTATGTATTCTTTTGTTCCACACCAAATTCAGATACACACCTATGTTGCAATTTCCACAGTACAACCTGGGTACATGGTTGCTCCGCTCACATACTGGGTGAATGTCCTGAATAACCTTCCCTATAGGGTAAGGTACCTCCTGTCTTCTCTGCCCAAGCATGACATCCCTATACAACCATGGGTGTTGTCCTGGAATGTTAATGGACTACTGGACTATGTGAAACATACTGCGCCCTTGAGATATGCACACAGATTCCTCCCAGATACCCTGGTGCTTCAGGAGACCCACCTGATGGGGAATAGCCCTGGACGTAATGTGCAGAGTCGCACTAGGCTGAACTCCACAGAGTGGCAAAAAAACTGTGCTGATGGGCGGAGTTCCTTGTCATGCCTGTTTCCTTTGCGTTTTACATCAAATGCAGTGCAAAGACCATACTTGCATTCAAATTTGTGCGTGAACGGCACCACACAGTTCACATAGGCACAGCCATCTTGTTTTTCACTCTGTAGTTTCAAAGAGAGGGAGCACACTGCCTGCACTCCAGCAACCAGGTATAACCCCAAAGCATCATGTTAAATACAGTCGATTCGTAGTCCATTAAAAAAGTAAAGAGTCTTTCACCTCCGTAGGTGCAGCAAGTGTTTATGGTGCTGAGCCTGTTTTTATATCCCTTAAAATTCGTTTAAAATCTCCACCCTCCTAATTAATCTAGCTTTTTCTCTCCGATATCCCCCGCAAGCTGATTTCAATTTGATGTTGTTCGATTGCCTTTCCACCAGCCCCTGGTGAAATCCTTGAAGTCTGTGGCTCTGGAGCTTTTCAGCAGGACGAACCTACAAATCAGGCCACGACCCGGGTCGCAATTGACGTAAGCTGGCTTGACTCACGACGTCGGGTCAGTCCACTTCCGGAGCTTTTTTCCAAACTTCTCCAAACTTCCGGATCTTCTTCCAGAATGGCTCTGAAGGTTCTTTAGGAGTCCACAGCTCACCCCAAGGTTCTGGAAGCTCTGGGTTGCTCCCTGGGGGTTACGACTCCAACTCTCAGAATGCACCTGATTCAAATTAAAAAATGACCACTGGTCACTGGTCAGCTGGTCAATTTTTTCAGGACTTGATGCATGGGCGTCTGGTCAGCTATTTTCTACCTGTAGCATACAGGGAGTCGCTTCTTGAAGCAGTAGAAGACAGGCAAAGTCCTTTCCTTTGTGCCCAAAGTGTGTACCTGGTGCAGTTCTTTTGAGTGTAGTGTCCAGGTGCTAGCTAAGGGTCCAGCAGGGCAGTCCTTCTTCTCCTTGTCTTGTTCCTGTGGGGATATGAGGTGGGGTGAAGCTCTGTCAATTTTATTATTACTCCTGGGGTGGAAAGAAGGGGGAGGGGGCTCTGTACAATCACATGCAGGGCACCACCCTCTTGAGTGACCACTTCCTGAGAAGTTTGGCAAAAATCAATCCCAGGGATCAACATTCCCCCAAAATCCAAGATGGCCAATTTCAATCTTGGAGTTTAGATCTGGCTGAGTTTCTGAGTTTCCCTTTCCTTCATCTTATCAGGGGGTAACTGGTTGTCTGGGGCTGTAGGTAATGGGGGAGGTACAGTTGCTGTCCCAAATGTCCCTCCCTCCTTTGGAGCCCAGATTGACTGCTCTCTCCATGCTGTTCTACCATCTGCTAAGGCACATCTATTCCCACTAGATGCTTCCTTCAATTCAGCCAAGGCAACTTCACACCTCATCAAGGCAGCCTGGATCAGGCTGCCAGAGGCTGACCAATCAGGGAAGGGAACTACAGGCCTGAAACTGATAACGTTTAGCAAGAGTTCTAAAACTCTCTTCAGGTAGACGTTATGTTAAATTTAACAGTGGCAAGTTGTTGGATATATTATAATTTTTATTTTTTTACTGAAGTTGACATATTTAGCTCCTTCCTATGGAACATAAGACTTTATTATTTTAAAATAAAGACTCCTCATGTTAGCCTATGGAGCCCATTCACTACACTAGGGATTTTTTTATTTAGCTATTTTTCTCTCACCAGGGCTTATAAAACATATTTTATAAAGTCTCTGCTTATAGATACACAGCACCCAACCCTGGGGACACTTAGTGCATGCCTTGGGGATGACATATATGTACAAATAAGGTAGCTTAGGACTTTATAAGTACTTTTAATTCCAAAATCAAATCTGGGGTAAAGTTTAACTTAAAAACAGCTAGCAAGGCAGGCCTGCCTTTAGAATGACACTGGGCACCACAACAGCAGACCTGTGGGTGTACTACCTATGCTGGAGTCCCTAAACCTACATGCCCTACCATATACTAGGGACCTACAGGTAGGTTGGTAGAGCCAATTATAATTAACCTAATTTGTATATCCATTTTAATTAGAGCACAGGCCATGGGGACTGTTTAGCAGTACCCAGGGCACCATCAGTCAGAAACACACAGTATGAGTGAAAAATATAGGCACAAAGTTAGACGGCTTCTGCAGTCAGCCCAGTTTTCCCACATACCCCCCCCCCTCCAGCCAACAAACCCAGAAGACTAAGCCCAACCCTGAAAGAGTCTTCCTGGGTGTCAGGTGAGGAAGTCAGTGAGGAAAACTGGCTGTCCTTTTCCAAGGCCTACTCTGCTTACATCCTCCAGTCAGGTTCACTGCCTCTGGGTAGTGAACCCTTCCCAACAGTAAAGGGGCCCATTTTAAACTGAAACTTTCCTCTAAGGGGGTCTTTCCCCTCTCTCTCTGCCAGTTTGTGTAGTGAGGTGCCCACCTCCCCTATCACTAACTCTGCTAGGGCAACATCTATCTTACCCACAGAGTTTACCAAGCGCTTGAGCAACTTCACCATGACCAACAGGGACAAAGTGCTACTTTGCTGTTGGCCTTAGGGTCTGCCTTAAAGGCCAAGTGGAGTGCTGCCATGAAGGCCAGCACCCAGAAGAGGCTACTGACAGCTGTCAGAATCCAGAACCAAACACTAAGCTCTCCACTGACAGGTGGGTGAGGTGTGTTAGGGACAACTGTAGAGTCCTGGCACCTCTCTTGCTGTTTAGAGTGGGAGGTCACCACATCCTGTGGCAGACACCCTTCTTCCTCTCTCCCTTCTGGCAGTGCAGAGGCAACACCCTGCCGCTGGGCAGCTGCCTAGCTACCCAAGGCTTCCTTGGGGTCAGGTGAGGACTCCCCAGTGCCAACTCTGGGCTCCTCCCAACTGGGGCAGAAGGACTTTGGCACAGTGGACCTCTCCTAAAGAGTGACCTACCCTTCCTTTTCTTTTTTTCTTATCTTGGGGACCCCTGTTTCATAACTGTAGGGACTGGCTCTCCAGGACTGTGGTTTGGGGGGATCCCAGGGACACCACCCCATCTGGGATCAGACTAACTACTGGAAGGTCATTGCCCAGGATACAATCTAAGGGGAGGTTAGTACTGACCATCTCCTTATACCAGATACGAATACCCTCCCTCTCTAGGGAAAATATGGCTACAGGTTTGGTGGTTACCTCAACTGTGGCTACATTGACTCTCCTTGCCTCCCCTGGGACATACATATCTGGGGACACCAACCAGTCACTCACCATGGTGTGACTGGCACATGTGTCTTTAAGGCTAGTGGTAGGAATCCCATTCACCTGAAAGTGCCTACTCCCATCCTCAGGGTTTACCAGCTTACCATCTGGACCTGTCTCCAAGCCCAATGCTATGAGGACCTCATCTTATGAGGAGTCCTCCTCGATGGCTACACTGGACAGCCCAGTGGTAACCACCTTTTTGTACCAAGCCTCATCACCCCTGAAGTGACCTGTCTGCTAAGTCAAAGCAGTCTCTGTCATCCAAGAGCTTTTATAACTCTGGGTCTCCCTGCCTCTTCTTCTGATAGTGGGAGTGGGATTTACACTCCTCTTTCATAGGGTTCTGGGGCACAGAGGGAGTCTCTATGGAGAGCTTACCACCTCCATCTTTAGGTTTTTGGAGACCTGATCCCCCCTTCTTGGAGTCACTCCGGTTCTCAACCACTCATCAGCTGCCTTCCCCAGCTCTCTGGGTCTGGTCAGCTTAGAGTCCACTAGATGCTGGTGTAACCTCTCTGAGATACAATTGGACATGATGTGCTTCCACATGATCAAATTGTATAGCCCCTCATAAGTACTTACTTTGTTACCCTGTATCCAGCCCTCTAGTGCCTTTGCTGAGGTGTCCAAAAAATAAACCCAAGACTGGGTATTGTCCTTCTGGGTGTTCCTAAACTTTATCCTGGACTGCTCCAGGGTGAGACCAAACTTCTGTATGAGACACTTCTTTTTCTCTAGGGCCACCTTCTATACCTCCAATGCTATGTAGGCTACTTGGGCCTCATGTTCCCTCTTCCTGAGAACCAGTTCTGCTTCTTCTTGGGCTGTTACCACAGACCCTTTTCTCCCACTAACTACAGAGGTAAACAACAGGCAATCATCCTCCTCCTCCTAGAGGTTGAAGAGGACATCTTCCCCCTCCCTTCCTATCTCTGAAGCTTTCTGTACCCAGGCTTCAAGGGACTGAATCATCACAGTCTTCCTAAGGTGTTAGCTGCAGGCAATCCCCTATTTCTGCACAACACCTTAAGCTTGTCTGCAGTGAGTGTGGGTAGGCTATCCAGATCAAGATCCATGGTATCCCTAGGTTTTTGTGTCACTAAAAAAAAAACATTGGCACCAATTGATCAGAACAATTTAGGAAAATCAAAAAATAAAGTCAGTGAAAAAAGTAGTCCAAATTTGTAAAATCAAAATTATTTTTTCTCTAGGTCAATTTTGAGGATTTTTAATTTGCTTCAATTAAAACTGTATTGTGATATTAAACACAAGTACTGGATCTCACCTCTTCACACCAAAAATGTTGGAAAGTGGATTATTGGTGAGGGCAGGTAAGAAACCTATACTTAGGAATAGGCCTCACACCCCTACTAAGTCCAGTCATGGTCTTAGTAAATTAATCCTAGCTTAACCTTGGGTAGCTTGGCAACGAACAGTTAGGCTTAACTTAGGAGACAGGTGTGTAAAGCATTTAGGGTGTCATTATGAACACAGCGGGATTCCCTGCTGTGTTCATGCTGGCGGTCTAAACACAGACCGCCAGCCAGTAGAAGACCCCGCCGCCCTATAATATACATTCCTCTGGGCTGGCGGGCAGAAGTGCTGGGCCAGGACATTGTCGACGGCTGGAGCCGTTGTCAATGCCGCAGTGCAGCAGGTGCAGCAGCAGCCGTCATGCATATCACTGCCTGTAAATAGGGAAGTGACCTGGGCGACGGGGGCCGCTGCACTGCCCATGCCAAGCCTTACCCTGACGGGGGAAACCGCCAGGGAAACCCTGGAGGAACAAAGGTTCTTTAGCCAGAGGGCAGCGCTGCTTTCAGCACTGCTCTGTCGGATAAAGAAATCCGCCATCGTCGGGCTGCCTTTTGGGGGTAGCCTGGCGGTGGCGGAGGGCCGCCTGTGGCAGTCTTCCTTTGTTTATTATATGGTGGTCCATATCATGTTCATAATGAGCCTCTTAATATTCACAAAAACAGTAAATAAGTAAAACACAATAAAAATCCAACACCATTTTATACACATAGATTATATTTTTATCTTTAAAATGACACTAACATGACAAAAAATCAATAAAGGGAACTGGAAAATTATTCTTTTTAAACATGGAAGGTTTTCTAGCACATTGAGAACAAAAGTGCCAATATGGACATCTGGTGTCACTCAAGAGGAGCAAAGTAAAAAATTAAGGCCAACCGTGATGGAGCCCTGCTTAGCAACAATAAGTGGGAGGCCTCGGCTAAAGTTTTACCTTCAGACTTAGGCCCTCATTATGATCACAGCGGGATGTCCCGTCGCCAACCGTGCCAGCGGTCAAGGGAAGACCGCCAGTGACGGCAGTCGGCATCCCGCAAAATAATGATGCATGGAGTCTTGGGCCACCAGTCGCCATGCTGGCGGTCGGTGGTGGGGGTGGATGCTACTCCACCCTCACCGCAACGTCAGTCCAGACACCACCACGCCTATAATGATGCATTCATAGGCGTGATGTTGAATGGAGATGCGGTGATGTCGGCAGAGCAGCATTCAGGGAGCCCGTTCCCTCCGTAGCAGTGCTACGGAAGAGGTAAGTGCTGCCCGAGAGGGAAGGGGGGAGGGTGTGTGTGTGAGTGTGGGAGTGCATGGGGGTGTGCATGAGTGTATGTGTGGGGGGATTTGTGTGTCTGATTGTATGTATGCATGCGTGCATGTAGGTGAATGGGTGCATGAGGCTGTGGGGGGGTTGGGGTTTAGGGGACCTGTATGTAGGGGTGGGGTGGGGGATGGTTAGGGTCAAGCTGGGGGGCCTACATGGGGTTTTGGAAGTGGAGGGTTGGGGGGTCGGTTTTCAGGGTTTGGGGTGGGGGCGTATCTAGGGGCTTGGGAAGGTGGGGTGATATAGTGGTGGGGAGGGTTCTGGCGTGTCACATACAGGTGTCATAAATGGTTATTCCTGTCACCTGTATGCTTTCCTCCAGTGATTACCTGGCAGGGTATCCTGCCAGGAAATCCCTGGTGGAAATGGGATCAAAATTCTACTGCCGGTCCGGCCTCCACCGCCGGGTCAAATGTGCCTCCATTCGGCCCGGCGGTCCATTCTGGGCTGGCTGTGGGTGGTAGTGAACTGGCTGCTCTGCAGCCAGTTCCCTACTGTATTCAGAATATGGCGGTCTGGACCGCCACACCGGCGGTGGTGGCAGCCCAGACCGTCATGTTCATAATGACCACCTCAGTCTTTTTCTTGAAGATTTTCTGGACTGGGACAAAGTCACCTGTTGAAGCCAGCCTACCTGGAGCCCTCTTGGGATACGCATCGCAGAAGGCCTCAGCGAAGGACTCTATGTTCTGACTTAGATGATTTTTCATGAAAAAATCCTCATCCAGAAATTGGATTGTTTGAATCTGGTCATCTGGTCACACTCGACCGGGGCAAAGTAAAAATTTGAGGCCGCCCACAATGAGCCCTGCTTGGCTACAGTAAGCAGGAGGCCTTGGCTAAAGTTTTACCTTTGGACTTAGGGCCTCATTATGAGTTTGGTGGTTTGACTGCCAGAGACCCCGGTTGCGGTCACCAAAAGAACGTCATGTTGGCAGTCATAGAGACTGCCATATTACGAGTTGCACAGCCAGGACTCACAAAAGACAGCCAATATCCTGACACCGCCAGAACTCTGGAGGGAGGGAAAGAGGCGGTCCTACCTCCGGCACTGCCAGCCTGTCAACTAACCATCTAACCTAATACAAGTCAAAAATCGCCATGTCATTCTTCCAATGGTGGTGGGAACCACACTGGTCAGTGTTCCCCACAATAATACATAGCACCACATAAGATAGATTTGAAAACAACACAGATGAAACACATTCAGACCCTCGAAACACCAACCAACCACACTATGAAACACACCCCTCCACACACGACAAACTTTTGCATCTACGACGCCAAGCACAGAAGCCAGAGCAACAAAAGAGCAAACCAAACCATAGATTAGACACTCCACCATCTCTCACAAAGCACATTTCACACTGCCTCACAACACACATATGTGTACCCTATTGCAATATTTACTCCCAGTCACCCCCCCATCACACAGCACCTATGATAATGTTTTTACATCACTTCTATACCACCACCATGTCACCACAGAAACATCCCTGTTTCACAGATGACAAGCTAAGAGTCATGGTGGATGAAATCATTAGAGTAGAGCCACATATCTTTGGAGCCCAAGTCCAGCAGACCACTATCACTAGAAAAATTGAAATGTGGCAAAGGATAGTAAACAGGGTTATTTCTGGAGGCAGCTACCTGCACACCAGGGACAACAACAGGAAGAAGTAGAATGGCCTCAGGGGGAAGGTACATTCCATGTCCGCCAGGCACCAGCTGGCAGTCCACAAGACTGGCGGTGGTACCCCACTTCCTTTCCCACAGTTCACATCATGGGAAGAGAAGGGCTTGGCAATTTTTCATCCTGAGGGCTTGACAGGAATACCTGGGGGAGTCGAGTCAGGTAAGTCACATCAACAAAAATGTGCCCACCTAAATGTATTGGCATGCATGCTCAGTGATCATCTTTACCCACCTACAATGTCACATCACACAACAGTCCATTGTCCACCTGTCCATAAACCCCTGTCTGGCCTCCAACATGCCAATCACACCAACCTGGGGAAGCACATCTCTGTATAGTGGGTGTTGTACAGGGATAGACAGCACTAAACTCCCAGCAGCCACTGTTCCACTATCACTAGGACCAGAAGAGTGTGGCCCAATCCAAATTACCACCATTGTCAACTCCACAGTGGAGTGTACCCACCTGAGAGGATATAAACTGTAGAGTGTGTGGGTGGGGTAGGCAAATACAGTAATGATATGTCAGCAGGCACTGGCAATGTCACACCACTCAGCCAATACTGTCTTCTCTGCTACTAGGACGAGGAGACGAGGGCAAGTCAAGTGCGGAAGCATCTGGCCACGGACCTCAAGTCACAAAACCACAGACAGCGAAGGGCCCAGTGGGCCAGAGGGTGAGGGTAGTGCTACAGGCGAGTCCGGGTCTGGCTCTATAGCGTCGGATTCCTCCTCCAGTGGCCACTCCCTTGTGGTGGCAGACTCGTCAGGGACTACCCCAGTAACATCTTTGTCCACTACTCACCATTCTATCACCCCCTTCCCTGTTGCTTCCCACCTAGTTGACCGTGCCAATTCACCCAGGAGGGTGGGTGTCTGCTTTCCCACAGGCACCTCTGCCCCAGCCCCTGTTACACCTGCTCCCCTCAGTGAGGAGGCTATTGACCGCCTAAGGTCAATCTCTGTGGGTCAGATGGCCATTTTGAATACTCTCCAGGGACTGACATGCCAGATACAGCAAAGTAATGCATTCCTGGAGGGCATTCACGGTACAGTCTCTGGCCCACAGAGATCCTTACAGGCTCTGGTCTCCACAGTGAGGGCAGCCAGTCACTACTTGTCTTCCAACCCACTCCACCTTCCTTTCCCATTCCAAATCCCACCTTCTCTGACTCACCCAAAGCACACAGAAAGACTTGCAAGCATCCACCTCAACATACAAGGCTAGGCACGCAAACATGAGCACCACAAGACACACAACTGGCATGTACTCAAACAACATTCACCTGCATACACAGCAAAAGGTCACAACTTCCCCTGACACCCCCAGCATCACACACATGACATTTGGCACACCTACAGATACCTCAAAATCAGTCACTGATCAAGCCAGCACACCTATCATACCTGCAGACAGTACCCCAACAGACCCTCAGACATCCACTCCAGTCACCATACCCTCAGACACACCTACAAGCAGCACATCCACCATGCCTGCAGTCATAATCCCAACAGACACCCACCTGCACACCACGTCATCCCCCAGCACCGCCAACCCCTCAGGCCAAAACACATAAAAGCCCTTGTTCATCCACCCAACAGAGACCCACCACACACAAGCACACCTCCCAAAAACATGCACCCACAACAGCCACACCAACACATCAGACAACCACTCCCTCAACCTCCAAGTCCTGAACCCCTTCTGATGAACGTCCCTGTGCGTCTAAGAAGGTTTTCCTCTGTGGTCTTGACCTTACCCATGTTCTGCCCCCTCCCAATATGCCCCTAAAGGTATATTTTCCTCTCGAAGGCCATCCCTTCCACCTCCAAGGCCTCCCATGCCCCCCCATGCAAGCACCCAAGCCCCTTCCTTGCCAAGAATAAGCCGGCCCCTCCCAAGAACGCTCATCCCTCCCAAAACTATCTCTCCTCCCAAGCCAGACCCTCAATCCCTTCTCCCCCCACAATCCTTGAAGTGCCTGTCTGTACCATTGGTGCCCTACCTCTGGAGGTTACGTGGTAGTGAGGAGTCAAGTAAGGGCCATAAACAGTGCCGTTTGGTCAACCTAATTTGGACATTGCCTATGGCTTTGGACTGAATCCTGAATAAACCCAACAAGTTGTTGAAGTTTTGGTTACACCTTTGTCCTGCATTTCCTTCCCTAGCTTTCCGTTGTTCTTGGCTGACATTGATTGTGTGTCTGTATTTGTGTACATTTGGCCTGCTTGCTGCTTCAGGGGGTGTTTTTTTGCAATTATGTTAGTTTGTGTGCATTGCTGTTGTCCCCCAAGGGAAGGGTGTGTATTTTGTGATAAGTATTGTTGTGCTGTGCGATGTGGGCATGTATGGTGTATGACTTGTCCCATTATTTGGCTGTTGTCTACCTGTGGTGTGTGTTCTTGAGTTTAGTCAGACAGACCTGAAGTGTGTTGAGTGGTGGTAGTTTGCTTTACATTTGAGTGCACAAGTGTCCATTTAGGTGTGAGTTACTTGAATTTGGGTAGCATAGGGGTATGTCCCATGGAGATTGAGTTGTGTGTGCTTTGTTGCCTGGCCCTTCCCCTACTGAGTGACTACGCGTGGCAATAGGTGTTGGTATTGCTTGTCCTTGATATTCATTCATGTGCAACTGCTATGCGCATGCTGTTTGATGCCTTGTTCAACAAGATATGTGTCATAATGCTGCCTCCTTCCAAGTGTGGTCCTGCTGCCCCCATCGCAGCTGTGCAGGTGTTGTTGTAGTGGTGCGCTTTGTGTCTTTTGTCGACTTGCCTCTGTGTGCACTGTTGGACCATTGTGCTATGATTGTGTGTGATGTGTGTGTTGATAGTAGAGTTGTTTGATGGTGGTGGTTGTCTGTGTGTGCCATGGCTGATGAATGTTTAGGTGTGTTGTGTGTGTGGCCAGTGCCTGACCATTGTTGGTTGTGGGTTTTTGGACTGTGTCTGTATATATGAGATAGTTGTTGCGGTGTGTGTATGTTTTGTGGCCTTCTATGTCCCTGAGCCTTTGTTGCGTAGCCGTGCATGTATATATATATATAGATAGGGTATTGTGTCCTGGCTGAAGTGTGTGTGTTATGTGTGGGTGTCTGTGTTGCAGTATGTGAGTATGTGTCTAGAATGATAGGTGTAGCAGCAGGCCTTGGTGTTTCCCACCTGTAGTCTTTTATGTCCCGTTACAAATTTGTTATGCATGTGAATAATACAGGTAGGTATTTCTACTTATGGTTGGTGTCTTCCATGTCTGTGTTGTATCCCTTGTCTTTTGGCGAACAGGAACAGTGGCATGATATTTAGGAATGGCTCCATGTGGGCTCCGGACATGTATTGCTGGTGTCTCCCTTGGAAGTTCTCGTTTCCACCTGCTGATCCATTGTTGTTGGACCACGGCGGTCACATATACGGTGTGCAACCTCGTAATAGGTCTGGCAGAAACATGGTCCCTGCCGGCCTGTTTGTGCCTCCGGAAGACAGTGGCGATCTGTGCAGCCTGGCGATGGCGGTGGACCGCTGGCAGTTTCCTATTCCCTTGACCACCAAATTCATAATGCAGTGGTACACTCCAACAGACTGTTGGCAATCGGACCGCCACTGCCATCATGGTGGTCACAGGACCACCAAACTTGTAATCAGCTCCTTAGTGTTTTTCTTGAAGATTTTTTGGACCAGGACAAAGTCACATGCTGAAGCTGACCTGACTGGAGACCACTTTAGATACCCGTCGCAGGAGGCCTCGGTTAAGGTTTCTATATTCTGACTTAGATGATTTTTCATGATGGAAATCTTCACCCGGGACTAGGTTGAAATTGAAGCCAGTCTCCCTGAAGCCCTGAAGCCTTCTGCTACACGGGAAGCCTCAGTCAACTTTTGACGTTCTGACGTTTTTGGAGCTTTTTCTCTCTGACTTCGGACAACCCTCCTCAGCAAGTCAATTTTGATTCCAAGTCATCGAATTGTCTTTCCACGAGCCCCTGGTGAAATCCTGGAAGTCTGGGGCTCTGGAGCTTTTCAGCAGGACGAACCTGCAAGTCAGGCCGGGTCGTGGTTAACGTAAGGCCGGCTTAACTCACAACGTCGGGTCGGTCCACCTATGGAGCTTTTTTCCAAACTTCTCCAAACTTCTGGATCTTTTTCCAGAAGGCCTCTGAAGGTCCTCTAGGAGTCCACAACCCACCCCAAGGTTCCAGAAGGTCTGAGTTGCTCCTTGGGGTTACGACTCCAACTCCCAGAATTCACCTGGTTCAAATCCAAAAAATGACTACTGGTCACTGGTCAGCTGGTCAATTTCTTCTGGGCTTGATGCAGGGGATTCTGTCAGCTATTTTCTACCTGTAGCAGACAGGGAGTCCCTTCTTGAAGCAGTAGAAGACAAGGAAAGTTATTTTCTTTGTGAAGTCCAAAGTGTGTAGCCGGTGCAATCTTTTTGAGTGTAGTATCCAGGTGCAGGCTAGGGGTCCAGCAGGGCAGTCCTTCTTCTCCATGTCTTGTTCCTGTAGGTATCAGAGATGTGGTGCAGCTCTGACAATGTTACCCTTGCTCCTGTGGTGGAAAGCAGGGTGGGCTCTGTCCAATCACATGCAGGCCACCACGCTCTTAGGTGACCACTTCCTAGGAAGTGTGGTAAAAATCAATCCCAGGGAGCAACATTCCTCCAAAATCCAAGATGGCAAAAATTAAATCTTAGAGTTCAGATCTGGCTGATCCCACCCACTGGTGAGGCTTTGTTTCTCTTAACACACCCCTTCCTTAATCAAGGTGTGTTGTTTTCTATTTGTCCACTCAGTCACCCCTTAGTACTTCACTCCTTTATTCTTTCCTAAATTCTTCCATCCCAGCCTACCAAACAAATTGAAAAATAAATTCTTGACATGTTCCACATATCCAAAATATATTTCATAGATTCCCATAAAAGATTTATTTTGCACCTGTGCAGACTTTTCCATTTAGACTATACAGTGATTGACTAAGCCTAGGAACGTGATGAATCGATGATCAGTGAGATCCCTCTATTCTACAGCAAAAGCTCTACCTACCTGCCTAATCCTTCTGTCTCACTATGCAGTGGAGTAAGCCATTTCCTTTGCTTACTGCCCAGCAAATGAATTTGTTGGAAAGAATTTATGGTGGTGGGCAAGGACAGTGAGAAAAGTGAGACTAGTAAGTGCCCAATTTGATTTCAAGTTTGGCACAAGGGATACTCTGTGATGAACGTGCCAAATACAATCCACATAGCCCATCTCATTCCCATTTTCTCCACCATCTACTGATGGCAGACAGTAGAAATATATACGCAATTTATACATGACATGTGTGAAGTATCTTGGGAGTCATGGTAGAAACTAAGTGAAAGGCATTTGGGGAAAGCAGGGCCATTGGAATTAAAAATAGATAATTGTGAACTACTGCTGGCCTAGCTGCAGACAGTAGCGAAGTACTGGAAGCGCTGGCTAGCATGCCTCCATTAATTTGGCATAAAAACGTGTTCTCCATAATGCAGAATTCCTTACTCATAAATGGGAGGTAATTCATTTTTTTATTTCTCCACTGAAGGTGTCTGTTTAGTTACTAGAAAAGCCTTTAAAAAATAAATCACAGTTTTTTTAATCTGGTGTTATGTTGCCTTAATTCTTTTCTGCCAGACAGTCAGTGCTTTTTATGTGAGGCATGTGTGGAAAAACAACTAAAATTGGCTCTGTGACCCTCCTAATCATAGTCACATCCAATTCCAATACACCGAGGGGACAAGCAATGTACTGCTTCTGTGCAACCTACTACGTACGTTTGAAGAAGTGTTTGATCAGAGCATTGTTTGTTGTTATTATTTTTGTTGTTCTGCCAACCAAGCAGGAGATAGTGGTCCATCTGTGGTGGCAGAGGCTGGTGAACCCCCAGGCCGATCACAGGCAGCTGGTGGTCCTGGAGGAGTAACAGGCTGAAAAATCTTCCTCGGACCCTGGACCCAGCTCAGCGGTACACCAGCCCCAGCCTCCCAGGCCACTGCATCCTCAGTGCTGCCACCAGCTATCAGGGTCTCTCTCTGCATGTGTTTCCAACCTCTCCCACTCTGGCAGGGCATTGCTCCACCAAATCCTTCAGTGGATAGACCGGATGGAGAGCCAACTGGCTAGGATCAAGCAGAACCTGGAACAACTCCAGACCCATGTGGACAGTGCCCTCTTCTGAGCCCTTTTTTTTTGGTGGCAGGGATTTGTGCATCAAGAGGGTGGGGAGGGAGTTGGTATGGGTTTTCAAAAATGTTTGATATTGGACTTTTCGTTGAACTTTTTGGGGATGGGCTATTTCTTTGGGGACAGGGGTGGGGCTGTTGTGGGTGGAAAGGGTGGGCTTTTATATTTGTTAACAATAAAAAGGTGATAATTTAGTTTACTTGATTTATACCTCAAATGTTTCTTTTGGTGTTTTAATTTGTACAGCTGTCTTTTAGTGTAGCCTATTTTTTTTAATCTGCTAAAAAAGTGTATGTCATTTACTTATACCCTTGCTCTTTTGTCCTCTGAAAACTATATTGACCACTAGGGGATGAATGCCATTGCCTATTTTAGCGACAAAAACCTAGCTGTACATAGACAACATCTTCTTCAGTAGGAGTTAATCACTAACTAAACAAGTTCACTTCAATCCATAGTTCTGTTACCTGAATAAATGAAGCAAGGGAGTCTTCATACTGCAGGGTTTTTCCCAAGGTGCCATCTTAAGGGGGTGATGGTAGTAGTAGCAGGCTAGCGTGCTAACAGTGAAAGCAGAATGTTTCACTCCCACCTAAGTGAACTCCAACTGTAGGATTAATCAAAGGGTTATCTATCACTCTCAACTAGATTGAAAGAAAACAGAGTGTTAGTGGGTCATAATATATCATAACTTTAGGAAGATGACACCAGACCACCACAACAACAGTATTTGACACACAACAAAGAATACCTGATAGGATCATAAAAACTAGAAATATCAATTTCTTGTGAGCAATAATGGAATGCTTGTATTGAAAAACTAAACTTAGGAAATTAAATCATGGAGTCAGGAGAAGTAGGCACAGAGTCAAGAGTGGATGGAAATGGTTAATAATTTACGCAACACATAACACATGGCATGAATGATGATGTTGATGGGGCTGTTGTGGAATATTGCTCAGGTAATAGAATGTCATGCAGTGAGTTGGCGTTCCTTTCACCACATTCGCCCCAGTAAGTGTGTGATCCATTTAATGTGTAAAATTAAGTCACACCACAATAAATCACACAGCCCGGGGAAAGAGGGTTAGGGCTCGATAAATGGATTACAAAGGTGAATTGGGATAAGGTATGACATAGACAAACACTACACAAAATAAACTACGACAATATTTATCAGGGCGCTGAGCAGCACACCATTATCAATTTGTTGTGGAAGAAAACCATGAACGGGATAAGCATGACACTGGTCAGTTAAATGCATTACAAACAGTCTTTCTGCCCCAGAGAGGCCCAAGATAGTATATCTCTAAATGTTATGTCTTCTAGGTTAGAAAAATACAAATGATGGTAGATTGAAGTTGAACTTGTTCAGTAGGGAAGCTGGAGTCTTGATCTTTCAACAAGTTTTGTTCATGCAGGAGAGGACTAGGAGAATGACGGTATATTGAAAACAACAGTAACTGCATTATAGAGTAAGGGAGAAGGACAGAAGGAAGTAAGGTAAGCTTCATGAGGGCTCAGGAGTGTACCAAGAAGACTCAGAGGCAGAGTACGAACATAAGAGGAGTTTGACATTTAAGTCAACAATGGATCAAACACATTCCCAGCAGCATTTTCCAACAATTCGCCTCTTTCCAGTGCACAGAGCTGAGTGAGTACTAGGCTTCAGAGTCTTCAACATCATCATGGTTTCTCTTTGAAGTTAATATCTTTCTCCTTCTGGTTATTGAGGTAGTCCTGCCCTGAGTTCTGAGGAACACTGTCCCAGTCCGAAACCGAACAAAGAAGACCTGTGTAGATTGTACACTGCTGTTGAAGAACAAATAGAGAAACAGAGCTGGATATTTGTGTTTGGCAACAAAAGTGACTGGTCTGGTCTGAGGAATAAAAAAAGGAGTAGACACTGCAGGTACATTTTACTAAGTTTGAAAGACCAATCACTTTCAGGAAAAAATAATTACCCATTAGCCCCCAAACATTGCAAATCATCAGAACCAAGTTTACAAATCTGTTGAACTCCCTTCCTCACTCTCAGCGACCACACACAACATCAATCATCACTCACAATCACTCAATATATTACCACTCAAGGGGGTTACCCCTTCTAATCCAAGCATGGTGGTTAAACAAAATATTGGCCCTCATTACGACCCTGGTGATAAATCCTGCTTACGGCCACGTTGAGGGCCGCCAACTTACTTCGGTGGCGGCAGATATCCATTCACCATATTATGACACACACACCAATCCGACAGAATACAGCCACAGACACAAATCCGCCAGACCAAAGGTCAGTGATAAAGTGGCGGTATCAAAACCCACACAGTTACGCCAGCAGAACAAGGCCCATCACATTATGACCCACGAATCACCATGGCGGACATTCAACGGTGGCAAACCATTGGCGGTACATGCCGTCGCGCTCACAATAGACACCCACAGACAAAACAACACCACATTGGACAAATCAAATAACACACACCTGACAGCCATACACACACCACACCCACACCACTATAAAACACACACCCACATTACCCACAACCCCTTAAGAATTCAAATCATTGGCACAAAACTAACACCAAGACCACTACAACAACTAGACACACACACCACATACACCCATACATCCCTCATGCACACCTCTTCACACATTCCAACACATTACCCAACACACCCTCACCAACACACATCACAGAACACCCATGGCACCACAAAGACACCCTGTTTCACTGAGGAGGAGTTAAGGGCCATGGTGGAGGAAATCGTCAGGGTAGAGCCACTACTGTTTGGAGCACAGGTGCAGCAAATATCAATAGCCAGGAAGATGGAGTTATGGCAGAGAATCGTGGACAGGGTCAACGCTGTGGGGCAGCACCCAAGAACAAGGGACGACATCTGGAAGGGGTGGAACAACCTACGGGGGAAGGTACTTTCCATAGCAACAAGACACCAGCTTGCTATCCAGAGGGCTGGCAGTGGACCCCCACAGCCTCCCCCACAACTCACAGCATGGGAAGAACAAGTATTAGCAATACTGCATCCTGAGATCCTGGCCGGAGTTGGAGGAGGACTGGACTCTGGTAAGTCAACTTTCAACAATTATCACCCCCGATACATGCATGCCATCACATACCCTCACCCTCACTCCCATCACTCCACTCCATCCCACACACTCCACCATCACATCACACTAATCCCAATGTCAAGTCCTGCATGCTGTACCAATGCATGGACACCCCTTACAGCCCTGCATGGACACTCATCACTAAAGCATGCACAGCATAGGGAAACTAACAATTCCACCATACACCAACATACACATGTAAAAGCTGCCAGGGCAACACCAACCATAGAGGGGAAGCCAGGGATGTACTATATGTCATTCACATCAACCATAACACATCATTTACATCCCCACAGGTACCCCTGCCGATGTCACTGGAGAGGAGGTGCCAACACTATCCAGTCCCCCAACAGAAGATGACAGTAACTCTGGTCTTCAGGAACTGGACGATCTACCTGGTCCATAAGGGACCACTGGACAGCCAGTTACCCAAGCCCAGTCACAGACCACCACAGAGCCTCCCCCATCAGGAAATAATACCACAGCACCCACCCAGCGTACCCAAACCTCTGTCCCCAGAACACGTCCGTCAGCAGCATGCCCACCTCTACAGGGACCCCAGGCTACACCTTACCCCCAAGACAACCAGGGACCTGGGGTCAGTGGCAGGAGGCACATGGTTCAGGGGACAGAGACACAGGCCAACAGGGAAACTGGGAGGAGTGCTGTGCACCAGGGGGAGGACAGGAGAAGGGAACCGACTCTCCAGGAGGTGCTCTCTAACATCCTGGGAGGTTATCAACATTCCCAGGACACGATGAGCCAGATCATAGACAACGTGCAGGACAACAGGCGGCTGCAGGAGGGGCAGTATCAGGAGATCAGGAGGACTTGCAGGCCATCAACAACACCCTGATCTCCATAGCAGGGGTGCTGGCAGACATGGCCAACATTGTGAGGGAGGCAGTGTTACAGCAGCTGGCTCCTGACACTAGCCGGTCATCAGAACAGCCCTCTACTTCCACTAGTAGCCAGGAGACCCCGCCACAGGACCCGCAGGTAACCAGCACCCCTCCCCCTGCAGAAGATGAACCACCCCACAAATGTTCCCTTTGATCCGGACTGAAGCCAGAGGCACTTTCCAAGACCCCCACCTGGAAATGAGACTCTCCTGTTTGTCCCCCTGGTGTCCCACTCAGTCACCCTGTCCACCTTGAACTGCCATTGCTCTCCTTCCTATGTCCCCTTGGACAATGCACCTGTGCTGCGAACAGACTGGAACAATGCACTGGACTTTTCTCCATCATCACCCCATCCCATTGCACTTCCCCCTCTTTATATTTGAACTATAGTAAACACCCTTTGATATAAATCGATTTTGAGTCATGCATTTCAAATATGTATTGATTGGAATAGGTACAACCATTGCAAATTAACTGTACATAGAATGGGCATAGAACCAATGACCTGTAGCTGGCTGTTGTGATCACACCAGGAATATTTGTCAAATCACCAACATCTGCAAAATGAATAGCCAGAGGTAACAGTAAGTGGGCATAGAAGTGGGAAATACCAGCATGCCAATGTCACACAAAATACAACCAAAGTCATAGAAATGCTAAGTTGCACTGTCTCACCTGTGTGTCATTGGAAGTACTGACGGATCACAGATGTTGTGTTGTCCACATCTTCAGCCTCTGCCTCCTCATCCTCACTGTCCACAGGGTCCACTGCTGCTACAGGGGCATCTCCAGTCTCCTCCTCCTGCAGAAAAGGTACATGGCGTCTGAGGGCCAGGTTGTGCAACATGCCACTACTACCTGGCACACCTTCTTGGGTGAGTAGCGTAGGGATCCACCTGTCAGATGGAGGCACTGGAACCTGGCGCCTTTAGGAGGCTCAAGGTCCTTTCAATGATCCTTCTGGTTCGCCCATGTGCCTTATTATAACATTCCTCTGCCCTTGTCCTGGAATTCCTCACAGGGGTCAGCAGCCATGATAGGTTTCGCTAACCAGTGTCACCTGCAAATATTGAGGGACAACATTTAAGCACACACCATCATATATGGCCCACACCATAGGCATACACCAACATATACTGGGTGGGAACCAGGGCTCACCTATTAGCCACAACCTGTGCCTCTGTAGTTGGACCATCACATTTGGGATGCTGCTTTTCCTCTGGATAAAGGCATCATCCACCAATCCTGGATACTTAGCATTGACGTGGGAGATGTACTGGTCTGCCAAGCACACCATCTGCACAGTTATGGAGTGGAAACTCTTACGATTCCTGAACACCTGTTCATTCTGGCAGAGTGGGGGGGACAAATGCAATATGTGTTCCATCAATCGCCCCAATTATATTGGGGATATGTCCCATTGAATAAAAAATGCCCTTCACAGTGGCCAAATCCTCAACCTGGGGGAATGCAATGTAGCTGCCCGGGTGTTTTATCAGGGCAGATAACACTCTTGTCAGCACTATTGAGAATATTGGCTTTGACAGCCCTGCTGTCACAAACTGAACAATGGAGCCACAACAGTAGTCCGCAAACTGTAAACATGTAATTGGACCATGCAATTTGTCTAGTATGTGCCTTTTTATCGTGTGACGCAGCATTATTCCATAGGCCTGCCCCCCCGAGATGGCATCTGCCTGTCCTGTGTGGAGGGGCAGGTGGAAGTGAGGTAATGCCGCTGATGTTATGCGCCGTGGCTGTAGGCGGTCGGGATCTGCCGTGCAAATCCTCATTGGTTAATATTTGACCCCATGGGTTACAGTGGGCAATGATGATCTACGCTGACGGTGACGGTATGCACCGCCATGGACATGACTGCCATTTTCTATCATGTTCCTCACTTGTTTCCTGACCTTCCATAGGAGAGAACCTGCACTGCTTGTTCTGCTGTGACCTGTGTTTGGAACCTACCATGGTCTATGTGACCCGGGAAAGGGCCCCAGCCTTCACTTTGGAGGAGTTGGAGATACTGGCAGACGGGGTCCTACCCCAGTACGGACTGCTGTATGGGCCTCCAGACCACCAGATGAGTACACTGTGGGCACGATGCATGTGGCATGAATGCATGGAGTTGTGTTGGAAGGCATAATGTCAGGGGGAGGGATGTTGTCTTGGCTGGGTACACATTGTGTGATGGGCTATGTGGGTGTCAATGGTGATGGGAATCGGTATGGTGGGCCATTCATCTTACAGACTGGACTGTTTGTCTAATGGTGTTCTCCTGTCTGTATTGCCTCTGCAGGTCAGCGCCGATCAAAAGAAGGGAATATGGTGTGCCATCACCCAGGAGGTGCGGACCAGGGGGTCTATGGCAGGTGGATCACCCACTGTTGGAAACGGTGGGAGGACCTGAGATGCTGGGCACAGAAGACTGCAGAGGCCCAGCTGGGGATGGCCTCCCAACGAGGAAGGGGTGCCAGTCGGACTCCGATCCCCCTGTGGGCCCGCATACTGGCGGTGGCCTATTCAGATCTGGATCAGCGCTTGAGGGCATTGCAACAGCCACAAGGGGGTGAGTACAGTGGCCATCACTGTAGCTCACGGCTGGAGGGGTGGTATCCGGGTGGTGGTTGAGTGTCAGTGGGTGCCCCTAGGCCAGGCCAGACATAGCAGCATAGGTCCTCTGGTGGCTAACGGTCTGAAGGGGAAATACTGCCTACCTAGCATGTTAGCATTCAGTACTGCAGTTGGCGGTGTGTGCTTCTCCTCATGCCTTGGTGACTAGCAACATCACTGGTAGTGCAATGCATTGTGCATAGTCTTGTACCCTGTGTGTGAGGGTGCTGTGTATGCCAATGGTGGTGTTGGTACAGTCACTGACCCAGTGTATCCTTTGTCTCTCTCCCCCCATTTTTGTTTTGTCATCCTGTCCTTATGTGCATTAGCATCATGTGGCAGAGGAGCAGAGGCACCAGCAACAGAGGGAGCTTCATCCCACAGGACCCTGGAGGCAGAGTCCACCGATGCTGAGGGCACCAGTGGGACGGAGGCTGAGGGGAGCACCACGGTGGAGACTGGAGGGGACAACACAGACTCTGCTACCTCCTCCGATGGGAGCTCCCTGGTGGTGGCAGACACTTCTGCTACAGGTACAGCCGCCACCCCGTACCAGCATCGTCCTCCCAACAGCTCCTCAGTGAGTTGCCCGTTTCCGCTCACCCAGGAGGGTGGGCATCTCCTCCACCCCTGGCACCTCAGGCCCTGCCCCAGTGAGCCCTGCTGCCCTGAGTGAATGCCATCCAGGGGCTGGCAGCCCAGATGCAACAATCTAATGCATTCCTGGAGAGCATTCATAGTGGATTGGCTGCCCAACAGAGATCATTCCAGGCTCTGGCCTCCTCTCTGATGGCAGCCATTGTCCCTGTTTCTACCGTCTGACCGCCTAGCGCCACTGCACACAACGTCTGCGGCATTTCCTCACCTCCACCTATCCCTCTACACTGGACAGGCAGACACCATCTCAGGGGGCGGGGGACAGACCTATGGAATAATGCTGTGTCACAGGATAAATAGGCACATAAAAGACAAATTGCACTGTCCCATTACATGTTTACAGATTACAGACTACTGTTGTGACTCCATTGTTCAGTTTGTGACAGCCTTCTCACTCTTTTGTCCCTTAGGGCATGTTGCCCCCTCCAGAACCAGTGGGGAAGTCACCCACCTGAGATACTGTGGCCTTGCACTCCCCAGAACAAAGCACAAGGCATGTTGCCTCCTCCAGAACCACTGGTCTTGTTTCTGCAACCGGCTGTGATGCCCCCTCTCCCTCTGAGGTACCTGCCTATTTGCCAACTTATGCCCCTGCAGTGTTCTCTCCATATTGGTGTAGGAATCGAGTGGGACCTTGGACTTTGCCCTGTGGCCATGTGGCCCCTGTGAACTATTGACTGGGCAGTATCCTTTTTTTGTACATTTGTACATATCTGTAGCATTGCCACATTGACTTATTACTTTTTATGATGATCTTATTACAATCACTGTAGTCAATTCCTGTTGTCCTTGCATTATTTTGCCAATTATCGTGGACAAATTGTTTTTCTTGTGCAGCTGGCTGTGTATATGGTGTGTGTGTTGTGTGTGTGTGTGTCACTCTCGTTCCCCCCCTTGTGTGCTAACCGGTTGTACTCACTGTGATTGGTCTTCGTGGTGGAGCATGATGTAGAAATTCATTGGGAAAACATGCAATTTGGGTTCCATGGTGGTGTGGTTCCTCCCTGGGTCTCCAATGGTGAGTCCTTTCACTTCTGTGATGTGTTTCTACCAGGCTTTTGATGGCATTGTTACCACCCCAGAAAAGGTGGTGGATTAAAGGGTCAAAATATGGTGGGCGGTACTTTGTCTTCCGCCTGGTTGTAGGTGGCTACCTCCGTGGTGGCTGTTGTTTCCACCCTGGCTGTCAGTGTGGTACATTGGCTGTCTTTCAGAGATATCACTGCCATTGTCATAATTTGGCAGTAGTTACCGCCAGCCTGTTGGCGGTATTACCACCACTTTATCACCCTCCGACAGGGTCGTGATGATGGCCATTATCTTCTCCATTGGTAACAAGTAGCCACACATCAGAATTTGGCACTGGCAGTCTTTTAATCAATTATCTTCTGGGGCAGCCCTGCTATGTGCTGTATAAAAAAAGGATAGGCAAAGGAATGTGAGGGAGGCAGACATTGTCTCCAATGTCCTGAAGTGAATATTGGTGTTTCTTCAATGCGGATGGGTCCAACTCCAATCCGACCATATAATATGTGACAAAAATGGGGCAGCACAAATCTGACACAAACATAATCTTCCAATAGAATTTTTGTTTGGAAAGAAAGAAAAAAAGAAAGAATGAAAGAAAGAAAGAGAGAAAGAAAGAAAGAAAGAAAGAAAGAAAGAAAGAAAGAAAGAAAGAAAGAAAGAAAGAAAGAAAGAAAGAAAGAAAGAAAGAAAGAGAGAACGAAAGAAGTTCAATGAGAAATAATTCAAAGGTTCGGTGGTGGCACTGGCATACTTAGTCTGGGAAGTAGAGTTCTTTCTTAAACTCAGGTAGTTCACCTAGAAGTTGGTCCGCAAACACTCTTGATTCTGATCAGTCATCTTCTTCCTCCTCCTGTGGTGTTTCGGGAACAGTGTAATCAGGTAGTAAAAAATGCTGGTTCATATTGATCATGGTTAATCTCTCCACGTTTTGAGGTGAGAGACTGGTCATTCTCGCTGTAATAACTGTACCAGCTGCACTGAACACATGTTCAGCAGAAACACTGGCTACTGGACATGCCAGATACCTTATTGCCAGCATGCTGTGCTTTGGCCATTGGCACATCTTCCCATACCAATACACTAATGACGTTTGATCCACATGCACCTCTTTTGGGTCACCCAGATACTCCTGGATCATTATCTGAGGTGTCATTGGTGCTGCCACTAGCTCTACATCTTTTGCCTTTGCCCTTGCACTGGACTTAACACCTGCCACTTGAAACCAAGCCAATGCAGAGGTTGGGTCCAATTCTTCTGATGCTGTTGTTGCCAGTGTTCCTGTTTTCAGTGTTGGCTGCTATGACACAAGAATGTCCTCTCTGGAAGTTGAAGGCGGCACCCCAAAACTGTGGTGTCGTACTCCAAGTCCCAGAAATTCTTCCTCCAGTTCTCATGCATGCTCAATAATCTACCTCCAATAATCAACCTCTTGCATTGTGAAACATCCCCATCAGAAAAAGAAATGAAAGTGTGAAAAAACAATTGTAGCGTGGATCAAGGAGAGTGGCACAGATGTACTCTTTGGATGAGATAATGTCATTTTGCAGCCTTGCATTACAAGCCAAGGGAAGGATTCAACTCTCATCTAAAGCATGCGCTTCTGGGTTTTTGTTCACACCTCTGAGTACGAACATTTCAGACACCTTCTTTAGCTGCACCTGTAGCAGATGCAACAAAGGGATAGCTTGGCCCATCATACTGTACTCCTTACCAACTTTCTGCATAAAAACCTCAAAGCATCTGTGTAGGGCATTTGACTAGGTCCCATTAGTCCACGGTCAAAGTTTTCCTAATTACACCCCCTCCTCTTTGAATGACATAGTCATCTATCTGTTTGTACTGCTCAAACGGGCATTGCCATACATAATAGGTTGAGTTCCAATGTTCTGGCACCTCCTGTATCAGAAATTATACTGGTACCCTGTTACCATGCTGAATAATCCACAACTGTTTCCGGGCTTTAAAAGAATGGCTGAAATGAGTGCAGATGAATCTGCAGGTGATCATTACGTTGATGACTATGTCTTTATTTTTGAGAAAGTGTTGCACAACCAGGTTGAAGCAGTACACCAAACACAGGGCCCTGAAATAATCACTGTCTGCCCTGGCCTTGACTATGTTACTGTCATTGTCTGTGGCAACAAATCCAATTTGGAGACCTTGGGCTACAGCCATTCAGAAACCTTGCTCTTAAGTTTGTCCAAGATTTTTACAGCTGTGTGTGATTTCTCCACGGCGAACATGGCTACTGTTGCATGCCGCTGAACGCTCTTAAAAATTTCTTCAGGAACAAGACCTGTAGATAGCTTTACCTTCACAAAAGAGATCCAGTGTGCACTGATATAATCAGTAGCCTGATAACTGGTCTACATGTCTGTCGTCAGGTGGATAGTGTGGACAACACTTTGCTGCAAAGTTTGTCCAACCAATTGCAACCCACCATGATGCAGCACTGGAACAGAAACTGTGGCAAAAAAGGCCCGACTTGTAATCTTCCATTTCAAAAGAAAAAGGGAGGAGGTCCAGTGATAACATTGTTGCTAGCTTCTTATTGTGCAAATGTGCCATTGGGTGGTTGTGGTCATAGAGACCCTCCTGCTAAACATGTCCGGAACTGTGGCCTGGCTCTTCTTCTTTTGTGGGGCCACTGATGCAGGCAACTTTTGAGATGTAGGTGGTAGAGCGTCATGGAGCAGTCACTGTATGTCGTGGTGTCCCCATCTGGCTCTGAGTCTTCCATTGCCATTGGGAGGTCTCTGAGGAGGGTGATTCTGGCGCACTGCAGGGCACAGGGCTGCTTTGTGTGAGGATGTCACCCTCTTCTTTCTCACCTTTCACTGTGATTTGACCAGTTGTAACTGATGTTTCCCGGCTCTCCCCACCTTCACCACTGTAACCATGTTCAGTCATTTTTTAAGGTGCTCCTCTAACCAGATTGTGTGATTTTTTTTCATATGGGTCATCTGGCCTTGAATACCATAATGTGAACCAGGCTTACCATGACAAACAATTGCATGGGAAATGGAGCATATTGCAATGTTCTCCTTCTGTGTGCTATTTGTAAAAAAAGTCCCAAACAGGGGAGGAGCACTGGAGGTAGGTGGGTGTGTTGATTGCCTCTCTGCAGTGCATACTTCTACTGAGGCACAGGTTGGTGCAGTTCTCTGGTGGGGCCTTACAAATATGGGAGCGGATGATGCTACCTGTGTCACATTCCTCGGAGCAAGTTGGATAGTAATGTCGGACCCCTCGATGCCACCTTCCACAATGATTGGCTCATCATCTTCATCCTCCTCATAATTCCCTTCCGTGATTCTAAGGCTTTCTGGAACTTCCTTTTCCCTTTCTTCTCCTGGTGTCTCCCAGACTCTGCCGGGGTCCACTCCATGTCCCTATCTTCGTCATCAGAACTAATGCTTGTAGAAGATGGTGAAGTAGTACCCTTCCTTTTTCTTGCTAGAGATCTGGGAGTCATTGATTCTAAAAGAGGAGGTTCTTGCTTGCAAGAAGCACAACCTCCTGTTCTGCTCCAACTTCGGTTGGGTACTACTTTGTGAAAGAGACAAATCTAATTCAACATTACTGATTGCTAGCATCGCCATGATTGCAGTGGCTGATTCACTGACAGACATGGGCTTAGGTTGGGGTGGTGCTGTGGATGCGGGAGTGCTGCTCCCAGGTTCCTCCCCAGAGGCTGGTGTGACAGCAATTGCAGTTGGCGCGCCACTGGTGGGAAGCTGCTTCTCCTTACTGGCCACTTTCTTGGGAGAAACTTTGCCGTCATGTTAAGCTCTAAGTTGTCAGTGGCTCTAAGATGCACAAGCCGAAGAAATTGGAATACTGAAATAACTATAAGGCCTTCTCTTTGACAAAACTGTGGGTGATGTGAGGTCTCTTCTGCTGTGCACCTAAAAGCAACCAAGCAAGAAAAACATGTAGTTAGTGAAACATGGAATTGCTGCAGTTTAAAACAGTACAGACAAATGCACTCTTAGTGCATTTGGTTACCTATGTAATAAATACCAATTTAATCAATCATTGCAAAGTCAAACCACACCACCACACCATCAAATGTAATTTCAAATCAGGCAGCACAAAATGCAGATATAGCTTTTTGCTTTATCTCCATCTTTTTTTAAGGCGACACCTGGGTAATCAGAGAGTGGTTCATGGGTAAATGAAATAATCCTCAAACAAACCTATGGATGAAAGGTGGTCCAGGGGAAACTGAAGATGAATTATGCTGCTGATTTGCCTGCAGTGCTCTGCAGCCAGGGTGTCCAGGAGGAAATGGAATTACTGTACCCCCTAGGAAAATGAAAGCTATAGTGCAGCTGTGCACCTTTGGTGGATGGATGGATGGAGGAATGGATGCAGATGAATGGATCAAGACAATATACAGAATTAAAGAAAATTAAAACAAATAAAATGAAAATGAAAATAAAAAAACAAGCAATTCAAAAAATAAAAACAAAAATTCAAAAACAAAATAAAAATAAAAAACTTTAAAAAATTGTAAAATAAAAACATGTATAAAAAATAATAGAATAAAACATTTAAATAAAACATTAAAATATACATAAAAATAAAAATTTAAAATACCAGCCTAAAATAAACAAATGATCAATAATTACCAATGTTTGTATATAAAGCCTATGGCAAAGACACACCCCCTGGATGCACAAAACTAAACAACAACAAGGAGCAAGGAGGCATAGCACACAAAGAACACATGCAATCCTATTGGAAAGGGAGACTGGTTGGATAGACAAAGTGGCTGCCAGCCACACGATCAAATAACAACAACAAGAAGCAAGGAGGCATGGAGAACAAGAAAAGTACATATGAAAGCCTATATGTTAGACGTTTCATCCTTGACGAGGTCTCCCTTAACTTTTTGCCTCTGTTCCCCAGGTTGTTGACGTGTGCCGGACTCTGATTTTACTGTTTTTGTTACTCTGGGCACTTTACCACTGCTAACCAGTGCTAAAGTGCAAGTGCTCCTTTACAAAATGTATACGTAATTTGCTTATCCATGATTGACAGATTTTGATTTACTAGTAAGTCCCTAGTAAAGTGCACTGGAGGTGTCAGGGCCTGTAAATCAACTGCTACTAGTGGGCCTGCAGCACTGGTTGTGCCACCCACATAAGTAGCTCTGTAATCATGTCTCAGACCTGCCACTGCAGTGTCTGTGAATGCAGTTTTTACTGTAAATTAGACTTGGCAAGTGTACCAACTTGCCAAGCCTAACCCTTCACTTTTCTTACATGTCAGATACTCCTAAGGTAGGCCCTAGGTAGCCCTAAGGGCAGGGTGCAGTGTATGCTTAATGAAGAACATATAGTAATGTGTTTTATATGTCCTGACAGTTAAATATTGCTAAATTTGTTTTTCACTGTTGCAAGGCCTGTCCCTCTCATAGGTTAACATGGGGGCTACCTTTAATTCTGATTAAAGTGTAGATTCCCTTTAGGAGAGGATGGACATGTGGAGTTTTGGGTCTATGAGCTCACAAGTTAAAAAAACATCTTTTAGTAAAGTTGATTTTAAGATTGTGTGTTTGAAAATGCCACTTTTAGAAAGTGAGCATTTTCCTGCTTATACCATTTCTGTGAATTTGCCTGTTTGTGGATTCCCTGTCTGGGTCAGTTTGACAGTTGGGCTGGTTGCACCTCACACTAGACAGTGACACAAAGGGAGTTGGGGTGTAGCCTGCATATCCTGATGAGCCATCGGTGCTAGGAGGGAGGGGAGGAGTGGTCACCTACACCTGAAAGGGCTGTGCCTGTCCTCACACAATACAGTCTCCAATCCCCTGGTGAGTATCTGGGGCCTGGCCTGGGCAAGGCAGGATTCACCGTTCAAAAGATACCTTACTTTGAAGTAGGCCTACTTCAAAGGAGAAATTGGGTTTAAGAAGGGCACCCAAAACCACAGACTTTAGAACACTTCTGGAAACAAGAGGAACCTCTGCCTGGAGAAGAGCTGAAGAGCTGAGGAAGAAGAGCTGCCCTGCCTGTGACTGTGCTCTGTGGAGCTATCCTGCAGTTGCTGCTTCTGCCAGAGTAAGTGGGCAAAGACTGGACTTTGTGTACCTTCCATCTTGTGAGGAAATCTCCAAGGGCTTGATTTCGAGCTTGCCTCGTGTTGTTTGAAGTCTTAGGGACAGCAAAGACTTCTCTCTGCCAGCACCTGGAGTCTCTGGAGAGACTCCTGCTCTGACGAGTGGTGCCCTATCCAGTCCCTGGGCCCTTGAAAGCTAAAGCTGGTGAAAATCCAAGGAAATCGACTTCGGACGACTCAGGACTGACGGCACTGCTGAATCCGGTGACGCCGTCTGCAACTGACTCCGTGATCTTTGCTGGAACGCGACGACCTTCGCAGGCCAACACCACTGCAGCCCCACCGAAGTCCGCGACTCCATGGAAGTCGCCGCACCACGTCGTGACCGACGCCGCTCGAAGTACGCGGAATCAACGTTTCGCACAGATGCCACGAGACCCGAATTCACGCATCGGCTTCTTTTCCAATCTTCACCAAAGGTACTGTACCTGGGAGTCAACGCGACTCCGTGTCCGGCGCCGCTGGTGTTGGATTGTTGGGAACAACTCCAGCACGACGCTGCGTTAATACCTCATCGAAGCATTTTGTGTTTCTAAGCGCTAATTTTGAGTTTAATCTTGTGTATGTAGGATTTTCTTTTACCCCAACTAGAGTGAGGGTCCTTGCTTGAACAGGTTTTCTGACTGTCAACCAAAGACCCCATTTCTACCATTGGTGATCAGCGGTTGGGATTTGGACTTGTATTTGTACTTGACATACAGTGATCAAGTGTACACTACTATTTTGAGTGCAAACCACTACGTGACCACACACTTCTTGTTTGGTGATCTTTTGATTTTTTCTCTTTGGGACTGTTTTGTTCTTCTACTGTTTTTTTTGCTGATTCTTTGATTGACTTTCTTTGGAACTTCATTTGGGAACTTGTTTTTCTGCCTTTGGAACTTTGTACTTGTTTTTGAATCTTCATCCTGTCACAAGTTGGAAATGCATCAGTTGGAGCTGACTTTGACCTTGAGAAATTGGAGAGTTATGCCAAGGCTCAGTTGAAGCAGTTCTGTAAACGTTTTGACTGTCCCATTAAGAGCTCATCCAGGAAGGAGGAGCTGCAAAAGGTGCTGAGGGCCTGGGTGACAGCCAAGAGCACTGAAGGGCACACAGAGGATGAGAGAGATAAGGAGGAGGAGGAGGAGGAGGAAGAGTGTTCTGTACACAATGGTATTGTGGGTGGGCCTGTTGTGTCCAGGGCGAAGGTCTCCAGGTCAGGTAGCAGTGTCTCATCTAAGGGTCTGACACCTGAGGAGTTACAGGACAGACAGGCAGAAAGGGAGAATCAATTGGAGCAGAGAAGGCTAGCCCTTGAGAAGATGAAGTTAGCGATGGCTCATGTGCTTAGCTTGAGAGAGATGGATCATAGAAGCCAGTCCATAGAGATGGTGGCAGCAACCCTACAGTGCAGCCTGAGAGGAGGGTTCACATTCCTAAAGACCTTGTGAAAGATTACAAGAGGGAGCATGACGTATACTTGTGGTTCAGGGGGTATGAGTCTGCTCTCCACATGAATCTGGTCCCTGAAGCTCATGGGGGGGGAGGTCTGTGGAAGCACTTTCAGGTAGAGGGGAGGGATACACTGACAGCCTTAGGGGATGCTCAGAATCTCACCTACTCTAGCATGAAGGATACCTTGCTTGCAAGGTATGGTCTCACCCCTGAGCAGTACAAGGATAAGTTTAGGTCCTACAAGAAGAAGGAATCCCAAACATGGTTGGAATGTGTTGATTTTTATTGCAGGTCACTAGACGGCTGGGTGAAGGGCAGTAAGATAACTACTTATGGGGGGGCTTTACAATCTGATTGCTTGGGAGCACTTGTACAGTTTATGTTTTCCAGAGCTGCACCAGCACCTGATTGACAGCAAGCTGACTGACCCCAGGAAGCTTGTGCAGGAAGCAGACCACTGGGAGAGCACCAGGGTCCAGAAGAGGTATGGAGGAGACAACACCAAGGGTGGGCAGGGTGCCTCTCAGAAGAAAGGGAGGGTAAGGGTAAAAAGGGGGAGTTCTCTAAAGGGCCCCAAACTGATTCCCAGGGTAAGGATTCCCAACTCCCCAGTGAAAAGAAGCCAGGGTTCTCCAAAGGGAAGCCAGTGGAAGGTGGTCCCCCACGTAAGTGCTATGCATGTGACCAGGTGGGTCATGTGAGGGGGGACCCCAAATGCCCCAAAACTACACCGGCAGCCAGTGGTGCACCGTCCCAGGGTTTGGCAAGCATAGCGCTTGGGGAGGAGTTGGTTTCAGGTGGGTGGGAACCAGCTGAGAGGACCCTTGTCTTACTGGGGGGCAGTGAGATGGTCCAGAGAACCCTAGTGCCTGAAAACACTAAGAAGTACAGGCAGTGGGTGATCATTAATGGACAGAGGGTGGAGGCTCTGAGAGACACAGGAGCCAGTGTGACCACAGTGAGGAGTCAGCTGGTGTCTGAAGAGCAGATAGATCCCCTGGTACTTCACCAAGTAGATGCAGTGGACAACTCAGAGCGCCTGTGCAGAGTGGAGCAGGTTCCCTTTGAAAGGGGAGGGGTCTCAGGTTCCTTGGAAGTAGCTGTGATTCCAACCATGCCTGTTGATTGTTTGCTAGGCAATGACCTGGAGGATTCTCCTTGGAAGGAGGTGGAACATAGGTCTCACTTGGAGATGCTGGGTCTGCCTGGGTGGGTATGCGTATCCACCCGGTCAATGGCAGCCCATCAGGGTAATCAAGAGCCCCTGGAGCCTGAAACAGTGGCCCAGGGGACCACCAAGAAGAGGAAGGGCAAGGGGCATGGGAAACCAGCCCCAGAAGTTCCCACAGTCCAGGAGGAGGCAGAACGTGAGGGTGACGACCCAGAGCCTACAGGGGAACAGGTGGCTGAACTGGGGGAGGTCCCTGAGGTGTCGCAGTGGCAGCAGGAAGGGGGGCCCACCAGGGAAGCATTCTGTGCAGCACAGAAGACATGCCCTACTTTGGAGAGTTTGCAGCAGCAGGCTGCAGACCAGGCAGCTGGCAAGGAGCCAGGATCACACCTGATTTATTGGGAGGATGACCTACTGTAGAGCGAGCCTAAGGTTCCTGACCTGGTCAGCCCATGTGCTGGTGGTACCTCAGTGCTTCAGAGCCTTCCTACTGGGGTTGGCTAATGATGTGCCTTTAGCTGGACATTTGGGGCAGGACAAGACCTTTGGGAGGCTTGTCACCCACTTTTACTGGCCCGTAATGTGCAGGCACTCAGATGCACATTGCGGGTCTTGTCAGACTTGTCAGGCAAGTGGCAAGAGTGGGAGGAAATGTAAGGCTCCTTAAAAGGCATTTTGTGTTTCTAAGTGCTATTTTTGAGTTTAATCTTTAAAAACTCGTAACTTGACTTGTGTATGTCGGATGTTTGTCATTTTGGTCTTGTTTTGTTTAGATAAATATTTCCTATTTCTCTAAACTGGTGTTGTGTCATTTTGTAGTGTTTTCATTAAGTTAATGTGTGTGTTGGTAGAAATACTTTACACCTAGTACTCTAAAGTTAAGCCTACTGCTCTGCTAAGCTACCAAGGGGGTAAGCAGGGATTAGCTGAGGGTGATTCTCTTTTATCCTGACTAGAGTGAGGGTCCTTGCTTGAACAGGGGGTAACCTGACTGTCAACCAAAGACCCCATTTCTAACACTATAACAAAGGAATACTGTCTGAGTGCACAAAATGGTTGCCAGCCGCATGGTCAAACAACAACAATAAGGAGCAAGCATTCATGGAGAACAAAGAAAGAACACATTAAAGCCTATGACATTTCAGCACTGGCTGCATGCACAAAATGGCTGCCAGTCACATGCTCAAACAACAATAACAAGGAAGAAGAAGGCATGGGGAACAAAGAAAGAACATGTCATGTTCAAGCCTATGGCAAAGGAACACTGACTGCATGCACAAAATGGCTGCCAGCTGCATGGTCAAACAACAACAAGGAGCAAGAAGGCATGGGTAAAAAAGAAGGAACACATACAAGCCTATGACAAAGGAACACTGACTTCATGCACAAAATGACTGCCAGTTACATGGTCAAACAACAACAGGAAGGAGGCATGAGGAGCAAAGAAAGAATACATGCAAGCCCATGTCAAAGGAACACTGGCTGCATGCACAAAATTGCTGCCAGCCACATGCTGAAACAGCAACAACAAGGGGATCAAAGAAGAACACAAATGCAGCCTATGATAAAGACACACTAGCTGGATGCAGAAAATGACCACCAGCCACTTGGTCAGACAACAACTGCGAACAAAGAGGCATAGAACACAAAAAAACACATGCAAGCCTATGGACATGAACTACACAATTGGACCCTTGCTACATTGCAGGGAGAAAAAAGGCAGATGGTGGACGATGACAAACACACACACACTCATATACACACACAAGCTGGTCATAAGAAGGCATGCTGGTAGCACTGAAGAAAGCACTAACATTAATTCAGCAATGCAAAACACGAGGACTAATTGAGCTATACAAATTTCACAAGAACAGTACACACATTCTCCTAGGCCTTCAAAGGTTACCACACAACAAATACACTTTTTACAAAAAAATGAAATGCAAAAACTAGCCATCTTTTTAAATTTAATCCAATGCCATTTCTGACTTTTACGAAGTTTTAAAAAAAGACACTGAAATATTTATTTCATTCACTTAGGACAACTAGTACTGGGCCTACTGGCTAGATGGCCCTTGGGAAATCTAGGCCATCTAGCCAAATAATAGTGCAAATGTTACAAACATGTAGAAAAGGACAGGTACTGAGCTGTGTCCACCCTCTGTCCATTAATGAGCTGTGCAAAAGTTTTCCCTACAAAAGAGGAAAAATCTGTAAAATGGAAAATAAATAACTAGGCCTTTACTTCAGCTCTAGGCCACCCACCACTATAAATTTTTAAAATCAAATTAATGTACAAAGAAATATTGGTGCATGCCCAGGCAAGCAAACAACACCCCTATTCAATAGTTTTGGAACTTACTTGTGTGATTTCACAAAAACAAATTCCTTAAATCCAAAGGTATATCCGGAAGCAAAACGAGTGATCCTTCCACCTCAAAATCCAAGTTAAAGTGAGCAGGAGATGGATAACGCACTGGGAGAAGCCTGCTGTACAGGAACAGGAAGTTGGAGTCTCTGGGGGACTTCCTTCTTGTTTGAAAAGAAGGCTTCTCAATTTAATAATAAACTTGAATGATCAATTGGAGAAGAAAATCCACTTACAAAACACTTTTTGACTAGATTTAGAATTTTCTGTAGTAGAAAATTAGGGGTTATGCATGGAGCTCTGCTCTGCTGGGGGAGCTAACAGAGTTTTTGGAACTCCGCACTACACTTGGAGGGCAGAGTAAGTCCAAAAACTCTGCTAACCCTGCCAGTAGAACTGAGCTCTCCCATTGAGGCCCGGGCTGCATAGCTCAAGCGCAGACAGTCTGCGGTGTGCAGTGGAGTCTGGGAGCAAAGGCCACAGTGAGGCAGTCGCTGCAGACTCGTCAATGTTGGACGATGAGGAGAGGAGGACCCCCTGGAAGACCCAGCTTTATTTTTCATTGTTTGTGCACAATGGTGCAAAAACAACAGGGGAAATGGCATCTTTTGCTGCCTGAAGCTGCCATTTTAGGCCTCTTGTGCACCGGCCTATCCCATGTGCAGTGTACACGGGATAGGCCGGTGAACAACAAGCCTGGCAGCTTTTGCTGCCTACGTCCCTGGTCTGAATTCAGGCTGGGGCCAAAGGCAGTGAAAGAAAGCTGCAATTTCAGGCCTCTTATGCACTGGCCTGCCCCATGTAAAGTGCACACAGGACAGGCCGGTGCACAAGAGGCCTGAAACGACAGCTCTCTCTGCCTATGATCCTCTCCTGAATGCACCCGATCTCAGAAGCGCTAAGCAGGGTCGGGCCTGGCTAAACATGCCCAACTCTGCCTATTGCTTCTGAGATCTTGGGCATTCAGGACTCCATGGGTCACTGAACTATACCTCTGAGGAATTCCACTGAGTTTTTATTCAACTCCGTGGAATTCCTCGGAGTCGGACTCCATGAACTCCATGCAGGCCTACAGAAAATCTACTCCAGATGCATTCACACTCATAAGCGTGACTGTTTTGGCTGCTGTTGCAGCCAGATGCAATGTGAGTAAACACAAAGTCTTGCGCGCACAGCCGGAAACAGTGCTACTGAATGCAAAATCTTGTGCACTCTCCCTAGCAGCCTGAGAACATTGTGACACTTGCGAGAGAGTGGCAAAATCCAACCTTGCATGTGTGAATGAACTCTGCTCCACGCCGGATTGTGGAATTCAGAAACTGAGCGCTATTCAGTGCAGCATGAAGTGCCTGAATTATGCAAACTCCAGCGGCGGAGTGGATTTCTACACCCGGGACTAATGGGGAACCATTGTCCTTTCCTAGCATGCTAGGGCCTAAACACGGTCTTCCATTTCTTGCTATACCTAAGGTTGCAGAGGAGTGGCGATCCTGCTACGTCACTGATTCCCTATTACTGTCACCCACGAAGCTAGAGACCCTCAGTGTTTTTTCTTCCCCTTACTGGAGTGGTTTATGTATGCACCATCAACCTTGTTTATGCATACATGGCCCCCACAGCTCTAGATGCCCCCTTCAGGGAGCTCTACAAAGTCCTACTGACTCTACCCAAAGGACTGACAGAGGTTGAAGGCAACTTCAATGCAACTCCTGCCCGGAACTTGGATGCTACAGGACTTCCCTCTGTTTCTCACCAGGTCGGTTCTCGTCATCTCTCAGACTGGACCTCCGCTCTTAGTGTTTTTGACATGTGAAGGATGTGTAATCCTCAACATCATCAATAAACCCACACCTCCGCAGTGCACCATCCTCACTCCTGCATAGAAATTATTTTCACGCCAGCTCTAGGCTGCTGAGCAGTGTCTCAGGTCCAGATTCTTCAATGTGGAAGCTCTCATCTTGCTGCTCTTCTCCTCCACCGTGGCTCCCCTCCGGGCATCCCATGTCCCATGTGAAGCCTCAATTGTTGGTATTTCCAGGATGAGTCCTATACTTCATTCATTAGGAGGCAAGCCTAACAGCTGACCCCCAGGGAGATGTACCATGGTAACTGGGCCTAGTACATAAAGAGATCCATCTCTTGTCACTTGAGGCTGTGAAACAATTGTGGCATACCTTGATGGCAAGGTATACATATGGGGAGATGAGAACGGCAAGCTGTTCTATTGGCTGATGTCCCACCCACAGACAAACAGAATAATACCCAAAATCTCAGATGAGCATGGTCATTCTCATCGTACCCTTTGGGATATTGCACAAACATTTACTGATTACAACATCTGCTTATATGCAGCAACTATTAAACTTGAATCCGACCCTGACCCTCACTTTCTATACAAAGTGCCCCTTTCTCGGTTGTCTCACTCTGAGATCCAGCTGTTGGATCAACCAATATTGGCTGAAGAAGTGGGAAAGGCCATTTCTGCAGTGACTTCTGGAAAGACTCCCAGCCTGGTGCTTTTCCACCTGATACAGATACTGCCACCATTGTGATAATCCTAAAGACGCAGAACCCATTGGCCTCCTTCTCCGACTATCATTCGATCTCCCTCATCAACAGAAATGTCAAAATTAACGCCGCTACCCTGGCCACCCATCTCAAACAGGTTCTCCTCACACTCATATACCTTGACCAATGTGGTTTTATGCCTTCCCGGAGCATGCAGCATGGCTCTTCATCACCTTCTCCCCCCTACTTAGTCTTGCTTCTCATTGACTTTAAGAAAGCTTCTGACATGGTGGACTGGGACTACCTGGAATGTGTGCTGCTGAGAGCTGGCTTAGAACCCTGTTTTCATGGACTCGTCCACACGCTCTATTCTAACCCCACCACACAGATCCAAATTCAATGGCATGACCTCCAATGTATTCTCTGCTAGGTGGGGGACTTGGCAAGGCTGTCCCCTATCTCCCCTCCTTTTCACATTAGCACTCAAACCGCTTGTATGCCTTCTCTGCTGTGACACTCAGGTGTGGGGGTGGAGGTAGAATGAGGGACACAAGGGCTGAATGGCACTTTACACATAGATGTCCTTCTCTTCATCGTGACCCTGCAGTGAGTGGCCCCGATGTCATCAGATTCTCCAGCTATTTGGATAAGCCTCAGGCTTTCACATTAACCAGGCTAAATCAGTTTTGGTGTGCATTGCCCTGGCTTTGGATTGAGTCATCTGGTAGACTGACAGACCTGTGCACCATCTTTGCTTCCAATATCTAGGTATATGGGTAGCGCTTCACTCTGAACTCACCTGGTCTCTTAACCTCAGACCCTGGCGGAAAGCTAAACCTCAATAAATGGCAATCCCTTCCACTGAACATGATGGGTAGAATTGCCCTTTAGAAAAATGATGGCACTGCTGAGGTTCCTCTATGTTTTCCAGAACCTCCCAATACTCTTGCCTTGTTGCTGGTTCTGAGATCTAGACAAGTTGGCATCTTCATTCCTCATGTACAAATCCAAGCCCCACCAGGTCCTTAACCAATGCCAATGCACCCCTCATGATGGAGGTCTGGGGATGAACCATCTTTATCTCTACTACCTTGCCTCACAACTCTTGGTGGTCAACAAGTGGCTTAGTGGGGGATGGTCTGACCCTCCCTACCCATTAGAGCTAGCGTCCCTGGGGTTCCCTCAGTATATGGCTACACTTTATGGATCCCCGTTTCCTGCCAATACCCCTGTGGTGACTAGAGTGTTTTTACTCACTAGCAGGACCATGCTCCGACATACTACCTGGGACACCAAACTCATGCACCAAACCCCCCTATGGCATTTCACATGACTGCATGCTGTGGCGGTGTTGGAGTGTTTGGGAAATGGCACAATATTGGTAAGCATAACTAGATGAAGTGTGGTGCGGGCCTCACATGTGCTCCTTCCAGGAGCTCCAAAAACCCTTTGCACTCACCTCCTCACAATTTTATAAATAGTTGTAATTGTAGCTCGCACTTTACCACACATACTATGCATCCCCTCTCTCCATGAATTCAGCCCTCTAAAGGCCAGGCTTCTCAAGGGCATGTTGGGCAGGGGAGGCAACTCTCAGATCTACTGTACCCTAATTATCAATGCCCCTGGCACACTGGATCAACTTAGGACCCGACGGGAGGGATGGTTGGGTCCCCTTGAAGATGAGGACTGGCGGGACGCTATGATGGAGCCTCAAGTCATCACGATTTCCTCTAGGTTGTGCCTGATTCAGACTTACTATGTTTCCTGTACCTACTTCACACTGGCCAGGCTAAACCATGCAGGCCTTCTCCCTGATCCTACCTTTCCTCTCTGTTCACATGCCCCCACTGAATTCTATCACATGGTATGGCTGTGACCAGTGATTCTTATGAACGGCTACTATGCATGACATAGGAGCCCGATGGAAAAATCCTGCTGCCCCACAATGTTGCAGGTGTGGTGGGGTGTGGACTTGTGCGCAGAGCAAGAGACACCCATGTATGGGGCCCAGGGATGACCTTTGAAGCATCACCGCATTTGGGGGAAATAGCTAGGCCAGATCGAATGAGCCTCATATCTCTTGGTATTTTGTTTCCATGTCTCTTCTCAGGGAGTCTTACATGCCTGCACTGTGGTTTACCTGATATATTCCCCGTTGTATCATTTCAGTGTTTTGCTGTGCTAAAACTCAATACAATTGCTTATCAAAAGAAAGATTGTTTGGATTGAGTTTTAAAGTGTGACCTATTGTCTACGTATTATTTTTAAATTCTTCTCATGTAGTGTCATACGGTCATGTACAGAAATGTATAACTTGTTTGTGTAGTGCTTACATATCTTTGTTTCTGTGTCGACTTTAGAAAACAGTGAAACAAAGTAAGTGCTGATGATTCATTTAGTGCTTCATACTGTCAAGTAACATTTATCTAAGTGCTCCCAACTCAGGCACAGAAAAATGAAGCATCTCACTTCATACTTCACAAAATTAATTCACTGGTAATAAGGTAAAGCCTATATTTATTAGAGAAGGCTCCTCCCACCCTAAGAACTTCACCACAGTTTTCCAGCTTATCCCTCCCAGAAGTGAAACCCCCTTCCTCTGCTGTATTCTTTGCTTTTGGTCGGTAATAACCGTTCAGTCCCACGATGGTAACTCCCACCAGAAAGGACTTGTAATGGGCATTACAATGTGATTATTTCAGCTCTACTCTAGTGAAGTGTGTGTGGTGTGTTTTGCTTATGTGTGCTGGGGGAGCATGGGGAATGTAACTGTGGGATGTGAGATGAATGGCCTGGGGACTGTTGGTCGGACTGAAGACAGGCCATGGTTTGTGTTGCTCCAATAATGAAAACATGTCTTGCAAAAAACCCATAGTCACTTCCGGCTAGTTGTTGTCATACACAATTAATTACTCCTAATGCTGTGACAAGAAAGACCCCATTTAAATTGCTGAGGGGACGAAACCGTGCCACCATGTTGTTTCACCATGTTTGTTCCTTGATAGTTGAACAATAGTCATAAGTAAAATGTCTTGACAGATGACAATGTTGAAATGAAGGGAAGATCCAGGCAGTAAAAAAAATACATGTGAAATTACATCAGTCTTAAAGAGCGCAATTGTGCAACCAAGGGTGATGTTGGTCAATATTTCGGGGTTTAGATTAGTTAGTAAAGGCTTGCCAAATTGGATTGGTAAGGCGATATGTGGTTACATTGGAAGATAGCGGAGTTTGGAATCTAGGCTGGGTTTCACTGTGTTAGGATAAGTGTGGTGGAGATAAAGTTCATGTTGACAGAGTGATCGAGGAATGTAGTGTTTTCTTTGATGTGGTGGAAGATGGGGCTGGCGTTATTGGCACTGATTTTTCCGGAGTTAGTGGTACTGAACTTACTAGCTCAGTGCATTCTGCTTCTCATGAATTCTGGGTGTGAGACTTTTTGTTCAGGACAGTTTGGGGTCCAGAATTTGAGTTTAGACATAGTATGCAGGGACAAAAAGGTCCCAAAAATTTTAATAATTTTGTGTTGGGGTGTATGTATAGGCGCATGTTGTGTGTTTGTTGCATATGTGTGAGGGAAGACGTGTCGCATATGTCATATGTGTATGTTGGGAAGCCTGTGGAGTGTAGCTCTGGAATGTGAGATGAAGGCTAGAATGTTGGGGTGTAAAATGGTCCCTCCTTTGCTGAAGAGATTTCTTGCAATAACCCACATTCATTGACACGTAGACACGGTCATTCCAACATGAATGCACCATAAACGCGGCTCACGGTTTAACTATCATTTCAATGTGACAGTGCTAGTTGGGTTTATACTCTCTGATGCCGTGGCTCCCAATGAGACGGCGTGTACTGAAGCATCCCTTCTCTCCATCTGTTAAAGCTGCTGTGACCAGCAGTCCATGGTGTGATGCAGCACCACATTTCAGCTGAGCAGGCACTCTGGCTTGCAAACCCTTGCAGGATGACTGGCAGAGGATCTTTCCAGCCCAAAGTTAATAATCTGGAAAATGCAAGATTAGGCACTCCACGACAAATCTCTTTCATTAGATTGGAAGTGCTTTATTGCTCCCATTACTTTCCAATGGAACTTTAAAAGACACGCTAATCAGATGCTACTGTTCCAACTAAATCATCATTTGATTACTTGGGGCTGCTAAATCGGATCAGAAACAGACAGAAAAAATGTAGCGTTTCAGGCGAATGCAGAGGAAGAAACAAAGCACATGAAGCAAATTCGAACTCAATTTACAGATAGAATATTCCCTCATTAAACCTTTCAGTGGTTTAGCATTGGTTTTATGGCTGTTACTCATTCATCAATAGACATGTCAACCCTAACAGTTGTATGACGGAACAATGCATGCCAATACCATGCAAGCCTTAACAATGCAGTTTTTACCACGCACCTCTTAACCACACGTCATGACCACGCACACTCATACAGGTAAATTATAAGTATCATTATCAGATATACTATTATCATGCATACCATTACCACGTTAACATTTATTATGCAATTATTTAACATGCTGAAAATTGTGTTTAGTTTAAATACAGAAGAAAGATACTATGAATGGATGTAACACAACAAAAAACAAAGCACTACAGGAAATTCTCGAAACGAGTTTGATGGTAGGACGAGCCAACTGCCAAACTCGCCGGTGCGGGGGGGGTGCCACAGTCATACCAGTGGCGTCTTCCCAAGCATATTATAATGTTCCAGCCAGGCTGACCAGCGGGAACAATGTATTACACATTCCTGACTAGCTGATCAGTGTGTCAGTTCTACAAAATTAGAGAAAGACGGGCAGGGTGGCTGCTGCACTGCCCATGCCATAGGCATGGCCCCCTGCACTGGCTTTCCAGCAGCCTTTTCATAGTGGGGTCTGTGCCATGGAAAGGATGGCGGAAAGCTACGTTGCAATTAGCCAGGTGGCACTGAGTTCAGCGCCGCTGTGGCTTAGTGCAATTCAGACCACCGTCAGCCCAATAGGAACTATGTTCCTGGTGGGGACAGTGGTCTCTTGGCTGTCCGACTTCCAGGGTCGTAATGTGGCAGTCAGACCACTTGGAGTGCAACGGTCCAACTGTCACCATAAATCTGGCGGTCCTTGGACCTCTAGACTCATAATCAGGCCCTAAACTACATTAAAAATAAATACCAAAACATATTTCATTGCGAACTAGTGAATACACAAAAACATATAAATTCAGCGAGTTTTGCGCTCAGTGATACACTGACTTTGATTGTGATCACATACACCAGAGACAGTAGGAGAGAAAGGTACATTGCTGTTCACACACTGCCAGATATCCCTGAAAGTAGGTACGTTTACATTAAACACCCTCATTATCAACTACCAAATCCCCAAAAAATTATTAATAACATTTGTTTTAAAATTTACACAGATCATCCAGAATAGTTCCAAACTATAGTTTGACTAAATTTCCTGGAGTCTTAACAATGTAATTCAACATACATTGCTTGTTTTGATTTACAAAATGAGAATAAAACTCAATTAAAAAAAAATAAAGTTGAGGGACATGCATTGAGATATATAATTACTAATTTAACTTTGCCTGGGAACTTACTTCAGGGAAGATAATGGACATTGACTCGGGGGCAAAATTACTATTCTATCTCCACCAGGTACTTACTTCAGGGAAGGAACTGGACAGTGACTGGGGCAAAAATTACTTTTCTACCTCCATGGGGTACTTAACTTAGGGAAGGTGCTTGACAGGTATGGGGGAAAATTACTATCCCAACTATGCCGGGTACTTATTCAGGAAGGTGCTGGACAGTCATGGGGGGGGGGGTAAAATTACTATTTTAATTCTGCCAAGTACTTACCTGAGGAAAAGGTGCTGGACAGTGACTGGGGGAGCAAAATTACTATTCTAACTCTGCTGGGTCCTTACCTCAAGGAATGTGCTGGACAGTTACAGGGAGGCAAAGTTACTATTCTAACGATGTTGGGTACTTACCTCATGGAAGGTGCTAGACATGGACGGGGGCACAATTACTATTCTAACTCCTTGAGGTACTTATCTCAGGGAAGGTACTGTCCTCTGCCTGGGGGCAAAATTACTATTCTAACTTGAACAGTTACTTACCTTCAGGGAAGGTGCTGCAGAGTGTCTGGGTGGCAAAAATACTATTCCAACTCCACCATGTACTTACTTTAGGGAAGGAGCTGGATAGTGACTGGGGGGCAAAATTACTATTCTACCTCTGCAGGGTACTTACCTCATAGAAGGAGCCAGATAGTGTCTGAGGGAAAAATACTATTTTTAACTCTGCCAGGTACTTACCTCAGAGAAGGTGCTGAACTGTGACAGAGGGACAAACTAACTAATGTTACACCACCACCAAATGCTTACCTTTCTTCCCAACAGACTCTATAATCCAAAAAAAATCATTTTGGAAACTTGAAACTCCGATTGACATCAAAATACCATCAGATCTATAAAGAACACTGCATAAAAAGATAAAGATCTTTTGAGGCAAATATTCTGCTAAAATATATATACATAATCAAATGTTAAAACTTTCTTTCCACAGGCTTCAACAAATAAAACCTAAGATATTGTCATTTTCCCACAGTTAATATCAACAGTGTTACAAACAACCATAAAACTGTTTTCTTTTAGCAGGTACATCATTGCTGAAAAATAAAAAAACACAGTTTTACAGTATACCAATCTATAAACCTCTCCTTTTCATATTTCTCAACAGATAAAAGAGGAAAACACATTAAACCAACAACTCAGCAACTGCAAAAAACAACACAAAATCACTAAACAATGAAAAAACAATTTCAGAAGCCATAAAAAGTATCTCAACACTATAAAATGCAATTCCTAACTAACTATAACAACTTTCTTCCAACAGCCAACAAAGAATAAGATTTAAAATTCTCTAATTTTTTCACAGCGATAGCAATATTTTTTTCAGCCTCACCACAGTGTCTTAAATAATCATTCAAAGATTGGTAGGTACGTTTTTCAGATACAAAACAAAACACACTTTTAGACTATACCATTTCGAAAACTCTGGGGCATATTTATACTCCGTTTGCGCCGAATTTGCGTCGTTTTTTTCGACGCAAATTCGGCGCAAAACTAACGCCATATTTATACTTTGGCGTTAGACGCGTCTAGCGCCAAAGTATGAGGAATGAGCGTCATTTTTTTGCGTGAACGCCTTCCTTGCGTTAATGAGATGCAAGGTAGGCGTTCCCGTCTAAAGAAATGACTGCGACGCAAATGCGTCGTATTTATACTCCCGGGCAAAAATCACGCCCGGGAGTGGGCGGGGCAAAAAAACCCGCATTTGCGCCTCTTTTTAACGCCTGGGTTAGGGCAGGCGTTAAGGGACCTGTGGGCTCAAAATGAGCCCACAGCTGCCCTCCCATGCCCCCAGGGACCCCCCATGCCACCCTTGCCCACCCCAGGAGGACACCCAAGGATGGAGGGACCCATCCCAGGGACATCCAGGTAAGTTCAGGTAAGTATAATTTTTTTTTTTTAAATATTTTTTTTTGGCATAGGGGGGCCTGATTTGTGCCCCCCCTACATGCCACAATGCCCAATGACCATGCCCAGGGGACATAAGTCCCCTGGGCATGGCCATTGGGCAAGGGGGCATGACTCCTGTCTTTACTAAGACAGGAGTCATGTAAATGGCGTCTGGGCGTCGTTAAAAATGGCGCAAATCGGGTGGAGGCGATTTTTTTGCCTCAACCTGACTTGCCCCATTTTAAGACGCCCTAACGCCATTTTCCCCAACGCCGGCGCTGCCTGGTGTACGTGTTTTTTTTCCACGCACACCAGGCAGCGCCGGTCTGCTAGCGCCGGCTAACGCCATTCAATAAATACGGCACCCGCATGGCGCTTCAGAATGGCGTTAGCCGGCGCTAATCTTTTTGGCGCAAAACTGCGATAGCGCAGTTTTGCGTCAAAAAGTATAAATATGGCCCTCTGTTTTTTTCCAATATTTTTACAAATCACTGAACCATGGCGAGCAGAAATTAGGCTAACTATTGTCCAGTCGCGGAGAGGAAATAGGCTGTTGAAATATGGTCACTATCTTTATTGCAAAGAGAGGTTAATGAGCCCTGGAGTCATTGGAGGTGTGGGTAGTATTTTTCATCCTATGGAATTGGCATAGCAGTTACTCTGGGTGACATTGTGGAAAGGAACACAGCGCATAACCACTCTGACTCGGCAATGGAGATTGAAGTTTGAGAAAATGTGCAGCAGATAAAAATGCTAGCATCTACCTCCAACGAACCTCCAATGAACACTGTAGCTCTGTTTTGAGGGAAGTAGCCCAAAGCATCCCCATGCATAGGACTATGCCCACAATATCCAATTTGAAGAGAATGATGCAGAAGAGAAACAGGTAAGTAATCCCCAAAGAATAACACCAAAGCCCGATTTTGAAATTAACATCCCCGTTGAATCCCAGTTCCTGATGCTAATGAATTGTTCCTCCTCTGTGACAACAAAAACACACTCCAAAGAATACTACTGTTTAGCACAACCCATACCTTTGTTACCCTTGTGAGTGGTGAAATTTGGATGATGGATGGGACTTTTAAACCACATACCATCCATTCACACAGATTTACACTAGGCATTCTAACACAAACCACACACCAGCCCCATTAGTGGACAGCTTACTGCCTGATAACCAATCCTAAAACTACACAGATCTTTTTAAATCAGTTATAAAAGCCAAAACTATTGATAAAAAGTCCTAGAAAAGTTATAATTGTCTTTGACTTGCAAATGGTAAATATTATTATTAGAATGTACTCTGAAACACAAAAAATGATATTTTGTTCACTTTTCACAGACATGTTGGCATAAAATAAAAAAACATACTTAGTTGAGGAGTTCATATTAAGCAGTTAACTACAGTATGAGTTGAAAAAAACAAACAGCTTTGTTTTTTGTACCACCTGAGTGCGTAGATGAGTACCACACATCAATTACATAATTAGAATTGTTTACTCAAAGTTAGGAAAAATTGGCTCCACTCCTAAATTAGTTTGAGGACACATAGAGGCATATTTCTACTTGTTTTGCTCCGAATTTGCATCATTATTTTCATGCAAACTCAGTGCAAAACTAACTCCATATTTATACTTTGATGCTAGACCCATCTAGCCCCAAATTTATGGAGTAAAAGTCACTTTTTGGATGTGGAAACGTACTTTGCATCAATGAGATGCAAAGTAGGTGTTCCCGTGCAAAAAGTGACTCTATGATCTAAACGCCATATTTATCCCCCTGTGCTAAAATCATGCACGGGGGAGAGGAGGTGTCAAATAATGGTGCAAAGCTTGCTTTGCACCATTATTTAATGCCTGGGTCAGGGCAGGTCTTAGAGGACCTGTGGGCCTATTTCTATGGTGGAACACCATGAAATAAGCCCACAAGTGCCCTCGCCAGGCCCCAGGGACACCCCCGCCCATACCAGAGGTACAGCAGAGGATGTGGGACCCCATCCCAGGTAAGTATAGGTAAGTAAAAGTAAGTATATATATATTTTTTTAAAGTGCCATTGTAGGCCCTGAGGTAGGCTCCCCTACATGACACTGGGTGCAGTGGCCATGCCCAGGGGACCTTGGTCCCCTGTGCTGGGCATTGGTGTAGTGGGCATGACTCCTGTCTTTTCTAAGACAGGAGTCATGTGGTATGGATGGTTTTGCGTAAGAAAATGACGCTAGGCTATTTAGAGTAATTTATTTTACTCTAACCTGCCTAACGTCCTTTTTTGGTTGCAAAACCCCCTTCTTCCATTCTGCCAGCCCTACCTGGCTAATGCCATTTTTTTTTTACTCTAGCCTACCCTTTACACAGGCTTGCACCATGGTGCCCGGCTGGTGCTCAGAAATGGTGAAAGCCGGTGCTAAACCTTTGGTGCAAAACTGCGATGGTGCAGTTTTGCACAAAAAAGTATAAATCAGGGCCATAGGTTGGCCATCTAAGCAGGTTGGATCACAGGAGAAAGCCAAGGTTTCCATTTAACTAGTTGATCTGTTACTCAACCTGCTTAGGGGGTGGTGAAAAGGCAACCAATGCCACAGAGCAGTGGTTTCCAACCTTTTGACTTCTGTGGACCCCCCTTTATCATTACTGTAACACGGGGACCCCCACTGACTCATTATTGGACCCCCTACTGAGCCATTGCTGGCATCCAGGGACCTCAGCCCATACCTTGCTGATGATTTGAACCGCAAAACAATACATAAAACAATATAGAAACAAGCATTGACCAAACAGATACACAAATGATAACACATTTTTATTTACTTTGCAAACAAATATATAAAAAAAATTGATAGGAAGGTTGGAGCTTTTCTAAATTTAATTAAAGACAGACATCGACCATACTATACTCTATTTGATGCACTTGCACTACTCACACAAATCATTCTGAGGATACTAATTTAAGTTTTAACCTCAAATTTCAAATTCCTGAACATTTACAATGTTTTAAAATTTTCAGTTGTACATTTAGCCACTTTATTTACAAACACTTTATTAATCTGTTAATATTATTTAATTTTCTAAGGAGTTGTGACCCCCCTGAGGAGGCTTTGTGGACCCCCTGCGATCCCCGAACAACAGGTTGGGAACCACTGCCATAGAGGGTTGGCAAAATTCTTTTAACAAATCAGTTGGAAGATCTCACCCAAAACGTTATCAATTCTTTGATTTTTTTTTTAAAAAGCAAAGGGACATATTCATGTAAGGCTTGTATAGGTGTTGCACCAAACAAATTTGATGCAACAGTGGTGCAAGCCCAAAAACAAATTTAGAAAATTACGCATTAGCAAAAGGTGTCATTTTTCAAGAGTGGTGTTGGACAAAAGCTGTGCCGAAAGCTGGTGCATCAGGCAACATTTAAGAACTGCAATGTGGGCATTCCCCCGTAAGATCTGACACAAATGTAATGCAGTGGTATTTATGGGTTTACCACTGTGCAAAGCCTGAAGTGCTCCTAAATTGCTGCACATCTGCAAACCAGACATAGGAAATGACGTGGTAGCTGTGGTATAAAAAACCTGAACATCATAAAACACTTTGGCAAGCTCAACTATGCCATTGAGGTTGTCATTCTGCAATTAGGAATAGTAAGGAGTCCTCCAGCAACACATAGGCAGCATAGGAGGAGGGACCGTGTGTTCTAGCAGGGCATATCCCTCATTTATCGCAGGGAGGAGGAGATCATAAAATTCTACAGACTCAGAAGGGAGCCTATCATTTAACTGCGGCATAAGATTTGGCTCGGTCTCCCGCCATGAACTGAAAGGCCCAATACCATTCCCCCACATGTGAAACTTATGGCTGTGCTCCACATGCTGGCATACCGTTCCTTCCAGAACGCAAGAGCCAGATTGGTAGGAATCTCACAAGAAGCATTTTCTGCATTCCTCCTCTCTGTCTTGGATACCATAATCAAACACACTCCTTAGTACCTCCTCTTCCTCAAAACGCAACAACAACTGGAAGCTAAGCAAGGATTCTGCATCACAGTTGGATTCCTACGTGTCCTTAGTGCAATTGATTGCACACACAATGCAGTGGTTGGTCCCTGCTGCAACATCCTACCCCTTCATAAACCAGAAGCAGACATATTTCATCAATGTCCAGGCCATAGTGGGTCATCAGGTGATGTTTATCAATGTGCTGGCCAAATATCCAAGAAGTGCACATAATGTCTTCATCTTCCGCCACAAAAGCAAAAAGAACAGATGATGGAGAGAATGCTGAACAACGCGAGTATTCACCCTCAGTCACAAATCTGGGCTTAATTCATCATTTTCTTGCTCACCACACCACTCTAGTGTGGACCCACCCATATGTAAAGCAGTTTTGACCCTGCTCCCCATGAGAATGGTCCAGTCTGAACTGCCAGACTAGGGCCTACCTGGACTGGAAACAAGCATTCTGGGAACAATTTTGGGATATCAATTATCATCAGCCAGGCTAGCTTGAATCCAGTGGCATAGTGAGCATGGATCTGCCATCTGGGCATACCCTTCCCACTTAGGGCACGAATGCAAAAAGAACAGATGATGTGTGGAATACTAAACAAATCAAACATTCACCCCCTGTAACGGATCTGGATTAAATCCATTGTTATTCGCTAGCCATGCCATTCCAGTTTGGACACAGCTATATGCAAATCAATTTGACTCTGATGCCCATGGGAACAGTCTAGTCCAAACTGCCAAACCAGGTCCATCCTGGACTGAAAACAATCATCCTGGGACCAGTTTCGGGGTATCACCCTGGGACCAGTTTCGGGGTATCACCCTTCATTATGCAGGCTAGCTTGAATCCGGTGGCATAGTGAGCATATGATGCACGTCTGGGCATACCCTTCCCACTTAGGGTGACAAATGCAAAAAGAACAGATGATGGTCGGAATACTGAATAAAATCAAACGTTCACCCCAGTCACATATCTGAGTTGAATCAATTGTTTTTTGCTCACCATGCCTCTCCAGGTTGGCCCCAGCAATATGCAAATCAGTCTTGACCCTGCTCCCCATGGGAACAGTCCAGCTGACGATTTGCATATAGCTGTGTCAAAACGTGAATGGCATGATGAGCAAAAAAATTATGGAATTAACCCTGTGTCTGGGGGTCAAAGTTTGATTTGTTAAGCCACTGGATTCAAGTTAGCCTGGCTGTTGAGGGGTGATACCCTGAAACTGGTCTCAGGATGCTTGTTTCTGGTAAAGGGAAGACTTGGCCTGGCAGTTTGGTCTGGACTGTTCCCATAGGGAACAGGGTCAAGGCTGATTTGAATATGGCCAGGCCCAAACTGGAATGGCATGATGAGCAAAAAACTGATACATTTAACCTAGGTCTATTCCTGGGGCTGGATGTTTGATTTGTTCAGCATTCTACCCATCATCTGTTCTTTTTGCATTCCTCTTCTGACACAGCATTATAAATGAGTGGCTCCAAAATGGGCGACATGGGAACCGCATATTCATTGGTAAGCAAACAAGAAATATACATCACACTAACAAAGAAGCTGCAATGTAAGACATAATAGCCATCTCCGTGTTTGTCTATGGAGCACATGCCATGTGCACATAATGGGAATAACTTATTCAATCCTGTAGACAATGAAGTGAAGTTCCATTGTGTTGTTCCCTCACTAATCCTGCAATGTTAGTATCAAAGTAACAACTGTGTGAAGTATTGTGTCATCTTACACTGTGTGAGTGGACAGAACAACATATTCTGCACTGGTTAACAATTCAATACACACATCATGTGGTCCACAAGGAAAGTCAATATGAGTACAAGGGATACATAATAGCTAAGTGTTAAATGAGTGCATGTTCAATTGTGTACCTAATATTGACATTCATTAAAGTTTCACTGAAAATGGCTTTTGAACAAATCTTGGGTTCTTAATTAAATGTGTCACACATGGCAGTAAACTTGTATGCTAACCAAAGTATCAGGAGCACTACTGGAAGAAGTAGTTGTAAATTCCATTTTTGTCATGCACTATAATTGCAGGTCCAATTCATGAGCAAATGTCAACTCCAAGGTGCATATGTGACACCCAACAGTACAAAGTACACATTTGTCTCAGCCATTCTTACAGTCTAGGGCAAACATATACACAGGCGCTCATTACAACTTCGGTGGTCTTTTTGTAGACCGCTGAAGCTGCTGCAGCCAGCAGCATGCCAGTGTTGGCGGTCTGCTGACTGCCATATTACGAGTCGTGAAAGGACTTCCGCCCGTTTATGGGCAGAAATCGGACTCTGTCGGCCGGGCTGACGGAGTTGAAGAGGCGGTTCCACCACCAGCACCGCCATGCCAACAGGACTCTACCTGCCGTATTAACACACATAATACGGAGTGGTGGAGTCCTTCACAGCGGTTCCTCCCTGGCAGTGAAAATGCCAGGGCCCATCCCCTCCCGGACGACTACCTCACCGGAAAAGGTAAGTTGATCATCCAAAGGGGGGTGGGGGTGTTGGGTGCATGTGTATACACATTTGTTACAGTTTTGAACAAAATGTGTTAGATACTGTTGACCATTGGTTGACACGTGTATCCTCAGGTTCTATGTGTCATTGCAAATGTTGACCATGCCCTGATGCTTTGGAAACGTCTACATGCTGACTCTCATGTTTAGACATTAGATGACTATGGCAGGTATTTTGGAAACCTCATTGACATCTCTTTGTTATATGCACTCACTATATGTGCAAAGTGACAACATTTTTATCAGATTCTCTGGCATATATTGTCTTTTTGACACCTCTGATATTCATTGCATGACTACATGACCGTAGCAGAGCTTTGGATTTGATCACTTATTTTAGCATGGCTATTTGCTTAATACATGTAGTAAAGTTCCAACATGTGACATGGATAGTTCTAGATTTTGTGGTCAACCAACAGCTAATGCTTTTTGTAGGTCAGGGTGTCATGGTGAACCTAGATTGACAAATATGTATGGAAATGTAGGTTGTTTTCATAAAGGATAAACTGATGTAGATACTAGTATCTTTCTACTACAGACTTGGACACAACACTTTAGGATTTTTACATGCTGTATGCGATTTTGACTAGGTGAATCAGTACTTATGCCTTGATTATGACATCATTGATGTGGCAAGAGAGTGTTGAGATTGATATCCTGAGTACACTGTGATACCTTACCCTGGTTGCATTTTATTCTTTGATAGTTACTGGTGTACGACATGTTTGACAGCACATTGTTTGACTTTGTGAATTTTACATTGATGGACTCGGATGAAGAACATGTAGCCAACCTGTGCAATAAAACTGGTCATCTATTATATTGATGAAGTATGTCAATGTAGGTTGATGACTATGGCCCTCATTACGAGGCTGGTGGTTTTTAGGCCGCCAGCCTTGTGGCGGCGGTCTCTCCACCACGTACCCGGTGGTGAAGACCACAGCATTATGAGATAGGTGGTTTGGCTGCAGTCAAACCACCACAACTCCGTCTGGCCTACCAGTGTGGTCGCACTGACGCGGTCAGTTGTGAGCGCCTCTGGTGGAAGCCATAATGCTGCCGGCCATATTACCAGGCTGCAAACCACCAGGCTTTTTGCAGTGGTCACCCTGCCATGAAAAGACTGGCGGTCACGCACCCATTGACAAGAATCCCCAGTCTTGTCGCGGCCACATACACACACACACATGTCCACACACACCCATGCACCCCCCACCATCAGCATACATGCACACACACACCCTCCAAAATCACACTCATGCACACACACCCCTTTCATCCAAAAACATGCACACACATACGCCTCCATGCACACAAACATGAACTCATGCACATCCATTCAGGCACACATACACGCACAGACCACATACATGCACCCAACACCCCCACCCCACCTTCGGATGATCAGCTTATCTTTTCCTGCACTCTTAAACAGTTCAAAGGTAGTGATGAACCAAACAGTGGTATGGCTGAATAAGTATTGTCTCACAGTGCTGCAAGTCACCTTGCTGCATTGCACTGCATGATAGGGAAATGGCAGAAATGTGCTGTATTTAAAATATTATTGGGTATTCCTTGTTTTTCCCCTGTGCTAGTGCTGTTATGGGTGCCTAGAGCCAACTCAGACACCTTGCACCATGGTGCCAGTGTGCTTGTTTTGTATACAGGAATGTCTTTGCGCATGAGGGGGCAACTTCAAGCAACTAAAAATCCCTGATGTGCATATTGCTTGAGCATTTGTGTGGCCTGATGCAGCACACATTGGTAAACAAAATAACAAGGATATTTAATGTATTTCTGCTTGTTACACCTCTCCTGGAAAGGCATATCTTTCTTGAGAATTCCCAGGTCTACCAGTTCTAGGTAATTTGGGAATGTGCTTAAGACCATGGAAGTTGTGTGGGAACACCCATGCAACACCCATTAAATGGCTTCCCAGGGCAGAGTAAGACAGTGTCGTGATTTGCTCTATGTTGCTTTACTTCTGATTTATGTTGCCCTTCAGGGCCATGTAAAGTGGCCTTGTGTGCCTTCATTAATCTCTCTTAGGACGTGTGTTGCTAATGCACCAACTTGTGTGCTGCAAGAGCAACACTAAACTGCTTATAAATATGCCCCTAGGTGTCAGGGACATGAAAGACTACAAACCACCCTGCTTCAGTACATGGCGGGGCCACCCCAGTCCAGGTACTATGGACGTGGTCACAAAGTGTATGATCCAGCAAAAGCCATCCTTCTATTGTAGATTGTGCGCATTCTCCCTGTTGCTTGGCTCTGAACCCACACATCACCCCATTCCACAGGTCCAACCTGGCACATTGCCTCTGTTGTTCAATTCCAAACCTGTGCATCACCCATCTTGCACTAGTGTGAACCCTCTCATCACTGCCATTGTGTGGAACTACCTGTACTGGAGAAGTGCTACTGCTCAGTGTATCCATCAAACAATGTCCATTTGCGCAGCAATGAGTCAGAAAATTGACGCAATTGTCAGAAACATGCATGGTACACCCAGGAATTGATGCAATGTGTATGGCAGGCTTTGTACTAGAAAGTGTGCAAGTTAGTTTCACTTTCTCCTACAGTCTGTTAGTTTGTGCTGGGTGTTGGAGTTGTTTTTGAGAGTGTTTGGCGTTGTTGAGTGATTTTTGGTCTTGTTAGTGCCTGATCTGCCCCTGTCTTGCATGATTTGTATATCTTCTGTGTCTTTTTGTATTGCATTGTATAAATATTTGTCTTTGTATTGTTGGGTGAACATCTTTTTAGGTGTTTTATACATTGGGGTATATAAAGTTTGAAGGCATGCTTCTTTGGAGTGTTGCATGTCAGGGAGGAATACAGACATGTCTGCAAGAAGTAGGGCTAAAACATTTTCCGACGGAGAGTTGGGAGGCATCCTATGGCTCATTGCTCATTACCTTCCTAAGATGCTAGCCCCTAGGGGTATGGTCAGCCAGGGGTACCCACACAAGGACAAGAAGGATAGGTGAGAGTGTGTATGCTGGCATCTAACCAAGTACTTTGGAGATGATATGAATGTTAATTAAATCAAGCACTGTTGGGCTGACATAGTGGCACAGGAGGCTGATCTGGTGGACCTGCTTGGACTAGAGATTGAAGGCCCAGTAGGTATGTCTGTTTGTACCATCTGCATGTACCAATGTAGCAATAGCAGTCATGCAAAAAATAACCATTTAAGGGACATCATTTGAATTGTAGTTTCACATTGCATCATGCAATGTGCAAAATTAGCATTCCAATGAATACATTGAAAAATGTGGAAATCTTCTGTTTCTCTTGCTTCCCCTCTCCAGGTTTTGGGGGTTCTTCAAAGTTGGCGACACCCAAAGAATCTGCAGACTTCGTTATGGAGAGTTTCCTGGAAGCGGATGGCTCTCAAAATGGTGACCGCTGAGAGTCAAGGTTGCTGCTCTACTGTTACAGCTGGAGGAGCTCTTGTAGACAGCTGAGTGAGGTGAACTGCACGTGCAGCCTCTGAAGCGGTGCACTTCACTGAGGAGATTTTGAGAGACAGAAGCCTTTCTGCAGAAGTCATGCATTTCTTTTCCTGAGTCAATTGTTGCAGTCACACAAGTATTCTGAGAGAGAGAATGAATTCTTAAGCGTTTCGTTTTCAAGCCATAGAAACCTTTACTTCCTAGAACATTCATTTCAGTCATGAGAAAATAGTAAAGAGCAGGAAGAACAGTATTTTCAAGAGCATTCGTTTTCTGTCATATTAAAAATAGTGAATAACAGTTATACCTAGAGCATTTGTTTAGTCCTGAGAAAACAGTACAGAACAGGAATAGCAGTTATTTCAGGAACACTCGTTTTCTGTCATATGCAAAAGGTAAAGAGCAGTAATTCCTAGAACATTTGTTTTAGTCATGAGAAAACTGTAACGAACAGCAAGAGCAGTTATGTCAAGAATGTTCATTTTAGTCATGAGAAAACTGTAAAGAACAGGAAGAGCAGTTATTTCAAGAACATTCGTTTTCTGTCGTGAAAATTGTGAAGAACAGGTTTTCTCCTACTATACTAATTTTCAATCAAATCCAGTGAGCTGAAGAAGAGGAAAAGAATATGAAAACAGAAGTTGTATAATCTCATACCGAAAAACTTCACAAGTAAAATGTCATTGTCATTTTTACCATTAATTGCAAACACAGAAAAGAAGCTATCGCCTCTCTACACTGGGGTAGGTTACACTAAAAGTTACCTACCTTTTATAAAGAAAAGGTTAATCCTAGGTAAAAGAAATAGAGAAGGTAGGACTAGTGAGAGAGAGTAATAATGTTTTGCTTTATCTTACAGCTTGAGTAACATAACCACTGAGTCCTCAACAACAACAGGCGAAGTAATAGATGAGTGCAGAGTAGAGGATAAGGCAGTCTCTTCTTTCACCCCCCACCCCTTTCCACTCTAAGAATTTTTTAGTCTCCAGATAAGAATATAGTTGGGGACTGAGAACTATAGAGAGGCATTGGGTTCACAGCGTTATTCTGCCCCTGTGAAGATTTGCATTAGATACCACTCGTGACACTTCTTAAGGGCAATTTGTGTGCCCCAGCGTGGCTGAATTAAGCCAGTATGAAGCAAAGCAGAATCAATAGCTCCATGCCATACCCTTACCCAAGGGGCTAAACAATGGGTTGTGGGTGGTTGTATAGAACAAACAAGCATGAAATTGTGAGCATTCCCTGAATTAACATACCTGAATGACCACGGAATGCTTCCAAAATGCCAGAGCTCCACAGTTGATTGCTAAGCAGGAAGTATATGTTCAATCTACAATCATGTTAAATGTTCCATGAGTGATGAATTGTGCAGCGCTCGAACACAGATTAAGATGCCTCAGGCAAATATAAATGTGCAGGATGTGGGCCTAACAGGACAACACAAAACAAACCTGCTTACAAGGCATGCATCCTTGCACCAAGTTGCAAGGTAGCTTGCATTGGCGCTAATCAGCACTCTCTGCACCAGTGCAATGAAAAGTCTGTAATTTCTCTGATATGGCTCTTACAATATCACATACGGTGTATACCTATCCTTTCCCATCACAGTACTACTTCGTTCTGCCTAGGGCCAATGGAGTCACCCATGTGTCATGTTGCAAGGGGGCATGACCAGATGCTGACCAACAGTACTAAAAATAGCACATGCCTGAAGCATGCTTCAGCATGTGATGATAGATACCGCTGACCTTTAACATCCAAACAGCTCAGCACTGCAAGCTGACTAGCTGCATCCCATGTTTTTCTATGTATACACATGCGTGTCAAGAATGTTGAATATATCTTAAACAGTGGGATGACATAGTATTTAATATTGAATTTTGACCGTGTGTAACTGCACTATTTACAATGCAATGCCATTGTCTTCTAGGTGGACATCTGCCATACAACCAGGGTGAGGTCGACAACTTCCAGGACGCCATTGCAACCAGTAAGTGTAATAAGTACATGGATGTAGATTTATGATATATGCATGTGTTCTATGTGATTGGCAACATTGTGTTCTGCTTTGGGAGGTATCAATCACCTGCAACCAATTTAGAGTCATTGCATCACAACAGAACTTGGCCGAAGATTCATTTAGAATGAATAAGGAAATATGTCATTGTGTAGGAGCAATGTAAGCAGGCCCACAGGATATAAGCATGTTTGCATCTGTGATGATGTTAGCATATCTATTATCTTGCTGTATTTGGCACATGAATCTTGATCTGGTGCATAATCTGCAGGTGTTCAACACAAACAAATTTGCTCGTACAACAAATGGCACAAACATAAGAAATCATGTTTCAACAGATGTAGCAGCAAAGTTAAATGAACATTGAGAAGCTTTCTGGGCAAGTTTACATTGCATATGTCCAAAATTGTGTATGACGCAGGTGCTGATGATGTGCAATAACAATACACAGACACTGTTAAAATGTGTAAATCAAAATGTGTGTCAATATGCCACATATATTCCTTCATTATCCAGCATAATATGCTAATACCTGCTCCATTCATTTGTCATCTCTTGCAACATAATTCCAGTGTGACTGACAATAGGTGTGGCTAAAGGTACCTGGTGTGGAACACTGAGAATGTTTTTAGACACATGCCTGTCCCTATAGCTGTGTGTCAAATCAAAAGCCAAATTGTATAATCATGCAGGATGGTGTCAGCAGAGTAGCCATCACAATATAATCATTTTGACTATGAAAGATGCTGTGAATGTTGTTGTGATAGGGAAAGATTTTTCTACATCATTGATTTGAGTTGTGCCAGGAAACAAAAAACATGGCAACATGTGTTTCTGTAAAGGAGTTTGTACATTATCCTATGGACTTAAAAAACTTAAATTTCTGAACCTAACCTGAGGTATCACTGCAGTAATCTATCCTCAGGGGGCCTCAGCCCCCTTTAGAGTAGACCATGTCATCACTATGTGAAATGTTGTGACAGAGGAATATTTACACTGATGCTCTGGAGGTTGTAGGGTTGTAAGCCTGCTACTGTAATTAATCAGGGTGGTGTCCAAATCATTACCAGAATGACTGACTGATGCACATTGTAAGTGTGTATATACACATGGCAGGGTTACGGTCATATTGTTTTGCATGTCTTAACTGGATGTCAGCCCATTGCAATTGTTGTAGAACCTATGGAGTGCCAGTAGGCATCAATGCATGGATTCAGTCTAATTGGCATGGTGTGGCCAGCTGGCTACCACAAACATAGTCAATCTGCATCATGGTGCAAGTGTCCCTGCATTATATGCCATAAGGTTCTTGTGCAGATGAGCTATCCAGCATGCACACACACACACTACTGTGTTGCATTGTATCATTTAAAATGTGTGCAGGCAAATGTAGCCCTGGGAAAATGAATGTACAGAAATTGTTTAAGTAAAAGTCAACATATTTTAACTACACATGCATACCAGAATCTATATGTCGGATTTTAGTGCATTTCCTTGAGGCTAAATTGGTGAAATGTACCACAGCAATGTTTTGCAGGAGATACATAGCAACCTCCTATCCATGTTTTGGCTACCTGACACTGAGTAAGTAAAGTCAACAATGTGTGCTGCTGTCAGCGAGACCGGATCCTCAGGGTTTGCACCTGTTCCCAATTTGTCCTCCTCTTGGCAGCTCCAAACTCTACTAGCTATCATAGCACAGAGTTAAAGAATGGCCAAGTGGGGGATGGGGTTTAGGTTGGGAACAGCGGGGAAGGAGACCTGTGGAAGCAAGAGTTAATAACACAATGCCAAGATCATTCACATTAATCTTCATGAACTTTGTTTTAATTCTTTATGGTCTAATAACATGAGAGATCAAGAACTTTTCAATAACGTGACCTTTTTATAATCATATACTCTGAAGATTGAACTTTCTTAAATTAATCCTTAAAATAGAAAGTACATCACAACAAGAGTCAATGAGTATATTTGTTCCCAAAGAATTAACTGCTATATGATTCATTAATGATACTGTAGAATTGGCAAACTGACTAAACTTGTTTTGTCTAGAAAGATCACACTCTGTGTGATCTAAATTACAAGATTCAAATGCCCAGAAGTGATTGCGCACCTTATTGCCAGACTGCGTATCAAGACTCAAGTACCTGGAATGATCGCGCGCTCTACCGATCTGAACTGCAAGGATTAATTGCCAAGAATGAATTGCGCACACTGTTGCCGATTCAACCATCAAGATTCAAATGCCTGGAAATGACTGCGCACTCTGCCGATCTGAACTGCAAGGGTTAATTGCCAAGAATGAATTGCGCACACTGATGCCGATTCAACCATCAAGATTCAAATGCCTGGAAATGATCACGCACTCTGCCGATCTGGACTGCAAGGGTTAATGGCCAAGAATGAATTGCGCACACTGTTCTCGATTCAACCATCAAGATTCAAATGCCTTGAAATGATCGCGCACTCTGCCGATCCGGACTGCAAGGGTTAATTAACATGAATGAATTGCGCACATTGTTGCCGATTCCACCATCAAGATTCAAATGTCTGGAAATGATCGCGCACTCTGCCGATTCGAACTACAAGGGTTAAGTGGCAAGAATGAATCACGCACACTGTTGCCGATTCAACCATCAAGATTCAAATGCCTTGAAATGATCGCGCAGTCTGCCGATCTGAGCTGCAAGGGTTAATTGCCAAGAATGAATCGCGCACACTGTTGCCGATTCAACCATCAAGATTCAAATGCCTGGTAATGATCGCGCACTCTGCCGATCCGATCTACAAGGGTTAATTGGCAAGAATAAATCGCTCTCACTGCTGCCGATTCAACCATCAAGATTCAAATGCCTCAAAATGATTGGGTACTCTGCCGATCCAAACTGCAAGGATTAAGTGCCAAGAGTAAATTGCACACACTGTAAATCACCAAGCCAAAAACTCAAATGTTTCTAGAAAACAGAGTTGAGGTCTATCCCGAATCCTGCCTTACCGCCCTGCTTGAAGATCAGCAAGATAATGAGGACATGGCCAGGAAATTTCCAAGTAGGCCTCTGGAACAGGAGCCCTGGAAAATGCTGCTGCTCTGCACCGGAACCTTTGAATAGTGAGTACGTAGAGCTGGGCTGGGTTCCTTAAATAGACCCAAGCCCCGCCAACATGTCACACCCAGCCAGGCCGCAGGAAAAGCTTGCAAATGAGCAAGCTTGAAAATGAACAATACATTACAAACATCATTAATGACATTTCAAGGTAAATACCTGTAATGCAAAAAGTTTATATGCAATATGAGCACACAATGCATGAATTATTACATTGCATAAGGTTTGTTATTTTGCATTATGTTGCCCGTAGAGCGCGTACTGTCCTGGTGTTGACAGCTGCCTTGTGTGACTCCAGATGAGTTGAAGAGGCACATTACCTGGACTGCCTTACCTTTTCAACTTTCACATATGTTGATGAGCAATTTTAGCACATTTGCATGATACAATACCAACAAACAAAGTTTCAATTAGAGCACCATCTGTCCAGTTTCAAATAAACACATCGACATGAGTGTGACTCATTACTCTTATTGATATAGTTGTAATCATCATGCGACCACATTTCCATGTTGTACACATACACTGACCACACTTGACTCACTTTGCCTTGTTCAGGAGATGTCTTTGTACTGAAGATATAGGCCCTCATTCTGACCCTGGCGGTAAATTTCACTTACCGCCACGCTGACGGCCGCCAACTTACTGCTGCAGCGACAGATATCTGTTCACCATATTATGACACACACACCAATCCAACAGAATACAGCCACAGACACAAATCTGCCAGACCAAAGGTATCAAAACACACACTGTTACGCCAACAGAAAAACTCCCACCACATTATGACTCACGAATCACCACGGCAGACATTCAACGGCAGTAAACCATTGGCGGTACATACCGTCGTGCTCACAATGGATTCCCACAGACAAAACAACACCAAATTGGGCAATTCATACAGCAACACCTGACACCCATACACACACCACACCCACACCACTATAAAACACACACTCACATTACCCACAACCCTCTATGATTACATATCATTGGCATGAGACTGACACCAAGACCACTGTGACAACTAGAGCCACACACCACATGCACCCATACATCCCTCACGCACCCCACTTCACACACCGCAACACATTACCCAACACGCCCTCACCAACATACATCACATAACACCCATGGCACCACAAAGGCACCCCTGTTTCACTGAGGAGTTAAGGGTCATGGTGAAGGAAATTGTCAGGGTAGAGCCACAGCTATTTGGAGCACAGGTGCAGCAGATTTCAATTGCCAAGAAGATGGAACTATGGCAGAGAATCGTGGACAGGGTCAACGTCGTGGGACAGCACCCCAGAACAAGGAACGACATCAGGCAGGAAGAGGTGGAATGACCCGTGGGGGAAGGTAAATTCCATAGCAGCAAGTCACCAGCTTGCTATCCAGAGGACTGGCGGTGGCCCTCCTCCTCCTCTCCCACAACTCACAGCATGGGAGGAGTAAGTCTTGGCAATACTGCATCCTGAGGGCCTGGCTGGAGTCGGAGGAGGACTGGACTCAGGTAAGTCAACTCTCTACTATTATTACCCTCCTACCTGCAATCCAACACACATACTCTCACCCTCACTCCCATTACTCCACTAAATCTCACACACTCCACCATCACATCTCTTCAGTCCCAATGCCAAATGCTGCATGTTGTACCAATCCATGGACACCCCTCACAGCCCTACAAGGACACTCATCACTAAAGCATGCACAGCATAAAGAACTAACAATCCCACCATACACCAACATACACAAGTAAAAGCTGGCAGGGCAACACCAACTACAGAGGGGAAGCCAGGGATGTACAATATGTCTACACATTAACTATAACACATCATTTACATCCCCACAGGTACCCCAGCCAATGTCACCGGTGAGGAGGTGCCAGCACTGTCCAGTCCCCCAACTGAAAAGGGCCACAGTGATGACAGTAACTCTTGTCTTCAGGATCTGGATGATCTACCGGGCCCATCAGGGACCACTGGACAGCTGGTTACCCAAGCCCAGTCACAGACCACCACAGAGCCTCCCGCATCAGGAACCAACATCACAGCACCCACCCACCATCCCCAAACCTCCGTCCCCAGGACATGTCAGTCAGCAGTGTGCTCACCTGAACAGGGACAGCAGGCCACACCTGGCACACAAGACAATCAGGGACTTGGGGTCAGGGGCAGTGGGCACACCATTCAGGGGACAGAGGCACAGGCCAACAGGGATACTGGGAGGACTGCTGTGCACCAGGGGGTAGACAGGACCAGGGAACCAACTTTCTAGGAGGCACTCTCTGAGATCCTGGGAGCCTATCAATATTCCCAGGACATAATGGGCCAGATCCTAGGCAACATGCAGGAGAACAGGCGGCCTCAGGAGGGACAGTATCAGGGGATCGGGGAGGACTTGCAGGCAATCCATCAACAACAACCTGATCTCCATAGCAAGGGTGCTGGCAGACAATGCCAACATTATGAGGGAGGCAGTGTCACACCTGCGGGCCCCTGCCACTAGCCAGTCATCTGAACAGCCTTCCACTTCTGCTGTCCCTGGTGGCCAGGAGGCCCCGCCACAGGATTCACAGGCCACCAGCACCCCTCCACCTGCAGAAGGTGAACCACCCCACAAACATTCCGTGTGATCCAGACAGAAGCCAGAGATACTTGCCAAGGCCCCCCCAGGAAATGAGACTCTTCTGATTGCCCCACTTGTGTTCCACTCAATCACCCTGTCCACCTTGAACTGCCATTGCTCCCCTTCTTATATCCCCTTGGACAATGCACCTGTGCTACGAACACACTGGAACAATACCTAGACTTTCCTAAATCATCACCCATTCCCATTGCACTTTCCCCTCTATATATCAGCACTACAATAAACACCCTTTTCTATAAATCAATTTCAAGTATGTCATGTATTTCAAATATGTACTGACTGAAACAGGTACAACCATTGCAAATGCACAATACATAGAATGAGCATAGACTTAATGATCTGTTGCTGGCTGTTGTGATCACACCAGGAGTATTTGTCAAATCACCAACATCTGCAAAATGAATAGCCACAGGGAACAGTAAGTGGGCATAGAAGTGGGAAATACCAGCATGCCACTGCCACACAGAATACAACCAAAGTCATTGAAATGTAAAGTTGTACTGTCTCACCTGTGTGTCATTGGAATTACTGACCGATTACAGATCTCCTGTTGTTCACATCCTCATCCTCTGCCTCCTCATCCTCACTGTCCACAGGGTGCACTGCTGCCATAGGGTCATCTCCAGTCTCCTCCTCCTGCAGAAAAGTGGCATGGCGTCTGAGGGCCAGGTTGTGCAACATGCAGCATGCCACCACTATCTGGCAGACCTTCTTGGTTGAATAGCACAGGGTTCCACCTGTTAGATGGAGGCACCGGAACCTGTCCTTCAGGAGGCCAACGCTCCTTTCAATTATCCTTATGGTTCACCCATGTGCCTCTTTATAACTTTCTTCTGCCCTTGTCCTGGCATTTCTCACCTGCAAATATTGAGGGACAATATTTAGCCATACACTATCCAATATGGCCAACACCATAGGCATACAACAACATATACTGGGTGGGAACTAGGGCTCACCTATTAGCCACACCGAGTGACTCTGTAGTTGGGCCACCACATTTGGGATGCTGCTATTACTTAGGACAAAGGCATCATGCACCGACCCAGGATACTTATCATTGACATGGGAAATATACTGGTCCGCCAAGCACATCATGTGCACATTCATAGAGTGGAAACTCTTACGATTCCTGAACACCTGTTCATTTTGGCAGGGGTGGGGACAAATGCAATATGTGCTCCATCAATCGCCCCAATTATATTGGGGATATGTCCCATTACATAAAACCCGGCCTTTACAGTGGCCAGATCCTCATCCTGGGGGAATACAATGTAGCTGCACATGTGTTTTATCAGGGCAGACAACACTCTTGTCAGCACTATTGAGAACATTGGTTATGACATTCCTGCTGCCAAGCCCACTGTCAATTGGAAAGAACCAGTTGCCAGGAAATGGAGAACTGATAGCACTTGCAACAGAGGGGGGATCCCAGTGGGATGACAGATAGAAGATATCAGGTCAGGCTCGAACTCGGCACACAGCTCTGTGATTGGGGCCCTGTCAAGTCTATAGGTGAGGATAATGTGCCTGTCCTCCAGTGTAGCCAAGTCCACCAGGGGTCTGTACACGGGTTATGTCTCCATCTCCTATTCATCCGCAACAGTAGGTCTCTAAGGGACAAAAGAGTGTGGAGCTGTCACAAACTGAACAATGGAGCCACAACAGTAGTCTGCAATCTGTAAACATGTTATGGGACAGTGTGAATTGTCAAGTATGTGCCAATTTACCCTGTGACGCAGCATTATTCCATAGGCCTGCCCCCCTTCCCTGAAATTGTGTCCTCCTGTCCTGTGTGGAGGGACAGGTGGAAGTGAGGTAATGCCGCTGACGTTGTGCACCGTGGCAGGAGGCGGTCGGGAACTGCCATGCAATTCCTCATTGGTTGACATTGGGCCCTATGGGGTACAGTGGCCAATGGTGATTTACGCCAGCGGTGACGGTATGCACCACCGCAGACGTGACTGCCATTTTCTATCTGACTCCTCACTTGTTTCCTGACCTTCCATAGGAAAGGACCTAAACTGCATGTGCTGCTGTGACCTGTGTCTGGAACCTACCACGGCCCATGTGACCAGGGAAAGGGCCCCAGCCTTCACTTCAGAGGAATTGGAGAGACTGGGATTAATCCACAAACAGTGCATACCATTATGGGTAAAGTGCCCTCGGATCGAGAAAAAATACCGTTCTGGATTGCTCAGAAAACAAATCAGCTGGAAGCTGTGTTCCCCCATACGGGGCCACAGGAGAAACATAGATTGCTAACTATGTGCCTGCCATTCGGGATGTTTCCCTCGGTGGATGAATGTGCCACTTGGGGTACAGTCTTTGCTGCCGTTTATACTACCACACATGGTACCCCTACGCTTGCCAATTTACCGGAAGTGTTGAAACAAATACAAAATGAGCATGGGGCTGCACCGGCCCTAGATCTGGGGATGAAATTGATGCGTAACTTTGACGCCGTCTCCTCGATAATATTAAGTAATATTAAAGGGGAAGCAGTGGCACTGGCGATACGCCAGCGTCTCCGGGAAACTCCACATGTGGAACAGGAGAGACAGCTACCGAAAATAATATCTGATACCTATACTAGTATAGGACGGGATGGGCTGGGAGCCAAACCTAAAAAATTGGACATACTGAGTACCACCCATAAGGAAGGTACAAAGCAAGCACAAGAGGGCTCTAAAAAGCGCTGGGACAAACAAAAAGATTTCAAAGATAGGAGAAATAAAAGAGCTGATTCTCCACATCCGGAGTACTCCGAAAGGAGGTATAATCTCAGGAATAGGGATAACATTAGAACTCCAGACAGATATACTGATTCACGTCCTTCTCGTTCCTTTCAGGACGCACCGGATAAACGTAGCCAGAGAGGGGGCCGTCAAGATCGACGTCCGGAATACGTGAAAGAAAAGAAAGGCTCGCCGCAGTCTACCATTAAAAAAGAAGAAAAGACTCCTCAGCAAAAGCCACAATTTAAAAAGAAGAAAGTGGCAGCACTGACCGTTAAAAATGCCAGTAGTATTGAGAACACTGTTGAGGAACAAGAGGTGGGCAGTGACTCTGTTGCACAGCGCGGCAGAGGTCACGATATGTCGCCAGAGTCTGAAAGATCATCTAGATGCGACAGCAACTAGCGATTACATCGCAGTTGAAACGGCGGATGGCCGCGTTCTCCCACCCGATCGGGTTTATGATTTAACAATTCAGATAGAGGGAGACGTGGAACGCATTATTAGTGTAATATTTTGGGAGGAACTTACTAGTGATATCCTGTTGGCCGAGAGAGACTGACCACCTGAACATGTCCGCAAGCTCCCACATGGGGAAGATGTCATTTTGCCTTCTTTCTCCGATCTTGTTCCGGAGGCAGACAAAAAAGCCTATGCTGCTGAATGGGCTTTAGCGCAGGCACCTGCATTATACCGTAATCATGTAGGTTGGGACAAGGACTCTCCTTGTCATGTTATTCCCGTTCGGTCTACACCACACCCGCAGCCACAATACCCTGTTAAACATGAAGCAAAAGCTCCAATGACAGAGATACTGTCACAACTTGAATACCAGGGAGTAGTTGAGCCCTGTACATCGGCAATGAATAATCCGCTGTTTCCCGTTGCGAAACCTGATCATTCATATAGAATAGTGGTTGATTATAGACACTTGAATAGTCATACACGCACATATGCTATACAAAATTCACACAGCACAGCGCTGATTAATAATATAGTGCGTAAAAAATACAAAACTACATTGGATATATCTAATGGATTTTTCTGCCAGAATTTAGCACATGAAAGTAGAGACCTAAGTGCATTTTCCTTTGGCTCTCAAAAACGCTTTTGTCGTTTACCACAAGGCTATAAAAACAGCCCAGGACTGTTTTCGGCCAGTGTAACATCCATCTTGCACGAGCTTGATTCCGAGGCATTATCCTATGTGGATGATATCTATCTCACTGATGACACCCTTGACATTCATCTTGCAAGGGTCGATCGGATAATTCTGGGATTTGCTGCCTTCGGATATAAATTTAATTTTAAGAAAAACAAGATAGCCTTTCTTAGTGTATTGTTCCTAGGATATGAGCTATCAAACGAGGGGAAGAGCCTGGCCCCGCACTTCCTAGAAAAGTGTGCTCAGCTACAGCCTCCGAACACGCTTAAGAAATTACAGTCATTACTGGGTTTCTTTAATTTTGGCAGAACATACATTCCAGATTATGCTGAACGCGTCAAGCCACTATATGACTTAATTCAGCCCAATTTTTCTAGCAGGCGATGGACAATTGCACACACACACATCCTTAGGGACATACAACGGGACATGCTGGAGGCTAGACACTTGTACACACGTGACAATAAAACAAATTTGGTCATCAGAATAATAGCTGGTGCCCTTGGATTTACCTATGTCACCTTTAATGAAGGTGACACGGTGCCGATAGCATACAAATCACATTTGTACTCCAATGCAGAGAAACGTTTTGCTCCTACTGAAAAAATTCAGACAGCAGTTCAGATGGCCGTCATAAAGGAGAGGCCACTTGCCCAGGGGAAGCGCATTATTGTTGTCTCCCCGGTACCGGCCTTAGAGGCTGTCACTAAAACGAGCATTCCAAACGCTAAGGCGTTACATCCACGCTGGATTCAATGGGCAACGTCTCTGATCGCCACTGATGTTGATTATGTGTTTGACCCAAGACTTCAGACACAAGAATTTCTCCAGTATGAACAGGAGTACCCCGCTCCCTTACACATATTGCCAATAGACAGTTATGATACCATCATTTATACTGACGGATCGGCACAACTGGCTGTGGGTACTAAACATCAATACTCGGCAGCTTGCGCAGCCATGTGTGGGGTAATGGAAGATGGAGTTTTCCATCCTCATAATACCTACACTCAGACCTTAGGGGACTGCACAGCCCAGTTGGCCGAGCTTAAGGCTCTTCTTCTAGCGCTCGAACATTCAGAGCCAGGAACACAGTCTTTGATTGTCTGTGATTTGTATTACTGCATCCAGTCATACAATGAATACCTCAATCATTGGAAACTAAACAGGTTTAGAGATTCTAAAGGAAACACCATTAAACACAAAATGTTTTGGGGAAGGGTGGCTGATCTTAAGGATAAGCTGCCATGTGTCCATGTAGTTCATACATTAGGGCACCAACGTGTAGGAATACATGTTGCCGGTAATACATTGGCTGACGAAACAGCCAAAGCATCAGTAGCTACGGCTTCTGTGGCTGCAGTGACTCGTTCTCGGACGAGGTTGGATAATGAAATACTGATTGCCGTTAAAGCCTCGGCTGCAGGCAAGCCCCTTCCGAAAGGATACCCTACGAACTATACCTATCATATCAGTGCACAGAATGTTGCTTTTGCAACAATTCCTGATGTTGGTGATCGAGTGATCCCAAATGAAGACCAAAGATTGGGGCTGATTACAGCTGCACATGAGGGTGTCGCTTCTGCACATGCTGGTATACAGGCCACTATCACCATTCTACAACAACGGTACTGGTGGCCTGGTCTATGCAGACGGACTAAACAGTATGTCCTTTGCTGTGACATTTGTCAGCAGATTAAGGGCTCAAATATCAGGCGCCCTCCGCAGACATCTCTCTTAGTGTCAGACAAGCCACTCCATTGTGTGTACCTGGACCACTGTGGTCCCTTGCAACCTGATGGTGCATACAAATACATTTTAGTGGCTGTAGATTCCTGTTCTAGATTCCTGTGGGTATGGCCACAGCGGTCGGCTGACGCCCGGACTGTTATAAAAGATTTGCTGATCTTTATCGGTACATATGCGGTTGCAGCATTCCATTCGTACCTGGGCCCTGCATTTGCCTCTAAGGCTTTCAGGGACGCCATGAGGACGATGGGTGTTGAACTCCATTACTCCTCACCATACCATCCCGAGGGAAATTCGGTCGTGGAGAGGCGGAATCGTGATCTAAAGCAGTCCTTAACAGCTCGAGTATTAGGTTCAGGCCGCAGTTGGTTACATCACCTATATGGGGTCCAGAGAGCACTGAATAATCTGCCAAGACGGTCCTTGGGGGGAAAGTCTCCATATGAGGTTCTCTTTGGGACACCTATGTATGTCCCCGATCTTGATGCCCCTGGTATGGTGGCAGCAGAAACACCATTTGACATAAAGGAACGTCTCGCTGTTTTACAGGAGCTTCAACAATTCCGTGATGATAAATCATCTGCAAGTGCTGCCACCTTGGGAATAAGGGACTTGGCGAAAACTTCGACTGGCTGGATTCCTAACGTTGGGGATCTGGTTCGTGAGAAGATCACTGTGAAAAAAGAGTTTGTCCATCATACAGAGCACCTGTACCGGTCTTGGGGATAAAAGGCACCAGGACTGTCATCCTTCCACCGTTGTCTGGTTCCAAATCAAACAGATTCATCTCCATTGATGTCATCAAATTACACCATGTGGCCGATTCTTCACAGTAGACCAGGAGGTCCCTTTCGGTAGTTCCCGATCCCCTCTCACTACCCAACAGGACATCCCTCTACATAGTAGGATGACCATCGATATAACTGACTATGCACCCATGTCAGCTGCTGTTCCAGACCCTTCCTCGAACATGGGGAGGGCGGAAAATGAACTTTTGTTGGTTCCCGTAACAACTTCGGAGAACACCCCGCTACAGGATTTGGCTGTATTTTACACGAACACTTCCACGACTAATAACGTTGTCTATCAAGAACTTCCACGAGCAGTGGATGAGAATTCGATGGGTCCTGTGTTTGCGGAGACTTACTCTGGCTATTTTGTAGACATTGATGATTCTTCTTCAGGTTCATCCTCTGCTGAGACTGAGAAACTTTCGAGAGGCAGCAAATTCTATCAATGGCTTAAAAAGAACTATTTGATATATCCATGGAACTATCTCTGGTTCTGTTTGACATTTATTGCATTATTTTTATGGATTGGGTTTGTGACTGTTTTCTTTTTACTAATTAATGGTCACTATATTGCTGATCGCTCCTCAGTGGAGCCTGTTGATGTAATTTTAACACCACATCATTCACCACATAAGGTCCAACGTGATTTGTCCCCTGTCAATATTACAGCTATTCCAATTCCTGATGGGATTGTTTGGGACAAAGTTCCGTTCGATATATACGGGCCTACAGAGATAATTCAAATACCATACGTGTTCAAAATTTCTATGTCTGATGTTATTACACCTAATGTTGTCTCTGATGATTGGGATGTCCAAACAGTTGATTCCATGCTAACTGAAATTAAGGACTACTCCGCTTTTGGAAGTGATGATGTGTGTGATTATACAATGAATTATGGGGAAATGTTCTGCTATAACAATTGGGGACATCACTACCTGCACCGTGCAACTGAATATAGGCCTCTCTGTTCACTGTTCAACAGTGGAACACTGTTCAACACCATGGGTGGGGAGTCCAAAGTATTACAGTGACAAATTCACATACTTTTCTGGGCATGATACGAAGAAAGCTGATTCATATTATTTTAAATTACCTATAACGCAATTTAGAAAACTCTTGCTAAAAGATACAAAACTGATTTATTCAGATCCCTTTGTTTCCCGACTCTCGATTGAAGGTTATGAGTATTGGAAGAACACTATCGATTTGAAGAGTGTATGGGGAACACAAGATTGGTAAATACAGGGTAGGGAGGCTTTGTTTCGAGCTTGCTTAATTCCTGTGCAAATGATTTTTTTGAATGACACTGTTGAGCAGACATCATGTCTGGGGTTAGCAAAAATTAAAGATCTAAACACGCCCAATATTCCTACACCGTCAAAATTTAGAGATTGGCAATACTTTCTTAATGTTTCAGAGGACAGGCTAGATGCATTGGTTAAGGGTGGTGCTTATAATTCTTCACTTTCCCGTCCCGGGGGATGGTTGGTATGGCCCACCGACACTGATGAGTGTCAGAGGCGTTTTTTGAACTCTTCAAGGGTTTTTTCCATTCATAGGCCAGACCCTCGTTTTCTATCAGGTCAACATACTGGTATAATTACAACATACAGTGTGGGTAAGCTGTGCCAGCAATGGGTGCAGACGAAAACTTTAACAGCGGTTAAACAACACCTGAACACTCTTTCTGACAGTATAGATTTACAAGATTTCCTATTAGGTCCTAGGAAACAACGCTCGAAACGGTTTTTATATGCTATGTATAATGAAATTTGGAAACTTTCTCAAATTGAGGCTGCTGCACGTTTACGGCAACTTGATAAGGAGAATTTGGAAAAAACATTGGCTGTTGTCGACAATGGCATGAACACCCTATCCAACAGGATATACTCACTGTCGAATATAGTGTCATCTGCTATTGATATCACTCAGACTGATTTGTCCCGGTTATATCATGGGCAAACACAGCTACGTTCCATCATGCAGCTGGGTTGGGCATTACAGACGCTGAGAAGGGGCCACATTCCATGGAAATACATTAATGGGAGTGAACTATTCGCTGCTTTTAATTTTTCCAGGGAACAAGAGACAATGGCTAAAAGGGAGGCTTGTTTCATCTTGCTTCAAGTAGAAAAATTAGATAAGTTGCCCTTCACGGTAGCAGAGAGTCCTTCAACTATCTGGCTCTTACACAGCATTATTAATTTACCGTTTTCGACCTTTCGTTTCTCAAGCTGCCTGAAACATCTTGCAGTGGGACGATATGAACGGCTAGGAGATAGCTTTATTAAGGAAGAGTGGGAGTTGCCCTTTGAGTATCGATGTCTGAACGGCGAACAGGAGGTCTTTCTTAGTGGAACTGAATGTGAGACTAATGTTCGTCACTCCATGATATGCAAACAGGTGTCTCTTCACGGTCTTTGCAATGCGGGGGTCGCAAATTTGGCCTGTTTTCTGAAGGGTATTCCCATCCCCTTGATTCGTTCAGTGTTTCATGTAATTTCTAATGGAAGTTATGTTCTACTGAGCGATGACAGCTGTTGCGGCTTGCGACCTGGAATTGCCTACGCAATCTCAGTCACGAAGGTCGTTACGTGTTGTGGCCATGTTTTGTTTCCCCCCACACGAGAGATACAAGTATCGGAAATGTGGCCCCACATTGATACTATTAATGTGAACTATGACAAGTTGAGTAGACTGAAGGCGCTATTGTTTCAAAAAAAGGTCGCCTTGACATCCGCAAAAGAGACGTATGCTCTCCAGATTGCGAGATCATCAGCCGAGATACAATCCCTTTTAAATACCGATTTCCCCAAACACTTTGGAGAATTGGTATCCAGAATATTCAATGCTTCAAGCACCACTGGGATTGTTCATTTCTTTAAGGCTGTCGGGTCTGGTTTCGTGTCCATCTTCCAGACTGTCTTCGGAGTCATCCCATCAGCCACCCATTCTCTCTTTTCCAGTGTGTTTGGTGTCTTTCCAATTATTTTGGCTTTAATTGGCGGACTACTACTGCTATTTTTTCTGATTCGCGGTGGTTGTTTTTTTCCAGCGACACAGAGCAATGGAGCCGCTCCTGTCAACCCCGCTGTGCCGTGAACGCATGGTTCGGATCTTCGGTACACCTTTGCTGGTGGAACTAGAGTTTGACTGGTCATTGTCATTCCGGCCTCTACTCTGGTGTGTACAACCGGTGTTCCGCTGCATATGGTGTCTCTTTGAACATCTGCCTATGGTCTGTCTTGCTGTTGCACCGACATCTCCTGTGGACCACGAACTGCTGATGTCCCCGATGAGGGTTCATACACGGTCATGCCCCTTGAGACTGAGGTTGCTCCGCGAGGCCACCTATGAGCCTTCTGTTATACGATCTAACATGGATGAGGACGCTGCAGCGAGTGTCGATACACTGATGAATATGGCTCACTTCTGCTCTGTGGATCCGTTTGTCCGTCCAGCTCTCGATTTCATTTCAGATGATGTTGACTCATTTTTAAGATCCTTGAATGGTGACTTCGATGACATTCTTCAAGATCCTGCATATAGCACATCATTTGGTGAATTCGCTTGCCAGTTCCCGGTTCTAAAAACTAGCGATTATACTGAAAGTTTGCTATACTTGTCATAGTTGATATTAACATCTCTGAATGTTTTTTAAACATATTTTAACACACAGCATTTATTTTTGTCATTAAGTACATTTTTTTAGCTTGAGTTTTCATTTTAGTTTTTTGGCTTTTAGTTCAGTAGCAGCTTTTTTAGCGATTGGGTTTCTTTACCTTCATCATACCTGTTACGGCAATGGGGAGGGTGTAGTGAATCCTAGTTTGTTTTAACGGGATAACAGGAGTTAGCTTAGCCGTAGGCTTGTAAACTCGTGCCCCCGTCACCCAGTGACTTTTAACCTAAATAGCTTGCTCTGTCTTAGTCCATTTAATTATTTATTTCCTTTAAAATGGCGGCCTTGTTTATAGTTAGGCCACTTGTTATGGGTTCTATTATCAGTGTCACTGCGCCAAGGCATCAAGATCAAGCACGAAAGACAAACATACAGTAGGCATTCACACTTAGGGATTTTCCCTCTCTATACTTTCGAGGGATTGTTGATATTAATTGCCGTCCCAAGCATGCCTGTTATCTATTGTTATGAATAACACTTATGTCAGGGGACCTTGTAGATCTGTATAAATACAACACACTTTTAGACAGATAATCAGAGGGATTCCGACCAGAGGGCATCGCTACCATTGCTGATACCAATGCTGCAGTCATCTTGACGCTGACCCAGTCTTCGTGTCCCTGCGGAGTCTGAGATAGAGACCTCATTCCAAGGTAACGGGGTTGGGGGCTCCTCTCATGGACACGGCTTTGGCAGATTAGGTTTAACGAACCCAGCTCTCCTTTTTTAGGTAGGAGGTTAGACCTACTCTCCTAAGGGTATTAGGGCTTATTCCATTTTATACATATACATATATTTCTTTCATATATTGCATAATGGTGGGGGTCTTTATAACAATGACTCTCCTCTTCACAATACTGTTGCTTGGTATATTCATTATCCTAATCATTGCAGTTCATGCAACTTATCACAAATTGCAGTTATGTTGAATAAAAACGATTATAACTTCACTGCATCTGTGTTATTGCCTTTGTTTGTATGAGACATAATAAATCTGTGAGAAAAGGGTAATTTCCGTTTAACCACGACAACCCTGAGAGATCTTATTTTGAGTCCATGCGTAAGCGACTGCTACAAATCACCTTTTACTATTGTGTTTCTGGTGAGGTACTGCTAGTAAGCCGGTAAGGTTTGGACAACAGTTACAACTAGTTATGGGAAGAAACTTAGTCACCTACAAACGAAAGTACTGTCATCCTGAGACCAGCAGTCTTGCTCAGAGCAAGAGTCCAAACTACGACACATTGTCCAGGCAGTCTGGCCATAGGACTCACACACACCAAATCTGCGACCAACAGTACCTGGATCAACCCATTTCCACTACACGTCAGACCAGCAATAGCCACTTGCCAATGACACAACTCCGAAATGCCCACAGGAGGATGGCATGGTGAGGACACTTGGAAGGAATAAGTGACAAACAGGGAGCTTAGGCTGGTAAAGGCACACATAGGACACACACCTCATTTTAAACTTCAGTTCTTTCAATGACAGTGCAATGTGACTGCCCCAAACAAAGAACATTCTCAAGAGAGTCATATCTTCAAGCTGGACATAGCCAGCAAACCAGAGCTGTATGGTACATAGCATGAGATGCCCTGTACCATGGTGACAGAGATACCCTTCTCAACAAATATTGACCCATAAAGTACCATATGCAGTCAAACTAATCACAAAACATCACATACTTACACTCAAGTGTAGTACCGATTGATGAGATCTGCCCACATGTCTCCACCTTCATCCTCATCACTGTCATCCTCACTTGGAGATTCAGGAGGCTCACACAGTGGCACTGCTAGCTCCCCCACACCAGGAATGTATGGGATGTTTCTCCTCAGGGCACGGTTGTGGAGCATGCAGCAGGCCACAATGATATAACACACTTTTGCGTGTGAGTGGAGGAGGGCTCCACCAGTCCTGTCAATGGCCCAGAATCTTGCTTTCAGGAGCCCCAAAGCCTACTTCATAACAATCTGTGTTCTTCTATGTGCCTCATTGCAGTAGACTTCCCCTGGTGTAGTTGGGTTCCTCACCGGTGTCACAACCATGGATGGTTTGGGTATGTAGAGTCCCATGTAAGCGAATGCAACATATTTGCTTCCAAGAGTCCAAATCATCATATCACCAGCACCAGACAGAGCATACAAATGCACATGACATATGCTACTTACTAACCAGCCAGGTCCTCCATGGGTACATTTGTATCATCAGCTGTGGAATTGCGCTGTTCCTCATGATGAAGGCATCATGGACTACCCCTGCATGAACAGCACTATGGTACACCAGAGGAGCAGGTAAGTGCCCCATGTGCATATGTGTCTCTGTACCTCTACCTATCTTAGCTTTAGTCAGCCCAGGCTCAGGCCCAGTTTGTCATATTGTGTCCATAGGCATGTTTCTATGTCAAGTGACAGATTTAGGGGCTGATTCCTAGTTTGGCCGCCAAGCGGGAACCGCCAGAAGACCGTACCGCGGTCAAAAGACCGCGGCGGTCATTCTGGCTTTCCCGCTGGGCGGGCGGGCGACTGCCAAAAGGCCGCCCGCCCGCCCAGCGGGAAAGCCACAGCAACGATGAAGCCGGCTCCGAATGGAGCCGGCGGAGTTGCTTTTGTGCGACGGGTGCAGTTGCACCCGTCGCGATTTCCAGTGTCTGCTATGCAGACACTGGAAATCAATGTGGGGCCCTGTTAGGGGGCCCCTGCAGTGCCCATGCCATTGGCATGGGCACTGCAGGGGCCCCCAGGGGCCCCACGACACCCGTTCCCGCCAGCCTGGTTCTGGCGGTCAAAACCGCCAGAACCAGGCTGGCGGGAAGGGGGTCAGAATCCCCATGACGGCGCTGCCTGCAGCGCCGCCATGGAGGATTCTGCAGCCCAGGGGAAAACCGGCGGGAAACTGCCGGTTTCCCTTTTCTGACCGCGGCTTTACCGCCGCGGTCAGAATGGGCCTTGATGCACCGCCAGCCTGTTGGCGGTGCATCCGCGGTCCCCTACCCTGGCGGTCTCGGACCGCCAGGGTTGGAATGACCCCCTTAGTGTCCTGAGACAATGTGGTGAGTGTGTAGTGGGTGTTTGCTGACCCATTTTGTTTTAGATGCACATGACTAGGTGAAGTGTCATGACAGCCATCCACAGGCAACTCTTGCCATAAAATGTGTGCCATGTGTGGTCACATGTGATTGCATGACAGCAGGAGGTGTGGATGTATGTTGTATGTGTCAATTGATCACTATTTGAGCTCTTTCTGTGTTTTCAGAGTGATCTCTGGCCACAACTGGCCTTGTTGTACATTTCTTCTGCAGCCGGGTAATCACTCACTATGCCCCTCAGCTCTGCACATAGACAGGCAATGGCAATTGGCTATAGGCTACATGATGTACTGTGATGCATGTGATTTGTCAGATATGGTGTTTTGTGTAGGTCTGTCTGCTCAGCCTGCAGAGACCAAGGTCTGTCTAATATTAAATCATGAATCCCTGCCACTATGCAGCATACTGAGCCTCTGTTCACTGATTATTATGGGAATTGCATTGGGGGCAGGCCGATGATCTGTGAATGATGTGCTCTTTTCAACTCCAACTATGTGTGCCACATAGCCTTGACAGGTCCCTTGATCCCACAGCCCTGTTATCTCTTTCATCTAGCTCTGATGTGACCTGTGTATGTATGTTCATTGCACTCTGGACATTGCACATCTGTAAACAGTTTTGCCATGATATTGGACTCTGTAGTTTGGGCATAATGCTGGACATGTACAATGCATGGCTAGGTTACACATAAGGTACTCTAGGTTTTGGGAACACACGTGTTGAAGTGTGTATTGTTATGTTGATGTGACATACAGACCCCCCACCCCCTGAAATAGCAGGTACCTGCATCTCTATCTACAATTGTCCATGCACGGACAGGCTTGACTCTTTGTATACTCAACATGCCACTCCCTTCATCTTGGTCCAAGCACAATGGGTCAGTATTTAGGCTGGCTGTGTCTTGTAGGGACTGTATGCAACAAGTGACATTCATAGTTAGTGGATGTTTGTGCACGTTCTTTGATGGGTGGTGTACATGTCACTTGCCACTTTGTGTGACGTGTTCTGATGTGTTCCTGGTCAATGTAATGTGGCTAGATCATGTCTCAAAAAAGTCATTGTTGGCCTACTTGGTCAGTGCAGGGCCTGAGCTGGAGGGGGTAGCATAGGGCACCCTATTGGGGAGTGTTTGTAGTCAGGTCCCTGTGTCCAATGATTGCTATGTGCCATAGGTGGACAGGATAGTCAAGACAGCTTAGCTTGGTGTACTGACATGTATGAGACTCATCCTTTTTGTATGGGACTTGTGGACATAATGGGGGTCATTCTGACCCCGGCGGTCATGGACCGCCGGGGCCAGGGTTGGAGGGAGCACCGCCAACAGGCTGGCGGTGCTCCACAGGTTATTCTGACCGCGGCGGTTCAGCCGCGGCCAGAAAGGGAAAACCGGCGGTCTCCCGCCGGTTTTCCGCTGCCCTGGGAATCCCCCATGGCGGCGCAGCTTGCTGCGCCGCCATGGGAGATTCTGACACCCCATACCGCCATCCTGTTCCTGGCGGTTCGCCCGCCAGGAACAGGATGGCGGTATGGGGTGTCGTGGGGCCCCTGGGGGCCCCTGCAGTGCCCATGCCAATGGCATGGGCACTGCAGGGGCCCCCATAAGAGGGCCCCACTTCGTATTTCAGTGTCTGCCTTGCAGACACTGAAATACGCGACGGGTGCCACTGCACCCGTCGCACCTTCCCACTCCGCCGGCTCAATTCTGAGCCGGCGTCCACGTGGGAAGGATGATTTGCACTGGGCTGGCGGGCGGCCTTTTGGCGGTCGCCCGCCAGCCCAGTGCAAATCCCAAAATACCCTCAGCGGTCTTTCGACAGCAGAGCTGTATTTTGGAGGGGGGAACTCTGGCGGGCGGCCTCCGCCGCCCGCCAGGGTGAGAATCACCCCCAATATGCTGTCTTGTCCTTTGCATCCACGCAGGCCAACACCCACCAGAAGAAGGGGATTTGGAGAGCCATCAGCAAGAAGGCGTGGACCCTGGGGGTCCACAGCCAGTGGAGTGCCAGTGGAGTGCCGACTGTCAGAAGAGGTGGGAGGACCTGAGATGCTGGGCCCAGAAGACTGCAGAGGCCCAGCTGCGGATGTCCTCTCAATGAGAATGGGGTACCCATCGGACTATGACCCACCCAATGGTCTGCATTTTGGCAGTGGCCAATCTGTAGGTGGATGGGCATTTGAGGGTAGAACAGCAGCCACAAGGGGGTAAGTGCAAACCTAATTCATGCCTGACCCTTTGCCAGGTGATTGAGTGTGGGACAGACTGCTCCCCCTGACATTGTGGGATGTGTCATGTGTCACAGTTAATGTGGGTTCACATTGGTGTGGAGGGGCCATGTGTTTCCAACTGGTGTGCTCAATCTTTTGGATTTGGGACCGGGGACCAAACTATGAGGCACTCTCAGTCCAATTACACAACAGAGAGCACATATGACTGTATTTAGTTTACACATCTTCTGATTTACCTACTCTGGTGGGTGTTATTTTCCACCAACAGATAACTTTTCCCAAATGTCACAGTCCAAAGGTAGGTTTGATGTGGCTCACTGTCCACTATCATGTGTCTGGGGATATGTGTAGGTTGACATCTGCAAACCATGTCCATGTGCATGTTTTCTCCATTGCATGTTGGGTGCTGCTGCCTCACAGCAGTCTGTGATACATGGGTGTCCATCATACATGTGAAATGACTTACATAGAAAAATCTTGGAAGCTGTAACATGCAACTTTCCCTTGGTAAGTGGGGAATGTGCATTGTCATGGGTGACGTGTCATCGGTGTAGCCAACATTCCAGTCACCTACGTGTCTGCATGAGCTCCATTCCCACTAGGATACACGGCTATGCATTAGACATGTGCTAGCTATGCAGGAGGAATGATGTCTGGAATCTCTATCATATAGGTCCATGGTGTCCTGTTACTGTAAAGGCACATCTGAAATGGTTGTCCATTTACTGTGATGGCACAGACAGGACTGTGTCATCATCATACATTGTCAGACAAATAAATTCATTCCTCATAGTATGTAATTTATCATGTGTATCTGCAATAGCCATGATGGACATGAAAGGTAGGGCCAGGGTCTGGATCAACTTCATGACTTTGTGTACCCTTGATGTGAAATGTTGATTGTTGCCAGGAATCCCCAAGGTGCCTCCTGCATTATCTGTCAGCATCCCTAGGGATTAGGGTTAAATCATATCTCTGTTCTTGGTTAAACTTTTATGTTTCTAAGTAGACATAATGTGCTGTGTTACACAATTGGTTTTATCAATTCTTGTTTTACCAATGCTTGTTTGCTAATGTGAGCAGGTGTAGACATGTGCTTTTAATTGGGTGTGGTGTAGACATGTGCTTCTAATTGGATGTGGTGGCTCATCCACATGTGGAAACTCAACTGCTTTCCTGATTGGCTATAAATAGCAACGTGAAGCATGCCTCCCTGCTTGGCTTTGTTTTGCTTCCTGATCTCAGCATCTGATTTGGCAGTCTAGCCCCTGCTGTCATCCTCATATTCAGGACTTTTGAGGCAATTGTTTTCTTCGTTCCTGTACCAGCTGACACCAGGTGTTCCTCCAGCACTCTGGAAAAGACTGCAGCTAAGTGACTAGTGTTCTCCAGGGAGTTTGTTCTTTGAGTGCCGCACTTTTACAGCTGGTGTATTTCAGACCTCGTATTTTGGCAGAAGGCTTATCTTGAAGAGACAAATGCATTTCTGAACATTCTACATTATTATAATAGTTACTTGCCTAAATATGCTTCCGGAAATCTGCTTGAGCTCAAGTACTACAAAAAGTGACAGTGCAATTTTAAAAGAGCATTTACGTGACTTTTCTTGCTCTAATATCATAAATCTTGGATTTCAATTGTGTCATTCATTTCTGTGTTTCAGATTTGAGGAATTTGCCTTTGAAGGGTTTTTCACACACACAGTGAAATCAAACCAAACTGTGCCACCCTAACTGTTTAAACCCAGTGTGTGCATTTGTATTTCTTGGATTGTTTTTGTTCCTTTTAGTTTATCCCTATGCATGCAGGAAAGTTATACGTGATATAATTAATGCCCTTGTTTGTCTTTCTTGCACATGATAAGTGCAACCACAGTTCTAATTGTAGTGTGCAACAGTGAATCCCTGTGAAGCCAGCCCTAGTGTCGCAGTACATATTGTTATGGTACTCAGTTTGGGTTTTTGGTAATGCAGTGTTAGTAATTGTGCCAACAGTTATTATTATCCAAGAAAAGTGCTGGAGCATCCAGGTGTTCTTCTACCGCTCCTGTGCCCATATCAGAAAGAGAGATTCAGTTTCAAGGACGTTGAGTGCACTAACTCTACTATCACTCTGTCAGCAACAACGTGCCCTCCGATGATACAGGGTGCCTGGCTGGACCGGCAAGACGTGGCAGTGTTTTGTCTCTTTCTCTTCCACTCCCCCTTGCCTTTTGGGACACCTGCCAGGGTTTCTGTGTCCACCAGGAAGTGCCAAAACGTGTTCCAGGAGGTCGGGGTGGGCATACCATTGCCCCTGCAGACATCCTGCTTTTCAGTTGAGTGGGCCCATCTCAACAGTTGTAGTTGCACAGGACTTGTGTGTTGTTTGGGAACTGTGCACTGACTTTTGAGATGCATCATGGATTGACTCTCAGTTATGTTTGCATCAAATGTGTTTGGTCTGAAGGATTCATCCACAGACAGATGCCATAATTGCCATGTCTGATATGTGGGTAGTGATGTAGCTTCTCATTGCATAACAATTTGGTGTTCTTCAGTTAGTTGTTGAAAGGTTTGTTCCCCTCCTTCCTGCACAATACAGTTGCCTACTACAAACACTCTCAGAAGTAAACAAGGAAATGGGTGTGAGACCTTGGCCGGGGCTGTCCTGGTCCTTACAGGACCATTCTTGTGTGCATTCCCTGATGGTTAAGACCTGACTTCATTGTTGTTCCTTGCAACACCACATGTGGGGCACGTCTGAGTGGCCTTGCTATTACCCCTGGGCTCATTTGGGGCAGGTGTCACTCATAGGACTGTACATTGTTGAGATGTGTCCATAGTGACATGTATGTTTCCATGTCTCCTAATTCAGGTATGGCATGTTTGCACCAGTGTTGTCTGCATTTCCTTAGCAACATCTGTTATTGTTGATACATTAGATCAGTGCAAGTTGCATGTATGCATAGACTTGTGTCTGTGTAATTAGTAGGGTACCTTACAATGAGAACCAATAGTTGGCTACTGGTTCACTGGGTTGTGCTGTATGTGGCACAGGTTTGAGGTGTAGTGGTCACTTAGTTGTGTTATGGTTAGTGTGGTTACTAGACTTAATCCATTCTATTGTAGTTGTCTGAGACCATGTTTTTCTCATGTGTTACCTTGGTAATTCCAGATGGCATGCATGGTTTGGTATTGGGACATGATGGTGCCACTTTGCTGGTACTTCATGGGGGGGGCTCTTCACATGATGGTATGTTGTGTTTCTCAGAGTTGTGATTGAAATGTTTTCATGTCCATGTCATGACCCTAATTCACTTTCTTTTGGCAGCATAAGCACTGGCAGGCGAAAGAGACAGGGCCGCGCCAAGTGGGGAAGCATCTGGCCACGGGTTGTCCGGTCATGACACCACTGACATAGAGCGACCCTGTGGCCCGGAATGAGTGGAGAGTGCCATGGGGGAAACTGAAAGTTCTTCACCATCATCGGATTCCTCCTCCAGTGGCCCACTCCGTAGTGGTGGCAGACCCATCAGGTACCAACTCTTTACCATCTTTGTCCACTACCCCCCATTCTATCACCACCCTCTCTGTTGCTACCCACCCAGTTGGCCATGCCTGCTCATCCAAAAGGGTGGGCGTCTCCTTAGCCACAGGCACCTGTGCCCCAGACCCTGTTACCTCTGCTGACCTCAGTGAGGAGGCTTTTGACCTACTCAGGTCAATCTCTGTGGGTCTGTCGGGCATCCTGGATGCCATTCAGGGACTGGCAATCCAAATCCAACAGAGCAATGCATCCCTGGAGGGCAATCATGGTGCAATGGCTGTCCTACAGAGATCTTTTCAGGTCCGGGCCTCCACTCTCATGGCAGCCAGTCACCCCTTGTCTTCCACCCCCTCACCTTCCTCTTCCCAGTCCCAATCGCCCCATTCCTGACCCACCCAAAGCACACAGAGAGACTCACATGCATCCACCTCAACAGACAAGGGTAGTGCACACAAACACAAGCATCACAAGACACACCAGAATGCACATAGACAACAGACACAGCAACAGTCATGACTTACCATGATACCCCTCACCCCCAGCATCACACACAACATCTGGCACACCTATAGACAAAACATTAACAGTCACTGATACAGCCACCACACCAATCTTACCTGCAGGTATCCCCAAGCAGATCCTCAGACTTCCACCCTAGTCACCACCCCAACAGACACCCATCCACCCACTACAGCATCCCCCTGCACCACCACCCCTCTCAGCCCAAAACATTTAAATTCCTTCATTCACCAACCCAACAGACATCCTCCACACACAAGCACACCTCCCACAAGCAAGCACCCAAGACATCCACTCCTACATGTTAGATAACCATTCCATGAACGTCCAAATCACAACCCCCTTCTGATGACGATCCCAATGTGTCTAAAAAAGTTTTCCTTTGTGACCTTAACCTTACCCCTGTTCGCCCCCTGTGCCACTCTCAAAAGGATAATTTACCTTTCAAAGTCCCTCCCTTCTATCTCCAAGGCCTCCTCTGCCCCCTGAAAGCACCCATGCCCCTCCCCCAACCAAGAAGAAGCCCAACCCTCCTCAAAAGGCACCCCCTCCCAAGCCCAAACCCAGCCCCCTCAAATTCGAACACCCCTCCATCGCCCCCCAGAGCATCCCTGAGGTGCCTGCCTAGTCCCTTGATGCCCTTACCTTTGGAGGTTACATGGAAGTCAGGAGTTAAGTACGATCCCAACATTGTGCCTTTTGGACTAGCCTATGGCCTTGGACTTTGGCTTATAGACCTTATTTATTAATAAATCTAACCTGTTGTTGGTTTAATGAATAAACCTTTGTCCCGCATTTACTTCTCTAGCATTCTGTTGCTCCTGAGTGACTTTGGTTGTGGGCATGCAGTTGTGTGTGTTAGGCCTGCTTGCTGCTTCATGTGGTGTTTTTTGCAGTATGTGAGTTTCTGTGCAGTGTTGTTGTCCCCCAAGGGAAGAGTGTGTGTTGTGTGATGGGTGTAGGAAAGTCCTCCTTTTTGTCCTGGTCACTCCCAACCATTTTGGACAGACTCTAGTGGTTACTGATTCCAGGCTGTGCCCTGGGTACCTTTTACCAGTCCCTGGACTAGTGCTCTGTATAAAGTGGTTATGCAAATTAGGCTAATTACAATTGGCAGTATCAACCTACCTATAAGTTCCTAGTATATGTTAGGGCATGTAGGTTTAGGGACCCCAGCGTATTTAGTGCAACCATAGGTGCACTGCTGAGGTGCCCAGTATCATTTTAAAGGCAGGTCTGCCTTGCTGGCTGATTTTAAACTAAAGTTATATGCAAATTCGACTTTGGAGTTAAAAGTACAAAGTCTTCAACACCCTTCTTTTACATATAATTCATCCCTAGGGTGTGCCCTATGTGCCTCTAGGATTGGGTGCCATGTAACTATAAGCAGGTGCCTTATAAAAATTGTTTTATGAGCCCTGCTGAGGTAAAATAACCAAATTTGTTTTCCCTCACTGAAGTGAATGGCCTCCACAGCCTAAAATGGGGAGACTTTGGGCCATATTTATACTTTTTTAGCTCCTCATTTGCGCAATTTTTTTATGCTAAAGTGGCGTAAACCTACAATATACAGTTGTATTTTGTAAGTTTGCTCCTGTTTTGCGTCAAAAAATGACGCAAATGTGACACCAAAAAAGTATAAATATGGGCATTTATTTTAATTAACAAAGTCCCCATAAGTGCCAGATGCCGTGAGTTTGGCATCAAATTAATTGTTATAATAAAGCCCACAACTTACAATTGTTGGATTTAATAAAACTAGTGCAGGTAAAGAGTTTTAAAACTCTATCTCAAAGTTCCCAACGTCAGCTCTGTAGTGTCCTTCTCTGATTGACCAGCCTCTGGCAGCCTGGCCAGGCTGCCTTGATGAGGTGTGAACTAGCCTGGGCTGAACACAAAGTAAGTGGCTGGAAGAGGGGATCTGCCTCAGAAGATGGTGAAACAGTATGGGGGGAGAACAGCCAAACTGGTCTTCAAAGGCAGGGAAGGACATTTGGAGCAGCTCAGGACCTCCTCCACTTCCTGCAACCCCAGACAATTAGGTGCCCTCTTGATTAGATTAGGAGAGGGCAGGAGAGGGGAGCGTTTAGGATTTTTAGCCACACCAGTGGGTGGGTTCGCCAGATCTAACCTCCAAAAAATCATTTTCAGTCACGTTGGATTTTTGAAGAATGTTGCTCCCTGGGATTGATTTTTGCCACACTTCCCAGGAAGTGGTCATTAAAGGAGGAAGGATCCTGCCTGTGATTGGATAACCAGGAACCCCCTGATTTCCACCCAGGAGCAAGGGAAATTATGGAAGAGCTTCCCCTATACCTCAGATCCCTACAAGAAAGGACATCAGAAAAAGAAGAACTGCCCTGCTGAACCCCCTGTCCTGCACCTGGACACTACACTCTGAAGGAATGCACCATATGAACACTTGGGCTTCACCACAAAAAGGACCTTGCCTGGCTTCAACCGGTTCAAGCAAGGGCTTCCTGCTTGCTACAAGTGAAAAATAGCTAATAAGAGTCCCCTGCATCAAATCCTGAAGAAACTGACCAGCTGACCACTGACCAGTAGTCTTTTTGGAGTTTGAGCCAGGTGCATTCTGGGAGTTGGAGTCCTAACCCTCAAGGAGCAACTCAGAGCCTCTGGAACCTTGAGGTGAGCTGTAGACTCCTAAAATACCTTCAAAGACCTTCTGGAAGAAGATCCAGAAGTTTGAAAAAGATTGGAATACTTTTTGTAAAAAGCTCCATGAAGGGACCGACCTGCCGTTGAGAGTCAAGCTGGTTTACTTCGACCTCGACCCAGCCTGACTTGCAGGTTTGTCCCGCTGAAAAGCTCCTGAGCCCCAGACTTCCAGGATTTCACTGGGGCCTCCTGGAAAGGCAATCAGATGACGTCGACTTGAAATCAGCTTGATATAGAAGGTCGTCCGACGTCGGAGAGAAAAAGCTCCAAAAGAGTGACTAAGTCCACAGGTAAAAAGTTGTCCCGAAAAATCGTCTAAGTCAAAACGTAGAAATCTTCACCGAGGTCTCCTGGGACGTGTACCTGAAGAGGACTCCAGGGAGGTCGGATCGGATTTGTGACTTCATCCTGCTGAAGAAAATCCTCAAGAAAATGACTAAGGCCCTCATTAAAAACCTGGCTGTCAGTGTTAAAGCAGCGGTAACAATGACAACAGGCCGGAGGTAAAAAAAAATGGGATTACGACCACAGCGGAAACCGCCAACATAGACAGCCACCTTAACACTCCAACCGCCAGGGCGATAGCAACAAACACCGCTGCAGTCACCACCAACAGACAGGCGGAAGACAATGTACCGCCCATCCTATTATGAGAGGCCAATCCGCCAGCTTTTCCGGGGCAGTACCAATGACATCAAAAGAATGGCAGTAACAGTACATCAAAGGGGAACCATTCACCTTCCGACACTCCACGAAGAACCAGGACACCATGGAGCCTGAATTGCAGATCCACCTCATGTTGGTGTATCTTCTCATACACCAGGAAGTAGAAAGAAGGTGGTGACGACTGTGAGTACTGCACCTAGAACACAGGGGAGGGGGGAGGGAAAAGAGAGTGACACACACACACGCGGCACGCAAAACCCCCGCCCTCCACCCTCACCCACAATACCATACACACTAACACATCCAATAACATGACTGATACACCCGTCACCCCCTGGATGCAAGGACAAAAGGAAATTAGTTTAACTAGTGTTATATTGGAACATTCAGATATAGCAATAGAATTTTAAATAATCAGTATAAACAAAATGTTACATTATGTACACAAGGCCGTACACTGTCCCTTGTAAATGTCCGTGGACCAGTGGTCCCAAAAAGCATGGAGGAAGTCCACACATGACACCTGCCTCAAAACGGAGAGAACACTGCAGGGGCATCAGGTTGAAAAAACACAGGCACCTCAGGGGGAAGAGGAGGGGGGCACCTCAGCCGGAAGATGGCACAACGCCACTGCTTCTCGAGGGGGCTCTCTGCCTGGTCCTGGGGAGTGCAAAAACACAGTCTCTCAAGACTCTCAAGTGGGTGGGTTGCCCATTGCTTGGTCCTGGGGAGTGCAAAGCCACAGTCTCTCAAGTCTCTCAAGTGGGTGGTTTGCTCACAGCTTGGTTCTGGGGAGTGCAAAGCCACAGTCTCTCAAGTCTCTCAAGTGGGTGGTTTGCCCACTGCTTGGTCCTGGGGAGTGCAAGGCCACAGTCTCTCAAGTGGATGGCTACTTCCACTGGTTCTGGAGGGGGCATTGTGCCCAGTCTGCTTCATCCTGCCAAGGATAAGGGGAGTGCATGGCTTTCTCCACTGGTTCTGGAGGGGGCATTGTGCCCAGAGTGCTTCACCCTGCCAAGGATAGTGATAGTGGATGCATTTCTCCACTGGTTCTGGAGGGGGCATTGTGCCCAGAGTGCTTCATCCTGCCAAGGATAGGGGGAGTGGATGCCTTTCTCCACTGGTTCTGGAGGGGGCATTGTGCCCAGTGATGCTGCACCTGGGGTGTAGCAGTTAACATTCTCTCACCTGGGTTTCTGAGCCACGAGATGTACATGGAACAGGTATCATGATACTCCATTGATGTAGAGCCACACTCCATCCCGCGGCGACTTAGGCTGCAAACTGTGGTAGTGCAGTGCTGGTGGTGGTGCCTCATGTGGTGTGTCTAGGGTACAGGACGTCACCTGCAGCCTCGGACAGCTGCCGAATGGTTATGCTGCTGATGTCCTATGTAGTGGCACCGGCTGGGCACGTGGCGGTGCAGATGGTGGTGCAGGTGGCTGTGGCTGCGGCGGTGGCTGCGGCGGATGCTGCCGGTGCTGCCCGTGGTGCAGGTGTCTGTAGTGGTGGAGGGAGACACCAGACCATCTCCAGCAGCCTCGGATGGCTGAACCTTGGGGAGGATGCTGCAGACTGACGTTGGGGTGGCGGCGGTGCAGGTGGCAGTTGTTGCGGCGGTGGTGACCGTGGTACAGGTCGCTGGCATCTCTGGGGAAATGGTGGTCACCAGCCCCTCACCAGGAGGCTTCGTGCCCTGAGGTGACTTGGCCTTAGTCTTGAGTCCCTTACCCACCTTGGTAGTCGCTGTTGGGACCTTGGCACTGTCTGCTTTATGTTTGGATGAGGCCTTGCTGGGTGCATGGTGCAACTTTCCCCTGCTGCATGCCGGCCCCTTCTTGACCTTGGCAGGTGGCGGAATCAAGTGGTCCTTCCCATCTGTAGAAGGCACACTGGCATCTCTGACGGGTGCCCCCTTCGATCCTCCCAGACTTGACCGGACCACAGCGGACACAGATTTGGTGGCTGAGGTGCTGGGCTGGGATCTAGACATCCTGGCTGTAGGGGAAGGGCAGGGGGAGGTGTAGGGAAGGGGTTAATGTTAGCTAGGAAACGTTTTTTTGACACACTGGGACGGGAAGATGGAGGGGTGTGGGAGTGGTGGAAAAGGTAGTGGTTGTAGGAGGTGTACGTCTGCTGAGTTTGGGTGAAGGTGCATTGGCTGGAGGCTGTTGTGAGGTGGATGGCTGTTGAGTGGGTGTGTGCCTGCTTTTGTGTACTTTGGGAGGAGGGTTCACAGACACACTGAGAGAGGACACAGGGGACGTGTGAATGGTTCTGGGCGTGGTGATTACTCCTGAGGGGTGTGTTGTGATGGGCGAGCTGGTGATGGAGGCAGTGGCTGATGATGTAGTGCATACTGGTGTGAGTGGAGATGATACTGGGAGGGAGGTGGAGGATGTGGAGTAGGGGGACACAGTGGAGAAAGTGGATGTTGGTATGTGTGCATGGGTCTGGTGCTTGTGTGAGTGCCTGTGTGATGATGTGTGGTGCTTATGTTTTCCTGAGCCACTTTTGTGTGTTGATGTGTGTGCCTGCTGGTCTGAAGGTGTTCTTGGATAGGCTGAGGTAGAGGGAATTGGGTCTAGGTAGTAGAAGTTGGAGAGTGGAGGCTGGACACAGGGAAAAGGGCTGCCATCAGTGCTGAGGCCAGAGCCTGAAATGCTCTCTATTGGGCCGCCACACCAGAATGAATTCCCTCCAGGTATGCATTTGTTTGTTGCAAATGCCTCTTGACACTCCGGATGGCATTCACAATGGTTGACTGCCCAACAGGGAGGGATCTCAGGAGGTCAATAGCCTCCTCACTAAGGGCAGCAGGGCTGACTGGGGCAGGGCCTGAGGTGCCTGGGGTGAAGGAGATGCCCACCCTCCTGGGTGAGCAGGCACAGGAAACACGCTGAGGGGCTGCTTGGAGAGTGGTGCTGATGGGGGGGTGGCGGCTGTATCTGTTTTTGGAGTGGGCACAGAGGTGTCCGCCACCGCCAGGGAGCTCCCATCAGAGGAGGAGTCGCTGTCACCGGTATCCCCTCCTGTCCCCGACGTGGAGCTCCCCTCTCCCTTCGTCCCACTGGTCCCTTCACCCTCTGTGGATTCACCCTCATGGGCCGTGTGGGATGCAGCTTCCTCCATGGACGGTGACTCAGCTCCTCCACCAGATGATGCTAATGCACACAAGGACAGGGTGACAAAACAAGAAGGGGGGGAAAGACAGAGGACACACATGGTCAATGCCAGCAACACCACTACCGTTGGCGTACACAACACACACTGAGCTGCCCTATTCACTAGGCCTTGCCCAACCACTCACTATGGTAGTCACCAGCCATTGGGTACAATGCCTAACGCCAGCACCTGCACACCTGACACCCACAGGACCTTGCACACTAGTAGCTGCCCAATTGTACCATTGGGATAGGGGTGCTTCTGAGCTTGTAAACAAGGGACCTACCCTGGCATGATTGCCCCAGCCTAGGGGCACCCACAGCCCACATCCCCCACACAGCTAGTTCCTAAAGCACGCAAAGTCAGCTTTCTGAAACTGTACTCACCCCCTTGTGGCTGCTGTGATGCCCTCAAGCACCCATCCAACTCTGAATAGTCCACCACCAGGATGCGGAACATCAGGGGGGTCATGGTGTGATGGGCACACCTTCCACGTTGGGAGGCCAGCCCCAGCTGGGCCTCCCCCCTCTTTTTGCTCCAGCTGCGCAGGTCCTCCCATCTTTTGCAGCAGTGGGTGCTCTGTCTGTGATAGACCCCCAGGGTCCGCACCTCCTTGGGGATGGCACGCCAAATACCCTTCTTCTGGTGGGTGCTGACCAAGAGGGTAAACAGAGAGAAAAAATGTGATTACTCACCCGTCCGGACCGACATACTCATTGCCCACCAGTTCCCACCCATGCCCTGACGCACATACACTCATCACCTCACATGCAGCACTTAGGCCACCCCCCAACATGTGGCTTACATCCACACCACTCCAAACAGGCATTGCCCACGCACCATTCTCACAGTGTACTCACCTGTTTGTCTGGAGGACCGTAGAGTAGCGTGTACTGGGGGAGGACCCCAACCACCAGTTTGTCCAACTCCTCCACAGTGAAGGTAGGGGCCCTTTCCTCAGACACTGTAGCCATTGTCGCTTCCAGACTCAGGTCACAGCAACACTTGCAGTGTAGGTCCTCTCCTGTTGATGGTCAGTTATCAAGTGAGTGAAATTGTGGTGACATCTGTGGAGAAGCGTACCATCATCGCCGGCGCACATCGCCATTGGCTCCTAGGACACATAGGGCCCAATGATAACCAATCAACCGCAACGCTGCACAATGCCAGCACAGTTACCTCATTTCCCCTTGTCCCTCCTCACAAGCCAGGCAGCCACCATTTCAAGGGAGCACATGGCATGGCACCTAACTGCGTAACAGCACATATTGGCACATATACTGACTCACGATTTAACACACGGCTTCTGTAACATGAGATCAGACACAGTTGTGCCATCTATGTGGTAAATGACCTTCTGCTCACCGTTCTCCTCCATAGGCTACAACCGCTGAGGCAGCATTTGAGATGGCAGCATCCTCTGGTGTGCAGATCCCTGGTGGACCTGTTGACAATGGAAGACAGACACATCATAATCACGTACAGAGTTGATCGTGCCACAATCCAAGAACTGTGTGCCCAATTGGAGCCAGACCTGATGTCAGCTATCCGCCAGCCCACAGGTATCCCCCTCTTGTGCAGGTCCTATCAGTGCTGCATTTCCTGGCAAGTGGCTCCTTCCAAACTACAGTGGCCATGGCATCAGGGATGTCTCAGCCAATGTTCTCAAAAGTGTTGAGCAGTTGAGCAGGGTATTGTCTGCCCTGCTGAAACATATGCGCAGCTACATCATGTTCTCCCAGGTGGAGGTTTTGGCCACAGTGAAAGCTGACTTCTATGCCCTTGGACATATCCCCAACTTCATTGGTGCCATTGATGGTACCCATGTAGCATTTGTCTGTTTACCGCCGCGGTCATGGTATGTTGGCGTCCGTCAGCACGGCGATAGGTGGCATTTACTGCCAAGGTTGTAATGAGGGACTAAGTCTGAAGATAAACGTTTGAACAAGGCCTCCCGCTTGCCACCTCCCACCTCCTGCCTCCCACCTCCCGTTTGCTGTAGCTGAGCAAGGCTCCATGACGGTCGGCCTGAAACTTTGATTTTGCCGCGGTCAAAGTGCGACCGGATGACCAGATTGGCGCATTTTATTTCTATTTGCTAGAAAACATTAAGGCCATCATTACAACCCTGGCGGATGGTGCAATGGTGGCAGTAGGACGGCAAACAGCCCGGCGGTAATTACCGCCCCATTATGACATTGGCGGATTGGCACATGCCAAACCGCCAATGTACCACACCGTCCGCCACGGGGGTAACGACTGCCAGGCTGGAGACAACGGTCTCCTGCCCGGCGGCTGTCACTAGTCCGCCTGCGGGATCATGTCCCTGCATACCGCCATGGATTCTTTAGTGGATTTTGAACTGCCACGAAATCCATAGCGGAAGGCACTATCAGTGGCAGGGAATTAGTTCCCTGGCACTGATAGGGGGCTCCACCTCCCCCCCAGCATTCCACCCCCAACAACCATGACCCCCTACCACCTCCCAAAGGTGGTAGGGCCCCTCCCCTCCCCGACCTCCATGTCCCCCTCAAACATGGCAGAGGATCGTGGACAGTATGAACTGCATGAGACAATACCCAAGCACAAGAGATGACATTCGCAAGAGGTGGAACGACCTACAGGAGAAGGTACGTTCCATTGCAGCAAGGCACCAGTTCGCTATTAGGAGGACTAGCAGTGGACCCCCACCTCCTTCTCCACAGTTGACAGCATGGGAGGAGCAAGTCTTGAAAATACTGCATCCTTAGGGCCTCAATGGAGCAGGCAGAGGACTGGACACTGGTGAGTCACCATTACCAACCTACCAACACCCATACCTGCATGCCATGTCATGCCCTCACCCTGACTCCCTTCACCCCACTCCATCCCACACAGTGCACCATCCCAATTACCACACCTAAATGTCTACCCCTGCATGCCATACCTACTGCAAGCACATCCCTCCCAGTTCTGCAAGCACACCCACCAGAAGTGCATGGACAGCATGTAGAACTACCAAGCCCACAACCTATCCCCATACACTAACAAAGGTGGGAGGACAACACCAATATCATTGTGAAAGGTAGAAATGCAGAAACTGTGACAATTACCCTAGCAAATCACTTACATCCCCACAGGTGCCCCAGCCAATTTCAGCGGCAAAGAGGTGCCACAGCAACCCAGTCCCCCACCAGAAGATGCCCTCAGTGATGACAGCAACTCTGGAGGTCTTGATCTGGATGAACTCCCTGACCACTGGTCAGTCAGCTGTCATATTCAAGCCAGTCCACCACAGGGTCCCTCTCTCGGACTCAAACACCACAGCAGCCAGCCAACGCCCCCAAACCTCTGTCCCCAGTATATGTCAATCAGTAGTGTAGTGTGCCCACCTGTACAGGGACTGGTGTCAACACCACACTGGCAAGATGATGAAGGTCTTGGTGTAAGTAGAGTGACCACACCGTTCAGGGGACACAGGCATGGGGGCCAAGGACAGTCGTGGACAGCTGTGTGCCGGGGGGCCAGGTCAGGGAACCGACCGCCCAGGAGGCACTCACAAATGTCCTGGGGACATACCAACAATCCCAGGACAGGATGGGTCAGATGATCGATCAATATCAAACAGAACCAGCGGCTGCAGGGGAAACACCACCAGGAGGTCCTGCAGCTATTGCAGGCCTTGAATACCACCATGGCCTCCATTTCAAGGGTGCTGAGTGACATGGCGAACATCATGGGTGAGTACACAACACACCAGCGGACCCCTCCCAGTACCCAGTGTGCTGACCAGCTCTCCACATCTGCTACAGCTAGTGGACAGGTGGCCCTGTCACAGGACTGATGGACCACCAGCACTCGCCCCCCGCAGAAGCTGAACCACCCTGCAAATGTTCCCTTTGAACCAGATAGACACCAGAGACACTTGACAAGAAAAGACCACTGCCAGGAAATTAGCCCCTCCAGAATGTCCCCCTTATGTTCCACTGATTCACCTTGTTCACTTTGGACTGCCATTGTGTAGGAGGCTGGCCTGGTTTGTAGTGGGTACCTTGAGTATTTACACCTTATACCAGGTCCAGTTATCCCTTATTAGTGAAGTGTAGTAGTGTTCTAGCAACTTAGGCTGATGGAGGTAGCTATAGCAGAGCAGTTAGGCTGAACTAGGAGACATGCAAAGCTCCTGCAATACCACTTATAGGTACACAGTGCTTATACACAAGTAAAGACAATTCTGACGGCGCCAACATACTGTGACCGCGGTAGAATTCCACTACTGGTATTATGATCCACACTGAGAAATCCACCACAATACCGACACCCACACAAGTCCACCACACCAAAGGTCAGTGATAAATTGGCGGTACCAAAACCCACACCGTTACGAAAACAGGAAAATGCCCACAGTATCACGACCCACGAATCACTGCGGCTGTCTTTCAACCACAGTAAAGCACTGGCGGTACACACCGCTGCGCTCAAAATACACACACACTTAAAAAACTACACAACATTGGACAATTCAAAATACACACACCTGACAAACATACACACACCACACACACCACACCCACACCACTATAAAACACACACCCACATTACCCACAACCCCTTAAAGCGAAAAAAAAGATAGCAAGCAGAGAGAAACACAAGGCAGGAGCACCCACTCAATCAGAGGCACAGAACACCATCACCCATACACCATCCACGCAACTCACACCACACACCACAATTCATCACCCCACACATCCTCACACTTACCACTCACACCACATCCATGGCACCCCAAAGACACCCAGGATCACAGGTGCAGCAGACGTCCATTGCAAGGAAGATGGAGCTACGGCGGAGGATCGTGGACAGGTTCAATGCCATGGGACAGCATCCAAGAACAAGGGATGACATCAGGAAGAGGTGGAACAACCTATGGGGGAAGGTGTGTTCCGTGGTTGCAAGACACCAGGTAGCTGTACAGAGGACTGGCGGTGGACCTCCACCTCCTCCCCCACAACTAACAACATGGGAGGAGCAAGTCTTGGCAATAATGCATCCTGAGGGCCTGGCCGGAGTAGCAGGAGGACTGGGCTCTGGTAAGTCAAATCTTTACTAATTTAACCCCTCCCACCTGCATGCCATCACAAACCCCCACCCTTACCCTCACTCCCATCACTCTACCACCTCACATATACTCCACCATCACAACCCACCCATCCCAATACCAAGCCCTGCATGTAACACCAAAACATGGATACCCATCACAGACTTGCATGGACACCCATCACCACAGTATGTCCATCACAGAGATTCACCCAGCCCACAAAACCACCACGAACACAAGGCCAAGCTGGCAGGGAAATCACAATCATACAGGGAAACACACCCATGCACAAGATGGCACATGCAGATACATTAACACTGCATTTGTATCCCTACAGGACCCCTACTCAAAGTCACCGGAGAGGAGGTGCCAGCTTCAACCAGTCCACCCTGAAGAGGCCCACAGTGATGACAGCAGCTCTGCATGCCTGGATCTGGATGACCAACGTAACCCATCAGGGACCTCTGGACAGTCGGTTCCCCTGCCACAGTCCCAAACCACCACAGAGCCTCCCCCCTTAGGAAACACCTGCACAGCTCCCACCCAGCGGGCCCATCCCTCTGTCCCAAGGACACGTCAATCAGCAGTGTGTCCACCACTACAGGGACTCCAGGCAACCCCACATACCCAGGATGATCAGGGACCTGGGGTCAGTGTCAGTGGGCACACGGTTCAGGGGATAGAGGCACAGGACACAGGGAAGGTGGGAGGATTGCTGTGTGACAGGGGGAGGACAGGCCCAGGGAACCCACTCTCCACGAGGCTCTCTTCAACATCCTCGGAGCATACAACCAGGAGACCCAGCGGCTACAGGAGGGACAGTACCTGGGGATCAGGGATGACCTAACAAAAATCTACACCATCCTGGTGGCCATTGTAGGGGTGCTGGGTGACATGGCCAAGACCATGAGGGAGGCAGGGGCACAACAACAGGCCCCTGACACTAGCCACACAGATGAACAGCCCTCCACCTCCGCCGGCGCTAGTGGACAGGAGGCACCGCCACAGGACCAACAGGCCACCAGCACCCCACCCCCTGCAGAAGGAGAACCACCCAGCAAACGATCCCTGCGATCCAAGCAGAAGACAGAGAACTTTGCCAAGACCACCACTAGCAAATAAGACATTCCTGATTGTCACCCTTCTGTCCCACTCTGTCACCCTGTCTACCTTGATCTGCCATTACTCCCATTCCTATGCCCCATTGGACAATGCACCTGTGATACCAAGAGACTGGACTCCAACTGGACCTTCCTCCACCATCACCCTTGCCCATTCCACTACCCCCTCTACTTATGAGCACTGAAATAAACACCCTTGGATTAAAGTACAGAGTCTGTCAATTGATTGCAATATGTATTGGGTTAACAAGCTGTAAACATTTCAATCCATATGTCCAGTTATATATACATTGGTATGACCTGTAGTGGGCAGCAGTACCCATAGCAGGAACCAGGACCAGAGTGGGGCCCAGGTATCTGAAAATAGACATGGCAAAGGGTAAAGTCATTGGCCAGAAACATAGGGTAGGAGGCTGTCTTGTACAATGTCCAACAGTTACCTGTGGGTCACTGAAAGAAGTGCTGTATGATATTACTTCTGTTCTCCACATCTCCTTCCTCTGCCTCCTCTTCCTAATTGTCCACAGGCTCCACCGCTGCCACAAGACCATCTCCAGGCTCATATCCTGCAGAAAAGGCACCTGGCTTCTCAAGGCCAAGTTGTGCAACATGCAACAGGCAACGATGATCTGGCACACCTCCTTGGGTGAGTAGTACAGGGATACACCAGTCAGATGGAGGCACCGGAATCTGGCCTTCAGGAGGCCGAAGGTCCTTTCGATAATCTTCCTTGTACGCCCATGTGCCTCATTGTAACATTCCTCTGCCCTTGTCCTTGCATTCCTCACTGGGGTCAGTAGCCATGAGAGGTTGGGGTAACCAGAGTCACCTGCAAATATCGAGGGATACCTGTTAGACGCACACTCACCCTTAGGGACAACCCCATACCCATACACCAACATATACTGGGTGGGGACCTTGGTCTCACCTATTAGCCACACCCAATGCCTCTGGTGTTGGCCCATCACATATGGATGCTGCTATTCCTCAAGATAAAGGCATCATGGACAGAGCCAGGATATTTGGCATTCACATGGGAGATGAACTGGTCCGCCAAACACACCATCTGCACATTCATAGAGTGATAACTTCTTCTGTTCTTGAAAACTTGCTCATTTCTCCAGGGGGGGACAAATGTCACATGTGTACCATCAATGGCACCAATGATGTTGGGGATATGTCCCAGGGCATAAAAGTCAGCTTTCACTGTGACCAAATTCTCCCCCTGGGGAATACGATGTAGATGCGCATATGTTTCAGCAGGGCTGAAAACACTCAGGTCAACACGTTAGAGAACAATGGCTGAGACATCCCTAATGCCATGGCCACTGTTGTTTGGAAGGAACCACTTGCCAGGAAATTGAGCACTGAGAGGACTTGAACTAGAGGGGGGATACCAATGGGCTGCCGGAGAGCAGACATTAGGCCTGGCTCCAATTGGGCACACAGTTCCTGGATTGTGGCACGATCAAGTCTGTAGGTAATGATAATGTGTCTGTCCTCCATTGTTGCAAGGTCCACCAGCAGTCTGCACACCGGAAGATGCTGCCATCTCATATGCAGCCTCAGCGGTTGAAGCCTATAGAAGAGAACGGTCAGCAGAGGGTCACATTCCCACATCTATTACACTAATGCTGTTTTTTAAACTTTACACATAAACAATGTGAATCCTAGATTCAGTTTCCGTGCCAATGTATGCTGTGACGCAGTTAGGTGCCATGCCCTGTGGCCACCTGAAATGGTGGCTGCCTGACCTGTGAGGAGTGACAAGTGGAAATGAGGTCATTGCACTGGTGTTGTGCGCTGTTGCGGTAGGCGGGCGATGACTGCCACGCAACTTCGCATTGGATATCATTGAGCCCTATGGGTTCCAGGAGCCAATGGTGATGTACGCCAGCAGTGACGGTGTGCTGCGCCACGGACGTGACCACCATTTTCTATCTATTCACTCACTTGCTACCTGACCTTTAACAGGAGAGGACCTACACTGCAAGTGCTGCTGTGACCTGTGTCTGGAAGCAACAATGGCTCATGTGTCTGGGGAAAGGGACCCTGCCTTCACTGCGGAGATGTTGGAGAAACTGGTGGATGGGGTCCTACCCCAGTACACTTTAATCTACGGTCCTCCAGACAAACAGGTGCGTACACTGTGAGCATAATGTGTGGACCATGAATGTATGGAGTGCTGTGGATGTAAGCCACATGTTTGGGGGTGCTGAGGCATCCTGGTCAGAGTGCAGCATGTAAGATGGTCATTCTATGTGCATCAGGGGATGGGTGGGAACTGTTGGCCAATGAGTCTGATGGTCCAGACGGGTGACTAATTCCCTTTTCTACTGTCCTTTCCATGCAGGTCAGCGCCCACCAGAAAAAGGGTATGTGGCGTGCCATCGCCAACGAGGTGCAGACCCTGGGGGGTCTATCACAGGCGGAGCACCCACTGCCGCAAGAGATGGGAGGACGTGTGCCACTGGTCAAAGAAGACGGCGGAGGCCCAGCTGGGGCTGGCCTCCCAACGAGGAAGGAGTGCCCATCGCACCATGACCCCCCTGATGTTCAGCATCCTGGCGGTGGCCTATCTGGAGTTGGATGGGCGCTTGAGGGCATCACAGCAGACACAAGGGGGTGAGTACAGAATCTGAAAGCTGACTGTGCGCGTGTTAGGGGGTACCTGTGCGGGGGTTGTGGGCTGTGGGTGCCCCTAGGCCAGGGCGATCATGGCAGGGTAGGTCCCTTGTTGGGCAGGCTCTGGCGCACTCCTACCCCAATAGTGTAAGTGGCCATCCACTACTGGACAGAGTCCTGTGGGTTTCTGGTGCACAGATGCTGGTGTTAGGAATTGTACCCCATGGGCTGGTGACTGTCTTATGAAATGGTTGGGCATGGCCTAGTGCATAGGGCTGCTCTCTGTGTGTTGTGTCCGCCAACGGTAGTGGTGTTGCTGGCATGGACCATGTGTATCCTCTGTCTCTTCCCCCCTTTTTGTTTTGTCACCCTGTCCTTGTGTGCATTTGCATCATCTGTCGGAGGAACAGAGGCACCGGTGACGGAGGGAGCTGCATCCCACACGGGCCTGGAGGCTGAATCCACCGAGGGTGAGGGCACCAGTGGGATGGAGGGTGAGGTGAGCACCACGATGGGGACAGGAGGGGAGACAACAGACAGCGACTCCTTCTCCGATGGAAGCTCCCTGGCAGTGGCGGATACCTCCATGCCCACCCCAACATCAGGTACAGCTGCCATCCCCCTACCAGCACAGCTCTCCCAGCAGCCCCTCAGCGTGTTTCCCGTGCCCGCTCACCCAGGAGGGTGGGCATCTCCTTCACCCCAGGCACCTCAGGCCCTGCCCCAGTCAGCCCTACTGCCCTCAGTGAGGAGGCTATTGACCTCCTGAGATACCTCTCTGTTGGGCAGTCAACCATACTGAATGCCATCCAGGGTGTAGCAGGCCATTTGCACCAAACAAATGCATACCTGGAGGGCATTCACACTGGTGTGGCGGCCCAACAGAGAGCATTTCAGCCTCTGGCCTCAGCACCAATGGCAGCCATTGTCCCTGTGTCAAGCCTTCCCCCTCCAACTTTCTCTACCTAGACCCAATCCCCTCAACCCCAGCCTATCCCAAGCATACCTGCAGACCAGCATTCACCCAAATCACACACAAAAGTGGCTCAAGCAACCATAAGCACCACACTTCATCTCACAGGCACTCACACAAGCACCATCCCCATGCAAACACACCAACATCCACTGCCTCCACTGTGTCCCCGTCCTCTTGCAACTCCACCTCCCTACCAGTAGTGTCTCCACTCACACCTGCATGAACTACATCTTCATACACGACCTCCATCACCAGCATACCCATCACAACACACCCCTCATGAGCAGTCACCACCCCCACAACTATGCACACGTCCCCTGTGTCCTCTCCCAGTGTGTCTGTGACCCCTCCTCCCAAAGTACACAAATGCAAGCACCCACCCACCCAACAGCCATCTATCTCACAACAGCATCCAGCCCATGCACCTTCACCCAAACTCAGCAGGCATTCACCCCCTACAACCTCTCCCTCTTCCTCCACTCCCAAGCCCTCTCCATCTTCCCGTCCCAGTGTGTCTAAAAAACTTTTAATGGCAGACATTGACCTGTTCCCTCCCCCTCCCCCTCCTGTCCTTCCCCTCAGGTCAGAATGTCCAGATCCCAGTCCAGCACCTCAGCCACCAAGTCGGCGTCCGCTGTGGTACCTGCAACTCCCAGAGGATCAAAGGGGGCACCCGTCAGGCCAGGCAGTGTGCCACCGACCCCTGCAAAGGACCAAAAATTCCACCACCTGCCAAGGTGAAGAAGGGGCCAGCATGCAGCAAGACCAAGGAGCACAACCCACCCAGCAAGGCCTCCTCCAAAACTCCTGCTGGCAGAGCCAAGGTCCCAGCAGCATCTGTCAATTTGAGGAAGGGGCAGAAAACACCAGGCAAGGTACTTCAGGCCTCGGAGGCTCCAGGTGAGGGCCGGGTGCCCACCATCAGAACCGACAGCTCCGCCACCTGTGCCGCAGCCAGCACCGCCGCAAGCACCGCCACCTGCACCGCCACTTGCCACGCCACTGCCACCACTACTTTCAGCAGCAGCATCCCCAGTGGGCAGCCATCCGAGGCTGCAGGAGACGGACTGGTGCCTCCCTCCACCACTGGCAGCACAAGCACCTGCACCATGGACAGCACTGCCAGCATCCTCACAGCAGGCACCACCGCAAGCACCGCCAACTGCACTGCTGACAGTAGGACCACTACCAGCAGCAGCAGCCCCAGTGTGCGTTCGTCCGAGGCTGCAGGAGATGGCCTGGAGCCTCCAACCACCACTGGCAGCATCCCCACCAGCACCGGCACTACCACCAGTGTGCAGCCTTAGTCGCCGCAGGATGGAGTCTGGCCGTGCCTCCATGGAGTATCATGCTACCTGTTCCCTGCAAATCTCGTGCCTCAGACACCCAGGTGAGGGAATGTGAACTGCCACACCCCTTGTGCTGCATCACTGGGCACAAAGCCACCTCCAGAACCAGTGGAGAACTGCATCCACTCACTCTATCCTTGGCAGGATGAAGCACGCTGGGCACAAAGCCCCCTCCAGAACCAGTGGAGAAGCCACCCACCTGAGAGACTGTGGTCTTGCACTCCCCAGGACCAAGAAGTTGGCAGACCACCCACTTGAGAGACTTGAGAGACTGTGGCTTTGCACTTCCCATGACCAAGCAGTGGGCAACCCACCCACTTGAGATACTTGAGATACTGTGGCTTTGCACTCCCCAGGACCTAGCAGTGGGCAGACCACCCACTTAAGAGACTTGAGAGACTGTGACTTTGCACTCCCCAGGGCATCGCTGTGGGCATGGAGCCCCCTCGAGGAGAAGTAGCGTTCTTCCATCTTCTGGCTGCGGGTGCCCCCCTTCCCTGTCCCCCTGAGGTGCCTGTGTGTTTTCGACCTGATGCCCCTGCAGAGTTCTCTCCGTATTGAGGCAGGAGTCAAGTGTGGGCTTGGCCAAGTGGGCCACGGACATTTGCAGAGGACAGTGTACGGCCTTCTGTACATATTGTAAATATTTGTATATACTGTTTTTCTATTTGTTACGTATATCTGACTATTTTAAAAATATCACTCATTTCACTCAATTCCTTTTGTCCTTGCGTTCCTCCAGGGGGTAACGGGGTGTAAATGTACTGTTGTTGCATGTGTTTGTGTGGATGGTGTTGTGGGTGAGGGTGGGGGTGTTGCGTGTTGCTTGTGTGTGTCACTCTCTTTTTCCTCCCCCTGTCCCCTGTTTGCTAGGTGCAGTACTCACCGTGGTCACTACCGCCGCCTTTGATATTCGTCGTGTATGAGGAGGTAGACCAGCATTGGCTGGACCTGCACTTCAGGCTCCATGGCGTCCTGGTTCTTCATTGAGTGTCAAGCGTGATTGGTGCCCCTTCCAATTCCTCTTTCCGCCGTACTTTTGATGGCGTTGGTACCGCCCTGGAAAAGCTGGTGGATTGGCGCGTTGTGATGTGGTGGGTAGTACATTGTCTGCCGCCTGTCTGTTGGTGGTGACCGCTGTGGTGTTTGTTGTTACCACCATGGCGGTCGGAGTGTTAAAGTGTCTGTCTGTGTTTCCGCCATGGTCGTGATCCCATTTATTTTACAGCCGGCCTGTTGGCGGTATTACCGCTGCTTTAACACCAACCGCCAGGGTTGCAATGAGGGCCTCAGTGTTACCAAAAATAAAGGTATTTATTTGGGTGACACAGTACCAAAAATATCTTAGAGACAATACTCCTTCTGGAGGTAAGTATTACACACAATATATACACTAGACACGAAAATTAACAAGTAAATTGTCATAGAACAATGCAAACAGTAGGAAATCCTATAGAATGCAATGGGAGAAAATAGGTCTGGGGCAACACAAACTATATACTAAGAAAGTGGCATCCGAATCACGAATTCTCCCCTAGACAATCGTAGTGTGTGCAGAATCGCTAGGAGAGTAAGAATACAGTAAAGGTAAGTAAATTACCCCACCTCAGAGCCCAGAAAAGTAGGAGTAAAGTACTGCAAGTTTCCTTAGGACACACTACACATCGTTTTGGGGATTTTGCAGTAGCCAACCAAGTCTGCAAAGAACAACTGCTGGATTATTGGATCTGAAGACCTGCAAATGAAGGGGACCAAGTCCAGAAGTCAAAAGAAGTTCCAGGAAGGACAGGAGCCCCTGCCAACCCAGAAGAGGGTGCAAAAGAAGAGACCACAGTTAGTTGAAGACTGCAGAATTGCACCCTAGGAAGATCAGCGGGTTCCTGCATTATGCAAAAGATGTCCCACGGCGTGAAGATTCTTGCAGATGAGATTTCGTGTTGGAAGTCATCAACAAGCCTTGGCTACGTCAAAAGTGCATTTTGCGTCACAATAGCGCTGGATGGACCCAGGAGGGACCTGGGGACCTCAACTCTGTGTGAGTAGGAGGAGGAGCCTCTCAGCACTTTATAGAGCCCTCAGGATGCCAGCCAGCACCCCCTGGAGTCGCAGGAACTGGCATCAAAGGAGGTGCAAAATGCAGTTGATGCATCACAACAAAAGAAGGTCCGACGCCGCCGGAGAACAACTCAGCGAGGTGAGCGTCACAGGATGGAGTGCTGGGGACCTGGGCCAGGGTGTGCATGAAGGAATTTTGCAAAGAGTACACAGAGGACTCAGGAGACGCGAAGACGCAGTACATACGGGTACCGTCGCTCACGGGGAAGGCAAGGTCTTACATCCTCCAAATTGAATAAGCAGGATCTCAGGACAGTTTATGCTGATGATGTCCACTCTCTGTGTCCTGCCTTAGGAGCACGCTCGTTGCTGTGAGAGGAGTCCCAGGGTACCGGTAGTCATCTTGGAAGTGCCTGCTTGGAGCAGGGGAGTGACTCTGTCACTCCACAGGAGTTTTCTTCAGTCCTTCTGGTGCAGGATGAAGACAGGGAGTCCCCAGAGCGTGCACACTGTGGAAACTGTTGCAGTTGCTGACTTGGAGCTTAGTTTGGTGAAGAAAAGGGTCTCTTGTAGACACTTTGTTGCAGTTACAGCGTTTCTTGGAGCAGGCTGCGGTTGATCCGAGGTCAGAAGAGTCTGAAGTTGTTGCAGAGGATTCCTGAAGGAAACTTGCAAGCAGAATCTGACGAGAGACCCTAAATAGCCCTGAGAGGGGGATTGGCTACCTTATCAGCTAAGGACCTATCAGGAGGGGTCTCTGATGTCACCTGCTGGCACTGTCCACTCAGAGGCCTCCAGAGTGCCCCCACACCTTGCAAAGCAAGATGGCTGAAGTCTGGGACACACTGGAGGAGCTCTGGGCATCACCCATGGGGTGGTGATGTACAGGGGAGTGGTCACTCCCCCTTCCTTTGTCCAGTTTCATGGCAGAGCAGGGGACAAGGAGTCCCTGGACTGGTGTAGACTGGTTTATGCAAGGAGGGCACCATATGTGCCCTTCAAAGCATTTCCAGAGGCTGGGGGAGGCTACACCTATGCAGCCTATAACACCTATTTCCAAAGGGAGAGGGTGTAACACCCTGATCTCTGAAGAAACGCTTTGTTCTGCCTTCTTGGGACTGGGCTGCCCAGACCCTAGGAGGGCAGTACCCTGTCTGTGAGGTGGCAGCAGCTGTAGCTGCAGTGCAAGCCTCAGAGAGCTGGTTTGGCAGTACTGGGGATCCATGTGGAGACCCCAGGATGCATGGAATTGGCTCCCCAATACTAGATCTGGAATGGGGGGACAATTCCATGATCTTAGACATGTTACATGGCCATATTTGGAGTTACCATTCTGAAGCTACATATAGGTATTGACCTATATGTAGTGCACATGTGTAATGGTGTCCTCGCACTCACAAAGTCTGGGGAAATGGCCCTGAACTATGTGGGGGCATCTTTGCTAGTGCAAGGGTGCCATCACACTTAGTAACTTTGCACCTAACCTTCAGCAAGTGAAGGTTAGACATGTAGGTGACTTATAAGTTACTTAAGTGCAGTGAAAATGGCTGTGAAATAACATGTGCATTATTTAACGCAGGGTGCAATGGCAGGCCTGTGCAAGGGTTTGTCTGAGCTCCCTACGGGTGGCAAAAGAAATGCTGCAGCCCATATGGATCTCCTGGAACCCCAATGCCCTGGGTACCTAGGTACCATATACTAGGGACTTATAAGGGGGGTCCAGTATGCCAATTGAAGTTGGTAAATGAAGTCACTGGCCTACAGTGACAAATGTAAAAGCAGAGAGATCATAAGCACTGAGGTTCTGATTAGCAGAGCCTCAGTGACACAGTTAAGCACTACACAGCCATACACATAATGCCATAAACTATGAGCACTGGGATCCTGGCTAGCAGGAACCCAGTGAGACAGGCAAAATCACACTGACATATAAGTTTTTATGTATGAGCAATGGGGTTCTGGCTAGCAGGATCCCAGTGACACAGTAAAAAAACACTGACACACACTCACAAACAGGCCAAAAGTGGGGGGTAACCATGCTAGAAAGAGGCTACTTTCCTACACATTGCTCATCTTCCTATGGACCTATGCCACAAACAGACTGGGTCAAGACTGGGTCACTACACTGGACTTTTCTCAAGCATCTCCCCACTCCATTGCACTTTCCATTGTTTTTTAATTATTCAAATAAACATCCTTGAACACAACTTGAGCAAAAGTGCTTTGTCAGAAAGAAATGTACAATGTATTGAACTGTGTTAGAAATGAGGTCTTTGGTTGACAGTCAGGGCAAGGACCCTCACTCTGGTCAGGGTAAATGAGAATCACCCTCAGCTAACCCCTGCTTACCCCCTTGGAAGCTTGACAGAACAGTAGGCTTAACTTCAGAGTGCTAGGTGTGAAGTATTTGTACCAACACAATCAGTAACTCAATCAAAACACTACAAAATGACAACACAGGTTTAGAAAAATAGGAAATATTTCTCTAAACAAATAAGACCAAAACAACAAAAATCCACAATACACAAGTCAAGTTATCAATTAAAAAGCAAAAAGAGTCTTAACGTAGTTTAAAACACACACTAACACTGTTACCGTGAAAAAGTACCTTGGGTGAGTCAAAAATAACCTTGCATGGGCTAGTGTGCGTCTAAAAGGGCTTGCGATGCGTCAATTCCACTCATGAGCGAGACCTTGCGTCGTTTCTCCTTTCGTCGGGTCGGGGTGCGTCGTTCCTTCTCTCCGCAGGAGAGCAATGTGTCCATCCGGTTAGCAGGCCTTGCGCTGTTTTTACACGCCCAGCAGTACTGGTGTCGGAAATTCAGCCGCATGATGATCCGAAAACCACGCAGCACGGGTTGGGATCTCCCAACCTCCGTCAGCGATGCTGCACATCGTTTCTCCTGCTACGTGCGTCGATTCTTCAGACGCGTTTCCGGTGAGTGTTGATTTTCAGCCGCGGAGCTGGCAGCGTGTCGTTTCTTCAGCCGCAGATCGGAGTTGCGTCAATCTTTTCCTGCACAGCGCTCTGTGCGTGGATTTCTCACTCCTGGGATGCCAGCTTCTCCTTTCAGGGTCCCAGGAACTGGATGGTCACCACAGGGCAGAGTATGAGTCTCTCCAAAGACTCCAGGTGTTGGCAGAGAGAAGTCTTTGCTGTCCCTGAGACTTCAAACAACAGGAGGCAAGCTCTAAATCAAGCTTTGGGAGATTTCTTCTCAAGATGGAAGGCACACAAAGTCCAGTCTTTGCCCTCTTACTCTGGCAAAAGCAGCAACTTCAGGATAGCTCCACAAAGCACAGGCAGCTCTTCTTCCTCAGCTCCTCAACTCTTCTCCAGGCAGAGGTTCCTCTTGGTTTCCAGAAGTGTTCTAAAGCTTGTGGTTTTGGGTGCCCTTCATATACCCAATTTGTCCTTTGAAGTAGGCCTACTTCAAAGTAAAGAATCTTTTGAATGTGAAACCCTGCGTTGCCCCGGCAAGGCCCCAGACACACACCAGGGGGTTGGAGACTACATTGTGTGAGGACAGGCACAGCCCTTCCAGGTGTATGTGATCACTCCTCCCCTCCCTCCTAGCACAGTGGCTCATCAGGAAATGAAGACTACACCCCAGCTCCTTTTGTGTCACTGACTAGTGTGAGCTGCAACCAGCCCAACTGTCAAACTGACCCAAACAGGGAATCCACGAACAGGCAGAGTTACAGAAATGGTATAAGCAAGAAAATGCTCACTTTCTAAAAGTGGCATTTTCAGACACACAATCTTAAAATCAACTACACTAAAAGATGTATTTTTAAATTGTGAGCTCAGAGACCCCAAACTCCACATGTCCATCCGCTTCCAAAGGGAATCTACACCTTAATCAGATTTAAAGGTAGCCGACATGTTAACCTATGAGAGGGACAGGCCTTGCAACAGTGAAAAACGAATTTAGCAATATTTCACTGTCAGGACATATAAAACACATTACTATGGGGGTCATTACAACCCTGGTGGTCTTTGACCGCCAGGGCTGTTATGACAGAAGCACCGCCAACAGGCTGGCAGTGCTTGCTTGGGAATTATGACCACGGCGGGACCGGCGGTTTAAATCCCCCAGGGCAGCTTGAAAAGGCTGGCGGAAAGGGGAATCACGGGGCCCCCTGCCACGGCCCCATGCAGCTTTTTACTGTCTGCATAGCAGACAGTGAAAAGCACAACGAGTGCAACTGCACCTGTTGCACAGTCTCAACACCGCCGGCTCCATTTGTGTTGCAGCCCAGCGGGGATCTCCAAATAGGCCCCGGGGGAGTGTGACTGCATTGGCGGCCACCCAGCGGTTTCAACTTGGTGAGCGGCGGTTGCCGCCCTCCAACGTTGAAATGAGGGCCTATATGTCCTACCTTAACCGTACACTGCACCCTGCCCTTGGGGCTAAGTAGGGTCTACCTTAGGGGTGTCTGACATGTAAGAAAAGGGAAGATTTAGGCCTGGCAAGTGGGTAAACTTGGCAAGTCAAATTTACAGTTAAAACTGCACACACAGACACTGCAATGGCAGGTCTGAGGCATGATTACAGAGCTACCTATGTGGGTGGCACAACCAGTGCTGCAGGCCCACTAGTAGCATTTGATTTACAGGCCCTGGCACCTCTAGTGCACTTTACTAGAACTTACTAGTAAATTAAATATGCCAATCATGGATACAATTACACAATTTACACAGAGAGCATATGCACTTTAGCACTGGTTAGCAGTGGTAAAGTGCTCAGAGTTCAAAAGCCAACAGCAAAAGGTGAGAAGAAATAGGAGGCAGGAGGCAAAAAGATTGGGGATGACCCTGCATAAGCAAAAGAATTCAGTGCATGCAGTGCATTCCATTTAATTCAGGAAGGTGTTCCATGTGGGGAACATAGCCGTTATTATGCATCCACCCAGAGATTTCATGCAATAACTGATTACACAAGGTATGTACACCAGGGATTATGCAGCACACATAGGTAACAGGAAACAACTTCACTGGTTGGCTTTTGTGTAGGAAGGTGTCTCTTCCTCCATATAAGCAATTATGCAAACAAAACAGACACCCTTGCACCACGATGCAAGGGTGCTTGTGTTGGTGCTAGACTGCCTGCACTGCATCAGGGCAAGGAGACCCAGGAAAACCTCTGTCTCTTCATGTGCATGGTGGATTTCTGACCTTCTCCATACCATAAAACACAGTGCATCAACTTGCCTTGCTTCATTGCACAGCATCAATGACTAGTCTGCAAGGGTATCTGAGCTAGCCAATGAAATGTCAGCTGGGTGCTGATTGCACAGTACAACATGGAGCTGTTCTGAAAAAATGCTCCTTTAACACTTCAATGTGCAACCACCACGGCAATTCTACTCTGCCACAAACCTGGGCTTAGTGCAAAATATAAATTGGGTGTATTTTCAGAATTAGTGTAGTGTGTACCTATTGTATACTGTGTTGTTACAACAAACAGAAATGGTCACCAGTGATGCAGTTAGTCACACATATGTGCACTTGACATGCACATGCAACACATTCATATACATCAAGCATGTCCCACCAATAGTCCTATGCAATACACTGATCTATTTACTTATTTATATGCATTTCAACACACACTGCAATTTAAAACACACATTTGCACCATTGCGTTAAAAAAAGACACCCTGGTGTAATGCGTGATTTTTTGCAGCCGTCGTGTCAGGCAGATGTGACGCTGTCCAGCCAATGTGTCGGAGTTACCACACGGTGCCTTGTCAGGCCTTGTGTGAAATATTTCCTTTGGAAGCATCTAAAAAACAACACATTCGCTGAAAACGTGATGCATCCTCCCAGGAAACGATGCAGTGGCTCTGGCATGCTGCTACCCAGGAACTGTAAAGTTACTTTAATTGTGCTTCACAGTCTTTCAGTCTGTGCTTGTTAGAGGGTGTATTTCAGCTGTGTTTGAGAGTGTTTTAGTGTCTTTTTGCAATTGTTACAGTGCATGCTGTCCCTGTAGTGTTTCTGAAGCTTAATTTGTATTTTGTATTTGTTTAATGTAGTGGTTTGTGCTGTGTATTGTGTGGTAACTGTCTTTTGGGGTTTTGTTGTTCTTAGGGTAGTTGTGAATTGTTTGGGTATTTTAGGATTTTTTGTGGTCAGATTGTGTATGGGGTGGGACATGTTTGGGAAGAAAACGCACAGAACATGAATGCTCAGGAGTTTGGTGGGCCCCTGTGGCGCATAACTCACTATCTTCCCAACATGATAGCCAGTAGTGGACGGGTGATACAATGATACCCAACGCAGGAGAGGAAGACCAGATGGGATAAAGTGCAGCAACACATGCTTCACCTTTACAACTTTTGAGAGCATGATCCACCAACTCAAGCATCGCTGGGTGGATGTGGTTAGTCACGATGTGGGCTTCCTATTATACATAGTGGACAGTTACTCTGTTTGCACAGCAGACCACATGAAAACAGGTGTGCTGTGCGCAAACAGATAAAGTGAGTCCTATTCCATGTAATGGCAGATACCCAGAGCAGCTCTCTTACTTGAAAAATGGAGCGTGATTAAAGCAGCAGCTCTGTTTTTCACTGTGCATGCACCAAGCCGCCTACACTTTTAAGGGTGTTTAGCGATCCCCTTGTAGACAAGTGAAGTGGGCGACTTCACCAGCCTGCACAGAGGGTTCCAGAAGACCGTCTTTCCCCCTTCCAGAGGGCAGCCATCAGGGATGCACTGTCAGTGTGCCTCCTGACAGCTTCTTTGCCTCTGTGCCTGCATCTAATATACATCGCAAACACAGAGGCAAAGGGACAAAATTATTACCTCATTTGCATGTGGTCATGCCCCATGAAAATGAGGCAACATCTTGTGGTGATAGCACTGGTGCTATATGTGTACCAGTGCTATCGGTCTGCGGCCACTTTGGTAATATGAAAGTGTTCCGGGATGTATAAAGCAGCCGCACATGCCCATAACACCCCCAGGCCACTTTTCTGATTCCTACCCATGGAAGTGTACGGTAGCTCCAGAGGTGCTTCTTACACCACAAGCATTTGGCAGGGACTGTTGTAACCAGGCATTAGAGAACATAAGTGACACACAAATGTTACATCAAAGCTATGTGGGAGCGCAATTCACATGTTATGATGCAGGACAGTTTAGCAAGGCTTCTGGTTGTGCTGGCCAGTGTCAAAATGAAAGTGCAGAAATGGTCTGAAGTCATGAAATATGGGGCATTCCATTGCTTTATGCCTGCACAGGTGCCCTAATTGGTTCCCTTAGCAAACACAGGCACCCTTACACCATGGTGCCTGCATTGTTGACACATTTGTTTTTGTATTGGAATGGACACAGTCCTACACAGAGACATTCAACTGAGGTGTTTTCCTTTTTCTATGTGTGCACAGGAATGTAGCACACATACAATACTGAAAAACTAAGATATTTGCTGTTGATCCTCCTTGTTATGGCTCTCCTGAGTAGGCATGCAGTAATGAGGCCTTCCATGGTTTACATAGTTGTGAAAATCTTGGTAGGTGTCGAAACACATTTCTTTTGTTTCGGGAAGCAATTGCAATGGAAAAGGAAGCCTCCTAGATATAGAGTATGGCTATGCTGTGCTTTGCACTGCCTTGCCTTACTCAATACCTCTAAATTCATGCCAGGCTGGGTGGCTTTGAATGACCTCATAGTAATGATAGAGAGGGCTGAGCCACTGGCGCAGTTCTTATAAATGACACTCCAGTTGTTCATACCTCTTGTAAATGAGGCCCGATGTATGTGAGAGGTGATCCTACTCACATGTAACTGTATCCAAATGTCTGATAGGCTGAATTAGGGCCCCATTATGGGTTTGGTGGTCAGACTGCCAGAGTGGCAGCTGCCAAAGACTGCCATGTTGGGGATCACACAGACCACCGTATTACGAGTTACACCAGCAGCACCAACAGACAAAAACTCAAGATGGACAGTCCAGTAGAGGGAGTGAAATAGGCATTGACAGCAGACAACCACCCACTGACTGCATTCCAAGTCAAAAGTTGCAGTGGCGGTTCAGCCATGGTGGTCAGAACCATGGCTGTTTATGGTCACCACAATAATACACAACTCCACATTGGATGGATTTGAAAACAACACAACTGACACACGCTGCACACTCGACACATCTTCAAAACATGCCATAAATCACACCCCTTCACAGACCCCAATCCTTTGCATCTACAACGCAAAACATTGTAGCCAGAGCACACAACAGAGAAAAAATTTATTAAACCAGGCGCCCCTACATATTTTCCCACATCACATACCATACCCTTCATATATTCTTTTTCCAGGCATATACAATTGCACTTCCCTGCTTCACAAACTCACTGTTACCTTTCAATTTCAATCCATTCCCTTAGCACCACCATGTCACCTCAGAAAAGTCCCCATTTCACTGATGATGAGCTAAGAGTCATGGTGGATGAAATCATAAGAGTAGAGCCACATTTATTTGGAGCATTAGTCCAGCACACTACTGTTGGCAGGAAAATGGAAATGTGGCAAAGGATAGTTGACAGAGTGAAGTCAGTAGGCCCCACTCGACCCACAAGGGATGACATCAGGAAGAGATGGAACAACCTCAGGGGGAAGGTCCATTCCATGGCATCCAGGCACCAGGTGCCTGTTCAGAAGACTGGCCATAGTTCCCCCCTCTCCCTTGCAACTCACACCCCAGGAGGAGGTCTTGGCCATCCTGCAATCTGAAGGCTTGACAGGAATACCTAGGAGAGTGGAGTCAGGTAAATCACAACACTAAAATATCACCAAAATGTATTGTCAATCATGCTCACTGCTCACCTTTGACCACCTTCACTTTCACCCCACTCACCCGTTCAATATCCATCTGTCCATAAACCACTGTCTGACATCTCATATGTGAACTAAAATCACCTGGGGGAACAATAGCTGTGTACATTGTGTGTTATACAGGGTTTGACAGCACTACAATTCCCAACAGGCACAGTTCTACAATTCCAAAAACCAGAACAGTGTATTAGACTCAAATTACCTTGTTTGTCAAATCCATAGTGAAGTGAGCCCATCTGAGAGGATGGCATTTGTTTAGTGTGTGGATAGAACACACAATGACAGGACTGCTAAGGCCAGGAGGCACTGCTAAAGTCACTCCACTCAGCCACCACAATGTCCTCTGCTCAAATGATCATTTCCCCTGAACTCGCCATTGAAGGCTACTCACCTGAGTGGTTGATATCTGTAAAGTGTGTGGGCAGTACAAGCACTGACAGGACTAAGGCCTGGAGGCACTGCTACTGTCACTTCACTCAGCCACCACAGTGTCCTCTTCTCTAATGAACCTTGTACCTGAACTCACCAGTGAAGGGTACTCATCTGAGAGGTTGATATCTGTATCTTGTGTGGTTAGTACAAGCACTGACAGGACTGCTAAGGCCAGGAGGTACTGCTACTGCCTCTCCACTCAGCCACCACAGTGTCCTCTGCTCCAATGGCCTGTGTCCTTGAACGCACCATTGAAGGGTACTCCCCTGAGAGGGTGATATCTGTATAGTGTGTTGGTCTTACAAGCACTGACAGAACTGATAAGGCCAGGAAGCACTGCTACTATCACTACAAACACCAGAACAGTGTCTCCTTCCCTGAAGACAACAGTATGTCAAAGCACATATTTTTGTACACACTGAGGTAGTTAGCAGCTGTCAGGTATTGCGAAGCAGTGAGAGTGACAGGACTGCAACTCACAGCAGGCACTGCTCCCCAAAATCAAGACCACAAAACTGTGTCCTCCCCAAAAATACCCCTGTGTTCCAAATCATTACTGAAGTGTACTCACCTGGGAGGAAACCATCAGGAGGCTCCCTTACTGTCACTCCAAACATCTGAACACATACATGTGACAACTGGACTAACATACCATATCAAACCAGTGTATCCTGCACTTCAGATTCCCATCCACACACTGTCCAAGCTGCCTTGGCACAGGACTCATATGCCCTAAATCTGTGACTAACATTACATGGCTCAATCCATGTCCTCTTCCTATGTCAGAACAGCACCAGCTACAAGCCAATTTCACGATTCTGAAATGACCATATGAGGATGGCATAGTGAAGGTACCTGGATAATCAACAATACGAGGAGTTTTGCTTGGGAAGTTATACCTATGGCCATAAGCACATATCAAACATCAGTGGATACACTTACATTGCAATGCGAATGACACATACCCTGCAGATAATCAAGGTAGTGAAATGTTCACGTCTGACTTAGCAAGCACAGCTTTGATGTATACGGCAGAGATATACATACACAATCTGTAGGAAAAACACCCTAGTCCACACATTAAAGTTTCTCATACAGTCATAGTGACAACATAACAATACTTACTTACCCTGTGGTAAAGTAGTGATTGATGACATCTGCCCACAAGTCTTCCTTTTCATCACTGTCATATTCACTTGGCAATTCAGTATTCTCACTCGGGCTGACTTCCTCTCTTCTGGGATGTATGGGGTATTCCTCCCCAGGGCAATGTTGTGGAGCAAGCAGCCGGCCACAACGATCTTATACATTTTTTCGGGTGAGTAGAGGAGGGCTCCATCTCTCGTGTCCAGGCACCAAAATCTGGCCTTCAGGAGCCAAAAGCTCGCTCCACAACAAACCGTATTCTTCAATGTGCATCATTGAAACACACTTCCTCTGGCTTAGTTGAGTTCCTCACCTGCGTTAACACCTATGGACGGTTTGGGTATGCAGAGTCCACTGTTATGGATTGGAACATATGTGCAACTTTGAGTCCCTCTCATTGGCTTTGTTGCAGCAGACATTGCACACACAGAAACAGGACAGATTTGACTTACTAACCAGCCAGGCCCTCTCTAGGTACAGTTGTGTCATTAGTTGGGGGATTGTACTGTTTCGCATAATGAAGGCATCATGGGCTGCACCTGGGAAATGGGCACAGACATGTGAAACGTAGAGATCCCTTAAACAAACCACTTGGACATTAATGGAATGGTAGCTCTTACTGTTGTGGTATACTTGTTCATTGCCATGTGGTGGGACCAAGGTAGCGTGTACAATCAATGCCTCCCACAACATGTGGAATGTGTGCCAAACTATAGAAGTCAGCCTTCACATGGGTAAAATCCTCACGTTGAGGAAAAAGGATGTAGCTGTCCAGGTTTTTCAACAGTGCTGAGAGTACAGCCTTCAAAACCAGACTGAACATAGGCTGGGGCATTCCAGCAGATAAGGCTACTGTATTTTGAAAGGACTGTGTGGCCAGGAAGTGCAAAACTGCCATCACTTGTGCAATGGGTGGAATGCCATTTGGATGACAAATGGCAGGCATCGGATCTGGCTTCAACAGACAATATAGTTCCACAATTGTTAGCATATTCAGACAGTGGATCAGGATGATGTGTCGCTCTAATGATGTGGACTTCTTCCATGATCTGAAGGTCTGCCAGTGGACGCTAGAAAGGTGGTTGTCTGATACTTCTCCTCCCTGGGTACCTAGGAATGACAAGGCTTGAGTATTGCCGTTATTCAATGTGTCCCTAGCAACATACAGGATTCATGTCAATGTTAAAATGTGACAAGGCATGTATTGAGGTTTTGACATGATAAAGAGTACCCATCACAACTGATAATCACACAGCAGTCACGTCATCCCCTTGCTTTAACATACATGTGTACACATCATGTGAATGTTCATCAACAATTGTGCAACAAAACAGGCCTCTCGGACTGTGATTTGATGTCCCAAGCCTTAAAGTGACCCTTGCTGGGAGAACAGGGGGCTGTGCCCCAATGCTAATCGCCATATATGCCTAGCAATGTGCAACAGTGGTGAGTAGTAGGAACTACATGACTGGAAAAGACAAGCAGTTACTCTGTGAACTTGACCTTACCCCTGTTGTCCCCCCAGACCACACCCAGAAAGACCCCCACCCAGCTCCAAGTCCATCCCTTCAACCTCCAAGGCCACCCCTGCCTCCTCTCATGCACCTATACCCCTCCCCTCACAAAAAAGAAGTCCTCCCCTCCCAAGAAGAATCCCACCTCTCCCAAGAAGACTTTCCCTCCCAAGCCCAACCCCCCCTCAAATCTGAACCCCCCCACCAGGTGATCCCTGAGGTACCTGCTTGCCCTCTTGATGCCTCTTCCTGTGGAGGTTCCCTGGCATTTAGAAGTAAAGTTTATGCACAACACTGTGATGTATTTGACAAATTTTGGACTGGCTAAAGGCCTTTGGATTGGAAGAACTGTAAAAGTTAATAAACCCAAACAGTGTGTTTTTTAGTACACATTTATCCTGCAATCCCTTTAACACCATTATGTTGTTTCTGATTCATTTGTGTTGTGTGCCTGCAGTTGTGTGTGCTTGGGCCCTCTTGCTGCTTCATGTGCTGTTGTTTGCAGTATGTGAGTTTGTGGGCAGTGCTGGTGTCCCCCGAGAGAAGAGTATATGTTGTGTGTACAGGTATGTGTGTGAACATGCAATGTTGGTGTCATGGCATTGTCTAGTATTTGGTATGGTAAGTATTTTTTTTGTTCTGTGCAATATGGGCATGTGTGGAGTTCAACTTGTCCCCCTGATATGGCTCCTGTATGTACCTGATGTGTGTTATCTTGAGTTTTGTTTGTGCAGACATGGAGCTTGTTCAGTTGTGATTGCTGTGTTTGAATATGCCTGTGTATTTGTCCATTTAGGTGTGTATTGATTGTAGCTAGTTCTTGTAGGGGTTTGTCCCATGCAGTAGGAGTTGTATGTGGTTTGTTGACTTGCCTTTCTCCATTGTGCATATATGCATGACATTTGGGTTTAGTATTGTTTGTCCCTGGGACCCGTTTATGGCCATTTCCTGTACACATGTAGTTTGAGGGGCCTGTTCGAGGTGATGTATGTCCCAGTGCAGTCCCCTTCCCTGGGTGTCCCATATGACCCCACCCATTTGTGCAGGTATAGTTGTCCTGTTTTCTTTGTCTATTTGTGCCTCTGCTTTTAGTGCATGCCATTGTGCTTCCATTGTGCTGTGATGTGTGTGTCCATTGCAGAGTTGCTCCATGGAGTTGTTGTTTGTGTTCCATGCCACTTCGATACATATATGTGTTGTATGTGTGAACAGACCCTGGCCAGCTGTGTGATAATGTTGTTTAGCCTTCACTGTCTCTGTGCCAGAGCTGTGTGGCTGTGTGTATTTGTATAGTGTTGGAATGCAGTGTGTTTGCTGCCCATAAGAGGTTTATAGTGACTGTGTGCGTGTCCGTGTTGATGTATGTTTGTGGATGTGTGTGGTTTGAGATGTCTACCTGCTTGTAGGAGGCTGGACTGGCTTGTAGTGAGTACCTAGGGGTACTTGCACCTTGCACCAGGCCCAGTTATCCCTTATTAGTGTATAGGGTGTCTAGCAGCATAGGCTGATAGATAATGGTAGCTTAGCAGAGCAGCTTAGGCTGAACTAGGAGACGAGTGAAGCTCCTACGCGGGAACCGCCATATGGCCGCTCCGCGGTCGAAAGACCGCGGAGGCCATTCAGGCTTTCCCGCTGGGCTGGCGGGCGACCGCCAGGAGGCCGCCCGCCAGCCCAGCGGGAAACCCCAACCCACGAGGAAGCCGGCTCCGAATGGAGCCGGCGGAGTGGGTATGTGCGACGGGTGCAGTTTGCAGACACTGAAATACACAGTGGGGCCCTCTTACGGGGGCCCCTGCAGTGCCCATGCGGCACCCCCTACCGCCATCCTGTTCCTGGCGGGAGACCCGCCAGGAACAGGATGGCGGTAGGGGGTGTCAGAATCCCCATGGCGGCGGAGCGCGCTCCGCCGCCATGGAGGATTCCCCCGAGCAGCGGAAAGTCGGCGGGAGACCGCCGACTTTCCGCTTCTGACCGCGGCTGAACCGCCGCGGTCAGAATGCTCGTGGGAGCACCGCCAGCCTGTTGGCGGTGCTCCCGTGGTCGGTGGCCCTGGCGGCCACCGGCCGCCAGGGTCAGAATGACCCCCTTAGTGTCATATGCACAATATCATAAGAAAACACAATACACAGATATACTAAAAATAAAGGTACTTTATTTTTATGACAATATGCCAAAAGTATCTCAGTGAGTACCCTCAGTATGAGGATAGCAAATATACACAAGATATATGTACACAATACCGAAATATGCAGTAATAGTATTAGAAAACAGTGCAAACAATGTATAGTTTCAATAGGATGCAATGGAGACACATAGGGATAGGGGCAACACAAACCATATACTCCAAAAGTGGAATGTGAACCACGAATGGACCCCAAACCTATGTGACCTTGTAGAGGGTCGCTGGGACTATTAGAAAATAGTAAGGGTTAGAAAAATAGCCCACCCCAAGACCCTGAAAAGTGAGTGCAAAGTGCACTAAAGTTCCCCAAAGGACATAGGAGTCGTGATAGGGGAATTCTGCAGGAAAGACACAAACCAATAATGCAACAACAATGGATTTCCAGTCGAGGGTACCTGTGGAACAAGAGGACCAAGTCCAAAAGTCACAAGCAAGTCGGAGATGGGCAGATGCCCAGGAAATGCCAGCTGTGGGTGCAAAGATGCTGCTACTGGACAGTAGAAGCACAGGTTTCTGCAAGAATGACAAGGGCTAGAGACTTCCTCTTTGGAAGACGTATCCCTCACGCCGTGGAGAGTTGTGCAGAAGTGTTTTCCCGCCAAAAGACCGCCAACAAGCCCTGCTAGCTGCAAATTGTGTGGTTAGTGTTTTTGGATGCTGCTGTAGCCCAGGAGGGACCAGGATGTCGCAAATTGCGTCAGGAGACAGAGGGGCCGTTGAGCAAGACAAGGAGCCCTCTCAGGAGCAGGCAGCACCCGGAGAAGTGCCAGAAACAGGCACTACGAGGATGCGTGAAACGGTGCTCACCTGAAGTCGCACAAAGGAGTCCCACGTCGCCGGAGAACAACTTAGGAGGTCGTGCTATGCAGGTTAGAGTGCCGTGGACCCAGGCTGGACTGTGCACAAAGGATTTCCGCCGGAAGTGCACGGAGGCCGGAGTAGCGGCAAAAGTCGCGGTTCCCAGCAATGCAGTCTGGCGTGGGGAGGCAAGGACTTACCTCCACCAAACTTGGACTGAAGAGTCACTGGACTGTGGGAGTCACTTGGACAGAGTTTCTGGATTCAAGGGACCTCGCTCATCGTGCTGAGAGGAGACCCAAGGTACCGGTGATGCAGTTCTTTGGTGCCTGCGGTTGCAGGGGGACGATTCCGTCGGCCCACGGGAGATTTCTTCGGAGCTTCTAGTGCAGAGAGGAGGCAGACTACCCCCACAGCATGCACCACCAGGAAAGCAGTTGAGAAGGCGGCTGGATCAGCGTTACAGAGTTGCAGTAGTCGTCTTTGCTACTATGTTGCAGTTTTGCAGTCTTCGAGCGCGGTCAGCAGTCGATTCCTTGGCAGAAGGTGAATAGAGAGATGCAGAGGAACTCGGATGAGCTCTTGCATTCGTTATCTAAGGAATCCCAAGAGACAGAGACCCTAAATAGCCAGAAAAGAGGGTTTGGCTACCTAGGAGAGAGGATAGGCTAGCAACACCTGAAGGAGCCTATCAGGAGGAGTCTCTGACGTCACCTGATGGCACTGGCCACTCAGAGCAGTCCAGTGTGCCAGCAGCACCTCTGTTTCCAAGATGGCAGAGGTCTGGAGCACACTGGAGGAGCTCTGGGCACCTCCCAGGGGAGGTACAGGTCAGGGGAGTTGTCACTCCCCTTTCCTTTGTCCAGTTTCGCGCCAGAGCAGGGCTAAGGGGTCCCTGAACCGGTGTAGACTGGCTTATGCAGAAATGGGCACCAAATGTGCCCATGAAAGCATTTCCAGAGGCTGGGGGAGGCTACTCCCCCCCTGCCTTCACACCATTTTCCAAAGGGAGAGGGTGTAACACCCTCTCTCAGAGGAATTCCTTTGTTCTGCCATCCTGGGCCAGGCCTGGCTGGACCCCAGGAGGGCAGATGCCTGTCTGAGGGGTTGGCAGCAGCAGCAGCTGCAGTGAAACCCCGGGAAAGGCAGTTTGGCAGTACCAGGGTCTGTGCTACAGACCACTGGGATCATGGGATTGTGCCAACTATGCCAGGATGGTATAGAGGGGGCAATTCCATGATCATAGACATATTACATGGCCATATTCGGAGTTACCATTGTGAAGCTACATATAGGTAGTGACCTATATGTAGTGCACGCGTGTAATGGTGTCCCCGCACTCACAAAGTCCGGGGAATTGGCCCTGAACAATGTGGGGGCACCTTGGCTAGTGCCAGGGTGCCCACACACTAAGTAACTTAGCACCCAACCTTTACCAGGTAAAGGTTAGACATATAGGTGACTTATAAGTTACTTAAGTGCAGTGTAAAATGGCTGTGAAATAACGTGGATGTTATTTCACTCAGGCTGCAGTGGCAGGCCTGTGTAAGAATTGTCAGAGCTCCCTATGGGTGGCAAAAGAAATGCTGCAGCCCATATGGATCTCCTGGAACCTCAATACCCTGGGTACCTCAGTACCATATACTAGGGAATTATAAGGGTGTTCCAGTAAGCCAATGTAAATTGGTCAAATTGGTCACTAGCCTGTTAGTGACAATTTGAAAGAAATGAGAGAGCATAACCACTGAGGTTCTGATTAGCAGAGCCTCAGTGAGACAGTTAGTCATAACACAGGTAACACATTCAGGCACACTTATAAAGCACTGGGGCCCTGACTAGCAGGGTCCCAGTGACACATACAACCAAAACAACATATATACAGTGAAAAATGGGGGTAACATGCCAGGCAAGATGGTACTTTCCTACACAACCGCCCCCCCCAAACGAAGGACAATAAGGCTAGCCATGACCTGATGAGTCTTCATTGTCTAAGTGGAAATATCTGGAGAGTCCATCTGCATTGGAGTGGCTACTCCCAGGTCTATGTTCCACTGTATAGTCCATTCCCTGTAGGGATATGGACCACCTCAACAATTTAGGATTTTCACCTTTCATTTGTTTTAGCCAAAGTAGAGGTTTGTGGTCTGTCTGAACAATGAAGTGAGTGCCAAACAGGTATGGCCTCAACTTCTTCAGTGCCCAGACCACAGCAAAGGCCTCCCTCTCAATGGCAGACCAACGCTTTTCTCTAGGGGTCAACCTCCTACTAATAAAAGCAACAGGTTGATCCTGGCCCTCAGAATTAAGTTGTGATAGGACTGCCCCTACTCCTAATTCAGATGCATCAGTTTGGACATAGAATTTTTTAGAGTAACAAGGGCTTTTCAGGACAGGTGCAGAGCACATGGCCTGCTTCAGCTCCTTAAAAGCTTTCTGACAGCTAGCTGTCCACAATACCTTTTTAGGCATCTTTTTGGATGTGAGGTCATTAAGAGGGGCTGCAATGGAGCCATAGTTCTTAATGAACCTCCTGTAATACCCAGTGAGGCCTAGGAAGGCTCTCACCTGAGTCTGAGTAGTAGGGGGAACCCAATCAACAATAGTTTGGATTTTCCCCTGAAGTGGTGCAATCTGTTCCCCACCAACAAGGTGTCCCAGATAAACCACCTTCCCCTGCCCTATCTGGCACTTTGAAGCCTTGATAGTGAGGCCTGCCTTTTGCAGGGCCTCTAAAACTTTCCATAGGTGGACCAGGTGATCATCCCAACTGGAGCTAAAGACAGCTATATCGTCCAAATATGCTGCACTAAAAGCTTCCAGCCCTTGTAGGACTGTGTTCACCAACCTCTGAAAAGTGGCAGGCACATTTTTCAATCCAAAAGGCATTACTGTGAATTGGTAATGGCCTCCAATGGTTGAAAATGCAGTTTTAGGTTTAGCATCTTCTGATAATTTGATCTGCCAATACCCTGCAGTCAAATCAAAAGTGCTTAGATACTTGGCAGATGCCAGTGTATCTATGAGCTCATCTGCCCTGGGTATAGGGTGAGCATCTGTTTTGGTTACCTGGTTGAGACCTCTATAATCTACACAAAACCGCATTTCCTTCTTTCCATCCTTGGAATGAGGTTTTTGTACAAGTACCACAGGAGAAGCCCATGGACTTTCAGAGTGCTCAACCACTCCCAGTTCTAACATTTTCTGCACCTCTTGCTTTATGCAGTCCCTGACATGGTCAGGCTGCCTATAGAGTTTACTTTTGACAGGCAAGCTGTCTCCAGTATCTATAGTGTGCTCACACCAAGAAGTGGTACCTGGCACAGTAGAGAAGAGTTCAGAAAACTGACCCAGGAGATTTATGCAATGGTCTTTCTGCTCAGCAGTAAGACAATCAGCCAAAACTACACCTTCCACTAGAGCATCTTGTTCTGTGGAAGAGAAGAGATCAGGTAGAGGATCACTGTCTTCTTCCTGTCCCTCATCAGTTGCCATGTGCAGGGTGAGATCAGCCCTGTCATAGTAGGGTTTCAGGCGGTTGACATGGAGCACCCTAAGGGGACTCCTGGCAGTGCCTAAGTCAACTAAGTAGGTGACTTCACCCTTCTTTTCAACAATTATGTGGGGTCCACTCCATTTATCTTGGAGTGCTCTTGGGGCCACAGGCTCCAAGACCCACACTTTCTGCCCTGGTTGGTACTGAACCAAAACAGCCTTCTGATCATGCCATTGCTTCTGGAGCTCTTGGCTGGCCTGAAGGTTTTTACTGGCCTTTTTCATATACTCAGCCATCCTTGATCTGAGGCCAAGTACATAATCCACAATATCTTGTTTTGGAGCTTTTAAAGGTTGTTCCCAACCCTCCTTGACAAGTGTTAGTGGACCCCTAACAGGGTGTCCAAAGAGGAGTTCAAAGGGGCTGAAGCCCACTCCTTTCTGGGGTACCTCCCTGTAGGCAAAAAGGAGGCATGGTAAGAGGATATCCCATCTCCTGCGGAGTTTTTCAGGGAGTCCCATAATCATGCCTTTGAGAGTTTTGTTAAATCTCTCCACCAGTCCATTTGTTTGTGGATGATAGGGTGTAGTGAACTTGTAAGTCACACCACACTCCTTCCACATGGCCTTTAAGTAAGCAGACATGAAATTGCTTCCCCTGTCTGATACTACTTCCTTTGGGAAGCCCACCCTAGAAAATATTCCTAGGAGGGCCTTTGCCACTGCAGGTGCTGTAGTGGTCCTTAACTCCTTCTGTGCCTTGGACGAGATGATCTCGTCCAAGGCTACAGTTCCCCTGTGCCTTGGACGAGATCATCTCGTCCTAGGCACAGGGGAACTTGGGGGCGCGCTAGCGCGCCCCCCCCGTGCACCCCCCTTCCCCCCCCAGGCGGGGATGGAAGGGGAAGACCTAAATTTGGGGGCGACCCCTTGGGCAAGGGTCGCCCCCCCCGGGGGCAATTTTTATTTGGATTTCGCCCCCCCCCGGGGGCAGATCGGCCGTTTTTTCGGCGGATCTGCCCCCAGGGGGGGGCGAAAACCACTAGACTCCAGGGATATATTTTTTTATGTTTGTTTTTGGGGGCGACCCCTTGGGCAAGGGTCGCCCCCCCGGGGGCAATTTTTATTTGTATTTCGCCCCCCCCTGGGGGCAGATCGGCCGTTTTTTCGGCGGATCTGCCCCCGGGGGGGGGCGAAAACCACTAGACACCAGGGATAACCTTTTTTATGTTTGTTTTTGGGGGCGACCCCTTGGGCAAGGGTCGCCCCCCCCCCGGGGGGCAATTTTTATTTGTATTTCGCCCCCCCTTGGGGGCAGATCCGCCGATTTTTCGGCGGATCTGCCCCCGGGGGGGCGAAAACCACTAGACACCAGGGATATTTTTTTTATGTTTGTTTTTGGGGGCGACCCCTTGGGCAAGGGTCGCCCCTCCCCGGGGGCAATTTTTATTTGTATTTCGCCCCCCCCTGGGGGCAGATCCGCCGTTTTTTCGGCGGATCTGCCCCCAGGGGGGGGGCGAAAACCACTAGACACCAGGGATAAACTTTTTTATGTGTGTTTTTGGGGGCGACCTCTTGGGCAAGGGTCGCCCCCCCCGGGGGCAATTTTTATTTGTATTTCGCCCCCCCTGGGGGCAGATCTGCCGATTTTTCGGCGGATCTGCCCCCAGGGGGGGGGGGCGAAAACCACTAGACACCAGGGATATCTTTTTTTATGTTTGTTTTTGGGGGCGACCCCTTGGGCAAGGGTCGCCCCTCCCCGGGGGCAATTTTTATTTGTATTTCGCCCCCCCCGGGGGCAGATCAGCCGTTTTTTCGGTGGATCTGCCCCCGGGGGGGGGCGAAAACCACTAGACACCAGGGATATCTTTGTTTATGTGTGTTTTTGGGGGCGACCCCTTGGGCAAGGGTCGCCCTCCCCCGGGGGCAATTTCTATTTGTATTTTGCCCCCCCCGGGGGCAGATCAGCCGATTTTTGGGCTGATCTGCCCCCGGGGGGGGGGCCAAAACCACTAGACACCAGGGATTTTGTTTTTATTGTTTATTTTGGGGGCAACTCCTGTGGCAAGGGTCGATCCCCTGGGGAGCTTTTTATTTTCTGTTTCGGCCCCCCCCCCGATGGCAGACCAGCCATTTTTTGGACGATCTGGCCCGGGGGGGGGGGTGGAAGCACACTAGGTGCCAGGGATTGTGTTTGGTGTGTGTTTGGGGGCACCCCTTGGGCAACGGTCGCCCCCCTAAGGTGGGGAAAATTTGTATTGCCCATCTCTGCCCGTAATTTTGTAGGGCCATCTGCCCCCAAGGAGGGCAGGGATTTTTTTTGTTTTGTGTTGTGCTGGGGGTTCCCCCTTGGGGAAGGGTCGCCACCTGAAAGGGGGCACAGAGGTGTTGCCCATTTCTGCCCCCCTTGGGGTCAGATTGGCCAAATCTTTTACGCCCATCTACCCCGAGGGGGGCAGGATCCACTTAGGTACCAGGGACAACTGCTAAGTTCTTGGTGGTGGGGTGTTTGTCAACTGGCAAAGTATTTGTATTTGTGATTATAACAATTTATTTCTTCTTTTTCTTCTAGTTCAACGCTTTTGCTTCCTTTGCTGTGGATCTTTGCGGTTTTGGCAGTAGTTGTCCTGCGGTTTGCATAGTTGCATGTTTTAGGTAAGTGAACGCAATTTACTCCAAAGGAGTATTGTTGACATGTTTGTAGGTGGTGTACTAAATGCAGTATTGTGTGTTTGACATTGTCCTTAGATTTGAGCACAGTGGTGTTTGTGTTGTCATATGTCTAAATTGCTTTTTTCTTTTTTCTTTTTAGTGGGATATCATTGGTGATTGCAGAGTAGTTGCTTGGTGAGTAGCTATTTCAGGCAACTGTGTGGTTTTGTTTTTTGTAGTACATAACTCTTTGTGATAAAGCTACACTTTGTTTATTACTTATTTTAGTGCTAGTTGTTGTTGGCAATCCATTTGTTGTTAGGATCATGGCTAGCCGCAAAGTGACCGCTCAGCAGGTTGTTCGCATGCTCTTTGAGTCGTCTTCAGACCATGATTACGACACTTACTCTGCATCTGAGGCAGAGGAGGAAGCAGGAGATTCTGAAAGTGAGTTTTCTGTCCGAGAGTATTCTTCTGATGAGGAAGCTACTCTCAGTGCAGATGAAGGTCCTGTGTTAGAGGAGGACATTGATGTGCCAAGAGTGCAGCAGCCTGGGGCTGCAGGGTTTCCCATTGGAAGACCTGACACCTGGATTGCCCCAAACATGGAGCAGCCACAGTTACCTGCATTTAATGGTCTCCCAGGGTGTAGAGTTAATACGGAAAACTTTCTGCCTGTCCATTTCTTTCACTTGTTTATGGACGATGTATTTTTGGAAGAGATTGTGGAGCAGACAAATGTGTATGCAGAGCAATATTTGCGGGACAACGCTGCCAGACTTAAACCTCAGTCTAGAGCTACTCATTGGGTTCCCACATATCTGGAAGAGATGAAAAGGTTTTTAGGTTTGTCTTTTTTGATGGGGTTGATCAGGAAGCCGTCACTGGCTTCTTATTGGTCTACTAGCCCCTTGATGGCAACTGCTATATTTCCTGCAACTATGACACGTAATCAGTATTTGCTTCTTCTTCGTATGCTGCATTTTGTAGACAATGCTTTAGCCTTGCCACGAGATCACCCTGATTGTGACCGCCTTTTTAAGATTAGGCCTGTCCTTGATCATTTTGTGGATCGGTTTTCAGAGGTCTATGTCCCAGGCAAAGAGATAAGTGTGGACGAGTCTTTGGTCCTTTTCAAGGGGCGTTTAGTTTTTAAGCAGTACATTCCTAGTAAGAGGGCACGGTATGGGATTAAATTGTATCTGCTGTCAGAAAGCAGTACAGGATATGTGTATAATTTCCGGGTCTACACTGGTAGGGATTCCAGTATTGACCCTCCTGGTTGTCCGGCCACTTTTGGAGTTAGCGAAAAAATTGTGTGGGAACTTGCTAGACGGCTGTTTAACAAGGGTCACCATTTGTATGTAGATAATTTCTACACTGGAGTGCAGTTGTTCAAGGAGTTGTTTAGGGTGGACACTGTTGCTTGTGGCACAATCCGTTCTAACCGGAAAGGCTATCCAAGGGAGCTTGTCTGTAAAAAACTTGAGAGGGGACAGTGCAGTGCCTTGCGGAATAATGAGCTGCTAGCTCTGAAATTTTCAGACAGGAGGGATGTGTACATGCTATCGACCATCCATGATGAGAGTACTTCCCCTGTGGCTGTTTGGGGTCAGGTTGCGGAAGTGCGCAAACCTGCGTGCATTTTGGACTACAATAGGCACATGGGTGGTGTTGATAGAGTAGATCAGAGGTTAGAACCTTACACTGCTCTTCGTAAGTCATATGTGTGGTATAAAAAGTTGGCCCTACATTTATTTCATTTGGCAACTTTTAATGCCTTTATTGTATACAAGGATTGTTCACCCGAGTCAAGGATGACATTTGTTAAATTTCAGGAGTCGGTGATAGAAAGCCTTATTGTGGTGGAACCGGCAAGAGTTCCTAGAGTAGAAGTGGTGGAGGATGTGGCTAGATTGAAAGATCGGCACTTTCCAGATCACATTCCTCCCACTCCCAAAAAAGACATGCCCACAAAGAAATGTAGAGTATGTGCCCGGAGATTAAACCGGAGGGAGAGCCGGATGTACTGCCCCGAATGCCCTTCAAAGCCTGGGCTGTGTGTTCCCGGCTGTTACAGAAGTTACCATACCCAAAAGAATTTCTGGGAAATACCTTGAGCGTAAGCTGTCTGTTTTATATTTTCATATGTTTCACGGTTGGCATCTGTTGTGTATTTAGTTAGAGCTTTTGTGTTTGTAGTTTTGTGCTTATTTTATAATTAGTAGTTTCTTTGTTGTTTATAAATAAAAAAAAGTGATTGCGGTGTGCGTGGGGTGGCGCTTGGCTGGCGGTGTGTGTGGGGTGGCGCTTGGCTGGCGGTGTGCGTGGGGTGGCGCTTGGCTGGCGGTGTGCGTGGGGTGGCGCTTGGCTGGCAGTGTGTGTGGGGTGGCACTTGGCTGGCGGTGTGCGTGGGGTGGCGCTTGGCTGGCGGTGTGCGTGGGGTGGCGCTTGGCTGGCGGTGTGCGTGGGGTGGCGCTTGGCTGGCGGTGCCAGCCGAACGGCAGTCCACACTCCCATCAGCTGGTGTGATTCTTGTATCAGGCATGTGGGCGTATGTAAGTGATGGGCCCTTGAGTGGCGCGGTCTGTCGATGTGAGTGTTGTAATGTGCTGGGCCCGTGGCTGGCGGTGTGAATGGTCTTGTGCGTGTCATGTATGAAAGGTGGGTGAATGGCCTGTAAAGCGGTTGGTGCCTTGACGCGGCTTTACAGCTCACGAGCTGTGAGTCATTGGTTCACTTTTTTGCCTTTCAGTTATTAGCAGTGCATTTCATTTTTGTGAAATCTCTTGTTAATAAAATTTGATTCACTGAACCATCACTCACCCTCGTGCCAAATCCAACCAGTATGTGTTGTAAAAAAAGACAAAACCTGCTCCGCTGTAATCAGGCGTCGCAGCACACCTGTGACACGCTAGGTGCCTCGGGTGGGACCCCGATGATGAAGCATGCCACCAACTTGGTTGGTGGGTGAGGGGTCTTCTTCACATAACCTAAGTGTGTTTCTTTTCACAATTTTAGTGTTTGGCACATCACGGACGTATGTGCACACATCAAAGTGATATATTCCAAAAATGCCTGTGTTTGGGGGGGGGAGGGCCCACCTATGTTTTTGGTCCAGGGTGCGGCTGTCATGTAGGGAAACCTACAAAACCCAGATTTTTTTTTAAAATAGGCACCCCAAGGAGTCCAGGGAGGTGTGGCTTGCGTGGCTCCCCCAACTATCCCTTCTATCCCTTCAGGTTTTGGGCCTTATTCTGTTCCAGGCACCTGGCCCACCCACACAAGTGAGGTACCATTTTTATCGGGAGACTTGGGGGAACGCTGGGTGGAAGGAAATTTGTGGCTCCTCTCAGATTCCAGAACTTTCTGCCACAGAAATGTGAGGAACATGTGTTTTTTTTAGCCACATTTTGAGGTTTGAAAAGGATTCTGGGTAACAGAACCTGGTCCGAGCCCCGCAAGTCACCCCATATTGGATTCCCCTAGGTCTCTAGTTTTCAGAAATGCACAGGTTTGGTAGGTTTCCCTAGGTGCCAGGTGAGCTACAGGCCAAAATCCACAGGTAGGCACTGTTTTCTTTCAAAAAATGGGATGTGTCCACGTTGCGTTTTGGGGCGTTTCCTGTCGCGGGCGCTAGGCCTACCCACGCAAGTGAGGTATCATTTTTATCTGGAGACTTGGGGGAACGCTGGGTGGAAGGAAATTTGTGGCTCCTCTCAGATTCCAGAACTTTCTGTCACCGAAATGTGAGGAAAACTTGTTATTTTAGCCAAATTTTGAGGTTTGCAAAGGATTCTGGGTAACAGAACCTGGTCCGAGCCCCGCAAGTCACCCCTCCTTGGATTCCCCTAGGTCTCTAGTTTTCAGAAATGCACAGGTTTGGTAGGTTTCCCTAGGTGCCGGCTGAGCTAGAGGCCAAAATCTACAGGTAGGCACTTCGCAAAAAACACCTCTGTTTTTTTCCAAAATTTAGGATGTGTCCATGTTGCGCTTTGGGGTGTTTCCTGTCGCCGGCGCTACGCCTACCCACGCAAGTGAGGTATCATTTTTATCTGGAGACTTGGGGGAACGCTGGGTGGAAGGAAATTTGTGGCTCCTCTCAGATTCCAGAACTTTCTGTCACCGAAATGTGAGGAAAACTTGTTATTTTAGCCAAATTTTGAGGTTTGCAAAGGATTCTGGGTAACAGAACCTGGTCCGAGCCCCGCAAGTCAGCCCTCCTTGGATTCCCCTAGGTCTCTAGTTTTCAGAAATGCACAGGTTTGGTAGGTTTCCCTAGGTGCCGGCTGAGCTAGAGGCCAAAATCTACAGGTAGGCACTTCGCAAAAAACACCTCTGTTTTTTTCCAAAATTTAGGATGTGTCCACGTTGCGCTTTGGGGTGTTTCCTGTCGCCGGCGCTAGGCCTACCCACGCAAGTGAGGTATCATTTTTATCGGGAGACTTGGGGGAACGCTGGGTGGAAGGAAATTTGTAGCTCTTCTCAGATTCCAGAACTTTCTGCCACCGAAATGTGAGGAAAACTTGTTATTTTAGCCAAATTTTGAGGTTTGCAAAGGATTCTGGGTAACAGAACCTGGTCCGAGCCCCGCAAGTCAGCCCTCCTTGGATTCCCCTAGGTCTCTAGTTTTCAGAAATGCACAGGTTTGGTAGGTTTCCCTAGGTGCCGGCTGAGCTAGAGGCCAAAATCTACAGGTAGGCACTTTGCAAAAAACACCTCTGTTTTTTCCCAAAATTTAGGATGTGTCCACGTTGCGCTTTGGGGTGTTTCCTGTCGCCGGCGCTAGGCCTACCCACGCAAGTGAGGTATCATTTTTATCGGGAGACTTGGGGGAACGCTGGGTGGAAGGAAATTTGTAGCTCCTCTCAGATTCCAGAACTTTCTGCCACAGAAATGTGAGGGACATGTGTTTTTTTAGCCAAATTTTGAGGTTTGCAAAGGATTCTGGGTAACAGAACCTGGTCCGAGCCCCGCAAGTCAGCCCTCCTTGGATCCCCCTAGGTCTCTAGTTTTTAGAAATGCACAGGTTTGGTAGGTTTCCCTAGGTGCCGGCTGAGCTAGAGGCCAAAATCTACAGGTAGGCACTTCGCAAAAAACACCTCTGTTTTTTCCCAAAATTTAGGATGTGTCCACGTTGCGCTTTGGGGTGTTTCCTGTCGCCGGCGCTAGGCCTACCCACGCAAGTGAGGTATCATTTTTATCGGGAGACTTGGGGGAACATAGATTAGCAAAACAAGTGCTATTGCCCCTTGTCTTTCTCTACATTTTTTCCTTCCAAATATAGGAGAGTGTGTAAAAAAGTGATATATTCCAAAAATGCCTGTTTGGGGGGGGAGGGCCCACCTATGTTTTTGGTCCAGGGTGCGGCTGTCATGTAGGGAAACCTACAAAACCCAGAATTTTTTTAAAAATAGGCACCCCAAGGAGTCCAGGGAGGTGTGGCTTGCGTGGCTCCCCCAACTATCCCTTCTATCCCTTCAGGTTTTGGGCCTTATTCTGTTTCAGGCACCTGGCCCACCCACACAAGTGAGGTACCATTTTTATCGGGAGACTTGGGGGAACGCTGGGTGGAAGGAAATTTGTGGCTCCTCTCAGATTCCAGAACTTTCTGCCACAGAAATGTGAGGAACATGTGTTTTTTTTAGCCACATTTTGAGGTTTGAAAAGGATTCTGGGTAACAGAACCTGGTCCGAGCCCCGCAAGTCACCCCATATTGGATTCCCCTAGGTCTCTAGTTTTCAGAAATGCACAGGTTTGGTAGGTTTCCCTAGGTGCCAGGTGAGCTACAGGCCAAAATCCACAGGTAGGCACTGTTTTCTTTCAAAAAATGGGATGTGTCCACGTTGCGTTTTGGGGCGTTTCCTGTCGCGGGCGCTAGGCCTACCCACGCAAGTGAGGTATCATTTTTATCTGGAGACTTGGGGGAACGCTGGGTGGAAGGAAATTTGTGGCTCCTCTCAGATTCCAGAACTTTCTGTCACCGAAATGTGAGGAAAACTTGTTATTTTAACCAAATTTTGAGGTTTGCAAAGGATTCTGGGTAACAGAACCTGGTCCGAGCCCCGCAAGTCACCCCTCCTTGGATTCCCCTAGGTCTCTAGTTTTCAGAAATGCACAGGTTTGGTAGGTTTCCCTAGGTGCCGGCTGAGCTAGAGGCCAAAATCTACAGGTAGGCACTTCGCAAAAAACACCTCTGTTTTTTTCCAAAATATAGGATGTGTCCATGTTGCGCTTTGGGGTGTTTCCTGTCGCCGGCGCTACGCCTACCCACGCAAGTGAGGTATCATTTTTATCTGGAGACTTGGGGGAACGCTAGGTGGAAGGAAATTTGTGGCTCCTCTCAGATTCCAGAACTTTCTGTCACCGAAATGTGAGGAAAACTTGTTATTTTAGCCAAATTTTGAGGTTTGCAAAGGATTCTGGGTAACAGAACCTGGTCCGAGCCCCGCAAGTCACCCCTCCTTGGATACCCCTAGGTCTCTAGTTTTCAGAAATGCACAGGTTTGGTAGGTTTCCCTAGGTGCCGGCTGAGCTAGACGCCAAAATCTACAGGTAGGCACTTCGCAAAAAACACCTCTGTTTTTTCCCAAAATTTAGGATGTGTCAACGTTGCGCTTTGGGGTGTTTCCTGTCGCCGGCGCTAGGCCTACCCACGCAAGTGAGGTATCATTTTTATCGGAAGACTTAAGGGAACGCTGGGTGGAAGGAAATTTGTAGCTCCTCTCAGATTCCAGAACTTTCTGCCACAGAAATGTGAGGGACATGTGTTTTTTTAGCCAAATTTTGAGGTTTGCAAAGGATTCTGGGTAACAGAACCTGGTCCGAGCCCCGCAAGTCAGCCCTCCTTGGATTCCCCTAGGTCTCTAGTTTTCAGAAATGTACAGGTTTGGTAGGTTTCCCTAGGTGCCGGCTGAGCTAGAGGCCAAAATCTACAGGTAGGCACTTCGCAAAAAACACCTCTGTTTTTTCCCAAAATTTAGGATGTGTCCACGTTGCGCTTTGGGGTGTTTCCTGTCGCCGGCGCTAGGCCTACCCACGCAAGTGAGGTATCATTTTTATCGGGAGACTTGGGGAAACGCTGGGTGGAAGGAAATTTGTAGCTCCTCTCAGATTCCAGAACTTTCTGCCACCGAAATGTGAGGGACATGTTTTTTTTTAGCCAAATTTTGAGGTTTGCAAAGGATTCTGGGTAACAGAACCTGGTCCGAGCCCCGCAAGTCAGCCCTCCTTGGATTCCCCTAGGTCTCTAGTTTTCAGAAATGCACAGGTTTGGTAGGTTTCCCTAGGTGCCGGCTGAGCTAGAGGCCAAAATCTACAGGTAGGCACTTCGCAAAAAACACCTCTGTTTTTTCCCAAAATTTAGGATGTGTCAACGTTGCGCTTTGGGGTGTTTCCTGTCGCCGGCGCTAGGCCTACCCACGCAAGTGAGGTATCATTTTTATCGGGAGACTTGGGGCAACGCTGGGTGGAAGGAAATTTGTAGCTCCTCTCAGATTCCAGAACTTTCTGCCACAGAAATGTGAGGGACATGTGTTTTGTTAGCCAAATTTTGAGGTTTGCAAAGGATTCTGGGTAACAGAACCTGGTCCGAGCCCCGCAAGTCAGCCCTCCTTGGATTCCCCTAGGTCTCTAGTTTTCAGAAATGCACAGGTTTGGTAGGTTTCCCTAGGTGCCGGCTGAGCTAGAGGCCAAAATCTACAGGTAGGCACTTCGCAAAAAACACCTCTGTTTTTTTCCAAAATTTAGGATGTGTCCACGTTGCGCTTTGGGGTGTTTCCTGTCGCCGGCGCTAGGCCTACCCACGCAAGTGAGGTATCATTTTTATCGGGAGACTTGGGGGAACGCTGGGTGGAAGGAAATTTGTAGCTCCTCTCAGATTCCAGAACTTTCTGCCACAGAAATGTGAGGGACATGTGTTTTTTTAGCCAAATTTTGAGGTTTGCAAAGGATTCTGGGTAACAGAACCTGGTCCGAGCCCCGCAAGTCAGCCCTCCTTGGATTCCCCTAGGTCTCTAGTTTTCAGAAATGCACAGGTTTGGTAGGTTTCCCTAGGTGCCGGCTGAGCTAGAGGCCAAAATCTACAGGTAGGCACTTCGCAAAAAAACACCTCTGTTTTCTCCCAAAATTTTGGATGTGTCCACGTTGCGCTTTGGGGCGTTTCCTGTCGCGGGCGCTAGGCCTACCCACACAAGTGAGGTATCATTTTTATCGGGAGACTTGGGGGAACATAGATTAGCAAAACAAGTGCTATTGCCCCTTGTCTTTCTCTACATTTTTTCCTTCCAAATATAGGAGAGTGTGTAAAAAAGACATCTATTTGAGAAATTCCCTATAATTCACATGCTTGTATGGTCACCCCGCAATTCAGAGATGTGCAAATAACCACTGCTCCTCAGCACCTTATCTTGTACCCTTTTTGGAAATGCAAAGGTTTTCTTGATAGCAATTTTTTACTCTTTATATTTCAGCAAATGAATTGCTGTATACCCGGTATAGAATGAAAACGCACTGCAGGGTGCAGCTCATTTATTGGCTCTGGGTTCCTCGGGTTCTTGATGAACCTACAAGCCCTATATATCCCCGCAACCAGAGGAGTCCAGCAGACGTAACGGTATATTGCTTTCCATAATCTGACATTGCAGGGAAAAGTTACAGAGTAAAACGTAGAGAAAAATTGGTGTTTTTTTCACCTCAATTTCATTATTTTTCTTTTTCAGCTGTTATTTTCTGTAGGAAACCCTTGTAGGATCTACACAAATGACCCCTTGCTGAATTCAGAATTTTGTCTACTTTTCAGAAATGGTTAGGTTTCTGGGATCCAGCATTGGTTTCATGCCCATTCCTGTCACTGACTGGAAGGAGGCTGAAAGCACAAAAAATTGCAAAAATGGGGTATGCCCCAGTAAAATGCCAAAATTGTGTTGAAAAATTGGGTTTTCTGATTCAGTCTGCCTGTTCCTGAAAGCTGGGAAGCTGCTGAGTTTAGCACTACAAACCCTTTGTTGATGCCATTTTCAGGGGGAAATCCACAAGCCTTCTTCTGCAGCCACTTTTTCCATTTTTTTTTAAAAAAACGAAATTTTCACTGTATTTTGGCCAATTTCTTGGCCTCCTTCAATGGAACCCACAAAGTCTGGGTACCTCTAGAATCCCTAGCATGTTGGAAAAAAAGGACGCAAATTTGGCTTGGTTAGCTTATGTGGACAAAAAGTTATGAGGGCCTAAGCGCGAACTGCCCCAAATAGGCAAAAAAAGGCCTGGCACAGGAGGGGGAAAAGGCCTGGCAGCGAAGGGGTTAAAGGAATTGCTTCAGGATATCTTGTGGCATGGTCCACTACCACTAAGATAACCCTATTGCCTGAAGCAGTAGGAGGGTCAAGGGGGCCAACTATGTCAACCCCTACCCTTTCAAAGGGAACCCCAACCACAGGCAGTGGAATAAGGGGTGCCTTTGGGGTGCCACCTGTCTTGCCACTGGCTTGACAGGTTTCACAGGACTTACAAAACTCTTTTGTGTCCTCAGACATTCTAGGCCAATGAAACAAGGGAACAAGCCTGTCCCAAGTTTTCATTTGTCCCAGATGTCCAGCAAGGGGAATGTCGTGGGCTAGAGTTAGGAGGAACTTTCTGTACTCTTGAGGAATCACTAACCTCCTGGCAGTTCCAGGTTTAGGATGCCTTGCTTCAGTGTACAAGAGGTTGTCCTCCCAGTAAACTCTGTGAGAGTCACTGACATCCCCATTAGCCTGTTTGACAGCTTGCTGTCTTAGACCCTCTAGTGTGGGACAGGTATGCTGTGCCACACTCAGCTCCTCCCTGGCAGGCCCCCCTTCACCCAAAAGCTCAGCAGTGTCTGCTTCAAGCTCCTCTGGTGTAGGTTCTGCACAGGGTGGAAATTCTTCTTCTTTAGAAGTAGAATCCACTGTAGAGGGAGGGATAGTAGGAAGTGTTTTACTTCTACTAGCCCTAGCTTTAGGGAGCACTTGGTCCATTGTTCCAGGATCCAAGCTTCCCTGTCCTTTTTGCTTTTTGGCCTGAGCCCTTGTTAAAGCAAAAATATGCCCTGGGATGCCCAGCATTGCTGCATGGGCCTCCAACTCCACATCTGACCAAGCTGATGTCTCCAAATCATTCCCTAATAGACAGTCTACAGGTAAATCTGAAGCTACGACAACTTTCTTTGGACCAGTAACCCCCTCCCCAGTTGAGATTTACAACAGCCATGGGGTGGCTAAGTGTGTTGTTGTGAGCATCGGTTACTTGGTACTGGTGACCAAGTAGGTGTTGTTCAGGGTGGACCAGTTTCTCTATGACCATAGTCACACTGGCTCCAGTGTCCCTGTAGGCCTGAACCTCAACACCATTTATTAGGGGTAGTTGCTTGTACTTATCCATGTTAAGGGGACAAGCAACCAAGGTGGCTAAATCAATAGCCCCCTCAGAGACTAACACAGCCTCTGTGGTCTCCCTAATCAGACCAACCCCAACTAAGTTACCAAAAGTGAGCCCAGCTACTCCCTTGGATTGGCTATTAGTAGGTTTGCTCCCACCACTACTGCTATTAGTAGGGACACTAGGTGTAGCAGTAGGGGTTGTAGTGGTAGGAGGCTTGGTGCTTTTCTTTGGACAACTGGGATCTGTTGTCCAATGACCTTTTATTTTACATAAATAGCACCATGGTTTCTTTTCTTTGTTTTAATTAGAAGAGGATTTGGGCCCACCACCCCCACCAGAGTGTTTTTGTGGGCCTGATGAAGACTCATTTTTAGATTTGACTCCACCCTTGTCAGAAGACTTACCATCCTTCTTCTTGTTGCCATCTTTGTCACCCCCTGTATGAACATTTCTGTTCACCCTTGTTCTGACCCATTTGTCTGCCTTCTTTCCCAATTCTTGGGGAGAGGTCAGATCAGAGTCCACCAAGTACTGGTGCAACAAATCAGACACACAATTATTAAGAATATGCTCTCTCAGGATCAAGTTATACAGGCTGTCATAACCAGTAACTTTACTGCCATGTAACCACCCCTCCAAGGCCTTCACTGAATGGTCAATGAAATCAACCCAGTCTTGTGAAGACTCCTTTTCGGTCTCTCTGAACTTTATCCTGTATTGTTCAGTGGTTAAGCCATAACCATCCAGGAGTGCATTCTTAAGAACTGTAAAATTATTGGCATCACTTTCTTTCACTGTAAGGAGCCTATCCCTACCCTTTCCACTAAATGATAGCCATAGGATAGCAGCCCACTGCCTTTGAGGGACATCCTGTACAACACAGGCCCTCTCAAGTGCAGCAAACCACTTGTTAATGTCATCCCCCTCCTTATAAGGGGGAACTATCTTGTGCAGATTCCTAGAATCATGCTCTTTTGCAGGATGACTATTGGGAATACTGCTGCTGCCACCATGGGTTTCTAAACCCAGTTTCTGTCTCTCCTTCTCTACTTCTAAGGACTGTCTATCCAAATCCAGCTGTTGCTTCTTGAGCTTCAGTCTGGTTTGTTCCACTCTCAATCTATTGAGCTCCCTTTCTAAGAATCTGTCATCAGGGTGGGTGGGAGGGACATGTCTTGAAACAGAAGTATGGTGAGAATGGACAGAAGGAGACCTGTCCCTTACAGAAGGCATCCTAACAGCTTGGTTAACAGAAACATCAGTTCTACTGTGGTGAGAATGAATACTCTTGCTATGATGTGAGACTACACTATCGGTATGGTGTGACTCAACATCAGTACAAACTATGCTAGATTGTCTAGTAATGGGCAGGCTAGGAAGTTTCTTTCCTGAATCTTTTTCTAGGGGAGTCCCTGGATCAGATTGGGAACCATTAGCTACTTTTTCAACAGATGGGGCCCTTGTGGCCTTATCTTGTTCTCTAAGCATGTTAAGCAATAATTCCAAGGAAGGATTCTTCCCTACACTCAAACCTCTTTCTACACAGAGACTCCTTGCTCCTTTCCAGCTAAGGTGGTCATATGCAAGTTTGGACAGATCAACATTTTGGCCTGTGCCAGACATTTTAGAAAGAGTTTAAGTGACAGAAAAAGTGATAAAAAAGTTTTTAGAGCTTTTAGAAAGACAGAAAAAAAAAACTTTTTAAACTTTTAAGAACTTTTTAGAAAGTTTAGAAGTACTTTTCAGCACTTTAGAAAAGAGTGAAAAGAGGAAATGCAAAACTTTTTAGTTATGTGTACATACACTGAACTTGTTTTGTATATTTTTCTCTTATGAAAAGTACAATGACAAGAGTGGTAAGTAGTCTCAAAGCACTTATCCCACCGCTGCACAACCAATGTAGGAGGCTGGACTGGCTTGTAGTGAGTACCTAGGGGTACTTGCACCTTGCACCAGGCCCAGTTATCCCTTATTAGTGTATAGGGTGTCTAGCAGCATAGGCTGATAGATAATGGTAGCTTAGCAGAGCAGCTTAGGCTGAACTAGGAGACGAGTGAAGCTCCTACAGTACCACTTAGTGTCATATGCACAATATCATAAGAAAACACAATACACAGATATACTAAAAATGAAGGTACTTTATTTTTATGACAATATGCCAAAAGTATCTCAGTGAGTACCCTCAGTATGAGGATAGCAAATATACACAAGATATATGTACACAATACCGAAATATGCAGTAATAGTATTAGAAAACAGTGCAAACAATGTATAGTTACAATTGGATGCAATGGAGACACATAGGGATAGGGGCAACACAAACCATATACTCCAAAAGTGGAATGCGAACCACGAATGGACCCCAAACCTATGTGACCTTGTAGAGGGTCACTGGGACTATTAGAAAATAGTAAGGGTTAGAAAAATAGCCCACCCCAAGACCCTGAAAAGTGAGTGCAAAGTGCACTAAAGTTCTCCAAAGGACATAGGAGTCGTGATAGGGGAATTCTTCAGGAAAGACACAAACCAATAATGCAACAACTATGGGTTTCCAGTCGAGGGTACCTGTGGAACAAGTGGACCAAGTCCAAAAGTCACAAGCAAGTCGGAGATGGGCAGATGCCCAGGAAATGCCAGCTGTGTGTGCAAAGATGCTGCTACTGGACAGTAAAAGCGTAGGTTTCTGCAAGAACGACAAGGGCTAGAGACTTCCCCTTTGGAGGACGGACCCCTCACGCCGTGGAAAGTCGTGCACAAGTGTTTTCTTGCCGAAAGACTGTCAACAAGCCCTGCTAGCTGCAAATCGTGCGGTTAGTGTTTTTGGATGCTGCTGTAGCCCAGGAGGGACCAGGATGTCGCAAATTGCGTCAGGGGACAGAGGGGGCGTCGAGCAAGACAAGGAGCCCTCTCAGCAGCAGGCAGCACCCGGAGAAATGCCAGAAACAGGCACTACGAGGATGCGTGAAACGGTGCTCACCCGAAGTCGCACAAAGGAGTCCCACGTCGCCGGAGAACGACTTAGGAGGTCGTGCAATGCAGGTTAGAGTGCCATGGACCCAGGCTGGACTGTGTACAAAGGATTTCCGCCAGAAGTGCACGGAGGCCGGAGTAGCTGCAAAAGTCGCGGTTCCCACCAAACTTGGACTGAAGAGTCACTGGACTGTGGGAGTCACTTGGACAGAGTTGCTGGATTCAAGGGACCTCGCTCGTTGTGCTGAGAGGAGACCCAAGGTACCGGTGATGCAGTTCTTTGGTGCCTGTGGTTGCAGGGGGACGATTCCGTCGACCCACGGGAGATTTCTTCGGAGCTTCTAGTGCAGAGAGGAGGCAGACTACCCCCACAGCATGCACCACCAGGAAAGCAGTCGAGAAGGCGGCTGGATCAGCGTTACAGAGTTGCAGTAGTCGTCTTTGCTACTATGTTGCAGTTTTGCAGGCTTCGAGCACGGTCAGCAGTCGATTCCTTGGCAGAAGGTGAAGAGAGAGATGCAGAGGAACTCGGATGAGCTCTTGCATTCGTTATCTAAGGAATCCCAAGAGACAGAGACCCTAAATAGCCAGAAAAGAGGGTTTGGCTACCTAGGAGAGAGGATAGGCTAGCAACACCTGAAGGAGCCTATCAGGAGGAGTCTCTGACGTCACCTGATGGCACTGGCCACTCAGAGCAGTCCAGTGTGCCAGCAGCACCTCTGTTTCCAAGATGGCAGAGGTCTGGAGCACACTGGAGGAGCTCTGGGCACCTCCCAGGGGAGGTACAGGTCAGGGGAGTGGTCACTCCCCTTTCCTTTGTCCAGTTTCGTGCCAGAGCAGGGCTAAGGGGTCCCTGAACCGGTGTAGACTGGCTTATGCAGAAATGGGCACCAAATGTGCCCATGAAAGCATTTCCAGAGGCTGGGGGAGGCTACTCCTCCCCTGCCTTCACACCATTTTCCAAAGGGAGAGGGTGTAACACCCTCTCTCAGAGGAAGTCCTTTGTTCTGCCATCCTGGGCCAGGCCTGGCTGGACCCCAGGAGGGCAGATGCCTGTCTGAGGGATTGGCAGCAGCAGCAGCTGCAGTGAAACCCCGGGAAAGGCAGTTTGGCAGTACCAGGGTCTGTGCTACAGACCACTGGGATCATGGGATTGTGCCAACTATGCCAGGATGGTATAGAGGGGGCAATTCCATGATCATAGACATATTACATGGCCATATTCGGAGTTACCATTGTGAAGCTACATATAGGTAGTGACCTATATGTAGTGCACGCGTGTAATGGTGTCCCCGCACTCACAAAGTCCGGGGAATTGGCCCTGAACAATGTGGGGGCCCCTTGACTAGTGTCAGGGAGCCCACACACTAAGTAACTTAGCACCCAACCTTTACCAGGTAAAGGTTAGACATATAGGTGACTTATAAGTTACTTAAGTGCAGTGTAAAATGGCTGTGAAATAACGTGGACGTTATTTCACTCAGGCTGCAGTGGCAGGCCTGTGTAAGAATTGTCAGAGCTCCCTATGGGTGGCAAAAGAAATGCTGCAGCCCATAGGGATCTCCTGGAACCCCAATACCCTGGGTACCTCAGTACCATATACTAGGGAATTATAAGGGTGTTCCAATAAGCCAATGTAAATTGGTAAAATTGGTCACTAGCCTGTTAGTGACAATTTGAAAGAAATGAGAGAGCATAACCACTGAGGTTCTGATTAGCAGAGCCTCAGTGAGACAGTTAGTCTTAACACAGGGAACACATTCAGGCACACTTATGAGCACTGGGACCCTGACTAGCCGGGTCCCAGTGACACATACAACTAAAACAACATATATACAGTGAAAAATGGGGGTAACATGCCAGGCAAGATGGTACTTTCCTACACTGCTGCACATGTGTGGCCTCTGATGTGTAAGCAGGCACAGCACGCTATTTTGAAGGTTAATGATACAGGTAGCTGGGTGTATGTACAGTTGTTTCCGTCCATGGCACCTGGATTTTGTTGTCTTTGGAAGAGCAGGAACAGTGGCTTGATGTTTGTAAAGGGCTCCATGGTGGCACTAGACATGTAAGTCTGACTGCAGGAGACTGTTACTCTTTATACTGTCCGTTTCTGCCTTGTGATATGTGGTGGTTGAACGGCCATGGTCACAATGGTGGTGTGCAACCTTGTAATGAGTCCAGCGGCAACACAGTCTCCAGAGGTCTGTTTGTGCTTCCTTGTGACAGTGACTGTCCTCACTGGCAGTGTCGGCAGTCTGCTGGTGGTCTTCTGTTAGTGCGACCTCTATACTCGTAATACGGCACTCTGACCACCAGATCAATGTCGTTCTGAACACTGCCATGGCAGTCAGTGGACCGCCAAACTCTTAATCAGGCCCTTAGACACATCTGGCCATAGCTCATACATGTTGGTGTTAAATTTTTCAAAAATCATGTTTGGGGCTGCACAGGAGATGTATGAACAATGTCTGGTACTATGCTACACTGACAGGTACTGATCTCAGTTAAATTAATGAACAAGGATGGCTACTGTGTGATGTATATAGCATTGTCGTGGACAGATAAAGATATGAGAAAGGCACAAGTATTGCAATACCTTGCAGAGAGTGGTGTGTGAGATTGTTAGGTGCACAGAGCCATGAACGTCAAGTACCCTTGTGACATTTTGTAGCTGTGAGGATTTTGAACTCGTTCCTCAATCTGGCCAACAGATGCATGTTTTGACTCATCATATGTGTACACTTCATCCTGCCTTATTGATGTGTATCATTCAGGCATATCAACTGTGTCATTTGATTCATTACAATCTGAAGAGTTAAATAGTAAATTGTAATTCATATGTACTGCGCTTTACTTGCCCACAGTACATGTGTTCAACATTCACAGTGCAATGTATCAATTTATGTTTTGTAGGTGGACCAGGTGGGATGGAGAGCTTCACAGATCCGTATATTACCAGTGACTGTCACCTGAATGCTTATTGTGTAGTGCAAGGATTGTGTGTGGTGTAGTATGCTGTGTGCAATGGCATGTCCAATGTGCATCCCTAACCAAAGAAAACAGGTGTGATATAAAGGATAGTTCAGAAATCCACATTTGAATAGTAGCATGTGCAGTCACATCTGAATATTGTCAAGGTAAATATATTGGCAATCTCTGTTTGACCAAACGATAGATGGGCCGACAGAGGAGTCATGACCAAAATGCCATACTTTTTGATAATATGTGGTAGTGGATTCATAAGTGAACATGGCTGGGGACAGTAAACATTCCAAATGCATTTTGCAGATGCAAAATTCTACTGTAGTCGCTCACATTGCATTCGCTGTCCGATTTGCATGACTAATCCACACAGAAAGTGAGGAATAACACCACATTAAAGACAGAAAGACTAAAGGCCATATTTACAAGAGCATGGAAAGCCAGACAGGTTGACTTTCTTTACTTGGCCTTGTAAATATGAACCTGCTGTGTGTGGCACAGGACTGTCACTAAAAGTGACATTCTGGTGAGACAGGGGGGGCATGTAAATAAGTCCTGTTAGACCTGGCATCCTTACCGTGGTCTTCCATGTCTTTTTTGCCTCTGCGTCCCATGTTTTTACTATGTGTTCCTGTGTAAACTGTATGTGTAATTGGCTTATTCCTGATTGGTGTATTTTATATACTAGTACATCCCTAGTAAGTCCCAAGTGCACTAGAGGTGCTCAGGGCCTGTAAATCAAATGCGACTAGTGGGCCTGCAGCACTGGTTGTACCACCCAACTGAGTAGCCCTGTAAACATATCTCAGACCTGCCACTGCAGTGTCTGTGTGTGCAGTCTTGCCCTGCCAATTCGACCTGGCAAGTGTACCCACTTACCAGGCCCAAACCTTCCTTTTTTATACTTGTAAAGCACCCCTAAAGTAGGCCCTAGGTAGCCCCATGGGCAGGGTGCAGTGTTTGTTAAAAGTGGGACATATACTGCTGTGTTTTACATTTCCTAACAGTGAAAGGCTGCTGAACTCAGCTTTCCCTTTTGCAAGGCCTATCTCTCCCATAGATTAACACAAGGGCTGTCTTTAAATAATATTTAAGTGTAGATTCTTTTTGGGAGCAGATGGAAATGTAGAGTTTGGTGTCTCTGAACTCATCATTTAAAAATGCATCCTTTGGAAAAGTTGTTTTTTAAATTGTCAGTTTGAAAATGCCAGTTTTAGAAAGTGGGCATTTTCTTGCTTAAAACATTCTGCCTGTTTGTGGGTCCCTTGTCTGGGTCAGACTGACAGTTAGGCTGTTTGTGAAGCACCTCCAGACAGTGAGACAAAGGGAGCTGGGGAGTTGCCTGCATATTCTGATGGGTCATCCAAGCTAAAGTGGAGGGAGGAGTGGTCACTTACACCTCAATGGGCTGTGGCTGCCTTCTCACAATGCAGTCTCTAATCCCCTCAAGTGAGTCTGGAGCCTGGCCTGGCCAAGGCAGGATCTTTTGAACAACAGAGACTTTCCTTTGAAGTTTCCCTACTTCAAAGGCAGAAAGGGGTATAAGTATTGGACCAAAACCCCTGAAAATCAGATTTCTTAAAGAATACAAGAGGAACCTCTGATAAGGAAAAGAGCTGAAGAGCTGAGGGGAAGTGCTGCCCCTGCTTGTGACTGTGCTTTGTTGAGCTATCCTGTAGTTGCTGCTTCTGCCTGTGAAAGGGGACAAAGACTGAACTGTGTTGTGCATTCCTGCTTGAGAAGGATCTTCAAGGGCTTGCCGAGTTGAGCTTGCCTCCTGTTGTTGAAGCATCAAGGCCATCAGAGACATCCTCTGCCAGCACCTGGACTCTCTGGTGAGACTCCTGCCCTGCCAAGTGGTGCCCCATCCATTTCCTGGGCCCTTGAAAGGTGAAGCTGGTAGAAAAGGACTGAAATCCATGCAAAGACTGCCATGTTGTCAACATCAGGACAGTGCGCGCTCTAGGGTGACGTAATGCAAAAAGCCAATCCTTATGTAATGTAATAATTCATGCATTATGTGTTAATGCAGTATGTTAACCTTTTGCATTGTAGAGATTCATATTGAAACGTCACTAATATTGTTTGCAATGTATTGCTCATTTTCTGCTGGATTACAGGGAGTGGTTAGGGTGTGGTCCCTATTCTAAGCCTTTCTAGAAACCTTTTCTGCAGCCTAGCTGGGTGTGGCAAGTGGGCGGGCCTGGCTCTATTTAAGGGAACCAGCCCAGCTCCACGTGCTCACTATTCAGAGGTCCCGGTGTAGAGCAGCAGCATTTTCCTGAGCTCCTGTTCCGGAGGCCTACCTAAGATTTCCAGACCCTGTCTTCATTTCCTGGATGATCTTCAAGCAGGGCGGTAAGGCTGAGGTTGGGTTAGGCCCCCAACTCCGTTTTCAGAAATACTCGAGTTTTGGGCCTTTTGGTTAAATCGTGTGTGCAGTGGTTTTCTTGGCATTTAACTCTTACAGTTCAGATCGGCAGTGTGCACATTTGTATTTTGGCATTTAAACCTTAATCGTTGAATCGGCAGCAGAGTGCACAATTCATTCTTGGCATTTAGCTCCTACAGTTCGGATCAGCAATGTGCTCGATCGTATCTTGGCATTTAAACCTTGATGGATGAATTGGCAGCAGTGTGCACGATTCATTCTTGACATTTAACTCTTGTAGTTTGGATCGGCAGTGTGCGCAATCATATCTTGGCATTTGAACCTTGATGGTTGAATCAACAGCAGTGTGCACGATTCATTCTTGACATTTAACTCTTGTAGTTCAGATCGGCAGTGTGTGCGATCATGTTTTGACATTTGAACCTTGATGATCGAATCAGCATCAGTGTGCGCGATTCATTCTTGGCAATTAAAACTTGCAACTCAGATCGGCAGAGTGCGTGATCATATTCTTACATGTAAATCCTGATGGTTGAATCAATGGCAGAGTGCGTGAGTCATTCTTGGCATTCAATCCTTGTGTTTCAGATCGGCAGATTGCCCGATCATTTCTAGACATTGAAATCTTGATGCACAGTTTGATATTTAAAGTGTATAATAATTCCTAAGCAATTGAATCTTGAAAGTCTAGACTTTAGAGTGTGTCCTTTCAGTTTCATTCATGAGTTTATCACAGTTTATTCCTGAAAAACAATGTGTTAATTGATTACTGTTATAGTGTGTCCTTGCAGTATCATTAATGAGTCTAACACAGTTTATTCCTGAAAACTAATGTGCTTGTTGATTACTGCTATTAAGTAGTTTCTATTCAAAGAAATAACTTGAGCCAGTTCAAGGTTCAGAACATAAGAGTGTATTCTACAAAACTCTCATATGGAAGCTTGCATAATCCTTTTTTGTTTCCAGGTACTCAGAGCTAATAAGGTCATGGTATAGGAAAGCTCTTGATCATTCATGTTATCAGTATATAGATATTATGAACAAAGCTTATGAAAGTAAATGTGATTTTATCTGGCTATTGTGTTCTTAACTTTTTCTTCCACAGGTCTCCTTCCCCGCTGTTCCCAACCTAAAACCCCATCCCCCACTTGGCCATTCTTTAACTCTGTGCTATAATGGCTAGTAGAGTTTGGAACTGCCAAGAGGTGGACATATTGGGAACAGGCACAAACCCCGAGGATCCGGACTCCCTGACATATATGGGGACATTTTCAGTGCACCATCCGCAACACAGCTTCCGCAACGTGCTGCCGGCCTGCATCGCGGCTGGAAGATTGACGCATCGCGGCTGGAGAACTCAGTACATTTAATTATTCATTTATTTACATGTGCAATTTTTGTAAGATCACAGGCACAGTTCTTACAACAACAACTTCACACAGTTTTATTTGCCATTGATCATCTAGGCAGAGTCCATGGGTGAACCACTGCATGTGCCATGTGGAGTTGAGGAGTGTTTAATTTATGAGGAAAACAAACAAATTGCAAATAGGAAAGATAGGACACAAATGGGTGAGCTGTCATTTACTGGCAGAGTCATCAGCACTGAGTAAAGGAGGAACTGGCATTTTGGCACAGAAAACTTCCACCTGATAGTTTTACGTTGGAAAGAGGGAAAGCCACATCTTCCTCTTCTGATGAGTGTGGTGCTTCATGTCAGGGTGGTGTTAAAGGAGGTGAAGGTGCTGGAGGTGATGGCAAAGGAGGCACATGGGGCAGAAGACATGGATCCCCAGTCTGCAGCAGCATTTATCTTTGCCAAGTAGGTGAGATAGCACTGCACTGAGAAGGGCCTTCTGGTTTGCCAGCAATGCACAAAGGTCACAGTGGTAGGCACCCATAGTGGTGATGTATGTGTCCTGCTTCCACTCTATGGACTCCAGGATCTTGGGTATAGCCCCAGCTGTGTGGCAACCTCACTGGTGCCACTTTGGCATGGCAGTTGTTCATGCCTCTGTCTCATGACACTAGCAAAATCAGCCAGGGACTGTTAAGGTCCACAGATCGAAGTGTAGGTGTCTTGTATGGTGGGTGAGGTGTGCTTATTTCAAAAGAGGCACTTCTGGACTGACTCTAAGGTGTTCGCCATGGTCTCCATCCCCATCTGCACAGCATCTAGCATCTCCTACCTCCCAACATTGGAATTCTACTTGGGGTGTCCTTGGTGAGAAGTGGACATGGGTCAACTGTTTTACAATCTGATTTGGTAATATTTTTTCTTTATGAACAACATTTTTGTATAGGATGTCTATTACACAGAGTCTTTGAGTTCAAGTTGTACTGTACTTGCCTCTAGAATGGCAGTATCTTTGCATTATCACTACAGCCACTGTGTGCCCAGACAGCCTTTTGGACTCATATTGCAACACAGTTTCGCAGGTCACTGGGCCTACAAATCCTGGACATAGGAAAAGAAATGTGTCAACATCTGTCAAGGTAATTTGAATTGGGTGACATGATACCTATAAAGTCTGTGTTTTGACATGTTAACCCCACTACTGTTCAGATTGCACCTAATACCTAGGGTGGCTGCTTTCCCTGTGCCAATATTCCTCCCAGTGCACCCGTGCAATGTGATGTGGTTCTGCTCATGATTTTGTTATGATTCTGCCATCTGGGTTTCACACTCTACACTATGGGACTCTGCCTTATTGTGAAGTCTACAATGTTCATCATGCATTCATGTGTTCAAGGTTTGATTTCGTTGCACTTATCCTGGACAACCCACCACACATAAAAGAACTTGATAGACTGCAGGAATGTGTGAGGGCATAAACTTCCCATGTTAGTCCTATTTTTATCTCCTCATTTTTAGTGAGTGAATACACTTTTGGCTCCATCATTGTGGACTGTGGGTACTATGTACCAAATCTGAGCCTCTGGTCAATGTCACACTGGGACATTATGCTAGCACTGCCACTCACCTGATTTGATACTTGCCAGATTTGAGTATGTGCCTAGGGCGACACATCCTTCAACTCAAGGTAGCTCACTCGTACATGCACAGGCCTCCTCTGCCACTCCTCATTTAGGTCCAGGGACACAACCATGTCTCTTGTACCTACAACACCAACAGTATGTGTGACCATGTCCAATGTACTTACATGTCAGGCTGTTATTATGGGGCATGGATCAAGCTGTACCCCACATGGTAGTAGTGATGGAAATGGTGACATGTATCTACCTAGTTTGGCAACATTACTGATAGCATCCACCTCAGTCTCCAATCATCATTGACTCCTGCCCTTTGTGATGGCAGTGTATTTTAACATGTTCCTTGACAGATTCATATTTCACATCCTCCAAATGAGAAATATGTGGCAAGGTAATACTATTTCCCCCCAGACTCCCTCCTGCCAGATGCCACATATTCACCCTGGATCACATGACATGTAGCATGTTGTACCCCAAAGGGCTCTTCTCTGTCATCCCTTCCCAGCTGCAACACAAGTGTGACTGTCAGACACAGCAGTGTATGTTTATTGGTTAGGGTACCTTGATAAACACATAGCCATTCTGATATTCTTTCTGTGCAATGTCTCCTCATTCAGACACAGTGGCAGTTCCACCTACTCAGCCATCACTTACACTGTACTGCACAATCATGGGCCCACCTGTACAACAGATCATTGTTGGTTTAAACACACATGGTCCTCTGATGTGAATCACTTGCATTTATCTTGACCCAGTCTGATTTAGTACGCGGGTGAGTTCATGTGGTCCCTATCATGGCAGTTGACATCTGTGTGGTCTCACCATGCACATCAGGGAAACTGTGTGCTATACATTGTCATGCCAGTCAACATACACAAGGCTCTTGGTATGTTTTATGTGTTTATAATTCACCTCTCTGCACCTGATCACCATCTCAGGTGTGCTGATTTCCTTTTGATAATCACATGCCTTTGATTTCCGCAACAATGCATATTAATGTTTATGTGCCCATGCAAGACACAGTGGCCTCATAGTGCAAAGTGGTATTCATTGTTAACATCAGGTTGTATAGGGGTCAAGTGTTCATGCATGATGTGTAATTCCAGTCCATGTGGCATATGTTGATGCAACTTCCACGATTGCTACATCACTTTTTGTGACACAGCAGCTGTGGAAATTGCAGACCCTTTACTGAAAAGCCACAACAAGTCACTTTGCATAGCTTTTCTTGGGCTTGGAGATGAGGAGTAAGGCAAGGCAGCACAAGTTGCTGCATTGCCTTGCTCTGCATCAGGACTCTATAAAATGGGCATTGTGGATATTTTTCAGATGCAACACACATGGGTTTAGTTGCAATTCCTGATTTCCAATGTGTTGTGCCCCAGGTAATGCAAAAAAGTGTTACACCTCCCGGGGGCAGCCACAATAAGGAGTGGTATCTTTTATTATCCCAGATATATTACTTTTTCAATGTGTGGTGCATTCTGTCACACACGTAGGTAGAGGCCAAAGCCTGACATGATTGTTTTTGTGCAGAAAGGTGACCCTTCCTGCATAGGGACAATCCTGTCTACGATGCAGGCATCCTGGCAACATGGATGCCAGTGTGCTTGCATCTGGCTCTCAGCAGCCCAGAGTGCATCAGCGCAAGGGGAGAGGACAGAAATACATGTAATATTATTGGTACAGGCCATTCCTCCCCTTTTTATGTGGCACAAGACAGTGCAGCATGGTGATTTGCATCACTGCCCTGCACCACTCACCTTGTGATTGGGCCCTTATGTATTTGACTGTCTATTGTGTGACTTGTTCTAGTGGCACATGTTGTGCATTACACTATATGTGCCACTGTCCACAGGTTTGGCTGGACTGGTGCTGCACTTCACAACTGGATGCATGTGACGGAGCCTGAGTGAGATGTGCAACATATTACTGGGCAGTGTGAGTGACATTTCAGTGGCATTTGACAGGACATGATCCAGTTTCCTGTCCTATGCCCTGCAGACAGCACAGTGGAGCACTGGGACATAGCTAGCTGAACTGCACAACATGACATTATCTGTCCCCATTGCACTTTGTTGATATTTACCCAGCGTATGTGGTAGTTCCTCGTGAGCTGCATTGTCTTGTCTGGGGCTTCCAACCACCAACTCCTCTGGGATGACAGCTGCCTCCCGCTCCTTTAAGGCATTCAGTTCCTCCTGGGGTACAGCGCTCCCTCCTCTGGTCTGCATTGCTGCCTTCAAGGTCTTAGCCAGTTTCTCCTTTATCTGGTGCTTATAATTGTGCCAGCGCTTCTTGGAGTCGGTAACGGTCCTCTTTGTTTGTCCCACACTGTTGACTTTCTCCATGATGGACTGCCACATGGCCTCTTTCCTCCCTAGAGGTGACAAAAAGCTAATGTTGGGGGTCTGTCACCTCTGTCATTAAGATGCCATTCTCCTCATCACTGAAGTTTCACTTCCTCTTCGCCTTTGAGTCTGTCTGGACATCCTGGCTGGTGTAGGGGTGGTGCCTCTGCTGTCTGCTGCCTGGTCCATGTCTGCCTTCTGTGAGGTATGCAATTTTTTTCAATAATGCTTCGTTTTTTTTATGTTTTTGGTGTATCTCACACTCAAAAATGGCACAGAGCTGATTTGTGTCACTTTACGTGCCGCAAGTTAGGTCTGCGTTACTTTTGCAAAGTAGCACCACATTTTGCTATGACATAGCACACACAGAAGCATCATTTTTTTTAGATGCAGCCAGGTTCCTTACAACATAGTGTGACGTTTTGTAAATACGATGCATCTATGGCATAGGATTCTGACGTTCCGAAGTACAAGTTATTTTGACGCATTGCTAACGCAATGCAGCGATGCATCATTTCTATTAAATATGGTCCTGAAAGAACTGCTGACGAACGTCTTTCGTCAACCTATTGCGCTCTTTTATAAACCATATGTAGTGCAGAGGACTAAAATTTTCTTAAATTAGCGACCATGGCACCATTGCTATGTGTCAAGAACAGAGCATCAAGATTGCATACATTTCTTGTGGTCAGAGTAGTAGATTTGTGACAGGAGCAATCACGTAGATAAGCATATGCATTTTAGTTCCTTACATATAATCATTCAGAACATTTATATCTTACTGATGCATATATTTATCATTTAATGCAGAATGTAAATAATCTTCTATACTTCCAAGATGGAAGTCAAAATGGTGAGTGTCTGATATATCTTTCCCAATTCAAGATGGCGTACACAAAGTAAAAATCACATCCCAAACGGGAACAAATGGGAACCATAAGGTGGCAGCCAGCTTTGAACTCTAATATAATAAAGTGAATACTATGAAGAACTTTGGGGCAAATTTAACAGCCCCTAATCCCATCGGAGCATCACTTTTTATGACGCTGCAGTGGCGCTAACCACTGCTTCATATTTACAAGGAAGTGTAACACCACTTTTTGTGGCATTATGCTTCCTTGTAAAAATTGAACCCTCCGAAGCAGTTTTCTGGGTCAGGGGGTCATGCAATGAGTGTTGCAGTGGGTATTCCATCCCAACACGGATTGTTTTTCATGCTGCCTCAGATTTACGAGTTGTCGTGAACCTGAGGCAGCGACAAAAACTAACTCCACCACAAGGGTGGGGTGAGCATGGCATAACGATGAGGAATGCTTTCATTTCTCCTCGTTTTTTTATTTTTCTATGAGAGCTGCATTCTACAGCACACATAGAATAAGCAAAATGCCATGGATAATTGTTTATGTGCTGGAAGGTGTCCCTTCCTTTACATAAACATTAGTTCTGAAATGATGCTTTGGTGCTTCTATGTGTGCTGCATTTTGCAGCACACATAGAAGTGTCAAATCGCCTTAGTAGATTTTTTATGTGCAGAAAGGGACACCCTCCTGCACATAAACAATATATCCCCTCAACGCAGACACTACGGTGCAAGGATGCCTGAGTTGGCACAAGCAGCTTAATTTAGCACGGCACAGGGGGAAATGCAGGGCTGTGACATATTCCTGTAAATTCCGTGCATCCCTGTGTTTCAAAACTGGCTCAGCGTGGCACTTCTTTTTTGGCGCAGCACCGCGCTGCACCACTTTTGCTTAAATCAGGGCCTTTGTTTCCCAACAGTCATTCAATATTTGCTTGCATCTCACTGAATTTGAAGATTGAATTGTGTTACAAAAGCCCTAGACTTCTTTTTCATTGTCAATCTTCAGTGGCACTTATAGTTGTTGGATACCACCTTGTGAGTTTCAATTGAATTAGACATTTATGTATAGGCGTAATATTTCATGACTGATTCTGTTGAACTAAAGTTAAGTTTTCATCTGTGGAGAGACAATCATCCTTACCTTTTAAAGACTTTGAATTACTTACTTGATTGGGTTTTCTGAATGAGTTGTGAACTGCATCATATATTATTCAATGCCCTGGATACATGTACATGCTCACACCTCAGAAGAGCTCAACTGTAGAATAACATTTCATTTTATTACTTGCCATAAAAATATTTTGTATGCACCACAAACAGACGTAGTTGCAGAGTACTACCCAATTCTGAATGATATATTATGTACAGTATTTTTAGACAGTTTAGTTCAGGAGGCTATATAATAAATGTTTGTTTGTTTACTCTTTTCTGGACTTGAACACATGAGACAAATCTATGCCAGGTCCAAGAGAGGATTCCACACCCTGATGTGTCTTTATCAATTCCCCCTTCCCCCTGTGTTCTTGGTAGTGGCTTTTTAGCCTCCTCAAAGTACAAGGTGAGCCACATGGAGCAGCATTGAAGTCCAGAATTTCCCACAGTGAAACCGTGAGTCAGACACCACTGAATCTATATCAAAGATAAAAATATATGGTACTTGCTCAGTAGCCTTGGATCCTGGAAAGCACATTAATTAGATGCATAAATCTACACAACTTTCACAAATTAGACTTTAGTATTTGCAAGTGCAAAACCTTATCTTTAGCACTCGAAAATGCGTGACTTTTTAGAAAAAATAATAAAAACCTGTGTCAGAACCTCTTTGCAGGCCTCAGGTTATTGGGCGAAATTGCTGGAGATTGGACCATTTACCAAAGATGTTCCGGGATTGACCTATTACAGCACTGCAAACTGGGCACAAAGTACTTTCCACACTTGACTTTCAGTTTCCAGGTAGCAAGAGCAAGTAGTCAAATGCTTCACAGGGCGATAGCATGTGTGGTAAAGTACCAGAACGATAACAGCTGTGCAACAGAGATAATTGATGTTATTCAGTCCAGTGTTTTTTTTATTACACACCATAACCTAATAAAAAGTAAGTCAGTCCAGCACCGAATTCTAATTTGGGTGGTACAGGAATATAATCACACAGAATGACAAAGTGAGATATAGGTGTATGCTCATTATGACTTATGAGTTTAGCTTTTCGGGGTGTGTAACCCATAGCTCTTTCCACTCATGGACTACTAAAACATTATTCCAGGGCCTCAATGCATAAAGGCTAAGGATACCCATTGAAAGTAGTGGCAGGGGCACAGTCAATGTTTGAATTCACTACGAAATCAGTCAGACTTCAGACACCTGCAGTGTGAGCAATCCTGTACCTTTTCATAGCACTGGCTCATCAAAGCGGCACCTCCTTTTCCCAGTATAATTTGAGGAATACTGCAGCTCACTTACCACAGCAACACATGCCCAGGTGTTTTAATCACCTGAAAAACAAAGAGCATTTCTATTGTTGGCCAACACAAGACCTCTGAGTGTGGTGTCAGCTCCTGGCAGAGTCTGCAAAAATCTATCTGCTCCCGCCAGCTGGATGCAACATTGAGGCTGTGATAGTGGTCTCACTCTCAGGCTGTCAGATGCACAGACACTCAAAGTTTGGCCAGGAAGCATTTAAGGAAGCCTGGAGACCCACCCCTAGATTACGACTGGTGCTAATCACGCTTTCTTGTTTCTGTTTTTTTCCGGGCTGACCACGCTCTGGGCACAAAGGCTTGGGTTCTCCTCCCCAGACGGTTGTCTCCCTACAGCATCAGGCACTGCTTCCCCTCTCTCATAGGCCAAGCAGGCTCCCAAGCACCAGGCAGGCTCTCTGACACAAGCAGACCCACAGCTCTTCCAGAAAAAAATGTGTTCACTAGTGGGATGTTGGCTATTAAGGACAACAGCCTTGGACCTTGGTAGTGCTTCGGGTACTCAGCAGAGCATGCACTTCCTTGATTATGAAGAAACTGGAACTAAGGCCCTCATTATGAACATGGCGGTCCGCCAATAATGAACCAAACAAAACTCACGCATCCCACACACCACCCACCGCCAGGAAAGGAGTCCCGCTGATGACGGCAGAGGCTGCCCACAGGCTGTCGGAAAGGCCTAATCCACCCATCAAATTATGAACCACCATTCCACCACCAGTTCCGGGGCGGGAACCACCGCCACACAAAGCCAGGCGGAAAAGAAACAAATAGAAGGAAACACTCACTGGAGCTCAACAAAACGTGCAGCGGCAGCCATGGACAGAGAGCTGCAGATCATGCCATCCTTGCTCCTTGCCATATATCTACACTACCAAGACTGCCGACGAAGACGACGACGGTAAGTACCACAACCTGCAAAACAAGGGAAGAAAGGGCAAAGTTACATACCCACCCACTCCACCCACCCCGCAAAGCCCTCCCAACCCTTCCCAGCAGCAATAGTCAGACACCCCACACCAAGAGGGACGTACCCGACCGAAGGCCACTGCAACTTGGCCATAGGACATACAATAGCACCACAGCCATAAATTATTTAAACAAACACCAGGGTGGAACTGCGTGCAGCCCAATCACAGGTCACACAGAAACTTTATTCAGTAGCTCACTGAGCTAAATGATGATAACAGGGCCAATGGCCAGTCCATAAACAGTCAATTGTCCTTGGCCACAACTGGCCACACCTGACTCCCACAAGTGCTGGGTACTCCACTCAACAGGGCACCATAGGGGGATCCAGGCACCTCACGGAATGGGGGTGGGGGTGGGGATTTACGACGGGGTGGGACTTTGACTTGCATGAGGAGGTTGGAGGGGGGTGAGCTTCTCATTAGAAGGGGGTGGGAGCTGTTTGGTACAGGCGGTGTTCGATGCCTTAGGCTCAGAGTGGGCCTTCTTCTTAAGTGGAGAAGGGGCACGGGAATGGGAAGGCTGGACCCAGGTGGGCTGCGATGTGGAAGGAGCGGAAAGGGCAAGGAGGTGGGCACGTTTCAGGACAAGACGGGGTGGGCCAGTGGGTTCGAACAGGTCTACATGGGAGAGGAAAATGTTTCTTGGGAGCAATTGGGGTGGGTGTGGATGAGGGCGTGGGAGTGGAGGCAGAGGGAGTTGATGTATGGGTTGTAGGTGTGCGTGTAGTGGGTGCCGGTGACTGCTCAGTATGCTGTGGTGTGGTGGATGTCTGATGGGTGGGTGTCTTGCTGCGTTTGAGTGTTTTGGGAGGTGGGGGGTGGACACATTGGGAGAAGACAGACAGCTAGTGTGGATGTATGTTGGGTGGGTGTCTGCAAGTCGGGTGAGTGTGCTGCATGTGTCAACTACAGTTGAGTTGGTGAGTGCAGGTGTGGTGCATGGGGTGCATGTATGGCTGTCTGCTATTGTGGTGAGTGCAGGAAGAGGAGCAGCAAGAGTGAGTGATGGTGCAGTGCATGAGGGTGTGCATGTAGACAGGACAGACAGGGAGGCGGAAGAGGCGGGCACACTGGGGGAAGTGGATGTTGTTGTGTGTGCTGGTGTATGTTGGCTGTGTGAATGCTTGTGGTGGGAGGTGTGGTGCTTGTGTTTGGGAGTGTGTTTTTTGTGTGTTGAAGTGCTTGACTGCGTGTCTGAATGTGTGCCTTGGCCGGGTGAAGGGAGTGGGGTGCTAGAAGGGGTAGAGGAGGTTGGAGGGGGGACGGAATTGCCAGGGAAACTAGCTGCCATCCAAGAGGAGGCCAGAGCCTGAAAAGATCTCTGTAGGGCAGACACGGCACCATGAATGCCATCCAGATAGGCATTAGTCTGCTGCACCTCTGATGCTAGCCCCTGGATGGCATTGACGATGGTTGTCTTTCCTACAGATGGTTCTCAGGAGGTCAATAGCCTCCTCTGTGAGGGCAGCAGGGCTGACTGGGGCAGGGGAGGAGGTGCCTGGGGCAAAGGAGACACCTGCCTTTCTGGGAGAGCGGGCACAGGCAACTCGGTGGGGGAACAGAAGGGAGGGTGCTGATGGTATGGGTGGTGGCGGAAGATCTCACAGTCGTGATTTGTCCACTGGTGTCTGCCACCACTGGGGGACCCCCATCGGAGGAGGTTTCAGAGTCACTACCCCCTGTGGTATTAGCCTCCCCGTGGAAGTCTCCTCATCCTCCCACCCACTGGTCCCCTGGGCGTCGGTTGTCTCTGCCTCGGAGGATCCGTGGGCCGCTGTGTCCCCACTAGCCGGTGCCTCAGCTCCCTCGCCTGATGTTAATGCTGTACCAGACACACAAAAGAGAACAGGGATGGGGAGACAAAACAGGAGAGACATTTGTAAATAGCTGAATGCTGATACACAATGGCCAGACATACACCTACCCAGCAGACACCTAACAGGCAGCACTGTGCACTAGGCCCATGACCATGGCCGTGACTACTGAGCAGTATACTGACCTACACCCACATCCTGTCATTGCATTGAAGCTGAGGTAGGTGAAACCTGACAGGGACACCCCTACACCCTTTAGGGAGCAGACAGTAGCTGGGCAAAAGTTAAAAAACCTGCTCTAAGCACCATGAGCCCTATCACACATACACTCATCCTTCCAGGCTGAAGTATTGGCTGTGAGTACTCACCCCCTTGTGACTGCTGTGCAGCCTTCAAGCACCCATCCAGGTCTGGGTACGCCATCGCCAGGATCCTGCGCATGAGGGGGGTCAGTGCCCGACAGGCACTCCTACCACGTTGGGAGGACTTCCACAGCTGGGCCTCACTGATTTTCTGCACTGCAGGTCCTCCCACCTCTTACGACAGTGGGTGCTCTGCCGGTTGTAGAGTCCCAGGATCCGTACCTCCTTGGCAATGGCATGCCAATGTGCCCTCTTCTGTTGGGTGCTGACCTTGTAGGGAGACGCAGAAAAGAAACACAGAGGTCAGGCACCTGCACGATGGCAATAGCTGGCTGACTGTTAGACATAGGACAGACAGTGCTCCCAGACATGCAGGGCAGTGGCACGCAGCATTCCATGCACCAAGCCCCATCCTTGCTCACAGGAGTGCACATCTGAGCAATCCTCTCCATCTGTTACACACACAGTGCCCCCCAAACCCGGACTCACCTGTCCCTCTGGCCGGCCGTAGAGTCTGCTGTACAGGGGCAGGACCCCTTCCACCAGTTTCTCCAGTTTTTCCTGGGTGAAGGCCGGGGCCCTTTTCCCTGCACCACGTGGAACATCCATAGCCAGAGGCAGGCCACAGCAGTACACAGAGTGGAGTACTTGTCTGCACAGGATCAGGGAATCAAGTGATCACAATGACGAACGCGCATACGTTCCGTGGCAGTATGCACCGTCAGCGCTGGCGGCGATCATGATACGGCAGGATTCCCCATTGGCATCCATGTTAGCCAATGAGGATGCGAACAGCGGTCAACACCTCCGTACGCTGTGCCGTCAACCGCTAGCGGTCTTAGGTCACTTCCACAACGAAGGGGCAGAACTACATTAGGCAGAATTTTTGCCTTCACCTACGCATCTTGAAATTCAGATTACTCACAATGCTGGGCCTACTAGACATATGAAGCACCTATGTCTCTATCCATAGAGTATATATTCAGACAAGATTTACTCCATTCCCTCTTAGTGATGTAAATGTACATCTGTCAGGTTGCAGTTATTGTACAAACACTACTATGAACAATGCAGTGAATGTTTATAGCAAATATGCCAGTGTATGTGTGCACATGTCTCCTTGTTCTTACCCCTCACAGGTGCCGACCCTTGTGGTGAGGAAGGGCACCATCTGTGTACAGACCACTTGTGGATATGGGGACCATGGTGGAGCGTCAGATCATTATCACTTACAGACGTACACGTGCAACTATTCAGGACCTATGTGCATTACTGGATCCTGCACTGACTCCCGGAAATCGTAATCAGCATGCCATTCCAACTGAGGTGCAGGTGCTCTCCGCACTACATTTCCTGGCCACGGGCTCTTTTCAAGTGACAGTGGCCATGGGTGCTGGTTTCTCACAGCCAATGATAAGCCAGGTGCTGACAAGATTTCTGAATGCATTTGTACAACATCTGCAATCCTATGTGCGATTCCCCCAAAGTGCTGAGCTCCCTGCCATCAAGTCAGACTTATATGCCTTTGCAAACATTCCCCATGTTATTGGTGCCATTGATGGAACCCACATACCCACCATCCCCCCAAGAGTGAGTGAACAGGTGTACAGAAACAGGAAGAACTTTCACTCCATGAACATCCAATTGGTATGTACTGCAGACCAGTACATATGCCATGTTTCCGGGTTCAGTCCATGATTCATTTGTTTTGAGGAACAGTAGTGTGCCACAAAAGATGGAACAGCTCCAAGAGGACAGAGGGTGGATCATAGGTAAGTGTGCCTCTCACTAACTGACACATTGCAGAAAAACAGCCTGTCAGACTAAGGACATTCCAATGATGACTCTATATTGATCATTTCTCTAGTTGATTCTGGCTATCCAAACTTGCGTTGGCTCCTGACACCAGTGAGGAATCCCAGGACGGATGCAGCGAGGAAATGCAATGAGGCCCATGGACATACTAGGAGGGTGATAGAGCGTACTCTAGGTCTCCTGAAGGCTAGATTCCGGTGCCTACATATCTCTGGGGGTTCCCTGGCCTATGGGCCTGATAAGGTGTGTAGGATAGTCGTGGCGTGCTGCATGCTGCACAACGTGGCAGGGAGACATTCAATCCCCCTTTTGGAGGTGGAGAGTGCTATAGGCCCTTATCTGTAACCTCAGAGAGGTGAGGAGAGTGACGGTGAGATGTCAATTCCAGAAACCAACTGATACAACTCTACTTCCAATAACTGTCTGGGACTTCAGCCTGTATATGTGGTTAGTGACTGATACTGTAAGTGTGCCATGTCAACTAAGGGGAATTGGTCAGGATATGCAAGTCATGGACCTCTTCAGCATGGTACAGACAGACAATGGGGGTCATTCTGACCCTGGCGGTCCGAGACCGCCAGGGAAAAAAAGAGCAAAGCACCGCCAACAGGCTGGCGGTGCTTTTTTTGGTATTCCGACCACGCGGTATAGCCGCGGTCGCACCACCGGGGCCGGCGGTTTTCCGCCATTTCTGCCCCGGCGGTGATAATCCGCCAGGGCAGCGCTGCAAGCAGCGCTGCCCTGGGGATTATGACCCCCTTACCGCCAGCCTGTTTCTGGCGGTTTTCACCGCCAGGAAGAGGCTGGCGGTAATGGGTGTCCAGGGGCCCCTGGGGGCCCCTGCACTGCCCATGATATGGCATGGGCAGTGCAGGGGCCCCCTGACAGGGCCCCGGCCAGCTTTTCACTGTCTGCATAGCAGACAGTGAAAAGCGCGACGGGTGCAACTGCACCCGTCGCACGGCCGCAACACCGCCGGCTCCATTAGGAGCCAGCTCCTGTGTTGCGGCCTCATTCCCGCTGGGCCGGCGGGCGCTAACTTGGTTAGCGCCCGCAGGCCCAGCGGGAATGTCGGACTAGGGGCCACGGGAGTGTGGCCGCATGGCGGTTTCTGCCTGGCGGGCGGCGGTAGCCACCCGCCAAGGTCGGAATGACCCCCAATATATGCATTCCCTTCTTGACTATTTTGAAACACACTGTACCACCACCATGCACAATTGACAATAAAGTTTACCTCTGCCTGTTGCATCATTACTCCACTTTGTTCAACATTGAAGACAGGGGACAGTGTTACAGGTGAGATATGTTGTTTATTGCTGGAATACAGTGAAATGTGCTATGTACAGTGATGGAAGTCATAATGGTTGGGTGTCCTCAAAACCAACTTGGTGGCAGGCCTGTTTGATATCATAGGTGGGTCCTATTTTTAGTTTAGTACTTTATTTAGCCCTCAGCTAAGTGCAGTTGGTGAAAGGGTGGGATGGTTGCTTGGCAGTAGTAGCAGTGTCAATTGTTGGAAGGGGGCTTGTTCTTAGCTGGGTTTCCAGTGCCGTATCTTGGCCTGAGACTACGTTTGGGCACCTGCTGTGGAGCTACTTGGGATAACATGGTTGGCCCTTGTGATTCCTGGGAGGGTATTTCCTGTGCTGTTTCAGCTGCTCGGGACAACTGTTGCTGGTTGTCCAGGGCTGTTGTGAGGGTGGGTGTCTGAGGGTTTTTTGACCAATTGCAGCAGTGCTCCAGCAATGGTGGCTATTGTGGCATTGTGTTCTTTCCACTGCTCCATGGCCTGTTGGGGGTGTTCCAGCTTCATCCTCTGACTTAGCTCCAGAGGGGTGACAATCTGTGCATACCTGTCGTGGGTATGTTGGTATGCCCCCAATACCTCAGCAATGACGTCCTGAGCTGCTGCATCCATCCGGTGCCCTACCCCCTGACCCACTGGGGCACTTGACCTTGCCCTGGCCCCCTGTGCCTGGGTCCCCTGCGCAGGTCTTGACGTGCCACTAGTACTGGGGCCCTCGTCTTCCTGCATGTTGGGGGCAGGAGACTGTGGGCTCTTTTGCTGTGTTCCACCTATTTGTGCCCTGGATCCAATGGTGTGGGCACGCCTCCCCTGGCTTGCTGGTCTTGACTGGGTGTTAGGGGTGACAGTGTTTTTCTGGGTGGGGCTGCTGCATGGTGACCATCCAGGGCTGTGTGAGGGGCCTGCCTGCTCATCAGCGTCTAGGGATCCTTCACCAGTGTCCTGTGATGTGCCTCTGTCTTCCTGGAATGCTGTGGCACTCCTTGTCCCCTCCATCAGGGTTGCATGGGTGTTGGTGCCTGTTGGGGGACATAGAAATGTTTGTTACATTTGCATGAGGGTTTGAGGTGGACTGTACTGTGCAATTTAGTGCTGGTTTGACTTTCAGTGGCCTTCAGGGGTGCCTTTGTGAGGTGGACATTGCATTTAGTGGCTGTGGAGGAATTACATTGTGGTGGGGGTTATTATTCCATTGTGGGTACGTGCAGAGGTTGGTGGCTGTTCACAGTGGGAGTGATGTGGGCCTGGTAGTGAGTTGTGGGTGATGCAGGGTGGTGGGTGTGGTGGGTAATGGCTGGGAGGCGTGTGGGTCTAGGTGGGGGTGGGTGGGGTGGGGTGGTGCATACATTACAGGTATGGTGTATATGGGGTAAATGTAGACGACTTACCCGAGTCCATTCCTCCAGTGAGACCCTCTGGGTGCAGGAGGGTGAGTACCTTCTCCTCCCAGTCGGTGTAGTCGGGTGGTGTGGGTGGCGGTCCTCCCCCAGTCTTCTGCACTGCGATGTGGTGCCTGGAGGCCATGGTCTGGACCTTCCCCCGCAGGTCGTTCCATCTCTTGCGGATGTCGTCCCTGGTGCGTGGATGGTGTCCCACTGCATTCACCCTGTTAACAATGGTCTGCCACAGCTCCATTTTCCAGGCGATGGGTGTGTGCTGCACCTTGGAACCGAATATTTGTGGCTCCACTTTTAGGATCTTGTCCACCATGGTCCTTAGCTCCTTTTTGGTGAAGCGTGGATTTTTGGGGGGGACATGGTGAGGGTGGTGGATGGCTTCGGGACTGTGGACGGTGTTTGGGTGCTCCTGAGTGGATTGCTATGCGTATCCTGTCTGCTGGCGCTCTCTGTCAGGCTCTGGTGCTCTCCGTCTTCTGGTCCTGGTTTCCTTGCAAGGGATTGTGGGGTGTGTCTGGGGGTGTTTTATGGGGTTCTGGATGTGTGAGTGCTAAGCCTAGCCAATATGTGCATTGGTTGCTGTTAGGCCCACTTGCCGCCTGTGGCGGTCGCAGCCGCCAATGGTCGTCCACCCTCCACTGTCCGCTGAGGTGATTTGTGCATCATTATTTGGAGAGCAGGATGTGGATGGGCTTGGCGGTGGCGGGGTGGGGTGGGCCGGGATTCCCGCCGACAGGGTCCTGGCAGGGAGTGGTGGTGTGGGAATGTTTGGCGGGGTTGGGTTTTTTGTTCATTATGTGGCGGGATTCCATTCACCACCGCTGGTGGGATTCTGTTCACTGCCACCACAGCACTCAGTGGTCTTTCCCGCCATGTTCATAATTACCACCTAAATCTGGTAGCATAGCTTGGGTCCTATGGTTGCGTTCCTTTTCCTGGCAGGCTATGTAGATCTCACTGTTGGTGCTCTAGAACATGGTTAAAGTGGAATACTTTCAAAGTACATTTTTCTTCTGCAGAGTAGACACAGTATGTGTCAAAGGTGATACCTCACAGCAGATAGTGATAATGTTAACTTCAAACTATTGCACGCAAAACATAACGACGATAAAGGGTGAAGAAGTGAAAGCTCCGCCTCTGGCTCTCATGAACCTTCAGGACTAGTAAACTGAAGAGAGACAAAAAGGCAGCTCTTGTCACAAAGGCATCTTGTCCTGTGTTTTATCAGGGGCATTCTCACTGGTCTCTGCAACCGCACAATCGCAATAGCCATGGTGCACATAAGACGCATATGGGGATATCAGAGGAGGATTTTGGTATCGCCTACAAAATGCATTAAAAAAGCAAAAAAAAACATGTTTTTCTTTTCAGCGGTTGTGACCTGCACAACAGGTGAAACACAAGTGCTCTTTTTGAAAGTACATCTGCTTTTATTTCTAAATTCTCAGACCCCTCACTCTGGTAAAACTGTCTGTGAGCAATACCTATAGACAGGCACACAGAGGACATTTATGAGGAGGAGTGACAGAAATATATTTCCCACCGACGTCTGCAACATAGCTTGCAATTTTAGGTTACATTTTCCATAACAGCATGTCCGATGGGCCAAATTGTTCCTTTGTAGATTATATTACAATCCTAAATCTGTAACTTTTTATGGGAAAGTACAATTAAAACCACATTTGAAATATTTAGGTAATCAGAGCTGAGAACAGTGGTGGAACACTTAGGCCCATATTTATGAAAAGTTTGCTCCGCCTTTGCGTCATTTTTTTTTTACAGAAAATCAATGCTAATTTAACTGCATATTTCTGTTTTGACGCTAGACCTGTCTAACGTCAAAATATCTGAGTTAGCGTAATTTTTTGGGAATGCCAAACCACCTTGCTTCGTATTGCGACAATGATATACAAGGTAGGCGATCCATTCCAAAAAATTATGCTAGCCCTCCAGCACATATTTACCTCCTGATGCAAAAACATTGCACACTAAGGAAGCAGACCCAAACAATGATGCAAAGTCCAATTCGCGTCAAATTTTAATGCCTGGTGAGACCAGGCGTTAAAAAGAGGCCCACACACCACCACTTAAGGAAAACACACAGAAGGAGCACTTGTAACCTCCAGGACAACATGGAAATTTTACTGCTCCAGCTTTGCACATGCCGCAGACGTCAGCGACAACAACAGTTCCCTCCACCACCACCACAGAAACCCCAAACACCACCACAGCAGCCACAAAGGCAATGCAGAATGTGGGAGAGGATATTTTGACAGCGTACAACCATCCATGGGCTCAGGGAACAAGATGTCATCAGGACTTACTATCTGAATCATGAATCAATTGTACAACTGCTGCACAAAATTTCACCTTACATCACTGCAAGCGTGGCAACTCCCACAAACACACCATCCATGACCAAACTCCTCGCTGTCTTCCATATGCTGGCGTCTAGATCTTTTCAGACAACTGGTGTGCAAGTGTCTAGTATCTTCCAGCTATCCTTCTCAGTCTTCCTTCCAGAGGTTCTGGATGCAATCATACGCCTCTCATCCCACCACATCTGCTTCACAAACACCCAGCAACTGCAGCAAGAGACCAAGCAAGGTTTCTATCTAATTACTGGGTTCCCACATGTGCTGGGTGCAATGGACTGCACCTATGTCCAACTAGTGCCATTTGCAACAACTGAACAGCTGTACAGGAGCCCGCAAGCACACTCATTCCAAAAATGTGCAGGCCATTGTTGACCAGCAAGGGCTCATCACAAACAGCCTTGCAAAATACCCCGGCAGTGTACATGATGCCTAGATATTCCGGCATTTCACTATTGTTAGAAATTGGGTCTTTGGTTGGCAGTCAGGGTACCCCCTGTCCAAGCAAGGACCCTCACTCTAGTCAAGGTAAGTCACATACAATACAAATTATCCTGTGCCCACCATCTGGTAGCTTGGCACTGAGCAGTCAGGCTTAACTTAGAAGGCAATGTGTAACGTATTTGTGCAATAGGTCATACAATAACACAATATAGCACCACAAAAATACAACACACAGTGTTTTGAAAAATATATAATAATTATCTGGTTAAATGCAGTTCAAAACAATCGAAGATGTAATAAGTAAATGTTGAGATATCACTGAAAAGTGATATAAAGGCTCTCATTACAACCGTTTGCGGCAACCGCCGCCCGCCAAGGTTGAACCGCCGGGAAGCTGCCAATCTGGCCGCACTCCTGTGGGGTCTATTATGACGGGGTAAGGTGCGTTCCGTGGTCTCAAGACACCAGATTGCAGTTCAGAGGACTGGCGGCGGACCCCCACCTCCTCCCCCACAACTAACAACATGGGAGGAGCAGGTCATGGCTATACTGCATCCTGAGGGCCTCGCAGGAGTAGCAAGAGGAATGGACTCTGGTAAGTCAAATCTTTAACTACCATATCCCCCACCCTACCTTCATTCTTTCACATACTCCCCCCCTCGCCCCACCCCCATCATTCCAACTCCTCACATATGTCCCATTATCAGAAACCACACATCCCAACACCAAGCCCTGCATGCAACAACAAAGCATGGACACCCATCACCAAAGCATGTCCACTACAGAACCCACACAGACCCCAAAACTATTATCACACAAGGTCCTCCACAAGAATGTAAGCACTGGGGTACAGGGTCACCAACCCATTGCACACCATGGAACACACAGATGCAATAATCATGCCTTTACACCCCTGCAGGACCCCTACCCAACGTCACCGGACAGGAGGCTCCAGACATGTCCACCCCCCCACAGAAGAGGCCCACAGTGATGACAGCAGCTCTATCCAACTGGATCTAGATGACCAGCCCGGCCCATCTGGGACCTCGGGACAGTCAGTTCCCCTGACACAGTCACAGGCCACCACAGAGCCTCCCCCTCAGGAAACACCAGCACAGCACCCACCCAGCGGGCCCATACCTCTGTCCCCAGGACACGTCAAGCAGCAACAGGGAACCCTGGCAAACCCACCACCCCAAGAACAGCAGGGACCTGGGGGCAGTGGCAGTGGGCACACAGTTCAGGGGACAGAGGCCCAGGAAAACCAGAGAACTGGGAGGTCTGCTGTGCAACAGTGGGAGGACAGGCCCAGGGAACCCACTCTCCACAAGCCCCTCTCCAACATCATGGGAGCGTACCATAATTCCCAGGAGACATTGGCAACGGTACTGGCCAAGTTTCAGGAGACCCAGCGGCTGCAGGAGGAACAGTATTTGGGGTTCAAGGAGGAGCTCAAGTCCATCAACACCACCCTGGTCACCATTGTAGGGGTGCTGCAGGACCTTGTGAACACCAGGAGGGACGCTGTGGCACAACAAGGGGCCCCTGACACTAGCCTGGATGATGAACTGCCCACCATCTCCGCTGGTGCTAGTGGACAGGAGGCACCGCCACAGGATCACGACACCAGCACCCCACCCCCTGCAGATGGAGAACCACCCCGCAAGCGGTCCCTGAGATCCAGGACAAAGACAGAGAACAATGCCAAGACCCCCACCAAGAAATGAGACCACCCTGAATGTCATCCTTCTGTCCCACTTTGTCACCCTGTCCATCCTTAAACTGCCCTTGCTCCACTTCCTTTGCCCCTTTGGACAATTCACCTGTGAGACAAATAACTGGACTCTGCCATGGACATTCCTCCACCATCACCCCTGACCATTTTACAACCCCCTCCACTGTTTTGCACTTAAATAAACACCCTTGAATCACAAATCAATCTGGAGTCAGTTTGTGCTTTCACAAATGTGTATTTGCAATAACTGAGGAAAATAGCAATGTCCATTCTAAAGTCAACATACCTATGTCACACAGCTCTAGTCCATGAGGTGACATAGCAGAGGCCACACAGTGGGAGCCACATCTGTGAAATGGAAAGGCAAAGTGACAAATCAGGGTCCATACACTGGGTGAAAGTGACAGACAGATGATAGGTCTAACAATTTTATCAGATGTAGGAGGCAGTGATGTCTTCTTACCTGTGTCTCACTGGAAGTATTGCTGGATCACGTTGTTTCTGTTGTCTCTGTCCCCTTCTTCTGCTTCCTCTTCTTCACTGAACACAGGCTCCACAGCTGCCACAAGACCTCCTTCTGGACCATCCTCCTGCTGAAAAGGCACCTGTCGTCGGAAAACCAAGTTGTGCAGCATACAGCAGGCCACGATGATCTGGCACACCTTCTTTGATGAGTAGTATAGGGAACCACCTGTCATATGGAGGCACCGGAACCTGGCCTTCAGGAGGCTGAAGGTCCTTTCTATCACTCTCCTATGTGCCTCATTGTAGCGTTCCTCTGCCCTGGTCCTGGGATTTCTCACTGGGGTGAGTAGCCATGACAGGTTGGGGTAACCAGAGTCACCTGCAAATGTTGAGGGAAATCTGTTAGACACACACTAACCCTTAGGGACAACCCCAGACAACTATTCACAAGGTATAGGGTCCTTGTCCTCACCTATTAGCCACACACGGTGCCTCTGGTCTTGCCCCTTCACATAAGGGATGCTGCTATTCCTCAGAATGTAAGCGTCATGCACTGAGCCAGGAAACTTGGCATTCACATGGGAGATGTACTGGTCGGCCAAACACACCATCTGCACATCCATTGAATGGTAGCTCTTCCGGTTTCTGTACACCTGTCCACTCCTGCGGGGGGACCAAGGCCACATGTGTCCCATCAATGGCACCTATGATGTTGGGGATATGTCCCAGGGCATAGAAGTCACCTTTCACTGTAGGCAAATCCTCCACCTGAGGGAACACGATGTAGCTGTGCATGTGTTTCAGCAGGGCAGACAACACTCTGGACAACACGTGGGAGATCCCTGATGCCAGGGCCACTGTTGTTTGAAAAGACTCACTTGCCAGGAAATGGAGTACTGACAGGACCTGCACTAGAGGGAGGATTCCTGTGGGATGGCGGATAGCTGACATCAGGTCTGGCTCCAACTGGGCACACAGTTCCTGGATTGTGGCACAATCAAGTCTGTACGTGACTATTACATGTCTCTCTTCCATTGTCGACAGGTCCACCAGCGGTCTGTACACCGGAAGATGCCGCCATCTCCTCACCTGCCCCAGCGGACGTGCCCTATGGATGAGAACAGCGAGCACAGAGTCAGCCAACACTGAGGCAGTAAAAAAACTATTTTATTGCACACATTTGTCAATACGCTATGTGCCTGTCTCTGTGTATATGCAAGGCCTATATATGTGTGACGCATTAAAAATTAATGCTATGTGGCCCCCTGATATGGTGGCTGCCTGACCTGTGATGTGGGACAAGGGGATATGAGGTAACTGTTCTGGCATTCTACACCGTCGCAGTAGGCGGTCAAAGACCGCAGCGCAATCCTGCATTGGTTAACATTGGGCCCTATGGGTTCCAGGAGCCAATGACGATGTATGCCGGTGGTAACAGGAGGCACTGCCTCGGACGTGACTGGCATTTTCTGTCTGTTCATTCACTTGATACCTGATCTTCAACAGGAGAGGACCTACACTGCAAGTGCTGCTGTGACCTTAGTCTGGAAGCAACGATGGCTTATGTGTCTGGGGAAAGGGCCCCTGCCTTCACATCAGAGTAGTTGGATAAACTAATGGATGGGGTCGCCCCCCAGTACACGCTACTCTACGGTCCTCCAGACAAACAGGTGAGTACACTGTGAGCATGCTGTATGGGCAATGCCTGTTTGGAGTAGTGTGGATGAAAGATACGGGAAGGGAGATGAGACCTGCATGATCGGACGGTGAGTGTATGTGCGTCAGGGCAAGGGTCGGAACGTGGGACAATAACTGTGACGGTCCGGACGGTTAAAGTTTTACATTTTTCCCTGTACTATTCCTCTAGGTCAGTGCCCACCAGAAGAAGGATATTTGGCGTGCCATCGCCAAGGACGTCCGGACCCAGGAGGTCCACCACAGACGGAGCACCCACTGCCGTAAAAGATAGGAGGACATTCGCCGCAGGAGCACGAAGACAGCGGAGGCCCAGCAGGGGATTGCCTCCCAATGTGGGAGGGGTGCCCGTCGCACCATAAGCCCCCTGATGTTACGGATCCTGGCGGTGGCGTACCCGGAGTTGGATGGGTGCTTGAGGGAATCACAGCAGCCACAAGGGGGTGAGTACCGTCACATCCATCTGACTCTGCGCGCATTGGAGTTATCTGGGTGGGGGAACTGGGCAGTGGGTTCCCCTAGGCTAGGGTGAGCTTTGTAGGCAAGGACCCTTTGTGAGGCAGGCTAAGTGGCACCTCATCCCCACCAGTGGTAAGAGCCATCTACACCTACCTAGTCAGGCTCCTGTGACTACCATGTGTGCAGCAATCGGGCACAGACCATGTACCCATGTCCGTGTGATTAATTAGGGAACTCTAAGTGCATGGCGTAGTGCAGAGGGCTGCTGTGTCTGTAGTGTCGGCCGACGGTAGCGGTATTGTAATCACTGAACATGTCTTTCTTCCCCCCCCCCTTTTTGTGGTCTCATATGGCCCTGAAGGGCGAGACAACGGAGTCTGAAGTCACCAGTGGGATGGAGGGCGAGGGGACCTCAACAGTGGGGACAGGAGCTGAGACCAGCGACACTGACTCTTTCTCTGATGGGAGCCCCCTTGTGGTGGCGGGCCCCTCTGTGCCCACCACATCTACAGGTACAGCCGCCACCCCCCCTACCAGCACTGCCCTCCCAGCAGCCCTTGAGCGTGTGTCCCGTGGCTGTTCACCCAGGAGTGTGGGCATCTACTTCGCCCCAGGCACCACAGGCCCTTCCCCAGTCAGCCCTGCTGCCCTCAGTGAGGAGGCTAATGACCTCCTGAAATCCCTCACTGTTGGGCAGTCTACCATTCTGAATGCCATCCAGTGTGTAGAGAGGCAGTTGCAACAGACAAGTACATACCTGGAGGACATTAATTCTGGCCAGGCAGCCCAACAGCGAGCATTTCAGGCTCTGGCCTCGGCACTGATGGCAGCTATTGTCCCTGTGTCGAGCCTCCCCCCTCCAACTTCCTCCACCCAGACCCAAACCCCAGTACCTCAGCCTATCTCAAGCACACCATCAGACCAGCATGCACACACCTCAACACACAAGGGTGGCTCTGGCAAACATAAGCACCACACATCCCACAAGCACTTACACAAGCATCATACCCATGGACACATACCAACATCCACTGCCTCCACTGTGTCCCCCTCCTCCACGTCTCCCTCCTCCCTCCCTGTCACATCTCCACTCACACCTGCATGCACTATATCTTCAGCCACTACCTCCATCACCAGCACGCCCATCACCACACACCGCTCATGTGCACTCACCACCCCCACTACCATTCACACATCCTGTGTCCTCTCCCAGTGTGTCTGTGAGCGTTCCTCCCAAACTACACAAACGCAGTCACACACCCACCTCACGACAGCCTCCAGCCCATGCACCTTCCGCCAAAGTCAGCATACGAACACCTCCTACAACCACTACCTCTTCCTCCACTCCCAAACCCCCTCCATCTACCCGTCCCAGTGTGTCAAAAAAGCTTTTCCTCTCAAATGTTGACCTCTTCCCTACACCTCCATCCCGTCCATCCCCTAGGGCCCGCCTTTCCAGGTCCCAACCCAGCACCTCAGCAACCACATCACCGAGCACAAAAGAAAGGCAAGTCAACGTCGCCGCCAACCTACACGGTGGACAAGACCGCCACCAGCACCGCCACATGCACTGCCGCCAGCAACCCAGATACTGAGCCCTTCACCAGCACCGCAGGCACTGTGCCCGTCAGCAGCACCGCAGTCAGTGAGCCCACCACCTGCACCGCTGTTACTCACACCGCCGCCAGCACCGCAGTCTGTGAGCCTGCCACCAGCACCGCCGCTACTGACACCGCCGCAAGCACAGCCAGCGGCCACGCGACATCCTGAGCCAGTGGCACCACCGCAGACATGGCTGCCATCCCCAGTGGTAATTCGTACGAGGCTGGTGGTCAGTTCCAGGGGCCTTGGGCAGCTTCGATGTTGACCCACCGTCAGTGGAGTGTCACATCCACTACCTCAGTCCTTGGCCGGATGAAGCAATCTGGGCACAAAGCCCCCTCCAGAACCAGTGGAGAAAGGCATCCACCACCTCAGTCCTTGGCAGGATGAAGCACTCTGGGCACAAAGCCCCCTCCAGAACCAGTGGAGACTGACATCCACTTGAGAGACTGTGACTTTGCACTCCTCAGGATAAAGCAGTGGGCAAAGCACCCAGTGGAGAGACTTGAGAGACTGTGGCTTTGCACTCCCCAGGATTAAGCAGTGGGCAAACCACCCACTGGAGATTCTTGAGAGACTGTGGCTTTGCTGTCCCCAGGATTAAGCAGTAGGCAAACCACCCACTGGAGAGACTTGAGAGACTGTGGCTTTGCACTCCCCAGGATAGAGCAGTGGGCAAACCACCCACTGGAGAGACTTGAGAGACTGTGGATTTGCACTCCTCAGGATTAAGCAGTGGGCAAACCACCCACTGGAGAGACTTGAGGGACTGTGGCTTTGCACTCCCCAGGATAAAGCAGTGGGCAACCCACCCACTGGAGAGACTTGAGAGACTGTGGCTTTGCACTCCCCAGGACACATCAATGGGTATGGAGCCCCGTGGAGCTGGCGTCGTGCACTCATCCGGCTGAGTTTCCCCCCCTTCCCTTCCCCGAGGTGCCTGTTTTATTTCGATCTGATGCCCCTGCAGTGTTCTCTCTGTTTCGATCGGGTATCGAGTGTGGGCCTCGCCCATGCATTTTGGGCCCAGTGGTTCACGGACTATATTGGTGCAGTGCCTGGACTTGAATTCTTGGTGTACATATTTGTTTATAGTGTATATACATTTTTAACTAATGGATGTTTATTGATTACAATGGTTACAATCATTTCCTTTTGTCCTTGCGTTCTTCCAGAGGGGGTTGGGGGACGTAAATGTAATGTTTCAGCATGTATTGGTGTGTGTGTTGTTGTGGGTGAGGGTGGGGGTGTTGCGTGTTGCGTGTGTGTGTCACTCTCTTTTCCCTCCCCCCCTCCCCTGTGTTGCAGGTGCAGTACTCACCGTGGTCGTCGCCGCTGTCGGTGGTGCTCCTGGTAGAGGAGCAGGAAGACTATTGCAGGGAGTATTTGGAGTTCAGGCTCCATGGTGTCCTGGTTCCTCGTGGGCTGTGTAGAGGTGGGTGTTTTCCCGTCCAAGTCCTGTTTCGGCCGTGTTTTTGTTTGCATTGAATCCACCCCAGAATAGGTGGCAGATTGGCCTGCCACAATAGTGTGGGTGGTACATTTTCTTCTGCCTGTCTGTTGGCGGTGACCGCCAAGCTGTTTGTTTGTACCGCCATGGCGGTCGGAGTGTTAAAGTGGCTGTCTATATTGCCTGTTTCCGCCATGGTCATAATTTCATTTTTTTTTTTCGCCGGCCTGTTGGCTGTTTTACCGCCACTTTACCACCGACTGCCAGGGTTGTAATGAGGGCCAAAGTCTCTTTAAGCACAAAGTACCTGGTCCGTGTGAAAAATCTCTTCAAGGAACCGCAGAGGAGGAGAAGCGTGGAAACAAAGGGGTGTGCATCAATTTCTCGGGCCACACACAGCAATGCATTATTTCGTTTTCACGCAGGGACGGCTGTGCTTCGATTTCCAGTGCTCGGTCATGGATCCTTTTCGGGTTGTGGGGTTTTAAGACGCCAAGGGGGCAGGGTGTGGATTTCATGCGCTGGCAGGATGAAGTCAAAGGAGCTGCGTCGGTCCGGTGAGCGTTGCATCTAATTTTCTACCGCATGGCAGGCACTGCGTCGATTCATCTCTGGAAGTCGGCCCGCGTTGTTCTAGGTCAGCTGTGTGTCGATCCAGTGGGCCATGCGTCAAATTTCCGGTTGCTATGCTGGCGCTGCATCGATCTTCTCGTTGCAAAGTCGGGCTGCATCGTTCCGGTTCAGCGTGCGGTGAAATTTTCACCGTGGTGCAGGCTGTGCATCATTTCTAGCAGGCAGTGCGAGATGAAGTCTTTTTGGTCCTGAGACTTCAGGGAACAGGAGGCAAGCTCTATCCAAGCCCTTGGAGAGCACTTCTTCACCACAGCCAGAGAGCAGCATGGCAGCAAGGCAACAGCAAGGCAGCAGTCCTTCACAGAAAGCAGTCAGGTGAGTCCTTTGGGCAGCCAGGCAGTTCTTCTTGGAAGGATACAGGTTCTGGTTACAAGTTTCTTCTCCAGGAAGTGTCTTTAAGGTACAGTGTCTACCTCAGAAGTGTCTGTGTTGGTAGGGGCAGAGGCCCTGTTTAAATACCCAAATGTGCCTTTGAAGTGGGGGAAACTTCAAAGAGTAGCTTAGAAGTGCACAAGGTCCCCTTTCAGTTCCATCCTGCCTGACAGGGTCCCAGGAGGGGGTGTGGTGGTCCTTGGTGTGAGGGCAGGCTACTGTCCTTTGACATGTAAGTGTCCAGCCCTTCACCCTCCCAGCCCAGGAAGACCCATTCAAAATGCAGATGTATGCAAGTGAGGCTGAGTAAACTGTGTTTGGGTGTGTCTGAGTGAATGCACAAGGGAGCTGTCAACTAAACCTAGCCAGACGTGGATTGGAAGGCACAGAAGGATTTGAATGTAGAGATGCTCACTTTTTTAAGTAGCATTTCTAAAATAGTAACATAAAATCCAACTTCACCAGTCAGTAAGATTTTGTATTACCATTCAGGCCATACTAAATATGACCTTCCTACTCCTTGCAGCTCAGCAGCTACCACTCAAACAATGTATGAGGGCAGCCCCAATGTTAGCCTATGAAGGGAGCAGACCTCACAGCAGTGTAAAGAAGAATTTAGGAGTTTTACACTACTAGGACATGTAAACTACACAGGTACATGTCCTGCCTTTTTGCCTACACAGCACCATGTCCTATGGGTTACTTAGGGCATACCTTAGGGGTGTCATGTGTGTAGAAAAAGGGGAGATTTAGGCCTGGCAAGTACTTTTAAATGCCAAATCGAATTGGCAGTGCAACTGCACACACAGGCCTTGCAATGGCATGCGTGAGACAAGGTTAAGGAGCTACTTAAGTGGCTGGCACCACCAGTGCTGCAGGCCCACAAGTAGCATTTAATCTACAGACCCTGGGCGCATATAGTGTACTCTACTAGGGACTTATAAGTACATTAAATAGTCCAATTGGGTATGAGCCAATGTCACCATGTTTTAAGGAGAGAGCATATGCACTTTAGCACTGATTAGCAGTGGTAAAGTGTGCAGAGTCATAAAGCCAGAAAGAATGAGGTCAAAGAGAAGGAGGAAGGCAAAAAGTTTGGGGGTGACTCTGCAAAATGGCCATTTCCAACAACCATCAACGAGCGGTTCTAGGATGGCCAATATGGCAATGACCTAATCGTAGCTAAGCCACCATACCAAACAGTACACTGACAACCCACCTACCATGTAGGTCAAACAAGACATACACCACACTAAACACACATGGACAGGGGAACACAGATGTACAGATAACAACACATATGCCACACTACATCGCAATCATTGCACATCACACAGACATATACATCCACATGTACATAATAAAGCCACAACGTGACTCGCACACCACATGAGGACAGGTGGAGCTATGTACCCTTTGCATACAGAAGCTGGGCACAAACCAGGACAAGTATCTACTGGTTGACAACTAAACACAGGTCCCAGACACATTACACCTAACAATGTTTAGCTCAGCAATGTGAATTGCATTGCCCATGTCAATGTAAGCAAAGTCACACATAGCCACAGCCCCACATCAGTCATGGGGTAGAAGCATCTGGAGGCACCTGTATTAAATGCCACCCAAGTGTTGGCATGACCAACTAAATATCACCTACACATACCTGACATACCTGTAGTTTGCACATTCACCTGTCTATTGAATTGTTACACACACATAGGAAAACAACATTACCTGCCATTAAAGGCCATGGGGCAGAATTACGAGAAGTTGTGCAGTACCTAGTGCAGTGCAACCGCACATGTGCCCCTTAGCACCCCCTAACACCACCATGTGTGTGCTGTATACAAGAAACGGTCCAACTTGGCACAGAGTTTGTACTATACTGTAAAGATCATGAATGCTATTGTAGGACTCTGTAGGAGTATAGTGGACATACCTGACCTTTCATGCACCGTGCATAGGGACCCATGTAAAAGAATGGTGTGCCCCCTCCTGCACTGTGAATGTGTTGAAAATGTGCGTGATAAATCATGTATAGGAATTTTGGAGATTCCACTGTACTAACTTTTGATTATTCTACAAATGTGTGATTCACACCCTAGTACACTTAATGGCTGGCACACCCATCACCTGCCACAAAGGTCACTATGTGCTGTACTGCATGTGTAGTGCCACATGGTAACATGGAGGCAAGAGTTTGGCTTTGTAGGGCTACCATGGTGTCTCTACATATGACACCACTGTGGTGCAAGGAGGTGGAAGGCTCCACCAATAATAGGACACTGGCACAATAATGGACAAGACATATTTGCAAGGGCTGAACCATCGGTTTGGATAGAATATTACAATCCCCAGGTCCCTGAGCCACAACCCAAGATAATCATGTCCATCAACACAGACCTATTAAACCATTTCACAAAACTGGAACATACTCTATACCAGAAACAAGTCTGAGTCACCACTTCACCTAAAACTAACAACTGCCATCATATAGGAGACACCAGCACCACTGGGTGCCTCAGTACCCTTCGGATATATTTTGAGGTCGCAGTACTGCCAGGAGCCATATTGTGCTGGACAACAGTCAGTAGAGTGCACAGGTAGTACACAACTCAGCTCCAGATGGTTGTGGGAAATGTCTATGGATTGTCCCAAGCTAGATCTCAGCAGAATTACCAACATGGTCCTGCCATGATGATATTTGTGGCTGATCTTGGTCACATCACATGTGCATATGACGTGAATGCTGAGTGCGTACCTGGTACTTTGATGCTGTGTGACATGCATGTGCACATGATGTTCAATATGTATGAATACTGTAGCAGCACCCAGTGCAGTGCCAAACTTATTGTGGCCCAAAGGCCACCCATACAGCCACAATATGTGTGCATTATTACACATTTTGCACAACATAGCAGATTGTAAGGGGCATTAGTTATGTAATTTGTGAACAACTTTAATGTGGTGCTCAGGCTTTGGCCAAACCTTATGGGGACATGGCATTATTTGTACATGTGGGCACACCATAAGCAATGGTGTGCCCCCTTGTAACATATGCTCAGACCAGGTCTTAAACCAGGACACATGAATGAAGCTTTACCAATCCTTAGAATAGCCTGTGGGAAGTTTCCACCCCCCCATCAGATGACCCTCACCTTGCATCCATGTTGCCTGGGCAAGCCTTGAAGTAGCACCAGAGGTGTCAAAGTGGTGGATTACATACAAAGCCCCCCATATTGACAAGGACACAGGAAATCTAGACTTGTTCAGCCGCATGATTCTCACAAGCTTGTTAACACAAATGTTCAGCAGGGACACATTTGTTCACTCACCTCTGGGCCCTGATGGTCAACAATGGATAGCCGTCAACCCAGTGACATGTACATGATACCGTAGATGGCTGGTAGGAAATAGCCCTAGATTAGGAGTAAGTCATTGTTGAGGTATGTGTGTTGGACAGCATGTGTCATCTGCGGATGCAGTGTACATTGTATGTATGTTCTACCTCCACCCAGTGCTGTATTTTATGCTTTATATTCCTAATTTTTCAGCTGCCAATATAACACTTGAGGAACGACATGCATTCCACAAAAAGCCAGACAGATACCGTCACATTTTGGATGTGAATGCCGGGTACCAGAGGATGGCGAGGAGGTTCTGGAAGGAAAGGGCCACAGGGGCATGGTGTGCTTTCCCAAATGGGGGACCTCCGCAGCAGCAACAAAAAAAAACAGGCCACATTGGGGAAAACATCAGGGGTCCAGGAGGCCTCTGTGGGTAAGACCCCCTCCATATTTGCTTCACCTATCACAAGCCAGGCACCCGTGCAGCCACCTGCTGCAATATTCAGCCCAAACTTTGAAAGTGACATGAGACGGGACATGGCCGCCATGATGGCCAGTTTCACAGGTTGGAGCAGGAAAGTGCCAAAAATCACAAGTTACTTAGGTACTGCAAAAGAAAATTGAAGAACTTGTGATGTGTCAGTGCCACAAACTGCCAGTTCCCTCCCTCTCCTTTTTACTGGTGTTTATTTTTCATATTGGGATTTAGATGTGTAGTGTTAGGTTAGTAAATAGTGTATGGTAGGCATAGGTTAGAGTAAGTATAGTTGTGGTGGGTTTTAGTAAATTATTTTAATAAATAAAAAATACCAACAGTATATATAGTTGTTTAGGCCATAGGTTAAGTAAGTACATGTGTAGTCATAGTTTAGGTTGTCCTACTTGTATCTTGTCTCTTAAGAGGGTAGGGAGACAATGTTTAGAGTGTGGCATTACATGTGTAAGATTAGTTTTGATAGTTTAGATAGGTGTAGTTGTAAGTTAAGTTAAGTTAGTGTAGGTTAGTTTAACCCCTTCGCTGCCAGGCCTTTTCCCCCTCCTGTGCCGAGCCTTTTTTTGGCTATTTGGAGCAGTTCGCGCTTAGGCCCTCATAACTTTTTGTTCATATAAGCTACCCACACCAAATTTACGTCCTTTTTTTCCAACATCCTAGGGATTCTAGAGGTCCCCAGACTTTGTGGGTTCCCCAGAAGGAGGCCAAGAAATTAGCCAAAATACAGTGAAAATTTCGTTTTTTTTAAAAAAATGGGGAAAAAGGGCTGCAGAAGAAGGCTTGTGGTTTTTTCCCTGAAAAGGGCATCAACAAAGGGTTTGCGGTGCTAAAATCACCAGCTTCCCAGCTTTCAGGAACAGGCAGACTTGAATCAGAAAACCCAATTTTTCAACACAATTTTGGCTTTTTACTGGGACATACCCCATTTTTACGATTTTTTGTGCTTTCAGCCTCCTTCCAGTCAGTGACAGAAATGGGCATGAAACCAACGCTGGATCCCAGAAACCACAACATTTCTAAAAAGTAGACAAAATTCTGAATTCAGCAAGGGGTTATCTGTGTAGATCCTACAAGGGTTTCCTAAAGAAAATAACAACTGAAAAAGAAAAATATTGAAATTGAGGTAAAAAAACATCATTTTTTCTCTACGTTTTACTCTGTAACTTTTTCCTGCAATGTCAGATTTTTGAAAGCAATATACCGTTACATCTGCTGGACTCTCCTGGTTGCGAGGATATATAGGGCTTGTAGGTTCATCAAGAACTCTAGGTACCCAGAGCCAATAAATAACCTGCACCCTGCAGTGGGTTTTCATTCTATACCGGGTATACAGCAATTCATTTGCTGAAATATAAAGAGTAAAAAATAGCTATCAAGAAAACCTTTGTATTTCCAAAATGGGCACAAAATAAGGTGTTGAGAAGCAGTGGTTATTTGCACATCTCTGAATTCCGGGGTGCCCAAACTAGCATGTGAATTACAGGGCATTTCTCAAATAGATGTCTTTTTTACACACTGTCTTACATTTGGAAGGGAAAAATGTAGAGAAAGACAAGGGGCAATAACACTTGTTTTGCTATTCTATGTTCCCCCAAGTCTCCCGATAAAAATGATACCTTACTTGTGTGGGTAGACCTAGCGCCCGCGACAGGATATGCCCCAAAACACAACGTGGACACATCACAGAAAACAGAGCTGTTTTTGCAAAGTGCCTACCTGTAGATTTTGGCCTCTAGCTCAGCCGGCACCTAGGGAAACCTACCAAACCTGTGCATTTGTGAAAACTAGAGACCTAGGGGAATCCAAGATGGGGTGACTTGTGGGGCTCTGACCAGGTTCTGTTGCCCAGAACCCTTTGCAAACCTCAAATTTTGGCTAAAAAAACACATTTTCCTCACATTTCGGTGACATAAAGTTCTGGAATCTGAGAGGAGCCACAAATTTCCTTCCACCCAGGGTTCCCCCAAGTCTCCTGATAAAAATGATACCTCACTTGTGTGGGTAGGTCTAGCGCCCGCGACAGGAGACGCCCCAAAACACAACGTGGACACATCCCATTTTTTTAAAGACAACAGAGCTGTTTTTTGCAAAGTGCCTACCTGTAGATTTTGGCCTCTAGCTCAGCCGGCACCTAGGGTAACCTACCAAACCTGTGCATTTTTGAAAACTAGAGACCTAGGGGAATCCAAGATGGGGTGACTTGTGGCGCTCTGATCAGGTTCTGTTACCCAGAATCCTTTGCAAACCTCAAAATTTGACAAAAAAAAACGCATTTTCCTCACATTTCGGTGACATAAAGTTCTGGAATCTGAGAGGAGCCACAAATTTCCTCCCACCCAGCGTTCCCCCAAGTCTCCCGATAAAAATGATACCTCACTTGTGTGGGTAGGCCTAGCGCCCGCGACAGGAGACGCCCCAAAATGCAACGTGGACACATCCCACTTTTTGAAAGAAAACAGAGCTGTTTTTTGCAAAGAACCTACCTGTAGATTTTGGCCTCTAGCTCAGCCGGCACCTGGGGTAACCTACCAAACCTGTGCATTTTTGAAAACTAGAGACCTAGGGGAATCCAAGATGGGGTGACTTGTGGGGCTTTGATCAGGTTCTGTTACCCAGAATCCTTTGCAAACCTCAAAATTTGGCAAACAAAATGCATTTTCCTCATATTTCGGTGACATAAAGTTCTGGAATCTGAGAGGAGCCACAAATTTCCTTCCACCCAGCGTTCCCCCAAGTCTCCCGATAAAAATGATACCTCACTTGTGTGGGTAGGCCTAGCGCCCGCGACAGGAGATGCCCCAAAATGCAACGTGGACACATCCCATTTTTTGAAAGAAAACAGAGCTGTTTTTTGCAAAGTGCCTACCTGTAGATTTAGGCCTCTAGCTCAGCGGGCACCTAGGGAAACCTACCAAACCTGTGCATTTTTTAAAACTAGGGACCCAGGGGAATCCAAGATGGGGTGACTTGTGGGGCTCTGACCAGGTTCTGTTACCCAGAATCCTTTGCAAACCTCAAATTTTGGCTAAAAAACGCATTTTCCTCACATTTCGGTGACAGAAAGTTCTGGAATCTGAGAAGAGCCACAAATTTCCTTCCACCTAGCGTTCCCCCAAGTCTCCAGATAAAAATGATACCTCACTTGTGTGGGTAGGCCTAGCGCCTGCGACATGAGACGCCCCAAAATGCAACGTGGACACATCCCATTTTTTGAAAGAAAACAGAGCTGTTTTTTGCAAAGAACCTACCTGTAGATTTTGGCCTCTAGCTCAGCCGGCACCTAGGGTAACCTACCAAACCTGTACATTTTTGAAAACTAGAGACCTAGGGGAATCCAAGATGGTGTGACTTGTGGGGCTCTGATCAGGTTCTGTTACCCAGAATCCTTTGCAAACCTCAAAATTTGGCCAAAAAACCGCATTTTCCTCACATTTCGGTAACATAAAGTTCTGGAATCTGAGAGGAGCCACAAATTTCCTTCCACCCAGCGTTCCCCCAAGTCTCCCGATAAAAATGATACCTCACTTGTGTGGGTAGGCCTAGCGCCCGCGACAGGAGATGCCCCAAAATGCAACGTGGATACATCCCATTTTTTTAAAGAAAACAGAGCTGTTTTTTGCAAAGTGCCTACCTGTAGATTTTGGCCTCTAGCTCAGCCGGCACCTAGGGAAACCTACCAAACCTGTGCATTTTTTAAAACCAGGGACCTAGGGGAATCCAAGATGGGGTGCCTTGTGGGGCTCTGACCAGGTTCTGTTACCCAGAATCCTTTGCAAACCTCAAATTTTGGCTAAAAAAAAGCATTTTCCTCACATTTCGGTGACAGAAAGTTCTGGAATCTGAGAGGAGCCACAAATTTCCTTCCACCCAGCGTTCCCCCAAGTCTCCTGATAAAAGTGATACCTCACTTGTGTGGGTGGGCCAGGTGCCTGCAACAGAATAAGGCCCAAAACTTGTTGAGATAGAGGGGATAGCACAGCGAGTTTATAAGGACATATTCTTTTATACATCTTTAGACTGACTCTGCTTTGGGGACCCACATAAGTGAGGTGTCATTTTCTTTGGGAGACTGAGGGGAACACTTTTTTTTGTGCTGGAGCAGTGATCCTACAAAGAAAAGTCAGGAAAATATGCTTTTTTAAGCAAATTTTGAGGTTTACAGAGGAGTCTGGATAAGAAAATGTTGGGGGATCCACGCAAGCCACACCTCCCTGGACTCCTTGGGGTGTCTAGTTTTAAAAAATGTCTGGGTTTGGTAGGTTTCCTTAGATGAAGGCCGCACCCAGGACCAAAAACATAGGTGCCCTCTCCCCCCCAAACACAGGTAGTTTTGTAATATATCGTTTTGATGTGTCCACATACGTCCATGATGTGCCAAACACTAAAATTGTGAAAAGAAACGCACTTAGGTTATGTGAAAAAGACCCCTCACCCACCAACCAAGTTGGTGACATGCTTCATCATCGGGGTCCCACCTGAGGCACCTAGCGTGTCACAGGTGTGCTGCGACACCTGATTACAGCGGAGCAGGTTTTGTCATCTTTACCACACATACTGGTTGGATTTGGCACGAGGGTGAGTGATGGTTCAGTGGATCAAATTTTACTAACAAGAGCTTTCACAAAAATGAAATGCACTGTTAATAACTGAAAGGCAAAAAACTGAACCAATGACTCACAGCTCGTGAGCTGTAAAGCCGCGACAAGGCACCAACCGCTTTACAGTCCTTTCACACAACTTTCATACATGACACACACAAGACCTTTCACACCGCCAGCCACAGGCCCAGCACATTACAACACTCATATCGACAGACAGCGCCACTCAAGGGCCCATCACTTACATACGCCCACATGCCTGATACAACAATCACACCAGCTGATGGGAGTGTGTGGACTGGTGTTTGGCTGGCAGTGTGTTGCAGTAGCCAACAGCAAGTCAATATGTACACCCTCAGCCAAACCCACTCCACACACAATGGCATCATTTTATTTTATTATTTAAACAGAGGAACCCCTAACTAAGTGGAAAGAATTACAAAACTACAAACACAAAAGCTCTAACTAAGTACATGACAGAAATGCTAACCATGAAACTGAACACATGGAAATACAAAACAGATATGAGTTTACACTCATGGTTGTTCCCAGAAATTCTTCTCGGTGTGGTAATTCTTAAAACAACCACCCACACACAGCCCAGGCTTTGAAGGACAATCTGGGCAGTACATTCGAGTCTCCCTCCGGATACCTCTTCGAAAACACACTCTACATTTCTTAGCTGGAAAGTCTTTTTTGGGTGTGGGAGGAATGTGCTCAGCAAAGTGGCGATCTTTCAATCTAGCCACATCCTCCACCACTGCTTCTCTAGGAACTCTGGCCTGTTCCACCACAATAAGGCTCCCTATCACTGACTCAAAAAATTTCACAAATGTCATCTTTGACTCTGGAGACCTATCCCTAAACACAATAAAAGCATTGAAGGTTGCTAAGTGGAAGAGGTGAATTGCTAACTTCTTATACCAAACGTAAGACTTACGAATAGCAGTATAAGGTTCCAACCTCTGATCAACTCTATCTACACCTCCCATGTGCTTATTATAATCCAAAATGCACACAGGTTTGTGCACTTCAGCAACCTGGCCCCAAACAGTCACGGGGGAAGTACTCTCATCATAGATGGTACTTAGCATGTAGACATCCCTCTTGTCTGAAAATTTCAAAGCTAGCAGCTCCTCATTCCGCAAGACACAGCACTGTCCCCTCTCAAGTTTTTTACAGACAAGCTCCCTTGGATAGCCTTTCCGGTTAGAACGGATTGTGCCACAAGCAACAGTGTCCACTCTAAACAATTCCTTGAACAACTGCACTCCAGTGTAGAAGTTATCTACATACAAATGGTGACCTTTGTTGAACAGTCGTCTACCAAGATCCCACACAATTTTCTCAGTAACTCCAAAAGTGGGAGGACAACCAGGGGGGTCAATATTGGAATCCCTCCCAGTGTAGACACGGAAACTATACACATATCCTGTCCTACTTTTAGACAGCATATACAATTTAATTCCATATCGTGCCCTTTTGCTAGGAATGTACTGCTTAAAAACCAAACGACCCTTGAAGAGGACCAAAGACTCGTCTACACTTATCTCTTTGCCTGGAACATAGACCTCCGAAAACCGATCTACAAAATGATCAAGGACAGTCCTAATCTTAAAAAGACGGTCAGAATCTGGGTGATCTTGTGGCAAGGCTAATGCATTGTCAACAAAATGCAGCATCCTAAGAAGAAGCAAATACTGATTATGACTCATGGTCGCAGGAAATATAGCTGTTGTCATCAAGGGACTAGTAGACCAATAAGAAGCCAGTGACGGCTTCCTTATCAACCCCATCAAAAAAGTCAAACCCAAAAACTTTTTTATCTCCTCCAAATTTGTGGGAATCCACTGGGCAGCTCTAGAGTGTGGCCTAAGTCTAGCAGCGTTGTCCCTCAAATGCTGCTCCACATACAAATTAGTCTGCTCAACAATCTCTTCCAAAAACACATCATCCATGAATAAATTGATAGGCAAAAAGTTATCTGTATTGGCGTTACACCCCGGGAGACCAGTAAAGGCAGGCAACTCTGGCTGCTCCATGTTTGGGGCAACCCAGACATCAGGTCTTATAACGGGAAACCTTTCAGCCCCAGGTTGCTGCACTATTGGCACATCAGTGTCCTCCTCTAAAACAGGCCCTTCATCTGCACTGAGTGTGGCTTCATCATCAGAAGATTCCTCTCCAACAGAAACATCACTGCCAGAATCTCTCACTTCCTCCTCTGCCTCAGATGCAGAGTCCGTCTCATAATCATGATCAGACTGTGACTCAAAAAGCATACCAACCACCTGCTGAGCGGTCATCCTGCGGCTAGCCATAATCTCTCCTACTAAAATTAACTGGACAAATTCACCACCAACAACCAGCACTGTGTAAGACAAGTAACAAAGTGTAGCTTTGTTAGTAAGAGTTATAAACTCAAAAACTATACCGTTCACTTGCCTGAAAAAGCTTGATTCACCAGCAACTACTCTGCACAGACACAGCAATCACCAATGATATCCCACTAAAAAGAAAGAAAAAAAGGCAAATTAGAAATAAGACAAAACAAATATCATTGTGCACAAATCTAAGGACAATTTCACACACAATCCTGCATTTAGTACACCACCTACAAACATGTCATTCATGCATGGCAACAATACTCCTTTGGAGTAAATTGTTTTTACTTACCTAAAACATGCAACTGTGCAAACTGCAGGTCAACCACCGCCAAAACCGCAAGGAGCCACAGCAAATAAAGCAAAAGCTTTGAACTAGAACAAAAAGGAGGAAAACATTTTTTTATCACAAATGCAAATACTTTATCAGTTGACAAACACCCCAACCGTCAAACAATTAGAAATTGGTGCCTAAGTGGATTCTGTCATAGGGGCAGATGGGCCTACTAAAAAAATAGGCCTGTCTGCCCCAAGGAGGCCAGAAAATACCTTTAGTAGTGTGTCCCCATGGGGAGCGACCCTTGCCAAAGGGGACAGCCCTCAAACAAAAAAACAAACACAACACTATCCCTGGTGCCTAAGTGGCTTCTGCCCCCCTTGGGGGCAGATCAGCCTAAAAATAATAGGCTGATCTGTCTCCAAGGGGTGCAGAAATGGCCTCGGTACATGTGCCCCCAAAGTGGGGGGCGACCCTTGCCCAAGGCCCCCCTCCTCCACTAACACACACTATCCCTGGTGTCTAAGTGGCTTCTGCCCCCCTTGGGGGCAGGTGGGCCTAAAAAAAAATAGGCCCATCTGCCCCCAGGGGGGGCAGAAATGGCCAACAGGTCAATGCCCCCCTTGGGGGGGCACCCCGTGCCCAAGGGGACGCATCCCACAAAAATAAACAAATTAAAAAAAATCGCTGGCATTCTAGTGGTTTCTGCCCCCCTTGGGGGCAGATCAGCCTAAAAATAATAGGCTGGTCTGTCTCCAAGGGGTGCAGAAATGGCCTCGGTACCTGTGCCCCCAAAGTGGGGGGCCACCCTTGCCCAAGGCCCCCCCATCCACTAACACACACACACTATCCCTGGTGTCTAAGTGGCTTCTGCCCCCCTTGGGGGCAGGTGGGCCTAAAAAAATAGGCCCATCTGCCCCCAGGGGGGGGGGCAGAAATGGCCAACAGGTCAATGCCCCCCTTGGGGGGGCGCCCCGTGCCCAAGGGGACGCCCCCCCCACAAAAATAAACACATAAAAAAAATCCCTGGCGTTCTAGTGGTTTCTGCCCCCCTTGGGGAAGATCAGCCTAAAAATAATAGGCTGATCTGCCCCCAAGGGGGGCAGAAATGGCCCTTAAAGACATGACCCCCAAAGGGGAGCGACCCTTGCCCAACGGGCCGCCCCCCCATCCACTACACACACAATCCCTGGTGCTTAAGTGGCTACGACCTAAAAAAACTAGGCCGATCTGCCCCCAAGGGGGGCAGAAAAGGCCTACAGTTCTATGGCCCCTTGGGGGGGGGGGCGCCCCTTGCCCGAGGCGGCACCCCCCACATAAATACACAAATAAAACTACATCCCTGGTGATCCAGTGGTTTCTGCCCCCCTTGGGGGCAGTTCCGCCTAAAATAGTAGGCCAATCTGCCCCCAAGGGGGGCAGAAATGGGCGTAACTAATTGCCCCCAAAAGGGGAACGACCCTTGCCCAAGGGGCCACTCCCCGCAAGCCAGAAACACAAAAGAAATAAAAAAAAAAATCCCTGGTGTCTAGTGGGCATTCCTGCTGCCCGATCGCAATGCGATCGGGCAGCAGGAATGCTCAAAGAGACACCGGGGGAAAGGAAAAGCCTTTCCTTTCCCCTGGTGCCTCTTTCGGCAAAACCCCCCACCCACCGGGAAGAGAAACTCACTTCTTCCTTTCTCGCCGCACAGGAAGCAAATGGCTTCCTGTGCGGCGAGAACCCCATAATGAAGTCAGCGCGCGATCGCGCGCTGACGTCATTATGGGGAGGTGGGGGGATCGGGGGTGGAAGGGGAAGGGGAAAGGCTTCCCCTTCCATCCCTGACTTCGGGAGTGGGGGGAAGCACACAGAGGGAGCGAGAGCGCTCCCTCTGGGCTGTGTGCCGAGGACTTAGTGGTTACGTCCTCGGCACAGCAGCACTGTGCCGAAGGACGTAACCACTACGTCCTCGGCACAGAACGGGTTAATGTAGGGTAGTTTTTAGGGTAGGTTTAGGTATGTAGTTATAAATATTTTTAGATAAATCCTGTTTGTATAAGACTATTTGTTTGCCATATTGATTGAGTGTCTAGGTGTTCTCATTTGTGCACTGACCAAGTTGGAGGAATGGCCTAGTGTATGCATACTATCTTGATTTCCCTGCATTACCATGTGCCTCCCCTATGACCAATGATCTGTCACATTGGCTGCTAAATGACATCAACTAGATAATACTTTTGCCATTCACTGCTTCAGCCATTCACATTGTGTTTGTATACTTATCTTGGACAGGTAAGTATGGAACTTCAACTGTCATTGTTTTTTTTTGCAGTTTCATTCTTGGCAAGTGTGGCACATATGACAACAGGCAAATTTGGAACTGTGCCCTGCAACACTGACAGGTGTCCATCACTGATAAGGTTAGCCTCTTCTGTACCATACATACTAGTTGTACTGGTACTCCCATCTGGGTAAATTACCATTGACTTGATTCTGAGCTGTACATGCTGTATGTCAACTCCCAAGGATTTCTGTTCAATATATGCATATAATACTCTGTAAGTTGGTTATAGCCGGCAATACCATCATTCACCTTTCTCATGTTAGGATCCTAGTGTGTGGCTTTGTGTCCGACAGTAATGCACTCATATAATGATGTTCTGTACTTATTGCTATGGATTCACACAATGCAATCATTTAGCTGAGTATACGGATCACCGGAAACGTAGAAATGTTACAAGTAAACTCAGTGCTTTATTTACAGGGGCAAGTGTAATTCCAAACGCTATAGAATGTCTGGTTCACAGACCCCATGAGAGAACCTTAGCCATTTGTAGTACGCTCAGAGTGCAGGAATGAGGGACATGACATAAGACAAGTTTATGAGAAGTGTGCACTAGTGATGAGGTTTAAAAATGCCAATAGGTAAGAATGGAGACAATGACAGTACATAGCAGACAAGTCAACAGTGGTTGAGTGTAGACAGCATATTTCCTTCTGTCACTACACTGGCATGAGCTTACGCCCTCAACTAAGGAGATACTGTCCATGTGGCACAGACTGGGGCTACCGGGTGGTTTTCCTTGTGAATGTTGTTCTTTCCACATCTTCATCCTCTGATGTGCATGGTGCCTTCTGTGCCATGGGTGGTGCTGTTGTTGAGGTTAGGGGTGCCACACACACATCGGGGGATAGAGATGTGGAGTTAAAGGTCCCAGCAGTTGCCATTTGTGGGAATACATAAGGCATCACTGCAGCAAGGAGGAACTGCTGATTTTTCAATACCACAGCAACATCACAGTGGTAGGCAGTCATGTTTTCCCTGAGGGAGGACACTTCCTGCTGTATGGACTATAGGGTATTCTGTATAGTCCCCAGCCTGTTACCTAACATGCTGTTGCCTGTGTGGGAGGGCAATTGTTGAAGCCTCTGCCTTATGACAGCAGCTATATCGGCCAGGGACTGCTGGAGTCCACGTAGCGGGAGTGGGTGCCTCTGATGACAGTTGAGTTGTCCTTAATTGGAACTAACCACCTCTGCACTCCCTCTAGGCTGCCTGCCATAGTCTCCATCCCCACCTGCACCTGCTTGGCCAGCTCACGCTGGACTCCTACCACTGTCTTCTGAAATGTGATCTCTGGGTCCTCTGAGTCCAGGGCTGTGCCAGTACTGGCTGGTGGTGTGTGTTCGGAGCTTGGTGGTTCATGTGGAGACCCCGGAATGCTGTGTGTCCTCCCTGCGACTGGAGTTGGTGTCTAGAGGGATCCTAGTAAATCCTGGAGAGTCTCTACATTAATGGTAGGCAGCTGTTCATCCATGTCATCTGTAGAATCCTAGGCAGGCAGGTCGGCAGAGGTAAGCCATCATCCTCTGCAATGAGATAGTGAAAAGTCAATCTTAGATTGTTGTGGCTGTTGACATGACACATAATTTACTTGCTACTGGAGCCTCAGTGACATGGCATGGACCCAAGGTTGTAGTTCTAAATTATGTGTAGCATTGTGCATCACATATGGATCAAGTTCACAAGGTATTTTGGGGAATATTTAGATGCCCCTAGCACCACTTGAGCGTTTCTTTTCATGACGCTCGGGTGGCGTAATGCCCTGTGATGGTTTTTCCAATGTGACGCTAAGTGACTTATTGTTGCTTAAGGCCATCTTGTAAGAGGGTCCCCTTCACATGCAGCACTTTGTGTGGTAGGGTCATGCAATGGGTGTTGGTGTGGGCATGCCACAGCAACACTCATTGCTTTTTGACAGTACCTCTAATTGACGAGTTTTTGTAAACCAGAGTCCTTGCCAAAATATCACACCACCCCGGGGATGATATTAGCATGGTGCAAGGATGTAAAATGCCATATTTTCTCTTCATTTTAAACTTGTTCGGTGTGTGCTGCATTTAGCAACACACGTAGATGGAGTTAATGACCTTTTAAGAATGTTTTTGTGGAGAAAGGTGTTCCTTCCTGCACAAAAAACAATTTCCCACTCATGCAGCCATCCTTGCACTTTGGTGCAAGGCTTGCTGCATTGGCCCACGTCAGGTAATTTAGCGCCGGCACAGGGAGTGACACAGGGGTGCCCCACATTCTAGTGAATACTAGCCATCAGTGAGTTTTGAAAATGATGGTGTGCAACGCTGCCACATTTCGGGTAGCGTGGCACACCATTATTTTCTCTGGGCCCTTGTGCTTTTATCCCACAATACATACTTTCTTGCAGGCTCCTTGTCCCTGCCACTGACACAATGGTGGCATGTAATTAGCGTTCCTATTCACCATGGAGGACATTGCCACTGTAGTGGAACGTGTGCTGTCACTCTTTTGGTGCAATGATGCATTGGCACCATGAATGATGGGACCAGTGCAGCATAGCACAGGTACGTCCACTGCATACAATGCTTTTGTTACATTCTCAGCTAACTGTAGCAGGCCCCATAAGTGCTAATAGGAGGTGACAGTACAACCATTGTGGATTGTCTAGCCCATTAGATTGTCCCTCCCTAAATTTCTAACATTTTCTTGCACACAAGATATCAGCAACAGGCATGTGTTGGAGTAAGGATGTTGAATGTGGATCAATGCATGCATTTTGTGACTTTGTAGATGTGGCACTAGGGGAATGTGCTGCTTGGCTCTACATTGGGTATTATTTGAATGATGATACAGTTGCATTACAGTCTAAATGTGACAGTAGTACAGCATTGATGCCACTTGTGTCAGTAGTAGTACATAGTAGTAGGTTAGGAAGGGAAGCATTTTGTCCTGTTACATCACCTTGACACAACCCCTGGGGTGGTATTGACTTCAGTCCTAGTCTCTGATGTACAAGTTGTGTAGGATCAGCGGTTTTGACAATATACAATGGGTGCTGTAGTGGCACAGCCACAGCCACACTATTTGCATGTCCTTTCCAGGCAATGTGCTGCTTATTTACATGGTGGAGTACAGCCACAGTGACTATATTATGTCCACGTTGTGTATTTGTTGGAGTGGATTGCACACCTAAACATCAGTACATGTGTGGCTTGGGTGGGAATGGCGCGTCTTGATTCAGGGCATGTGTATCCCAATGCAACCCTTTAGCATCCATTGAGTGTCTCCTAAGTGCTTCACCCTTCTGGCATTTGTGAAATTCCAGATAGTCCCCCTGTAACTTACCCTGCATTTGTGTTAGTTCATGGTAGTCTGTCCTACAATTCCAGTGACCAGCTCCTCCAGGATGACCGCTGCAACCATCTCCTCTAGCTCATCCAGGACATCCTTTGGTGCGGGACTTCCACCTCCATTCTGCAGTGCTGCCTTTCGGTTCCTGGCCAATTTCTCCTTAGTCCTGCGCTTCCAATTGTGCCAGCGCTTCTTGCAATTGGTAATAGTCCTCCTCACCTTGCCACGCTCTTGACTTTGTCTACTATTACCTGTCATATTATGTCTCTCCTACTGACTGGCACTTTGGAGATGACAAAGAGCTGGTGTTGGTGCTCCGTCACCTCTCTGAATGGTATGTCATGCTCCTCCTCACTAATTCATCACTTGTGCTTCCTCTTCTCCTTCTCCTGGGACTTTTCTGGACCCTCCTGGCTGGTATCTGGGTGATTGGGGTCTCCCTGGGGTCTCGCCTGGCCTGCAATCTCCATCTTGTCTTTCAATTTATATTTTTCTTGCTTGTCCATTTTTTTATGCTACTATGGTAAAAAATGGCGCTAACCCATTTTGTGTGATAAATACGTGCCGCAAAACAGTCTAGCTCCACTGTTGCAGCATTAGCGTCATGTCACAATGTGTTCGTGTCATTTTTTTTTACATTAACCATTCCTTAGTGCCATCATGCATCATTTTTTAAATATGGTACACGGATGGCTCTAGGGAATGAGGGTAGCATGCGTTAACATTTTTGACGTACAACTGCACTGCGCTAGCTCAGTTGTGCGTCATTTTTCATAAATATGGACCTTAGACTCTTATTACTACTGCCCTGTATTGGTTCTGGAATAAGCGACATATTCTGCCTGAGTTCAGATGACGTGTATTAAATAGAGCACAGTAACATCTGTCTGTGGTCACACTTTTTGTCCGCTTCTGGGTGCCAACTGGCACTTCAACATGCAGTTTGCAATACTCTGGATAGACAAGGGAGAGTCACTGGGAGCTGCCAATTCAGACATTTATGTTCTACATATTTCCCAGATTCTCTTTCTTTGCCACAAATAAACAGAATATTCACTGGGTTTAAGATAACAAATATATATTATACCTTAGTTGACATTCTATGCTTGTTTAGCTTTTTTCTGTATATAGAATCACGTCTTGTTTCTAAAATATGCTACAATGATATTTCAATTACAATGCGTAATTTCCCAACAGTCATGAGTTTGTATACATATTTATTTGTAGTTTGGAAACAATCCTTTCTTAATTTCTTAAGCTATTGATTCATACTTTTTTTTGCACATTCACAAGAATTAGGGTGTAATGTTAGCAACAGCCATTATTTCCTTACTGGGTTGAATAACATGGATGAAACAGGTGCTATTAAATAAAGCTAGCTCTATATTTTTCTGCTTGGATCATGTGGATTCAGGAGTACGTGAGCAAGATTGTTACTAGACAAATTGGGGGTCATTCTGACCCCCGCCGGCGGCAGATGCCGCCGGCCTGGCGGGAACCGCCAGAAGACTGTACCGCGGTCGAAAGACCGCGGCGGTCATTCTGAGTTTCCCGCTGGGCTGGCGGGCGACCGCCAGAAGGCCGCCCGCCCGCCCAGCGGGAAACCCCCTTCCACGAGGATGCCGGCTCCGAATGGAGCCGGCGGAGTGGAAGGGGTGCGACGGGTGCAGTTGCACCCGTCGCGATTTTCAGTGTCTGCCACGCAGACACTGAAAATCTATGTGGGGCCTGTTAGAAATGGGGTCTTTGGTTGACAGTCAGGTTACCCCCTGTTCAAGCAAGGACCCTCACTCTAGTTAGGATAAAAGAGAATCACCCTCAGCTAACCCCTGCTTACCCCCTTGGTAGCTTGGCAGAGCAGTAGGCTTAACCTCAGAGTGCTGGGCGTAAAGTATTTGTACCAACACACACAGTAACTTAATGAAAACACTACAAAATGACACAACACCAGTTTAGAAAAATAGGAAATATTTATCTAGACAAAACAAGACCAAAACGACAAAAATCCAACATACACAAGTCAAGTTATGATTTTTTAAAGGTTTAAAATAAAAAGAGTCTTTAGGTAGTTGTAACACCACACTAGCGCTGCTAGCGTGAAAATGTACCTGGTTTGCGGCAAAAATAACCCCGCACGGGCGGTGTGCGTCGAAAATAACCCGGCACGGGTATATGCGTCGAAAACAGCTCGGCGAGGCGCGTCGAAAAAGCCAGCCACGCGACGGTCCGAAGTCCCGCGGCGCTGGTTGCGATCTCTCAGCCTTCGTCAGCGATGCTGCGCGTCGTTTCTCCTGCTCCGGGCGTCGGTTCTCCGGTCGCGTTTCCAGCGGCGTCGTTTCTCAGCTGCGGAGCCGGCGTCGCGTCGTTTTCTCAGCCGCGATCGGATTCGCGTCGATCTTTTCTCCGCACGGTGCTCGGTGCGTGTATTTTTGTCCTTAGGCTGCCAGCCTCTCCTTTCAGGGTCCCAGGAACTGGAAGGGCACCACAGAGCAGAGTAGGGGTCTCTCCAGAGACTCCAGGTGCTGGCAGGAAGAAGTCTTTGCTATCCCTGAGACTTCAACAACAGGAGGCAAGCTCTACATCAAGCCCTTGGAGATTTCTTCTTCAAGATGGAAGGCACACAAAGTCCAGTCTTTGCCCTCTTACTCAGGCAGAAGCAGCACTGCAGGAAAGCTCCACAAAGCACAGTCACAGGCAGGGCAGCACTTGTTCCTCAGCGATCAGCTCTTCTCCAGGCAGAGGTTCCTCTTGATTCCAGAAGTGTTTCTAAAGTTTGTAAGTTTGGGTGCCCTTCTTATACCCATTTTAGTCTTTGAAGTCACCTTCCTTCAAAGGGGACTCACACCTTCTTGTGAAATCCTGCCTTGCCCAGGCAAGGCCTCAGACACACACCAGGGGGTTGGAGACAGCATTGTCAGAGGCAGGCACAGTCCTTTCAGAGGAGAGTGACCACTCCACCCCTCCCTCCTAGCAGAGATGGCTAATCAGGAAATGCAGATCACACCCCAGCTCCCTTTGTGTCACTGTCTGGTGTGAGGTGAAAAACAACCCAACTGTCAACTGACCCAGACAGGGAATCCACAAACAAGGCAGAGTCACAGAATGGTTTAAGCAAGAAAATGCTCACTTTCTAAAAGTGGCATTTTCAAACGCACAATCTCAAAATCAACTTTACTAAAAGATGCATTTTTAAATTGTGAGTTCAGGGATCCCAAACTCCACCTGTCCATCTCTTCTCTAGGGGAATCTACACTTTAATCATATTTAAAGGTAGCCCCCATATTATCCTATGAGAGAGAGACAGACCTTGCAACAGTGAAAACGAAATTGGCAGTATTTCACTGTCAGGACATATAAACCACATTACTATATGTCCTACCTTATCCATACACTGCACCCTGCCCTTGGGGCTACCTAGGGCATACCTTAGGGGTGCCTTACATGTAAGGAAAGGGAAGGTTTAGGCCTGGCAAGTGGGTACACTTGCCAAGTCGAATTTACAGTGTAAAAATACACATACAGACACTGCAGTGGCAGGTCTGAGACATGATTACAGAGCTACTTATGTGGGTGGCACAACCAGTGCTGCAGGCCCACTAGTAGCATTTGATTTACAGGCCCTGGCACCTCTAGTGCACATTACTAGGGACTTACTAGTAATTCAAATATGCCAATCATGGATGAACCACTTACATATAATTTAAACAGGAGCACTTGCACTTTAGCACTGGTTAGCAGTGGTAAAGTGCCCAGAGTAACAAAAACAGCAAAATCAGAGTCCAGCACACATCAACAACCTGGGGAACAGAGGCAAAAAGTTAAGGGAGACCACGCCAAGGATGAAAAGTCTAACACGTGTCCCCCCCAGCTAAAAGTGGGGAGCAACTACCCAACCTCATGGGAGTTCTCATCACTAAGGCGGAAGAACCTGGACAGACCATCAGCATTGGCGTGTTCTGTACCGGGTCGATGTTCCACCGTAAAGTCCATCCCCTGTAGGGAAATGGACCACCTCAACAGTTTTGGGTTCTCACCCCTCATCTGCATTAACCATCTGAGGGGTCTGTGGTCGGTCTGAACTCGGAAGTGAGTCCCAAACAAGTAGGGTCTTAGCTTCTTCAGTGCCCAGACCACAGCAAACGCTTCACGTTCTATGGCACTCCACCTACGTTCCCTGGGTAGTAACCTCCTGCTAATGAAGGCTACGGGTTGATCTAGGCCCTCTTCATTCAGCTGTGAGAGTACTGCTCCAATACCATGCTCTGAGGCGTCTGTCTGTACAACAAACTCCGTGGAGTAGTCAGGTGCCTTCAGCACAGGTGCTGTGCACATGGCAGCCTTCAGGGCATCAAAAGCGTTCTGGCAAGCCTCTGTCCAGATCACTTTCTTGGGTTGCTTCTTAGAAGTCAACTCAGTTAAGGGGGTAACAATGGTACCATATCCCTTAACGAACCTCCTATAGTATCCTGTGAGACCTAAAAAGGCTCTCACTTCAGTCTGGGTCTTGGGAGGCTCCCAAGCCAGAATCGTGTCAATCTTAGGCTGTAGGGGTGCCACCTGGCCACTCCCCACCTGGTGTCCTAAGTACACAACAGAACCCTGCCCTATTTGGCACTTGCTCGCCTTAATAGTGAGGCCTGCCTTCTGCAGGGCCTCTAACACTCTCCAGAGGTGTTGCAGGTGTTCCTCCCATGTGGAGCTAAACACAGCAATGTCATCCAGGTAGGCGGCACTGAACTCATCCAGTCCTGCCAACACCTGGTTGACCAACCTCTGAAAGGTGGCAGGGGCATTCTTCATCCCAAAGGGCATCACATTGAAGTGGAAGTGCCCATCGGGGGTAGAGAATGCTGACCTCTCCTTTGCCCCTTCAGTTAAGGCAATCTGCCAGTACCCAGATGTTAAATCAAACGTACTGAGGTACTTGGCAGCTCCTAACCGATCAATGAGCTCATCAGCTCGGGGGATGGGGTGTGCGTCAGTCTTGCTGACCGCATTGAGACCCCGGTAGTCCACACAGAACCTAAGTTCTGGAGTGGCACCAGGAGCAGTAGCCTTTGGGACCAAGACCACTGGGCTGGCCCAAGGACTGCTGGAGTGCTCAATAACCCTTAGGGCTAACATTTTGGAGACTTCCTCCTTAATGCAAGCCCTCACCCTGTCAGTCACCCTGTAAACCTTATGTTTAACAGGTGTACTGTCCCCAGTGTCCACATCATGTGTGCACAGGTGTGTGACTCCTGGGATCAGGGAAAACAGTGAGGCGAACTGTCCCAGCACGTGGCGACAGTCCCTCTGCTGTTCCTCAGTCAGGGAGGGGGAGAGGATCACTCCCTCCACAGACCCATCTTTCTCTCCTGCAGACAGGAGGTCAGGAAGAGGCTCACTCTCTTCCTCCACCCCGTCATCTGTCGCTAGGAGCATGGATAGCTCAGTTCGCTCAAAGTGGGGTTTGAGGCGGTTGACATGTAGGACCCTCAAGGGGTTCCTGGGGGATTGCAAGTCTACCAGATAGGTGACCTCGCTCTTTCTTTCCACCACCTCAAAAGGCCCAGTCCACTTATCTTGGAGAGCCCTAGGCTCTACTGGTGCCATGACCCACACTTTTTGTCCAGGCTGAAACTCAACCAGAGTGGCATTCTGGTCGTACCACTGTTTCATGTCCTCCTGGCTTGCTTCCAGGTTCTCCTGAGCGAGACGCCTGAAGCGGGCAGTCTGGTTTCTTAGTGCCAGCATGTAGCTAAATACATCCTGGGGTGGTTTACTAGGAGCTTTCTCCAAAGCCTCCTTCACCAGACTGAGCGGTCCCCTCACAGGGTGGCCATAGATGAGCTCAAAGGGGCTAAAGCCAAGTCCCTTTTGAGGCACCTCCCTGTAAGCGAACAGAAGGCATGGCAAGAGGACGTCCCACTTACGCCTCAAGGGCTCTGACAGGCCCTGAATCATGCCTTTCAAGGTGCGGTTGAATCTCTCAACCAGACCATTACTTTGGGGGTGGTAAGGGGTGGTGAACTTGTAGGTTACCCCACACACCTTCCACAGAGACTTCATATAAGTGGATATGAAGTTTGTACCCCTATCAGATACTACCTCCTTGGGGAACCCCATGCGGGTAAAAACCCCCATCAAGGCACGTCCCACCACGGGGGCGGTGACCGTCCTTAGAGGAATAGCTTCTGGGTACCGTGTGGCATGGTCCACCAAGACCAGGATGAACCTGTTGCCCAGGGCTGTCTTGGGATCCAGAGGCCCCACAATGTCAATTCCTACCCTTTCAAAGGGAGTACTGACTACCGGTAAAGGTTGGAGGGGAGCTTTGCATTTCCCCCCACTCTTGCCACTTGCCTGACAAGTCTGACAAGATCTACAATAAGCAGCTGACTGCTTGTTCATCAAGTGCCAGTAAAAGTGGGAGACAAGCCTCTTATAGGTCTTGTCCTGCCCTAGATGTCCTGCCAAAGGCACATCATGAGCCAAACCCAGTAGGAAGGTCCTGAAGCCCTGGGGTACCACCAGCATACGAGCTGACCCCGGCTCAGGAACCTTAGGCTCACTATACAGGAGGCCATCCTCCCAATAAATCAGGTGAGTACCTGGCGCCCCGCCAGCCGCCTGGGCTGCAGCTTGCTGCCGCAGTCCCTCAAGAGTAGGGCATTCCTTCTGCGCTGTGCAGAATACTTCCCTGGTGGGTCCCCCTTCCTGCTGCCACTGCGACAGCTCAGGGACCTCCCCCAGTTCAGCCACCTGTTCCCCTGTAGGTTCCGGGGCATCACCCTCAGGCTCTGCCTCCTCCCGGACCGTGGGAACTTCTGGGGCGGGTTTCCCGCGCCTCCTGCCTTTCCTCTTCTTGGCGGTCCCCTGGGCCACTGTTTCAGGCTCCAGGGGCTCTTGACTACCCTGATTGGCTGCCATAGACCGGGTGGATACGCATACCCACCCAGGCAGACCCAACATCTCCAAGTGAGACCTGTGTTCCACCTCCTTCCAAGGGGAATCTTCCAGGTCGTTGCCTAGCAAACAATCAACAGGCATGGTTGGACTCACAGCTACTTTCCAGGAACCTGAGACCCCCCCCCATTCAAAGGGAACCTGCGCCACTCTGCAGAGGCGCTCAGAATTGTCTACTGCAACTACTTGGTGAAGTACCCGGGGATCAATCTGCTCTTCAGACACCAGGTGACTCCTCACTGTAGTCACACTGGCTCCAGTGTCCCTTAGAGCCTCCACCCTCTGTCCATTGATGGTCACCCATTGCCTGTACTTCTTAGTGTTATCAGGCACTAGGTTTCTCTGGACCATCTCACTGTCCCCTAGTGAGACAAGGGTCATTTCTGCTGGTTCCCACCCACCTGAAACCAACTCCTCCCCAAGCGCTACACTGGCCAAACCCTGGGACGGTGCACCAGTGGGTGCCGGTGTACTTTTGGGGCATTTGGGGTCCCCCCTCACATGACCCACCTGGTCACATGAATAGCACTTACGTAGGGGACCACCTGCCATTGGCTTCCCTTTGGAGAACCATGTCTTCTTTTCACTGGGGGGTTGGGAATCCTTACCCTGGGAATCAGTTTGGGGCCCTTTAGAGAACTCATCCTGTTTGCCCTTACCCCCCCCTTTCTTCTGAGAGGGACCCTGCCCACCCTTGGCGTGGTCTCCCCCATACCTCTTTTGGACCCTGGTGCTCTCCCAGCGGTCCGCTTCCTGTGCAAGCTTCCTGGGGTCAGTCAGCTTGCTGTCAATGAGGTGCTGGCGCAGCTCTGGAAAACATAAACTGTACAAGTGCTCCCAAGCAATTAAATTGTAAAGCCCCTCATACGTGTTTACCTTACTGCCCTTCACCCAACCATCCAGTGACCTGCAACAAGAATCAACACATTCCAACCATGTTTGGGATTCCTTTCTCTTGTAGGATCTAAACTTCTCTTTGTACTGCTCAGGGGTGAGACCATACCTGGTAAGTAAGGCCTCCTTCATGGCAGGGTAGGTGAGACTCTGAGCATCCCCTAAGGCCGTCAGTGTGTCCCTCCCCTCTGCCTCAAAATGCTTCCACAGGGCTGCCCCCCAATGAGCTTCAGGGACCAGGTTCATGTGGAGAGCTGACTCATAACCCTTGAACCACAAGTAGATATCATCCTCCCTCTTATAATCCCTCACAAGGTCTTTTGGGATGTGTACCCTTCTCTCAGGCTGCACTGTAGAATTGCTGCCACCATCCCTACTGGACTGGTTTCTATGATCTATCTCTTTCAAGCTAAGCTCATGAGCCATTGTTATCTTCTTCTCCTCAAGGGCTAGCCTTCTCTGCTCCAATTGGTACTCCCTTTCTGCCTGTCTGTCCTGCAACTCTTCAGGTGTCAGACCCTTGGAGGATACACTGCTACTTGCCCTAGAGATTCTCCCCTGAGACATAGCAGGCCCACCCACTACATCAGTGTGAGTGACTTGCAACTCCTCTTCCCCCTCTGGCTCCTCATCTGTGTGCCCCTCAGCTGCTTTGGCTGCCACCCAGGCCCTCAGCGCCTTTTGCAGCTCATCCTTCTTGGATGAGCTCTTAATGGGACAGCCAACATTACTACAAAACTGCTTCAACTGAGCCACCTTGTAGCTCTCCAATTTCTCCAAGTCAAAAGCAGCTTCAGCTAGGGCATCTCCAGACTGAGACATGATGAGAGGTTAAAAAAAATATGCACAGTTCCAAAAACAGAAAAGCAAGTTCTCAAATGAAGTTTCAGCAAAGTCAATCCCGGGATCAGTGAAAAAAAGAAACTGAATGCAGAGAAAAACAGTCCAAGTAAAAAACAAAAATCACAAGACTAGTAGTATGTGGTCGCGTAGTGGTCTGAGATCAAAACAGTAGTGTACACTTAATTACTGTATGTCAAGTACAAATACAAGTCCAAATCCCGACCGCTGGTCACCAATGTTAGAAATGGGGTCTTTGGTTGACAGTCAGGTTACCCCCTGTTCAAGCAAGGACCCTCACTCTAGTTAGGATAAAAGAGAATCACCCTCAGCTAACCCCTGCTTACCCCCTTGGTAGCTTGGCAGAGCAGTAGGCTTAACCTCAGAGTGCTGGGCGTAAAGTATTTGTACCAACACACACAGTAACTTAATGAAAACACTACAAAATGACACAACACCAGTTTAGAAAAATAGGAAATATTTATCTAGACAAAACAAGACCAAAACGACAAAAATCCAACATACACAAGTCAAGTTATGATTTTTTAAAGGTTTAAAATAAAAAGAGTCTTTAGGTAGTTGTAACACCACACTAGCGCTGCTAGCGTGAAAATGTACCTGGTTTGCGGCAAAAATAACCCCGCACGGGCGGTGTGCGTCGAAAATAACCCGGCACGGGTATATGCGTCGAAAACAGCTCGGCTCGGCGAGGCGCGTCGAAAAAGCCAGCCACGCGACGGTCCGAAGTCCCGCGGCGCTGGTTGCGATCTCTCAGCCTTCGTCAGCGATGCTGCGCGTCGTTTCTCCTGCTCCGGGCGTCGGTTCTCCGGTCGCGTTTCCAGCGGCGTCGTTTCTCAGCTGCGGAGCCGGCGTTGCGTCGTTTTCTCAGCCGCGATCGGATTCGCGTCGATCTTTTCTCCGCACGGTGCTCGGTGCGTGTATTTTTGTCCTTAGGCTGCCAGCCTCTCCTTTCAGGGTCCCAGGAACTGGAAGGGCACCACAGAGCAGAGTAGGGGTCTCTCCAGAGACTCCAGGTGCTGGCAGGAAGAAGTCTTTGCTATCCCTGAGACTTCAACAACAGGAGGCAAGCTCTACATCAAGCCCTTGGAGATTTCTTCTTCAAGATGGAAGGCACACAAAGTCCAGTCTTTGCCCTCTTACTCAGGCAGAAGCAGCACTGCAGGAAAGCTCCACAAAGCACAGTCACAGGCAGGGCAGCACTTGTTCCTCAGCGATCAGCTCTTCTCCAGGCAGAGGTTCCTCTTGATTCCAGAAGTGTTTCTAAAGTTTGTAAGTTTGGGTGCCCTTCTTATACCCATTTTAGTCTTTGAAGTCACCTTCCTTCAAAGGGGACTCACACCTTCTTGTGAAATCCTGCCTTGCCCAGGCAAGGCCTCAGACACACACCAGGGGGTTGGAGACAGCATTGTCAGAGGCAGGCACAGTCCTTTCAGAGGAGAGTGACCACTCCACCCCTCCCTCCTAGCAGAGATGGCTAATCAGGAAATGCAGATCACACCCCAGCTCCCTTTGTGTCACTGTCTGGTGTGAGGTGAAAAACAACCCAACTGTCAACTGACCCAGACAGGGAATCCACAAACAAGGCAGAGTCACAGAATGGTTTAAGCAAGAAAATGCTCACTTTCTAAAAGTGGCATTTTCAAACGCACAATCTCAAAATCAACTTTACTAAAAGATGCATTTTTAAATTGTGAGTTCAGGGATCCCAAACTCCACCTGTCCATCTCTTCTCTAGGGGAATCTACACTTTAATCATATTTAAAGGTAGCCCCCATATTATCCTATGAGAGAGAGACAGACCTTGCAACAGTGAAAACGAAATTGGCAGTATTTCACTGTCAGGACATATAAACCACATTACTATATGTCCTACCTTATCCATACACTGCACCCTGCCCTTGGGGCTACCTAGGGCATACCTTAGGGGTGCCTTACATGTAAGGAAAGGGAAGGTTTAGGCCTGGCAAGTGGGTACACTTGCCAAGTCGAATTTACAGTGTAAAAATACACATACAGACACTGCAGTGGCAGGTCTGAGACATGATTACAGAGCTACTTATGTGGGTGGCACAACCAGTGCTGCAGGCCCACTAGTAGCATTTGATTTACAGGCCCTGGCACCTCTAGTGCACATTACTAGGGACTTACTAGTAATTCAAATATGCCAATCATGGATGAACCACTTACATATAATTTAAACAGGAGCACTTGCACTTTAGCACTGGTTAGCAGTGGTAAAGTGCCCAGAGTAACAAAAACAGCAAAATCAGAGTCCAGCACACATCAACAACCTGGGGAACAGAGGCAAAAAGTTAAGGGAGACCACGCCAAGGATGAAAAGTCTAACAGGGCCCTGTTAGGGGGCCCCACGACACCCGTTCCCGCCAGCCAGGTTCTGGCGGTGGAAACCGCCAGAACCAGGCTGGCGGGAAGGGGGTCGGAATCCCCACGGTGGCGCTGCTTGCAGCGCCGCCGTGGAGGATTCCCAGGGGCAGCGGGAAACCAGCGGGACACTGCCGGTTTCCCGTTTCTGAAGCACCGCCAGCCTGTTGGCGGTGCTTCCGCGGTCATTGGCCCTGGCGGTCCATGACTGCCAGGGTCAGAATGACCCCCATTATCTTTTTTCTTGCAGATCTTCCCGATGAAGAGTGAGGATAAGGAGCCTTACAAGGGCAAGGAGAAGCACTTCCTAAATCAGGTAACCATTGATTAATTTGGTTGCTGATTTATAGCGGGGTATTGGAGGCCGTGTTCCCTTTTCCGATCTCGATTGCTTAGCAAGGCAATTGAGAGCTGAGCATGGTATCCGTATGGCTGATAATCAAAATATCTACTGAGTATTTGAATTGTTGCATGACCTTGAAGTTACTCAATAACTACAAAAAGGCTACCAAAACACAGAGCTCTCATAAAATCAGGCACTGTATGAGATTTCAAAAGAGTTCTGACTCTCATTCATGTAGGGTAGTGATTAACATTATTTTGCACAACCCTGGCATGAGAGACGGGCACTCACCAGTCATCTCCTCCATGCCTGAATGCCAGCTGTGTAAATTGATAATTTCTTGGGCCATCTTCGACTGCATCTTGTGTATGTTGTATGGGGAACACCCAAGAACACCCAAGGTAGTGGGATCAATAGGTGCCATCTTGAGGCAATACCCGGGACAGCACATGCCACTGCGCAAATCTCAATTACATCATTAGCAGTATGTATACAACTTATACTTTCACTATTTACCTCCTATTATGTATGGTTTCAAATATTTCAAATCCAACTCTTCTTCTGTGTATACCTGGCTATGTCAGTATTAGCCTCAACCATTTCCACGATATTTCATAGTTCAGAATTAGTTACTTCATCAACATATTTATAACATGGACTTCTCTCACCGTTCTCATATTATTCGCCAGACCCATCATTGCCCCTCCTCTTGAACCCGCTGGCCTGCTCAAAATGGGATGTAAAAAAAAAATCTACATTGGATGGAAGAATGACAGAGAGGAAATTCTTCATTCCCTTGAACACTGATTGGAACTGTAAGTCTCTCCTCTCCCTTTCTCTCTTATATGTTCTTAACTAAGGTACTATTCCCAGTTTATTTTTAAAACATATTTTATTCATATCCAGGACTCAAGTCCTAAAAAAGAAGTGGGGGGGCTCACCCATTTAGGCAGAATGGATGTGACATCATGGCATGCAACATTACTGCGTATGACGTCACAGGAAGTGACATCACATGAAGTGACCTTCAGTTGGTCCATCATGAGTACACGAATATATATAGAGATTTAACAAGTAATAAGCTGATCAGCCTGAGGCATACTAAACTTGGAAGGAAGAACAAAGCAGATAATTCATTACAATAAAGATGCTAGAAACTGCAATTGGGAATTATACAATGTATTAACCTACCCAAGATAGCATCATTATATACACAAACAATCACAAACATTCTGATCAATATAAGAAAATGCAAGTTGCACACTGTATTTGATATTCTGAGCACAAACAATGATATTCTATATATATGGGATTACAGACATCAGGGACCATGCTATATTACCACAGGATGTTTGACAATAAAAAATGACCTCTTAAATCATTGAATCCATACTAAGTGGTTAACAATATTTTTTAAACAATCCATGCATCTGCATATTTTTATTGTGCTAGGTAGCAGGATCCACCTTCCTAGACCACATATCTCTGCATGGGGATGAGCAGTCAGCCACCTGTTAATGCATAGCAATGGATTTCAAAGTAGTAGGGGAGGGCCCACTATATTTATAAACATTAACAAAGAAAGCTGTTCAATACCGAGACAGCACTGTCAAGGTGACATAGGCGGTGCCGCCGCCCGCCAGGCGGGAACCGCCAATCGCCGCCATGCGGCCAAAAGACCGCTGCCGGCATTCCAACATTCCCGCTGGGCCGGCGGGCGCTAACCAAGTTAGCGCCCGCCGGCCCAGCGGGAATGAGGCCGCAACACAGAAGCCGGCTCCGAATGGAGCCGGCGGTGTTGCGGCCGTGCGACGGGTGCAGTTGCACCCGTCGCGCTTTTCACTGTCTGCTAGGCAGACAGTAAAAAGCTGGCCGGGGCCCTGTTAGGGGACCCCTGCACTGCCCATGCCAGTGGCAGGCAGTGCAGGGGCCCCCAGGGGCCCCAGGACACCCCTTACCGCCAGCCTCTTCCTGGCGGTGAAAACCGCCAGAAACAGGCTGGCGGTAAGGGGGTCAGAATCCCCAGGTCAGCGCTGCTTTTCCAGTCAGCAAAAGGATCACCTTCCGTCTTCTCACCCACGCACACAAAGCCCTCCACAACAAGGGACCGGAATACCTCAACAGACGCCTCAGCTTCTACGTCCCCACCTGCCCCCTCCGCTCCGCTGGCCTCGCACTTGCTGCCGTCCCTCGCACCCGCCGCTCCACGGCGGGTGGGAGATCTTTCTCCTTCCTGGCGGCCAAGACCTGGAACTCCCTCCCCACCAGCCTCAGGACCACCCAGGACCACTCCGCTTTCCGGAGACTCCTAAAGACTTGGCTGTTCGAGCAGCGATAACCCCCCCTTTCCCCCCTAGCGCCTTGAGACCCGCACGGGTGAGTAGCGCGCTTTATAAATGTTAATGATTTGATTTGATTTGATTTGATTTGCTTGCAGCGCTGCCCTGGCGGATTCGCCCAGCTGGGGCAAAAACGGCGGGAAATCGCCGGCCCCGGTTTTCTGACCACGGAATGACCCCCATAATCAGGTATATGGTGCTAAAACCCTTTTCACAGTCACTGGAAGCCACTGCCAGTGTATTTACTGCCCTCAAAATAGATTTTAGTTGTTCTGGCGTTTCATTACCACCATTTTCAACATAGTCTCTGTAACCTTCTGTTATGGGTTTATAATTAAGAGAGATTCTCCTCAGCTTCATACCATGGGCTCTCAATGTAGTTTGGCCACTTGTGTAAATTGATAACATCAGTCTGTGATATAAGCATCAGAAATTCATCTGTATGAGTTGACATGCCAGACCAATTACTTGATTATTGTGCATATAAGCACAAAGGCCCGTATTTATACTCCGTTTGCGCCGAATTAGCGTCGTTTTTTTCGGCGCAAATTCGGCGCAAAACGAACGCCATATTTATACTTTGGCGTTAGACGCGTCTAGCGCCAAAGTATGGGCAAATAGCGTCATTTTTTTGCGTGAACGTCTTCCTTGCGTTAATGAGATGCAAGGAAGGCTTTCCCGTCTAAAAAAATGACGGCGACGCAATTGCGTCGTATTTATACTCCCGGGCAAAAATCACGCCCGGGAGGTGGCGGGTCAAAAAACCCCGCATTTGCGCCACTATTTAACGCCTGGGTCAGGGTAGGCGTTAAGGGGCCTGTGGGCTCAAAATGAGCCCACAGGTGCCATCCCCTGCCCCCAGGGACCCCCCCTGCCACCCCTGCCCACCCCAGGAGGACACCCAAGGATGGAGGGACCCACCCCAGGGACATTCAGGTAAGTTCAGGTAAGTATAATTTTTTATTTTTTTTTAAAAAAAATGGGTGGCATAGGGGGGCCTTATTTGTGCCCCCCTACATGCCACTATGCCCAATGACCATGCCCAGGGGACAGAAGTCCCCTGGGCATGGCCATTGGGCAAGGGGGCATGACTCCTGTCTTTACTAAGACTGGAGTCATTTAAATGGCGTCTGGGCGTCGAAAAAAATGGCGCAAATCGGGTTGAGGCGATTTTTTTGCCTCAACCTGACTTGCCCCATTTTAAGACGCCCTAACGCCATTTTCCCCCTACGCCGGCGCTGCCTGGTCTACGTGGTTTTTTTCCACGCACACCAGGCAGCGCCGGTCTGCTAGCGCCGGCTAACGCCATTCCATAAATACGGCGCCCGCATGGCGCTTCAGAATGGCGTTAGACGGCGCTAAATTTTTTTACGCTAAACTGCGTTAGCGCAGTTTAGCGTCAAAAAGTATAAATATGGGCCCAAGTATCTGAGAGGTTTTGGTAAAACTGGTGGAGGTTTATTTTTATTTGGCCACGTGATTCCTCAGTGCTGATTGCCCCCCTTTAAAAACACATTCATATGCGTGTTTTACTTCCTTTCTGTGTGCCTGGGAACTCTTTCAGCTTCTCAATTGCACTTACTGCCCAACTGATGAGCTGGTAAGCTCGTGGCAGTGTTACCTCGAACCTTTGAAGTGCTTCTGAGAGTGTTCCAATTTCTTTAACAGCATCAGCAAAACCAGCTAGATTCAGCATAAAATCTGCTGATGTCAGCATCTTATTCAGCCCCACTGAAAGTCGACCAATGTTTAGCATCATGAGATGTGCTTCCGCTGGACTGACAAAAATGCTTGTGAAGAGCTGGGTATGACTCCCAGACTGTTCTAATTGCCCTTTTGGTAGATGCAATCCACCAAACTGATAATAATCACTCAGTTTTGAGAATTGCCATTTCCAACTCCTTTTCACAGTCACAGAGTTCAGGTTGATTTTTGGAGTCTGGTGGTACACAGCATAAAGTTTTTCAAACAATGACGTAAGGTGCTTAAGGCCTGGCACTGTATTAACTGTGTCTGATACAGTGAGTTCAATTCAATGACATAGGCAGTGCCATTTTACAAGGTGGGGGTATTTTGAACACAGCCTCTCCAAGAGACCAGAGTTTCTCTCAAGCATTACACTGACACCATCACTGCACACCCCTATCCAATTTTCCACAAGGAATTGATTGCAAAATCAATGTTTCTAAAGACATTTCAACAGTGAGGCCTCAATGCACTCTGCATTTCCCGTACCCAACTCAACCAAATCAAGGGTCTCTTTCCCGTTCATTGCAGCATGAACATAAATAATTAATACTGACACAAAAGAAGGGGTCGTCAACTTATCGATATAAACAAGGATTTTGGAAGTGTGTTCAATGAATACCCATGCAAAGTTTCATCCACATTTCATTAACTATACAAATGGTTGTCTGTGCTGCTGAATAATCATTCTGAAGAACTGAGCCAACATCTGACTCATTTGCTAAGTGCAGGCCTATTAGTCCTGGAAAGTCTGAAAAGGAGAGATTATTTTTGGCACAAAAACAAAAAGTGCAAAAAATTTAACTGTTGAGACATGGCAGTGCCTCTGTTGGTCTGTGATACTTGACCCTAGTACCTCCTTCCTGGATGCAGCTTGGATAGCACATGCTTTGGTATGTGCTTCAGAAAGTTTGTGCTTATGAATTTTCCTTCATGGTGAGGTTAACTGGGTTGTTTGTGTTGGACCGGATGCCCAGTGACCCATTCTTTAGACATACACACACCCTTTGAGACTTACACTTCAAGTAGCTTAATCTGACTGCATTTTTTTTTAACACCCAAAGCTGCCATTGTCTGTGCTGAGCCATGGATACTTTTCTTTAAGTTGAGCCCACTGATTGTGGTCTCAACACTCTGGCAAGCTGGCATTCCTTTCGAAATGGGAACCTGCATCTTGGTCTTTGGCTACACCATCTTTCAGTGGGGAAGGTGAGTTTGACCCTTGGCTGGACACCATCAAGTTAGGACCCACAAATATTAATAATCCAAAGAGCTGAAGAGATATTGGTTGCTGAAGGAGGAGCATGTTTGTGGTCCCTCGTGTAAAGAATAAGGCTGCGATTCAAGCCTACTTTCCTTTTTCCAAAGTTGGCAGCCCTAGCCGCCAGGCTTAATCCCCCCTCTTCAACTGAATTTGTGTGGAGGTAGGTGGCTGAGAAATACATGGTATCCTGTCACAAGGCAGTGCTTTGTGAAAGCTTTGATGCTTCAGCACTATCCCCGGTGTTGCTCATCAAATCATCCACTAGGACCAGATACATTTACTCATGGGGGGGAAAAGGTTGTCAATAACAAATAATCAGTGTGTCCATTACCAATGCAATCTAGGCATCTTGATCAATAGCTCCCAAAACCACACACTGATACTGAGCTGTATGATGTTTTCTGGATATGGACAGAGTCATTTAGTCTCCTTCTCTGCTATAGATTTGCAAGCACTTCCCAAGCTGCACCCCATGTTTCCTGAGCAGAGGCCTGCTGAGATAATGAAGGAACCAAATTAAAAATGGGTGGTTGTGTAGTCAGAATGTCACAATCAACCACAAAAAATAATGTAATTTACATAGCAACTGCATCACCAGTTTTGCAGGGCTGTAAACAATATATATTAATTGTTGTCATCCATCGCAGAGGTTTTTATTGTATTGTCTCCAGAAAATTACACATACAGGTTGTACAGAGATCTCAGCAGTAAGGATGAAACCTGTCTAGTTAGGTTATCAGGTTTTTTTTTTAGCTCAACTCATACTGTAACTAGGCACCTAACAAACGGGTGCAGTGACATCTATTCAGGGTCGTCTTAAGGATTTTGGGGGCCCTGGACCAAACGTATTTTGGTGGCTCCTGTTCAGGACAACTTTGAATTTATAATTCAATTTCAGCTCTTTCATACCCTTTTTGGCCAGGTATATGACAGCTTACATGCCAAATTCTTCTAAATGTGTTCACATCTGATATTCAGGGATAATCACATGTTCATTTAATATTGTAACACAGCAGAAGCTAACTAATATTACTGCAAATAATCTCTGTGGCACCCTCTCTACTTTCTCATGTGAGGTCCCTTGCTTTCCACTAAAAAAAGCTTTTTTATGGATGTTGTATGAAACAAACATAACACTTCTCTGCAAAATGTGTGTGATAGACTCTAAAAAATCACACCCATTAAAAATAAATTCATGGAAAATGGTAAATTTAACAATGGTGTTGAAGAAATATTCAAGTTGATCAAGGCAAGACTGCAGAACAGAGCTGGGTCTATTACGGGCCCCACTGAAAGGCTGGTGGCCCTGGGCCACAGCCCATTTCGCCCTTACCTTAAAACGTCTCTGCATCTATGCGTTCATAGCAGATGGCAGATTAAAATCCTGGTGACATTGCTCAGCTAGCAGCAGTCCTTGTGCACCCTGCAAAACACAGCTAAATTCCACCTTTTCTGCCACACAGCCACAAAATTCTACTTTGACCTAAAACTGCACATTTCCACAATACATTCTGTGCCCTCAAACCCACCCATCACCAGTCAAAACACACCGATTTCCCATTGCCAAAGCACTCAAAACAGCCACCTTCACTAGTCCTCAAGTCGTGCTGAACTTGCATCTACAAACTAGGCCTGAAACACAACTTCCCCTTCACCGATTCTCCTCATAAAACTTAAAAACTACTGGATTATCACATCTTCTCACACACCAGATCATATCACCCAGACGTAACTGGAACACGTTCGGATATCAGCTCAAAAACATGAAAAACTGCTAAATTCACTAGACCCCAATCCACCTGTAAATCGCATTAACACACCAAGATCAAAACAACACTTCCCATGGATCGATGCTCTTCCAGTAGTTCACAGTACTATTTCACATCCCAAGCTATCAGAGACACAGGGCAAACCAACCTCGAACCATCAAAAACAAACCAGAAATGGACCGCAAACTAATGACAAAATGAGCCAATTGGATAAAATTGGTAACACAGTTCACAGACAGGCCGTTTCTGACCACTTCTGCTGGATAGATCCTTATGAAACTCACAGAGACACAACTCTCACTCATCCCCAACTGGCACAAAAATCCACAACCCCCATGCTTCACTCCAACCCATTGGATTTTCAACCTAGAGATAACCCACTCTGCCAATTCAGAAGCAAGCCATTTCCCAGTCGAAATGCACAAAGACGCACTGAAACACACCAACCGGAGCAATTCTAACCCAAACCAACTCCAATATCCCAATTCCTCATAAGGCCAAAACAAACACTTGAACCGAGCCCTAAAACCCAGGAACCCAGCCTTAAATACTACATTCCAGCCATATACCCTAAAACACAACCCTAACAGTCAACACTGCCCCGTTCACCTTGACTTAACCTTCGTTCAATACAACAGAGAAGATGGAGGGGCTGGGGCACTCAGAGCCAGGTCACAGGAATGAATGATGCAGGCAACGGGAGAGGGGGCTCGGGCTGAGACTGTGCAGAGGGGAACAGCTGTTTTCCAGTCTGTTGTGAATGTCAGCTGAAGGAGGAGCAGATAGCAGCCAAGCAGGAACAAAAAGGTCAGGCAGCCCAGACACCAGAAGAGGCACCCCAGGTAGTGTCTCCAGTGGGTGGCAGTGGCACAGAGGAAATGGGTATCCGGATCTCGGTCATTCACATAAGATGAGAAACCGAAGGCAGGATGCCCATAAAGTAAAGGGCCAAGCAGCCCATGGTGTGGATGCAGAGGTGCACACACGCAGACCCAGTGATGAATGTTAAGACCTCTGATTGGCCAAGGCATTCACTGGGAGGCAGGCCACAAAGGCAGTGTGGGTCAAGAGCTATTCCAAAATGCAATGCAGGACTGTTATTGGTAGCACTTTCGCGCCAAGCAAGATTGACAGCCCTGTAGTGCTCCTGTGGGCAGATCAAGGACTCCCCAGCAAGAAGGCAGGTGCAGCCTGCAGGTTGGTAGTAGATTATCTAGTATTTTCCGGATTCCAGGAGAAGTAGGAAAGGAACGTAACACTATGAAAATGACCAACTTTGCAGCAGGGTAGACAGCGTCTACCCTCTGAAAATAGTGGGTAGCCTACTTCTACTCACATCTACCCCTGACTCCAGCCCTGTCTATATCACTCATCAAATGCATGTCATGATCCATATTTGAATTATAACCTGGCATGGGCTCCTCATTTAGCATCACATTCATTCCATTTATGGTCTACATTTTGAAGCCCTAAGAGGCATATTTATGAGCCCCTCATGGAACCAGAGCATCTCTTTTCTTTACGCTCTGGTGGCATGAACTACAAAATCAGACCTCTGAGGCCACTCAAAGCCACTTTGTGTGGTTTTGAATGGCCGCATAGAAATGGAGTAAGGCAAGGCTGCTCAAATTGCTGTGTTGCCTTACTCTGCACTTAGGAGGCATTCCCTGGGCTTTGCAGTAGGTGTTCCAGAAAAGACTAATGGATTTTGACTCTTCCACAGATTTACAAAACCAAGTAAACCTGAGGATGAAACAAAACCTTATGCCTCACAAGGTGTGATGTACAAGGAGAAATAACTTTATTTCTACTCATTTTTATTTCTCCTCTTTCCAAGTGTGTTGCATTCCACAGCACACATAGAAAGAGTAAAATGCCTCTCAGGATTGTTTTTGTGCAGAAAGGTGCCCCTTCCTGCACAAAACAATTCTGCCAACAATACAGGCTCCCTTGCACCATGTTGCAAGGGTGCCTGCATTGGTGGTAGGCTGCAAAACACCACTAGAGGGGGGGAAAGGAGAGGAATGCACCATACTTCATAAATATTATGCATTCCTGGCCTTTCACTTTGGCATAGGACACTGCCCTATGCCAAATCTCCATAAATGAGGGCCTTACTGTACAGAAACTATGAGGCATACTTATAAGCCCCATGCGCCACCAGAACATAACTTTTTATTATTCTCTCACAACGCAGGCTACATAATCATACCTGTGAGGCCACGCAAAGCCACTTTGTGTGGCTTTGCGTTGTATCATTGATATGGAGTAAGGTAAGGCAGTGAAGTCACTTGCCTTGCCTTACTTTGCACCAAGGAGGCATTCCTTGAGCGCTGTTGTTGGTTTTCCCATGTAACACCCGTGAACTTAAATGCTGCCCCAGATTTAGAAAATCATGTAAACCTGGGGAAGAGCCAAAACCTTACGCCTCTTGAGGTGAGGCATAACAGGAAGATTTTTTTTTCTTGTTTTTACCTCTTCCCATGTGTGCTGCATTCAGGAGCTCACATGGAGAGAGGAAAACACCCCTCCAGATTGTTTTTGTGCAGGAAGTTGCTCCTTGTATTCAATGGAGGCACCCTTGCACCATCATGCAAGGGTGCCTGTGTTGGCCCTAGGCAGCCAAAATGGTATGAGTGCAGGGGAAAAGGACAGGAATGCACTGTATTGCATAAATACGGCGCATTCCTGCCCTTTCACTTAGGCATAGGGCAGCACAGGAAGTCTGCTGCACTGCCCTATGACAAATCCCCATAAATATGCTCCTTGGGGTTAACCACTTCACCTGAAGGGAAAAAACTGAACGGGAAAGTAATCAAGATTACCAAAAACAATAAAACGCAAAATCAGGAACCTCGTTGTGGAGCAATAGCCAACAGACATAAATCAGAAAAAGAGCTGACAGGGTAGAAAATGTGATTACATTTAGTCAATCCAGAATAAGTACATTTATAGACGTTTTTCTGAATACTAAAACAATTGGCTGTCTTTGGAAACTAAGAGGGCAATACTCCAAGACAGGGTCAAGATCCTGGTGAGATTTTTAATTATTGCTTCAAGAAGCGGACTTGAATAGATAATAACGATGCCTGCACTAGTTATATAATTTATATTTTCATCATTGTACTGTGGAATCGCAAGGCTGTACCCTAGGACACGATTAGTAATGTTACAGCAAATAATATAAATAATGTTGCTGAATTTCCCATGAATGCAGCCTCTAAGCCACACCAGGTCCACAAAAATGGAGAAGCCACTGACTGTGATTGAGTACCTTTGGCAGGGCTATTGGAGAATTTCATTCTTTAAGCAAAAAGTTGAAGGTGCAAGCTTGGTTGCAGAAATGCCAGAACATCCCTTTTTTTCCTTCTCTCGATTATGTGTTAAACAAATGTGACTTTGACAGTATGGTGGGACAAGACTGCGTTTGGTGTTAGCTGAATCGGGATTCCATACCTGATGTAAGATGTTAAAACTGCGTCTTACTCAAATAACTACACAAAAATCAGGTGGGGCTCTAATAGCGAAGCGTCTACCAAGGCTGTATTTTGGTCTCGAGCGTTTCTGCTTACAGATGCGTGATTTGAGCCAGGTTTGGGAAGCAAAACACTGACCCTATGGATATTCTTACCCTACCCAAATTCTTGACTCCAAATGAAGACTGAACAGCTGTTTGAAGATGATTCCCAGGGGAAATGGAGGGTAGGAAAGAGAGCGAGAAAAGAAGGTACTCCGGTGGCTTTAAATTATGCGACATCTTAGCCACGCAGTGGAGTATTTCACTTTAGGATGTAGGTCTTCCCACTAAATAAGGTGCTACTGTTTACTCTGGCAATAAAGGTTCACAAAAGCATCTATAAGAACTTTCAGATACCCCTTATCAGTCTCTGAATAAATAGGGCAGCTGACAAACACCAAAATATCAGGAGTTTTTCCAGCTACCATGGGACTGTGAGAGAGTGGCAGCAAATGCAGGAGGAAATGCACATCAAAAGAAGCAAATTCCTGCTAACAACCATATAGGTATAGAGTTACGCATAAAGAATGAAGGACTGAGGGAATCGAGAGGGAGAATCAAAATAAAAGTGGAGGAGAAGGGAGGCTAGTTGCAAACAGTAGCAAGAGCGGATCATTAATGCAACTACAAAACACAATGTCAATCAAAGAACAGATGGTGCGATTCCTTTTTGTGCTGCAGACACCAAGAGTGGCCTTCAACTGTATTGCTCTAGCCCATGGCTACTCAAAGTACAACCTGTGGGCCACATGCAGCCCCCCAACCTTTACATGCGGCCCCCTTTGCAACGGAAGCAGTGAGAAGCTGTTTACTGGCTTCAGCAATAACAATAAACAAGCATTTGCAATGCAATGGGTCTCGCACTTCTCCGAGTTAGAGCTATTAGCAGTTGTAAATGCCCAACCAGACTTTTCTTGCCACATTAAATCGAAAAAAAGAGCGCGATGGCGCTGCTACAGTTCACTCGTAGTGAAACCTATCAGTAAAAGTGCAATTATCTACATAACCGGTAAAAGTACAATTAGCTATGTAACAGGGTCGATGTCATGGAAAGTGCTGGACTTCTGCCAAGCGAGATCGCGCTGAGAACAAAGATAAAAAGTAGTTCACAAACCGGACGGAAAACAGCTAGCCTCTTATGTTTTCAGTACTTGGTCGCTGCGCTCGAGTAGGGCTAACCACCGGAAAAGGCATGACGTATGCATGCCTTCCACTAATGAAAGCTAGCAGATTTTAACAGGCAAGCCCACGAACCAATGAAAGACACTGACGTGACATGGACGGGGCTTCGAGCCCTTTTCTAACTCTTAAAGCGTCTCGCAAGCGGAACGCATGCACAATCGCATGCGACACAGGTTCGACCGTAAAAAATACTGAACAGGCAATCATTTATTTCAAGCTTAATTGGTGTTAAAGAAAGGAAGTAACTAGTGAGGCCTGTGCTTAGTGTTAGAAACACCTTCTTTTTTAAAGACATATTGCAATAAAAGAGGAAAGCTATAATAGTCTCTTCAAAATTCAAAAAGTGTTTTTATTTTACATGCAGAATCTTTTCATCAAAGTACGATGTGTTATACCAGTCCATTGAGAAGTATTCATTTAAAACTGATAGTTTTCAAACATGAATTTAGAAACATTAACTCCACCCCTCCCCTAACTACAACACCATTAATAAATTAGAGACAAGCCAGTTGTTATGTACACTTTTTGGTGGCCTGGGTTACTATTAAACATGAACAACATAATGTTTATTAAATCAAACACAAGAGCAGGTTTTGTACAGTGTACACCATGAAATCATGTATTTCGAGGTCCTCTTACATACACTAATGATGGAAAAGGAGGGGAAGTGAAATTAAACAATTGCCTAGGATCCTACAATTTGAAAAAGTAGGGAAGCTCGAATTAATCCACTAAATGTATTTCCATTGCTTCGCCTACACCTACCTTACTGCCTATCCCCCACCCCCCTCGCTCAATCGCCACCCCACTGGCATCAATGAAGGACTTGGGCACATCACAGACCAAACTTTTTGGCCCCTGGGAATATGTTTGCGAGTATCCATGTTCTAGTCAGAAGTGGTATCAGAATTCCTATTAGAAAATCGACCACTAACCTCTACATGGTAAGAATCCACCATTTTGATCTTTGTATACCCTAATAGGTTTTATTAACCTCCATTCTCCATAGCCTCCAATGTAATATGATTATTTCCTTATGGGTAGGTCAGTACCTTTGTGGGATGTTATATGACATCGAACAATTTTGTAAATCTTTCATACCACGAACGCTGAACTAAGTCCTCACAATTTGCATAAACATTTGTAAAGTCAACTGCTAATGCTCAATCCCAGGAGGCTCTTTACCGACTAACCTCCAGCATGCAGATGTTTGGTGAGACACACTCAGTTCTGCAAAAAAAGAGAATAGTCCCTAATAAAGAAAAACAAGTATGTGTCCTTTAACCTTTACATCTAATGTTTCTCTTAGGTGAACCATTCCAGAGAGAGGCCCTACATTTTGACTACCTGGAAGTTCAGTTGAATAGTGACTTGTAAAGGCATACACAGAACCTCGAAAGCAAACACAGTTTGTCCTATATACTGGGTGTTTTATATTCATTGTCAGCAAAGACTGGTGGGTGTGACATTTTTGTCCTCATTTCCTAATATCCTAACATGGTAGCTTCAACAGCAAATGTTGCTGAAATTTAGGGACACATCTGCTGCATGATTTCCAGTGATTTCCATTGATTGCTGGAAATGTATTACTACTCTGACTGTTAAAGTTGCCAACCAGGTGCCTGCTTTTATTTCAGTGTTTTTTGTTTCGATTTAGGACACAACAAGACCCTTGGCATCACCCAAATAAGATTTGCATTGTTTCGGGTTCAAGTGTGGTCATAACCACACCTAGTGGTTCAAAGAGCTGGGCTTTTGGACATTCAAAAGTATAAGAACTCTGAGCACGTTAGTTGGTGAGAAGCAACCTCTATTTGTAAGCAAAAACTGATAGATGAAAGAAGACCTTCATTGGCGGTGAAGCAACAAAATGCTAATTAACCATGAGGGAGCCTCTGAGCCACCAATATCTACTACCGATAACTGCTTAAGGGACTGAAAGGTATATTGACTGGTCTCTATGTCTTAAATTTCCTCTGGGGTCCTTTCCTAAGCTGATTGTACGATAAAATAGGGAGGGAACTATGCTACTACAGGCTACTTCAATTTCTGTACAACTTATAATAAAACTGTGCCATTCTTGTTAGTACACTTCTTTTTAGTGAGTCCATTATAGTCAGGACATTAAAAAATAGATTTTAACTTAGATTATATAATAAAAAGAATATGGGGGTCATTCCGACCCTGGCGGTCCATGACCACCATGGCGGAGGGCGGCGGAAGCACCGCCAACAGGCTGGCGGTGCTTCCTGGGCGATTCTGACCGCGGCGGTAAAGCCGCGGTCAGAAAAGGGGAGCCGGCGGTTTCCCGCCGGTTTCCCGCTGGCCCAGGGAATCCACCATGGCGGCGCTGCTTGCAGCACCGCCATGGGGATTCTGACCGCCTTCCCGCCAGCCTGTTTCTGGCGTTGTCCACCGCCAGAACCAGGATGGCGGGAACGGATGCCGTGGGGCCCCTGGGGGCCCCTGCATTGCCCATGCCACTGGCATTGGCAGTGCAGGGGCCCCCTAACAGGGCCCCACAAATATTTTCACTGTCTGGTGTGCAGACAGTGAAAATTGCGACGGGTGCCACTGCACCCGTCGCACCCCTGCAACTCCGCCGGCTCCATTCCGAGCCGGCTTCATTGTTGAAGGGGCTTTCCCGCTGGGCCGGCCGGCGGTCTTCTGGCGGTCACCCGCCGGCCAAGCGGGAAAGCCGGAATGGCCGCCGCAGTCTTTTGGCGGGAACCGCTTGGCGGGCGGCGACCGCCGACCGCCGCGGTCAGAATGACCGCCTATGGCCCTCATTACAACCTTGGCGGTAAATGCCGCCTACCACCGTGCTGATGGCCAGCAACACAGTGTGACTGCAGCGGTATACCGCTACGGGTATTATGACCCACACAGAGAAATCCGCCACTATACAGACACACACACAAATCTGCCAGACCAAAGGTCAGTGATAAAATGGCGTTACCAAAACCCACACTGTTACACCAACAGGAATACGCCCACAGTATCAGGACCCACGAATCACCACAGCAGTCTTTCCACCGCTGTAAGTCATTGGCAGTACACACCGCCGCGCTCAAAATACACACACTTACAAAACTACACCACATTGGAAAATTCAAACTACACATACACCCACCACACCCACACACTCAGACCACTATAAAACACACACCCACATTACCCACAACCCTTTCAATGAAAAAAAATTGCAAACAGAGAGAGAGAGACAAGCCAGGAGCACCCACTCACTCAATCTGAGCCACAGAACACCATCATCCATACAACATCCACAAACCTCACAGCACACACCACAACATATCACCCCACACATCCTCACACATACCACTCACACCACATCCATGGCACCCCAAAGACACCCCAGGTTTTCAGAAGAGGAGCTAAGGGTCATGGTGGAGGAAATCATCCAGGTAGAGCCACAGCTGTTCGGATCACAGGTGCAGCAGACATCCATTGCAAGGAAGATGGTGCAATGGTGGAGAATAGTGGACAGGGTCAACGCCGTCGGACAGCACCCAAGAACAAGGGTTGACATCAGGAAGAGGTGGAATGACCTACGGGGGAAGGTGCGTTCTGTGGTTGCAAGACACCAGGTAGCCATACAAAGGACTGGCGGTGGACCCCCACCTCCTCCCCCACAACTAAAAACATGGGAGGAGCAAGTCTTGGCAATAATGCATCCTGAGGGCCTCACAGGAGTAGCAGGAGGACTGGACTCTTGTAAGTCAAATCTTTACTACTATATCCTCCACCCTACCTGCATGCCATCACAAACTCCAACCCCTACCCTCACCCCCATCACTCCACCACCTTACATATACCCCACTATCACAACCCACCCATCCCAATACCAAGCCCTGCATGCAACACCTATGCATGGACACCCATCACAGACCTGCATGGACACCCATAACTAAAGCATGCCCATTAGAGAGAATCACCTAGCCCACAAAATCACCACACACACAAGGCAAAGCTGACAGGGCAATCACAACCATACAGGGAAACACATCCATGCACAAGATGGCACACGCAGTTACAATAACACTGCATTTTCATCCCCACAGGACCCCCACTCAACGTCACCAGAGAGGAGGTGCCACCAACATCCAGTCACCCCACAGAAGAGGCCCACAGTGATGACAGCAGCTCTGCACGCCTGGATCACGATGATCAACCTGGCCCATCAGGGACCTCTAGACAGTCGGTTACCCTGCCACAGTTCCATACCACCACAGAGCCTCCCCCTCTGGAACCACCAACACAGCACCCACCCAGCGGGCCCATACACCTGCCCCAGGACACGTCAATCAGCAGTGTGTCCACCACTACATGGACCCCAGGCAACCCCACCAACCCAAGAAAATCAGGGACCTGGGGTCAGTGTCAGTGGGCACACGGTTCGGGGGGCAGAGGCACAGGACAATAGGGAAGCTGGGAGGACAGGCCCAGGGAACCCACTCTCCACGAGGCACTTGCAGGGATCCTGGGAGCATACCAACATTCCCAGGAGACCTTGGGCCAGATACTGGCCAAGTTGCAGGAGAACCTGCGGCTGCAGGAGGGACAGTACCTGGGGATCATGGAGGACCTCAAAGACATCCACACGATCCTGGTCACCATTGGAGGGGTGCTGGCTGACATGGCCAACACCATGAGGGAGGCAGTGGCACAACAACGGGCCCCTGACACTAGCCACACCGATGATCAGCCCTCCACCTCCGCTGGTGCTAGTGGACAGGAGGCCCTGCCACAGGAACAACAGGCCACCAGCACCCCACTCCCTGCTCCCCTTCCTATACGCAATTGGACAATGCACCTGTGATACCAAGAGACTGGACTCTAAATGGACATTCCTCCACCATCATCCTAGCATCCCAGCCCATTGCACATCCCCCTCTACTTTTTAGCACTTAAATAAACACCCTTGGAACAAATACAATTCTGGAGTCTGTCAATTGATTGAAATATGTATTAGTACAACTTTATGAAAACATTGCAAGTCATATGTACAGTAATTTATACATTGGTATGACCTGTAGTGGGCAGCAGTAAACATACTATGAGCCAGAGTGGGGCACAGAGATCTGAAAATAGAGATGCCAAAGAGTACAGTAAGTGGCCATAGACATAGGGAAATCATGCTGCCATGTACAATGTCCAACAGAAAACTGAAAATAAAAATTAAGTTACAGTGTCTTACCTGTGTGTCATTGAAAGAACTGCTGTATGATATTACTTCTGTTGTCCACATCTTCTTCCTCTGCCTCCTCTTCCTAATTGTCCACAGGCTCCACCGCTGCCACAAGACCATCTCCAGGCTCATCCTCCTGCAGAAAATGCACCTGGCATCTCAAATTGATAACATCAATCTGTGATATAAGCATCAGAAATTCATTTGTATGAGTTGACATGCCAGACCAATTACTTGATTATTGTACATATAAGCACAAAGTATCTGAGAGGTTTTGGTAAAACTGGTGGAGGTTTATTTTTGTTTGGCCACGTGATTCCTCAGTGCTGATTGCCCCCCCTTTAAAAACATATTCATAGGCGTGTTTTACTTCCTTTCTGTGTGCCTGGGAACTCTTTCAGCTTCTCAATTGCCCTTACTGTGCAACTGAGGAGCTGGTAAGCTCGTGGCAGTGTTACCTCGACCCTTTGAAGTGCTTCTGAGAGTGTTCCAATTTCTTTAACAGCATCAGCAAAACCAGCTAGATTCAGCATAAAATATGCTGATGTCAGCATCTTATTCAGCCCCACTGAAAGTCGACCAATGTTTAGCATCATGAGATGTGCTTCCGCTGGACTGACAACAATGCTTGTGAAGAGCTGGGTATGACTCCCAGACTGTTCTAATTGCCCTTTTGGTAGATGCAATCCACCAAACTGATAATACTCACTCAGTTTTGAGAATTGCCATTTCCAACTCCTTTTCACAGTCACAGAGTTCAGGTTGATTTTTGGAGTCTGGTGGTACACAGCATAAAGTTTTTCAAACAATGGCGTAAGGTGCTTAAGGCCTGGCACTGTATTAACTGTGTCTGATACAGTGAGTTCAATTCAATGACATAGGCAGTGTCATTTTACAAGGTGGGGGTATTTTGAACACAGCCTCTCCAAGACACCAGAGTTTCTCCCAACCATTACACTGACACCATCACTGCACACCCCTATCCAATTTTCCACAAGGAATTGATTGCAAAATCAATATTTCTAAAGACATTTCAACAGTGAGGAATCAATGCACTGTGCATTCCCCGTACCCAACTCAACCAAATCAAGGGTCGCTTTCCCGTTCATTGCAGCATGAACATAAATAATTAATACTGACATAAAAGAAGGGGTCGTCAACTTATCGATATAAACAAGGATTTTGGAAGTGTGTTCAATGAATACCCATGCAAAGTTTCATCCACATTTCATTAGCTATACAAATGGTTATCTGTGCTGCTGAATAATCATTCTGAAGAACTGAGCCAACATCTGACTCATTTGCTAAGTGCAGGCCTATTAGACCTGGAAAGTCTGAAAAGGAGAGATTATTTTTGGCACAAAAACAAAAAGTGCAAAAAATGTAACTGTTGAGACATGGCAGTGCCTCTGTTGGTCTGAGATACTTGAATCTAGTACCTACTTCCTGGATGCAGCTTGGATAGCACATGCTTTGGTATGTGCTTCAGAAAGTTTGTGCTTATGAATTTTCCTTCATGGTGAGGTTAACTGGGTTGTTTGTGTTGGACCGGATGCCCAGTGACCCATTCTTTAGACATACACACACCCTTTGGGACTTACACTTCAAGTAGCTTAATCTGACTGCATATTTAGCACCCAAAGCTGCCATTGTCTGTGCTGAGCCATGGATACTTTTCTTTAAGTTGAGCCCACTGATTGTGGTCTCAACACTCTGGCAAGCTGGCATCCTTTTCGAAATGGGAACCTGCATCTTGGTCTTTGGCTACACCATCTTTCAGTGGGGAAGGTGAGTTTGACCCTTGGCTGGACACCATCAAGTTAGGACCCACAAATATTAATAATCCAAAGAGCTGAAGAGATTTTGGCTGCTGAAGGAGGAGCATGTTTGTGGTCCCTCGTGTAAAGAATAAGGCTGCGATATAAGCCTACTTTCCTTTTTCCAAAGTTGGCAGCCCTAGCCGCCAGGCTTAATCCCCCCTCTTCAACTGAATTTGTGTGGAGGTAGGTGGCTGAGAAATACATGGTATCCTGTCACAAGGCAGTGCTTTGTGAAAGCTTTGATGCTTCAGCACTATCCCCAGTGTTGCTCATCAAATCATCCACTAGGACCATATACATTTACTCATGGGGGGAAAAAGGTTGTCAATAACAAATAATCAGTGTGTCCATTACCAATGCAATCTAGGCATCTTGATCAATAGCTCCCAAAACCACACACTGATACTGAGCTGTATGATGTTTTCTGGATATGGACAGAGTCATTTAGTCTCCTTCTCTGCTATAGATTTGCAAGCACCTCCCAAGCTGCACCCCATGTTTCCTGAGCAGAGGCCTGCTGAGATAATGAAGGAACCAAATTAAAAATGGGTGGTTGTGTAGTCAGAAGGTCACAATCAACCACAAAAAATAATGTAATTTACATAGCAACTGCATCACCAGTTTTGCAGGGCTGTAAACAATATATATTAATTGTTGTCATCCATCGCAGAGGTTTTTAATGTATTGTCTCCAGAAAATTACATATACAGGTTGTACAGAGATCTCAGCAGTAAGGATGAAACCTGTCTAGTTAGGTTATCAAGATATTTTTTTAGCTCAACTCATACTGTAACTAGGCACCTAACAAACGGGTGCAGTGACATCTATTCAGGGTCGTCTTAAGGATTTTGGGGGCCCTGGACCAAACGTATTTTGGTGGCTCCTGTTCAGGACAACTTTGAAATTATAATTCTATTTCAGCTCTTTCATACCCTCTTTGGCCAGGTATATGACAGCTTACATGCCAAATTCTTCTAAATGTGTTCACATCTGATATTCAGGGATAATCACATGTTCATTTAATATTGTAACACAGCAGAAGCTAACTAATATTACTGCAAATAATCTCTGTGGCACCCTCTCTACTTTCTCATGTGAGGTCCCTTGCTTTCCACTAAAAGAAGGTTTTTTATGGATGTTGTATGAAACATAAACATAACACTTCTCTGCAAAAAGTGTGTGATAGCCTCTAACAAATCACACCCATTAAAAATAAATTCATGGAAAATGGTAAATTTTGAAGAAATATTCAAGTTGATCAAGGCAAGACTGCAGAACAGAGCTGGGTCTATTACGGGCCCTCCTGAAAGGCTGGTGGCCCTGGGCCACAGCCCATTTCGCCCTTGCCTTAAAACGTCTCTGCATCTATGCGTTCATAGCAGATGGCATATTAAAATCCTGGTGACATTGCTCAGCTAGCCGCAGTCCTTGTGCACCCTGCAAAACTCAGCTAAAATCCACCTTTTCTGCCACACAGCCACAAAATTCTACTTTGACCTAAAACTGCACATTTCCACAATAAATTCTGTGCCCTCAAACCCACCCATCACCAGTCAAAACACACCGATTTCCCATTGCCAAAGCACTCAAAACAGCCACCTTCACTAGTACTCAAGTCGTGCTGAACTTGCATCTACAAACTAGGCCCGAAACACAACTTCCCCTTCACCGATTCTCCTCATAAAACTTAAAAACAACTAGATTATCACATCTTCTCACACACCAGATCACATCACCCAGATGTAACTGGAACGCGTTCGGATATCAGCTCAAAAACATGAAAAACTGCTAACTTTACTAGACCCCAATCCACCTGTAAATCGCATTAACACACCAAGATCAAAACAACACTTCCCATGGATCGATGCTCTTCCAGTAGTTCACAGTACTATTTCACATTCCCAGATATCAGAGACACAGGGCAAACCAACCTCGAACCAGCAAAAACAAACCAGAAATGGACCGCAAACTAATGACAAAATGAGCCAATTGGATAAAATTGGTAACACAGTTCACAGACAGGCCGTTTCTGACCACTTCTGCTGGATAGATCCTTATGAAACTCACAGAGACACAACTCTCACTCATCCCCAACTGGCACAAAAATCCACAACCCCCATGCTTCACTCCAACCCATTGGATTTTCAACCTAGAGAAACCCCACTCTGCCAATTCAGAAGCAAGCCATTTCCCAGTCGAAATGCACAAAGGCGCACTGAAACACACCAACCGGAGCAATTCTAACCCAAACCAACTCCAACATCCCAATTCCTCATAAGGCCAAAACAAACACTTGAACCGAGCCCTAAAACCCAGGAACCCAGCCTTAAATACTACATTCCAGCCATAAACCCTAAAACACAACCCTAACAGTCAACACTGCCCCGATCACCTTGACTTAACCTTTGTTCAATACAACAGAGAAGATGGAGGGGCTGGGGCACTCAGAGCCAGGTCACAGGAATGAATGATGCAGGCAACAGGAGAGGGGGCTCGGGCTGAGACTGTGCAGAGGGGAACAGCTGTTTTCCAGTCTGTTGTGAATGTCAGCTGAAGGAGGAGCAGACAGCAGCCAAGCAGGAACAAATAGGTCAGGCAGCCCAGACACCAGACGAGGCACCCCAGGTAGTGTCTCAAGTGGGTGGCAGTGGCACAGAGGAAATGGGTATCCGGATCTCGGTCATTCACATAAGATGAGAAACCGAAGGCAGGAAGCCCATAAAGTAAAGGGCCAAGCAGCCCATGGTGTGGATGCAGAGGTGCACACACGCAGACCCAGTGATGAATGTTAAGACCTCTGATTGACCAAGGCATTCACTGGGAGGCAGGCCACAAAGGCAGTGTGGGTCAAGAGCTATTCCAAAATGCAATGCAGGACTGTTATTGGTAGCACTTTCGCACCAAGCAAGATTGACTGCCCTGTAGTGCTGCTGTGGGCAGACCAAGGACTCCCCAGCAAGAAGGCAGGTGCAGCCTGCAGGTTGGTAGTAGATTATCTAGTATTTTCCGGATTCCAGGAGAAGTAGGAAAGGAACGTAACACTATGAAAATGACCAACTTTGCAGCAGGGTAGACAGCGTCTACCCTCTGAAAATAGTGGGTAGCCTACTTCTACTCACATCTACCCCTGACTCCAGCCCTGTCTATATCACTCATCAAATGCATGTCATGATCCATATTTGAATTATAACCTGGCATGGGCTCCTCATTTAGCATCACATTCATTCCATTTATGGTCTACATTTTGAAGCCCTAAGGGACATATTTATGAGCCCCTCATGGTACCAGAGCATCTCTTTTCTTTACGCTCTGGTGGCATGAACTACAAAATCAGACCTCTGAGGCCACTCAAAGCCACTTTGTGTGGTTTTGAATGGCCGCATAGAAATGGAGTAAGGCAAGGCTGCTCAAATTGCTGTGTTGCCTTACTCTGCACTTAGGAGGCATTCCCTGGGCTTTGCAGTAGGTGTTCCAGAAAAGACTAATGGATTTTGACTCTTCCACATATTTACAAAACCAAGTAAACCTTATGATGTAACAAAACCTTATGCCTCTCAAAGTGTAATGTACAAAGAGAAATAACTTTATTTCTACTCATTTTTATTTCTCCTCTTTCCAAGTGTGTTGCATTCCACAGCACACATAGAAAGAGTAAAATGCCTCTCAGGATTGTTTTTGTGCAGAAAGGTGCCCCTTCCTGCACAAAACAATTCTGCCAACAATACAGGCTCCCTTGCACCATGTTGCAAGGGTGCCTGCATTGGTGGTAGGCTGCAAAACACCACTAGAGGGGGGGAAAGGGCAGGAATGCACCATACTTCATAAATATGATGCATTCCTGGCCTTTCACTTTGGCATAGGACACTGCCCTATGCCAAATCTATATAAATGAGGGCCTTAATGTACAGAAACTACGAGGCATACTTATAAGCCCCATGCGCCACCAGAACATCACTTTTTTTTGTTCTCTCGCAACGCAGGCTACATAATCATACCTGTGAGGCCACGCAAAGCCACTTGGTGTGGCTTTGCGTTGTATCATTGATATGGAGTAAGGTAAGGCAGTGAAGTCACTTGCCTTGCCTTACTTTGCACCAAGGAGGCATTCCTTGAGCGCTGTTGTTGGTTTTCCCATGTAACACCCGTGAACTTAAATGCTGCCCCAGATTTAGAAAATCATGGGGAAGAGCCAAAACCTTACGCCTCCAGAGGCGAGGCATAACAAGGAGATTTTTTTTACTTGTTTTTCCCTCTTCCCATGTGTGCTGCATTCAGGAGCTCACATGGAGAGAGGAAAACACCCCTCCAGATTGTTTTTGTGCAGGAAGTTGCTCCTTGTATTCAATGGAGGCACCCTTGCACCATCATGCAAGGGTGCCTGTGTTGGCCCTAGGCAGCCAAAATGGTATGAGTGCAGGGGAAAAGGACAGGAATGCACTGTATTGCATAAATACGGCGCATTCCTGCCCTTTCACTTAGGCATAGGGCAGCACAGGAAGTCTGCTGCACTGCCCTATGACAAATCCCCATAAATATGCTCCTTTAGGGTTAACCACTTCACCTGAAGGGAAAAAACTGAATGGGAGAGTAATCAAGATTACCAAAAACAATAAAACGCAAAATCAGGAACCTCTTTGTGGAGCAATAGCCAACAGACATAAATCAGAAAAAGATCTGACAGGGTACAAAATGTGATTACATTTAGTCAATCCAGAATAAGTACATTTATAGACTTTTTCTGAATACTAAAACAATTGGCCGTCTTTGGAAACTAAGAGGGCAATACTCCAAGACAGGGTCAAGATCCTGGTGAGATTTTTAATTATTGCTTCAAGAAGCGGACTTGAATAGATAATAACGATGCCTGCACTAGTTATATAATTGATATTTTCATCATTGTACTGTGGAATCGCAAGGCTGTACCCTAGGACACGATTAGTAATGTTACAGTAAATAATATAAATAATGTTATTGAATTTACCATGAATGCAGCCTCTAAGCCACTCCAGGCCCACAAAAATGGAGAAGCCACTGACAGTGATCGATTACTTTTAGCAGGGCTATCGGAGAAGTTTATTCTTTATGGCAATAAGTTGAAGGTGCAAGTTTGGTTGCAGAAATGCCAGAACATCCCTTTTTTCCTTCTCTCGAGTATGTGTTAAACAAATGTGACTTTGACAGTATGGTGGGACAAGACTGCGTTTGGTGTTAGCTGAATCGGGATTCCATACCTGATGTAAGATGTTAAAACTGCGTCTTACTCAAATAACTGCACAAAAATCAGGTGGGGCTCTAATAGCGAAGCGTCTACCAAGGCTGTATTTTGGTCTCGAGCGTTTCTGCTTACAGATGCGTGATTTGAGCCAGGTCTGGGAAGCAAAACACTGACCCTATGAATATTCTTACCCTACCCAAATTCTTGACTCCAAATGAAGACTGAACAGCTGTTTGAAGATGATTCCCAGGGGAAATGGAGGGTAGGAAAAAGAGCGAGAAAAAAAGGTACTCCGGTGGCTTTAAATTAAGCGACATCTTAGCCATGCAGTGGAGTATTTCACTTTAGGATGTAGGTCTTCCACTAAATAAGGTGCTACTGTTTACTCTGGCAATAAAGGTTTACAAAAGCATCTATAAGAACTTTCAGATACCCCTTATCAGTCTCTGAATAAATAGGGCAGCTGACAAACACCAAAATATCAGGAATTTTTCCAGCTACCATGGGACTGTGGGAGAGTGGCAGGAATTGCAGGAGGAAATGCACATCAAAAGAAGCAAATTGCTGCTAACAACCATATAGGTAGAGAGTTACGCATAAAAGAATGAAGGACTGAGGGAATGGAAAGGGAGAATCAAAATAAAAGTGGAGGAGAAGGGAGGCTAGTTGCAAACAGTGGCAAGAGCTGATCATCAATGCAACTACACAACACAATGTCAATCAAAGAACAGATGGTGCGATTCCTTTTTGTGCTGCAGCCACCAAGAGTGGCCTTGAACTGTATTGCTCTAGCCCATGGCTACTCAAAGTACAACCGGTGGGCCACATGCAGCCCCCCTGACCATTACATGCTGGCCCCTTTGCAACGGAAGCACTGAGAAGCTGTTTACTTGCTTCAGCAGTAACAAATAAACAAGCATTTGCAATGAAATGGGTCTCACATTTCTCTGAGTTAGAGCTATTAGCAGTTGTAAACACCCAACCGGACTTTTCTTGCCACATTAAATAGAAAGAAAGACCGCGATGGCGCTGCTACAGTTCACTCGTAGTGAAACCTATCGGTAAAAGTGCAATTATCTACATAACTGGCAAAAGTACAATTAACTATGTAACAGGGTCGATGTCATGGAAAGCGATGGACTTCTGCCAAGCGAAATCGCACTGCGAACAAAGATAAAAAGTAGTCCACAAACCGGACGGAAAACAGCAAGCGTCTTATGTTTTCAGTACTTAGTCGCTGCGCTTGAGGAGGGCTAACCACCGGAAAAGGCATGACGTATGCATGTCTTCCACTAATGAAAGCAAGCAGATTTTAAAAGGCAAGACTACGATCCAATGAAAGACACTGACGTGACATGGATGGGTCTCCGAGCCCTTTTATAACTCCTAAAGCATCTCGCAAGTGGAACACATGCGCAATCGCATGCGACACAGGCTCGACCGTAAACAATACTAAACAGGCAATCATTTATTTCAAGCTTAATTGGTGTTAAAGAAAGGAAGTAACTAGTGAGGCCTGTGCTTAGTGTTAGAAACACCTTCTTTTTTAAAGACATATTGCAATAAAAGAGGAAAGCTAAAACAGTCTCTTCAAAATTCAAAAAGTGCATTTATTTAACATGCAGAATCTTTTAATCAAAGTACAATGTGTTATATCAGTCCATTGAGAAGTATTCATTTAAAATTGATAGTTTTCAAACATGAATTTAGAAACATTAACTCCGCCCCTCCCATAACTACAAAACCAATAATAAATTAGAGACAAGTCCGTTGCTATGTACACTTTTTGGTTGCCTGGGTTACTATTAAACATGAACAACATTAGTGTTTATTAAATCAAACACAAGAGCAGGTTTTGTACAGTGTACACCATGAAATCATGTATTTCGAGGTCCTCTAACATACACTAATGAAGAAAAAACAGAGAGAGAGAGAAAGACAAGCCAAGAGCACCCACTCAATCTGAGCCACAGGACACCATCATCCATACACCATCCACACACCTCACAGCACACACCACAACACATCACCCCACACATCCTCACACATACCACTCACACCACATCCATGGCACCCCACAGACACCCAAGGTTTTCAGAAGAGGAGCTAAGGGTCATGGTGGAGGAAATCATCCAGGTAGAGCCACAGCTATTCGGATCACAGGTGCAGCAGACATCCATTTCAAGGAAGATGGTGCGATGGCGGAGAATAGTGGACAGGGTCAATGCCGTTGGACAGCACACAAGAACAAGGGATGACATCAGGAAGAGGTGGAATGACCTACGGGGGAAGGTGCGTTCTGTGGTTGCAAGACACCAGGTAGCCGTACGGAGGACTGGCGGTGGACCCCCACCTCCTCTCCCACAACTAAAAACATGGGAGGAGCAAGTCTTGGCAATAATGCATCCTGAGGGCCTCACAGGAGTAGCAGGAGGACTGGACTCTGGTAAGTCAAATCTTTACTACTATATCCCCCACCCTACCTGCATGCCATCACAAACTCCTACTCCTACCCTCACCCCCAACACTCCACCACCTCACATATATTCCACTATCACAACCCATCCATCCCAATACGAAGCCCTGCATGCAACACCTATGCATGGACACCCATCACAGACCTGCATGGACACCCATAACTAAAGCATGCCCATTAGTGAGAATCACCTAGCCCACAAAATCACCACACACACAAGGCAAAGCTGACAGGGCAATCACAACCATACAGGGAAACACACCCATGCACAAGATGGCACACACAGTTAACATAACGCTGCATTTTCACCCCCACAGGACCCCCACTCAACGTCACCAGAGAGGAGGTGCCACCAACATCCAGTCCCCCCACAGAAGAGGCCCACAGTGATGACAGCAGCTCTGCACGCCTGGATCACGATGATCAACCTGGCCCATCAGGGACCTCTAGACAGTCGGTTACCCTGCCACAGTCCCATACCACCACAGAGCCTCCCCCCTCAGGAAAAACCACCACAGCACCCACCCAGCTGGACCATAAACCTGGCCCCAGGACACGTCAATCAGCAGTGTGTCCACCACTACATGGACCCCAGGCAACTCCACAAACCCAAGATAATCAGGGACCTGGGGTCAGTGTCAGTGGGCACACGTTTCGGGGGGCAGAGGCACGGGACAACAGGGAAGTTGGAAGGACAGCTGTGCGACAGGGGGAGGTCAGGCCCAGGGAACCCACTCTCCACAAGGCAATTGCAGGGATCCTGGGAGCATACCAACATTCCCAGGAGACCTTAGGCCAGATACTGCCAAGTTGCAGGAGAACCAGCGGCTGCAGGAGGGACAGTACCTGGGGATCTGGGAGGACCTCATAGACATCCACACCATCCTGGCCACCATTGGAGGGGTGCTGGCTGACATGGCCAACACCATGAGGGAGGCAGTGGCACAACAACGGGCCCCTGACACTAGCCACACCGATGAACAGCCCTCCACCTCCGCTGGTGCTAGTGGACTGGAGGCCCGCCACTGGAACAACAGGCCACCAGCACGCCACTCCCTGCTCCCCTTCCTATGCCCCATTGGACAATGCACCCGTGATACCAAGAGACTGGACTCTAAATGGACATTCCTCCACCATCATCCCAGCATCCCAGCCCATTGCACATCCCCCTCTACTTATTAGCACTTAAATAAACACCCTTGGACCAAATACAATTCTGGAGTCTGTCAATTGACTGAAATATGTATTAGTACAACTTTCTGAAAAAATTGCAAGTCATATGTACATTAATTTATACATTGGTATGACCTGTAGTGGGCAGCAGTAAACATACTAGGAGCCAGAGTGGGGCACAGAGATCTGAAAATAGAGATGCCAAAGGGTACAATAAGTGGCCATAGACATAGGGAAATCATGCTGCCATGTACAATGTCCAACGGAAAAGTGAAAATAAAAATTAAGTTACAGTGTCTTACCTGTGTGTCACTGAAAGAACTGCTGTATGATATTACTTCTGTTGTCCACATCTTCTTCCTCTGCCTCCTCTTCCTAATTGTCCACAGGCTCCACCGCTGCCACAAGACCATCTCCAGGCTCATCCTCCTGCAGAAAAGGCACCTGGCATCTCAAGGCCATGTTGTGCAACATGCAACATGCAACGATGATCTGGCACACCTTCTTGGGCGGGTAGTACAGGGATCCACCTGTCAGCTGGAGGCACCGGAACCTGGCCTTCAGGAGGCCGAAGGTTCTTTCAATTACCCTCCTTGTTCGCCCATGTGCCTCATTGTAGCATTCCTCTGCCCTTGTCCTGGGATTCCTCACTGGGGTCAGTAGCCATGAGAGGTTGGGGTAACCAAAGTCACCTGCAAATATCGAGGGACAACTGTTAGACACCAACTAGCCCTTAAGGACAACCCCATACCCAGACACCAACATCCACTGGGTGGGGGCCTTGGGCTCACCTATTAGCCACACCCGGTGCCTCTGGAGTTGAGCCATCACATATGAGATGCTGCTATTCCTCTAGATAAAGGCTTCATGCACAGAGCCAGGATACTTGGCATTCACATGGGAGATGTACAGGTCAGCCAAACACACCATCTGCACATCCATAGAGTGATAGCTTTTTCTATTCCTGAACACCTTTTCATTTCTCCGGGGGGGACAAATGCTACATGTGTACCATCAATGGCACCAATGATGTAGGTGATATGTCCCAGGGTATAAAAGTCAGTTTTCACTGTGGCCAAATCCTCCACCTGGGGGAATACGATGTAGCTGCTCATGTGTTACAGCAGGGCAGACAACACTCTGGTCAACACGTTGGAGAACATTGGCTGAGACATCCCTGATGCCATGGCCACTGTTGTTTGGAAAGAACCACTTGCCAGGAAATGGAGCACTGACAGGACCTGCACTAGAGGGGGATTTCTGTGGGGTGGCAGATAGCTGACATCAGGTCTGGCTCCAATTTGGCACACAGTTCTTGGACTCCATTGTCGCAAGGTCCACCAGGGGACTGTACTCTGGAGGATGTCTCCATCTCATATTCATCCTCAGCGGTTTAAGCCTAGGGAGGAAAACGGTGAGCAGAGGGTCATATTCATACATTAATTGCAATAATGATGCCTCTCTTCATTTACAGAACAAGTATGTGAATCTGAGAGTCAGTTGATGTGCCAATGTCTGCTGTGACACAGTTAGGTGCCATCGCCTGTGCCCCTCTGAAATCACGGATGCCTGGCCTGTGAGGAGAAACAAGTGGAAATTAGGTAATTCCACTGGTGTAGTGTGTCGTTGTGGTAGGCGGTCGGCGACCGCCATGCAACTTCGCATTGGTAATCATTGGGCCCTATGGGTTCCAGGAGCCAATGGTGCTGTGCGCCGGCGGTGACGGTACGCACCGCCGCAGACGTGACCACCATTTTCTATCTGTTCACTCACTTGGTACCTGACCTTCAACAGGAGAGGACCTACACTGCAAGTGCTGCTGTGACCTGTGTCTGGAAGCGACAACGGCTCATGATTCTGGGGAAAGGGCCCCTGCCTTCATTGCAGAGGAGTTGGAGAGACTGGTGGATGGGGTCCTACCCCAGTACACTTTACTCTATGGTCCTCCAGACAAACAGGTGAGTACACTGTGTGCATGATGCGTGGGCCATGAATGCATGGAGTGCTCTGTGTGTAAGCCACATGTGGGGGGGCTTAGGTGTCCTGGGCAGAGTGCTGCATGTATGGTGGTCAATGTATGTGCCTTAGTGGATGGGAGGGATAAGGTGGGCCATGAGTGTGATGTTCCGGACGGTATTACTAATCCCTTTTCTGCGGTATCTTTTCCTACATGTCAGCGCCCATCAGAAAAAGGTTATGTGGCATGCCATCACCAAGGAGGTGCAGACCGTGGGGGTCTTTGACAGGCGGAGCACCCACTTCCGCAAACGGTGGGAGGACCTGCGCCGCTGGGCAAGGAAGATGGTGAAGGCCCAGCTGGGGCTGGCCTCCCAACAAGGAAGGGGTGCCCATCGTACCCTGACCCCCCCTGATGTTCCGTATCCTGGCTGCGACCTATCCGGAGTTGGATGGGTGCTTGAGGGCATCACAGCAGCCACAAGGGGGTGAGTACAAATTCTGAATCATGAGTTGGCGCGCCTTAAGGTTTTACCTGGGTGGGGAATGTGGTCTGTGGGTGCCCCTAGGCCAGGACGAACATTGTTGGGCAGGCTCTGAAGCACTCCAAACCCAATGGTGTTAGTGGGCATCTACTACTGGGCAGAGTCCTGTGGATTTCAGGTGTGCAGCTGATGGCGTTATGCCATGTCCCCCATGGGCTGGTGACTAGCATTGTAACTTGTAGTGCATGGCCTAGTGCATAGGGCAGCTCCCTGTGTGTTGTGTTCGCCAGCGGTACTGTTGTTGCTGGCATTGACCAAGTGTATCCTCTGTCTCTCTCCCCCCTCTTTGTTTTGTCACCCTGTCCTTGTGTGCATTAGCATCATCTGGCGGAGGAGCAGAGGCACCAGCGACGGAGGGAGCTGCATCCCACATGGGCCAGGAGGCCGAATCCACTGAGCGTGAGGGCACCAGTGGGACGGACGGCGAGGGGAGCACCACGACAGAGACAGGAAGGGACACTACAGACAGTGACTCCTCCTCTGATGGAAGCTCCCTGGCGGTGGCGGACACCTCTGTTCCCACCTCAACAACAGGTACAGCCGCCACCCTCCCTACCAGCACCATCGTCCCAGCAGCCACTCAGCGTGTTTCCTGTGCCTGCTCGCCCAAGAGGGTGGGCAGCTCCTTCGCCCCAGGCACCTCAGGCCCTGCCCCAGTCAGCCCTGCTTCCCTCAGTGAGGAGGCTATTGACCTCATGAGATCCCTCACTGTTGGGCAGTCAACCATTCTGAATGCCATCCAAGGTGTTGAGAGGCATTTGCAACAAACAAATGCATACCCAGAGGGCATTCAATCTGGCGTGGTGGCCCAACAAAGAGCATTACAGGCTCTGGCCTCCGCACTGATGGCAGCGATTGTCCCTGTCTCTAGCCTCCCCCTCCAACTTCCTCTACCCAGTCCTAATCCCCTCAACCCCAGCCTATCTCAAGCACACTTTCAGACCAGCATTCACCCAAATTAACACACAAAAGTGGCTCAGGCAAACACAAGCACAACACTTCATCTCGCAGGCACTCACACAAGTAGACACACCAACATCCACTGCCTCCACTGTGTCACCCTCCTCCTCGTCCTCCACCTCCACCTCCTTCCCAGTAGCATCTCCACTCACACCTGCATGCACTACCTCCATCACCAGCACGCCCATCATTGCACACCCCTTACTGGCAGTCACCACCCCCACATCCATGCACACGTCCCCTGTGTCCTCTCCCACTGTGTCTGTGACCCCTCCTCCCAAAGTACACAAATGCAAGCACACAGCCACCCAACAGCCATCCACCTCACAACAGCGTATAGCTCATGCACCTGCACCTAAACACAGCAGACTGACACCTCCTACAACCACAACCTCTTCCTCCACTCCCAAACCTTCACCCTCTTCCTGCCCCAATGTCCCTAAGAAGCTTTTCCTAGTCAACATTGATGTGTTCCCTACCCCTCCCTTCCCCGTCCTTCCCCTCGGGCCAGGGTGACCAAAACCCAGCCCAGCACCTCAGCCACCAAGTCCACGTCCGCTGTGGTTCCTGCAGCTGTCAGAGGCTCAAAGAGGGCACCCGTCAGGCCAGCTAGTGTGCTGCCAACCCCTGCCAAGGCAAAAAACATTCCGCCACCTGGCAAGGTGAATAAGGGGATAAAATCCAGTAACGGGAAGGAGCCACAACCAACCAGCAAGGCCACCTCAAAGACTCCAGCTGCCAGACCCAAGGTGACACCACCATCTGCCAAGGGCAGGAAGGGGCACAAAACACCAGCCAAGGCACTTCAGCTGTCCGAGCCTGCAGGTGAAGGCCTGGTGGCTACCGGCACAACCGCCAGCACCGCCACCTGCACCACGGCCAGCAGCGCCACCTGCAGCGCCGCAAGCACTACCACCTGCACAGCCACCTGCACTGCCGCAAGCACCATGACTGTCTGAAGCAGCAGCCCCAGTGGGCAGCCGTCCGAGGCTGCAGAAGAAGGGCTGGAGCCTCCCCCCACCACTGGCAGGACCGGCACCTCCACCACGGCCAGCACCGCTGCAGTCCTCGCCACCTGCACCGCTGAAAGTGGCACCACTGCCAGCAGGAGCAGCCCCAGTGGCCAGCCATCCGAGGCTGCAGGGGAAGGGCTGGAGCCTCCCCCCACCACTGGCAGCACCCCCACCAGCACCGCCACTACCACCACTGTGCAGCCGTAGCTGCCGGCGGATGGACTGTAGCCCTGCCTCTGTGGACTATCATGCATCCTGACCACTGCAAATCTTGTGGCTCTGACACCCAGGTGAGGGACTGTGACCTGGCACCCCCCCATGTGCTGCATTACTGGGCACAAAGCCCCCTCCAGAACCAGTGGAACAAGGCATCCACTCACCCTATCCTTGGCAGGATGAAGCATACTAGGCACAAAGCCCCCTCCAGAACCAGTGGAGAAAGGCATCCACTCACCCTATCCTTGGCAGGATGAAGCACACTGGGCACAATGCCCCCTCCAGAACCAGTGGAGAAAGGGATGCGCTCACCCTATCCTTGGCAGGATGAACCACACTGGGCACAATGCCCCCTCCAGAACCAGTGGAGAAAGACATCCACTCACCGCATCCTTCCCAGGATGAAGCTCACTGAGCACAATGGCCCTTCAGAACCAGTGGAGAAAGGCATCCACTCATCCTATCCTTGGCAGGATGAAGCACACTGCGCACAATGCCCCCTCCAGAACCAGTGGAGAAACGCATCCACTCACCGCATCCTTCCCAGGATGAAGCACACTGGGCACAATGCCCCCTCCAGAACCAGTGGAAGAAGCCATCCACTTGAGAGATTGTGGCCTTGCACTCCACAGGACCAGGCAGTGGGCAAACCACCACTTGAGAGACTGTGGGCATGCACTCCCCAGGACCAAGCAGTGGGCAAACCACCCACTTGAGAGACTGTGGCCTTGCACTCCCCAGGACATCTTTGTGGGAATGGAGCCCCCTCCAGGAGCAGTGGCGTTGTACCATCTTCCGGCTGAGGTGGCCCCCCTTCCCCGTCCCCCTGAGGTGCCTGTGTGTTTTCAACCTGATGCCCCTGCAGTGTTCTCTCCATTTTGAGGCAGGAGTCAAGTGTGGGCTTTGCCTATGTGTTATGGCCCAGTGGGCCACAGAATATTTTTGTGTGCACATTGTCCCTCATTTTGGATATATTATATATATTGTGCATACTGTTTATTTCTCTTGAATTCTAATATTACACTAATTTGACTCAATTCCTTTTGTCCTTACGTTCTTCCAGAGGGTAATGGGGTGTATATGTAATGTTGTTGCATGTGTTTGTGTGTATGGTGTTGGGGGTGAGGGTGGGGATGTTGCGTGTTGCGTGTGGGTGTCACTCTCTTTTTCCTCCCCCAGCGCCCCTGTCTTCTCGGTGCTGTACTCACTGTGGTCGTCGTCGCCGCTGTTGGTGCTCCTGCTATATGAGAAGATACACCAGCATGGGCAGAACGTGCAGCTCGGGCTCATGGCGTCCTGGTTCTTCGTTGAGTGTCGAGAGGTGAGTGGTTTCCCTTCCAAGTACTGTTTCCGCCATGCTTTTAATGGCATTGGTACCACCCCTAAAAAGCTGGTGGATGGGCGTGTTGTCATGGGGTGGATGGTACATTGTCTTCCGCCTGTCTGTTTGCGGTTACTGCCACTGTGTTTGTTGCTACTGCCGTGGCGGTCCGAGTGTTAAAGTGAGTGTATGTGTTGGCGGTTTCCGCCGTGGTCAGGATCCCATTTTTTTTATCGCCAGCCTGTTGGCGGTATAACCGCTGCTTTAACACCGACTGCCAGGGCTGGAATGAGGGCCTATATCTTAGACTGGTACTGCAAAGAATTTACCATCCACCATTAGTGTTTGCAGTATTGCAATGTATTGCTCATTGAAGGGTGTGGATAATTACATGAAGCATCCTAATTGTCTTTGCGACGTAATTCTTCTCAATTGATGAATAATCAATTGAAGGACAGGAATCTTTGGTTTTTGAAAATTATAATGAATATAGAAAGTCTTGTGATATCTGGTGTTTATTTTAGATGTTTTAGATTTTTCATTAGAATATTACTTTGTGCCTTTATGTTTTGCTCAAACTGAAATAAAACAAGATTGATTGATGTTGCTTACATTTTGATGTAGTTGTTCATGCTGTATATTCTAACAGCAGGAATGATTTTAGGGTAAACACTATAATTACAATATTTCAATAACACAAAGTACTAACTTGTTGGTTAGTTCATTTTGATACCCTTTACCAGAATCCAATGAAGAGAATACCAGTGTTTAGATTGCTGTCTGGAAGTAGGACCAGGTGCAGCAGACAATGCATAAGCCAACAACAAAAATGAATTGCCACTCAGGCAGTCTATATTAATAATGTGCATTGATGCATCACATGAATAAATTAGCAAGTCTCAAAAAGTACAAAAAGAAAGAGAAAACACCGACAGCATATACACACTCAATACCAATTTTTTCAATTTAAACATTAAAGTGGTAGTTCATTTATAATTGAAAAAACCTAACCCTGCCTCAAACCCCTCCCCTCAACCCTTACATTCCTGAGGAGCATTTCATTTTGTTGTTGCTTTACTGGTTACCGCAGCACCTTATTGCTAATTTAAAAAGGGTACTCCCGATTTTTGGTGTGCAAACAATGTGTAAAGCAAACATGTTGAGAACCCATTCATAAAGCACAGACTCCTCAACATGACTCGTAAAATCTCAAACTATTTATGAGAAGTAGAGACAATATAATGCAAATTGTGCACATAGACACCACATCACCAGCATTGGAGCAAAAATGTTTTTCCCCACAGGTTTCCAAGAAATATTTTCTTTGCGGAGAGAAATTAAAGTTTTACAAGTTTATCCTTGGCAGCCCATATTTTAACATGAAGTAGACATTTTTAAAGATAGCAAATGGTAACTCAAACTCCCCTAGTATCTAAGTACAGTTGCTCAGTATAAGGGACACACAATGCATTATATAGCTATTCATTGTCAATACATACCGGGTATACTGACATTGCCTTGAGGAAGTTCTAAAACACATAAAGTACCGACGCATCTTAATGCTATTTATAAAATTGGTCACAGTTATCATTTTGATAAACTCCATTCTCTATATTTGCTGGAAGTTGCCCCTTTGTCCTGCTATAAAAATAATATCTTTGGCCGAGCGAGGGAATTAATTCAAAAATGCATTATTCCTAGGCAGTTTAGTACTAGTACTCCACAATCTGCTAGAGAAAACAGGAAAAAAGAAGCCACAGGAAGACAAAAGAAGAAACAGAATATGGGAGTCATTACAACCTCGGTGGTCTTTTAACAAGACCGCTGAGGGACCGCCGTGCGGAAGACCGCCAGTAGTGGCGGTTTGCCGCTCAGCGTATTATTACTGTTGGTTGCCCTCTGTCGTTTTTCAGACGGAGAGCCGCCAACAGCCATACTGACGGGCGGCGGGGAAGTGAAGGTTGCTCCACCTCCACTGCCACGCCAACAGAACACCGCCCAGCGAATCACATCCTGTGATTCGGCGTGGCGGTGTTCTGTCGGTGGTGTGGTGTCGGCAGAGCTGCCCCCATGGCTCCCGTCCCCTCCCGGAGGATCGATGGAACAGGTAAGTCGATCGTCCGTTAGGGGAGGGGGGTGGGTGGGTGTTGTGTGGGTGCATGGGGGTGTGCGTCTGTGTATGTAGAGGGGGTGTGTGAGTGCGTTTATGCTTGCGGGGGTGTTGCGTGTTTTGGGAATGAGTGCGTGTATGTCTGTAGGTATGTCTGTATGGATGTGTGCGTGTATGTTTGAATGTGGGTGTGCGTGTCTGACTGTGTGTGTGGATGTTGGCATGTATGTCGGTGTGTGTGCGTGTATGTGTGTTGGTGGTGCCTGCATGCGTGTCGGGTGTGTATGAGTAAGGTAATGTCGGGGTCGGGGTGGGGAGGGGGACCCTGCCACCTTTGAGTGGTGGCTGGGGTGGTGGGGGGTGTAGGGGAGGGAGTCGGGGTGGGGGTGGGGGGTGGGGGAGACCCCTATCTGTGCCAGGGAAGGAATTCCCTGGCACTGATAGTGCTTACCGCCATGGCTTTCATGGCGGTTCCTACCGCTGGAAATCCACGCCGGTAAGCCGGGTCAAAATACCGGCGGCGGTATTGTCACGGCCGCCGGGCTGGAGACCCAGGTCTCCAGCCCAGCGGTCGTCTCCGCCCTGGCGGGCGGAACGGAGAAGCTGCGGATGACCATGGCGGACCGCCATGGTCATAATACTCAAAAAAAGACCGCCAGCCTGTTGGCGGTCTTACCGTCGCTTTAACACGGTACGCCAGGGTTGTAATTACCCCCTATGTCTCGTCACAACTTGCACTAAGTGTTGCAATTGGTTATATTTTGCGCAGTTTCCATTATAGGCTGCTACTGGTAAAATGCACAAAAGAATCATGAAATTAATAAGTAGAGGTTTCATCACTTCCATTTGGGGCTAGACACGTCTTTTGTTTCCCCCCACGCATTAACTTATGTTAAAAATATTTTATGGCCATTAAATTAAGGGTAGCAAAAGTTTAGTGTTTTATCGTTAATGTGCTTTCAATTTGATTAACAAGTTTGTAACAAGATTAAAAAGCTTTTAGCAATCATATCACTGGTAAGTCAAATGCTTCAAGTCTCTAAGTCACACGTACAGCTTCAATATATTCTCACTTAACAACTGTGTTATGATTATCCCATTGCCAAATGTCCCTAAGAGTCTTTTATTACGAAGTATGAGGACAACGTGCCTAAGATCCGCAAAGAAATCTTGTACTCGGTTCAGTATGAAAACACACTGTGGAAGCGCTGTGAAAGCGCTTCTTGACAAATTTAATAGTACCTTATAAAATGGTAGCAATGTTGAATTGCAGTACTCCAGATTTCAGTACAATAGGTGCTGGGTTAGGTTTTGCTTGGTATGCATCTATAGGTGGAGTGATTGTAAGACTTCTGGGCACTTCACTGAAGCATTCTTTATATGCAGAAGAGCTAAAACGCCTTTCTGCAGTTTGAAATTGAGTGTAGGCTATAAGAAAAATATGTGCCCAGTAGAGTGGAAACGTTGCCAACAATGGAACTCCGTAGTAGACAATAACTCCAGGGATGTCGCACTGTGAGCTATGTGTACTATGATGGCATAAAAGTGGGAGTATCCCTTTCTGTGGTGACATCACATTTTGGAGCTGCCCCTACATTGGCGATGTCAAACCCTGAACCACCCTTATTACTGTGGCCTCACCATGGGAGCTGACCTTATTGTAGTGATGTCTTACTGTGAAATGCCTTTTCTATCTTGCCATCATTTTGAGAGCAGCACTTACTGCTGTTGTACCACAATGGCTGCTGCCCTGGTTATTGGGAACATGGCAGTTGGCTGGGAGTAGTCGGTTGGGAGCACGCAGTGGGTAGAGGCAGACTCTCTCACAAAGGGAAAATGAAGGAAAAAATGTACAGAAGGCCTTTGGGCTGGATTACAGACTTGGGGCACGGGAGGGGGCTGTGCAGACTCCTACTTTGGGGGTTGTGCAGAGCACATTGGAGAGCATACAGGTTGAAATTGTTCAGGAAGGGCTGCCACCTAGACTGAAGGTAAGTCTAACTGCTGCAGAGAGGTGGTTTATAGAAGCTGCTGAGAGAGAGTATCATGGGCAGTGGGGACCAAAAGAGAGGTAGCAGGAACAGTAGGTACAGCTTAAGGCTGGGAGAAACTCTGTCACCCTAGCGGGAGACTGGTAACAATACATAAGACAACAGAGTATCTGTAAGCGTGTTGGAGGTTGTAAGAGTTGGTGCAAAAGTTTGTAAACAGGAAGGGAGAGGTTGCGAACTTCCCCTGGCAGTTATACTCTATAAACGTCTTAAGGCAAATGGACAGGATATGTGAGATGAAGGGCAAAACAAGATAAGTTTCTAGGAAACTCTGCCAAAATAAAAGTAAATCCTTCATTAAGAACCTTTTCCCCCAAGAATCCGGTATTAGGTCTTTGATGGAGCACAGTGTAAAGGCCACTGCTCAGGAGAGCATGAGTAAGGTGGGAGGTGGCAAAAATAGGAAGAAGGATGTGAATTCCCAGGGAGGAAGAGCAGGAGTATTGTGAGGAAAGAGATCAGTGATAGATTTGAGGTGAAAACAGACAGGTGATGGGTTGGAAAACAAGAGTAAGATAGTACCAGGGAGCAACCCCAACTGACAAATAAAACAGGCCTCCAAAGAGTATTCCTTATCAGGGTGCAGCAAGAGAAGGGGCCGGGTATTCAGAAAATGCTCTTGGGTCTACTGGTGAAGATAAGAAGACAATTTGAGAACTCAGAAGCAAATTAGAAGGGTATTCAAAGTAAATGTGCTACTTTTGAAAAATACTTAGACTACTAGGCAGAGCTCACTGAGTCCACTGAAGCCCTGGAGAAGGTAGTTCAGGAGTTAAGGTTCACTTCAGAGGGAGCTTGTATGAAGAGAAGACAGCTGAAGCAGAGAAACAGGGAGAGAATGGAAAAAATGGCAAAGTTGAAAAACAATGCAAAGATGAATAATCTAAGAATAATCAATGTCGCAAAAGGGGCGGAAGGTGACCACATACAATCATTTGCATTAAGTCTCCTGAATAAACCCATAATGACTGCAAATTGAGTACAGACTTATAAAGTGAAATTCAGAGAGGATGTAGGGACTCCCTTAAAGTCAATCCAGACAAAAATAAACCCAGACGGATCATAAACGTTTTATTGTATGTAGTATTGGACCACATTCATGGTGTTGCACTGAAATCTGGAGTACTAAGAGTAAAGGGTTAACATACACTACTAAGTCAGACTTCTCTAAAGAGACACAGACAGGTAGCAGGAACTGGGTAAACAAATGGAGGACCTAAAGGTCTGGGAGCAACAGCAAGAGTGGCATTCCCTGCACTTTTAAAGGTCATGCATAATAATATCTTGCACAATTTCAGTGATCCAGAGAAAGTAGATTCTTTGAAGAACTAAAGCAGGAGAGGGGATTGTAGATGGAAGAACAGCCAGTTTGGATGTATTTGGGATATATGAGGGCTATATCTCGCAACATAACTTCAAATCTGACAATAGTTTCTGTTGGAAAAGGGAATGGGAGTATTCCCCAGGGTGGGGGATGGGGGTGATAAAGTTAGGTTTCACTGGGTGGGGGGCTTAGGGAGCAAAAAAAGAAAAAAAGCAAAGTCCTCAGATCACCATTAAAGGGAGGAGCAGGGGGCCTGGTGATCCTTGTAGGTAGATGAATGGGAAAAGTGAGGGCCTCCTTACCTTGCATCAATTATGACACAGAATGTTAACGGTCTAAGAGGTAGGAGGAAGCAGTGGTTTGCAATGCAATATCTTCAAGATTACGGTGCATCAATATTTATATTTCAGGAAACACACTTGTTGAAGAAAGATCTGTCAGATCTTAGTAAGGGGGCAGAGTTGTTTGAGTATGGAGTTGGAACAAATCAAGCCTGCTGCTCACAGGGAGAAGTGACTTTAGTAAGGAAGAACAGGGAAGTTGAAGTCATGTCTATTGTAAGGATCCTACTGGTAGATGGGTGATATCGAATTTGAGGGAAAAGGGCAAGATATTTTGTCATGTATTATGGTCCTAACATAGGTGATACAGATCCTCTGAGGTAATTCTTCTCAAAGGTGGTAGAGTACAATTGTCCGTTGGTTTGGGGAGGGAATTTTAGATAAGGTTTTGGATAGGTCTACTAACTGAAATGTAGTGAGCTCCCCAATTCATATGTAAAGTGTATGATGAAAAAAAAAATAAACTCTGTGTGATTTGTGTAGGATCATTGTAAGAAACAGGGTCACTTTTCAAGGTTAGATTATTTTCTACATGACAGGAAAGAGTTGGAGAAGGGTGAGAACACCATCCCATTCATCAATCCAACCATGCAGATGTATAATTAGAGCTCAAGGTCTGCAGGTTGAAAGGCAAGCAAAAAATTATATTTGATCGGACAGTGTTGATAGAAGAATGAATATTATTGGATTTAAAAAATGCTCTGAAGTTTTTTTGTGCTATAAATAAGGGGAAGGCAAGCTGCAGGTAGAGTGGAATGCATTTAAGGCATACTTCAGGAGGCTGATAATAAATTTAGATTGCAAAGAACTAGAGAAAGGAAGTAGGTCATGTACAAACTAGAGGGGGAAACATCCAGCCAGCAAAAAGAGTTAGGCAATATCAGACAGAAGGTGGCAGAAAGGTTGGTCAAGAGACATTCCTTGCATATCATCCCAGACAGTCTAAAGGCCAAGCTAGAAACACAATTTAGGAATTGGTGGGATGTAAATAGGGTTTGTGTTTTTAAAAATAGGGAAAATTATGGTCAGATGCTGGCCATAGAAAGTGAGGAACGACCGGAATAGAAATCTCATAACAGAAATTTTGGAAAACACATCAGATAGGGTTCTAAATCTGCCTCAAGAGACTTGGGGAGCCTTCTACCTTTTTTATTAACTTGTATCAGGAAAATAGTAGCCCGATACTGCTGAAATTAGTGATTAGAGAGCATACTGATGAGCAAGCTTGATATTGAAGAACAGCTAGCACATAGTAAAGAGATTGACAAACCTGAAATTATTGAAGCGTTAAGTAAGTGCAAGAAGGCTAAGCCACTGGGACCAGATGGTCTCTCCACATGGATATATGTTAATTTGAAGACGATAGCAGTCCCGGTAAAGGAAAATGTTATAGCCACTGACATACTGGCAAGATGCTACTATCTGCCTAATTTTGAAACCTAATAAGCCCCCCATTAGGTACGAGTCATGCCAGCCAATATGTTGCTAAACCATAACCACTATGTCTCTGCAGCTATTATGGCAAAGAGATTGGCCAGGCAGATGCACAAGCTGGTTCAAGAGGACCAAAAGGGGTTTATGCATTCAAGGTATCTCCATGAGCTAAGGCCTACCCTGGTGTGGGTGGCAGATTTGGAAACTTGTAGGCCTATTTTGCAGTAACCGTTTGAGAAGAAATAGCCATTGTAAGCTGATGATTTAATTTTCTACTTACATGACAGAAATATAGCACTTTGTGTGATATAACATAAGGTAGCAGCTTTTGGTGATCTCTGGGGCTACCAGGTGAATGAAGAGAAGACAGAAATAGTGTCCTTATTCCATTCTTCCACATGTCCATGGTCCTTCTGATGAAGGTATCCTAGTGTGCCACAATTCTACCTGGCCCTAGCTTGTAGGAGGAGATAACTCTAGGACCTTCTCAAATCTATATGTAAGAATTTCCCAGGGTAAAACCACACACCTTTGCAGCACTTCCTGTGTGTCTTACTGTAGACAATGTCCCAGTGCCCCTCATTCAATAAATTCACGATTAAGAAACCCTTTCATTTGTACCTTTGTGCCTACCTAGTAGTGTGGCCATGGTGATGAACAGTCCCCTCCTCCTTGGTCCCTCCAAACCAGATCAGGGGCAGTTTTTCCCTTACAGAGGTTTGTCCTGTCTGTCTGACTGATAGGACAAAAGAGAGGGCCTCTTCATGTGTGAGCTACATTTGTGTGTGAAAGGGGAGTTAATTTGAAGTAAAATAATCTCCCAGGCACTGTCTAAATGGTCTTTCTGCCAGAGGAACAAAACACCTGCCTAAACCCAGGCAGGTATAGCTTCTCTAGGAGCAGTTTTCAGATCTCATCAGGGACATTCACTAGCTGTTTGACAGTTGGAGGCTAATTTAAATTAGCTTTCAGGAACTTCAGGAAGGGAAAAGATGACTTTTCTTAAATTTCATTTTTCCTTATATTTCATTTATGACTGACTTCACCATTGAGTTGGGGTTTTAATAAAAAATGGTCCTTAGCCTGAGATAGCAGAAGTAATAGTTTATATTACTTCACAGTATTTCTCTATGAGCCAGCCAGTGCTCATACAATGAAAATAGCTTTAGGGGGCTAGTCATTGTTACAACATGGTATCTTTAAATGTTTACATGTCCTACTTTTAAGTGTCATGCATCCGTACTTGTAGGCTACAAGGCCTACTTAGGGGTGATTTATTAATAGTTAAAAGGTAGTTTTTCCTTTTAAAAATGTTTATTTTTACAGGTCCAGAGGCAGTTTTAAAACTGCAGCAGTCATGCTTCAGTGTAGGCCTGGAGTCATGTTTGTCTTGTCATAGTACTGGAATGGCATTTAAGGGCTGTAGTCCATAGGTGATATTTAACTTTCATGCCATTGATTTATTTTGGGAGACCATATTCTATGGCCTTATATGAAAATTAAATATGCCAATTAACAAATTCATTTCTTTACTTTATTACTATGACATATTTAAAAAGCCAACTAACAGAATTAAAAATATATCTACAAATAACAAACTGGAGGAAATCAAATAGAAAATATACAACAGTATCCGCTTCAACAGCTGCTAGGAGCTAGATAGTTAAAAACACTCAACACTGTCAAAGAGCTGCACAGAGACGGTGAAGTAACATGTTTCATTTTGTAAGCCTACCTTTTTACTTAATGCTGTGTTTGTTTATCATCACCAGGTTATTAACCCCCTGGGTGCCCTGGATGAGCTGGTCGCGCCCTTGGCCACGGTTGCCATGTGCTGGGGACGAGACCAGCTCATCCTGCACCTGGCCCACGGGGGGAGCGCTCCCCCCGTCGGCCTCCCACGCACATCCCCCCAGTGCCGTTTGAAGATGTCAACGAGCAATCCTGCGGTGACTTCCTCAGAGGTCACCTCCCCGCTTCCAGCGAGATCGGAAGAGAAATGCAAAGCATTTCTCTTCCCACTGGGAGGTAGGGGCAGGCAGAGGCATGAAAGGAAAGGAAAGGCCTTTCCTTTCTTTTCATGCCTCTGTAAGTACTTCTGCAGCCCAATTGTGAAGCGATCAGGCTGTAGAAAGGCCCACTAGGCACCTGGGATTTTTTTTTGTTTATGTTTGTTTTTGCATAAGGGGAGCGGCCATTCCCCGGGGGGGGGGGGATTAATTATTAGGCCTTTTCTGCCCACCATGGGGACAGATTGGTCTATTTTAATTAGGCTGATCTGCCCCCGGGGGGGCAGAACCCACTAGCCACCAGGGATTTTTTTTCTTTTTTTTCACGTGGAGAGCAACCCCCTAGACAAGGGTAGCTCCCTTGGGGGGCAAATTGTATTTTGGCCATTTTTGCTCGCTCCTGGGGGCAGATTGGCCTATTTTTCTTAGGCCAATCTGCCCCAAGGGAGGAAGAAACCACCAGAGATATTTTTGTTTTAGTTAGTTTCACACAAGGGAAGCACCCCCCTAGGCAAGGGTTGCTCCCCTGGGGAGAAATTTTATTTTAAGCCAATTCTGCCCACATTGGGCCAGATCCACCTAGTCTTCTTAGGCCAATCTGACCCCAAGTGGGGCAGAAACCACTAGACAGCAGGGATTTTCTTTAGCCAGTTTCACGCAACGGGAGCGACCGCGTAGGCAAGGGTCACTCCCCCGGCGGGCAATTTTATTTTAGGCCATTTCTGCCAACCTTGGGGCCAGATCCCCTATTTTTCTTAGGACAATCTGCCCCCTAGTGGGGCAGAAACCACTAGACACCAGGGATTTTTTTCCCATCAGTTTCACGGAAGGGGGGCAACCCATTAGGCAAGTGGTCACTCCCCTGGCCATTTCTGACCCCCTTGGGGGAAGATCAGCCTATTTCCAATAGGCTGATCTGCCCCCGGGGGGGAAGAAACCACTGAGGCACCAGGGATTGGTGTGAGTGTGTACGTGTGTTTTGTTTGGGGGGGCAGCCCCTTGGGCAAGGGTTGCTCCCCAAGGGGCACATTACTGTTGGCCATTTCTGCCCCTCTTGAAAAAGAGGGTGGGGATGTGGCCATACCCCACCCCAAATAAATGAGGAGAAAGTTGTTCTGCACACCGGTGGTCAGATAGGTCAGTTACCCCTGATCCACTCCTCAGGGGGCAGAAAGCCTACTAGATGTCAGGGAATTAAAAAAAAAATAGTGGGGTGGTCTGCCCCACCCCAACTGAAGGGGTAATAGTCTTTCAGCTCTCCCCCAGTACACTTAAACATCTTATCCCACAGCAAGCAAGAGGACATTAGATTATTTTGGGTTTTGGTTTTACATTTGGGCCATGAGAGCTTGTCTAACTCTCAAAATCGTTCCACTTGGAATGGTGAAGGCTGCACTTTTTGGACTTTACGACATTGCCATGTAGAAAAATCTACGAGACCTAGACACATCTAAAAACTAAACATTTGGGTGAGTTCAGGGTGGTGTGCTTCACAAGCATCCCGCACCATTTTCTTACCCACAATGCCCTGCAAACCTCCAACTTAGCTGAAAATCACACATTTTTTCCACATTTTTGTGATGGACTTTCGGCAATCTGCAGGAATCCACAAAATTCCTACCACCCAGCATTGTCGCATCTATACGGATAAAAATTCTGCCCCGCTTGTCAGCCTAAAAACTTTTTTTTTCAAACTGCCCTTTCGGACCCGCTTTGGTTCCCCCTCATTTTCAACATGTTTTTGGCTCTTCTCTGTTACAGGCACTTGGCCCACCTATACAAGTGAGGTAAAATTTTTACCAGGAGACTGAGGGGAACGTTGGATGGTAGGTAATTTGTGCTGGTGTTGTGCTCCCCCACTGAAATGTGGGAAAATGTGATTTTTTAGCTAAATTTTAGGTTTGCTGAGGATTCTGGGTAAGAAAACACTGGGGAATCCACGCAAGTCACACCACCCTGGTCTCCCTCGGGTGTCTAGTTAAACAGGTAGTTTTGTCTTTGATAATTTTGGTGTGTCCACATAGTGCTTTAGGGCATTTTCTTTTGTGGGCACGAGGTCTACCCACATGAGTGAGGTACCAGGGAGACCTCGGGGAACAATGGGTAGATGGAAGTTTGTGGCTTCCCTCAGATTCCAGAACTTTGCAGCATCGAAATGTGAGGAAAAATTGTTTTTTTAGCCAAATTTTGAGGTTTGCTAAGGATTCTGAGTAACAGAACCTGGAGACAGAATTCCACAAGTTACCCCATCCTGGGTTCCCTTAGGTGTCTAGTTTTCCGAAATGTCCTGGTTTTCTATTTTTCCTAGGTGCCGGCTAAGCTAGAGGGCAAAATCTACAGCTAGTCACTTTGCGAAAAAACAAGTCAGTTTTCTTTTGGGAAATGTAATGTGTCCTTGTTGTGTTTTTGGGCATTTCCTGTTTCAGGCACTAAGCCTACCCACACAAGTGAGGTACCATTTTTATCAGGAGACTTGGGGGAATGCTGGGTAGAAGGAAATTTGTGGCTCCTCTCAGATTACAGAACTTTCTGTCACCAAAATGTGAGGACAAAGTTTTCTTTGCCAAATTTTAAGGTTTGCTAAGGATTCTGGATAACACAACCTGGCGAGAGCCCCACAAGTCGCCCTATTCTGAATTTCCCTAGGTGTCCAGTTTTGAAAAATGCACAGGTTTGGTAAGGTTCCCTAGGTGCCGGCTGAGCTAGAGGCCAAAATCCACAGCTTGGTGTTTTGAAAAAAACAGGTCAGTTTTCATTGGAAAAATGTGACGTGTCCATGTTGTGTTTTGGGGCATTTGTTATCACTAGGCCTACCCACACAAGTTAGGTACCATTTTTATTGGGAGACTTTGGTGAACGCTGGGTGGAAGGAAATTTGTGGCTCCTCTCAGATTCCAGAACTTTCTATCACCAAACTGTGAGAAAAAATTGTTTTTTTGACACATTTTGAGGTTTGGAAAGGATTCTGGGTAACAGAACCTGGTGAGAGCCCCACAAGTCAACCCATCCTCAATTCCCCTATGTGTCTAGTTTTGAAAAATGCACAGGTTTGGTAGGGTTCCCTAGGTGCCGACTGAGATAGAAGCCAAAATCCACAGCTAAGTACTTTTCAAAAACACACGTCAGATTTCAATGTAAAAATGTGATGTACCATTTTTATCAGGAGAATTGGGGAAAACAGAATAGCAGAACAAGTGTTATTGCCCTTGTCTTTCTCTACATGTTTTCCTTCCAAATGTAAGACAGTGAGTAAAAAAGACATCTATTTGAGAAATGCCCTGCAATTCACATGCTCGTATGGGGACCCCGGCATTCAGAGATGTGCAAATAGCCACTGCTTCTCAACACCTTATCTTGTGCCTATTTTGGAATTAAAAAGGACCCCTTGAATCCTATTTTTCACTCTTTATATTTCACCAAATGAATAGCTGTCTACCTGGTATACAATGAAAATACATTGCAAGGTGCAGCTCCTTTATTGGCTTTGGGTACCTAGAGTTCTTGAGTAAAACGTGGAGACAAATGGCAGTTTTTTTCACCTCAATTTCAATTTTTTTTATTTCAGCTGTTATTCTCTGTAGGAAACCTTGTAGAATCTACACAAATAACCCCTTCCTCAATTCAGAATTTTGTCTACTTTTCTAAAATGTTTAGCTGTCCGGGATCCAGTACTGGTTTCACACCCATTTCTGTCACTAAATGTCAGGATGCCAAAAGCACAAAAAATAGTAAAAATGGGGTATGTCCCAGTAAAATGCCAAAATTATGTTAGAAAATGTGTATTTGTGATTCATGTCTGCTTGTTCCTGAAAGCTGAGAAGATGGGGATTTTATCACTGCAAACCCTTTGTTGATGCTGTTTTCAAATTAAAAACAAAAGCCTTCTTCTGCAGACCTTTTTCCTATTGTTTTTTTTAAACAATTTTGCTGCATTTTGGCTAATTTCTTGGTCTCCTTCAGGGGAACCCACAAACTCTGGGTACCTCTAGAATCCCTAGGATGATGGAAAAAAGGATGCAAATTTGGCGTGGGTAGCTTATGTGGCCAAAATTTATGAAGGCCTAAGCACAAAATGCCCATAATAGCCAAAAAAAGGACTGCCACCTGCGGGAGAAAAGGTCTGGTAGCGAAGGGGTTAAAGCTATTTATGTTTCTTGTTAACACATGTTGATGTGATACTTAATTATGAACAACCACATCTCAAGTTGAATATTCATGACCATTGTTAAGCTACCTGCAGACCAACTAAAAACGCAACTTCTTGTATATGCCAAATGTTTAAAAGGAATGATGAGGCGACCTTGCAAATTTGAATACCACTGTCAGATCAGTACATGCCATAATGAAACTGAAATTTAAGGCTCAACAGGATGCCTCATCCTGGTTCAGAGTTCTTTTTTTAAGCCAACTAGTTGTTGACTCATAAAATGTAATCTGTAGAGTTTGCAGTTTTTGTTCAGTGGTGTCTAATCAGAGTCACTGCTGCTTGAAGAATCCGTTGGCATAACTTCAAACTCAATGCTGTGACTCGGAGGCAGCACATTCATGAACACATCACTTGACTGTCACAGATACTGCAGAACTAGTACACCTGGAAGACTTGAAATCCCCCTGGAACAACAAAGGAAGGGGAAACCCATCTGTACCTAAAGTGTCTCTTACTTAGCTCCCCAGTCACAGGTACCAACACGTAGCTTATGATGGATCCTTAAATAAGTCAATGTATTGTTTTTTGAAGACGAGGTGGACTGGGTGGCCCAGTTTTCTGGCTTCTTGAATGCTACTATCATGTCACTGGGAGAAGCCCAGTTTAGCTACAATGCCTTGTGGACTTACCCCAGGTGCGTTCATGGGTGCTCCTTCTCTGGGTGCTCAATTAATTGGAATCTTGTAAGTCTGGTTCCCTTTGAGCATGATGAGGAAGAGGGATCTACAGTATTGAGCAATATCAATGCCTTCTTAGTTTTCAAAGACATTCAGAATCCGCATGTTGTCTCTACGAGAGCAATCTTAGAGGTCTGTGGAATTTTTCAACAATGTTTTGATTTTTTCCTCCATTTTGACCTGAAAGTCCAGTATTTTGAACTTGTGACTTAAAGAGACAATATCACCCTCATTGGTGGCAACCACTCATCCAGGGCTTGTATCTCTTTAGTTATGTCTAAGAGGCCAGTTGCCAGACCTGGCTTCAGAGCCTGCATTGGCATTGACTGTTTTATCATGTACGTCCTCCAGACAACTGTGTAGATCTTCTTTTGTAAAAGTGGTCCGATTCCCCCTTCTTGTCTGCTATATTTAAGGGATGTGAAGGTGGGATCAATCTGTTGGTGGTGAGTGTGCATTTTACGTCTCTTTATGTCCCAATAGACTCCAGTACCCTTTTCTAATGAGTGGCAGGTATTAATTTACAGAGCCAGGCCAATTGCACCAAAAGTGTCCTCAAAATTATCTCCTAAGGTATTTGTGCTAAGTATTATCCAGGAAAGAAAATTTGGTGGTCGGCTTGTACGTAGTTGAGAGAGTTTCCTTTCACATGATGTTGAGTCAGTTCCTCCAGAGTCCTCCCTTGCAGAGACATTATTTGTTCAGTTTGCAAAGTCTCGTAGCTCAGGCTGAAGTGAGGCTATCCCTTCATATGTTTTCTTTAGTGTGACCAACTATGGGTTCGGAGTATATGGGCTTCTCCGTCCGAAGTGCTGCAGAGCAACAATGGACTTTTTGCTGGGTCTCAATACTCATGAATCGATTGTGCCACAATAAAGGAGGAACTGATTGACTCACCTAACACTGGGCTAGTCAGCCCACGTACACCTACCCCTGATGTGTTTACATCACAACCATCGGATAATCTCCACCAGACCTGCTCTTGGTGGCCCGCCAACCTGGGTTATTATTCAAGAACAGCCTCACTTTCAATATTATGAGCTACTCGTGGGTCTCTAAATGGCTGCTTCCATTGTATGCTCATGGTCTAGTTCAAGGCAGGAGAGCTCTATGCTGAGATATTGTTACAAGCACTCCATCACTGATATCCATCGTCCTAACCTGTGCTGGAGATCTCAGGATGCTGAAGTTGGGCCTTTAAAGGGAACCGGGGCCGATTTGCATCCGTCAGACATCTCTTGTGTCCAACCATCCTGTGTGTGAAGGACAGGTGTTCACCAGAAAGGTTGCAGTTTTCTGTAAGAAATGCGAGTGGCACAAAAAACTCCTGGACTGAGCAACAAAGGGAGATTCAGGAGCAAAGTGGAGTCTTTCACAGATGCTCCTCCTGGGAATCTTAGACAGCGTAAGGAAATCAGGACTTCTAGACACCAGCTACAGGAAGAACCAAAGAGAAATAATGAACAAGGGGCAAAAAGAAAGTCTGAAGGGGTGCTGAACCAGCCAAAAAATACTATAGCTGCATTGCAATGGAGTCCAAGAAAAAAAGAATGTCCTTAAATTGTGGGCAAAACAGAAAAGACAATATGTAAAGTATCTCCTGCAATTTTCAGGTTATATTATAGTGTCTCCATCGTGAAATTACCAAAGAGATAAGAAATGTCAGGACTGAAGTAGGCTTTTCTGTATTTATTTATTTGTTTTTATTTGGAAAAGGGATTACAATAAAAGAGAATTTGCTGGTCTTCCTATCAATAAGAAAGAGACACATGCTATGTAAATTACACCCCCAGCAATAATTAATCAATTTAGCTTAAATTAGAATTCCCAAATTCATCTTCAACCACCCATGTCCTATCTTGCCTAATCCATGCCAATTCCACAAAACCCATAAAATGAAGCACACCCAACACTTCCCATCTCCCACCTAACCAACACCACCCCCTAAACTGACCGTGCAACACTCTCATGCCTTCATTCAAGAGATACCCTTATCCCAGCCAACTCCTTCTTACCTCCTGCTAATAAAGTGCCTGTAGATACCTTCTTACCTCCTACTAATAAATTGCCTATACATGCCCTCCAACCTCTTGTATCTTACACGCTCGGTATGTACCAGTTTCTGTAATGTGTGAAGCACCAAATTCATCCTAGAATGAACCAGGCTTCCCATTTGCTAATTTTGTTCAATTTTGTAACCCATTCCTTGAAACTGGGGATACCTGGGGACTTCCATTAGTTAGTAATTAATAATCAGCCAATTAATGTAGAGATAAAAACAGAATTACCATTCTGACAATGGCTTTTATTTTTGGTGAAGGGAAAATGTTCTCTTGGGCAGTCCTGCTAACCACACAGAATACCCCTTCACAGAGAAACTTATGGCAATTGCTGGACCAAAACACTTACAATCAATCCCCCTCAAATCTTCACTTTTGGTGCCCCCTGGGTACTGAAGAAAACATTTTGGGCCTGAGTTACAAGGTATACTTAGATCAAAAGTCTACATTTATGACTTTCCATATTCACAAAGGGAAGTTACAAGTAGTATCTTTACGTACACACTTGGGGTGGAATCTCCGCAGTCGGGGCAGAGACTCCATAGTCGGGCAGGATTTACACACGTGGGCCGGAGCCTCCACGCTCAGGGCGGAACACAAAAATCTCTAGATGTACAACCATAATAGCATATAATACATCACTGAAAATATGAAATAGCTACATGTAGGCACTTGGCAGTTACATATGTGGATGTGTAGAGTCTGGTTTGCAGTGGTAAATATTCTGTCAAAAACACACACCACTACAAGAAAGTTGAAAAACATCACAAATTCAATACAAAGTCTCATCTACAGTTTCACATGTATCCCACAGTCACAGGTCATGTAAATCTTCTACAAACAGTCAAATTGTGAATGTAAAATGCCACTCTAAATCTATTAACAGACATCAGATTCCTAGGTTTCCCCCAACACACCAAACACACACCTGTGTCATTGCTTACCACTCCCACCCAGCTGGAAGCTGTTAGCCAATCACAGCATGGCTGCAGACATAAATTCTGAGCTGGCACACACAAACCCTTCCAGACCTTACAACATGTGGCTGAATGTGTTTGTTTGGATGCCCCTCTCCATGCAACTAAATGATATGAGAAGAAGGAGGAGGAGGACAAGAGCAGAGAGGATCTTCAGAGAAAGTGTTAACCTTGATTGGGATGTACAGCCAAGATGTCAGCTCCAGATTCTGTTGGCCCACTTATGTAATCTTGGAGATGGTTTCTGAGTGGGAGCAGGATCTTGGTTCTGTGACCTGCCACTCCCAGGTCATCCTAGCATATGTCAAGATCCTAGCAGCTTTCCATTTCTTTGCCACTGTCTCATTCCAGAGAGTGTCCAGTGATATTGTGGCCATATCCCAGGCAAACCAGTTGCTTGTTTCAGGTTCTGAGCTTCATAAATAGGGGAGTACATCAGTACATACGTATTCCCCATGCACTGACAGGAAGGCAAAGGATTGCCAGGGATTTTTACATATTATCCCACTTCCCACATTTCAGGGGACAAGGCCATTGTACCTAATAGAGGCATGGGTATGCAGGTGTGTGATCATCTGGTTGACACTCTTTTCTTTTGAGCCACTAGTTGTGTTACAAACTTAGGTCCTGATTACGACTTTGGCGGATGGGATAATCATCACAAACGTGACGGATATCTCGCCCGCCTTTTTACAAGTTCCATAGGATACAATGGAATTTGTAATATGGCGGGCAGGATATCCTTCATGTTTATGACAGATTATCCCATCCACCAAGGTCGTAATCAGGCCCTTTATTTGGTTGCATAGTCTGTTGTCAATGATTGTTGATGGACATTTCATAAGTTCCATCTTGAGATTACTCTGTAAGCTATACATATAGGGGGTCATTCTGACCTCGGCGGTAAAAGGCGCTTACCGCCGGTCAGAAGACCGCCATAACACCGCCGCGGTCGCGGTAAACCGCCACGGTCATTCTGACCCGCAAATGGCAAACCGCCAAAAACCCGACATCAACAAAAGTCCGCCATGCCAACGGCCAGCGAAAAACTGGCGATGACCAAACCTCCACCGTCACGCCAACAGAAATACGCCCATTCCATTCCGACCCACAAATCCCCGCAGCGGTCTTTCAACTGCGATATTCCATTGGCGGTACACACCGCCGCAGTCAAAATACACACACTTTTACAAAACACTTCCACATTGGACAATTCAAAATACACACACCTGAGACACATACACACAACACTCCCACACACCCAATACAATATAAAACACACACCCACATCACCCACAAACCCTTTCAACCACAATTGCGACTGAAGGCCAGAGAGAGACAGCACAGAATAGAGGAGATCATCACACAGAGGCAAATCACTACATCACCCACACAATATCCACGCACAAAACACCACACACCAACACACTCACCACAGTCTACAACACATACCCCACCCCACACCTCATCCACACCACCCCATGGCACCCCAAAGACACCCCAGGTTCTCTGACGCAGAACTCAGGGTCATGGTGGAGGAAATAGTTCAGGTAGAGCCCCAGCTCTTCGGGGCACAGGTGCAGCACACCACCATTGCCAGGAAGATGGAGCTATGGCAAAGAATAGTGGACAGGGTCAACGCTGTGGGACAGCATCCACGAAATCGGGACGACATCAGGAAGCGGTGGAACGACCTACGGGGGAAGGTGCGTTCCATGGTATCAAGGCACAACATCGCGGTGCAGAAGACTGGCAGCGGACCCCCACCTACTCCCCCAGAATTTACAGCATGGGAGGAGCAAGTGCTGCACATCCTGCATCCTGAGGGCCTCACAGGAGTAGGCGGAGGAATGGACTCTGGTAAGTCAAATCTTCACTACTTCATTCCCCCCACCCCACCTGCATGCCAAATCATACCCCCACCCTCACCCCCATCACACCAACTCCTTGCAAATGGCTCACCATCACAACCCACCCATCCCAAAACCTAGCCCTGCATGCGTCCCCAAAGCATGGACACCCATCACCAAAGCTTGCCCACTGCACATCCCCATCTCCCCCACAAGCCACCGTCACAACAGCCCCCACAAGGGAATGCCAGCACTGGGGTACACGGACACCCACCCATTTCACGAAATGGCACACACAGAAGCAATAACCATACTCTTATACCCCTGCAGGACCCGAACGCCACCACACCGCCCAGGAGGGTCCAGAGATGTCCATCCCACCCCCAGAAGAGGCCCCCAGTGATGACAGCAGCTCTGTCTCCCTGGACCCAGATGACCAGCCCGGCCCATCGGGGACCTCGGGACAGTCGGTTCCCCACAGACAGCCACAGGCTACAGCAGACCTAACCCCCTCTGGGAACACCAGCACAGCTCCCACCCAGCGGGCCCATGCCTCTGTCTCCAGGACACGTCAATCAGCGGTGTGTCCACCACTACAGGGCACCCAGGTTGACCCACCACCCCAACAACAACAGGGACCTGGGGGCAGTGGTAGTGGGCACACGGTCCAGGGGACAGAGGCCCAGGGAAACAGGGGAACTGGGAGGGCTGCTGTGCGACAGGGGGGGGACAGGCCCAGGGAACCCACTCTACAAGAGGCCCTCTCCTCCATCATGGGAGCATACCACCGCTCCCAGGAGACGATGGCTACTGTACTGGCCAGGTTCCAGGAGATCCAGGTACTGCAGGAGGAACAGTACATGGGGTTCAGAGAGGAACTGAGAAACATTAGTGCCGCAATGGGGACCATCGCCGTGGCTCTTAACCAGATAGTCACCACATTGCGGGACCATGTGGCACCACAAAGGGCCCCTGTCACTAGCATGGACCAAGACCAGGCTACCACCTCCGCTGGCGCTAGTGGACAGGAGGCCCCCACACAACGATAGGCCACCAGAACCCCACCTCCTGCAGAAGAAGAACCACCCCGCAAGCGGGGCCTGAGATCTCGGAAGAAGACAGAGTAGGATGCCAAGACCTCCGCCACCAAAGGATACCCCCTGATGTCATCCCACTGTCCCACATTGTCACCCTGTCCAACCTTAAACTGCCCCTGCTCCATCCTTCCACAGGCATATGGACAATGCACCTGTGAGACTGAAAACTGGACTCTGCGATGGACATTACTCCACCATCACCCATCACCGTTTTTCAACCATGTCCCAAATCTTAGCACTTTAATAAATTCACTTATTGCACTTAAAAAATCTGGAGTCTGCTTGTATTTTGAACAAATGTATTAGACATAACGGTGCCAAAATGTTCAGTTACATTGTGATGACAACATACCACTGTCACACAGCTGTAGTCCATGGGCAAACAAAGCAGAGGTCACGCAGTGGGGCCCACAGCTCTGAAATTGGAAGGGAAAGTCACAACTCAGTTAACAGAAACTGGGGGGAAACACAGACAGTAGAGAGGCAGGAGACTTTAAGTAAATGTAAAATGGCGGGGTTGATTCGTACCTGTGTGCTACTGAAAATACTGTTGTATCACTGTGTCCCTGTTGTCTGTGTCGTCCCCGTCGTCTTCCTCCTCTTCACTCTCCACATGCTCCACAGCTGCTACAACACCACCATCTGGACCATCCTCTTGCAGGAAAGGCACCTGGCGACGCAAAGCCAGGTTGTGAAGCATACAGCAGGCCACGATGATATGGCACACCTTCTTTGGTGAGTACATTAGGGATCCACCTGTCATATGCAGGCACCTAAACCTGGCCTTCAGGAGGCCGAAGGACCGTTCGATCACCCTCCTAGTCCGCCCATGGGCCTCATTGTACCGTTCCTCTGCCCTGGTCCGGGGATTCCTCACTGGGGTCAGAAGCCACCACAGGTTGGGGTAACCAGAGTCACCAATTAGCCACACACGGTGTCCCTGTAGCTGTTCCATCACATAAGGGATGCTGCTATTTCGCATGATGTACGCGTCATGCACTGACCCAGGGAACTTGGCATTTACATGAGAGATGTACTGGTCAGCCAAACAGACCACCTGGACATTCATCAAATGATAACTTTTTCTGTTCCTGTACACCTGCTCACTTTCACTGGGCGAACCAAAGCCACATGGGTCCCATCAATGGCACCAATGATGTTGGGAATATGTCCAAGGGCATAGAAATCACCCTTCACTGTAGCCAAATCGCCCACCTCAGGGAAAACAATGTAGCTCCGCATGTATTTCATCAGGGCAGACAACACTCTGGACAAAACCTTAGAAAACATAGGCTGAGACATCCCTGATGATATGGCCACTGTTGTTTGGAATGATCCACTTGCCAAAAAATGGAGTACTGACAGCACCTGCACCACAGGGGGAATCCCTGTGGGTTGGCGAATGGGGGACATCAGGTCTGGCTCCAGCTGGGCACACAGTTCCTGTATAGTGGCTCGGTCAAGTCTGTATGTCAGTATAACATGTCTTTCTTCCATTGTCGACAGGTCCACCAGCGGTCTGTACACGGGAACATTCCTCCATCTCCTCGCAAGTCCCAGCGGACGGTGCCTAGGAAGGACAACATGGAGCACAGAGTCAAGCAACCCACAGGTACGTAACCACAGCTTGCACAGAACACGATTCGCTATGCATTGAATGGCTTGTATGAGTGGCAATGCAAGGGCTAGGCCTGTGTGACGCAGTATAAATTAAGCCATGTGGGCCCTTGAAATGGCGGCTGCCTGACCTGTGAAGTGTGACAATGGGATGTGAGGTCAATGCTCTGGCGTGGCACACCGTGGCGGTAGGCGGTCGAAGACCGCGGCGCAAAGCAGCATTGGTTAACATTGAACCCTATGGGTCTCAGGAGCCAATGACGATGTGCGCCGGCGGTTGCGGTACGCACCGCCGTGGTACGCACCGCCGCGGGCGTGACCGCCATTTTCTATCTGCTTAATCACTCGAGACCTGATCATCCACAGGAGAGGACCTATACTGCAAGTGCTGCTGTGACCTCGGTCTGGAAGAGACAATGGCTGCTGCGACTGGGAAAGGGCCCCTGCCTTCACATCTGAGGAATTGGAGAAACTTGTTGATGGGGTCCTCCCCCAGTATGCGCTACTCTACGGTCCTCCAGACCAACAGGTTAGTACACTGGGACCATGCTTTGTGGGCAATGCCTGGGTTGAGTGGGGTGAATGTACGATGTTGCGGAGGGGAGCGTATGAGGCATGCATCAAACGACAGATGAGAGCATGTGCCACATGGCATGGGTGGGGATGGGGGGACACTCACATCGAGCATGCAGAAAATGTTGATATTGTATTTTCTCTCCCTGTACGTGTCACATAGGTCAGCGCCCATCAGAAAGTCGACATTTGGCGTGCCATCGCCAAGGACGTCCGGACCCTGGGGGTCCACAACAGATGGGGCACCCACTGCCGCAAGAGGTGGGAGGACATCCGCCGCGGGAGCGGAGGCTCTGCTGGGGATGGCCTCCCAACGTAGGAGGGGTGCCATGCGTCAATTGACCCCCCTGATGTCTCGGATCCTGGCGGTGGCCTACCCAGATTTGGATGGGCGCGTGAGGACATCACAGCAGACACAAGGGGGTGAGTACACTCTCATTCTGCTGACTATGCGTGCAGTGGAGGTGTCTGGGTGGGGGAGGAGGGCTGTGGGTATCCCTAGGCCAGGGCGATTTCTGTAGGCTAGGCCCCTCTGTAAGGCATGGCCCTGTGCCCCCGCAGGAGGAGAAGTGGCATTGGAGCACGAGGGAGCTGCATCTCACATGGCCCCGGTGTGCCATGCAACGGACTCTGATTTGACCAGTGAGACGGAGGGCGAGGGGGGCTCCACAACGGGGACACGTGGAGACATCAGCGACACCGACACGTCCTCGGAAGGGAGCTCCCTTGTGGTGGCGGCAACATACGTGCCCACCACAACAACAGGTACAGCCGCCACCCAGCGCACCAGCTCTGCCCTCCCAGCAGCCCCTCAGCGTGCGCCCCGTGCCCGCTCGCACACCAAGGCGGGCATCTCCTTCGCCCCAGGCACCTCAGGCCCTGCCCCAGTTACCCCTGCTGCCCTCAGTGAGGAGGTCATTGACCTCCTCCGGACGCTCATTGTTGGGCAGTCTACCCTTTTGAATGCCATCCAGGGGGTGGAAAGGGAGGTGCATCGGAGCAATGCATACCTGGAGGGCATTCATTCGGGTCAGGCTGCCCATCAGCGATCGTTCAACACTCTGGCCTCAGCACTGACTGCAGCCATTGTCCCTGTCTCCTGCCTCCCTCCTCCAACTCCCTCCACCCAGTCCCACTCCCCTGTTCCTCTGCCTATCCCAGACACACCTACAGACCAGCCTGCACACACCTCAACACCCAAGGTCAGCTCATCCAAAAAAAAGCACCACACATCACAGAAGCATTCACACAAGCAACATCCACATGCAGACATGCCAACAGCCACTGCCTCCTCTGTGTCCCCCTCCTCCTCGTCTCCCTCCTCCCTCCCTGTGACGTCCCAACTCACACTTGCATGCACCACTTCATCAGCCACTACGTCCATCACCAGCACACCCACCAGAACACTCCGCACACGTGCAGTCACCACCCCCACTGCCATTTACACGTCCCCTGTGTCCTCTCCCAGTGTGTCCGTCACCCCCTCTTCCAAACCACACAAACGCAGGCAGCCACCCACCCAACAGCCATCCACCTCACGACAGCCTCCGTCACAAGCACCTGCACCCATAGACAGCACACTTGACTCTCCTACAACCACATCCTCTTCCTCCACTCCCATACCCACTGCACCTACCCTTCCCATTTCTCCTAAAAAGTTTTTCCTCTCCAAAATTAACCTCTTTCCATCACCTGACCCACCCCCTCCATCTCGTAAAAGTCCAATCTGCACCTCAGCCACCACAACCCCTGGACCTACAAGGACCATAGTTCAGGGATATTGGAGTCCCCCACCTTCGAGGGCAGCCACATCGGCCAGCAGCAAAGGGACAGCCAGCCCACCCCCTGGGAAAAAATCAAAGAAAGCCAAGGGCCGGCGCGAGAGAACAGAGATGGCAGCCACCACAGGCACCACCCTGGCACCGTCAGGGAGTGGGGTGCCACCTGGCACATCTCCAAAGGGAGGCAAGGGCCACAGAGGATCAGGCAAGGATGGCAAGGGCAGCACGGCCGACAAGTCCGGCAGCAGGCGAGCTGCCCAGGAGGGCCCCACCAGCCCCATTCCGGGGGTGAAGGAGGACACCCACGGGCACGGGACACCAGCACAGGAGGGCCCAGCAAGCGAGAAGTCGGATGGCGAGTGAACACCATCTATTGGCCGGATCTGGTGCCCTGGAGACACATGTGAAGAACCGCAGAACAGGGCCCGCTGTGTCAAGAACCGCTGAACAGGGCCCTTCAAGACAAGCACCGCTGAACAGGCCCCCGCCGTGTCAAGAACCGCTGAACAGGGCCCTTCAAGACAAGCACCGCTGAACAGGCCCCCGCCGTGTCAAGAACCGATGAACAGGGCCCTTCAAGACAAGCACCGCTGAGTAGGCCCCCGCCGTGTCAAGAACCGCTGAACAGGGCCCTTCAAGACAAGCACCGCTCCGCTGGGCCCTTCATCTCAAGCACCGCTCCGCTGGGCCCTTCATCTCAAGCACCGCTCCGCTGGGCACCGCCATCTCAAGCACCGCTCCGCTGGGCCCTTCATCTCAAGCACCGCTCCGCTGGGCACCGCCGTCTCTGCACCGCTCCGCTTGGCCCTTCAACTCAAGCACCGCTCCGCTGGGCCCTTCATCTCAAGCACCGCTCCGCTGGGCCCTTCATCTCAAGCACCGATCCGCTGGGCACCGCCGTCTCAAGCACCGCTCCGCTGGGCACCGCCGTCTCTGCACCGCTCCGCTTGGCCCTTCAACTCAAGCACCGCTCCACTGGGCCCTTCATCTCAAGCACCGCTCCGCTGGGCACCGCTGTCTCTGCACCGCTCCGCTGGGCCCTTCATCTCAAGCACCGCTGACACATTGGCAGAAGGGGCAGGCCCGGATCAGTGTCGGACAGGGCTGCACGATACACTCTGGGCACCAAGAGTCCTCCAGTACTGCTGGAGTCTGTCATCCACTTGTGAGACTGTGGCTTTGCACTCCCCAGGATGGCACAGTGGGCAAGCCCCCCACTGTAGAGACTTGAGAGACTGTGGCTTTGCACTCCCCAGGATGGCACAGTGGGCAAGCCACCCACTGTAGCGACTTGAGAGACTGTGGCTTTGCACTCCCCAGGATGGCACAGTGGGCAACCCACCCATTGTAGAGACTTGAGAGACTGTGGCTTTGCACTCCCCAGGATTGAACATTGGCCGTGGAGGCTCCTCGTGGATCTGGCGTCGTGGACTCATGTGGCTGAGGTGGCCCCCCTTCCCTTCCCCCTGAGGTGCCTGTAGTTTTCCTATCTGATGCCCCTGCAGTGTTCTCTCCAATGGATTCGGGACTCATGTGTGGGCTTTGCCCATGTGTTGAGGACCATTGGCCCACGGACAATGACAGAAAGCCAATTCTGACGGGACAATATACATATGTGTACATAGTTATGGGATGTTCGTCTTACTTATTTACTTTGCCTTACAATATATTTGTATTACAATTACTTATTATTTTTTCTTTGCATTCTTCCGGGGGGTTTGGAGGGTGTCACTCTGAGTTGTTGCTCTGCATTGGTGTGTAGGTAGTTGGGGGGGGGTGTTGCGTATGTGTGTGCCCGTAATCTTTTCTCCTCCCCCCTCCCGTGTGTCGTAGGTGCAGTACTCACCTTTGTCTTCTGCGCCGGCGTTCGTGCTCCTGGTAGAGGAGCAGGTAGACAATAGCTGGTAGGATGTGTAGTTCTGGTTCCATGATGTCCAGATTCCTCGTGGAGTGTGTAGAGGTGAGCGTTTTCCCGTTCGTAGTCTGTTTCCGCCGTGTTTTTATCGGCGGGGCTCCCGCCCCGGAAAAGGTGGCGGATTGGTGAGTTGTGATACAGTGGGCGGTACATTGTCTGCCGCCTGTCTGTTGGCGGTGACCGCCGCGCTGCTTGTCTGTACCGCCGTGGCGGTCGGAGTGTTAAAGTGGCGGGCTGTGTTGGCGGTTCCCGCCAGGGTCGGAATTCCATTTTTTGGGCCGCCTGCCTGTTTGCGGGTTTGCCGCCACTTTAACACCGACCGCCAGGGTTGGAATGACCCCCATAGTTTGTTAACAACACGTTTTCAAGAGTTAAAAGTCCCTGCTGCAGATTTTGTGCCCATGTCAGTGTATAGTGCTGACAAAGTTGCAAATTACTCCATTGCCTTAGGGGAGTACATGTCAATGCATTTGTGTGAACCTCCTGGACAATGGACATCTTAAATAGAAAGTTTCACAAGGATTGATGCCTATTCACAGAGTCAGTGATGTTTGGCACTGGGTACAAGAAGGAAACTTACAGGTATATGTGAAACAGAAAATTGTATAAGTAAATGTCAACCTTAGATTTTTGAGACACCCATACTCTAAACAAGCATGCCTTCCCCATTAGTAATAGGAGGCTTGCTGTGTGACAGACTGTCCGTTGGACAATGGCCCTTACACACATGTGACATGGGGGTGTCAGGCAGTGTTATGACATATTTACAGGCATATTTACTAATAACTGACACAGTGCTGTGCCACAGGTCACCTTGCTGCACTGCAGTGCGTAATTGGGAAATGCAGGAATGTGCTATATCTATGGCACAATGGTCTGCCCAGTACCAACGCAGGCACCCTAGCACCATGATGCAAGGATGCCTGGATTACATGCAGGATTGTATTTATGCAGGAAGAGGTACCTGCTACTTCATATTTATGAGCCCACTCAAAGCTATGCAAATTGACTTTGTGTGACTTCATAAATCTGACTTTAAGCCTTGCATCATGTATGTACCACTTTATGTGGTGCAAACGTGATGCAACGCTTTCGTGCATATCCCCCTTAATTTTTGCCCTGCTTAATTCAACGGCAGGATGGCAGAGCTACTTTGCTTGTGGTGAGGATGGCTCAGAAAAACATTAAAATGGCTGCCTGCAATGTTAGGTATTGAATTTCCTGTTTTTTGTTTCCTGTGTGTCATTTTCTTTAGTAAATATTTGTTTTCAGGCTGGAGTGTCGAGTCTGCGCCCCACGCGCGGAGTGCCCACCCTGACTGCGTAAACTCCACAAACACAGTGGAGACTCCACAGTTAGGCCGGAACTCAACAATATTATACAGAAAATGACAAACAGGAAATAAACAGTAGGAAGTTAATCACAGGAAGCAGCTGGCAGTCATTTCACATTAATTCTGAGCCATCCTCACATCCAAGCAAGATCCTCTGCCATCCTGCTGCTCTGACTTGATGACAAGGCACCTCCTTTCAGCAAAACAGAATTGAGCATCTTAGCTGAGGGGGTGCTTGGTTGGTACCCTCAACTTTATGGGGATCCAGAGGAACAGCTGAGTATTGCAATATGCAACAGAGTCTAGCAAGACATCGCAGCATGCATCAGTGCAGTGGGTGTATACCATTGGCGGGTCTGAATGTGTAGGAAGCACTTGGAGGAACTGCAACACTGGGCCAATATAAAGACCCAGGATCTAGTGTGCCTGTTCTCCCAGCCACACTTGCATAGGCCCTACCTCAGCCCACTGTACTGGAGGGTCCTGAGAACAACCTGGCTAAGCCTCCATACTCAGATGGAGTAGTATGAGCAGCAGAAACATGGTAAGCACATGAACTGCTTTACGTGTCTGGTAGTATGATGTGAATAGTGAAAGAGATGTGACATCACGTTTTATTGTCAACTTTCACCCTATCTGCTTAATGGTTACAGTACTTATAACATCTGCGTAACATTGGAGCAATTGGAATGATGTTTAATGATGGCATTCTGAGTCTTGTAGTGCAGTAAACATAATTGGGATACATTTCCTTTACAGTTGCATTTTAATGAATAATTGCATTTTGAGAGTCAACAAAGGACCTTATAACTGTTGTATCCAATGGTGAAGTAATGGCTTGCATAATATCTAGTGTTTGGCATGTGAGGGGTTTGGGTGTTGGATGCTGTATCATGATTGTTTTTTGTGTGTGTCTTTTGCTACGTTTCACCTTCTCTGCGTATTGGTTACAGTACGTATAAGGTCTTAGCTTCCTTGCAGCAATTGGAATGCTGTTTAATTAGGGCATTCTGGGACTTGTAGTGTAATAAACACAGCTGGGCTAGATTTCCATTATAGTTGCATTTTAATGAATAAATGCACTTAGATTATCATGACTAATGAGCAAAAGACTTTATAACTGTTGTATCCAATGGTGAAGGAATGGCTTGCACAATGTCTAATGTTGGTATGTGAGGGGTTTGGGTGTTAGATGCTGTATCATGCATGCTTTTTGTGTGTGTCTGTGGTTGCCTTTCACCTTCTCTGCATAATGGTTACCACGTTTATAAGGTTGCAACCACCTTGGAGCAATTGGAATGCTGTTTAATGAGGGCTTTCTCAAGCTCGTAGAGTAATAAACACAGCTAGGATACATTTCGATTACAGTTGTAATTTAATGAATAATTGCACTAAAGTTATCATGACTAGTCAACAAAGGACATTATAAATGTTGTATCCAATGGTGAAGCAATGGCTTACACAATGTCTGGTGTTGGTATATGAGAGGTTCAGGTGTTGGATGCTGTATTATGTATGCTTTTTGTGTGCATTTGTTTCTAGTTTGTATATCATATTTTTATATAATGAAGTAAAGACTGACTTTGTGATACTTGTCTCGCTCAAAATGATGCAAACATGTCAGAGGTGACACACACACATCTTCTCAGCAGTGGCACATATGTCATTTTTAATATCTAGATTGCAGTCCAAGTGGTTACCAGTACACAGCATCGATAAAGCTGTCTTGATATGCTATATGAGACCCTTGCTGTTAGACTTTTCATCCTTGGCGTAGTCTCCCTTAACTTTCTGCCTCTGTTCCCCAGGTTGTTGATGTGGGCTGGACTCTGTTTTTGCTGTTGTTGTTACTCTGGGCACTTTACCACTGCTAACCAGTGCTAAAGTGCAAGTGCTCCTATGCAGAATGTGTATGTAATTGGTTCATCCATGACTGGCTTATTTGATTTACTGGTAAGTCCCTAGTACAGTGCACTAGACATGCCCATTGCCTGTAAATCAAAAGCTACTAGTGGGCCTGCAGCACTGGTTCTGCCACCCACATTAGTAGCCATGTAATCATGTCTCAGACCTGCCACTGCAGTGTCTGTGTGTGCAGTTTTAAACTGACAATTCGACTTGGGTACCCACTTGCGAGGCCTAAACCTTCCCTTTTCCTACATGTAAGATACCCCTAAGGTAGGCCCTAGGTAGCCCCATGGGTAGGATGCAGTGTATGTTTAAGGTAGGACATTTGTGTTTTATATGTCCTAACAGTGAAATACTGCCAAATTCCGTTTTCACTGTTGCAAAGCCTATCCCTCTCATAGGTTAACACGGGGGTTGCCTTTAAATATGATTAAAGTGTAGATTCCCTTTGGGAGCGGATAGACATGTGGAGTTCACAATTTAAAAATACATCTTTTAGTAAAGCTGATTTTAAGATTGTGTGTTTGAAAAAGCCACTTTTAGAAAATGAGCATTTTCTTGCTAAAACCATTCTGTGATTCTGACTGTTTGTGGATTCCCTGTCTGCGTCAGTTTGACAGTTGGACTGTTTGCACCTTTCTCGAGAAAGAGACACAAAGGGAGCTGGGGTGTAGCCTGCATATCCTGATGAGCCATCTGTGCTAGGAGGGAGGGGAGGAGTAGTCACTCACACCTGAAAGGGCTGTGCCTGCCCTCACTCATTGCAGTCTCCAACACCCTGGTGTGTGTCTGGGGCCTGGCCTGGGCAGAGCATGATTTCTCAAATAAGAGAGACTTTTCTTTGAAGTAAGCCTACTTCAAAGTGCAAAATGGGTCCAAGAAGGGCACAGAAAACCACAGACTTTAGATCACTTCTGGAAACCTCGGGCCTGGGAAGAGCTGAAGAGCTGAGGAAGAAAAGCTGCCTTGCCTGTGACTGTGCTTTGTGGAGCTATCCTGTAGTTTCTGCTTCTGCCTGTGCAAGAGGACAAAGACTGGACTTTGTGTGCCTTCCTGCTTGTAAAGAACTCTCCAAGGGCTTGAAACTCAGCTTGCCTTCTGTTGGTGACGTCTCAGGGACAACAAAGACTTCTCTCTGCCAGCACCTGGAGCCTCTGCTGGGACTCCTGCCCTGCCAAGTGGTGCCCTATCCAGTTCCAGGGGCCTTGGCAGGTGAAGCTGGTGGACCAAGGTTGGCGCACAGATCGCCCTGCGGGGAAATATCTGACGCAAACTCTGAGAGCGGCTAAAGAAATGACGAGCTGACGGCTCCGCGGCTGAAATTGACGCAGCGCAGCTGGAGAAATGACGCCCGGCACCGCTGATGGAGTCTACAATGACGCAACATCACTGTGAGAGTAAAAACAACGCAAGCCTGCCCAGACTACAGGTGCTTTGTCCGGATGAACGCATGTCTCTTCTGCGGGGAAAGAAACGACACATGCCGATCGGACTGGAGAAGGGAAAACGACGCAGGACCTCGCTTGCGGGTGAGAAATCGAGGCACCGCTTACATTTTTCGACGCACACTTGCCTGTGCGGGTTATTTTGACGTGACCCAGGTACATTTCCACGCTAACATCGTTAGTGTTGTGTTTAAAAGAACATGAAGACTCTTTTTGCATTTTAATTAATAACTTGACTTGTGTATGGTGGATTTTTGTTGTATTGGTCTTGTTTTGTTTAGATAAGTATTCTCTATTTTTCTGTGTTGTGTCATTTTGTAGTGTTTTCATTAAGTTACTGTGTGGGTTGGTACAAATACTTTATACCTAGCACTCTGAAGTTAAGCCTGCCTGCTTGTGCCAAGCTACCAGTGGGGTGAGTGGGGGTTACCTGAGGGTGATTCTCTTTTACCCTGACTAGAGTGAAGGTCCTTGCTTGGACAGGGGGTAACCTGACTGCCAACCAAAGACCCAATTTCTAACACTTGCCATGTGAACTGTTTGATGTTCTCAAGGGATATTCCAATATTTAGTCATATCTTTGCCAAGGTCATATCCAAGGTCTTGTTTTTATATGCACATGCTATTGTACAGGTATTCAGTGTTTCAGTATGTTACACTGTTGTCTGTTGAGACTGCACATTATAGGATACTCCTGCATCCACTTTTAGGTGTGGACAAATCCATCCACACTGCATCCCATCTCCACTCGTAAACCTTTACATTGGATGATAACTATGGGCCTGATTTAGATCTTGGGGTAACAGTCCGCCGTCGACTTTTCGACTGAAAACCTTCTGCCGTTGTGACAGTCTGCCCTCCATATTTAGATGCTGGAGGTCTCATAGCTGAAAGCATGTATTCAGCATTAAGGTACTCAGTCAGCCCACAGATCTTTCATTGCAACCTAACATATTTTTTCTTGCATTTCACAAGTTGTTCTGCCAAACTGGAGCTGGTAGATTGGGCAGGTTTGTTTATATATGAAAAAAGTGAGGGGTCTAAAATCTTTTTAATATAGTCCTCAGAATATAAAGGTGTGTGGTCTGACATACTAAGCTCTAGGGGACGGTACAAAGGATATATATGGGCATAATGGACAGTGAATCAGGCAATACGAATGGAGAGGACATGAAAACAAGGAAAAGAAAAGAGGGAAAGAAGAGAAGAAAAACCCACTAAACAGCAGGAAAATTTGTATTGACCCTTGAAATCCAGCCTTTGTGCCCAAAATAACTACAAAGAACATCCCATGGGTATTCAGGGACCAGGGGCATAAATGTTTTAAAGGAACAATGGTCCCTAAAATGTAGGGATGGGACAACCAACTGAACAAAGAAATACAATGAGATCTATGAATAATATCCAAATGGACAAATTTGCATTGAAGCAGGGAACCAACCACAAGGAAGGTCATAAAACATTTTCTGCTCAGGCACTTTGTATGTGACATCAAATAAAAACCAAATAGTAAAGTCACTATTAGCAAGTAGCAATGCTCATATTCATTAGTACAGAGTTACATAATTTTGAGTCATGGAACTGTAGTCAACAATATTTGATTCCCTTAATTAATTATAAGGATGATCATCAGGGCAAAGGGATATTAGCCTGAGGTACATATGCGGGTCACTGAGTGTGTACCCACAAGCCTGTAAGGAAAATATAAAAGGAAAAAAGAGAAGAAAAGAAAGACAAAAAAATGGTCACTTGTGTACTAAATAAATCACCCATCACGTAATTGTCTTGAGTGTCACAAAACCATATGACCATGATCTCAATACGAACACAGGGTTCTAGGCACCCGTCAACACATCAGTGAGAAACAACAGAGTAGAAACATGCAAAATCGCATGTATTGTTATACCACACTCATGATAACCTAAAAGATGGAACACATCCCCAGTAGAATGCATTCACTACAGTGAGACAAACTAACTAACCGGGTGTTGGCACATATCACACACATACAAAGCAGTCGTCATGGTGTCAGTGTTCATTGACAAATGAATGCTGGTACCACAATAACAGTACATTCACACCCGTCAACTTTGTCCACCTGCGCATATTGCAAGGGGACCTGTACCTGTCATGTTGTGCTGCGATTTGTGTGGGTAAGTCAGTACGTGGTATGTGTGTGTGCAATGGAGTGGCTGGGTGAGGTGGAGGAAGCTGGAGTGGGTGCTGTGTTTGCGTCAATATAATTGCCACTTGCAAAGAGCATTGGTATTGTTGTGCATGTTGATTTGTGTTTTGTGTTCCTGCGTGCATCATTCAGGTGAGTGGTGTTGTGTGGTGGTCATTGTCATGATGTGTGTAGTTGTGATGTTGTGTGAGTGTGTTGTTGTGTTGGTTGTTATGGTTTGTTGAGTGTAGGTGCAGTCTCAATGGTGTGTGCATATTGTGTCATGGGTATTTTCTCAATACTGTCCAAGACACAGGTCAGTCTGACCTCACATCAGCCTGCTGGTGGAAATACTCATCCTCCGAATGGCCACCAAGACCATGGGACGCATGGGACGGTCTCTGTGACATGGGAGGCTGTGGGGAGGGAATTGCTACCTAGGGGATACATGCTCATCACTAGGGGTGTTGTATCATTCAGATGCTTAAGAGAAGGCCTCGGAAGGAGTGTCATGGGAATAGTGTGTAGGAGAACTAACACGTCTAGCTTGGATGTGAGGGCTGTGAGGAGGCGATGGTTGTGTTGGGGTAGGTGGGTGCTATGGCTGGTTGGCTGATTGCTGGGAATATGCAATTTTCAGAGGTTAAGTGGGAGGTGTAATGCTGGCCAGAGCTGGTGTAGCCCCTTATCTTTTGCCCCGTGGGCCAACAATGCACTTCTGAGACTCCTCCTTCTTTTCCTTGACCAGCACCAGATCGCCTTCTTCCTCCTCTACTTCCTCCTTATCCTCCACTTCCTTTGTGGTGCTGGTAGCAGACATTGTTGCTTGGAGGAGGATGACGTTCTCTACTCGGATTGCCCATCACCCTCTACTGGTGGATGGCTTAGCTTCCTCAAGTGACTCATCACCCTCAGCACCAGAAACTTAGAATTAACTCTGCATAAGTATTTGTCTTAGTATATTATGTACTACAAGGACTGGATTAAACAATCTTTGCATAGATCTGATGTTCCACATTTGACCTTGTTTGTGTAAAACTACATGTAACAGCTCACACTAAAGCACTGAGGTGTTCACTGCAGATGTGCAATGCAAAATCAAACTTACCAGCTTCAGCCACAGCTCTGTGTGGTCTTGAGATCCCCTATGATGTCAGCTGCTGAACCTAGCTCATTGAGTGGGTGATTCTGACCCCGGCGGTACTCGACCGCCGGGGCCAGGGTCGGCAGGAGCACCGCCAACAGGCTGGCGGTGCCCCGCAGGGCATTCTGACCGCGGCGGTTCAGCCGCGGTCAGAAGAGGAAAACCGACGGTCTCCCGCCGGTTTAACGCTGCCCTTCTGAATCCTCCATGGGGATTCAGACACCCCATACCGCCATCCTGTTCCCGGCGGTTCGGCCGCCAGGAACAGGATGGCGGTATGGGGTGTCGTGGGGCCCCTGGGGGCCCCTGCAGTGCCCATGCCAATGGCATGGGCACTGCAGTGGCCCCCGTAAGTGGGCCCCACTTTGAATTTCACTGTCTGCATTGCAGACAGTGAAATTCGCGACGGGTGCAACTGCACCCGTCGCACCTTCCCACTCCGCCGGCTCAATTCTGAGCCGGCGTCCTCGTGGGAAGGGTTTTTGCACTGGGCTGGCGGGCGGCCTCCGCCGCCCGCCAGACTTAGAATGACCCCCTGAGTGTGTTGCAGGAGATGTGGTCCTCCAGCCAGTAGCTGCAAGGCACCAAAATTAATCTTCAGCATGATTGATATGTGTACATGTAAGTATAACACTGACATTACTGATTATATTGGTAACACATACACACCAACTTACAGCTCTATAAAAAGTGTCAGGCTCTGCTAACATCCTTTTGCAAGGAGTTGGTTTGTGGGCACAATTTGAGAATCAATATTTTACAACACTATGCAGACAGGATGTCTCTCAAACCCCTAGATGGTGTTGCCTGGCTGTCAAAGCCCAGCTCACCTGAGTCCTTGTTCAGTTCTGATGGAGGTTGAAGACAATCCGACCCCACCCTGAAACTGCTTGTTCCAGCACACTAGTTTTTTAAAACAGTGCACTAAGAACAGAAGCTCAAGGGAAGGGGGGAAGTGGATAAAATAAAATAAAGAGACAACAGCGTTCTTGCGTTTCCACTGTTGAAGTGCTGCACAAATCTGCGGCCCTCTCTGACTTCGGTAGAAACTGGTGCCTAATGAAACATAAACAAAGAACAGATAAGTACATCCTATTCCTAACTGGGTTCCTGATTATCCCTTTATTTATTAGAAATTTTCTTCTAAAAGTACCTCTTGGATCCTGGTCTCTAGTTTCCAGGTTTGGAATGTGTTACTGCTCTGGGATGTGCTTTCTATTACTCTAAAGCTTCTAAAACATTAAACAAATACCGTTATCAGAATTATCAATATCAAACATTCATCTTAATATAACTAAAGCCTAAATTGCCAATAGCAGACTCACTTTTCCCATATTTCCAGAATCTTCTATAAAACAAATACTGTACTTTTACGTCAAAATACAGCATGTAATTTGTGCAAGTCCTTGATTTACTGTTTGCCTTGCTGTTAATGGTTTCCACGGTTCGATTCTTAAAAGTTCCATAAAAAAATGTTTGCTTCACAAAGTTCCGCAAAGTATTGTTGTAACAAAGAGTTTGAATCACAATGTTCGTGGAAGGTATCTTGTTTCAAATTGTCTATACACAAATCCAGAAATTGTTGTCAAAGTTCTTTCAGGTAATAAAAGTTTTGCACTTACTTGTTGCTGGCAAGAGATACTGATCAGTCTAACCTTGTCTTCTTTCTCTTTTGCAGGTTGCTTGTAGGAGAGAGGCTGAGGCAAGGAGGAACCGGAAACCGGAAGAAGGAAGAGCCAGCAGCTGCGCCCATTGAAGCCAATGAAAGTCTGTAGAGAGCAGGAGTGCCAGCGCAGAGGTATCTGTCCTCAGGTAAGCGGGAGGTAGACGAGCACAAGCACTGGGCGAGGCTCGAGGGCTGCCTTTTATAGACAGGGCTGGGTGTGGTCCTCACATGCTGCACATGTTCTTGAAAGGTGTGCAGAGCTGGGTGTCGTTTGAAGAGCTGGGTGTGGTCCTCACATGCTGCACATGTTCTTGAAAGGTGTGCAGAGTTTCAGTTATTATGCAAATGAGTTAAATTAACACATGGCCTAGAGAGGAGTGTTTTAAAGAAGCCTTGGTAAAAGCAAGTCCCAATGTGTAAACAAAACAGCACATTAAACAACATACACAGAAGCCTAGGGGGGGGGGGAAGGTGAGATAACAAGAAAGGCTTTCAATAGTAAGTTTAAAAGGGAGCTATTACAGAACCCACTAGTGCAGTGAGAGGGGACATGCTCTTTGCTGTGCACAAACCCTAACAGTTGCCCCCCTCAAAGGCCCTCCTACAGGACGGGTTTTTCCTGGATTTTTTAAATAAAACCGTCTAATCAGCTGTGGGGCATGTACATATGATGCTGGTTCCCATGAATTCTCAGATTCATCATATCCTTTCCATTCTACTAAATAAAACAGACGTCCACTAATTCTTTTTGAGTCTTTTATGCTTTTCACTTCATATTCTAGATTTCCCTTAATTGGTATGGGTGGAGGTGGTGGTTCAGGTCGGGTTTTTGGATTGTACGGCTTAAGCAAGGACACATGGAATGTAGTATGTACTGGATATTCTTTTGGTAAATCTAATTTTACTGTTACCGGGTTTACTATGACAGTTATACTAAAGGGTCCAATGAAACGTGGTTGCAGCTTTCGGGATCCCTCTATGTTTAGGTTCTTTGTGGAGAGGCATACCTTGTCACCGATTTTATACATTGGGGCCTCAGATCTGTGTTTGTCTGCTTGTCTTTTCATGCTTTCCTTGTACTTTAATAAATGTTTCCTGGCTTTGTATTGTATGTCACCTAACCTTGTTAGTCTATCCGTTACTGTAGGTAACAGAGAATCTTCTAACAAAATGGGTATAGCTCTTGGATGATACCCCTGCAAGAAATAGAATGGTGAGCAAAGTAGAGCTGAATGCTCAGTATTATTATAAACAAACTCCGCTACAGGGAGAGCTTCCAACCATTCACTAGAATAATCAGCCAATAAACAACGTAGCGTTTGAAGTAAGGTTTGGTTCAGTCGTTCAGTCTGTCCATCTGTCTCTGGGTGGAAAGCAGTGGATAATTCCACATCTATTTTCAGTTTTTTACATAATTTTTTCCAAAATTTAGAGTTGAACTGGCTCCCTCGGTCTGACACCACTTTGCTTGGCAAACCATGTAAACGCACAATTTCCCTTATAAAAATATCGGCAAATTCTGCTGCCGTGGGTGATTTCCGTAATGGTACAAAATGTGCCATTTTAGATAAAAAATCCACTATAACCAACACTGCTGTGAAAGATTTTACAGGTGGTAAACCTACAATAAAGTTTACGCTCACAGTGTGCCAAGGTTGCTTGGGTGTTGGCATTGGTATTAACAAACCGTCAGGGGCCTTATGAGAAGATTTATGTCTTGCACAAATTGGACAGGTAGTGACAAATTGCTTAATGTCCTTTCTTATAGTGTCCCACCAAAAGTGTTTTTGCACATTTTCCAGGGTTTTTACCCAACCAGGATGACCTGCCAACGGTGAGGCGTGATGCCAAATTATCACCTGCGTTTGTAATTCAGAGGTGGGCACTAACAGCATGTTGTCGTGATACAATAAACCTCGTTGTATTGTGTTATGGGAATCTTTTAACCAATCCTGAGGTGCTATTTGCATGTGTGCATTATATAGATCTGTGATGAAATCCTTCTGTTGTACTGGTGCCAAAAACCTTTGGGGAGGAATAATGGGTTCTCCTATTTTATCTTGTTTCATGTCTGAAGTATGTCCGTATCTAGATAACACATCAGATTGAATTTGTTGTGCACCTGGTCTATAGGTTATTACAAAGTCAAATGTGCTAAAAAAAAATAACCAGCGCATCTGACGTGGTGTTAGTGCTTTAAGTGATCCAAAAAACTGTAGGTTCCTATGGTCAGAAAAGATTGTAACTGGGTACTTGGCTCCCATTAAATGGTGCCTCCATTCTGAAAAGGCTACTTTGATAGCTAGTAGTTCCCTTTCAGCCACAGTGTAATTTTGTTCAGCTGGTAATAACTTTTTGGAATAGAAGGCTATAGGATGTAACTGCCCATCTACTGCATCTCGTTGAGAGAGAACTCCTCCTAAAGCTACTTGTGAAGCATCCGCTTCAACAAAAAAAGGCAGGTCAGGATCAGGATGTTTCAGAATTGGGGCTGAAGTGAACTTTTGTTTTAGGAGTTGAAAGCCGTGTGCCGCCTCATCAGTCCAAAGAAATCGTTGCCCTTTCCGCAACAAGGTAGTTATTGGGGCCGCAATGTCTGCGAAATGTGCAATAAACCTCCTATAAAAATTGGCGAAACCCAGAAATTTCTGAATATCTTTTACAGATGATGGTTCTGGCCAATCAGCAATAGCACTGATTTTCTTTACATCCATAGTTATTCCTTGAGGTGACAGGCAGTATCCTAAAAAGTCCACCTTGCTGACATTAAAAGTACACTTTTCTAACTTAGCAAAAAGATGATTTTCTTTTAACTTTGATAATACTGCACGAACATGTTGGGTATGTTCTTCTGAGTTCTTAGAGTAAATGAGGATGTCGTCTATGTATACTATGACACAAACGTCCAGGAATTCGTGTAGGACCTCATTTATAAAGAACTGAAAGGCCGCAGGGGCATTACACAACCCAAAGGGCATTACTGTGTACTCAAATAAACCAAACTTTGTCTTGAAAGCTGTCTTCCACTCATCCCCCTCTTTTACTCGGACCAGGTGGTAAGCTCCCCGCAGATCTAGTTTAGTGTATACAGTAGAATGTCTTAACTGATCCAACAACACAGGTATTAGAGGAAGAGGATATTTATTCTTTATTGTAGCCTTATTTAGTCCTCTATAATCGATACACGCGCGCAGGGATTTATCCGGCTTCGGGATAAAAAAGAGTGGAGATGACACCGGAGATGTGGAATGACGGATGAACCCAGACTGTAGTAGGTCATCTAGGTAGGTTCTTAAGTATTTGGCTTCTTCGTCAGTCAAAGCATATACTCTGTTATTAGGTAATGGGGCCCCTGGGATAAGATCTATACGACAGTCATAAGACCTATGTGGGGGCAGCACACTAGCCTTTACTGGATCAAAGACGTCTTTAAAGTCAGAATATTCAGGAGGGAGACTTGGTTCATCTTGTATAACACTAGCACAGTGTAATACTGTGCTCTGTTCTGTACCTGCTTCTTGATAGCAATTGGTTCTACAGAAAGAGGAATTCAAAGTAACATTTCTATTCACCCAATCAATTTTTGGGTTATGAGTTGTTAACCAGGGTACCCCGAGAATCAAACCAAAATTAGGAGTATCTATCAGATCAAAGCTAATCACCTCTGTGTGCCCGTTCTGACAGACCATAACAAGTGGACTTGTTTGTTTTGTGATTAATCCAGAGGTCAATTCTGACCCATCCACTGCACATACTGCTTCAGGACAAGGCTTTAGGCACATAGGAAGTCCTAAGTTTTCAGCTAACTTATTATCCACAAAATTTCCTGTCGCGCCTGAGTCCTGTAGGACAGGGAGAGAATGCCTCACTTGGGTAGTAACAATTAAAACGACCTGAATTATGAAATGTCTAGGTATGTGCGGTACCATGAAGGCTGCAGCATTAGAGGTTTGATTAAAATGTTTTCTCGAACAAGTAACCTCTCCCCTTGTCGAGCTTAATCGTTTCCCGATTCAGTTGAGGAGGTGGAGGAAACAGCACCCTTTCGTGGATTTTTAGGCTTTACTGGACATTCTCTGGCAAAGTGACCTGCCCTTCCACAATATAAACATAATTGAAGTTTTCTCCTTCTTTCTTTTTCCTCTGATGTGAGTGAACCTCTGAGTGTCCCTATTTGCATAGGCTCAGGTTCAGGGAGTTTATTATCTGAGTCTTTCTTCTCGTGTCTAATACATGTTAACCGTGATTCCAGTTTGTATTTATCTCCCTTTCTTTCTCCTAGTCTATGTTCTAATTTCACAACTAAATCTACAAAGTCCGAATAGTCTTCTGGCAAATCAACGATATGAGCCAGCGCGTCTTTTAACTCGTCTCTCAAACCTTTATAGAAAAGGGAGACACGCTTTTCTTCTGGCCAGTGTGTCTCGGTGAGTAAACGATTAAAACTAGTGAGATAGGTCAATAAATCCTTGTTACCTTGTTTAAGATTTAAAAGCTCATTATCACTTGCCTGCATGAAAGTGTGTTTTGCAAAAAGGCTGGTCATGGTACGTTTAAATTGATTCCAATTATGGAGGATGGGATCATCTCTCTCCACGAAAGGAATTGACCAATTGGCTGCTGTGCCACCCAAATAAGACAAGACGAATGCCACTTTCGTAGCATCAGTAGGGAACTGTTGTGGCTTACAAACGAAGTGTAATTGACATTGATTGATAAAAACATGGAATTTGTTACTATCTCCATGAAAACGTTCAGGTGCTGCTAAGGGCACAGCATTAGGAACATTAACAGTGACCTCAACTGGGGGAGGCAAAGTTGTATGTTTTGATGGCGCTCCTGTCTCTGAGGAGGTTTTAAACAAAGGCGTAAAAGCTGTGTTCCACTGAGATACCCTAAATTTATACCTGCTTAAATCCTGTTTTAAAGAGGTATTCTCCATCTTTAATCTCTCTATTTCCTCTTGCATATGTTGCAAGATGCCAGACACTGATTCATTATGAGCCAAGTCCTCATTTAGGGCCTGCGCCATATCCGTGACGTCAATGCCCTCTATTTCCCCGATATTCATCGTCCACAAGAACTGAATTTTTTTTTTTTATTTAAGGCTTGTGCTTCTGTCAAAGCCCAGCTCACCTGAGTCCTTGTTCAGTTCTGATGGAGGTTGAAGACAATCCGACCCCACCCTGAAACTGCTTGTTCCAGCACACTAGTTTTTTAAAACAGTGCACTAAGAACAGAAGCTCAAGGGAAGGGGGGAAGTGGATAAAATAAAATAAAGAGACAACAGCGTTCTTGCGTTTCCACTGTTGAAGTGCTGCACAAATCTGCGGCCCTCTCTGACTGCGGTAGAAACTGGTGCCTAATGAAACATAAACAAAGAACAGATAAGTACATCCTATTCCTAACTGGGTTCCTGATTATCCCTTTATTTATTAGAAATTTTCTTCTAAAAGTACCTCTTGGATCCTGGTCTCTAGTTTCCAGGTTTGGAATGTGTTACTGCTCTGGGATGTGCTTTCTATTACTCTAAAGCTTCTAAAACATTAAACAAATACCGTTATCAGAATTATCAATATCAAACATTCATCTTAATATAACTAAAGCCTAAATTGCCAATAGCAGACTCACTTTTCCCATATTTCCAGAATCTTTTATAAAACAAATACTGTACTTTTACGTCAAAATACAGCATGTCATTTGTGCAAGTCCTTGATTTACTGTTTGCCTTGCTGTTAATGGTTTCCACGGTTCGATTCTTAAAAGTTCCATTAAAAAAATTTTTGCTTCACAAAGTTCCGCAAAGTATTGTTGTAACAAAGAGTTTGAATCACAATGTTCGTGGAAGGTATCTTGTTTCAAATTGTCTATACACGAATCCAGAAATTGTTGTCAAAGTTCTTTCAGGTAATAAAAATTTTGCACTTACTTGTTGCTGGCAAGAGATACTGATCAGTCTAACCATGTCTTCTTTCTCTTTTGCAGGTTGCTTGTAGGAGAGAGGCTGAGGCAAGGAGGAACCGGAAACCGGAAGAAGGAAGAGCCAGCAGCTGCGGCCATTGAAGCCAATGAAAGTCTGTAGAGAGCAGGAGTGCCAGCGCAGAGGGATCTGTCCTCAGGTAAGCGGGAGGTAGACGAGCACAAGCACTGGGCGAGGCTCGAGGGCTGCCTTTTATAGACAGGGCTGGGTATGGTCCTCACATGCTGCACATGTTCTTGAAAGGTGTGCAGAGCTGGGTGTGGTTTGAAGAGCTGGGTGTGGTCCTCACATGCTGCACATGTTCTTGAAAGGTGTGCAGAGTTTCAGTTATTATGCAAATTAGTTAAATTAACACATGGCCTAGAGAGGAGTGTTTTAAAGAAGCCTTGGTAAAAGCAAGGCCCAATGTGTAAACAAAACAGCACATTAAACAACATACACAGAAGCCTAGGGGGGGGGGGAAGGTGAGATAACAAGAAAGGCTTTCAATAGTAAGTTTAAAAGGGAGCTATTACAGAACCCACTAGTGCAGTGAGAGGGGACATGCTCTTTGCTGTGCACAAACCCTAACACTGGCTCACAGAGGAGATCCTGACAACAGCTGTGATTTGGCATACATATCCATATTTCAATACAATGGAAGATGATGATCATTGTACGTGTATATGTCATAGGTATCTGTCATGGTCCCAGCTGTGTGCAGGGCTATTCATGCCTTAGTCATGCCTCATTCCTCCCTTATGAGTTATAGCAGATATGTTGTTATATTCCTTTCATAACAGTACCAGTATGAATCATGTTATGCCTTTGAAACCTTGTGTAACTTGGAAACTCAGTTATTGACATAATGGCAATGTTCCAAGCAGATATAGACCAATGCTTGTTGTCAAGATAACTTCTGAACACCTGGGCCTCACGCAGGTAGTCCAGGAAGCATATGTCAACTGTCTACAACCATTTGGGCCTCACCCAAGTAATCCAGGAAGCACATGTCAACAGTCGACAACTGCTGATTCTTTAATTGATCCTCCTAATGGAAAAAACACAGTTGTGAAACATGTGCAATTACAATAATGACTAAAGAGTTCCTCTGTTTTCCCCATGTGATTCCATGTATCTAGTTTAGGCTCGCTATAAAAGCTGGTATTTCAGACTAAATCCTGCTTAGCCTTGTTTAACTTGAAAGTGACGCTCACCTGTCTCCAGTCTTTGTCAGCCTTCCCTTCACAGTGGCAGTCCTAGTGGCATCCATACCTTAACAGCGACAGGCTTCTCCTCGCAGCAAAATGCTTCCTGAGTTACCAAAGTGCCTGTAAAAGGCGGGAAACTTGCAATTCATCTCTTGCCTCACGCTTTCTTGTGCTGTCAAAAAGACACAACTCAAACCAAAAAAGGTAACATGAGTTTTTCTGTTCAATGTGGGATCTTGATCTGCATTGATTATTCAAACTTATCTAAGGCCAGCAATATTATTTGGATCAATCTCGTGACTGAAAAGACATTACAGAAAAGTTGTATTTCTTGTAATAGCTGTGCCTTCCTGGATCTTGTGCTCATAGTTAGTTCTAAATCTGTGTTTTCCCAATCAGAATCTGATGTTGGTGTTCTAAAGCCTTTTGGGACAGTTGGGAACTATAATCTGATTGCCTTTGCATATTTATATAGTAATCCTGAACTCTTGAGACTTTTGAACTACTGAAAAAACTGAAGTAGTTTTGTTGTGATTAACCCAGTTATTTTCTCTCAGTTGAAATCTTTGTACATGATAATTCCAGCTCATGATAAGTCCTGGATAATTTTTGAATCACACTGGGAAATGTTTCTAGTGTGAATTATTGGTATGTTGATTTAATGTTAGTAAATGCCAAAGATCTGTTTACTCTTCCCTGTTTTGAAGTGAGCTTTCATTTCAGGGAAATATGACCAGACTTGTCCAGAATAATCCTGATTGCCAGTATCCTGAGTCCAGAACCAGAATCCAGATATACTTGACCCCAGTAGTCCCTGGAGTAGAGAAATTCAAATACGCAGAAGTCCTAGTATCTCTTTCTCTCTCATCCGAATCCCCCTTCCCCTTGGAAACTCCTAGGGGTGCAGTGTGTCCTTCATTCCTGTTTGTCAGTTCTCATTGGAATTCAGGGATTATTGTTGCTCCATCAGAACCACCTGGAGCTCAGGTAAGTGGCTTGAAATAATATAGACCAGTGATACTCAGCGTACAGCTCAGGGTCCACAAGCGACACTCCTGATCTTTACATGCAGCCATCATGCCCAACAGCAGCTATATTGCTGCAAATGACATTGTAGATGTTGTACTTTTTGCCAACTGCATGTTTCATGATCACTACTGATTATGCAACGTAAATCAGGAATCGTAGTTATACTCAATACAAATTTTATATTTAAACTGCAAATCGTCCTTAATTGTTGCATTTATGACATACAACTATCACTACTTGTTGGATATCTCCTGACTTGGTTTGCATGATCTTTCTCCACATTTGCTGTACATCTTCCTATCACTAGCTGCTAGCTACTAGCACCATCCCCTGCACTGTTTAGCTTACTATTTCTTACATTATTCTAGTAGTAGTCTGTTTGCTCGATCCGCTTCAGTTACTGCTGGTCGCCACTCTTAAGCGACTTATTACATTCATCTTTATCATTATCAGGACATGCTGCGTCTATTCTTTACTTTTTATATATTGTATATTTTATTTTCATTTATTCAATTTCTACTTGTTCTCCTATAGAGATTTTTACATGTAACTAACTGCTAAGAGTGTTAATTTCCATATGTTGCCACTGCTTACATTTCTTTGGGTTTATACTTCATTTATCAGACTGAGTTTTACAAATTTGTCATGTGACATAGCCGTCAGTTTGGTATTTATCACTTTTTCTTTCAATTACATAACTACCTCTCCGCTTCACGTTTACGTCCATGGAAAAAGGAGCTTTGTTCCTTTTATACATGGCCGCCGGCCCATACTTTTCAACATGCTTGAGTTTCAATTTCATAGACTTGTCTAACTATCTTATGGAGTTAGTCCTTCTTTTATTTTTGAGGCCCTGTTTACTATTTAAGTATCACAAAGTCCGGGCGGTACCAGAAATGCCTCAAACTTCTCGTACTCCGAACAAGTGCACTCGACACGGTTCCACTAGATGAGAAACTGATCGCCCCTATTACTGCCCAACTGTTTTATTGCATCTGGGCACGCTTGTACTAACTATTTACCGATTATCGTTGCACACGTTCAGTTACTTTGTTATTTTGGTTCTGAATGCCCACTTCTTATGGCGTACGAGGATATCTACAACATGTTTTATAGTTCTTCGTTCTCGTTTATTTGGCACACTACGGCATCGCTGCTTTACTAATACCATTCATGGTACTTCCCAATAAGTTACAATACCCTAATTACTGCCTACCGTTTTCTGGTTTTCGGACCGGATTTAATTTACTGAGTATTGGCACTATATATGCACTTCTTGCCGTGTAACATTGATACTCGAGATACTACGGTATCCTTTCTTTATCTCCTCCCATAACAGTCCTGTTTAATTACTAGCTACCGGTTTTGCCTAGTGACCGGATGTAACTCACTCATTACGCTCACTAGCTCGGTTCTGACCCAACTAAATATATATGTGCTCAGCCTTAGTTTCCTCTTAAGCAATCTGGAACTACCTAAATTAGGTATGAGATTGGGCTATACTTAGTTCATGTGCCATGACTTAACTGTTGTATGGCTACATTTTTCCTTTTATGTACAGTTCTTTGGTTACTGAATTTTCCCATCCCCCTCTCTTATAGGACTTACCATTTTCCCCCATTTCCTCACTCTTTGAGAAACTGTCTTCTTCTAATTGGTCTATCCACGGACCGGTAGTTACTTTCGCTCTGTGCTACCTGACTGACATACTTCCTAGCTAGTTCAACTTTGATACAGGTACTTATTCTAGTAACTTTCTTCCTTTCTGTTCCTTATCGCAGGTGTGACCCATCAACACTTTTTCGCCTTATCTTGTTTTTCTCCTTATCTTTGATACAGCTCTTTCATATTATTATTTCTCTTCGTTGGACATTTTTGCTAACTCGTCTTAGGGTTAGGTAGGTTACTTAAACTAGATGTCTCTCACTTTTCCACGCGTGATATGTTTTTACATATTTCTGTTTCTCCGCCTTACCATGCACAACTTACACCTTCTCAGGTTTGATAATTTTGGGTGTCTCTAACTATACAACACAGCCACTTGTGAAAAATGGCACTCTTTTACTGTCTTAAACGCACTGCAATTCACTTTTAGTTGCCTGAGTTATGTCTGGGCTCTCTTATATCTAATAAGAATCCTATGTGTTCTTATACTGTTTCTTCTTTGTCATGTTTACTCTTTGTGCACTGACATTAAGGTATAAACTTATGTTTACTATGTTTTTTACAGCCTTGAAAAAATCACTGTGTGACGAAACACGTGTTGGCTGTGTTTGAAACATGTATACATTCTGAAGGCTATCACTGTACTTAGCCTATTTTTTCAACTATTAAAAATCTTTCTGGAACACCGAGAAGAGTGCTGTACTATTCAACAACGGACCTCTCACATTGGACTTTGCATCTGTATCTCTAACCATATATGTTTGGAGTGCTGTGGCCTTACCTGTTTTTATGTCCAACAGCAGCACTGGTCTGCTGTTAACTCAACATTGCACTGACATTGAACAGATGTGAAATACACAGAGAAACATGTATCTGAAGGTAAACATGGGTTAAAGTAAGGAAGTAACCTGGGTGGCCTGCATCGCTTAACATTGGACACACCTTCTATTGTAAAGATATCTTGCAACATACAAGCAAAATTATGAAAAAGTACATTTAATATTCTAAAGGGATATTCATTATCATGCAAAACTCTTTCATCTTAGTACATCAGATTTTATTGGTGCACTGCAGAGTAGTTTTTAAAATAGGTTGTTTTCTGAGATTAGTTTTGTAGCATTCATTGTACAACCTTCCGCCCTGACAACATTGCCAATAATGAAGTAAGAAGTTAATTAGTTGTAATGTGCTCTCTTTGGGTGGCCTGTGCTCCTCTTTAACATAAACAACATCATTGTTTTTCATATCCAACACTGGAGAACATTTTGCATAGCACACATCCTGAAGCCATGTATTTCAAGGTTCTCTGATATGTAATCATGATGAAAGAGGAGGGAACGTGAAATGAAACAATTGCCTAAGATCAAAAAATTTGACTATCTGGGGAAACAGGGATGAATCACACAACTTCAAGTTTCACGTTGTGCAGTTCAGCCACCAGATGTATATCCTTTGCTTCACCTACAACCACCTTACTGCCTACCCTTTCTGCCCCCCAAACACCAACTGCCAACCTGCTGGCATCAGTGTGAGCCTTAGTTGCATCACTGACCATACATATTTGCCCCCGGAAGAATGTTTAAGAGTATACATAGTATATTCTTTCAACCTAGTTGTGGCTACTCCTTTTTAAGTGAGACAACTTAGGCAATTTAGTGCATATTACATGAATTTGGCATAATTGTAGAGTCATCCTTTCATTACCCAAGAGGTTACTCTTATGAGCCATTTGGTACATACTATATGATTTTGGTATAAATGCAGAGTCACCCTTTCATTACCCAACACGTTACTCTTATTAACCATATATGAGCATATGCAGATGAGCGATAACAGTGATATTGGACACACACCACATACTACTGACATATCTACCAATATCTTAGAGCATGACCTTTTTGTGAATTCCTTATGAAGTGTCCTTACCAGGGTCTGCCATCCCCCCAGTGTGTGGTGCCTAACCAGATGTCACACCTGCCTCTGGAGGAGAGACCACGGTAGTCAATGTTTTTTTGGCCACCGTCACAGGGCCTAAAATTATATGAGTGCATTTAGTGTACATTCAAGTTGACACATGTAGTTTACCACATTTCCTAGTTCAGTTCACATGTTTGAGACTACTGATGGAATATATCCCAAATATTGATGGGTTGTGGGATCACAATGTAGTAGAAAGGACCATCTTGAGGCTAAATGGGTGTACCAGTTTGTGCTGGTAGAATGGGTTGATGTGCCCCATGACACTGGCTCCCTGCAAGTGCAGGGACCTCTGCTCCAGTGGGTGAATCTTGTCCAGCTGTATGTGGAAATAAAAATGAGAAGTCAACAGATAATACAAACAAACGGTGTTTATGTACATTTTAAATGTTTACTAAATTGCATTTACAAGACAAGAGTGATGGTTACTAACTAAGGCACCCATTCTAATGCCATTTACCAGTGTGAAATGAAATCACCAACAGCGATGAGCCACTGTTTGTGAATGGGAAACTCGATGTTAGCATTTCCATCACGAGGGATTCTGGGACCTGTAGTGCAGTAGACAAAATGAGACACAAGAGAGCCTAACTCACTATAAATATTTGCACAAATGTGGACTGACTTCCACCCTCACATTTGCAGTGTATCATACAAATGTAGCATTTCACATAATTGTTTAATTCTTCATATTGTACCTGGTACCACATTCAGGTCATCAGTCTCAGAAAGCCCATGTAGCATTTGGGGGTGCATGATGTTGGTCCACCAGGAAGAGCTATGGCCTCCTCTATCCTGGTGAACCTTTCCTTCACCCGCCTCTTCTCATCCTGTCATTTCTTCTTGATGTCAGTAACACTGTGGGTGTTCTCACCCAATGCAGTAACTGCAGTTGGCAACTGCTGCCATAGGGCTGCCTTCTGTGTTCTGTGTAGAAGGGTGGCAGCCCATGCATTTTTTGTGGTTTCTGACTACAAATGTGAATATCATTGTAGTCTTCTCCTTTGTATATCTCCCTTTGTCCTCAAAGGTAGCATACTGAATGAGTTTCTAGGGCCAGAGCAAGCGGGGGGGTTCGGTATGGAAAGAGTCTTGAATGTGTGCTGCTTTTATGTGGTTTGTAATGCAGGGTTACAGGTGCTAATAAATGTCTGCAGGTGGTTGTAATTACAATGACTCTGGACAAAGTGTGGAGTCTCAGCCTCGCGTGCAGAGATTCTGCTTGAGTGCAGAGATTCTACCCCAGGTGCAGAGTCTCCACCTGAGTGTAGACATTCCACCCCGAGTGTGGACATAAAATTACTACTCGCAATATACCTTTGTGAATATGGAAGGTCGTAAAACTTAGACTTGTAGTCTAAGATTATCTTTGTGAATCAGCCGGTTATTCAGAACCTGTGGTGTTAAGTATAACATCCATCTGTTAAAAACAGTCATACGCTGAAAATCCGTACCCTTAAAACAAGTATATTTCAAGCCATAATAACTCTCCTAATGTTGATCCATGTGCACTGCTTTCATTTATTTCTGATTTCTTCTACCAATTTCTGTGATTTGAAATTGAACACCTGGTAACAGAAGCTAAGTGAAAGATTGACTCTGTTCCACCTCAATAGATTCTTTACCACCTTCCTGAAGGACTTTATTTGGACCCCATTAATATTAGCAAGGACCCAATTTATTTGTACATTCAAGAAGAAGTTGTGCTGGCTATGGCGCACCTTGCTGGAGAACAGGATCTTGGGGGGGGGGGGGGTGAAGTAGGGTTTTAGAGGCCTTTAAAAGACTTATACAGGCCTTTACACATTGATTTATTTTCTGTTCCAGGAAGACCATAAGGTTGCTGGTGAGGTTCTGACCCAACCACCTCTTCTATCAGGAATGGAGTTTGTGGATAGAAGCCTCATCAAGCAGAATATGAAACCGGGGCCTGGCAAGAAAAATTAGCAGCTGTTTTAGGAAGATGCAGCTGAGAGGAGCCAAGTCTCACCTTTCTCTCCACAACTGGCACTTGTCCATATGGTTCATATGGTAGATGTGAATCACAAGAAAACCCACCGAATACGGATAAAAAAGCAAATTTGTACATTGAAAATACAGTTTCACTACAACAAAAATAATTTTCCATTGAAAACAGTTGCAATTAACCAAGCATTGTTTCACACTGGGAGAAAAAAAAAATTATGATTAATACAAATGGGAAAAAGCATTCTGCTATTTGCTATTATTTTAAGGGACTTCGAAAAAAATGTGTGGTCTGCAGAGTTGAGCAGAGAGGAGGGAGAGAATGTCATAGCAAATACACTTAATGCTAAAGAAGCAACAGAGTATTTTCTGTCTATGACTGCCCTCTTAAGCCACTTCAACCTTCTTTTACAGCCATCCTACTCCACCCAAATTACAACAAGTTCCTTCTTTGCTCAAGGCAAACAAAGTAGATGCAGCACAAAACGATGATAGATGGAGTGCTGAAAACTTTCAAGCACTCATCCCAGCCCCAGGTCTGTGTTTAATCCACCGTTCATTTGCTCACCATGCCACCCCAGTTTGTACCAAGCCATATGCAAAACAGTCTTGACCCTGCTCCCTATGAGAACAGTCCAGCCCGAACTGCCAGGCCAGGTCCTCCTTGGAGCGGAAACAAGCATCCTGGGACTGGTTGGAGGGTATCACACCTCATCAGCCAGGCTAGCTTGAATCCCGTGAAACAGTGAGCAAGGGACCCAAGTCTGGGCATACCTTGGCCACTTGGGCCAACTGTAGCAACACAAAAGGATGATGGACGGAGTGCTGAAACAAGGTTTAAGCTACAAACTAAAATGCACAAAATAATAGTTTATTTGTATTAATCACCATGTCACGGTACAAGATACTTTCCTCCTAATCCTGCAGAAAGGACACCATGCCCTGGCAAACACAGAGAATACATGAACATACTGTGCTTTCTCCTCATTCTGCCCTTTTTATTTCAGAAAAAAATTACAGCATTATATTGAGGTATCTGAATTTTCCATTGTAACTTGTGCCACAAGGCAGTGACTTTAAAGCACTGCTTCATGTTGTGTGGCAAAACAAAGCCTGTCAACGCCAGTTCTCCCCTTGTTTTCGATCAATCACTTTTCGTTTACATCTGTTCATGAAAGATGCCTGCTGAAATAAACAGCTGCAAGCGAGCAGGTGTCCTAAGTGACTTCAGTTCGTTCACTTGAAAAAATCCAACTCACATTTGAATGCCTCTGCTTTGATTAGACATGGCAGAAGGCCACAACAGAAATCCGTTTCTGAGAGTCAGAAACATGTTTACAGAGTTCAGCAGGTCATTTAATGGAGGCTACAGTGGCGACCAATAACTGCAAAATAGCATAGCTTGAGACTTTGCCCCGTCTTTGACTTGAATTGGGGTCCCCGGAGAAGCTAATTGTTCCAACTTCTAATTACACAAAGGTAGAGTTTGGTACAATTATCTTAGTGGATTCTTCCTCTTGTAAGCCCTGCAGGGAAAGGTATGCCTCTGCACAGCACACGGTGCCCTTCTTTTGTAATCATTTGGGAGAGAGCAAGACCCTCAGAGTGCAGTCACATCATTTTACGTGGCCTATTCACTTTCAGCGAAAAGGGGGGCTACTTGTCGTGTAAACAAAAGGTCGACTGTTTTAAGTGAACTGTAGCCCCAATAATTCTGCTATACAGATGTGATGGGTCATGTGGGTAACTTGTAAAAGATTCACCTGACTAGCTAGTTTTTGAGCCTCCCAAGCAGGGGACTAGCTATGTAATATAAACGTTTTCATCCTTGTCTCTAATGACCCAAAGACAGTGGGTTGCTTGTAGACATATAAAACAGTAAAGTAAGGGTGAAAAGTAAAGACTGCATTTTCAGTGCTTTACATTTCTGTTTTATGCCATGTCCTTTTGGGTAGATGAAAGGAAGCTGGACACACGGTGAACCGCAGGTAAGTTTATTATCCTTCAGCTGACACGTCCGGGCCGCAAATACCTCCAAAAGAACCCCCGCCAGGAACCCACCCCAGGGTCCAAGCAGGGAAGCAGAACACAGCCTCCACAACATTCCATCTCTGCACACCCCCTTCCTTCCCAAAAATAAAAAGAATGCAAGAAAAGTTAACTTTATAATAAGCAAGGATAAAATACCTAACAATAGCTACTGAAAACATGGTTGTTCTAAGTAAAGACGAACTGAATGTCATGACATCAGCAGAATTTACAAGGAAAGGTTAATACATTTCATAATCTTTGAACTTCACCGGATTTAACTGTGTCCTACCACACAATCTCTTACTGGCACCATCAGTGTCATGTGTAACATCAATGTGTACCTCCATTTTTCTGCCAACATACTGTATTTTAGATTTGGGTACTACTGAAAGGAAACACTTGTTCCACGTTTCACTGTTTCATAGTACCACAACACGACTCTTCGCTTTCTTTACCCGTGCAGGTGCAGAGAAACGAGACAAATACTTGCAGACAAAACCAGGTCTCCTTTTTCTCACCCAGTCTCCAGCCTGAATAGACAACGCCCTGTGTTGATCGTTTGCTAAACTATACTACTGCTGTACAGCAGCCCTTGCATCCATCACACTTGCCATTCTTGCTGCATCAAAAGTTTTTCCAGACATCCACTCATTGCTTAACTTAGACCCTGCAATCCTGCCTCTCCGCAAGGTAAAAGGAGATATCTCTGTACTTATACGTGGGGCAGTTCTTACTGTCCACAGCATATCATTAACAGCATTTTGCCAATGTAACCTGTTAATGAGTGCAAGCTGTAACTGGTCCTTAATGGCACTGTTCACCCACTCCACCAGACCATTACTGCAGGAATGATAGAGGAACATTAAAATGTGCTTTATATCAGACTTTTCAAGAAAACCTTTCATTTCTCGGGATACAAGTTGATTACCATTATCAGTCACAAGTTCCTCGGGTAATCCCTCTCTCAAAAACACTTCCTTGAAAATTCACAGCATCAGAATTTATACTATCCACAAATTTCACTTCTGGCCATTTTGTCATGTAGTGTACCATGACTAAAGCATATTTAGGTGCACCTCTTGTAATTCTGAAAGGCCTAGACACATCAAATGCTGCTTTACACCAAGGTGTACTTTTAACTACAATTGGATAGACGGTAGATGGACATGTGACCTGTAATTTTTCACTGAAGACCGTTAGAAATCAGGGGCCAGATGTAGCAAAGAACCAATTTGCAACTTGCAAATTGCGAGTCCCTGCGACTCGCAATTTGCAAGTCGCAAATTGGTATGCAGTACGGTGTCTCAGACACCGACTGCGACTCGCTATGGGGTCGCAATGACCCACCTCATTAATATTCATGAGGTAGGTCGCAAATTGCAGCCCCATAGCGAGTATAGTCACTCGCAAACATGGAGGCCTGCTGTCGTCAGCAGACCTCCATGTTCGTGACTGCTTTCAATAAAGCAGTTTTTTTTTTTTTTAGTGTATCCCGTTTTCCTTATAGGAAAACGAGCTGCACTTAAAAAAAAAAAACGAAACCTTTAGTTTCGGTATTTTTTCAGGGCAGGGAGTGGTCCCTTGCACCACTCCCTGCCCTGAAAAAATATTTGTGGGTCCATTCACAAAGTGGAAGGGGTCCCATGGGGACCCCTTCCAATTTGCGAGTGGGTTACCATCCACTTGAAGTGGATGGTAACTGCGATACCCTTTGCGACCGCATATGCGGTCGCAAATGGTATTGCATTCCACTCCGAATCGCAAATAGGAAGGGAACACCCCTTCCTATTTGCGATTCTGAAATGCATATTGCGAGTCGGTACCGACTCGCAATATGCATTTCTGCATAGGGAAACGCGTTTAGCGACTCGCAAACGGCAATTTTTGCCGTTTGCGAGTCGCTGAACGTTTCCTACATCTGGCCCTAGGTCTATAGTTGCCAGAGGTTTGCACTCTGTCCAAGCAGGGACCACAATCCTAGTCAGGTCAAGTAAGATACACACTAAAAGTTTACCTGTGCTTACCCTTTGGTAGCCTGGCACAAAGCAGTCAGGCTAGATTAAAGAGGTCATGTATAACATATTCGTGCACACACACACATACACAGTAACACAGTGAAAATACCACAAAAGGACTCCACACCAGTTTAGACAATTAATCTGAGGCAAACAAAACCAAAGTGACAAAAATCCAACATACACTAGTCAAGTTATGAATTTTCAAAGATTAAATCAAAATGAAGTGCTTAGAAGACTACTTAGAAGAGATCTGGTCAAGGTGGCTCTGGGCAAATTAAAAAGTGCAGTCTGACCGTGATGGAGCACGGGATGGGTGCAGGAGTCATGCAGATGCGCGGACAGTACCTTTGTTGCATCCATGCTCGATGATGATGTGTTGATCTGGAGGACGGGATAAGTCGCCTTTGCAGATGATTTGTTGTTTCTTGATTGTGCAACGTTGTTAATGCAGTGATGTCCAGAAGCAATGAATATTGGTTTGATGCATCGGTGCTGTGTCAGCCATGCAGGGGCTGCATTGTAATTTGGGGTTGTTGCGTTGTGCGGCCGGTAAGCGGTATCCATAACTTTGGTGCAGGCAGCAGCAAAGCAGCATTTCTGTAGTGGGATACATCAGTTCCAAGTGATGCGCAAGTGTTTTTGTGTCATTTCTGGTGTTGCAGCACCACACTCACCTTCAAGGGCCTAGGACTGGGTTCTGTACCACTTGTTAGGGCAGGACTTATAGCAGAGGGGCTGGTAGCAAAATGCAGGTGAAATCTTTGATGTCCCTGAGACTTTAGGAACAGTAAGCAAACTCAGTCTGGCCATTGGAGAAACTTTAGATTGCCGGATGTAGAGAGTTAAATTCAGTCCTGTCACTCTCAGCCCAGAAAGAACAGTCAGCAGGCCAGCACAGCAGGGCAAACAGCAAAGCAGCCGGTCCTCCTGACATCATAGCGGTCAGTCTTCATGGTAGAATTTCCTCAGTCAGGAAGTGTTCTGAGTATATGGTGTCAGAGTCCCAGTACTGATACCCAAAAAGGCTTTTGATGTAGGCATGGCTTCGAAAGATTCCTCTGAAGTTCACACAGATCCCTTTAAACTCAGCTCTGGCTCCAGACTACCAGTAGGGGGTAATCAGCCCTTTGTGAGAGGGCAGGACACAACGTATTCAGTTGCAAGTGTGAACTACCTCTCCCTCTTCCTGCCCGGGAAGACTATCAGTATGTAGAAGAATGCAAATGTATCCCCTGTCACACCCAGCCCTTCCTGTTTGTGGCTGTCTGGAGAGAAAGCACAAATGTACCTATTTGTCACCTAAACCCAGACGTGTATTTAGACAGGCTATGGCACAGAATGGTAAAGTGAGAAAGTGCCATCTTTCTAAAAGCTGCCTTTTTCAGACCTGCAATTTAAAAAATAACTTTACCAAAAGATGTATTTTTAAATTGTGAGCCCAGAGGCACCAAATTCCATTTTCCTATCTTTTCTCAATTGGAAATTAGGATTAAGATTTGTTTCAAGGTAACCCCAATGTTAGCCTATTGGAGAGATAGCCCTTGCAAAAGCAAAAAGCTAATTTAAGAGTTTTTCCACTATCTAGACATGTTAAACTCAAACGTCCAACTTTTTAAATAGACTGCACCCTGCCCTTGGGGTGAACCAGGCTTCACTTTATGGGTGACTTAAATGTAATAAAAAAGAAAGTTTGGGCCTGGCAAGTGGGTACATTTGCCAGGCCAAAATGGCAGTTTAAACTGTGCACACAGGCTCTGCAGTGACAAGCCTAAGACATGTTTGAAAGGCTATGTTAGCGGTGACACAATCAGTGCTGCAGGCCCACCAGTAGCATTTCGTTTACAGGCCCTTGGCACACCTAGTGCACTTTACTGGGGACTTATCAGTAAATCAAATATGCCAAACATGGAGAAAAGCCAATGTTACTATGTTTTAGACACAGAGCACATGCATTTTAGCACTGGTCGGCAGTGGAAAATTGCAGAGTCCTAAAGCCAGCAAAAACGAAGTACAGCACACAGTCAAAACTGGAGGTTAGAAGAAGGGGAGGAGGAAGGTTAAAAGTTTGGGGATGACCCTGCGGAAAGAGCCATTTCCAAGAAGGACATACATGCAACAGTCCCTGACATAATTTTCAATAGCTTTGTCAACCCCAGGCCACCAGAAATCCTCTCTGACTTACTGCTTCATGGCACGAATCCCAATGTGACAATACCCTTTCCCATAAACATTCTGGAACCACTAGTGGTCCACTTCTGTGCACAATCCTCCCCACAATAGACCACTCCTTCTCCACTCTCTTGTTAGGAATCAATGCCTCTGGGGTATTCTTTATAAATAGGCCAGCCTATTATCACAAACTTAGTCACATCTTGTAAATCCTTGTCATTCAACACAGCTTCGAACCACTCCTGCACCGACAAAGACCCCTTCATGGTGTCACTAACTGAAATCACAACACATACTATCTCCAGATCATCCATCACTTCCTCTTCTTCTACAATTTCTTCCAATGGCAATCTCAAGAGGCAGCCAGCAACATAATTCTTTGCCCCTGGGACATATTCTAATTTGTAAATTATTTCTTGCAATCTGTGTTGCCATCTGACAATATGCAGGATTGCTCTATCCCCACCCCACCTTTTGTTGTGAATAGATCTACCAAGGGCTTGTGGTCTGTTCTTAAAACGCATTCTATGCTCCTCAAGATGTTTCTGAAATGTTGTGTTCCTCATGACATGGTCAAAGCTTCTTTTTCTATTGTAGAATATGTAGATTCTGCTCCCCTTAAGGTTCTACATGAGAAAGCAATGTTTTATCTCCTCTCATCACATCCTTTCTGCATAAACTCTACACCAAGACTACATCAGTAGCACCTGTTGTGATGATTCATAAATCATTAGTGTTGAAAGCTTTAAGCAGGTAAGCTTGTACTAGTCCCTTTTCAAATAATTAGAAATTCCCTTCACATTCATCATCACACACGTTTCACCTTTTTTTTTTGAAGTCTACGCAGGCATGCTGTTTTATACGAAAAATTGTTCACGGATTTAGAATAATATTCTACCAGCCTGAGTTTAGGTGCACTTTCAATGGCATCTAAAATGTCCACTTTAGGTTAAGCCCCCTCTCTCGATATATGATCACTCTAATAGTCTGCACCTTCTTGTAAAAATTTACATTTGTCTTTCTTTAGAGTCAAATCCCTGAATTCAGTGATTACTCACACTGTCCTCATCCTCTCGTCATGTTCTGATTTGGGTTCACTAAATTTCAAAATGTCATCTTGGAAAAATATGACTCCCTTGGTATTTTTAAATAAATTATTCATAAACCGTTATAATACAGCTGAAGTCAACGCTAGTCCAAACGGCATACGGATATACCGATATGACCCTTCATGTATAACGAGCAATGTTAAGTGTCTCAAATCCCTACTCAACTCTATTTGGTGATAAGCCAAGGATATATTGAGAGAAGTAAAGAACTTAACACCACTCAAAGTTGTTAGCATGTCTCTAAAGTTGGGCAAAGTTTGACAATCTAACTGTATGTCAGAGTTCAAATCTCTAAGATACACACAAAGTCTCATAGATTTATCTGCTTTGTGTGCTAGTAGCATGGCTGTTAACCTTTTTGACCCCACGATGGGTTAAGTTATGCCTGCAGCACAGAATTTGTCTAACTCTTGTTTCAATTCCAAAGCACTCTGCGTACTTTGTGAGCTGCTGCTTTTGCATTGTGTTTTAAAATCTATGCAATGCTGGAAACCCTTTAACTTTCCCAATTGTTCACTAAAAACCTAAGGATAATCTTTGATCCGTTTCTCAGCTCTTACATGACTGACCTGGGTCAAATTATGGGGGACTAGGTAATAGTTGTGCACATAACACTGGTTCACTTTGTTTAGATACCACAATGTCAGGATGATTGGGGTCCAAATTATTTCCCTATTCCCCTTGCTCGCCCGAACCCAAAAAAATAAGCACCCTCTTTGACAATGTATACAGGTCCCACAGCATGTTTTCCATCAAAATATAAATCAGCTTCAAATATATCCATAACCTCTACTCTTTTTCCCAAATGCAAATATTTGTATGTGAGATTGGTACACAACAATGTCCCATATTGCACCAAATCCCTTATATTTTATAACATAAAAGGTGATCTGGACTCTGAGAAGAACTTCACATCTACAGTATATTGTTTACAGAATTACACAACACAGGTTTCCTTCCATAGATGATATTTCCACTATTGCACATCTTTCTTGGCTTGCTGAGGATAACATTAGTACTGTACTGCTGTCCTCATCAGAGTCAATGAAATCCACCTCAACGCTTTTGATCTTTGACTTGGATGGATTAACTTGAGGAATAGGAAGAATACTGGTACTTGCTCCTTTAGTATGTTGTTTTGAAGAACTGTTTGGCATTAAGATGTTTAACCTCAGTAGGTTTAACATATTAATTCAATTCCTTCATGCAAATGTGCCTTCTTTTAAGGTGTACATGTATGACTCTTCTTTTTCCGGTGTGCCTGTCATTGAAGTACTGTGCAGGCTGAGTAATGCTGTAATAACTATCTTTTTTCCAGTGTGCCTGTCACCGAAGTACAGTTCAGGTTGATTAATTTTGTAACTCCAGGAAGATCCTATAGTTTTTTATTGTAAGATGGCTAACACATTGCACACTCAATGCATGTGTTTTTATAGATGATTAAGCACATTTTGGGAAACTTCCCAATCATTCAAAATGGGTGCCAGACATGTGCAATGGTCGTAGAATGAAAATGACTATGTGTGAACGGTTAGTTTTCCACTGGAGGTCCTTCACATAGCACTGAACACAAAAACAGTTCTCAACGCGCACAAATTTGAAGAGAGACTCACAGAGCGCCTAATCCGCTGAAACGCTTTGGACCCATTTGCTGATCCTCTAAGTTAAACTGAATACTCGGCTACACAGCATTGCTCGAACAGTTTACCCACAACATTCAGCAATGGGGAAATGCCTAAGCTGAAGATCGGCGCCACTGAAAGGAAGCTGAACACCTGGTGAACAGCAGGTAGCTTATTATCCTTCATCTGACACGTCCAGACAGCAACTGCTATCCAACAGAACACCTGCCAGGACCCCACCCCAAGTTCCATGCATCGGACTAGCACACAGCCTCCCCAAACTTCCACGCCTACAGTAGAGAAGGACTAGATGTGCTGTGTACCAAAAGTAAGTACTCTTTCTTCTTCCCAGAAGTAATCCAGGAGTATTTGATTTATCTAGGGGAACCGTACGTCATTCATGAATATGTGGAATAGACATGGGCCAAGTCAGAATCCCTGTTTTCCCCCCACTTTACAAGACCCATTCTTACTTTTCTTTGGTGGGGTCATATAACTTTCCACCTACAGGGGTCATTTATGATAGTCTGGTTTGAAAGCCTTTCAGAAGTTTACATTAATTTAATTTTTAATTCACAAATAGCGATGAGACATGTTTTCCTTTTGTTCTACATTTAAAATGAATAATTAAAATAAATTTACATTAAAATTTGATATATACACATTTTAACTAATGTATTGTACAGATGTATAAATGTTTTTATGTTTACCTATTTATTGTCATATGGATATCTCTACCCCTGCTGTGAAACCTTGCTGTGTAGAATATAGGGAAAATTAAAAACGTTTTAAACAAAAAAAAACAGTAACATATTTTTATGTGAAATAATAATGTAAATTAATATTGTGGGGGTTATTACAACTTTGGCGGAGGTGGTAATCTGTCCCAAAAGTGACGGTAAAGTGACGGATATACCACCAGCCGTTTTACGAGTCCATTATATCCTATGGAACTCGTAATACGGCTGGTGGTAAATCCGTCACTTTTTTTTTATTTTTTATATTTTTTATTGATTTTATATTTCAAAATATAATACAAATTGTTCAATTTGCAATCACAGGATAAACCAATACAATAACTAATATCTAGGTCATTTAACAATCACACCCCCCCCCCAAAATGCACTTCACGGAACACTTCTAGTTTTACAGTATCATTTCTGGCTGCACCCTCTATGGGTTTATCCTTTATTATTTATTTTATATAGGCATTCGCTCATGACCAGTGTGGGCCTTGTTTTGCGTGCATGAGTTCCCTGGCTGCCTGAGGAGGGCGCCATCCGGATTAGTGTATGCAGATAGGAACCCTGATTTTCTGCTCCTCACGTGTCGCTGGTACTGTGGTGACGAAGGTTTGATAGACAATTATTACTAGAAAGATGGAAAGAAATGATGTACATGCGCTGTGGTGCCTGGGTGCCCTATGGGTTTTGTTTCCGTAGCGGGGGATGCAGGGGGATTTATGTTGTGGTTATCGCGAGTATATGTACCCCAATTCAAGGAGGCATCTCATCGTTTTTGGCCTCCAATTTTGTTACCAAATCCTCCCAAGTGGAGCATCCTGTGTGTTGTCGCCCTTCACGCACCATTCTTTTTAGTACCTGGTATTCAGTGCGAGCCCAACGTATTATTAGAGAGTACCAGGATTTCAGATCGGGAGCCTTGGGGGCTTTCCAATGCATTGCTATTAATCTTTTGTACATTAAAAAGGCCAAGTCTATAAATTTGTGCAGGTGTCTTTGTTTTTTGGGTCTCTTTGTCAGCCCCAGCTGGCAGGACCCAGGGACTGCTAACAGTGCAAGACCCGTTAGCCCAGATACCTCCCCTACCACCTCCACCCAGGCCGTTTGTATATTAGGGCAATCCCATACCATATGGTAGAAGGGGGCTGACGGTGTTTTGCATCTGGGGCATATTGGTACTGAATCAGGGAACATGCGCTTTATTCTGGCTGGGGAAAGATATGTTTGATGCGTGTAATTGAATTGGGTATATCTAAATCTGGGATTCCTTGACACACCTCTGATGTGAGACAAGGCCTTTGGCCAGTCTTTCAGTGGGATCGGGGTGGGGAGGACTGCGTTCCATCTACCCCATGCCTTCCCTGCCTGTGCATCAGGAGTCTTGTTGAGGATTCTATATAGGTTGGATATTATTTTTGTTTGATCACTGTGTTGTGGTAGCTGGTGGAGCACTGGGGAGGTCTCTGGTTCCGAAGTGCCTATTCCCCATATTTTTCTAATTTCGTGACATACGGCATGGTATGTCAGGAACTGACCAGGATTTATCTCCGTAAGGGCCTGGAGAGCCTCGAACGTCATTAATTTGCCGTCTTCAAAGCAATCTCCTACTGTCTGTATTCCTGCTTCACTCCACAGCTTTACAGCTTGCATTCCTGCTGCAGTCCCCGCCAATAGATAGTTTAGCGGTATGTGTGGGGAGTTTTTGTACATATTTAGCCCAACACGCATGCGCGGCTGCAAGCAATGGGTTGACCAGTACCACTTTGGGGGGCTTAGACGTCAGCCAGTTTATGAGGCGGGTCCCGTTCCGCCGAGGTTCTAGACTCATGGGCTCCACTTGCTCTGGTCTGTGGATCCAGTATTGGACCCACTGAAGTTGTGCAGCTGCATAGTATCTTTCAAAATTCGGAGTTCCCAGGCCACCATTATCTAGCGGGCATTGCAATGTGGTTAGCGCCACTCGTGCTCTGCCGCCTCCCCAAATGAGCTGCAGCAGTGCTGTATTTAAATTACCAAAGAAACTTTTGGGAATGGTTATTGGCAGGGCCGCAAAATAATATAAGAGCCTAGGTAGAATCAACATACTGGCAATCGCCACCTTACCGGGTGGCGAGAGCGGGAGCTTGTTCCAGAATTGTAGGGAGCCTTTTATGGAAGTTAGCGCCTTCCCCAGGTTCCCGTCTCTTTAAGTCTTCTATGGCATGATATATGTTTATCCCAAGATACTTAAATATTGTCGGGCACCACTTTAGGTGCCCTACCTCTGGGGGGTCTTGATTGTTGGAGGCCCTTTTTGCCAGGGGGAACACACAGGACTTCTCCCAGTTTACCACAAGGCCAGACAGGCCTCCAAATTCAGCCAATAAAGATATTACAGGTGGAATAGCTGCACAACCATTCCTGATATATATCAAAGCATCATCTGCGTATAATGAAATCGTGTGAAATAACCCATTCCTAATAATTCCCCATTCGTGCTCCATGAGGCTTATTTTTGCAGCTAACGGTTCCATTGCTATGGCAAACAGTAGCGGGGATAGGGGACATCCCTGCCGTGTCCCCCTGGAGATCGGGAAACTATCAGAAATCACCCCGCCTGACTTCACCCTCGCACTTGGATTAGAGTACAATGTCCGGACCCAACGAATGTAATTAGGGCCTATTCCCATACGGGCCATCGTGGCCATCAGGAAGTCCCATTCCAGCGTATCAAAGGCCTTTTCTATGTCTAGTGAGAGCACCATTTCCTCTTGTGCAATCTTGGGGGTGTCTCCTATTATACTCAGCAATCTGCGGATATTTAAGAAGGTGTTACGCTTTGGGATGAAGCCATTTTGATCTGCATGAATCAATAAGTGCATGAGGGGAGCTAACCTATTTGCTAATATTTTGCCTAATATTTTGCAGTATTTAACAGCGATAGTGGTCTATAAGATTTAACATCCGTATGGTCTCGGCCCTGTTTAGGGAGTACCACTATCATAGCTTCCCTTTGAGATATAGGTAAGCTTTCTTTAGTCCACGCCTCTTGGAACACTCCTAGTAGATGGGATTTCAGGCTGGGTAAATAGGCTTTATAATACTCAGAGGGGAGGCCATCTGCACCCGGCGCTTTGTTCCTGGGCAGCTGTGCAAGGGCTAGTTCTATTTCTTCTGTTGTTATGGGGGTTTCAATTCCATCTCTATCTGTTTGTGGTAGTTGGGGTAGGAGGGAGTCCGCCAGAAAAGCCTCAAGTTGTGTAGCTGTGCACGAGGTACGTTTAGTGTATAAGTTTGAGTAGTAATTCCTAAACGTCTCGTTTATTTCTACTTGTGTAGTAGCCATCTCACGCACGCCCACCCGGATAGCGCCTATTGGAGCTTGCTGTCTGTCTTCACGGAGTAGCCATGCTAGCATTCTACTTGATCTATCTCCTTCCGTTTGCAACCTTGTTAAGTAGTAGTTGTAGTCGTGGCAGCGGAGCCTGCTATCTGCCTCATTATATTTTGAGCGCTTTTCTTTGAGAACAGTGCTGGAGATTTCCCCCAGCGCTACTGCTTTTTCCGCAATCCTTAGCTCCTTCTCTAGTTTGCTAACTTCCGCCTGTAAAGAGCGTCTCACTCCCCACATAGTGGACATGCATACTCCGCGTGCTACTACCTTGTGGGCATCCCATTCTATCGCCCGAGTTGTTGCAGACATAGCGTTTATTTCCCAATATTGGCCTATAGATTTCCCCAATGTTGCGGCGAATGCTTGATCTTGTAGAGCCTCCGCCTGGAATCTCCAAGTGGGAATTGCCTGACGTGTCCTGCCCCAATTCAGTGTTACTCTCAGAGGCACATGATCCGAGACTGTCTTTGCTAAGTATTCAGATTCAATGACCAGCGCCCCTATTTCGCGGGTACCCCATGCTATGTCTATTCTAATGTGGGTGCTATGTGGGACCGAGTAAAATGAATATTCTTTTTGCTCTGGATGGCCTAATCGCCATACGTCATGAAGTCCCATTACATTTGCCCATTCTTGCAGGGGACTTACGGGCTTCCTACTAGTTGGTGCGCTAGGGTGGGCACTGGTTCTGTCCATTGCTGCTGATGGGGTACTATTAAAATCCCCACCCCAAATAGCTAGGGGCATGGGGTGGGACAGCAACGTTGGGGTGAGGGTGGTAAGAAAGCCCGTGATGCCACTGTTTGGGGCGTATACCCTGACCACCGCGATTTGTCTGCCGTCTAGTCTGCCCTCCACTACTACGTACCTCCCTCCCTGATCTATCTTGTGTGATGACATGAGGAATGGAACTCCTGCCGCTATCCAGATCAACACCCCTCTTGCAAAGGCCGAGCATGTTGTGCCTATCAACTGGCCTCCCCACTTCGTGCGCAAGTCACGTAGGTCCCCCTCTAGCATGTGTGTCTCTTGCAAAATAGCGATATGCACTCCTAATCTTTTAAGTCGAGCGTACACTCTAGCCCGTTTGCTCAGCGCCCCAAGGCCCCTGATATTCCATGTTAATATAATATACTGGTTTTTCGTATTATTTCGGGAAGCATCATATGGGGTCCTGGGGATGTGTTGCTGTGTTGTGGGTCTGGGCTTTAGTGTTGGCCCGCCTGGTCACTACCTTTCTGTAGCTGAAATTTAAATATAGCGGGTGCAGGTCTATTCTTTGTGTATTAAGTAATTTCGGTCCTTGCATTTCTACTAAAATGTTAATCCCCTCCCCCCTAGTTAAACCCCCTATACTACTTACAACTACAGTGAAACTACAGAACTTAAAAGTGTGTGAAATAACTCTTATCCGGGTGGATTTGCATAGTGGGATTCTCATATCGTACAGATGTGGCTCTTGTAAGGGGCTCACATCGTGCCGCAGACTTAGTCTGCCAACATCATCAGGAGCCCCCCTTGGCATAAATCTGTTCCCTCTGGCCCCGCTCATCCGCCATGTACCGCCTTCTTATGCCCCCAATCACTTAGCTTTAGTGTTTATATCAAAGATGCATATTGTTGAAGGCACTTTGTCCCCACGTCTCGGCAGTGCTGCAAAGTCTCTGCAGATCTTCAAGTTACAAGCATCATCCCTGGTAGTCTCTCTGGGCCTGTACGAATAGTTTAAAGTTCGTCAGCAGTTCTTGGGGTGACCTTCGGCCCGCCTAGTTCTCCTGTTACCGTGGATGCAGAGCTGGCCGTGTCTGAGTCCGATCCCAGCTCAGGAAGACCACTAGCAATCGTACTGCGACTTTGCATGTGTAACGGCGTCTCTTTTAGCACTTTTGCTCTTTCCTCTGCTGCTGACCTCTGGTGCGCCGTTTGGATCGCTTCCCTGCAGCGGGTTTCCGCCATTTCTCGTCCCCCTCATCGTCCTCCCGGGGATGTGCAAAGCCCTTGGCATGGAGCCATGTCCAGGCATCTTCGGGGTTGGTGAATATATGGGTACGGTCCTCCATCACTACCCTTAGCTTGGCTGGGAAGAGCAAGGCATATTTTATGTTCTGTTCCCGTAAGCGTTGCTTGATTTTAACAAAAGAATTGCGTTGGTTCTGCACCTCTTGCGTAAAGTCTGGGTAAGCGTTAATGTTCGAGTCTTCATACTTGAACGGGCCCTTATTGCGTAATTGTTGCAATATTGCGTCTCGGTCTCTGTAGTTCAAAAACCTGGCAATCAATGGCCTGGGGGACTGGCCGGGGGCCGGAGGTCTGCCCGGGATTCTGTAAGCCCTTTCAATTGAGAAAAACTTGGATGGAGCCCCATTTAACACCTCCTTGATTAGCCACTGCTCTAGGGAGATTTCTGATTCCAGTTGACGCATACTTTCCGGAAAGCCCAGAAACCTCACGTTGTTTCGGCGCGCCCTGCTTTCCTCCGATCTTAACCATAGTATCTTCAGCTCCTCATCCATGCGCTGAATCTGTTTTTGGTCCCCTTGCGCTATTGGAGTTAGGTCGGCAATTTCAACTTCAGTTGTTTTCACTTTTTCGGCTAGGCTTCGATGATCCACTCGTAATAGATTCAAGTCTTGCGCAACTGCATCGATTCTGCCTTCCAAAGATGACTTAGTGTCCAGTATTGCCTGCAATACTTTCTCGAACTGAGCAGAGTGCGCAAGAAGTGTGCTTTCCAGTGACTGTAGGGATGGGCCAGATAATTGGTCGGTAGGTGTTATCACTTGGGTAGTTTGGTCTGGATTCTTGGTTGATTTGGCTCTGCCGGCCATTTTGGCTGTTCTGAGATTACCTCCCAATCTGCAGTGATTACGCACTTTTAATCTTCCTGATATGTTGTTTTAAACTTTTACTGAGTTGCCTGGGCATGGAGTGCACATCCGGCGTTAAGAGCGTGAGATTGGCCAGCAAAGCAAAGGGACATTTAGTCTTATTCAGGCTTATTGTGGCCTGGATATTCAATGACAAATGCTGCAGTCATTAATGGATTCAATGTTCCAGCTTTGAGTTCTTGAGGGGCTGTTCTCCGGGCCCGCTGGAGTATGCAAAGGGTGTAAAAGCTGGGGGGGGGGAACACTCGCTTCCTCCTTTGTGATGGGAAGGCTTGGTGCCAGAGACTCCCTCAGATCGAGGGGAGAAATACTTGATGGCCGGGAGAGGTGGCGACACGCGGGAGAGATCGCGGGTCAAAGCGATCGCAGGGTGCCGCAGATAGGCTTTGTGCAGCTAGGGACAGTCGTGGCAGGGGCCCACTGCAGGGGAGTCCAGGGCAGGTCACACGTCCGCGGTCCAACCAAGCCGTCCGTTCTGCGCTGGTTGATTAGTCCGAGTTCACAGGAGCACGCGGTCCACATCAATCTTGCCCTCTTGCGTTAATGGAGAGGTGAGGTGGGGGGGGGGTGCTCGACGTTCCAGGAGTTTTTCCCCCACAGCTTAGTTTTGGTGTTCCCCCCCCCCTCACAGGTGCCCTCCTCACCTCGTTCCTTACACACTGCACCGGTTACCCCCGCAGCCTGCTGGGCCGCCGCCGCTGTGCGTCTGCTTTGCCGGGCTGGAGTGCCCCTTCTTTGTTCTTCTGCAGCTTACACACGCGGCTACTGCCGCAGCGAAATTCAAGATGGCGCCCCAGCTCCTCAGGTCGACACCAGCTTCACGCGCCCCGGGGCGCCCAGCGAAATCTGCCGTGCGGTCCACTTTTGGCCGCGGCTCTATAGCCCCCCCGGCCACGAGCAGGCTTGGAAGCGGGAGGCGGCCGCGCCAGGCAAGAGCGCGATCGGGGCCGCAGTCGCAGCTCCTCCCTCACAGCGCCGCACCCGGCGCAGACTCGCGAGTCTCAGCCCCACTTCGCCCGCGCACCGAGGGGCGCTCGCGGCTTAAATTGGGCGCCCCAGTCTCCCCCGGTCGAGCCGCCGTCCCGGCCGTCGATACCAGGCCGCGGGGGGGCGCCTTCCAGAATGTTTCGAGGTAGCCGGGAACGGAGCGCTCAAATCAAGCGACCGTCCCGGCCGCCATTTTGGCTCCTCCCCGTATATCCGTCACTTTACCGTCACTTTTGGGACGGATTAACACCTCCTCCAAAGTTGTAATAACCCCCTATATGTTTATTTTCAAAGTAGATCAAAATTAAAAATCTACCTCACTATTAAGTTAATTTTGTTTTACATTTTTCATTAATGTAAAAAGATCAAATTAAACACAAATATTTTTCAGAAGTGCAAATTAAAAAATAAATTCCCATCTACAGTAAAATTATAATGATAAATGTTTTATTTTTAGATTTTTTTTACATTAAATTGTATTTATTTATACATTTGACTATTTAAAAATATATATTTTTGTGTCATATCGAGTAACTTACCATTGTTTTGGTGCCTTTTCCTGGCTAGTGTAACTTTAGAAGTGTGGGTTCTGAATAGCAACGGGCTTATTCTTTTATGGGTGGGCGCATACCACTCCCTAAACCCCTATTTAACCCCCTCCTTACTCCTTCCTAAACGTTTGCTACTTAGCATGCCCCTTTATCCAGCCACTCCCTCTGGTCCCTTCACACATTTATTACTAAGTAGTAAAATTACAAGTGTGAGAATTTCCCTGTAGAAAAGATAGGAGAGGTAGATGTGTTGATTTACGCTTATTGGTTTGTAAATCATATTTTGTAGTACTTTAATAATAGTACGGTAGCACTACTAAACATACTACAAAATGCAGTTTGTAAATAAGCCCCAATGAATGTCAGTGACTGGAAGAGTTTGATGGACATTGCAGCATATTACAATGGTAGATCTGAATTCCATGAAATTAAAGGCATACAAAAAGCACAAAAACAGGAAATATTGAGCACCAGATAGGAAATAGCAAAAATCATAGTGAAAAAAATGTTTTTAGCACCCTTGTCTGTTACTGAAAAGTGAGCTGAGAGTGATCTGAGCACAGCAAACCTTTTGTCGATGCCATTTTTCAGAAACATAATAGACACTTTCGTTCACATGATTTTTTCATATTTCTAAGATGAAACAACAAATTTGAGGCACATTTTAGCTATTTTTTTAATTCTCTATAGGGAACCACAATCCATGGGTACCTTTTGAATCCTCAACAAGTAGGTGGAAAACGGTAAATTCTTCACATTATACATTTTGTGGAAAATATGTGAAAAAAAGATCTATACAATCGAGGCAAATCCCCTAGTTGTTAAGTGATTAATATTCCAATTGTTTATTGCTGCTCAGTGCCTCATTTGTAAAAGAAATAGTTTTGGTGCCTGAAGCACTGCTCAGAAGCCCAATGCCGCCCCAATTAAATGCCAGTGACCTGAATACCAACATTAGTAGTCTTAAATCCATTACCAGACACACCCTGTCCATTTATCTTGCTCTTGCAGGTTTTTGCTTTCTTCCTCAGTGAAGGTTTTTCCACATTTCTCTTGCTCCTTCTTGCCGAAGTGTGTGTTTTTCTCTCTTTGCCCAGAGTAAGAATCTGACGTGGAAAAATAACTGCCTGTCCCCAAAAATAAGTACCAGTGGCCTATTCCGGCAATGACCAGCTCAAATTAAGTTCTGTTAGTGTTTACTGCTTCAATGCGTGGCATTTCTACATCAACATTGAACAAGCTTACTAGATCAGCATCAGGGATTTGCACACAGACACTGCAAATGCTTAACGGTTATATATATTGATGATTTATTGTGTCTTTCTATTCTAGAGATCATAACAAGATGAGCTGGTGATAGTTTATCTTCAAGAAATCATGAAAAGAAAAATAACTGAGTAGAATATATGTCTGTTATTCAACACTTAAATACTTACCTGGGTTTTAGCATTATCCCACTAAGAAAAATATAATCAGTGTTCCATACATGATAGGTATCTCATGTGTAGTTTGTCAGAGTCTCACAGAACGGAGAGGAGTTTTTGCAAAAGAAAGTCAGGGGTGAGACATCATTTTACATGTTTTTTAAAACAGTTGTGCCAACAGATATAACTGAAGGAGGAAGTATTTCAGAATATGGTGGAGACAAATGTTCTCTGGAATAAATGTTGTGTCCTAAATATCATTTACCAAGTATTGTTTCACTGGACACAGATCTTATATTGTTAACCCCAAAGGGAAGTATTTTTGTAAAATATATTTAGGGCACAATAGTTTTGTGACGCCATATTCAACCATGTTATTCTGGTGCCATACTACTAGGGGAAAATGGTGCAGTGTTGTGTCTCGCAGTTCGCGTGCAGCCTGTATCTCGTGGGCAGCTTAAGCACATCACGGGTTCTAGGGGAGGGTGATTAGGTGGAGAAATGGTCAGAGAGAGCAAGAGCAGGTGGTGAAGTCTGTGGGTTGTTCTCTACTTTTCCACAATAAAGCAATGTTACAAGTTACACAAGTCGAAGCTTTCTTCCGACACCACGTAAAAGTGTTGACAAGCAAAATTGAACACACACAGAATCTACGTGTGAAAAGTACATAAAGTAGAAGTACCTGACTTGCGGAGACGGACCACACATTCTTAAAAGACAGAGACGGAAGAGAGCAGACGTGCTATGAGGCAAGGTGAAACTAACTTCCGTTTATGCGTGATTTTAAGCCAGGAGTCAGGTGATGCACCTATTGAGGAAACAAGAAACAAAGCAACTATCCCACAAACAACAAAAATACATACAGATAATATTACAAGTGATTCCAAACAACTGTGAGCGCAATCCAGTTTATGGTTTTTACTGCTTCGGAAAAACTTTACTGACTTTACAAAGGTAATACATACGTATTCTCAGACATGCTTTCAATCACAGACATTGGTATCCAGGGCAAGTCTGAGAGTAAATGTGCTATTTTAATGCTGATGTGCATAGCCAAGTAAGCATGATTCTATGCAGTTGCACAACATTAGAAATACAGCCAAATGAGCCAATTGTGATACCAATCTGGAAATACAGATGCACACAGTCAATTTTACCTAGAGAAGCATCTTGGGCAATGAGAGTATATCTTTTCACTCTGCAGCATACAGCTTGGTGACATGCTAACCAAACAAAAGCATGCAGTGGGTTAAACCATCTTATTCACAAGTTGTACACATTCCTGCACAGCTTATGCATGACGTTAAGAAGAATGGTTCTGAAAATATTATAATATTTTGATAACATTTGTATTGATTATGACAGATAGTGAATACTTATGTGTCAGGTTTTTTTTCTGTATGATGCTTTCCGAATTTTACATAGAATTATTGCAATCTTAGTGTAAATCGGCTCAAAGTTTGATTGTAATACTTGCTGTATCACACATATTAATTTAACACAAAACATGCAAGCGGTTAATCCATCTCCACCTTTTCTGGACACACCTGGGGATCCACCTATCCCATGGCGCCAGTGGTTAGACACTTTTGAAACATACCTGGGTGCCATAGGTGCTCACAGATTTAGACCAGAAGGGAAAAAATATATTTTGTTATTATTACACTCTTTTGGATTTGAGGGCAGATCCACATTCAAACATCTACCAGAAGCAGCCGTAGAGCCAGAGGAAGAGTTAAATGAATACCAAGAAACTATAAAAAAAAACTTGCACTCAGGTTTGATGTGAAACGAAGCTCAGCAGTGATAAGACATAAATTCTTCAAAAGAAAACAAGGGTCAGGAATAAATGTTGACACATGTATAAATGTGTTAAGAAAACTAGTAGCAGATTGTGACTTCTGTGATCAATTCGTCCATGATCAATTCATAAGTCACTGTGCTGACAGAACCATTAGACAGAAGTTGTTATCGTTAGATAATCCTACCTTGGCAGAAAGTGTAAGGATAGCAATGAGTATTGAAACATCACAGAAATCTATAAAAGAGTTAGATGATAAGATTACTGAGTGAGTAAATCCAGTAGGTTTCCAATCTCAAAATAACAGTTATAAGAAAAAAGACACTCCCCAGAAGAATTTGTTTAAACATACAGACGTATTTTTCAAGTGTGGTACCCCAAGTCATATCAAGGGTGGAAATATATGCCCAGCAAAAAATGTTGTATGTAGGTCGTGTGGAGAGCTAGGTCACTTTGCTAAAGATTGTCAAGGGAGTAAAAGGAATGAACCAAAGATAACTGTAATATCAGATAAGAGAGCCAGTGATAATAAAGAGTTATTGTCTGAGATGCAAGATATGGTACTAGTAGTGAAGGATAGTAGTGTAAGAAGTGGTGACCCATCTAATTGTATTGATCCTGTTACATTGGAGGCAAGCATTTATGGCTTTTGGTAGATTCTGGTGCACTAATAACTATGATTTCAGAAGAATTGTTTTCATCTAATTGGAAAAGCAGGTTTTTGTCACCACCTGATTGTGCACCAGTTTCCTATGAGGGACAGAAAATCGAGTTTATTGGGTACTTTGAAGGCATTTTGGAATTTAAAGTTATGCACATCTTAGGAAAAGTCTACATTGTGGTTAAAGGTTTAAACATACTAGGATGGCTCCACCAAGAGCTATTTGATATGATACTTTGTCTTGGTGTGAAAGAACAGGTGTTAGTTATAAGGGATCACAATTTCAAAGAGGAAATATTAAACAACTTTCTTAAAGTATTTTCAGGTGAATTAAGAAAAATCAACAGCTTTAGTCATAAAATCAAAATAAAAGAAGGTGTGTTGCCAGTTAAACACAAATTGAGAAGTGTTCCAGTCAGTGTTAGGGATGATTTAGACACTGAACGTACGCACCTGGGTAAAATCGGTGTTATCGAACCCATTGAACCCTCCAAATGGCTTTCACCCTTAGTGGTGGCAAGTAAAATAAATGGTGAACTCATAGTATGCATTGACCTCCGCAGCCTCAGTAGAGAAATTTGGGTTGACTCACATCCCCTTCCCAACATTACAGAAATATTGGCCACTGTAGTAGGGGCAAAGTTTTTCACAAAACTCGATCTAGCTTCTGCATACCATCAGGTCGAACTAGATCCTGAGTCTAGGCACCTCACAGCTTTTATAGCACCATCAGGGACGTTTTAGTACTGTTGGATGCCATTTGGGCATGCATCAGCAGTGTCAGTATTCCAGCGTCTAATGGGCAATATTTTAAAGAATGTTAAAAATTTAACAATTTTCCAAGATTATATTTTAATTTATGCTGATGATAGGCAAACCCACAGTGACACATTGAAAACAGTGTTAAACATCTTTCAGATGCAAGGAGTAGTATTGAAGCATGAAAAATGTGAGTTTTGTGGAGCCAGTAGAATACTTGGATCATTTTATTTCCAGTGCAGGTGTTAAACCTAGACCCAGATTGGTTAATGCTATTCTACAGGCACCCCCCTCCAAGTGACAAAACAGGAGTAAAATAATGTCTAGGATTAAGTGAATACTACTCACGGTTCATCACAGGATATGCATTAAGAGCCTGACCCATCTCCAATTACTGAAAAATGACATAAAATTTGAGTGGGATGACAGCTGCAAGTCAACTTTTGATTGGATGAAAAATCACCTGTTTGAGGTTAAGGCACTAAAACTGCACGATCAATCATTGCCATGTATTGTAACAGTAGATGCAAGTAAACATGGTTTTCGGGTGGTACTCACTCAGAAAACTGGCGATCCGGAACAGACAAATGGTTTCACTTTCAGAGTTCTAAGAAATGCAAACTTACATTATTCTGTTATTGAAAAGGAACTTTTGGCATGCTGGTGGGCCATTGAAAAGTTCAGATGCTACCTACTGGGAAGACATTTTACACTTTAAACAGACCATAACTCACTAATATATATTTTAGGTAGAGTGGATAGTAGAATAAAAACACCCCCAGATAACAAAACTGCCCACTGAATTTCTCCAATTTCATTTCAACGTTGAACACATCCCTGGAGGGAGGAATATACGAGCAGGCTATATCTTGCATTTTCCTCCTACTGAAACAAACAAATGTGAAAACTAAGGCACAGAACATGATGAAGAGGAACTGGATGATTGTATACCTGCAGCAATTGAAATAGAAAGCACTAGTTCCTTTTAAGAAGAAAGTTGGAAGAATGCAACAAAACAGAATAGTATTCTACAGATGGCAGTCAAATATATTGTTGAAGGAAGGCCCAAGGAAAAGAATTTAGAGAGTTCTATCTAACCTTAAATTAACATAGCTGATGATCTATCTATAAAACATGGGCTGATCAGGAGATCAGACAAGATAGTTCCACCAGAGAAAACAGGCTCATCCTTACAAAAAGGGCATATGAGGGACACATAGGCTCCACTTCTATGAAATGCAGAATTCATGAATACTTTTGGTGACCACAAATGTCAGCGATATTGAGACTATGATTCATGAATGTGTGATCTGTTCTAGTAGTGACAAGGTTCTGAAAATGTCGAGCCCTCCTTTGATGCCTGTAAACTTACCATCTGGACCCTGGATGAAAGTAGGCATTGATCTGGTGGGGCCTTTTCATTTCTTACCTTATCAATAAAAATGTGCACTAGTTATGGTGCACTATTACTCTAACTGGCCTGAAGTAATGTTCATAAAGGAACCCAATTCAAAGACTGTTCTGGATTTCTTGAAAGAAGTCTTCATAAGAGAAGGTTTTCCTGCAGAACTGATCTCTGATAATGGGGTCCAATTTGTTTCTAAAGAGATGGAAATGTTCTTGCAAGGAAGTAGAATTAAACACTTAAAAAGTTTGCTCTATCATCCTCAAAGCAACGGTCTAGTTGAACGCTTGAACAGACTGCTAGGAGTGTATATACAATGGTCTATCAAGCATAAGTGTTCTGTTCCGTTATCCGTAAAAATCATGTTGTGGTTTTACAGGACAACATCTCCTTTAACAACACAAATATAGCCTTCTGAATTAATGAGGGGAAGGAAGCTGTCTACAGATTCAAGCCAGCGTGGATGTCAAAACGGCTTAAACAATATTCCTCCTTAAGGGATTTGGACCATATAGTGAGGGACAATGTCAAGCATGCACAAGAAAAACAAAAGGACTAGTATGACAGGAAAAAAAGTACAGTAAAGACGCACTTTGAAGTGGGTGACTAGGTATGCATAAAACATTTAATTTGTGAAAAAATGGATACACAAGATACTCTGAACCTGTAAAGATTGATAAAATGTGTGCAGTTCAAGTAAATAGGCTCAATTGGTGGAATATGGATAAAATAGTTAAGGTAGATCCCGATAAGTGTTTACAAAAAAATTAGGATACAAAATGCATAAACATACATAAGGGTACTCCTAATGAATGGTTGATTAGCAACAGGTAATTTGCAGATGTTCCAGATACACAAGATTACTACTGAGATACTGTCTGGACATATAAAGTCATTTCTTATCTTTTTATTTTTCTTATGTGTTATTTGTTCATAGTATAACATTGTTTTCTCATTCTACGTAAGGTTAGCGTTAAGTATAATTTTGTAGGATGTGTTTTTATAGTGCAATTTTAATATTGTATTTCACCATGTGTTTTCCTTAAACCTATCCATGCCTGTATATAGTTAAGTATATATGAAAGGTAGTCATTGTGTAAAGAGGGCAGATATATGTAGTGTTGTGTCTCGAATTCTGCATGCAACCCGTAACTCGTGGCAGCGCCAGCACAGCCAAGTGTTCTAAGGGAGGATGGTTAGGTGGACAAACAGTCAGAGAGAGATAGAGAGTGGGCTTTGAAGTCTGTGGGTTGTTCTCTCTACAATAAAGCAACATTTCAAGTTACGCAAGTCACCGTTTAATCTAGTTATATGTGTGTCAACATCTTTTCCTAACCCTTGTTTTCTTTTCTATGCCTTAGTACTACTAAGCTTGCTGTGACAGGGATAATATCAGCTAAGATTAGGTTTTACCCTGGCCCTTCCCTTCTCCTTCCACAACACGAGATACGCCTGTCTTTTTTTCACAGATTACATGGGATGCCTGTCCCTGTAAGACATCTGCAGAGAGACGTGAGGAGGGGTATGGCATTAAAAGTGACGCTGATCAGCCCCCTGATGAATGGTCACCAGATATCGGAAGGATGATGAACCCAGAAAGAAGGAGTATCGACGAGAGAGGGTGAGAGACAAGCACCAAACGGAGACACTGTGGGAGACGGACAAAGGACCAGACTGACCGCACAGGACGACTCAGGAAGCTCCAGCGCTGTGTCAGAGATTTCCAGGGAGCCTGATGAGAGTTGGTAGAGTCAGCTGGGAGGCCACCGTCCCCTAGTGTCGCCCCACCACACACAGAGAGGAGCATGGCTAATCCAGGTAAGTGCACATCTGCTAGGATGAGTAGGAGGATAGAAAATGGGTAGTTGCAAGGAAGGGACACCCATCTGAGAGATATGCTTTTCTTCTTATTTAGAAAATAGGAATGAGTTAAAGAAACAAGAATGACAACACGGTCTTGGGATAGGGAAAACCGTGATTATCTCCCTCACAACCCCCCATAAAAACAAGACAACATTAAAGATTATACACTTACCTGTGATTCTTTCCTCTTCTGTCCAAGGGGCACAAAAACCACAGTGGTCTAGTCCGGCTGAGACTAGAAAGTAGAGAAAGAGCAGAGATGATCATTACAAACCAAACCACAGAGTTACAAAGCATGAGACTTACGTAGAGAAAAGAAAGAGACCAATAAGTAACCAAATAAGGTGAAGAGTACTTAATTTATCAATCTATGTAGCCATTTGCCTGACCATTTGACAAGTGGTGGAGAATGAGGGCATAAGACACTGTCTGCTACAGGATGGAACAAGGTGTACATCAATTACGTGAGGGCCAGTGAAAACTTGAATGGGCTCATGAGAAACACATGAAGCAAGCAGAAGTAGACCGGGCCATATTCACCAATGCCATTCAATCACAAGGGGACAATCTCACTAAAATGGCAGAAGAACAGTCTTAGTTGGTAGATATCAGGGGCTATGGTACAGTTACTGAAGTATGTACCCAGGGAAGACCCAGTGGCATTCTTTCTGAACTTTGAGCGAGCTGCTCGTGCTCATCAGAGAGATGGTCCTTCTATTTAGCACTGTTGCTTACAGGAGAAGCACAAGCGGCCTATCAGATTATCAACCGGGATGGGATGACAGGTTATGGAGAGGTGAAACAGTTTATTATGGATCATTTAGGCATAGATGAAGAAACCCACAGACTGAAATTTAGGAAGGAAAGAGGTACAACCAGAGATACCCCAAAGACCTTATTTTATAGGATAAAGGATGCCGCAGATTGCTGGCTTAAACCCTTGGAATCAACAAAGGAAGAAATCATGGAAAAAAATCTATCTTGAACAATAGTTGGAAGGATTACCATTTTAAACGCAGAAATTGTAACTTCAACATGCTGGGTTGATTCTCAACTATGCAGTAGAAATGGCCACTTACTTTTCATGTGCCCAATCTCAAGGATATTCCCCGACCCTGAAAAGAATTCCAAGCCTTTCCCCCTGTCCAGCCGCAAGTGTGAGAAAAAGCCAAACAAAACCACCAATGAAACTTCCAGAATTAGGATAGGGAAACCGGAGCCTGTGGTAAACCCTGGTACTCAATGCCTTGAATCCCCACATCGCCCGATTCTGCAAAAGATGGAAAAAGAAGGGGGATGAACAACCCATGCACATCGGGTATATTCTCAGGACTGTTCGCTAGGCCCCGGAAAATGGCCCCCTTTATTATGTGAGTTTAATGTTAAATGGGGCAACCATAACCACTTTGTTAGATTCTGGCTATAGGCAATCGTAGTCAGGAGAGAGTGGGTACTTCCTTCCCAAATAATTCCAAACAAAAAGGTGGGGATACTTTGTGTACATGGTGGGATCAAGGTATATCCAGTTGCAAGGCTTGAACCCTCCAGCACATCAGGGATAAGTTGCACTGGGATTCTACCTTGCCTCCATGAACATCTCATTTTAGTTATTGATAATCCCTACTTTCTTGAGTTGTTGTTAGGAAATCTTTTAAAGAAAAAAGATGAAACAGACCCAACAAATAACAAAAGAGTCTTTTGTCCATAATTCTCTTCTTTCTCCAGGACTGTGGGTACTGGACAAAAGGTTTGCACTGGCACAACTTAATGAAAGCACCCTTCAGAATGCTGGGCAACCCAGACTCCTCCACACCTACATATTCGCGTTTCATCATGCAAAAGAACCTCCTTTACGGATTAGGTAAGGCCAATGATACTCGTCAGCTGTTGGTTCCATTAGGATATCATGACAAAGTTTTATTTTTTGCAGATTCACATCTACTGGCTGATCGCTCTGGAATAGAAAAGACCAGTCATCCATCCTGTAGAATTTTTATTGGCTTGGGATATATACACAGGTCAAACGATATTGCCAGTATTATGCCATATGCGAAAAGGAACCCCTATCAACCATTCCAGGTACCCCTACAACCATTATCCATAATTGGAAAGCTGTTTGACTGTATTGGTATGGATTTAATAAGACTTCTTCTGCCCAGGTCCACAAAAGATTTCCAATATGTGTTGTTAATGGTTGATTATTCTACAAGGTATCCTGAGGCTATTCCCTTCTGAGTGACAACACCAAAGGTCATTGCCCAAAATCTTATAGAAGTGTTTTCTCCAATGGGATTTCCTAGTAAGATCCTCCCAGATCAGGGAACTCCCTTTGTTTCTAAAATAATGCAACAAGTTTGTAAGCAGTTAAACATAAAACATCTGACCACTTCTGTTTATCATCCCCAGACAAATGGCCTCGCTGAGCGGTATAATGGGGGTCTCGAATGAACTCTAAAGAAGATTCTGTCTAGCGATGGGAGAACTTGGGACCAGTTACTCCTGCTTGCCTTATTTATCTTAAGAAACCAAATCTAAAGTAGTTTGTGGGTCTCTTGTTTTGAGTTGCTGTTTGAAAGACAACCGCATACTCTACTGGAAATAACAAGAGAAGCATGGAAAAAAGAATCGGAAGATGATGCCCGTTCTCTTTTGGAGTATACTAGACAGCTTAAATACTGGTTAGGGAAACTAAGAGCACTAACCCATGAAAACCTAGAAAAAGCCCAACAAAGACAGAAGTATTTCTATGAGAAGGCTAAACGTTGGAGGGAACTCATAGTAGGCAATTGGGCTCTGGTCCGTCTATCCAATTCCACTCCCAAAATTTAGAAAGAGTGGCAAGGACCCTATGAGATAGTTAAGCGAGTAGGAAGAATCACCTACCAGCTATGCCTCCCCTAAAACTGAAAACCGTTATATCACATTAACATCCTAAAAAATGGTTAGGACCCCCTCCCAAGACTGTACAAATGGTGAACTCCGTAGAGGAGATAAAATCCACTATAAGAGACACAGACATCAATAATTCCCTATCCAAAGAAACAAAAGATTAACTTCTGACTTTACTATCAGATTATGCTGACATTTTTTTGGATCTACCTGGTACAACTAACTTTGCTATGCATTCCATACCGACCCAGGAGGGGGTTGTGATCAAGCAACTACCATATTGTATTCATGAAGCAAGGCATCTTGACCTCCAGGCAGAAGTCATACAAATGCTTAAAGTGGGAGTCATTGTTCCATCCAAAAGAGAATGGTGTCTGCCTATATTACTCGTCCCAAAACCGGACGGTAGTCTATGTTTTTGTATTGACTTCAGGTCTGTGAACAGAGTCTCCAAACTGCATAGATACCCCTTACCTAGAGTAGATGAGATGATTGAGAGTCTTGGGGAAGCACACTCCATCGCGGGAACCGCCATATGGCCGCTCCACGGTCGAAAGACCGCGGAGGCCATTCAGGCTTTCCCGCTGGGCTGGCGGGCAACCGCCAGGAGGCCGCCCGCCAGCCCAGCGGGAAACCCCAACCCACGAGGAAGCCGGCTCCGAATGGAGCCGGCGGAGTGGGTATGTGCGACGGGTGCAGTTTGCACCCGTCGCGTATTTCAGTGTCTGCATTGCAGACACTGAAATACACAGTGGGGCCCTCTTACGGGGGCCCCTGCAGTGCCCATGCCATTGGCATGGGCACTGCAGGGGCCCCCAGGGGCCCCGCAGCACCCCCTACCGCCATCCTGTTCCTGGCGGGAGACCCGCCAGGAACAGGATGGCGGTAGGGGGTGTCAGAATCCCCATGGCGGCGGAGCGCTCCGCCGCCATGGAGGATTCCCCCGAGCAGCAGAAAGTCGGCGGGAGACCGCCGACTTTCCGCTTCTGACCGCGGCTGAACCGCTGCGGTCAGAATGCTCGTGGGAGCACCGCCAGCCTGTTGGCGGTGCTCCCGTGGTCGGTGGCCCTGGCGGCCACCGGCCGCCAGGGTCAGAATGACCCCCTAAATGCTATTGGCAGATCCCCTTAAACTCAGCTGACCAAGAGAAAACAGTCTTTGCTATGCCTAACGAGTTGTACCACTTCACTGCCCTCCCATTTGGGTTACATGAGGTCCCTGACCCCTTCCAGAGACTCATGAACAGCCTTCTGGAAAGGAGTATTCATCAGCTTACCTAGATGATATAGGGGGTGATTCTCATTGAGGCAGGCGGCGGTAGCCGCCCGCCTCGCGGGAACCCCCATATGGCCGCTCCGCGGTCGAAAGACCGCGGAGGCCATTCAGGCTTTCCCGCTGGGCTGGCGGGCGACCGCCAGGAGGCCGCCCGCCAGCCCAGCGGGAAACCCCAACCCACGAGGAAGCCGGCTCCGAATGGAGCCGGCGGAGTGGGTATGTGCGACGGGTGCAGTTTGCACCCGTCGCGTATTTCAGTGTCTGCATTGCAGACACTGAAATACACAGTGGGGCCCCCAGGGGCCCCACGGCACCCCCTACTGCCATCCTGTTCCTGGCGGGAGACCCGCCATGAACAGGATGGCGGTAGGGGGTGTCAGAATCCCCATGGCGGCGGAGCGCTCCGCCGCCATGGAGGATTCCCCCGAGCAGCGGAAAGTCGGCGGGAGACCGCCGACTTTCCGCTTCTGACCGCGTCTGAACCGCCGCGGTCAGAATGCTCGTGGGAGCATCGCCAGCCTGTTGGCGGTGCTCCCGTGGTCGGTGGCCCTGGCGGCAGAATGACCCCCATAGTGGTATACAGCAGGACAAGGCCAGAACACCTTGACCATCTTAGATCAGTTCTCTTGGAATTACAAGAGGCCACCTCTATATCAATGCAAAAAAGTCCAGATTTGCACACAATAAAGTAAAATATCTGGGTTACATCCTTGGAGACGGGGTGATCAAACCCCAAAAAGAGAAGATAAAAGCCATAACAGAAATGCCTTTTCCAAAAAAACAAAAAACAAAAAGGGTCTCCTATAATATTACAGGAAATCTATACCTTGCTTTTCTGAGCGATCAGCTCCGCTTATGGACTTATTAAAGAAATTGGTATAAAACCCTCCAGCTACCGCCCTCAAAGCCTTCCAGGATTTGAAGAATTAAATTACTACTGCTCCGGTGCTTTGGCTCCTGACTTTAGTAAACCCTTTATTCTACAAACATATGCTTCAGATGTGGGCATTGGTGCTGATTTGTCACAGTTGGATGCTGAGGGGCAAAAGAGACCTCTTCTCTATGTCAGTAGGAAGCTGTTCCCTTGTGAAAAGATGTACCAAACCACAAAAAAGAGTGTTTGGCTCTGAAATGGAGTATTGAGAAGCTGCGCTACTATCTAGAGGGCAGGTCTTTTGTACTGTACACCAATCATTCTCCCTTCACTTGGCTTCAGCGTAACAAAGGGAACAATGACCAACTACTGAGGTGTTTATTTGTGTTTGCAACCCTTCAGGTTTGAGGTCCACCACGGGAAGGGTAGGGAACAGGAAAACACTGACTACATCTCTTGTTTTCCCCTGGGTTGGGGGTATGTGATGGGGATAATATCAGCTTAGATGAGGTATTGCCCTGTCTCCTTTCATAACACAAGATATGCCTGTCTTTTTCTTACAGACTGCATGGGACATTTGTCCCTTTAAGACATCTACAGAAAGACGTGAGGAGGGCCGTGGTCTTGAGTGTGGTGGCTGGAAATCGGACAGGCGGCAAACTCAGAAGGACGGAGTGTCGACAAGAGAGGGAGACAAAAGCACCAAAAGGAGACACCGTAGGAGACCGACAAAGGACCAGACCGCCCAGCACAGGACGACTCGGGAGGCTCCACCTTCCTGTCGGAGATTTCCAGGAAACCGGATGAGAGTTGGTAGAGTGAGATGGCAGGCCACCATCCCCTTGTGTCACCCCACCATGCTCCAGAGGAGGGTGGCTAAGCCAGGTATTTAGGCTTCGGCCAGGACGAGTGGGAGGGTAGAAAACCGGTAGTTGCAAGGGGGGGAACCCATCGGAAAGACAGGCTCCTCTTCTTATTTAGAAGATAGGAGCAAGCCTCACATAGCACTTTTTTAAGTAAAAGAAACAAGCATAACAGCACGGTGATGAGACAGGGATGGGATAGGGAAAACAGTGATTATCTCCCTCACAAACCCCAATAAATTAAAGAGTTTACAATTTACCTGTGGTACTTTCCTCTTCTGTCCAAGAGGCATGACAACCACAGTGGTCTAGTCCGGTCGAGACTAGACGGGAGAGGAATAACGGAAATGACCATTACGAACCAAACCAGAGATGACCAAAGCCTAAAACTTACATAAAGAAAATAAAGAGACCCATAAGTAATCAAACAAGGCATTGAGTACTTTATTTATCCATCTACGTAGCCCTTTGCCTGGCCAGGTGACACTTGGTTTGACATCAAACTTGAGTGAAAGTTTTTTTTATATTTTCTTAATATTAATGTACCTCTTCTTCTGGCTTTGCTACTACTTTACTTTACTATTACTTCTGGTAGATGTTTGAATGTGGATCTACCCTCAAATACTAAAGAGTGTAATACATTTTTTTTTTTCTTTCCGGTCTAAATCTGTCAGCACCTATGGCACCCACGTATGTTTCAAAAGCATCTAACCACTGGCGCCATGGGATAGGTGGATCTCCATGCGTGTCCAGAAAAGGTGGAAGTGGATTAACCGCTTGCATGTTTTGTGTTGAACTCTTAATTAATATGTGTGCTGTAGCAAGTATTACACTCAAACTTTAAGCCAACACACACTAAAATTGCAATAATTGTATGTAGAATTGGGAAAGTGTCATAAAGGAAAACAACCCTGAAACATGAGTTTTCAATATATACATTTGATATCTCATTGGCATACTGATGATTATTAATTTAGGAGATTAGTGCTGAGAAATGTCCTTTCATGTTTTTGTGGAATGTTTTGAAACAATCAATGTAGATTACGAGGCCACCTCAGAAACATTTGAAAAATCTCCAAATAGATAGATCAGAGGATGGGTATAAGGTTGATTTGTTGACTCACATCCAGATATCCTAGTCTGGAAACAAACTGGACTTCATCGCCTCTGTGATTCACAATCCAAAGAGTTGTTGCCTTTGTTTTTCAAGATCACTGCTGGCCTTCACCCAAACCTCATTCCACAACCAGTCACAGTTGTGTTCTGGGTGTAGCTTGTAAACACACAGATACAAATCATGATAGGTTGAACTGAATTGCTTTGATTGATGGATCTGATTGACAAGGTGTAAGCTTTTTGGTCCTGCTGTTTAGGGTCCAGAAGACTGTGGGCATGTGAACAAAATATCTGAAATCTCCACTATGAGACATCCATAAAATCAGGATGTATGTGATAATTCCTGTTACGACACACTTCGGAGTTATGAGTTGTGTTCATTTTATAGAACCACTTAAATATTGAAATCTGTAAAATTCATACCACTCAGATAAGTTTCAGCTGGTCAAACCTGCTGGTATTTATGAGAGGAAGTTGCCAGACATGTAAAGAAATGCAGATTTGTGTGGAATAAGCACCCATAGGCCAAATGTATGAAAGCCTTTTTCTGGTTTCAAATGGCCCATCTGGTCGTTTGTGACCAGGAAAAAGCTTTTCCCCATGTAACAATCCTACAGGTTACCAACTTGCAGGGGGATGTAAGATTGTTTTGCAACCATGAATGTGGTCGCAAATCAATCACAGTTACCACCAACGTAAAATTGGCGGTAACCCATTCGCACTGGCCATGGCCTACTCTGAAATCATGTTTTTTATTTAAAATTAATCCTGTTTTCTTTTTTTAAGGAAAACGGGCTGCATTTAAAAAGAAATACTTTATTTAAAAAGCAGTAACAGACATATTGGTCTGCTGTCCCCAGGAGGCCACCATCCCTGTGAGTGCAGCCATTCCCAGTGGGGTCTAATTGTGACTTACCTTATGAATATTGATGAGGTAGGCCTTTACAACCCCACTGGGAATCACTAAATGTTTTTGAGACACATTTGGACATTTAATTTTGCGAGTCTCTAATTGTGACTCACTAAAAGTCGCAATTAGAGACTTGCAAATAAAATGGTCACATATCTGGCCCCACATTCTGCTTGTTATGCCATGTTTTGCAGGCAAAATACGGCTTGTAATAGGCAATAAATATTGTATCCGATGTTTTCAGAACACCATTGTGTTAGATTTTACTGCTTTCAAGAACTGTCAATAACTGCAGGAGAGGAAACTGTGCCACTGTTATTTGGGGCCAAAGTGAATTTTTGTTATTTTTTTATTTGTGACTTGTTAGACCTGAAGTTAGACTTTTCATCCTTGGCGTGGTCTCCCTTAACTTTTTGCCTCTGTTTCCCAGGTTGTTGATGTGTGCTGGACTCTGTTTTTGCTGTTTTTGTTACTCCGGGCACTTTACCACTGCTAACCAGTGCTAAAGTGCAACTGCTCCTATTCAAAATGTGTATGTAATTGGCTCATCCATGATTGGCATATTTGATTTACTGATAAGACCCTAGTACAGTGCACTAGAGGTGCCCAGGGCCTGTAAATCAAATGCTACTAGTGGGCCTGCAGCACTGGTTGTGCCACCCACATTAGTAGCTCTGCAAACATGGCTCAGATCTGCCACTGCAGTGTCTGTGTGTGCAGTTTTAAACTGTAAATTCGACTTGACAATTGTACCCACTTGCCATACCTAAACCTTCCCTTTTCTTACATGTAAGACACCCCTAAGGTAGGCCCTAGGTAGCCCCCAGCGCAGGGTGCAGTGTTTGGTTAAGGTAGGACATACAGTAATGTGTTTTATATGTCCTGATGGTGAAATACTGCTAAATTAGTTTTTCACTGTTGCAAGGCCTGTCCCTCTCATAGGTTAACATAGGGGCTACCATTAAATATCATTAAAGTGTAGATTTATTTTGGGAGCAGATAGACATGTGGAGTCTGGGGTCTCCGAGCTCGCAATTTAAAAAATACATCTTTTAGTAAAGTTGATTTTGAGATTGTGTGTTTGAAAATGCCACTTTTAGAAAGTGAGCATTTTCTTGCGTAAACCATTTCTGTGATTCTGCCTGTTTGTGGATTCCCTGTCTGGGTCAGTGTGGCCATTGGGCTGGTTGCACCTCTCACTAAACAGTGACACCTAGGGAGCTGGGTGTAGCCTGCAAATCCTGATGAGCCATTTGTGCTAGGAGGGAGGGAAGGAATGGTCACTCACACCTGAAAGGGCTGTGCCTGCCCTCACACAATGCAGCCTCCAACCACCTGGTGTGTGTCTGGGGCCTGGCCTGGGCAAGGCAGGATTTCACAAACAAGAGAGGCTTTTCTTTGAAGTGAGCCTACTTAAAAAGGGCAACATGGGTCCAAGAAGGGCACCCAAAACCACAGACTTTAGAGCTCTTCTGGAAACCAAGAGGAACCTCTGCCTGGAGAAGAGCTTAAGAAGAAGGGCAGCCCTGCCTGTGACTGTGCTTTGTGGAGCCCTTCTGCAGTTGCTGCTTCTGCCTGTGCTAGAGGACAAAGACTGGAGTTTGTGTGCCTTCTTTCTTGTGAAGAACTCTCCAAGGGCTTGATTTAGAGCTTGCCTCCTGTTGTTTGAAGTCTCAGGGACAGCAAAGACTTCTCTCTGCCAGCACCTGAGCTTTGCTGAGACTCCTACTCTGCCAAGTGGTGCCAATCCAGTTCCTGGGACCCTGAAAGGAGAAGCTGGCAGGCCAAGAATGTGAAATCCACGCACCGACCGCAGAGCAGGGAGATGATCGACCGGCTCCGATCTGCGGCTGAAAAATCGTCGCACCGCTGGCTTCGCAGCTATAAATCAACACTAGCCTGCAAGGCGAACAGAAGATCGATGCCCGTGGCTGGAGAAATGACACGCAGCATTGCTGATGGAGGCTGGTGAAATCACAACCCGCGCTGTGTGGTTTTCGGATCATCGTGCGGCAGGATTTCTGACGCAAACATCGCTGGGCGTGTAAAAACGATGCAAGGCCTGCCCAGACCAGAGAGTGTGGTTCGAATCGATGCATCGCTCTCCTGCAGAGAGAAGAAATGATGTACGCCGACTGGACTGAAAGAGAAAGAATACACAGTCTTGTGAGCGAGTGATATTGACGCATCGCAAACCCTTTTTGATGCACACTTGCCGTGAGGGCTTATTTTTGATGCAGCCAGGTACATTTCCACGCTAACAGTGTTAGAGTTGTGTTTAAAATTACATGAAAACTCTTTTTGGTTTTTAATTGATAACTTGACTTGTGTATTGTGAATTTTTATCCTTTTGGTCTTTTTATGTTTAGATAAATGTTTTCTATTTTTCTAAACCTGTGTTGTGTCATTTTGTAGTGTTTTAATTGAATTACTGTGTGTGTTGGTACAAATGCTTTACACCTATCACTCTGAAGTTAAGCCTGCTGCTCGTGGCAAGTTACCAAGGAGGTGAGCGGGGTTTAGCTGAGGGTGACTAGAGTGAGGGTCCTAGTGTGGACAGGGGGTAACCTGACTGTCAACCATAGATCATATATCCCATTTCTAACACTTTGCACTTTCCTTGGCATGGCATTCCCCCAGACTTTTTCTGCTTTCACTCCCTGAATTTGCTGAACCCATTTCTTTTGGGTTGTAATACTTTGCACACTTTCCCCCTGCTATCCAGTGGCAAAAGCTTGTGATCTCCCCTTAAAACATAAAAAAATGGCATATGCTCATTGGCACTTTAAATTTATCTATACGTATCTCAGTAATGGTACTACCTGTACCCAAAGTCCATGGATGAAAACTTTTTTGCTTCCTCCTCCATTTATTTTGCTGATCTTGTTTTTGCTGGCCTCCAGACTTTGCACAATTAACCACATCTAAGCAGTACCAAAGTGCACGTGCTCCCTCCTTACAACATGATAAAATTGGTATCCCCATTTGGTATATTTAATTGACTTATAAGTCCCTAGTAAAGAGTTACTACTATTGCCTTGGGTCTGCAAATTAAATGCCACTACTGGGCTTGCAACATTGATTGTGCCACCCATTAAAGTAGCTATGCCTCAGGCCTGCCATTGCTGCTTGTGTGTGCAGTTGGCAAAATAAAGCTTTTGTCAGGACCAAACCTTACTTTCTTTACATAGAAGTCACCCTTACAGGAGGCCCTAAACAGCACAGAGGGAAGGATGCAGTGTATTTATAAAGTACGATGATCTTTTAAGTTTTACTGGTAGTGAAAAACTCTTATATTTATTTTACCTCCCTTATAGGATATAATTATAGTGACCAAATTATTACATTTTATAAGTGTAATTTCCAAATGGGAGTAGGCAATCTGTTCATGTTTGGTGTTGCTGAAGCCTAATTTAAAATCCTAACATATTATTGAGTTGAAATTCAAGTCACAATTTTGAAAATGATACTTTTAAAAAGTGTCCTACGTTAGTTATTTAGTACCTGTGAGCTGTCTCTGGTCACATAACTGGGTGTACCTGACAGTTGAGCTTTGTGTATATCCCCTAGACAGCCACACACAATAGGGAGCTTAGGTGTGCCTGGATGGGCCATCACTGGCAGGATGGAAGGGATGGAAGGGAGGAGCTGGGCACAGCACCACTCACACCTGAATAGACTGTGTCCTACCTCCACAAAAGAGCTGCATAAAACCTGTAGTTAGTCCTGAGCCAGGACAGGAAGGCAGGAGGCCTGGCGACTTCAAAGAGAAACCTCTAGAAGCTTCTGCTCACTCTAAAGGCCCATCTGGTTATACATATTGGACCTCAGACACCCACTCAGTAAACGTCTGAACCTCTGGATACTCTGCCAGGAAGAAGGACTGCTGTATTACTGAAGGTCTGCCTCTCTGCTGAACTGCACTCTGCTGGACTCTCTCACTGCTGTGTGGCATGTTCTGATGTGCTGCCCTCTTGCCTGCTGCCCACCTGTCTTGGTGAGAAGGACCAGACCTACATCTCTTGAAGCCTGAACCCCAGAGTGACTCCAGAGGCTAGTAAACTGGCCTCTTGACTTGATCTTCAGAGACAGAAGGCTCCAACAACCTTGCACCTGCACCTGGACTCTGCCGTTTGTGAGTTTACCCTGCCAAGTGGTGCCACCCCAGTTCTGGTTTATTAGAAGTCGGCTTAAGGTGCTTTGTCAGACTCTCCGGATCCAGTGGAACTGACAAATCTCCTCTGGTGAGCAGTGCAACCCCAAGCACAACCAACCCATCTCTGCTACTATGCGGATTAGAGCCAATGCAAAGACTGCCACAGCTGCATCACATTCAGAACCGCAGCTGCTTGGTGCACCCTCAACGCAAATCCTTGCATCTCTTGTGCAGGGAAGGGTGTAGAACTCAGATGCGCCGGTGGAGTTTGCAGAATTCTGGCACTTTGCGATATGCAGAGTAGTACGGAGTCCCTGAATACCACCATCGAGCATGCAGTGGTGTTCGTTCGTATGCAAGATTTGTTTTTGGTGCTGTCTGGCGAGTGCCACAGTAGTCTTGGGCTGCTAGTGAGGCACGCAAGACTTTGCATTGCATCGCACTGTAGCTGGCCACATGCGCAAGACTTTACATTTATTTGCGCTGCTTCCACCATCGATGGTGGCTAAAACAGTCCTGCTAATGAGCGTGAATGCACTTTGAGTAGATTTTCTACTCAAGATACATCTAGATCTAGTCAAAAATAGTTTTTTGAGTGGATTTTCTTCTTCAATGGACACTACAAGTTGTATTTTAGTGTGAGAAGCCTTTTTTTCAAAGAGGAAGGATGTTCCCCAGAGACACCAACTTTCTGTTTCTGTCCAGCAGGCTCCTTCCAGTGCTCTGTCCATTTCCTTGTCATTTTTCACATGGATTTCAAGGTGGAAAAATCACTCTCTTCGTCTCTTGGATATTCCTTTGGATTTAAGGATTTTGCGAAATCACACAAGTAAGTTCAAAAACTATTATATAAGGGTGTTTCTTGCTTGCTTGGGCATGCACCAGTATTTCTTTGTACTTTAATTTGCTTTTTTAAATTTTATTGTAGTGGGTGGCCTGGAGTTTAAGTATTGGCCTACATATTATTTTTTTGCATTTCATTGATTTTTCACCTTTTGTAAAGGAACATTGTTGTACAGCTCAGTACATTTTCTACATGTTAGTAACATATGCAATATTATTTTAGTATGTGGATTAGATTTCCAAAGGGCCATCTAGCCAGTAAGCACAGTACTAGTGGTCATCAGTGTATGAAATAAATGTTTCAGTAAAATATATTTTAAAACTTCATTTAGGGCAGGGATGGGATTTGATTTACTTTAAAATGTTGGCTATTGTTTGCATTTCATGTTTTTTTTGCAAAAAGCATATACGTTGTGGGGTAATATTTGATGGCATAGGAAGATGTGTACTGTTGTTGTAAAATAGCTCGGTTTTCGTGTTTTGCATTGCTGAATTAATGTTAGTGTTTTCTTCAGTGTTACCACCATGCCTCCTTATGTCCTTTGTGCGTGTTTGCCATCCTCCACCATTTGTCTTTGTTCTCCATGCCGTGTGGTCAGGGGTCATTTTGTGTAGTACCTAAGTTTGTATGTGTTCTTTGTTCTTCAGGCCACCTTGTTCGCAGTTGTTGTTTGACCATGTGGCTGGCGAACAGTTTGGGCATCCAATCAGTGTCCCTTTGCCATAGGCTTGTATGTGTTCTTTGTTTGACATGCCTCCTTGCTCCTTGTTGTTGTTTGACTATGTGGTTGCAGGCTATTTTGTGCAGCTAGCTAGTGTCCCTTTGCCATAGGCTTGCATGTGTCCTTATTTGCCATGTCTCCGAGCCCCTTGTTGCTTTTATTTGACCAGGTGGCTGGCTTTCATTTTGGGCATCCAGACAGTGTCCCTTTGCCATTGGCTTCCATACATACATCTGCAATTATTGATCATTTGTTTAAGTGTATATTTTTATTTTAGTTTCTTACATTTTTCTTTGATTTTTTATTCTTTAAAACATTTTATTTCATTATATTTAATTCATCATTTTGCCTTGATCAATTTATAAATCCATCCATCCACCACCAAATGCGCACAGCATTCGGTTTCTTTAGGTTTATAATAATTGCATTTCCTCCTGGACACTCTGGCTGCAGTGCACTGCAGACACATCAGCAACATAACCAGTTTTTTAAATAATTATTCCATTTCACTGGGACCACCTTCCGGCCATAGTTTTTTTAAGGAATATTCCATTTAACCACGCACCTCTGTCTGATTACCATAGGTGTCTCCTTTAAAAGAGATGGAGAAAAAGCAAAGAGCTATATCTGCATGTTGTGCTGCCTGATTTGAAATTACATTTTATGGTGTGGTGGTGTGGTTTGACTTGACAATGTTTAATTAAATTGGTATTTATTACATAAGTAACCAACCACATTAATATTGCATTTGCGTGTACTATTTCACCCTTGAACAATTCCATGTTTCACTAACTATATGTTTTCTTACTTGGTTGTTCTTAAGAGCACAAAAGAAGATATATCACATCACCCTCAGCACTGCCAAAGAAAAGCCTGTGCAGTTAAGTCCTCCAATCTCTTCTGCTTGTGCAGCTTAGTGCCACTGCCAATTGAAAGCATTAAGATGGCACCAAAGAAAGTTGCTCCCAAGAAAGCGGTCAAGTGAGAAGAAGCAGCTTACCACCAGTGGAGTGCCAACCACAACTATTTTCGGGAGATATGTGCCTGCCACACTGGCCTCCGGGAAGGAGCCTGGGAGCAGCACTCCCACATCAACAGAACCACACCAACCTAAGCCCAAGATCATGTCTGTCAGTGAGGCAACCACTGCAATAATGGAGACACAGACAAGCAATAATTTTGAATTGGATTTGTCCCTTTCACAAAGTAGTCCCAATTTGTTTCAGGAAACAGAACAAAGTGGACAGCAGTCATAGCCAGATCTTCCCGAAGTTGGAACAGGATGTTGAGCTTTCTGCTGAGCAATAACATCCTCTTCTAGAATCAATGGCTCCCAGATCACCAGCAAGAAAAAGGGAGGGTGCTACTCCACAATATTCTCCAAGCACCACTTCTGATGATGATGATAGTGACGTGGAGCGGACCTCGGCAGAGTCTGGGAAACGCCAAGAGAGGCAAGGGAAAAGAAAAGTTCCAGAATGCCTTAGAATCATGGAAAAGGGATGATGGAAAGGAGGATGATGACAACCAGCATCTCATTGTAGAGGCTGGCACAGAGGAGTCCAACAGTACTACCCAACCCGTTCTGAGGGATGTGGCACAGACCACTCCACCAGCTCCCATATTTGTGAGGCCCCAGCAGAGACCATCACCAACCCCTTACATCCGTAGAAGTATATACTGCAGAGAGGCAATCAACACAAGCACCTACCTCCGGTTCATCTTCAGGCATTGGCAGTGGCCTAGTGAAAAAGTACCTCATCCCAATATGGGACTTTTTTACAATTAGGAAACAGCAGGAAAACATTGCGATATCCTCCATTTGCATACAAGTGTCCATCGAGGTAAGCCTGATTCACATTATGGTACTGAAGGCCAGACGACCCATAAGAAAAAGCATCACGCAATCCGGTGGGAGAAGCACATTTTACTGAACGTGGTTGAGGTGGTGAAGGTAATGAGAGCCGAAAAGCAATAGCTGCATCTAGTCAAATCATGGTGGAAGGTGAGGGAGAAGAGGGTGACATCCTCACACAAAGCAGCCCTGTCTTACCAGTGCACTATAATCACCTGCCTCAGTGACCTCACAGTGGCACAGGAAGACCAAACTCTGAAGGAGACACCACGGCATATGGTGACTACACCATGATGCACTTTGATGCCCTACCATGACATACATCCCAAAAGTCAACTGTGTCAGTGGCCCAACAAAATAAGAAAATCCAGGCTACTATAATGGGCATGTTTAGGCAGGAGGGACCGGATGACCGCAACCACCCAATGGCACATTTGTACAATAGGAAGCTGTCAAAAATGGGAGCACTGGACCTCCTCCCTTTTTCTTTTGTAGAAGGAGTCGGATTCAAAGAGCTTGTGGCAGCCATCTGCCGAAAATGTAAGGTTCCAAGTCAAACCTATTTAGCCAGTTGCTGTTCGAGTGCTGCATCATGATGTGCTGCAAGTGGTTGGACAAGCTTTGCAGAAAAGTGTTGTCCACACTATCCACCTGACAATAGACATGTGGACCAGTTTTCAGGCTACTTATTACATGTGCATCACTGCACTCTGGATCTCTTTTGTGGTGGTAAAGCAAAAGCTATCTACTAGTCTTGGCCTTGGAGAAATGTTTGGTAGCATTCGGCAACATGCAACAGTACCCAGGTTCACCATGGAGAAATCACATACAGGTGCAAGCGTCTTGGACAAATTCAATAGCAAGGTGTCTGAATGGCTGTGACCCAGAGGTCTTCGAATTGGATTTGTTTCCATGGACAAAGACAGTAACATAGTCAATGCCATGTCAAACGGTGGCTATTTCAGGGTCCTGTGTTTTGAGCAGTGCATCAACCTCGTTGTGCAAGACTTTCTAAAAAAAGAAGATATAGGCCCTTATTACAACCCTGGCAGTAAATCCCGCTTTCCACCGTGCTGAAGACCGCCAACATACTGTTGAGGCGGTGGAATTCCGCTACAGGTATTAGGACCCACATCTCGGAATCCACCACAATACAGACACCCACACAAGTCCACCACACCAAAGGTCAGTGATAAACTGGCGATACCAAAACCTACACCGTCACGCCAACAAGAATACGCCCACACTATCACTACCCACGAATCAATGCAGCGGTCTTTCAACCATAGTAATCCATTGGCGGTACACACCGCCACGCTCAAAATATACACACATTTACAAAACACAACCACATTGGACAATTTGAAATACACACACCTGATACACATACACACACCACACCCACACACCCATAACACTATAAAACACACACCCACATTACCCACAAACCCTTACAACAAACAAAATTGGAAGAAGCCCAGAGAGAGATTATCAAACACAACACCAGCATCCACAGACACACAACCCCATCACTCATACAACATCCACGCACCTCAAACAACACACACCAACACCCACCCACACATCACAACAGACAGCACCTCACACATCATCCACCCCACATCATGGCACTTCAAAGACACCCCAGGTTTTCTGAGGAGGAGCTCAGGGTCATGGTGGAGGAAATCATCTGGGTAGAGCCACAGCTTTTCGGATCACAGGTGCAGCACACCTCCATTGCAAGGAAGATGGAGCTATGGCGGAGAATCGTCCACAGGCTCAACGCAGTGGGACAGCATCCAAGAACTCGGATGACATCAGGAAGAGGTCAAACGACATACGGGGGAAGGTGCGTTCTGTGGTTTCAAGACACCAGATTGCTGTACAGAGGGCTGGCGGTGGACCCCCACTTCCTCCCCCACAACTAACAACATGGGAGGAGAAAGTCTTGGCAATACTGCATACTGAGGGCCTCGCAGGAGTAGCAGGAGGACTGGACTCTGGTAAGTCATATCTTTACTACGATATCCCCCACCCCACCTGCATGCCATCACATACCCCACCCTTACCCTCACCCCCATCATTCCATCATCTCACATATGTCCCACTATGACAATCGACACATCCCACTACCAAGGCCCTGCAAGCAAAACCTATACATGGACCACCGTCACCAAAGAAAGTCCAGTACAGATACCCAGACAGACTCCAAACCAACTATCACAAAAGGGCAAACACAATTATGCAAGCACAGGAGTAGAGGGTACCTCACCCAATGCACAAGATGGCACACACAGATACTAAAACTATGCATTTACACCCCAACAGGACCCATACCCAACATCACCGGACAGGAAGTGCCAGACATATCCAGTCCCCCAACAGAAAAGGCCCACAGCAATGACAGCAGCTCTGCACGCCTGGATCAAGATGACCAGCCCGGACCATCAGGGACCTCTGGACAGTCGGTTCCCCTGCCACTGTAACAAGCCACCACAGAACCTCCCCCCTCAGGAAACACCACCACAGCACCCACCCAGTGGGCGCATCCCTCTGTCCCCAGGACACATCAATCATCAGTGTGTCCACCACTACAGGGAACCCAGGCAACCCCACCAACCCAAGAAAATCAGGGACCTGGGGTCAGTGGCAGTGGGCACACAGTTCATGGGACAGAGTCACAGGATAACAGGGAAGCTGGGAGGACTGCTGTGCGACAGGGAGAGGACAAGCCCAGTGAACCCACTCTCCACGAGGCACTCTCCAACATCATGGGAGCATACCATCATTTCCAGGAGACCATGGGCACGGTACTGGCCAAGTTTCAGGAGATCCAGCGGCTGTAGGAGGAACACTACCTTGGGATCAGGGAGGACTTGATGTCCATCAACAACACCCTGGTCACCATTGCAAGGGTTCTGGCAGTCCTTGTCAACACCATGAGGGACACAGTGGGACACAAACGGGCCCCTGATACTAGCCTGGCAGATGAACAGCCCTCCACCTGCGCCGGCTCTAGTGGACAGGAGGCACCGCCACAGGACCAACAGGCCACCAGCACCCCACCCCCTGCAGAAGGAGAACCACCCCGCAAATGGTCCCTGAGATCCAGGAACAAGACAGAGAACATTGCCAAGACCCCAGCCAGGAAATAAGACCCTCCTGAATGTCACCCTTCTGTCCCACTTTGTGACCCTGTCCACCTTAAAATGCCATTGCTCCTCTTCCTATGCCCCATTGGACAATGCACCTGTGAGACCAAGAGACTGGACTCTGCCATGGACATTCATCCACCATCACCCCAGCACATTGCACACCCCCTCCACTTATTAGCACATAAATAAACACCCTTGAATCATAAAACAATCTGGAGTCAGTCTGTGCTTTCACAAATGTGTAATTGCAACATCTCTGAAATATAGCAATGTCAATGTACTTGTTCACATACCAATGTTACACAGCTGTAGGCCAGCAGTAAACATGGCAGAGGGCACAAAGTGGGACCCAGATCTGTGAAATGGAAAGCCAAAGTGACAAGTCAGGGTCCATACACAGAGGTAAAAAAGCAGATTTATGCTAGGTCCTAAATAGTATGAGATGTGGGAAGCAGTTCCATCCTCTTACCTGTGTCTCACTGGAATTATTGGATGATGATGTTGTTTCGGTTGTCTACATCTTCCTCTTCTGCCTCCTCTTCCTCACTGTCTACAGGCTCCACAGCTGCCACAAGCCCACCATCAGGCCCATCCACTTGCAGAAAAGGCACCTGGAGTTGCAAGGCCAGGTTGTGCAACATACAGCAGGCCACGATGATCTGGCACACTTTTTTCGGTGAGTAGTATAGGGATCCACCTGTCAGATGGAGGCACTGGAATCTGGCCCTCAGGAGGCCGAAGGTGCACTCTATTATCCTCCTAGTTCGCCCATGTGCCTCATTGTAGTGTTCCTCTGCCCTTGTCCTGGGATCCCTCACTGTGGTCAGTAGCCATGACAGGTTGGGGTAACCAGAGCCACCTGAAAATATCGAGGGACAACTGTTAGACATACTCCAAACATTAGAGAATCTCCCATACCCAGACACCAAATGAAACTGTGTGGGGACTTTAGGCTCACCTATGAACCACACACGGTGCCTCTGGAGTTGCCCCATCACATAAGGGATGCTGCTATTTCTCAAAATGTAAGCGTCATGCACTGAGCCAGGATACTTGGCATTCACATGGGAGATGTACTGGTCTGCCAAACACACCATCTGCACATTCATAGAATGGTAGCTTTTGCGGTTTCTGTATACCTGTTGATTCCTGCGGGGGGTACAAATGCCACATGTGAGCCATCAATGGCACCAATGATGTTGGGGATATGTCCCAGGGCATAAAAGTCACCTTTCACTGTGGGCAAATCCTCCACCTTGGGGAAAACGATGTAGCTGTGCATGTGTTTCAGCAGAGCAGATAACACTCTGGACAACACGTTAGAGAACATTGGCTGGGACATCCCTGATGCCATGGCTACTTTTGTTTGAAAAGACCCACTGGCCAGGAAATGGAGTACTGACAGGACCTGCACTAGAGGGGGGTTCCTCTGGGATGACGGATAGCTAACATCAGGTCAGGCTCAACTGGGCACATACTTCCTGGATTGCTGCACAATCAAATCAGTAAGTGATAATTATGGGGGTCATTACAACCCTGGCGGATGGTGTTAAAGCGGCGGTAAGTCCACCAACAGGCCGGCGGAATTTTTTGCAATTACGACCATGGCGGAAACCGCCAACAAAGACAGCCACTTTAACACTCCGACCGCCACGGTGGTACAAACAAATAGCGCGGCAGTCACCGCCAACAGACAGGCGGAAGACAATGTACCACCCACACTCTTATGACAGGCCAATCCGCCACCTTTTCCGGGGCGGATTCACCGTGGATAAAAACACGGCGGAAACAGGAATTTTGAAGGGAAAACGCTCACCTCTACACACTCCACGAGGAAGGAGGACACCATGGACCCGGAACTCCAAATCCTACCTGCGATAGTCTTCCTGCTCCAGTACCAGGAGCACGAACGCCGGTGGCGAAGACCACGGTGAGTACTGCACCTACGACACAGGGGAGGGGGGAGGCAAAAACAGGGACACACACACGCAACACCCCCACCCCCACCCTAACCACTAAAACACACACACTAATACATATCTATACATTATAGCTACACCCCCCAACCCCCCCGGAAGAATGCAAAGACAAAAGGAAATTAGTGTAACCATTGTAATCTATTAAAATGCAGTACGCAAAAATATACATATATACACTATTAACAAAATATACACCAAGAATAGTAGTCCAGGTATTGCACCATTTATAGTCCGTGGACCACTGGGCCCAAAATGCATGGGCGAGGCCCACACTCGATACCAGATCAAAACAGAGAGAACACTGCAGGGGCATCAGATAGAAATACAACAGGCACCTCAGGGGGAAGGGAAGGGGGGGGCACCTCAGCCGGATGAGTGCACGACACCAGATCAACGAGGGGGCTCAATGCTCACTGTTCAATCCTGGGGAGTGCAAAGCCACAGTCTCTCAAGTCTCTACAGTGGATGGCTTGCCCACTGTTCAATCCTAGGGAGTGCCCTGTTCAGCGGTGCTTGAGTTGGCGGTGCCCTGTTCAGCAGTGCTTGATTTGGCGGTGCCCTGTTCAGCGGTGCTTGAGTTGGCGGTGCCCTTTTCAGCGGTGCTTGAGTTGGCGGTGCCCTGTTCAGCGGTACTTGCCCTGTTCAGCTGTGCTTGATTTGGCGTGCCCTGTTCAGCGGTGCTTGATTTGGTGGTGCCCTGTTCAGCGGTGCTTGAGTTGGCGGTGCCCTGTTCAGCGGTGCATGACCTGTTCAGCGGTGCTTGATTTGGCGGTGCCCTGTTCAGCGGTGCTTGAGTTGGCGGTGCCCTGTTCAGCGGTGCTTGCCCTGTTCAGCAGTGCTTGATTTGGCGGTGCCCTGTTCAGCGGTGCTTGATTTGGCTGTGCCCTGTTCAGCGGTGCTTGAGTTGGCGGTCCTTCATGGCCCAGCGGTGCTTGAGTTGGCGGTCCTTCATGACCCAGCGGGTCTTGTGCTGGCGGTCTTTCATGGCCCAGCTGGGCTGGGGCTGGCAGTCCTTCATGGCCCAGCTGGGCTGGGGCTGGCGGGGCCCTCCTGGGCAGCTGGGCTGGGGCTGGCAGGGCCCTCCTGGGCAGCTGGGCTGGGACTGGCGGTGGCCTCCTGGGCAGCGGGGATGGGGCTGGCGGTGGCCTCCTGGGCAGCGGGGATGGTGCTGGCGGGGCCCTCCTGGGCAGCTGCGCTGGGGCTGGCAGTGGCCTCCTGGGCAGCGGGGATGGGGCTGGCGGTGGCCTCCTGGGCAGCAGGGATGGGGCTGGCGGGGCCCTCCTGGGCAGCGGGGATGATGGCGGTCTTCTCCGCCGTGCTGCTCTTCCCGGACTTGCCGGGTTTCTTGTGGCCCTTCCCCACCTTGGGAGGTGTCACAGCTGAGTCCACACTCCCACTGGGACCCCTGGGAGCGGCTTGGGTGGCTGAAGTCTTCCCCCTCTCCTGCCGGGCACTGGCCAACTTCTGATGCTTCACAGGGGGGGGGTACTGGCTGTGCTGTGGCTCCGTGCCACACTGACTGTCCTGGTGGCTGGTGCACTCCACATACCTGTGACTACAGGCACCACTGGTCCCGGAGATGTTGTGGCTGATGTGCTAGTTCGGGACCTATGAGATGGACGGGGGGAGGTGTGGGAAAAAGGTCAAGGCTGGACAGGAAAAGTTTTTTGGACACACTGGGACGGGTAGCTGGAGGGGGTTTGGGAGTGGAGGAAGAGGTGGTGGTAGTAGGAGGTGTACGTTTGGTGACTTTGGGTGCAGGTGCATGCGCTGGAGGCTGCCGTGAGGTGGATGGCTGTTGGGTGGGTGTGTGCCTGCGTTTGTGTATCTTGGGAGGGCGACGTGTGAATGGTAGTGGGGTGGTGACTGCATGTCAGCGGGGTGTGCTGGTGGGTGTGCTGGTGAGGGACGTAGTGGCTGTAGAGGTAGTGCATGCAGGCGTGTGTGTAGACGAGACTGGGAGGAAGGAGGGAGACGACGAGGAGGGGGACACAGTGGAGGCAGTGGATGTTGGTGTGTCTGCATGTGTCTGATGCTTGCGTGAGTGCCTGTGGGATGTGTGGTGCTTATGTTTGCCTGAGCTTCCCTTGTGTGGTGAGGTGTGTGCAGGCTGGTCTGATGGTGTGCTTGGGATAGGCAGAGGTACAGGGGATTGGGTCTGGGTGGAGGAAGTTGGAGGGGGGAGGCTAGACACAGGGACAATGGCTGCAATCAGTGCTGAGGCCAGAGTTTGAAAGGCTCGGTGAAGGACCGCTTGACCAGAATGAATGCCCTCCAGGAATGCATTTGTTTGTCGCAACTGCCTTTCTACACCCTGGATGGCATTCAAAATGGTAGACTGCCCAACAGTGAGTGACCTGAGGAGGTCAATGGCCTCCTCACTGAGGGCAGCAGGGGTGACTGGGGCAGGGCCTGAGGTGCCTGGGGCGAAGGTGATGCCCACCCTCCTTGGTGAGCGGCCACGGGGCGAAGGCTGAGGGGCTGCTGGGAAGGCGGTGCTGGTAGGGGGGATGGCGGCTATACCTGTAGATGCGGGGGCACAGATGTTGCCGCCACCACAAGGGAGCTCCCATCAGAGGACAAGTCCGTGTCGCTGGTGTCAGCTCCTGTCCCCGCCGTGGAGCTCCTGTCGTCCTCCGTCCCACTGGTGAATTCTGAGTCCGTAGTGTGGCCCTCCATGGCCATGTGGGATGCAGCTCCCTTGTGATCCGGTGCCACTGCTCCTCTGCCTGATGATGCTAATGCACACAAGAACAAGGAGACCACAAAAAGGGGGGGGGGGAAACAGAATAAAGATATGTTGAGTGCATGGAATACCGCTACCGTTGGCGGACAAGACAGATACAGAAGCCCCCTGCACTACGCCGCGCTCTTGGACTCTACAGTGCAATTCCTGGGAAATGGCCTACAAGGTTATGGACGACATCTGCACACATACATGACACAGGGGCATGAATAGCTGTACTTGGCACTCTACAGAGGTGGGGTGGGGGGCCACAGGGCCATGCCTTACGGAGGGGCCTAGCCTACGGAACTCGCCCTGGCCTAGGGAAACCCACAGCCCTCCTCCCCCACCCAGACAACTCCACTGAGCGCAAAGTCAGCTGAATGAGAGTGTACTCACCCCCTTGTGTCTGCTGTGATGCCCTCAAGCGCCCAACCAACTCCAGGTAGGCCACCGCCAGGATCCTGAACATCAGGGGGGTCATGGTTCGACGGGCACCCCTCCCACGTTGGGAGGCCATCCCCAGCTGAGCCTCCGCCAGCTTCTTGATCCAGCGGCGAATGTCCTCCCATCTTTTCCGGCAGTGGGTGCTCCGTCTGTGGTAGACCCCCAGGGTCCGGACGTCCTTGGCGATGGCACGCTAAATATCTTTCTTCTGGTGGGTGCTGACCTACATGAAATGTACAGGGGAAGAAGAGAAGTCATTACCAACTGCACCGTCAAAGTGAGTGGCCCCCATCCCTACCCTTGCCATGTGGCACATGCACACACCGTCTTGCATGCACGCAGAACTCTGCCCCCTTCCTTCTTACATCCAGCCCTCTCCACACAGGCATAGCCCATACAACATGCTCCCTGTGTACTTACCTGTTTGTCTGGAGGACCATAGAGTAGCGTGTACTTGGGGAGGACCCCATCAACGAGCTTCTCCAACTCCTCCGATGTGAAGGCAGGGGCCCTTTCCCCAAATGCACAAGCCATTTGTCTCTTCCAGACTGAGGTCACAGCAGCACTCACAGTGTAGGTCCTCTCCTGTCGAAGATCAGGCATCGAGTGATTGAACAGATCGAAAATGGCGTTCACGTCCGCAGCGGTGCGTACCATCACCGCCGGCGTACATCGTCATTGGCTCCTGGGACCCATAGGGTCCAATGTTAACCAATGCAGCATTGCACTGCGGTCTCCGACCGCCTATCGCGACGGTGTACAACGCCAGTGCAGTTACCTCACATCCCATTGTCCCACTTTAGAGGTCAGGCAGCCACCATTTCAGGGGCCCACATGGCCTAATTTCCAACTGCGTCACACATACCGAGGCCTAGTCTCAACACACATACAAGCCACATTTTGTGTATGATTGGTGTTCTGGGTAAACTGTGGGTGCTCACCTCTGAGTTGTTTGACTCTGTGGTCGCTGTTGTCCTTCATAGGCACCATCCGCTGGGACATGTGAGGAGATGGCGGAATCCTCCGGTGTATCGACCGCTGGTGGACCTGTCGACAATGGAGGAAAGACATTTGATAATCACCTACAGGTTTGACCGTGTCACAATCCAGGAACTGTGTACCCAGTTGGAGCCAGACCTGATGTCAGCAATCCGCCATCCCACAGGAATCCCCACTCAAGTGCAGGTGCTATCAATGCTCAATTTCCTTGCAAGTGGGTCTTTTCAAACAACTGTGGCCATGGCATCAGAGATGTCCCAGCCTACGTTTTCCAACGTATTGTCCAGAGTGTTGTCTGCCCTGCTGAAACACATGCAGAGCTACATCATTTTCCCTCAGGTGGAGGATTTGCCTATAGTGAAAGGTGACTTCTATGCCCTTGGACATATCCCCAACATCATAGGTGCCATTGATGGGACCCATGTGGCTTTGGTCCCCCCCACAGGAGTGAACAAGTGTACAGAAAACAGAAGAGTTATCATTCCATGAATGTACAGATGGTATGTATGGCAGACCAGTACATCTCCCATGTGAATGCCATGTTCCCTGGCTCAGTGCATGACGCCTACATCCTGCGGAATAGCAGCATCCCTGGTGGTGTCTTGAGACCACGGAACGCACCTTCCCACGTAGGTCGTTCCACCTTTTCCTGATGTCCTCCCGATTTCTTGGGTGTTGTCCCACTGCGTTGACCCTGTCCATTATTCTTCATCATAGCTCCATCTTCCTTGCAATTGAGGTGTGCTGCACCTGTGATCCAAATAGCTGTGACTCTACCCGGACGATTTCCTCCACCATGACCCTGAGCTCCTCCTCCGAGAACCTGGGCTGTCTTTGCCATGCCATGGGGTGGTGTAGGTGATGTGTGGGGTGGTGTGTGTGGTGATAAGTGTGGTGATATGTAGTGGTGCGTGGAAGTTGTGTGGGTGATGGTGTTATGTGCCTGTGGATGCTGTTGTACTTGCTGGTGGTGTCTCTCTATGTGCTTCGTTCTCAATTTTTCGTCGTAGGGGTTTGTGGGTGATGTGGGTGTGTGTTTTATATTGTATTGGGTGTGTGGGAGTGGTGTGTGTATGTGTATCAGGTGTGTGTATTTTGAATTGTCCAATGTGGCTGTGTTTTGTAAGAGTGTGTGTATTTTGAGCGCAGCGGTGTATACCGCCAATAGAATACCGCGGTTGAAAGACCGCTGTGTGGATTTGTGTGTCGTGATAGTGTGGGCGTATTTCTGTTGGCGTGATGGTGGAGGTTTTGTTTTTGCCAGTTTATCACTGACCTTTGGTGTGGCGGGCTTGTGTGGGTGTCTGAATTTTGGCGGGTTCCGAGATGTGGGTCATAATAGCTGTGGCGGAATTCAGCAGCCGCGGTGGTGTGTTGGCGGTCTTCTGCACGGCGGTAAGCGGCTTTTACTGCTAATGTTGTAATGACCCCCTATATGTCTTTCTTCCATTGTCAACAGGTCTACCAGGGGTCGGTACACCGGAGAATGCCGCCATCTCATTACCTGCCCCAGCGGACGTGCCCTATGGAGGAGAACGGTGAGCAGAGAGTCATACAACACAATGATTTCACAAGGCTGTTTAGCACAAACGTTAAATTTTCTCTATGTGTCTTTGTCTGTCTGTATTCCTGGCCTAAATAGGTGTGACACAGTTATTTGGCCTGCCATGTGGCCCCCTGAAATCGCAGCTGTCTGACCTGTAAGGTGGGACAAGGGGAAATGAGGTAACTGCGCTGGCGTTGTACACCGTCGTGGTAGGCGATCGAAGACCGCGGTGCAATTCAGCATTGGTTATCACTGGGCCCTTTAGGTTCCAGGAGCAAATTACGATGTACGCCGGCGGTGACGGTATGCACCGCCGCAGACGTGACCGCCATCTTCTATCTGTTCAGTCACTTGATACCTGACCTTCAACAGGAGAGGACCTACACTACAAGTGCTGCTGTGACCTGTGTCTGGAAGCGACAATGGCTACAGTGTCTGGGGAAAGGGCCCATGCCTTCACTGCGGAGGAGTTAAACAAACTGGTGGATGGGGTCCTCCACCAGTACACGCAACTGTACGGTCTTCCAGACAAACAGGTGAGTAAACTGTGTGAATGGTGGATGGCACATGATTAAATGGAGTGTCGTGGATGGAAGAGACAGGGGTGGGTGACAGGCCAGCATGTGAGGATGGTGTGTGTATTTATTTCTGGGCCAGGGTGGGAGGTTTGTGGCCAATGTGTGAGAAGAAATGTACGGGGGAGTAACATCCATTTTTACTTCACTTTTCCTCTGGGTCAGCGCCCACCAGAAGAAGGGGATTTGGCGTGCCATCGGCAAGGAAGTGCGGACCCTGGGGGTCTACCATAGATGGAGCACCCACTGCCGGAAAAGATGGGAGGACCTGCGCCGCTGGAGCAAGAAGACTGCGTAGGCCCAGCTGGGGATGGCCTCCCAACGCGGAAGGGGTGTCCGTCGCACCATGACCCCCCAATATACTGGATCCTGGCAGTAGCATATCTGGAGTTGGAAGGGCGCTTGAGGGCATCACAGCAGCCACAAGGGGGTGAGTGCACTCATTCAGCTGACTCTGTGCGCTGTATGAGGTTTCTGGGTGGGGGAAGTGAGCTGTGGGTTCCCCTAGGCCAGGGCCGACGTGCCAAGGTAGATCCATTGTTTTGCAGGCTCAGTGCCAATCCAACCTCAAAAGTGATAGTGGCGCTCTACACCTAGTCTGGCTCTGGTGGGTTCCAGGTGTGCATCAAATGGGTCTAGGCAGAGTCCCTCATGGGCATGTGCTTTTCCCCTGAACTGTTAGTGCATGGGTTAGTCCATAGGGCTGCTCCCTGTGTGTTGTGTCCGCCAGCGGTAGTGGTGTTGCAAGCATTGACCATGTGTCTCTTCTGCCTCCCCCCCTCTTTTTGTTTTGTCACCCTGTCCTTGTGTGCATTAGCATCATCTGGCGGAGAAGCAGTGGCACCGGAGCAGGAGGGAGCTGCATCCCACATGGCCCTGGAGGGTGAAGTAATGGAGTCCAGTCGGACGGAGGGCGAGGGGAGCTCCACGACGGGGACAGGAGCAGACACTAGCAACAGCGACTCCTCCTCTGATGGGAGCTCCCTTGCAGTGGCGGGCACCTCTGTGCCCACCGCATCAACAGGTACAGCCGCCAACCCCCCCACCAGCACCTCCCTCCCAGCAGCCCCTCATCGAGTTTCAGGAGGGTGGGCATCTCCTTCGCCCAGGCACCTCAGCCCCTGCCCCAGTCAGCCCTCAGTGAGGAGGCTATTGACCTCCTCAGATCCCTCACTGTTGGGAAATCAACCATTTTGAATGCCATCCAGGGTGTTGAGAGGCATTTGCAGCAAACAAATGCATACCTGCAGGGCATTCATTCTGGCGTGGTGGCCCAACAGAGAGCATTTCAGGCTCTGGTCTCAGCACTGATGGCAGCCATTGTCCCTGTGTCCATCCTCCCCCCTCCAACTTCCTCTACCCAGACCCAATCCCCTGTACCTCAGCCTATCCCAAGCACACCATCAGACCAGCATGCACACTCATAAACACACAAGAGTGGACATGGCAAACATAAGCACCACACATCCCACAGGCACTCACACAAGCACATCCCCATGCAGACACACCAACATCTACTGCCTCCACTGTGTCCCCCTCCTCCACGTCCTCCTCCTCCCTCCCTGTCTCGTCTCCAATCACACCTGAATGCACTACATCTCCATCCACTACCTCCATCTTCATCAAGCCCATCACCACACACCGCTCATGTGCAATCACCACCCCCACTAGCATTCACACATCCCCTGTGTCCTCTCCCAGTGTGTCTGTGAGCCCTCCTCCCAACGTACACAAGCGCAGGCACACACCCACCCAACAGCCTTCCACCTCACAACAGCCTCCAGCCCATGCACCTTTACCCAAATTTAGCAGATGTACACCTCCTACAACCACTACTTCTTCCTCCACTCCCAAACCCCCTCCATCTTCCCGTCCCAGTGTGTCTAAGAAACTCTTCCTTGCAAACCTTTACCTCTTCCCTACACCTCCCCCGTCCTTCCCCTAGGGCCAGGCTGTCCAGGCCCCAACCCAGCACCTCAGCCACCACATCCTCTGGAACAAAGCCCCTTCCAGAACCAGTGGAGTAAGGCATCCACTACCTCAGTCCTTGGCAGGATGAAGCACTCTGGACACAAAGCCCCCTCTAGAACCAGTGGAGATTCACATCCACTACCTCTGTCCTTGGCAGGATGAAGCACTCTGGGCACAAAGCCCCCTCCAAAACCAGTGGAGATTCACATCCACTACCTCAGTCCTTGGCAGGATGAAGCACTCTGGGCACAAAGCCCCCTCCAGAACCAGTGGAGAAAGGCATCCACTACCTCAGTCTTTGGCAGGATGAAGCACTCTGGGCACAAAGCCCCCTCCAGAACCAGTGGAGAAAGGCATCCACTACCTCAGTCTTTGGCAGGATGAAGCACTCTGGGCACAAAGCCCCCTCCAGAACCAGTGGAGATTCACATCCACTACCTCAGTCCTTGGCAGGATGAAGCACTCTGGGCACAAAGCCCCCTCCAGAACCAGTGGAGTAAGGCATCCACTACCTCAGTCCTTGGCAGGATGAAGCACTCTGGGCACAAAGCCCCCTCCAGAACCAGTGGAGATTCACATCCACTACCTCAGTCCTTGGCAGGATGAAGCACTCTGGGCACAAAGCCCCCTCCAGAATCAGTGGAGAAAAGCATCCACTACCTCCACTACCTCAGTCCTTGCCAGGATGAAGCACTCTGGGTACAAAGCCCCCTCCAGAACCAGTGGAGATTCACATCTACTACCTCAGTCCTTGGCAGGAGGAAGCACTCTGGGCACAAAGCCCCCTCCAGAACCAGTGGAGACTGTTATCCACTTGCGAGACTGTGGCTTATCACTTCCCAGGATAAAGCAGTGGGCAAACCACCCACTTGAGAGACTTGAGAGACTGTGGCTTTGCACTCCCCAGGATAAAACAGTGGGCTAACCACCCATTTGAGAGACTTGAGAGACTGTGGCTTATCACTCCCCAGGATAAAGCAGTGGGAAAACCACCCACTGGAGAGACCTGAGAGACTGTGGCTTTGCACTCCCCAGGACCAATCAGTGGACATGGAGCCCCCTCGTGGATCAGTGGCGTCGTCCATTCATCCGCCTGAGGTGCCCCTCCTCCCCCTCCCCCTGAGGTGCCTGTTTGATTTTGATCTGATGCCCCTGCAGTGTTCTCTCCGTTTCGAGTCAGGTATCTTGTGTGGACTTCACCCATGCACTTTGGGACACTGATCCACGGACAATGATTTCATTAATATCCGGACTTGTGTAGTTGGTGTACATATTTGTATATACTGATATTTGAATTTGGCCTATCTGATATTTAAATGATTACACTTGTTACAATCATTTCCTTTTGTCCTTGTGTTCTTCCAGGGTGTGACGGGGTGTATCTGTGATGTTATTGGATGCGTGTGTATGTTGTTGTGGGTGGGAGGTGGGGTGTTGCGTTTTGCGTGTGTGTGTCACTCTCTTTTTCCTCCCCCCCTCCCCTGTGTTCTAGGTGCAGTACTCACCGTGGTCGTTGCTGGCATCTCTGCTGCTCCTGATACAAGACGAGTTAGACCAGCATGGGCAGGACCAGTAACTCGGGCTTCATGTCGTCCTGGTTGTTCGTAAAGTGTTGAAAGGTGAGTGGTTTCTGTTCCAAGTACTGTTTCTTCTGACTTTTGATGTGGTTTGTACCGCCCCGGAAAAGGTGGCGGATAGGCGTGTTGTAATACAGTGGTCAGAACCTTGTGTTCCGCCCGTCTGTTGGCGGTTACCACCGCAGTGTTTGTTTCTACCGCTGTGGCGGTCAGAGTGTTAAAGTGGCTGTCTATGTTGGCGATTTCCACCATGGTCTTGATTCAATTTTTTTTCTGCCGGCCTGTTGGCAGTATTACCGCCGCTTTAACACCGACCGCCAGGGTTGTAATGAGGGCCATAGTCAGCAACTTACTGACCACTTGCAGACAAATCTGCCCTCATAGACATTCTTTGAAAGCCCGGAAGCAGTTGCAGATTTTTCAGCCTGGTAACAGAGTACCACTTAAAGCCCTGATACAGGAGGTCTCAACCAGTTGGAACTCAACCTATTATATGTTGCATTGTCTGTATGAGCAGTACAGACAAATCAATGACTGTGTCATTCTAAGAAGCACTGCAATTGGGAAAGCTATGACCATGGATATGGACAAACGAGGCTTAGTCAAATACCTGACAGGGATGCAGCTCCCTTTTTCAGTTTTCACGCAGAAAGTTAGCGAGGAGGACAGTACAATGGGCCAACCTATCCCATTGTTCCACCTGCTACAGAAGCAGCTAAAGAAGGTGTCTGAAAAGTTCACACTTGGAGGTGTGAAGGAAAGTCCAGAAGCGTATGCTGTAGTTGAGAGCCTAATCCTTCGCTTAGCTTCTGATGCAAGGCTGCAAAATGACATTATCTTATCCAGAGAGTACAAGTGTGCCACTCTACTTGATCCACGCTATAAAAAAATTCTTCCCACTTTCATTCCTTTTTCTGAAGGGGATGTTCCAAAACACAAGAGGTGGATTTTTGAACAAGTCAGAGAACTGGAAGAACGGCTGGAACTTAGTGTCCCAATCCACAGTTCTGGGGTGCCGCCTTTAACTTCCAGAGAAGGCAGTCTTGTCTCACAGCAACCAAAATGACAACATGAACACCAGCAACAATTGGACTGAAGAATTTGACACAACCTCTGCAATGGCTTGGTTTCAAGTGGCAGTTCTTAAGTCTAGTGCAGAGGTGAAGGCAATAGAGGTCGAGGAAGTGGCAGCATCAATGACACTTCAGCGGATGTTCCAGGAGTATCTGGATGTCCCAAATTCTGTGTCTGTGGATCAAAGCCCATTGGTGTATTGGTATGGTATCTGAAGATGCGCCAATGACCAGACCTCAGCAAGCTGGCAATATAGTATCTGGCTTGTTCTGTAGCCAATGTGTCTGTGGAACATGGAGAGATTGACCATGAGCAAAATGAACCAGAATGTTATACCACCTAATTAAACCATTCCAGAAATACCACATGAGGAGAAAGAAGATGATTGGTCAGAATCAAGTGTGTTTGCTGACCAAAGTCTAGGGGAACCACCTGAGTTTGAGGATGAACTCTACTTCCCAGACTGAGTATGCCAGTGCCACAGTAGACATTTTTAATTATTTCTGGAACTTCTTTCTTTGAAAAGAAATGCTAGTGGAACATTATGTTTGTTCCGGATTTATGCTGCCCCATTTTTTAGTCAAATACATGGCCGGATTGGAGTTGGACCCATGTGGAGAGAAGAAGCCTCCACATTCTCTTCAGGACGTTGGAGACAATGCCTGCCTCCCTCACATATCATTGTCCGTCCTTTTTTTAACTTTACCTAGCAGGGCTGCCCCAGAAGATCATTGATTAAAAGACTGTCAGTGCCAATGCCAAATTCCAATGTGCTGCTACCATCAAAGAGGAGATAATATTTTGTTCAATCCCCATGCTTGGATTGGAAGAGGTAACTAATAACTATTGTACCAATGAGTGGTGATATATTGAGTGATTGTGAGTGATGATTGATGATGTATGTGATGGCTGATAGTGAGGGAGGGAGTTCAACACATTTGTAAACTGTTTTCCAATGATTTTCAATGTTTTGGGGCTGATAGGTGATCATTTTTTCATGAAAGTGATTGGCCTTTCAAACTGAGTGAAATTTACCTGCAGAGTCCACTCTTTTTTCTGGTTCCTAAGACCAGACCAGTTACTTTAGTTACCAAACACAAATTTACACAAAATACTCAAATTCTGTTTCTTTATTTGTTGTTCAACAGCAGTGCACTACACAGGTCTACCTCGCTCAGTCTGGGACTGGGATGGAGGTACTCAGAATAAGAAGGAGGAGGATGGATGGACTCAGGACGGGTCTACCTCAACAGTTAGAAGGAGAACGTTATTGAATTCAAAGAGAAACCATGATGATGGCGATGCCTCTGAAGCCTAGTACTCACTCAGCCCTGTGGAATGGAAAAAGGTGTGTTGATTTGGGAAATGCTGCTGAGCCTATGTTTGCTGCAATGCTGGCTCAAACAAGGCACTCCTCTTATGTTCTTGCTCTGCCGCTGAGTCTTTCTGGTACACTCCCGACTCCTTTTGAATGCTTACCTTGCTTCCTTTTGAACTTCTCTTTTACGATACAGGTACTGTTTATTTGTCAATGCTCAGGACTTCTCCTAGTCCTCTCCTGCACAAACAAAACTTGGTGAAAGCTCAGCACTCCATCTTACCTACCTGAATGGTACAGCCGGGCACCCAAGAGTAATGGACATTTCGAGAAGAATGGAGATACACCACCCAATTTGGCAAAAGAGTATCATTTTCCTTTTAGCGATCATAATTTTTTAGAACTGAGTTGGTTAGATTTAACCCTCCATAATTTGTATTTTTCAAATCTAAAAGACACAACATTTAATGATATACTATGTTGGGTCTCTCTGGGACAGAAGGACACTTTGCAATGCACTTAACTGAAATGTGTGATACTTACACCTTCATTGTTTTGTTCCACAACAGATTGTGATCAATGCACCGATGAATAATGGTGTGGTTTCTTTTGTGTGGTGTTTTTGTCTTTGTCACACCATTCCCCAAATCCCCTTTCCCATCCATTAATTGAGCCAATAGCTCTCTTTCCCTAGGCTGTGTGATTTATTGAGGCGTGACTTAATTTTACACCATAAATGGATCACACATTTGCTGGGGTGGATGTGGTGAAAGAGACATCAACTCACTGCATGACCTTCTATTACCTGAGCAATATTCCACACCTGCCCCATCAACATCGTCATTAAGGCCTTGTGTTGTGTGTTGCGTAAACACCTAACCTTGTCCAACCACTCCTGGCTCTGAACCCACTTCTAGTCTAGCACCCTAGCCTGTTACTATTGCTATTGCTCTCTCTCCCTTAAGATGCCACCTTGGGAAAATCCCTGTAGTAAGAAGACTCACTTGCTTCATCTATTCAGGTAAGAAAAGAACTATGGATTGAAGTGACCTTGTTTGGTTAGTAATTAACTTCTACTGTAGAAGATGTTATTTGTGTGTATCTAGGTTATTGTAGGCAAAATAGGTAAGAGCAATCATCCCCTAGTGGTCAATATAGTTGCAGAGGGCAGTAGAGCAAGTATATAAGGAAAGGACACACACTTTGTTAGCAGATTTAAAAAGCTGGCTACTCTGCAGGTCAACAATGCAAACTAAAACACAAAAATACAAATTTGAGCTGTAAATCAAGTAAAATAAACTATCCAATTTTTTAACAAATAGAACACCCACCCTTTCCATCCACAACAGGCCCAACCCTCTCCCAAAACAAATAGCCCTGTCCCCAAAAAGTCAAACAAAAGTCCAAAGTGAAACCCAATCCCAACTCCCTCCCCACCCTTCCCACCCACAGCAAACCCCTCCCACCAAAACAAAATATTTAAAAAGAGTTCAGAAGAGGACATTGTCTATTTGGGTCCAGAGCTGGTCCAGGCTGTGCTCGATCCTGGTGAGCCAGCTCTTCGTACAGTCCATCCACTGCAGGACATGGTGGCGCAATGCCCTGTTAGAGTGAGAGGCGGCAGCAGGAGGTGTAGTCAGGGACCCTGACAGCTGGCAGCAGTCCTGACAACGCAGTGGCCAGGAGGCTGGAGACGAAGGCTGGTGTGCTGCTGAACTAGGTCCTGGGTCAGAGGCAGCTATGTCCCCCCTCTTCTTCCTCCAGAACCACTAGACACCGGTATTCTGCCTGTATACCCTCCAGCCTCTGCTGCCACAGGTGGGCTACCATCTCCTGCCTGGTAGTTGGTGGTGCCGGTCGACCAGCAGGAGTAGCTTTATTGAGAAAAAACAAAGAGAAACAATGTTCTGAGCAAACACTTCTTCAAAAGTAGATAGTGGGTGGCACAGTAGTAGTACATTGCTGGTTCCCTAGGGACATTGGAATTTGATGTGATTTTGATTGGGAGAGTCACAGGGTCAAATTAATTTTTTACCCACATTCGCCTCACATAAAAAAGCTGATTGTCTGGTAGAAAGTAATTAAAGCAGAATAACCCCAGATTAGAAAACAGTGATTTTATTTGTTTTCTTTTAAAGGCTTTTCAAGTAACTAAACAGTAACTAAACAGACACTTTTAGTGGAAAAATAAAAAAAGGAATTATTTCATTTATGAGTAAGGCATTATGCACTATTGAGTACAAGATGTTGTGCTAAATTAATGGAGGCATGCTAGCCAGCGCCTTAAGTACTTTGCTACTGTCTGCAGCATGAGCAACTGTAGTTGACAGTTATGTATGTTAAATTCTAATGGCCCTGCTCTTCTCCAAATGACTTTCACGTAGCTTCTACCCTGACTCCAAAGAGGCAGATTAATAATAAATAAGATACATCATACATGTCATGTATAAAATGCAGATATATTTCTTGTCTGTTGTAAGTAGATGGTGGGGCCCTTTTGGCTGCATTGATTCCCTCAAGCGCCCATCCAGTTCAGGGTAGGCCACCGCCAGTGTGCGGGCTATCGGGGGTCAGGGTCCAACGGCCACTCCATCCTCATTGGAAGGCTATTCCCAGCTGGCTCTCCACGGTATTCCGTGCCCAGCATCTCAGGTCCTTCCACCATTTCCGAAAGTGGGTGCTCTGCCTTCCATAGACCCCCAGGGTCGGCACGTCCTTGGCGATGGCACACCATAATCCCTTCTTTTGATGGGTGCTGACCTGGAGAGGTAATACATACAGAAGAACTCCATTAAACAGGCCAGCCTGTCACACACATGGCCCACCATACCCTATCCCATGACCATCGCAACACACATAGGCCAGCTCACAACATGTACACCGCCAACAGACAATCCCCCCACCCTTACATGATGCCTTCACACACATCTCCATGCATTCATGCCACATGCATTGTGCCCACAGGGTACTCACCTGTTGGTCTGGATGCCCATACAGCAGTCCGTACTGGGGTAGGACCTCATCCACCAGCCGCTCCAACTGCTCCGAAGTGAAGGCTAGGGCCCCTTCCCCGGTCACACAGGCCATGGTAGGTTCCAGACACAGGTCACTGCAACACGTGTAGTGTAGGTCTGCTCCTGTGGAAGGTCAGGAAACAAGGCAGGATTGAGATAGAAAATGGCAGTTACATCCGCAGCGGTGTATACAGTTACAGCCAGCATAGATCCCCATTGGCCACTGTACCCTATAGGGCCCAATATTATCCAAAAGGGAATTGCACGGCGGTTAATGACCGCCTACCGCCACGGAGCACAAGCTCGGCAGAATTACCTCACTTCCACCTTTCCCTCCACACAGGGCAGGCAGTTGCCATTTCGGGGTGGGGGGACAGGCCTATCGATAATTGCTGTGTCACAGGATAAATAGGCACATACTTGTAAATTCCACTGCCCCAAAACATGATTGCACAATGTGGACTGCTGTTGTGGTCTAGTTGTTCAAATTGTGATAGCCTACTCACTCTTGTGTCCCTTAATTACCTAATGCTGCGGATGAATAGGAGATGGAGACATACGCCCGTGTACAGACCCCTGGTGGACTTAGCTACACTGGAGGACAGGCACATTTTACTCACCTATAGACTGGACAGGGCCACAATCACAGTGCTGTGTGCCCAGTTGGAGCCTGACCTGATATCACCTATCTGTCATCCCACTGGGATCCCCCCTCTTGTGCAGGTTCTATCAGTGCTCCATTTCCTGGCAACTGGTTCTTTCCAAGTGACAGTGGGCTTGGCAGCAGGAATGTCACAGCCAATGTTCTCAATCGTGCTGGCAAGAGTCTTGTCAGCCCTGGTAAAACACGTGCAGCTACATTGCTTTGTCCCTGGGGGAAGATTTGGCCACTGTGAAGGCCAGATTTTATGCAATGGGACATATCCCCAATATTATTTGGGTGACTGACGGTACACATATTGCGTTGGTCCCCCCCCCCCGGCACAATGAACAGGTATAAAGGAATCGTAAGAGCTTCCACTCCATGAATGTGCAGATGGTGTGCCTGGCGGACCAGTACATCTCCCACGTCAATTCTAAATATCCAGGGTCGATGCATGATGCATTTGTCCTGAGGAATAGCAGCATCCCAAATGTGATTTGGGATGCTGCTACACAGAGGCACAGGGTGTGGCTTATGGGTGAGCCTTGGTCCCCACACAATGTATGTTGGTGTATGCCTTTGCTGTTAGCCAAATACGATAGTGTGTGGCTAACTGATATCCTTCATTACTTGCAGGTGACTCTGGCTATCCAGGCCTATTGTGGCTGCTGACCCCCGTGAGGAATGCCAGGACAAGGGCTGAAGAACGTTATAATGAGGCACATGGGCGAACCAGAAGGATAATTGAGAGAACCTTTGGCCTCCTGAAGGTCAGGTTCAGGTGACTCCATCTGACAGGTGGATCCCTGTGCTACTGCCAGATAGTAGTGGCATGCTGCATGTTACACAACCTGGCCCTCAGACGCCATTTACCTTTTCTGCAGGAGGAGGAGGAGACCGGAGATGCCCCTGTGGCAGCAGTGGACCCTGAGGACAGTGAGGAAGTACAGGATGAGGATGTGGACAACAGAACATTAGTGATCCATCAGTACTTCCAATGACACACAGGTGAGACAGTGCAATTTCACATTTCTATGACTTGATGTATTCTGTGTGGTACTGGCATGCTGACATTACCCACTTATTTTCTCTACTTACTGTCACCTATGAATTATCATTTTACAGATGTTGGTGATATGACAACAATGTTGTGATGTGATCACAAAAGCTAGCAACAGGTCATTCATTCTGTGCTCTCACTATGTACAGTCATTTGCAATGGATGTAGCTGTTTCAATCAATACACATTTTCAAAACATGACATACAAGGAGTCGAGTTGTGTCAAAGGGTTTTAATTTAAGTGCTGAAAAATGAGGGGAAAGTGCAATGGAATTGGGTGATGGTGGAGGAAAATCCAGGATATTGTTCCAGTCTATTTGTAGAACAGGTGCAGTGTCCAAGGGGACATAGGAAAGGGAGCAATGGCAGTTCAAGGTGAACAAGGTGACTGAGTGGGACTCAAGGGGGACAATCAGAAGAGTCTAATTTCCTGTTGGTGGGCTTGGCAAGTGTCTCTGGCTTCTGTCTTGGTTGCAGGAAACATTTTGGGGTGGTTCACCTTCTGCAGGGGGAGGGATGCTGGTGGCCTGTGGGTCTTGTGGCATGGCCTCCTGGCCACTAGTGGCAGCGGAAGTGGAGGGCTGTTCAGTTGACTGGCTAGTGGTAGGGGCCCAGTGGTGTGCTGTTGCATCCCTCATGATGTTGGCTGTGTCTGCCAGCACTCCTGCTATCGAGATCAGGATGGTGTTAATGACCTGCAAGTCCTCCCTGATCCCCTGATACTGTCCCTCCTGCAGCTGCCTGTTCTCCAGCACGTTGTCAAGGATCCGACCCATCGTGTTCTGGGAATGTTGGTAAGCTCCCGGATCTTAGACAGTGCCACCTGGATAGTCAGTTCTCTGCTCCTGTCCTCCCCCTGGCACACAGCAGTCCTCCCAGTGTCCCTGTTGACCTGTGCCTCTGTCCCCTGAACAGTGTGCCCACTGCCACTGACCCCAAGTCCCTGATTGTCTTGTGGGCGAGGTGTGGGCTGGGGTCCCAGTACAGTGGACACACTTCTGATTGACGTGTCTTGGGGACAGAGGTGTGGGTACGCTGGTTGGGTGCTGTGGTGTTAGTTCCTGATGAGGGAGGCTCCGTGGTGGTCTGTGAGTGGGCTTGGGTGACCGACTGTCCAGTGGTCCCTGATGGGCCAGGTAGGTCCTCCAGATCCTGAAATCCAGAGATACTGTCATCACTGGGGGCCCCTTCTGTTGGGGGACTGGATAGTGGTGGTACCTCCTTTCCACTGACATTGGCTGGGGTACCTGTGGGGATGTAAATTATGTAATATGCTTCAAGTGTGTGACATTTATACCTCCGTAACTTCCCCTCTATGGTTGGTGTTACCCTGACAACTTTTGCTTTTGTATGGTGATTTATTGTGGGATTGTTAGTTTCCCTATGCTCTGCATGCTTTGGTGATGGTTGTCCATGCAGGGCTGGGAGGGGTGTCCATGCATTGGTATTGCATGCATGGCTTGTCATTGTGGTTAGTCATATGTGCAGGTGCAGTGTGTGGGATGGAGTGGAGTGACGGGAGTGAGGGGTGTGATGGCATGCAGGTATGGGGAGTGATGATTAGTAAATTTTGACTTACCAGTGTCCAGTCCTCCGGCTACTTCAGCGAGTCCCTCAGGATACAGTATTGCCAGTACCTGCTCCTCCCATGCTGTGAGCTGTGGGGGAGGAGGTGGGGGTCCAGCCCCAGTCCTCTGTATGTTGAGTTGGTGCCTTGCTGCTATAGAATGTACCTTCTCCCGTAGGTCGTTCCAACTCTTCCTGATGTCCATCCTTGTTCTTGGGTGCTGTCCCATGGCGTTGACCCTGTCCACGATTCTCCGCCATAGCTCCATCTTCCTTGCTATAGATATCTGCTGTACGTGTGCTCCAAAGAGCTGTTGCTCTACCCTGACAATTTTCTACACCATGACACTTAACTCTTCCTCAGTGAAACTGGGGGGCCTTTGTGGTGCCATGGGTGTTATGTGATGTGTGTTGTTGAGGGTGTGTTGGGTAATGTGGTGGAGTGTGTGAGGTGGGGTGTGTGATGGATGTATGGGTGTATGTGGTGTGTGTTTCTAGTTGTCTCTGTGCTGTTCGTGTCAATCTCCTGGCAGTAATTGTTGTTTGTAAAGGGTTGTGGGTATTTTGGGTGTGTGTTTTATAGAGATGTGGGAGTGTGGGTGTGCTGTGTGTATGGTTGTCAGGTGTGTATTTTTCATATTGGCCAATGTAGTGTAGTTTTGTATGTGGGTGTCCATTCTGAGTGTGGCGGTATGTACCGCCAATAGTGTACCGCTGTTGAATGTTTGCTGTGGTGATTCGTGGGTCATAATGTGATGGGCTTTGTTTTATTGGCATAACGGTATGGGTTTTGGGACCGCCACTTTGGCACTGACCTTTGGTCTGGCGGATTTGTGTATGTGGCTGAATTTTGTCAGATTGATGTGTGTCATAATATAGTAAATGGGTATCCGCCACCGCAGTGGTAAGTTGGCGGCCGTCAGTGTGGCGGTAAGCGGGATTTACCGCCAGTGTCATAATGAGGGCCTATGTGTGATTTTGCTGAGTTGCAGACAGAAGAGGTCATGACCAAACCACTGCTGTAGCCGGTAACATGGGGTGTTCACTAGCTTGACAATGCCCTTGTAGCTAATGAGTATAATAGAAATTGTCAATAAGCAAGCAATGCTACTTACCACTGCCATCACTGCCACCACTTCTCTCCCTGCTCCATCTCCTCCTACAGAGGCACTTGAGCTGTCACCACTGGTGGTTGGTGCGGATAGAAAAAACACTATACAGTATTTAGATGTCAGGTACAGGGATGAGATAGAGAGATGCTGTTTCCATTCATATGAATTGTTGATTAAATCCTCTGTAACCGGGTCGCTAGCACGCTGGTTACCAACAGCAACTGTGAGCCGATTAACCAATACCCCGGGGCACTGCTCACCGAAATGACGCTGCTGACTCCTGTAGAAACCCGGATATCCGGGTTTCTAACAGCATAAAGGAAGGACCACAGATGAGTGTCGGCACAGGAGACGGGAGCTGGAGAAGAAGAGGAAGAGAGACCGGACCACCAACGCCGAGACGAGAAGAACAAAGAAGGAGCCAGAGGAGAACCGGACTCAACATCGCAGGCAACAGAACTCCATAGAGGACCCATTTCCTGCCATGTCCCTGGAGGGACGTGGCTAGCGCAGGTACGTTCCTGCCTCCGTAATTGTTACAGCACATTCCTCGGTTAGGGAGGAGGAAGTGGGCGGTGTGGGGAGAGGAACGGGGACAGGCACGTAAGACCAACCCGACATCGTTGGTCAATTAGAGAAACTCTTATAATAATTTTTCTATTGTGGTTTTCTTCATTTATTATTTGTTAAAAGATTTTTTTTTGTGAGTGACTAACGTACAGCAGGAGGTCCTCCTGATTTAGCCTGCTTACTTTATTTTTGGAGACCGAAAGAAAAACCCCACGACTGGTGCTATTTTGGGGCATGCAATAAGGAATACCCTACCACTCCACCCACCTCACAGCACCTCCCCTTCTAACCATAACCCAGAAGTCCTAGAATACCCGAATTACCTCTCCTTTCTTTTCTTTCGTCCCGCTTCTGACTCTCAACCCGCTGATCCTTCTGCTTCTACTTGGACGGGGGAGTCCACAGCATTGGAGAGAGCCACCTAAAAGGAAAACAGAACAATGCATTAGAAGCCAAAGGATGGGACCCCTGAGGAAATACAACAAAAGCCGCAGAAAGAGACTGAAAACCCACAGAAAACTAACTGAACAAGAGTGTAAATAAGAGAAATAAAGGCACAATAGTGAAACCAGATCCTGACTCTTATACTCTCCTTCATAATACTCTGTTCAAAATGCCATACCTCCTACATCCTCCTTAATAGGAAGGTCTGATTTCAAGTTTGAAAATGACACTGTAGAACATTGGCAGTTTTCTACCTAAGCCATTAGTGACTTTCTGCCAGTGTCCTGGGTCACATGACTGTAAATGTCTCTTCTGTTGCGGGTTGTGTATTCTTTCTAGACACGGGAGCAAGCAAGGCATAGGCATGAGGAGAGAGGATTTTGCTAAGAGGATAGCTGGGGAGGAGTTGTCCCCCACCATGATTACACTTTAAAGGGCCCTTATTCTGCACACACAAAGGAACCTGACACCAGGACAGCCATAACTTTGTCACCCTAAACGGTTTGGAGCCGTAACAAAGAGAAAAACTTATAAGAACCAGTTTTGGATGTATTTGGTGGATGCTGAGGGGATTCCCCTCTCATAGTAATACTCCTGGACCTGTGGAAGATTTAGAAAAAGGACAGAAGAAGTAAGATTGGGCCTGCGTGCCCTGAACTCAAGATCCCCAGAAGTGTCTTCAAGGGTCAGTAGGCTGACCTCCTGTTTGAACCACAGGGAAACAACACATTTCCAGAGCCCTCCTTGAAACTGCTCCGCTCACCAGCACGCACTGGATCTGCTTGGGCTTGTCTTAGACCATTTGCTGGCTTATGCTAAAGAAAGTCCTGATCCCAAAGAGAGGTCCCCCAAGTTCTGGACCCTTGGCTGGCATCAGTGTGTACTCCTGAAGAAAATTTGACAATGAGGAGGTTTTAGGCACCTTGCAGCTTTGAAGAAAATTATTTGCCCTGAGAACTGATTGCTGGCGATAACAGCCTAACGTCACCTATTCTTCGAGCCAACTGCGACTATTTGTGACAACTGCCAATGCAAGACCTGAATTTTTCACCAACAGTCCACGATGACCACAAATATAAAACTCCATCAACTATTGGCTCTTCACATTCAAACAGCGACGGTTCACAATCCCCTACCTGCTGCTCGTGCCAGCAACAACATCCTTGGTGCTGTCATGAACAGCAGCTCCTCCTGCGGAGTTGAGAAGGTACCTCTTCAGTAGGACTCACCTGATCCCTGCATTTGACCCGCACTCCATTGCGATCAGCCTAGATTGTGACTCTCCCTTGGTCCAACCTGACCAGATAACCGCAAGTGGAACTTTCTGGTGCTATTTCACCTAAAACTTTCAGATCTCACATCTCTAGCTCTGCTGATTGAATTGTTGCAAGTTTATTTACTAAATTGAATTACATTCTTCGAAATTCATTTGGGATTTTCACTGTGTTTTGTTTTCACTTTATTTCTGTTTGAGTGCTCCTAAAAAATTTTACACATTGCCTCTGCCTTAAGTCTGACTGCCTTCTGCCAAGCTGCCAGAGGGTTAAACACAAGTTAATTTAGTGACTTTTGTGATTCATCCCTACAAGGGCTGTGCTTATTATTTGAGTGGACTTCCACCCCTGTCAACTCATAACTCAATTTCTAACACTGCTGTTTCTGATGAGATGTGACAAGTTCTCTGAAGTGGCGGTATGGCACTACCCGACCCTTTATGAACTGTTAAAAAATAGTCTGTGAGACTATTGCAAGCCCAGAGACTCTTGTTTTTTTTTTAATAGCCCATCTTGTTCCTTCAAGGCTATACCTCTGTTAGGTTTTGAGTTAAATATGACATTTAGGCTACTATAATTAACAGTTTATGGAGAGTGTTCTCTACTGCGAGGCGACGGCTGAAACGTGTGCTTGTGTTAAAGAGACATTCTAATTACACTTGTACGAAAGTTAATGTTTTTGAGCTGTTCTGATCCAGTGCTTAAATATTGTGCTGTACACAACTTGATCTTCAAGTTGTCTTTTGAGTTATTCCTCTTGTGCCCACCTTAGGATCATGGATGAGTGAGAAGTGTTAAATGAGGGCAGTTTTACATGAACATGTCCTTCTTTGATGTGCCTTGACTGGGTGTGTCAGTCTGGATTGTGATGATACTGTGAGTTGTGCACTGCTGTGGAAGTAAGGCCTTGTGAAACTGCAGACATGTGAACGTATACGTTGCGTGTGTGGTATTAGATGTAAGGGTAGCGGAAAGGAAAGATGTTTACATGCCTGTGGTTGTGCTTTATATTAAATACGCATTGGTGGGCTGCAGGCGGAGGAACCAGCAGCCTTTCGTTTCTGTTGTGTGCTACTTCTGACAAGCAGGGATATGGAGTCTCTTCAGTAGTGGTATTGCTGCAAGGCAAACAAGCCATGGCAGGTTGCGTGGATGGGAAACCTGAAACCTCATAATTTATTAGGTGCGTCAAGCTTTCTGGTGTTTGGAGCTAGTAGAAACATGAAATGTTTGTGCTCTGCTTCGTGTTTTATGGTGAGACAGCCTTCATAGTTTGGAGTGCCTGAAAGGTGATTCTTATTGTTGTGTTGGTCATATATTTGATTAGTCAAGTATTAGAAAAAGGTGCATGTGTATTTGTTGTTGTTGTATTCTATTCAAAGGAATCTTAGTGGGCTGCTTAGCAACTGGGAGGAAACTGGAATGTTATGATTAGATTGTAAGGCAGGCAGTTGTTGATAAGACCTGCCAGGGTTGGATGTGTATTTCTTATCTGAAGAATAAAGAAGAAAAAGAAGCATCTGTGGTGCAGCGATTTCTTTACAGTGGCGACGAGGATGGGATCATAAGGAATAAGACGTGACCAACCCTGGCAGCGGTGTACTGTGACTGGTGGTGCGAGAAAGCGGTGATCTTAATGACCATAAATTGAATGGTGGATTTTGTGATGGATTCCGAACTCGGTTTGTCAAGTTGACCGAGTTGTGGAGGTAGCGCGTTTTTTTTTTCTTTCTTAAAGAAAAAAAAAAAGAAGAAAAAAGTTTGTGCTGTTGGGTTGGCATTTTGAATGAGGCACTTACCTGAAGAGTCTCGCAGACGCTGCCCAGAGAGTCCTCGTGCTGCATCCACACTGTGGATGATATCCGGTTTCAGTTGGATGTGACGTCAGCGATGTTTGCGGCAAAACAAGGGAAACCTCTTGTAGAAAGAGGTCGAAGCAACAGTAAAAACATAACAACTGTAACATATTGCCTTCGACTTTTAACTTTGCAGCGCTTTCAACTTTCAACTCTGCAGTGCTGTATTTTAGTTTACTCAACGGTGACAACGGAAACAATCAGCCTGAGGACGGTGACAACAGTGACTACTTTATTTATGTTAATTTTTTTTTTCTCTTCTCTCGTCATATTTCATTAGTTTTTTAGATTATTTATGGGATTATTTATGCTCATAATAGTTAAATAACTTACGTAGCAGACATGCAGTCGATTGCACCACCACCTATATTTTTGAGCATGCCTGGCGAACAAACCATGTCATGGGAAGATTGGAGGGAAGCGTTTGAAACATATTTAGAGGCTTTGGGAGGTGCCATTTTTACGGACAAAAGGAAGTTGGATTTGTTAAAACACAATTTGGGTGTGGAAGGTAGAAAGATTTTGAAAACGTTGCTATTTGCAAATTTTGTAACGAATAACGATGGAAGGTCTGAGGATGAGGAGAATGACAGTGAGGACGATGTGTATATGATGGCGTTGGGGGTGTCGGAGGAGCATTTTAGCAAGAAAGTAAGCATTGTTGTAGAACGCCACAAATTGTTTTCTAGGACCCAAGCGTCTCATGAATCGGTTGATCAATTTGTGTGTGCATTACGTACGATGGCTAAATCGTGTAGATTTAAAGACTTGCATGAAGAAATTATTAGAGATCAATTAATAAATCGTACATGTTGTTTGAAAATTCAGGAAAAGTTGTTAAATTTAAAAGATCCATCTTTGGAGGAGGCCATAGCAGTGGCTAAACGTGTTGAAAACACATCTAGGTATGTTAAGGAGTTAAGTAGAAATGATACCGAGGCTGCACTAGTACAAGCTGAAAATTCTGTGAAAATCAGCAAAAATACGACTGTAATGGATGAAAGAAAGAAATGTTTTAAATGTGGAAGCATAAAACATCTGGCATCCTCGATGAATTGTCCTGCAAGAGAGGCTAAGTGTTTCAAGTGCAACAGAAGGGGACATTTTTCGAAAATGTGTAATCAGAAAAAAAGTACTTACAACAGAAGAAATGTAAATTGTTTACAAGATGGTAATCAAGGACAACAATCGTATTCTAACGGTCAGATGTTGTGTTCCGGTGAGGAAGTGGATAACCATTTTGAAATTTTAATGCTTAATGTTTTATCCATGGAGACTGCTTATAAACCTCCTAAGTGTGCGATAAGCATAAATGGTGTGGTGATAAACGTGTGGGCTGACTGATGTTCACCTTATACCATAATTGACAAAGCAACGTGGAAAGCAGTGGAGGGTGGCGAATTGGCTAAAGCGGAAAGGATTTGGTGGGTTATGGAGGCAACAAAATTTCTGTGTTGGGATATTTTCAAGGGGAGGTGTTATTTAATCAAAGACAGGCAATATGTGATGTGTATGTGGTTGAAAATGGTCGATGTTTGTTAGGATGGAATGAACAAAGAACGCTGAAGATTGTGTTAGATCCAAATAGTGAAAGACAGGTTTTGTCAGTAGGGGAAGAGAGTTTAGAAAAATGGAGTAAGAAGTTTCCAAATCTTTTCAATAGCGAGTTAGGTTGTTTGCAGAAGTTCCAACATCGCATTGTGCTGAAAAGTGGGGCTGTTCCCAGTGTACATAAGGTCAGGAGTGTGCCGGTTGTTCTGAGAGATGCATTAAAAATTGAATTATCTAGATTATTGAGTTTGGGTGTGATTGAGAGAATTGAAGCGTCGGAATGGTTGAGTCCAGTGGTTTTGGCCCGCAAACCTAATGGCAAGATTAGAATGTGTGTAGATTTGAGGGACCTTAACAGTAATATATGGGTAGACAGACATCCTATTCCTAAAATTAATGACCTATTGAGTGGTATTCAAGGGGGAAAGGTGTACTCAACCCTAGATTTATCCAGTGCGTACCACCAAATAATGTTGCACCCAGAGTCCAGGCATCTCACGTCGTTTATAACGCCTGAGGGAGCTTTCAGATTTGTGCGCATGCCGTTTGGGCTTGCGTCTGCCTCAGCTGTTTTCCAAAGGGTTATGCAAAATCTACTGGGTGGTGTAAAGGGTGTGAGGTTTTTTCAGGATGATGTGCTAGTATGGGCAAAGGATTTACAAGAGCATGATACCATTCTGGAGAAAGTATGCCATATTCTTGAGAATGCAGGTTTGACTGTTGAGGCTAGCAAATGTAAATTTGCATGTCACAGTGTTGAGTATTTGGGCCATACTATTTCATGGAAGGGTATAACGCCCAAGGTTAATCTTATGGAAGCAATTGAGCGGGCACCTAGTCCAGTTAACAAAGATCAACTGAGATCATTTCTTGGATTAGCGGAATATTATGCTAAATTTGTGAGGAATTTCGCTGACATAGCATATCCTTTAAGAGTGTTAATGAAAAAAAATCAAAAATATATCTGGTCGGATGAGTGCCAACAAGCGTTTGATAAATTGAAGAAAAACATTATAGAAGCAGTTGAATTAAACCCTTTTGTGGCTCATTATCACACTATAATAACAACGGATGCAAGCATGTACGGGTTGGGTGCGGTACTAATGCAGGTGCATAATGGAAAGGAACGTGTGGTAGCGTTCGCTTCACGTACATTGAAGGGAGCGGAAACAACATACTCTGCTGTAGAAAAAGAAGCTCTTGCTTGTTGGTGGGGCATCACGTACTTTAAAAACTATGTGTGGGGTAGAAGTTTTGAATTACGGACAGACCACAAACCGCTTGTGGACATTTTCACTACTGCAGGTGCAAGTCGTGCTTCTTCTAGGATTGCCAAGTGGTTATATAGGTTACAGGAATACACTTTCACAGTAAAATACTTGCCTGGTATAATGAATGTAAATGCGGACTGTTTGTCGAGGTTGCCATTAGAAAATGTATGTGGAGAAGAAGAGGAAGAATGGGTTGTGGCTGACCTGCAAGACATCAAGACAAAGGCTATCAGTGAGGAAGTTTGGAAGGCGGCGGTTCAGGAGGATACTGAACTTCAGGCAATAATAAGGAATTTGCATAAGTGTTGGTCTGAATTGGGTGATGAAACCAGTATGTTTTCAAATTTCAAAAGTGTGTGGTCTGAGTTGTCATTACAGAGTAATTTACTTAGGAGAGGTGATAGGTTGGTAGTACCACATAAGTTGAGGCAGACTGTTTTAGAGATTCTACATGAGGGACATGGTGGTATGTCGGGTATGAAGAGGAAAGCCAGGGAAGATTTTTGGTGGCCAGGCATGGACAAAGAGGTTGAAAGAGTTGTTAGGAATTGTGTAAGCTGTGCTTGTAGTGACAAAACACACGTGTGTGAGAGGACACCTGTCATTCCTGTACCTTTCCCTGTTAAACCATGGCAAAAGATAGCAATAGATGTGTGTGGCCCGTTTGATTTTGGTGATGGTGGAAAGTTTTATGCCATGGTTATGGTAGATTACCACTCCAAATGGCCAGAAGTTAGTATCGTCAAAGACACTAAAGCTGGAGTGGTGATTGAATTTTGTGTGGAAATTTGGAAAAGGGAAGGTTATCCCGAGGAGGTGGTGACTGACAATGGGACACAATTTACTTCGTTTGAGTTTGAGGACTATTTAACATTGTGTGGAGTAAACCATGTGAGGACAGCTGTGGCACATCCAAGAGAGAATGGGTTAGTAGAAAGGTTTATCAGAGTGTTGTGTGACAATATTCAACTGTCAATTCAGACTGGTTTGTGTTGGAGGACTGAAGTGAAAAACATGCTATGGAATTATCGGACGACTCCGCATTCGACGACGCGAGAAACCCCACTTGTTTTGTTGAAGGGAAGGAAACCGTGTACCAAAGCTGTTCCTGGTTGGATGGGGAAAGCTGGTAAAAAACGTGTAAGTGTAAGGAATCTTGCATTTAGAGTGGAGGGGGTGCAAGAGAAGTATGACGAAAGTGTATTGGGAAAACCGAAGGAATGTGTGGTTGCAGTTGGGGACTGGGTGCGAACCAGAGTATGGCATGGTGGCAGGAAGGGTTTGTCAAAGTGGTCAGAACCAAAAATGGTTGGGGGAGTGAAGTGTTATAGTGTGGTTTTAAGCGACGGTAAAAGATGGAATATGGCTGATGTTGTCAGATGCAGTGAAATGGAAGTAGCTGAGTGGAAGAAGCAGGTTGGGTGTGGCCGTGGTGTCGAGGAGTCAAGAGGGGTGAAAAGGTCACAGAGAGTATTCAAGAAACCAGAATATATGAAAGATTATTATACAGAGTAGTTGTGTTTACGTGTTTTCTTGTGTTAGTTTATGTTATTTATTGTTTTTTTCTTGTTGTTTTTAGATAATTTTGTTATTGTAAGAAGGGAGATATGTTGTATTCTATTCAAAGGAATCTTAGTGGGCTGCTTAGCAACTGGGAGGAAACTGGAATGTTATGATTAGATTGTAAGGCAGGCAGTTGTTAATAAGACCTGCCAGGGTTGGATGTGTATTTCTTATCTGAAGAATAAAGAAGAAAAAGAAGCATCTGTGGTGCAGCGATTTCTTTACAGTTGTTAATAGATATTTAGTGATACAATGCTTGCAGAGCTGTATTCTGATGCTGTATGTTGAGTATATGTGTGTGTATGGTTGGGTCTGAAGGTAGATTGTAAAACCTGCCTTATGAAGTCAGCTGTGTGAGATCTAGGAGTGGTGCTTTATATCAGTCCTTTCTGTGTGAAGCATGGTGTAAACTTTTGATGGATAATGTATGTTGTGTATGATGAGTATGCCTGCCTGAGCGTTGGGTGGTATGCCTTGTGCTCCTCATGAGTGATGGTTCCGCCAAGAGTTAGGTCACTGGCTCGGTCGGAGATATGCTGAGCAAAGGTGAGCATCACAGCTCCTAATGAGGTCTCTATTAAAAATACTCACTGACTCAATTACAGGAACTAGTTTATACCGAATAAACCAGTCGAATTTCCCCGGTCTTCTTCTAGAAAGCGTCTATACAACCTTCTTTAAGGTAGAAGGGCTTTCGTTTCAATCTGCTGGGAGAAAATACCTTCAAAGACCCCTATGTACTGCCGTTCCAGTATTGGACATTTCTGAGGCCTTGAAAACGGAGGCACTGCCATTTCAGTGCCCACATCAAAACGACCAAATAGCCAATCATACTATTGAACGGTCCTTAATTTGATTAAAAGGTTCCGCGTCTTCATAATGTAATTTCCTGGAGCTGGGAAACAAGCAGTAACTTTCTGGCTCTTTCATTGCACAAAACAATGCTATCAGCTCGAGACACGCGGAGAGAGGGAAAATGCCTTTATGTTCGAAAAAAGACATTTCCCTTTTATGCGATTTACAGAACTGAGTTCTAAAGCAGGGATTTACCAACCCTGCTACTGCTTAGCTCTTTGCTGCTTACTTGGCTGGTGAATAACACACTTCCTTTCATGGGCTTCATCCCGGGCCCCCTCCAACAAGCAGGCTATGCTGCGTGTGTGGCTTGAACGTACTCGGAGAACACATAGAAGTAATGAAAGAAACAGCAAACAGAATGTCCTCAGATTGAGAAAAATACGTTTAATCAGCTTTCTGGAGGTAAGAACTAGAGTTTGACATTAAATCAGAACATTTAACATCCATTAACGCCTTCACACACAGCGATAGCTATATTCTTGTTGTACCCATTAAAATCTCAGACCACAGTTAGCGTTTTCTATTTTTTCCTGAGTCAAAGAAATTATGTTATCAATCATGGAAAGATAAAAGACTTAGGGACATATTTATGAAATTGTGATACAGCACAGCAAGTCACCTTGCTTTGCTTGGCTGGGTCACAGGGAAAGGGCGAGAATGCACCTTATTTAAAGCAGTACAGTCTACTCCTGTTCTTGCCCCTGTGCTGGCGCACAATGGGTTGTACCAATGCAGACACCCTTGCATCATGGTGCAAGGGTGCATTCGTTGAGTGCAGGATTGATATTGTGCAGGAAGTGGCACTTTTCTGCACAAAACAATCCTGAGAAGCTTTTCCTCTTTCGAGGTGTGCTGCAGAATGCAACACACATAGAAAAAGATTAAACAAGGAGAAATAAAGATATTTTTCCTCATTACGCCTCACCTGGGGAGGCATTGCCAGGTCTACCACTTCTGGTAAATCTGGGAATGCGTCAAAATTCATGGTTGTTACGTGGGAACACCCAAGCAACATCCATGTAAATGCCACCCTGACGCAGAGTAATGCAACGCAGTGATTTGCGCTATGTTGCATTACTCGAGAGTTATGAAGCCACTCAGGGTCACGCAAGTAGGCTTTGCGTGGCTTCATAAATCTCATTTAAGACTTGTGCCACACATGTACCAAATTGTGCGGTGCAAACACAACACAAAATGGATCATAAATGAGGCCATGTGTCTGTCTAGTTGCTTAGATTCAAACCTCTGTTGCGTAGATCTCTATAGTAGAAACACCAACCCATCAGGGTCTCTTATTTACATATATATATGCCCCTACTTCACATTAATACAGTAGGTACCCAGTACGCACAATGGTTTGTGTGTCTCATAAGTAAGTACACAGATTTTTAAAAATGACTGCCTGACTGCATGCAAGTATATGTATGTAAACTAAGGAAAACACACATTTCAAAGTGGAAGAATGGAAAATTAAATGGAATATTTACCAAACATTTCCATGGACACTTGGTTGACGCAAAGCAGGGAAAATGACAAAAAAATGGTATCAATTTACTTTATCATTAAAAAGTCCCAGGGGCGTAGCACAAAATTATGCAGCGCCACACAAGAGTCTTTACAATCCATAGTAAATCCAGGACAAGTTTAAATGATTCAAAACAATGTATATGCAATTCATGCACCTCTTCTGAATTAATACATCAGAGTGTGGGTAGATTTGCTTCAGGGTGTACCATTGAATGTTCAGATGGGTAAAAGCAGGATCAGTTACATTTCAAAAGCACCACTTCAGGGTGGTGGATATAATAGAACACATACATGGAAACCTTCTGTTATATCATAGCCACCACCCTTGATATCCTAGGAATTGCCAACTCTATAGGAAACAGATCCACAGAAACAGAAAATGGAAGGAGGGTTATTTCATGAAATCTTCTACATCCACTAAGAAACTAATGGGATGAAAATACCCACAATGCTTTTACGCACGAGCACTGAAAAGAGCTTGGTAGTGTCCTTTTGAACAACTCCTCACATTTCAAACTTTTGGTGGGCATTTAGCTTGTTTCTTCGTTCCAATTTTGGCAGCTAGAGGTTAAGGTGACACGTTATAATAGCCACTATGCTACTGACAGTAAAGAGACAACAAGCGTCTCCAAAAATTAGGCCCAAAGTGGACAAGTACTGATTAGCAAAAATCGTTGAAGAAGGTAATGCAAATGCTGAGGAATCAGGTGAGCTTCATGGATGAGCTGAGTTGGATAGGAAGGCTGAAGCTGATGATCAACAAAGACCAGAACTGGAAAGAAATGTCCTAAAAACGTGGAAACCTCTGTGAGAAAAGTGAGCAGGGGCCAAAGATCAGAATTAAAAAATAATTCCCAAAAATGTTGTGGCGCAATAATCAGCCAATGTAACCTACTTCTATAGTTGTTAAGCAGGAAGCTATCCCATAATCTTTCTTACTGTCCATCTTGGAGTGGGAATGGAAACTTTAGGAGTTATGGATAGTCCTCTATTTTAGATTGAGAAACACAAAACTCCCCATTGACCAATTCCCAGGGGCATTCTGCTATAAGGGCAGGGGGAATTACTCCTTTTGAAACATATGCCAACATGCCACACAACCAATCAGAAAGTATATGTCACCATCTGGGCCCCAAATAGGCAGAGGAATGAAATGCTTCCACTCTGAATCTCCAGATTTATTTGGGAATTGCTTGAAGAGTCAACCTATCAAGACTGGTGCATAGACACAGAAAGCATCTTTCCAAGATAACTCACTAGGTGGACAACCTTTCCACAAGGAATTGCAATTTTACTCTGAATATTCAAAAGTGACACATTTCCTTTACTTCATTTTTTTGGACGTTGATGATAGGAACAGAAGTTAAAGAAAAGAATGTTGAAATGAGTCTACATAATAAGGTGTCAGTTAAGAAGAGTGAAAAATTAAATGGTTTTCCAAGTCTGAGGCACGTGAAGCTTAATAACCACTGGCCTGATGCACTGGACTTTCTTTAATGACCCATAAAATCGAGGCTTAAATATGTTGGCAGAAAGATGGCATGGTAACAACTGTGAAGACATGACAAGCTTATATGCTAATTTATGTTGAGGAGCTGAATAAAGCTCCTTTACTTTCTTTCTTGAGTCTTAAGGTTGGAAAACATTTACTAAAACGACTGCAGGAGGTAATAGATGTTTTTTTTAGAATAGGATGGAAAGACTGTAGGGCTAAGACCGTAGAGACAGTAGAATGCTAACATTTGAGTGACACTGGAGACAGTGTTATTAGATATAAAGCACAATAGTTTGGAGTGGATTTACAGAAGCAATGTAAATTGTGCTATAAGCCTCGATTTCCATGCTCAGTTTAACCATTTTTAGTGGATGATAACCAGACAATTAAGCTACATAAATCTGAAGAATCTTTCAAAATGTCTTCCAAAAGTGTGAAATATATTGTGGCCCTCAATTAGACACATTGATTTGAGGAAGACCATGTAAACAGAAAGGGCCAGATGTATCAAACGAATTTGCATTCGCAAACGGTGTGATTCGCAGAAATCGGCGTTTGCGAATGCAAAAATGTGGTCTGCGATGCGTGAAAGGCATTCACAGGCCAAAAACAAGGAATCGCAAAAATTGTGAATTTTTGCGAAGCGTCATGGTTCAGCGTGTCACACTTTGCGTATCGCACTTTGCGACAGGAAATACCGAATCGCTATTTGCAAATCGCAAATTGCAAGTCCGAATAGTGACCCGCGAATACAGATTCGGGACTTCACGTCGCAAATTACGATGCGCACATTGCGACACGCAAAACCATGTCGTAATTCGATGAATCAAAAAATTGCAAATTGTGATTTTTTTAATGCAAATTACCACGGATTGAAACCAGGTGGTAACCAGGTGCAACATATATAAAGAGACCCAGAATGCATCAGCTTCTTTTCCACAATGGCTGCACTCTACTTCATGGCTAGGAGAATGAGGATCTTGGCAGGTTTGAGGAGAGGGAGGAGGAGACAGGAGCGCATTTCAGAGTGCGCATAACCCTTTTTGACCAGACTGAGGAGAAAATATTTGAGAAGTACAGGTTGAGCTCAGCCATGATACTTGACCTGATAGTTGAGTTACAACCCATACTGCAGCGCACAACACACAGGACCAATAGCATACCCACCCACGTGCAGGTATTATGCTCCCTGCACCTACTAGCCTCAGGGAGCTATCAAGGGGTCAAAGCAGCAGCTGGAGGGGTATAACAGAGTGCCCTCTCTAGATTTTTCAATGCATTTCTAAACGCCATGCTGAGCAGGATACACCAGTACATCAGATTCCCCCACACCTCACAGGAAATACAGCAGACAAAAATAGATTTCTACCAGATAGCACAGTTCCCCCATGTCCTAGGTGCCATAGATGGGACACATGTTACAATCTGTCCACCATCGGCCACAGAGTATGTGTACCGCAACTGTAAATACCAACATTCAATGAACATACAGGTGATATGCAATGCCTCCTACATCATAACTGATCTCGTGGCCAGGTACCCAGGGAGCACAAATGATTCGTACATCTTTCACCACAGTGGAATTCACACAAGACTGGTAGCTGGGGAATTTGGTGAAGGATATCTACTAGGTATTTTCCCTCTTTCCCTCTAGAACGGAGATACAATCAGCACACAAGGCAACCCGCAATGTTGTGGAGTGCACCATTGGCCTGCTGAAGAGTTGCTTCCGATGCATCCAGAAAAGTGGAGGGGCACTATAGTACAGCCCAGACACGACCTGTAGAATAGTGGCCACATGTGCCATCTTGCACAATATAGATACCACCAGGGGCATACCTGTGGAAATATCAGAGCTAGACTCAGATGAGGATGATGATCCCATACCACCCCTACAGCCAGCAGACAGGACCAGTGCAGCAGAGGGCAGGCAAAGGCGTGCTGACATCACGCACAACCATTTTAGATGTAAGTTATGACAACACAACCTCATTGACATGTATTCCGGTAGTTAGCACCTTTATTACCTTGACTTCAGGTAACATATGTGTCACTAGGACATAGCAATACACGAGTCAGACATGAGCCATTAATAGTGTTGCACTATTGTCATCATAGTTTACTGTAATTCTACATGTGAAGGCGGTCCCCTGTGGCCCTCAATGTCACTTTTTACGACCACGCATCCCATTTGAGTGCACAGTGGCCTCGCCGGCACCTCTTATTTCAGGCTCACAGGCAGTACTGTGCCTGGCACTGCGATACCTAGGATCCATCACGGGCACTGCAAGACTGCTGAGGCTAGATGACTCCTCAGTATCCCCAACTTCCAGTTCGCTGAGTGTAGCACTGCGTGCTGTCAGCATAGCATCCAGAACATTGGTAATTTGCACCAATCCCTGGGCAACATCCCGACTGCTATGTGCTGCCCCCACCTGTGCTGCCACAGCACACTGTGATATCAGGGCAGTAGATGTAGCTAGACGATTTACAGATCTGCAAAAGCCACTAAACATACCCATGAATTGCCTTTTGTGCCTGCGGTGGCTAACTCGCTAATGCCTGATCTCAGTACAGAGTTCCTTAATGGCAGTTGTCAGTTCTTTGGTGTTCTCCAAAGCTGTTTGCTGTCCCTCATGCAGCTTGCAGATGTTTGTATTCAGATACTCCAACTGCTTGTGCAGCCCTCCATATTGGCATTGTGTGACTGCAACTGCCTGTGCATTGCCCTCATGTTTTTGTTTTGCAGGCGCTGCACTTTGAGCATGGATGCTTCCAGTCCCCCGAAAAATGATGGGCCCTCACCTACATCTGTGTGCTGTGTGCCTGCATCATGAGGCCTCCTGCGGGGAGTTGAGTGGCGCTGCAGCAGAGACTTCTGCCTTCCGGTGGATCTAGCTTCTGGGGATGGAGTGTGGCCTTCATCACCCATGTCATCGGAGTCCAGGTTCAGATCGTGGAGAGGTAACACCCTTGCCCTGCGCCTGATTGGTGCTATACACAATGACTCGCTGGTGTTGGAGTCAGGCAGTGGCTGTGTTTATGCATCCCCCACATTGGCACATTCTGCTGCTGCTGGGACTGAGCCATCTGCAACGACAATGTGCAGCATGTCATTTATGTATGTATCACCAAATGTGGCACAATGGTAATAAATGTACACTTACATCGTATCACTATGTACTGGGTGTTTTGTTCTTCAGGGTGTTGCTCTACTACATTGCATTCTATGTGCTATTTTCAGCTCAGGGTTGTGCACTACCACTCCCATAAGGCATTTTTGTGCTGCATGTAAGATGTGGAATAGACTACTTATCACAATGCTTTGCACTAATTTGTATTTCCTAAGGGGCATTTGTACATGCACATGTGGGGTTACATATCATTATTGGACTTACCTTTACTGGTGCTGGGTGTGCCGGACGTGTCAATGTCAGTGACCCCACTGACAGCTTCTGGAAGCAGTGTGGACTCCACCAGGTCTTCCATGGGGGTGGAGTGTGTCTGGGTGGATGATCAGCCTCCTGTGCTCCTTGCCTCCTTTAGGCTGCTGGCCACCCTCTCCTTGGCACAGGAATGCCGGTCGTACCACCTCTTTCGTATCTCTTCTACTGAGCGCTACGCAACCCCCACTGAGCAGATTTTGGTCTGGCTGTCAGCCCAGAGTTTTCGCTTCTCACTCTCTGGTACCTGGAGTGAGCTCTTCCCAAATAGCCGGTCATGGCTCCTCACCACCTCCTCAGTGAGCACCTCCATTTCTTGCTCACTGAATTTGAGCTTCCTCTTCCTCTCTCCCTTCTCCTTCCCATTACCAGCATTGGCCATGTTGATGTCAGGTCTTGGCTTGCTCACAAACTTGCTCCCTGGGGCTGGTTTGTGACTCTCTGACTTCTCTTGTGGGTGTGGTACTGGAAACAGCCTAGGCTGACTCACTTCCTGCTTGTGATGTCATCAGGCTGTGCCAGGTGTCAGTTTTTGCAATTTGCGATTTTGAAATACCGAATCGCAAATATTTTTGCATCAACATATTGGAGTTAACATAATTTTTTGCTTGCAGAAACCTACCTTGTGTCAATGAGATGCAAGGTAGGTGTTTAAAATGTTCTCAATGACCAGTAAAGCTGAAACATACCTGGCTGGGCAAGGCAATCCTGACACATCGTGAAAGTATTTTAATATTTAATGTGTCCTTTCAGAACTTTTTGGCACCCATGCACGCACACAAAAACAGTCACACGCACTCCCACACACACACACAACACCCCCACCCCCCTCCCCGTCAGAATACCCGACTTACCTGCTTGCAGGGGGTCCACCGGCCGGAGACGGGATGCAGCACTGCTGCCAGCAGCAGCGTCCACCAGCGGAACACCACCAGGCCATATCATGTGCCTTGATACGGTCGGCAGCACTGTACTGGCGACCTTACCGCCGACCGCCACTATGACTGGCTAAGGTTAAAATATGGAGGACGTTAGGTAGGCATGGCAACGGTCTTTGGGAGGCCGTCACCATGGCGGTAGGTGGCCTTTACCGCCTAGGTCATAATGAGGACCTTAGTGTGTTTAGAACAGCAAAACTCTTTGACTTGAGATCTTCCATATGGCTGTGCTGGAAATGATAGGTTGATGCTTTTGTCATTGATTTCATTATAAAAACAAAAGTTATCTGGGTGTAGGTTAAATATATTCTAATTAACAAATTAATTCTGTTAGAAATGGGGTCTCTAGCTGGCAATCAGTTTACACCTGTCCAAGTAGAGACTGTCACTCTAGTCAGTATAAGGGAGATACGCACCTCAGAGAACCCCTGCTCACCCCCTTGTTAGTTTGGCACAAGCAGTCAGACATCTCAGAGGCATGTGTAAAGTATGTGTATGTAAAGTATGTGTACAACACACACATTAACACAGTGCAAATACTATAAAAAGACTCCACAGGAGTGTAGAATAATAGCTAAGATTTATCTAAATCAAACAAGACCAAAAATGCAAAAATCCAAAATACATAAGCAAAGCTATGAATTTTTAAATATTAAACTTCAATATAGCGCTTAGAAACACAATTGCTTGAATTTGGTGCATTCCCAACAATCCGACGCCAATGGCGCCAGTCTTGGAGTCATCAGACCCCCCCAGGTATAGTACCTTTGGTAACAAAGAAACAAGCCTGTGCACGGAGTCAGGGAGTTGACGCATCTCTGGATCCGGTGCTGTGACGGTTCCTAACTGCGAAGCAGGGGAGGTGGTGCAGCGTTGGTGTGAAGTGCCAGTTCCTTATGCTCAGGCAGGGTCAATATCCAACAGGTGAAGATGCTGTGGGGCAACCCCATGGGGTTGCAGTCACGCAACAGGGCTGTTGGCACTGCAGCAGAGTCAGGTGTCACAGATGTCGGTGAGATGGCGCTTGGGACTCACGCGTCAGGTCTGCGGTGTCTGACGCAGTCATCACACTCCAGCAGGTACCATGGCTTTGGTTGCAGGCTGCGCCTGGGGGGTCAGGCAGCGGAGTTGCTGTAACTGTTTTTTCTTGTTTTTCAACCAGCTTTCACTCCCTGGAGCCAAGAAACTGGAGTAGGAACCACCTGGCGAGTTAGGGTCCACAGTAAGTGAACCCTGAGGCTGGCAGATGAAGTCTTTACTATCCTTGAGGCTCCTTAACAGGAGCGAAGGTCAATCCAAGCCCTTGGAGAAACTTCATAAGTAGAATTTCAGAAAGCAAAGTCCAGTCCTTTCCCTCTTAAGGCAGAAACAGTAGCAGCAAGCCAGCAAAGCAACAGGCAGAGTGGCAGGTCCTCCTTCAGCATCAAGTCTTTTCCTTGGCAGAGATTCCTCTTGATCCAGGAGTAATCTAAAAGTCTGGGGCTTTGGGCCCACTATTTATACCCATTTCTGCCTTTGAAGTAGGAAAGCTTCAAAGGAAAATTTCCTTTGTTAACAAGATCTGCCTTTCCCAGACCCAGGGGTGGAGCCTGGATTGTGTGAGGACAGGCACAGCCCTTTCAAGTGCAGATGTCAGCTCCTCCCTTCTCACCCTAGCCCAGGAGACTCATCAGGATATGCAGGACACTCCCCGCTCCCTTTGTGTCAATGTCAAGGAGGAATTCACCAACGGTCCAACTATGAGTCTGACCCAGACAGTTAAGCAAGAAAATGTCCACTTTTTAAAAGTGGCATTTTCAACTGACAAACCAAATACCAACTTTACCAAAAGATGAAGTTTAAAATTGTGAGATCAGAGACTCCAAACTCCATATCTCTATCTACTGCCAATGGGAAACTTCAATTAAAAGACATTTAAAGGCAGTGCCCATGTTACACTATGGGAGAGAAAGGCCTTGCAATAGTGAAAAATGCATTTGGCAGGTTTGGGCCTTGCAAGCAGGTACACTTGCCAAGTCGAATCGGCAGTGCAAGACTGCACGCACAGACACTGCAGTGGCACGTCTGAGACATGTTTACAGACCTACTTCTAGAAAGATGGCATCCTTCTAGCATGGTTACCCCCGGTTTTGGCCTGATTGTCAGTGTTTGTCAGTGTGTTTTTACTGTCTCACTGGGATCCTGTTAGTCAGGACCCCAGTGCTCTTAGTTTGTGGCCTATATATCAGTATGTTTTACTGTGTTGTCAGTATGCTTGATTGTGTCACTGGAGTCCTGCTAACCAGAACTCCAGTGCTCATGCTTTCTCTGTTTCTAAATGTGTCTCTATAGTCTAGTGACTTCATATTCCACTCCTGATTGGCACACTGGACCCCCCTTATAAGTCCCTAGTATATGGTACCTAGGTAACGAGGGAATTGAGGTTGCAGGAGATCCTTATGGGCTGCAGCATTTCTTTTGCCACCCATAAGGAGCTCATACAAACACTTCTTCAGGACTGCCATTGCAGCCTGAGTGAAATAGTGTAAGAATTATTTCAGAGCCATTTTCACTGTACCAGGTGACTTATAAGTCACCTATATGTATAATAATCAGTTCCTAAAGGCTAAGTGCAAAGTTAATGTGTGTGAGAGCACCCCTGCACTAGCACATGTGCCCTGACATTGTCCAGGACCAATTTCCCCGACTTCGTGAGTGCGGGGATGCCATTCTAAGTGTGCACTACATAAAGGGCAATATATATATGTAGCCTCACAATGGTAACCCGAAATATGGCCATGGGAGGGGTCTAAGATTGAGAAATTGTACCATCAATCAGATTCTTGTATTGGGGGGCCAATTCCATGCACCCTGGGGGCTCCACCATGGACCCCCATCACTGTCAAACCAGCTCTCTAAGGTTTCCACTGCAGCCCCAGCTGCTGCCACCTCACAGACAGGGTTCTGCCCTCCTAGGCCTTGGGCAGCCAAATCACAGGAAGGCAGAACAACGCATTTCCTTTTGGACAGGGGTGTTACATCCTCTCCCTGCTTCAGCTGCTGCCACCTCACAGACAGGCTTATGCCCTCCTGGGGATTGTGAAGCCCAACCCCAGGAAGGTAGAACAAAGCATTTCCTTTGGAACGGGGGTGTTACACCCTCTCCCTTTGGAAATAGGTATTACAGGCATGGGAGGGGTATCCTCCCAGAGCCTCTGGAAGTGCTTTGAAGGGCACAAACAGTGCCCTCCTTGCATAATCCAGTCTACACTGGTTCAGGGATCCCCAGTCCGTGCTCTGGCATGAAACTGGACAAAGGAAAGGGGAGTGACCACTCCCCTGTACATCACCACCCGATGGGGGGTGGCCAGAGCTCCTACAAAGTGTCCATGGTGTTAGCCATCTTGGATTCCAAGGTGTTGGGATACCCTGGGAGCATCTGAGTGGCCAGTGCCAGCAGGTGACGTCAGAGACCCCTCCTGATAGGTTCTTACCTGATTAGGAGACCAATCTCCTCTCAGGGCTATTTAGGGTTTCTCCTCTGGGTGTTTCCTCAGATTCGGTTTTGCAAGACTTCAGGAGCGCTCCTCTGCAAGCGCTGCTTCACCTTCTACCGTCCGATCAACCGCAGGACAGTTCCAGTAACCCTGAAACAAAGTATCCAAGAAGGCTACTGCAACTCTGTAACTTCAGCTCCTGCCAGCAACTGCAACAGTTTCCAGGTCGTGCATGTTCTGAGGAATGCCTGTCTTCATTCTGCACCAGAAGGACTGAAGGAATCTCCCATGGAGTAACGGAGTCACTTCCCTGCTTCAGCAGGCACCTCTCTGCAGCGATGACCGGTACTCTGGGTCCCCTCTCCTGACAACGAGCGTGGACCCTGGAACACAGGTGGTAGACCGAAGTGACCCTGAGTGTCCAAAGGTCCAGCTGTTAAAATTTGGTGGTGGTAAGAGCTTGTCTCCCTGTGCCACACAGTACCCCTAGGGCTTCTGTGCACTTCTCCAAGGAATACTTTGTGCAGAGCGTAGCCCAGGTCTCCAGCACTCTATCCTGTACGGCTTAGATCCCCGAGTTGTACTCTGGCGGTGTGGGATCCCTTTGTGTAGTGCTGTGATGACTGTGATTTGAAACTCGTTTGACCCCATGTCCTGGGACTCCTGTGGGTACTGCCTGGTCTTCTGAGGGTTCTCTGAAGTGCTGAGAGCCCCCTCTGTTTCCTCAGTCCAAGTTGAGCCCCCAGGTCCCTCCTGGGTCCAGGAAGCGCCCTTTCCCACTAAACACGTCTCTTGCGTGAGCCAAGGCTTGTTAGAGGAATCCAACAATGAAAACCAGCCTGCATCATTCTACTTGATGTGCTGTCAGCGAGACCGGATCCTCTGGGTTTGTGCCTGTTCCCCATATGTCCACCTCTTGGCAGCTCCAAACTCTCCTAGCTATCATAGCACAGAGTTAAAGAATGGCCAAGCAGGGGATGGGGTTTAGATTGGGAACAGCGTGGAAGGAGACCTGTGGAAGCAAGAGTTAAAAACACAATAGCAAGGTCATTCACATTAATCTTCATGAACTTTGTTTTAATTCTTTATGCTCTAAAAACATGAGATCAAGAACTTTTCAATAATGTGACCTTTTTATACTCATATGCTCTGAACATTGAACTCTCTCAAGTTAATCCTTAGAATAGCAATTACATTACAACAAGAGTCAATGAGTACATTAGTTCCCAAAGAATTAATTGTTATAGGATTCATGAATGATACTGTAGAATAGGAAAACTGACTAAACTTGTTTTGTCTAGAAAGATCACACTCTGTTTGATCTAAGTTTCAAGATTCAATTGCCCAGAAATTATTGCGCACCTTATTGCCAGACTGCGCATTAAGACTCAAGTACCTGGAATGATCGTGCGCTATGCCGATCAGAACTGCAAGGGTTAATTGTCAAGAATGAATTGCGCACACTGTTGCCGATTCAACCATCAAGATTCAAATGCCTCTAAATGATCGCGCGCTCTGCCGATCAGAACTGCAAGGGTTAATTGCCAAGAATGAATTGCACACACTGTTGCCGATTCAACCATCAAGATTCAAATGTCTCTAAATGATTGCGCACTCTGACGATCAAAACTGCAAGGGTTCATTGCCAAGAATGAATCGCGCACACTGTTGCCGATTCAACCATCAAGATTTAAATACCTCAAAATGATCGCCCACTCTGCTGATCCGAACTGCAAGGGTTAAGTGCCAAGAATGATTTGCGCACACTGTAAATCACAAAACGAAAAACTGAAATGTTTCTAGACACGGAGTCGGGGGCCTACCCCGACCTCCGTCTTACCGCCCTGCTTGAAGATCAGGAAGATAATGAGGACAGGGCCAGGAAATGTCCAAGTAGGCCTCCTGAACAGGAGCCCAGGAAAATGCTGCAACTCTGCACCTGGACCTCTGAATAAGTGAGCACGTGGAGCTGGACTGGGTTCCTTAAATAGACCCAAGCCCCGCCCACATGCCACACCCAGCCAGGCTGCAGGAAAGGCTTGAAAATGAACAATACATTACAAACAGCATTAATGACATTTCAAGATAAATACATGCAATGCAAAAAGTTAATATGCAATATCAACACACAATGCATGAATTATTACATTGCCTAAGGTTTGGCATTTTGCATTATGTTGCCCGTAGAGCGCGCACTGTCCTGCTGTTGACATGTGCGAAATCTCTTGCACAAAGCAGGAACCCACAGCTGTCTTCTTTGGTGCATTTCTGACTTTTTCTTCTAACCAGAGAATCCACTTTTGCACCATCATCTGGGTCAGCAGGACCTCCTGTTACTCCTGGACTCTTCAGCTGTTCTTGGACTTGGTCTCCTCTCTCCACATGTCTTCAGGTCCAGGAATCCATTGTTGGTTTCTTGTTTTATAGACTTGCTTGTTTATTGCATAATCCTTTATCATAACTCCTAGTGTGTTCTGAGGAAACTTGCTGTACTTTACTCCTGTTTTCCTGGGCTCTGGGGTGGGGTACTTTACTTATCTTTAGTGTTTTCTTACACTCCCAGCGCCCCACTAAACACTACTCTTGAATAGGTGGGAAACCGACATTTGCATTTCACTATTTTAGCATATGGTTTGTGTTGCCCCTAGGCCCATTATAGCCTATGGTGAGTTTCACAGTTTCCACTATTTTATGACTATTTACTTGCCTGATTTTGGTTACTAGTGTATATATTGTGTACAATACTTACCTAATAAGGGAGTATAGCCTCTAAGATATTTTTGGCATTGTGTCACTAAAATAAAGTGCCTTTATTTTTGGTAACACTGAGTATTGTCTTTCTTGTGTGTGAGTACTGTGTCACTACAGTGCTATTGCACGATCCTTTCATGTCTCCTAGTTCAGCCCTGGCTGCTCTGCCTACAGCTACCTCTAGACAGCCTGGCTTCTAGACACTGCGTACATTTCACTAATAAAGGATAACAGGACCTTGTGTAAGTACCTTAGATACCCACTACAAACCAGGCAGTCTCCTGCACTGCTTATGTGGGTGGTACAATCAGTGTTGCAGGCCTACTTGTTAGCATTTTATTTACAGGCCCTGGGCACCTCTAGAGTACTTTACTAGGGACTTACTAGTAAATCAAATATGCCAATCAGGGATAACCAATCACCAATACAATTTAGACAGAGAGCACATGCACTTCAGCACTGTTTAGCAGTGGTAAGGTGCCCAGAGTGTCAATCTGGCAAAAATGAAATACAGCACAGGGTCCAAAAACAGGAGGTCAGAAGCAAAAGTGTAGGGAAACCACACCAAGAGCTGCCAGGTCTAACAACTTCCAAACCAGAGGTATGAGTGCCTCTAGATTAAGCTGAAGTATTCCCGTAACAGGACTTGTATATTGTTTAATCTACAGCCACGAAAAGTTACAAAACAAACGTGATAGAAATTGGAAGTAGACTAGTGACCTGACATAAGCACAGTAGGAGAGTTGCTGCAGTTTTAGGCTGTTTTTATACTACTACAATAGCCAAGGACAGAAATGTATGTGATTTCTTTCACCACATGGTTGCAGATGCATTTTTGAACAGCAATGAGGAACTTAGTGTGTCACACATAAAGCATTGAAATACATCACATAAGCACATTGAAAACTTGGCAGCTATGCGGTCATGGAGTGCTGAAAGTTAAAAAAAACTAAATAAATCTGTAAACTTCGTACTTGTAAGTGCACTACTCACCCATTAGGGGCTCAAGGCGCTGTACCCATACTGCTGTGGAACCCCTCCTGGCTTTTCCCTGTGAGGTGCCCACTCCTGGACAACCTCCAAGGTGAAGCCAGGCATCCCAGCACTGTTGGGGTCGTTGTGGAGATTAAGCAAGCTATTGCCCAGAGTTACAGAGTGGGACCCATGAATTAGATTAGGCACTGATGCAAGAATTATCAAGTCTGAGGAAATTGAGCCCAAGACCCACCAAGGCAGGAATTGAACCCTAGTCCCGGGCCAGATTACTGCATCAGGGTCTGCCGCTCTAACCACTGAGCCACACTTCTCCACTCAAAGTAAAAGTAAAGTAGTCCCCTACTCATGATGGATAAAAATCAGCCATTTGAAAGATGGTGAAGCAGCTATGCTTTTGGGGGTGGGGGACAAACACAAGAAGGGTGAGAAAAACAATCAAGTAAGAAGCAAGCATATGTGGAACAATAAGGCTAAACAATGGGAGGACTCTAAGCCCATTGTAAGCTTTTGATACGGTCCACAACAGACTTTCTCCTACACAGCACCTGTCTGGTAAGTGAGACCTGTAAAGGACATTCCCACACTCATTAAAAAAATGTAAGCTTTTACTAGACGGTCTGTACCCGCAACAGTCACATTCGTTACCGGTTTATGTTTTGTTAGTGAAGATAGATCTCAAAAGAAGGACTGAAAGACCTCCAATTCTGCCGTTTAATTTGTTCGGCCTGACTACAACTAAAGTAGAAAGGCTTGATTCAATGGCGCTGCTTTGAACCAAGGTTTGGTACGCACAGAAACAGAATGAGGTTTTATGCCCATAAGTTATCTCAAAGGGAGGTATGACCACGCACAAAGTTTATCTCAAACTGAGGCTTGAAGTGCATGAACTATGCCTTCAATCGAGTAAAGAAGAAGTCTGACTGTGGTCCATAAGTGTGATATATTGTATAGAGATCTGGCAAAAACTTGAGTTCCGTCTGAGACGTGCACTCGTTTATTTTTAGTGCCGGAAAAAGGACCTGACGCAACAGACTTTTGTCAGAGTGCTGCTAAAGAGTGCTGTTTTGGCCTGTAGTTCTTGTTTGAAGATGGCGGCCCTGTCTGTGGCAGAGCCATGTCTGCTAATGTGGCATCCTCAGGAGTTTGCAGACGGCTTGCCAGGACCTCTAGACTGATGATGGCATGTGGGCCGGAGGTGGGACTTCATTATATTTTATGGTAGGCGGGGTGCGAGGCGGCTGGAATGAAAGGCAGGGTTACATAGTTGAAGCACCCCATCACATCTGAGCAGTGTAAGGGTTTACAAGCAATCCTGCGATAATGCACAATGATGATGTGTTATGTGTGGTAGGTAGGTTCTGCTGTCTTCCTCTCCATCTTAAGGCGCAAAAGCAGTGTTGCCATGTGAGCCAGTAATTAAAAATAAACACCTTCCCTCTCAAAATGAAGTCTTGAAGTACACCTCAATTTGTATAAAATCATGCGCACAATAAGCTCCCACCCCCAGTTGGGAATGGTTTAGTGGTTTGGATGGAGGTACAAAAAAAAATAGAACACGCAAAAGTATGAGCACTGATTATTTCTGTTGGATATAATTTACCTAAGGAAACAAAAAGGCCTGGTCAATGCCCATATGGAATGGGGAAATTCCCTGAGACTCTATCTTTTACTGACAGTGATTTCCAGACTTTGATTGATTTGGTAAAAAAAAAATTCTTACACGTTGTCACATTTTGCAGATGTGGTAGATCTTATTTAATTCCTAAAGTTATACTGTAGAAGTAACTACATGAAGCAAGCAGAGCGAAAGTAATTTTTCCACACCTTTTCTTATGGCATGCCATGTATTCTATTAAAAAATTAACATAATAAAAAAAAACAAGGACGAGCCGATTCAAAGCGCTATGGCCGCCATGAGCATGAGGGAGAGACACAAAAGAAAAAAATTGTTCACTCACAATAAAACATATCAGCAATCGGGCAGTGATCCATGTAACAGGTCCCCAAGGAGGTAACAAAACCACCCCAAAGTGGGAGAAACATAAAGTATTTACCAATGACATCAAGGTATTTTATCATTGAAAGCCCAAGAACGAACGAAAGTGATGGGCATGAGGTGGGCGTGGTAAAAGCCCACAGATAGATAACATGCCAGAAATGCAGCACTTGCACGCTGCTACACTCAACCTAAAAATGAGCTCTAAGGTTGCTTTTACTCCTATACCACTACTTAGGGTGCATCATGGCACAATTGAAGAACTTTCAATCTAAGCTCTTGTCGAGGTAAAAATAATGTTTGTCTTTCGAAATAAAGATTGTGTACTTGAGTCAAAAGTTCTTTAAGTTCCTTCTTTTCTCCAAAGTTACTAAGCAATAGTTTATCCTATCATTTCCAAGAAAGAGTAAATTGCACTCAGTATTTTTTAGTTTGAATCAGATTCTGATTATAGGTTAATACGCTGTCAGGATGTCTAAGAAACAGGGATTCAACTAAAACATTCCTTAATTCAAATATGTATATGATGGAAAAAAGTGACCAGTGGGCAAAGTATGGGACAAAAAAATCCAAAAGTAGTGCGGCAGAACAAAAGGCATCTTGCAACTCATTATATACTTGATAAACAGGAAGCTATGACACAATCCTACTAAACCTCGATATTGGACTGGGAATAAAATAATTGAGGGGTTATAGACAGTTCACCATCTTAGATTGAGAAAGCCAAAACTCCTACATTGGTTGATTTTCAGGAGCATTCTGGGAATAAGATACAGGTGTGAAGTTAGGGTGAATTACTCCTTTTGAAAAATATGGCATTATGCAAGATGGCCAATGAGTAAGTCCACATCACCATTTGAGATCTAAACAGGAAGAGGAGAGATAGAAAAATGCCTGCACAAGTGAACAGGCTGCCACTTGGTAAGTGGTGCTTTGTCACCACTCCGCAGCATCCCACCATTATCCCACCTGAGTTTTCCCAAGCATGAGGTGTTCTTCGCTCATGAGTAAGGGAGCTGAGATGGCTTCAAATGCAATAAGTGCATTGTGTGTGATAGGCTAAACAACCTAAAAATAAGAGAAAGGATCACATAACATAAGAACTGGATCAGATGTGAGACAGCTAATGCCTTGTTCACCATTTCTTGACGATGAATCACAGACTACCATTAAGTGGCAAGTAATTGAGAAGATTGACCATCTAGAGGTAATAATGAGAACGGATTACTGAATGTGTGAATGTCAATAGTTGATGAGGTGTGAGTCCATTACAAAAGGTTTCAACACTTTGAATGAATAGAACACTATGGCCTTTGGATAGATAAGAACTCAACACCAAACTGGACTTCATCATTTGTGAAGGATCCGATGGGCACCTTCCTTCTCATGTCAATTGCTACCCTCCCCCATGCTAACTTTATTATGAGGGCTACCTACACATAGGTTTAAACTCATTCGTAAATAATAATATATCATGAACCGTTGCATAGGATGCAACATATTGTCTGACTCCTGAATTGTTGTCCAGTTGAACTGTCCTAACAACTGCTATAAAAGTTACATCTATTGTTGTTTATGTATCATGTCAAAATCTTGTACCCTGGTGTGTAATGGAACATGTTGTTTGACTACCCACTTGTTGCTTTGTTGATTTGTTTCAACAGTGTTTTGATGGATGTGTCTCACCCAGCCATCTTAACTGGTGTACCATTTTTTAACAAAGAAGAATTTATGCATTTGTTTCCTCTTTTATGTGATAGAATGAATATATATAACTAGCCTTGTTCAATTACTTATATTGGGAGCCACTTGGGCAGAACAATAATTTATCATGCATCTATTCTAACATAAAAATATCTGTAGCCCTTATATACTTACTTGCTACAGATCTGTTCTTTCAGCTTTTTGGTTGGACCGTTTTCAGAAGCTTCAATTTCCCTGACCTACTTACTTATCAAATCATTTTGTATCAGGCTGTTATCATTTTTCTCTACACAGTGTTCCATAACCACTGAGGGATTTCTTTCAAAAATGGGGCTTTTCTCCATTTATATTTTGTGCTGTTGAATTGACAATGGGACTTTATCCACCACTACTTTGACCTTTCCAGGGATCCACTATCCTCTCAAACTCAAACCAATGTGAGTAATTTGAATCAGCAATTGCTAGTGTTTATTTAACACATTAATCAGTATGAATTTATTTGGTTGAGGTTTAGTATTCCCCACTTCTTTTTTCAATTATACAGGGGCGTGCGGGTATTTGTAGCAAGGCCATTTTGAGCATCGTTCCTTCCAGCTTGTAAGCTTTTTTTTTGCAACTTTATTAACATTAACATCTTTGACTCATTTATTTTGTGCTTAATTATTAACATTTGAAATTCCCACTATCTAAATATCTATCTTGCAATACCAATCACTTTGGCTTCATAGCCCAGGTAGGGTGACCACTTGGCAATGAGGCAAATTTTGGAGAGGACTATCAAAAATTCAGGAGAAAGTGTCAAAATTCAGGACAAAGGGTCAAAATTCAGGACAAAAATTCAAGAACAAAAGTCAATTTTACAGACACACCCAAGAGATGCCATGCCTCCTCAGTGCATTTCTTTACTCTTTTTTAACATAGCACTATTTTTTCACTGCGGTATGTTTGTGATTGCCTACATTCAGGTGTCACATTACGCCCTTGTTCAGTAGTAAATTAATGCCCTTCAGCACTGTGTCAAGGCCATCACCCCTATCCAAATTTACCTAATCTTTCTTAAAGAGAAAGTAACAACAAAATGTTGATTATGTTTCGGAACATTTTAAAACCATTGGCAAATAGTTTGGGAAACATTAAGATAAATAATCTTATGCTAGTTTAAACAAATTGAACAACAACATCTGTCTCACTCCAACTGCCCATGGACTTTCAACCTAAATTATTTTTATTGAGACAGGGCAGATGGTGTGGGTGACATTTTCATGCCTAATGTCAGCATGTGAGGTACCCAAAACTTGTCTGTAGTCTCACAGCACTAGAATGCATGTTTGGGACTCTACATTTCTCTCAGAACTGGAAGCCGGGGCTATCAATCAAAGATAATAAAATAGGAGGATGAAATCGAGATCAAATGAGAGTTTGTTGCTAAGGACTGGATAAATAAGGACAAGGTGGGACAATTCCTAAAATCAGACAAGATGGGTCCACCAAGACTATCAGAAGGTATTGGGTACCTGGGGAGTTGTCTGCAGACAGGAGAGTAACAGAAGAGACACTATCAAGTGGTTGAACAAGCAGCACCCTCCCACCTTGGCAAACTCTTCTGGTGCAATGGTTTGCTGTTCATGCTAGTGCAGGGTGAGCAGGGGCCAGACCCATGCAAAGTTGTGCAAGGCAATTTCCTGCTTTGCCAATGTCGTAAAATGGTTTTGAAATTGAGCAAAAGCCAAACTAGTGATCTGGGTTATCCCTAAGTGTCAAGTACACATAGAATCTTCAAAATATTTGGGCTGTAAATTGCACAAACAAAATGTGAACATTTTAAAATGTAATTAGTGTTTCTTTAACAAACAGCACTGTTTTCCCCTTTATATACAATTAGACCTCAGATTGAACTGGGAATCAGTTACCTTTCAATACCTAGTGATTAATATCTACCATTCTACCACTGATTTGCAGGATGGAAATCTCAGCAGAGCATCACGCTCCCTCTGTGTCCAGTTTGCTTTTTGGTCTTCTCTTCTGCTTTTTGTAGTTGGCCATGCGGCACTAGTGAAGATGGAGTGCTACGCCGATGAGAGTATTATTTTGCAAACCTTTCCCTGCTCATCCTTCTTTCCTTCTTCACACATGACACACATCTGATTTGGTCACTGGAACGCCGTCGGGTAGCTGTTTCCACTCTAAAGCTACCTGTGACTGCAGGTGGATTAGACCTTCTGGACTTAGAACTCTATTATTCAGCTGCACAGCTCCAATGGGTGGTTCGCTGACTTTCTGCCAGCCCCTCTGCATGAGATGGGGTTTATCCATAAAGACTTTTAAGGAGGGCTTACTGTACTGCTCATTGTTTCCTACTGACCGTTCTACGGATCACCATCGGGGCTATCATGCACAGCTTTCTCTTGCCTTGCTAGAGCCTGTAAACTCACTGACACGAACAAACCGTGTGCTCCTGCACTACCTTTGCTAAGCTTTCCCATTCACACAGGAGAGCTGTGCTCAGAGCAACTCTATCAGTGACATGCTGTAGGTGTCTTACAATTGGGGGATTTGTTTCTGGATGGCAAGCTACTAAATTTCCAAACCTTAGTGGCAGACTACCATCTCTACCCTTGTCAACTCCTTACTAACAACCACCTAAAACAATCATTAAATGCCCTATTTCATGTCTGCCACCTAGCACTAACCCTACATGAGGTGTGCCAGAAGCTCTACATCATTGGGGCTGGTGCAAACTGATAGAATGGGTGTACAGACCTTTCCTGTAACATTGAGACCAATCCAGGCCTTCTCGTCATACTACCTGGGTGATTGATGTGGCCAAACCTCTGCAAGATACGGACTGGTCTAAAATATTTGACTTTCCCCACAAAGTATCCCACAGCTGTCACTTTAAGTACATTCAAAGGGCTTCCCTGGAAATGCATTCCGCCCTTTGCTTGCCATTGGCTTTGTGGTTTGTAACTCACATTTAGTTGATTTCAATTTGCTGGCTTTATTTGTCTTAGGCTATGCAGCTTGAGTTCATCCCTTCTCTTGCCCAAACCTTATTTACAGTATCTTTCTGAGTGCTCCTTTCTGTAACCAGGCCTGTCAATCTACTTCTTATCTCATTACATTTGCTGTGCATTCAAAGAACAAGCTCAATTGTCAGGCTCTGTGGTGGGAACTTAGTGTTTACTTTTCTTTCTCTGACTTCAAAGAGAGACGATTTATGCGACAATCTTGCCGGATACTGGGGTTAGGAAAGAGTTTTTTTCTATCACATGACAACATTTAAATAAACTTCAGAATATATCACAATTAGGAGTACAAGTAAATTTTGAACTGTGCTGAAAACAAATACCTTTATATGATTAAATCAAATCATTGCATTAGGCGATGCAGTTTCCACACATCATCGTCTGTGCACTGTATAGTTTTGTTTGAAAAACTTTATATGTGCACTGTATAGTTTTATTTGAAAAACTGTATGTCTGAGCAAAGTAATGGTCATTTCAATCAAAAACATGTTATCTGTAATGGCAGTGTGCTACCACACCATGCATACTCCACTCCACTCTGATCTGCACCACTCCACACCACTGCTTCACTGCACTTTACACCACTCCATGCCACTGCACTGTGGGACACTGCACTCTTCTCCTCTCTAAACCACTCCACTCTATGCCACTGCACTCCATGCTACTTTCCCACAATGCCTCTCTACTCTACTCTCAAACACTCTACTCTATACCAATGCACTTTATGCCTCTCTACACCACTGCGCTCTGCGCCTCTGCACGCTATACCACTCCAGTCTAGGCAACACCAATCTATTCTGCACAACTCCACTCAGTGCCACTCTGAAACACTGCACTGTATGCCACTGCACTCCATGTGAGTGCACTTTACTCTGTAACCCTCAACTCGGTGCCCCTGCACTATACATCAATACACTGTGCATCCCTCTAATCTACTCTATGCCACGGCACTCTACACCACTTTACACTATGCCATCACACGCTATTCCACTCAATGCATCTCCACTCTACCCTGCACCTCTCCATTTTACGTCACTTCACTCTACTGTGATACAATCTACTTTACACCACTGCACTCTGGGCCACTGCAATCTATGCCACTGCACTCTACCCTACACCTCTCCACTCTGCCTCTGCACTCTACTCTGAAACAATCTATTCTACGCCATTGCACTCTATGCCATTCTGCCCCACTGCACTGTAAACCACTGCACTCTACTTCAATGCACTCTTCGCCAGTGCACTTTAAACATCTGCAGTATATGCCACTGCACTCTGACACTCTTCTCTGCAACACTGCACTGGCCGCCACTATACTCTACAGCACTCTACACTGCACTACTGCATTCTGCACCAATACCCTCTATTCCACTCCACTGTATAACTCCCTACTCTACATAACTCTAGTCTACATCACTGCACTTTACAGCACTATATTCTGCTCTGCACTGCACCATGCTACACTACTCCACTCTGCACCACTCTAAGCCACTGCACTGTATCCCACTTGAGTCTACTCTGTACTGTATGCCACTGCACCACCCTACCCTACTGCACTCTCTGCCACTCTCTTGTATGCCACTCTACTCCACTGCACTCTATGCACTCTCCTCTGCCCCGGGCCACTCTATGCCACTGCACTCTAAAGAACTGCGCTGTACGTCACTGCCTTTTTACTCTGCACTACTGTACTCTACGCTACTGCTCTCTGTACCAATCTATGCCACTCTACACCACTGCACTGACACTCTACTCTGCAACATTACACTCTTCGCCACTGTACTCTACACCACTCTACTATACTCTGCACTACTGCATTGTACGCCACTGCACTCTATGCCACTGCACTGTCTGCCACTATACTCTGCATCACTCCACTCTGTGCCACTGCACTCTATAGCACTATACTCTATTCTGCACTGCACCACTCTACACTACTCCACTCTACACCACTGCATTCTATGCCATGCAAGTCTACTCTGCACTCTTTGCCACTGCCCCACTCTACACTACTGCACTCTCTACCACCCTATTTTATGTCTCTCTACTCCACTGCACTCTATGCCACTCTACTCTGTCCCATGCCACTCCATGCCACTGCACTCTAAACCACTGCACTCTATGCCAATGAACTCTAAACAACTGCACTGTACCCCACTGCACTCTACTCTGCACCACTGTGCTCTAGGCCACTGCTCCTATGCCACACTACTCCACTCTACACCACTATGCCACTGACTTTTCGCCATGCTGAACAGCAGCCACTGTGGTGTATAACATGGCTAAAACACATTGGCAAAGCCAATAACTCTTGCGTAGACAAGACCTATTGGCTTTGCCAATGTTTGTTAGTACTATGAGGTACCGAGGTCCCTGAAAAAACTGTGAATGTGTTAGTCTTTATTTTAAACATTCATTACACACATCATAATATAGGCTGCTACAAAATGCGCAAATACATTTCGGTTAAATACAAAAAAAAAAAACTTCTAATATACAGATTTGAATAATGTACAAAAACCTTTTTTTTTATAACAGTCCAATAAAACCACACACTCCACAGCTCACTTTGGAACACACTTACAGTACCTCTCTAAAAGAAAATATCTTTGTCATCAGAAAGCTTCAAGTGCCTCCCTTGATTAAAGTTAATGCAGGTTTCCAAGCCCTTTTACATTTGCAGATTTGCCAGTTACACACATTTGCATTTCTTTAGGGAAGGAGACACCCTGGCAAGAAGGCCTTTTCTTATCTGTCTGCCCCTCCCTCTCTCAGAGTGCAGGAGACTTTCAATACAGCTGGGGAAACTGATTTGTCCTAATTACATTAGGATCCGGAGGCCTCCAAACCGGCCCACACTCCCCCCGCCAGGAATACATGAGAGGACAAGCTTTTCTCGTTGGAAGAAGTATCTTTTATTTTTAAAAAGACATATTTCAAAATAGCTCATAACTTCAACAAGCCAAACATCAAATAGCAAGTATAGCAAGGTTAGTCAATAAAGAAAACATTTTTATTTACATGTTACTGAGAATTTCTTGTGACCATAACCAATCTGACAGGATCCCTTCCTGTTCTGAACCACCATTTGGACCACACAGGTGACCCATGTCTCACCTGTATCCGTAGGAGGGACGGTTACCCTGACTACACGGTACCTTGTCCTCCAGTTTCGGGTTCCGCCCCCTCTCCAAACACCAATCAGCCTTGGGGTGTAATGGGGGGAGCCAAGAGCTGGAGCCCCATGTTCTCCCCCAGCGATCTGAGGTCTCTTACCCCCTGATCTGGTGTGTACATCCGCTGGTTGGCTCAGAACTTCAGGATCCTATCCCAGATGTCCTCCTGGGGCCCCCACCTTGGGGACCCCCTCCTATTGTTTCTAGTCAAATTTTTTATCTCAATTTCCAACTTCTTTCCAAACTACTAACATAAATGAGGGGGTGGGTGGGAGAATCGCGGGCTGTACTCTGGTCCGGCCACCGCACACAGGAAAAGAAGGTCAAGCCTTCTTGGGGGGGCCTTTAAATAGCCCCCCACCAGTATGCGGCGGCCAGAACCAGCGCCCAGCAAATGTCGGCCCCACGCCATGCCCCCCGCAGGATTGACTTCCGCCCTAACGCCTCGCGAGGCGTAAGGGCGGAAACCCGGCCGTCCTCCAGCACCCCCGGCGAGAGAAGAGGGGGGGAGTGCCCCAGGGCCTTGGAGGCCCCGTCTCCTAACGGGTCGCGCCCCCCCACTGCGGTGCGGGCGCTTTTCCCTACGATCCGGAAACCTCCAAAATGGCCCCCACTCCCCCCACCAGGAATACACGAGACGACAAGCTTTTTTCGTTGGAAGAAGTATCTTTTATTTTTAAAAAGACATATTTCAAAATAGCTCATAACTTCAACAAGCCAAACATCAAATAGCAAGTATAGCAAGGTTAGTCAATAAAGAAAACATTTTTATTTACATGTTACTGAGAATTTCTTGTGACCATAACCAATCTGACAGGATCCCTTCCTGTCCTGAACCACCATTTGGACCACACAGGTGACCCATGTCTCACCTGTATCCGTAGGAGGGACGGTTACCCTGACTACACAGTACCTTGTCCTCCAGTTTCGGGTTCCGCCCCCCCTCCAAACACCAATCAGCCCTGGGGTGTAATGGGGGAGCCAAGAGCTGGAACCCCATGTTCTCCCCCAGCGATCTGAGGTCTCTTACCCCCTGATCTGGTGTGCACATCCGCTGGTTGGCTCAGAACTTCAGGATCCTATCCCAGATGTCCTCCTGGGGGCCCCACCTTGGGGACCCCCTCCTATTGTTTCTAGTCACATTTTTTATCTCAGTTTCCGCCACAAGGGCGACCAGGGCCCAAAAGGTGCTTCGCCCTCCCCACCCAAAAAGAGGCTGCGGGCAAAACCCCACATGTCACGGATAAATTGGTCGGTCCCCTCGTCAGACAAATGAACCTGGTCGAGGTGAAACATGTGCGCGCCTTTCAGCAGTTTGTGGGGGATATTCCATAGGCGCCCAGGGCCTGGGCAGAGTTTTGCCATCTCGGCATTAAGCCGGCGAACTGACACATTGATGGTTTGGGATCTTATCCCTGCCCCCCCTTCCGACGTGGTACCATTTGCGATCAAGCGAATGCTGCCCCTGGGAATTGCTTTGCCACTCTTGTGATTTCAAGGAATACCGTCTCCCTAAGGGTTTTTCGGCCTAAACGCACTAAATCGTTGCCCCCCCAAGTGAATGATGATTAAATCCGGAGACTGCAGTCCCCCTCGACCACTCGCCAATTCGACCAAATGTTGCAGCTGGGTGATGCCTCCTCCGCCAATGCCGCACCACCGAAATGCCACGCTGTGCATGTCTGCTGGCTTCGACCCACGGCGCTGTTGCAACCGGTATGCCGCCCGACGGACAAATGAATGCCCCAATACCCAGACTACTCGCTGAGGCATTTGACTAAAAGAAAAGAAACGTGCGCATGAGACATCACCACCAAGCAACCCAGCCACTGCTACACCAAATCTGGCCTGATGTAACACTTGTAACACTCTGAAGACCAACGACCTATGTTTTTTACCGTGGACGCTGGAAGGCCTGCTGCCGCCTCTACCGTGGCTGTGCCAATTCTAAAGGAATGGGATGAGTACCCTTGCTGATCCACCCGATTGTTTTCAGGGTCAATTTAAAGACTTCCGCGAACTGGTAGCGTGACAGGCAGTCTCCGCTGGGGTGAATGAAAAAGGCCGGAGACTCTGTCATAGAGCGGACTGCAAGATAACTGTTTGTAAGTAACACAGGGCATATGGGGGAACCAGGCGCCTCACCGAGTGTGATGCGTATTCCTTTCTTCAGCTGGTCGGTCTTTGATATACGCAACATAATGGATAGTGACCCATTGCATACCAGCACGTCTCTCTGCTGAATGCCCCCTAAGTGGTCACCCTTGGAAGAGCCTACCAACTCGCTGATGCGGAAAGCCCCGTAAAAAGCCAAAGTGAAAGCCGCGGCGAAAAGCGCCGCCTCGGCCGGGGAAGAGCAGACGGTGTGGAGTGCCCTTAAAATCCTTTCGAGCAGAGGAGGGGTGACGGGACGCCTGGCATCAGAGCTACCTGGGGATCCCTTGGCCCACCCCAACAAGGCCTGTCTTATAATAAAAGTATTCAGAGGCCTCTCTAATTTAAGTATTTTTGCGAAAAAACGTATCGCAGCCAAGTGGGCCTTCGCGCATGACACAGGACGACCTAGGCTTTGCAAATGTTGTAGAAACACCCCAACTGCAGGTTCAGAAAATGTATCTGCAATATGCCGTGAATGCAAAAATCGCCTGTAAAGGAAAAAACTGTTCACATAAGCTGCTTTTGTGCGTGGAGCCAAGGATGACGCTACTAAGTCTGGGAGGGAGGGGCACCAATCTTCCACAGAGATTCTGGGAACTCCGTCATCTTCTCCCTCGCCTGGGGGTGATACCGCAAAAATTCCTGCATTAATGAACGAGACAATGCATCAGCTGAGTTGTTATGTACCCCAGGCACGTGCTTCGCCTTGAACGTGATGTTGTGCTGAAGACAAGCCAGAATCAGGTGTTTCAAAAGGGGCAAGACCAAAGGGCAGGAAGCCCCTTGGCGGTTGATAACTTCTACCACCGCCATGTTATCAGACCAGAAAATTACCACCCTGTTCCTGAACTCCCTTGCCCAGATGTTTCCAGCGACCACAATTGGGAATAATTCTAGGAACGCTATATTCTTGGTCCATCCCCTTCTGACCCAATCTCTAGGCCAGTCTGCCCTACACCATAGTGGGCCCAAAATTGCGCCGAAGCCTATGCTACCCGCGGAGTCAGTGTATAGGCCCAGCGTAGGGCTGGATATTGCTTTTTGCGGCCAAATGACTGACCCGTTGAATGTCCTTAGGAACAGATCCCACAACCTTAGGTCGTCTCTAACCTCTCTAGACAGCCGGGTGTGGTGGTGTTTTTCTTTCAGCCCCGCCATTGAGCGAGCTATCGACCTGGAAAAAGGGCGGCCCCTGGGAATGATTCTCAGCGCAAAATTCAGCTGGCCCACCAGTACCTGAAGCCGGTGCAGGGTCCCCTTTTCTTGAGACAATATAGCCCGAATGGACTCCTTGAAGGCCAACAGCTTATCCAAAGGCAAGCAGCATTCTCCCGCCATGGAGTACATTTCAATCCCCAGGAAAGTGATGCAAGTAGAGGGGCGACCGTTTTTTCGGGCGCCAAAGGAACACCAAATTCTTCGAACAAAGCGATTAAAGCTTGAAGGGCCCACCTGCACCTGTCAGAATTAGGGGGTCCCAGAATCAGGAAGTCATCCAGGTAATGAATGACCTCTCGGTGTCCCGTACGCTGCGAGAACACCCACTGAAGAAAGGAGCTGAATTGCTCAAAATAACTGCATGATATACTACAACCCATGGGCATGCATTGGTCAAAATATTACTCCCCCTTAAATTGAAAACCCAGCAGGTGGTAGTCCTTGGGGTGCACGGGAAGCAGACAGAAGGCAGACTCAATGTCGGTTTTTGCTAACATAGACCCCCGGCCCAGTGCCGTAACTTTATCTACTGCATTATCCACTGACGCATATCAGACCGAACAGAGCTGCGGATCGATGGCATAGTTGACTGATGACCCCCGAGGGGGCGAAAGATTGTGGATCAATCTGAACTGACCTGCTTCTGTTTTAGGAACCACCCCCAACGGGAAACACACAAAACCAGATATCAGAGGGCACCTAAAAGGACCAGCAAGCCTGCCCAGGGACCTTTCTTTCTCCAGTTTCCTGGCAACTACTGTAGTGTTCTTTAAGGCGGATATTAGGTTCTTACAGTGATTTACAGGAGAAACATTAGGGGCGGGTATCCTGAAGCCAAAGGAAAATCCGTTAAGAAGTACTGAAGCTGAGTCCAAAGAAGGGTAAGCCTGCAACCAAGGGCGTAATGCTTCTAACCTGATCGGGGAGGGGAGAGGGGGGTCAATTTGATGGTTTACTGGGGTCCTGACCCCGCTCTTTAGATTGCTTAATACATTTGGATTCAGGATGGGAAGGGTGTCCGCAAAAGGAACAGTTATGCTTGAATTTGCATGTTCCAGCGGGACGTGAACATGTCTTTCTGCTAAACGCCCAGCAAGACCCTTTCTTCTCACCGGACAACTGGGGCCGAAAGGGCTGCCTCCCTGGGACCTCGTTGTTAACGCATTCGAGCCACACATTTACCTCTGTTTGGTCCCACCCAATGGAGGGATCCTCTACTTTAGCCCAACGAAAATCCCTATTGTATTCTAACCAGGCCAACCCCCCGTACGTGTGTTGAGCTTTCAATATGTTATTGGCATAATAAATCAAAGAGGTGCCCAACTCTGTTTTTTTCTCCAACAGGATTGACATAAAAACGTTAAAGCCAAACAGCCAATTTGTGATGTTCTCCTCTATTTTTGGCTTTCTTTCAATATAGGAAGATGATTTAGGTTCCTTCTTCTTCACTTCAATCTCCCTTCTTTTTGCCCTTATTAAAGAGAAAATGTCCACGAAGTCCCCCTTCCAATTTTTTTTCCTCGTTTCTGTGCTAACGTGGGCTGCCAGCTTACCTGATCTGGATAATAACGAGTCTGTCGTCCCTTCCTTAGCCGGGATGTCCGGGCCCGGGAGCTTGCTTGAGCTGGGCAGGATGTTCTGAATCGGTGGGGGTGATGAGAGACAAATGCTTGGTGCCAGGGCGACACACGGGCTATTATTCGAGGACTGCAGAGGGTTTGAGGAGTGCGCTGCCACTAGGGAATCTACCTGGCGTTTTAAGTCTGCTACTGTGTTTTGCCACGACATGTCCGCCCCCCATGGTGTTGTGGTGGAGGGGCGGCGGTATCCAGAGCGTTAATACCAGCCAATAACTTGGACACTTCCATTAGCGCCAATCTGGATGGCTCTTGATCTTGTGCCCAGGAATCGGGCAAGCCCACAGGCGGGGGACCCAACAGCGCGGGAACAGCTACCCCCTGGGGAGGGGAGGGTGATGGCCCGGGCTGAACTGTAGGTGCTAAGGCCGCCAAGGATTTACGAATATCAGCTAGGACCCCTTCTATACCCCCACCTGAAGGAGCTGTGGGGCCTGTGGTAAGAACTTGAGGCTCGGGGGGTGGCCCAGAGAGCGGGCCGCGGCAGCGGGCGCGATCAACTGTCCTGGAAGGCTAGCTGCTGCAGGGGGTGACAGAACGATGGTGGCCGGGACTGCTGCAGGGGGCGTTAGAACGATGGTTGCCGGCACCTGCGCTTTACCATTCCTTCTGCGCTTAACCGGGGGGAAAGCCGCGCTGGGGGCCACGTGGGACCGTTTTGGGCGGGAACACCATACTTTGCCCCCCACCATCTCGGGACACTCGCTGCCCTCACTGGTGTCCTCGCTCCCCAATTTTTCTAGGACTAATCTTAGCAGCTGGGATAATTCTGGGTCACGCCCATTCCCTTTCTGAGTGCTAGCCTTCTTAGGTGGCATGCTGGACTACAGGGAGGGGCACTATCCTGAGGCAAACTGCTAAAGGCTAATTAACCGCTAGGCTAGTATAAGCCCCCCTTTTTTTTTTTTTTTTTTTGATGAACCTGAAAAGAATGCAAACACAAGAGCGTCAAAGACAAGGATTAAACAGATAACCCTCCAGGAATGCTTTTACCTCCTGACAACCAGCCTAAACATGTGTGTCACCAAATAATTTTTTTTTTTTTTAAACAAGGGCAAAAAACAGAGAAAGCCCCTAGGTACAACCCAGCTTTAAAGTTTCTTTCCCCTCAACTGCAGTTCAACACTTAGTGAAACACATTTCCTTAGCAGCAAGACAGCCGAGGGTCACACTACGACTTTATATTTTCTTTATCTGTATATATCATTGTTTTTTTTTTTAAAGAAAACCTCAATCACCTCCACCGGGTAATGTTGCTGCCCCGTGTTAAATTGGAGTCAGCCGAGTATGCCACATAATGCCCGAAGGCACTCCGACCAAAAAACACCATGCTGCGCGTCATGAAACCAACGGCATGCGTTTTTATATCCGCTCTTGGTAAACACAGTGTTTATGGCGCAAATCACCTAAGCGGCCAAACTACCCTTTGTAAAAAACTTACAGATGGGACCCAAAAAACGACCACAATTCTTTTTTACGCGCGCTCCGGCCAGCAAGAAACGCGACCGAAGAAAACCACGCGTCTCCCGTTAACACGGTAAATCCAGAATGGCTCAGCACTCAACGCACAAAGGATGTATATTTTCTGCACTATCCGTGATTTAAAAAAATCAAGTAGCTTCCGCCCACACCAGACCTGACGGTTGATGTATTTACTGCCGGGGCTACGAGCGCTCCCCCGATGCGACCGCCCGCAAACCCGACCCCGATCTGCAGCGCCGAACTTGCCTTCCCACACACCCAGCGCGCGCAAGCCTCTGCCGCGCTAAACTCACCTCAGTTGGGCAACACTTCTATCCCGTCTGTAAAGAAATCCCAGCGCCAAACTGAAGCAAGAACAGGAACCGAAGGCAGGAACAGGAACCAGCAACAATTGCGGGCTGTACGCAGGTCCGGCCGCCGCACACAGGAAAAGAAGGTCTAGCCTTCTTGGGGGGGCCTTTAAATAGCCCCCCACCAGTATGCGGCGGCCAGAACCAGCGCCCAGCGAATGTCGGCCCCATGCCATGCCCCCCGCAGGATTGACATCCGCCCTAACGCCTCGCGAGGCGTCAGGGCGGAAACCCGGCCGACCTCCTGCACCCCTGGCGAGAGAAGAGGGGGGGAGTGCCCCAGGGCCTTGGAGGCCCGTCTCCTAACGGGTCGCACCCCCCCACTGTGGTGCGGGCGCTTTTCCCTTTGTCCTTTAGGTGAAAGGCGAAAATAATGGACAAATGCTGTCTGTTCAGCCTTTCATTACAGACAAAGGAGGGCAGGGAGAAATTACTGGCAGTCCCTGAAAATTAGGGATGGGTGGTCACCCTAAACCCAGGTTTGACCTGGGCTCATTGCTACCTAAGTGACACCTCATGTGTTGCACTTTTTGTATTGGGTTCTGGAGGCTCATTAAACATTCTAAATAACAATTTAATTCCTTCTTCTGGATTATTGATTGTCTTGGATTGCTATTTGAAGGTTATGAATACCCTTATTGACTACATGTTAGTGGGTCATTTTTATTGCCCTTTTCAGTTTCATTATTCATCTCTGGTGCTCAGAACTCATACTCTCGTGATAATGGCCTGCTCCTCACCCATTAGGTCAAAACACCACCTATGAAAGGGGCCACAAAGACGAATTGATTAAACTCATGCAAAGTATACAAAAGAACAGCGCATCAGTAGATACTTGCAACTGCACACTCTGCAATTTGATATTTGAAGTCTATGCGTCATTGTTTGACACCAAAGCGGCGCAAACTTACAAAATACAATGATATTTTGTACGTTTGAGCCGCTTTTGCGTCAAACAATGACGCACATGCGGCGCTAAAAAAAGTATAAATACGGGCCTATGTGTTTTCCTTGTTTCATTACGTATTGGACATGAAATAATTTGTGCTGTTGGCACCGTGTGTTCACTTTTGTTACTCAGCACTTTCTCTTTCTTAATTGATTTGTTGTGCTCTCAGAATCTGAACTCTTCAAAAAAATCCTTTTTAATCCAGAAGTTTATTTTATGTTTATGTGGTCATTTTGTCTTTTTTCCTTAACTGCACATGGTATTAATATATCACTTCAAGTACATTTTATTTACTCAATTGAGCTGTCTCTTGCAAGAGAAGGATACAGGATAAGTATGCGTCCTCCTACTCCCCCCAAAACACCTTGTATATGCGAGGTAAGTTGCAGTGGGCCTTCTGTAAAGCCAAAGGATTTCTTGCTGCTATGAGCATGCTTCAGGAAAGTCTTTCTTACAGCGAGCATGGGCGAGTTTAACTTCACCATGTCCAGCGTCAGGAAACCCCACATGACTTTCCTAAGGGACCAACTTTATTGACGAGTTAACGTTATGCGCAGCTAATCGTTTCCAAATCTTACGATTTTCACTGCATTTAGAGAAATCATTGTATTCTTTAACAGGACAATGAGATTAACAGTTTTGCCTGGCACTATTCAAAACATCCTTATTGGTTTCCTTCTGCCACACAACCATTTGAGACAATAAAGCAGAATTAAGAGGACTGAAAAGAATATTTAAATGAAAGGGAGAGCGCCCTTCCAAAGGTTATATATTAGAACGTATGGTATGTAGACTATTGAAGGAATATTGTATGGCATAAATATCATGACCCGAGTAACGTTTACAAAAACATCGCCTCTTTGAATTTTATAATAGAAAATCTACATCTAGTGGGATATACAACCTCTTATGAATGTAGATACCACTTACTCGAATGTTTATATCAAACTATCATTAAAACATATCTTGCAAAGAGACGAAGTTTCAAGCAAAGAAAAATACAGTAGAGTAACACAAAAAATGGAGCAGTTATACACCTGCTTCCTCGCCTATTTCCCCGCCAACTTCTCTTTTTTGTGTACATTACGTCCGCCAGATTGAAGCTTTATCTCCCTCAGAGTTTGTTTGTTCATGTGTTTGGTTTCTTCTTCTATATCCTTCTCATTCCCTGTCGGACATCAGCAACCTTCGTAGCCCTCCTAGTCCATGACCATAGTTCTGCCACTCAGGGCCAGATTTATACTTTTTCACACAAAAATGCATTAGTGCAGTTTTGCGTGAAAAAGTATAGCACCGGCTAGCGCCATTCCAAGACACTGGATGGGTGCCATATTAATGGAAGGGGGCTAGCCGGCGCTAATGCCCTGTTAGCGTTCTTGAAAAGGATGCTAACAGGGTGGGGGAGGCAGAGGGGAAACCGGGGCTTGTGCGCTGAATTATGGTGCTACACTGTTTAGAGGCAGAAAAATTGCCTCTAAGCAGTGTAGCGCCCTTTTCTGGCACACAACCCCCTTGGAAGTGGCTCGAGTCTTAGTAACGACAGGAGCCATGCCCACCACCCCAATGGCCATGCCCTGGGGCCGAATGTCCCCTGGGCATAGCCACTGGGGCCAGCGCTGTGCAGGGGGCCCCAAGTTAGGGCCCCTGAGTCGGTAATAGAAAAAAATATATATATACTTACTGAGACTTACCTGGGATGGGTCCCCCATCCTCTGGTGTCCCTCTGGTGTGGGTGTGGGTGTGGGTGGGGGTGTCCCTGGGGCCAGCGAAGGGCACCTGTGGGCACTTTTCACGTCTCTGATCATGGAAATATGCCTACAGGTCCCCTAACACCTGCCCATACCCAGGTGTTAAATAATGGCCCTAAGCAAGCTTAGGGCCATTATTTAAGGCCCCCATCCCCCTGTGCTGGATTTTAGCAAGGGGGATAAATATGGTACAAAGGCCATATCGTCCTTTTCAGGACGGGAACGCCTACCTTGCATCTCATTAACGCAAGGTAGGTTTTCACATCCAGAAAACAACGTTAACTCCATAACTTTGATGCTAAACGTGTCTAGTGCCAAAGTATGAATATGGAGTTAAATTTGCACTGAATTATCGTAAAATTGGCGCTAATTCAGTGCCAAACGAATATAAATATGGGCCTCAGTCTCTATATTCCTGTACATTTCTGTGCCCATTCTGTTTTCATATTTGCAGGAACATCCTCTTACTTCACACACCACCTACTTTCTTAATCCTACACATTTCCATTCACAGTACCCAGTCCTGCAATTTCAGGGACATTTTGCTGCCCCATTTCTGACCGACCATTAACCCCAGTTTAATCAGTCTGTTATAAGATGTTGCATCAGAGTCATTCCGTTTTCCCAGTAGTGTCAAGGTAGCAGTTGCCTCCATAGTCAGTCCAGTGGCCTCTTCCAGCTTGTAAATTACTCCCTTCCAAAAGGGTTGTAGTTTGGGGCCCTCCCATACTGTCTGGAGGAAGATGCTGCTCTGGCCACATTGTTGGAGATATAGCTCTGCCCAACTTGTGTAATAATGTTTGGGTTTACAATCTGATATTGAATCTGATTAAGCAGACCTTTATTGCCACTTCTCTAGGGAACTGTAGAGTGTCTCTCCAATTATCATCCACCATATCTCTGCCAGTGGACCTTCAATCATTCAAGTTCACCCTGTGTGTTCCTCATCACTGTAGCATATGTGAGGAACGTTAGCTTTTTTGGGCATATGTCCATCCAGCTGCCTCCTTTTCAGGAGACATTTCTCCATGGTCGTTTGGAGTTCATGATGGGATCCTCGTTTGGAGTTCATGATGAAGTTTTAAGTATTTAAAGAGCTGTATCGCAGCCAGGTCATGTTCTGTCCAGAGGTATGTGAATTGCACCATACCATTTGTGTCCCAGACATCTTCTAGAGCAGAGAGTCCAGTGATGTCCCATTGTTTAAAGCTTGTTTGTTCCTTCACTGGGCTGAGTTTTGGCCCCAGCCATAGAGAGGCTGGCATTAGTCTTTTATCTCAGCTCATCTCTCTATTCAATTTATGCCAGGTGCCTATGACCGTTTCAGGTGCTGGTGTAGTGCTTTTTGCCATTTTCCACCTGTATAGTACATGGAGGTAACCCCTGTTTTCTAGTTTCTCCAGGTCCATTCCAAAGGTGGGGTCAAGTAGTGGAGCATGTGTCCATTCATTTACTCTGCCAACATGGGCAGCCTTATCATATTTACAAATGTCTGGCAGCACTATGCCCACTTTGAATATCGATCATTAGAAGGTGGCTAGGGCAGATCACTGTGGGCCGTCGTAACATATCACAGATCTTATTATCTTATTTACCTTCTGCACGAATGTTCCAGGGATGGCATATGGACTGCTCTTCAGTTTATAAGTAAAGCAGGGTAATACATTTATTTTTAATAACACCGCCCTTCTCCTAATAGAAAGTTGTAGGGTATCCCTTTGTTGTATATCTTTTTCTAGCCTAGTTAGTAGTGGAGTCAGGTTATCATTGTAGAGCGTACGATCATCTCTGGGAAGCCATAAGCCCAGGTATTTGAAATGATGTGTTGGCACTTTTAGTGGTAAGGCCAAGGTGTCCTTAGGTTCCCAGTTGCTCATTGGGAAGATCAGGGATTTCTCCCAGTTCATACCTATGCTGTAATATTCTATGTATATTGTAAATAATTTTTTGAGACATATGAGGGAGGCCTCTGGTTCTGCCAGCTATCACAGTATGTCATCAGTGTATGTTTATATTGTTCTTCCCAGAGGTCTCCTCAATTCAATCTCACACCTAGGCATCTCTTCAGTTCATTCAGCCAGGGTTTCTATTGACAAGCTTATCATCATCAGTGACAGGGGAAAGCCTAGTCTTGTGGCCCTCCAAATGGTGAACTCTTTTAGAAAGGATTCAATTTACTTTATTTTTGGCTTTGTGGTTCATTTAAAGGAGCTTGATACATTATAGGGCTATGGGTCCAGTGCCCATCCATCTTTGGGCTTACATGCTTTAGAGATAAAGGCAATTTTTGCTCTGTGCAGATCCCTTGAGAATTCTCCCACCCGGTATGCTTCCAGGTAGATCTTGTGCAGTGGGTTGTTACCCTGCTTAACATTCTTTTTTTTAAATGTAGCCGGTAGCCCACTCAGACATAGAGGATTTCCAGAGTCAATCTGTGTGAGGGCCTGAACTATTTCCTTTTCCACATGTGTAGTTTTATCCTCCTCTAGTCACCTGCATGAGCAGTCCCATACGAAGACATGCATCTCCTGCCTGGGGGATGTTGACCGTTCAGCACAGAAACTCTGCAAATAGCCACTCCAGTCGCTAGTTCTTCATTGCCCATTACTTTATTTATTATTTTTTGCCATCTGGGGCTGTAATGTCCCTGATTAGACTCCTTCTAATTCTCTATTATTAAGCCATGCCAGGAACTTTCCAGCCTTTTCTCCTGCCTCATATGGTCGTTTATGTGTGGTTAAGAATGTTGGTGTTACTGCATCTGTGGCCACTGTGTGGTACTCTTCTGTTTTGAGGAGAACGCAGGTCCACATTTTACCTGAGGGTTGCAGGGCATAGGCCTTCTCAAAGTGGATATCCATTTCTAGTGTTAGGCATCTTTTGATTCCCTGTCATTTGTCCCCTATTTCATCTGATATAATCACTCCCCTTAATTTGTCTTTATAGGCTTCTTAATGCTATAGCGTCTGTGTTTGTGGTATTGTTCTTTCTGAAATAGTGTTCCGTGGGCTTTTCAAGGTATTGCACTATGTCTCTATTTGTTAGTCTCCAGGCTGCATTCTCCATTCAGCTCTCCTCTTTTTTGTGTTGTTACTAGGGTAATATTGAGTGGCAAGTGGTCTGAAATTCCCTTTGCTTTTTAGTCAGCCTTTGTAAATCTGCAGAGCGGTGATTGCGATGTGAAGACCTAATCTATCCAGGAAGAGGTGTTATGGGCTCCCAAACAGTAGGAGTACTCTTTAGGAGTCTCAAGCAGTTGTCTCCAGATGTCGACCAGTCTCATGGATTGTGTAAATCTTTCTAGTTTCCTTGTCAGTGGGTTACATGCCTGTGACATTTTTCCATGTGGGGGTGGATTGTCATGTTGAAGTCTTTGCCCAATATAGTTGTGGATGGTGGTAGGTCTAAAAGCAAGTGTAGCAAGTGTTGCAGGGTATCAGCTTGTAGTCCCGGTGGGGTATACATATTTACTAGTGCTAATGTTTCTCCTTCCCAACTTCCCAGGACAGCTGTTTATCACCTCACATTATCTGTTCTGACCTGTTTTACGTGGGGCTAGTGTTCCTCTGGAACCTGAGGTACATTAGTGAGAGTTTCTGGAGCTCTAGGTCGATGAGTGATTGCTGGGAGGGGTGCTGCATGCAAGTAATGATTACATCAAACTATTATTGAGTATGAGTTTATACTGAAGGAGTTCTACTTGGAGGAATACTAGTTAGCAGCTTATTGCTTGACCACCCAGGAATGATGGAAAGACCATATCTGTCCAGGCCTATGCAGCATTGAGGCTGCCTAGCACACCAGTCATGGGTGAAAGAAATGTGCACATGGGCTACCAATGGAAAATAGCTAGCAGACAAAAGATGCCAGTGCATGGTCAGAGGTGCCTAGGAAGTCACTTTTGATGTTGTATGGCGATCTGTGCTGTAACTGGGTCATGCTAATTGGTTAATACTTCATTACTGTGCTGGATGATTTACACTGTCATTGCTTCCTCGCCACCAGCACCCGGCTATCAACTTTTCTGGAACATACAGTATGAGCGAATGGGTTCAGTGAGAACTGTACTACCAGAATCTCATGTTTTTAGCATCATACCGCCAAAATATTGTATCCAGAATATTGACTACCATCATTTTGTAAAGGTAAATACAGGCTAGACTATACAGTAGATTTACTATTCCTATCATCTCTTCTACATAGCTCAACAATAAAAAGAGCTTTCAGGTACCTAGCTGTGGATTTTGTATAGTAAGTCTGTACTTTTCTGCACAACTGATACATGCTGCTGAAGTTAACATTTTTGCAGCTGGTGTTCATCCGATCAACACATCAGTAGCTACCAGCTTGAACAATACAAGTTTCTGATTGGTGCAATAATTTTGAATTATTTAGATCAAGTTATACTTCACTCAATACTAACCAATTGCCAATGACTCTGTAAAAGTGTTTTATATATGTTTGCTATTTTAAGTAGGAAGAACGCACAGGCTATAGTTTATATATACTGCATTACAGAGATAGATTAACTTGTGTTTTTAGATTGTGGAATCTTGAGTACCATCAATACATAGCATGTAATGTCATTATTTTGCTTTATTAATCGTGGAATTAAAGAACTTACACTAAAACTACAACTTAACTTATTTACTTGCTTTCACAATAGAGTCATGTTTTGTGTGGTGTATCCCCAGATACTTGCCTTCACTGCCCTTTTTTTTCTGAATCTGTTTTTGCTGGCTTTAGGACTTGGCATACTTTCCTCCTACTAACCCGCAGCAAAGTGTACGTGCACTCCATGCCAAACAAGGTAAAGCTGGTATACATCCAATTAGGACATTTAATTTTCTTATAGGTTTCTTGTAGATCGTTCTAATGGGTTGAAGCACTCATTGTACTACCCACTAAAGTAACACTGTAATATATGTCTCAGGCCTGCACTAGCATCCTGCAGTGCAGCTTTTAACAGCCATTTCGACCTGGCAACAGAAACATTTTGCCAGACTTAAACCTTCATTTTTAATAGCTATACATTACCCTCCAGGTATGCCCTAATGGCTTACAGGGCACGGTGTATTGTATTTAAAAAGTAGAAGATATGTGTTTAGGATTTACATGTCCAGGCAGTAAGAAAACTCCAAAATAATTTTTGATTGGCAAGACTTGCCCCCCCATAGACTAACACTGGTTTATGGTGTTTAAAACATGTGAAACCCAGTTTGGGAATAGCTAGAGAAATTCTTCTTTCACTCATTTAATAGTAATTTAAAGTCCCCTTTAATAGTGAAGTTCGATTTTAAATTACTATTTTGAAATTTTAACTTTTAGAAAGTTTGCTTTTTTGCCTTAACCAAATGTGTCCTACTGAAAGTGTTCAGTGTAATCTGCCTGTCAGTGACTTTCCTGTGGTGAGATGGGCATCCCCCCCAGACAGTGGACAAAAGGGCCCTTTGTGTGGGGAAGGGTGTTCCTCTACTGAGTAGGCCTGAGTGTTTGTACCCACCCCCTTCTTGGATATCAAATGGGACCCTGAGGGCTGTACTCAGCCCCTTCATGATTTCAGAAAGATGCCTAGCCTATTACTGGGAAATACAGCTTACAACTAGGCCTGCCTGTTCCTTGTTTCACTAAACAGACTGGAGCCAAATCCAGAAGAAAAGGAAGAACTGACCAGAACCAGTTTTAGGGTTAGGCAAAGGGCTTTCCTGTAACCCACAAACTGGCACTGAGTATAAAATTGGCATATGTATAGCCTCAAATAAGAATGTTCCTGGGCCTGAGAAGATTCAGAAGGACTGTCAGGCAGTCTGAATAAGGAAGACTGGTCCTGCTTGCCTTGAACTGAGGTTCCCAGATGTGAGCTGGCTGATCTCCTGTTTGAGCTACAGGGACACAAGTTTCCAGAGGCCCTTCCTCCTTTCCAGCTGACGAGCATCAACTGAACCTGACACTGTAGCCTCTGCTGGCCTCTGTAGGAGTGAGTCCTGACCCCCAAGTGCTGTCCTATGGGTCTTGGACCCTTTGCTGGAGTAGAGTGCACGTCTCTCTGCCTAACTGAATGTTTTGCCAGATCTTATGCACCATGGCACAGAGTGGCACAGACATATTTGCATTGCAGCACAGTGGCACTCTTGATCAGCAGCTTCACCGGATCTAAAGCAGAGACACAAAGACCCTTACATCATAGCACCACCCAGCCTGTGATCAGCAGTTTCAGTGGATCCAATGCAGAGCGCTGCAGAGCCTCACATTGTAGCACCATGCAGCTCCTAATTGGCAGCTTCACTGAATCTGACGCAGGACCTTGCATTGTAGCACTGGGCAGCCTTGCACCAAGGACAGATGGTACAGTTCCCTGCAGACCAATCCTGGTCCCATACCCAATTTGCCCTCCATCACTGTCGGCCTAAACTTGTGACTTTATTCTGTTCTGGTGCAACCAGATGCCCGCAGTTGGTGCTTCGCTCCTACTGGAGCAATTTTTACCTAAAACTTTAAAAACTCATAACTTCAGTTCTACTAATTAGGTTTTTGTTTTGTGTCCTTCTATTTAATAAAATACCCACCAATTTTCTAAGTTGGTTTGGGATTGTCCTTGGGCTGGGTTTTCACTTTATTTCTGTTTGTGTGCTGCAAGAATACTTTACACATTGCTTCTAAGCTAAGCCTTTCTGCTTTGTGCCAAGCTGCCTTAGGAGTAAGAAAAGGTTATGTTTTTTAGTGGCTTTAGTGGTTCTTCCTGATAGGGATTGTGATTATTTCTTTAAGTGGGTTTTCACCCTGCCCTGTTTAACAAGTAACCCATTTTCTTATAGGTCATATTCTGGATACAATATTTCTGCAGCATAATGTTTATGCTGTTGACATACAAACCAAGGATAAGGTGTGAGATTGAGCTGGAAGCAGTGCTGGAGATAAGAGCTTTCCCCTCTACATCCACATCCAAAGAATATGTGCTTACTCCCTTTCCATTGGTGCATACACAGTTCAGTGAAATCTTTGAAATTTGGCTTACACAGACCACTCATGGCTTTCGTAACCAAATTTTCTCCATTCTCTGCTTAGAAGGCAGAAATAATGTGTAAATTATCTCAGAAGTTAAATGGGGTTGGTTGCACAAATGTAATGGTAAGTTATCAAATCTGTAAGTGAACTCAAAATGACATTTTAAAATTGTATCTGATTTAGCTGAATTCCAACAGTTCATTAACAAATAAGGTCTCGATAAGATAGCTAATTCTGGGTGCAACCCTGTATGTAGTTGAACCACTGTTCGGATAAACAAAATATTACCATGTACTTCGGAGTGGTTGCTTTGAAATGGATATGGCAGGTTCTATTTTTTAATGCTTATCTTTCTGATTACCTAACATGCATCTTCTTCCTCTAGAATGTCTAGCAGCATATTTGATGGACAAAAAAGAGTATACTCGTGGAAGTTGAAACGCTAAAGTATACAAAAGTGATAGATAGAAAACTTGAATTAATCTCAGCCACTGGTACATACTTGGGCCCACATCCCAATCTTTCTGATTACCTAACATGCATCTTCTTCCTCTAGAATGTCTAGCAGCATATTTGATGGACAAAAGAGAGTATACTTGTGGAAGTTGAAACGCTAAAGTATACAAAAGTGATAGATAGAAAACTTGAATTAATCTCAGCCACTGGTACATACTTGGGCCCACATCCCAATCCATCGTTATTTTACACAGCGTGCCACCTCAGTTTGGACCCAGCCATATGCAGATCAGATGTGAACCTGCTCCAATGGGAACAATCCAGGATTACAAGAAACCCAGGACTGGTTTTCACCCTATTAGGGATGAAACTGTTCCTGGTTTGCTTGTGTTCTGGTTCAAGAAGGACCTGGCCTAGCAGTTTAAGCTGCACTGCTCCATTTGAGCAGGTTCAAGATAAATTTGCATGAGGTTGCGGTCACATAGAGGTGACGTCATGTGGGAAGAACGATGGATAGGAATGAGGACCAAGTGATTGCCAGTGGCTGAGATTAATTCAAGCATTCCATCGACCACCTTGTTTTTGATGCCCTATGGATCTATAATGCCTTGTGGGCATTATAAATATGCCCCATAGTGCTTCACAGCAGGAAACAATTATGGAGCAGTAGTGGTTTACCGAGGCCACATATGGATTTTTCTGTAATGTTGAATATTTTTCTATAATTTTAAATAATAGGCTGTGTGCAACAAACAGCCTGTTTCCCTGGGCCCCCCATGGAGGCAGGGGGTACTTGGAATTCAGTCTACCAGCAGGTAAGTTCCCGTGGCTTGGAGGGCAGACCAAGGGGGTTTAGAGGAGCACCAGAGGGGCCCCAAGTAGGCAATAATCCCACACCTTCACCAGCACTGGGGCGGCCAGGTGCCGGGTGCAAACAGGGCGTCGGGTTTCCAATGAAACCCTAAGAGGGGACCGCGCGCGGGGGCACTGAGGTGCTGCAGGTGAGGTCTGGGGGGGTGTCTTGGGCACACCACTGGTCAGGCAGGGAAGAGGCCCGCCTGTTGATTATTGCTGCACCAGGTGTCTATTTCTCCAAGGCCTGGGGGCCGAGGGTGCAGTGGGTCCTTTGGTGTCGGTTATCTCCGTCCAGGGCAGTCACGGACAGGGGGTCCTCGGGATTCCCTCTGCAGGTGTCATTGTGGAGTGGTCGCGAGGTCAACCCAGGGTGGACCCTTGGTCGCAGTCACCTGGGGGTCCTCTCTGGTCAGTTGGGCCACCTGGACTCGGGCTGTCGGGAGGATGGAGGATTCTGCAAGGAGGGGGGTCACTTCAGCTCTGGACACTTTAGGTGTGGTCCTGGTTGAGGTGGTGACTCATCCTTGTTTGTCCTAATTATCCCTCTGGACTTTGCCCCAAAAGTGGGGACTTTGTCCAGGGGCTGGGCATCCACTAGCTGGAGTGCCCTGGAGCATTACAACACAAAGCCTGAGCCTTTGAGGCTCAACGCTAGGTGTTACAGTTCCTGCAGGGGGGAGGTGTGAAGCAACTCCACCCAGTGCAAGCTTTGTTTCTGGTCCTAGAGATCACAAAGGCTCTCACCCAATGGGGTCAGAAACTCGTCTCTCAGTGGCAGACTGGCACAGACCAGTCAGTCCTGCACTGAAGGATTGAGTAAAATACAAGGGGAATCTCTAGGATGCCCTCTGTGTGCATTTTTTAAAAACCCAACACTGGCATCAGTGTGGGCTTATTATTCTGAGAAGTTCGATACCAAACTGCCCAGTATTTAGTGTAGCCATTATGGAACTGCGGAGTTCGTTTTGACAAACTCCTAGACCATATACTTAATATGGCCACACTGTACTTACAGTGTCTAAGAATGGACTTAGACACTGTAGGGGCACATTGCTCATGCAGCTATGCCCTCACCTGTGGTATAGTGCACCCTGCCCTAGGGCTTTAAGGCCTGCTAGAGGGGTGACTTACCTATCCCACAGGAAGTGTTTTGTGTGCATGGCACCCTGAGGGGGATGCCATGTTGACTTTTTCTCCCCACCAACACACACAATCCGCAATGGCAGTGTGCATGTGTTAGGTAAGGGGTCCCTTAGGGTGGCACAACACATGCTGCAGCCCGAAGGAACCTTCCCTGGTCACAGGGCCCTTGGTACCACTTGTGCCTTTTGCAAGGGACTTATCTGTGTGCCAGAGGTGTGCCAATTGTGGAAACATTGGTACATTTTTAGTGAAAGAACACTGGTGCTGGGGCCTGGTTAGCAGGGTCCCAGCACACTGTCAGTCAAGTCAGAATCAATATCAGGCAAAAGGTTTGTGGGGGGGTAACTGCAACAAGGGCCATTTTCCTACACAGTGGCATCTTAAATTCTCATTTTCTCCTAAAGATATAGATAGAGGACAAGACGTGACTATTTCTGGCCTCTAGACAAAATGGTAGTCTGGAAATGAAGTGATTTGATATTTAAAATGAATAGGCATAAGAATTCAGGAAGTATATACATAGGGAAGCCGGAGATGTAGCAGCCAACCTTGAATCGAAATAACGTTGGAATTAAGGCAACACTGTTTTAAGCAATGTTCTATTAAGTTAGATGAGAATTACTCCAGGAATGGGAGTTCCATAGCAGAGGGGTTGTGGAGGATGGATAGCACCCTCTTTGCTGACACAATGAAACATGTACTGAAATGATACCCATTAGTAAGAAGTCCAGATGAAAGTGGGCTGGAAGAAAGCACGTGCAGCACAGGAGAGAAAGGACAACTTGGTGTTGAAAGAGGGGTACAGGAACAGTGAGTGTGTCATATGGGCTGTCAGGTACTGTTAAAGCTGTGGAAGTGGAATAATTAGCAGCAGAATAGAACCACATTACCAAGGGTGGGAGCACAAGGAGTGAGTGGCTGAGGCCAACTAAAAGAGAAAAGGTACTCAATAAGGCAAAGGGGTAAAGTGGGGGGCATGCTGGAGGGAACCAGGAGATGTGGTACCAGAATATCATTACCTAACTATCCTCTAAGAAAAATAGTGTGTACTCCTTACACACATATCACCCCATTTACATTAATAATAGAAAATCTACATCCAGTGTAGAAATATTTTTGTAAACCATATCTAGACCAAGATATTTTATAAGGTGATACTTTTAACAACATTCTGACATACAAACGACCTGAAAAAGTAGAACACAAGCCAAGAAATTATATCTTGATACAGCAGAAAAGATAGTGGAGTGGGCAGTACAAGACGATTGCTTTATGGGTGGGAGATAACGGTGTTACAAAAAGAAAGCTAGGGGAACCTGATAGTGAGAGAAAAGTAAGAAACAGTTTGGCACAGAAGTTACTGAATCACTGCCTGAGATCTCTGGTTAAAGCACACTGATAGGCCCGAGCTGTGGACTGCTTGCAGGGCGCCCATGGGGGAGACAAACCACTGCAAGCAATATGGAAATGGAGGAAGAAAAGCAGAAGACTGAACCAAGGATGACCATACACAGGTGAGGCCATATGTAGGAAGAAATTCACGTCCTGGCTTGCTTTGAAGGAATCGTCCTGCTGAGTTAGAGAATGAAGACTGACATGGAGAGGGAATGAAGAATAGAGTGAGAAACACAAGAGGCTCATGCAGTCGTGGCTCGTGCGATGCTGAAGGGCCGATGCAGCACGCGGGGGGGGGAGAGGGATTAACGGGAGGGGGTTATATAAAAAATAAAAAAATTAAAACTTACCTGTGCCGCCACAGCCTTCAGAAAAGCGCTGCTCCTCTTCTCTTTCCTGCCTGCCTGCAGGCACAGGCTCCCAGCCTACCCTGCACCAAACCTGAAGCTGCTGAGCAGCATCAGGATTGGCTGGGAACGACCAGCCAGGGTGCACCCAGGGAGACTGCAAGCCTGTGCAGGCTCTCTCCAACCCAGCAAATGTGTTGCTGGGCTGCAGAGAGCCCTGTGCGCATGTGTGTTTGGCCAGCTCGATACGGCTGGTCAAACATACATGCACAGTGTGGGGGAGTGCTGTGCACTCCCCCTTAGTGCACGTCACCCCTGTGGCCCCACCCCTTTCCCCCCAAAATGATAATAAACAAATTTATTATCGTTTTTGTGGAAAAGGTTTCAGCTTCCGCTTCTGGCGGGGGCGACACTCCTCCCCCCTCATGGAGGTGCCGCCCCTGGGCTCACATTTAAAAGGCTCAAAGAAAGAGCTACAGCACTGAGAAAGACTGCAGGAAAGCCTGAAAAGCATGTAAACCATGAGATTGATTCAGGGATGGTGGAACCAAAGGAAGCAGCATGCTTACCAGTGGAAGTGTAACAAGGAAGGAGTGGATGACAGAGAGAAGCAAGACCATCATATCGATTCAGTTGGAGAATTAATTGAAACCTGATTTCTTATATACATCTACATGTGACAAACTGATGCAGTGGGCAGAACAGTTGGTGCTTGGAAGCAGCATCTATTATCATCTATTAATAGTTAAGAAATGTGTTTTCATTAATGTACTTACATAATGATTAGTGTCACTATGTCTAGGTTTCCTAATTGTCTTAACCTGGCTGCCGACACCATATTAAAGTTCTGGTCTGTCATTTAACAATCTACTGCACTCTGGGGTTTTAGTCTTGGTTAATGTCAATTAGGCTAGCGTATCAGGTTGCATTTGAAAGTCTTGAAACTATAGGCCTGATTCACAAAGGTAAACTTACACTTCTGTGTAAGTTTACAGTTGTTTGGTATTCACGAAAGGATTTAGGAGTAGCATCTTTATGAGTGCTGAGTCTCAGTACATAAATAGATAGGACTGCCCTATCTTTGTTTGTGTGGAGACTTTACACTCGTAAAGATACTACTCATAAATCCTTTTGTGTATACCAAACAATCGTAAACTTACAAAAAAGTGTATGTCATTCCTTGTGTAGATGAAGAGTGCTAACATAAGTGCTCTTTCTCACCTGTTCCTCTGGATATCCTGGAACTTACACCTCTGGTTTCACCAACCTTGATTGTGTCTCCCGACTTGAGCCCCACCACATCTATTTCTTGTTTTCAAATGATCCTCAGGTGACTTCTCCCTTCCTCCTACACACTGGACATCTTTGAACTTCAAATTGGCCTTCAGAAACTGGCCCTTCACTGTTTAATTTATGTTGTTCTTCATCACTGTAGCGAACTACTATGTACAAATCAACATCTTCCTGCAGCTTCCTCTACTATATTTTAGTCGACCTCCTGCAGGCTTCCACTGTACCTCTACTCCTGTGTTAGATCTGACATCCTTGGAGTGGTATTCCCCCCAAACTTTTTGCCTTCACTCCTCCTGTTTTACCGAATTCATTTTTGTTGGCTTCAGGACTATTTGCACTTTAGTATTGCAAACCAGTAAATGGTACTACATGTATCCAGGGCCGGTAAATTAACTTCTACTGGTGGTCGTGTAGCACTTATTATGCCACCCACTGGAGTAGCTGTTTAAAACGTGTCATGCCTGTCATTGCAGCCGGTAGTGCAGTTTTAATCTGCCATTTCGACCTGGCAAAGTAAACCTTTTGCTGGGCCTAAACTCTTTCTAATGCATAAGTTACCCTATGATGCCCCTAAAAGTTCATAGGGCAGGGTGCCTTGTATTTAAAAGGTAGAACATGTGAGAGCAAATTATTCATGTCCTGATAGTGAAAAACTCCATAAGACGTTTTACACTGTTGCAAGGCCAATCCCTCCTATTGTTTAACCTGGGGTTACCTTATTGCTACTTTAAAATCCTTTTAATGATGAAGGTAGATTTTAATTCACAATTCTGAAAGTGTCACTATTAGAAAGTAGGCATTTTCTTGTCCTAGCCATTTATGCTTTCTGCAAGGCGTCTGAGTCATGTGGCTGCAAATGGCTCTGCTCTTGTGGTTTGTGTATTCCTTCAAGACAATTACGCAAAAAAGGATTAGGTGTGGACAGGGTGGGCCATCATGCCAGGATTGTTGAGAGCAGAGTTATACGCAGCCCCACTTACATTTCAAAGAGTTCTGCCTCCTGCACAATCAAAGGCACCTGACACTAGTCTTTTGTCACTCCACTCTTCTTGGAGCCTTGACAGGGACAGGGAAGAATTTTCCAGAACCAAATGTCTGGGTAGTACAGGTATTCCCCTCACTTCAAAGGCTGCAATGGGTATTCATTTTGGATGTCCTAAGCCACTCATTAGTACACTCCTGGACCTGTGGACATTACAGAAGAGGGACTGCTTTGTTCCCCAGTGGGATGCCCTGCCGCTTGATGCTTGCCCTGCTCCCTAGATGACTCTGCTGCTGCTACTAGAGGACTGCCCTGCTGCTTAAGTACTGTCTTGACCTGCAAAGGGCTGCCCTGCCACTTGATGACTGGCCTGCTCTCAAAGAATGAAGACTGGACATAATCTCCTCAACCCTGGCTTCCTGAGTAACTCCAAGGATCAGTTGGCTGATGTCTTGTCTGAGCTACCGGGACAAAACAAGCTCCGGAGGCCTCCCTTCCTCCCTGCAGCTGAAAGCTAAACTGTTGTAATGGACCTACCTGGACCTGCAACTTGGCCTGCTTGCCCATTGGCATACTTCAGTTAAGCTCTTCCTGTAAAGATGGGTGCAATCATGAAGTTTTTGCCTCTTTTCGACTGCGAACGGCCCTTTTCGCCAAGACTCTGCCGCCTGCGACGATTGCCAACACGTAGCTCTAGTAAACCCAACTCTTTGCGCTACAGAGACCATAAGCAATGACAAGCAACAGGAGATCGGCACTTCATGCTACAGCAATGACAGGCCGTACTAACCGCCAATTCAAAGCTCCAGCTATGACCGTCTTCCACACCCAACCGGATCTTCGCGCTACAGCAACCATCAGTAACACCAGGTCTCCTCTTCGTGCTACAATGACGACCATACAAAATGCCCTCCCTGCTCCTCACAGCACCCCCCTCGTGAACAGAACTCATGATGCTGGACTTTAAGATGGTAATTTCTTCATTGGACTAACCTGGTCCCTGTATCTAGCATGCTCTCTTTTGCAGTCTGCCTGAACTTGTGACTTTCACCTGGTCTAACATGAATAGATGACTGTGAGTGGCATTTTTTGCTATTAGATTTTATATGTACCTGAAATTTTGAAACGTAATATCTCTGGTTCTACTGTATGAATTTTTGCTGCTGTGTATAATTTTATTTATTAAAATGAACTCTGTTTTTATAAATTAGCTTTGGATTTCTTTCCTGTTGTGTTTTCACTTTATTTTTGTTTATGTGCTGCATAAATTCTTTTAATTTGCCTCTAAGTTAAGCCTGACTGGTGGGGGCCAAGCTACCAGAGAGTTAAGCACAAGTTAATTTAGTGACTATTTGTGGGTCATCCTGACAAGGACTGTGGTTGTTACCCTCAACCATTAACCCGATTTCTTATATCCTGCAATTTCCTCCCTGCCCATTTCTCTTGGTAACACAGATATCTCCCCATTGTTCTGTTGCCCTGATGTCGCTCATTTGATTCACTAGTCCCTTGTACTTTTCCTTTAGTTACTGGTGGTCAACTCTACAGCCATCCAATTCCTTCTTGTGGAACCACTTTGGATGCTACACCCAATCTCTGCAACTTATGATACCACTCACTAATCAGAGTGCAGCAGTTTCATTGCAAAAATCTGATTAGTTTGCAATCTCTCATATTTATAGCACAACCGCATATGAGAATGAACATTGACTGCTTTTGCCAAATGCATGTTCTATCTGTTCTTTCCTCTTGTGAAATGGCTTGCAATCTATTGGCTGGCATTAGTTAATGCTATGTTATAACTATGATATAGTTACCTCATCTACATAGTATAAGGTGCATTTCAGTTGCACTCCTGACTTTGTTCCCACTAGAATGATAGTATCCATGGCATCATATTAGACAGAAAACCTTACACACATCAAAATTCAATATAGTCAAGTATATTTTTTTGTCAGCTATTGCTTAACGTCTGACAGTATAATAAACTGAGAAAAACCACACAAATACCCATAAGAACACATTAGACTGAAGACATTTCATACAACAAATACAACTTATATATGCCATGTATGTAGCTAGCAAATGGCGCTTCAGAACACTTCCCGCCATGCTACGCGGCAAACATCCAGCAGAACACAGTGCAAAAAAGATATAATCTGCCTCCAACACACCCCAGATAATCCATATCACCTGCTATCACTGCTCTGCCAAGAATTGCCACACCCACAGCTTCATCCATTACTACATCAGACATGTTTGTTTCGGCAATTGGTAAAGCACTCAAGCCACGCTTCAGACACCAAAGTCATGCAACCATAGTTCAAAGAACTAGACATAGCCACTGGCCACAAAAAGGTGAGGGACATAAGGCCTGGCTTAGATTTCAGGGGACAGGTTACTCTATCACAAACATGACTGATATTTTGTCCCCCATATTACAAGAGCTATTGGCTACAATGCACTTATAATGCAATGGATAGGATATCTTTCACCTTTGTGATGGAGTAACCCACCTGCTGATCTTTAAATCAGGCCAATAGTCACAATTCAAATCAGACTCCAGTCTGTAATGGGTAAATTAGAACCACTGGAAAAATCAGCAATGATCTGCAACAGCCCTATGAATCCACATATCAATTATATAAGAAAACATAATAATTGTCTAGTAGTGTGCAGTTTTAGGTAGACCTGGTGTCTCTACAGCCATATGAGATGAACGTCAGCTTTGTCTCCGAGAGATGGAGAGATCACCCCTGAGGTAGCCTGTGATCTTCTCCTGCTCAAATGCAGAAATAACGATGAGTTTGGGTTAGTGAGCATAGACTGACAAACAGCTGGAAAAACAAAAGTGGGCTTTATCATATCATCAAACCCAGGCAATTCAAAATGGATTCCACTACACCTCACTTTTCTGTCTCTTTCAGAGGTCTTTTTTAATCTTACCTTCATGCTTATCGACATGCTCTTCACCAATCAATATTCCCTGGTCGACATTGCCTACTCCTTACTTTTTCAAGCTTTCTTTCTCTCTCTCGTCAATCACGTTCTTTCAAATGTCAACCCATTCCTCCGTCTACCTACATGCTGCAGAAGATCAATGGATCTCTTGCAGATATTCATGAGAATCTTACAGATCAGATACATTGACTATAGCATTCATCCTTTACAAATCAATAAAATGTTTTCCTTGTTTGATGGCCAGTAACCAGGCAGCATCCTGAGTGTATTATTATTCACCTTGGTATACAGTTTGCAAATGAGAAGTCAGTTCTGTAAAGTAGGGGGGTCCCTCCAAATCCCGGTCCCAGCACTTGTTTCAGCGCCCAGGGAAATATGATTAATTCATCCTGGTGTCATTTTCCGAAATCGTGTCAAAATCCAGCAGCAGCATGTTGTTTGCATTCCGTTCAGGACAGCAACCTGCAGACAGCAAGGGGGGGGGCTCTAATTTTAACATCCTGATGGGCTTAAAACAAAGGCCTGATTTAAAGGGCAACCATTAGTCCTTTTGTTCAAATATCACTATAGCTGGGGGGAAGCCATCAAGAGAATAACACTTAGACACCAATGCAATGAAAGGAAACAAAGGCACACAGCTTGTCACAACTTCACAAGTACCTTTGAGAAACTATATGAGGAAGGTTTGTAACTTTCTTCAATTCCCTATGTAACAGATGTGTTTGCACCTTAAGAATGCAAGATTTATATGTGTGGGTGAGTAATTTCACAAATATTGATTAAACGGCATCCACTGATTTTTTTAAATTTGTTTTATAGCATTACTCATCCCAGTGTAGTGTCTCAGAGAGCGTTACATCACTAACAGAGGCACACTTAACAAGTGTGTAAATCAATGTACAGGAAAAGTTACATAAGAGAATGAGGGTTGTAAGTTGTAGGAATCACATTTCATTCATACTTGTAGACATTATGGCCCTCATTATGACCCTGGCGGTCCCACAACTGCCAGTGTTGCGGTGGCTGTCTCAACAGGGACGGGCCGATGGTGAAAACCCCCACAATATGAGTATGGCGGTTTGGCCTCTGCCAAACTGCCACATCCCCACTCATACCGCCAGGGCAGTTGGACAGCTGGGCCGGAGATCAGCATCTCTGACCCGGGGGTCCACTGAAGACTGCCGGAAGTATAACGAGTCAGCTTTCTGCCAGGGTTTCCACTGAGTTAGCACTGCCATGAAAACCCTGGGAGAAAGGCTACCAGTGACAGGAAATTTATTTCCTGTCACTGGTAGACGACTCCCCCAAACTCCCCTGCAATCCCAATACCCCCACCCCATTCCACACCAGCACCCCATTCCACCCACCACTTCCATAACAGCACCCCCACCCTACCTTCTAGAACAGCACCCCTTTCCCAAACCCCCTCCAGAACAGCACCCCCCTCCCCATACATGCACACACACCCACATGCACCCCGCATACACTCATTCACCAACACATATATTCACACATTCACTCTCATGCATACATACATGCATTCTCATTCACGCAAACATACACACATTCACTCACACACATACATACAGGCATTCACTAACACGCATACATACCACATTCACTCACACACATACATACATGAATTCACTCACACACATACATACACGCATTCACACAAGCATTCCAACACGCACTCTCTTCAACAATCATAAATGCACTCAAATGCACACATGCATACGCACATGCATTCAAACATGCATTCAAACACCCATGCACACAAGCATACACACATGCATGCACACTTACATTCACATAGGCAGGCAACACGTACTTACACACACACCACCCCCTCCCCTCCCGCACCTCTCCCCCATCAGACGATCTGCTTACCTTGTCCGGCGAGGAGGTTGTCTGCCAGGGAATGGGAAAAGGCACTTCTTCTGCCTGCAGCGTCCCACCATCAGGACACCGCCAGGGCGTGTTACAGGTTGTAATTCAGCTGGCAGAGTCCTTTTGGCAGGGTGGCGCTGGTGGTTCAACCGCCTCTGCGCCTCCAACCACCAGCACGACTTCTGGAGGATTTCAACCCCAAATTGTGGCGGAAATCCTTCAGTACTCATAATATGGTGGTCGTAAGACCGCCAGCACTGGCAGACTTCTGGTGCCCATGGCTTCGGCGGTCTTAAGAAAAGACCGCCAAAGTCATAATGAGGGCCTATATGTTAAGGGTGAATGGTCGGGAGAAAAACAAAGTCGGACTTAAATGTAACACAGTGATTGTCTGTACTAACAAGACTACTTACTTCCAAAGGTACTCTTCTTTGCAATCTTAGAATAACAACAGATTGAGAAAAAACTAGAAGGATATCAATCCATGACTTACAGTTTGCATGCAACTCCTTGATGCTGTTAAACAGTTCAATGTGTTGACTTAGTTGCAACTTATGAACTGGAAGTAACAAAGTGATCTCAGTGTCAAAAGCAGCAACCCACTTATCTTTTAAATAAGATATAAATCTGTAATTTACATGTTACACAATGTGCTTTGCAGCAAGCACATTAACCCTCTATTTTTCTTAGAGTAAACCCTTTGACAGGACAAAACAGAGAGCTCTAACAGAACAGTTTTAACCACTAGAGTTATCTTACTACTATTATAATACCCTCAAAACTGCAGGACACACAATTATCTCTGTAGTAGCTGTCCCAACCTTGTACTTGTAAGATGTTTTGAAATGCGGCCTCTTTGTGATCAATTAAGTAATACAGAACAGATTTACTGTCACACATGTCCTTGTTACCAATTTGTCTGCATCAGATTTTTTTTTTTTAATAAATGTACAAATTGGCTGTCAGACTCTGTTTTTTTAAGCTCTGTTCCTTGTGATCCCACTCTCTTGCATCTGCCACACTAGACCCCCAATTTATGGGTTCCCAGGATAAATTTGTTCCAATTTGAAGGGGTGTATCGTCAGCCCTCTTACCACTTCTAGTTTCTTGTGAAAGTATGAACAGGACATACTGGCAGATGAGAAATTTAAGGTATGCACCAGTCTGCTGCATGACAATTCATGACTATGTTGAAAGTCCATGGGGAAAAAAACATTTCATTCCCTATTACTAACCAGACAGCAGGCCATTTCAAGTGTCTGCAGGGAGCTGGTTGCATCAAACAGGCACTGGAGAGAAGGTGGGTGTCGGATAACAAAGGTGTCCACACGGGATGCACGTGTCTGGGTTGAACACTTCGAATCTGAACCTATAGCTTGGAATGTAGTTCTATTACAGATCATGGAACTCCAGAGGCTTTGCATACTAGATAATTGCAACCAGCATTGTGATGGGCATGAAAACCGAGCACAGGGTGTGCAGAAAGGATTCATACCGGTGTGCCAGCTCCTCTGCTAACAACTGGCTGGATCCCGGATCACAGCAGAAAAATCTATCCATAGTCGGACTTGCCTATAAGGCAATTAGGCAGCATGAGGTGGGATGATCTGACAGGTCAGTGTATGGGCCTTTTTTTGGCTGTGTGTGGACTTATTTTATGGTCTGCAGGGACAGTTTTTACTGTTGATTTCCCTGATATTAATACTAACATTGAAAGCCCAAATCCATGCTGTCTTTCACACTTTACAAAACAGCTATACAGCATGTCTTTACAAGTCCAATAGTGCCCTAATTTGCAAACATTAGCCACTTTTTTAGCTATCAGCTTCTATAAAGGGTTCCACTTTTATTTTGGTGCCCAGGTCTATTTTCTGCTCGAGCCGACCCTTAGCCTATCTCTTTGATGGCACCGATAGTAAGGTATGGATTCGAAATGCATACTGGACTCCCTATTTGGATTTCATGAAGAGGACTATGAACAAATTCTAGACATTGTCTTTAAAATATTAACAATATAATAGATGTTAAAGTAAAATATTTTCTGCCTCCTTTTCAGCATCCATGTGTTGGTTAATGTGTAGATTCAATTTAATTTGCATTCAGTACTTTTCTGACCCAGTCTTCCTGGGGCTTATAGGATGCAAGCAGTGATGCTGCCCTTCTAGCCTCTGCTGTCCCGCCCAAGATATCGGATGAGCTCACCTCTTTGCCGCGATGCCGTCTGTTAGTTGTGCCTCCCATCGCTATCGTGTTCAATTCCATGTAAACCTAATTATATACACATTTACAACCAGCAATAACATACTGCAGATAAAGTGCTATCAATGCCTGAACAATCCTCCCTTTTTCCTGCAATTAATCATGATATATTTTGACAAATACCATAATTTTAAAAATCCATTTAAAAAAAATTGCTTTTGAATTTTAATGCTGGCGTTTTGTCTTCCAGCTTGCTCACTTACAGATTCCCACCTTTCGCAGCACATTACTCTATTATGATAAATTATTCAATAACACCCTGTAATGTACTTTCAACACCATCTTTGTCATAATATGAGCTTGCCTCATTTGCCTTAATGGCAAGAGAATTATTTACAACTGGTTTGAAGAATATCTTGTCCTACACGCATCGCTTTCATTTCGACCTTCAGCGCGCCTTAGATTATATTTATCAGTGTAAATATCTGTAGGTCAATAAAGCATAGTCAGATGGCAGCAAGTGGGAGCACACGGACTACATTTTAACCTGAGGACCAGCCAATCGAAGCACAGGAAACAAAGCGGAATGAAAGAAGGCTTTGGCTAATCAGAACTGACCTTTCTAATAAAATCATGCACACAGTTTGTTACTACCGACACAGCTTACACAGAGGATGGCCTTGTGCTTATAGACACCTCCTGGATGTGTTCCTACTGCTGTTCTGCATTTTATATGGGAGTAGTGTACGACCACACATGTCAAAATAAAGATACAATTTCTATCATGTAATGATTTTGTGGTAAAACAGGAGCTATGCGGCGGACAAAAAAGATGCTTTCTACTCAGAATCACACTGGACCTCTTTCCATGCTTTGAATGAGTTGGCAGTGGAAGGGGAACAGCACTGTCCTTTTAGGCAGGGGTGAAGGTTTGGCTGGTAGCAGATCTGCAATTCGAAGACGATCTTTCCTGCTACAGAGATATACCATCTATTGAAGAAAGTTACATTTTGCTGACTTTTTTCTCACTCTAATTCACATCTTTTGCACATCGCACCCTTGTCAGCCTCAGGATGCAAAATAGGATAACAGAATCCTAACATGAACAACGGGTCAGCCTTTGAGGAAGGTCATATTACTTAATCTGCGAGTAGTTTACAGAGGACCTGACTTAGTTTATCTCATCTGGAACAAATCCAGGAGAAAAACTGTAAATTAGTCAGATTACCATGATTATCAATCCCTGGATAGGTTGGGTATGGTGGGTAACCTATATATTTTATGATCATGAACTCATCAATATAAAGACACAGTGAAGATACAACCCCACTATTCCTTCCTGCCCTCCCTTCACGATAGTGTCATTTGCAAAACCGTAATGTTACTCTCAAAATTCATCTTCTTCCTACTGAGAGCACGAATTCATAGGAGAATATTGCTAGTGTGGAATCTGAATTATTTCCTATAAATAACAATGAACCACAACAGAAATAGCACCATCATAAATATAATGGGGAAGAAATAATAGCAATCAGCAAAATTGGTAAAAAAAACCACACACGATGAATTATACTCTACTAACTCCGCAAGCAAACATAATGAGTGACTAGTGGAAATAATGCCCGGGAAGGTTGAACATTTTCAACCTAACACGTAACACTCTTTGTTCTTGCTACTAAACATTGCTGGTGTCTTAAATATACTGAGATAGTATTAAAGATACCAGCCCCATGTAGAGGATTGTTATTTAATAATCACACACACATTACAAAGGGCTTTGACACTGACTTCCAGAGTCTCTAAGGGCCCAATGTACGACCGATTTGCGACTCTCAAACCAGTCGCAATCAGGTTTGTGAATGCAAAATGTACTACAAGTATTCACGAAACCAAAATTGTGATGCAGGTGGTTTGGGAGCCGGAAAACAAGTGATCGGAAAATTTGAGTTGGATTTAACAAGTCGTAAATGTGAGTCGCAAAAATGCATGAACAAATGAGTCAGTTTGTGAGTATACATGGAATTTAATATCAATCCAAAATAGGTGTAAATATGAACCACCCTATAAAAACTGGAACCGGAATGCACCAGGGACCACCCACAATGGCTGCCCTGTACCTGATGGTGAGGAGGAGACTAATACTGGCTGACCAGCAAAGGAGACAGAGACAAGAATGAATCTTCAGGGTCAGGCTGACCCTGTTTGAGAAGACAAAGGAGGAGATATTTGAGCAGTACAGGCTGAGTAGCAATCTGATCCTTGAGCTAATTGCCACGTGAAACCATGCCTTGAGAGCACAACATAGCACTACAATGCAATCCCCATCCATGTACGTTTGACCTCCTGAAGTCATGCTTCGGTGTCTGCACAAGAGTGGGGGAGCCTTGCAGTATGCACCTGAAACAGTGTGCAAGATAGTGGCAACCTGTGCCATATTGCACAACATAGCCTGCAAGCATGATTTACATGTAGAGGTATCCGGATCAGAATCTGAGGACAATGACCCAGCTCCACCTGCACAATTGCCGGTCGAGGGAAGCAGAGCAGCAGAGGGGTTAAGGCGCAGGGATCATATAGCACGGCATTATTTTGCACGGTAAGAAATCCACATGTACCCAATACCCTCCAAGAATGATCAAACAACTGTTGTTATTCTATGCCAAAAGGCAACACTTCAATGTTAGTGTTGGTAACAACAGGGATGGGCACCCTGTCCATCATGAGTGCAATGTATATTGTGCCTGCACATGTTGTGCAGTTATGTCATCACATGGGGAAAATTTAAATTTAAAATCAACGCCGGCATACTGTCAGTCTAAAGTCACTTTTTTGCACTTCTTCCAGCATTTAGGGTGCCAAATGTTGTAGGTGCTGATAAGCAGCTGCTGCTCCTTCGGAGGACACAAGGCTCACCAGCAGACACACTGCTCAAGCTGGACACCTTGTTGTCTGCTGCGTCATCTGTTGTACGACTGACAATTCTGGCAGTTTGTGTTGCCTCTACAGCTGCAGTTATCTGATGTAGCCCTCTGGCCACATTGCCACTGAAGTGGCACATCTCCACCTGAAGGGACACTGTTTATCTGCTGTGTGGTGTTGTTGTCTGGGCTAGCCTGTCAATTGCCCCAGTTAAGTCATCTAATCTTGTTGTGCAGCTGTGCTCACAGCAGGGGTCTATTCCCTGTCATCTCCCTGCAGAGTTGGTCAATTGACGCACTAATGGCATCCAATTTTGTATCAAGGACTGCCTGGTTGGCAGACATCTGCTGGGTGATGTTTTTGAACCCATGGGAGATTTTTTGACTGATGATGCACATGTGTTTGTTTTGCACTTGCTGAACCCTCAACGTGGCCAGTTCTATGTTTACAGGCTCAGTATGGTAGCTGGCTCCTCCCTGGGAGCATGAGCCTACAGCTGGTACCTTTGGGCCTGTTGGGTTGGGCGCCGATGCCGGACCCTAGTAACGGGGATGTGTTGAGATGTTGACTGTATTTTTTTTTTTTTTAGTCCTCATATGTAACAAAAGACAGACAAGAGACCGCAGCGTGCCCCAGCCTTGATCATGGCTCAAGTGCTCCAGTGTCACTAAAGGAACGAACGGCCCCATCAGCCTTGGGGAGAGGGGCAGCACTAAGCCGCTCCCATCCTCCTAGCTGTTCAGTCTCAAGACTTAATCATTGGACTCTTACCAGAATCAGATCTAAGGAGTCAAAATGGGTGGAGTCTAATTAATTCACAGTATCCTGATGCCTGGAGAAGATGGTTCTATAGAAAGCCAAAAATGGTTCCCACATTCTAAGGCACCTATCCGAACCGTTACTACAATCTAAGTCAGAGATTCTCTTCACTGCCAACAGCCAGTCTCTATGAGTGGGGGGAAGCTAGAGATCCACTTAATGCATATTTCCGGCCGGGCTATCAAAACCAGATTAAAAAAAAGATGCCTCAGAGGTCTCTCCAATCTATCAGGTAAACTCCTCTCAGCAACCTCGTATAGCCCAAATACAACCATTGGTAGTGTTATCTCATTACGCCTATTCATAATAGACAGGATTTATTTGCCCACTTGTTCCCAAAAAGTATGTATCCCTGGACACTGGCACCAAAGATGGATATCATCAGCTCCCTCTAAGTCACACTTCGGGCAGTTGCTCTTTCCTTGGATAGCTATTTTAGTATACCTTTTGGGGTCCAGTATGCCCGGTATACAGTGAACAGGTGGTTCCGCCAAAAGGGGGCAGGTTTAACCACAGACCAAAGAATCTTCATAGAGGCCCGCCAGTAATAAAGGAAGTCTAGGGCAGGAAAAACAAGATCACATCCCTCTGTAGAGGGGGGAGAAGATGCATTTTCAGCTTGTATAAGTACCCAGTACCACTTTGAAACCTCTTTTTCTTGGCACTGTCGGCCAGTGATTTCCCTCTCCCAAGTCGTGAAACACCTGGCCTCCAGTTCCCCATGCGCCCAGTAACAAATACTGCCTGTCAGTAATAGCACTGTTTCTGTACATGACTACATGGACCATAATGCACAGCTGTGATGATTTCCTCATCTACATGGACCATCCAGGCATATATGTGTGAGGCTATGTTGCATGCTTGTGGGCAACAGGTTGCTGGTATCAGGTGAAAGTTGAAGGAAATTTACACTTATCAGTGATTGGTGGGGGTGCAGGTGTGGCCAGGGACCCAAATCGGCAGACTTCCTCTGGCTCCAATGTTGTTTCCAACTCGCCTCCACTGCTGTAGAGTGTGGCACATTGGATGGTCCTCCTCCTGTCTCCTGGACATCAAGTAGCCAGGAGGCAACCCTTTCCTTGGTCCTCCTGTTCTTTATTTCTTTGATTGACCTGTTGGCCACTCCCAGGGTATTGATCTGGATTTGAATCTTCCTCCAGATTCTGCACTTGTCAGTCTCAGATACATTCTGTGACAGCCTCCCAAACAACTCTACATGATGGTTACAACATCCCTCAGTTAGAATGTCCAGTTTCCTCTCTGAGAATTTTATTTTGCATTTGCACTCCACTGCTGCTTTGCTCCCCTGTTCGCTGGTGACTGCTCTTCATGGTGCAAAGGAAGTCAGTGCTGTAGGCCTGTGATGCTGGCATAGACCATGTGCGGTTCCTCTTGTGCAGACTCTCCAGGGACACCACTTCCTGCTTGGTGGCCCTTGCAGTATACCAGGACGAGTTTTCCCCCTTTTAAAAGCAGAGGTCGCAATTTGCGATCCACTATCGCTTTTTGCAAGCAGTTACCAGCTCACAGATTGCGTTTTCTGCAATGCGACCCGTCTGACAGTCACAATTTGCACCCGAAATTGTATGAAAATCGGAAATGGCACTTGCAAATTGTGAGCTGCAATTTGATGCAAATTGCGAGTCACTATTTCAGGCGGTCGTACATCGGCTACTAAAACTCTCTTCTTTGTGGTCATGTACTGACTCAGAGTTCTGCTTGTAGTCAATGATCAGACTCAGATAACTGCTGTGCTGTTCATAAATTGAAGTCACTTAAATGTCTGCTCTTGATAATGCACACTTGCACAGAGATCTGTTCCTAAAAATACCTAGAGTACACCGAACATCATCCTTTGCTAATGTTTCGAGTTATTCATTTCTGTCTCATTCCAGATATCCCTATTATTATTCATGGATCTACCCTTGATGACTCCCAGACTCACTCAGAGCTCTACCTTTGATAAATCCCAGAACCACTCAGAGATGGTCTCTTGTCACTACCCATACTCACTCAGAGCCCTCCTTTAAAGAATACCCATACTAAGTCAAAGTTGGCTTCCTAGTAATACACAAACTGCCTCACTCACACCTGAATAAGCTGTGTGCTGTCCCCACACAAAGGGCTGGAGCCAGGGAAGGGAGGGCAGGACATCTGTGCACTTCAAAGGCATGTCTTCGAAGTCTCCCCCACTTCAAAGCCACCGCTGTGTATAAGAACTGGACCTCAGACACCACCACTTCAGTACACTTCTGGACCTGTGAATACTAGGAAGAAGGGCTCCTGGGCTGCTGAAGGACTGCTACGCTGCTGGACTGCACTCCACTGGACTCCAGAATTGCAGTACTGACGTGCTGCCTGCTGCCATCTGCCTGGGTGAGAAGGACTTGACCTGCATCATTTGAACCAAGAACCCAGAGTGACTCTAAGGGCTAGTTGTCTGGCCTCCAGATTTGAAGTCTCAGGGACAAAAAAATACTTCCAACCACCCTGTTTCTGCACCTGGACTCTGCCAGCTGTGAGTCCACCCTGCCAAGTGGTGCATCCCAATTCCTGGACCTTTGGAATTGGGCCTAAGGTGCTTGCTGCCAGTGGTACTGACTGTTGGAAAGTGGATTATTGGTAAGGGCAGGTAAGTACCTACACTTGACAATGGGCCACTAACCCCTACTAGGTCCAGTTAGGTCTCAATAAATTTATCCCCCTCAACCCTTGTTAGCTTGGCAATGAGCAGTTACGCTTAACTTAGGAGAAAGGTTTGTAAAGCATTTAAAAATCACAAACAGTAAATAAGTAAAACACAAAACACAATAAAAATCAGACTTCAATTTATAAAAAAAAAAAGATATTTTTATCTCTAAATTGACACCAAAACAACACAAATCCTACGTAGGGAACCAGAGATATGAATTTTCAAAAGATTAAAAGTAATTCTAGAGCTTAGAAGCAAAGAGCGCTCAAAGGGTTACAAAAGGTCACACTGGACAGGGTAAAAGTCCAGAGTTCAGGCCACCCACGATGTAACACTGTTACACTTACTTTCAGAAGTGTTTCTTGATACAGGAAAGGGGTCCACAGCACCATCCAATGGATCAGAGGCTCTGGTTTGACTCTTGGCATCTGGAACTACAACGCCCGCAATGCACTTCTTCAACTTATGGAGCTGTTTACAACAGTTGCTCCAAATGTCTCCAGAGCTCTGGAACTTCTTCCAGAGGTCCCTTTTGGGTCCTTAAAGTGTCCACAGCTTGATCCAAGGTTCCAGAAGCTATGAATTGCTCCTTGGGAGTTGGGACTACATTTCCCACAATGCACCTAGTCAGAATCCTCAAATGGCCACTGGACGCTGGTCCCCTGGGCTCTTCTTGCAGGACATTTTGCAGCGGTTTCTGGGCAGCTCCTTTGTACCTGTAGCTTATAGACAGTCCCTTCTTGAAGCAGTTGAAGACAGGCAAAGTCCTTTTTGTGGTGAAGCCCAAGTGTGCAGCTGGTGTAGTACTTCAGAGTGCAGTGTCCAAATGCAGAACTGGGGTCCAGTAGGGCAGTCCTTCTTCTTCTTTGTCTTGTTCCTTGTAGGGATCTGAGGTGTGGGAGCAGATCTGCCATATCTTTCCCTGTCCCTGGGGTGATAACGGAGGAGTGCAATTGTTCAATCACAGGTAGGCCATTACCCTCTTGGATGACTACTTCCTGGGAAGTGTGGCAAAAATAAATCCCAGAAAGCAACATTTAAAAAAATCCAAAACTGCAGAATCAGAATTTTGGAGGTTAAGTCTGGCTGAGTTCACCCACTGCTGTGGCTATATTCTGTTAGCACACCCCTCTCCAGGCCTCTCCAGCCCTCTCTTAATCTAATCAGGGAGGCACCTGGTTGTCTGCGGTTGCAGGAAATGGGGGAGGTCCTGAGCTGCTCCAAATGTCCTAGCCTCCTTTGAAGGCCAGTTTGTCTGTTTTCCTCCCCACCCTGTTTCACCATCTGCTGAGGTATATGTCCTCCCCCAGGCACTTACTTTGTGTTCAGCCCATGCCACTTCACACGTCATCAAGGTAGGCTGGCCAGGCTGCCAGAGGCTGGCCAGTCAATGAAGGGCAATACAGAGCTGAAACTTGTAACTTTCAGGAAGAGTTCTAAAACTCCTGAACTAGTTATAGTAAATCCAAAAATAACATTTGTTGCATTTATAAAAATCAATTTGAGACCACACTTGCCATATCTAGATCCTTTAGAGACTTTACTAATTAAAATAAAGTATCCCCATTTTAGCCTATGGAGCCTATTAACTACAATGAGGGAAAAACAAATTTGGCTCTCTTTTTCTCACCAGGGATTCCAACCCATATTTTATAAGGTCCCTGCTTATAGTTACACTGCACCCAACCACGTGGGCACTTAGGGCACACCTTAGGGGTGACATATGTAAAAATAAGGTAGTTTAGGGGGGTGGTCTGGCCATGCAACAACATGGCCGCATAGACGGACAGATCTGCCGTCGGCGGGCCCCGGATCGGGCAGGTAGGCGTCCCGACGACCGATGCCCCCTCGCATCGGAGTCGTGGAGGACCTGTGAGGTCCCGGGGCAGCTGCGGGTTCAATCCCTCGGGGCCGCGCGAGCCCCGCCCGCACCCTCTTCTCACGCGGGGCCGGATTGAATGGTGAGGCCTGCGCGCAAAAGAGAAGCTGCGGCCCCTGGTACAATATTCAGGCCGGCGGGCGGAAACAGATCCAGTCAGAAGAGAAGGCAGTGAGCGGGGGGCGGCAGAACCACTAATTGCTGCTGAGGACCAACGCGGGGAAGACCAACCTGGGGGCCACATTCAAGGAGGGACAATAGGGGGAAAAAAAACAAAAAAAAGGAGAAAAAGAAAAAGCAATTACCACAAAAAAAACGAAATAACGTAAGGCAATACATAACTCTATCGATCTATGGATGTACCCACCGAGCATCTCTCCCCATGAGGACACAACCACCCTGAGAGGCACCAGTAATCCAACAGGAGCCCATCTACCCCCGCCCGGGCCACAAAGAGACCAGCGGGAAGTACAAGGCCACCTGGACCCACCTAAGGAGCAGACAAAAGCTCCCATTAACCTCTGAGAGACCACCTCATAGCAGAGCCCCCATTGAACACTGCGAACACCGCTCCATGTAGGGATTGAACTGTGGGCACATCAGCCTCACGGAGCTGCAGAACAGCAACGCAGGAAACAGACATTTTCAAACCCGCGAGCTGCTCATTGGCGGTCCTCACGCCACCATTGGCTAGATCACTATATCCTAGCCCTCTACGATTCCCCCTCCTCTCCCCCCAATCAAGAGGACCCCTCTCACATGTCGTGAGGAGGGGAACCTCCGCAGACGCTCTCTGACCGCGAACGGTCACCCCTACTACAAAAAGGGAGAAACGACAGCCACAGTAAGCCAACTAATGATGCGCTACTACACCACGGAGAGAGGAACCACACCCTTTGGGCACTACCTTGCATCCACTGCCCTCCTCATCCCGCTCCCTATTTCACCTCAGTGCAAGGGACCTGAGCACTTCTGCTGCCACACTCATGGACACGCGGATTGAGACTCGGGGAAGCCCAAGGCGACCACAGCAGTGACCCCGCTAACGTCCTAAGGAACGCAACCACGCGACCACGTTACCTCTCACCAAGACATCCACGTCTCGACAGTACGCTTATCACCCCTGGAGCCCAACATCTGGTGATGCCAGGGAACAAACCTTCGAACAAACACCTGGGTAAACCAGCAAGACAGTTGCTCTTTTCGGAAGCCCTGAGACAGAACAGAGCCCCGCCTTCGACACCTCAGGAACATATGACCCACCAACCTAGTGACATGGCGGACGCCCCACAGGGTGCAACAATGGACCGCATCCTACAGGAGATATCGGCAGTGGGCCGCAGGCTCGAGGGCATGGATAGCAGGATGATCTCCCTCACGGAGGAGAGAAAGTCAATGCACCTAGACATCGCGGGCTTCCAGTCCAAAGTGGTCACACTGGAGCAACGGGTAACGGCAGTGGAGACGCAAGCCACACTCACTGAGGACAGGGACCAGGAACTCTTACACCTTCGCAGCAAGGTAGCAAGGTTGTCGATCTTGAAGACAGAAGCCGCAGAGACAATGTCCGCTTCCTTGGCTTCCCAGAAGAGATTGAAGGGGCGGACGCGCAGTCTTTCCTAAAGAACATCTTACCTCAACTCACTGGCCTCGCCTTCGACCCACCCTTGGAGTTCCAAAGAGCACACAGACTGGGCCCTAAACGCCGGGAGGGTGCCAACCACCCGCGACCCATCATCACCTGCTTCTTACGACACACACAGGCACGCCAGCTTTTACAAAAAGCACGAGCGCAGGGCCCTTTCCGCATGAACGACCTCCAGATTCAAATGACGGCCGACTTCTCCAAAGAGACCAGCCACCGCAGAAAGGCATTCCTAGCTCTTTGCCCCGTCTGCGACAACTAGAGATCAAGTTCAGCCTCTTTGAACCGTCAAGAATGTGGATCACAAAAAACAACGTATCCAAGGACTTCTATGATCCAACAGACCTGAGTATCTATCCGGACAGCATCTCAGACCGTTCGATGGACATGTCCAGCCGGACTCTACCACAGGCCCAGATCACACAAGCGCGAACTCACCATCAATGGAAACGTCTGGACCACGACCCCTTGGAAATCTCCAACAGAGGCAGAGACCTTGAAAGACTCTCTAAGAACTATGATGTCAGGGGCCAAATATTGCACGCAGTGGTTAAACATACCCAGGGGATGGACAGGGACAAATCCCGCTCCCCCTTAAAGCCCCTCCCAGCCCCCACCTGAGATGGAAAGACCAGAACAGGACATACACCTCACGGGCTGGGAAAGGAAAAGGCATCCTTCTTCCAATCCCTTACTTACGACGAACGGCAGATAAGTGTTATGTGAAGTTTTACCGCTGTGCACTGTTATCCTTGTTTATTTTGTTCTGAATGTTGGGTATGTTTCTATTGGGCTACATGCTAGCCACTGACTCAGCTTTGGTGCTCTGACCCCTCGCTCTTTTGCTTACAACCCTGCGTTCCCCCTAGCCATACCGCTCCACGCTCAGACTGGCCCCACATACATATATATGTATATATATATATATATATATATATATCTATGTATATCCACTCACCCACGCGCTCTATCTCCTCGCAGCCCCCTCTATCTGGAGAACAGCCAATGGTTTCTCAGGCACGGCAAAAGACGAGGGCCTCCAATCCTCCCCGCCCTTTACAGGACTATTTTTGGCCTCTAGTAAACGCTACCCCGTGCCCTCCCCCCCTCCGTGCCACCACATTGATCTGTCACTCAAGACACAACTCCCCTCTGCATGTCCTCTTCCTGTCGCGCCGCACCGCGCGGCGCGAGCCGAGCGTTCGGCACAAGCCGGGCGTTCGGCTCGGGCCGTGCAACGCGTTCCTAAGACGCGGCGCGCCCCGAGCCTTTCCTGCACCCTACGAGGCCCCAGAACTTACATGGGGCCTCGCTCTGCTCTCTCTCTCCGTTTTTTCGGGGTCTCCTGACCCCTCTTACCTGTTTTTGCTCTTTCTTCTTTCTTCTTTCTTTTTCGTGGGTCTGTTTATTGCACTTTCCTTTATGTCTTTCCCCCTTCCCAGGTTACCTTTTTCTTCCCAGCATTCCTCATTCCCTATTCTCTATGGTTTCTACTCCATTCTGTTCTATCTACTTTTCCCTATCTAAGATGGTGTCCTTTTTCTTCCTGTGGGTCACTTCCTGTTCTTTGGTATTTAAGGGAGGTGTTTTCTTCTTTTCTTTGCGCTGCAACACTCTCTGTTCAGCTGGTGTCTTCGCTCCTGATATCCTAGCCTTTTGGTTCTGGAATTCGCTTATTCTGTGTTATTTGACTTCAGTTCTTTTTGATTCCTGTTCTTCTGTTCTTGTTTTCAGGAATCTTTCTGTTGGAGGTTTTTTCCCCTTTTTTGGAAGGGTTTTTTTCCCTCTGGCGCTATTTTCTGAAGGTCACGGTCTGTTCTTGGCGTTTCCATTGCCTACAGCACCGTGGCTACCAGAAAGAGTCGCCCCTTTTTGGGCCAAAGCCGAACACTCAAGATCCACGCCACTAGATCTGCAGATTCCATGGATGACACAGTGGTGGCTGCTGCAGATCCGGATCAATCTCTCCTGACGACGATTCAGCAACAAGCTCAAGAATTACAACAACTACGCAGTGAGAATGCTGCGTTACGACAGGCTTTGGCTTTCCGTAGTGGTGATTTTCCGACGCTCTCCGCCTCTACCCATCGTTTTTCTGGTGAACCAACCAAATTGCGTGAGTTCCTAGATTCATTAACAGTGTACTTCGCCTTCCGACCCACCCAATTCTCCCATGACAGAACAAAAGTGGGTTATCTCATCAGTGCCTTATCCGGTCCTGCCTTGGCCTGGGCAACCCCGATGGTATCATCCAACGATCCGGTATTGTCGGACTATCCCGCCTTCGTGAATCGCTTCAAGCAAATGTTTAGTCGTCCGGGATTGGAGGCCTCAGCGGAAGAAGCCTTATGCGACATTCAACAAGGCTCACAAGATGTCCTTCAATACATAACACGCTTTTGTCAGCTAGCGGCAGAGACCACCTGGGTGGAACGTACTTTGGTGACTTTGTTTCGTAGAGGACTCAAAGAAGAAATAAAAGATGAATTAGTACATTCCACCAGAGTGGAGGATCTTCGTGGCCTGATGGATCAAGCCCTTTCCATCGAGTATCGCCTTCAGGAACGGAGATTGGAGAAGAGAAGGAGTAGAGGGTCTTCTCAACCAAGCACTTCACAAGTTTATCAGCATTGTTCTGAGGAACCTCGCCCCCCTGCTAGAGACATCGAAGGAGAACCCATGCAGGTGGATACAACTCGAGGCCCTCTCTCCGCTAGCGAGCGGGAAGACAGACGAAAGAAAGGGTTGTGTCTGTACTGCGGTTCTGCCGGCCACATGCTTCGTACCTGTCCAGTACGTCCATCAAGGCCATCGGGAAACGCCACTTCCCGTCCTCTGTAAGAAGGGAGGGGACGGGATTATCAGCTATACCTTCCATCAGTTCCTTTAATGACAATACCACATCCTTGTTTATAGTACCAGTCATGTTACAATTTCCTGACGGCCGTCAAGAAAAGACTATGGCACTACTAGATTGTGGAGCCAGTGGTATTTATATGGATAAGAAGTGGGCCACTACTCAACAAGTTCCTACACAACCTAAGGAAATTCCCGAACAGGTACACACAGTGGACGGATCCTTGATATCCTCGGGTCCAGTTGATACAACTACCCTGATGCTGAGTTTACAGATCGGTAACCATCAAGAACACATCTCCTTTGATCTCATAACATCCCCCAACCATACCATCATTCTTGGAATTCCGTGGTTCATCAGACATAATCCATATGTGAATTGGGCAACCCGGACGGTCTCCTTGTCGTCACAGTTTTGTCACGAGCACTGTTTTGCTTCTGACAAGTATTGGTCACCTAAGAGATCAATAATCACGGAAGGTACTACCGGTTCTACCATTAATACAGTCCAAGGAGTCCCTGAACACTATTTGGAGTTTCAAGATGTATTTCAAAAACCCTCCAGACCTGTGTTACCTCCACATCTAGATTACGATTGTGCTATTCCCTTGGAACCTGGCACTATCGTTCCTTTTGGAAGGATGTATTCCCTCAAGGAACCTGAAAAGGAAGTACTAAAGGAGTATTTGGAAGAAAATATACAAAGTGGTCTTATTGTTCCATCATCTTCTCCGGCCGGGGCTCCTCTCTTTTTCGTACCCAAGAAGACAAAGGATCTTCGCCCTTGCCTGGATTTTCGAGGCCTGAATAAGATAACTATTAAAGATCGTTATCCTTTGCCTCTCATCAGGGATATTCTAGAGGCAGTCAGAGGAGCTCAACGGTTTACCAAACTAGATCTACGGGGAGCCTACCACCTTTTACGCATTAAAGAAGGAGATGAGTGGAAAACAGCCTTTAGGACTCCATTTGGTCACTTTGAATACAAGGTAATGCCTTTTGGTCTCACTAATGCCCCCGCAATCTTCCAGAGATTTATGGACTCAGTGTTTTCTGATCTTCTGAACCAGACAGTTGTAATCTACCTAGATGATATTCTTATTTATTCTAGAAATCCTGAACTCCATTCTTCCCATGTGAAGCAAGTCCTTCAAAGACTCCGGGCACATCAACTATTTTGCAAACCAGAAAAGTGTGAGTTTGACAAGACGGAAGTCAAATATCTGGGTTATCATTTGAGTCCCACCGGCGCAGCTATGGATCAAGAAAAGGTACAAGCTATTCTAGATTGGCCTTCTCCATCTTCTATTAAAGAAACACAATGTTTTCTAGGATTAGCGAACTTCTATCGGCAATTCATCTTAGACTTTGCAAAACAAACTAGCCATATAACTCACACTTTAAAGAAGGAAAATTTAACAAAAGGGTTTGTCTGGACTAAAGCGGCCGAAACAGCCTTTCAAGATTTAAAGAAGGCATTCACTCAAGCTCCCATCTTAAGACATCCAAATACCAACAAACAATTTATTGTCGTTACCGATGCTTCTGAAAAAGCCATTGGAGCCGCCCTACTGCAACAACAAGAGGATGATGGTCTTGAACATCCTGTTTTCTATTTGTCGCATATACTCTCTATTGCAGAACAACATTACTCAGTACTGGAAAGAGAATTATTGGCTCTGAAAACAGCTTGCATAGAATGGAGACAGTTTCTGATGGGTTCCAAGGAACCTTTTGAAGTGAGAACAGACCACCGTAATTTACAATGTTTACGAAATTTCGTATGCCAGAATAGTCGTCAAGCTCGTTGGGCCTTTTTCTTCAGCCAGTATGATTTCTACATTACTTATATTCCTGGCTCCCAAAACATTCTGGCTGATGCTCTGTCTCGTCGTTATCCAGATTGTACTCCTGCCCCATCTCAACATCTACTGGAACCTAATAAGATCATTGGGGTAGCTCAGTCTTTTCTGGAGGAGGTACAACTGGAATACTCCAATCTATCTGATCACGAAGTAGAGAAATTAAGACCTCTATTACATAAGAGACAAGGATACTATTATTATCAAGACCTGTTATTCCTCCCTACTGACAGAGTTAGAGAAAAAGCATTACAAATGTGTCATGATTCACCGGTTGCTGGTCATAGAGGCATCAAGGCCACACAAGAACTTCTTTCACGATTTTTCTGGTGGCCTACCTGGAAACTGGATATTGAAAGATACGTTCAGGCTTGCCCCACATGCGCTCAAGTCAAGATTCCTCGAACCAGACCTGCAGGATTACTCCAGCCTTTGCCTGTTCCGCCAACTCCATGGCACACCATCTCTACTGATTTTATGTGTTCTCTACCACCTTCAGCAGGAAACCGGGTAATCATGGTCACTGTGGATTCCTTTACTAAAATGGCTCACTTCACTGCCCTGAAAAAGCTACCTACATCCCAAGAACTAAGACAGATATTCATCGACCATATTTTCCGTCTTCATGGACTTCCACATACCATTATATCTGATAGAGGACCTCAGTACATTTCCCGGTTTTGGAGATATTTTTGTAAAACACTTAATATCAATAGAGCCCTGTCAGCGGGTTTCCATCCTCAGACCAATGGACAGACCGAGCGTCTGAATCAAGGATTAGAGCAATACCTTCGTTGTTTTTGCAATTCTACCCAAAGCAACTGGAACACTTATCTCTCTATTGCTGAATTCTCCTACAATAATTCTGTCCATAGTGCCTCCAAGTCCACTCCTTTTTTCTGTTCCTATGGCTTTCATCCTACCTCTTTCCCTACTTCTTCTCGGTCTCTCTCTCCCCTGCCCGCTATTACTTATTTTTCCAAACGCCTTCTACAAATCCATAGACTAATTCGATCCAATCTATTACACACCAAAAGATATATGAAGAAAGTAGCAGACAAGAAACGTAGGACTCCTCCGGACTACCATCCACAAGATAAAGTTTGGCTTTCTTCTAAATTCTTACCCTCACGTCTTTCTCAGAACAAGTTCACACCTCGCTACTACGGGCCTTTCCGTATTCTCCAGTTGATTAATCCTGTCACCGTCCGTCTTCACTTGCCTCACACGTGGAAGATTCATCCAGTCTTCCATGTCTCCCAGCTCAAACCTTATGTGCCGGATCCTTATTCTCGTCAGTTTTCCTGTCCTCCTCCTGTCTTAGTGGATGATGTTCCTGAATATGAGGTTCAGGAAATTTGTGACTCTCGTCTTTTTCACAAACGTCTGCAGTATCTGACTCATTGGAAGGGTTATCCTCTCAGTGAATGTTCTTGGGAAGATGCATCTTCTGTTCATGCACCTCTTCTGATTCAGCGCTTTCACCGTTTATTTCCTCTCAAACCAGGGCCTTCGGGAGGGGGGCCTACTGTCGCGCCGCACCGCGCGGCGCGAGCCGAGCGTTCGGCACAAGTCGGGCGTTCGGCTCGGGCCGCGCATCGCGTTCCTAAGACGCGGCGCGCCCCGAGCCTTTCCTGCACCCTACGAGGCCCCAGAACTTACATGGGGCCTCGCTCTGCTCTCTCTCTCCGTTTTTTCGGGGTCTCCTGACCCCTCTTACCTGTTTTTGCTCTTTCTTCTTTCTTCTTTCTTTTTCTTGGGTCTGTTTATTGCACTTTCCTTTATGTCTTTCCCCCTTCCCAGGTTACCTTTTTCTTCCCAGCATTCCTCATTCCCTATTCTCTATGATTTCTACTCCATTCTGTTCTATCTACTTTTCCCTATCTAAGATGGTGTCCTTTTTCTTCCTGTGGGTCACTTCCTGTTCTTTGGTATTTAAGGGAGGTGTTTTCTTCTTTTCTTTGCGCTGAAACACTCTCTGTTCAGATGGTGTCTTCGCTCCTGATATCCTAGCCTTTTGGTTCTGGAATTCACTTATTCTGTGTTATTTGACTTCAGTTCTTTTTGATTCCTGTTCTTCTGTTCTTGTTTTCAGGAATCTTTCTGTTGGAGGTTTTTTCCCCTTTTTTGGAAGGTTTTTTTTCCCTCTGGCGCAATTTTCTGAAGGTCACGGTCTGTTCTTGGCGTTTCCATTGCCTACAGCACCGTGGCTACCAGAAAGAGTCGTCCCTTTTTGGGCCAAAGCCGAACACTCAAGATCCACGACACTAGATCTGCAGATTCCAGGCGCAAGCAGCACGTGAGTCGTGACACTTCCTCTACCTATTCTTTAGAACTGAAGAAAGGACATTGTCCACTGTAAAAGGAACACAAGGGCTTCCACTGTGGAACACCACCGTCGAAGACAGGGTAACAAACCAAAGGGGTTATGACATCCTTGCTACTCCAAGGCTGCTTGCCCTTCCTGGTCATGGGGCCCGCTGGCTGGGACGGGGCTTCCCGATCTGGGTTTAGACTTGCAGACTACAGACTCCGAAGAGCAGGGCTATAGCTCCTCCGCCTCAGCTCCTTTCATTCCCCCCCTTCCCCTCTATTTCTTTCTTTTATTTCTTATCCTTCCTTTTTCCCCTACCCCCTTCCAGCTACTACTAGCTCGTATATCCATCTGTACAACCCGCCCCTTCTTTCCCCAGCTCTTCACCCCCGTCCCCCTTCCCCTTCTTCCCCTCCTACTTTTCTTTACTACTGTTCTCCCTATCCCTCTCTCTCTCTCTCTGCCTCTTTTCTCCCCAGGTCGCCCACCCCTGATCCTGCTCTCTGTTCGTCGAAGCTTGATATCATCTCCGCTTCGTGCACTTAATCACCCGCGACTCTTCCAACCTTTGCACTCTCCACTCCTCTCTCCCCCTGCTCCTCGTTCTCGCCCTCCGTCCCGTCTGCCTTCTTACACTAGCGTAAATACTCACTCCTGCTCCCCCTCCACAGCTTATGAAGATATATATCCCCCCTCAGACCCTTTAAACATCCCTAAACCTCTCCATACCTCTCCCGTAAATGGCTACTATCCCCCACCAATACCCACACAAGCCCCACACAATAGCCCACAAATGGCAGGACCCTCCCCGCATACTCCAACCCCCCTACAGATTATCTCATGGAACGTCAACGGCCTGACCCACTTCATCAAGCGAAAAAAAATACTCTCATACCTCCAATCGAAACGAGTAGACATTGCCCTTCTACAAGAGACCCACCTAAACAAGGAGGAGTCAGCCAAACTACACCGGGATTGGGTGGGTACAGCTGCAGCCCCCCTCCTGGAGATAGAGGCGAGGGTCCCCCACGCAAATGTGGAATAGCAGTATTGATACGGAAAAATATTGCCTGCTCGGTCTCTAAAACATGATAGACACAGAGGGCCGGTACGTGTTTGTTAAGCTCAAGCCTGGAGATGCCTCCTTATGTGTGGGATCCGTCTATGCCCCCACACGCCCCAAGCGTCTGTTCTTCCTGCGACTCAACCGTCTATTGTCAGAAATAGGAACTACCAGAACCATAATAGGGGGAGACTGGAACCTAGTCAGAGAAGCAGTGCTAGACAGAACGGGCCACTTAGATGTGACCAATAACAGAGACAGGGCTCTACAATCAGATGTGATGCAGGACAATGGTATGGTGGATTACTGGAGAATGGCAAACCCGACGATAAGGAATACACCTTCCTATCACCGGTACATGGTACCCAGTCCCACCTAGATTACTTTTTTATCTCACATGGCCTAGCGGCGCAGGTCGCAGATGCCCGAAAACTGGAGGGTGGTTTATCGGACCACTCCCCGGTGCAAATCGTGATTCATCTGGGCCTAATGTCCCCCGGTCGTAAACCTTGGAAACTGGCAGTCCACCGATACCGCTCTCCACAGGGCAAGGCACGATTACAAGACCATATGTCCACATATGCCCAGAATGACCAAGGCTCCACTGACTCGAGAAGGGTCCTCTGGGCGGCAGCAAAGGTGACTGTGAGGGTACAGATGATGAGGGACGCAGCGCTGGCGAATCGGGATAGGAAAAACCAACAAGCGAACTTGGAAGAATCAGTCCGCCAATTGACGAGGCAATACACAGACCACCCCTCCCTCCCCGTGCGCAGGCGTCTGGAGACCGCCCGCATGGCACTCAACGACCTGCACACCAAAAGAGCAGAATACGCTCTCCAGTGTATACAAGGCAGACACTACGAGCAGGGGGAAAAAGCAGGGAGACTATTAGCGGCCCAACTTCGTCAACGAACAGCAGCTATGGCCATATCAGTGCTGACAGCCCGTTTCGGAACAACGCTCACGCGCCCGCAAGACATAGTCAATGAGTTTGCATTTTACTATTGTCACCTCTATACCCCCGAGTCGACAACTACACCTGAATGCATTGACACCTTCCTCAATGGTATAGAACTACCCTCCCTCTCTGCGGACGGACGCGCCCTACTAGAGGGAGACATCAGCCGGCTGGAAATATCACAGGTTATCTCCGACCTCCCCTACCACAAGTGGCCGGGCGAAGACGGTTTCCCAGCAGAATTTTACAAATGGGCAGACAGGCTCCCTAGGCACGATCTCTAATACTGCCACCATAGCAGCAATACCGAACCCCGGACGCAATCCTTTGCTCTGTAGCAGCTATCGGCCAATCTCCCTCCTAAACCGAGACATCAAGATTCTAACCAGCGTTTTAGCGAACTGACTACGCAAAGTCATCCCCTCACTTATACATCAATCCCAGGTGGGCTTTGTGCCGGGCCGTACCTCTAGGAACCATTTGCGTACCCTGTGCCACTCACTATGGTCATCTAGAAACATGCGGGAAGAAGATCTAGCTCTGTCCCTAGATGCGGAGAATGCCTTCGATCGCATCGAATGGCCATACCTATTTGCGACCATGAAAAGATTTGGCCTCGGAGATCAGTTCATTTCCAAAGTTCGCCTCCTGTATGATAACCCAACAGCGCGGGTCAACTGTGGGGGCTTTCCCTCCGATCGCTTCCCCATTCGAAGAGGAACCCATCAGGGATGCCCCCTTTCCCCCTTCCTATTCCTACTAGCTATGGAGCCACTTGCGACTATTATTCGTACCTCCCCTTCAATAATGGGACTCACCACACCCGGCGGCGTCTCCAAAATCTACCTATATGCCGACGACATCCTACTCACTATAGCAGACCTCGGGCGCTCCCTTCCAGCGCTACTGGAGACCATTGAGACCTTTGCCCCCATCTCAGGCTACCTTGTGAACTGGGACAAAAACGAGGCCCCCCTCACGCACAACAACGAAAGCTGGCATACACGGACATCCATTTAGATGGACTCCAAAACATCTTAAATATCTGGGAATTCTGGTTAGTAGAGGACTGGACCACATGGTGATAGATAACCTTACCCCTTTGATCCACGCATGAGGCTAGACTTTGACAAATGGTCCCATCTGGGCCTCTCCATGTGGGGCAGAGTACAAGTGGTGAGAATGGTCACCGTGCCATGCTTCACCTACGTTCTTGGCCTCCTTCCTCTCCAGATACCCCTCCCGCTACTCCGGTCAGTAGGCGCGGAGATCAGAGCTTTCGTATGGGGCTCCATGCGACCACGCTTGGGCCCCGCCAAACCTCTGGCATGCCATTCCTATGGAGGCCTGGGCCTCCCCTCAGTAGAATACTGCACTCTAGCCCTACACCTGTCGCCCTTAGCCACGTTAGCATCGAACATGAAAGAACCACCTCAATGGGTGGCAATTGAGAAAGCCCTGCTCCCCCATGGCGGTATTATAGAGAGTCTATACTGCACTGACACAACCTACCCTATACTCACGAATCCGATACTAAGAGCGACGCGAATGGCATGGAGAAGGGCTAACTCCTTGGTGGGAGTCCACCCCTCGTTGCACACCCAAGCACCCCTGTGGAACAACGACGGACTGCGAATAAGAGGAAGGGTCTTCACCTGGCTGTCCTGGAGAGAGGCAGGTATAGTACATCTAGGCCAGATTCTACAGGACGGGGCAATTAGGACTTTTGCCCCACTGTCTCCATCCAAACCAAAAATGGCGGTACATGCAACTCCAACACTGCCTGCAACACAACACAAACATCGCCCACCAAGGCTCAAAATCGTCACCAGTGATGCAGTACATTCGAACATGGGGGAAATATAAGGGTTTTATGGCAGGCCTATACGAGGTCCTTACAAGGCACAAGTTCTCTCAACCCCTTTCAGAATCTCTACGTTCGCAATGGCAAACCCGACTGCAGAGACCCTTTGAAACGGAAGACTGGGTGGACCTGCTAGAGGCGTTGGACAGGGGGGTCCGCGAGGTTCGCCTGAAATTCTGTCTCTTCAAGATCATACATAACTGGTATTGGACCCCTCTACGACTCCACAGAGCAGTCCTCCTCCCGCACGCGACCTGCTGGCATTGCTCGGAAACTCAATGTGATCTACTCCATATTCTGATCGGCTGCCCATCGGTCCGCCCTCTATGGGAAGCCGTCAGCCTCACCCTTTCCACTTCAATCCCGTTACCAGAACGATTACCCCCCTCTCTCATCATCTTACATGACATGGCCACCCTCCCAGTATTGCAGCGTCCCTTACAGAGACTGCTGCATACCGCACTCGCAACGGCAAAGATATGTATCCTTCGCCATTGGTGCTCGACGGACCCCCCTACACCGGGTGAATGGATAACGGCAATGACCCAGGTAGCTGCGTGTGAGAAGATCATTTACAACCTCCAAGACCAGGCGGACATGTTCCTTGGAGTATGGGCCCCGTTCCTTAAAGAACCTCTGCTGCCACAACCACTATAAACATCGCAGACACTACTCTGTCAATATTAACCCCGCAACAGGGATTACCTGTCGTCCGACCCCACAACAACACCACCCGTGGCTTAGAACCCATTCTCGCCCATAATAACCCCACTTCTCTCTCTCCCTTCCACTTTTATCATGCATACACCCTATCGCCCTTATTCACTCATCGTGTAGCTCTCCATAGCTGTTCCCCCCTCCTCCCCCCTCCCTGTACATTATGACTCACACACCCCATCCATCCTCCCTTTTAATTCTCCACTCTCCCCACTATCCCCCTCTCCCCCCCACCCCTCCCCCTGTTTCCCTCCACCCCTACCCATGACACGTCTTAAGTCAGGTACTACATCCCCAGTGGATACACCCATGCTCCCGGGTGACCCTCTTTCCCTCTCTATTCCACTCTCTCCCTTTTTGCCTCTTCTCTTTCTTTCTTCTCCCTCCCTCCCCCTTTCCTCTCCCCATCTCTCCGCCTCCTTCCCTCTCTCCTCCCCTCCCCCCACCCTATCTCCCCTACTTCACTCCCCCGCTTTCTCTTCCCTTCTCTCACCTCTCCCCACTTTTTCCCCTCCTTACCTTTCTTTTTCCCACTACTGACCCACGACTCCCCCCATCCGGCCACTAATGGATCTATCCCTCTACTTCCCTCTCCTCCCCCCCTGCACTTTCCTTCAGAACCCACCCTCTCATTATCTATGTTATAACTGTATACATACCAAAATGACACGTTCTATATAGCACACCCCTTTGTTCCCTTCGCACAACTTTACCAACATTGAGACAGCCGGCCTGTAAGCAAATACGTTCTACAATGCTTTGTGACATGACTTGCATGTTTCCCCAATCTGCCCCGGCACCCCCCCTTCCCCCCATCTGACCACTACCCCCTCGACTTTCCTCAGACTTGTTACCTCCTGAGAACATCATGGATGGTGTGTTACTAAGACTATGGTCAGCGCCAGTTGAGTTATGCTTCTAATGCATAGCTATAAGAGTTAAGTGTATGTATAAATATACGCCATCTCCTTCTCTGTACAAAATGTTGAATACGACTGCAAAGGATGACTCGTACTCATCCCCCCTTTCTGTATTGTTCTTTCTCTTTCTTGGATAATATAATAAAATAATTACAACACATAAAAAAACTACGCACCAAAAAAAAATAAGGTTGTTTAAAACTTTGGAAGTACTTTTAATTCCAGAATCTAATTTGCATGTAACTTTTATTTAAAAGCAGCCAGCAAGGCAGGCCTGCCTTTACAATGACTCAGCAGTGCACCTCTAGGGCACTACCTATGCTGGGTTCCCTAAACCAACATACCCTACCATATAGTAGGGACTTATAGGTAGGTTGATACTCCCAAATATAATTAGCCTTATTTGCATACTCATTTTACACAGACCACAGAACATGGGACTGGCTAGCAGTACCCAGGACACCATCAGAGTCAGGAAAACACCAGCAAAAATTGAAAAATGGGGGAAAAAGTTAGGAGGCATCTGCCATCAGCCCAATTTTCTCACACTGACTCATCTTCTCTGCTGAGTGATGCATCCTGAGCAGAACTGACACATCTTCCGGCTGAGCGTCGCATCCTTGAGCAGAACCGAAGCATTGCCGCTGCTGCGCGGAATTGACCTCTCATAAAAGACTCACATGCCCGTTGCATCCCGCATCTTGGATTCTGAACCATCCAAACCACCACTTGATGACACATTTCCTTCTGCAAGCTCCTCGCATCTCCCGTTGGTGGCAGCCTTGACAACAACATCAAAATTCAGCATGGCAGCCTCATCGCTCTTCAGATCCAATGCATCACCTTGAATGTGCAATTCATCTTCGACGCATCTTCACATCGCAAGGCCCATCAACTGGATCCTTAACACAACAGGACCTTGCATCACACCCTCACTACATCTCAGAACCAATGTATAGGCTCAGCCGAGCAGCGCATCTTTGACATGGATCCACGCAATGCGCCACAAACAGGATTTAAGGTACTTTGTTCAACAAGCCTAACTGGGTCTCTGTAGCCAGCCAAAGCGCCGTTGTGGTCAGCCTGAACTTCTGACTTTGTCCCAGTCTAGCACAGCCAGATATCTCCAATATTGCTTTGTGCTTCTTGGCGCTATTTTTACTGCTGAACCTCTGTTCAGAATCTGTGTGACCTTCTTGGAGAGGGATGATCCCAGTGCCTAATTAACCTGATGTTCTTCAAGGAGCCACTGAGTTTCTAAAGCCATTTTAGGTTAAGCCAAAAAGAGCATATTTTAAGTTTCACTCTAGTAGATGTGAGAGCTTCAAGCCCTCACCATCCTCGTAGAGGGCCTGGAGGTCGGAGAGCAGCGATACTGTACTGAAGGCAGCGTACATTTTTGACCACAGGAGCCAAGTGGGTACTGGCACATGATTTGTTGGGCTCCAGTGTATGGTTTCTTCCATGGGTGTTGATGAGCTACTTATGACCATACAGCCTCAACATGAAATGGATCGATACTCTTTCTGGGCACCATTACCCTAACAATCTAGATTTTCCTAGTCTCACGACGGAAAGTCTTAATTTTATTAAAGACACGGAGGCGAGTATTATGCGTTTCTTTTCTCACTTTAATAAATAGCAGCAGTCAAGAAACGTACTACAATTCCCAGAAGGCAAAGGAACAACAGCCAATGGGAATAGAAATGTAGTTCAAACAATGTACACCAATCACAAGTATGCAGAGGCATTGTGACATCACTTGACTGCGAACAGCCCTCTTTTCTTGCGAGAGAATCAATGAAAGTTAAACAATGGAACAATAGAAAACAGAATAAGAATTGCCATAATAAAAGACAACACATCGGAACAAAAGTTCAAAATCCAAGGTAGCCAAGACGGGTTCCGGTAGGTAGCTGCCGCGGAAAGAGCAGGTTGAAGAGTAGACAACCAAGCTGAGGTCCGAGATTTAAGTGGAGGCTTGAGTGATGGCCAGCGGTGCTAAAAGAAGGGAGGGAAAGATAAACAACGAAGTTACTGGAAGAGGAGGGATAATACTCGCCTCCGTGTCTTTAATAAAATTAAGACTTTCCGTCGTGAGACTAGGAAAATCTAGATTTTATGACAAGACCGGAGGCTCCTATTATGTGAGTTTAAAGCATATTAATTACATCCAGAGACACACTATTAATAGGCTTACAGTAAAATTCTCTAAAAACATTGTCATTAGACCAATCTGCAGATTTAAGAATATCTTCTAACCGGGAGCCCGCCCAGAACGCCTTAGAGCCATAGCTCCTCTGGAAGAATGGCCTCCGAACATAGAAGTATCTATGCCCGCCAGCGACATTAACCATTTAACCCAACTGGCTAGGGTAGCAGCCGAAACAGGAGAGTGGGGTTTTCTGAATGAAATCAATAATTGGGAATGAGAAGAGGATCTTAAATCTGCAGTCTTTAGTTCATAGGCTTTTAAACATTGTTCAACACATAATTTAGGATGATGAGGAAAATATGGATAAAAAACAGAAGCTAAATTGGTCTTGGTTCGACGAAACACCTTAAGCAACACCCCCGTAGGTGTAAATTGTCTATTAGAAATATCTAGAGCTTTAACATCTGAGATGCGTTTTATAGACACTAGGCACAATAACATAGTCAGTTTAGCCGATAACATTTTCAATGAAAGTATGGAATTATCAGGCCATGAATGAATGAATTTTAAAACAATGTTCACATCCCATAAATGACTGTATCTAGGTAAAAGAGGATTGGAAAATTTTACTCCCTTTAATAATCGTCAAATTAATGGATGTTCTCCCACCGGTTTTCCATTGACCAGTACATGGTTTGCCGAAATAGCTGATCGATATAGGTTGATTGTGCGAAAAGCTTTACCTTTACTGGCCTCGGCCGCTAGAAAGTTGATGATATAAATCAAATCCGCTGAAAAGGGATCGATGTGTTTTCCCAGACACCAGCTGTGCCAAATAGACCAGGCTGATGTATAGGCCTTTTTTGTGCCTGGGGCCCAGGACCGGGAAATGTATTGGGAAGCCTCTGTCGAAATGCTCGGGAAAGATTGAGATTGCCCGAAACTTTCCATGCTGACAGGGTTAATAGATTGTCCAATATGAGAGGATGTGGTTGGCCTAGAGGATCCAGAAGTAGATCCGGGAAGGAAGGAATCAAAATCGGGAAATCTATTGAAAGCTCTAGAAGAGCTGGGAACCAGGTTTGAGATTGCCAAAAGGGGGCTATTAGAATTAAAGAGGCTTGTTGACGTCTGACATGAGCTAGGACCCTGCTGATCATAATGACAGGGGGAAAGGCGTAATTGAGGGAGAGGGACCAGTCCTGTAAAAAAGCATCTGATGCCAAGGCTAATGGATCTGGACACCAACTGTAAAACTGAGGAAGGTGGGCATTGAGGTGAGAGGCAAAAAGATCGATTTGTAACGGGCCCCATTTGTTGAGAATGATGTGGAAAATTGAAGAGTGCAGTCTCCAGTCGCTTGAGTCCCGAAGGTGATGGGAATGCCAATCTGCCACTAAATTCTGAGACCCCGGAAGGTATTCTGCATGAACCGAAATGTGGTTTGAAAGGCAAAATTCCCAAAATCCCTTGGCTAATTTCGCCAGGGGGTTGGATCTTGTGCCCCCAAGATGATTTATATACCGTACTGCAGAGATGTTGTCCATTCTGAGGAGAATGGCGCAACAAACTCAGTTTTTTGCAAGGCTTCTGATTGCAAAGGAGCCGGCAAGCATCTCTAAACAGTTTATATGCATTTTGGACTCCTCTGACGACCATGTGCCTCCAGTCGAGATTGGTCCACACCGGGCCCCCCAGCCGGAACGGCTTGCATCTGATTCTAATACTAGATCTGGGGCTGATGCAAAGATAGTCCTTCCGTTCCAGGCCTCTAAATGGTCTGTCCACCATTGAAGTTCTGTGCGCGATTCGTTGTCCAATGGAATGATATCTGCGTACGAGAGTCCTTTTCTTAAGTGACGAATTTTCAGCCTTTGAAGAGCTCTGTAGTGGAGAGGACCAGGGAAAATGGCTTGAATGGAGGAGGAGAGGAGACCTACAATTCGTGCTAGCGTTCTGAGAGATATCTGAGAGCTGGTAGGACTTGAAGTATTTCTGATTTTATTGTCTTGATCTTTGCAGATGGGAGCAAAAGTGAGGCGGAGATTGAGTTTATTTGGAAACCTAAGAATTCTATAATTTGAGAAGGGATTAGAATAGATTTTTCTCTGTTTATGATGAAACCCAAGTCTGAAAGGAGTGAGCATGTAAGGGATAGGTGAGACAAAAGGGATTGAGGCGACTGGCTCATTATTAGGATATCGTCGAGGTAGATAATGAGACAGACACCTTGGGCTCTGAGAAAGGCTACCACCGGTTTCATGATTTTGGTGAAACACCATGGGGCGGAAGAGAGACCGAAGGGTAGAGGGTAAAATTGAAGAAATTTCCTGAAATAGGGGCTGATTGGAACCACCAGATACGCATCCTGTAGGTCCAATCGCACCATCCAATCCAGTTGAAGAAGAGTATCTCTGAGATGGAGGATGGTTTCCATCTTAAAATGGTGATAAACTACAAACTGATTGAAACCCTTTAGGTTTATTACAGGACGCATTTTTTTGTTTTTCTTGAGAACTAGGAAAATTGAACTTGTGAAGCCCGTAGGATCGGGGAGGGTAAGAGCGATGGCTTGCTTTTGCAATAGGGATTGTACTTCTGAAGTAATGAGGGAAGCCATCTCTGCAGCAAAAAACGAGGTAGAGGGGGTAACTGGGTCTGAATAGGTGTTGCATAAAGTTCTATGGCGTAACCTTGAACAGTGTGTAGAATCCAAGGATCTGCTGTTATTTCCAACCACTTTGGTAGGAAAAAACGGAGATGTCCTCCTACAGGTATAGAAGAAGGAATAAGACTTACTTGGCTGAGGAGAGGCTCTCGAGTTCCTGAAGCTTCTGGAACGGAAACCTCTTGATCGTTGGGGGTAAAATTGTGGTCTGTACTCTTGGTAGGGCGTGTTGTGGTATCCTCTGGAACCTTGATAGTAGTACGCACGGCCGGCAAAGCGGTTCCTGCCTCTGCCAGCCCGTGCAAAAACTCGCTGGGCAAACATCTTTTTTAGAGATTGCTGGGCTTTATCCAGTGACGTGAATGTTGAGACATACTTGCTTAAGTCTTTGATAAAAGACTCCCCAAATAAAGCCCCGTCTGTGCAAGCATTAGGTTGAATGGTTGCCAGATTGACCAGTTTAGGGTCAAGTTTTAGTAGTAGACCCTTACGTCTTTCGTGTGTAAGGGCAGAATTTGAGTTTCCTAGTAGACAAAAGGACCGTTGAACCCACAAGGTAAGCTCTTCGGGATCGATGAAAGAGCCATCGATTCTAGCTGCTTCAGCAATATCAAAAATTTGAGTTAGGGGACCCATAATGTCAAGCAATTTGTCCTGGCAAGAGGCCCACGCTTTGTCCACTCCTTTGCGTGGATCCTTGCCCAATTTTGTGAAAAAGGTCAAAAGGGGTTGATCAATGGAAGGAGTAAGGGAGATATTACCGGAGAGGGAGGGGCGAGGACACTCAGATTTTAGTTTTGCCCTACTTTGTTTGTCCAGAGGGCAGTTAATTTTAGCGGAGACATATTGGGCAACATGATCAGCGGGAAGCCATTCCGTAGAGTTGGGGTGAAGGATATTGGAAGGGTCAAACATCGGGAAACCTTCAGGGTCTAGGATATTGGAAGATTTAAGGACAGATGGTTTAGATTTCTTTGGGGGGGGGGAGAATATGAACCATCATCACCAGAAGAGGACACATCGGAGTCAGAATCCGGGTCTGGAAGGTCGTCATCCGTATCGGGATAGACAAAATTATCAGAGGAGCAATAACGTTCTTTTGCTTGGATTTATGTTTTAAATTTACTTTTGAGGTTGGTTTCCCAATGTCCAATGTTTATACTCCTTGGAGGGAGCCTTTTGAGGAACCACGTCCTCTGCCACATGTGAGGTAGACTCACTTTTCTTTTGCGCCAATTTTTTAGATGTTTTGGGATTTTTAATGGGAGAAAGGCGCTGACTGCATTCCCCTGCAGCCTGGGCCGACATGGACCTAGATAACATGTCAGAAAAGGAAAGTTCTAAATTTTTTGAAATTTTTTGCATAGAGGAAGAAACTGCCTGTTGAACAGAAGTTTTTATGAAGGCAGACAATTCATGTCTCACATCGTCAACCTCCAAAGAAGGAGAGTTATCCGAATCCATGATAAAGCTATAGGAAAGCAGGGACTTAAAGGGTTAGGAAAACCAGTAAAATTACCAAGCTCTGCCTATGGGCGTCGCTAATCCTGCCAGACAAGGGAACACAGGAGGAGGAAGAGGACTGGGGCTCCTGTGAAGGCAGGAGGTAAGAGCAAAAGGAAAGTTTAACCGAGAAAAATATAAATAAGATTAAGTCCAATGCAGGGAGACGAGTGCTCAACCCGAGCGTTGGAAAAATGTCTATTTATAGACAGGGCTCCGGCGAGTAGAAATGTCTATTTATAGACAGGGGCTCCGGCGAGTAGACGCGCTGTGTCAGAGGCGCCGGGTTTCCTCAGCGTGTGAAAATAACTGACGCTGAGGAACCCCGGTGGAATGAAGAGAACGCGCGCTGACGCGCGCAGCAGGAATTCGGAGGCGGTTGGGGGAAGCACGAGGGGCGCTAGTAGGAATGCGGCAACATGCCGACTGTCAAAGAGCAAATATGAGTAAAAAACGCGTATGTGAAGCTCGAGCGCAATAAATATCGAATGCAATTAAATCTCAATAAATAAGCAACAATTAAATAATTTTTTACAAACGGAGACAAGATAAAATGGTACTTAGCTTGACTGCGAGCAGCAAGAAAAGAGGGCTGTTCGCAGTCAAGTGATGTCACAATGCCTCTGCATACTTGTGATTGGTGTACATTGTTTGAACTACATTTCTATTCCCATTGGCTGTTGTTCCTTTGCCTTCTGGGAATTGTAGTACGTTTCTTGACTGCTGCTATTTATTAAAGTGAAAAAAGAAACGCATAATAGGAGCCTCCGGTCTTGTCATAAAATTGCAAATACTATACATTGATAAACCACTCTCTTCTTGCTGACGTTATTTACATAAGACAGTTCAAAGAATGTGTCAGGAACCTGAGGGGCAAAGAAAACCATCCCAGAGGTGCCCTCTGATATAATAGGGAGCAATACAAATGTAGATTTGTTTTCTCCTTTTTATCTGTTGTGAAATGGTTCCTCTTTTTTTTTTTTTGTAACTTGTCCTCCAGAATCGGAACGCTGTGAAAACTTTAAAGGGCACCGGTCTTTCACTTTTATCGACTTTTCTGAGACGGCATGAGAATTTTGGAAGCTTTCGTTAGTTTCCTGTAATGCTTCTTCAGGTGCAAATGCGACCTTGATGAAATGATTTGGTTAAGATGTTTTTAATTGAAAAATAATCATAATACCTCTCTTCATCAATTAGAACCGCTTGCATACACCTCACAATCTACCTTGCTGCGCTCTATACTGGATTTCCAAATTGTGTGCCCCAAAACTGAAAATAACTAGACATTGCTAGTACTGAGGCCTGGCGTCCATGCTCCTACAGGGATGGCCGTTGTTTCCATGCCAAAAGCGTTGCCCACATCTGTGAGACGCAGCTCCACAACAGAGTGGCAAGCTCTGCTCCAAACCTACTTCCATCAGAGGTCAAATGACCTTAACTCAATACGATGACGGAGGACCTGGGAACTGGTGCGCAAACTGGCTGCACTTCTGAGAGGCTTCTGCTGCAAGCGTTAATATGCATCATCTTCTGCACTCTGACATCATAAAATCAGCCGGAATTGACATTTTGGTGACACTACTACATCTTCTTAATGTAGAATTTGAATTCAAAGTCCAGCATCAATATAATGTCCAGTACTGGTCATCTAGCCTGTTTGTGAGTGGTCCTAATTTCTAGTGCAAGAGGAGTGATGGGGGACAGGAGGATATATAACTGATCCAAAATGTAACTATGTTTTAATACATAGGAAAACTGGGATTTTAGTAGGAGTGTGTAAAATATGTGCACTTTGCTTTTGCGCTACGAAAAATTCACACACATTATGCAATTTATTTTAAATTATATGAAATGCAAAGCCAACATTTAGTGCTATGTTTAAGTGAGAAATGCAATCGCCTGTAGCATAATGGCCTAACTACAGGAACCTTGTGTAACAAGCTTAAAATGAAGTTCCAAAATTACACAGGATTATGCCGGCGTAACAGAAATTTCAGACAGGCCAAGATCGCAGCTGACGTCCCTTTGCATTCTGGTACTTGTAGGTTTGCTTTATTATTAACAATTCAGAAGTAAAAGCAGAACAATAGAACGCAAATATATTCAAGCACAACTGAGGTTGGACAACCTGCATGCTCTGGTCACATTTGCGGAGTTCTTGTCATCAGCAAGCAAGCACACAGAGCTATGTTCAGCTTCCCAGCAGGACAATTACTTAAATGGAGTAATTTGCAAACATGAAAATGTTCCAGGTCCCCCATTGTCGCAATGATGGGAAGTCATATTCAAATATTATGGTATCTTGGCAGGTGTCCATCAATCCTTCAGCCGTCCTCTTAAGTACGGTTATACGGTTTAGAGTGAATAGACCATCTTTTTTAGACTTTTTAAAAGTCATTTCGAAACTTAATACAAAGAACGTTGCAAGGCTGTCAGGGATAGCTTCCCACTGAAGCTGGAAAGGAGCGTCTCATTGCAGTGAAATGGCTCCACTCTCTTGAGGAACCCTCTAGTGAAGGCGTGTGTTTGAGTCAGTGCTTAATTTGCCAAAAATGAGTAATGGTGCCCAAATGTTTTCTTGAGCTATTAAGTGTCTGGAGCTATTAAATGTGTCTGGAGCCATTAAATATGGGAGCACGAAATAACATCACTGCCTAGCCCCGTGAACCCATCTCAAGCCTTTCTAATCCACTACAACCCCTTTTGTTTCACTCCTGCAGGTTCCTGCTTTCTTTCTTCCTCTTTGTTTCCACTTTTTGTGTTTTCTTTCTCTTGCTCCTGTAAATGCCTTATGATGAATAATAAGTGATGGCCCCCAAAAGTAAGTACGGGTGTGTGTCTACTGGCAAAAATAGGCTGAAATTAAGCATTGATTGGAGATCCTAAGGGAATTCGATGCTCAGGGAAAGAGAGCTGTTTTTTGACTCTGGAAGAAGCATTAAGAATCGCTGTCTATAGATCCTCTCCATTACCACTTTCCTTCATGTCCTGCATCAATACAGAGAGGGACTTGAATTCTCCTTATTGAAAATTGGATCCCTTTGTGCACAGTACTTTTGTTAGCACGTCTGGCCTTATTTGTTTTTTTCTCATTATTTTGTAAGGGGATGCATGGAAGGAGATTGGACTCTTGGATGAGGTGGAATATAGGTATTTGAGGGTAACAGATCCCTGACACTGTTTTATTTATATTCTGCCTAAAATTCATAAATCTAGTAGTTTGCCGCCAGATAGACTGATAATTTCAGGGACTGGGAGCTTAACGGAACACTTGTCAGAATTTGTTGATCTCTATTTGAAACCATTGGGGTACATTTGCCCTCATACATCAGCGATACCATGTATGTACTTAACTGAATGATATATCTTGTGACCAGAGGATGTTTGTTTGACTAGATGTAGTGGGACTATATACATGTATAAGGAATGTGTTTGGACTCAGACCTTTGGATCATTTCCTTTAAAATAGATGTGCGATCTTGAGGGAATATTCCAAAATGTTTGTGGAAATGGCAATTTTGATTTTGACCAACAATTATTTCCTGTTTGGAAATGACTGGTACTATCAGGTGCAGGGTACTTCCAAGAGGGTTCAGGTGTGCCCCCTCATACGTCAATCAATAAATGAGTTGGTTTGAGGGTGTGTATGCCTGGGCCCCAGCATTAAGTGGCTAGATTGACCGGGGTCACTTAATAAATGGCATCCTTATCATTTGGACTGTTACCAGAGAAAGTTTAGATCTGTAGTTTAACCATCTGAGCAACAATGTGTATAATATTTGGTTTACCATGAGCTGTGATTCAAAAGGGATAAGCTTTTTGGATGATAAATTGTATATTGAAAATGAAACTATTCAAAGTAAATTATTCTGTAAGGCTTCCGCCATGAATAACATTATAAAAGCAGACAATGATCACCCTCAAGGGAATACCTTTTGGGGAGATGATGTAATTACAGAGGAATTTTAGCCAAGATGGAGACTTTAAAGAAGGACTGGATGACTTGAATAGATTGTATAGACAAGGTCATGAAAAGCAAGCTGAGAAGTGAATCCTTGATATTGACAGGTATAATACGTCAATCCCTAGGAACAGAAGAATGGGAGATATTAGCTGACTAGCCTTGGTTACTACATATAACAGAGATTATGAAAAGATATACCAAATTTTACATAAGAAACTGGCCTTTACTTAGTGTGGTTCCTGGATTGACAGGAAACATTCCGGCTAAACCGATTATCACTTATCAAAGAAATTACACAGTAAGGGATAGGGTGATTAAACATTTTCTGGAATCTTTTCTAGAGAATAGTGTTAACTGACTACCAGGCCTACCTAATGGTTTCCATATCTGTGGTGATTGTAGTGTTTGTCCAAACAGACTGAGCAGGGCTCAAGACTTTTGTTATAACACTAAGTGAAAACACCACATTCAGCAATTAATTAATTGTAACAGCCAGCTTGGTATGTGTGATTATGAGTAATTGTTCTTAAATATATGTAGGTAGTACAAAAAGAGGATTGAAATCCAGGATATTGAATCACAGGAGGTCAATAAAACATCAAGATGTTAAATCCCCATTGGCAGAAAGTATTAAGCAATGTCACCCAACAACAGGAGAATTTAAATTCCATGGAATGCGAAGGATAGTGAAGGATCCTTGGAGGGGTGGGTGTTCTTAGTCCTGAGACTCTGCCAAACGGAAGCAAGATGGATTAATAAGCCTAGGGTGGTAAGGATGGGGCGAACATTAGATGCATGGTTATCTATTGGCCTGCTTTGGTTATAATACTTTTTTCACTGATATAAATGTAGTAACCCTGCAGGTTGGCGATTATGAAGAATGTGGACATTGGGTCTCACTAGTTCTGTAGAGGAGGGACGAGGAAGGGAGAAAATAGAAGAAGATGTGAGGAAAGTACATTTATATATGTATTAAAAGTTAGATTATAGATATTTTTGATTAACTACCGGCTGGCAGCGGTTGATAAGAGCAGTCCATGCATCTTGTGAATCTGAGTTAGTAAAATGTTATATTATATACTTTTCACGTCTTTGTTTGGAATAGGCCCTAGCAAGTAAAAAATATGGGCCTTTTAGTTTGGATTGAGGTTTTACCCAATCATGACTTGATTCTGACAATGTTTCTCCAGGTCTACCTGGTGACTGAACTTTATTTTATTTATTTTGTCACTTAATTGCCTCTGATTGTGATACACATTGAGGTGAACACATGAGCCTATTGGTCTAGTTTTAGGCTGTCAACACAGGCCTTTATAATGGAGCAAACGTGATAGGAAGAATGGGGTGTGTTTTTTGTTCTTTTGATTTCATGGGTCAGTATCTTATCAGGATGCAATATTGAGAGTCACCTCTTTGGTTCGCTCGTTACATGAATATTTACTCTCGAAGAATAAACACTTATGGTTTTCTGATTGGATGGTTTGTTATCCAATCATGAGGCAAGATTTTTGGTTGCTTTTATGACCCGCCTGTTATTAGAACACTTTTTACTAGGAACAAACATTTATGGCCCTTTTTCTGAGTAGATGGTGTCCTATCCAATCATAATGTGACTTTGACAGGTGCCTTTCTAGTCTGCTTCCTACATGAATTTTTTTCTCTTAGTAGCTAACGCCCATGGCTTTCTGATTGTGTGGTTTATTATACAATAAGGATGTGAGTTTGAGGGTTTTCTTTCTTGCCCGCTTGTCATACAATTATATTTCTTTTGTGTGTCTATTAATATTCAGGGCTCTTTTTTTATTGGATTTTTTTCATCCCACCATAATACAATAATGAAACTTACCTCTCTGGCCTGCTACAACAAACACTCTGGGTTTCTTGATGTTTGCTGTGATCATGGTGAATTGTAGTCAATCAGCACGTTTTTGTTCTTTAGGGTCGATTTGAAATGTTGGAAAGTAACCATTGGAGGTAATTTTCAACCTCTGGGATGTGTTTTCCTTTTCTGGCCTGAAATTAGCAGATTAACAAAAGGTGGAAGATTTCTGGTGGTTGTCTGATTGGACAGTTTGAATTTTTGGGCAATATGAGTGGTTAGTTTTCTACATAAATAGAGGGAAAGGATGTTGAGGGGTACACAAGAAGGCTCCAGGTGGAGGAAATATTTCGTCCCTCTTTGCAATACACACAGATTCGTGGATATGGGCTTTGGGGTGAATGCTCCGACTGACAGAGTATAATGCCAGCGATTAGGGAGTCTACTGGAGAGATGAACTTTTGATCTAGAGTAATTGGAGGCTAGATTTTGTTTGGTTATGTTGTTCTCTAACGACTCTCATTCTCCCCTGGATTATATTGGATTTTGATAGTTGTGGATATAGTAGTTACTTTATTAAGGGCAAGGATTTGACACCACACCTTGTTACCTATTTGTTCTTATAGGTCCCACTGAGGAGAAGGAAAAAGGATTGTTACTTACCAAATACTATTGATGAGGAATCACCAGATAAAAGTAAAAAGTGAGTGGGGGGACAGGTTTGGTGTTTATCAGCGTAACACCGTAGTTATAGGGATCATATAAATATTAATCTAATTTTTAGTTATGTGTTTTTATAACAGGAAAGGTAGATACAAAATACAAGATCAAGTGACTTTTTGCATATATGTAGGTTACTAATGTAAGATTCTTTGAGGGTCTCAATGGACATGTAGGAAACAGTGATTGAACATAGTTTGGATGGACATATGGGCATTTGTCATTTCATATGTTCACAATACAAGCATAATATACATTGCCTAATATGATTAACAGTATGGGCAAGATATAGATTGCCTAATATGAGTAAAATGGGTTGAATATGAAAATTATATAAATGGTTGTTCAAGATCAGTATGATATCAAATGTGATAGGTAATGTGTATTTGATGTTCAATGTAGCTGTTTTGTTTGTTGTAGATGTAGGGGGTCATGATATGTTTTATTGTAAATCAGTATGAGGGAATTAGGTGAACTGTTTCTATTGTGTTGTTTTAAAAATATTGTGATTGATTCTTTGCATTTTTTATTTATACATATTTGAATATTTTATGTTTTTGCTTTCAGTCCTGATGAAGTCCAGTTTTTGGGACAAAACACATTGGCTGGGTTGATGTTGGATGATTCTTAAAGGAATAAAGAATTTGGATTGAAACACAATTTCATGGCTCCCGCTTTATTAGATGTTTAAGAAGGACTGCATTTGATTGTGATAAAATTCTCAAGAAATGTTTTAGTAAAAAAAAATGTTTAACATTCGAAGAGAAAAGTTTTTTGGACTTCTTAAGCAATCCCTTCTATGTATGGATTTTGATACATGAGCACATGTTGCAAAAAAATTATCTATCGGGGAAATGACCCCAACAAGTCACACATAGTTGAAAGAGATTAAAAGTAGGAAAATCAGGTATAAAGGAGGCATCATATGGCAGTGAACGTTTTGGGGTTAGTTGCAGTTCCTGGCCTGTGTTTGGGTGGTTATAGGGGGTTGGCTGCAACCCAAAGATTTAGCTGGGAAAATACTTTAATGCTCCTTCACATGGAACGTTTAGAAAATAAACAGACACACTAACATGAGATAGGAGGATTTGAGCCCTCAACCTACTGTCAGTCCAAGAGCTTTAACAGTGGGCCGCAAGTGACTCTGCTGTACTTTACATCAAAACATTGAAATCAAACATCCTGGCAGTGTAACACTTTGAAGCCATTGTACGAAGAGACCATTTGTTGGAGGCTGGTTAATAGGAGAGGTAAGATCGCACCTACCACTAGCAATAACACCTCCAAACGGTGTTAGGCTCAGTCAAGGACTCAAAACATTAGGCCATTGCTCAACCCCTGGTAGCTTGGCAACACGCAGGCAGGCTTAATGTAGGAGTCAAATCATTGAAGTAAAAATGACTTCAATGACCTTAGGACTCGAGATATAGGGCCAGATGTATCATCAAGGCCTTTTGCGATTCGGAAATAGCGATTTTTAAGAAATCCCTATTTCTGACTCGCAAAGTGCCATGTATCACATTTGCGAATCGGTAATAGCGATTTCTTAAAAATCGCAAATGCTATTACCAAATCGCAAATTGCGATACCGGCCCCATTCGCACCTATGGGCCTGTTGGCCCATATCTGCAAATTTTTTGCATTTCCAAAATTGCGATTTCTGAACCAGAAATCACAATTTTGGAAATGCAAAACCCCAGGGTGCTGGGGGCCTTCTGCTGCACCCCAAAAAATTTTGGGAGGACATGTAAGGTGCACACATGCCAAAAGGGCATGTGTGCTTTACATGTACAATTTAAAAATGCATTTTAAATGCATTTTTAAATTTTGCACATGGTTACCACCAAGTTCAACTTGGTGGTAATTAGCGATTCCTAAATGCCAAAATCGCATTTAGGAATTGCTTCATACATGTGCTAAGGAATCACAAATAAGGAATCCTTATTTGCGATTTCTAATTTAGAGAGTCGCAATTTGCGACTCTCTAAACAGGGTTGCAATTTTAAGGAATCGCTATTTTAGCGATTCCTTTAAATTGCGTTCAGAATGTATTTCACTCATTCTGAAATGGCATTTTGCATTCACAAACGGGCATTCGCACCATTTGCGAATGCAAAAGGCTTTCATACATCTGGCCCATAGTTACTTGAAATAACTGAACTATAACGTCCCTGTAACCTTTGCTTTTTTAAATAAATAATATGAATATATATATATATATATATATATATATATATATGTTTTTTTAAATAAATAATATATATATATATACATATATCTATATATATCTATATATATCTATATCTATATATCTATATCTATATCTATCTATATAAATATATCTATCTATATATATATATACATAAATATATATTTATATATATATATATATATATATATATATATATATACATATATATATATATATATATATATATATATATATATATATATATATATATATATATATATATATACATATATATATGTTAGACCTGACAGCCTTAGGGTGGTCACCCCTAACTTCTTGCCTGCCTCCCTCCACTGTTTGGACACTGTTTTTGCTGGTTTCAGGTCTCTGCGCACTTTACCACTGCTACCCAATGCTAAAGTGCATATGTTCTTTACCTTTAAACATGTTGACATTGGTTAACACCCAATTGGCTTATTTAATCTACTTCTAAAACCCCAGTAAAGTGCACTACATGTCCCAAGATTAAATGCTACTAGTGGGCCTGCAGCACTGATTGTGCCACCCACATAAGTAGCCTCTTAACCATGCCTCAAGCCTGCCATCGCAAGGCCTGTGTGTGCAGTTTCACTGCTACATGGACTTGGCATTTAAAGGTACTTGTCAAACCTTAAACTCCCCTTTTTCTACATATATGTCACCCCTAAGGTAGGCCCTAGATAACCCATAGGACAGGGTGCTATGTAGATAAAAGGCAGGGCAGGTACCTGTGCAGTTTATATGTCCTGGTAGTGTAAAACACCTCATTTGTTTTTACACTGCTGTGGGGCCTGTTCCTGTCATAGGCTAACATTAGGGCTACCCTCATACACTGTTTGAGTGGTAGATTCTGATCTGAAAGGAGTAAAAATTCATATTTAATATGGCCAGAATGGCAGTATAAAATCCTGCTGACTGGTGAAGTTGGATTTCATATTAATATTTTAGAAATGCCACTTTTAGAAAGTGAGCATTTCTCTGCACTTAATTCCTTCTGTGCCCTACAATCCATGTCTGGCTGGGTTAGTTGACAGCTACCTTGTGCATTCATCTCAGACAAACCTCAAACACAGGATGCTCAGTCACACTTGCACACATCTGCATATTAAATGGGTCATCCTGGGCTGGGAGGGTGGAGGGCCTGACACTTACATGTCAAAGGACAGTAGCCTGCCCTCACACAAAGGACTTCCACACCCCCTATTGGGACCCTGGCAGACAGGATGGAACTGAAAGGGGACCTTGTGAACTTCTAAGCCACTCATTGAATTCTCCCCTACTTCAAAGGCACATTTGGGTAGTTAAGCAGGATCTCTGACCCTACCAACTCAGACACTTATGGACAAGATACCACTGTAGAAGAATCCCTGAACCAGAACCAGAACCTGCAAACCGCCAAGAGGAACTGCATGGCTGCCCAAAGGACTAACCTGGCTGCTTTTCTGCAAAGGACTGCTGCCCTGCTATTGCCCTGCTGCCTTGCTGTGTTCTGGCTCTGCTGTGAAGTGCTCTCCAAGGCTTGAATAGAGCTTGCCTCCTGTTCATTGAAGTCTCAGGACCAAAAAGACTTCATCCTGAAAAAGAACTCCTTGTGCAGCGTAAATTTGGTGCACAGTCTGCAAGAAATGACACACAGCCTGCATCGCAGTGAGAAAATCACTGCACGCTGAACTGGAATGACGCAGCCCGGCTCCTTGAAGTGGAGATCGACGCAGCACCAGTGTTGCAACAGGAACTTTGATGCACGGCCTATGGAATCGACGCAAAGCCATGCCCGAACGATGCAGCCCGACTTCCTGAGAGGAATCAACGCAGTGCCTGCCATGCAGAAGAAATTTCCATGCATCGCCCACCGGATCGATGCAGCCCCTGTGACTTCATCCTGCATGCCCAGGATTTCAACACATCATCCCCAGGGCATCTGAAAACCCGCAACCCAAAGAGGATCCCAGTCTACACGTCGGAAATTGATGCAAAGCCTGCCCTGCGTGAAAACTCACCGACGCATCATCTGTGTGCGCCGGAAAATCGACACACACCTCCCCGTTTTCCACGTATCTCCTCCTCTGCAGTCCCATATGGAGAATTTGAACGCAAACCAGGTACTTTGTGCTTGCAAGAGACATTTGTTGCTTTTTAAAGACTAAAGACTTCTTTTATCATTTCCTACAGTGATAATTCAAAGTGTACTTATCCAATCTTAATCATTTTGACCTACATTTAACCAGATAAATATTATATATTTTTCTAAACACCGTGTGGTGTATTTTTGTGGTGTTATTGCATGTTTTGTTACACAAATACTTTACACATTGCCTTCTAAGTTAAGCCTGACTGCTCAGTGCTAAGCTACCATAGGGTGGGCACAGGATAATTTTGATTGTGTGTGACTTATCCTGACTAGAGTGAGGGTTCTTGCTTGGACAGGGGGTAACCTGACTGCCAACCAAAAACCCAATTTCTAACATTGGTGATCAGCGGTGAGGATAGGACTTGTATTTGTGCAGTGACATACAATAGCTAAGTGTTCACTACCTATCCACAGTTGAAGGTCAACTTGATTTTGTATCCTTTTCTGCAATTTCATTCTCTGCCTGATTTTTAACTAAATCCTCATTCAACATCTCTCTGGCTGGGTCTCAAGCAGGAGCTGAAGCTTTTGACCTAGCCGAGCTGGAGACATACACTGTCAAACAGCTGAATGGGTTCTGCAAGGGGTTGGGAGTACCCATCCAGGGTGCCTCCAAGAAAGAGGAGTACCAAAAGGCACTGAAGGCCTGTGCAGAAGCCCATTCAGAGGAGGATGTTGAGGAGGAGGAGCAAGAGGATGGCCCCTCAGAGGATTTCTTGCCAGTAGTGGGGGATGTTACCCCTGGAATTGTGCCCCCTAGTAGACCAGTGAGAAGTGTCTCTAGCCATGACCTGACCTCAGAGGAAAGGAGGGAGGAGAGAGAATTCCAACTACAAATGGCAACGTTAAACCTGGAAGCAGAGGAGAGGAATGCAGAGAGAGAGGCTGAGAGAGCTGAGGCTGCAGCTGAGAGAGCCTTGTCTGAAAATAAACTTTTGTTGGCTCATGCACTGAGTCTCAAGGAGCTGGATATTAAGGCAGGACAGTCTGAGTCCAGCAGTGATGGTGGCAGCATACATGCAGGACCTGCTGGGGAAAGGAAGGTTCGTATACCCAAAAATGTAGTGCCAAGTTATGTGTTGGGAGATGACATTGACAAGTGGTTGGCTGCTTATGAAGTTGCACTAAGGACTCATAGGATCTCTGAAGAGCAATGGGGGGGCAGCCTTGTGGTGGTATGTACCAGTAGTGGTGAGGGACACACTCTGCATTGGATCCTAAGGGTCAAAACAGATACACACCATTAAAAGCTGCTTTGCTTGCCAAGTTTGGGCTGACACCTGAGAAGTACCTTCAGAGGTTCAGGGACAGCACCAAACTCTCCACACTGAACTGGGTAGACTTTTTTGATTTCCCCAGTAAGGCACTGAATGGATGGGTGTGGGGCAGTAAAGTAGATGACTATTTGGGGTTATATAATTTGATCCTGAAAGAGCATATGTTCAGTGTTTGATTTACAGAGTTGCGCCAGCACCTAGTTGACAGTAAGCTGACTGATCCTAGAAAGCTTGCTGAGGAGGCGGACCTCTGGGTTAGCACCAGAATGTTCAAAAAGGTACCTGGGGACACACACACACAAAGGTGGTCAGGGTTCCCAACAGAAGAAAGAGGGGGGAGAAAAACTCAAAAACAAGGAGTTCTCAATAGGCCCCCAAAACAATTCCCCAGGGGGGTTGGTAACCAGTCCCCACCTGAAACTGACAAGAAGCCAGGGCCAGAATACTTTGACAAGAAGAAAGGGAAGTTTATCTCCAGATGCTTAGAGTGCTTCATGTTGGGGCACTACAAGGGCAACCCCCAATACCCCAAGAAGGCAAAGCCCCCCACTGGAGGGCAGACCCCTGGGTTGGCTAGTGTAGTGCTCGGTCGGGGAGGTGGTTCCAGTTAGCTTTGGGGAGCAGATAGGGGAGTCACTAGTATCCCTGGGAGATAAGGAAATGGTGCCAAAAGCCCACATGCCTGCCAATACTTCCAAGTATAGGCAGTGGGTCACAATTGATGGGCAAAGGGTGGAGGCTCTGCGTGACACAGGAGCCAGTATGACTACTGTCAGGGTTGAGCTGGTGTCAGCAGAGCAAGTCATCCCTAATACAATCCACCAGTTCATAGTCACTGACAATCGTGAGAGCCACCTACTGGCAGCTCTGGTTCCCTTTGAGTGGGAGTGGTCTCTTGTACTGTAAAGGTAGCTGTGAGTCCAGCCATGCCAGTAGATTGTCTATTAGGCAATGATCTTGAGCATACTGCCTGGAAGGAGGTAGAGCTCAGATCCCACCTGGAGATGTTAGGTTTTCCTGAGTGGGTCTGCATGACCACATGGTTCATGGCTGCCCGGGAAGGGATTCAAGGGCGACTGGAGCCTGGAACAATGGCCCAGACAGCTGCACAGAGAAAGGGCAAGGGGTGCGGGAACCCATCCCCAGATATTCCCACGGTGGTGGACGGGGTCCCAGAGGAGGAGGCCCCTGAGCCAACTGGAGAGGATATTGCCGCCCTGGGTAACCTACTGGAGCTTGCTGTCTGGCAAGTGGAAGGGGAGCGAACCAGGGAGAAATTCTGCAAAGCGCAGAAAAAATGCCCCACTCTTAAGGGTCTGAGGTAACAGGCCTCAGCCCAAGCAGTAGGCGAAGCCTCTGGCGATCACCACATATATTGGGAGAATGATCTCCTCTACAGTGAGTCTAAGGTTCCGGACATTGGGGCAGCATGTGTGCTGGTGGTCACCTAGTGTTATCGGGCTTTCCTACTGGGCCTGGCTCACAACACCCCCCTGGCAGGATATTTGGGGCAAGACAAGACCTTTGCCAGGCTTGTCACCCACTTCCATTGGTCTAGAATACGGGTAGCCCCAGATAATTTCTTTAGGGCCTGCCCAACCTGCCAGGTTAGTGAGAAGACAGGGAAATGGCTTAAGGGCCCCCTGATCCTACTCCCCGTCATTGACATAAGTGTACTTGTCAAATCTTAATCATTTTGACGTACATTTAACCCTATAAATATTATATATTTTTTCTAAACACTGTATGGTGTATTGTTGTGGTGTTATACTGTGTTATTGCATGATTTATTGCACCAATATTTTACACATTGCCTTTTAAGTTAAGCTTGATTGCTCAGTGCCAAGCTACCAGAGGGTGGGCACAGGATAATTTTGATTGTGTGTGACTTACCCTGATTAGAGTGAGGGTCCTTGCTTGGATATGGGGTAACCTGACTGCCAAACAAAGACCCCATTTCTAACAATATATACATATATATAATATATATGTGTGTGTGTGTGTATGTGTGTGTATGTGTGTGTGTGTGTGTGCTACAATGCCTTACTACCCTTACTACCAAAGTGGTGCAAGGAGTGCAAACTGAGTGTAATCAGATGTCACAATCAATTCAATAACTAAAATGTCCAGGAGAACACCTAAAACACCTAGTACAATATCAGAATCCAAATTATTGTGGTCATTCTGACCTCGGCGGTCTTTTTTCCAGACCGCCGAGGCCGGGGGAGACAGAATACCGCCATTGCCGGCGGTATTCATGCCTCCCTATTCCGACATTTCCGTTGGGCCAGCGGACGGTAACAGCGTTACCGTCCACTGGCCCAGCGGAAATGGCACATCAACATTGCCGCCGGCTCGTAATAGAGCTGGCGGCAATGTTGATGTGCAGCGGGTGTAGCACCCTTCGCGCATTTCACTGCCTGAAATTCGCGACGGGGCTACGCCTGGGGGCCCCTGCACTGCCCATGCCAAGTGCATGGGCAGTGCAGGGGCCCCCAGGGGTCCCGTGCGTCACCTTACCGCCAGCCTTTCCATGGCGGTATCTACCGCCACAGACAGGCTGGCGGTCGGGGACTCATAATCCCCAGGGCAGCGGTGCTTGCACCGCTGCCCTGGGGATTATGACCGCCAGGCGGAAACCTGGCGGTTAAGTGGAGGGGCCGGCGGTATGGCTGTGGCTTTTGCGCCACGGTCATAATAGCTGGCGGGACACCGCCAGCCTGTTGTCGGTGTTCCCGCCAGCAAACCGCCGGCCGCCAGGGTCGGAATGACCCCCTATGTGTTGTAGTAAAACAACATATACACCTATGCAGTGCATTTGTCACTTTTTATTTAAAAACTATGTTTAAAGAATTACCACAACTATACAATAAAGTTAATTTACAAGGTATACGAGCTTCCAATTGCTAATGCATATTGAGTAGATAAAGTCCCATGTTATTGACCATTAGTATAGCTCATCGTAAATTCACTTGTGCAAGAATAGATGCAACTAATTGATCATTTTCAAAATTCTATGTTGTATGTAGGTAAAAGAGATGAGTACTCATCTACTCAATATGTATTAGCAGTTGGATATAGTTGTCACGTTTTCTAAATACATTTTATTGCACATTTAAGCCCTCATTATGAGTCTGGCGATCTTAAGACCGCCAGACTCGCTGTGGCAGTCAGACTGCCGCGGTTGTGGTGGTCTGACTGCCACATTACAACCGTGGTGGAGCCGCCATGGTCCGACTGCCAACACCGCCAGGTTGCCGCCAGTCGACAACCTGAAGGTCTCGGCGGTTGTAATCCGCCAGAGTGCCGCTGCATGCTGCACTGCCCTGGGGATTACGACTACCCAATACGCCAGCCTTTTCATGGCGGTTGGACCGCCATGGAAAGGCTGGCGGAATGGGGGCACTTTGCATGGGTAGTGCAGGGGCCCCCATCGATCCCCATCGTGCTATCCACTGCCCGAATTACGTCACATTCGCCGCACTGCCGCATTACTGCCGGCTTGATTACGAGCCGGCGTCAATGTTAAGGACTGTTTCCCGCTGGGCTGGCAGGCTGAAATCTTTCCGCCTGCTGGCCCAGCGGAAAACTTGTAATAGGGCATGCGGTGTTCTGGCCGCACTGGTGATCAGATGGCAGTACACGTTTGCAAGGTGACCTCTGCTGCCTGCCAAACTCGAAATGAAGGCCCTAGTTGTTTTATAATATAGAATAAAAAGTGACAACTGCACTACACACATGCATATGTTGTGTTCCTAATACACATCATTTGGATTTCTAATATTGTACTTGGTGTGCTTCTGAACATTTTAATAAATAGCCCTGAACATGCGCACACAAATGCTAGGAAAAGAATGAATTTTATTAATGGTGATACAGTTAATTAAAACCGCACATGATAAAAACAATGTGCCTAAAAATAAGGAAGAAAATAGAAACAAAAGATTAAGGGAGAAGACAATGTTCATTAACAAAGGAGAACTTTTAAAAACACGTTGAATCAAGTCACTTAATACAAAGATGCTTCCTAGATCTCTGTCTTGCTCTCTTTCTCTGTGGTATGAATGTTCTTTCACTATTAACATCTCCGCTATTATTTCATCTTCCTTTAGACCTATTCCTTCCCCACTCCAAGATGTGGGTTTAGGACTGCACTGACCTCTTTAAAAACAAGTAACACATGGCATTTAATTGCATAACATACTTCTATTGGTTATCTTTGGTACAAATGTGCACAAAAACAATTCACAGCCTGCAACCATGTAGTGTTTGTGCATATATCAGTGCAAGCAGACTTCTAGTGAAGCATCCGTGTGTGACATAAAGGAGAAAGCCTACTATTAGAGACAATGGGCCTCATTACGACCCTGGCGGGCGGCGGAGGCCGCCCGCCAGGATGCCGCCCTCCATAATACCGCTCCGCGGTCAGAAGACCGCGGAGGGTATTATGAGTTTTTCCCTGGGCTGGCTGGCGGTCTCCAAAAGACCGCCCGCCAGCCCAGGGAAAAACTCCCTTCCCACGAGGATGCCGGCTCGTAATCGAGCCGGCGGAGTGGGAAGGTGCGACGGGTGCTACTGCACCCGTCGCGTATTTCACTGTCTGCTACGCAGACAGTGAAATACTAGCGGGGCCCTCTTACGGGGGCCCCTGCAGTGCCCATGCCATTGGCATGTGCACTGCAGGGGCCCCCAGGGGCCCCACGACAATCCTTACCGCCATCCTGTTCCTGGCGGGCGAGCCGCCAGGAACAGGATGGCGGTAAGGATTGTCAGAATCCCTTCGGCGGCGCAGCGAGCTGCGCCGCCTTGGAGGATTCTTAGGGGCAGTGGAAAACCGGCAGGAGACCGCCGGTTTTCCCTTTCTGACCACGGCCAAAGCGCCGCGGTCAGAATGCCCAAGAGAGCACCGCCGGCCTGTCGGCGGTGCTCCCGCCCCCGTTGGCCCTGGCGGTTCTCTACTGCCAGGGTCATAATGAGGCCCAATGTGTGATGCACAGAACACATGTTAGAAACAGACACTTTGGTGGTCATTACAACCCTGGCGGACGGTGTTAAAGTGGCGGTAAGACCGCCAACAGTCCGGCGGTAAAAAATTCGCAATTACGACCGTGGCCGAAACCGCCAACAAAGACAGCCACTTTAACACTCCGTCCGCCACGGCGGTACAAACAAACACCGCGGCGGTAACCGCCAACAGACAGGCGGGAGACAATGTACTGCCCACACTATTATGACAGGCCAATCCGCCACCTTTTCCGGGGCGGATTCACCGCGGATAAAAACACGGCGGAAACAGACATTTGGAAGGGAAAACGCTCACCTCTACACACTCCACGAGGAAGGAGGGCACCATGGAGCCGGAACTTCATATTCTACCAGCGCTAGTCTTCCTGCTCTTCTACGAGGAGCATCAACGCCGGCGGCGAAGACCACGGTGAGTACTGCACCTACGACATAGGGGAGGGGGAAGCAAAAACACAGGGACACACACACTCAACACCCCAACCCCCACCCCGACCCTCACCCACTACTACACACACACCAATTCTTATCTAACATTACAGTAACACCCCCCAGCCCCCCCGGAAGAATGCAAAGACAAAAGGAAATGAGTGGAACCATTGTAATATATCAAAATACAGTAAGCAAATATATACATATATATATACACACAACAAACAAAATATACACCACGATTAGTAGTGCAGGTTTTGCACCATTCATAGTCCGTGGAACACTGGGCCCAAAATGCATGGGCGAGGCCCACACAAGATACCCGAACATGACGGAGAGAACACTGCAGGGGCATCAGATAGAAATACAACAGGCACCTCAGGGGGAAGGGAAGGGGGGGCACCTCAGCCGGATGAGTGCACTACGCCAGATCCACGAGGGGCCTCCATGCCCATTGATGTATCCTGGGGAGTGCAAAGCCCCAGTCTCTCAAGTCTCTCAAGTGGGTGGGTTGCCCACTGTACCATCCTGGGGAGTGCAAAGCCACAGTCTCTCAAGTCTCTACAGTGGGTGGGTTGCCCACTGTACCATCCTGGGGAGTGCAAAGCCACAGCCTCACAAGTCTCTACAGTGGGTGGGTTGCCCACTGTTCCATCCTGGGGAGTGCAAAGCCACAGTCTCTCAAGTCTTTACAGTGGGTGGGTTGCCCACTGTACCATCCTGGGGAGTGCAAAGCCACAGTCTCACAAGTGGATGCATGTCTCCACTGGTTCTGGAGGGGGACTGGTGCCCAGAGTGCTTCATCCTGTGCAGGACAGACGGAGTGGATGCAGGTCTCCACTGGTTCTGGAGGGGGAATGGTGCCCAGAGTGCTTCATCCTGTGCAGGACAGATGGAGAAGATGCAGGTCTCCACTGGTTCTGGAGGGGGACTGGTGCCCAGAGTGCAGCACTCACCCCGTGACGGTCCCAGTTGCGTCACTGCCCCTGCCGCAAATGGGCAAGCGGTGCTTTCCATGGCGGTCTTTGCCCTGTTCAGCGGTGCTTGCCATGGTGGTCTTTGCCCTGTTCAGCGGTCCTTGGCCTGTTCAGCGGTGCTTGAGTTGCCAGTGTCTGACCTGTTCAGCGGTGCTTGCCATGGCGGTCTTTGCCCTGTGCAGCGGTCCTTGGCCTGTTCAGTGGTGCTTGAGTTGCCAGTGTCTGACCTGTTCAGCGGTCCTTGCAATGGCGGTCCGTCATTGCCCAGCTGGGCTGTGGCTGGCGGTCCTTCATGGGTCAACTGGGCTGTGGCTTGCGGGGCCCTCCTGGCCAGCTGGGCTGTGGCTTGCAGGGCCATCCTGGCCAGCTGGGCTGTGGCTTGTGGGGCCCTCGTGGGCAGAGACGATGGGGCTGGCGGTGGCCTCCTGAGTAGTGACGATGGGGCTGGCGGTGGCCTCCTGGGCAGTGACGATGGGGTTGGCGGTGGCCTCCTGGGCAGTGACGATGGGGCTGGCGGTGGCCTCCTGGGCAGTGACGATAGGGCTGGCGGTGGCCTCCTGGGCAGTGACGATGGGGCTGGCGGTGGCCTCCTAGGAAGCGAGGGTGATGGCGGTCTTCTCCGCCGTGCTGCTCCTCCCAGACTCTGGAGATTTCTTCTGCCCCTTCCCCACCTTGGGAGGAGTCACAGCTGAGTCCACACTCCCCCCGGGACCCCTGTGAGTGGCTTGGCTGGCTGGAGTCTTCCCCCTCTCCCGCCGGGCACTGTCCAACTTCTGGTGCTTCACAGGGGGGGAACTGGCTGTGCTGTGGCTCCGTGCCACACTGGCTGCCCTTGTGGCTGGTGCACTCCACATACCTGTAACAACAGGCACCACTGATCCCGGAGATTTTTTGGCTTAGGTGCTAGTACGGGACCTATGAGTTGGACGGGGGGTGGTGGGAAATAGGTTAAGTTGGGACAGGAAAAGTTGTTTGGACACACTGGGACGGGTAGCTGGAGGGGGTTTGGGAGTGGAGGAAGAGGTGGTGGTTGTAGGAGGTGTAACTTTTGTGGATTTTGGTGCAGGTGCATGGGCTGGAGGCTGTCGTGAGGTGGATTGCTGTTGGGTGGGTGTGTGCCTGCGTTTGTGTATCTTCGGAGGGGGCGTCACAGACACACTGGGAGAGGACACAGGGGATGTGTAAATGGTAGTGGGGGTGGTGAGTGCACGTGAGCGGGGTGTGGTGGTGGGTGTGCTGGTGCGGGACGTAGTGGCTGTAGTGGTAGTGCATGCAGGTGTGAGTGTAGACGAGACTGGGAGGGAGGAGGGAGACGAGGATGAGGGGGACACAGTGGAGGCTGTGGATGTTGGTGTGTCTGTATGTGTGTGATGCTTGCGTGAGTGCCTGTGGGATGTGTGGTGCTTATGTTTGCCTGAGCTTCCCTTGTGTGGTGAGGTGTGTGCAGGCTGGTCTGATGGTGTGCTTGGGATAGGCAGAGGTACAGGGGATTGGGTCGGGGTGGAGGAAGTTGGAGGGGGGAGGCTAGACACAGGGACAATGGCTGCCATCAGTGCTGAGACCAGAGTCTGAACTCTGGCAGCCTGACCAGAATGAATGCCCTCCAGGAATGCATTTGTGTGTTGCAACTCCCTTTCTACACCCTGGATGGCATTCAAAATGGTAGACTGCCCAACAGTGAGGGACCTGAGGAGGTCAATGGCCTCCTCACTGAGGGCAGCAGAGGTAACAGGGGCAGGGGCTGAGGTGCCTGGGGCGAAGGTGATGCCCGCCCTCCTGGGTGAGCGGGCACGGGGCAAAGGCAGAGGGGCTGCTGGGAGGGCGGTGCTGGCAGGGGGGGTGGCGGCTGTACCTGTATAAGTGGGGGGCACAGATGTTGCCGCAACCACAAGGGAGCTCCCATCGGAGGATGAGTCCGTGTCGCTGGTTGCAGATCCTGTGACCGCCGTGGTGCTCCCCTCGCCCTCCGTCCCACTGGTGTATTCTGAGTCCGTAGTGTGGGCCTCCATGCCCATGCGGGATGCAGCTCCCTCGTGCTCCGGTGCCACTGTACCTCCACCTGATGATGCTAATGCACACAAGAACAGGGAGACCACAAAAAGGGGGACGACGACAGAAGAAAGACAGGTTGAGCTACCGTTGGCAGACAATACAGACACAGCAGCCCCCTGCACTACGTCGCGCTGTTGGGCTCTACAGTGCAATTCCTGGGAAATGGCCTGCAAGGCTATGGACGACATCTGCACACATAGATGACACGGGGGCATGAATACCTGTACTTGGCACTCTACAGAGGTGGGCTGGGGGGGCCACAGGGCCATGCCTTACGAATGGGCTTAGCCTACGGAACTCGCCCTGGCCTAGGGGAGCCCACAGCCCTCCTCCCCCACCCAGACACCTTCACTGCGCGCAAAGTCCGCTGAATGATAGTGTACTCACCCCCTTGTGTCTGCTGTGATGCCCTCAAGCGCCCATCCAACTCAGGGTAGGCCACCGCCAGGATCCGGAACATTAGGGGGGTCATGGTTCGACGGGCACCCCTCCCACGTTGGGAGGCCATGCCCAGCTGAGCCTCCGCCGTCTTCTTGCTCCAGCGGCAAATGTCCTCCCATCTTTTCCGGCAGTGGGCGCTCCGTCTGTGGTGGACCCCCAGGGTCCGGACGTCCTTGGCGATGGCACGCCAAATATCCTTCTTCTGGTGGGCGCTGACCTACATGAAATGTACAGGGGAAGAAGAAAAGTCATTACCAACTGCACCGTCAAAGTGAGTGGCCCACATCCCTACCCCTGCCATGTGGCACATGCATTCACAGTCTTTCATGCACGCAGAACTGTGCCCCCTTCCTTCTTACAACCAGCCCTCTCCACACAGGCATAGCCCATACAAAATGCTCCATGTTTACTTACCTGTTGGTCTGGAGGACCGTAGAGTAGCGTGTACTGGGGGAGGACCCCGTCGACGAGCTTCTCCAACTCCTCTGCAGTGAAGGCAGGGGCCCTTTCCCCAGACGCACTAGCCATTGTCTCTTCCAGACCGAGGTCACAGCAGCACTTGCAGTGTAGGTCCTCTCCTGTCGAAGATCAGGTATCGAGTGATTCAACAGTTAGAAAATGGCGGTCACGTCCGCGGCGGGCACGTCCGCGGCGGTGCGTACCATCACCGCTGGCGTACATCGTCATTGTCTCCTGGGACCCATAGGGTCCAATGTTAACCAATGCAGCTTTGCGCCGCGGTCTTCGACCGCCTACCGCGACGGTGTACAACGCCAGCGCAGTTACCTCACATCCCATTGTCCCACTTTACAGGTCAGGCAGCCGCCATTTCAGGGGCCCACATGGCCTAATTACCAACTGCGTCACACATACCTAGGCCTAGTCTCACAACACACATACAGGCCACATTTTGTGTCTGAATGGTGTTCTGTGTAGACTGTGGGTACATACCTCTGAGTTGTTTGACCCTGTGGTCGCTGTTGTCCTTCATAGGCACTGTCCGCTGGCACATGTGAGGAGATGGCGGCATCCTCCGGTGTACCGACCGCTGGTGGACCTGTCGACAATGGAGGAAAGAAGTTTGATCATCACCTACAGGTTTGACCGTGCCACAATCCAGGAACTGTGTACACAGTTGGAGCCTGACCTGATGTCAGCAATCCGCCATCCCGCAGGAATCCCCCCTCAAGTGCAGGTGCTATCAGTGCTCCATTTCCTTGCAAGTGGGTATTTTCAAACAACTGTGGCCATGGCATCAGGGATGTCCCAGCCTATGTTTTCCAACGTGTTGTCCAGAGTGTTGTCTGCCCTGCTGAAACACATGCGGAGCTACATCGTTTTCCCTCAGGTGGAGGACTTGCCTACAGTGAAAGGTGACTTCTATGCCATGGGACACATCCCCAACATCATAGGTGCCATTGATGGGACCCATGTAGCTTTGTTCCCCTCCCACAGGAGTGAACAGGTGTACAGGAACCGGAAGAGTTATCATTCTATGAATGTACAGATGGTATGTTTGGCAGACCAGTACATCTCCCAGGTAAATGCTATGTTCCCTGGCTCTGTGCATGACGCCTACATCCTGCGGAATAGCAGCAGCCCTTATGTGATGGGTCAACTCCAGAGGCACCGTGTGTGGCTATTAGGGGACTCTGGTTACCCCAACCTGTCATGGCTACTGACCCCAATGAGGAATCCCAGGACCAGGGCAGAGGAACGCTACAATGAGGCCCATGGGCGGACTAGGAGGGTGATCGAGCAGACCTTCGGCCTCCTGAAGGCCGGGTTCAGGTGCCTCCATATTACAGGTGGATCCCTATTCTACTCACCAAAGAAGGTGTGCCAGATCATTGTGGCCTGCTGTATGCTTCACAACTTGGCTTTGCGACGACAGGTGCCTTTTCTGCAGGAGGATGGTCCAGATGGCGTTGTTGTTGCAGCTGTGGAGCCTGTGGACAGTGATGAGAAGGAAGCAGAGGAAGAAGACATTGACAACAGGGACTCAGTCATCCAGCAATATTTCCAGTGACACACAGGTGAGAATACATTCCTGCCTACTACAAGTACTTTTACACTTCTACCTCTATCCTGTCTGTCGATTTCACCCAGTGTATGGTCACTGAGTTGTCATTTTCCCTTACGGTTTCACAGCTGTGGTTTCCAACGTGTGTCATCTGCTAAGATTCCTCATGGACTAGAGCTGTCTGACATTGGTATGTTGACATTACTATTTCCTGGAACTTTTGTCACTGTAATTGCAAATACACTATTTCTAAATCACAGACAGAATCCAGATCTTTTGGTGCTTTAGGTGTGTTTATTTACATACAAAATATTGGTGGGGGGAGTTAAATGGTGAGGGGTGATGGCGGAGGAGTGTCCATGGCAGAGTCCAGTCTATTAGTCTCACAGCTGCATTGCCCATATGGGCATAGGAAGTGGAGCTGGGGCAGTTCCACTATAGACAGGGTGACAAAGTGGGACAGTGGTTTGACAATCAGGGTGGTCTCATTTCTTGGTGGGGGTCTTGGCATCGTGCTCTGTCTTGTTCCTGGATCTCAGGGACCGCTTGCGGGGTGGTTCTCCATCTGCAGGGGGTGGGGTGCTGGTGTGGTGGTCCTGTGGAGGTGCCTCCTGTCCACTAGCGCCGGCGGAGGTGGTGGGCAGTTCATCGTCCATGCTAGTGTCAGGGGCCCCTTGGAGTGCCACAGTGTCCCTCCTGGTGTTAAGTATTTCCTTCAGCACCCCTACAATGGTGCCCAGGGCGGAGCTGATGGTTCTGAGTTTCTCCCTGAACCCCAAATACTGTTCCTCCTGCATGCGCTGGGTCTCCTGAAACTTGGCCAGGACCGTTGCCATTGTCTCCTGGGAGTGGTGGTATGCTCCCATGATGGAGGAGAGGGCCTTGTGGAGAGTGGGTTCCCTTAGCCTGTCCGCCCCCTGTCGCACAGCAGCCCTCCCAGTTCCCCTGTTTTCCTGGGCCTCCGTCCCCTGGACCGTGTGCCCACTGCCACTGCCCCCAGGTCCCTGTTGTTGTTGGGGTGGTGGGTTATCCTAGGTTCCCTGTAGTGGTGGACACACAACTGATTGACGTGTCCTGGGGACGGAGGTATGGGCCCGATGGGTGGGTCCTGTACTGGTGTTACCAGAGGGTGGAAGGTCTGTGGTGGCCTGTGCCTGTGTGAGGGGAACCGACTGTCCCGAGGCCCACGAAGGTCCGGGCTGGTGATCTGGATCCAGTTGGACAGAGCTGCTGTCATCACTGTGGGCCTCTTCTGTGGGTGGGGTGGAGATGTCTGGACCCTCCTGTCTGGTGACGTTGGGTAGTGGTCCTCCAGGGGTGTAAAAGCATGATTATTGCATCTGTGTGTGTCATGGTGTGCAATGGGTGGGTGACCGTGTACCCCAGTGCTAGCATTCCTGTGTGGGGGCTTGTGTGATGATGGTTTAGGGGGTTGCATGGATATGTGCAGTGGGCATGCTTTAGTGATGGGTGTCCATGCTTTGTTGTTGCATGCAGGGCTTGGTGTTGGGATGTGTGGTTTGTGATATTAGTACATTTGTGAGGAGTTGGAGTGATAGGGGAGGGGGCGAAGGTGGGGGTCTGTGATAGCATGCAGGTAGGGTGGGGGATATGGTAGTTAAAGGTTTGACTTACCAGAGTCCATTCATCCACCGACTCCTGCGAGGCCCTCAGGATGCAGAATCGCCAAGACCTGCTCCTCCCATGTTGTTAGTTGTGGGGGAGGAGGTGGGGGTCCGCCGCCAGTCCGCTGTACCGCCAGGTAGTGTCTGGAGACCACGGAATGCACCTTCCCCCGTAGGTCGTTCCACCTCTTCCTGATATCGTCCCGATTTCTTGGGTGTTGTCCCACTGCGTTGACCCTGTCGACTATTCTTCGCCATAGCTCCATCTTCCTTGCAATTGATGTGTGCTGCACCTGTGCTCCAAATAGCTGTGGCTCTTCCCGGACGATTTCCTCCACCATGACCCTGAGCTCCTCCTCCGAGAACCTGGGGTGTCTTTGCCGTGCCATGGGGTGGTGTAGGTGATGTGTTGGGTTGTGTGTGTGGTGATATGTAGTGGTGTGTTGTGTGAGGTGCGTGGAAGTTGTGTGGGTGATGGTGGTGAGTGCCTGTGGATGCTAGTGTGTGGATGGTGGTGTCTCTCTCTGGCTTTCTCTCTGTGATTTTTGTCGTAGGGGTTTGTGGGTGATGTGGGTGTGTGTTTTATATTGTATTGCGTGTGTGGGAGTGGTGTGTGTATGTGTATCAGGTGTGTGTATTTTGAATTGTCCAATGTGGCTTTGTTTTGTAGAAGTGTGTGTATTTTGAGCGCGGCGGTGTGTACCACCAATGGAATACCGCGGTTGAAAGACCGCCGCGTGGATTCGTGTGTCGTGATAGTGTGGGCGTATTTCTGTTGGCGTGACGGTGGAGGTTTTGTTTTCGCCAGTTTATCACTGACCTTTGGTGTGGCGGACTTGTGTGGGTGTCTGATTTTTGTCGGATTTCGAGATGTGGGTCATAATAGCTGTGGCGGAATTCATCGGCGGTGTGTTGGCGGTCTTCTGCATGGCGGTAAGCGGCTTTGACCGCCAATGTTGTGATGAGGGCCTTTGTGTTATACTTGTTACATGATATTTGTGTAGAATAGCTTATGTGGGAGGTAGAGAGCACATTCTGGAATTGTATACTCTTCGTAGATCAATGAGTGTATGTGGTCTTGAGCTATGGACCATGTTTTATATACCCCCATGTAACACACAGTGGGGATCCTTCAGCTGTGCACTGTTTTTCTGGCATCAATAGTATTGTTGCAATAGCAGCAATATTAAGTGGCCATAGTTTAATTTATTACAACAGTCATAATGCATCATGTGAGTGTGAGAAAACAGGGCCCTCTAAATTTTCCCCCCATTTTTCACTTTTTGATGGTGTTTTCCTGACTCTGATAGTGCCCTGGGTATTGCTAACCAGTCCCAGGCTCTTTGCTCTGTATATAATGAATATGCAAATTAGGCTAATTATAATTGTCTATGTCAACCTTCCTATAAGTCCCTAGTATACGGTAGGGTATGTATGTTTAGGTATCCCAGCGTAGGTAGTGCACCGATAGGTGCACTGCTGAGGTGTCCAGGGTCATTTTAAAGGCAGGCCTTCCTAGTTGGCTGCTTTTAAATTAAAGTTAAAGGCAAATTCAACTTTGGAATTAAAAGTACTTCCAAAGTCTTAAACTACCTTATTGTTACATATAAGTCACTCTTAAGGTGTGCCCTATGTGACCCTAGGGTTGGGTGCCATGTGACTATAAGCAGGAATCCATAAAGGGACCAACGTTCTGTGGGAATTCGAGCCTGCTTGCCTCAATCGTGACCCGGCCTGACTTGCAGGTCCGTCCTGGTAAAGAAAATCTCAGAAAAAGTTACTAAGTCTGTATGTAGAAAGTTGACCGGGACCTCCAAGGCAGTGTATTTGAAGACGCCTCCAAGGACGTCGGATCAAGATTCAGGTTTGCCCCAGTTGAAGGATTTTCATCTCGCAAAATCGTTTAAGTCCGGAAGTAGAAATCACCACCAGAGTTCCAGGAGGTCGGATTGGACTGGCGACTTGGTCCAGCTGAAGAAAATCTTCTAGAAAATTACTAAGTCTGAAGGTAAACTGTTGACCGTGGCCTCCTGTTGACTGTAGCTGAGCAGGGCTCCATCACAGTCGGCCTTAAACTTTGACTTTGCTCCGGTCGGGGTGCGACCACATGACCAGATTGGCGCTTTTCGTTTTTATGCTCTAGAAAACAGTAATTCTTTAAAAATTCATATCTCTGGTTCCCCTTATCAGATAGCAATCTGGTGGTGTCATTTCAAAGATAAAAATATAATCTATGTTTGTAAATTGGTGTTGGATTTTTATTGTGTTTTGTGGTTTACTTATTCACTGTTTTGTGATTTTTAAATGCTTTACACATTTGTCTCCTAAATTAAGCCTTGTCGCTTGTTGCCAAGGGTTTAACTGGGTTTCATTTTATTTAACTGGACCTAAGTGGAGGTTAGTGGCCTATTGCTAAGTGTAGGTACTTTCCTACCTTTAACAATAACCCATTTAACAACAGTGAGAAACCCCTGGGTAGATCCTGAAGATAAAAGTTGCCTATTGGACATTGTTCACCTCAAGCAAGCACTACACCCACAGTCATTTTTTGACCAATTTTAAATCAACAAGAGGTGCCATAAGCATTTCCATTAACTTTCTTTCAGCACATTTCCAGGTTCAGACCACTATAACCAAGCTAAAGGGGTTGGAAATCTCCATCTGTGCTTGTGATTTTGGGATTTTAATCCGCAACACATGCCCCTGTAATAAGGAGCTGTGTGGTTTTGTTTGCCCTCCATTCCATTTGTATCTGGGTGTGAGGCTCTAGATAGCTCCCAGCCAGGCTACTTCAAACAAATAGATGACTCCTTAAATTCGGCCTTTGTTTTGGGCCCAGCTGGAATTTCAAATATTAAATCCCCCCTGGGGGCCTGCATGTTACGTATCCGAAGGAAAACAGACAATGTTAAGGCATTGCTTAATGTGTCCTGGTGTATGAAAATTACACTAGGATGAGTTCAGCATATTTCAGTGTGGCCCAATTTGCAGGGTAGGTGGTGCCTACCCTCTGAAAAGAGTGGGTATATGCCATCTATCCGCGTATACTCTCGATTTGTACCCTGATGGCAGTGCCCAACTTGTGCAGGAGGTTGAAGGTGGTGCGCATGAACAAACATTTTTTGGTACTGGAACTTATTTTTCATCACCAGACTCTGACCCAGAGCAAGTAGGAGTAAGGCAGGAAATGTAGGAACAGGAGGAAGAGAAAGATAATAATAATGTGACAAAGGGAGAAAGGAGGTATGCAATAGGACCTACAAGACTGAGGCAAAGTGGAAGGAAGTGAACAATAATGGAAGAAAAAGGCATGCTATGGGATTGAGACACCTCAGAATTTGGCAGCGCTGGAAGTGAGTTACTAAAAAAGGCTTTGGGCCCTTGTACTCTTTTTTTTATTGCAGATTAAGCACATGTAGGAGGGAGGTGAGCATTGAACATTAAGGGCCGGGCCGGATTCACAAAGTTAACTTCCACTTTTGAGTAAGTTTATGCATTTGAGTAAGTTTGCTACTACATTTTGGTATTCATAGACTGCACCTTAGTAGTAAGTTACACTTTTGTAGGTACTTACACCTTTAATTAGTCCAGCATTACACATGGCCAACCACTGGTGCTGCAACACCCTTCCATTGAAAATAATGGAGGTGGGGTCTTAAAGTAAAACCCTATGTGGAATGATCTGAAATACGTTTAATTATTTAAAAAGGTAAAGCTATAAATGAATATACATTAATGTTAAAAAATATATTTATACAAATGGTAAACATGTATTATAACTTATAATAGATTTAATTACCTCTTTCAAATATAAATAAAACATAACTTTACATAAAATATTTAATAACCATTTTAAATTTAAATATAGCGTACCAATTTATTGTTACATTGTACCCTAAACATTTTGCCTTTACCCCTCCTGATTCTGAATTTTGGTTTGATTAGCCTTAAGGCTCCGTGCATGTTACCACTGTTAACCAGTGCTAGATTGCTTATGCTCTATCCCTAAAATATGATAAAATTGTCTTACACCATATTGGCATATTTATTTTACTTATAGGTCCCTAATATATGGTACTACATGTGCCCAGGGACTGTAACTGGAATGCTAGTAGTGGGCCTGCAGCACTTACTGTACCACCCACTTAAGTAACACTTTACAATGTGTCCCAGTTCTACAGTTGCAGCCTGTAGTGCAGTTTTAACCTGGCAAAATATACTTTTTGCCAGGTCTAAACCTTTCTTTTTAATACATATGTCATACTTAGGGTAGAACCTATTCAGATCATTGGGCAGGGTGCATTATGTTTCAAACTTAGAACATGTGTTTTTTATGTTTTGCATTCATGGCAGCGAAAAACTTCTAAATTTGTTTTCCACCAATGTGAGGGCTGTCTCGCCTATTGGATATCATTGATTTACCTTATTATATTTAATATGTGCTAACTTTGGATTGGCAAAAGATAGGAAGATCTGGTTTGTACTAAGTGATTTGTAATTTAAAATACTCTTTAATGGTAAAGGCAAATTGTAAGTCACAATTGTGACAATAACACTTTTAGAAAGTTGGCATCTTCTTGTTCTAACCATCTAGTGCCTGGGTCCTGGGTCACATGACTGTGAATAGCTTAGCAGGTGCTGTTTGACAGTATGACAAAGGGGGACTAGATCATGGCAATATAGGATATCCTGCCAGTGTTCACTGTCCCACTTACATTTCAAAGGGCTGCCTCCAGCACACACACAAAATAGCCTGTCACCAGTCCCTCGCCAGACTACTTGGTGCCTTGACAGGGAAAAGGAAGAACTTTTCAAAACCAGCCAGCATGTCATCCCCACTTCAAAGGTTATAACCAGGTATGAATATCGGACCTCATGAATCACCTATTCACGACACTCCTTGACCTCTGGAAGACTTGAGGAAACTGCCTTATACTCCTGATGACTGCCCTACTGTTTGAGGCCTGTCTAGGTGCTTGAATTTGAGAGGACCATTTCTTTAACCCAGGAATACCAGACTGACTCCAAAGGGTAGTTGGCTGGCCTTCTGAGTGAGCTATAGGAACATAACAAGCTGCAGAGACCTCAAACCCTTCACCTGGCCTCTGCTGGAGTGAGTCCTAAACCCCTCAAACAGTCATGGCTCCTGAAAGTAGTGTTAGAGGTGCTGCTCCTGCCTAACCCTAAAAGTTGGCACTTAGAAACATTTTCACCACAAAGTGCTTGAGGAACTGGGAGAAGACCAGGACCGTCCTCCAAGCCAATTCACCGAAGATGCATTGCCGGTCAACCTGACTTTGATGTAGCTCCGGCTACATTCTTCTCCGCAGCAGCAAATCGTATTCTGTGGGACCCTCGAAAAACAGTATCTGGCCTCTTTTAGTCCTCTCCGGCTACAGCTTTGTTCCACTGGAGCTTGTTTAATTTTAATAATTTGTTTAAGTCCGAAGGTAAAAATCTTCACTGGGATTGATGACAGCAGGCTCCCCATTTATGACAACTAACTCATCGGCATGGAAATTTGGCTTCTCCCATTCAGAGCTCTTCTCTGCCATTGTCAACAGTACTTCCCGGCTCCTCTGACACAGTTCGAAAGTAATCCGAGACCGGTCCCAAATTCCCAATCCACCTTGTGTATCTGCCCAGCGCGCTATTGTGGTCAACCTTAAGTTTCAACTTTGATCAGGTCTCATATAACTAGATACCCACAGTTGGTGCTTTGATCTTTTTGGTGATATTTTTCACTGCTGACTTTAAAAATTCATAACTCTAATTCCACTGATTTCAATTATTTTGATTTTGATCCATTTTATTTATTAACATTTTCTCAATTTTTCTCAATTGGTGTAGGATATTTTTTTGTTGTGTTTTCACTTTATTACTGATTGCCTTCTGCATAAATGCTTAACACAGTATCTCTAAGATAAGCTTGTCTGCTCTTGTACCAAGCTACCAGAGGGTTAGGCACAGCTTAATTTAGTGACTTTTTTTGTACACCCTGACAACAAATGCGATTATTGCTTGAAAGGGTTCACACACCCCTCAATCAATAATGCAAATTCTTCATGTAGTATTAGTATATTTTTAATATTAAATTATATTTATTTGTATTTTAACTAGTTTAAATATTTTAACTTAATATACCATGATTTTCTATAGGGTTTTACTTTAGGTCCCTACTTCCATTATCTGCCATGGATGGTGTTGCAGTACACCTGGTTGGCCATATGAAGTGCTAAGCTTGCTACAAAAGTGTAAGTTACTGCAAAAGTCTAAAATACTACAAAAGTGCAATTCATTAATACATGAAAGCAGTAAATCTATGAAAAAATGTAGTTTGTGAATCAGGGCTCCACACTTTTTCAAAATGGCTGCCACCAATACTATTGCAATTTGCCCTTTGTTTGTCAAGATTAAACTGATTCTGGGGTTGGAGTTTGGCCATGAAGCAAGATGGCCACTTCTAGTTAGAGGTGTGGAGAGCTGCCCAGGAACATTATGCCTCTGCTCTTCTCCCTAGCATTAGCACACTCCAGATTATGAGGATGTTGTGATGAACAACTGCCTTTGACTTTTGCCCCTTGGCCTTTGCCCAAGACAGGGGTGGTCCCATATTTCCATTCTGGGGTCCAATGTATGGCTGTGCTGAAGAGGAGGTAAGCAGAGCAGCGGAGCACCTGTTTGGACACAGGAGTGTGTCAGTGTCCCATCTTTTTTGCCCCACCAGAGCTAATTTATTTCTGCAGCCACGGACCCTGCTCTGGAGCTGCTCAGTGGTGCCATCTTGGGAGGGAATGCTATAGGGAACCACAGCAACTGCAGAAGGGGAGTGGCCTATCGCCCACAGTACTGCCCACTTTGTTTATTGGCTTCACTGTCCATTGTGGTCCTTGTGCTATATTGGGGCTGGAGCCTGAGCCTTGCACTTCCTGTGCCTGGAACCCACCTGCTTACCATGAGCCATTGTGGTCGCACCCGAAAAGACTCCTTCAAAACTGTTGCCTTACTGTCATGGGTATTCTCCCTGCTGACTAGCTTAGCTGACTTTTCCCCAGGAAGTGTGGCTAAGAATCGGTCCCTTATCCCCCTTTTCTTACCTCTTTCTGCTGTATGCCAGCCCTGTGTTTGAGGGCTGCACAGTTGTCTAGTGAACTTCTGGGTATCGCCCTTACCACAGGTGCAATTGCAGGGCCTACAACAGGTGCTCAGGACTCTTCAGTGGGTGGGACAGAGGTGTCTTAATCTCCCACTACACTTGGGCCTCAAGGTCGTAGCCAGACCACAGTTTCTCACAAGGGGTGGTAATTTCCAGCAGGAACTCATGGGCCTTAAGGACAGATCCCCATGGCTGGGTAACCCTTGCCATCTGTTGAATTAGTTGCAAAGATCCATAGCTGCCCAGTTCCTCTCATCTCATACAGTATCGGAACCTAGGAGGACGGCACCTTTTCTTCTGGCAAGGCATCACAACAGCTGCTCTTTTCAGAGGCGATAGGGGTTGCAAAACATTCAACTGTAGCAGTGCATTCCGAAGTGTCTCTAGAGATACTTAAGGAAAACATTGCCATGAGCTCACTGCTGGGCTTCATGGATGCCACTTTATCAGACCTTGCTACTGAAGTTAAATCTTTTAGGACTTAAATAGGCTCCTTCCATGCAAGGGTAGATGGCTTGGAACATAGTCAGAGCTGGAAATCCAAGCTGCTGCACTGACCACCTGCCCCTTTGACCTACAGTGGAAGGTGATTGACCTAGAGGACCCCTCCCAGAGAGATAATGTAAACTTGTATGGAATGCCGGAAAAAATTGAGAATGACAAAATGAAGGCCTTTCTGATCAATGTATTCCCCTGCCTCTCAAGACTTGTCTTTCCTCCATAGCTAAAAGTACACAGAACACATAAGATTAGGTACTGAGTACCCACGACCAGGGCCTCAGACAAACTACGACCAATCATGCTGATTTTCCTATGATACCAAACTTAAAAGGAAATTATTTTTGAAACAGAGACTGAAATTAAGGAAATGGGACATAAAATTTGGCTACTCAACCATATCCCAATGTTGCAGACCCTTATGCAACAAGGCATGGACCTATATTTGCATTCTTTTCCCCAAAGTGTGTCCTCCTTTACATACATGTACTAGTCTGTTTACTCGTGTTACCCCATTATACAATTAGACTTCACCAAAGGGGGCTCCCACTCGGGTGGGCAGGCTGATATTTATAAGTGTTTAGACCACACTTCAAAAGTTACAGTTGGGATGTTTTGGGAACACACATGCCTGTGCCTTCTTTTTTTCCTGCCTAATTATTTGGCCAGACTTTCTTATCCACCAGACATTTTCTCTCGGGTCATTATAGTTTTTCTCATTTCTCACATACTGGAAGGGTAGCACAGCACTCCCGTCACCACCATAACCCTCACTTTCTCCTTTGTTCCCCACGTCCCCCCACCAACACTATTGAGGTTCCCTCTTCTTCTCCCTCTCCTCCTTCTCATCCCGGTGCTTATGAAATTGTGGTCCTAGTGGCACAACTACCCCACTAAGTGATTCACTGTGTGCAATGCTCGCTGGCTATACCAGGACCCCACAGTCTTCTCCACACTGGTCCCTTAGCCATCTATTTTTACTTCATGCGCAGGGGCCTTGATGCCCAGAAATCTCACAATTATTTCCTGGTGTGATAATGGACTAGCCAACTACGCAAAAGGGGAAAAGATATTAACCTATTTAGATCCCAACCAAGTAAGCAGATGTTGTCCTCCTACAGGAGACGCAGTTAAGTGCCAAACCTGGGAGAAACTGGATGGGGAAGATCATTTACAGCTGCAGTTCGACTCCAAATGCTTCTCATTCACATTTGACTAGTTCTAAGACATATGGTGTGGCTATCTGGCTATCCTCATTAAATTTGCAGATGTGGATAGACAATGAGTGAAGATTTGTCTTAGCTAAGTTAAAAATTGGTTATAGGGTATAAAATGTAGGATCCATATATACCACGAATGGAGTCAAAATGACTTTCTTACTTAAGTTGAACAGGGCACTAGCTAAACTGAGCACAACCCACATCACATGGGGGAATTGGAACCTGACACTAGATGATATCCTGGACCACACAAGACCCATAGAGAGACCCAATGACAAAGATAGGATGCTCAATGAGGATATCATGATGGATCAGGGTCTCATTGACATTTGGACACTGCCAGGCCCATCAAAGAAGGAACATTCATTCTTTTCAGTTGCCCATGCCTCTCACTTCAGGCTGGGCTATTTCCTGATATCAAAATTGATGGGTTCTAATGCTTTGAACTGTAAGGAGCATTTGTCAGACCTGGCATCCTAGGCATGGTTGTCTCCTCACCTTTTGCTTTCAATTCTGTTTTGCTGAAAAGTGGTTTGAACCGTATGGGCTAGCTTTACAGATGCACACAATCCATGAGGAAGATTGGGGGGCTAGCCTCTGGAAACATACGCTAGGGAGGGGAGGTACATCCTACTAGCCTTAAAGAAGGTGGACAGGATGAAGTATTCCCCCATGAAGGAAACCCTTTTCAGGAAATATGGTCTCACCCCTGAGAAGTATAGTCAAATATTAAGGAACAGTCAGAAGCTCGCCCATCAGTCCTGGGTGGATTGTGTAAATTCCTTTTGCCATGCACTGGATGGTTGGGTGAAGTAAAGGATTACCAGGGGCTTAATCATTTGATTGCTGAGATCACATTTTCAGTCTTTGTTTTGTAGCTCTGCGCCAACATCTGATTGATGGTAAGCACACTGTTCCCAGTGAGCTTGCAAAGGAGGAGGACCACTGGCTTAGCATCAGGGTTCACAAGATGGTAATTGGGGGGGATCACCACAAAGGTTGGCAGGAAGCCCAAAATAAGAAGGATTGGGGAGACAAACATAAAAGCAAGGAGTGCTCTAAAGGTTCCCAAATAGGGGCAGGACTCCAATCCCCCACCTGAGTAGAAAAAGAAATGGTTGCCTGATAATAATTCTTCAGAGAAGGCACCCCTAAAGTGCTCTGACTGCCAACAGGTTGGACATTTCGAAGCGAATGCAAGTGTCCCAATTGGGCACAGCCCCCACTGATGGGCACACACCGGGGCTGGTGAGTGTAGTGCTGGGGATGAGATTGCTCCAGACAGTGTGGGGGCCGACCATAGGTTACCCGTTTGTCCCTGGTTGATGGAGCAGTTGTGCCCAACGCTCACATGCATAGTAATACTAAGAGGTATAGACAATGGTTCACCATTAATGGGCAGAGGGTGGAGACTCTGAGAGACACTGGAGCCAACATGACAACCGTCAGATATCACCTGGTGAGCTCAGAGCAGGTAGTCCCTTATGCATCCCACCAGGTAATTCCAGCTGACAACCATGAGAGTCACTATCCAGTGGCCCTGATTCCCTTTGAGTGAGGGGTTGCATGTTCCTTGAGGGTAGCTGTGAGTCCATACATGACTGTGGATTGTTTGCTTGGCAATGGCCTACAGCATACCATCTAAGTTCCCACCTGGAGATGTTAGAGTTGCTGGAGTGGGTGTGCATGAGCACACGGTTCAGGATTGCCAAAGAGGGTATTCAAGAGGACCTGGAGAGTGGAAAAATGGTCCAGGTGTCTGCCAAAAAGAAGGACAAGGAGTGTGGGAGACCCACTCATGAAATTCCCACAGTCTGGATGGAGACTGAGCCTGAGGGTGATGCCCCAGAGCCTACAGGGGAGAATATTGCTGTCCAACAAAACCTACTGAAGCTGACCAATTGGTGGAAAGAAGGAGGTCTCACCAGGGAGAAATTCTGTAAAGCACAGAAACAGTGCCCCACTACAGTGGCAGGCTGAAGGACAGGCAGCTGGTCACACCTCTGGTGATCAACTGATCTATTGAGAGAATGTTCTCCTGTATAGCAAGCCTAAGGTTCCTGAACCAGGTGCCCCCATGTGTTGGTGGTCCCCCAGTGCCACATGACCTTCCTATTGGAGCTGGCTCATGATGTTCCCCTGACAGGTTTTCTAGGGCAGGGCAAGATCTTTGAAAGGCTTGCCACCCACTTCTTTGTGGCCCTGGATGAGAATAGCCTCAGATGCAATCTACAGTTCAAACCCTACCTGCAAGTAATAAGGCTCCCCGCCAACCATTTCCTCCCATTGGCACTTCCTTCAAAAGAGTGGTCATCAACACTGTTGGGCCTCAAGATCCAAGGATAGTCGTGGGTAACAGGTTCATCCTGGTCATAGTAGGCTATGTCACTCGGTACCCGGATGCAACTCCTCTCAGGACAGTGACTGTGCCCACAGTGGCCAGGGCACTGATGGGAATATTTACCTGAGTGGGATTCCCCAAGGAGTTAGTATCCGACCACAGTTCCAACTTCATCTCTCGATAGATGAAATCCATTTGCAAGGAGTGTGGGGTAGCTTATACATTTTACACACCCTATCATCCTCAAACTAGCAGGCTTTGTGAGAGGTTAAAGAATACCCTGAAAGGCATGATCATGGGTCTATCCGATCCCTTGAGGTGGAAGTAGGATGTTATCTTGCTATGCTTGTTGTTTGCATGCAGGAAGGTACCACAGAAGGGGGCTGGATTCAGCCTCTTTGAATTTCTATTTGGGCACCCTGTGCAAGGGCCTCTCACTTTGGTGAAGGAGGCTTGGGAGAAGCCTCCCAGGAAATCAACCAAGTATGCGATCAGATACATGTAGGCACTCCGTACACAGATTAAGCACTTCTGGAAAAGGCCAAGGAGAATCTAGAAGCCAGCCAGGAGGTCATGAAATGACAGTAGGCCCCTCTGGTAGAGTTTCACCCTGGCCAAAAAACACGGGTGATGGCGCTGGTGAAGCTCCAGGCCCTACAGGACCAATGGACTAGGCCCTATGAGAAGAAAGAATGCAAGAGCGAGGCCACCTACCTGGTGGACCTCAAGATCCCCAGGAGATTCTTTGAGGGTTTTGTATGTCTATCGCCTTAAACTCCACTTTGAGAGGTCACAGTTAACCATGCTCCTGGTCACTGATGTTGGAATGGGGAGGAGAGTGAACTTCGCCCTGACTTCATTTCTTCAAAGGAGTAGAATGGGTCAGAGGAAGTTGTCAGCCTCTCCCCTACTCTGACCCTAGAGCAACAGACTGCCACTAAATGTTCGGGCACTTTGCCTCTCTTTTCTCCTTTATCTCAGTACTCACTACATGGTGTGAACATGATATGTATACTGGGGCCAGCATACCTATGAAAGTACCATTTACAGGCTATCTAACCAGGTGAGAGGCAGCATAATAGAGGAAGCCTCTAAAATGCTGGAGCAAGGGGTCATTGAGCCCTGAAACAGTCCTTGATACTGTCCAGTGGTGCTGGTCCTCGAGGCTGCCCTTCAAGTTAAACCCCATGAACTCTGGCTCTATTTGGATTACCAGATTCTCCATGCAATCACCAAGACTGATGCACACCCCAACTCCCAACATGAGGAGCTCATAGGCCTGATGGGAGCTGCTAAGTTCCTCAGCACATTTGACTTGACATCAGGGTACTGGCAGATAGCATAGACCGAGAGGGAGAGAAAGAGAGGTCTGAATTCTGCACCCCACAAGGCCATTTCCAGTTCTAGGTTGTTGCAGTGGGTTCTGCCCCAGCAGTACGCCTAGAGTTTTTTGTTTTTTGATCACCCAAATTTTTGACTTTTTACTGTGGGTGAGCTTCATTAGCAGTGTCTCACCCACAGTAGTCACAGTAAACTACTCCATGTGTCCATGTGTTTACCGCCAGTGCCCACCTTTTAAGCTAAGGCCAATGGACCGTAACAAGGATAAGAGGCACTTTACTGTGTACATCTGAACACATGCACAGGCATGGGCACTCATGTGCTGGGGCAGAGGTAGTTTGGTGAAATGTGGACTGTACAGGTAAAGGTATCTACCTGGAAAGGCCATGATGGCAGTGTACACTTTTAGAGAAAAGTCAGTATGCTTTATTGTTTTAACTATAGTGACACTCCATTATACACATAGGGAGGGAACTGCCCTAGAATGTAGTTTTTTTCACAAAATGATAACTGTACATCTTATGGGTCAGTTAGAGTTTTCATATTTTCATGGCTCAGCGCAGGATCAGAGTACAGGCCTAATGTCACCCTGCTGTGTCCAGTAATTAAATTTTCTCCAGCGGCAGGACCAAGGCCACCCTCTCAAAAAAGGAGCAATTAGCACTACTTCTCCTTGCTCCTGAGAGGGAAAATGGTTGGGGGGAATGCTCTGTATCAATTATCCAGCTGTCACACTGCACCTGGGATGGGCCTGCCGAAGCCCCCTGAGCAAAGGAGAGTGTTCAGACAACTGGAGCTAAACCACCATGGGGCCACCTTTGAAATTCTAGTGTGCAGGTCCCTGGCAGTGATGTCAGTGAGGGGTGGAGCTGAGACCCCAGGAGCTGATGTGACTGGTGGCTCCTTGATAACGCCTTTTTAGATTGTTCCAACATGCTGTGCAGGAGGGTTGGGACAGGGGTGGAGAGGTGATGTAGCACCCCAGGATTGGCTTGGGGTGCCTGTCTTCTGGAATCTTCTTTTCCCCATTATAAACTCTTGCACAAGAAAAAGGCTCTTTCCGGCCTGCAGATTTTACCCCCACTGCATCCTGGGACTGCCATAGCGAACTGGAAGGACGAACCCCCTGACAGCCACTCAGGACCCAGGACTCTGTTCACTTGACCCTAGGACCAGTGGGTCTCCAAAAGGGCAACTCAGGCTGCCCCCCTTACTCCTGCTGACCATTTGGGGGAAGCTCCAGACTTTTCTGATCCACCAACAAAGCCACTAAGGAGAACTAGCACAGGGAGCCAAGATGACCAGCTTTTGGAAGACTGCACTTCTTTGAAGGTGGGGAAGGTGGATAGGACTCACCACCAGGACTAAAATGAGCCCAGGATTGTCCAAATCGGCCAAACGTGGCTTGAGTTTTGGCATTTTAAGGTTTGCAACCTTTAGCGTTCTCTGCCACCGAGCATGTGGGGTTCCACTGCAGGACCGGTACAATTCCCCAGGGGTGGGTCAAGACCCATCGAATGGTGCAGGAAAGGAAAACCTATTTTTTTGGGGGGAGAGGGCTTGCATGGGGCCCCCTCCCTGTATTCCTAACTCCCCTGGGGACCCTATCCCCAGATGGACCCTCCTTGCAGGGGCCGGGACCCCGACTCCTGTGCACATGTAACAATGGGGAAGCTCTATTGTGCTTCCCCAGGAGGAGGCCTGAGTGGCCTATTATTCCATCCCTGGGCCCCAGGAAGCAGCCCCAACATCACCTATCAGGACATGCAGGAGGAATGCTGGCTCCTGTGCAACATGTAGACATGCTGCCAACATGGGGAGCTGGCAAAAGTAGCCATGGGTGGGCTCCAAGAGCTGTCATCTAACAGTGACCATCTCTAGGGTGCCCGTATGAGACAGGGCACTCCCACCATGGAACAATATTAAAAATGCAGTGCAAGACTGCCTTTTACATAGACAAATCCAAGGAAAGCCTCAGCCTGGCTCTCCATGACACAGTGGGAGAGCCAATACTGGAAAATTAATTGCACTCGCCCCATAATGCCTTGCGGGGCATCCTGTTCAGGACACATTTTTGCCAATATATTTTCTTGTGATGGCCCTAAGACGATTGGAACGCCACCAAAATACTCAGCTCCACAAGCTCTTTCTCCCTGGATCACCTTTTGGGTCCGCACCCTAAATCTGCGGTACCCCAAAATCAACACCCTTCTCACTTTTCAAGGCATTTGTAAGCTCTCTCATGGCTGAAGATTTTGTTTTACAGCTGAGGGGAGTTTGTTTTCGAGAGGTGTGGTGTATATTAATATGTTAGGAAGCCTTGAAGGCCTGAAAAGGTATGCACTGTTCTCTCTTGGGTTTGAATGTATGGTTACACTGTAATGATATTGCATGGGCTTCTGCCCTCTAGAGGCTGAATGTATAATTGCATTGCAATGTTTCCCCCATATTGCTTTTATGTGGTCATGCCCTCTAGGGGCTGATTATATAGGTACATAACAATGCTATTCTGACCATTATTGTCTAATGTCAAGTGTATGAAAGAATGCACAAACACAAAGTTTATTTCTGATAAATTATTTTATTGGGTTTGCATGAGGATTGCATTTGTTTTATTGGACCACCATTATTATAATTAGGACACTGATTCATGCCAAAGTAATATCCTTACTACACCATGACTTTTTGAACACACATGATATGTTTGTGTTCCCCCCCAGGGGGTCATCACTGGTTGTACAATGTCAGCTATGGTATGTTCCATCTGCAATGTATACTTGTATATTATTGTGTAGTATTTAGTAAATTGTGTGTAGTAAAAGCACTTTCCAAAGAAGAAATACTGACTACCATTTATTGAGCTTTATAATTGCATGCCAGTGATTGGTGATTCCTTGCCCACACCACCTCCCTTGAGTAGATCCTATACTGCTCCGCCTCATTACCCAGTGAGAGTCAAGCACTACAGTTGGGTGTTTGGTTCCCACTGAGGGCAAATTAGTAAGTATTATTTGTGCTGGCCATAACTAATAGCCCAATTTCCAACTCAGGAGATGCCCTTCAGGGGTTGGTCAACCAGGTCCTGACTGGGTTAGAGAACTTCAGTGCCACCTAAGTAGACAACATTGCTGTCTTCAGATCTAGTTGATATGGTCAGCTCTGCCACCTGAGAGTATAGCTTCAGGATTTGTAGAGAGCACGCCTGACTATCAAGGTCAGTAAGTGCCAGAAAGGACAGGGTCCAGTGGTCTACTTGAGACACCAAGTGGGAGCAGAAGGGAGAAGCCCTTCCAGGCCAAAATCCAAACCATTCTGGCTTGGGAACCCTCCAAGACCCAGACAGAGGTGAGGGCCTTCCTGGACCTTATCAGGCACGACAAGAGAGTTGACAGGGGGTATGGCTCCATTGTTGCCTTCTTGAGACAGGTGATGTCCAAGATATAGCACAGACAGGTGATCTGGACGGAGGCGTGCCAGAATGCTACTGACACCGTGAAGGACATGTGCGCAGCACTTGTGCTCAAGACCCCTGACTTCTCAAGGAAATTCCTTGTGCAGAGAAATGCATCAGAGCATGGCAGAGGGACTGTGCTCTAACAACTAAACAAAGAGAGCCTGGATCAGCCTGTTGCTTTTATCAGTGAGAGGTTACTTCACAAGGAACAGAGGTGGAGTGAAACAGAAAGGAAACCTGACTTTGCAGTGGTTTGGGCACTAAAGTATTTGAGACCATGCCTGTTGGTGCTCACTTTCTGGTTCAGAGAGTCCACAGACCCCTCAGATGGCTAATGCACATGAGGGATGAGAATCCGAAACTGTTGAAGTCACCCATCTCAATATAGGGAAGGAAGTTTATGGTGGAACACCGCCCTGGCACAGACCACACCAGTGCTGATGGCCTCATCAGGTTTGTCTACCTTAATGATGAGAACTCCCAGGAGGTTGGGTAGTTTTCCCCACTTTCAGCAGGGGAGACACATGTTAGACCTAGCATCCTTGGCATGTTACTTCCTGTCAACACCAGAGCAGTACGCGCTCTACTGGCGACAAAAATGCAAAAACCCAGCACTCTCAAAACAAAGTAATTTATGCATTGTGCTGATATGTTGTGGTTTAACCTTTTGCATTGCAGAGTTCAATCCTGAAAACTTATTTTTAATATGCTTACAAATACTGTTCCTTTGCAATGTATTGCTGCAGGTTTTCAGAGTGTGTTAGGGTGTGGCCCCTTTCCAGGGCCTTCCAGAGACTTTCCCTGCAACATGCCTGGGCGTGGTTCTGGGCTGGGCCAAGACTCTATAAAAGAGAGCCAGCCCAACTCCCAGTGCTCACTATTCAGAGGTCCTGGTGCAGAGCAGCAGCTTCTTCCTGAGCTCCTGTTCCGGCGGCTTATTTGGATTTTCCAGTCTTCTGCCCTTCATCCTTCATTGGTGATTATTGTTCCAGGCGGTAAGACGGTGGTTGGACTGTTCCGACACCGTTATTGAGAATTTTCCTATTCTTGGTTTAATTCTTAAATGAGTAACAGATTACTTGCGCGCTACCATTTCTTGACATTTATATGGTAGTTTACAAATAGGCTAAACGCGTGATTGATTTCATAAAGGTTTGACTTTGTTATTCATTGCGTGCTACCATTTCTTGACATTCGCATGGTGGCTTAAGAATCGGCAAGACGCGCAATTCGTTTTATGGTGTTTAAACATTGTTGTCCATTGCGCGCTACTATTTCTTGACATTTACATGATGTTTTACGAATTGACAAGACGCGCAACTCGTTTCATGAGGATTTAACTTTGTTGTTCATTGCGCGCTACCATTTCTTGACATTTACATGGTGGCTTAAGAATCGGCAAAAGAAGCGCGATTCATTTCATTGTACTTTGATCTTGTTATTTATTGTGAGCTGTTATTTCTTGACATTTACACCGTGTTTTACGAATCGACAAGAAACGCGATTCGATTAGTGATGATTTGACCTTGATATTCATTGCGTGTTACCATTTCTTGGTATTTTACATGGTGACACTCGAATCGGCAAGACGCACGATTCTCTCCTCGAGTTTATTTCATGTTGTTTATTGTATGCCACTATTCTAAGATATTTATTATGTAATATTCGAGTTGACAAGTTATGTGATTTGTTTCCTGAATCCATATTGTGTTATTCATGGTGCACAATCCTTTTATGGTGTTTACTATATATATATATATATATATATATATATATATATATATATATATATTCACCAAAACAAAAAAGAAAAAAGTAAAAATCGCACGCTCAGGATTCAGGGCAAGTGAAAACAGTGTTTAATCAAAGCACAACGCGTTTCGGCTGACACAGCAGCCTTGGTCACGTGATATTCACCACCAATCAAACATAGCTAAATACCATTAGTTCATAGACATAAAAATAAGACAAACAACAGTTACAAGGTACAGGATAAGAACCTAAGAGTACAACCTTAAATAACATTACATTATACCAGGATTTTAGTGACTGGTGGAATCTATACCAGTACACATAATTGTCAAATATATAAATAAAAAAATACATATAAATATATAAATATATAAGTATACAAATATATAATTATACAACCATGTGACCATATAGAATAAATATGTAAAGGGATAAAATATCATATAGAGGCAGAAGGTAAAACACCAAAATAGAACACCGGGCTAATGTATTATGTATTATCATAAAATATTATCACTTAAAGGCCCAACGGTGAACTATAATCACCCAATGCAAAGGATAAATCAAATAATTATTCCTAACCTGCAATGGTTATGATATTGATACCCCTATATCGCTTTTTACATAATTAATATTAATACACCAGACCAATAGTATAACAGAAATCTTTATAATATTTTCTTATCTTATAACCTGCACTGCCAACACCCAATAACGTGCAATACGACGAGAGTGGTGGCAGGTAGACATCAGCATTAATTTCAGCCGACCCAATGAATCTGAAAAAGATATATACACATATTGAATAAATGACCATAGTTACCCCAATCTAATCAACTCCTAAAACCATATCATAAACACTATATTAATTCTGAAAAAAGAAAAAAGAAAAACTGATAACACATCTCTTATTTTTTAATATTCAGAAAAAATATTCAGAAAAAAATAAATATATATTAATACATTCTAATAGTACATTCATCTTTTCATAAATAAAATAATAGTCATCACTAGCCGAATTCTACCCTATTCTAGTAGTATTTTACTCATCATACAAATGGGTATTCAGTTCTTCCCCAGTATTCAATCCTTTAGGTGTCTTGGTCTCTAGATCTAAAATATATTTTGACTCTTTCTTCCTCAATATTAGTTCCCTATTACCCCCCTATGGGATAAGGGGCATGTTCAATACCAAAATAGGACAACTGGGTCCAATCAGAACTATGTTTCTCTCTAAAGTGCCTTGCTACTGGGTAGTGATCATCAACTGAAGTTATGGCACGCATGTGTTCCAAGATCCGTTTTTTGACACTATGTTTGGTACTTCCAACGTACCATCTTTTACAGGGACATTCCAATATGTAGATCACAAAAGGGGTACTGCATGTTATACACTGATTAATTAGCCTGTTTTTACCAGGTTTACACAGTGCATACTGTTTACGCATAACACTATTGCGGCATGCTTTGCAATGCCCACAAGGAAAAAAACCTTGAAGGCCATGGTCTCTAAGTTGAGATGTGGTAGTGATATCATTAGATCTTAACATATCCTGTAAACTGCGTCCTCTTCTGTACGTAATCTGAGGTCTGTTTAATATCGAATCCCCAATGACGGGGTCACTCTTCAGTATCTTCCAATTTTTTGTGATGATATTCTTAATTTGTTTTGTATCATCACTGAAAGTCATAATCAGTCTGGTATCGTCATTGTCATCCAACTTCTGTTTGGGAATATTATCAAATAAAATATCAGTTCTTTTTGTTCCCTTGATTTTATCGATTGCTTTTTTAATAACCCAATCAGGGTATCCCCGCTGTTTAAACCTCATAATCATCTCTTTTTGCTCAATTGCAAAAGCTTCATCAGTGCTGCTAACTCTTTTAGCTCTTAGCAGTTCTCCATAGGGGATACTCCACTTTAAATTTTCTGGGTGGCCACTCGAAGCGTGTAATAAGCTGTTGCCTGCTGTGCACTTACGGAAGAGCTCAGTATTGACCTTGTTACGATCAATCTTTATCAGTGTGTCCAAAAATTCAATAGAGAGCCTACTCATTTTGTGCATCAGTCCTATATTCAGATCATTATTATTTAATTTGTCAACAAAATGGGAAGCTTCTTCCTCGGATCCTTTCCAAATAATGAAAAGATCATCAATATATCTTAGCCATAAGATTGCCTGACTAGTTTCTGGATATTTATCTTCATCTTTGAAAATATTCTCTTCCCACCAGCCTAAGAAGAGACAGGCAAAACTTGGAGCAAAACAAGTGCCCATCGCAGTTCCGAGGATCTGCTGATAAAGGACCCCATTGAACAAAAATAAATTATTAGTCAGACAGTATCTTATCATATCTACTACCATTTCAGTGTGTGCCAGGTATTTAAGTGATCTAGCATCTAGAAAATGTCTGCAAGCTGTAATGCCCCTATCATGGTCGATGATAGTATACAGGGAGTTAACATCTAAAGTTAGTAACAAAAAATCATCTTCCCAAACAATTCCTTCGAGTTTACCCAAAAAGTCCTTAGTATCACGGACATAGGATGGAAGATTGACAACAAATTCCCTCAGAAAATGATCGACATATTTGGAAACATTTTCTAATGCACTACCACATGAGGATACTATAGGTCTTCCTGGTGGATTAGTTCTATCTTTATGAATCTTGGGAAGAATGTACAACACCGGTAGTTTGGGAAAATCTCTCTTAAGAAAACAATACTCTTCCCACAGTAGTAAGCCTTTATCTTTCCATTCCATAAGTAACTGCCAAATCCCCACAATACTGTTGGTATAACTTTCTTTAGTGGAAACCTTGTAGAAATGTGTGTTATTAAGTTGGCACATAACTTCCTTAATGTATTTTTGTTTATCCATAAGTACTATATTGCCGCCCTTATCTGCAGGACAGACAATAGTGTCTGTATCGCTTGCCAAAGTTGTAATAAAATCTTTTTGGGATTGTGTTAAATTGTAATTACATTTGGATTTAAACCATGTTCTATGTCGGAATTGGATCAGATCTTTTACCACCACATCATAAAATGTATCAATATTATCATGAGTCATGATAGGAAAGAATGTAGATCTTGGCTTAAATCCAGTGGGGACAGACACATCATACGTAATATTTAAATCATCAAGGATTTGATAAACATTCCTAGTTGTGATAGAATCTACAACATTGTTCTCCAGTTCATAAAGTGCAATCAGAGAGTCCATATCACTGATATTAAGAACATCATGGGAAACATCCCTCTGGGGGCCTTCAACCCTCACATCGGGGGAGTTTTTTTGTTTAAACCATTTTCTCAATTTCAGTTTTCTAATAAATTTAAAAAAGTCAATCCTTGTCTCAGCATAGTTAAAACGTTCTACAGGGCAGAAAGAGAGGCCTAAACATAGTGTAAATTTATCACTGTCAGATAACACAAAGTTAGATAAGTTCACGATAGTTTTATTCACCATGTTTTCATCCATTATGTTAGTATGTTGGAGCTTCTTGTTATTTTTCCCACTTGCCCCATATAGAAATTTGTTCTTATTGTGATTTCTGACTCTCTCTCGCCTCTTCTGATTCCGCCTCGTCTTCCTCTTCGGCCTGATGTCCTGCCTTTGTAATCGGAGCTCTGTCCATGCTGGTTCTTGGATACTTGCCTGCCGCGTCGCAGCAGGCGATACTCGTCTAAAAAAGTTGCTGGTTTGTTGGTGACTTCTTCCATAGATTTCTCACTCTCAGTTGAACTGGGAGTATCAGATTCTCTTGCACTTTCCACATCAGTTTCCAGGGAAGATTGCCTCTCCTCCATAGGGAGACACGCAAGGGATGATTTGTATAGATGATCGTACTTCCTATTGAAAGTGAGAATTCTTCCGCTTTCATAGTCCCCTATGTCTCTATGTAGTTTCTGTTGTTTCTTGATTTTGATTTCCTCCTCATATTTCTTTAATCTAATAGTCATAGTCTCCATAAATTTTAGTATCACTTCCTTTTCAGAACGTGAGTCCAAATCATCTTTTAATTTCTTAATATCACCTAATAGGGTTTTCCGGTCCTGCCATGCATATTTTATAAGTATCTGAAGCATATGTCTGGAGCTTGAAGCTGAGTTTTCTGCCCATTCCTTTAACATCTCTGGATTGGGGTTCTCATATGATGGTGTGATAAAAATACATAGGCCTCTTGGAACCATCTGTTGATCCACGTAATTTTGCAAAGATGTAGCCTCCCACCATTTAGATATTTCAGCTTTACTCAATTTCTCCAATTTCTTTAATGTAGCATTCAAATCATTGTTACTTTCCTGATAATGCAGAATTGGACTCTTCCTAATTATGGGGGTTATTCTAACTTTGGAGGAGTGTTAATCCGTCCCAAAAGTGACGGTAAAGTGACGGATATACCACCAGCCGTATTACGAGTTCCATAGGATATAATGGACTCGTAATACGGCTGGTGGTAAATCCGTCACTTTTCCGTCACTTTTGGGACGGATTAACACCTCCTCCAAAGACAGAATAACCCCCTATGTCTTTAGAAAATAATGTCTGTGCTGCCAACCGCCTCTCGTTCTCTATGTCATCATCCATTATGCAAAATTACTGCAATGGATCAGATTAGAACTGAAAACCAAAAGCCGTGAATCCCCTAGGAAAATTCCTAGTTCCCCTTGCCTGGGTGAGCCAGAAAATAATATTATTACAACTAAAATAGCTGCATTAAGGGCCCAATATAAACTGTGGCAGGGCTATAATGTAAAATATACGAGAGGAAAAACCACCTTTGTTGATTTCAAAACACTAAGAAAGAAGCGAGGAGAGTCACATACCTTGGAAATGTATATCTCTCAGTCCTTCCAAATCTGTCCCATACCAATTGCAAAATGAGATCAGAACTGTTCAGCAGTCTGCACTTGTCGATGTAAGCGGTCAGACCAAAAATGAAAAGTGAGGCTCCAAGGATGAAAAAAGAAACGGGTCTTTTGTATTATGTTCCGTTTTATATTCCTCCATATGCAGCCGTTGTAAGAGTATAGCTGCAGAGACCATTAATGACGGAGAAACCCAGTTGAAATAGCGTTGTGTCAACTACGGCAATAAATTATCCTGGAGCTCCACGTTGAAGACGCTACCACATACGAAGCGGAATGAAAGAGCTGAAGAAACAAAGTACGGTATTCTTCCAATAATCGGCGAGTCACCACAGGGCGCCGCCCGGCCACAAAGTAAGCAATAAAGTAATTCAAATGGACGCGGAAAGAAATGCCGAGTCTTTTCACCGAGCGCCGAAGTCGGAAATAGTGCTGGCACTTCAGACGAAAAAATCAATATGAATGCAGCATGTATTTTCTGGCGGCCGGCCACGGAGTTCAACGTAATATATATATATATCTGCAATATGCGCAATTTGTGTTGAAACATTTTAAGAGTACACAGAAGGCCAGAGTTTCTAGATGCAATATTGTATGGTCCTAGTATACATTCTCAAAACAGGATTTATATGGCTGGTTTAAAATTTTGTCAGAATATTTTTCTGATTCTCATGTGAAGGAAAGTACTTGAATAAGAAAGTTTTCATTTAATTCATCTTGATTCCCCTACAGGTATCCGGCCATCTTTAAACTTAATCATTTTTCATTTAACTCTTAGATTGTTCATGTATTCAGAGTGACTAGGCTTAGAATCATAGTCTAGTATTGATTTCAGGAGAAATAATTTTCATATTGTGTGCTCTAACCTTTTTCTTACTACAGGTCTCCTTCCCAGCTGTTCCCTTCCTAATCCCCTCTTCCCCTCTTGAACTCTCTCAGTCTCAGTGATTTATCTATCAGAGTCTTGGAGCTGTTCAGTGGTGGACGTGTTGGGAACGTGCACAGACCCCGAGGATCTGGTGACTCTGACACTTCCCTAACCTTTTGCCTTTAATCCTCCTGTTTTGCTGACTATGTTTTTTTGATGGCTGTTTAGCTGTGCACTTTACCACTGCTAACCAATGATATAGTGCGTGTGTTCTCTCCTTCACACATGATACAATTGGCCTAAACCCAATCAGCCTATTTAATTTACTTTTAAATCCTTATTAAGGTGGCACTATAGGTGTCCAAGACCTCTAAATTGAATGCTACTAGTGGGTCTGTGTTTGAAATGGCCCTATCTGCAGGGTTATCCCCAACTGTTTTGCCTTCCCCCTCCTATTTTTCTGACCCTCTTTTTGTTGGCTTTAAGACTCTGGGCACTTTATCAGTGCTAAAGTGCAGGTTCTCTCCCCACAAACGTGGTATGATTGACTTATACCTCTTTGGCATACTTAATTTACCTGTCCATGGTAAAGTGGTATACCATATACCCAGGGACTAGTAGACCTGCAGAGCAAATTCCACAACCCACAGAAGTGGCCTTCATGCACAGTTGACTGGCACATTGACTTTTCATTTCAAACTACTTACCAAGGCCTGAACTCCCATTTTGCTAAGGTAGGCCCAAGATAGCCCTATGGGCAGGGTGCTGTGTATGTAAAATGTTGGACATGTACTTTTATGTTTTACATGTCCTTGTAGTGGCAAACAGCCTATTTTGGTTTTCACTACTGTGAGTATTGCTCCTCTCATAGGTTAGAATTGGGCTTTCCTTATATACCTTTAAGTGATCATCTCTGACCTGGAAAGGGTAGCGTGGGTATGTTTGGTATGTTTGAAATGGAAGTGAGAAATCCTGCTTACAGGTGTAGGTGGATTGTACATTACTATTTTAGAAATGTCAGTTGTTAGAAAGTGGACATTTCTCTGAGTTTATAACTCTGTGTGGTTTGCAGCCTAAGTTCAATCCATGTTTAGGGCTGAGTGACAGCTATACTTTGTGCATACTTTCCAGACAGACGCAACACAGGAGGGGCTGGGTACATCTGTATACTGATAATCTTCCTGGTCTGGGAGAGAGGGAGGCAGGCACACCTACATTTGTATAGGCTGTGTCCCTGCTTCACACAAAGGACTGATTAACCCCCTACTGATGTCTGGAGCCAGGGCTGGGTTGAAAGGGGTTGTGTTACATTTGAAAGGGTCCCTTTGAAGTCACCCCCTTTAAGACATTTTGGAGTATAAGTACAAAGGCTCTGACCCCATGATTTTAGAACACTTCTAGAATGATGACATTCTACCAGGAAGGACTGCTGTGCTGTCAGGAGGGACTGCCACTTTGCTGTTTGCTCTGCTGTCTGTCCTGCTGTTTTGGCCTGCTGCCTGGTGCTTCTTGCCTTGAAGTAAGAAGACAGGATCTAACTCTCTACATCCTGCATTCTATTCTAAAGTTTCTCCAAGGGCCTGGCTGAGCTTGCCTCCTGTTTCTAAAGTCTTAGGGATATTAAAGATTTCACATGCATCTTGGTACCAGCACCTGGGCCCCTCTGCTGTGAGTCCTGCTCTGCCCACTGGTGCCAAATCCAGTCTTGGGCTCTTGGAGGTGCGTGTAGTGCTGCAGCAGAATAGCTGACATATCAACACCGGCACGTCACTTGAAACTGACGCATCCCACTGCAGACACAATGCTTTGCTATTGCCTGCACTGAAAAAGTAGACACCGCTTGCTGACTGTGCGATGCAATAACCCCGACTTTCAATCTAGCCGTGACTTGGCTGGTACTGCACTGACACATCAGAACCAGTACTCATCACTTCTGGTCAACGCTGCATCAATGATGTTGCTCAATCAGGAAATGACGCATTGCCTGCATGTTCAACACATTCCCTCCTTTTGATCAACGCATTGTCACTCAGCAGCAATGCAACAAAGAAACTGTCAGCAGGTCTGCGTGACTCCTGTGACCAGCCCGTGCTCCATTGTGGTCGGACTGGACTTTAGGATTTGCCCAGGGGGAAATGTCCTGAACAATGCATTGGGAACAACGTCTGGACAAGTGTAACCACTCTTGCTGGAACAATGCACAGCTTTTTCTCTGCCTTAACCACGCATGTCCTGAACTACATATATGCGTGGTTAAGGCAGAGAAAAAGGTAGAGTGGATCGGGACAGGACGCAGTCAGGTAAGTGTGGTTCAGGCAGGAGGTAGTTTTTAGGGGGGGTGGATAAAGGGCTTGGGGTGTTGGGATATTTTTTTTAAAGTTGGGGTTGGGGCGTTTGTGTTTTTTTTAAGGGTGGGGCTTAGGGTGGGGGGTTGTGTAGGGTTGGGGTAGTTTTTAGGGGTGGGGGTGGATAAAGGGTTTGGTATGGGGGTTGGTGGATTGAGCTATTTTTTTTTTAGGGGTGACGGTGGGGGGATGTTTTTTCTTTTAGGGTGGATTGGGAGAGGGCACAGTCAGGTAAGTGGGGCTGGGGCAGAGTTTCTGTAGTTGTTTTTGGGGTGGGGTTTACTAAGGGCTTGGGCTATTTTTTTTTAGGGGCGGGTGGTGGGGTTGGGGTAATTTTGTTTTTTAGGGTGGGTGGGGTTGTCAGAGAAGTTTTGTTTTTAGGGGCGGGGTGGGGTCAGGGTAGTTTTGTTTTTAGGGATTGGGGTGGGGGTCGGGTGGTTTTATTTTTAGGGCGGGTGCAGGGGTGGGTTGTTTTTAGGGTGGTTAGGGGTCAGGGCAGTTTTGTTTCTAGGGGTGGTGGGGGTGTTGCAGTAGTTTTGTTTTTAGGGGTAGGGTGAGGGGGTCGGGGTAGTTTTATTTTCAGGGTGGGTTGGTTGTTTTTAAGGTGGGTCGGGGAAGGCTTTAGGGCTCAGGTTGGGTGGGGGGTGTTGGGGTAGTTTTGTTTTTAGGGGCAGGGTTGAACGTGTCGGGGTAGTTTTGTTTTTGAGGGGAGGGGACATGGGATCAGGGTAGTTTTTGTTTTTAGGGGCAGGGGTGGAGGGCTGGGGTAGTTTTGTTTTTAGGGCTGGTGGGGGGTCGGTTGTTTATAGGGTGGGTGGGGGTAGGGGAAGGTTTTAGGGCTCAATGTTGGGGGGTGTCGAGGTAGTTCAGTTTTTGGGGGTGGGATGGGGAGTCAGGGTAGTTTTGTGTTTAGGGTGGGTGGAGGATTCGGGATAGTTTTGTTTTTAGGGCAGGTGGGGGATGGGGTAGTTTAAGTATTAGGGGTGGGGTACATTTGGGCCTTAGGGCAGGTGGGGGGTTGGGGTAGTTTTGTTTTTAGTGGTGGGGGTGGAGGGATCAGGTAGTTTTGTTTTTAGGGGCGGGTTGGGGGTTGGGGTAGTTTAAGTATTAGTGGTGGGGTACTTTTGGGCTTTAGGGCGGGTGGGGGGGTGGCATGATAGAACCACCCATGCCATTCCCACACATACCTTCACTAGGAATGATTTTACAATGAAAAATCATTGTAAAGGCATGAGTGGTAAAGGCATGCATGGAAACAACACAGTTGTTGCTCCGACCGTGTTTTTAAGGCATGTGTGGTTCTCGCATGTGTTGTTCCATCAGACACTCTGGCCCAGGTCCAGCATGACCAGATAGCCCCGGTTGTATAATTGTCTTCTATGCACTGCATTTTGATTTAATCTTTAAAAATATATAACTTGACTGGTGTATGTTACATTTTTGTCATTTTGGTCTTGTTTGACTCAGATAAATATTGGCTATTTTTCTAATAGTGTGTGGAGTCCTATTGTGGTGTTTTCACTGTGTGTGTGCACAAATACTTTACACATTGTGTCTTTAGTTTAGCCTGACTGCTCTGTGTCAAGCTACCAGAGGGTGAGCGCAAGTAAACATTTAGGCCCTCATTATGACATTGGCGGTAAATCCCACTTACCACCATGGTGACGGCTGCCAGCATACCACCACGTGACGAATGTCCGTTCCCCATATTATGATAAACACACACCAATCCGACAGAATACAGCCACATACACAAATTTGCCAGCCCAGAGGTCAGTGCTAAAGTGGTGGAACCAACACCCATACTGTTATTACAACAGAGCAACGCCCACCACATTATGACCCACGAATCACAACAGTGGACATTCAGTGGTGGTAAACCATTGGCAGTACATACCGCAGCGCTCAGAATGGACCCCCACATACAAAACGACACTACATTGGCCACACACCTGACACTCATACACACACCACACGCACCCACAACACCACAAAACACCCACCCACATTACCCACAACCCTTTGCAAACAACAACTACTGCCAGGAGACTGACACGAACAACACAGACAACTAGACACACACAACACATACACCCACACATCCCTCAGGCACCCCACATCACCCCCCCACATTACTCAACACACTCTCACCAATACACACCACACAACACCCATGTCCTATAAAGGCACCCCCATTTCACTGATGAGGAGCTAAGGGTCATGGTGGAGGAAATTGTCAGGGTAGAGCCAGAGCTGTTTGGAGCACAGGTACAACAAATATCCATTGCCAGGAAGATGGAGCTATAGGGGAGAATCGTGGACAGAGTGAACACCGTGGGACAACATCCAAGAACAAGGGACGACATCAGGAAGAGGTGGAATGACCTACGGGGGAAGGTATGTTCGTGGCAGCAAGGCACCAGCTCACCATACAGAGGACTGGAGGTGGACCCCACCTCCTCCCCCACGGCTCCCAGCATGGGAGGAGCAAGTCTTGGCATTACTGCATCCTGATGGACTCGCTGGAGTACCGGAGGACTGGACACTGGTGAGTCAACATTTAGTACTTATCACCCCCATACCTGCATGCCATCACACTCCCTCTCCCTCACTCCCATCACTCCACTCCATCCCACACACTGCACCTACACATATGACTAACCCCAATGCCTAGCCCTGCATGCTATACCAATGCATGGACAGCCCTCCCAGCCCTGCATGGACACCAATCACTAAAGCATGCACATCATATTGAAACTAACAATCCCACAGTACATCATCATACACAAACAAAAGTGGCAGGGCAACAGCAATGATAGAGGGGAAGCCAGGGATATACAATATGTCACAGACATGAAGCATAATATATCACTTACATCCCCACAGGTGCCCCAGCCAATCCAAGCGCAGAGGTGGTACCATGATTATCCAGCCCCCCAACAGAAGAAGCACCCAGTGATGACAGTAACTCTGGACTTCAGGATCTGGACCAGCAACCTGGCCCATCAGGGACCACTGGACAGCCGGTCACCCGAGCCCACTCACAGTCCACCACAGATCCTCCCCCATCAGTATCCAATACCACAGCAACCACCCAGCGTGCCCACACCTCTGTCCCCAGGACATGTCAATCAGCAGTGTTCCCACCTGTACAGGAACCCCAGGCCACACCTCGCCCCCAACACAATCAGGGAACTGGGGTCAGTGGCAGTGGGCAAACCATTCAGGGGACAGAGGCACAGGGGAACAGGGACACTGGAAGGACCGCTGTGCACCAGGGGAAGGACAGGCCCAGCACACTGACTCTCCAGGAGGCACTCACCGAGATGCTGGGAGCCTACCATCATTCCCAGGAAACGATGGGCCAGATCCTTGACAACATGCAGGAGAACAGGCAGCTGCAGGAGGAATAGTATCAGGGGATCAGGGAGGACTTGCAGGCCATTAACACCACCTTGATCTCCATAGCAGGGGTGCTGGCAGACATGGCCAATATCATGAGGGAAGCAACAGCACACCAGAGGGCCCTTACCGCTAGCCAGCCCATTGACCAGCCCTTCACTTCCACTGCAGCTAGTGGGCAGGAGGCCCTGCCGCAGGACCCACAGGCCACCAGCACTCTTCCCCCTACAGAAGGTGAACCACCCGCAAATGTTCCCTGCCACCCAGACAGAAGCCAGAGACACTTGTCAAGACCACCACCAGGAAATTAGACTCACCTGATTGTCCCCGTTGTGTCCTACCCTGTCACCTTGTCCACTTTGAACTGCTGTTGCTCCCCTTCCTTTGGCCCCTTGAACACTGCTCCTGTGCTACAAACAGACTGGAACAATACCCTGGATTTTCCTCCATCATCACCCCATTCCATTGCACTTTCCCCTCATTTTTCAGCACTTAAATAAACACCATTGGACACAACTCGACTCCTTGTATGTCATGTATTGAAAATTTGTATTGCTTGAAACAGCTACATCCATTGCAAATGACTGTACATAGTGAGAACATAAAATGAATGACCTGTTGCTGGCTGTTGTGATCACATCACATTTTGTCATATTACTAACATCTGTAAAATGAAAATCCATAGGTGACAAAGAGTAAAGGAAATAAGTGGGTAATGCCAGCATGCCAATGCCACAGAGACTATACCAGTAGTCATAGAAATGTGAAGTTGCACTGTCTCACCTGTGTGTCATTGGAAGTACTGACGGATCACTAATGTTCTGTTGTCCACATCCTCATCCTCTATCTCCTCATCCTCACTGTCCTCATTGTCCACTGCTGCCACAGGGGCATCTCCAGTCTCCTCCTCCTGCAGAAAAGGTACATGCCGTCTGAGGGCCAGGTTGTGCACCATGCAGCATGCCACTATTATCTGGCAGACCTTCCCAGGTGAGTAGCACAGGGATCCACCCGTCAGATAGAGGCACCTGAACCTGGCCTTCAGGAGCCCGAAGGTCGTCTTGATGATCCTTCTGGTTTGCCCATGTGCCTCATTATAACGTTCCTCAACCCCTGTCGTGGCATTCCTGACAGGGCTGAGCAGCCACGATAGGTTTGGGTAGCCAGAGTCACCTGCAAGTATTGAGGGACAACATTTAGCCTCACACAATGATATGGGGATGCCACCTGAAGGCATACAGTGGGTGGGGACCATGGCTCACCTATTAGCCACACCCTGTGCCTCTGTAGTTGGGCTATCACATTTGGGATGCTGCTATTCCTTCGAACAAAGGTGTCATGCACCGACCAAGGATACTTAGCATTGACGTGGGTGAAGTACTGGTCTGCCAGGCATACCATTTGCACATTCAGTGAGTGGATTTCTGAACACCTGCTCATTCTGGCGGGGGAGGGGTGACTAATGCAATATGCGTCCCGTCAATGGCACCAACAATATTGAGTATATGTCCCATTGCATAGAATCCATGCCTTCACAGTGGCCAGATATTCCACCTAGGGGAAAGCTATGTAGCTGTATGTGTGTTTCACCAGGGCAGACAAAACTCATGCCAGCACGATTGAGAACATGGCTGTGACATTCCTGCTGCCAAGCCCCTTGTCACTTGAAAAGAACCAGTTGCCAGGAAATATAGCACTGATAGCACTTGTACAAGAGGGGGGATCCCAGTCGGATGAAGGATGGCAGATATCCGGCTAGGATCCAATTGGGCGCACAGCTCTGTGATTGTGGCCCTGTCCAGTCTATAGGTGAGTATAATGTGCCTGTTCTCCAGTCGAGCCAAGTCCACAAGGGGTCTGTACACAGGGGTTTGTCTCCTCCTCCTATTTATCTGCAGCGGTAGGTATCTAAGGGACACAACAATGAGTAGGCTGTCACAATTTGAACAACGAAACCCCAACCCGAGTGTACATAGTGCATTTATGAAATTGGACAGTGGGAATGGTGAGGTATGTGCTAATCTAGGCTGTGAAGAAGTTAAGATTGATATGACCATTGTCCAGCACCATGAAATGGCGACCGCCTGTCCTGTATGTGGGGACACGTGGAAGTGAGGTAACTCCACCAACATTGGGCGTCGTGGCAGAACGCGGTCTTGCACCGCCGTGCAATTCCTCATTGGATAATATGGGGCTCTGTGGAGTACAGTGGCCAATGGGGATCTGTACGGCGGTGTCGGTGTACACCGCCGCGGATATGACTGCTATTTTCCATCTGATTTGTCACTTGTTTCCTGACCTTCAACAGGAGAACACCTACACTGCCTGTGTCTGGAACCTACCATGGCCTGTGTGACTGGGAAAAGGGCCCCTGCCTTCACTTCGGAGGAGTTGGAGCGTTTGGTGGATGGAATCCTACCCCAGTACAGACTGCTGTATGGGACTCCAGACCAACTGGTGAGTACACCTTGAGCACGATGCATGAGGAAAGAATGCATGGAGATGTGTGTGCAAGCATCGTGTCATCGGGGACGAAATGTCTTGCGGTGGTGTACATGGTGTGCGCCGGTGATGTGTGTGCCAATGGTGACAGAAACTGGATTAGTGGGCCATATCTGTGACAGGCTGGATTGTATGTGTAATGGTGTCCTCCTGTCTGTATTACCTCTGCAGGTCAGTGCCCATCAAAAGAAGGGATCATGACATGCCATCGCCAAGGACGTGCGGACCCTGGAGTTCTATGGCAGGCGGAGTACCCACTGTCGGAAACGGTGGGAGGACCTGAGATGCTGGGCACGGAAGACCGCGGAGGTCCAGCTGGGGATGGCCTCCTTACGAGGAAGGTGTGCCCGTTGGAATCTGACCCACCTGATTGCCCGCATACTGGTGGTGGCCCACCCAGAGCTGGATAGGCACTTGAGGGCATCACAGCAGCCACAAGGGGGAGAGTACAGTGGGCATTACTACAATAATTGGCAGGTGGCATGGGATCTGGGTGGTGGGCATAGGTTAGTGGGTGCCCCTAATGCCAGGCCAGACATTGCACCATAGTCTAGTTCAAGGGTAATGGGTGTATGGCAAATGCAGGTAACCTAGCTTGTTAGCATTCCATGTCAGTCAGGGCTTTGTGGGTCCCAGGAGGAGTGCAGTCGGCGGTGTGTGGCCCTCATCCTGCCGTGGCATGTAGCCAATTCACTAGCAGTGCAATGCGTAGTGCACAAGCCTGATCCCTGCACATGATGGTGCTGTGTATGCCAAATGTGGTGTTGGTGCAGTAATTGACCCAGTGTTTTCTTTCTCTCTCTCCCCACCTTTTTTCTTCTGTCATCCTGTTCATGTGTGCATTAGCATCATTGGGCGGAGGAGCAGGGGCACTAGCGACAAAGGGAGCTGCATCCCACAAGACCCTAGAGGCAGAGTCCATGACGTCGAGGGAACCAGTGGGACAGAGGGCGAGGGGAGCACCAAGGCAAAGACAGGAGGCGACAACACAGACTCAGATACCTCCTCTGATGGGAGCTCCCTGGTGGTGGCAGACACCTCTGTGACCACCCCAGCTGCAGGTACAGCCGCCACCCCCGTACCAGCACCGCCCTCCCAGTAGCCCCTGAGCGAGTTGCCCGTGCCCGCTCACCCCGCAGGGTGGGCATCTCCTTCGCCCCAGGCACCTCAGGCCCTGCCCCAGTGAGCCCTGCCGCCCTGAGTGAGGAGGCTATTGACCTCCCAAGATCCATTCCTGTAGGGCAATGCATTCATGGAGGGCATCCATGGTGGACTGGCGGCCCAACAGAGATCGATACAGGCTCTGGTCTCCTCTCTGATGGCAGCCATTGTCCCTGTTCCCACCGTCCCCCTTCCAACTACCACTTCAAAATCTTCTCAACCCCAACCCATCCGATGCACACATACAGACGAGCATGCACACAAGACACCACACATGAGTGGCAGAGTCAAACACAGGCACCACACTTCATCCCACAAGCACTCAGGCAAACACCAGACATTTGCAGACACAACAACATCCACTGCCTCCACTGTCTCCCCCTCCTCCTCCTCCTCGTTCACCTCCCTCACAGTCACATCCACACTCACACCTGCATGCACTGCACCAACATCCACCACGAGCATCACCACATCAAGCAGCACACACATCTCGCTAGCAGACACCTCCCCAACATCCACCACGTGTCTCCCTGTCCTCTCCCACCCTGTCTGTCCTCCCCTCCTAAAGGACACAAACGCAAGCACTCACACACCCAACAGCCATCCACCTCACATCAGCACACTGGCCATGCACCTGCACTCAAGTCCAGCAGACATACACCTCCAACAACCACTCCCTCAACCTTCACTCCCATCCCTCATCCCACCCCACCGTCCCTAAGAAGCTTTTCCTTGCCCAACTTGACCTCTTCCCTCCTCCTTGCCCCCTCCTGCCCATAAGAGCAGGGTCCCAACGACCCAGCCCAGCACCTCAGCCAAACAGTCCACGTGGACAGTGGTGGCACCACCTAGTCGTGGTGGCAAGTCAGTGAAGGATCCCACTCTACCAGCCAGGAAGTTTAAGGATCCCACACCTCCTGCCATGAAGGGGAAGGAGCCCGCACATCCTGGTATGAAGGGGAAGAAGCCCTCAACTCCTGCCAGGAAGACGAAGGAGCCTGTACATCCTGCCATGAAGGGGAAAAAGCCCTCGACCACTGCCAGGAAGGGTAAGGCTCCAACGCCTCCTGCCATGAAGGGGAAGAAGCCCTTGACTCCAGTAGAGGCTGTCAGGGTGACACCACCACCACCAGTGGTCACTGGGCCCTCACTGTCAGATGAGGAAGAGTAGCCTACTCCTCCAGCAGAGGCTGCCCAGGAGGTACCTTCACCTGCTGAGATAGTGCAGCCCTCACCACCAGATGACACAGTGCAGCCATCACCACCAGCGGAAGCCATGTAGGCCACCCTCCAAGGACTGCTGAACAAGTGCCCCCCTCCAGAAGCAGTGGGCATTTTCTCCACCTGAGAGACTGTGACCTTGCACTCCCCAGCAGAGAAAAATGGTCATGGAGCCCCCTCCAGAACCAGTGGGAAAGTCGTCCACTCCAGAGACTGTGGCCTTGCACTCCCCAGCAGAGAGAAATGGGCAGGGAGCCCCCTCCAGAACCAGTGGGAAAGTCACCCACCTGAGAGACTGTGGCCTTGCACTCCCCAGCACAGAGAAATGGGCATGGAGCCTCCTCCAGAACAAGTGGGAAAGTCACCCACTCCAGAGACTGTGGCCTTGCACTCCCTAGCAGAGGGAAATGGGCATGGAGTCCCTTCCAGAACCAGTGGGCTTATTCCCATATTCGGCAGAAGTGACCCCTGCCCCTCATCCCCCTGAGGTGCCTGCCCACTTGCAAACTGATGCCCCTGCAGAGTTCTATCCGGATGAAGTCAGGATTCGAGTTGGGCCTTGGACTGTGCCCTGGGGTCATGTGGGACATTATTACTTTGAACTGGGCATTGGCCCTTTGAGTACTTTTGTACATATCTGTTTTTCATACAATTGGTAGCTGTTTACATTCTCATTACTGCATTCTTGTTGTCCTTGCATTATTCTGCCGTGTATCGTGTGACCTTGTTTTTCGCCTTCAGCTGGTTGTGTGTATGGTTTGTGTGTGTGAGTGTCGGGTGTGTGTTGTGCATGTGTGTGTCACTCTCCTTTTCCTCCCTTCCTCCCTTGTGTGCTAGGCAGCTGTACTCACCGTCGTCGTCTTCGTCGGCGTTGGTGTTCCAGGTAAAGCACGATGTAGATGAGCATCAGGAAGACTTGCAGTTCTGGTTCCATGGTGGCGTTGTTCTTCCCGATCTCTTTGCTCATCTGTGATGTGTTTCCACCAGGCTTTTGATGGTGTTGATATCGCCCCAGAAATCGTGGCGGATTGCAGGGTCAAAATATAGTGGGCGGTACTTTGTCTTCTGTCTGGCTGTTGTTGGCTACCGCCGTGGTCAGTGGTGTTAACGCCCTGGCAGTTGGTGTGGTACATTGGCTGTCTATGGGAGTTATCTTCGCCATGATCATAATTTGACGGTAATCACTGCCAGCCTGTTGGCGGTATTACCGCCACTTTATAACTCACTGCCACGGCCATAACGAGGGCATTAGTGTGTACCTTACTTGCTCTGACTTGGATTGTGGTCCTACTTGGACAGGGTACAACCCTCTGCCAACTAGAGACCCAATTTCTAAAAGCCTGCACCTCTGATTGTGCCACCCACTTAAGTAGCCCTTTAACCATGCATCAGGTTTGCCATAGAGGCACATGTGTAGTTTTTAAACCATCCTATCGACCTTGCAAAAAACCTTTTGCCATCCCCCAACCGTCCATCTTAATATATATATATATGTCACCTCTAGGGTAGGCCCTGAACAGCCCAGAGAGCAGGGTGCAGTGCATTAAAAAAGTAGGACATGTACCTTTTACATTTCCTGGTAGTGAAAAAATATTACATTTGTTTTTCACTACTGCAAGGCCTCTCTCCCATTGGATAACACTTGAGTTACCTTTCTACATTGAATAAGCTGTTACTTCCAATTTTTCAGGGCAGTTACGTTTGGTGTCTAAAGAATTGTAATTAAAATGCCTTTGTTGTGACGTAGCTCGGAACTCCGGTGTGTCATGTGGAATCCTTTGACATAGCATGGTGATATCTCGGGATTGTGTACGCCTCTGCTCCCTCTGTGCCCCTTTATTCCGTGTTCTCAATCTGTGTTTACTTTACATCCGTATTTGGCAATAAAGATTTACTTGCATTAAGAATCTGCGTTGGATCATCCGATCTTTTCAGAAGTGGCGACGAAGATGAAGCGGATTGTTTTGAGGCATTTCGTTTCGTGATGAAGTTGTGACCGGCTCTGTTTCTGTGAAGCCTCGGCTGGTTTCCTCGTTTCAGCAAGCCTTGTGGTAATGAAGTTGTGACCGGCTCTGGTTTTGTGAAGCCTCGGCCGGCTTCTTTGTTTCAGGTATTTGGGGGCACAGAGTTGAGAGATAACACATCGTTGGGCTCAACGGTGTGTTTGGCGCGAGGCATATTTGAGAGCATGAACACACCGTGCGCCCCGTATTTTTTTTTCTTATTTACCTTCGGCAGCGCGTTTTTTTTAGAGGAGTTAATGCTTGTGCTGCCAGATTTATCTTCAAATCTCTCTTCGTGGGAAGTGCCGATTGCGACTGGCAGGAAGTTCTCTAAAAAAAAAAATTGAAGAAGGATTCTGTTTTTTTTCTTCGCTTTCCTTTCTTCGCCTTCGCATCAACACAGAAGAAGGACACCAGAAGAAGAAGTGTGTAATTTATATCGGCCACCTTTCTTTGGGACATCATATATATATATATATATATATATATATATATATTTCTTTTCTTCTTTTTCTTTTTTTTTTTTTATTATTTCATTATTGGTACTGTTTTTTTCCCTCACCAGTCTCAAGAAGAAAAGGGGAAAATTTTCAAAAAAGAAAGAATGCAGAACGTCTTGCCACCTTCTCCTTTTCTACAAGATCCGGGTAATCCTCCTTTGGAATGGAAGTTACGGCTGCGTTCTTTCAAGGCTTATTTAGGAGCTATTGATGGTCACAAATTTAGGCCTGAAAGAAAAAAAAGTCTAATGTATTATTATCTGGGTGTGGAAGGACAGAATATCTTTGACCATTTACCTGTCTATGAAGTACGTGAGGAAGAAGAGTTAGATGAGTTCGAGATGGCGGTCACACAACTGGACAAGCATTTCACTAAGACCAAAAATGTTTTTGTACATAGGTACAAATTTTTCACAAGGGCGCAAAATCCCAATGAAAGTGTAGATTCGTTCATCACAGCATTAAAAGTGTTGGCTGCCAAATGTGAATTTGAAAATTTCACCTCTCAACTCTTACGCGATCAATTAGTAGCAAGATGCTATTGTAAAAGAATCCAAGAAAAGTTACTAACTTGTAAGGATCTGTCCTTAGACAAAGCTATTGACATAGCAAAGAGCATCAAATGTTCCTTGGAGGATGCAAAACAGTTGGAGTTGTCTTTGTCTAATGTTTCTATTTCAGGTGCAGTGATCAATACACAGAACTATGATTACAAGAAACAAGTTCGTACCGAAAAAAAACAAGAGAACATCCACTTTCTAGGAATACTTTGTCATCTAAATTCAATCAAAAGACAATGGCGGTCATTACAACATTGGCGGTAAAAGCCGGTTACCGCCGTGCAGAAGACCGCCAACACACCGCCGCGGCCGCAGAATTCCGCCACAGCTATTATGACCCACAGCATGGAATCTGCCAAAATGCAAACACACACAGAAGTCCGCCACACCAAAGGTCAGTGATAAACTGGCGAAAACAACACCTCCCCCGTCACGCCAACAGAAATACGACCACACTATCACGACACATAAATCCACGCGGTGGTCTTTCAACCGCAGTATTCCAGTGGCGGTACACACTGCCGCGCTCAAAATACACACACTCTTACAAAACACAGCCACATTGGACAATTACAAATACACACACCTGATACACATACACACACCACTCCCACACACCCACTACAATATAAAACACACACCCACATCACCCACAAACCCCTACGACCACAATTACAGAGAGAAGGCCAGAGAGAGACACCACAAACTACTACCAAGCATCCACAGGCACAAAATACCATTACCAACAGAACTTCCACGCACCTCACACAACACACCACTACATATCAGCACACTTATCACCACCCACACCACCCCACACATCACCCACACCACCCCATGGCACGGCAAAGACACGCCAGGTTCTCGGAGGAGGAGCTCAGGGTCATGGTGGAGGAAATCGTCTGGGTAGAGCCACAGCTATTCGGAGCACAGGTGCAGCTAGGAAGATGGAGCTATGGCAAAGAATAGTGGACAGGGTCAACGCAGTGGGACAGCACCCAAGAAATAGGGATGACATCAGGAAGAGGTGGAATGACCTACGGGGGAAGGTGCCTTCCGTGGTCTCAAGACACCACCTTGCGGTTCAGCGGACTGGCGGCGAACCCCCACCTACTCCCCCACAACTAACAACATGGGAGGAGCAGGTCTTGGTGATTCTGCATCCTGAGGGCCTCGCAGGAGTAGATGGAGGAATGGACTCTGGTAAGTCAAATCTTCACTATTACATCCCCCACCCTACCTGCATGCCCACACATACCCCCACCCTCACCCTCACCTCCTTCACTCCAACTCCTCACAAATGTGCCAATATCACAAACCACCCATGCCAACACAAAGCCCTGCATGCAACACCAAAGCATGGACACCCATCACCAAAGCATTCCCACTGCACATACCCATACTCCCCCCTAAACCATCATCACACAAGGTCCCACACAGGAATGCAAGCACTGGGGTAGACGGTCACCCACCCATTGCACACCATGGCACACACAGATGTATTAAACATCCTTTTATGCCCCTGCAGGACCCCTACCCAACGTCACCAGACAGGAGGGTCCACACATGTCCACACCACCAACAGAAGAGGCCCACAGTGATGACAGCACCTCTGTCCAACTGGATCTAGATGACCAGCCCGGCCCATCAGGGACCTCTGGACAGTCGGTTCCCATCACACAGTCACAGGCCACTACAGAGCTTCCACCCTCTGGAAACACTAGCACAGCACCCACCCAGCGGGCCCATACCTCTGTCCCCAGGACACGTCAATCAGCAGTGTGTCCACCACTACAGGGAACCCAGGCTAACCCACCACCCCAACAACAACAGAGACCTGGGGGCAGTGGTAGTGGGCACACGGTCCAGGGGACGGAGGCCCAGGAACACAGGGGAACTGGGAGGGCTGCTGGGCAACAGGGAGAGGACAGGCCAAGGGAACCCACTCTCCATGAGGCCCTCTCCTCCATCATGGTAGCCTACCACCACTCCCATGAGACGATGGCAACGGTACTGGCCAAGTTTCAGGAGACCCAGCGCCTGCAGGAGGAACAGTATTTGGGCTTCAGGGAGGAACTCAGAACCATAAATTCAACCCTGGGCACCATCGTAGGGGTGCTGAAGGAAGTACTCAATACCAGGAGGGACACTGTGGCACAACAAGGGGCCCCTGACACTAGCATGGACGATGAACTGCCCACCACCTCCGCCAGCGCTAGTGGACAGGACGCCCCGCCACAGGACCACCACACCAGCACCCCACCCCCTGCAGAGGGAGAACCACCCCGCAAACCGTCCCTGAGATCCAGGACAAAGACAGAGAACGATGCCAAGACCCCCGCCAAGAAATGAGACCACCCTGAATGTCATCTTTCTGTCCCACTTTGTCACCCTGTCCATCCTCAAACTGCCCCAGCTCCACTTCCTATGCCCATTTGGGCAATGCACCTGTGAGACTAATAGACTGGACTCTGCCATGGACATTCCTCAACCATCACCCATGACCATTTTACAACACCCTCCAATATTTAGCACTTAAATAAACACCCTTGGAACACAAAACAATCTGGAGTCAGTCTGTGATTTCGAAATTGTGTATTAGCAATTAGAGTGACAAAATGCTCTTTCAAATGTAATGTCAACATACCTATGTCACACAGCTCTAGTCCATGAGGAAACAAAGCAGATGTCACACAGTGGGACCCACATCTGTGAAATCATAAGGGAAAGTGACAACTCAGTGACCATACACTGGGTGAAAACGACAGACAGTAGAGAGGTAGTAGTGTTACAGTACATGTAGTAGGCAGGTCTGTACTCTTACCTGTGTCTCACTGGAAAAATTGCAGGATCACCGAGTTCCTGTTGTCCATGTCCTCTTCTTCTGCATCCTCGTCTTCACTGTCCACAGGCTCCACAGCTGCAACAACACCGCCATCTGGACCATCCTCCTGCAGAAAAGGCACCTGTTGTCGCAAAGCTAAGTTGTGAAGCATACAGCAGGCCACGATGATCTGGCACACCTTCTTTGGTGAGTAGAATAGGGATCCACCTGTTATATGGAGGCACCTGAACCTGGCCTTCAGCAGGCCAAAGGTCCGTTCGATAATCCGCCGAGTTCGCCCATGGGCCACATTGTAGCGTTCCTCTGCCCTTGTCCTGGGATTCCTCACTGGGGTCAGTAGCCATGACAGGTTGGGGTAACCAGAGTCACCTGCAAATGGCGAGGGACAACTGTTAGACACAAACTAACTCTTAGGGATACCCCCAGACAACCATTCCCACTGTCTTGCTTCCAGGTGCTCACCTAATAGCCAGACACAGTGCCTCTGGAGTTGACCCATCACAAAAGGGATGCTGCTATTCCACAGGATGTAGGCATCATGCACTGATCTAGGGAACTTGGCATTCACATGGGAGATGTACTGGTCTGCTAAACACACCATCTGCACATTAATGGAATGATAACTCTTCTAGTTTCTGTACACCTGTTCACTCCTGCGGGGGGACCAAAGCCACATGTGTCCCATCAATGGCACCTCTGATGTTGGGGAAATTTCCCAGGGCATAGAAATCACCTTTCACTGACGGCACATCCTCCACCTGAGGGAAAACGATGTAGCTCCGCATGCGTTTCAGCAGGCCAGACAACACTCTGGACAACACGTTGGAAAACATAGGCTGGGACATCCCTGATGCTATGGCCACTGTTATTTGAAATGACCCACTTGCAAGGAAATGGAGCACTGACAGCACCTGCACTTGAGGGGGGATTCCTGTGGGATGGCGGATAGCTGACATCAGGTCTGGCTCCAGCTGGGTACACAGTTCATGGATTGTGGCACGGTCAAGCCTGTAGGTGATGATCACATGTCTTTCCTCCATTGTCGACAGGTCCACCAGCGGTCTGTACACCGGAGATGCCACCATCTCCTCACATGTCCCAGCGAACGATGCCTATGAAGGACAAAAGCGAGCACAGAGTCAACCAACTCAGAGGTACGTACCCACAGCTTACACAGAACATGAATCCTAATCCGTAAAGTGGCCTGTATGTGTGTTGAGTCTAGGCCTAGGTATGTGTGACGCAGTTTAAAATTAAGCCATGTGGGCCCCTGAAATGGCAGCTGCCTGACCTCTAAAGTGGGACAATGGGATGTGAGGTAACTGTCAACACCAGAGCAGTACACACTCTATTGGCGACAAAAATGCAAAAACCCAGCACTCTCAAAACAACGTAATTTATGCATTGTGCTGATATGTTGTGGTTTAACCTTTTGCATTGCAGAGTTCAATCCTGTAAACTTATTTTTAATATGCTTACAAATACTGTTCCTTTGCAATGTATTGCTGCAGGTTTTCAGAGTGTGTTAGGGTGTGGCCCCTTTCCAGGGCCTTCCAGAGACTTTCCCTGCAGCATGCCTGGGCGTGGTTCTGGGGCTGGGCCAAGACTCTATAAAAGAGAGCCAGCCCAACTCCCAGTGCTCACTATTCAGAGGTCCCGGTGCAGAGCAGCAGCTTCTTCCTGAGCTCCTGTCCCGGCGGCCTATTTGGATCTTCCAGTCTTCTGCCCTTCATCCTTCAGTGGTGATCATTGTTCCAGGCGGTAAGACGGTGGTTGGACTGTCCCAACACCGTTATTGAGAATTTTCATATTCTTGGTTTAATTCTTAAATGAGTAACAGATTACTTGCGCGCTACCATTTCTTGACATTTATATGGTAGTTTACAAATAGGCAAGACGCGCAATTTGTTTCATAAAGGTTTGACTTTGTTATTCATTGCGTGCTACCATTTCTTGACATTGGCATGGTGGCTTAAGAATCGGCAAGACGCGCAATTCGTTTTATGGTGTTTAAATATTGTTGTCCATTGCGCGCTACTATTTCTTGACATTTACATGATGTTTTACGAATTGGCAAGACACGCAACTCGTTTCATGAGGATTTAACTTTGTTGTTCATTGCGCGCTACCATTTCTTGACATTTACATGGTGGCTTAAGAATCGGCAAAAGAAGCGTGATTCGTTTCATTGTACTTTGATCTAGTTATTTATTGTGAGCTGTTATTTCTTGGCATTTACATCGTGTTTTACGAATCGGCAAGACGCGTGATTCGATTAATGATGATTTGACTTTGATATTCATTGCGTGCTGCCATTTCTTGGTATTTTACATGGTGACACTCGAATCGGCAAGACCCACGATTCTCTCCTCGAGTTTATTTCATGTTGTTTATTGTATGCCACTATTCTAAGATATTTATTATGTAATATTCGAGTTGACAAGTTATGTGATTTGTTTCCTGAATCCATATTGTGTTATTCATGGTGCACAATCCTTTTATGGTGTTTACTATATATATATATATATCTGCAATATGCGCAATTTGTGTTGAAACATTTTAAGAGTACACAGAAGGCCAGAGTTTCTAGATGTAATATTGTATGGTCCTAGTATACATTCTCAATACAGGATTTATATGACTGGTTTAAAATTTAGTCAGAATGTTTTTCTGATTCTCATGTAAAGGAAAGTACTTGAATAAGAACGTTTTCATTTAATTCATCTTGATTCCCCAACAGGTATCCGGCCATCTTCAAACTTAGTCATTTTAAACTTTACTCTTAGATTGTTCATGTTTTCAGAATGACTAGGCTTAGAATCATAGTCTAGTATTGATTTCAGGAGATATAATTTTCATATTGTATGTTCTAACCTTTTTTTTACTACAGGTCTCCTTCCCAGCTGCTCCCCTCCTAATCCACTCTTCCCTTCTTGAACTCTCTCAGTCTCTGTGATTTATCTATCAGAGTCTTGGAGCTGTTCAGTGGTGGACGTGTTGGGAACGTGCACAGACCCCGAGGATCTGGTGACTCTGACAGAATAGTGAGCCCACAAATTATTATCCTCCTGGCTTGTGTATGTTCTCAGCATGGTCACGTTAGACAAGTTAGTCAAGGATATCACCCAGCTCCAAGCAGAGGTGGTATCATCCAAAGAGTTGACAACTAGCTTAGCAGAGAGAGTGAGTCAGTTGCAAGATAAGGTAGAGAAGAAGGAACAAAGTCCCTCAGGTGTGTCTTGGCCAGGTACTTCTTCTCAGGCTTCTGGAAGTAATCAGATTTCCCTAAATGTTCGTTCTGCAATTCCTTTAGCTCCCCCAGAACGTTTCTCAGGTGACCCTTTGAAAGCGCAATCTTTCCTGGTTCAAGTGGAACTACACTTCACCTGCAGACCAAATACTTTCCCCGATGCCCAGTCCAAAGTAGCTTTCTTGTTATCATATCTGTCTGGGGATGCAGCTACTTGGGCAATTCCTCTTGTGCGTAAAAATAGTCCCTTGTTGTACAACTGGAGAAATGTTGTTCGTGAATTTGAGTGAGTTTTTGATCGTAGAACTGTAACATAGTCAGCAGATCGTGAATTATTAGATTTACGCCAAGGGAATCAAGACCTAGTGCCGTATTTAGACAACTTTAACCGGCTGGTTGCCGAGACATCCTGGCCTGAAGAAAAACAAGCGGTCTTGTTTTACAAGGGACTCAAAGAGGAACTAAAAGATATCTTAGCGCAAATCGACCCACAACCTACAGACTGTCAAGAATTAATAAATCTTGTCTTGAGACTTGATCATCGTTAAGCAGAATGTAAAGGAACGTGCAAAAAGATTGAAAAATATTCATGGCGCGTTCATGATAACAGAGAATCAAGAACTCCGAAAGAAAGAACGCCGGAACCGATGGAAATTGGAACCATCAGAAGACCTTTGACCAAAGATGAAAAGGACCTACGCAGAAAAAATGGACAATGTCTTTATTGTGGACAAAAAGGTCATTTTGCCAAAGATTGTCCAATCAAACCAAAGAACAAGCAAGGTCCAGTTCAGAAGGTCGCAGCTAATGCACCAGTCGAGTTGGAAAACTAAAACACCCAAGATGCAGAGAAGGGTTGCTCTTGGGTGTCACCGTGGACCCTTCACAATCTAGACATCTTAAACTGGAAATAAGAGTTCAGGTCAAGAAAAAGATCTATTTCAAAAAAGCTCTACTCGATTCTTGGGCTACTGGGAACTTTGTTGATGTCCAATTGGTTCGTGCATAGGGGATCCCATGTATTGAAAAGAAGACCCCAGAAATCATCCAGGCAGTCGATGGAAAACTCTTGACTGGAGGTCTGGTAACTCTTCAGACTATCCATGCTCCCCAATATGGGATTATCCTCGGCTTGCCATGGTTTACTCATCACAATCTGGAGATCAATTGGGCAGAACGAAAAATTGTGTTCTCATCTGCGCTATGTAACAAACAATGTCTCCAAAAGATTCAGGTACCAAAAGTTTGCAACTCTTACATAGCTACTGCCGCGGAGAAAGAAATGCAGCTGCCCAAACAGTATTCATCTTACAAAGATGTATTTGATGAGAAAGGAGCAGAGACTCTACCTCCTCATAGATCTTATGACTGTCAAATTGATCTAGTCCCAGGTGCGATACTTTCCAACTGTCGTGTACATGCCCTGTCAGAACATGAAAATCAACATTTACGAAAATACCTAGATCATTTTTTGGAGAATGGCTTCATTCGCCCCTCTAAGTCTCCTGCAGCTTCGCCTTTGTTTTTTGTTTCAAAAGCTAATGGAGAACTTCGAACTTGCATCGACTATAGGGGTTTGAACAAAGTCACCATCAAGAATAAATATCCTTTACCCCTAATTCCGGTCTTATTGGAACAAGTAAAGAGAGCAAAAATCTACACGAAGCTTGACCTTCGAGGTGCTTATCATTTGGTCAGAATGAGAGAGGGTGATGAATGGAAAACAGCGTTCAAGACAAGATATGGCCTTTTTGAATACACCGTCATGCCTTTTGGTCTGTGTAATGCTCCAGCAGCATTTAAATTTTTCTTGAATGATGTTCTTAGAGAGTACCTCGACATATTTGCCATAGTCTACATCAAGGACATTTTGATCTACTCAGACAATGAAAACATTTTAAGAGTACACAGAAGGCCAGAGTTTCTAGATGCAATATTGTATGGTCCTAGATTCTCAAAACAGGATTTATATGACTGGTTTAAAATTTAGTCAGAATGTTTTTCTGATTCTCATGAAAAGGAAAGTACTTGAATAAGAAAGTTTTCATTTAATTTATCTTGATTCCCCTACAGGTATCTGGCCATCTTGAAACTTAGTCATTTTAAACTTAACTCTTAGATTGTTCATGTTTTCAGAGTGACTAGGCTTAGAATCATAGTCTAGTATTGATTTCAGGAGATATAATTTTCATATTGTGTGTTCTAACCTTTTTTTTACTACAGGTCTCCTTCCCAGCTGTTCCCTTCCTAATCCCCTCTTCCCCTCTTGAACTCTCTCAGTCTCTGTGATTTATCTATCAGAGTCTTGGAGCTGTTCAGTGGTGGACGTGTTGGGAACGTGCACAGACCCCGAGGATCTGGTGACTCTGACAGTAACTGCGCTGGCGTTGTACACCGTCACGGTAGGTGGTCGAAGGCCGCGGTGCAATGCTGCATTGGTTAACATTTGACTCTATGGGTCCCAGGAGCCAATGACGATGTACGCCGGCGGTGACGGTATGCACCGCCGCGGACGTGACCGCCATTTTCTATCTGTTCAATCACTCGATACCTGATCTTCGACAGGAGAGGACCTACACTGCAAGTGCTGCTGTGACCTCGGTCTGGAGGAGACAATGGCTCGAGTGTCTGGGGGAAGGGACCCTGCCTTCACATCGAAGGAGTTGGAGAAACTCGTGGATGGGGTCCTCCCCCAGTAAACGCTACTCTACGGTCGTCCAGACAAACAGGTAAGTACACTGGGAGCATGCTGTATGGGCTATGCCTGTGTGGAGTGGGGTGGATGAAAGATGGGGGGGAGATTGAGGCGTGCATGAAACAACGATGAATGCATGTGCCACATGGCAAGGGTAGGGATGGGGGCCAATGACTGTGACGGTGCAGTTGGTAATAACATTTCTCTTCCCCCTGTACAATTCATGTAGGTCAGCGCCCACCAGAAAAAATATATTTGGCGTGCCATCGCCAAGGACGTCAGGACCCTGGGGGTCTACCACAGACGGAGCACCCACTGCCGGAAAAGATGGGAGGACATTCGCCGCTGGAGCAAGAAGATGGCGGAGGCCCAGCTGGGGATGGCCTCCCAACGTGGGAGGGGTGCCCGTCGCACCATGACCCCCCTGAGTTGGATGGGCGCTTGAGGGCATCACAGCAGCCACAAGGGGTGAGTACACTCTCATCCTGTTGATTTTGCGCGCACTGGAGGTTTCTAGGTGGGGGAGTTGGGCTGTGGGTTTCCCTAGGCCTAGGCCAGGGCGAGTGCCATGTACACCTAGTCATGCCCATGTGTGCAGATGTCATCCATAGCCTTGTAGGCCATTACCCAGGGATTGAACAGTGGAGCCCAAGAGCGCGGCATAGTGCAGGGGGCTTCTGTGTCTGTCGGGTCCGCCGACCGTAGAGGTAATGCATGCACTCAACATGTCTTTCTTCTGTCGTCCCCCCCCCTTCTTGTGGTCTCCCTCTTCGTGTGTGCATTAGCATCATCAGGAGGAGGAGCAGTGGCACCGGAGCACGAGGGAGCTGCATCCCACATGGCCCTGGAGGGTGACACTACAGACTCGGAGTTCACCAGTGGGACGGAGGGCAAGGGGAGCTCCACGGCGGGGACAGGAGCTGACAACAGCGACACAGACTCGTCCTCTGATGGGAGCTCCCTTGTGGTGGTGGCAACAATTGTGCCCCCCGCATATACAGGTACAGCCGCCACCCCCCCTACCAGCACCGCCCTCCCAGCAGCCCCTCAGCCTTTGCCCCGTGCCCGCTCACCCAGGAGGGTGGGCATCACCTTCGCCCCAGGCACCTCAGGCCCTGCCCCAGTCACCCCTGCTGCCCTCAGTGAGGAGGCCACTGACCTCCTCAGGTCCCTCACTGTTGGGCAGTTTACCATTTTGAATGCCATCCAGGGTGTAGAAAGGCAGATGCAACAAACAAATGCATTCCTGGAGGGCATTCATTCTGGTCAGGCGGCCCTTCAGAGAGCTTTTCAGACTCTGGCCTCAGCACTGATCGCAGCCATTGTCCCCCCTCTAGCCTCCCTCTCCAACTTCCTCCACCCAGGCCCAATCCCCGCTACCCCAGCCTATCCCAAGCACATCTTCAGACCAGCATGCACACACGTCAACACACAAGGGAAGCTCAGGAAAACATAAGCACCACACATCCCACAGGCACTCACGCAAACATCACACATGCAGACACACCAACATCCACTTCCTCCACTGTGTCCCCCTCCTCCTCGTCTCCCTCCTCCCTCCCAGTCTCGTCTACACTCACACCTGCATGCACTACATCTACAGCCACTACTGCCTTGACCAGCACACATACCACCACACCCCGCTCATTTGTAGTCACCACCCCACTACCATTCACACATCCCCTGTGTCCTCTCCCAGTGTGTCTGTGATGCCACCTCCCAAGATACACAAACGCAGGCACACACCCACCCAACAGCCATCCACCTCACGACAACCTCCAGCGCATGCACCTTCACCCAAAGTCACCAAACGAACACCTCCTACAACCACAACCTCTTCCTCCACTCCTAAACCCCCTCCAGCTACCCGTCCCAGTGACTCCAAAAATCTTTTACTGTCCAACCTTGACCATTTTCCCACACCTCCCCCACCCCGTCTGTCTCCTAGGGCCTGACTCTCCAGGTCAGGGCAGCCAGTGTGGCACAGAGCCACAGCACGACAGTCCCCCCGTCAAGTATCAAAAGTTGGCCAGTGCCCGGCGGGAGAGGGGGAAGATTCCAGCAACCAAAGCCACTCCCAGGGGTCCCGGTGAGAGTGTGGAGTCAGCTGCGACACCTTCCAATGTGGGGAAGGGCCACAAGAAACCCAGCAAGTCTGGGAAGAGCAGCAAGGTGGAGAAGACCGCCATTATCCCCGCTGCCCAGGAGGCCACCGCCAGCACCTGCCCTGCTGCCCAAGAGGCCACCGCCATCATCCCCGCTGCCCAGGTGGCCACCGCCATTATCCCCGCTGCCCAGGAGGCCACCGCCAGCACAAGCCCCGCTGGGCTAGAGAGGACTGCCAGCACAAGCCCCGCTGGGCTAGAGAGGACCGCCAGCACAAGCCCCGCTGGGCTAGAGAGGACCGCCAGCACAAACCCCGCTGAGCCAGACACGACCGCCAGCACAAGCCCCGCTGGGCTAGAGAGGACCGCCAGCACAAGCCCCGCTGGGCTAGAGAGGACCGCCAGCAGCTGAGTCACTGCAAAGGAGCCCGCCACCTCAAGCACCGCTGAACAGGGCACCGCCACCTCAAGCTCCGCTGAACAGGGCACCGCCGCCACAAGCACCGCTGGCCCATGAGCGCCAAGGGCACTGACTTTACTGAGTCCGTCACAAGCAGGATGAAGCACTCTGGGCACCATGCCCCCTCCAGAACCAGTGGAGAAAGACATACACTACCTCTGTCCTTAGCAGGATGAAGCACTCTGGGCACCATGCCCCCTCCAGAACCAGTGGGGACTGTATCCACTACCTCTGTCCTTAGCAGGATGAAGCACTCTGGGCACCATGCCCGGTCCAGAACCAGTGGAGACTGTTTTCCACTTGAGAGACTGTGGCTTTGCACTCCTCAGGATGGAACAGTGGGTAACCCACCCACTGTATAGACTTGAGAGACTGAGGCTTTGCACTCCCCAGGATGGAACAGTGGGCAACCCACCCACTGTATAGACATGAGAGACTGTGGCTTTGCACTCCCCAGGTTGGAACAGTGGGCAACCCACCCACTGTAGAGACATGAGAGACTGTGGCTTTGCACTCCCCAGGATGGAACAGTGGGCAACCCACCCACTGTATAGACTTGAGAGACTGTGGCTTTGCACTCCCCAGGATGGAACAGTGGGCAACCCACCCACTGTAGAGACATGAGAGACTGTGGCTTTGCACTCCCCAGGATGGAACAGTGGGCAACCCACCCACTGTAGAGACATGAGAGACTGTGGCTTTGCACTCCCCAGGATGGAACAGTGGGCAACCCACCCACTGTATAGACTTGAGAGACTGTGGCTTTGCACTCCCCAGGATGGAACAGTGGGCAACCCACCCACTGTATAGACTTGAGAGACTGTGGCTTTGCACTCCCCAGGATGGAACAGTGGGCAACCCACCCACTGTATAGACTTGAGAGACTGTGGCTTTGCACTCCCCAGGATGAAACAGTGGGCAACCCACCCACTGTATAGACTTGAGAGACTGTGGCTTTGCAACCCCTCAGGATGGAACAGTGGGCAACCCACCCACTGTAGAGACTTGAGAGACTGTGGCTTTGCAGTCCCCAGGATTGAACAGTGGGCATGTGGCCCACTCGTGGATTTGGCGTCGTGCACTCAACCGGCTGAGGTGCCCCCCCTTTCCCTCCCCCTGAGGTGCCTGTTTTCTTGCTCTCTGATGCCCCTGCAGTGTTCTCTCCGTCATGGTCAGGGATCTTGTGTGGGCCTCGCCCATACCGTGTGGGCCCAGAGTTCCACGGACTTCATTGGAGCACTACCTGGACTACTGAGCTTGGTGTATATTTTGTTTATGGTGTATATATAAATTTTTTTTTTTGCATACTTGATTTTAATATATTACAATGGTTACACTCATTTCCTTTTGTCTTTGAATTCTTCCGGGGGGGTTGGGGGGTGTAACTGTAATGTATCATGCTGTACTGGTGTGTGTGCTATAGTGGGTGAGGGTGGGGGTGTTGCGTGTTGCATGTGTGTGTGTACCTGTTTTTTGCCTCCCCCCTCCCCTGTGTCGTAGGTGCAGTACTCACCATTATCTTCGCCGCCGGCGTTCGTGCTCCTGGTAGAGGAGCAAGAAGATAAGGGCTGGCAAGATGTGCAGCTCTGGTTCCATGGCGTCCGATTCCTCGTGGGATGTGTAGAGGTGAGCGTTTTCCCTTCGAAGTCCTGTTTCCACCGTGTTTTTGTCCGCAGTGAATCCGCCCCGGAAAAGGTGGCGGATTGGTAGGTTGTGATACAGTGGGCGTTACTTTGTCTCCCGCCTGTCTGTTGGCGGTGACCGCTGCGCTGTTTGTTTGTACCGCCGTGGCGGTCAGAGTGTTAAAGTGGCTGGCTTTGTTGGCGGTTTCCGCCACGGTCGTAATTCAAATTTTTTTATCGCCGGCCTGTTGGCGATCTTACCGCCACTTTAACACCATCCGCCAGGGTTGTAATGACCACCAATGTGTTTTAGGTGTGGTTCTTCGAACCATGTGTCATCTTTCAGAAATTGTCCAGCTGTTAATCAACAGTGCAGGAATTGCAACAAGCTTGGGCATTTCTCACGTGTTTGTGTGTGTGTAGAGGTGGTAAAAGGAGTAGTGTTTGATGTGTTCTCGATGGAGATAAGGAGAGTGTACAACATGATGACAATGAGTTTGTGTTTGTAGTCAAGGATAATATCTCTACAGTCAACAAGATGGTAGTAGATCCTGACAATGAGGTGTTGGTGGGAGGAATTGCAGTTAAACTATTAGTGGATACAGGAGCTCGCATCACAATTGTTTCATTAGAAAAATTCAATGAGTTTTGGGTGGAAAAAAATCTATTCCCTCCTGATGTTGCCACACTAGCTTTTGAGGGGAGCAAAATTGATTTGGTTGGATACTTTTGGTCTTCATTGTCCAATCCAAGGCAAAGTGTATGTGGCCAAAAAGGGTATCAATGTCTTGGGCTTAATTCATCAAGCTGATTTCAAGTTAATCATTAAGCCAGGAAGGGAAAAACCTGTGTCAATTGACAGGAGTGATACCAATTGTGTTAAAACTTTTTCAGTGGCAACAAAAATTTAAGAGATTTTTTCAGGACAAATTAGGAAAAATAACAAATTTTACACACACAATTAAGTTGAAACAAGGGGCGTTCCCTGTTAAACATAAACTGAGAAATGTTCCCTTTAGCGTGAGAATGGAGTTGTCCAATTTACTGAAGGACATGTGTGAATAGGGAATAATAGAAAAGGTGGAAGCAACCCTGTGGTTGTCTCCCATAGTTTTAGCAAAGAAAAGTTCTGGAGATCTGAGAATGTGTGTGGACTTAAGAAGCTGGAATGAGGTAATATGGGTTGACAGTTTCCCGTTACCTAGAATTAATGACCTGATTGCGAAAGTGGGGTCTGCTAGCTGGTTCACGAAGTTAGATCTAAGATCGGCGTATCATCAGTTGGAAATAGATGTCAACTCAAGATACCTTACAGCTTTTGTGACTCCTGATGGGACCTTCCAATTTTGTAGATTGCCATTCGGTCTAGCATCAGCAGCTGCCGTTTTTCAAAGATTGATGACTGACATGTTTCCCAACAATCCCAATGTTGTCATATTCCAAGAAAATATTTTGATTTTTGCTGACACTGATACTGCACACGATAAGGTCTTGGAGGAGGTCTTGAAAACTTTGGAGGATAGAGGTGTCACCCTAAGAAAAGACAAATGCCTCTTTAAGACTAGGGAGATTGAGTATCTGGGTCATGTCTTATCTGAACAGGGTGTCAAACCTAGACTAAAATTAGTAAAAAGCATTTGTGAAGCTCCTGCGCCAAAGACTAAAGAGCAGTTACTTTCCCTCTTGGGGTTATGTGAATTTTATGCAAAGTTTTTGAAGGATTTTGCCAAAACTACAGAATGTTTCAGGGCAATTCTTAAAAAGAAACAAACATTGTATTGGTCTGATGAGTGCAATGAGGCATTTGAACAGATAAAACAACACATCATTAATTCTCCAGTGTGTTACAACCATTTTCGGAAAATAAGAAAACTATAGTAACGGTGGATGCGTGTGAGTATGGGTTGGGTGCAGTATTAACTCAGATTTCAAGTGAAGGCAAGGAAAGCACCATAGGGTTTGCCTCAAGGACATTGCGAGTAGTGGAACGAAAGTACTCCGTGATTGAGAAGGAACTTCTTGCTTATGTATGGAGTGCAGAAAAATGTAAACAATATCTTTGGGGTAGACATTTTATTCTAAAAACTGATCATCGTCCCCTGGTAGAGATTTTGTGAGGAAAAAAAATAAAATGCTCTACTGCTCGCATAACTCGATTGTCAGCTAAGTTATTAGAATTCAACTTTTCAGTTGAGTACATCCCAGGTGGGAAAAATAGTAGGGCAGACTGTTTATCCTGCTTACCTATCAAGGATGATGAGGAACAGGAGTGGGAAACTGAAACCACACAAAGTGTCATTAAATGTTTGAAAGAGGTTTTTAGTCGGGAAGGTTTTCCTGAACAGATCATGACCGATAATGGGGTACAATTTGTATCCACGGATATGTGTCATTTCCTGAGTAAGTGTGGAATCAAACACATAAGAACTCCACTATATAATCCCCAGAGTAATGGTGTTGCGGAACGCTTCAATCGTGTGCTTGTAGAATGTATCCAAGCTGCTCTCAGAAGCAACTTGTCAGTGGGACAGGCTATTAAAGAACTAATTTGGTCTCATCGAACTACACCTCATGTTGCTACTGGTAAGACCCCTTTTGAATTAATGAGAGGTAGGACTGCGACGACAGAACTGTGTCCTTTTTGGATGATTGAGTTATTTCATGAAGGAAGTGATTTAAAGGAAGCTTGGTGGGTAGCAAAGGACAATTCTGATGTTGTGGGAAGGAAAAGGTTGAGAGGGATACCAGGGAAAAAGGATGGTTTGCAGATTGGTGATTGGGTGAGAGTAAAGGATCTCATAGTAGTTAGAAGCATGTTGAAGTTTAAAGAATCTCAACAAATTCAAGATGTACGCAGAAATGCTGCTAGATTGACTGATTGTAGTTGGTGGGGTGTCACACGTTTAGCTTTAGATCCCAGTGTGTGGGGAAGAAGTGAGCATGAGGAGGTTGGTCACAAGTTTTCTGATCAAGCCGGTGGAAATTAACTTGAGGCTCACAATTCATTTGAACAAGTGAGCAAGGGTGTGCATGGTGATAAAACAAATTTCGAAAGGAAAAGAAGTATGAGAGAATGCCATAGGCCCGCAATGTTTCGTGACTATGCCATGTCGTAAAAAAACATACATATTTATATATATTAATCATTTATTTAGTGAGTTGTTATGCTGTGTGTAAATCTTGCATTTAATATTAGTTGTAGTAATTTTGTTTTTTGTAGTATGTTACTTATTTAAATTAGTGTTATTGTATTTTAAATTTGGTTCCATAAAAAATTTTAAAAAAGGAAGGAGAGGTGTTGTGACGTGGCTCGGAACTCCGATGTGTCATGTGGAATCCTTTGATATAGCATGGTGATGTCTCGGGATTCTACATGCCACTAACGGACAGCTGCGCACGCCTCTGCTCCCTCTGTGCCCCTTTATTCCGTATTCTCAATCTGGGTTTACTTTACATCCGTATTTGGCAATAAAGATTTACTTGCTTTAAGAATCTGCGTTGGATCGTCCGATCTTTTCAGCCTTATTAATGGCTAAATTAGATTTTAATATTACAATTCTGAAAATGCCGCTTTTAGAAGGTTGGCTTTTTCTTGTCCTAACCATTTGGTGCCAGAAGCCGTATCCTGGGTCACATGACTAGGTGTAGATGGTAGTTGTTTTTTGTGTCCCAGACAGTGAAATAAAGGGAAGCGAGGCGTTGGTGGTGGGTCACTCTGAGTTAACAAAGTGGAAGAGCTGTCACCTACCACACTTGCACATCACATAGGCTCTGTCTCACAAAAGGCTTGCCCCATGTCTGTTGTAACCCTAGACAAGCTGTGGCCAGTACAGAGAGAAAGGGGATGCCTTACACCTCAGGGAGGTGGAACCATCTAGAAGATTCCTCCACTTCACAGTGGGCAAAGATTTAACACTTAGACTTAAATCTTTTGGACCTGTGAACTCTGATAGGCTCTACTGATGAAAGGACCACCATTCTGCTGGTCTGTTGCCCTGTAGGACTGCTGCCCTGCTGTGCTGAATTGCTGCTCTGGTCCTTTCTTGCCTAGGTGGGAAGGACTGGACCTGCATCTCTCAACCCAGGATCCTAGTGTGACTCCAAGGGTTAGTTGGCTAGCCTCCTGATCAAAAGCCTCAGGAACAAAACAGGCTTCCAACAACCTTAAACCCAGCACCTAGACTCTGCCATCTGTAAGTTATGCCCACCCAAGTGGTGCCATCCCAGTCCTGGGCCCTTGGAGGTGGGCCATAAAGTGCTCTGCCAACCCATCTGTGGATCCAGCAGAACAGATGCATCTCCTCTGTGGCTCATCAACCACAGAACAGACACATTTCTCTTGTTGTTCCATGCATCGCCCTTGGAACCAACTAATTGCCTGCTGCATGGACATCTCCGACACAAGGACTTTGCATCGCCCATCATAGTCCATCGGAGCTGATGCATCTCCGTGCAAGGACATTGCTTCACCCAAAGCAGCCCATCAAAACTGATGCTGCAGAACGTACCTCCGGACAGGGATATTGCCTCACACTTTGCTCTTCATAGCTCCCATTAACTGTCGCTGCACGATGCATCTCCTAGCCTCGATCTCTCCTCGTCTCTGTTGCACAATGCGTCCTTAGCACTGGACTCCTCATCTCTCTACAACCAAGATTAAGGTATTGTGTTCCTTGGTCCTAAGTGGGTCCTTGTATCCGGCCCGCACTCCATTGCAGTCAACCTGAACTTGTGACTTTGTACTGGTGCATCGCCACCAGATAACCACAATTGGAGCTCTGTGCTTTTTGCTGCTATTTTCACTGAAATCTTCAAACTTTCATATCTCCGGTTCTACTGAGTGGATTTTTGTTGTTTTGGTCTTGATTTATTTATTACACTTTGCTCTATTTGTCTACATTTGTGTGGGATTTTCCGTTTGTTGTTTTTTCACTTCATTACTGTTTGAAGTACTGCATAAATTCTTTACACATTTCCTCTAAGTTAAGTCTGACTGCTCTGTGCCAAGCTACCAGAAGGTTGAGTACAGGTTAATTTTGGGTTTGTTTGCAACTTCACCCTGAGTAGGATTCTGGTTGGTGCTTGACGAGGATTTCACCCCTTCAACCAGTAACCCAGTTTCTTACAGGGTTCTATATCAGACCACATGTTGATCCGATTGACTGGAGACTATGCCCACAAGGAAATCATGGTGTCTTAATATTGCCCGCTATAAACTGCCCCATGAGAAGACGTTACAGAAATCACACATAACCACCTATTGAAAGTATAGCAGAGAGTTGGTGTCTTCCGCCCAGGTTCTATGGGAAGCAGCTAAGGCTACAGTTAGGAGTCAAGCCATGAGACACTCCACCATAGCAAATAAATTGCGAATTGGACAGCAAACTACCCTTGAAAGCGACATCAAGTCCCTGATGCAGCAATACTCTAATAGCCCTACAACAGCAGACCATCTGGCATTGGAATTGGCTAAGATGGACCTCCAAACACTGTACACTACCAAAGTGAAATAAATGTTTTGTCTCTTCGAAGCCCGCCGTTACTAGCATTGGAAAAAAGCGGGATACCTCTTAGTTGCCCAGCTGAGACACAGGGAAACGATGGTGGCTACTCACCACTATAAAAGATGTGTTGGGTCGTTTGTTATGTGGCCTGCAGAGTATAGCGGGGGAACCACGCTGGTGCCTTCGGCCTTTTTAGTAAAGGGGACTGCTGATGTACTGCTCGCCTCTCCGTGATATACATTCCACTACCCTTGACTCTTGAAGATTAGTGAAGATGTTTTTTTGCTGGGACTTGTCCTACTCCTTAATATTATTTTTCTTTTAGATTACCGTGGATTGCGACACTTGAGTGCAATGGTTGTACTATACGACTGGGTATTGTTTTTCATTGTTTGTTACTGTTTTTCAGTGCCTCCAACGTATGTACATGGACTGCTATTGCCATCTGCTTGTTCTATAGTTGCCAAATGCCCAATTAAAAACTACAACACAAAAAAAGAGTAATCTGATTCTTATTACTGCCTATAGGACTCAAGTACACTGAAAACGAAAATTAAATTGAAAAGAACTATTGCTTGAAACGTGTACATTGAGCTCCAAAAGCCTTTTAATGCTTTTAAATGTCTACAAAGGGATGGAAACTATAACATGCTGAATTAAGCCGAACATTATGTTCGTTCTAAATTCGGGATGAAAGGGATTTGATCAAACTCTTTATCAAAGCACACACTACATTTTCCTACACGGTTTTGTTACATTTTATGCTGTTCTGTAACCAATCGTAGATATGGCAGGATGTAATTTACCCACAGATCTCCCTCATTTCCTGTTTTTGGAATTCATTCATCTGCCATAACAGTCCCAGGTGTTTTTCCAGCAGTATCTGCTCAGAATGCAAAGTGTTGAGATACGTTTTAACCTCCAGGAAGAAACCTAAAGTAATGCCGGGGAATTACGAGACCTGCATGGTTGGCTCCTTCGCAATGGCCCTGGCTAAGAGGCAGCATCTGAAAAATAAAACATTATTTTTTTTTATTTTTCAGCTGCTGGCTCAGCCAGCATGTGAAGGGAGGGGCAGGACTGGGCCATGGGAGGGGAGAAGGGAGGGGATAAGTTTGCATATCAGTTTGGCCGGCTCTCTTAGGCCGGCCAAACTGACATGGCCACTTAGGTTTTTCCAACCCGGCTGTGTTTAGCATGGTTTAACATAGAGCAGTGCCAGGATTTTGTGGGGAGCATATGCTAGTGTCCCAGGGACTGCTGGGGCACCATCAGACAGGAGTGCGAAGCAGCCGGCAGCGATGGGACAGGTAGGTTTATTTTTTTTACATATTTTTCATTTGTTTAACCCCCTTTCGATGTCCCTTCCTACACAAAAACAATCATTCCCATGACACAGGCACCCTTGCACCCTGGTGCAAGGGTGCCTGCATTGGCAAATGGCAGCAATTTGTGCACCAGCGCAGGCAGGAGAGGAAGGTAATGCACCGTATTGTGTAGATACAGCACATTTCTGCCCTTTCCCAGTGGCAGAGGGCGGCACAGCAAGTTGTGCCACTCTGTGCCATGGGCCTTGTAAATGAGGCCCTAAGTGTCCACCTCTCCACCTTTCAGTACTCAGTACTGAAGGAATCTAAGTGCAGGTAACGGACCCAACCGTCTTAAATGTTGAATGACCTGCGTAGGATGCAGTGTGCTTCACACCACACACATATGGGAGTTTAAAAGCATCACAGCAGGCAAGCAGCTCTTTAGCCAGGTACTTACTTGTCAGACTAAAGGCCTTTTCAAAATGGGGAGGCCTCTTTGATGTTGGCTAGTCTGCGGCCATACTACCTCCTTGCACCCACCGTGGTTCAACAGATGGAAAGCCATGCAGAGGAGAGGGTTCGCTGTAAAGCAGAGGAAATACTGAAAAGTGGGAAGAAAACAGTGTGACAACTTAACCAGGGTATGGTGAAAATCTATAGCTGCTGTGTACTACTGCAAAGTTGGATGTGCATCCGTGCAATGAAGAACATTGGTGGAATGTGGGGAAGAAGGCAGAAGATTGATAAATTGTCTTTTGAAATAAAAGGATAGAAGAGCTTTGGTTCTGACTTTTATATCTTATCTTGCCCTGGACTCTCTCCAGAATTGTTTGGTTTAACTCCCTGAGTCTCCTTCATGACCATTCAGGGTGAACTTGTTAATCTTCTTCTGGCCTAGCTTAGGCTTAGCTGTGCTAATCATCAAGAGTGGGCTACTCAGTCTGCCCCTCTGTGAGACACATGCTTCCTCACTTGAAATGGAAATTGAGTCAGCTAAACTGTGTTCTAAATATTGTATACTCCCCCTGACTGAGAGACCTGGTTGACTTCAGCAAGGACGTGGTGGAAATGCTTCTTTGTGTGGGATATCGTCCAAAGGAGCTGTGAAGCAGGATTCGGGACAAAAGAGGTTCACTCCCTTTCTGCAAAAGGAGTGGTGGGCTTTAGTCACCCCTCTTTCTGCCAGACCCTTCCTTGATTCTCCTCTTCTCCCACCGCCTTGGTGATTCTCTGCTCCCCTCCCCACCCAATCCAGAAGCTGCTCCCATGCTATTGGTCTGAGTGGCATGAAACATTGCTCAGTTAGGGACTGGAAGTCTGCGCTGATTCTCCACCCAACTGTGCAACACAGCTCAGGTGGATGGTTCTAAATCTACATGTCGGTTTGGCCGTCCTAAGACAGTCGGCCAAACTGACAAACGCACTTATAGTACACCTAGCACTCTCCCTTGGCTGCTCCTGACTCAGAGACTGGCCCTGCCCTGCCCTTGACTCGGCAGACTGGCTGTAGATGAGCAAGAGAAAAATCAAATGATAATAAAATAGTTTTATTATAATTTTATTTTTCTGCTGTCTTTCAGCAGTGGGGTGATGCTCCTCCGCCATAATGGACGGGCACCCCCTGACATCCACTTTGAGTTCTTCATGTGAGTTTCTGTGCAGAGACATCAACTGTGGAGTCAAAATAATTCAATTTTTATCTCCCATAGTGTTCTTTCTCCCTAATATAGAAAAAATATCTAAAGGAAATTACACTAACCTTAGCACAAAAGTAATTAGGACATTTGCTAGGTTTGGTATACATTCATTTAGAAGTTTAAAAAAAATTAGGGCCTCATTTACGAGGCCCTAGTGCCACTGGAGTGTCACTTTTTGTGATGCTCCGGTGGCGCTGTGCATTGCATCGTATCTACAAAGCAACGTTAACGCTTAACACGGCCATGTAGAGATGAGTCTCGACGACACAGTTTTCTGCAGCTAAGGTTCTTGCTATGGGTGTTGCTGCGGGCATATCCACGCAACACCCATTGCTTTTTGGCACTGACTCAGATTTACAGGAAATCGTAAACCTGAGGCAGAGCCAAAAACGAATGCCTCAACAGGGGTGGTGTTAGAGTGGCACATCAAGGAGAAATACTTATATTTCTCCTCATTGTTTTCTCTTTCTATTTGTGCTGCATTCTGCAGCACACATAGAAGGAGCAAATCGGCATTAAAGATTGTTTTGTGCAGGAAGGTAGCCCTTCCTGCACAAAAACAATCTCCTCTGCAACGCAGTTATCCTTGCATCATGGCACAAGGGTGGCTGCATAGGTGCTATGCAGCTAATTTAGTTCTGGTGCAGTGAATACATGGGGATGCGCCATATTCTTCTAAATGTGGCACATCCCTGCATTTTGGAAACTATATAACTCAGGACAGCAAGATTGCTTGCAGCACTGTGCTGCACCATTTCCTTGTAGATGAGGCCCTTAATGTTTAAAAAGTATTCTGATCTGGATATGTAGAGGTAACATTGTATAGATATCTGGACCATTAATTTATTCATTTTCTGTGGATTTTCAAATCCATGGAGAATTCACAAATCCACTTAAAACACATAAAAACACAACACTATACTATAAAGCTGTTTTTCCCATTGTTCATAGTGGATTTTCAAATCCGACTGTGAAGTCACATATCCACCTGGCTCTGAATGGCAAACGTATGTTGCACCTTCAAATACTCAACTTGCTGCACTAAGAACAGTGTTGGGAAAAATAGGAGGAAAAAGGGCATAAGGGGGCAGGGTGAATCTATCCTGTTAACCAGACCCATGCAGGCAGGACAGGAGTGGTGAAAGCCCCCCCAGTAATAAAATAACTATTAAAAAGCTGATTTCAATTAGGGGATTCGCACATCTGGTGCAGGATTCACAAATCCTGGACACCTTCCGGAGTCTCAGGATTCTTTAAATCCTGAAAAAGGGACAAATATTCAGTGTAATATGATTGTGCATGTTCAGCAGCCACATACGGTGGCTGACTGCATTCAGCAGGTTGGGAACAGGGCCAGGCCAAAGTCCAGTCTGGGCCGGCTCCTACTTTTGTGCCTAGTGAAAGACCCGGTGCTCCAGGGGTTGGCTACCCTTGTGGGATGGGACCCTGCAGCTCATGCCACAAGGGCTTTCGATGCATAGTTTGGCAACATGCTGCAAGATGGGTGAACGATCACCTGCAACTAACCCCTTTGCACAGGGCTGAAGTCAGTGTGAAGAGGAGGTTGTCCTTCTACAGTGGGTTGTGCACCAGGTCCGGCTAAAGACCAAGCCATATGCACCAAGTCTGGCTCAAGACTTTGCCATATGGAGTGGGGTTTAACTAACCCACTGTGGTTTGGGTGCTGGGCCTGGCCAAAGCCAGTCCCGGGGTCAAGCCACATGCTGCATGGCCAAAGACTATGAACAGTGTGGGCTGGTTGCTCTTGCTTGGTTGAGTGAAGGGAGCTGTTGCATGTGACATTCAATAAATATATATTTATATATTTTGGTAAATGTACCTTTTACAACTTTTATAATTCTTGTAAATTTATAGGGTTATTCAACTATGTTATGTGTTTAAAGTGAGGCACTTTCCCTACTGCTGCACAGACTGCAGAGTGACTAGTAAACATTACCCATCTGAAGTCCAACAATTTCACTACTGTTGCACAAACCGAAGTGGGAATAGTAAATTTAATCCGCCCTGAAATCTAATGCTTTCTCTACTGCAGCACAGAGAGTGGTGGGAATAGTAAATGTAATCCCTTTTAAACCCAGAGCTTACCCTACTGTTGCACTGAATGGAGTGGGAATAGCACATGTAATCCTCTGAAATCCAAAACTTTCCCTACTGTTACAAAGACTGGAGTGAGAATAGTAAATCTTACCTCACTGAAGTCTAGTGATTTCCGTACAGCACAGACTGGAGTAGGAAAAGTAAATGTAACCTCTCTGAAAGTATATGCTTTCACTACTTCTGCATAAACTGGAGTGGGAGTAATGTATCTATTATTCCAAGACTTCAGTACTTTTCTCAATATATGACTATTTTTGTCATTAATATAATTTTTGTTAGTAGTAGTAGTATTAGTATCATTATTAATATTGTTAGTTTCAATTTGTATCATATTTATATATATTTAAATATATACAAAAAAGCATCGCCTTCACGCCAGCCACTTACTAACGGTGAGTCACAGCAGAGCGGCGACCCCTCATAAATCCATCAGACATTGTCCAAGCTTCAAAGGGACAAAAACCCTAGACGAAAAACAACGATCCGTGACTCCATGCAAGAACGTGTTTATTGCTAAACAAAAGAAATCCTAACGCGTTTCGGACCACTAGCTCCTTGATCACAGGTCAGAGGACATGTTCTATCGTACATATATTTAAACTAAGGGAAAGACAAAAAACATAGAAAAAGGACTCTAAACACTTATTTCAAAAGTGTCAGCCATTTTGAAACGGAGTTCATGTAATACATTACCTAATCACGAAAATTCGTATTTCATATAAATGGTCACACATTAACTCCTTATTCACACAACAAAACAAGACAGATGTTGCATTATATATAGTTAAATTACAAGAAAATGAGAAAAGAAAAAAGAAAAAGAGTATATATATATATATATATATATATATATATATATATATATATATATATAGAGAAACATATTAATCTAAAGATACTTTTTGCAAACGTGTCGGCCATATTTAAACGATGTTCATATAATACATAGGCCCTCATTCCAACCCTGGCGGTCTATGACCGCCAGGGTGGAGGGCAACGGAAGCACCGCCAACAGGCTGGCGGTGCTTCCAGGGCCATTCTGACCGCGGCGGTAAAGCCGCGGTCAGAAAAGGGGAACCGGCGGTTTCCCGCCGGTTTTCCCCTGGCCCAGGGAATCCTCCATGGCGGCGCTGCTTGCAGCGCCACCATGGGGATTCCGACCCCCTTCCCGCCAGCCTGTTTCGCAGTTTACACCGCCAGAACCAGGATGGCGGGAACGGGTGTCGTGGGGCCCCTGGGGGCCCCTGCACTGCCCATGCCACTGGCATGGGCAGTGCAGGGGCCCCCTAACAGGGCCCCATGAAGATTTTCACTGTCTGCTTTGCAGACAGTGAAAATCGCGACAGGTGCTACTGCACCCGTCGCACCCCTGCAACACCGCCGGCTCCATTCGGAGCCGGCTTCTATGTTGCAGGGGCTTTCCCGCTGGGCCGGCGGGCGGCCTTTTGGCGGTCGCCCGCCGGGCCAGCGGGAAAGCCAGAATGGCATCCGCGGTCTCCTGACTGCGGAGCTGCCATTTGGCGGTGACCGCATGGCGGGCGGCGACCGCCGCCCGCCGCGGTCAGAATGACCGCCATAGTCTAAGAACTCATATGAATTTGTTTCTATGTGTCTCGAATATAATGTAAAAGGAGCTCAAATACTAATACATACACGCATGTATTCCTTACATGACGGGTCTCTACAAAAACTATATTGTTATTTTTAAAACAATATAAGATTAATATTATAATACTCATCTAATATGTAGAATGTACTCGTCAAGCTATAATAGTTCCTTGCGTTTCCAACACAGATCAGCATTTTCTTTGTACCTATGACAAAGTATAACATAAAAAATTATTACTTAAAGAAAACGATAATAATAACATTATAACAATTATTATATCCTAATCCTTGTTTTGTTCACAATGAAGATTGCTGCCACCCATATCTAGATAGAACTAAGATGAACAAAAAGTTCTTCATCCTGATTAAATGCATTTAGAACAATAGTAGCATATTTGATAATGAATTTGGATTCTAATTGTCTCAGTTCGAGTTCTCTATTGCCACCTCTTATACTAGCTGGAATACTGTCTAGCACAGAAACTTTCAACAGATCCCTATTCTTCTGGTGAGCAACAGCAAAATGTCTTGCGATCGGATATGTTTTGTCTTCATTGGTTATAGCTCTCATATGTTCCAATACTCTTTTTCTCGCTTTATGAATTGTGCTGCCAATATAATACTTATTACACGGGCAGCTAAGAGCATAGACACAGTATTCAGTATTACAATTAAGATGCTTCCTAATAATAAAAGGGTGTGAATTCCTAGATAACTAGATCTTGCGACAATTACTGCTGCCCTTACAGGCTTTACATTTACCACATGTGAAAAAACCCTGAACAATAGATTCCTTATCTATCCTTAAAAAACAAAGGTTACAGGGATGTTATAGTTAGAGTTCTTTCAAGTTTCAAGCATGCACAGTTTTTCTTCAATAATTTGACTGCTAATGTTATATTGATATTTTTATCGACGTTATAAAAGTTGCCATGTGTACTGCAATATCTTGGGTAATTAGCAGTGCTTGGCGAGGGCACAAGTTATAGCTACCTTAGGGCTCAAGTTATAGTTACTTGAAATAACTCTAATCATAACTGCTGAATATATATGGTTTTGTGCGAGTAAATTCAGAGCCTAACTTTAACGTCCCTGTAATCTTTGTTTTTTTAAGTGAATGTCTATGTTTTTTTATTCTATTTCATAAGTATAACATCCCTGTAATCTTTGTTTTATTTGTGAATTTCTATTGTTTTATTTTAACGTGAAGTAATTTTAATTACCATACATTAATCCAACCACCGTCATGTACTGCTTTCAGCTGTGTGTGGCAGGGGCTGGTCGCAGGGTCTGGTCTGTGGCCAATTTGCTATAACTACTCAACCATGTGCCATGCACGGCCTTTGGCTGCAGGGCCTGGCCTGCCCCCAAAGCCCTATAACCTCCCAACCCCACATGCATAAGTTTCTGAGTGGGTCTGTGAGTGAGTGCATGACTTGGTGAGTGAGTCTGTGTGTAGGTTGTGATTGTCTGAGTGGGTCTGTGATTGAGTACATGAGTGCATGAGTGGGTCTGTGAGTGGGTGTGTGAGGGTCTGAGTGGGTCTGTGAGTGGGTGTGTGAGTATCTGAGTGGATCTTTGAATGTGTGTGAGGGTCTGAGTGGGTCTGTGAGTGAGTACATGTCTGTGAGTGGGTCTGTGAGTGGGTGCATGAGTGTTTGAGTGTGTTATGTTATGTTATAAGAAATTCTAAAGTGCAGCACATACCTGGAGGTGTCTTGATGCGGAAAATGAGATGAAGAAAAAAGCGGAAATCTAGGGAGAGGTAAAAGGCCATGTCTTTAACAATTTCCAAAAATGTAACAGGTTAGGGGCATTCTTGATTATAAATGACAGTACATTGAAATGACAATGAAATTCCTGCCACCCCAAGCTGACCGCTTGAACCTGGGTGTCATGGTTCTTTGATTCAATTCCCTCAGGAGCAGAAGAAAGATCCTCAGTCCCAATCCAGGCTACTCACAATGAATGAAGTTCTCCATTTCGAGCACCATAGAGAGGGATAGGGGAACGGGACAAAGAGAGACTGCCTCAGAGGTCTGCTTCTTCTTCAATTCAGTCAGTCAAACTCTTCCTTCTATTTGCTAGGAAGCAACACATGAAAGATTACAATCACAATTTCTAGGGACACTCTTCCATATACAATCTACAGCATTTGACTACTAATTAAACATGTTTACTTCTGAGCCATTTACCTGAATCTTCTGAGGAATTTGCTTCTCTTATTTGATAGGTATTAATTTTATATACACTTTTACCAAGGTTGTTCTTGGAATTGAAGTTAAGTTAATTAGATTTTTTCTTTATGAATAATTCTGTCTCTTTTCAAGTATGTTTCATCAATTGGTTTTGCTTTACTTCCTTTTGATCGAATTAACGCTGTATACAAATGCACATATATGAGTTAAGTAAATAAGGCCTTATGCAATTTAATTTTCTTTTCTCAGAAATCCTTTTTTAGTCACTATGGGCCAGATGTAGCAAAGGGTTTTTCCCATTCTGTGTCAATGGGAAAATGTGTTCGTACATATGGCCCTATATCCTTAGGTCTTAAACACTAGTGTTGCATAAAGTATCTTCGAATGAACTCCAGAACTCTGTCAACTTTAACTGTCACAGAAATATAGTTTGTAGATTACAAGAATGGTCCATGCAGTTTTCGCATTACTGAAATCATGCCAGATCTTCTCTATATCGAAGTTAATACAGTTATAGTATTTGAGCATTCGTAATAATTATTTTCTGTAGTAAACTTGAATGTTCTTATAATTTCCGCATTACAGGGACCTTGCTGAATCTCTCTCTATACCAACGTGAATGAACTGTGAACCTTTAACCTGTACACTGTAATATTAATGGCTTACTTGACGAATTCTTCTGTTTCTGTGAAACAGAACCGCACTGGAAACTCTACCTCATGAAATGTGCTCTCCTCAGACACCTGCGTATCCCTGTCAAAAACACAGTTGAAGTGCGCGGTGCCTGAACCGAGTGAGCGTATTATCAACTTGATCTCAATGAATGAAAACACTAGACCTGCAAACTAGTAGTTGGTTTACCTGGTGGCCATCTAAGATTTTTCTCACAGTTCTTCCCTTGTAATGTCTGCAAAACAACTCGAAGAACAATCTGCCAATAAGGACATTGTCTTTTCCACTGTTTCTTGACCTGTAGGCTTTTCGCTTTTCTATCATACCCCACAGGAGTCAGGGCATAGCAACTTTGAGGGTTCTTGACAGTACTCCTCTTCAAAGAACGGTTTAACAGTTTGGGTTTGTCTCGATGCATCTTGGGAAAATTCTTGATTAATCTTGAGGCATGCATATTGTTCTGAGGTCTCAAGAACTTTCTTCTGGGTCATATCATTTCCAGTCAATTAAATAGTACAATGTGCCCTTTCTTATTTTGGAATCCAAGATCTGAAGTACTTCATACTCGTCTGTAGAGTTAATCTGAATTCGAGTTGGAGGAGTATTTACTCGTTAACCTGGAGGACTGTTCTTTAACAATGAAACTTGAAAACCTAGATGTATTTTCAACTGTGAGGGTAACTGCAATTTAACTGCCACTGGATTGATCATTTGTCCACTTTGAATGGACCAATTAATCGAGGCTGGAACTTGCGATTTCCTTTGAGGTGTAAATGATATGTGGATAAACAAATCTTGACTCCCTTTGTAAAAATAGGACTCTCTCTTCTTTTTTTATCTGCCTGAGTTTTGTATGAAATGTTTGCTAGGGTTATTCTTTTCTTGGCTCTCACTAAGGTGGTCTGAAATCTTTTTACTAAATCTTCTACTGCTGGAACTGTGTTATCCTCTTTACCCAGAATTATGTTAGGATGCCTAACTTGATTTAGGTAAAGGGGGGGTAAACCTGGTAGTGGAGTGCACAGCATTATTATAAGCAAATTCAGCTTGCCAAACCAACTCCAGCCATTCCTCCTCTTGATCAAATAAACAGAGTCGCAAATATTGTTCTAACTCTTGGTTCACTCTCTCTGTTTGCCAATCCGTTTCTGGGTGATAACTTGTAGAAAAACGTGACTCAATTCCTAGTCGCTTAGCAAAGGCTCTCCAAAAGTTGGAAATGAATTGGGATCCCCGATCAGAAACTAGAATTTTTGGAATCCCATGAGCTCGTACAACATGTTGTGTAAATAACTGAGCAACTTGTTGTCAGGGAATATTCTTTAGAGAGATGAAATGTGCCATTTTGGTAAAGGTGTCTACAAAAACCAGGATAGTATTATAACCTTGACTACCGGGAAGATCTACTGTGAGATCCATGATAATTGTATTCCAAGGGTGAGGAGCTGTGGGTAAAGGTCTTAAAAGACCTTGGGGAGCTGACCTGTTGGATGTTCCTTTTTGACAATTTTTGCAAGTTGACAAATAGGCCCTCATTACAACCCTGGCGGTCGGGGTTAAAGCGGCGGTAATACCGCAAACAGGCCGACGGAAAAAAAAATGGGATTACGACCGTGGCGGAAACCGCCAACATAGACATCCACTTTAACATTCCGACTGCCAAGGTGGTAGAAACAAACAGCATGGCGGACACCGCCAACAGACAGGCGGGAGACAAAGTACCGCCCACTGTATTACAAGAGGCCTATCCGCCACCTTTTTCACGGCGGAAACAGTACACAGAAGGGAAAACACTCATCTCTCGACACCCAATGAGGAACCAGGACGTCATGGAGCCCAAACTTCAGGTGTTACCCATGTTGGTTTACCTCCTCTTCTACCAGGAGTACGAACGGCGGCGGCGACCACGGTGAGTACTGCACCTACAACACAGGGGGGGGAGGAAAGAGAGTGACACACACACGCAACACGCAACACCCCCACCCTCACCCTCACCCACAACAACATACACACAAATACATGCAGCAACATTACATATACACCCCCCCACCCCCTGGAAGAATGCAAGGACAAAAGGAAATGATTGTAACGATTGTAATCATTCAAAATCCATTAGTCAAAATTCAAAATTCAGTATATACAAATATGCACACCAACTACACAAGTCCGGATAGTGTACTAATCAGTCTGTGGACCACTGGGCCCAAAATGCATGCACAAGGCCTACACATGATACCTGACTGGAAACGGAGAGAACACTGCTGGGGCATTAGATCGAAAATATACAGGCACCTCAGGGGGAGAGGAGGGGGGCACCTCAGCCTGATGAACGCACGACGCCACTGCTGCACGAGGGGGCTCCATGCCCATTGCTGTATCCTGGGGAGTGCAAAGCCACAGTCTCTCAAGTCTCTCCAGTGGGTGGTTTGCCCACTGCTTTATCCTGGGGAGTGCAAAGCCACAGTCTCTCAAGTCTCTCCAGTGTGTGGTTTGCCCACTGCTGTATCCTGGAGAGTGCAAAGCCACAGTCTCTCAAGTCTCTCCAGTGGATGGTTTGTCCACTGCTTTATCCTGGGGAGTGCAAAGCCACAGTCTTCCAAGTCTCTCCAGTGGGTGGTTTGCTCACTGCTTTATCCTGGGGAGTGCAAAGCCACAGTCTCTGTAGTCTCTCCAGTGGGTGGTTTGCCCACTGCTTTATCCTGGGGAGTGCAAAGCTACAGTCTCTCAAGTGGATAACAGTCTCCATTGGTTCTGGAGGGGGCCTAGTGCCCAGAGTGCTTCATCCTGCCAAGGACTGAGGTAGTGGATGTGATACTCCACTGGTTCTGGAGGGGGCCTGATGCCCTGAGTGCTTCATCCCGCCAAGGACTGAGGTAGTAGATGTATCTCTCCACTGGTTCTGGAGGGGGCATGGTGCCCAGAGTGCTCCACGTTTATTGTGGCCGGTACAATTCCCTCACCTGGGTGTGCGTGCCATGAGATTGGCGAGGTTCAGGTAGCATGATACGCCATGGAGGCAGCGACATACCCCACACTGCTGTGGCTGCGCCTTCCACCTGCAGGTGCAAACAGTGATGGAAGAAATGCCTCATGGAAGCTGCCCAGGGTCCAGGAACTCTCCTCCAGCCTCAGACGACTGACCACTGGGGATGGTAGCCATGTCAGCGGTGGTGCCTGTGTCCAAGGACTCCACGGGCCGGTGGCGGTGCTTGCGGCGGTGTCTGTCGCGGCGGTGCTTGCGGCGGTGCTGGCAGCGGTGCATGGGTCAGCACCTGCTGAGGGACACAGCAGGATGTCTCCTGCAGCCTTGGACGGCTGCCCACTGGGGAAGAGGCTGGGACTGTTGCTGAGGCTGTAGACGTGCCGGGGCGGTGCAGGTGGCGGTGCTTTCGGCGGTGTCTGTTGCGGCGGTGCTTGTGGCGGTGTCAGTTGCGGCGGTGCTGGCGGCGGTGCATGGGTCAGCACCTGCTGAGGGACACAGCAGGATGTCTCCTGCAGCCTCTGACGGCTGCCCACTGGAGAAGAGGCTGGGTACTGTCGCTGAGGCTGTAGACGTGCCGGGGCGGTGCAGGTGGCAGTGCAGGTGGCGGGGCAGGTGGCGGTTGTGGTGGCGGGGCAGCTAGCGGTGTTCGCCGCGTACAGGTTGGCATGATCGTGGACAGAAAGTGTGACACTGGTCCCTCAGTTGGTGCCACCCTGCCCTCTCCTGACCTGCTCTTCAGCTTTTGGCCCTTCCCCAGCTTTGATGGTGCCGCAGTTGTCTTGCCACTATCCCCTTTGGTTTTTGCAAAGCCCTTGGTGGCTGGTACTTTCGGCTTCTCCCTCCGGGATGTGGGCAACTTTTTCAGCTTGGCAGGTGACGGAATGTCTTTGCCCTCGAAACGTGGCACACTGGCAACCCTGATGGGTGGCGCACTCCATGACCCCACAGTTGCTGGCACCACTGTGCCTGGGGATGTGGTGGCTGAGGTGCTGGGCTGGGACCTGGAAAGCCTGTACCTACGGGAAGGATGGGGGAGGAGGTGTAGGGAAGAGGTCAATGTTAGCCAGGAAGAGTTTTTTAGACACACTGGGACGGGAAGATGGAGGGGGTTTGGGAGTGGAGGTAGAGGTAGTGGTTGTAGGAGGTGTACGTCTGCTGAATTTGGGTGATGGTGCATGGGCCGGAGGCTGTTGTGAGGTGGATGGCTGTTGGGTGGGTGTGTCCCTGCGTTTGTGTACTTTGGGAGGAGGGCTCACTGACACATTGGGAGAGGACCCTGGGGATGTGTGAATGGTAGTGGGGGTGGTGAGTGCACGTGAGCGGTGTGTGGTGATGGGCGTGCTGGTGATGGAGGCAGTGGCTGAGGATGTAGTGCATGCAGGTGTGAGTGGAGACGAGACAAAGAGGGAGGAGGAGGACGTGGAGGAGGGGGACACAGTGGAGGCAATGGATGTTGCTGTGTCTGCATGGGGATGGTGCTTGTGTGAGTGCCTGTGGGATGTGTGGTGCTTATGTTTGCCTGAGCCACTCTTATGTGTTGATGAGTGTGCCTGCTGGTCTGATGGTGTGCTTGGGATAGGCTGAGGTACAGGGGATTGGGTCTGGGTGGAGGAAGTTGGAGGGGGAATGCTGGACACAGGGACAATGGCTGCCATCAGTGCTGAGGCCAGAGCCTGAAATGCTCTCTGTTGGGCTGCCTGCCCAGAATGAATGCCCTCCAGGTATGCATTTGTTTGTTGCAAATGCCTCTCTACACCCTGGATGGCATTCACAATGGTAGATTGCCCAACAGTGAGGGATCTCAGGAGGTCAATAGCCTCCTCACTGAGGGCAGCAGGGCTGACTGGGGCAGGGCCTGAGGTGCCTGGGGTGAAGGAGATGCCCACCCTCCTGGGTGAGCAGGCACGGGACACACGCTGAGGGGCTGCTGGGAGGGCTGTGCTGGTAGGGGGGGTGGCGTCTGTGCCTGTAGATTCGGTGGGCAGGCACAGAGGTGCCCACCACCGCAAAGGAGCTCCCATCAGAGGAGGAGTCACTGTCACTGCTGTCTGCTCCTGTCCCCGCCGTGGAGCTCTCCTCACCCTCCCACTGGTGGCTTCAGACTCCATTGTTTCGTCCTCCAGGACCAAGTGGGTTGCAGCTCCCTCCTGCTCCAGTGCCAATGCTCCTCCGCCTGATGATGCTATTGCGCACAAGAACAGGGACACCACAAAAAGGGGGGGTGGAGACAGAAGAAAGACATGTTCAGTGCATGAAACACCACTACAGTTGGCGGACACAACACACAGGGAGCCATGCACTGACAGTTCCTAGAAATTTCAGCTGACCATGGAGTACGAGGCCTGAGACCAATTGCTGCACAACTGGAAGTCACAGGAGCCTGACTAGGTGTAGATGGCTCTTACCACTGGTGGGTTTCGGGTGCCACATGGCGTGCCTCACAAGGGACCTTGCCTACCAAGTTCGCCCTGGCCTAGGGGAACACACTGCCCACCTACGCCACCCAGACACCTCGTGATGCGTGCAGAGTCAGCTGAATGATAGTGTACTCACCCCCTTGCGGCTGCTGTGATGCCCTCAAGCACCCAAACTCTGGATAGGCCACCGCCAAGATCCGGAACATCAGGGGGGTCATGGTGCGACGGGCACCCCTCCCACGTTGGGAGGCCATCCCCAGCTGGGCCTTGGCCGTCTTCTTGCTCCAGTGGCGCAGGTCCTCCCATCTGTGGTAGACCCCCAGGGACCGGACGTCCTTGGCGATGGCACGCCAAATACCCTTCTTCTGGTGGGCGCTGACCTAGAGGAATAGTACACGGGGAAAGGAAATTTCTTAGGACCATCATACTCATTGCCCCCCAGTTCCCACCCTTGCCCTGATGCACATACACCCCCCATCCGCACATGCACGCCTCAGCCCCCCCATGTATCTTCCATCCACACCACTCAAAACAGGCATTGCCCATGTAGCATTTTCACACAGTGTACTCACCTGTTTGTCTGGAAGACCTTACAGTTGCTTGTACTGGGGGAGGACCCCATCCGCTAGTTTCTCCAACTCCTCTGAAGTGAAGGCAGGGGCCCTTTCCCCAGACACATGAGCCATCTTCGCTTCCAGACACAGGTCACAGCAGCACTTGCAGTGTAGGTCCTCTCCTGTTGAAGGTCAGGTATCAAGTGAGTGAACAGACAGAAAATGGCGGTCACGTCTACGGCGGAGCATACCGTCACTGCTGGCGTACATCGTCATTGGCTCCTGGGACCCATACGGCCCAATGTTAACCAATGCAGAATTGCGCCGCGGTCTTCGACCGCCCACCGCGACGGTGTAGAACGCCAGCGCAGTTACCTCATATCCCCTTGTCCCACCTTACAGGTCAGGAAGCCACCATTTCAGGAGACCACATGGGATGGATGTTAACTGCGTCACACCTATCTAGGCCGGGAATATAGACAGATACCGGCACATTGCGGATTAATAACATTTCTGCAAATAACACATTGTGATACCTCAGTGTTGGATGACTCTCTGCTCGCTGTTCTCCTCCATAGGGCACGTCCGCTGGGGCAGGTGATGAGATGGCGGCATCCTCTGGTGTACAGACCCCTGGTGGACTTGTCGACAATGGAAGAGAGACACATCCTAGTCACATACAGACTTGATCGTGCAACAATCCAGGAACTGTGTGCCCAGTTGGAGCCGGACCTGATGTCAGCTATCCGCCATCCCACAGGAATCACCCCTCTAGTGCAGGTCCTGTCTGTACTCCATTTCCTGCCCAGTGGGTCTTTTCAAACAACAGTGGCCATGGCATCAGGGATGTCCCAGCCAATGTTCTCTAACGTGTTGTCCAGAGTGTTGTCTGCCCTGCTGAAACACATGCGCAGCTACATCGTGTTCCCTCAGGTGGAGGATTTGTCCACAGTGAAAGGTGACTTTTATGCCTTGGGACATATCCCCAACATCTTTGGTGCCATTGATGGTACACATGTGGCATTTGTACCCCACCCAGGAATGAACAGGTGTACAGAAACCGGAAGAGCTATCATTCAATGAATGTGCAGATGGTGTGTTTGGCAGACCAGTACATCTCCCATGTGAATGCCAAGTATCCTGGCTCAGTCCATGACGCTTACATTTTGAGGAATAGCAGCATCCCTTATATGATGGGGCAAATCCAGAGGAACCGTGTGTGGCTAATAGGTGAGCCTAAAGTCCCCACACAGTTTAATTTGCTGTCTGGGTATGGGGCTGTCCCTAAGGGTTAGTGTGTGTTAAACAGTTGTCCCGCAACACTTGCAGGTCACTCTGGTTACCCCAACCTGTCATGCTACTGACCCCAGGGAGGAATCCCAGGACAAGGGCAGAGGAACGCTATAATGAGGCACTTGGGCGAACTAGGAGGGTGATCGAACGCACCTTCGGCCTCCTGCAGGCCAGATTCCAGTGCCTCCATTTGACAGGTGGCTCCCTATACTTCTCACCGAAGAAGGTGTGCCAGATAATCGTGGCCTGCTGTATGCTGCACAACCTGGCTTTGCGACGCCAGGTGCCTTTTCTGCAGGGGGATGGGCCAGATGGTGGTCTTGTGGCAGCTGTGGAGCCTGTGGACAGTGAAGAAGAGGAGGCAGATGAACAGGATATCGACAACCGAAACAAGATCATCATGCAATACTTCCAGTGAGACAAAGTTAAGAAGATGTCACTGCTTCCCACATCGCATACTATTGTTGGAACTAGCATAAGTCTGTCATTTTCATTTAGTGTATGGACCCTGACTTGTCACTTTGGCTTTCCATTTCAGAGATCTGGGTCCCACTTTGTGCCCTCTGCTATGTTTACTGCTGGCCTACGGCTGTGTTACATTGGTATGTGAACAAGTAAATTGACATTGCTATATTCCATAGTTATTGCAATTACACATTTGTGAAAGCACAGACTGACTCCAGATTGTTTTGTGATTGAAGTGTGTTTATTTCTGTGCTAATAAGTGGAGGGGATTGTAAAAGGGGCTGGGGGGATGGTGGAGGAATTTCCATGGCAGAGAAAAGTCTATTTGTTTCACAGGTGCACTGTCCAAAGGGGCATAGGAAGTGGAGCAATGGCAGTTTAAGGATGGACAGGGTGACATAGTGGGACAGTAGGGTGACATTCAGGGGGGTCTCATTTCCTGGCGGGGGTCTTGGCAATGTTCTCTGTCTTGTTCCTGGAGCTAAGGGACCGTTTGCGGGGTGGTTCGCCATCTGCAGGGGGTGGGGTGCTGGTGTCCTTTTGTTGCTGTGGCGATGCCTCCTATCCACTAGCGCCGGCAGAGGTGGAGGGCTGTTCATCATCCAGGCTAGTGTCAGGGGCCCCTTGTTGTGCCACTGTGTCCCTCCTGGTGTTGAGAAGGTCTGCCAGCACCCCTGCAATGGTGACCAGGGTGGTGTTAATGGACTTCAAGTCATCCCTGATCCCAAGGTAGTGTTCCTCCTGCAGCCGCTGGGTCTCCTGAAACTTGGCCAGTACCGTTGCCATTGTCTCCTGGGAATGATGGTAAGCTCCCATGATGTTGGAGAGAGCCTCATGGAGTGTTGGTTCCCTGGGCCTGTCCTCCCCCTGTCGCACAGCAGTCCTTCCAGCTTCCCTGTTATCCTGTGCCTCTGTCCCCTGAACCGTGTGCCCACTACCACTGCCCCGAGTCCCTGATTTTCTTGGGTTGGTGGGTTTGCCTGGGTTCCCTGTAGTGGTGGACACACTGCTGATTGACGTGTCCTGGGGACAGAGAGATGGGCCCACTGGATGGGTGCTGTGCTGGTGTTTCCTGAGGGGGGAGACTCTGTGGTGGCTTGTGACAGTGTCAGGGGAACCGAATGTCCCGAGGTCCCAGATGGGCCGGGCTGGTCATCTTGCTCCAGGCGAGGAGAGCTGCTGTCATCACTGTGGGCCTCTTCTGTGGGGGGACTGGATATGTCTGGCACCTCCTGTCTGGTGACGTTGGGTAGGGGTCCTGTTGGGGTGTAAATGCATAATTATTGTATCTGTGTGTGCCATTGTGTGCAATGGGTCGTTGACCCTCTACTCCAGTGCTTGCATTATTGGCTTGGTCCTTGTGTGATTGGTGATTTTAGGGCATGAGTGAGTCTCTGTACTGGACATGCGTGTGTGATGGGTGTCCATGGATTGGTATTACATGCAGGGTTTGGCTTTGGGATGTGTGGGTTGTTGGGGTGATGGGTGTGAGGGTAAGGGTGGGAATATGTGATGGCATGCAAGGGGCGGGGGGAATAAGGTAGGAAAGATTTGACTTACCAGAGTCCAGTCCTCCTGCTACTCCTGCGAGGCCCTCAGGATGCAGTATTGCCAAGACGTGCTCCTCCCATGTTGTTAGTTGTGGGGGAGGAGGTGGGGGTACACCGCCAGTCCTCTGTACAGCAATCTGGTGTCTGGAGACCACGGAACACACCTTCCCCCATAGGTCGTTCCACCTCTTTCTGATGTCATCCCGTGTTCTTGGATGCTGTCCCACTGCGTTGAGTCTGTCGACAATTCTGCGCCATAGCTCCATCTTCCTTGCAATGGACGTCTGCTGCACCTGTGATCCGAATAGCTGTGGCTCTACCCGGACGATTTCCTCCACCATGACCCTGAGCTCCTCCTCAGAAAACCTGGGGTGTCGTTGAGGTGCCATGATGTGGTGTGGGTGATGTGTGAAGTGTTGTCTGTTGTGATGTGTGAGGGGGTGTGTTGGTGTGTGTTATTTGAGGTGCGTGGATGTTGTGTACGTGATGGTGTTGTGTGTCTGCTGGTGTTGTTTTAGATAGTGTCTCTCTCTGGCCTGCTTTAAAATTTCTGGTAGTAAGGGTTTGTGGGTAATGTGGGTGCGTGTTTTATAGTGTTGTGGGTGTGTGGGTGTGGTGTGTGTATATGTATCAGGTGTGTGTATTTTGAATTGGTCAATGTGGTTGTGTTTTGTATATGTGTGTGTATTTGGAGCGCGGCGGTGTGTACCGCCAATGGATTACCGTGGTTGAAAGACCGCCGCATTGATTCGTGGGTCGTGATAGTGTGGGCGTATTCTTGTTGGCGTGATGGTGTCGGTTTTGGTATCGCCAGTTTATCACTGACCTTTGGTGTGGCGGACTTGTGTGGGTGTCTGTATTGTGGCAGATTCTGGGCTGTGGGTCGTAATACCTGTAGCGGAATTCCATGGCCACAGCGGTATGTTGGCGGTCTTCTGCACAGCAGTAAGCGGGATTTACCGCCAGGGTTGTAATGAGGGCCATATTGTCTTATCTGAGTTTGCATTTTAGGCCACCAAAAACTCCTCTGTATCAATTCTTGAGTTTTTTGGACCCCTTCGTGACCAGCCAATTGATCATCGTGACAAGCCTTAACGACCTGTTCTTGCAGTTCTAATGTTGGTATGTACAATGCATCTTTATAATAAGGCAATCCTTTCTTCTTTCTCATGCTTTGTTGGATCACTTCAATATTTTTTCTTCTGTTAAGGCTTCTCAGATCCCCATGGCTAAATCTGCATAATGAATAGTTAACACAAACTTCTCTTTTGCAACGATCAAACTCTTTTCTGGAATTTCTTTAGAAGGATTGACATCTATCCTGGAAAGTGCATCTGCCTTGCCATTGGCTTTCCCTGGTCGAAAGGTGATGACAAAATCAAAGTCTGTGAAATAAAGGGACTAATGCAATTGCCTTGGTGTTAGGGTGCAGGCTGATTTCAGAAATTGTAAGTTCCAATGGTCAGTCTAAACAGTTACCTTATGCCGAGCTCCCAATAGGTTGTGAAAAGTCTCTTTGACTGCCAAAAGTTCCTTATCTTCAATGGAATAATTTATTTAAGGCGAAGTCAGTTTTTGAGAAAAGAAGGCTACTGGATGCAATTGTACTGTATTTTTATGACGCTGAGAAAGAATAACCCCAGCAGCAGTTTCCGAAGCATCTGCTTCAACAGAATAAGGATCTGGGTGTAGCAGAATTGGGGCTGTGGTGAAGGAATCTTTCAGAAAATTAAAAGCTTCATCTGTATCTCTAGACCATTCAAATTTCACTCCTTTTTTCAACACTCAAGTGATGGGGCTGACTGTTTGTGAGAAGTTGAAAATGAACCTTCGATAGAAGTTGGCAAACCCCCAAAAACTTTGTATTTCCTTAATACTGTAAGGATGGGCCAATCTCGAACTGTTTTTACCTTCGCTGGATCCATTCTAACCCCTTCAGATGACAAAATGAATTGAAGGAATTCCACTCGTTCCACATTTTTCCAATTTTACATAAAGGTTGTGTTCTTGTAATCTTGTGAGGACTGATCAAACATGTGACACATGTTCCTGCAGATTCTCAGAGAAGATTAGGATATCATCCATGTATACCAGTGCAAACTCGTCAAGAGATTCTCGTAAAATATTGTTTACAAAATTTTTAAAAGCTGTGGGAGTGTTACATAATCCATATGGCATCACTTGATAGTCGAATAATCCATATCGAGTTCGGAAGGCTGTTTTCCATTCATCACCAGATGCAATTCTTATCAAATGATATGCACATCATAAATCTAATTTGGTGTATATTTTAGCATTCTTCCTTTGATCAAGGAGAACTGACACTAAAGGTAGCGGATATCTGTTCCTGATAGTCACCTGATTGAGGGCTTGATACTCTATGCAAGCCTGGAGACCCCTATCCTTCTTGTGAATGAAAAACAGTGGGGAAGAGACTGAAGATTGAGAGGGGCGAATAAAGCCATTGGATAAGTATTGAGCCAAATATTATTTCAAATGATGATTCTCAGCTTCAGTCAAAGCATGTATTCGACTGCATGGCAGTATGGCTCCCGGTTCCAACTCAATTTTACAATCATGTGGTCAATGTGGTGGTAGTTTCTCAGCCTCTTTCTTATCGAAGACTGTAGCTAGATCTTCATATTCCCTCAGAATTACAATGGTTTTCAAGAACACAAATCATGCGAAAATGCGATGTTAAACAAGCCACCTGCGATCTTTTGGACGTTTCTACTTGATTTTTTTATTTACAGTATGGAGAGTCCATTTTAATCGTTCTTTTACTCCAGTCAATTTGAGGGTTATTCTTGGTAAGGCAAGGCAAAGCTAAAATTAAATGAAACTGCAGTGCATCAATCAAATTAAAAATTATCTATTCCTGATGACCACCAAACCCCCATCGCTGAATTGGTCCAGTTTCATGAGTGATGGGGCCCGAGGAGAGATTGGTACCATCTACTGCTCTCACAGCTTCCAAGGCAATCTTCTTGACAAACCTAATTCCCATCTTTCGTGCGTATTTAATGTCACAAAAATGTCCTGTCACCCCAGAATCAATCATAACAGATATCCCTTGAATTTCGGTATCTCAAATTTTGGCTGAAACAGATCGTACCAAATGCGGTGCAGCTACCTTGACTTCTGCTTTCACAGGGCAACTCCTCCTACTGGTGAAGCTTACCTTTTCCCGGCTGCCCTAGTTTAGGTTTCTTGGAACATTATGTCCAGAGGCACCACAATATAAACACAATTGATTTGCTCGCCGCTTTTCTTTTTCTTCTTTGGACAATGGTCCCACCATTGGTTCCACCACAGCCATACCATCTCCAACCTTAGTATGGTCACTTCTTACTTGATCAAATCTTGGCGGGAGAGGTCAATAATCCCTTCTCTTCTCAGCTCTTCTTTCGGTTAATCGATGATCAATTTGCAATACTAGATCTATTAATTATGAAATTTCAGTGGATCTGTTTGGAATTTGTGCCAATGCGTCCTTCAATTCATCTTTAAGACCTCGATAAAATATGGTACCTCTTTTTGATTCTGGACAGTTGGTTTCCACATTAAGGGCCAGATGTAGCAAAAAAGCAAATTGCGACTTGCAATTTGCGAGTCCGTGCGACTCGCAAATTGCAAGTCGCAATTTGCTATGCAGAAAGGTGTCTCAGACACCTTCTGCAACTCGCAATGGGGTCGCAAAGACCCACCTCATTAATATTAATGAGGTGGGTCGCAGTTTGCGACCCCATTGCGAGTATGGGCACTCACGGGGATGGTGGCCTGCTGGAGACTGCAGACCACAATGTCCGTGACTGCTTTTTAATAAAGCAGTTTTATTTTTTCTATCTGCAGCCCGTTTTCCTTAAAGGAAAACGAGGTGCACTTAGAAAAAAAAACGAAACTTTTTGTTTCGGTATTTTTCAGAGCAGGCAGTGGTCCATAGGACCACTACCTGCTCTGAAAAATTATTTTTGTTTCCATTCACAAAGGGGAAGGGGTCCCATGGGGACCCCTTCCCGTTTGCGACTGGGTTACCATCCACTTCAAGTGGATGGTAACTGCGATTTAATTTGCGACCGCTTTCGCGGTCGCAAATGAAATTGCATAGCATTGCGAGTCGCAAATAGGAAGGGAACACCCCTTCCTATTTGCGAGTCGGAAATGCATTTTGCGAGTCGGATCCGACTTGCAAAATGCATTTCTGCATACTGGAGAGGCTTTTGCGCCTCGCAAACGGCGTTTTTTGCCGTTTGCGAGTCGCAAAACCCTTTTTAAATCTGGCCCTAAGTTTATTAAAGTGAGCGAGGACAGCTATTAAGTCTTTGTTTCATTATTTCTTTTCCAAAAGTTCATTATCCGTAGCCTGCGCTAGGGTTTGACGATCAAATATTCGTAAATACTCTTCCTTGAAATTTTGAAAATTATACGAAATTGGATCATTTCTGGAAACAATTGGCTTTGACCAAGCTGCCACTTCAGCTGTCAGATAAGACAATATGAATGCCACCTTGGGCTGGTCTTCAGAAAAAATTATTAGTCTACACAAAAAATGCAATGAACATTGTGTTAAAAAGATTTGCACTTTATTCAGATCCCCACAAAAATGCTCGTGCTGTGCAAGGGGAATTATGGGAGAAAATGCATGAATCACTTGAGTGGACATACCTGTAGTCTGTGAAGTACTAGGGGTCTCTGAAAATACAGAGTCACTGGACTTTGGGGTGGCTCCTAACTCATCTATCCTTTGTTTAATCTGCACTGACTCTTCTATTGTGTTGTTTAACTGTTTTTGCAACCCTTCTAGAATGGTAGCTAAGGCATTTACATCTATCCCTTCTGCCATTCTGCTCAGGAGGTAATCTAGCTTCCCAATAAATACTGAGAGGGCACTTCAATCTGTCATGTTTCTTTGATTTGAATCCCTCAGGAGCAGAAGAAAGATCCTCAGTCCCAGTCCAGGCTACATGCAATGAATGAAGTTCTCCATTTCGAGCACCCTAGAGGGGGAGAGGGGAATGGGACAAAGAAAGACTGCCTCAGAGGTCTGCTTCTTCTTCAATTCAGTTAGTCAAACTCTTCCTTCTATTTTCTAGGAAGCGACACCTGAAAGATTACAATGACAATTACTAGGGGCACTCTTCTACGTACAATCTACAGCATCTGACTAGTAATTAATCATATTTACTTCTGACCCCTTTACCTGAATCTTCTGAGGAATTTCTTTCTCTCTTTTATTTGCTAGGTGTTAATTGTATATCTACTTATACCAAGTTTGTTTTTAGAATTGAAGTTAAGTTAATTAGATTTTTTCTTTATGAATAATTCTGTCTCTTTTCAAGTATGTTTCATCAATTGGTTTTGCTTTACTTCCTTTTGATCGAATTAACGCTGTATACATATGCATATATATGAGTTAAATAAGGCCTTATGACTTGTGAGAATGCAATTTAATTGATTGCCTTTTTTCAGAAATCCCTTTTTAGTCGCTATATCCTTAGATCTCAAACACTAGTGTTGTGTAAAGTATCTCTGAATGAACTCCAGAACTCTGTTGACTTCAACTGTCACAGAAATATAGTTTTTAGATTATAAGAAGGTCCTTGCAGTTTTCACATTACTGAAATCATGCCAGAACTTCTCTATATTGAAGTTAATACAGTTATAGTCTCTGAGAAATCGTAATAATTATTTTCTGTGTTAAAGTTGGATGTTCTTATATTTTCCACATTACAGGCACCTTGCTGAATCTCTCTCTAAATCGACGCCAATAAACTGTGAACCTTTAACCTGTATATTGTAATATTAATGGCTTACTTGATGAATTTTCCTGTTTCTGTGATACAGAACCGCACTGGAAACTCTACCTCACGAAATGCACTCTCCTCAGACACCTCCGTATCCCTGTGAAAACACAGTTGAAGTGCGCGGTACCTGAGCCTCGCAAGCGTATTATCAACTCAATCTCAATGAATGAAAACACTAGACCTGCAAACTAGTAGTTGGAATACCTGGCGGCCATCTTAGATTTCTCTTACAGTTCTTCCCTTGTAATGTTTGGGGGAAATTTCATGAAGATTCATCAAATGGGACCAAAGATATAGGCAAGTCAAAAAACACCTTTTCTATGGAAACATGGTCCTAACCATCACTACCTAGTGGCAACTGTCACTATACATATTTTAGCAAATAAAGAACATTAACCTTTTCTTCTTATGCCCTTGGCTGCCACTCTGCCTATGGCGGGAAAAAGCATTGACAGAAGCCTTCTGATGGCTAAGAGCTTCAAGGTCAGTGGTATCTGGCCTGCTGCATAGGTATTTGCAACAGCAGAGCCTACTGAAGGTTCACTGACAAGAAGGCAGCAGTTTTCCAACCTCGAAATGAAGTGGGGAACTGAATTGTGGATGGACTTGGCATTCACCGCTTTTTAGTGGATTTCAATTAAAGCCAACCTCTTTTTATTACTGATGCACGCTTTTCACCTTGCCTTGAATTTTCCACCTATTCGTTAATTCTTGGTGAAGATATTCCACATACTAGGTAAAATGATTGATAGCAGACAAGAAATGTTTCCTTTTGCCCTGTCTTAGGATATGTAAAAAATAAATCCCAAAATCGTACAGGAAGTACTACATGGTGGCGGTATTGCTGGTGAAGGGCAGAGTCACTATCATCTGTGAACGAGGCAAATTGCATAGAATAATGACGCTTAAAGATTTAACAATTTGTAATGCTGATTCAGAAGTCAGTAGGAATAGGGTTTCATGTAGGGTATGAAAAGAAACCTGCTAATTCCTTTGCACAGTCATCTAAAACCAATATGTCTTTCTCTAACTATCAAACATTTTGAATATAATATACGCACTATCAAAGTATGAGAAAAGCTGGTATGACCCTTCTGCCAATCTGTCACGATCTATGGATGTCTGGGATTAACTGTAGTTGCATCATGCCGAGCAGGGCACAGACCGCTGTAGGCGCTTAATATCCACTTCTATTCAAACCAGTCTGAGTACTGTTGTTTAAGAATGTCATCACAAAATTATGATCTGTGGTGTGTTTTTGCTACTGGGGAGCCTATTTACTATTTGCAAGTGCACATGAATATAAATGCTGTGTTGCCAGATTATTATTATGCTGTGATGCCTCTGGTGAATTGGGCCTGTGTGTATTGCCCAACACCTAAAATAGAGGTTTAAAAAAAGCAGATGTCAAAATGAAACTATAAATTGTCCTTATGCTAAATGTTACATTAACAAAGAAATGTTACAAAAGCCTTAGTTATGCCGGGCTAGAATCTAAATGATTTAACGTCTTTTAAACCACATCTTCTGTACATTTAATTTGTAGGATATGGAAGGAAATTATATTGTGGTTTGGGAAGACTATGTTAAGGGGTGTGTTTTAATGAGAATAGGTACAGCAAAAAAGTGATAATGAATTTATTAGAGTAGCATAGTTTGATACTGATTAATCTATGAGGAAGTATGATTCTGTTTTGCAAATTGACACTTATGGTATTAGATTGTGTCTGATGAGAAAACCAACCTAATGGGATGCCATATTTTATTGTTTTGCGAAAACAAGAGAGCGACATTTCCTAAGATTAAATAGTGTGAAATGTGAGAATGGTTAGAACAGAATTGTATGCAATATTTTTGGGAGCTGTAAACTGAGGTGTGCAAATTAAATTTGTGAGTGAAATTTTTCCAAGGGGATTAATATTCAAGCCTTGCAGATTGTGTTACCTTTGCAAAACTTCACCCGCAAGCGTAATTTGAGATTTCTCCATGAATTTATTATTTTCAGGAGAACCGCCATGCTAAAAGTAGGGTTCTTGTCATTTTTTCTCCAACTAAAAAAAAGATTTTAGCAAGATGTTTACTTGCTGCTTTTTTTAAACAAATGTAACCAATGTATCATGTTAGGGAGTTTAAACAATATCTTCTCAAAGTTGGCACATTCTAATAGCACCAACTTCAAATTCCTTTCAATAGATTTTGATATTTCTTTGGACTGCGTAGTTTGGCTGGAGAGCTGATGTGATAGTCTCTGACTGAATGTGATGCCTAGCTGCATGGAATGAAATGAAGGATGAGAATTGATAAGGTAATCTATGTCAGAATTATTTATTTTTATGACAATTGAAAGATCTGAATATGAAGTTATGTATAATAAAGTAGAGCAAGTGTGTGCAAGAAAAGATTATGGTTTAGATTTTATATTAATTTAAGAGGATTGGGTTAAGAATTGATGGGATAATTTATTGACAGTCCTGGAAGAAATATGGGAATTGAAAGACTAGCTTAATATTGAATGCAATACCTTATGAGAAGACTGCAGACCGTCCAAAATGCAGCAGCCAGACTAGTCCTTGTTGGATAGTGTATTATTGGTAAAGGCAGGTAAGTATCTACCCTTTGCAATAGGTCACAAACCTCCACTAGGTCCGGTTAGGTCTCAGTAAATTAATCCCAGCTCAACCCTTGGTAGCTTGGCAACGAGCAGTTAGGTTTCAATTAGGAGACAGGTGTGTAAAGCAATTAACAATCACAAAACAATAATAAGGTTAAACACAAAAGACAATATAAATCCACGTCCAATTTAAAACAATAGATTATATTTGTATCTTTAGAATGACACCAAAATCACAAACATCCATTAAAGGGAACCAGAGATATGAATTTTTATAGAATAAATGTTTTTTAGCTCATAGAAACTAAAAGCCTCAATCTGGACATCTGGTTGCATTTTACTGGGGCAAAGTACAAATTTGAACCCGACCGCACTGGAGCCCTGCTCGGCTTGGTCCTTGTGCAAGCAGAGGTATGGACAAACTTAGCAGTGAGAAAAAGACAGGCTGTGACCCATGCATCTCCTACTACGTACCCCTAGATAATTCTTATTGGGCAACCTTTAGATTCTGCCAGAGGCTGTCAGGAATTCATTTTAATGTGTTAGTGGTTTACCTTTCCCAAAGGACACGCATGCATACACAAACACACACACACACATTGCATAATATATGAAAAACCATAATTGTAATACATGTAAATCAACTTAAAGTTGGCAATGTAAATATTTGTGATCTGGTGAGTAATCTTGATGGAATCAATTCTCCTTTCCTTAATCCTATTTAATATCTACATTAGCATGAAAATCTTGACAGACATAGGAGCTCTCCTTATTGCACACACATACTTGCTCATCGTATTTGTATTTTTCCAGTCTCATGCTTGATACTATTCGCAAGAGGATCAGATATTAAGCCAAGGAATGCAACCTCAGCGGCTTGTCGTAGATGCTTCTTCCAGAATGCTTGAAGCAGCTTCATCTCGAGATGCTCTTGAACATTCTATACAATATTTAAACAATACTTTGAAAGCGATTAACCCCCTGAGCCAACTCGTGGGGTATGAATAGAAACCTGTTAATTCTTTTGCGCAGTCATCTAAAACAGCTACGTGTTTCTCTAATTATCAAACATTATGAATATAACATATCAAAGTATGGGAAAAACTGTTATGATGTGAATACATTTAAATGAAATAACATACATCAATCTTGTATTATGATATATATACATCTTGGCTCGCCTTAAGCACATTAAATTTATGTTGTGAGCACGACCCTGAAGCAGAAATAAGGAAAGGCATATGGTATTTTGGTATTTGCTGAAACATTTGTAAGGTGTCATTGAATAGTCTTGGATGACCTGTTATCCTTTGAGATTCATAGGGATGATCTTTGAGCTACTTTTTGGGAGTGATCCACTGGCCCTTTTTACAGGCTGCAGGTTCCAGAAGTTAATTGTAAAGCCTCTCGGTTCACAAGAAGTGAGTCCATAGTCTTTATTGGTCTAGTAAGCAAGGTCTATCTGCTACCACGATTCATTTGGCCTACTTTCAAAATCATAAAGACACATGTGAAAATCCACCACAATTTACATGACATAATGATTAATGGGCTACGGTCAGATCAAGTTTATTTGCCATTTATCTTGTGCTCCTTCTCGTCTCTAAACATCACCAAAGATTCAGTCTCATCACTAGCGTTCTGTCCATTACCTGATCATGATGTAATTTCAGCTGGTGCGGAGATGAGAGTTATAACACGGGCTATGAACAAGGAGTGTGACTGATACATCTGGCCTGTGAAAATGAAAAGGCGATCACATTTGTGAAGATTTATCGAAAAGAACATACATACAGTTCTAATAACGGCTCTCTTTAAAATTCACTGGAGCCCCCGCAGCACATCCACTTATTCATGAATTCCAGGCAAAGGGAAATGAAATGTTGTTTGCATTTAAATGTCTTAAAAACTGCTGATCTTAAAGTCAGAAATGAGCAAAAATAAAATGTAATTTTTGACATTTATTACAGCGCTAAGAAATTGAAAAGTACTGCTCGCTGATGTCACTTACAAATGGATGCAAGCTGTAAGCAAAGACAGGGTGAGGAGCCTGGATAGAAGCACAGGTATGAGTGTGCTAAATAGAGATAAGGAATTAAATCCATGCCTCCCCGCTTATCAGCAGCTGCTATTTTTGCAGAGAGGACATGTAATTTCGTACCCAATAGCAATGGTTCAAGTGAGGACTGTTACGGTGCAAGGATACCGCTGTGCATGTCCTAGCACCATGCGTTTATGTGGAAATTACTTTTAATCTTTTTAGGTGTTCCTTATAGGCAAGAATTAAGTGTGATAAAATGTACTGCGATTAAGGTTATGCATTGTAGGTGTTGATAATGGATTTAAAAATATTTACCTGGGGCTTGGTGGGGAAAGTGAGTCTGAGCTCAATATATTTTCCATTTCACACTAAAGATAAAACTAGTGAAAATGGCATTTTTGCAACTAAGACACAGTGGGGCCTATTTACAAGCCCCAAGCACCTCCTTGTGCTGCCCTGGCATCATTTCTTTTTACGCTAAGGTGGCGTCAAGGAAGCCTTTTCCACTCGCCAAATTTACAAAGTGGCACACTGCAAGCATTGCACTACTTTGTAACCCCTTGCGCTACATTATTCCTGTGCCAGATGTGATGTATGTGAGGGGGCCATTCCCCGTTAGAAGGCCCATAATTTTTAGTGCCTGCCCAAAGCATGCGATAAACTGACGCTCCCATTGTTTCCAATGGGCCTCCCCACATATTGCTGGACTAGTGCGATAATGTTTGGTGCTAGTCGACCAATGCGCCACACTAGCGTACAATTGTTTGACGCTATTGTGCTAACGTGCACCATGGTGTGCCGTATTATAAATTCGCCACTACCATGGTGACGTTGGTGGGGGGCAAGAAAAGTGCTGCATCATAGCTGATACACCACTTTCTTGTAAATGTGCCCCAAATGTATACATAAGCTTAGCATACCCGCAAACTTTCTCTTCTTCCATGCCTCTTCAATCACTGTATAAAAAAAGAAAACCTTCCATAAAGAGGAGTGACTGGTTGTAACGTTTTTACTGGCAAAACAGTGAAATAAAAAGAGCTTCTCTTATGTCTTTGTGTGTTCACATGTGGGCAGCAAAAGCTTGGATAGACAATCAGATGTAGAAAGTTGTTTCTCTTGAAGGAAGGGAGAATGTACAGTGAGGCGCTTTTCAACATACCACTTCAAGATCCAGTTCTCAGTATATTGTCTCATTTTGTGTTGACCCTGTAAGTTGTGTGGTCAGCATTTTGTCTCCTTGCACAGACCTATACCACTAGGTAGTTACAATTAGGATCAAGGATCCATAGGAAAATGCATTTTATGGCCTGCTTATATTTTTGGCACAGTTTGATGAATTGCCACAAACCTTTTAAAAATGTTTTTTTTTTCACCTCAATCCTCAGTCCTAGAGAAGTTATAGAAATAAAAGAGTGTGAAGGGGCTAATTAGGGATACATTCCCACATAGGGCTGGTAAGGGGTCTCCATGCACTGCTAATTATCTCCCATATTACATCACTTGTGACATGTTCTATTACATTATTGATAGCATGACTGCAACATCTGAAATGATAACATTGTGCATGATGGGAGATATCGTTATTTTTTAGCTCGAGTTACAGTTACTTGCGATAACTGTAACTGGTGAATTTGTGGTTTTTTTTTAGATTAAAACAGCATGTTTTAACTTACATTTTCATGTAGGTATAATGTTCCTTGAACCTTTGTTGCTTTCAGTGAATGTTGAAGGTTTTTTTAAAGCAAAGTACAACATTTTTCCATACCTAACCTATAACATCACTCTGTAGTTCCAAATAGGTCACAGTTTGCACAGGATGAGTGTTTTTAGTTTTGCTGATAACTCTGACACTGTTTGAGAGAGAAATCTCCACAAAACTCTTTTAAAAAAAAGTTTATTTACCTCAGCTCCTTCCTAGAAAGTTTGATGCTGATTTGTCTAGCGGGAGCCATGAAATGGGGAGTCCCAAAATGTTGATTTCCCATAATAATTCACTTAGGAAAATGTGCTCTCTGATAAAGAGATAATGGCTAAACAGAATTTCATCAAGTTTGGCAAAAAGTTATAACTCATAAAGTGTGTTTATTGTGATTTGGTATACATCTGTTCAGCCATTTTTGAGAAATTATCATTTAAAGAGGTGTTCAGGATGGGCATGAAGGAGTTAAAATTTAAGTATATCTGAACGATTGGTCCCACAGGAGTCATGCATCACAGAAAATGAAATATATAATCAAATATATAGGACTCTCTGATTGGCCAGTGGATCTTTTTTCTCCTGTTGATCATATAGGTATTGCTGGGCTAATTGGCAGACTGCAAGCCAGAGGAAATTGTTTTGGCTGACATTACATGACTCAGTCCCCATGTCCAGAAGATGAATAAAAATAGAATGTGAACGGCCAACTCCCCTGCTGCACATGACCAAAGGCAGTGGGAAGTCAATTCGAGTCAAAATAAATAAAAAAAAATTTTGGTTCCCCTTGAAGACCAGCACTTAGCATAGGGTGTCAGGATATCTCTACCTTGTTGCTTATGTTTTTTAAAAATATTTCTTAGGACCCAGGAGTGATCCTTGATGATGTGATGGCAGCCAGTCAGATCTCAGCATGAGATCTGTGGGCTCTTTGGATCCTCTGCAGTGTGATATTTCCAGGAAGGAGGTGAGCTGTATTTCAACTTTATCTAGGAAGGGTTTGTGAAGATTTATGCACGGGTCCCCGCTCCTAGGGCATTTTGATGCCCCAGGGACCGCCACCTATGTTGGGCTTTATTTAAGATGAATTTGGGATGCTGTGCTGTCCTCCCTGCAGCCCCGGGTACAGCCACCTCCCCGGGGCTTTGATCAAATCCACTGCCCTGCAGACTACCACCTCCCCAGGGCTATTTAATGTTGGAGGGGGGTGCATGTCGGCCCCCTCGAGGAGCCATAGATGGCCCTGGGGACTGCCACCACTCCAGGGCTTGCACCTGCTATGTGCCAGGGTGCCCATCCCAGGACATAGCTGTTTGCTCTGACTTGGTGAGAGCTTTGACAACTCCTGCCAAGTTAGAGCAAACTCTTGACTTTCCGCAAGTGAGATATGTCAAACAGCTCTCATTTGCAGAAAGTGAAGTTTTCATCCATTTTCCTGCATGCAAATATGTGTGAAGGGAAACAGATGAAAACATTGCTCCCGCAAGCAGGGACCTGCTATTTAAAGCAGCTCCCTGCTTGTGGGAGCAATGCTGGCTCAAGCAGAATGGGGGAGCTGGCCAGGACCACAGGGGCCTTGAGGCTCTTCTTGCGGGACTTGAGGCTCTTCCTGCGGTCCTGTCACTCTGTCTCTCTTCCATCCCATAATGGGATTCAAGAGAGAGAGAGATCATTATTTCAATGGTCACTCCATGCAATAACTTCAAGGCGTCAAACTAGCTACATGTTTGGGGCTAATGTTATACTTACATTCTGATAGACAGCAGGCAAGGGTCACTTCTGAGACCCTTGGAAAAGCTCTTGCACTGTCAGTAGATTGAAGGTTCTAATTATAGTATCTCATGAAAGTGTGTCTGTTCATTTTCTAGTGTTTTGACTGTTAAACATTCCAAGTGATGGAACATTGAAGTCTTTTTCTCCTCAAAACCTGTGGGTTAAATGACATAGCTAAATCAGGACACTGCACTGTAAGGAGTCATCTCTGGCCTAGTGGTTAAGTTCTCAGACATGCACATAAAGATTAAGAGTTTGAGTCTGTGGTCATTTCCTGTTTTAGTTTCTTTCCAACTATAAATATTTAGGTTACATACTGAAAGGTGATCTCACTCTTTTTAATTGACAAAAATGTTTTCTTTCCAATTTGTCCAGAAATATCTAATTATAAGTATATCATTCATCAACGCCTAAATCTCTTTCTGTCTCTCTCTCTCTCCCTCTCTCTCTCTCTACCTCTCTCTCTCTCTCTCTCAATCTCTCCATTTCTCTCTTTCTCTGTCTCAGGGTTGGGTGCTTAGAGAGGTTGGCTGCGGGGCCTGGCCACAGGCCAGGCCCTTCAGCCAACCGCTGCCAGGCACAGCCTTCAGCGATGTGCGCTGGTAGTTAGATAAACACATACTAATCATAATTCATTACATAAAAAAAATGTTGAAATTCACTGGAAAAAAAACAAACAATGCAGGCATGCTAGAAATAGAATTTAAAAAAAACATAGACATTCACTAAAGAAACAAAGGTTACAGGGATGTTATAGTTAGACTCACATTTTAAATGTTCAAAACTATAGAAATTCACTTTTAGTTATGGTTATTTCAAGTAACATTTACTCGTGCCCCAAGGTAACTATAGCACGCACAATGTTTCCTCTGTTTCCCTTTCTGCATCTCTGTGGGTAGGTAAACAGGGGAAATCTCCTCTCGCAGTGAGGGAGAGCTGTTTGACAGTTCTCCCACACTGCAAGCAGAGTGTTTGCCCTGACTTGGAGGGAGCTGTCAAAGCTCCCACCAAGTCACAGCAAACAGCTTTGCCCCAGGGGTGTGCACCATGGGAAATAGCAGAAGGCAGCCCTGAGGGGTGGCAGTCACAGGGCCACCTGTTACTCCTTGAGGGTGGCTGCATGGCCCTCCTCTCACATAAATACCCCTGGGGCTGTGGGGGGGAGGCAGTCCCCCATGCATTTAATTGTAAAATCTGCCCCAGGGAGGTGGTGGCCCATGGGGCTGTGGAGGGGGTGGTTTCCCACCTGCATTAGATCTTAAGTTGTGACCCGGGGAGGTGGTGGTCCTGGAGGCTACAGGGAGGGCAAGCATCCCCTATGCATTCTCTTGTAAGTTGTGACCCAGAGAGGTGGTGGTCCCCAGAGTGTGGGGGGGGGACTGGGCAGTCCCATGCATTCCTTTTTAAGTTGTGCCCCAGGGAGGTGGCAGTACCAAAGGCTGCAAGCAGGCCGTGCAGCCCCCGCATATCAATTGAAGTTGTGCCCCTGGGAGGTAGCAGTCCCCAGTGCTGTCGGGGGGGCTGATGGCTTCCCCATTAAAAATGTCAATTCCCCCGGGATGTGGCACACCATGGGGGCATTAATGAAACAATGGTGAGATTTAATTTTTGGGGAATCCCAGCACCAGTGCTAAGTGGTTAGGTGAATCTACCCAGGCCCTTTCTCTTATTTGTTTTACTTTTTTTGTGAAGATGACTGCCAACATTTCCCTGTGAAGTGTTGGCATCCAGTCAGATGTCAGCAGGGAGACAGTTGAATCCGCTGAGTACCCATGTCCCTAGATATCTAAATTTTTTGCCCCTCGATATATCCAAAACTACTGAATGGATTTAAACCAAATTACAAAAAGCACAATCTGCCCACTAAGATCTACCTTTCTGCCAAATGTGGTGCAATTCCATTCAGCACTTTGGGCTGTATGCGTGTCTAAAGACCCTATGGAAAAATGAATGGGGAAAACACATTTTTGGACCCCCCTTTTTCTCCACCCCCACTTGATGGATCACCTTGAAAATTCTTAACCAGCAGCTGAACTGAGCAAAGTGTATGTTTTGAAAATTTTGTGAAGATTCGTCAAGTGCCACCAAAGTTATTGGCAAAACAAAAACGCTCTTCCTATGGAAACTAGGTCCTAATCATGACTATCGATTGGCGACTGCCAGTAGGTAAAATATATATATGTTTATATATATGTATATTTATTTATATAACCTACTGGCGATCACCACTAGGTAGTTATAGTTAGGACCTAGTTTCTACAGAAAAAGCGTTTTTTGTTTTGTTAATAACTTTGGCACCGTTTGATGAAACTCCATGAAACTTTCCAAAAAACAATGGAGGTTACTTCAGCTTCTGTTTGGAAAGTTGTGGGGTGATCTGTCAAGTGGGGGTTAAGAAAAAGGAAGGGTCCCAAAACTTGTTTTCCCCATTCATTTTTCCATAGGGATTTTGAACAGCTATAGTGCCAAAACCACTGGATGTAATTACACCAAATTTGGCAGAAATGTAGTTCTTAGTCTAGAAAGAGTCCTTTTTGTTATTTGGTGTAAATCCGTTCAGCAGTTTAACAGAAATTAAAGGAAATCCAAATTTGTATATATCGGGATGCAATGGATTCCTGCCCCCTCCCGATCTCGTGCTGAGATCTGATTGGCTGCCAACACTTCAACCAGGAAGTGTTGGCAGCCATGTTGGGACTTGACTTCAGCCGAGTCCCAGAAAAAAGGTTAAAAATAATGAAAAGGGGCCAGGGTAGTGACACCTTGACACCATAGCCCTATTGGTGAAGTCCCAGAGGGACCCCCAAGTGCCAAAAAGCACTTAATTAAAAAGAAAATGACATAGAATCATAATGGAGTCGCAAATGCACAGGAAAAAAAAAACAAAGTGAGGGTTACTGCGCATCGTTATTCAGGAACCCCCAGGTGGGACAGGTCCTGGAGCATTGTATATTGGAGTGTGGCCACCCGGCAATCCCAGGGACCACCACCTCCCCGGGCATTTAGTACATTGTGTGCAGGGGGCTGTGCAGCGCCCCCCCTGCAGCCCCAGGGACAACCACCTCCCTGGAGCATGTAATACATTGTGTGGTTGGGGGCTGCGCTACCCCACCCCCTGCAGCCCCAGTGACCCCCACCTCCCCAGAACTATAGCAAAACTGTGAAGTTGGTCTGTTTTGGACCCCTGACAGCTCAGGGACCACCACCTCCACAGGGCTATATTTGTAGGAGGGGGGATGCGCTGCCCCCACTTGAGGAGCCAATGATGGCTCTGGGGACCGCCACCCCTCAGAGCCGGTTCCTGATATGTCCTGGGCTGCTCACCCCTGGGACATAACTGTTTGCTGGGACATGGCTGCAGCTTTACAGCTATCGCCAAGCCACAGAAAACACTCTGCTCCAATGAAGGGAGAGCTGTCATGGCTCTCCCTTCATTGGACCAGATGTTTCCTCTGTCTGCCTACCCACAGAGATGCAGGCAGGCACACAGAGGAAACTGCTCTCACAGAGAGGGAGTTGCTTTAGCAGCTCCCTCTCTGTGACAGCAGTGCTGGCTCCCACAGGAGGTGGGGAAGCCAGCAAGGATTGTGGGGGCCTTCAGGCTCCCCCCATGTCCCTAACATGGTCACAATGCCGGGCCCTGGGGGATAGGGCCCAGGGATGAAATTGTCCCTAGGGACGGGACCCACATGACCCCCTCCTTAAAATAAAAAAGGTATGGAGTCCCCAAGGCCAACATGGACCTAGGGAGGGGGGCTGTGCTTCCCCCTTCATTAAAAAAATTAAATGATTAGTCCAAGCCCCAGGGTATGGGGTCCCCAGGGCCCAGATGAGCCTGGGGAGGGGGCTACGCGGTCCCCCTCACCCCCCAAAAATTAAAAGTGTAGGCCAGGCCCCGGGGGCTGGGATCCCCAGGACTGAGATTGGCCAGGGGGGGACACGCTGCTCCCTCCTCAAAATATTTACTCTGGGACATGGGGTATGGGGTTCCCAGGGCGGATATCAGCCTGAGGAGGGGGTACATGGGGGTTGGGTTGTTATAGGGTTTGGTCTCAGGGACTGGCCACAGGCCAGGCCTTATTGTCAACCCCACTGTGAACGGCTGAAGGCCATGGGCTGCAGGGGATTGGGTAGTTATATGGGTTGGCCGAAGGGACTGGCTGTCGGAGGTTGGATTAATGTATATTAATGAAAATTACTATATGTTAAACAAACCATAGAAATTTAACAAAAAAATCAAAAAGTTACAGTAACGTTTTAGTTACGAAATCGAATTTTAAAAACATAGAAATTAACTTTGGGTGCGAGTTACAGTTACCTTAGGGCACAAGTTATAGTTACTTGGTTACTTGAGATAACTCTAACTATAACTGGTGAATTTCTATGGTTTGGTACATTTAAAATGAGAGCATAACTATAACATCCCTGTAACCTTTGTTTTTTTAAGTGAATATATATATATATATATATATATATATATATATATATATATATATATATATATATATATATATATATTAACTGGTGACTGGGCAGGCTTGAAGCCATTACTTAGCCAGCTGGCTGACTTTGTGGAGGACCACCAAAAATGCTCCTGCCATTTTGTCAGAAGTTCTTTTAGTGAGAAGGACAACACCAACACCATCTATCTTAGACGTAGCAGGTGGGCTGCAGGTGGGGTGCTAGACCTAGTGCCCACACCTCCTAAAAACATGGCAGCCATTTGCCAATCCCTAAGTGAGGCATAGGGTAAAAAGTGACCCACAAATATTTACAGTTTGTTCAAGAGATTGAGTGTGATTTAAACATTTTACGTGCAAAATTCAACTTTTTCCTTGTCATAGACCCACAAGGAAAGCTTATTACATAGGGAAAGGAGGAGATGTTAAAAAGACATTGCACTTTAGAATGAAGAAACAGCTCCCACAGTTGCTGTGTCACAAACTGGCACAACAAATAGCACAGTGACCCAACACATTAACAGGCATACTTCACACACACACAGTACCATTATAAGATCCCAGCACAGCCTCCTAACAGTGCATGCCTAACCATGCTTAACTTGGAGCAGGGTTCAACTTAGATGGAGAGCACATGTCCATCTGAAGGCAGGTGTGGCGGTCCCTACTAGAGAGACATTTCCCCCTTTAGGGAAATATATTGGTAGTGGATACGTTTGTGATCCTCTCAGTCATAGAAGCATCACACACAAAGATCATCAGCGTTACTTGCTTTCAGGTATTAAGTGATATTGTGAGATCAGTGGCACAACTGGCCACAGCTACTAGTGCCCATTCACGCCACACAACTATCATCCAGGGTGAGATGCACACTGCAGTAGCAATGTAACAAATGTCTTGGGCCAGGTTACAACTGCTATGGAATTAAGTGAGACATTACAAATGCCTTCAGGGAGTACTGCTACACCTACATAGGAGTATGAGGAAGCATCTAGTGTAAACAGTGCTTCAGTGACTGTGTCCCATCCAGGGTGGCACACTCATGTTTGCAGTGGGAAATCAGCTGGTCTTGGAGAAGGTCCCGGGACACAAAGAGTCACTGCAAGTAAAGGGTAAGGAATGCAAAAACAAATGAAAAAAAGGATGTAAATCAATCAAACATTTTTGGGCATTCATTATGCTTATAGTTGTATATCATTGTGTACATGCCCACTATTGCAGATGTACATTCTTCCTACTGCTCTCATTTTTGAATCTGTGCATAAACAGATTTTGTTTTGTTACAAATGTATTCTAATTATCTATTTCTTCACTAATGCAAAGTGTACTAGTTTTACATTAGAATTGCTTCTCTTATTTCTGTGCTGCTTATCTGTTAGAAATTGGGTTATTGGTGTTTAGTGGTGGGACCCAGTACCTGTGTTTGTGAGTGTCACTCGGTGATTTTATGTAACACTTAAACCCCATATAAATAATCTGACATTAGATTTGACTACTTGATAAACTATCCTTGATTGTCCTCTTCTGCGTTTTCAGAATTTCTCTTCAATTTCACCTGACTTTGTGTGCCGTAAGTCTGCCTGCAAGCATGCACTTTGAGCTCAACAACCCAGAAAGCTACACTGATCTCATGCCATTCTGAAGGGAGAGGGAGCTTCCAGTAACCAACAGCTTCAAGAAGCAGGAGCTCCAGAAGGCCCTCAGGGCCTGTGAGGAGGCCCACCAGTTATAATCCACAGCTGAGGAGGAGATGGAGGAGGAGGGGAGTGAGGAAGAGAAGGGAGAATATCTTCTGATCATGGCCCCGGAGGAGACAGGAGGGCCTACCAGAGGGAGGTCCCCTGTCAGATCAAGGGCAGGCAGCTGTATCTCTTCCTATAACTTGCCTCCTGTAGATCTAGAGGACAGGAGCGCTGAAAGAGAATTCAGGCTGCAGCTGGCCAAACTTATGATGGAGGAGGCAGGGAGGCAGTTGTCGCTAGAGCTCTCAAGGAGAGGAGGGCTGAGGCTGACAAGCCCTTGGGGTAGTAGAAACCATTATTGGTTTATGGAAGTGAGTCTCAAAGAGGTGTGCAAGAAGGCCAATCAGCACATAAGGCCCATCAGCAATGGTTGCAGTGAAAAACAGTATCCAGTGGAGACAGAATGGTTGATATCCCCATAGGTGTAATACCTAACTTTGCTGTGGGGATGACTTCAACAAGTGGTTCAAGGCATATGAGGTTGCCTGATAGGTGCACTGGGTCCCTGAAGAGGATTATGGAGCCCGTCTCTGGAGACTCATTCCCAATGAAGGGAGGTATTCATTACTGGCCCTAGGGAAGGGGGACAGAATGAAGTATCCCCTCACGAAGGACACCCTTTTGAAAAAGTATGGTATTACTGTGAAAAACGTATACAATTAAGTTTAGGGTCAGCAAGAAGCTGTCAGATCAGTCGTGGATGGATTCCATGGATTACTGCAAGAAGGCATCGGAGGGTTGGATGAAGGACATCAATGTTTATAATTATGATGAGCTGTTCAATCTTATTCTTAAAGAGAACATGTTCAGTCATTGTTTTGCAGAGCTGCACTAACACCTTGTTAATTCTTAGCTCACTGATTACAGTGAGTTTGCTAAGGAAGCAGACTTATGGCTCAATACCAGGGTCCACAACAGGGTACCACAGAGTGACCCAAGAAGGGTGGCTGAGGCCACCCCCCCAAAGTGGAGTGAGACAGAGGTCCAGGATGACCCAGACAAGTCCCAGAGTATTGTGGGTAAAAGGGTTTCCATGCCCCTTCTGAGAAATAGGGGCCATAGAGTCTAGTGTGTATTGGGCCTGGACACCCCATTTCCATTCCACTTCCATCAGATCACAGATCCTTGTCAATGCTTTGAGAGATAATGGTGCCAGCCAGACCATGGTGGTGGAAAGGCTGGTTCCTCCAGATCAGTAGCTACCAGGACAGGTGTTTAGGGTGAACCAGGAACTTGGGCCTGACTTTGTCTGCTCTGTGGGTCTGGTACCCCTGGAATGGAGTGGGGAAGGGAAGTGGCACCGAGGAGGGCCGTTATTAGTTTTCAAGCGCTCATTGAGTGCATTCTGGGAAACACACACATTACTACTGGTGTTAGCAGAGCTGGGAGGGGCGGCCAGCCATGGCACCTCAAAAGTTCTGATTTCTGGGTGTACAACTCCCAAACAGAGAGTACAGAGGACCGAATGGAAGGGCGGGAGATGGAGACAGCCCATAGTTGGAGGGTCAGTGCATCAGCTCTGAGGAAAGAGTGCCCCAAGACTTACCCTGTTGAGGTCATTTCAGGCCTGGAGGTGTCACCTGCACTGTCACAAAGACAAATGGTGAGAGACCTGCACCAGGCAGAGAGCTGTATGATGCAGGCAGAGTGTGTCACTCTGGGGTGGGGGGTCTCCTCTAAGTCAAGGCTTGCCAAGCCCTGTCTGTCTCAGGGTGCAGATTTGGCAGTCTCCGGCTACCACCCCTTGACCAGTGGAAAGGAGATTGGAAGTAAGATGCTTAAAACTTGAGGCTGGTGCCCTCCACTGTGAATAACCAGATGGGTCAGGGCCAGCACCAAGGTTAGAACTGAGGCCTTCCCAAGGCCCCCACTTGCAGCCTCCACCTGCTATGGATAGCCCAGGGCCTGCATCTTGACACTGACAGCTGTCACTCTGAGCTGCTAGTTGCTCTCTTCATGGGTAGAGTTTTCTTTGGGTTGGGAACAGAAGTTTGACTGAAAGTGTGACTGAGACGATGGAAAAGTCTACATCACCTGGTTGGCCATTGTAGTACTGTCTGCCCAGTGGGATGCATCTGTGAGCAAGTTAAGGTTAGAGCTTCACAGATAGGGTCCACAGATGAGAAGGTTTTCCCATGGGCTAGCATAGTGACCCCAAAAGATAATATCAGGGAGATTCAGTTAGGTTTGGATTGGCATAGAAGTGACAAATGGCTCTGCAAAAGAGGGCAGTGGTCCACTTGTATTGCCTAAGCAGGGAAGATGATCAAGATATTAATTAGTCTACCCTAGCTTTTGGCTGGAGGGGGTTCACAATGGGCCTGGCCTTTTTTTGCAGTGACTTCTGTGCAATTTTTCCCTGAGAACCAGTGGTAAAGGGCTTCTTTTATCTCCCGAACTCATTGTACAATTTGCCTACACCAAATTGGCACATTTAATTCACTTCATGTGTTCCTACTATATGGTACTACCTATATGCAGGCCCCGTAAATTAAATGTTACTAGTAATCCTGCAGCACTCATTGTACCACTCACTCAAGTAGCCTTTTTACTGCAACCTGGTCCAAAATTACCCTTCTGTTGGAAATGGCCCTTTTTACAGGGTTATACCCAAACATTTTTGTCCTTCTTCCTCCTCTTTTTTCTGATATGTTCTTGCTGGTTTCAGGACTCTGAGCACTTTACCACTGCTGACAAGTGCTAAAGTCAAGTGCTCTCTGTTTAAATTGTATTGGTGATTGGTCTATCCCTGATTGGCATATTTGATTTACTAGTAAGCCCCTAGTAAAGTGCACTGTGTGTGCCCAGGGCCTGTAAACCACATGCTACTAGGGGGCCTTCAGCACTGATTGTGCCACCCACATGAGTAGCCCTGTAAACATGTCTCAGACCTGCCTCTGCAGTGTCTATGTGGGCAGTTTGGCACTGCCAGTTTGGCCTGGTAAGTGTACCTACTTTACAGGCTCAAACCTTCCCTTTTACTACATGTAAGTTACCCCTAACGTGGGACCAAGGCAGTCCCATGGGCAGGTAGTAGTGTATTTGAAAAGGAGGACATGTACTGGTATGATTTACGTGCCCTGAAGGTGAAATTCTGCTAAATTTCATTTTTAATATTGCAAGACCTATCCATCCCATAGGGTATCAAGGGGATTGCCTTGAAATATCTTTTAAGTGCAGTTTCTCTTTGGGAGCTGATAGAGATGTGGAGTTTGGGGTCTCTGGGCTCACAATTTAAAAATACATCTTTGGTAAAATTGTTTTTTAGGTTGTAAGTTTGAAAATGCCACTTTCAAAAAATTGGCATTTTGTAGCTTAACCATTATGTGCCTCTGCCTGGCTGCTGAAGACACGTCTGGGTCAGACTGACAGTTTGGCTGTTTGTAATTTATGCTAAACAGTCACACAAAGGGAGTTGAGGTGTGTCCTGCATATTCTAATGGGTCTTCCTGGGCTAGAGTGGTGGGAGAAGCTGACACCTGCACCTAAATAGAGCTGTGATTGCCCTCACACAATACAGTCTCCAACTTGCTGGAGTGTGTCTGGGGCCAGGATAGGGAGAGGCAGGGTCATGCGCACTATAAAGACTTTTCTTTGAAGTTTTCCTGCTTCAAAGGCAGAAATGAGCATAAGTATTGGACTGCTGACCCCACAACTTCAGAACACTTCTGAACTGGGGAAATTCTGCTAGGAGAAGATCTGGATGCTTGAGGAGACCTTCCACTCTCCCTGTTGCTTTTCTGTGCTGGCCTGCTGCTGCTACATCTCCCCTGAGAGTGAAAGGACTGGGCTTTGCTTTCTACATCCTGCTTTTCAATGTTCTCCAATGGCTTAAACTGTGCTTGCTTCTTGTGAGATGTACCAGAGACATCAAAGACTTCATCTCCCAGCACCTGGGCTTTCTTGCTGATAGTCCTGACTTGCCACGTTGTGGCAAATCCAGTTCCTGGTCCCTTGGAAATGAGTTCTGGTGAAAAAGAAGAAAATCCAGACACATCTACTCAGGATGACTCCAGAACTAGCACCACAGCTCGATTCCACGCCGCTACCTGCACCCAAAGCTGTGGTCCCCGCTGAAGTGCAACAACCACAACCGACAGCACAGATCTTGCGCTGCTGGCCCAAAGCTGCTGCAGTGCCTATGAAGTCCTGCAACATTGTGAGTCTTGAGTGCTGTGTCACCGATGTCCATGACACCCACCTCCGGTGCTGCACCTGTGGCCCCGTGGTGTGACCCCAAGAAGTCATCCCATCATGCCTTGACCCACCAGATTCAGTGATCTGCCGGATCGTAAGGAACTGATGCCTCGCCACTGATGCTGCATCACCTCCCCTGCAACCGAATGGAACTGACTTCTCACCTCCCCTGCCAAGCAGCAAGGAACCAACGCCTCACCTCCCCGGTAGCAGTAAGGCACCAGTGTCGCACTGGCTCCAGCAACGCCACACTTCCCCGACTCCATGCAACATCTTTGTTTCATCCTTTTCAAAGGTATTGTACCTTAGGATCCATGCAACTCGGTGACCTGCGCCACACTCCTTAGCAAGTGGGACTGTTGGGAACTACTCCGTTAACGACATCATGATAGCCTCTATTGGAGCTATTGTGTTTCTAAGCGCTTTATTGGGATTTAGGGGGTCATTCTAACTTTGGCGGGCGGCAGAGGCCGCCCGCCAAAGTTCCCCCGCCAGAACACCGCAGCGCGGTCAAATGACCGCCGCGGTAATTCTGACTTTCCCGCTGGGCGGGCGGGCGACCGCCAAAAGGCCGCCCGCCCGCCCAGCGGGAAAGCACCATCAATGAGGATGCCGGCTCCGAATGGAGCCGGCAGAGTTGCTGGTGTGCGACGGGTGCAGTTGCACCCGTCGCGATTTTCAGTGTCTGCTACGCAGACACTGAAAATCAATGTGGGGCCCTGTTAGGGGGCCCCACGACACCCGTTCCCGCCAGCCAGGTTCTGGCGGTGAAAACCGCCAGAACCAGGCTGGCGGGAAGGGGGTCGGAATCCCCATGGAAGTCGGCGGGAAACCGCCGGCTTCCCTTTTCTGACCGCGGCTTTACCGCCGCAGTCAGAATGCCCCCGGAAGCACCGCCAGCCTGTTGGCGGTGCTTCCGCGGTCGTTGGCCCTGGTGGTCCATGACCGCCAGGGTCAGAATGACCCCCTTAGTCTTTGAAAATTCATATATTTATGTGTTTGTTGAATTTTTGTAGTTCTCATCTTGTTTTATTCAGATAAATATTGGCTATTTTTCTAAACTGTAGTGGAGTACTTTGTTGGATTTTCACTGTGTTCCTGTGTGTGTAAGTGTACAAATACTTAACACATTGCCTCTGAGATAAGCCTGAATGCTCGGGCCAAGCTACCAAGAGGATGATTAGGGATGACGATAGGACATTTATTTGTACTTGACACACAGTGATTGGTTTACACTGCACGCATAGTGCAGATCATTACGTAACCACAGACTGTTTTTTCCTCTTGGATATTTTCTCTTTGCCTTCCTGAAATTTTGCAACTTGTGAGTTACCCACAATCACGTCTCATTCTGGTGGGCCATCATTTGAAGCTGCAGAAGTAGTGTTTGAGCATGAGAGGTGGAGACCTATATGGTGCATCAGCTCAAAAAGAGTTCAAATGTCCGATTAAAAACTTCACTAAAAAGGAAGAGCCGCAAAAAATGCTGAGGGCCTGGTTGGCAGCAAAGGAGGCTGATGGGCCCTCAGGATGAGAATGTTGCTGTGGAGAGAGAGGAGCAAAATATACATGGTGACAGGGTGGATAACCAGGAGCAGTCTGGCGGGGGCATCCTCCAGGGCAAGCAGCAGTGTTTCTTCCAAGGGTCTGACCCCAGAGGAACTGAGGGACCGACAAGCAGAGAGGAGGCATCATTTGGAGCTTGAAAAACTCAGGCTGGAGATCGAAGCAAAGAAAATAATAAGGGCCATGGAGGAGAGGAAAATTATATTAGCCCATGAGCTTAGTTTAATGGAGCTGGATCTAAAGAGCAGATACAGCACAGATGGTGGCAGTTTCATCAGTGCAGTCTGAGAGGAGGATGCACCTTCCCAAAAATTTAGGAAAAGAGTATGCTAAGCAGGATGACATACACAGATGATTTCAGGTCAAAGAGGCAGCACTCCACATGCATGGGATCCCTGAGAGAGATTGGGGGCCGGGCCTGTGGAACTACTTTGCAGCACAAGGGAGGGACATCAGCTTGGCACTAGGGGCAGCTAGTAAAGTCACCTACACCAGGATGACAGATGTCGCCATCACTAGATATGGCCTGACACCAGAGATGCACGGGAGAAAATTCAGGGAGAGTAGGAAATTTGGGCCCATATTTATACTTTTTTAGTGCTGCATTTGCGTCATTTTTTGACGCAAAAGAGACAAAAACGTACAAAATACAATTATATTTTACAAGTTTGCAACACTTTTGCGTCAATAAATGATGCAAATGTGGCGCTAAAAAAGTATAAATACGGGCCATGATTCTCAGACCTGACTTGACCGTGTGGATTCTTTCTGCAGAGCACTGGAGGATGGTTGGGTGAAGGGCAGTGAGGTAACAGATTATCAGGGGCTGTGAAATTTGTTTGTATGGGAGCACTTGTCCAATCTGTGTTTTCCAGAGCTGTGGCAGTACTTTATTGACAGCAAACTTACTGACCCCAGGAAGCTTGCTCAGGAGGCAGACCATTGAATGAGTACCAGGGTCCAAGAGAAATTGTTTGTAGGAGACTCAGCAAAGGGTGGGCAGGGTCCTCAACAGTTGAAGGAGGGGGAGGTCAAGGGAGACCCCGGCAGGTCCCAGGATAAGGGGGAGAAATAAGGGTCCCATGTTTCTTCTGACAGGAAGGATGGAGATTCTAGTGGGCAGTGGCTCAGGGCACCCCATTTTAAACCATGATGCTGTGAGTGTTCACAGTTAGGACACAAGAAAAGGGACTCTGTCTGTCCTAACAAAACCCCCACTGGTGGCTCCTCTGTTGAAGTAAGCCTCAGCAGGGCATACTAGGGCAAGGGGTTCACCTTTCTCTGCACAAAGTCCTCAGACCAGGTTGGAAGAAGTTGGCACAGAAACTGAAATAAAAGACAAAGTTTGTTAAACCTCATGAGGTGGTACTACAGTTCAAACAGCACCCTTCTGTAATGTTTGAAGTAGCACACTGAACTGAGAGAGCATGGTCCTTTTATACCCACGCAGGGGCTAAAAGGAGGTGGTACAATTATAGAAGCAAGACTTGCATACATGTAAGGTTATGTGGAAATGCACAGTCGACAGGTAGGAGGGGCTAACAGTTTTCAAGGACTAACAGCTGCAGACCTTACTGAGCATGTGCGAAAGTGGGAGATGCTAAATATAACTTGTCACTAAGCAGATTTTCAAGAGTAGTTAACAGAAAGGTAGGACAGAGCACATGGTGAGCACATGGCAACATGTGGCAGAGAAAATGGCTGCCCTGAATACAAAATGGATTCCGCGAAATGTTCACAATAGTTACTAAATACAAGATGTCTTCTGCTAATACTTAATCTAATCGCTGCTAAACTACAACACCTCTACAGGGGTGGACAAAGTGGCCTTAGTGGGAGATAATCCCCAGGGGCAGGTGAATGACCATGCTGTAATCTGCTTTAGTTGGGAGGTGATCTTAGAGGGTAGTTGGTAATCCCTGAGAGTGGGAGACATCACTTCCACCAGGTAACAGTGATGGGGTCCCAGTCACTGCTCTGAGGGACAGTAGGGTTAGCCATACCATTATAGTAGAAAGATGTATCTCCCCAGAGCAGTACACAAGGCAGGTGTGTAGGGTGACACCGGCCCATGGGTAGGACTTCCTCTGCCCTATTGCCCTAGTAAATCTAGAGTGGGGTGGGGAGGTGACCTAGAGGAGGATCATAGTTAGTCCCCAGATACCCACAGACTCCCTTCTGGGAAATGAGTTACCCCAGGTGTCAGGGGAACTGAGAGGGGTCACCACAAGAGGCAGATTTCTGGAGGTACCACTCCAAAGCGGAAGGTTCGGGAGCTAGCAAGAGGCACAGGAGAAGGGTGACCCCACCCCTGTCCTCTGCTCAGCTTAAGGGTACAGATCTTAAGCTGAGTACCCAGTCTCAGGGATACCACCCTGAACAGTTGGGAGATGAACTGGAAAAAGGGTACAAGAGCCCTGGAGCTACTGCCTTCCACTTTTCAAAATCACAGAGGCTAGAGCCCCTGAAATGGCCTGTGGCCTGGCTCTTAACTCTGACAGCTATCAGTGGCCTCTGTTGGTCTGTGGTCAGAGTTTTCCCTTTATTGGGGACAGACATCAGACCCAAGTGGTGGAATGGGCCACATTACACTGTTGGGCACGGTGGTACTGTCTGCCTACTGGGATGCATCTGTGAGCAAGGTAAGGTAAGATGCTGCATAGATGTAGTTCACAGATAGGGAGAAGGGTTCCCCGCAGGTTTGCTCAGTGTGCCCTGAGAGTGCAGTCAGACGGAACCACCTGGGTTTAGAGAGGCGTAGAAATGGCAAGTGCCCCTGCAGTAGTTGCCCATTGTTCAGGTTCTATCACCATATGCAGGTAAGTCCAGCAAGTTATTGATTGACCTACCCTGGCTTTAGGCTGGGAGGGGGTCTTTTTGGAAATGGCCCTTTTTGCAGGGTTATCCCAAAACATGTTTGCCTTCTTTCTCCTATTTGTTCTGATCTGTTTTAGCGGTTTTTAGGATGCTTTTAGGATGCTGACACTTTACACTGCTGACCAGTGCTAAAGTGCAAATGCTCTCTGTTTAAATTGTAGTTGTGATTAGTCTATCCAAGATTGGCACATTTGATTTACTGGTAAGTCCCTCTTAAAGTACACTATGCTTGCCCAGGGCCTGTAAATCAAATGCTACTAGTGGGCTTGCAGTACTGATTGTGCTACCCACAAAAGTGGCCCTGCAAACATGTCTCTGGCCTGCCACTGCAGTGTCTGTTTTGGCAGTTTGGAACTGCCAATTTGACCTCGCAACTGAACCCACCTCCCAGACCCAAGCCTTCCCTTTTATTTCATGTAAGTCACCCCTAAGGTAGGCCCAAGGCAGCCCCATTGGCAGGGTGCAGTGTCTTTAAAAGGTAGGACATGTACTGGTGTGTTTTACATGTCCCGATAGTGAAATAATGTTAAATGTGTTTTTTACTATTGCAAGGCCTATTTCTCCCTTAGGGTAACATGGGTGTTGCCATGAAATATCTTGTAAGTGCAGTTTCCCATTGGAAGATGATAGAGATGTTGAGTTTAGGGTTTCTGGGCTCATAATTTAAAAAAACATCTTTTAGTAAAATTGGTTTTTACATTGTAAATTTGAAAATGCCACTTTTAGAAAGTGGGTATTTTCTTAACCATTCTCTGCCTCTTCATGGCTGCTGAATACACATCTGGGTCAGAATGATGGTTGGGCATTGAGCTTGAAGGAACTGGATCTAAAAAGCAGGTCCTGTATAGATGGTGGCAGCATTTCATTAGTGCAGTCTGAGAGGAGGGTGCACCTTCCCAAGAATTTAGGGAAAGAGTATACTAAGGAGGATGACATACATAAATGGTTTCAGAGCAATGAGGCAGCACTCCATAGGCAAGGGATCCCTCAGAGAGATTGGGAATGGGCCTGTGGAACTACTTCACAGAAGAAGGAAGGGACATCTGGTTGGTGACATGGGCAGCTAGTGAGGTCACCTACAGCAGGATGAAGGATGCCCTCATCACTAGATATGTTCTGACACCAGAGGTGTACATGGTCCCCAACAGAAGAAAGAGGGGGAGGTCAAGGGAGACACAGACAGGTCCTAGTATCAGGGGGAAGAAAAAGGGTGACAAATCCCTTCTAACAAGAAGGAGGGAGGTTCTGGTGAGCAGTGACCCAGGGCATGCCATTTTTAACCATGGTACTTTGAGTGTTCCCAGTTAGGACACAAGAAAGGGGACTCTATCTGTCCACACCCGAATCTACTGCGGTGCCTGTGCTCCCATGGTGTGACCACAACCCGAGAGGTCTCCCCATTGTGTCTTGACCCACCAGATTAATCGACTCTGCCGGATGCTATGTAACCAATGCCTCGCCTCTGATGCCTCATCACCTCCCCTGCAACTTTATGAAGCTGAGGCCTCATCTGCTCTGCCATGCAGTAAGGAACAGCGCATCACCCACCCTGCAGCAGAAAGGGACCGTTTTGTTTTATAATTTTTAAAGGTACTGTACCTAGGGGTCCGTGCTACTCTGTGACCGTGCTGCAATTCCTCGTAAGTGGTTTTGGACTGTTGGGAACGACTCCTTCAATGACGTTGTGATAACCCCCATTGGAGCTATTGTGTTTCTAAGCACTTTATTGGGATTTAGGCCCATAAATGCGGTGCTAAAAAAGTATAAATATGGGCCTTAATCTTTACAAATTTGTATCCCTGCTTGTGTATTTCGGATTTTTGTTGTTTTGGTCGTGTTTTATTCAGATAAATATTGGCTTTTTTTCTGAGCTCATGTGGAGTACTTCTGTGGTGTTTTCACTGTGTTACTACATGTGTGTACAAATACTTAACACATTGCCTCTGGGATAAGGCTGACTGCTTGTGCCAAGCTACCAAGAGGGTGAGCAGTGGTTATCTTATGCGTGTGACTCCTTTGCCCTGACTAGAGTGATGGTCCCTACTTGGACAGGGTGCAAACCACTGGCAAATAGATACCCCATTTCTAACACCTTCATTCTGCAGTCCTGCCTGTATCTTGTGATTGAAAGGAGGGTGAGAGAGTAGGGACATTCATTTTCATTATTTCTGTAATCATTTGATTCAATGGGAGGGCCTCTTGTTATGGCAATAATGTCTGACAGAGTGCAGCATTCAACAGTATTGCATGTTGTTTTAGGAGAATACTGCAGGCAGATCCATTGTTGTGTAGATACAGAAAATTGTTCTTTAGGAACCCAGTGTGTACTTTTCACTACTGAATATGTGCATTTTTGTGCAATGTTGTTATAGCTTCCACTGGGTGTCACTGTATTCACATCTAATGTAAACATCCTGTCACATTTAACAATCACAATGCCACCTAAAATAGTATTGTGAATGCAAATTTTTAAAACGTAGCCATTTAACATCCTTAGGCCTTACTTGGTGTTTTACCTGATATGTAACTGTTGCCAAAGTTTCCTCTCACCATATGGTTGCTCTCAGGACCCTAATCAAATGCTCACGAGGCAAGCAGGAGCTACCGGGCAAACCTGTGGGAGTTGAGGCCTTTTACTCCTGATATTCTGGGTTCGACCTAACATGGGGTCCTGAGCAACAGGGCCAAGCGCTACCCCTTCAGCGCTGGCCTCTCAGTGGTATCACAGGTCAAGCAGTTTAAGTATTCTTGGAGAGGTGGGGTGGAGATGGAGGGGCCGATGGAAGGTGAACACAGGCTCTATCCTTAAAATACATTCAACAAACCCAGTAAATATATGCTCATTATGGAACTCGCTTTTATGACAAAAGTAGTATTTATATATGAACGCAAAGTGAAAAACAACACACATAAACAATTTGCACAGCCCTCATAAGGCCTGTACTCTTGCATTGTCTGGGCTATGTCATGAGTCCATTGTCCCTGCCTACTGGCAGGAGTTATTCCCCAGGTCAGGTCTGCTAAAGAGTCTGGATCCTAGAACTTCCACAATGGCTTTTTAGAAGTCAAGGATTTCCCATGATGTCTCACTATGAGGCAGAAGCTGGTATTCCTGGGCTTTGCAACCCAGCAATTAGTCTTACCCACTCCAGCTGGTTTTATGATACGGAAGACCAATGAGCAATCAGCACTCCAGCATCGCGGTGACTGGAGTGGCTGCTGGCAATGATCAGTAGGTTCATCACGGTAGACAAGACTAATAATCGTCTGCATCACTCCTTGGGTAATGCAGTGAAATTCTTTGATCATGCTGGCTGGTCAAGAGCAGTCACTCTGCTTTTAATGCTTCAGTTGAAGCTCCATGCACAAGGGTAAGTACAGACTGCTCTTAGCTGTCACCTGAGGAACATGGCAGTGGCCCTCCCTCGTGGCATATGGCATACCAAGACAACAGCCCTTACTCTTAATGGTGACCCCCACTGGCATACAGGGTTGACGAACTTTGGCCACACACTGGTTATGAACTGACTGGTGCAACAGCAGCAATATATTCTCAGCAGCCTATCCTTGGCATATGCAATCTCTGAGTTTTCTCAGCACATGTGTGGATGCCTGATCGGTGCTACAGTAATTTTATCACACTGTGCTCCAGTTATCCACTTGCCAGGATGGCCTACTGGGCCTCACTCCTTCCAGGCACTCTCCTTCTCTTCACAGGGTCCTTTGGTCTTGGCAGACAAGCACACACTGGTACTCCAGGTTCCAGAGCAGGTTGTCTTGATTTCCCTGGGTAATCCCCATTCACCCAGCTGAAAGACTATCAGACTTTTCAATTTCCAGTCCTGATCACACAAGGCAGAAGTCTTGCTGAGCTTCTCCATATCAAGGTATAGCCGTGGCTGACTGTTTGATGGTTGACAATTTACAAGACACATTAATTTATAACTCATACCAGACTCAAATGTGACCTAGTGTCTCATGCTGTGAAATTCATGTTGCAGGGTAGTGGCTCCTTTGAAATGCTCCCTCCTCTATATTGCCTTTGCCTCGGAAGCAGTCAGTCACAGCAGGGGCAAATTTGTTACAGATAGCCCCCAACACAGGCCATGGGTGTTATTTATTGATCACACCTGAATGTAAGCCTCACTGATAAATACCTCACAAAAGGTTACAAAATTCCCCAGCCCTACTCTTTATGATTCCCTTGTCAGCCTCATCTCTCCTTGAGATGTGCCCAGGCCCCACTGGCTAGTGACTTTTGCAGAATCATTAAGCCTTTTTAAAGTGCACAAGAGAAACTGGCTTTGCCTTCCCACCCAGCTCTCTAGAATGTTGCAATCCACAAATCTATCTGGGGGCTGGAGGGGTTGCAAAACTTCCACGTGAATTTCCAAAACCATGGGTTTGCAATATGGACAAATTGTCACATAGGTTCTCATTATCCTAATGAGACTACTGGATTTAGGCGGCAAAGTCACCTGAATTGTGGGGTAATGAGTACAATCTCACACCATGTGACGCCTGTCGGCCTAATCAATATGTTTACGGCCAACTAGCAGTGCCACATCTCCACACGAGAGTGGGGAAGACTGTGGCAAGCAGGTGCATGACAGAGAGGACTCCTCAGGGGAATTTTGGTTGATTAGATCTCACCCCTTTCTCTCAGTTACATTAGTCTCACACAGGCAAATAGAAGCAGAGTGTAGTTCTATAAGGTTTATTGAATTAACTGCATGTTAGATCAAATGGCATGTATTGCAATAACTAAAATGATAAAACACACTAAAAGCAAAATTGTGACAAGGAGAGTGAAACACAAAAACAGTCCCACCATACTGTCACTAGGAATGATACATATTTTTCCTACCTCAACTATGTTAAAGCACAGCATGATAAGCCTTAATCCGCCCTTCAGGTTTCCCCCCTGGGAAGACATAATTCCCCATACCAGAGCAAGGAAGCCTGTTGTCTAAAAAGACACCATCCCATGTAGGACAGGGATTCGGCAGTGTAAGCAAGAAGCTGTAGCAAAGACGTTCAGAAATCAGCATGCAGTCGTGATCATCTGGCTGGAATCTCCATGTAACATGTGTGGGACAGAAAAGTTTTTTATGATAAACAATTGATGTTCTGTGAATGTCGGAGACACAGTGTACCACTTTTGCTGGCAACTCTATCTGACTGCAGCCCTGAGGAAAGCACGAAGTGGAATGAATGCAGTGCTAAGAATGTAATGCTTTCCTAGGCAAAATAACATACAGATAGAGAAAATAAAACAACACTGCAAATGTGGCTAATGCTATAAAAATAAAGCAAGGTTGAATAAAATGTAACTGGGCTAAAGTGCACAAAGGCAGTTCTAATTTGCTAAAATAACATGTCTAAAACATGGCTAAAATAGCCATACAACACCATAATCCTCAATGCATTCTACCACTCAGATGCACACATATGTCACAGCACACACATGCAAACACACGTGCTGCAGCGCTACACAATAACATGATGTAGGGTAAAGTAGAACTTTGCACACAGCAGTGGAATTTTACATCAGCGGGCCCAACTCAAGTGACACAGGTAAAAAGACCTGTTCACCGCACTGATCATCATTACTTAAGCAAGGTATGCTCCCACCAGCGGGTTAGTGCTAATTAACTCCTGGTTAGGGCAGTAGCCCTTTACCACTGGGAGGATAGCCCTTTGGCTGCCCTACTTGGTCCAACAAAATCACAATCTGTGAGAAAGCCTAGGTCATAGCACAAATGAATGATCCATTTGCCCATGACTAAATATCAACACCAGAGATACCAATATTGTTGGAGGTGGGGCACTCAGGGCAATGATGCACATCTGTCATCATGTGAGGGACTTTTTCTTCTCAGGAGTTGTGGAGTCCACAGCAACATAATATATATTAAATAAGGGTACACAGCTACAGTAGCAGTCATCAGGTTCTAGACATTACAAATAACAAATATGTTTAAGGAGTGGTGATTTTTGTGATCCTAATACAGAGTTTCTGTGACAAACAGAGAATAAATCAGGACGTAGTCTCATCCACATTTCCAATCCAATCCAATAGTAACTTTATTTCGGCTGAAAGCCATAAAAGTGAGCAATTAAACACCATATCATAATTGAGCAACATGTCAGTTATAAAAGGAATAAACAAGAAATGCCACATTATACATTAAGAACCCTGGATAAGTTATAAAATCATGTAGTTATAAAACAGTGCAAAACAAACATTGTTCGTAAAATCTTAAAATCCTAAGATATTAGATATAAAACGTAATGGGCCATTATATCTTAACTCCAGTCAGTTGACAACTTGTTATATTAAATAACTAAAACCATTATGTTCAAACACACAGTTATGGCAATTCTCTGGTTCTTATAGCCCATGCGCTTTGCAGATATCTTACGACTGAAAAAACTATTTTATCATTTGTATCAGTTGTCAAGAGGCGTAAGGCTGTATTCCATTCCCTTATCCCCATTAATCTACATAACGGGGCAATCCACTTCTTCCTAGGTGCCAAATATCTAGGGCAAAAGAACATAAAGTGCGCAAGTGACTCTGTTGTCTTTTAGCAATAATGGCAAAATATTGAATTACAGTCCTCCACTCTCCATCTCGCAGTAAATGTCTTGAGCGGGAGGATCCCTAACCTGAACTTAATAAAAAGTGTTTTGGTATATGGAGGATTTACGTTGTCCATATAGGCCTCAAATTGGCGGCTACATTTATGGTCTAGAAACTGCAGGGTCTGACTACCTTGATTTTTAGACCAAATTTGCACCAAGATGTTCTCCCAATAGCGCCTATTTATACGCTCTTTTACTTCCTTGGTCAGGTTATGAGGAGCACTCCACACCTCCACCATTTAAAGGAGTTTACACATATCTCTAATGTGTCTAAACCAAGGGATCTTTAGTGCACAGTCACCTACAAGAAACTCATCTAATACTATATGGAGGGTAGACAGATACTCAAGAGTCCAAAGACGAACCCAATACTTAAGTGGTCTTAATGCGATTTCTTTGTGGATCTCATTTAAAGCTAGGTCAAATCTAAGGGGGGTAAGAGGTGTACTCATCGGCAGTCGCAGGAAATTTAGTAGGAAACGGTTTTCTACCGTAGTCAAACACCTAGAATTAGTGTGTCCCCAAAGCTCAGCACCATGGGTTGAAGCTGCAACTGCCGCTGCTTTGTAGACAGTAATAGCGGGTGATATCTCCCCTTCCGAAATATTAGCAATTTTCCTCCCTATCACTGTTGACCTCTGCCTAAGAACTGTCAGACTCTTCCCAATCTGCGCCGACCATTTTTGGTCATCACTTAGCCAAATCCCCAGGTAATCGAATTGGCTGACTCTCCACTGGTTGGCCTGCTATGGTCATTTTTCCCCTAAACAATTTATGCGGATTAAAAGCCATGAACTTTGATTTTGTTGGATTTATTTCAAGTCCTCTATTAAAACAAAAATTATAAAAAGGATCCAGTTCATTTTGCAAGCCCATGGGTGTTCTCAAAATTAATAAGGTATCGTCAGCGAACATTAAAATGGGGACAGAGGCTCCAGCTAGCTTTGGGGCATCATGGTTGCAGTGCAACAGTTGGTCCGCTGCACCATTAATGTAGAGATTAAACAATGTTGGGGCCAGAATACACCCCTGTCTAACCCCCCCTATTGACAGGTATAGTTTCTGTTAAATCGCCACTTTGGGACCAACGTACTTGAGCGTAAGTCCCCTCATGTAGATACCTAATCAGTCTTAGTAATTCTCCATCAAGTTGGTAACTCTCCAAGACATTCCACAGTAGGTCCCGTGGAACCATGTCAAAAGCAGCTTTTAAATCAATAAAAGCTATATACAAATGACTCTTCTTTAGTGACAAATATTTCTAGCAGAGGAGGTTAAACCTAAATACCTGATCTATTGTGCTCATTCCTTTCCTAAATCCTGCCTGGAAGTCGGAAAGAATATGAGAATCCTCAATCCATGGCTGTAGTCTGTTCAATACCTGCTTGCTGTATATTTTTTGACTGACATCAAGTAGGCTAATTGGCCTATAGTTGGTAGGTTCTTCCCTTGGCCCTTTCTTATAAATAGGGACTATGATTGCTCCTTGCCACGTGGGGGGAAGTCCTCCCCCCCTCAATATCTCACTACTGAGCGCATTTAGATACAGAGACCAAGTTGTCGGTCGGGATAGATATAAATCTCCAGGGATGCCATCCAACCCAGGGGCCTTCCCTTTACGAACTGATTGGAGAGCCAAAGTTGTTTCTTTTAAGGAGAAAAAAACAGGGCAAATTTAGGTAGTATAGCTCTCCCAGCAGTTGATTTATTAGACAGAAGTTCATTAGATTTTAATAGAGAGATAGTAGTACTACTAATTTGAGGTTTTCTGTATAAAATGTGTCACCCAGGTTTCTGGCTGGATTACGGGGTAATTCTCCATACCTTGAGAGCTACCTTTGTCTACCACTAATTTCCAAAATAGTTTGAAATCCTTTCCATGGAGTGCATCTACCAGCCCATTCCAATATTTGGTTTCCCACTCTTTTTTGGCATTTTTTAGTACAACTTTGCACGCAGCCCTGGATTCTCTTATCTCTCGGTAGTTCCCTGCCTTCAGTGCTCCCAATAACTGTATCTTGGCCTGGCGACAGGAGTTGGAAAACTACCTTAACGTTCTTGTCCCAATCTCTGTCCGCCTCCTTACTACCTGAAAGTGTGATTTTAGCTGGTTGGTCAAAATGCTATGCAAGTTGATCAAATCCACCGATATAATATTTGTATGCTTCAATGGGAACAGCTTTGTTGCAACTATTCTATAAATTAATAATTGGAAGTTTACATCATCTTCCACCCATTCCCATTTCACATTTTTGTAATCGTTCGTCATAGCTAGGACATTGCCTTTGGCCCATGTCGTCATGGTTTTACAACTAAATAGAATAGTAGAAAAGGCGGTACTCAGGGCTTGATGGTCACTGTCATTACGAGGGAGAACAGCCATATTGATAAGAGATTTCCAGAGAACGTCGTCTACTAAAATGTAATCAAGATGACTAGAGTATGATCCTCTCCTATATGTGGGCGACGCCGGGGTTTCTGACCTGGTGTTCCCATTTACTATTCTGAACCCCTTTGCTGTTATTAGGTCTTCTAGTAAATCTAATGCTCCCCCTTCTTTCTTAGTTGTGACTCGAACCGGCCCAGATCTGTCCCATGGATCTGCAAACTGAATTCCTTTTTGCTGATTATCGTCTCTGCGATTCAGTTGCATATTGAAATCTCCTGCAGCGATTAAACCCTGCCCTCCCAGTAGACAATTAAGAAAGTCTGTTAACATACTCATCAGTACAGTCTGAGTCCTTTGGGTGCCAGGTCTGACATATATGTTTACAATTACTATACTGACGGGCCCCCTAGCAGTGCTAAGTTCAACCTCGATGGCTAATAAATCCCTTGTAGGGGTTATTAGCTCCTTCACCTTTGGGAACAGGTCGTGTTTTAACCAGATTATCAAACCCCCTGATGCCCTGCCAGATGATGATGGAAGCGCGGTCTTCTGAAAAGTCCAATAGCCTTCTCAATTAATCGCAGATGGAGCCCATGTTTCCTATAATAAAATAATATGGTGTTGATCTATAAAACTACACCAGTCGGGGTTAGCTGTTTTCTGAAGCAGCCCTGCCACATTCCAAGATAGAAACCTAATCGGTAGATCAAGTCCATCTTCCTTGTCTAGCGGCTTCTCTCTGATCTCATTTAAACAAGGTATTACTCCATGGACCATCTCCTCTGCTAGATCGCTACAATGTGCTTTTGGCTCCGCTCCCAGGGTGTACAATATCTGATTACTTGGCATAAAAGGGTCTAGACTGGGTACACCATCTCTCCCAGCCTTCACCGTGGGGGCTTCACGTCAATCTATAGCTGAGGTTGGACTGCTCTTTTGGTCCCTTCTAGGAGTGCATATATGCAGGGCCGTTGGGGTATTATATCTCTCTTGGAAAAACAGATTTGCCAGTGATTGGGGGATTTTTTGGGCAAGTGACACTTGTGATGAGGTACCGGGTCTCACTCTTAAATCAAGTGCCAGAAGGCCCTTGACTAGGCTCTGGCTGCTCAGTTTAAACCCTATAAGGTCTGTTGTTGATCCTGCTCTTGTGTATCTCTGAGCGGTGACTATGTCGTCCCTTATAATAGACCTTCACATTTCCAATCACTTTTAGGAAATATGCAATGCTATAAAATCAAGACTGTTTTCTTGAAAATATCAAATGCTATAAAACTTGAAATTCCTGTGGTGTATTTGAGAAGGGAATATCAGTGTGAACTTTAGCCATCATTGCATTGTGGAGCATTTTGAAACGTGCTGGAAAGAGACCTCTTCAGCCCACCTTCTGCTATTGCTAAAATGCCCTCCTGAAAATTGCCTAATGCAAAGAGGTGCAATTAACATAGGACCTGCAAATGTGTGGCTGCAGCTTCACATCTTTGGGAGTTTCTTCACAATACTGGGTCAGGCTCATTATTAAGGGACATAGATTTACGAGGCTCTAGCGCTTCCTTGCACCACATTAGCCTATATTTTTACGCTAATGTGGCTCAACGAGGCAAAAATCGCCATGCCGTAATTACAAAGTGGAGCAATGCATGCATGGCACCACTTTGCGACTCCTTGTGCCACATTATGCTTGCAACAGGCATAATGTATGCAAGGGGGGTGGTCCAGTGTTGGGAGACCCGCCTACATGGCACAGTGAAATGTACAAGATTTAATTGCGCCATTTTTGGTGCGTCATTTTGAACACCTACTGAAAGCAGGCGTTAAAAGGATGCATCTATTGAAACATCAGGCCTCCTTGTGCTTTGCTCCACTAACATCACAATTTCTGATGCGCCACAATAGCATCAAGAATGTTGATACTATTGGCCTAATGTCCGCAATGGTGTGCTGTATTGTAAATATGGCGCAGTCATGGTGGCGCAGGGGTGTGTGCATTAAAATATGGTGCATCAGTACTGATGCACCAGAGGCTTGTAAATCTGAGCCTATATATATTCTCCTGCCACCTTTCCTTCTGTGGCATCACTAACAGACTTATCCTATTTGCCAAAACTTAGTGCAGCAGTTTTGAAGCAAAAAAAGTTTTAGCACCTCCTTATATAGTTTGCACTTGGTTACTATCCGCTTTCACCTGGTGGACTTTAGCAAGTGTGCAACCTAAGTTTTGATATTATTCACAATTTCTGAATGCACAGTGCATATCTATTTGGGAATCACTAAATTTGTGGCTTAGCATTCATTCAATTCACTATTCAATTTTTGAGAACAGGGAATTTGTGCCTTCCATACCATTGCATTTTAATGTTTCTAATGTTTTAGCAGCCATAATGCAGTTTGAAACTGGATTGGGACCAAGGGCGTAACTTTAAATGGGTTGGGGGAGAAGGGTAGGAGTGTTAGACCCCTAATAAATATATTTTCTATTAAGAAATCATGTCCAGGGACTCTCAGCCAGGAATGCTTGGGTCAGTGTCTGTTTTAGACTAGGATCTGAAGCACTGGAGACACAGGATCCTGTATCTCTGAATCTTTGAAGTATTTTTTCTTAAATTAAACTCACCCACGCATGCACATGAATACACACACACACACACACACATTTGAAAACAAACAGCATAATTAAGGCACTATGGGCCTGATGTACAGAGAATTGGTTAGCAAAAAGTGGTCTCAAATGGTGCATTGACTTTTTCGAATTGAGCTATGTGCTAATAGTTCAGTTTGCAAAATTACCATTCAGAGTGGGTCACAATTCGACCTACTTCATCAATATTCATGAAGCAGGATGCAAATTGAGACTTATTCCATTGGATGTCATCACAAGAATGGAGGCTTGCTGGAGTCAGCAGACCACAGTGTCTGATAAGCATTTAAATGATGTCTTTTTAAAATATAGCCCATTTGGGAACACTGTCCACTCCTAAACATACTTTTTTTTATTTTCACACAAGGGAAGAGGTACCTTTGGGACCCCTTCCTCTTTGTGAATAGATTACCACCTCCTCTAAGTAGTCTGTAACCTATTGATAGCCTACAACCAAAACTGCAGTCACAAACCAAAGATGCACAGAATTACCAATTAAAATTTGGAAAGGACACCCTAAACAAGATCCTTCCAAATAGAATTTTTTCATGTCTTACTAAACCATTTTGTGATTTTGTAATCTGTTTGCAAAATGGGGTTGATTTAGTGGGTTGCAGGCTGTGTAACTTTTCAATAGCTTCGCACATTAGGCACTAGGAAATTTGATGCCTTTATAACCTCTCATCTTGATGGTAACCACATTGCATTCTGTTTTTTCTAATCTGCTTTCAATTAACCCAGACACATAATATAGTTGCCTTTGTAGCTCCTTAAACAGGTGGTGCTCCTCTAGACAAGCAAATGTTCTCTTCAAAGGGCTCTGTCACTATGTAAACCTAGATCAATGCTTCATTAAAGAACTAGCATAAAATGTTAAACTTCTTGAAGTGGCATATGCATAAGCTCAATTGTTCAACATGTTCAGATGTGCAACATGTATATTAACCCACCAAACCATCTTACTCTTATCAGAAACTATGGCCTGCAGGTTACACATAGATTCGCAAAGCAGATACTCATCCTCCTGGGCTGTCCTTATCGGGCTTGAAATTGTAACATACAGGAGGAAAGTGTCACTTCCAAGCCTAATCCTTGCCACCGGTGGTGATTGCACTCAATTACAAGGGCAGATGAGCTAAGGTGGGAAAATGGTGAGGCAGTGGTGAACAGGAGCATGGTGGGTCAAACACCACCTTAATGATGTCCTGTTCCATATGGTGGTCCTGCCTGTATGCCTGAGGAAACAGTGGAAACAGTGCTTGGTGACTCCTCCAAACCCAGGGGAATTACTGCCATGTTCCCCAGATTCACAGCTCCCAAGTCACAGTTTAAGTCCCAAGTATTACCTTACCTGGGGTGAGAAAAGATCCCTGCCCCTCAAAAGGTGAATCATCTCCAGTGCACATATTTAGGGTGTCTGCAAGGGAACTCCTAAGGTTTCGTCCTTATTTGGGGTGCTTAGGCATCACAGGGAAGGTAATACTTGGATTACTATGGTGTCTGAGAGTGGCAAGAGCCAGCTCTCCCTGCCACAGACTGTGAGCTTCTTAAGAATTCTCCCACCATACTGTGCATGTCTGGAAGGCCAGTGGAGATCCCCACATTTCCACTGGGTGCCACCTCTTCCTGTGAACCCTGCATGCCAACGTAAAAATCAAGTAGCTATTATCCCCACCTGACTTGTACATCGCAGGGGTTTTGTAGGTCATTGGTGGTGGATAGGGTAGGCGTTACACTATCTGATTGTTGCTATCCCTTCCTCTGGATTACAAATGATAGCTGAGTGGTGGTTGATTCTAATTTTGGAAGGTAACTGTTAGAAATGGGGTCTTTGGTTGACAGTCAGGTTACCCCCTGTTCAAGCAAGGACCCTCACTCTAGTTAGGATAAAAGAGAATCACCCTCAGCTAACCCCTGCTTACCCCCTTGGTAGCTTGGCAGAGCAGTAGGCTTAACCTCAGAGTGCTGGGCGTAAAGTATTTGTACCAACACACACAGTAACTTAATGAAAACACTACAAAATGACACAACACCAGTTTAGAAAAATAGGAAATATTTATCTAGACAAAACAAGACCAAAACGACAAAAATCCAACATACACAAGTCAAGTTATGATTTTTTTAAGGTTTAAAATAAAAAGAGTCTTTAGGTAGTTGTAACACCACACTAGCGCTGCTAGCGTGAAAAATGTACCTGGTTTGCGTCAAAAATAACCCCGCACGGGCGGTGTGCGTCGAAAGTAACCCTGCACGGCTGTGTGCGTCGAAAACAACTCGGCACGGCGGTGCGCGTTGAAAAAGCCAGCCACACGACGATCCGAAAGTCCCGCGGCGCAGGGTGCGATCCCTGAGCCTCCGTCAGCGATGCTGCGCGTCGTTTCTCCTGCTCCGGGCGTCGGTTTTTCGGTCGCGTTTCCTGCGGCGTCGTTTCTCAGCTGCGGAACCGGCGTCGCGTCGTTTTCTCAGCCGCGATCGGATTCGCGTCGATCTTTTCTCCGCACGGCGCTCGGTGCGTGTATTTTTGTCCTTAGGCTGCCAGCCTCTCCTTTCAGGGTCCCAGGAACTGGAAGGGCACCACAGAGCAGAGTAGGGGTCTCTCCAGAGACTCCAGGTGCTGGCAGGAAGAAGTCTTTGCTATCCCTGAGACTTCAACAACAGGAGGCAAGCTCTACATCAAGCCCTTGGAGATTTCTTCTTCAAGATGGAAGGCACACAAAGTCCAGTCTTTGCCCTCTTACTCTGGCAGAAGCAGCACTGCAGGAAAGCTCCACAAAGCACAGTCACAGGCAGGGCAGCACGTTTTCCTCAGCTATCAGCTCTTCTCCAGGCAGAGGTTCCTCTTGGTTGCAGAAGTGTTTCTGAAGTTTGTAAGTTTGGGTGCCCTTCTTATACCCATTTTAGTCTTTGAAGTCACCTTTCTTCAAAGGGGACTCACACCCTCTTGTGAAATCCTGCCTTGCCCAGGCAAGGCCTCAGACACACACCAGGGGGTTGGAGACAGCATTGTCAGAGGCAGGCACAGTCCTTTCAGATGAGAGTGACCACTCCACCCCTCCCTCCTAGCAGAGATGGCTAATCAGGAAATGCAGATTACACCCCAGCTCCCTTTGTGTCACTGTCTGGTGTGAGGTGAAAAACAACCCAACTGTCAAACTGACCCAGACAGGGAATCCACAAACAAGGCAGAGTCACAGAATGGTTTAAGCAAGAAAATGCTCACTTTCTAAAAGTGGCATTTCCAAACGCACAATCTTAAAATCAACTTTACTAAAAGATGTATTTTTAAATTGTGAGTTCAGGGATCCCAAACTCCACATGTCCATCTACTCTCTAGGGGAATCTACACTTTAATCATATTTAAAGGTAGCCCCCATATTATCCTATGAGAGAGAGACAGACCTTGCAACAGTGAAAACGAAATTGGCAGTATTTCACTGTCAGGACATATAAACCACATTACTATATGTCCTACCTTATCCATACACTGCACCCTGCCCTTGGGGCTACCTAGGGCCTACCTTAGGGGTGCCTTACATGTAAGAAAAGGGAAGGTTTAGGCCTGGCAAGTGGGTACACTTGCCAAGTCGAATTTACAGTGTAAGAATACACATACAGACACTGCAGTGGCAGGTCTGAGACATGATTACAGAGCTACTTATGTGGGTGGCACAACCAGTGCTGCAGGCCCACTAGTAGCATTTGATTTACAGGCCCTGGCACCTCTAGTGCACCTTACTAGGGACTTACTAGTAAATCAAATATGCCAATCATGGATAAACCACTTACATACAATTTAAACAGGAGAGCATATGCACTTTAGCACTGGTTAGCAGTGGTAAAGTGCTCAGAGTTGAAAAGCCAACAGCAACATGTCAGAAAAAAATAGGAGGCAGGAGGCAAAAAAGACTGGGGATGACCCTGCATAAGCAAAAGTCCAACAGTAACCATCACTGTATGCCAGATTTTTACTTGCAGATTTGCTCATATCTCAAGCTTTGTTTTTACAGGATAAAGACACCTCAAAGTTTGGAGAGATTTATTGTCATCAAGTATCCTTTTTATTTTTCAAAATATGTTTCCTGCCACTGATAAACCCAACAACCTCTCAACTCTCTACTCTCTTACCTCACTTCAAACACAGTCTACGCTGCTCATAGTATTTGGTTTTATGTCACCTACAACCTGGTGTTTGCTGGTAAATCACAGTCACCCCTCCCACACACAACTGTATTGTCCAAGGTGGGCCCCTGACTGTGACATACAATGCTATGAAACTTCAAGCTTTTTGTTTATAGTGGGGATACTGAAAAAGTGCTGCCTTGCTCTGGTAACACATATAGCCTTCTTCCTTGAAAGAATTAATAATTGAGCCAGTAGCTAATCTGATTTTCAGCTTGTACACATATATGTAACAGGTGTATTTTACAACTATTTTTAATTTACACAACAATATTGTAAGAAGGTTTACGATCCTCACCATTCCTTTTGCTTGCTTTGAAAATTCTCGTTAGGTAACATAAGTTAATTGGGCTGGTGCTCATTGAAGAGCAGTCGACTGAATATGCCAGATCCAGCTGGCAATAGTTTGTGTTCTAGATGTTACATGAAGACAGACCACATGCTAGGAGGCTACTAGAAAAGTCTGAAACTATTTTTTGAATTCCTGTGTGTAAAGTACAGTCTGGAATGGGATGTAATTATCCCATTGAACTGGGATTGTTACATTGTACTAGCAAGAAAAAATTGTATGGCAAGAATTAAAAGTAAAGTTCCCTAGCACTGCCATGTTGCAGCTTGGGCTAATTTTGATCATGCCCTTATGATAGAAATGAATGTCTGCAGCACTTCATTTATTCTCTTTTAACACCCCACAAATGTTAATCATCTTATTCTGAAAGCAGTACAACACGTCTGGGAGCTCAAAGATGCAGAGAGGCATCAAATGGCTGTGCAGCACTTAGTTTGGGCTACTACATGAGTTAGTAGGGTACATCATTTTTGATTTGCCTTCACAACATGCCGAGCCCTGTTTGCTGCTATCCTGGGTGCCTCCGGTTCTGTTTCTAGGAAATCAAATGCCTGATGTGCTAAGAGACAAATCACAAACATTGAATGTTGTTGGAGTTTTTTGCTTTTGCAGGGTCATCCCCAATCTTTTTGCCACCTGCCTCCTTTTTTTCTGACCTGTTGCTGTTGGCTTTTAAACTCTGAGCACTTTACCACTGCTAACTAGTGCTAAAGTGCAAGTGCTCCTTAACAAAATGTGTATGTAATTGGCTTATCCATGATTGACATATTTGATTTATTAGTAAGTCCCTAGTACAGTGCACTAGAGGTGCCAGGGCCTGTAAATCAAATGCTACTAGTGGGCCTGCACCACTGGTAGTGCCACCCACATAACTAGCTCTGTAATCATGTCTCAGACCAGCGACTGCAGTGTCTGTGTGTGCGGTTTTAACTGCAAATTTGACTTGGCAAGTGTACCCACTTGCCAGGCCTAAGCCTTCCCTTTTCTTACATTTAAGGCACCCCTAAGGTAGGCCCTGGGTAACCCCAAGGGCAGGGTGCAGTGTATGGTTAAGGTAGGACATATAGGCCCTCATTACAACCCTGGCGGTAAATTTTGCTTTCCGCCGTGCAGAAGACCGCCAACATACCGTTGCGGCCGCGGAATTCCGCTACAGGTATTACGACCCACAGCACGGAATCCGCCACGATACAGACACCCACACAAGTCCGCCACACCAAAGGTCAGTGATAAACTGGTGACACCAAAACCCACACCGTCACGTCAACAGGAATACGCCCACAGTATCACGACCCACGAATCAACGCGGTGGTCTTTCAACCGCGGTAAACCATTGGTGGTACACACCGCTGTGCTCAAAATACACACACTCTAACAAAACACAACCACATTGGACAATTCTAAATACACACACCTGATACACATACACACACCACACCCACACATCCAATCCAATAGAAAGCACACACCCACATCACCCACAAACCCTTACAACCAAACATTTGGCCAGAGAGAGAGACTACGCAACACGCCACCAGCATCCACAGACACACAACACCATCACTTATATAACATCCACATACCTCAAACAACACACACCAACACATCCCCTCACACATCACAACAGACAGCACCTCACCTACACCACATCATGGCACCTCAAAGACACCCCAGGTTCTCTGATGAGGAGCTCAGGGTCATGGTGGAGGAAATCGTCCGGGTAGAGCCACAGCTATTCGGATCACAGGTGCAGCAGACATCCACTGCAAGGAAGATGGAGCTATGGCGCAGAATTGTCGACAGGGTTAACGCAGTGGGACAGCATCCAAGAACACAGGATGACATCAAGAAGAGGTGGAACGACCTATGGGGGAAGGTACGCTCCGTGGTATCGAGACACCAGATTGCTATACAGAGGTCTGGCGGTGGACCCCCACCTCTTCTCCCACAACTAACAACATGGGAGGAGCAAGTCTTGGCGATCATGCATCCCGAGGGCCTCACAGGAGTAGCAGGAGGACTGAACTCTGGTGAGGCAAATATTTACTACTTTATCCCCCACACCCATCTGCATGCCATCACATACTCCCACCCTCACCATCACACCCATCACCCCAACAACCCACAGATACCCCACTAACACAACCCACACATCCCAAAACCAATCCCTGCATGTAATACCAATGCATGGACACCCATTACCAAAGCATGCCCAGTAGAGACACTCACTCATGCCCCAAAATCACCAATCACACAAGGGCCACAGCAATAATGCAAGCAGAGGAGTAGAGGGTAACTCACCCATTGCAAAAGATGGCACACACAGATACAATAACTATGCATTTACACCCCAACAGGACCCCTACCCAACGTCACCGGACAGAAGGTGCCAGACATATCCAGTCCACCCACAGAAGAGGCCCACAGTGACGACAGCAGCTCTGCACGCCTGGATTAAGATGACCAGCCCAGCCCATCAGGGACCTCGGGACAGTCGGTTCCCTGACACAGTCACAAACCACCACTGAACCTCCCCCCTCAGGAAACATGGCCACAGCACCCACCCAGCGGGCCCAACCCTCTGTCCCCAGGATGAGTCAATCAGCAGTGTGTCCACCACTACAGGGAACCCAGGCAACCCCACTAACCCAGGACGATCAGGGACCTGGGGGCAGTGGCAGTGGGAACACAGTTCAGGGGACAGAGGCACAGGATAACAGGGAAGCTGGGAGGACTGCTGTGCGACAGGGGGAGGACAGATCCAGGGAACCGACACTCCACGAGGCACTCTCCATCATCATGGGAGCTTACCACCATTCCCAGGAGACAATGGGCACGGTACTGGCCAAGTTTCATGAGACCCAGCGACTGCAGGAGGAACACTACCTGGGGATCAGGGAGGACATGAAGTCCATCAACACCACCATGCTCACCATTGCAGGGGTGCTGGCAGACCTTCTAAACACCAGGAGGGACACATTGGTACACCACTGGGCCCCTGACACTAGCCTGGATGATAAACAGCCCTCCACCTTTGCCGGCGCTAGTGGACAAAAGGCACTGCCACAGGAACAACAGGCCACCAGCACCCCACCACCCCCTGCAGATGGAGAACCACCCCGCAAACAGTTCCTGAGACCCAGGAACAAGATAGAGAACATTACCAAGACCCCCACCAGGAAATCAGACCCCCCTGAATGTCACCATTCTGTCCCACTTTGACACCCTGTCCACCTTAAACTGCCATTGCTCCACTTCCTGTTCCCCATTGGACAATGCACCTGTAAAACAAATAGACTGGACTCTGCCATGGACATTCTTCCACCATCACCCCAGCCCATTTTACAAACTCCTCCACTTATTTGCATGGAAATAAACACACTTGAATCACAAAACAATCTGGAGTCAGGCTGTGCTTTCACAAAATTGTAATTGCAATATCTCTGGAATATAGCAATGTCAATGTACTTGTTCACATACCAATGTAACACAGATGTAGGCCAGCAGTAAACATAGCAGAGAGCACAAGGTGGGGCCCAGATCTGTGAAATGGAAAGGCAAAGTAACAAGTCAGGGTCCATACACTGAGTGAAAATGCCAGACTTATGCTAGCTCCAACAATAGTATGAGATGTGGGAAGCAGTTACATCTTCTTACCTGTGTCTTACTGGAAGTATTGCATGATGATGTTGTTTCGGTTGTCGACATCTTCTTCTTCTGCCTCCTCTTCTTCACTGTCCACAGGCTCCACAGCTGCCACAAGACCACCATCTGGCCCATCCTCCTGCAGAAAAGGCACCTGGCGTTGCAAAGCCAGGTTGTGCAGCATACAGCAGGCCACGATTATCTGGCACACCTTCTTCGGTGAGTAGTATAGGGAGCCACCTGTCAGATGGAGGCACCGGAATCTGGCCTTCAGGAGACCAAAGGTGCGTTCTATAATCCTCCTAGTTCGCCCATGTGTCTCATTGCAGCGTTCCTCAGCCCTTGTCCTCGGATTCCTCACTGGGGTCAGTAGCCATGACAGGTTGGGGTAACCAGAGTCACCTGCAAATATCAAGGGACAACTGTTAGACAGACACTAACCCTTAGGGACAACCCCATACCCAGACACCTATGTCAACTGAGTTGGGACCTTGGGCTCACCTATTAGCCACACACGGTGCCTCAGGAGTTGCCCCATCATATAAGGGATGCTGCTATTCCTCAAAATGTAAGCGTCATGCACTGAGCCAGGATACTTGGCATCCACATGGGAGATATACTGGTCTGCCAAACACACCATCTGCACATTCATCGAATGGTAGCTTTTCGGTTTCTGTACACCTGTTCATTCCTGGGGGGGGGGGGTCAAATGCCACATGTGTCCCATCAATGGCACCAATGATGTTGGGGATATGTCCCAGGGCATAGAAGTCACCTTTCACCGTGGGCAAATCCTCCACCTGAGGGAAAACGATGTAGCTGCGCATGTGTTTCAGCAGGGTAGATAACACTCTGGACAACACGATAGAGAACATTGGCTGGGACATCCCTGATGCCATGGCCACTGTTGTTTGAAAAGACCCACTGGCCGGGAAATGGAGTACAGACAGAACCTGCACTAGAGGGGGGATTCCTGTGGGATGCCGGATAGCTGAAATCAGGTCTGGCTCCAACTGGGCACACAGTTCCAGGATTGTTGCATGATTAAGTCTGTATGTGATTATGATGTGTCTCTCTTCCTTTGTCGACAAGTCCACCAGGGGTCTGTACACGGGAGGATGCTGCCATCTTATCACCTGCCCCAGCAGACGTGCCCTATGGAGTAGAACAGCGAGCAGAGAGTCATCCAGTTCTGAGGTATCACAATGTGTTATTGGCAGAAATGTTGGTAATTCGCAATGTGCCTGTTTCTCTCTGTACTCCCGGACTAGATAGGTTTGACACAGTTTTTATCCATCCCATGTGGCCTCCTGAAATGGCGGCGGCCTGACCAGTAAGGTGGGACAAGAGGAAATGAGGTAACTGCGCTGGCATTGTACACCATTGCGGTGGGTGGACGAAGACCGCGGTGCAATTCTGCATTGGTTAACATTGGGCCCTATGGGTCCCAGGAGCCAATGACGATGTACACCGGCGGTGACGGTACGCACCGCCTCGGACGTGACCGCCGTTTTCTGTCTGTTCACTCACTTGATACCTGACCTACAACAGGAGAGGACCTACACTGCAAGTGTTGCTGTGACCTGTGTCTGGAAGCAACAATGGCTACAGTGTCTGGGGAAAGGGCCCCTGTCTTCACTTCGGAGGAGTTGGAGAAACTAGTGGATGGGGTCGTGCCCCAGTACATGCAACTGTACGGTCCTCCAGACAAACAGGTGAGTACACTGTGAGCATGCTGCATGGGCAATGCCCGTTTTCAGTGGTGTGGATGGAAGATACATGGGGGGGGCTGAGGCCTGCATGTGCGGATGGTGAGTGTATGTGCATCAGGGCATGAGTGGGAACTGGTGGGCAATAAGTATGACGGTCCAGACGGGTGAGTAATTTCCTTTCCGCCTGTACCATTCCTCTAGGACAGCACCCACCAGAAGAAGGGTATTTAGCGTGCCATTGCCAAGGACGTCCGGACCCTGGGGGTCTACCACAGATGGAGCACCCACTGCCGTAAAAGATGGGAGGACCTGCGCCGCTGGAGCAAGAAGATGGCAGAGGCCCAGCTGGGGATGGCCTCCCAATGGGGAAGGGGTGCCCGTCGCACCATTAACCCCCTGATGTACCGGATCCTGGCGGTGGCCTATCCAGAGTTGGATGGGCACTTGAGGACATCACAGCAGCCAAAAGGGTTGTGAGTACACTCTCATTCAGCTGACTCAGCGCGCATTACGAGGTGTCTGGGTGGGGGAGGTTGGCAGTGGGTTCTCCTGTTCCAGGGCGAACTTGGTAGGCAAGGTCCCTTGTGAGGCAGGCTCTGTGGCACCCCAACCCCAGGTGTGCAGCAATTGGGCTTAGGCCTTGTACCCCATGGGCAGGTGAATTTGCTAGGAACTGTGCATGGCATAGTGCAGAGGGCTGCTCCCTGTGTGTTGTGTCCGCCAACGGTAGTAGTGTTGCATACACTGAACATGTTTTTCTTCTGTCTTTCCCCCCATTTTTGTTTTGTCTCCCTGTTCTTTTGTGCAATAGCATCATCTGGTGGAGGAGCAGTGGCACCGGAGCAGGAGGGAGCTGCAACCCACTTGGCCCTGGAGGGTGAAGCAATGGAGTCTTGAAGCCACCAGTGGTACGGAGGGCAAGTGGAGCCCCACGACGGGGACAGGAGCCTACACCAGTGACAGCTACTCCTCCTCTGATGGGAGCTCCCTTGTGGTGGCAGGGCACCTCTGTGCCCACCGCATCAACAGATAAAGCCGCCACCCCCCTACCATGACCGCCCTCCCAGCAGCCCCGCAGCGTGTGTCCCATGCTCGCTCACCCAGGAGGGTGGGCATCTCCTTCGCCCCAGGCACCTCAGGCCCTGCCCCAGTCAGCCCTGCTGCCCTCAGTGAGGAGGCTATTGACCTCCTGAGATCCCTCCCTATTGGGCAATCTACCATTTTGAATGAAATCCAGAGTGTTGAGAGGCATTTGCAACAAACAAATTCATACCTGAAGGGCATTCATTCTGGGCAGGCGGCACAACGGAGAGCATTTCAGGCTCTGGCCTCAGCACTGATGGCAGCCATTGTCCCTGTGTCCAGCCTCCCCCCTCCAACTTCCTCCACCCCGACCCAATCCCCTGTACATCAGCCTATCCCAAGCATACCATCAGACCAGCATGCACACTCATTAACACACAAGAGTGGACAGGGCAAACATAACCACCACACATCCCACAAGCACTCACACAAGCACCATCCCCATGCAGACACAGCAACATCCACTGCCTCCACTGTGTCTCCCTCCTCCACATCCTCCTCCTCCCTCCCTGTCTCGTCTCCACTCACATCTGCATGCGCTACATCCTCAGCCACTACCTCCATCACCAGCCCGCCCATCACTACACACCGCTCATGTACAATCACCACCCCCCTACCATGCACACATCCCCAGTGTCCTCTCCCAGTGTGTCTGTGAGCCCTCCTTCCAAAGTACACAAATGCAGGCACACACCCACCCAACAGCCATCAACCTCACAACAGCCTCCGGCCCATGCACCTTCACCCAACTTCAGCAAACGTACACCTCCTACAACCACTACCTCTTCCTCCACTCCCAAACCCACTCCATCCTCCCGTCCCAGCGTGTCTAAAAAACTTTTCCTGGCAAACCTTGACCTCTTCCCTCCACCTCCCTCCCCGTCCTTCCCCTAGGGCCAGGCTTTCCAGGTCCCAGCTCAGCACCTCAGCCACCAAATCCCCAGGCATAGTGGTGCCAGCACCTGCGGGGTCATCGACTGCACCACCCATCAGGGCCTACCAGTGTGCCACGTAGCGAGGGCAAGGACATTCTGCCACCTGCCAAGTTGAATTAGGTCCCCCCTTCTGGAGGGAGAAGCTGTACCTAACACCCACCAAGGGCTCCGCCAAAACAAAAGGGGATAGTGGCAAGACACCTGCGGCACCATCAAAGGTGGGGAAGGGACAAAAGCAGAAGAGCAGGTCAGGACAGAGCACGGTGGCACTGACTGAGGGACTAGTGTCACCCCTTCTGTCCACAACTACACCAACCTGTACGGCGGCGAACACCGCAAGCTGCCCCGCCACCAGCACCGCCACCAGCACCGCCACCAGCACCGCCACCTGCACCGTCATCAGCACTGCCACATGCACCGCCACCTGCACAGCCACCTGCACCACCACCCGCACGTCTGCAGCTCTCAGCGACAGTCCCCAGCATCTTCCCCAGTGGGCAGCCGTCCGAGGCTGCAGGAGATGTCCTGCTGTGTCCCTCAACAGGTGCTGACCCATGCACCACCACCAGCACTGCCGCCACAGACACCGCCACAAGCACTGCCACCAGCCCTGCGACGTGCTCGGACAGTGGCACCACCGCTGACATGGCTACCATCCCCAGTGGTCAGTCGTCCGAGGCTGGAGGAGACTTCCTGGACCATGCCCAGCTTCCATGAGGCATGACTTCCATCACTGTTTGCACCTGCAAGTGGAAGACAAAGCTGTAGCAGTGTGGTGTATGTCTCTGTCTCCATGGCGCATCATGCTACCTGTTACTAGGCAATCTCGTAGCACACACACCCAGGTGAGGGAATGGGACCGGCCACACTGCATGTGGAGCACTCTGGGCACAATGCCCCCTCCAGAACCAGTGGAGAAAGGCATCCACTACCTCAGTCCTTGGCAGGATGAAGCACTCTGGACACCAGGCCCCCTCCAGAACTAGTGGAGAATCACATCCACTACCTCAGTCCTTAGCAGGATGAAGCACTCTGGGCACTAGGCCCCCTCCAGAATCAATGGAGACTGTTATCCACTTGAGAGACTGTGGCTTTACAGTCCCCAGGATAAAGCAGTGGGCAAACCACCCACTGGAAAGACTTGAGAGACTGTGGCTTTGCACTCCCCAGGATAAAGCAGTGGGCATGGAACCCCCTCGTGCAGCAGTGGCATTGTGCGTTCATCCGCCTTAGGTGCCCCCCTTCCCTTCCCTTCCCGCTGAGGTGCCTATTTATTTCCGATCTGATGCCCCTGCAGTGTTCTCTCTGTTTCAAGTCAGGTATCTTCTGTGGGCTTCGCCCATGCATTTTGAACCCGCTGGTCCACGGACAATGATTGGTACACTATCCGGACTTGTGTAGTTGGTGTATATATTTGTATATACTGAATTTTGAACTTTCACAAACTGATTTTTCATGATTACAATCGTTACAATCATTTAATTTTGTCCTTGCGTTCTTCTAGGGGGTGGGAGGGTGTATATGTAATGTTGCTGCATGTATTTGTGTGTATGTTGTTGTGGGTGAGGGTGGGGGTGTTGCATGTGTGTGTCACTCTCTTTTCCCTCACCCTGCCCTGTGTTGTAGGTGCAGTACTCACCGTGGTCATCGACGGCTTCTGTCCTGCTCATGATAGAGCAGGAGGAAGACCAGCATAGGCAATACTTGAAGTTCGGGCTCCATGGCGTCCTGGTTCCTCGTTGGATGTCGAGAGGTGAGTGGTTTCCCTTCTGACTACTTTTTCCGCCGTGCTTTGGTTCCGTCCCGGAAAACGTGCCTGATAGTCCTGTTGTGATACGGTAGTTGGTACTTTGTCCTCCGCCTGTCTGTTGGCTTTTACCGCTGCGGTGTTTGTTTCTACCGCCGTGGCGGTCGGAGTGTTAAAGCGGCTGTCTATGTTGGCGGTTTCTGCCATGGTCGTGATTCCATTTTTTTCCCCGCCGGCCTGTTGGCGGTATTACCGCCGCTTTAACACCGACGCCAGGGTTGTAATGAGGGCCATAGTAATGTGTTTTATATGTCCTGACAGTGAAATATTGCTAAATTCGTTTTTCACTGTTGCAAGGCCTGTCCCTCTCATAGGTTAATATGGGGGCTACCTTTAAATCTGATTAAAGTGTAGATTCCCTTTGAGAGCGGATGGACATGAGGAGTTTGGGGTCTCTGAGCTCACAATTTAAAAATACATATTTTAGTAAAGTTGATTTTAAGATTGTGTGTTTGAAAATGCCACTTTTAGAAAGTGAGCATTTTCTTGCTTATACCATTTCTGTGACTCTGCCTGCTTGTAGATTCCCTGTCTGGGTCAGCTTGACAGTAGGGCTGGTTGCACCTCACACTAGACAGTGACACAAAGGGAGCTGGGGTGTAGCCTGCATTTCCTGATGAGCCAACTGTGCTAGGAGGGAGGGGAGGAGTGGTCACTCACATCTGAAAGGGTTGTGCCTGCCCTCAAACAATGCAGTCTTCAACCCCCTGGTGAGTGTCTGGGGCCTGGCCTGGGCAACTCAGGATTTCACATTCCAAAGAGACTTTACTTTGAAGTAGGCCTACTTCAAAGGAAAAATTGGGTATAAGAAGGGCACCCAAAACCACAGACTTTAGAACACTTCTGGAAACCAAGAGGAACCTCTGCCTGGAGAAGAGCTGAAGAGCTGAGGAAGAAGAGCTGCCCTGCTTGTGACTGTGCTTTGTGGAGCTATCCTGCAGTTGCTGCTTCTGCCAGAGCAAGAGGGCAAAGACTGGACTTTTTGTGCCTTCCATCTTGCGAAGCTCTCCAAGGGTTTGATTTAGAGCTTGCTTCCTGTTGTTTAAATTCTCAGGGACAGCAAAGACTTCTCTCTGCCAGCACCTGGAGTCTCTGTAGAAACTCCTACTCTGACCTGTGGTGCCCATCCAGTTCCTGGGACCCTGAAAGGAGAAGCTGGCAGCCTAAGAGGAGGAAATCCACGCACAGAACTCCGTGCGGGGAAAAGATCGATGTGACTCCGATCTGCTGCTGAAGAAATGACACGCTGCCGGCTTCGCGGCTGAAAATCGACGCTTGCCTGCAACGCAACCGAATAATCGATGTACAGAGCTGGAGAAATGACACAAAACATCGCTGACGGAGACTGGGAGATCGCAACCCGCGCTGCTTGGGCTTTGGATCATCGTGCGGCTGGATTTCTGATGCAAACACTGCTGGGTATGTAAAAACAACGCAAGGCCTGCCCAAACCCGAGATTGCTGATCGGATTGACGCATTGCTTTCCTGCGGAGAGAAGAAACAATGCACCCTGTCCTGACGAATGGAGAAACGACGCAAGGTCTCACTCGTGAGTGAAATAGATGCATCGCTACCCCTTTTTGATTCACACTCGCCTGTGCAGGATTATTTTTGACTCACCCAAGGTACATTTTCACGCTAAAAGTGTTATTATGTGTTTTAAGCTACAAAAAGTCTGCTTTTTAATTGATAACTTGACTTGTGTATTGTGTATTTTGTCATTTTGGACTTGTTTTGTTTAGATAAATATTTTCTATTTTTCTAAACCTATGTTGTGTCATTTTGTAGTGTTTTCATTAAGTTACTGTGTGTATTGGTACAAATACTTTACACCTAGCACTCTGAAGGTAAGCCTTCTGCTCGTGCCAAGGTACCAAGGGGGTAAGCAGGGGTTAGCTTTGGATGATTCTCTTTTACTCTGACTAGAGTGAGGGTCCTTGCTTGAACAGGTGGTAACCTGACTGTCAACCAAAGACCCCACTTCTAACAGATGTCAATTGTGTACAGAGATTTTGCAACCTGTTTCTGAGTTTGAAATGCGACCTATGCACTAAAAGACATTCCCAGTCACAGTGGACACCATCTCAGCAAGGATGGGTATCAACTTGAGCTGGAGAGGAAGATATTTAATCCTTAAAAGATAGGCATAGACTGAGAATTAAGGCATTTCTGGGCTTCCAGAGGGCAGGTGGTATTCCCTACAGTGATCTGCTTGTAGCATTTAGAAATATGGTAGAACACAGCTGGAGTACAACAACTGACCATCAATTCAGCCAGAAGATTAAAAGGTGGACATCTGTGTGTATGATGGTGAAAAAAAATCTTATTTACAACATACAACTGTTTGATGTTACACACCGAAATAAAAACCTCAATTAAATTTAACGGTGAGTAAAAATACAGTTTTGCTAGTGAATTCATAAGTGGTAGAGTTAATGAAGTTGCAAAGTTTGTTTACTTCCCACCAATCTACCTGAATGGAATTTCTGATAAAAAAGTAGATTGATGTGAGAATTTTCTCTCTGGTTCTAAGATATTCATGATTTTTCTCCAACAAGGACTACTTTTAGTAAGATTTTTGCCCAGCTATTATTGTTATAAATTTAACATCTTTAAAATCTCCACAGAGTAGGTGTAGGAATAATTCCACAACTTCTCTTGCCTTCTATTTTTAGGGTCGAGCCTGCGTCGCATGCGCTCGTGCATATGTATCGCTAGCGAGACGCTTTAGGTATTAGAAAAGGGCTCGGAGCCCTGTTCACGTCACGTCAGTGTGTTTCATTGGCAAGTTGGCTTGCCTGTTAGAATCCGCTTCCTTTGATTAGTGGAAGGCACGCTTACGTCATGCCTTTCCCGGTGGTGAGCCCTCCTCGAGCACAGCGACCAAGTACAGAAAACATGTGAGGCTCGCTGGCTTCGTAGACTACTTTTTCTCTGTTTTGACAGCGCGATCAGGCTGGTTACTTTCCTGTAACATATGAGAAAAACTTGAGATTTAGAGCTTGACCTTAGCAGTTATCAATTTCGTAACGATACATTGCGCCCCTATTTTTGAACATAGACCTTCGCAGGGACTGCTTTTACACACATTGACACGCGTGCCTCGTTGTCTTTCTCCTAGTGTGTCTTCCTTTGTTGATATGTTTCATTTTGCACCAGTCTCCCTGTATGCTAGCTGATGATGGACTAGAGAAAATATCGCAATTGATGCATGCATCAAACCCAGTGATGACACACTCCAGAGGAAGGGTAAGGAAAAGAAAATCCAGTGCAGCTTGTTTGTTAAGCTGTCGTGAGACTCCCATCTGTGACGACATGTAAGTAGAAAATGATCTCTCTGGTAAAACCTTCGAGCTCCTGTAATTGTCCAGTTTACGCCAACACCGTATGAATGCAGAGGCTGCCATATGTAGCGTGACAACAGTAATTAAAGTACACACGAGGCGTGCATTTCCATTTTGTGAACGGCGACTATGATGATCTGCGGAAGGGGGTTTTGGGGGGGAGAGCCGGAATCGGCTATCTCCCCCCCGGGAAATTTTGCGAGAGTGGGATAGCCCACGCGCGCCAATTTTTGGGCGCTTTTTGGGCTACACTTAGTTTTGAAGGGACAGCCCAGGGCTACAGCATAAAAGGTGGGCGACATTTTAGGTCGCCACCATTTTGTAGTGACAGGGCTCGACAGTGGTCGAACTTTTTCGCTGCAGCGGTTTTTGTGTGGCAGGGAGATTTTGGTAGCGTAGCTGGAAGCAGGAGGTGTCAGGTGCTTACAGAATTAACAGTGCAGTAAATTGTCTGCGTACCAAGTAGACAGATTAGGCCGGAAGGAAGGTTACTCACGCTATAGAGCGGTGTTCGGCAGTCGTCATGGATAGACGGGTGAGACAGGCTTTGGCACTGCTTAAAGAGGCAGGGCGCCTCGATCTCCTGGCGGCCCCCGTTGCGCCGAAGGAGAGGCCGGTCCGGAAAGCTGCGAGCGGCGTGGCGGCCGCTGTGGTGGCGTGCTCGCAGCCTCGCGAGCGCACGCAGGTGAGCAGGGCGGTTAGGGGGCGGAGTGGGAGGCTGGCCCTTGCTGCTAGAGGGCGTGTTAAGGCGGGCCCGAAGGGGCGGCCTCGCCCCTTGGGGGCGCGGCGGCCTCTGGGGAGAGACGGAGGAGCGGCCGGAGGAGCGGCAGGGATTTCACCAGTGGCGCAGCGCCGGGGACAGCGGGGAGCCCCTTCTGGTTTGTCGGTGGGGCAGGGGGAAGGGGGGAGGGAAGAAAGGCCCCGATCGGAGGCCGGAGAGAAAATCGGTGGGCCAGAGGAGCACCGGGAGGGCAAGAGTGAGGGAAATAAGGTGTCGACTGGGCTGATGACACAGCCCACGGGGACGAGGGGTGCCTGGGGAGTGGGGCCGGCAGGAGGAGAGGAGGGTCATGTTTTAACACAGGAGATAGTATCCAATAGCAGTGAGGAAGGATCTGGGTGCACAGTGGGTAGATGGTATGGGGCCACGGGGGAGACAGGGGTAGAAGTAAGTCACATCCTGGAGTGGAGTGACGTTTCTGAGCAGGAGGGGGGGGGCTCCATGGACGAAGAGGTTACAGAGCTTAAGGTGCGCCCCCCCATTCGGACATATGGGGTTGCAGGTAGAAGTGAGGCGGGGCGAGAGGGCCTTGGCAGGTATGAGGAAGGGGAGGGTAGGCAGGCAAAATTAGGGGTAGGAACAAGCAGCATAAATGACCGCGATATGGGGTTTTTGCAGGGTTCAAAGACTAAGAGAGTGGACGGGGACCCAGGAGAGCTTTTGACGGGCTTGGAACCCTGGGAAGAGGAAGAAGTGCTGGCGGGGCCCAGTACGGCTAGCTGGACAGGATACCGTCGTGGCGGTAAGGCGGTGCGAGCCAAGGATTTAGTTCAGCAGCGGGCCACGGGACTGGGTTCTGCGCCCCCCAGTGGCAGGGTGAGTGAGGGAAAGCGGCCTGGCTACGCATCACAAGGGAAGGGGCAGATAACGCCCCTGCGGCAACTGCGTGTTCCAACAGCGCAGCTGGTGGATTTATTAAAGGAGGCGCATTTTGGACAGCAAACAGGGGGTACGGATACGGATGAGCAGGACGGTGGGGATGGGTTGGACTTTGACGAGGACAGTTTTGAGGAAGGGGAGATCTGGGAGGAGGAAGCTTGGTGGTCAATGGGGGGGGATCTAATGTTGTGCATAAGTCGTTGCAGGTGACAGAGGATGCGGAAAGAGGGAAGAGGGCAGCAAAGCGGACGGTTATGGAGCGGCCCCCGTTGCTGGAAAAAGGTGAGAAACGGAAATCGGTGACACAGGTTGGGCTGGCGGTAGGGACGGAGGACTTGGAAGGGTATGACCGGAGGAAGCTCTGCAAAGGGGTGTATGTAGTCGATGCAGGTGTGGGTCCCGATGAGGTGAAAGGGGAGGGGGCTCAGGAAGAAAAAGGGAAAGGTACGGATAAGGGGTCAGAAAAAAGCGGCGAGGAATTTGGAGTGGGGAAAATTGGAGGTAAGCACAAGCGTCTGCCATATATGGGAACTGCTAAACCTCTGGGCGCGCATCTTATGCCGGCGACGAAGGAGAAGATCTGCAAAGGGGAGTATGTGGACATGCTAAAATTGTTGCACAGGGAGGTACGGGCCCAAGAAGGGTCTAAGGAGGAGGAATACGAGCTGGCAAAGCGGCCCAGAGTTCCGGTGACGATAGAGAATTGGACGGCGGCATTCTTGATTTACGCCTCGGTATATTGCGAGCGGCACCCAGATAGGTCGGTGGCGCTATTCAAATACATGGACATAATTAGGAAGGCATATCTGAATTTTGGGGGGTATGCGTGGGCGCAGTACGACGAGGAATTCAGGGCGCGTATGGCGGCGGAGGAGGATGCGCAGTGGGGCGAAATTGACTCAGACTTGTGGCAGCACACAATGGGCCCAGCCAAATTTGGGAAAACACTATTTACGGCTAGTGGGCTGCCAATTATTTATAGGCCCTTTCGGGATCGCCCCACCCAGAGTGGGGCAAACGCTACCAATTCAGGTGACAAAGGGGCAACGGGTTCCGCAAGCTACGGGGTACGGAAATCAGGCGCGTGCTGGGACTTTAACAAGGGCTTATGCACGAGGGAGTACTGCAGATTTAAACACGAGTGCTCCAAATGCGGGGGAAAACACCCTCTCACCAATTGTTTCGGGGGAGCCGGCGGCGGGCACCAGTTCGCGGCGTCGGGAGGGAATGTCGGGGGAAATGCAAATCAGCCCAAGCCCAAGGGGCAGGGGTCTATGGGAAAAAGCTTCTACACCGGTTAATTTGGTGCGCTTACGGTTCTGGGCGAGGCGGTACCCGGTGAGGGAGCACGCGCGATTGATCATACAGGGTTTCTTGGAAGGTTTTGAACTGGGCTACACGGGGCCGCGGGAACGTCGGTGGGCGGAGAACTTACGATCGGTTCGGGGGAAGGAGGAGCTTGTGCGGCTCAAATTGGACAAAGAGGTTGCGGAGGGAAGGATGGAAGGCCCTTTTACAGATTGGCCTTTGGATAAGTTGATGGTGTCCCCTATTGGTGTGGTGCCCAAGAAAGAGCCTGGGCAATATCATTTAATACATCATTTGTCGTGGCCGGAAGGGGCGTCTGTTAACGCTTTCATTCCGGAGGAAGCTACGAAGGTGTCATATGCCTCGGTTGACGTGGCAATGGCACTAGTGGAAGAATTGGGTCAGGGCACACTGATGGCAAAAACAGACATAAAATCGGCTTTTCGTTTGCTGCCGGTGCATCCAAAAGACTATGAATTACTTGGCATTCAATTCCAGGGCAGCTGGTATGTGGACAAAGCTCTGCCCATGGGTTGTTCGAGCTCGTGTTTTTTATTTGAATGTTTCAGCACCTTTTTGCAATGGATTTTTGTGACAGAGACGGGTCACAAGTCGGTCACGCATTATTAAGACGATTTTTTCATTGCAGGGCCAGGAAATTCGGAATCCTGCGGAGTGGCGCTGCAGAGATTCCAAGCAATTATGGGGGACCTGGGTGTGCCCCTGGCCCCTGAAAAGACGGTGGGGCCCAGTACGGCCTTATCATTTTTGGGTATAGAACTGGATACCCAGGTCATGATGGCGCGTTTGCCTAACGAGAAGCGGGTTCACATGCTGGAAACGGTGCGCCTGGTGTTACGGCGGAAGAAGGTGACTGTAAAGGATATACAGGTGCTGTTGGGTCACTTGAACTTCGCGTGCAGGGTGGTGCGCGCGGGTAGGACTTTCTGCAGACGACTCGGGATGGCGCTGGCGGGGGCACGGCGCTGCATCATCACGTGCGCCTCAGCGCTGGGGTGAAGGAGGACTTGAGGATGTGGTGCACATTTTTGGAATCGTTTAATGGCATTCCGATCCAGACATGGCCACTCTGTGCAATTATGGGGGCATTGTTTAGAGCACAAGCGGGTGCTATTTCGAGTGGACAATTTGGCGGTAGTACAGGTGATAAACAGGCAGTCAGCGAGGGAGGCACAGGTATGGCAGTTACTTCGGGTTTTTGTATTGGAGTGCTTGCGGCGCGACATTTATTTCCGGGCGAGACACGTGGCGGGAGTGGATAATGACATTGCGGATGCTTTATCTCGTTCGCAGTGGCAGAGGTTCCGTGGGTTGGTCGCGGACACCCAGGTGCACAGGATGCAGATGCCAGCAGCCTTGTGGAGAGTAGGAGAGAAAGGATTCTCCGGTTGGTCGTGAATTCATTGGCCCCCTCGACCCAGTGCAAGTATGTTAAGGCGTGGCAGGAATTTCTGCAGTCGGGAGCGTGTAGACGGCGGCGAACACATGATCGGGCGGAGGATGTGATTACTTTTGTGATGAATATGATTGACAAAGGTTTATCCAAAGTGTCCATTGCAGGGAAACTAGCAGGGGTAGCGTTTATGGGTAAGTTGTTGTGGGGTTATGCTCCGTCGGCGGGGGAATTCGGGCAAAGGCTTTTGGAAGGTTGGGCGAGGGAGCGGGGTAGGGAAACGGGGCGGCGACCGCCGATTTCGTTGGATATGTTGAGGGCGATGTTGATAGCGGCGGCAAACGTTTGTCGTAGTCGGGAGGAAGCGTTGTTGTTTAGGACGTTGATGTCATGGATGTTTTTTGGGGCGTTTCGCGTATCTGAATTATTGGGATCTAAGTTTTGGAAAGGGGTTCAGTGGGGCGATGTATCTATCTCTAAGAAAGGAGTCGGTATATTCTTGAGACGTTCCAAGACGGATCAGAAAGGGAGCGGGAGGCAGGTTTTTATGCGGACTTACCCTGTGCAGGAAATGTGCCCTAGGCATTTGGCTCGCCGTTTACGGGGGGGAGGAGGCGTGTTGGCAGGTTTGGTTTTTTGTCATGCGAACGGTGAAGCAGTATCAGCATATCAGCTGTTGGCGGTGATGAGATCTTGTTTGACGGATGTAGGTGTTGATGCGTCGCGGTTTGGGACGCATTCATTTAGGATTGGCATGGCGACTGAGGCGGGGCGGCGGGGATGGCAGAGGGAAGCGTTGCAGGATTTGGGTAGGTGGAAGTCAGACGCTTATAAGACATACGTGAGGTAACATGGATATGTATTAGGTGGCTAATGCTTATTTCTTTGCTGCAGCTTCGGTGCCAGGACCATCGATGCAGAAGTTGTACATTTGGGTCGTGGGACATTCCTTCATTAAGTGGGCGGCGAGACAAGCTCAGTCAACAAGATTGGGGTCAAATTTGGGTTTGGATGCAAATCGTTATTGTGTTCGCTGGGAGGGGAGGGGGGGCATGTGTTGGCAGGAATTAGTGGGGACATTGCAGAGGCTCAAAGGGAGGGGACATTGTCCGGACGTATTGCTGATACACCTAGGAGAGAATGACATGGTAAAGAGGACGGGTTTGGACATAATGAGAGACATGAAGAAGGATTTGGCTTTAGTTAGACAGCAGTGGTACGGGTGTCATCTGATGTGGACGGCTTTTGTGCCTCGCCTCATTTGGAGGGGTGCTCGTAGACCGGGTGCCATTGAAAAGGCCAGGAGGAAAATTAATAAGGAAATTAAGAATTATTGTGACGAGCAGGGTTTCACATACGTGGAACATGTAGATATCCGTTTTGAAGATAAAGAATTCTTTAGGGGCGACGGGGTACACCTATCATTTTTGGGCATGGAGCTGTACTTGCTCCAATTGAAAGAAGTGCTGTCGCGGGTTTTTAAAGAAGGATAAGCTGAAATTTTTGCAAGTAAAATGGTTTGGGATGGGGGGGCAGAAAAGGAGAGGAAGGCTAGAGGGCCGTTCCTCGTCCTTTTCTGGTGGCGGAGACAGAGAACGGGCACATGACAGACGTGAACGGACGGGAAGAAAACAAGACAAGACAAGACAAATGCTGATTGGATAAGGGTGGACAGTAGCAGGGAGACATAGTTAATATTGAAGGTGAAGGGCTGGAGACTTGCACGCTCAAGATGCTAGCAAACGTCTATTAAGGTACTTGGCAGAGTAGATAGGACCACGAAGTAAGGAGGACTGGACTATGGAGCGGCAAGTGCAAAAGGGGAGGGAAGGGGGAGGGTCGATAGGGGAGGGGGGGTACTTGATAGGAGAATTTATGTATAGTGAGGTTTTAGTTTTGTAAGGCTCAAGGCCAAGGGATTGAATATTGTGAGTGCACCTGTTTCCAATAAAGCGGCCTTTTACACACAAAATTGGTGGTGGTGGTGCAATACTTATCTCTCGCAAGGGGGTTTTGGGGGGGAGAGCCGGAATCGGCTATCTCCCCCCCGGGAAATTTTGCGAGAGTGGGATAGCCCACGCGCGCCAATTTTTGGGCGCTTTTTGGGCTACACTTAGTTTTGAAGGGACAGCCCAGGGCTACAGCATAAAAGGTGGGCGACATTTTAGGTCGCCACCATTTTGTAGTGACAGGGCTCGACAGTGGTCGAACTTTTTCCCCTCCCTCCCGCCCAGTAGAGGATGGGTTTAAGGGTTTTGATTTTCCTATAATTTGGCTTTGCTTGTGGAGGGTCCATTGGAAGCAGGTGTGCAAAGGGGGATATTTATGTATTGTCGCTTGGAGCAGGTGCAGGCGGAGACAGAGAACGGGCACATGACAGACGTGAACGGACGGGAAGAAAACAAGACAAGACAAGACAAATGCTGATTGGATAAGGGTGGACAGTAGCAGGGAGACATAGTTAATATCGAAGGTGAAGGGCTGGAGACTTGCACGCTCAAGACGCTAGCAAACGTCTATTAAGGTACTTGGCAGAGTAGATAGGACCACGAAGTAAGGAGGACTGGACTATGGAGCGGCAAGTGCAAAAGGGGAGGGAAGGGGGAGGGTGGATAGGGGAGGGAGGTACTTGATAGGAGAATTTATGTATAGTGAGGTTTTAGTTTTGTAAGGCTCAAGGCCAAGGGATTGAATATTGTGAGTGCACCTGTTTCCAATAAAGCGGCCTTTTACACACAAAATTGGTGGTGATGGTGCAATACTTATCTCTCGCAACATGGTGTCAACATGTTGTTGAGCTCTGAGCATTACGGTGAATTTTGACTAATAGGTAGCTGCAATTTACAGCGTTATGAACTGAATATAATGAGAGATTCTAACTTAGACAGAAATCGCAGAGACACATAAGTGAGTCAAACTTGGAAGAGGCGCTCATTCCTGGATCATTAGATTCAAAAAGTTGTTAGACGAGATGGCCAAAAAAAAAAAAAAACTTGAGACAGAGGTCCCCTGAAGGGAAAAGCAGCATCATTATGATCTGAAAGCTTCAACCGCTGATGATGAACATTTAATTTTAATGATTGTAAATTAAAAAAGAATCGTTCAAAGCAGTATAAGCAGATTCATTTCAAAATATTTGAAAGAGCTAGGCAGTTTACTACGTTTCCTGCTTTAATCTCGGGAATTGCTTTAAACAGAGGAGAGATCGCACAAGTTTGATTCTTAAACACAGGGTCATGTTTTTTCCTCATTGAGCGCCAAGGCACGAGACTCATATTGCAGTACTGCTGAACCACTCTTACTGTGAGAAGTGAGGCTCAGTAGTCAGGAATACAACTGCTTTTGTGTCTATATGTGCATGCGTGGTAAGTAAGGCTGAAAGCTCTCCTTCAATTAGGGGAAACACGGGACAAAAAATATTTTCGAGAGGTCTGACAGGGTTTAGCAGCATTAGTGGACACATCTGCCTGTAGGTATTATATTGCAGCATCGCTCCAGCACATCCTGTCCCCAACTGGAAGAGAGCTCAGAAAACCACTGCTACGCATGAAGATATCCTAAAAGGCAACACTTAACACCTCAGCCTTACAACTGCTATCAAAGAGAAATCTCTGATTAAGCTCAAACAATATTTGCTTCAAAGAAATAGAAACATGAGCATTTTGCCTCCCACACAACCCAACACCTCTGAATGCCAACACAAAACCCACCCAGGCCAACCCCTTGGAACTTACAGACTTACAGGGTTTTTTCAGACGGGTTTGTGTTGACTTTTGTTTTGATTTGCACTGACACTTACATGATAGATGCATTTACTGTGATTACATGTAAATCCCTTCCTGGGGCACTAAAATAAATACCCTTTACACATGCTGGGTAGTTTTGACGGTACAGAACGCAATTAGTCTCGGGGAATGTCTCGTCTCCAAAGGACGATCCACAGATCAGTTTTGGGTGCATCACTACTGTTCTGAAGTTGTACAGGAAGGAAATCCTGTGAACCATCCCTAGGTAGAGAGAAGATAGTGAGACTGCTGCTCATTATCATGGCAACTCTCTCTTAAATTCAGCTGTAGCTCACAACAATGTTGGTTACATTCACAAAGCAGCCCAACAGACCAATTTCTTATTGTATACAAATGCCATTTAATGACAAGAAATGGAGCAATAGTCATCTGGGTATGATTCCTGGTAATGTTGATCAAGATATTTTAAGCTGTGGTGGCTTTCAGTTCTTGCTTTGATACACCTGAAATACACTTTCTAAACAACTCTTGTTAAACTGTATAAAATTAGCATTTTACTGATGGCTTAGTGCAAAGTTCCACTAAACCAGAGGACTCACACACCTGCTACAGAGCACCTGGCTACCCTCACAGGTGAATACTATACTATAAAAGCACTGACAACATAGCACCAATCGAAGGAATTAAGAGGTATTGTTTACACCTACCTTTTTTCCCAGTACAATAGCTTCTGTGGCTGCAAAATCTTTTCTAACCAAAACTGGAGGTAAAATGTATTGCGTAGACATACTGTGTATGATTTTATTTTAACACAACTGTTTTGGGGAATTTAATAGCTCACCAATTAGGTTGGCAGATAAAATATAAATATGAGCTTGTAACAGTCATAATTAAATATTTCCAGTTTTTTTCTTGAGGAGGAATAATAACTGTAATTCGAAATATATCCTCCCTACTCATTCATGGCATGGACTGTAACAAAAAACATACTAATTTTAGAGTGGATACTTGGCGTGCTTGGTGTGACGTTCGGTGTTTATTTTGCATATGTCTGTCTTTTGATTGTGAACCTCTTTCTCTGGTTGTGTGCTTTTCTTACTTTACCGTTTTTATGGTCTCCCTACAGGCAGCTTTTTAGGGTCAAGTCTGTGCTAGCATGCGCTTGCGCATGCGTATCGCTTTTGAGACGCTTTAATAGTTAGAAAAGGGCTCGAAGCCCCATCCATGTCACGTCAGTGTCTTTCATTGATTCGTGGGCTTGCCTTTTAAAATCTGCTTGCTTTTATTAGTGGAAGGCATGTGTACGTTATGCCTTTTCCGGTGGTTAGCCCTCCTCGAGCACAGCAACCAAGTACTAAAAACATACAAGACTCGCTGTTTTCCGTACGGTTTGTGGACTGCTTTTTATCTTTTTTCGCAGCGTGATTTCGCTTGGCAGAAGTCGACCGCTTTGCATGACATCAACCCTGTAACATAGTTAATTGCACCTTTGCCGGTTACGCAGATAATTGGACTTTTGCCGATAGGTTTCACTATGAGTGACCTGTAGTAGCGCGATCACGCTCTTTTTTACATTTAATGTGGCAAGAAAATTCCAGTGAGGAGTTTACAACTGCTAATAGCTCTAACTTGGAGAAATGCGAGACCCGTTGCATTGCAAATGCTTGTTAGAGGCTGTTGTCATGGAAAGCACTGCTCTTAAATGAGAAATTCATAAAGGAGCACGTGCATAAATGTTCAAAGCAATTTCCTGGTGTTCACGGGACATACTTCTTCTGTATCTCTCACCTCAATGATCTACTGGAACTAACTCTTCATACAGAGGAAGCATTGGAATGTGTTTTGTGAATGGTAGGCTAATAGGCACACTACAACAGCAGCACTGCAAACATCTTTGCCTCTAACCTTCTAAAGCATGGAGCCATCTTAGACCATGTTTATAAACAACTGACCATAATATCTGTTTTAGCTGTCTTTTGCATTACAATACCTGTTCTTAAACATTTCTGACTTTAAAAGGTAAGAAAATGTGTGTGACGTTAAGACACACCTGACTTCCAATTCAAACAATCGATGACCTTTACTACATTTGAAAACAATTTAGCATATATCAACTGTTTTAGGCCAGGTTATTGCACCATCAGTAAAACTACCTAATTACTACCATCTCACAATGAAAATTCATGTACTGCTTTGTTCGCAGTAAAATATTACTTACTGTGCCAAAAATGTCACTGCCAATCTTGCAGCAAAATAGAACAACAAACATATTAAACATTTGTGGTGTTGGACAACTTACTTAGGCAATTAGCTCTCCAATCTGGAAATTATTTCAGAGCACTTAGAGGGTGACATTAAGATACCTGATTATTAGTTAAGGGGGGATGACTACCCACCTTAAAATAATAAACATAATCCTTGTCAGAGTCAACCACTAAAGTCCCTAAATTTGCTTTAGTAACTTCCCTCCCCTGCATCTGTGGTGCAAAGTAGATAGGTTTAACTGAGAAGCAATGTGTAAAACATTTATGTAGTACCAAAACAGTAATAAAGTAAAAAAGCAACACAATAAAAATCCCAAACAGTTTACTAATATAAAGTCAATTTTATTAAAATAAATGGCACCAAAATTATGAAAATCCAAAAAGGAGAACCAGAGATGTGATTTTTTTAAACTTCTAAACAAAAATAGGGTAAAAAATCAGTAAGCCACACTGCAATCAGCTGGTGGGAGTAGACTGGGTCCTAAGTGCAATTTAAATATGACTGTGATGGAGCATGGGTAGGATACAGCAAGCCTGTTCAACCTGTTCCGAAATTTTACCTTGGAACGTAGTCACAAAAATGTAAGTCCATAATCATCAGTGGGGCAAGGTAGCAGGCTGTAGTTGAGGAGCGCTCCATGAGATAAGACATCCATTGATCACGTTTGTAGTGAAGCTGTTGGTTTTTGGTGAGAAAACTGTGAGTGGGAGAGTTTCACATTTTGCGAACACAGGAAAGTCCCTCACCAGCCATATACTGCTGCTGCCTTCACCCAGTCAAGATTTCTTCATTCTCACTTAGTCAACTTTTTAAAACTTGGATTCCTCGGGTGGGCCAAGATTGCAAGCTGTAGCTGAAAAGGGTTCAAAGAAGCTAGATTTTGCCGACACAAAGTTCCACCAATGAGGATTTGCCATCACAAAAAAGCTAAAAAGCTTTGAGTGGGGGAAACTTGAATCTTCAGTCCAGAGGCAATGCACCTTAGGCCAGATTGGCATGTTTGCCTCTGTGCCTCCAGAGACCTTTGGAGCCAATTTGTTTTTAAGTACCAGGTTTTCTTGAGTGTTAGGGGAAGTCCACCCAGACCAAGCTAAGGGTTCCCGGACTTCAGGAACAGCACCTGGGGGTCAGGACTCACTCCATGAGAGGCAACCAACAGGGTGAAGGCCAGTCCAGTTGGAAATGATCTGCTGGAAATCTTCAGGAAAAGCCTCTGGTTGCTTGTTGTCCCCCTGAAGCTTGAACAGAAAATCATATCAGCTGTATGACTCTTAGAGTCCACTTCTTTGTCCTGGGTACAAGAAGGAGGAGGTCCAGTCCGTCATGGCTCTTCTCAGGTTTCAAACATCAGGTTCAGTCCTTTTCAGATCTTCCTCTGGTCCAGTAGTGTTCTGAAGGAGGTATTGTGGATGCCACATTAATTCCTGCTACAAGCTTGTGTGTAGGGGTTGACTCCTGAGTAGTAATTTCCAGGGGATGCCCTACCCACATTTGCAGGATTTCCTGTGTACCCTACTGCAGTCAATGTTATGATGCCCCACTCTTTTTAAATTCAAGATGGAGAAACCTTTCTTCCGTTTTGTAGTGCCTATGGGCTCAACCCTGGGGTTGGCCAGGGGAGTGAACAGCCCCTCCTTTGTGGTCACTTCACACCATTTCTTGGGGTTAGTTCCCTCCCCCACTGGGAGTGGTGCCTTCTTGACAGGAAGAACAAAGGGGGGAATTGTTCTAAGGCGGCCCCTTTGGAGTACACTAGGATCTTGGGCTCTGCCTAAATGGTCATCCTGCAAGAGGAACAAAACCACCCCCCATACCCATTCTGTTGTCTTTCCTCTGGGTGCACTTTCACACCTCATTAAAGGATTGAGCAATAAGAGGGCTGCAAATGGAGGCTAATGCAATTCAGGCAAGTTAAAGGTAACTTTCTAAAAGTACCTTTCCCTTATTAAATAATTAAAATCGAACCTCATTAGTAAATTGAGCATTAACCATATATTGCAAGGAGTACAATAACAATATTTCTAGGGGTTCCTGGCCAAAGATTACACTTCTAAATGGCCAATGATTGCATTATTAACTGCAATAGTGCATGCCATTGAGAAGTCCAATAGAACAGCCATCCTGTCATGCTTAGTGTCTCTCACTAACCTGGTTTCCTGAGGAAGCGAGATGAGTTCAGATGCTAGTTCCCAGCTTCTCCTCAGAATCGAAGGTCTGAACGAGAAAGAATGTCAACCAAGCCTGCAGCCCAGGAGACTGAAGGAGAATGGGATGACAAGAAAGAGAGACACAAGAGAGGTTCTCTGATACTGGGACTCCCTTTTTAGCTTCAGAACTTTCATACTTCCTTGGTCCTTTTGCAAGGAGAAGGGAGAGAACAACCTTATTACTCAGCCCAGTGCCCTGTAGTTCTCCACTGTAGTTTCTATGGGCCAGAGTTGCAATTCAGGATGCAGGATAGTGTCCCTGACACCATCTGCGAGTCGCAAGGTGGTCGCAAAGGCCCACCTCATTAATATTAATGAGGTGGGACGCAATTTGTGACCCCCTTGCGACTCGCAGCACTCACAGGGATGGTGACCTGCTGGAGACAGCAGACCACCATGTCTGTGACTGCTTTTAAATAAAGCAGTTTTTATTTTTGTAATGCAGCCCGTTTTCCTTAAAGGAAAACGAGATGCATTACAAAATGAAACAATGAAACGTTTTTGTTTCATTTTTTCAGAGCAGGCAGTGGTCCATAGGACCATTGCCTGCTCTGAAAAAATGTTTTCCATGCTATTCACAAAGGGGAACCTTTCCTACATCTAGCCCTATGTTCCCACTACTTCCACTCAACCGGATTTCATACCTGATGGTGTCCCCTTTCCCATCTTTGATGCTACCTCTCTTTTTTATTTTCTGTGGTGTGGTACTGTGCATTAAATAAAAAGAGGAATAATGTATATCTTCTAACTTGGTCATACGATTTAGATATCAGGTGAGCAAGTATAATTACATACCCGGACCTTTACTCAGTGAAGAGGTTTACATAGGTGACAATATGTCTCAGCACCAACTCATTTCATTTCCTCAAGATTTGATGCTCTCTACCAATTATGTCTAACATGCATAGGTCAAAACACATATGTTCATATGTGACATACATGAGCCAACACAAATACATTCATATGATTTGCATAGACTCCACCATTATAGCAGGAGAGCGGTAGATTTATACATGCAACTCAAAACATAAAACACAACTGTTATTACAGGAATCTTAAATTCACATCTCTGGATTTGGTTACTTTACTTCTATAGGTTTGATAAAAGCATGATATCTGACCGCTTGTGCACTCGAGTTCATACTCAAGCCTTCAAACACAGTCTCGGGTGTTTTCTTACATCGAGTTCACCCATTTTTTTGCAGGGTTTGAATGACTGCTTTCAGAGCAGTTTAGCAAACATTAATGCTATACGTTGACCCTTCTTGGCAGGAATCAGCCAGTGGGTTTCCAAGTTAGGTAGTAATTGTTAACTCAAAGCACTGTCTGCTATACGTTGACACTTCTAGGCAGGGTTCAGCATGTGGGTTTCCAAGTTAGGTAGTAATTGTTAACTCAAGGTGTTACCACCTCTAATCCTTGATGTTTGTTCTTCGTTTTTGCATGGCTGCACAGGTGATGGCAGCAAGGGAACAGGACCTTCAGAAAATGATGCTGGCAAAGGAACAGGAACTTTGATAAATGATGCCTGCAAGGGGACAAGAAGTTTGCGAATCGTTGCTCAAATATGCAGCTGCTCCAATAAGTATAGCAAGCAGCATCTGTACAATGGGCGCACCAAACATGGCTGGTTCATCTCACAATCTCTTGCTCATGTTTCTCCTGCAACCTAGGATTGAGATGCAACTGTTATCCAATGCACCGGGCTCCATCAGTGCCCTTCGCTGTAACATAGGTGTGCCATGTGACACGAAAGAAAGTTTGAGCTCCAGGGCCACCAAGGACATGGACTGCCCCTAGAGACTCCGTTCAGGATGGTGACAGGCCCGACACAGCCTTGCTGAAGTCAAAATACCTCTTGGATGTCAGTCACTGCAAGGGCATATTTAACCTTAAATTTCTACATGCTAGTTTTATAAACACTGTGCCTGGAGGGCTATGAGGCCAAGGTAAGGTGAGCTAATAATATTTAAAAGGATGGTTTTAGACCTGCCAAAAGGGGTTACCATGACAAGTAGAATTGTAGCATTTAAACTGTTCCAGTCAGCCTATGGCATACTTTGTTCCATATACTAGGGATGTATAGAAAAGTTAAATATGCCAGTTAAAGTTATACCAATTCAACCATGTTAAACGTTGGATCATAGGCGTTAGTATGTTAGAAGTCCAAAAACATTGCACCATATTTACAGAGTGGCGCAATGCATGCTTTGTGCCACTTTGTAATCCTTTGTGCTACATTATGCCTGCGCATAATGTATGCAAAGGGGGTGTTCCCCCGTTAAGGGGGCCAAACAAATAGAGAAAGGAAATCTAACAGATTTCCTTGCACCATTTTGTTCGGCACTTTTAACGCCTGCTCAGAGCAAGCGGTAAAAGGAGGCTTCCATTGGTTACAATGGGCCTCTGGATGCTTTGCCTGATTAGCGTTAACATTTTTGACAAACTATTCCTGCAAAGCGCCAGACTAGTGTAAGAAATTCTGATATATGTACCCTAACTACCTCCATGGTGCGCCATATTTAAATGCGGCGAACGCATGGTGCTGTTAGGGGAAACTAAGGGGTTCAAGAAAAATGGTGCAGCACTGTGTGCAGCCCCACTTTTCTTAAATATGCCCCAGAGTTCCACAACCTGCAAAAAGCAGACAGGGCAAAAATATGGGGGAATACCACACAAAAGGTGGTCATTTCCTCCACTGACCAATTGACACCATGTACTAATTAAATACGAATATTCATTCATTTCACTTACAATACCCATCCGCCCAATTATCATAGTAGCCCCATTTCAGCCCTTCCAGTGGTTAGTCCTGTGTTCCTAAAAGGTATCAAAAGAAATATGTGTAAAAACACTTATGGGAAGCATAGCTAGGCAGTGAGCAGGTGCAAGCTGCCTTAGCAAGTCGTAATTGCTCTAGCAAATTACAGAAATGACCTTTTTGACCTGATGGTAATGACAACTATTATTTGCGAGTCAATTCGTGATCAAAACCGTTCTGCCCTCCTTAATCACTCCCTGGGTGTTTATGTTTCTTTCTGCATCGAGTATGGATTCTAGAGGTTTTCAGTAAGTCAAAGAACACTGCAGAGTAATTGCTTAAATGCTCTGCATAATCAAGAATATCCGTGTTTCATCTGAAGAGAACATCAGATAACTTTCTGTCAGATAAGCTCACAGATAGTAAAATAGATCATACCATACTTAGCCGGTGTGTGATAATTACAGAGCCACAAAAAACGCTCCCTGATTCAGAAAGTGCTACAATACCATGATGGCGGTTGAAAGCTCTGTGCAAATGCCGAAGGTATAGCATTTATTCTGCACAAGTTTTTTTGTCGGCTGAAACCCACAACTAGCAGTAGCAAAGATGTAAAATGGCTGCGATTAGTGCACTTTCCGATATGTTACGCCCTCCGCGTACCACTTGGGTGGGTGCACTATTATATACTGTTAAATAATCATAATTTTTAATCACGGTATTGTGTAATTAGAATGAGGGGTGCTTGCTTTGTTGAGTAAATATATAGGAATATATGATGTTTCAGTTACATTTCAGAATTTCAATAACAAAAATATCAGATGATTTTTGGTGTAGATTTTCTATTATTAGCTTTATAAATTGATGTTTTGTAAATAATATTTAGGACACAATATTTTGTCAGACAATATTTAGGCCCTGCTATCCTAGTACCCTACCAATGTTTCAGTGAAGTACATGTATAAAATACTAGGATGATATAAGTACTAAAGTGTTGCTGTTAGGAATATTATGGAACCGTGAGAACCCTTGCAAATTGGACTATGGCCCTCATTATAACCCTGGCGGTTGGTGATAAAGCGGCGGTAATACCGCCAACAGGCCGGCGGTAACAAACATGAAATTATGACCACGGCAGAAACCGCTCAGACAGACAGCCCCTTTAACACACCGACTGCGAGGGCGAAACCAACTGGCACCACGGCGGTAACCGTCAACAGCCAGGTGGAAGACAATGTACCGCCCACAGTAATATGACACACCTAGCCACCACCTTTTCCAGGGCAGTATCAACGACATCAAAAGCCTGGCGGAAACACTGCACAGAAGGGAATGGAGACTCAGGGAAGAACCACACCGCCATGGAGCCCGAGCTGCATGTCTTCCCCATGCTCTTCTACCTTCTGCTCCATTCCGAACACTAACGCCGGCGAAGACGACCACGGTGAGAACTGCCGCCTAGCACACAGAGGAGGGGGGAGGAAAAAGAGAGTGACACACACACACACACACAACACCCCCACCCCCAACACCACACACACAACCAGATGCAGTAACATAACACATAAACCCCGTACCCGTCAGGAATAATATAAGGACAACTACTATAGTGTAAAAAGGCTGTAATAAGATAAATATAGGTGAAATTTGTGCATCCACATAAAAAAAGTATATACATATTTACAATGCAAGGGACACGGCCCAGTCCTCAAAGTCTGTGGGCCACAGGACCACATCACAAAGTCCAAGGCCCGACCTCACTCCTGCAACAACACGGAGAGAACACTGCAGGGGCATCAGGTTGAAAATAGACAGGCACCTCCGAGGGACTGGGAATTGGGGGGCACCTCAGCCGGAAGACGGTACAACGCCACTGGTCCTGGAGGGGGCAACATGCCCTGTGCTTGGTCCTGGGGAGTGCAAGACCACAGTCTCTCAAGTGGGTGATTGGCCCACTGATTGGTCCTGGGGAGTGCAAGGCCACAGTCTCTCAAGTGGGTGATTTGTACACTGGTTCTGGAGGGGGCACTGTGCCCAGTGAGCTGCATCCTGGGAAGGATGGGGTGAGTGGATGGCTTCTTCCACTGGTTCTGGAGGGGGCATTGTGCCCAGTGAGCTTCATCCTGGGAAGGATGGGGTTAGTGGATGGCTTCTCCACTGGTTCTGGAGGGGGCATTGTGCCCAGTGAGCTTCATCCTGGGAAGGATGTTGTGAATGGATGGCCTCTCCACTGGTTCTGGAGGGGGCAACATGCCCTGTGATGCAGATCTTGGGGAGTGCAACTTCACAGTCTCTCACCTGGGTGTCAGACCCACAGGATTTGCTGGGGCCAGACCACACTGGACGCAGGACTACACACTGTCCGCCGGCGGTGACGGCTGCTCAGTGGTGGCAGTGGTAGTGCTGGTGGCGGTGGGGGCAAGCACCAGCCGTTCCCCAGCAGCCTCGGACGGCTGCCTACTGGGGCTGCTGCTGGCAGTGGTGCTGGTGGCAGTGCTGGTGGCGGGGCTGGCAGTGGTGGGAGTAGGCTCCAGCCCTTCCCCTGCAGCGTCAGATGGCTGAACCACCATGGTTGGTGGTGGGGGCTCCGAATGAGTCCTAGCACCAGACTCTTGTCCTTTTTGCCTGCTGGCCCCTTGCCCTTCCTGCCAGCAGCTGGGAATGGCTCCTTGCTCCTTTTGGCAGCAGCTGGGGACTGCTGCTTGCCCTTCCTCTCAGCAGCCGGGGATTGCTCCCTACCCTTCCTTTTACCAGCTTGGGGTGCATCCTTGCCCTTCCTTTTTGCAGCTGGGGGTGCTTCCTTGCCCTTCCCTGCAGCAGCTGTGGTGCTGCCTTGCCCTTCCTTGCAGCACTTGGTGCAGGCACGCTTTCAGTGTGGCTGCCTGGTGCCTGGGATCCTCTCCCACCTGGTGTAGCTGTGGACACTACTGTGCCCCTGGACTGGGTGGCTGAGGTGCTTGCCTGGGTTTTGACCACCCTGGCCTGACGTGAGGGACGGGGTAGGGCTAGGGAAGAGGTCAATGTTGGCGAGGAAAAGCTTCTTAGGGATATTGGGGCAGGAAGAGGGAGATGGTTTGGGAGTGGAGGAAGAGGGAGTGATTGTAGGAGGTGTCAGTCTGCTGTGTTTGGGTGTAGGTGCATGAGCTGGATGCTGTTGTTAAATGGGTGGCTGTTGGGTGTCTGAGTGCTTGCATTTGTGTACTTTGGGAGGAGGGGGCACAGCACAGACACAGTGGGAAAGGACATAGGAGACACGTGCATGTAAGTGGGGTGGTGACTGCTAGTGAGGGGCGTGTGTTTTTAGTTGTGCTGGTAATTGTGGTAGTGGATGAGGATGTAGTGCATGCAGGTGTGAGTGTAGACGCAACTGGGAAGGAGGTGGAGGACGAGGAAGAGGGGGCCACAGTGGAGGCAGTGGATGTTGGTATGTCTGATTCTGGATGGTGTTTGTGTGAGTGCCTGTGTGATGAAGTGTGCTGCTTGTGTTTGCCATGTCCACTCTTGTGTGTTGTCCTGGGTGCATTCTCATCTGACTGTGTACTTGGGATAGGTCGGGGTTGAGGGAAATGGGATTGGGTAGAGGAAGTTGGCAGGGGGAGGCTAGAAACAGGGACAATGGCTGCCATCAGAGAGGAGGCCAGAGCCTGAATTGATCTATGTTGGGCTACCATGCCAGTGTGAATGCCCTCCAGGAATGCATTTGTCTGTTGCATTTGGGCTGCCAGCCCCTGGGTGGCATTCACAATGGTTGACTGCCCAACAGAGATGGATCTCAAGAGGTCAATAATCTCATCACTCAGGGCAGCAGAGATAACTGGGGCAGGGCCTGAGGTGCCTAGGGCGAAGGAGATGCCCACCCTCCTGCGTGAGCCGGCAAGGGAAATTCACTGGGGGGCTGCTGGGAGGGTAGTGCTGGTACAGGGGATGGCGGCTGTACCTGTAGCTGGGGTGGGCACAGAGGTGCCCGCCACCACCAGGGAGCTTCCATGGGAGGAGGAGTCCATGTCTGAACTGTCCCCTCCTATCTCAACCATAGTGCTTCCCTTGCCCTCCGTCCCAATGGTGCCCTTACCAGCGGTAGATTCCGCCTCCTCTGTCCTGTGGGATGCAGCTCCCTCCATCGCCTTTGCCTCTGCTCCTTCGCCAGATGATGCTAATGCACATAAGGACAGGTCGACAAAAAAAAGTGGGGGGAGACAAAGGATACACTTGGTCATTGGCGGCAACAACACCACCATTGGTGTACTCAACACACATACACAGGGAACAGCCCTACGCACTAGGCAATGCACTACCAGTCACAATGCTAGTCACCAGGCCATGGATAGGGACACCTAACGCCAATTGTAGCATACCAGAGACCCACAGACCTCTGCCAAGTAGTGGATGCCTACTAGCTTGGTTGGAGGTATTTTACATCAGAACCCTGCCCAACATGGGACCTACTCTGCAATGTCAGGCCTGGCCAGGGGCACCCACAGGCCCACATCCCCCACCCCGATACCAGCCCACCAGGCGCAAGTTGTATATTGGGGCACTGTACTCACTCCCTTGTGGCTGCTGTGATGTCCCCAAGTGCCCATCCAGCTCCAGATAGGCCGATTGCGACAGTGGGTGCTCTGTCTGCCGTAGACTCCCAAGGTCCGCACGTCCTTGGCGATGGCACGCCATATACCCTTTTTCTAATGGCACTGACCTGCAGGGAAATGGACACAGGGAAATGTATTAGTCTGACCGTCCTACCTGTTACACTCATGGACCACCATGCCCCTTCCCATCCCCATTAGCACAGACATGACCCACCATACATGCTGCATGCTGCCCAGGGCCCATCCACCCCCCCCAAATGAAGCCTTCACACACAGCACTCCATGCACTCACGCCCCATACCTCGTACTCACGGTGTACTCACCTGTTGGTCTGTAGGCCCATACAGCATTCAGTACTGGGGTAGGACCCCATCCACCAGTCTCTCCAACTCCGCTGAGGTGAAGGCAGTTGCACTTTCCCCAGTGACACAAGCCATGGTTAGTTCAAGACACAGGTCACAGCAGCATATGCAGTGTAGGTCCTCTCCTGTTAAAGGTCATGTAGCAAAATGGTGGTGATGTCCGTGGCGGTGCATACCGTCACTGCCAGCGTACATCACCATTGGCCATTGTACCCCATAGGGCCCAATGTTACCAATGAGGAGTTGCTTGGCGGTTTTCATCTGCCTCCCGCAACGGCGCACAACGTCAGCAGAATTACCTAATTTCCACCTGTCCATCCAAACAGGACAGGTGGACACCATTTCGGGGGGGTTCAGGCCATGGCTCCTAACTGCGTCACAGTACACCTATGCACCACTTGGACATCTCCATCTAAATACTGTTACAATCACAACATGCAGCGAAGTCTGATGGTTGGAAATAAGTGATACTGCTCACCATTTTGCCCCATAGATTGCAACCGCTGCGGATGAATAGGAGATGGAGACATACCCCCGTGTACAGACCCCTGGTGGACTTGGCAACAATGAAGGACAGGAACATTATCCTCACCTATAGACTGAACAGGGCCACAATCACAGAGCTGTGTGCCCAATTGGAGCCTGACCTAATCTCTGCTATCCTTCACCCCACCGGGATCCTCCTTCTTGTGCAAGTGCTATCTGTGCTCCATTTCCTGGCAACTGGCTCCTTCCAAGTTACAGTGGGCTTGGCAGCTGGAATGTCTCAGCCAATGTTCTCAATAGTGCTGACAAGAGTGTTGTCTGCCCTGATTAAGCACATGTGCAGCTTCATCGTTTACCCCCAGGTTGAGGATTTGGCCACAGTGAAATCTGATTTCTATGCAATAGGACATATCCCCAACATTATTGGGGCAATTGATGGTACACATATTGCTTTTGTCCTCCCCCTGGCGGAATGAACAGATGTTCGGAAATCGAAAGAGCTTTCACTCCATGAATGTGCAGATGGTGGGCCTGGTGGACCAGTACATCTCCCACGTCAATGCAAAATATCCTGGGTCTGTGCATGATGCCTTTATCCTGAGGAATAGCAGCATCCTATATGTGATGGCTAAACTCCAGAGTCACAGGGTGTGGCTAATAGGTGAACCCTGGTTCCCACCCTGTACATGTTGGTGTATGGGTATGGTGTGGGCCCTAAGGGTTGGTGTGTGGCTAACAGTTGTTCCTCGATATTTGCAGGTGACTCTGGTTACCCCAACCTCTCATGGCTACTGACCCCTGTGAGGAATCCTAGTACAAGGGCAGAGTAGTATTACAATGAGGCACATGGGTGGACAAGAAGAATTATAGAGAGGACCTTTGGCCTCCTGAAGGCCAGGTTACGTTGCCTCCATCTAACTGGTGGATACCTGTACTACTCACTTAAGAAGGTGTGCCAGATGATTGTAGCATGGTGTATGTTGCACAACCTTGCCTCATGTCGCCAGGTGCCTTTTCTGCCGGAGGATGAGGCTGAAGATGGGCGTGTGGCAGCAGTGGACCCTGTGGACAGTGAAGATGAGGAGGCAGAGGATGGGGATGAGGACAACAGAAGTGCAATAATTCGACAATACTTCCAATTGCACACAGGTAAGACAGTTTAACTTCACATTTAAGTGACTGTTTTGTGCTTGACATTGTCATTGGCAGGCTGATTTTCCCACTTCTGTGGCCACTCACTGTACCCTTTTGCATCTCTATTTGCAGATATTTGTGCCCCACTATCGCTCCTCGAGTGTTGACTGCAGCCAACTACAGGTCATCACTATTTATACATTTCTGTACAGGTGATTTTCAATGTTTAAACCTTGTTAAACAAATACATACTTAAATCATTTAACATACTCCATATTTTTTCAAATAGTGTTTATTTAAGTGCTAAGAAGTAGAGGGGGATGTGCAATGGGCTGGGTTGATGATGGAGGAAAGTCCAGCTTAGAGTCCAGTCTATTTGTATCACAGGTGCATTGTCCGAGGGGACATAGGAAGGGGAGCAATGGCAGTTGAAGGTGGACAGGGTGACAGAGTGGGACACAAGGGTGACAATCAGGAGAGTCTTATTTCCTGGTGGGTGTCTTGGCAATAGTCTCTGGCTTCTGCCTGGATCGCAGGGAACATTTGCGGGGTGGTTCTCCTTCTGCAGGGGGAGGGGTGCTGGTGGCCTGTTGGTCCTGTGGCGGGGCCTCCTGTCTACTAGCGACAGCGGAGGTGGAGGGCTGTTCATCAGTTTGGCTAGTGGTAGAGGCCTGGTGGGATACCACTGCCTCCCTCATAGTGTTGGCCATGTCTGCCAGTACCCCTGCAATGGAGACCAGGGTGGTGTTGATGTCCTTCAAGTCCTCCCTGATCCCCAGGTACTGTCCCCCCTGCAGCTGCATGTTCTCCTGCAACTTGTCCAGTATCTGGCCCAGCATATCCTGGGAATGTTGTTATGCTCCCAGGATCGTAGTGAGTTCCCTGGGCCTGTCCTCCCCCTGTCGCACAGCATTCCTCCCAGCTTCCCTATTGTCCTGTGCCTCTGTCCCCTGAACCGTGTGCCCACTGACCCCAGGTCCCGGATCGTCCTGTGTTTGTGGGGTGGCTTGGGGTCCCTGTAGTGGTGGACACACTGCTGATTGACATGTCCTGGGACAGAGGTATGGGCCTGCTGGGTGGGTGCTGTGGTGGTGTTTCCTGAGGGGGGAGGCTCTGTGGTGGTGTGATAGTGTGCCTGAGTAACCGACTGTCCGGAGATCCCTGATGGGCCAGGTTGGTCATCCGGATCCAGGCGAGCAGAGCTGCTGTCATCACTGTGGGCCTCTTCTGGGGGGACTGGATGTTCCTGGCACCTCTTTTCTGGTGACATTGCCTGGGGGACGTGTAGGGATGTAAATGCAGTGTTATCATTTTTGCGTGTGACATCATATGCATGGGTGTGTTGGCCTCTAAGTGTGTTGTTGCTGCCCTGGCAGATTTGCCTTTGTGTGAGTTACTATTTGGTGGGCTAGGTGATTCTCTCCAGTGTGCATGCAGTGGTGATGGGTGTCCATGCAGGTCTGTGAGGGGTGTACATGCATTGGTGTTACATGCAGGGCTTGGTATTGGGATGAGTGGGTTGTGATGGTGTGGTATGTGGGAGGTGGTGAAGTGATGGGAGTAAGGGAAAGGGTGGGGGTTTGTGATGACATGCATGTGGGGGGGGGTGATTGTTGGGTTGTGTCCTTCGTGCGTTCCGCGCGACTGGACAAAGGAATGTAGAATGTAGACATGAGAATGTTGGGTCGAGGGTGGCAGTTGCAACAGGGAATGAAAGTGGACGGACGGAGGGAAAAGCTGTTACTATTTATCCTGAAATAAAATCTTACTTCAAGTCAAGATATTGTGCCAGACTTCGGTACTTTTCAGTGGCGACGAGGGTCCAGGTACAGACATCTTCCTTTGGCCGCATGAAGATTGTGCCATCAGCTTTTCCTTCCAATGGTGTTGGCGTTCTTCATTTCAGTGCTTGATGGTGTGAATCGTTTTCGCTGTCGTCGCACTGTGAACTGGAGGTTTCGTACCGGTGTTGTAGGGAGAGGATAACATTTTTAAGAAACCCTCTCTCCCTCTCTTATTCATCATCACGCATCTAGAGCGCGCCCCCTGCGTCTAGTGCGCGTATCCAGCGGCCATATTGCTGCATGTCACGGTGAAACGCACACCTTTAGCGGCCATTTTGAAGTCCCAAGTTACAGTTCCAAGCCCAATTGAAGCAGTGTGTGTGCCAGACAAACCGTAGAGTAAACTTGCGATTGATATCATTGGCCCAATGAAGTTGTCTCATGGGATCCAAGAATATGGGATGGTTTTAATTGACTACTACAGCCGATGGCCCGAACTGAAATTTGTGAAGATTCCTGACACTAATAATGTGGTCCAATGGTTAGAAGATATTTTACTCTAGAGAGGGCATTCACGATGAAATTTTGACAGACAATGGTCCTCAGTTTACTTCTATGCAATTTATGAAGTTCATGCAGTTTTTAGGAATCAAACATTTGAAAACCTCGTTGTACCATCCAAGAAGTAATGGCCTTGTAGAGAGGTTCAATAGAGTCCTAAAGGACAATATTCAGTTGTCCAAAGCAAGCGGACTACATTGTAAGTCAGAATTGGCAAAATTATTATGGGCAGTACGCACTACGAATAACTCTGCTACGCATGTTTCACCGTTTGTTTTGTTACGTGGTCGCATTCCGTCCTCAAAATTATCGAAAGAATGGATGGGTCATTTTAGTGTACCATGGTACAAGGTTGACAGTGTGGTAGATAAACGCATGACTGCTCAACAGAGATACACGTCTAATTCTCAAAAAATTAGTAACTGCAAGTGTGAGTGGAAGGAGGGTGATTTGGTGAGAGTGAAGTTTCCAAGGGTCATGGTCAAAGGTATGTCCAAATTTAGTGATTGGAAGAAAATAATTCAGGTGGGTGATAGTGCTGTCAAATTGGACGATGGCAAGTGGTGGAACAAGAGTAAAATATCTGTATCGATGATTGTGGATAAAGATTTTGAACAGAGTGCAAATGTCAACAAGCAGAACGTGTATGATAACAATAATGTTTCTAGAACATCTGTTCCGTCTGTTCAGCATGGTGTACGTTCTTCCAGAACTGTCAAAATGGCCAAAAAATTTGATGACTATGTGATGTTGTTAAGTAATACTTCATGATGTAATCTTTATTTTTGGGTGTCATGATTTTATGACATCATTAGATAACAGAAGTTATTAGTTAGGTAAAGTTATCGTATAGTAAGAATGTTTTTTGTTGTTTCCAAATAGTGTAAGGGAGGAGATGTGTTGGGTTGTGTCTTTCGTGCATTCCACGCGACTGGACAAAGGAATGTAGAATGTAGGCATGAGAATGTTGGGTCGAGGGTGGCAGTTGCAACGGGGAATGGAAGTGGACGGACGGAGGGAAAAGCTGTTACGATTTATCCTGAAATAAAATCTTACTTCAATCAAGATATTGTGCCCGACTTCGGTACTTTTCAGTGATAGTAATAGAGATTTGACTTACCAGAGTCCAGTCCTCCTCCTACTCCTGCCAGGCCCTCAGGATGCATGATTGCCAAGACTTGCTCCTCCCGTGTTGTTAGTTGTGGGGGAGGAGGTAGGGGTCCACCGCCAGTCCTCTGTACAGCTAGTTGGTGTCTTGCTGCTGTGGAATGCACCTTCCCCCGTAGGTCGTTCCACCTCTTCTTGATCTCATCCCTTGTTCTTGGGTGCTGTCCCACAGCGTTGACCCTGTCCATGATTCTCTGCCATAGCTCCATCTTCCTAGCAATGGATGTCTGCTGCACCTGTGATCCAAATAGCTGTGGCTCTACCCGGATGCTTTCCTCCACCATGACCCTTAGCTCCTCCTCAGAGAATCTGGGGTGTCATTGTGGTGCCATGGGTGTAGTGTGAGTGGTGTGGGTGAGGGTGTGTGGGGTGATGTGCTGGGGTGTGTGATGTAAGGTGCATGGATGGTGTATAGGTGATGATGTTATGTGGCTCTAGATGTGTGGGTGCTCTTGCTCTCTCTCTCTCTCTCTCTCTCTCTCTCTCTGTTGGCAATGGTTTGTAGTTGTAAAGGGTTGTGGGTGATGTGGGTGTGTGCTTTATAGTGGTGTGTGTAGTTTGAATTGTCCAATGTGGTGTGGTTTTGTTTGAGTGTGCATATTTTGAGCGCAGTGATATGTACCGCCAATGGTTTACTGCCATTGAATGTCCGCCGCGGTGATTCGTGGGTCATAATGCTGTGGGCGTAGTTCTGTTGGCGTAACGGTGTGGGTTTTGCTACTGCCAGTTTATCACTGACCTTTGGGCTGCCGGACTTGTGTGTGTGGCTGTATAGTGATGGAGTGTTATGTTTGTGTCATAATATGCTTGGAAGTTTACCGCAGAAGCGGCATTCTGTTGGTGGCAGTCGGCATGGCGATAAGTGAGATTTACCGCCAATGTCATAATGAGGGCCTGTGTCCCAATGCGGAAGAGGCATTGTGGATAAAAAAATGCCTGTTTTGCTTTCCACTAAGGTAGGAACGCTCATCTGATTTAATCCTTCGATCGTGGACTGTGCAATCATGGCTCTGATAACCAGACAAAGGCCTGGCTGATCAAGATGCCATGTCATAACATAATTCTGCTCTGCCTAGTAGTAAAATGAGATTGTGCTAGGGGTGTGATAAAGTTACCAGGTTTTTCTGTAAGTAAATCTTGGTTATTCTTGCAAATGTTATGATTAATACCAGCAGATCGCAATCACTTTGGTATGTGGGTTTTCATGTTAAAATCGACATGTTTGCACCCTTTCCAAAAGGTTTTAAGGTGATAGCATCTATCTAATTTCTCAGTTGCAAGGAAAACAATGCTGCAATACTTTAAAAAAGCTCCACAATTCACAGAGAAATGTTGTCATTTTGCAGGAAAATTAAGTGAATGCATAGAAAAAGCACAAAACTCTGCAAACTATTATAGGCAACAACAGCAGCAGTACAAAGTCAAACAGTATCATGTTGTGGCATGTGTCACATGGGACGAATACATAGTTCACCTGGTCTGAGAACCAGTCCTCAACGGAATATGTAAAATATAAGACAAGTCACTCCATTCACATCTGTGTTTTCTGCCAATTGGGACTCCCCTAATGCATGTCTCCTTTGCAGCTATCTAGTCACTCAAGTCTTTAAGCCATGGCTCAAATTTAAGCTCCCCTTTCTGCATCATGTGTATTGCGTCACACCTATTTGCTAGTGAGAAATTCAAGGGCATTGCCTGATGTTGCTTGCATTTTTTTCTTAAGCTACAGGTAGGTTCCCTTTATGTAGTACTGAATATCTAATTCCAGCATCATATGAACTGCTCTTCTCAGATGTGATATCACCTTACTTCAATATGGCTCCACCGTTCCACAGGACCAGGCCAGATGTATCATATCTGCCACACTTAGGCCCAGATGTAAGAGGACATAGCGCCATTCTAAAGACACATTAGCGTAATGTTTTTACACTAATGTGGCGTTAGATGGCCAATAATGTTGCACCGTATTTACAAAGTGGAGCAATGCATGCATTCCGCCACTTTGTAACCTTTTGTGCTACATTATGCCTGCGCCAGGCATTATGTATGCAAGGGGCCGTTCCCCCGTTAAGGAGACCTAAACAATGGCACAAAGAAATCTGAGAGATTTCTTTGCATCATTTTTTTTCTGCACTTTTAACTCCTGCTCTGAGCAGGTGTTAAAAGGAGGCTCCCATTGGTTACAATGGGCCTGTGGGTGCTTGGCAGGATTAGTGTCAACATTTTCGATGCTAATCCTGCAAAGCGCCAAACTAGCATACAAAATTCAGGTACTAGTTCCTTAACTACCACCATGGTGCGCTGTGTATTAAATATGGTGCACACATGGTGGCATTAGGGGTGCGCTAAGGGATGCAAGAAAAGTGGCATTGCACTAGGTCCAGCACCACTTTTCATAAATATGCCCCTTAGTGGCTATATCCATGGTTGCTGAGGCCTCATATTACATAAGACAGGGGAGGTAAGATACGACACGCAAATATTGAAATTGAGTGATTCAGAAGCGGGCATTGCTTCCCATTTTTACACTTGTCGGGGACTAGGGGCCAGATGTAGCAAACATTTTTACCCATTCTGTGTCTATGGGAAAAAGTGTTCGTACATATGGCCCCAAGTTCCATTTGCATCCAACATCTGGACATCGCAGTCCCTTTCTCATTTTTTTGCTACTGGTAGTTCATGTCAGGACATGTCTTTAAGGAGCTCTCCATATAGAAACGACAAAGGGCATCCTCCATGCTTCAGCGATATTAATTCTAGCACATACACAAAACTGTCCAACCTTCCCACTGAACTGTTGGTCTGACTTCCAGAAGAGTGTGCTATTTAAATCTCTTATAATCATACATTCTTTTTCCAGCCATCCTTCCGATTTTACCTCTGTGTACAGCTCCTACAGTTCCTTCAGTCTCCCATGTGGTGTCTGGACCACAAAGAGTACTTTATGTGGACCACCCTTGTATACTATTAAGTGTCTAAAAAACTAAACACGACAAAAGAAAACCAACACCTTGGAGAAACACAGAAAATAAAAAGATAAAGCAACAAATCAGAAAGTTGCAGCGAACCTGGCTCAAAACACAGTCAAGACAAACTGCAGCTACACAAACTTAACAGAATATACAAATCATCAATCAAAAAAAGCTAAGAAAGGTACTACTCAGACAGAATTTAAAATGTTAAATCTGCAACCAAAGGCATTTATAAAATTCGCAATCAATTTCGAAAACCTACATGTATGGAAGGAAGTCATCCCACTACTCAAGATTTCACAAACAAACTGGCAACTCATTACACAACCAAGGCAGACACATTGGACTCATATTTAAAACAGAAGAAAACCATCAGCACCAACCCCTTTCCTAAAATACCCTCTAAGAATAAACCAACCCATCCTCTACAGTCCTTCAAACAAATGTCCCAAGGTGAATTTATGGATTTGGTCAAAGCAAGCAGAACTTCTGGTTGCCCTTCTGACCCTTGTCCACCAGACATCTTCAAGAACATTCTTTTATCTACTTCTGCTGCCACACCTGTAAAAAGAATCATCAACAACTCTTTAACTACAGGAACTTTTCCTATAGACCTGAAAAAGGCATACATACGACCGTTATTAAAGAAAACAAACCTAGACCCGCAAGACCCCAACAACTACAGACCAATCACAAATGGACCTTTCCTGGGCAAACTGATAGAAAGAGCAGCATTCGCCCATATGTCACAATTCAATGAAGTCAATTCTATACTTTCAGACTTCCAAACTGGATTCCTCCCAGGAAGAGACACTGAATCAGCACTCATAGCAATCTGGGATGACCTTAAAAACACAGTCGACCGCAATGGAGTTGCTACACTACTTCTCTTGGACCTCTCAGCTGCCTTTGATACGGTTGACTATGACACCCTAATTCAAAGACTCTACGAAGCCGGTATAGAAGGGACTGCTCTCGACTGGATTAAATCCTACCTTAAAAAAAGACGTAATATCATCTATTCTCCCCCCTTCTCGTCCAAACCCTACCTCACAAAAGCAGGGGGTCCCCCAAGGATCAATCATCTCTCCTTTGCTTTCCAACATCTACATGATATCATTACCAGAACAGATCAATGATTTTCAACTCACATGCTAAAACTATGCAGATGACACACAAATACTACTTAAATTAGAATGCCCAAAAACATTGAAAACTCAGAAATCTTCAGTTGCCTTAGAGCCGTTGATCAGTGGATGACCTGGAGCCATCTCAAACTAAATGCCTCCAAAACAGAAATACTCATGTGGTGACTGGAAAAGTTATGACCCACTGTGCGCCTGGCCTGACGATCTCGGACATCCTCCTCAATTATCCAAGGAAGTTAAAAACCTTGGAATCACCATGGACTCCAAGTTAACTATGAATGCCCAAGTGGACAAATTAGCATGAACAAGCTTCATCACCTTGAAGACTCTACAACGCATCTTCCCCCACCTCGGATTTCCACACAAGGTGCAAGCTACTATCTCGCTTGTACTATCCAAACTGGATTATGCCAATGGCCTCTACCGTGGATCATCTCTATCTATTATGAAAAAACTACAACATATTCAGAACTCTGCAGCAAGGCTACTTTTACATGTAAAGCCACAAGCCCACATCTCCCCTGCCTTGAGAGCACTACACTGGTTACCCGTTGCCAGAAGATGCACCTTCAAGCTGCTTTGTATCACCCACAAAGCTATGCATGGAACAGGACCGCTTTTTATCAGAAACAGAATAACCAAATATATTCAACAAAGAAACATCCGCTCAAGATTGGCACCCCGCCTTAGAACACAACCATACAAGAAAAAGACTATAAGTGGTACATCCTTCTCCGTTCAAGCAGCCAAACTATGGAATTCATTACCTCCAACTATAAAAGCTACAGATAACTATCTTGTCTTCAGAAAACTATTCAAGAGTTGGCTCTTTCCTTCATAACCATCATATTCAAACAGCTGTGGACTGCATATGTCTATGTTGATACATATTTGTTCTGATTATGTGTATATTCTAGTTATATATAGCTCTTTAGAAAATATGTATTGCTACTATGTCATAACAATAAACTACACACGCACTCTTTAAACCTGTTTAATAATGTATATGTACTCATGGTTTAAAAATATGTATATGTATGTACATATATTTTTGCACTTGTGTGTGTATTCATGTGTGTATGTGTGTGTGTGTGTGTGTATATATATATATATATATATACATATATATATATATATATATATATATATATATATATATATACATATATATATATGTATATGTGCATGTTTTTCTATGCTTAACATGATAGGTCATTGCAATACTCCTAGAGAAGTTGTTACACTAGATACTTATGAATCCATGCTCTCATCTTATATCACACTTATCTACCCATCACCATATGTCATGTCTCTATCAATTTATCCTCCATTCCCACTCTGACTCATCCCAAATCCATTCTACTACTTTCATCTCCTAAATAACTCTGACTAAACTCTTGCCTCCTCTTCCACATCTAACTCACCCAAACCTCACTTTACTACCGTACTATATATACATATATATATACAACTATATTCTCCCTCATTTATCTCACCCTGCTACTATGATCTCCCTAACCCTTTCCACAGACTTTTCCCTCCTCCATCCCCCCTTTACTCATCCCAAGCCTAAATCCTATTACAATAAACTCCCAATTAACACTTCTGGATTCTTCCTTCCTCCACCCCTCCATTACTCCAGTCAATCTAACTAACAAACTCACATATCCGCGGCTCAAATTAACTCATAATATTACTAATTTCCCTATACTAATCCATCACTAATTCCTTTTGGATTCCGGAGTAGAGTGCTACTCACCAAAAAGCACTTCAACGCCTCATCAGGGGTAGTAAGGGCTGTATAAATACTATTACAATACAATACAATGCAATGCATCCTCAATGATGACATACAGCTATACAGAAAAAAATGAGGGGATCTTGGCAGACTTGTTGCAGGGAATGACAGTACTCAGAAGAGAATTCTTTTTTTTTTATATATATATTTTTATTGTTATCTCAACCAACAAGCCAGGCAGAAAAAGGTTACAAACAATTACAATTACAATTGTGCTCCAGTGTGAGGGGTAATACAAATGTCCTTTGTTTGCTACATTTGCAATTCCCGTGCAGGATCCCCACCTCCGATGCACGCGCGGCTACAGGAGAGCCCACGCGCCCATGAGAGAAGAGGTTGAGGGGATAATGTACTGTTGGAGCACAAAATTAGCATATCATGAAAAAAAAAAAAAAGAAACAATTAAACGAGAGATTGTGAGTAAAGAAGAGGAAAACGAAAGTAGCATCAAGGTCAGGCCGAGTGCGCACGGGGAGGAAGGGGGGATGGGGGAGGGCCAGAGAGGGGAGGGGGGGAGGAGGGCGAAGCAAGCCACACATGGTCTAATGCACCTGCCTCTAAGCCCACTCAGAAGAGATTTCAATGCTGTGATGGAGAAGGAATCAGATAAGCATGGAACCCCCTCTGCAGGCCCCCAAACTAAACACTGGGCTATCAGACTGGACAATTACTTTGGAAGCATGCAACGTATGGCATACATGGAAGCCTTTAGAGAATGTCTGGTACCTATTACACATTGCTGCATAGTTATTACTCCAGATTCTGGTCGCCACTTTTAATCCCGGTGAACAACATATGTTTGCTTCAAGGGTCATATAGCTTGCTGTGGGGAATTTTGGATCACTCCCCTGTTGAACTGCACATAAGTCTGGGAAGAGGAGGTAGTCCCGGTAGTTTCAGAATGTGGTGGTTGAGTGTGTGGTGGCTAGTTGGCAAAATGTTGTTGTGAATCTAAGAGTGAAAATTCCCTCTATTCACACAATCTGGGACGTGTTTAAGGCAGTGATCAGGGAGACAATGACATGCTATCTCTACAATGAAGAGAAATTGAAAGAAACAGAGATCAACAAACTGGAGATGAGAATATACAAGCTAGAGAAAGAACGCACATCCTCTGAAGGTGCCACATTGTTGTGTTAGCTGGTGACAGTTAAAGTATCCCTCTGACAGCATATCCTAGACACAATCAGTCTCAAATGGTAGGCATTGCAGCAGAGGATGTATGAGTTTGAGTAAAAATCTGGTAAACTCCTCCATAGGCTACCCATAGAGAGATCGCTCTCAGGATAGTTCTGAGTATCTGAGATGTGTCTCAATTACTGAAAACAAATGCTGCAGAAATCACAATTGTATTTGTGAAATTTTACCACACTAAGGAGGAATTCAAATCCCCATTTATATGGAAGCTCCAAGTCCTGGGGCTGTAAGTTGAGGACAGGACCGAACCTGAACTCCCACTTACTGAAGATGAGTTTCTATGTGCAATCTGTGAAATGCAAGCCTGGATCAAATGATTTTCCCAGGGAATTATTTCAAAAGCTCTTCTTCATTTGTGTCTCCCCATCTTCCACATAGAGCTGCAGGGTCTTTATCCAAAGACCTTCATAAGCCGCATTATCCATCCGGTCCAAACCTGGGATACCACATGTCCAAGGAAACTCCTACCATTCAATCTCATTAATTAACGCAGGGGACCAAAGACCTAGCCAAGACTTTAGCAAATAGATTAGTTAAAGGAGCAAACACTTTAATCCATTATGATCAAAATGGTTTTATGCCTGGTAGCGGTACCAGGTAATGTATTAGAATAGTTCAGCCAGCAGTAGCTCATATAAATAAACACTGTGGTCCCCATTATTTTTGAATTTTTTTTCAATGGTTTGGGTTTAAAAACTCCAAAAACGACATTCTGGGTAACACTTTAGCCATATATTAAGCTACTTTACAACTGTCCACAGTCTAGAGATGCCAATAATGGGGCCCTTCCTCCCATCAGCATCACAAAAGGTACTAGATAGATCATCACTGTAAGCTGTGACGATTTCAGGGCTGCCCCGTTTCAACTCCCTTGCGGGGTTCCACAAGCTTCCTCTCTTAGTCCCACTCCTTAACCTGTATTTTGCCATGCTGGCCAGACTGGTCCGCTCCTTGGGCTTTCAAGCGGCTTCCTATGCTGATGATACTCAGCTCATCATCCCTGTCAACAGGAATTGGGAGGAGGTAGCATATAGATTCCACAACTGTATGATCGAGATTAGAAAGTGAATGGGCCATAATTGGCTCAAAATGAAGGGAGAAAAAACATATATTCTCTTCTTCCGCTTAGATAGCACCTTTTGGAGCTCCCGCTGGTGGCCACAGTCCGGCAGTGATCTGCCAGTTCCTAGTCATACATCCAGAAACCTTGGCATCTTATTTGATAACACTTTATCTTTTGAGCAACAGGTGAATCACACTGTCAAGACCTGTTACTGGACTATGAAAACTCTCAAGAAAATCCTTCCTTTTCTTCAGAAGGAACTTAGGGCCAGATGTAGCAAACGGTTTTACCCATTCTGTGTCTATGGGAAAATTTGTTGGTACATATGGCCCCTAGAATCTCATAGCATTAACAAAGAGTCCCTCTATAGATAACAACTGATTCAGAACACTGCAGGTCACCTTGTATTGGATCTCCCGCACTCAGCGTTTGCCAGTAGCAGCTTGAGGCAGCTTCACTGGCTACCTGTGGAAAAAGGCATAATTGTTAAGACACTCTGCCTCACACACAAGGCTCTTCACTCGGAAGGCTGTAAATACTTTTGTTCATCCCTGCAGAGCCATGCGCCTAGTCACGCGCTCACATCATCTAGTCTTAATTTGATCCCAGTTCCCTGCTGTCAAAAGTCTAGCCTTTTCGGTGGAGGCAGCGAAACTCTGGAATGCGCTCCCGCTGCCAATTAGGAAAAAATACACTAATTTGCCTTTCCGGAAGCAGCTAAAAACATGGCTCTTTTCTAACTAAGGCGGGCTTCACTTCCCTGTCCCGCTGATCCATAGGCCTCCTAGGGCTTCATTTGCTTTACTCACCTCTCAGCGCTTCAATGCTATGGCCGGAATGCACTTTATAAATTCAAATACAAATACAAAATACTAAACAGTTATGCTCCCTCCTCTTTATGCTGTTCGTCCTTGCCATTCAGTCCCTGGTGGCCTACTCTAGCAGGGTTCAAATGGGACAGGTGCATTGAAGACCGTGTGCTCTTATACGCAGATGACTCCTTTTTCTGGATTACCTACATCAGCAAAGCAAAATCTAATGCATATTTTAGAATTATATGGTATGGATTCTGGACTCCAAGTAAACTAGCACTCTGGCTATGTGTGACTGGTCCACTAGGTTAACTAATCAAACTTATGACTCCAAGTACATACTTCATGCAATGCTGGGTGTTAAATATGATGCCCCTATGGGAAAGGATACAAAGAGGTACACAAACTGGATTAAGTTATTCATTAACATAGTAAGCAGGAGTGTCATATGCAAGACAATTCTTCCCGCAAGATCCTCTAGTTTGGAAGTACTCTAACGAAATCCCAAATTATTTCCTGATTGAAAATGTTCAAATACAATTAACTTACTATGGGGGTATGATTCCCTAGAATAGCATTTGACAAGTGTATCCATTGGGTGCTTGAATATGGTCTGGAAATGGTAGATATGTGTCTTTTTTTATTAGGTCTCACAATTGACTTTCAAAAAATGACTGGTTGTTGAGGGGCAGAGTAGACTCAGTCTTTCAAGCTGAGGGTTTTCTAGTAGAGGAGATTAATACAACAAACGTTCTCTAGAGATCCTGAGTCCCAAAGACCCCTCCACATGAATGAGAATAGATCAGATAGAATAAAAAGAGGAGTGCTCCTTGTAGGATACAATGGGAAGATAAGCTTAGACAAGAAACGTTACTCTGGCCCAGAATGTCTCTGACACAGCACAAATAGGTTTCAAGTCCCGGGATCATACTGAGATTTCACAAATGAATGATATCTGAGATGGACTTTTTAAGAAACCCTTTGCCTCTGTGAAAGAGCAAACTTTCTTCACTACTGATGCATCCACTTTATGAACAACATCTGGTTCTTGTAAATGTGCATCAATAGCAGCAGACTGAGATGGGAATGTAATTATATCAGGAAGAAACTGAGGATGATATATTTGATGATTGAAGAATGAAGTAAACCAAGGTGATACATGTAAAGTTTTATTATAATAAAATTCTGCTAGTCATAGGTGTTCCACCCTTGAGGTTTGTCCTTGTATAAAACACTCCATATAAGTTTATTATCTTCATTTATCTGTTCCGTTTTTCCATCAGTCTAAGGATGGTATGCGGATGATAGGCATATTCTCAAATGGAGTCTTTTATAAAAGGCATTCCAATTTTCCTTGAGCTGAGATATTGATAGTAAGGAAACCATCACTTTTCACAATATTCTGAGTTTGGCTGCTGATGGAATTCATCTAACTGGAACATAATGAGCTATCTTATACAATAACCTGCAAATGCAATAATTAAGTTGTAAAACCATTATAGAAGGGTAGATCAACTATGAAATCCAAAGTTAAACCAGGCCAAGGTTAGGGAAGATTTTAAAAATGCTGTAATAATTAAGACTACGTGAAATGTCTGTAATTTACTTATGCATAATTATGAGAAATGTCAGAAAAAATCAATGTAATTACACGAAATGCACTATATTTTAGCACAAAATGCACACTCTCATCAATTTGTGACACAAGGACTCATTTCACAGTAAAAATATAATGCAACAGGTGGTGCAATCAAAAGCCACTCGCATTTTGGCAGATCATGTTATTCACGTGCCCAGTAAATATTTGCCACAAACAGTGTGTAATTACACTATACGGCATACTTTACCAAATTTTGCACCACAAATTTCAGAAAATTCCAGCAAATGACATCGGTGTAATTTAAATTTCAACCTGGCCTAGCAGTAATCCTATTGTTTTATTCTCTCACTTTTGGATCTTGTAAAAACACCAGAAGTGGATACAAATTGTTTAATGTCTTGATATATATTTTTTCACCAAAATGTCTTTTTATTAATTCTGTCATCTTTGTTATTACAGTATAACCAGCTAACTTGGAACTATGATATCTTTGTAGAACATCAAGTTGTAGCCCATCATTAGTAGGAAAATACAATGCGTCTTTATTAGAAGGGAAATACAAATGCTTATGATGTAATGGCAATCACTAGTCATTGGTTTGAGTGGCACGTTTTTACACCATTTTCATACTTGTTCACAGGACATCCCTGCCTTAACTTCATCTTTCATATCTACCTGAACAAAATTACCTTTTCTTCAGGAATTACTGTTGAAGGGACATTGTCTAGTTGAGAATCTTGTAATAATCTTGTAATAATTAAATGTTAGTCTACAAAAGCCATTGAAGTTTTCTTGTTGTCAAAGTTCTGACTGAACAAAGGATCAATAAGACAGATACTTTAGCTCCAAACAAATTGTGACCCCATTCTCCGAATGCATATTTGCTAGCAAGAAGTTTCTTTTCCATAGCAGTGTAATTACATTTTAAAGGACTGAGTTTTCAGGAACAATATACTAAACGAATATGCTACAGGATGCAAATGCGAAGTTTCTAGATGCCTTTGAGACAATACTTGTCAGCTTAAAAAAAGGTATATCAGTATCAGGATGTTTTAAAACTGGATCGGGTGTCAGTGTCTTTTTCAAACTCAAAAATGCTTCTTCAGCTTCAGCAGGCCATTGAAAGGGAAGATCTTTCTTCAGCAGTTTAGTAATAAGTGTTTTAATAGTAGAACACTTGTCAATACGCCATAAGCAGATCGGAAAAGCCTGAAAAAACATTTCATATCTTCTTCATTTCATGGAGCTGGACAGCCTAACACTGCTTGCAATTTACGAGAGTTCATATGTTTTGGAGACAAAATAAAAACAACAAAAAAATCTACTGAAAATACGTGAAATATACGTGACATTTTTCTGCTTTCGTAAGTTACTGATTTTTCTTGAAATTATTATTAGAACTAATTATACAAGTTGGATGTGCTCGTCCCTAATTTTTTAGAAAATTTCAGAATGTCATCAATAACGTCTATGACAATCATGTTGAGGTATTCATGTATGTCACTGATGAAGAATTGAAATCCTGGTGGTGTATTACCTAATATGAGTGGCATCACTTGGAATAAAATTAATCCATATTTCGTTCAATGTGCTATTTTACTTTTACCTTTCTGGATTATCACTAAATGGTATGTTCCCATCAAATACATTTTCTGGGTGTTGTTTCTCATTTTATTTAATCCAGTATTTCTAACATAAATGGTAAAGGATATTGATAATTGATGCTGATTTTGTTTGATGCTTTATAGCCGATGCATGGGTATCTCACCCTCTTTTTCAGGGACAAAAACAAAGGGGGTGAGGGTGGTTGCAAGGTAATTTTGCTGCTGGTTCAGATCAGTAATACAGTGCGCTGTCTGTGGGGTGGTAAGATGGTTTTAGCTTGTTTTATTTACTATACTTTTCCAAAAATAATAAAAATCAGGAAAGATAATGTTTTCTACGTTTGAGACAATTTATGTCGTCTCCTGTTTCGTTGTTGCTGTAGAAACAAACTTAGTACTTGAAACAGCTCGCCCCTCTCTAATGGGCTAGGCAAATTGGAAGGTCATAACTTCTGGCATGCCAGGGGAGAGTAAAGTGAACAATACCTTGCTCTTAGTCTTTAGTTAACAATGGCATATGTAAAGTTGGTTGGAATTCAGATGCATCTATAGTTGTATGCATAGTTGTACAGTTATTAGACAACCAATGTATATCATCCATATTGTTTTTAACCACAATTAGTATGTGTTTTGTTGTTGCTGTAAAAACAAATTTAGTACTTGAAACAGCTTGCCTCTCCAATGGGCTAGGTAAATTCTGTGTTGTACCAAGATGTGCAGGTCTTCTCATCTGCGAAATATGAAGCCTTGTTTTCATTTTGGTATTCATAAGCAAGGCAGTTAGAATCTTGTCAGGTCAGCAGAGAAGCCTTTGCTGTGTATCTCTTATTCAAGGTCCCATCCATTGTTTTATCATAAGAATGAAGGGCATTTGTTTTAGCTCCACTACAGGTTCACTGTTATCCTTGAGACTCATTTTCTGCCTATTTGAAGAAAATACATAAAAGATAGTTAATATGAAATGCTCAATAACTTGTGAGGGAAAAGCTACTTTGGCTTGGTCCACGATTACTGACACCTTTGCTGTTGTTAATAAACATGACGGATGGGGGCCCTAAGTAGGGCGAAACTGGTCTTGGGTTGCTTGTGTTCCGATTCAAAGATGACCTGGTTCAGACTAGACTGTTCCCATTGGAGTAGGGTCAAGCCTGATTTGCATAAATCTGGGTTCAAACCGAGATGACATGTTATGCAAAATAATGGCAGATTGGGATGCAGCCCAAGTAATTACCAGTGGCTGAGATTAATTCAAGCAATCCATCCATTACTTTTTGTACACTTTAGTGTGTTGCCCTAAGTGGGATGGGTATGCCCAGATGTGGGTCCCATGCCCACTGTGTCTCTGGAACCCAGTTATACCAGCTGTTGAGCCCTAAGTTGGGTAAAACCAGTCCTGGGTTGCCTGTGATCCGGTCCAGGGACCTGACTTTGCAGTTCGAGCTGGACCGTTCCCATTGGTGTAAGGTCAAGCCTGATTTTGCACATAGTTGGTTCCAAACTGAGGTGACATGGTGTGCAAAATAGCAGTGGACTGGTATACACCCCTGAGTAATTAGCAGTGGCAGAGATTATTTTAAGCATTCCATCCATTGCTTTTCTGTATGTTAATAAACACAAATCAGACTTTAATTAGGAGTGATTTTTGTAATTTAACATTTCTGAAGCAATGACCGGGACTCTGCCTATTCTCTGCCTGAAGTGGAAGGAAGGTGCACTGGACTTTACAGGATGACCTTAGGAGAGAAATATTGGGGGGATATTCTCCAGGGCAACTGGGGTGGAGCACGGCCTAGTACCTGATTCATGGGAGAGGGCCAGACAACATTTGTGTAACTATAAGACTAGCAATGAAAAGTCTGAACATGATTAGTGTACTTTTTTGTGTTTGCTTTATGTACTGTCTTTGGAGAAACAAATTACAGGGCAAATTTATGAGCCCCTTTGGCCATCTTAACACCGCCATTGCGTTGTTTTATTTACACTAAGGTGGCGCTATGGTGACTTCTTTGCCACGCCATATTTACAAAGAGGTGCAATACTTGCTTTGCACTACTTTGTGACCCTTTGCACCACAGTATGCCTGCATCAGGCATAATGTATGCCAGGGGGCGTTCTGAGCTGGGAGGCCCAAAAAAGTAGCGTAGTGAAACTTACAACATTTCACTGTGCCTATTTTTCAGTAATTTTAAATGCCTGGTCAGAGCAGGCATAAAACTATGCACCCATTATATTCACTGGGCCTCTCTGTGCTTTGCTGGACTAGCTTCAACATTTTTGATGCTAGTGTAACAGAGCGCTACAATAGTGTCAAAAATGTTGATGGCATTGTGCTAACGACTGCCATTGTGCGCCATTTTGTAAATACAGTGCAATCATGGTGTTGTTAGGTGCCAGTAGGGGGTGCACAAGAAAAGTGGCACATCATCTATGATGCGCCACTTTCTTGTAAATATGCTCCTATGTTATCTAGGTAGAAGTGTGTGCCTTCCACGGTACAGAGAAAGAGGGTTCTATAGAATTGCAGAAAAGGAAAGATAGGCAGGAGTGTCAAAATTCTAAGCACAGGTTCAGGGAGCATGAACGGAAGTGTGAAAAAGGTGCATTGATTTAGTCACGCCAGCTCCTTTGCTAGCTTCTCTGAGGACAAAACAACAGGAAAGTCAAGGGAATCAACAGGTGGAAGTGAGAGATACATTTCTTCCTCTCTCCCGAGATCAGTTAGACAAATCTTGGGCAACAATGGAATTAAAGAAGGGGCCACAGAAGCTTGTATGGCCCCTTCTGTACTACTGATAGCACTGGCGCACATGTAATGCCACTGCTATCTTCAGAGGGAGCTGCCTCGTGCTTGGGGGCTTTGTCCCCTGCAAATGAGAGAGTCACAATGACACAGGTGCAGAGGCAAACATTCTCTTAGTAGGCGCACTGACAATGGGCCCAAAAAACCTGGCACCCTGTCAGTCAGCCCCCTGAAAGCAGCCCATTTGAGGGGTGAAAGGAGGTCCTAATGATCCCCACACATCCCCCTGCATGCAAGCGCAGTTAAGGGCATCTCTATGCCTTCTTTAAAGTGCAGGCATGTTGCCACCAGCACTGAGAAACTCTCAGCGGCTTTGAATCAGCTGTATTTCATTGAATCCATATTTCATTGAAGGCCCTGCCCAGGACAGAGCAAATTTGCAGCTGCCCTAGGGCAGCACATTTAATGTAATAGGGTGCACTGTCCTTCTTTGCGCCTGGCGCACCTGATTAAAGGTGCAGCAGGTTCAAACAGGGAAACTGTGCCATATTAAGAATACAGCTCTAAGTGACTAAGCTTTTCATATCGATTGTGTGGCTCTCCCTGATAGCAAAACTTATTTCAGGGAAAGCCACACAAACAGCATGCACTGCACAACCAGTCATGAAAAAAGAAAGTTTGCAATTCATCTGTGTTTTGGTCACCAACTCACCCCTTGTTTTCCATCAATGGCAGCCTGAAGCTGATCAGTGAAATTTAATGGATTCCACCACGATATGCTTCCACTTTTTACTGTATGAAAAGAATATGTGCGGGCCTAGCCATTGTACCTATTCTTGGTTGTGTAAAAAAAGGTTGCTGCTGTCTTTGCTATACCCATTTTGCCTTCTGGGCCTGATTTAGATCTCAGCAGAGGGGTTAATCCAATGCAACGGTGACGGATATCCCTATCGCCAAAATCGAAATGCCATGGAAAATAATAGCATTTAGATTTCGGTGGACGGGATATCCATCACCTTTGCGACAAAGTAACCCCTCCACCTAGACCTAAATCAGGCCCTTAGTTACATTTGGGAAAACACTTTCATACACTGAGGCCCATATTTAACAGAAAATTACTGAGCGTGGCGCTGCACTAAAATTGGCAGCGTCGCACTCCGTCATTTTCACAACTCAGGGATGCGTTAATTGAATACTGCGTACCCATTTTGTCCCCTGTGCTGGTTGTAAATTGAGCTGCCTAGTGTCAACACAGGTATCTTTGCACCATAGTGTAAGGACGTCTTCTTTGAGGGTTTTGATTGTTTATGAGCAGGAAGGTGTCCCTTCCGGCACATAAACAATCACTAATGATGATTTGGCACTTCTGTGTTTGCTGCACAATGCAGCACACACAAAAGTGCCAAAGCATCATTTTGAAATGATTTTTCAGATGCAGGAAGGGACACCTTCCCTCACATAAATAATCATGTCTGGCATTTTGCTCTTTCTCTGTATGCTGCAGAATACAGCATACATAGAAAAAGCAAACAACGAGGAAGAATAAAAGTATTCCTTCTCATTGCGCCTTGCTAATGCCACTCCTCAGGTGGCATTAAATGTTGGCATTGCCTCAGGTTTATAAAATCTTGTAAATCTGAGTCAACGTCTAAATGCACTGGGTGTTGCTGTGGCACACCCACAGCAACACCCATTTCACGCCCCTTCCACGCAGAGGGCTGCATGCGAACGGGTCGTGTTTACAAGGTGCCATTAGGCCACAAAAAGTGGCTTAACGCCACCTTGTAAATACAGTGCAGGGAAAAGCGCCACCGGAGCGTCACCAAAAGTGACACTTCTGTGGCACCAGGGGCTCTTAAATGTGCCCCTAAATGTAAATTAACTCTCATTGCATGGCTTCATGCATGATGTAAATAAAGTAGTTCATTCCATAAAATATGTGAACTTCATTCATATTTGGTTTGCTTGCAAAATCAAGCAGAAATAGTTATTGAATATTGACTACAGCCCTTCCTAAATTAAAAAAATATAAAGTCCAACTGATCCTGTCTAGTGTGCCCCAACTAAGCCAAACAATAAACTTCCACAGCTTCTCTAAAATGACTGTAATTGTAAACAAACTGCACAGGAAGGCGGCGCTGCATAAAGGAATTGAGCATTGCATCACGATGTGTGGTTTAAACATTTTGGGCCGGATTTAAAGAGAAGTGGCGCAGCGCAGTGCAAAAATTGGCAGTGCTGCGCTGCATCACTTTAGAAATGCAGGGATGCACTGTATTTAAGGGAATACGGTGCAACCCTGCGTTTCCCCCTAAGCTGGCGCTAAATTTAGCTGCCAACGTAGGCATCCTTGCACCATTGTACAAGGACGTCTGTGTTGAGGGGTGTGATGGTTTATGTGTGGGAAGGTATCCCTTCCTGGACATAAACAATCACTAATGGCGCTTTGGCACTTCTGTGTGTGCTGCACAATGCAGCACACACAGATGTGCCAAAGCGTCAATTTCAAATGATTGTTTATGTGCAGGAAGGGACACCTTCCCACACATAAACAATCATTTCTGGTGTTTTATTTTTTCTATGCGTGTGGCAGAATGCAGCAAACATAGAAAAAAACAAAAACGAGAAGCAATAAAAGTATTCCTCCTTGTTGCGCCCTGCTAACGCTACCCCTCGGGGTGGCGTTAGATTTTGGTGCTGCCTCAGGTTTATGAGATTTCATACCTCTGAGGCAGTGTCAAAATGCAATGGGTGTTGCAGCGGCACACCCACAGCAACACCCATTGTACGCCCCTTCCACGCACAATGCTGCGTGGGAAGGGGCCGTATTTACAAGGTGGCGTTAGGCCACAAAAAGTGGCTTAACGCCATATTGTAAATATGGCACTGTTCTTAGCGCCACAGACGTAAAGATCACAGTGGGATAGAGTGGAGTGTCCTATAGTACAGTGGCATAGGTTAAAGTGTCTCATGGTAAAGTGGCTTAGCTTGAAGTGGCTTAGGGTAGTGTGAAGTGGCATAGAGTGGCACAAACTAGAACAGAGTGACATAGAAAAGAGTGGCATGGAGTGGCATAGAGTAGATTCGTATAGAGTGGAATGGTGTAAAACAGAGTGGCTTAGAGTGGTGTAAAATAGAGGGGCATAGCATGGGGTGGAGTGAAGTAAAGTGGCAGGGAGTAGAGTGGTGTGGTGTAGAGTGGAGTTGTATAGTGTAGAGTAATGTGGAGTGTTGTGGAGTGGCATAGAGTAGAGTGGAATAGAGGAGAGCGGCATAGAGGGCTGTAGTGTGGAGTGGTTTACAATAGCATTATGTGGAATGGACTGGCATAGAGTAGTGACGTGGAGTAGAGTGGCATACAGTCAGGGCCGGCTTTAGCACTGGTGGCGCCCTGTGCGACAGTCTTTTGTGGCACCCAGCCCATGACCACCTCCTCAGAATCACTTACTACCACCTGGAAAATGTGTCCCTCGTCTCTCCATAGCCCCCCTTTCACATACATTTATTTGTTTTAAAGCGCTTGTAAAGGCTGGCTTTACTAATCCACTCAGCTATCCACATAAAATTAAGTTCCGTTTTTTTGCTACAGGTCCATTAACCACGTACACTACTTTATGGCGAGTCAAAGCTGCCGCTAGACAAAACTCCCATCTCCCTAGCAAGAAACATTAATCACAAGAGCTATCTTGACATTTTAATTGTTTCCTGGAGGCTGCACGCACAAGGAACTTTTGAGAAGGTGCTTTTAAATCACAAGTATCTTAAGTCATTGCTGAACACAGCGCCTCCCTGAAGTCAGCGACCACCAATCCAGGTCAGCACCCAGTGTGGCCACACTGATCGCACTGCCCTAAAGCCGGCCCGCCGTGCGGTAGAGTGCAGCGGCATAAAGTGCAGGTACGGCTCCTCCATTATGGCAGAGCATCAGCCCACTCTTAAAAATGTCCCCAGACACTGCTCAGAGATGAAAAGTAAAATGGTAACAAAGTTAATTTATTACCATCTTATTTTTCATCCCCGATCCCAAACTGAGTATCAGGACGGGCGGGGCTAGCTGAGTGTCAGTAGCAAGGAGGAGTGGTGGCTGCCTGTGCACTTGTTAAAAGTGCGCATGTCTCTTTGACCAGCTGTCTTGCAGCGGCCACCCAGACATGCACACTTTGAACCTCTCAACCCAGCTGCCTTAAACAGCTGGGTTGAGAGCAAGCAGAGGCCTCCAGTGCCCTTGGGGTGCCAAGAAAAGCCACTCCCTTCAATCCTGGTGCTTCTCTCATGCTGGTTAACAGAGTGCCAGGATTGATTAAGGGATTTGAAGCCTGGAGAGAAGATGGAAACCGGAGCAAGGAGGACGTCACGTTGCAAGCAAGGTAAGATATTTTTTATTGTATTTATTTTGCACCCACCCCTACTCATTTGCGCGCCCCACCACTCATTAGTTGTAGGCCACCACTAGTAAAGTGCTGTAAATGGGAGTAGAGTTAAGTAGCATAGATTACAGTGGCTTAGAGTAGAGTGGTATACACTGGAGAGGCATAGAGTAAAGTGACAGATAGTGGAGTTGCATAGAATGGTGTGGTGTGGAGTGGAGTGGAGTGGAGTAGAGTAGAGTAGAGTGGCATACAGTGAAGTGGCATAGATTGGAATATCATAGACTAGAACTGAGTGGGGTAGAGTAGAGTATCTTTGAGTGGTGTAGAGTAGACTGGTGTTGCAGAGAGTGGAGTGGTGTAGACTGGCATAGAGTGGAGTGGCATAGAGTGAATTAATGTAAAGTAGAGTGGCATAGAGTAATACAATTGTGGGTATAAGTAACTAAAACATCAATAGAGAAGGCAGATAGGGTGAAAGCAACATAAATAAGAAGCCATATGTCTGTGCTAAAAGTAGGAAAGCACATTGCACATACAGGTATCATACCAAAATGCTTACAAAATAAAATAAATAGTGTGCTGCAAAGTGAAGAGGAAGAACAAAGACAACAAGAACATATATTCATGATCCATGGTCCCGGAAAGAGCTAACACAATTCAAATGCTTTGCTCCTATGGAGCAAAGCAATCAAAATATTACAAATGAGAGTAACAATGAAAACAACTAATGGTATGGTGTTGGCAGGTTGTAAGCCCACTGAATTGTAAACAAAACTTTGTGCAGCACAATGCATGCGCTTTGTAGGTGACACCTAAAAAGACCAGTGTTTGGGAGGCTCTGCACTTTATTACGTTTCAGAAGATTTGAGAAGTCAAATGATAAAGATAGTGCCGATCTCCTATGTCACACATTTGTCTATCATTCAGCAATGTTTTGGTTATATTCAGGGACTTGTATGTAGCCCTACTTCTCTAATAATAAAAATAAACTTCTAACATTAGCACATATATAATAAAACTAGGACTGGGTAGGCTTTAATTTGTGCTTCCATGAGGCAGTGGATAGGACAGTAAATAAATACGTTGAAATCAATAAATTAAGTATTTCGATTAACCCAAAAAGAAAACGTTCTAGGGGTCTTTCTCAGACTTGATATAGCATCAATATTACAATGCCATCCTGTGGTAAAAGCAGGTTGATGAAAACAGTGTAAAATTATGTTTTAAGAAATAACCCCTTCTCTCCGCCATGTGATGAAGTCTTGAATAAGGCCCTAGAGCATGGTCTTAGGCTGATTATGTCCTTAAACACTGCCCACAGCTGTTTAGCACCTGCGCAAATACGATGATGTAGCACAGCAGAGAAACCTTAAAATATCTAATTGTGAGTAATAGCTACGTATTTGGAGGCATATTTACAAGCGGCTTGCACAGTCGGTGCATCACTTTTGTTGATGCACCGGTGATGCAGGCTGCAGGCCCATATGTACGAGGCAACCCAAAGCCACTTTGTGTGGCATTTCAAGGCCTTGTAGATATGGAGTAAAGCAAAGCAACACACTTCGCTGCCTTGCCTTATTCTGCATCAAAGAGGTGCTCCATGGGCATTGAGGTGGGTTTTCCCAACCAACACCCATGGATTTCGATGCATTCCCAGAGTTACAAGGATTGTAAACCTGTGAATGCATCAAAAGCCTATGCTTCCCCAGGGGAGATGAAACAAGGAGAAATAACTTTATTTCTCCTCGTTTTCTCCTCTTTCTATGTGTGCTGCATTGTGGAGCACACAGAGAAGGAGGAAAATGCCTCCATTGATTGTTTTTTGTGCTGGAAGATGTCCCTTCCTGCACAAAAGCAAGCATTCCTGCACCGCAGACACCCTTGCACCACGGTGCAAGGGTGACTGCATTGGCACATGGCAGTCAACCTGTGTGCCAGCGCAGTGAAAGAGGCCAGGAATGCGCCTTTATCTTATAGATATGGCGTATTCCTGCCCTTTTCTTTTGACCCAGGACAGTGCAGCAAGCAATATCGCAGCGCTGTGCCAAAATATTTTAAATATGTCCTTTGTTTGATCCAATGGAAAAATGCCATTACAAGGTGACAGAGCAGCAATTTGCATTAAAGATATATATGCTAGAACATTACACCCGATGAAAGGCTCGCCTTCAAGGGCTCAATAGAATCAGCTCTTTGGCAACAAATTATTATCTAATTTTTACCATTCCAATAGTTTGGCCCGAATGGATTAAAGCTAAAAAACGCAGCATGGAGGGTTGCTACTTGCATTGTAACTTCTAAGATGTCTTTCTAGGAATGTTAAACTAGTCAGTGTCCTATTCTTTAAAAAATGTGGCATTCTTACTTTCCTTATAAAATTGCACAATTTTATTTATTTTACCACGGGTACTCAAAATGAAAAAAAAAAACATAGAACAGCCCTTCTGAGAGATTTCTAGTGACAGATAGGCAACACTGTAGCACGGGTGAACTGGCTGTCATTTCCTGAGCCGAAAGTCGATACTGTCAACTATGATGTTACACGTAAGTAGACTTCTCTGTTTTGAAAGCGAGCACGTCACTGCAGCTCGGTGTGTAAACTTGGCACCTGCGCAGCCTCTTAAAGCTAAAGTATAGCTTGCCTAACACAAAAAGTGCGCGAGGCACCCATGGCAGCTAGGCTGCATTAATCTCTGCCCGTGACACACCAGCGCGTTTATTGATTTCCCAAAGGAACATTAATCAATAGTCGGGCCACAATATGAGCCAATATGGGGAAGACGTTGAAAATAAGAAGGAGTTTTGGTTTATCTCCATCCGCAGGACGCGCAGAATCAATGAGAAGGAACAAGCCCGGCCTCCATAATGGATGAACCCCATTGAAAGCGAGACCATTCACCAAACTGATAGGAAAGTGAGAAGGATGGGGTTTCCATGGAGGTAGCGACAGGTGTCCTGAGGGAAGAGACATGATCCAGTGGCTGCTTTGGAAATCTGGAGGCCTGAGCGGCTTCCCAGAGTAATCAAAATGTTGTGTCACTGGGAAAATCACAAATGTCCTTGCCTAATTTATTTAAATTCGGCAGCTCTGGGTATCAGGCTAAGAGTAAATTTGGAGTGTTCAGTTACAGTTCACCAAAAAGTGAATGTTGAAAATTGTCTAATGCACCGGCAACATTAAAGCTTCCGGCACTGGTAACCACCAGCTCTTTTGCATGCGTTATTATAGTGACTAACGTTTCATCTTTTGCTAGAGCCGACAAATGCATGGCACTCGCTGCTCGTTAATGCCTCTATCCCATAAACACCCCTTAAGCAAAATATCTAACTTGCAATGGCGGTGTGTCTGTGGATACTGAATGAGTTTCTGAACTTGGCAGCATCTCGATCGTTCCAGAGGTGCTGGGACATCGCAGTCTGGCCCTGGGAGTGCTACATAAATTATTGAATTAGTCTGACAAGGCAGGATGTCCTAGGGGGACTATCTAATACGTGGTACATTGAACATGTACCTTTGCATTCATGCACAGATACTCTGAGGCGGGCCTTTGCCCAGATAACGATCCGCACAAACCAGTTTGGCACTCACACCAGCCTTTCATTGAAAACCATTCCTTCCAGCTTTCACTGTTTACAGGGTGAAGCTGTCTTAAGAGCAGACAGCAGTGTGGGAAGAACACATCGCTGACAGCCTAGAGAAGTTGCGTTTAAGCGTACTGGGCCATGTTTATGGCCTGGAGTGGTTCGCTCTTGCTCCACCTTGCTTGCGCCATGCAACGTGGAGTAAGAGAGATGCACACCTTAAGTGAGATTTATGAAGCCAGGCAAGGACACCTTATGTGGCCCTGTGTGGATTCATAAATCTCAAGTAATGTAATGCAGCACAAATCACTACGTTACATTACCCTGTGCCAGGGAGGCACTTCATGGGTGTTTCGTGGGATAATTCATACATCACTTAAATTATTTTGTGCAGTGACATTTTGTTTATCCCAGCCAAGCCCTGCCAAGTTTGTCAGGTCCATGCATGATGTGCTGTCCCAGTTCAGGTTGTCCTTTGAATACTGCAGCTTGTAGTGGAAGATATAACATGAGTGACCAGATATAACATGAGTGACCAAGACTACAGGTCCTACAGTACAAAGCAAAAATCCTAGACTGGAGTAGCACATCATGCACGGACCTTGGAAACCTGCCCAACCTGACTGTGACAATGCAGGCTCCCTTGCACCATGAGGCAAGTGCGCTTGTCTTGGAGCGATACAGCCAAAAGTGAAGTGTAAAGTAATGGAATGGAATGGTGTTGCCAGATGATTAATGTATCTACTGAGAGGGGATCCAGGTGCTGAATATGTGGAGTATCTCCAAATTGGCTCTTGTAAAGAGCCATGTGTACAGTCACTAGCATGACAAAACTTTACATACAGCTCTCCTGATGTGCTGAATGAGATCTCACAAGTGTTGCCTACCATATTAGAGGCAACACTACCGCCTGTCTTGTACAAATGAATATTAGGGTTGGGGTGAAAGCAAGTGATGCACAACAGAAACCTATAAGTGTTTGTCTGAAGCATAGATGGTGTGTGAGCTTGGTGGGCCTCTGGTTATTCAGTACCATGCAGGTGTGTCTGAACATGTTGAACTGGCAGTGATTCTGAATGGGGAGCATATGAATCTTAAGAAGGTGATGTGTAATGTGTGTGCCGCAGGCCAGCCTGAGTGATAATCATGCACAGCTGGGTTTGATAGTGTCAGGCTTTTGTAGCAGATGTGAAGGGATGGCGCAGAAGAGGGCATTGGTGCACTACAATCAACATATGATGTGGCCCTCAGTGAAGGTGTAGCAGGTGTCAGGAGGGAGGCATAAGAATAAAAGTCTGACTATGCCACATATGTCAAAGCAGGAAGATGTGAAACATAGAAGTGTGAAGTGACAGGATGAGTTAGGTGTCCAGGATGATGGGCAGGTTTTGAGGACAGTTGGAGGGTGAGGTGTCTGGGCTTAGTCATGTGGACAACCAGGCTAGGTCCATATTACAGATTATCATCACTACTGTCTTGTGATGTTCAGAGTGAGCCAAAGCTTTCACATACAGGAAGGCATGTTGGTCAATTGCATATTGTAACAAATATTGGATAGTGTAGGTGTCTCCTGAGAGTCAATATGTAATCTGGGTGTCATCAGTGTATGAGAGTAAGTTCTGACCCTGGTCTTAAATGATAATTGCCAGAGGAGTCATGTACAGGTACATGGGAGCAGGCCGAGTGACGAGATTTGTGATACTCTGCAGATGACCAACTTGGGCAATGATGAAAAGCTTCAGTGGTTGCATGTTTCCAAGTGTGACAGTGGTTATCCTCTTCAGAGATGGTTCACAGTCCCTATTGTTCTGGACTCTGGAGATGACTGTGTGTGCTAAGAAATCAAAGGAGTACACAAATAAGTAAACAATAGAAAGTATGTGCCCTTACCCATTCCTGCACTGTAACAAGGTTGCTTACTGTGTAGGGTTGTGTGGATGTGTGTTAAATATGGGCCCTTGGATAGACGAATGCACAAATTGCATACAATACAATACTGCAAGTCAGACTGGTGTGATGTACTATGTGAAAGGCAGATTGATGGACCAAAACTAACAGATAACCAAACTAACATCACCTTGTCGGGAGCTGTGGGCTAAGTAATGGCTTGAAGGAATGCAGGCACCATGGTGACATGGTGCAATGTTCTCAGTAGTAGTATTATTGTGTGAAACTTAAATCAATATAGCCATGATACAAAAATAAGCCAAGCAACATGGTAAATGGGGCCCTTACCTGCACTCACCCTTTCAGCCAGGGTAGGCCAGCAAGCTGTGTTACTGCCTTGCAATGTGTGGTATGCCACAAAAATGGCCTCCCTGTCACACAGTGGTTTTGAGAACATTGCACAGATATTGCCACATGCAAGGCAACAAAAGTGTAAATTGCCCTCATTTACTGTTTGTAACACATCATCAACACATCTATGTGTGAAATAATAACAAGGGGCACCTCAGCCAGAAGATGGTACAATACCACTAGTCCTGGAGGTGGCTACATGCCCTGTGCGATGTCCAGGGGAGTGCAAGGCTACAGTCTTCCAAGTGGGTGCTTTGCCCACTGCTTGGTCTTGGGGAGTGCAAGGCCACAGTCACTCAAGTGGGTGGTTTGCCCACTGCTTGGTCCTGGGGAGTGCAAAGCCACAGTCTCTCAAGTGGGTGGTTTGCCCACTACTTGGTCCTGGGGACTGCAAGGCCACTGCCTCCCAAGTGGGTGGCTTCTCCACTGGTTCTGGAGGGGGCCTTGTGCCCAGTGTGCTTCATCCTGGCAAGGATGGGGTGAGTGGATGGCTTCTTCCACTGGTTCTGGAGGGGGCCTGGTGCTGTGATGCTATTAATTGTGTTTGACCAATGACTTTGTGTTTCACCATTGCACATATTAGTTGCTCAATGTTCACCATAGCAAATTACATGTTTTGTGCAGTTTAGCTGCCTATTGGCTTTGACATGTGAGCTGTGTTTTTCCAAGCTGTGCTTACCCACATGATAGACCAAGCAGTTTTCTTCACACCAGACCTTAGCTGATAAGAGCACGTAGATTTTGTATTTACCTCGCAATCCAGTCTGAGAACGAGTGAGCTCGGGAGAATTGTCCACTCTCCAAGTTTCTTCGGTTCTCACACTGAGTTTGCTTTTAAGGATGACTCTGGGCTACAGCAGGGGTAGATTGAATCTGCTTGGCTTCAGACAGGAATGGAGACATCAGTTGCCTGTCTCCCGTTTGGGTAGAAAATCTCTTTCTCGCAGTTGACCGGAGTCATCAACTTGCAGACCCCAGAAAGATGAAGCTGAGCTATAGGCCCTACGGTGATGAATTTTGACTTTTATGCTTTGCTTTGAAGTTATGCTATAATATAATCACATATATTTGCTTTGTACATTGCAACTGAGAAGTACTTTGATATATTTTGTTTTCATTGCTGCGACTACTTTTGAACGTGTGCTTCCAATCTACTAATTTCGTCTCTCAAGAACCTTGCGGTGAAGAAATAATAACAATAAATGTCTTCTTTAAACTCAGAAGTGCATTCCAGAGAGGTTCTGTAAGCTCGGTTATGAGATAAGAGCACGAAAGCAGAACAGGTGCCCAGTGTGCTTCATCCTGGCAAGGATGGGGTGAGTGGATGGCTTCTTTCACTGGTTCTGGAGGGAGCCTTGTGCCCAGTGTGCTTCATCCTGGCAAGGATGGAGTGAGTGGATGGCTTCTTTCACTGGTTCTGGAGGGGGCCTTGTGCCCAGTGTGCTTCATCCTGGCAAGGATGGGGTGAGTGGATGGCTTCTTCCACTGGTTCTGGAGGGGGCCTGGTGCCCAGTGTGCTTCATCCTGGCAAGGATAGGGTGAGTGGATGGCTTCTTCCACTGGTTCTGGAGGGGACCTGGTGCCCTGTGATGCAGCAATTGGGGAGTGCAAGGTCACAGTCTCTCACCTGGGTGTCACGCCCACAGGATTTGCAGGGGCCAGGACGCACTACAGTCCATGGAGGCAGGACTACACACTGCCTGCCGGCGGTGACGACTGCTCAGTGGTGGCACTGGCAGTGCTGGTGTCGGTGCTGGCAGTGGTGGTGGGAGGCTCCAGCCCTTCTTGGACGGCTGCCCACTGGGGCTGCTGCTGGCAGTGTTGCTGGTGGCAGTGCTTTTGTCGGGAATGCTAGTGGTGCTGGGAGGCTGCGGAATGCCAGTGGTGTGGGGAAGCTGCAGCCCTTCCCCTGCAGCCTAAAATGGCTGAACCACCATGGTTGGTGTTGGGGGCTCAGAATCAGTCTCAGCACTAGGCCTCCTGTCCTTCCTGCCTGCAGGAGCAGATTCCTTGCCCTTGGCAGCTGGTGGTGCTTCCTTGCCCTTGCCCTTGCCCTTGGCAGCTGGTGTTGCCTCCTTGCCCTCGCCCTTGGCAGCTGGTGGTGCCTCCTTGCCTTTCCCCTTGGCATCTGGTGGTGCCTCATTGTCCTTGCTCTTGGCAGCTGGTGGTGCTTCCTTTCCCCTTGGCAGCTGGTGCAGGTACACTGTCAGTGCTGATGGCTGGTTCCCAGGAGCCTCTCATACCTGCAGTAGCTGCCGACACTACTGTGGCAGTGGACTGGGTGGCTGAGGTGCACGCCTGGGTTCTGACAACCCTGGCTCGACGTGAAGGACAGGGGAGAGGGGTAGGGAAGAGGTCAACGGCGGAGAGGAAAAGCTTCTTAGGGACACTAGGGCATGAAGAGGGTGAAGGTTTGGGAGTGCAGGAAGAGGGAGTTGTTGTAGGAGGGGTCTGTCTGCTGTGTTTGGGTGCAGGTGCATGGGCTGGATGCTATTGTGTGGTGGATGGCTGTTGGATGTCTAAGTGCTTGCATTTGTGTACTTTGTGAGGAGGGGGCACAGACACAGTGTGAGAGGACACAGGGGACATATGCATAGATGTGGGGGTGGTGACTGCCAGTGAGGGGTGTGTAGTGATAGGCATGATGGTGATGTGGTAGTGGATGAGGATGTAGTGTATGCAGATGTGAGTGGAGATGCTACAGGGAGGGTGGTGGATGAGGAGGAGGAAGGGGACACAGTGGAGGCAGTGGATGTTGGTGTGTCTGCATCTGGATGGTGTTTGTGTGAGTGCCTGTGGGATGATGTGTGGTGCTTGGGTTTGCCTGAGCCACTCCTGTGTGTTGTCTTGGGTGCATGCTGGTCTGAATGTGTGCTTGGGATACGTTGGGGGTGAGGAAAATAGGACTGGGTAGAGGAAGTTGGAGGGGAAAGCTAGAGACAGGGACAATGGCTGCCATCAGGGAGGAGGCCAGAACCTGGATTGATCTCTGTTGGGCCGCCATGCCAGAGTGAATGCCCTCCAGGAATGCATTTGTTTGTTGCAAAGGGCCTGCCAGCCCCTGGATGGCATTCACTATGGTTGATTGTCCAACAAAGATGGATTGTCGGAGGTCAATAGCCTCCTCACTCAGGGCAGCAGGGCTGGCTGGGGCAGGGCCTGAGGTGCCTGGGGTGAAGGAGATGCCCACCCTCCTGGATGAGCGGGCACGGGAAACTCGCTGAGGGGATGCTGGGAGGGTGGTGCTAGTATGGGGGGTGGCAGCTGTACCTGTATTTGGGGTGGGCACAGAGATGTCCGCCACCAGCAGGGAGCTTTCTTCGGAGGAGGTATCACTGTCAGAACTGTCCCTCCCTGTCTCCCCCGTGGTGCTCCCCTCACTCTCCATCCCATTGGTGCCCTCACCGTCAGTGGATTCGACCTCATGGGCCATGTGGGATGCAGCTTCCTCCGTTGCCGGTGCCACTGCTCCTCCGCCAGATGATGCTAATGCACATAATGACAGGGTGAGAAAACAAAAAGGGGGGGGGAGAGACAAAGGATACACTTGGTCAATGGCTGCCCCAACAACACCGTTGGCGTACACAGCACCCTCACATAGGAAACAGGCCTACGCACTATGTAATGCACTACTAGTCACAATGCTATTCACCAGCCCAAGGACAGGAATATCTAATGCAATAGCAGCATACTTGACACCCACAGACCCTTACCCACTAGTGGATGCCTACTAGATTTGAAGGAGGTGGTGTTCATCAGCCACTGCCCAATATGGGACCTACCCTACAATGTCCGGCCTGGCCTAGGGACACCCACAGTCCCATATCCCCCACCCGTAGACCACCCTGCCACGTGCAAGTAGTAGACTTGGAGACTGTACTCACCCCCTTGTGGCTGCTGTGATGGCCTCAAGCCTCCATCCAGCTCTGGATAGGCCACCATCAGTATGTGAAACATCAGGGGGGTCAGGGTTCGACGGGCACCCCTTCCTCGTTGAGATGCCATCCCCAGCTGGGCCTCTGTCATCTTCCATGCCCAGCATCTCAGATCCTCCCACGGTTTGCGACAGAGGGTGCTCCTCCTGCCGTAGACCCCCAAGGTCCGCACGTCCCTAGCGATAGCACACCATATACCCTTTTTCTGATGGGCACTGACCTGCAGACAAATAATCATAGAAAGAGGTATCAGCCATAACTTCCGACCTGTTACACTCATGTCCCACCATAGCCCTCCCATCCCCTTAAGCACAGACATTGTCCACCATACATGCAGCACGCTGCCCAGGACCCTTCCACCAACCCCCCTTTACACAAGGCCCTCACACACAGCACTACATTCATTCACGCTCCATGCATCGTGCTCACAGATCCCTCACCTGATGGTCTAGAGGCCCATACAGCATATGGTACTGGGGTAGGACCCCATCCACCAGTCTCTCCAACTCTGCTGCAGTGAAGGCAGGGGCCCTTTCCCCAGTGACTCAAGCAATGGTCGGTTCCAGACACAGGTCACAGCAGCACTTGCAGTGTAGTTCCTCTCCTGTTGAATGTCAGGTAGCATGTGGGTGAACAGATAGAAAATGGCAGTCACGTCCACGGAGGTGCGTATCGTCACCGCCGGTGTACTTCACCATTGGCCACTGTAACCCATATGGCCCAATGACAACCAATGAGGAGTTGTACGGCGGTACTCGACCGCCTCCCGCAACGGCGCACAACGTATCGGCATTACCTCATTTCCACATGTCCATCTACACAGGACAGGCGGGTGCCATTTCAGTGGGAGGGGCTGGCCATGGCACCTAGCTGCGTCACAGTACACATAGGCATCATTTGGGCCTATCCAAAAACATGCTGTTACTTTCACAATATGCAATACAGTGTACAGTTTGGAAATGTGGAATACTGACCAGCTGCTCACTCTTTTGCCCCCGAGAGTACCACCGCTGCAGATGAATAGGAGATGGAGACATCCCCCTGTGTACAGAACCCCTGGTGGACTTGCCTACAATGGAGCACAGGCACATTATACTCACCTATAGGCTGGACAGGGCCACAATCACAGAGCTGTGTACCCAATTGGAGCCAGACCTGATATCTGCTCTCCGTCATCCGACTGGGATCCCCCCTATTGTGCAAGTCCTGTGTGTGCTCCATTTCTTGGCAACTGGTTCTTTCCAAGTGATAGCAGGCTTGGCAGCAAGAATGTCTCAGCCAATGTTCTCAATAGTGCTGACCAGAGTGTTGTCTGCCCTGATTAAACACATGCACAGCGACATAGTTTTCCCCCAAGTGGAGGATTTGGCCACAGTGAAAGCTGATTTCTATGCAATGGGACATATCCCCAACATTATTGGGGTGATTGATGGTACACATATTGCATTTGACCCTCCCCAGAGAAATTAACAGGTGTTCTGAAATCGAAAGAGCTTTCTCTCCATGAATGTGCAGGTAGTGTGCCTGGCGGACCAGTACATCTCCATGTCAATGCTAAGTATCCTGGGTCTGTGCATGATGCCTTTATCCTGATGAATAGCAGCATCCCATATGTGATGGCTCAACTCCAGGGGCACCGGGTGTGGCTAATAGGTAAGCCTATGGTTCCAACCCAGTATATGTTGGTGTATGGGTCTGGTGTTGACCCTCATGGTTAGTGTTTGGCTAACAGATATCCATCGATATTTGCAGGTGACTCTGGTTACCCCAACCTCTTATGGCTACTGACCCTAGTGAGGAATCCCAGGACAAGGGCAGAGGAATGTTACAATGAGGCACATGTGCGAACAAGAAGAATAATCAAGTGAACATTCGGCCTCCTGAAGGCCAGGTTTCATTGCCTCCATCTAACAGGTGGTTCCCTGTGCTACTCACCCAAGAAGGTGTGCCAGATCATCGTGGCATGCTGTATGTTGCATAACCTTGCCTTGAGACGCGAGGTGCCTTTTCTGCAGGAGGATGAGGCTGGAGATGGCAGCAATGGACCCTGTGGACAGGGACGAAGAGGAAGCAGAGGATGAGGATGAAGATAACAGAACATCAATCATACGACAGTACTTCCAGTGACACACAGGTAAGACAAAGTAACTTCTCCTTCCACTGACAGTTTTGTGTTGGACATTGAACATGGCAGGCTGATTTTCCCACTACTATGGGGGTGATTCTGACCCCGGCGGTTCCTTACCGCCGGGGCCAGGGTCGGCGGGAGCACCGCCAACAGGCTGGCGATTCCCTGCAGGGCATTCTGACCGCGGCGGTTCAGCCGCGGTCAGAAGAGGAAACCCGGCGGTCTCCCGCCGGTTTTCCGCTGCCCTGGGAATCCCCTATGGCGGCGCAGCTTGCTTGCTTGCTTGCTGCGCCGCCATGGGGGATTCTGACAGCCCATACCGCCATCCTGTTCCTGGCGGTTCTCCCGCCGGGAACAGGATGGCGGTATGGGTTGTCGTGGTGCCCCTGGGGGCCCCTGCAGTGCCCATGCCACTGGCATGGGCACTGCAGGGGCCCCCGTAAGAGGGCCCAACTTTGTATTTCAGTGTCTGCATTGCAGACACTGAAATACGCAACGGGTGCCACTGCACCCGTCGCACCTTCCCACTCCGCCGGCTCAATTCTGAGCCGGCGTCCTAGTGGGAAGGGTTTTTGCACTGGGCTGGCGGGCGGCCTTTTGGCGGTCGCCCGCCAGCCCAGTGCAAAAGCCAAAATACCCTCACCGGTCTTGCGACCGCGGAGCGGTATTTTGGAGGGGGGAAGTCTGGGGGGCGGCCTCCGCCGCCCGCCAGACTTAGAATGACCCCCTATGGCCACTTACTGTACCCTTTGGCATCTCTATTTTCAGATATCTGTGCACCACTCTGGCTCCTGGTGTATTGACTGCTTCCAACTACAGGCCATACCTATGTATACATTACTTTACAGTTGAATTGCAATGTTTACAGCTTGTTAAACAAATACATATTTCAATCAATTGACAGACTCCATACTTCTATTTGTTCCAAGGGTGTTTATTTAGGTGCTAATAAATGGAGGAGGTATTGCAATGGGCTGGGTTGCTGATGGAGGAAAGTCGAGGGTAGAGTCCAGTCTATTGGTATTAGAGGTGCATTGTCCAAGGGGGCATAGGAAGTGGAGCAATGGCAGTTCAAGGTGGACAGGGTGACTGAGTGGGACACAAGGTTGATACTCAGGAGAGTCTTATTTCCTGGTGGGGATATTGGCAATGTTCTCTGGCTTCTGCTTGGATTGCAGAGACCGTTTGCAGGATGGTTCTCCTTCTGCAGGGGGAGGGGTGCTGGTGGCCTGTTGTTCCTGTGGTGGGGCCTTCTGTCCACTAGTGGCAGCGGAGGTGGAAAGCTGTTCATCAGGGCCCGTTGGTGTGTCACTGCCTCCCTCATTGTGTTGGCCATGTCTGCCAGAACCCCTGCAATGGTGACCAGGGTAGTGTGGATGTCCTTCAAGTCCTCTCTGATCCCCAGGTACTGTCCCTCCTGCAGCTGCTTGGTCTCCTGCAACTTGTCCAGTATCTGGCCCATCGTCTCCTGTGAATGATGGTATGCTCCCAGGATGTTGGTGAGTTCCTCCTGGCGAGTTGGTTCCCGTGGCCTGTCCTCCCCCTGTCGCACACCAGTTCTCCCAGCTTTCCTGTTGTCCTGTGTCTCTGTCCCCTGAACCGTGTGCCCACTGGCACTGACACCTGGTTCATGAGCATCCTGTGTTTGTGGGGTGGCCTGGGGTCCCTGTAGTGGTGGACACAGTGCTGATTGATGTGTCCTGGGGACAGTGTTATGGGCCCCCTACTTGGGTGCTGTGGTGGTGTTTCCTGAGGGGGGAGGCTATGTGGTGCTATGGGACTGTGCCTGGGTTACTGACTGTCTGGAGGTCCCTGATGGCCCAGGGTGATCATCCAGATCCAGGCGTCCAGAACTGCTGTCATCACTGCGGGTCTCTTCTGGGGGGGACTGGATGTTGCTGCAACCTCCTCTCTGGTGACATTGTATGGAGGATCTGTGGGGATGTAAATGCAGTGTTATTGTTTCTGTGTGTGCCATCTTGTGCATGGGTGTGTTGCCCTCTATGGTTGTTATTGCCCTGGCAGCTTAGCCTTGTGTGAGTAGTGATTTGGTAAGCTAGGTGATTGTCTATAGTGTGCATGCTTATGGGGGTCCGTGCATTGGGGTTAAATGCAGGGCTTGGATTGGGATGAGTGGGTTGTGATGGTGGGGTGTATGTGAGGTGGTGGGGTTATCGGGGTGAGGGCAGGGGTGGGAGTATGTGATGGCATGCAGGTAGGGGGGTGATAGTAGTATAGAGTTGACTTACCAAGTCCAGTCCTCATGCTACTCCTGCCAGGCCCTCAGGATGCATGATTGCGAAGACTTGCTTCTCCCATGTTGTTAGTTGTGGGGGAGGAGGTGGGGGTCCACCGCCAGTCCTCTGTACTGCTATCTGGTGTCTTGCTGCCATGGAATGCACCTTCCCCCGTTCCACCTCTTTCTGATGTCATCCCCTGTTCTTGGGTGCTGTCCCACGGCGTTGACCCTGTCCACGATCCTCTGCCATAGCTCCTTCTTCCTTGCAATAGATGTCTGCTGCACCTATGATCCGAGTAGCTGTGGCTCAACCCGGATGATTTCCTCCACCATGACTCTTAGCTCCTCCTCTGAGAACCTGGGGTGTCTTTGTGGTGCCATGGGTGTAGTGTGTGGGGTGGTGTGTTAGGGTGTGTGCTGTAAGGTGCGTGGATGGTGTATGGGTGATGGAGTTTTGTGGCTCTGGTTCTGTGGGTGCTCTTGGTCTGTCTCTCTCAGTTGGCAATATTTTTTCATCATAAGAGGTTGTGGGTATTGTGTGTGTGTGTTTTATAGTGTTTTAGGTGTGTGGGAGTGGTGTGTGTATGTGAGTCAGGTGTGTGTAGTTTGAATTGTCCAATGTGGTGTTGTTTTGTATGTGTGTGTATAGTTTGAGCGCGGTGGTATGTACCGCCAATGGTTTTGTGCCATTGAATGTCCGCCGCGGTGATTCGTGGGTCATAATGCTGTGGGCGTAGTTATGTTGGCGTACCGGTGTGGGTTTTGGTACCGCCAATTTATCACTGACCTTTGGGCTGGCGGAATTGTGTGTGTGTATCTGTATAGTGACGGATTGGTATGTGTGTGTCATAATATGGGTAGCAGTAATCCGCCGCGGCGCCAGTATGTTGGTGGCAGTCGACATGGCGGTAAGTGGGACTTATCACCAATGTCATAATGAGGGCCAAAGTCTTTTTGCCACCAAAATTACGAATGTCAACATCTATCATAGATTATCATTAACATATTAAAATTTCATTGCAGAGGGACAAACAACACCTCTGGTCCAGAAGCCTGTCCTGGATGACCAACCTGTTGGTGATGACATCCTGCCTCCATGGATCATGACACCTTTCAGCACCCCCTGGACTCCTTTAAATCTCCTTCTCCAAACATGGCAATGGATGACAGAGTTGGAGGGTCTCCAGAGGAACTGCCAGCCACAGGGCATGTCCTATCTGAGGACACCCAAGTTGTCTACCAACGTTGAGTGGTATGAGTCCAGCAGTTGGTGGTTGATGTGGTGTGGGCGGGGATGGAGACCATAGCGATTACCCTAGAAGGAGTCTGTAGGTGTCTGAGTCCCAATAAGGATTCATTTGAGGCAATTTAAGACACCTACACTTGCCTCAATAGTATGATTGAGTCCCTAGCTGACATTGCTGGATTCATGAGGCAGAGGCAAGAACAACAGACTTCATCATCTGACAACAGTGAGGTTGCCATCAAGTTGGGGATCACCATTAACATCACAGCATCTATGAAGCACAAGTTGGACTTCTACATAGCAACAAAAGCTGCCTTCAATAACAACATTATTGAATTGCTGAGAAGCCATCAAACCCTTGTCAGCGCTGTGCTGCCTTCCTAGCTAGTACAGACCAATGCAGGCAGGGACAGGTGAGCCACATCTTCAGCCCCTGATGTGTATGTGCATAAAAAAATGTGGACTGCCCTAGTTTTCATCATAGAACGTCCAAGTAACATTTGTCTGTGCACCCTTGCAGTTCCCACGTGGCCCTGTGTCTATCATCATGCCACCTCCTTTGTCACCCAGTACTGCAACTTTTTGTTTGTTCACCTGTTAATCTCATCCACTTATGTACTGTTGAAGAGGCCTACCTTCCCTATTGGCAATGTGTTCCTCCTCACTTAAATTCGCCTCACCTCTACATTTTGCATGACATGTCTCCCAAATAGACTCTGGGGGTCATTCTGACTTTGGCGGGCGGCGGAGGCCGCCCGCCAAAGTCCCGCCGTCAGAATACCGCTGCACGGTCAGAAGACCGCCGCGGTAATTCTGAGTTTTCCGCTGGGCTGGCGGGCGACCGCCAGAAGGCCGCCCGCCAGCCCAGCGGGAAACCCCCTTCCATGAGGATGCCGGCTCCGAATGGAGCCGACGGAGTGGAAGGGGTGCGACGGGTGCAGTTGCACCGACCGCCAGGGTCAACGACCACGGAAGCACCGACAACAGGCTGGCGGTGCTTCCTGGGCCATTCTGACCGCAGCGGTAAAGCCGCGGTCAGAAAAGGGGAACCAGCGGTTTCCCGACGGTTTACCCCTGGCCCAGGGAATCCTCCATGGGATTCCGACCCCCTTCCCGCCATCCTGTTCCTGGAGGTTTTAACCTAAAAATCTACCAGTTTAAAAACACTCTTAAAAACTACTATCTAACTAAACATGTAAAAAACTAAAACTAGCCTACACTAAACCTATACTAAATCCTAACTTACACTATTCCTAAATTACTATAAATATTAAACAATATGTAAAGTAATGGGAAAAGGGAAATGTACAAGGAAAAATGTATAGGAATGTAAAGGAATATCGTATCAGTTAACGTTGGGAATGCACATGATGTCTGCAATAATAGGCTTACATCATCATACACATGGAAGGTTAGCCAAGGGCCAAATATTGAGAAAAAGATGTGAAAAATATACCTTCTGTCTAGATACATCTCCTAATCAAACAAAGTGAACTGACTAGAGTGCTGGCAGTGTAGGTATACCATATGGAAATTTAGTCACAAATGTACTTATAACCACATCATTCCTGACACTGAGTCGCAAGCATGATGATGTGTCCATATGGAACAGGACACATGGTTCAGATACCGATACTTTGGTATTGGTGCTGCCTCATGCAACTGGGTTTGTTGTTTGCTCATTTACATATGAGAAACAAGTTAAGTTAAGTAAGTCAAGTTTGTGTGGCTTTGCATTGCATTACTCATGGAAAACACAAGGCAACACAGATTGCTGTCTTAACTTTTTCAGTGCTAGGTAATCAAAACATATATGGAGGATGGGTAGCTATCCACTTTACCAATATACACTCAGGCAAAGTCCATGGAAATCTAATGTATAGCTTCTGGGATACAGCTATATTAATACTGTGGTTTCCTTAACCTATACAAATGTCTGTGCACACATTTTCCCAAGGCTGCTTTCTTCCCTGCACAATCACAATATGATTTAGGCAATGCATGTCAGGAGTATGTGCATGCATGCTGAAATTCTCATCTGTGCAAGTAATTTGTGTGGTATAATGCACTGAACCTTGCGCTATGAGTCAGGGGTTACAGAGTTAGTGCTGTATAAGTTACCCTACAAGATGTGAGCAGTGTAATGGGATGTATGCTGCTGACACAGCACATACCAGCAAGTGGATTTGTACAGAGTACTGCAAAGCCACTAACTGTCTGGCATTGTATGAAAGTATCCCAAAAACAGGACATAGAGTATATGAGGCCATGAGCTTGCTATTTCAATGCAGTTCCATGTGTAGACTAGTGACATGTGCTCAATGTGCTCCAAGAATTCTGTTTGCACTGAGGTAGGATTCCTGACATCCTGTCACGACCTCCCAAGCCATATGTCCTTACTCTTCCATGTGGACATCTACATTCACAATGTGCATCCTTCAGGCAGTCAGGAAATGATTTGTCCAACACCTTGGTTACATTGAGTTGTAGGCCTACATCCTTACAACCTCCATGGCATCTGTGTAAGTGTTTCACTGTTGCTCCATTTCATATGTGGATGGCATGGACTACTCCTGGGGATGCCCAGGTACCCCTGAGGCCGGATTACAGCAGCTATACCTTAGGTTAAGGTATGCAAATGATGAAACAAAAATACAACTGATAATGTACTAACACCCTTACAGCTACACCTTTTGAGATACCATACATCCCCTGCCATGTCTCAAATCAATGTTTAGGAAAAGGTTTGCACTATCACAACTACATTAGCAGCATATATCATAGAAAGGATGGTTTGTCTGTGAAGCTAGCCTGCTGACATGATCATACAAGTTAGAACATTTTAGACTTTTGAATATGAACCTAGCTACAGGAACAGGTATGGGCCACAAACCTAATGAAGTGTTGAGGAGCACGAATGTCTGACCACACCTATAGTCTTTCACATTGATCTTATGTTGCATGAGAATTTCATCGTATGTAGCATATATGAGCATAGTATGATGGAAAATAAAGCAACATGTATGGCAATTGGACACACACTTACTCTAACGCAGAATACGTGAGACCATAATATTTACACTCAGTAGCACTGTCTGGGTAGTATATTCCATCTCATCAGCACTGGTGTCTTACTCAGATATGGACATAGCCAAGCATACTGTGTCAGTGCATGCTAAGCTTAGCTCATTCCACTTTGCTGCAACATTTGTCAAACCATTGTTTGTAATGTTTGTACCATCTGCAGATTTAGTTTCAGTTGATGGTACATGTGCGATAGGCAACCAACCAGTAGGTGAGCAAACATTACCTCAGCAGGGAAAGCTACATGGTTCTTGTGGCCCTGCATTCATTTGTCCTTACATGCACATTGTCCATTTAACTTTATTCTGTGTACAAGTTCTGCTGTACATGTACTCTGAATGAAAAATGGTTCAGGAGATTGATACATCCCCATACACATCACAATGTTACAACTATCATGGATCACAAGCAATGGTAATTTGGATGTTGATATGAGGCAAGCCTGGCCTGTCCCTAACATGCAGTACAATGTATCACATTGCATTTCTGCGTTGGTGGAATAATTATTTTGTATCATGGCCCCACGTTGCTCAACAGTTTTGACTACATGATTGTTACATGTTGAGACCTACTTCTAGTTGCCACAATTAATGAGTTCAAACATTTATTTTCACGTTGAACTTCTCAGTGTATTACAGATAATTTGTTCATGTAAGAAAAATTCGGAAAATACATTATCCACAATGTGGTTCTGTTGCCGCTGACCAGCCATTGTGTGGTAGTTCTTTCCTCCATCCCCCTCCTGCTCCAATGCCTCATGCTCTTCATGCTCCAAGTCCTAAGGGATATTAGTTCACACATAAATGTACTGGAAGATGGTACATACAAATATTATATTGCACAAAATAGGAGGTGAGTATAGCAATCCTCCCCCACTTACATTTTCAGGCACTGGAACCTGGACTTCAGTAGACCAAATGTAAGTTCAACCACATCACGGGTCTTGCAAGTGCCTGATTATACTGTTGTTCCTACTCTGTCTGGGGATGTACAATTTGGGTCATGGCCATTGGCTGCAGACCATATTCTTGGTCAGTTGAAAGTAGAAAAAATACAACTGTTAATGAATATGCACATTGTTACAGTGACATTCCTGTTCTTGTGTGTTCTGTGTACTGTGTAACTTATACACAGTTCTTACAGTATGGGGCAATATGTGTTATATACAGTTGAGCATTGGTTTGCACATGTCTCTTTCAGTTCTCTGTGTCATTGCAAATGTTGACCATGTCCTGATACTATGGACACTTCTATATGCTGAGTTTAATGCTGAGCCTGTACATTACTGTGATAGGTATTTTGAAAAGTTCTTGACCACTCTATGTTATGTGCACTCACTACATGTGCAAAGTGACAAATTAGCGATCTGATTTTCTGCCATGTGTTTATTCCTAGGCAAGCTGTGACAGTGCCAACATGTTTGACTCTCACATATGTCTTTGTGAAACCTCTGATTTTGTTGCTTGCCTATGTAACATTGACATAGCCTTTGGTTTGTTCAATTACTTTAGTATGTGAATTTGCTACATACATGTGGTGAGTTTCCAATATGTAACATGGATAGTTACACAATTTGTTGTCAGCCTTCAGCTACTGCTTTTTGCCAGACAAGTTGTCATGGTGCACTTGGATTGACACATAGATCTTGCAGTGTGGGCCATCTTTGTGTACGACACACAGATGTTGCTACAAGTAGATTTCTATTACAGACCTGGACACAATAATTTGGGTTTTCACATACATCTGTATGACTCTAACTTGTAAGGGATTCTGTACTTCTAAGCTTTGATTCTGTCATCATTGACGTGGCCAGAGAATGTTGGGATTGGTATCTTGAGTAGTCTGTGATACCTTGTCCTGGTTGCATTTGATTTTATGTCTATTAATGATGTATGACATGTTTGACAGCATTGTGTTTAACTGTGAGTTTAGCGTTGATGGATTCATATGCATGGAATTTGGCCAATTTACACCACAAAAATGATAATTTATCACGTTGGTTGCATATGTCAATGTGGCCCGATACTTATGTGTATGTTTGTACCTAGATGGCCAGTATTGCTGAGATATATGTGTGTTTTGTACTGCTGATATCACACTGTTACCCATTAGTGATATTTACACATCAATGTGGCCTACACTTACAATGCATGCCACAACTGGTCTTTGCAACGACTTCTTCCAGTGTTGCTCCTTAAACTTTGGTCAATGTACAAGTATACTGCCATGTGTGACACACATACTTATTAATACAGGATTTATTAACACTCCACTGATTTTGTGGAACTTAAACTGATACCAAGGCTAGGTACACCAATAGGGAGACACACATCTCACACTTATCTATTGTGTAGCCTTTGCACTCATATTGACTTGTCTTGCTTACCACATGGGTTTTGTTTTGATTCATTAACTTGTGGAAATGATGTGGTTTTATTCAGAGTGGAATGAAACATTACTACACACAGATATTCTGTTGCTACTACCATTGCAGGATTGGTGAGTGAATGTCAGAATTGAAAATCATTGCGTACACGTTCCAGTACATTTTCCCACTATAAGCACATGACACTAGGGGCCACACAATAGAGGACATATAGAGGGCGGTATCACTTCCTGCACAAAAGCAATCCTGCATGCAACACAGGAACCCTTGTGCCACAGTGCAAGGGTGCCTGCATTGGTTCTAGACTGCCAAAAGGGTGCCAATGCAAGGGAGAAGGACAGGAATGCGCAGTGTTGGATAAATGCAGCACATTCCTGCCCTTTCCCTGTGTTGTAGGACAGCTGCTCTGCACCACAAAGCCCATATTTATTTTGGGCCAGATCGGATGGGGACTGCTGTATGACCTGCATGCAGACAGTTTCATGCACCTCTTGGCACATCAGCACCCTGGTCCCAGCTCACAGTGCTAAAGGCCGGCCTTGCACAATCTTTGAAGGTCGTACTTCAGAAGCATCACATCTGGGGCATTGGCCTATAGTTTTCAGTTTCAGATGACATGGGGTATAGAATCTTTAGAGGCAACAATTTCTCAAACAGACAATGGGTTAGATAGCACAATAGGATAATGTGCTACATGCAGCAAAGTGATATATGAGCTCTCTGTGTTTGAGTGAGTTTGGGAAGAGAAAGTGAGAGAGGGACAGGCCAGCCTGAAGATTATTTGTTTCATTTCATGTTGCCCTAACTTTGCTGTTCTTCATTTAATTTGAACAAAAAATCCAGTATCAGCAATGTTTCTCAACGCAATGCCTGCCTACCCACTGTTTAAAAGCAGGCATTAGAAAAACCTACTTCTGAAATAGAAGAAGAATATTGACCAAGAGTACTTATGAAAGAGTAAAGACGTTCATTAACTGAAGGAGTAATCGAAAAGCATTAGAACCTTCAAACGTGAAAGGAAGGTTTCAGAAACATTTGCAGGCCTCCCTACGAAGAACCACTATAATTTTTTTTTATTTTAATACGTTTATATGCATGAATTACAATGATTTTTAAGTGAATATGTGTGACTTGTTCCCGATTTTCCAAGCATCAGTGGCCCTTACCCACGAACAAAGGGGCTTATTTACAAGCCCCTAGTGCTACCGGAGCATCACTTTCAGCGATGCTATGGTGGCAATTTGCCGATTTTCACATTTACAGGGGGGGTAATCCACTTGATGTGGCTTAACGCCGCATTGCATACATGGCCCCTCGATGCAGTTTTGTATAGCAGAGTGGCGTGCAATGGATGTTGCTGTGGGTGTTTCCACGCAACAGCCATTGCTTTTGATACTGCCCCAGATGTGCAAGAAATCATAAATCTGAGGCAGCGCCAAAAACTGTAGCCACCCCATGGCACTACATGACACTAGAAGGCATATCTGTAATTGGAGGTACAAAGAGATTGTTAGACCTGTCAGTCTTAGGGTGGTCTTCTCCCAAATGTTTGTCCTGCTTGCCTCATATTTTGCTGATTTGTTTTGTTGGCCTTACGACTGTGAGCACATTATCACTGCTGACCAGTGCTAGGGTGCACATGCTCTCTCCCCTGTGGATGATTGGTACGTCCACAATTGACATACTTAATTTACTCATAAATCCCTAGTAAAATATACTACCAGTGCCCAGAGCCAGTAAATTGTGTTACTAGTGGGACTGCAGCACTGCTAGTGCCACCTACTCATGCAGCCCTTAAACATGTTTCAGGCCTGCCATTGCAGAGCCTGTGTGTAAAGTTTCACTGCCATACCAACTTGATATTTAAAATCTCTTGCCAAGCCTTAATCTCTCTTTTTATTGCATATACGTCACCCCTAAGGTAGGCCCTAGGTAGCCCATAAGACAAGGTGCTATGTAAGTAAAAGGCAGGACATATACTTTTAATTTGTATGTATCCTGAGAGTGAAAAACTCAAAAAATTGTTTTTCACTATTGTGAGGCCTACCCCTCTCAAAGGTTAATGTTGGGAATTCCTTTTTTACATTTAATAAACTGTAATTCCTAATAGAGAATGAGTAGGTATGTCATGTGTAGTACCTGTGGAATTGTAATAATAGATCCTCTTCAATGGTAAAGTCAGATTTATTGTTACACTTTTGAAAATGCCACTGTCTGCAGCTTGTCTTCAATAAACTTCTGGACTAGGTGAAAACTGGACTTTGTGCATTCCCTCTAGACAGCCCCACACAAAGAGAGCTTAGGTGTGACTGATGGGCCATCAACATCCTGATGGGCCACCATGGGCAGAATGGAAGGGAGGAAATGATACTTCCACTGAATAGGCAGTGTCCTGCCTCACACAAAGGGCTGCCTACCCCCATTTAGTGAGTCTGGAACCCAGACAGGAAAAAAGTGCTCTACCCAGCTAGGGAAAGACTGGGCCCATCTCATTTGAAACCACAGTGACTCAAAGAGCATGTTGCCTTGCCCCCTGTTCTAAGTGTCAAGACGTGAAAGACTTGTCTCCATACTGCAACAGTACCTGACTTTGCTTGCTGCAAGTCTTACCCTGCCAAGTTGTGCCAATCCAGTCATGGATCTTTGGAAGTGGGTATAAAGTGCTGCAACTGCCAGAACCTGCTCATCGATATAGTTGCACCGAAAGGAACTGGCACATATCCTTTGAAACAACAAATCACACTTGCTGCAATGATCCAGGACACTGCATTTCCATTGATGCAGTGCATCACTGCTACTTTGATGATCGGGAGCACTGCACTGCCATTCCCAAAGCATCTCCAACTTTGTGCGGCTGGGAGCCAACATATTGCTTACATCTTCAGGACTGACACCAACATATTGCCTACCCTTGATCCTAGCACCTTGTTCTTTATGTCGACGCCTTTAAGACCCAAGGCACAATTTCAGTGTGCCAAGGCTTGTCTCTGTATCTAACCCACCCTCCTTTGCGGTTGGACTGGCTTTTAAGATCTGACCCGATATAGTGCAACCAGATATCCCTGTTGGTGCATTATGCTTCTAAGCACTACAACTAAGTTTATTCTTTAAAAATTCAAATCCATATCTCAACTTTTACTTATTTGATTTTTGTATATTTGGTCTCATTGTGTTAATTAATTTAAGCTCTATTTTTCTAAACTGGTGTGGAGTCTTTTTGTGATGGTTTCCCTGTGTTACTGTTTCCCTTTTACGTTAAGCCTGTCTGCTCTGTGCCAAGTTACCAGAGGGTAAGCACAGGTTAATTTAAGGTGTATATCTGACTTACCCTGACTAGGATTGTGGTTCCTGTTTGGATAGGGTGCATACCTCTGCCAACCAGAAACCTGTTTTCTAAAAACCAAAGTTTGAACATTATTGGCCAAGTAACATAGCTGAAATTGGAACCCAGAAGTCTTAAGTAAGAGGGCCCAGGATGTGCTGTCATGTCAGATCATAGGCTGATCCCAGACTGTGCATTGTAAGGATAATGTGGTCAGATAGCCTATGCTCAGGATAGAGCACATCAAAGAAACATAAAGCTGTGGCTTAATGGAAAGTTTCTTAATTCTTTACATGTGCACATCAGACTCATTTTGTGAGGGATCAACATACCCCCCCACCACAGAAGTGTACAGCCTGTTCCACTTCTCGTGGAGAGTAGGAGTTTCTTGGAGAACACTAAGACCACCTATGCCCCCTACCAGGGAGCATACATGAGGGTACACGGATTGAACGTCTATTACTAGATTGGGTATCAGTAGTGTACCCCCAGAAAAGGTCTTTCTGTACTAGTCCCTTTGTAACATGGTGTCTGGATACAGTAAGACATTTTCCCTCATTGGCCTCTGGCCGGGCTCGAGACAAATGAGGAAACCTATTGTACAACTGGTGGTTGCTACATGCATGCCCAACAATGGGTACTACAGAAGGGGCGCAACATTTACCTATGGTCCCTTCTGTCAATTAGAAGTGTCCTATTTGTGAAAAAATAAGCACAATCTCCTGCAGCGATCCCAACCTAATCTCATAATGCATCCCAGGTCTTCACATGCAAAGGTCAGCATCTTAATTATTACTTCACAACTGTTCCTAAGTAAGATGACTGAGAAGTGTCAATATTCCTCCCTTCTACTATTCAGATACTTTGAATTCATAGTTGGCAGGCAACAGAGTCCACCAAATTAGACAAATACATTCCATACAACCCTGTCCATCTTCCTCTCTGGAGAAAACATTAGTATCCAAGGCCTGGTTTGAAAAGTTTATCGTGGCTACAATTTGCAACTCAACCATGCCATGCCATGAATGCGCATAACATAGAAGCTTGCAATATATATCATTCAATAAAAGAACAATTGAGCCTTGTAGATCGCATATTGTTTCAGTACAATATTCAGAGACTGAATAACTTATTCAACAATAAAGTAGGAGTACACACACAAAAGGTAGATTTATGTTATGTAGCTTTGTAAAGTGCACTGTCACATGGAAGGGTATCCTGATGCTGAGCAAAAAAGAGACTGGCCCCATCTAGGGACACCACAGACTAATCAGAAAGCACAGTCTTCAGCTTCTTGTGGAATTGAGGAGTGAGGAGAAGGCTTGGATGTGTGGATCCAGGGTGTTCCACACTTAAAGAGCACTGCAGTAGAAGGCACTGCCTCTAGATCTTTTTCTATGTAAGTGTGGGATGTGTGCAGGTGATAGCTCTAGCAACACAAAAGGGTGATGAACAGAGTGCTAAAAACCTTTAAATTCCTCAACTCAGTCACATATCTGTTCTTTTGCTCTCCATGCCACCGCAGTTTGGACCCAGCCATGTGCAAATCAGTCTTCACCCTGCTTCCCATGGCAACAGTCCATTCTGAACTGCCAGGCCAGGTCCTTCCTGGACTGGAAACATGCATCTTGGGACCGGTTTAGGAGTAGTTTCCCATTTTTATTCTGCCACTTGGCATCAATGTGGAACATATACATTATGCATTTTTGTTGTTTTCCTTCTGTCCTCAATAGTTTGTTGTATTACCATAGTGTTTCATGCCTGTCCTCCATGGTTGGTTTATTGGCCCTGCCGTCCTTTCCCCTGCCCTCCATGGACCGTTGTGTTGCCACTGCCCCTCCTGCCAGCCCAGCATAGTCAGCTTGTTGCCTTTGTACCTTCCTCGTTGCCCTCAATTATTCGAGTCTGTACCCTTGACCTCTGCCTCCATAGAGTATTCTAAAGAACAACTTGATTGCTAACATTCTTTATTTGTTACAAAAGTGTGGCATGCCTAACTGCATGCTATAAAAGTGCAAAAAAGCCAAAAAAATAAGGGCCCCATTTACGAGGTCCTAGCGGCCACTGCCCCACTGGAGCATCATTTTATTGATGCTCTGGTAGTGCCAGCCCATATTTACAAGGCCACGCAAAGCCAACTTACATGGCTTTTCATGGCCTTGTAAATATGGACCCCTTTCACGCCTAACACTGCATGAAAGTGGCATTCCATGGGTGTTGCTGTGGGTGTTCCTGTGCAACACCCATAGAACCCGAAGGAATCTGACCCATGTACAAATATCTTTATTTCTCCCCATTGTTCCCACTTTCTATGTGTGCTGCTTTATGCAGCACACATAGAAAGAGGAAAACACCTCTTGTGATTGTTTGTGTGCAATTATGTTTGTCTCTTCCTGCACAAATACAATCATCCCCACAGCACAGGAATTCTTGCTCCATGGGGCAAGGGTGCCTTCGTTAGCGCTAGGCAGCAATTTGTGCACCAGCGCAGGGGGGGAGTACAGAAATGTGGAGTATCTTGTAGATACAGTGCATTTCTGCTCCTTTCCAGTGGTGCAAGGTGGAGCAGCAAGGCACTTGCTGTGCTGCCTGTGCCATGGGCCTCGTATATGATTCCCTAAGAGCTTTGTGCACTTTTGTCATTGGGCTTTTCTTGGGCTACATTTGGGTGATATTTGTGCTACATTTGGGCTGTTTTTTTTCACTGGTGGCCATCTTGGGAGACTACTTTGTTGTGAAGCTTCCTAATTTCCTCATTTACTGCAGTATCCTCTGAGGAAAATGCTTTCGGTTTCCACTTCAATTCCATCAAGATAGCGTTCAGATGTGCTGTCAGCATAAATTCAGAATGTTAGCACTCTAGTTGGTCATTAGAACACTCTAGTAAAGCTGCTGTTCACCAGAAGTAAAATGGCAGTCTGCTGCTGGTGTTAAAAGTGCATGTTTCAGTCTGCATGTCAGAATGTTTTCATGAATTAGAAGAGGAAGATATTTGAGAACTCACTTAAAACATGTCCAATTTTTTCTTTCTGCAGCACTAGAACATAAGGAAATCAACTGACAGGCTGCTGGAAGTACAGGTTTTACTGAGAATGTCAAACTTTATTCTCATACGGCTGAGAAACATAGGGTGAATTTAGAGAAAATATGCTCTCACTTCAGCTTCTGGAGCGCCTTCGATAATTTATGGGGAAATCAGGGGAAACCAGTTTACTGTCAAACATAATTCTGGAAATCCCAGCACAAGGCTTTTTCTGAGGGTAAAATCACCTTAGATCACACCACAATTCTTAAAATCAATATGGTGCCATTAACGAATGATATATGTTGTAACTAAAATCTGTTATCACCCTTTATGCGTTCTCCTTTTTGCAACACTCAAAACCTGCCTTTCACTACAATGTATTTCAATGGGGTGCTATCATGTATATTGATCCCAAGAAGGCTGTCAGCACTTTCTGGCTGAAGTGCTGACAGCCAATCAGATCTCACCATGAGAACTGTACTTAGGCTCCACCCAGGTATACAAGTTTGAATTTCCTTTAACATCTTGATAACTACTGAATGGATTTACACCAAATAAAAAAAAGGCGCTCTGTGGGACAAAGTCTACCTTTTTGCTAGATTTGGTGTGATTATGTTCAGCGGTTCAAACTGCAGACATGTCTAATGAGTCTGTGGGAATTAACATGCGAAATGCACTCCCCCCCTTTCTAGGTCCTAACTATCTAACTATACCTACTGGTGACCACCAGTAGAATTTACTCGTATAAAACCTTAGAAATACACATTTATAGGTAGCCGCATTGCCCCTTTGAGGAGCCAATGATGGCCCTGGGGACTGCCACCCTCCAGGGCCAGCTCCTGCTATGTCCTGGTGCCCACCCCCGGGACAAGGCTGTTTGCTTTTGCTTGGTGGGAGCTACGTCTGCTTTCTACAAGTGAGAGCTGTCAAACAGCTTTGACTTGCAGGAAGCAGAGTTTTCATCTGTTTTCCCTAGATGCAAACATTGCTCCGGTAAGCAGGGAGACACTATTAAAAACAAGTCCCTGCTTTGGGGAGCAATGCCGGCTCCCACAGGGTCTTCAAACTCCCCATACAGTCCTGTCACTCTTTCATCCCATAATAGAAGAGAGAGAGAGAGTGTACTTTCAATGGTCTCTCCATGCAATGATTTTAAAGTGTCAAACTGGCAAGATGTTTGGGATGAATGTTATAGTTATATTTGGATGCAGACCAGAACAAAGTCACTTCTCGGTTAATGGTCAAGGTCTTGAGCAAGCACTCAGTAGGCTGACGGTTAAAATCCTAGTACTGCTTGTCAGTCAGTGTGTTTGTTTATTTACTGGTGTTTTGACTGCTAAACCTTGCTAGTGATGGAACATTCACATTTCTTTCCAATCATATGCGTGGGTTGAACTGTCATAGATATCTCTGGAAGCATCACAGTAAGGAGTCACTTATGGCCTAAAGGTTATAGTAACAGCCTCTCACACTGAAAGTTGAGGTGTCTGTTCCAGGTGTACCTGAAGTCGTTTTCTTTCTTTAATTTCTTTTAAACTTCAAAAGGTTAAGCTTTATACTGAAATGTGATCTCTTTCTTTTTAAATGACAAATAATTTTTTTTCAATTTGTCCAGAAAAATCTCATTCTAAGTATATCATCCATCAAAGCCTAAATATCTCTCTCTCCCTCTTTCACTCTGTTTCACTCTCTCTCTCTTTCAATCTCTTTCTCCCACTCATACACCCACTCAGACCATTATGAACCCACTCACACACCCACTCAGACATTTACACACCAACTCACATACCCACTCAGACCCTCGTGCACCCACTCAAAGCTCCTGACTGGTTAGAGGAGTTGGCCGCAGGGACTGGCTGCAAGCTAGGCCTTGCGCACAACCCCTGCTGCACATGGTTGAAGGCAGTTCACGGTGCAAGGTTGGGTGCTTATAGGGGGCCCTGTGGCCAACGACTGCTGCGCACTGCCAAAGGCTGCGTGAGCAGTGGTTGGATTAACGGATAATAATGAAAAATACTATGGCGGTCATTCTGACTTTGGCGGGTGGCGGAGGCCGCCCGCCAAAGTCCCGCCGTCAGAATACCGCTGCCAAGTCAAAAGACTGCCGCGGTAATTCTGAGTTTCCCGCTGGGCTGGCAGACGACCGCCAGAAGGTCGCCCGCCAGCCCAGCGGGAAACCCCCTTCCATGAGGATGCCGGCTCCGAATGGAGCCGGCGGAGTGGAAGGGGTGCGACGGGTGCAGTTGCACCCGTCGCGATTTTCAGTGTCTGCTTGGCAGACACTGAGAATCTTGGTGGGGCCCTGTTAGGGGGCCACTGCAGTGCCCATGCCAATGGCATGGGCACTGCAGGGGCCCCCAGGGGCCCCACGACACCCGTTACCGCCAGCCAGGTTCTGGCGGTCAAAACCGCCAGAGCCAGGCTGGCGGTAAGGGGGTCGGAATCCCCATGGCGCCGCTGCCTGCAGCGCTGCCATGGAGGATTCCCTTGGGCAGTCCCGCCGGTTTCCCGTTTCTGACCGCGGCTGTACCGCCGCGGTCAGAATGCCCATGGGAGCACCGCCAGCCTGTTGGCGGTGCTCCCGCGGTCGTTGGCCCTGTCGGTCCATGACCGCCAGGGTCAGAATGACCCCCTATATGTTAAAACATGGAAATTCACTGAAAAATCTAATGGTTAAAGGGACGTTATAGTTAGGCTCACATTTTAAAAGTACAAAACTATAGAAATTCACCTGTTATTGTTAGAGTTATCTCAAGTAACTATAACTCATGCCCTGAGGTAACTATAACTTCTACACTCACCATGCACTGCTAATTACCCCACAAATTACGGCACTCATGACATCTTTGATAACATCATTGATAATGTCAATGTAATATTTGCAGTAACATTTTTGCCGAAAAAACTGTACATGGCGGGGGGTGAGTTATAGTTAACTTAGAACTTCTTTATCTTTAATAAGGACATCTTTAGGCAAAATCAGGGGACGGTGATGGGGACCCGTTTTGCCCACAGCTATCTGGGTCTTTACCTAGGCCAGTGGGAGGAGAATGTCATCTATAACACAATCACATCATCCTCTGGGTGAGCAATACATGACATTTTCTGTATGTGGAAGGATCTGCACCACCATGAAAAATTGTGGCATCCTTGTCAATTTGAGTAAACAGTTATCAAACCTTTTGGAATTACAGCCATTTGACCTACTCCTGTGGGCGAGTGTATTTTCATATTACGAGTGTGGTGAGGAGCAACTATGATTGCAATAACATCAGGAAAGCAATGTGGCACAACATTGGATTGGCAGTTGACTAAGAGAATCTGCTGTGAGGAAAGAGAATTGTCCATAATCGGAGTGATTTGAATCACAAGTACCTTGTCACTGGGCATTAAGGATAATAATTTGTATTGGTCAAATGACAGTAATAACAATTATTAAAGCAGCGGCAAGTGACTGTGTGAATACACTTAGGCCCTCATTACAACCCTGGCGGTCGGTGTTAAACCGGCGGTAATACAGCAAACAGTCCGGCGGGAAACCACCAACATAGACAGCCACTTTAACACTCCGACCGCCACGGCAGTAGAAACAAACACCGCGGCGGTAACCGCCAACAGACAGGCAGAAGACAAAGTACCGGCCACTGTATCACAACAGGCCTATCCGCCACCTTTTCCGGGATGGAATCAATGCGAACAAAAACATGGCGGAAACAGTACACAGAAGGGAAAACACTCACCTCTCCTCATCCCACGAGGAACCAGGACAATATGGAGCCCAAATTGCAGATACTGCCGATGCTGGTCTTCCTTCTCTTCTATCAGGAGCAATGACCACGGTAAGTACTACACCTAAAACACAGGTTAGGGGGAGGGAAAAGAGAGTGGCACACACACGTAACACGCAACTCCCCCACCCCCACCCACAACAACATACACGCAAATACATGCAGCAACATTACGTATGGACCCCCCACCCCCTGGGAGAACATAATGACAAAGGGAAATGATTGGAAGGAATGGAATCATGTGAAAGCTCCTTATCAAAATCCAGTAAATACAATTATGTACACCAACTACACAAGTCCGGATAGTGCACCAATCATTGTCCGTGGACCACTGGGCCCAAAATGCATGGGTAAAGCCCACACTAGATACCTGACTGGAAATGGAGAGAACACTGCAGGGGCATCAGATCGAAATGAAACAGGCACCTCAGGGGGATGGGGGGCACCTCAGCCAGATGATGCACAACGCCACTGCTGCACGAGGGGGCTCCATGCCCATTGCTGTATCCTGGGGAGTGCAAAACCACAGTCTGTCAAGTCTCTCCAGTGGGTGGTTTGCCCACTGCTTTATCCTGGGGAGTGCAAAGCCACAGTCTCTCAAGTCTCTCCAGTGGGTGGTTTGCCCACTGCTTAATCCTGGGGAGTGCAAAGCCACAGTGTCTCAAGTCTCTCCAGAGGGTGGTTTGCCCACTGCTTTATCCTGGGGACTGAAAAGCCACAGTCTCTCAAGTGGATAACAGTCTCCACTGGTTCTGGAGGGGGCCTGGTACCCAGAGTGCTTCATCCTGCCAAGGACTGAGGTAGTGGATGTGATACTCCACAGGTTCTGGAGGGGGCCTTGTGCCCAGAGTGCTTCATCCTGCCAAGGACTGAGGTAGTGGATGTATCTCTCCACTGGTTCTGGATCGGGCCTGGTGCCCAGATTGCTTCATCCTGCCAAGGACTGAGTTAGTGGATGTATCTCTCCACTGGTTCTGGAGGGGGCTTGGTGCCCAGAGTGCTTCATCCTGCCAAGGACTGAGGTAGTAGATGTATCTCTCCACTGGTTCTTGAGGGGGCCTGGTGCCCAGAGTGCTTCATCCTGCCAATGACTGAGGTAGTGAATGTGATACTCCACTGATTCTGGAGGGGGCATGGTGCCCAGAGTGCTCCACGTACAGTGTGGCCGGTACAATTCCCTCACCTGGGTGTGCGTGCCATGAGATTGGCGAGGTACAGGTAGCATGATACGCCATGGAGGCAGCTACATACCCAACACTGCTGTGGCTTCGCCTTCCACCTGCAGGTGCCGACAGTGATGACAGTAATGCGTCATGGAAGCTGCCCCGGGTCCTGGAACTCTCCTCCAGCCTCGGACGACTGACCACTGGGGATGGTAGGCTTGTATGCGGTGGTGCCACTGTCTGAGGACATCGCGGGGCCGCTGGCAGTGCTCGCAGCGGTGTCTGTGGCGGCTGTGGCGGCAGTGCTGGCGGCGGGGTCTGTGGCGGTGGGGCTGCCGGCGGTGCATGGGTCAGCACCTGCTGAGGGAGCAAGCAGGATGTCTCCTGAAGCCTCGGATGGCTGGCCACCGGGGAAGAGGCTGGGGACTGTCGCAGTGGCTGTAAACGTGCCAGAGGTGGTGCAGGTGGCTGTGCAGCTTGCAGTGTTCACCGCTGTACAGGTTGGCATGGACGTGGACAGAAGGTGTGACACTGGTCCCTCAGTCGGTGCCACTATGCCCTCTCCTGACCTGCCCTTCTGTTTTCTCCCTTCCTCACCTTTGATGGTGGCGCAGTTGTCTTGCCACTTTCCCCTTTCGATTTTGCTGAGCCCTTGGTGGGTGGGACTTTCGGCTTCTGCCTCCGGGATGTGGGCACCTTTTTCACCTTGGCAGGTGGTGGAATGTCCTTGCCCTCGCTACGTGGCACACTGGCAGCCCTGATGGGTGGGGCACTCCATGACCCCGCAGTTGCTGGCACCACTGTGCCTGGGGATGTGGTGGATGTGGTGGCTGAGATGCTGGGCTGGGACCTGGAAAGCCTGGCCCTAGGGGAAGGACGGGAGGTGGGAGGTGAAGGGAATAGGTCAAGGTTTGCCAGGAAAGGTTTTTAGACATACTGGGATGGGTAGATGGAGGGGGTTTGGGAGTGGAGGAAGAGATAGTGGTTGTAGGAGGTGTAAGTCTGCTGAATTTGGGTGAAGGTGCATGCGCTGGAGGCTGTTGTGAGGTGGATGGCTGTTGGGTGGGTGTGTGCCTGCATTTGTGTACTTTGGGAGGAGTGCTCACAGACACACTGGTAGAGGACACTGTTGATGTGTGAATTGTAGTGGGGGTGGTGATTGCATGTGAGTGGTGTGTGGTGATGGGCGTGCTGGTGATGGAGGTAGTGGCTGAGGATGTAGTGCATGCAGGTGTGAGTGGAGATGAGACTGGGAGGAAGGAGGGAGACGTGGAGGGGGGACACAGTGGAGGAAGTGGATGTTGGTATGTGTGCATGTGTGTGGTGCTTGTGTGAGTGCCTGTGGGATGTGTGGTGCTTATGTTTGCCTGAGCAACTCTTGTATGTTGATGTGTGTACATGCTGGTCTGATGGTGTGCTTGGGATAGCCAGAGGTAAAGGGGATTGGGTCTGGGTGGAGAAGTTTGGAGGGGGGAGGACACAGGGACAATGGCTGCCATCAGTGATGAGGCCAGAGCCTGAAATGCTCTCTGTTGGGCTGCCTGGCCAGAATGAATGCCCTCCAGGTATGCATTTGTTTGTTACAAATGCCCCTCAACACCCTGGATGGCATTCCAATGGTAGGCTGCCCAATAGTGAGGGATCTCAGGAGGTCAATAGCCTCCTCACTGAGGGCAGCAGGGCTGCCTGGGGCAGGGCCTGAGGTGCCTGGGGCGAAGGAGATGCCCACCCTCCTGGGTGAGCTGGCACGGGATAGACGATGAGGGGCTGCTGGGAGGGCGGTGCTGGTAGGGGGGGTGGCAACTGTACCTGTTGATGCGGTGGGCACAGAGGGACCCGCCACCGCAAGGGAGCTCCTGTCAGAGGAGGAGTCGCTGTCGCTGGTCTCTGCTCCTGTCCCCATCGTGGAGCTCCCCTTGCCCTCCGTCCCATCGGTGGCTTCAGACTCCGTAGCTTCACCCTCCAGGGCCAAGTGGGATACAGCTTCCTCCTGCTCCAGTGCCAATGCTCCTCCGCCTGATGATGCTATTGCACACAAGAACAGGGAGACCACAAAAAGGGGGGGAAAGACAGAAGAAAGACATGTTCAGTGCATGCAACACCACTACCGTTGGCGGACACAACAGACAGTGGTGGGGTATCTGTGGGGTGTTGGGGTGATGGGTGATGGATGTGAGGTTAAGGGTATGGTATGTGATGGCATGCAGGTAGGGTGGGGGACAAAGTAGTAAAGATTTGCCTTACCAGAGTCCAGTCCTCCTGCTACTCCTGCGAGGCCCTCAGGATGCAGAATTGCCAAGACTTGCTCCTCCCATGTTGTTTGTTGTGGGAGAAGAGGCGGGTGTCCACCGCCAGTCCTCTGTACTGCAATCTGGTGTCTGGAGACCACGGAACACACCTCTCCCGGATGTCATCCTGTGTTCTTGGATGCTGTCCCACTGCGTTGACCCTGCCATAGCTCCATCTTCCTTGCAATGGAGGTCTGCTGCACTTGTGATCCGAATAGCTGTGGCTCTACCCGGACGATTTCCTCCACCATGTCCCTGAGCTCCTCCTCAGAGAACCTGGGGTGTTGTTGAGGTGCCATGATGTGGTGTGGGTGATGTGTGAGGTGGTGTCTGTTGTGATCTGTGAGGGGATGTGTTGGTGTGTGTTGTTTGAGGTGCGTGGATGTTGTGTAAGTGATGGTGTTGTGTGTCTGTGGATGCTGCTGTTGTTTCAGGTAGTGTATCTCTCTGGCCTGCTTTACATTTCTGGTTGTAAGGGTTTGTAGGTAATGTGGGTGTGTGTTTTATATTGGATTGGGTGTGTGGGTGTGGTGGGTGTATGTGTATTAGGTGTGTGTATTTCGAATTGTCCAATGTTGTGGTGTTTTGTAAGTGTGTGTGTATTTTGAGCGCGGCGGTGTGTACCGCCAATGTTTTACCACGGGTAAAAGTCTGCCGCATTGATTCGTGGGTCGTGATAGTGTGGGCGTATTCTTGTTGGCGTGACAGTGTCGGTTTTGTTATCGCCAGTTTATCACTGACCTTTGGTGTGGCGGACTTGTGTGGGTGCCCTTATTGTGGCGGGTTCCGAGCTGTGGGTCGAATTACCTGTAGCGGAATTCCGTGGCCTCAGTGGTCTGTTGGCGGTCTTCTGCACGGCGGTAAGCGGGATTTACCGCCAGGGTTGTAATGAGTGCCTTAGTGTAGACTGATATGGCCGTTACGGACACTGTTAAAAACATAGGTGAAACGAGTCCTCTCTCTCTTGCACTGATTGAATTGTTCAATGAGAGTAGATTACTCGTAATTTAAGTGGCATTGTGTGTTTTCTGCTTTATTGTAGCAAGTCTGAAGAAGGCAAACAACAAAACACATCACTTGATATTAAAATTGATTGCGATTGCTCTGCGAGTGCTTCACCTTGATTCTTTGTGAACGTGTGGAATATATATATTTTCATATACATATATATATATATATAATCCCAATACATATGTATATATATTTGAAACAAATGGTCATAAATCAGGCGTGGTGAACTCAAGCTGACAGTGCTAGTGGTAGGAGGTAGACCAATCCTCCTCAAATTAGGATTCCAAAACAAGAAAAACCACTGCACTATGTTTCTCCTGAAAATTAACAGTGTTTAATCCACGCCAAAAAACACCTACACGTTTCAACTCCGAAGAGTCTTGTTCACGGTTGGTGAGTCCTTCTTCAACATGCATTAAATACTAGCTCACAGTCAGCTCAAAATGAAGCATTCTGGGACACGTAGTTCAATTTAAAAAAAGGTAAAAATGGAGATTTAAGAAAGTTCAAATTAAATACCACAGTGAACTATCCATATCTAGTAGGGGAAAACATGTACAATTTCGATTACAGAATCTAATTAAACAAAAGCGCAATACATTCTCCGATCAAAAGAGGGAAGGTTTGCATTATCCATCAAAACATGAATAAGCCACTTATATGTGTTTTATGTATATCATTCACATCATCTAAGCATCCTTTTCTACAACCACAAGAGTGAGAGGAAAATTATGGCTAAGTGACATCTTACTTTCTTTATTCCATTGATCCCATTGCCCAATTGTTAGCATTATATGTGTATATACACTAATATAATCACCTACCAATTGTTTGTGGTAACAGATATATAGTTATTGTCGATGAACATGAAGTTCCTCATCTGTATTGAGTCCTTCCAAGATCTTTGTATGTAATCTAATGATGTATCTACTTTTCAGTCTTTGCAGTAGTAGAGTCCGATCACCGCCTCGTTCATTTAAAGGTACATGTACCAAACCATAAAATCGAAGGGATTGCCAATCTCCACATTGTGATACAGTCAAATGTTTGGCAACAGCATAGCTTCCATCTATGTTCCACTGCCCGTATATGTTCTAATATAAGTTTTTTTTATTGGACTGGTTGTACTTCCAATGTATTTCAGGCCACATTTGCATTCGATGACATAGACCACATGAGTAGTACCGCATGTAATCCTCTGTTCTATCATTATTTGTTTCCCTTTCAGATCATTTTTCCCAATCCTACATACTTTACAGCTGAGGCACTTGACAAATCCTTCATTTTGTGTCCCTAACCATGTGGCTGATTGTCTACAAAGTGACTTCTAACCTGTTTATCTCTAAGTGACATAGCTTTCCTATATGTAACTTGTGGTCTAGGTCGTAACATCTCTGAGATATCTTCATCACTCAACAGGATATGCCAATGTCTTCAGAAAATCTGTTTAATGTCATTGCTTTCCTTACTGTAAGTAGTTATCATCCTTACTACATCTGAGTTATAGACGTCAACGGTGATTTATCCATCAAAATCTCTGTACGTGATTAGCTGTTGGCTCTGGTTGCTCCCTGCTCAATAAATCTTGCTGGATATCCTCACCTATAGAATGTTTTTTTAACCTCTTCAAACTGAAGATCCACATCAGCTGCCAAGGAGCAATTCCTTTTGGTACGAATGAATTCACCATATGAAATATTCTCAATTAGAGCACTTGGGTGAAAGCTTGACCCATGTAATACACTATTTGTAGCTGCTGGTTTTCTATATAGTGTTGTTTCAAGTTTGTTGTTATGCACAAACACACAAATGACCAAAAAGTCAATTTGGTGCTTGTTAATATTATATACATTTCAAACCACAATCATTTGTGTTGATCTCTTCAAAATATGCCACAAAAATATCTTGTGTACCCTTCCATATTAGGAATAAGTCGTCAATCTACCTCAACGATGATGTTGGACAAATACTCATTGTATTTTTCTTGCCAAACCACTTCCTTCTCCCACCAGCCCATTGTCAGAATAGCGCAGCTGGGAAAAAAGGAAATCCCCAGTGCTGTCCAGCATATCTGCTGATATACTTTGCGGTTGAACAAAAAGGCATTATTACACAGACATATCTCAATCATCTCCAATAACTTGTCTGAATTTTTGGACTCTTTTAATTTTCTCTGTCTCAAAAAATACTTGATAGCATTGAGACCAATGTCATGTCTGATAGAGGGATACAAAGACACCACATCATTCGTGACCAAGATGAAATCCTCTTGCCATTCAATATCAGAAATCCTTCTTAGAAAATCACCAGAATTTTGAATATAAGATGACAGCATTCGAACCATTGGAGAAATATAGTGATCAACATATTTAGACAGATTTTCAAAGACTGAACCACACCCTGAGACAATAGGTCGACCCGGAGGCTTGTGTAATGTTATATGGATCTTTGGCAGGAAATAAATGGTTGGCATAACTGGGCGTGTGACAGTAAGGAATTGTAATTCATCCTCATTCAGTAATTGTTGATCATACCATTCTCTAAATTATTTACTGAGATTCTCTGTGATTAACTTCATGGGATTATACAATAGTCTCTTATAACTTTTCATGTCCTTAAGTTGTCTATAGGCTTCGTCTAAGTAGTCTGATTTGTTTTGAATAACAATATTGCCACCCTTATCATCCGGTTTGAATATGAGTGACTTATGAGACATAAGATTATTGAGAGCCTCTCTTTCCTGTTTTGTCAGATTTTCATTGGTGTCCCCATTATATCTGTTAGGCATCCTGTCCAAGTCCATTATAACAGCCTTATAAAAGACATCCACTTTGTTACCCGGAATTAAAACTGGACAAAATCTGGACTTTGGCTTGAATGTATTACATTCATGATCATTGTTATCAAAACCTAGATGTTGTATTATTTGTGACTCCGATAGTTCAGCATCATCTAAGTTATGCATAAGGTCAAACATTGTTTTGATATCTTTCTTCTGTTCTATTTTTAACTGGTATACTATGGCCCGTATTTATACTTTTTTAGCGCCGCATTTGCGCCACTTTTTGATGCAAAAACGGCGCAAACTTACAAAAAACAATTGTATTTTGCAAGTTAGCGCCGATTGTGCGTCAAAAAACGACGCAAATGCGGCGCTAAAAAAGTATAAATATGGGCCTATGTTTGTGCTGGTCGTCGTTCTGCTGGAAGTTTTTGCTGTTGTATTGGTAAAGTATTTAGCAAGCTTTACTTTTCTTACAATCTTGTAGACGTCAATTTTTGTTGCACCATGTTATGATGTTGTTGAGTACAAAAGGAAAATCCTTTATTCAATACCGTTAATTCCATGTTTGTCAATGGTTGATCAGATAGATTAACCACCAAATTGTTCTCCATACTTGATGGTTCTACTTCTTCTGTTTGTTGAGTAGAGGATATGCTCTTTTTCCCACGCCTTCTTCTACATCTTTTTCTATTCCTTCAGAGCCTTTTCATGTTGCCTGGCCTCTGCCCATATTGCAGCCTCGCCCCTCGTTTTTGATGTTTGCTGGTCTAAATACATTAGTTGCATTTCTTCCAATGTTGTGATTTTTGTTGATTCATCTCTGATATTTTCCCCTTTGCGTACATCCGTATCTGATTTGCTAATACTTTCTGACACCATGGGAACTTGATCCTAGATTCTGTAGTGTATTGTTTTTTCAAAGCATCCAAATGTCTTGCAAAAGTGTATACTGTGCAATGTTGATAGTCCTGTTCCCCTCTAATGAATTTACGCTGTTTCCTGCTTTAATATCTGATTCATGTTTCTCTAACTTTAATTCCGTTTTTTTCCTCAATTTTTCACTCTTATCCTTATGGGCATGTGTTGATATTTTTTCTTCAATTTCTTGAATATTTTTTATAACATCTTCCACACTTAGTTTTGTGTATTTGATCAAAATCAACATTATGTTTTTATAACACATTATATTATTTTTGCTGCCATCTATTCGCAATTGTGGATGATTTGGCATGGTGAGGATGCGTAATACATGCGGTACCCTTCCTACCTCGATTTATTCTTCCAAGGTGATTATTTCCCAACTCTTTGTGATTTCGCTAGGATAGAGTTTCACAACATGAAAAAATAATTGTTGTAAGCTAGAGGTTGCATTAGAAGTCTGTGAATTCATTCTGTTGCTATCATTACCATTTTCAGATGAAAAAAGCGTTTTCGATTTCAATACTGTCTTGGACATTTTTATCAATAGGAACACCAAAAAGTTGCTGGCAATATAGTGGGATCTCAGCTGTACCAAGGAGAAACAGCCGACCAATCCTTAAATTGCGGGCTGCATCGGCCAATTTCAATTATCAGGGGATCATTTGATTGGATTCAACCTCCTGATTTATAAGGTTACCATATATTTTGTGCCACCCAAAACACAACATTTATTACCACATCAATAATGTGAAAGGGTCGTGTTAAAAATTAATTAACAGAATGTTATTCAAATCTGCCTGGAAGTGAGAAAAAGACTGAGGTAACTATTTGTATAGCTGGCATTCCTTTCATCCGCTCCACATTGGAAATGCCAAACAGATTGAAACTTCAAACAGGTCACTTAGAATTCGTATTCTGAGTGACTTTAAAAATCCACACATCAATGAGTTACAGGGAGCGTTTGGTATTACTGGAGCATAATAAAAATCCCAAGACCAATAACACAGTGTTTTTCTGTCCGTAGGTCAATGGTAATAGCAGTTCAAATAATATTGCTTCGTTGTTAGAAGAGATATAGGGGGTCATTCTGATCCTGGCGGTCATTGACCGCCAGGGCCAATGACCACGGAAGCACCGCCAACAGGCTGGCGGTGCTTCCTGGCCAATTCTGACCGCGGCGGTAAAGCCGCGGTCAGAAAAGGGAAACCGGCGGTTTCCCGCCGGTTTTCCCCTGGCCAAAGGAATCCTCCATGGCGGCGCTGCAAGCAGCGCCGCCATGGGGATTCCGACCCCCTTCCCGCCAGCCTGTTCCTGGCGGTTTACACCGCCAGGAAGAGGCTGGCGGGAATGGGTGTCGTGGGGCCCCTGGGGGCCCCTGCACTGCCCATGCCACTGGCATGGGCAGTGCAGGGGCCCCCTAACAGGGCCCCATTAAGATTTTCAGTGTCTGCTTGGCAGACACTGAAAATCGCGACGGGTGCAACTGCACCCGTCCCACCCCAGCAAATCCGCCGGCTCCATTCGGAGCCGGCTTCATCTTTGCTGGGGCTTTCCCGCTGGGCCGGCGGGCGATCTTTTGAAGATCGCCCGCCGGCCCAGCGGGAAAGTTAGAATGCTCCCCGCGGTCATTTGACCGCGGGGCGGTGTTTGGGCAGTTTCCGCGCGGCAGGCGGCGCCCGCCGGGGTCGGAATGACCCCCATAATCTTTTCATTTCAAGTCAAATGTTTTTGGATTTAACTTGCTCTCATCACCGCTAACAACAATCCATAACGTGGTGTGCTCAATTTGTTTCACAGAAAATGCCATGTGTCTCGCTTTGAAAAACAAGACACGTTTCTCTCCTCAATTGCAATTCACAAATTATTTATCAATTTATTTTCAAAATGTCACTGTGTATATTTACTCTGTAATATAGGCAGCTTACCAAATGTTCCTCTTCTTTTCACGAACAAATTCTTGAATCAATAAGCTCTGCCACACTATAACTCCTTCTAGTGCAAGCGTTTACGCTCTCGTTCCTCCGATACGAAAGAAGCAGTCCCATTAACGTTTCGTCCTCTTCAGAAAAATGTCCCTTTGCAGTTTAATTTTGCAAGCTCACCAATTTGTCAGGTGGGATAACTGTGTCTTTGCCGCCATAAATCAACGAATAACTCCAAAATAAAGCATAAAGGTCAGGTGCAACCCTGAATCTTATCAATGAAACAAATGGTCATAAATCAGACTGGTGCACTGAAGCTGCTGGTGCTAGTGGTAGGAGGTAGACCAATCTTCCTCAAATTAGGATTCCAAAACAAGAAAAACCATTGCACTCCATTTCTCCTGAAAATTAACAGTGTTTAATCCTCGCCAACGAACACCTGCGCGTTTCAACTCTGAAGAGTCTTGTTCGCGGTTGGTGAGTCCTTCTTCAATATGCATTAAATACTAGTTCACAGTCAGGTTATAATGAAGCATTCTGGGACACATAGTTCAATTTAAAAAAGGGTAAAAATGGAGATTCAAGAAAGTTCAAATTAAATACCACAGTGAATTATCCCTATCTAGTAGGTGAAAACATGTACAATTTCGATGGCAGAATCTAATTTAAAAAAGCGCAATACATTCTCCGATCAAAAGAAGGAAGGTTTGCATTATCCATCAAAACGTGGATAAGCCATTTATATGTGTTATATATATACACACACATATATAAGTACATATATACAAACAAATATATATTACCTAATGTCAAAGAGCTATCACTTGCTCTGAGTAGTGGTTTCCTTTATTTCCCTGTACGTGGGCAGGAAAACATAGCAATTGCTTGCTTTTGCAGACAGGGAGCTGTATCTTTAGCAGCTCCCTGTGTGCAAAAGCAGTGCTGGGTCCCGCTGGAGGCAGGGAGCTAGCTGGAACCACGGGGCCTTGAGGCTCACACCGCGGTCCCCAATGCATCCAAACAAAAGTAACTGGTGGGGCCAATCCCTAGGGGATATGATTCCTAAAAGAATAAATTAACATTAAAAAGCTGGGCCCCAGGGAATGGGGTCTCTGGGGCCAAAAGCAGCTGGAGGAGGGAGTCCATGTGCCCCCCCAGCCCCAAAAAAAAAAAAAAAGAAGAAGACCAGGTCATTCTGTCCATGATGCCAATTTCGCAGAAATTTAACCTCAACAGGAAGAACTTACAAATGTAAACGTAGCAGGTCACCCAGACAAAGCTCCACTTCTGGAAAGGACAAATGATCCTAACTCCAGGACTTCCCGAATACAAAGAAAGTGTGTTTACTCCATGATTCTGTATTAAAAAACAATCTGAAATCCTTCATGGAGGTGAATGGATCTTTCATCTATTGGAGCAAAATCAGACACTCTCACACCCACACTCACACCCAGATGGACACTCTCACAGCCAGTCTCACACCCAGACACACCTATTCTCACACCCAGAAAGATAGACCATGTGTCCAGCTCCTGCTCCACATGGCCAAAGGCCATGTGTAGTTTGGGGTTAGGTCATAATGGAGGTTGTCCATTGGACCTGGCCCCAGGCCAGGCCCTGTGACCAACCACGACCACTCACGGCCGCAAACCATGCGCAGCAGTGGTTGGATTAATGTATAGTAATGAAAATTACTTTACTTTAAAAAAACATAGATATTCACTGAAAAAAACAAAGGTTACAATGATGTTAACGTCAAGAAATAGAATTAAAAAAAAACCAATAGAAATCCACTTAAAAAACCCAAGGTTACAGGGACATCATAGTTTGTTCCTGAATTTACTTGCAAAAAAACATAGAAATTCAGCAGTTATAGTTAGAGTTATTTCAAGTAATTATAACTTGCGGCCTAAGGTAACTATAACTCATGCCCTAATTACCCCAGACACTACAGCACTCATGGCAACTTTTGTAACATCAATAAAAATATCAATGAAACATTAGCAGTCAAATTATTGAAGAAAAAACTGTGCATTGTGGGGGCACAAGTTTAGATACCTTGGGGTACGAGCTTTAGTTTTGAAATAACTACAGTATAACTGCTGAATGTCTATGTTTTGTACGAGTAAATTCAGAACCTATCTATAACATCCCTGCAATCTTTGTTTTTTGTGAAAAAAAAGAAATATATATATATATATATATATATATATAAAAATATATATATATATATATATATATATATATATATATATATATAGAGAGAGAGAGAGAGAGAGAGAGATATTATGCAAAAAAAGAAAATAAATCTCTGGGTAGTTCCCAAGTTTAGGTGGAGAGCAACTCCAGTAAGGAGCACCCTGCAACACCAGCAATACTCTAGATTTACTCACCTTAAATGTTTGTTTATCTAGCAAAGTTAAGCATTGGATCAGCACAGTGCTATTCTTGATGAGCTAGATAGGGACAAAGGCCCTCATTACGACCCTGGAGGTAGGCGGTAATTTGGGGAAAGGTACTGCCAAGGGGCTGGAGGTACCCTTTCCCAAATTATGACATTGGCGGTTTAGCTCAAGCCAAACTGCCATCGCACCACTCAGACTGCCGGGGTGGTAACGGCCGCTGGGCTGAAGACTTCAGTCTCCAGCCAGGAGGCTGTCACAATCCCACCCTCGGGATTATGACTCCGCCTACCACCATGGTTTTCGTGGCAAGCGTACCACCACGAAAACCATGGCGGTAAGCACAATCAGTGCCTGGGAATTCCGCCACCTCCCTCCAAAGAGTCCTCGCCCCCTCCCCCCTCCTGCCCCCCACACATTTACACATCCACATGCGCACACATATACACACACGCATACCCACATCCACCCACGCATGCACACATACATACCCACACACCGCAACACACACTAACATACATTGTCGCATACATGCATTCACAACACACAACATACACATACACTCACATTCAGTCATTCACACACTCATTCAACGTGACTCACACCTGCATGCACTCATATAAAACTAAACACAAACACCCCCCCCACACACACACATACACAACTCCCCCACACATGCACACAACAACCCCCAACCCCCAACCCCCACTCCTGTCGGAGAACCCGACTTACCTTCGGCTGGAAACAGGATGCAGCGCTGCTGTCAGCAGCAGTGTCTGCCAGCAAAACACCACAAGGCTGTATAATTGCTCATGATACAGTAGGTGGTGTTTTGCTGGCGTGGCGCTGCTGCTGACAGCAGAGACACCTTATCGGCGCCTGCCGCCATGACATTCGATGGTATTCCGCCAGCCTTCTGGAGGAATTCCGTCGAGGGTCATAATGCAGATGGGTGGCTGGCAGCTGTCGTGGTGGTGGTAGGTGACAGTTGTCGCCAAAGTTGTAATGAGGGCCAAAGTCTTTTGCCATTTGTAGAACAAAATCTTTAAGCATAGGTTTGACACAGTGTCATCCTTGCCGAGCTGTAAAATTACAAAAGCCATTTACCACTCCAGGCAAGGTATTACAGTGTTGAACTGGTAAAATACCATCCAAGCCAACCTGGCATGAGTAAAAGCAACCCCTGACACGTGTTTTGCTCTCATTAGAGCTCTTCAGAGAGGTTTAGTTTTGTCTAGACAAAAGGAAGCACCAAGTATAAGTCACAACAAATCCCTTTCAGGGTTAGAGTGACACATAAATTATGCAAAAAAGAATAGAGAACTCTGGGTGGTTCTCAAGTTTAGGTGGAGAGCAGCTCCAGTAAGGAGCACCCTGCAACACCAGAGACACTTGTCTGTTTATCTAGCAAAGTTTTTAAGCATTGGATCAGCACAGTGCTATCCATGCCGAGCTAGATAAGAACAAAGTATTTTGCCATTTGTACAACAAAATCTTTAAGCATAGATTTGACACAGTGTCAACCTTGCCGAGCTGTAAAAAGACAAACGCTATTTACCACTCCAGACACAGTACTATGGCTTTGGATGGGTAGAATAGCATCCAAGCCAACCTAGAATGAGTAAAAGCAACCCCTGATACGTGTTTCATTCTCATTAGAGCTCTTCAGAGAGGTTTCGCTTTGTCCAGACACATAAGACATAAGACATACATAAGACACTGGAATTGTATATTTCCAGTTCTACTGGTTGCATTTTGTCCATTTTGGTGTCATTTTGTCCATTAAGGTATTCTCCATTCTCCTAAATTGATTTGGGATTTTTCTTCTGTTGTGTTTTCACTTTATTACTGTTTGTGTGCTGCATAAGTACTCACACATTGCACCTAGTCAATTCCTGACTGCTTTGTGCCCAGCTCCCAGATGGTTAAGCAGAGGTTAATTTTGTGGTTCACCCTGACAAGGATTGCGGTTGTTGCTTGAGAGAGGTTTCCGCCTCCCTCAATCGACCACACAATTTCTGACAACTTTTAAAAATGGGGTAATGAAAGATCCCTCAATCTTGACGTTGGTGGGAGATGACGAGTGTGCAAGGGTTGCATAGAGGGTAGAAATACCCCATTGCTAAATATCTGCAGTTTCTTGTTCTGTGAGTCCAGTTTCTTGTGACTTGGTGGCCTTAGTTGTCTTTTCATTCTCTAATGGGCGTTTGTAGGAAAGAAGGTGTTTTCTTATTTGCAGTTGGCAGAAACGTCAGCAGTTGTTTGAAAACTAGCATCTCTTCGGATGTGATGGCATCAACAAAACATAAATGGTGTCGTTTATTTATCACCTGCTGATTCTCCAAAGGAGACCCTTTTATTCTATTCTTCTCCTGCTTCATAGAAACCATTGGCTGCGGATGTTATTAGGGTGATTTTCACAGCTGCAGGACCAAGTTGTAAAGTGCTCAAACAAAACTTCCTGAAAGCCAAGAGCCTAAATATGCAGACTCTTATACTTCCTTGCTGTTAGCAGATGTATCAATCAGCAAAAGATTCTCCACGCTGGCTTTGTGTTGTGGGAGAGAGATGTACTATCTTTGTTATTGTAAATCATTATCCCCATCGACTACCTTCTCCCTCTAAATATCCAATTACTCTTGTTGCTCACATGAAAACAGGTGCTTCTTGAACACGACCACAAATATTATCCACACCGGAGCCTGAAAAACACATTCTTAAAACGAATCACTTACATTTGGTTATTTCCTATTTGCCAATGTTTGATTTGAGTTATTTGGGATCCTATTGGTTCTTCTTCCTAAACTGCAGACGGAGTAGGGAACATCGAAAGAACAATAGCTACATAGAGTCATGACAGGTCACTTCTTTTTTAGAAAGAGCCTAACAGACAACACAAGTTGCCTGGTTACGAAAACCTATGATGTGCGTAAAGGGGTTTACAGCCCGCCGATTGCTTATCATGACTTCTCTTTATTGCCACTCCCGTTTGCCTGATTATTTTCTTATTTCTTTCCTCGTCCATCTTGTGTATATTCATAGGCTGGATCATGGTCTCTTTACTATCGTCTTGACTGGATAACTTATGTACTTCCGCGGTTCACTTTTAGGGAACCATTTTTTTAGTTAAGGCCTTCATTGCAGTGTGTGTGTTTCCAGCGTTTTCTCTCTAACTTTTCCCCCTCCCCCAAAGTACCCACCCCTATGCTCTGTATTTTCTCCCTCTCTCTCATGGCTGCTTGCTCTCTCCCTTACCTTCTCCATTTGCACTCTGTCTTATTGTCTCCCTCATGTGCTTCACCCTTGTCCCGATGTTGCTATCTTTCTCGTGTGATTCTTCTCACCACCATGTGCTTCAACCAGCTCTGCTGTGCAGTCCCCCAACTCAGACCTCTGCTTGCTGTTCTGCTGCTCCCCACTTCCACTGTTCTTTATTTAATTATTTTTTAAAATATATTTTGGGGAGCAAATTGCTACAGACCTCCACGAAAGAGCTTTCATTCGATTGTATTTTTTTTTTATTGACCGATATTAGATTAGCCAATAAAAATAAAAGTAAATTGCACCCTCCCGTTCCCTGCTGGACGACCTTCTCCTCGGAACAGTTAAGGTGATCGTCTGACAGGGGAGGAGCGGTGGGAAGGTAGGGGATTTTGTGCGTGGGTGTGTGAGTGTGTGGTGTCTGCGTGTGTGCATGAATGTGTGAATGCGTGGTTTCATGCGTTTCTGAATGTTGAAGTGAGTACGTGCATGCATGTAAGTGTGTTTGCATGTGTGTATGCGAGTGTGAGTGTTGTGGTGAATGCGTGTTTGTCTGAGTGTGAGTATGCATGTTTGGATGGGTGTGAGTATGTGTGCTTGAATGCGTGTATGGATGTTGTTGTGAATGCGTGTACAGATGCGTGTGAGTGAATGCGTGTATCTAAGTGTAGGTGAATGGGTGTGTGCGTGGTGCGTGTGGGTGTCTGTGTGCATTTATGCGGGGATGGGGTGCTGTGGCTGAAGGTGGGGAGGTGGTGAGGGGAGGGGGTTTATGGCTGAAGGGTGGGAGGGCTTTCTAGTGCTTGCTGGGGGGGCCGTTTACAGGTGACAGGGAAGATATTCCCTGTCACCGGTAGCCTTTCTGCCATGGTTTTCGTGGCTGTGCCACTGCGGGGGAAACCATGGCGGAAAGCCAGGTCCTAATATCGCCAGCGATCTTCTGTGGACCACCGGGTCGGAGATAATCATCTCTGGCCCAGCAGTTCAGACCGTCATGGCGGTATGAGTGGAGATGTGGCCGTCTGCATCGCCAGCCTATGGGTGATGGGACTGCCACATTTACCCTGACAGTCAGAAGACCGCCAAGGTTAAAATGAGGGCTAATGTCTTTTGCCTGTCTTCTCTTGTCTGCTGTTAGAAATTGGGGAGCCTATTTGCAAGCCTCTTGTGCCGCCAGTACGTCACTTTTTATAGGGGTTTGTAAATAGGCCCCTGGGTCTCTAGTTGGCAGAGGTATGAACCCTGTTTAAGCAGGGACCACAATCCCAGTCAGGATAAGTTAGAAATATACCCTAAATTAACCTGTGCTCACCATCTGGTAGCTTGGCATAGAACAGTCAGGCTTAACTTAAGAGGTAATGTGTAAAGTATTTGTGCAACACTTAAATTACAATAACACAGTGAAAAACACAACAAAAAGACTCCATACCAGTTTAGAAAAATAGAGAATATTTATCTAAGTAAAACAAGACTACAACCCAATAAGTAGAACTTGTTATATGAATTTTTTTAAAGCTGTAATATAGTGCTTAAAAGTCAACAGCACTAAACGGTTACTTGTTGTCACACTAGACCAGGATACATTTAAAGTTTAGGCCGACAGTGATGGAGGGGTGGCCGACTACAGAATCCAAGTAGGGCCCGCTAAAAAAGTACCTTGGATGGAGCAAGCATCGGCATTGTAGAATCCATGAGTCGGTTCTGAGTCACGCAGTCGGGGTAAATATGTTGTCGTCGAGCCTCTGCAGTTGGGTCCAGTGTCAAACCACTGTTGATGCAGACAATGCATCTTCATCAAGCCACACAGCAATGTCCTCAGATTGGTGCCGCATCATCATCATCTAATCTCACAGTCAGGTCCCACGTCGTTGTTGAATCTGCACTGTTTTGGAGTCGAAGGGCACCTCATCGGATCTGAGATGCACAATGATCTTGATGCATTCATTTTTGCATCCATTTCTCTCATGGCCCAAGATTGGATTTGCACCCCTTGGTAAGGCAGGGCTCACAGTGACAGAGTCCAGCAGTTGAAGCAGGGCTGAGGGAAGACTTGATGGCGCTGAGACTTCCAGAACAGGAGACAAGCCAGCAATCCCTTGGAGTCATTTGGTTCTGCAGAGGATGTAGAGAGAAAAGTCCAGTCCTTCTCACTGCCAGGCAAGTAGCAGCAGACCAGCACAGCAATTCAGTTGAGCGTAGTGGCAGTCCCTCCTGGCAGCACAGCAGCCCTTCTTCCTTGCGGAATTTCCTAAGATACAGAAATGTACTGATTTGGTGGGCTTGAGGGGCCACTACTTATACCCAGTTGAACCTTTGAAGTGGGGGAGACTTCAAAGAGAGGCCCTTGAAGTGCACAAGGTCCATGTCCCTCCTTCTCTGGCTCCAGACACTTTACAGGAGGTTATGCAGCTCTTTCTGCTGGGACAGGCACAGCCCTATTCAGGTGTGTCAACTCCTCCCTCCCATCTAGCCCAGGCAGGCCAATCAGTCTTGCGATGGGCCATCAGGATGTAAATGTTACACTCCGGCTCCCTTTGTGTGAGACTGTCTAAAGGGAATGCACAAAGACCAATTGTTACCCACCCCAGACATGTATTCAGCAACAGGCTGAGGCACAGAGTGGTTAAAGTAGGAAAATGCCAACTTTCTAAAAGTGGCATTTCCAGATTTAGAGTTTAAAGTTCAACTTCACCATAAGTTGTGATTTTAAATTGTGAGCCCAGAGACACCAAACTCCACCGTTATATCTTTTCCCATTTGGAAGTTAGATGTAACGGCTGCTACCAGGTAGCCCCAATCTTAACTCCTGCAAACAAATGCCTTGCAGTACTGAAAAATGAATTTATTAGTTTTTCACTACCAGGACATGTTAAACATAAAAGTACACATTCAACATTTTAAATAAACTGCACCCTGCCCTTTGGGCACATTTGGGCTACCTTGAGGGTGACTTACATGTAATATAAATGAAGGCTTTGGCCTGGCAAGAGGGTCGAAATGTCAGTATAAAACTGCACACACAGGCTCTGCATTGGCAGGCCTGAGACATTTTTAAAGGGCTACAGTAGCGGGTGCCACAATCAGTGTTGCAGGCCAACTAGAGCATTTAATTTAGACGCCCTGGGCAAATATAGTGCACTTTACTTTACGGTGGAATGTGTATTTGCAGGTGAAGGGTCCATTGGTTCGTTTAGGGCTGGCTTGGTAGCAGGTGGCTGTTCGTCCAGTGTTGAGGGCATAGAGGGAGGTGGCGTCGTATCTTAGTCGGGTGCTTTGAGTGCGGTGGGGGCCAGGGGTTCTGGCGCTGGGCACGGTCCAGGCGCGGACGGGTGCAGACGGGTTTGCCTTTGGCGCGCCAGCTGCGTGGCCGCACAGCGGCCGACATAAGAAGGAAGGGGGGGAGGAGGGGTCAGCTCAGAGGCGGGCGGGAAGGAGAGCAAATATAGTGCACTTTACTGTGGACTTACAAGTAAATCATATATGCCACTCATGGTAACGACAATGTCAACATGTTTTGGAGTACAGAGCGCCTTCACTTTAGCACTGGTTAGAAGGGGTAAAGTGCCCATAATCCTAATGCTAGCAAAAATGCAGTCAGAAAAAAACAGGAGGTCAAAAAGCAAAAAGTTAGGGAAAACCACATCACAGATGCCAGGTCTAACATGTGTCCTCCCCAGCTGAAAGTGGAAAGAGCTACACTAAGGCAGAAAAACCTGGAGAGACCATCAACATCGGCGTGGTCTGTTCCAGGGTTGTGTCACACTGTAAAGTCAATTCCCTGTAGGGAGATGAATCACTTCAACAGATATGGATTCTCTCCCCTCATCTGCATTTAACCATCTAAGGGGCCTGTGGTCTGTCTGAACCCGAAGTGAATGCCAAACAGGTTTGGCCTTAGCTTCTTTAGCGCCCAGACCACAGCAAAGGCTTCCATTTCAATTGCATTCGACCTCTGTTTCTGGGAAGTAATCCAGGCCCTCTTCATTCAGCTATGAGAGCACAACCTCTTAGCCATGCTTTGAGGCATCTGTCTGCACCACAAATTTTTGGGAAAGTTGGGGGCCTCGAGCACAGGTGCCAGGCACATGGCCTACTTCAGGGTTTCAAAAGATATCTGGCATGCCTCCGTCCAGATCACATGACATGGCTGCTTTTTGGTAGTCGGCTCTTTCAAGAGGGCAACAATGGTGCCATATCCCTTGATGAATCTCCTGTAATAACCAATGAGGCCTAAGAAGAATCTTTCTTCTGCCTGGGTCTTGGGAGGTTCCCAAGCCTGAATGGTTTCAATTTTGGCCTAGAGGGACTGCATCTTGCCACTTCCCACTTGCCAGATAGGGAAGGGTTGCGTGGACTAATTGAGTCTACTCAAACCCAGGGCACAGAACCCTGCCCTATCTGGCACATATCTAGCCACAGAACCTACCGTATCTGGCACATACTAGCCTTAATAGTCAGGCCTGACCAAAGCACTTCCCTCAGGTTGCACAGGTGATCCATTCGGCTACAACTGAAGACTGCAATGTTATTTAGGTAAGCAGCACTGAAGTTCTCCAATCCAGTTGAACCTAGTTTACCAACTTCTGGAAGGTGGGAGTGGTGTTCTTTAACCCAAAGCACTGACCCAGAACTGGAAGTGCCCTACTGGTGTAGAGAATGCAGACCTCTCTTTTGCCCCGTTGGTCAAAGCAATCTGCCAGTACCCAGGCATTAGGTTACATTTTCTGAGGAACTTGGCAGCTTCAAGCCGATGTATGACCACATCAGCTCTGGGGATGGGGTGTGCATCAGTCCTGGTGACAGCATTGAGCTTATGGTATTCTACACAAAAATGGAGTTCAGGGTTGACACCTTGCATGGCAGAATGGGGACCAGTACCACTGGGCCGGACCAAGGGCTATTGGGGGGCTCAAAAAACACAAGTGCCATTATGAAGCAGACCTCTTCCATAATGTTAACTCTCACTTTGTTAGACAACTTGTACTTTTTGTTCTTTACAGGTAGGCTGTCCCCAGTGTCAATATCATGGGCGTACCATGTAGTGAGCCCTGGGGTGAGTGAGAAGAGATAGGCAAACTTCCTAAACAACTAGTAGCAGTCTCCTTGTTAATCTAGGGTCAGTGTAGAGGAGGAGAGGCTGAGACCCTCCTCTGACCCATCCTGCTCTTTGGAAAACAGGAGTTCGGGAAGAGGTTCAGTCTTTTCTTCCACCTAATCATCAGTTACCAAAAGCATTGCAATCTCAGACCTCTCAAAGTAGAGTTTGAGGCTTCTCACATGCAGGATCCTTAAAGAGTTCCTAGGAGTTTTGAGGTCCACCAAGTAGGTGACATCGCTTTTCTGCTCCTTTATATCATAGGGCCCAGACCAACAGTCTTGCAGAAAACGGGGTTCCACAGGCTCCATTACCCACACTTTTTGGCCAGACTAAAACTCCACCATAGTGGCAGTGTGGTCATATCAGAATTTCATGCCCACCTGGCTGCTTTCTAGGTTCTCTTGGGCAAGCTTCCTGAAGCGGGCTGTCTGGTTGCGAGGGACAACATGTAGTCAATCACATCCTGAGGGACTCTCCTCAGAGTTTGCTCCCAACCCTCATTCACCAGAGTAAGAGGCTCTCTCACAGGGTGCCCATACAGACGTTCAAAGGGGCTAGAGCCAACCCACTCCTGCAGGACTTCCTTGCAGACTAACAACAGTCATGGCATGAGGATGTCCCTCTTATGCCTCAAGGGTTTGGGTAGACCCATAATCATGCCCTTGAGGGTTCAGTTGAATCTCTCAAGCAACTGATTGGTTCAGGAGTGGCAAGGAATAGAGAACTTATAGGTTACCCCACACTCATTCCACAAGGCCTTCATGTAGTTAGGCATGAAGGTGGTACTCCTGTCAGATACCACCTCCTTGGTGAACAGCACACTGGTAAAGATCCAAATCAGTGGCCTGGCCACAGCAGCACCATCACTGTCCTAAGAGGGATAACTTCCAGGTTACATGGTCCATCAAGACCAGAACAAATCTGTTGCCCATCACTTTCTTGGGATCCAGAGGCCCCCTTATGCCAGTGACATTCCACTACAAGCAACCGGGAATTGTTGCAGGGGGGGGCTTGCACTTCCCCCCTGACTTGCCACTCACCTGGTAGGTAGGACAGGACATGCAGTATGCAGCTGAGGCCTTCCTCATTTGAGGCCAATAAAAGTTGGTGACAAGCCCGTCAAAGTTCTTGTTTTGCCCTAACTGACCTGTCAGTGCCCATCATGAGTCCCAGTAGTAGCTCGGGGCGACCACCAACACCTTTGTTGCAACAGACTCAGGATCCTTACGCTCGCTATACAGGAGATCATTCTCCCAGTAGAAGAAGTGCTTTCCAAAAGAGTCACTAACTGCCTGGGCCTCAGCCTAATACTGAAGATCCACAAGAGTAGGGCACTCTTTCTGCACCTTGCAGAACTCCTTCCTGGTGGACCCCCTTACTACTGCCATTTGGACAGCCCAGCAGGTTTCTCAGTTCAGCCACTTCCTCCCCTGTAGGTTCTGGGGCCTCCCCCTCAGATTCAGGCTACCCCCGGACCCTAGGAATCTCAGGAGAAGGTTTCCTGTGCCCCTTGCCCTTCCTCTTCTAGGCAGGATCCTGGTCAAATCTTCCAGGCTTCAGGTCCTTCTGATCACTCTTTTGAGCTGCCATGAAACGTGTGGTCAGGCACACCCACTCAGGCAACACCCAACATTCCCAAGTGTGACGTGAGCTTTATCTCCTTCCAGATGATATGCTCCAGGTCATTGCCCAGCAGACAATCCACAGGTGTGAATGGACTCACAGCTACCTTAAGCAGACCTGAGACCCCCCTTCCATTCAAAGGGAACCATTGCCACTGGGTAGTGGCTCTCACTGTTGTCAGCAGCAACAATTTAGTGAGAGATATTAAGGACTACCTGCTCTGAAGACACCAGATGACACCTGGCAGTTGTCACACTGTCTCCTGTGTCTCTCAGAGCCTCCACCAACTGTCTATTGATGGTGACTCACTGGCTTTACTTCCTAGTATTGCCAGGCATGTGGGTCTTCTGCACCATTTCACTGTCACCTCGGGACAATATGCTAACATCTACCTTATCCCCAAACTAGTTGTAGAAATCTCCTTCCCGAGTGCTATACTAGCCAACCCCAGTGACTGCCCACCAGTAGGGGGCTGTGCCAGCTTGGGACACCCTGCTTCTCCCTTCCAGTTCACTTCTTTCTGACACTTATAGCACTTCACTGGAGCCCTCCTTGCAGACTTACTGTCAGGGAAACACGTAGGCCCTCATTACGACCCTGGCGGTCGGTGGTAAAGCGGCGGTAAGACCGCAAATAGGCCGCCGGAAAAAAAATTGGGGTTTCCTGCAGACTATCTCCCCAATACTCCTCAACGACCCGGTGCTTCTGGAGAACAATCTCATAGGCCTCAAACCATTTGTCTATGTAATCTCCCACCACAAATCCAGATACCAGGCCTTTGGGTATTTTGACGCTCCTGTCAGAGGGCACTGACAACTTACTGCCACCATCTTGACTGGACTCAGCTCATCTGGCTATGATGTCCAGCACTCTCAAGCTCAACTCCTAGGCCAACATCATTTTCTTTTCCTCCATGGCCAATTTAGCTAGCTCCAGTTTGAGCTTAGTCTCCTCCCTCCTGTCCTCCAGATCCTCTGGGGACAGGCCTCTTGATGAAATGCTGCTCCTTGGCCAAGGAGGAGTCACTACTTTTTGCAAGGTATTATCCTCCTGGTTCCCGAGCATTCCCAGATTCTCCACTGGATCCTGGATCCAGCTCCTTGACATCTTCAATTTCCACATCATCCTCCTGAGGGGTCTCATGTGCTGCACCCTTTGGTTCTATCCAGGCCCTCGACGTCTTTTGCAGCTCCACCTTCTTGGTGAAGCCTATGGTAGAAACCCCAAACCCCTTGCAGAAATCCTTGAGTTGGGTCACTGTATACTTCTCTAGCTTGGCCAGCTCAAAATTCAGGTTTGCAGGTGTAGATGCAGTTGTGGGACCTCCAATGAGAGTCATGATTTATATAGAAAAAAACTGGGAGAGTTGAAAAATTACAAATGCCAATTAGATAGAGCAAAAAATGCCAATGAGGATCAGGGACAATTAATTCGAATTGGTCTAGATGTGGGTGGTTGAGTACGCCAATTTACTGTAAGGTACTGCACAAACACAAGTCCTATCCTCGCCACTGATCACCAAAGTTAGAAAATGGGTCTCTAGTTGACAGAGGTATGCCGCCTGTCCAAGTAGGGTAAGTCAGATACACATCCTAAATTAACCTGTGCTCACCCTCTGGTAGCTTGGCACAGGGCATCCAGGCTTAACTTAATTGTCCCCACATTGGCACGCCAGGTGACAGAACAACAGGTGAGCGCACTACGGTTTTAACTTTAATCCCCAACATCCGAGAATATCTTGTGAGATAGCGAGATAAGATGCAGAGTGGACTTGCCCCATCAAAGATCTTATTCTGCATAATGTAAATAGATACATGTTCCTTTTTTGTCCTGAAAAGGGCAGATGTAAAGAGGCCAAAATGAATTGACAATTTAATATAAGGAGTCCTTATAGACTATATATTGATGTATGGTGGCGAAGAACAGCAATATTTCTACAGTGTAAAACAGTGTTTTCCAACCTTTTGATCTCTGTGGACCCCCACTTTATCATTACTGGAATCCAAGTACCCCCACAGAATCATTATTTGAATCAGAGACCCACCACTGAGCCATTACTGAAAGATGGGGACCTAATCTGGTCATAATATTTAATCTTCTAAGCAGTCGCGGACCCCCGGAGGAGGCTTCACCGACCCTCAGGGGTTCCCGGACAACAGGCTGGGAATCACTGGTGTAAATAATTACAGTGGACTGCGTTCAATGATGCTTATACAATGGACTACCTGCACAGAAGGACATGGATTATGTGAGACATTTATTGATAATTGCCGTCAATAAATTAAGACATAAGGATTATGTATAAATTATATCATGCTTTAAAAAGAATATAGGTGGTGTTAAGTGAACTGTCAAATAAAATGAATTTAGGGCCATATGTACGAACACTTTTTCCCATAGACACAGAATGGGGAAAAACCTTTGCTACATCTGGCCCTTAGAGTGGTGATTGGCGAATACCCCACAGAGTTTGATATGGGAATTGAAGAATAACAAAAAAATAATAATGTTAAGACAAATATAATTGATGTTTTATTGATCCAAATGTTGTAAGTTTATTGATCCCTCAAGAGTCATCATTTTTTATGAAGCTTAACTTAAGTGGCAAGGTGTAAAGTATTTGCGCAAAACTTAAATTACAGTAACACAGTGAAAAAAAACGCACAAAAGACCACACCAATTTAGAACAAGACCAATGACAAAAATCCAATAAGTAGAACGTTTGATATGAATTTTAAAATAATAAACTGTATTGTAGTGCTTAAAAAGTCTATAGTGCTGGAGGGCTTGTTAGACCTGGATATATCTAAAGTCTAGGCTGACCACAATTAATGGGAGTCTGGCTACACGAGCCACGCAGGGCCCGCTGGAAAAGTACCTTAGATGGAGCAAGCGTTCCCATTGAAGACTTTGGCTCTCGTTCTGAACTTGGGAGTGTGGGCCGCCATGCCGGCAGTGGCGGGAAATCCCACCATCTGGCATGGCAGCCCACACCACCACATAAAGAAGCCAGGGAGGGCCGCCATAGGCAGCCCTCACCCACCGCCAGGCTGCCTCTGACTGGCAGCCTGGCGGTGGATGGCATCATTATCCGACAGGGCAGCGCTGCTGCCCCTCAGATGATGATCCCATTTCCACCAGCCCTTCCCTGGTGGGTTTCCCCACCAGGGAAAGGCTGGCGGAAGGGGTGCTCCGGGGCCCCTGTGCAGTGCCCCAGGGCGCAGGTCACTGCCTGATTTATGGGCAGTGATCTGAGCGATGGGTGCAGCTGCACCCACCGCACAGAGGCATTGACATGGAGCCGCCGGCAATGTCCCGGTTAGGCATTCTGCTGGGCCTGCGGGCCAGCAGAATGTCCATTAGACGGCCGGCGGGGTACCAGGGAGGCTAGAAAGTCACTGGAAAGACCGCCAGCATGAACACGGTGGTGAAAACCATTATGTTCATATTGACCCCCTTAATGTGTTGGTTCCGATTCCTGTGGTCGGATAGAAGCATTGTTGTTGAACCTCGCAGTTGTGTCCCGCGTCGGCCTCAAACCCCTTTTGATGAAGGTGATGCATCATTTTTGATGAGCACAGCAATGTCCTTAGATCGTCGCTGCGCTGTCATCAAACATTTTACTTGAGTCCCATTTCATTGTCGAATTGGCACTGCAACAGCTTCAAAGGGCTGTGCATCAGTTCTGAGTTTCGCAATGGCCTTGATGCGTTGATTTTTTAAAGACAAAAACGTCTGCCGGGTCCTCTCTCAAGGCCCAGGACTGGATTGGCTCTTCTTGGAAGGGCAGGACTCACAGTGTCAGAGTCCAGCAGTGGAAACAGGTTTGAGTGAAGTCTTTGATCTCCATGAGACTTCCAGAACAGGAGGCAGGTCAGCAAGCCCTTGGAGCCACTTGGATCTGCAGAGGATGTAGAGAGCAAAGTCCAGTCCTTCTCATTCTCAGGCAAGAGTCAGCAGGCCAGCACAACAGGGCAGTGAACCAGGGCAGCGGTCCCTCCTAACAGCACAGCAGTCCTTCTTCTTGGCAGAATGTCTTCATGTCCAGAAGTGTACTGATTTGGTGGGGTTTGGGGTTGAGTACTCATACCCAGTTGATCCTTTGAAGTGGGGAAGACCTCAAAGAGAGGTCTTTGACATGCACAAGGTCCATGTCCTTCCTTCCCTGGCTCGAGACATTCTGCTGGAGGTTATGCAGCTCTTTGTGTGGGGACAGGCACAGCCCTATTAAGGTGTAAGTGGCAGCTCCTTCCTCACATCCAGCCTAGCAAGGCCCATCAGCCTAGTGATGGGCCATCAGGATGCAAATGTCAGACCTATCTCCCTTTGTGTGTGAATGTCTAGATGGAATGCACAAAGTCCAGCTGTCACAGGCACAGAAATGTTAGAGTAAGAAAATGCCAACTTTCCAAAAGTGGCATCTTGAGGTTTATATTTTTAAGCCCAACTTTTTCATAAGTAATTTATAATTGTGAGTCCAGAGACACCAAACTACAAAGTTCCATCTTTTCCCAATTGGAAGTTCACCTAAAGGTTGCTTCAAGGTAACCACAATGTTAACCTATAGGAGGAATAGGTCTTGCAATTGTGAAAAACTAATTTAATAGTTTTTCACTACCAGGAGATGTTAAACTTAAAGTACATGTCTAACTTTGTTTAATATACTGCACCTTTCCCTTGGGGCTAACTAGGGCTACCTTATGGGTCATATATGTAATTTAAAGAAAGGTTTGGGCCTGGCAAACTTGGGGCACTTACCAGGTGAAAATGGCAGCATACACAAGCTCCGCAGTGGCAGGCATGTTTCAAGGGCTACAGTAGTGGGTGGTGCAATCAGTGCTGCAGGCCCACTAATAGCATATAATTTACAGGCCCTGGGCAAACATAGTGCACTTTTCTAGCGACTTACAAGTAAATTAAATATGCCAATTAAATTTGCCAATTGTAGCTAAGCCAATGTCAACATGTTTTAGAGTACCAAGCACCTGCACTTTAGCACTGGTTAGCTGTAGTAAAGTGCACAAAATTCTGGAACTAGCAAAAATGAAGTCAGAAAAACAGGAGGTCAAAAGGTAGAAAGTTAGGGGAAACAACTGCAAGGATGCCAGGTCTAACTTCTGAATAGGCCTTCATTTTCTTCTTACGATCATAGGGGGTGATTCTGACCCCAGCGGTTCACTACCGCCGGGGCCAGGGTCGGCGGGAGCACCGCCAACAGGCTGGCGGTGCCCCGCAGGGCATTCTGACCGCAGCGGTTTGGCCGCGGTCAGAAAGGGAAAACCAGCGGTCTCCCACCGGTTTTCCGCTGCCCTGGGAATCCCCCATGGCGGCGCAGCTTGCTGCGCCGCCATGGGGGATTCTGACAGCCCATGCCGCCATCCTGTTCCTGGCGGTTCTCCCGCCAGGAACAGGATGCGGTATGGGTTGTCGTGGGGCCCCTGGGGGCCCCTGCAGTGCCCATGCCAATGGCATGGGCACTGCAGGGGCCCCCGTAAGAGGGCCCCACATTGTATTTCAGTGTCTGCATTGCAGACACTGAAATACGCGACGGGTGCCACTGCACCCGTCGCACCTTCCCACTCCGCCGGCTCAATTCTGAGCCGGCGTCCTCGTGGGAAGGCTCTTTTGCACTGGGCTGGCGGGCGGCCTTTTGGCGGCCGCCCGCCAGCCCAGTGCAAAAGCCAGAATCACCGCAGCGGTCTTATGACCGCGGAGCGGTGTTCTGGAGGGGGATACTCTGGCGGGCGGCCTCCGCCGCCCGTCAGGGTCAGAATGACCCCCATAGTCTTTTTTATTAATTATTTTTTCCTTTCTCGATCTTGTGTTGGTCCAGTGAGGTAACTTGTTCGTCATTGCTGTTCCAAACATCAACACTGTAGGGCTTTCATCTGTAGTGAAGAAAGGAGTCGGACTTTAAGCTTGTAGGGTAGAATTCAAGAAAGTCTTGTAGTCAAACTTTTTTACTTCAGGAACAGCTTCCTATTATGTACTCATGAAATATTCAACAAGGCCATTAGCCTGTGGCCAAAGACGTGTGCTCTTCTGATGCTTCACATTAAGCAGATTTATAAAGTCTCTGAATTCTCGACTATTGCAAGGAAAGCCCCATGTCATAAAGATGCCATCCAATCTCTCAATAACTCTTTTCTGAGTGATGTATAAGAAATCTTCAATTATTGAAAAATAGAATTATTCATCCACAATCACCATCAGGTGACTCCCATTGTCAAGTGGACCAAAAAAAGTCAACAGCAATTCCTTCCCATGCATGCTTTGGCAACTCTGCAATGATTAAGGTGTGTTGTATGGTTTTCAATGAAAGGCAGTTGCATAGATGAAGTCCTTTAAATCTCTTTCAATTCTTTCATCAAGATGAAGAAACCAAACTTGATCTCGGAGCGCTTGTTTTGTGGCAGCGATTCCATAATGTCTTTTATGGACCACTGCAATTTTTATGTTGCCGCAGACTTTCCAGAGTGACAATTATTGAACCCCTCAGGATAATGTCTTCTTGTGTCATAGACGGTTCGTCTTTTACATTTTTAAACTTCTGGTGTTCACTGTCACTGGTAAGAGGTCAAGTATTTAGGTTCCATGACTGATGTGTAATAATGTCTTTCAGATTTAACATGTCACTGTCTTGACTCATGACAGTGACAATTTGTTCCAATGAAATGGCAGTAGGCATTTTTGATTTCACAACGAAAATGTATGTAGGCTTCAGCTGTCTTAGAAAGGTTACCTTGACAGACACTGTGTAGGTACTCTGGAGAAGTAGTCAGCAGGTTTTTATCTTTTCCTGGGTGATGCACAATTGTGTAGTTGTACTCTCGTAATTGTAAACCTCAACATTCAATGCATGAAGGCATCATTGCCTTTGGAATGCCAAAGATGGTCAGGAATGCCTGATTATCTGTCAGAGGTGTAAAAGGTTTTCCATATGGAAACACATGGAAATGTTCACAAGCCCACACTACTGCTAAGCTCTCTTTTCTAGGTTGTGAATAAGCACGTTCAGTCTGGGACAAACTCTTGCTTGCATATGTCACAATATGTAATAAGCAAATTGCTTGTTTTATTCTCTTAAAACTTTGCTTGCATTCATGTGACTAGTGAAATGAAACTTTTTTTTTCCGCCAACTCTCTCAATAGAGCACTCACATTGTCAAAGTCCCATATGTATCCGGAACAGTAACAGGCCATGCCAAGGTGTGACATGGAGACATCTTGTGAGGCACAGGCAGTTGACAGCACTTGCACTTTATCTGGATCTTGCGTCATGCCCCAGTCAGAAAAGATATGGCCAAATAATTTTAGCTTTGTCTGATTGAATTCTCATTTCTCAACATTCAGAGTTAAATCTGCATTAACAAGTAAACAACACACTTGCCTGAGAGCTTTATTGTGTTCCTGCTGTGTAGCTCCAAAAACTAATGTCATCACTATAGTTGAAAGCATTCATGACAGGCTGTATGATATGTCTAATGACATCTTGAAAAATCTCTGCTTTTGATGGCACACCAAAGCAGCTGATGACACATCAAAACAGAGGGGGTCATTCTGACCTCAGCGGTAAAAGCCGCTTACCGCCGGTCAGAAGGCCGCCACAATACCGCCGCGGTCAGCCGTCACGGACATTCTGACCCACAACTGCAAAACCTCCGAAAATCCGCCCTCCACTGCAGTCCGCCACATCAGCAGCCAGCGGTAAACTGGAGAAGACCAAACCTCCACCGCCACGCCAACAGAAATACGCCCATCCCATTATGACCCGCAAATCGACGCGGCGGTCATTCAAACGCGGTATTCCATTGGCGGTACACACCGCCGCTGTCAAAATACACACACCTTTACAAACCCCTACCACATTGGACAATTTGAAAGGCACACACCTGAAACACATACACACACCACTCCCACACATCCAATACCATATAAAACACACACCCACATCACCCACAAACCCCTACCAACAAAAACCAGAGACGAAGGAGAGAGAGAGACACATCAGAGAATAGAGAGCCAGACACACAGAGGCACACCGCAACATCACACACACCACATAGAAGCACAAAGCACCACACACCAACACACACATCATCACATACACCACCCCACACCTCATACACACCACCCCATGGCACCACAAAGGCACCCACGCTTTTCGGACCAAGAACTCCGGGTCATGGTGGAGGAGATCATAAGAGTGGAACCCCAGCTCTTCGGCTCACAGGTCCAGCACACCACCATAGCAAGGAAGGCGGAGCTCTGGCAGCTGATCGTGGACAGGGTCAACGCGGTGGGACAGCATCCCAGAAATCGAGAGGACATCCGCAAACGATGGAACGACCTACGGGGGAAGGTGCGCTCGATGGTCTCGCGACACAACATCGCAGTGCAGAAGACTGGCGGGGGACCCCCACCCACTCCACCCGAATTCACAACATGGGAGCAAGAGGTACTCAACATCCTGCATCCCGATGGCCTCGCTGGAGTACACGGATGAACGGACTCTGGTAAGTACAAGGCCAACCACTTCACCCCCCCCCCAGCATGCTAACCCCCACCCTCACCCCCAACCCCCCAGCACACATCCTCCCTGAGAATGTCTCCCCAGCACAACCCACCCAACACCAACCCCTGCATGCCACCCCCAAACTATGGACACCCATCACCTAAGCATGACCACTGCACATACCCATCACCCCCCCCACAAAACACCCTCACAACACCTCCCCCAAGGGAATGCAAGCACTGGGGGACAAGGGCACCCATAAAACGCAAGCTAATGCACACACAGAAACAATAACCATACCCTCTTACCCCATGCAGGACCCGAACGACAACACACCGGTCAGGAGGGACCAGAAATGTCCATCCCACCCTCGGAACAGGCCCCTAGTGATGACAGCAGCTCTGTCGACCTGGAACCTGACGACCAGTCCGGACCATCGGGGACCTCTGGGTTCCCCTCACCCAGACACAGGCCACTGCAGACCCAACCCCCTCTGGGAACAACAGCACAGCTCCCACCCAGCGGGCCCATGCCTCTGTCTCTAGGACAGGTCAAGCAGCGCTGTGTCTACCACTACAGGGCCCCCAGGGTAACCCACCAACCCAACAACAACAGGGACCTGGGGGCAGTGGGAGTGGGCACACCGTCCAGGGGACAGAGGCCCAGGGAAACAGGGCAACTCGGAGGGCTGCTGTGCGACAGGGGGGGGAGGAGAGGCCCAGGGAACCCACTCTCCAAGAGGCCCTCACCACCATCATTGCTGCCTACCACCACTCACAAGAGACGATGGCGACGGTACTGGCCAGGTTCCAGGAGATCCAGGCACAGCAGGAGCAACGCTACATGGGGTTCAGCGACCAACTCAGCAACATCTCAACCGCTATGGGGAGCATAGTCCAGGCCCTGAACCGCATAGAGGACACGTTTCGGGACCATGTGGCATCACACAGGGCCCCTGTCACTAGCCAGGAACAGGAACAGCCTACCACCTCCGCCGGCGCTAGTGGACAGGAGGCCCCACCACAAAGACAGGCCACCAGACCCCCACCTCCTGCTGAACAACAACCGCCCCGCAAAAGGAGCCTGAGATCAAAAAAACCGACAGAGTAGGATGTCAAGTCCCCCGCCAGCATCACATACCCCCTGAAGTCCTCCCACTGTCCCACATTGCCACCCTGTCAAACCTTGAACTGCCCCTGCTCCATCCTGCCACAGGCATATGGACAATGCACCTGTGAGACTGAGAACTGTACTCCGCCATGGACATTACTCCACCCCCACCCATCACTGTTTCACTATCATGTACCAATATCTATGCACAAATAATAAATCACACATTGCACTGAAATCAATCCGGACTCAGCCTGTCTTATTTACAAATGTATGACACATTACATATCAATTATGTATTGTTAACATTGTGAATTACACATACCGAGGTAACTTAGCATTAGTCCATGGGCCAACCAAGCCGAGGTCACGCAGTGGCTCATACAGCACAGAAAAGGGAAGGGAAAATCAAACATCATGTTCATAGGTCTGGGGGGAAACCGACAAAGTTGAGATGCAGGAGGCTTTCAGGAAATGTAAAATGGCATGGGTGATTATTACCTGTGTGCTACTGGAAATACTGTTCTATTACTCTGTCCCTGTTGTCTGTGTCGTCCTCTGAGTCTTCCTCCTCTTCACTCTCCGCAGGCTCCACAGCTGCTTCAACACCACCATATGCACTATCCTCCTGCAGGAAAGGAACCTGACGTCGCAATGCCAGATTGTGAAGCATACAGCAGGCCACGATGATGTGGCACACCTTCTTTGGTGAGTACATCAGGGATCCCCCAGTCATATGCAGGCATCTAAACCTGGCCTTCAGGAGGCCAAAGGTCCTTTCGATGATCCTCCTAGTTCGCCCATGGGCCTCATTGTACCGTTCCTCTGCCCTGGTCCGGGGATTCCTTACTGGGGTCAGTAGCCAAGGCAGGTTGGGGTAACCAGAGTCACCTATTAGCCACACACGTTGTCTCTGTAGCTGCTCCATCACATAGGGGATGCTGCTATTTCGCATCACATACGCGTCATGCACTGACCCTGGGAACTTGGCATTTACATGGGAGATGTACTGGTCAGCCAAACAGACCACCTGGACATTCATCGAATGATAACTTTTTCTGTTTCGGTACACCTGCTCATCGTCTTTTGGGGATACCAAAGCCACATGGGTCCCATCAATGGCACCAATGATGTTGGGGATATGTCCAAGGGCATAGAAATCACCCTTCACTGTAGGCAAGTCACCCTCCTCTGGGAAAATGATGTAGCTCCGCATGAGTTTCATCAGGGCAGACAACACTCTGCTCAAAATCTTTGAAAACATAGGCTGAGACATTCCAGATGACATGGCCACTGTGGTCTGGAATGACCCACTTGCCAAAAAATGGAGGACTGACAAAACCTGCACCAGAGGGGGAATCCCTGTGGGTTGGCGGATGGGGGACATCAGGGCTGGCTCCAGCTGGGCACACAGTTCATGGATAGTGGCACGGTCAAGTCTGTATCGAAGTATTATATGGCGTTCTTCCATTGTTGACAGGTCCACCAGCGGTCGGTACACGCAAGTATTCCTCCTTCTCATCGCAAGTCCCAGCGGACGGTGCCTAGGAAGGACAACATGGAGCACAGAGTCAGCCAAACCACAGGTACGTACAGACAGCTTGCACAGTTAAAGAATGGCAATGGGTTGAAAGGCGTGTATGTGTGGCAATGCAAGGCCTAGGCCTGTGTGTCGCAGTCAAAATTAAGCCATGTAGGCCCTTGAAATGGCGGCTGCCTGACCTGTGAAGTGGGACAATGGGATGTGAGGTCAATGCGCTGGCGGGGCACACCATGGCGGTAGGCGGTCGAAGACCGCGGCTCAAAGCCGCATTGGTTAACATTGAAGCCTATGGGTTTCAGGAGCCAATGACGATGTGCGCCGGCGGTCGCGGTACGCACCGCCGCGGGCGTGACCGCCATTTTCTATCTGCTTAATCACTCGAGACCTGATCATCCACAGGAGAGGACCTATACTGCAAGTGCTGCTGTGACCTCGGTCTGGAAGATACAATGGCTGCTGCGACTGGGGAAAGGGCCCCTGCCTTCACGTCTGAAGAGTTGGAGAAGCTCGTGGATGGGGTCCTCCCCCAGTATTCGCTACTCTACGGTCCTCCAGACCAACAAGTGAGTACACCGGGTGCACATGGAATGGGCTATGCCTGTGTGGATTGGGGTGGATGTAGGTTGGTGGGGTGGGGGGCGAATGAGTAGTGCAACGCCCGACAGATGAGAGCATGTGCCATATGGCAAAGTTGGTGGGGGGGGGCAATCACATCTAACATGCAGGTCATTGATGATTTCCTCCTTTCCACCCTGTACATGTCAAATAGGTCAGCGCCCATCAGAAGATCGAGATTTGGCGTGCCATCGCCAAGGAAGTCCGGAACTTGGGGGTCCACAACAGACGGGGCACCCACTGCCGCAAGAGGTGGGAGGACATCCGCTGCGGAACAAGGAAGACCGCAGAAACACTGCTGGGGATGGCCTCCCAACCTAGGAGGGGTGCCAGTCGCACCATGACCCCCCTGATGTCCCGGATCCTGGCGGTGGCCTACCCAGAATTGGATGGGCGCTTTAAGACATCACAGCAGACACAAGGGGGTGAGTATCAGCACATTCTCCTATCTTTCTGCGCAGTGGAGGCGTCTGGGTGGGGGAGGAGGGCTGTGGGTGACATTAGGCCAGGGCGCTTTCTGTAGTGTAGGCCTCTCCCTTAGGCATGGCCCTGTGCCCCCGGCCCCCACCTCTGTAGGGTGACAAGTACAGCCATTGAAGGTCCAGCATCTCCCATGTGCACGTTTGACGTCTCTTGGCCTGTTGTCCTAGTCAGTAGTACTGAGTAGTGTACCCCGAATGCGCGGCTTAGTGCATTAGGCTCCTGTGTCTGTCCTCTCCGCCAACGGTGTTGACATTGCATGCACTCAACCTGGTCTTCTTTTTTCTCCCCCCACCCTTTCTCTTCATCTTCTTGTGCATGTGTGCATTAGCATCATCAGGCGGAGGAGATTTGGCATCGGAGCACGAGGGAGCTGCAGGACACAAGGCCCCGGTGGGCCCAGGAACAGACACCGAGGGCACCAGTGATCCGGAGGGCGAGGGGAGCACCACGACGGGGACCGCTGGTGAGAGCAGCCACAGCGACACGTCCTCGGATGGGAGCTCCCTAGCGGTGGCGGCAACATCCGTGCCCCCCGCCTCTACAGGTACAGCCGCCACCCAGCGCACCAGCCCCGCCCTCCCAGCAGCCCCTCAGTCTCCGCTCCGTGCCCGTTCGCCCAGGAAGGCACGCGTCTCCTTCGCCCCAGGCACCTCAGCCCCTGCCCCTGTTGCCCCTGCTGCCCTCAGTGCGGAGCTCATTGACCTGGTAAGGACGCTCATTGTTGGGCAGACGACCCTTTTGAATGCCATCCAGGGTGTGTAAAGGGAGGTGCAACAGAGCAATGCGTACCTGGAGGGCATTCATTCGGGTCAGGCTGCCCATCAACGAGCGTTCACTGCTCTGGCCTCAGCACTGACGGCAGCCATTGTCCCTGTTTCCAGCCTCCCTCTTCTTACTGCCTCCAGCCTTTCTCTGTCTCCTGTTCCTCAGCCTATCCCATCCACACCATCAGACCAGCCTGCACACACCTCAACACCCAAGAGCAGCTCATCCAAACACAAGCACCACAGATCCCACAAACACTCACCCAAGCAACACCCAGATGCAGACATGCCAACAGCCACTGCCACCCCTGTGTCCCCCTCCTCCTCGTCTCCCTCCTCCCTCCCTGTGACGTCTACACTCACACCTGCATGCACCCCAACATCAGCCAGTGCTTCCATCACCACCTCACCCTCCAGTACAGTCCACACTCGTGCAGTCACCACCCTCACTGCCATTTACACGTCCCCTGTGTCCTCTCCCACTGTGTCTGTCACCCCCTCTTCCAAGACACACAAACGCAGGCAGCCACCCACCCAACAGCCAACCACCTCACGACAGCCTACAGCACCAGCACCTTCACCCAATGACAGCACACCTGACTCTCCTACAACCACCTCCTCTACCTCCACTTCCATCTCCACTTCTCCTACCCTTTACCTTGGCCCTAAAAAAAAATTCCTGGCTAATCTTGACCTCTTTCCCCCCGATGAGCTCCCCCCTCCATCTTCAAAGAGTCCCAAGAGCACCGCAGCCACCACCAGCCCAGCTTCGGGTGTCACTGTTGTGCATGGGTTCTGGAGCCCACCCTTTGCCAGCAGTGACACATCGATCAGCAGCAAGGACACGTCCAGCCCCCCCCCCGGCAAGAGGACCCGCAAAAACAAGGGCCGCCGTGCGAGGACCGACAGGGCTGCCCCCAAGGAGCAATGTGCGGCCACTTCACCACCCACACCATCTAGGGGAGGCAAGGGCCCGAGAGCCCCATCAAAGGAGCGGAAGGGCAGCAGGAGCGCGGAGAAGGTGGACCCCACATGTCACATCCCAGCTGGGAAGGAGGACACTAAGGAGGCCAGGAGTCCGTCCCCGAAGGGTCCAGAAACGTCACGGTCCGAGGGCGACTGAGCAGGGAGTCCAGGCCAGGTCTGGCTCCCTTGACCTGCTGGATGAGCACCGCTGAACAGGGCCCGCGGGGCAGAAGAGCACCGCTGAACAGGGCCCGCGGTGCAGAAGAGCACCGCTGAACAGGGCCCGCTGTGGAGAAGAGCACCGCTGAACAGGGCCCGCCGTGGAGAAGAGCACCGCTGAACAGGGCACGCGGTGCAGAAGAGCACCACTGAACAGGGCCCGCCGTGAAGATAGGCACCGCTGAACAGGGCCCGCCGTGAAGATAGGCACCGCTGAACAGGGCCCGCCGTGAGGAAAGGCACTGCTGAACAGGGCCCGCCGTGGAGAAGAGCACCGCTGAACAGGCCCCGCCGTGAAGATAGGCACCGCTGAACAGGGCCCGCCGTGAAGATAGGCACCGCTGAACAGGGCCCCGCCGTGAGGATAGGCACCGCTGAAGAGGGCCCCGCCGTCTCAAGCACCGCTCCGCTGGGCCCTTCTTCTCAAGCACCGCTCCGCTGGGCCCTTCCTCTCAAGCACCGCTCCGCTGGGCCCTTCTTCTCAAGCACTGCTCCGCTGGGCCCTTCATCTCAAGCACCGCTCCGCTGGGCCCTTCCTGTCAAGCACCGCTCCGCTGGGCCCCGCCGTCTCAAGCACCGCTCCGCTGGGCCCTTCTTCTCAAGCACCGCTCCGCTGGGCCCTTCCTGTCAAGCACCGCTCCGCTGGGCCCTTCCTCTCAAGCACCGCTCCGCTGGGCCCTTCCTCTCAAGCACCGCTCCGCTGGGCCCCGCCGTCTCAAGCACCGCTCCGCTGGGCCCTTCATCTCAAGCACCACTCCGCTGGGCCCTTCTTCTCAAGCACCTCTCCGCTGGGCCCTTCCTGTCAAGCACCGCTCCGCTGGGCCCCGCCGTCTCAAGCACCGCTCCGCTGGGCCCTTCTTCTCAAGCACCGCTCCGCTGGGCCCTTCCTGTCAAGCACCGCTCCGCTGGGCCCCGCCGTCTCAAGCACCGCTCTGCTGGGCCCTTCTTCTCAAGCACCGCTCCGCTGGGCCCTTCTTCTCAAGCACCGCTCCGCTGGGCCCTTCTTGTCAAGCACCGCTCCGCTGGGCCCTTCCTGTCAAGCACCGCTCCGCTGGGCCCTTCCTCTCAAGCACCGCTCCGCTGGGCCCCGCCGTCTCAAGCACCGCTCCGCTGGGCCCTTCATCTCAAGCACCGCTCCGCTGGGCCCTTCTTCTCAAGCACCGCTCCTCTGGGACCTTCCTGTCAAGCACCGCTCCGCTGGGCCCCGCCGTCTCAAGCACCGCTTCGCTGGGCCCTTCTTCTCAAGCACCGCTCCGCTGGGCCCTTCTTCTCAAGCACCGCTCCGCTGGGCCCTTCATCTCAAGCACCGCTCCGCTGGGCCCTTCTTCTCAAGCACCGCTCCGCTGGGCCCTTCCTGTCAAGCACCGCTCCGCTGGGCCCCGCCGTCTCAAGCACCGCTCCGCTGGGCCCTTCTTCTCAAGCACCGCTCCGCTGGGCCCTTCTTCTCAAGCACCGCTCCGCTGGGCCCTTCCTGTCAAGCACCGCTCCGCTGGGCCCCGCCGTCTCAAGCACCGCTCCGCTGGGCCCTTCTTCTCAAGCACCGCTCCGCTGGGCCCTTCATCTCAAGCACCGCTCTGCTGGGCCCTTCTTCTCAAGCACCGCTCCGCTGGGCCCTTCCTGTCAAGCACTGCTCCACTGGGCCCCGCCGTCTCAAGCACCGCTCCGCTGGGCCCTTCTTCTCAAGCACCGCTCCGCTGGGCCCTTCTTCTCAAGCACCGCTCCGCTGGGCCCTTCCTGTCAAGCACCGCTCCGCTGGGCCCCGCCGTCTCAAGCACCGCTCCGCTGGGCCCTTCTTCTCAAGCACCACTCCGCTGGGCCCTTCTTCTCAAGCACCGCTCCTCTGGGCCCTTCCTGTCAAGCACCGCTCCGCTGGGCCCTTCCTCTCAAGCACCGCTCCGCTGGGCCCCGCCGTCTCAAGCACCGCTCCGCTGGGCCCTTCATCTCAAGCACCGCTCCGCTGGGCCCTTCTTCTCAAGCACCGCTCCGCTGGGCCCTTCCTGTCAAGCACCGCTCCGCTGGGCCCCGCCGTCTCAAGCACCGCTCCGCTGGGCCCTTCTTCTCAAGCACCACTCCGCTGGGCCCTTCTTCTCAAGCACCGCTCCGCTGGGCCCTTCATCTCAAGCACCGCTCCGCTGGGCCCTTCCTCTCAAGCACCGCTCCGCTGGGCCCTTCATCTCAAGCACCGCTCCGCTGGGCCCTTCCTCTCAAGCACCGCTCCGCTGGGCCCTTCCTGTCAAGCACCACTCCGCTGGGCCCCGCCGTCTCAAGCACCGCTCCGCTGGGCACCGCCGTCTCAATCTCTGTTTATGGTTCACTGTGCCCACCATGCCTCCTCCTTGACCAGTGGAGACTGTCATCCACCTGATGGACTGTGGCTTTGCACTCCCCAGGATGGTACAGTGGGCAGCCCACCCACTGTAGAGACATTGAGAGACTGTGGCTTTGCACTCCCCAGGATGGTACAGTGGGCAGCCCACCCACTGTAGTGACATTGAGAGACTGTGGCTTTGCACTCCCCAGGATGGTACAGTGGGCATGGTGGCTCCTCGTGGATCTGGCGTCGTGGACTCATGTGGCTGTGGTGCCCCCCCCTTCCCTTCCCCCTGAGGTGCCTGTAGTTTTTACATCTGATGCCCCTGCAGTGTTCTCTCCAAAGGACTTAGGTCTCCTGTGTGGGCTTTGCCCTTGTTTCTCAAAACTTTGGCCCACGGACATGATGAATTCGTAGGATGTGCAGGACTTGTTACTTCAGTTATACACTGATGTGTATGTCATTTGTTTTCTTGTGAATATCTTTCATGGTTGTACGATAATTTTCAGGAGCTTTTTGGTACATAAATATTTATTCCAAATTTGATTATGTCCAAGCATTTTTCTGGGGTGTTTGGGTGGTGTCACTGTGACTTGTTGCTCTGCATTGGTGTGTACATAGTTGGGGGGGGGGGGGTCGCATATGTGTGTGCCCGTAACCTTTCGTCCTCCCCCCTCCCGTGTGTCGTAGGTGCAGTACTCACCGTTGTCGTCTGCGCCGGACTTCGTACTCGTGGTAGATGAGAAGGTAGACGAGAGCAGGTAGGATGTTTAATTCGGGTTCCATGCTGTCCTCCTTCCTCCTGGAGTGCGTAGTGGTGAGCGTTTTCCCGTCCGTAGTCTGTTTCCGCCGTGTTTTTATCGGCGGTGCTCCCGCCCCGGAAAAGGTGGCGGATTGGTGAGTTGTGATAGTGTGGGCTGTACATTGTCTGCCGCCTGGCTGTTGGCGGTGACCGCCGCGCTGTTTGTTTGTCCCGCCGTGGCGGTCGGAGTGTTAAAGTGGCTGTCTGTGTTGGCGGTTCCCGCCAGGGTCAGAATTCCATATTTTTTACCGCCAGCCTGTTGGCGGGTTGGCCGCCGCTTTAACACCGACCGCCAGGGTTAGAATCACCCCCAGAGTCTTTTGTATCAAAAAAGACCAATATGTGTAAAAAAGATTGTAAAGTACCTGCAATTCTCCTCAAGTTCTAACTGATTATATCCTTTATTTAAGTCAAGGCAAGAGAAGACTTTTTTACTATTCAATTGTGTTATCATTTCAGCAATGTGTGGACCTGGATGTTCTTCTCTTGATGCATATTCACACAGACATGTACAGCTCCTTCACCGTCTCTTCTGGGCACTACCATGATGGGAGAAACCCATGGCTTTGGACAAGCAGAACACTCAATGATATCATGTTTAAATAATGATTTGACTTCCTTTTCAACATCTTGTAAATGAAATGCAATTATTCTGTGACTTTGTGCAATAGGACGGACATTCCCATTAATGTGCAATTTTACTTTAGCAGTCTTAAGTTTTCCTAACCCTTGAAACATTGAAAGGAACTGACTCACTATTTTGTGATGAACATTCATGATGTACTTCACTGAGATTAGTCTCATGTCAGCAGCTGTGCTGAAACTGAGTAAACAGGCATTTGATGCTATACCTTGAAGCATGTGGATGGGTGCTTGCACTTTCGTTTTCTGTCTTTCGCAGTCGCTACGAATGAACCTTTACTTTTCAAGGGTGTTGATGTAGCCCATGTGTACACTTTAGTTTTCTATGGTGTCAGTCATGGCAATGGAGATATTTCATTATATTTCTCCTCAGGCATAATAGTTATTGATGCTCCACTGTCGATGATAAAAGGTATAGAGAAACGTTTATTTTCAGTGTAATCTTCGGACAATGTTTGAATCACTTTGGTGCTTTTTCATTTTGATGTTTTTCTCACTGCTATTTTTCTTCAAATGCGGCCAGTCCACCATTTGTGCATCTTTATGAGGTAAACATTGGCAATGCACAATCATCTTCTGTTTCATTTAATACTGATATTGCCAAACCTTTTGACAATGATTTAGATGGCGATCAACCTCATTTGGGGATGATTTGTCTCAAATGATGTTGTCACTTGGCCTTGTGAGTGGTGCGGAGAACATCGCTTCTGGAACGTTCGGGTGGCCATTTTGCCATCTCGCAATGACACACTTACTTTTTTCCTTCATCTTGCAAACCTTTGCAAAATGTTTCTCCTCACCACAGGTGTTGTATATCTGTCCAATGGTGGGCATTTATCTTCATGTGGAAACAACAATCTGCACCTGAAACACCTTGTGTCCTTCAGCTTTGTAAATCTGCTTGCTTTTTATGTCCAGGACTGATTCACTTTGGGCACCTCTGGCCTCCATGTCAGCAGCTTGCCAATCAGCATGTTTTTCAGGTCTGGCAGCCATGAGAACTTGCTCCAGACTAAATGTTTTTCTCAGCATTTGTCATCTGAATGAATCTGACAGGCATCCATCAAAAACTCTGAGACATATTGCTTCTTCATCATTAAATGCATTGAATCTACAGTGTTTGATGATGGTATCCAGTCTCTTAACGAATGTGTTTACGACTCTTTGTCTTGCTTGACTGAAAATGTACCTTTGGTAATCTGCACTCAGCTTTGGATTGAATTTGAGATTCAAAGTTTCTTTAATTTGACTGTTTGTAGCTTTATCAGATCACAACAATTTCTTCATGACTTCTTTTACACTAACACAATTCTTCATTAACTTGACAATCTTTTATTATCTATATGTTCTAGCGCATCAATGAAGTCATCAACTGTCTCGATTCAAGCAGTCCATCTATTGCCAATATTTAGCTTTTTGGCAGTATCAAATGGTGGCAGTGGTTTCAGAAAGGTGGTAGCATTGCAACTGTTCACTGGATTGGCTGAAATTGTGACTGGAGTTCTCGCCAGCTCCACTTGATGGTCTTAGTTAATTTGCTCATGCACACCAACTCTGAGGCCTTGTGATGTGCTGGCCTCTGGGCCATCCTAGACAGCCTGTGGAACTGCAACCTCTTTCTTGGTCTCCATTGGAGTCAATAACTTTATGGAGACTTCTGGAGTTAAGCTGAGATGCCACCTAGCAGCTTTGGTGGTGTGCCGCTTCAGGTATTCAACAGGTCATAAAGAGCTATTCTGCTTGAGGCTCCATTAAGTGTAAAGACAATGGCCCTCATTACAACCCTGGCGGTTGGAGATAAAGCGGCGGTAATACCGCCAACAGGCCGGCGGTAAAAATGGAATTATGACCATGGTGGAAACCGTCAACAAAGACAGACACTTTAACACTCCGACCGCCACGGCGATAGCAACAAACACTGCAGCGGTAACTGCCAACAGCCAGGCGGAAGCCAATGTTCCGCCCACAGTAATATGAGAGGCCAAGCCACCAGCTTTTCCAGGGCGGTACCAACGCCATCAAAAGCACGGCGGAAACAGTACACAGAAGATAAACAACTCACCTCTTGACACTCAGGGAAGAACCACGACGCCATGGAGCCCGAGCTGCACATTTTTCCAGTGCTGGTCTACCTCCTCATACACAGGAACACGAATGCCGGCGAAGATGACCAGGGTGAGTACTGCACCTAGCTCACAAGGGACGGGGGAGGAAAAAGAGAGTGACACACACACGCAACACGCAACAACCCCACACCCAACACCATACACACAAACAGATGCAACAACACTACATATACATCCCGTAAACCTCAGGAATAATGCAAGTACAAAAGGAATTGATTAAATTGAGTGTAATAGTACAATATTAGATAAATACATCCTTAAAGCAATAAACATTATGTACAATATATAAAAATGGAGGGACAATGCCCACTCCAAAATGTCCGTGGCCCACGGGGCCATGACACATAGGCCAAGACCACACTTGACTCCTGCCTCAATATGGAGAGAACACTGCAGGGGCATCAGGTTGAAAACACACAGGCACCTCAAGGGGACAGGGAATGGGGGGGGGGGCACCCAGCCGGAAGATTGTACAACACCACTGCTCCTGGAGGGGGCTACATGCCCACTGCTTGGTCCTGGGGAGTGCAAAGCCACAGTCTCTCTAGTGGGTGGTTTGCCCACTGCTTGGTCCTGGAGAGTGCAATGCCACAGTCTCTAAAGTGGCTGGTCTGCCCACTGTTTGTTCCTGGGGAGTGCAAAGCCACAGTCTCTCAAGTGGGTGGTTTTCCCACTGCTTGGTCCTGAGGAGTGCAAAGCCACATTCTCTCTAGTGGATGCCTTCTTCCACTGGTTCTCGAGGGGGCTTTGTGCCCAGTGTGCTTCATCCTGGCAAGGAGGTTGTGAGTGGATGCCTTCTTTCACTGGTTCTGGAGGGGACTTTGTGCCCAGTGTGTTTCATCCTGGCAAGGAGGGTGTGAGTGTGTGAGTGGATGCCTTCTTCCACTGGTTCTGGATCGGGCTTTGTGCCCATTGTGCTTCTTCCACTGGTCCTGGAGGGGGCTTTGTGCCCACTGCGCTTCATCCTGGCAAGGAGGGTGTGAGTAGATGCCTTCATCCACTGGTTCTAGAGGGAGCTTTGTGCTCATTGTGCTTCATCTTGGCAAAGAGGGTGTGAGTGGATGCCTTCTTCCACTGGTTCTGGAGGGGGCTTTGTGCCCAGTGTGCTTCATGCTGGCAAGGAGGGAGTGAGTGGATGCCTTCTTCCACTGGTTCTGGAGGGGGCTTTGTGCCCATTGTGCTTCATCCTGGCAAGGAGGGAGTGAGTGGATGCCTTCTTCCACTGGTTCTGGAGGGAGCTTTGTGCCCAGTGTGCTTCGTCCTGGCAAGGAGGGATGAATGGATGCCTTCTTCCACTGGTTCTGGAGGGGGCCTTGTGCCCAGTGTGGTTCATCTTGGATGGTGCAAGGTCACAGTCTCTCACCTGGGTGTCACACCTACAGGTGTTGCAGGGGCCAGGACGCACTGCAGCCCAAGTAGTCACAACTACACACTGATCGCCAGCGGTGATGGCTGCTCAAGGTGCAGTTGCGGTGCAGGTGGCGGTGCTGTCAGTGGTGGGTGGAGGCTCCAGCCCTTCCCTTGCAGCCTCGGATTTCTCCCCACTGGGGCTGCTGCTGCTGGCAGTGGTGCTGGTGGCGGTGCAGGTGGCGGTACTGGGCGGGACAGGTGGCAGTGCTGGTCGTGGGGCAGGTGGTGGTGCTGTCAGTGGTGGGGGAAGGCTCCAGCCCTTCCCCAGCAGCCTCGGATGGCTGCCCACTAGGGCTACTGCTGCAGGCAGTGGTGCTGGTGGCTGTGCAGGTGGCGGTGCTGGTGGTGGTGCTGGCCGCAGTGCAGGTAACAGTGCTGTCAGTTATTAGGGGAGGCTCCAGCCCTTCCCCTGCATCCTCAGTCGGCTGAAGTGCCATGGCTGGTGTTGTTTGCCCCTTCCTGTTCTTGGCAGATCGGGGTGCCTCCTTGCTTCTGCCAGCTGGTGTTTGTCAGAGTCACCAGATCCTCGGAGTCTGTGCATGTTCCCAACACTTCCACCACTAGACAGCTCCAAAACTCTGATTAGATTTATCACAGAGTCTAAGAGAGTCCAAGCAGGGAAAAGGGGATTAGGAAGGGTACAGCTGGGAAGGAGACCTGTAGGAAGCAAGAGGTTAAAACACAACATCAAAATTACATCTCATGAAATTAGTACCATGCTATAACTCTAAGCTTTGTCATTTCTGAAAACATGAAATAACCCTAGAATAATTCTAGAACTGACTAGGATTTTTGATGACCCAATACCTGGGAAGGAGACAAGAAAAGGTTAAATAGAACTTTCAGTTTCAAGTACTTTCTTTAGCATGGGAAAATTAAATTGCGCACATTGCAGGTTTTTATATGTGTACTAAACACCATAAAGGATTGTGCACCATGAAATTACACAATGTATATTCAAGGAAATAAATCACACAACTTGTCAACTCAAAATGCTACCAAGGAAATGTCTTAGAATGATAGCGCACAGTAATTAACATCTTTGATACACAAGGAAAGAATCGCGCGTCTTGCCGATTTGAATGCCACCATTAAAATGCCTCGGAAATGATAGCGTACAATGAATATCAAAATTCACACTCAAGGAAGGAATCGCGCGTGTTGCCGATTTGAATGCCACCATGAAACTGCCAAGAAATGGTAGCGCACAATGAATAACATGCAAGGCACACAAGAAAAGAATTGCGCTTCTTGCCGATTCGAATGCCACCATTTAAATGCCTCGGAAATGATAGCATACAATGAATATCAGAATTCATACTCAAGGAAGGAATCACGCGTGTTGCCGATTCGAATGCCACCATGAAACTGCCAAGAAATGGTAGCGCACAATGAATAACATGAAAGGCACACAAGAAAAGAATCGGCTTCTTGCCGATTCGAAAGCCACCATTTAATGCCTCCGAAATGGTAGCGCACAATGAATACCAAGAATTTCACACAAGAGTCGAATCGCGCATGTTGCCGATTCGGATGTCACCATGGAACTGCCAAGAAAATGGTAGCGTACAGTGTATATCAATAATTACACACCATGAGGGAATTGCGTGCGTTGCCGATTCGAATGCTACCATGAAACTGTCAAGGAATGGTAGCGCACAATGAATAACACAAATTAATCTCAAGAAAAGAATTGCGCGTCTTGCCGATTCAAATGCGTGCATACAAATGCCATGAAAAGTTTTAAATGCACAGTTGCACTTGCAGGAGCAGAATGTTACTAGCATCCAAAATTAGGCCCAAGAATTAGAGCGTCAACGAATACGGAGTCGGGGGCCCAGCCCAACCTCCGCCTTACCGCCTGACTAGGAATCACCACTGAAGAATGAAGCACAGAGGCCTAGGAGGTCAAGGTAGGCCACCGGAACAGGAGCTCAGGAAGTTGCTTCTGCTCTGCACCGGGACCTCTGAATAGTGAGCACGTGGGCTGACTCCCTTTTATAGAGTTTTGGCCCAGCCCACAGCCACACCCAAGCATGCTGCAGGGAAAGCTTCTAGAAGGCCCTGGAAAGGGACCACACCATGACTCGCTCTGAAAACCTGCAGCAATACATTGCAAATGTACAGTATTTATAAGCACCTTAAAAATGAATCTTTTGGATTGAATTCTGCAATGCAAAAGGTTAAACAATAACATATCATTACAATGCATAGATTACATTATCTTGAGAGTGTTTGTTTTTTGCATTCTAGACGCCCGTAGAGAGTGCACTGTCCTGGTGTTGACAGTGTTCCCTTTTTGCCCTTGCTGGCTGGTGGTGCCTCCTTCCCCTTACTGGCTGGTGTCCCCTTCTTGCCCTTGCTAGGTGGCGGCCCCTTCTTGCCCTTTGCAGGTTGTGCAGGCAAACTGGCTGTGCTAACAGGTGCCTTCTTAGAGCCTCTCACACCTGCAGTAGCTGCAGAAACTACAGTGGCCATGGACTGGGTGGCTGAGGTGCTGAGCTGCGTTCTGGCCACTCTGGTCCGAAGTGAAGGACCGGTGGGGAGGGGTGGGGAATAGGTCTATGGTGGTGAGGAAAAGCTTCTTAGGGACACTGGGACGGGAAGAGGGTGAAGGTTTGGGAGTGGAGGAAGAGGGAGTGGTTTTAGGAGGTGTCTGTCTGCTGTGTTTGGGTGCAGGTGCAAGGGCTGGATGCTGTTGTGAGGTGGATGGCTATTGGGTGTCTGAGTGCTTGCATTTGTGTACTTTGGGAGGAGGGGTCACAGACACAGTGGGAGAGGACACGGGGACATGTGCATGGATGTGGGGGTGGTGACTGCCAGGGAGGGGCATGTAGTGATAGGTGTGCTGGTGATGGAGGTAGTGGATGAGGATGTAGTGCATGCTGGTTTGAGTGGAGATGCTACTAGAAGGGAGGTGGACGATGAGGAGGAGGGGGACACAGTGGAGGCAGTGGATGTTGGTGTGTCTGCATCTGGATGGTGCTTGTGTGAGTGCCTGTGGGATGAAGTGTGGTGCTTGTGTTTGCCTGAGCCACTTCTGTGTGTTGATTTGGGTGAATGCAGGTCTGAAGGTATGCTTGGGATAGGCTGGGGTTGAGGGGATTGGGACTGGGTAGAGGAAGTTGGAGGGGGAGGCTGAAGACAGGGACAATGGCTGCCATCAGAGAGTTGGCTAGAGCCTGAAATGCTCTCTGTTGGGCCACCACGCTAGAGTGAATGCCCTCCAGGTATGCATTTGTTTGTTGCAAATGCCCTGCTAGACCCTGGATGACATTCAGTATAGTTGACTGCCAAACAGAGAGGGATCTCAGGAGGTCAATAGCCTCCTCACTGAGGGCAGCAGGGCTGACTGGGGCAGGGCCTGATGTGCCTGGGGCGAAGGAGATGCCCACCCTCCTGGGTGAGTGGGCACAGGAAACACGCTGGGGTGCTGCTGGGAGGGCGGTGCGGGTACAGGGGGTGGCGGCTGTACCTGTAGTTTGGGTGGCCACAGAGGTGTCCGCCACCACCATGGAGCTTCCATCGGAGGAGAAGTCACTGTCGGTACTGTCCATCTCCTGTCTCCGTCGTGGTGATCCCCTCGCCCTCTGTCCCACTGGTGCTGTCACCGTCGGTGGATTCGGCATTCAGGTCCATGTGGGATGCAGCTCCCTCAGTCGTTGGTGCCTCTGCTCCTCCACTAGATTATGCTGATTCACACAAGGACAGGGTGACAAAACAAAAAGGGGGGGAAGAGACAGAGGATACACTTGGTCAATGCCAGTAACAACACTACCGTTGGCGTACACAACTCACAGTTAACAGCCCTATGCACTAGGCCATGCACTACAAGTTACAATGCTAGTCACCAGACCATGGGGTACAATGTCTAACGCCATTAGCTGCACACCTAAAAACCACAGGACCCTGCCCAGCAGTAGATGCCCACTTACATAATTGGGGTTGGAATGCATCTGAGCCTGCCCATCATGGAACCTACCCTGCCATGTTCGCCCTGGACTAGGGTCACCCACAGCCCACATTCCCCACCCAGGTAACACCTTAATTTGTGCAAAGTCATGATTCTGAATCTGTACTCACCCCCTTGTGGCTGCTGTCATGCCTTCAATCGCCCATCCAACTCCGGATAGGCCACCGCCAGGATGCAGAACATCAGGGGGGTCAAGGTACGACGGGCCCCAGCTAGGTTTTCGCCGTCTTTCTTGCCTAGCGGCGCAGGTCCTCCCTCCATTTGCAGCAGTGGGTGCTCCGCCTTTCAGAGAACCCAGGGTCTACACCTCCTTGGCGATGGCACGCCAAATACCCTTTTTCTGATGGGTGTTGACCTGCAGAAAAAATACAGCAGAAAAGATATTGGGCCAGATGTGTGAACAAACGCCTTTGCGAATCGCAAATAGCGATTTTAAAGAAATTGCGATTTCTGAGTCGCAATATGCAATGTAACATAATTGCGATTCGGAATTAGCGATTTCTTAAAATTCGCTAATGCAATTTGCGAGGCCCAAATACCGACTCGCAAAAAAATTCGCAATTCGGTATTTGAAAATCGCAAATTGCAAGAACGCACGCCTGACAGAGCCTGATGACATCACAAGCAGGAAGTGAGTCATTCCAGGCAGTTTGCAGGTGCTACACCCAAAGGAGCAGTGTGAGAGACACAGCCCAGCCACATGGAGCAAGTCTGTGAACAAGGCAGGACTTCACATCAGCATGGACAACTCTGCAAAAGGAAAGGAGAAGGGAGAGAGGAAGAGAAAACTCAAGTTCAGTGAGCAGAAACTGGAGGTGCTCACTGAGGAGGTGGTGAGGAGCCATGACCGGCTGTTCGGGAAGAGCTCACTCCAGGTCCCAGAGAGTGAGAAGCGCAAACTCTGGGCGGACATACCAACCAAAATCTGCGCTGTGGGGGTTGCGCTCAGTGAAGGAGATCAGAAAGAGGTGGTACGACCTGCGTTCCTGTACCAAGGAGAGGGTGGCCAGAAGACTACAGGAGGCAAGGAGCACAGGAGGCAGACCCTCCACCCTCATGGAAGACCTGGTGGAGTCGACACTCCTCCCAGAAGCTGTCAGTGGGGTCACTGACATAGACACATCCGGCACACCAAGCACCAGCAAAGGTAAGTGCAATATTGAAATGTAACCCCATAGGTGTATGTACAAATGCCCCTTAGGAATTAGCAGTTAGTGCAAAGCATTGTGATAAGTAGTCCATTCCACATCTTAGAAGCAGCACAACAATGCCTTATGGGAGTGGTAGTCCACCACCCAGAGCTGAAAGTAGCACATAGAATGTAATTAAGTAGAGCGACAGAAGAACACAACGCCCACTACATAGTGTAATGATGTAACTGTACATTTATTACCATTGTGTAACCTTTGGTGATACATACATAAATGACATGCTGCACATTGTCATTGCAGATGGCCTAGGCCCAGCAGCATCAGCATGTGCCGTTGTGGGGGATGCTGAAACCCAGCCTCCAACACCAGTGAGTCAGTGACTATTGCGCCTATCAGACGCAGGGCAAGGGCTGTACCTCTCCACAAATTGAGCCAGGACTCAGATGACAGGCGGGATGACGGCCACACTCCATCCCCAGATGGCAGATCCACCGCAATGCAGGAGTCCCTGCCCCAGCATCACTCATCACCCCGCAGGAGGCCTCAGTATGCAGGCACACAGCACGTGGAAGCAGGAGAGGGTCCATCAGTCTTCGGTGGCCTGGAATCCTCTATGCTTAAACTGCAGCGCCTGCAAAATAAGAAGATTACGGCAATGCATAGGCAGATGCAGGCCCATAATGCCAACATGGGGGGGCTGCATCTGCAGTTGGAGTGCCTTACTTCGAACATTTCCAAGCTGCATGAGGGACAGATCACAGCTGCTGAAAACACCAGGGAGCTGACCAATGCAGTGAAGGAACTCTGCACAGAGATAAGGCATGACAGAGTCAGCCACCGCAGGCATGAGAGGCGATTCATGGGCATGTTTAGTGGATTCTGTAGATCGGTCAATCGCCTTGCAACATCTACGGCCCTCATATCGCGGCGTACTGTGGCTGCACAGGTGGAGGCAGTGCACAGCAGTAGGGATGTAGCCCAGGGACTGGTCCAGATAACGAATGTGCTCGATACTATGCTGGGTAACCGCTCTGCTACACCCAGTGAACTTGGACTAGGGGAGACTGAGGACTCATCTAGCCTCAGCAGCGTTGCAGTGCCCACGACAAATCCTAGGCGTCGCAGTGCCAGGCACAGCACTGCCACTGACGCAGATACCAGAGGTGCCGGTGAGGCCACTGCGCACTCGAGTGGCTTGCGTGGCCGTAAAAAGTGACTTTAATGTCCACAGGGGACTGTCAGCATTTTTTGTTTTACAGTGAACAATGAATTAATAGTGAGACACTGTTAATGCTTATTTTATGACACGTGTTTATTTTTTTTGCTAGTGACACTTATGTTACCTGACGTTAAGGTAATAAAGGTACTAACTACCATAACACATGTCAGTGAAGTTGTGTTGTTATTACTTACATGTGAAATGGTTGTGCATGATGTCTGCACGTCTTTGCCTGCCCTCTGCTGCACTGGTCCTGTCTGCTGGCTGTAGGGGTGGTATGGGATCATCATCCTCATCTGAGTCTGGATCAGATATTTCCACAAGTATGCCCCTGGTGGTAGCTATATTGTGCAGGATCGCACATGTGGCCACTATTCTACAGGTCGTGCCTGGGCTGTACTGTAGTGCCCCTCCACTTTTGCGGATGCACCGGAAGCGACTCTTCAGCAGGCCAAAGGTGCGCTCAACCACATTGCGGGTTGCCCTGTGTGCTGAATTGTATCTCCATTCTGCTGGTGTTGTAGGATTTAGGTAGGGTGTCATCATGTGGGTGCGCACTGCGTAGGCACTGTCTCCTGGAAGGAACAGAGGGTATAATGAGTAAGTGAGCCATCTGACGTCACAACGCCATCAATGCACCAGTGTACAGAGGGACAATATCTAGTAGATATCCTTCACCAAACTCCCCAGCTAGCAGTCTTGTGTGAATCTCACTTTGGCGAAAGATGTATGAATCATGTGTGGTCCCTGGGTACCTGGCCACGAGATCAGTTATGATGTAGAAGGCATTGCATATCACTTGTATATTCATTGAATGTTGGTATTTACGGTTGCGGTACACATACTCTGTGGCCGATGGTGGACAGATTGCAACATGTGTCCCATCTATGGCACCTAGGACGTGGGGGAACTGTGCTATCTGGTAGAAATCTATTTTAGTCTGCTGTATTTCCTGTGGGGTGTCGGGGAATCTGATGTACTGGTGCATCCTACTCAGCATGGCGTTGATAAATGCATTGAAAAATCTAGAGAGGGCACTCTGTGACACTCCTCCAGCTGCTGCTATGACCCCTTGATAGCTCCCTGAGGCAAGTAGGTGCAGGGAGCATAATACCTGCACATGGGTGGGTATGCTATTTGTCCTATGTGTTATGCGCTGCAGTATGGGTTGTAGCTCAGCTATCAGGTTAAGTATCATGGCTGAGTTCAACCTGTACTTATCACATATCTCATCCTCAGTCTGGTCAAAAAGGGTAATGCGCTCCTGTCTCCTCCTCCCTCTCCTCAAAACTGGCAAGATCCTCATTCTCCTCGGCATGATGTAGAGTGCAGCCATTGTGGAAAAGAGTCTGAGGCATTCTGGGCCTCTTTATATAGGTTGCACCTGGTTACCACCTGGTTTCACTCAGTGGTAATTTGCATGTGCAAAAGGCCATTCTGCGAAAATTAGCAATTTGCAAATTTTTGATGCATCGAATTGCGACATGGTTTTCCGACTTGAAATACTGAATCGGTATTTGCGAGTCGCTATTCCGACTCGCAATTTGCGAAATGCTAATTGCGATTCGGTATTTCATGTCGCGAATTGCAAAGCGCAAAATGCGACACGCAAAACCATGTCGCTTCGCAAAAAAACGCAAATTTTGCAATTCCTTATTTTTGGCCTGCGAATGCCTTTCATGCATCGCAGGCCACGTTTTTGCATTCGCAAACAGCCAAATTCTGCGATTCGCACCGTTTGTGAATGCCAAATGGTTTGATACATCTGGCCCATTATTCATACTGTCCGGACTGTCATACTCATGACCCAACATATCCCTCCCATCCCCTTATGCACATACATTGACCACCATACATGCAGCACTCTGCCCAGGACCCCCCCCCCTACACGAGGCTTACACACACAGCACTCCATACATACATGCCCCACCCGTCATGCTCACAGTGTACTCACCTGTTGGTCTGGAGGACCATAAAGTAAACGGTACCCCATCCACCAGTCTCTCCACCTCCTCGGAAGTGAAGGCAGCGGCCCTTTCCCCAGACACTCGAGCCATGGTCACTTCCAGACACAGGTCACAGAGGCATTTACAGTGTAGGTCCTCTCCTGTTGAAGGTCAGGTAGCAAGTGAGTGAACAGATAGAAAATGGCAGTCATGTCCGCGGCGGTGCATACCGTCACCACTGGCGTACCTCACCATTGACTCCTGGAACCTGTAGGCCCCAATGATAACCAATGCGGTGTTGCAAGGCAGTCGTCGACTGCCGGCCAGAAAAAGGGCAACGCCAGCGGAATTTCCTCATTTCCACTTGTCCCTCCTCACAGGTCAGGCGGCTGCCATTTCAGGGGGGCACAGGCTATGGCACCTAACTGCATCACAGCAGACATAGGCACATCAACGGACCTACAAGTTCACATACTGTTTCTGTAAAACAAAAATAGCATATTAATCTGAGTATATGTTTGAATATGACCTTCTGCTCACCATTTTTCACCCTAGAGTTCACCCGCTGATGAAAAACATGCAAGGCTACATTGTATTCCCCCAGTGGAGGATTAGGCCACCACAGTGAAGGCTGACTTCTATGCCATGGGACATATCCCCAACATCATTGGTGCTATTGATTGTACACATATTGCCTTTGTCGTCCCCCCCCCGGAGAAATGAACCGGTGTTCAGAAATCAAAAGAGCTTTCACTCTCTGAATGTGCAGATGGTGTGTTTGGCAGACCAGTACATCTCCCATGTCAATGCAAAGCATCTTGGTTCTGTGCATGATGCCTTTATCTTGAGGAATAGCAACATCCCATATGTGATGTCTCAACTCCAGAGGCACAGGGTGTGGCTAAGAGATGAGCCCATGGTCCCCACCCAGTTGATGTAGGTATATGGATGTGGGTTTGGCCCTAAGGGTGAGGGTCTGGCTAATAGGTATCCCTCGATATTTTCAGGTGACTCTGGTTACCCCAACCTTTCATGGCTACTGACCCCAGTGAGGAATGCCAGGACAAGGGCAGAGGAACGTTACAATGAGGCACATGGGCAAACAAGGAGGATCATTGAGTGCACCTTTGGCCTCCTGAAGGCCACATTCCGGTGCCTCCATATGACAGGTAGATCCCTGTACTACCCACCCAAGAAGGGGGGTCAGATCATCGTTGCATGTTGCATGTTGCACAACCTGGCCTTGAGACGTCTGGTGCCTTTTCTGCAGGAGGGTGAGGCTGGAGATGGTCATGTAGCAGCTGTGGAGCCTTTAGACAGTGACGAAGAGGAGGCAGAGGAAGAGGATGTGGACAACTGAACTACTATAATTCAACAGTACTTCCAGTGACACACAGGTAAGACACTGTAACTTCATTTTCCACTGCAGTTTTGTGTTTGATGTTATACGTGGCAGCCTGAATTATCAATCAATCAATCAATCAATGACACTTATAAAGCGCGCTACATACCCGTAGGGTCTCAAGGCGCTGGGGGGGGGGGGTGCCGCTACTGCTCGAATAGCCAGGTCTTCAGCTTCTTCCTGAAGGAGAGGTGGTCTTGGGTCAGGCGCAGGTCGGTCGGGAGGGAGTTCCAGTTCTTGGCGGCCAGGTAGGAGAAGGACCTTCCTCCTGTAGTCGCTCTTCGGATGCGGGGGACGGCGGCGAGGGCGTGGTTGGCTGATCGGAGGTGGCGCGTGGGAGCGTAGAAGTTGACTCGCTGTTGAGGTAGCTCGGGCCTTGGTCGTGTAGGGCTTTGTGTGCGTGGGTGAGGAGGCGGAAGGTGATTCTCTTGTTGACGGGGAGCCAGTGCAGGTCTCTCAGATGTCCGGAGATGTGGCTGGATCGTGGGATGTCGAGGATGAGTCTGGCTGAGGCGTTCTGGATCCGCTGGAGTCTCTTCTGGAGCTTGGCGGTGGTACCGGCGTAGAGGGCGTTACCGTAGTCCAGTCGGCTGGTGACGAGGGCCTGGGTGACGGTCCTCCTGGTCTCGGTGGGGATCCACCAGAAGATCTTCCGAAGTGTGCGTAGGATGTTGAAGCACGCCGAGGAGACGTTGTTGACCTGCCTGGTCATGGAGAGGGAGGAGTCCAGGATGAAGCCCAGGTTGCGTGCATGGTCTGTCGGTTTGGGTGCGGTGCCCAGGGCGGGAGGCCACCAGGAGTCGTCCCAGGCGGAGGGTGAAGAGCCCAGGATGAGAACCTCCGTCTTGTCCGAGTTCAGTTTCAGGCGGCTGGTCGTCATCCACTCGGCTACCTCTTTCATCCCTTCGTGCAGGTTGGCTCTGGCGGCGGCGGGGTCGTTGGTCAGGGAGAGGATCAGCTGGGTGTCGTCGGCGTAGGAGATTATGCTGAGGTTGTGTTTGCGTACGATGGCCGCGAGGGGGCTCATGTAGACGTTGAAGAGGGTGGGGCTCAGAGATGATCCTTGTGGGACGCCGCAGATGACTTCGGAGGCCTCTGACTTGTACGGTGGTAGGCGGACTCTCTGTGTTCTTCCGTCGAGGAAGGAGATGATCCATTCCAGCGCCTTGTCCTTGATTCCGATGTTGCTGAGGCGCCGTACTAGGGTGCGGTGGCAGACCGTGTCGAATGCCGCGGAGAGGTCTAGGAGGATGAGGGCCGCTGTTTCTCCATTGTCCATCAGGGCTCGGATGTCATCGGTGGCGGCGATGAGGGCGGTCTCGGTGCTGTGGTTGGCTCGGAAGCCGGACTGTGAGGGGTCGAGGGATCCGTTCGTCTCGAGGAAGGCGGCCATCTGCTTGTTGACGGTCTTCTCGATGACTTTGGCTGGAAACGGGAGAAGCGAGATGGGGCGGTGATTCTTGAGGTCGGTGGGGTCCGCTGTTGGTTTCTTGAGTAGAGCGCTGAGTTCGGCGTGTTTCCAGCTCTCGGGGAAGATGGTGGTGTCGAAGGATGTGTTGATGATGTCTCGCAGGTGGGGTGCGATGACAGCGTCAGCCTTGTTGAAGACGTGGTGAGGGCAGGGGTCGGTCGGTGATCCGGAGTGGATGGAGTTCATCGTGCGGATGGTGTCAATTATCGAGTTCTATGTTCACTTACTGTACCCTTTGGCATCTCTATTTTCAGATATCTGTGCCCCACTCTGGCTCCTGGTGTGTTTACTGCTGCCCACTAAGGGTCATACCTATGTATATGTAACTGTACATTTAAATTGCAATGATTACAGCTTGTTAGACTAATACATTTTTCAATCAATTGACAGACTCCATACTTGTATTATTTCCAAGGGTGTTTAATTCTGTGATAATAAGTGTAGGGGGTATTGCAATGGGCTGGGTTGATGGTGGAGGAATGTCCAGGGTAAAGTTCCAGTCTATTTGTATCACTGGTGCATTGTCCAAGGGGGCAAATGAAGTGGAGCAATGGCAGTTGAAGGGTGACAGAGTTGGACACAAGGGTGACATTCAGGGGAGTCTTATTTCCTGGCGGGGGTCTTGGCAATGTTCGCTGGCTTCTGCCTGGATCGCAGGGACCTTTTGTGTGGTGGTTCTCCTTCTGGGGGGGTGGGGTGCTGGTGGCCTGTTGTTCCTGTGGCGGGGCCTCCTGTCCACTAGCATCAGCAGAGGTGGAGGGCTGTTCATCGGTGTGGCTAGTGTCAGGGGCCTGTTGGTGTGCCACTGCCTCCCTCATGGTGTTGGCCATGTCTGCCATCACCCCTGCCATGGTGACCAGGGTGATGTGGATGTCTCTCAGGTCCTCGCTGATCCCCACGTACTGTCCCTCCTGCAGCTTGGCCAGTATCTGGCCCATAGTCTCCTGAGAATGGTGGTATGCTCCCAGGATGTTGGTGAGTCCCTCGTGGAGAGTCGGTTCCCTGGGCCTGTCCTCCCCCTCTCGGACAGCAGTCCTCCCAGCTTCACTGTTGTCCTGTGCCTCTGTCCCCTAAACCGTGTGCCCACTGCCACTGACCCCAGGTCCCTGATCGTCCTGTGTTTGTGGGGTTGCCTGGGGTCCCTGTAGTGGTGGACACACTGCTGATTGACGTGAGACGTGTCCTGGGGACAGAGTGATGGGCCCGCTGGGTGGGTGCTGTGGTGGTGATTCCTGAGGGGGGAGGCTCTGTGGTGGTTTCAGAATGTGGCTGGGTCACCGACTGTCCAGAGGTCCCTGATTGGCCATGTTGTTCTTCGAGATCCAGGCATGCAGAGCTGCTGTCATCACTATGGGCCTCTTCTGGGGGGAGTGGACTGGATGTTGCTGGCACCTCCTCTCCGGTGACATTGTGTGCGGATCCTGTGGGGATGTAAATGCAGTGTTATTGTTTCAGCATGTGACATCTTGTGCATGGGTATGTTCCCCTCTATGGTTGTTATTGCCAAGGCAGCTTTGGCTTGTGTGAGTTGTGATTTGGTTGGCTAAGTGATTGTCACTGGTGTGCATGCTGTGGTGATGGGTGTCCATGCAGGTCTGTGATGGGGGTCCATGCATCGGTGTAGCATGCAGGAATTGGTATTGGGATGGGTGGCTTGGGATGGTGGGGTGTTTTTGAGGTGTTGGAGTGATGGAGTGGGGGTAGGGGTAGGAGTTTATGATGGCATGCAGGTAGGAGGGGGACAAAGTAGTAAAGATTTGACTTACCAGAGTCCAGTCCTCCTGCTACTCCTGCCAGACCCTCAGGATGCATGATCGCCAAGACTTGCTCCTCCCATATTGTTAGTTGTGGGGGAGGAGGTGGGGGTCTACCGCCAGTCCTCTGTACAGCTATCTGGTGTCTTCCTACCACGGAATGTACCTTCCCCCGTAGGTTGTCCCACCTCTTCCTGATGTCATCTGTTGTTCTTGGGTGCTGTCCCACGGCATTGACCCTGTCCACGACTCTCCACCATTGCTCCATCTTCCTAGCAATGGCCATCTGCTGCATCTGTGATCCAAATAGCTGTGGCTCTACCCGGATGATTTCCTCCACCATGACCCTTAGCTCCTCCTCTGAGAACCTGGGGTGTCTTTGTGATGCCATGGGTGTAGTGTGAGTGGTGTGTGTGAGTGTGTGTGGGGTGTTTGGGGTGTGTACTGTGAGGTGCCTGGATGGTGTATGGGTGATGGTGTTTTGTGGCTCTGATTCAGTGGGTGCTCCTGGATTGTCTCTCTCTCAGTTGTCAATTTTTTTTGTCGTAAAGGATTGTGGGTAATGTGTGCATGTGTTTAATAGTGGTGTGGGTGTGTGGGTGTGGTGTATGTATGTGTGTCAGGAGTGTGTAGTTTGAATAGTCCAATGTGTTGGTGTTTTGTTAGTCTGTGTGTATTTGGAGTGTGGCGATATGTACCGCCAATGGTTTACCGTGGTTCAATTTCCACTTCGGTGATTCATGGGTCATGATGCTGTGGGCGTATTTCTGTTGGCGTAATGGTGTGGGTTTTGGTACCGCCATTTTATCACTGACCTCTGGGCTGGCGGACTTCTATGTGTCTCTGTACAGTGGTGGATTTTTTTGTGTGGGTCATAATACGTGTAGAGGTATACCACTGCGATCGTGGTATGTTGGCGGCAGTCAGCATGGCGGTAAGCGGCACTTACCCCTAATGTCATAATGAGGGAAAATATGCTTTGTTATCAATTGTTATTTCAGCTAGCGCTCTTTTCAGTATCTGTTTGTGACTGCCTCTAGCGTTATCACTCCGTTCACTGAATAGCTTTATATTGCATAGTAGTGTGGTATCTCTGTGTATGGCCTTGCTAGCAGGATCTTGGCCAACAACACAGACCTCTCAGTAAAGCTTTCTTTATCTTCAAATGTTTCACACCTGCTGGAGTTGTGCTTTGATTCCACATATGCCAAATGTTGATTCTGCACTTCGATGAAGGTACACATGGCACACACGAGCAATTTGCTTGGACCACGGAAGACTCTGGGAGAGCACTGTTGATCTTCGGGTTAATTATCCCCTACCTCGATGCCAGTTTTAGAATCTTCCCCAGTCTGTGTGCCTGCCAATAACCACGTCACACAGGGAGCTATATATTACACGTCTTTATTCATCTACATGTAACTGCAAACTCAACATTCAAAACTTGCATTCACTTCACCATGTTCAACTCTTATGTCACAGCTCTATGGTGTCCTTCAGGAGCCAAAAGGGTTCCGTCATTCATACTCACACAACACTAAAGCAACAACAGCAGCTACTTCATAGCACCTTTTTTATTTTTATGATACTAAACAGCACCAGCAAAAAGCATTGCTTTATACCAATACTGTTCAGCATCACCAAAAAAACACTGGCAAAGCCAATGGGTCACAAAGCTGAGACCCATTGGCTTCGCCAATGGCCTGAGTAGCTTGAGGATAATCGGCAGTGTGGAGTAGTAATTAAACATCACAATTTGAATAATCTAGAACAAAATAAATAATGCTAAAATGGTAATGGCTAGCTGGACTTTTCCTTCTAAGCTTCGTGCCCTCAAACAGATCGTTCTTTCTTTCACTAAACAGATAACAACAGCATCATGCCAATATTTCTATATGGAAAATGCTTACATGTATGTTACTTTACTCTGTGTAGGCGCTCTCACCTACGGGCTGCTTTTTGACACATATGACTATGAGGTATGATGTGCCATAAAAATTGATGTTTTCTAGTGTTAACGCGTCCTTCTATGTTAATTTATACACATTAGGACTCGTTTTAGGCCGATGAATCTTTTGACCCAGTGGTGAGACACCGTAAAACGAGGTAACTGATCAGTATGTCAAGCAATATATCAATAATATCATCAACATATATCACCACAATATATTTCAGTTTAGACATTGGTTAAAACTGTCGGCGCAACCATGACCTTTCAGTCATGAATAACCACACCTTTATTGAAGTTTTGTGAATTTTATTCCCTATTGATTGCAATCTAATAGCAAATGTATTAATCTCAAAACCAAAAAGCAAAAGAGCATAGTCACGATATGGCAATTATGATAAGATTTTGACAATGCATAGATCACAACCATTAAGACACTAACATAAGAGATACATAGATCTGAATGCATAGAACATCATATAAACCCAGTTCAGCATAGTACAGCGTCAGTCACGTCTGTTGTGTCAGTCAAGGTGAATGTCTAATCTAACCACTAATTAGCATTAGCATGTTGGGCTTCATGCAAAATAATTTAGAACATTAATTTGGAAAATATCTAACTATGGTCTCTATCCAAAAATACAGCAGTTGGTACCTAGAAAGGAAAAGCAAATAGACAAATTACAAGAGCAACTGTCATAATGACCCTCCTCGGAATGAGTCAGCATACAGGATCAGACTTCGTCTTCAGGACATCAGTTGGATCGTCGTCAGTCTATCTAGTCTAAGGACAGGGGGCACTTCCCTCATAAGGAGGAAAAGTGTAATGGGGCAAGCTAAAGGGTGAGGATGGTTTTATTAAGTCTCAAGTCACCAATCAGAGTGACAAAGTTTCTGGATGCAATCAATATCATTCCCTACCTAGATCTCTCGAGTCCCCTGTGTCATGGGTTTTTATCCCTTTTTGGCAATACCTTCCCCCAAAATTCTATTGGACAGTCGCTACACCCCACTATCTTTAACCTATCAAATTATACATTAAGTAATGCACTTGTCGTTCCATGATAATTCATAACACTTTGATTGGTCTTCATAATTGACGTTTTTCGTAGGTGGCACATCCGGGGTTACTTCATTTTTCTGGCACATTCTTCGGGTCAAAAGTTCTCTTTTCCATTGTTGAACGTCCTTGGATGTTTCAGTAAATGTTGCAAAAACGTATAAAACTTATACTAAAGCAGCTAGCATGTGAGTGAGAAAATTTCTCACTTGTAACATAAAACAAAGAAAAGAACACATGCTGGGGCATGGCCTTTTGCGAGTCAGCACACTGGAGAAACAGAAAAATATGCTTTAATATGAGAGCTACACAGCTAATTCTTCGACTCACGCTAATTTAAGGCTTATGGGTTCTAATCCAAATGCAATCCTCGTACATGTTAACATATTCAATTAATCACAATACAAGTAATCATTTCTTATAGTTGATATTAGTATATGCATACGATAATTCTCCACGTTTAAAATACGTTTCAATGAATAATATTATTAATGCAGCATTGTTAAGTATAAGCATTTCACATCTAAAATAGGTAATATTTAGATTACACTCTCTCACTAGTTTTATCCTTTTAATGTATTTGGTACTCTTTTCTAACAGACGTCTTAATAGTTTTAAGTTTGCTTTGTTGATTTTGCCAAGTATCAAACTTTTTGAAGGCTCAAAGTGCAATAGGAACCATCTACAACTTCCATAAATACATCGTGCGTGGCAACATAGGGTCTTTAAAGGTACAGTTAAGGAAATAACCATTGCACAGTGCGCAGATACCTGGAATGGGCTAATCCACGATTCTTTAACAAAAAGAATGATAACGTTTTTACCAAAAATGTAAACATCCATAAATATTTTCTTCTGCCCTATTTACTTCAAGCGTTTTACATTGCATGAGGTTGTGCGGAAAATGTGGGCTAACCACGTGGCCTGTTGAATTTCATTAATTCTACTACACTCATTGTGCACTAGTAATTGCCACAATATGCAATATGCAAAGTAGCCGTCTAGTTAAAATAAGTGGAACCTGGCACATTTAGGCCCGTATTTATACTTTTTTAGCGCCGCATTTGCGTCGTTTTTTGATGCAAAAACGGCGCAAACTTGCAAAATACCATTGTATTTTGTAGGTTTGCGCCGTTTTGCGTCAAAAAGCGGCGCTAAAAAAAGTATAAATACGGGCCTTAATTTACGTATTTCATATGAAAAGGATGTGTTTCGGTATGTGCAGCTTCTTCAAAGCAACATCACACAATATGTGCACAGTAGGTACAAAAATGTTTTTCACCCAGTATTTTTGTTGTTGCCGCAGCCTTTAGAACGCGACTTAAGAAACATGTCACAAATGGCTATAAAAGGCAACAGTATTCACCGATCCTCTGTTTCGATCCTCATATTTTAATGCAAATTCAACTCCAATTAATGCATTCAAACGAAGCTATTTACAAACCTTCCCCATCGAGACTGATAGCATTAGGACTTTGGCCATAAAATCCAAGCTCTATATTATAGGCTTCGTTTCGCGTCATTTAGATAGACTGGGGAGCCCAGATTTCTCTTTTTTTCTCATGAGCTCCTTGCATTGGCGGGAAGCTCTGGGAAAGCATTGCTCTAAGCCCTACAGCATCTAGGCTGCCAAATGAGGTGCAGCCTTGCCCTGTAGAGCAGAGGGCTCGCTGTGAACATATTGTGCAGCACTGTTTGCGTGCAGTCTGAATCAGGCCTGGCAGTGGCTGGCACCAACTGAGACATCATCGCATTAATGTATTCACGAGATGAGAAGAGATACAGTCTAGGGGCCCGAAGTTAAGAAAAGTGGCGCTGCATCCAATGCAACGCCAGCAGCGCCACTTTTCTTGCGCCCCTTAGCACCCCCTACCGCCATCATGTGTTCGCTGTATTTAATATACAGCGCACCATGGCACAGGGTAGGGGTAATAGCATCAAATTTCTTAATGTCATTGATGTACTGTGCAGAATTAGTGCCAACATGTTTGTGCTAATCCTGCAGAATACATAGGAGCCCATTAAAAACAATGGGAAACAATGGTATGCCCTTTTTTTAACACCTGCTCTGTGCAGGCGTTACAAATAGCTGCTAAAAATGGTGCAGTGTAATCTCATCGATTCCACTGCACCATTTTTGCATTCCCCCTAATGAGGGAACACCCCCTTGCATACATTATGCCTCATGCAGGCATAATGTATGCAAGGAGTTAAAAAGTGGTGCAATGCATGCATTGTGCCACTTTGTAAATATGGTGCAGAAAATTTGGCCTCTTTGGGCCACATTAGCGTCATAAAAATGATGTTAATGTGGCACAAGGAAGCGCTAGGCCCTCTTAAATCTGGGCCTAGGTAATAAATAAACCTTCACACACTCAGAGAGCGTGGTGCAACAGGTACAGGTAAGCTCCTCAGACTGAAGTAAAAAGGATTTGTCACTCTTCTTGCCCATGCACCCTGGATTAAACAATGTTTTTTTTCTGCATTGGGGAATTCATACTGGGTTTATGCTGAAGTTTCTAAGCGCACTTGCCTTCCTGTTCCGCCAGCCAAACCTGTATTCGAACTGCTGCCCCAGTGCTTCAATATTTATTTCTTTATACATTTTTGTATAGTGCTAAATGTATCCTTCTGGTTATTTCAGAGGACAAATATGGACAAAATAAGGCACAGTTAAAGCCCATTCTGTGATTGATGGTGTAACTCCAATATTCTTCCATCTCTTACCTTGGAGGTTGTCTATTTTCTGGATTTTCCTGAAGAGATTGTATTTCTCATTAGTGCTGGACTTTGGTACAGTGTTGTACACACATTCTTGAGCTCTGGGCTCCTCAAACTCTACCTCCATGTGTTTTTTAAATCGCTTTTATTTTTTAATTTAAGAAATATAAATCATGCAATTCATTATTTTTTATTTCAAGAGGTGGTCCCATTCCAGTATGGGGTCTCTGACGACAACTATTTGAGCTATTACATGCAACAGTACCACCATTTAAATCTGTTATGCAGATATGCAGCGCACACTTGAACCCAGAAGGGTATTCTGTTGCTGAGCAGGTGTGAGTCTAGCCACACAAATGGCCTAGTGGGACTACTCTAAAAGCCAGATCTTCACCTTCCTGTGGAATTCAAGATGTGAGGAGGAGGCTCTTATGTATAGTCACAAGTCATTTTGGCCCATATTTATACTCTTTGACGCAAAACTGCGCCAACGCAGTTTTGCGTCAAAACAATTAGCGCCGGCTAACGCCATTCTGAAGCGCCATGCGGGCGCCGTATTTATTGAATGACGTTAGCCGGTGTTAGCCGCCGGCGCTGTCTGGTGTGCGTTAAAAAAAACGACGTACACCAGGCAGCGCCGGCATAGGGGGAAAGTGGCGTATGGGTGTCCAGAAATGGTGCAAGCCAGGCTGAGGCAAAAAAATCGCCACAACCCGATTTGCGCCATTTTTTTACGACGCCCATCCCCCATTGAAATGACTCCTGTCTTAGCAAAGACAGGAGTCATGCCCCCTTGCCCAATGGCCATGCCCAGGGGACTTCTGTCCCCTGGGCATGGTCATTGGGCATAGTGGCATGTAGGGGGGCACAAATCAGGCCCCCCTATGCCACAAAAAAATAATAATAATTACTTACCTGGACTTACCTTAATGTCCCTGGGGTGGGTCCCTCCATCCTTGGGTGTCCTCCTGGGGTGGGCAAGGGTGGCAGGGGGTGTCCCTGGGGGCAGGGGAGGGCACCTCTGGGCTCATTCTGAGCCCACAGGTCCCTTAACGCCTGCCCTGACCCAGGCGCTAAAATCCAGCGCAAATGCGGGTTTTTTAGTCCCGCCCACTCCCGGGCGTCATTTTTGCCCGGGAGTATAAATCCGACGCAATAGCATCGGAGTCATTTTTTAAGACGGGAACGCCTACCTTGCATATCATTAACGCAAGGAAGGTGTTCACGCAAAAAAATGACGCTAACTCCATGAACTTTGGCGCTAGACGCGTCTAACGCCAAAGAATAAATATGGAGTTCGTTTTGCGTCGAATTTGCATCGAAAAAAACGACGCAAATTCGGCGCAAACGGAGTATAAATATGCCCCTTTGTGTATTAGGAGCAATGCAGGAGAAGGCTCGACAGCTGTATCTTTTTTCCTTTGTACAGGGGATTTGTTCAAGTAAGAGTCTGATTGTGAGCAGGTGTCTGGAAGGTTTGTGAAAGCAGATGTGATTGTTGAAGTATGCTGGGCCATAGTTATGTAGTGCCTTGAAAGTGTGAATGAGTGTGAATCTTGCTAATTTGTGAATGGGCAACCGGTAGAGCCCTTTCGGGTGTGGTGTGATGTGCATGAGGCATGGGAGCTTAAGAGTGATTCTGGTCACCAAGTTCTGTATAATCTGCAGTCATCTGGTGAGTTTTCTTTTGATGCTGGCATAGAGGGTGCTCCTGTAGACCAGCTTGCTTGTGACTAGGGTGCACATGATGATTTTCTGGGTGCTGATTGAGAGCCATTTGAAAATCTTCAGTGTATGGAAGCATAAGACGGTGATGGAATTGACTTGAGTGGTCATGCTGAGTTGTGGTTGTAGGTGTGGGTGTCAGCCCTAGCTCTGTTGGCCACTAGGTGTAGTACCACAGTGATGTGCTCTTCCTGAAAATCATGATTTTGGTCTTGTCGGTGTTCAACTTTAGACAGTTGGTCGTCATACAGTGGGTGACTTCAATCATGTAGGCTTTGAAGGCATTGAACTTTATCCAGGTACTTGACGGCTTGTCTGTGAGGGAGAGAATAAGTTGTGTGCCATGGGCGCAGGAGAGGGAAAGTGAATGATGCTGGCTAGAGGGATCATGTATGTGTTAAAGAGGGTTGGGCTCAGTGAGGATCCATGCTGAACTCCATAGAGGAGGTCACTGGTGCCCGAGGAGTACGATGCCAGGCTGACTGACTGGGTCATTCGAGTCAGGAAGAAGCAGATCCATCAAGTGCGTGTCCATGTTGTGTAGGCATTGGATGAGTATGGGGTGGAAGACTGTGTCAAGTGCTTTTGAGAGATCCAGGAGGATGAGAGCCACTGTGCCTGTTCTGTCCATAGTCATGCAGATTTCATCCATGGTGGTGATGAAGGCCATTTTCATGTGGTTGGGTCTGAAACCATACTGAATGGTGTTGAGAAGTTGGTGGTCGTTGAGGTTTTAAGTAGGGTGTTAGTTAATCATTTTCTATAAGACATTTTCTCTAGGGCTCTATAACTTACTTGCTCTCTGGTATGGGGTATATTGGCAGTAGTTTCAGGTGCATTGAAAATACACTGATATCCTGCCACACAGCTTACTCTATGTAGGCACTTGATGCTATATCTTCAGTCATTTACTCAGTGTTGTCTTTGTTCAGTCTACACTCTTGTGGCGTGGGGGTGCAATTTGGTATAAGAACTCCGTCATTGTGTGGGTACTCTCTCTTCCCCACATGCTTCTCTGGTGCCTTGCAATTTGATGCATTGACATGTGTCATTTACATATTTGGGTGTGTATCGTTCATATATGATCACTTTCTCCAAGTTGCAAGGGATCCTGCCCTGTTCTAGGGTTTCATTCTATCAGACTTCACTGTTCACTCTTCACTGTCAATGTTATTCTAATAGTATACCAAGTGTTAGATGTTGCCTCACCTCGTCCCTCTTTTTTAAGTTAAATGATTATGTCATGTTCAGGTGTGCCCATTTCTCCAAGTCATTCGGCTCTGTTTGATGAGTGGCACTAACATCGCTTTCCATGTCCTTGATACATATGCTAGGTTAATTAATTTACTTGTTGAATTTAGGTCTTAGGATCTGAGTATTTGTCTTAATAAAGGTGCTTCTGGGGTGCACCTAATCTGCCAGTAGGTCACTTCTGAGACCTGATTGACAACTGTTTTCTAGTAGTTCACTATTTCTATGTATTCCTATACTCTGTTGTTGAAGTCTGCTGGTGGTCTGCATCTAGAACAAATATCCATTACTCCTTCAAATCTCTGGTCTATCTTCTAGATGGAGAGGCATTCTTGCTATAAATAATTTTAAAAAGTGAAGCTTGATTCTGGGATTTTAAGAACATTATTGAATATTCTTGATATTTAGCCCATTCCACGTGAGGAGACTTGTTGTCTAGTTTTGCTTTTAATTTCGTTTTTAGTTACCTGACATAACTAGCATGTTAACAATGTAGCTGGTTTGTTGGCATTAGGACTTGGCACACTTTACCACTGCTATCCAGTGCTGAGGTACTTGCACTCTCCCTTTAAAACATTGCAAAAGTGGCTTAGACCAATTGACACATTTAATTTATGTGCAAGGTCATAGTATATGGTTCTACATGTACCCAGGACCTGTCAATGAAATGCTATCAGTGGGCAGCAGCACTCATTGTGCCAGATATTAATGTAACACTGCAAAACATGTTCTCAGGCCTGCCATTGCAGTCTGGGGATTTAAATTACCTTTTTTGACCTGGTGAAATAAACCTTTTGCCAGGTCTAAGCTTTCCTTTCTGAAACCTGTAATTGACCCATAAGGTAACCCTAACTACCACAAGGACGAGTTTCATAGTGTTTAAAAAGTAGGACATATGTGTGAACATTTTACATGTCCTTACAGTGAAAAACTAAAAGGCCTATCTCTACCATTGACTAATGGTGGTTAACTTTGTGTTATGTATTGGTATGTTAAAGGATTTATAGAGTGCATAGCTCTTCCAAGAATGGGACTTCCCAGTGCTGGTCTATAAAACATGCTACTGCAGAGGCCAGCACCCCAAGAAGGGGAGAACCTGGATGGAAAAGAGCCATGTCATGAGAGACTTCCTAAAAGGAAGCTGATTCTGGACATTTTTAATATGAAGAGGAAGTGCATTCCAGAGAGAAGAGGCCAGGGCACGGAGGGACTGACCCCCACTCTGACTCTCCAGACTTGGGGAACTATGACCAGGTTAAAGTTGACAGAATGTTGTAAGTGAGTGGTATAATGTGATAATATACGATGGCTAGAATTGGAACACCTTGGGAGTAAAATATCTTGTGGGCAATGCAGAGCATTTTAAAATGAATATGCTTCTCCAAAGGGAGCCAGTGGAACCTGCACAAACTGTGTGAAAGACCAGAGGCTTATAATGAATTCAGGAGGGAGAAGAGCAACCTAGCATCAGCATTTGGGCAAGATGTAGTTTATTCATAACAGATTTATTGGCACCTAGGAATAGAATGTTGCAATAGTCCAATCAGGGCAAGATAATCACCTGCATGATAGTTTGACTGGTGCAAGGATCAAAAAGGCACAAGATTCATGTAAGGCTTCTCAGGAGACCAAAGTGGGTGCCAACAACTGATAAGGCTTTGACCTCAAGAGCCAGGTTGTTATCCATCCAAAGATTTTGGACTTTGGTTCTGGGGAAGGTCCAAGGGAAGAAGATCAACAGTGGTCGCCCGAGGAGAGAGGTTGTTTGCCTTGAAGAAGAATCTCAGTCTTCTTAACATTAAGACATAGACAATTGTTCATCATCCATTTTGCAACCACAAGCAAACCATTTTGAAAGTTGGCCCTGTCTTGTGATTGGCTGTCCGATAGTGAAAGTGCAAGCTGGGTGTTGTCTGCAGACGATATCAAGGTACACCCTACAGATGTCGCAACCTGTGCTAAAGGTAGGCGGTATATATTGAGTAATGTGGGGCTTAATGACGGACCCTGGGGAATGCTGTACTGTAGTGCATGGGGTTGAGGGCTATACGGGGGGAGAGATGACCTGAAAGGAGCGTTCAGAAAGAAAAGAGGCAAATCAAGAGAGTGCAATGCCTCCTATGCCAATATTTCACAAGCTTGAAAGTAAGTTTGCTTGAGACACAGTATCAAACGCAGAGCTTAGGTCAAGCGGGATCAAGGCTGAGGGTCTGTCTTTATTCAAAGTGCTTCTATTACATGTAGTAAGTGCTAACTTCAGATTGGGAGCAGATGCTGATTTCCTGTTTACATTCAAATGACTTGTGATTTAAAATCTTCTTTAATGGTAAAGTCAGGTTTTTAGCTACAATTTTGAAAATGTCAATCTTAGAAACCTGGCATTTTCTTGTCCAAACTAAGTGTTCCTTTCTACCAGTGTCCTCGGTCACATAACTGTGACTGGCTCTGCTTTTGGGGTTTGTGTATTGCTTCCAGACAATGAGACAAAGGAAACCTAGGTGTGAGGGGAGAGGGTCTTCCTGGCAGGATGGCTGGAGAGGAACTGTTCCCTGTCATTATGTTTCAATGGTCTCTGCTGGCAGCACATACAAAGGAACCAGGCCAAGACCAGGGGCAGGGGAGGAAATGAGCAGAGCCAGTTTTTAAGGAAGGGCAGGAAATTCTCCACCCAAAGACTAGCACCTGGTATGAAAAGGAGACCTTCCGAACCACTCATCAGAACACTCCTGGACAATTAGAGGATACAGGAGAAGGACTACCACGCTGCCAGAAGGACTGTTCTGCTGCTTAAAGGACTACCTTGCTGTTGTAAGGAGGAAGACTGGACCTGTTTGCCTTGGTTCATGGCTACCAGAGTTATTCCAAGGGTCAGTTGGCTGACCTCCTTTGTGAGCTACAATGATGCCACAAGCTTTTAGAGGCCTCCTTCCAACTGCCCAGCTGAACATCACCAACTTGACTCAACTAAACTCTGGTGCTAGCCTCTACAGCAGAAGGACCTGATCCTCAAGAGGTGCATCCATGTCCTAGGCCCTTGGCTGTCATCAGTTGGAACACCTAAAGAAGAAAAAGGTAAAAAGATTGGTATTTTTACGAGACACCCAACTCCTCTCCATGCATGGCCTTTGGCCGTAGTGTTGCACGGGGTTGAGCACAGTGTCAGGACTAGGTCACTTAGTCCTGCACGTTCCCACCCCCCATCCTTTCTGCCAAAATGTGCCACCCATGATGGCTGCCAACATGAAGTTCTAGTGGGACCTGCTCTCTGCATCAACAGCAACTGTCCATAATGACTGACAACCTGTGACCTGCACTTCTTGCCATCAGCAACTGTTGGCAACAATCAACCAGTGCAAAACATCAGCAGCCTGTGATGCTCAGCCTGCACTTCCAGCCGAAAGCCTCTTCCTCACGATCTGTCCAACCAGAAGAGATCTCTTTATGCCAGACATGAGATGGCAACCCTTCAGACTGTTTAACCTGTCCCTGCATTCAACCTGGGCTCCATTGCAGTTGGGCTCCTTTGCAGTCGGCCTGAACTTGTGATTTTTCCCCAGTCTAGTGCCATCACATAATTATAACTGTCGCTTGCTGCTTCTTGGCACTATTTTTAATAAAACACTTATCTCCTTTTCTACTGATTTGATCTTTTTTTTTTGGTGTAATTTACTCTGTTTTTCTGAATTAGTTTTGGATTCTTCTTGTGTTATGTTTTCACTTTATTACTGTTTGTGTACAGCATAAATCCTACAGCAGCTCCCTCTCTGTGAGAGCAATTGTTTCCTCTGTCTTCATGCCTGCATCTCCATGGGCTGGGAGATAGAGGAAACCTCTGCTCGCAGTGAGGGCGATTTGTTTGACAGCTCTCCCTCCCTGCGAGCAGAATGTTTGCTGTGACCTGGTGGCAGCTACCAAGCAACAGCAACAGCGATGTCCCAGGGGTGGGCACCCTGGGACATAGCGGGAGCGGGCATTTAGGCATGGTGGTCCTCAGGGCCATCATTGGCTCCTTCCAATGAATAGCCCCGGGGAGGTGGTGGCCCCTGGGGCTCCCCAACATTCTAATTACTCATCACCCCCACGGAGGTGGCAGCACCCGGGGCTAATGGAAGCCCTAGTAGGGGGATCCTGTGTACCCCCTCCTTATTAAAGTCCCCAATGCCCCCAGGTTCTGGCCCACCACCAGGGGCTCTTTAAAAGAAAAGGGCAGGAGAGTGCCCTTTTTAAAAAAAATACATTTTGGAGAAATCGGTGGTTCTGGATTTTTCCAATATTTTTTTTAATGCTTTTTAACCCTGGTGGGGTCCCTCAGGGGCCCCAGCACCAGAGCTAAGAGGTCAGGGTGACTCTTCCCTGGACTGTTTTCTTAGTTTTTTAACTTTTTTCCCAGGACTCGGCTTAAGAGTGCTGTCAACACTATCTTGATGAAGTGTTAGCAGCCAATCAGATATCAGAATGGGGACAGTTGGATCAGTGGAGGGTCCGTATCTCTAGATATCTACATTTTTCGGCCATAAATTACTCCCAAAGTACTGAACAGATTTGCATCAAACCACAAAAAGTGTAATCTCTGGAATAGGATCTAGCTTTGTGCCAAAGTTGGTGTAATTCCATTAAGCAGTTTGGGCTGTCAGCATGTCTAAAGAGTCTATGGAAAAATGAATGGGAAAAACACGTTTTGGGACCACCTTTTTCTTAGGTCCCGCTTCACTGGCCACCCCAAAATGTTCAAAACAGAAGCTGAATGGACCAAAGTTTACTTTTTCAAAATATCGTGAAGATTCGTCAAGCAGCACCAAAGTTATAGGCAAACAAAAAAAATGCTCTGTCTACGTCAACTAGGCCCTAACTATAACTGCCTAATGGTGACCGCCACTAGGTAGCTACAGTTAGGACCATGTTTCCATCTTGTTGTGCTTGAAAAGTTTTGGGGTGATCCGTTAGGTGGGGGCTGAGAAAAAGGGGGTTCAAAGAACATTGTGCTTCCCATCTTAATTCTTATAGAACCTTTAGACACGACTACAGCCCGAACCACTGGACAGAATTACACCAAATTTGGCAGAAAGCTAGCATTCAGTACGCAGATCACAAGTTAACTTATTTGGTGGAAATCTGTTCAGTATGTTTGGAGATGTTAAAGGGGAAATAAATTTGCATATCTCCTGCAACAGATTCTTTGCAAATATATTGTGAAAATTTGTGAATTCTGGCAATTGCATGCACAAATAGAAGCAAGGTAACTGGCAGCCACAACCTGACTAGAAAGATGCAGCCTTCATTTAATGTTATCAGAAAGAGTCCCCGAGGCGTAAAATAAAAACAATAAATAATTTAAGAGGTCTGGGTGGAGGTACCCTGATCCAAGGGGTGTGATATAGTGGTGTTCTAGGGTTAAATTATGGGTTTAAAATGATTTTTCTTCATATTCATGGATATCCTCAAATATTCGAGGATAGTCAAGGATATTCGAGGGGATGCAAAAATGTTTTTAAAGAATTCACTGACTCATTCATGCACTAATTCATTCACTCATACATGCGCTCATAAACTCATGCACCCACTCACACACCCACTCAGCTACTGATGCACAAACCTAGACCTACTCACAGACTCACACACCCACTTTCAGACCCACTCAGCTACTCATGCACCCACTCACAGAGCCACTGACAGAGACAGGCTCTGTGGCCAACATGAGCTGTGCACAGCCAAAGTTCATGCATGGTGCGGGGTTATGAGGACTTGCATGCAGGGCCTGGCCATAGGCCAGGCCATGCGCCAAGGGTTGGAATAAAGTATAGCAATTGAAATCACTTTGTGGCAAAAACAAACATAGAAATTCACTGAAAACAACAAAGGTTGCAGGTTGTTTTAGTTAGGTTCTGAATTTACTCATACAAAACCATAGAAAATCAGCAGTTATTGTTAGAGTTATTAAAAGCAACTATAACGTGCACCCTAAGGAAACTTTATTTCATGCCTTCACCATGCACAGCTGATTACTCCACACATTATATCATTGATAACAACTTCTATGCATCTTTGATATTATCACTGCAACATTTGCAATAAAATTACTAATAAGAAAATTGTGCATGGCTAGGGCAAACCCACCCTCTGAGAGAGAGGTCTGGAAGAAGAGGTCAGACCATGTACACCTTACTACAAACTCCCTTTATCTGAAAAAAGATGTGTGGAAAGAGAGGGCAGTCCATGCAGACACCCTACTACACACATCTTTCATGTAAGAGAAAAGTCTGAGGAAGAGGCCAGTCTTTCCTCACACCCTGCTACATGCACCCATCATCCAAGAGAAGTATCTCACTGGAGAGACCAGTCCCTCTTACATAATACTGCATGCACCTGTGATCTGAGATAGAGGTCTGTGTGGAGAGGCCAGTTTCTCCCCCACACTACTACACACACCTATCATGTAAGAGATATGTCTCAGGGGAGAGGATACTCCATCCCACATACTACTATGTCCCTATAATTTTGTTGTGATTCTGCAAGATTCTCTTAAGAGTAGCTCACAAGTTTCAGGGAGTGAAGCTTCTTATATGGACACTTGTGATCTTGTGCTAACGTGCCTGGTCCTTAGTAAGTAAATTTACAAGGGGACGAGTATATGCCAATGAACCTTTTGGATCGCATGGAATATCCTAGCCATGTGGTGACTTGTCAATATATCCAGAGTCTTAGACCACGCAGGATCCGTACATCACCAACAACCACGTGGACAATTTTTTAGCACATAGTGCCACACACATATGTAGTTCAGCGGCTTCCCTACTCTCATACTGTGGAGTACGCACACTCCTATTAAACCTCAACTGGTGTACGCAAACTCCCTACTTCCCTTACATATGGCACAATTCACCTGCGGTCTGCTTAAGACTTTGCAAGCACAACCTACCACTTTCACACTATACGTAGAACACTGAGAACATACCCAACTTTACCAGTGGGATCCAGGATCTGGGAAAGTCATTTCTGGGCTTAAGGGGACATCATCTTTGCTACAATTGTCATTTTGAAAAACAAAAATTCAAACCTCACAAAATGAACAACTAACCCTAACTTATACTACCATCATAACCACTAATCACCACATATCTAGTTCTCTAAGAAACTAACCATCAAGCTGCTACCAAAAACTGCTAGCGTGCCTGGTCCTTAGTAAGTAAACTTACAAGGGGACGCGTATAGGCTAATGAACCTTTTGGATCTCATGGAGTATCCTAGCCATGTGGTGACCAGTGTCATCAAATAATAATGTAATCAATCAATAACCACTAAGAGAATAATTAATCATCAGACAATTACATCAACATTTGATGAATAACCACAACACAAAGCAATTAGTTTGTCAATCATTTGCCACTGTCAACGTTACCCAAAGGAACCTTACCTAGCCCAGATATGCATTTAGCATGTGGGACTTCATGCGGAAAACAATTTGGAAACATAAATTTAGAAAAACATCTAACTAAGAGATAAACTATAAAAACAGCGCAATTGGTACCTAGAAAGAAAAGGCACAAAGTTAATCAGTCACTTCGTCATAGCTACCTTTCCACGGAATGGATCAGCAACAAAGTTAGGGGGTCATTCTGACCCTGACGGGCGGCGGAGGCCGCCCGCCAGAGTTCCCCCCTCCAGAACACCGCTCCGCGGTCAGAAGACCGCTGCGGTGATTCTGGCTTTTGCACTGGGCTGGCGGGCGGCCACCAAAAGGCCGCCCGCCAGCCCAGTGCAAAAGGGCCTTCCCACGAGGACGCCAGCTCAGAATTGAGCCGGCGGAGTGGGAAGGTGCGACGGGTGCAGTGGCACCCGTCGCGTATTTCAGTGTCTGCAATGCAGACACTGAAATACAATGTGGGGCCCTCTTACGGGGGCCCCGCGGCACCCCCTACCGCCATCCTGTTCCTGGCGGGAGACCTGCCAGGAACAGGATGGCGGTAGAGGGTGTCAGAATCCCCATGGCGGCGGAGCGCGCTCCGCCGCCATGGAGGATTCTCAAGGGCAGCGGAAAACCGGCGGGAGACCGCCGGTTTTCCAAATCTGACCGCGGCCAAAGCGCCGCGGTCAGAATGCCCTGCGGGGCACCGCCGGCCTGTCGGCGGTGCTCCCGCCGACCCTGGCCCCGGCGGTCTCAGACCGCCGGGGTCAGAATCAGGGCCTTAGTCTTCGTCTTCAGGTCATCAATCAATCAGCAACACCTCAGGCTCTCAGAGCATGAGCCCAATGAAAGAATCTCAAATTGCATCTTCTGACATCATCAATTCTCCCCTTGCATCTGAAGTTTTAGCCCCTTGTCATGACTTTCTATTAAAGTTTTTCAGTCCACCCCCGTAATTCCTAATTGGTCAATTAATCACCAGTTATGACTCTACCCAATAATATTAATTTAGCAAATCTATGAATTCTAATATTATGCGGTTCTCAGTTCATTGATTGGTTCACTGCATGATGTCCTCATCATCCGGCTCATCAGGTATAGAAAATGTTGCATCTTCTTCTCCAGTCAGTGTCTCTATTGTTCGAGTCCTGGGAAAGTACATTGAGTCTGTCTTACACCAAAATTGTTACATGACTAGTTCCATCATCTCCTGTCCATCGGTACATTGCAGAAAATTTTAGCTAAGCAGATTTTATTAACACAAGTGGTCAAGGTTAGTTCAACACGTTTGCTTCTCTTCAGTGCGCTAATAATTCAGCTTCTGCTTGAGGCCTGGCAACTAGGCCACAACTTTGGCTAAGTTAACTCTACAATATAATGTAAAACATAGGTTATACATCTCAATATGACATATTACTACATTATTATTACCTATTTTCGTTATTCACACATTTTTTATCATTTAGTACAAGGTTGTATAAGTTGCCTGTCACTCTCTGTGGGCACATTTTCAAACGTGCACATTAATTTATTCGACATTTAATTTTTCTATCAACTTCTTGTTGATCAAAACACATAAGCATTTATTAATAATTTCTTATTAGGATATTTGCTTCAACACTTGCAAGAAGCTTGCGGGACCCCCATGGAAAATAACTGGGCCTGCCACAAGGTGTTTTACAATCCTGTGAGAGTCTTGCGAGATCATATGGGTGGAAGTAAAAAAAAAAAAAGGGCCAAGGCTCATCCAAAATTTACTGCCTTTATTGCATGGATTAAGACATTCTGTGATGTGATTGGGTGCAGAACCAGGGATAGCTCCGATTGGTCTTGGTGGTTTGGAGGAGAAGGAAGCCTGTTGGAGTTGTGCTCAGCAGAAGTGACTGAATTGGGAACTGAGACAGGCTGGTGTCATCAGCTGGATATAAGAAAGTGCTAGAAGTTCAGGTAATTAGAAATATGTTTATGAACTTTGTTGAGAAGTGTCAGTAAGTACACTACTGTTGGTAAATGTATTATATACAAAATTTAGTGAGCCAAAAGCTGTTTGTAGAGGTGGATTTTTATTAATATAGGTTTTGATGTTGAGAGATATCACCAAGTATTGAATGCTGTGTTAAAAATTAAATGTTCAGTCTGTATGTAGTTGTAAGTAAAGAGGCAACATTTCTGCAATTATAAAACAAAGCATCTGCAATCTGTTAATAAAAGGTCTAGTGCTTTGATGAACCTTTCCATACACAAATTTTGCCCCAAGAGATGTTGCCATTTCTGGAGTAAAACATTACGCTCACTGTTAGCAAAGGTATGTAAACTGGAATGTGTTACTTTACAAGTTGTTATGGAACCATGTTTGAAAGCATGTTCTAATTTAATTGTGGATAACAAAATGCAGTTATTGAGACAGAAAGGAACATGACGTTAGTGGTGCAGTACATATAAATATGTGATTGTGGGTGAAAGATGTAGAAATCTTCAGAGAAGGTAGTGATGTGTCATTGTTAGCAATTACTCATCAGTATGCAACTTTCATTTTTTTTAATATTTTGTATTTTTTAAGGAGGAAATGAAAACCAGAAGCTCTGAAAAGAGAAGTCCCATGTCACAGAATATATGGAGGAGTGAAGCAAAAATTGTTTATTTGGAAGGAAGATGTAAGTGTAACTGTGTGGAAAGTCAGGAAAAAAATTAGTTCAACACATGATGTTATTACTGCCTTTTGTGACATTTATACCCTTGGAGAAGTTTATTCTGTTTAGCTGTACTTGATTTTGATGATAAGATGATCTACTTACTTAAGAAGCAAAAAAGTTCTTTATTTAAGTAAGAAGAGTTGTTATCTGCTTGAGCAGTGTGTACCTGGGGAGAGGTTGTATCTGCCAGTTGAAAGAATGTGTAGACAGCTGAAGAACTGTGTAGTTTGCCTTGCCATCCTTTTAGAATGACTTCATCTACAATGCTTCTACACCCCTGTAAAGGATGTAACACACAGTTTCTTTCTAGTTTCCCTGCAGAACTAATGTTTGCATATTTTTAACAGACTGTTTTGCCACCTAGCTGGCTCCATGAAGCATTATCCTGACTGGGTTTAGCCAGCTCTCCGCAGTGTGAAAAGAGAGAGAAGACACTCCTGCTACCTGGGGACACAGGGCAAGGGGTTGCATTCCTGTCTCAAAGCCTGAAACATGGCTGCAGATGACATTGGCTGGGAGCAGTGAAAGAGGCCTGACCATTGAGGCAACTGTGAAGGACCTGGGTGTGATCATTGGAAACATTAACAGCCTGCATGCCTACACAGACAATGGTGCCATGAGGGAGCTCGACTCTGTGCTGTTGGGGAGTGGCTCCTGAGGTCATGAAGCAACCACTTTGGCATTTCTGGCAGTGACAGCTGAGTGACACCACAAGAGATATGATAAGACACAGGCCTGCTGCCGGCCCCCCTTCTCAGAACAACTAGCAACCGACGGTGGCACTGACGTACCATAGACACTGGGCTCTCCCCCTCAGGGCAAACTGCACAGAGATCGACCCTCCACCCTTTTTTAATCTACATACGGGCAGTAACTCGAGACCTGGCACACAGAATCCTCTACACTACCTGGACTACTGCACGGGGGCCACAAGACGCCTGCCACCTGATTCCCACAATATAGATGGGCCACTGCTGCCACCCACAGGTAGGAGAATCCTGACACCTTGGGAGCTGCAGCTGCAGGAGGGATATTGTAGTTCAGACCAGGATGGAGCCTGACGGGGTGGTGAAGGAACTATATAGTGCCCCATCATACTTACTGTATGGGCTTTACGCAAGTGCACACAAAACTACCCAGGTCAGTGCCAATCCTGTTTCAGGTACACCAGGAGTTGCCCTCAGAGCAGCCAGAGTGCCCACCCTTTCGGGGACGGTGACTGCAGAGCATAGTCCACACAAAACAGGATTGGAACACATCATTTACACCTGAGGTGCTGTTAGCTGCACAAATATGTGACCCTCAATGTGCTACCGCAGGACCTCTGGAAGCCACCCTGACAGCACAATCCATGAGGTTCAATGAGCACCTGACAGCAGTGCTGGATGTCAAGAATGCACTGGCACTAAAGAATGACCCTCAGGTAACAGATATAGGCATCCTGTGTGAAGACCATAAGAAGCCGAAGGATCGGGTCACTGTGTCAGAAACAACACTAGTGAACCTGGAGCCAGAGGTCACAGAAGCCTCAGCCCACAAAAAGGCACTACAAAGTGAAGTGGACTACCGTAGAAAACAAGCCGATGACCAGGAGGGACGTTACTGGTGTAACAATGTGTGAATAGTCTGCCTTACACAAAAGGTAGAAGGTCCCAGCATGGCACTGTACTTACAGGAATGGTTCTCGACAATGATCCTACGAGGCAAACATTCAACCTTCTTTTCATTGAATGGGCACACAGGGTCCCCAGGAAAACCATGCCACCAGGGCCCCATCCTGCCCAGTGGTCACCAGGCTGTTTAACTACAGGGACAGATATCACATATTGCAGGTAACAAGGACAAATTACCCCTGGACAGTGGACAGTGGACAATGCTCAGGTCAATATTTTCTCTGATTACACATTGAAGGTGCAACACCGTGTGGTCATCCTTCCTTCCAGTGAAGAAATGCTTTCACAATCGCAACATAAAATATGCACTACATTCCCAGCCACATTCACAATCATGCAGGGCAACAAGGCTACCTTTTGTACCACAGCAGAGGATGCCTGGGACTGGAATGAAAGGAAAGGTATAGCCATCAAACGATGTGAGCTGGCCGTCACACAGGGTGGATGGTTTGAACAGAAATGATGCAATCCCCAAAAGGCATGGCCACAGTTGGGCCCCACAAAAGTACAAGCAGCTGAGGAGAGGGCACAAGCAGTAGCCAAACTAGAAATGAGAAATTCACCCCCCACTCCTGCAGGATTGGTGGTCACCAGGAATGAAAACGACTTGTCAGACATCCACACATGCTGGTAGAGGCACTATTCAGCGTAGGCCCAGATGATACCCACCAAACAGTGGAGGAGGTGATGTGAGTGTTGGTTTGCTCTCCCTGTAGCACCCAGCACCAACACATGCCTCTCAGATATGATCTGCACTACATGAGAGGCAGAGAATGCCAGAAGACACTCTGGGCTGGGGCCCCCCCTGGTCATAAAGCAGGGTACGTGGAGACACTTATGATTCAAGTTATGGTATGTGCACAGCAGATGGATTGGGGGAAAGGAGGGAGAAGGGGGACATGAAAAGTTTAACACCAAACACTTCTAGACTGCATGGCCATACCAGGAACTAGACGTTGTTAACTTGGAATATGAGGGGGCTAGCAAGTCATGTGAAGCGGTATCAGGTGTACCAATACTCACACAGGTGACGCATACAAGTTGCTATCCTTCAGTAGATGCACCTGGCCATACTTGACCACATGCTCAGACAATGGAAGGGCATGTTGGTAGGCTCTACCTATTCCAGATATGCATGGAAAGCGCTCATTTGGGTTTCTCTGGGGACTCCGTTAGAGGTGAGACACACTAGACCATACCCAGTGGGCAGGTATGCCATACTGGAAGGAATCTTGGATGCTTCTATATTGCTGTATGCCTCGAACACCAATCGGGCAAACTTTCTATGTTATCTCACCTTGGCTCTTCTCCACAACACAGCAGCGCCTTGTTTCTGTGTGGGGCAGTTTACAACTGCATGGCCAACTTAACTTCAGACCACTCTCACCCACAAGTAAGGGCTGCACAGGCGAACACCCTCCCTAAACACCTTACGCACTGGGCTACACATACACAGGTCACAGAAGCATGGCGCAATCTACACCCTCTTCTCAGAGAATACTTGTACGACTTGGGACTGCATGACCTACAAGTCCTACAAGTTTAGACCTTATTTACTGCAGTTCCGAGAAACTTTTGACTGTAACATATGGTGAATATCTGGGGTGCACCATGTCGGACCCTTGTCCACTACTACTGCAGTGGGCATGGGGGCATAGACACCTTTGAATCCTCACACAGTGGCTCCCCATGGAGGCTACTGCCATTGTATTGGGGGCATAGACGCCTTTGCATCCCCACATGGCACCTCCCCATGGAGGCTTTATGCAACAAACCCTTTAGGGGCACCATTTCAACACATATCATGAATTATTTCACTGACAATGGGGGCACGGCATAAGACCCAGGTATAGAATGGGATGTCTTCATGGAGGTCTTATGGGGACATGCAATCAAAAAGATCTACGGGTCCAAAATAGCTTTGCAAAGGGAACTTCACACCTTGGAAGCGGACATCTGCGCCTACAAACAATGTCTCCCGGGAGACTGGACAGTGACTGCCCCACTGGCACATGCATGTCAGGACCATGAGGAGCCATTGAAAAAGTTGAATAGAAAAGACTATAGAGAGTAATTGGCAAGAAAACACACCAAGGGTGATAAGGCAGGCAAACTGCTGGTCTGGCTACTTCACTCAGAAACACCCAGGGTTCCTATTACAGCCACCCGGGACAGGCCTCGTACTGAACACGCCTTTTGAGCCTATTATGCCAAGCTCTACTCAGCTCCGCACTCAGCACAGGATACTCTGATTGAAGAATTCCTAGGTGGCATCTAGCTAACCCACCTTCAGGAGTCGCACAGGGCAACCCTCAAAGCCCCTCTGTCCATCACAGTGATTGCAGATACAAACAAAGAGATGGCGAGAGGCAAAGCACTAGGGACAGAAAGATGGTAGATGGATGGCCAGCAGAATTCTTTGCAACATTCCAGCCTACACTGGCTCCACACCTGCTGTCAGTGTTCAATTCAGCACTCAATGCAGGCATACCCCAGACCTTATTGTGAGAGGATATGCTGGTTGTTCTCCTCAAACCTGACTGGAATATGGGATCATACAGTACCCTCACATGGACTATAAGATCCTCAGAAAAGTGCTGGCTAACAGATTGATCCCTTTCACCCAACACATATGGGTTTATTCTAGGATGGAACAGATTTTTGAATTTAAGATGCCTCTTCATGCTGATGGACTGGAAACAAACCTCGGGCGCCAACTGTGGGTCACCTCATTTGATATAGAAAAGGTGTTGGACATCATCAGCTGGACTACTTACTGGCGGTACTTGAGAAAATAGGTATAGGACCAAAATTCCTTCAATGGATTACATTGTAATACTCAGTTGGCAAGAGTTCAAACAGGCCCATTTCGTATAGAATGCAACTCCCGTCAGGGCTGCCCCCAGTAATTTTTGCACTTGCAGTGGAGCTGGTCGCTTGCGCGCTTTACACACATGCTTTGAAGTAGGACGTCGGGGCGGGGCAATAGATGGCATTTTGTCTCGCTATACGCAGACGATGCCCTAGTGTATCTACGAAACAATGCATCAGTGACACTCCAGCTTATGGATCTCTTACAACAGTTCAGATGTGTATCAGGTCTAAAGGTGAACTGATTTATCAGATTCCCAGCGGATTGAGTTTCTGCATAGTCCACTACCATGGGCCTGTCACATGAATGAATACGTGGGGGTTAGGGTGTATCTTAACACTATGGATCAGATCGAAGGCAATGTAGACAGGACCCCTAAAGGTGCACAGATTTCTCTCCCATTCTGGATGGCCCTTCCAATCTCACCAACAGAAAGGAAATGCTTACTCTGCCTCGATTGTTATACTTTTTCTTTGCTATACCGGTGCTGCTACTGACCAAAATTCTTGCACACATATGCACGCTCTTCACCACACAGGTATGGGGCAAGGAAAGATGTAGGGTGGCACTAAATGAACTCCACACACCACTCATTCGAGGCAGGCTGGGTGCCCTAAACTATGCGTATTGTTACACGGGTGCTCAGCTTCAAAGGTCCATGAAATAGCTTTCAGGCCAACACATGCCTGAGTTGGGATGTGGACCAGACGGCCTTGCACCTCCACAGGTGCTTCAGTGCCTGATTGATCTGAAGGGGGAGTTACCAGCAAATAGAATAAGACAAAGGTGGCCAAAACCTGCTAAATCATATATGTGATCAAGGCGCACACCATGGGATTATATGCACCAGAATTGCCATTGTGGGCGATCACTGGATGCAAAGCCCTACAGACAGACCCAGATGCACAGGCATGGATGGAAGCAGACCTTACGGTCTTGGGCGACCTTTTTACAGACAAGATCCTTAATAGGTTTGAGAGCCTAGTGCCTGACTACGAGATACCACAGGGCTCTTTCTTGATATACACCACCCTTACTAGACTACTATGCACGATATGGCACAGAAAACATGATGAGCCTGAGACCTCTGCCTTACTACAGGTCTTACTTGTACATGGAGGTGGCTGCAAGGCACTAACACGCCTGTACTCCAACATGCGTTTATACAAGGAGCCCCTCTCACTTCATCTTCTGACCTACTGGGACAATGCCCTTGCGATAACAAACAATGTTAGTAATGCCTGGAAGTGACAAAACATATCTCCAAAAATGACAGTTTTAAATACAACCAATTCAATTATCTGCACCACACATACCTTACCCCATACTGGCTATCTTGCTTGCATCCAGGAACACCAGGGGACAGATTTAAGATCCCCTAGCAACTCCTTGCACCACATTAGCATCATTTTATTTACACTAATGTTGCCTAACGATGCCAAAATCGCAGCGCCAAATTTACAATGTGCATTTCACCACTTTGTAACCCTTTACGCTACATTATTTCTGCGTCAGGCATAATGTATGCAAAGTGGTGGGACCGAAAAAATGCCACAAAGAAATCTAGAAGATTTCTTTGTGGCAGTTTTTTTTGCCATTTTTAACACCTGCTCAGTGCAGGCGTTAAATGGAGGCACACCATTGTTTACAATGAGCCTCATGGGGCTTTGCAGGATTAGCATCAACATTTTTTACGCTAATCCTGCAAAGCTCTGAACTAGAGTAAAAAATTCTGACGCTAGTTCCCCTGACTACCGCCATGGTGCACTGTGCCTTAGATACGGCGCATACATGGTGGCGTTAGGGGAGACACTAAGGGGTACAAGTAAAAGTGGTGCTGCACTGGGTGCAGCACCACTTTTCATAAATCTGGCTCCAGATATCTACCCTGCCGCCACATCACCACTGCAGACTTTATATTCATGGTCTGGGACTGCCCACACTTGATCCCACAGTGGGAAGCAGTCATGGAATTCATATCAGAAACCACAGGCGTCACTGTGGGGAAGAAGGGCACTCATGGCCCATACTGGGAATAACCTCTCATACGGCCACACGCAAACCCATTAATCGATTTATTGACCTAGCATTGATGTTGATGAAGCATAGAATAGCCATGTGTTGGAAGTCAGCCTTCCCCCCATTCACATGTGACTATCAGACCTCTGACCCAGTGTGTTAGCTGAGCCACTAATATTATGAGAAGTGGGTCCAGGAAGCACTAAATGGCTATGCCCACAGACTGGCAGACTTACTTGGACAAGATCGAAGATAAATCAGATACTAGGCTACCGTAGTTGCTAGTAGTCTACCTCTTTCCACTGAAGACATATGCTAAACACACTCCCCATGTCCCATAGGTATATGGCATCCCTATCATGGCATACATCTTCCCCACAGCTACACTGTAAGTAACCCCTGAATAAGCCCAGACACTGGCTATGTGCACAGAAATGGCACTGCTATTGCGGGGCAGCTTCCTAACCACAAGAAAAGGCGTCCCCTCCCACCAATGACACCAGCCTCCCCAACCCTACTCCCCCCTATACACAAGGTCCATTCACATTAGGGGAGATAAGCTCAGACCCAGTTAAAGTTAAAGTTCTACTATTTATGTTACGTTTGTTATGAAAACGGAACAAACACTATGAGACACTCAAATGCCAATGAGCTACTGCTATCTACTCTCAAACAATTGCACTATGGACAATGTCTTTCATAAACATTCCTAGTGGAACACAACTAGTCAAGTGAATGTACAGTAATGTAGCCTCTAATTCAGAATCACTGCAGTGCTAGTGTTATGTATGAGGAAAAACGTAATAAAGAAATATTATTAAAAAATGAGATGGTGTTTGGCAGGCTAAGGTTGCTGAAACAATGGAAATGAAGATCTACGTGTATCAAAATCTAGCAGGCAAATGAAGCAAAAGCAGAGGAGATATTACTGCATAATAATGAGAGGGAAGACAAAATATAAGTTGTTTGTAAAGTTTGTTGTTTTTTTTTTTTTTACTGTTCCTGGTCTAGTTTAGTAATGCTGTTATTGTTTGTTATGCTATTAAATTGCTTTTTTATAATAAAATGTTTAAAGTTACTACTGGGGTGCATGGCTTGGAAGCCAGCAATGGCAAATGCGTGAGCAGAGAGCTCCGCTCCAGCCCGATTAATAATCCTGTACAATTCATATCAAGGCATGCTTGGGAAGCACCTCCGTGCAACATTTCACCTTAAAGGTGCACTGCAGCATCCCAGTACTGTCATTCCTGGACTGCGGGCAGAGGAGAATGCAGGGGAGGGGTGCCAGGCATACAAAATGGCAGATGTGACCCTTTGCAGATAAAACCATCATGGCAAAATTGCAGACTTCGGAGCGGTGGCAGTTGGAGGACAGACAAGAGATACTGAGGAGGCCAATCACTCAGAAGTGATACCTGCAGAGTGTCCTGCAGAGGGGAGGAGCCTCCTCCGGGTGTAGAGATGGCAGGGCGGTTAGTGTCCTGGGCCCCAGCGCGCAGCCAAGGGAAATCCGATCAGAGGAAACTGACTGTGTTGCCTAGCCTGCTCACACCACACTGGCAGATGACCTTCTGCCATTGGTAACTAACTGACTGCTGGCAAGAGAGAGAGACTAGGCCATGGTTACGGGAGTGGCAAAAGCATCAGGCTGGGATTGGGTCTGAACTTAATTTGCAGCCAACTGAGGATGCCTCATTGGGTGCGGCGCATGAAGTATCTATGTTTCCACAGGATGCCACTTTGTCGCTGACCGCCACACATTGTGGAACTTTCTAACCTCTCGCTTGCTGGGGGGGACTGAGCCAGGGGAGGTGGGCTACCTCCGTGGTTGCTGAATCCTGAGGGTGATCAGAAAATGTGGATCCTCGCGAGGAAGCGCTTGTGCCCCTGAATTGTTTGTAGATTGAAATTCCTTCCTCCACCTGATTCCTGATAAGCCTACAAATTGCTGCTACAGGGAACAGACTAGACCTCAGGGCAGCTAGCTGACACAGCAGGGAGGACATCATGGGTAAAGCACCAAATAAAATGAGTGCCATTGCCCATGACACAGATGAGACATCACCGACGTCTCCATACACTCGCACCTAGATAAAGTGTTGGCTGCCATTGTGGACACCAAACAGGCGCTACAACAGAACATCATTGCAGTCTCATTGCAGTCTCACTGCAACAATATATGAATGGTAGGACTATCAGAGGGTTCGGACAGTTCAGACATGGTGGCATTTCTGGAATACTGGCTCCAAACAGAGGTACAGCCCGACTGCCTCACTCCCTTATTTGCTTTAGAGAGGGCTAGCAGAGTATCAGCACAGCTGCTGGCACAGGGCCATCTCCCATGCCCAGTGGTGGCGTGACTTCTGCACTTTAAAGATAGGGATGTCATACTCCACAAAGCATGCGACAATGGCATTGATGCACTTAGGAATAGAAAGGTGTTGGTGTTCCCTGATTTCACTGCAAAAGTACAAGCCCAAATGGTGTCCTATCAAGTTTGAATTCTTCCCTGATCCCATCAGGAAGATTGCATCTACCTGTGAACTGGAAATGGCGATCTTATAATAATGTTTTTGTCTTCTGGGTTTGGACGGCCAGCCGTTGCTAGACTGCCCTTGGGTGAGGGAGTTTATAGCGGGAATTGTTCTTGTTGGTCCTGGGGGTCATTAGTATATAGGCAGGATGTGGAGTGTGGGACAGGGGTCTGCCAATGAATATCCAACATACACTTGACTATAGCCCAAATGGTTGAACCAAGAACTGCACTGTCAATTATAACCTGGAATATTAGAGGGATGGGGTCAGCTGTCAAGAAGTATAACATTCACCGATATTTGAGAAGACAAGGGGCACAAAAAGTAATGTTGCAAGAAACGCATTTAACCTTTGATGAAATAGAATGGCTTTGCTGTAGATGGTACGGTCACATTTATGCAACTTCCTACTTGGCCTACACATGTGGAGTACTAACATGGATAAGGCAGATGTTCCCTTTAAACATGTGCCCACACTGATAGAAAAAGAAGGGCGATATGTCCTAGTTTAAGGTAGGCTCCTGGGTAAAGAGATAACCCTAGGGTCTATATATGCTTCAAATCAAGACCAAGTAATGTTTTTAAAGAAGTTATCTAACCCCCAGTTACCATTGGAGCAGGAAGTTTACTCATTGGGTGCGGCTTCAACTGTGTAATGAATGTGGATTTAGATAGATATACTCTTCCAGTATTGGGGGCCCCGGCCCATAAACTTTAGGAAGGATTGAGGCAATGGCTACCTCACTGGGAATTATTAGAGATTTGGAAGGCGCAGCACATTCAGGATTATGAACACTCCTATTGCTCACCAGTCTACAAATTACATACTAGACTAGATATGTTCCTGTGCTCATCCACACTAGGACACTTTGCACTACATACATAATACCTGGGAAGCACATTGTTGGACCACAGACCTCTGTTACTGAAATCCTGGCCAATACCATAGAGGCTGGTGATACCCCTTTGGTGACTTAATACCCTGGTCCTCGAAGACATCCCCTTTAAAGAGTTGTTACACAAATTTATCACAGACTTCTTTGAACACACAATCGGCCTCTAGCAAGATAGTTGAACGGGGTGCCCTAAAGGTAGTGATCCAGGAACACTGTATAGGTCAGAAAGTGGGGGCCAGGAATGTACTAGAGGAGGAACTGAAAGTGCTGAAGGAACAGCTGCGCAATCTAGACAACCAGATAGGACTAGAGGAAGGAGCAGGAGAGCCCCATGGAGACAATAGAGAATATTACTTTAAAGCGCTAGATCGCCTTCGCTGCTTAGCTTATAAAGACTATTTATCCAAGGCTCACAATGAGGAGGGCAGAGCAGGGACACTACTAGCCTGGTTGGTTGCTTCACCAACTAGGGAGAAACCTATCATGTAAATGTTGACTGATGATGGGATCCTCTTGTATTCACCAACAGACATTAACAGTACTTTTTGAACATACTACAAGCAACTCAATAGCCACCCTGGAGGTCTTCCCTTGATGGCAGTGACTGATTACCGGAGCCCCATACCTTTGAGAGCAGTGGAACCTGAAATACGGCAAGCACTAGGTGGCCCAGTGACAGCATAGGAGACTTGGGTAGCTATCAAAGAGATGGTTCATGGAAAAAGCCCCAGGCTCAGATGGGCTGCCAGCAGAATTTTATATTGCTTTCTCTGCCATATTGACTCCCAAGCTAGAGATACTCTACGCAGACTCTCTTAAACTGGTAAAGCTTCTGGAGTCTACTAGGGATGCACTGGTGATATCACCCCCCCAAATCAGTAGACCATGGGGGCCCGTTTCAGCATTCTGCCCTCTCTCCATGCTACATCTGGACTTCAAAATATTGAGTGCTGTCCATGAGGTTGGCGCCACACATGCAAACCTTAGTAAGCCCAGATCTGAATAAGTTTATCCTGACGAGAAACACCTTCCTTAATTTATGCAGACTATACAATATCACGTGTCACCCAGCAGTAGAATTTCACCTGAATCCAATACTAATGTCTCTCGATCTTGAAAAAGCATTCAACTCTATGCGATTGGACTTCTTATTCGCTGTTATGCTTCAAATGAGGGTGGTGAGGCACGGCTGAAGTGGGTACAGCTCGTATATACATCCCCCACAGCCAGGGTGCAGGCAGGTAGTAAGGTTTCAGCCCAATATGAAATCCACAGAGGCACCAGGCAGGGGTGCCCCCTGTCACCCCTACAGTTACACTCGCTTTTGAACCATTGGCAGTGCTGTTCCACCAGTGAGGTGAAGAGCAGGGGATCACACTGGATGGTAAAGTGCATATCATATCCCTTTAGGTAGACGACTTGCTCCTCTATCTGAAGGAAGGTTCCCGAGGGGTGGCGAGCGCAATGTCCTTGTTAAGAGACTTTGGGCCAGATGTATGATCACGGCCCACTGCGATTCGGTAATAGCGATTTTTAAGAAATCGCTATTACCGACTCGCAAAGGGCCATGTATCACATTTGCGAATCGGTAATAGTGATTTCTTAAAAATCGCAAATGCTATTACCGAATCGCAAATTGCGATACCGGCCCCATTCGCAGCTATGGGCCTGTTGGTCCATAGCTGTGAATTTTTTGCATTTCCAAAATTGCGATTTCTGAACCAGAAATCGCAATTTTGGAAATGCAAAAGGCCAGGGTGCTGGGGGCCTAAGGCCCCCTCTCCTGCACCCCAATTTTTTTTTTTTTGAACATGTAAGGTACACACATGCCAAAAGGGCATGTGTGCTTTACATGTTAAATTTAAAAATGCAGTTTAATAGCAGACACACATTGGTTGCATACTATTCCACAAGACCCAGTCTGGGCCCGTCTTCTTTAAAAACTGGAAACTAACTTAGGCAACACCCTTAGGTCGCTTCGATCCTGTGTAAACTTTTGGAGGTTTCTGAAACTGCTGATAATGGCAAGGATCTCCTTGTCTAAAATGATAATGCTACCCCGGCTACTGTACTATTTTGTAAATTTGCCCGATAACCTTTTTACTGAGGGCGTCGGCCGCTTCCTGCTTCGATGGGGAAAACAGCCTTCCCCACGTTCGGGAAGGCCTCATAAGAAAGGGGAGAGTCTCCCCTTTCTTACGAGGCCTTCCTGAAAGTGTTTCCTGGCCCTCGGTCGCAGCACATTTTGGCCCCCAAGGAAACCATACAACAACTAAAAAAATAGATCTATATATAGATCTATATATATATAGATATATCTATGTAGATATATCTATGTAGATATATCTATGTACATGATTATATCTATAGATATATCTATGTAGATAGATTTATATATATATATATATAGATAGATCTATATATATCAATCAATCAAAGAGATTTATAAAGCGTGCTACTCACCCGTTAGGGTCTCAAGGCGCTGGGGGGGGGGGCGGGGGAGGGAAAGGGGCTGGGAGGTTCACTGTTCGAAAAGCCAGGTTTTGAGGCCCTTCCTGAAAAGAAGTAGGGTTTGGGTCTTGTGAAGGTGGGTTGGGAGGGCATTCCAGGTTTTGGGTGCAAGGTAGGAGAAGGATCTGCCCCCGGTGGTGGTGTGTTTGATGCGGGGGATAGAGGCGAGAGAGAGGTCAGCTGAGCGGAGGTTTCGTGTGGGGGTGTGGAAGGTGACTCTTGTTGAGGCAGGCAGGGCCTGTGTTGTGGAGTGATTTGTGTCCGAGGATGAGGATCTTGAAGGTGATCCTTTTGTCAATGGGGAGCCAGTGGAGGGATTTGAGGTGTGGAGAGATGTGTTCGTGTCCGGGGAGGTCAAGGATGAGTCGTGCTGCTGAGTTCTGGATGCGTGTAGTTTGCGCTTGAGTTTTAGAGTGGTGCCGGCGTAGAGGGCGTTTCCGTAATCAAGTCTGCTGCTGATGAGTGCGTGAGTGACAGTTTTCCTGGTGTCTGTGGGGATCCATTTGAATGTTTTTTTCAGTATACGGAGTGTGTTGAAGCATGAGGAGGTGAGAGCGTTGATTTGTTGGGTCATCGAGAGGGAGGAGTCTAGGATGATGCCGAGGTTGCGTGCGTGGTTGGCCGGGTTGGGTGCAGGGCCTAGCGTGGTGATGCCACCATGAGGGGTCGCAGGTGTTTTTGTGTGGGCCAAATAGGATTATTTCGGTTTTGCTTGAGTTGAGTTTCAGGTGGTTGGATGTCATATATATATATCACTTTTGTCAATATGTGTGTGGTTTCCCTGGGGGGAAAAGGGTCAGACTTGTCTAGTGGCAGTTTTACTGCCATAAAGAAGCGCCGAATGTTTATATGCCTACTGCAAAGAGCAAATCTGTATTTTATGTAAATAGCTGAGTACATTAGTAAAGTCAGCCATTACCTGCGCTATAATACCAATGAAATGTATGTGCGGGGTGGAGGGCGGCTATGGAGAGATGAAGGGCACTTTTGCTGGGTGGTAATGAGGGAATCCGAGGAGGAGGGAGTGGGAGCACCAATAATGATTGTTGGACTGGGCGCAGGAGGTGCTAAAGACTGTGACGAATGGTATGTGACAAGGTGTTTTTTGAGTGTCTGGAAAGAACGTGCTGATTGAGGGAAGAAGCGCAGGTAAGGTGGCCTCTACTGTTGCCCGTATCTCACAAACACCATCGATTTTGTGACTGTCTACGTAGGCTAGTGTTTTAGAGCAACAGTTTTAGCCAATAGCAGAGATGGCATCTTGATGGATGACTGCTGCCTGCACTCGGGTTATAGAGGACCACTCTGACATAGGATCAGAGACTGAGACATCAGATACTGAGACAGCATCTGAGGGATAGGACAGTGGCGCAGACTCTGGGAGTGATTTTTCAGTCGGAGTTGTCCCATTCGATAACTCCTCTTCCAGTACATTATGAGGGAGGTGATGAGGACAGTCCTGCTGTCCCTTCGCAAGCTGTTTGTGCAACTGGGTAATAGTGGGTTAGCCCAACCCAGAGAGCAGGTGAATGCGGCAGCAAGCAGAGAGAGAGAGAGTGCTCTTTTGGGAGCTCCCCAATTTAGTTCAGCCCCAAATTCCACCACCCAAATCGTTTTGTGGAGACATCAAAATTATCTATGGCAAAACAAACTGGTTTTGTAAGGCAGGCACCTGTGTTTTTGGTCCTGGATTCGGCGGCCATATAGAGAAACACACTAAATCCAAACATTTCTGGAAACTAGACATTCGGGGGAGTCCACAGAGGTGTGACTTGTGTGGATTCCCCAAAGTTTTCTTACCCAGAATACCCTGCAAAGCTGAAATGTTGAATAAAAACTCTATTTTTCTCGCATTTCTGTCACACAAACTACAGGAATATGCTGGGATCCACAAAATTCCTACCACCCAGTGACTCCTCACCTGTCCTGATAAAAACACTACCCCACTTGAGTGCCTACACCTAGTGCCTGCGTCAGGAATGGATCACCCCAGGGCCAACAGCTGCCTCACGTAAGGACCAACATTGACCATTGTGTGATCTATTCCTGTCGCGGGCACCAGTCCTACCCACACAAGTGAGGTATCATATTTATCGGGAGACTTGGGGGAACGCTGGGTGAAAGGAAATTTGTGGCTCCTCTCAGATTCCAGAACTTTCTGTCACCGAAATGTGAGGAAAACTTGTTTTTTTAGCCACTTTTTGAGGTTTGCAAAGGATTCTGGGGAACAGAACCTGGTCAGAGCCCCACAAGTCACCCCATCTTGGATTCCCCTAGGTCTCTAATTTTCAAAAATGCACAGGTTTGGTAGGTTTGCCTATGTGCCGGCTGAGCTAGAGGCCAAAATCTACAGGTAGGCACTTTGGAAAAAACAGCTGTGTTTTCTGTCAAAAAATGGGATGTGTCCACGTTGTCTTTTGGGGCATTTCCTGTCGCGGGCACTAGGCCTACCCACACAAGTGAGGTATCATTTTTATCGGGAGACTTGGGGGAACGCTGGGTGGAAGGAAATTTGTGGCTCCTCTCAGATTCCAGAACTTTCTGTCACTGAAATGTGAGGAAAACTTTTTTTTTTAGCCACTTTTTGAGGTTTGCAAAGGATTCTGGGTAACAGAACCTGGTCAGAGCCCCACAAGTCACCCCATCTTGGATTCCCCTAGGTCTCTAGTTTAAAAAAATGCACAGGTTTGGTAGGTTTGCCTATGTGCCGGCTGAGCTAGAGGCCAAAATCTACAGGTAGGCACTTTGGAAAAAACAGCTGTGTTTTCTGTCAAAAAATGGGATGTGTCCACGTTGTGTTTTGGGGCATTTCCTGTTGCGGGCACTAGGCCTACCCACACAAGTGAGGTATCATTTTTATCGGGAGACTTGGGGGAACGCTGGGTGGAAGGAAATCTGTGGCTCCTCTCAGATTCCAGAACTTTCTGTCACTGAAATGTGAGGAAAACTTTTTTTTTTAGCCACTTTTTGAGGTTTGCAAAGGATTCTGGGTAACAGAACCTGGTCAGAGCCCCACAAGTCACCCCATCTTGGATTCCCCTAGGTCTCTAGTTTTCAAAAATGCACAGGTTTGGTAGGTTTCCCTTTGTGCCGGCTGAGCTAGAGGCCAAAATCTACAGGTAGGCACTTTGGAAAAAACAGCTGTGTTTTCTGTCAAAAAATGGGATGTGTCCACGTTGTGTTTTGGGGCATTTCCTGTCGCGGGCACTAGGCCTACCCACACAAGTGAGGTATCATTTTTATCGGGAGACTTGGGGGAACGCTGGGTGGAAGGAAATTTGTGCCTCCTCTCAGATTCAAGAACTTTCTGTCACCGAAATGTGAGGAAAACTTGTTTTTTAGCCACTTTTTGAGGTTTGCAAAGGATTCTGGGTAACAGAACCTGGTCAGAGCCCCACAAGTCACCCCATCTTGGATTCCCCTAGGTCTCTAGTTTTCAAAAATGCACAGGTTTGGTAGGTTTGCCTATGTGCCGGCTGAGCTAGAGGCCAAAATCTACAGGTAGGCACTTTGGAAAAAACAGCTGTGTTTTCTGTCAAAAAATGGGATGTGTCCACGTTGTGTTTTGGGGCATTTCCTGTTGCGGGCACTAGGCCTACCCACACAAGTGAGGTATCATTTTTATCGGGAGACTTGGGGGAACGCTGGGTGGAAGGAAATTTGTGGCTCCTCTCAGATTCCAGAACTTTCTGTCACTGAAATGTGAGGAAAACTTTTTTTTTTAGCCACTTTTTGAGGTTTGCAAAGGATTCTGGGTAACAGAACCTGGTCAGAGCCCCACAAGTCACCCCATCTTGGATTCCCCTAGGTCTCTAGTTTTAAAAAATGCACAGGTTTGGTAGGTTTCCCTTTGTGCCGGCTGAGCTAGAGGCCAAAATCTACAGGTAGGCACTTTGGAAAAAACAGCTGTGTTTTCTGTCAAAAAATGGGATGTGTCCACGTTGTGTTTTGGGGCATTTCCTGTCGCGGGCACTAGGCCTACCCACACAAGTGAGGTATCATTTTTATCGGGAGACTTGGGGGAACGCTGGGTGGAAGGAAATTTGTGCCTCCTCTCAGATTCAAGAACTTTCTGTCACCGAAATGTGAGGAAAACTTGTTTTTTAGCCACTTTTTGAGGTTTGCAAAGGATTCTGGGTAACAGAACCTGGTCAGAGCCCCACAAGTCACCCCATCTTGGATTCCCCTTCGTCTCTAGTTTTAAAAAATGCACAGGTTTGGTAGGTTTCCCTATGTGCCGGCTAAACTAGAGGCCAAAATCTACAGGTAGGCACTTTGCAAAAAACAGCTCTGTATTCTGTCAAAAAATGTGATGTGTCCACGTTGTGTTTTGGGGCATTTCCTGTCGCGGGCGCTAGGCCTACCCACACAAGTGAGGTATCATTTTTATCGGGAGACTTGGGGGAACGCTGGGTGGAAGGAAATTTGTGGCTCCTCTCAGATTCCAGAACTTTCTGTCACCGAAATGAGAGGCAAACGTGTTTTTTTAGCCACGTTTTGAGGTTTGCAAAGGATTCTGGGTAACAGAACCTGGTCAGAGCCCCACAAGTCACCCCATCTTGGATTCCCCTAGGTCTCTAGTTTTCACAAATGCACAGGTTTGGTAGGTTTGCCTATGTGCCGGCTGAGCTAGAGGCCAAAATCTACAGGTAGGCACTTTGGAAAAAACAGCTGTGTTTTCTGTCAAAAAATGGGAGGTGTCCACGTTGTGTTTTGGGGCATTTCCTGTGGCGGGCACTAGGCCTAACCACACAAGTGAGGTATCATTTTTATCAGGAGACTTGGGGGAACGCTGGGTGGAAGGAAATTTGTGGCTCCTCTCAGATTCCAGAACTTTCTGTCACCGAAATGTGCGGAAAACTTGTTTTTTTAACCACTTTTTGAGGTTTGCAAAGGATTCTGGGTAACAGAACCTGGTCAGAGCCCCACAAGTCACCCCATCTTGGATTCCCCTAGGTCTCTAGTTTTCAAAAATGTACAGGTTTGGTAGGTTTCCCTATGTGCCAGCTGAGCTAGAGGCCAAAATCTACAGGTAGGCACTTTGCAAAAAACAACTTTGTATTCTGTCAAAAAATGTGATGTGTCCACGTTGTGTTTTGGGGCATTTCCTGTCGCGGGCGCTAGGCCTACCCACACAAGTGAGGTATCATTTTTATCGGGAGACTTGGGGGAACGCTGGGTAGAAGGACATTCGTGGCTCCTCTCAGATTCCAGAACTTTCTGTCACCAAAATGAGAGGAAAAAGTGTTTTTTTAGCCACGTTTTGAGGTTTGCAAAGGATTCTGGGTAACAGAACCTGGTCAGAGCCCCACAAGTCACCCCATCTTGGATTCCCCTAGGTCTCTAGTTTTCAAAAATGCATAGGTTGGTAGGTTTCTCTAGGTGCCGGCTGAGCTAGAGGCCAAAAACCACAGCTAGGCACTTTGAAAAAAACAGCTCTGTTTTCTGTCAAAAAAATGGGATGTGTCCAAGGTGAGTTTTGGGGCATTTCCTGTCGCGGGCGCTAGGCCTACCCACACAAGTGAGGTATCATTTTTATCGGGAGACTTGGGGGAACATAGAATAGCAAAACAAGTGTTATTGCCCCTTATCTTTCTCTACATTTTTTCCTTCCAAATATAAGAGAGTGTGTAAAAAAGACGTCTATTTGAGAAATGCCCTACAATTCACATTTTAGTATGGGCACCCCGGAATTCAGAGATGTGCAAATAACCACTGCTCCTCAAAACCTTATCTTGAGCCCATTTTGGAAATGCAAAGGTTTCCTTGATACCCATTTTTCACTCTTCATATTTCAGCAAATGAATTGCTGTATACCCAGTATAGAATGAAAACCAACTGCAGGGTGCAGCTCATTTATTGGCTCTGGGTACCTAGGGTTCTTGATGAACCTACAAGCCCTTTATTTCCCCACAACCAGAATAGTCCAGCAGACAAAACGGTATATTGCTTTCAGAAATCTGACATCGCAGGAAAACGTTACAGAGTAAAACATAAAGAAAAATGGCTGTTGTTTTCAGCTCAATTTCAATATTTTTTTATTTCAGCTGTTATTTTCTGTAGGAAAACCTTGTAGGATCTACACAAATGACCCCTTGCTGAATTCAGAATTGTGTCTAGCTTTCAGAAATGTTTAGCTTTCCGGGATCCAGCATTGGTTTCACACCCATTCCTGTCACTAACTGGAAGGAGGCTGAAAGCACCCAAAATAGTAAAAATGGGGTATGTCCCAGTAAAATGCCAAATTTGTGTTGAAAAATTTGGTTTTCTGATTCAAGTCTGCCCGTTCCTGAAAGGTGGGAAGATAGTGATTTCAGCACAAGAAACCCTTTGTTGATGGCATTTTCAGGGAAAAAAACCACAAGCCTTCTTTGGCAGCCCTTTTTTCACATTTTTTTTGGAAAAAAAGAAATTTCCACTGTATTTTGGCTATTTTCTTGGTCTCCTCAAGGGGAAACCACAAACTCTGGGTACAATTAGAATCCCTAGGATGTTGGAAAAAAAGGACGCAAATTTGGCGTGGTTAGCTTATGTGGACAAAAAGTTATGAAGCCCTAAGCGCGAACTACCCCAAATAGCCAAAAAAGGGCTCAGCACTGGGGGGGGGGGTGGAAGGCCCAGCAGCTAAGGGGTTAAAATACCATCTGGTGCTATTTTGATTGTAGTCAAAATAGAGTCTCCCTGAAGGTCCTTCACAACCCCTTGGATGAAGGAGGGTTGGGTGCACCATGCTTTGAGTTATACTATGTGGTGGCGCTGTTGCAATGGGTGGCACAGTGGTTGGATGGCAGTACTCCGGATGAGCTTGGACATCCAGGGGGGATGTATACCAGTGGCCCTTCCTGGCAAAATTACTTAACAAAATGGTAAAAACCTCAAACCATGGATACTGTTGGAGGTGGCTTTGTGGTGCTGGTGGAGGTGCATTTGTAGGCCGAAGGGGACTCCCATATTCCCATATATGTGCCAGCACTGCCTCTGGTGGGTCTCCCGCATGGGGGTCCGTTATTCATCTTCACACATAACCAATTGCAGCATGGACAGAGGTGGGACTAACAACAGTGGGAGACTGCTTTCAACAGGAGAAAATTGTACCTTTAGCAGACCTGATAGGACAGCATGATTTGCCCCAGGCCAATTCCTAACCTACTGAGCCCTAGTGCATACCTTTGAAGATTTGTGGCTGGTCACTGACCAATAGGCGGATACACACTTAGTATTACAAAGCTTATTACCACTATGGAAGGTTAGAGATTTGGTAAAATGGCTATACCGGGCACTATTGCACACACTCCAAACAAAAGCACCTAATAAAGTTCAAACAGAGGTGGGAGACTTTGTTGAGGCAGGGCATATTAGACTCAGAGTGGCAAAACGTGTTGGCCTACACCGTAAGATCTCTACAAACACAAGACTGAAAAATACCCAATTCAATTATTTACACCTGACATACTTAACACCACACAGACTACAGGTTATATATGGAGGTGACCCTAGACAGTGCCCTAGATGTTCATCCTGGAAGCAGATTTTGGTCATATAACATGGAGCTGCCCTGTAATTCAAAGATTCTGGGAAAATGTTATTGTTGTATTAAATGGGGTACTTACTCACACCCTTCAATGTGTCCTGGGGACCTGCTTGGTGGGATTGTGTCCTGGGCCTAGACCTAAAAAGGTAGGCAATAAGTTTGTGGACCTGGCCATTGTAGTGGCCAAACGTTGCATAGCAAAACAATGTAAATCAGTGTACTGTCCGACAGTAACAGGCTGGATACAAGAAGTGACATTATGGGATAGGGTAGCGGAAAGAGCACTTCTTAGAGATGACAAGAAGGGGAAACGGAGACAGCCACTGGTGGGGCTCTGGTCAGATCTATTGGACGTCTGGAAACACCAGGGATAAGACACTGGAGCGGACACGAGTACAGAATACCATGTCACACAGGAACTTGAGTGAACCATTTGAGCAACATTATTAATTGTGATTTAGAAGCCCTGAGACCCATTTCTGAGTTTAAGATCCCATAAGGGAATTCCAAGATAAGGAAGACACTACGTAAAGGTGGGAATCATGACCTCCCCCCGTTAAACAGGAACCCCCCACACTGCCCTGGTGCAGATAGGTGATAAACAGATCACACCCTATGAGTATGATTAAACTGAAAACACACGATGATGATGATGGATGACCCCTAGGAAGGACCATAGTTTGGTTTGTTAGGTTATTAGTATGTTGTACAGTTCAATTCATAGTGGCTGCTGTTAACTCTAGCTTACGAGAATTATTAAACCAGAAGACAAGTGTGATGTACAATGTTTTATGATGCGACACAGCTCCCCACAACATGATACCAGAGCTCAACCTATATGACTTCTGCAATCGTCAATGCACAGATACAATAGATGGATGTTAAAGGTGATGCCTGTACATGACTGCATACAGTGCTTTAATATGCTTCTACAATATTAAAGCCAATAAAAATATGTTTAAAAAAGTTACTATTGGTTTCTTTCCTTAATAACGTTTAAAGATTTGAACATTATTACAGTCTTCTAATGTTGACTTAAAGTGGCAGCTCATGCTTTAAGAACTGTAACTGTTTTGCTGCATGTATATGTCTGCTTAAGGTACTATAGAGAGATTAGTGTTCCTTCCTACTGTAGAATAGAGATTTCTATGCAAGAAGCAGGTTTTGCACAAAGGTGACTGCATTCTCATAGTATACTATGCTCTGCTGGTAGAGAAGGCAGTTCTTTTGCATATCTTAGTATATATGGTTGTCACTCTGGAAAGAAGGTGCAGTGCAGAGCTCTGTCTTTGTGAAGACCATATTACACATGCCTGTTCCCATTAGGAGATGTCTGACAGGGTGGTGAGTGTGTCTTTACATCCAAATGTGCACACTGGTTGTCCAAGACACAGTCATCAGCAGAGATGATATTCAACTTTACACTCTACTAATGTCATTGATTATCATGAAGAGAGGTATGAGCAGAGACAGCAGCCTCTACCCACATCATATTTTGCACATGTGGTCTTCTGGGGAAATGTCTCAGCTGAGAGGACAATGGCCCTCATTACAACCCTGGCGGTCGGTGGAGAAATGGCAGTAATACCGCCAACAGGCTGGCGAACAAAAAAATGGCATTACAAGCATGGCGTGACCGCCATGCTAAACCTCCACTTCTCCACTCCGACTGCCAGGGTGGTAACGACAGCTGGGCTGGAGACTTCGGTCTCCAGACCAGCGGCTGTCTCAACACCGCCGGCGGTATCACAAGCCCGCGTACCACCATGGATTTCGTGGGGTTTTGTACCACCACAAAATCCATGGCGGTAAGCACTATCAGTGCCAGGGAATCCATTCCCTGGCACTGATAGGGGTCTCTCCCACCCCTTCCCCCCTCCCCAGAGTCCTCCCCCAACACCCCGACCCCTCTACCACCCTCAAACGGTGGCAGGAACCCCCTCCCCACCCCCCAACATCGAAACACCCCCCCAGCCTACGCGCACACAGACACTACCATTACACATACCCGCACACATACCAACAAACATACCAACAGACACACACACAGTCATACACGCACACATACATACAGACATACATGCACTCATACTCACAGATATAAAAACAGACAGACACACCCACATTTTCAAACACACAACACCCCCGCATGCATACACGCATTCACACACACCCTCTACACACTCACACTCACACCCCCATGCACGCACACAACACCCCTCCCACCCCCCTCCCCTAACGGACAATCACCTTACTTGGTCCAGTGATCCTTCGGGAGGGAACGGGATCCATGGGGGCTGCTCTGCCTCCAACACCCCGTCACCAGAACACCGCCACACTGAATCATGAGACGTGATTCAGTGGGCGGTGTTCTGATGACGTGGCGGTGGAGGTGGAGCAGCCTCCAATTCCCCGCCGACCGGCAGTATGGCTGCTGGCGGCTCTCCATCTGAAAAAGGACAGAGGGCTGCCAGCAGTCATAATACGCTGTATGGAAAACCGCCTGCACTGGCGGTCTTCAGCACGACGGTACCTAATGTAGGAACTGAACACTGTCACATCTCAGGGTGATTGCTGCTTTGCCTCCAAGGTGCATGTGTGGCGAAGGGGGGACGTCATTGGTAAATATGGACCTTTAGTAACTGTACAGAGTTTAAAACCAATGTGAGAGGCAGAGCCTGCACTGTGTATCCATGGGATTATGTCCTGGCACTGCCATCGGGCACAACCCTGACACATGGTGGGCTTTACCTCAGTTGTGACACACACACATTGGCTGTGGAGCACGATATGGGGTACCAGACAAATTAAGCAGTTATGGATGCTGAATCACTATCCAAACATATGACCTATTTTCAGGAACTAAGAATTAAATGGGGCAATGCACCACCAAATAATTGCCTGGGTGGAATGTAGGCAGAGTGTGTTACACTCCCTATGTACATAAAATACACACTTTTCACATAAATATTCTGTCTGGACACATGCCTCCAGCAATTCTAGACAAACATGTGAAGACTGATGTATGGGTGTATGTTCTAGGTAGCAAAGGGTTTGCTAGTACCAACAATGGTTGACACATGTCAGCATGGTTACCTAGTATGCTCTGTATAACAACGTCACACAGCACATAGCAATACACCCCACTAATGGTCACTCACATACCAGAACAAGAGCAAGGTACCAACAGCTACAAATTATCCCATACATGTTTTAGGCTCCAACATGGCAATCAGGTGTGTGATGTACAATAATGTCTAGCAATGTCCAAAAATGTCAGAGACCCATCCGAAAATGAATGGGAGTAGAAATGGGTGTATATGTTGTATTTGGCTAATGAAGAAGGAAGCTCTGAGATGATTTCACACATCAACATCATTCAGGCATGGTAAAAGTTACCTAGCTTGCGGCATGCAGGAATAAATGCATACCCATGTTCAACGAAGGATGTGGATGGAGAGCTGAGAGATACCCACAGATACTTGGAAATACAACATGAGAAGTCACTTGGAGACAATACAAGTGCTGTGGCAGGTGTAATGTCATGTGTATGTGGCACTCATTACATCTCACAAATACCGCCAATTGGACGGCAACTATCATGTAGCCAGTAGTAGAAGATGTGTTCATCTACAATTTACTCAAGTCACATCTTGCATCCTGTCCATGTATGACCAGACAATGTTGCTGTAGAAGATGTGTACAAAGTGTAAGCAGCCTAAAGAATGGGAGCAATATAGGAGACAAAATATACCTTACAAGTAATGCGGTAAAACAGGGAGAAGGAACACACATAGACTAATACTGACTGTACAACACATCAATGTCTACAGGTGAACATCCAACATATGTACAGAGAGGGTGGCCAGGTCAGTACATAACCCAGTCATGTTTGCCACTAACATTACCTGGTAGTTGCCCGTTGCACGCCAACATGACAGGAGGCAGTGGCACGTTCCCAAAATAGAAGACACAACAGAGATACAACACCTAATGAAGCTGCCCATAGAAAGTACTAAGGACATCAAATGATTAGACAAGTCCAACACGTGCAAGTACCCAGTCCTCTGTACATAAGAGAGGAAGGCTGGAATCAAGTACCATAGAGGAAAATGTGATATCCCAGTCCATTTGATCACAATTGTTCATGTGTCTCTCTGCAGGGGAGTGTGCATTGCTCTGCTGATTAGCAATCATGAAGAGGCTAGATCCCCACTGAAAACACCCTAGCACCACTGCTCTGGCTACATAAACTTTTGACATTGTCACAGGCCTGATGCATGTGCTTAGTGGCCTGAGTAATCTGGAGCTCCGTAAACCTGCCCCTTCAAGTGTAACCACGGGTTAGTGTTGCCATACAAATTCCCACAGTAGTGATGAAGAGTAGGCTGCCATTTATGCCAGACAGCAACACTGCTACACAATGTTATGCCATTGTATGTGACAGTCCTAACAAACATGATGTGGATAAATGTGAGTGCCTAGTTGGTGGCATGCACAAATATACCACATATCTCAGCACACATGTACCACTTAAATGGCTCAGTCATGGTAATGTGTGTAGGATTCTGAACAAAAGGCAACCTACCACAAAGGTAAGGGCATATGTATCACAAGGTCACTGACTTAAATAAATGACCTTCACATGTGTTCTGACATACAGAAACATAGGTGGCGCTGATATGACTGCACAGCCATTTGTCAAAGTCTAACATGCGTCCATGCAGGAAGATAGATATGTGAGTTTTCACATCCCATCAACACACCACTGTGGTCATAAGTTATTGAAATAACACTACGCATAACTTTACACACAAATGTGGCACATGTGTTTATACCATCTCCTGCAACTAAGATGGATGGGGAGCTCCATGTCACATGTGTAGCAGGCCACCATGAAGGCAAAACCAACAACACACAACAGAGTGGACACACATGCACACAAAAAACTGCCAAGGGTAACGTGATGTCAACCCAGTCCTAGTCCACTGCATCCTATGAATACAAATTGTCATGGCTGTCACATACCTTACCATGTTTTGGACATAAGCCATCATATATTTTGTGTTGTCGGTATGTGCACATTTGTATATCAGACATATCAATGTGGTACACCCAAAAATAAGTGTTCAAACACATATGTACACTCATAGTACACGAGCTAACATGTATGTGGACACAGTATAGCTACACATGCAAATATGCACAAGGTACAAATCATCGCATGAAGTAGACACATCCACAAACATATAGGTTCAACAAACCAATGTCACTGTAGTGATATGATTGGATATTTACACACATGTAGCCATACCATAATGACAACATTATTGCATAGCCCATGTGACATGGTATGTGAATCTGGGTGCACTCCAGGCCTGTATTACAAATTTCCATGCATTTCTGTCATGCGTCAAACATTTATGACACAAATGGCTCAAATCTATACTCTGCAACATCAGAAAAATGCCACCTGGCCCCTGAGTGTCTATCACAAGTCCACAGGCCTTTTCACGCAAAATGGGAAAAACTAGACGCATGACCGTCATGCGTCAATTTTTTTTACGCCAAAGCCTAAACCTCATACTTTTCCCCTCAGCAATAAGACACCTGGCCTCTGAGCATCTATTGAACATCCACAGGCCTTTTCACGCACAATGGAAAGGAAAAAAATTGGCGCATGACCATCATGCGTTAAAAATGTAGATGCAAAAGCCTATACCAAACTTTCCTCTGAAGTAAAAAGACACCTGGCCCTGAACGTCTATCACACATCCACAGGCCTTTTCACACACAATGGGAAAAAATGTATGCATGACCGTCATGCATAAAAAAAACCAACGCATGACTGGAAACGTGACACACAGGCCCAGGAAGTGATGAAACAGGACATCCTGCCTGCATACTTGGTACAGTAAGTCCATTTTCACTTTCACTTCACAGTCTTATTGTCTGTGACTCTGTGAGGGTGTGTGGAGCTGGTGCTGTTGTTGGTTTGGAGTAATTTGAGTGTTTTTGTGCTGTGTCCTGTAGCTCTTGTGAATTTGTTGCCTTTTAATCACTCTTTTGTATTTTCTTTGTTATGTATCTGTCACTGTATTGTGGGGTGTTTGTCTAGGGGTAGGATAGTTTGCTGGGTAGTTGGGGTAGTATTAGGGTATTTGTTTCTGCTAACTGCATTTGCAGTGCATGATGTTAGGGAAAGGGAGGATGGTGAAAAAGTTGGCAAGTGAGCTAGGGGGCTTCAGTTGGCTGGTCCAACATTACCTCCCCATGATGCTCGTACTGGGTGGTCGTGTAATTCAGGGCTACCACACAGAGACCAGTAAGCTGCGGTGGGTCAAGGTGCTCCACCACCTGACTTGGATTTTGGCACCGAACGAAATAACCACCAACTGAAACAATGTTGGGCTGACCTCATCACAAGGGAGCAAGATCTGCTGGATCACCTGGGCATAGAGATTGGTGGGCCAGTTGGTAAGTATCCAATTTCCATACCAGGGGGCACATGTACGTACCATTTTTCCTGTCGCAGATGGCCCGATTCACAGAATCGGACCGTTTGCGACAGGAAAAAAACATTTTGGTATGTACAGAGCCTATTTTGCGATTTGGTCATCTATTTACTGAATCGCAAAAGAGGATTGTGAGTCGCAATTAGGAAGGTGACACAAAACAATCGCAGTTAGCACCAGTTTCAAATTGGTGCTAACCTATTTGTAAATGGGAAGGGGTCCCACGGACCACTGCCTGCTCTGAAAACTTAAAAAGAAAACTTTTCATTTTTGTTTTTGAAATGCATGTTTCCTTTAAGGAAAACTGGCTGCATAAAAAAAAAAAAAAAAAACTGCTTTATTTAAAAACAGTCACAGACATGGTGATCTGCTGTCTCCAGCCGGCCACCATCCCTGTGAGGGTGGCCATTCCCAAGGGGGTTGCAAATTGCGGCCTACCTCATGAATATTCATGAGGTAGGTCATTTGTGACCCTATTGCAAACGAGTCACAAAACTCAGGGTCGTACACCTGGCCCCAGGTCCATTATTTGCAGAATGTCATGTTAAAGGATCTGGACATGTCGTATGCTGCCTGTATGAAGAGCCCCAATGCCACAATACGGCTGCCATTGTAATATACAATAATGAAGCAGAGGCAGTGCGGGTGTGTTATCTACCCTGCACAACCATTACAAAGTGTTGTGACATGGATAGGGCAACTCTGTTTTGAGCAGCACATGTACAAGCCTCTGGGAAAAGGCTTCCTAGTTTGAATCCTAGTTTGTTTTAATGGGATAACAGGAGTTAGCTTAGCTGTAGGCTTGTAAACTTGTGCCCCCGTCACCTAGTGACTTTTAACCTACTTAGCTTGCTCTGTCTTAGCTCATTTAATTATTTATTTCCTCTAAGATGGCTGCCTTGTTTATAGTTAAGCCACTTGTTATGAGTTTTATTATAAGTGTCACTGCGCCAAGGCGTCAAGATCAAGTGCGAAAGACAAACAAACAGTAGGTGTTCACACTTAGGGATTTTCCCTCTCTATACTTTCGAGGGATTGTTGATATTAATTGCCGTCCCAAGCATGCCTGTTATCTATTGTTTTGGAATACACCTACATCAGGGGACCTTGTAGATCTGTATAAATACATCACACTTTTAGACAGATAATCAGAGGGATTCCGACCAGAGGGCATCGCCACCATCGCTGATACCAATGCTGCAGTCATCTTGACGCTGACCCAGTCTTCGTGTCCCTGCAGAGTGTGAGATAGAGACCTCATTCCAAGGTAACGAGGGTTGGGGGCTCCTCTCATGGACACGGCTTTGGCAGATTAGGTTTAACAAACCCATCTCTCCTTTAGGTAGGAGGTTAGGCCTATTCTCATTAGGGTATTAGGGCATATTCCATCTTATACATATATATATATTTCTTTCATATATTGTAAAATGGTGGGGGTCTTCATAACAATGACTCTCTTCTTCACAATACTGTTGCTTGGTATATTCCTTATCCTAATCATTGCAGTTCATGCAACTTATCGCAAATTGCAGTTATGTTAAATAAAAACTATTATAACTTCACTGCATCTGTGTTTTTGCCTTTGTTTGTATGAGACATAATATATCTGTGAGAAAAGGGTAATTTCCGTTTAACCATGACAACCCTGAGATATCTTACTTTGAGTCCATGAGTAAGCGACTGCCACAAATCACCTTTTACTGTTGTGTTTCTGGTGAGGTGCTGCTAGTGAGCCGGTAAGGTTGGGACAACAGTTGCGACTTGTTGTAGGGAAGACTCAGTCACCTACAAACAAAAGTACTGTTATCTTTAAACCAGCAGTCTTGCTCAGAGCAAGAGTCCAAACTACGACATGGCGCCACCAACGATGGTGTTTAGGCACTAATTTACGGATACCCTGATTATCACTGTCTCACAGACAACAGGTACCCTAAGTACCATTATACAGAGACATCCGTGGCCTATGGGAGAATCCTCCTCAGCTGAACAGGTAACACCTAATTAAGCTGAAGGTTGTTCGAGCTCGAACTCATAAAAAGGAAAAACTTCCCCTATTTTTGGTGTTCCGTTTCTCTAAACAACTATGGCTAATACCATAGACATTCCTGCAAATGCTAGACATGCACTTACACAACATTTATTAGCACATGGCCTTACAGAAGAGGGCGGGGATGTTACGCTGATAATAGAGGCAACTAAAGCATACCAAACAGAAACATTTACTGTTGGGTCACCTTTCCTGAGGCTGACCAAAGAACGCACACATTTCACACATATGAAATTGCGAACGTACCTGTACGGTACGAAGCATACCAGTATCATGAAATATCGCTCACATATCAAGAGCATCAGAACTGGTTTGAAGGCGCCCTACCACATGTACTACGAAGAGTGAGGCTAGGTCCTTTAAGTAATGAGGGCCCTACATGGCCTATGTTTGCCACATATACACCTCACCCAGGCATACAGAATATGCCGATCGCAGATTTACGAGTATTATTTAATGAATTAGTGGCATTATATAGACGATTGTTTCAGTTCGTAATGCGAACATTGAACACTACACCAGCGCGTCCAGCACCGCCAGTAGCTGGTGGATATCAATTGGCTACTGGGATTAATCCACAAACAGTGCATACTATTATGGGTAAGGTGCCCACGGAATGGGAAAAAATACCGTTCTGGATTGCCCAGAAAACTAATCAGCTGGAAGCTGTGTATCCCCATACGGGACCACAGGAAAAACATATGCTGCTCTCTATGTGCTTGCCGTTTGGGATGGTTCCCTCGGTGGATGACTGCGCCACATGGGGTACAGTCTTCGCTGCCGTTTATACTACCACACATGGTACCCCGACACTTGCCAATTTACCGGAGGTGTTAAAACAAATACAAAATGAACATGGGGCTGCACCGGCCCTGGATCTGGGGATGAAATTGATGCGTAAGTTTGACGCCGTCTCCTCGATAATACTGAGTAATATTAAAGGGGAAGCGGTGGCACTGGCAATACGCCAGCGTCTCCGGGAAACTCCAAATGTGGAACAAGAGAGACAGCTACCGAAAATAATTTCCGATACCTATACTAGTATAGGACGGGATAGTTTGGGAGCCAAACCTAAAAAATTGGAATTACCAAGTACCGCCCATAAGGAAGGTACAAAGCAGGCACAAGAGGGCTCTAAAAAGCGCTGGGACAAACAAAAAGATTTCAAAGAAAGGAGAAATAAGAGAGCTGATTCTCCACATCCGGAGTACTCCGAAAGGAGGTATAATCTCAGAAATAGGGAGCACATTAGAACTCCAGACAGATATACTGATTCACGTCCCTCTCGTTCCTTTCAGGACGCACCGGATAAACGTAGCGAGAGAGGGGGCCGTCAAGATCGACGTCCGGAATACGTGAAAGAAAAGAAAGACTCACCACAGTCTGCCATTAAAAAAGAAGAAAAAACTCTTCAGCAAAAGCCGCAGTTTAAAAAGAAGAAGGTGGCAGCACTGACCGTTAAAAATGCCAGTAGTATTGAGAACACTGTTGAGGAACAAGAAGTGGGCTGTGACTCTGTTGGACAGCGCAACAGAGGTCACGATATGTCGCCAGAGTCTGAAAGATCATCTGGATCCGACAGCAACTAGAGATTACATTGCGGTTGAGACAGCGGATGGCCGCGTTCTCCCACCCGATAGGGTTTATGATTTAACAATTCAGATAGAGGGATACGTGGAACGCATTATTAGTGTAATATTTTGGGATGAACTTATAGTGATATCCTGTTGGCCGAGAGAGACTGGCCACCTGAACACATCCGCAAGCTCCCGCATGGGGAAGATGTCATTTTGCCTTCTTTTTCCGATCTTGTTCCAGAAACAGACAAAAAAGCCTATGCTGCTGAATGGGCTTTAGCACAGGCACCCGCACTATACCGTAATCATGTAGGTTGGGAGAAGGACTCTCCTTGTCATGTTATTCCCGTTAGGTCCACACCCCAACCACAGCCACAATACCCTGTTAAACATGAGGCGAAAGCTCCGGTGACGGAGATACTGTCACAACTTGAGTACCAGGGAGTGATTGAGCCCTGTACATCGGCAATGAATAATCCACTATTTCCCGTTGCAAAGCCAGATTATTCATATAGAATAGTGGGCCGATTATATCAATCAATCAATCAGTGAATTTATAAAGCGCGCTATGTACCCGACAGGGTTTCGAGGTGCTGGGGAGGGGGGGGTGCTGCTAGCGTTCGAAGAGCCATGTCTTGAGGAGTCTCCTGAAGGTGAGGAGGTCCTGGGTCTGGCGTAGTGAGGTGGGGAGAGAGTTCCAGGTCTTGGCGGCGAGGAAGGAGAAGGATCTGCCGCCAGAGGTCTTGCGCTGGATTCGGGGGACGATGGCGAGGGCGAGGTTGGCAGAGCGGAGTTGACGTGTGGGGACGTAGAAGTTGAGTCTGGTGTTCAGGTAGGTGGGTCCGGTGTTGTGTAGTGCCTTGTGTGCGTGGGTGAGGAGTTTGAAGGTGATCCTTTTTTCCACGGGGAGCCAGTGGAGGTCCTTCAGGTGGGGGGAGATGTGACATCGGTGGGGTATGTCGAGGATCAGGCGGGCGGATGCGTTCTGGATGCGTTGGAGTCGTTTGATGTCTTTCGTTGGGATGCCTGTGTAGAGTGCGTTGCCGTAGTCAAGTCTGCTACTGACGAGGGCTTGAGTCACCGTCTTCCTGGTTCCTGTTGGAATCCACTTGAAGATCCTGCGGAGCATGCGGAGGGTGCTGAAACAAGAAGAGGAGATGGCGTTGATCTGTTTGGACATGGTGAGAGCAGAGTCGAGGACGAAGCCGAGGTTTCGTGCGTGGCTGGCTGGGGTGGGTGGGGGTCCGAGGGTGGTGGGCCACCAGGAGTCGTTCCAGGCCGAGGGGGTGCGTCCGAGGATGAGGACTTCCGTCTTGTCGGAGTTGAGCTTCAGGCGGCTGTTGCTCATCCACTCGGCGATGGATTTTAGTCCCTCGTGGAGGTTGGTTTTGGCGGTGAGCGGATCTTTGGTCAGGGAGAGGACGAGCTGGGTGTCGTCGGCGTAGGAGATGATGCTGAGGTTGTGTTGACGGGCCAGTTGTGCGAGGGGGGCCATGTAGACGTTGAACAACGTTGGGCTAAGAGAGGAGCCTTGGGGGACACCGCAGATGAGGTTGGTGGCTTGGAGCGGAAGGGTGAGAGTCGGACTCTCTGGGTTCTGTCGGAGAGGAAGGATGAGATCCAGTTGAGGGCTTTGTCTTGGATGCCGGCTTCGTGGAGACGGGTTAGCAGGGTGCGGTGGCAGACTGTGTCGAAAGCGGCTGATAGGTCGAGGAGGATGAGGGCTGAGGTTTCGCCGTTGTCCATTTGTTGTCTGATGTCATCTGTGGCGGCGAGGAGTGCGGTCTCAGTGCTGTGGTTTCGTCTGAATCCAGATTGAGAGGGGACTAGGATGGAGTTGTCTTCTAGGAAGTGGGCGAGCTGTGCGTTGACGATCTTCTCGATTACTTTCACTGGAAAAGGGAGGAGAGAGATCGGTCGGAAGTTTTTGAGATCGTTGGGGTCAGCCTTGGGTTTCTTGAGGAGGGGTTGGATTTCTGCGTGCTTCCAGCTGTCCGGGAAGGTGGCGGTGTTGAAGGAGAGGTTGAGGATCTTGCGGAGTTTGGGGGCGATGGTGGCGTCGGCTTTGTTGAATACGTGATGTGGGCACGGGTCCGTGGGAGAGCCTGAGTGGATGGAATTCATGGTTGTTAGGGTTTCGGCGTCATCTATTTGGGTCAGGTGGTGAGGCGGCAGGCGTGGGAGGAGTCGTCGGGGGTGGGGTCTGGCGGAGGTGCGGTGTTGAAGCTGTCGTGGATGGCTGCGATTTTCTGGTGGAAGAAGGTGGAGAGATCGTTGCAGAGTTTCTGGGAGGGAGGGACGTCGTTGACGTTGCCGTTAGGGTTGGAGAATTCCTTCACGATGCAGAAGAGTTCTTTGCAGTCGTGGGCGTTGTTGTTGAGGCGTTCTGTGAACTGGGCGCGCTTGGCGAGTCGGATCCGTTGGTGGTGTTCACGGTTGGCGTCCTTGAGGGTAGCAAGGTTGTCGGGTGTGCGCTCGAGGATCCATTTCTTCTTGAGTTTCTGGCAGGTGCGTTTGGAGGTGGTCAGTTCGTCTGTGAACCAGGCTGGTTTTTTCTTTTCTTGGTTGGCGGTGGGATTCTTGAGTGGGGCTAAGGTGTTGGCGCAGTTGAGGATCCATTGATGGAGGTTGATGGCGGCGGTGCTCGGGTCGGTGGGTTCGGGTGGTGGGTATTTGGCGAGTGTGCTGGTTAGTTGGTCTTCGGTGACTTTTCCCCAGCGGCGGTGAGGCGGTAGAGGGATGCGGTGGTGTTTGGTGTTTTTCTTGAAGGTAAAGTGGACGCAGTGATGGTCGGTCCAGTGGAGTTCGGAGGTGTGGCTGAAAGAGATGTGGTTGCTTGAGGTGAAGAGTGGGTCAAGCGTGTGTCCGGCGATGTGGGTGGGAGTGTTGACCAGTTGACGGAGTCCGAGGTTGAGGAGGTTGGTGGTCAGTGATGCGGTGTTGGTGTCGTTGTTGTTTTCCAGGTGGAAGTTTAGATCTCCCAGGAGGATGTAGTCTGGAGAGGCGAGGGCGTGGGTGCTTGCGAGGTCGGAGACGGTGTCGCTGAAGGGGGCTCTTGGTCCTGGAGGGCGGTATATGAGGGTTCCTCTGAGGGTAGTGTTGGGGTCCGTGTGAATCTGGAAGTGGAGGTGTTCGGCTGTCTTGAGGGTGTCGCCCGTGTGGGTGTGGATCTTGAGGGTAGATTTGTGGGCGATGGCTATCCCTCCGCCGATTCCGTTGGTGCGATCTCTTCTGGTGATCTTGTATCCGTCAGGTATGGCGATGGCGATGTCAGGGGCCGAAGAGTCGTTCCACCAGGTTTCGGTCAGGAAGGCCACGTCTGGGGCGGTGGTGTCGAGCAGGTCCCAGAGCTCGATGGTGTGTTTTCGTGCGGAGCGTGTGTTGAGGAGGATGCAGTGCAGGTGGTTTGTGTTGGTTGTTGCTGGCTTCGTTGTTCTGTTGCAGGAGAAGTTGCAGGTGCGGCAGGAAAAAGGTCCTTTGGTGTGCTTCGGGGTGGCCAGGAAGCACTCTGTGGAGGGGCCACGGTTGAGGGCGAGGAGTTCGCTGGCCGAGTATCGGAAGCAGGAGGTGCGGGGGCGTGAGGACCTGGGGGGGTGGCGCTGGGCGCGGTCCAGGCGCGGACGGGCGCAGACGGGCTTGCCTCTGGCGCGCCTATGGCGCGCCAGCGGCGCGCCGCCTGCGCGGATGCGCAGCACCAGCCATTAAGAAGGGAGGGGGGAGGGAGGAGCAGCTGGGAGGCGGGAGGGAGCGGCGAATGGGGGCAAGAGGGGAGCGGGGCCACAGGGAGGCAGCGGCAGGGAGCGGAGAGCAAGGGGGAGCGCACAAGGTGCGAAAACACGAAAAACAAGGCACAAAAAAGTCGGGCACAATTTTAAAAACAGTCACAATTTGAAAACAGTCACAGAAATACACTAATGGCACAGTATACAATCGGGGAAACAGCAATCAGAGGGGCACAACGGGGGCAGATGCGCAGGAGGTGAGGTGCTTGAAAACAGTAAAAACGCACTTACGGGACGGCGAAAAGTGGCACAAACAGAAGGGGCACTACGGGGGCAGAAGCGCAAGGAGGCAAGGCGCTGAAAAATGAGAAAAACACTTACAGGATGGCGGAAAGCGGCACACGGGTCAAGTGAAGCTTACTAGAGCCCACTAGACACCAGGGATGAGGCGCAGGAGGATGCCTGCGGGTGGAGGAGGGCCTCGAACACGCTAGCAGCAGCGTGGGCGGGGGTCAGAGGCAGGAGACAGCAGGTTGGTGCTGCGGACGTGGGGGGCGAGCTCTAGACCTAAAACAGGTCAGAGGTCGCTCACTCGCGACGCGCAGCTCCAGCCATTAAGAAGGGAGGGGGGAGGGAGGAGCAGCTGGGAGGCGGGAGGCGGGAGGCGGGAGGCGGGAGGGAGCGGCGAATGGGGGCGCAAGGGGGGCGGGGCCACAGGGAGGCAGCGGCAGGGAGCGGAGAGCAAGGGGGAGCGCACAAGGGGCGAAAACACGAAAAACAAGGCACAAAAAAGTCGGGCACAATTTTAAAAACAGTCACAATTTGAAAACAGTCACAGAAATACACTAATGGCACAGTATACAATTGGGGAAATAGCAATCAGAGGGGCACAACGGGGGCAGATGCGCAGGAGGCGAGGCGCTTGAAAACAGTAAAAACGCACTTACGGGACGGCGAAAAGTGGCACAAACAGAAGGGGCACGACGGGGGCAGAAGCGCAAGGAGGCAAGGCGCTGAAAAATGAGAAAAACACTTACAGGACGGCGGAAAGCGGCACACCGGTCAAGTGAAGCTTACTAGAGCCCACTAGACACCAGGGATGAGGCGCAGGAGGATGCCTGCGGGTGGAGGAGGGCCTCGAACACGCTAGCAGCAGCGTGGGCGGGGGTCAGAGGCAGGAGACAGCAGGTTGGTGCTGCGGACGTGGGGGGCGAGCTCTAGACCTAAAACAGGTCAGAGGTCGCTCACTCGCGACACGCAGCGCCAGCCATTAAGAAGGGAGGGGGAGGGAGGAGCAGCTGGGAGGCGGGAGGTGGGAGGGAGCGGCGAATGGGGGCGCGAGGGGGGCGGGCCGCAGGGAGGCAGCGGCAGGGAGTGGAGAGCAAGGGGGAGCGCACAAGGGGCGAAAACACAAAAAACAAGGCACAAAAAAGTCGGGCACAATTTTAAAAACAGTCACAATTTGAAAACAGTCACAGAAATACACTAATGGCACAGTATACAATCGGGGAAACAGCAATCAGAGGGGCACAACGGGGGCAGATGCGCAGGAGGCGAGGCGCTTGAAAACAGTAAAAACGCACTTACAGGACGGCGAAAAGTGGCACAAACAGAAGGGGCACGACGGGGGCAGAAGCGCAAGGAGGCAAGGCGCTGAAAAATGAGAAAAACACTTACAGGACGGCGGAAAGCGGCACACGGGTCAAGTGAAGCTTACCAGAGCCCACTAGACACCAGTGATGAGGCGCAGGAGGATGCCTGCGGGTGGAGGAGGGCCTCGAACACGCTTGCAGCAGCGTGGGCGGGGGTCAGAGGCAGGAGACAGCAGGTTGGTGCTGCGGACGTGGGGGGCGAGCTCTTGACCTAAAACAGGTCAGATTATAGACACTTAAATAGTCATACACGCACATATGCTATACAAAATTCACACAGCACAGCACTGATAAACAATATAGTGCGTAAAAAATATAAAACTACATTGGATATATCTAATGGGTTTTTCTGCCAGAATTTAGCACATGAAAGTAGGGACCTAAGTGCATTTTCATTTGGCTCTCAGAAACGCTTTTGTCGTTTACCTCAAGGCTATAAAAATAGCCCAGGACTGTTTTTAGCCCGTGTAACATCAATTTTGCACGAGCTTGATTCCGATGCATTGTCCTATGTGGATGATATCTATCTCACTGATGACGCCCTCGACATTCATCTTGCGAGGGTCGATCGGATCATTTTGGGATTTGCAGACCTCGGTTATAAATTTGATTTTAAGAAAAGCAAGATAGCCTTTCTTAGTGTATTGTTCCTGGGATATGAGCTATCAAACGAGGGGAAGAGCCTGGCCCCGCACTTCCTAGAAAAGTGTGCTCAATTACAGCCTCCGAACACACTTAAGAAATTACAGTCATTACTGGGTTTCTTCAATTTTGGCAGAACATACATTCCAGATTATGCAGAACGCATCAAGCCACTTTATGACTTAATTCAGCCCAATTTTTCTAGCAGACGATGGATGATTGAACACACACACATCCTTAGGAACATGCAACCGGACATGCTGGAAGCTAAACACTTACAGACACGTGACAATAAAACAAATTTGGTCATCAGAATAATTGCTGGTGCCCTTGGATTTACTTATGTCACCTTCAATGAGGATGACACAGTGCCGATAGCATATAAATCACATTTATATTCAAATGCTGAAAAACGTTTTGCACCTACAGAAAAGATTCTGACAGCAGTTCAGATGGCCATCATAAAGGAGAGGCCACTTGCCCAGGGGAAACGCATTATTGTTGCCCCCCCTGGTGCCGGCCTTAGAGGCTGTCACTAAAGCGAGCGTTCCGAACGCTAAGGCATTACATCCACGCTGGATTCAATGGGCAACGTCCCTGACCGCCACTGATATTGATTATGTATTTGACCCAAGACTTCAGACACAAGAATTTCTCCAGTATGAACAGGAGTACCCCGCTCCTCTACATATCTTGCCGCTGGATATTTATACTACTATCATTTATACTGACGGATCGGCACAACCGGCTGTAGGTACTAAACATCAATACTCGGCAGCTTGTGCAGCCGTGTGCAGGGTACTGGAAAACTGAGTTTTCCATCTTCACAATACCTACACGCAGACCTTAGGGGACTGCACAGCCCAGTTGGCCGAGCTTAAGGCTCTTCTTCTAGAGCTCAAACATACTGAGGCAGGAAGCCAGACTTTGATAGTCTGTGATTCATATTACTGCGTCCAGCCATACAATGAATATCTCAATCATTGGAAACTGAACAGGTTTAGGGATTCTAAAGGGAACACCATTAAACAAAAAATGTTGTGGGGAAGGGTGGCTGATCTTAAGGATAAGCTACCATGTGTCCATGTGGTTCATACATTAGGACACCAACGTGTAGGAATACACGTTGCCGGCAATACATTGGCTGATGAAGCGGCCAAAGCATCAGTAGCTACGGCTTCTGTGGCTGCAGTGACTCGTTCTCGGACGAGGTTGGATAATGAAATACTGATTGCAGTTAAAGCTTCGGCTGCAGGCAAGACCCTTCCGAAAGGATACCCTACAAACTACAGTATACTTACCATATCAGTGCACAGAATGTTGCTTATACAACAATTCCTGGGGTTGGAGATCGAGTGATCCCCAATGAGGACCAGAGATTAGAGCTGATGACAGCCGCACATGAGGGTGTCGCTTCTGCACATGCTGGTATACAGGCCACGATAACAATTCTACAGCAACGATACTGGTGGCCTGGTCTATGCAGACGGACTAAACAGTATGTCCTTTGTTGTGACATTTGTCAGCAGATTAAGGGCTCTAATATCAAACGCCCTCCGCAGACATCCCTCTTAGTGTCAGACAAGCCACTCCAGTGTGTGTACCTAGACCATTGTGGTCCCTTACAGCCTGATGGTGCATACAAATACATTTTAGTGGCTGTGGATTCCTGTTCTAGATTCCTGTGGGTATGGCCACAGCGGTCGGCTGATGCCCGGACTGTTATAAAAGATTTGCTTATCTTTATCGGTACATATGCGGTTGCAGCATTCCATTCGTACCAGGGCCCTGCATTTGCCTCTAAAGCATTCAGGGACACCATGGGAACGATGGGTGTTGAACTCCATTACTCCTCACCATACCATCCCGAGGGAAATTCGGTCGTGGAGAGGCGGAATCGTAATCTAAAGCAGTCCTTAACAGCTCGAGTATTAGGTTCAGGCCGCAGTTGGTTACATCACCTATATGGGGTCCAGAGAGCACTGAATAATCTGCCAAGACGGTCCTTGGAGGGAAAATCTCCATATGATGTTCTCTTTGGGATACCTATGTATGTCCCCGATCTTGATGCCCCTGGTATGGTGGCAGCAGAAACACCATTTGACATAAAAGAACGTCTCACTGTTTTACAGGAGCTTCAACAATTTCGTGATGATGAATCATCTGCAAGTGCTGCCACCTTAGGAATAAGGGAATTGGCGAAAACTTCGACTGGCTTGATTCCTAATGTTGGGGATCTGGTTTGTGAGAAGATCGCTGTGAAAAAGGAGTTTGGTCCATCATACAGAGCACCTGTACCGGTCTTGGGAATAAAAGGCACCAGGACTGTCATCCTACCACCATTGTCCGGTTCTAAATCGAATAGATTCATCTCCATTGATGACATCAAATTACACCATGTGGCCGATTCTTCACAGTAGACCAGGAGGTCCCTTGGGTGGTTCCCGATCCCCTCTCACTACCCAACAGGACATCCATCTACATAGTAGGATGAACATCACTGCTACTGACTATGCAACTATGTCAACTGCTGTTCCAGACACTTCCTCGACCATGGGGAGGGCGGAAAATGAACTTTTGTTGGTTCCAGTCACATCTTCGGTGACCACCCCGCTTCAAGATTTGGCTGTATTTTATACGAACACTTCCACAACTAATGATGTTGTCTATCAAGAACCTCCACGAGCAGTGGATCAGAATTCAGCGGGTCCTGTGTTTGCAGAGACTTCCTCTGGCTATTTCGTAGACATTGATGATTTTTCTTCGGATTCATCCTCAACTGTGACTAACGAACTTTCAAAGAGTAGTAAGCTGTATCGATGGCTTAAAAGGAACTATTTGATCTACCCATGGAACTATCTATGGTTCTGTTTGACATTTATTGCATTATTTTTATGGATTGATTTTGTGACTGTTTTCTTTTTGCTGATTAATGGTCACTATATTCCTGATCGCTCCTCTGTGGAGCCTGTTGATGAAATTTTAACACCACATCATTCTTCCCATAAGGTACGACGAGATTTGTCTCCTGTAAACATTACAGCTATACCAATTACTGATGGGATTGTGTGGGACAAAGTTCCTTTCGATATATATGGGCCTTCAGAGATTATTCAAATACCATATGTGTTCAAAATTTCAATGTCTGATGTTATTACACCTAATGTTGTCTCTGATGATTGGGATGTCCAAACAGTTGATTCCATGCTAGCTGAAATGAAGGACTATTCCACTTTTGGAAGTGATGATGAATACCATTATACAATGAATTATGGGGAAATGTTCTGCTATAACAATTGGGGACATCACTACCTACACCGTGCAACTAGATATAGGCCTCTCTTGAACTACACACAGTGGGAACACTGTTCAACACCACAGGTGGGGAGTCCAGAGTATTACAGCAATAAATGTACATACTTTTCCGGGCATGATACAAAGAAAGCAGAGTCGTATTATTTTAAAATACCTCCGGCACAAATTAGAAAACTTTTGCTAACAGATACGAAACTGATTTATTCAGATCACTTTGTTTCCTGGCTCTCGCTTGAGGGTTACGAATATTGGAAAGATACTATTGATTTGAAAAATGAATGGGGGACACAAGATTGGCAGATACAGGTTAGGAGGCTTTGTTTCGAGCATGCCTGATTCCTGTGCAAATGATTTTCTTAAATGACACTATTGAGCAGACATCCTGTCTGGGGTTAGCAAAAATTAAAGACCTGAACATGCCCAGTATCCCTACTCCGACACAATTTAGAGATTGGCAACACTTTCTTAATGTCTCAGAAGACAGGCTAGATGCAATGGTTAAGGCTGGTGCCTATAATTCTTCACTTTACCGTCCCGGCGGGTGGTTGGTATGGCCCACCGACACTGATGAGTGTCAAAAGCGTTTCTTGAACTCTTCAGGGGTTTTTTCCATTCACAGGACTGACCCTCGCTTTCTATCAGGTCAACATACAGGTATAATTACAACGTACAGTGTGGGTAAGCTGTGCCAGCAATGGGTGCAGACAAACACGTTGACAGCGGTAAAAAACACCTAAACACTCTTTCTGATGGTATAGACTTACAGGATTTCCTGTTAGGTCCTAGGAAACAGCGCTCAAAACGTTTTTTATATGCTATGTATAATGAAATTTGGAAACTTTGTCAGATTGAGGCTGCTGCACGTTTAAGGCAACTCGATAGGGAAAATTTGGAAAAAACATTAGCTGTTGTTGACAATGGCATGAACACACTGTCCAACAGGATTTATTTACTATCAAATATAGTGTTGTCTGCTATTGATATCACTCAGACAGACTTGTCCCGGTTATATCATGGGCAGACACAGCTACGTTCCATCATGCAGCTGGGTTGGACATTACAGACACTGAAAAGTGGCCACATTCCATGGAGGTACATTAATGGGAGTGAACTATTCACTGCTTTTAATTTTTCCAGGGAACAAGAGACAATGGCTAAAAGGGAGGCTTGTTTCACCCTGCTTCAAGTAGAGAAATTAGATAAGTTGCCCTTCACAGTAGCAGAGAGTCCTTCAACTATCTGGCTCTTGCACGGCATTATTAATTTACTGATTTCGACCTTTCATTTCTCGAGCTGCCTGAAACATCTTGCGGTGGGACGATATGAGCAGCTAGGAGATAGCTTTATTAAGGAAGAGTGGGAGTTGCCCTTTGACTATAGATGTCTGAATGGTGAACAGGAGGTGTTTCTTAGCGGAAGTGAATGTGAGACTTCTGTTCGTCATTGTATGATATGCAAACAGGTGTCTCTTCACGGTCTTTGCAATGCGGGGGTCACAAATTTGGCCTGTTTTCTGAAGGGTACTCCTGTCCCCTTGATTCGTCCAGTGTTTCATGTACTTTCCAATGGCAGTTATGTGGTACTGAACAATGAAAGCTGTTGCGGCTTGCGACCTGGAATTGCCTACGCAATCTCAGTCACAAAGGTCGTTACGTGTTGTGGACATGTTTTGTTTCCCCCCACACGAGAGATAAAAGTATCTGAAATGTGGCCCCACATAGATACTATTAATGTGAACTATGACAAGTTGAGGAGACTAAAGGCGCTATTGTTTCAGAAACAGGTCGCCTTGACATCCGCAAAAGAGACGTATGCTCTCCAGATTGCGAGATCATCAGCCGAGATACAATCCCTTTTAAATACCGATTTCCCCAAACACTTTGGAGAGTTGGTATCCAGAATATTCAATGCTTCAAGCACCACTGGGATTGTTCATTTCTTTAAGGCTGTCGAGTCTGGTTTCGTGTCCATCTTCCAGACTGTCTTTGGAGTCATCCCATCAGCCATCCATTCTCTCTTTTCAAGTGTGTTTGGTGGCTTTCCAACTATTTTGGCTTTGATTGGCGGACTACTACTGCTATTTCTTCTGATTCGCGGTGGTTGTTTCTTTCCAGCAACGCAGAGCAATGGAGCTGCTCCCGCCAACTCCACTGTGCAGTGAGCGCATGGTTCGGATCTTCGGTACACCTTTGCTGGTGGAACTGGAGCTTGACTGGTCGTTGTCATTCCGGCCACTTCTCTGGTGTGTACAACCGGTCTTCCGCTGCATATGGTGTCTCTTTGAGCATCAGCCTATGGTCTGTCTTGCTGTTGTACCGACATCTCCTGTGGACCACAAACTGCTGATGTCCCCGATGAGGGTTCATACACGGTCATGCCCCTTGAGACTGAGGTTGCTCCGCGAGGCCACCTATGAGCCTTCCGTTATAAGATCTAACATGGATGAGGACACTGCAGCAAGTATCGATGCACCGGTGAATATGGCTCACTTCTGCTCTGTGGATCTGTTTGTCCGCCCAGCACTAGACTTCACTTCGGATGATGTTGACTCATTTTTTAGGTCCTTGACTGGTGACTTCGATGACATTCTTCAAGATCCTGCGTATAACACATAATTTGATGAATTTGCTTACCATTCCCGATTCCAAATTATGCAATTATAATAGACGTTTGCTGTACTTGTCATAGTTGATATTAACATCTCTGTATGTGTTTTTTAGACAGCCTTGTTTTACCGTGTTTTCACACACAGCGATTTTTATTATTAGCTTCTTTTATTAGCTTGTTTTTTTTTTCCTTTGGCTTTTTTAGTTCAGAAGCAGCTTTTTTAGCGTTTTGGGTTCCTGTACCTTCATCATACCTGTTACGGCAATGGGGAGGGTGTAGTGAATCCTAGTTTGTTTTAATGGGATAACAGGAGTTAGCTTAGCCGTGGGCTTGTAAACTCGTGCCCTCGTCACCTAGTGACTTTTAACCTACTTAGCTTGCTCTGTCTTAGCTCATTTAATTATTTATTTCCTCTAAGATGGCTGCCTTGTTTATAGTTAAGCCACTTGTTATGAGTTTTATTATTCGTGTCACTGCGCCAAGGCGTCAAGATCAAGCGCGAAAGACAAACAAACAGTAGGTGTTCACACTTAGGGATTTTCCCTCTCTATACTTTCGAGGGATTGTTGATATTAATTGCCGTCCCAAGCATGCCTGTTCTCTATTGTTTTGGAATACACCTACGTCAGGGGACCTTGTAGATCTGTATAAATACATCACACTTTTAGACAGATAATCAGAGGGATTCCGACCAGAGGGCATCGCCACCATCGCTGATACCAATGCTGCAGTCATCTTGACGCTGACCCAGTCTTCGTGTCCCTGCGGAGTCAGAGATAGAGACCTCATTCCAAGGTAACGAGGGTTGGGGGCTCCTCTCATGGACACAGCTTTGGCAGATTAGGTTTAACAAACCCAGCTCTCCTTTAGGTAGGAGGTTAGGCCTATTCTCATTAGGGTATTAGGGCACATTCCATATTATATATATATATTTCTTTCATATATTGTAAAATGGTGGGGGTCTCCAGAACAATGACTCTCTTCTTCACAATACTGTTGCTTGGTATATTCATTATCCTAATCATTGCAGTTCATGCAAGTTATCGCAAATTGCAGTTATGTTAAATAAAAACTATTATAACTTCACTGCATCTGTGTTTTTCCCTTTGTTTGTATGAGACATAATGTATCTGTGAGAAAAGGGTAATTTCCGTTTAACCACGACAACCCTGAGATATCTTACTTTGAGTCCATGCGTAAGCGACTGCCACAAATCACCTTTTACTATTGTGTTTCTGGTGAGGTGCTGCTAGTGAGCCGGTAAGGTTGGGACAACAGTTGCGACTTGTTGTAGGAAAGACTCAGTCGCCTACAAACAAAAGTACTGTTATCTTTAAACCAGCAGTCTTGCTCAGAGCAAGAGTCCAAACTACAACAATGAGAAATACCTAAATGCTATTTTTCATGCACTTCGAAAGGCTGCTGAGAGCAGGTGTTATACAGGGGCATATAAATGTATATCATGGGCCCCTATGTACTCAGCAGAAGTCGTGATGATCTGTTTTGCTGCTGCTCCTGCTGAGTACATCATTGTCTTCCATATAACTAGATGCAGTTGGACCCTACCTGCATCATGCTATGCACTAAATCTCCTTAGGTGCACACATGGTGGGGGTAAGAGGAGCACTAAGGGCCACAAGGACTGTAGCAATGAACTAGGTGCTGCACCACTTTCGTTCATCCTTCCCCTTTGTGTCTTTGGCTAAGGCCATGTAAGGGAGCTTGACTATGCACTGGGTCTAAACTACTAGCACTTTTCTCTTCCTGTACATTGTGTATCACATACACCCTAAATTTGTCTATTACCCCACACATGTGCTGATTTAGTCGGATAGGCCTGTCGCATATTACTGACAGTATGGGGCTGCCCTGCTTCTCACCATCACTGGCACATTACTAAGAAACCTGCACCAACACATGCATCCTTGGACCACAGAGCAAGTGTGTCTGTGTTGAGGCATATCTTTGTGCATGCTCTTATCCCTTCCTGGACACAAAACGGAATACCATGGCAACAATGCCTGGCCACACAGTATTGGCAATGCACCTGCAATTTCAATCAGTCAATGTGCAGGTAGGTACAACTAAATAAATATAAGTAAACTCCCATGGAATTATTGCTCGTGTGTGTGCCTTGTGATGGCACACACATATTAGCAACTACAAACAAGGATGTATCAAAGCATTCCTCAACACTTTGGAATACTCACACAATACCTGGGAAGTTGTTTGTCAGTTTACGGTGACAGTGAGGTAGATGTCTTCAACATATGGGGCAGGTTTAAAAGCTATGGGTGTCACAATGGAATGGCCACTGCAACAACCATTACATGCCCCTCAGATGAAGTATACGGTGTCATGCAGTCTCATATGTTTATGGAGGTGTAAAGCTAACAAACATCTGCATGACAATGTCATGCATAAATGGTGCAGTGAAAAGCACCAAGAGAGTGTCTGGGAAAGTGATGGTTTGTAGGTGCCTGGGTTTCCATTATCTGAGACTATGCATGATTGACTGATCATAGTTGTTTGTCAGTTGGTCCGATCTACCACTAGGTTGACTTGTTCACTCAGAGTAACATGTTGATAGCAAACAATTTTGTCCATTAACTGAAATGTACAAATATCACTAAGCAATCTTCTCCATTCATGTATTTCAGGTGGACCTCCACCCTACACAGTTGGAGAGGTCGGCAGATTTGAAGCCCACGATGCAGCCAGTAAATGTCAACTTGTGCGTCATGTGTGCCAATCCAGGGTTTGGTGTGAGTCAGTCTGATGTGTGGAATGCTATGAATAATAGTTTTGCCTGACCATGATGTGATATCATTGGAGTTAGGATGGTGACATCATGCCTGTTGGAATGTAGAGTATTGAGAATGGCTTGGGTGTAGCACAAGGGGCAACGTGTGCTGGTATGGAATTGTGGATATTAGGAAATGGAATGCCTGGCCACATATTCATTGATGTCTATCATATTAGGTGTCAGAACAGCTGTTTATGTAAATAGCATGCCTGTTGACAACAACTTTGTCACAGCACTATTGACATCATTGTGTGCCACATGTAGCTTACAGCTACTCACATGACTGTACAGATGTAGGTTATGTATAGAGGTCTCTAGGAAGCTTATGTAGGAGACACTTGCACCACAGGTGCCTCACTACCCTTCAGATATAAATTGAGGTTGTAGTACTGCAAGGACCCTCATTGTGATAGACAACAGTCAGTAGTGTACACAATTAGGAGACAACTCAGCTCCAGATGGTTGTGGGAAAAGTGTATGAATTGTCCCAAGCTAGATCCCAAGATAGATCTCAAAAGAATTCCCAACATGGTCCTGCCACCATGATATTTGTGAGTGACGTAGGTCATATCACATGGGCATATGATGTGAATGCTGAGTGCATACCTGGTGATGTCTGACAGGCATGTGCACATGATGTTCAATATATAAGAATACTGTAGCAACACCCAGTGCAGTGCCAAACCCACTGTAGCCCTAAGGGCACCCACAGAGCAACCATGGGTGTGCCATTTTACACATTTAGCACAACATAGCACAGGGTAGGTGGGATTAGTTCTAGAATGTGTAGACAACTTTCATGTGCTGGTCAGACTTTTCCCAAACTTTCTGGGGACATTGCATTATTTGTACATGTGGGCATATCACGAGCAATGGTGTGCCCTCTTGTAACGTATGCTCAGACCAGGTCTTAAACCAGGACACATGAATGAAGATTTACCAAACCTTAGAAAAGCCGGTGGGAAGTTTCCAGCCCCTTATCAGATGTCCCCCACTTTGCATCCATGATAGCTGGGTAAGCCTTGATGTTTTACCAGGGGTGTCAAAGTGGTGGATTGCATACAAAGCCCCCTTTATCGACAAGGACACAGGAAATTCAGACTTGTTGGGGCACGTGATTCCTCACAAGTTTGATAACACAAATGTTGATCAAGGACAAACTAGTCTACTCACCTCTCGGCCCTGATGTACAACAATGGATAGCTGTTATCCCAGTGATATATACATGATACCATAGATGGCTTATGGAAAATAGTCATAGATGAGGAGTAAGTCATTGTTAAGGAATGTGTGGTCATCTGCAGATGCAGTGTACATTATGGCCCTCATTATGACACTGGTGGTAAATCCTGCTTACCGCCACACTGACGGCTGCCAACTTACCGCCACTGTGGGGGATAGCCGTTCATCATATTATGACACACACACACCAGTCCGACAGAAGTTAGCCACATACACAAATCCACCAGACCAAAGGTCAGTGATAAAGTGGCGGTCCCAAATCTCATACTGTCATGCCAACAAGACAACTCCCATCACATTAAGACCCACAAATCACCACAGCGGACATTCAACAGCGGTATACCATTGGCGGTACATTCCACCGCCTCAGAATGGACACCCACATACAAAACAACACCACATTGGCCTATATGAAAAATACACACCTGACAACCATAAACACACCACACCCACTCACCCACAGCACTATAAAACACACACCCACATTACCCACAACCCTTTACAAGCAACAATTACTGCCAGGAGATTGACACGAACAACACAGAGACAACTAGACACACACACCACATACACCCAAACAAACCTCACACACTCCTGATCACATAACCCAGGCCATCACCCAACACACCCTCACCAACACACATCACACAACACCATTGGCACCACAAAGTCACCCCTGTTTCACTGAGGAGGAGTTAAGGGTCATGGAGGAGGAAATTTTCAGGGTGTAGCCACAGCTCTTTGGAGCACAGGTACAACAGATATCTATAGCAAGGAAGATGGAGCTATAGCGGAGAATCGTGGACAGGGTCAACGCCATGGGACAGCACCCAAGAACAAGAGACAACACCAGGAAGAGGTGGTATGACCAACGGGGGAAGGTACATTGCATCAAGACAGCAGCTCACCATACAGAGGACTCATGGTGGACCCCCACCTCCTCCCCCACAGCTCACAGCATGGGAGGAGCAAGTCTTAGCAATACTGCATCCTGAGGGACTCGCTGGAGTATCTGGAGGACTGGACACTGGTAAGTCAATATTTAACACTTATCACCCCCATACCTGCATGCCATCACACCCCCCTCACCCTCACTCCCATCACTTCACACCATCCACACACTGCACCTACACATATGACTAACCACAATGCCCAGCCCTGCATGCCATACCAATGCATGGAAACCCCTCCCAGCACTGCATGGACACCCATCACTAAAGCATGTACACCATAGGGAAACTAATATAACCACAATGTATCACCATACATAAGAAAAAGCTGGCAGGGCAACACCAACCATAGAGGGGAAGCTACGGAAGTACAAATGTCATACACTTGAAGCATAGTACATCATTTTCATCCCGCAGGTACCCCAGCCAATGTCAGAGGAGATTAGGTGCCACCACTATCTAGTTCCCCAAAAGAAGAGGCCCCCAGTGATGACAGTAACTCTGGACTTCTGGATCTAGAGGACCTACCTAGCCCATCAGGGACCACTGGACAGACGGTCATCCAAGCCCACTCACAGACCACCATATCAGGAACCAACACCACAGCACCCACCCAGCGAACCCATATCTCTGTCCCCAGGACACATCAATCAGCAGTGTGCCTACCTGTAGAGGGACCGCAGGCCACACCTCATACCCAAGACAATCAAGGACCTAGAGTCAGAGGCAGTGGGCACACCATTCAGGGGACAGGGCCACAGGACAACAGGGAAACTGGGAGGACTGCTGTGCGCCAGGGGGAAGACGGGACCAGGGAACCGACTCTCCAGGAGGCACTCTCCGAGATCCCTGGAGCCTACCAGCATTCCCAGGACACTATGGGCCAGATCCTTGACAATGTGCAGGAGAACAGGCGGCTGCAGGAGGGACAGTATCAGGGGATCATGGAGGACTTTCAGGCCATTGACACCACCCTGATCACCATTGCAGGGGTGCTGGCAGACATGGCCAACATCATGAGGGAGGCAACAGCACACCAGTGGGGCCCTACCACTAGCCAGTCAACTGAACAGCCCTCACTTCCACTGCCACTTGTGGCCAGGAGGCTCCGCCACAGGGCCCACAAGCCACCAGCACCCCTCCCCCTGCAGAAGGTGAACCACCCTGCAAACATTCCCTATGACCCAGACAGAAGCCAGAGACACTTGCCAAGACAACCACCAGGAAATGAGACTCTCCTGATTCTCCCCCTTGTGTCCCACTCTGTCACCTTGTCCACCTAGAACTGCCATTGCTCCGCTTCATATGTCCCCTTGGACACTGCACCTGTGCTACAAACAGACTGGAACAATACCCTAGTCTTTCCTCCAGCATCACCCCATTCCATTGCACTTTCCCCTCAATTTCTTGGCACTACAATAAACACCCTTGGATAAAACTCAACTACTAGAATTTCATGTATTGAAAATTTGTATTGACTGAAACAACTACATCCGTTGCAAATGAACTGTACATAGTGAGAGCATAGAATGAATGACCTGTTGCTGGCTGTTGTGATCACATCATGATATTGTTGTCATATCACCAAAATCAGCAAAATGATATTCCACTGGTGACAGTAAGTAGAGGAAACAAGTGGGTAATGCCAGCATGCCAATGCCACACAGAATACAACAAAAGTCATAGAAATGTGAAGTTGCACTGTCTCACCTGTGTGTCATTGGAAGTTCTGACAGATCACTAATGTTCTGTTGTCCACATCCTTATCCTCTGCCTCCTCATCCTCACTGTCCTCAGGGTCCACTGCTGCCACAGGGGCATCTCCAGTCTTCTCCTCCTTCAGAAAAGGTACATAGCGTCTGAGGGCCAGGTTGTGCAACATGCAGCATGCAACTACTATCTGGCAGATCTTCTCGGGTGAGAAGCACAGGCATCCACCTGTCAGATGGAGGCTCCTGAACCTGGTCTTCAGAAGGCCAAAGCTCCTCTCAAATATCCTTCGCCCATGAGCATCATTATAACGTTCTTCAGCCCTTGTCCTGGCATTCCTCACAGGGGTCAGCAGCCACAAAAGGATAGGTAGCCAGATTCACCTGCAAGTATTGAGGGTCAACATTTAGCCACACACTATCCTATTTGGCTAACAGCAGAGGCATACAGCAACATACACCGGGTGGGGACCAATGCTCACCTATAAGCCACACCCTGTGCCTCTGTAGAGCCGGCCATCACATTTTGGATGCTGCTATTCCTCAGGACAAAGGCATTGTGCACCAACTCTGGATATTTAGCATTGACGTGGGAGATGTACTGGTCCGTCAGGCACACCATCTGCACATTCATGGATTGGAAACTCTTATGATTCCTGTACACCTGTTCATTCTGCGGGGGGACAAACGCAATATGTGTCCCATCAATACCCCCAATAATATTGGGGATATGTCCCATTGCATAAAATCTAGCCTTCACTGTGGCCAAATCTTCCACCTTGGGGAATGCAATGTAGCTGCACATGTGTTTTACCAGGGCAGACAAGACTCGTGCCAGCACGATTGAGAACATTTACTGTGACATTCCTGCTGCCAAACCCACTGTCACTTGGAAAGAACCTGTTGCCAGGAAAAGGAGCACTGATAGAACCTGCACAAGAGGGTTGATCCCAGTGGGATGAAAGATAGCTGGGATCAGGTCAGGCTCCAACTGGGCACACAGCTCTGAGATTGTGGGCCTCTCCAGTCTATAAGGGAGTATTATGTGCCTGTCCTCCAGTTGAGCTAAGTCCACCAGGGGTCTGTACACTGGGGTATGTCTCCCTCTCCTAGTCATCTGCAGCAGTAGGAACCTAAGGGACACAAGAGTGAGTAGGCTGTCACAATTTGAACAACTATACCACAACTGCAGTCCACATCATGCAATAATGTTTTGGGGCAGTGTAATTTAAAAGTATGTGCGTATTTATCATGTGACACAGAAATTATCGATAGGCCTGTTCACTCACCCTGAAATGGCGACCCCCTGTCCTGTGTGGAGGGACAGTGGGACAGGTGGGAGTGAGGTAATTCCGCTGACGTTGTGCGCCGTGGCGATAGGCGGTCGTGAACCTCCGTGCAATTCCTCATTGGATTATATTGGGCCCTATGGGGTACAGTAGCCAATGGGGATCTATGCCGATGGTGACAGTGTACACCGCCGTGGACGGGACCGCCATTTTCTATCTCAATCCTCACTTGTTTCCTGACCTTACACAGGAGAAGACCTACACTGCATGTGCTGCTGTGACCTGTGCCTGGAACCTATCTTGGCCTGTATGACCAGGGAAAGGGCCCCAGCCTTCACTTCTGAGGAGTTGGAGCGACTGGTAGATGGGGTCCTACCCCAGTACGGACTGTTGTATGGGCCTCCAGACCAACAGGTGAGTACACTGTGATCACGATGCATGTGGCATGAATGCTTGGAGATGTGTGTGAAGGCATTGTGTAAAGGTGGGTGGGGGGGATTGTCTGGTGGCAGTGTACGTGCTGTGAGCTGGCCTATGTGTGTTGCAATGGTGATGGGATTGGGTATGGTGGGCCTTGTGTGTGAGAGGCTGGGCTGTTTGTTTAATGGAGTACTCCTGTATGTATGATGTCTGCAGGTCAGCGCCCATCAAAAGAAGGGATTATGGTATGCCATTGCCAAGGATGTGCAGACCCTGGGGGTCTATGAAAGGCAGAGCACCCACTGTCGGAAATGGTGGGAGGACCTGAGATCCTGGGCACGGAAGACCGTGGAGGCCCAGCTGGGGATGGCCTCCCAATGAGGAAGGGATGCCCATCCGACCCTGACCCCCCTGATGGCCTGCATACTGGCGGTGGCCTACCCTGAGCTCGATGGGTGCTTGAGAGAATCACAGGTGTTACAAGGGGGTGAATACAGAGGGTATCATTACAACTTACGGCTGGTGGGTGGTATCCAGGTGGTGGTTGTGAGTTAGTGTTTGCCAGGCCAGACATAGCAGAGTAGGTCCTCAAAAGGGTAATGGTTGCATGGCAAATGCAGGTAACCTAGCTTGTTAGTATTGACTTCTAGGCAGGGCTGCGTGGGTCCCAGGTGTGCTGCAGTTAGCGGTGTGTGCTCCTCCTCATGCCTTGGTGACTAGCCATTTTACTGGTAGTGCAATGCATAGTGCGTAGGCTTGTTCCCTGTGTGTGAGGGTGCTGTGTATGTCTACAGTGGTGTTGGTGCAATCATTATCTTTTGTCTCTCTCCCACCTTTCTTGTTTTGTCATCCCGTCCTTGTGTGCATTAGCATCATCTTTCGGAGGAGCAGAGGGACCGGCGACAGAGGGAGGTGAATCCCACAGGACCCTGGAGGCAAAGTCCACCAACGCCGAGGGAACAAGTGGGACACAGGGCGAGGGGAGCACTATGCTGGAGTATGGAGGGGACAACACAGACTCTGATACCTCCTCCGATGGGAGCTCCCAGGTGGTAGCGGACACCTCTGTGACCACCCCATTTGCAGGTACAGCCGCCACCCCACGTACCAGCACCACTCTCCCAGTAGCCCCTCAGCGAGTTGCCCGTGCCCTCTCACCCAGGAGGGTGGGCATCTCCTTCACCCCAGGCACCTCAGGCCCTGCCCCAGTGAGCCCTGCTCCCCTGAGTGAGGAGGCTAATGACCTCCTGAGATCCATCTCTGTAGGCAGTCAACCATTGTGAATGCCATCCAGGGGCTGGCAACCCAGATGCAGCAAAGCAATACCTTCCTGGAGGGCATTCATGGTGGATTGGTGGCAAAACAGAGATCGATTCAGGCTCTGGCCTCCTCTATGATGGCAGCCATTGTCCCTGTTTCTACCATACACCCTCCAACTTCCACTTCCCAGTTCCATTCTCCTCAATCCCAAACCCATCCCAAGCACACAGACAGACCAGCATGCACACAAGGCAACACACAAGAGTGGTACAGGCAAACACAAGCACCACACTTCATCCCACAGGCCCTCACACAAACACCATACCGTTGCAGACACAACAACATCCACAGTCTCCACTGCCTCCCTCTCCTCCTCCACCTTCCACCCAGTTACATCCACACTCACACCTGCATGCACTACATCTACATCCACTATCAGCATCACCACATCAAACAGAACACACACCAGACTGGCAGACACCTCCACAACATCCATGCACGTGTCCCCTGTGTCCTCTCCCAATGTGTCTGTATCCCCCTCCTAAAGGACACAAATGCAAGCACTCAGACACCAAACAGCCATCCACCTCACATCAGCATACAGCCCATATACCTGAACCCAAATCCAACAGACATACACCTCCAACAACCACTCCCTCATCCTCTACTATCATTACTCCTCCCTCCTCCCGCCCCAATGTCCCAAAAAAGCTTTTCCTTGCCCAACTTGACCTCCCCCTACCCCCCCGTCCTGCACGTATGAGCAGAGTTCCAAGGACACAGCCCAGCACCTCAGCCAAACAGTCCACGGGGACAGTGGTAGCTCCACCTACTGGTGCTGGTAAGGATACCAGACCTATGACACTAAAGGGGAAGGAGCCAGCACCACCAGAGATGAAAGGGAAGAGTCCTGCACCAGCTGTGAGGAAGGGGAAGGAGCCAGCACCAGCTGTGAGGAAGGGGAAGGAGCCAGCACCAGCTGTGAGGAAGGGGAAGGAGCCTGCACCACCAGGCAAAGAGGTGAAGAGCCCATACACCCCTGCCAGGAAGGGTAAGGGATCCCCGACCCATGAAAAGGAGGAGACGAGGCACTCTACACCAGCGGAAGCCACCACCACCAGAAGTCACGTGCCCCCACTGCCAGCTGTGGATGTGCAGCCATCAGTGAGTGCAAGGTCTACCCAGGATCCTCCTCCAACAACCACAACCATGCAGCCATCAGTGAGTGCAGGGGTTGCCCAGGAGCCTCCTCGAATAACCACCACCCTGCAGCCATCAGTGAGTGCAGGGGCTGGCCAGGAGCCTCCTCCAACCACCACCACAGTGCAGCCATCACCGCCGGCGAACACCATGTAGTCTACCCTCCAGGGGCTACTGTGCGGGCTGCCCCCTCCAGATCCAGTGGTAAAGACACCCACTCGAGAGACTATGGCCTTGCACTCCCCAGGACAAAGCAATGGGCATGTTGCCCCTCCAGAATGAGTGGGAAAGACACCCACTCGAGAGACTGTGGCCCTGCACTCCTCAGGACAAAGCAATGGGCATGTTGGCCCCTCCAGAACCAGTTGGAAAGGCACCCACCCTAGAGACTGTGGCCTATCACTCCCCAGGACCAAATACTGGGCATGGAACCACCTCTAGAACCTGTGGGCCTGTTCCCGTATTCGGCTGAGGTGCCCCCCATTCTCCATCCCCATGATGTGCCTACCTATTTGCAAACTGGTGCCCCTGCAGTGTACTATCTGGATGTGGTCAGGACTTGAGTTGGGCCTTAGACTGTGCGCTGTGGCCATGTGGGCCCTTTGAACATTAGACTGGGCAGTGTCTCTTTGTGTACATATGTACATATATGTTTCATTGACAAATCGAATTATTAATTTTGATGTTGATCTGATTACAATTACTTTAGTCAATTCCTGTTTTTGTGCATTATTCTGCCATTTTTCGGGTACAATTGTTTTTCTCATGCAGCTGGTTGTGTGTATGGAGTGTGTGTGTCGGGTGTGTGTTGTGCGTGTGTGTGTCACTCTTGTTTTCCTTCCTCCCTTGTGTGCTAGGCAGCTGTACTCATCATCTTCGTCGGCGTTGGTGTTCCAGATGGAGCATAATGTAGAAGATTATCGGGAAAACATGCAGTTCGGGTTCCATGGTGGCGTGGTTCTTCCCTGTGTCTCCAATTGTGAGTCCTTTCACTTCTGAGCTCTGTTTCCACCAGGCTTTTGTTGGCTTCTGTACCACCCCGGAAAAGGTGTTGGTTTCTTGTGGCAAAATATGGTGGGTGGTACTTTGTCTTCTGCATGGCTGTTAGCGGCTTCCGTAGTGGTGGCTGTTGTTTCCGCCGTGGTGGTTGGTGTGGTACATTGTCTATCTATGGTACTTATCACCGCCATGGTCATAATTTGTTAGTGGTATAACCGCCACTTTATCACCCACCGCCAGGGTCGTAATTAGGGCCTATATATCTGTTCTACCTCCACCCAATGCTGTATGTAATTCTTGATTCTCCTCATTTTTCAGCTGCCAATATGACACCTGAACAACGGCATGCATACCACAAAAGGGCTGAAAGGTACAGGCATATATTGGAAGCGGATGCCAGATTGCACAGGATGGCAAGGAAGTTCCACAAGGAAAAGGCCACAGGGGAATGGCGTGCGCTCACACATGGGGGACCTCCACAGCAGCCGCAGAAGAAAAAGGTCTATTTGGGGAAAACATCAGGGGTGCAAGGAGCCTCTGAAGGTCCGAGCCCCTCCACATCTGCTGCACCTGTAAGAAGACAGGCACCTGCGCAGCCATCTGCTGCGGTCATGAGCACCGAGATCGAAAGGGTCATGAGACGAGACATGGCCACCATAATGGGCAAACTGGACAGGCTGGAGAAGGAGAGCGTGGACAATAAGGAAATGTTAAAGTACATAAAAAAACTGAAGAAAGTGTAAAATGCTAGAGCCACACCCTCCCAGTTCCTTCCCTCTCCCTTTTACAGTTGTAAATATTTTTAGATTGGGTTTTAGGTGGGTAGTCTTAGGTTAGTGTAGTTGTGTAGGGTAGGCATAGGTTAGATTAAGTATAGTTGGGGTGGGTTTTAGTAAATCTTTTTAATTGGGGGTTAGGGGGCATTGTTGGGGTATATGTGTAAAAACAAATATCTATATATTGTATATATATATATATATATATATATATATATATATATATATATATATATATATATAATTAGGCTGATCTGCCCCCGGGCGGGAAGAAACACCTAGACACCAGGGATCTTTTTTTTTATATGTGGGGAGTGACCCCTTAGGCAAGGGTCACTCCCCTGGGGGCAAAATTAACTCTAGGCCGTTTCTGCCCCCCTTGGGGCAGATCGGCCTATTTTTATTAGGCCAATCAGCCCCCAAAGGGGGAAGAAACCACTAGACACCAGCAAATGTATTTATTACTTATATTGATACATAAGGGGAGTGGCCCCTTGGGCAAGGGCCACTCCTCAGGGGTGCGAAGTATTTTTAAGCCTTTTCTGAACCCCCCTGGGGGCAGATCGGCCTATTATAATTAGGCCTCTCTGCCCCCAGGAAGGGCAGAAACCCCTAGACATCAGGAATATATTTTTTTAGTTTACTTTATTTTTTTATATATGGGGAGTGACCCCTTAGGCAAGGGTCGCTCCCCTGGTGATAAAATTTATTTAGGCCATTTCTGCCATCCTTGGGGGCAGAAACCACTAGACACCAGGGATTTTTTTTTTGTGTCAATTTTACATGAGGGGAGCGACCCCTTAGGCAAGGGTCGTTCCCCTGGCGGGGGAATTTATTTTAGGCCATTTCTGCCCCCCAAGGAGAGCAGAGACCACTTAGGCACCAGGGAATTTTGTTATCATTTATATTTGCACATAGGGGGAGCAGCCCCTTGGGCATGGGCTGCTCCCCTGGGGAGCAAAATATTTTTAGGCCTTTTCTGCACCCCCTGGGGGCAGATCGGCCTATTATAACTAGGCCGATCTGTCCCCAGGGTGGGCAGAAACCCCTAGACACCAAGGATTTTTTTTTTAGATATGCAGAGTGACCCTTTAGGCAAGGGTCGCTCCTCTAAGGGGCAAATTGTATTTCTGACCCCCCTTGGGGGCAGATCGGCATATTTTTATAAGGCCAATCTGCCCCCAAGGGGGGCAGAAACCACTAGATACCAGGGATGTTTATTTTTTCCATCAATTTCATGCAAGTGGAGTGACCCTTAGGCAAGCGTTGTTCCCCTAGGAGGCAAATTTACCTTAGGCCATTTCTGTCCCCCTTGGGCACAAACCGGCCTATTTTATTTGGGCCGATCTGCCCCAAGGGGGGCAGAAACCACTAGGCACCAGGGATATTTTTTTTTGCACCAATTTAACGCAAGGGGAGCAACCCCTTCGTCAAGGGTCGCTCCCCGGGGGGGGGGTGCAAATTTATTTCAGGCCATTTCTGCTCCCCTTGGGGGCAGATCGGCCTATTTCTATTAGGCCAATATGTCCCCGGGGGGCATAAACCACTTAGGCACTAGGGATTGCTGTGTGTTTATATGTGTGTTTTGTTTGGGGGACTAGCCCCTTGGGCAAGGGTCGCTCCCCATGGGGGCACATTACTGTTCGCCATATCTGCCCCCAAGGGGGCCAGATCGGTCTATTTTTGGAAGGCCCATCTGCCCTTGGGGGCAGAAAGCCAACCAGAGACCAGGGAAGATTTGTTTTTCAACATACGAGGGTGGGGTTATGGCCATACCCATAACCCAAATAAATGGAGCCAAAGTTGTTCTGCCCACCAGTGGGAAAATTGGTCAATTACCCCCGATCCACACCCGGGGGGGGGCAGCAGAAAGTCTACTAGATGCTAGGGGATTAAAGTGTGGTGGTGGCTACCAACCTGTATGGGCATAGTTCTGCCCCCACCCCAACTGAAGGGGGTAACAGTCTTCAGATCTCTCCCGCACACTAAAACATCTTATCCCATGGCAAAGAATTGATTATTTTGGGTTTTCGTTTTTTCATTTTGGTCATTAGAGCTTGGCTAGCTCTCACAATCGTCTCAATTGGAATGGTGAGGGCTGCCCTTTTTGGACTTTGGGACGCTGCCATGTAGAAAAAATCCACAAGAACTAGACACATCTGAAAACTAAATATCTGGGTGAGTCCAGGGTGGTGTACTTCACATGCACTCCGCACCATTTTCTTACCCACAATGCCCTGCAAACCTCCAACTTTGCTGGAAATCAAACATTTTTTCAACATTTTGTGATGGAATCTTCCAGATTCTGCAGGAATCCACAAAATTCCTACCACCCAGCATTGTCGCACCTATTCTGATAAAAATTCTGCTCCACTTGTAACCCTAAAAAGTTTTTTTTTCAAACTCCCCTTTTGGACCAACTTTGGTTTTCCCTCAATTTCGACATGTTTTTGGCTCTTCCCTGTCACAGGCACTTGGCCCACCTACACAAGTGAGGTATCATTTTTACCGGGAACTTTAGAGGAACATTGGGTGGTAGGAAATGTGTCCCAGGGCGGTGATCCCTCAAATAAATGTGGGAAAAGTGTTATTTTTTTAGATAAATTTGAGGTTTGCTGAGGATTCTGGGTAATAAGGGGATACACGCAAGTCACACCTCCCTGGACTCCCTAGGGTGTCTAGTTTTCAGAAATGTCTGGGTTTGGTAGGTTTCCCTAGATGGCTGCTGAGCACAGGACCAAAAACGCGGTGACCCCCCCTCAAAAACAGGTAGTTTTGTATTTGATATTTTTGATGTGTCCAGATAGTGTTTTGGGCCATTTTCATTCACGGGCACCAGGCCTACCCACAGAAGTGAGGTACCATTTTTATCGGGAACTTGGGGGAAGGAAATTTGTGGCTCCTCTCACATTCCAGAACTTTCTGTCACCGAAATGTGTGGAAAAATATTTTTTTTTGCTCCAAATGTTGACTTTTGCAACACAGGTCAGTTTTCTTTGGGAAAATGTGATGTGTCCATGTTGTGTTTTGGGGCATTTCCTGTCACGAGCACTAGGCCTACCCACATAAGTGAGGTACAATTTTTATTGGGAGACTTGAAGGAACGCAGGGTGGAAGGAAATTTGTGGCTCCTCTCACATTCCAGAACTTTATGTCACCAAAATGTGAGGAAAAAGTGTTTTTTTGGCCAAATTTTGAGGTTTGCAAAGGATTCTGGATAACAGAATCTGGTGAGAGCCCCACAAATCATCCCATCCTGGATACTCCTAGGAGTCTATTTTTAAAAAATGCACAGGTTTGGTAGGTTTCCTTAGGTGCTGACTGAGCTAGAGGCCAAAATCCACAGCTAGGCACTTTGCAAAAAACAGCTCGATTTTCTTTGGGAAAATGTGATGTCTCCACGTACTGTTTTGGGGCATTTCATGCCACGGGTGCTAGGCGTACCCACATAAGTGAGGTACCATTTTTATCGGGAGACTTGGGGGAATGCTGGGCAGAAGGAAATTTGTGGCTCCTCTCAGATTCCAGAACTTCCTGTCACCAAAATGTGAGGAAAATATTTTTTTTAGGTCAAATTTTGAGGTCTGCAAAGGATTCTGGGTAACAGAACCTGGTGAGAGCCACACAAGTCACCCCATCTTGGACTCCCCTAGGTGTCTAGTTTTTTTTTAAAAAGGCAGAGGTTTGGTAGGTTTCATTAGGTGCCGGCTGTGCTAGAGGCCAAAACCCACAGCTAGGCACTTTTCAGAAAACAGGTCAGTTTTCTTTGGGAAAATGTGGTGCGTCCATGTTGTGTTTTGGGACATTTCCTGTCGCTGGCACTAGGCCTACCCACATAAGTGAGGTGCCATTTTTATTGGGAGACTTGAAGGAACGCAGGGTGGAAGGAAATTTGTGGCTCCTCTCAGATTCCAGAACTTTCTGTCACCAAAATGTGAGGAAAAAGTGTTTTTTGGGCCAAATTTTAAGGTTTGCAAAGTATTCTGGATAACAGAACCTGGTCAGAGCCCCACAAATCACCCCATCCTGGATACTCCTAGGAGTCTAGTTTTAAAAAATGCACAGGTTTGGTAGGTTTCCTTGGGTGCTGACTGAGCTAGAGGCCAAAATCCACAGCTAGGCACTTTGCAAAAAACAGCTCTATTTTCTTTGGGAAAATCTGATGTCTCCATGGAACTGTTTTGGGGCATTTCATGCCATGGGTGCTAGGCGTACCCACATAAGTGAGGTACCATTTTTATCGGGAGACTTGGGGGAATGCTGGGCAGAAGGAAATGTGTGGCTCCTCTCAAATTCCAGAACTTTCTGTCACCAAAATGTGAGGAAAAAATGTTTTTTAGGTCGAATTTTGAGGTCTGCAAAGGACTCCCCTAGGTGTCTAGTTTTTTTTAAAAAGGCACAGGTTTGGTAGGTTTCCTTAGGTGCCTGCTGAGCTAGAGGCCAAAATCCAAAGCTAGGCACTTTGCGGAAAACAGGTCAGTTTTCTTTGGGAAAATGTTGTGTTTTGGGGCATTTCCTGTCGCTGGCACTAGGCCTACCTACACAAGTGAGGTACAATATTTTTCAGGAGACTTGGGGGAATGCTGGGTAGAAGGAAATGTGTGGCTCCTCTCAGATTCCAGAACTTTCTGTTACCAAAATGTGAGGAAAAGGTGTTTTTTTGCTAAATTTTGAGGTTTGCAAGGATTCTGGGTAACAGAATCTGGTGAGAGCCCCACAAATCACCCCATCCTGGATTCCTGGTGACTTTGCAGAAAACACGTCAGAGTTCAATGAAAAAAACGTGATGTGTCCATGTTGAGTTTCCTGTCACAAGCATTAGGCCTACCCATGCAAGTGAGGTACCATTTTTATTGGGAGTCTTGGTGGAACACACAATAGCAAAACAAGTGTTATTGCCCCTTGTCTTTCTCTAAAATTTTTCCTTCCAAATGTAAGACAGAGCGTAAAAAAGACGTCTATTTGAGAAATGCCCTGTAATTCACATGCTAGTATGGGCACCCCGGAATTCAGAGATGTGCAAATACCCACTGCTACTCATCACCTTATTTTGTGCCCATGTTGGAAATACAAAGGTTTTCTTGATACCTATTTTTCACTTTTTATATTTCAGCAAATTAATTGCTGTATACCCAGTATAGAAGCAAAATCCATTGCAAGGTGCAGCTCATTTATTGGCTCTGGGTGCCTAGGGTTCTTGATGAACCTACAAGCCCTATACATCCACGCAACCAGAAGAGTCAAGCAGACGTAACAGTATATTGCTTTCAAACATCTGACATCATAGAAAAAAGTTACAGAATAAAAGGTGGAGAAAAATCACTGTTTTGTTCACCTCAATTTCAATATGTTTTTTATTTCCCCTGTTATTTTCTGTAGGAAAACCTTGTAGGATCTACACACATTACCCCTTGCTGAATTTAGAATTTTGTCTACTTTTCAGAAATGTTTAGCATTCTGGAATTCTGCATTGGTTTCACACCCATTTCTGTCACTAACTGGAAGGAGGCTGAAAGCACAAAAATAGTAAAAATGGGGTATGTCCCAGTAATATGCCCAAAACATTGGGTTTTCTGATTCAAGTCTGCCTGTTCCTGAAAGCTGGTAAGATGGTGATTTTAGCAACGCAAACTCTTTGTTGATGCTGTTTTCAGGGAAAAAACCACAAGCCTTCTTCTGCAGCCCATTTTCCCATTTTTAAAAAAAAAAAATGAAATTTTTGCTGTATTTTTGCTAAATTCTTCGTCTCATTCAGGGTACCCCCCACAAACTCTTGGTACCTCTAGAATCCCATGGATGTTGTAAAATAAAGATGCAAATTTGGCGTGGGTAGCTTATGTGGACAAAAAGTTATGAGGTCCTAAGCATGAACTGCCCCAAATAGCTAAAAAAAAAGGCCTGGCACATGAGGAGGAAAAGGCCTGGCAGCGAAGGGGTTAAGAGAGGTGGGTGGACAATGTTTAGAGTGTGGTGTTACATGTGTAAGATACGTTTGGGACAGGTAATATAAGTGTAGTTGTAAGTTAAGTTAAGTTATTTTAGGTTTGTTTAGTGTAGGTTAGTTTTTAGGATACTATTAGATAAATAGGCCCTCATTACGACCCCAGAGGTTGGTGATAAAGTGGTGGTAATATCGCCAACAGGCAGGTGGTAATTGCCACCAAACTGTAAATGTACCACACCGACCACCAGGGAGGAAATAACAGCCACCACGGCAGTAGCCGCCGACAACCTGGCGGAAGTCAAAGTTCCGCCCAGCATATTAAGTCCCTGCAAACCGCCACCTTTTTCGGGGCGGTACCAATGACATCAAAAGCCTGGCAGAAGCAGAGCTCAGAAATGAAAGGACTCACCATTGGAGACACAGGAAACAACCACGCCACCATGGAACCCGAACTGCATGTACTTCCGATGATATTCTATGTTCTGCTCCACCACGAACATCAATGGCAGCGAAGACGACAACGGTGAGGACAGCCGCCTAGCACACAAGGGAGGGAGGAGGAAAACGACACACACACACACACCCCATACAAACAACCAGATGCACAAGAAAGCAAGTTAATCCCCTAAATTGGCTGAATAATGCAAGGACAAAACAAATTTACTAAAGTGAGTGTAATAATATCAACACAGTATAAAAATAATGTAGCCAGTGTTACAGATATCTACAAATATACAGAAAAAGGGGCACTGCCCAGTCCTCAGTTCTCGTGGCCCACATGACCACAGGGCAAAGTCCAAGGCTCCACTTGTCACCTGCATCTATATGGAGAGAACACTGCAGGGGCTTCAGTTGGTAAATAGGCAGGCACCTGGGGGGGGCACCTCAGCCGGATACGGAAACAAGACCACTGGTTCTGGAGGGGACAACATGCCCTGTGCTTGGTCCTCGGGAGTGATGGGCCACAGTCTCTAGAGTGGTTGTCTTGCCCACTGGTTCTGGAGGGGGCAACATGCCCTGTGCTTGGTCCTGGGGAGTGATGGGCCACAGTCTCTCGAGTGGGTGTCTTGCCCTCTGGTACGGGAGTGGACTGGCTGCACAGCAGTCCATGGAGGCAGGCTCACATTGCGTCGCTGGCGGTGACGGCTGCACTGTGGTGTTGCTGGTGCTTGTTGTGGTGGTGTTAGACTCCTGCTCATCCACTGCACCCTCGGATGGATCCACTGTGGTGTAACTGGTGCTGGTGGTGGGAGCCTCCTGCACATCCCCTGCACCCTCGGATGGATGCACTGTGGTGTTGCTGGTGCTGGTGGTGGTGGGAGGCTCCTGCAAATCACCTTCACCCTTGGATGGATGCACTGTGGTGGTGCTGCTGGTTGTGGTGGTTGTGGGAGGCTGCTGCACATCTCTCACACCCTCGCATTGATGCACTGTGGTGATGCTGGTGGGAGGTTCCTGCACAGGCCCAGCACCCTCGGATGGATGCACTGTGGTGGTGCCAATGGGGGTGGTGGTGGGAGGCTCCTACATATCCCCTGCTCCCTCCGATGGATGCACTGAGGTGGTGCTGGTGGTGATGGTGGTGGGAGGCTCCTGCACAGGCCCAGCACCTTCGGATGGATGCACAACCATGCTTGGTGGGGGAGGGGCTCTGTGACAGCTACTGGTGCAGGCTCCTTCTTGCCTGCTGGTGCAGGCTGCTTGCCCTTTCGGGTGGCAGGTGCAGGCTCCTTGCCCTTCTTGCCTGCTGGTGCAGGCTCCTTGCCTTTTCAGGTGATAGGTGCAGAGTCCTTCCCCTTCTTGCCTGCTGGTGCAGGCTCCTTCAGTATATGTGGCCTGGAATCCTTTCCACCATGAGTAGGTGCGGATAGAACTAGGCCCGTGGACTGTGTGGCTGAGCTGCTTGGCTGTGTTCGCGATAGCCTGGCCATACGTACAGGTCGCAGGAGGGGTAGGGAAGAGGTCAATGGCGGATAGGAAAAGTTCCTTAGGGACATTGGGGCAGGAAGAGGGAGAAGGAATGGAAGTGGAGGATGAGGGAGTGGTTGCTGGAGGTGTCTTTTGGCTGGATTTGGGTGCAGGTACATGGGTTGTATGCTGTTGTGAGGTGGATGGCTGTTGGATGTCTGAGTGCTTCCTTTTGTATACTTTAGGAGGGGGGACAGACACAGTGGGAGAGGGCACAGGGAACATATGCATGGATGTTGTGGAGGTGTCTGCCAGTGAGGTGTGTGTTCTGCTTGGTGTTGTGATGATGCTGGTAGTGGATGCTGATGTAGTGCATGTAGGTGTGAGTGTGGACATGACTGGGAGGGAGGTGGTGGAGGGGAAGACAGTGGAGGCAGTGGATGTTGAAGTGTCTGCAACTGTATGGTGTTTGCGTGAGTGCTTGTGGGATGAAGTGTGGGGCTTGTGTTTGGCTGTGACACTCTTGGGTGTTGTCCTGTGTGCATACTCATCTGGCTGTGTGCTTTGGATGGGTTGGGGTAGAGGGGAATGGGACGGGGAAGAGGAAGTTGGAGGGGGGACGGAAGAAACAGAGACAATGGCTGCCATCAGAGAGGAGGCTAGAACCTGGGTCGATCTCTGTTGGGCCGCCAATCCACTGTGTTATGCACTTCAGGGATGCATTAGATTGTTGCATCTGGCCTGCCAGCCCCTGGATGGCATTCACAATGGTTGACTGCCCTACAGAGATAGATCTCAGGAGGTCAATAGCCTCCTCACTCAGGGCAGCAGGACTAACTGGGGTAGGGCCTGAAGTCTCTGGGGTGAAGGAGATGCCCACCCTCCTGGGTGAGCAGGCAGAGGCAACTCAATGAGGGGCTGCTGGGAGGGCGGTGCTGGTATTGCGGTGTCTGCTGTACCTGTAGCTGGGGTGGTCACAGAAGGTTCCGCCACCACCAGGAAGCTTTCATTGGAGGAGGTATCTGTGTCTGAATTTTTTCCTCCAGTCTCTGCTGCAGTGCTCCCCTCGCCCTCCATCCCACTGGTGCCCTCAGCGTCAATGGACTCTGCCCCCTGGGTCCTATGGGATGCAGCTCCCTCCATCGCCGGTGCCTCTGCTCCTCCGCCAGATGACGCTAATGCACATAAGGACAGGATGACAAAACAAGAAAGGGGGGAGGTATACAAACCATACACCGGATCAATGGCTGCACCAACATCACCATTGACGTACACAGTACCCTCACACACACGGAACAGGCCTCCATACTATGCAGTGCACCACCACTGATATCGCTAATCACCAAGGCATGAGTAGGGGCACACACCGCCAACTGCAGCACACCTGGGACCCACCCAGCCCTGACCAGTAGTGGATGCTTACAAGCTAGGTAGGCAGGATTATCCCTTCAGAACCCTAGCCACAAGAGGACCTATGCTGCTACCTCAGGCCTGGCCTAGGGGCACCCACTGACACACATCCACCATCCGGATAACACCCCACCAGCCGTTAGTTGTAATGATAGCCACTGTACTCAGCCCATTGTGGCCGCTGTGATGCCCTCAAGCGCCCATCCAGCTCTGAATAGGCCACCGCCAGTATGCGGGCCATCAGCGGTGCTGGGCCTCTGACGTCTTCCATGACCAGCATCTCACGTCCTCCCACTGTTTGTGACAGTGGGTGCTCCCACTGCCATAGACCCTCAGGGTTTGTACCTCCTTGGCGATGGCATGCCATGTACCTTTCTTTTGATGGGTGCTGACCTGCAGTGGCGATACACACAGGAAAACACCATTAGACAAACAGTCTATCCTGTTACACATTTGGCCTACCATACCCATTTCCATCACCATTGGCACACACATAGCCCAGCACACAGCATTTACACTGCAAAGAAGACATCCACCACCCCTTACACGAGGCCGTCACACTCACTACTCCATGCATTAATGCCACATGCATCATGCCCACAGTATACTCACCTGTTGGTCTGGAGGCCCATACAGCAGTCCGTACTGGGGTAGGACCCCATCCACCAGTCTCTCCAACGCCCCTGAAGTGAAGGCTGGGGCCCTTTCCCCGGTCACACGGGCCATGGTAGGTTCCAGACACAGGTCACAGCAGCACATGCAGTGTAGGTCCTCTCCTATGGAAGGGCAGGTAGTAAGTGAGGAATAAGATCGAAAATGGCAGTTATGTCCGTGACAGTGCATACCGTCACCACCGGCGTAGATCACTATTGGCCACTGTACCCCATAGGGCCCAATATTAACCAATGAGAAATTGCACGGCGGTTCCCGACCGCCTCCCGCAAAGGTGCACAACGTCAGCGGAATTATCTCTCTTCCACCTGTCCCTCCATACAGGACAAGCAGACGCCATTTGGGGGGGGGGGCAGCCCTATGGATTTATGCTGCGTCACAGGAGAAATAGACACATACTGGACAAATCACACTGACCCAATACAAGTTTACAGATTGCAAACTCCTGTTGTGGCTCCAATGTTCATTTTGTGACAGCCTCCTTACTCTTGTGTCCCTTAGATACGGATGAAAAGGAGATGGAGACATACCCCCTTGTACAGACCCCTAGTGGACTTGGCAACACTGGAGGACAGGCACATTATCCTCACCTATAGACTTGACAGGGTGACAATCAAAAGCTGTGTGCCCAATTGGAGCCTGACCTGATATCTGCTATCCGTCACCCCACTGGCATCCCCCTCCTTGTGCAAGTTCTATTAGTGTTCCATTCCTGGCAACTGGTTCTTTCCAAGTGATAGTGGGCTTGGCAGCAGGAATGTCACAGCCAATGTTCTAAAATGTGCTGACAAGAGTGTTGTCTGCCCTGATAAAACACATTTGCAGCTACAGTGTTTTCCCCCAGGTTGAGGATTTGGCCAAAGTGAAGAATCAACACTTGAGAAGACAGGGAGAGGAGTGATAGAAGTAAAAACTCCCCAAGCAAACTCGTCATTAAATAGGATAGGAAATCCCTGTGTTATAAGGGATAAGGATCTGCGAGTTAACCAAATTAATTCAATAACTCCTGAGAGTCCTCCCATTAAGAAGAGTAGGCAATTGACTTCTCCGCACATTTTAGATTCTTTTATCGACTTGGACCAGCTCCTTCTAAAATCTAATGTATCTGAAAAGGCCCTAGTAGAAACAGAGAATAGAAAGGGGAAGATACACTCCAAACTAACAAAGAAATCTTCAGCGACAAAGACAAGAGATATTAAAGCTGCAAAATCTGCTAATGAATCCTTTAATCATATTGGTAGTCAGCTAGGTGATATTAGAAAGCTGTGCTCCCAGGTTTTGGAAAAGGTGGCTGTTCTTGAGGAGAAGGTTGCCTCTATTTCAGTGACAATGAAATCGCTACAACAGAGGATGGAATCAAGGGCGGAAACTCAATTTAGTACTGACTCTTTATGTCCACCTATCCCAGTTACCTTATTAAACCATAAAGGTAGGCAAAACCTTCCCCTAAACTCAGCTATAAAATCTCTGAATACTGAGGATATAGGAAATGTTACAAATAGGTTGCCACAGCGGGAAAGAGACAAGCAAGAGAGTTGTGAGGTCCAGGCCCCCATAGAACCCCAAATACCATATCCTAAGATCCCACTGGCCTGTGCTCCATATGTCATAATTTTGGAAAATGTACCTACATTAGGAAATTTATGTTCTGAGTCTCACACATCCTTGTTAAACAAAGTTATACACTGGGTCGGGAAGTCAGTGAGCCAGAGGCCGGATATTTTTAAGGATATTATATCTGCAAGACAGGTCCCTTGGGTTGGTACATTGCCTAAGATTTCGCAGGGGGACTGTATAATTACAAATTTTAGAACTCCCTGGATAGTTAATATCCTGTACCAACATTTTTTAACCGCAATGCAACCTATAGGACTCATAAAAGTTAAACGTCTAACTGAGTTCATTTTACCTTTGGCCCCTTATACATTATCTAACCTAAGTCACCCTAAAGTGGAGAATCCCAGTCATTCTGGTGTACCCAAGCCATATGATACAGCCCTGACGCTGTCTAATAGATTTGAGCCCCTGGTTTCTCTGGAGCAATTAGATTGACCATTAGTAACAAGGTCTTACTCAGAGGAGAACTCTGAGACAAATGTATTATATCAACCTCATTTGCAACCTGAGGGAGCTTCCAGTACATCAGGTACGACAGTCTCAGGGATTATTTCCTGGAACGTGGCAGGATTGAAGACAAAAATGGGAAACCCTGACTGGCTGGGATTTGTGATAACCAATCTTTTTATCTGTTGTCAAGAGACATGACTTATAGAGCCATGTTAATGGATACACTACATACAGTGTTCCTGCAATTAAATCTTCTGTGGGTAGCCCAAAGGGAGTATTAGCCACCTTCGTATCTTCGTACCGGATTTCGACAAAACATCGTTGGGCGCGGAAAATCAATGCAAAGCCTGTCCAGACCTGAGGTGCCCATCCGGATCAACGCATCGCTCTCTTGCATTAGAGAAGAAACGACGCACGCCAACCCGACCGGAGGAGGAACGGCGCACGCTCTCGTTTGTGAGTGAGAAATCGATACATCGCTTACCTTTTTCAACACGCACTCACCTGTGTGGCTTTATTTTGACGCTACCTAGGAACTTTTATACACAACGTTCTCACTGTTTTCTAAAGGATTTAAGACTCTTTTATTTTTAAATTCATAACTTGTCTTGTGTATGTTGGATTTTTGTCTTTTTTTTGTCTTGTTTTATTTAGATAAATATTATCTGTTTTTCTAAACATGTGTTGTGTCATTTTGTAGTGATTTCATTGAGTTACTGTGTGTTGTTACAAATACTTTGCACCTTGCTTCTGAAGTTAAGCCTGCCTGCTCGTACCAAACTTCCAAGGGGGTCTGCAGGGGATTAACTGAGAGTGATTCTCCTTTACTCTGACTAGAATGAGGGTCCTTGCTTGCACATTGATAACCTGACTGCCAACCAAAGACCCCATTTCTAACAGGATGCTTTTCCTTGTGAATGTCATTCCTTCTCGATCTTCATCCTCTGATGTGTGTGGTGTTTCCTGTGACATGGCTGGTGCTGTTGTAGAGGTAGAGGTGGCCACACACATCAGGGGATAGAGATGTGGAGTCAAAGGTCCCGGCAGCTGCCATTTGTGGGAACACATAAGGCATCACTGCAGCAAGGAGGAACTGCTGATTTTTCAACACCTCAGCAACATCACGGTGGTAGGCAGCCATATTTTCCCTGAGGGAGGCCCATTACCGCTGCATGGACTCCACGGTATTCTGCATATCCCCCAGCCTGTTGTCTGTCATGCTGCTGCCAGTTTGGGAGGGCAATTGTTGTAGCCTCTGCTTCATGACAGCAGCTATGTCGGCCAAGGTCTGCTGGAGTCATGTAGCAGGGAGTGGGTGCCTCTGATGGCAGCTGAGTTGTCCTTAATTGGACTGAGACACCTCTGCTCTCCCTCTAGGCTGCCTGCCATGGTCTCCATCCCCACCCACACCTGCTTGGCCAGCTCCCGCTGGACTCCTACACCTGTCCTCTGAAAGGGTATCTCTGGGCTGTGTCAGTACTGGCTGGTGGTGTGTGTTGGTAACTGGGTGGTTCATGCGGAGACCCCACAACACTGTGTGTCCTCCCTGTGACAGAGGTGGTGTCTGGAGGGATCCTAGCACATCCTGGAGGGTCTCTCCAGCTGGTCATCCTTGTCATCTGTAAAATCCAGGACAGGCAGGTTGGCAGGAGGTAAGCCATCATCCTCTGCAATGCGATAATGCAAAGTCAATCTTAGATTGGTGTGTCTGTTGACATGGCACATCATTTATTTGCTACTGGAGGCTCAGTGACATGTTACTGACCCAAACTCGTAGTTGTTCATCATGTGTAGCATTGTGCATCACACATGGGTCAATATCACAAGTTATTTTTGGGTATATTTAGGTGCACTGAGCACCAATGGAGTGTCACTTTTGGGGATGCTCCGGTGGTGCAATGCCCTGCGCCGTATTTACAAGGTGGCCTTAAGCCTATCACACGCAGCACTTTGCGTGGAAGGTGCATGCAATGGATGTTGTTTTGGTCGTGCCAAGGCAATACCCATTGCATTTTGATGTTGCCTCAGATTTACTAGTCTTTGTAAACCGGAGGCAGCGTCAACATCTAAAGCCACTCCAAGGGCAAAACGAGGAGAAATGCTTTCAGCAAATCGCCATTTAAGATTGTTGTTCTGCAGGAAGGTGTTCCTTCCTGCACAAAAACAATCTCCCCCTTAACGCAGCCATCCTTGCAGTATTGTGCAAGGGTGGCTGTGTTGGTGCACACCAGCTAATTTAGCGCTGGCGCAGGGAAAAACACAGGGATGCGCTGTATTCTTTTAAACACGGCGCATCCCTGTGTTTTGAAAATGACGGTGCGTGATACTGCCAAATTTGGCGCAGCACCATGCACCGCCATTTTCTGTTAAATCTGGTCCTCTATCTTGTCAGATGGTGAGATTGCAGCTCCTTGTACAGCTGCATACATGATGTTCACAGACATGGACCATGTGTTGTATGTGTTTTATTTTGTGGCCATTCTCATATAGTGCATATACTTGTGTCTACTTTGTTATAGGTTCACCCGGTGTGGTTGTGTTCCACAGGTTGCAAGCTTTAGGGCAGATTTCTTCTCAAGTGGCATGACTCTGCGCAGCAGCAATATGTGTTGCACGACAATGCACCAGTTTAGAAAGGCAGGGATGTGAAATGTTTACTAGGATACAGTACAGCCCTGTAATTACCCCTGCACCCACACAGATTTGTTCTCCCTGCACCAACACAGGCATTGTTGCAGCATGATAAAGGGGTGCCTGCCTTGAGGGAATGGTTTGTTTATGTGCAGGGAAGTGTCCCTTTCTGCACATGCACAAGCTTTTTTGCTAATGTGGCATTTCAATGTATGCTGCAAGATGCCACACACATGAGAAGGGCAATGCAACAAGGAAGAGAAGTATTTTGGCCAGTTACACCACCCTGACACAACCCCTGGGGTGATATTGACTTCAGTCCTAGTCTCTGATGTCTAAGTTGTGTAGGTACAAGGGCTTTAACAATATGCAATGAGTGTTGTTGTGGCACTATTTGCACATCCCTTTTAAGCAATGTGCTGCATATTTACATGATTGAGTATAGCCATAGTGAGTTGCTTACGTCCATGTTGTGCATATGTTGGAGTGCATTGCACAACCAAAGCGTCAGTACATGTGTGGCTTTGGTGGGGATGGCGTGTTCTGATTCAAGGCCTATGTGTCCTGTTGCAACCCTTTTGCATGCATTGAGTGTGTCCTATGTGCCTCCCCCTTCTTCCATTTGTGGAATTCCAGATATTCCCCCCTGCAACTTACCCTGCATTTGTGATGGTTCTTGGTAGTCTGCGCTGTGCTGTCCTGCGGTTCCAGTGACCAGCTCCTCTGGGATGACCGCTGAGACCATCTCCTCCAGCTCATCCAGGTCCTCCTGTGATGTGGGACTTCCACCTCCAGTCTGCAGTGCCGAACTTTTGGTTCCTGGCCAGTTTCTCCTTAGTACTGTGCTTGCAATTGTGCCAGCACTTCTTGCACTCAGTGACAGTCCTCTTTGCCTCTGCCTACCATAATGCATTTCTCCTACCAACTGGCAATTTGTAGCTGGTGTTGGTGCTCCTTCACCTCTCTGACCAGGATGTCATGCTCCACCTCACTAAAGTGACACTGGTGCTTCCTCTTCTCCATTTCCTGGGACTTTTCTGGACCCTCCTGGCTGGCACTTGGGTGATTGGGGTCTCCCTGGGTCTCTACAAGCCTGCATTCTCCATCTTGTCTTTAAATTTCTATTTTTCTTGCTTGTGAATTGTATTTTTATGCTAATGCGTTAAAAATGGCGCTAACCCATTTTACGACATATACATGCAGCAAAATGGTCTAGTGCCACTTTTGCAGCAATAGCATCATTTTCCTTAAAGCATGTTGCAATGGTTAACGTTATTTTTTCATGCTAACAATTGCTTAGCACCATTGTGCGTAATTTCTTAAATATGGCACACGCATGACGCTAGGTGTTGACGGTATCTTATGTTAAAAAAATTACACACAGTTGTGCATCATTTTTCATAAATATTGGCCTTAGTTTCTATGTATTTTTAAGTATATTTTTTATTTTTTTAAATCCTTAGAAATACACTGAAAAATACAAAGGAAAAAGTAACATTACAGTTAGGTGAATTTCTCAGTGATATTTTTTATGTATTGAAGTAAAAGAACACAGACGTTCACCAGTGGAAGTTAGCAGCACTAACTATAACTTATGTCCCCCCATGCACTGCACATGACCCCACAGATGACATCACTCATGACATATACTATGACATCATTTATATTGAACATTATTGATGACCCCTCTCCCTTTTTATTACATGGCCTGTCCCCAAGGATAAGGTCTGCGTGTCCGCTCAACTTTAACTACATCCTGGGCCCAGGGGATGGGGTTCCCAAGTTGAAAGCAGCCCGGGGAGAGGAGCCATGTGAGTTCTCCTCCCCCAAATTATATTTTCCCTCCAGGAACTAGTCCACCAGAGCAGGCTTAAAGAAACAAACACAAGAGACTGTGCTTTTAAAAAACAAAATTGCTGTGATACCCTCCTTCCTTGGATTTCCTTTTGCATTTTTTTAAATGATGACCCTGGAAGATGGTGTCCCAGAGAATAACAAGGCTCAGGGAGGGAGTCCGCACAGCTGTCTGTAGGTGGTTGGCCGTAAGGTCTGGCTGTGCGTGGCAGTGATTGGATTTATTCATGGTAATTAAATATTACTTTTTTTTTTTTTTTTTAATTGAAATTCACTGAAAAAAAAATTCAAGTAACATTACAGCTACGTGTGAGAAAAGATCTATTTTTGTTTTAAAAAAGAACCTTAGAAAAGTAATGAAAAAAACAAAGGTTAAAGTAATGCTATAGTTAGGTTAAATTGACAGTGACGTTAAAATTTTTAACTGAAAAAAGCAGAAATATTCATTCGTTATAGTTAGAAACGCTAACTTTAACTTGCGCTCCAAACATGCACTGCTTATGACTTCACATATGACATCACTTATTACATGTTCTATGACATTATTTATGACATCTCTGATGAACCCAGTGATCACATCATCCAATTAATTTGATAGTTTGTTTACATTTTACATAGTGACAGGTAAATACTATATTACGTTTCTACCTAATTTTATACAGCCTGTGCTCAGCTAATCAATGTCAGTGTCTACAAAATGCATGTGCTACTAAGGAGCATGACTAGTGGGTTGTGACACAGTGGCCTGTCTGGTAAGACCTCTCTATTGATTGTATGTTTTAGTGGTTTGTGTAAATCTGACATTCCCTGTAAAACTTCTTTCCAATTTCATGAATGGTGTTTTTGTGGTTTGCAATAGACTAGACTATATGGTTAGACATATTACTTTGGTCATTAGTGTTTAGAATAGTGATTCAGAAGAGACAGGACCATCCTCTTAGAACTGTTTCTTAGTTGATAAGCAAATGTAATAGTTGATAAGGTTACAGTGAGCTCTGTGTCGCACGCCTCTTACCTGTCTCTTCTTCGTACTTCTAAAAAATCTAAATGGTGTTTTATGAAGCATATTGAAGTTTAGTTTGCTGGATGATGTCATCAGTTATGTCATTTGAGATGTTATCAGTGATGTCATGAATGATGTAATATGTGAGGTCATAAGTAGTGCATTGTGGGGTGTAAGTTCTAGTTAGCTCAGGAAACTATAACTGCTGAATTTCTATGATTGTGTATGTGTAAACCTGAATCTAACTATAACGTCCCTTAAGCCTTTGGTTTTTTTCATTGAATTTCTAAAGTTTTTATGCTATTTCTTAACTATAATGTCCCTGCAACTTTTTTTTTTTTTCAGAGAAATTCTATGTCTTTAATGTTATTTACAATCTATAACACTCCTGTAAGCTTTGTTTTTTAAGTGAATTTCTTAGGTTTAATTTTATATCCTAACTGTAACCTGTAACCTTTGAAAGTAGGTGTTTGTGAGTGGCTGTATGGGTTGGTGAGTGGGTGTATGAGTGGCTACATGGGTCGGTGACTGGCTGTATGGATCTTTAATTGGGTGTTTGAGTGTCTGTATGGGTGTATGTGTGGGAGTGGGAGTAGTTTTGATGGTCTGTGAGTGGATGTGTGAGTCAGTGTGTGAGTGTGGCTGTATGGCTCTTTTAGTGGGTGTGTGAGTAGCTGTGTGGGTGTGTGAGTGGGTGCATGGGTATGTGAGTGGGTTTGTGACTGGCTGCAGGGGTCTGTGAGGGACTCCACTCACCACAGATTGGAGCACTGTCGATATCCCCATTCACTGCTTTAAAGCAGCCAACCTCTTTCTATCTGTAAAGAGAAGTCTAAGCAGACAGCTCCATCAATATCACCCTTTAGTTCATTCACCATGCTAAAACTGCTCTTTTGCTTCAAGCAGTATTAGTCAATATTTTGCTGTATATATTTTCTTCAGACTGCTGAAACTTTGCTTTCTGTGCACAGAGCGTCAAGCCAGTAGAGTTGTCAATATGACACTTCATCCTTCTGACCACCATACAGAGTGATGTACATGTGCCTCCCACACTGTTCATCCTCATCTCACTTTATAGAACGGTTTATGTGAACCACGCCACCATACCTCCTGAACTGCTTTAACAAAGTCTACCATTCACTAACTGTGTTGATCAATGTAAACAATTAGTATTGTCTCTACCACCCTTCATCACCTTCACACCGTTCATCACCCTGTCACTATACAAAGTAGTATAAGCAGCCAGTGTTATTAATATCACCCTTCCACGCCTTCATACTGCTCTTCCTCCCATCACTGTACAGAACAGTATAAGCAAACAATGCTATCAATCATCACCCATCAAAGCTTTCACAAAGCCCACCCACCCAATACTATACACAGCTGTATAAGCAAACAGCCTCATTAATATCATCCTTCATCACCATCAGACCACTGATCCCCCCTTCACTGTAGAGAGCCGTGTACCCAAACAAGGCTATCAATACCACCCTCCGTCAACTTCACACCAATTTTCCTCCTTTCAATGTAAAGAAGAATATAAGCAAACTGCGGTATCAGTATCACCCTTCATTGACTTAACAGCACTGATCATCCCATCACTTTCACAAGGGACAGAGCGGCATCAATAAATAGCGATATCAGTATCCGCTTTATCATCCTCACATCACTGATCCTTAGGTTACTGTACAGAGCGGTATAAGTAAATACCCTTATTAACATCACTCATCATCACCCTCACACTGCTGATCCTCCCTCACTAATACAGAGGTCAGAGCTGCGTAAACAAATAGTGCTATCAGTCTGGCCCATTATCACCTTCACACTATTAATCCCCAGATCATTGTACACAGTGGTAACACCGCTGTTCCCATGGTAATTGTTCAGAGGGTATTTACTCATAAAACTGACAATACAGCTGATGGCACTATCAATACACCATCCCCTGCTTTCATAACTCACACTACAGCACCACCGGTAACTGCACAAGGCAGTAGTTCTGGATAACACAAAAAATTTCACAATTCATCAACTTAGCACCACTGAACCTTTTTTAACCACTGGGGGCGGTCTAAGCATATGGTACTGTTTGTATCACTTCACTACGATGAACCTCTTATTATTACAAAGGGTAAATATGAGCATGTAGCATTGCCTTGGCACGTTTCTCGAAACACCAGTTTCATAGGCTTTCTCACACATGTGAGTAACAACTCGCCTGAACCATTCACTACATAAAAAGATAAGTATGCAGCATAGAGATATTGAAAGATACAATGCCATTCTATCATCCACACCCTTTACATGGATGGTCTCTGGGGTCTGTGTGTTGTACCTCAAATCTACAGCCGTAATTGTATTTTCTACAGGATCCAAAGTACAAAAGGACATTCACACAGGCATGTCTCCTGCACCATATGCCATACTCCAAAACAACTGAAACACACAGATCCCCCAACAGAGGGGGCATGGAATCTGAAAGAAACTGTTTAACATCACATGCTGATGTCACATATGTAGTAAAAACACTCACCCCAACAGAAAGAGGCTTGCACTGAGAGTTCTGTATCCCATTGTGAAGATCAAGGAACAAGAACTGCTAATCAACAAACACAGTGACAGAATGAACATATGTAGTTGCATCTCACACAACAGACCGGAGCTTCCACTCACCTTCCAACAAAGCTCATGCATAAAAAAGCACAGCAGAGCTGTAATCTTAAACTATACACATGCGAAACTGTGCATTCACTCATCTCTTCAGCGAATGCACCACTGCTACCCTGCAATACTGGGGCAGGGCTGTGAATAAGCACCAGATTGAGTGAGGCCGTGGCAGTAGTGACGGGTAGCAATGAGTGTTAGAAGTTCAGACATCATCACCGGCACACTGACAGCACACAAACACTCACAAGCAAACACAGACAGCTGACACAAAGTAGCATTCCTTGCAAAGTTTCAGGGGTGGTGGGGATGCTGCTGAGATGTCACCTTTTATTGCGTGGGGTGGCAGAAAAGTACCAGTAGTTACTTGAGGCACCCTCACCATCCACTGCTAATTATCCCACATATTACTTCAGTGGTTATATCTTCTATAACATCTTTGATATTATCATTGAAACATTTGCAGTAATATTATTCATCTGAAAACAAAGCATGCCGGAGGCGTGAGTTATGGCTACCTTAGGGCACAAGTTATATTTACGTGTATGTGTGCGTGTATCACTCTAAGCCTTAAAGTATATTGTTTTGACTTATACTGGGTGCTCCCTTGTGTCTGAAAAAAGCTGAACTTCCCTGATGAGATATAATGATAATGAAACACATGTCAGGGTTTGGTTTTGCTCATTCTATTTTGAATGGTATGATACCAATTCTAAGCTGTAAAACTGTGCCAGGAGTGGTGTAAGGATTTTTCATTTTACAGCTCAGTGAGGATGGCACTGTGCCAATCCTCTCCTAATGGTCTTGCTATATAAATGGCAAAAGTCTTTGCTCCTTTCTAGCTTTGCATGGATGGCACTCTGCTAATCCTATGCTTAAAGGCTTTGCTACGAAAACAGATATTTGAGGGGATTAAATCTAGGGTTTCAATGGTATTGCAGGGTGCTCCTTACTAGTGCTGCTCGCCACCTAAACTTGGGATCTACCCAAAGTTCTCTCTTCTTTTTTGCCTAATATACATGTCACTCTAACCCTGAAAGGGTTTTGTTTTGATTTATACTGGGTGATCCCTTGTGTCTGGATAAAGCTAAACCTCTCTGATGCACTATAATGATAGTGCTTTTACTCACTCCAGGTTTGCTTGGATTGTGTTATGCCAATCCACAGCTGCAATATTGTGCCTCGAGTGGTGAAACGCTTTTGTCATTTTGTAGCTCGGTGAGGATGGCACTGTGCCAACTCTATGCTTGAAGATTTTGCTGTATAAATGGTAAAATACTTTGCCCATTTCTAGCTCAGTGTGGATGGCACTTTGCTAATCCCATGCTTAAACACTTTGGTAGAAAAACAGAAATTTGAGTTGAGCAAATCTAGAGTGTCACAGGTTTTGCAGGGTGCTCCTTACTGGACCTGCTTTCCATCTAAACTTGGGAACTAGCCAGAGTTCTCTCTTATTTTTTTTGCATAATGTATGCATCACTCTAAGCCTGAAAGTGTATAGTTTTGACATATAGTTGATGCTCCCTTGTTTCTGGACAAAGCTTAACCTCTCAGAAGAGCTATAATGATAGCATGTGTCAGAGGTTGCTTTGGCTCCTTCCAGGTTAGTGTGGATTGTATTTTACCAATTCAAAGCAGTAATTCTGTGCCTGGAGTGGTGTAAGGCTTTTGTAATTTTGCAGTTTTCCATGCATGACACTGAGCTAATCCTATGTTTAAAGACTTTGCAGTTTAAATGGCAAAAGATCTTGTCCCTTTCTAGCTTGGCGTGGATAGCACTGTGCTAATTCTATGCTTAACAACTTTGCTAGAAAAACAGACATTTGAGGCAAACAAATTTAGAGGGCCCCTGTTGTTGTAGGGGGCTTGATAGTGGAGCTGCTCTCTGCCTAAACTTGGGAACTACGCCGAGTTCTCTCTTCTTTTTTGCATATATATAGTCAATAGGTAGTTATAGTTAGGACCAACTGTTCCCATAGATGTAGCGTTTTTTGTTTTGCTAATAACTTTGGCTCCGTTTGACAAAATCTTCACAACATTTTCTAAAGAAAGTGCCTTACTTCGCCCAGTTGAGCACAGAAAGCTTCGAGGTGATCTGTCAATCAGCAGCCAAAACAAAGAAGGGTTCCAAAATGCCTTTTCCCCATTCTATGTCAAGGGGGATTTTGTAATCTTCAGACATGGCTACAGCCGAACCGCTGAACAAAATTACTCCATATTTGGCAGGAAGCTAAATATTGGTCCTCGGGTCTTGTTTTATGTGATTTGGTGTAAATCTGTTCAGTAGTTTTTGAGTTATTAAAGGAAAAGAATATATAGCTATCTAGGGAAATACCCACGGATATGAATCCCAATGTTAAAAAAATACCTCGCCCATGCACACACCATGCCCCTGCCATGCACGGCCAAAGACCATGCGCAGCAGGGGGTTGGGTCGATGTGAGGGGAGGGTTGACAGATGGTGTGGCATCAGTTGTTTTATTGACGTGCAGTATGTATATATTACTTTACTGTAAAAAACATGGAAATTCACTGAAAATACCAAAGGTTACAGGGATGTTATAATTAAATTCACATTTTACCCACATAAAACCATAGAAATTCAGCAATTATAGATACACTTGTCTATTAAAACTATAATTTGTGCCGGAAAGTAACTTTATCCTATGAGTTATAGTTTCTTAACATAAGTATAACTATAATAAAATATACAAATATTTATGTATATATATATATATATTGTGACCCCCTCTCCAAGCCTTGGAGGGACCCCAGAATCCCATTGTCAGGGCCCAAAGCCTTTTTGGGGTGAAAAGAGCATGGGTCTCCTATCCCAGAGATATGGAATGGCTCCAGGACTCCATCCCCTGAGGTCAAATATATTTTTGGGCTGTGGGCCACCTCTCTAAGCCAGCCAGTGGCCTGAAGGACCGCATCTCTTGGTGCCCAATGGCATCAGAGTCCTGGAGACCTCATCCTCCAGGGCACTGCTGTTCCCCGCCCAGAAGATTGTGAGCAGGGACTTCAACTCCCTGCCTGTGCTCTTGCTGGCAGAGAACACAGGTTTGCTCCCAATTGGCCAGAGCAGAAAAATGATGCTAATGCTGAGCAGAAGAAAACAAATGTAGCCGGTTCCCATTTTACCCGAGATGGGTGCAGGTGGGAGAGCTGGTAGGGGCTGTGGGGTCTCCCCATAGCTCCCAGGCTTCTCTTTGCTGTGGGAGCCCCAGGCGGGAACGGGGCACCTACCTTAACTAAAAGTTGTTTTTGCCGCAGGGGATTAAAACTGAAAAATAGGAAGCCTGTCCTATTTATTTCACTGGACTCCAGATAAGCAGATCCTCCAAGGAGGCTGAGTCCTGATTTTTTTTTGTGTGTTTTTGGCCCCAGAGGAGTGTTCCATTTGAACCCTTCCCCCCAGGCCTAGGGGGTTACCATATCATAACCTTGCCCCTCAATATATAGGGGGTCATTACAACATTGGCGGTAAAAGGCACTTACCGCCGTGCAGAAGACCGCCAATACAGCCGCGGCGGCGGAATACCGCCACAGCTATTATGACACACATTTCGGAATCCGCCGAAATTCAGACACCCACACAAGTCCGCCACACCAAAGGTCAGTGATAAACTGGCGAAAACAAATCCTCCACCGTCTCGCCAACAGAAACACGCCCATGCTATCACAACACACGAATTCAAGCGGCGGTCTTTCAACCACGGTATTCCATTGGCGGTACACACCGCTGTGCTCAAAATACACACACATCTCCAAAACACCGCCATATTGGACAATTCAAAATACACACACCTGATACACATACAAACACCACTCCCACACACCCAACACAATATAAAACACACACCCAAATCACCCACAAACCCCTACGACCCAAAAATAGAGACGAAGGCGACAGAGAGAGCACAGCAAAAGACAACCCCACCACAAAGAGGCACACAACACCATCACCCACACAACATCCGCGCACAAATCACCACACACCACTACACATCACCACACACATCAACACTCACACCGCCCCAAACATCACACACACCACCCCATGTCACGCCAAAGACACTCCCGCTTCTCCGAGGAGGAGCTCAGGGTCATGGTGGAGGAAATAATCTGGGTAGAGCCACAGCTATTTGGCTCACAGGTACAGCACACATCAATAGCCAGGAAGATGGAGCTATGGCGAAGAATAGTCGACAGGGTCAACGCCGTGGGACAGCACCCAAGAAATAGGGAGGACATCAGGAAGAGGTGGAACGACCTACGGAGGAAGGTGTGTTCAACGGTCTCCAGGCACAACATCGCGGTTCAGCGGACTGGCGGTGGACCCCCACCGCCTCCCCCACAACTAACAACATGGGAGGAGCAAGTCTTGACCATCATGCATCCAGAGGGCCTCGCAGGAGTCAGTGGAGGATGGGACACTGGTAAGTCAAATCTTAACTATCATATCCCCCACCCACCTGCATGCTATCACACACCCCCACCCTCACACCCTCCCCTATCACTCCAACTCCTCACTAATGTACTAATAACACAAACCACACATCCCAACACCAAGCCCTGCATGACACAACAAAGCATGGACACCCAGCACTAAAGTATGCCCGCTGCACATACCCATATAACCCCCTAAACCACCATCACACAAGCTCCCACACAGGAATGCTTGCACTGGGGTACACGGTCACCCACCCATTGCACACCATTACACACACACATGCAATAATCATGCTCTTGTGCCCCTGCAGGAACCCGAAGGACCGTCACCACACCAGAGGGTCCAGACAACACCACTCCACCCCCAGAAGAGGCCCACAGTGACGATAGCAGCTCTGCCCTACTGGATCCTGATGACCAGCCCAGACCATCGTGGGCCTCGGGACAGTGGGTTCCCCTTGCACAGGCACAGCCCAACACCAACCTTCCACCGTCTGGTAACACCAGCACAGCACCCACCCAGCGGGCCCAAACCTCCCTACCCAGGACAAGTCAATCAGCGGTGTGTCCACCACTACAGGGAACCCAGGATAACCCACCACCCCAACAACAACAGGGACCTGGGGGCAGTAGTGGTGGGCACACGGTCCAGGGGATGGAGGCACAGGAACACAGGGGAACTGGGAGGGCTGCTGTTCGACAGGGGGCGGACAGGCCAAGGGAACCCACTCTCCACGAGGCCCTATCCTTCATCATGGGAGCATACCACCACTCCCAGGAGACGATGGCGACGGTCCTGGAAACGTTGCAGGAGACCCTGCGCCTGCAGGAGGAACAGTATTTGGGGTTCAGGGAGGAGCTCAGGACCATCAGCTCCGCCTTGGGCACCATCGTAGGGGCGCTGAAGGACATACAGCAGACCTTGAGGGACACCGTGGCACTCCAAGGGGCCCCTGACACTAGCCAGGATGATGAACTGCCCACCACCTCTGCCGGCGCTAGTGGACAGGATGCCCCGCCACAGGACCACCACACCAGCACCCCACCCCCTGCAGACGGACAACCACCACGCAAGCGGTCCCTGAGATCCAGGAACAGGACAGAGCAAGATGGCAAGACCCCCGCCAGGAAATGAGACCACCCTGTTTGTCCTCCCACTGTCCCACCTTGTTACCCTGTCCATACTTAAACTGCCCCAGCTCCACTTCCTATGCCCAGATGGGCAGTGCACCTGTGAGACTAATAGATTGGACTCTGCCATGGACATTCCTCCGCCATCACCCATCCTCATTTTACAACCCCCTCCCATTTCTGAGCACTTCAATAAACACCCTTGAAACACAAAACAATCTTGAGTCAGTCTGTGGATTAGTAAATATGTATTATCAATGACAGCGTGATAATGCATTTCCTGTTGTAAGGCTAACATACCTATGTCACACATCACAAGTCCTTGAAGGATGCAAGCAGATGTCATGTTGGTAACCACACCTGTGAAACCGTAATGGAAAGATACAACTCAGTTACCAAATACTGGTAGAAATCGACAGACAGGATAGAGGTAGACGTGTGAAAGTTAATGTAATGTTAAACATGAAAATGTTCTCACCTGTGTGTCACTGGAAATATTGCTGTATGACTGACTCCCTGTTGTCGTTGTCTTCTTCCTCAGCTTCCTCCTCATCACTTTCCACAGGCTCCACAGGCTCAACAGCTGCTACAACACCGTCATCTGGATCATCCTCCTGCAGAAAAGGCACCTGGCGTCGCAAAGCCAAATTATGAAGCATGGAGCAGGCGATGATGATCTAGCACACCTTCTTCGGTGAGTAGAATAGGGGTCCACCTGTCATATGGAGGCACCTGAACCTGGCCTTCAGGAGGCCGAAGGTGCGTTCGATCACCCTTCTAGTCCGCCCATGAGCCTCATTGTACCGTTCCTCTGCCCTGGTCCTGGGATTCCTCACTGGGGTCAATAGCCAGGAAAGGTTGGGGTAACCAGAGTCCCCCAATAGCCATACACGGTGCCTCTGGAGTTGACCCATCATATCAGGGATGCTGCTATTCTGCAGGATGTAGGTGTCATGCACTGAGCCAGGGAACATAGCATTTACCTGGGAGATGTACTGGTCTGCCAAACAGACCATCTGTACATTCATAGAATGATAACTCTTCCTGTTCCTGTACACCTGTTCACTCCTGTGGGGGGGACCAGAGCTACATGGGTCCCATCAATGGCACCTATGACGTTGGGGATATGTCCAAGGGCACAGAAGTCACCTTTCACTGTAGGCAAATCTGCCACCTCAGGGAAAATGATGTATCTCCTTACGTGTTTCAGCAGGGCAGACAACACTCTGGACAGCACGTTGGAAAACATAGGCTGGGACATCCCTGATGCCATGGCCACTGTTGTCTGAAATGACCCACTTGCAAGGAAATGGAGCACTGACAGCACCTGCACGTCAGGGGGGATTCCAGTCGGATGGCGGATTGGTGACATCAGGTCTGGCTCCAACTGGGTAAATAGTTCTTGGATTGTGACACGGTCAAACCAGTAGGTGACGATGACATGTTGCTCTTCCATTGTCAACAGGTCCACCAGCGGTCGGTACACTGGAGGATTCCGCCATCTTCTCACATGTCCCAGCTGACGGTGCCTACAAAGGACAACAGCGATGAATCAGTCATTATTCCTCCAGGTATGTACCCACAGTTACACACAAGACTACACCACTCACAAAACCATTCCTGTATGTGTGTTGAGTGTAGGCCTAGCTATGTGTGACGCACAGGTAAATGAAGCCATGTGGGCCCCTGAAATGGCAGCTGCCTGACCTCTAAACTGGGACAATGGGATTGTGGGGTAACTGCGCTGGCGTTGCACACCGTCGCAGTAGGCGGTCGTAGGCCGCGGCGCAATGCTGCATTGGTCAACATTGGACCCTATGGGTCCCAGGAGCCAATGAACAGGTGCGCCGGCGGTGATGATGCACACCGCCGCGGATGTCACCGCCGCGGACGTCACCGCCATTTTCTATCTGTTCAATCACTAGATACCTGACCTTCGACAGGAGAGGACCTACACTGCAAGTGCTGCTGTGACCTCGGTCTGGAAGCGACGATGGCTGCTGCGCCTGGGGAAAGGGCCCCTGCCTTCACCTCACAGGAGTTGGAGAAACTGGTAGACGGGGTCCTCCCCCAGTACACGCTACTCTACGGTCCTCCAGACCAACAGGTTAATACACAGGGAGCACGTTGTATGGACTAGGCCTGGGTGGAGAGGGCTGGTTGGAAGAGGGAAGGGGCCAGAGTTCATAGAACATTAATGCATGGGAATGAATGGGCCACATGGCCAGAGTAGGGAGGGGGCCACTCACATCGACGGTGCAGTTGGTAATGACTGATCCTCTTTCCTTGTGCATGTCATGTAGGTCAGCGCCCACCAGAAGAGGGACATTTGGCGTGCCATCGCCAAGGAGGTCTGGACCCTGGGGGTCCACCAGAGACGGGGCACCCACTGCCGTAAAAGATGGGAGGACATTCGCCGCTGCAGCAAGAAGACGGCGGAGGCTCAGCTGAGGATGGCCTCCCAACGTGGGAGAGGTGCCTGTCGCACCATGACCCCACTGATGTTCCGGATCCTGGCGGTGGCCTACCCTGAGTAGGATGGGCACTTGAGGGCATCACAGCAGACACAAGTGGGTGAGTACACTCACATTCAGCTGACTTTGCGTGCAGTGGAGGTGTCTGGGTGGGGGAGGTGGGCTGTGGGTGTCCCTAGGCTAGGGCGTGTTCGGTAGGCAAGGCCCCTCCGTAATGCAGGCCATGTGGCACTCTACCCCACCTCAGCAGAGTGTCAAGTACAGGTATAGTTGCCCCTGTGGCATCCATGTGTGCAGATGTCCACCATTGCCATGTAGGCCATATCCCAGAGATTGCATGTGCAGAGGGCATGAGCACGGCGTAATGCAGGGGGCTGCTGTGTCTGTCTTGTCCGCCAACGGTAGCGGTATGCTATGCACTAAAACTCTCTTTATTCTGTCCCCCCCCTTTTTCTGCTCTCCCTGTCCTTTTGTACATCAGCATCATCAGGCGGAGGTACAGTGGCACCGGAGCACGAGGGAGCTGCATCCCACATGGCCATGGAGGGCCACACCACGGACTCTGAATGCACCAGTGGGACGGAGGGTGAAGGGAGCTTCACATCGGCCACCGGATCACCAAGCAGCGACACAGACTCGTTCGCCGATGGGGGTTCCCTTGTGGTGGCGGCACCATCTGTGCGCCCCACTTCTACAGGTACAGCCGCCACCTCCCCTTCCAGCACCGCCCTCCCAGCAGCCCCTCAGCGTTCGCCCCGTGCCCGCTCACCCAGGAGGGTGGGCATCACCTTCGCCCCAGGCACCTCAGGCCCTGCCCCAGTCGCTCCTGCTGCCCTCAGTGAGGAGGCCATTGACCTCCTCAGGTCACTCACTGTTGGGCAGTCTACCATTGTGAATGCCATCCAGGGTGTAGAACGAGAGTTGGAACACGGTAATGCATTCCTGGAGGGCATTCGTTCTGGTCAGGCTGTCCTTCAGCGAACCCTGCAATCTCTGGCCTCAGCACTGATGGCAGCCATTGTCCCTGTGTCCAGCCTCCCCCTCCAACCTCCTCCACCCAGACCCAATCTCCTGTACCCCAGCCCATCCCAAGCACACCTACAGACCAGCATGCACACAAGTCAGCACACACAAGTAGCTCAAGCAAACATACGCACCACACAACCCACAGGCACTCACGCAAGCCTCACCCACGTACAGACACAGCAACATCCACTGCCTCCACTGTGTCCCCCTCCTCCTCTTCTCCCTCCCCCTCCCAGTCTCGTCTACACACACACCTGCATGCACCACATCTACAGGCACCATAAATCGCACAAGGAGACCCAGCACCACAAGCCGCTCACCTGCACTCACCACCTCCACTGCCATTTACACGTCCCCTGTGTCCTCTCCCAGTGTGTCTGTGACGCCCCCTCCCAAAGTACACAAACGCGGGCACCCACACACCCAACATCCATCCACCTCACGACAGCCTCCAGTACCTGCACCCAAAACACCTAAAGTGACACCTCTGACAACCACCTCCTCTTCCTCCACTCCCAGACCCCCTCCAACTACCCATCCCAGTGTACGTCAGAAACTGTCCCTCTGTAAAGTTGACCTTTTTGCTCCCTCCAATTCATCAGTCCCATCGTAGTGCCTCAGCCAAAAAGCCTCAAATACCAGTGGTGCCTGTTCAAGGTTTGTGGAGTGCACCGGCCACCAGGGCAGGCAGTGTGACCCGGAGCCAAGACACTGGCAGCCCACCCCCTGTAAAAGCTCTAAAATTGGAGAGTGGACGACGGGACCGTGTGAAGACTCCTGGTGGGAAAACAACTCACATGGGTTCCAAGGGGATTGGAGAGTCAGCTGTGACTCCACCAAAGGTGGGGAAGGGCCAGAGGAAGTCTGCCCAGCCTGTTGTGTGTGTCACGGCGGAGAAGGGCGCCATCATTCCCGGCGGTCGAGACACTACTGCCAGCACCGTCGTCACTGGTCAGGAGACCACCGCCGGAGTCACAGCCCAGGAGGGCCCAAGTATCGTCACTGGTCAGGAGACCACCGCCACCGCCAGAGTCACAGCCCAGGAGGGCCCAAGTATCGTCACTGGTCAGGAGACCACCGCCACCGCCGGAGTCAGTGCCCAGGAGGGCCCCGGCTGCCACAGCCCAGGTGGGCTATGACGGAACGTCATGCCACACACCAATGCCCAGTGTAGGGAACGTCATGCCACACACCAATGCCCAGTGTAGGGAGCGTCATGCCACACACCAATGTCCGTACGAGAACCGCCATGGCAAAGCACCGCTGAACAGGGCAAAGACCGCCATGGCAAAGCACCGTTGAACAGGGCAAAGACCGCCATGGCAAAGCACCGCTGAACAGGGCAAAGACTGCCATGGCAAAGCACCGCTGAACAGTCCAGAACCGCCATGGCAAAGCACCGCTGAACAGTCCAGAACCGCCATGGCAAAGCACCGCTGAACAGGGCAAAGACCGCCATGGCAAAGCACCACTGAACAGTCCAGAACCGCCATGGCAAAGCACCGCTGAACAGGGCAAAGACCGCCATGGCAAAGCACCGCTGAACAGGGCAAAGACCGCCATGGCAAAGCACAGCTGAACAGGGCAAAGACCGCCATGGCAAAGCACCGCTGAACAGGGCAAAGACCGCCATGATGAAGACCGCTGAACAGTCCAGAACCGCCATGGCAAAGCACCGCTGAACAGGGCAAAGACCGCCATGGTGAAGACCGCTGAACAGGGCAAGCACCGGGTAGGAATGAATAGACCGCCACATCAGGCATCCTTATCCCATGTGCAGCTGGGACAGTGAAAGGACAGGAAATTTCACGGGGAGACTCATCCAGTCTGGGGACTAGTCCCCCTCCAGAACCAGTGGAGAGATGCATCCACCACCTCAGTCCTGTACAGGATGAAGCACTCTGGGCACCAGTCCCCCCCAGAACCAGTGGAGAATGTTATCAACTTGAGAGACTGTGGCTTTGCACTCCCAAGGATGGCACGGTGGGCACCCCACCCACTGTAGAGACTTGAGAGACTGTGGCTTTGCACTCCCCAGGATACATCAATGGGCATGAAGCCCCGTCGTGGATCTAGCTTTGCAGTAATCCGGCTGAGGTGCCCCCCCTTCCCTTCCCCCTGAGGTGCCTGTAGTATTTCTATCTGATGCCCCGGCAGTGTTCTCTCCGATTATGGTCAGGTATCTTTTGTGGGCCTCACCCATGCATTTTTGGACTGTTGGTGCACGGACATTGTTATGTACATATCTGCACTACTTCTCGTAATGTATATATTTCTGACTGATTTTCGTATATAGCTGTATATTTTTGTAAGACATGTATATTGCAACATTACAATGTTTGAACGGATTTCGCTTGGTCTTTTCATTCTTCCGGGGGGGTTGTGGGTTGTTACTGTGGTTTTTGTGGATGCATTGGTGTGTATGTTGTAATATGCGAGGGTGGGGGTGGGGGTGGGTGTGTTTGGTGGGTGTCCCCCTAACTTTTGCCTCCCCCTCCCCCATGTCGTAGGTGCAGTACTCACCGTTGTCTTCGGCACCTACGTAGATGATGGTCGTAGAGGAGCAGAAAGACAAGGTCATTGAGTATTTGGAGTTCCGGGTCCATGGAGTCCTCGTGGGATGTGTTCAGGTGAGCGTTTTCCCATAGCAAAAGCTGTTTCCGCCGTGTTTTTATCTACGGTGAATCCACCCCGGAAAAGGTGGCAGATTAGCAGGTTGTGATACTATGGGCGGTACATTGTCTTCCGCCTGTCTGTTGGCGGTGACCGCCACGCTGCTTGTCTGTACCGCCGTGGCGGGCGGTGTGTTAAAGTGGCTGTATTTGTTGTCGGTTTCCGCCACGGTCGTCATTCCAAATTTTTTGACGCCGGCCTGTTGGCGGTCTTACCGCCGCTTTAACACCGACCGCCAGGGTTGTAATGACCCCCATAGTTTTTAGACGTTTTAATGGTTGGTTGCCACCACATCTTTGTTGATCTGGTGACTTACAGTCAGATCATATATTTTGATCTGTTGGATCTGTGGAAACTCTGCATCATTCTATATACATCAATTTTGAACCTTAGTTTCTTACAAACTACTGAAAGGATGTACACCAAATCATAAAAAGTGCGCTTTCTGGACCAAGATCTATTTTTCAGCTAAATTTTGTGTAATTACGTTCAGCCTTTTTTTGGTATCGCTTTCCAAAGGAAAACTGCATTGGGAAAACTAATTTTTTGACCTCATTTTTCTTTTTCCTTTGCTTGGCAGATCACCCTGAAAACTTTCCAGGAAGAAACTAAGGCGGATGAACTTTTTTTGGGAAACTTCTGTGAAGATTCGTCAAATGGCTAAAAAGTTATTAACAAACCAAAATAATAAATTTTCTATGGAAACAATCCTAACGATAATTATCCAGTGGCAACTGCCACTGGGTTATATATATAGCTCAATGTACAATGCCAAGCATAATATTAGAGGGTGGGTATCTGCATTCAAGCAGCACATTTCTACCCATGGCTCTTATAAATTAACATGGTTGTACCACCTGATCAGGAAACCAATGCATAGTGCAATGCCCATCTAAGAATGTGTACATTCAGCCTTGCATCCCTGAAACCCACTTTGCAAACAACTGAGGTTTTCAGAAATCAATGTGTTGGAGCTGTAAATGCAAAAAGATTATTGCAACTGCATCCCAAACTACATAACACTTCTTAAGGCCGGCGGTAAATAAAATGGGATCACGACCACGGCAGAAACTGCCAACACGCACAGCCACTTTAACACTCCGACCACCATGGCGGTAGCAACAATCACCGCGGCGGTCACCGCCAACAGACAGGCGGAAGACAATGTACCGCCCACCCCTGCACAACCCACCTATCTGCCAGCTTTTCCAGGGTGGTACCAATGCTATCAAAAACACAGCAGAAACAGAACACAGAAGGGAAACCACTCACTTCTCGACACTCAACCAGGGCAACATGGAGCCCAAGTTACAGGTCCTGCCCATGCTGGTCTACCTCCTCATCTACCAGGAATACGAAAGGTGGTGGCGACGACCACGGTGAGTACTGCACCTAGTACACAGGGAAGGAATAAGAGATTGACACACACATGCAACACGCAACACCCCCATCCCCACCCTCACACACAACACCATACACACAAACACATGCATCAACATTACATTTACACCCCATAACTCCCTGGAAGAATGCAAGGACAAACACAATTGAGTTAAATCAGTGATATATTAGAAATAGGCAGACATACCTTATGAATAGAAAAACAGTATTTACAAAAATATACAATATGTACATAAGGCCATTCATTGTCCCTTCCAAATGTCTGTGGTCCACTGGGCCAAAAATCATGGGCCAAACCCACACCTGACTCCTGACTCAATACGGAGAGAACACTGCAGGGACATCAGGTTGAAAACACACAGGCACCTCAGGGGGAAGGGGGAGGGGCAGCTCAGCCTGAAGATGGAATAACGTCACTGCTCCTCGAGGGGGCTCCATGCCCACAGCGATGTCCTGGGGAGTGCAAGGCCACAGTCTCTCAAGTGGGTGGGTTGCCCATTGCTTGGTCCTGGGGAGTGCAAAGCCACAGTCTCTCAAGTGGGTGGTTTGCCCACTGCTTGGTCCTGGGGAGTGCAAAGCCACAGTCTCTCAAGTGGGTGATTTGCCCACTACTTGGTCCTGGGGAGTGCAAAGCCACAGTCTCTCAAGTGGATGTTTTCTTCCACTGGTTCTGGAGGGGGATTTGTGCCCAGTGTGCTTTATCCAGCGGCAGGTTCTGGAGGGGGCTTTGTACCCAGTCTGCTTCATCCTGCCAAGGATAGGGTGATTGGATGCCTTTCTTCACTGGTTGTGGAGGGGGCTTTGAGCCAAGTCTGCTTTATCCTGCCAAGGATAGGATGAGTGCATGCCTTTCTCCACTGGTTCTGGAGGGGGCCTTGTGCCCAGTGATACAACACTTGGAGTGTGCCAGTTCACATTCCCTCACTTGGGTGTCTGAGGCATGAGATTTGCAGGGAACAGGTTGAATGAGAGTCCTTGAAGGCAGGGCTAGACTCCATCCTGCAGCGGCTAAGGCTGCAAACTGGTGGCAGTGCCAGTGCTGGTGGGGGTGCTGCCAGTGGTGGTGTGAGGATCCAGCCCTCCTCCTGCAGCCTCAGATGGCTGCCCACTGTGGCTGCTGCTGCTGGTAGTGGTCCTACTGTCAGCAGCGCAGGTGGCAGTGGTTGCAGCGGGGCCTGCGGTGGTGCTAGCGGCGGTGCAGGTGGTGGTGCTGGCCGTGGTGCAGGTGCCGGTGCTGCCAGTGGTGGAGGGAGGCTCCAGTCCTTCTCCTGCAGCCTTGGATGGCTGCCAACTGGGGCTGCTGCTGCTGGTAGTGGTCCTACTGTCAGCGGTGCAGGTGGCAGTGGTTGCGGGGGGGCCTGCGGTAGTTTTAGCGGCGGTGCAGGTGGTGGTGCTGGCCGTGGTGCAGGTGCCGGTGCTGCCAGTGGTGGAGGGAGGCTCCAGTCCTTCTCCTGAAGCCTCGGATGGCTGCCCACTTGGGCTGCTGCTGCTGTTAGTGGTCCTACTGTCAAAGGTGCAGGTGGCGGTGGTTGCGGCGGGGGCCTGCGGCGGTGCTAGCGGCGGGGCAGGTGGCGGTCTTGGCCATGGTGCAGGTGCCGGTGCTGCCAATGGTGGAGGGAGGCTCCAGTCCTTCTCCTGCAGCCTCAGATGGCTGCCCACTGGGGCTGCTGACATTAGTGGTGCTAGCGGCAGTGCAGGTGGCGGTGCTTGCAGTGGTGCCTGCGGTGGGGCTGCTGCCTGTGCTGGCCGTGGTGCAGGTGACGGTGCTGGCGGTTGTGCTGGTAGCCACCAGGCCTTCACCTGCAGGCTCCGACGGCTGAAGTGCCTTGCCTGGTATTTTCTGCCCCTTCCTCACCTTGGCAGATGGTGGTGTGACCTTGGGTCTGGCTGCTGGAGTTTTTGAGGAGGTCTTGCTGGGTGGTTCTTGCTCCTTGGCCTTGCTGCATGCTGTCCCCTTCTTCACCTTGGCAGGTGGCGGAATGGTTTTGTCCTTTGCAGGGGTTGCTGGCACCCTGGCTGGCCTGATGGGTGCCCCCTTTGAGCCTCTGTGAGTTGCAGGTACCACAGCGGACGACAACTTGGTGGCTGAGGTGCTGGCCTGGATTCTGCACACCCTGGCCCTAGGGGAAGGACGGGGATGAGGGGTAAGGAAGAGTTCAATGTTTGCCAGGAAAAGCTTCTTAGACACACTGGGGCAGGAAGAGGGAGAGGGTTTGGGAGTGGAGGAAGAGGGAGTGGTTGTAGGAGGTGTCTGTCTCCTGACTTTGGGTGCAGGTGCATGAGCTGGATGCTGTTGTGAGGTGGATGGCTGTTGGGTGGGTGGGTGCTTGCGTTTGTGTACTTTGGGAGGAGAGGTCACAGGCACACTGGGAGAGGCATGGATGTGGGGGTGATGACTGCTCGTGAGGGGTGTGTTGTGATGGGCGTGCTGGTGATGGAGGTAGTGGATGAGGATGTAGTGCATGCAGGTGTGAGTGGAGACGCTACTGGGAGGGAGGTGGATGATGAGGAAGAGGGGGACACAGTGGAGGCAGTGGATGTTGGTGTGTCTGCATGGGGATGGTGCTTGTGTGAGTGCCTGTGAGATGAAGTGTGGTGCTTGTGTTTGCCAGAGCCATGTCTGTGTATTGATTTGGGTGAATGCTGGTCTGAAGGTGTGCTTGGGATAGGCTGGGTGGAGGGGATTGGGACTGGGTAGAGGAAGTTGGAGTGGGGAGACTAGAGACAGTTACAAGGGCTACCATCAATGTTGAGGCCAGAGCCTGAAATGCTCTCTGTTGGGCCGCTACACCAGAGTGAATACCCTCCAGGTATGCATTTGCTTTTGCTAATGCCTCTTGACACCCTGGGTGGCATTCAGTATGGTTGACTGCCCAACAGTGAGGGATATGAAGAGGTCAATAGCCTCATCACTGAGGGAAGAAGGGCTGACTGGGGCAGGACCTGAGGTGCCTGGGGCAAAGGAAATGCCCACCCTTCTGGGTGAGCGGGCACAGGAAACACGCTGAGGAGCTGCTAGGAGGGCAGTGCTGGTAGGGTGGATGGCGGCTATACCTGTTGTTGGGGTGAGCACAGAGGTGTCCGCCTCCGCCAGGGAGCTTCCATCGGAGGAGGAGTCGTTGTCTGTGGTCTCCCCTCTTGTCCCCGTCGTGGTGCTCCCTTCGCCCTCCTTCCCACTGGTGCCCTCACTGTCAGTGGATTCGGCCTCCAGGCACATGTGGGATGCAGCTCCCTCCATCGCCGGTGCCTCTGCTCCTCCGCCAGATGATGCTAATGCACACAAGGACAGGGTGACAAAACAAAAAGGGGGGGAGAGACAGAGGATACACTTGGTCAATGCCAGCAACAACACTACCATTGGGGTATACAACACACAGGGAGCAGCCCTATGCACTAGGCCATGCACTACCAGTTACTAAGATAGTCACCAGTTCATGGGGTACAATGGCTACCGCCATTAGCTGCCCCTGAAACCCACAGGACCCTTCCCAGTAGTAGATGCCCACTAACACTATTGGGGTAGGAGTGCTTCAGAGCCTGCCCAACAAGGGACCTACCCTGCAATCTTTGCCCTGGCCTATGGGCACCCATAGCCCACATCCCCCGCCCAGGTACCTCTTAACGCGCACAAAGTCAGGATTCAGAATCTGTACTCACCCCCTTGTGGCTGCTGGGATGCCTTCAAGCGCCCATCCAACTCTGGATAGGCCACCGCCAGGCTGCGGAATATCAGGGGGGGGTCATGGTGCGACGGGCACCCCTTCCTCATTGGGAGGTGAGCCCCAGCTGGGCCTCCACGGTCTTCTTTGCCCAGCGGTGCAGATCCTCCCACCTTTTGCAGTAGTGGGTGCTCCGCCTGTCAAAGACCCCGAGGGTCCTCACCTCTTTGGCGATGGCATGCCAAATACCCTTTTTCTAGTGGGTGCTGATCTGCATGGAAAGGACAGCAGAAAAGTGAATTAGTCAACGGTCCGGACCGTCATACTCATCGCCCACCAGATGCCTCCCATCCCCTGAGGCACATACACTGACCACCTTACATGCAGCACTCTGACCAGGACGCTTCTGCACCCCTATACATGTGGTTTACACACACACAGCACTCCACACATTCATGGCCCAGGCATCATGCTCACAGTGTACTCACCTGTTTATCTGGAGGACCGTAGAGTAACGTGTACTGGGGTAGGACCCCATCTACCAGTTTCTCCAACTCCTCCGCAGTGAAGGCAGGGGCCCTCTCCCAAGACACATGAGCCATTGTCGCTTCCAGACATAGGTCACAGCAGCACTTGTAGTATAGGTTCTCTCCTGTTGAAGGTCAGGTAGAAAGTGAGTGAACAGATAGAAAATGGCAGTCATGTCCGCAGCGGTGCGTACCTTCACCGCCAGCGTACATAGCCATTGGCTCCTGGAACCCACAGGGCCCAATGATAACCAATGCGAAGTTGTGCAGTGGTCTTTGACCGCCTACCTCGAAGGCGCACATCACCAGCGGAATTACCTCATTTCCACTTGCCCCTCCTCACAGGTCAGGCAGCTGCCATTTCAGGGGGCACAGGGCATGGCACCTAACTGCGTCACAGCAGACATTGGCACAGCAACAGATTGTCGGATTCACATACTGGTTCTGTAAAGCAAAATAATCATCATTAGTGCAATAGTGTGTGAATATTACCCTCTGCTCACCGTTTTCTTCCATAGGCTTAAACCGCTGAGGCTGAATATGAGATGGCGGCATCCTCTGGTCTACAGACCCCTGGTGGACCTTGCGACAATGGAGGAGAGACACATTATCATAACCTACAGACTTGATTGTGCCACAATCCAAGAACTGTGTGCCCAATTGGAGCCAAACCTGATGTGAGCTATCCGCCAGCCCACAGGTATCTCCCTCTCATACAGGTCCTGTCAGTGCTCCATTTCCTTGCAAGTGGTTCCTTCCAAACAACAGTGGCCATGGCATCAGGAATGTCTCAGCCAATGTTTTCCAACTTGTTGACCAGAGTGTTGTCAGCCCTGCTGAAACATATGTGCAGCTACATCGTATTCCCCCAGGTGGAGGATTTGGCCACAGTAAAAGCTGACTTTTATGCCCTGGGACATATCTCCAACATCATTTGTGCCATTGATGGTACACATGTGGCATTTGCACCCCCGAAGAAATGAACACGTTTTCAGGAATAGAAAAAGCTATCACTCTATGAATGTGCAGATGGTGTGTTTGGCAGACCAGTACATTTCCCATGTGAATGCCAAATATCCTGGCTCTGTGCATGATGCCTTTATCTTGAGGAATAGCAGCATCCCACATGTGACGGGCCAACTCCAGAGGCACCAGGTGTGGCTAATGGGTGAGCCCAAGGTCTCCACACAGTATAAGTAGTTGTCTGGGTGTGGGGTTGTCCCTAAGGGTTAGTGTGTGTCTAACAGATGTCCCTCAATATTTGCAGGTGACTCTGGTTACCCCAACCTCTCAGGGCTACTGACCCCAGTGAGGAATGCAAGGGCAGAGGAACGTTACAATGAGGCACATTGGTGAACACGGATAATTATTGAACAGTCCTTCAGCCTCCTGAAGGCCAGGTTCCGGTGCCTCCATCTGACAGGTGGATCCCTGTACTACTCACCCAAAAAGTTGGGCCAGATCATCATTGCATGTTGCATGTTGCATGTTTCACAACCTGGCCTTGAGACGCCAGGTGCCTTTTCTCCAGGAGGATGTGCCTGGAGATGGTCTTGTGGCAGCGGTGGAGCCTGTGGACAGTGAGGAAGAGGAGTCAGAGGAAGAAGATGTTGGCAACAGAAGCAATATAATTCAGAAGTACTTCCAGTGACACACAGGTAAGACACTGTAACTTCACTTTACTTATCAGTTCTCTGTTGGACATTGTACATGGCATCCAGTTTCCCTATGTCTATGGCCACTGACTGTACCCTTTGACATCTCTATTTTCAGATCTCTGTGCCCCACTCTGGCTCCTGCTATGTGTACTGCTGCCCACCAAAGGTCATTCCAAAGTATATTTAACTATACATTTGACTTGCAATGCTTTCATAATGTTGAACTAATACATATTTGAATCATTTGACAGACTCCAGATTGGTATTTGTCCCAAGGGTGTTTATTTACTTGCTCATAAGTAGAGGGGGATGAACATTGACATTGCTATTTTTCTGAGAGGTTGCAATAACACATTTGTGAAAGTACAGACTGACTTAAGATTGATTTGTGATTCAAGGGTGTTTATATATGTGCTAATAAGTGGAGGGGGTGTGCAATGGGCTGGGCTGATGGTGGAGGAATGTCCAGGGTAGAGTCCAGTCTCTTGGTATCACAGGTGCATTGTCCAATGGGGCATAGGAAAGGGAGTAATGACAGTTCAAGGTGGACAGGGTGACAGAGTGGGACAGAAGGGTGACAATCAGGAGGGTCTTATTTCCTGGCGGGGGTCTTGGCAATGTTCTCTGGCTTCTGCCTGGATCGCAGGGACCATTTCCAGGGTGGTTCTTCTTCTGCAGGGGGTGGGGTTCTGGTGGCGGTGGCCTGTTGTTCCTGTGGTGGGGCCTCCTGTCCACTAGCGCCGGCAGAGGTGTAAGGCTGTTCATCGGTTTGGCTAGTGTCAGGGGCCCCTTGGTGTGCCACTGCCTCCCTCATGGTGTTGGCCATGTCAGCCATCACCCCTGCAATGGTGACCAGGATGGTGTAGATGTGTTTGAGGTCCTCCCTGATCCCCAGGTACAGTCCCTTCTGTAGCCACTGGGTCTCCTGCAACTTGGCCAGTATCTGGCTCATGGTCTCCTGGGAATGGTGGTATGCTCCCAGGATGTTTGTGAGTGTCTCCTGGAAAGTGGGTTCTCTCAGCCTGTCCTCCCCTATCGCACAGCAGTCCTCCAAGCTTCTCTGTTGTCCTGTGCCTCTGTCCCCCGAACCGTGTGCCCACTGCCACTGACCCCAGGTCCCTGATCATCCTGGGTTTGTGGGGTTGCCTGGGGTCCCTGTAGTGGGGGACACACTGCTGATTGACATGTCCTGGGGACAATGGCACGGGCCCGCTGGGTGGGTGCTGTGGTGGTGTTTCCTGAGGGGGAGGCTCTGTGGTGGGTTGGGACTGTGGCAGGGGAACTGACTGTCCAGAGGTCCCGGATGGGCCAGGTTGGTCATCCTGATCCAGGTGTGCAGAGCTGTTGTCATCACTGTGGGCCTCTTCAGGGGGGGACTGGATGTAGCTGGCACCTCCTCTCCAGTGACGTTGAGTATGGGTCCTGTGGGGATGTAATGCAGTGTTAGTGTATCTGCGTGTGCCATCTTGTGCCTGGGTGTGTTTTCCTGTATGATTGTGATTTGCCTGTCAGCTTGGCCTTGTGTGAGTGGTGATTTTGTGGGCTGGGTGAGTCTCTCTACTGGGCATGCTGGGGTGATGGGTGTCCATTCAGGTCTGTGATGTGGGTCCATGCATTGGTGTTACATGCAGGGCTTGGTATTGGGATGGGTGGGTTGTGATGGTGTGGTATGTGTGAGGTGGTGGAGTGCAGGGGGTGAAGGTAGGGGTAGGAGTTGGTGATGGCATGCAGGTAGGGTGTGGGGGATAAAGTAGTAAAGATTTGACTTACTAGAGTCCAGTCCTCCTGCTACTCCTGCGAGGCCCTCGGGATGCCTTATTGCCAAGACTTGCTCCTCCCATGTTGTTAGTTGTGGGGGAGGAGGTGAGGGTCCACCGCCAGTCCTCTGTATAGCTACCTGGTGTCTTGCAACCACGGAACACACCTTCCCCCGTAAGTCGTTCCACCTCTTCCTGATGTCATCCCTTGTTCTTGGATGCTGTCCAACGGTGTTGACCCTGTCCACGATCCTCTGCCATAACTCCATCTTCCTTGCAATGGACGTCTGCTGCACCTGTGATCCGAATAGCTGTGGTTCTACCCGGATGATTTCCTCCACCATGACCCTTAGCTCCTCCTCTGAAAACCGGGGGTGTCTTTGTGGTGCCATGGATGTGGTGTGAGTGGTATGTGTGAGGATGTGTGGGGTGATGTGTGGCATGCTGTGTTGGGGTGTTTGGTGTGAGCTGCATGGATGGTGTACAGGTGATGGTGTTCTGTGGCTCAGATTGAGTGGGTGCTCCTGGCTTGTGTTTCTCTCTGTTGGCAATCTTTTTTTTTATGAAAGGGTTGTGGGTAATGTGTGTGTGTGTTTTATAGTGGTGTGTGGGTGTGGTGTGTGTATGTGTCAGGTGTGTATAGTCTGAATTGTCCAATGTGGTGGTGTTTTGTAAATGTGTGTGTATTTTGAGAGTGACGGTGTGTACCTCCAATGGTTTACCGTGGTTGAAATACCGCTGCGGTGATTCGTGGGTCGTGATACTGTGGGTGTATTCCTGTTGGTGTAAAGGTGTGGGTTTTGCTATTGCCAGTTCATTACTGACCTTTGGTCTGGCGGACTTGTGTGGGTGTCTGTATAGTGGCAGATTTCTCAGTGTGGGTCATAATACCCATAACGGAACACCGCCGCGGTCACGGTATGTTGCCGGCCGTCAGCATGGCGGTAGGCGGCATTTACCGCAAGGGTTGTAATGAGGGTCTAAGTTCCTATAAAATGTGTAATTCTTAAAATTAGCATGCACAAATGCAGATGACACATAAACGTGCATAATGAGAAGGGTGCATTATGGATATTTTGTAGCCAGTGACTTTGCATCTCGGAATCAAACCTGGAAACACCATCTACTGAACAATCCCACACCTTCACTTGCATCAACTCCAATATGGCACAGTTGACTTGCTCAGGAGTCCATCCCCATCTTATTGGAAGAGTTCAAAAACGATTTGAACTTGTTGTTAAGTCCAGTGTGATCATAGATCCAACATGTTTTATCTTTGTTTTTTTTTTAATAGGGCCAAAAATAAATATATTTAGAAGTTTAACACTTAGAAGTTAATAAAATCCTATGCTGAATAACAGTGGTGTGGGTGCTGGTAAGTGAGAGTAAATTAACAGCATTTTTCTGTGCACAGTTGTCCATTGAATAGTAAATAGGTGGCTAATCTCTAGAAAGATCCACGTCCACTAAAACCTGGGACCACCTCTGCACCCACCAATGCCATCGGGGCAGGTAATGCTCTCCCTTCCGTAGGCTAAAATGGGGAGACTTTATTTTAATTAATAGAGCCAGATATTTCAAGTTTGGAATGAAATTGACTGTTATAATTAACAACTTGCCATTGTTAGATTTAATATAACTAGTTAAGTGAAAGAGTGTTAAAACTCTACCTGAAAGTTGCCAACTTCAGCTCTGTAGTGCCCTTCTCTGACTGGACAGCCTCTGGCAGCAGAGTCAGGCTGCCTTGAAGAGGTGTGAAGGGGCCTTGGCTGAACACAAAGGAAGTGTCTGGGGGAGGAGATCCGCCTCAACATATGGTGAAACAGGATGGGGGAGAGCATCCAAATTGGTCTTCAAAGGGAAGGACATTTGGAGCAGCTCAGGACCTGCCCCTTTACCTGCAACCCCAGACAACCAGGTGCCCTCAGGATTAGATTAGGAGAGGGCAGGAGAAGTGTGTGTTTAGGATTTTTAGCCACACCATTGGGTGGGCTCAGTCAGACCTAACCTCCAAAATTTAGTTTTAGCCATATTGGATTTTTAAAGAATATTGCTCCCTTGGATTGATTTTAGCCACACTTCCCAGGAAGTGGTCATCCAAGGGTGTAGTGGCCTGCCTGTGATTGGACGGTCGCCCCCTCCCGCTTTTCACCCCAGGAACAAGAATAAATATGGCACAGCTGCAGTCACACTTCAGATGCCTACAAGAAACAACATCAGAAGATGAAGGACTGCCCTGCTGGACCTCTGACCTGCACCTGGACACTGCACTGTGAATGACTGCACCAGCTGCACACTTAAGCTTCACCACTAAAAGGACTTTGCCTATCTTCAACGAAGGGACTCTCTACTTGCTACAGTTGAAAAATAGCTAACCAGAGTCACCTGCATCAAAACCTGAATGAACTGCCCAGCTGACCAGTGGCTACTGGTCATTTGTGGATTTGAACCTAGTTCATTGTGGGAGTTGGAGTCCAAACCCTCAAGGAGCAACTCAGAGCTTCTGCAACCTTGGGGTGAGGTGTGGACTCCTAAAGGGCCTTGAAAGACTGTCTAGAAGAAGATCAAGAAGTGTGGAGGGCTTCTGGAAAAAAGCTCCATAAAGGGACCGACCCGCCGTGGTGAGTCAAGCTGGCTTACCTCAACCGCGACCCGGCCTGACTTTCAGGTTCGTCCTGCTGAAAAGCTCTGGAGATCTCCAGGATTTCACCTGGGGCTCCTGGAAAGGTGATCCAACAACCTTGCATCGAAATCTGCTTGCTGTGTAGGGTGGACCCCCGTCAGAATGAAAAAGCTAAAAAAAAGTGACAAAGTCCAAATGTAAAAAAGTTGATCGGGACTTCCCACGCAGCGTATCCGAGGGGGGCTCCAAGGACGTCGGACAAGGAATCAGCTCTTGCTCAGATGAAGATTTCCATCCTGAAAAATCGTCTAAGTCCGAAGGTAGAATTCTTCACTCAGGTCTCCTGCGACGCGTATCCAAACATAGCTCCAGGAAGGATGGATCAGATTGGTGACTTTGTCCAGCAGAAGAAAATCTTCAAGAAAAAGACTAAGGGGGTCATTATGACCCTGGAGGAAGGCGGAGAACCGGCGGTAAGACCGCCAACAGGCTGGCGGTCTTACTTTGTGGAATTATCCGCCGGTTCTCTGTTCCGCCCGCCAGGCTGGAGACCTGGGTCTCCAGCCCGGTGGCCGTCACTATACCGCCGGCGGTATTTGGACCCGGCTTACCGCTGTGGATTTCCAGCGGTTTGAACCGCCGTGAAATCCATGGCGGTAAGCACTATCAGTGCCAGGGAATTCCTTCCCTGGCACTGATAGGGGTCTCCCCCACCCCCACCCTGACTCTGACTCCCTCCCCTACCCCCCACCACCCCTGCTACCCACAAAAGGTGGCAGGGCCCCCCTCCCCCAACATCACTTCACCCATACCCACACAACATGCACGCAGGCACCACCTACATACTTACACACACACACTCCGACATACATGCCTACATCCACACACACAGTCATACACGCACACCCACATTCAAACATACACGCACACATCCATACTGACATACCCACAGACATACACGCACTCATTCCCATACACACAACACCCCCGCATGCATACACGCACTCACACACCCCCTCTACATACACACACGCACACCCCCATGCACCCACACAACACACAACACCCTCCTCCCCTCACGGACGATCGACTTACCTGGTCTGACGATCCTCCGGGAGGGGACGGGAGCCATGGGGGCAGCTCCGCCGACACCACACCGCCAACAGAACACCGCCACGGCGAATCACAGGGTGGTGTTCTGTTGGCGTGGCGGTGGAGGTGGAGCAACCTCCACTTCCCCGCCTCCTGCCAGTATGGCTGTTGGTGGCTCCCCGTCCGTAAAAGGACGGAGAGCTGCCAACGGTCATAATAGGCAGAGCGGCAAACCGCCACCACTGGCGGTCTTCCGCACGGCGGTCCCTCTGTGGTCTTTAAAAAAGACCGCCAAGGTCAAAATGACCCCCTTAGTCCGAAGGTAAACTTTTGACATAGGCCTCCCGCTTAGGGATGCCCAGCGGGATGAGGCCGCAACATAGGAGCCGGCTCCTAATGGAGCCGGCGGTGTTGCGGCCGTGCGACGGGTGCAGTAGCACCCATCGCGCTTTTCACTGTCTGCAAGCTGCCTGCGGCCCTGTTAGGACACCCCTTACCGCCAGCCTCTTCCTGGCGGTGCCCTGGTGGGTTATCACCGCCTGGGCTAAAACGGCGGGAAACCGCCGGCCCCGGCGTTGCGACCGCTGCGCTACCGCCGCGGTCGTAATAAGGGTCTCCGTACCGCCAGCCTGTTGGCGGTACGGACGCCACATTACCCCTGGCGGTCGTAATGACCCCCATAATCTATTTTTGTAAATTGGTGTTGGATTTTTATTCTGTTTTGTGTTTTACTTATTTACTGTTTTGTGATTTTTAAATGTTCTACAGACCTGTCTCCTAAGTTATGCCTTGTCCCTCGTTGCCTAGTTACCAAGGTTTGAGGGGGGATTAATTTATTGAGACTTGACTGGACCTACTGGGGGTTTGTGGCCTATTGCTAAGTGTAGGCACTTACCTCCCATTACCAACAATCCGCTTTCCAGCAACAGAACTTTATGTTCTTAGAGACTGTGACACCTCTAGATGTTTTACATTTCTGGGTGAAGGTCATAGTCTTTTTCCTTCTGAGTCTTTCAACTGTTAAGGCTTCATTCACCTCGAGTTTGCCAGAAAACATTAACTTCTGATTTGAAAAATATTTCTGTCTGTCAGAAGGATGCTGTGGTGACTTTGGACACCCCATGAGTGTCTATCCAAAGACATAAGTTCTTTCCTTGCAGCATCTTGCTGTGAGTAATCCTGTATCGCCTGAAATCCTTCAAAAGATTTATCATTTTATGAGATGAAAAGAGAGAAGTTATTTTCATAATCAAGTACCTTTTATTGTATGTTGGGCCATGACTTTCAATTCCTTCATTTACCTGGCATATGGACAGGAGGAAAGGGGCAATGGCCTCTGCCAACAGCCAGACACAATACCAAGATTGAGTTCTCCAAGTAAAATACCATTTTGCATACTGGGATACACATTTGCAGGCATGTTTTTAGACATTTGGGCCCATATTTACACTTTTTTAGCGCCGCACTTGCGTCGATTTTTAACACAAAAGTGGCGCAAACTTACAAAATACAATTTTAGGCCCATATTTATCCTTTTTTTAGCGCCACATTTGCGTCATTTTTTTTACTTAAAAGCGCGCAAAATTACAAAATAAGGCCCATATTTATACTTTTTTAGCACTGCATTTGCGCCACATTTGCATATTGTAAGTTTGCGCCGCTTTTACGTAAAAAAAAATGCAGCACTAAAAAAGTAGAAATATGGGCTTTGGTGCCATTAAAGCTACTGCTGTAGCTTGCTTTATGAAAGCACAGACCCTATCTATAGTCTCCCACAATGGAACCATTAGGTTACTTTTCAAAAGGACAAACCAGCTGCCCTTCTACATTCCTTTACTCGGGGAATTCCATCTGCCAACATATGGCACATCTGCCGACGCGTGTGGCTTTATACCAGAAGCTCATCCAGTGGCACAATACTAGAAAAGGAACATTTGACTAGAAGTATCCTGCTGAACGAAATTCATATTTTACTCGAATAAGCACCCACTCCCTCTCCTTGGCCTAGTCATTGAAACAAAAGAAGACAAAAGATAAATCGAAGATATTACCAAACACCGAACCCACACTGGAAATCATGCTGGATAATACACATATTTCACTTACGTGTGCAAGACACGACATTGAAGACATTATAATTCGTCATTATTGCAGTTAGTCGCGAGTAGACTTTCGGTTTCTTTGCCTGTAAAAGGATCAGTGTACCAATTCCTTCCACTTTTGACCCCAGGAGACAGAGGAGTACACTGGGAGCCCCTCCACTCAGAATGAGCTGGTGCGGATGGAGATTGATCCGCTATTTGTGCCTCTGAATTGCCACTGCAGATCCCCGAGACGAGAAAAAGAATTCAAGTCTCTCAGAAACCATCCCTTTGATCGATTCTGCCTTCTCATTTTCAATGACACATACTGAAATAAATTCGAATCTTGCTAAGAAATGAAAAAAAACATCATTCTTGGATGAATACATTATGTAAATTAAATGCAAATGTGGCCTAAATGTTTTAATGTAAAAAATGTAGCTTCCAAACCAAGTTTAAGCACGTGTAACGTCCTATTTTTCAGGCTTGCAGAGACTACAGCAAGACTACAGCATTGTACTTTTCAGAGTGTAATTTTTTTAAACGTATTTACTCCCAATTGAGGGTGGTGGTGATTGGTTATATTGATGATAATATGACAATTCCCATAGTTTTGGAATAAGGCCCAGACATATGTTATTTTATGCCAGTGTAATCTTGCATAGCTTTGCGTTATGCTTGTTAAACAAAATTCTCGAAAGTACACGTTGTTCTTGCCAGCACATGGTAGCTGCTGCTAGTTGTGGCACTTGAGCTTTTTTAATATATTTTTTATCAGCACCAAATGTGTCCTTGCACCCAAAATGGACGATAGGAAACGTTTCATGATAAAACATAGTGCCAAATGTCTTGTCTGTGTTTTATTTAATCACTCTGAATTTCTTGTGCTTTTTAAAAATTGGTATTATGCAAAGCTAATTTCACACATTTCCCACACTCCTAGGTAAGAGTTAAAATATTTGTTAGATTATTACACACACAATAGGTCTAGCTTCGCCTCATACCTGAAAAGAATAAAAGAGAAATACATTTCAAGTCGTATGTAGATAACATAACAAATGTATTGCTATTCACTTTTTTGTAATATCTTTCTTGTTTTTTTCTATAACACAACCACAATCTGTGCATAATTATCATTACAAGCATGCAGGTAGATACAGGGTAACAGTTAGAACATTGCTGCACCCACGCCGATGTGTCATATCAGTTCAAGTTTACAGTAATCATGCATCGCAGGGCACAACATAGAACATTTAAGACTTTGTAGCAATTACAACCCCCGCAGCACCTCCATGCTACTTCATTGGACCCAGTTGTGAAGCCCCAGTCTCATTCCCTCATTCCTTTGGATCTCTCAAGGCTAAAGAAGATTAGACCTTCCTGCTTTCACTTTCAACTCCTGTGCTATGACCATCCCACAGACCCCTCTGGGGGGTTTGGCATCAGGAGAGCCTGTCAGGGCTTGTATCCTGGCTCTGTTAATGCTGAAATTAATAATGATTATTCCTGTATTCTGAGTGTTGAATTTGCATAGAAAATGAATTAACGTAGAAAAAAATAATGCACGCATTTGAAGGGGTGCCCACCTGAGTGGCCATCAATGTTCACAAAGTGTACTTATTAATGGCTTATTATATAAAATGTTGAGCTTATGATTGGTTAATGTAGTAATATGTCATATTAAGGGTTATGTATTATGTATTAGCTTTATTAATTGTTATTCTTAACTTAGCGAGGTCTTGGCCTAGTTGCATGGCCTCATGTCAAGCTGCATTTCTTAGGCGTTTTTTTTATAAAATGGATGCTTAGAGAATTAAATTGTGATTTTTCACTGTGCTGACCAAGTCCTCATAGCTCAAAGTCTTTCTCATGAGAACTGCTTGCTAGAAGATGATGTACTTGCTAAGATACTTTGTACATTGTAAAATGTGTAAGGCTCTCTCTGTAACTCGAGTATACTTCGGCACTCCTTGTGTCTGCTTTTGAGGCATCAAAAACTAAGTTGATTCGGCTTGAATCAATGTCGGTCTCTCATAGTTTTGTCCTCCCTGCGCCATTGAATCAGAAGTCATTCCCATGTTATGCTAATCACAGCAGTGCCTCTGAACCTGTGGCTGATAATTATCAGCAGGTTTCAATTTAGGCACGTCTGGGTATATTCTCTGAATCTGTGGTATTTGTGGTGAGAAAGGCATATCGGAACTGCTCAGCCTCTGAGATATTCTCAAATTCGGTGTTACATTACCCTGTATTGGTTCTGGAGGGGCAGTACTAATGCTTGAGCCTTTTTCGCTTTCCACGTATGGTGGTGGGCGATCATTCAGCAATTGTATAATGAACCCTCATTGTCTGACTCATCTGCCCTTTTCGAGTTTCTATTGTTCTCTCTATCTCTGGACTGACTCCTGTTTGTCTTATAGGTGGCTTTCCTTCCTTCCGTCTCCGCTTCATCAGTAATTGCTGGAAACAATTTAATCCCCTGCAATACGTCTGATCTCCAAACCTTTTGTGTGCTGTCCCATCTAGCATCCGCTAGTGTCTTTTCTACTTTTCTTATTCTGGTCTCGAACTTCTTTTGTTGTTGGTTTCTAGCTATTAGCTCCCAAATTGCTAGTGCCTCAAACTGTGCTGGTCTTGGAGGTACTTTCATGTCGTATAGCGCAAATCTCAGATTTTCTAAAACCCTTAGATTAAACGACCCGTGGATAGGGAAAGCTACACTTCCATGCTTCTCTGTTAATTTGCACCATTGTTTTAACCAAAGACATGGTGCTACACCCTTTTCTTCAATGACAATGTAAGCTGGTGTACCCTCAGGCGGTGTTTCTTCTCCTACATTTGCTTTAATATAAACATCTCCCCTCATGGCACTCTTAAATGCTGTGAAAAATTTCATCATTCCGTCTTTTATTTTCTTCTAAAATGTGTAATTAATAAGTGACTTTAATTCCCGGAATACTCTTCGCTTGCCTTTCCCCTACCAGTTGCACTTCACGGACTGTGTCCAATCCGTGCGCGACCCTTCTCACCAACCGACCTATCCCAGCGCGCCTCCTAGTGACGTCACACTCACACACTGCGGCTGACAAAGTCCTGCGGCTTGTCCTCTTTTCATTCGGCTTCACTCATAAACTAATTTCTGCAATATAACGCAAGCACTAACCAAAAGAATAAAACAGATCTATCGGTTTACTATCGCTTCAAAAACCTTAAGGATTTTTCACTAGCCTCAGCAGTTATTCCATCTTTCTCGGTTTCCCGCTTTCTCAAGCAAAATTTGACCCGCAAACTTTACCCTCAACTGATCAATGAACTATTCTAGTGCACTTTAGAATTTGTCAAATCTCAAAGTCGAAAAAATTTCTTTCATTCCTCAATATTCATACCGACTCGTTGACCACGCCCGATCAACCTATTAAACCGACCAGATCACAACATCAAACAAGTGTCTCATACACTTTTCAACATACTCCGGAGTCTCTTGACCTCGCAGGCCCCGTCTCAACATCAACAACCACGTGGACAATTTTTCTGCACAAAGCGCTACACACACGTGAAGTTCGACGACTTCCCTACTCTCACACTTTTGGAGTAACACTCCTCTAATATCTTTTAATCCCCTAAAATCCTCACAAACTTCTCAATTAATCTGCGGCAATAAGCTGTGCAAGCGCAAAAACCCTAACTTCACTCATACCGTTACTAGAACCGCTGAAACCATTCTCACACCTCCATGTCCTCCATTCGCAAGCTCCGAGATCCCGGGAAAGTCATTGGGGACTTAGGGCATCATCATCCCTCCAACTTGTTTTATCAAAGAAAATCCTAACTTGACTCTGTCTATTGTTCGGATGGGGTCCCAAAGGGCTAAACCATCAATCTCTGCTACCATCTACTGACAACGCGTCCAGCCCTTATAAATTACCTGTACCTGGACACGTTGGAGGTCGGTGAATCTTTTAGCCGAGTCGGGCTCTCCTCATCCTAGAATAGTCGGGTCACTCAGATCAATAATCAATAACCATTGTAATCAGTAATCGATATTCAATTAATGGATCAATATAGCATATCAGAAATCAATAACAGTTGGTATTTCGGGGCACCATGACCTTTCAGTCATGAATAACCACACCAGTTTATTAAAAGTTAATGAATTTATTTCCCTATATTAACAAAGCTAGCACGATGTATATATGTCTCAAAACCAAATGATATATTTATATGAACATTACTAGCTGTCCATAGCGGCGGAAGAAACGCAATGTACGCAAAATCTGAATAATGATACACTCAGTTATGGCAATGCAAATCACTAATATGACTAACTGTATTTGACTAATTTCATACATTGGTCAGCATAACAAGATTTCAATTTAACATGGTGCATTGAAAGAATACCTCGACTAACCTCTAATTAGCATTAGCATGTGGGACTTCATGCAAAACGAATTTAGTCAACACAAATTTGGAAAACTTCTAGCTTGGGCACTATCAAAATAGCAGTTGGTACCTAAAAGGAAAAACACAATGCATAATACATTTATCCTTTCATATTTACCAAGTACAAACAGCATTCAAGAAAAGTCTTTGTCCCTCAGGTACCGGTTCGATCAGCATGGGGCAAGTTTCAAAGGGGCAAAGTTAAGGGCAAGCTTCCTTGCAGCGGCAAGGGGAATGGGGCAAAGTTACTGCATGGGCAAGACGGGGCAAATCAAAGTTAAAGTCTCTAGGGTGAGAATTCTTAAAGTCTCTTTCTCTCGAATAGAGAAAAGGGCATCAGGGTGTCGTCCAAAATGGAGCCTGGCATCTGGCTTCAAATTGGCATCAAGGAAAATGGCTGACTTCTCTTTGTCCAGTGGGTTTAAGTAAGAAACATTCCAAATTCTGCGGGGTCTTCCATTGGAGGGTTCATAGGTTGGCTTCAAATTGTCCAATGAAAACTCTTTTTACTAGCGCTCATTTATGCAAACATTGTCCTTGGCGCCTTGGAACACAAGTTGTAACATGGTTTGCCAATTATTTTTACTATCTGTACCTTCATTGTCCGCACCTGCAGAGACTGACCTTGTATCAAAGGGGATGAAACGCCTAGTACGAAACCTTGGAGATAAGTGTATTAGTCATCTCTGCTTGAAAAATACAACTTCAATCAAGAATATATGTTTCATTAGTTCAAGGAAAAGCCACGCAGTTAGAATTTGAGACCAGGCAACTAGGCCAAAGCCTCTACTAAATTTAAGCTAAGCAAAACAGTTTTCAAATAAGAAATAATGGCATACATTTGCAATTATGACGGATTACTACATTTTCAATTCTTCATGATTAATAAAGCTCGTTTATAATGACGGCGAACTACCCCGAGGGCACAATTTCCCTTGTATGTTATTTTCTTTACTAAAATCACACTACATTATACGCTTTTGATTATACAATATGTAAATATATGTTGGACCCTCTTTTTCTGCATCATCACTGTCTCCTATGCAATTAAGATCATCAGCAAGAATAACCTCTACGATCATCAGACCCTCTGCTGCTGCAAGAACTGTTCCAAAGTAAACTGTACTATCTGCAATGGCAGCATACATATTAATATAGCAGAGTTTGTGCTCATGTGATGAGCCAGTCAAAATAACATATCTCCCCTCAGGATTTATGCGGAGCTCGGTCTTCCGAAAAGGGACTCCAAGGGCTACCCATATAAGGGCCCCCCTTGAAAATCCCAGGTAGGATATGGTAGATCAATGATCTCTCCGTTTTTTCCATAAGCATCGAATGGAATTCCCTCAGAAATGTGTTACTTGCAGCACTGCAATTGAGTCTCCATATCATTTCAAGCATGCTAGTACCCTATTGCGCTTTTCTGGCATGTTAAGTACTTGTGCATTCCAAGTAAAAGACTTGCACCTAGTTCCTTTGTCAACCTCGCCAGCGCCCCACCCCATATATTCCTACCCACTGGGGCAGAAATTTAAATGAATTCCCTTATTTGTAATTAGCTACCTTGCACCTGTCAGCATTGGCCCTCAACACATATCCAACTTCTATAACATCTCAATTCTATTTGACATTATAGTTACAAACATAATCAATACAATCTAGGTATAACAATGGAAGATACATAACGTAAAATAGTATTTCTGCTCATCAGATATTTTCTTCTTAAAGCTAGAGCAACCTGCATATAACTACCATTAGAGATATTTTAAATATTCATAACTATTAATTTGTAGAGATTCGGGGTAGATATGGGCAAGCAAGATAAAACACCTATTTTTAATGCTAAAAATCTACGTTTTGCACAGGTTTTCTTTATTATACTCCCTAACACCTTTCAACTACACTGTCTTTAGTTGGTAATCATATAAGACTAAAATGTCATCCCATATTTTCTGAGAAGTGTGTGCACCTTCTTGTAGTCTATATATAACACATTTAATCCAAGCTATACGAAAACTATCATTAATTCTGAAGACATATAAGGATACATTACGTTTCAGATTGCTTCAGGCTTTGTTCAGACTAGGAAGTTTAAGAATTTGAAAGTAGGTATCAATTACACAATGATGTGGTTCACAGTATATAATATAGGGTACAGAGTCAGTTTCTTGTGGTTGATGGCAAGCCATTGTGGCAGAATGTTGTAATTTATGTGGATATTGTTAGCGCGTCAGACCTTTATAAGTAAACTTACAAGGGGATGCGAATAGGTCAATGAACCTTTTGACCAACGCTTGAGATGTTCGTTCCCATCACATAGGCCCTGTACCAATACAGATCAATATCCAATTGTCAATCATTAACATCAGTCAAGGATAAAAATCAATAACGTTAATGATCAATGGGAGTCAGTATTTGTCACACACCATGACCTTGCAGTCATGAATAACCACACCTTTGTAAAGGTTAAAATGTTTATTTCCCTATATTAACAATGCTAATGTCACGTAAAATAATCTCAAAATCAAATGATAAATATACAGAAACAATAGTGGCTGACCGACTCTACGAAAGAAACACAATCTAATCAAGGCTTGAGCTACTACACATTCCAAAGTTACAGTGCAAATCAATAGCAGGAATAACTGCACAAACTATATTACATACATTTAGATTCAGCAAAGAAAACTCATCATATGTTATTAAATGTAGTGAACTTCATCAGAGAGAACCCTAACTAACTACAGATTAGAATTGACATGTTGGGCTTCATGCAAAACAATTTAGTCAACACAAATTTGGAAAAACATCTAACTATGGCTCTATCAAAATAGCGCGGTTGGTATCTAGAAACAAAAGCAAATAGACATAGCAAACAACATCATAGTCAATATACCTATCCTCAGTATGGATCAGCAAGCTGTGACAGCCCTCGTCATCAGGACATCAGCCTGGTCAGCAAGGCATCAGGATTCAGCATCAAAGTTCAGAAAAGGCAAAGTCTTTAAGCAGTTCGAAAGAATAGATATAAACCCTCAAGAAGAATAGGGAGAATGGTGCATCTCCTCTTGGTGCTGTCTGGCTAAGATAGATTTTCTAAACTACTTCCCAAGTCCCTATTGATCCAGAGATCGCATGTTCACACTTTGTCTAATAAAACTAAAACATTAAATCTACATTTATACTAGTACATGGTTCACATGTTGCGGATTGGCTCCTTCCATACTGTTCTCACCATCGGTTCATCAGGTAACAATATTGTTGCAGCTTATTCTTCAGTATGGTCATTGTTGTCTCCTGAGAAAGTCAGTCTCACACACATTACACTTACAATGGTACATTAGTAAGAACAGCATCTTCTAGCAAGCAATTCTCATGAGAAAAGACTTTTAGCTACGAGCACATTAAGTCAGCACAGTGGAAAATCACAATTTAATTCTCTAAGCAGACATTCTATTAAATGCTTCAGAAATAGAGATTGACAAGAGGCCGTGCAACTAGACCAAGACCTCCACTAAGTTAAGACTTTCAATTAAGAAACCTAATACATAATGTGTAACCCTTAATATGGCATATTACTACATTAATCAAACATTAGCTCAACATTTCATATTAATAAGCCATTAATAAGTACACATTGTGAACATTGGCGGCCACTCACATGGTCATATTTTCAAATGCGTGCATTGTTTTCTTCAAGTTATTACATCTCCTACGCAAGTTAATTACTCAAGATACATGAATATTCATTAGTAATTTTTATTAAAACACATGCTCTAGCAATGTCCTTCTGTATTTTTATGGCTAGACAGGGTTTTGATGATGATTGAGCTGCGTTGTAGGTGGTGCATGTAGTTTAGGAAGGATTCACCAAGTTGATTCAAGGAGTGAGGTGGCCAATATTATGCTACTACACAGTCATGCTTTTCTAAGGTATCCCCCTCCATGCAGACCTTGTCCCAGGGTGTCATGATTCATGTTGGCCAGTGGGCCTCCTCCTTCAGCTGGTGAGACTTGCTTACACCTCATTTGACTCACGTTCACCAACATTTCCTTCACCTTCTCATTAATATGTTACATGAACATTCTATTAGATTAAAAAAAAAAAAAAACTCTATAATCTACATTCCAGTGTGTATTATCTGCTCTTGTCGTTCCAGAGAACCCACAATATTTACTGTAAGTGGATATGCAATTCAAAGCTCTTTCATCACTGAAACCTGCTTTTAGGGAACACTGCTACAACCACTTTTCCCAGCTGATGTTATTTCTGTGGTAAAGGTTTGGTCCAGCAAGCTATGTCCATACAAAATCTAAGTGAAAATATGGTTAATATAAGTTCTTCAACCCTAGAAATCATACTGTTTGAGATGGCAAGACCCAAAACCTCTGGTCTTATGGAGATAGCTCCTACTTACTGCCACTCCCTAGGAGTTGCAAAAGGGTGCTGAGAAGAAGGCAAAAGTAGTAGCCGTGGACATGAAAATAGAAGCCATGTTACTTGACTCTTGACATATACTAAGTGTAGAATACATAATTAGAAGAGGGTAGAACAGATTGTTGAAGCTGATTCATGCTCAGATGCAGAAAGAATTTCTAATCTGCATCATAACATTGCTGGTTCAAGTGAAAACTGAAAGCCTAGAGCACAGAGCCGAGCCTTCAGTCACTTTTGGTGGTTCTGCCAGCTCCCTGGGATGATGAAGATCGGAACAAAATGATACCAAGGGACATAGTTATGAAAAGTGGTGCTGCACACATTGCAGCTCCACTTTTCTTGCGCTCCTTAGCGTTCCAGTAACACCATCACTGGGGCGCCATATTTCAAATACGGCGCACCACGGTGACAGTTAGGACACTAGCGTCATAATTTTTTATGCTAGTCCAAAGCTTTGCAGGATTAGCGTAAGAAATGTTGATGCTAATGCTGCAAAGCCCATTGAGGCCCACTGTAATCAATGGTGTGCCTCCTTTCAAAGTCTTCTCTGAGCAGGCGTTAAAAGTGCTGAAAAAAATGACACAAAGAAATCCTCTAGATTTCTTTGCACCATGTTTTCAGCCCCCCTAATGGGGGAACGCCCCATTTGCATACATTATGCCTGGCACAGGCATAAAGTAGCGCAAAGGGTTACAAAGTGGCACAATGCATGCATTGCACCACTTTGTAAATATGGTGCGTGGATTTTGGCCTCATTGGCCACATTAGCATGAGGAAAATTACCCTAATGTGGCACAAGGAGGCACTAGGGGCTCTTAAATATGCCCCTAAATGTCTTGGTTTTGAAATCCTTTCTGTCACCCCATTATTAGCACTGGCTTGTTAGAATGAGCACGGGGCAAACTGACAGACGAATGCACCATTATAGTTGGATCGAGAAACAGAAACGAGAGAGAAGCTGTTCTCAGTGCATTGACCAACAAGATAGATATGTCAGATGAAGGACAGAAGGCGCTTCTATTCCGTGATCTAGATAGGGAAACAATCTAGAAGGCAAGGGATGCAGAAAATAAGACAGGAGATGCATTGCTTTGTGTGACAAAAGGAATTCTTGGGCTGTCGCCAAGAGCATAAGTCATTCAGCTGAGGAGTTTTAAACTTTTAGATTCTGGCAATAGTCAACACGAATAAGTGTGACTTGAATATTTCAGGCTCAAATTAAGCACTGATTGAGCATCTTCACGTGGCTGAGGAATAATGACAATTATCGGTCTGGGAACACACAATCACATTATTTTCGAATCTGTCTTTCAGGGGCTCTTTCCTCTCTTTCCCTCCCTTTCTTACTACAACATTGGCTTTCATTGACAATGGAACTACACGTTGGAACAAGCAATGAAAACTGAATATTTCGGAATAGAAATGTGAAATTTCTCACCTAGTGTGTGTTTTCCAAACGAGAAATAGAAATATATCTGATAACATTCACCTTTCAAACAAAAAGAGTTATTAAGAAAATAATCTGCTATTTGGAGGGTCTATTGGTGCCTGAGTGCAGCCAGTGTATAAATATCAGAAACAAATCATCAGCGTAACTGATGAGATGTCTGTAGCTTGCATAACTTGACATTTCTGGGATCATTGCTGGGGTTTACTGGGGGTTTTCGGTGCAGCTGTAGAACGTTTTAAAAAGGGTTGATTCTCTGGAAGATGTATCTTGCTTCTACAAGTTTCTATGTTTCTTTTAAATGTTCTGTTTTTTCCTTCCAAATTATCATAGACCATATACACAAATCTCTAAACTAAGGATGAACACGTAATCCCTGATTTTAAATATTGTGATTAGCTATTGCAATTATTGCACTAGATTCCATACATTCCCAAAATATTGTCCGTCTATTGTTGCATGGTCAGTAATGGACAGCTTCCTTCATAATAAACTTGAATGGTTTGCTAACACATTGTCTTTATTTCAGCTACTTAGAAACATCAGACCGCTTGCTTCTCAAGCTGCAATAGAATAGTTCCTTTGGAACAAAGCACCCTTTTTGGAAGGATGAGCACAGGAATTCGAAGAGACTTAATTCAGGGTGTCAGTTTCATTGTCCTCACACACACTGATTGATAAATACGCATTGAAAACCACACTTGAGAAAAAAGTAAAAAGAAAACACTTAAAGTGCCCATGAGGCGTTTGAGGACACTGCTCCAGAAAATCATGGCACTGGTTTGTAAATTCATTTCAGACAGAAATACACGTTCAGCTTAATTGTCGCCGCAATATACAGAAGGTTCCTACTTTTTAATTTAATGACGACAAAACATTTCACTGCTTCGACAGTGAACATAACTCAGGTAGAGGTAGGCGCTTAAGAAATAATGAGTTGAGCTTTCACGGTCTTTAGTTAGGTAGGTCCATTCCAGAATACACTGGTGATCTATCGTCAAAGTCCATTAACCGCACTGTCCTCTAATGGATATGTAAACTCCGAGGGGCACCGGTGCAAGAGCGACGTGAGTCGCCTTCCATGACGCTGCCTGGCTTCACAAATCTTGAATAATGTAATCCAGGGTAAATCGCTGCATTGCATTACTCTGCATCAGAGAGTCTTTTCCATGGGTGTTGCATGGGTATTTCCATGCAACATCCATGGTTTTTAATGCATCCCCAGATGTACAAGAACAGGTAAACCTGAAAAAGCACAATAAAGATACTCCTCCCCCGAAGATGTATAACGAGGAGAAATGTTCTTATTTCTCTACATTTTTTCCTCTTTCTATGTGTGCTGTGTTCTGCAGCACACATATTGCAAGAAGACGCCTCTCATGATTGTTTTTGTGAAGGAAGGTGCCCCTTCCTGCAAAAAAACAATACTGCATGCAACTCAGGCACCCTTGAACCATGGTCAAGGGTGCCTCTTGGCACTAGGCAGCACATTGTTCGCTAACGCAGGGGAAAGGACAGGAATGTGCTGAATTGTCCTAAATACGCCACATTCCTGCCCTTTCCCAGTGATACAGTGCAGTTCAGCAAGATGACTTGATGCCCTGTGTAACTTTTCCATAAACTGGGCCCTGAATGAATGATAAGGAAGAGAAGACCGTCTTTCATGTACAGAAGATGAATATCAATGAAGGCCTGGTCAATTGTTCCAGAACTGCAAAGGTTTCGCCACAAAACCCATGTCCAGCTTTTCTGACTCTCACTCATTAGACCAAGAAAAGGAACCATGCACAAGAATGACAGGGGCCACATGGCATTCAGCATCCTAAAGTGACTGTCTGGCACAGCATCCGTTATAGCACAGATAGTAGCTGAGGATGCTTCTAGTACTGCATTAGGTGCCAAAGATTCAGAGTGTGGCAAACTGCAAGTATTGAAACGTGTGCCATGGCCCTCCCAGAAACTCAACAAAGCGAAATACCTTTCACAGTTTAAGACAAAGAGTCACTAGCCATCAGCGAGGATTTTCAACAATAACCTTATTTATTTAAAAGAGATCGTTCAAGTCATAGAGACCATAGCAAAAAAAAACAATGTGTTGTTCACATTCACAGTTACCAAGCTCTTAAAGTGCAAAGTGAAAGCTATTCTTTGTATTTTTCTCTGCAATTTCCTATCAAACAGAAGCCAAACAGAATAAAGTAGAACCTCTAACTTTCATCTGAACAGCATTGCACCTAAACCTTGCTTACATGCACATCCCAATGCACTATTTTTTCTATACACCATGGGGCTTACTTACAAGACCCTCTGCACTGCTGGAACATCACTATTAGTGATGGTGCAGTGGCGCACACTGAAGGGCCATATCTACAAGGCCATGTAAAACCACCCTGCGTGGCTTTTCATGGTCTTGTAGAATGGATTGAGGCAACGCAGCACAAGTATCTGCATTGCTTCACCCTGCAATAGGGAGGCGAGCGATGGCTATTACGGTGGGTGTTCCCATGTAACTCTCAGGGCGTTTGACAGATTCCCAGATTTACAAGATTTCTTGAACCTGGGAATGTGTCAAAAGCCTACACCTCTCCAGGGAAGGCCTAAGGAAGGCAGAACAAGGAGGAATACATGTATTACTTCTCGTTTTGCCTCTTTCTATGAGTGCTGCATTCTGCACCACACATGGAAAGAGGAAAACACCTCTCATGAGTGTGTTTGTGCATGAAGGTGTCCCTTCCTGCACAAAAACAATCATCTCCACAATGCAGTCACCTTCGTTGGTACATGGCAGCCCAAAGTGCCCAGCTTAGGGGAAAAGGACAGGAATGCACTGTATCTTATAGATACGGAGCATTCCTACCCTTTTCTTTTGACGCCGGCCAGCGCAGCAAGAAAAAACATGTAAATGAGGCCCCGTGTGCCTAAAGAAGCCAGATTATATCCAGCCAAATGAGACCTAGACAAACACCAACAACAGAAACCGACCATGCACAGAGGATCAGATAGTATCTTCTAAACGATGTTTAGTTGTTTTACAGCATCTCCCTGAGTAGTATTTGTCTACAGCTCCCCAATAAATAAAATGAGCTCCCATCCAAAGTCATAATTCACTGTAGACAGCCAAGATATTTGCTTAGAATCGGCGTCAATTTGGCTGGCTGCCTTCCATCGTCAAACAATAGAAAATCGAGGCAACCCATCAAACAAAAGAACAGTTCCTACATTGTTTTGTTAAGGACAACTCCACGTGCTCAATCAAAAAGAGCAATAGGGGTCCTAATGAAAAAAGCTAAGCAGCTCCATTACAAGCAGTCCGAAGAGATGCTGGTGACTTTTAGACTTAGGCCCATATTTGTACTTCTCTTGCGCCGCATTTGTGGCATTTGTTTCCGTAAAAGTGGCGCAAACCTACAAAATACAATTATATTTTGTAAGTTTGCGCCGCTTTTGCGTCAAAAAATGACGCAAATGCGGTGCAAGGAAAGTATAAATATGGGCCTTAGTATACATGACTTTGGCCCATATTTATACTTTTTTAGCGCCGCATTTGCGTCATTTTTTTTACGCAAAAGCTGTGCAAACTTACAAAATGCAATTGCGTTTTGTAAGTTTGTGCTGCATTTGCGTCAAAAAGCGGCGCTGCTTTTGCGTCATAAAGCAGTGCAAATTCGGCGCTAAAAAAGTATAACTACGGGCCCTTGTTTGGTTCAAGTTTCTAGTAACGATTTTTCCTTATATTTTTTTCTCTCCTGTTTAGTTATTGGAAGCTAGAGCTCGCAATCCTTCAGTTAGGGACACACTGGGTGGGGTGTTCTTTTTAAATGAAAGGGCACGCTGGGTGGGGTTTTTTGACTGGTGGTTCTTGATCTGGGTCCACTGCCCTTTCCCATCCTTGGCATAGTGGTTTTAAGGTATAAGCAAGTTGAGCCGTTGGGCCACCTGGTAAAGTGATAAAGACGGAAATCCCGCCATAATAACATTCGCCTGTGCAAAAAAAAAGATTTCTTTTAGATTAATTGGAACTATTATCTAAACCATCTCATGATAGTAACTTTTCTCAGAATAAAAGAAAAGCACTGCTAGAATGAAGCACACATTAATGACGTATCAGGAAGAAGTGTAAATATTTATGATTGAAATTTGCCTTCCTAACAAACATCAGCTTAACATTTATGAAATAAGCAAACATTATGCTACCAACTGTTAGGGGTGCATGGTCCTATTTCTAGCCATGTTGAAGAAAGCAGGATTTTTTTGTTATTGCATCTTGTTTTTTAAATGAACACTAACTACCGCATATGTTTGCCAATTTAAATCCTAGTAAATGTCAACAAGCACTTGCTGGGAACCGCTGAGATATAGGAGATTGTAACTAGATTGCATTCCAATAGACTACTTACAAATGGTTTATACCAAATGGACTTTCTGACTGTGCATTTTTTGTAGGTTGAGCTATGAATGTCCAGAAGAAAAAAACAAAAGAAAACCTTCATGTTAAATGAAGATATCAAAGAAAATCTAAACGACGCTGCTATACCCACATGGCCATTTGTATCAGGGGGGATTTTTTAAATATAATTTTATTCGATGTCTAAAGCCCATCTCTGTAACTGTACCTAGTTGAAAACCCGGGAAACCGCAAGACTGGACCAAAACATCAGTTTCAGACATCAAAACACTGGCACGCATTGACGACTTTTCAACTAGAACCTTTCTCCAACCATGTACTGAGAAGATATTAGTCACATAGTTCACCAACTAGAAAGCGCTCTGGGGCCTTGTAAAGAGGCAGAAAAGCACTGTGGAAATATTACAACACAATGGAACACAATACAATACGGCATTGCGAGGGTCCAATAAGCTAGATCAGCGGGTGATTTTTGTGTGAGAATAATTGCTTGCTATTCAGGAACATGTTTAAAGAAAGTACTTTCATTTATTGCGGATCAGAACATGACTCTTCTGAAGTCTATTATCCATATAAAGCTGTTTCCACGAGTGAGCTTCCCACTAGATTAGGGGGTGCATTTTGAGGGGAAAATACCATGGACATTGATTCACAAAAAGGGCAGGCTTGGCAGAAGTGATATTACAAGCTGTATAACTCTATTGACATTAAAGATTTCACCCCTCATCTCTTCCTTACTCCTTCAACAGCCTCCTGTGTGCTCGGGGGTTACTAACTGGGCAACGTGTGGATACAAGATAATGAAACATTTTACATCCCTCCTTACTTTCTGTTCCTGTAACTACAGATCAATTTTAGGAGTTGTCGAAAGTATTCAGTTACACAGGGTCTCCACCTTACAAATAATTGGTAGAGTCAATTGTAGCCATAATAACTGTGCATAAAAAAGGTTGTTCCTATTGTACCGCCTCTTATCCTACCCACCCATTTCTAAAGGCCTCTCTGCCTCACCGATCTGTTTTATGTCTTTGCCTTTATTTCTTCCTTGCTCATCTACTGCATCCCTCCCTTTTTGCCTACACCTTTTCACAGATCTCTACATTTCTATGTTCTGAATCCCTTTCTCGCTATCTCAGCTTTACCTCTGCCTCATCTACCTTTCTTCCCCTCACTGCTCTGTTTCTACCTCAGCTCCCTCTATTTACTTCACCTCTCTCTTATAGTCTTTTCTCTTCACCTTGCCGTCTAGCCCGCAATACCTCACCACTCTCTACCACTCTGATCAATTTCTCTAATTTAGCACACTCTTTCTCACCTTCCTCTCCACCTCATTTCCCTCTGTTTCTCATCTTCCTTTGAGTTCCTCATCTCTACCCACATCAGTGTATCTCTCAAGACATATCCTGTCAGGTTACCTCTGCATTTGTTTATCTTCACCTCTCTTTCTAATGCAGCTCCAACGACCCCACTGCTTTCACTGCCACACTTCTTTCTTTCATTGTCTACCTCTGCATTGTTTTATCTAGCAGTACTCTATCTGGCACCTCTCTCTCTATTCATCCTGCTCTATTTCAATTCACCTTCTATATCTCAACTCTCCATACCTTCCTCTACATCCGTGTATCTTCATTATTTGTCTCTACCTCTTTCTCCCTCTTCTTTTCACTGCCCAGTCTCCATCTCATTTCCTTGCATTCCCTGTCCGCTGCCTCATCCTTCTCTGTCAACCTCATCTCACTACGTCACCCACATTCACCTTTCCATCTCTACTCTATCTCTCGCTCCTTCCCTTACTTACCTTTCTCTATCTCATTTGCCCTTCATTTACCTCTACCTCACATCCCTTTCTATACCTTATTACTTAACCATCTCTTTATATCTCTTGCTACTTTACTTATCAAATTACCTCACAATTCATTTGCTCACTTACATTTTCACGCATTCAACTATTACTTTTGTACCCTTCACCGCACCTCTCTCACTTACGTACTTGTTAGTCACTACCATTTTGCTCTTGATTTATTACTTTGTTCTCTACCTACTATTACTACTTATCTCTGTTTATTCTTCTCTACTAAAATCCGCTCCCTCTACCTCACATTTCTCTCCACCTATTTCTCTCTCCTTGTACTTCTCAACCTCGTTCTTTACATCACTAATCTCTATTGCTTTACCTCTGAATCAAGCCCACCATGCCTATGTCTCTCTCCTTCATACCTTTGTTCTTTTATCTTTTCACCTCACCTGTTATTCTAAATTTCACCCCTCTCTACTTTTCTCTCTGGCTCATTGTTTTTATTAGACTTGTATCTCTACACCTTACTTATCGTTTTTCCCCCTCTTAACCTGACCATCTTTCTCTACTTGCATTTGTCTAAACTTCTCTCTTGGTCTCTTTCCCTCTCTGCTTCTACCCCTTTTAGCCTATATCTTGATCTAACTCATCTGTGTACTTCACCCCTCTTTGTAGCCCACTGTCTTGTTCTCCCTACTTTTTATTCTCCTAATCTCTAGTTCTCTCTATCTCACTGTAAACCTTCATCTTCCTCTTTCTATCACTCAAAATATTTCTTGTTACATTACCGTTCTCTCTTTATCTTCTGTTTCTCCCTACCTCACACGTCTCTACCTCATCTCGATCTCTTTCTCTGTTCTTACTCTACTTCACTCTATATACCCTTCTGTCTTCCTCCTAACACCACCACCCATTTCTCTCACTCAGCAGAGTTAGTAGTCTACACAATTAGAAGGAGGAGAAGAGGGACAAAGCAGTAGAAATGAATTACGGAGAACAATATCTGATTTCACCCAATGAAACAGTGAAAATCTTAGACCAGTGCTATTCTTTTCACTACTACAGCAAGAGTGGCTGTTGTAAGGGATTTCATTTTTACTGTGGATATACAGTGATTAAAGCAACAAGCTCAAGCTCTTTGTGCATAGGTCTTATTTTAACAGCCATTAAGTTATCCTTACTAATGACGATGTTTTTCCTACAATGGAAGAAACAGCTGTATTAGACACTGAGGGCCTCATTTAAAAGAAGCTTGCTCCCCCCACTGCGTCACTTTTGTTTTATGCAGCAGCAGTGCAATCAGTGCTCCATACTGCTCTATATCAACAAACTGATGCATTGGGCCCAATGCATCAGCTTGTAGAAGCCTGTGTCACATTAAACCTGCGTTAGGTATAATGTATGCAGTGTAGGCGTTCCCACGTTAAAAGCCACGCAGAACTGACATAGTGAAATTTACAACTTTTCACTTCGACACTCTGCAAATTGATCATAATAAAATTCTTATGCATGCTCAGACCAGGCATAAAGATTGACACAGGGCTTTTACCATAGGCTCTCCTCTGTGTTCTGAGCACTGTGTCAGTTTTACGATGCAACTCCAGTAATGAGTCAGTTTAGCACCAACAGATGTGTCAGAATTTCTGACTCATCTGTGAAAACTTGCACCATGGAGCTCTATATTATTAATTAATACAGTGCATCAATGGCATTGTTAGAGCATTTGTGGCAGGTGCCAGAAAACTGGTGCATCAATGTGTTAGATTCTTATAAATGAGGTCCTGAATGTTATGTAAAATGCAGCTCCATCAGGACCAAAAGAACCCAGAGCTAAACACAAATTGAATTTTATTTTAGTACTGTTTTGCTAGCAGACACTTGCTTATTCTTTATATTTAATGTATAATTCAGTATCGTTTGGCAAAATGAGGGCTTGATTTAACTGCAATAATGCACATAAATAGTTGTTACGAACAGGGGCTGCAACATATACCTTTCTTTGACTCGCTAAAATTGGATGGACCTTGAATTGCTCCATCTCCACAGGAACTGTCTCCACATAAGACCAAAAAGACTATGGGCCTCATTACGACCCTGGCGGGCGGCGGATGCCGCCCGCCAGGATGCCGCCCTCCATAATACCGCTCCGCGGTCAGAAGACCGCGGAGGGTATTATGAGTTTTTCCCTGGGCTGGCGGGCGGTCTCCAAAAGACCGCCCGCCAGCCCAGGGAAAAACTCCCTTCCCACGAGGATGCCGGCTCGTAATCGAGCCGGCGGAGTGGGAAGGTGCGACGGGTGCTACTGCACCCGTCGCGTATTTCACTGTCTGCCAAGCAGACAGTGAAATACTTTTAGGGGCCCTCTTACGGGGGCCCCTGCAGTGCCCATGCCATTGGCATGGGCACTGCAGGGGCCCCCAGGGGCCCCACGACAATCCCTACCGCCATCCTGTTCCTGGCGGGCGAGCCGCCAGGAACAGGATGGCGGTAGGGATTGTCAGAATCCCCTCGGCGGCGCAGCGAGCTGCGCCGCCTTGGAGGATTCTAAGGGGCAGTGGAAAACCGGCGGGAGACCGCTGGTTTTCCCTTTCTGACCGCGGCCAAAGCGCCGCGGTCAGAATGCCCCGCGGGGCACCGCCAGGCTGTCGGCGGTGCTCCCGCCTACAGCGGCCCTGGCGGTGTTACACCGCCAGGGTCGTAATGAGGGCCTAAATGATTTCAGTGTGATCGGCATGTTTTCTGCCGTACAACGCCCTATGCCTGTTTAGCCTTTAACTTGGGCGTGCACTTGTAGGCATACTCCATACTTCTCTCATTCTTGTATGTGGCATTGTTTGATCAGTCACACCAGACAGCTACCAGTCCAAAAGCTAGCACCGATCAAAAATAAATTCTATGGAATACTTGTGCATCAAATGGTCATTTCAAATTTTAACCATCTTGTAGCCTGAAGGTCTGACCGAACAGCCACCCAAGATTGCCACTTCAAAGCAGAGCTCTTTCCTCAGAGCTGGCAATCCTGTGCCATTTCGGCCCAACGTTGATATCTGAAGGGGCTGCAGACTGGAGCAGACCCTGTGTATCATAGCTAACTATATGGAGGTGCAGAGACCTGCCACTGATCGTAGATTTTCATAGACTGATACTGTGACCTGCACAGCAATCACTTCAGCAGCTTCATGGTCCTGGGTGATGAGTATTAAATGTAGCCAGCAAGGCTTATGCCATATTTATTGGTGGGTCAGATGTTTTTCCTAGACGTTCATGTTGCTGATAAGTAGATCTTAATTCTTTTTTAAGGTCTATGACACTTTTCATTAAATGCCAACCTCCAGAAAAACACCTTAAACAATATAATGCACCATCTTAAAAATACTGTAGAGGAAAAATGTGTAACTTTTAAAAAGATCAAATGGCCTCGCCATTCTTCGTTTTCATTATTTACATCTTAATTTCATTCAGGGGTTTGGCAGACCAAAATGCCTTACAGCTGGAATGATAGGAGCTGTGAAGTCATTTAGTTTAGCCATATGTGAGTTCTTTTTCTGCCATAATTAAGGTCAAAAACATTTGAACTAGGATGTCAGGATGTAAGTGAATTATATTATGTTTCAACAAAGGGTGAAGCAGGCCCTATGCCCCAAATGACGAATCTGATGGACCACACCACAGATAAACAATTTTTATTACTAAATAGTTTGGAATGTTTGTTTTATCGTAATTCCTGAGCGACTCTCATACATTCCCCATAAAACACAATGAAGCAGTATCATGCTCTTGCTGGCACACCAGAAATTCAGAATGGCCTCCCAGAAGCAATTAGCATACCCAACAACACACCCTCACAAGGTCCAATATGCTCTTGCTGGGCTAGATGCCACTCAAGCTTCAAGACGTTTATTTTGTTTTATTTTTTTATTTTCATTAACGGAAAGCTACTGCAAACACTAAGCCAAGTACAGTGATAATGTGTAAACATAGCACAACCATGGCCGTACTAGTAGAGTACATCGACTGCAACGGTTTAACGCAGTGGTTCTATATACCTCATATTACTACTTTTCTACAATGTATGCCATCATAGCCTCAGCGTCGGTCACAGTAGTCTGACAACATTGCCCATTGTGTCTCGATCATAAATGAGTTACTGTGCATTGGGTGCCACGACTAGAGAAGTAAGTGCATAACAGCCTCAGATATTCCATCTATGTGATATATCATACTGGAATAATATGAGTTTGTGTGATTTTTACTGTCATATTGCTTGCTGCTTTCCAGAAAAAATTCAGGCAGTGCTATTACTAGGTTAATCAAATCAGCATTCTTGCAGCTTTAACACCTCCCACCAAGTCAGAGCAAACACTCCAGTTACAGCAAGCAACAGCTGTTAAACAGCTCTCACTTGCTGGAAGCAGAGGTTTCCTCTGTTTTCCTCCACAGAGAAGTGGGCAGGGAAACAGAGGAAACGATTCGGCTCACAGACAGGGAGCTGCATGTAAAGCAGCTCCCTATCTGTGACAGCAATGCCACCTCCTGCAGGGAGCCGGATGGGACTGTGGGGGCCTTGAGGCTGCCCCTGCAGTCCCCAACACACACTGGGTGCCCTGGAGGGCACTCAGGAGTGACGGTCAGGGTAAGGGGTCCCTGGGGCTGAAATTGGTCTATGGAGGGGGGCCACATAGACCCCCCCAAAAAGGAACATGTTGAGGCTGGAGCCTGGGGCATTGGGTGTCTAGAGCCACATTCAGCTGGTGTGGGGGGCCATGTGGCACCCCTCCTCCATTTTTTGAAGGTCAGGACCCGAGAATGGGTCCTCGGGTCTGAGATCGGTCTGGGGAGAGGAACCGCATTGCCCCCCCCATGGATTATAGTGGACCTCAGATGATGGGGTCCCAGGGCCACAATTGTCTGTGGGAGGGGGCCACGCAGCTCCCCCTCCCACACTGGACATTTACCCAATGAGGTAACACTTACTACCTAACCATTAGAAAGTGCTTCAGTTGGATAAACATTTTGTGCAAAATGTGGCCTCTTGGTGGATAAACGAGCAGGTGAGCTTCCATTCTGGGCATGATACTTGTTTCACAGAAATTAAACCTCAACAGGAAGCCCTCACAAATATAAAGGTAGCAGGTGAACCTGTTGAAGCTCCACTTCTGGGAAGGACAAATGATCCTAACTCCTGGGCTTGGCGATAGCAAAACAAGTGTGCTTACTTGGTGATTCCATATTGAAAAATGATCTGAAATCCTTTGTGGAGAAGAATGTATCTTTAATCTGTTGGAGCACAATCAGACACTCTCACACATACTCTCACACCCACATAAACCCTTCTCACACCTACTCTCACCTCTAGAAACACAGTCTCACAGCAATTGTCACACCCAGAGACACCTTTTCACACCTACTTTCAGACCCAGAGAGACAGGCCCTGCGGCCAACTCCCGCTGCGCATGGTCAAAGGCCATGCACAGCGTGGGGTTGGGTGGTTACGGGGTTGGCCGCAGGGACTGGCCACAGGCCAAATGCGGTGCATGGTGATAGCTGGATTAACATATATTAATGAAAATTAATTAAAAAATTCACTGAAAAAAACAAAGGTTACAGGAACGTTATATATTTAGGAAATAGAATTTAAAAAACCTTAGAAATCAGCTTAAAAAAAACAAAGATTACAGGGATGTTATAGTTAGGTTCTGAATTTACTCACACAGAACTAGAGAAATTCATCAGTTATAATTATGTTTTTTTCTTAAAATATATAGCTACTCTTTAGGCCTGCTTAACAAATGTGTTTACAAAGGTTACATGGACATTATAGTCCATGTAATTCACTTGCACACCACTCCAGAAATTCAGCAGTTATAGTTAGAGTTATTTCAAGTAAGTATAGCTCATGGCCTAAGGTAGCTATGACTCGCACCCCTACCATCCACAGTTTTTCCTTCAATAATTTGGCTGCTAAGGTTTTATTGGTATTTCTGCTGACATTATAAAAGTTGTCATGAGCGCTGTAATATCTGGGGTAATTAGCAGTGCATGGTGAGGGCGCAAGTTATAGTTACCTTAGGTCGTGAGTTGTAATTACTTGAAATAAATCTAATTATTATACATATTTGTACAGACACATATCTACATATATACATATGATCAAATTATAAACGTTTACGTACATATAGATATGCAGTATATAGCTGTTTGAGTATGGTAATTATATAGGAAGGAGCCAACTCTTGAGTAGTCTTCTGAAGATAAGATAGTTATCCATGGATCTTACATTTGGGATAATGAATTCCATAGTTTGGTTGCTTGAACAAACAAAGATGTACCGCCTTTTGTTTTTTTTCTTGAGGCGAGGGCCAATTTTGAGCAGAGGTTCCTTTGTTGAATGTATTTGGTGATTTTATTCCTGATGAAAAGTGGTCATGTTCCATGTATTGCCTTGTGGGTGATACAAAATAGTTTGAAGCTGGATCTTATAGCAGCCGGTAGCCAATAGGGCCCTCAAAGCAAGGGAGATGTGGGCTTGTGGCCTTACATGTAGAAGTAGTCTGTAAGCAGAGTTCAGAATCCATTGTAGTCTTTTCAATGTAGATCGAAATGATCCATAGTTGAGGCCATTGCTGTACTCCTGTTTAGACAGTACAAGAGAGATAGTAGTCTGGACCTTGTGTGGAAATCTGAGGTGGGGGAAGATGTGTCACAAAGTTTTCATGATGATGAAGCATGATCTTACTTATTTGTTCATGTGGGCATTCATTGTTAACTTGGAGTTCAATGGAAATCCAAGGTTTCTTACTTCCTTAGATGCTTTAGGAGGCAGTCCCAGATCATCAGGTCAGGCGCAGACTGGGTCCTAATTTTTCCAGTCACCACATGTGAGTACTTCTGTTTTGGAAGCATTCAGTTTGAGATGGCTCCATGTCATCCACTGATCAATGGCTCTGAGGCAACTGAAGGTTTGTTAGTTTCCAATGTCTTTGGCCCATTCTAGTTTAAGGAGTACTTGTGTGCCATCTGCATAGTTGTAGTGTGTGAGCTGAAATTCATTAATCTTTGCCAGTAATTACTTCATGTAGATGTTGAAAATAATGGGTGAGATGACTGAGACTTGAGGGACCCCGGCTTTCGTGAAATGCGGTCTGGATGAGAAAGGGGGAGTATGGATGACATTTGTTCTGCTTTGATGTGATGCAGTCTAGAGCAGTCCCATCTATGTCGGCTTCGTAGGACTCTGTATTAGGGTGTCATGGTCAACTGTGTCAAAGGCAGCTGAGAGGTCCAATGGAAATAGTGCAGAAACTCCATTGCAGCCTACTGTTTTTTAAGGGCTTTGCCATGGTTACACCAAAGGTTTGTCTGCATCAAAATTCGGCGGGCAGATCATTATATTGGTGGTAAGCATACTCCGTCACCATTGTGACAGACTATACTTATCATCAATATATAAATCAGGACACATTCTCCAACACACTACATTACGTTTTTTGCACAAAATTTGGCATTCTGGACATCAGCTGCATATGTAAAGCAAACGCTAAATTTGGTGCACATGTGTCCATGTGGATACACTTTTTAAACAAATCAAAACATGCTTTTTCAATGAAAGTGCAGCTGAATTAAATCTACACTCTAGCTCTGCCAGAGTGTAGAACTAATCGAGGTTAAATATTTTCACTTTCAGAATTATACTACGGGCAATTATGTGCAGGGAAATAGTTTTGCAACAGTGGAAATGAGAATAAGCAGAGGTTTCCAGTAGTACACCTGACAACCTGCAATTTCACTCCTGATAAGCAGTGAACGTAACTGAAAATTGACAAACTTACACTTGAATATAAGTGTATACCAATGAGTGTTGATTATCACATTTCTGTGTGAGTCAGACCCATGTTGTAATACAGGACAGCATGCTTCTGGGCACTAAAGACTCATCAACAGAAGATGTTAGTGTTATTAATGCATGCTTGCAAACAGCATCTCCAATATCAATTTCCTTTTTCAGAAACATTTTCACTGTCTGTAAAAGATTATTATTTTCAAATATTGCTAAAACCATTTTATTAATGGGGCTAGCATGCTGCAATTCAATTTAAAATGTACTAAAATTACAATTAGGAATAGCTATAGAATAATTCCCATATGAGATCTGCAGCGAGATATTAATTAGGAATGGATAAAAGGGAACATCGTGTGGGAGAGAGATTGCATGATCATCAAGACACATTCAGTCACCAGTGAGGCTGTAAAATGATTTAAAATTATTTGTTTCAGATTTGCAATAATTTACCCTCAGCCTCAAGCAGTAATACCACCCAAATCTGTCGTTCGTTACAGTACACAATGAAAAGTTAGCTCAAACTAAGCTAAGTGCATCATTTGGATCGTACAACAGATTTCGATGAAAATTATTTTGTTTGGAATACATTCTTGCTGTTTTGCTGTTGGTCAATGGAAGCTTCTCTAATTGCAGATGAACTGGGTGTCGTTTGAATTATTTCCAGATTTAGAACAAACGTGGCAGCATTACATCTTGTCTTAGATACGTTGTTTCTCACTCTGTTGCTTGTGCTCTACACTCATTATCTGTAAGTGGTATCGTTTCAGTACAATGCCCGAGATTCATATAAACTAAGGAAGACGGTTTGACTTTTGGGAAGATGTTCATTAATTGGCTGGGACTTATTTGAGATCGGTTATGGTGGTAGCAGCTTAACAAGGTACTGCTAACCTGGCTCCGGAGTTCCAGTACCTATAAAGTTTTGATGCACTGTTTTCAACAACAGGTCCAAGACAAACTGAGACCTTTCCACAAGAAGCCATGGCATAAGGGTAACTTCATTAGTGAATGAAATTAAAGTTTGGGTATGGTTAGAAATCATGAATACTGACTACTTTAACGATATAGGGATGTTTAACTGGAAAATGCATGCCATTACTTCCGGTAAGCCAGAAGCATCTTTTTAACTCTGAAAACACAAACAACGCAGGCTATGTAGGTGAATGTAGGGCAGAGTGTTTTTTACCTGATACATCAGCAAAGGGACTGTGTTAGCACACCTTATTTTAACCTAACCAATCGAGGACTAGAATCTTCCTTTTCGGGCATGTCATCAGTCACTCCCCATTTCAGAAGTCTTATTCACTCCACCTGACTGGAGATGTTTTTGTTTATGTAAAAAAAAAATAGTTATCAAATTTGGCCCATTATAAATATCAACTAACTTTTGTGACTGGGCCGTCACAAGGGTAGCAGTGGAAAAAAACTGCACAATCCTCAATAAAAGTAATTCATGTTTAACTAAGACCAAATTTAAATAAAATCTGTCTAGCAGCCGATTACACCCTTGCTACTGCAAGGTGTAGGTAAAATGGTTACTAAAGGTAATCTCAGCAATATTAAGTCCCAAATTGTCCAAAACATAAACAACCTAAACCGAAAAATAGTGTACATATAATTCAAAAGTATAAAAGATTTTTATTTAGATACACTTGTAATACCACATCAAATTGACAACATCAAATTCAACATAAATGGAGTAGACACAAATAGAGTACAATAACTATAACAATTAACTATAACAATTAACGAAGACAATTTTGTTCTACGCAGAGGACAAAAGGCAAAGTGGATGATATGTCTTGGCACTTTCCAAAGATGCACTGCTTATGAGTCACATCAAAACTAGATGATGTTTCGTGATCACAATGAGCCCATACAACCAACACGTGTTACGTTAGGGTGATTTCTTCAGGGCTATAAAGTATGAAAAGAACCACCATGTCATGAAAAATTAACAAAGGATATCTTTACCGAGAGTGCCTTGTAGTTATGATATGAATATATCCAGGACAGGATGAAAAAAAAAAACAGAGCTAAAACTACCAAAGTATTATCCTTCCACATTAAAGCAATAAGAAAAGAAAGACAGATTGTAAGAACACGTTGTAGAAAATGCACTTATCCAGACAAATTCCAACAGTAAGCCCGGAATAAAGCCTAGCCTGTTGTGGAGCCGAAATCTTTATGCCATCCAGTAATGCACTACGAGAGGGTAATATATTGCACTGTCATTTGAGACCACCTCTATGAAGACCAATTAAAGACTCGTCAGTCTAGGGACTGCCTAATTACAATGGAAGTGACTGGCCCAGTGCTCAATTTGAGCTGGTGGTTTCCGGTGCGGGGCACTGACACTTATTTTTGAGGACCGGCACTTATTTTTCTGCCTCTAGCATTCACTGCAAGCAAAAGACACACATGGGAAATACGGAGGAAAAGAAAAACGAACGAGGCTTTCTACATATATGGAGTACTTTATAAATAAACGATCATTTATATTAGCAAAATGTAATGTTCTTTTCTCTGTTTAGGTTTGTGCTTCGGGTATTTGTTTGAGTGCTACTCGGTCATCTTTAGGGTCACTGTCCCCAGAGGGAGTGCGAAGACCAGTGCAGGTTTTGTTCCAAATGTGATATTTGAAAGTTTTCTCTGAAGAATCACACTTAGCATTTGATTTCATTGACATTGCATCATTTGTTCACACATATAATTTTCAAAATCTTCATATACACCAGTTTAATGGTGAATATGAAGGCAAATGTTCAAGGAAGGACACAAGAAACAGGAGCTATTTATCAGTTCACAACTGTTCAGCAGTTCAAAATGCTAGTTGTCTAGCGTCCAAAACTCAAAAACGTTCACAGGAATTAGAGCGAATTAGATGCATTTTCTACAGCTGTCATTTATCTTCCTAAGTCCATTTGTTTGGGGCTCCCTCTACAGACAACAGTGTTACTACTGCTTCTTCCAGAGTGCACTGAAAGGACAGTCTGCAAAATGCCTCTTCTTGCAGCAATTGTAGCCCAACGCCTGACATTGCAGACTGAAGGTACATAACACAAAACACTCCCCCCCGGGATTCTTGTCGGGCATGTTATCAATTACTCCCCATCAGATGTGCCCTCATTTCAGAAGTATTATCCACTCCGCCAGACTGGTGATGTTTTTGTTTATGTAAAAAATAAATAGTTATCAAATTTGGCCCATTATAAATGTCATCTAACTTTTGTGACTGGGCCGTCACAAGGGTAGCAGTGGAAAGAAAAGCCTGCACAATCCTCAATAAAAGTAATTCATGTTTAACTAAGAGCAAATTTAAATAAGACCTGGGTAGCAGCCGATTACACCCTTGCTACTGCAAGGCGTAGGTAAGATGGTTACTAAAAGTAATCTCGCAATGTGAGTCCCAAATTGTCCAAAACACACAACAACCTAAACCGAAAAATAGTGTACATATAATTCAAAAGTATGAAAGATTTTTATTTAGATACACTTGTAAATACCACATCAAATTGACAACATCAAATTTAACATAAATGTAGTAGACACAAATAGAGTACAATAACTAACAATTGACTAAGACAATGTTGTTCTACGCAGAGAGCAAAAGACAAAGTAGATGATATGTCTTGGGATTTTCAAAGATGCACTGCTTATGAGTCACATCAAAAGAAATGTTTTGTGATCACAATGAGCCCATACAACCAACACGTGTTTCGTCAGGGTGATTTCTTCAGGGCTATAAAGTATGAAAAGTACCACCATGTCATGAAAATGTAACAAAGGATATCTTTACTAAGAGTGCCTTGTAGTTATGATATGTATTTATCCAGGACAGGATGAAGAAAACAGAGCTAAAACCACCAAAGTACTATCCTTCCACATTAATGCAATAAGGAAAGAAAGACAGATTGTAAGAACACAGTGTAGAAAATGTACTTATCCAGACGAATTTCAACAGTAAGCCTACAGTAAGTAATAAAGCCTTGCCTATTGTGGAGCCGAAATCTTTAGGCCATCCAGCAATGCACTACGAAAGGGTAATAGCACTGTCATTTGAGACCACCTCTATGAAGTCCAATAAAAGAGTCAATCTAGACATGGAGGTGTACTTACTCAGTATCACACCAAGTCACCAAGTTACAAGTCACAAGAAGTCCAATCTTCAGTTATAACTACTCCTCCAAAACGTTTTTTTATGAAATGAGAGCTTGGCAATGCCTAAACTAAAAGGAAAATAAAATAGTAAAACAACCTTCTAACTTGGCATGTGTAAAAAGAGAGATTAAAACATGCATTATATATGAAATCGCTGTAATGCCCCAAATACAGTCAGTAATTACAAGGGCAACCATTACACTTACAGTGTGAACACTAGATACTCTGCCCCTAACCAAAGTGTAAGGTTCCATAATGCGTATTAAAAAGTGCCGTAATCGAGAGCAACATGGGACTGTAAAACAGAAAGAAAAATATGCTTTTGAACAAATGAACCAATCCACAGCTGCCTGTAACTGAGAGATGCCCATGATGGTTACTAACCCCTCAAGCGTATATCTATGTACACTCCATGCCCTTACTTATATGCTTGGCACAAGAATTCATCCAAAAGAATTGGAATGGATGCAAAGAGCAGTCATTTACAAGCTTTACACTGTGCTAACCCCCGTAGCAAACAATAAAAACTTCCATAAATATAGGCCTCAATATGTAAATCAACGAGGAGAGTGATATTTAGATGCGGATCCATCCGTCTTTGCAGACTAACCCTCAATTAACAGTCATTTCCACAAATCGAATAGTAGGCAGCCACTTCACCCCCACACATCATATCCTGTTGAAAGTTACAAAGTGTAAAAATACCTACTAAAGTAAAAGCAAACTCCACAATAACAACATTCCAGAGCGCGATTCAATTCGAGGTGAAAAAAATATGAAGGGATATTCATGCATTTATCCCACACCAAAGGTTACCAAATGTGAAGCTGCTCAACCAACAAAGAATAGTTATACCGTGAGGAAAGAATGCTCACCAAATTCATGTGCCACCAATAAAAGTATGAGTTTCCAACTGAAGTAAAGGTTAGACACTCTGATACACGAGCGTTTAGTATAGTTAACGCCAAACACAGTTAGAGGAGGAGACCAGGAACGTACGCACTAAGGGCAGTACATCTATACACCATTTTGGTCTGGTGTTGGAGATATACTGACTCAAAAAGACTGAGCACACTCTAGCAAATATCTACAAAATGAAAATAACAGAGAGCGCAGGAAACATAAAGAAGAAAGAACATCCTATATGACCAAAGAAAAAGACAAAAAATACTAAAATCGCCCAAAAAAAATACTATGTACTTGCACTCAAAAGGCTTATACTAAAACAATCAGCAAAACACGTATTTCAACAGGTGAGAAAAAGAAAATGTTAAGGGTGTCTAACCCTGCGTGGGGTTGAAAATATCTTACCAAAAGCAGAGAAGACACGAATTAGTCGGTGACCAGCACCACCATCGTGGTATCCAGCATATTATTGACAGAGGTACCTCAGACAGGAAAGAGTGGTACTCAGGTGATACTGTTAGTGATTTAGGACATGTTAGAACAGATTATGTTGTCAACAGTGGAGGTTAGCGGCAAATTACATTGGAAGGCTGCAAAACACATACACAAAAAATGCACAAAACGCACCAATATAACTACACATGCACACTATTATAAATATAAAAAAAATCACTTACCTTGCTCAGAGTTCTGCAGCATGTTCCCCTTGCTCTGCAGCATGTCCTCTGAGCGCAAAGCCCACAGCCAACTCGCTCATCCAATCAAGGTGCTGATTTCCGGTTGTTAAGAAGCATGAAAAAAACATTTTGATTGGCTGGAATGGGCCAGCTCCACACTCCAAATGTCAATGTAGGCCTGTGCCTGCTGTCCAACCCAGTTGTCTGAGAAAGCCGGGTTGGAGAAGTTTGAATTGCGCATGGCAGTTTAGATGTAGCAAACTGAAGTGGCCACTCCTCACTGCTGCCAATTATTGGCAGCAGTGACGCACTGGCACAACCCTACCCTCGAAGTACGTTTGCTCGCAGAAAGCATTAAAAATAAAATGGTAATTGTTAGACCTGACAGCCTTAGGGTAGTCACCCCTAACTTTTTGCCTGCCTCCCTCCACTTTGTGGATACTGTTTTTGCTGGTTTTTAGACTCTGCGCACTTTACCACTGCTAACCAGTGCTAAAGTGCATATGCTCTCTCTCTGTAAACATGGTAACTTTGGATCATACCTGATTGAACTATTTAATCTACTTATAAGTCCCCAGTAATGTGCACTCCAGGTGCCTAGGGCCTATAGATTAAATGCTACTAGTGGACCTGCAGCACGGATTGTGCCACCCACTTAAGTAGCCCCTTTTCCTTGTCTCAGGCCTACCATTGCTAGGCCTGTGTGGGCAGTTTCACTGCCACCTCGACTTGGCATTAAAAGTACCTGCCAAGCATAGAGCTCCCCTTTTTCTACATATAAGTCACCCTTAATGTATGCCCTGGGTATCCCCTAGAGCAGGGTGCTGTGTAGGTAAAAGGCAGGACATGTACCTGTGTAGTTATATGTCCTGGTAGTGTAAAAAACCCTCAATTCGTTTTTGCACTGCTGTGAGACCTGCTCCCTTCATAGGCTAACATTGGGGCTGCCCTCATACACTGTTGAAGTGGCAGCTGCTGATCTGAAAGGAGCAGGGAGGTCATATTTAGTATGGCCAGAATGGTAATACAAAATCCTACTGACTGGTGAAGTCGGATTTAATATTACTATTCTAGAAATGCCACTTTTAGAAAGTGAGCATTTCTTTGCACTTAAATCCTTCTGTGCCTTACAATCCACGTCTGGCTAGGTTTAGTTGACAGCTCCTTGTGCATTCACTCAGACACAGCCCAAACACAGGGTACTCAGCCTCACTTGCATACATCTGCATTTTGAATGGGTCTTCCTGGGCTGGGAGGGTGGAGGGCCTACCCTCACACAAAGGACTGCCACACCCCCTACTGGGACCCTGGCAGACAGGATTGAACTGAAAGGGGACCTGGTGCACTTCTTAGCCACTCTTTGAAGTCTCCCCCACTTCAAAGGCACATTTGGGTATAAAACAGGGCCTCTGCCCTACCTCATCAGACACTTGCTGGAGAAGAAACCGGAACCAGAAACTACATCCTGCCAAGAAGAACTGCCTGGCTGCTCAAAGGACTCACCTGTCTGCTTTCTACAAAGGACTGCTGTCTTGCTGTTGCCCTGCTGCCTTGCTGAACTCTTGTCTGGCTGTGAAAGTGCTCTCCAAGGGCTTGGATAGAGCTTGCCTCCTGTTCCTTGAAGTCTCAGGACCAAAAAGACTTCTTCCTTTCACTTGGACGCTCCGTGCGCCGAAAATTTCGACGCACAGCTTGTTTCGCGGCGAGAAAAACGCCGCACACCGACGCTGATCAACGCGACGCTCTCGGGACGATCGAGACTTCGACGCACAACCTCGCAAGGACAACGCCGCCCGACTTTCCAGGAGAAATCGACGCGACGCCTACTGTGAACGCGAAACTTTGACGCACGGCCTCGCAAGGACAACGCCGCCCGACTTCCGAGGAGAAATCGACGCGACGCCTGCCGTGAGACCAAAATTTCGACGCACGGCCTCGCAAGGACAACGCCGCCCGACTTCCAAGGAGAAATCGACGCGACGCCTGCCGTGAGATCGAAACTTCGACGCGCAGTCCCGCAGAACGACGCGCAGCCGGAAAACAAGTAGGAGAATCCACGCACAGACCCGGGACATCTGGTAATCCCCGCGATCCACGAAAAGAGACTGTCTGCGCGCCGGAAAACGACGCCCGACTTCCCCGCGTGGAAAAGAACGACGCAAGTCTTTGTGTGCTGAGGAGAAATCGACGCACACACCCTTTTTCCACGCATCCCTTTTCCTGTGGCCCTCTGAGGAGATTTTCCACCAGAAACCAGGTACTTTGTGCTTGAAAGACACTGTATTGCATTCTAAAGACTTAAGACACTTTATATCACTTTCCTGTGATAGTTCTACAATTTTCCATTGCATCTTTATTCTTTTTGACCTACAATTATCCTGATAAATATTATATATTTTTCTAAACACTGTGTGGTGTATTTTTGTGGTGTTATATGGTGGTATTGTATGACTTATTGCACAAATACTTTACACATTGCCTTCTAAGTTAAGCCTGACTGCTCGTGCCAAGCTACCAGAGGGTGGGCACAGGATAATCTTGGATAGTGTGTGACTTACCCTGACTAGAGTGAGGGCTTTTGCTTGGACAGAGGGTAACCTGACTGCCAACCAAAAAACCCATTTCTAACATTGGTGATCAGCGGTGAGGATAGGACTTGTATTTGTGCAGTGACATACAGTAGCTAAGTATTTCACTACCTACCCACAGTTGAAGGTCAACTTGGTTTTTATCTCTTTTTGAAAATCCGTTTTTTCCTGACAATTTTCAAAAACTAAATCCTCACTCAACATGTCTCTGACTGGGTCTCAGACAGGGGACTTTGACCTAGTCCAGTTGGATACATACACGGCCAAACAACTAAGAGGATTCTGCAGGGCATTAAGGGTACCCACCCAAGGGGCCTCCAGAAAGGAGGACTTTCAAGTGGCGCTGAGGGCCTGGGCAGAAGCCCATTTAGAGGATGATGAGGAAGAGGAGCCAGAAAATGGCCCCTCAGAAGGATTTTCACTATCTATGGATGGTGTTACCACTGCAATTGTGCACCCTTCCAGACCAGGGAGCAGTGTCTCCATGCAAAGCCTGACCGCAGAGGAAAGGAGAGAGGAAAGGGAGTTCCAATTGCAAATGGCAAAACTGAAAATTGAGGCACAACAGGAGGAGAGGAGGGCAGAAAGAGAAGCCAAACAAGCTGAGGCTGAAAGAGCAGCTAAACAGATTGAAGCTGAAAGAACAGCCAAACAAACAGAAGCTGAAAGAACAGCCAAACAAGTGGAAGCTGAAAGAGCTTTGGCTGAAAAGAAACTATTGTTGGCTCATGAACTGAGTCTCAAGGAGCTGGAGATCAAGGCAAGACAGTCTGAATCAAGCAATAATGGTGGCAGCATACAGACAGGACCTGCTGGAGAAAAGAAGGTTCGTATACCCAAAAATGTGGTGCCCAGTTTTGTGGTGGGAGATGACATAGATAAATGGTTAGCTGCTTATGAAGTTGCACTAAGGGCTCATGAGGTTCCTGAAGGGCAATGGGGGGTAGCTATGTGGGGTTATGTGCCGCCATTGCGGAGGGACACACTTCTCACATTGGATCCACCGGATCAAAACACATACCCACTCCAGAAAGCCACTTTACTTGCCAAGTTTGGGCTGACCCCTGAGGGATACCGTCAGAGATTCTGGGACAGCACCAAACAAACCACACAAACATGGGTAGATTTCTTTGATTTCTCTAGTAAGGCACTGAATGGATGGGTGCGGGGCAACAAAGTAGCAGATTATAAAGGTTTATATGACTTGATCCTGAGAGAGCATATGCTTAATGTTACTTATACCGATTTGCGCCAGCACCTAGTGGATAGTAAGCTGACTGATCCCAGGAAGCTTGCTGAGGAGGCGGACCTCTGGGCTAGCACCAGAGTGTCCAAAAAGGTACCTGGGGGGGACTCCCACAAAGGTGGTCAGGGTTCCCAACAGAAGAAAGAGGGGGGAGATAAACTTACAGATAAGGAACTCTCTAAAGGCCCCCAAAAGAATTCCCAGGGAGGGGGTGGCAACCCTTCCTTTTCCAAATTTGGGAAAAAGCCAGGGACATTTGACAGGTCAGGAAAATCTACCCCCAAATGCATGGAGTGTTACCAGTATGGTCACTATAAAGGCGATCCCCAGTGCCCCAAGAGGGCACCGTCCACTACTGGACAGGTCCCTGGGTTGACTAGTGTAGCGCTCGGGGGGGAGATGGACCCAGATAGCTGTGGGGGACAGGTAGAGATTTCCCTAGTGTCCCTGGGAGAAGGAGAAATGATGTCCAAGGTCCACATGCCTAAAAATACTTCCAAGTACCGGCAGTGGGTCCTCATTGATGGGCAGAAGGTGGAGGCTCTGCGTGACACAGGAGCCAGTATGACTACTATCAAGAGTCAGCTGGTGTCCACAGAGCAGATAATCCCTAATACATTCCACCAGGTCATAGTCGCTGACAATCACGAGAGTCACCTACCGGTGGCTCGGGTTCCCTTTGAGTGGGGGGGGGTCTCTGGTATTCTGAAAGTAGCTGTGAGTCCTGCCATGCCTGTAGATTGTCTGTTAGGCAATGATCTAGAGCATACTGCTTGGAAAGAAGTAGAGCTCAGATCTCACCTGGAGATGTTAGGGTTACCTGAGTGGGTCTGCATGACCACCCGGTCCATGGCTGACCGAGAGGGAAGTCAAGGGCATCTGGAGCCTGGAACGATGGCCCAGAGAGCTGCCAAGAGGAGGGACGAGGGGCGCGGGAAACCGGCCCCAGAAGTTCCCACAGTGGCTGACGGGGCTCCTGAGGAGGAGACTCCCGAGCCAACTGGGGAAGACATTGCCACCCTAGGTGACTTACCTGAGCTTGCTGGCTGGCAAGTTGAGGGTGGACCCACCAGGGAGGAATTCTGCAAGGCGCAGAAAGAGTGTCCCACTCTAGAAGGGTTGAGGAAACAAGCCTTAAACCAGGCAGCAGGTGACGCCTCTGGCAATCACCACCTATATTGGGAGAATGATCTCCTCTACAGTGAGCCTAGGGTTCCGGTCTTTGGGGCAGCACATGTGCTGGTGGTCCCCCAATGTTACCGAGCCTTCTTACTGGGTCTGGCTCACGACATTCCCCTGGCAGGACATTTGGGACAAGACAAGACCTTCAACAGGCTTGTCACCCACTTTCACTGGCCCAAAATGAGGACACACTCAGACAAATTCTGCAGGGCTTGTCCTACCTGCCAGGCTAGTGGTAAAGCAGGAAAGAGGGTTAAAACCCCCCTGATTCCACTTCCTGTCGTTGGCACCCCCTTTGAAAGGGTGGGCGTCGACATTGTTGGCCCCTTGGACCCCAAAACTGCCTTAGGCAACAGGTTTATCCTGGTTTTGGTGGACCATGCCACCCGGTACCCAGAGGCAATCCCTCTGAGGACCGTAACTGCATCGGTGGTAGCCAGAACCCTGATGGGGATATTTACCCGTGTGGGATTCCCCAAGGAGATAGTGTCTGACAGAGGCACTAACTTCATGTCCGCGTACATGAAGCATCTGTGGGATGCGTGTGGTGTAACCTACAAGTTCACCACACCCTATCACCCCCAGTCTAATGGGCTTGTGGAGAGATTCAACAAGACCCTGAAAGGCATGATTGGTGGCCTCCCTGAGGCCATGAGGCGTAAATGGGACGTCCTCTTACCATGCCTTCTCTTTGCTTACAGAGAGGTCCCCCAGAGGGGGGTAGGGTTCAGTCCCTTTGAGCTTCTCTATGGGTACCCCGTCAGGGGACCCTTAAGCATTGTCAAGGAGGGATTGGAGAACGCTCCAAAGACACCCCCTCAGGACGTGGTCAGCTACATGTTGGCCCTCCGCAATCAGATGACCCGCTTCTGGAAAGAGGCCCAAAGTAACCTGGAGGCCAGTCAAGAGGTGATGAAACAATGGTATGACCAGAAGGCCACTCTGGTAGAGTTTCAACCTGGAGACAAAGTGTGGGTAATGGAGCCAGTAGAGCCCAGAGCTCTCCAGGACCGCTGGTCTGGCCCATTTGAAATAAAGGAGCGGAAAGGGGAGGCCACTTACCTAGTGGACCTCCAAACCCCTAGGAACCCCCTAAGGGTGCTCCACGTGAACCGACTAAAAGCTCATTTTGAGAGGTCGGAGATCAACATGCTTCTGGTCACAGATGAAGGAATGGAAGAGGAGAGTGAACCTCTCCCTGACCTCCTCTCTGCCCAAGAAGGTGATGGGTCCGTAAGCGGGGTCATTCTGTCTGACTCCCTGACTCTAAACCAGAAAGGAGACTGCTATGAGCTGTTGGAGCAGTTCTCCCCCCTCTTCTCCCTTACTCCTGGACTGACCCACCTCTGTGTTCATGATATTGACACCGGTGACAGTCTCCCTGTGAAGAACAAAATTTACAGGTTGTCAGATAAGGTGAAGGCCAGCATCAAGGAGGAGGTCTCCAAGATGTTGACGCTAGGGGTTATTGAGAAGTCCAGTAGTCCCTGGGCCAGCCCAGTAGTGTTGGTCCCTAAGGCTACTGCCCCAGGCGCGAAGCCAGAACTCCGGTTCTGCGTGGACTACCGGGGTCTCAACTCAGTCACACGGACTGATGCTCACCCCATCCCCCGAGCTGATGAGCTCGTGGACAGGCTAGGCGCTGCCAAGTTCCTGAGTACGTTTGATCTTACTTCAGGGTACTGGCAGATCGCCCTGACTGAGGGGGCTAAGGAAAGGTCCGCCTTTTCCACCCCTGACGGCCATTACCAGTTCCGGGTGATGCCGTTTGGATTGAAAAATGCCCCCGCTACCTTCCAACGGTTGGTTAACGGGGTCCTGGCTGGCAAGGATGCCTTCTGTGCAGCCTACCTGGATGACATAGCTGTCTACAGTTCCAGCTGGGAGGAACACCTGCTCCACCTCAAGGAGGTGCTTCAGGCCCTGCAACAGGCAGGCCTGACCATCAAGGCTAGTAAGTGCCAGATTGGGCAGGGTTCCGTGGTGTACTTGGGACACCTAGTAGGTGGTGGCAAGGTGCAGCCACTCCAGGCCAAGATCGAAACTATCAAGGCCTGGCAACCACCTCGAACCCAGACTGAGGTGAGGGCCTTTTTAGGCCTCACCGGATACTACCGCAGGTTTGTCAAGGGCTATGGTACCATTGTGTCCCCCTTGACAGAACTCACGTCCAAGAAGCAACCTAGGTTGGTGAATTGGACAGAGGCTTGTCAGAAAGCCTTTGACGCCCTGAAGGAAGCCATGTGCACGGCCCCCGTGCTCAAGGCCCCTGACTACTCCCAGGAATTTATCGTGCAGACAGACGCTTCAGAGCATGGCATAGGGGCAGTTCTAGCACAGCTAAATGAGGAGGGCAGAGATCAACCGGTAGTCTTTATTAGCAGAAGACTATTACCACGGGAACAGAGGTGGAGTGCTATTGAAAGAGAAGCTTTTGCTGTGGTCTGGGCACTGAAGAAGCTGAGACCCTACCTGTTTGGGACTCACTTCCTAGTTCAGACAGACCACAGGCCCCTCAGATGGCTCATGCAGATGAGGGGTGAGAATCCAAAACTCTTGAGGTGGTCCATTTCCCTACAGGGGATGGACTTTACGGTGGAACATCGCCCAGGGGTTGACCACGCCAATGCTGATGGTCTCTCCAGGTACTTCCGCCTTAGCGATGAGAGCTCCCAAGAGGTCGGGTAGCTCTCCCCACTTTCAGCTGGGGGGGACACATGTTAGACCTGACAGCCTTAGGGTAGTCACCCCTAACTTTTTGCCTGCCTCCCACCACTTTGTGGATACTGTTTTTGCTGGTTTTTAGACTCTGCGCACTTTACCACTGCTAACCAGTGCTAAAGTGCATATGCTCTCTCTCTGTAAACATGGTAACTTTGGATCATACCTGATTGAACTATTTAATCTACTTATAAGTCCCCAGTAATGTGCACTCCAGGTGCCTAGGGCCTATAGATTAAATGCTACTAGTGGACCTGCAGCACGGATTGTGCCACCCACTTAAGTAGCCCCTTTTCCTTGTCTCAGGCCTACCATTGCTAGGCCTGTGTGGGCAGTTTCACTGCCACCTCGACTTGGCATTAAAAGTACCTGCCAAGCATAGAGCTCCCCTTTTTCTACATATAAGTCACCCTTAATGTATGCCCTGGGTATCCCCTAGAGCAGGGTGCTGTGTAGGTAAAAGGCAGGACATGTACCTGTGTAGTTATATGTCCTGGTAGTGTAAAAAACCCTCAATTCATTTTTGCACTGCTGTGAGACCTGCTCCCTTCATAGGCTAACATTGGGGCTGCCCTCATACACTGTTGAAGTGGCAGCTGCTGATCTGAAAGGAGCAGGGAGGTCATATTTAGTATGGCCAGAATGGTAATACAAAATCCTACTGACTGGTGAAGTCGGATTTAATATTACTATTCTAGAAATGCCACTTTTAGAAAGTGAGCATTTCTTTGCACTTAAATCCTTCTGTGCCTTACAATCCACGTCTGGCTAGGTTTAGTTGACAGCTCCTTGTGCATTCACTCAGACACACCCCAAACACAGGGTACTCAGCCTCACTTGCATACATCTGCATTTTGAATGGGTCTTCCTGGGCTGGGAGGGTGGAGGGCCTACCCTCACACAAAGGACTGCCACACCCCCTACTGGGACCCTGGCAGACAGGATTGAACTGAAAGGGGACCTGGTGCACTTCTTAGCCACTCTTTGAAGTCTCCCCCACTTCAAAGGCACATTTGGGTATAAAACAGGGCCTCTGCCCTACCTCATCAGACACTTGCTGTAGAAGAAACCAGAACCAGAAACTACATCCTGCCAAGAAGAACTGCCTGGCTGCTCAAAGGACTCACCTGTCTGCTTTCTACAAAGGACTGCTGTCTTGCTGTTGCCCTGTTGCCTTGCTGAACTCTTGTCTGGCTGTGAAAGTGCTCTCCAAGGGCTTGGATAGAGCTTGCCTCCTGTTCCTTGAAGTCTCAGGACCAAAAAGACTTCTTCCTTTCACTTGGACGCTCCGTGCGCCGAAAATTTCGACGCACAGCTTGTTTCGCGGCGAGAAAAACGCCGCACACCGACGCTGATCGACGCAACGCTCTCGGGACGATCGAGACTTCGACGCACAACCTCGCAAGGACAACGCCGCCCGACTTTCCAGGAGAAATCGACGCGACGCCTACCGTGAACGCGAAACTTTGACGCACGGCCTCGCAAGGACAACGCCGCCCGACTTCCGAGGAGAAATCGACGCGACGCCTGCCGTGAGACCAAAATTTCGACGCACGGCCTCGCAAGGACAACGCCGCCCGACTTCCAAGGAGAAATCGACGCGACGCCTGCCGTGAGATCGAAACTTCGACGCGCAGTCCCGCAGAACGACGCGCAGCCGGAAAACAAGTAGGAGAATCCACGCACAGACCCGGGACATCTGGTAATCCCCGCGATCCACGAAAAGAGACTGTCTGCGTGCCGGAAAACGACGCCCGACTTCCCCGCGTGGAAAAGAACGACGCAAGTCTTTGTGTGCTGAGGAGAAATCGACGCACACACCCTTTTTCCACGCATCCCTTTTCCTGTGGCCCTCTGAGGAGATTTTCCACCAGAAACCAGGTACTTTGTGCTTGAAAGACACTGTATTGCATTCTAAAGACTTAAGACACTTTATATCACTTTCCTGTGATAGTTCTACAATTTTCCATTGCATCTTTATTCTTTTTGACCTACAATTATCCTGATAAATATTATATATTTTTCTAAACACTGTGTGGTGTATTTTTGTGGTGTTATATGGTGGTATTGTATGACTTATTGCACAAATACTTTACACATTGCCTTCTAAGTTAAGCCTGACTGCTCGTGCGAAGCTACCAGAGGGTGGGCACAGGATAATCTTGGATAGTGTGTGACTTACCCTGACTAGAGTGAGGGCTTTTGCTTGGACAGAGGGTAACCTGACTGCCAACCAAAAACCCCATTTCTAACAGTAATAAAATAATGTTATTACCATTTTATTTTTGACCCTTGCTTCATAGCAGTATGGGGACGACGACGTCCTCCGATCCCACAGAGGAACCGTCTCTGGTTGGCTAGTATTACCTGAATAAACTACACATAACTCTTTAAATTGCAATAGTCATATGAATAATAGATGAGGAATTATATCAACAATACATACTACGGAGTGGGGGGCCATAAGATTTCAAAGAAAACATCTCTCAAAATGTAGAATGAGCATTTCATAAGTCATGAATGTGAACAAACAAGACAAATCAACACAAAATCCATGAGTATGAATAGTATTAAGCAAATAATTCATGAGAAACCTAATCAGGATTTCTGTACATGGTCAATGCAGGTGTTACATAGATAAAAATTGATTGGAGAGTTTTTTTACATTACTATGCAGTATGTTACTCCCCACTATCATTTATAATTATTTGATATGAAGACTCAATTACTGTTAGAAATTAGGTCTTTGTTTGGCAGTCAGGTTACCATCTGTCCAAGCAAGGACCTTCACTCTAGTCAGGGTAAAAGAGAATCACCCTCAGCTAACCTCTGCTTACCCCTTTGGTAGCTTGGCACGAGCAGCAGGTTTAACTTCAGAGTGCTAGGTGTAAAGTATTTGTAACAACACACACAGTAACTTAATGAGAACACTACAAAATTACACAACACAGGTTTAGAAAAATAGTGAATATTTATCTAAACAAAAGAAGACCAAAAGAACAAAAATCCACAATACACAAGTCAAGTTATCTCTAAAAATGCAAAAAGAGTCTTCATGTAATTTTAAACACAACGCTTCTGCTGTTAGCGTGAAAATGTACCTTGGGTGTGTCAAAAATAACCCCGCACGGGCGAGTGTGCATCAAAAAGGGCATGCGATGCGTCAATTTCACTCACGAGGGAGACCATGTGTCGTTTCTCTTTCAGTCAGGTTGGCATGCGTCGTTTCTTCTCTCCGCAGGACAGCAATGCATCGATCCAGTCAGCACTCTCGGGTCCAGGCAGAGCTTGCATAATTTTTACACGCCCAGCAGTGTTTGCGTCAGAAATCCAGCCGCACGATGATCCGAAAACCACGCAGTGCGGGTTGTGATCCCACCAGCCTCCGTCAGCGATGCTGCACGTTGTTTCTACAGCCGCGGGTGTCGATCTACCGGTCGCGTGGGAGGCGGGCATCGATTTTCAGCCGCGAAGCCGGCGGCGTGTCGATTTTTCAGCCGCAGGTCAGAGTCGTGTCGATCTTTTCCCCGCACGGCGGTCGGTGCTTTGATTTATCACTCTTGGGCTGCCAGCTTCTCTTCTCAGGGTCACAGGAACTAGATGGGCATCCCCTGGCAGAGTAGGAGTCTCAGCAGAGGCTCCAGGTGCTGGCAGAGAGAAGTCTTTGCTGTCCCTGAGACTTCAAACAACAGGAGGCAAGTTCTAAATCAAGCCCTTGGAGAGGTCTTCATAAGATGAAAGGCAACACACAGTCCAGGCTTTGTCCTCTTGCACAGGTAGAAGCAGCAACTGCAGAATAGCTCCACAAAGCACAGTCACAGGCAGGGCAGCTCTTATTCCTCAACTCTTCTCCAGGCAGAGTTTCCTCTTGGTTTCCAGAAGTGTTCTAAAGTCTGTGGTTTGGGGTGCTCTTCTTATACCCATTTTGCCCTTTGAAGTAGGCTTACTTCAAAGGAAAGTCTCTCTTGTTTGTAAAATCCTGCCTTGCCCATGCCAAGCCCCAGACACACACCAGGGGGTTGGAGACTGCATTGTGTGAGGGCAGGCACAGCCCTTTCAGGTGTGGGTGACCACTCCTCCCCTCCCTCCTAGCACAGATGGCTCATCAGGAAATGCAGACTACACCCTAGCTCCCTTTGTGTCACTGTCTAGTGAGAGGTGCAACCCGCCCAACTGTCAAACTGACCCAGACAGGGAATCCACAAACAGGCAGAGTCACAGAAATGGTTTAAGCAAGAATATGCTCACTTTCTAAAAGTGGAATTTTCAAACACACAATCTTAAAATCAACATTACTAAAAGATGTATTTTTATATTGTGAGCTCAGAGACCCCAAACTTCACATGTCTATCCGCTCCCAAAGGGAATCTACACTTTAATCAGATTTAAAGGTAGCCCCCATGTTAACCTATGAGAGGGACAGGTCTTGCAACAGTGAAAAATGAATTTAGCAATATTTCACTGTCAGGACATATAAAACACATTACTATATGTCATTACCTAGGGCCTACCTTAGGGGTGTCTTACATGTATGAAAAGGGAAGGTTTAGGATTATACGACGGAACACCGAATTAAAAACAACTACTAACCTTAACAACGAGGTCGGAACAACGACCTCGTCCTTACTACTAATGATTTTACCACGAATGCCATAACAACGATATTTCGTTGTAAAGGCATTCCTGATAAAACCATTACTAATAGGCACCATTCACCCTACATCCCTCACCCCACCCCCCAACCCCACCCCAAAACCTAAAACCCCCTGACCCCCCACCCCCTCCCCAAAACCAAAAACGCCCCACCCCCCCAACCCCACCCCAAAACCTAAAACCCCCCACCCCCTCCCCAAAACCAAAAACGCCCCATCCCCCCAACCCCACCCCAAAACCTAAAACCCCCTGACCCCTCACCCCCTCCCCAAAACCAAAAACGTCCCACCGCCCAACCCCACCCCAAAACCTAAAACCCCCTAACCCCCACCCCCTCCCCAAAACCAAAAACGCCATCCCCCCAACCCCACCCCAAAACCTAAAACCCCCTGACCCCCCACCCCCTCCCCAAAACCAAAAAAACGCCCCACCCCCCCCACCCCAAAACCTAAAACCCCCTGACCCCCCACCCCCTCCCCAAAACCAAAAACGCCCCACCCCCCCAACCCCACCCCAAAACCTAAAACCCCCTAACCCCCACCCCCTCCCCAAAACCAAAAACGCCCCATCCCCCAACCCCACCCCAAAACCTAAAACCCCCTGACCCCCCACCCCCCTCCCCAAAACCAAAAAAAACGCCCCACCCCCCCAACCCCACCCCAAAACCTAAAACCCCCTGACCCCCCACCGCCTCCCCCAAACCAAAAACGTCCCACCCCCCAACCCCACCCCAAAACCTAAAACCCCCTGACCCCCCACCCCCCTCCCCAAAACCAAAAACTTCCACCCCCCCAACCCCACCCCAAAACCTAAAACCCCCTGACCCCCCACCCCCTCCCCAAAACCAAAAACGTCCCACCCCAAAACCTAAAACCCCCTGACCCCCCACCCCCTCCCCAAAACCAAAAACGCCCCATCCCCCCAACCCCACCCCAAAACATAAAACCTCCTGACCCCCCACCCCCTCCCCAAAACCAAAAACGCCCCATCCCCCCAACCCCACCCCAAAACCTAAAACCCCCTGACCCCCCACCCCTCCCCAAAACCTAAACCCACTACTTACCTTAATCAACCCCTTGTCACCTGCGTCGTCCTCCTTCGCCAACTCCCTTCTTTGTACCTTAACCACGGATGTTCGTTGTTCAGAACATATGTAGTTAAGGCACAAAAAAACGAAGTCGTGGTTAAAGAAAGCGTTGTTGCGCTTTCGTTAACCACGACTTTTGTAATAAAAAAGTCGTAAAAAAGGATGTTTCCCAAGGTTTAGGCCTGGCAAGTGGGTACACTTGCCAAGTCGAATTTACAGTTAAAAACTGCACACACAGCCACTACAGTGGCAGGTCCCGGACATGATTACAGAGCTACTTATGTGGGTGGCACAACCAGTGCTGCAGGCCCACTAGTAGCATTTGATTTACAGGCCCTGGGCAGCTCTAGTGCACTTTACTAGGGGCTTACTAGTAAATCAAATATACCAATCATGGATAAGCCAATTACATACACATTTTGTATAGGAGCACTTGCACTTTAGCACTGGTTAGCAGTGGTAAAGTGCCCAGAGTAACAAAAACTGCAAAAACAGAGTCCAGCACACATCAACAACCTGGGAAACAGAGGCAAAAAGTTAAGTGAGACCACGCCAAGGATGAAAAGTCTAACAATTACATTCCAAAAAATTATCAAGTTGCCTGTCCATATTTAAGCTTTTGTCCACTACTCGGCCCTTAGTCTAATCAACCATTCAGCTTCGGTTTTGCATTAAGAAGCAATTCTTTTACCGCCATAAGGTAGATTATTGACCATTTCTAAAGTGTGACATTTGGAATCAATAGTGTCCATACCTGAATGTGCCTTATAGTAGTTTAAGGTCAATGTTTATTTTGCATCTTTGCTATATATGGCCCTAATGTGTTTACAAATCCTTTCTCTAAAGCTTTTGATTGTACTTCCTACAGATATAAGGGAACATTTACAAATGATCACATGTATTACAAACTTGGAACCATAGGGGCATATTTACAACCTTAGTGCCACCAGAGCGTCAGTTTATGGGACGCTCCAGCGGCGCTTAGCACTGTGCCGTATTTACATGGCGGCGTTAAGCCATTTTATGTGGCTTAACGCCACCTTGTAAATATGGCCCCTTCTCACGCAGCACTTTGTGTGAAAGGGGCGTGCAATGGGTGTTGCTGTGGGCATTCCACAGCAACATCCATTGCATTTTGATTCCGCCCCAGATTTACTAGATTTCGTAAACCTGAGGGAGCGCCAAAATCTAACGCAACCCCAGGGTATGGCATTAGCATGGCGCAACAAGGGGAAATGCTTTCATTTATCCTCGTTTTTTGTTCTTTCTATGTGTGCAGCACACATAGAAAGAGCAAATCACCATTGAAGATTGTTTTTGTGCAGGAAAGTATCTCTTCCCAGCCATCCTTGCACCATGGCACAAGTGTAGCTGTATTGGTGGTCGGCAGCTAATTTAGCACCAGTGCAGGGGGAAACACAGGGATGTGCACATTCTAGTAAATACTGCGCATCCCTGAGTTTTAGAAGTGATGAAGCGTGGCACTGACAATTTTAGCACAGTGGCTGCGCTGTGCCACTTCTTGTAAATATGCCCCATAGTTTATAAATCCCCCTCACATCAACCCTGCAGTGCCATTGTGTTGGAACTCACTCAATTTGTCCATACTGAAAGGGCAAATGCTACATTGGCCACCCTCATGGAACCCCTCTTGCTTGGGCGCTAACCACAAATTCAAATGTGATGGTGGAAGCGGTAGTAAAAAGCTATGACATAATAAGTCCCATAGATTTTTGCTTGTCTTGTACACAGTGGGAGAGTTGTTAGAAATATACCCCCTTCTGCCCCCCGTTGCTGGAATCCAGTGTTAAAATATGCCAATGTTGACATATAATGTTATAAACTGTACTGCTTTGACAAATATATGGTGCTATTACTGAAAGGCCAAGCAAATCCTTCTTCTTGTTATTTTTAATCAGTAAGGGCGCAAGATCAACCCTAGTAATTCAATCCTTGGAACTTTTTAATAGGTTATCACCATAACCTCTATCAAGAAATCTACCTCCCATTTTCACATATTCACTACATTTGTGTCGAAGCCTCGTCATTGATAAAGGTGGATAGTTTGCATCTGATTTCTTGGATGGGCACTAATGGTATGAAAAATTACATTGCAAGTCATATATTTCCTAAACAATTTGGATGCAATTTTTGGATGTTGAGTATAAATAATTACAACCAGAATCTCAGTGGAAGTCTTGCTATGTTGACGTGAAGAATAAATAACAATTATTATGATTTAGTCATATATGTAACCAAATCCTGTAATGAATCATCTGTGCCCATCCAAATACGGTAAATATAATTTCTGTACCTTCTAAAAAAAAAAGATGGCATTTGTTAGGTCAGGTACACATGCTTTATGTAAGTGAAATAGTTCAAAATAAATTCCCATGTACAGATTCGCCTAGGAAGGCAAAAATGTGGCCCCTATGGCTTTGCACTGTATTTGTCTATACCACTTTCGTTCATGCACATATACATTGTTCACCAATACGAGGTCTATCATATCATTAATCATCCTGGTATGCTCATAGGAGGTAGCTTATCTGTTGGCAAGGAAATATTGCTCAGCCTTAATTTCGTAGCTGTTGTGGCTGTATGGTAAAAGTTGCACACCCTACTGAAACCACCATAACGAAAAATTGGACATGACACAACTGGTAATCAATAATTAAATCTGGGATACCACATACCATAAAGGCCATCTGGTGAATATCCCTTCATTTAAGTCTGGATATGGATCGGTCATGTTGCATTCCACCACAATTGACAATGTTGTAAAGCAGTGGCATTTTGAAACTTTTAAACATGTCTAAAGAGCTTAGCTGATGCCAGACGTGGTCGCGTAGAACCCCAGACAAAGGCTCTTATTTGCGCATCAATTAAACGCAGGGTGGACAGAGGCACCTGCAAAGGTAGAAAGCCCAGAATGTAGCGAGGGACCGTGACCATCCAGACCACCTGCACCCTGCCCCAAATGGAAAGGCCCAAGTGGTTCCATTTCTCGAAGTCGAGTTTCAGTCGCGCAACGAGGGGATCAAGGTTGTCTTCCACCATATGGGCCAATCCTTGATTGACGAGCACTCCCAGATATTTAAGGCGCCTTGGCGTCCAACAAAAGGGGAGGCTATGAACACCGCCTTCATGGTCATTTGCGAGAGCTTGAGGGCCTCGCTCTTGTCCCAGTTTATGCTGTAACCAGAGCGGGGGGCAAACCCATCAATGATCTCCAGCAGAGCTGGTAGGGAATGCTCCAAGTCCATCACCGTTAAAAGGACATAGTCGGCATATAAGTATATTTTAGATGTGCCGTTCGGTAGGGGGAGGCCCTTTAGCGAGGGGGAGGAACGAATGGCAGCTGCCAGTGGTTCCATTGCCAACAGGAACAAAAGGGGGTGAGAGGGGACATTCCTGATGCATCCCTCTATGGATGGGGAAGGGGTCCAAGAGGAAACCTTCACAGTTGACCCGTGCCATGGGATGGGCATAGAGCAGACGTACCAGAGAAATAAATCGCTCCCCCACACCAAACTTCGCCAGGGTCGCAAAGAGATAGGGCCACTCTATGCGATCGAACGCCTTCTCGGCATCCAGAGACAGGGCCAGTGCAGCCTCTGGCATGTCCCTGGCCGCCCACAGAGTATGACACAAAGTGCACAGGTGGTTTCTGGAGGTGCGACCCTGTACAACCCCCAATTGAGTTTGGTGTATGAGGGATGGGATGTCTTCACGTAAACGGTTTGCTAAGACACTAGCCAGTATTTTGATGTAGCCGTTTCGGAGAGATATGGGTCGGTAGCTGCTACAAATGAGAGGGTCCCTTCCCGGTTTCGGTATGACCGCTATAGTAGCATTGTTGGAGATAGCACCCAGGGTCTTCGTCCGGCAGGCTTCGCCCAAAGCCCTATGTAGAACATCGATCACCTCCTCCCCTGCCCATTCATAGAATTCTGCGTGGAATCCATCCTCCCCGGGTGACTTGTGGTAAGGGAGGTCAGAAATGACCTTCCTCAGAAAGAGAGGGTAGGTCAATGTTGGTGAGAAAGGCCTCAATTTGGGTAGGGCTAGATGTCACCTCCCTCATATAGAGGTGTCAGTAGAAGGACGTGAATTCACTGAGTATCCCTTGTGGGTGCGTAAGCACTTCTCCCGTATGGGGGCGGATGGCCGGTATAGCGAGAGCGGCAGTTCTCTGACGGAGCTGTGCTAACAGCAGCCGGACGGCTTTCTCACCTTGCTCATAGTGTCTCCCTTGCAGGCGTTGCAAGGCGTATTCGGCCTGGGAGGTATACAGCTCGTTGAGAGCCATGCTGGCACGTTCCAGACATCTGTGCATGTGAAGAGAGGGGTGGGCCGTGTATCGCCATGTGAGACGCCTAATGTCTGTTTCCAGTGCCTCTTGCTGCGCTTTTCTCTCTCTATTCGCCAACGCTGCGTCTTGCATCAGTTGCCCATGAATGGTTGCTTTGGCCGCTGCCCATACAACCCTCTTGGAGTCGACAGTGCTTATGTTTTCTTGAACGAAGGTGGACGCATGGGCTCTCAACTGTGTCTTGCCGTGCAGTGAACGGTAACGATGTACAGCAAATCTCCATGGTTTGCGACCCGGGGACACCAGGCCCAACTGGACAGCGACGTGGATTGGGGAATGGTCCGAGAGGCCACATTCAAGGATGCGAGCATCTTGGGTATGGGCCACTGGGTTATATGACATGAAGAAATAGTCTAGACGGGATTGAGTGCCGTGCACTGGTGACAAGAAGGTGTACTCCCTGTCAACCGGATGCGTCAGCCGGCAGTGGTCCACCAGGCTGTTGTCCAGCATTATATCAGACTGTAGGGCACTGTCGGCATTGTTGCTGATATCTAGGGGCCCTATCCTATCCAGTACTGCGTCTCTAGCCAGATTCCAATCTCCCCCGATCACATAACGAGTCGCCTCTATTTCAGTCAAGAGACGGATGATTTGCAGAAAGAACAGTCGCTTAGAGCCAATTGGGGCATAAATGGAGCCCACGCACAGGGAGGAGTCCCCCAGCTTAAGCTTAGTGAACACATATCTCCCTTCTGGGTCAGCCCATGATTTAATGACAGTGAAGGGGATGGTTTTCCGCAACAGCAGCGCAACGCCACACTTTAAGGTGACGCTGCCTCCTGGATCTTGCGGGTTAGGGCTGCAGCTAAATAATGTCGTTCCCACCCAGTCCCTGTGTAACTTGTCGGACTCATCCCTGTCAAGGTGCGTCTCCTGGAGTAAGGCTATGTCAGCCCACTTGGAGTTAAGATAGGAGAGCCCCTTTTTTCTTTTTATGAAATGGGTAAGGCCATTTACGTTCCAGGATATGATCTGTAGTGGGGTAGAGGGAGGTGGGGAGGAGTCGACCATCATGAAACTCAGAGATAGGGGCTAGGGAGTCCAGATGGGGAGGAGAGAGAGCAGGTGGAGAGGGAGGAGCTAGAAAAGGCAAGAAGCAATGTCAAGGATCTGGAGGAAGGGTCTGTCACAGGCAGAGGAGGGGATAGTAGGAGGGGAGGGGGGAGAGGGAGCGAAAGGGAGATAAGCGAGGGAGGCGGGATGGGGCAGGGGAGGAGGGGAGAGAGAAAAAAAGAGAAGGAAAAGAAGGGGGGAGAACCCCAGGAGAGGGAAGAAAAAGGACAAGGAATAGAGAGAGACAGAGAGGAGAGAAGAAAAGAAATGGGAGAGATAGAAACGCGAGAAATGGGCCCAAATGAGGAGAGCTCAATACTACCCTCACCCGCAATAAAAAGGGGAAGAGGGGAAGAGAGAGACAGGAAGAGTGAAAAAAGGAGAGCGAGAGAGAGAGGATGAAAAAGGAAAAGGAAGAAGTAAAGAAAAGAGAGCGTAACAGGGAAGTTCCGCCGGTCTCGATCTGTGATCTGCAGGTCTAAAACTGACCCTGTGAAGCTCAGATGCCCAAGCACCCAACCAGCGGGCCTCCGGCCGGGGGGGGAAGGAGGCGCGCAAGACATCCCAGTCCTGCCAATCTATTGTCCCTGTAAGACATAAGGTGTTAGATGCATGATATACGGTGTAAGAGATATATAGGCACCGGAGGAAGTCGCTCAGTCATGCAGCAAAAGTCAGTATGGCGCTGTGCTGTGGGGGGAGGGTGATAGGGAAGGGGCGGGGGGACTTTCGCAGAATGCACCTAGGTTAACACCATGCCACCAATATTATAACACTGTCAAGTCACTCAGATGACGCAGGCGGAGAATATCCACAGGTGGAGCGGGGGGAGAAGAGAGAGGGGAAAGCAGCCAACAATACGGCCGGTAAGGACCCCGCTATACCCAGTGCAGTAGTCCCCAGATGTCTCAAACAGTGGGGACAGATAGTGTGTCCGGGTGTGGGTAAATCGGACAGCATAGTGGGGTGGTATCCTAGCTAGAAGAAGGGTGTGGGAGGCATATGAGTGCAAAGTGTAGGGGGGCGATGCGCAAGGGAGGGTGCCCTAAGGCGAGCAGGGGGGAGGATAGAGGATAGAGGGTGATCTACGAGCCGATGAGCGATCGGACAGTGAAGTATAGAACCCATAAGCAATAGCCAGTTAGGAACACTCAACCTTGAAATGTATCATACTCGCATAAAATCTAAATCTGAAATCTGAAGGACAATAAACAAGTTATACAATGGACTCAAACATGCCAAATGAGAGCCGGACATTAAGCTAAGGTCGTCGTGGGATCTAATGTAATGCAGTTCAGCTATAAATCAAATGTCAACCAGATTATCAAAGAGGCAGGTACTCATCCCTCCATCGTCTCAGTAGAAGGACATCTGCAGCTCTCACAGAACATTGCATGTTTCGCTGTTTCAGTTCCCTTTGGGACGTCATGCAGCCGTGTGATCAGGTGGGAGTTGCGGTGGGCTTCAGTGGGGAACGAGATTTGTCCCTGTCTGTGGTCTGTGTATGCAGCACCCCTGCCTGCAGAACTTGACCCCTGTTGTTGTGGCTCTTCTTGAGTCTCTCTAAGTCTCTCCACCTAGTTTGGGGGTCTGCAGTGGCCCATCCTGTTTCTCCGAGGGTAGGGTTCGGGGGGGTGTCTCCCCGAGTAGTCCCCGGCAAGTCCTGGGACCGGGCCGGGGGCGCTATATCCATGGACTGGGCCTCGGGTTGGAGCCCTTCCAAAAAAACTTGTAGGTCCTCAGGGTCGTAGAAGTCTTTGGACACCCCATTTTTAGTGATCCACATTCTTGCCGGTTCGAACAGACCATATTTCACTTCCATTTGACGCAAACGAGGTAGAAGGGCCAAGAACGCTCTCCGCGCTCGCTGGTCTCTTTGGAAAAGTCGGCCGTCAGCCTGATCTTTAGACCATCCATCCGGAATGCGGCATGTGACCAGGCCGCATGTAGGAGTTGACGAGTCTGCACATGTCGTAAAAGGCATGCTATGATGGGGTGGGGGCGATTGGCGCTGTCTCGTCTTTTAGGACCAAGCCTGTGCACCCTCTGGAATTCCAGTGGGGGGTCGAAAGTGAGGCCCTTTAGCTTAGGGAGGGTCTCTCGCAGATAGGAGTGAATGTCTGCGCCTTCATTGGTCTCTGGGAATCCAAGAAAGCAGACGTTGTCTCTGTGGCTTCTATCTTCTAGATCAATCAGCTTACTTCGAAGGTATAGAAGTTCCTGATCTCTGTCCGTGAAGGAGGTGATATGTGTCTCCACTGTCGAGACCCACTGCTCTAGTCCCAGTACTCGCGACTGAAAGCCCGCTATGTGCAAGCGCATGAACTTCATCTCCGCCATCAGGGAGGCCATGGCATTGTCCATCCCCTCCAGCCTGCGACCCACCGCCGAGATCTCCTGTAAAATGCGGTCCATAGTAGCTCCCTGCGCTGGTTCTGTCATGATACCAGGTGGAGTGAGTGCCTGCAGTTCCAAGGCGGGGGATGGTGTTCTCAAATTTTGTAGAGCTTCCGAGAAGAGGAATTGCCGGGATGGTTTACCTGATTGCTTGACTGACGTCCTACCACCAGGTATCGCACACTCCCAGTCACGAGTGTGGTCCGGTAGACTGCGGAAGAGGAGGAAGATTCCTGCTGAATAGCGGCTGACGAAGCGCTAGCCGGACGTGGGCAAGCCAATGGCACAGTAGAAGGAGAGGGGGGAGGGAGGAGACACTCAATGCCCTCCACTCTGTGTCCAGTACCCAGCAAGGTCTGGTAAGTGACTACCGCGATGCCCTCAGACAGAGGGTAGAGAATAGGGGAGGAATGGAGGGTGCAGGTCCCAGGGGCTCAAATCAGTTGAGAGGGAAAACGTCATTACCAGGAAACCTCATGGGGTCCGATAGCGGGATAGCCTCTCCCATTCTATGGGCCCTCCATCCTGTGGACCACTGCGTACAGCGTTGTAATTGTTCAGTGGCACGGACGCTTCTCCCCTGGCAGCTCCAGTTGGTTCCCCACGCTCCACCTGCACGGTGCGGGAAGGGGCCTGCAGTTCACCTCACTCGCAGATCCATCTCCCAGTCCCGAGCGGCTCTGCTCCATGGTTGGTCTCGACCCAATCCACAATTCCTGCTGTTTCCTGCCTACGTACCCCTCCTCGCAGTCACTGGTCAGGGCCTCTCCTGGCAGTGCCGGCCCGCTGCCGTAGAGTCACCACGTCCAAGATGCGCCGGTATTACACTCCCATTAGGCAGTCTTAGAGGGGGTGGTCGGAAGCGATATGTGGAGGTGGGGGGAGCCAGGTCATCACTCCCCCAGGACTCCCTTATTCTGTGAGGAATGGCGCGCCGGACCCATGGCTCGCAGGTTCCCCGTCCCCCGTGCAGCACTATCCAAGGGGGGAGGGGGAGGGAAGCAGGTAAAGCTGACCTGGGTGCGGGAACGCAAAGACGATGAGCGGAGCCGGTCCGATAGTGCTCCGGCTCCAGCGAGGCTCAAGCCGCTGCACGTGTTCCTCCCTGGGGCGCTCGGATCCGCCCTCTTAACACGATCCACTTCGCGCTAGGCCTCAAAAGCATGTGAGGCTGCGGCTCGGCGCATGATCGCGGGCCGCTCTCCCACTCGCGTCTCCAACAGGGGGGCCGGGCTCTCCCTCCGCCCAGTAAACTGCACCCCCAGTGGCAGCGACCTCTAGCGCTTCTCCGGGGCACGAGGCAGAGTGCCCGGTGCCCGCACAATACCGCCACCCCCGGCCCGAGGCTCGCCGATCCGCAGAGCTCTGGTCCTAGACGGCCATCTAAACCTGTGGCCCAAAAACTGTATATTTTTACTAATCAGGAGTTGAAAATCTCAGACTGATTCACAACGGAATTTAAGGGTACCTCAAGTGGTACTAGAGTTCGAGGGCTAGGGTTGTGGCTCTGGCTCAGCCTGAGGTTCTTTTGAACTCTTCAACCAAACACAGTGGCCCTCATTTGGACCCCAGCGGTCATTTTTCCAAGACCGCTGAGGTACCGCCGGGCCGAAGACCGCCAGTGCAGGCAGTCTCCCACCCAGCGTATCATGAATGCTGGCAGCACTCTGCCTTTTTCCGGAAGACTAGCAGTCGACGGTAAAGTGGGGGCTGCTCCACCGCCACATCATCAGAACACCGCCCACTGAATCACAACCCAGGAATCGGCGTGGCGGTGTTCCATTGATGGGGAGCTGGCGGTGGAGTAGCCCCATGGATCCCGTTCCCTCCCGGAGGATCACTGGACAAGGTAAGGTGATCGTCCATTAAGGGAGGGGGGTTGGGGGGGTTGTGTATTGTGTGCGTGCATGGGGGTGTGCGTGTGAGTGTGTAGAGTGGGTGTGTGAGTGTGTGTATGCATGCAGGGGTGTGTTGTGTGTATGGGAAATGTGTGCGTATATGTCTGTGTGCATGTGTGCGTGTATGTCTGCATGTATGTGTATAAGTTGTGTGAGCGTGCATGTGGGGGTGGAGGGTGTGTGTGGATGTTTTTGGGGGGGTCCTGCCACCTTTGGGGGATGGTAGGGGGTTCGTGGGTTTGAGGGGATGATTCTGGGGAGGAGGACGGGAGAGGAGGAGACCCCTATCAGTGCCAGGGAACAAATTCCCTGGCACTGATAGTGCCTACCGCCATGGATTTCGTGGCAGTGCAAAACCCCATGAAATCTATGGCGGCATGCGGGGTCCTGATACCGCCGACGGTCTAGTGATGGCCGTCGGGCTGGAGACCGAAGTCTCCAGCCCAGCGGTCAATACCACCCTGGCGGTCACAGTGTAGAAGTGGCAGTTTTGCATGGCGGTAACCACCATGCTTGTAATTCCATTTTTTTCTGCCGGCCTGTTAGCGGTATTACTGCCACTTCTACACCGACCGCCAGGGTTGTAATGAGGGCCAATGTGAGACTTCGTGGTCATCTGCTGCCCATCTTTCCACCACAGTCACCAACCTTCCCCAATTGACAAAAAAGTGATACTGGGCAACTACTTAATGCCACTATGTGCTTTTTCTTTATCGTCAGCATTTGAGAACACCATCAAATACATCTTTTCAGGAAGCGTGCAGTACAGAAACCTCTGTTGTAGATGTTTTAATGCACTATAATGTGCTCACCTTTCTGATACACATAACAAATGACTTATAACTTGTTTCTTTATTGTTATCATTGTGAAAGCTGTTAGGAGAGAAAAATGAATGTTTCTAAATTCATGATTAGAAGCTATCACTTCTAACATATGCCACATAATGTAATGATATCTTCTACTATACTGAAGTGAAATGCTTTGACATTCTGAAAATTATATATTTTTTTAATATGATCAGTTTTTCCTAATTTTACATGACTGTTACGGTGTGATTTATATACCCCATTTTTAAATGGCTTAGCTCTTGAAGAGGGTCAGCTTTAGGCATGAGAAACCTAGGCCCAGGTCATCTAGTTTCAGAGGAGCACATTGAACTTACCTGGTATATTGCTTTCAGTCATTTTTTTTTATTTAACCACGTTGCCACCCCAGTTCTTTCACTCCTGACTTTCCATTAATAATCCTGGTCCCTTCAATTCGTTTTCCTTTCTCACCCATTCACAGCATTCCGCCTCACACTCCTGTCTCTTCCCTGGGCTCTCATTTCCAAGTTGTCCCCAATATAAAGAAGCTTGGCTGTAGCATAGTAGTGTGGGAGAGGACAGGGAAATTCTGCCCATAGTCTGGTCATTGCTGTGAGGTAATCAGCCAGTCCCGACCTGTGAATACAAAAGGTACCACCGTTAGGAGCAAGGATGGAGAAAAAGAGGAAGATTTGGGCTGGAGCAGTCAAGGTCGATCACAGAAAGTAGACTTCCCATAAGACTCAATCAACAGACAACGACATTCCCACTATTATCCCCCCTAGGTCGGCTCCAAAACACTGAAAGTTGTATACAGTGTTTAGAAATATGGGCGTTGGAACCAGGGGCACACAGAGGTTTTATTCCACACAGAATTGTAGTTTGTGGAGGTAGCCCGGAACAACATCCCCCTAAGGATTTAAACTGGAAACTAAAGGTTAAACAGTGGCATACAGAGCTCAACTTTATGAAAGCAAGGGGCAAAGCGCCTGAGCCTCTTTGAAGCCTTGTATTCTGATGGGCAATCTCTGTGGTAGCTCTGCGACATCTTTGTTTTTTTAGGTATTTATTTGCTATCATTGAGGTATAGAACCTCTTCTATCAAGATTCCAGGGATTCCAGCAGAGTAAAAGCAGGCAGGCAATGCTATTTTAAGTTAATGTTTCTTCTGGTAGGGCTGACTTGAGAAAAAAATGATTTTGGGAGAAGCACAACACCTCACTGCCCACAATAAATGAGTTTATAAGCACCAAAAGGGTGCCCCAGAAAAGTTTGCTCCTGTAGCACAATAGCAGAGAGACATGTCATCTCACCGTTTGATCTTTTCAGGCTGTGGGAACATTTGAGACAGAAATGGACACATTTCAAACTTACGACTAAGCACACGTATATATGTGTGTTTACTATCAGTTTGACTTATGGTGTATAAGTGTATTCATTTTACTCCTGAACTAACACTAATTGAAAAACAATGATAGCTGAATACAAAGCTCTAAACTTTTGTATTACAAAGAAGAAAGAAGGATGTGGCCATACAGTCTCTGCACAATAAGCAAACCTGGACTCAGATTCTGGCATTCTCACTTGACCAAACTGAGTGCTCAACTTTACTTCACTATGCATCACTTTCCATAACCTTTCCGTTTGAGGTCACATTGAAGTATTTCTGTTCAGACTCTCCACTCTACAAAATCCTCATTCGTATATGGTTAATACAAAATAATCTTCTTTCATGTTTAATTACAATGTTGGCTATATAAATAAGAGAGTATGACAAATTGACATGTCTTGGGCATCTAGTGGTATCATCCTCATGGTATGGGGGTATGCTTGAATACTTAATTTAAAATAATATTTCTTTCAATAAATGTCACTCAATTTAGTGGTATAATGGTACACATTTAATTGAGAAATGCTGAGACTATAGTTTCTGGCATTTTAACACTTTTTTCACTATTTTTCATAACATGTGTTGCCTGATTGAAGTATCTCCTTTACTTGGCATCTTGGCATCTGCTTCGGCTCTTAGAGCAAAGGCAGACCCCTAGCTTGATTCTCCTCAAGAATGACCAGCCCCCCTCACCCTCCCACATCCATACCAACCACACGCACAGAAATGTAGTGTCTCCTATGCATTTGCTTAGACAAGTGCTCAATGAGAGAGTAGGTTGGGGAAAAGGGAAGGAAACTCAGGAATGGCACCAAATTTGGTAGTGCAATTGCCAATATTTGAGCAAAGAACGGCCCTGCTCTTAGAACTAAAACAGACTTTTGGCTTGGCTCTCCATATTCATTTTCTGGCTTGTCCACCTCTAGGTACAAACCGTGTAGAACTATCAGTGCTGGAATACCAAATAGGTAAAGTAGGCGCCGACCTATGGGCCCCAATCCTTTGAGGGGCCAAGAAAATGTCTCTTAAAAGCTCTTTTGTCAGCTGTCAGTTTGCAAACAACATCGGTGCAAACTACTTATGTGTAATGTTTAGTTTTTTGTAATAAAATTGCTTTATTAAAATTGTTGGCTGGTAAAATAAACAACTTATTAAGAAATAATGTGCAGGGTTGCGGCGAAATTTCGAAAGCCTATGGGCCTCCACAGAGTTTAATCTGGCACTGAAAACTACTTCATGTAATCACAAATACGTGTGTGAGTTAGCACTCAATGTGTTGATATTCGTTCCTTTTATTTACTTAATAATTTGTAGCCATTTTTAGCTTTAAACATCATTATTTTCCCTGCATTCCCTGTTTGCAAAGAAAAAAGAAAACGAATAAGAGAAACAGACAATGGAATGTGCATGCAAACAAAAAGAGAGTGCGCCGAATTGCCATTCACGATGTTTTATCAGGGCCAATTTTAAGAAGCCTTCGTCTCTCCCCGTTGTACAGAAACACCGTTTCCAGGGGAAACGTCTCTGCAAACTGCCGCTCACCTGCCCTGTCAGACTGATCCACACATTGGCAGAGCGGGAAGGCTCGTGCCATAGTGATTGACAGATCTGACGACATGCAAAAACCCTGGTATTTTTGTGACTTCTGAGACACCAAAGCACTTCAGCTTGCAATTTGGCAAGGCGGCGGCGAGCGGTTTATTATGACTCACTTTGCGGATTGTGACCTCCTATCCAACGACAAGGTACATCATTACCGCGGCACATGCGACCGAATAAATGCTTTTCAACTAAAGACATTCTTTGAAAACAGAGAATCACAATGATATGACAGGCCTGTAATCGCGCGACCTGCTCGCCGCGGTGTCCCCGGCAGGCTGCTCTGCATGTTCTACCTGCGCTTGCTTTATTAGGTTTGCACAAGGCCCTAAGAATAGAGGCTGCAGTAATTGTTCCATATTACTAGTTTGCATTGTGCTCGTCCATTGAAGCGAGTCTCGTGCGTGTAAGAGCTGTCACTCGAGAGCGCTCGCTCTCCGCGCAGGGTACAGCCTCTGAATGGCAATGCGTAGCCGGTCCTGCAACCCGACAAGTTGCTGTGAAGATATTGTTTTCAGAGAAGTCCCCGCCACTGCACGTGCTGCATGGACCCGCGTGCCAAACGGCCTCTCCTTTGCGGCTGTATGGAACCGATGGTGTTGTGTAGGCTGGAAAAAAAAGTGTCGTCTGCGACGGGAACACGATAGAACTGCTGAAAAGAAAAGTCACTGGAATGGCGAGGGAAACAAGGATTGTTATGAAAACGTTATACATTACAGATTATAAACAAGATCATACTATGAACAATGTGTGCTTTATGCACACAGACAATAAAGGCTGCAATACGTGTTCTTGCACGCCTCATGAAATCTGAAGGCTCACAAAGCAGGCCGATGGCACCTTTTTCCTGCAGAATGTATGGCTGGGAAGAGCACTCCAGGGTGACAAGGAAAGCATCTCACACATTTTATACACATTTCAAAGCTTCCATGGATATGAGTAGCTCACACGGTTCATTAAGTTATACATCTTGCCAGCCTTTCCATCTTCCCATAACCTATACAGCTGGCTCGATCTTTATCTTCGGAAAAGCCAGTTAGTCCATCTGCCTGATCCTTATACACGTCCATCTGCTTACCGTTGCGCTGGCCTATCAGTCTGTCTTGCTGCACTAGACATACTTTCAGCTGCCCATTGATCCATCCAAACAACCATTCACCTGTAACTCATCGTTCCCTTGTACACAAATCCGTGTGATCGACAATCATTATGGACATATACATTCTGATTTATTAGCCATCCATTCGTCCGTCCCTCTATGTAGAGGCCTGCCTTTGCTCTCACTTGTTCACCTTTCCACTGCGCCATCCATTATCCCGCCATTCATTTAGTCATTGCGTCGTCTGCTCTTGCTTGTAAGCGGGCCCCTCTCTGATTCATTTTAGCGGTCCTACACTCCCCTTGTCATGTATGACGCTGTCTGCAAATTCACCGAGTTGCCATAAAATGTACCCAAAGAGGCATCAGTTCAAAGCATTTACTTGTGATTTATCCAGTGAAGAATCCCTAGATTTTCCGAGTTATCCCACCCACCTATCTTCCCGGCTGGCAATTGAGGAACTATTAGGAGACAGCTAACCATCTATTCATTCGTCCTGGTTTCCTTATTACTTGTTGTTCTTTGCTCCCCGCGCTCAAATACATACACACTCTAGACACCTATTTATATCTTGTAATTAACAAACTGGATGGCTGGGGATTTTGCTAGTGTTCAGATTAAATATCACAGTAATTCATCTGGCTCTTTGTACAGCTGCTTCTCACCAAGTTCTACATGAGCAAAGACAATAAATAGATTTTTAATGTAGTAACTCACCAGGCATTCGAAATGTACCGAATGCAACCTTGCAAATGAGCAGCCTGCAGTGCTTTTAGTCTAAAGTAATAACCTCGGCAATAATATCACAGCATATTTTTTGATAAGATCATTTAAAAAAGGCAACTGTTTATAATAATAAAATTTCGTCTTTATAGCTTAAGGGCAAGCTAAGATCTAAATGAAGCATGCCTTCTATTAGAACCCTAAAGAAACAAACTAATCGCCTGAGAAGAAATCCATTTGTAATGTTGCTATAATTCACATGATTCATTAAACAGAAATGGGAAATAGTAGCATTTTCACACAAAAAATCCTTATGGAGTTGCATGCTGAGACTATCGTGGACTCTTTTATTGACTAAGCAACTTGTGCTGATGTGTTATGCATAGAAGACCTGATTGTCATTTTTCCAAATTCATTCAAATATAAACATTGTTTCAGTTTTAAAACGCTTTACTTTACTTTTGATTGCCTTAAGGGATAAAATGTAGGTTTTGTTTTTTGATGTGTAGGCAAAAAATATGTAAACAAGGCAGACCCAGCAATCTGCCATGTTTGCCTATGGATTATTAGTAAGGGTAGAGAGGTACCCACACTCAGTAATAGGTGACGATCTCACATAAGGTTCAGTCAAGGTCTCAGTAAATTAATCCTTGCTTAACTCTTGGTAGCTTGGCCCATGAGCAGTAAGGCTGAATTTAGGAGACAAGTATGTAAAGCTTTTAATATCTACAAAACAATAAACAAGTAAAACACATCACACAATAAAAATCTAACACCATTTTATAAAAATAGGAAATGTTTTTATCTCTACAATTAAACCAAAATGACAAAAATCCAATGTATGGAACTGGAGACATGAATTTTTAAAGTTTAGATGTGAAAATGTGATTTCTAGTGCCTAAAAGCAAAAAACTCTAACCACGTATATCTGGTTTCGCTTGAGAGGGGCAAAGTAGAAGTTTGAAGCCAACTGTGATGGAGCACAAGTTGGAAACATTGAGCTGGAGGTCTTGGTCAAAATTTACCTTCTGACATAGTTTTACTTCTGGAACCTTTTCATTTGTCATTGAGTGAGGCTCCTCTTCAGGCAGGCTTGCGATGCGACAACAGAGGCTTGGCTAAGCACAAGGTCCTGGTCAACTCCTGGAAGTGTTGTTGACATAGAAAAGTTCGGGAGCTTCATCAGGACAATCCTGTAATTCAGGCCGGGTCATAGTTTGATGTCACCGGCTTGATTCTAGTTTTCTGGTCAGTCACCTTATGGATCTATTTTATAAACTTCTCCAAACTTCTGGATCTTCTTCCAGGAGTCCTTTTGGGGTTCTTGCAGTGTCCACAAACTTGGTCCAAGGTTCCAGAAGCTCTGAGTTGCTCCATGGGAGATGGGACTACAATTCCCAGAATGCACTTGGTCAGAATCCTTAAAAGGTCAGTGGATGTTGGTCAGCTGGGGACTCTTGGTCACTCCTTTGTATCTGTTGCTTACAGGAAGTCCACCCCTGTATCTTAAGAAGGAAGGCAAAATCCCTTTTGTGGATAAGCTCAGAGTGTGCAGCTGGTGTAGTCCTTTTGAGTGCAGTTATTCAGGTGCAGACCAGGGGTTAAGGTTGGCAGTGCTTCTTTTGATCTTCTTCCAGAAGGGATCTCTGCTGCTGATCAACTCGCCCATAATTATCCATGCTCATGGTTTGGCAAGCAGGGGGCACCCCTGATCAATGGGGTGCAGGGACCCACCCTGTGGGGTGACCACTTCCTGTGAAGTGTGACAAAAAAATAATCCCAGAACTCACTGTGCCTTAAAAGCCCAAGAAGAAGAAAATCTCCCCTGTGAAGTTAGATCTGGTTAAGCCCACCCACTGGTGTGGTTAAACTTCCCTAACACTCCCCTTCCAGGTCCTCTGGTAATTCAATTACAGGTTCTCACATCTGGCCAGGAGTGCAGGAAATGGGGGCGGTCTGTTTTCTGTCCCAAGTGGCTTTCTCTCTTTTGAAGACCAGGTTGGCCACCCTACCCCCTTCCTGCTCCACCATTTGCTACAGCAGTTCTCCACCACCATATGCTTCCTTTATTTCAGCCCAGGGTACTTCACACCTCATTATGGTAGCTTGGTGCGGGCTGCCAGAGGTTGAGCAATCAGGAAAGGGCACTACAGAGCTGATTTAGGTAACATTTAGAAAGGGTTCTGAGACTCTTTCCTTGTAATAGTTATAATAAATCTAACATTGGCAAGTTATTGGATTTATTTGAACTATTTATGTGATATCTTACATGACATATTTAGCTCTTTACTATAAGAAATAAGACTTCATTATTTTAAAATAAGTCATCCAATGTTAACCTATTGAGCTAATGTACTATATTGGGAAAAATAAAATTAGCAGTTTTTCCTTCACAAGGGCTTAGTAAACATCTTTTATAATGTTTACATTTATACTGCAGTCAACCCTTGGGGCACCTAAGACAGACTTCAGGGATGATTTTGCTAACACGTCCTTCTATGTTAATTTATTGCACATTAGAACTCGTTTTAGGCCAATGAATCTTGTGACCCAGTGGAGAGACACCGTAGGACGAGATAACTGATCAATTTGTCAAGCAATATATCAATAATGTCATCAATGTTTACCACCACAATGCACTTTACTTTAGATAAAGACATTAATCAAATTGTCGACTCATTCATGACCTTTCAGCCATGAATAACCACACCTTGGTAGAATTTTATGAAGTTTATTCCCTATTGATTACAATCTACGAGCAAAAGAGTTAATCTCAATATCAGGAAGCATAAGAGCATAGTCACAATATGGCAACTGTGATAAGATTTAATTAATGCAAAGATCACAAACATAAGAACATAGCACGGCGTGAACATAGATCAGAATACTGCAAACAGCATATACGTCTCAGTTCAGCATAGCATAACGTCAGTCATTTGTCTATTTGAGTAAGTCATACTAACCACTAATTAGCATCAGCATGTTGGGCTTCATGCAAAAAACAATTTAGCACACCAATTTGGAAAACATCTAACTAAGGTCTCTACCAAAATGAGCAGTTTGTACCTAGAAAGGAAAAGCAAACAGACAAATTACAAATTGCATTGTCATAATTACCCTCCAAGGATTAGGTCAGCACTCAGGATCAGTCTTCATCTTCAGGACATCGGCCAAAACTCCATCAGTCTAAACTTTGTCTAAAGGACAGGGGACACCTCCCTCATAAGGAGGAGAAGTGTATAGGGCAGTCTATGGGTAAAGATGGTTTTAATAAGTCTCAAAGTCACCAAACAGAGTGACAGAGTTTCTGGATAAAATCAAAAGTATTCCCTACCTAGTTCTGTCAACCTTTCTGTGACATGGGTTTTTATCCCTTTTCCGTAATACCTTCCCCCAAAATCCTATTGGACATTTGCTATACGCCACTATCTTTAACCTATCAAATTATACATTAGGTAATTCTAATTGTCACCCCACGATAATTCATAACACTTTGATTGGTCTTCATAATTGGCGTTTTCGGAGGTGGCACATCCGGAGGTTACTTCACAGCTTGGCACGTTTTCTCGGGTCATAAGTTCCTTTGTCCATGGTTTAAACGTCCTTGTACATTACATTAATCTACATTTGTTTCAACTTCGTGTATAAACCCATACTAAAGCAGCAAGCATGCGGATGAGAACAGGATTGTACTGATACATTGAGTTGAAGAAAAAGAACATTTTGCAGGGTCATGGCCCTTTGCGAGTCAGCACGCTGAAAAACAGAAAAATGCTTTTAATATGAGAGCCAGGCAGCTAAAACCCATAGCTCACGCTAACTTAAGGCCTGTGAGATTTTCAATATAAATGCAATATCATAATCGTTAATATAAATTGATTAACCATAGCATTAATGATTCTATTTATGATTTATTAATTCGCGTATACATTGGTGGCCACACACATTATAGTCATAATTCAAATGCACATTTAAGCAAAATCACTATTATTGTCGTTTTCTATGCAACATCGTTAAGCATTGATATGAGCATTTTATTTTAATATATGTTATTTAAACTACACTCTCTCAATTTATATGTAAAAATAAGACAGTTTAAGTCTCTGGAAGTACTTTTCATTCCCAAATCAAATTTGGGGTTAATTTTATTTTAAAAGCAGCACGCAAGGCAGGCCTGCCTTTAAGATGACACCAGACAACACAGCAATGTACCAACGGGCACCTTAACTCAAGTGGGTCCCTAAACCCACATGCTTTACCATATACTAAGGACGTACAAGTAGGTTGTCAAAGCCAATTATAATTATGCCTAATTTTCATATTCCTTTTAAACAGAATACTGGCCCTGGGACTGGTTAGCAGAGCCCAATGCACAGTCAGAGTCAGTAACTACCCGAATCAGTCAAAAATGGGGTGATCAGGGCCAAAACAATGACTTTCTCACAGTAGGCCATTTAGAAAGTTCTCTATATGTACCTATGTATGAAGATGAAAATTAACATACATCTACAATTTCTTGTAGTTTTTAAAATTATTTCATAGAAATTTAAAAAATCAGACAATGTGACTGCCACTTTAGAAACAGAAACAGAAACATAGGCGGCCTCACTCGAGATTTTGAGATTCACCATTTCAGACATTTCAGTCTATGCCTAGCTACGAAAGGGGAAACTCAGATCTAAAAGAACTGTTTGAACATACAGGCCCTCATTATAACATTGGCGGTAAAACCCTCTTACTGCTGCGGTGACGGCCATTAACATACAGCCACAGTGGCGAATATCTGTTCACCATATTATGACACACACACACCAATCCGACAGAATACAGCCACATACAAAAATCAGCCAGTGATAAAGTGGAAGTCCCAACATCCATACTGTTACGCCAACAGAACAACGGCCACCACATTATGACATACGAATCACCACGGCGGACATTCAGTAGTAGTAAACCATTGGCGGTACACACCGCCGCGCTCAGAATGGACACCCAAATACAAAAACAACACTACATTGGCCAATACGAAAAACACACACCTGACACCCGCACACACACCACACCCTCCCACCCACACCACTATAAAACACACACTCACAGTACCTACAACACTTTATAAATAACAATTACTGTCAGGTTATTGGCACATTACTCAGCACACTCTCACCAACACACACCACACAGCACCCATGTCCCCACAAAGGCACCCCCGTTTCACTGATGAGGAGTTAAGGGTCATGGTGGAGGAAATTGTCAGGGTAGAGCCACAGCTGTCTGGAGCACAGGTACAGCAAATATCCATTGCAAGGAAGATGGAGCTATGGCGGAGAATTGTGGACATGGTGAACACCGTGGGACAACATCCAAGAACAAGGGATGACATCAGGAAGAGGTGGAACGACCTATGGGGGAAGGTACGTTCCATAGCAGCAAGGCACCAGCTTTCCATACAGAGGACTGGCGGTGGACCACCACCTTCTCCCCCACATCTCACAGCATGGGAGGAGCAAGTCTTGGCACTACTGCATCCTGAGGGACTCGCTGGAGTAGCCGGAGGACTGGACACTGGTAAGTCAACATTTACTACTTATCTCCCCCCATACCTGCATGCCATCTCACACCCTCACCCTCACTCCCATCACTCCACTCCATCCCACACACTGCACCTACACATATGACTAACCACAAAGCCAAGCACTGCATGCCATACCAATGCATGAACACCCGTCCCAGCCCTGCATGGCACCCATAAGCAAAGCATGCACAGCATAGGGAAACTAACAATCACACAATACATCACCATACACACGCAAAAGTTGGCAGAGCAACACCAGCGATAGAGAGGAAGCCGGGGATGTACAATATGTCACAGGCATGTTGCATAATACATCACTTATATCCCAACAGGTGCCCCAACCAACCTCAGCGGAGACAAGGTGCCACGACAAACCAGTCTCCCAACAGAAGATGCCCCCAGTGATGACAGTAACTCTGGACTTTAGGATCTGGACCAACAACCTGGCTCATCAGGGACCACATGACAGTATCAGGGGATCAGGGAGAACTTGCAGGCCATTAACACCACCTTGATCTCCATAGCAGAGGTGCTGGCAGACATGGCCAACATCATGAGGGAGCAACAGCACAGCTGCAGGCCCCTACCACTAGCCAGTACATTGACCAGTGTGTCTCTACCTCCGCTGCAGCTAGTGGGCAGGAGGCCCTGCCACATAACCCACAGGCCACCAGCACCTCTCCCCTGCAGAAGGTGAACCACTCCACAAACGTTCCCTGCGAGCCAGACAGAAGCCATAAACACTTGCCAAGACCAAGACCACCACCAGGAAATGAGACCCTCCTGATTGTTCCCCTTGTGTCCCACCCTGTCACCTTGTCCACTTTAAACTGTCATTGCTCCCCTTCCTATGGCCCCTTGGACAGTGGACCTGTGCTACAAACAGACTGGAACAATACCCTGGACTTTCTTCCACCATCACCCCATTCCATTTCACTTTACCCTCAATTATATAGCACAACAATAAACACCCTTGAACACAACTTGACTACTAGTATTTTATGTTTTGAAAATGTGCATTTATGGAAACAGTCACATCTAGTGCAAATGATCTGAACACTGTGAGAGCATAGAAATAAAGACCTGTAGCTGTCTGTAGTGAGCACATCAGTGCACAGTTGTTATAGCACCAACATCTGTAAAATGACAAGCCATAGGCGACAGTAAATTGAGATGCAAAGGAAGTTAATGCCATCATGCTACAGCCACACAGAATATACCAATAGTCAGAGTAATGGTCAGTTGCACTGTCTTACCTGTGTGTCATTGGAAGTATTGAAGGATAACTGCTGTTCTGTTGTCCACATCCTCATCCTCAGCCTTTTCATCCTCACTGTCCTCATTGTCTACTGCTGCCACAGGGATATCGCCAGTCTATTCCTCCTTCAGAAAGGGTACATGCCGTCTGAGGGCCAGTTTGTGGAACATGCAGCATGCAGCTACTATCTGGCAGACCTTCCCGGGTGAGTAGCACAGGGATCCACCTGTCAGATGGAGGCACCTGAACCTAGCCTTCAGGAGGCCAAAGATCCTCTCGATGATCCTTCTGGTTCGCCCATGTGCCTCATTATAATGTTCCTCTGCCCCTGTCCTGGCATTCCTCACAGGAGTCAGCAGCCACGATAGGTATGGGTAGCCAGAGTCACCTGCAAGTATTGAGGGACAACATTTAGCCACACACAATGCTGCAGGGCTGACACCTGAAGGCATACACTAACATACAGTGGGTGGGGACCATGGCTCATCTATTAGCCACACACTGTGCCTCTGTAGTTGGGCCATCACATTTAGGATGCTGCTATTCCTCAGAACAAAGGCATCATGCACCGACCCAGGATACTTAGCATTGAAGGGGGAGATGTACCGGTCTGCCAGGCACACCATTTGCACATGCAGTGAACGGAAACTCTTACGATTCCTGAACACCTGTTCACTCTGGCGGGGGGACAAACGCAATATGTGTTCTGTCAATCACCCCAATAATATTAGGGATATGTCCCATTGCATAGAATCCGGCTTTCACTGTGGCCAAGTCTTCCACCTGGGGGAAAGAAATGTAGCTGCACATGTGTTTTACCAGGGCAGATAAAACTCTTGCCAGCATGATTGAAAACATTGGTTGTAACATTCCTGCTGCCACGCCCACTGTCACTTGGAAAGAACCAGTTGCCAGGAAATGGAGCACTAATAGCACTTGCACAAGAGGGGGGAATCCCAGTGAGATGACGGATAGCAGAGATCAGGTCTGGCTCCAATTGGGCACACAGCTCTGTGATTGTGGCCCTGTCCAAGCTATGGGTGAGTATAATATGCCTGTCCTCCGGGGTTATGTCTCCGCCTCCTATTCATCCGCAGCGGTAGGTATCTAAGGAACACAAGAGTGAGTATGCTGTCACAATTTGAACAATGGAACCAGAACTGCAGTATACATAGTGCATTTATGTGATCAGACAGTGGTAATGGCGAGATATGTGCTAATCTAGGTTGTGACGCAGTGACGGTGTACACCGCCGCGGATGTGACCACCATTTTCTATCTGATTCCTCACTTGTTTCCTGACCTTCAACAGGAGAACACCTACACTGCGTGTGCTGCTGTGACCTGTGTCTGGAACCTACCACGGCCCGTGTGACTGGGGAAAGGGCCCGTGCCTTCACTTCAGAGGAGTTGGAGCGATTGGTGGATGGGGTCCTTCCCCCCGTACGGACTGCTGTATGGGCCACCAGTCCAACGGGTGAGTACACTTTGGGCACAATGCATGTGGGAAGGATGCATGGAGATGTGTGTGCAAGCATTGTGTCATGGGGGAATGTCTTGTGGTGGTGTACATGGTGTGCTTCGGCCGATGTGTGTGCCAATGGTGATGGAAATGGGATTGTTGGGCCATATGTGTGACAGGCTGGATTGTATTTGTAATGGTGTTCTCCTGTCTGTATTACCTCTGCAGGCCAAAGCACATCAAAAACAAGAGATTATGGCTTGCCATCGTCAAGGACGTGCGGACCCTGGGGGTCTATGACAGGCGGAGCACCCACTGTTGGAAACGGTGGGAGGACCTGAGACGCTGGGCATGGAAGACCACGGAGGCCCAGCTGTTTATGGCCTCCCAATGAGGAAGGGGTGCTTGTCAGAACCTGACCCCCATGATGGCCCGCATACTGGCGGTGGCCTACCCAGAGCTGAATGGGCGCTTGAGGGAATCACAATGGGGTGAATACAGTGGGCATTTTTTTTTTTTTTTTTAAATCGGCAGGTGGCATGGGATCCGGGTGGGGGATGTGAGTTAGTGGGTGCCCCTAATGCCGGTCCAGACATTGCAGCGTGAGTCAACTCTAGGGTAATGGGTATATGACAAATGCAGGTAACCTAGTTTGTTAGCATTCCATGTCAGTCAGGGCTTTGTGGGTCCCAGGAGGGGTGAAGTTGGTGGTGTGTGGCCCTCTTCTTCCAGTGGCATCTACCCAAATCACTAGCAGTGCAATGCATAGTGCTGAAGCCTGGTGTGTGACAGTGCTGTGTATGCCAACTGTCGTGTTGGTGCAGTAATTGACCCAGTGTTTCCTTTTTCTCTCTCCCTCCCCTTTTTTCTTCTGTTATCCTGTCCATTTGTGCATTAGCATCATCAGGCGGAGGAGCAGGGGCACCGGTGACAGAGGAAGCTGCATCCCACAGGACCCAGGAGGCAGAGTCCACTGACGCCGAGAGAACCAGTGGGGCGGAGGACGAGGTGAGCACCACAGCAGAGACAGGAGGTGACAACACAGGCTCAGATACCTCCTACGATGGAAGCTCCCTGGTGGTGGCGGACACCTCTGTGACCACCCCAGCTGCAGGTTCAGCCGCTACCCCGTACCAGCACTGCCCTCCCAGTAGCCCCTCAGCGAGTTGCCCGTGCCTGCTCACCCAGGAGGGTGGGCATCTCCTTCACCCCAGGCACCTCAGGCCCTGCCCTAGTGAGCCCTGCTGCCCTGAGTGAGGATGCTATTGACCTCCTGAGATCCATCTCTGTAGGGCAGTCAACCATTGTGAATGCCATCCAGGGCCTGGCATCCCAGATGCAGCAATGCAATGCATTCCTGGGGGGCATCCACTGTGGATTGGTGGCCCAACAGAGATCGATTCAGGCTCTGGCCTCCTCTCTGATGGCAGCCATTGTCCCAGTTCCTACCGTCCACCTCCAACTACCACTTCCCAGTCCCAGTCTCCTCAACCCCAACCTATCCCATGCACACATACAGACGAGCATGCACACAAGACAACACCCAAGAGTGGCACAGGCAAACACAGGCACCACACTTCAGTCCACAAGCACTCACACAAACACCAGGCAGTTGCAGACACAACCACACCCTCTGCCTCCACTGTCTCTCCCTCCTCCTCCTTCTCTATGTCCCTCACAGTCACGTCCACACTCACACCTGCATGCACTGCATCAACATCCACCACCAGCATCACTACACCAAGCAGCACACACACCTCACTAGCAGACACCCCCACAACATCCATGAATGCGTCCCCTGTGTCCTCTCCCACCCTGTCTGTCCCCCCTCCTAAAGGACACAAACTCAAGCACTCACACACCCAACAGCCATCCACCTCACATCAGCATACTGCCCATGCACCTGCACCCAAATCCAGCAGGGATACACCTCCAACAACCACTCCCTCAACCTCCACTCCCATCCCTCCTCCCTCCTCCCACCCCACCATCCCTAAGAAGCTTTTCCTTGCCCAACTTGACCTCTTCCCTCCCCCGTCCTGCCCCTAAGAGCAGGGTCCCAACGACCCAGCCCAGAACCTCAGCCAAAGAGTCCACGCAGACAGTGGTGGCACCAACTAGTCATGGTGGCAAGTCAGTGAAGGATCCCACTCCAACAGCCAGGAAGGTAAAGGATCCCACAAATCCTGCCATGAAGGGGAATGAGCCTCCACCTCCTGCCATAAGGGGGAGAAGCTCTTGACTCCTGCCTGTGAGGCTAAGGAACACGCACAACCTGCCATGAAGGGGAAGAAGCCCTCAACCCCTGCCAGGAAGGGTGAGGATCCCACGCCTCATGCCATGAAGGGGAAGAAGCCCTCAACTCCAGCAGAGGCTGTCACGGTGACACCTCCACCACCACCAGTGGTCACGGGCCCCCAACGCCAGCTGAAGAAATGCATTCCTCACCACCAGCAGGGGCTGCCCAGGAGGCACTTCCACCTGCCACCACAGTTCAGCCCTCACAACCAGCAGAGGCTGCCCAAGAGGCACCTCCACCTGCCACCACAGTTCAGCCCTCGCCACCAGAAGAGGCTGCCCAGGAGGCACCTTCAACTGTCACCACAGTTCAGCCCTCACCTCCAGACAACACAGTGCAGCCATCACCACCAGTGGAAGGCATGTAGACCACCCTCCAGGGGCTGCTGTGCAAAGGGCCCCCTCCAGAACCAGTGAGCAAGTTCCCCACCACAGAAACTGTGACCTTGCACTCCCCAGCAGAGAGAAATGGGCAAGGAGCCCCCTCCACAACCAGTGGGAAAGTCACCCACCTGAGAGATTGTGGCCTTGCACTCCCCAGCAGAGAAAAATGGGCATGGAGCCCCCTTCCGGAGCCAGCGGGAAAGACACCCACCTGAGAGACTGTGGCCTTGCACTCCCCAGCAGAGAGAAATGGGCATGGAGCCACTTCCACAACCAGTGGGAAAGTCACCCAACTGATAGACTGTGGCCTTGCACTCTCCAGCACTGACAAATGGGCATGAAGCCCCCTCCAGAACAGTAGGAATGTTATCCACCTTAGAGACTGTGGCCTTGCACTCCCCAACACTGAAAAATGGGCATGGAGCCCCCTCCAGAACCAGTGGGCTTGTTCCCGTATTCAGCTGAGTTGCCCCCCAACCCCCACCCCTCTGAGGTGCCTACCCACTTGCAAACTGATGCCCCTGTAGAGTTCTATCCGGATGAAGTCAGGATTCGAGCTGGGCCTTGGCCTGTGCCCATGTGGGCCCTTAGTACTTTGGACTGGGCATTGGCTCTTTGTGTACATTTGTACATATCTGTTTCACGTACAATTGGTTTATTTATTAGCTGTTTATATCAATATATTCTGATTACTGCATTCTTGTATTATTGTGCCGTGTTTTGTGTGCTATTGTTTTTCGTGTGCAGCTGGTTGTATGTATGGTGTGTGTGTGAATGGTGTGTGTTGTGCATGTGTGTGTGTGTCACTCTCATTTTCCTCCCTCTTCACTTGTGTGCTAGGTGGCTGTAATCACCGTCGTCACCTTCGTCAGCGTTGGTGTTCCAGGTGGAGCATGACATAGATGAGCATCGGGAAGACTTGCAGTTTCGGTTACATGGCGGTGTTGTTCTTCCCTGTGTCTCCAATGGTGAGTCCTTTCTCTTCTGTGATGCATTTCCACCAGGCTTTTGATGGCATTGGTACTGCCCGGAAAATGTGGCGGATGGATGTGTCAAAATATGGTGGGCAGTACTTTGTCTTCTCCCTGGCTGTTGACGGCTACCGCCGTGGTGAGTGTTGTTAATGCCCTGGCGGTTGGTGTGGTACATTGGCTGTTTATGAGAGTTATCACCACCATGGTCATAATTTGGTGATAATTACCGCCAGCCTGTTGGCTATATTACCTCTACTTTATCACTCACTGCCAGGGTCATAATGAGGGCCATAATCTTCCTAATCCTGTAAATGTTCAGTATCCAACAAGATTGTTTATATATTTTTACATATTTGTGCTAATCCAATAAAATGTGAAGATCTGGCCATTTCTTGCAAAATACTAGTCGTTTTCATTATGAATGTATGTTGCAGTTATTCAATACTATGCTACTTATGTTTCTAATGTAGAGGACTGGTAGGTTGCAAAGCCCTTTTGCTAGCATCTTCACATATTGATTTCGGTAAAATGACTGCAGAGATTTGCAAATTGTGGAGCTCCAGAAGGCTTGAAAAATAACAAAGTGGAGGCACTAATTGTGGCCCTTTGCAGCTACAGGAAACTATTTCCACTGCTGCTAGGAGCTGCTCAGTACAAAGGTGTGAAGCATGATGCATGGTGTCCATTCTCCATCCCAAGGTCTGAACCACCAAAGTAATTCTTCCAGCTGACACAAGCTCTACGCCACCATTGGTACTCTGGGGGCATGCTCCATACCACTGTATCAGACAAGGCCATGGTGCTAGGGAAAGAGTGCAGCCTGTTTTTCATGATTTCCTGCTCTATGATGTTCTGTCTCTGGAGCAGTAATTGGTCTTAAGCAGATGGACCAGCAGATTCTGAAACTTCTTTTGTGAATCAAGCAAAGTCAGGAAATATCTCCTGCATTCTCCAGGCCCATGTTTCCCAATTTAACCCAACTAACTGTGTAGAATAAAGCTTCACCCACTCCTCATTTTTTAGGTCGCACCCTACCAGACAGCGCACATGTCTGGTTTGGTAAAGACATCTTGGGGACTTTTAGAAAGTTGACCTAGGAATGCATTCCACTCTTTGATTACCAGTGGCTTTGTGGTTTGTAACTCACACTTTCTGGCTTTCCATTTGCTGCTTTATTTGCTTTAGGCTCTCCAGGTTCAGTTTGTCCCTCTCATTGCCTAAATTATACTTTCTGTAGGCTTTCTGTAACCTGTCACAAGGCCCCTTTCTTTCAGCAGGCCTTTAAATATTGTTCTTATCTCATGACATTTGCTGTGCATTCAAAGACTGAAGGCAAATGTCAGGCACTGTCATCCAAGCGCGCTTGTTTCCTTTTCTTTCTCTGACTTCAGAGTAAGAGGGTCTTACTGGCAATGCTTCCTTGCCCGCACCAACCTGCATTTGCTGAAGCCTTCCTTCCTGGCGCTGGGGTGGGGCTATGTCCCCCAGCTAACACCGAGGACATAGGTGGAGCCAAAGGACTCTTAGCCTGCTCTTTAGCAAAGGCCGCATCCCGCGGTGTGGGTCTTACTGGCAGCGTTTCCCTGCCCACACTTACCCGCATTTGCTGCAAGTTTCATTTCTGGCACTGGGGTGGGACTATGTCCCCCAGCTAACACTGAGGGCAGAGACGGAGCTGAAGGACTCTCAGCACTCTCTTTAGCACAGGCCACATCTCACAGCATGGGTGTTACTGGCAGTGGATCCTGGCCCACACTTATCAGCTTTTGCTGCATCTTTCATTCCTGGTGTTGGGGTGGACTACGTCCCTCATCTAACACCGAAGGTAGAGGCTGAGTTGAAGGTCTCTCAGCATGGTCTTTAGCGCAGGCCGCATCCTGTGGCACGGTTCTTACTGGCAGCAGTTCCCTGCTGCACTTACCTGCATTTTCAGCAGCTTTCATTCCTGGCCCTGGGGTGGGTCTTCTTCTCCCAGCTAATGCCAAAAGCAGAAGAAGAGCTGAAGGACTACCAGTGCGCTCTTTAGCTCAGGCTGAATCCTGCAGCACAGGTCTTACTGGCAGCATTTCCCTGCCCACACCCCCCCATTTGCCACAGCTTGCATTCCTGGTGCTTGAGTGGGACTACGTCCCTCACCTAACACTGAGGGCAGGGGCAGAGCCGAAGTACTTTCAGCGTGCTCTTTACCGGCTTACTGGCATTGGTTTCCTGTCTGCACTTACCCGTATTTAGTTTCTGATGCTGGGGTGGGACTATGTCCCCTAGCTAATACTGGAGGCAGAGGCGCAGCTGAAGGACTCTCAGCTTGCTCTTAAGCGCAGGCTGCATCACAGGTGAAGACAGGCCCATTATTGCCCAGAACAGGCTGGGCTACCACCCTTTTGTCCTCATTTAAAGGTACTGTTATCTTTCACCAGCTTTTTGGTATGGGGAAACAAAAAGCTATTCCCCCAGCATCTACACCTGGCACCACCTTGGATGCCTTTCTAAGGAAGCGCAGGGGAGCTGATTAGTAAAGGGATTGCATTGGCAGAGTGGCACTTGTCTTTGTCTTCTCACCTGCCCTACATAACTTGCAGTCATCCTGTGATGCAATCATGGTTGACGAGGGCTCTGACTTAATTATGCTAGGTGAGAGATTTAGGTGGTCATTTTGACCCTGACGGTCCGAAGACATTACAGGTGTGGCGGTTTGGCCTCTGCCAAACTGCCATATGCCCGCTGGTACCACCAGGGCAGTAGTACAGCCGGGCCGGAGGACAGAACCTCTGGGCCGGCTGTCCACTAAAGACTGTGGGCGGTATTAGGAGTCGCCTTTCCGCCAGGGTTTCTGCGGCGGTAGCACCTCCACGAAAACCCTGCTGGAAAAGCTGCTGGCGACAGGAAATTCCTTTCCTGTTGCTGGCAAATGACTTCCCCACCCCCACTTTCCAACACAGCACCCCCCTCCCCCACGCCGTTTCCAAGACAGCATCTCCCTCCCCCACCCCCTTCGAAGACAGCACCCTCCTCCCCACATCCCCCCTTCCAAGACAGCACCCCCATTCCCCACCCCACCCTTCCAGCATGCACCCACACGCACCCCGCATACACACATTCACCAACACACATACATACACACATTCACCAACGCGCATACATACATGCATTCACCAACACGCATACATGCATGCATTCACTCACAACAACAGACACGCATTCACACAAGCATACCAACACGCACTCACTTCAACAATCACACATACATACTCGCATATACACTTAAATTCACACATGCATACACAACACCCCCTACCCTCCCACCTCCCTTCCCTGTCAGACAATCTTCTTATTTTGTCCGGCGGGAGGTCATCCGCCAGGGAACAGGCACTTCCACTGTCAGCAGCACCCTGCCATCAGGACAGTGCCACGCCGTATTACTGCTCGTAATACGGCGCTGGAGTCCATTGTGGCATGATGGTGACAGCTGTGGAGCTGCCTCTGCACTGCCAACCGCCAGCACTACTTCTGATGGATTTCCGCCCAAATTGTGGCATAAATCCTTCAGGACTCATAATGTGGTGGTGGGAAGACCACCAGTACTGGCGGTCTTCTGGCGCCCACAGCTTCGGCAGTCTGTGTAAAAGACCACTGAAGTCAGAGTGACCACCTTAGTGCCCCAAACACCTTGACCGGCCGTATCAGCCCTGATATCGAAGTAGTTGGTCAGCCTACTGATTTTTCTGAGGGGGTACAATCCCAAGTTGAAACACCTGCTAGTGGGGGCATAGGGAAGAGAAAGAGAGTGGAGGGGGAGCCAAACCCAAGATACACAGTATTGCAAAGTTCATGACCAGATCCTAACAGCAACAGCCAAAGCAAAAAAGGGGAGAAAACTTTAGATTTAGCCAAGGAGAACTCTAAGTTTGTGCTAACTTCAATTATGGACACTTTGAGGCTGATTTGACAAAGCTGTTCCTCGCCTTTGAGGAACTTGCTTGGCTGGTCTACTTCCTCGTAATCTGGGGTCCACCCCATTTTTGGAGTCATCAACCCAGCCACAAGCAGTGCCTAAGCCAACTAAAACTGCCGCTAGGTGGGTCCACCAGTCAAGAAGAGTTAAGCTTGAAACCCTGGTGAAGGGGTTCAGCCCAGAAGGCAGTTCAGATGAGAAAGGTGGGGGTCCAAAGCAAACCAAAGAATACTGTGGCTTGAGTACCAACAGTTCTGGATGTCCCCAAGAGCCGCCACTCTCAAAGCTCCCCACATTACAACTACCACCCTAAGCCCAAAACATGACACATGGGAGGATCACGATCAACTGGTGAATAAGGTGGTGCATTGTGTCAATTGCACAGCCAGATTACCATGGTTCTGAGAGTTTCATGAGTAGGAAATACCAGGAAGTCTGACAATAATGATTGCATGTCATTAATTTTAAGGACAAAGTGGTGGGCAAAGACATACTGAACAGGCTCAGTTTCACTGAGTGTACCTCCTCGACAGTCGAAACACTTCTGCTGGGCATCTTTTATAGGCCAGTGGGTAGAATGTCGTCAGTACCAACAAACTCTCCTCCTCATCATGTCATTGTTTTAAACAGATTGCCGCCTCTTTCTCAGTTGGACCAGTTGGATTGACTCACTGGGGAAGTTACAACCTCCAAACAAACCTGTCCAGATGTTGGCATGGGGATGGCAAGATCTTGAATAGCCTCCGCAAATCCTCTCTCCACTAGTGATTGCAACACCCAGGGCAGTGGATCAAGCTGTAATTCAGATAAATTGATAAAGATAGCCTCTTGGAATAAGGCTGCCCTGACAAATAAATTGAATAACTTAGATTGGTGTAAATTTATTGAGCCATGTGCAGTTCTGTGCCTACATGAGATCTGGTTGTATTACACTGTGCTTGCTGATGGCTTTCTGACCTATTTCACTTCCGTTGCCCCATGCTCTATGGGAAGGGAGGTCTTATCACTTTCATTTCCCATGCCGGCCAAAGTTATATGGACGAGCCTGTGTTCTGTTCATTACCAAACTTATCTTGCCACAGTGTTTAACTAAGTGTTACACTTGGCATCCTTGGAGTGGTCTCCCCTAACGTTTTGCCTCTGTTTCCCAGGTTGTTGATGTGTGCTGGACTCTGTTTTTGCTGCTTTTGATACTCTGTGCACTTTACCACTGCTATCCAGTGCTAGAGTGCAAGTGCTCATATGTAAAATGTTTGAGTAATTGGCTTTCCATGATTGGCATATTTGATTTACTAGTAAGTCCTTAGTACAGTGCACTAGAGGTACCCAGGGCCTGTAACTCAAATGCAACTAGTGGGTCTGCAGCACTGGTTGTGCCACCCACATGAGTAGCCCTGTAATCATGGCCCAGACCTGCCACTGTAGTGTCTGTCTTTGCAGTTTTAAACTGCCAATTAGACTTGGCAAGTGTACCCACTTGCCAGGCCTAAAGCTTCCCTTTAACTAAATATAAGGCACCCCTAACCTAGGCCCTAAGTAGCTCCATAGGCAGGGTGCAGTGTATGTTTAAAGTAGGTCATATACTAATGTGTTTTATACATCCTAACAGTGAAATACTGCCAAAATCAGTTTTCACTGTGCAAGGCCTATCTCTTTCATAGGTTAACATGGGAGCTCCCTTTAAATATTGTTAAAGTGTGGATTCCATTTGGGAGTAGATAGAAATGTGGAGTTTGGGGTCTCTGAACTCACAATTTGAAAATACATCTTTTGGTAAAGGTTTTTTCTAGATTGTGGCCCTCATTACAACCCTGGCGGTAAATCCCGCTTACTGCCATGCTGACGGCCGTCAAGATACCGTGTCCGCAGCGGAAGTCCGCTACAGGTATTTCGACCCACATCCTGTCATCCGCCACAAAACAGACACCCACACAAGTCCACCACACCAAAGGTCAGTGATAAACTGGCGATAGCAAAACCTACACAGTCACGCCAACAGAACTACGCCCACACTATCACGACCCACGAATCAACGCGGCAGTCATTCAACCGCGGTAATCCATTGGCGGCACACACTGCCACGCTCAAAATACACACACCTTTACAAAACACAGCTACATTGGACAATTCAAAATACACCTTATACACATACACACACCACACCCACAACACTATAAAACAGACACCTATATTACCCACAACCCCTCACAATGATTTTTTAGGAAGAAGCAAAGAGAGAGAGAGAATAGCAAACACAACACCAGCCTCCACAGGCACACAGCACCACCACTTATACAACATCCACGCAGCTCAAAGAACACACACCAACACAACACATCACGCAGCACAACAAACAGCACCTCACACATCACCCACACCACATTATGGCACCTCAAAGACACCCCAGGATTTCTGAGAAGGAGCTCAGGGTCATGGTGGAGGAAATCATCCGGGTAGAGCCAGAGCTATTCCGATCACAGGTGCAGCAGACATCCATTGCAAGGAAGATGGAGCTTCCTCAGGAAACACCACCAAAGCACCCACCCAGCAGGCCCTCCCTCTGTCCCCAGGACACGTCAATCAGCAGTGTGTCCACCACTACAGGGACCCCAGGCAAACCCACCAACCCAAGACAATCAGGGACTTGGGGTCAGTCGCAGTGGGCACACGGTTCAGGGGACAGAGGCACAGGATAACAGGGAAGCTGGGAGGACTGCTGTGTGACAGGGGGAGGACAGGCCCAGGGAACCCACAAGGCACTCTCCAACATCATGGGAGCATACCACCATTCCCCGGAGACCATGGGCACGGTACTGGCCAAGTTTCAGGAGACCCAGCGGCTGCAGGAGGAACACTACCTGGGGATCAGGGAGGACTTGAAGTAACAACACCCTGGTCACCATTGCAGGGGTGCTGGCAGACATGGCCAACGCCATGAGGGACACAGTGGCACACCATTGGGCCCCTGACACTAGCCTGAACGATGAACAGCCCTCCATCTCTGCCGGCGCTAGTGGACAGGAGGTCCCGCCACAGGACCAACAGGCCACCAGCACCCCACCCCCTGCGGAAGGAGAACCAGCCCGCAAACGGTCCCTGAGATCCAGGAACAAGACAGAGAACATTGCCAAGACCCCCACCAGGAAATACGACTCTCCTGAATGTCACCCTTCTGTCCCACTCTGTTACCCTGTCCACCTTGAACTGCCATTACTCCACTTCCTGTGCCCCCTTGGACATTGCACCTGTGATACCAATAGACTGGACTCCACCCTGGACATTCCTCCACCATCACCCCAGCCCATTGCACACCCCCTCCACTTATTAGCACATATATAAACACCCTTGAATCACAAATCAATCTGGAGTCAGTCTGTACTTTCACAAATGTGTTATTGCAACCTCTCAGAAAAATAGCAATGTCAATGTTCATTTTCACATACCAATGTTCGACAGTTGTTGGGCAGCAGTAAACATAGCAGAAGGCAGAAAGTGGTACCCAGATCTGTAAATTGGAAAGACAAAGTGAACTGTCAGGGTCCATACACAGAGGTAAAAAGGCAGAATCATGCAATGTCCTACAGTAGTTTGATGTGAGAGGAGCAGTGGCAGTCTCCTACCTGTGTCTCACTGGAAGTATTGCATGATGATGTTGTTTCGGTTGTCGATATCTTCTTCTTCTGCCTCCTCTCTTCACTGTCCACAGGCTCCACAGCTGCCACAAGACCGACATCAGGCCCATCCTCGTGCAGAGAAGGCACCTGGCGTCGCAAAGCCAGGTTGTGCAACATACAGCATGCCACGATGATCTGGCACACCTTCTTGGGGGAGTAGTATAGGGAGCCACCTGTCGGAGGGAGGCACCGGAACCTGGCCTTCAAGAGGCCGAAAGTGCGCTCTATTATCCTCCTAGTTCACCCATGTGCCTCATTGTAGCGTTCCTCTCCCCTTGTCCTGGGATTCCTCACTGGGGTCAGTAGCCATGACAGGTTGAGGTAACCAGAGTCACCTGCAAATATCGAAGGACAAATGTTATACATACACCAACCCTTAAGGACTCTCCCATACCCAGACACCTATGTAAACTGTGTTGGGACCTTGGGCTCACCTATCAGCCACACACGATGCCTCTGGAGTTGGCCCATCACATAAGGGATGCTGCTATTCCTCAAAATGTAAGCGTCATGCACAGAGCCAGGATACTTGGCATTCACATGGGAGATGTACTGGTCTGCCAAACACACCATCTACACATTCATGGAATGGTAGCTTCTGTGGTTTCTGTACACCTGTTCATTCCTGCGGGGGGGACAAATGCCACTTGTGTACCATCATTTGCACCAATGATGCTGGGGATATGTCCCAGGGCATAGAAGTCACCTTTCACTGTGGGCAAATCCTCCATCTGAGGGAAATTGATGTAGCTGCACATGTGTTTCAGCAGGGTAGATAACACTCTGGACAACACGTTAGAGAACATTGGCTGTGACATCCCTGATGCCATGGCCAATGTTGTTTGAAAGGACCCACTGGCCAGGAAATGGAGTACTGACAGGACCTGCACTAGAGGGGGGATTCCTGCGGGATGGTGAATAGCTGACATCAGGTCTGGCTCCAACTGGGCACACAGTTCATGGATTGTGGCACGATCAAGTCTGTAGGTGATAATCATGTGTCTGTCTTCCATTGTCGACAGGTCCACCAGGGGTCTGTATGCAAGAGGATGACGCCATCTCATCATCTGCCCCAGCGGAGAAGGGTGAGCAGAGGGTCATACACCACATAGCTTTCACAAGGGTGTTTAGAACAATTGTGATGTAATCAGTGTGTTGTGCTGTATGTCCGTATTCCTGCCCAAAAGTGCTATGACGCAGTTAGGTGCCCTGCCATGTGGCGTCCTGAAATGGCGGCTGCCTGACCTGTAAGGAGGGACAAGGGGGAATGAGGTAACTGCGCGCAACCGTGGCGCAATTCAGCATTAGTTATCATTGGGCCCTATGGGTTCCAGGAGCCAATGGCGATGTGCGCCGGTGGTGACGGTATGCAACGCAGCGGACGTGTCAGCCATTTTATATCTCTTCACTCACTTGATACCTGACCATCAACAGGAGAAGACCTACACTGCAAGTGCTGCTGTGACCTGAGTCTGGAAACGACAATGGCTACAGTGTCTGGGGAAAGCGCCCCTGCCTTCACCGCGGAGAAGTTGGAAAACCTGGTGCCTGGGGTCCTCCCCCAGTACACGCTACTCTACGGTCCTCCAGACAAACAGGTGAGTACACTGTGAACATGATGGATGGGACATGAATGTATGGAGTGGTGTGGATGGAAGATACGAGGGGTGGGCAGAGGCCAGCATGTGAGGATGGTCAGTGTATGTGTTCTGGGCCAGGGTGGGCGGGTGTGGTCAATGAGGGGGGAGTAAAATCCATTCTTACCTCACTTTTCCTCTAGGTCAGCGCCCACCAGAAGAAGGGTATTTGGCGTGCCATCACCAAGGAAGTGCGGACCCTGGGGGTCTACCATAGATGGAGCACCCACTGCTGCAAAAGATGGGAGGACCTGCGCCACTGGAGCAAGAAGACGGCAGAGGCCCAGCTGGGGATGGCCTCCCAACGTGGAAGGGGTGCCCGTCGCACCATGCCCCCCCTGGTGTACTGGATCCTGGCGGTGGCATGTCCTGAGTTAGATGGGCACTTGAAGGCATCACAGCAGCCACAAGGGGGTACAGACAAATTCAGCTGACTCTGAGCGCTTTATGAGGTTTCTGGGCAGGGGAAGTGGCCTCTGGGTTCCCCTAGGCCTGGGCAAATGTGCCAGGATAGATCCATTGTTAGGAAGGCTCAGTGGCACTCCAACCCCAAAAGTGGTAGTGGCCCTCTACACCTAGTCAGGCTCCTGTGAGTTCCAGGTGTGCATCAAATGGGTCTAGGCGCAGTCCCCCATGTGCATGCAATTTTACCCTGAACTGTTAGTGCATGGCCTAGTGCATAGGGCTGCTACTTGTGTGTTGTGTCCACCAACGGTGGTGTTGTTACAGGCATTGACCATGTGTCTCTTCTGTCTTTCCTCCCATTTTTATTTTGTCACCCTGTCCTTGTGTGCATTAGCATCATCTGGCAGAGGAGCATTGGCACCGGAGCAGGAGGGAGCTGCAACCCACATGGCCCAGGAGGGTGAATGTACGGAGTCTGAAGGCACCAGTGGGACAGAGGGCGAGGGGAGATCCACGACGGGAACAGGAGGAGACACCAGTGACAGCGACTCCTCCTCTGATGGGAGCTCCCTTGCGGTGGCTGGCACCTTTGTGCCCACCGCATAAACAGGTACAGCAGCAACCCTCCTACCAGCACCACCCTCCCAGCAGCCCCTCATCGAGTTTCCCGTGCCCGCTCACCCAGGAGGGTGGGCATCTCCTTCGCCTCAGGCACCTGAGGCCCTGTCCCAGTCAGGCCAGCTGCCCTCAGTGAGGAGGCTATTGACCTCCTGAAATCCCCCACTGTTGGGCAATCAACGAATTTGGATTCCATCCAGGGTGTCTAGAGGCATTTGCAGCAAACAAATGCATACCTGGAGGGCATTCATTCTGGCAGACAGCCCAACAGAGAGTATTTCAGGCTCTGGCCTCAGCACTGATGGCAGCTATTGTCCCTGTGTCCAGCCTCCCCTCTCCAACTTCCACTACCCAGACCCAATCCCCTCTACTTCAGCCTATCCCAAGCACACCATCAGACCAGCATGCACACTCATCAACACACAAGAGTGGACATGACAAACATAAGCACCACACATCCCACAGGCACTCACACAAGCACCATCCCCATGCAGACACACCAACATCTACTGCCTCCACTGTGTCCCCCTCCTCCACGTCCTCCTCCTCCCTCCCAGTCTCGTCTCCACTCACACCTGCATGCACTATATCCTCAGTCACTACCTCCATCACCAGCACGCCCAACACCACACACCGCTCACGTGCAATCACCACCCCCACTACCATGCACATGTCCTCTGTGTCCTCTCCCAGTGTGTCTGTGAGCCCTCCTCCCAAAGTATACAAACGCCGGCACACACCCACTCAACAGCCACCCACCTCACAACAGCCTCCAGCCCATGCACCCTCACCAAACTCAGCAGATGTACACCTCCTACAACCACTACCTCTTCCTCCACTCCCAAACCACCTCCATTTTCCCGCCCCAGTGTTTCTAAAAAAACTATTCCTCGCTGATATTGACCTCTTCCCTACACCTCCCCCTCCGTCCTTCCCCTAGGGCCAGGATGTCCAGATCCCAGCCCAGCACCTCTACCACAAAATCCTTGAGCACTGTGGCCCCTGCAAGTCTAGTAACATTGCGGGCGGCACCCATCAGGGCTGCCAGTGTGCCACCTAGTGAGGCCAAGGATCACCCTAGTCCGCCCCCTGCCAAGGTGAAGAAGGGGCCCACATGCCATAGGGAAAAGCCGCACCAACCCCCCAGCAAGGCCTCCTCCAAGACAAAAGAGGACAGTGCCAAGGTCCCAGCAGCGACTTCCAAGGTGGGGAAGGGACACAAGGCTAAAGGGAAGTCAGCTCAGGGCACGGAGCCTACGGGTGAGGGACTGGTGAGACCCCTTCTGCAAGACAGAACAGCAACCTGTACGGCGGTGGCCACCGCCGCAACCACCGCCACCTGCACCGCCACCTGCACGTCTGCTGCCTCTGCTACATTCCCCAGCATCATCCCCATTGGGCAGCCATCTGAGGCTGCAGGAGACGTCCTGGTGTCTCCTTCCACAGGTGCTGACACATGCACCACTGCCAGCATCTCCGCTGCTGACACCAACGCAACCTGCCCCACGACGTGCTCAGACAGTGCCACCACTGCCGACATGAACATCATCCCAAGTGGGCAGTCGTCCGAGGCTGCAGGAGACATCCTGGGCCCTGCACAGAGTACATGAGGCACCACAACCAGCACTGGAAGTACCAGCAGTTGGCAGGCTAAATCGCCGCAGGGTGGAGTGTCTCTGCCTCCATGGAGTATCATGCTACCTGTTCCCAGGAAATCTTGTGGCTCTGACACCTAGGTGCGGGAATGGGAACTGCCACACACCATGTGTAGTACTCTGGGCACCAAGCCCCCTCCAGAACCAGTGGAGAACAGCATCCACTACCCCAGTCCTTGGCAGGATGAAGCACTCTGGGCACCAAGCTCCCTCCAGAACCAGTGGAGAACAGCATCCACTCATCCAGTCCTTGGCAGGATGAAGCACTCTGGGCACCAAGCCTCCTCCAGAACCAGTGGAGAACAGCATCCACTACCCCAGTCTTTGGCAGGACGAAGCACTCTGGCACCAAGCTCCCTCCAGAACCAGTGGAGAACAGCATCCATTCACCCAGTCCTTGTCAGGATGAAGCACTCTGGGCACCAAGCCCCCTCCAGAACCAGTGGAGAACAGCATCCACTACTCCAGTCCTTGGCAGGATGAAGCACTCTGGGCACCAAGCCCCCTCCAGAACCAGTGGAGAACAGCATCCACTCACCCAGTCCTTGGCAGGATGAAGTACTCTGGGCACCAAGCCCCCTCCAGAACCATTGGAGAAAGGCATCCACTCACCCAGTCCTTGGCAGGATGAAGCACTCTGGGAACAAAGCCCCCTCCAAAACCAGTGGAGAAAACCATCCACTAGAGAGACTGTGGCCTTGCACTCCCCAGGACCAATCAGTGGGCAAACCACCCAATTGAGAGACTTGTGAGACTGTGGCTTTGCACTCCCCAGGACCAATCACTGGGAAAACCACCCACTTGAGAGACTTGTGAGACTGTGGCTTTGCACTCCCCAGGATCAATCAGTGGGCAAACCACCCACTTGAGAGACTTGTGAGACTGTGGCTTTGCACTCCCCAGGACCAATCAGTGGGCAAGCCACCCACGTGAGAGACTTGTGAGACTGTGGCTTTGCACTCCCCAGGAGAAAGCAGTGGGCATGGAGCCCCCTCGTGGAGCAGTGGCATCGTCCTATCATCCGGCTGAGGTTCCCCCCCTCCCCTTCCCCCTGAGGTGCCTGTTTTTTTCGACCTGATGCCCCTGCAGTGTTCTCTCCATTTTGAGGCAGGTATCATGTGTGGGCCTCGCCCATGGATTTTGGGACCACTGGTCCATGGACAATGAATGGAACACTATCCGGACTTGTGTAGTTGCTGTACATATTTGTATATAATGATCTGTTACAGACCTGTTTCCCTATATGGATTTTCGATGATTACACTCGTTACAATCATTTCATTTTGTCCTTGCCCTCACATGTACAGTCACCACCCCCTGGTGTGTGTCTGGGGCCTGGCCTGGGCAAGGCAGGATCTTAGAAACAAGAGAGTTTCTCCTTTGAAGTCTGCCAACTTCAAAGGCAGAAAGAGGTATAAGTAGTGGACCCAAAACCCCTGAAAATTAGATCACTTCTGGAATCAAGAGGAACCTTTGCAGAGGAGAAGAGCTGAAGAGCTTTGGAGAAGTGCTGCCCCTGCCCGTGACTGTGCTTTGTTGGGCTATCCTTTAGTTGCTGCTTCTGCCTGTGAAAGGTCACAAAGACTGGACTTTGTTGTGCATTCCTGCTTGACAAGAATCTCCAAGGGCTTGAACTGAGCTTGCCTCCTGTTGTTGAAGTCTCAGGGCCATCAAAGACTTCCTCTGCCAGCACCTGGACTCTCTGCTGAGACTCCTGCCCTGCCAAGTGGTGCCCTATCCAGTACCGGGCCCTCGAAAGGTGAAGTTTGCAGACAAGAACTGAAAATCCATGCACTGAACACCTTGTTGGGAAATTTTCGACACACCTTCCGCAATGAGGCTGATAAACAAAGCGTTACCGGCTTCGCAGCTGAAATAGCCACTCAACCTGCATTGTGGCTGGGAGATCGATGCATCACGGCTGGAGAAATGACACGCAAGACCCGCTTACGGAGGCTGATAACAACGCAAACCCCACGCAACGTGGTTCTCTAACACCGTTCGACCGGATTTTCCACGCATTGTCCATGGGCATCCAAGTCAACCTGACTCTGCATGGATCCGAAGTGCCCCGTCTGGAAATCGACACATCGCTGTCTTGCGAGGGAGAAAAACGACGCATCGCTGACCCGAATTGAGAAGGAAACAACGCACTGCCTTCCTTGCGAGTAAGGAATCAACACATCGTTGCCCTTTTCCAGTACACGCTCGCCCGTGCAACTTTATTTTTTAAACTAACCAGGTACTTTATGTAACAACAGCATTCTCACTGTTTTCTACGGATTAAGGGGGTCATTATGACCCTGGCGGTCGGCGTTAATATGGAGGAAAGTACTGCCAACAGGCTGACGGTACTTTCCTCCATATTATGACATAGGCGGTTTGGCTAAAGCCAAACCACCAATGTACCACACCAACCACCGCGGCGGCAATGTCTGCCGGGCTGGAAACTTCACTCTCCAGCCTGGCAGCTGCCACTTACCCACCTGCGGGATTATGACCCCACCTACTGCCATGGTTTTTGTGGCATCCTTACCGACATGAAAACCATGGTGGTAGACCCCCCACCTCTCCAGACCCCCCATACATGACCCTCCCTTCACACACATATGCACACACCCATTCCAACATTAATTCACACATGCATACATCCATTCAAACACATATCCGCACACACTTACATACATACACGCACACACATATTCACACAACTCAACATACACTCACTCACATATCCATACATCCACACAACACGCAACATACACCCGCATACAGTCACGCACAGACATACACACACACGCACAAAACACCCCCACCCCCTCCCCTGTCGGAGCACCTGACTTACCTGCAGTCAGGGGGTCCTTCGGCAGGAGACAGGATGGGGCGCTGCTGCCAGTAGCAGCGCCGCCAACAGAACACCGCCAGGCTGTATTATTCTCATAATACGGCCAGCGGCGGTCTACTGGCGTGGCGCTGCTGCTGGCAGCATTGCCACCTTACCTCCATCCACCGGCATGGACACAGCCGGATTTCCGACATCCTTCTGGTGGAAATCAGGCTGTGGTCATAATCCGGCAGAAAGCTGGTAGCCGAGGCGACTGTCTTTTGGCACCTGTCACCGCAGTGGTAGGCGGTTTTTACTGCCAAGGTCCTGATGAGGGCCTAAGACTCTTAGGGGCATATTCATAATACCCTAGCACCACATGAACGTAATTATTTTTTACGTTAATGTGGCCCAACAAGGCCGAAATCCCTGCGCAGTATTTACAGGGTGACACAATGCATGCCTTGCGCAACTCTGTAACCCTTTGTGTTACATTACGCCTGCGTGAGGCGTAATGTATGCAAATGGGGCATTTCCCCATTAGGGGAGATGGAAAAATGGCATAAGGAAATCTATGAGATTTCCTTGTGCCATTCTTTACAGCACTTTTAATGCCTGCTAAAGAGCAGGCCTTAAAAGGGGGCTTCCATTATTTAGAATGGGGCCCTACGTACTCTGAAGTAGAAGCACCAATGTTTTGGGGCTACTCCTGCAGGGTACATCAATAGACTCGTGAGAAATAATGCTATTGCCCCCAGCCTGTGCCATGGTATGCCATATTTTAAATACGGTGCACACATGGTGGCGGTAGGGGGGTGCTAAGGGGCACAGGAAAAGTGGCGTTGCACTCGGTGCAGAACCACATTCCATAAATGTACCCTTATTCTTTTGAAAATTCAAATCTTGACTTGTGTATGTTAGATATTTATCGTCTTGGTCTTGTTTCGTTCAGATAAATATTACCTATTTTTCTAAACCTGTGTTGTGCCATTTTGTAGTCGTTCACTGTATTACTTTGTGTGTTGGTACAAATACTTTACACATTGCTTCTGAAGTTAAGCCTGCCTGTTCGTGCCAGCCTACCAAGGGGGTGAGTGGGGATTAAATGAGGGTGATTCTCCTGTACCCTGACTAGAGTAAGGGTCCTTGTTTGGACAGGGTGTAACCTGACTGCCAACTAAAGACCCCATTTCTAACATTGGTGATCAGCAGTGAGGATTGGACTTGAATTTGTACTTGACATACAGTGATTAAGTGTACACTACTGTTTCCAGTGCAGACCATTACATGACCACATAGAGCTTGTTTTTGCCTTTTCTCTTTTTGGATTCTTCCCTGCTTCCAAACGTTTGCTGATCTTTTATTGACTTTTGAACTTCATTGGGAACTATTTTTCTGCCTTGGAATTTTGCACTTTTGTTGTTTCTTCATCATGTTTCAAAATGGAGATGCATCAGCTGGAGCTGATTTTGACTTAGGGAAACTGACGAGCTACACAGTTGCTCAGTTGAGGCAGTTCTGCAAGATTCTTACCTGTCCCATTAAAGGTATCACCAGGAAGGAGGAGCTTCAGAAGGCAATGAGGGCCTTGGTCACAGCCAAGGAAGATGATGGGCACCCAGAGGAGGAGGATGAGGAGGTGCAATCCATACACAATGGTATAGTGGGTGTGTAGGAGGCTGGCCTGGTGTGTAGTGGGTACCTATGGTACTTACACCTTATACCAGGTCCAGTTATTCCTTATTAGTGAAATGTAGGCAGTGGGTGTGTAAGGAAATGCCTCCTAGGCATGATTACCCCCTAACCTTTTGCCTTTGCTGATACTAAGTTATGATTGAAAGTGTGCTGGGACCCTGCTAACCAGGCCCAGCACTAGTGTTCTTTCCCTAAACTGTACCTTTGTCTCCACAATCCTGGCCCTCAGATACGTCCCTTGTAACTGGTACCCATGGTACCAAGGGCCCTGATGCCAGGGAAGGCATGTCTTATGCCATCCTAGGGACCCCTCACTCAGCACATGTACACTGCCTCACAGCTTGTATGTGCTGGTGGAGAGAAAATGACTAAGTCGACATGGCACTCCTCTCAGAGTGCCATGCCAACCTCACACTGCCTGTGGCATAGGTAAGTCATCCCTCTAGCAGACCTTACAGCCCTAAGGCAGGGTGCACTATACCACAGGTGAGGGCATATGTGCATGACCACAGTGCCCCTACAGTGTCTAAACAAAACCTTAGACATTGTAAGTGCAGGGTAGCCATAAGAGTATATGGTCTGGGAGTCTGTCAAACACGGACTCCACAGTTCCATAATGGCTACACTGAAAACTGGGAAGTTTGGTATCAAACTTCTCAGCACAATAAATGCACACTGATGCCAGGGTGCAATTTATTGTAAAATACACCCAGAGGGTATCTTAGAGATGCCCTTGAATACATGCCCGAATTCTAATGCAGGCTGACCAGTTCCTGCCAGCCTGCCACACACCAGACATGTTGCTGTCCACATGGGGAGAGTGCCTTTGTCACTCTGTGGCTAAGAACAAAGCCTGTACTGGGTGGAGGTGCTTCTCACCTGCCCCTGCAGGAACTGTAACACCTGGCAGTGAGCCTCAAAGGCTCACCCTATTTATTACAGCACCCCAGGGCATCCCAGCTAGTGGAGATGCACGCCCCTCTGGCCACTGCCCCCACTTTTGGCGGCAAGGCTGGAGGAGATAATGAGAAAAACAAGGAGGAGTCGCCCACCAGTCAAGACAGCCCCTAAGGCGTCCTGAGCTGAGGTGACCCCTGACTTGAGAAATCCTCCATCTTGAGTTTGGAGGATTTCCCCAATAGGATTAGGGATGTGCCCCCCTCCCCACAGGGAGGAGGCACAAAGAGGGTGTAGCCACCCTCAAGGACAGTAGCCATTGACTACTGCCCTCCCAGACCTAAACACACCCCTAAATTCAGTATTTAGGGGCTCCCCAGATCCCAGGAAATCAGATTCCTGCAACCTGAAGAAAGAGCAAGGACTGCTGACCTATAAGCCTGCAGAGAAGGAGGAAGACAACAACGGATTTGGCCCCAGCCGTAACGGCCTGTCTCCAACTTCGAAAACCTGCTCCAGCGACGCATCAGACAGGGGCCAGCGACCTCCTAAGCCTCAGAGGACTGCCCTGGACTACAGGACCAAGAAACTCCAGTGAACAGCGGCCCTGTTCAAAACCAGCTACTTCTTTGCAACAAAGAAGCAACTTCCAAGAACTTCACGTTTCCTGCAGGAAGCGTGAGACTTCACACACTGCACTAGACGCCCCCGGCTCGACCTGCAGAAAACCAACACCTCAAGGAGGACTCCCCGGCGACTTCGAGCCTGTAATTAACTAGAGACGATCCCTCTGAGCCCCCACAGTGACGCCTGCAGAGAGAATCCAGAGGCACACCCCTGACCGCGACTGCCTGTAACAAAGAACCCGACGCCTGGAACCAACACTGCACCCGCAGCCCCCAGGACCTGATGGAACCGAACTTCAATGCAGGAGTGACCCCCAGGCGACCCTCTACCTAGCTTAGGTGGTGGCTGTCCCGAGAAGCCCCCCCCCTGAGCCTGCCTGCACCGCTAGAGTGACACCCGGGTCCCTCCATTAAAACCTATATAAAACCCGACACCTGCTTTGTTCACTGCACCTGGCTGCCCCTGTGCCGCCGAGGGTGTACTTAGTGTGCCTTCTCATGTCCCCCCAATGCTCTACAAAACCCCCCTGGTCTGCCCCGAGGACGCAGGTACTTACCTGCTGGCAGACTGGTACTGGAGCACCCCTGTTCTCCATGGGCGCCTATGTGTTTTGGGCACCTCTTTGACCTCTGCACCTGACCGGCCCGGAGCTGCTGGTGTGGTAACTTTGGGGTTGCCCTGAACCCCCAACAGTGGGCTGCCTATGTCCAAGGAATGAGACTTATAACTGTTTTACTTACCTCCTAATCTAACCTTTACTTACCTCCCCCAGGAACTGTTGATTTTTGCAGTGTCCACTTTGAAAAATAGCTTATTGCCATTTTTACAAAGACTGTATGTGATATTGCTTTCATTCAAAGTTCCTAAAGTATCTAAGTGAAGTACCTTACATTTAAAGTATTAACTGTAAATCTTGAACCTGTGATTCTTGAAATAAACTAAGAAAATATATTGTTCAATATAAAAACCTATTGGCCTGGAGTTAAGTCTTTGAGTGTGTGTTCCTCATTTATTGCCTGTGTGTGTACAACAAATGCTTAACACTACCCTCTGATAAGCCTACTGCTCGACCGCACTACCACAAAATAGAGCATTCAAATTATCTACTTTTGTCACTATCTTACCTCTAAGGGGAACCCTTGGACTCTGTGCACACTATTTCTTACTTTGAATTAGTATATACAGAGCCAACTTCCTACAGGTTGGAAGCCAGGCTCTCTAGAGGTAGCTGTGGACGGGCAGCCAAGGCTTATCTTGGAGACATGCAAAGCTCATGCAATACCACTGTAGTCACACAGTACTCACACACATGAAAGAAAATACTCAGTGTTACAAAAATAAAGTTACTTTATTTTGGTGACACAAATGCCCAAAATACGATAGAGACTACTATACTTAGGAGGTCACTATTACGAAATGATATACACTAGTATGCATAAACAGGCAGAAAAACAGTTAGAAAACAGTGCAATTAGTGAAAATCACAATAGTTGGAAATGGCCCTGGGGAAGCACAAACCATATATTAAGAAAGTGGAATGCGAAAGTCTATCTCCCACCTAGGCAAGTGTAGTGGTATAGAGGAGCTGGAAGTACTAGAAAACCTCAAAGGTAAGTAGTAGAACCCACCCGAGTGACCAGAAAAGCAGGAGTAAATCCCAGTAAGCTTCCTGAAACACATACAGAAACGAGAAGAAGAATTATGCAAGAACCAGAAGAGACTGCAAGACATTAAGGTGGTCATTACAACCCTGGTGGACGGTGTTAAAGATGCGGTAATACCGCAAACAGTCAGACGGACAAAAAAAGGGAATTATGACCCTGGCGGAAACCGCCAACAAAGACAGCCACTTTAACACTTTGCCCGCCACAGCGGTACAGACAAGCGGCGCGGCGCGGCGGTCACCGCCAACAGACAGGCAGAAGACAATGTACCGCCCACAGTATCACAACAGGCCAATCCGCCACCTTTTTCGGGGCGGATTCACCGTGGATAAAAACACGGTGGAAACAGCTTTTGCTATGGGAAAAAGCTCACCTTCTACACATCCCACGAGGAACGACGACTCCATGGACCCGGAACTCCAAATACTACCTGCCCTTGTCTTTCTGCTCCTTCACGACCAACAGGGACGTAGGCGCAGAAGATACCGGTGAGTACAGCACCTACGACACGGGGGAAGGCAAAAGTTAGGGGGACACCCACCAAACACCCACACCCCCACCCTCGCATATTACAACATACACACCAATGCAGTCACAAAAAGAACAGTAACAACCCACAATTCCCCCGGAAGAATGCAAAGACAATGCGAATTTCGGTCAAACTTTGTAATGTGCCAATATACATGTCATACAAAAATATACAAATATATGTATTCTAAAATCACTCTTATTTACATATACAATCCGAGAAGTAGTGCAGATATGTACACAACAATGTCCGTGCACAAACAGTCCAAAAATGCATGGGTGAGGCCCACAATAGATACCGGACCAAAATCGGAGAGAACACTGCCGGGGCATCAGATAGAAACACTACAGGCACCTAAGGGGGAAGGAAAGGGGGGGCACCTCAGCCACATGAATGCAAAGCCAGATCCACGACGGGGCTCCATGCCCATTGATGTATCCTGGGGAGTGCAAAGCCACAGTCTTTCAAGTCTCTACAGTGGGTGGGTTTCCCACTGTTCAATCCTGGGGAGTGCAAAGCCACAGTCTCTCAAGTCTCACAAGTGGGTGGGTTTCCCACTTTTACATCCTGGGGAGTGCAAAGCCACAGTCTCTCAAGTCTCTACAGTGGGTGGGTTGCCCACTGTTCAATCCTGGGAGTGCAAAGCCACAGTCTCTCAAGTCTCACAAGTAGCTGGGTTTCCCACTGTTACATCCTGGGGAGTGCAAAGCCACAGTCTCTCAAGTCTCTACAGTGGGTGGTTTGCCCACTGTTCAATCCTGGGGAGTGCAAAGCCACAGTCTCTCAAGTCTCTACAGTGGGTGGTCTGCCCACTGTTCAAACCTGGGGAGTGCAAAGCCACAGTCTCTCAAGTCTCACAAGTGGGTGGGTTTCCCAATGTTATATCCTGGGGAGTGCAAAGCCACAGTCTCACAAGTTGATGCAGGTCCATACTGGTACTGGGGGTGACTGGTGCCCAGACTGGATGAGTCTCCCCGTGAAAGGTAGTGTCCTGTCACTGTCCCAGCTGCACATTGGATAAGGATGCCTGATGTGGTGGGCCATTCATTCCTACCCGGTGCATTGCCCTGTTCAGCGGTGCTATGACATGGCGGTCTTTGCCCTCTTCAGCGGTGCTTTGACATGGCGGTCTTTGCCCTCTTCAGCGGTGCTTTGACATGGCGGTTCAGGACTGTTCAGCGGTGCTATGACATGGCGGTCTTTGCCCTGTTCAGCGGTGCTTTGACATGGCGGTCTTTGCCCTCTTCAGCGGTGCTTTGACATGGCGGTCTTTGCCCTCTTCAGCAGTGCTTTGACATGGGGGTTTTTGCCTTCATCAGCGGTGCTTTGACATGGCGGTTCAGGACTGTTCAGCGGTGCTATGACATGGCGGTCTTTGCCCTGTTCAGCGGTGCTTTGACATGGCGGTCTTTGCCCTCTTCAGCGGTGCTTTGACATGGCGGTCTTTGCCCTCTTCTGCTGTGCTTTGACATGGCGGTCTTTGCCCTCTTCAGCGGTGCTTTGACATGGCGGTTCAGGACTGTTCAGCGGTGCTATGACATGGCGGTCTTTGCCCTGTTCAGCGGTGCATTGACATGGTGGTCTTTGCCCTCTTCAGCGGTGCTTTGACATGGCGGTCTTTGCCCTCTTCAGCAGTGCTTTGATATGGCGGTCTTTGCCCTCTTCAGCGGTGCTTTGACATGGCGGTCTTTGCCCTCTTCAGCGGTGCTTTGAAATGGCGGTCTTTGCCTTCTTCAGCGGTGCTTTGACATGGCGGTCTTTGCCCTCTTCAGCGGTGCTATGACATGGCGGTCTTTGCCCTGTTCAGCGGTGCTTTGACATGGCGGTCTTTGCCCTCTTCAGCGGTGCTTTGACATGGCGGTCTTTGCCCTGTTCAGCGGTGCTTTGACATGGCGGTCTTTACCCTCTTCAGCAGTGCTTTGACATGGCGGTCTTTGCCCTCTTCAGCGGAAACGTGGTTATTATGAATAAGGTGGATTATGACAATGAGATTATGTCACAACTTAATGATTTATCTTGTTATGAGAAGATTGTATACAATCCCATCCCATACCTTACACTCATGATTAACAAGAAGTTAATGGTATGGCAACAGCAGGGGTCATTAAACAAAGATGAATATCTATACCTGAAGGTGCACCATCCTCGGTATCCGTGTATATATACTTTACCTAAAATACATAAGGGGTTACCTTTCCCACCGGGAAGACCTATTGTATCGGGTATACTTGGTCCCACGGAAAAGTTGTCAGAATTTGTGGACTGTTTCCTGCAACCATTTGTGCACAACCTTCCTTCTTTTATTCGAGATACCACACACTTTCTTAGTATTTTAAGTGATGTTGAGTGGGATAGTAACATGCTCTTGGTGACTTTAGATGTTGTATCACTTTATACTTGTATCAAACATGATCTTGGCTTAGAAGCCTTGAAATATTTCCTAAATAAGAGATCAGCTAGTTTGTGGGATCATACTAAAATGATATTGGATATGATCAACATGATTACTAAGAACAATTTCTTTCTGTTCAACAATGAGTGGTTCCGACAGAAACAAGGTGTAGCTATGGGCTCCAAGTTCTCTCCATCCTATGCAAACTTATTCATGGGGTGGTTTGAACACATATGGATTTGGGGCCCTGGTGCTGTTGCTTGGCAAACATTTATTCTATTCTGGGACCGCTACATAGACGATTGCTTAATGATTTGGACTGGTGGTAAAGAAAAACTTGTTGAATTTTGTAATTTTTTTAATTCCAACCACATGAATGTCAGATTTACATATCAATTTAGTGCTGTCAAGATTGAATTTTTAGATGTTGAACTCTTTACTATTGATGATAAAATTCATAGCAGACTATTTCGGAAAACAACTGCTTGTAATTCTATTTTACATGCCAAAAGTGCTCATCCCAGACATCAGGTGGCATCAATTCCTTTTGGTGAATTCCTGAGGGCACGACATAACTGTAGCATAGATGATGAATTTGTTGCCCAAATGAATGACATGGAAAGGAGATTTGCAACCCGTGGCTATTCAAATAAGACTTTAAAGAAAGCTCGATACAAAGCTAGATATTTAGATAGAAATGAAACTTTGAAACTGAAAGCACGGATTGAGACTAAGGTGGCATCTAACGTGGTAAGGTTCATAACTGATCATAACGATGCATCCCTGATTTTGAAAAAATTATCACCAAACACTGGAATTTACTTGTGCAAGATGCATCACTCAAGGAAGTGGTATCTGATACAGTAGTCACATCATTTCGTAGAGGTAAAACCCTTAGAACTTTATTAAGTCCTAGCTATACTACCATCTCCCCCAAGAAAACATGGTTATCCCAAAGAGGTGTTGTTTTTTTTAAATGTGGTTCTTGTGGAGTTTGTCGCTGTGCTTGTCATAAGGTAAAAGAATGCTCCCATGAGGGCAAATCATATGCAATCTGTTCTACTATGGATTGCAACTCTAATTTTGTGGTATACATAATACACTGCAAATGTTCTGGAATTTATGTTGGAAGTACTATACGACCACTCAAAATTAGAATAGGAGAACATATGAGGGCACTCAAGAATGTGGATGTAAGACACCCCTTGGTAGCACACATGGTTTCTTGTGATGCACAACCAACTCACAAAAGTTTTGAATTCTTTGGACTTGAACATATCACCTGTGACCGTAGGGGTGGGAACAGGGAATTACGCTTACGCAGACAAGAAGCACTATGGATAATGAGATTAAGAGCTGTTGAATCAGGTTTAAATTCTGATAGAGAATGGAAAATTTTCTCTGGGTGACTAATTTTATACTTCATATGTGTTAATATGTTTGCATTAACCACACTGATTGTGTCAATTCTATTTTTGTGCTTTAACATGGTATGTTTGGGTACATTGCTGTACAATCATTGTCAAAATGTCAACAATTTTTTTTTTTTTTGTATTGACGAGTGCAGTGCCAAGATTCTCAAACGTCAATAATGCAATGAACTGGGGAATGTCACCTTTTTGTTTAAATCTATTTACCTTTCATTATCTACAATTTCCTCTTCTTGTTCTGTACAGTGACTGACAGCTTGGAGACAGTTTGAGTGTGTCCAACGTAATTATAGCTATGGATGTTCCAGTAATTGACATAAGCGATTCTATTTACAACCAGTCTGACAATTTTAGCTGTTATGGCGCTCTACTCGATCTATTATGTTTTTGATAACAGGCATGCCATTCAAGCATTTTATTTGTTCCATTATCTTCCAATCCTCTGGGTACAGCGGAGCACATGTGATTTATACGATACTTCTGCCTACGATTGACATATTTCTATTTTTCTGTGCTGGGTGCGATGCGGGGCAATCATTGAACTAGCGGATTTCTATAGGATATGTGTATTTACTTTTCGGGCTGATCCGCAGTCCGTCATTTATTTTTATTGTCACGAGACTCAAATTAACGAACCCGGAAGTGTATTTAACTTCCGAGTTCATTTACGCATGGCTAGCGTACTCGCTGGGCGTCCTGTTACTTAGACGCCGAAATCAGGATTATGGAGTTAAGAGTTAGGTACATTATGGTGAGTGTGATCACTGATTCGATAAGGTGTGAATAATGATTTTGATTCAATAATTTAAACAATCGTTGTTTTGTGGTATAGGTAATTACGATGGCGAATTCTAGTATTTATTAAAGTCTTTGTAACGATATTACCAGGCACTAATCTTGGATGACTTATTATTGATTTCCTGATGACATTTATTATCACTTATGTTAGGGTAAACATGTGTTAACTTTATCTCTCTGAGACGGTTCTGTTTTTCTCTTGACAGTGTATTTAACTTTTATTCGGAGAATTGTTACATGGCAACATATCGTTTTTGGATTAACTGACACTTATGTCTAGTGCTTTGGTGATATTGGATTTTTAAGGTATTGTGTTATTGTAGTTTTACATTGTGGTGGTTGTTTAGCACCATGGGTTGCATGGTTTTGGTTTTACTTAAGACTTGTCACATATATACAATACTTCTACTGATATAGTGGTTGTGGGTAGTTATTTTCTTGTTCTACGAGGGTGTTTGAATTTGCAATAGATTTTCTTTTCACATTGTGTGGGTGCTTGACTATTTTTCACTATTCACCTCCCTTTGGGTTCTGATATATATTTGGAACTAAATTGACGGTTGAGCATAGTGGTCTTAACTCGTGTGTGCTTGTGATTTCTAGCCCTGAAGAAGTCGCAAGGGATATTAATAATTCCCAAAGACGAAACACGTGTTGGCTGGAAAGCTGGAAGTACAAATTTCTATGGATTGCTGAATATGAAATCAGATCTTCAATAAATTCTGAACTGATTAATTTACTCTAATAGTCGACTTCAATGAACTATAAGATGCATTATGGACTGTTGTGTGCAACTATATATATGTGAACTATATATTTCATGATTTTTGTGCAATTTAGGGGCACCTCATTGTGTTAAAAATATTTTGAGTTGTGAGGTTATTTGACCTCTTGGGGTTGGGTGTTTCCCTATTGGGGTTCCCCGTCATATACTTGGGTAGATTAGCACTCTGAGCGCCACATTTCCTCATATTACACCCCGTTCTTATATTTCTCCCTCTTCAGCGGTGCTTTGACATGGCGGTTCAGGACTGTTCAGAGGTGCTATGACATGGCGGTCTTTGCCCTGTTCAGCGGTGCTTTGACATGGCGGTCTTTGCCCTCTTCAGCGGTGCTTTGACATGGCGGTCTTTGCCCTCTTCAGCGGTGCTTTGACATGGCGGTTCAGGACTGTTCAGCGGTGCATTTGACATGGCGGTTCAGGACTGTTCAGCGGTGCATTTGACATGGCGGTTCAGGACTGTTCAGCGATGCTATGACATGGCAGTCTTTGCCCTGTTGGTGCTATGACATGGCGGTCTTTGCCCTGTTCAGCGGTGCTTTGACATGGCGGTCTTTGCCCTCTTCAGCAGTGCTTTGACATGGCGGTTCAGGACTGTTCAGCGGTGCTATGACATGGCGGTCTTTGCCCTGTTCAGCGGTGCTATGACATGGCGGTTCTGATACGGACATTGGTGTGTGGCATGACGATTTCCACACTGGACATTGGTGTGTGGCATGACGATCTCCATACTGGACATTGGTGTGTGGCATGACGATTTACACACTGGACATTGGTGTGTGGCATGACGATTTACACACTGGACATTGGTATGTGGCATGACGATCTCCATACTGGACATTGGTGTGTGGCATGACGATTTCCACACTGGACATTGGTGTGTGGCATGACGATTTCCACACTGGACATTGGTGTGTGGCATGACGATCTCCATGCTGGACATTGGTGTGTGGCATGACGATTTACACACTGGACATTGGTGTGTGGCATGACATTCCATCATTGCCCAGCGGGGCTGTGGCATCCTGGCCCGCCTGGGCTGTGACTCCGGCAGTGCTCTCTGGACCAGTGATGATACTTGAGCCCTCCTGGGCTGTGACTCTGGCGGTGGTCTCTGGACCAGTGACGATACTTGTGCCCTCCTGGGCTGTGACTCTGGCGGTGGTCTCTGGACCAGTGACGATACTTGTGCCCTCCTGGGCTGTGACTCTGGCGGTGGTCTCTGGACCAGTGACGATACTTGTGCCCTCCTGGGCTGTGACTCTGGCGGTGCTCTCTGGACCAGTGACGATACTTGTGCCCTCCTGGGCTGTGACTCTGGCGGTGCTCTCTGGACCAGTGACTATACTTGTGCCCTCCTGGGCTGTGACTCTGGCGGTGCTCTCTGGACCAGTGACGATACTTGGGCCCTCCTGGGCTGTGACTCTGGCGGTGGTCTCTGGACCAGTGACGATACTTGTGCCCTCCTGGGCTGTGACTCTGGCGGTGCTCTCTGGACCAGTGACGATACTTGTGCCCTCCTGGGCTGTGACTCTGGCGGTGCTCTCTGGACCAGTGACGATACTTGTGCCCTCCTGGGCTGTGACTCTGGCGGTGGTCTCTGGATCAGTGACGATACTTGGGCCCTCCTGGGCTGTGACTCTGGCGGTGGTCTCTGGACCAGTGACGATACTTGGGCCCTCCTGGGCTGTGACTCTGGCGGTGGTCTCTGGACCAGTGACGATACTTGAGCCCTCCTGGGCTGTGACTCTAGCGGTGCTCTCTGGACCAGTGACGATACTTGTGCCCTCCTGGGCTGTGACTCTGGCGGTGGTCTCTGGACCAGTGACGATACTTGAGCCCTCCTGGGCTGTGACTCTGGCGGTGGTCTCTGGACCAGTGACGACGGTGCTGGTGGTTGTGTCTGGACCGCCGGAAATGATGGCGCACTTCTCCGCCGTGACACTCACAACAGGCTGGGCAGACTTCCTCTGGACCTTCCTCACCTTTTTTGGAGTTACAGCTGACTCACCAATCGCCTTCGATCCCATTTCACTTGTTGTCCCACCAGGAGTCTTGACACGGTCCCGTCGTCCACTCTCCAATTTCGGAGCCTTTACAGGGGGTGGGCTGCCAGTGCCTTGGCTCCGGGTCCTACTGCCTGCCCTGGTGGCCGGTGCACTCCAAAAACCTGGAACACGCACCACTGGTACTGGAGGCTTTTTGACTGAGGCGCTACGACGGGACTGATGAATTGGAGGGGGGGGGGCAAAAAGGTCAATTTGACAGAGGGACAGTTTCTGACGAACACTGGGATGGGTAGCTGGAGGGGGTCTTGGAGTGGAGGAAGAGGAGGTGGTTGTAGGAGGTGTCACTTTAGCTGTTTTGGGTGCAGGTGCAGGTACTGGAGGCTGTCGTGAGGTGGATGGATGTTGGGTGAGTGATTGCCGGCGTTTGGGTACTTTGGGAGGGGGTGTCACAGACACACTGGGAGAGGACACAGGGGACGTGTAAATGGCAGTGGAGGTGGTGAGTGCAGGTGAGCGGCGTGTGGTGCTGGGTGTCCTGGTGCGAGTCCTAGTGCCTGTAGATGTGGTGCATGCAGGTGTGTGTGTAGACGAGACTGGGAGGGAGGAGGGAGAAGAGGAGGAGGGGGACACAGTGGATGTTGCTGTGTCTGTATGGGTGTGATGCTTGTATGAGTGCCTGTGGTGTGTGTGGTGCCTATGTTTGCTTGAGCTACTTGTGTGTGTTGACTTGTGTGCATGCTGGTCTGTAGGTGTGCTTGGGATGGGCTGGGATACAGGGGATTGGGTCTGGGTGGAGGAAGTTGGAGGGGGGAGGCTGGACACAGGGAAAATTGCTGCCATCAGTGCTGAGGCCAGAGATTGCAGGGTTCGCTGAAGGGCAGCCTGACCAGAATGAATGCCCTCCAGGAATGCATTACCGTGTTGCAATGCCCTTTCTACACCCTGTATGGCATTCACAATGGTAGACTGCCCAACAGTGAGTGACCTGAGGAGGTCAATGGCCTCCTCACTGAGGGCAGCAGGGGTGACTGGGGCAGGGCCTGAGGTGCCTGGGGCAAAGGTGATGCCCACCCTCCTGGGTGAGCGGGCACGGGGCGAACGCTGAGGGGCTGCTGGGAGGGCGGTGCTGGTAGGGGGGGTGGCGGCTGTACCTGTAGAAGTGGGGCGCACAGATGGTGCCGCCACCACAGTGGAGCTCACATCGGCGGACGAGTCTGTGTCGCTGGTTGGTGATCCGGTGGCCGACGTGAAGCTCCCCTCGCCCTCCGTCCCAGTGGTGTATTCAGAGTCTGTGGTGTGGCCCTCCATGGCCATGTGGGATGCAGACCCCTCGTGCTCCGGTGCCACTGTACCTCCGCCTGTTGATGCTGATGTACAAAAGGACAGGGAGAGCAGGAAAAGGGGGGGAGACAGAACAAAGAGAGTTTTAGTGCATGGCATACCGCTACCGTTGGCGGACAAGACAGACGCAGCAGCCCCATGCACAACGCTCCTGCACTCTGCACATGCAATTTCATGGATATGGCCTACATGGCAATGGTGGAAATCTGCGCACAAGGATGCCACAGGGGCAACTATACCTCAACTTGCTAATTTTCTGAGGTGGGGTAGAGTGCCACATGGCCTACATTACGGAGGGGCCTTGCCTAACTAACTCGCCCTGGCCTACGGACACCCACAGCCCACCTCCCCCACCCAGACACCTCCACTGCACGCAAAGTCCGCAGAATGAGGTTGTACTCACCCCCTTGTGTCTGCTGTGATGTCCTTAATCGCCCATCCAACTCCGGGTAGGCCACCGCCAGGATCCGGAACATCAGGGGGGTCATGGTACGACGGGCACCCCTCCCACGTTGGGAGGCCATCCCCAGCTGAGCCTCCGCAGTCTTCTTGCTGCAGCGGCGAATGTCCTCCCATCTCTTCCGGCAGTGGGTGCCCCGTCTCTGGTGGGCCCCCAGGGTCCGGACCTCCTTGGCAATGGCACGCCAAATGTCCCTCTTCTGGTGGGCGCTGACCTACATGACATGCACAAGGGAAGAGGAACAGTCATTACCAATTGCACCATCAATGTGTGTGGCCCCCTCCATACTCTGACCATGTGGCCCATTTATTCCCATGCTTTACTGTAGTATGACTTCTGCCCCCTTCCCTCTTCCACCCAGCCCTGTCCACCCAGGCCTAGCCCCTACAACGTGCTCCCTGTGTACTAACCTGTTGGTCTGGAGGACCGTAGAGTAGCGTGTACTGGGGGAGGACCCCATCCACAAGTTTCTCCAACTCCTGTGCAGTGAAGGCAGGGGCCCTTTCCCCAGACGCGGCAGCCATCGTCGCTTCCAGACCGAGGTCACAGCAGCACTAGCAGTGTAGGTCCTCTCCTGTCGAAGGTCTGGTATTTAGTGATTGAACAGATAGAAAATGGCGGTGACGTCCGCGGCGGGGCGCATCATCACGGCCGGCGCACCTGTTCATTGGCTCCTGGGACCCATAGGGTCCATTGTTAACCAATGCAGCATTGCATCGCGCTCTACGACCGCCTACCGCGACGGTGTGCAACGCCAGCGCTGTTACCCCACAATCCCATTGTCCCACTTTAGAGGTCAGGCAGCCGCCATTTCAGGTGCCCACATGGATTCATTTTCAACTGCGTCACACATACTGAGGCCTACACTCAACACACATACAGGAAGGGTTTATTGTCTGGTGTAGTCTTGTGTGTGACTGTGGGTACATACCTGGAGGAATAGTGACTGTTTCTTCACTGTTGTCCTTCGTAGGCACCGTCAGCTGGGACATATGAGAAGATGGCGGAATCCGCCGGTGTACCGACCGCTGGTGGACCTGTTGACAATGGAGGAGTGACATTTAATCGTGACCTACAGGTTTGACCGTGCCACAATCCAGGAACTGTGTACCCAGTTGGAGCCAGACCTGATGTCACCAATCCGCCATCCGACTGGAATCCCCCCTGAAGTGCAGGTGCTGTCAGTGCTCCATTTCATAGCAAGTGGGTCATTTCAGACAACAGTGGCCATGGCATCAGGGATGTCCCAGCCTATGTTTTCCAACGTGTTGTCCAGAGTGTTAGCTGCCCTGCTGAAACACGTAAGGAGATACATCATTTTCCCTGAGGTGGAGGATTTGCCTACAGTGAAAGGTGACTTCTATGCCCTTGGACATATCCCCAACGTCATAGGTGCCATTGATGGGACCCATGTAGCTCTGGTCCCCCCCTGCAGGTGAACAGGTGTACAGGAACAGGAAGAGTTATCATTCGATGAATGTCCAGATGGTCTGTTTGGCAGACCAGTACATCTCGCAGGTAAATGCTATGTTCCCTGGCTCTGTGCATGACGCCTACATCCTGCGGAACAGCAGCATCCCTGATATGATGGGTGAACTCCAGAGGCACCGTGTATGGCTATTGGGGGACTCTGGTTACCCCAACCTTTCCTGGCTATTGACCCCAGTAAGGAATCCCAGGACCAGGGCAGAGGAACGGTACAATGAGGCCCATGGGCGGACTAGGAGGGTTATCGAGCGCACCTTCGGCCTTCTTAAGGCCAGGTTCAGGTGCCTCCATATGACAGGTGGATCCCTATTCTACTCACCGAAGAAGGTGTGCGACATCATCATCGCCTGCTCCATGCTCCATAACTTGGCATTGCGACGCCAGGTGCCTTTTCTGCAGGAGGATGATCCAGATGACGGTGTTATAGCAGCTGTGGAGCCTGTGGACAGTGATGAGGATGAAGCTGAGGAAGACGAAAACGACAACAGGGAGTCAGTCATACAGCAATATTTCCAGTGACACACAGGTGAGAACATTTTCTTTTTTACCATTACATTAACTTTCACACATCTACCTCTATCCTGTACCTCCATTTCACTCACTATTTGTTAACTGAGTTGTCCTCTTCCATTTCAGTTTCACAAATGTGGTAACCTACGTGTCAACTGTTTGCATCCTTGAAGGGCTTGTGATGTGTGACATAGGTATGTTAGCCTTCCAATGGGTAACCCATTATGAAATTGTAATTGATAATACAGATTTACAAATCATAGACTGACTCCATTTTTCTTTTGTGTTTCAAGGGTGTTTATTTAAGTGCAAAAAAATGAAGGGGGGTTGTAAAATGGTGATGGTGGAGGAATGTCCATGGCAGAGTCCAGTCTATTAGTCTCACAGGTACATTGCACATCTGGGCATTGGAAGTGGAGCTGGGGCAGTTCCGATTCGGGCAGGGTAACAAAGTGGGACAGTGGGAGGACAATCAGGGTGGTCTTATTTCCTGGCGGGGGTCTTGCCATCTTGCTCTGTCCTGTTCCTGGATCTCAGGGCCCACTTGCGTGTTGGTTGTCTGTCTGCAGGGGGTGGGGTGCTGGTGTGGTGGTCCTGTGGCGGGGCGTCGGCGGAGGTGGTGGGCAGTTCGTCGTCCTGGCTAGTGTCAGGGGCCCCTTGGAGTGCCACGGTGTCCCTCAAGGTCTTTTGAATGTCCGTCAGCACCCCTACGATGTTGCCCAGGGCGGAGCCGATGGTCCTGAGCTCCTCCCTGAACCCCAAATATTGTTCCTCCTGCAGACGCAGGGTCTCCTGCAACTTGTCCAGGACCGTGGCCATCGTCTCCTGGGAGTGGTGGTATGCTCCCATGATGGAGGAGAGGGCCTCGTTGAGAGTGGGTTCCCTTGGCCTGTCCTCCCTCTGTCGCACAGCAGCCCTCCCAGTTCCCCTATGTTCCTGGGCCTCCGTCCCCTGGACCGTGTGCCCACTACCACTGCCCCCAGGTCCCTGCTGTTGTTGAGGTGGTGGGTTAGCCTGGGTGCCCTGTAGTGGTGGACACACCGCTGATTGACCTGTCCTGGGTAGGGAGGTTTGGGCCCGCTGGGTGGGTGCTGTGCTGGTGTTACCAGAGGGTGGAAGCTCGGTGTTGGGCTGCGGCTGGGCAAGGGGAACCGACTGTCCTGAGGCCCACGATGGTCCGGGCTGGTCATCAAGATCCAGTGGGGCAGAGCTGCTGTCGTCACTGTGGGCCTCTTCTGGGGGTGGAGTGGTGTTGTCTGGACCCTCTGGTGTGGTGACGTTCCTTCGGGTTCCTGCGGGGGTATAAGTACATGATTATTGCATGTGTGTGTTTCATGGTGTGCAATGGTTGGGTGTGCGTGAACCCCAGTGCAGGCATTCCTGTGGGGGGGCTTGTGTGCTGATGGTTGGGGGGTGTTCTGGGTCTGTGCAGTGGGCATGCTTTGGTGATGGGTGTCAATGCTTAGTTATGTCATGCAGGGCTTGGGGTTGGGATTGGTGGTTGGTGTCATGGGTAGATAGGTGAGGATTTGGGGTGATAGGGGAGGGTGTGATGGTGGGGGTGTGTGATATCATGCAGGTAGGGTGGGGGTTCTGATAGTTAAAATTTGACTTACCAGTGTCCGTTCCTCCAACGACTCCTCCGAGGCCCTTAGGATGCAAGATGGACAAGACTTGCTCCTCCCATGTTGTTAGTTGAGGGGGAGGAGGTGGTGGTCGGCCGCCAGTCTGCTGTACCGCGATGTGGTGCCTGGATATCGTTGAACGCACCTTCCCCCGTAGGTCGTTCCACCTCTTCCTGATGTCCTCCCTATTTCTTGGGTGCTGTCCCACAGCATTGACCCTGTCCACTATTCTTTGCCATAGCTCCATCTTCCTGGCTATTGATGTGTGCTGTACCTGTGAGCCAAATAGCTGTGGCTCTACCCGGATGATTTCCTCCACGATGACTCTGAGCTCCCCCTAGGAGAAACGGGGGTGTCTTTGGCGTGACATGGGGTGGTGTGTGTGATGTGTGGGGTGGTGTATGTGTTGATGAGTGTGGTGAGTGTAGTGGTATGTGGTGTTTTGTGCTTGGATGTTGCGTGGGTGATGGTGTTGTGTGCCTCTGTGTGATGGGGTTGTCTGTTCTGTGCTCTCTCTCTGGCCTTCGTTCGTGAATTCTGGTCGTAGGGGTTTGTGGGTGATGTGGGTGTGTGTTTTATATTGTGTTGGGTGTGTGGGAGTGGTGTGTGTATGTGTATCAGGTGTGTGTATATGTAATTGTCCAATGTGGCGGTGTTTTGTATATGTGTGTGTATTTTGAGTGCGGCGGTGTGTACCGCCAATGGAATACCGCGGTTGAAAGACCGCCGCGTGGATTTGTGGGTCGTAATAGCATGGGCGTGTTTCTGTTGGCGTGGAGGTGGAGGATTTGTTTCCGCATGTTTATCGCTGACCTTTGGTGTGGCGGTATTGTGTGGGTGTGAATTTCAGCGGATTCCGTGATGTGTGTCATAATAGCTGTGGCGGTCTACCGCAGCCGTGTATTGGCGGTCTTCTGCACGGCGGTAAGCACCTTATACCACCAATGTTGTAATGACCTCCTAACAGTGGAATCCTGGACAAGAAGACCTGTGAAAGAAGGGGACCATGTCCAAGAAGCACAGAAGAGTCCAGGAAGAACAGGAGCCCCTGCTAACCCAGATGAAGGTGCAAAAGGAGAGCCACCACTGAAGAAGAAAAGTCAGCACTGCACCCAAGAAAATGAAGTCGGGTTCCTGGGCGTTGCAAGTGATGTCGTTTGGAGGATTGCAGTCTGGTTTGTGTCGCTGGAGCCTGCCTACAAGCCTTTGGCACATGTAAAGCTCATGGTTAGCAGAAATGGCTCTGCCCGGACCAAGGAAGGACCAGGTGGACTCTGCCTAAGAAGGGGAGGCAAAGGGGGTCCTCAGCAACTCAGAGAGCCCCCAGAAGGCCATGCATCACAAACAGGAGTCACACAGGATGGGGACAAGAAAGTTGCAGAAGAGGCCCATAGAGCACTACGACTAAGGATCCCACGCCACTGGAGAACCACTCAGGAAGCTGTCCTTCACAGAATAGAGTACTGGGGGCCGGAGCTACAAAATGCATGAAGAACTTGGAGGACGGATGCCAACAAGCCTTGGCAGCTGCAAAAGATGCGGTGCACAAAGCTACTGTCTTGCGTGGGAGGCAAGCTCTTACCTCCACCAAAGTTGGGCAGTTGGAATAGAGAACCGTCTGAACCACTTAAGCCTACCACCTGTGATGCAGGATCCATGAAGCCAGTCGCCATTGCAGTTGGTGCCTGCTGAAGCATGGGATTGACTCCTTCACCCCAAGGCAGATTTCTTTGTTCTTCTGGTGCAGGCTGAAGACGGGCTGTCCTCAGAAGATGCACGACCAGGAAACAGTTGCAGTTGCTGGCAGGAGATACAATGTTGCAAAAGGAGTCTTGCTTCTTTATTGCAGCTTGTGGAGTTCCTGGACGGTCCCGATGCAGTTTCTTCAGTGAGAAGTCAAAGTGGAGGATACATAGGATTCCTGCTGGAGTCTTGCAATCTGAATCTGAGGAACCACCCAAAAGAGAGACCCTAAATAGCCCTGAAAGGGGGATTGGTCACCTAACCAGGTATGCACCTATCAGGGGAGGGCTGTGACGTCACCTGCTGGCACTTGCCACTCAGATGCTCCCAGAGTTCCCTGCCAACCTTGAATCCAAGAGCTCTTAGCTCCACCCCTGGGGTGGTGATGGACAGAGGAGTGGTCACTCCACTTTCCTATGTCCAGTTTTGCACCAGAGCAGGGACTGGGGGTCCGTGAACTGGTGTAGACTGGTTTATGCAAGGAGGGCACCAAATGTGTCCTTTAAAGCATTTCCAGTGGCTTGGGGAGGCTACCCCTCCCAAGCCTGTAACACCTATTTCCAAAGGGAGAGGGTATAACAACCCTCTCCCAAAGGAAATGCATTGTTCTGCCTTCCTGGGCTCAAGCCTTACAAGCAACAGGAGGGCAAAACCTGTCTTTGAGGTGGCAGCAGCTGGGGCTGCCTGGAAAACCTCAGAAGGCTGAAATGGCAATACTGGGGGTCCTCTAAAAAGCCCCCAGAGTGCATGGAATCATACAATCAATGCTTGTAAAGGCCAACATGCCTATGTTTGGAGTTACCATTATGTAGCTGGACATAGCTAGTGATCTATGTCCAGTACATGCATAAAATGGCATCCAGCACTCACAGAGTCTGGGAGAATAGTCCTGGAGGTTGCGGGGGCACCTCTGTTAGTGCAGGGGTGCCCTCACACACAGGTACTTTGCACCCTGCCCCCAGGGATGGAGGGCCTGCTTTACGGGTGACTTATAAGTGTCCTGGTGCAGTGTAAATGGCAGTGAAAGGGTGCTTGCACCTTTCCACGCAGACTGCAATGGCAGTCCTGTAGAAACTTTGCATGGGCTCCAGATGGGTGGCAAAATATATGCTGCAGCCCATAGGTATCCCCTGGAACCCCAATGCCCTGGGTACCTAGGTACCATATACTAGGGACTTATAAAGGGGCACCAGTATGCCAGTTGTGGGTGAAATACTGTGTTAACAGTAACCAGCAACCAAATGTAAGGGAGAGAGCATAACTATTGGGGTCCTGGTTAGCAGGATCCCAGTAGACACAGTCAAACACACTGACAAACTGGCCAAAAGTGGGGGTAACCAAGCTAGAAAGAGGCTACATTCCTAGAGGGTGGGCCTGTTGTGTCCAGGGAGAGAGTCTCCAGGGCAGGTAGCAGTGTGTCATCCAAGGGTCTGCCCCTGAAGAGTTACAGGACAGACAGGCAGAGAGGGCTCACCACTTGGAGAAGTTTAGGATGCAAAGGGAGATGGAAGAAAGGAGAATGGCCATAGAGGAGAAGGAATACTGCTGGCTCATGAGCTCAGCTCGAGGGAGCTGGATCAGGAGGAGCCAGTCCAGTAGGGATGGTGGCAGCAAATCACAGTGCAGCCTTAGAGCAGCGTGCACATTCCTAAAGAACTTGTGAAGGATTACAAACAGGAGGATGACATATTCCTGTGGTTCAAGGAATAATGAGTCTACTCTCTATTTGGCTCATTGGGGCGGGTCTGTAGAAGCACTTTAAGTAAGAGGGGAGGGATACTCTGACATAATTAGGGGATCCTCAAGGGCTCACTTACTCTATCATGAAGGACACCCTACACACAAGGTATAGTTTCAACCCTGAGCAGTATAAGGACAAGTTTAGGTCCTATAAGAAGAAGGAATCCGAAACATGTTCGGAATATGTTGATTCTTTTTGCAGGTCACTGGATGGTTAGGTGAAGGGCAGTAAGGTGACAACGTATGAGGGGCTTTACAATTTAATTGCCTGGGAGCACTTGTACAGCTTATGTTTTCCAGAACTGTGCCGGCACCTAATTGACAGCAAGCTGACTGATCCCAGGAAGCTTGCACAGGAAGTTGACCACTGGGAGAGTACCAGGGTCCAGAAAAGTTACGGGGAGACCATGCCAAGGGTGGGCAGGGTCCCTATCAGAGGAAAGGGGGTAAGGGTAGACAGGGGGAGGTCTTAAAAGGGCCCCAACCTAGTTCCCAGGGTAAGGATTCCTAGCCCCCAGTGAAAAGAAACCATGGTTCTCCAAAGGGAAACTTGTGGAGAAGGGTCCCCCCGCAAGTGTTATGCATGTAATCAGGTGGATCTGTGAGAGGGGTACACCGCCATCCACTGGTGCTCAGTCACAGGGTTTGGCTAGTGTATCGCTTGGGGAGGAATTGGTTCTAGGTGGGTGAAAGCCAGATGAGATGACCCTTGACTCACTAGGGGACAGGGAGATGGTCCAGGGAACCCTTGTGCCTGGGAACACTAAGAAGTACAGGCAGTGGGTGACCATTAATGGGCAGAGGGCGGAGGCTCTGAGAGACAACAGAGCCAGTGTTACTACAGTGAGGAGTCACCTGGTGTCTGAAGAGCTAATAGATCCCTGTGTACTTCACCAAGTAGTTGCAGTGGACAACTTAGAGTGCCTGTGCAGACTGGAACAGGTTCCCTTTGAATGGGGGAGTATTAGGTTCCTTGAAGGTAGCTGTGAGTACAACAATGCCTGTGGATTGTTTGCTTGGCAATGACCTGGAGGATTCCCCTTGGAAGGAGGTGGAACACAGGTCACACTTAGAGATGTTTGGTCTGCCTGGCTGGGTATGCATATCCACTCGGTCAATGGCAGCCCTTCAGGGTGGTCAGAAGCCCCTGGAGCCTGAAAAAGTGGCCCAGGGGATCGCCAAAAACAGGAAGGGCAAGGGGCATGGGAAACCAGCCCCAGAAGTTCCCATGGTCCAGGAGGAGGCAGAGCCTGAGTGTAACGCCCCGGAGCCTTCAGGAACACAAGTGGCTGAGCTGGGGGAGGTCCCTGAGCTGTCACAGTGGCAGCAGGAAGGGGGAAAGAGAAAGCCTCCAGTAAACCTCCCCATGAGTATTTAGCTACATGCTGGCCTTCAGAAACCAGACTGCCCACTTCAGAGCTCTCACACAAGAGAACCCGGAAGCAAGCCAGACAGACATGAAACAGTGGTATGACCAGAATTCCACTCTGGTCAAGTTTCAGCCTTTGCAAAAAGTGTGGGTAATGGTGCCAGTGGAGCCTAGGGCACTCCAGGACTAGTGGACTGGTCCATTTTAGGCGGTGGAGAGCAAGAGCGAAGTGAACTACCTGGTGGACTTGCGGACTCCCACGAAACCCTTAAGGGTCCTCGTATGAACCATCTCAAGCCACACTTTGAGTGGACTGAATTATCCATGCCCCTAGCGACAGATGATGGGGTGAAAGAAGAGAGTGAGCCTCTCCTTGATCTCCTCCCTGCTGGAGAGAAGGATGGGTCTGTGGATGAAATGAACCTCTCCCCATCCCTGACCTCAGAACAACAGAGGGACTGTCACCAGGCATTGGGTCAGTTTGCCTCCCTGTTCTCCTTGATCCCCGGGGTCACACACTTGTGTACACATGATGTGGACACTGGTGACAGTCCAATCATTAAACAGAAGGTTTACAGGGTGACTGATAATGTCAGGGCTAGCATCAAAGATGAGGTGTCTAAAATGTTATTCCTAGGGGTAATTGAGTTTTCTACAGTCCTTGGGCCAGCCCTGTGGTTCTGGTCCCAAAGGCTGCTGCTTCTGATGCCACCCCAGAACTCTGGTTCTGTGTGGACTTCTGGGGTCTCAATGCGGTCACTAAAACTGGTGTGCACCCCACCCTCGAGCTGATGAGCTCATCGATCGGTTGGGAGCTGCCAAATACCTCAGTACATTTGATTTGACATCTGGGTATTGGCAGATTGCCCTAACTGAGGGGGCAAAGGAGAGACCAGCATGGGCATTTCCAGTTTAAAGTAATGCCATTTGGGATTAAAAATGCCCCAGCCACTTTTCATAGGTTGGTCAACCAGGTGTTGACTAGGCTGGATGACTTAAGGGCAGCCTACCTGGATGACATTACAGCGTTCAGATCCACTTGGGAGTAACACTTGCAGAACCTCTGCAGAGTGTTGGAGGCCCTGCAAAAGGAAGGCCTCACCATTAAGGCCAGTAAGTGCCAAATAGGGCAGGGTTCAGTGGCGTATTTTTGATACCATGTAGGGAGTGGCCAGGTAACACCCCTACAGCCAAACATTGACACCATTCTAGCTAGGGAGCCTCCCAAGACGACCCAGACTGAGGTGAGGACCTTTTTAGGCCTCACTGGCTATTAGAAAATGTTTGTCAAGGGGCACCATTGTTGCCCCCTTGAATGAGTTGACTTCCAAGAAGCAAGCAAAGAAGGTGATCTGGACAGAGGCTTGCCAGACTGCTTTTGATGCCCTGAAGCCTGCCATGTGCACAGCACCTGTGCTGAAGGAACCTGACTACTCCAAGGAGTTTTATTTGCAAACAGACACCTCAGAACATGGTATAGGTGCAGTACTCTCACAGTTAATGAAAAGGGCCTGGATCAACCTGTAGCCTTCAATAGCAGGAGGTTACTTCGCAGGGAATGTAGGTCGAGTGCAATAGAGAGTGAAGTTTTTGCTGTGGTCTGTGCGCTGAAGAAGCTAAGACCCTACTTGTTTGGGACTCACTTTTGGGTTCAGACTGACCACAGGCACCTCAGATGGTTAATGCAGATGAGGGGTGAGAATCCAAAATTGTTGAGGTGGTTCATTTACCTACAGGGGATGATCTTTACAGTGGAACACCGCCCTGGCACAGAACACACCAATGCTGATGGTCTGTCGAGATTCTTCCGCCTTAGTGATGAGAACTCCCATGAGGTTCGGTAGTTGCTCCCCACATTCAGCTGAGGGAGGACACGTGTTAGACTTGGCATCCTTGGCGTGGTCTCACCTAACTTTTTGCCTCTGTTTCCCAGGTTGTTGATGTGTGCTGGACTCTGTTTTTGCTGTTTTTGATTCTCTGGACACTTTACCACTGCTATTCAGTGCTAAAGTGCAAGTGTTCCTATGTAAAATGTGTGTGTAATTGTCTTTCCATGACTGGCATATTTGATTTACTAGTAAGTCCCAGTACAGTGTGCTATTTGTGCTCAGGGCCTGTAAATCAAATGCTACTAGTGGGCCTGGAGCACTGGTTGTGCCACTCACATGAGCAGTCCTGTAAACATGGCTCAGATCTGCCAGTACAGTGTCTGTGTTTGCAGTTTTAAACTGCCAATTCGACTTGCCAAGTGTACCCACTTGCCAGGCCTAGGCCTTCCCTTTTCCTACATGTAAGGCACCCCTAACGCGGCCCTAGGTAGCCCCATGGGCAGGGTGCAGTGTATGGTTAAGTTAGGACATATACTAATGTGTTTTATATGTCCTAACAGTGAAATACTGCCAAATTTGGTTTTCAATGTGCAAGCCCTATCTCTCTCATAGGTTAACATGCAAGTTGCCTTTAAATATTATTAAAGTGCAGATTCCCTTAGGAGCAGACAGAAATATGAAGTTTAGGGTCTCTGAACTCACAATTTAAAAATGCATCTTTTGGTAATAGTTGTTTCTAGATATTGTGTTTGAAAATGACACTTTTAGAAAGTAGACATTTTCTTGCTGAAACCATTCTGTGGCTCTGCCTGTTTGTGGATTCCCTGTCTGGGTCAGTTTGACAGTTGGGCTGTTTGCACCGCTCCTCTAGAAAGTGAAACAAAGGGAGCTTGGGTGTAGCCTGCATATCCTGGTGAGCCATCTGTGCTAAGAGGGAAGGGAGGAGTAGTCACTCACATCTGAAAGGGATGTGTCTGCCCTCACACAATGCAGTCTCCAACCCCTTGGTGTGTGTCTGGGGCCTGGCCTGGGCAAGGCAGGATCTTACAAACAAGAGAGACTCTCCTTCGACGTTTGCCTACTTCAAAGGCAGAAAGGGGTATAAGTAGTGAACACAAAACCCCTGGAAATTAGATCAGTTCTGGAATCAAGACGAACCTCTGCCCAGAAGAAGAGCTGAAGAGTTGAGGAGAAGTGCTGCCCCTGCCTGTGACTGTGCTTTGTTGCGCTTTCTTGCAGTTGCTGCTTCTACCTGTATAAGGGGACAAAAACTGGACTTTGTTGTGCATTACTGCTTAAGAAGAATCTCCAATGTTTTGAACTGAGCTTGCCTCCTGTTGTTGAAGTCTCAGGGCCATCAAATACTTCCCCTGCCACTATCTGGACTCTCTGCTGAGACCCCTGGCCTGCGAAGTGGTGCCCTATTCAGACCATGGATCCTTGAGAGGTGAAGTTGGCAGACAAGAACTGAAAATCCATGCACTGAGCGGCGTTCACTGAACTTTTCGACGCACCTTCCACAGTGCGGCTGATAAACGACATGCCGCCGGCTTCTCAGCTGAAATTGATGCTCCAACTGCATGCAGCTGGGAGATCAACGCATCGTGGCTTGAGAAACAACACACAACAACCGCTTACGGAGGCTGATAATGACACAAACCCCACGCAGCACAGTTTTCCAACACCATGCGACTGGATATTCCACGCATCATCCCTGGGCGTCTAAGTCAACCGACTCTGCACGGATCTGAGGTGCCCTGTACAGAAATTGGCGCATAGCTCCCTTGCGAGGGAGAAAAACAATGCATCGCCAATCCAACTTGAGAAGGAACAGACACTCGGCCTCACTTGTGTGTAAGGAATCGACGCATAGCTACCCTTTTCTGATGCACGCTCGCCTGTCATCTACCCCAGCCAGAGGCTAATTGACTTCATTTTCTTTTCGGCAAACTTAAGAGAGTCGGTAGTGGACTATAACTTAGAAGATTCTGCTAAGGAACCTTAGGCTCCTGGGTTAATCCATCTGTGACACTTTCTTTGTAAAGATACAGCTAAAGGTGAACCCTTTACCACTGCTTCACTCCAAGAATAGTGGGATGACTATGAGCTGGACAAAGGTGGATAATGATTCCTTTATATCTGCTGTGCTGGGCTCAAAACTCCATGACTTCTTGACCTGTCTAGATCATTATACTAACTCCAGGGGAGGGCTTGAGCTATTAGACTTGTTTGTGAGAATCTGTGATACAGCACATTACATGCTCATGATCCATAACATAGAGCAATAGGAAGCAACCCAATGGTGTAATGCCAACTGCACTAAGGTACACAATTGGCTGTTGTCAGTGCTTAAGGAAGTTCCTAGGAATGTGAGCTGGCATGCAGTAGCAGGATTATGTATAGGAATGATTTAAGGGCCACAAAAAAGCCATTAGCGAGGAAGCTTATCACTCCCTAGACCAGGCCAGCGATTTAAAGGACAGCAAAGCCTTCTGGATGGTGGTGAGTCGTAGCTACTTTGAGAAAGCCCAGGGACCTGGTCTTGACATGATGATGCTCCAGAGAACTGGGTTGCCCATTTTACCCTTTTCTTCAGACCCTATGCCCATAGAGTGATTAACCTCCACAGATGCTGATGTAATTTCAACTTGAGCATATCGAGCCCTGTCCTCCTCGTTATTGCCCTCTGCTTTGCCATCCTCCAGTTTGGAGATTGAAATTAATTAAGTAATAGCAGCAATAAGTAGCTGTCCTGTGGGGAAAGATCCCATGCTTTATTGGAGATTGGCTGATGTTTTTAAGATTAGCATATTGTTTTGGGATCCTCTCTTGACAAATGCCTTTAAGACCATATTAACAACAGGTCGACCGAAGGCCTGGACTCATGCGACTATTGTACCTATCTTCAAACAAGGCTCAAACGAAAAGCCACAGTGCTATCACTCCATATCACTGGTTATCTCAACTGTCAAGACAATGGAAATAATTTTGCTGGAGTGCTTGCAAATTTGTGCAAGTGAGCACAATGTGCTATCAGACCTCCAGTTTGGTTTCGGCCATGGCATAGGGAAAGTGGGGTAGTACCTCAAACTATATCTCCTAATCAATAAATATACTGTGACTAAGAAGGGCAAGCTGTATATGGCATTTATGGACCTAAGCTCAGCTTTTGAGTCTGTAAATAGAACCAAGCTGTGAAGATCTATGCTAGATCTTGGGGTAGAGCTGAACATTGTCACTTTCCCGAGAGATCTTCATAGAAAGGTGACTGCCAGTGTGAAGGACGGTCCAGGCGTGGGAGATAACCAAACCTTTTAAACTTGATAGAGATGTATGCCAGGGATGTGTTTTGACCCCTTTCCTTTTCTCTTTGTTTGTAAATGGTTTAGAAGAGCAACTTCTTGACCTTAATGCTGACTGTCTGCAAATAGCCAGTCAAAGTGGTGTCCCCAAATTATTTTATGCCGAAGACACAGTTCTAATCGCCAGGATGACAATAGGCCTACAGTGACTGCTTGACCTATTTTGTACTTACATGGCCAGTGTATACATTGTGGTCAATCAGGCATAAACCCATGTAATGGTATTTGGATCCATTTAGAAGGAAAGTGTTGCCGTCCGAGTGAACAACAACAACAAAGTTAGTATTGTTCCTACGCTTTCTTATCTGGAAATACCATTTGACAAGAAACACAGTTGGGGGTCCACTGAAGAGTTTGAAGCTCATGGCTTTCACAAAAACCACAGAGACATTTTTTTGTTTTTCCAGAATAGGAAAATCATTGTATACAAAACAAAGTGCTGTACAACTGCCAGCTATGGTGCTGGTGGTTGGGGCTATAGTGACCAAAGTGGGTTGGAGAGGGCTGAGAATGGCTTAATTGGCTGTTCCAAAATCCACAAGTTTCTTCATCTGCCACTCTGAGACTGGGTTTGGATTCAGTAGTGACGCCTTGAAGATACAGCCACTTCTTCTATGGTTTAAAATTTGGACCAAGATCCAAACCTCTTTTAATCAAGTGATTCTCACCGACTGCCTAAAGTTGTCTTAAAACCCCTGTATTAGGCATATTCAGATTGTTTTAAGGTGCGAGTAGCATTTCGACACAGTTTTCTGAACACCCTGAAGTCTATGTTTCTAGACAAATGTAATTACAAGAGACTGCGATTAGTAGTTGTCAAGCACACTATTTCGACATATGCTGCTGTCTGCACTAGCAATGGTATTGACCAGTATCTAACTATGGTCAACAATCTGTGTAACAGATTCCTACTAGTGAGGTTAAGACTGAATTGTGTACATTTTCTAGTGGCCTACCATGTACAGGGCAACTACTTTTCCAAATTACCACTGTGTTCTTGAGATGGCTGTTCTTAACAATGTTTTTTGCAACTATTAGACATCACTCAGAAAGCTCTATATTTTACCTTTTTAAAACAGGCTAACATTTGATATTGTCGAGCCATCTTAGCATTTCTGCAGTCAGTGTCAATTGTGAGGATCTGCTTTTTAACTGCAACATATATTTAATGTGCTATAAGGCATAGGGTAAATGTTTTATTGTGAAGATCACCATTTTATACATGTATTTGATACTGAATGCTAAAATGTCGTATTGGTTTTATGATTTTTTTATGGTCACGTGCTGCTAAAAGATTGTGACTTGAGAGGATTTATGAGACAATTTTGCTAGATACTGGGGGCAGGAAAGAGTTTATTCCAGCACACGTCAATGTGTAGGTAAACTATGTAAATATTTTGGAACATATCAAAATTATGAACGCACAATTGAAACACATTTTTGATTATTTCTGAAGTGTGCTGAGTACAAATACTTTAATATGATGATATTATGAAAATTAATCATTAACTAGGTGATGAAATGTCCTCACATTTTCATCTGTGCACTGTCTAGTTTTATTAATGAAACTGTATGTCTGGGCAAATGTAATGCTCATTCCAGTTGAAACTGTGTTGTCTCTAATGGTAGTTTTCTACCACACCATGAATGCTCCACTGGACTCCACTCCATTCTACTCTGTGCCACTCCACACCACTGCATTCTACTCAGCACCACTCCACTTTACATCACTCCATACCACTGCACACTGCACCACTCCACGCTGCACCAGTGCAATCTATTCCACTTCATGCTATGCCTCTCTACCCTGTACCACTCTACTCTATGCCAATGCACACTTTTCCACTCTACACCACTGAATTCTTCACCACTGCACTGTACACCACTCCAGTCTAGATCACATCAGTCTACTCTGCACAACTCCACTCTATGCCATTGTACACTGCACTAATCTGTCACACTGCACTCTGTGCTACTGCGCACTATATCAATACACTCTACGCCAATGCACTCTACTCTGGAGCACTCAACTCTACCCCCCTGCATTCTATGCCAGTCAATTATATGCCACTCTAATCTACACTGAATCACTGCACTCTGTGCCACTGTACTCTACCCCACTTTGCTCTATGACATTACCCTCCATGCCACTCTACACAACTGGACTCTACCCTCAACACTCCAATCTACACCAGTTCACCCTACTCTGAAACAATCTACTCTATTCCACTGCACTTTGCACCACTCTACTTCACTCTGCACCACTTCACTCTGTGCACTGCACTCCACGCCACTCTACTCTTAACCACTGCACTTTATGCCAATGCACTCTACACAACTGCACTCTATGCCACTGCACTCTACGCCACTGCATTCTACTCTGCATCACTATACTATGCCACTCCTCTTTACTCCACTCTACACCCCTGCACTCTGACACTCTACTCTGCAGCACTGCACTCTCCACCACTGAACTCTATGCCACTCTACTCTGCACTAGTCCAATCTATGCCACTGCACTCAATATCACTTGACTCTTCTCTGTTCCTCTGTTGCAACACTCAACTCTATGCCACTCCACTCTGCACCACTCTATGCCACTCTACTCTATGCAACTGCTTTGTACACCACTCTACTCTACTCTTCGCAACTCTACTCTGTGCCACTCTAATATGTGTCACTCTACTCAGCGCCACGCCACTCCATGCTGCTCCACTGTGCACCACTTTACTCTGCACACTTAACTCTGCACCGCTGCACTCTACTATGCACTATCTTTGCCACTGCATTCTACAACACTGAATTCAATGTCACTGCATTCAATGCCATGCCACTATACGCTGCAACACTCAATGCCAATGTACTCTACACCACTCCACTCAACTCTATACCAGTCTAGTGTATCCTACTCTACATGACGCCACACTATGCCACTCCAATACCCAACACTCTCTGCCAATCCACTCTAAAATACTTTACTCCACTCTTCGCCATTCCACTCTTTCACACTCCATGCCACTCTCCTCAATGCCACTAACATTTAGTCATGCAAACACATTTTTACAATGTAATAAATTATCTTTCACATTTCCAATGTAATACGACATTTTGTGTTCTGAAAAAGAGAAAAGGTAATATGCATTATCAATACTTATGCAGTAAAGTTGTTATTATGGGTGAAAAACATAGATTGTTAATTAGGCTGAAGTATTTTGAAGATGTTTTAATCAGTAGATTTCTTGGTGGTCATTTATATAAAACAGGTAAAAACCTCAAATAAGCCTAAATAACGTTGATCCAGAGAGAACGTTTCTGACTTAAACTATGGTAGTCCCAATGATCCTTTGGTTTTCCCATACGCATTTAATTTTACAAAGTAATGCTGCATGCAGAAGCCAAGACACCGCCAAGCAACTCATTAACCTGTTCTGTGCCCAGGATGTAATGGTTACGTCCTGAGGCACAGTGCTGCTGTGCCCAGGACGTAACCATTACGTCCTGGTCACAGAGCCCAGAGGGAGCACTAGCGCTCCCTCTGTGGGGTTCCCTTCCACCCCCTCAAGTCAGGGATGGAAGGGGAAGCCCTTCCCCTTCCACCCCCGACCCCCCCAACCCCTCCTGTGACGTCAGCGCGTCAATCCCATGGGGGAGGCCCGGAGGGGCTTCAAAGGGAAGGAAATGTATTTCCTTCCCTTTGAAGTCTCTCCCAGGGTTTCAAAAGCCGGATTGCTTGCAATCCGGCTTTTGAAACCCCACTAGACACCAGGGATTTATTTTTATTTTTTTAAAGTGACAAAAGGGAGCGACCCCTTGGGCAAGGGTCGCTCCCAGGGGGGGCATTTTTTTGGGAAGGCCTTTTCTGCCCCCCCTGGGGGCAGATCGGCCTATTATCAGGCCGATCTGCCCCCAGGGGGAGCAGAAACCTCTAGGCACCAGGGATCATTATTTTATTTTTTTCCTTTTTGTTATGTTTTCTTTTTTTTGTAGGTGGGGAGCGACCCGTTAGGCAAGGGTCGCTCCCCTAGGGGGCAAATAATTTTTAGGCCATTTCTGCCCCCTTTGGGGGCAGATTGGCCTATTTTGATGATGCCAATCTGCCCCCAAGGGGGGCAGAAACCATTAGACACCAGGGAGTTTTTTTTTTTTGCGTGAATTTCACACAAGGGGAGCGCCCCCTTGGGCAAGGGTCACTCCCAGGGGGGGCATTTTTTTGGGAAGGCCTTTTCTGCCCCCCCTGGGGCAGATCAGCCTATTATTAGGCCGATATGCCCCCGGGGGGGCAGAAACCTCTAGGCACCAGTGATCATTTTATTTTTATTTTTATTTTTGTTATTTTTTTTTTTTTTTTAGGTGGGGAGCGACCCCTTAGGCAAGGGTCGCTCCCCTAGGGGGCAAATTATATTTAGGCCATTTCTGCCCCCCTTGGGGGCAGATTGGCCTATTTTGATGAAGCCAATCTGCCCCCCTTGGTGGCAGAAACCATTAGACACAAGGGAGTTTTTTTTTGCGTGAATTTCACGCAAGGGGAGCGACCCCTTAGGCAAGGGTCGCTCCCTGGGGGGGAATTATTTTAGGCCATTTCTGCCCCCATGGGGGGTAGATCAGCCTATTTTGATTAGGCTGATCTGCCCCCAAGGGGGGCCGAAACCACTAGGCACCAGGGATTTTTTTTGTCGTTGTTTGTTTTACAGATGGGGAGCGACCCCTTGGACAAGGGTCGCTCTCCTGGAGGGGCAAATTGTATTTAGGCCATTTCTGCCCGCTTTGGGGGCTGATCGGCTGATTTTAGGTCAATCTGCCCCCAAGGGGGGCAGAAACCACTAGGCACCAGGGATCTTTTTTTTGCACCGTCATGCAAGGGGAGCGACCTTGTAGGCAAGGGTCGCTCCCCAGGGGGGTGGGGGGTGAATTTATTTTAGGCTATTTCTGCCCCCCCCGGGGGCAGAAACCTCTAGGCGCCAGGGCAAATAGTTTTTGTGTGTTTTTTTTTTGTTTGTTTGTTTTTTTAGAGATGGGGAGCGACCCATCAGGCAAGAGTCGCTCCCCTGGGGGGCAAACTGTGTTTAGACAATTTCTGCCCCCCTTGGGGGCAGATTGGTCGATTTTAGGTCAATCTGCCCCCAAGGAGGCAGAAACCACTAGGCACCGGGGATTTGTTTTTTGGCGCCAATGTCACCAGGGGGAGCGACCCCGTAGGCAACGCTCGCTCCCGGGGGGGGCTTTGGGGGGGCAAATTTATTTTAGGCCATTTCTGCCTCCCCTGGGGGCAGAAACCTCTAGGCGCCAGGAAAATTCTTTTTTTTTTTTTTATTTTTTTTTTTAGAGATGGGGAGCGACCCATCAGGCAAGGGTCGCTCCCCTGGGGGGCAAATTGTATTTAGACCATTTCTGCCCCCCTTGGGGGCAGATTGGTCGATGTTAGGTCAATCTTCCCCCAAGGGGGCAGAAACCACTAGGCACCGTGGATTTGTTTTTTGGCGCCAATGTCACGCAGGGGGAGCGACCCCGTAGGCAAGCGTCGCTTCCTGGGGGGGGGTGGGGACGGGGGGGTTGGGGGCAAATTTATTTTACGGCATTTCTGCCCCCCCCTGGGGCCGGCTGAGCTAGAGGCCAAAATCTACAGGTAGGCACTTTGCAAAAAACACCTCTGTTTTCTGTGAAAAAATATGTTGTGTCCACGTTGTGTTTTGGGCCATTTCCTTTCGTGGGCGCTATGCCTACCCACACAAGTGAGGTATCATTTTTATCGGGAGACTTGGGGGAACGCTGGGTGGAAGGAAATTTGTGGCTCCTCTCAGATTCCAGAACTTTCTGCCACAGAAATGTGAGGAACATGTGTTTTTTTTGCCAAATTTTGAGGTTTGCAAAGGATTCTGGGTAACAGAACCTGGTCCGAGCCCCACAAGTCACCCCATCTTGGATTCCCCTAGGTCTCTAGTTTTCAGAAATGCACAGGTTTGGTAGGTTTCCCTAGGTGCCGGCTGAGCTAGAGGCCAAAATCTACAGGTAGGCACTTTGCAAAAAACACCTCTGTTTTTTTTCAAAAAATTGGATGTGTCCACGTTGCGCTTTGGGCCATTTCCTGTTGTGGGCGCTAGGCCTACCCACAAAAGTGAGGTATCATTTTTATCGGGAGACTTGGGGGAACGCTGAGTGGAAGGAAATTTGTGGCTCCTCTCAGATTACAGAACTTTCTGCCACAGAAATGTGAGGAACGTGTTTTTTTAGCCACATTTTGAGGTTTCCAAAGGATTCTGGTTAACAGAACCTGGTCAGAGCCCCACAAGTCACCCCATCTTGGATTCCCCTAGGTCTCTAGTTTTCAAAAATGCAAAGGTTTGGTAGGTTTCCCTAGGTGCCGGCTGAGCTAGAGGCCAAAATCTACAGGTAGGCACTTTGCAAAAAACACCTCTGTTTTCTGTCAGAAAATTGGATGTGTCCGTGTTGCGCTTTGGGGCATTTCCTGTCGCGGGCGCTAGGCCTACCCACACAAGTGAGGTATCATTTTTATCTGGAGACTTGGGGGAATGCTGGGTGGAAGGAAATTTGTGGCTCCTCTCAGATTCCAGAACTTTCTGCCACAGAAATGTGAGGAACATGTGTTTTTTTTAGCCAAATTTTGAGGTTTGCAAAGGATTCTGGGTAACAGAAGCTGGTCCGAGCCCCACAAGTCACCCCATCTTGGATTCCCCTAGGTCTCTAGTTTTAAAAAATGCACAGGTTTGGTATGTTTCCCTAGGTGCCGGCTGAGCTAGAGGCCAAAATCTACAGGTAGGCACTTTGCAAAAAACACCTCTGTTTTCTGTCAAAAAATGGGATGTGTCCACATTGTGTTTTGGGACATTTCCTGTTGCGGGAGCTAGGCCTACCCACACAAGTGAGGTATCATTTTTATCGGGAGACTTGGGGGAACATAGATTACCAAAAGAAGTGTTATTGCCCCTTGTCTTTCTCTACATTTTTTCCTTCCAAATATAGGAGAGCGTGTAAAAAAGACATCTATTTGAGAAATGCCCTGTAATTCACTTGCTAGTATGGTCACCCGGAATTCAGAGATGTGCAAATAACCACTGCTCCTCAACACCTTATCTTGTGCCCTTTTTGGAAATACAAAGGTTTTCTTGATAGCTATTTTTTACTCTTTATATTTCAGCAAATGAATTGCTGTATACCCGGTATGGAATGAAAACGCACTGCAGGGTGCAGCTCATTTATTGGCTCTGGGTACCTCGGGTTCTTGATGAACCTACAAGCCCTATATATCCCCGCAACCAGAGGAGTCCAGCAGACGTAACGGTATATTGCTTTCGATAATCTGACATTGCAGGGAAACGTTACAGAGTAAAACGTAGAGAAAAATTGATGTTTTTTTCACCTCAATTTCAATATTTTTCTTTTTCAGTTGTTATTTTCTGTAGGAATCCCTTGTAGGATCGACACAAATGACCCCTTGCTGAATTCAGAATTTTGTCTACTTTTCAGAAATGTTTAGGTTTCTGGGATCCAGAATTGGTTTCATGCCCATTTCTGTCACTGACTGGAAGGAGGCTGAAAGCACAAAAAATTGCACAAATGGGGTATGTCCCAGTAAAATGCCAAAATTGTGTTGAAAAATTGGGTTTTCTGATTCAAGTCTGCCTGTTCCTGAAAGCTGGGAAGCTGGTTATGTTAGCACCGCAAACCCTTTGTTGATGCCCTTTTCAGGGAAAAAACCACAAGCCTTCTTCTGCAGCCACTTTTTCCCATTTCTTTGAAAAAAACGAAATTTTCACTGTATTTTGGCTAATTTCTTGGCCTCCTCCTGGGGAACCCACAAAGTCTGGGTACCTCTAGAATCCCTAGGATGTTGGAAAAAAAGGACGCAAATTTGGCTTGGCTAGCGTATGTGGACAAAAAGTTATGAGGGCCTAAGCGCGAACTGCCCCAAATAGCCAAAAAAAGGCTCAGCACAGGAGGGGGAAAAGGCCTGGCAGCGAGGGGGTTAAACTTAAGAACATCTTGCTGGTTCTGACAAAGTCCAGTCAGGCAATCAATCAGGAATTTGTAAAGCGCACTACTCACCCGTGAAGGTCTCAAGGCACTAAGGAGGGGAGGTGGGAGAAGGTGGGGGAGGTGCTGCTACTGCTCGAACAGCTAGGTCTTCGTAAGTTTCCTGAAGGTAAGGAGGTCTTTCGTCTGGCGCAGGTGGGTGGGAAGAGTGTTCCACGTTTTGGTGGCGAGATGCAAGAATGATCTACCACCGGTTGTAGTTCTGCGGACCCGTGGGATGGATGCGAAGGCGAGGTCGGCCGAATGGAGATGCCGGGTCATGGTGTAGAAGGAGCCGTATTCTGGTCTGGTGTTGTGCAGTGCTTTGTGAGCATGGGTGAGGAGTTTGAAGGTGATTCTCTTGTTGACTGGGAGCCAGTGCAGGTATTTCAGGTGGTCTGTGATGTGGCAGTGGTGGGGATGTCCAGGATGAGGCGTTCTGGATGCATTACGGCCTCTTCTGGAGTGTGGCCGTGGTTCCTGCATAGAGGGCATTTCCATAGTCCAGCTTGCTGCTTGCGAGGGCTTGGGTGACTGTTCTTCTGGTTTCAGTGGGTATCCATTTGCAGATCTTTTGGAGCATGCAGAGGGTGTTGAAGCAGGAGGAGGAGATGGCGTTGACTTGCTGGGTCATGGATAGTGAGGGGTCCAAGATGAATCCAAGGATGCGTGCGTGGTCGGTGGGAGTCGGAGTGGCTCCGAGAGGAGTCATCCCATGCGGAGGGGGTGGAGCCAAAGATGAGTACTTCCATCTTGTTGGAATTGAGTTTGAGGCAGCTGCTCTTCATCCATTCGGCGATGGCCTTTATTCCTTCGTGGAGGTAGGTCTTGGCAGAGACCTTGGTCAGGGAGAGGATCAGCTGGGTGTCGTCAGCTTATGATATGATGTTGAGGTTCTGGGATCGGGCGATGTTAGCGAGTGGGGCCATGTAAACATTGAAGAGGGTCGGGCTGAGGGACGAACCCTGGGGTATGCCACAGATGATTTTGGTGGCCTCTTAGCAGAATGGGGGGAGGCAGACTCTCTGGGTTCTGCTGGTGAGAAAGGAGGTGACCCAGTCCAGGGCTTTGTTGCAGATTCTTGCATTGTTGAGGCGTGAGCGTAGGGTGTGGTGGCAGACGGTGTCGAACGCGCTGAGAATGCGCTGAGAGGTCCAGGAGGATGAGGGCCATGGTTATCCCATAATTGCATCTTTAATTAGAGGAGAATGCCACATTTACATTTTTTATTCATATGTCTCTTTTTGGTTCTAAAGTCTGTACATTTCCAATACATGATGACAATCGTACTGAACCAAGAGAAAATACTATCTTGACATTTCTATGCTATGACATGCGCCTTTCAAAGTGGATTCTTTCTTCACATATGGTTAAGGAAGTGGGGCTTTGTCAATCTGTTTTGATGCGCTCAGATGCTTTGTGACTTTTTGGTTCAATAATTTCTAGTGCTTCTTTAGTGACAAGTATTTTTATGGAAATGTTTCACTTCCCACTAAAATTGTGAAATGAACCCAAACATTGTGCACCACCCTAACTGAATTACAATTAGGCAAGAGTGATCACTTTTGAATATTGAAATCATTAGGGTTATGCGGAATCATTTCAACACCCTCCAACAGCCCTGACTCATAGGACAGGGTTGCCAACATACCAGGAAAGCAGTCACCCATCCAAGGTGGCACTCGGGAAGAAATCCTCTCCATTTCCTCCATGTGTGCTTAAAAAGAGTTCTTTTTCTATATTTCCTCATTTCTGCAGCAACTCTTCCGAGAACTGAATTAGAGTTCGAGTCAAACCGTAATATTCAGCCATTAATAGCTTTACTGTACTTGATACCAACATAGAGCTTAAATGTGGCTCCTATAACCATACATAATGATACCTGCACAGTGATTCTAGCATTTTGTCTTTAACTTTGAGGCATATTTGAGAACCCCTAGCACCACCAGAGTGTCACTTTTCATGATGCCCCGGTGGCACTAAGCCCTGCACCAAATTCACAAGATGGGGTTAAGCCCCTTTTTGTGGCTTGACACCACCTTTAAATACAGCCCTTTCACATGCAGCACTTTGCAGGGAAGGGGCGTGCAATGGATGTTGCTGTGGGTGTGCCAGAGCAACACCCATTGCATTTTGGCACTGCCCCAGATTTACAAGTTTCTGTAAACCTGAGGCAGCACCAAAATCTAACACCACCTCATGGGTGGCGTTAGCTAGGCACATCAAGGAGAAATACTTTTGTTTCTCTTCGTTTTTTGCTCTTTCTATGTGTGCTGCATTTTGCACACACATAGGAAGAGCAAAACGCCATTTAAGATTGTTTTGGGTCAGAAAGGTGTCCCTTCCTGCACAAAAACAATCTCCCCCCCAACGCAGCCATCCTTGCACCATGGCGCAAATGTGGCTGCATTGGCGCTCAGCTGCAAATTTAGCGCTGGTGCAGGGGACGACACAGGGGTGCGCCGTATTCAATTAAATATGGCACATCCCTGAGTTGTGAAAATGACAGAGCACAACGCTGTCAGTTATGGCGCAGCATCGCGCTCTGTCATTTTCGGTTAAATATAGGTCTTAGTCTTGTAACCTGGAAATGCGTGGCATGGGCAAAGCCCAACCTTTTTCCATTCTCTTCGAAATGTAGATCAAAATATAATATCAGCCCAGCGTTAGTTGGAAACTATAGCTCGATAGAGTGCGGTGGTAAAGGGACGTGGCTATGGTTCTTTTCACTATCTGAGAAATGGAAAATTGAAGACGTGCGTCAAAAATAGGTAAGCTGTATTCAAAAACGCGTGTGCTGCAAATGGTGAAAAGTTTAGTTTGCCCAGATATACATTATACTGCTAACTGAAACCTCAATGGCCCTTGCTGTAAATTTCTACAATAACCAAACCTGTTTGGTTGCCTTTGCCTTATGCCACAAACAAAAGTATGGAATGGCATTTCACGGGATGGGAAAGGAAAGGTTTTGGGGATAAAATAAAAGCTAACAAAATGAAATATGTGGATTCCTATGGAATTCGATCGAACAGTTATAGATAAAGAATCTGGCTTCGAAAACGACTATCGTTTAGCAAAAAGTGGTGAAATGAACATGTAGTACAGCCATTGTCCCGAATGAATGCACTTATTTACAAGCAAGTATTGCAAGCTGGGCATGGTATAGGAATCCTTCACAAATCCAAGATGGCTGTAGTAGGACCCTACAAGAACACACACATTGAGATGGGCATGATTTACATATTGTGCACTAATCCAAGATGACTGTGGAAGGACTAGACAAGATTCTGTGAGCAACCCCATCCACAGCCATCTCGTAAAAAGGTATGATATTTAAAGCACCTAATATATTCTGACACTGCGTGGATCGGAATTTATTTTGTATGATAAATAGCATTTGTTAGAACTGGGGTTTCTTGTTGTCAGAGTATGCACCCTGGACAAGCAGGAACCACCCTTGCTAGTCAGGGTAAGCTAGACACATCTTTAGAGATAACCTGCATTCACCCTCTTGTAGCCTGGCACAGAGCAGTCATGCTTATCTAAAGTGGTAATGTGAAAAGTATGTGTGCAACACACACACAGCAACACAATGAAAACACCACAAAAAGTCTCCTCACATGTTTATAAAAAATAGTGAACATTTATCTGAGTAAAACAAGACAAAAATGACCAAAAATCCAATCAGTAGAAGTTGAGATATGAATTGTTAAAGAATAAACAAAAAATAGTGCTTAGAAGACAATAGCGCTGAAAGGTGACATGAGTTCGCGCTAGTCTGCGGTTCATCCAAAGTTCAGGCTGACCATGATGGATGGCAGGCTGGTAACAAGAACCCACGCAGGGCCCACTGAGAGATTACCTTGGAATGAGCAAGCGTCGACAGACGATGTGGAGGGGATACATTAGTTCCGATCAGCGAATTCGGGTTGATGCGTCAGTGTCCAGCCTCACAGTTGGGTCCCCCTTCAAAGTCGAACTTCAAGATTAATGCAATGCATCGCCGTTGAGCTGGGAAGCAGTATCCTTGGATCAACCCTGCATTTAAACCACGTCTTTGTTCAATTGACAATGCGTTGGAGGGCACTGTGTTGGCTCCTAGCAGTGTAAATGGTTAGATGCATTGATTCTTCTAGGAAAGGCAGCTGCAAACCCACTTCCAAGGCCCAGGGCTGGATTAGCACCTCAAGCAAGGGTTGGACTCATAGATGGCAGAGTCCAGCAACAAAAACAGAGTTACAGGCAGTCTTTGATGTCCCTACTACTGCAGGAGAACAGGGGGCAAGCCATTAGATTCACTCTATATGAGATGAGAGTTTTCAGTCCTTCCTCAGCTGTGCAAATATCAGCAGGCAGCAGGGTAGATCATCCAGGCAGAGAGCAGTCCTTTTTGGAAAGCAGTCCAAAAGTATGTCACTCCTTGTAGCACAGCAGTCATTACTCGAAGCAGAGTTCTTCCCAGGTCCAGTAGTGTACTGATTTGGAAGAGTCAAAGACCAAGTTTGTATACCCAAATGTGCCTTTGAAGCTGGGGGAACTCAAAGAAGGGTCTTTGAAGTGCACAGAGGTCCTTTCATCCTAGCCCTGTCACCAGACTATAATAGAGAGTAATCAGCCCTTTGTGTGGGGGTGGACACTTCCCTATTCAAGTGTAAGTGTCAGCTCCCCCTCCAACCTTCCTGCCCAGGAAGGACCATCAATCAATCAAATAATTTCTTAAGCACACTACTCACCTGTTAGGGTCTGAAGGCGCTGGGGGGCGTTTACTGCTCGAAAAGCCATGTTTTTAGGTCCTTTCTGAAGGTTAGGAGGTCCTGGTTCTTGCGTAGGCTGGTGGGGAGGGAGTTCCAGGTCTTGGCGGTGAGGTGGGAGAAGATCATCAAAATACAGATGAATGCAGATGAGTGCTCAGACACACCTAACCTTCCTGTGTTTGTGGCTTTTTAGGGGGAAAGCACAAATTATAGCTGTCACCCACACAAAACGAGTATTGGAGACAAGCTGCAAGGCACACAGAGCAGTAAGAGCAGAGAAATGTCCACTTTCTAAAAGTAACATTGCTAAAATAGTAATTTTAATCCAACTTTACCTGTAAAGAGGATTTATTATTACTATTCCAATGATATCACACATGATCTAGCCACTCCTTTCTGAGCAGGAATTACTGCTTAAAAGTCTACTAAGGAATTCCCAATGCTGGGCCAATGAGAAGAGTAGACCTCACAGTAGTGAAAAATGACTTTGGAAGTTGTTCACTACAGGGACATGTAAAACTTAACCCCTTCGGTACCGAAGACATAACAGTTACGTCCTTGGCAGCACTGCTCGGGTGCAGAGGATGTAACTGTTAAGTCCTGCACCTGGCCCATTGGGGAAGTGCTAGCGCTCCCCCCATCAGCCTCCCACCCCCTCCCCTCAGCAGGAATGGAAGAGGAATCACTTCCACTTCCAACCCCACCCCACATCATTAGAGGCCGCCATCGCACTGGAAGCCGTTTGCTTCCAGCGCATCTACAGAGAAACATGTAAGTACGGATTGTTCATGAAAGGGGCACTGGGTGAAAGGAAAGGTCTTTCCTTTACCTCAATGTCTCTTTCAGCATTCCTGCTGCCCGATCGCACCGTGATCGGGCAACCGGAATGCCCACCAATCACCAGGGATTTTATTTTTGTGTCTATTACATGAGGGGGAGTGGCCCCTTGAGCAAGGGTCGTTCCTCTTAAGGGGGGCATATTGTTTATTGCCATTTCTGCCCCCGTTGGGGGTAGTTTGGCCTAACATTTTTAGACTGATATGCCCCCAAGGGGGGCAGAATCCACAGGAACACCAGGGATTGTTTATGTTTGTTTTTGTGTGGGGGTTGGCCACTTGGACAAGGCCCCGCCCCCCCCCCCCCCCAAGTGGGCACAGCACTGTTGGGTAGTTCTGCACCTCTTGGGGGCAGATCGGCCTAGTTTTTTTAGGCCCATCTGCCCCCGGGGGGGCAAAAATCACTTAGCACTAGGGATCTTGTGTGTGTGTATGTTTTGTGTGGTGGGGCGGCCCCTTGGGCAAGGGTTGCTTCCCAAGGGGAACCAATATTATTTACGCCATTTATGCCCCCCTTAGGGGCAGATCTGCCCAATATTTTCAGGCTGATAGGGGCAGAAGCCACAGTGACGCCAGGGGTTTTTGCTCTTTGTGTTTTTTTGTGTGGTGGTGGCCCCTTGGGCAAGGTTTGCTCGCCAAAGGGGGCACAGAACTGTTGGGCATTTCTGCCACACTTCGGGGCAGATCGGCCTATTTTTTTTAAGGCCTTCTGCTCCCAAGTGGGGCAGAAACTGCTTAGCGCCAGACATCTTGTGTGTGTGTGTGTTTTTTGTGGGGGTGGCGGCCCCTTGGGCAAGGGTCGCCCCCCCAAAGGCGGCACATTACTGTTGCCCATTTCTGCAGAAACCACTAGACACCAGGGAAAATTACTAAATGTTTGATGGCGGGGTGTTTGTCAACTGAAGAAGTATTTGCATTTGTGATTATAACAGTTTATTTCTCCTTTGCTGTGACTCCTTGTGGAGTTGTGAAATAACAATTTACCTCAAAGGAGTATTGTTGCAATGCATAAATTACATTTTTCTAAGTGATGTACTAAATGCAGGATAGTGTGTAAAATTGTCCTTCAATTTGTGCACAATGATATTTTTTTTCTCCTATGTCTAATTTTCTTTTCTGTTTTCTTTTTAGTGGGATATCATGGTGATTGCTGTGTCTGTGCAGAGTAGCTGCTGGTGAGTCAAGCTTTTTCAGGCAAGAAAGTGGTATAGCTTTTGAGTACATAACTCTTTGTGATAAAGCCACACTTTGTTTATTACTTATTTTAGACAGTGCTGGTTGTTGTTGGCGCATTAGTCAAGTAATTTTTTTTAGAAAGGATCCCAGCTAACCACAGGATGACCACTCAGCAGGTTGTTGGTATACTTTTTGAGTCGTCTTCAGATCATGATTATGAGACTGACTGCATCTGAGGCAGAGGAGGAAGAGAGAGATTCTAGCAGTGACCTTTCTGTCTGAGAGGAATTTTCTGATCAGGAAGCCACTCTCAGTGCAGATGAAGGGCCTGTTTTAGATGAGAACACTGACGTGCCAATAGTGCAGCAGCCTGGGGCTGAAAGGTTCCCCATTGGAAGACCTGAACTCTGGTTTGCCTCAAACATGGAGCAGCCAGAGTTGACTGCTTTTCCTGGTCTCCCAAGGTGTAGATGAATACAGAAAACTTTTTGCCTGTCAATTTCTTTCAGTTGTTTATGGACAATGTATTTTTGGAAGATATTGATGAGTATACTAATTTGTATGCAGAGCATTATTCGAGGGACAACACTGCCAGACTTAGGCCACAGTCTAGAGCTACCCACTGGATTACCACGAATCTGGAAGAGGTGAAAAGGTTCTTGGGTTTGATTTTTTTGATGGGGTTAATAAGGAAGCCATTACTGGCTTCTTATTGGTCTACTAGTCCCTTGATGGCAATGGCTATATTTCCTACAACCATAACTCGTAATCAGTATTTGCTTCTTTTTCGGATGCTGCATTTTGTTGACAATGCTTTAGCCTTGCCATGAGATAACCCTTATTGTGACCGTCTTTTTAAGATTAGGCCTATCCTTGATCACTTTGTAGATCGGTTTTCAGAGGTCTATGTTCCGGGGAAAGAAATATCTGTGGATGAGTCATTGGTCCTGTTCAAGGGTCGTTTGGATTTTAGGCAGTACATTCCTAGCAAGAGGGCATGGTATGGAATTAAAATGTATATGCTGTCTGAAAGTAGTACAGGAAATGTTTATAAATTCTGGGTCTACACTGGTAGGGATTCCAGTATTGACCCCCTGGTTGTCCCCCCACTTTTGGAGTTAGTGAGAAAATTGTGTGGGAACTTGGTAGATGACTGTTTAACAAAGGTCACCATTTGTACATAGATAACTGCTACACTGGAGTGCAGTTGTTCAGGGAGTTGTTCAGAGTGGACACTGTTGCTTGTGGCACAATCTGCTCTAACCGGAAAGGCTATCGAAGGGAGCTTGTCTGTAAAAAACTTGAGAGGGAGCAATGCAGTGCCTTGCGTAGTGATGAGCTGCTAGCTCTGAAATTTTCAGACAGGAGGGATGTGTACATGCTGACTACCGTCCATGATGAGAGTACTTTCCTGTGACTGTCTGGGGTCAGATTGCCGAAGTGCACAAACCTGTGTGCATTTTGGACGACAATAAGCACATGGGTGGTGTTGATAGAGTACATCAGAGGTTGGAACCTTAGACTGCTGGTCGTAAGTCTTAAGTTTGGTATAAAAAGTTAACCATACATTTGTTTAATTTAGCAACTTTTGATGCTTTCATTGTTTTGAAGAATTGTTCCCTGAGTCAAGGATGAAAGTTGAAAAATGTCATGAGTCAGTGATAGAGAGCCTTGTTGTGGTGGAAAATGCAAGAGTTCCTAGAGTAGCAGGGGCGGAGAATGTGCCTAGATTGAAAGATCACCACTTTCCTGATCAGATTCCTCCCTCTCCCAAAACAGACTTTCCGCTAAGATATGTAGAGTCCGTGCCCAAAGAGGTAGACTCGTATGTACTGCCCCAATTGTCCTTCAAAGCTTGGGCTATGTGTGGCTGGCTGTTTCAGGAGTTACCACACCAAAAGAATTTTTGGAAACGACCTTGAGCATGACCTGCCTGTTTTATATTTTCATATGTTCAGTTTCACAGTTGGCATTACTGTCATGTATTTACAGTAGTTAGAGCTTTTGTGTTTGTAGTTTTGTACTTATTTATAATTAGTTAGTGGTTTCTTTGTTGTTTAACAAAAAAGTGATGGAGGTGTGCATGGAGTAGCGCTTGGCTGGCGGTGTAAATAGCGACTTGCTGTTGGCCACTGCAACACCCTGCTAGCCAAACACAAATCCACAGACTCCGATTAGCTGGTGTGATTGCTGTGTCAGGCATGTGGGTGTATGAAAGTGATGGGCCCCAGAATGGTGCTGTCTGTTGATACAATTGTTGTTATCTGCTGGGCTCGTGGCTGGTGGCATGAATGGCCTTGTGCATGTCATGTGTGAAAGGTGTGTGAATGGACTGTAAAGCGGTCGGTGCCTTGACTCGGCTTTACAGCTCACAAGCTGAGTCATTGGTTCCGTTTTTTGGCCTTTCAATTGTTAACAGTGCAATTCATTTTTGTGAAATCTCTTGTTAATAAAATTTGATCTACTAAACCATCACTAAACCGCATGCCAAATCCAACCAGTATGTGTGGTAAAAATGAAAAAACCTACTCCGCTGTAATCAGACGTCGAAGTACTCCTGTGACATGCTAGGTGTCTCGGGTGGGACCCCGATAATGAAGCATTCCACCAACTTGGTTGGTGGGTGAGGAGTCTTTTTAACATAACCTAAGTGCATTTCTTTTTACAAACTACCTGTTTTTGCAGAGGGTGGGGCACCTGCATTTTTGGTTCCGGGTGCGGCGGTCATCTAGGGAAACCTACCTGCCACAGAAAAGTGTGGAAAATATGATTTTTTTTTAGCTATATTTGAGGTTTGCAGAGCAAATGGCAGGGGGTTCACTCAAGCCACACTTCCCTGGACTCCTCCGGGTGTCTGGTTTTCAAAAATGTCTGGGTTTGGTAGGTTTCCCTAGATGACCGCCGCACCTGGGACCAAAAACACAGGTGCCCCCAGCAAAAACAGGTAGTTTTGCAAGAGATCATTTTGATGTGTCGATGTTGTATTTTGGGGCATTTCCTAACGCAGGCACTGGGTCTACCCACACAAGTGAGGAACCATTTTTACAGGGAGACCTGGGGAAATGCTGGGTGGAAGGAAGTTTGTGGCTCTCCTTAGATTGCAGAACTTTCGATCACTGAAATGAGAGAAAAAAGTGTTCTTTTTGCCAACTTCTGAGGTTTGCAAAGGATTATGGGTAATAGAACCTGGTGAGAGCTCCACAAGTCACGCCATCCTGGATTCCCCTAGGTGTCTAGTTTTAAAAAATGCACAGGTTTGGTATGTTTCCCTAGGTGCCGGCTTAGCTAGAGGCCAAAATCCACAGCTAGGGAGTGTGCAAAAAACAGATCAGTTTTCTTTGGGGAAAATGTGATGTCTCCACGTTGTGTTTTGCCTCATTTCCTCTCTCGGGCAATAGGCCTACCCACACAAGTGATGTACCATTTTTATTGGGAGACTTGGGGAAACGCTGGGTAAAAGGATGTTTGTGGCTCCCCTCAGATTCCAGAACTTTCCATCACCGAAATATGAGGAAAATTTTTTTTTTGCTAAATTTTGAGGTTTGCAAAGGATTCTGGGTAATAGAACCTGGTGAGAGCCCCACACATCACCCCATCCTGGATTTCCCTAGGTGTCTAGTTTTAAAAATCACACAGGTTTGGTAGGTTTCCCTAGGTGCCGGCTGAGCTTGAGGCCCAAATCCACAGATAGGCACTGCAAAAAACAGGTCAGTTTTTTTTGGCAAAATGTGATTTATCCATGTTGTGCTTTGGGGCATTTCCTGTCACCGGCACTAGGCCTACTCACACAAGTGAAGTACCATTTTTATCAGGAGACGTGGGGGAACGCTTGGTAGTCTGAAGTTTGTGGCTCCCCTCAGATTCCAGAACTTTCCATCACCAAAATGTGAAGGAAAAGTGTTTTTTTTGCCAAATGTTGAGGTTTGCAAAGGATTCTAGGTAATAGAACCTGGTGAGAGCCCCACAAGTCACCCCATCCTGGAGTGCCCTAGGTGTCTAGTTTTAAAAAATACACAGGTTTGGTAGGTGTCCCTAGGTGCCGGCTGAGGTAGAGGCCAAAATCCACAGCTAGAGACTTTCCAAAAAACATGTCCATTTTGTCTGGGAAAATGTGATGTGTCCATGTTGTGTTTTGGGGCATTTCCTGTCGCGGGCACTAGGCCTATGCACATAAGTGAGGTACCATTTCTATTGGGGTACTTGAGGAAATGCTGGGTAGAAGGACGTGTGTGGCTCCCTTCAGATTCCTGAACATTCTGTCACCGAAATGTGTGGAAAAAGTGTTGTTTTTTGCCAAATCTTAAGGTTTCCAAAGGATTCTGGGTGCCAGAACCTTCTGAGAGCCCCAGAAGTCACCCCATTCTGAATTGCCCTCTGTGTATAGGTTCCAAAAATGTATAACTTTGCTAGGTTTCCCAAGGTGCCAGTTGAGCTAGAGGCCAAATTCCACAGCTAGGCACTTTCCCAAAAAGACATCAGATTTCAGTGTAAAAATGTGATGTGTCTATGTTTCCTGCCACGGGCATTAGGCCTACCCACACAAGTGAGGTACTGTTTTTATTGGGAGACTTTAGGGAGGATGGAATAGAAGAACACATTTTATTGCCCCTGGTCTTTCTCTACATTTTTTTCTTCCAAATGTAAGACAGTGTGTAAAAAATACATCTGTTTGAGAAATGCCCATAATTCACATGCTATCATGGAGACCCCGGCATTCATAAATGTGCAAATAACCACTACTTCTCAACACCTTATCTTGAGTTCATTTTGGAAATTCAAAGGTTTTCTTGATACCTATTTTTAACTCTTTATATTTTACCAAATAAATTGCTGTATACCCACTATACAATAAAAACCCATTGCAAGGTGCAGCTCATTTACTGCCTTTGGGTACCTAGGGTTCTTGATGAACCTACAAGCCCTATATATCTGTGCAACCAGAAGAGTCCAGCAGACATAATGGTAAATGAAACATGGAGAGAAATGTCAGTTTTTACACCTCAATGTCAATATTTTGTTATTGTAGTTGTTATTTTCGCTAGGAAAACCTTGTAGGATCTACACAAATGACCCCTTGCTGAATTCATAATTTTGTCTACTTGTCTGAAATGTTTAGCTGTCTGGTATCCAGCATTGGTTTCACACCCATTTTAGTCACTAACTGGAAGGAGGCTAAAAGCACAAAAGTAGTAAAAATAGGATATGTCCCAGTAAAATGCCAAAATTGTGTTGAAAAAGGTGGTTTTCTGATTCAAGGCTGCCTGTTCCTACAAGCTAGAAAGATGGTGATTGTAGCACACCAAACCTTTTGTTGATGCCATTTTCAGGGAAAAACACATGCTTTCTCTTGCAACATTTTTTCACATTTTTTGCAAAAAAACAAATGTTAGCTGTATTTTGGCTAATTTCTTGATCTCCTCTAGGGAAACCCACAAACTCTGGGTATCTTTAAATACTCTAGGATGTTGGAAAAAAAGGATGCAAATTTGGTGTGGGTAACTTATGTAGACAAAAAGTTATGAGGGCCTAAGCGTGAACTACCCCAAATAGCCCAAAAAAGGCTTGGCACCTGAAGGGGAAAAGGTCTGGAGGAAAAGGGGTTAAAAGTACTTGTCCTGCCTTTTACTTACATAAGATCCTGCCCTACCAGCTACTCAGGGCCTATCTTAGGGGTGACATATGTAATAAAAGTGGAGTTTAAAGGTTGGCAAGAGGTTTTAAAGGCTAAGTCGAAGTAGCGGTAAAGTGCACACACAAGCCCTACAATGATAGTTCTGAGGCAGGTTTGAAAGGCCACATGTCTGGGTGGCACAATCAGTGCTGGTGGCCCACCAGTAGCATTTAATTTACAGGCCCTGGGTAAATAGTATACCAGTTTTCAAAGGACTTACAAGTAAATGAAATATGCCAATTGTGGATATATCAACGTTACCACGTTTAGGGGAGAAGCACATGCAATTTAGCACTTGTTAACAATGGTAAAGCGCTCAGAGTTCTAAGCCCAGCAAAAAGATACAGCACAAATGTGAGGCAAACAGGCAAAACGTTTGGGGGAAGTCTACCCTTAGGCTGACAGGTCTACCTGCATCCAATTCGCATTAGTGCCCTCAAAAGATGGGGCATAGCATACTGATTTTGATGCACCCAACATGAAAAGCCACATGTTCTGTTAATTACTGGCAATTTTTCCCCAGGAAAATGTCAGCAGGTTTGTTTTGATGTTTATCCCAGAAAAATTATGAGGATGCAGTGTTAGCTGTAAAAATCATAATTCCCATATGTGCGGCAAACAGAGTTACCAGACAATACTTGAAATTTAATGGCTCACTTGAAATGGCCTAAAGAGTCAACCAATTTTGACATTAAGCATGATGTTATTCCTGGCTCCATTACCACGAGTCACCTGCTAAAAAGTCCTTTGTTTTTTGGGGTGAAGCTTCAGTTCTGAACATTCACATTTCCACCAAAATGCGATGGGTAAAAAGGGCGCAAGCAAAAATGCATATATCTGTACTCAAATCCTTTAGTGAATGTTGCTTGTCCTCACAATGTTCACTGCCGAAGCAGGAGTGTCAGCTGTCTGAAAATACGAGCTCTGCCACTCACTGTCAGCCCAGTGAGCTGACTGTCGCATTGAGAGAAAAGAGAGTGCACTTGATGTGCACCCTAGAACACAGGACCCAGCTCTCGGTCTATTTCAGAATCATAAGAAACCCTCATTGAGCACGATCCTCTGCTCCGGCGTTAGGTCATCCCATAGCAACTATCTAACATAAAATAAAAAAATAAAAAGAACACTGGTTGGTGCAGTTCAAGCATACGCTTGCACAACAGGTGTTTCACACAGCTATGTTAGTGGTCTTGGAGCTTATGACCTGTGGGTGACAGTTGCTATGGCATTCATTCTAATCTCACAGCCATTACTGTTTTATTTCAAGCTGTTTTAAAATAGTACAGAGAAACGTCATTGTTCAAATTGTTTTAAAGGGGTTCAAACATAATATTTACTTTTAAATATATTGTCTGAAATTCCACTTAGGCCATTAACACTGCCATCCTTGTAGGGTATTTCAGTTTCTCAGGTTACAAAGACCATACAAGCTACTGGATATAGCACACGTTTTCCAAAATCACTAGATTTTCATCATATCCCAAAACCAGGCAAAACCATTCACCTTATATTTTACCTATGTCAGCATCGCAGACTAACAATTCAATAGCAAACAAAGGGCCCAAATCCTAGTTCCACATTCTCTCTGCAAAGAGAAGCCAAGAACATACCTAATGCCTCTGGCCAGTATCCCCCCAAAAAGTAACAACCCAGCAAAAAGTAAAAATGATGAGTTAAAGTCCCTGGATTGGGGAATAAACAGCCCGCCTTGAAAGAACTCTGGCCTTTTGAGAAGATTTTCCCTGATCCCTGCAAATGTAATGGTGGAATAAATAAGCCACCTGCATCTGAGCGGGTGGTGAGTGTCTGAAGGGATACTGGGCAGATTAGTGTGCTGAACATTGACAGAGAGGGTGCCTGGGGGAGGGGTGGAGGCTGAGGCCTCCCTTAGCAGAGTGTTACTAGCTCCTCTTTAGTGATGGAGGGGCTGGGCTGGGATGGTTTTGTTCCTTTGCTAGCAACTGCTGCCCATTTTCCAGCCATGAGATGTTCAAGGCCGGACCTGCATCCCGTGAAACAGGATTAGACCAGGTAATTTCAGGCCCATAAACTCTAGGCAATGCAATTTCATACAACAGATCTGGTTGTGTTCAGGGACCTCAGGGACAAATTAATATGTTGGAGGCTGGTTTTTAGAAGAGGTACATATGCACCTATCACTAGCAATAATGCCCCAGACCATGTCAGTTTCAGTCAAGGTCTCAAAACATCAGCCCCTGGCTCAACCCTTTGTAGCCTGGCAACGAGCAGGCAGGCTTAATATCGGAGACAGGTATGTAAAGCAGTTAGATACACCAATACAGTAAATAAGTAAGACACAGCACACAATAAAAATTCCACACAAATTTATAAAAATAACAAATATTTCTGTCTCTAAAATGACAACAAAACGACAAAAATCCATTATAGGGAACCAGAGTTGTGAATTTCCAAAGATTAAATACAAAAAGGTGCATTCTAGTGCTTAGAAATCTATAGCGCCAACTGTGGACATCTGGTCGTGTTTGACCTGGACAAAGTCAAAGTTTAAGGGCAACTGTGATGGAGCCTTGCTCTGATACACTGAGTGGGAAGCCTTGGTCAAAATTTTACCTTTGCACTTGGAAACTTTTCTGGAGCTTTTCTCACCTGACGTCCTGCGGTCCTCCTCAGCAAGCCAATTTTGATGCAACATTGTCGGACTGCTTTTCCGTAGGTTCCCAGTCAAATCCTGAAAGTCTGGAGCTCCAGAGCTTTCAGCGCGATGAACCTGAAATCCTGGTCGGGTTGCTGTTGAAGGTAGTCGGCTTGACTCATGACGTCGGGTCGGTCCACTTATGGAGCTTTTTCCAAAAGTTATTCCAAACGTCTGCAATGTCTTCCTGAAGTTCCTCTTGAGAGTTTAAAGAGTCCAAAACACAAATTCAAGGGTCTAGAAGCTCTGAGAAGATCTTGGGAAAAGTAGGGCAACAAAGCACAAGACCAAATCCTAAAAAGTCCATGTTGGACCTGGCAGATTTTTGACGTGTCTCACCTGTCTTTTTGCCTTCTGACCTCCTGTTTTTATGGTACACTGGGCTCTGTTTCTGCTAGTTTGTTGTCTCTGCACACATTACGTCTGCTAGTCAGTGCTAAAGTGCATGTGCTCCCTTTATAAATTGTATTGGTGATTGGGTTATCCATGATTGGCATATTTTATTGGTAAGTCCTGAGTAAAGTGCACTAGAGGTACCCAGGGCCTGTAAATCAAGTGCTCCTAGTGGGCCTGCAGCACTGGTTGTGCCACCACATGAGTAGCACTGTGAACATGTCTCAGACCTGCCAATGAAGTGTCTGTGTGTGGAGTCTTGCACTGCCATTTTGACTTGGCAAGTGCACTGCCTTTTCGACTTGGCAAGTCTTCCCTCCTCTTCCACATGTAACTCACCCAAACCTCAGTTTACTTCCATGATCTCCCAAACAACCCTACTAAATTCTCCCTAATTTATCCCACCTTTGACTCATCCAAAACCCCTCCTGCTACTATGATTTCCCTAACCCTTTCCACAGACTCTTCCCTCCTCCATACCGCCTTTACTCATCCCATGCCTCATCCTACTACTATAAACTCCCAATTAACACTTCTGGATTCTTCCCTCCTCTACCCCTTCATTACTCCAGTCAATCCAACTAACAAACTCACATATCCGCGGCTCAAATTAACTCATAATAATACTAAAACTGTACTCATTTTTCCCTATACTAATCCACAACTAATTCCTTTTGGGTTCTGGAGTAGAGTGTTACTCGCAGAAAAATGCTTCAAAGCCTCGTCAGGGGTAGTAAACGCTACATAAATACTATTACAATACAATATAATACAATTACTATTTTAGAAATGCCACTTCTAGAAAGTGAGTATTTCTCTGTTCTTAAAACCATCTGTCCCTTACAGCCTGTCTATAATCAAAGTCTGGTCTGTGCTGGTTGACAGCTCCCTTCTGTATTTTCACACAACCACAAACACAGGACACTCAGTCATACCTGCATTCATCTGCATTCTGAATGGTTCTTCCTGGGCTGGAAAGGTGAAGAGTCTGACACTTACATTTCAAAGGCCAGTGTCCTGCCCTCACATTGAGAACTGATACCCCCCCCTACAGGGACCCTGGCAAACAGAACTGGGCTGAAAGGGGAACTTGTGCACTTCTTTGAAGTCTCCCCCACTTCAAAGGCATTTTTGGGTATATAAACAGGGTCTCTGACCCCAGCAACTCAGACACTTCTGGATCGACACCTGAACTCTCTCAGAGGAACTGCCTGGCTGCCCAAAGGACTCATTGAATTGCGTTGCTGAGAAGGACTGCTGCCCTGCATTTGCCCTGCTGCCCTGCTGGCCTCTAACTTTGTGTAAGGACTCTGCCTTTCCCAAAAGTGCTCTCCAAGGGCTTGGATTGAGCTTGCCTCCTGTTTCTGAAGTCTCAGGGACAACAAAGACTTCACCTCTTCAAGAAATTCCTTGTACTTCGAAAATATACGGAACGCCTGCAGAAATCGACGCAAAGCCTGCTTTGCGGCTGAGAAATCATCGCACAGCTGACCGTAATAACGCAGCACCATCTTCCCAACGGGAAATTTGATGCAGTGTCTGCCTTGTGATGGAAAATTCGACACATCGCCTACCGGATCGACCGGATCGAAGCAGTGCCTGCTCCTTCTTCCAGCACATCAAGAATTTTCCACACATCGTCCCTGGACATCAAAATATCCCCTCATTGCAGGGAGGAGCCAAGACTGTGCACCTAAAAGCGACGCAAACCCTTGCAGTGTGGAAAGAAACAATGCATTTTCTGTGCCACACTGGAAAATCCGATGCAACACCTTTTTTTTCCACGCATCTCCTCCTCTGCGGTCTCTGTGCATCATTATTTTTGATGCATCCCAGGTACTGTGTGTAACAAAGAAACAACTTAATTTGTAAGGACTCTTTTAAACCTTTTAAAAGTGATATTTTAACTTGTGCTTATTGGATCTTTGTCGCTTTGACCCTAGTTCATTCAGATAAATATTATCTAGTTTTTCTAAACCCGTGTGGTGTGGTGTGGTGTATTTTTGTGGTGTTTTCACTGTGTTACTGTATGATTAATTGCACAAATACTTTACATATTCTAATTTAAGCCTGACTGCTCAGTGCCAAGCTACCAGAAGGTGGGCACAGGATAATTTGGGTTGTGTTGTGACTTACCCTGACTAGGATTGTGGTCCCTACTTGGACAAGAGTGTATACCTCTGCCAACTCGAGACCCCGTTTCTAACAATTATCATTTTGTAAGTACCTTTAATTCCAAAGTCAAATTTGCACACATTTTCCTTTTTAAAGACAATCTGCGAGGAAGGGCTTCCTTTAAAACTGACAGCAGCCCACACAGCCTCAAAACTTCCCTGCCCTATTATATACTAGGGACTTATACATACTTTGAATCTTCCTTGCCCTATTTTCTACTACAGACTTACAGGAGTGTGTAATTGCCAATTCCAATAGTGCCACATTACCATGTACTTTTTATTCAGCACACTAGCCCTGAGCCTGTTTAGCAGAGCCCAGTGCACAGCCAAGGTCAGTTGCCACCAGTATCAGTCAGAATCATTGGGGTGAACGTGCAGAAAGGATGACTTTCTCACATGTTACAATTGTTGGAGGAGTGTAGCAGTGCTTCTGGGATCAAATGTCTAAGTGAGTTATTCAAGTAAAGATCTCCAGTATAGAACACATCTGTGATAGCTCTGCAACTTCAGCAAGGATCCCATGGGCATTGAAGAGGCTGGCCTCCAAAAGACTGGAAATGGAGATGCTAATATGTTCCAACAATCTGTGCAACACCATAATGGATGGCGGGACTTATCAATGTGACAGGCACTTAGGGACATCTCTGCAAATGGGTTCTTCTCATTGTTGCAGAAGGCACCGAAATGTAGGTATTGACGGCAGAAAAAGACCTCCAGGCCCAACCTTTCCCCGTACCTTATTTTGTTGAACGCAACATGTAATAACCTATAAAGCAAGTTGCAGGCAGACGTGTATAGTCAGAATACTAGAAATAAATGACATGTAGAAAGGTGCCCTACCCATTGTTCATCTTTAAGGTAGCCTTCAAAGAACTCTTACCACTTGTAATATGCATTTATATGTTGCCAAAGTTTTTAATACTGTGTTTTATTACTATAGTGTCCGTGCATTGCCTTCCTGTAAAAGCATTGAATTCATGTTAACGGCCCTCTGTGACACTCAGGGACTAAGTACAAAAAACAGATCTGTTAGAAATTGGATCTTTGGTTGGCAGTCAGGTTACCCCCTCTCCAAGCAAGGACCCTCACTCTAGTCAGGGTAAAAGAGAATCACCCTCAGCTAACCCCTGCTTGCCCCCTTGGTAGCTTGGCATGAGCAGTAGGCTTAACTTCAGAGTGCTAGGTGTAAAGTATTTGTACCAACACACACAGAATCTTAATGAAATCACTACAAAATGACACAACACAGGTTTAGAAAAAAAGGAAATATTTATCTAAACAAAACAAGACCAAAACAACAAAAATCCACAATACACAATTCAAGTTATCACAAAAAATGAAAAAAGAGTCTTCATGTAGTTTTAAACACACACTAACAATGTTAGCATGAAAATGTACCTGGGGCACTTCAAAAATAACCTCGCACAGGCAAGTGTGTGTCAAAAAGGGCTTGCGATGAGTCGATTTCACTCATGAGTGAGACCTTGCGTCGTTTCTCCTCTCATCTGGTTGGAGCACGTCATTTATTTTTTCCGCAGGAGAGCGAGGCATCGATCCAGTCAGTACTCCCGGGTCCGGGCAGGCCTTGCATCATTTTTGCATGCCCAGCGGTGTTTGCATCAGAAATCAAGCCGCAAGATGATCTGAAAACCACGCACCGCAGGTTGCGATCTCACCAACCTCCGTCAACAATGCTGTGCATTGTTTCTCCAACCCCGGGTGTTGATCATCGGGTCACGTTGCAGGCGAGCGTCAATTTTCAGCCACAAAGCCGTCTGTGCATCAATTTTCCAGCTGCAGATCGGAGGTGCGTCGATCTTTAATCCCCGCATAGCGTCCTGTGCGTGGATTTCTTCCTTCCACAGCCATTACTGTTTTATTTCAAGCTGTTTTAAAATAGTACAGAGAAACGTCATTGTTCAAATTGTTTTAAAGGGGTTCAAACATAATATTTACTTTTAAATATATTGTCTGAAATTCCACTTAGGCCATTAACACTGCCATCCTTGTAGGGTATTTCAGTTTCTCAGGTTACAAAGACCATACAAGCTACTGGATATAGCACACGTTTTCCAAAATCACTAGATTTTCATCATATCCCAAAACCAGGCAAAACCATTCACCTTATATTTTACCTATGTCAGCATCGCAGACTAACAATTCAATAGCAAACAAAGGGCCCAAATCCTAGTTCCACATTCTCTCTGCAAAGAGAAGCCAAGAACATACCTAATGCCTCTGGCCAGTATCCCCCCAAAAAGTAACAACCCAGCAAAAAGTAAAAATGATGAGTTAAAGTCCCTGGATTGGGGAATAAACAGCCCGCCTTGAAAGAACTCTGGCCTTTTGAGAAGATTTTCCCTGATCCCTGCAAATGTAATGGTGGAATAAATAAGCCACCTGCATCTGAGCGGGTGGTGAGTGTCTGAAGGGATACTGGGCAGATTAGTGTGCTGAACATTGACAGAGAGGGTGCCTGGGGGAGGGGTGGAGGCTGAGGCCTCCCTTAGCAGAGTGTTACTAGCTCCTCTTTAGTGATGGAGGGGCTGGGCTGGGATGGTTTTGTTCCTTTGCTAGCAACTGCTGCCCATTTTCCAGCCATGAGATGTTCAAGGCCGGACCTGCATCCCGTGAAACAGGATTAGACCAGGTAATTTCAGGCCCATAAACTCTAGGCAATGCAATTTCATACAACAGATCTGGTTGTGTTCAGGGACCTCAGGGACAAATTAATATGTTGGAGGCTGGTTTTTAGAAGAGGTACATATGCACCTATCACTAGCAATAATGCCCCAGACCATGTCAGTTTCAGTCAAGGTCTCAAAACATCAGCCCCTGGCTCAACCCTTTGTAGCCTGGCAACGAGCAGGCAGGCTTAATATCGGAGACAGGTATGTAAAGCAGTTAGATACACCAATACAGTAAATAAGTAAGACACAGCACACAATAAAAATTCCACACAAATTTATAAAAATAACAAATATTTCTGTCTCTAAAATGACAACAAAACGACAAAAATCCATTATAGGGAACCAGAGTTGTGAATTTCCAAAGATTAAATACAAAAAGGTGCATTCTAGTGCTTAGAAATCTATAGCGCCAACTGTGGACATCTGGTCGTGTTTGACCTGGACAAAGTCAAAGTTTAAGGGCAACTGTGATGGAGCCTTGCTCTGATACACTGAGTGGGAAGCCTTGGTCAAAATTTTACCTTTGCACTTGGAAACTTTTCTGGAGCTTTTCTCACCTGACGTCCTGCGGTCCTCCTCAGCAAGCCAATTTTGATGCAACATTGTCGGACTGCTTTTCCGTAGGTTCCCAGTCAAATCCTGAAAGTCTGGAGCTCCAGAGCTTTCAGCGCGATGAACCTGAAATCCTGGTCGGGTTGCTGTTGAAGGTAGTCGGCTTGACTCATGACGTCGGGTCGGTCCACTTATGGAGCTTTTTCCAAAAGTTATTCCAAACGTCTGCAATGTCTTCCTGAAGTTCCTCTTGAGAGTTTAAAGAGTCCAAAACACAAATTCAAGGGTCTAGAAGCTCTGAGAAGATCTTGGGAAAAGTAGGGCAACAAAGCACAAGACCAAATCCTAAAAAGTCCATGTTGGACCTGGCAGATTTTTGACGTGTCTCACCTGTCTTTTTGCCTTCTGACCTCCTGTTTTTATGGTACACTGGGCTCTGTTTCTGCTAGTTTGTTGTCTCTGCACACATTACGTCTGCTAGTCAGTGCTAAAGTGCATGTGCTCCCTTTATAAATTGTATTGGTGATTGGGTTATCCATGATTGGCATATTTTATTGGTAAGTCCTGAGTAAAGTGCACTAGAGGTACCCAGGGCCTGTAAATCAAGTGCTCCTAGTGGGCCTGCAGCACTGGTTGTGCCACCACATGAGTAGCACTGTGAACATGTCTCAGACCTGCCAATGAAGTGTCTGTGTGTGGAGTCTTGCACTGCCATTTTGACTTGGCAAGTGCACTGCCTTTTCGACTTGGCAAGTCTTCCCTCCTCTTCCACATGTAACTCACCCAAACCTCAGTTTACTTCCATGATCTCCCAAACAACCCTACTAAATTCTCCCTAATTTATCCCACCTTTGACTCATCCAAAACCCCTCCTGCTACTATGATTTCCCTAACCCTTTCCACAGACTCTTCCCTCCTCCATACCGCCTTTACTCATCCCATGCCTCATCCTACTACTATAAACTCCCAATTAACACTTCTGGATTCTTCCCTCCTCTACCCCTTCATTACTCCAGTCAATCCAACTAACAAACTCACATATCCGCGGCTCAAATTAACTCATAATAATACTAAAACTGTACTCATTTTTCCCTATACTAATCCACAACTAATTCCTTTTGGGTTCTGGAGTAGAGTGTTACTCGCAGAAAAATGCTTCAAAGCCTCGTCAGGGGTAGTAAACGCTACATAAATACTATTACAATACAATATAATACAATTACTATTTTAGAAATGCCACTTCTAGAAAGTGAGTATTTCTCTGTTCTTAAAACCATCTGTCCCTTACAGCCTGTCTATAATCAAAGTCTGGTCTGTGCTGGTTGACAGCTCCCTTCTGTATTTTCACACAACCACAAACACAGGACACTCAGTCATACCTGCATTCATCTGCATTCTGAATGGTTCTTCCTGGGCTGGAAAGGTGAAGAGTCTGACACTTACATTTCAAAGGCCAGTGTCCTGCCCTCACATTGAGAACTGATACCCCCCCCTACAGGGACCCTGGCAAACAGAACTGGGCTGAAAGGGGAACTTGTGCACTTCTTTGAAGTCTCCCCCACTTCAAAGGCATTTTTGGGTATATAAACAGGGTCTCTGACCCCAGCAACTCAGACACTTCTGGATCGACACCTGAACTCTCTCAGAGGAACTGCCTGGCTGCCCAAAGGACTCATTGAATTGCGTTGCTGAGAAGGACTGCTGCCCTGCATTTGCCCTGCTGCCCTGCTGGCCTCTAACTTTGTGTAAGGACTCTGCCTTTCCCAAAAGTGCTCTCCAAGGGCTTGGATTGAGCTTGCCTCCTGTTTCTGAAGTCTCAGGGACAACAAAGACTTCACCTCTTCAAGAAATTCCTTGTACTTCGAAAATATACGGAACGCCTGCAGAAATCGACGCAAAGCCTGCTTTGCGGCTGAGAAATCATCGCACAGCTGACCGTAATAACGCAGCACCATCTTCCCAACGGGAAATTTGATGCAGTGTCTGCCTTGTGATGGAAAATTCGACACATCGCCTACCGGATCGACCGGATCGAAGCAGTGCCTGCTCCTTCTTCCAGCACATCAAGAATTTTCCACACATCGTCCCTGGACATCAAAATATCCCCTCATTGCAGGGAGGAGCCAAGACTGTGCACCTAAAAGCGACGCAAACCCTTGCAGTGTGGAAAGAAACAATGCATTTTCTGTGCCACACTGGAAAATCCGATGCAACACCTTTTTTTTCCACGCATCTCCTCCTCTGCGGTCTCTGTGCATCATTATTTTTGATGCATCCCAGGTACTGTGTGTAACAAAGAAACAACTTAATTTGTAAGGACTCTTTTAAACCTTTTAAAAGTGATATTTTAACTTGTGCTTATTGGATCTTTGTCGCTTTGACCCTAGTTCATTCAGATAAATATTATCTAGTTTTTCTAAACCCGTGTGGTGTGGTGTGGTGTATTTTTGTGGTGTTTTCACTGTGTTACTGTATGATTAATTGCACAAATACTTTACATATTCTAATTTAAGCCTGACTGCTCAGTGCCAAGCTACCAGAAGGTGGGCACAGGATAATTTGGGTTGTGTTGTGACTTACCCTGACTAGGATTGTGGTCCCTACTTGGACAAGAGTGTATACCTCTGCCAACTCGAGACCCCGTTTCTAACAATTATCATTTTGTAAGTACCTTTAATTCCAAAGTCAAATTTGCACACATTTTCCTTTTTAAAGACAATCTGCGAGGAAGGGCTTCCTTTAAAACTGACAGCAGCCCACACAGCCTCAAAACTTCCCTGCCCTATTATATACTAGGGACTTATACATACTTTGAATCTTCCTTGCCCTATTTTCTACTACAGACTTACAGGAGTGTGTAATTGCCAATTCCAATAGTGCCACATTACCATGTACTTTTTATTCAGCACACTAGCCCTGAGCCTGTTTAGCAGAGCCCAGTGCACAGCCAAGGTCAGTTGCCACCAGTATCAGTCAGAATCATTGGGGTGAACGTGCAGAAAGGATGACTTTCTCACATGTTACAATTGTTGGAGGAGTGTAGCAGTGCTTCTGGGATCAAATGTCTAAGTGAGTTATTCAAGTAAAGATCTCCAGTATAGAACACATCTGTGATAGCTCTGCAACTTCAGCAAGGATCCCATGGGCATTGAAGAGGCTGGCCTCCAAAAGACTGGAAATGGAGATGCTAATATGTTCCAACAATCTGTGCAACACCATAATGGATGGCGGGACTTATCAATGTGACAGGCACTTAGGGACATCTCTGCAAATGGGTTCTTCTCATTGTTGCAGAAGGCACCGAAATGTAGGTATTGACGGCAGAAAAAGACCTCCAGGCCCAACCTTTCCCCGTACCTTATTTTGTTGAACGCAACATGTAATAACCTATAAAGCAAGTTGCAGGCAGACGTGTATAGTCAGAATACTAGAAATAAATGACATGTAGAAAGGTGCCCTACCCATTGTTCATCTTTAAGGTAGCCTTCAAAGAACTCTTACCACTTGTAATATGCATTTATATGTTGCCAAAGTTTTTAATACTGTGTTTTATTACTATAGTGTCCGTGCATTGCCTTCCTGTAAAAGCATTGAATTCATGTTAACGGCCCTCTGTGACACTCAGGGACTAAGTACAAAAAACAGATCTGTTAGAAATTGGATCTTTGGTTGGCAGTCAGGTTACCCCCTCTCCAAGCAAGGACCCTCACTCTAGTCAGGGTAAAAGAGAATCACCCTCAGCTAACCCCTGCTTGCCCCCTTGGTAGCTTGGCATGAGCAGTAGGCTTAACTTCAGAGTGCTAGGTGTAAAGTATTTGTACCAACACACACAGTAACTTAATGAAATCACTACAAAATGACACAACACAGGTTTAGAAAAAAAGGAAATATTTATCTAAACAAAACAAGACCAAAACAACAAAAATCCACAATACACAATTCAAGTTATCACAAAAAATGAAAAAAGAGTCTTCATGTAGTTTTAAACACACACTAACAATGTTAGCATGAAAATGTACCTGGGGCACTTCAAAAATAACCTCGCACAGGCAAGTGTGTGTCAAAAAGGGCTTGCGATGAGTCGATTTCACTCATGAGTGAGACCTTGCGTCGTTTCTCCTCTCATCTGGTTGGAGCACGTCATTTATTTTTTCCGCAGGAGAGCGAGGCATGGATCCAGTCAGTACTCCCGGGTCCGGGCAGGCCTTGCATCATTTTTGCATGCCCAGCGGTGTTTGCATCAGAAATCAAGCCGCATGATGATCTGAAAACCACGCACCGCAGGTTGCGATCTCACCAACCTCCGTCAACAATGCTGTGCATTGTTTCTCCAACCCCGGGTGTTGATCATCGGGTCACGTTGCAGGCGAGCGTCAATTTTCAGCCACAAAGCCGTCTGTGCATCAATTTTCCAGCTGCAGATCGGAGGTGCGTCGATCTTTAATCCCCGCATAGCGTCCTGTGCGTGGATTTCTTCCTTCCACAGCCATTACTGTTTTATTTCAAGCTGTTTTAAAATAGTACAGAGAAACGTCATTGTTCAAATTGTTTTAAAGGGGTTCAAACATAATATTTACTTTTAAATATATTGTCTGAAATTCCACTTAGGCCATTAACACTGCCATCCTTGTAGGGTATTTCAGTTTCTCAGGTTACAAAGACCATACAAGCTACTGGATATAGCACACGTTTTCCAAAATCACTAGATTTTCATCATATCCCAAAACCAGGCAAAACCATTCACCTTATATTTTACCTATGTCAGCATCGCAGACTAACAATTCAATAGCAAACAAAGGGCCCAAATCCTAGTTCCACATTCTCTCTGCAAAGAGAAGCCAAGAACATACCTAATGCCTCTGGCCAGTATCCCCCCAAAAAGTAACAACCCAGCAAAAAGTAAAAATGATGAGTTAAAGTCCCTGGATTGGGGAATAAACAGCCCGCCTTGAAAGAACTCTGGCCTTTTGAGAAGATTTTCCCTGATCCCTGCAAATGTAATGGTGGAATAAATAAGCCACCTGCATCTGAGCGGGTGGTGAGTGTCTGAAGGGATACTGGGCAGATTAGTGTGCTGAACATTGACAGAGAGGGTGCCTGGGGGAGGGGTGGAGGCTGAGGCCTCCCTTAGCAGAGTGTTACTAGCTCCTCTTTAGTGATGGAGGGGCTGGGCTGGGATGGTTTTGTTCCTTTGCTAGCAACTGCTGCCCATTTTCCAGCCAGGAGATGTTCAAGGCCGGACCTGCATCCCGTGAAACAGGATTAGACCAGGTAATTTCAGGCCCATAAACTCTAGGCAATGCAATTTCATACAACAGATCTGGTTGTGTTCAGGGACATCAGGGACAAATTAATATGTTGGAGGCTGGTTTTTAGAAGAGGTACATATGCACCTATCACTAGCAATAATGCCCCAGACCATGTCAGTTTCAGTCAAGGTCTCAAAACATCAGCCCCTGGCTCAACCCTTTGTAGCCTGGCAACGAGCAGGCAGGCTTAATATCGGAGACAGGTATGTAAAGCAGTTAGATACACCAATACAGTAAATAAGTAAGACACAGCACACAATAAAAATTCCACACAAATTTATAAAAATAACAAATATTTCTGTCTCTAAAATGACAACAAAACGACAAAAATCCATTATAGGGAACCAGAGTTGTGAATTTCCAAAGATTAAATACAAAAAGGTGCATTCTAGTGCTTAGAAATCTATAGCGCCAACTGTGGACATCTGGTCGTGTTTGACCTGGACAAAGTCAAAGTTTAAGGGCAACTGTGATGGAGCCTTGCTCTGATACACTGAGTGGGAAGCCTTGGTCAAAATTTTACCTTTGCACTTGGAAACTTTTCTGGAGCTTTTCTCACCTGACGTCCTGCGGTCCTCCTCAGCAAGCCAATTTTGATGCAACATTGTCGGACTGCTTTTCCGTAGGTTCCCAGTCAAATCCTGAAAGTCTGGAGCTCCAGAGCTTTCAGCGCGATGAACCTGAAATCCTGGTCGGGTTGCTGTTGAAGGTAGTCGGCTTGACTCATGACGTCGGGTCGGTCCACTTATGGAGCTTTTTCCAAAAGTTATTCCAAACGTCTGCAATGTCTTCCTGAAGTTCCTCTTGAGAGTTTAAAGAGTCCAAAACACAAATTCAAGGGTCTAGAAGCTCTGAGAAGATCTTGGGAAAAGTAGGGCAACAAAGCACAAGACCAAATCCTAAAAAGTCCATGTTGGACCTGGCAGATTTTTGACGTGTCTCACCTGTCTTTTTGCCTTCTGACCTCCTGTTTTTATGGTACACTGGGCTCTGTTTCTGCTAGTTTGTTGTCTCTGCACACATTACGTCTGCTAGTCAGTGCTAAAGTGCATGTGCTCCCTTTATAAATTGTATTGGTGATTGGGTTATCCATGATTGGCATATTTTATTGGTAAGTCCTGAGTAAAGTGCACTAGAGGTACCCAGGGCCTGTAAATCAAGTGCTCCTAGTGGGCCTGCAGCACTGGTTGTGCCACCACATGAGTAGCACTGTGAACATGTCTCAGACCTGCCAATGAAGTGTCTGTGTGTGGAGTCTTGCACTGCCATTTTGACTTGGCAAGTGCACTGCCTTTTCGACTTGGCAAGTCTTCCCTCCTCTTCCACATGTAACTCACCCAAACCTCAGTTTACTTCCATGATCTCCCAAACAACCCTACTAAATTCTCCCTAATTTATCCCACCTTTGACTCATCCAAAACCCCTCCTGCTACTATGATTTCCCTAACCCTTTCCACAGACTCTTCCCTCCTCCATACCGCCTTTACTCATCCCATGCCTCATCCTACTACTATAAACTCCCAATTAACACTTCTGGATTCTTCCCTCCTCTACCCCTTCATTACTCCAGTCAATCCAACTAACAAACTCACATATCCGCGGCTCAAATTAACTCATAATAATACTAAAACTGTACTCATTTTTCCCTATACTAATCCACAACTAATTCCTTTTGGGTTCTGGAGTAGAGTGTTACTCGCAGAAAAATGCTTCAAAGCCTCGTCAGGGGTAGTAAACGCTACATAAATACTATTACAATACAATATAATACAATTACTATTTTAGAAATGCCACTTCTAGAAAGTGAGTATTTCTCTGTTCTTAAAACCATCTGTCCCTTACAGCCTGTCTATAATCAAAGTCTGGTCTGTGCTGGTTGACAGCTCCCTTCTGTATTTTCACACAACCACAAACACAGGACACTCAGTCATACCTGCATTCATCTGCATTCTGAATGGTTCTTCCTGGGATGGAAAGGTGAAGAGTCTGACACTTACATTTCAAAGGCCAGTGTCCTGCCCTCACATTGAGAACTGATACCCCCCCCTACAGGGACCCTGGCAAACAGAACTGGGCTGAAAGGGGAACTTGTGCACTTCTTTGAAGTCTCCCCCACTTCAAAGGCATTTTTGGGTATATAAACAGGGTCTCTGACCCCAGCAACTCAGACACTTCTGGATCGACACCTGAACTCTCTCAGAGGAACTGCCTGGCTGCCCAAAGGACTCATTGAATTGCGTTGCTGAGAAGGACTGCTGCCCTGCATTTGCCCTGCTGCCCTGCTGGCCTCTAACTTTGTGTAAGGACTCTGCCTTTCCCAAAAGTGCTCTCCAAGGGCTTGGATTGAGCTTGCCTCCTGTTTCTGAAGTCTCAGGGACAACAAAGACTTCACCTCTTCAAGAAATTCCTTGTACTTCGAAAATATACGGAACGCCTGCAGAAATCGACGCAAAGCCTGCTTTGCGGCTGAGAAATCATCGCACAGCTGACCGTAATAACGCAGCACCATCTTCCCAACGGGAAATTTGATGCAGTGTCTGCCTTGTGATGGAAAATTCGACACATCGCCTACCGGATCGACCGGATCGAAGCAGTGCCTGCTCCTTCTTCCAGCACATCAAGAATTTTCCACACATCGTCCCTGGACATCAAAATATCCCCTCATTGCAGGGAGGAGCCAAGACTGTGCACCTAAAAGCGACGCAAACCCTTGCAGTGTGGAAAGAAACAATGCATTTTCTGTGCCACACTGGAAAATCCGATGCAACACCTTTTTTTTCCACGCATCTCCTCCTCTGCGGTCTCTGTGCATCATTATTTTTGATGCATCCCAGGTACTGTGTGTAACAAAGAAACAACTTAATTTGTAAGGACTCTTTTAAACCTTTTAAAAGTGATATTTTAACTTGTGCTTATTGGATCTTTGTCGCTTTGACCCTAGTTCATTCAGATAAATATTATCTAGTTTTTCTAAACCCGTGTGGTGTGGTGTGGTGTATTTTTGTGGTGTTTTCACTGTGTTACTGTATGATTAATTGCACAAATACTTTACATATTCTAATTTAAGCCTGACTGCTCAGTGCCAAGCTACCAGAAGGTGGGCACAGGATAATTTGGGTTGTGTTGTGACTTACCCTGACTAGGATTGTGGTCCCTACTTGGACAAGAGTGTATACCTCTGCCAACTCGAGACCCCGTTTCTAACAATTATCATTTTGTAAGTACCTTTAATTCCAAAGTCAAATTTGCACACATTTTCCTTTTTAAAGACAATCTGCGAGGAAGGGCTTCCTTTAAAACTGACAGCAGCCCACACAGCCTCAAAACTTCCCTGCCCTATTATATACTAGGGACTTATACATACTTTGAATCTTCCTTGCCCTATTTTCTACTACAGACTTACAGGAGTGTGTAATTGCCAATTCCAATAGTGCCACATTACCATGTACTTTTTATTCAGCACACTAGCCCTGAGCCTATTTAGCAGAGCCCAGTGCACAGCCAAGGTCAGTTGCCACCAGTATCAGTCAGAATCATTGGGGTGAACGTGCAGAAAGGATGACTTTCTCACATGTTACAATTGTTGGAGGAGTGTAGCAGTGCTTCTGGGATCAAATGTCTAAGTGAGTTATTCAAGTAAAGATCTCCAGTATAGAACACATCTGTGATAGCTCTGCAACTTCAGCAAGGATCCCATGGGCATTGAAGAGGCTGGCCTCCAAAAGACTGGAAATGGAGATGCTAATATGTTCCAACAATCTGTGCAACACCATAATGGATGGCGGGACTTATCAATGTGACAGGCACTTAGGGACATCTCTGCAAATGGGTTCTTCTCATTGTTGCAGAAGGCACCGAAATGTAGGTATTGACGGCAGAAAAAGACCTCCAGGCCCAACCTTTCCCCGTACCTTATTTTGTTGAACGCAACATGTAATAACCTATAAAGCAAGTTGCAGGCAGACGTGTATAGTCAGAATACTAGAAATAAATGACATGTAGAAAGGTGCCCTACCCATTGTTCATCTTTAAGGTAGCCTTCAAAGAACTCTTACCACTTGTAATATGCATTTATATGTTGCCAAAGTTTTTAATACTGTGTTTTATTACTATAGTGTCCGTGCATTGCCTTCCTGTAAAAGCATTGAATTCATGTTAACGGCCCTCTGTGACACTCAGGGACTAAGTACAAAAAACAGATCTGTTAGAAATTGGATCTTTGGTTGGCAGTCAGGTTACCCCCTCTCCAAGCAAGGACCCTCACTCTAGTCAGGGTAAAAGAGAATCACCCTCAGCTAACCCCTGCTTGCCCCCTTGGTAGCTTGGCATGAGCAGTAGGCTTAACTTCAGAGTGCTAGGTGTAAAGTATTTGTACCAACACACACAGTAACTTAATGAAATCACTACAAAATGACACAACACAGGTTTAGAAAAAAAGGAAATATTTATCTAAACAAAACAAGACCAAAACAACAAAAATCCACAATACACAATTCAAGTTATCACAAAAAATGAAAAAAGAGTCTTCATGTAGTTTTAAACACACACTAACAATGTTAGCATGAAAATGTACCTGGGGCACTTCAAAAATAACCTCGCACAGGCAAGTGTGTGTCAAAAAGGGCTTGCGATGAGTCGATTTCACTCATGAGTGAGACCTTGCGTCGTTTCTCCTCTCATCTGGTTGGAGCACGTCATTTATTTTTTCCGCAGGAGAGCGAGGCATCGATCCAGTCAGTACTCCCGGGTCCGGGCAGGCCTTGCATCATTTTTGCATGCCCAGCGGTGTTTGCATCAGAAATCAAGCCGCATGATGATCTGAAAACCACGCACCGCAGGTTGCGATCTCACCAACCTCCGTCAACAATGCTGTGCATTGTTTCTCCAACCCCGGGTGTTGATCATCGGGTCACGTTGCAGGCGAGCGTCAATTTTCAGCCACAAAGCCGTCTGTGCATCAATTTTCCAGCTGCAGATCGGAGGTGCGTCGATCTTTAATCCCCGCATAGCGTCCTGTGCGTGGATTTCTTCCTTCTAGGCTGCCAGCTTCTCCTTTCAGGGTCCCAGGCACTGGATGGGCACCACTTGGCAGGGTAGGAGTCTCTCCAGAGACTCCAGGTGCTGGCAGGGAGAAGTCTTTGCTGTCCCTGAGACTTCAAACAACAGGATGCAAGCTCTAAATCAAGCCCTTGGAGATCTTCACAAGAAGAAGGCACATGAAGTCCAATCTTTGCCCTCTTACTCTGGCCGAAGCAGCAACTGCAGGATACCTCCACAAAGCACAGTCACTGGCAGGGCAGCTCTTCTTCCTCCGCTCCTCAGCTCTTCTCCAGGCAGAGGTTTCCCTTGGTTTCCAGAAGTGTTCTAAAGTCTGGTTTTGGGTGCCCTTCTTATACCCATTTTGCCTTTTGAAGTAGGCCTACATCAAAGGAAAGTCTCTCTTGTTTGTCAGATTCTGCCATGCCCAGGCCAGGCCCCAGAAACACACCAGGGGGTTGGAGACTGCATTGTGTGAGGGCTGCCACAGCCCTTTCAGGTGTGAGTGACCACTCCTCCCCTCCCTCCTAGCACAGATGGCTCATCAGGAAATGCAGACTACACCCCAGCTCCCTTTGTGTCAGTGTCCAGTGAGAGGTGCAACCAGCCCAACTGTAAAACTGAACCAGACAGGGAATCCTCAGACAGGCAGAGTCACAGAAATGGTTTAAGCAAGAAAATGCCCACTTTCTTAAAGTGGCATTTTCAAACACTCAATCTTAAAATCAACTTTACTAAAAGATGTATTTTTAAATTGTGAGCTCAGAGCCCCCAAACTCCACATGTCTATCCGCTCCCAAAGGGAATCTACACTTTAATTATATTTAAAGGTAGCCCCCATGTTAACCTGAGAGGGACAGGCCTTGCAACAGTGAAAAATTAATTATATTTAAAGGTAGCCCCCATGTTAACCTGAGAGGGACAGGCCTTGCAACAGTGAAAAATTAATTTAACAATATTTCACTATCAGGATATATAAAACACATTACTATATGTCCTACCTTAACCACACACTGCACCCTGCCCTTGGGGCTACCTAGGGCCTACCTTAGGGATGCCTTACATGTAAGGAAAGGGAGGGTTTAGGCCTGGCAAGTGGGTACACTTGCTAAGTCGACTTTACATTTAAAAACTGCACACACACACACAATGCAGTGGCAGGTGTGAGACCTGATTACAAAGCTACTAATGTGGGTGGCACAACCAGTGCTGCAGGCCCACTGGTAGCATTTGATTTACAGGCCCTGGGCACCTCTAGTGCACTTTACTAGGGACTTACCAGTAAATTAAGTATGCCAACCAATTACATACAATTTACAGAGAGAGCATATGCTCTTTAGCACTGGTTAGCAGTGGTAAAGAGCCCAGAGTTCAAAAGCAAACAGCAACAAAATAGAGAGGCAGGAGGCAAAAAGATTGGGCATGACCCTGCATAAGGAAAAGAGTCCAACAAGATCCAAATATCATGAGATTTTTGGAAACTACAATTCAGTAAGAGCTTCATATATCTGACCTAAATTTTAGGGGAAACTTTCCCCATAAATTGGGAAAGTTAACAAATTCATACTTTCCGATCTCAAATTGTTATGTCGAAAGCATTATATTTTCTTAACAGTGATTTAGGTGTTCATGATTTCTATATACCGATTTCTGTTTTGCGATTCAACTTGGCTTGCAAATTGCAAATCATGAGTTGCAAATAGTGAACACAGGAGCGTCCACAGCAACTAGCCTCACAGATGCATGAAATGAGCCAGAACCATTTTAGCTGATTCTTGGGGAGAAGCAAACTTCACAGCCACTGTTTAACAATCAAAACTGGGAAAAATATCAAGGGAAGAGAAACGAGAAACGATGTAAAGAAATAGGAAGTTCAGTAACCAGGAGCTTGAAATCCTAGATTAAGAATATGTTGTTAAAAATAACAAACATTCGGGAAGGCGGTGATCATCTACTCAGAGGCTACGAATAACAAAAATAGGTAAGGGTTCAAAGTTCTATTAATAATGTAGGGGCTACCAACAGGAGTGTGAAAGCAGTTCACAAACTTTGGTATGACCTAAGGTCCAGTAGTAAGACCTGGACCTGAGTTACATCCCGCAGACATTAAGCAATAGCAACAGACGAAGGACCCAGAATCTAGACAACACTATCACCAAAGGATGAAGTGATAGAGTCAACTTTCCAGGTGGAGGGGGGGGGTTACTAATGTATCTTCCATGTCTACATGAACTCCAAGATAACAAAAGCCAGCTGTTTTCAAATTAAACATTTTAGTTCTATATAATTTCCCTATAACACTAGACATTAATGTTTATAAAGTGGAAAGAGTATAAAACACAACTGTTTTTGAACATTCCATGTGTGAGAAAATGCCCCTGTTTGCAAAGTCACCCTCATTTTTTGCTGATTATTTATGGCTGGTTTTATACTCTGCACACTGTGGCACTGCTGTTCAGTGTTCAGTGTATGTGCTCAGACTCTTGGAATATTTATAAACTGACTAATCTATAATACTTTTATTTCACTTTTAAATAAGGCCAGTGTACATAGTGCAGAAATTGCCCCATGGCATAGAATGTGAAATGTCACCTGTGAATTGCATCATTTACTGTGCCATCCTTTAGTGTGACAAATGGAAATATGGCTTCATTTCTATCACTTTAGCCTACCTGCTGCAGTGCAAAACCTGCAGTGGGACCAGTTAAAATAATACTTTTTAAACAGGTAAAAAAAACTCTCCTCTAAATAGTAGTAAGTCAATCCAATGTATGTTTAACTGTGGGACATGTATAAAATAAATGTTACCATGTCCTTACATTGACAAGGCCCTAGAAGCTATTTTCACTGTTGCAGGCTCAGCAATCCTATGTAGATTAAAAAAGAATACTATTATCTTGGGAATGGGGCAAGCTAGGAAAAACTACATAACAACTTTCAATAGTTATTAAAAATCCAATAAAATGTTGATGTTGAATTTGTAATAAATATTAAACATCATTAACTTTAGAAGGCTAGTTTTTACCTGCCTGAATTTTCAAAAAGCTATTTGGTATAAACCTCTGCCAGCTTCCAGCCTGTGCTCACGCAGAACAATAGATGTGAAAGAGGTCAGAAATCCCTCGCAGTACCAAACAATTGGTTGACCTCAATGGGCATAGAAGTGATGGGCGTGCCGCATGCACTGCATCCTGACCATGCGGTCCCTTTAAGGGGTGGAGCGTGTAGTCTTTAAGGCTGCAAGCTCCACTGGAATGTCTGCTTGTCGTTTGCTCGTGCCCCCAATTCACACCTGTTCATACTTACCCGTGGCTGCCATGTTGGCATTTCTGTGCTGCTCCCATCGGCGTCCTCCTGTCTTCCTCTTTATCCTTTGAACCGAGCCCTCGGCATTGTCCGTCCTTCCTGGATTGCAGTGAGTTCGTCCTTTGGTGTTGGGTTTATTGGGTTTCCTTTTCCCTCTTGGTGCGCGCTGCTTCCTGAAAGTGACATGAAAAATATTAAAGGAAAAGTACATTAAGAGGTAATCTCTTCAATTGGGTAACATAATACAGACGTTTGATAAATTAGAAGTATACTTATCTGATGGATTCTTGTTAAAAGAACTGGTGAATTCAACCGTCTTTTTGTTTTTCTAAGGAAAAGAAACACATTATTCTTTGCTTGAGATCCGGTGAATTGATAAACATTAATATACCAGGAGATGGACATTTATGTAAAACTATGAATGTAGAACTATGAATGATAAACTTATCAACATTGACAATATAAGAAGATGGACACTGATTTAAAATTCTGAAGGATATTACATCTGTTGAACTATTGAACACTGATAATACCAAGAGATGAGCATTGAGTTAACACAATGTATGGTATTAATACTGAATTATGATTTGGTGATACATTTTCCAGAAGGACTGTCATTTAAGTTAGTATTTTGCTACTTAGAACCTCAGAGTCAAACAATCTACGTAGGTGATAGGTGGCTACTGACCCTTGGACATATATATGTGTGTGTGTGTGTGTCTGTATACATATATACATATATATTTGTACATGTTTCCTTCTACGAGTTCTCCTGAATTAGCAGTTCTGAGTCTTTTTCATAGATATAGCGAATTTCAGCCAACAAGGAACCATCGATTTACTAGGAGGAAGGGACATTAGGTATGCAGAGGTAGGTCACATTGGGGGTCATTCTGACCCTGGCGGCCGGTGACCGCCAGGGTCACCGACCACGGGAGCACCGCCAACAGGCTGGCGGTGCTCCCGAGGGCATTCTGACCGCGGCGGTTCAGCCGCGGTCAGAAAGGGTAAACCGGCGGTCTCCCGCCGGTTTACCGCTGCCCCATTGAATCCTCCATGGCGGCGGAGCGCGCTCCGCCGCCATGGGGATTCAGACACCCCCTACCGCCATCCTGTTCATGGCGGGAAACCCGCCATGAACAGGATGGCGGTAGGGGGTGCCGCGGGGCCCCTGGGGGCCCCTGCAGTGCCCATGCCAATGGCATGGGCACTGCAGGGGCCCCCGTAAGAGGGCCCCGCAAAGTATTTCAGTGTCTGCTTTGCAGACACTGAAATACGCGACGGGTGCAACTGCACCCGTCGCACCCCTGCAACTACGTCGGCTCAATTCTGAGCCGGCGTCCTCGTTGCAGGGGCATTTCTGCTGGGCCGGCGGGCGCTCTTTCGGAGAGCGCCCGCCGGCCCAGCGGAAATGTTTAAATGGCCGCCGCGGTCTTTTGACCGCGGTGCGGTCATTTCACGGCGGTACCTTGGCGGACGGCCTCCGCCGGCCGCCAAGGTTAAAATCACCCCCATAATTTGGAAATCCTTATTTAAAGCTGTTCTAAGCTCTAAAGTTGTTATTTATTTATTTACTTGAATTTGGAAAGACAGCCCCAACATCATCAGGTGGGTCAGGCTTGAACATTTTTGTGGTCTGCTTGATTTGCAGGGAAGCATGGAACTATGTTGTGTCCATTTCACTCCTGTGAAAAGGTAAAGCCTAAAAAGAAGACTCTCATGAACCACACCGAATATTCAAGATGTGGATTGTGGGCACCCTGTGACAACAGAGTGTCAAATCCTACCTTGATATGTCTGTTGAGCCACATGTAACACTTGGGGTGCATTTGAAAGGGAGAAAACCGGGTGCCAGGGCAATTCTTGTCTACCCCTCTTTCATTGCTGCATGACCCAGCTTTTGTCCTACCAGACTTCTGTTAATGGGTTTGCTGTGGGTAGAGTAACTTCTTCAAACTGGGTTTGGTGTATGATGTGGGAGGACAATGGTGATTTTCCTATAATACTCCTGCCCATACCCCAGCCGTCAGAGCCCAAAGTTCCTGCACCCCTAGATAGGACTCTTTATGATATGGCAACTTCCACTGCCACTGTAGACTGGTAACTACCAGATGCTAGGATGCTAGAACATATAAGCTACAAAAACCTGAATATGTGTGTATATTGCTTCATTACATTTGGTGTGCTTGTCTAAAACATGATGCAGCTCACTACTGATGTTCACAATCACCTGCTTGCTGACTTTATATCTAGAATAATCCTCCCCTTCAGTTTATTCTAAAAGTGTGACCCTTGCCTCATAATTCTCTCCTTTCTGCTCCTCCAACTCTGAAGTCCACCTTAGTATAGAGCATGGCCATTCTGCAATTTGTCATTTTGGATATACTTTTATATGTTGTACCTGGTTAGTACCTCCTTACATTTGATTGTAAATTGAAAAGGCACTGTCCTGTTTTTGTGAGCATTCACAATTTGCAAATATTTCGTAAGTGTGAATCATAAAATGCTAATTGGTAATCATTAATTTCAGTCACATATTAAGGATTTCTTAAACACTCTCAATGCTTTACAATTTTGTGCAAGACTGTGGACAGGGTTTTGAGTTCAGTGGAGGGGTTACTCCCTCACAACAGTGCATCAGACGAAATATAAATCCCAGAGGAGAGAATGGGACTTGTATTTCAGCGGATGGGATATCCATCACCGTTGTGACAGAGTAACTCCTCCGCCAAACTCTAAATCAGGCGCTCTATTATACAACCATTGGTATATTGCACTTGGCCAATGTTGTGGTCACAAATAATTTTAAGAATAGTTTGAAATCACAAAACCTTTCCACACTAGGCCCTAAATTGTGTTTGAATATGAATGGCAGATGTCTTTACAGCTTACATTTTCTTACTGAATACCTGTTGAGCTAATGATTTCACTGTCCAGCGGAGCTCACACAGGGCAGTGTTTGCACCCTGATCTAAGATTTGGATATAATGTGCTTCATAATTCTCCACTTATGCAAACTATACGAACATTAACACCCTAACACTTCAGATAAACATTGCCTCTAAACATTTTTTCCACCATCAATAATACTTCATCTATGAGAAACATCTTACATTTTGGCATGTTTATTCCAGTTACTTATGTCTGAACATCTGGAGTCTCATTACATAAAGGGAGAACTAAACCACTCTGCACTACAGTGCACCCTCAACTGTGTGCCACTAGCTCAGAAAGAGTCAGAGTACCCTCTTACAATGTATGCTCTGCTTAAAGTTTATGAGTGAATTTGTGACAGCACTCTGAACTGCCAATTAATGAAAGGTGTACTGGGTGTTTGGGCCACCAGTTTGCCTATCACTACAGGAGACAACTCAGCCTATGTTTCACAGAGTGAAGATGTTCCACTGCAAGAGTGTGCAGTCAGTGACTGTAACCACCTGTAGTGGGATGCCTAGTGGCACCCCAAGATGGCCTATCTGACCCTGCACCAGTGTCTGGAATATGGGAAGGGTTCAAGCATAAAGAATTTCTTAATTTGTCTAGAGCCACAGTGACTTGCAAATAAGAGAATACCTCCATAAGATCAAACTCACACATTGTCTTCTTAAGATCACACCCACACATTTAATGCAGGAGCAATTCATAACACAAAAGTAACTGCTCAATCATCTGTGGCCCTTCTGTAACATAAAGACAACCCAGAGCACAAAATGCTTGCACACATCTGTTGCACCCCATGGCACATTGTACAATGGAGCCCTGGTTTTTAGGTCGAGCGCAAGCACTCTGGCTGTTGTAATCTGTCTGTGGGCTTTTAGCCACGCCCACAGCACGCCGATCACTATCATTTGTTCATGGGCTTGCCTTTCAACAATCCTTTGTTATCATTGGTAAATGCTTTACGTTTGTCCATCATTGGGGCAGTTTTGTTACCGCCTTGGCCATCAACCGTGTTACATGGATAATTGCACTTTTGCCGATACGTTTGACTGCCAGCAAACTTCTTTTTCTCTTTGTGTCTCCTTCGCGCTCACACTTACTGCTGCTGTGGCACTTTCAATCGGCTCACTTATGTCAACTGTTTTGCTTTTTATTTTCAATCATGTGGCAAGAAAAGTCTAGTTAGGAATTTCCAATGCAAATAGCTCTTCCTCGAGCAAACGTGAGACCCATTGCATTCCAAATGCCTGTTTACTTTTGCTGTGGCTTTGAAGAGAATTAAAAAAAAGTGATGAGGGGAATACTTCAATTAATCTTAGCCACTGGTAATTACTCTGGACTGAAATCCAGTTTATTGTTTTTTCTTTTTTGTGCACCATGCCACAAAAGAGGAACAAAGCATATGTAAATCAGTCTTGGATCTGCTCCAAATAGAACAGACCAGTCTGAACTAGCAGTCCTGGTCCCCTCTGAGTCAAAACACAAGCAAACCCAGACAGGTTTCTGACTATTTGATCCTTGTCAGTAAGGTGCAGCTTGAATCCTAAAGCACGGTGAGCACGCGACCCACATCTGGCAATACCCATCGCACTAAGGGCATCATGCAAAAAAATGATGGGCGTATTGTTTGAATTATTCTTAGTCACTGGTAATTACTTGGGATCACAATCATGTTCTTCATTTTTTGCCTGACATACCATCCTGTATAGGCTTTATCCAGCTGATTTAACCTTTTGCATGTCCCCTGCTTAAAAGCTGTGGCTCCTGAATAATTTAATTCATTCTTTATGTAATTCCTGCCATGGTGTTATGCGTTAGTTTCACTCCGTCTGAAGACAAGACTTTCCACATGTTGATAAATCACATGCAAAAATACTGACTGGTAAAATTGCACACACTCCCTTGATGTGCTGATTGGTAAAACTGCATGTAAAAATATTCCTGCAAAAACACACCTGAAATTACCAAGTGGTAAAATTGAATGCAGAAAGTGGTTAACTGCTATTATGATATAAGTTGTAACCGCTTAAGCGTGAGAGATTTACACCAATGTTTTACTCCTGAACACGGCAGATTGAAATCAGGTTCAAATACAAAAATACAAATGAAATGCTTAATTACTGCCCCAATAAATCCATAATGAATTAGGGCAGCATAAGGAAAGTGAGCAAAATATTTAATTTTGGTCTGATTTGACAAACATAGACACAATCACACAGCAGGAAAAGCAATAACAAAGGTGACTCCAATTATCTACAGGCTTTTTAAACTCAGCCCATAGCAATACCTTGCACTTGTAGCTTGACCATAAAGCAAGCTTAGTACATTGCCATAGATGAGATCCAAGTCCTCATTAAACAGGCTTTCATCCAAGTCCAGGAGGAAGAGGGAGCACAGTGCACAGTGCCAAAAAGGAAGACCAATCCAAAGGCTAGGCAGAGGTCCATTAATGCATTCAACATGCCTAGGCTGCATAAACATGACTTAAGGCTATACAATAATCACAGATCCACCTTTTTAATTTTATTGGTGAGGTACTGGAGGAGACATATATTGCCATCAGGACTGTAGTACTCCTGAATCCCCATGAAACAGGTGACTGTTCTATATTTGTTTGCAACAAGTGGGGACCAGGGGCCAATTGGACTTTACATTTACTTGATATATCACAGGCACCTTCAATTAAGGTCCAGAGGCACCTTCAATTGATGGTCCCACATAATGCATTAGTCCCTCAAAAATTGTGTACACCACTGGCCACAGAACAGTCAATGCTACTAAAGAAAGGTTTTATGCCATTGGGGTTCATGTTGGTGGTAATCATCAGACAATCCCCACATCAGTCTTATATCACCAATGGTAATGAACAAATATACTGAAACTGGAAAAAACCACACCATATTTTGCATGGTATTCCCCCAAATGTTTGTATTCTTTAACAGAACATATTTTTGTGTTGGCCAAAGACTCTGCGCACTTTACTCCTGGTAACTAGTGGTAAAGTGCTTGTGCTCTGCCATTTAAACATGTTGAAATTCGCAGACACCTAATTGGCACATGTAATTTACTTACAGTTCACTTGTATGTATTATTACAGGTTCCTAGGGCCTGTAAATCACACGCTACACTGGGTCTGCAACGCTCATTGTGCCACACAGTAAAGTCACCCTATAAAACAGGTCTCCAGACTTTGCAGGCTGTGTGAGCAGGTTGAAAATGCCTTTTGACATGTCTAAACCTTTCTTTTTAGTACTTCTAAGTTATCCCTAATGTAGGCCTCTAATGCCAATAAGGCAGTGTGCATGATATTTATAAGGTAGTGTATGTAAATTTATCTTTAAATGTCTATGAGAAAGTAGCATGGTTTCCCCCATTTTTGGCCTGTTTCTCAGTGTGTTTGACTTTGTCACTGGGATCCTGCTAGCCAGGTCCCCAGTGCTTATGTTTTTTGGGCTGTTTGTCAGTATGTTTGACTGTTTGTCAGTATGCTTGATTGTGTCACTGGGATCCTGCTAACCAGGACCCCAGTGCTTATGCTCTCTCTTTTCCCAGATTTGTCACTACATACTGGTAACCCAGTATTACATCCCAAATCGGCATACTGGTCAACCCTTATAAGTCCCTAGTATATGGAACGTAGGTACCCAGGGCATTGGGGTTCCAGGGGATCTCTATGGGCTGCAGCATTACTTTTTACACTACACTAGGTCACTTCTAAGTCACCTACCTGTGTGTGAGGGCACCTCAGCACTAGCTGAGGTGCCCCCACGTCATCCAGCACCATTTACTTGGACCTTGTGAGTGCGGGATGCCCTTTTACATGTGCACTGGACATAGGTCAATACCTATGTCCAGCTTCACAATGGTAACTCCGAATATGGCCATGTAAGGTGTCTAACAACTGGGAATTGTACCCCAATATTGATTCTAGTATTGGTTTTACCATTTTATGCACTCTGGGGGCTCCACAGTGGACCCCCAGTACTGCCATACCAGCAAAAGACTTGGGTGTGGAGAAGTGTTTTCCTCCCTGAACAAGATGATCTTGGGGCTGTGCACAACCCACTTGAGCTTCAAAGGTTGCCTATTCAATTACTGGCAGATGTACCTCACATAAAGGCCTGCCTCCCTTTGTCTTGCTAGTTACCTTGGATCCAAAACCAGTGGGAAATGAGAGCTGCCCCAGAACTGGTTTTGAGTGACCAAAATAGAGCTTGCCCACTATCTTAGCCATACCTCTGGGTGGACATACGGAACTCTGACCAGGGGCAGAAGGATTCTGCCATCTTAAAATCTCTCCCTTATGGTAGCATGGGAATTACCTTGAAATATCGTTAAGTGTAGTTTCCTGCTAGGAGCAGATAGATATGTGGAGTTTGGGGTCTCTGAACTCACAATTTAAAAATACATATTTTGGTGAAGTTTTCTCTGAATAGTAAGTTTGAAAACTGCACTTTTAGAAAGTGGGCATGTACTTGCTTAACCATCCTGTGCCTCTGCCTGTCTGTTGAATACACCTCTGGGTTGGATGACAGTTGAGCTATTTGTGCATTCACTCTAGACAGTCACACAAAGGTAGCTGAAGTGTTCCCTGCATATCCTAATGGCCCATCACCAGGCTGATGGGCCTTTCTGAGCTAGAGTGGTGGGAGGACCTGACACTTGCACCTGAATAGGGCTGTGCCTGTCCTTCCACAAAGTAGTCTCCAACTACCTGGAAAGTGTCTGGGGCCAGGGCAGGGAAGGGCAGGGTCTTGTGCACTATAAAGACTTTTCTTTGAAGTTTGCCTACTTCAAAGACAGAAATGGGTATTAGTACTGGACTTCTGACACCACATAGTTAGAATCCTTCTGGACTGCGGAAAGTCTTCTAGGAAGAAGAGGTGTATGCTTTAGGAAGGACTGCCACTCTGCCTGTTGCTTTGTTGTGCTGGCCTGCTGCTTCTGTCCTTGGAGTGAAAGGACTGGGCTTGGCTCTCTACATCATGCTTCCAAAGATTCTCCGAGGGCGGGACTGAGCTTGCCTCCTATTAAGAAGTCTCAGGGACATCAGAGACTTCATCTATCTTTGCCTGGGCTCTTTTGCTGAGTTTCCTAACTTGCCAATTGGTGCCAACACGAGTCCCTGGCCATTGGAAGTGGAAGCTGGTGAGCTGAAGGAGAAAATTCATGCATCAACATGTCATGAGAGAAGTATCGACAAGGTGCATGTCTTGCGGCTGAGGAATCAACACAGTGCCTACCCCAGGGCTAGAGAATTGATGCAGAGCCTGTCTTGCAGCTGCAGAATCAATGCAACACCTGTTTAATTGCAGTACCATCAACACAGCACACCTGCATTTTCACGCATAGACCGTGGGTGCCAATTTTGCATCAACCCGGTACCACAGTAACGAAATGAGACCGCGTGTCTGGAAATTCATGCATCTCCTTTCCTGCGAGGAAAGAATTGACAGATCACCTCCCCTGCTAGTAAGGAACCAATGCATCGTCTCATCTGCTTGGAAAGAATAGAAGCATCACCTCCCCTGTACAGTAGGGAACCAACGCATCACTTTGCTTTTCCGGCAGCTCACCTCCCCTGTGGCCCGCATCATCTTTGCTTTTGATACAATCTAGGTATTTTGTTCTAAGGAGATACATTCATTGATTCCTATGGATTAAGACTTGCTTAAACTTTTAAAAAGAGATATTTTGTCTATGTTGGATTTATGTTGTTTTGGTCTTGTTTTACCCAGATAAATACTGGCTATTTTTCTAAACTGGTGTGGAATCATTTTGTAGTGTTTTCACTGCGTTACCGTGTATGTGTGTGTGTGTGTACAAATACTTTACACATTGGTTCTGAGATAACCCAGACTGTATATGTCTAGTTACCAAGGAGGTGAGCAGGGGTTATCTTAACTGTGTGCCTCCCTTACCCTGACTAGAGTGAGGGCACCCTACTTATACAGGATGCAAACCACTGTGAAGTAGAGATCCTATTTCTAACAGTGCATATATGTGAACGTGATGAGATGATGCACGTATGCTGATGCTTGTGAGCATTATTGCAAAACATATGCACAAATTATTAAAACATTTCCAAACATTCCAAAAAAGGGAGCCCACCTGCCCCAGGTCAATCAACTTAATTTTTATTTTGGTTAGTCCTATCTGCAGCTTCTACCAGTCAGAGCCTGTACAAAGAATGTCAAAGGGGGCCACCCGATTGAGATTACAGAGGGGGGAGGCCATTAAAGGATCTGCCTATCTCAGGGCACATGAAAGAGCACCAGATTTTCAATTTTAAGCATCCGTCAGGATCAGCAGCCCCCTAAACGAGGAGCCTTTTTGATACAAATACAAGTGGCGGGATGAAGAAGCTTGTCAGGTCCTCCTTGGCTACCATACTTACACAGGACACTGAAATGATAGGGACATGGGTAGTGTTTAGGGTAACTGAAGCACTCTCCACACCCTTCTGAACCTTCAGGACAAAAGATCAGAGAAATACTTGTGTGACAAGACATCCTCTCATAAACTGTCTGTTTGTTGCTGAAGAACGATGTCTTTACTGCTTCATGAAAAAGAAGAATCCCTTTAGCCTGTCAGGTTTGTGAGAGAAGACTCTACCTCCTGGGTGCTGGCAATTTGAGAAATTTGCAGTGTGAACCTTGCATGCTTTGTGGTTCATAGAACTTCAAAACACAAGATGTTGCTATGTAGAGAGTCTGAAATGGGGACACATTAATGGGGTTAGCCTGGATATATCTACAAACTCTACTGGTATATTTCAGATTAATGCTGCAATTTGAATTGTTGAGGCTATCCTCAAGAAGCCACCATGAAAGACAAGCCAAGCCTGTTGAAAACTGCATTGCGTTAGCACTGCAAAACGTAGCTGCAAATAGTCAGAGATTGCTGCACAGAATAGCCTGCACATTTCATGTTTTCAAGCTGTATCCATCATGGTACCAATCAAGTTCACCCAGCAGCACACTGTAATTGCATATCGATATTGAAGTACCAGGACTTTGGTGACATAGGGGGTCATTCTGACCTCAGCGGTAAAAGGCGCTTACCGCCGGCCAGAAGGCCGCCATAACACCGCCGCGTCAGCGGTAAACCGCCACGGTCATTCTGACCCGCAACTGGCAAACCGCCAAAAACCCGACATCCACAATAATCCGCCACACCAAAGGTCAGCGGGAAACTGGCGATGACCAAACCTCCACCGTCACGCCAACAGAAATACGCCCATGCCATTCCGACCCACAAATCCCTGCAGCGGTCTATCAACCGCGGTATTCCATTGGCGGTACACCGCCGTGCTCAAAATACACACACCTTTACAAAACACAGCCACATTGGATAATTCAAAATACACAAACCTGAGACACATACACACACCACTCCCTCACACCCAATCCAGTATAAAACACACCCACATCACCCACAAACCCCTACGACCACAATTGCGAGTGAAGGACAGAGAGAGAGAGCACAGCATAGAGTACACCATCACACAGAGGCAAATCACAACATCACCCACACACTTTCCACGCACAAAACACCATACACCACCACACTCACCACACTCTACAACACATACACCACCCCTCACCTCATCCACACCACCCCATGGCACCCCAAAGACACCCCAGGTTCTCTGACGCAGAACTCAGGGTCATGGTGGAGGAAATAGTTTGTGTAGAGACCCAGCTCTTCGGGGCACAGGTGCAGCACACCACCATTGCCAGGAAGATGGAGCTATGGAGCAGAATAGTGGACAGGGTCAACGCTGTGGGACAGCATCCACGCAATCGGGACGACATCAGGAAGCGGTGGAACGACCTACGGGGGAAGGGTTCCATGGTATCAAGGCACAACATTGCGGTGCAGAAGACTGGCGGCGTACCCCCACCTACTCCCCCAGAATTCACAGCATGGGAGGAGGAAATCTTGCACATCCTGCATCCTGAGGGCCTCGTAGGAGTAGGCAGAGGAATGGACTCTGATAAGGCAAATCTTCACTACTTCATTCTCCCCACCCCACCTGCATGCCAAATCATACCCCCCACCCTCACCCCCACCCCAACCCCCATCCCACCAACTCCTTGCTAATGGCTCACCATCACAACCCACCCATCCCAAAACCTAGCCATACATGCCTCCCCAAAGCATGGACACCCATCCCCAAAGCATGCCCACTGCACACACCCATCACCCCCACAAGCCACTGTCACAAAAGCCCCCACAAGGGAATGCCAGCACTGGGGGACACGGCCACCCACCCATTACACGAAATGCCACACACAGAAGCAATAACCATATACCCCTGCAGGACCCGAACGCCACCACACCGCCACGGAGGGTCCAGAGATGTCCATCCCACCCCCAGAAGAGGCCCCCAGTGATGACAGCAGCTCTGTCTCCCTGGACCCTGATGACCAGCCCGGCCCATCGGGGACCTCGGGACAGTCGGTTCCCCACAGACAGCCACAGGCTACACCAGACCCAACCCCCTCTGGGAACACCAGCACAGCTCCCACCCAGCGGGCCCATGCCTCTGTCTCCAGGACACGTCAATCAGCGGTGTGTCCACCACTACAGGGCACCCAGGTTGACCCACCACCCCAACAACAACAGGGACCTGGGGGCAGTGGTAGTGGGCACACCATCCAGGGGACAGAGGCCCAGGGAAACAGGGCAACTGGGAGGGCTGCTGTGCGACAGGGGGGGGACAGGCCCAGGGAACCGACTCTCCAAGAGGCCCTCTCCTCCATCATGGGAGCATACCACCGCTCCCAGGAGACGATGGCTACGGTACTGGCCAGGTTCCAGGAGATCCAGGTCATGCAGGAGCAACAGTACATGGGGTTCAGAGAGGAACTGAGGAACATTAGTTCCGCAATGGGGACCATCGTCGTGGCCCTAACCCAGATAGTCACCACATTGCGGGACCATGTGGCACCACAAAGGGCCCCTGTCACTAGCCTGGACCAGCAACAGCCTACCACCTCCGCCGGCGCTAGTGGACAGGAGGCCCCCACACAACGACAGGCCACCAGAACCCCACCTCCTGCAGAAGAAGAACCACCCCGCAAGCGGAACCTGAGATCTCACAAGAAGACAGAGTAGGATTGCAAGACCCCCGCCAGCAAACGATACCCCCTGTCATCCCACTGTCCCACATTGTCACCCTGTCCAACCTTGAACTGCCCCTGCTCCATCCTTCCACAGGCATATGGACAATGCACCTGTGCGACTGAGAACTGGACTCTGCCATGGACATTACTCCACCATCACCCATCCCCGTTTTACAATCATGTTCCATAAATTTAGCACTTGAATTAAATCACTTTTTGCACTAAAAAAATCTGGAGTCTGCTTGTAATTTGAACAAATGTATTAGACATAACGGTGCCAAAATGTTCAGTTACATTGTGATGACAACATACCACTGTCACACAGCTGTAGTACATGGGCAAACAAAGCAGAGGTCACGCAGTGGGGCCCACAGCTCTGAAAACGGAAGGGAAAGTCACAACTCAGTTAACAGGAACTGGGGGGGAACTCAGACAGTAGAGAGGCAGGAGACTTTAAGTAAATGTAAAATGGCGTGGTTGATTCGTACCTGTGTGCTACTGAAAATACTGTTGTATCACTGTGTCCCTGTTGCCTGTGTCGTCCCCGTCGTCCTCCTCCTCTTCACTCTCCACAGGCTCCACAGCTGCTACAACACCACCATCTGGACCATCCTCCTGCAGGAAAGGCACCTGGCGTCGCAAAGCCAGGTTGTGAAGCATACAGCAGGCCACGATGATATGGCACACCTTCTTAGGTGAGTACATTAGGGATCCCCCTGTCATATGCAGGCACCTAAACCTGGCCTTCAGGAGGCCGAAGGTTCTTTCTATAATCCTCCTAGTTCGCCCATGGGCCTCATTGTAGCGTTCCTCTGCCCTTGTCCTGGGATTCCTCACTGGTGTAAGTAGCCACGACAGGTTGGGGTAACCAGAGTCACCTATTAGCCACAAACGGTGTCTCTGTAGCTGTTCAATCACATAAGGGATGCTGCTATTTCGCATGATGTACGCGTCATGCACTGACCCAGGGAACTTGGCATTTACATGGGAGATGTACTGGTCAGCCAAACAGACCACCTGGACATTCATAGAATGATAACTTTTTCTGTTCCTGTACACCTGCTCACTGCCACTGGGGGGAACCAAGGCCACATGTGTCCCATCAATGGCCCCAATGATGTTGGGGATATGTCCAAGGGCATAGAAATCACCCTTCACTGTAGCCAAATCTCCCACCTCAGGGAAAACAATGTAGCTCCGCATGTGTTTCAGCAGGGCAGACAACACTCTGGACAAAACCTTAGAAAACATAGGCTGAGACATCCCTGATGATATGGCCACTGTTGTTTGGAATGATCCACTTGCCAAAAAATGGAGTACTGACAGAACCTGCACCAGAGGGGGAATCCCTGTGGGTTGGCGAATGGGGGACATCAGGTCTGGCTCCAGCTGGGCACACAGTTCCTGTATAGTGGCTCTGTCAAGTCTGTATGTAAGTATGACATGTCTTTCTTCCATTGTCGACAGGTCCACCAGCGGTCTGTACACGGGAGGATTCCTCCATCTCCTTGCAAGTCCCAGCGGACGGTGCCTACGAAGGACAACATGGAGCACAGAGTCAAGCAACCCACAGGTACGTAACCACAGCTTGCACAGTACACGATTCGCTATGCATTGAATGGCTTGTATGAGTGGCAATGCAAGGCCTAGGCCTGTGTGACGCCGTAGAAATTCAGCCATGTGGGCCCTTGAAATGGCGGCTGCCTGACCTGTGAAGTGTGACAATGGGATGTGAGGTCAATGCGCTGGCGTGGCACACCGTGGCGGTAGGCGGTCGAAGACCGCGGCGCAAAGCAGCATTGGTTAACATAGAACCCTATGGGTCTCAGGAGCCAATGACGATGTGCGCCGGCAGTCGCGGTACGCACCGCCGCGGTACGCAACGCCGCGGGCGTGACCGCCATTTTCTAACTGCTTAATCACTCGAGACCTGATCATCCACAGGAGAGGACCTATACTGCAAGTGCTGCTGTGAACTCGGTCTGGAAGAGACAATGGCTGCTGCGACTGGGGAAAGGGCCCCTGCCTTCACATCTGAGGAATTGGATAAACTCGTGGATGGGGTCCTCCCCCAGTATGCGCTACTCTACGGTCCTCCAGACCAACAGGTAAGTACACTGGGAGCACGTAGTATGGGCTATGCCTGTGTTGAGTGAGGTGGATGTAAGATGGTGGGGAGGGGAGCGTATGAGGATAACAATGCACAACAGATGAGAGCATGTGCCACATGGCAAGGTTGGGGAGGGGGGGCCACTCACATCGACCATGCACAAAAGTGATGATATTTCTTTTTCCACCCTGTCCATGTCACATAGGTCAGCGCCCATCAGAAGATCGACATTTGGCGTGCCATCGCCAAGGACGTCCGGGCCCTGGGGGTCCACAACAGACGGGGCACCCACTGCCGCAAGAGGTGGGAGGACATCCGCTGCGGGAGCAGAAAGACCGCCGAGGCTCTGCTGGGGATGGCCTCCCAACGTAGAAGGGGTGCCAGTCGTCAATTGACCCCCCTGATGTCCCAGATCCTGGCGGTGGCCTACCCCGATTTGGATGGGCGCGTGAGGACATCACAGCAGACACAAGGGGGTGAGTATCAGCACATTCTGCTATATTAGCGCACAGTGGAGGCGTCTGGGTGGGGGAGGAGGGCTGTGGCTATCTCTAGGCCAGGGCGGTTTCTGTAGGCTGGGCCCCTCCGTTAGACATGGCCCTGTGCCCCCGCCCCCCACCTCTGTAGGGTGCTAAGTACAGCTATCCATGGCCCGGGCTCACCTATGTGTGCATTTGTCGTCCATAGACTTGTAGGCCAAGTCACAATAATTGAGTAGTGTATCCCGAGTGCGCGGCGTAGGGCAGGGGGCTTCTGTGTCTGTCCTCTCCGCCACTGGTGCCGCCAATGCATGCACTCAACATGTCTTTCTTTCTTCTCTCCCCCCCTTATTTTTTGGTTTTCCTGCTCATGTGTGCATTAGCATCATCAGGCGGATGAGAAGTGGCATCGGCGCACGAGGGAGCTGCATCTCACATGGGCCCGGAGGGCCCTGCAACCGACTCGGACTTAACCAGTGAGACGGAGGGCGAGGGGGGCTCCACAACAGGGACCCGTGGAGACGTCAGCGACACCGACACGTCCTCGGAAGGGAGCTCCCTTGTGGTGGCGGCAACATCCGTGCCCACCGCAAAAACAGGTACAGCCGCCACCCAGCGCACCAGCTCCGCCCTCCCAGCAGCCCCTCAGCTTTCGCCCCGTGCCCGCTCGGCCAGGAAGCCGGCCATCTCCTTCGCCCCTGGCACCTCAGGTCCTGCCCCAGTTACCCCTGCTGCCCTCAGTGAGGAGGTCATTGACCTCCTCCGGACGCTCATTGTTGGGCAGTCTACCCTTTTGAATGCCATCCAGGGGGTGGAAAGGGAGGTGCATCGGAGCAATGCATACCTGGAGGGCATTCATTCGGGTCAGGCTGCCCATCAGCGATCGTTCAACGCTCTGGCCTCAGCACTGATGGCAGCAATTGTCCCTGTGTCTAGCCTCCCCCCTCCAACTTCCTCAACCCAGTCCCACTCCCCTGTTCCTCTGCCTATCCCAGACACACCTACAGACCAGCCTGCACACACCTCAACACCCAAGGGCAGCTCATCCAGACATAAGCACAACAGATCACACAAGCATTCACCCAAGCAACATCCACATGCAGACACAGCAACACCCACTGCCTCCACTGTGTCCCCCTCCTCCTCGTCTCCCTCCTCCCTCCCTGTGACGTCTCCACTCACACCTGCATGCACACCACCATCAGCCAGTATGTCCATCACCACCACACCCACCAGAACAGTCCGCACACGTGCAGTCACCACCCCCACTACCATTTACACGTCCCCTGTGTCCTCTCCCAGTGTGTCTGTCACCCCCTCTTCCAAACCACACAAATGCAGGCAGCCACCCACCCAACAGCCATCCACCTCATGACAGCCTCCGTCACAAGCACCTGCACCCAAAGACAGCACACTTGACTCTCCTACAACCACATCCTCTTCCTCCACTCCCATACCCACTACAACTACCCGTCCCTGTCTTTCGAAATTGATTTTCCTTTCCAACCTTGACCTCTTTCCAACAACTGACCCACCCCCTCCATCTCGTAAGACTCCAACCAGCACCTCAGCCACCACAAGCCCTGCACCTACTAGGACCATCGATCAGGGCTATTGGAGTCCACCAGCTCCTAGGGCAGGAACATCGGCCAGCAGCAAGGGGACAGCCAGCCCACCCCCTGGGAAAAGAAGCAAAAAAGTGAAGGGCCGGCGCCACAGGCCTGAGACGGCTGCCCCCAAGGACACCAGCCTTGCACCGTCACCTGGCCCATCCACCAAGGGAGGCAAGGGCCCCAGAGATTCTTCCAAGGAGGGCAAGGGCCCCAGAGATTCATCCAAGGAGAGCAAGGGCCCCAGAGATACTTCCAAGGGAGGCAAGGGCCCCAGAGATTCGTCCAAGGAGGGCAAGGGCAGCAGGGCGAAGAAGTCCGGCAGAATGCGAGCTGCCCAGGAGGGCCCCACCAGCCCCATTTGGGGTGTGACGGAGGACACCCACGGGCCCAGGAGTCCAACACAGGAGGGCCCCGCAAGCGATAGGTCGGATGGCGACTGAGCGGGAATGATTGCCCAGATCTGGTTCCCTAGGAACACAAGACAAGCACCGCTGAACAGGGCCCCGCTGTGAGAAGCACCGCTCCGCTGGGCCCCGCCGTGAGAAGAACCGCTGAACAGGGCCCCGCCGTGAGAAGCACCGCTCCGCTCGGCCCCGCCGTGAGAAGAACCGCTGAACAGGGCCCCGCCGTGAGAAGAACCGCTGAACAGGGCCCCGCCGTGAGAAGAACCGCTGAACAGGGCCCCGCCGTGAGAAGAACCGCTGAACAGGGCCCCGCCGTGAGAAGAACCGCTGAACAGGGCCCCGCCGTGAGAAGAACCGCTGAACAGGGCCCCGCCGTGAGAAGAACCGCTGAACAGGGCCCCGCCGTGAGAAGCACTGCTCCGCTGGGCCCCGCCGTGAGAAGAACCGCTGAACAGGGCCCCGCCGTGAGAAGAACCGCTGAACAGGGCCCCGCCGTGAGAAGCACCGCTCCGCTGGGCCCCGGCGTGAGAAGAACTGCTGAACAGGGCCCCGCCGTGAGAAGAACACCTGAACAGGGCCCCGCCGTGAGAAGAACCGCTGAACAGGGCCCGCCGTGAGAAGCACCGCTCCGCTGGGCCCTTCCTCTCAAGCATCGCTCCGCTGGGCCCTTCCTCTCAAGCATCGCTCCGCTGGGCCCTTCCTCTCAAGCACCGCTCCGCTGGGCCCCGCCGTCTCTGCACCGCTCCGCTGGGCGCTTCCTGTCAAGCACCGCTCCGCTGGGCCCTTCCTCTCAAGCACCGGTCCGCTGGGCCCTTCCTCTCAAGCACCGCTCCGCTGGGCCCCGCCGTCTCTGCACCGCTCCGCTGGGCCCTTCCTGTCAAGCACCGCTCCGCTGGGCCCTTCCTCTCAAGCAACGCTCCGCTGGGGCCTTCCTCTCAAGCAACGCTCCGCTGGGGCCTTCCTCTCAAGCAACGCTCCGCTGGGGCCTTCCTCTCAAGCACCGCTGGCCCATTGGCAGGGCCGGATCTGTGTCGGGCAAGGCTTCACGAAGCACTCTGGGCACCATGCCTCCTCCATAACCAGTGGAGTCTGTAATCCACCAGATGGACTGTGGCTTTGCACTCCCCATGATGGTACAGTGGACAATCCACCCACTGTAGAGACTTGTGAGACTGTGGCTTTGCACTCCCCAGGATGGTACAGTGGGCATGGAGGCCCCTCGTGGATCTGGCGTCGTGGACTCATGTGGCTGAGGTGCCCCACCTTCCCTTCCCCCTGAGGTGCCTGTGGTTTTATTATCTGATGCCCCAGCAGTGTTCTCTCCAATGGAATTGGGTTTTCGTGTGTGGGCTTTGCCCATGTGTTTATGCACATTGGCCCACGGACAATGGCATGTAGCCAATATGTGCCGGACTTTTGGACTATGTTCATATTCTTCATGTTGTGATTTATTTGTTTTAATAATCTAATATTTTACTTAAGTTCAAATATGCTTTAATATACTTCTATTTTAATGATCATTTTATTTTGTCTTTGAATTATTCCAGGGGGTTTGGGGGGTGTAAATCTGACTTGTTGCTCTGCATTGGTGTGTGGGGATTTGGGGGGGGGGGGGGGGGGTCTCGCGTATGTGTGTGCCCGTAATCTTTTCTCCTCCCCCCTCCCCTGTGTCGTAGGTGCAGTACTCACCGTTGTCTCCTGCGGCGGCGTTCGTGCTCCTGGTAGAGGAGCAGGTAGACAATCGCTGGTAGGATGTTTAATTCGGGTTCCATGCTGTCCAGATTCCTCGTGGAGTGTATAGAGGTGAGCGTTTTCCCGTTCGTGATCTGTTTCCGCCGTGTTTTTATCGGCGGGGCTCCCGCCCCGGAAAAGGTGGCGGATTGGTGGGTCGTGATAGGGTGGGCGGTACATTGTCTGCCGCCTGTCTGTTGGCGGTGACCGCCGCGCTGTTTGTTTGCCCCGCTGTGGCGGTCGGAGTGTTAAAGTGGCGGGCTGTGTTGGCGGTTCCCGCCAGGGTCAGAATTCCATTTTTTTGACCGCCTGCCTGTTGGCGGGTTGGCCGCCGCTTTAACACCGACCGCCAGATCGGAATGACCCCGATAGTGCCACATTAACCACATTGACCATATGGACACCGTTTTCTTCCTTCGCAGGAATCAAATGCTCACCAAGGTCAACGGACCATTGGGCCCAGTAAGTAGTGTGGTTATCCATCAACAAAATTTCAACAACCCCCCCAAACAATTTAAACACCATCACCAAAGTGTCCACAGAAGGAAAACTCCAATCAAGAATAAAGTTAAAATATTTATTACAATCACAAGCTCAATGTCATGAAGACAGTGCTCAAAACTAAGTCATAAAGTTGCATATTAACCAAGGGATACCCAAGGCACTAAAATAAATTCAGGCAAACTAACATTAATAAAATTAAGCATTCAAATAAAATAATACATAACATTGGCAATAATATCTGAGACACAGACATTATTCACTGCTCAGAATTTCATCAGTCGATTCAAATTTAGCAGAGTCAATAATCTTTGGCTGGGCACAGGTCTACCCTACACCTGTCCAAATCAGGGAAATACATGTGTGGGAAGGAACACATGCGTGCAAAGTACAAAAAGTACAAAATGGACAAATTTGGAAAAAGATAATTTCGGACTGCAGAACACTAAATTTAGCAAAGGATGAGTAAAAAGTGAAAGAGTCAGCATATCAGAATCTCAGACATGAGCCTTCTGAAAGGGCAAAATAAAAGGATCACTAAGGTCCTCGTTACGACCCTGGCAGTCGGTGAGGAAGTGGCATTAATACTGCCAACAGGCTGGCGGTAATTACTGCAAAATTATGATCATGGCAGAAAGATTTCCGAAAGACAGCTAATGTACCACACCGACCACCAGGACGGAAACAACAGGCACCACAGTGGTAGCCACCTACAGCCAAGTGGAAGACAAAGTTCCCACCTTATTATAACAACACAATCCACCGCCTTTTCCGGGGTGGTACCAATGATATCAAAAGCATGGCAGAAACTGATCTCAGAAGGGAAAGGACTCACCATTGGAGACACAGGGACGAACCATGCCGCCATGGAACCCAAACTTCATGTATTTCTGATGATATTCTACGTTCTGCTACTCCACGAACACCGGCAAAGATGACGACGGTGAGTGCAGCCACCTAGCACACAAGGGAGGGGGGAGGAAAAAGAGAGTGACACACACATGCACAACACACTCCCCATTCACACAACCAGATGCACAAGAAAACAAGTTAATCCCCCTAAATCAACTGAATAATGCAAGGACAAAAAACATTTATCAAAGTGAGTGTAATAATATCAACACAGTAAAAAAAGAATAAGTTGTACTTTAGGAGGGGGGACAGACACAGTGGGAGAGGACAGAGGGGACGTGTGCATGGATGTTGTGGAGGTGTCTGCCAGTGAGGTGTGTCTTTTGCTTGGTGTGGTGATGATGCTTGGTAGTGGATGATGATGTAGTGCATGCAGGTGTGAGTGTGGACGTGGCTGGGAGGGATATGGTGGAGGGGGAGGAGGGGGTGACAGTGGAAATTGTGGATGTTGTTGTGTCTGCAAATGGATGGTGTTTGTGTGAGTTCCTGTGAGATGAAGTGTGGTGCTTGTGTTTGCCTGTGCCACTCTTGGGTGTTGTCTGGTGCGCATGCTCATCTGTATGTGTGCCTGGGATGGGTTGGGGTTGAGGAGAATGGGACTGGGAAGTGGAAGTTGGAGCGGGGACGGTAGAAACAGGGACAATGGCTGCCATCAGAGAGGATGCCAGAGCCTAAATTGATCTCTGTTGGGCCGCCAAACCAGTGTGAATGCCCTCCAGGAATGCATTAGATTGTTGCATCTGGGCTCCCAGCACCTGGATGGCATTCATAATGGTTGACCGCCCTACAGAGATGGATTTCAGGAGGTCAATAGCCTCCTCACTCAGGGCAGCAGGGCTCACTGGGGCAAGGCCTGAGGTACCTGGGGCAAAGGAGTTGCCCACCCTCCTGGGTGAGCGGGCACAGGCAATTTGATGAGGAGCTGCTGGGAGGCTGGTGCTGGTACGGGGGTGGCGGCTGTGCCTGCAGCTGGGGTGGTCACAAAAATGTCCACCATCACCAGGGAGCTTCCATCCGGGGAGGTATCTGTGTCTGAAGTGTCCTCTCCAGTCTCTGCCGTGGTGCTCCCCTCGCCCTCCATCCTACTGGTGCCCTCAGTGTCGGTTGACTCTGCCTCCTGGGTCCTGTGGGATGAACCTCCATCCATCAATGGTGCCTCTGCTCCTCCGCCAGATGATGCTAATACACATAAGGACAGGATGACAAAACAAAAAAGGGGTGGAGAGAGACAAAGGATACACTGGGTCAGTGGCTGCACCAACACCACCGTTGGCGTACACAGCACCCTCACACAGAGGGAATAGGCCTATGCTCTATGCATTGCACTCCACTGATATCGCTAGCCACCAAGGCATGAGGAGGGGCACACACTGCCAACTGCAGCCCACCTGGGACCCACGCAGCCCTGACTAGTAGTGGATGCTTACAAACTAGGTAGGCAGGATTATCCCTTCAGAACCCTATCCACCTGAGGACCTACGGTGCTATGTCAGGCCTGGCCTAGAGGCACCCACTGACACACATCCACCACCTTCATACCACCCCACCTGATGTAAGTTGTAATAATGGGCACTGTACTCACCCCCTTGTGGCTGCTGTGATGCCCTCAAGCGCCCATCCAGCTCAGGATAGGCCACCGCCAGTATGCCGGCCATCAAGGGGGTCAGGGTTCGATAGGCACCCCTTCCTCATTGGGAGGCCATCTCCAGCTGGGTCTCCGCCGTCATCAGTGTCCAGTGTCTCAGGTCCTCCTACCGTTTGCGACAGTGGGTGCTTCGCCTGCCATAGACGCCCAGGGTCCGCACCTCCTTGATGATGGCACGCCATATATATTTATTTTGATGGGCGCTGACCTGCAGAGGCAATACACACAGGAAAATACCATGAGACAAACAGTCCAGCCTGTTACACATATGGCCCACCATAACCGTTCCCATCACCATTGGCACACACATAGCCCAGCACACAAACTGAATGCTGCAAAGAGGACATACACCCTCCGCCCCCTATACGAGGCTTTCACACACACCACTCCATGTATTCATGCCACATGCATCGTGCCCACAGTGTACCTACCTGTTGGTCTGGAGGCCCATACAGCAGTCCGTACTGGGGTAGGACCCCATCCACCAGTCTCTCCAACTCCTCCGAAGTGAAGTCTGGGGCCCTTTCCCCGGTCACATGGGCCATGGTAGGTTCCAGACACAGGTCACAGCAGCACATGCAGTGTAGGTCTTCTCCTATGGAAGGTCAGTTAGCAATTGAGGAATCAGATAGAAAATGGTGGTCACGCCCGCTGAGGTGCATACCGTCACAGCCGGCATGGATCATCATTGGCCACTGTAACCCATAGGGCCCAATATTAACCAATGAGGAGTTGCACGGCGGTTCCCAATTGCCTCCCGCCATGGTACACAATGTCAGTGAAATTACCTCACTTCCACCTGTCCCTCCACACAGGACAGGCGGATGCCATTTCAGGAGGGGACAGCCTTATAGATTCATGCTGCGTCACAAAAGAAATAGGCTCATACTGGACAAATCACACTGACCCATTACAAGTTTACAGATTGCAAACTCCTGTTGTGGCTCCAATGTTCAGTTTGTGACAGCCTCCTCACTCTTGTGTCCCTTAGATTCCTACCGCTGCGGATGAATAGGAGATGGAGACATACCCCCGTGTACAGACCCATTGTGGACTTGGCAACACTGGAGGACAGGCACATTATCCTCACCTACAGACTTGACAGGGCCACAATGACAGAGCTGTGTGCCCAATTGGAGCCGGACCTGATATCTGCTATCCGTCACCCCACTGGGATCCCCCCTCTTGCGCAAGTGCTATCTGTACTCCATTTCCTGGCAACTGGTTCTTTCCAAGTGACAGTGGATTGGCAGTAGGAATGTCACAACCATTGTTCTCAAACATGCTGACAAGAGTGTTGTCTGCCCTGATAAAACACATGTGCAGCTACATTGTTTTCCCCCAGGTTGAGGGTTTGGCCACAGTGAAGGCTGAGTTTTATGCAATGGGACATATCCCCAACATAATTGGGGCGATTGATGGAACACATATTGCGTTTCCCCCCCACCCTGCCCCTCCCACCCACCCCCGGCAGAATAAACAGGTGTTCAGGAAGTGTAAGAGTTTCCTGAAGTTTCCACTTCATAAATGTTTAGATGGTGTGCTTGGCAGACCAGTACATCTCCCATGACAATGCTAAGTATCCTGGGTCGGTGCATGATGCCTTTTTCCTGAGTAATAGCAGCATCCCAAATGTGATGGCTCAACTACAGAGGCACAGGGTGTGGCTAATAGGTGAGCCCTGGGTCCCACCAGTAGATGTTGGTGTATGGGTATGGTGTGGGACATATAGGATAGTGTGCGGCTAAATGTTGTCCCTCAATATTTGCAGGTGACTCTGGTTACCCAAACCTATCATGGCTGCTGACCCCTGTGAGGAATGCCAGGACAAGGGCAGAAGAACATTATAATGAGGTACATGGGTGAACCAGAAGGATCATTGAAAGGACCTGAAGGCCAGGCTCCAGTGCCTCCATCTAACAGGTGCTACTCACCTAAGAAGGTCTGCCAGATAGTTGTGGCATGCTGCATGTTGCAAACCTGGCTCTCAGACAACATGTCCCTTTTCTGCGGGAGGATGAGACTGGAGATGCCCGTGTGGCAGCAGTAGACCCTGTGGACAGTGAGGATGAGGCGGCAGAGGATGAGGATGAGGACAACAGAAAATCAGTTATTCGACAATACTTCCAATGACACACAGGTAGGACATTGTAACTTCACATTTCAATGACCTTGGTTGTAATCTGTGTGGCAATGGCATGTTGATATTTCCCAATTCTATGCCCACTTACTGTTGTCTCTGCCAATTAATTTTGCAGGTGTTGGTGAATTAACATATACTCCTGGTGTGAGCACTACAGCCATCTACAGGTCATTAATCTATGCTCATTCTATGTACAGTTCATTTTTAAATGTTTGTACCTGTTTCAATCAATACATATTTGATATTTGATATACATGACATACTCCAAATAGATTATTTTCAAAAGGTCTTTATTGAAGTGCTAACATATAGGGGGCAAGTGCAATGGGATGGGGTGATGATGGAGGAAAGTCCAGAGTATAGTTCCAGTCCGTTTGTAGCACAGGTGCATTGTCAAAGGGGACTTAGGAAGGGGAGCAATGGCAGTTCAAGGTGGACAGGGTGACTGAGTGGGACACAAGGGTGACAGTCAGCAGAGTCTCATTTCCTGGCGGGGTCTTGGCAAGTGCCTCTGGCTTCTGGGGTGTGTGGGATGTAGTGGAGTGATGGGAGTGAGGGTGAGGGTATGTGATGGCATGCAGGTAGGGGGTGATAATAGTAGAGAGTTGACTTACCAGAGTCCAGTCCTCCTCCAACTCCGGTCAGGCCCCCAGGATGCAGTATTGCCAAGACTTGCTCCTCCCATGCTGTGAGTTGTGGGGGAGGAGATGGGGGTCCACATCCAGTCCTCTGTATAGCAAACTGGTGTCTTGCTGCTACGGAACGTACCTTCCCCGTAGGTGGTTCCACCTCTTCCTTATGTCACCCCTAGTTCTTGGGTGCTGTCCCACGGCATTGACCCTGTCCATGATTCTCCGCCATAGCTCCATTTTCCTGGTGTAGGAGGCTGGCCTGGTTTGTAGTGGGTATCTTGGGTACTTACACGTTATACCGGGTCCAATTATCCCTTATTAGTGAAGTAGTAGTGTTCTAGCAGCTTAGGCTGATAGAGGTAGCTATAGCAGAGCTGCTTAGGCTGAACTAGGAGACATGCATAGCTCATGCAAAACCACTTATAGTTACACAGTACTTATACACAAGTAAAGACAATACTCAGTGTTACCAAAAATAAAGGTATTTCTTTGGGTGACACAGTACCAAAAATATCTTAGAGACAAATCTCCTTCTGAAAGTAAGTATTATACACAATATATACACTACTAGACACCAATATTAGACAAGTAAATAGTCATAGAACAATGCAAACAGTAGGAAATCCTATAGAATTCAATGGGAGAAAATAGGTCTAGGGGCAACACAAACTGTTAGAAATGGGGTCTTTGGTTGACAGTCAGGTTACCCCCTTTTCAAGCAAGGACCCTCACTCTAGTCAGGGTAAAAGAGAATCACCCTCAACTAACCCCTGCATACCCCATCAGTAGCTTGGCAGAGCAGTAGGCTTAACGTCAGAGTGCTAGGTGTAAAGTATTTGTACCAACACTCACAGTAGCTTAATGAAAAGACTACAAAATGGCACAACACAGGTTTAGAAAAATAGAAAATAGAGCAAAATGACAAAAATCCACAATACACAAGTCAAGTTATGAATTTTTAAAGCTTAAATCCAAAAATAGCGCTTAGAAACACAAAATGCTTCAATGAGGCGTTGACACGGCGTCCTGACGGAGTCGTTCCCAACAATCCGACACCAACGGTGCCGGCCACGGAGTCACGCAGACCCCCAGGTACAGTACCTTGGTGAAGAGTGAAAACAAGCCGATGCACGAAGTATGGGATCGCGGTGTCCGTGCGAAACGTTGAATCCGTGCACTTCGAGCGCCGTCGGTCACGATGTGGGGCAGTGATTTCCACGGATTCACAGACTTTGGACGGGCTGCAACGGTGTCGGGCCTGTGAAGGTCGTCGCGTTCCAGCAAAGATCACGGAGTTGGTTGCAGGTGGCATCACCTGATTCAGCAGTGGCATTGGTCCAGAGTAGTCCAAAGTCGATTTCCTTGAATTTTCACCAGCTTTTCCTTTCAAGGGCCCAGGGACTGGATATGGCACCACTTGTCAAGGAAGGAGTCTCAGCAGAGAGTCCAGGTGCTGGTAAGGGAAGTCTTTGATGGCCCTGAGACTTCAGAAGAGGAGGAAAGCTCAGTCCAAGCCCTTGGAGAGTCCTTCTCAAGCAGGAACATACCACAAAGTGCAGTCTTTGTCCCCTTGCACAGGCAGAAGCAGCAACTACAGGATAGCTCCACAAAGCACAGTCACAGGCAGGGCAGCACTTCTCCTCAGCTCTTCAGCTCTTCTCCAGACAGAGGTTCCTCTTGATGTCCAGAATTGATCTAAAGTCTGTGGTTTTGGGTGCCCTTCTTATACCCAATTTCTCCTTTGAAGTAGGCCTACTTCAAAGCAAAGTCTCTCTTGAATGTGAAATCCTGCCTTGCCCAGGCCAGGCCCCAGATACTCACCAGGGTGGACACTGCATTGTGTGAGGGCAGGCACAGCCCTTTCAGGTGTGAGTGACCACTCCTCCCCTCCCTCCTAGCACAGATGGCTCATCAGGAAATGCAGACTACACCCCAGCTCCCTGTGTGTCACTGTCTAGCATGAGGTGCAACCAGCCCAACTGTCAAACTGACCCAGACAGGGAATCCACAAACAGGCAGAGTCACAGAAATGGTATAAGCAAGAAAATGGCCACTTTCTAAAAGTGGCATTTTCAAACACACAATCTTAAAATCAACTTTACTAAAAGATGTATTTTTAAATTGTGAGCCCAGAGACCCCAAACCCCACATTTCCATCCACTCCCAAAGGGAATCTACACTTTAATCAGATTTAAAGGTAGCCCCCATGTTTACCAATGGGAGGGACAGGCCTTGCAACAGTGAAAAACGAATTTAGCAATACTTCACTATTAGGACATATAAAACACATTACCATATGTCCTACCTTAACCATACACTGCACCCTGCCCTTGGGGTTACCTAGGGCCTACCTTAGGGATGTCTTACATGTAAGAAAAGGTAAGGTTTAGGCCTGGCAAGTGGGTACACTTGTCAAGTTGAATTTATAGTTAAAACTGCACACAGAGACACTGCAGTGGCAGGTCTGAGACATGATTACAGAGCTACTTATGTGGGTGGCACAACCAGTGCTGCAGGTCCACTAGTAGCCTCTGATTTACAAGCCCTGGCACCTCTAGTGCACCTTACTAGGGACTTACTAGTAAATCAAATATACCAATCATGGATAAACCAATCAACAATACAATTTACACACAGAGCATATGCACTTTAGAACTGTTTAGCAGTGGTAAAGTGCTCAGAGTTCAAAAGCCAACAGCAACAGGTCAGAAAAAATAGGAGGCAGGAGGCAAAATGATTGGGGATGACCCTGCATAAACTCAAAAGTCTAACACAAACCATATACTAAGAGAGTGGAATGTGAATCACAAATTCCCCCCTAGACAAGTGTAGTGTGTGCAGAATCGCTGGGAGAGTAAGAATACAGTAAAGGTAAGTAAATTACTCCCCCCCCCCACAGAGCCCAGAAAAGCAGGAGTACTGCAAGTTTCCATAGGAAACACTACACCGCGTTTTTGGGATTTTGCAGCAGCCAACCAAGTTTGCAAAGAACAACTGCTGGATTATTGGACCTGAAGACCTGCAAAGGAAGGGGGGCAAGTACAGAAGTCAAAAGAAGTTCCAGGAAGGACAGGAGCCCCTGCCAACCCAGAAGAGGGTGCAAAAGAAGAGTCCCCGGTTAGTCGAAGACTGCAGAAATGCACACTAGGAAGATGCCAGCAGGTTCCTGCATGATGCAAAAGATTTCCCATGGCGTGAAGATCCTTGCAGGTGATATTTCATGCTGGAAGGCACCAACAAGCCTTGGCTACGACAAAAGTGCATTTTTCATCAAAATGGCGCTGAGTGGGCCCAGGAGGACCTGGGGGCCTCAACTCTTTGTGAGGAGGAAGAGGAGGCTCTCAGCACTTTAGAGAGCCCTCAGGATGCCAGCCAGCACCCCAGAAGTCGCAGGATCTGGGTTCAAAGGAGATGCAAAACAAGGTTGATGCAGCACAACAAAATAAGGTCCCACGTCACCGGAGAATAACTCAGTGAGTTGAGAGTCACAGAGTGGAGTACTGGGGATCTGGGCCAGGCTGTGCATGAAGAGATTTTGCAAAGAGTGCACAGAGGCTTCAGGAGGTGAAGAAGACCTAGTACACAGGGGTACCATGGTTCTCTGGAAAGGCAAGATCTTACCTCCTCAAAATTACGTCAGCAGGACCTCAGGACAGTCTATGTTGATGATGTCTACCCTATGTGTCTTTAGGAGCATGCTCGTCGTTGTGAGAGGAGTTCCAGGGTACCAGTTGTCATCTTGGAAGGTGCCTGTTTGGTGCAGGGGAGTGACTACATCACTCCACAGGAGATTTCTTCAGTTCTTCTGGTGCAGGATGAAGACAGGGAGTCCCCAGAGCATGCATACTGTGGAAACTGTTGCAGTTGCTGACTTGAAGCTGAGGTTGCTGAAGAAAAGTGTCTCTTGTAGACACTTTGTTGCAGTTACAGCGTTTCTTGGAGCAGGCTGCGGTTGATCCGAGGTCAGAAGAGTCTGAAGTTGTTGCAGAGGATTTCTGAAGGAAACTTGCAAGCAGAATCTGAAGAGAGCCCACAGGAGAGACCCTAAATAGCCCTGAGAGGGGGATTGGCTACCTCATCAGGTATGGACCTATAAGGAGGGGTCTCTGACTTCACCTGCTGGCGCTGGCCACTCAGCGCCCTCCATAGTGCCCCCACACCTTGCAAAGCAAGATGGCCGAAGTCTGGGACACACTGGAGGAGCTCTGGGCACCACCCCTGGGGTGGTGATGGACAAGGGACTGGTCACGCCCCATTCCTTTGTCGATATTCCTGCCAGAGCAGGGTAGAAGGGGTCCCTGATCTGGTGTAGACTGGTTTATGCAAGGAGGGCACCATCTGTGCCCTTCAAAGCATTTCCAGAGGCTGGGGGAGGCTACACCTCCCCAGCCTGTAACACCTATTTCCAAAGGGAGAGGGTGTAACACCCTGCTCTCAGAAGAAATGCTTTGTTCTGCCTTCCTGGGACTGGGCTGCCAGTACCCCAGGATGGCAGAACCATGTCTGTGAGGTGGCAGCAGCTGTAGCTGCAGTGCAAGCCTCAGAGAGCTGGTTTGACACTACTGGGGGTCCATGGTGGAGCCCCCAGGATGCTTTGAATTGGCTCCACAATACCGGATTTGGAATGGGGGGAAAATTCCATGATCTTAGACATGTTACATTGGTATATTCGGAGTTACCATTGTGATGCTACATATACGTATTGACCTATATGTAGTGCACATGTGTAATGGCATCCCCGCACTCACAAGGTCCGGGGAAATGGCCCTGAACTATGTGGGGGCAACTTTGCTAGTGCAAAGGTGCCCTCACACTTAGTAACTTTGGGCCGTATATACTAAAGCATTTTCCCATGGAGACAGAATGGGTAAAACCCTTTGATACATCTGGCCCTTTGCACCTAACCTTCAGCAAGTGAAGGTTAGACATATAGGTGACTTATAAGTTACTTAAGTGCAGTGAAAATGGCTGCGAAAGAGTGTGTGCACTATTTCACGCAGGCTGCAGTGGCAGTCCTGTGTAAGGGTTTTTCTGAGCTCCCTATGGATGGCAAAAGAAATGCTTCGGCCCATATGGATCTCATGGAACCCCAATGCCCTGGGTACCAAGGTACCATACACTAGGGACTTATGAGGGGGTCCAGTGTGCCAATTGAAATTGGCAAATGTAGTCACTAGCCTACAGTGACAAATTTAAAAGCAGAGAGAGCATAAACACTGAGGTTCTGATTAGCAGAGCCTCAGTGACACAGTTAGGCACTACACAAACATACACATTAGGCCACAACATATGAGCACTGGGGTCCTGGCTAGCAGGATCCCAGTGAGACAGGCAAAACACACTGACATTTCGGTTTTTATCTATGAGCACTGGGGTCCTGGCTAGCAGGATCCCAGTGACACAGTAAAAACACACTCACAAACAGGCCAAAAGTAGGGGTAAGCATGCTAGAAAGAGGCTACTTTCTCACACATGGGCACTATTGATATCTGCTGCACCTGTGCTCCAAATAGCTGAGGCTGTACTCTGACAATTTCCTCCACTATGACACTTAGCTCCTCTTCTGTGAAACAGGGGTGTCTTTTTGGTGCCATGGGTGTTAAGTGAGGTGTGATGGTGAGGGTGTGTTGGGTAATGTGTTGGGGTGTGTGATGTGGAGTGCGTAAGGGGTGTATAGGTATGAGTAGTGTGCTGCTCTGGTTGTGTCAATGGTCTTGGTGTCTCTCTGGTGGCAATGCTATGTAGTTGTAAAGGGTTGTGGGTAATGTGGGTGTGTGTTTTATAGTAGTGTGGGTGTGTGGGTATGGTTTGTGTATGGGTGTCAGGTGTGTGTTGTTTGAATTGTCCAATGTGGTATTATTTTGTCTGTGGGTGTCCATTGTGAGCGCGGCAGTATGTACTGCCAATGGTTTACCACCATTGAATGTCCGCCTTGGTGATTCGTGGGTCATAATGTGATGGGTTTTGTTCTGTTGGCGTAACGGTGTGGGTTTTGATACCGACAGTTTATCACTGACCTTTGGTCTGGCAGATTTATGTATGTGGCAGAATTCTGTCGGATTGGTGTGTGTGTGTCATAATATGGTGAACGGATATCCGCCGCTGCCGTGGTATGTTGGCGGCCGCCAGGGTGGCAGTAAGTGGGATTTATCGCCAATGTCATTATGAGGGCCTAAGTCTATAAAGGGTTTTTCAGGGGTAAGGTCAAATGGCAGAGTGGGAGATACCTCTGCAAGAGATAAAGCATTCAGGGAAGCTTCATTAGCAAGACATCAAAATCAGCAAGGCATCTGCGAGCATCAGGAGCTCTCTGCAAGCTGCTCAAGTCTCCTCAAGACTGACAAAAGTTAAAATATCCACTGATATTTAGAATTACACAAATCAATTTGATTAACCAAAGATGTCACCTTATGTTACGTTGAATAGGCATCAACCAATGATCGGAAGGCTCCAAATTGAAACAAGCACATCTCTTCCCAGGTCTGTCTTGGGAACATCTCCTTTCTGTGTGACTCCAAGCAGGTTTGAAACAAATGTATACAGCCTCAGTCAATGTTCATCAGAAAGTCAACATAGAGTCAGAAGAGCTGTGCAAGTCTTAGAAAGTAGGCCTGACCTCTGTTGTTATAACTCTGTCAGAAACCTGCAATTGATTTTTGACATGAGATCTTCTCCTATCAAGTCAACTCTTCCATCACATGTGGTTCTTTCACCTCAAGATCAAACCTCCATTATCATAGCCATTGCCCTCTCTTATACTGACCTATGCAATGGAGCTTTTCTTATCCTCTCAGCCAAACTCTTCACTATTCCTAACCGGAGGGTGTTAGAACATGCCACTCCAGCTACTAAATCTCCCAACTGGCTCCATTTAAACAAAGAATAAAACTGAAAAGCTCGCCCATAAAGCACTGCATGGTCTGACCCAGCTTAGTGCACCAAAACTTTTGCATGTATTGCCCAAACAGAAGTCAAGTATTTGTATATATAGATAGATAGATGAATAGATAGATGTCTGTATCTAATAACATGGTTTCTAACATGTGAGGTGACATGGTAATATGCGCTCACCTTTACTTTGACACCATGCCTATGTGGGATTAGCTCTTCTTTTATGTCAATTATTTGGTTATTTCACTATGCGGAGCTGAACTCTTGTTGACTGTGACAAAGCCCAACAGGGCCAAAAAGCATTGGGAGAAGTCAGCCATTAATAAACAGTTTTATCTGCAACAATAGTAGTGCCTAGTGTATCCTTGGTCTTGGTGGGTAAGAGGCATTGTGAGATATGTATATGTATATATATATATAGACACACACACACACACACATTCATACACATATATATATTCACAACAAAACACATTGTTAATTTTAATTCAGGGGGGCCCCATCAGAGCCCCAGAGATCACAACCTCCCCAGGGCTTTCATGATTTGTAAGGAGGGGCACCCGCCACCCCCGCCGCAGCTCTCCGGGGACCTCCACCCCCCAGGAGCTTTAATGTAAATCTATGCAGGGGGCCGCACCGCCCCCCTGCAGCCCCAGGCCGCTACTTCCACGGGGCTATAATATAATTCAAAGTTAGGGGGAGGGGTGAGCCCCCTCCCCCCACAGCCCCCGGGACCATAACCTCCCTTGGGAAAACTGTAAAAAATAGAAAAAGGGTCCATTTCAGACCCCCAGGACCTGGGGACCACCACCTTCCCGGGGCTAATTTCATGGAAGGGGGGCCTCCTCAAGGAGCCACTGATGGCCCTGGTAAAAGCCACCCCCCAGGGCCGGCTCCTGCTATGTCCCAGGGTGCCCACCCCGGGACATAGCTGTTTTCTGTGGGTCAGTGGAAGTTTTGACAGCTGCTACCATGTCACAGCAAGCTCTATGCTCTGATAAAGGGAGACCTGTCAAACACCTCTCCCTTCATTACAGTGGAGGTTTCCTCAGTCTGCCTGCCTGCAGAGATACAGGCAGGGAGACAGAGGAAACATTGCTCTCACAGAGAGGGAGCTGCTTTAGCAGCTTCCTCGCTGTGACAGCAAAGCTAGCTCCCACAGGAGGGGGGAGCCAGCTGGGACCATGGGGGCCTTCAGACTTATCCCACAGTTCCCAACATTGAGACTGGGTGTGCTGGGGGCACCCAGGTCACAAGGCAGGCCCCTGGGACCAAGATCAGCCTAGGGAGGGGGGTACCCCGCAGCCCCTCTCCACAATAAAAAATGAGGCCAGGCCTTGGAGGATTGGGGGCCCCAGAGTGGAAATCAGCCTGGGGAGAGGGACCGCACAGCTCCTTAAAAAAATTAAATGTTTAGGCCAGGCTCCGGGGGATGGGGTCCCCGGAGTGAGATCGGCCTGGGGAGAGGGACCTTGCAGCCCCCTCACCCAAAAAAAAATTAAATGTTTAGGTCAGGCCCCAGGGCATGAGATGCCCAGGGCTGAGATCAGCCTGGTAGCCACTCAGCATTCCATCTACCAAAAAAAATGAAATATTTATTTATATTGGCCTGAGGAGGGGTGACATGCAGGGTTGGGTGGTTATAGGGGTTGGCCGCAGGGAATGGCTGCAGGCCAGACCCTGTGGCCAACCCCAGCCACACGTGGCCAAAGGCCATAGGTGGCAGTGGTTGGATTAACGTATAGTAATGAAAATTACTATAAATTCAAAAAAACATAGAAATTCACTGAAAAAACACAAAGGTTAAAGAGACGATATAGTTAGGAAATAGAATTTTAACAACGATTGAAATTCACTTGAAAAACCAATGGTTACAAGGACGTTATAGTTAGGCTCACTTTTTAAATGTATTAAACCATAAAAATGTGCCAGTTATAGCTGAAGTTATCTCAAATTACTATGGGGGTTATTACAACTTTGGAGGAGGTGTTAATCCGTCCCAAAAGTGACGGTAAAGTGACGGATATACCACCAGCCGTATTACGAGTGCATGATATCCTATGGAACTCGTAATACGACTGGTTGTATATCCGTCACTTTACCGTCACTTTTGGGACGGATTAACACCTCCTCCAAAGTTGTAATAACCCCCTATATCTCGCATCTAAGGTAACTATAACTCATGCCCACGCCATGCACTGCTAATTACCTCACAAATTGCAGCACTCATGACATTTTTGATAATGTCATTGATAATGTCACTGTAACATCTCCAGTCAAAATATTGATCAGATAATTGTGGCATGGGCACGAGTTATAGTTACCTAAGGGCACGAGGTATAGCTACTTGAGATAACTCTAGCTCTAACAGATTCATTTCTACGGTTTGATACATTTAAATAAAATGTGAGCATAACTTTAAGGTCCCTGTAGCCTTTGGTGATTTTGAGACTATATATATATATATATATATATATATATATATATATATATATATATTTATGTGTGTGTCACACCGCTGTTCCTGTAAAACTCTGATCACATCCACCTTTCTGGGTCGGTGCTGAGTAGTGGGAACAGGACCCACTGAATAACTGAACAGTACATTTTGGTGGTCATTATGACATTGGCGGTCAGGTGACCGCCACACCAACGATGGTGGTAGTACGCCGCCAGGCTGGTGGTAATGACCGCCACTTTATGACCATGGCGGTGATCCCTCCCATAGACAGCCAATGTACCACCCCAACTGCCAGTGCGGTACGACCACTGAACATGGCGCTAGCAATCTCCAGGCAGACGGAAGAAAAGGATTCGCCACCATATTATGACAGAGCACACAACCAGGACTTCTGGGGCGGTAGACTTCCCAGTGCTGTACCACACCATGGCCACCCAGGAGTACCAACACCGACGAAGACAACGACAGTGAGTACAGCTGCCTAGCACACAAGGGACACACACGCACAACACACACCATGCACACACGCCACACACCCAGAGCTATCTGCAGAGTAAATCAGCAGCAACAGAACTCAGGAGCAAAGAAAGCTAGGACACATACCTCTGGTCCAACCACTGTAATCCTGTTAGACGAAGAGATCAAATCCAAATAAATCAAATAAACATATTTACAGGCAGGGCCATTGGCCAATCTAAAGTCTGAAAATGCCCACAGGGCAACTTCCAAGGCCCAACTTGACTCCTGACAACATCGGGACTCCACTGTGCAGGAGCATCATGTTGGAAATAGGCAGGCACCTCTGGAGGCGGGAGGGCTTCTTTTTGGGAGAGGGGTCCTCAGGCTTGGGATTGGGAGGGGATGGGTCTTTAACCTTCCATTTCGGGTACAGAGGAGTGGGTTTGGGGCGGGGGCCAGAGTGCCACTTATGTGCCCCTTAGTGGCAGCTGAAGTCTTAGGGGAAGGAACAGGGCTCGATTTGGTGCTGAAGGTACTGGGCTGAGGGGTGGGACTTTTCTCTTATGGGCAGGATGGGGGAGGGGGAGAGACGAGGTCAAGGCAGGAGACAAATAGCTTCTTAGGACCAATGGGGTGGCATGTCAGAGGAGGGATGCGAGTGGAGGAAGAGGGAGTGGTTGTAGGAGGAGGAGGTGTCCTCGACTTGGGTGCATGAACAGTGTTCATGTATGAGGTGGATGGCTTTTGGGGTCTGAGTGGGAGCATTTGTGTGGCTTGGGAAGGGGGCAGACAGGGTGGGAAAGGACAAACAGGATGTGTGGATGGATGTTGTGCTGGTGTCTGCAAGTGAGTTGGTTGTGCTGCATGAGATGGTGATGGTGGTAGTGGGGGTGGTGACTGCACATGTGGTGTGAGGGGGAAAGTCTGCGGGTCAGCTGTTGTGGTGACTGTGGGCAAGGCTGTGCAGGTGGCAGGATCTGGGACTGTTGATGCTGTGCATGCAGGTGTGAGTGCTGATGTGACAGTGAGGGAGATGGAGGAGGGGAAGACAGTGGAGGCAGTGGCTGGTGGTGTGTGTGCATCTGTGTGTTGGCTGTGTGTATGCTTGTGGACTGAAGTGTGCTGCCTGTGATTGTCTGTGCGAGTCTTGTCTGTTGTTTTGGATGCATGCTTGTCAGAATGTGTGCGTGGGATGGGGTTTTGGAGAGGAGACTGGGACTGGGAAGAGGTAGTTGGAGGGGGGATGGAAGAAACAGGGACACTGGCTGCCATCAGAGAGTATGCCAGAGCCTGAAATGATCTCTGTAGGGCTGCCAAGCCACTTTGTATGCCCTCCAGGAAGGTATTGCATTGCTGCATCTGGGATGCCAGCCCCTGGATGGCATCCACCATGGTTGACTGCCCTACAGAGATGATTCTCAGGAGGTCAATAGCCTCCTCACTGAGGGCAGCAGGGCTGACTGGGGCAGGGCCTGAGGTGCCTGGGGCGAAGGAGACCCTCACCCTCCTGGGTGAGCGGGCACGGGCAACTGGGTGGGGGGCTACTGGGAGGGCTGTGCTGAGGGGTGGCAGAAGATCCTGTAGCTGTGGTGGTCCCAGAGGTGTCCGCAACCACCAGGGAGCTTCCATCGGTAGAGGAATCAGAGTCAGTTGTATCAGCTAATGCCCCCCTGTGGTGCTCCCCTCACCCTCTGTCCCACTGGTCCCCTTAGCATCCGTGGACTCTGCCTCATGGGTCATGTGGGCTGCAGCTCCCTCACTCACCGGTGCCCCTGCTCCTTCACCAGATGATGCTAATGCACTCATGGACAGGATGACAAATGGAGAGAGAGAGGAGGGAGAAAGAAAGGGAACACAGGGTCAATCAGAGCACCAACAGCACAGATGGCAGACACATCACTATCACTCACTAGGACTAAGAATGGGCAGTATGGACCATACTTGGTCTAGGTACTACAGCAGGTAGGACCCAAACACTGCCATCTGCACACCTATTGGGACCAAGTAAGCCCTGTTTGCCATGGAAAACCAGCTACTTAGCAATTGAAAATATGCACAACATCCAAAATACCTAAGCTGGACCACGCATCAATGTCTAAACTGGCATACTGGGGCATCCACTGACTAGTACCCTGCATCCAAATCCCATGGCAGGCAACAAATGATGAATGTCACACACACACTGTACTCACCCCCTTGGGGCTGATGTGCTGCTCTCAAGTGTCCATCCAGCTCTGGGTAGGCCACCGCCAGTATGTGGGCCACCGGGGGGTCAGGCTCCGATGGGAACCCCTCCCTCATTGGGAGGCCATCCCCAGCTGGGCCTCCACGGTCTTCCTGACCCAGCGTCTCAGGTCCTCCCACTGTTTCCTGCAGTGGGTGCTCCACCACATATGGACCACCAGGGTCTGCACGTCTTTGGCAATGGTACGCCACAACCCCTACTTGTGATGGGCGCTGACCTGCAGAGGAAATACAGACGGAGGGACAACATGAACCAGACAATCCAGCCTGTCACACATATGGCCTACATACTGCATTTGCCCCTCATCAAGCACACACATGACCTGTACCTCTTCATTCACATTGCCTCAAGCCATACCCCCAAATGAAACACTTCCAGCACACACACACACATCTACATGCAGCCATGTTGCATGCAACGTACCCATGATGTACTCTCCTGTTGGTCTGAAGACCCATACAACTGCCCATACAGGTAGCACCCTATCCGCTCCAACTCCTCCGACGTGAAGGCTGGGGCCCTTTCCCCTGTAGCACCGGCCATGGCAGGTACCAAACACAGTTCACAGCAGCACATGCAGTGGAGATGTAGTCCAGGGTAAAGTAGGGAATCAAGTGAAGTAGTAGGAAGAAAATGGCGGTCACGTCCAGGGCAGTGAACACTGTCACCTCCGGTGTTGATCATCATTGGTTCCTCTACTTTATAGAGCCCCATGTTAGCCAATGAGGAAATGCACGGCGATGCAGACCGCCTTCCGTCATGACGCCTAACGCCGGCGGAGTGCGGTCACTTCCACCTGTCCCTGCATACAGGACAGGCGGTTGCCATTTTCTACTGCTAGTACTCATGTATTGAATTTTAAAGTGCGGCATTGGTGTCAACTGTACACACCTAGACAATTCTAGTATCCAACATACATACATGCTCTGTGTACTCTGATGCTGTGTGTCCATAATTCCTGTTGGCACTCCCTTCTTACTTTTGGGTGACTTAGGTACCAACCACTGTGGAGAAATAGGAGGAGGAGGCAAGCACCAGTGTAGAGCCCTCTTGTGGACTTGGCTACACTGGAGGACAGGCACATCATACTCACCTATTGTTTGGACGGGGCCACAATCACAGAGCTGTGTGCACAATTGGAGCCTGATCTGCTACCTGCTATTCGTTGCACCACAGTAATACCCCTCCTTGTGCAGGTACTATCAGTGCTCCATTTCCTGGCTACTGGTTCTTTCAGGTGACAGTGGATTTGGCTGCAGGAATGTCACAGGTAATGTTCTCGTTTGTGCTTGCAAGGCTTTTGGCTGCCTTGCTCAAACACATGTGCAGCTACATCACGTTCCCCCAGGTTGATGATTTGTTCACTGTGAAGGCTGGATTCTATGCAATGGTATACATACCACATGTGATTGGGGCGATTAAGAGCACTCATATTACCTCAGTCCCCCCTCAGGGCCAATGAACAGGTGTACAGGAATAGGAAGTGTTTCCACTCACTCAATGTCTAGATGGTGTGCCTTGCAGACCTGTACATCACCCACATCAATGCCAAGCATCCTGGTTCAGTGCATGATGCCTTTGTCCTGAGGAATAGCAGCATCCCACACCTGATGACACAACTTCATAAACACAGAGTGTGGCTTATATGTGAGCCTGAGCCTCCACCCAATGTATGTCAGTGTATGCCTAAAGGAGTCATACCCCATGCCATTGTGCAACGCTAATGTGTGTCCCTCACTTCTTCCAGATGACTCTGGCTACCCAAACCTGTCCTGGCTCTTGTCCCCTGTTAGGAATCCGAGAACAGGGACTGAAAATATGTATAATGATGCTCATGGGCATACCAGGAGGATTGTTGAACGGACCTTCGGTCTCCTGAAGGGCAGGTTTAGGTGCATCCATCTGACAGGTGGATCCCTATGCTACTCCCCTGAGAAGGTCTGCAAGATTGTTGTTGTGTGCTGAGCTGCACAATTTGGCCTTCAGACGCTATGTGCCCTATCTGCAGGAGGAGAGGGGTGACAATGCACCTGTGGCAGCAGTGGACACTGAGGACAGTGAGGAGGAGGAGGATATAGACAATAGGACACATATCAAACTGCAGTACTTCCAGTGACACTCAGGTAAGACTATTGAACTATGCATTTTTCCATTTAAGTGTTGTGCTGTGTGGCTGTAGTCTAATGCCAGTAATTACCTTTGCATCCCAACTGACTGTCACATATGCCTTCCCTTATTGCAGATGTTGGTGTGGTTACAACAGTGTAATGCAGTGATGTGTACAGAGTGCTGAGACATATGTAGAATGGATGAACACATGACAGGACATTTGCACAGGATAATGCAGTTCAATGCAGTTAAACACATTGTACATTTCTGTCAGATAAAGCACTATTACTCAAGTTGTGTCCAAGGGTGTTTATTTATGATTTAGGTATACAATGCAAAGTTCAATAGAGTGGGGTGATGGTTGGGAAAAGTTCAGAGTAGTGGGCCAGTCTGTCTGTAGCACAGGTCCGGTATCCATGTGGCCATAGGAAGAGGAGCAACGGCAGTTCAAAGTGGTCATGGTGAGACAGTGGAACACAAGGGGGATATTCTGGAGGGGCTCATTTCCTGGTGGTGGTCTTGGTCTTGGCAACTGTCTCTGGTGTCTGTCTGGGTAGCAGCGAACCTTTGTGGGGTGGTTCACCTTCTGCAGGGGGAGAGGTGCTGGTGGCCTGTGGGTCCTGTGGCAGGGCCTCCTGCCCACTAGCTGCAGCAGATGGAGGGCTGGTCAGTACACTGGCTAGTGGTAGGGGCCCGCTGGAGTGCTGTGTACTCCCGCATGATGTTGCCCATGTCACCCAGCATCCCTGCAATGGAGGCTTTGGTGATATTCAAGATCTGAAATTGTTGCTTGACCTCCTGGTGGTGTTCCTCTCTGCAGCCGCTAGTTCTGCATGATGTTTAACACCTGACCCATCCTGTCCTGGGATTGTTGGTATGCCCCCAGGACATTTGTGAGTGCCTCTTGGGCAGTCGGTTCCCTGGGCCTGTCCTCCCCTTGGCGCACAGCTGTCCTCTGACTGTCCCTGGCCCCCCATGCTTGTGTCCCCTGAATGGTGTGTGCACTCCCACTGACACCAGGACCATCATTGCCTTACCTGTGTAATATGGATTCAGGTCACTGTACAGGTGAGCACACTACTGATTGATGTGTCTTGGGGACAGAGGTCTGGGGGTGTTGGCTGGCTGCTGTGGTATTAGATTCTGAGGGGGGGTGCTCTGTGGTGGACTGGCTGTGGGATGGGGTATCTGACTGACCAGTGGTCCCTGATGGGCCAGGAAGTTGATCCAGATCCAGACCACCTGAGTTGCTGTCATCACTATCGGTATCTTCGGGGGGAACTGAGTTGCTGTGGCACTTCCTCACTGCTGACATTGGCTAGGGCACCTGTGGGGATGTAAGTGATGTGTTAGGGTACTTGTCTGTGACATATTCTGCCTCCCTAGCTTTCCCAATAACAAAGTTGTTGTCCTCCCACCTTGGGTAGTGTGTGGGGATGGTTTGTGGGATTGTTAGTTCTACATGCTGTGCATGCATTGGTGGTGGGTGTGCATGCAGAGCTGGAAGGGATGTGCGTGCAGTGGGCATGGCATTCAGGGCTTGGCATTTACGTTTCGTAATTGGGGGGTGCACTGTGTGAGATTGAGTGGGGTGAAGGGAGTCAGGGTGAGGGGTCGAGATGGCATGCAGTTATGGGGGGCGATAGGTTGTTAATGATGACTCACCAGTGTCCAGTCCTCCGGCTACTCCAGTGAGTCCCTCAGGATACAGTATTGCCAAGATTTGCTCCTCTCATGCAGTCAGCTGTGGGGGAGGAGGTGGTGGTGGTCCACCGTCACTCCTCTTGATAGGTAGCTGGTGCTGTGCTGCAATGGAACGCACCTTCCCCCATAGATCATTCCACCTCTTCCTTATGTCTTTCCTTGTTTGTGGATGTTGTCCAATGGCGTTCACCCCGTCCACAATTCTCAGCCATAGCTCCATCTTCCTGACGATGGAGAGCTGCTGTACCTGTGCTCCAAACAACTGTGGCTCTACCCTGACTATTTCCTCCACCACCACCCGCAACTCCTCATCAGTGAACCGGGGGTGCCTTTGTGGGGACATGGGTGTTGTGTGGTGTGTGTGTGTTGTGCAGAGGGTGATGTGGTGGGGTGTGTGGTGTGTGGTGTGTGACGGATGAATGGGTAGTTGTGCTATGTGTATGCAGTTCTCTCTGGGATTGGCGTTGCAATGTACAGCAGTCTTCTCGGGCTTGCAAAGATTTGTGGGTGATGTGGGGGTCTGTTTTATAGTGCTGTTGGTGGGTGTGTGGGGTGTGTTTATTAGTGTCTGGTGTGGCTTGTTTGGTTCTGGAGAATGTTTGCTTGTTTTGTTTTTGGGTGGCCATATCCGCCACAGCGGTGTGCACGGCCAATGGTTTACATCTGTTGACTGTCCATAGTGGTGATTCGTGGGTCATTATTTGGAGTGCGTTGTTTCGGTGGCATAATGGTATGGGTGGTAGTTCCGACAGTTTTTTGCGTTCAGTGGGTCTGGCGGATTTGTGGTTGTGGCTGGTTTCTGTCAGTTTTGTGTGTGTGTGTGTCATAATCTGGTGAACGGATGTTCGTCTCCGTGGTGGTATGTTGGTGACAGTCACCACGGTGGTATTCGGTCTTTACTGCCAATGTCATAATGAGGGCCTTTGTGTCTTGGTAAACACAGAAAAACTCACACTACCAAGGATGTTAAAGTGATGATATTTAATCGCACGAAGCTAACACATTTCTACTTCCGTCTTTTTCAAAGTAAGCAATCACCATGGGCACAAGCTCTTTACCCTTCAAATGTGATTACATCATAAACATAGTGAACAGACTCTGCATTGTAACAAAATCGAGTGTGTGAAAGTAACATTCTACTTAAAACACATCACTCATAATTTCATATTACTACTAATATCGCAAAGGCAAAATTAATGCGAACTAACAGCAGCGTAACATACTGTTCAAAACACATCAAATGTAATTTCAGAATTCTACCAATGTTGTAAAGACCAGTTTATGCAAAGAAACAGCAACTTGATCGGAGCAAGTGCCCCGGCATAATATTCTGAATCATTTCACAATGGAATCATGCAAAGTCCAAATATGCTTAATAAAAAGAAGATCAACACATGCCCATCTCGTCACCGTCAAAGACTGTGTTAAGGCCAAGTGGCTAGTCATGTAAGAGTCATGAAATGGTAAGGTGCCTCAACATTGTTATAAACAAATATACGGGAAAAAGTTCCATACTTAACAGATCCAAAGTCAGGATCTATTACAGAATCATTCCACTGCATTATCGGTCACATTATTTACCTCTATAGAATCAAAATGACATTTCTTTGCCAAGTTACTTTGCAATATTTGCTGATTCTCTTATAACAGGTCGAGCAATTCCTAGTTAAAGTAGAAGTTCAAATTAAACAACAGAATACAGAAATAAATAGTAAAAATGAAAAAAGTGCATTGTTTTCAAAAGGGCACACCACAAAAAAGAAAAGTATATATATATATATATATATATATATATATATATATATATATATATATATATATATATATTTATTTTATTTTTTGTTAAAAAAGAAAATACGATTCTCACACATGGCTACAACCAACAGCAAAATAGATTTATGGCCCGATTTTGAGTTTGGCGGACGGAAATCTCTTCCGCCAAACTCCCAACAGGGTAGCTGCCACCCACACGGTGACATCCTGCCAGAGATAATAAGAGTTTCCCGCTAAGTCAGCAGGCGGAAACCTGAGTTTCCGCCCACTGGTCTAGCTGGAAACAGGCTACAGCATTGTCTCCGGCTTGTAATTGAGCCAACGGCATAGCTGTAGCCTGCGGGGTGCACCAGCACCCACGCAATGTTCACTGTCTGCAAAGCAGACAGTGAACATTGCGAGGGTGCTGGCCAGGGAGGCCCCGGTTCACTCCATGCCAAGTGCATGGCCAGTGCAGGGCCTCTCCTGGGTCCCCCTGCACCCATTTTCCAACAGCCTTTTCATGGGGGTGCTACTGCCATGAAAAGGCTGGTGGAGAAAAAGGTTGTAATCCCACATGTGCATAAAAGACTGTAAATCAGGCGTGAACTGTGCCTTTAAAATAATAATACAACTCACTTTTATTTTCAGTTGAAACACCATGATACTGCAAGTACCAGCATTCCCATCGGGGATAAAAGAAAGAGCAGTCAACAGTGCAATTGTTAACAGACTTGATACAGTGAACAAGGTCGTAATGATTGAAACGCGTAGGTAATGGAATAACGATTTTGAATAAATCGACTTGAATCTAAGCTCCACGAGAGTGCAGCTTCATTACTCTTTGGTGAATTATGTCTGAGGACTTTGGTCACGACCTAACTCTGGCACCACCAGACCGAGCGTGCCACTTTTGGACCACTTTGCTTTAACTTGTAATATATAGCTGCAGGGCCCGGCATGAGGCGATTGGTGAAATCCAAAAACTATGCAGTGGTGGAACAAGGGACACAATTCTCGTGCGTTGTTACTAAACTTGAAGATGATTGTAGCCTGGATTGGAATGGACTTCAATTTTGCCTAGTGTTTCCCTGCATTAGAATTAATACTGGGGATAGTCTCACAGATGATGATGGTTATGTGTCCCTGGTAAAGATTTCCGTCATGCCAATGCGACATTCCTACCAGAGGGCAATGTGACATTTCTCTTAAAGAAGCACCTTTCCTATTGGTTATCAAGGAGTATGAACCCACCAAACCCCACATCACTGCGTCTGATTTCACCAAACACCAATACTTTCTCAGTACCTGACTGACACAATGGTTATTAACCGCATTTCATGAGTGCCCTGTTCAATTACTTTAGGTACCAATAAACTGTCCCTGTTCATCTCTGAAGCTTTCTGGCAGGCTGCCTCAATCACTTTAATTCGATAACACTGTGCCTTAGGTCTGGAAATCATCCTGCTTTGTTCCTTCTGAAAGGACTTGCTATTGTTACACTTTGCCCTTAATAGCTCCCCATAGGGGATGCTCGATTTGAGCATAGGTGGATGATGGCTGCGTGCATGTAAAATACTATTGCCTGCTGTACTCTTCCTGACGATGGTCTCCCCTTCTACCGCAACCAAGACATCTATAAACTCCATTGAATATTGGTGTGTTTTGTGAGTGAATTTCAAATTGTTGTTGTTTTCTCCCAACCAATTCAAAAAGGTATCCAAAGTCTCCTGTGGGCCATCCCATATCATCAAGAGATCATCAATATAGTGCAGTGGTTCGCAACCTGTGGGCCGGGGACCCCTGGGGGTCCGTGAAGCCTCCTCAGGGGGTCCGCGACTGCTTAAAAAATGTAATGATATTAGGTCCCAGCTATCAGTAATGACTCAGTGGGGGTCCCCAGGTTCCAATAATGATTCAGTGGGGGTCCCTGGGCTCCAGTATTGATAAAATAGGGGTCCACAGAAGTCAAAAGGTTGGGAACCACTGATATAGTGTGTCCACAACACAATATACCGTGTCCACCCTTCGTCTGCCTCTGTTCAAACATGCTCAGCCTCCCACTAACCCATGAAAATGCTAGCACAACTAGGAGCAAAGCAACTTCCCATCACTGTTCCTGTTAGTTGCTTGTACCACTGATCATTGAACAGGAAAAAGTTATGTTCCAGGCAAAAATGTAACATTCTCATTAAGATCATGGAGTGATCATATAGGAATAGGGGTTTGTCTCTAAAAAAATATCTGCACGTCTTGAACCCTAGATCATGACAAATGCATATGTACAAAGACTCCACATCTACAGTAAGAAATATGTTGTTTCTTTTCCAGGAAATATTCTGAATCTTAGTAATAAAATCTGTGTATCACTACAGTATGGTGGTAAGCTTAAAACGTAGGGTCACAAGAAAAAATCCAGATAAACAGATTTTTTTTCCAGCAAGCTATAAATAGCCAATATATTGGGCCGCCCAGGTGGATTGGTGCTATGCTTGTGAATCTTAGGCAACATATACAAACAAGGCGCAGTAGGTTTCTTTAATAACAGAAATCGGTATTATTCTTCATTCAGAAGCCCCTGTTCATACCATTCAGGAAGCAAAGTATGGTACATCGTCACCTTTTGTTTGTATGCACCCTCAGAAGCTCACACATAACTCCCTTATAGTATTAATTGTCTATTGGCTTCCTGTTGGTACTTATTGATATCTGAAGGCACTACATTGCCGCTTTTGTCAGAAAGTTTAATGACAAACATGGTTGCCTGTCTCAATGTTTTAAGAGCCAATAACTGTCCTTTAGTAAGATTCACTGCAAATAAATTGTTGCTGTTGCACGAAAATGTCATCAATTCCTTACTCACTACTTCGTAAAACGTTTCAATATTGTCATGGGGGGTAATGGGTTACATTTAGACTTAGGTTGAAATTTACTTTTAGCTGTTCCGCCAAGCTCCAAACCCAGGTCTATAAGTAAATCTCTCTCAGATTCCCAAGCTCCCCCCTCATGTTCCAATTTCCTTAATGTAGTGAGGGCCTCTATTTCCCCCATGCACAAAGTACCAAAAGTTGGACCATGCACATCACTTATAACTGAACAGCCACCATAGCCAAGTTTGTCCCTTTGTAGTTCAAACACCTTCAATAGTTTTAATTTTCTCATGAACAAAAACAAGTCAATCCGAGCTCTAGAGTCAAAATTAGCAGTGGGGCAAAAGGAAAGGCCCAGTTCCAAAAGAGAATCCTCATCATCTGTCAATTTATGAGTTAAAAGGTTAATTGCCGTAAGGTCAGTATCCCCCATCATTTTGCTTTCTCAGTGTGCAGTGTGTTTCTCCCATGTGGCAAGATGTATTTTCTCATTGATACCTCCCCTTCTGAGTTTGCTCCTTTGTCGTTGTTGCCTCCTCTTCCTCTTGTTGGTTTTCTGTGAGGTTCCTGGTTCAAATGCAAAAAACAGTACTCCTCCATAGTTGTAAAAGTCAGTGAGATGGAACTTGTAGTGCCCTGCACATCATTCGAATCCAACAAATTATCAGAACTTGTCTCTGAGGTGACCAGTTCTTGCTGCCTTGTGCTGTCTGAACTCTTTCCTTGACACATCGTATTTCCTCCCAATTGTTTGTATCCTACCTGTTGCATAGTCAATCTTGTCACATAAAAAATTGTGCTTCTTTTTGATCTTGATCTCTTCCTCATACTGGGTTAATCTTATCTTCATATGCTTTAGGAAAGATTGAACCTTGTCTTCAAAGGCATGTTTATCCAAAATATCTTTCAGCTTCTTAATTTCTTCCCCCACCTGCTCCAATTCCATCACTACATATTTTGATAGCAGGCCCAACGTATTCTTAAATGTTCCTGCCATAAACTGTGACCGCTCCTCCAGGAATTTAGAATAGGGATTCTGGTATGTGGGTGTAATCAGAATCCTTAGCCTCTCGGTATGCGGCCCACCTCAATATAATTATTCAGAGAGATCACCTCCCAACTTAGATTTATTTCTTTTCAACATATTTTCTCATACAATGACAAATTCTGATACAAAGTCTTCGCACTATCCGTGACCTCAGATGAGCCCTTATCCGAACAAGCCGACTGTCCTGTTTCACTTTCATTAAACAGTCTGGGTGCAATATCTAATCTTTTTCGTATGGCTTTACACATTTTAAAAATACTCGCGGGACATCCACCCCCACTGTCCCGGTTCTAACACAACACATCCCACAACACCACCGCGAAGCAAATCCTTTCGGGGCAGGACCCCTGCCAGCAATGCACAATAAACTCTATATTTCAATGGGGCTAACACACAACTGTTGTGGAGGGAGTTAACCCGACTTCGAGTCATAGAAAGGGACAAGGGCTAAGCGCTCAACCAGTCACTAACCAGTAAACCTTTTGCAGTCGTCAGTACGACCGCTGGTGACAGGAATCTGAGGAACTGAAGAATGTCCCACTGCTGTTCCTGTAAAACTTTGATCACATTCACCTTTTGGGCTTGATGCCGAGTAGTGGGAATAGGATCCACTTCATAATTGAACAGTACCTTCTGCGTCTTGGTAAACACAGAAAAACGTGTACTCCCAAGGATGTTAAAGTGATGATATTTAATCGCAACAAAAGACTTCCATCTTTTTCAAAGCAAACAATCACCATGGGCACAAGCCCTTAACCCTTCAAACAACGTGATTACGTCATAAACATAGTGAACAGACTCTAAAATATAACAAAATCAACTGTGTGAAAGTAACATTCTACTTAAAACACATCACTCGTAATTTAATATTACCACTAATATCGCAAAAGCAAAAATCATACAAAATACAGTATATAACTTGCGCCCCTGCCATGCACAGAAATTGGTCAATAATTTTAGTGCACATGTTTACAGTGTCATTATCAATGATGTTATCAAAGCTGTCATGAGTGCTGAAATTTGTGGAGTAATTAGCAGTGCATGTGGAGGGCATAATAGTTACATTAGGGCGCAAGTTATAGTTACCTGAATGAACTCTAACTATAACTGCTGAATTTCTATGATTTTGTACGATTAAATTCAAAACCTAACTATAACGTCCCTGTAACTTTTGGGTTTTTAAGTGAATTTCTAAGTTTAAAAAAAATATTATTTCTTAACTATACCATCCCTGTAACCTTTGTTTTTTTCAGTGAATTGCACAGTTGTCTTTAATGTAAAGTAATTTTCATTATTAAACATTAATCCAACCACTGCCACTCATGGCCTTCGGGTGTGTGTGTGGATGCGGTTGGCCACGGGGCCTGGCCTGTGGTTGGGCCAGAGCAGCCCAAACCCCTACAACCACCCAACCCAGTGTTGTGCACGGCTGAACAGTCTGTCTCACTTCGTGTGATAATAGGTGTTACAGGGTGTCTCTGGGAGTGAGAGTGTCTGTCTGGGCGTGAAAGTGGGTGCCTGTGGGTCTGAGTGGTTTGTGAGTGGGTGCATAAGGGTCTGAGTGGGTCTGTGAGTGAGTGTGTCAGTGTCTGAGTGGGTCTGTGAGTCGGTGCGTCAGTGTCTGAGTGAGTCTTGTGAGTGGGTGCATGAAGGCCTGAATGTGTCTGTGAGTGGGTGCATGAGGGTCTGAGTAGTTCTGTGAGTAGATGTGTCAGTGTCTGTATGGGTCTGTGACTAGGTGTATGAGAGTGGGTCTGTGAGTGGGTGGGTGAGGTTTTCAGTGGGTCTGTGAGTGGGTGTGTGAGACTGAGTGGTTTATTAAGTGTCTCAGTGGGTCTGTGTGTGGGTGCATCAGTGTCTCACTGGGTCTGTGAGTGGGTGCACCAGTGTGAGTGGATTCATGAGGGTCTGAGTGGCTGCATAAGTGTCTGAGTGGGTATGTGAGTGGGCGCATGAGTCCCTGAGTGCATGTGTAAATATCAGTGTATGAATGAGTCTGTGGTTTCTCTTCCAAATCTTTTCATATTTGTAAATATTTTGTACATAATTTGTGAAAATTTGAGAATATTCACAGATATTGTGCATGATGATGCAAAATTATTTGAAACCCATAATTTGCCTCTAAATCGTACCTTTATCACACACTGGGGTCAGGGTACCTCCATCCTGACCCCTTATGCCACTTTCAATTAGGATTTTCACCTCTGGGGACCATGGCCCATGAAATAAAATGATGGCTGCAACTTTCTAGTCAGGTTGCTGTCAGCCATTTACATTGCTTCTTTTCGCATGCACACTAATGAAAATTTGTGAATATTTGCAAATTATTCACAAGCCCAAATATACTAATTTGGATTTCCTTTAGTTTCTCAAACAATACTGAATGGATATACACCAAATAAGCAAAAGCATAATCTGCGTACAGAAAGCTAGCTTTCTGAGAAATTTGGTGTAATTCCATCCAGTGGTTCAGTCTGTAGTCGTGTCTAAATGTCCCATGGGAATTACCAATGAAAACACCACTTTTTTGACCCTTCCCCATTTTTCTTCACCCCCTACTTGATGGATCACAAGCATTATCTCAAGTAACTATAACTCGAGCCATAAGGTAACTATGACTCGCGTCCCCTCCTTGCACAGTTTTCTGCTAAATAATATTACTGCAAATGTTACACTGATATTATCAATAATGTTATCAAAGATATCATGAATCATGTATTTTGCGGGATAATTAGCAGTGCATGGTGAAGGCATGAGTTATGATTACTTTAGTGCATGAGTTATAGGCGGTCATTCGGTCGCCGCCCGCCAAGCGGTTCCCGCCGAAAGACCGCTCCGCGGTCAAAAGACCGCGGCGGCCATTCCGGCTTTCCCGCTGGGCCGGCGGGCGACCGCCAGAAGACCGCCGGCCGGCCCAGCGGGACAGCCCCTTCAACAATGAAGCCGGCTCGGAATGGAGCCGGCGGAGTTGAAGGGGTGCGACGGGTGCAGTGGCACCCGTCGCGATTTTCACTGTCTGCACAGCAGACAGTGAAAATCTTTGTGGGGCCCTGTTAGGGGGCCCCTGCACTGCCCATGCCAGTGGCATGGGCAGTGCAGTGGCCCCCAGGGGCCCCACGGCAGCCGTTCCCGCCATCCTGGTTCCGGCGGTGGACACCGCCAGAAACAGACTGGCGGGAAGGCGCTCGGAATCCCCATGGCGGTGCTGCAAGCAGCGCCGCCATGGCGGATTCCCTGGGCCAGCGGGAAACCGGCGGGAAACCGCCGGCTCCCCTTTTCTGACCGCTGCTTTACCGCCGCGGTCAGAATCGCCCAGGAAGCACCGCCAGCCTGTTGGCGGTGCTTCCGCCGCCCTCCGCCATGGCGGTCATGGACCGCCAAGGTCAGAATGACCCCCATAGTTTTTTCGTCAAACAAATTACTGCAAATATTACATTGATTTTATCAATTATGTTATCAAAGATGTCATGGGTGCTGTAATTTGTGGGGTAGTTAGCATTTTAGCAGTGCATGGCCCTGCGGCCAACCCCTGTAATAAATATAAATATGTTCGAAATGGAGTCTTTGGTTGGCAGTCAGGTTACCCCCTGTCCAAGCAAGGACCCTCACTCTTGTCAGGGAAAAGGAGAATCATACTCAGTTAACCCCCGCTCACCCCTTTGGTGGCTTGGCATGAGCAGGCAGGCTTAACTTCAGAAGCAATGTGAAAGTATTTGTTTCAACACACAGAGTAATATAGTGAAAGCACTACAAAATCGACACCACACCAGTTTAGAAAAACAGATAATATTTGTCTAAATCAAACAACAAAAACCCAACATACACAAGTCAAGATATACATTTTTAAAAGAATAAGAGTCTTAATCCTTGGAAAACAGTGAAAATGCTGTTCATACACAAAACACCTGATTAGCATAAAAAAGAAAGCCACACGGATGAGCGTGCATCGGAAAAGTCAGCGATGCATCAATTCTTTACTCGCTAGTGAAGCCGTGCGTCATTTCCTTCTCCGGTCAGGTCAGCAATGAATCGTTTTTCTCCCTTACAAGAGAGCGATGCATTGATTTCCAGACGGGCACCTCCGATCCATGGAGAGTCGGGTTGACTTTGATGCCCAGGGGCGATGCGTGGAAAATCCGGTCGCACGGTGTTAGAAAAATGAGCTGCGTGGGGTTTGCATCATTACCAGCTTCCATAAGCGGGTGTTGCACGTCGTTTCTCCAGCTGCGATGCATCGATCTCCCACCCAGGATGCAGGTGGAGCATCGATTTCAGCTATGAAGCCGGTGGAGCATCATTAATCAGCCGCGTTGCAGAAGGTGTGTCGATAAGTTTCCCGCACAATATTCTGTGCGTGGATTTTCAGCTCTGTCTGCCAACTTCACGTTTCAAGGGCCAAGGGACTGGATAGGGCACCACTTGGCAGGGCAGGAGTCTCAGCAGAGAGTCCAGATGTTAGCAGAGGAAGTCTTTGATGGCCCTGAGACTTCAACAACAGAAGCCAACCTCAGTTCAAGCCCTTGGAGATTCTTCTCGCGGAGGAATGCACGACAAAGCACAGTGACAGGCAGGGGCAGCACTTCTCCTCAGCTTTTCAGCTTTTCTCCTTGGCAGAGATTCCTCTTGAATCCAGAAGTGATCTAATTTTCAGGGGTTTCGGGTCCATTACTTATACTCCTTTCTGCCTTTGAAGTAGGCAAACTTCAAAGAAAAGACTCTCTTGTTTGTAAGATCCTGCCTTGCCCAGGACAGGTCCCAGACACACACCATGGGGTCGGAGACTGCATTGTGTAAGGGCAGGCACAGCCCTTTCAGGTATGAGTGACCACTCCTCCCCGCCCTCCCATCACAGATGGTTCATCAGGATATGCAGGCTACACCCCAGGGTCCCTTTGTTTCACTGTCTAGAGAGAGGTGCAAACAGCCCAACTGTCAAACTGACCCAGACAGGGAATCCACAAAGAGGCAGAGTCACAGAATAGTTTAAGCAAGAAAATGCTTCTTTCTAAAAGTGGCATTTTCAAACACACAGTCTAAAAACAACCTATACCAAAAGATGTATTTTTAAATTGTGCATTCAGAGACCCCAAACTCCATATTTCTATCTGCTTCCAATGGGAATCTGTACTTTAATAATATTTAAAGGCAGCCCTCATGTCAACCTATGAGAGAGAGACACCTTGCACAGTGAAAACCAAATTTGCCAGTATTTCACTGTTAGTACATATAAAACACATTAGTATATGTCCTACCTTAAAAAGTCAAATTGGCAGTTTAAAACTGCAAACACAGACACTGCAGTGGCAGGTCTGAGCCATGTTTACAGGGCTACTCATGTGAATGACACAACCAGTGCTGCAGGCCACCAGTAGCATTTGATCTACAGGTCCTGGGCACGTCTAGTGCACTGTACTAGGGACTTACTAGTAAATCAAATATGCCACTCATGGAAAGCCAATGACACATGCATTTTACATAGGAACACTAGCACTTTAGCAATGGATAGCAGTGATAAAGTGCCCAGAGTATCAACAATAGCAAAAACAGAGTCCAGCACACAAGAACAACATGGGAAACAGAGACAAAAAATTAGGGGAGGCCACGCCAAGGTTGCCAAGTCTAACTATATATATATATATATATATATATATATATTACCGTCTAGCGGGTGCCAGCAGGTAGTCATAGGATAAACGCTTTTGTTTGGCCAATAACTTTGGTGCAGTGTGACTAAACTTTAAGAAATTTTCAAAACTAGGATGCCACCCACACCAGCTGCTGTCTTGAACGTTTCAGGGTAATCAGTCAAGCAGGGGCAGAAGAAAGGGGAGGGGTCCCAAGATGCTTTTTACCCATTCACTTTCCATAGGGATTTTTAAACACGACTACAGGTCTAACCTTTGGAGGGAGTAACACCAAATTTGGCAGAGAGCTATCTCTTGGTCCAGGAAGTGTGCTGTTTGTTATTTGGTGTAAATCTGTTCAGTAGTGTTCAAGGTATTAAAGAAAAACAACATTGCATATCTAGAGGCACCGATCTCCTTGGATCAGACAGTTCCCATCCTGATATTTAATTGGCTGCCAAAGCTTCATCCAGGAAGTGTTGGCAGTCAGTTTGGGACTTGGACTCAGCCGAAGTCCAAATAACCTGATCCCCTAGGCCTGGTGCTGGGGTCCCCTAGGGACCCTGCCAGGACGAAAAAGCTTCTTTTTTTAAATGTTTGCTCTGATATTTGCAGAGGATCCATATATCTCAATGAAAACTTAAAAAAATTAAATATATAAAACAAGCATGGTCTCCTGCACTTGTTTTTATTTCAGCCCCCTTATTGACGATGTCCTGGGGGCATATTTAAATATTAAAATGGGGGATGGGGTGCATGTGATCTCCTCTCTAAGGCCATTTTGTGACCTGGGGGCCGCCACCGCCTCAGGGCTTTGTTATTAGTATTAGGAGGATGTGGCCCCCATCAGTAGGCCTTTAAAGGCTCCAGGGACCACCATCTCTCAGGGGATGGCCTACTAATAGAAGGGGGGATGCACTGACTCATCTCCTGGTTTTAGGATTGCCCCAGGGTCCACCACCTTATCAGGGCACAATACTTTTTAAAAGGAGGCGGGGTCCTGGTGGATCCCCTCCTGGGCCATATTCAACCCCAGGGACCACCACCTCCCCGGAACATGGCTGAAATATACATGGGAGGGATCTGCATGGCACCCCTTCTGTGCTGTTTTCGACCCCGGGAATCACCACCTCACTGGGGCTGGCACAATGCAAAACTGAGGTGGGCTCCATGACCCCCTTCTGGAGCCATTGATGGTCCACCCTTGGGAGATAGCAGTTTGCCTTCATTTTGCCAAAGCTTTGAAAGCTCTTGCCATGTGAGAGCAAACAGTAACTTCTCTAACTCAATGTATACTTAACTGTTCTGAATAGCATGTCTATATTTAGGAGCATTTGGATTGGTAGAGGAAGGAGGGAGTGATCACAAATAGTAATGTACCCCTAAATTTAGAAGGTGTCGGCCCTATAGGCTTCCATGTAGCAAAATAACTCCCCTGTTGGCCCTGTTTGATTATTGACCAGTACGTCGCTGGTTAAATTAGCAAATGCAACTGACATAGCCAGCAGCTTTATTTTCTTTTGCAAGAAAGAAGTCAGAGAGTGAAATAAGGGAAATGGTCCAGTTATTTAGAACATTTATTTATGTGCTCGGTAAAAAAAAACATTGCGGGATCCAAACCTGCCTTACGACACATTTCATTAGATTCCTCGCACCACTGGTCAGCCTAGACTGAAAATGTGTCTGTTCTGCAAGCAGCTCAAGCTATGGTATTATGAGGCACTGTGTCGAAGGGATGGCTGGATTTGCTTCACTAATCCAAGGATTTTCAATTAATTCACAAGTTGATTACCTAATTATGTTTCTGTCATTTCTACTGGAAATATTTCTTAGCACACAATATACTTTGTTGTCGTTGCTAGGAATATAAGCACAGTTTTGGAGACATACTTTCCCATATTTACCTGTCATCCAACAATCACAGGATAGTAACACTTACTTCTAAGGAGGCCCAGATCAATGCCTGGATTGCAGGATAACCACCAATTGTATAAAGGGTCCCTCATGTAGATTCACAGCATGTTAAGTTTTTCTTATGCGGATATCCCAAAAATCTAGCAATAGCTTGTGTTAAGAATAGTGAGTTGCTAAGTGGAAGTTAAACGCTTTCACTAATAGAAAGTCCATGAAATTTGAAATATGGGAGGAAAGAAAAAATTAGACCTGTTTTTTTAAATGCTTTAGTGGCTTGTGTTCAGAAAAAGAGAGGATTTGTTGACCCAAACGAATCCCACATCTATGTTTTATGATAGGGTCTTTACTGAATCTTGCATTCTGCATTTATCTGGTTGGGTCTTTTTTTCAGGAGTAGAGAAGTTATTGGTGCAAAGGGCACAATGACACGGGTGCAAGTGTTTGAGGGGATCACTGCATCACACGTAAGGCTTTATTATACTACCCAGCTGGAGAAAGGGGGAGTCAGTTCCATTTCTTGCATTAGGGCCTTTCATTCCATTGCTACGAAACAACCTTTATTCCAGACATTTAACAAGTTAATACTTTGAAATGTGATGATCTGCACTTCAAATGCATACCACCTATTTCCACCAGGGACCGAGCTACCATAATCTGGGCCATAATCAGGGGAATACTGAAGAATTCAAAACAACAAAACTGTATTTGCCAATCATTAGGGGGATAATGCTTGTGTTGGAAAGTAGATTATTGGTAAGGGCAGGTAAGTGCCTACACTTAGCAAGAGGCCACAAACCCCGCTAAATCCAGTTAGGGTCTCAATAAATTAATCCTAGATCAACCTTTGGTAGATTGTCAACAAGCATTTAGGCTTAATTTAGGAGACAGGTGTGTAAAGCATTTAATAATGACAACACAGTAAATAGGTAAACCAATTTATAAAAACTGATTTTAATTTTATCTTTAAAAATAACACTAAAACTACAAAAATCCGATAAAGGGAAGCGGAGAAATGAATTTCATTACAACTTTGGCTCTCTTTTCGGAAGACCGTCGCGGTGGCGGCTGCCAAAAGACAACCATGTTGGCTGGTCATTCGACTGCCAAATTGTCACACAGTGAAGACTGCCAAAATACAGCCAAAAATCATCTGAGACTGCCAGGACATTGGAGGGCGGGAAAGAGGTGGTTCCATCAGCAGCACTGCCAGCCCAACAACTTTTCATCCACCACATTACGAGCCACAAATCACCAAAGCGGTCCTTCCATGGCAGAAAACCATTGGTGGAGCGAACCACCACATTCAAACACTCACTTCAGACAGACAAACACACCACACTGGGGAGTTTGAATACTCCACACCTAACACACATACACACACCAAACATCCCTACTTACTGCACTATATAACACACTCCCACACAACCCACAATACTTTGCAACCAAAATAACATTCACTGACACTGAGGAGCCAAAACCAAAACGAATAAGCACTTGGACTCCATGGGCACATATACACTTCACGCTTAGCAAACACCACACAACTGCGCGAAAAACATAAGACACACATCATGACTACAAACAAACACCACAACCAACCATCACACACAAACACCCCACCCCACCAAACGCCCTACACTGCACCCTTACACAGACAACACACACCCACACCCACAACACAACCACCACCATGTCCTGTCAAAAGCACCCACGCTTCACAGATGATGAATTGAGGGTCATGGTTGATGAAATTGTCAAGGTAGAGCCACAATTGTTTGGAGCACGGGTCCAGCAAAACTCCATTGCCAGGAAAATGGAGTTATGTCAGAGAATTGTCAACAGGGTGTACTCAGTAGGCAACCATCCACACACCAGGGAGGACATCAGGAAGAGGGGGAACAACCTACGGGAGAAGGTGTGTTCCATGACATCAGACATCAAATTGCCGTGCAGAAGACTGGCGGTGGGCCCCCACCTCCTAGCCCAGAGTTCACATCATGGGAGGAGAAGGTCTTGGACATACTGCATTTAGAGGGCCTGACTGGACTCTTGTAAGTAACTAACACTTCCCTGGGACAATTTACTCCTGTTCAGCATGCTGCCTCACTATCCAAACACTCCCCAATTCACTCTATCTCCCACTTTGCCTCCCACCTAATCACCTAATACCCCTCTCCTGCATGCCACACCACCACCCATCCCCAACATCCACATAGTCCCTGGAAAGTGCACAGATAGCAGTGACAATAACAGTCACTACGACTCCCACAATGCACTAGCCCATCTACAGCAAAACCTGCTATGGCCACTTCACAGCACAACTCTTGCATGTATGACTGTTGTACTAGCTACACCAACTGGTTGTCTCAATTGAGGACCACTACATGGCAATGACAGCAATGCAATGGCATTACACAATGGCAAACAAGACCAAACATAGCCACAACACTGCACCAAACCAAATGGCCACCTATTCAGATGTGCAACCCTGAAAAGGACTGAGCATGGACTAGAAAGGTAACCCCCATGCACCAAATGCATACACAGGACAAGTTACCATGCATACACCATACCTTCCACCCACTTGGATCCCATGCTGCAATGTACAGCCATGCCCAATCACATCTAGCACGCCTGATTTACCACGAGCAAACAGAGCACACCTGACATGTGACCCATCAGACAGGATCTGATCACACCCACCCACCAAATGTTACCTACCCAGATTGGCACCAATCCTCAATGGAGCATGGTACACATGTCACAATCCACTATCCACAAACAATGTATGCAGTGCTGCATCTGTCATTGCCATTGCTGGGAATCATGTCAAGACACTGCATGCATCAGACAAAGAGACTAACAGTCACACCTCCATCATGTAACTCTCTCTCCTTCCATCCACAGGTACCCCTGCCACCATGGAGAGGATGCCAGAGACAGCCAGCCCTCTTCAAAATAAGGCCTCAGTGAGGACAACACCTCTGGATGTCTGGACATTGACAACTTACCTGGCCCATCTGGGACACCTGATCAGTCCACCACTCCCTCCCTCACCCTGCCCACATCACCCCCCGTGGCATCAACAGCACAGCCTACCCTTCGTCCCCAAACCTGTGTCCCAAGGACAGTTTAATCAATAGTGTGCCCCACGGTACAGGGACCTGAGTTGACCCCTCACACCCAAGACAATGAATGTTGTGGTGACACTGGGAGTGGGCACACCATGCAAGGGGCAAAGGCACAGGAGGGAATCTGTGGGCCAGAGGATGGGGCCCCCAAGGGACTCAACTGACCAGAAAACCACCTTCAAAGTCTTGGAAGCATACCAACAATCCCAGGACAAGATGGGTCAGATTATCACCATGTTGGGGGAAAATCAAAGGCTGAAGAGGGAATACCATCAGGAGGTCATGCAGCAGTGGCAGGCCCGCAATGCTACCATGGCCCTCATTGCAGGGGTGCTCAGGGACCTCGACAACACCATGTGTTCTTCCCTCACCCACCAGCAGACCCCTTTCACTAGCCACATAACAACTGGGCCACCCACATCTGACACTGCTAGTAGAATGGAGGCCCTGCCATAGGAACCAAAGGCCTCTGGTGCCCCTCCCTCTGTAGCTAATGAATCCCCCACAAATGTGGACGTCCATCCAGACATCTGGCTGGAGCAGATGCCAAGACAAAACCCACTGCCAGAAAGTGAAACTCCCCTATGTGCCACTGAGACAGCCTGTTGACTGTTCAATGACATTACTCCATTTTCCCATGGCCCTTGCACACTGGACCTTGGCTACCTACAGATGCGTCACCTACTCTGATGATTACAACTACCATGACCCAACTCACCTGTTTGTCACTATATACACCATAGATTGTTAGTACACATATCCTCTGTTTGCCCATTAAACAATATTTGATCACTATATATGTGTCTTTAGTTGATAATGTGCAATTGTTTTGTCAGGAAAATGTTATGTGGGTATGCCCCCTAAAAAACAACAGGCAGTGTAATGGACAGCAGAAGGAGGCATCCTCTGCAGAGACACAGTACAACAGATATGTCCCAGGGCAGATGTAAGTAAGGTACTAGTACAGACACACAGTACAGTGAAATCACTTATCCAGCCTGCAAAAGAGACCATTACACAGAGTTACATCAGGGTAGAAGGCATGGTACCACACAAAGAACATATGCAGTACACAGTTGTCCAGCCCATTGTAGATATCCACCAAAGCAGGGCAGAACAGATGACATTTCTACATCCCCAGTCACAGCAAATACATGACAATGCACTGTAACAGCCATCTGTCATGTGCAAAACTGCATTCTGTATACAGTTACCAACAGCTAATCAGCAAGAATGCCTCAAGCCATAGTTAGCAGAGGCATTGATTTACAGAACACAGTCAGCGGGTGGAATAACACGAGGAATGGAAAATGTCAGACATATAGGCCAACTCAGGTCTGTCCAGAGGAGATGCAAAACTAGCAACCCGCAGTGAGTACACATGTTAGTGAAGATACATGTCAACTCAGCACCTTACATTCAAGCACTCACCTCCACCAACTCACAAACAGGAAAAGCAACATATTACAACACCTCTGATGACACTAATCAGGAGGACCATTGTCAGCAATCAATGTGGATACACATCACTTGCAAATACATAGTCAGCATACCTGTATGTCACTGGAAGTACTGATTGATGAGCTCAGTCCTAGAGTCAGCTGCACCATCTTCATCTGTCTCCTCATCACTATCCATGTCGGCATCACCAGCCACTGGTCCAGCTGCCTTCTCATCAACAGCTAGCAATGGTATCTGACATCTCAGGGCAACATTGTGAAGCATGCAGTAGCAACTATGATCTGGCACACCTTTTGGGGAATGTCGAAGAGGGCACCTCAGAGACGTTCAGGCACCTGAACCTGGCTTTCAGAAGACCAAATGTCCTTTCAATCACACACCACATCCTGCCAGGGGCCTCACTGAATCGGAGTTCCCCTTCCGTGGCAGGGTACCTCACTGGTGTCAACAGCCAGGAAAGGTTAGGATAGCCGGAGTCACCTGTGTGCATAAAGGTAGGACCTGTTACACTGCAGGTACAGGCACAGGGAAGAATCAGATGACCAGTGCCATAAAAGAGACACACATCCAAATGCATATATACAAATTAGCCAAGCCCTCTCTGTGTAGTCGTGCCACCATGTGTGGGACTTTGCTGTTCCTCAGAATGTAGTAGTCATGCACAGATCCTGGAAACTTGGCTGTCAGCTATGTGATGTACTGGTCTGCCACTCACACCACCTGGGCATTCATCGAGCAGCAGTTTCTCCTGTTCCTATGCACTTGTTCATTGGCACTTGGAGAGACCAATGCTATATGGGTGCCATCTATAGCCCCTATCACATGAGGGATGTATCCCATATCATAGAAGTCTGTCTTCACATAGGCCAAATCTCCACTTTGAGGGAACCTGATGTAGCTGTCTAGGTGTTTCAATAAAGCACACAGTACATCCTTCAACTGAAGACTTAACATGGGCTGTGGCATCCCTACTGTCAAGCCCACTGTATTCTGAAAGGGCCCAGTGGCAAAAACGTGTAGCACTGACAGGACTTGTACTGTGGGAGGGATGGCATAGGTATTGCATATTGCAAGTAGGAGATCAGGCTCCAACTGGCCACATAGATCCATGATGGTCTGATGATTCAGACGATAGGTCTGGGTGATATGCCTTCCTCCATGGTTGCAAGGTCAACTAGTGTTCGGTACAAAGGTGTATGTCTCAATCTCCTTATCGCAGTGTATCTAGGATAGAGAGTAGAAAATGTACAGAGTGATGTAAGCAGAATATATCATCATCACACACAGTCAACAGTGTAGACATGTCTTGCACTGCTGACACATACCATTATGGGCAAGCTGAAGCATCGCAGTGACATGCATGTCACCTGTATTGGCTAGACTATAATGGCACAACATAGGCCTACTCCGCACTTTGCACATAAATGTGTATGACACACTTATTTAGTTATCTAGGGACTGCAAGGCATGATATGTGCACAAAATGGCATCTGCCTGTTGCACAGGACAGTTGGAAGTCACCTTAGTCTGCCGGAGTATGTCGTCATGGCGGTAGGCGGTCGCAACTGCTGTGCAACTTCTCATTGGATAACATTGCTGCCTATGGGGGACTGGGGCCAATGGCAATCACCACCGGAGGTGACGGTCCTGTACATGGCGGCCGTGACCGCCATTTTCTTCAGCCTTGCTCACTTGACTCCTGACACTCTTGCAAGCAAGACCTCCACAAGCTGAGGTGATGTGTCCTGTCTCTTGGAGCCATAATGACAGGTCCTGCATGCGATAGGGCCCCAGGCTTCACCCCAGAAGAGCTGGGGAAGCTCGTGGACGGGGTCCTACCCTTCATGTACAGCTGTATAGTGCACCAAAGGAACAGGGAGCCCAATGCCATTGTTATGTCTGATAGAGGTGTGTGTGATGGTGGGGAGGGAGTACATGCATGCAGGGGTCATGGAGTAGAGGCGTGTGAGCTTAGAGGGAGGGTATGTGTGGGCCCTTGGTGAGTCAGATGTGGATTTTCCACTGCTGTTGGTATGGGGCATGTGCACCTGACTTTCTCCTTCTGTCTGTGTCATCCATGCAGGTGAATGCCCATCAGAAAAAAAGGGATCTTGCATGCCATTACCAAGCAAGTGCAGACCCTGGGGATCCACAGCTGGAAGTGCACCCACTGCAGAATGCAGTGGAGAACCTGAGACGCTGGGCCTGGAAGACCGCAAAGGCCCAACTGGGGATGTCCTCCCAATGAGAGAGGGGTGCCCGTTGGACCCTGATCCCCCTAATGGCCTGCATTTTGGCTGTGGCCTACCCTGAGGTGGATGGGCATTTCAGGGCAGCACAGCAGCCACAAGGGGGTGAGTACAGACTGGATCCTGGCGCTTGGCTGGGCTTAATAGGGATATTGTACCTCACTGCAGGCAAGGTGACAATGTTGTAATGACATCCTGTGCATTGTCTATTTGAAATGGGTATTATGCACCCTGCCTGAGTATAGATAGTAGATGTGTTGGCAAGCTTTACTGTCAGTGGATGTATCTCCCATTAATATAACTCACCATGTCTGGAATATGGAGATGCTCATATGACATTGCAACACGTGTGAGACCATCCTGCCTATGCAAAGGATGCCTGTATTAGTATTACCCTAAGCAATGGGTATCACCAGCTCCATCCATCTGCATTAGTGGCTCTGAGATGTTAGTCCATTCCCATCTGTGTGTCATACCTGTGTATGCATGCTACTGTGTGACTCTAATTTTCTCACAGGGACTGAATACATCATGTACTGGGAATGTTTTTGACTGATTGTGGGGCTGCCATCTAAGTTCCACTACAGATATGGCCTTCATTGGACAGGATCATTGATTTGATAGTTGTATTGTGATAAATAGATGAACTGCTGTATGTGAGGTTAGGCTAGCTGGGAAACTGATACATGTACAATTGATGAGGTCTGGTCGCAGAAATTATTCATTCCTAGGTGCAATTCCTGTGGGGAAGCTACCATTAAACCAATGGAATTGTACTAGAGGTGGTAGGTGCCTTGACAGGTCTGAAATATGTCAGCATGGTTTGTATATGGGGTGGATGACAATGGCCTAGCAATTGATGTGCTACATTGCAGAGTTACCACCTACATCATGTCCTAATGGTAAGATGGGGGCACATCTGATGGGCTGTGACTTTTCTACTTGCCTTGGCCAAGCTGGAGTGGCATATTAGAAGAGTCTGGCCTATTGCATGTCACATGGCATGTAGATATGATTCTAATATTGCATTTAGTCATGTAGTTGTGGGATGTGTAAGTGGTGTACAGGCTGTGGTGTTGATCCATTTGTGCCTAATACATCCTGACATTTACCCTCTGAGATGTGTGTTGTCTGACCTCTGTGACATGTATTGTCATTTCTGGAATGTGTTTCAGGGTGGAGTTGTCATACTGCGCAGTCTGACTGGTGTGACTGCATGTGTGGTTGCATTGTAAGTGGACCATGATGTGTATATGTGTTTTCCTTAAGTACATCTAGTGTGACACTGCACTCAGTGATTGAGTATGGATGTGTCATATGTGCTATATGGGACTTTTTAGATGCACTTAGAAATATAATCAGTTGTGACAAATATGTGTTGGTGTCTGCTGATCTGGCTGTGTGGTTGGGTCAGGCTATTCTAATGGCTATACAATAGGCTCTCACTTTACACATCAGATGTCAACTGTTTGGGTGTCTGACTTGTACTGGGGAAATCAGTGTTGATTTCCATCTTGGCATCACTGTACAGTGTTTGGTCTGGCATGTAATGTAACAGGAAGGCGCAGTGTGGTCTGTGAGTGGAGTTGTCTTCAATGTTATGGATATGTTACAGAGGGCATGGTCTGTGGTCTGACCAGGTGTTGTTACGGTTGTGGCCAGTAGTGTTTTTTCAGTCAGTGGCTGATATGGGCATGGAGAGGTATGATGTGTATTCAGGCATACTATTGGTAGTGCATCCAGGGTTTGAGGTGCCAGCAGAAATGGCTTTGGTGGTCATCATGTGGATGACTCCAGTTGTGCTGTCCTACTTAGGTATTGATGTAGGAGTGAGGGTTGCAATACAGGTGTGGGTAGTAGGGACATGTTGTTACATGATACAGGTAATGTATAATGGCACATGCGATGGCCTTACCAGGATAAGTATTGTCACAGAAGTGCTTGCTAACCAGTGTATATGAGAGCCATATGTTAACCCATTTTCACCCTATCTCTCTCCCTGTCTCTCCCTCCCTCTCTCTCTATTTGTGTGCATCAGCATAGCCAGGCAAAGGAGAAGGGGCACAGGCATGTGGGGAAGCAGCAGCCCAGAGGACCCAGGAAGTTGGAACCAGCGAGGCCGAAGGACCCAGTGGGACAGAGGGTGTGGGAGTGCTTCAAGGGAGACAGGATCTACAACATCTTCTTTGGAATCCTCCTCCAGTGGACACTCACTGCTGGTGGCAGACCCATCTGGACCACCTCAGCATCATCTTTGTCTGCAACCCCCCCTTACTCGCACTGCCCTCCCTGTAGCTCCCCACACAGTTGCCTGTGCCCACTCACCCAGGAGGGTGGGAATCTCCTTCACCGAAGGCACATCTGTCCCTGTCCCAGTCATCCCTGCTGTCCTCAGTGAGGAGTCTATTGACCTCCTGCGGTCCATCTCTATGGGTCAGTCCACCATCGTGAATGCCATCCAGGGACTGGCAGCTCAAGTCCAACAGAGTAATACATTCCTGGAAGGCATTCACAGTGCCCAGGCTGGCCTCCAGAGATCCTTTCTCGCTCTGGCCTCCTCACTGATGGCGGCCAGTGTCCCCTTCTCTACCGTCCCCCCTCCACCTACCTCTTCCCAATCCCAAGCCCCTCTCTGCAAACCCATCCAAAGCACACATACACATAGGCATGCATCTACCTCAACAGAGAAGGTTACCACTGACAAACACAAGCACCACAACACCCACCACTGGCATGCACTCAAACACTCACCTGCAGACACAGCAACATCCCCTACCTACACTGGCTCCCCCACCCCTCCATCACAGACACTACACCTGACACACCTGCAGCCACCACACCATAATTCACTGATGCAGCCACAACATTTCTCTTACCCACAGTCACCACAATATCAGACCCTCCAACATCCACCACAGTCACCACATCCACACCCACCACAACCACCGACACCCCCACATGCAGCACATTTACCATACCTGCAGACAGTCACCCATCTAGCATGACATCTCCCTGCACCTCCTCCCCACCTCCTTCCAAGACACCTAAACACCCACACTCACCCAACCACCAGACACCCAGCACCCACAAGCACTGCACACATTTTCACCCAATGCATCCAAATGACACATCTTACTGCTACACCCTCTCCCTCCACTCCCACACGCTTTTGCCATGACCACCCCGAGGGTCCAAAAAGCATTTCCCCGCAGAGTTTTCCTTCTTCCCTACTCCTCTTCCACCCCGTGATGCCCCCAAGTGTTCTTTCTCCCTCCCCAAGCCCGGAACTTCCACCTCCAAGTCCTCCTCTGTGCCCCCTGCTAGTGCCCATGCCCCTTCCCTTGACACAAATTCTACCCCTCCCAGGCCTAGACACAAGGACCCCCCTCCCAAATCCTAGTCCAAGGACCTCCCTCCCAAGCCCAAACCCAGGCCCAAGGACCTCCTCCCAAACCTAAGCCAAAACTCCCCCCCAATCCCTGAGATGCATGTCTGCCCCCTTGATGGCCCTACCATTTGGAGGTCATTTTGCAGTTAGGAGTCAAGTTGGGTCTGTATTAGGTGCCATTTGTGCCTTTGGCACTTCGGACTGGCCTTTGGCCTTTTATTTGTACATAGTTTTCTTTGATATTTTCTTATTTATTAATACATCTGGACCAACATGTTGTTGGATTCAATATTTACATATGTGTCCTGCCTTTCTTTCTACATGGCAGTTTGGTGTTTGTGGACTTTGGTTTGTGAGTGTGTGACGTATGTGTGTTGGTTGTGCCAGCTGTTGTGCCTGGGCTGCATGTGTGGGTGTGGCCCTGCCATTAGTCAAGCTGTCATTGCTGTGTAATGTGTGTAAGATATGATTGTGTTGTTACATGCATGTAGCTGAATTGTCTGTTGTTTGTGAAGAGATGTGTAATGGAGGTGTTGTGTACCCTTGTGTGGTTTTTGTGTCTGCATCCATGTGTGTGGTGATGATTATGTCATATCTGTTGCGTGTAGTGTTAGTGTCTTGTGACGTCTGCTTCATTGTATGCCAGTGTGAATGTGTTACTTGGTTGTCTGGTGTTATGTGTTGTTGTCATTATTTTTAGTCATGTGGAGGTGTGCAATGACATTGCTTGGCGTAGCTTGTGTGTGTAGTTGCAGTTGTGTTGTGGTGAGTATCGGTGCTGTAGTGGATGGTTGACAGTGAGACATTGGCGGTGCTGTGTGTGCAGGTTGGTGTGTGTATGGCACATGTGTGTAGGTGGTGATGTGTGTAGTACGTGTGTGTGTGTAGTATAGGTGTGTGTGTGTATGTCAGTGTGTGTGTATGTGCTTATGGATGTGTGGTTAGGTGTGTGTGTCACCATCGCCTGTCATTCCGGATGTGTATGTTGTGTGTGCGCCTGTAGTTTGGGTTTACCCTACAGTGTGAGGCAGGTGTGTGTACTCACGGTTGTTGTCTTCTTTGATGGTTCAGAGTCATTTTACGAGCAGTGGGAGGACTTCCAGTTCAGGTTCCATGGCGGCTCCAGTCAGGTATGTGTTCTTAAAGGTGAGTGTCTCATTTTATAGAGTTGGTTTCCACCAGGTTTTTTTTGTGGTGGTGCGACCCCGACAAAAACCTCGGCGGTGTGCAGCCTCATAATACATCCGGCGCAAACCTGGTCCCCACTGGCCTGAAGGAGACTACTGCAGTCCGTGGTGACATGTCCGCATTGGCAGTTGTTTGGCTGTGTTCTGATAGGAAGACCTCCATGCTCATAATTTGGGGGTCTTCACTGTCGGGCTGTTGGTGGTATGATTGCCTCCGCCAACATGGCGGTCCTGGGACCGCCAAACTCGTAATGACCCTTTAAATGTTCTCCAGCGCATAGAAATCAAAAGCGCCAATCTGGACATCTGGTCGCACTTCACCGGAGCAAAGTCAAAAGTTCAGGCTGACCACGATGGAGCCCTGCTCAGCTACACTGAGCGGGAGGTCTCAGTCAAAGTTTCACCTTCGGACTTAAAAGAATTTTTGAAGATCTCTCACCGACTGGGACGAAGTCACACATGAAAGTTGACCTCACTGGAGCCATCTTTGGATACGGGTCGCAGGAGGCGTAGGTGAAGAGTTCTACATTTGGACTTATACAATTTTTCAGGACAGAAATCTTCATCTGGGACCAAGTCTAAATTGAAGCAAACCTCACTGCAGTCCTCCTCGGATATCCTGCACAGAAGACCTTGGTCAACTTTCTACCTTCAGACTTAAAAACTTTTGGGAGCTTTTTCTCTCCGAGAGACCCTCTGCAACAAATCAATTTGTATTGCCTTTCCACTAGCCCCCGGTAAAATGCGGAAAGTCTGGGGCTCTACAGCTTTTGATCAGGACAAACCTACAAGTCAGGCCGAGTTGACTCACAACATCGGGTCAGTCTATTTACGGAGCTTTTTTCCAAAGTTGCTCCAAATTTCGGGATCTTCTTCCAGAAGCTCTTTGAAAAAAATGTAGGTGTCGACAACTCACCCCAAGGTTCCAGAATCTCTGAGCTGCTCCTTGGGGGTTAGGACTCGAACTCCCAGAATGCACTTGGTTCAAATCTAAAAGTGACCATTGGTCAGCTGGTTAACTTCTTCAGGGCTTAATGCAGGGAACTCTGCTCAGCTATTTTCTGCTTGTACCATACAGGGAGTCCCTTCCTGAAGCAGTAGAAGACAGACAAAGTCCTTTTCATGGTGAATCCCGTGTGTGCAGCTTGTGCATTCGTTCTGAGCGCTGTGGTCTGGTGCAGGCCGCGGGGTCTAGCAGGGCAGTCCTTCTTCTTCTTGTCTTGTTTCTGTAGGTATCTGAGGTGAGGTGCAGCTCTACCATATATATCCTTGCTCCTGGGGTGGCATGCTGGGGGAGGGCTCTGTCCAATCACATGCAGGCTGCCACACTCTTGAGTGACCACTTCCTGGGAAGTGTGGCAAAAATCAATCCCAGGGAGCAACATACCTCCAAAATCCAAGATGGCAAAAACTCTATGTTAGAGTTTAGATCTGGCTGAGTCCACCCACTTGTGTGGCTAGGTTTCCATTAACACACTCCTTCCTTAAACTAATCAGTGGGCACCTGGTTGTCTGGGGCTTTAGGAAATGGGAAAGGTACAGTTGCAGTCCCAAATGTCCTTCCTTCCTTTGAAGTACAGTTTGGTTACTCTCCCCCTTCCTGTTCTACCATCTGCTGAAGCAGATCTCCTCCCACCAGATGCTTCATTTGTTTTAGCCCAGACCACTTCACACCTCATTAAGTGAGCCTGGCTCAGGCTGCCAGAGGCTGGCCAATCAGAGAAGGGCACTACAGGGCTGAGGTTGGTAACTTTTAGCAAGAGTTATAAAACTCTTTCTAGGGACAAGTTATATTAATTAAGTTCAGGGGTAGCAAGTTGTTGGATTTATTATCACTTTTAATTTGATACTAAACTTGCCATATGTAGCTCCTTCCTTTGGAAAATAAGGTTTTATCATTTTAAAAGCCTCTTAATGTTAGCCTATGGAGCTCATTCACTACAATGGGGAAAACAAATGTAGCTATTTTTCTGTCCTAGGGCTTATAAAACATATTTTATAAAGACCTGGCTTATAGTTGCACTGCACTCAACTCTGGGGGCACTTAGGCCATACCTAAGGGATGACTTACATGTAAAAATAAGGTAGCTTAGGATTTTAGGAGTACTTTTAATTTCAAAGTCGAATTTGAGGTTATCTTTAACTTAAAACAGTCACCAAGGCAGGCCTGCCATTAAAATGACACTGTGCATCACATTAGTGCACCTATGGGTGTATTTCCTATGTTGGGGCCCCTAAACCTACATGCCCTACCATATACTAGGGACTTACAGGTCGGTTGATACAGCTTATGGTAATTATCTGAATTTGCATATATATTTTAATCAGAGCACAGGCCCTGGGAGAGTTTAGCAGTGCCCAGGACACCATCAGAGTCAGAAAAACACCACTATGAGTGAAAAATGGGGGCAAAGATTTAGGGAGCTTCTGCAATCAGCACAGCTTTCCCACAGCTTATGAATCACAACGAGCTTCTTACAGAGTATTCTGCACACAGACTTGCCCTTTACCATACAATCAATGGTACAGATATGCTGCCAGTCCCCACTTTTAATCATCTTATTTCCAACTACTAGCAATCACTGGTGCCTAAGCCACACAAAATGGCCAGAGATGCAAGGGTGCACAAGATATATATATTTTGCCAGAAAAAATGTGCAGCATTAGCAACATTTGCTCTCCGTGACCTTGAAGAGTCTTTCTACTTTGCAAACTTCTGCTAGCAGATAACATTTTCCTAAACCAATTCTTAAAGAATGCCTCAGCTAAAAGTAAGTTTGGAATTGTTTTCCTTCTACAACTAGCTAGCGTTAGTAACCTCTGTGAACTTCATGATGATGGCAAAGCCATTTTTCTTTTAAAATGGGGGTGAGGGGTAGAAGAATCTGGGAAAAGAAAGGGTTGCTGATCTCTGTTGCCCTGGAGAAGGCTTCTGTTTCTGGGGTTGAACATGTACCCACGAGGCAAGGTGGTAATTTTCTAGCAGCAGAGTAGGGGAAGTGGTGGTACTCCATATGCTTCTGTTGAAGATTCCTATCTGGTGTTGAAGGACAGAGATAACATTTTCCCCCATACTTGTAAATGATCCATATGTATCTGGATGTGAAGTGCCCAGTGTGGAAGCACAAAATTTACTGAGTTACATAGGGGTGGCTGAATAATCACTGGTGCATGTTGAGGCTTATTGGCTCTAGGCGTCAATCTTGTGCTTCTTAATACAGATAAGTCATGGGAATAAAGTGGGGTAGAATCCTTCTCAGTGAGCCTTAATGGTCCTGGAATTACTTCAACAATAAACACATATTTGAAATGTTAGACCCTTAATTGCATGATAGTGATACTGTGGTGGTGTTCTCTGCAGTGTCGTCTCATATGCAGTACAACTTTAGTTGGTAGCATCAAATGACGTCAACTATTCTTTGACACACTGACTGAAGACAAGAAAAGTAAGAAGGACTTTCAGTCTCAGAACCGCAATTCATGTGAGAGGTCACAACCGGATAAATGAGGATTTGGAGGTATACGAAAAAGTGCCTTTACCAGGTGAATTTTTACTAACACTAATAACCAAAAGAAATTAACCCTCATACCATATCATTCCTGGCACTCTGACATCTTTCTCAACAGACCCTCAACCATGTATTTCTACCCTCAAATGTGAATGTTACCACCGTAAGGTGATTTTGTGCGTAGCATCATCACGGGGTCTCTATTCGCTTCGGTATCCCTTTATCCAAATGATCTGAAGGATATCTCAGTGGGAAGGTGAGTGAAAGAATGTGAGTTAAAATTACCTCATATCCTAAATTCCTATTTATTAATGTCCATAAAAAAGATAACGGTAAGATTAAAAACAGGTGATGTTGTGTGGATCAGCAATGAATCCTACACCACTAAAACTAAGGTCATGACCTTAGTTTAGGCTATGAGGTAATTTTAACTCACATTCTTTCACTCACCTTCTCACTGAGATATCCTTCAGTTCATTTGGATAAACTTTGCTAGATAAACAGACATTTGAGGTGAGCACATCTAGAGTGCTGCTGTGTTGCAGAGTGCTCCTTACTAGAGCTGCTCTCCACCTAAACTTGGGAACTACCCAGAGTTCTCTCTTCTTTTTTGCATAATTTATGTGTCACTCTAACCCTCAAAGGACATTGTTTATATATATATATATATATATATATATATAACCCTTACTTACCTGCAAAATATTTAAATTTTCATGGTAAAGGTATGCATGGTAAAGACATATGTGTGGTAAAAGAGGTATTTTTTCTTGCCTTATTAACCCATAATCCCCTAAACCCACACCCACACTAAACCCTTATAATACCCTTGACACACCATAACCCATACCCACCCTAAACCCTAAAAATACCCTTGCGACCAAAAAACCCCATACACACTCTAAACCCTAAAATCCCATTCCCACCCAAATTCCCATACCCACCATAAGTCCTACAAAACACCTTGCCACCCAAAACCCATACCACCCTATGCCCTAAAAATACCCATGCAACACAAAAAACACACCCACCCTAAACTCTAAAAATATCCTTGCCACCCAGAAACAAATACCCACCCTAAACCCTAAAAATTCCCTTCCCACCCAAAAACCTATACCCACCCTAAGCTCTAAAAATACCTTTTCTGCCCAAAAACCCACCCTAAACTCTAAAAGAACCCTTGCAACCCATAGCCATCCTAAATCCTAAAAACCCTCTTCCCACCCAAAAAACCCATAACCACCCTAAACCTAAAAAATACCCTTGCCCTAAGACACTTACACCTGAGAAATACTTACATGTTTGTGGTAAAGTAATGCATGGAAAAGGTATATTCGAGGTAAAAAAAAATTCTTTTAAAGAATTTAGGTGTAAAAACGCATTCGTTGTTCCGACGTTGTCGTGAATTCTTACATGCTATTTCCCTCATTGCTGTGGTTTGTAAGTAGGATTTGTCCCCTTTCCCACTAACAACAGTATTTGTCTAACTATTCGACTACCAATAGGCAATCAAAGTTGATGCCTCACATGGAACATGAGAATGTTAGATTATTTGGTAGATCACCTGTTGGAGGCTATATTGCTTGACAGCGTTTGGCTAACGCCTTCCAGCTGTGTGAAAAACAAACATCCTACTCAAATACCGAATGCCTCGGGATACTGTTTTTCTTTTTACTTTTCCACATCGGGAAACAAAAAAAAAAAGGAAATCACAGTGCGAGCTGTATTGTATTTGGAAGTAACATGAATTGCAGTGAACACATCGGTGCCTGAAGATGAGACAAGTGTCGAGTAAAACGTCATTTGTTCGGATTCTGGTGCCAGGCATAAAACTGGGTGTGATGAGCCCCAGCAACAAAAAGGTTGAAAGAGTTTGCGCGATGATTAACATATTTATGTGATGTTAAGGTTGGTCCTTCATGGGTTAAAAACAACGACGGAGCACCAGTTGCAGTACAATGTACAGTTTCATATAATAAATTAATTGCGCTTTACTGTAGATTTTAAATGTGTTTCCTCTATAAGACTTGTGGGCTCTCGACGAATTCGGGACAGTGTGACTATGAGAGGCATTCATCTTGTTTTACAATTTGTGCCACTAATATTTACTACACAAGTAGCCCTAGACTATTTCTTCAAACAGGTTTTTTCCTTCAGATCCTGCCTGGAGAAAACTGCGTAATAAAACACTCACGTGGGGAGGAACCACATAAATAAATAAGGTTGCAATTTCTGTTTGCTTATTATTTCCCATTACCAGTAACACGACCCCTTAAACATGCAGTAAAAGTGATTTCCGGATATTTTTGTGTGTGCCTTATTTATCCCGTTAACGTCTAATGAAGCCTCTGGTGATTACTTTTTGTTTTCTTTGGTCATTCAAGTTCATATTGAAATTTGTGATTTAAACCCATCTGGTACATGGAATGCGTGGAATGGAATTTCTGTCACACACAAAAACAACAAAAAACGTTGATTGCAGGGTTATGTGGGTAGAAGATTTCCGGGGCAATCAGCAAAGGTGTGGCAGTAAGCTAATGTAACTTTATTCCAGGTATTTGCATCCCATCATGAATAGAGTAGAAAACTTAGATTTTCTACATCCCGGTGGGCAGAAAATCTGGTTTTTATTAAATACCCTGGGGCTCATATTATGCAATCTTCTTTAATGCTGCTACTCACAGCAGCCCATTTACAGAACTTAAACCAAGAATTCCAACATTATAAAAGTACAGCACCCCAACCCTCATTCTTCTTTTTTAGCTAACTGTATGCAACCTGTCACAAAATATTTAGACCAGTCTATGATAATGAAATTTCTCTGAAAAACCATTTGATATCTGTCAACATCAGGACAGTGCACGCTCTACGGCCAACGTAATGCAATAAACTGACTCTTGTGAAATGTAATAATTCATGCATTATGTATTAATGCAGTATGTTAACCTTTTGCATTGCAGAGATTCATGTTAAAACATCATTAATGCTGTTTGCTCTGTATTGTTCATTTTCAAGGCTTTGCTGCAGTATTACAAGGTGGGGTTAGGGCGTGGTCCCTATTCTAAGCCTTTTTAAAATCCCTTCCTGCAGCCTGGCAGGGTGTGGCACGCGGGGGGGCCTGGGTCTATTTAAAGGACCCAGCCCAGCTCCATATGCTCACTATACAGAGGTCCAGGTGCAGAGCAGCAGCATTTTCCTGAGCTCCTGTTCCGAAGGGCCTATGTAGGATTTCTAGGCCCCTGGCTTCATTTCCTTGGTGATCTTCAAGCAGGGCGGTAAGGCGGAGGTCGGGTTAGGCCCCCAACTCCGTTTTCAGAAATACTCGAGTTTTGGGCCTTTTGGTTACATCGCGTGTGCGATGGTTTTCTTGGCATTTAAATACTGCAGTTTGGATCGGCAGTGTGCGCGATCGTATCATGTTATTTAACTCTTGATGGTTGAATCGGCAACAGTGTGCACGATTCATTCTTGGCATTTAACTTTCACAGTTCGTATCGGCAGAGTGCGCAATCATATCCTGGCATTTAAACCTTGATGGTTGAATCGGCAACAGTGTGCGCGATTTATTCTTGGCCTTTAACTTTCATAGTTCGGATCGGCAGAGTGCGCGATCTTATCTTGGCATTTAAACCTTGGTGGTTGAATCGGCAGCTGTGTGCACAATTCATTCTTGGCATTTAACTTTCACAGTTCGGATCGGCAGAGTGCGCAATCGTATTCTACCATTTGCACCTTGATGGTTGAATCAGCAGCAGCGTGCGCGATTCATTTTTGGCATTTAACTTCCACAGTTCGGATCGGCAGAGAGCGCGATCGTATTTGGACATTTGAATCTTGATGGTTGAATCAATGACAGAGTGGGAAAGTCATTCTTGGTGAGGAACCAGGAAAGATTAGACCCCCACCCAGGGTCTTCTTCCCAGCGGTGGAGGGACACCCTTGTCCTCAGGGTCAGTTTAGCAGAGAGTTCACAAATCAGACGGAGTCACCAACTGGAGGAATAAAGAGAAGTTTATTACATGGATTATAGCTCGAGCTAATACAGAGTCCCAGGACAGTCAAGTGACTATCCTACAGAGGCTGCCCCTTCACTCTGGGGCACCCAACCTTATATACACACAAAACTGCTTAGTCAGAGGACAACTCCACCCCTAGCGTATTCAAGGTCCTCTGCAGCCTTCAGAATATTTCAGGGATACACGTGTGGTGGGAGAAGGTACAGATGCAGCTGGCAGGAGGTGGCAACGACCTGTACAAACCTGTTCTGGCAGTTACTGATTAAGCACGACAATTCTCAGAACTGTAATTGGAAAAAGTAATATGGCAGCGATAAGCAGATTGCAACCCAAGGCTGCGAGCACAAGGTCAATCATCAAAGTTCAAGAGGTTTGTCGAGCACATGGCAACATAATAAAGATAAACAGATGCCTAGCAGCTATGGTGTATGATTAACTTTATGTACATTTTCTCATTGGCATTTAACCCTTGTGTTTCAGATCGGCGGAAAGCTCGATCATTTCTAGACATTGAAATCTTGATGCACATTTTTGATATTTAAAGTGTATAATAATTCCTAAGCAATTGCATCTAGAAGATCTAGACAAAATGCATCCTTGCAACCAATGTGTTAATTGATTACTGTTATAGTGTGTCTTTGCAGATTCATTCATGAATCTAATGCAGATTATTCCTGATAACTAATATATTTATTGATCACTGTTATTAAGCAGTTTCTATTCAAATAAATAACTTGATTTAGTTCAAGGTTCTGAGTTTCAGATTGTATTGAAAGGAAACCGTCATATGGATGTTTGCATAATCCTTATTTATTTTCCAGGTATTCAGAGCTAATAAGGTTATGATGAATGAAGGCTCTTGATTATTTGTGTTATCAGTCCATAGCTATCCTGAACAAAGCTTATGAAAGTCAAAGTGTTTAATCTGATTATTGTGTTCTTAACTTTTCCTTCCACAGGTCTCCTTCCATGCTGTTCCCAACCTAAATCCCCTTCCCCCACTTGGCCATTCTTTAACTCTGTGCTATAACGGCTAGTAAAGTTTGGAGCTGCCAAGAGGTGGACATATTGGGAACAGGCGCAAACCCCGAGGATCCGGACTCCCTCACAATATCCTTGTAAATTATTCCTGAAGAGTGGACATCTCCATCTTCTTAACATAAATCTTGTCCATCCATTAAACTTGCTCTAGAGCTACAGGTTAAACAAATAACAATGAATTCAGGATTGGGATAATTGGGGGTAATATTAGCCTCCTTGTCTTTAATAAACTCAAGATTTTCTGCCCATCAGGTTGTGAAAATCTACATTTTATGGAAAGACCCAAAGGCCAACATTATGCAAGTTTAAAGTCTTTCTAACAAGCAACATGCCATATCCTCAACAAGACTGAATTTAAATCCTCGAAAAGTCACATCATTGGACCAAGCAGCACATCTCAATATGTCTTGCAATTAACCTCTCATTATAAAGGCCTTAGATGCAGCTGCTCCTCTCACAGAATGAGCTCCAAACAAACCCACATCAACACCCACCCTACTCATCACCTCTTTCACCCATCTACCAAGTGTTGGAGAAGACCCGGGCTTATACAGTTTCTTGAAAGAAATAAGCAACTGAGTCACTCCTTGCAGTCTGACAACTGAGGTTTTCTTCTCATACTTTTTGAAACAACACACTACACATACATGTTCATTTTAATTGAAAAAGGGATAACACATTTAAAAAGAATTCGTTTTTTCTCTTCACGCACCCTCAAGGAAAAAAATCCTGCTGTTACATCAAGGGTCGTACATCTGATACCCTCTTGAATGCAATCAAAAGCATTCAAGTTGTCAATTCCAATTACAAATCCCTTAAAGTCAAATCCTTATTTGATCCCCAACTCTCCAAGAAAGTAAAAGCTCTGCAAACATCCCAGACTGTGTTGTACCTGTATACTGGGGCTTTGCAATTCTAATGCTGCTCATTAGCCTCCTTACCAAAAAATCCTTACCCACGGGAAAGATCACTGACTAACACATGACCTGCAGCAATCGCTGGCCTGTATACATTCACAGTCTTGTAAAATAATCCACCTTCATACAGTTCTGATAAATTATTCCCTATCTCCACTGTAGACACTAAAAAGGGATCAAAATCCCTCTCCATAAACCAACAAACCCATTTCTTCCAAGCTAAAACATACATTTTCCTTGTTCCAGGAGCCCAAAATTCTTTAATAAATGCTGAAGCCTTCCACGAAAAGCCTAGCACCTCCCAAACTCTCCTGAAAGTCTCCATACCACCAGCCTCAGTTGGCCTGTAATTGCCAAATCATGGATTTTCCCTACTGGGCCCATCAATACTTCCTGAAACATTATTAGATGAATTGTAAAATTCATTGATAACTCCAGAGGAATAGGGAACCACACCTATGCCCTCCAAAGTGGGGTTATCGCCACTATTATCTCCCTCAACTTGCGAACCATCATGGTTACCTGAGCGATCATAGAGAAGTGAGGAAATGCATAAGGACTGAGACCTCTCCAATTTTGCCAGAAAGCATCTATTCCTGCTGACTCTGGATCCAGACGCCAACTGAAAAATCTGTTCAAATAAGCTTTCAGTCTGTTCGCAAACAGATCCACGACAAATGGTACACAGATTCTCTTCTCTCCAACTGAAAGAAAACTGTCATGTTCAATCTCCAGTCACTGACATGCTTGAAATTCTGTGAATACCAATCCGCCACCACATTGCTCAGTCCTGGAATGTGTTCTGGCTGAATACAAACCTTCCTTTTCAGACCATATTTCCCAAAAACCTTCACTAGATCTGCCAGATCCTTTCATCTCAGACCCCCTAGTTTGTTCACATACCATACAGCAGATTTATCGCCCATATTTAAGAGCACTGAACATTTCACCTTGCTCTTTGTAAAGCAGTTGATTGCAAATGATTCTGCTAGTGACTCCAAACACTTTATGTGCATCTTTTTCTCCTCCTCTATCCAATGACTGCCTTTTGAAACTGCACTATACCATGCACCCCAACCACCTAAGCTTGCATCTGACTCTATTACCAACTGCAGATTTACTCAAAAAATCACTCTCCCATTCTAAGCTTCTACATTCAGCAACCATCTAAGCTCCTGTCTCACTTCTTCTAAAAGAGCAATCTTCTCTGAATGTCTCAAACCACATCTAACATGCATCACCTTCAGTCTCTGTTATGCACGATAATTTAAAGGCTCAGGAAAAATAGCCTGGATCGTTGAAGACAAAAGACCAAACACATGTGCCAACATCCTCAGTGAAATCTGATCTGGATGCAACTCCCTCCAAATATCCTTCCTTATTCTCTTCAATTTCTCCTTTGGAAGCTTCAATAGTCCATTTATCATATTCAGCAAGAATCCTAGAAACTGTGTTTTCTGTATTGGAACCAAACAAGGATTATGTCTGTTCACCACAAACCTAAACTTTCTAGTTCGTTCACTGCTAAATTTGAATAATCCTCTACTCCTTCCTTTCCTTGATACATAATCAAAATATCGTATATATATATATATATATATATACCGAACACCCTCCCTCATAGAAAAACACCACTGGAGGTAGAATCTTCATAAAACATCATGTGGCTGATGAAAGACAAAGTGAAAGACAAACAAACTTTCACATCCTTCCGCCCAATCTGAATAAAGAGAAATTTCGAAGTTGGAGCTGTTAGATAAGCATCCTTCAAGTCCAATTGTGCACCCAATATCTTGTCTGTAATATGTCTTCCCTCCATTTTGGAATGGGGATAGAGAACCCAATCATTAAACATCTTAAATGTATAACCTGTCTCATGCCCTTGCTGTTTAGAAGGACAATATTGGTCACAAATCCTCCTTGATACTGAGACACTCCTACAATGGCACCTTTCTCCCTTAACTATTGATCCTCTTTCTCTACTAACTTTGATAGGTCTGCACTGAACTGTACTTCTTTGGGAATCCGTGTTTGGACTGGCTCTTCCATAAAATCAATGCAATAACCCTGCACCATTACCAGAACTATAGAGAAAAGCGAATGGAGCACACAGACGGTAAGTATGATCCCTCTATTCCCAATATCCAAAAATTATAAACATTTAATCTTATCAAGAAAGCATAATATGAATTATTACATATACACATGCTGGACAACAGGCATGTTTTGAATGTATGAGCACCCTAACAATACCCGACAATACTCGACATTATAGGAATGTGCGGCAAGTCTTAGGCTTTTTGTTGTCCAAACCATTACCAGAACTCAAGGATCCCACATTATCTGAATCCATTTGTGATAAAATTTGGCAAGTCTGCTGCCAATTTCAATGGAATAGCATTAAGTTCTAACCTTACCTGTAACCCAGAACTGGCATTCTCCATGACCTCCCCACCCTCTAGGCTTCTGCCTTTGAGGGCAAAAACTGGTAGAGCTCCAAGATCCTTGACTCTGGGAGGGGCCACATCCACAGGAAAACAAACTCTTCATAATTCACTGTCCTTGGCCAGGAAAACAAACCTTTCTTCTGGCCCAACCAAAAACATGCTCATTGAAGACCCTTTTAATATCAAGCTCGTTCTAGAAGAACATGCCACCACAAACTTTGACATCTCCTTGATGGAATAATCACCAAATGAAAAATCTTTGACATAAGGCCCTCTTTCATTGATTGCTGAATCCACCAATTTTATATCTATCTTCAGCAGTATGCTTTTCCTGCGCTCTACTGAAAGAGCTGTATTTGCATTGCGTAACAGGCAAACAGCATGTTGAACCATTGTCTCACCTTTTCCACATCCAAATTTTCCTTACTTGCATGAGCCTCCTGTTGTACCTGGCTTTTTGACAGGGTCATCCCCAATCTTTTTGCCTCCTTCCTCCTATTTTTTCTGACCTGTTGTTGTTGGCTTTTGACCTCTGGGCACTTTACCACTGCTAAACAGTGCTAAAGTGCATATGCTCTCTGTGTAAATTGTACTATTGGTTGGTTTATCCATGATTGGCTATTTAATTTACTTATAAGTCCCTAGTAGAGTGCACTATATGTGCCTAGGGCCTGTAGATTAAATACTACTAGTGGGCCTGCAGCACTGGTTGTGCCACCCACTTCAGTAGCCCCTTAACCTTGTCTCAGGCCTGCCATTGCAAGGCCTGTGTGTGCAGTTTCACTGCCACTTCGACTTGGCATTTAAAAGTACTTGCCAAGCATAGAACTCCCCTTTTTCTACATATAAGTCACCCCTAATGTGTGCCCTAGGTAACCCCTAGAGCAGGGTGCTGTGTGGGTAAAAGGCAGGACATGTACCTGTGTAGTTATATGTCCTGGTAGTGTAAAACTCCTAAATTAGTTTTTACACTACTGTGAGGCCTGCTCCCTTCATAGGCTAACATTGGGGCTGCCCTCATACACTGTTGAAGTGGCAGCTGCTGATCTGAAAGGAGCAGGAAGGTCATATTTAGTATGGCCAGAATGGTAATACAAAATCCTGCTGACTGGTGAAGTCGGATTTAATATTACTATTCTAGAAATGCCACTTTTAGAAAGTGAGCATTTCTTTGCACTTAAATCTTTCTGTGCCCTTCAATCCACGTCTGGCTAGGTTTAGTTTACAGCTCCTTGTGCATTCACTCAGACACATCCCAAACACAGGGTACTCAGTCTCACTTGCATACATCTGCATTTTGAATGGGTCTTCCTGGGCTGGGAGGGTGGAGGGCCTGCCCTCACACAAAGGACTGCCACACACCCTACTGGGACTCTGGCAGACAGGACTGAACTGAAAAGGGGCTTGGTGCATTTCTTAGACACTCTTTGAAGCCACCCCCACCTCAAAGGCACAACTTAGTATAAAACAGGGCCTCTGCCCTACCTCATCAGACACTTGCTGGAGAAGAAACCTGAACCAGAACCTACATCCTGCCAAGAAGAACTGCCTGGCTGCTCAAAGGACTCACCTGTCTGCTTTCTACAAAGGACTGCTGCCTTGCTGTTGGCCTGCTGCCTTGCTGAACTCTTCTCTGGCTGTAAAAGTGCTCTCCAAGGGCTTGGATAGAGCTTGCCTCCTGTTCCCTGAAGTCTCAGGACCAAAAAGACTTATTTTTTTCATTTGGACTCTTCGTGCGCCGAACATTTTGACGCACAGCCTGCTCCGCGGCGAGAAAATCGCTGCACGCCGACGCTGCTCGACGCGACGCCTACGGGGCGACCGGAACTTCGACGCACGGCCTCTCATGGACAACGCTGCCTGACTTCCTGAGGGGAAATCAATGCGACGCCTGCTGTGAGAAAGAAAATTCCACGCACAGCCTCCCGGAACGACGCACAGCCTGAAAACAAGCCGAAGTATCCACGCACAGACCCTGGGACATCTGGTAATCCCGCGATCCATAGAAGGAGATGGTCCGCGTGCCGGAAAACGACGCACGTCTTCCCCGAGTGAAAAATAATGACGCAAGTCCGTGTGTGAAGGGGCGCAACCGACGCACACACCATTTTTCCTCCCGTAGAACGACGCACGTCTCCCCGTGTGAAAAATAACGACGCAAGTCTGTGTGTGAAGGGGCGTAACCGACGCACACACCATTTTTCCATGCATCTCCTCTTCTGCGGCCCTCTACGGAGATTTTCCACTTCAAACCAGGTACTTTGTGCTTGAAAAAGACTTTGTTTACTTTTTAAAGACTTAAGACACTTCCTATCACTTTTCAGTGATATCTTTACAAATTCATATTGCATCTTTGATCGTTTTGACCTGCAAATACCCAGATAAATATTATATATTTTTCTAAACACTGGGTGGTGTATTTTTGTGGTGTTATATTATGGTGTTGTATGATTTATTGCACAAATGCTTTAAACATTGCCTTCTAAGTTAAGCCTGACTGCTCGTGCCAAGCTACCAGAGGGTGGGCACAGGCTGATTTTGGATTGTGTGTGACTTACCCTGACTAGAGTGGGGGTTCTTGCTTGGACAGAGGGTAACCTGACTGCCAACCAAAAACCCAATTTCTAACACCTCCCCTACTAAATCAAACAAAAACTTTGTCAGTGGTCCATTATTGTATAACAACCTGTCCTGACATATTTGCAAACATTTGTTCAGGCAATTATGCAGATCTTGACTCCCTTTACCAAAAAAGGCTAAAATCGGTTAATTCAGTTCTGTAATCACCATAACCTTGTCTGCTAATGAAGGCCTAGAGCTCTCTGATATTAGCCTTACCCTGACCTCCTTAGAGATTTGCTACCTAAGAGAAGTATATACATAATCTGGAGATCACTCTGGAGAAAGAGAGTGTTTGATTAGAAACTGCTCAAACATGCAGTCCCCTAAGTGATCCACTAATATCTCAGGATCATTAACTTCTACTCTGAATCATCCAAATCAAATTCAGAAGAGCAACTCAGCTCAATCGCAGCACTTTCTAAGGACTCAGCACAAAGAGATTCTTAGAGGGCACCCCCTTGTAGCCAGTCATAGGGGGTAGCAAATAGTGACCTGCTCCTTAAATATTCAAGACAGGTTTTGCAACACTACCCATAAATACATAGGCCACATCCCAAACCCAGAGAAAGTTCACATATAAGTGGTGCACAGTTGGTCTTTTGGGCTCCATGTTCAGTACAGTTCGCTTCAACTACATTGGAAGAATAATTGTCAGCAATGCTAGACTATTTCTAACAATTTAACATATGGTTATTTGTTAAAAACAAACAGCCACCCCAAATGGTCCCCTAGGCTGCAGAAAAAACAAGGTAGTACAACCTACCCTAGCCATTAAATGTCATGGGATAACAATGAGGCTCCCACTTTTCATAGGAAGGTAAATGTACTGCATATGGTGTTTTTATTCTTTGGCTAGACTTCTCCAGATGAAAGTGACCAAATTTGTGGATGGAAAAACACAGTTTTCTCAGTTTTGCAGGTCTGAATAGGGAAAGACAGGGGGTAATATTAGGGCACAAGTTGGGGGTACACATTGGTACATGGCGTCTTCCCACTATTTTCAAACAAAGTGGGCCAAGTCGTTGTGCTGCACTGTAATATGCTAAACTTGTCCCAGTGTAATGTTTAAATACCATGATGCAATCAGCAGAGCCTGCACATCGTCTGCTTACTTTCTGAGCAGCCACGTACAGATAGCACTGAGAGGGCTATTGTTTTTTAATTCGAGCTGTGGCTAAAAGAAAGGCCGAAGTTAAGTGGCCATCAGGCCTCCTTTGGTTCTCGCTGGCACTATCTGGAGCTCCAAACCTACCTGCAAATGCAATGGAGGGGAAACAAAGGCACAAGGCTTGTTGTCACGGGTACTTAAGAGAGGCATGATTTTTACTTTGGTTAATCCCTGGGCAGAAGAGATATGCGTGCATAGTAAGAATGTCAGATATACAGGTATGTTCCTGTGTTTATGCAAATAGCAATTTAAATATCACTATTTTTTTTTAATTCTTTTATAGTGCTACTTATCCTAGTGCAGGGTGTCAGAGCACTTTGCATCATATGTACACATTGATAATAAATCATAAAAGTGTAAATCAAAGTACAGGATGTGTTACATAGGATAGTGAGGGCTACAAGGGTTTCCTTCATAGTTCACTGTGCAATTTCAGAAGGATTTCAATTTATGAACTGCAAGTAACAAAGGATCTCCATGTTTAAAGCAGTAGCCCACTTAGTTATCTACATAAAATAAAAAGCTGTCATCATGCCCTTTGCAGGAGACACGTCAACACTCCATGCTACTTTAATTCAAAACTGGGACTAGACACGACACACATCTTTCCAGCTACTGTGTTAACCACCTGTGTTATCTTACCATTACTATTATTCCCTGAGATTTACAGGCCATGCGAAGCTCTCTGCAGCAGGTGCCTTAACCCCATAAGATTTTTTTAAATGCAGTCTTTGCAACTAATTAAGCAGACCAGTTGTTCCCTGTGTCAATACGTTTGTGGCAGAGATTTAAAAAACACAAATGTTGAAATTGAGGTCCAGATTTTGCGTCAGGGTCGTGTCACTTTTTTGGCACAACCCCAATGCAAAATCTCATTTGTAAATCTGGTAATTTGGTCAAATGTATTCCTTATAGAACTGCTAAACGTATGTGTGAGGTCTTAAAATCAGATTTCACTCCTTGTGATGTCACTTTCCTTTGAGGTTATGGGTTGTAATGCCACTTCCTGTGATATTACTTCCTGTGGCCCCATGATGTCACATGCTGTGATACCAAACGCCATGATGTCACTTGTATGCTGTCTTACTTGGTTAGTCCCCCCACTTCTTTTTTTTAGGACTTATGCCCTAGGTAATATCATGCTACACCCTATTTTGAGGTACTGAACTCAGTATAGCAAGGTACTGCCTTGCCCACTAAACACCACGTCCAGCTACATTGATATTTAAACGGTGAAGTTTTACAAAACCAGGCCTTCCAGAAGAGTACATGATGGTTCTCATTGGGAGTGCCATGTGAAAACCAATGTGTTAGTACTGCACACTGCATTACCAACCTGCCGGTTACGGTCGTTTGCAGTTGTTGTATTACTGCACAATTATGGTTGTGACACTGCAGAAATACATGCTTACATTCCTAAATATTTTTCCTAAAATAATTGCCGTCTACATTTAAGTGGCGAAATACATTTTACATAGACTAGACAACAAACTCTTGTTTACCTAATTATGATTTTCGGGAACCTCGCAATGTGGGCCTAACGTTAGGCTGTTAAATAATCCGGTTTTGAGCCTTTACTTCATGCCAGATGACTGGGTTGCCCTCTCACGTTCAGATGGAGGGCGTTCCGCAGCAGTGCCTTCTGAACACAGCCAAACTTGCTGCCAGATCTGGAAAACGTGTACTTTGGAATACAGAGTAGATATTTTGGCGCTGAACGAAAATTGACAGACAATGAGTATTTCCAAAGTTTCATTTGACATTTTTTTTAAAGGACAGATTCAACGGTGTCTCAGGTGCAGGGGCAGAGCAAGGATTCTCTCATCTTAAAAAAGAGACACTTTACCAATCCCTTCAACCCCGAGCTTGGTCACATTTGCTGATTGGAGGGCTAACCTGTTCATTGATGATTCCTTATTGTCAGAACCCTATACGGGCGCATGGTGCCGCCATGCCCTCCTCAGTGCATACCACTAGGGCTGACCTTTGCTCTGGGCACCCTGAGCAAAAACGAATTTGGTGGCTGACCCCACAATGAATTGCTTGGTACTCCCAACACTTGCAAGGTGTGTTAATTAAAATCTGGTGGACCGCGTAAGACTGAGATAGACAAGAGAATGGAAAATTATGAGAATATACGTAAATAAGAATAATACTGGCCTCTGCAGCCAGCAGAAAAAAATGATCAAATAGCAAAGTAGTCCCTTCTCGGCTACTATGTTTGCAAAAATGAACAATAAGAAAATACATGACTAAAACTTGCAGGGACGACGTTAAGCATCTGGCACAACATCCCTGTATCTATCAGAACCACGTGCAGATATGCAAATACACGCTTCTTCGGAGCCAGGTGAGAGGTCAGCGGGATACTGTTGCATGACTCGTATACAGTCAGGCCTGTGCGCCCTTCAAAAAGGACTTCGCTATAACCTGGGCCGGGCTAGCCTATGCCTAACGTCGTCCCTGCAAGTCTTATTCGTGTATTTTCTTATTGTGATGTCCATTTTTGCAAACATAGTAGACCGAGAAGGAGCTACTTTGTCCTCGAGCACAAGTGTCCTCGTAGAATGCATAAAGACTGCTGCCGCCTTGTTGAACGCGGCAGCAGCTGCAGTGGGGGCTCGTCCCTTGAGAGAGCCGGACTCATCCGCGGCAGAAGTCCCTGCTGGGCTTCCCGCCCAAGGAAGTGACAGCAGAGATCTTACCTCTTGACAGCTCCTTAGCGTTGATGATCTCAGATGATCTGCCTCACTCAGGAGGTCACGCTTGACAGATAGATGTCACCCGGCAAGTCAATTACTGTTGTGTCTAACAGTCAAGTAGAACGTTCCCAATATGTTGTGTCGGATATTACCCTGCTACTCCCGGTGCTTTCCCTGTCACCGCGGGGTCATCTGATCGCTGCAAGTAATGGGACAATCGCCCATTAATGGCATCGTTCATAACAATCACGTCTCTCGTAGACGCTGCAGGGAATTCGATACTCCTTTTCAGGGAACAGGATTAGAATATTTTTTACACATTGCTTAAAAATATACATCTATATACGTGACATAAATTATGATGCATTTACGCGGTACAGGCACTCCAGGTTTATAGTATTTTGCAATATTACTATGCCCAGAGGCGTTTTAAACCCAGAGGATGGTGCATTGTTGTTTTGTCCATGTATACGGCACTGAGGAGTATGCCTTGTACTTTAGTACAAAATACAAAAAACAAATAATTCTGAACTGTGGATTTTGAAATACACACACTTTATTGAAACAGTACCAGGACTGTCGTGCATAAGGAAGAAGTGACCTCATGAGAGCATATGTCTACTGTGTCCCCTCTTCTGTGACAACACCAATCAAAAATCAGGACATAAAGATCACAGGACAGTCTATCCATTCAATTTCAGCTTCTCAGCCAAGAGGCATGCTGCAGGGAATAGCCTGGCAATTGTTTTGACACAACATGAGATCAGTAACACATTCTATTGGCACTTCTGGGCCACTGATTGGAAACAGAGAGGGTAATGCAAGGAGTTGAAGGCTTAGCAACGGTGCGTTTGAGGTCCATACTAATGGGATTTTATGCACATGGGAACAATGGGGAATGGTATAACCATGATACTTTACATATTGGGGTAGTGTGGCATGGAAATTGTGACACGCATGCCACAGTTGTGTTGCAAATGATCTGGTAACTATGTCACAATCACCTGGTTAAAGAAATGCACAACTCGATTTGAATGGAACTCCACTGACTCCCTTTGCCAGCATGTGCCATCTTCAAAACCAGCTGCACCATTCACAAATCCCTCATATGTCCAGCACTCCTGTCTATCTGTTTGAGAAATCTCTGGTGGATATGAGCAAACCCACAGCTAGGACACCATCAGACTGGAGACAATGAAGTGTAAAAAAAGGAAAAAACACAAGACATCAGGCCTTCATCATTTATGAACCCAGGATCTGGAACAACATCCCTGTATCTATCAGGACCAGTTTAAATCAAATCAAATCAGCTCAAATTAAACATACTTATAAAGTGCTGCTAATCAACCCATGGGATGTCCAGGCGCTGTGTGGCAGTGTTATTCGAAGAGCTAGGTCTTGAGTCCCTTCCTGAATTGGTCCAACAATGGTGACGTGTGGAGGAGGTGGGGCAGGTCATTCGAGGCTTTGGTGGCAAGGAAGGTAAAGTAGTGCCCTCGGACGTGGCTGTGGTGGATGTGAGGTGTTTGAGCGAAGGAGCAAATGTAGAGCAAAGGTTTCTGGTTGGTAGGTGGAAAGTCAGACAGTGGTTAAGGTAGGCTAGAACTTCGTTGTGGAGGGCTTTGTAGGTGTGGGTAAGGAGCTTGAAAGGGTATCTTTTCTGGGCCGAAAGCCATTGGAGGTCTCTTACGTGCTGGGTGATATGTGTTCTCTTGGGCAGGTTGAGGACCAGTCTGGCAACTGCATTTTGGGTAGTCTGGAGTGTTTGAATGAGTTCAGTGGTGGTGCCGGCACAAAGAGCGTTGCGATAGTCAAGTCTGCTGGTGATGAGGGCCTGCATTACAGTTTTCCTAGTATTGATGGGGAGCCATCTGAAAAATTTCCAGAGCATGCAGATCATGTGGAAGCAGTGTTGACCTGTCATTTCATGGAAAGTTCACTGTCCAGACTAATTCAGAGGTTGCAGGTGTGTTCTTTCAGTGTGCGGCATTGGTCCAAGCTGTGTTGGCCACCAGGAGTCATTAGAGAGAGTGGTGTGTCTGCTGAAGATCATCACTACAATTTTGTCTGTGTTGAGTTTCAGACAGTTGTCTTTCATCCATGCCACAACATTCTTCATGCAGTTGTGAAAGTTGGCCTTTGTCTGATGTGGGGTCCTCTGAGAGGGAAAGAATGACCTGTGTGTTGTCTGCATAGGAGATAATGTTGATGTAATGGGATCTGACAATGTCTGCGAGAGGTGACATGTAGTTGTTGAAGAGGGTAGGGCTGAGAGATGAGCCTTGGGGTGCTCTGCGGATGGTGTGCTTAGGTTGTGAGGAGAAGGGAGGGAGGCTGACTCTGGATGCATCCCGTGAGGAAGGATGCCATACATCTGAGCGAGTCATCAGTGATTCCAATCTGGTGTGGTCGATTGAGTGTGTGGTGGGAGACGGTGTCGAAAGAAGCAGGGAGGTCCAGGAGGATGAGGGCGGCTGACTCTTCTCTGTCAAGTAGAGCTCAGATGTCATCTGTTGTTGTGATTAGGACTGTCTCTGTGCTGAGAGTGGCTTTGAAGCCCAATTGGGAAAGGTCCAGTAGTTTGTTTCTTTCCAGATGATCGGTGAGTTGGCAGTTGATGGCCTTTTCAAGGACTTTGGCAGGGAACAGGAGGCAGGAGAATGGGTGATAGTCCTGAAGCTTGCTGGGTCAGTTGACGGTTTCTTGAGGAGGGGACTCACCTCCGCGTGTTTTCATGAATTGGGAAAGGTGGCTGTGGTTGTAGAGAAGTTGAGGATGGCAGTGAGCTGGTGGCTGAACTTGGTGCTCTAGAGATTGAAGAGTCACTGGGGGCTCCTAAGTGAATGGAGTTCATCAGGGTGGTCATTTTTAGTGTGCTTAGTTGTTCCCATGTGGTGAGAAGGTGTTTGGAGATTGTAGTTGATGGGTTGCTGTGGAGGTCAGAGGGTTGGGGATCAAAGTTTCTGTAGATGGTTGCTATTTTGTTCTGGAAGTGGTCGGGGAGAGCATCACAGAGTTCCTGTACAGGTGGGATAGAGTTCTGTGTGGCTGACGGGCAGGTGAATTCTCAGACAATGGTGAAGAGTTCCTTGGTTTGGTTGGAGCTTTTCTCAATCCAGAATGTAAGGGCCTTTTTTTTGCAACTTTGAGCTGGTGGTGGTAGTCCTTAAGGACTGACTTGTAGATGGCACGGTTGGTGTTGTTTCTTCTGGTTCTCTAACTTCTTTCCAGTTGTTTACACTTGCATTTTGATGCACTGAGTTTGAGTGGGTACCAGCTGGCTCATTTGGAGGGTCTGTGTGTTCTGGGTGGTTTGATGGGGGTGACTTGGTTGACTGCGTTGGTGATCCAGGCATTGAAGTTCTTTACTGTTTGGTCCAGGTTGATGGTTATGTTGGGCTGAGAGGTGCTGAGGGTATTTGTCCATTGCTGCTAGGTGACCTTACTCCACCAGCAGTACGGGGCACTGTGTTAGTAGAGGGTGGTGCGTGGGTGGTCAGTGAGGGTGAAGTGTACAATAGAGTGACCCATCCATGTGAGTTCTGATCTGTGGCTGTATCTGTTTCTGCTGCTGGATGTGAAAATGGGGTCTAGCGTGTGTCCTGAGTTGTGTGTGGGGTCAGTGACTATCTGTTTGAGCCCGACGTTGTCTAGTCTTTCCAGGAGGTTGGTGGTGTTCGTGTCTGGGAGTCGTGCAGGTGGAAGTTGAGCTCACCCGAGAAGATTTAGTGTTCAGATTCAACAGCAAGCGGGGCGATGAATTCAGTGATGTAGTCGCTGAGGCCGGTTTTTGGTCATGGTAGTCTGTATGCAAGGGTGCCTTTGATGGTGGTGTGGACATCGGAGTGGAGATGGAAATTCATGTCCTCCATAATCTACATGGTATCACGGTTGGTAATGTCGCATGTGACTGATTCCATGTTTACGATGGCGATGCACCAGATTTTGGTGGTGTGTTTGCAGAGTCATCTGGCATTGATCAGGAGGCAGTTGTGTTGAGTTGAGACTGGCGTAGTAACAACAGAAAGGTCAACAATTGTGGCTGTGTAAGAATGGTGCGCACTTCCAATATGTCTGCCACAATCAATAATTGAAGTTTATGATGAAAAAGTCATTATTTGTGAAGAAGAGTGCTCCAGTGGTAAAACACCCAGCCACAGGGTGTAGAGGGTTGTTTCCTATGTAGGTCACAGTCCATCTATGAAATGAAGAAAACCACGGCACATCTCAAGGTCAAAGTATAAGCCATTTATTCCTTGGTGCTTATAACAGGAGAGTTGGTGACCTGATCCAATGAAGTACACTAGGTAAGTGATTTCTGGGCCAATACAATTTTTTGTAGTTGAAAGAAAACAGCCGACACGTGTTTCGTCACACTGGACTTTTTCAAGGCTGTGAACATATACAAATAGGATGTGTAAATAACAGTAATTGTCAATAGAATATTGACAAAACAAATTGTGGTGTAAACCGTACAACAAATCATTTGTTGGTAAGTGATAGAGAGAGACCAAGTGCCAGAAATGAGTGATTGATTAATAAAACTACCATAAAAGCAGAGGGAGAAGTCCCCTTCCGCTCCCCATGTGTGTGGTAAAACACTCGAAAAATAGACCTATGATGTCTGCAGGCAGAGGTGGTGAATATCAATAAAAGGTATAACAAGGAATGTCCCGGAAAAAGAAGCCATGCGAAAATCATACAGCCAACTAAGCGATATTGTGCTAATTGCTCTGAAAATAAAGAAAATCACCCATGTGGTGTACAAGAAATCGACTCGTATACGTATGAAGACATGCACAAAGAAGAAAGGAAAAGAGAGAGAAAGAATCGAGCATAGCTTTCACAAAATGGAGGTTGTTAGAAATGAGGTTTTTGGTTGGCAGTCAGGTTGCCCTCTGTCCAAGCAAGAACCCTCACTCTAGTCAGGGTAAGTCACACACAATCCAAAATCAGCCTGTGCTCACCCTCCGGTAGCTTGGCACGAGCAGTCAGGCTTAACTTAGAAGGCAATGTGTAAAGCATTTGTGCAATAAATCATACAACACCATAGCATAACACCACAAAAATACACCACACAGTGTTTAGAAAAATATATAATATTTATCTGGGTATCTTCAGGTCAAAACGATCAAAGTTGCAATATGAATTTGTAAAGATATCCCTGAAAAGTGATATAAAGTGTCTTAAGTCTTTAGAAAGTAAACAAAGTCTCTTTCAAACACAAAGTACCTGGTTTCTGGTGGAAAATCTCCTCAGAGGGCCACAAAGGAAGAGGTGCGTGGAAAAAGGGTGTGGGCGTCGATTTCTCCCCAGCACACACGGACTTGCGTCGTTATTTTCCACGCGGGGAAGTCGTGCGTCGTTTTCCGGCGCGCGGACAGTCTCTTTCTGTGGGTCGCGGGGATTACCAGATGTCCCGGGTCTGTGCGTGGATTTTCCTGCTTGTTTTCCGGCTGCGCGTCGTTCTGCGGGGCTGCGCGTCGAAGTTTCGATCTCACGGCAGGCGTCGCGTCGATTTCTCCTGCGGAGTCGGGCAGCGTTGTCCTTGCGAGGCCGTGCGTCAAAGTTTCGGGCGTCGCGTTGATCAGCGTCGGTGTGCGGCGTTTTTCTTGCCGCGGAACAAGCTGTGCGTCGAAAAGTTCGGCGCACGGAGCGTCCAAGAGGAAGAGAGAAGTCTTTTTGGTCCTGAGACTTCAGGGAACAGGAGGCAAGCTCTATCCAAGCCCTTGGAGAGCACTTTTACAGCCAGGCAAGAGTTCAGCAAGGCAGCAGGCCAACAGCAAGGCAGCAGTCCTTTGTAGAAAAGCAGACAGGTGAGTCCTTTGAGCAGCCAGGCAGTTCTTCTTGGCAGGATGTAGTTTCTGGTTCAGGTTTCTTCTCCAGCAAGTGTCTGATGAGGTAGGGCAGAGGCCCTGTTTTATACTAAGTTGTGCCTTTGAAGTGGGGGTGACTTCAAAGAGGGTCTAAGAAATGCACCAAGCCCCCTTTCAGTTCAATCCTGTCTGCCAGAGTCCCAGTAGGGGGTGTGGCAGTCCTTTGTGTGAGGGCAGGCCCTCCACCCTCCCAGCCCAGGAAGACCCATTCAAAATGCAGATGTATGCAAGTGAGGCTGAGTACCCTGTGTTTGGGGTGTGTCTGAGTGAATGCACAAGGAGCTGTCAACTAAACCTAGCCAGACGTGGATTGAAGGGCACAACAAGATTTTAGTGCAAAGAAATGCTCACTTTCTAAAAGTGGCATTTCTAGAATAGTAATATTAAATCCGACTTCACCAGTCAGCAGGACTTTATATTACCATTCTGGCCATACTAAATATGACCTTCCTGCTCCTTTTAGATCAGCAGCTGCCACTTCAACAGTGTATGAGGGCAGCCCCAATGTTAGCCTATGAAGGGAGCAGGCCTCACAGTAGTGTAAAAACAAATTTAGGAGTTTTACACTACCAGGACATATAACTACACAGGTACATGTCCTGCCTTTGACCTACACAGCACCCTGCTCTAGGGGTTACCTAGGGCAACCATTAGGGATGACTTATATGTAGAAAAAGGGGAGTTCTAGGCTTGGCAAGTACTTTTAAATGCCAAGTCGAAGTGGCAGTGAAACTGCACACACAGGCCTTGCAATGGCAGGCCTGAGCCAGGGTTAAGGGGCTACTGAGGTGGGTGGCACAACCAGTGCTGCAGGCCCACTAGTAGCATTTAATCTACCTGCCCTAGGCACATGTAGTGCACTCTACCAGGGACTTACAAGTAAATTAAATAGTCAATCATGGATAAACCAATCAGTAGTACAATTTACACAGAGAGCATATGCACTTTAGCACTGGTTAGCTTCGGTAAAGTGCCCAGAGGTCAAAAGCCAACAACAACAGGTCAGAAAAAATAGGAGGAAGGAGGCAAAAAGTTTGGGGATGTCCCTGTCAAAAAGCCAGGTCCAACATGACCCCCTACCAGCCTAAAGCCAGGGGAGAACAATCACTATCCTGATGTACTTCCCTGTTTGAGGCGACAGAACAAGGACACAGGCCCACAACAGCAGGGGCATGCTCCAGTTCTTCGCCTTCCTGACTCCAATTGGATCCCTCTGTCCATACTCTCAGGGCCCACTAAGCCAACCCATGGGGAACCTTTCTCCTTACCTGCGGATCCCATCTGTGCAGCACCTAACCTTACTTTGCTCACAGATGTATCCCAGGAGCAGGATAGTACCACCATGACCAAAACAGTGGTGTTGCCCACTCTACCCCCGGGGTGTGACACTTGTCCCCTCCCCAGGGATAACTCTGTCCACCCAGACAGCAAGCCACAGTGATTACTGACAGCTGCCAGGGATGAGAGCCAGGCCCCAGGCCTCTTAAAGCTCTCCAACCACTGTGGCTGTGGAGAGTGGGGGGCGGTAGCCCCAGGTGCTGGGCACCCTTTAACCACTTTCCCTTCCACCAGGTCAGGGATGACAGCCTGAACCTGGTCCTCCCCTCTGGGGCTCTGTACCCTCCCTCCTGGAGCGGTACCCCCAGAGTCCAACATGGTCAGGGTGCTTACAGAAGTCGCCCTGTACCATTCCTCCACCAGTGCAGGGCTGTTAACCTGCAACTGGCCCTCCAACCTGGGGTCTGTACCTTCAGGTTGGACTAGGGCCCGGGGTGAGGCTTCCCTCCCCCTGCCCTCCCTTCTGGGGTCCAGCACCCTCCAACTAGGAGTGGCCTCCTCAGAAGACAACATGGTAGGGGCACTGTTATCAGTAGCCCTCCCTCCAGGTCCGGGGGGACACCCTGAACCTGGTCTTCCAGCCCAGGGTCTGTACCCTCAGACTGGATCACTGCCTGGCAAACCAGGACTTTCTGGGAGGCACACCTACCCCCCACCAGGTCAGAGTTTAACCTCTGCACCTGACCATTCAACTCAGAGTCACCACCCTGAAGTTGAACAATTGCCTGGCACGCCAGGACTTCCTGGAGGGTACACTGACCCTCCACCAGGTCAGAGTTTAACCTCTGAACCTGGTTCTCCAACCTAGGGTCACCACCCTGAGGTTGGGCAACTGCCTGGCACACCAGGACTTTCTGGGAGGCACACCTACCTCCCACCAGGTCAGAGGTTAACCTCTGAACCTGGTTCTCCAACCCAGGGTCACCACCCTGAGGTTGAACAATTGCCTGGCACGCCAGGACTTTCTGGGGGGCACACCTACCCCCCACCAGGTCAGAGTTTAACCTCTGAACCTGGGTATCCAACCCAGAGTCACCACCCTGAGGTTGAATCTTTGCCTGGCCTGCCAGGACTTTCAGGGAGGCACACCTTCCTCCCACCAGGTCAGAGTTTAACCTCTGAGCCTGGTTCCCCAACCCAGGGTCACCACCCTGAGGTTGGGCAATTGCCTGGCATGCCAGGACTTCCGGGGGGCACACCTACCCACCACCAGGTCAGAGTTTAACCTCTGAACCTGGTCATTCAACCCAGAGTCAACACCCTGAGGTTGGACAATTGCCTGGCACAGCAGGACTTCTTGGGAGGCACACCTACCTCCCACCAGGTCAGAGTTTAACCTCTGAACCTGGGTATCCAACCCAGAGTCACCACCCTGAGGTTGAACCATTGCCTGGCACGCCAGGACTTTCTGGGAGGCACACCTACCCCCCACCAGGTCAGAGTTTAACCTCTGAGCCTGGTTCCCCAACCCAGGGTCACCACCCTGAAGTTGGGCAATTGCCTGGCACGCCAGGACTTTCTGGTGGGCACACCTACCCCCCACCAGGTCAGAGTTTATCCCCTGAACCTGGTTAGCCAACCCAGAGTCACCACCCTGAGGTTGAACCATTGCCTGGCAGGCCAGGACTTCCAGGGAGGCACACCTACCTCCCACCAGGTCAGAGTTTAACCTCTGAGCCTGGTTCCCCAACCCAGGGTCACCACCCTGAGGTTGGGCAATTGCCTGGCACGCCAGGACTTTCTGGGGGGCACACCTACCCCCCACCAGGTCAGAGCTTAACCTCTGAACCTGGTCATCCAACCCAGAGTCAACACCCTGAGGTTGAATCTTTGCCTGACATGCCAGGACTTCCTGGGGGGCACTCTCACCCCCCACAAGGGACACACCGTCCCCAAGGGCCACACAAGAGTCTGGTTGGCGCAGGTCTCCCGACCTCTGCCCATCCGGCAGAGTCTGGGTTTCCCCCAAACCAGAAACGGTTTCACCTGGGTCATTCCTGGGGGGCTCTGCTCTCAGAGCTCTCCCCTGACTCTCAAGGTCCTCCACTGGGGTCTGCAACCCCCTCTCAACCTATGTCTGGACTTCTGCACCCCCTCACTAGGAGGGGTACTGCCAGACACCAGAACTGTTGGGATGCTGGCTACAGTCACCCCCCCAAGTTCTTCTGACACTGCGGGGCTTCCCTCAAAAGGTGGCCCTACGGTACAGGCTAGGCTTCCCTCCTGGTGTTCCCTCATGGAACCCTCTAGGACCTGGGACCTACCTGGGACACTACAATCCTTTCCCACCTCACTCGGTTGGGAACCACCTAGACCACTCCCTTCAGGAGCACCCCCAAATGCCTTTTCAGACTCTCTGGTACTCATCCAGAAGTCTGCCTCCATTGTAAGTTCCCTGTGGTCAGAGAACTCACACTCCACCTGGTGTTGGCGTAGCTCTGGAAAATAAGGACCAGACATATGCTCTCCAGCAATTACATCATTCTGCCCTTCACATGTATTAACCACAGTACCCTTCACCCAACCACCCAGTAACTCAACCTTGGAAAAGCACTCTACCTCACCCTCCTGAGACTGGTGAGACAGTATCTGTCTGTCCCTGACATTCAACCCATACTCTTCTGGGATGTCTCTACACTCTATATCCAGGACGTCCACCAGGGGGGAACCATTTTCTCTGTCACTCTCTGCTAGAGTCAGTAAAGTGTCCCTCCCCCCAGTAGGAATATGACTCCCTGTGCCAGTTCCCCAATCCTTCTCAGGGACCCTGTGCATAACAGGAACTACCTCATACCCTTGAACCGCCTGGGGTGTGTCAACTCCCTTCTTCAAGTTGGGCACCACATCTCTGGGCTTGTGCCTTTCTTCAGCAGTACTAGATGCAAGATTTTTGCTGCCACCATCTGAACTGGACTCAGCCCTTCCGGCCTCCAGTTTCAGCTCTTTACAGCTCAGCTCTTGAGCTGCAATCTTTTCTTCTTCCACGGCTAAGAGTCTTTTTGCCTCAACCTCTGCAAGATACTCCTCTAATTGTTGCTCCTGTCGCCTTTGACCTCGGAGCCATTCATCTATTTCTGGGTCACTGTCCTCATCTGGGTAGTCTTCCTCCTCATGTGAGCAGTCTTCCTCCTCATGTGCGTAGTCCTCCTCCTCATCTGAGGGGTACTTAGTCATTTGTTTTTTTGCTGCCTCTCTCTCTGCCCATCTTTCCTCCCCCCAGACTATGTAGTGATGTAGCATCTCCGCCTTAGTAGATCTCCTTGCTACAGGAAGGCCCCATTTTCTGCAAAGCTTCCTTAGGTCAGCCTTAGTGAGGTGGTCAGTACGAACAAAGAATGGTACAGGTCCAACAGAGGTATTATGTATAAAATGAGATTCCAGTTATCACGGATATAGAACAAGTATGCAAAGTATAGCATGAGTCAAAAGGGAGTCCAGAGACCATGATACGTCTGAAAAAGTAAAGGAAAATGATAAGCCAGCAAATCGAACAATGAGCCATAAAGGCAACGATGAACACTAAAAAAGGATCAAATTGCATCCTGTATTTTAACAGCTGATTAATGAATGAAAAAGACTTGGCAATTGCGCGTATTACACAAATGGCAATAGCCTAAATGGTTACTAACATTGGTCTGCTAGCGTTACATGTGTGCTATCGCCCTCAGCCATGTTAATGCTGTGGGTAGTGGGGAATACTGGCAAGGGAGGAAAAAGGAATGTCAGCCAACAACGGATAAAATAGAAAACCGCCGTCTCCATATTTAATGAATTCTGTGCGTTACGAAGCTAGGTATAGATGAAACTTTAGGAAGGACAGTGTTAGTATTAATACTAACACTTACCAACAGCAGTCACACAAAAGGTTAGTTTAAACAGCCAGTGGAATTATTACCAGCAGACAAAAGAATCTCCAGTAGAAAACACCTGGGCTCAAACCCGGCGCAGGGGGAGCTGGAGGCCAAGGACGGTGCCTCTGTGCTATAGGAATCTGCAGTGGAGGAATAAGGGGTGGCAGTGAACAAGAGCAAGAGTTCGAGAGCTGCTCACTGAAGCCACACAGCAACCTCCATAAAGTAGCCCTGGTAGTTGGGCAGGGCTGTCTGGGGGCCAGGACAAAAAGGAGAGGACACAGCAGAAAAGGGAGCCAGAAAAATAGCAGAAAAAACAATTAAGCAAGTCTTAGCAACAGCAGTCACACAAAAAGATACTATAAATGGCAGGAAAAATTATAACCAGCAGAGAAAAGAATCTCTGGGAGGGAACACCTGCGCTCAAATGTGGCGCAGGGGGTAGCTGGAGTACTGGGACGGTGCCTCTGTGCTATAGGAATTGGCAGCTTCATCCCTGCTCCAAGTTAGAAAAGATTCGAAGATACACCTCTATAAAGACCAGTACATCACTTCGCAGCAACAGTGGCCTTCTGCTCCCAAAATACAGTTATGTCTCCAATCACTTAATGACTGTAAAGCTATGTACTGCCTTTAGGTTAGGTCGCACCATACAAATAATACATACATAAATATACATATGTACATCCATGCACATACATACATACATACACATATACAATGTGGAAAATGGCATGTCAATGATACTTTATCATAAATGAGTGTGTGGAATGCTAAGTGAGTGTTACAATCTAGGACAATAATGCAATTGACATGGCAATGGTGCAAATGTTGGGGAACATTCCAGTGGAGATTCACATACCAGAGCTATATGAATGCTGACAAGTGTGATGGCAATGGAGCTTAACATGCTATCGTCCTGTCAGAAGCTCTGTAGTAGTGGGGCTGTATTTAATATTTGCTTGAATATTTGTTTATCAAAGACTGAGTAATCTGGAAACTAGAAAGTATCATAAGTGTGCTTTAAATTTTGGTGGAGCATTTGTGGTCAACATGTGCAATGGATATGCAATTTTGTACGATGTCAGCAAATCAAATTTTTCTTTTTTCTAGCACACACGCATTGATGAGCTAACTGACATTATGGGCCCTATTTCGAGTCTGGCCTGTCTGCAAAACTCCTGACAGGGTGGCTGCCTCCTACGCAGAGACCTCCCCACCAGAGTTTTTAAGAGTTTACTGCTAAGTCAGCGGGCGGAAATCTGGCAAAGCAGACAGTGAACATTGCTACAGTGCTGGCCAGGGGGCGCCCTGCACTGCCTATGCCAAGTGAATGGGCAGTCCAGACCCCCCCTGAGGTCCCCTGCATCCATTCTCCACCAGCCTTTTCATGGGGGTGCCACTCCTCATGAAACCACTGTCAGAGAAGGGGGTCGTAATCCCCAGGGCAGCGCTGCCCTGGTGGATTAGGACAACCACCATCCTCCAGACTGCTGGGTTCTGGCAGAGCTGGAGGTCCCCTGGTGGTCCGCTGCATTGGCGCTACGATGCAGCAGTCTATAGCACGCCACACTCGTAATTGGGCCCTATGTTCTGAGTAAAACAAACATTAATGAACAGAAAAATTTGCATTACTCCCAGCTTCTGACTATTCCTCCGGACCACTATCCCGTGTGCAATTTTTAATATGCCTCAAATATATTAAAATCAGTCTTGGTCATGCCCCTCAATGGATATTCATAATGATCTACTAGGTCAGACCCCACCTGAACAGTAAAACAAAAAAAACCAAACTGAGTCTAGCTTTGTTGTGCCTCATAAATGACATGTGTCTTGAGTCTTATATTGAGCTGAGAACCCACATCTGTGTATGCCTTCTGCTACATACAGAGGCTCACTTAGACAGCACAAAAGTGAGGGCTGCCTCATTTTAGTTTGCTCATGCCTTTACAGGCATGAATCGTCCACATGCAAATTAGTCTTGGTCCCAATCCACAATAAATGATCCAGACTGAATTGCCCAATCTGGTACCTTATGATGGGTACAAAAGAAACACCACATCAGTTTTGGCCATGTTGGGGCTGTCTGGAAGGTGCAGCTTCAGCTCTGAGATATACGTTTAGGACCCAAAACTGCACATACCCCTCCGGGTTAGGGAGGCATTGTAAGACTTTATTCATATCATATATATAATAATACCTGAAGTAATTATCATGAGTTGTATTCCATGTCTGTTGTTTTATTGGCTTCTATTTGTCATTATGGACAGAGACCAGACATACGAAAATCAGTCTTGGGTTTAGCTCACATGGACATGGATGGCAACAGTACATGTCCTCTCTGAATGGGAACAACATTCTCAGATTTGTTTCGCCCTTGTTGGGAATAACCATTGAGATTCGTGATGTTTGTGCGCAAAATTTGAAAAGTCTGCAGTTGTAACTGGTATAGGATTTCTGCTTCACACATTTTCTTTTAAGGGCACTTATAAGCATTGCTTCTTCTGGAACACATATACATGCAGCGGTTGTGCAGAAAACATTTTTGTTCTGCACACACATTTCTTATATGGAGATGCATAATTTGTTTTTATGGAGAAACAGTGCTCCTCGGTATTCTGGCAAACTCCCAACATTAGAGTCTCTGATTTGTTTTCATTCAAAACTGCTTGTCATACATGTTTTTGTAGGCAGTACATTTTTAAAATTTGCAAGTAAAATGCAGGTTTTGCCCCTTTCTTTACAATCTTATTCTCGGAGAATACCATCATCCAACCCTGCTGGGGAGCAATAGGTCTAGTACTACAGTATGCTCAGTCAATGAGCATATGCTATTTGGTTTTCCATGCCTGCTTTTAATTCTCTGTTGGTTTCTGTGGTCCTGGATAGTTATCACATTTCCAGCTTTTTTATGGCTGTGGAAAAAACTTGTCATGCTCACTGAATTAAAGTAATGCAGCTGATTTAAAGCGATTCTGCAGCATCTGTGGTTTTAACAATTAATGGAGCCCATATCCCTAAGACAATTGTGGAACTATCTTAATATTAAAGGAAATAAAATTTTCCACCAAATGTTGACATTTTCACTGAATATTTATTTAACCTCATCTGCCACTTTATTTTCGTTGTGTGTTTGTGCTTACAACTATCAGTCTTTGCTTGAATTCCCATTAGCGACAACGTGCTCTATATGTCGATAGCAGGAACGAGCTGCATCTGATTCCCACCCTTCCCCATTAGCGCATTTCCCACAGTAGGATTTTCAGCGGCAGGGAAGGTAGGGTGGCCACCCGTCCGTAAATTTCACGGACTGTCCGTAATTTCGCCCTGCTGTCCGTTGTCCGTGATGAAAGCTTTAACGGACGGCATTTGTCCGTAACTTTAGCCTTTCACCTAAAGGGCAACTGAAGCAGGGCGAAATTAGGGGCAGAGGAGTTTCCCCAGCTGGGCTGGAAGGCAGGGGGTCTCCTGTGCTCTGAGGGAGGGAGGGGCAGACAGATAAGAAAAGGTCTTCTTGCCAGGGGGTCTCCTTTCCTAAAGACATGCAAATGTGGGCAACTGGTAAATCTGCAAATACAAAGGGGCTTGAAAACCTGCATTGACTTTACTAAAAGGAGTCACTTGAAGTTTTCTGGTGGGAAAGATATTACTTTCAGAGAGGTATTGTAATGGTGTTCCAAGGTGAGCTGTGGAGTGTGTGGTTTTAATGGAGTGTTATATTTTTTTTTATCCTAGGTATAAACTGTTATTATTCAAATCTGTATTTGAGAAGCACTTTTTTTTTATTTAACCAAAATGTATTTGCGCATTTTGTAGCAGCCTTTATTATGATGTAATTGTATTTTTCACAGTTCTTTCAGGTACCTCAGTACCTCATAGTACTAACAAACATTGGCAAAGCCAATAGGTCTCATCTACGAAAGAGTTATTGGCTTTGCTAATGTGTTTTAGCCATTAGCCATGTTATACACCAGAGTAGCTGCTGTTCAGCATGGCTTAAAGCTAGTGGCATAGTGGTGTGGAGTGGAGTAGAGTAGCATAGGAGCAGTGGCGTAGTGCCCAGTGGTGCAAAGTGCAGTGGGGTACAGTGCAGTTGTTTAGAGTGCGTTAGCGTAGAGTGCAGTGGCATGGAGTGGCATGGGACACAGTAGAGTGGCATAGAGTGCAGTGGAGTAGAGTGGCATACAATAGAGTAGCAGAGAGAGCAGTAGTGTAGAGTGGTGCAGTGGCATAGATTGCAGAGGAGACTCACATTGCAGGGAGTGCAGTGGTGTAGTGTAGAGTGGTGCAGAGTAGGGCAAAGTGCTGTACAGTTGAGTGATGCAGAGTAGAGTGGCATAGAGTGCAGTGGCATAGAATGCAGTAGTACATAGTACATTGGTGTATAGTACGGTGGTGGAGAGTGCAACACTGCAGAGTAGAGTGTCAGTGCACTGATGTAGAGTGGAGTAGAGTGGCACAGAGCAGTGGCGTAGAGTACAGTGGTACAGAGTAGAGGGCAGTGGCGTACAGTGCAGTTGTTTAGAGTGCATTGGCGCAGAGTGCAGTGGCATAGAGTGGCATGGATTAGAGTTACATAGAGTGCAGTGGAGTAGAGTGGCATACAATAGAGTAGCAGAGAGTGCAGTAATGCAGAGTGGTGCAGTGTCAGAGTGCGGAGTAGACTCATGTGGCACAGAGTGTAGTGGTGTAGAGTGGTGCAGAGTGGAGTATTGTAGAGTGGTGTAGAGTAGAGTGGCGGCCAGAGCAGTGTTGCAGAGTCATCTTGCAGTGGTGTAGAGTGCATTGAACTAGAGTGCAGTGGTCAGAGTGGTATAGAGTACAGTGGCGTAGAATAGATTGTTTCAGAGTAGAGTGCAGTTGCATAGAGTGGAGAGGTGCAGGGTAGAGTGCAGTGGCATAGAATGCAGTGGCACAGTATGCAGTGGCATAAAGTAGATTATTTCACAGTAGAGTGAGGTGGCTTAGAGTGGAGAAGTGCAGGTTAGAGTGGAGTTGCATAAAGTGGCATAGAGTGTGATGGCATAGAGTAAAGTAGTGTAGAGTGCGGTGGCATAGAGTGCAGAGGTGCAGAGTAGATTAGAATGATGTACAGTGTATTGATGTAGAGTGCAGGGGCATAGAGTTGAGTGTTACAGAGTAAAGTGCATTAGCATAGAGTGTATTAGCTTAGAGTGCAGTGGCGTACAGTGCAGCGTTGCAGAGTGGCAGAGAGTGGAGTTGTGCGGATTAGATTGGTGTTGCCTAGACTGGAGTGGTATGGCGTGCAGACGAGCAGAGCGCAGTGGTGTAGAGAGGCGCAAAGTGCGGTGGCTTAGAGTAGAGTAGCATAGAGTAGAGTAGAGAGGCATAGTGTGAAGTAGCCTAGAGAGCAGTGGCATAATGTGGAGTGGTTCCGAATGGAGAAGAGAACAGTGGCATGGAGTGGCGTAAAGTGGAGTGATACAGAGTAGGGTGCAATTCTGATAAATTCTGAAGTCTATTTAAATGTTGTCATGTGATAGAAAAAACTCTTTCCTAACCCCAGTATCCAGCAAGATTGTTGCATAAATCCTCTCACTTTGAAGTCAGAAAAAGGAAAGTAAACACTAAGGCCCATATTTATACTTTTGTTAGCGCCACATTTGCGCCGCTTTTTAACGCAAAAGCGGCGCAAACTTGCAAAATACAATTGTATTTTGTAAGTTTGCGTTGCTTTTGCGTTAAAAAGCGGCGCAAATGCGGCGCTAACAAAAGTATAAATATGGGCCTAAATTCCCACCGAAGACAGAGCCTGACATTTGACTTTGTTCTTTGAATGCACAGCAAATATGATAAGATAAGAACAAGATTTACAGGCCTGTTTACAGAAAGGGAGCACTCGGCAGGATACTGTAAATAAGGTTTTGGCAAGGGAAGGGACGAATTCAAGCTGCATAGCCTAAAACAAATAAAGCCAGCAAATTGAAAGCAACAAATTGTGAGTTACAAACCACAAGGCCAATGGCAAGCAACGGGCAGAATGCATTCACAAGGAAGCACTATGAATTTACCTAAAGTGACAGCTGTGGTATACTTTGTGGGGAAAGTCCAGTATTTTAGTCCATATCTTGCAGAGGTTTGGCTACATCAATCACCCAGGTAGTATGACAAGAAGACCTGGAGTGGTTTCCATGTTGCAGGATAGGTCTGTACACCCATTCTATCAGTTTGCAACCATTTCCTATGGTACAGAGCTTCTGGCACACCTCTTGTAGGGTTAGTGCAAGGTAGCAGACATGAAATAGGGCATTTAATGATTATTTAAGGTGGTTGTAAGTAAGGAGTTGACCGGGGTGAAGATGGTAGTCTGCCACAAGGGTTTTGAAATTTAGTAGCTCTCTGTTCAGAAACAAAGTCCCCAATTTTAAGACACCTACAACATGCCACTGATGGAGTTGCCATCCTGTGCGAGTGGGAAGGCTTAGCAAAGGTAGTGCAGGAGCATAGGGTTTCTTCGTGTTTGTGAGTTTACAGGTCCTGGCAAGGCAAGAGAAAGCCATGCATGATAACCCCGGATGGTGATCCATAGAATGGTCTGTAGGAAACGATGAGCAGTGCATTAAGCCTTCCTTAAAAGTCTTTACTGCTAAACCCCATCTCATGCAGGGAGGTGGGCAGAAAGCCAGTGAGCCACCCATTAGACATCTGCAGCTGAATAAAAGCATTCTAAGTCCAGAAGATCTAATCCACCGCAGTCACAGTTAGCTTTAGAGTGGAAAGAGCTCCCGATGGCGCCGCAGCGACCAAATCGGATGTGTGGCCTGTCTGAAGAAGGAATGAAGGACGAGCAGGGGAAGGTTTGCAAAATAATACTATCATTGGGGTAGCACACCATCTTCGCTAGTGCCACATGGCCCCTACAGAAAGCAGAAGAGAAGACCGAAAAGCAAACTGGGCTTGGAGGGACCGTTCGCTCTGCCGAGATTTTCATCCTGGAAATCAGTGTAAGAATGGTAGATATTAATCACTAGGGGCCAGATGTAGCAAACGTTTTTACCCATTCTGTGTCTATGGGAAAAAGTGTTCGTACATATGGCCCTAGGTATCAAAAAGTAACTGGTTCCCAGTTCAATCTGAGATCTAATTGTGTATGAAGGCGAAAACAGTGCCATATGTTAAAGAAACACTAATTAAATTTTAAAATTTTAAAATTTTGTTTGTGCAATTTACATCCCAAATATTTTGAAGATTCAATATGTACTCGACACTTAGGGATAACCCAGATCTCTAGTTTGGCTTTTGCTCAATTTCAAAACCATATAAAGACATGGACTAAGCGGGCAATTGCCTTGCACAACCTTGCTAGGGGTCTGGCCCCTGCTCACCCTTCACAAGCACTAACAGCGGACCATTGCACCAGAAGAGTTTGCCAAGGTGGATGGGTGTTGATTGTTCAACCACTTGACAGTGCCCCTTCTGTTTCGCTCCTGTGTGCAGACAACTCCCCAGGTACCCAATACCTTCAAATAGTCTTGGTGGACCCATCTTGTCTGATTTTAGGAATTGTCCCACCTTGTTCTTCTCTTCTTTATTTATCCAGTTGTTAGCAACAACCCTTTGAATTACTTGCCGTGGATCTCCCATTTGATCTCGATTTCATCCTACTCTTTTATTATCTTTGATTGGTAGTCCGGGCTCCCATTTCTGAGATAAATGTAGAGTCCCAAACATACACTCTAGTGCAGTGAGACTACAGACAAGTTATGGGTACATCACATCCTGTCATTAGGTGTGAGACTGTCACCCACACCATCTGCCCTGCCTCTTTAAAAAAAATTAGGTTGAAAGTCCATGGGCGGTTGGGGTAAGCCAGATGTTTTTGTTCAATTTGTTTAAAATAGCATATGGTTAATTACCTTAATGTTTCCCAAACTGTTTGCCAGGGGTTTTGAAATGTTCAGAAACATAATCAAAATGTTGCTGTTACTTTCTCTTCAGGAAAGATCGGGCAGATTTGGGTAGGGGTGATGGCCTTGCTGTGAAGGGCATTAATTTACTACTGAACAAGGACGTAATGTGACACCTGAATGTAGCACACCAGGAGGCAATCACAAAAGGTCCACAGTGAATAAATAGTGCTATGTTAAAAAAAGAGTACATTAATGCACTGACAACATAGTGAGGCATGGCCTCTCTTGCGTGCGTCTGTAAAACTGACATTTGTTCTTGAATTTTTGTCCTGAATTTTGACTCTTTGTCCTGAATTTTTGTCCTGAATTTTGACCCTTTGTCCTGAATTTTTTACAGTCCTGTCCAGAATTTGGCTCAATGCCAGGTGGTCACCCTATTAAAAGGGTGAAGACATGGCCAGTGGTTAATTTTTAAAAAGAATGAACTGCTGTGACCAAAGCTCTACTCAGAAGCCCACAGCCTGCGCTTTTACATGTCAGCTCCCTGAATTCAAAGGCTGCGTAGCCTTGAATCTAAACCAAGTGACTATCAGACACTTCCTGCCCCTTTATCTCAGTCTTGCAGACTCTTGATTTCTCCCTTTGTGATCGTTTTCTGTGTTTCTATTCCTCCCTTTTCCCCTTTGTGTGTTTTTTCCTCTCTTGTTCTCGAAATGTCTGATGAAGAAAAATAAGCTTGGTCCCTAAAAATAAGTGTTGGTGGCCCCCACCAGCACACATTAAGCACAGGACATGGTTCGTCAGGTGGTGGTAACAGTGTTCCCCAGCTGTCATTTAGTGGGAGGAGTTCTGAGTGAGAACAGGGAAAATGAAGGCCTACAGGGGGATACCATTCAGTAATTCCGGCTGCTGCAGGAAAACTAACTTTAATCTTTTGGGAAATCAAACAACGCCAGCCTCTTTTGTGATGGCCAAAATTGTCCACTTTCCTGTGACTAAGCAAGTTAAATACACATTTGCGCGCACCTGCACTGAAGTCAGAGCTGCAGCAAATTAAGTTGCATTAACATTTTGTTTACCTAATTATTTTTGCTTTCTTTCGGAATAGAGGCAGTTTTCAGGCATTTCATAATATACTATGAATATTTTTTTGCAATTGTACCTAGCTAGCAGGTTATTGGGTTTCACTTATGCTATGTTCCACCTTCATGGACACTGTCCCATATGTGTTTCCTCATATAGAAGCGGACCAAGGAGGATCTCAGCAACTCGCCAAGAGAATGCGAAAGCCATTTTGTCAGGGGAAACTGGGTCATGTCAGAGATGTCACTAGCAATGTCTCAAAAAGACTAAGAGGTGGCAAACTCCACAGTGAGGAATAGGGAAACTCAGCAAGAACCTGTCAGGTCCAATAAGGACAGACGCGCTCTACTTCAGTCTCAGAAAGGAATACAAACAAGAACCGTTGTACAATACAATTTGTACTGGGGATTTAAAATTATGTGCTCACACAAGAACGCTTGAACAGTTGATAGACGGTGCCACCTTCCTGAAATACTGCAACATTAATTTTTTGCGAGTTTGCTTTTATCATTATCTGTAATATTGACAGAAAAGCTTAGTCAAAATAATTGCCAATTCTTACTTGCAGGAATCAGGCAAGATTCGGTGACTCTGAAAGATGCCAGTCTTGTGTAATATACTTTCCAGGTGCGCATTATAAACAAGAACTCCCCATCTGAAGAGTTTTGGCACCTTGGCCAGAGCCTGCCTTCGTCCACTGACAGTGCCAAGGATAACATTCCATAACGTCACAGCATCACGTTAAGCTGTGCAGCACATACATAACATGGAGTAAAACATCATAGCATCCCTCACTCCTTCACAACAAAAAGCGCTTGAAAGAAAATACACAGAACAGTTCACCAACACACACAACAGTGTGAATATTATGACTTCATGACACTCCCAAAGCTCCCAAAGGACACAATTATACCAAAACAAAAGCAATACGCGCACAGACTGTTCCAGACAGCGGAAACCACCAACCTGTCTTCTAGTCATATCCTCTGTCTTGCAGTACCTCACACCACACACACATTATGCTCTTACAGCCAGTCTAGAGATGGCACTCCCTTCCAGTTAGCTTTTACCCACTGTTAGACCTGACAGTCTTTGGGTGGTCGCCTCTAAATTTTTGCCTGCCTCCCTCCACTTTCTGGAAACTGTTTTTTGCTGGTTTTAGCACTCTGCACACTTAACCACTGCTAACCACTGCTGAAGTGCATATGTTGTCTCCCTGAAAACATGGTGACATTGGTTCCTACCCAATTGGCTTATTTAATCTACTTGTACACCCCCATTAAAGTGCACTGCATGCACCCACGGCCTGTAGATTAAATGCTACTAGTGGGCCTGCAGCACTGATTGTGCCACCCACATAAGTAGCCCCTTGACCATGCCTCAGACCTTCCATTGCAAGGCCTGTGTGTGCAGTTTCACTACCAATTCGATTTGGCATTTAATAGTACTTGCCAAGCCTTAAACTCCCCATTTCTACATGTAAGTCACCCCTAAGGTAGGCCCTAGGTAACCCATAGGGCAGGGTGTTATGTAGATAAAAGGCAGGACATGTACCTGTGTCGTTTAAATGTCCTGGTAGTGTAGAACTCCTAAATTCGCTTTACACTGCTGTGAGGCCTGCTCCTTTCATAAGCTAACATTAGGGCTACCCTCATATACTGTTTGAGTGGTAGATTTTGTTCTGAAAGGAGTAACAAGGTCATATTTAGTATGGGCAGAATGGTAATACAAAATCCTGCTGACTGGTGAACTTGGATTTAATATTACTATTTTAGAAATACCACTTTCAGAAAGTGAGCCTTTCTCTGCACTTAAATCCTTCTGTGCCTTACAATCCATGTCTGGTTAGGTTAGTTGACAGCTCCCTTGTGCATTTCACTCAGACAACCCCAAACACAGGATGCTCAGTCTCACCTGCACACATCTGCATACGGAATAGGTCTTCCTGGGCTGGGAGGGTGGAGGGCCTGACACTTATATTTGAAAGGACAATGGCCTACCCTCTCACAATGGACTGCCAAACCCGGTGCACTTCTAAGCCACTCTTTGAAGCCTCCCCCACTTCAAAGACACATTTGGGTTTTTAAACAGGGCCTCTTACTCTACCAACTCAGACACTTCTGGACAAGATACCAATGGTGAAAGAACTCTGAACCAGAACCTGCAACCTGCCAAGAGGAACTGCCTGGCTGCCCAAAGGACTCACCTGACTGCTTTTCTGTAGAGGACTGCTGCCCTTCTGTTGCCCTGCTGTCTTGCTGCCCTCTGGCTCTGCTGAGAAGTGCTCTCCAAGGGCTTGGATAGAGCTTGCCTCCTGTTCCTTGAACTCTCAGGGACAAAAAGACTTCATCCTGCACAGAACTCCTTGTATGGTGAAAATTAGATGCACAGCCTGCTAGAAACGACACACAGCCTGAATAGCGGTGAGAAAATCACCACACCCTGAACCAGAATGACGCAGCCCGATTTCCTGCGAGAAGACTCAACGCAGCACCTGCCGTGCAACAGAAATTTCCCAACATTGCCCACCGGATCGACACAGCTCCTGTGACTTTGTCCTGCACGCTCAGGATTTCTCTGCATCGTCCCCAGGGTGACAAAATACCCTGCAACCCGAAGAGGATCCAAATCTAAGCGCCAGAAATCGACACAAGGCCCTGACTGCGTGAAGAATATCGACGCATCATCTGCGTGCGCCCGGAGAAACCGACACACACTTCCCCGTTTTCCACACATCTTCTCCTCTGTGGCCCCCTGCGGATAATTTAGATGCAAACCAGGTACTTTGCGCTTGTAAGAGACACTTACTGTTTTTAAGAACTTCAGACTCTTTTTATCATTCTCTAAAGTGATATTTCAACGTGTACTCATCAAATCATGATTGTTTTGACCTGCATTTAACCAGATAAATATTATATATTTTTCTAAAGACTGTGTGGTGTATTGTTGTGGTGTTATACTGTGTTATTGCATGATTTATTGCACAAATACTTTACACCTTGCCTTCTAAGTTAAGCCTGACTAATCAGTGCCAAGCTACCAGAGGGTGGGCAGAGGATAATTTGGATTGTGTGTGACTTACCCTGACTTGAGTGACGGCCCTTGCTTGGACAGAGGGTAACCTGACTGCCAACCAATGACCCCGATTTCTAACACCCACTATATTGTATGCCATACATACACATTCCGGGTTCCGGTTAACTCAGAGAATAACATTCTTTCCCATACAGCATGGGGATGACGCACAGCACATTACAACTTTACTCACACACATCCAGCCACTCTTCCAGTTGCAAATAAGTGGTACTAAGCCTAACAACATCAATCCTAGCCTCCCAGTCAAACTATGGTGTATCAATATTTGCCTGTCAAATTGAGGGAAACACATAACTCAAACCCTGTATCTGGACCGGTGGAACTATCTCCCTTTTCAAACCAACCCTGACTCTTTCATTTACCTTTCTAAAACAACAGCATGACCAATAAACACAAATACATGCTATAGCCACACAACACTTCCAAACAGTTGAGAATCCTCAACTAGACTCACTGTCGCAAGTAAAATCACACACAATAAATTCAAATAAACATTGGCAAATTCTATCTGCTTGCCTTTATAAAGTAATGTAGATCTATTAACACTACTAAAGATTGTTCTGACTATAGATAAAAGAGGGAATACCCTTGCTACTCCACCCTCTGCCTTCCTGTCACACTTTCAGCATGTGAAGGATGAGAGTACATTGGCAATGATTAGCAAAGTTAAATTGGGATCACCCCTAGGCCCAGAATTTCCGCACATGCTATCTAGGGGCATGCAAGTGCTTCTCGCAACTATAGTCACCTTGCTGAATTTGTCATTAAGGGCAAGGACAGTCCCAAAAACAGAAAACCACGCCATACCTGCCAATTCTCAAACTATTTCCCTGTTACCAGGGATAGGAAAACGAATTGAAAAACATGTTTCCCAAACTTTGTCATACTTTCAAGAGGACAACCATCCGTTACTCCCACTGAAATGGGCTTTCGTGCACAACATAGCACAGAATCAGAGCTATAAGTAGTGACGGAGGAGCTAAAAATCTTACTTGACCAGGGAGGCGCTGCAGCTACTTTGCTTTTAGATCTAAGCGGGGCATTTGATACTGTAGATCATACAACCCTGACCAAAAGGCTCAGAGAAGTGGGGACTCAAGATAAAGCCCTGGAGTGGTTTACATCATTTGTGAAAGATAGAACCTTTCAAATTATGGAAATCTCATGCTTCTCAGATATCCTGCCTTCTAAGTGCGGTGTTCCACAGGGCTCATATTTGAGTCTTACTTTGTTTAATATCTACATGAGTGCATTAGTCAACATCGTTCAAGAATTTGGGTAATCTCTAGTTTCCTATGCAGACAATTCTCAGTTAGTGGTTTTCCTTGCAAATGGGTCCAATTTGGGAAACCCTCATTTAGTGCCCTGTCTGGAAAAAGTGGCTTATTGGATGGCAAGTTGCTGTTTAAAATGAAACGGGGAGAAGACAGAATTAATGATCCAGGGAAACAATCTTCTTCTCCGGCCTGCCCTCAACTGGCCCAGTTGTATGGGTCCTCCACCCGCTCCCTGTTCTTATATAAAGATCTTGGAAATGTGGTTGGATCAAACCTTAGCAATGGATGCCCAAGCAAAAACACATGCAGCAATATGTTTTGAATTACTCAGAATGATCCAGAAGATACTGGAGCTCATCCCAGATAACTCAAGGAGAAAGGTGATACAATCCTTGGTGATGTCCTGACTGGATTACGGGAACTCATTGTTCTTAGGCTCCCCAAAATTTGTTATTAAAAAACTTCAGACGGCCCAGAATACAACAGCTAGATTACTCCTTAAAAATACCGAGCCACACACTAGTGAAGGAGGCTCTGATGAATCTCCATTGGCTGCCTGTTGATGCAAGAATTAAATTCAAATCTCTATGTCTTGCACATAAAGCCATTCATAACAAGTGACCAGTAAAGATCAGAAACCTCCTCTCTCTTTATGTCCCGACCAGATCCCTAAAATCACCTCATGAACACCTATGGGGAATGCAGAGAATAAGAAGGGTGAAATGGGGAGGTAGATCATTCACTCATCTGGTCCCCAAACTCTGGAATACTATGCCTCACCAGCTAAGGCATTTGAAGGAGGAATCCAACTTTAGGAAAAACCTTAAAGCTTGGCTTTTTCCTTAGTATTTTCTACACTACTTTGTCATCTCTCCTATGCTCAGCAGCACTCACCTAGCGCTTGGAAGGTCTAGGGCAGCTATGTGCTCTATAAATGCTATAACATAACATAACGTAACATAACATAACATACCACCAGCAAAAAGGAACACAAAGAATGTTTGGCTGCTCATAAAGGAAAAAAGGTGCAGTGATGCATATGCATGTATGCAAAATCACGCATACACAATGCATGATGCAGCTGTCATTTTGTTTTATTACTTACCATTCCAGAACAGTGGAGGTTTTGGATCAGTAAATGAAAATAAACACATATGTACTAAATCACGTTAAGAACAAAAAAGACCAGTAGCAAAGTGGAGTTTCCGGGCCCTTCAATAAAAAAAAAAAAGATTATTAAAATAAGTGAATGGGCAGTGCATGGGAGCAACGGAGGAACGGGTTTGTGTTGGTAGGAGGAAGTCGACAACGCTGAGGGAAGTGAGTAGCAGAGGCAGATGAAAAGTTGGAGAGATGGGGTTAAAATTATTGAAAATAAAAGCTGGCAAGGGAAGCAATAGAATTGTTGTGGGAAGAAAGAAGAGCAACGAAGAGATCATGGGTAGACTTGAGGGAAGAAGACACACACGAGGGAGAGAGCAAGACAATGCATACACTACCATGGACTCCAGATGAAGAAATAAGCAGGGAAATTAGATGGACAAGAAATCAGTACAATCAAGAGCAAAGGGCTGCCCAAAGCCTATTATATGTGGCTACAGTGATGTTGAGTGGCCTTAGCCTCCCAATTATTATCAGGATCAGCATGCAAACTGAGGAAAGACATCTAACCCCCCTTTGCCAACCAGTGATTATTTCAGGATAAGCTGGAGAGTTTGCTTTAAAAAAATGACTTCACAGGAGTAAAAGCCAGTACCATAAAAACTGTAATATGGGCAAGCCAATCATGAAGTAGTACTATCAGGTAAGAAGAAACAGAAATCACAAAGGATATGTGTTAATACAGAACATACAGGTTCACAGGTTAAAAGTAACAAGAAGGATTTGCAATGCAGTGGTTTGACTTTGCAGTGACCCTAAATACCTTACAAGACAGGAAACAAAAGGAAGTGACTGGTAAGTGTTGTCTACCATTTTGATTTTAGAAGATAGACTAATCTTCAGAGTACAAGCAGCCATCTTGGACTGGTGTAAAACACTGCCCGTCTTCCTAAACTAATTGATGAAGATGGCAACTAAACCAAAATCCCCATTTGAACCTGTCTGTCTGCATTTCTTAAGTAACAAGAAGCATGCTGTGCCAATGATCTCATTGACTCCAGATCACCCTGCTGAATCTTGATCTTCAGTGATGTTACAGAGCACAGGCAAAACACTGACTAGTGGGCTGAAGCTGTGAACAAATAAGGAGAGTGGACATCAAACCATCCTGTCCCCATGCTTGTGAATGGGGGGCCCAAGAGATCCTGGTTGTTGCCAGATTAGTGTTTGATAGCACTTACCTACTAAAGCACAACCTAAATTATTAATCGTATAATCCTCTCCAGGACCTTCAGGTTTTTCTGTGTGTAAATGTTAAGAATAACGATTAGTCATGACATCAACAGAGGAAGCAGGCTTCCAATGCTACTCACTGATTGGATAATGTTTCTTTTTGCTCAAATATTGTTATCTGTCTTGAACAGTTTGTGATTCACAAATGTTAGCAACTAATGTTTTCTGTAAATCAATGCCTTACTTGTAAATGACTAAGATAATGTGATCCTAATTTGGGGTGTTAGCCTAGTAAAAGTAAATACCTGGAAGAAAACCATACTGGATCTCCTGCAGCAACATGGAGTAGTGTAGCTAATTTTTCACAAGTGTAGATTCAAAAATAATGTAAGTACTTTTCTACTGTCTCACTTGTTCTTTCTGTTAAGTCATTATTTTTTGGATGAAACCCCAAAGAAAGACCACACTGAATACCTAAGGCTGCGTGCATTGCCCTTCAAAAAGGGGAAATGGACCAATAGAAATTATTGTAGTGGGGAAATCATATAAACTGAATATGGCTTTTATGAAAATATGAGCCAAGAGTTGTTGGCATTTCAAAGAAAAGAGCAAAATTAGCCATGTTGGAAAAGGGCTCTACATTAAATAGGATAGTGGTACTATCTTTAGATACTGAATGCATTGGCCATTGTTCTATAAGAAGTAGTTGAAAGAGCCCAAATGTTTTTTCGTGAGCAGCGGAAGACTACATTCTGTGCAAAATCTTCTTTGACAGCTAGTAACAAAACAGTTATAAAACTAATCACAAATTGTTCTTTCCACAATGTCCAGAAACTGGAGCATCATTAATCAGAGATAAAACAGTCCTATATAAAAAAGGATCTAGAAGCACAAATAAAATATTTTTTTGCAAAATATAAATTATTTTTATTTCCGTTTTCAAATTCTACTTGATGAACACCCTTTCTACTTCTTTTGGGTTAATCTGCTTTTCTACTGTCTTAATTTCTTCCCCAATGGAAGTAACATTTAAAAAAACTCAAACTGTCAGAAAGATATGTTGTAATTGATATCACTGAAATCTGGTTAGGGCATTAGATACTTACTTTTTGTTCCTGGAAAAAACATGATGGAAAAAATTACATTGAAACAAACATGCCCACCTAGTTTCACAACTATTTTTACATCATATTATTCTATGCAACTACAAATTCTTGCTATCAGTGTGAATGGTCCTCGTTCACCTGGGAATAGGTATCTTCACTTAGAACAGTTTTCCTTAATAAATATTAGCCCAGAATCGTTTTTCGTTTTTGCAAAAGAGGAGATATTTAGCAAAGGTATTTGAAGTACCGCCTGGTAAACTGGCTATAAAAAATGAAGAACAGAGAAAACATTGTATCTCTGTTGGCTGACAAATGCAGATGGACAGCAAAAGACTGGATATCATTTCTAAATAGCCATTGCTAATCCTGCAAATGTTATCAAGAAACCTAAATAGCCTACATCTGTTGACTCATTACCTTCCTTTATCCAAAGAAAATGTTATAAAGTAGGAACATTTCTGCTTCTCTAGCCACCTCCAAGATGTCATTAATTACCCACAATGGATCACAGTCTTTAATTGTTATTTTACTAAACCCCCTGTAGTCAACACAGGGTCATAATTCTTTGTTTTTCTTCAGAACTGATTAGAGACTGATAACGAAAATCTTCCACAAACTCCTCTTTGCTTACTCTTAAACTAATTGAAAGCTACTGGAATAAAGCTGAGACGTTGTACCAAGAAGACCCATAATGGCACAATGTTGGAAGAAAAAAAGCAATCTTACAAAAAGAAATTTCTCATAATATAAATACTCTAGCAGCAAAAAGATAAAACCAATGAGAACATGAGAAAAAGATGAAAACAATGAAAAACAACGTTGATTGCTTACCCAAAGCATTACTTTTCACCATTTAAAAGTCTTACTTGTCTTTTATATAAGACCCAAATCTTATGTGAGTAGGGGCCACATGTACGAAGATCCGGTTTTGCGACTCGCAAAATGCGAGTCTTAGCGAATCGCAATTTGCGAGTCGCAAAACCAGATGTACAACAATGTCAATGACACTGTCTGCGATTCGCAATGGGGTTGTAAATGACCTACCTCATGAATATGCATGAGGTAGGTTGCAATTTGAGACCCCATTCGGAAAGGCGGCACTCACAGGGATGGTGGCCTGCTGGTGTCAGCAGACCACCATGTCTGTGACTGCTTTTAAATAAAGCAGTATTTTTTTTTTTTTAAATGCAGCCCATTTTCCTTAAAGTAAAACGGAATGCAATTCAAAAACAAAAATGAAAAGTTTTCTTTACATTTTTTCACTCTGAAAAAAAGTTTTTGCATGCATTCACAAAAGGGAAGGGTTCCCACGGGGACCCCTTCCCTTTGTGAAAGGGTTAGCACCAATTTGAAATTGGTGCTGACTGAGACTCTTTTGCTACCGCATTCGTGGTCACAAAAAAATCATACATACCATTTAGATTCGGTATTAGGAAGGGACACCCTTGACATGCCCCTTCCTAATACCAAATCGCAAAACCCAAACTGCGGTTCGGTAACAAGTTACCGAATCACAGTTTGGGCTTTGTACATCCCAAAAAGCATTTTTCTAGTTGTAAACGGGCCGATTCTGCGAATCAGCCCCTTTGTGACCAGACAAATGCTTTGTACATCTGTCCCTTAGAGATGTATGAAATTAGCGTAATATAACATTTTTTAATTACACAAAACTGTTGGAAAATTTATGCAAAATTATTAGTAATTGCACAAATTCAAATTAATCGCATAAATTGACAATTTAGTGTCAAATGTGTTCTTACATCAATTTGTGATGCAAGGATGCATTTTACATTAAAAACAGCACTAAAAATTCCAGTGCTGCGAACAACAGCTGCTTGTGTTCCTTGCTTACATTGTTCCAACACTAACATTTTTCTGCGGATGGTGGCTATTAGAAATGGGGACTTTGGTTGGCAGTCAGGTTACCGTGTTCAAGCAATATGTAAAGTATTTGTACCAACACACACAATAATACAGTGAAGACACTACAAAATGGACACCACACCAGTTTAGAAAAATATGTAATATTTATCTAAATCAAACAAGACCAAAAACACAAAAATCCAACATACATTAATCAAAATATGAACTTTCAAAAGAATAAGAGTCCTACTACATGGGAAACAATGGAAATGTTGATTTTACACAAAGTACCTGTTTTTTGTAAAAAATAAAGAAGCACAGGTAAGCGTGCATCGAAAAAGTCAGCGATGCATCAAATCCTTATTTGCAAGTGAGGCCGTGCATCATTTTCTTCTTTGATTGGGTTGGGGATGCACCATTTTTCTCCCTCGCAAGAGAGCAATACATCAATTTCCGGACGGGGCACCTCAGATCCTCGGATCCACACAGGTTCATGATGACTTTGACACCCAGTGAGGATGCGTGAGAAATCTGGTCATACTGTGTCAGAAAACTGCGCTGTGTGGGGTTTGTGTTGTTATCAGCAGCTGCAAGCAGGTGTTGCATCATTTCTCCAGCCGTGATGCATTGAGATCCCAGCAGTGATGCAGGTGGAGTGTCGATTTTAATCGCAAAGCCGGTCATGCATAGTTTATTAGCCACGTTGCAGATGATGGGTCAAAAATGTCCTGCATGGTGTTCTGTGTGTGGATATCAGTCCTTGTTCTGTCAACCTAACCTTTCAAGGGCCAGGGACTGGATAGGGCACCATGTGGCAGGGCCGGAGTCTCAGCAGAGAGTCCAGGTGCTGGCAGAGGAAGTCTTTGATGGCCCTGAGACTTCAAAACAGGAGACAAGCTCAGTTCAACCCCTTGGAGATTCTTCTCAAGCAGAAATGCACAACAAAATCCAGTCTTTGTTCTCTTTCAATGGCAGAAGCAGCAACTGCAGGATAGCCCAACAGAGCACAGTCACAGGCAGGGGCACAACTTCTCCCCAGCTCTTCAGCTCTTCTCTTGGTTCCAGAAGTGATCTAAATCTGGGGTTTTGCGTTCAATACATATACCTCTTTCAGCCTTTGAAGTAGGCAAACTTCAAAGAAAAGTCTCTGTTGTTTACAGGATCCTGCCTTGCCCAGGCTAGGCCCCAAACACACACCGGGGGGTTGGAGACTGCAATGTGAGAGGGCTGGCACAGCCCATTCATGTGTACGTGACAACTCCTCCCTCAACTCTAGCCCAGATGGTTCATCAGGATATGCAGGCAACACCCCAGCTCCCTTTGTTTCACTGTCTAGAGGGGATTCACAAACAGTCCAACTGTCAGTCTGACCCAGACAGGGAATCCACAAACAGGCAGAGTCACAGAATAGGTTAAGCAAGAAAATGCCTACTTTCTAAAAGTGGCATTTTCAAACTAACAATCTAAAAACCAACTTCACTAACAGGTGTATTTTTAAATTGTGAGTTCAGAGACCCCAAACTCCAAATTTCGATTTGCTCTCAAAAGGAAACTGCACTTTAAGGATATTTAAAGGCAGCCCCATGTTAACCTATGAGAGAGATTAGTCTTGCAACAGTGAAAAACAGTGAAAAACAAACTGAGAAGTATTTCTCTGTTAGGACATGTAAAACCACACAAGTACATGTCCCACCTTTAAAATACATTAGGGCCTACCCTAGGGGTGCCGCACATGTATAAAAAGGGAAGGGTTGGGAGTGGCAAGTGGGTACACTTTCCAGGTCGAATTGGCAATGCAAAACTGCCCACACAGACACTGAAGTGGCAGGTCTGAGACATGTTTACAGGGCTAGTCGTGGGTGGCACAATCAGTGCTACAGGTCCACGAGTAGCATTTGATTTACAGGCCCTAGGCACCTCTAGTGCACTTTACTAGGGACTTACTCGAAAAACAAATGTGCCAATCAGGGAAAAGTCAATCACACATATATTTTTACATGGGGAGCACTTGCACTTTAGCACTGGTAAGCAGTGGTAAAGTGCCCAGAGTAACAAAAACACCAAAAACAGCGTCCGGCACACAGTCAACAAGATGGGAAGCAGAAGCGAAAAGTTAGAGGAGTCACGCCAAGGATGCCAGGTCTAACAGTGGCATAATTGTGCAACATAGCATACTGGTGTATTTTCAGGAACTTCACATAACAAGAGTAACATAAAATTGCCGAAATTACGCTGGGATTATTTAAATTTCACCCAGATCAAGACAAAATCCAGAGGTTATTCATCTCCATCATAATTTTAGCTAGTAATATAGTTAGAAAGCTAAATTAATAAATGATTATTCTTTAACCTCTTCACTCGGCCACTTGGTATGTCACTACTAGCTTTCAAGGAACAGCAAGCATTATGGCAGAGAATCAGACTGCAGATAACAAAAACATACTGGTTAAAGAAAAAATATCTTCAGCAGTGACAAGTGGTCAATAAAGTGCAGCCATGTTTTGGCCACCAGAATAAAGCACAAACTGGCAGACACATTTGACTAAAAAAGGGACCTTTGGTGCCTGAAACAGAAGTGCAAGAACCGCCAGTGACCTCCCTCAAAACATCTTTTAGGTCTTCACGCCCTGACTGCTCGCTCTGACCTTGAACGCACTCTTCTACATGAAGCAGCAATCGAATCGTTCTGTAAATTATAATCTGGGTTCTGATGTGAAATCTCCTTTTCAATTTCTGAGAATGAATACAGGCAACTACGAGAGATGATATAAGCAGGCTTCACAATTATTAGACAGCCACTAATGCAATAGGGAGGACAAGGCAACATACTAAGATCTGATAAACACATCCACAAATCCACACTACTGTTCAGATGTAACTGACAGGGCGGCCACTGTGGAATTCTATTGTTCTGATTCCTTTTCTGTTTTCCTGCGTTCTCCAGACTTCAAGCAATTTTCAAGACAAAGGCCTTCATCACGACCCTGGCGGTTAGTGGAGAAGTGTCGGTTTTACCGCCAACAGGCTGGCGGTAAAAAATGTGGAATTATGACCATGGCAGTTACCGCCATGGTCATCCGCCACTTCTCCGATCAGACCGCCAGGGCGGAGACAACCGCTGGGCTGGACACTTGGGTCTCCAGCACGGCAGCCGTCACAATACCGCTGGCGGTATCATGACCCGGCTCACCGCCATGGATTTCATGGGGTTGGGAACCGCCATGAAATCCATGGCGGTGAGCACTATCAGTGCCAGGGAATTCCTTCCTTGGCACTGATAGGGGTCTCCCCAAACCGAGTCCTTCCCCGACACCCCTGACCCCCATGCCACCCCCCAAAGGTGGCAGGACCCCCCGACCCACCCCCACCCCCAACATCACATTACTGATTCACACCCGACACGCACGCAGGCACCACCAACACACATACCCGCACACACACCAACAAACATGCCAACAGCCACACACACAGTCATACACACACACCCACATTCAGACATACACGCACACATCCATACAGACATACATACAGACAGACACGCACACATTTCCAAACACACAACACCCCGCATGCATACACGTACTCACACGTCCCCTCTACATACTCACACACACACCCCCATGCACACACACAACACACAACACCCCCACCCCCCTCCCTTAATGGACGATCAACTTACCTGGTCCATTGATCCTCCGGGAGGAGACAGGATCCATGGGGGCTGCTCCGCCACCAGCACCCCGTCAACAGAACACCGCCACGCCGAATCACAGAACGTGATTCGGTGGGTGGTGTTCTGTTGACGTCGCGGTGGAGGAGGAGCAACCTCCACTTCCCCGCCGGCGGCTCCAGACGGAGGGCTGCCAGCAGTCATAATACGCCGAGCGGAAATCCGCCTGCACTGGCGGTCTTCAGCGCAGTGTTCCCTCAGCGGTCTTGTAAAAAGACCGCAGAGGTTGTAATGACACCCAAAATTCTAGTTTCCAAGGACTTTAAACCATGGTAACACAAAAATGACAGGATGATTTAGCAGAGCAATACAATTGAGACCTAAGATTTTCAGATTAGAAAGAAAAATAGTTTTTAGTAGATGAGTATTTCATGTAACGGGGCCAGATGATACAGGCATACATTTTACAGTACAATGTTTTATCTTTCTTTTCACTAATGTGGAATATTGAGCTTTTGTAACTGATAGCCGATCGTTAAAATAGAGACAGGAAAAAACATTGCCCTTAGTGTACTGCTACACAAAGTTTGAGAAAGTGTTAACCTTCCCAACCCTTCTTTTCTCACAAAGTGTGTTTTTTGTAAACTCTCAGTGACTTGTTGGGTCTAGCTAAGAGGTCTTATTTTGCTGTAAGCATCCCCTGAAACAAAGGGGCAGATTTAAGAAAAGTGGCACTGCACCTAGTACAGCGCCACTTTTCTTGTACCCTAAGCTCCCCCCTACCGTCATTTAAAATACAGTGTACCATGGCGCATTGTAGGGGGCAAAAGAGTCAATATTTTTGAAGCTCTTTATGTACTGGTCAGGGTTAGCGCCAACATTTTGGTACTAACCCTGAACAGTACATAGGGGCCCAAAGTAAACCAATGGTGTGCCCCCTTTTAATGCCTGCTCTGAGAAGGTGTTAAAAATTCAGCAGAAAATTGAGCAAAGGAATCTTTTAGATTTCTCTGCACCATTTTTTCGGCCCCCCTACTGGGGGCAAGCCTCCCTTGCATACATTATGCCTGGCACAGGCATAATGTGGCACAAGGGGTTACAAAGGGGTGCAATGCATGCATTGTGCCACTTTGTAAATCTGGTGCAGTGATTTTGGCCTAGTTTGGCCACTTTAGCATACACAATTGTTACGCTAATATGGTGCAAGGAGGTGATAGGCCCTCTTAAATCTGGGCCAAAGTATTTTTAACTGAGGCCCTACTCCAAAACCTTATGTTTAGGGGAGCTAGAGGAGAAGGGCTCAGAGCAGGAGTGGAATTTACAAGAATATTATGGGATTTTGTGACCACAATACTTCCTGTGTAATTATGGATTTGACATATTTGCCAAATAACCTATCACCTGGAGATGTGAACACAAATATGCTGGTCTCTAGCTCAAATGGATGAAAAGTTACTAAAACAACTAAACACGGTAAAATGAACTACACAAATGTTGACTAGTCACTTTTCTGTTGCCCATTGCTATATTTGCATGCATGTTATTTGGTACTAATAAGGTGAAACCTATGTCCAGACAGTGTTAAGAAATGTAAAAATGACAAAAAATAATGAACCAATACTATCACAAAAAGTGCAATATTATGCCACATACTTGGCACTTTCTTACAGCGTACTTTAGTTAACCCTGCCACATGATTTGGTGCTACATAATTCCAGTGACCCTGGGTTAAGTTGGCCCTTTATGCTGCTCAATCCTGTATAACTGGTTAAGCACCAAGCACAAGGGCTACTTGGATGCTAGTATAGGCTTTAACTGATGGAGTCACTTGGATCTCTATCGTAGAGCTCTACTATGGTGAAGAGTGTTACCGGTTGAGTTCTGGAGTGTGTCCTTTCAATGGGCACATATAAAAATGCTCCTAGGTTTAGCCTGATTAATTTCTTAGAAAACAGATAGGTACAAATTATGATTTTGTTATGCATAGTGCTTTTAGAAACAGACTGGGACCTCATAGTGCACAAGTCACAATTCCTCACTGTTCCAACTGTGATTCAATTGTGCGACTCTCTGGTCATGAATGGACATCTGTACGGATCCCATTAGCTATCTCAGATTTCATAACGTAACAGAGTACATTTTCCACTGGTTAGTTTAGCTCACATTTATGTTACCTTTAAAGTGTGTGCCTTTTTTATATACAGTTATATGCACATTCAAAAAATAACGAAATAGTTACTGAATATTTGGTTTTCTTTAGCTATGACTGTGCCCCAGGGCACTCAGGATTACAGTTCTTTACTTTTTATGCACTTTAACTTCTGCATATAATTGAAGACAGCCTGGAATCCCACCAAATAAACAAGGTGGGGTTCCCAGTTCATTTTCATTTACAAGTTCTGGCAGATGCATTTGTGCCACCCTGAGAATGTAATCATTGAACCCCAGGAGGGCATGCCCACAGTTTTAAGACCTCTGGTCTAGTAGACCATTGTCATACCATACATCCAGCAACAATACAAAGCACAAACCCTATGTGTGTTGTCTTAAATATTCTTCTGTGAGAATGCTTTTGGTATGTTCCTTTTGCATCAGTTCTTCTGATGTAGGTTGTATGCCACTCCTGTGAAATGGAATAATTTTGAAGAATGAGATAGAATTACTGAGGATTCCCCAACTCGGGGCAGCTGGGCAAGTGGTGGGGAGCCGGGGCCCGAACTGGGGTCACGGCTCAAGCCACTGCAGGCTTTTAGGGACGGCCGGGGCATGATTGGCCTTTAGTGCTTCTGGGTCAGTTCCATCAACCAGCATTAGCCCACCCCTTAAAAGGAAATTGAAGGTGACAAGCAGGTCTCTTTGGTTCCCGCTCACCACCTCGCAACAACACGCCACTTGAGAGGTCCTCCTTGCTGTTCCCTCTACCACTTCTTCATTAACTGCATGCTCTGCAGCAACTTTGTAACCACAGCATTCCTGCCTCGAAGGTGTCCAGGGGAGCTGCACAGGTTTTGAGAGCTTGTTTTCGCGGATCACAATACCAGAGCAAAGAGCATCGGGTGGGGTTATAGCAGGAGGGGCAGATGCAAGGTTATGCAATCTTCTTTTCAGGATTCAACTGGGGTTATCAGAAGCCATTATCCTGGCTAATGTCATGTCTAATATCGTTTTCTTTTGCAGGTCATACTAGTATGTTGCATTTTTGTTGGTTGAAAGGTGAAGTCATGATTGGAGGGGACATTTCAGGTCCATGTACAGCATTCTTTTATCCCAAATAACAGCAGCATCACTGGATCCTCCAAGGGGTGCTGACAGCAAGTTGAAAGGAGGATGCAGTGGTGTGGGGGGCAGGACCCGACATGCAGTCTTTACCCGGCAATCACCAGAACAAGTGCAGTTGGCCTAAGCTCGCACAGGCCATTGAGGGACAAGGAAGGGGGTGTAGAGGGTGCCTGAGATAGGTATCCTAAGGGCAGCCAGGCCCCTTGCAGATGAGTTTCTGGGATGGGAGGTCAGTGAGTGGGGTCCATCCATAAAGAAGGACCAATCCATGTCCTTGTTATGGACAAGGGACTTTAAGAGGAAGGGTCATGAAACCAGTCAAGCTCTCACTTGTAAAAGATATGTATGGATGCACAGAAACAATCTTAGTTTGGTTAGAAAACTCCCACATACTAGCGTCTCTGTTAAGGCTAGGACTCAATTCTGTAAACAAGCTGTAAATTTATTAGATACTGTGCATAAAAAGTGATGAAATCATGTTTTGAATATATGTCAAAATAAATATGTCAGTGGGTCTAATGACCGCTAGCCCAAAAGAACTGGACTTGGGCTTTTGTCACTGACATGGGTGTGTTGAGGTGGGTGGGACTTTTAAGGGTTTTTTCCCATTGTACATCAGCGGCTACCTGGCCAAATGGGCAGAGCTATTTCTTTTAGTTTCTTTTTTACTTTCATTGAGGGTATGCTCAATATTGATCAAGACTTCAGTAAGCATTGATAATGAAGAAGCATGTTGTACATGAGTCAATATGTCCTTTTACTTATTTATCTAAAAGTTTTGTAAAGCGCACAGTTAGGTGTCCTGGTACTGATGCAGACATGACGCTAAATCACAGATGCCGCTTACAAAACAGGCCGAGTTATTAGTTAAATAGCCATGTCCTTAATGTCTTCCTTTAATCCAGGCTGAACCAACCTCATGAGAGTCCTTTGCATCCATCTAGTTTCTGCACCCTGGAGGTTAAAGTATATAATATATATAATGACATCCTGTCAGCCCTGCTGACTGTTGCACAAGACAACTTTATCTGAACTATTCCAAGTTAGGCCCCAAACATTTTCTGGAATGCAGTTCAGAAGCTGAAATTGCTGTGCAAGCAATGATCCATTGCTGTAACCAAAGGAATAGCCTTTAATGCAAACCTACTCTTGTATGGCAGCTCATCAAATTACTCACTTTAATCCTGTCTTGAGGAAAGTGGACTGCCCAAAATGTTTATGAAATGCTAAGGCATCCAAAAACATTTATAAATTATTAGGGCTGCCTTCAAAGCGGGGAGCCTTAACATTGGCCGCAAATGCCGCCTACCACCACTGCGAAGGCCACCAACATACCGTCACCGTGGCTACCAACCGTCCACCAAAATATGACCATAGCTGGAATTCTGCCAGAAGGCTGGTGGAATTCCAGCTACGGTCATGGTGGCGTACTGCTGTAAGGTGCCGCTGCTGCCAGCAGCAGCGCCACGCCAGTAGAACGCCGCCGACCATATCAGACCCATGTTATGGCCTGGCGGTGTTCTGCTGGCGGACGCTGCTGGCGGACGCTGCTGGCAGCAGCGCTGCATCCCGTCTCCTGGCGGAGAAACCCCTGCAAACAGGTAAGTCGGGTTCAGGGGAAGGGGGTGGGGGGTGTTGTGTGTGTGTCTGACTGTGTTTGTAAGTGTGCATGCGGGTGTGAGGCGTGTGTAATGTATGTGTGCATGAATGGGTGTGAGTGTATGTGTATGTAGTGTCATGTGATTGCGTGTGTGCTAGAATGTATGTTAGTGAGTGTTGCTGTGTGTGTGTATGAATGTATGCATGCATGGGTGAATGTGGGTATGCATGTGTGCATGAGTGTGTATGTATGTGCGTGTAGGTGTGTGTATGTTGGGTGGTTGGGAGGGGGAGGGGGAAGGTGGGGGAGAGCTCTGGTGAGGTGGGAGGGGTGGGGGATACCCCTATCACTGCCAGGGAAGGAATTCCCTGGCACTGATAGTGCCTACTGCCATGGTTTTCTTGGTGGTAAAAAAGCCCCGGAAACCATGGCGATGGGCAGGGTCATATTGCCATCGCCGGCCTAGTGATGATCGTTACCGCCGTGGCAGTTGGTGTGTTACATTGGCGGTTTGGCCAATATGGCGGTATGTGCCGCCAGCCTGTAGGCGGTACTATTGCCACTATTACACCAACCGCCGGGGTCATAATGACCCCATAGTTGATAGAAAACAATATAGTGGTCAAAGTTTGGCTAAAGGTGGCATTCGTGTTTCAGAACAAAGTAAACACATCAGACTGTCTCTGAATAGAAATTTTCAGATCTTGAAGCGTATTCACAGTTCCCAGAGTACGAGCATGGCGTTGGCATCACAGTTTGTCAAGCAAGGGACTCAACGGTTTCTCCTTTTGCATAATAATTTTGTGCTTGAAGAAAGAGGGACTTTCCCAAGGAGCCATCTTGTCAGCCAGTGATTGTTCCAAACATGAAATTAGAAACTGTTCTGTCAAAAATTACTTCACATAATGAAAAGAACTGTGGTATAAAAATCTCCTGAAGATAGTATGTCAACATTATGGATTGCAGATCACTGACTTCAGTGCAAGGAGAGCAGCATAATAAGGACCAGACTAACAAATAGCGCTACAAAAAGGAACATTGACAGAACCAAACAGAATCTGAGCAACCAAAACTACAAGTAGTCCTAACATAGAAAATAAACAAAAATTGACAGGGATAAAACATATATTACAATTGCAAGAGCACGCCTTCAGAATGTACCCAAAAGCGTTTAGGACACAGTGGCTTGAATTTTCACTGACCTTACATGTCTGCACAAGGCAGGAAGTAAAAGTGAGAGACCCAAAAGTAGTTCTCAACATTTTGGCTTTGAGTGATGAAATAACATTCAAAGGATAGGCAGCCATTTCAAATTGGGCTTAGAGTCAGGAGCCCTACCCTTGTTACTAAATTTATGTCTAAACATGGTGACAACTCGAATCCTCATCTAAACAGTTTGTCTTAATTTCTCAATGCACAAGGAACTTTCTGCACATAGGATCTCCCTGCAGACTGATGTACTGTTCCAGTGAAAATTATGTGGAGCCTAAAATATGGATTTCATTTTTGCCATTTTTGCATACAATGAAACAATTTACATACTACCTTATTACTACACATCTTTTTTTCCTTTTTTGTTTTTATTGCTCCTTAAAAAACTACATAGATGCATGATTTCAGGATGGATGAAAGCTATTACATCCAAACATATTAAACATTGATTGTGCTCTTGCTCCAACGCTGGCCAGAGGTTAATCTCTAAGGTAATGCATTACTGTAAATGAATATTGCTTCGTTTTATCATTTGTTTAAAGCCATATTACTGGGTCGATGTCAATGCAGTAGGTGATGGGTGGTTCGTTAAGACATGAGAAGCAATAGGTTTGTGTGAATAATGAGGTTCCTGCTGGAACAAAAGGAGATAATTCACGTTGATGACACCCAAGGCAAGGCTTTCTAAACATGGAACACTTCAATGCATAACAATTTACATCTTTCACATATTTTCCAACAGGAAAACTACATGAACAGGTTGTTAGGCCATGTCAAGAATTTTATGATGTTCATCCCAACTTTGGAAACTATGGATAAACTCCATGAAGCCATTTGAGAGCCACAGTGACATTGTGAGGTCTCACCCTCTCACAATTCATGATGTGAAGAGACAAAGATGTCAAACTTCAAGAAAATCATAATTGTCTGCAAACGCTGAAAAATGATCATCAAAAGGAAGAGGGGTAGACCAGCTGGTGAGTTGATACTGTGGCTTACTGCACCTAAATGTGAACTTCTTTTGCTTTTTAACAAGACATTATCATGTCCACCTTTTCAATCTTACATTAGGACACATGGCTGCCCTACTACACCATACACGTATAAATCCATAAAATAAGAAGACCCACCAAAAGAAGTCAAGCATCTTTAAAAGTTTTTCCACTTACTTTCAAAAACGAAATTCTAGTGTTTTTTTTTTTTTACTTAAATCCTAATAGACTATTGAAACTAAAAATACATTTGAGCAAATTGACTTTTGCCTATCAGAGTTCGCTAAAGCCTTCAATGAAGCCATCATATACGGTCTTGCACTAAAAACAGAGAAGTTTGCTAAGCAGGCACCATCTTGGTTTTACCTTCTCAGCAACATTTTTTGTTTTTTCAATAGAAAACTTTCCACCAGGAGTCTGTTATTGAAAAACAAAATATAAATTTGGGCTAAACACACAGGAAGTTTTTTCCTACCTCTTTGGGCTAGTAATTGATTTGAAAGTCTCGGAGCACAATATCTTGGCTGGCGCTTCTGGGCAGGAAGATCTAATGATGTTACCATACCTTATACAAGTCAGGGCAATAGTCACTTTGAATTTAGTAGCTGTTGTCGGACACCCAAAATGTGAAAGGTTTCCGTCAGAAGAGCTAGCTGAGGAGCTAACGTTCAAACCTTCCAGTTCTTCCACCTGTGACAGCTGAATTTCTTGTTAATGATTTTCATTTATTTTGGTAAAACAATTTGCATAGAATTTGACTAATATTGAAAATAATGTGAGAGTTAGAAAATGTGCCCACTCGAGTGCCCACCATTAATACTAAATGCTTTCATTAAATGCATATGCATTGAAAAAAAATTGTAGTAGTATGTCATATTAATGGTTTTACATTCTGTATTTGGTTATTAATTATGGGCCTTAAGTTAGTGCGGTTTGGGCTTAGTCTGCACAACCTCATAAAGCTACAATGTTTAATAAAATCAGGGAAATGTATTTCCAGAGAAAATCAATACATTTATTTTTCACACTTTGTTTACCAAACATTAGCAGCTGTCTTTAACTTTCTCATGAGAACTGCCTGCTAAAGTGACTTGTATTAGAAGTCAATGCTTTGTAAAGTTCTATGCATGAGACAGCGATGTTCCTAGGAACTAACAATGGATGCACTGACTGGAGTAAGGATCGATACAAGAAGGTTACCTGACGAGTCTGACAATGGGAACAGGAGAAGAGGAACCAATCATTGATGTGTGAAAGACAGTTTAGTTTTCTCTTAGATTAGGGTTTTTATTTCTATTGGACTAATTGTACACATATGATTTTCTGACTAATGTCAGGGTGGGAAGTCCTTTAGGAAATTCAAACTTAGCCCGACTGTTAGAGGAGAGGGGCTCATTCTATTTTGATTTCTCCCCATATTGGTTATGTTTAAGGAGCTGAACCGTTCCTGATGACTTTATTTCTATCTTTAACTTTATTGCTTAACTTTCAAATGCTGAATGCTGATCCCTTAGATATTGCTTCTTGAATGGTTCAGATAGCTTAGAGTCCCCTGTGTCGAAACCATCCCCTTTCACTGCCTGTTGCTGAAGCTGACTGAACAGATGTCCAACTGACGAAGATAATCGCAGCTTGCTGATCCATATGAGGAAAGGTGTAACAACATGCTATAGATCCTCCTCCAGACACAGTACCCCATCCCCCACCCGCTCCCCGCATACATGCACACGCACACAGACACCCACATGCACCACACATACACTCATTCACCTACATACAGGCACTCACTAACACGTATCCATACTCGCATTCACCTCAGCACTCATACACAGATTTAACCACGCATACTCACACCCATACAAACACTCACATACAAAGACGCATTCACCACAACACTCATATTCACATTAACCACAACTCTCATACTCACATTCACTACAACATTCACAGTCACATGCACACACACTTACATGCATACATGCACTCACTTCTACATTCAGACACGCATACAACCACGCATACACACATTCATGCACACATGCAGACACCACACACTCACACACACAACACCCCCCACCCTCCCACCCCTGTCCCCTGTCGGATTATCTATTTACCTGGTCCAGGGAAGAGGATATCCGGCAGGGAACGGGAAGAAGTGCTTCCACCCCCTCAGCGCCCCGCCATGAGGACACCACCAGGCCATATTATTGCTCATAATACAATGGGAGGTGTCCTACTGGTGGGGCCGGGCTGGTGGTGGGACCGCCACAGCACCTCCATCCGCTCAATCCTACTGCTGGATTTCCACCCAAAGTGTGACAGGAATCCAGCAGTACCCATGATATGGTGGGCGGAAAACCGCCAGTATTGGCGGTCTTCTGGCACCCGTGTCTTTGGCAGTCTTCATGGAAGACTGCCAAAGTCATAATGACCCTCTATGTCTCCCCAAGAACCTACCCTGATTTTCCCAAAACCCTGGAGCTTGCCAATGCTTATTTGAGGACGTTCTTGGCGTTCTAGTGACAGTGGGGATAAAATAGGTTTTGTGCTTGCACAGCTTAAGCGGATCATAGGTAAATTGTGATGTTTGAGAGTGTCTATGGAATTTGTGTACTCCAGATGTGTGTGGTGCTTTGTGCTCAAAATTGTCCACGTCGTTGTTGGTTTACAGACTCTGCGTGGTCTAAGACTCCGGAGTATTGAATAAGTGTATGAGACACTTGGTTTGTGTTGTAATTTGTCTGTTTAATAGGTCAATCGGGCGTGGTTGACAAACTCAAGAGTGCGTGTTAGAGGGAGTGATATGTTTTTCAGCTGAGATTTAGTGAGTTCTATGTGCACCAGGAGGATCCAATGATCCGTTGAGAGCAAAATTTGCTGGTCGAATTTTGCTTGTGGGTAGGGAAACTGAGATAGAAGGAGTATCTATCAGAGCAAAATGCCACAGTGAAAAATCAGTAAGGTTTCTGAAGTGATTGTGTTACCTACCTGTAGTAAACGGACAAGTTGTGTGTTGATTTTATTTAGTGCTCGCAAAATTTGCATTTAGTTTTGTGTGAATTTGAGTTAAGAAGGGCAAGCCGAAAGGCTTTGTCAGCCGCTGTACGTGTAAGTGTGACGTAATTGGAGCTGCGCTGGGATAGGCTTGTTAGTGAGAAGGGTTACAAATGGATTGGTGGACAGCCGTGAAGCGTAATTGGTTGAGAAGGTCGACAAAAAATATTTTGGGATTGAAACTCACTTCCTGAATTGATTGAAAGTAGCGTAAACTACAGAAATGATTTTTTTCAAAGCTTTAAAGAGTGCCCTAATGGGAGAAACGTTGATTCCAACTAGAATAGGAGAAAATACACCGCCAGAAGGTACACTAGACTATGTTGTATTTGAAGGACAGGGTGCTACGCCATGTATTTGACTGAAAAAATGGTGCAAAGAAACAGAGAGAGATGGGAGCTTAGCATTCCATGCCCACAGAACATTTAATTTGATGATTTTTGAGATTTTGAGTAGAAAACTGTATAATTTGAAACCTCCGACGAGACCTGCATAGTTTGAGGCATTAGCTATTTGGGAAGTGGTAGCTAAACAGCAACAGCACCTGAAATTTGAGAGAAGAATGAGAAATGCAGATAAAAACTTTGCAGAGGCTAGATGGAATAGTGAGCAAACATTTTGGAGAACTGGGACTTTACAGGAAATTAAGTTGTTTCCAGCAATTACACAAGAGAACAGGAACAAGGCTCAAAAGAGTACTAAGAAGAGGGACTCGCATTCTTCAGACGAAAGAGAGCAAAAATCCACAGAGTTTAGGAAGTCTTTAACACCCGATGAAGAGTCAGATGATGATGAGTTTATTTTGCAGTTACTGAGAAATTGTCCCCCACCATATGCAGCACATGAGAGAGGTTCAAGTGCCAGTGTATACCCTACAGCTCTGATACCAATTGACTCCACACAGAGCCAGATACAGGTTATCCATAATGTTCTAGCTATTTCTGAGATGCAAAGGCCTATGCCACAGATTGAAATCCCAGAATTTATCCATATGTACCTATTATTGATACTGCAACAAACTTAGTGGTGCCGACAGGACAAGCTGCCCACATGAGACAGGTTTATCAGAAGCCGACTTTGATCCAGATAGAGTCTACCACAAATGTGATTGTAATTGTATTGTAAGAGTATTTATATAGCTCTTTCTACCCCTGATGAGGCGTCGTAGCACTTTTTGGCAAGTAGCACGCTACTCCGGAACCGAAAAGGAAGTGTGTATGTGTGTGTGTGTATTAGCATAGGGAAATACGAGTGCAGTTTTAGTATTATTATGAGTTAATTTGAGCCGCGGATATGTGAGTTTGTGAGTTGGATTGACTGGAGTAATGGAGGGGTAGAGAAGGGAAGAATCCAGAAGTGTTAATTGGGAATTTATAGTAATAGGATGAGACTTGGGATGAGTAAAGGGGGGATGGAGGAGGGAAGAGTCTGTGGAAAGGGTTAGGGAGATCATAGTAGCAGGATGGGTTTTGGATGAGTCAATGGTGAGATAAGTGAGGGAGAATTTAGTAGGGTTGTTTGGGAGATCATGGTAGTAAACTGATGTTTGGGTGATTTAGATGTGGAAGAAGAGGGAAGAGCTTAGGCAGGGTTATTTAGGAGATGAAAGTAGAAGAATGGGTTTGGGATGAGTCAGAGTGGGAATGGAGAGTATGAAGATAATATTGTTTTATATATATATATATATATATATATATATATATATATATATATATATACACACATTTTTTATCTTTATTTTATTTAATATATTTATTCATTATTATTATTAATTAAAACACAAATATTTACTTATTTATAATTTTAATTTTTGTATTGATTTTATTTCATTTTTATTTTATTTTTCTCTATTACAGTAGGACTAGAGTAACAAATAAATAGATATGTAAATACATAGTAAGGGAATATATGCTCAAGGAATATAATAATGGGTATAATATGAGAAGAAAAGTAGTAATGTATAAACACAGACTTTCAAGATTTGTAATATTTGAAGTTAATTAATAAGTGCACTTTTCTAACATTTATTTATCTTTACTCAAGTTTTGAATAGCCAAATGCTTACGATAGTAAAACATTTGATCAGTGTGATATAAGATGAGAGCAGGGATTCATAAGTATCTACTATAACAACTTATCTAGGAGCTATGCAATGACCTATGAACATGTTAAGCATAGCATAGCATACACACACATACATATATAAATATATATATATATATATATATATACATATATATATATATATATATATATACACACACATACATACACACATGAATACACACACATATTCACACATATATATATATATATTTATATATATACATATTGAAAAAGTATGTGTGTGATTTATTGTTATGACATATTAGCGATACATATTTCCTAAACAACTATACATATCTAGAATATACACATAATCAGATAAAAAATATTTATCAACACAGACGATATCCGCGATACAGACACAGACGATCCCGAGATTAATTCCATAACAGGATCACAGACTGAGATGGCTGTATTGATAAGTCAGAATACAGGAATAATGTATCATAGAGATCCAAATGCCCAATTAAGTCCAGATGCAGTGTCAGTACCAATTACCATAGGTTCCGTCATACCGTTGTTTGCCCAGGGAAACAATAAGAGCAGGGAGCAAAACATCCTGAACCCAGGCGTAGAGAGGGAGAGGTTTGAAGAAAGCGCAAGAATGATGACTCCTATGAGACCGACATTTGATCTGAGTTTGTTTAGGACTCCTCCAAATAATCAGGGAAGATTCAAAGTAGGTTTCAGTCCAAGCATGGAGACACCAGAGACAGCGAGCAAGTTACAGCAAGTGCCCGGTGTAAGCAATAACAACATTTCATTACAAGGTATGACAGCTCAGCAGTTAACCGAATGGTCAGAGAAGATGAGTAGCACCCAAGGAGATTCCAGCAGAGGAAATGCCCTGAATTTGACCAGGCTTAGACTAGAAGCAGAAGACTTACTTGAAGGATCGATAGGGCTGGACAGAATTGACTCTTTCAGAGAAGACAAATTAGGTTACTTGTGCAAACTGATTACTAACAAAGCAGGAATGGTACATCAGAAATTGGCAGACTTGGCAGAAAAATACGACATAGAAATTGAGGCAACAAAACATTTTATGAGGAGTTACAGGTTAGAATTTGACTCAAAGGATTTTGAGAACATAAGAGTCTTGGGAATGAAAATTCACCTTAGAGAATTCATTCAGAGCATTCAAACATGGGGAGCATTAGATAAATGGGAAGGCAGATGGGCGAAGAAATGAGACAAGAAGAAAAAGGATTCTGCAAAATCTTACTGCAAATGTGCAACAGGTTGAGGATCCGGTGAAAATCTTACCAATGAGAGAAATTCCATGTCCCTTGGAGCAGAAGTGACATTTTGTCATTTACAAATCTCAGGTTGAGACAAAAGCCAGTAGAGTTATACCAGCAAACAGATAGGTTTGTGAAACTCGCAAAATGCCTTTAGGAGGACTTGAACATCCTGTTAGAAATAGAGTTTCCAGCAGACCTTTGGGTCGAGTGAAAAAGGAGTGTAGATTGGCCAAAAAGAGAACCTCAGAGAGATCCAGAAACAGGTGCATTATCTCCTGATATAATGAAATATTACTATAAGGTGATTGAATTTTTGAAAACAAGAATTTCCCCCAAGAATAGTGACTGGCAGTAAATAGACAGGACAGCCCGGGAAGGAAAATAGTTGATACATGCATACTATGAGAGATTGTTGCAGGCATTCAAACATTACAGTGGCACGGAAACAATTGAGCCAAAAAACATGATTTATTTTGTGTTCAGGTTTTTTTAAGGACTGAGACCCAAAATTAGCCAGATGATTAAGAGTCATTGAATTTGTTGGCAAGCAAAGCCCATTGATGAAGTATTGCAGTATGCAAAGTACTGTAGTAATGAAATTGAGTTGAAACAGAGAAAGTTGAAAGAAAAAGCAATGGTGATGCAGATTAACGTGGCACAATCAGGAATGCAGGGAAGTTTTCCGCAGGGAAACGTTTGGTTGCAGAACCAAGTGGAAGGTAGAGGTCGTGGTGGAATTGGAAATGTGAGCCATAATCCTGATTTGAATGCTGTGGTTGTTCAGAATGATGTGCAAGGAATGAAGAGAACGTTACCATGTCACACCTGCAGAGGCCTCAGACATTGGAAAGGGGAGAGTACAATGTTAGGTCAAGAAGGGGCTGTTCAGCAAACAAACAAAATCAATTATTTTCCAAATATGAGAGGATTGAGAATGAGAGGTCAAAATCCAAATTTCGAAAGTAACGTGAATCAAGTGCAAAGTTTTCAGCCTATGCAACAAATGAAAGTGCTGCGTTTGCAGATGCCCCAGGTGCAGCAAATGCAACCTCAGGCTCAAATGGTAGCCAGACAGCAAATTCAAATACCTCAAGCCCCAATGGAGCAGCAGCAGGTGATGCTTGCTCAGCAGGTTACAGGTCAAAGGCTTAATCAGAGTAATACCACAATACAATAATAACCATTATACAATAAGGATGAAGCGAATGATGATTGGGTGAGTGAAAGTTTGGATGAAGAGGAATGTGTGTTAGCAACCTCATTAGAAGTTGATCAGAAAGGTCCATACGTGAAGGGAAAAATAATCGGTCACAAAGTCTCATTTTTACTTGCCACAGGAGCTACACGCTCTACAGTGAGAACTGAAGAAGTTCCAAACCTTCCTCTTTAGGGAAAACAGTGCAGGTTGTAGGAGTGGTCAACCAATATTTGCCCAACCCAATTATAGAACCGGTTCAGGTTAAAATTGGCAATTTTAAAGTATTACACAAATTTGTAGTTTGTGATTCAAGTCAAGTATCCTTACTAGGGAGAGATTTGTTATGCAAAACATGATGTTCAATTACTTGCTCAAACGATGGAATTGCCATTCATACAAACAGTGATGATGAAGATGCATTGTCCACAGAAACAGATTGTGACACAGTGATTGAGGAGTACCCTTTGATCAGTTTCTTTACAGTTTTCACAATGAGAGATCTTCCTTCTGACTTACATGGAACAGTTAAAATGAAAGTGTGGGATTTTACAGGAAAACACATTGGTCTAATCAAAGGAGTTGTGCCAGTTAAGGTCCAAGTCAAGCCAAATGTGATTTTCCCGCAGATTCCTCAAAACCAAATGACACAGGACACGATTGAAGGGACTGCACCCATAATTGCAGAATTTATAAACCAAGGTGTTTTAAAAGAAGTATTCAGAAGCCCATGTAATTCACTAATAATGGGATTGCGAAAACCATGTGGGAAATTTTGAATTGTCCAGAATTTGTGGAAAGTTAAATATATTGTGATTAAGTGTTGCCCTGTGGTGCCAAATCCAGCAGTGATATTGTTTCAAATCCCATGTGATGCTGAATGGTTCAACGTAGTAGACCTGTCACAAGCGTTCATTTCTATACCTCTTCATGAGGATAGCCAATTTCTTTTCTGTTTAAAATGTTTGAACAGAGTCTATTGTTGGTGTAGAATTCCTCAAGGGTTTTCAGAGTCACTGTCCATTTTCAACCAGATCCTGAAAAAGAACCTGGAGTCATTGGAAATGCCTTTCAAATCGACGTTAGTCCAGTACATTGATGACTTGTTGGTTGCTTCAAAGACAGAAGAGGCATGCAAGTATGATATTATTGCTTTGTTGAATCACTTGGGAAAGAACAGGCATGAAGTGTCCCCAGCAAAGTTACAGGACTGTCAGAAAGAAGTGAAATATTTGGGTCACCTATTTGAGAAAAGAATTAGGAAAATCTCCAGAGAAAGGGTCGCAGCCATATTGCAGATGAATCCCCTAGCGACACAGAGAGATGTCAGATGTTTCTGGGAATGGTGAGCTATTGTCGTCAGCGGATTCCCAACTTTTCAGTCATTTCAAAGCCATTCCAGTAGCTGACTCACAAAGAAGTTACTGATCACTTAGTGTTAGATCAAGCCTTTATGAAAGCTCTTACTGAGTTGAGAGAGTCTGTGCAAAGCCTTGGCCTTGAGTATGCTTGACTACAGAAAACCCTTCATGTTGTTTTGTCATGAGCGTGATGCATGTTCTTTGTCCGTGTTGACACAAGTCCATGGTGGTGTAAACCACCCAGTAGAATATTTTTCAGATACTTTGGACCCAGTTGCAACAGCTTTACCTGGCTGTTTACGCACAGTTGCCACAGTTGGAATGAGCCTCACTCAGAGTGAGAGCATTGTGATGGGACATCCTTTAACTGTTATGGTCCCTCACTTCATTGAAGTTTTACTTACCAGAACCAAGACAGAATACTTGACTAATGCCAGGTTGAAACGCTATGAGACTGTGATCCTGGGTTTGCCCAATATGTCATTGAAAAGGTGTACAGTGCTTAACCAAGCAACTTTACTTCCAAAAGAGAATATTGAGGTTGACAAATTGAAAGAAGTTGAACATGACTGTCTGGAGGTTACTGATTTATGCACAAAACAGAGACCTAATATTCGGGATGCCTGATTGAAAGAAAATGACCAAATTATTTTTGTTGATGGTTCCTGTATAAGTGATGACATGGGACACTGAGAGCAGGATATGTTGTGTGCACAATTTCTGGTATACTGGAAGCGTCCTGGCTTCGAAAAGTGTATTCTGCACAAGTGGTGGAATTGGTTGCCCTTATGAGAGCATGACATGCCTCTGCACAGCCTAAAGTTACCATATATACAGACAGCCAGTATGGATTTTAAATAGTCCATAACTTTGGCCAGCTATGGTCACAGAGAGGATTCCTGAACTCTTCTGGTTCACCAGTTAGAAATGATGAAAGGATCAATGATTTGTTGCAATCTTTAAAAATGCTTGAAAAGATTGCTGTGGTGAAATGCAGTGCACACCTGAAGTCACAAGATTTTGTATCAATGGGAAATGGATATGCAGATCAAGTCACAAGATTTTGTGCATTGAACTGTATATTGTTCAAGACAAATGGGAATTGTTACCTGAAAAATAAATTTGCTCAAATTATGCACTGTTATAGATACTTGGGAAGAACTGAAAGCGCTTCAGGAAAATGTTGACAAGGGTGAAAAGAAATCTTGGTAAAAGTTGAAATGTGTTCAGCGTGAGGATGACGTGTAGGTGTCCGGGGAGGGACAAGTGGTTTTGCCAGTTTGTTGACTCAAATGGCTAAATATTATCATGGTCAAGCACATGTTGGAAGGGATGCCATGATTCACACATTCAAACAGATCTGGTTCAAAATAAAGTTTAGACAGGTTGGCAAAGCAATTTGCCATTGTTGCATCATCTGTCAGCAGATGAACGTGGGTAAAGGGACTGTGGTCAATATGAGCCACATAGGAAGAACGGGAGGTCCATTTAGCAGAATGCAGATGGATTTTATTGAGATGCCTGTGTGAGGAGGATTGGGATATGTGTTGGTGATTGTTTGTATCTTTAGCTATTGGATTGAAGCTTACCTTACAAGGACAAATGACAGCCTTACAGTAGCAAAGTTATTGATTAGGGAACTGATACCTCGTTTTTGTTTTCCTGTCTTTTTAGGATCAGATAGAGGAAGTCACTTCAACATTGAAGTAATAAATCTCAAGATCAAAGCTGAGAGCATGAGATTGGGTTGTGATCAGAAAACATGTGGGAAAGACCTGTTTGGAGCCTCGGTGGAAAGGCCCATACCAATAGTTTTGGTTACTACTACAGCTGTGAAGCGCGCTGGACTTCCAAACTGGATTCATGCCAGCCATACTAGGAAATTACCCTCTCTGTTGGACAGTGAAGAAGAGTTGTCGAGAGCACCAACAACTTCCAGACAAAACCCAGGCAGGAGAAGGAAACAGGAGAATCGGAGACTGAATCTGAGCAAACTGAAAACAGTTCAAACACTCCTATGAGAGACGAAGTGGAAAACCTAAAGGAGAGTGACAGTGAACCAACCTCAACTGAGGTAGCAGGAGAGTTTAGTCAGAGGCGGCCTCTTCCAGAAGCAGATGGTCTTGAAAGACAAACAAAGCAAACTGCAGGCCCCGAGGTGGAGGGAGTTGAGGTGGATAAAAGCCAAAACAATCTGACGCCTCCTGAACCAGTTCCAGCTACGTCAAGAGAAAATCATGCAGAACAAAGAGAAGTTACTAGTCCAGCACTGAAAAGAACATTGACAAAAGGTCCACTGAAAAGAGATAAGTGGCTGAAATCACAAGCCAAGAGGAAAGAAACAATTAGAGTGACAATAAATGAAGAAGAAATAGACACAACAAGAAAAGAATATTTGAGTGTTGGAGAATTAAATGGAGATTGGAGATTGAAAAGAAAGAGAATTGCAATTTGAAAATACGCAGGCACTGAATGGGCGTATGCAATGACAAGTGAATGGCAGAGTGAATTTTTGTCTTTTTGTTTTGATCGAGAAGTTCCATGTCAATATATTGGCACATGAAGAAGATCAATAAACTGAACTTTGTAAAACTGTGAATTTAAGAAAGGTGAAAAAGAGAGACTGCTGAAAGTAATCAGAAGGCACTTTAAATAACCTGATTTGACAAGCTGCTAAACAGATTTTGACAAATTTACCAATTTTGACAAGCTATCTATTTTGACAAAGGTTCTGGAAGAAAGACTGAAAGCTGTAGATAACTGCTAAAGGAGATTGAACTTCTTTTTTTTTGCTACATAGTTATAATTCTTTTCCTTCTACTTTCTAATTCCTTACAGACCATGAATAACCATAGCAAACAGGTTCGGAAGGATAGGTTCTGTAGATACATAGGTATTGGTTTGGCGATTGTGTACATGATATTGTGTCTGGTGTTGATTGTGAGCTTGACTCTTCTTGACAAGATTGTGGCCTCTGCTTTAGAGACAACTACTGCACTCACAGAATTAGATAGATTTAGGATAGATGAGAAATATTTGCACATAGACAGTACCCAAGAAGATCTTCTAATGTTTTCCATCGCTTACTGCATGAGTATGAGTGAGATTCCTTCATCAGTGGAGGAAGGAGTTACTTACCATAGTTTGCCCTTTACTTATGGAATAAGTTGTAGTCTTCTACTAACAAGATTTTATAACCAGGAGTACATGCAGTACTTCTACTCAAATCACGACATAGGCCCTCATTACAACCCTGGCGGTTGGTGTAAAAGTCGTGGTAATACCGCCAACAGGCTGGCAGTAATTACTACCAAATTATGACCATGGCGGATGGATCTCTGATAGACAGCCACTTTACCACACTGACCGCCAGGGCAGAAACAACAGGTACCACGGTGGTAGCTGCCTACAGCCAGGTGGAAATCAATGTCTCGCCCACCATATTACAACAACACAATCCGACACCTTTTCAGGGAGCCCGAGCTGCATGTGTTCCCCATGATCTTCTAGGTGCTGCTCCACCACGAACACCAATGCCGGCGAAGATGACAACGGTGAGTACAGCCGCCTAGCATACAGGGGAGGGGGGGAGGAAAACAACAGTGACACAAACCCCCAATACACACCCCCAACACCATACACACAATCAGCTGCATTACTAAAACATTTTTACCTCGGATGAATAATGCAAGGACAAAACATTTTAGAAAAAGTGAATGTAATGAGAGCAACACATCAGGGTAAATAAATGAGGCAAGTATATACATAAGGGACACAGCCCAGTCCACAATATACGTTGTCCAGACCGCCACAGGCCACAATGCAAGGCCACACATGGCACCAGCCTCAACATGGAGAGAACACTGCAGGGGCATCAGTTGGGAAATAGGCAGACACCTCAGGGGGATAGGAGACGGGGGCACCTCAGCCGGTGGATGGAACAAGACCACTGGTTCTGGAGGGGGCAACATGCCCTGTGCTTGGTTCTGGGGAGTGCAAGACCACAGTCTCTAAAGTGGGTGACTTGCCCACTGGCTCTGGAGGGGGCATCCTGCCCTGTGCTTGGTCCTGGGGAGTGCAGAGACACAGTCTCTCAAGTGGGTGACTTGCCCACATGCTCTGAAGGGGGCAACATACCCTGTGTGTGGTCCTGGGGAGCGATAGGCCACAGTCTCTCAAGTGGTTGACTTGCCCACAGGCTCTTGAGGGGGCAACATGCCCTGTGCTTGGTCCTGGGGAGTGACAGGCCACAGTCTCTCGAGTGGTTGTCTTACCCACTGGTTCTGGAAGGGGCATCGTGCCCTGTGCTCTTGATCCTGGGGAGGCTGGGGTAGGTGGGTGTCTTACCCACTGGTTCTAGAGGGGGCACCGTGCCCTGTGTTCTTGATCCTGGGGAGTGCAAGGTCACAGTCTCTCAGGTGGGTGTTATTCCCACTGGATTTGTAGGGGGCAGGCCTCACAGCAGCCCATGGTCGCAGGATTACATACCGTCCGCCAGCGGTGATGGCTGCTCAATGGTGGTGGTGGTGGTGGTGCTGCTGTGGGGGGAGGCTCCTGCCCATCCCCTGCAGCCTCGGGCGGCTGTCCATTGGAGGTGGTGGTGCTACTGCTGCTGGTGGGGGGGAGGCTCCTTCCCATCCCCTGCAGCCTCAGATGGCTGCACAACCATGGTCAGTGGTAGGGGCGCAGTCACAGTTCCTGGCCCAGGCCCTTTGCCCTTACTGCCTACTGGTGCTAGCTACTTGCTATTCCTGGCAGCTGGGGCAGGCTCCTTAGTCTTCCTGGCAGCAGCTGGGGCAGGCTCCTTTGTATTCTTGGCAGCAGCTGGGGCAGGCTTGTTTGTCTTCCTGGCAGCAGCTTGGGCAGGCTCCTTTCCCTTTAGGCTCCCTGGTGAAGGCTCCTTCACCCTCAGGACATGTGCCCTGGATCCTTTCCCACCACAAGTGGGTGTGGTGACTACTGGGCCCGTGGACTGGGTGGCTGAGGTGCTTGGCTGGGTTTTTACAACCCTGGCCAGATGTGCAGGACGGGGGGTAGGGTAGAGGTCAATGGTGGATAAGAACATTTTTAGGGACATTGGGGCTGGAAAAGGGAGAAGGTTTGGGAGTGGAAGAAGAGTGAGTGGTAGTAGGGGGTGTCTGTCTGCTGATTTTGGGTGCAGGTGCATGGGCTGGATGCTGTTGTGAGGTGGATGGCCGTTGGGTGTCTGAGTGCTTGTATTTGTGTACCTTGGGGGGGGGCACCAGACACAATGGGAGAAGACACAGGGGACGTGTGCATGGCTGTGGTGGAGGTGTCTGCCAGTGAGGTGTGTGTTCTGCTAGGTGTGGTGGTGATGTTGGTAGAGGATGATGGTGTAGTGCATGCAGGTGTGAGTGTAGATGGAACTGGGAGGGAGTTGGAGGAGGAGGAGGAGGGGGAGGCAGTGGAAATTGTGGATGCTTGAATCTGGATGGTGTTTATGTGAGGGCCTGTGGGATGAAGTATGGTGCTTGTGTTTGCCTGTGCCACTCTTGTGTGTTGTCTTGTGTGCATGCTTGTCTGCCTGTGTGTTTGGGATAGGTTGGGATTGAGGAGAATGGGATTGGGAAGAGGATGTTGGAGGGGGGAGAGTGGAAGCAGGGACAATGGCTGCCATCAGAGAGGAGGACAGAGCCTGAATCGATCTCCGTTGGGCCACCAAGCCAGTGTGAATGCCCTCCAGAAATGCATTAGTCTGTTGCATCTGGGCTGCCAGCCCCTGGATGGCATTCACAATAGTTGACTGCCCTACAGAGATGGATCTCAGGAGGCCAGTAGCCTCCTCACTCAGGGCAGCAAGGCTAACTGGGGCAGGGCCTGAGGTGCCTGGGGCAAAGGAGATGCCCACCCTCCTGGGTGAGCGGGCACGGGCAACTTGATGAGGAACTGCTGGGAGGGTGGTGCTGGTACAAAGGGTGGCAGCTGTACCTGTACCTGGGGTGGTCACAGAGGTGTCTGCCACCACCAGGGAGCTTCCATCGGAGGAGGTATCTGTGTCAGAACTGTCTCCTCCAGTCTGCGCCGTGGTGCTCCCCTTGCCCTCTGTCCCACTGGTGCCCTCACCATCGGTGGACTCCACCTCCTGGGTCCTTTGGGATGCAGCTCCCTCCGTCTCCGGTACCTTTGCTCTTCCGCCAGAAGATGCTAATGCACATAAGGACAGGATGACAAAACAAAAAGGTGGGGGGAGACAAAGGATACACACAGGTCAGTGGCTGCACCAACACCACTGTTGGCGTACACAGCACCCTAACACACAGGGAACAGGCCTACGCACTATGCATTGCACTACCAGTGATATTGCTAGCCACCAAGGCATGGGGAGGGGCACACACTGACAAATCCAGCACACCTGGGACCCACGCAGCCTTGAGCAGTAGTGGATGCCTACGAGCTAGGTAGCAGGATTATCCCTTCAGAACCCCTGCCACCAGGAGACCTACGCTGCAATGTCAGGCCTGGCCTAGGGGCACCCACTGACACACATCCCCCACCCAGATACCTCCCTTCCAGGCGTTAGTAGTAATGATGGGCACTGTACTCATCCTCTTGTGGCTGCTGTGATGCCCTCAAGCACCCATCCAGCTCAGGATAGGCCACCGCCAGTATGCGGGCCATCAGGGGGATCAGGGCTTGACCGGCACCCTTTCCTTGTTGGGAGGCCATCCCCAGCTGGACCTCCGCCGTCTTCCATGCCCAGCATCTCAGGTCCTCCCACCGTTTCCGACAGTGGATGCTCCATCTGCCATAGACCCCCACGGTCCGCTCGTCCTTGGTGATTGCATGCCATATACCCTTCTTTTGATGGGTGCCGCCTGCAGAGGAGATACACACAGGAAAATGGTATTAGTCATACAGTCCTGCCTGTTACACTTATGGCCCACCATACCCCTTCACATCACCATTTCCACACACATGGCCCAGCACACAACCAATACGTCGCCCAGGGGACATCCGCCCACCCCCCATACATGAGCCCTTCACACACCACTCCATGCATTCATGCCACATGCATCATGCCCACAGTGTACTCACCTGTTGGTCTGGAGGCCCATACAGCAGTCTGTACTGGGGTAGGGTCCCACCCACCAGTCTTTCCAACTCCTCTGAAGTGAAGGCAGGGGCCCTTTCCCCAGTCACACGGGCCATGGTAGGTTCCAGACACAGGTCACAGCAACACATGCAGTGTAGGTCCTCTCCTGTTGAAGGTCAGGGAGCAAGTGAGGAATCAGATACAAAATGGCGGTCACGTCCACAGCGGTACATACTGTCACCACCGGTGTAGATCACCATTGGCCACTGTAACCCATAGGGCCCAATTATAACCAATGAGGAGATGCAAGGTGGTTCCCGACCGCCTCCCGCAATGGAGCACAAAGTCAGTGGAATTACCTCACTTCCACCTGTCCCTCCACACAGGAAAGGTGGATGCCATTTCAGGGGTGGATAGGCCCTGGATAATTTCAGCGTCACTGTTTAAATTTGGACATATAGGAGAATTCACACTGACCCATTACAAGTTAACAGCATGCAATGTACTGTTTGCCCCATTCTTCAGTTTGTGACCACCTCCTCCTTCTTTTGCCCCATAGATTGCTACATCTGCGGTTGAATAGGAGATGGAGACATACCCCCTTGTCCAGACCCCTAGTGGACTTGGCAACAATAGAGTACAGGCACATCATCCTCAGCTATAGATTGGACAGGGCCACAATCACAGAACTGTGTGCCCAATTGGAGCCTGACCTCATATCTGCCATCCGTCACCCCACTGGGATTCCCCCTTCTTGTGCAAGGACTATCTGGGCTCCATTTCTTGGCAACTGGTTCTTTTCAAGTGACAGTGGGCTTGGCAGCAGGAATGTCACAGCCAATGTTCTCAATAGTGCTGACAAGAGTGTTGTCTGCCCTGATTAAACACATGTGCATCTACATTGTATTTCCCCAGGTGGAAGATTTGGCCACAGTGAAGGCCGACTTCAGTGCAATGGAACATATCCCCAACATAATTTGGGCAATTGATGGAACACATATTGCATTTGTCTCCCTAATCAAAATGAACAGGTGTTCAGGAATTGTAACAGTTTCCACTCTATGAATGTACAGATTGTGTGCTTGGCGGACAAGTACATCTCCCACGTCAATGCTAAGTATCCTGGGTTGGTACATGATGCCTTTCTCCTAAGGAATAGCAGCATCCCAAATGTGATGGCCCAACTACAGAGGCACAGGGTGTGGCTGATAGGTGAGCCCTGGTCTCCACCCAGTAGATATTGGTCTATGGGTATGGTGTGGGACATATGGGATAGTGTGTAGCTAAATGTTGTCCCTCAATATTGCAGGTGACTCTGGTTACCCCAATCTCTCTTGGCTGCTGACCGCTGTGAGGAATGTCAGGACAAGAGCAGAAGAAAATTAAAATGAGGTGCATGGACAAATCAGAAGGATTATAGAAATGACATTTGGCCTCCTGAAGGCCAGATTCCGGTGCCTCCATCTAACTGGTGGATCCCTGTGCTACTCACCCAAGAAGGTCTACCAGATAATAGTGGCATGCTGCATGTTGCACAACCTTGCCCTGAGATGCCATGTGCCTTTTCTGCAAGGGGAAGAGGCTGGAGATACCCGTGTGGCAGCAGTGGACCCTCTGGACACTGAGGATGAGGAGGCAGAGGATGAGGATGAGGTCAACAGAACAGCAGTGATCAGACAATACTTCCAATGACACCCAGGTAAGACAGTGTTACTTCACATTTCATTGTCATTATTTTTAATTTCTTTGGCACTGCCATGCTGTTATTTCCCACCTCTATGCCCACTTACTGTACCCTTTGGCAATTCATTTTAGAGATGGTGGGGCCTCACAATAGATCCTGGTGTGATCACTGCAGCCGGCTACAGGTCATTAACATATGCTCATTTACCGTAGAGTTTAATTGCAATGTTTGAACCTAGTTAAACAAATACATGCTTAAAATATTTGACCTACTCCATACTTCCATTTTATCCATGGGTGTTTATTGAAGTGCTAAGATATTGAGGGCCAAGTGCAATGGGATGGGGTGATGGTGGAGGAAATTCCAGGGTATTGTTTCAGTCTGCAGCACGGGTGCATTGTCCACAGTGACCTAGGAAGGGGAGCAATGGCAGTTCAAGGTGGACAGGGTGACAGAGTGGGACACAAGGGTAACAATCAGGAGAGTCTCATTTCTTGAGTCTTGGCAATAGTCTCTGGCTTCTGTCTGGATCGCAGGAAACGTTTGCAGAATGGTTCTCTTTCTACAGGGGGAGGGGTGCTGGTGGCCTGTTGGTCTGGTGGCGGGGCCTCCTGTCCACTACTGGCAGTGGAGGTTGAAGGCAGTTCAGATGTCTGGCTAGTGGCAGGGGCCCGCTGTTGTGTGACTGCCTCCCTCATAATGTTGGCCATGTCTGCCAGCACCCCTGCTATGGAGACCAGGGTGTTGTTGATGGCCTGCAAGTCCTTCCTGATCCCCTGGTACTGTTCCTTCTGCAGCCGCCTGTTCTCCTGCACATTGTCCAGGATCCGGCCCATCGTGTCCTGGGAATGTTGATATGCTCCCAGTATCTCTGCAAGTACCTTCTGGAGAGTCGGTTCCCTTGGCTTGTCCTCCCCCTGGCACACAGCAGTCCTCCCAGTCTCCCTGTTGACCTGTGCCTCTGTCCCCTGAACTGTGTGCCCACTGCCACTGACCCCAGTTCCCTGATTGTCTTGGGTATGAGGTGTGCCCTGGGGTCCCTGTAGAGGTGGACACACTGCTGATTGATGTGTCCTAGGGACAGAGGTGTGGGTACGGTGGGTGGGTGCTGTGGTGGTGTTTCCAGATGGGGAAGGCTCTCTGGTGGTGTGTGACTGGGCATGGGTAACTGACTGTCCAGAGGTCCCTGATGGGCCAGGTTGGTCATCCAGATCCAGGAGACCAGAGTTGCTGTCATAACTGTCGGCCTCTTCAGTTGGGGGACTGGATAATGCTGGCACCTCGTCTCCGCTGACATTGTCTGGGGTGCCTGTGGGGATGTAAATGATGTGTTATTGTTTCTGTGTGTGACATATTGTGCATTGGGGGCTTGCCATCTTTGGTTGTATTTGCCCTGGCAGCTTTCCCTTGTGTGAGTTGGTATGTGGTGGGCTAGCTGATTCTCTCTAGTGTGCATACTTTAGTGATAGGTGTTCATGCAGGGCTGTGAGTGGTATCCATGCATTGGTGTGACATGCAGGGCTTGGCATTGGGATGAGTGAGATGTGATGGAGGGGTGTGTGGGAGGTGGTGGAGTGATGGGAGTGAGGTTGAGGGTGAGGGTGTGGGTATGTGATGGCACGCAAGGAGGGGGTGATAGTAGTAAAGAGTTGACTTACCAGAGTCCAGTCCTCCTCCTACTCTGGCCAGGCCCTCAGGATGCATGATTGCCAAGACTTGCTCCTCCCATGCTGTTAGTTGTGGGGGAGGAGATGGGGGTCCATGGCCGGTCCTCTGTACAACGAGTTGGTGTCTTGCTGCTATGGAACATAACTTCCCCCGTAGGTCGTTCCACCTCTTCCTGATGTCATCACTAGTTCTCTGGTGCTGTACCACTGCATTGACCCTGTCCAGCATTCTCCGCCATAGCTCCCTCTTCCAAAGCTATCAATATCTGCTGCACCTGTGCTCCAAATAGCTGAGGCTCTACCCTCATGATTTCCTCCACCATGACCCTTAGCTCCTTCTCTGTGAATCGGTGGTGTCTTTGTGCTGCCATGGGTGTTGTGTGAGGTGTGTAGGTGAGGGTGTGTTGGGTAATGTGCTGGGGTCTGTGATGTGGGGTACGTGAGTGGAGTATAGGTGTGAGTAGTGTGTAGCTCTGGTTGTGTCTGTGGTCTTGCTGTCTCTCTCTGGTGGCAATTATTTGTAATGGTAAAGGGTTGTGGGTAATATGGGTGTGTGTTTTATTGTGGTGTGAGTGGGTAGGTGTGTTGTGTGTATGGGTGTCAGGTGTGTGTTGTTCGAATTGACCAATGTGGTGTTGTTTTGTTTGTGTATGTGTATTTTGAACACTGCGGTATGTACCGCCAATGGTTTACTGCCATTGAATGTCTGCTGTGGTGATTCGTTGGTCATAATGTGGTGGGCATTGCTCTGTTGGCATAACAGTCTGGGTTTTGATACCGCCACTTTTACACTGACCTTTAGTGTGGCGGAATTGTGTATGTGGCTGAATAATGGCAGATTGGTGTGTGTGTGTCATAATATGGTGAACAGATATCCGCTGCGGTGGCAGTATGTTGGTGGCAGTCAGCATGGCAGTAAGTGGGATTTATCGGCCATGTCTTAATGAGGGCCATAGTATTTTCGTTTGCTCCTATTATTAAGTACCTGAGTAGAGTAGCTAAGGAAAACATCATAGAATTAGTGAGAGGTTTCTTTGAACCTACATTGACATTTGGCACATCTTACACACACAGAAACAATCTCACATGCTTGCTTGCACCTATAGAAAAGAGTTTCTTAGATCAGACAGATGATAGGAGAAAGGCAATAAAAGAGAAATTAGAAAAGGCTTAAAGAAAAGTACTTTTAGAATTAATCATGCATTTAGTGACATAAAGACACAAGGGCAAATAGCTTTGGATGTGCAACACATAGGAAAGCTTTGTTTATATAGGCTAAATCTAGAACTGACACATTGTTTGTGGGAACGAGTGAATGGAGACATGTGTTTTTATTTCAGAGTAAATAGACATTCATGTTAAATGGACAAGACCCAGCAATTTCCACAAGTTTATTACATCTGTGGACCAAATGCTCATTACCGTCTTCCAAGAGGATGGTACGGCTCATGTTACTTGGGGATAGTTTTCTGAAAGATTTATCAACTTGAGAACCTGAATAAAGTAACTACAATGACTGAATTACATCATGTTAGACAAAAGCGAGAATCTTATTCTGGCATAGCTGGAGACATATTTGGAGCAATAATTCCTTCAGGGGAGTTATTCTGAAATCTTGGTAAATTTGAAAATGTTCTACTATTGTGGATAACATGCTGCCAACTTTTTCAGGAGCCATGGTTGTAATGAGTACAGTGATGGCTGCGGTAAGACCTATGACTCTTCAGAACCGCCTTGCGTTAGACATTCTTTTAGCAAAGGAGGACAGAGTTTGTAAAATGCTGAACTCGCAACATTGTTGCTCATATATACCTAACAATAATAAAGAAACCAGAGGCCTTATTAACAATTTGACTAATGATAGCCCTGCTTTGAAAGAGCTGAAAGAACCAGGACTTTGGGAAAATGTTTGCAAAGGTTTTGCTTCTGTGGGAAATTGGCTGGGCAACCTAGGAAAGGGATAATTTTGAAAATAATACAGATATTATTGATTAGTGTGATTTGTATAGTTGGAACATGGGGAATTTATAAATTGTATCATGCGATTAAAATGAAGAAAGTGAAAAATGATCAGAGGAGGGAAGAAATTAAAATGGAAAAGTACATTAAAGAACATTTGAGAAGGGAAAGAAGAAATAAAAGTTACAGGGAAAGCAAATTATAGGTGAACAAAATTTTTTATGGAATAATGTAAGGTGCGATGACGTATTTAGTCATTAGAGGAGGGATTGAGAAAGCTGAATTTCTTATTAATGATTTTCATTTATATTAGGTGAAGAATTTGTATAGAATTTGACTAATATAGGAAATAATGTGCAACTTACAAAATGTGCCCATTTACGTGGCCGTCATTAGATACAAAATGCTTTTATTAAATGCATAACATTATAAGTTGAATGTCATGCATTAAGAAAATTGTAGTAGTATGTCAGATTAACAGTTTTACATTCTGTATTTGCTTATTAATTATAAGCCTTTAGTTAGCGAGGTTTGGGCTGAGTCTGCAAAGGCTCATATTAAGCTGCAATGTTTAACAAAATCATGGGAATGTATGCCCAGAAAAAAACAATACATTTATTGTTCACTCTGTGTTGACCAAATGTTAACAGCTGTCTTTAACTTTCTCATGAGAACTGCCTGCTAGAATGTCTTGTATTAGAAGTTGCTGCTTTGTAAAGTTAAATGCCTGAGAGAGCGATGTTCCCAGGAACTAACAATGGATGCACTGACTGGAGTACGGATCGCTACAAGAAGGTTAGCTGACGAGTCTGATGATGGGAACAGGAGAAGAGGAACCAATCATTAACGTGTGAAAGAAAGTTTAGTTATACCTTAGATTTGGGGTTTTATTTCTATTGGACTAATTGTAAACGTTGGATTTTCTGACCAATGACAGGGTGGGAAGTTTTTTAGGAAATTCTTACTTAGCCCGACTGCACAGAGGAGAGGGGCTCATTCTATTCTGATTTATTCCCATAGTGGTTACGTTTGAGGAGCTGAACCATTCCTGATGACTTTATTTCTATTTTTAACTTTATTGCTTAAATTTCCAATGCTGAATGCTGATCCCTTAGATGTTGCTTCTTAAACGGGTTCGGAGAGCTAAGAGTCCCCTGTGTCTGAACCATCCCCTTTCACTGCCCGTTGCTGAAGCTGACCAAACAGATGTCCAACCAATGAAGATTAAATTCCATTGATCTTGTTGTAGGTTTTGTTCTGTTTTTTTAGGTGCCAAACTCTAATTTTGAAAGAGCCATAGTTGGATGGTTTTCCAAATTAACCTTAACTAAATTGTTTTGCATGAAGCCCAAACATGCTATTCTAATCAAAAGGTTAGTTAGGGAGACCCAGAAATGTTAACAAATTGCTATTAACAAAAACTTTATGTTGTTCATTTGTTGAATCTAGATGTATTATTATTTCTATTGCACAGTTATTCTTGCTCCTAATTTGTACTGTGACTCTCAAATGTTTATTTATAAATGCTTTGGTTAAATTTGAGATTCTTTAGAAGATTTGGTGAACTGGTGTTGTTTATGTATGTTTACCATTTGGTTTTGAGACTGATTTACGTGACATTAGCATTGTTAATATAGGGAAATAAACTTTCTAACTTTTACATAAAGGTGTGTTTATTCATGGCCACACATGTCATGGTGTGTAAAGATTATTGATTCCAAAGTATTTTGATGAAGTTTTATTGATTAAGGTGTGGGATTTACAGTGGATTTGGGACTTATGATGTAATCACTCTAAGCGTTGTCAAAATATCGAACCTCTAACGCGTCCCCTTATAAATTAACAATAAAAGACCAAATAAGGACAGACATGCTAACACACCTATGAATATGGTGGACCAGGAGTTTGGCAGATAGGGCATTTGCTGTTTTTTGGTAAGATGCATAGCATCTGTCAAACTCTAAACAAACCTCTAGATCGATACAGAGATAGATTGAGAGAGAGATAAATATGTAGATAGATAGATAGATAGATAGATAGATAGATAGATAGATAGATAGATAGATAGATAGATAGATAGATAAAAAGATGGATAGATAGAATTTTATTGTTTCTAGTTATTGAAAACCATTACAATATATCGTAACACACCTAAGCAATAAATTCAAATAAATAAATTAAAATACAGCCACAAGTAATCAAATCATACTTGCGTACATTGGTTCACAACCTCCTAAAAAGAGAGAGGGCCTGATTTAGAGTTTGGCAGATGGGGTTAATCAGTCACAAACATGAGGAATATCCCGTTCACCATATTAAGATACCATTATATCCTATGGGAATCATAATGCGGGGGACAGATAGCCAACATGTTTGTCTAAATCAGGCTCATAGTCTATGAGATTATGCCAGCCAGCTGAATTTGCTTAGTTTGTGCAGTTTTCTACCATAAAATGTAAAAAGAAAAAATAAAGATGACAATATGACTAGGCAAAGTTACAGCACTAGGGCAGACCAAGCCAGGTCCACTCTGGTCCTAGCCAGAATGTGGCAACTAAATTGTGGGCCTACAAAGTGCTACGTAGGGGCAGTGACAGCTTGATTTTATCTTAGGGACTGATTGGCAGCTGACATTTTTAACTGGTCTTAATTCATGAATTCAGTAGCTTAATGGATTCCCTAAGGAATTTAATGCACCTGGCTGAAAGCTGAAGATCTGAACAACTCAAGCATGCAATGACTGCTTTATTGCATTGTGTGATACCCATTGCACCAAAATATTGGCTTTAACCAGTAGCACTTTAACCTATTTACACCAGGACAAAGACAGATGATGTGCATCAGTGATTCCTGCCAAAAGTTACACAATCAACAGTTATGCTCAACAGGACCTTTTAAGCACTCAAACATGTATGCTTTAAGGGGGATTCATCACCTTTGCGTCCTCACCACACAGAGGTCCATAGGGGTCTTTCTAGCTATCTCCAGTTGGTCTTCGTCCCTTGATTTTTCATGATGTTTTTGGTTGAGTGGTTGTCAGTTTTGGGGGGAGATTTTGTTTGAGTATGCTGTAAGCTCCCAGGAGTTCCGCTGCAGTTCTTAAATAGGGTCCCCATTGGAATTTAATTTCCTGAATGCCATGTCATATCAGTTCTTTAAGAGATCCTTTGGGAGCCACCTTGAGCTTGCACAATATCCCCGGTAACAAGCTTTCAGCATGATCCTTTGTTTGCTTAGTCTGGATTCCAATCGTATTTGAGATGATGGCGTGGCAATGGGAAGAGAAAACAGAATTCTATAGCATCAAGTTTGTGCCTTAGCAGATCTCTAGCATTTCAAACTATAATGAGGAGGACATGTAAGCATTACTTTCCTGGGGACTTTCTGAGTAGATTTTCTAAGAATATTTTTCCCATAATGCCTGCAAATCCTATAGCCATATAGTCTGCATCTTTAATGTGCAAGATTTGTGCTGACCACATTTTGTGTTATTTTATGAGCCAGGTCACATAACAGAGACAACCTATGTGTTTTTCTTTGTCAATGTCATCCTGCTTGGTGTAGTCACATTCTCATGAGCTATGGTGGAAGAACACACAATGAGACCCCCCACTTATTGATATCTGAAAATTTGGTGTATAAGTCTTTTGTAAACAATTTCATATATCAGTCCACGTCACACTAGACAAATAAAAAAATCATCCGATGAATCCAAAAATGTATTCGAAACGTGTCTTCACATCAAATGGTCATTGATTGTGTTTCGTCTTGGGAGATATTATATCCCATACGACTTCTTCAGGGCTAGAAATCATAAACATATTGTACGAGTTAAGACCAACATGCTCAAACAACAAGTTAAAATTCTGTGTGTTGAAAATACCCCATTAAGAGCAACTAATCCAAATCTGAAATACTTGAGAGGAAAGCAAATACTACACTGACACCTAATAACTAGAAACACCAGTGCAAACACATAGTAAATATTTATTACTCCCAAATCTGTGTTTAAACAGTACCAGACATATTATGAATATTATGATCTTTGGATCAATGACCACTTGATGTGAAGACACGTTTCGAATAAATTTTTGGATTCATCGGATGATTTTTGAATTTGTCTAGTGTGACGTGGACTGATATATGAAATTGTTTACAAAAGACTTATACACCAACTTTTCAGATATCAATAAGTGGGGGGTCTCATTGTGTGTTCTTTTAGTATTTGAGGTTTATTTAAACCTCTAAGGGTTGGGTGTTTCCCTTTTGGGGTTACCCCGTTTGATGATACTTAGGGTAGATTTACATCCTGAGCGCCATATTCCCTCATCTACACACCCCATTTAGTTGTATTTATTCATGAGCTATGGTGGTCTAGCTCTACCTTAGACTGAGTTGTCATTGCAAAGAAAAGTCAACATTTTCTGCACTACCACTGTTGTGATCTTGTGACATCTCATTGTTCTCTTAGTTTAGAATTTGACTTCTTATTTTTTGTTGTTACTCCACTGTTAAAGACTATCATATTTCACACCTTGTCCTGCTCTTGAGTGCCCTTGTTGTTTATTGCCCACAATACCTAAAATACATTTCCCAGATTAAGTGCCAAATTAATTTTATGTTGTCAATGGATTCCACACAATGTTTTGAATACCATGCCCTATGTTCCCCTAGCTTCCATACAACCATTGTAGATTCCATTGCTCACACTAAGCCCACGAGTTCAGTAGATTTATTTGTGCCTGCTGTTCATTCTCCACTCATATTACAAGGTATTTGCTCCTCCTCTCCTTCCTTGCCCCATTCCTTACTTAGTGAGGATTTATCCTCCACCTCTAAATAGTGACCACTTCCCAAGTTCTTTTGTATGTTCATGGTTAATGCCCCTCCTTATCCTATAAACACCACTGTCCCCCAAAGGCACATCCTATTTTTTTCTTGTGCCCTTTTCTGTTTATATTTCCAGGCTTTCGAAAGCTGCAGTGGTGTTTTCATTTATTTACTGTTGTGTTTCAGTGTTTCAGATTGTGAAGGAGTGTATTGGCCTGGCTTTTTATTTTTAGTTGAAACGATGCAGGGGCTCGTGGTCGAGCAAAATCTCTTCACATGTTTGAATAAATAATAAATATAAACAAACCATCTGGCCTGCAGCCTTTCCAGCATATGGCTGTTGGTATTCCCTGGGTGTGCAATGTTAGCTGGGATGATTTCAGAGGTTTCCTCTTATTGGATGCCAACCGTATGACGGCCAGAAGTTTGAGCTGCTCCAGGTCATTTAACAGCACGATCTAATGCAGAGGCCTGGGCTGTTCTAAAGTAAGAAGAGGTGAGTGCTCTTTATTAACCTTAATATTGGCAGTGCATGGGCATTTTTATCAGAATAAGCTTTCACAGCATACTGAATTAGTGCTATCCTGGAGCACCTTTCACATAAGCAGTGCAGGGTCCGGCAAAAGTGCTGTGTTTCACCTGGTTTGAGTGGCCCGAATTAAAGAATAGCAGTTTAATGACTTTTAGGAGGAGAAGGTATCCATCTCTACTGTTGAAACGTATATAGCAATGCATGGGCCTGAATTTTGTAAGGTTTTTATTTCTTGATTGTTTGAAAGTGGTTTATTGGTAAGGGCATGTAGGTACCTACATTTAGTAATAACACTCCAATCACAAATAAGGGTAAATTAAGGTCTGGACCACTACCTACTCACCTCTAGGTAGCTTGGCCCATGAGCATTCAGTCGTAACTTAGGAGACAGGTGTGTAAGGCATTTAATATCACCAAAAGAGTAAACAAGTAAAATACAACACACAATAAAAATCCGGCACCAATTTATAAACAAATGAAATAGTTTTACCTTTAAAATTACACCAAAAAAAGTAAAACATTTACTATTGGGAAACGTAGATATGCATTTTTAATGTTTAAATAATATAATGTACTTTCTTGTGCCTAAGAGTGAAAAGTGCCAACTGTAGCTATCTGGTTGCACTTGACCTGGTCAAAATAAAAGTTTGAGGCTGACCGCAATGGAGTAGGATACACTGAGCGTTAGACCTTGTCAAAATTTTACCTTCACACGTAGTCACATTTTTGGTTCTTTTTTTCCTCAATGTAGAGTGTGGCTTCTCAGCAGGCCAGGTTATGAGTAGTAGTCAGCGGCCTGGTTTAGCGCAAGGCCTCAGTGAAATCCTGCAGGTCTTGGTTCTCATCGTTGATGGACAGAGCTCTGGAGCTTTCAGTTAGATGAACCTGAATTTCAGGCTGGGTCCCGGTTCGACATCGCCGACTTGCCTCTCATCGACAGGTCAGTCACCTTATGGAGCTTTTTTTCCCCAAAAATCTCCAAATGTCTCCAAGTTTCTTGATCTTCTTCCAGAAGGTCGTTTTGGGGCCTTGAGGTGTACTCAACACCAGCCAAGGTTCCAGAAGCTCTGAGTTGCTCCTCGGAGAGTTGGGACTACAATTCCCACAATGCACTTGGTCAAATCCTTAAAAGTCCACTGGACACTGGTCAGCTGGGCTTTTCTTGCAGGAGTTGACGCAGAGAACTCTTGGTAGCGCCTCTGTGTCTGTTGCCTACAGAGAGTCCACTCCTGGATCTTGGAAGTAAAGCAAAGTCCTCTTTGTGGTGAAGCTCAAAGTGTGCAGCAAGTGCAGTCTTTCAGAGTGCAGTCCTTTGTGGGGCAGAACAGGGGTTCAGGAGGGCAGTCCGTCTTCTGATTTTTCCAGCAGGGATCTGAGCTACTGGGCAGCTCTCCCACTTATATCCAGGTTTCTGGGCTGGCAAGTGAGGGGCACCCCTGACCAATGGGGCACAGGGTGCCACCCTCTCTGATGGCCAATTCCTATGATGTGTGGCACATTTTTGTCACAGAAAACACTGTTTCTCAAAAATCCAAGATGGAGAAAATCTCTACTGGAGCTTCAGGTCTGGATTAGCCCACCCATACGTGTGGCTACCTTTCCCCTACCCTTCCAGCCCTTCTCCTAATTCAATTACTGGGACTACCATCTAGCTGGGAGTACAGGAAGTGAGGATGGGCTTGACTCCTTCACTTTCTGTCCTTCTCCCTTTGAAGACCAATTTTGCTACCCATCCCCCTTCATGTCCTGGCATCTGCTGCTGCAGATCTCCTCCCACCAGATGGTTCCTTTGTCTCAGCCCAGGTGACTTCACACCTCATCAGAGCAGCCTGGCCAGCCTGCCAAATGCTGACCAATCAGGTAATGCTGCTTCAGGGCTGATTTTAGGTAACTTTAGGAAAGAATTCTAAAACTCTTTCCCTGTAATAGTTATGGTACATCTAACCTTGACACATTGTTGGATTTATCTTAACTATTATTTTGATACTTTGAATCATTGTATTAGTCCATACCAATCAAAGATAGACATTACTAAAATGTAATAAAGTCCACCATGTTAACCTATGAAGCTAGAATTGGAACAATGGGGAAAATGAAATTCACAGTCTTTCCCTCACCAGGGCATATAAAACATATTTATAATGTCCCTTCTTATAATTAAAATGCACCCTACCTTTGGGGCATCTATGGCAGACCTCCGGGTGACTTTTTATGTAAAAATAAGGTAGTTTGAGACTTTGGAAGTACTTTTAATTCCAAAGTTCAATTTGTACTTAAATATATTTTAAAAGCAGCCTGCAAGGCAGGAATGCCTTTAAATTGAAAGCAGACACCAATGCAGTGCACCCTTAAGTGCCTTACCTCCACTGTGGTCTCTAAACCTACATGCCCTACCAAATACTGGGGACTTTCAGGTAGGTTGTCAGAACCCATCATAATTATGACTAATTACTATATACCTTTAAAGAGAGCCCAGGGCACAGTCATAGTCAGTTACCACCAGTATCAGTAAAACAATGGGGGTGATCAGGGCAAACAGGATGACTTTCTCACATTGATTGCTTACTCAAATGGCTAATCTTCTAATTTGGACTATTCGTGGGAGAGTGTGTACAGCCATATTATTGGATGGATTGGCTCGTCTGCTCATCCCTGCTCTCCCTGGTGAAGATGAATGCTTACCTTGGACACCCCAAGTGCCTGGGTCCTGCTTCTGCCACAGTAGTTGAACTGTGTGCCTAGGGCTGCAAGTGGTGCTACACTAATTATTATCATTTCCCGAAAGCACCAGGATCAGTGGTGTGGTAAGTGGGCTTCAGTACAATCAAGTGGTTTCCAGCTTGATGGGGGAAAGGTCCTCTCCAGAAGAGCTGGGTAATTAAAGACATATAAAGGAGAACACTGATGGTTCAGGGGTTGTATTTTCTTTTCTAGTATTCTTCCTCTGATTTTTTGAAGGAAAGCTGTTGTCCTCTAAGGGACCAATTTACTGATAATGGCACCTGGGATCCTCTGGAATGACCCATTCTGCAAACTTCTATGTGGCCCAAAGTGAAAAGCCTCATTGCATTTGAGGAATCTTCTTGGGTAACTGTTACATGGAGTATAAAAGAAAACAACAGGGAATAGCATTGGCAAGTTTTTCGTCTGTGTGTGGATTTCCTATGTAATATAAATATGTGACTATTATTCTAAAGACCTAGGACCTGATTTAGATATTGGCGGACAAGTTACTCCGTCACAACCGTGATGGATATCCCATCCACCGAAATCTAAATCCCATTATATCCTATGGATTTAGATTTCAGAGGATGGAATATCCGTCACCGTTGTGACGAAGTAACTCATCCACCAATATCTAAACCTGGCCTTCATCTACAGAGTAATATATTATCCAGTGATCTGTCTTGTTATAAATGATCCCAGTATTCACCAAGATATGAAAAAGATAAATATATTTTTTTGGAAAGCATGGGGCCTGGAGTGTTTTTTTAATCTTTTTTGTGATAAATGATTGTTTTGAGGCATAGACAAACTTAGGTTTTTATACTGACAGGATGCAATGGGGACTCACTGTGCATTTTGCAGGGAAAGGTAAAGTTTGGTCATTTTCATTCATATTTTCTGGTTATTTTGTTCAGCTATGGTAGTTCTGTTAAAGAAAAAAGAAACATATTATTCAGCAGAGCTGAATTTCCTATTTATAGCGAAATACTTGTTTATTCCTTGGTCCTATTCTTTCATATTTTCAGGTTATTTTCTCCAGCTTTGGTAGTTCTGTTAAAGAAAAAAGAATCTTATTATTCAGGAAAACTGAATCTCCAATTAAAAGAGAAATACTTGTTTATTTCTTATTTATGGTCACCGGCTTTGTGGAAGATGTGCGTTTGCTGGCACTGTAGAAGCCACCCCACTCTTAGAAGGATTATCACCAGGGGTTAAGTGTTGGTGTTATGATGACATTACTTAAGTTTCACTTGGCAGGTTGGACACTAAGGCACATATTTATACTTTTTGAAGCAAAACTGTGCCTAACGCCATTTCTTTGCGCTGTGCGGGTGTCAAATTTATACTTTGACACACAGCAGCGCAAACCACAGGTGTGAGTAATTTTTTTTACTCAAACCACTGCGTCACGTCGTAAAGGAAAACTACGTTAACGTGGCGAAAATGACTGTGAGACGGTTTACGACGCCACAAACCGGATACGCACCGTTTTTTGACCCAATTTCGTCCAAAAGCACCGCAAACATTGGAAAATGTGCATAGGAAAGCCAAAATGGATCCCAGATGCTTGCACAGATCCCAGGAAGATGAAAACAGACCAGGAACCAGCCAGGAGCACCCACACCAGACCCAGGACAGGGAGAAGAAGAAAAGAAAGTGTCGCTTCAGTGCAGAGGAGCAGGAAATTCTGGTTAAAGAGGTGACGGAACAACAGCACCAACTGTTTGTCACCTCAAAGTTGCCAATCAGTAGGAGAGAGGCAATATGGCAACAAATTGTTGACAAGATCAACAGTGTGGCAGAAGTTAGGAGAACAGACATCGAATGCAAGAAACGCTGGCATGACTGCAAGTGCAGGACCAAGGAAAAGATGGGCAGGAACAGGAAGGCAGCACTGCAGACTAGAGGTGGGAGTCCAGCACACCAGAGGGCCCTGGACCACATGGAGGAGATGGTGGCAGCCATCATCCCTGAGGAGATCGTCACAGGGATTCAAGGACAGGACAACGCAGACTACCACGAGACAACGGACATGCAGGGTAAGTCGCATGGGAATTAAAATGCACAAATGTTAACTGTAAGCAGGGGGGTGGACATACCTACTACACAATGCATGTAAGTCATGATATTCAGGGAGTGGAATGGGTAAAGGGGCACCGGCATGGCCCGTTCCGAGGAAACCTGAGGCACACTACTACACACCACCAACAACCTTTGCATGGGGGTATGCTGCCATGCCAAGGATGTTGCAACGGTAAAGCCAGGCCAGGAGGGCAGGGTACAACGTAAAACTGGCAGCCCGTCACACGTCAGCCAGTATTCTCCCTACAGTAACTAGGGCCCAATTAACAACCTCCGGCCATACCTGCAAGTGGAATGTAACATTGACAACAGTTGCCACTACCACTTCTGCTGGGTGTGCAGGTGAAGTAGCTAATGGCAGTAACGTCCCCATGGAACAAACACACCCAAATCAGAGGGTTCAGGATGACAACGTTATCAATCCCCTGAAATCAAGACAAATGTGCCAATCCAGTCAAATGTGATTGTCTAAAGTTGCTACAAACATCAGCCATTGTCATTAACATTAGGAGGTACACAGCACTTATGTCATACCCATGCTGCATATGTCAGGGTCCACCCTGTGCCTGGGTCACAATAGCTCCAATGACACCATGCAACATCCCAAATGTCATACTGCTCAGACAACAGCATTGAGGGGGAGGACACATGTAACTGGTTACAGAAATACACCTGCACAGTCAAAGGTGGAAATAGAACACTGCTGGGACTATCAGTGCAATCCAATGTACCACACATTCCCCAACATCAGCAGTACACATTACCAGTGCTGACATCCATATTGTGCCATAACATAGCTAGACATAGTATATGCTACATCTCAACTACATATAGGTGGATGTGAAAGATCAGAGACTGGGGCAGGTCCAGATTGTTAAGTGTGGTGCTTGTGCCATAAGAGCACCCACAGCCAGTGAAAAGTCTCACCATAAGAATGGAAGTAGACGGAGGGTTGAGTAGGACAAGAAAGTTGGAAATCACAATTTGGCCTGAACCAACACCTAGAGGATGTGATGCTGACAAGTCCACAAACTGACCACAATACATGTGACATGCAGGTGGGGCATAGGCCTGGGAGAATGCTAATATGAAAGACAGGAACAAGGAACAGGAACCAAAATCACAATGTTAAAATTATCGGAAGGCAGTCATTTCACATTACAAAGCCTACAACACAGACACACTAATTGTACTGTATCTCATTGCAGAGGACGATGGCTCTCCTGCGGATATGCCTGTCCTGGACTTCCCTGATGACATGGATGACGAGCTGACGAACATCAGCCAGCAGACCCTCCAAGATGTCCTTGGAACCCTCCAGACCCCACCTTCAGTCACAAGGAGGAGCACAGATACAGCAGCCATCACAGATGACCCACCCACCACCCCAATTGTACTACCTGCCAGCTCAACCACAGCTGAGGACTCTGATGACCCTGGCACCAGCTTTGAGCGAACTGTAGTTGGAGTACAGCGGGAGCTGGCCAAGGTGGTGCGGGTGGGGATGCAAACTATGGCAGCTAGCCTAGAGGGGGTAAGTTTGTGCATGATGTCAACTGAAGAACAGGCAGCAGCTATGCAAGGGCGAACAACAATCTTGCAGGGAGTTGAAAAAAGGTTGAAGGAAATCAGCACAGCTGTAATAGAGTTGACCAAACAACTACAACAACAATCCTGTCAACGCGTGCATGAATGCAATATTGAACCCCTCAGGGCTGACCTGACTGCCTACCACCATGATGTGGCTGCTATTCTTAAGAACCAGCAGCTCCTCCTTGCTGCAGTACTGCCCTTAAGACCCCCACAGTTAGCAGCTACTGGGATGTCTGACTCCACGTCTTCAAACACTGAGGTGTGTGTTGCCCCTTCACAACCACCACCACCAAGGGCAGAGGAGACTACACACACACATCAGAAGATGAAGACGTGGAACAGATCACCTTCACCTGTAAGATTACCCAGTAGCACTAGTCCCTGCCACATGGCCACCTATTACCAAGGTCCTGTGCTTTGTAACATGCCAGTCTTGGAATAACTGTACTCAAGCACTGTTCTTCAACCCACTGTTTATCTTGTCAGCCTGCCCTGTGATTGTCTCTCACTAACTGATTGCCAAATCCTGTCCCTCTGCACTGTCTGACACTTCACCCTAGCATGTCCAATGACATGTCCCTTTGCACTTGTGTAGGATCACAATGGAAGATGTCACACTAATGGACTGACAATCATGGACAATGTACATTTAGCACTACAGCACTTTTAAATAAATAGCACTTACACCACAACTTTGTCTCTGTGTAATGTGACACATCAACCGTGATGGCCATCAGTGATGTTAACCTCAGGTCAAGGATCATTGATTGTCTATACACCTGACCTGAACGAATCTTGGCTGATAACTATGCACAGTGGCCTGGATTTTACCATCATCTGCCCTCCCTGATGGTTATTTCTGAGGAAAATAGAAACATTACACCAAAATGCTGTGTTGCACAGAATAACGCCTCCTCAAGGGATGTCTAAGCCAGAAAATAGTGCCTTCGATTGTTACTGAAAGTCAAAACTTACGTATGTGACATTTTCGCCAATTTTCACCTAGCACACACCAAACAGCACGAAGGGATGTGTATGAGTTTCCATACAAATAATTAACCGTGCTGAACATTGTAACAAATGATATGTATGAGTTATGTATACCATACTACATGAGAGCATACTACCACTCACCTTATAAGGATTTGCTTGGACATCAGGCTGCAGGCAGACTTAACACAGTGTCCCCAATACAAAATCTGGTACCACAGTATGTGACATTGAAAACATACAGAACAAAATAACCACACTTTGGGATCTATAGTAAACGTGAGTGGTGGGTGCAATGGATGGCTGAATCTTAGCTAAGTAGCTTTGGTGTAGCTGCCTCTAATACTAAACAAATATATATATTTTTTGTATTTTTTATTTTTTTGTTCATTTTTTTTTCTCCATTTTTTAAAACACCAAAACCCCAACATTGCCTGTCACCCACCCACACACATAATAAAAAACAGTTAAAAAAATTATGAAACCCCCAACCCGACCCACTACTACTAACTAAACTAACAGCCTATACTAACCTAACACTAAGCCCCCTAAACCCACTGAGTTAAAGAGCCAGGAAAGAGAAGGGAGGGGAGGGAATCATGTCTGAGTATAAGCCTACAAGTTGGCCCTCCTCAGGGTCTTTTTGATGGCACGCGCTCTCCGGTTAACTTGTGCCACCTCCTGCTGCAGTCTGGTCATTTTCCGAAGGACACGGACCAAGTTCCTTTGCATCTGGGCAAAAACTGCAGGGTGTGGGTGCCAATGGATGAAGTATGGGCCCTTGTCGGTGCCAAGTCCGTGGGCTGAGGTGCAGGTGGTGCTGTGACTGGTCCTGGAGCTGTTGCTCTTGATGGTCCAGCAAAGGTCTCAGCTATTGTTGGTGCCACCTGGGTGGTAGTGGTGGTGCTGGTGGTGGTGGCTGTGGTGGACACGGAAGGGCCCTCTTGTGCAAATGCCCTCCACACTCCAGAGGCTCTTTCATGGCGATATCGTCTTGCCATGTTGCGGTACCCAGACTCCACATCAAGAATGTGGCAGTAACACATTGCCCTGCGCTGAAACTCTCGAAGCTGGATGGGAGTCATATTGGCAGCTGTAAAGACAAATAGAAAACCAAACATTAGGTACTTCATTGTGTGAAATGGCTCAAGAAGTAAATCAGACAATTCATCTAATGTACCTGTAACAGCCCATATCATCATACAGATCACTGATAGTCCCTGAGTAAGTACATGGCAAGCCAGCCTACACATGTCCTATCATCAAATAGCACATACAAACCCTACAAGATGGGTAACAACTGGAATGACTTTGGCATCATTGTTCTGCCACTTGTCAGGTAAAAATCATGCTGCATATCCTCCACCACTGACAGGCCAACAAATTTCTATGTTCTGGATGGCAATCTAGGGCCACAAGATCTGCGAGTTGTAAATGGAATTGCCAGTATAGAATGCATGTGCCAATCATGAGTGGGTATCCTAGGTTTGGACAAGTGATTTACTGATTTACATGTCTGTGTACCAAACTTGGATCATCAGTCCTAGGTACACTATTCACAACCCTACAACTGTGCCTGGGGGGGGGAGGTGGACAAGCAACTAATAATTTCTAACAACAAGGACACCCAGGAAGCTCTGGAAAGCTGTACATGGGTTTGGCCAGCACACCACAGGTAAGGAGGAACTCCAAATAGGATACACCCAAACCTTGGACAATCCCATCAACACTTATCTTTGGAAATGCAGACCATTGTCTACATCATTTCCTACCAGTAAGCCATGACTTACAACAAACAGATAGATGCAAGCACACCTCTGGCCATGAGCTGCATGCACTCCTAGGCCATTGTACTCAAGTGCCTCATACTCGTAGCACAACATGTGGAGCTACATGCTGCTAGGAAATTAAACATACAGTCAAACATGTTCATTAGTGAATAGGGAAGCTGAAGTATGTGGGTAAGACTTTGGCATCCCTATTCTGGGAGAATCAGGGTCTGACTGGCTGACTAAATCACTAATATGGTCCACTGATACATTTTCTGATTTCAAGTTTTATCCACATAACTCATCCCTATTCACATTGCCTTGCCAACAGGACTGACCTAGAATCCCACAATATGACAATACTATGAGGATCGGACAACCCAAAGATGGGGAAAAAATTATACTTCACTCAAGGAACAAAACAGATGATTGGCCAGTGCATCACACCTTGCTATGTGTCCAACACACAGGAGTCAATCACACATCATCAGCAAACACAACACAGAACAGAAATATCAACACTTACTGGAGATGTCTGGGTCTTCAAATCGAGCCACCTCTCCAATAGTGTAGGGTGCAGGTCCACCTGTAAGGCATGGAAGGGAGAAATGTGCTCATTGTCTGTGCAATGTACAACACTTCAAAAAACAAATACTATGTGTAATAATAACTCAGAAAGTAAAGCCTCTCAGACATGATGATACTGCATTCTACATACCACTGCAAACATGTACAGACCCGGGGACTCCAGTGAGTGATACACACATATCCACACACATGCAGTGGCCCTAACTTTCATGTGGTGGCAAACATGCTCCTTCATTAGTGAGCAGACAAATTCATAGAGTGTATTCCTCTCATCATGTGTATCCATGAGAGACATGCAAAGCCACTTTCCGTGAAGACTGCAATACCAGTCACCCAGACATTGTTACTAAGACCAATTTTAGACACACAGGTACAATGTACAGAGGGCCAGGGACAGTTGTTAGCCCTCAATTTGTATCATATTCTTCATTTGATGTACCACAGCTATGGTGAGTTGCATCAAACATAGAGATATAAACCTGTGTGCATACCTTTTGCCAGCCATCCCTAATTGAAATGTGGCACCACAAACTCAAAATATCAGTCTAAGATGTTACCTGAGGTAAGCTATAACTTGTTACGTATGTGTCAGAATCCAGTTCAGACATGAATCCAAAAACAATTGAGGGACACAATGGCCCTCATTCTGACCCTGGCGGTCTTTGACCGCCAGGGCGGAGGACCGCGGGAGCACCGCCGACAGGCCGGCGGTGCTCCAATGGGGATTCCGACCGCGGCGGTAAAGCCGCGGTCGGACCGGCACCACTGGCGGGGTCCCGCCAGTGTACCGCGGCCCCATTGAATCCTCCGCGGCGGCGCAGCTTGCTGCACCGCCGCGGGGATTCCGACCCCCCCTACCGCCATCCAGATCCCGGCGGTCGGACCGCCGAGATCCGGATGGCGGTAGGGGGGGTCGCGGGGCCCCTGGGGGCCCCTGCAGTGCCCATGCCACTGGCATGGGCATTGCAGGGGCCCCCGTAAGAGGGCCCCTACATGTATTTCACTGTCTGCTGCGCAGACAGTGAAATACGCGACGGGTGCAACTGCACCCGTCGCACAGCTTCCACTCCGCCGGCTCGATTCCGAGCCGGCTTCATCGTGGAAGCCTCTTTCCCGCTGGGCTGGCTGGCGGTCTGAAGGCGACCGCCCGCCAGCCCAGCGGGAAAGTCAGAATTACCGCCGCGGTCTTTCGACCGCGGAACGGTAACCTGACGGCGGGACTTTGGCGGGCGGCCTCCGCCGCCCGCCAAGGTCAGAATGAGGGCCAATGTTTCTTGAAAATTTCTGGAATTCCAAGATATTTTTCCTGATACACTCACCGACCACACATGAAACATATGTTTGAGCCACATTGCCATCATCAATTGACGTGAAGCCAGCACTAATTTTCAGGCTCCTGTTGTGTTTAGAAAGTTAGTCTATCTGTTGCGTCAACAAATGACGGTCATGTGTAGGAAATTTGTATACATCACAGGCAACTGTGGCCCATATCTATACATATTTAGCACCTCATTTGTGTTGCTGTTTGACACAAAGTCGGCGCAAACTTACAAAATACAAATGTATTTTGTAAGTTTGCGCCGCACTTGCTTCAAAACAGGTTGTAATTGCGGTGCTAACAAAGTAGAAATATGGCCCTGTATGTTTCACTAGCATTCCACATGTTCAAAAACATTGCTGGCAGAATATGAAAAAATCAGCTACTGTCATTACAGAGCATTTAAACGTGCACATTACTCTGATTTGTACTCACCAACAGGGCCACCAATCACAATCCCCAGGTGGTCCAGTAGGTCTTGCTCCCTGGCAACAAGGTCAGCCCAGTGGTGATTCAGTTGGTGGTCATTTTGCGGTGTGTTGTATATTCTCTGCAGATGGTACAACACCTTTGCCCACCGGAGCCTCCTTGCCTCTGTGTGATAGCCTTGGATCACACGACCACCTGCCTCTATCATCATGGGTAGGAAGTGGCACACCAGCCAAATAAACCCACCCAGCTCCTCCTCTCCCATCCTGCCAAGACGAGGCCTACCCAACATTATTGCACCAAAAATAAAGGAGGGATAAAGGGGTACAAAGGAGAATAGAGGGAAAGTAGGACAGGAAAATGCTAAATAACTAAGAACACAGCCCAACTATACCCAAACTACTGCTACCCACAACAGACTCCCAACACAACAAAGACAAATGTTGACAACACAAATGACCAAAACAAACACTCAGACAGGATACCACAGACAGTTATTATACAGAAAAAGACAATTTAAAGGCCACACTGGAGACAAAATCACACAATGCACAAAGAGACAAGTCTAAATACAGCCACACAGTCAGGAAATATCACAGATTGCAAAGTGAAAGTGAAAATACACCCACTGTACCAATTCTGTAAACAGGATATCCTATTACATCACTTCCTGCCTCAAATGCAGTGCGTTTTTCTTGTTGTGCGTCAAAATATTATGACGCTTACAGTCTGTGCGTCATTTGTTTTTTACGCACATGATCAGAAATAACTCTGCATTCATATTGTTAAATATGTTTCATACTGAACCAATTTCCGGGGGTACAATGTAGGAATTACCACTCAGGGCCAATGAATGTTTCAGGGCATTATGCGTCATATTTCGACGCATATGCGTCATTTTTAGACCCATGTGCATCTTTTTTTATGTGTATGCGTCAACATTTCTGTCATTAACTGGGTTTGGGTCATTTCTCATTTTTAATGGGACATGACAGTTGTGACAATACAGAGATAGGCTGATTGCACCCACATTGGGCATTACGGTGTATGGGCACATGTGACAGATCATACTACTGCGGACCATGATCCTCTACTTGGTGTACCAGATTTTCACTCTTCACTGACGCAATAGATGGCCAAATGTGTGGGATACAATTATGTATCACCCAATTTGGGCATATTTTGCGTCAAGAGAGGATAGCAAGGTGACGCAACTCATTACAATAACTCAATGCCTATGGGTCACTGTATGTGATTTGGCTACTACTATTGTTGTTGACCCACTGTGTGAGCATCACAAGATGCATTTTTGCTATTATGCTTGTATGCAGGTGGAGTCAATGTGTCCAACCCTCAGATGCAAGTCAGTGTGGAAATGAGAGAGGACATGTGTTAGTCATACACATAGCAACAACTGGTGTGTGCACTTCCTAGGTTTTTTGGAACATAAACACCACCAATGACAAAGCATGCACTGGATAGATAGCAGACGGTTGTTCATGTCAATTTCCCAAAACATAGCGATCACATGTCCTGGAATGTTGGCTACTACTTCCTAGGCACTTGTTTGTTAACCCACCATGAGTCAGGCATGGAATCATACTATGTGGGTACCGTGTTTGTGACACGGAATCCCAAATATAATACCCAATTGTAATGTTACGCCACAGTTGGAGTCATGTCTCTCCTGTGGCAGTGGAGGACCAGCAGACCAAGCAGCACGTGTTCACATATTTCCAGTGGTAAAATGCACAGAGGTGTCTGGTTCATGTGAGTGGGACAATGTGTAGCCTGTATAATTATTGGGGTCTATGTTGTCACAGTTACGTGCAGGTCTAGTCAGGAGTCTGTGGAGCCATTTCCTGTATCTACAAAGTATCCTTCACAGATCAATAGAAGAAAAGGCAATGAGGATTTGAGAACACACATGGGGATTGTCCAACCCTGTCACTGCAGAAGTGTTATGAGACTGTCAACAGGGCAACCTTGGTGTGCTGACAAAGGTACTGTCTCAGGATTCTAATACCGGCAGGTTTCCTCACAACATTTGTACACAGGTTGGCCTCCAAAATTCCCACTGCATCTGGGAACATCAGTGCCTCTGTGCTGATTAATCTCACAGTTATTCACCACACAAGCCCCATCAATATGTTGGGAGTACTGTGAATCAGCGTGTGGACTGTCTGGGTCCTAACATGTGTGGACATTTCATGTACATTATCTGACGTTGTTTGTTGTGCTGGAGGCACCATCCCCAGTCCATGCATAAAGCCATGGTACACTGTCACAATTTGTCACTCATGCTTACATGAGACCCAGACAACGGATAGGCCATGATTCGGCTATTTGGAGACAAGTTCACCCCCATGGAACAATAAATATACTGATTATGCTATACAATGTATTTGAGTATGCATTGTAGACCCACCTAACACAATACCCCAGGATGAATATGAGAGTTGGGAAAGCAGCTATGATAAAAATGTAGGCCCAAGGAACCTTTAGGGTAATGCAAAGACAGGAGCCAGTCAGGCTAACAGGATGCAGGGTCAATCAGGAACAAATATTAACAAGGCAAATACACAGTGAGCAGACTGATACTGGTCAAAGGTGGAACAACACTGTGGAAAATGTAAACTGTTTTTGTCCTGTGTGCTGCAACGTTACACAATAACCCAAGGCCTGTGTTACACAAGTGATTTATGCAGCAATACACAACAGTGATATACATATAATGGCAGTTTCTATGCCGGTCTAGGTAACTGCAAGGGCAGTGCATGTTCAAATGGCTGGTCTGCATGGAGGTGCTCACAGGTGTGTGCAGCTTCAGTCTCTCACAAGTCCTGTAGGTGAGAACCAAGTTCAAAGGGCCAACAGTACCTTTCACATGGGAAGCAATGGACAGGTGATTACAGGTCCTACAGACTACAAGGCAGTGCATTATCCAACCACAAGTACATGCAGACAGAAGAACAATGACTATGGCATACCATACTAAAGAGGGACGCACACTGGATTTACATTGTGAGTCTGGGAGTGTGTAGAGGAGGGATTATCTGGGGACACATATTCCCATTCAAGGGACCTCTGAAGAAGGGTGGGGTGAGACCGGGAACATGGGTGTGTCTGGACTTAGGACATGGGCTGCCATGTGCAGGGGATGTTATGTGAGCAATGCTAGTCTTACCTGGGGCACTTGTGCTATGAATTTACTGCTTATATGGAAATCTAGTCACACATAGGGGGTCATTCTGAGCTTGGCGGGCGGCGGGAGCCTCCCGCCAAGCGGGAACCGTCAGAATACCGCTGCGCGGTCAAAAGACCGCCGCGGTTATTCTGAGTTTCCCGCTGGGCGGGCGGGCGACCGCCAGAAGGCCGCCCGCCCGCCCAGCATGAAACCCCTTCCCACGAGGATGCCGGCTCCGAATGGAGCCGGTGGAGTGGGAAGGGTGCGACGGGTGCAGATGCACCCGTCGCGATTTTCAGTGTCTGCTATGCAGACACTGAAAATCTTAGTGGGGCCCTGTTAGGGGGCCCCTGCAGTGCCCACCCGTTACCGCCATCCTGTTCCTGGCGGTGAAAACCGCCAGGAACAGGATGGCGGTAAGGGGGTCGGAATCCCCATGTGCCGTGGAGGATTCCCTAGGGCAGCGGGAAACCGGCGGGACACCGCCGGTTTCCCGTTTCTGACCGCGGCTGTACCGCCGCGGTCAGAATGCCCATGGGAGCACCGCCAGCCTGTTGGCGGTGCTCCCGTCATTTTAGCCCTGCCGGTCGTCGACCGCCAGGGTTAGAATGACCCCCATAGTCCTTCCAAAGATAGGCGATGTAAGACTTACTGCTGTCAAGGGTCTGGTCATACATTCCTGTTACCAATGCAATAGCACATCCACTGCCTCATGTATGAGGCATTTTCTTACCTTATTGACTGATGGTATCTTAGTTGTGTGACATATGCTGCAATGAACCATGTTGCCAAATTGTATGTGTGAAATAGGTGTGGTCCTCTGCTATTGCCCTTCAAATGTGAAATGTACAGGATATATGTCATTTACAGTGTGAGTGAATGTGGCTGTACATTCATACACATCAAACTAGTTTAGGAATGTTCTGTGTCCTAATCGGTATTTCAGCAATGCTCCATGAGGCTACACTCTGATTCTGATAGTTAGAGATAATGTTATGCAAAAATGATTATCCAGACCATGATACAGTGATTAGTATAGGTGTTTATTTACATATTGTAAGACAGTGGCGATGGGTGAGTAGAGTTAAAAGACATTTTGGGCAATATGTTGTCTCCAACGCAATCCTGCAGATGTGTTTGGATAGCCCCTCTCATGTTGATGGACAGCATCCTCCTCTTCCTCCTCTTTAGGAATTTGTGGGTCGGGTTCATATAGGGGAATGTTCCTACTTACACATATGTTATGCAGGATGGCGCAGGTCAAAATGATTTTGCACACCATTTCTAGGGAGTATAGGAGGCTGCCTCCGGTGATGTCGAGGCACCTGAATCTTGACTTCAGGATGCCAAAGGTCCTCTCGACTATGGGGCGTGTCCTCCTATGTGCCTCATTATAGGCACGCTCTGCTGCAGTGCTTGGGTTTGCAAATGGGGTCATGATCCATGGCTGGATCCCATACCCCTGATCAGCTGAAAGAGAAAATGAGTGAGAACATGTTGATGTACCTGATGGCAGTTGTTCTCTTGTGTTGTCTGTGACTCATCGGTGTTTGTGTTATTGTGTGGATTCCGAGGCTTCTAGGATGTACCATCAGCATTGGGTTGTTTCCTTATCTGAACGGGTGTTTGGCTGTTGACCCGATGTCGGCAGTATTTTTGTAGAGTTGTAGTACAGTGTGTACTCCTTTGCATTGTGACTTGTGAAAGAGTTGTCCCTGTGTCTTAACTGGGGGTGAGATGATACTTCCATACACAGAATCAATTTGACAGTGGTGGTAACACGGTTACATCTATATACCCTGGACATCCTATCCAATTTCACATATGCAATATAATTATTTAACCATCAGTGAGACCCTTAGATATTGGAAGGTGACAATGTGCAAAACATCTCCGTACGTTGTGAGCACTGACGTGTTAACAATTGACTATGCACTAATTACACATGTGTGACAAGTTCACTGCAGACCTATTTCTCTGCCCTTGCCAAGTTGACTCGTGTTGTAACGTGTACCTATACTACTGTACATGTTCTAGTTCAAATGGCTAGCTTGGTTGTGAGGTTATCATTTAGAGTTTCAGAAGGTCCGTATGCCTGTACATCTGTTGTGTGTGTGTTAATTTGTCGCAATGCGTATGTGTAGGAATGTGCACTTACAATATTGTCCCTTCAATATGTGCTCTTCGCACAGTCCACTTGCTTCTTGGTAGTGGGCAATGTGAGAGCATGAGTGGTGTAAGATATTGGTACAGCCTCAATGATTGCACGTGACCTTCATTGGAGTCATCATCATGCTATGTGTGTCATGGTGTTTGACCTGCAGCAAAACACATTACACACCCCTTCCACAGTACGTATTGGGTTGAAGAGTGTTGGATTGAGTGTTACTGATGTGATATTGAAAGATTAATCTTCCCAAATGTACTTCCAGTTGGGGCCATGTCTTTGTCATTGTGTTGTTTAAAATGTTTCCCTTGTGTCTGTGGAGTGGCATCTGTTGTTATTTGGAACTGTCATTTATCTCTAGGTGTGTCTCCCATTGGTGAGGATATCAAACATGCCTAGTGGTGTCACAACCTTAGTGTGTTCCTGTCCATGTGTCGATGTCATGGTGTATGTGTTGTGTGTCCTAGAAGGTTGCTGTGCAGTGTGTATATAAGTAGGTTTCTATACTTACCAACAAGTAGTCCATTTCCATATCGTACATCCTGGAAGTGTTGATTGATGGTGCAGTGACGCAAGATGAATGAATCATGTACACTCCCAGGATACTTTGCCACGATGTTGGTGATCAAACCCCAGTGATCGACAATGGCCTGCACATTAATGGTGTGTGTGTGCTTCCTGTTGCGGTATAGATGTTCGGTTGCAGCAGGTGGCACAATGCGTGCATGTGTGCAGTCAATGGCATCAAGGACGTGTGGGAAGCCATTCATTTGGTAAAACCCCTGTTTTGTCTCCTGCTGCTTCTGCTGTGTGTTGGGGAAGCTGATGTGGTGGGGTGTGAGGGAGATGATAGCATCCACTACCTTGGGTAGGAAGGGGGAGAATGATGGCTCTGAGATCCCAGCAACCAGGGTGCCAGTGGTCTGAAAGGACCCACTTGCCAACATGTGTAGTACAGCTAGCAGCTTGGTTTCTGGTGGAATGGTGCGGGGTGTCTGCAAGGTGGGTGCCAACTGTGGCTCAATGTTGCGCAGCAGCTGCTGAATGGCTTGCCAGTTGAGCCTGTACCAGAGAGTTGTCCTGGTACGGAATATCCTCTCCTGCCTTTTGCGTTGCCTTTGGGGTCCCTGCTGGTGTTGTGGAAGCTGCTGTTGTTGGTCCTGTGCTCTGCGTCTGCGTGCATGATGGATGAAAAGCACCTCCATGTCTTCCTTTTGGAGCTCTGCTGTTGCTTCTGTGTGTTTTCCTTAAGTGCAGGTGTGTTTGCCCCATTTTAACGCCTGCCCTGACACAGGCATTATTATTTTACGCAAATCGGGTTGTGCGTCATTTTCTGCCTCCCCCTCCCGGCCGTGCGTCATTTTTGAGCGGTAGCATAAATAAGGCACACGGGCGTTTAAGTCATTTTTTGGACGGGAACGCCTACCTTGCATGTCATTAATGCAAGGCGGTTTCCCGCATCCAGAAAATGACGCACACAGCGGGATTTTGGCATTCGCGGGCTCGGGTGTCAAAGTTTAAATATGGTGCACGGTTTGTGGCAAATGTGCGTAAACATTTTTGATGCACATTCAGCGCTAACAGAGTATAAATATGCCCCTAAAGGACTGCTAGGCTCGTCTACTGAGGTCTTCATTGAATTTTAGGTTTTGGACTTGTGGGTCAAACTTCTGTTCTACAAGAGGTTATGATACTATTAAAGTATTTAAAGAAGATATTGGTGTTTATTCTCTTGACTGAGGGGTCTGATCTCAGTGAGTGCCTCTTGTTGAAGTAAGCCTCAGCAAGGCTTACTAGTGCAAGGGGTTCACCCTTCTCTGCACAAAGTCCTCAGACCATATAGGAAGAAGTTGGCACAGAAACTGAAATAAAAGACAAAGTTTATTAAACCTCATGAGGTGGTACTACAGTTCAAACAGCACCCTTCGGTAATGTTTGAAGTAGCACACTGAACTGAGAGAGCATGGTCCTTTTATACCCAAGCAGGGGCTAAAAGGAGGTGGTACAATTATAGAAGCAAGACTTCTATACATATAAGGTCATGTGGAAATGCACAGTCGACAGGTAGGAGGGGCTAACAGTTTTCAAGGACTAGCAGCTGCAGACCTTACTGGGCATGTGCGAAAGTGGGAGATGCTAAATATAACTTGTCACTAGGCTGATTTTCAAGAGTAGTTAACAGAAAGGTAGGACAGAGCACATGGTGAGCACATGGCAGCATGTGGCAGAGAAAATGCCTGCCATGAATACAAAATGGATTCCGCGAAATGTTCACAATAGTTGCTAAATACAAGATGTCTTCCGCTAATGCTTAATCTAATCGCTGCTAAACTACAACAGACGACCCTTTCAGCATTAGCTGAAGACATTCGTCTTTCTGGGATAATCTAAATGTTCATCTTGTATATTTATGCTCATCATTTCAGCTATTTCCTTATCTAACATATGTTGTGCTTTCATTTCTGTAATATTTCTTTTGGTAGGCATACAAGCAGTAATACACATGGAGCAGAACATTGGACCACACTGAATACAGATACAGCATGTGAAAAATATTGCAGTCATTACACACAGGATAGTCAGTAGTTTCCAGCCCCAAGCGGAAACAAGAGCCCAAAACCATCCAGAAAAAGTCCAAGTACCAGTCTCTGTGTGGATTTCTGCAGCAATTTTATGCAATTTAGATATTGCATCATATACTGAAGGTGAGTGATCTGGAATAAAAACACAGCAACTACTACCGATGATTTGACATGCACCACCTCGATCAGCTAATATCACATCTAGTACCATACAATTTTGGAGTGCTACAATCCTCGCAATTTGGAGCTCCTCGGTAATATTCCCAAGTGCCAGAGCTGCCTGATTGGTAACAGCTTCCACAACCCTAGTCAATCGTCTCACTTTCCTACTGTTTAACGCAGCACCCACAAAGGAGAACAACCCTAAATTAAAATCAACACATTGTTGCAGGCTAGTGTCCGTTTGGTCTACCTCATTTGTACTTATTGTCCTTTTATAACTATTTTTAATGATGTCATTGAACAGTTTAAAATCTCGGTGATATGATGCAGGGGCCAAAAACACAGGGGGTACTAGAAAAGATACATAACACACACCTGACCACCCAACAGGTAGTTGGTAATATCCATAGTTACCACAAACAAAATATGTATTTTGTGAAGCTGTAAAACTACTATTATTTACACCCTCAATAGTTAAAATCAAGGTACAATCGCTTGTCCCTACTAGAATTCACCCAATGCTATGCATACATAAATCTGCTTTAGTTTTTGTAACAGAAAATCACAAATTGTTCTTTCTTGTCAGAGTCTCTTATATTTGTGAAGACATATGGTATTGAAACATTTTCCGGTTGATACTCTTCCCATTCCCATTTAGTTCCTTTGGCTTGGGGATACCCATCTTTGTCTTGGTAGCATACTTTATTAAGGCGAAAAAGAAGTCCGCCCTCTGTACGTTTTCCAGATGCAAACAAAAGCGTGTACCAAGCTTGACAAGAACCATTGTGTGAAAAAGGAAGAGGAATGAAAGGTGTTCCTCCTTTCTTTTGATGCACAGGTATCACTCCACATACCCAACAGTTAGTAGTATTTGTAGCATTATGAGTATGATGCAACATCTGAATGAAAGTGTTATTGAAGTACGATTGACGGTGCTTCTGCTCATGATAGGGAAGCGTAAAGTAATAGTGATCCTCTGGTACTGGAGTAGTGGCAACAAAAAACTCATGAGCAGGAGCCTTCTTTTCAACAAACCAGGTGATTATTGCTATAACCACCAAAACAACAACAAACCCCATAGTACTAATGATCAGTTTGTTATTCATTTTAGCAACAGTGATAATCGACCCTTTCAGAAATGAATTAAAAACAATCGTTGGAGCTCTTATCCCTGGGCAGCCGCTGATTTCTTCACCACGGGCCAAGACGGGTGTCACTACTCTAATGCATGGCTGATCCCCCCCTTTGGCCACATTGGCTCTCCATTTCACTAACCCAGGGCGGTAGCTCAACCAGTTTAAAAAAAAAAGAAATTCAGATTCTTTCCTCGCTCTCAAATTATATTGTGACACTCCAGAAGTCGTAATGGTCCGGGAAGAACTCCGCAGATTTGTCAGGTGATATAGCACGGCCTTTCTCCGTAGTCAAAATCTCTCGATGATGGTTCAGCACAGCAGGTTCCACCAAGGTAGGTAGCACTCTCTTGCAGTGAGTACTATGGACCCAATTCTTTCGGTTCTTCACTCAAACTGCTGTCCTTGTCGCAAGGAGCACCTGTTCTGGGCCTTGCCACCTTGGTTCCAAGCTGCTTGATCTTTCAAAGGACTTAATCATCACCTGGTCACCAGGTCGGAGATCATGGCCTTCACCTGTAGATCTGTCAGGAAGTGTTTCTCGAACCTGTTGATGAATAGAAACCAAATTGTCAGTTAACTGTGCCAAATAATCATTCATCAGGACACAAGGTACATCATATACAGAATTTGGCTTAGGAACTCCCCAAATGTTCATTGGCCTTCCAAACACCACTTCATATGGACTAAGGCCGATTCAAGAGTGTGGCACTGACCTAATAGACAATAATGCCAATGGTAATGCATCCGGCCAAGTTAAGGATGTGGAAGCCTGTATCTTCGCTAACTTCAGCTTCAAGTAGCATTACACCTTTCCACCAACCCTGCTGATTGTGGGTGGAAAACCGCATGGAACTTCTGTTTGATCCCTAATCCTTTCAGGACATACTTAATAAATTCCCCAACAAAATGAGGTCCGTTATCATTCCATAAAAGTCTGCAAACACCAAACCTAGGGAAAAATTCTTTCAAAAGCACCTTCGCTGTGGTAATGGCAGTATTATCCTTTGTGGGGTACGCCTCTATCCATTTACTGAAGGCACATACCACCACCAAGACATACTTTAAATTGATGCAGCGTTAAAGCTGAATATAATCCATTTGTAGAACTTCAAAAGGTGCAGTTGGTGTAGGAAACCCTCCCGCAGGAGTACGTGTCCCTTTTCCAGGATTGTATTGAAAACAGATCATACAAGACTGTACTACTCACTTAGCTGTACTGGAAATTTCTGGATGCTCCCAAACTTGCGTAAGCAACTTCGTTATTGTTGAAGCTCCAACATGTGCCAGCCCATGTGCCATCTGAACCATAGGTTGTACAAAAGCTATAGGCAATTTCCATTTATCCATCTGCTTATTCCTCCAACAGCCCTCATCATCCAATTCTCCTTCTTCAGACCATTGCTCACGTTCTTTCACAGAAGCAGATTTCTGTATATCTAATTCGTCTTGTCTAGCATTATGCCAACGTTCATCTTGTGACTTCACTACATACATAGAAGTAGTACTTTGCTGCATCGCAGTCTCACGTGCTACGCGGTCCGCAAGAGCATTACCTTGCCCTATCTTATCAGTCACTTTCTTATGTGCACTACATTTCACAATAGCTAGTTTCTTTGGATATGTCAATGCAGTCAAGAGGTTATGCACTAATTCTCCATGCATTATCTGCATCCCGTGGGATGTGAGAAAGCCTCTCTCCTTCCAAAGCAAACCAAAATCATGAGCCACTCCAAAAGCATAGCGGCTGTCTGTATAAATGTTCACACATAAGTCAGTACTAAGCTCACATGCTTGTGTCAAAGCTATTAGTTCAGCTGCTTGAGCTGACTTCTGTGGTATACGAGCTGTCTCCACTACCATGTGTATTGTGGTGATTGCATATGCAGCTTAGGTCGTACCGTCTGGCAACTTCAAACAATAACCATCAACCCACAATTCCCCGTCTACATCTGGAAGGGGAGTATCTTGTAAATCAATACGACCCTTTGTCTGTTATTCGGTAAGGAATATACAATCATGTGTTTCTTGTGACTGAGGCTGAGTCACCGGATATGGCAACAAAGTGGCTGGATTTAGTGTTGCACATCTCTTCAGTGTAATGTGAGGAGCCAGCAATGTCAATTCATATCCTGTCATGCGAGCGCTAGTTAAATGTTGTGTCTTTGTTTGATTTAAAAGAGCATCAACCGCATGGGGTGCTAACACCAACAGCTTATGTGACAAAACTATCCCTTCACTCTGACGTATTGACACAGCTGTTGCGGCAACTGAACGAAAACACCCAGGCAACGCTCGAGCGACAGGGTCAAGTACTGCTGAAAAATATGCACAGGGACGCTGCTTATCACCATGTGTCTGTACTAAAACTGACAATGCACATCCATCTTTCTCATGTACGTAAAGTGCAAAAGTCTTCATGTAATCTGGAGTACCTAACACTGGTGCTAAACAAAGGGCTTGTCGTAGCTGCCAGAAAGCAGTCTCACATTCATCTGTCCATGGAGGGGCATTGGAGTATCTTTAGTCAAAAGTGCTAGCAAAGGTTTGACAATGTGTGAAAACCCTAATATCCATTGCCTACAAAAAGAAGTAAGACCAAGGAATGCACAAACATCTTTCTGAGTAGAGGGTACTGGTGTGTTTAAATTGCTTGAATACGATCTGATGTAAGTGCACGGCCCTCCTTAGACAAAAGGTGACCTAAATATGGTACCTTTGGTCTACAATATTGCAATTTCTTTCGTGACACTTTATGATGGTGTGAAGCAAGAAAAGAAAGTAAGGACAAAGTGCTCTTTTCACATTGCTCAGGGGTATCAGTTGCCAACAAAATATCATCGACATATTGTATGAGAGCCACACCTTCAGGCAAAACAAAAGAATCAAGTTGTCGTTTTAACGCTTGACTGTAAATACTTAGACTCTCAGTATAGCCTTGAGGAGCTCTGCAAAATCTATATGATCGTTTATTCAAAGTAAAACCAAACAAATATCGGCTGTCAGGATGAATAGGGATCGAAAAGAAAGCATTCTTCAAGTCTATCACAGAGAACGTAGTTGCTGTCGGGGGAACCAAAGTAAGAAGTGTTGTGATGTCAGATACCACAGGACATTGTGGTATCACAATCTTATTGACTTCTCGTAAATCAATAATGAATCGGTGAATCCTAGTATCAGTATCCTTTTTCAGAATAGGAAGAATCGTACTGTTACAAATATTATACAGAACTTACTCACACAACTCCAACTGCAATATGCACAATTCATGTGAGTGCTTCTTCGCCCTCCTCTGAAATGTTGTATTGAGGCAAACATGGCAATACAGCTCCCTCCTTGACACTAATATGTACCGGTGGAATAATCATTTGTCCCACATCAGTATCTGAAGTAGCCCACAAAGTACTAGGGAGTGAAGCTAATGCAATATCCTCTTTAACAAGACAAACTCTTTCCATCACAGGATGATTATCATTCAAAATAACACGCACCCCTTCAGGAGAGCATCGTATTGTAGCCCTGAAATACTTGAGCATATCAAGACCCACAATATTGTCTGGTGTATTTGGAGAAAGCAAAAATGGACATGGAGCAGTAAATTTATCAACATGGAATGCAAGTGGTTGTGACAATGGGCTAGGGGAAGGTGTTCCATCGAAACCTATCGATGTAATGGTTAAGCCAGACAGGGGAGCCCTTGGAATCAATTGTTTAGACAAGGCGCTACGAGTAGCGCCTGTATCAACCAGAAACTGATCAGTAGAACCCAAAACATGCGCTGTAACATAGGGACCCCTCTGATCTACTGTAACTTCAACTGATTCCTTACCCCATCCTAGGCAATCCTATGCATAAGCAGAATCGTGGAAATCAGGCTGAACATAGTTAGACATCTGGTATTGGTTGCGTCTATCAAAAGTGTTAAACCCATCCTGCCCTCGTACATTAGCATCAACCCTAGCATGATCATTCGTGCTTCTTCTAGGCCCTGAATATCCTGAGTGATTTCTCATTTGTCCCCGACCACGTGAACACTGCTGAATACGTAGTGCTGGACAATCAGCAGCCCAATGCCCAAATTTCTTACAATATGCACACTGATCAACAGACAAATTCGAACGAGTGTAAGAAGAACCATAAGATCCACGTCCACCTCTATCACTACCTCTAAAAGGTGGACCATAAGCTTGAGCCAACATAACCTTCATCTTTAATTCTTTAATCTTTTTATCCTCGCTACCTTTTGCTTCTAATTCCTGATGTTCATAATACTGAGCCATAGTCAAAAGAGAAACCGGAGTAGAGGTAGTCCATGAACTTTCACTAGCTTTTAGACGACTAGCTATTCCTGGTAACAGATTTGCGACATATTTATCGACAAACAAATGTCTGCTCGTATCATCTGACAATAACTGGCCACTAAAATCATGAAATGCTTCTTCAAAGCGTGTAAAGAAATCAGAGACCAATTCATCTGCCTTTTGCTTACAAGACGCTAAACAGTCCAATCTATCTTTTTAGGGGGAATCATCGTTTTTAACTTAACTAACATGGCTGCGGGAAGATCTAGAATCATCTGATATGGCTTTTTCGCATGTTCCCTATCTCCGTCCATCTGTTCTAATTCTTTCCATGACGCCCCAAAAACTACACGATCATCAATTTTATGAACAGTTCTCCACATATCTGTCGGTAATATCAATCTGAAAAATAAATCAATGTCAGCCAAAGTCATAGTACAAGAATTAATTGCTCCCTCAACTTCCTCATAAAAGGCGGCTGGATTTTTCCACGGGTCAGGTAATGCTGTTTTAAGTGCCATTACATCTGCCCTATTCCAAGGAGTATGCACCCAATTATAAATAAAATAACCCTTAGCATCAACAGAAGTTTTATCATCACTTGTACCCAATCCTTTAGGAGGAACATACAAAGGCGCGGCCTCCCGCATTGGTTTCGCATGAACTATCATAGTCTTATCTGCTTCGAAGATGGAAGCTTGCACCCCGCCGGTCTGAGATGTCCGTGCAACTACGTCAACAGCCCTTTTCTCCTCTTGCAAACGGACTGCCACAACACATAATTTCACCAAACGCCTGATTGCATCAGCCACCTGGGAGAAAACAAAAAGACCATCACGCATTTGCTTATGAACAGCTGCTACATCATCGGGCTCTAACTCATCAGAATATTTCCGATATAGTTCAATAACTTCTGTGCCAAATGCCTCAGTAAAATATAGCTGCTCCTTTTCCGTCCACCCTTTCATGTTGTCTAAAGTTCAGAAGCAGAGACAATGCTACAAATTGTTTTACAGGCAATAGATCTAAGCTCAGACGCACGGTCAGCAGGCAACATAGAGCAACTGTCTCGTATCTTCTGTTGCTCCGAACCGGAAGTCTTAGCTAACTCATGAGGGGCAGAAGGAACGACATACGGAGGTGGAGGGCGATCTAGTAACAAAAAATCATCGTGTGGTTTATTAAGGATAGGATAGATGTTGCCTAACGGTGTATTGGCCAGTTACCTGTAATTTACATTTTTTCTCTTCTAGCTCATTTAAGTCATTTATTTCTTTCTTTCTCATTTCCAATGCTTTCACATATACATTCTTCGATCTAGATTTACACCCATTTTCACATCAGATAATGCAATAGATGTGTTTTACAAAATAGTCACCAGAGATCTGCACAAATTGGAAAACCAATACACAACAGGGCGCAAAACCTTGACACATAACTTGAACCCACAGGAACAGAAGGCCTTACGCTCCTTGGATGACATCAAAGACATAGTCATCAAGGAAGCGGACAAAGGTGGAAACATTGTTATAATGAACCGTAAGGATTATGTGGGCGAAAAAGACAGACAACTTCAGGACCAAACAGCTTACTGCAAGCTCCCCAACAACCCAACAGCAACAGTCACCAGAGACATAGAGATAAAATTGACCTTTTGGAGGGAAAGAGGGTTACTAACAGACTTGGAATACAAATATCTCTTCAATCCAACGCCCATGTTCCCTTGCATCTATATTCTCCCCAAAGTCCATAAAACAGCACACTTTCCCCCTGGCAGACCCATAATATCTGGGATCAACTCACCTACTGAAAAACTTTCTGAATTCATTGACATTTACTTACAACCGTTTGTTTGTAATTTACCATCATACATCAAAGATACCACACATCTTCTCAGCCTCATTTCAGATTTTGAATGGACGGAGGGTCACCTTTTGGCCACACTGGATGTCACCTCGTTATATACATGCATACCCAAAAAACAAGGCATGGCTGCTATCCAGCATTTTTTAGATAAAAGAGAAGCAACCTTTTTGACACACTCCAGCATGCTGATGGACTTGATGAACGTGGTTATGGACAACAATGTCTTCATGCATGAGGGGGCATGGTACAGACAAAAACAGGGAGTCGCGATGGGGGCGAAATTTTCGCCGTCTTTCGCCAACCTCTACATGGGGTACTACGAACACCATCACTTATGGACCAAAGGTCCACCGGAACTCACACAACACGTCCTTTACTGGGGTCGATACATCGACGATGTACTTCTTTTCTGGTCAGGGGACTATGTCTCCTTTGAACTGTTTACCAAATACCTTAATGATAACCAATACAACATACACTTCACCAGCTGTGCGAGCCTAGAGAGTGTTGATTTCCTAGATCTGACATTATACACTGATGGCAACCACATTTGCTCTAAGCTATTTAGAAAAACAACAGCATCGAATTCTATCTTACATGCCAGCAGTGCACATCCACCTTCTCAGATTCAAGCCATTCCATATGGGGAGGCTGTGAGGATCAGACGTAATTGCCAGAAAGACCCGGAATTCATGGAGCAGCTCGAATTCCTAGAGAACCGTTTTCTCAACAGAGGTTACCCCAGTAAACTGTTAAACAACACACGTGATAGGATTCTTAAGATCGACAGAGCATCTATTTTTCAGAAAAAAACAAGCAAAAGTGCTAATAAAAAGAGGACCCCAGCATTCATAACTACATACACCTGTGCGAGTGCAGAAGTTTACAAGATTCTAAATAACAACTGACATATCTTGCTATCTGACAAAACCCTTAAACGAGGCCTCAGTAATAGGCCAGACATGATCCACCGCAGGGGCCGTACTTTGAGAGATAAACTGTGTCACAGCTATTTACCTATGGTCACCAATGAGAGTTGGTTACCCGCACCACCCTCTGGTTTTTACAGGTGTGGCCATTGCAATATCTGTAGCTATGCCCTGGACAAAACAAAAACCTTTAGCTACAACACTAAAATGAAGTATACGATCAAACAATTCATGTACTGCAACACGAAGTTCACTGTCTACTGCATTATTTGTATATGCAAAAAGATCTATATTGGTAGCACAATCAGACCACTGAGAGAAAGACTGCAAGAACACATCCGGGCGATCAAAAACAACAGTGATTACCCTTTTGCAGTCCATTACAACCTGGCACACCCCTTACACGAAAAACCAGACATAAAAATTCATGGCATTGCCACGTTGGGTATGTGTCCGAGGGGGGGAAATAAAACTCTCCTCCTGAGACAGCTTGAGAGTAGATGGATTGTGAGACTACGCACAGTGGAAGAGGGGCTGAACTCTGATAAAGACCTGTATGTATTTCTTTAGATTATCAACCGTTTGACAACATATACGAATTTACAAAAACAAATCTTTTTCTCAAATATGCATTGTTGTCTTTTATGTTTCTTTTTAAATATATTTGCTGTAATCTGTAGATTCCAAACAAATTACATCCTTACAGTAGATCTATTATCTGTGCAAAAGTGCTGTCACCTTTCTGTATAAGTTTACACGCACGAGATGCCGGAGTAATCATTTGATTATGTTTGTGTCAATACACATGTTTTCTGTTACCTAACTGTAATGTTCATATTCTGACGTGATATTATTCCTTGTCTCGAACCGAAATTGATCAATGAGATGCATCACATACAACCACACAAATCTTTACGGTGGTGCATGTCTCTCTCTTCCCTCTTTCACTGGTTATTAACCACCTTCTTACATGCCACGGGTATTACTTTCAATTATATACTCCTTTCTGTTTGCTGGCTCTCCTCGCTATCACCTCAACTGTTCCCCCCAAGATGGTGGACCATACTATCTCAGGGCTCTTAGTCCACTTTCTATTTTTACTCTTCATTTCCGGTTGCGGTCGGGTCTTAAATCCCAGCAATGGGTCGGCGTTCGCTTCAGATACGACGCGATCAGAAACGAGACGTGACGGGAGACCGGTAACAGGTAATGGAGCCTTTGCCCATGCGTTTCAGGCTTCTTTGTTTTTGATCCATTCCGAATAACATTGTGCATACGGTGGCACTCGCTAGCAATTGTTAGCGGTCACCGTCCACACTAACACTGCTCTTCCCGAGGCTATTTATTTACTTTACAAATTGCCTAGCGCGCACGGCCCGCATGTCCCTAGCTCTCGGACAGACGCGCTACCAACATACCAGTGTTCCCGGTTAGCTTGTCCATCGGTGCTCATTACGCGATCACCAGTTGGTCAGTAAGCAGTGTATTACCAAGTTCTACTTAAATTATATCGATACCCTACTCTGGAGCGTTTAGTACTCATAAGATTTTGAAAACGGGGGTTTTGTTTTTCTACTCTATCCGTTGTGGGCACGCATTTCCCCTACCGCCCTTTTTAGTATTCACTATCTGAACAATGTTAGTCACCATATAGGCTATTGCCCTTTGTTCAATATGCGCAATTATAAAGTTTGCTTTATTCATTAATCAGTTGCTGATATACAGGATGCAACTTGATCCTTTCCTTACTACTCATTGCTGCCTCCATGGCTCTTTGATTGATTTGTTGACCCTTCATTTTCCTTTTAAAATAAGAATTCAATTCTTTCTTCCTCAGACGTATCATGGTCTCCGGACTCCCTTTTAACTCATGATATACCATACATACCTGGTCTACTTTCATGATTATGGGAAAAGAGAGTGACACACACATGCAACACCCCCACCCCCAGCACCATACACATAAACAGATGCAACAACATTACATATACACCCCGTAATCCTCAGGAATAATGCAAGGACAAAAGGAATTGATGAAATTAAGTGTAATATTATACATTTTGAAAAATACATTCTTAAAGCAATAAACAGTATGTAAAATATATTCAAAAGGAGGGACAATGCCCACTCCAAAATGTCCGTGGCCCACTGGGCCATAACACATAGGCCAAGGCCACACTTGACTCTTGCCTCAATACGTAGAGAACACTGCAGGGGCATCAGGTCGAAAACACACAGGCACCTCAGGGGGACGGGGAATGGGGGGGGCACCTCAGCCGGAAGATGGCATAACACCACTGGCCTGGAGGAGGCTCCATGCCCACTGCTTGCTCCTGGGGAGTGCAAAGCAACAGTCTCTCTAGTGGGTGGGTTGCCCTCTGCTTGCCACAGTCTCTCTAGTGGGTGGGTTGCCCACTGCTTGGTCCTGGGGAGTGCAAAGCTATAGTCTCTTAAGTGGATGCCTTCTTCCACTGGTTCTGGAGGGGGCTTTGTGCCCAGTGTGCTTCATCCTGACAAGGAAGGGGTGAGTGGATGCCTTCTTCCACTGGTTCTGGAGGGGGCCTTGTGCCCAGTGTGCTTCATCCTGGCAAGGAGGAGGTGAGTGGATGCCTTCTTCCACTGGTTCTGGAGGGGGCCTTGGGGGCCTTGGGCCCAGTGTGCTTCATCCTGGATGGGGCAAGGTCACAGTCTCTCACATGTGTGTCACACCGACAGGTGTTGCAGGGGCCATGATGCATTGCAGCCCATGTAGTCACCACTACACACTGCTCACCGGCGGTGACGGCTGCTCAGTGGATGCCAGTTGTGCTGCAGGTGGCAGTGCTGGCAGTGGTGGTGGTAGTCTACAGGCCTTCACCTGCAGCCTTGGACAGCTGCCCACTGGGGCTGCTCCTGCTGGCAGTGGTGCTGCTGGCGACGGAGCCTGTGGTGGTGCTGACCGTTGTGCAGTTGGTGGTGCTGTCCGCGGTGCAGGGGACAGTGGTGCCAGTGGTGGTCTCTAAGCCTTCACCTGCAGCCTCAGACGGCTGAAGTGCCATGGCTGGTGTGTGTGTCCCTACCTGCCCTTGGCAGATGGTGGTGCTTCCTTGCTTCTGCCAGCTGGTGTCTTTTTCTTGCCCCTGCTGGCTGGTGGTGCCACCTTCCCCTTGCTGGCTGGTGTCCCCTTCTTGCCCTTGCAAGGTGGCGCACTCTTCTTGGCCTTGGCAGGTGGTGCTGGCACACTGGCTGGGCTGACGGGTGCCTCCTTGGAGCCTCTCACACCTGCAGTTGGTGCAGAAACCACAGTGGCCGTGGACTGGGTGGCTTAGGTGCCTGTCTGGGTTCTGGCCACCCTGGCCTGAGGTGGAGGAGGGAGGGGTGAGGGGTAGGGAATAAGTCAATGTTGGCAAGAAAAAGCTTCTTGGGGACACTGGTGTGGGAAGAGGGTGAAGGTTTGGGAGTGGAGGAAGAAGGAGGGGTGGTGGGAGGTGTCTGTCTGCTTTGTTTGGGTGCAGATGCATGGGCTGGATGCTGTTGTGAGGTGGATGGCTGTTGGGTGTCTGGGTGCTTTTGTTTGTGTACTTTGCGAGGAGGGGTCACAGACACAGTGGGAGAGGACACAGCGGATGTGTGCATTGATGTGGGGGTGGTGACTGCCAGTGAGGGTCATGTAGTGATAGGCGTGCTGGTGATGGAGGTAGTGGATGAGGATGTAGTGCATGCAGGTGTGAGTGGAGACGCTACTGGGAGGGAGGTGGACGAGGAGGAGGAGGGGGACACAGTGGAGGAAGTGGATGTTGGTGTGTCTGAATGTGGATGGTGCTTGTGGGGGTGCCTGTGAGATGAAGTGTGGTGCTTGTGTTTGCCTGAGCCACTTCTGTGTGTTGATGTGGGTGATTGCTGGTCTGAAGGTGTGCTTGGGATAGGCTGGGGTTGAGGGGATTGGGATTGGGACTGGGTAGATGAAGTTGGAGGCTGGAGACAGGGACAATGGCTGCCATCAGTGAGTTGGCCAGAGTCTGGAATGCTCTCTGTTGGGCTGCCACGCCAGAGTGAATGCCCTCCAGGTATTCATTTGTTTGTTGCAAATGCCCTGCGACACCCTGGATGGCATTCAGTATGGTTGACTGCCCAAGAGAGAGGGATCTCAAGAGGTCAATAGCCTCCTCACTGAGGGCAGCAGGGCTGACTGGGGCTGGGCCTGAGGTGAGGGGGCACGGGAAACACACTGAGGGGCTGCTGGGAGGGCGGTGCTGGTACGGGGGTGTGCACAGAGGTGTTCGCCACTTCCAGGGAGCTGCTATCCAAGGAGGTGTCGCTGTCGGTACTGTCCCCTCCTGTCTCCGTCGTGGTGCTCCTTTCACCCTCCGTCCCACTGGTGCTCTCACAGTCAGTGGATACGTCCTCTAGGCCCATGTGGGATGCAGCTCCCTTCATCGCTGATGCCCCTGCTCCTCCGCCAGATGATGCTAATGCACACAAGGACAGGGTGACAAAACAAAAAGATGGGGGAGAGACAGAGGATATACTTGGTCAATGCCAGCAACAACACTACCGTTGGCGTACACAACTCACAGGGAACAGCCCTATGCACTAGGCCATGCACTACCAGTTACAATGCTAGTCACCAGTCCATGGGGGTACCATGCCAAACGCCATTAGCTGCACACTTGAAACCCACAGGACCCTGCCCAGTAGTAGATGCCCACCAACATTATTGGGATTGGAGTGCATCTGAGATTGCCCATCATTGAACATACCCTGCCATGTTTGCCCTGGCCTAGGGGCACTCACAGCCCACATCCCTTACCCAGGTAATACCTTAATGCGTGCAAAGTCATGATTCTGAGTCTGTACTCACCCCCTTGTGGCTGCTGTGATGCCTTCAAGTGCACATCCAACTCCGGATAGGCCACCGCCAGGATGCGGAACATCAGGTGGGTCAGGGTAAGATGGGCACCCCTTCCTCATTGGGAGGCCAGCCCCAGCTAGGCCTCCGCCGTCTTCCTCGCCCAGCGGCACAGGTCCTCCCACTGTTTGCGGCAGTGGGTGCTCCCCCTGTCAAAGACCCCCAGGGTACGCACCTCCTTGGCGATGGCACGCCAACTACCCTTTTTCTTATGGGTGCTGACCTGCAGAAACAATACAGCAGAAAAGGTATTAGTCATTCCGTCCGGGCTGTTATACTCATGACCCAACATATCCCCCCATCCCCTTACGCACATACATTGACCACCATGCATGCAGCACTCTGCCCAGGACCCCTCAGACCCCCAACACAAGGCTTAGAGACACAGCAATCCATACATTCATGCTCCACGCATCATGCTCACAGTGTACTCACCTGTTTGTCTGGAGGACCATAGAGTAAAGGGTCCTGGGGTAGGACCCCATCCACCAGCCTCTCCAACTCATCCGAAGTGAAGGCAGGGGCCCTTTCCCCAGACACTCGAGCCATTGTTGCTTCCAGACACAGGTCACAGCAGCATTTGCAGTGTAGGTCCTCTCCTGTTGAGGGTCAGGTAGCAAGTGAGTGAACAGATAGAAAATGGCGGTCACGTCCATGGCGGTGCGTACCGTCACCGCCGGCGTACATCACCATTGGCTCTTGGAACCCATAGGCCCCAATGATAACCAATGCGCTGTTGCATGGAGGTCGTCGACCGCCGACTGCAACGGCGCACAACGCCAGCGGAATTACCTCATTTCCACTTGTCCCTCCTCACAGGTCGGGCAGCCATTTCTGGTGGGCACAGGCCATGGCACCTAACTGCGTCACAGCAGACATTGGCACATCAACTGACTTATGAGTTCACATACTGTTTCTGTAAAGCAAAAATTGCATGTTAATGTTGAAATATGTGTGAATATGACCTTCTGATCACCATTTTTCACTCTAGAGTTCAACCACTCAGGATGAATAGGAGATGGAGACATCCCCCCGTGTACAGACCCCTGGTGGACCTGGCAACAATAGAGGACAAGCACATTATGCTGACCTACAGACTTGATAGGGCCACAATCCAAGAACTGTGTGCCCATTGAAGCCAGACCTGATATCTGCTACCCGTCACCCCACTGGGATCCCCCCTCTAGTGCAGGTCCTGTCAGTGCTCCATTTCCCGGCAAGTGGTTCCTTCCAAGCGACAGTGGCCATGGCATCAGGGATGTCACAGCCAATGTTCTCAAATGTGCTGACCAGAGTGTTGTCTGCCCTGCTGAAACACATGCACAGCTACATAATATTCCCCCAGGTGGAGGATTTGCCCACAGTGAAGGCTGACTTCTATGCACTGGGACATCATTGGCGCCATTGATGGTACACATATTGCATTTGTCCCCCCCCCCGGAGAAATGAACAGGTGTTCAGAAATAGAAAAAGCTTTCGCTCCCTGAATGTGCAGATGGAGTGTTTGGCGGACCAGGACATCTCACATGTCAATGCAAAGTATCCTGGCTCTGTGCATGATGCCTTTATCTTGAGGAATAGAAGCATCCCACATGTGATGTCTCTACTCCAGAGGCACCGATAGGTGAGCCCATGGTCCCCACCCAGTTGATGTAGGTATATGGGTGTGGGTTTGGCCCTAAGGGTAAGTGTGTGGCTAACAGGTATCCCTCAATATTTACAGGTGACTCTGGTTACCCCAACCTCTCAGTGCTACTGACCCCAGTGAGGAATGCCAGGACAAGGGCAGAGGAACGTTACAATGAGGCACATGGGCGAACAAGGGGGATCATTGAGGGAGCCTTTGTCCTCCTGAAGGCCAGATTCAGGTGCCTCCATCTGACAGGTGGATCCCTGTACAACTCACCCAAGAAGGTGTGCCAGATCATCGTTGCATGTTGCATGTTGCACAACTTGGCCTTGAGATGCCAGGTGCCTTTTCTGCAGGAGGATTAGCCTGGGGATATTCGTGTGGCAGTGGTGGAGCCTGTGGACAGTGATAAAAAGGAGGCAGAGGAAGAAGATGTGGACAACAGAACTACACTAATTCAACAGAACTTCCAGTGACACACAGGTAAACACTGTAACTTCACCTTCCATTGCAGTTTTGTGTTTGACATTGAACATGGCAGCCTGATTTCCCTATTTCTATGGCCACTTACTGTACCCTTTGGCATCTCTATTTTCAGATCTCTGTGTCCCACTCTGGCTCCTGGTGTGTTTACTGCTGCTCACCACAGGTCATACCTACGTAAATATTACAGTACATTTGAATTGCAATGTTTACAGTTTGTGAAACTAATACATATGTCAAACAATTGACAGACTCTATATTTGAATTTGTTCCAAGGGTGTTTATTTAGGTGCTAATAAGTGGAGGTGGTATTGCAATGGGCTGTGCTGCTGATGGAGGAAAGTCCAGGGTAGAGTCCAGTTTATTTGTATCACAGGTGCATTGTCCAAGGTGGCATAGGAAGTGGAGCAATAGCAGTTCAACGTAGACAGGGTGACAGAGTGGGACACAAGGGTGACAATAAGGAGAGTCTTATTTCCTGGTGGGGGTGTTGGCAGTGTTCTCTGGCTTCTGCCTGGATCACAGGGACCGTTTATGGGGTATTCTCCTTCTGCAGGGGGTGGGGTGCTGGTGGCCTGTTGTTCCTGTTGCAGGGCCTTCTGTCCACTAGCGTCGGCTGATGTGGAGGGCTGTTCTTTGGTGTGGCTAGTGTCAGGGGCCCATTGGTGTGCCACTGCTCCCTCATGGTGTTGGCCATGTCTGCCAGCACACCTGCAATGGAGACCAGGGTGGTGTGGATGTCTGTCAGGCCCTCCCTGATCCCCAGGTATTGTCCCTTCTGCAGCCACCGGGTCTCCTGCAACTTGGTCACTATCTGAGCCATGGTCTCCTGGGAATGGTGGTATGCTCCCAAGATGTTGGTGAGTGCCTCATGGAGAGTCGGTTCCCTGGGCCTGTCCCCCCCCGTCGCACAGCAGTCCTCCCAGCTTCCCTGTTGTCCTGTGCCTCTGTCTCCTGAACTGTGTGCCCACTGCCACTGACCTGAGGTCCCTGATCATCCTGTGTTTGTGGGGTTGCCTGGGGTCCCTGTAGTGGTGGACACACTGCTGATTGACGTGTCCTGGGGACAGAAGGATGGGTCAGTTGGGTGGGTGCTGTGGTGGTGTTTCCTGAGGGAGGAGGCTCTGTGGTGGGTTGGGACTGTGCCTGGGTAACCGACTGTCCAGAGGACCCTGATAGGCCAGGTTTGTCATTGTGATCCAGGCGTGCAGAGCTCCTGTCATCTCTGTAGGCCTCTTCTGGGGGGGGGACTGAATGTGGCTGGCACCTCCTCTCTGGTTACGTTGAGTGTGGGTCCTGTGGGGATGTAAATGCAGTGTTATTGTTTCTGCGTGTGCCATTATGTGCATGGGTATGTTTCAGTTATGGTTGTTATTAGCAAGGCAGCTTTGGCTTGAGTGAGTTGTGATTGGTTTGGCTAAGTGATTGTCACTAGTGTGCATGCTGTGGTGATGGGTGTCCATGCAGGTCTGTGATGGGGGTCCATGCATTGGTTTTGCATGCAGGGCTTGGTATTGGGATGGGTGGGTTGTGATGGTGGGTATGTGTGAGGTGGTGGGGTGATGGGGGTGAGGGTAGGGGCTGTTGTTTGTGATGGCATATAGGTAGGGGGGGGGATAAAGTAGTAAGGATTTGATTCACCAGAGTCCAGTCCTCATGCTACTCCTGCCAGGCCCTCAGGAAGCATGATCGCCAAGACTTGTTCCTCCCATGTTGTTAGTTGTGGGAGAGAAGGTGAGGGTCCACTGCCACTCCTCTGTACTGCTATCTGGTGTCTTCCAACCACAGAACGTACCTTCCCACATAGGTCATTCCACCTCTTCCTGATGTCCTCCCTTTTTCTTGGGTGCTGTCCCAAGGCGTTGCCCTGTCCACGACTCTTCGCCATAGCTCCATCTTCCTTGCAATAGATGTCTGCTGCACCTGTGATCCGAATAGCTGTGGCTCTACCCGGATGATTTCCTCCACCATGACACTTAGCTCCACCTCTGAGAGCCTGGGGTGTCTTTGTGGTGCCATGGGTGTGGTGTGAGTGGTATGTGTGAGGGTGTGTGAAGTGATGTGTTGGGGTGTGTGCTGTGAGGTGCGTGGATGGTGTATGGGTGATGGTGTTTTGTGGCTTAGATTCAGTAGGTGCTCCTGGCTTGTCTCTCTCTCACTTGCCAAAATCTTTGGGTCTTAAAGGGTTGTGGGTAGTGTGTGTGTGTGTGTTTTATAATGGTGTGGGTGTGTGGGTGTGGTGTGTGTATGTGTGTAAGGTGTGTGTAGTTTGAATTGCCCAATGTGGTGTAGTTTTGTATGTGTGTGTGTCTTTTGAGCGCGGCAGTCTGTACCGCTAATGGTTTACCGCGGTTGAATGACCGCCACGCTGATTCGTGGGTCATGATGCTGTCGGCGTATTTCTGTTGGCGTAACGGTGTGTGTACCATTTTATCACTGACCTTTGGGCTAGCGGACTTGTGTGTATGTCTTTATAGTGGCGGATTTCTATGTGTGGGTCATAATACGGGTAGCGGTATACCGCCGCAGTGACGGTATGTTGGCGGCAGTCAGCATGGCGGTAAGCGGCACTTATCGCCAAAGTTGTAATGAGGGCCTTAGCATCCATGTAAGAGGATGTAGGATTTTATTTGTTGTTTACTATAAACAAAATGAAGCAAAATGTCCTGGAAACAAAATGAACTGTGCTGATGTTTCAGAATATATCAAAATTAGTACAAATGAAGCATAATTTTGAAGTGTGGTGGAAATAAATATTTTAATACAATCAAAACAGTTCAATACACAAGTTGATGACATTTGCACACATTATCGTTTGTGTGCAGTAAAACTGTATTTCGATGCAAATGTAATGGTCATTTCAAATGAAAAAGTGTTGTCACTAATGGCAGTGCATTACCATACCATGCATACTATAATCTCCGTTCCACTATATGCCCTTCCACTCTATGCCACACCACTCCATTCTAGAGCACTCCACTCCACTCTGTGGCATGCAACTCCATTCTACGCCCCTCCACTCTAAGACACTGTAAAACATGCCAAACCACTCAAGTCCACAGCACTCCAATCACAGCCACTCACTCACAACACAACATGCCACTCCACTCTAAGCTTCTCCACTCCACTCTGCTTACCGCACTCCACTCTACACCCCTCCAATATACCTCCTCTGCTCCAATCAATCCCACTCCACTTCAATCCATTTCAATGTACCCCAAAGTACGCCCCTTCACTCCACTATAATCTACTCCCCTGTAATCTACCCTACTCTACTTCACCCAATCTACACCACCTCAATTTACGCACCCCACACCAATCTCCACCATCCCACTCCAATCTATCGCCATCTACACCACTCCACTCCTGCCTACCCTATTCCACTCCAATCTACCCCACTCCACTACACCCAATCTACTCCACTCCAATTTACTCCACTATATTTCAAATTACCACACTCCACTACAAACTCTACTGCAATCTACCCAACTTCTCTCCACTCGTCTATCGCACTCTACTCCAATCTAGCCCACTCCACCACAATCTACCCCACTTCAATCTACCACAATCTACCCCACTCCACTCCAATCTATCCCACTCTATTCTACCACACTCAACTTCACCCTATTAAAATCTACCCAACTCCACTTCACTTCAATCTATCCCGCTTCAATCTACCACACTCCACTCAAATCTACCCCTATTCAATCTTATCCACTCTACCCAACCCTAATCTACCTCATCTCACTCCACCTCAATCTACCCTATTCCAATCTCCCCTCCCCAGTCTACCCCATCACCTCCACTCCTCTCTAATCCACTCTACTACATTCATCCCCAAACTACCCCACCCTATCCCTCTGAAATCTACCCTGACCCCCTGTACCCCTCCCCAATCCAATGCACTCCACTCCAATCTACCTCACTCCACTCCAGTATACCCCACTCCACTCCAATCTACTCCACTTTAAACTACTCCACTGCAATTATCCCTCTTTAAACAACCCAACTAAATCTACCCCACTCAAGCCCACTCAATCTACCCCTTCCAATCCACCCAATCTAACCCATTACATTCTACCCCAATCTACCGCACTGCATTCCACTCTACCCAGTGTGCCCCACTCAATGTCAATTACCATGTGCTACTCAAACCTACCCCACTCCAGTCTAATCTACCCACCCATCCCAATTCACCCCACCCCACCCAATCCCACCCCAAGCTAACCTACTCTAATCTACCCCTCCAATCTGCCCAGTTCAATCGATCCCACTCCAATCTACTCCACTCTAATATCCTCTGCTCCAATCTACCCCACCCTAACCCCATCTACTTCACTCCAATCTACCCCAACCACTTTGCTCTATCCTGCCCACTCCATTCTATTCAGCTCCAAATTACTCCAATCTATCCAACTCCAAACTACCCCACACCTATCTATTTCACTCCAATCTATCCCACTTCACCCCAATCTACTCCACTTAACCCCAATCTACCCTAGTTCGATGTCCCCAATCTCACACTTCAATATACCCCACTCCCCAATCTACTCCACACCACTCCAATCTACCCACTCCAGTCTACCCCACTCCAAATTACCCCAATCTACTCCCACTCCATTCCATGCTACCCTACTATAATCCATCCAATCTACCGAATTTAAATCTACCTTACTCCACGTCACTCCAATCTACCTAACTCCACTCCAGTCTACCCCACTGCAATCCAATCTATCTCAATCCACCCAAAGCTCCACTCTAATCAACCCCAATCTATCCCACTGTACTCTACTCCTCTCTACCCCACTCCAATCTACCCCACTGTAATCTACCCCACTGTAATCCACCCCAATCTACTCCACTCAAATCTACCCCACTCCATCCTAATCTACCCTAATTCAATCTACCCCATTCTGTCTACCAGTCTACTCTACACAACTTCCCCACTCTAATCTACCCCAATCTAAAATACCCCACTTCAATCTACCCCAACCTACCCCACTCCAATCTAGCCCAGTCTAACCACATCCACCCCACTCCAGTCTACCTTACTCTACTCCACTCCAATCTATGCCACTCTACCCCACTCCAATATACCACATTCCACACTACCCCTATCCAATCTACCCCACCCAATTCCACTCCAGTAACTTTAAGCCATACTGAACAGCAGCCACACTAGTGTACAACATGGCTAAAACACATTGCCAAAGCCAATAGCTCTTGCACAACTGAGACCTATTGACTTTGCCAATGCTTTTTTTTAATGAATAGTGGGAAATAACAACCAAAAAAGCCAGTCATTTGAACTATTCCTTTAGTTTGGGATATTCTCTTAATGAAGAGCAGAAGAAGGTTCTCTATGCCCAGCCTTTCAGTAATAAAAAAGTGTGGTTTATGATTTTAAAAAAGGGAATCAAGGTTTCAAAGTATGACTCTCTTTTTTTACCATTTCTTGCTTGAGCATGAGGTTTTTCAGAACAAGGAGCTCTTGTTTTTTTTACTACTTTACGGCTGAGTCTGATGGCTCAGGAGCATGACTAATTCATTTCTCCAGGAACTTGTTTGTGAACTTGTGGCCACGGGTTTCAATGCCAGCAGGTCTGCTCAGCCTGTCATCTTTCCCGGGCTGATGAAATGGGTGCCACTTACCTGGGTAGCAATGGGAACCTGTTTTTAGGCAAACAGATGTCCCAAGGGGTGATGTGTGTTACCAAGGCATGTTTTGTGATATGTGATTCCTCAAAAAAAAAAACTTTTCAAGGGGGGTGATTTGATTGGAATGGAAAGGTTTTTATCATAGTGCAAAGCTTCATGCTAGTGCATGTTGTTTCTGGCTCTTCAATTCAAGATAAGCTGACTCCACCAGCTGACCCTACGTTTGCGGACAGATTTCTGGATGATATTTAATTGGTAGGACTATGTTCACTGCATTTTCTGTTTGAAAACTCTTTTGAAAGTTCCTAGGCGGAGTTTCTCAACCAATTTCGGGCTTCTGTTTTGCTTGAAGCCTAAGTCAATAGTTTGCCAATATTTTTCACTCAAGAAATATCCTTATATATTATCTATTTCCTGCATTATTTGGCACTTTCTGGATCCAGCTCCCTTCTTGTTATAGGACTTCTTTTTTGGGAATACAGTTGTGTGATTTTGGGGTGAGTTTTCTATTTTTGTAATACACAGGAAGAGTTGCTATAGGTTCCTAGTACAAAAAAGTGTCGCATTTGGGCCAAGATGTGGTATTGTGTTTAGAAATGGTTTCCTTTTACTCTCCCTCCCCTTGACATCAAGAGAGAACTAAAGAAGCCATCTAGAGCTAAAGATATTGAAGTGTATTAGTGTGGGTAAGCAGCTGATTTATCCTCATTCCATTGACAAGGACACTCTCAAACCTACATCATAATTACATGAGAAACCATTTTCAATTGCAGAGTTTTCAGGGATGGTTAACCTACTAGTTCACTCCTTGACACCTGGTATGAGGGTTTGTGTTTACACTCTGGATAACAAACGTCTCCAAGTTGGATTGATGAGTACTTTTGGACTGTTATCCTAGGCCATTTAATCTGTCCAAGAGATTTTTCGGGTTTTTCAACTAGTGTCTTCTTTTTAAGGTGGCTGATGTTGGTGATGAAGAGAGAAGAATTATCTTATAATTTATGGTTTTCTGTAATACGTTTTATGATTCTTGCAGGAGATGTTTATGACAATATTACATCTGCCTTGAACCTTCCTTGGTCTGCAGTACACTCCTTGTGTCTTTTGATTTTTTAGTTTACTGAAAACAAACGTCTGTGGTTTTATACCTGTCCTACATTCTGGAACTGGCGTTTTCTACCCTTCGGGTTATGTTCTTTAAGCAGATTTGCAAGATTCTGATATATATAATGAGTTTCTTCTTGGTAGTGTTCTCCACATCAAGGTTTTTGGAGAAGGGATCCTTCTCTATTACCATTTACAAACGAGGAGCTCCTCGTATTGTGGTAGATTTGTTTGTTATTTTTTGTGGATAATATCTCTTTGCAAGGAGTTGTTTCAGTCATTGCTATAGATTAAGGGAGATTAAGGGAGTATTTTCTCATTCTGAATACCATTATATATCTATAATTATTTCTATCCACGTTATCTTAAATTTCATTGTAGTGTCTTGTGTCTAGGACTTTACTTCCTATATGATGTAGGATTTTGCTGCACAGACATTGGGATACGCTTTCTGCTCAAATGGTTTATATTCCAAAAGCCCATCTTGTCTATGATTTCAGTGCACACTTTGTGCACGTGCATTGTCTGTTAAGTATGACAACTTCCCATTTGTACTTGTGAATTTTTTAATATTGTTATACAATTGTGCCTGTGGCAATTAATACCCGGAAAATCAAAGAGTCACTGCAGAGAGTCAATCTGCGGGGTTTTTCAACAAACGCTGCTAAACACACTTCTATGTTTGGTTGCCATTTTGTTGGGAAATATCTGCAAAGAGTCCACTGGAGGATTTTCCCTATATAATGTATTTTTCCCCTACCATTTGGCATTAAAAGGGAGTCTCAATGTAATACAGCTTCACCTTGCTTTCCTCACAGCGTCAAAAACTGCGCAGAATTAAGATCTGCAATTTCACATATCCTTAATTGCCTGTGAATATAAATGCACGCGTTAACTCTGCATTTAAAGCCATGAATTATTCTGATTTCACTGACAACAGCAGAACTGAAAGCGAAAGGCCAGACATAGGACCCTGGTGCAAATATGTTAAAGATGCTTTCTGCTGATGTTAATAATTTATGTTATGAATGGTAACTATGCTGACACATGGGTGTGAGGGATTACATTTACATAGAGACAAAATGAATGAAAAGCCCTAGAATTGTTCTGTCTTTGAAAGCTTCCATGACTGCCACATATTATTAAACATGTAAATGTTGAAAAACCATATGAAACACAAGGCTCTTGTCTCTGGAACACTTTGAACATTCAATGAGAAGTCAACTTAATCTTTATTCTATTATAATAGCTCTGAACACTTTTTTTTTTTCAAGAAAGCGTTTGCCTTACAGCAATACTGCATTGGCCCGGCCTCCTCTTTGATGACGGCAGCAGGCATCACTGTGGCACATCTTTATCCCAATACATTACCACCTCTGAGAGGGCTGAACAGGTGACCTCGCAATCATCCACTGAGGCATCCACACCATTGATTGGAGGATCTCAGACAGTCCTAAACCAGAGGGTTGGTGATCGCCTATAGGTAACAGAATAACTCTAGATAAATCAATTTAATGAATAAACATCTTCCCTTTCTTTCTTCAAGTCTATGATGTACACAAAGTCTGATAAACATGCATGGATGGTGGCTCTCTAAAAGGGGTGTGGCCAAATACACATACTAGAAGTCCTTTCCCAGAAGCAAGCCTCTAGTAATTAGGACACAACAACGAATCCATGCCTAAAATAAGAAATACTTTTTTTGCCAAAACTTGTGAGCAGAATCATGTAAATGAGTAACATCAATTAATTTTCCTCTGAAATCTCTGTTAGACAATTACAACCTTTTTCTCCCCACTAATTTCTTAAGTCCTACATCTGCATATCTCACACTTCATCTTTTTCTGCATCAACACATATTTTCACTCTCTCCTTCAGAAAATACTTCCCTTCATCTCCCCTGCTTCAACACTCCCTCACATGCAACCCAACCACTCAGATGTAAGAACTGCATTTATTTTTCCTTTGAAGCTGTCCGTATTGCCACAGCTGTGGATTTCCTTCGCAAACAGTCTGACAATTACTATTGCCACATGTGTGACCATCGCAGCGTGTGCTCTGCAGAGACCGCGGATTTGATGTGCCTGTAGTCTCTCCAACGTTATGGCCTACTGACAGGCAGTGTGAGAAACCTGCACTACCTACAGCCTCAGCTCCAGAGCTCCCAACAGTGTCCTATCATAGATATTCACCCACAACATGATATGATCTAGACACCTCGAGGCGATTTGTTTCAAAGTATGCACTACACAAATGTATTACATTTGGGAAAAACTAAAGAAACACAACATCTTGAGAAAGCAAAAAATCTTCAGGAAAGAAAGGTGAAATAAAGCATGTCAAATATAAACATGAAGGGTCTTATTTATGGGGAATTGGCGGAGGGCAGCATTGCAAGTCTTCTTGCTGTGCAGCCCCGCGCCAATGTGTGCCAGGCCTTCAAGCAATTACCTTTTCACAGGAGTGAAAGGGACACTAAGTAATTCCCTACTTTCCTGCGAATCAAGCAGACCACATATGATCAAGCCTGACCCACCAGGACGAAGGGACAAAGCCAGTTTTTTTAGGTGTTCATTTCACCAGGTTTCAGGAGGATCAAAGGTGTGTCATACAAAGAGAAGAAGACTCTGCGACCCTGACACAGGAGGACGTACCTGCCACAATCCAGAGTAAACAGAGGATGCTGAGGGATCGAGGGCCGGAGAGAACGAAGCAGGATGCTGACGAAAACATGAGAGAACACCAGCACGGAAGTCCACAGGTATGTAGCAAGCAGATGAGTACGGTGGGAGGGAACACAGACGAGCCGCCATCATGGTGCAGCGTGCAGCCTTAATGACTACGTACTCGACCTTAAAGGTACTGTACCACCGGGATCCCGCCTAGATGGCATGCTCAACAATGTGATAGGGCAGGAATACACCGTATTTAATACAGTGCAATCCTGTCTTTCCCACTGCGCTGGTGCACAATTGGCTGCTTAGTGCCAATGCAGGCACCCTTGCACTATTGTGCAAGGGTGTCTGTGTTGCATACAGAATTGTTTTTGAGCAGGAAGGCACACCTTTTTGCACAACAGCAATCCATAGAGGCGTTTTCCTCTTTCTATGTGTGGTTCAGAATGCAGCACACATGGAAAGAGGAAAAAATGAAGAGACATGAAAATATTTCCCCTTGTTACGCCTAGTTTTGGGAGGCGTAAGGTTTTGGCGGTGCCCCAGGATTACATGATCAAGTAAATCTGGGGCAGTGGCAAAATCCATAGGTGTTGCATGGGAAAACCCTCTGCAACACCTATGGATTTCCTCCCTGGTGCAGAGTAAGGCTAGGCAGCATATTTTTGCTGCTTTCTCTAATTGTATATCTATGAGGCCATTCAAAGCCGCACAAACTGGCTTTACATGGCCTGCCAGAGCATCAAAAAAATGGTGCTTCGGTGGAGCAAGCCTCTCATAAATATGCCCCTACTACTGTATTGTTAACATAGGTTACCATAAGGATGGTTCAGTATTGCTGAGACTCGATTAGTGTATTTTCAGTTTATTTGCTGCAAAGTTAAGAACATTATATAGGCCCGGATAATTATTACTGGGTCTGAGATCCATCAGGACCTGTCCCACGTAAAACGCTGGCCGTTGCCTTTTTAAACTCTGCCTTGCGCTTTCATTTATTTATGTATGCATTTATTTGACAAAAAACAGTTTGCTTAGGCAGATCTAAATCAAAGACATTTTTCAAACCACGTCAGGCATAAGCTGCCATACGTGACCTGGCATACGGCATGCCTGGAAGTAACCCTATTGAGGTCCCAGATTCTGACTCCTGCCTGTGCAATCTGGACAGAAAATTTAGAGCGTGGTCGACTTTTCCAGGGAGCGCCCTCTGTCTAAAAACGCCACTTACAGTACAAAACTTGACACAGCCCAAATTGAATTCTAGCATCAGCGGCGGCATATTAGTGTCAGCGAAGGGGACTGAAATCTCAGCGGGAGCCTGCAACAAAACAACACATTCTCACAGGGAGAGGCCTGCTTTCTCCGTTAGCAGAGAATTTGGTATTAAAGTCTTAGAGGGAATAACGTGTCATTTTTGATTTTCAGTAATAAAAAGCATTGCGATTTGTTCATTTTTCTTATAAATCGTCTTCACCAGATGCCTTAGGAATAGCACAATTCACCCAACAAGGCCAGAATAAAGTGGCCGGGCTGGTAAAACTGAAGTCTGTAAATGACCATACAAAAGAGATCTGTCCTGCAGAAATTTCGGAGGCATTCCTTATTGTCTTGCTTCCATTAACCTCATCAAAGGTTCTAAGATTCTGTTTGTGACCAAAATAAAGAGATAAGATTTTGCATTGAAATATTTGCTATTTTTGAATTTTAGTGTGCATACCCAAGCACCACCCATTGCTTTTTGACTCTGCCCCAGATTTACAAGGAAACATAAATCTGAGGCAGAGTCAAAAATTAAAGCCACCTGAGGGGTGGCGTTAGCATGGCACAGTGAGGAAAAATACTTTTATTTCTCCTAATTTTTGCTTTTTTATGTGTGCTGTATTCTGCAGATCACATAGAAAGAGCAAAATGCCATGAATGATTGTTTATGTGCAGGAAGGCACGCCTTCCTGCACATAAACAATCATTAAATAATGTTGATTTTTTACTTCTATGTGTGCTGCATTTTACAGCGCACATAGGAGTAATAACTAGCCATTATTGATTGTTAATGTGCAGGAAGGAACACCTTCTGTCACAAAAACAATCATTCTCTACAACGCAGGCAACCTTGCACTAAGGTGCAAGGTTGCCTGCTTTGGCACTAGACAGCTAAATTTAGGAGCAGCGCTAGGGGAAACCAAGTGGTGCGCCATATTTTTGGAAATATGGAGCATCCCTGCGTTTCTGACGCAGCGCGGGACTGCCAATTCTGGTGCAGCGCCATGCTGCTCCAATTTCTTGTAAGTATGCCCCATCATCTTCTTTAAATAGTTATTGGTGGAAGGAAAGACTAAAATAAAGAAGACACAGGCAAAGCCAATACGTCTGGTGTTGTCTGCCAACATTTTGGCAATTCTTGTTTTGTCATGTTTTTTGTTGGGGAAGCTGCTGGTTGTATGTCAAACAAAATAAAATAAAAAATAAAGGCAAATATGTTTTTCGTCTTACAAAACACACATTACCATAGTCATCTCTGGTACTGAAGGAAACTACTTTGTGTGTCGATGTGCTCACTGTTAAAGGACAGAATGTCGGAGCTCATAGTGAAGTCAGCTGTTAGAAATGGGATATCTAGTTGGTTTAGGTATACACCCTTGTCCAAGTAGGGACCACAATCCTAGTCAGAGTAAGTCACAACACAATCCAAATTATCCTGTGCCCACCCTTCGATAGCTTGAGAGTGAGTGGTAAGGCTTACCTTAGAAGGTAATGTGTAAAGTATTTGTGCAGAACGTATACCATACCACAGTGAAATCACCACAAAAAGACATCACACAGGTATAGAAAAAAATAGTGAATATTTATCTGAATAAAATACTGTTGAAACAAGGAAAATCTAATGTACACAACCAAAGTTATGAATTTTTAAAGATTAAATCCAACTAAAGCGCCTAGAAACACTATAGCTCCAACTGGGGCTATCACAGCATCGTTAACAGAGTCGTTCCCAATAATCCGACACCACAGGTGCCGGTCACGGAGTCACACAGACTTCCAGGTACAGTACCTTTTGAAAATAAAAAGAACAAGGAGGTCGCACAGAGTCCGAAAGAGTCATCACTGGAGTCTCTGCGGTGTCAGTCCCTTACAGCTTCTGAGGAAAGAGGAAAAGCAGGTGGAGGTGAGACGCTGGTTCCACCCAGATGCAGGGGAGATGATGCGTCGTCGTCTGCGATGTGTCAATTCCTTGTGACCCAGCAGGGTCGCTGGTCCCAGTCCGTCAGGACATGATGTGTCGACTTTGCAGTGTCACGATGACACTGAGTGACATCAGTGGAGTTGCAGCAGTGTCGAACTTGTGTTGCTTGCAGCGAGGTCCACTAAGCCGTAGCAGGCTGCAGTGTTGCTGGAGTCATTAAAGTCGAAACAGAGTTACTGGAGTTGGGTACTAGCAAAAAGCTAGTGGTTGAAGTCTTTGCTGTCCCTGAGACTGCAGAACAGGAGGCAAGCTCAATCCAAGCCCTTGGAGAGCACTTTTGGAGGAAGGCAGAGTCCTTCCAGCATAGTCAGAGGCCAGCAGGGCAGCAGGGCAGGAGAGCAGCATTCCTTCTCAGCAAAGCAGTCAAGGGAATCCTTTGGGCAGCCAGGCCGGTCTTCTTACAGAGTTAGGTGCAGATCCAGAAGTGTCTGAGTTGGTGGGGTCAGAGACCCAGTATATATACCCAAAAATGCCTTTGAAGTGGGGTTGACTACAGAGAGTGGTTTTGAAGTGCACACATTCCCCTTTCAGCCCAGTCCTGTCTGCCAGGGTCCCTGTGGGGGGTTATCAGTCCTTTGTGTGAGGGCAGGCCACTAGCATTTGAAATGTAAGTGGCAGACCCTCCACCCTTCCAGCCCAGGAAGACCTATTCAGTATGCAGATGAATGCAGATGTGACTGAGTGTCCTCTGTTTGTGGTTGTCTGTGTGAAATGCACAAGGGAGCTGTCAACCAGCACAGACCAGAAGTTGATTGGGGATAGGCTGTAAGGCACAGATGGTTTTAAGTGCAGAGAAATGCTTACTTTCTAAAAGTGGCATTTCCAAAATAGTAATATAAAATCCAACCTTACCAATAATCTGGATTTTCTATTACCATTCTGGGCATACTAAGGGCCTGAATTATGAAAAGTTAGCGCCGCCTTTGCGTCATTTTTGGATGCAAAAGCGGCGTAAACTTACAAAATATATTTTGTGAGTCTACGCTGCTTTTGCATCAAAAAATTACGTAAAGGCAGCGCTAACATTTCATAAATCAGGCCCTAAATATGACTGGGTTACCCCTTTCAGATCAGAATCTATCACACAAAAAGTATATGCTAGTCTAAGAAAGGATCAGGCCTCACAGTGGTGGAAAACGAATTTAGAAGTTTTTCACTACCTGGACATATAAAACACATATGTACATGTCCTGCGTTTTACCTACAGAGAACCCTGTCCTATGGGTTGCCTAGGGCTTTCCATATGGGTGATTTATATGTAGAAAAAGGGGTGTTTAAGGCTTGGCAAGTACTTTTAAATGCTAAGTCGAATTGGCAGTGAAACTGCACACACAGGCCCTGCAATGGCAGCCCTGAGACATGGTTAAGGGGCTACTTATGTGGGTGGCACAATCAGTGCTGCAGGCCCACTTGTAATATTTTATTTACAGGCCCTGGGCACATGTAGTGAACTTTACCAGGGAATTATAAGTACATCAAATATGCCAATTGGGGATGAACCAATGTTACCATTTTAAAGGGAGAGAGCACATGCACTTCAGCACTGGTTAGTAGTGGTAAAGTGTGCAAAGTCCTAATACCAGCAAAAACAGTGTCAGAAAAGTATAGAGAGGCAGGCAAAAAGTTGGGGGATGACCACCCTAAGGCTGTCATCTCTAACATGTGTCCCCTCCAGCTGAAAATGGGGAGAGCTACCCAACCCACTGGAGCTCTCATCACTAAGGTGGAAGAATCTGGAGAGATCATCAGCATTTGCGTCGTCAGTCCGCGGGAGATGCTCCACCACAAAGTCCATTCCCTGTAGGGAGATGGACTACCTCAAGAGTTTAGGAGTTTCACCCCTCATCTGCATGAGCCATTTGAGGGGCCTGTGGTCTGTCTGAACCCAGAAGTGAATCCCAAACAGGTGTTGTCCCAACTTCTTCAGTGCCCAGACCCCAGCAAATGCTTCTCTTTCAATGGCCCTCCACCTCTGTTCCTGTGTTAATAACCTCCGACTGATGAAGGCTACTTGTTGGTCTAAGACCGCCCCTATGCTATGCTCTGAAGCGTCAGTTTGCACTACGAGCTCCTTGGAGTAATCAGAGGCCCTGCGCATGTGTGCCATGCACGTGGATTCCTTGAAAGAATCAAAGGCTTTCTGACAAGCCTCTGTCCAGATCACCAACGTAGGCTACTTCCTGGAAGTCAGCCCAGTTAAGGGGGACACCATGGTGCCATAACCCTTAACAAGTCAGTTGTAGTAACCAGTGAGGCCTAAGAAGGCTCTCACTTCTGCCTGAGTTCTAGGTGGTTGCCAGGCCGCGATTGTCTCAATCTTGGCCTGGAGAAGCTGGACCTTGCCACCACTTACTAGGTGTCCCAAGTACACCACAGAACCCTGCCCAATCTGGCACTTACTGGCCTTGATTGTCAGGCCTGCCGGTTGCAGGGTCTGGAGCACCTCTTGGGGGTGGAGCAGGTGTTCCTCCCAGCTGGTACTCTAGATGGCTCTGTCATCTAGACAGACGGCACAGAACGCATCCTTACCAGCCAGGACCCAGTTAACCAACCGTTGGAAGGGAGGGAGGTATTTTTCAAGCCAAAGTGCATTACCCGTAACTGGTAATGTCCCTCAGGTGTTCAAAATGCAAATCTCTTTTTGGCCCCCTCCACCAGGGTGATCTGCCAGTACCCTGATACCAAATCAAAAGTACTGAGCAATTTGGCAGCGTCTAATTTGTCAATGAGCTCATCAGCTCGGGGTGGGGTGAGCATCAGTCTTAGTGACAGAATTGAGAAACTGGTAACACATGCAGATCTCTCTTTGGCCCCCTCAGTCAAGGGGATCTGCCAGTACCTTGCTGTTCCAGGGTCAGGGAGTCAGAGAGATTGACACCTTCCATAGACCCATCACCCTCCTGTGCAGAGAGGAGGTCGGGGAGAGATTCACTCTCCTCCTCCACACACCTGTCAGCAGAAGCATGTTGTCTTCAGACCTCTCAAAATGAGGCTTCAGTCTGTTCACATGGAGCAGCCTTAGGGGGTTCCTAGGGGACTGGAGGTCCACTAAGTACGTGACCTTCTGTCAGAGTCACCAGATCCTCGGGGTCTGTGCACGTTCCCAACACTTCCACCACAAGACAGCTCCAATACTCTGATTAGATTTATCACAGAGTCTAAGAGAGTCCAAGTGGGGAAAAGGGGATTAGGACGGGAACAGCTGGGAAGGAGACCTGTAGGAAGCAAAAGGTTAAAACACAACATAAAAATTACATCTCATGAAATCAGTACCATGCTACAACTCTAAGCTTCGTCTTTTCCGAAAAACATGAACAACCCTAGAATAGTCCTAAAACTGACTAGGCTTTAGATGAGCGAATGCCTGAGGAGGAAACAGGAAAAGTTAAATAGGACTTTCAGATTCGAGTACTTTCTTTAGCATGAGAATCAGGAAACACTCTGAGCAATTTCTAAACAACCATATGAATCTCCTTTTAAGAATATATATCAGGAACACACAGCATTACATCTAGAACTCTGGTATTGTTGTGTTCATCTCAGAAAAAACATTGGGAAGTGAATTGCGCACATTGCATATTTTTATATGAGTATTAAACACCATAAAGGATTGTGCACCATGAAATCACACAACGTAGATTCAAGGAATAAATCACGCAACGTGTCAACTTGAAATGCTACCAAGAAAATGTCTTAGAATAGTAGCGCACAGTAATTTACATTATTTATACACGAGGAAAGAATTGCGCGTCTTGCCGATTCAAATGCCACCATACAAATGCCAAGAAATGGTAGCGCACAATGAACAACATGAAAAGCACTCAGGGAAAGAATTGCGCGTCTTGTTGATTCAAATGCCACCATTCAAATGCCAAGAAATGGTAGCGCACAATGAATAACATGAAAAAACACTCAAGGAAAGAATCGCGCGTGTTGCCGATTCGAATGCCACCATGTAAATGCCAGAAAATGGTAGCGCACAATGAACAGCATGAATTACACACGAGGAGTGAATCACGCGTTTCGCCGATTCGAATGCCACCATGTAAATGTCAAGAAAAGGTAGCGCGCGCGCAATGAAGAACAAAGTTAAATGCTCATGAAACGAGTTGCACGTCTTGCCAACTCGTAAAACATCATGTAAATGTCAAGAAATATCAGCGCGCAATGAACAACAATGTAATAACGAAGTCAAATCTTTATGGAATAAATTGCGCATCCTCCCTATTTGCAAAACACCATACAAATGTCAAAAAATGGCAGCACACAAGTAATCTGTTATTCATTTAAGAATTAAAATCAAGAATATGAAAATTCTCAATTACGGTGTTGGGAAATGTCCAAACACCGTCTTACCGCCTGGAAACAGTGATCACCAATGAGAGATGAGTGCAGAAGATTGGAAAATCCAATAGGCCGCCGGGACAGGAGCTCAGGAAGAAGCTGCTGCTCTGCACCGGGACCTCTGAATAGTGAGCACTGGAAGTTGGGCTGACTCTCTTTTATAGAGTCTTGGCCCAGCCTAGAACCACGCCCAGGCATGTTGCAGGGAAAGTCTCTAGAAGGCCCTGGAAAGGGACCACACCCTAACACACTCTGAATGTCTGCAGCAATACATTGCAAATGTACAGTATTTATAAGCACCTTAAAAATGAATCTTTTGGATGGAATTCTGCAATGCAAAAGGTTAAACAATAACATATCATCACAATGCATAAATTACATTATCTTGCGAGTGTTGGGTTTTTGCATTCTAGATGCCCACTAGAGCGCGCACTGTCCTGGTGTTGACACCTTCCCCTTACGCTCCTTGATCTCATATAGACCAGTCCAGAAATCCTGGAGAGCTCCAGGTTCTACTGGTTCCACAACCCACACTTTGTCTCCAGGCTGCCATTTCACCAGAGTGGCCTTCTGGTCGTACCAGCGTTTCATAAGCTCTTGACTGGCCTCGAGATTGCTCATGCCCTTTTTCCAGAAGCAGTGCATCTGGTTGCGGAGGGCCAACATGTAGCTGACCACATGCTGGGGGTTTTCTTGAGAGCTTTCTCCTACCCATCTTTGATAATGCTTAGGGGTCCCTTAACAGGGTATCCATAGAGAAGCTCAAAGGGACTGAACCCTATCCCATTCTGGGGTACCTCTCTATTAGCAAAGAGAAGGCATGGCAAGAGGACATTTCACTTACACCTCATGGCCTCACGCAGGCCTCTGATCATACTCTTCAAGATCATGTTGAATCTCTCAACGAGTCCATTGGATTGAAGATGATAGGCTGTGGTGAACTTGTAGGTCACCCCACATGCATCCCACATGGACTTCATGTATGCAGACATGAAGTTAGTGCCTCTTTCAGACACTATGGGTGTCATTACAACATTGGCGGTATAAGGTGCTTACCGCCGTGCAGAAGACCGCCAATACACCGCCGTGTCCGCACACAATACCGCCATACCAAAGGTCAGCGATAAACATGCGGAAACAAACCCTCCACCTCCACGCCAACAGAAACACGCTCTTGCTATTATGACCCACGAATCCACGCGGCGGTCTTTCAACCGCGGTATTCCATTGGCGGTACACACCGCCGCGCTCAAAATACACACACATCTCCAAAACACCGCCACATTGGACAATTCAAAATACACACACCTGATACACATACAAACAACACTCCCACACCCAACACAATATAAAACACACACCCACATCACCCACAAACCCCTACGACCAAAAATTTGAGTTGAAGGCGACAGAGAGAGCACAGCAATAGACAACCCCAACACACAGAGGCACACAACACAATCACCCACACAACATCCACACACAAAACACCACATACCACTACACTCACTACACTCATCAACACATACACCACCCCACACATCACACACACCAACCCATGTCACGCCAAAGACACCCCCGCTTCTCCGAGGAGGAGCTCAGGGTCATGGTGGAGGAAATCATCTGGGTAGAGCCACAGCTATTTGGCTCACAGGTACAGCACACATCAATAGCAGGAAGATGGAGCTATGGCAAAGAATAGTCAACAGGGTCAACGCTGTGGGACAGCACCCAAGAAATAGGGAGGGCATCAGGAAGAGGTGGAACGACCTACGGGGGAAGGTGCGTTCAACGGTATCCAGGCACCACATGGCGGTACAGCGGACTGGCAGCGGACCACCACCTCCTCCCCCTCAACTAACAACATGGGAGGAGCAAGTCTTGTCCATCTTGCATCCTGAGGGCCTCGGAGGAGTCGGTGGAGGAACGGACACTCGTAAGTCAAATCTTAACTATCATAACCCCCACCCGCATGATATCACACACCCCCACCATCACACCCTCCCCTATCACCCCAATTCCTCACCTATCTACCCATTACACCAACCACCCATCCCAAACCCAAGCCCTGCATGACATAACTAAGCATCGACACCCATCACCAAAGCATGCCCACTGCACAGACCCAGAACACCCCCCAACCATCAGCACACAAGCCCCCCACAGATATGCCTGCACTGGTGTTCACGCACACCAAACCATTGCACACCATGAAACACACACATGCAATAATCATGTACTTATACCCCCGCAGGAACCCGAAGGAACGTCACCACACCAGAGGGTCCAGACAACACCACTCCACCCCCAGAAGAGGCCCACAGTGACGATAGCAGCTCTGCCCCACTGGATCTTGATGACCAGCCCGGACCATCATGGGCCTCGGGACAGTCGGTTCCCCTTGCCCAGCCACAGCCCAACACCGAGCTGCCACCCTCTGGTAACACCAGCACAGCACCCACCCAGCGGGCCCAAACCTCCCTAACCAGGACAGGTCAATCAGCTGTGTGTCCACCACTACAGGGCACCCAGGGTAACCCACCACCCCAACAACAGGTACCTGGGGGCAGTGGTAGTGGGCACACGGTCCAGGGGACGGAGGCACAGGAACATAGGGGAACTGGGAGGGCTGCTGTGCGACACAGAGAGGACAGGCCAAGGGAACCCACTCCCAACGAGGCCCTGTCCTCCATCATGGGAGCCTACCACCACTCCCAGGAGACGATGGCCACGGTCCTGGACAAGTTGCAGGAGACCCTGCGTCTGCAGGAGGAACAATATTTGGGGTTCAGGGAGGAGCTCAGGACCATCGGCTCCGCCCTGGGCACCATCGTAGGGGTGCTGACGGACATTCAAAAGACCTTGAGGGACACCGTGGCACTCCAAGGGGCCCCTGACACTAGGCAGGGCGATGAACTGCCCACCACCTCTGCCGGCGCTAGTGGACAGGACGTCCCACCACAGGACCACCACACCAGCACCCCACCCCCTGCAGACGGACAACCACCACGCAAGCGGGCACTGAGATCCAGGAACAGGACAGAGCAAGATGGCAAGACCCCCGCCAGGAAATAAGACCACCCTGATTGTCCTCCCACTGTCCCACTTTGTTACCCTGCCCAAATCGGAACTGGACCAGCTCCACTTCCAATGCCCAGATGTGCAATGTACCTGTGAGACTAATAGACTGGACTCTGCCATGGACATTCCTCCACCATCACCCATCACCATTTTACAACCCCCCTTCATTTTTGTACACTTAAATAAACACCCTTCAAACACCAAAAAAAATGGAGTCAGTCAATGATTTGTAAATCTGTATAATCAATTACAGTTGCATAATGGGTTACCCATTGGAAGGCTAACATACCTATGTCACACATCACAAGCCCTTCAAGGATGCAAACAGTTGACACGTAGGTTACCACAGTTGTGGAACTGAAATGGAACGGGACAACTCAGTTAACAAATAGTGAGTGAAATTGAGGTACAGGATAGAGGTAGATGTGTGAAAGTGAATGTAAAGGTAAAATAGAAAATGTGCTCACCTGTGTGTCACTGGAAATATTGCTGTATGACTGACTCCCTGTTGTCGTTTTCGTCTTCCTCAGCTTCATCCGCACCTGAACCTGACCTTAAGAAGGCCGAAGGTGCGCTCGATAATCCTCCTAGTCCGCCCATGGGCATCATTGTACCGTTCCTCTGCCCTGGTCCTGGGATTCCTCACTGGGGTCAATAGCCAGGAAAGTTTGGGGTAACCAGAGTCCCCCAATAGCCATACACGGTGCCTCTGGAGTTCACCCATCATATCAGGGATGCTGCTATTGCGCAGGATGTAGGCGTCATGCACAGAGCCAGGGAACATAGCATTTACCTGGGAGATGTACTGGTCTGCCAAACAGACCATCTGGACATTCATAGAATGATAACTCTTCCTGTTCCTGTACACCTGTTCACTCCTGCGGGGGGGACCAGAGCTACATGGGTCCCATCAATGGCACCTATGACGTTGGGGATATGTCCAAGGGCATAGAAGTCACCTTTCACTGTAGGCAAATCCTCCACCTCAGGGAAAATGATGTATCTCCTTACGTGTTTCAGCAGGGCAGACAACACTCTAGACAAGACGTTGGAAAACATAGGCTGGGACATCCCTGATGCCATGGCCACTGTTGTTTGAAATGACCCACTTGCAAGGAAATGGAGCACTGACAGCACCTGCACGTCAGGGGGGATTCCAGTCAGATGGCGGATTGGTGAAATCAGCTCTGGCTCCAACTGGGTACACAGTTCCTGGATTGTGGCACGGTCAAACCTGTAGGTCACGATTAAATGTCGCTCCTCCATTGTCAACAGGTCCACCAGCGGTCGGTACACCGGCGGATTCCGCCATCTTCTCATATGTCCCAGCTGACGGTGCCTACGAAGGACAATAGCGAAGAAACAGTCACAATTCTTCCAGGTATGTACCCACAGTCACACACAAGACTACCCCAGACAATAAACCCTTCCTGTATGTGTGCTGAGTGTAGGCCTCAGTATGTGTGACGCAGTTGAAAATGAATCCATGTGGGCCCCTGAAATGGCAGCTGCCTGACCTCTAAACTGGGACAATGGGATTGTGGGGTAACAGCGCTGGCATTGCACACCGTCGCGGTAGGCGGTCGTAGAGCGCGGCGCAATGCTGCATAGGTTAACAATGGACCCTATGGGTCCCAGGAGCCAATGAACAGGTGCGCCGGCGGTGATGAGACGTCACCGCCGCGGATGTCACCGCCATTTTCTATCTCTTCAATCACTAGATACCTGACCTTTGACAGGAGAGGACCTACACTGCTAGTGCTGCTGTGACCTCGGTCTGGAAGCGACGATGGCTGCTGCATCTGGGGAAAGGGCCCCTGCCTTTACATCGGAGGAGTTGGAGAAACTTGTGGATGGGGTCCTCCCCCAGTACACGCTACTCTACGGTCCTCCAGACCAACTGGTTAGTACACAGGGAGCACGTTGTAGGGGCTAGGCCTGGGTGGAGAGGGCTGGGTGGAAGAGGGAATGGGGAAGAAGTCATACTACAGTAAAGCATGGGAATATATGGGCCACATGGTCAGAGTATGGAGGGGGCCACACACATTGATGGTGCAATTGGTAATGACTGTTCCTCTTCCCTTGTGCATGTCATGTAGGTCAGCGCCCACCAGAAGAGGGACATTTGGCATGCCATCGCTAAGGAGGTCCGGACCCTGGGGGCCCACCAGAGATGGGGCACCCACTGCCGGAAGAGATGGGAGGACCTTCGCCGCTGCAGCAAGAAGACGGCGGAGGCTCAGCTGGGTATGGCCTCCCAACGTGGGAGGGGTGCCCGTCGTAACATGACCCCCCTGATGTTCCGGATCCTGGCGGTGACCTACCCGGAGTTGGATGGGCGCTTAAGGACATCACATCCGACACAAGGGGGTGAGTACAAACTCATTCTGCGGACTTTGCATGCAGTGGAGATGTCTGGGTGGGGGAGGTGGGCTGTGGGTGTCCGTAGGCCAGGGCGAGTTAATTAGGCAAGGCCCCTCCGTAATGTAGGCCATGTGGCACTCTACCCCACCTCAGAAAACTAGCAAGTTGAGGTATAGTTGCCCCTGTGGCATCCATGTGCACAGATTTCTAGCATTGCCATGTAGCCCATATCCATGAAATTGCATGTGCAGAGGGCAGGAGCGCGGCGTTGTGCATGGGGCTGCTGCGTCTGTCTTGTCCGCCAACGGTAGCGGTATGCCATGTACTAAAACTCTCTTACTTCTGTCCCCCCCCCCTTTTCCTGCTCTCCCTGTCCGTTTGTACATCAGCATCAACAGGCAGAGGTACAGTGGCACCGGAGCACGAGGGAGCTGCATCCCACATGGCCATGGAGGGCCACACCACAGACTCTGAATACACCAGTGGGACGGAGGGCGAGGGGAGCTTCACGTCGGCCACCGGATCACCAACCAGCGACACAGACTCGTCCGCCGATGTGAGGTCCCCTGTGGTGGTGGCACCATCTGTGCGCCCCACTTCTACAGGTACAGCCGCCACCCCCCCTACCAGCACCACCCTCCCAGCAGCCCCTCAGCGTTCGCCCCGTGCCCGCTCACCCAGGAGGGTGGGCATCACCTTCGCCTCTGGCACCTCAGGCCCTGCCCCAGTCACCCCTGCTGCCCTCAGTGAGGAGGCCATTGACCTCCTCAGGTCACTCACTGTTGGGCAGTCTACCATTGTGAATGCCATCCAGGGTGTAGAAATGGAGTAGAAACACAGTAATGCATTCCTGGAGGGCATTCATTCTGGTCAGGCTGCCCTTCGGGGAACCCTGCAATCTCTGGCCTCAGCACTGATGGCAGCAATTGTCCCTGTGTCCAGCCTCCCCCCTCCAACTTCCTCCACCCAGACCCAATCCCCTGTATCCCAGCCCATCCCAAGCACCCCTTACAGACCAGCATGCAGACAAGTCAACACACCCAAGTAGCTCAAGCAAACATAGGCACCACACACACTACAAGCACTCACACAAGCATCACACCCATACAGATACAGCAACATCCACTGTCTCCACTGTGTCCCCCTCCTCCTCTTCTCCCTCCTCCCTCCCAGTCTCGTCTACACACACACCTGCATGCACCACATCTACAGGCACTAGGATTTGCACCAGGACACCCAGCACCACACGCCGCTCACCTGCACTCACCACCTCCACTGCCATTTACACGTCCCCTGTGTCCTCTCCCAGTGTGTCTGTGACGCCGACTCCCAAAGTACCCAAACGCCGGCAATCACTCACCCAACATCCATCCACTTCACGACAGCCTCCAGTACCTGCACCTGCACCCAAAACAGCTAAAGTGACACCTCCTACAACCACCTCCTCTTCCTCCACTCCCAGACCCCCTCCAGCTACCCATCCCAGTGTTCGTCAGAAACTGTCCCTCTGTCAAATTGACCTTTTTGCCCCCACCACCCTCCTCCAATTCATCAGTCCCGTCGTAGCGCCTCAGCCAAAAAGCCTCCAGGACCAGTGGTGCCTGTTCAAGGTTTTTGGAGTGCACCGTCCACCAGGGCAGGCAGTAGGACCCGGAGCCAAGGCACAGGCAGCCCACCCCCTGTAAAGGCTCTGAAATTGGAGAGTGGACGACGGGACCGTGGCAAGACTCCTGGTTGGACAACAAGTGAAATGGGATCGAAGGCGATTGGTGAGTCAGCTGTAACTCCAAAAAAGGTGGGGAAGGTCCAGAGGAAGTCTGCCCAGCCTGTTGTGAGTGTCACGGCAGAGAAGTGCGCCATCATTTCCGGCGGTCCAGACACAACCGCCAGCACCGTCGTCACTGGTCCAGAGACCACCGCCAGAGTCACACCCCTGAGGGCTCAAGTATCGTCACTGGTCCAGAGACCACCGCCAGAGTCACAGCCCAGGAGGGCTCAAGTATCGCCACTGGTCCAGAGACAAGTATCGTCACTGGTCCAGAGACCACCGCCAGAGTCACAGCCTAGTAGGGCTCAAGTATCGTCACTGGTCCAGAGACCACCGCCACAGTCACAGCCCAGGAGGGCTCAAGTATCGTCACTGGTCCAGAGAACACCGCCACAGTCACAGCCCAGGAGGGCTCAAGTATCGTCACTGGTCCAGAGACCACCGCCAGAGTCACAGCCTAGGAGGGCTCAAGTATCGTCACTGGTCCATAGACCACCGCCGGAGTCACAGCCCAGGAGGGGCCAGGATGCCACAGCCCCGCTGGGCAATGATGGAACATCATGCCACACACCAATGTCCAGTGTGGAAATCGTCATGCCACACACCAATGTCCGTATCAGAACCGCCATGTCAAAGCACCGCTGAAGAGGGCAAAGACCGCCATGTCAAAGCACCGCTGAAGAGGGCAAAGACCGCCATGTCAAAGCACCGCTGAAGAGGGCAAAGACCGCCATGTCAAAGCACCGCTGAAGAGGGCAAAGACCGCCATGTCAAAGCACCGCTGAAGAGGGCAAAGACCGCCATGTCAAAGCACCGCTGAACAGCCCTGAAACGCCATGTCATAGCACAGCTGAAGAGGGTAAAGACCGCCATGTCAAAGCACCGCTGAAGAGGGCAAAGACCGTCATGTCAAAGCACCGCTGAACAGTCCTGAAACGCCATGTCACCGCTGAAGAGGGCAAAGACCGCCATGTCAAAGCACCGCTGAAGAGGGCAAAGACTGCCATGTCAAAGCACTGCTGAACAGTCCTGAAACGCTATGTCATAGCACTGCTGAAGAGGGCAAAGACCGCCATGTCAAAGCACCGCTGAAGAGGGCAAAGACCGCCATGTCAGAGCACCGCTGAACAGTCCTGAAACGCCATGTCATAGCACCGCTGAAGAGGGCAAAGACCGCCATGTCAAAGCACCGCTGAAGAGGGCAAAGACCGCCATGTCAAAGCACCGCTGAAGAGGGCAAAGACCGCCATGTCAAAGCACCGCTGAACAGTCCTGAAACGCCATGTCATAGCACCGCTGAAGAGGGCAAAGACCGCCATGTCAAAGCACCGCTGAAGAGGGCAAAGACCGCCATGTCAAAGCACCGCTGAACAGTCCTGAAACGCCATGTCATAGCACAGCTGAAGAGGGCAAAGACCGCCATGTCAAAGCACTGCTGAAGAGGGCAAAAACCGCCATGTCAAAGCACCGCTGAAGAGGGCAAAGACCGCCATGTCAAAGCACCGCTGAACAGTCCTGAAACGCCATGTCATAGCACCGCTGAAGAGGGCAAAGACCGCCATGTCAAAGCACCGCTGAAGAGGGCAAAGACCGCCATGTCAAAGCACCGCTGAAGAGGGCAATGCACCGGGTAGGAATGAATGGCCCGCCACATCAGGCATCCTTATCCCATGAGCAGCTGGGACAGTGACAGGACACTACCATTCACGGGGAGACTCATCCAGTCTGGGCACCAGTCATCCCCCAGTACCAGTATGGACCTGCATCAACTTCAGAGACTGTGGCTTTGCACTCCCCAGGATGTGACAGTGGGCAACCCACCCACTGTATAGACTTGAGAGACTGTGGCTTTACACTCCCCAGGATGTAACAGTGGGCAACCCAACCACTGTATAGACTTGAGAGACTGTGGCTTTGTACTCCCCAGGATGTGACAGTGGGCAACCCACCCACTGTATAGACTTGAGAGACTGTGGCTTTGTACTCCCCAGGATGTGACAGTGGGCAACCTATCCACTGTATAGACTTGAGAGACTGTGGCTTTGCACTCCCCAGGATACATCAATGGGCATGGAGCCCCGTCGTGGATCTGGCTTTGCGTTTATGTGGCTGAGGTGCCCCCCCCTTCCCTTCCCCCTGAGGTGCCTGTAGTGTTTCTATCTGATGCCCCAGCAGTGTTCTCTCCGATTTTGGTCAGGTATCTATTGTGGGCCTCGCCCATGCATTTTTGGACTGTTTGTGCACGGACATTGTTGTGTACATATCTGCACTACTTCTCGGATTGTATATATGTAAATAAGAGTGATTTTAGTATACATATATTTGTTTATTTTTGTATGACATGTATATTGGCACATTACAAAGTTTGTCCGAAAATCGCATTGTCTTTGCATTATTCCGGGGGAATTGTGGGTTGTTACTGTTCTTTTTGTGACTGCATTGGTGTGTATGTTGTAATATGCGAGGGTGGGGGTGTTTGGTGGGTGTCCCCCTAACTTTTGCCTCTCCCCTCCCCGTGTCGTAGGTGCTGTACTCACCGGTATCTTCTGTGCCTACGTCGCTGTTGGTCGTGAAGGAGCAGAAAGACAAGGGCAGGTAGTATATGGAGTTCCGGGTCCATGGAGTCGTCGTTCCTCGTGGAATATGTTAAGATGAGCATTTTCCCATAGCAAAAGCTGTTTCCGCCGTGTTTTTATCCACGGTGAATCCACCCCGGAAAAGGTGGCGGATTGGCCTGTTGTGATACCGTGGGCGGTACATTGTGTCCCGCCTGTCTGTTGGCGGTGACCGCCGCGCTGCTTGTCTGTACCGCCGTGGCGGGTGAAGTGTTAAAGTGGCTGTCTTTGTTGGCGGTTTCCGCCAGGGTCATAATTCCCTTTTTTTGTCCGTCTGACTGTTTGCGGTATTACCGCATCTTTAACACCGTCCGCCAGGGTTGTAATGACCCCCTATGTCCTTGGGGAACCTTACATGGGTAAAGATCCCCAACAGAGTTCTGGTCACCACCGGTGCAGTCATCGTTCTCAGAGGGATTGTCTCTGGGTAGGGAGTGGCATGGTCTACCAAAACAGGATAAACCTGCTGCCTTGGGTAGTTTTGGGGTCCAATGGACCAATGATGTCGATGCCCACCATTTCAAAGGGGGTGCCAATAATGGGAAGTGGAATCAGGGGAGCCTTTTGCTTTTTCCCTGTCTTTCCACTGGCCTGGCAGGTGGGTCAGGACCTACGGAATGCATCTGAGGCTGTCTGCATTCGGCACCAATAAAAGTGGGTGACAAGCCTGTTGAAGTACTTGTCCTGCCCTAAATGTCCTGCCAGGGGTATGTTGTGAGCCAGGCCCAGTAGGAAGGTGTGATAATACTGGGGGACCACCAGCACCATGCTGCCCCAGTACCCAGAGCCTTAGGCTCAGTATAAAGGAGATCATTCTCCTAGTAGATAAGGTGATCCCTAGAGGCTTCACCTGCTGCTTGGGCCTAGCCCTGTTGCCTCAAGCCCTCAAGAGTGGGACACTCTCTCTGAACCTTGCAGAATTCCTCCCCGGTTGGCCCACCCTCAACTTACCAGCCAGCAAGCTCAGGTAAGAACCCAGGGCAACAATGTCTTCCCCAATTGTCTCAGAAGTCGACTCCTCAGGGACCCCATCAACCTCTACCACAGTAATTTCTGGGACCAGCTTCCCACGCCCCTTGCCCCTCTCCTTGGCAGCTGTCTGGGCCATTCTTCCAAGCTTCAGACGCCCTTGACTTCTCTCCCAGGCAGCTATGGACTGTGTGGTCATGCTGACCCACTCAGGCAAACCCAACATCTCCAAATGAGACCTTAGCTCTACCTTCCTCCTGTTGGTATGCTCAAGGTCATTGCCTAGCAGACAATCTACAGGCATGGCAGGACCCACAGCTACTTTTAGAGTACCAGAGACCCCCCCATTCGAAGGAAACCAGAGCCACCAGTAAATGGCTCTCGTGATTGTCGGCGACTATGACTTAGTGAATGTGTTCGGTAGGACCTGCTCTGCTGACACCAGCTGACCCCTGATAGTAGTCATGCTGGCTCCTGTGTCACGCAGAGCCACCACCCTTTGCCCATTAAGGGTGACCTACTGCCTACAATTGGAAGTATTGGCAGGCATGTGGGCTCTTGGCACTATTTCTGCATCCCCTAGGGACACTACGGTTACCTCGTCTGTTCCCCAAAACTAACTGGGACTACCTCCTCCCTGAGCACTAAACTAGCCAACCCAGGTGTCTGCCCACCAGTGATGGTCTGTGCCCTCTTTGGACATTTGGAGTCACCCTAAGAGTGCCCATACTTGGAGCACTCTGAAGATTGGGGTACAAACCTCCCTGTCTTATGGTCAAAGAACCCTTTCTTTTTAGAATCATACTGGGACTGGTTACCACTATTCCTTTGGGAATTATTCTGGGGGCCTTTTGAAAACTCCTAATTTTTAAGTTTTTCTCCCCTTTCTTTCTTCTGTTGGGAACCCTGATCACCTTTGTGGTTGTCCTCTGCAGATACCTTTTTGGATACTCTGGTGCTAGCCCAGAGATCCGCCTCCTCAGCAAGCTTCCTGGGATCAGTCAGCTTACTGTCAACTAGGTGGTGGCTCAAGTCTGTAAAGCAAATAATGAGCATATGCTCTCTCAGGATTAAATTGTACAACACAACATAATCACTGACTTTACTGTCCCGCACCCAGCCATTCAGTGCCTTACTGGAAAAATCAATGAAGTCTTCCCAGGATTGGTTGGGGAGCTTGTTACTGTCCATGAATCTTTGGCAATACTTTTCAGTCCAAAGTTGGCAATCAAAATGGCCTTCATAGGGGCGTACTTCTCTGGTCCCCAACCTCTAGTGTAAGAAGTGTGTCCCTCCCAAGTGTTGGCACATGTTTCGACCAGCCCCCCCCACAGTGATCCTCAGGAACCCCATGTGCCCTCAGTGCAAATTCATAAGCAGAAAACCACTTATCAATGTCATACCCCACCACATAACTTGGCACCAGCTCCTTAGGCATAAGAACCTTTTTGTCTCCAGCAGGTCCTGTAAGTATGCTGCCACTATCACTGCTGGACTCAGACTGCCTAGACTTGAGGTCCAGCTCTTTCAGGCTCATTTCATGAACCAATATATGTTTCTTTTCAGCCAAGGCTCTTTCAGCCTCAGCTTGTCTTGCTTCTCTGTCAGCTTTCCTCTCTTCTGCCTCCATGTTTAATCTTGACAACTACAGTCTGAATTCTCTCTTCTCCCTCCTTTCCTCTGTGGCCAGGCCGTGATTTGAAACACTGCTCCCCGGTTTAGCAGGGAGCACAAATCCAGGGCTGCCATTCTCCACTGCTGTTGGCACCTCCTCGGGAGAGCCTTCCACTTGCTCCCCCAGTTCATCATGCAATAGTGAGCGTGTTCCGGCCCAGGCCCTCAGCACCTTTTGGTACTCCTCCTTCTTGGAGGTTCCACGGGTTGGTAACCCCAACCCTTGCAAAAACCCTTCACCTGGTTAGTGGTGTATCCCTCCAGTTTAGCTCGGTTAAACTTTCCAGATCCACTTGTGGACCCAGCCAGAGACATATTGTATAGGAGTTGATCAAAGAATGTCAAGCAGGGAAAATTGCAGCAAAAAAGAAACAGATCAGATTGAGCTTTGACTGTGGGGGCGTAGAGTACACTTACCTATTATATGAAAATCAACAAACACTAATCCTATCCTCACTACTGACCACCAATGTTAGAAATGGGGTCTCTAGTTGGCAGAGGTATAAACCCTTGTCCAAGTAGTGACCACAGTCCTAGTCAGGGTAAGTCACAACACAATCCAAATTATCCTGTGCCCACCCTCCGATAGCTTGGCACTGAGCAGTAAGGCTTACCTTAGAAGGCAATGTGTAAAGTATTTGTGCAGATCTTAAACCATAACACAGTGAAAACACCACAAAAGGACACCACACAGGTTTAGAAAAAAATAGAGAATATTTATCTAAATAAAATATTGTTGAAACAAGGAAAATCCAATGTACACCAGCAAAGTTATGAATTTTTTAATAAAATCCAACTAAAGCGCCTAGACACACAATAGTTTCAACTGGGGCTATCACAGCATTATTGACTGAGTCGTTCCCAACAATCTGACACCATCGGTGCCAGTCCCGGAGTCAAACAGACCCCAAGGTACAGTACCTTTTGAAAATGAAGAACAAGGTCGTCGCATGATGTCGGAAAGAGGCGTCACTGGACTCTGTGCGGTGACAGTCCCTTAAAGGTTCTGAGGAAAGAGGCGTTGGTTCGGCACTGCGAAGCAGATGGAGGTGAGGCATCGGTTCTGTCCAGATGCAGGGGGAGATGATGCGCGTCATCTGCAATGCATCGATTCCTTCTGACCCAGCGGGGTATCTGGTTCTGGTCCGTCAGGACATGATGTGTCGACTTCTTAGTGTCGCGATGACACTGAGTGATGTCAGTGGAGTCACAGCAACTTCCGACATGCATTGCAGGCTGCGGTCTTTACATGCAGCGAGGCCATGGAGTGGGAGCAGGCTGCTGCATGGCTGAAGTCTTTCCAGAGACGGGTATTAGCAAAAAGCTAGTGGTTGAAGTCTTTGCTGTCCCTGAGACTTCAGAACAGGAGGCAAGCTCAATTAAAGCCCTTGGAGAACACTTTGAGGAAAGACAGAGTCCTTCCAGCACAGTTGGAGGCCAGCAGGGCAGCAGTGCTTCTCAACAAAGCAGTTCAGAGAGTACTTTGGGCACCAGGCAGGTCTTCTGATAGAGTTCAGGTGCAGGTTCAGAAGTGTCTGAGTTGGTGGGGTCAGAGACCCAGTTTATATACCCAAAAATGGCTTTGAAGTGAGGGAGACTTCAGAGAGTGGTTTTGAAGTGCACACGTTCCTGTTTCAGCCCAGTCCTGTCTGCCAGGGTCCCTGTGGGGGGTTATCACTCCTTTGTATGTGGGCAGGCCACTGGCCTTTGAAATGTAAGTGTCAGACACTACACCCTTCCAGCCCAGGAAGACCTATTTAGTATGCAGATGAATGCAGATGTGACTGAGTGTCTTGTGTTTGTGGTTTTCTGTGTGAAATGCACAAAGAAGATGTCAACCTCCACAGACCAGACATTGATTGGAGACAGGCTGTAAGGCACATATGGTATTAAATGCAGAGAAATGCTCACTTTCTAAAAGTGGCATTTCTAAAATAGTAATATAAAATGTAACCTCACCAATAAGCCAGATTTTCTATTACCATTCTGGCCATACTAAATATGACCGGGTTAACCCTTTCAGATCAACATCAAAAGTATATGAGGGCAGGCCTAATGCTAGTCTATGAAAGGAGCAGGCCTCACAGTAGTGGAAAACCAATTTACGAGTTGTTCACAACCAGGACATATAAATCAAATATGTACATGTTCCGTCTTTTATCTACAGTGCACCCTGCCCTATGGGTTGCCTGGGGCCTTCCATAGGGGTGACATATGTATAAAAAGGGGTGTTTAAGGCTTGGCAATTACTTTTAACTACCAAGTTGAAGTGGCAGTGAAACTGTACACACAGGCCTTGCAATGGCAGGCCTGAGACAAGGTTAAGGGGCTACTTATGTGGGTGTCACAATCAGTGCTGCAGGCCCACTAGTAGCATTTAATTTACAGGCCCTGGGCACATGCAGTGCACTTTACTAGGGACTTATAAGTAAATCAAATATGCCAATTGGGGATGAACCAATGTTACTGTGTTTAAGGGAGAGAGCATATGCATGTTAGCACTGGTTAGCAGTTGTAAAGTGCACAGAGTCCTAAAACCAGCAAAAACAGTGTCAGAAAAGTGGAGGGAGGCAGGTAAGAATTTGGGAGATGACCACCCTAAGGTTGTCACATCTAACATCAGCTAACGGCTGAAGTGGCCAGCTCATTGCCACTTGATGCATGCATGGTTAGATAAAAATGTGAATCACTCAACCACAAATGGATGATATGTGGTTGTAAACTCCTATAACCCCTTGTGTGCTGTGGACGTAATGGTTTATGTCCCGCGGCACAGTGCTCCTGTGCCAAGGACGTAACCATTATGTCCTGGGCACGGAGCCTGGAGGGAGTGCTAGCGCTCCCTCCGTGGGGTTCACCCCCACCCCCACAAGGCAGGGATGGAAGGGGAAGACTTTTCCCTTCCACCCCCCCGTCCCCCACCACGTAATGACGTCAGCGCGCAATCGCGCGCTGACATCATTACCCACTGCCGGTCGCACTGGAAGCCATTTGCTTCCAGTGCGGCGAGGAGAGAAACAGGTAAGTTTCTCCTCCGGTGGGTGGGGGGTTTGGGACAAAGAGGCACCGGGGAAAAGGAAAGGCTTTTCCTTTCCCCCGGTGTCTCTTTGAGCATTCCTGCTGCCCGATCGCATTGCGATCAGGCAGCAGGAATGCCCACTAGACGCCAGGGATTTTTTTTTTTATGTTGTGAAATTTTTACGCGTAGGGGAGCGGACCCCTTGGGCAAGGGTCGCTCCCATTTGAGGGCATGTTTGAATGGCCATTTCTGCCCCCCTTGGGGGCAGATCAGCCTAATATTTTTAGGCCAATCTGCCCCCAAGGGGGACAGAAGCCACTAAATGCCAGGGATTTATTTGTTTTGATTATGTTTTAAATTTTTAGCGTAGGGGAGCGGCTCCTTGGGCAAGGGTCGCTCCCTTTTGGGGGAATGTTTATTGTGGCCATTTCTGCCCCCCATGGGGGCAGACTTTTATTTTTAGGCCGATCTGTCCCCAAGGGGGGCAGAATCCACTAGACGTCAGGGATTTTTTAAATTTTATTTACTGTGAAATGTTTTGCATTGGGGAGCGGCCCCTTGGGCAAGGGCCACTCCTATTTGTGGCCATGTTTCTTGTGGCCATTTCTGCCCCTCTTGGGGGCAGATCGGCCTATTATTTTTAGGCTGTTCTGCCCCCAAGTGGGGCAGAAGTCACTTAGACACCAGGAATAGTGTGTGTGTGTTAGTGGAGGGGGTGGCAACCCCTTGGGCAAGGGTCACCCCCCTTTGGGGGCACGTGTACAAAGGCCATTTCTGCCCCCCTTGGGGACAAATCAGCCTATTATTTTTAGGCTGATCTGCCCCCAAGGGGGGCAGAAACCACTAGAACGCCAGGGATTTTTTTTTTATATGTTTATTTATGTGGGGTGGCGTCCCCTTGGGCAAGGGGCACCCCCCCAAGGGGGGCATTGAACTGTTGGTCATTTCTGCCCCCCTTGTGGGCAGATGGGCATATTTGTTTTGGCCACTTATTTGAAGCCACTTAGACACCAGGGATAGTGTATGTGTGTTAGTGGAGGGGGGCGGCCCCTTGGGCAAGGGTCACCCCCCTTTGGGGGCACGTGTACCAAGGTCATTTCTGCCCCCCTTGGGGACAGATAAGCCTTTTATTTTTAGGCTGATCTGCCCACAAGGGGGGCAGAAACCACTAGAACGCCAGGGATTTTTTTAAATATGTTTATTTTAAAAAAAAAATATGCCCATTTTTTTTAGGCCCATCTGCCCCCAAGCGGGGCAGAAGCCACGTAGGCACCAGGGATAGTGTGTGTGTGTGGTTTGTTTTTTGTTTGGGGGTGGGCCCTTGGGCAAGGGTCGCTCCCCCTGGGGACACACTGCTAAAGGTATTTTCTGCCCTCCTTGGGGCAGATATGCCTATTTTTTAGTAGGCCCATCTGCCCCTATGGCAGAATCCACTTAGGCATCAATTTCTAAATGCTTGATGGTGGGATGTTTGTCAACTGACGAAGTATTTGCATTTGTGATAATTTTTTTCCTCCTTTTTGTTCTAGTTCAAAGCTTTTGCTTTCATTGCTGTGGCTCCTTGCGGTTTTGGCGGTGGTTGACCTGCGGTTTACATAGTTGCATGTTTTAGGTAAGTAAAAACAATTTACTCCAAAGGAGTATTGTTGTCATGCATGAATGACATGTTTGCAGGTGGTGTACTAAATGCAGGTTTGTGTGAAATTGCCCTTAGATTTGTGAACAATGATATTTGTGTTGTCTTATTTCTAATTTGCTTTTCTTTCTTTCTTTTTAGTGGGATATCATTGGTGATTGCTGTGTCTGTACAGAGTAGTTGCTGGTGATTCAAGCTTTTTCAGGCAAGTGAGCGGTATAGTTTTGAGTTTATAACTCTTACTAATAAAGCTACACTTTATTACTTATCTTACACAGTGCTGGTTGTTGGTGGTGCATTTGTCCAGTTAATTTTCATAGGAAAGATCATGGCTAGCCGCAGGATGACCGCTCAGCAGGTGGTTGGTATGCTTTTTGAGTCACAGTCTGATCATGATTATGAGACGGACTCTGCATCTGAGGCAGAGGAGGAAGTGAGGGATTCTGGCAGTGAAGTTTCTGCCGGAGAGGAATCTTCTGATGAGGAAGCCACACTCAGTGCAGATGAAGGGCCTGTTTCAGAGGAGGACACTGATGTGCCATTAGTGCAGCAACCTGGGGCTGAAAGGTTTCCCGTTAGAAGACCTGAACTCTGGGTTGTCCCAAACATGGAGCAGCCAGAGTTGCCTGCCTTTACTGGTCTCCCGGGGTGTAGAGTCAATACTGAGAACTTTTTGCCTGTCAATTTCTTTGAGTTATTTGTGGATGATGTGTTTTTGGAAGAGATTGTTGAGCAGACTAATTTGTATGCGGAGCAGTATTTGAGGGACAACGCTGCTAGACTTAGGCCGCACTCTAGAGCTGCCCAGTGGATTCCCACAAATTTGGAGGAGATGAAAAGGTTTTTAAGTTTGACTCTTTTGATGGGGTTGATAAGGAAGCCATCACTGGCTTCTTATTCGTCTACTAGTCCCTTGATGGCAACAGCTATATTTCCTGCAACAATGAGTTGTAATCGGTATTTGCTTCTTCTTAGGATGCTGCATGTTATTGACAGTGCATTAGCCTTGCCACGAGATCACACTGATTCTGACCGTCTTTTTAAGATTAGGCCTGTCCTTGATCATTTTGTAGATCGGTTTTCAGAGGTCTATGTTCCAGGCAAAGAAATAGCTGTGGACGAGTCTTTGGTACTCTTCAAGGGTCGTTTGGTTTTTAGGCAGTACATTCCTAGCAAGAGGGCACGATGTGGAATTAAATTGTATATACTGTCTGAAAGTAGTGCAGGATATGTGTATAATTTCCGTGTCTACACTGGTAGGGATTCCAGTATTGACCCCCCTGATTGTCCTCCCACTTTTGGAGTTACTGAGATAATTGTGTGGGAACTTGGTTGACGACTGTTCAACAAAGGTCACCATTTGTATGTAGATAACTTTTACACTGGAGTGCAGTTGTTCAAGGAATTGTTTAGAGTGGACACTGTTGCTTGTGGCACAATTTGTTGTAACCGGAAAGGCTATCCAAGGGAGCTTGTCTGTAAAAAACTTGAGAGGGGACAGTGCAGTGCCTTGCGGAATGATTAGCTGCTAGCTTTGAAGTTTTCAGACAGGAGGGATGTCTACATGCTAAGTACCATCCATGATGAGAGTACTTCCCCTGTGACTGTTTGGCGCCGGGTTGCTGAAGTGCGCAAACCTGTGTGCATTTTAGATTATAATAAGCACATGGGAGGTGTAGATAGAGTTGATCAGAGGTTGGAACCTTATACTGCTATTTGTAAGTCTTACGTTTGGTATAAGAAGTTAGCAATTCAACTCTTCCACTTCGCAACTTTTAATGCTTTTATTGTGTTTAAGGATAGGTCTCCAGAGTCAAAGATGACATTTGTGAAATTTCAGGAGTCAGTGATAGAGAGCCTTATTGTGATGGAACAGGCCAGAGTTCCTAGAGAAGCAGTGGTGGAGAATGTGGCTAGATTGAAAGATCACCACTTTGCTGAGCTCATTCCTCCCACACCCAAAAAAGACTTTCCAGCTAAGAAATGTAGAGTGTGTTTTCGAAGAGGTATCCGGAGGGAGACTCGAATGTACTGCCCAGATTGTCCTTCAAAGCCTGGGCTGTGTGTGGGTGGTTGTTTTAAGAATTACCACACCCAGAAGAATTACTGGGAACAACCATGAGTGTAAACTCATGTCTGTTTTGTATTTTCATGTGTTCAGTTTCATGGTTAGCATTTCTGTCATGTACTTAGTTAGAGCTTTTGTGTTTGTAGTTCTGTAATTATTTCTAATTAGTTAGGGGTTTCTTTGTTAAAAAACAAAAAAAAGTGATGCCATTGTGTGTGGAGTGGGGCTTGGCTGAGGGTGTACATAGTGTACATATTGACTTGCTGTTGGCTACTGCAACACACTGCCAGCCAAACACCAGTCCACACACTCCCATCAGCTGGTGTGATTGTTGTATCAGGCATGTGGGCATATGTAAGTGATGGGCCCTTGAGTGGCGCTGTCTGTCGATGCGCGTGTTGTAATGTGCTGGGCCCGTGGCTGGCGGCGTGAATGGTCTTGTGCGTGTCATGTATGAAAGGTGTGTGAATGGACTGTAAAGCGGTTGGTGCCTTGCCGTGGCTTTACAGCTCACGAGCTGTGAGTCATTGGTTCAGTTTTTTGGCCTTTCAGTTATTAACAATGCATTTCATTTTTGTGAAATCTTTTGTTAATAAAATTTGATCCACTGAACCATCACTTACCCTCGTGCCAAATCCAAACAGTATGTGTGGTAAAAATGACAAAACCTGCTCCGCTGTAATCAGGCGTCGCAACACACCTGTGACACGCTAGGTGCCTCAGGTGGGACCCCGATGATAAAGCATGCCACCAACTTGGTTGGTGGGTGAGGGGTCTTTTTCACATAACCTAAGCGTGTTTCTTTTCACAATTTTAGTGTTTGGCACATCACAGATGTAAGTGGACACATCAAAATGATATATTACAAAACTACCTGTGTTTGGGGTGAAGGGGGCACCTATGTTTCTGGTCCTGGGTGCGGCCTTCATCTAGGGAAACCTACCAAACCCAGACATTTCTTAAAACTAGACACCCCAAGGAGTCCAGGGAGGTGTGGCTTGCGTGGATCCCCCAACATTTTCTTACCCAGACTCCTCTGCAAACCTCAAAATTTGCTTAAAAAAGCATATTTTCCTGACTTTTGTTTGTACGATCACCGCTCCAGCACAAAATTCCTACTCCCCAGCGTTCCCCTCAGTCTCCCAAGTAAAGTTTCACCTCACTTGTGTGGGTCCCCAAAGCAGAGTCAGCCTAAAGATGTATAAAAGAAGAACATGTCCTTATCAACTCGCTGTGCTATCCCCTCTATCTCTACAAGTTTTTGGCCTTATTCTGTTGCAGGCACTTGGCCCACCCACACAAGTGAGGTATCATTTTTATCAGGAGACTTGGGGGAAGGTTGAGTGGAAGGAAATTTGTGGCTCCTCTCAGATTCCAGAACTTTCTGTCACCGAAATGTGAGGAAAATGTGTTTTTTTAGCCAAATTTTGAGGTTTGCAAAGGATTCTGGGTAACAGAACCTGATCAGAGCCCCACAAGTCACCCCATCTTGGATTCCCCTAGGTCTCTAGTGTTCAAAAATGCACAGGTTTGGTAGGTTTCCCCAGGTCCCGGTTGAGCTAGAGGCCAAAATCTACAGATAGGCACTTTGCAAAAAACACCTCTGTTTTCTGTCAAAAAATGTGATGTGTCCACGTTGTGTTTTGGGGCATTTCCTGTTGCGGGCACTAGGCCTACCCACAAAAGTGAGGTATAATTTTTATCGGGAGATTTGGGGGAACATAGAATAGAAAAACAAGTGTTATTGCCCCTTGTCTTTCTCTACATGTTTTCCTTCCAAATATAAGAGAGTGTGTAAAAAAGACGTCTATTTGAGAAATGCCCTGTAATTCACATTCTAGAATGGTCACCCCAGAATTCAGAGATGTGCAAATAACCACTGCTCCTCAACACCTTATCTTGTGCCCATTTTGGAAATACAAACGTTTTCTTGATAGCTATTTTTCACTCTTTATATTTCAGCAAATGAATTGCTGTATACCCAGTATAGAATGAAAACCCACTGCAGGGTGCAGCTCATTTATTGGCTCTGGGTACCTATGGTTCTTGATGAACCTACAAGCCCTATATATCCCCGCAACCAGAAGAGTCCAGCAGATGTAACGGTATATTGCTTTAAAAAATCTGACATTGCAGGAAAAAGTTACAGAGTAAAACGTAGAGAAAAATTGCTGTTTTTTTCACCTCAATTTCAATATTTTTCTTTTTCAGTTGTTATTTTCTGTAGGAAACCCTTGTAGGATCTACACAAATTGCCCCTTGCTGAATTCAGAATTTTGTCTACTTTTCAGAAATGGGATCCAGCATTGGTTTCATGTCCATTTCTGTCACTGACTGGAAGGAGGCTGAAAGCACAAAAAAATCGTAAAAATGGGGTATGTCCCAGTAAAATGCCAAATTTGTGTTGAAAAATTGGGTTTTCTGATTCAAGTCTGCCTGTTCCTGAAAGCTGGGAAGCTGGTGATTTTAGCACCGCAAACCCTTTGTTGATGCCATTTTCAGGGAAAAAACCACAAGCCTTCTTCTGCAGCCACTTTTTCCCATTTAAAAAAAAAAAACTAAATTTTCACTGTATTTTGGATAATTTCTTGGCCTCCTTCAGGAGAACCCACAAAGTCTGGGTACCTCTAGAATCCCTAAGATGTTGGAAAAAAAGGACGCAAATTTGGCTTGGCTAGCTTATGTGGACAAAAAGTTATGAGGGCCTAAGCGCGAACTGCCCCAAATAGCCAAAAAAAGGCCTGGCACAGGAGGGGGAAAAGGCCTGGCAGCGAAGGGGTTAAGAAACCTGCTAGATATCGTGATATTTAAGCATTCACTTATACAGTAAAGCTTATGTAGTTTGAAATGCATTTAAATTCAGTTGTTGTTTTCTTTTTCTTTTAAAAAAAATATTATAGTATATGTTAAGATTTATCCTAATCTCATGTATCATTTTATATATAGAGAAGGGAAATGTGGTGATCTCGGCCATTCTACATTCTACATGTCACTGTGGAATGTGGAATGTTGAAGGCTGAGAGAGACCTCGGGAGGGGGGAGGATTCCAGAGTCAACAGTTGTGGAGAGAGATCGATGACTGTGTCCAATAAAGATTTGTCTCCTTCGAACTACGTGTTGGTATTTATATTTGTTTAATACTACCAAAGACTGACTCTTCAATAAGGTGTCCCCTGTGACAATCAAGAAGACCTTTATTTGGGACCATCTTGTCCACACACTCTCAGGTAAGGAAATGTTGCAGGTTGCAGCTGATAACTTCCCATCACGTTTTCTTTGGATGAGGAAAAGTTGATTCTGATTTCAGTATCTACTGTATACTTTTTACTAGTGAAAGTGCAGGACCAGAGAGAGAGAGGCTTAAGGACATGAATGTGGGATGAAAGGAGAGTGTGATTGCGCTGCAAAGTATGGTAGTGAACACTTGCTTCTTCATACAAAAAATGGGAAGTTGAATTGCTGAGGACTGGTGAGCAAAATGAAAAAAAGTTCTGCCTTAAATTCCGACAATACACCGAAAACTGAGTTTATAGACAGACGACGCTGAAGCAGTCCATGTTATCAAATGCCACAAAGAGATCTATATGAAGAGCCTCTATGAAGTACCAGTGGACGGCCAGATACCTGGAGGAAGCAAGTAAACGCAGGCCAACTGCATATACGGTTATGGTGCGATTTATACACTCGTCGTGCTCAAGAACGGATATGTTCTGGAGCAGCCCGCTCCAGAACTCATCCTTTCTGGAGCTGGCTGTTCTGAAGGAAGGGAGGAGGAATGGAGTATAGGTCTGATCAAACATTTAGGACAGGTTCGTGTTTCTGTCCGCTCAGAAGGGATTAGGAAAGATTTGTCGCGTCATAATAATGAAATTAGTAATAATAATTATGGTTCTATATAGAACATGTTGTAATCTTAATTGCCTTTCCGTTTATAACAATTATTATGCACTCAATTATACTAATTCTAATCATCTTTGGAAGGATTAAAATAAGTGTCTCACCTCGGCTATGGTGAAAGTCTGTGGCCTTCAGGTTGTACGCAGATATCACCATCGGAAGTGATAAACCAAAAAAGCAAGAAGAGGGGCGAGGGAGGGCTTCACATCATATAAATGTGCATTTTAACAAAAAGCCTATACGAAACCGGAAGTCAGAAATAGGAAACGACCACGAACAAGAAATATATTACTTAAATACACATTAGAAAGCAAAGAATGGAAAAAATATAATAGAAGCCAGTTGGAAATTGCTGGAACATTTGGATGTAAAACCGCCAGGGATTTTAAAAAAGCGTGAAAAATCTATTTTTGTTACTTTGTAAGTAAATGCATGAATCGGCTTAGCTTTATATTAATAAAGCCCGTGCTGGATGAAACAGCATCTTAAACAGACGAAACTACTCGGAGTCCTGGGGAGTCTTATTATTCAAATAAGGTCTGCGTTTAATTAACCTTATTTCCATAGGCCTACACCTGGGTCAATCAGGTACATTAATTAGAAAAGGGCTTTCAACGCTTCCATGTAAAATAATTAATTAAACCACGTACAACAGCCGACTGGTGAGCTTTTCCGTTTAACTTTCCCCAGGTCCGCTTCTAATTAAGACGTGTTCTGCGTCGAGGCCCGGATTATGCATCACTCTCAAATGAAGCCTTCGCGCTCGCGATGATGATGGATGCGGCTAATTCAGTGAAACTCTCCTTTTTAAGAGAGGCGTCTCTTTTAAAGCTGGAAATCTCATTAAATAGTACTGAGGTATTGTCCAAGGTATTTGTCAGTTTTGAATCTGAGATTATTTTCTTCCCCTATTTATTTTTTCAGCACGCCAAGCTTGTACAATTATGTAGTAGCCCGCGTTTAGTGTTGGGACCTTGGCGGAAGAGGAAATCAGGCAGAAGAGGAAATTGGGGTCCGTCCATAAAGAGGGAGTATGGTGGTCATATGACACGCAACAGGCATATTTCTAATAGCTGTGACAAAGTTAGCCTCTAAAAACCCTTGGTACTAAAACGGGAATAATATGTTTAAATCCCGTGCACTATGGCCAAACAACTCACAGATCCTACCTCATATCATACTGCAACCAATTATATAAATCAAGCTTGTGCGGGTTTGGTGGCATTTGATCTTTGGTTTGTCCCAGGATGAACTACGTACTTACTTCCTGTGGCCAGTTGTGCCTCCTTTGAACCCGTAGATGTGGCCGCCTCACATGCATAGAGTACAGGTGAGCCATCTTTGTCTGGCAAGATTGTGCATGGAAGACAAATTGCTCATTGAGGGTGAGTACATGCTATGAGCACGGAAGCCTTTCCCCTGGGCATTGGCTGAACTGCGTAGACAGCTTGGGGTCAGCTGCCCCACCATCTTGTGACCTCCTCCTCTTTATTTATTTATTTGCTTGTTTATGCATATTTATACAGAGGGGACAATACCCAAGGATGTTAGACCACTTTACAACAAACAAGGTTTCAATTACAAGAGATACAAAGTTACAAACATATCGAGGCAGACGTTTGCTGATTTCCATTGTTACAAAGGCTTGAATTTACAGGTTATAAAAGGAAGTAGGTGTAGGTAATAGCAGCAAGGTGAGACAGGTGAAGTGCAGTTAGTCTCAGTCTTGGAAAGGGTAAATTATCTTGGGGGAGGTTGGCTAAGGGAATAACTGGGCACAATGTATTTTTAGGAGAAGGACTTTCAGCACCATTTTGAAGATCTTTCTACCCCCTTACGCGGTTTCCTGATATCTTCTCTCAGGGCTATCTGGGAGTGTTAAATTTGTAAAAGAATGTGTGGCAAGCCACAAAGTTTTGTCCAGGAGGTCGCACCCGGTACTATCAAATGTGTATTTTCCGAAGGTGTTTTGATGTTACAGTGTCAAAACTCAAATCCCTGGGTCTTGGCAATCTTCCCACAACTATTTTCTCCTTAGCCTTCCTTCTCCTGTTTAGTTGTCCAACAAATAAAGTTCTTTCCACAGCATTAGTGAACTCCCAACTCCATTAGCTCCAAGGTGCACTAAATACCTTCTACATTGATCCCACTGGGTGTTTGAAGGAATGTTCCCCTTGAGCACCTACTTTGACTAGCAACTTCACGTAGTCCAGAGATGTAAATTTCCAGGTCATCTGTAAGCACTTATCTTGAATATCTGTAACTAATGCATACCGTAGGTTGCACTCTGTCACATGTAGGTGTGCCCTTAACAAATACAGTCTGATATACTCTTGGACTGCTCAATTATGGAGGACTAAGGGATCATTTTATTTATAGCAACTGGAAATTAGCCCATTGAGACATTATCTGTGACATGTCATTACTATTCTACAGTCTTGGGTGGATTCATAGAGCATTTGGCCTGCCTGCAAGTATATAGTCTGTGTCAGTGGGCCACTCTCTTCTCAGTCCTCGGTGGGTGCTCAGAACCAGGGAACTCCTATGGATAGTTCCTCATCACTTTTGAATGGATGTGAGATAATTTGCTACGGCCAGCTGAATATAGTGATGCCTGGAGGTCATTCACTTGTATCTTCAGGGAATAATATATAGAGCATCTCCCACAACCACTTGTATTCAGCGTATGTTGCGGACTGCTCATTTGTAGTTCCTGAATGGATTCTCTAGATACCTGCTCAATATTTGAAAACAATCAATTAAAGTGCATGCGTTCTAGCACACTCTCATCTTTCTAGCATTTTATTATTACCTAATTTAAAAATTTGTAGAGTGCACAGTTACAGATTAATGTTTCCTGTTGCTAGGGTGTTCAACTGGAGTGCACATTAATAATTACAGATTCAATACACGTTTTAAGCAATTTGCTGGAAACAAAGTGATTAGAAATTTTATTGCCACAAAGTTTCAAGGCTTTGCAGTTTGATAGGTAAAATAATATGTTTATGTGCAGTGAACTATTACAAGATACGTTCACCAGCCTGACTACTCAAACACAGCATCAAAATGATTCTCCTGTAGTCACACTGCAAATCAACACACTTCCAAACACTTCCCCATGGTGAGGGAAATTTACTAGGGGCCGTATTACAGATAGTACCTGGTAGGACCAAAGAGTGTGTGCATCACCTTTATGCTGCCCCCTGGCCACTATGATATTACAGAAGGGGCCTGTAAATGCCAGCACTACCGTCAGAGGTCATTCCCTCATTTCCATTGGCATGTAGCTACGTGTAAAAATGGAATCACTTCGACTCTGCACCCGTGCCATAATATGAATGTAGGCAAGGAGGAAAACATGCCTTAAGAGCGTGAACTAACAGTGGGCCACAAAAAGGCGGAGCACTGTTAGTGTGCCCCCTAAGGCCAATGCTCTCTTAGGGGGGAATGGGGGACCCCCTGACATCCACCTGCAGGTGAGTCCAGTTACTCAGTGCACCTGTCTGCAGGGCATCGCTCTCCCTTCCTCAAAGTGCAGGTGGGTTGCTGCCTGTAATGTGAAACACAGAGTTGCTTTGAAGCAGTCGCTCCATATTTCACGGAATGCCCTGCTCCCAGGGCAGCACAAGTGTTAGACCATGTGGTTTACCCTACCTTTTTGTCCCCTAACCTCCTGTTTTTCTGACTCATTTTTGCTGCCTTTTAGGATTCTGGGCTCTTTACCACTGCTAACCATTACTAATACATTAAGTGCAGGTGCATTATACTCTAACTATGGTAACATTGGCTTCTCCACAATTATCATATGTAATTTACTTGTAAGTCCCAGTAAATTGCTCTATATGTGACCAATGCCTTTACATTAAATGCTACTAGTGGGCCTGCACCACCGATTGTTCCACCTACTACAGTAGACGTTCAAACATGTATCAGGCCTGCCACTGCAGTGCCTGTGTGAGCAGTTTTAAACTGTCATTTCAAGATGGTGAGTGTACCCACTTGCCAGGCCCAAGCCTTCTTTTTTATCACATGTACACCATCTCTAAGGTAGGCCCTAGTTAGCCCCAGGGCCAGGGTGCAGTGTATTTAAAAAGTTGGACATATACTTTTAAGTTTAATAAGTCCAGAAGGTAAAAAAACTCCTAAATTCATTTTCACTACTGCAAGGCCTATCTCTCTCATGAGATAGCATTGGGATTAACTTAAAATCTCTTTTAATTGTTATTTCTAATTAGAAAAATACAGAAATATGGAGTTTGGTGTCTCTGGACTCACAATTTAAAATCACAATGTATGGTAAAGTCAGTTTTTAAATTGTAAATCTGAAAATGCCACTTTTAGAAAACTGGCATTTTCTTACTTTAACCATTCTGTGCCTCTGCCTGTCTCTGAATAAATGTCTGGGGTTGGTGACAGCTGGGCTCTGTGCATTTCATCTAGACAGTCACACACATATTGCGTTTGGGTGTGACATTTGCATCCTGATGGCCCATCACCAGACTTATGGGTTTTTCATGGACTAGATGGGTGGGAGGAGCTGACACTTAATCCTGAATAGAGCTGTGCCTCTCCTCACACAAAGGGCTGCATAAGCCCTTACAGAGTGTCTGGAGACATGGAAGGGAAGGGGAGGTACCTTGTGATCTCCAAAGGCCTCTTTGAAGTCTCCCCACTTCAATGGGAACATTTGGGTATAAGTACTGGACTCCAAAACCGCAAGAAATTAGATCTTTACTGCAACCAAGGACACTCTGCCAGGAGGAAGGACTGCTATTCTCGCAGGAGGTATGGCCACTCTGCAACTGCATTGCTGTTTGAGGTACTGCCACTTTGCTACTTGCTTTGCTGTGTTGTCCTGCTGCCTGCTGCTTGTTTCCTGCAGTGAGAAGGACTGGACTTGCTCGCTACATCCTTGAACCCAAGAAATCTCCAATGGCTTGCTGGCTTGCCCCCTGTTTTCTGCAATCTCAGGGACATCAAAGACTGCTTGCAACTCTCCTGGTGCTGCTAGACTCTGCCATCATTGAGTCCGACCTTTGCCTCAGGTGACCCTCTCGAGTCCTGGGCCTCAGAAGTGGGTTTTGCGACTAAACCATGAAAAAAGCAACACATCGCCTTGAGTGTGGGAAAAAAATCGACGCATCACTTATTGATGGCAATGCAGCGGCTGTCCAATGACACAAGATTCACAGACTCCATGGTCCGACAACGACACTCTGCACGGCCCGACAATGACACTTTGCAATCACTCCCATGGAGCCCGACGATGATGCTGTGCCTTGAGTGTGGTAGATATATCAACACATCATGCGCTCTCCGTTGACACATTGCTCCATCAAAGGTACTCTATCAGCAGGCTCTGCGTGGGTTTTGTAGCCGGCCTAACCTCCATCACAGTCGACCTGGATTTTGGTAACCTTTTGATCACTATTGACTTCTGAGCACTGTTTTCACATTAAATCATTAAAATTAATATCTAAAATTTTACTAATTGGATCTTTGTTGTTTTGGTCTTGTTTTACTAAGATAAATATTCTCTATTTTTCTAAACAGGTGTGGAGTCTTTTTGTGGTATTTAGATTGAGGGGCTGTATTTTAACTGTGTTGCACAAATACTTTGTACGTTGCCTCTTAAGTTAAGACTGACTGCTCTGTGCCAAGCTACAAGAGGGTGAGCACAGGTTAATTTAGGGTGTGTGTCTGAGTTAACCTAACTAGGTTTTTGGTCCCTACTTGGACAGGGTGCATATTTCTTCTAACCAGAGACCCAATTCCTAACAGGGAGTTTGCAGGTGCCCTGGAGGAAGCACATACATTGAAAGAGGGCACACTGAGCCTGTTTACACACACCACACCTGTCTAAAGGTATGCTGTGGCTCAAACAAAACTAATACACCCTGCCACTAATACGGGCACTGGTGTAAAAATTGCAACCTAAATCTATATGCAATACAATACAATGATACTGCTGTACGTTCAGACACATGTGGGATGTTTGATTCTGGGACTTTTGACAGTGTCTTTAGGATCCAGCTTTGAACAATATTACAGTAGTGTAAGAAGCCTTTGGAGTGTCTTGTTATATCAACATCAGATGGCCAGGTCAGAGGAAAGGGAGGATTCCCCAGAGTTAGGAAAGCTGAAGACAGAGGTCAATTAGGGGTTTCCATAGTTAGGAAATGCTTTACCTGGCTTGCTCTTTCATATCTGTTCTTGCTAGGCATGACCCATGGGTCCAATAAAGCTGTAAACAAAAACTATTGATGGTTGTTTCAGAAACAGTTTCACTTTCTCAGATTACATTTTTTGAGATTTCCCCTCCATTATTTTGGTATTTCCTGTCTCCTTTTCCACCTATGTTGTTGATGTTTATTAGTTAGTAAGTAGCAGAGGAGCTGTAATTAGGAGGCTGGGAGTTCTATACCATTCCCAGCCATTCAGAACTAACTTTAGTATAAATCCCTTTGAGGTCAACAACATGATTATCAAATAAAAAGGTAATAATAACGTCTGTCACTAACATTAATAAAACTTCCCTGACTAATAGAGGGGCCGCATGAAAAAGGTTACAAAATATTGATTAAAGCAACATGCTATAACATGATTTACATTAGGTAAGCTACTTAAAACAAAGCTAATTAACATTTATTTCAAATTACATTTAATGCCCTAAAACTGTAACCATTCAAGAAATGTCTACATACATTACCCAGTGGTGAGCACCACTTGTAAGTTATAGTTATGATCTTGTTTCCGTAAGAAATACCTTTTTTGGAGTTGCTAATATAGTTGGCACCCTTTGACTAATCTCTACAAAGTTTCCCAAAAAGTACCACTTTTTGAATAGCTTGAGCACAGAAAGTTTACGGGTGAGCAGGGACCCGAGAAACCTATACCACTTGACCCCTTATACCACTTATCATTTCTATTTTCAGTCCGGGCGACCCTCCCCTGTAACATAAAATGGCAGCTGCAACCTTAAAGTCAGTTTTTGGGCAGTAATCACAGCTGTCTTGTTAGTGTACGCATTTGCAAATATGTCAAGATTGTCGCAAAAACATTGCAACAAATTTGCAACCAGAGATATCCAAATTATTTTCCTTTTAATTTCTCAAAAACTACTGAACAAATGTACACCAAATAAGTGAAAACACAATCCGCATACCGAAAGCTAGCTTTCTGCTAAATTTGGTGTAATTCCGTTTAGCGGTTCAGGCTGTAGTTGTGTTCAAAGGTCCAATGGCTATTAAAAATAGGAAACACAACTTTTTTGACCGCCCCACTTCTTTTTTCTCAGCCCCCGCTTGACGGCTCACCCCTAAACTTTCTGTGCACAGCAGGCATTACCGGGGCACCTTTTTTGGAAACTCTATAAAAGATTCATCTAACGATGCAAAAGATATAGGCAAGTAAAAGATGCTTTTCCTATAGAAACATGGTCCTAACTATATCTTCTCGTGACCTCCCAGTAGGTGATATATACCTATATTTATTTTCTTTTTTTTTACTGAAAAAAACAAAAGTTACAGGGACATTATGGTTAGGTTCAGATTTTACACACACACAAAACCCTAAAAATTCAACAGTTATAGTTATACTTCTCTCAAGAAACTATAACTCGTGCCCTACGGTAACTATAACTCATGCCCTCACTGTGAACAGTTTTCTCATCAGTAATTTTATTGCAACTGTTGCAGTGATGTTATCAATGAGGTCATAGAAGATGTCAGGACAGTTGTAATATGTGGGATAATTAGCAGTGCATTGTGAGGGTGTGAGTTATATTTACTGCGCTGCCCCCTCCCATTCTTTACTATCTGCCGGTCCTCAGTGGGTGGTGGTCCCTGGGGCCATAATAGGCCTGGTGAGGTGTACCACATGCGCCCCCCTTTCCTATACAATAAAAACATATTCTCCCATGACCTGGTCCACCCAAGGGGGTGAAATAAAATAAAAAGTGCGGGAGACCTGACATTTAACAAAAAATTGGAGTGGATTTGCAGATCCTCTGTGAAATCACAGCAAAGGTTTAAAGAAAATGCTTTTTGGCCCTTGCGGGGTTCTTGTTGCCCCCCACCACCAAACCTAGTTGGTCAGGGTATTTCTACACTACCCCCATCTGTTTGATTTTTTTAAAAACTTTTTTTCTGCGACTCTGTGGAGTCCAAGTCACAAGATGGCTGCCACCACTTCATTGTTGAAGTGGTGGCAGCCAATCAGATCTCATTTTGAGTTCTCTAGCATTCACGGACCCTCCGGATGTCTAGATATCTATCTTTATTTTTCCTTTGATAACTCCAAAACTACTGGATCACAGAAATAGATAATTCTGGACCAATATCCAGTTTTCTATGAAATTCAGTGTAATTCTGTTCTGCTGTTTGGACTGCAGTCGTGTTCAAAATGCCAATGGGAAATTGCATGGGAAAAAGTTATGGGCAAAAAAAAAATGCTTTTCCTAAGGAAACTAGGTCCTAGTTATAACTAGCTATTGGTGACTGCCAGTAAGTAATATATATGGCAGTAACTAGTTTTAGTTAGGACCTAGTTTCCATTGGAAAAGCGTTTTTTGCCAATAACTTTGGTGCCATTTGATGAATCTTCACAAAAGTTTCAGAATCAGTATGCCGTTCACTTCAGCTGCTGTCTTGAATGTTTTGCCATGATTCATCAAGCTGGGGCCAAGAAAAAAGGGGATCCCAAAATGCTTTTTCCCAATGCAATTTTCATAGGGATTTTTAAACATAACTATACCTCAAACCTCTAGACGGAATTACACCAAATCTGGCAGAAAGCTAGATCTTGGTTCAGAAAGCACCCTTTTTGCTATTTGCTATAAATCTGTTTCATAGCTTTTGTAGATGTTTAGAGTTAAAAAACAATAATTCATCCAGGATGTGTTGGTAGCCATCTTGGGACTCAGACTCAGCAGTGTCCCAAAAATAAAGTTAAAAATAAAGAAAAGGGGGCAGGCAAGAAATACCCTGATCCCCTAGGCCTCATGCTGCCCCCCAGGGAATCCCGCCTGGGCCAAAAGGCATTTTTTTAATTTTTTTAATTTTTTCCAGGAAACACTGGAGGATTCGCAGATCCTTGGAAAAATTTTAGAAAAACAATTGCGGTCTCTTCCACATGTTTAAAGAAAAGCCTCTGGGTGGGCCAGATCCAAGGGACATTGTAACGTCTAATATTTCAGGGGCTGAGGCAGTCCAAAGAGCCCCAGGAACCACCACATTCCGGGGACTTGAGGTATACATTTGAGGGGGTGCACACAGACACCCCTCCTGAGGCTTTGAAGGGCCGTAGTGACCACCACCTTCCTGGGGCTTCATTAGTATGTTAGAGGGGGCCACATGGGCCCCCCTTCTAAGGCTCCTAAGAGCCATGGGGACAACAACCTCCCCAGGGCTTCATTAGTTAATTGGAGGGGATCTGCACGGACACCCTCCTTGGCCCAGGGTGCCACAAATACCAAATAAAAGGGGATGGGAGCTGCATGTCCCCCCTCCCAGGCCATATTTGTTGCTGCACTAATCCCCACAAGCGATCGGGCTGCCCAGGTTTGGATTACAGCTGTAGGGCACCCGATCTCTAACTGACGACTGGAATACTTCATCATCATCACCCCAGTGCCACAAATACCAAATAAAAGGGGATGGGAGCTGCATGTCCCCTCTACCAGGCCATATTCGGACCTGGGGACCACCACCTTCCGGTGCTGGCCCTAAAAATGAAAGGAGGGGGGCCTTGCAGCCCTCCTCTTGGAGCCATTAATGGCCCTGAGGACCACCACCTCCCAAAGCTGGCTCCAAATGACCTGAGGTGCCCACCCTCAGGACATAGTAGTTTGCTGTCACTTGGCGGAGCTATGACAGCTCTCACCAGGCGAGAACAAACTATAAGTCTGCTCCCAGCAGGGGGGGTACAGAAAAACTGCTGTGGCTCGCTAGGATGGACTTTTAATTTATTTGGGGCAGGAAAACAGATGAAATTATTGCTCCCCCATACAGGAAGCAGCATTTCTTGCTGCTCACTGCATGCATGAGCAATAAGACTGCAGGGGAATTAAGCTTCCCCTGTGGTCTAGATCCAATCTGGCACCAATGCTTAGGCCTCATTGCTGGATTAGATCTAAATTTTTTCTGTGGTGATTGTGATGAGTGGGATCTTTCCAGTGCTCTTTTGGTGATAGTAGAGTCCATTTTTTATCCTTGATATTATTACAAGTATGCTAATGTTCAAAGTGACCATGAAGCTCTGCACATTTAGTCCTGCCCCATATTGGTTAGTGGTATGCATCGGTCCTCCCACATTTTTGCACCTTGATGGACAGCTTACCAGAAGGCCCCACAAGTGTTCATGATGCAGAGCAATATGAGCACATTTTAATCAAACAAAAAGGCACTTACTTCATGAACTTAGGATGGAGTACCCTTTGAAGTAACTCTTTGTATACTCGCCGTCTTCCCTATAACAGAATTCATGTTAGTACAGATTTCTGGACGAATATCCTTGAAGTACAGTGATGGTCCCTAGATCATACAACACAGTCACTGAAGGGGTTAACTCATGTTTGTGGAACTAAAGGATTCTACCAAAACTTAGCCACAAGTGTGCAGCTCAGTTTGCATGCACAGTACCTGTTGTGGGTCTCCCAAACAAGGGGGGTGGTCTTTCTTCAGAGGTTGCACAGAGCCATTTCTCTCATGGAACTGTGGCAATCTCTTTGAAGAAGAGTAGACAATGCCAGCATCACTAGGAACTGGAAAGGTAATCGGTCACAGCTAAATCCCAACCCGCTTGCCTCCGGTGTAAGCCTTAAGGTGTCTGATCTGTCTTGTGGGCAAGTGTACGTTGTTGCACTAACCCCCGCAAGCGTTCGGGCCACCCAGGTTTGGATTGCAGCTGTAGGGCACCTGATCTCTAACTGACGACTGGGCTACTTAGTCCAGTAAAAACACAACACTGATTTATTTTTTTCCAGGAAGGGCATTGACATCATAGCTGTTGCCCCTGTTGTCCGGGCAATGCGCCTAGCAGGAGTATGCATCAGGGGCTCGGTGTGCACTGCCTATGCAGCACAGGGTCGGAGGAGGGAAACTGCTATTCCTTCATGTAGAATGCAATATGTTAGTCCCAGAAGCCTTCTGTCCTCAGAGATTAGCCACAGACTGATTGTCTAACAAACGAGGAGCCTTCTACCACTGCTAACGGTCAGAGTGGAGCTGCAGATTCAGGGTTAGAGTCACAGGGCAGCATCACTATGCTGAAATCTTTTGTGGCCCTGAGATTTCCCAGAGAGTAAAGGGCAAGCCAAAAAGCCATTGAAGAACATTCTTAGGGGGCACAGAGGAAAACAACAGGCAGCAGGCCAGCACATGAAATCAGGTTGCAAAGTGGCAGTCTGCCTGCAGCCTAGCAGTCAACAGGCACCAGGCTAACACAGCAAAGTGGTTAGTCAAAATGACGGTCCCTCCTGGCAGCAGAGTAGTCCTCTGGCAATGTGCAGATGTTGAGCCAGAAGCAGCTGATTACAAGTCCTGTGCAGTGCCTAAAAACATGAGGTCAGAGACCCAGTACTTATACTCCTTTGATGTAGGGGGTGACTTGAAAGGAATCCTCAGAAGTGCATAGCAATACCTTTAAGCCCAGCCCTGGCTCCAGACGATCAGTAGGTGGTAAATCAGCCCTTTGTGTGAGGATGGGATACAGCTTTTACAAATGTTAAGTGTGAACCACCTCTCCCTCTCTTAGCCCAGGAAGACTATCAGTATACAGATGAATACAAATATATCCCTTGTCATACCCAACCTTTCCTGTGTTGTGGCTGTCTAGAAAGTATGCACAAAGTGTAATTGTCACCCAGGCCAGACGTAAACCGGAGACAGGCTGCAAAACACACAGAATTAGGAGCATAGGGAAATGCCCACTTTCTAGAAGCAGCATTTCTAAAATACTAATGTGAAATTCAACTTCACCAGTAAGTATAATTTATCATTACCATTCTAAACATACCAAACATGACAAAACTACTCCTTTCTGATCAGGAATTACTTAAAAGTGTATAAGGGAATTCCTGATGCTAACCTATGAGAGGAGCAGACCTCACAGTAGTGAACAACAAAATAGGTTGTTGGACATGCAATACATACAATTACATGTTCTACTTTTTACTTACACAACACCCTGCCCATAGGGCTACCCATGGTCTACATTAGTAGTGACCTATGTCTAATAAAAGGGGAGTTTAAGGAGTGGCAAGTAGTTTTAAATGCCAAGACCAAGTGGCAAAAACTGTGCAGGCAGGCCCTGCAATGGCAGGCATGAGACCGGTTTGAAAGGCTACTTCCATGGGTGCCACAATCAGTGCTGCAGGTCCACTAGTAGCATTTAATTTACTGGCCCTGGGTAAATGGTATACCACTTTACAAGGGACTTACAAGTAAATCAAATATACCATGTGTTTAGAGGAGAGAGCAAATGCACTTTAGCACTGATTAGCAGTGGCAAAGTGCCCAGAGTCCTAAAACCAACAAAAAGTGGGTGAGAAAATAGAAGGAGGTTGGCAAAAAGTTTGGGACAACACTGTAGAAATGGCCATTTCCAACAAATCCCATGTTGAAAAATAACTGCGGCCAACCCACGCTATGCACGGCCAAAGGCTGTACGATGGCATGGAGTTGGATGCCTACAGGGGTTGGCAGCAGGGCCTGGCTGCAGGCCCAGTGGCCCACCCCCAATGTGCATGGCCAACGGCTGTATGTGGTGTGGTTGAATGCCTACAGGGGGTTTGGCCTCAGGGTCTGCCCACAGGCCAGGCCCTGCAGCCAACCCTGCTGCACACAGCTATAGGCTGTGCATGGCAGGGGTTGAAGACCTACCGGGGGGGGACTTTGGCCTCAGGGCCTGGCCATAGCCTTCCTCCACACATGGACGAAGACCGTGTGCAGTGAGAGTTGGATTAACTTAAGGTAATTTAATATTACTTAATGTTAAAAAACCCTAGAACTTCACTGAAAAAGCAAAGATTACAGGGATGTTATAGTTAAGAAATATAATTTCAAAAAACCTTAGAAATTCACTAAAATACCGAAGGTTAGAGGGATGCTATGGTTAAGTTCAGACTTTACATGCACAAAACCAGAGAAATTCAACAGTTATAGTTATACATGTCCCTAGACACTATAACTCGTGCTCGTTCAGCAGCGTTATCAGTATCAAAGAAATACACTTTTTAGATTGGACCATATATGTTAAGAATGGCAAGCTATACACTAAAGCACACAGGAAACCCACTGCAGTCAAGTACCCGCTTAAATGACTATAGCTTTCATTCCAACAAGCTTAAATACAACATTCTTTTTTCAGAGAACTTGGTCATGTGCTAAAATTGCATTGAAGATTGACAGCAAAGGCAGGCACACATGGGCTTGATAGAGAGGTTCCTTGAGAGAGAATATAGTCAGGATGTCATCCAGACAGCTCAGTGGAAGGCAAACATGAGGCAATGTGGGGTAGACACAACTGAGTTTTAATGCCATTGACCAATATGTGGTGTCTTTTATTGTAATAGTGATTTTGTGGTGGATGTCCTAAAGTGGTCCTGTCCAAAATTATATGTAGGCAGTATGATCTTGCAGATCCACAAGAGGATTCTCAAACATCTGAGAGCTGTTAGGAATCAAGACCAAATCTATCCTGTAGCCAGGCATTTTAAGGAGGTCCACAAATGTAATGCATTTGATTTAAGTTACTTTGTAATTGATCAGTACCCAGAGACATCAGAGGTGGCAATAGGGAGCAAATGTTAAGGAGACTTGAGTCACAGTATGTTCTGATTCTAAATAGTAACATTCCAGTAGGTCACAACATAGAAGAGTAACTATATGCACATTTTTAGATCCTCCCTTCCTTTGTATCCTTTGAGCAATCTTTTGAAAGTTTTGGATTTTAGAATATATGGTTGCAGTTATAATATTTGCTGTGGCTCTCCTTGTGTGATGTAGCGTTTTTAAAAATTTAATGTTAATTATTTTTTAAATTATATAATTCTGTTTTGATTTAATCTGTCACAGAGTATACACACAACCACAGACACTGTTAATTAGAGAATCACCCACTCGGGCAGAATCCCAACGCATATATGCATGGTCTAGATGTAGACTTACGAACACAGGCATTTCTATTAGGTGAATTCACATATTTTGAAATGCATTTTTTCTAGAAATAACCATATTGATTGTTTTAACGTATATGAGCCCGTAATTAATTCAGTGCTCACAGCCATAGCAGAATATTAGCTCATACATGTACAGTCACATCATTACATGCAGATTTTAGATATTGGGGCAATTCCATCAGGTGAACCGAATTCATGCACATTAAAGTGTAGTTTTTAATCTATTCAAGAAATAATTTTGTTGCATGATTATTTCAATATAGGTTTGAAATTAATTGTAATATTTACAATCATTTGATTGTATTTGCATTCCAATTATTATGCAAGCAATGGGATGCCTGGATGTAATATAGATTTTTGTGTCAGAGCGTGCCAAAATTTTCACTTATAATTTATTAAAAAATTCCACTTATAATTTATAACATTTGGATACATTTGTGAAGCATGATTCACTATTGTTTTTCGTGATTATGAAGGTTGAAATGTTGTTATGACTCCTAAGAGGCTATTTGATGTGGTAATCATAGTATTTTTGCCCATGTTCACTATGGGATGTGAATGCACTATATAAACAACAACTAACATGGCTCTTGTTATGTGAACAAGGCTGGGCGACTGCCCAAAATACGTTATGCAATAAAGTATTTTATTGTACACAGATTGCCATAGTGTTGGAGCCTCTTTCAAGTTGGAAGTGGTGTTGGAGTAGATGCGACGGAGCTGCAGGCACCGTATGCCGATGTGCCCCTCATTTAGGAGCACCATGCATGCCAGAAAGAGCATTTTATGCATTAATAAGTCACAGAGCTCCCTAGCTGAAAGAAACTGCTGCGGGAGGTAGCAACTGGCAGCGGGAGTGTCGAAGGATGCCTGTGTCTCCAGGGAAACCTCACTGTCATAAGTAGCACAAGCTGCATTTCGGAGAGGGGCACAGAGTATATATGTATCAGACACATCTTCTCGCTAACACTGCATGCAAGAAGTCCAACACTTTGGGGGCATTTGCTTTGGCTTTTATGAAGTGCTTTCATGCTCATGCTACCGGTTATGTATTTATTTTACCTACGTACAGTTGCCCGTAGGTAGTTATTGTTAGGACCAAGTTTCCTTAGGAAAAGAGATTTTTTGTTTTGCCAATAACTTTAGCACTGTTTGATGAATCCTCATGACATTTTCAAAACTATTATGCCACTCACTTCAGCTGTTGTCTTGAAAGTTTCAGGGTCTGAGAAAATGGGGGTATCCCAAGGCACATTTTCCCCATGCAATTTCCATTGGGATTTTGAAAGTGACCACAGCCCGAACCGCTGCACAGAATTAAACCAAATTTGGCAGAAAGTTAGCTCTTTGTCCAGAAAGAGCCCTTTTTGTTGTTTGGTGTAAATCCATTCAGTAGTTTTTGAGATAATAAAGGAAAAAGAAATATAGATATTTAGGGACACAGATCATCTGAGGATAAAACAGTCCCTGTGCTGATATCTGATTGTCTGCCAACACTTGACACTTGAACTCAGTCTTAGCCCAGTCCCAAAAAAAGAGTGAAAAATAAAGAAAAGGGGGCACGGTAGTAATGCTCTGACCCCCTAGGATAGGTCCTAAGGTTTCCCAGGGGCCCAGCCAGGGCAAGAAAGCCTTTAAAAAAATTTCACATGAAACTGCAGTGGATTGAAGGATTCAGAGAAAAACTTCCTGGACTTATATATTTTTTTTAACCCCTGGGTGGACCAGGTCCTGGGGGTATACCTTGATTTAAGAAAAGGGAAGTTGGACACATACAGCCTCCCTACCCAAGGTTAGTTTGAGCACCAGGGACCACCAACTCCACAATGTTTACATATGAAAATATTAGAAGGTTGGCGTTCTTAGGCCTTTGCAGGTCCTAAGGACCACCACCTCCCCAGGCCTTGCCATCCAAAAAGGAGGGGAGATGCACAGACCCCCTCCAGCATCTAAAATGGCCCCAGGGATTGCCAAACCCCTGGGGCACATAACTACTGAAAAGGGAAAGGAGGCTGCATAGCCCCCCTCCAGGGCCATATTGGGCCCCGGGAATCATCACCTACCTGGGCACGCACTACCAAATGAAAAGTGGGAAGGGGCCACATGCTCCCCCCCTCACCTGGGCCATTTTCGGCCCCCGGGACCACCACCTCCCTGAGGCTGGCCCACCAAGCGAGAGCAAACTGTAAGTTCGCTCCTAGCGGGCAGGAGCATGAAAATTGCCCCTGCTCTCTGGAAGCAGTCTTTTCAATTATTTTCCTGCCAGCTATCAAGTAGGCAGGAAACAGATTAAATGATTGCTCGCGTGCCCAGGAAGCAGCATTTTGAGTTGCTCCCTGCAATCTGGAGCAAAGCCGGCTCCCGCTGGATGCAGGGAGCCGGCAGAGACTGCAGGGCCCCCGCAGTCCTCAGAAGACTATTTGCACTTGGCCAAAGCCAAGCTAGTGTTTTCTCTGCAGTGATACCTTGAAAAGTAATCTAAAATCCTTGATGGTGGTGATTGCATTGTTGCTCCTTCAAACTCAATATCTTCTATAGTGACTGTGATGAGTGGGTTTTTTCTTGTCATGTCCAGCTGAGAATCGGGCAGTGTCCCTTTAAACTACTGCAACTATGCAAATGCGCAAAATGACCCAGATGCCCTGTCTGATTGGCCGAAAGTCTTTCGTGGCACGGGTTTGGATGCCGACTTACACACCCACACAACCACTCACACACCCAGGTTACAGGGATATTATAGTTAGGAAATAGGAATAAAAAACCTTAGAAATTCACTGAAAAAAAGAAAGGTTAGAGGGACGTTAATGTTAGGTTCTGAATTTGCATGCCCAAAACCATAGAAATTCAGCTGTTATTTCAAGTAACTATAACTCGTGCCCTAAGATAAATATAACTTGTGCCCTCACAATGCACAACTAATTATCCCACGTGCTACATCATTGATATTATCACTGAAACATTTGCAAACAAATTATTGATGAGAAAACTGCACGACAGGGCACAAGTCCTATGGTTTCTACATTCAACATCAGTAATAGTTTTCTCATCAATAATTGTATTGCAAATGTTGGCGTTAAACTATAAATGATGTCACAGACAATGTAATTTCTGGTGTAATAAGTGAAGTGAGTAGCAGTTTATAGCGAGGGCACTAGATATAGTTACCCTAGGAACCACGTTTTTGGGGCCAATTACGAGTGTTAGGCCACCAGACCGCCATGTTATGAGGTTTGTGGGCAGACCTGCCAACCTACCTCCATCCCCACCAGGATCCAAGATCCCGACGGGCTAATGATGGTCCTGGTTGTAATTAGCCAGGGCGGCACTGAGGTCAGTGCCACCCTGCTGATTACAACCTTGTTCTCTGACAGCCTTTTCATGGCGGTTTCACCACCATGAAAAGGCTGGTAGAGAACAAGTGCAGGGGGCCACTGGGAGGCCCCTGCATGGCTGAAACCCGTGGCATGGACAGTGCAGGGGTCCCCCTGTGCAGCACCCTTGAAATGCACACTGTGTTCTGTGCAGACTGGGTGCATTTCAAGGGTGCTAGTGTACCTTGCATGCAGCAGAATTGCCCCTGGCTCAATTATGAGCCAGGAACAATGCTGCAGCACCTTTCCCACTGGGCTGACGAGTGGAAACCTTGGTTTCCACCAGTCAGCCCAGTGGGAAAGTTGTACTGGAGCCGGTGGGGAGACCACCAGCACGGCGGCAGTCTCCTTGTCTGGAGTTTATCAGACGGATGTTTTCATCCACCAAACTCCTAATGACCCCTTAGTTTTTTTAGATAAGTATAACTGTTGAATTTCAATGGTTTTGTGCATGTAAAATCTGAATCTAACTACAAGGTCCCTCCAGCCTTTGTTTTTTTAGTGAATTTCTACGTTTTTTAAATTCTATTTCCTAACCATCACTTGTAACCTTTTTTTTTTTCAGTGAAACCATATATATATATAAATATATATACGAATTTAACATTGAAGTTAAAGATGCCGCACTCACAGGATTCCAATAATCTTCTTTTATTTAGTACACAAAAACTCCACCAACTGACTCCAACGCGTTTCGACCTTCCCGGTCTTGATCACGACCGTGATCCTGTGAGTGCGGCATCTTTAACTTCAATGTTAAATTCGTATCAAGATTAATGGGAATTAGGTCCTTCCCCGATGCCGGCACCGATGCAGAGCGCGCCTCTCCCTAGGATCTGTTGGAGGTTTGATATATATATATATATATATATATATATATATATATATATGTATCTGTGTCTGTGTAGATAGATCAATATAAATATATACATAGATGGATAGGTATGTGATTAAAAATCTATTCATTTTGACTAAGTATCATGTCAGATGCTGTTCAGTGAGTCATGAGGCAGGCACAGACTACTAGGGTTTAAGGGTAGGGTCTGAGATTGTGTCTCACTGATGGGCCCATCCTACTATGGTTCTGCAGTCTGGGCCAATTGCAGCCCCTTTTGCCCTTGACTCAGGGTAGCAAGGGTGAGTAGTTAGTCTTCTCAGGGAGGCTGTGTGGTGTGGTGTGACTCAGCACTTTTCAGTTAACTAACATACACAGTAATCTCAACTTCCAGCCCAGGGCTTGTCTTCTCAATAAAAAAATTAATTGAATCACATTGTTCCACTAAATACTCTACCATTCCTATCATCAGATAAATCAGGGTTTGTGAGTGAAATTCCCTTTAAACCCAGTCATTTCCCTCTGCAGCCCCTCCTTAGTGCACCCTGTAGCTCTGGGTCCATTGCCTTGCAAAAATCAGGAGTTAGTGTCAATCAAGCTCAGGTGTAGTATTATTCCTTCAAAAACAAGTGCACATTCAGTCCTTTTAGTATTTAGTTCTACCTCCTTCTTGGTGGAGGATGGCACATTTAGAGTCTTAAGTCATGGCTTGTTATATGGGGCAGCCCTCCCTTGCAGTCTGCAGGGTGCTGAATAGTCTTCTGCAGTGCAACTGAGGCCAGGCATTGGTGTATGTCAGTCTATTTCCCTAGTCTCCATCTGTAGAGCCGCACTACCAGGGCAGGTGCTATACGGCCTGTGTGCAGACTTTGTAGTGTTGTGGCCCTGTCTGGCCTGAGAACAGAAGCAGTTTTGGTTGATTCGGGTGTGGTCACAGCAGTTGTGGTCCTGATGAGATCAGTGACAAGTGCAGACCTAGCTGGGCTTACAGCAAATACATCTCTTCATACAACGACAGACTCTCGTCCTGCAAGGCCATGCAGTTTCCTTCTCTCTTGCAGCAGGCAAGTAGACTTCAAGGAACTTCATGGCAAATTCAGAAGGAAGTACAGGCTTCACCACTGGGAGGCTGTTTTAGACACACACCAGTCACTAGTCACTAGTGGACTGCAGCACTTGTTGCACCTCCACTAGAGTGACCATCTAAAGCATGAATTCAGACCTGCCACAAAGGCCTAGGTGAGCCACTTTAAAATGTTTTGACGTGTCAAAATCCCAAAGTTAGCCCTTAAGTAGGCCTTACCAGCCCAAAGGCAGAGTGCGAAGTATTAAAAAGTATGGCATATGTATTTAATGTTTTTACACATCACAGTGAAAAGGTCCTAGATCTGTTTTTCACTGTAGCAGTGCTGGCTGTGCCATAGAAAACACTGACTACACTTAGTAAGCTATCTTACTACTGGCACATAGAGACTTCAGAATGTCAATGTTATACTGCCTAAAGCCTCTACTAGCCTTTTCAGAGTGAAGGCCTGATTACGACTTCGGCTGAGGGGATTACTACATCCCAAATGTGACAGATATCCCACTACGTATTACGAGTTCCATAGGATATAATGGACTAGTAATTCGGCGGGTGGGATATTCGTCACATTTGGGATGGAGTAATTCCCACCATCGAAATCGTAATCAGGCCCTTAATCCCATACTGTCACCTAGTAGTCTGCTGCCACCAGGGGACAGAAGCACCCTAGGCGAGGTGAGATGTAACCTCCTCCTCACAGTGTGGCCTGGGGGATGTTCCCATCAACTGCACAAGCTACAAAGGGGCATTCTCTGTCTCAGACAGAGGTACTCCTATCTAGGCCTGCTCTTTCTTTTGTCCAGATAGTCACAATGGCCAGTCCCTTGCCTGTTGTGGAACTTATTTGCAAGGGGAGTTTTTTATTTCCTAATTTCCCTAGCCATACAAGGGGTGTGCCTAGGTCTCTTCCCAGGAGCAAAGTAATTCTTTCATCTTGAATGTTGGCAAAACCGTGCACTGCAGGATTGCTTAGGGCCAACCCCACAGGAAATGATGTCAAAGTGAGTAGGATTGCCCCTGAGAATGGTTTCCCTATTGGGCATGGAGTCTCCCCCACCCACAAGCTAGTACAAAGTATAAATGGGCCACCTATGCGTAACTTCTTCAGAACAAATATGGATCTGTGGCACACAGAAGAAGTACTGAACCTTCTGTGAACCTATAGAGAGATACCCCAAGGATTGGATCTGCTCCCACTTGTACCCAGACAGTGAAGTGAACCCCACAAGACAGTTGGCTGACCTCCTGTTAAGCTGCATGAAGCCTACATTTTCTAAGAGTCCAGCTGACCAGTTTCAACTGCAGCTGCCCTCAACCCTGCTGGGGTACCCACGAGGTCCTAGACACATGTACGGTGTTTGAGTGTACTGCTATGACCCTAAAATTATGAAAACTGAAAACATAGGAACTTGTACAGAATGATGTGCCTAAAGACCAAGCAGAGACCGGGACTGACTTTGAAGCTGCAGCCAACGAATTACTAGTCACATTCAACTCACTGGTTTCCCCCACTAAAAGGATTTCAACTACAAGAAAAGTTTCTAAGGCCAAACGTAGAGGTACTTCACCGAGTCCAACATTAAATAGTATCCTATTGCTGATGAGAACTTCCTGGGCATGGATTCTGGACTTTGCCTTCTTAGAGCTTCCTGCTGTCGATGACGACCGTACCAGGATTCCCACTGGAGCCGAGGCTCACACCAAGGGCCTGCACTTCACCGAGCTGCAGTTGTCTAGCCCTCCTTTGGTCCCAGCCTGCACATCTATCTGCAGACGACTTATTGACAAGGATATTTCTCCAGAAGAACCTGGTCCTTGTACTTGACTAGCAGTAGATTGCATTCTGCTTTAACCTTTGTCTTGGACAGGTTTAGTGAGAGTAGAAGATTGTGGGTAGCGATTTGTGCTTATAGACACTATGTTCACATAAGATGTCTAAAAATCTTGTAGCTGTGGCATTTTCTGAGAGCGTTATTTTCTAAGCACAAGAATGCCCTTGCGTCCAAAATGGACGCAAGCATGCATTTTGTGCTTAGAAAAGGCACTAAATAAGACTAAATACAACAGAATCTGAATAGCGAGCAGCCAGTTGTCTAAGTAAGCCTCAGCAAGGCCTACTAGTGCAAGCGGTTCGCCCTTCTCTGCACAAAGTCCTCAGACCATATTGTGAAGAAGTTGGCACAGAAACTGAAATAAAATAAAAAGTTTATTAAACCTCATGAGGTGGTACTACAGTTCAAACAGCACCCTTCGGTAATGTTTGAAGTAGCACACTGAACTAAGAGAGCATGGTCCTTTTATACCCACACAGGGGCTAAAAGAAGGTGGTACAATTATAGAAGCAAGACTAATATACATATAAGGTCATATGGAAATGCACAGTCGACAGGTAGGAGGGGCTTACAGTTTTAAAGGACTAGTTGACACATTACTGTCTTTTACTGATTACTAACAGCTGTGGATCTTACTGGGCATGTGCGAAAGTGGGAGATGCTAAATATAACTTGTCACTAGACAGATTTTCAAGAGTAGTTAACAGAAAGACAGGACAGAGCATATGGTGGGCACACGGCAGAGAAAATGGCTGCCATGAATGCAAAATAGATTCCGCAAAATGATCACAATAGTTGCTAAATACAAGATGTCTTCTGATAATGCTTAATCTAATCGCTACTGATTTACAACAGACAACCCTTTCAGCATTAGCTGAAGACATTCGTCTTTCTGGAATAATCTAAATATTCATCTTGTTTATTTATGCTCATCATTTCAGCTATTTCCTCATCTAACATGTGTTGTGCTTTCATTTCTGTAATATTTATTTTGGTAGTCATACAAGCAGTAATACACATGGAGCAAAACATTGGACCACACTGAATACAGATACAGCATGTGAAAAATATTGCAATCATTATACACAGGATAGTCAGTAGTTTCCAGCCCCAAGCGGAAACAAGAGCCCAAAACCATCCAGAAAAAGTCCAAGTACCAGTTTCTGTGTGGATTTCTGCAGCAATTTTATGCAATTTAGATATTGCATCATATACTGAAGGTGAGTGATCTGGAATGAAAACGCAGCAACTACTACCGATGATGCGACATGCACCACCTCGATCAGCTAATATCACATCTAGTACAAGATGATTTTGGAGCGCCACAATCCTCGCAATTTGGAGCTCCTCGGTAATAATCCCAAGTGCCAGAGCTGCCTGATTGGTAACAGCTTCCACAACCATAGTCAATCGTCTCAATTTTCTACTGTTTAACACAGCACCCACAAAGGAGAACAACCCTAAATTAAAATCAACATATTGTTGCAGGCTAGTGTCCGTTTGGTCTACCTCATTTGTACTTATTGTCCTTTTATATCTATTTTTACTGATGTCATTGAACCGTTTAAAATCTCGGTGATATGATGCAGGGGCCAAAAACACAGGGGGTAATAGAAAAGATACATAACACACACCTGACCACCCAACAGGTAGTTGGTAATATCCATAGTTACCACAAACAAAATATGTATTATGTGAAGCTGTAAAACTACTATTATTTACACCCTCAATAGTTAAAATCAGGGTACAATCACTTATCCCCACTGGAATTCGCCTAATGCTACGTATACATAAATCTGCTTTAGTTTTTGTAACAGAAATCACAAATTGTTCTTTCTTGTCAGAGTCTCTTATATTTGTGAAGACATATGGTATTGAAACATTGTCCGGTTGATAATCTTACCATTCCCATTTAGTTCCTTTGGCTTGTGGATACCCATCTTTGTCTTGGTAGCATACTTTATTAAGGCGAAAAAGAAGTCCGCCCTCTGTACGTTTTCCAGATGCAAACATAAGCGTATACCAAGCTTGACAAGAACAATTGTGTGAAAAAGGAAGAGGAATGAAAGGTGTTCCTCCTTTCTTTTGATGCGCAGGTATCATTCCACATACCCAACAGTTAGTAGTATTTGTAGCGTGATGAGTATGATGCAACATCTGAATGAAAGTATTATTGAAGTACAATTGACGGTGCTTCTGCTCCTGATAGGGAAGCAGAAAGTAATAGTGATCCTCTGGTACTGGAGTAGTGGCAACAAAAAACTCACAAGCAGGAGCCTTCTTTTCAACAAACCAGGTGATTATTGCTATAACCACCAAAACAACAACAAACCCCATAGTACTAATGATCAATTTGTTATTCATTTTAGCAACAGTGATAATCGACCCTTTCAGAAATTAATTAAAAACAATCGTTGGAGCTCTTATCCCTGGGCAGCCGCTGATTTCTTCACCACGGGCCAAGACGGGTGTCACTACTCTAATGCATGGCTGATCCCCCCCCTTGCCACATTGGCTCTCCGTTTCACTAACCCAGGCTGTAGCTCAACCAGTTTTCTCCAGCACTACCGGGTCTTTCCTCGGTCTCAAATTACATTTCGACACTCCAGAAATCGTATGATCCAGGAAGAACTCCGCAGATTTGTCAGGTGATATAGCACAGCCTTTTTCCGTAGTCAAAATCTTTCGATGATCGGTCAGCACAGCAGGTTCCACCAAGGTAGGTAGCACTCTCTTGCAGTGAGTACTATGGACCCAATACTTTCGGTTCGTCACTCGAACTGCTGTCCTTGTCGCAAGGAGCACCTCCTCTGGGCCTTGCCACCTTTGTTCCAAGCTGCTTGATCTTTCAAAGGGATTAATCATCACCTGGTCACCAGGTGGGAGTTCATGGCCTTCACCTGTAGATCTGTCAGGAAGTGCTTCTCGAACCTGTTGATGAATAGAAACCAAATTGTCGGTTAACTGTGCCAAATAATCATTCATCAGGACACAAGGTACATCATATACAGAATTTGGCTTAGGAACTCCCCAAATGTTCATTGGCCTTCCAAATACTATTTCATAGGGGGTAAGGCCTGTTCAAGAGTGTGGCACTGACCTAATAGACAATAATGCCAACGGTAATTCATCCGGCCAAGTTAAAGATGTGGAAGCCTGTATCTTCGCTAACTTCAGCTTCAAAGTAGCATTATACCTTTCCACCAACCCTGCTGATTGTGGGTGGAAAACCGCATTGAACTTCTGTTTGATCCCTAATCCTTTCAGGACATACTTAATAACTTCCCCAACAAAATGAGGTCCAAACCTAGAGAAAAATTATTTCAAAAGCACCTTTGCTGTGGTAATGGCAGTATTATCCTTTGTGGGGTACGCCTCTATCCATTTAAGGACGGCACATACCACCACCAAGACATACTTTAAATTGTTGCAGCGTTCAAGCTGAATATAATCCATTTGTAGAGCTTCGAAAGGTGCAGTTTGTGTAGCAAACCCTCCCGCAGGAGTTCGTGTCCCTTTTCCAGGATTGTATTGTAAACAGATCAAACAAGACTGTACTACTCTCTTAGCTGTACTGGAAATTTCTGGATGCTCCCAAACTTGCGTAAGCAACTTCGTTATTGTTGAAGCTCCAACATGTGCCAGCCCATGTGCCATCTGAACCATAGGTTGTACAAAAGCTATAGGCAATTTCCATTTATCCATCTGCTTATTCCGCCAACAGTCCTTATCATCCAATTCTCCTTCTTCAGATGATTGCTCACGTTCTATCACAGAAGCAGATTTTTGTATATCTAATACGTCTTGTCTAGCATTATGCCAACATTCAGCTTGTGACTTCACTACATACATAGAAGTAGTACTTCGCTGCATCTCAGTCTCACGTGCTACGCGGTCTGCAAGGGCATTACCTTGCCCTATCTTATCGGTCACTTTCTTGTGTGCACTACATTTCACAATAGCTAGTTTCTTTGGATATGTCAATGCAGTCAAGAGGATATGCACTAATTCTCCGTGCATTATCTGCATCCCGTGGGATGTGAGAAAGCCTCTCTCCTTCCAAAGCAAACCAAAATCATGAGCCACTCCAAAAGCATAGCGGCTGTCTGTATAAATGTTCACACATAAGTCAGAACTAAGCTCACATGCTCGTGTCAAAGCTATTAGTTCAGCTGCTTTAGCTGACTTCTGTGGTATACGAGCTGTCTTCACTACCGTGTGTATTGTGGTGATTGCATATGCAAGGGGCGTATCTTGTAAATCAATACGACCCTTTGTCTGTTCTTCGGTAAGGAATATACAATCATATGTTTCTTGTGACTGAGGCTGAGTCACCGGATATGGCAACAAAGTGGCTGGATTTAGTGTTGCACATCTCTTCAGTGTAATGTGAGGAGCCAGCAATGTCAATTCATATCCTGTCAGGTGAGCGCTAGTTAAATTTTGTGTCTTTGTTTGATTTAAAAGAGCATCAACCACATGGGGTACTAACACTAACAGCTTATGTGACAAAACTATCCCTTCACTCTGACGTATTGACACAGCTGTTGCAGCAACTGAACGAAAACACCCAGGCAACGCTCAAGCGACAGGATCAAGTACTGCTGAAAAATATGCACAGGGACGCTGCTTATCGCCATGTGTCTGTACTAAAACTGACAATGCACATCTATCTTTCTCATGTACGTAAAGTGCAAAAGGCTTCATGTAATCTGGAGTTCCTAACACTGGTGCTGAACAAAAGGCTTGTCGTAGCTGCCGGAAAGCAGTCTCACATTCATCTGTCCATGGGAGGGGCGTTGGAGTATCTTTAGTCAAAAGTGCTAGCAAAGGTTTGACAATGTGTGAAAACCCTAATATCCATTGCCTACAAAAAGAAGTAAGACCAAGGAATGCACAAACATCTTTCTGAGTAGAGGGTACTGGTGTGTCTAAAATTGCTTGAATACGATCTGATGTGAGTGCACGGCCCTCCTTAGACAAAAGGTGACCTAAATAGGTTACCTTTGGTCTACAATATTGCAATTTCTTTCGTGACACTTTATGATGGTGTGAAGCAAGAAAAGAAAGTAAGGACAAAGTGCACTTTTCACATTGCTCAGGGGTATCAGCTGCCAACAAAATATCATCAACATATTGTATGAGAGCCACACCTTCAGGCAATACAAAAGAATCAAGTTGTCGTTTTAATGCTTGACTATAAATACTAGGACTCTCAGTATAGCCTTGAGGAACTCTGCAAAATCTAAATGATTGTTTATTCAAAGTAAAACCAAACAAATATCGGCTGTCAGGATGAATAGGGATCGAAAAGAAAGCATTCTTCAAGTCTATCACAGAGAACGTAGTTGCTGTCAGGGGAACCAAAGTAAGAAGTGTTGTGATGTCAGATACCACAGGATATTGTGGTACCACAATCTTATTGACTTCTCGTAAATCAATAATGAATCGGTAAATCCTAGTATCAGTATTCTTTTTCAGAATAGGAAGAATCGGACTGTTACAAACAGTATACGGAACTTTCTCAACTACTCCAATTGCAATAAGATCATGCACAATTCGTGTGAGTGCTTTTTTGCCCTCCTGTGAAATTTTGTATTTAGGCAAACGTGGCAATACAGCTCCCTCCTTGACACTAATATGTACCGGTGGAATAATCATTTGTTCCACATCAGTATCTGAAGTAGCCCACAAAGTACTAGGGAGTGAAGCTAATGCAATTTCCTCTTTAACAAGACAAACTCTTTTCATCACAGGATGATAATCATTCAAAATAACACGCACCCCTTCAGGACAGCATCGTATTGTAGTCCTGAAATACTTGAGCATATCAAGACCCACAATATTGTCTGGTGTATTTGGAGAAAGCAAAAATGGACATGGAGCAGTAAATGTATCAACATGGAATGCAAGTGGTTGTGACAATGGGCTAGGGGAAGGTGTTCCATCGAAACCTATCGATGTAATGGTTAAGCCAGACAGGGGAGCCCTTGGAATCAATTGTTTAGACAAGGCGCTACGAGTAGCTCCTGTATCAACCAGAAACTGATCAGTAGAACCCAAAACATGTGTTGTAACATAGGGACCCCTCTGATCTACTGGAACTTCAACTGATTCCTTACCCCATCCTAGGCAATCCTATGCATAAGCAGAATCTTGGAAATCAGGTTGCACATAGTTAGACATCTGGTATTGGTTCCGTCTATCAAAAGTGTTAAACCCATCCTGCACTCGTACATTAGCATCAACCGTAGCATGATCATTCGTGCTTCTTCTAGGCCCTGAATATCCTGAGCGATTTCTCATTTGTCTCCGGCCACGTGAACACTGCTGAACACGTAGTGCTGGACAATCGGCAGCCCAATGCCCAAATTTCTTACAATACGCACACTGATTAACAGACAAATTCGAACGAGTGTAAGAAGAACCCTAAGATCCACGTCCACCTCTATCACTACCTCTAAAAGGCGGACCATAAGCTTGAGCCAACATAACCTTCGTCTTTAATTCTTTAATCTTTTTATCCTCGCTACCTTTTGCTTCTAGTTCCTGACGTTCATAATACTGAGCCATAGTCAAAAGAGAAACCGGAGTAGAGGTAGTCCATGAACTTTCACTAGCTTTTAGATGACTAGCTATTCCTGGTAACAGATTTGCGGCATATTTATCGACAAACAAATGTCTGCCCGTGTCCTCTGACAATAACTGGCTGCTAAAATCATGAAATGCTTCTTCAAAGCGTGTAAAGAAATCAGAGACTGATTCATCTGCCTTTTGCTTACAAGACGCTAAAACAGTCCAATCTATCTTTTTAGGGGCAATAATAGTTTTTAACTTAACTAATATGGCTGCGGGAAGATCTAGGATCAACTGATATGGCTTTTTCGCAGGTTCCCTATCCCAGTCCATCTGTTCTAATTCTTTCCATGACACCCCAAAAACTACACAATCATCAACTTTACGAACAGTTCTCTACATATCTGGTGGTAATATCAATCCGAAAAATAAATCAATGTCAGCCAAAGTCATAGTACAAGAACTAATTGCTCCCTCAACTTCCTCATAAAAGGCGGCTGGATTTTTCAGCGGGTCAGGTAATGCTGTTTTAAGTGCCATTATATCTGCCCTATTCCAAGGAGTATACACCCAATTATAAATAAAATAACCCTTAGCATCAACAGAAGTTTTATCATCACTTGTACCCAATCCTTTAGGAGGAACATACAAAGGCGTGGCCTCCCGCATTGGTTTCGCATGAACTATCATAGTCTTATCTGTTCCGAAGATGGAAGCTTGCACCCCGCCGGTCTGAGATGTCCGTGCAACTACGTCCACGGCCCTTTTCTCCTCTTGCAAACGGACTGCCACAACACATAATTTTACCAAACGCCTGATTGCATCAGCCACCTGGGAGAAAACAAAAAGACCATCACGCATTTGCTTATGATCAGCTGCTACATCATCGGGCTCTAACTTATCAGAATATTTCCCAAAGAGTTCAATAACTTCTGTGCCAAGTGCCTAAGTAAAATATAGCTGCTCCTTTTCCGTCCACCCTTTCATGTTGTCTAAAAGTTCAGAAGCAGAGACAACGCTACAAATTGTTTTACGAGCAATAGATCTAAGCTCAGGCGCACGGTCAGCAGGCAACATAGAGCGACTGTCTCGTATGTTGTGTTGCTCCGAACCGGAGACCTCAGCTAACTCATAAGGGGCAGAAGGAACGACATACGGAGGTGGAGGGCGATCTAGTAACAAAAAATCATCGTGTGGTTTATTAAGGAGAGGATAGAGAGGTTGCCTAACAGTGTATTGGCCAGTTACCTGTAATTTACGTTCTTTCTCTTCTAGCTCCTTTAAGTCATTTCTTTCTTTCTTTTTCATTTCCAGTGCTTTCACACATACATTCTTCTGCTGCTCTTTCTCAAGCAAGGCTTGCTCACGCTTCACTCGTCCACACACTTCTTTCTCCCACATTCGTACACAGTCAAACATATCTTGCCTAGACCTTCGCTTACACATACCTTGTTCCGCATACTCAATCTTTCGCAAATCAAATGACCTATGCATAGGCCAACGTAACTCAGGATCCGCACGAGTATATTTATTCCATAATGTGCTGTACATTATAGAAGAAAGACCATGTTTAACATACATATCTCTATTGGGCGTCCCCTCTGGGGGTGCCAGTTGCGATTCTTCCAGTCTCAAATTGCTACTAAAGCAACACATCCTACGAAGTGCGCTAAAAACAGGCATGCCAAAAATAGTGCAGAATATGCAATATTATAATCAAAGTAGCACTTAAGGTGCTGTTCAAATCAAAATTAAATTGGAGAAAATTCTCCTCTTTACCTGCCTATATAAATTGCAATTTATATATCAATTCAAAGGACACAAATTGACTAGTCACCCAAAACACGAGAACCACAGTAAGTGGTGCTAAACTTCATAACCAAACAAAGGCATCAAAACCCACAGCAAGTGCCGTAAAACGGCTCTTACCAATCACAGGGCGTCCAGGTTCCAACTGCCAAGTTCTAAAATCTACCAAATGGTCACTGCATGACGAATGAACAAAAAGGATCTCAGTCGAGGACCGGCGCCACTTGGATGGTCAAATCAGAAAGAAGGGAAAAACGTAGTGGTTGGCAAGACTCCGGTCTCCTCAGGCATTGATCGTCCGCATCGAGATCCCAATCCTTCATTGCGACCAATCCGTCGGGTGTCCGAGTCGCCGATGAGTCCCTGTTCGGGCGCCAATTTGTCGAAGTAAGCCTCAGCAAGGCCTACTAGTGCAAGGGGTTTGCCCTTCTCTGCACAAAGTCCTCAGACCATATAGGAAGAAGTTGGCACAGAAACTGAAATAAAAGACAAAGTTTATTAAACCTCATGAGGTGGTACTACAGTTCAAACAGCACCCTTCGGTAATGTTTGAAGTAGCACACTGAACTAAGAGAGCATGGTCCTTTTATACCCAAGCAGGGGCTAAAAGAAGGTGGTACTACTATAGAAGCAAGACTTACATACATATAAGGTCATATGGAAATGCACAGTCGACAGGTAGGAGGGGCTAACAGTTTTCAAGGACTAGTTGACACATTGCTGTCTGTTACTGATTTCTAACAGCTGCAGATCTTACTGTGCATGTGCGAAAGTGGGAGATGCTAAATATAACTTGTCGATAGACAGATTTTCAAGAGTAGTTAACAGAAAGGTAGGACAGAGCACATGGCGAGCACATGGCAGAGAAAATGGCTGCCATGAATACAAAATGGATTCCGCAAAATGTTCACAATAGTTGCTAAATTCAAGATGTCTTCTTCTAATGCTTAATCTAATCGCTACTGATTTACAACACAGTCACACTAACTAACTGCTTTTACAGTTGAATTTTATTCCCCCAAATATTCTTAATTATGTGAGCAGGCATATTCCAGTTATTATTGGTAAGCCTATGTAAAAGAGTAATGTAAAATTACCAAAATTACTCTAATTACTCTGACATAATTGAAATTCTGGCCAGGCCTATTATTGGTGTCCATTCGTTCATCAAATTTTACTCTATTTTTAGGATTGTGGGGATTTTTATTGTGTTGCGTTTTCTACTTTTTAGCTGTTTTATTACTGATACATGCTTTACACATTTCTCCTAAGTTAAGCATGTCTTCTCTGTGCTACACCTACTATGGATTGAGCTCAGGTTTACATTTTTGAGACATAACTGGACCTGGTATGGAATTATGACATTATTCTTTGGTGAGGACTCACATCTCTTCCAACTAATAATCCACTTTCCCACCATTATTAATAAGTGCCACAACATTGTGTATTTATTGTAATATGTGTCTGTATCAACACCCTTACAATGTTTTGTAGTGGTCAATATAAGTAGCAGAGGGAGGGCAAAATCAGCAACAGAATTCAATAAGAACTCCAGCAATCACACACAAGGGAAGAGTCAAAATGTGAGGATAAAACCAGAGCTTAATACTAAATAAAGTCTAGACTGCTACAGTAGGTATTGGAACATGCAAACTGGATGGACCTGTGTTTGTGTATTTAATATTACGTGTGGGACTAGTTAACCCCTAGGGTGCCCGGACATAAAGGTTACGTCCTCGTTTGCATAGTACATCATGGTATGGGCCCTCGGGGGAAGCAATAATGCTCCCCCCAGGGCCTCGCACCCCCCTTCCATGGGGAGGGATGGAAGGGGAATCGCTTCCTCTTTCATCCCCAACCCCAGACCTCTCTGTGGCGTTTGATGACGTCTGCGCGTGATCGCATGCTGACCTCATCAGAGGCTGCTCCCTCCGTGCTGGGAGAAATACAAAAGCATTTCTCCTCAGATCACGAGGAGGGGCGAGAGAGGCATTAAAGGAAAGGAAAGGCCTTTCCTTTCCATTGATGTCTCTTTCTGCATTTCTGCTGCCCGATCGCAATGGGATCGGGCAGCAGATAAGCCCACTAGATACCAGGGAGTTTGTTTTTTTATTATATGCATAAAGGGTGCTGCCCCTTGGGCCAGAGCCGCTCCCCAGGGGGCAATTTATTTTAAGGCCATTTCTGCCCCCCTGAGGGCAGAACGGCATATTATAATTAGGCCGATCTGCCCCCAGGGGGGTGCAGAAACCACTTGACACCAGGGATTTTTATTTGTTTGCATCAATTTCATGCAAGAGGAGCGTCCCCTTAGGCAAGGGTCACTCCCCTCGGGGGAACATTTATTTTAGGCCATTTCTTCACCCCTTGGGGGCAGATCGTCCTATTTTCATTAGGCCAATTTGCCCCAAAGGGAAGCCAAAACCACTAGGCACCAGGGATTGGTGTGTGTGTGTATATGTGTGTTTATTTTATTTAGGAGGGCAGCCCCTTGCTCAAGTGTCGCTCCCCATGGGGGGGCACATTACTGTTGGCCATATCTGCCCCCCTTGGGGAGAGATCGGCCTATTTTTGGAAGGCCCATCTGCCCCCAAGGGGGGCAGAAAGCCCACCAGAGACCAGGGAAGATTTTTTATTTTTTTTAAAGGGTGGTGGTATGGCCATACCCCACCCCAAATAAATGGGGCCAAAGTTGTTCTGCCCACTGGTGGGTAGATGGGGCAAGTACCACCTATCTACTCCCCGGAGGAGCAGAAAGCCTACTATAGGCCAAGGAATTTTAAAAACATTACAAATAGTGGGTGGTGACTACCAACCAGTGTGGGCATGGTTATGCCTCCACCCCAACTGAATGGGGTAAGTCTTTCAGCTCTTCCTCAAACATCTTGTCCCACAGAAAGCAAGAGGACATTTGATTATTTTGGGTTTTGGTTTTACATTTGGGCGATAAAAGCTTGTCTAACTCTCAAAATCATCCCACTTGGGATGTGAGGGCTGCACTTTTTGGACTTTGGGACGTTGCAATGTAGAAAAATCCGCAAGACCTAGACACATCTGAATACTAAACATCTGGGTGAGTCCAGGGTGGTGTGCTTCACACACACCCCACATCATTTTCTTACTCACAATGCCCTGCAAACCTCCAACTTTGCTGGAAATCACATATTTTTCCCGCATTTTTGTGATGGAACCTTTCAGAATCTGCAGGAATTCACAAAAGTCCTACCACCCAGTATTATCACATCTATATCGATAAAAAGAATATGCCCCTCTTGTCAGCCAAAAAACATTTATTTTCCAAGCTGCCCTTTTGGACCCGCTTTGGTTCCCCTTCATTTTTGACATGTTTTTGTCTCTTTCTGTCACAGGCACTTGTCCCACCTACACAAGTGAGGTATCATTTTTACCGGGAGACTGAGAGGAACGTTGAGTGGTAGAAAATTTGTGCCGGTGCGGTTATCCCACACAGAAATGTGAGAAAAATGTCATTTTTTAGCTAACTATGAGGTTTGCGAGGATTCTGGGTAAGAAAACACTAGGGGATCCACGCAAGTCACACCTCCCTGGATTGCCTCGGGTGTCTAGTTTTCAGACATTTTTGGGTTTGGTAGGATTCCCTAGATAACTGCTGAGCCCAGGACCAAAAATGCAGGTGCCCCCAACCCAGCAAAAACAGGTAGTTTAGTATTTGATCATTTTGATGTGTCCACATAGTGTTTTGGGGCATTTCCTGTCGCGGGCACTAGGCCTGCCCACACAAGTGAGGCACTATTTTTATCGGGAGACTTGGGGGAATGCTAGGTGGAAGGAAATTTGTGACTCCTCTCAGATTCCAGAGCTTTCTGTCACTGAAATTTGAGGAAAACGTGTTTTTTTGGCCACATTTTGAGGATTGCAAAGCATTCTGGTACCAGAACCTGGTGAGAGCCCCACAAGACACCCCATCTTGGATTTCCCTAGGTGTCTAGTTTTAAAAAATGCACAGGTTTGGTAGGTTTCCCCAGGTGCCGACTGAGCTAGAGGCTAAAATCCACAGCTAGGCAGTTTGCAAAAAAACAGCTCTGTTTTCTTTGGGAAAATGTGATGTGCCAACGTTGTGTTGTGGGGCATTTCCTGTCGCGGGCACTAGGCCTACCCACACAAGTGAGGTACCATTTTTATCGGGAGACTTAGGGGAACGGTGGGTGGAAGGAAATTTGTGGCTCCTCCCAGATTCCAGAACGTTCTGTCACCGAAATATGAGGGAAAAGTGTTTTTTGGGCCAAATTGTGAGGTTTGCACAGGATTCTGGGTAAAATAACCTGGTGAGAGCCCCACAAGTCACCCCATCTTGGATACCCCTAAGTGCCTAGTTTAAAAAAAATACACAGGTTTTGTAGGTTTCCCTAGGTGCCGGCTGAGCTAGAGGCCAAAATCCACAGCTAGGCACTTTGCAAAAAACACACCAGATTTCAATGTAAAATTGTGATGTGTCCGTGTTGCATTTCCTGTCACAGGCACTAGGCCTACCCACACAAGTGAGACTAAAGGAAAAACAGAATAGAAGAACAGTTGTTATTGACCTTTGTCTTTCTCAACATGTTTTCCTTTCAAATGTAAGACAGTGTGTAAAATGGACGTCTGTTCGAAAAGTGCCCTGTAATTCACATGCTAATATGGGGACCCCAGAATTCGAAGATGTGCAAATAACCACTGCTTCTCAACACCTTATATTCTGCCCAGTTTGGAAATACAAAGATTTTCTTGATACCTATTTTTCACTCTTTATATTTCAGCAAATGAATTGCTGTATACCCGGTTTACAATGAAAACCCATTTCAAGGTGCAGCTCATTTATGGGCTCTGGGTACCTAGGATTCTTGATGAACCTAGAAGTCCTATATATCCCTGCAACCAGAAGAGTTCAGCAGACGTAACGGTGTATTGCTTTAAACAATCTGACATGGCAGGAAAAAGTTAGAGTAAAACGTGAGAAACATTGCTGTTTTTTTCACCTAAATGTCAATTTTCTTTTATTTTAGCTGTTATTTTCTGTAGGAAAACCTTGTAGAATCTACACATCTGACCCCTTGGTGAATTCAGAATTTGTCTACTTTTTAGAAATATTTAGCGTTTCAGGATCCAGCATTGGTTTCACACCCATTTCTGTCACTAACTGGTAGAAGGCTAAAATCACACAAAATAGTAAAAATGGGGTATACTTTCAACATTGTTTCAATTTGAAAAAATAATAATCCCAAAGTGGGAATTTGTTACTAATTTTTTTTTTTAATCACCTTCTCACCATGTCGTGGAGGTCATTTTGCAGTTTTCACTGCTCCTTAGTGCTAGGTTTTACCTGTCAGTGACGGACAGTGGAAAGTTGCCATTTATCTGCCCACTCTAAATAGGGTGGGCAGACAAATGACAAAACATTTGATGACCAATACTCTGTTGGGCAATCAGGCATGGAAATGGACTAGCCTCCACCGTCAACATCACAAACTGAAGGTTTGTTCAACTCTGAGGCTTGCAGAGAGGCTACTCTCTTCGCCAAAATCTAAATTGGGCCCTATGTTTTTGACTTCATCCTCATGTGAAGACTCTGTATGAAACATTCTAACAGGTATGCAGGTACGTTAGTTTCATAGAATATTTTGTACAGATTGCTAAATGTGGGATGGTGTTCTGAGGCACCAAATGTGCACTTCAAATCCAAATTTACGTAGGTAAATATTTTGAAAAGCACAGGGAAAAACAGAAACTGAATGACTCTAAACATAACATGAATATGACGGTCATTGAGGTTGCCACGCCATTTTGTTTGCTATTCGTTGTTTTTGAGAAATGGCTAAAAAAAGGTAACAGGTAGTTGTAAATCAGTTGGATTTCTGGACTAACATTTCAATCTGTGCTGACCACCGGATTGGCTACTAAACACATTTGCTATGGTTGCAGATCTGAAATTTGTAAACAGGACAATTCTGTTTATGGAGCGTGCCAAGAAATGTATCTGTGAGACCATCCCCCTAGGGCCTAGACTTTTACTGACCAGGGCACACTACAAAGGGATGGAAACCCGCCGTGTTCATGCTGGTGGTATTTTCACAGACCACCAGCCCCCTTGAGACTCTGCCGGCCGTATAATAGACATTCTGCTAGGCCGGCGCGCCGAAACAGTGTTTCCGCCCGCAAGCCCAGCAGAATGCAGGGCCGGGACATTGCCGACGGCTCCAAATGGAGCCGTCGTCAAACCCGCTGTGCAGCGGGTGCAGCAGCACCCGTCACGCAGATTACTGCCCATAAATCGGGCAGTGACCTGCGCGACAGGGCACTGCACGGGGCCCCAGAGCACCCCTTCCGCCAGTCTTTCCCTGGTGGGGGAACCCGCCAGGGAATGGCTGGAGGAACACAGGTTCTTTATCATCAGATAAAGTATTCTGCCATCATCAGGCTGTCTGTCAGCAGTAGCCTGGCAGTGGCGGAGGGCCTCCATCGTTCATTACCTGTACCGCCATGTTCGTAATGAGGGCCTATGTCTTATGCTCTGTACTTACTGGCCATCACTGTTCCCAGGAATTATCAGTACCTCATTAAAGATAACTGGTCAAAAGGCATAGCCCTGCCATGTAGCTGGTAGCTAGACGACACTGCCAGTGACCTTGTCCTGCAGGAGCTGAGGGTTCCAGGAAGCTTCCAGCTTCAAATGTCCCTATTAAAGTCTTTAGTTGATAGGACAGCCATAATCCAGAGGTTATGATCCAAAATCTAAGAAAGACACAATTCGACATTTGTGGTGCACTAAGCAGCGCTGTCTTCCTTCAGAGCACTGTTCATGGCTTCAAATATATCATCACAAGTGGCACCAATGACGTCCCATATGACATGACAGATTTCATCACTCACGAAACAAGTCACATCCTAAATTAGCAATGTATCCGTCTGAAGCATGCACAGGGCTGTGCTCCAGTCCAAAGCCAGTGAATTGTGCGTGGAAATGTGCCCCAAGACTAATATATAAGTCTAGAGGGGGCTGGGCGTACGTCATTTTCTGTTGCAGTATATAAAAGGCTTGGCTGCAGGTCATGCATGGTCTGTATGCGCACCCACTTGTACACTAAACACAGGGCATCGCCGACTGCAATATTCCATGTACCCTACATACAAAATGTGTTTTATGACGTTGTGTGCATTGCATAAAGTGCATGTTTGGAGGTCCCACTACGTACAAGCTGACACTTGAATGATGGTGTATTAGTTTCTGACACCGATATGCCGGCATAGTCAGAGTTGTCACCCTAAACCTTCCAAACTGAAAACTATGAAGAATAGATGTGTGCACACTTAAAAATATTAAGAACAGTAAGAGACTACATTAGAATTTTGATTGTCGCCATAATTATACTTACGTCAGCAGGAATGGCTCTGTGACTTTAATGGTTGCTGCTGCTACATGCAATGATCTGCAGGTTGCCAGTTGGAAAATAAATTAGAACGACTCATTGTTTCATCCTTTCGAAGTCAGTAAAGTGAGTATCATTTAACAGTTGAACAGTAAATACTCGTTGTGTACAGGGCTTATAAATGGCACAAGCATTATTAAATTGAGTTTTTAAAAACAAGTTTTTTTAAAGAGAGAGTTGTGCTTTATTGTTGCTATAGGTTTGTATGTTATGATTTTCATTATCACAATGACAGCCTCCTGAACTACTCTACAGAGCTTTAACATTGTCAAAGTTGCTAGACTTATGCAGCACGGAGGACCAATTTATGTGGCAAGGCTACCTAAATTATGCGACAAAAAATGAAAATTACTCTGCACATTCTCTGTATTATTTGTGAGCCATTTGGGATAGAAACAACCTTGTGATGACTTGTACAAATTTTGAAAATTATATAGCAAGTTATTTGGGAAATGGTGGGAATCCATAGTTATAGAGTGATTGCTGCATCCACAAAATCGCCTAAATCCTCTGGCCCTCACCAATACTCATTGCTTACTAACCATATATTCAAGAAGGAAAAACAAAGCCTGGCCCTTCTTATTCAAATAAGCGTCCATTGTTTGTTGCATTTTTAACGAAAATAGCCTTTTCAAACTATCTGCCCAAAATAAACATATAATATGCAAAAATACATAATGGGTAACATATATTCCATCACAAACATGATGGATACCCTGTCCACCTTATTTCAAGTGCTTTTGGATATAATGCACTTCTAATAAGGCGGGCGGGATATCCGTCATGTTTGTGACAGAGTATCGGCCCATCAAACTCTAAATCAGACCCGTAATGGTATTGTGATATTAAGTCACACATTGTATATCAGTAGGCAGATGGTAATATGTCCTAGAATTTGACACAATCATCAGCAGTTTAGAAAAGTCAAAAACAATATCCAAGTTACTTATTATTTCATAATTCAATCAATGTCATGTAATTACTTATGATATACACACATCGTTCATTATGTGAATCAACTAATAGCTCTTGCTACAAAATTTATATGCTTGTGATTTCTAATATTGGTCTGATAATATTAGATGTCAGCGTGGACACTCTCACATATGAACGCACAGTTTCTCATCTGCAATCAGTCAATGCTCTGTAAAAACATTATATAGAAATTCTAATATCTTGGGGTTACTCAGATGTGGTTCTTTGAGGTGTCTAGCCACAGATCATGGTTGCATCATTGTTCTTTAATGCACAAAGATGTTTCACCATTCTTTTCTTCAGAGTAGAAATTATGCTTCCGACATAGTATTTAATATTGGGCAAATCAAACTGTAGGCAAAAAAACCTGAACTGCAATTCAGTTTTTCCTTACTCTTTCTTTTGATGAATGGCATTTCACTTGTTTCTTCGTTAATATGTTTACACGCTTTGCTTTTCCGTCATCTCCTAAAAAGCTACCTTGCCAAACCATTGCATTTTCTCATGGAGGGATGGATATTTTCTAATTGTGACCAGAGGCCATTTTCCTACTCTCAAACTGATAATTTCATGAGCCAGGATCACCTCCCAGTACTTTCTCAACATATCCTGAATATTATTTGCTTGATTACTGTATGTCATTATCGTTCTTATGAATTGTTCTTTTCCCTGCATTTTTTTGTTTGAGTTAAACAGTAGATTAATCCTTTTGCTTTTAGCAATCTGTCCCTCTGCTATGTAAAGTACTTTTTTGAGTAACCTTTTGTCTCCGAATCCTTTGTTCATAGCTGTTGTTTTCCTTCTGGAAAGATGTTTTGTTACTGCAATTATGCCGGACTCAAGAACTCTTCATACAGATATTCCATTTCAATGGGTTGGGCAGCCTGCTACTGGCTGTGGGGAACTTTTTCTAGCTGGCTTTTTCATGAACAGCGAGGTCTCTAGTCTACCTTCTGCTACTATTTTCTTCAAGTCAGGGAAAGTAATTTCCTGTTTGCTGATTTGACTTGTGAATCTTAGATTTAGTTAAATCTGACTGAATTCAATGATGAATTTCATTTCTAGTCCTTTTGTTCCATTTCATATGATGATGATTAGATCAGCAATATAAGGCAGCCAACTTACACAAATTGCCTGAATTGCTCATACTTTTGTGACCATAGTATCTGGCCTCCCCACCAGCATACAAATAGCTTAGCATAGATCTTTGTCAAGCAAAGCTTAAAAATCTGTAAAAGCATCCTCATGTGCTGGGCATTCTTGAAGGGTCCTGATCTCAAGAAATATTTACAGACATCTAAATCTACCTGAGGCTTGATTGAAGTGTGTAGGCTCATCACACCCCCCCTATTATAATTAGATCTCTTTCCAATGTGCGTGATACACCTTGCTTACGAAGCCTGACTACTCTCTTACCTACTAGGATAACCTCTGTGTAAAGACAGACAGGCTTTATTTTACATATTTTGCGATTCCTTACAGGTGGGTGTCTATAGGCGTAATTATAGGTCTTCCCGGTGGTTCTGACTGGTATTTGTGAACTTTGGGCAGCATGGAAAAATAAAATCTTGGGGGAAGCATTGCTCAAAAAAGTAAATTTGTCATCATCCAAAAGACCTTTTCCTCTACAATACCATAACTGTTCTTTAACCATGAGCAATGTTTGTTTGTATTTCTCCAACATCATTTTCTCATAGCATAAGTGGCCATTCAACTGTGAAGATGCTTTCTTCAGACAGCGTTTTCTTTCCCCAGAACACCACATTTGCACCCTAATCTGGGGGCATGATGATCAAATCAGTCATTCTGTATGCATTTCGTAGCTTGTCTATGAAGTAGAGTTAGATTGTCTGTTTTACCACTAGCCTAAGATGCTAATTAATCATACTATTACGGTTTTCTTTGGTTAAGCAAGGAGGCCAGGCCACAATGCACTACCGACCTGGCAATAATCGTATTGACGTCTAGCATCACATGAGTGAGCACAATCCATGCAAGATGTTGGACATTTGTGATTTTGGTTTGAAAGTGGGAGCCTCGCATTGGCCAGCGCACACCACCCTGAGAGAAGCCGGCCTCCTATCTAAGCAGGCAAATAAGAAATATATCTCCATCGCTGTTTGACTTACAATCCACATCAATGCCCCACTAGGATAGATGTGAGAAACGCATGTGCTATTTTGTTTCCTTTAAGTTACGAGAATCAATGCACAAGACAGGTACACTCTGAAGCAGAAATGTTGGAATTTATTTTATGGATACAGACAAACTCGTTTCGGCTTGAGCTGAGCTTTGTTCACAGAATTCTATTTCAGTTGTAGTTAAAAAGCTTGTGCAACAATTAGAAATCAAAAGGGAATGTCACTCCCTGACCATTGCATAGTAAACATCAAGAAAATACTTTCATTCAAACTACGTTGATGATCATAATGTGAAATTCCTTCAGGGCAATGTCCAATATGTCCAATGCTATTACATAATTTTCAAATTCCCAAAAATACAGTCTGTACCTGCTTAGATCTTGAGATGTTAAACACAGGAAAAATACTCTTTCAAGTTGTGTTTAAAATGTACTACTTTTCATATAAGTATTCGGATTGCAGTATTCCATGCATTAATTTATGACATTACAGGATCTTACAATAGGTTCCTAGGTTCCTTTTGACATGTACCAGTCCCCGGTTATCTTCTTTTATTATTAGTCTACATTGGTACACCCAAGTGGGCATGTAAGTATTAAGCGTTGGTTACAATATGTCCCCTTTAACAGGGCACTCTATATATGTTGAAAGGGAGTAGCTTCAGTCCAAATGCATGACTAGTTCCTCATCCATATTCGGACCTTGAGGTACGTTAGTCTGCTGTAATTCGATTATGTATCTAGATTAAATAACACAAAGGGCCTTTCATCCTACTTCCTCCCTCCCGATTAGGAGGAATTTTGTCTATTCCAAAATAATGGACTTGATTCCTATTGCTGCTGTGCCTGTCTCTGAAATGTCTGTCCCGTTAGTATGAAGGATCTTGTTTTGATATCGCTCACCTTTGTTCTAGAAATCTCATTTTGACAGGGTGTGCTGTACAACCAACATATCTTTCATTGCATGGACAGATCAAAATATCCACTGTGTAATCAGAGTTGTATGTTTAGTACCGTGATATATTACTGTTTCCGGATGTGGTAAACCACTTAGGTTGTTTTGCTTATGCTATTTTGTATGCTTTGCATTTAGTACATGAGAAGAATCTCATTGCGGGAAACATCATGAACAACGACACCCAAACAACAATTACGTCTACAATGCAAGTGTAACCATGCCTGCCGGAACAAAGACTGCCTTTTTCTCTGCCTTAACAACACATGTGCTGAACTACGCCTATGCGTGGTTAAGGCAGAGAAAGAGGCAGAGTGAATTGGGAGAGGACGCGGTCAGGTAAGTGGGGTTGGAGAAGGGTTTAGAGGTAGTTTTTAGGGGTAGGGTGTCAGGGAGACCAGATCCTCAGGGTCTGTGCACGTTCCCAACATGTCCACCAATAGACAGCTCCAAAGCTCCGATAGAAATACCACAGAGCCTGAGAGAGTGCAAGTGGTGGAAAAGGGGATTAGGTAGGGAACAGCTGGGAAGGAGACCTGTAGGAAGCAAGAGGTTAAACAACACAATATCAAGATATAATCACATTGACTTTGAATAGACTATGGTTCTAAGAGCTCTTATACTGTAATCATGAATAACCTAAGAAATGACTTTGACTAGACCTCGAGAAGTCTAGGTACCTGGATAAATCAAGAATGGGTTAATACAATGTTTCATATGAGCTTTTCATGAAATACCACATGCTGTCTAGAAAACAAGAACCTTCTTGAATAATGTTTCAGAATAAACATTGCATTCTTATATGAGGACAAAGACTATCTGAACATTCCCTGAAAACAACATTAACTGTACTAGGGATTTAATAGGCACAAAGAATGTAGCACTTTGAATTAAGCATCTTCATAGAAAATCCAACGGTTAGGGATAAATGTGTGCACCTCAACAAACACAACATACCAAAGTTTTCAATGCCATGAAATGATCATGCACACTGTTGAACTAAGAGCCAAGCGATTTATGCCAGGGTTGGATCACACACACTGTTGCCGATTCAAACAAGAATATGTAAATGCCATGAAATGATCGCGCACACTGTTGCCGATCTGAATGCCAAGATTCACATGAGAGAAATGAATCACGCACTCTGCCGATTCGAACAAGAATATGCAAATGCCATGAAATGATTGCGCACACTGTGCCGATCAGAACGTCAAGGTTTACATGCTGGGAATGAATCGCGCACACTGCTGATTCGAACAAGAATATGTAAATGCCATGAAATGATCGTGCACACTGTGCCGATCTGAACGTCAAGGTTTACATGCTGGGAATGAATCGCGCACACTGCTGATTCGAACAAGTATATGTAAATGCCATGAAATGATCGCGCACACTGTTGCCGATCTGAATGTCAAGATTTACATGAGAGAAATGAATCGCGCACTCTGCCGATTCGAACAAGAATATGCAAATGCCATTAAATGATTGCGCACACTGTGCCGATCTGAACGTCAAGGTTTACATGCTGGGAATGAATTGTGCACACTGCCGATTCGAACAAGAATATGCAAATGCCATGAAATGATCGCGCAAACTGTTGCCGATCTGAACGTCAAGGTTTACATGCTAGGAATGAATCGCGCACACTGCCGATTCGAACAAGAATATGCAAATGCCATGAAATGATCGCGCACACTGTTGCCGATCTGAACGTCAAGGTTTACCTGCTGGGAATGAATCGCGCACACTTCCGATTCGAACAAGAATATGCAAATGCCATGAAATGATTGTGCACACCGTTGCCGATTTGAACGTCAAGGTTTACATGCTGGGAATGAATCGCGCACTCTGCCGATTCGAACAAGAATATGCAAATGCCATGAAAAGATCGCGCACACTAGAAGTTTCACAACTAGGCCCAAAACTCGAAAGTCTTTGAGAACGGGGTCGGGGCCCAGCCCGACCTCCACCTTACCACCCTGCTCAAGGATCACCAATGTAATGAGGGCAGGCCTGGAACATCAAGGTAGGCCTCTGGAACAGGAGCTCGGGAAGTTGCTGCTGCTCTGCACCGGGACCTCTGAATAGTGAGCACGTGAGCTGGTCTGGCTCCCTTCTATAGAGTCTGGCCCAGCCCACAAACCATAACCAGTCATGCTGCAGGGAAAGCTTCTAGAAGGTCCTAGAAAGGGACCACACCCTAACACACTCAGTAAGCCTGCAGCAATACCTTGCAAATGAGCTGTTATTGCAAACATCAGTAATAGTGTTTTTCAAGGTTAAAATCTGCAATGCAAAAGGTCAACATACTGCTTATAAACACAAAGCATGAATTATGCTCTTGCATAAAGACTGGGTTTTTGCATTTTTGTCACCCGTAGAGCGCGCCCTGTCCTGATGTTGACATAGGGTGGATTAAGGGCGTGGAGTGCGGGTGGAGGTAGAGGGGTCGGGTTAGTTTGTTTTTTAAGGGTGGGGTGAAGAGATCAGGGTAATTTGGTTTTTAGGTGTGAGGTGGGGGATCGGGGTAGTTTGGCTTTTAGAGGCAGGGGTGAGGGATTGGGGTAGTTTTGCTCTTAGGGGAGGGGGTGGGGGGATGGTTGGTTTTAGGGCAGGTGGGAGAGTTGGGGAAGGATTTTGGGCCCAGGGTGGATGGGGAGTGTAAGGGTTAGTTTTGTTTTTAGGGGCAGGCTGGTGGGCGTGAGGGTAGTTTTGTTTTTAGGGGTGGGGGTTGGGTAGTTGTGTTTTTAGGGCTCAGGGTAGGTGGGGGTATCGAGGTAGTTTGGTTTTTGGGGACAGGGTTGGGGGAATGAGGGTAGTTTATTTTTTTAGGGGTAGGGTTGGTGGGATCAGGGTAGTTTGATTTAGAGGGGCAGGGGTGGAGGTTGGTTGTTTTTATAGCCGGTGAAGGGGTCAGGGGAGGTTTTAAGGCTCATGGTGGGTGGGTGGTGTAAGGGTAGTTTTGTTTTTATGGGTGAGTTGCTGGGGTCGGGTAGTTTTGTTTTTAGGGGCAGTTGTGGATGGTCTGGTAGTTTTGTTTTTATCTGTGGGGTGGAGTGGTCACAATAGTTTTGTTATTCGGGGTGGGTGAGGTATTCAGGGTAGTTTGGTTTTTAGGGGGCAGGGGTTCGGGTCAGTTGTTTTTAGGGTAGTTGCGGGTGTCGGAAGGTTTTAGTGCGCAGGGTGGGTGGGAGGTATTGGGGTAGTTTGTTTTTTTATGATGGGGTCAGGTAGTTTTGTTTTTAAGGGCGGGGGTGTTGAGGTAATTTTGTTTTTAGGGACAGGGTTGGGGGATCGGGGTAGTTGTGGTGTGAGGGGCAGTTTGGGGGGGTCGGGGTAGTTTGGTCAGGTAAGTGGGATTGGGTCAGGGTTCGGGTTAGTTTTTAGGGGTGGATTAAGGGCTTGGGGCAGGGGTGAGGGGTCATGGTAGTTTGATTTTAGGGGTGGGGTTGGGGTAGTTTTGTTTTTAAGGGTAGGTGTGAAGGGGTCAGGGTAGTTTTGTTTTTAGGGGCAAGGGTGGGGGGGTCAGGATAGTTTTGTTTTTAGTGGAGGGGTGGGGGTCAGGGTAGTTTGGTTTTTAGGGGTGGGGTGAGGGTGTGCAGTCGGGAAAGGTTTTAGGGCTCAGGGTGGGTGGGAGTGTTAGACCTGACAGCCTTAGGGTTGTCACCCCTAACTTTTTGCCTGCCTCCCTCCACTTTTTAAACACTGTTTTTGCTGGTTTTCAGACTCTGCACACTTTACCACTGCTAACCAGTACTAAAGTGCATATGTTCTTTACCTTTAAATATGGTAACATTGCATCTTGCCCAATTGGACTATTTAATTTACTTATAAGTCCCTAGTAGAGTGCACGATGTGTGTCCAGGACCTGTAGATTAAATGCTACTAGTGCGCAGGCAGCACTGATTGTGCCACCCACTTAAGTAGCCCCTTAACCTTGTCTCAGGCCTGCCATTGCAAGGTCTGTGTGGGCAGTTTCACAGCCAATTTGACTTGGCATTTAAAAGTACTTGCCAAGCCTAAAACTCCCCTTTTTCTACATATATGACACCCCTAGGCATGTCCTAGGTAACCCTTAGGGATGGGTGCTTTGTAGGCAAAAGGCAGGACATGAACCTATGCAGTTCACATGTCCTGGTAGTGTAAAACTGCTAAATTTGTTTTTACACTGCTGTGAGGCCTGCTCCCTTCATAGGCTAACATTTGGGCTACCCTCATGCATTGTTTGAGTGGTAGCTGCTGATCTGAAAGGAGTAGGGAGGTTATATTTAGTATGGCCAAAATAGTAATACAAAATCCTGCTGACTGGTGAAGTTGGATTTAATACTACTATTCTAGAAATGCCACTTTTAGAAAGTGAGCATTTCTCTGCACTTAAATCTTTCTGTGCCTTACAATCCATGTCTGGCTGGGTTTAGCTGAAAGCTCCTTGTGCATTCACTCAGACACACCCTACACACAGGATACTCAGCCTCACTTACATACATCTGCATTTTGAATGGGTCTTCCTCGGCTGGAAGGATGGAGGGCCTGCTCTCACAGAAAGGACTGACACACCCCCTACTGGGACCCTGGCAGACAGGATTGAACTGAAAGAGGATCTGGTGCACTTCTAAGCCACTCTTTGAAGTCTACCCCACTTCATAGGCACATTTGGGTATATAAACAGGGCCTCTGCCCCTACAAACTCAGACACTTCCTGGAAAAGAAACTTGTAACCAGAACCCGTCCTGCCAAGACCCCCCGGTTGTGGATGGAAGAAGAACATTTGCTTCCAGCGCGTCGGAGAGAAAGGACTCTCAGGTGAGTCCTTCCTTCTTTGGGTGGGGGGGGGAACAGACACAGGGGGAAAGGAAAGGGTTTTTTCTTTCCCCCTGTGCCTGTTTTCAGTGGATTCCTGCTCCACGATCGAGGGCGCGGCCCACGATTGTGGAGCAGGAAACCCCACTAGGCACCAGGGATTTGTTTTCAGTGTTAGTTTTGGGAGTGACCCCTTGGGCAAGGGTCGCTTCCATTGGGAGCCATTATTTTCCTATTTCGGCCGATTTTTCCGACCGATCTGCCCCCAGGGGGGGGGGGGGCCGAAAATCCACTGGACACCAGGGAAATTATTTTTGGCATGTATTTTGGGAGCGACCCCTTGGGCAAGGGTTGCTTCCATTGGGGGCTAATTTCTTTTCTTATTTCGGCCCCCCGGGGGCCAAAAACCACTAGACACCAGGGAAATTATGTTGGGCATGTTTTTTAGGGAGCGACCCAGTGCGCAAGGGTCGCTCCCATTGGGGGCAATTTTTTTCTTCTTATTTCGGCCGATCTGCCCCCAGGAGGGGCTGAAAACCACTAGACACCAGAGAAATTATTTTCTTCGTTTTAGGGCAGCGACTCCCTAGGCAAGGGTCGCTGCCCCAGGGACAATATTTTTTCTATATGTTTCGGCCCCCCTTGGGCTAGATAGGCCATGTTTTTGGCCAACCTGGCCCCCGGGGGGGTAGAAACCCACTAGGCACCAGGGATTGTGAGGTGTGTGTGTGTTTGGGGGCACCCCTTGGGCAAGGGTCGCCCCCCAAAGGGGAAAAGTTCATATTGGCCATCTCTGACACCCTTTGGTGGCAGATGGGCCTATTTTTGTAGGCCCATCTGCCCCCAAGGAGGGCAGAAACCACCAAAACGACAGGGATTTTTTTTTTTGGTTCCCCTTTTTTTGTTTAGTGCTGCGGGTGCCCCCGTTTGCCCCCTTTGGCAAGGGTCGCCCCCTAAAGGGGGCGCAGAGCTGTTGGCCATTTCTGCCAATTTTTTTATGCCCATCTGCCCCCAAGGGTGGGGAGAATCCACTTAGGCACCAGGGATCCTGTGTGTGTGTGTGTTTTGTGTGGGGGGCAGCACCTTTGGCAAGGGTCGCCCCCCAAAGGGGGCACATTAGTGATGGCCATTTCTGCCCACCTTGGAGGCAGATCAACCTATTTTTTTAGGCCCATCTGCCTCCTAGTGGGGCAGAAGCCACTTAAGCACCAGGGACAATTTCTAAGTTCTTGGTGGCGGGGTGTTTGTCAACTGGCAAAGTATTTGTGATTATAACAGTTTATTTCTTCTTTTTGTTCTAGTTCAAAGCTTTTGCTTCCTTTGCTGTGGATCCTTGTGGTTTTGGCAGCACTTGTCCTGCGGTTTGCATAGTTGCATGTTTTAGGTAAGTGAAAGCAATTTATTCCAAAGGAGTATTGTTGACATACATGAATGACATGTTTGTAGGTGGTGTACTAAATGCAGTATTGTGTGTGAAATTGTCCTTAGATTTGAGCACAATGATATTTGTGTTGTCATATGTCTAATTTGCTTTTTTCTTTTTTCTTTTTTCTTTTTAGTGGGATATCACTGGTGATTGCTTTGTCTGTGCAGAGTTGTTGCTGGTGAGTAGCTTGTTCAGGCAAGTGAGTGGTATAGTTGTTTAGTACATAACTCTTTGTGATAAAGCTACACTTTGTTTATTACTTATTTTAGTGCTAGTTGTTGTTGGCAATCCATTTGTTGTTAGTGAGGATCATGGCTAGCCGCAGAGTGACCGCTCAGCAGGTTGTTGGCATGCTCTTTGAGTCGTCTTCAGACCATGATTATGAGACTGACTGCATCTGAGGCAGAGGAGGAAGTGGGAGATTGTCGCAGTGAGTTTTCTGTCCGAGAGTATTCTTCTGATGAGGAAGCTACTCTCAGTGCAGATGAAGGGCCTGTTTTAGAGGAGGACATTGATGTGCCAAGAGTGCAGCAGCCTGAGGCTGAAGGGTTTCCCATTAGAAGACCTGACACCTGGATTGCCCCAAACATGGAGCAGCCACAGTTACCTGCATTTACTGGTCTCCCAGGGTGTAGAGTCAATACGGAAAACTTTTTGCCTGTCCATTTCTTTCACTTGTTTATGGACGATGTATTTTTGGAAGAGATTGTGGAGCAGACTAATTTGTATGCAGAGCAATATTTGAGGGACAACGCTGCCAGACTTGGGCCTCAGTCTAGAGCTACTCAGTGGGTTACCACATATCTGGAAGACATGAAAACGTTTTTAGGTTTGACTTTTTAGATGGGGTTGATCAGAAAGCCGTCACTGGCTTCTTATTGGTCTACTAGTCCCTTGATGGCAACTGCTATATTTCCTGCAACTATGACACATAATCGATATTTGCTTCTTCTTTGTATGCTGCATTTTGTAGACCATGCTTTAGCCTTGCCACGAGATCACCCTGATTGTGACCGTCTTTTTAAGATTAGGCCTGTCCTTGATCATTTTGTAGATTGGTTTTCAGAGTTCTATGTTCCAGGCAAAGAGATAAGTGTGGACGAGCCTTTGGTCCTTTTAAAGGGGCGTTTAGTTTTTAAGCAGTACATTCCTAGTAAGAGGGCATGGTATGGGATTAAATTGTATATGCTGTCAGAAAGCAGTACAGGATATGTGCATAATTTCCGGGTCTACACTGGTAGGGATTCCAGTATTGACCCTCCAGGTTGTCCGGCCACTTTTAGAGTTAGCGAAACAATTGTGTGGGAACTTGGTAGACGACTGTTCAACAAAGGTCACCATTTGTACGTAGATAATTTCTACACGGGAGTGCAGTTGTTCAAGGAGTTGTTTAGAGTGGACACTGTTGCTTGTGGCACAATCCGTTCTAACCGGAAAGGCTATCCAAGGGAGCTTGTCTGTAAAAAAACTTGAGAGGTGACAGTGCAGTGCCTTGCGGAATAATGAGCTGCTAGCTCTGAAATTTTCAGACAGGAGGGATGTGTACATGCTATCTACCATCCATGATGAGAGTACTTCCCCTGTGACTGTTTGGGGTCAGGTTGTGGAAGTGCGCACACCTGCGTGCATTTTGGACTACAATAGGCACATGGGTGGTGTTGATAGAGTAGATCAGAGGTTGGAACCTTACACTGCTCTTCGTAAGTCTAACGTGTGGTATAAAAAGTTGTCCCTACATTTATTTTATTTGGCAACTTTTAATGCTTTTATTGTGTTCAAGGATTGTTCACCTGAGTCAAGAATGACATTTGTTAAATTTCAAGAGTCAGTGATAGAGAGCCTTATTGTGGTGGAACGGGCAAGAGTTCCTAGAGTAGAAGTGGTGGAGGAAATGGCTAGATTGAAAGATCGCCACTTTCCAGATCACATTCCTCCCACTCCCAAAAAAGACTTGCCCACAAAGAAATGTAGAGTATGTGCCCGGAGAGCAATCGGGATGGAGAGCCAGATGTACTGCCCCGAATGCCCTTCAAAGCCTGGGCTGTGTGTCCCGGCTGTTTTAGAAGTTACCACACTAGGAAAATTGTTTAGGGAAATACCGTGAGCGTAAACTGCCTGTTTTATATTTTCATATGTTCAGTTTCATGGTTGGCATTACTGTCATCTATTTAGTTAGAACTTTTGTGTTTGTAGTTTTGTACTTATTTTATAATTAGTTAGTGGTTTCTTTGTTTTTTATAAACAAAAATAAAGTGATGGTGGTGTGCGTGGGGTGGTGCTTGGCTGGCGGTGTGTGTGGGGTGGTGATTGGCTGTCGGAGTGCATAGGGTGGCGCTTGGCTGGCAGTGTGCTTGGGGTGGCGCTTGGCTGACAGTGTGCTTGGGGTGGCGCTTGGCTGGCAGTATGGGTGGTGTGGCGCTTGGCTGGCGGTGTGCTTGGGGTGGTGCTTGGCTGGCAGTGTGCGTGGGGTGGCGCTTGGCTGGCGGTGTGCATGGGGTGCCGCTTGGCTGGCAGTGTGCTTGGGGTGGCGCTTGGCTAGCAGTGTGCTTGGGGTAGCGCTTGGCTGGCGGTATGGGTGGTGTGGCGCTTGGCTGGCGGTGTGCTTGGGGTGGCGCCTGGCTGTCGGTATGCTTCGGATGGCGCTTGGCTGGCGGTATAGGTGGTGTGGCGCTTGGCTGGCGGTGTGCTTGGGGTGGCGCTTGCCTGGTGGTGTGCGTGGGGTGGCGCTTGGCTGGCGGTATGGGTGGGGTGGCGCTTGGCTAGCGGTGCCAGTCCACACACTCATCAGCTGGTGTGATTGCTGTATCAGGCATGTGGGCGTATGAAAGTGATGGGCCCTTCACTGGCGCTGTCTGTCGATGCGAGTGTTGTAATGTGCTGGGCCCGTGGCTGGCAGCGTGAATGGTCTTGTGCATGTCATGTATGAGAGGTGTGTGAATGGACTGTAAAGCGGTTGGTGCTTTGCCGTGGCTTTACAGCTCACGAGCTGTGAGTCACTGGTTCAGTTTTTTGGCCTTTCAGTTACTACCAGTGCATTTCACTTTTGTGAAATCTCTTGTTAATAAAATTTTATCTACTGAACCATCACTCACCCTCGTGCCAAATCCAACCAGTATGTGTGGTAAAAATTAAAAAACCTGCTCTGCTGTAATCAGGCGTCACAGCACACTTGTGACACGCTAGGTGTCTCAGGTGAGACCCCGATGATGAAGCATGCCACCAACTTGGTTCGTGGGTGAGGGGTCTTTTTCACATAACCCAAGTGCGTTTCTTTTCACAATTTTAGTGTTTGGCACATCACAGACGTATGTGGACACATCAAAATGATATATTAGAAAACTACCTGTATTTGGGGGTGAGGGGGCACCTATGTTTTTGGTCCTGGGTGCGGCCTTCATCTAGGGAAACCAACCAAACCCAGACATTTTTTTAAACTAGACACCCCAAGGAGTCCAGGGAGGTGTGGCTTGCGTGGATCCCCCAACATTTTCTTACCCAGACTCCTCTGCAAACCTCAAACGTTGCTTAGAAAAGCATATTGTCCTGACTTTTGTTTGTACGATCACCGCTCCAGCACAAAATTCCTACTCCCCAGCATTCCCCTCAGTCTCCCAAGTAAAATGACACCTCACTTGTGTGGGTCCCCAAAGCAGAGTCAGCCTAAAGATGTATAACAGAAGAATATGTGCTTATCAACTCGCTGTGCTATCCCCATAATCTCTACAAGTTTGTGGCCTTTTTCTGTTGCAGGCACCTGGCCCACCCACACAAGTGAGGTATCATTTTTATCGGGAGACTTGGGGGAACGCTGGGTGGAAGGAAATTTGTGGTTCCTCTCAGATTCCAGAACTTTCTGTCACCGAAATGTGAGGAAAATGTGTTTTTTTTAGCCAAATTTTGAGGTTTGCAAAGGATTCTGGGTAACAGAACCTGGTCAGAGCCCCACAAGTCACCCCATCTTGGATTCCCCTAGGTCTCTAGTTTTCAAAAATGCACAGGTTTGGTAGGTTTCCCTAGGTGCCGGCTGATCTAGAAGCCAAAATCTACAGGTAGGCACTTTGCAAAAAACACCTCTGTTTTCTGTCAAAAAATGGGATGTGTCCACCTTGTGTTTTGGGGCATTTCCTGTCACGGGCACTAGGCCTACCCATACAAGTGCGGTGTAATTTTTATCGGGAGACTTGGGGGAACGCTGGGTGGAAGGAAATCTGTGGCTCCTCTCAGATTCCAGAACTTTCTGTCACCGAAATGTGAGGAAAATGTGTTTTTTTAGCCAAAGTTTGAGGTTTGCAAAGGATTCTGGGTAACAGACCTGGTCAGAGCCCCACAAGTCAACCCATCTTGGATTCCCCAAGGTCTCTAGTTTTAAAAAATGCACATGTTTGGTAGGTTTTCCTAGGTGCCTGCTGAGCTAGAGGCCAAAATCTACAGGTAGGCACTTTGCAAAAAACACCTCTGTTTTCTGTCAAAAAATGGGATCTGTCCATGTTGTGTTTTGGGGCATTTCCTGTTGCGGGCGCTAGGCCTACCCACGCAAATGAGGTATCATTTTTATCGGGAGACTTGGGGGAATATAGAATAGCAAAACAATTGTTATTGCCTCTTGTCTTTCTCTACATTTTTTCCTCCGAAATATCAGAGAGTGTGTAAAAAAGACGTCTATTTGAGAAATGCCCTGTATTTCACATGCTGGGCACCCTAGGAATTCAGAGATGTGCAAATAACTACTGCCCCTCAACACCTTATCTTGTGCCCATTTTGGAAATACAAAGGTTTTCTTGATAGCTATTTTTCACTCTTTACATTTCAGCAAATGAATTGCTGTATACCCAGTATAGAATGAAAACCCACTGCAGGGTGCAGCTGATTTATTGGCTCTGTGTACCTAGGGTTCTTGATGAACCTACAAGCCCTATATATCCACGCAACCAGAGGAGTCCAGCAGACGTAATGGTATATTCGCAAAGAAAAAATGCTGTTTTTTTCACCTCAGTTTCAATATTTATTTTTCAGTTATTTCCTGTAGGAAACCCTTGTAGGATCTACACAAATTACCCCTTGCTGAATTCAGAATTGTGTCTACTTTTCAGAAATGTTTAGGTTTCTGGGATCCAGCATTGGTTTCATGCCCATTTCTGTCACTGACTGGAAGGAGGCTGAAAGCACAAAAAATCATAAAAATGGGGTATGTCCCAGTAAAATGCCAAAATTGTGTTGAAAAATTGGGTTTTCTGATTCAAGTCTGCCTGTTCCTGAAAGCTGGGAAGCTGGTGATTGTAGCACCGCAAACCCTAAGTTGATGCCATTTTCAGGGAAAAAAACACAAGCCTCCTTCTGCAGACCCTTTTTCCTATTTTTTGGAAAAAAACGAAATTTTCCCTGTATGTTGGCTAATTTCTTGGCCTCCTTCAGGGGAACCCACAAAGTCCCTAGGATGTTGGAAAAAAAGGACGCAAATTTGGCGTGGGTAGCTTATGTGGAAAAAAAGTTATGATGGCCTAAGCGAGAACTATTCCAAATAGGCAAAAAAAGGCCTGGCACAGGAGGGGGAAAAGGCCTGGCAATGAAGGGGTTAAAAGACTTAAGACACTTCATATCACTTTTCAGTGATATCTCAACATATACTTATTGGATTTTAATCGTTTAGACCTGCATTTATCCAGATAAATATTATGTATTAGTATTAGCAGTGGGGTACTTTTGGGCCTTAGGGCGGTGAGGGGGGGACATGTTAGAACCACCCATGGCGTTGCCACATGCCTTTACTAGGCATGCTTTTACAATAAAAAATCATTGTAACGGATTGCGTGGCAAAGGCATTCGTTGTAACAACATGGTTGTTGTTAGGATCAGATTGTTCAGGCATGTGTGGTTCTCGCATGTGTTGTTCCATCATACGATCTCTCTTTGCATATTCCAATCAAGGTATTCTATTCCCTGGCGTCAGTTTTCCAATAGATTTACTTCATCAGTAATGTCCTATTTTGTTTGCTACTCATATGTGCTGTAAATCATAAGTTTAAATTATTTTGATTTCGGAGAGCTATAAAGTCCCGTACCATTTTTTTTCTTCGGTTTTCCAGATGATAAAGAAAACATTTATTTAACGGAACCAAACTTTTGCATTCTTCGTCCAGACCATCATCTCCTCAGCCCAATCACTTGTCCCTGCTACTAGCCCATGAATAAAATTGTGCAGTTGGAGGCGAAGCGGGTGCCAATTGCTGACTCACTCTTTTATCTGTAATAGTCTTGGATCTTTTCTGTAAGAAATGATTACAGACCTCAACCTTATCTTTGTTTCTAATGCTGGTATAGAGACTTTTCCCAACTAATTATGTAGTCACTTTCCCAACCAATATTGTAATTTTACAAATAAATGTCCTAGTATTCTTAACATAGGAACTCAATGCCTCTATGAAGGGAAATGATTGTGATCTATCCATTCACATTGATGCAGGACACGCTGATCGCATCAGATATGCCAGATACGCTGAAAGCAGAGGAGGAAGCACTCTGCTGGCACTCCGTGCCCCACTCCACTGCTCCTTCGTCCTCTCACTCCACCGCTCCAGCAGCCGGTGCCTACCCTAAACTCTCCTTGCCCTTGTTCTCAGCCTACGGTGTGGTCTGCCACATCCTACGGCACCAGGGGCCCCTGTCCGGGACAGCAACCAGTGAGATGAAGTGTGAGGCATGAGAAGTGAGAAGTGAGGAGTGATGAGCCGTGGGTGCCCACACCTCATGCACCTCTGTTTCTGCACAGGGGAGAATTTGAGGATTCAAGGTATTTGTCAGCAGTCACACAGCAGCTGCACAGCTGGTGGTAGAGGGGAGCATAGTCGATAGAGCCTCAGCATCAGGTTGAGCCTCCTGGGCATGGAGGTGCGTCTTGTGACCCGGGGTGTGCTCCTGTCCCTAAACCCCCCCAGCTCCTTGAAGGTCTGCAAGCCCTGTTGTACAAGTAAGGGGCTGCGCATATGAGTAAGTGCGCTAAAAACCAGCAAAGCACCAAAAATCCATTGAGAGTGCAAACTTCTTCTCTAGAGCCCACTACAGTGCCTACTAAAGTATACTACAGTGTGCAGCATAAGTGGCAGTACCAAGAAATAGTCTTACCAAAGCAATATACCCTTCTCTTTGTAAAGAAAGTGACATAGGTTTTGCATGGTCTAAGGAGCCACCCAGGAGGGCCAGAAGAGTGCCTGAAGATCTCCCCGGGAAGAAGAGTATGGGGTCTGGAAGGAAAGAATTCAGGGATTGACCGGCTCCCAGATAACAGGAGCCAAGGACACAAAACTACTGAGCAGGGCATTCATTTCATGGCAGGCCGGAAGGTTGCCCACAGGGTTTTTCTCCAAAGATGAGAAATAGCTTTTGCAAAGGGTGAAAGTGGAGGCTGCAAAGAAAAAACAGTGGTCAGAGGGAGGAAGCCCAGGAGGAAGCAAAGGAGAAGAAGGTGCTGACTGAATGCTCCCCGAGAGGTTCAGTAGGAAACTCCACTCCTAACATTCATGGGGAACGACTAAATCCACTAATATCCCCACTTAGGATAGCCTTAGGCAAGCAGTGTCCCCCCCCCAAATCCTCTGTGCGATCGCCTTAACAAATGGACAGATTGGTATTGTTAGACTTGGCATCCTTGGTGTGGTCTCCCCTAACTTTTTGCCTCAGTTTCCCAGGTTGTTGATGTGTGCTGGACTCTGTTTTTGCGGTTGTGTTACTCTGGACACTTTACCACTGCTATCCAGTGATAAAGTGCAAGTGCTCCTATAAAAATTGTATTGCTGATTGGATTTCCATGATTGGCATGTTTGATTTACTCGTAAGTACCTAGTACAGTGCACTACAGGTGCCCAGGGCCTGTATATCAAATGCTACTAGTGGTCCTGCAGCACTGGTTGTGACACCCACATTAGTAGCCCTGAATACATGGTTCAGACCTGCCACTGTAGTGTCTGTGTGTGCAGTTTTAAACTGCCAATTCGACTTGGCAAGTGTACCCACTTGCCAGGCCTAAAACTTCCCTTTTCTTACATGTAAGACACCCCTAAAGTAGGCCCTAGGTAGCCCCATGGGCAGGGTGCAGTGTATGCTTAAGGAAGGACATATACTAATGTGTTTTATATGTTGTAACAGTGAAATACTGCTAAATTCGGTTTCCACTGTTGCAAGGCCTATACCTCTCAAAGGTTAACATGGGGGCTGTCTTTAAATATTATCAAAGCGAAGATTCCCTTTGGGAGCGGATAGACATATGGAGTTTGGGGTCTCACAATTTAAAAATACATGTTTTAGTAAAGTTGGTTTTAAGATTGTGTGTTTGAAAATGCCACTTTTAGAAAGTGGGCATTGTCTTGCTTAAACCATTCTGTGACTCTGCCTGTTTGTGGATTCCCTATCTGGGTCAGTTTGACAGTTGGGCTGTTTGCACCTCTCTCTAGACAGTGACACAAAGGGAGCTGGGGTGTAGCCTGCATATCAGTGCTAGGAGGGAGGAGAGGAGTGGTCACTTACACCTGAAAGGGCTTTGCCTACCCTCACACAATGCAGTCTCCAGCCCCTTGGTGTGTGTCTGGGGCCGTGTCCTGGGCAAGGCAGGATTTCACAAACAAGAGAGACTTTCGTTTGAAGTAAGCCTACTTCAAAGGCCAAAATGGGTATAAGAAGGGCACCTAAAACCACAGACTTTAGATCACTTTTGGACATCAAGACGAACCTCTGCCTGGAGAAGTACTGAAGAGCTGAGGAGACGTGCTGCCCTGCCTGTGACTGTGCTTTGTGGAACTATCCTGCAGTTGCTGCTTCTGCCTGGTGAAAGGGTACAAAGACTGGACTTTGTTGTGCATTCCTGCTTGTGAAGAAATCTCCAAGGGCTTGTCCTGAGCTTGCCTCCTGTTGTTGAAGTCTCAGGACCATCAAAGACTTCCCCTGCTAGCACCTACACTCTCTTCTGAGACTCATGCCCTGCCAACTGGTGCCCTATCCAGTTTCTGGGGCCCTGACAGGGGAAGCTGGCAGACCAAGATTGAAAAGGCCGCTGTTCAGGGAAATTTACGACGCAAACTCTGAGACGAGGCTAAAGAAACAATGTGCCGCTGACTCCGTGGTTGAAATCTATGCACCGCCTGCAGCACGGCTGGAAGATTAACGCACATGGCTGGAGAAACGACAACGCCACACCGCTAACGGAGGCTGGTAATATCGCAACCCACACAGTGCGGTTTTGCTGATACTGTGCGGCAGGATTTTTGACGCAAACCTTGCTGGATGCAGAAAAACAACGCAACAGCTGCCTGGACCTGAGTGCTGTCCTGATCGATGCATCGCTTTCCTGTGGAGAGGAAAAACAACGCACGCCAACCCGACCGGAGGAGAAACAACGCACGGTCTCGTTTGCGCGTAAGAAATCAACGCATCGCTAACCTTTTTCGACGCACACTTGCACATGCGTGTTATTTGGACGCTACCCAGGTACTTTTTAATGCTAACAGTGTTTTTACTGTTTACAAAAGGATTTAAGACTCTTCTGCTTTTAAAATTAATAACTTGACTTGTGAATGTTGGATTTTTATTGTTTTGGTCTTGTTTTGTTTAGATACATATTTCCTATTTTTCTAAATGTGTGTTGTGTGATTTTGTAGTGTTTCCACTAAGTTAGTGTGTATGTTGGTACAAATACTTTACACCTAGAATATGAAGTTAAGCCTGCCTGTTCACGCCAAGCTACCAAGGGGGTGAGCGTGGGTTAGCTGGGGTGATTTTCCTTTACCCTGACTAGAGTGAGGGTCCTTGCTTGGACAGGGGGTAACCTGACTGCCAACCAAAGACCCCATTTCTAACATCGGTGATCAGCAGTTGAGATTGCGTTTGTATTTGTACTTGACACACAGCGATTAAGTGTACACTACTGTTTTCAGTGCAGACCACTACTTGACCACATACTACTTGTCTTGTGATTTTTGCCTTTTCTCTTTGGAACTTTTTTTGTTCTACTTCCATGTTTTGCTGATCCTTGATTGACTTTTGAACTTCATTGGGAACTTGTTTTCTGCCTTTGGAACTTTACACTTTTTTTTGACTTTTCATCATGTCCCAATCTGAAGATACATCAGTTAGAGAAGCAGTTTTGTAAAAATGGTGCCTGTCCCATTAAAGGCTCTTCCAAGAAGGAGGAGCTGCAAAGTGCTGAGGGCCTGGGTGACAGCCAAGGAAACTGAAGGGCACACAGAGGATGAGGATGAGGAGGAGAAAGAGCATTCCATACACACTGGTATTGTGGGTGGGCCTGTTATGTCCAGGGTCTCCAAGGCAGTGTCTCATCTAAGGGTCTGATCCCTGAAGAGTTACAGGACAGACAGGAAGAGAGGGCTCACCAGTTGGAGTTGGAAAAGTTTAGATTGCTGAGAGAGATGGAAGAAAGGAGGATGGCCATAGAGGAAAATAAGATACTGCTGGCTCATGAGCTTAGCTTGAGGGAGCTAGATCAGAGGAGCCAGTCTAGTGGAGATGGTGGTAGCAATTCCACAGTGCAGCCTGAGAGGAGGGTACACATTCCTAAAGACCTTGTGAAGAATTACAAGAGGGAGGATGACATATTCTTGTGGTTCAAGGGGTATGAGTCAGCTCTCCATATGAATCTGGTCCCTGAAGCTCATTGGGGGCGGGTCTAATGAAGCACTTTGAGGTAGAGGGGCAGGATACGCTGGTATCCTTTTGGGATTCTCAAGGGCTCACCTACTCCATCATGAAGGATGCCCTACTCACAAGATATGGTCTCGCCCCTGAGCAGTATAAGGAAAAGTTCAGGTCCTAATTGAGTGAGATGCCAATAGCAACACAAGCCACCAAAGGGGAAATATCTACTTCCAAAGGGAAAACAAACAGTTTCGAACTTATAATGTGGAATGTCACAGCCATTACATTAAATAGTGAATCTGCAATGAAAAGTTGCAGGAGGGGGACATTTTCTGCCTGTAAGAGACTTGAGCGACCAACAACACACACCTGGAAGGCTTCGCGGGCTTATATATACCAGTGAGTTAATCACAGTCTTGTGGTAGGGCATCTGGTGTCCTTTAAATATATGTGAAACATGCATTTGATGTCACCACCAAAGAACTCACGAGTATCACGGATAATCTTCGGAGTGTTATAGTGGAAGGCAACCCGGATAGAGAGGGGAAGATGGCACTGCTAATAATCACTGTATACCTTAACAGAAATAGTCTCTCAAAGCTAGAGGCAACCAAAAATGGCATCTTTGCATTAGAAGAAGTACTGTGTTCATACCTGTCCATGGCCACAGTCATTACAAAGGACTTCAGTCATTTTCACCTGGGAACAGAAAAGGTTAAGAACAGGGTGGCACGCCAGCAGAATGAGCATTCAATGGCTTCCTCCAAGCCTATGACTTTATCTCGGCAGAAGCCTGGGCCAAAGAACTCCATCTCAAGGTGCCCAATACTTTCTCTTACAATTGCACAACAGTTGATTATACCGTCCTAAGTAAAAACATCAGACAACTGACATCAGATTGTTTAATGATCTGACATGGATCAAGTCATTACACTATGCTGGAAGCTGGATTCGAGCTACATAGCGAACATCGAGATCGAATCGAGTGCATCAGTCACACAAGGGGTGCAAAGGATTATAAATTGCTTAGGAGGATCAAATAGAATGCAGACAATAGGGCTAAATGGGAGAAATGGAAGGCGGGACAAGAAAGCGAGAGAAAGTGAGTGAAATGTATAGCCTCTATTTGGAACTGGGGTAACTGGATAACAAACCTATGCACCGTCCTTCTGAGGGGAGCCCGGAGGCCCGCTTATAACAGGAATTGGAAGTCAGGACGAAACTTTAAATATTATAAAAGGCTGAGGGAGAGCACCCACATCGTAAGGCAAGCCAAAAGGATTCATCAAAAAGCAGGTACATCAGACTCTGGGAGAGTTTTGAAACAAATATACTGGGTCCATAAACAGCTCATCTGGAAACTAAAACAAAGGCATATTGAGTAGAAGTGGATCAATGTCTACGAGCTGTACAAAAGTGACAAACAGATGCAGTTCTGGGCATATGAAGCTAGATTGTAGAACAAAAGAATCAACAGGTGCAGTTCAGTTACTGGGGAAGCTTGGTTAGTCCACGTTTCAAAATTCAGGTGAACCTCAGCAAGGCAGTAAGAAGATCCTATTAGTGGACAGCTCTACATGTGGTGCAAAATCTTCTGAGAAAGAAGGAAGCAAGGCACAGGTAGAGAATGCAGTCAGAAAAATTATAAAAATGATAAGAAGGGGCGGGGCACGAGGCCCCAATGGTCTTCCTGGCGGTATGTTCAAAGAGGACATGGCATCCTGGGGGAAGATTCAATCTACCCTCGTTACAGAGTGCAGGATACAAGCTGAGGTCCCAGAATAATGGTGAGGCTCATTGCTACAGCCAACATTCAAGGAAGGTGAAAATACAGACCCGAATAAGTATAGGTTTATCGCCCTGTTAAATAGAGAAGGGAAAGCATATGCCAGTACTTTATTAGAAGAGTTTACCGAATGGATCATGGATAATGACTTTCTACCCTTCTGTCAAGGAGGGTTCTGAGAAGATGGCTCAACCATCGATAACATAGTGGCATTATCCTACATGGCACGGCAAGCAAATACAAAAAACAGCAAGCTGATGATCGCCTGCTTTGTGCACTACTCTGCGACATTTGATGGGGTCTCCTGTAATAAACTATGGAAGAATCTGCAAGACTGGAACATTCCTAATCCTCTCTTGAATGCCATCATCTCACTGTATGGTAATACCTAGGTAAGAGAAAAACTGGGTTTACGGTTTCTCAAAACTTGTACACGGACCAGGTCCTAAAACAGGGTTGCATTGCAGATCTGATGCTTTTTAATTATTACACCGCCAAACAAGGTAAGGCCCAACAAGAAGCAGATTTTGTCACCCCAAAAATTGGCCTGCATAAAGTGCACTTACAGCAGTACACGGACAGCCTGGTGATTTTTGACCACACTAGAGTTTGGCTTACAAACAGGTTTGGATACTTTGAACATCTACAACGATTCCAATGAGCTAGTAGTCAATGGAAGCAAGACCAAAGTGGTGGTTTTTGGTCACCACTCAAGAATGAGTTCTCTCCAATGGAGGCTGGGCACCCAAACCATAGCAACCACGAGAATGTATCATTACTTGGGGGCATGGTTAAGCAACACTGGGAAGGCAGCCATACTCCTTCCCAGGATGCTTGTTTCCGTTCCAGGGAGGACCTGGCCTGGCAGTTCGGGCTGGACTGTTCCCATGAGGAACAGGGTCAAGAGTGATTTGCATATGGCTGGGTCCAAACTGGGGTGGCATGGTGAGCTAAAGAACGATGGATTAAACCCAGATCTGTGACTGGGGGTGAGTGTTTGCATTGTCAGCACTCCGTCCATCATCCTTTTGTGTTGCCAAAGTTGCCCTAAGTGGGAAGGGTATGCCCAGATGTGGGTCCCTTGCTCACTGTGCCACTGGAATCAAGCTTGCCTGGCTGATGAGGGGTGAAACCCCGAAACCGGTCCCAGGATGCTTGTTTCCGGTCCAGGGAGGACCTGGCCTGGCAGTTCGGGCTGGACTGTTCCCATGAGGAACAGGGTCAAGACTGATTTGCATATGGCTGGGTCCAAACTGGGGTGGCATGGTGAGCTAAAGAACGATGGATTAAACCCAGATCTGTGACTGGGGGTGAGTGTTTGCATTGTCAGCACTCCGTCCATCATCCTTTTGTGTTGCCAAAGTTGCCCTAAGTGGGAAGGGTATGCCGAGACGTGGGTCCCTTGCTCACTGTGCCACTGGAATCAAGCTAGCCTGGTTGATGAGGGGTGAAACCCCGAAACCGGTCCCATGATGCTTGTTTCCGGTCCAGGGAGGACCTGGCCTGGCAGTTCGGGCTGGACTGTTCCCATGAGGAACAGGGTCAAGACTGATTTGCATATGGCTGGGTCCAAACTGGGGTGGCATGGTGAGCTAAAGAACAATGGATTAAACCCAGATCTGTGACTGGGGGTGAGTGTTTGCATTGTCAGCACTCCGTCCATCATCCTTTTGTGTTGCCAAAACTGAATTTGGCAACAGCAAATTGGTCACAGGATAAAATAAACTATGTGGTGATAAAGAAATTTCTAAACAAACGAATTCACCAGTTCTAGAGGGAAGAGGATACGATCAGATAAAAGGACGTGGGCAGCTAGGCCAAATTTCATCATATGAGGCAAATAATATTGAGCCTTATTTGAACAACGCCCTGAGAAGTGCCCCTTCCAGTTAAGGAATTAAACCCAGGATGAAAATCGCTAACACACACAGTTAAATGTAGATTCTGCAATCACAGGGAGGAGTCCCTGCTGCATCTTGAAAGATGCTGCCCTACCTTTTTCCAACAACGTCAGGCACTCTGAAAACCAATGTTCCTTTTGAACGAGGTGAGGTCACGCTTAGAAGCAGTTGCATGGCTTTTGTCATGCACAGCACCCTTGGAGCTGGCCACATTTGGAAAGTATATGAGAGCGGTCGGGTCTGGGCAGACGTATGCAATGGGTCCCGATAGCAACAAAGAACACCGAAGAAGTGACACCAAAATCAGTTATGTGGCAGTGGCAGAAGTATTGGCCATCTGGAGCAGGACAGTACTTTTAGTTCCTCGCTGACCGCACAGTGGACACAGACTACATGAGTATGTATATATGAGGGTATAGAAAGAAATGAATTTCTTAAGAAATTTGGAAGCATGTTGTGCACACTGAGCTGACAGCCCAACGCTAGCAGCTTTTAGCATGTGTTGTAAACCAGACGGGCCCTGGGTTGGGAGTTATAGAGCCTGCTGGTGTGATCCACAAGCTGCCTCTTGAAAGCTTAGTTATGAGGCACACGCACTCGCACGCTAGGGTTATTTGGGAACACATAGGTGTGTTCCTTAAAGCATTTCGTTAGTTTAATTAAACCAGGCTCGATTGAGTCTTATGGAAAGACACAGTCTAAACACAGTGGCAGTTGCAGTTTTTAGAAAAGCATAAGCAATCTACAAGTGAGAATTATTTCAATCTGGAATGCATGCTTTGTTTCCCTTTTTAATGTATACTCTCGTTTTTATCAATGTTGAGGGAGGGTGTCTTATGATAAGATGCAGCTCAAAAATAGGGGGAACTCCATGTATCTAAAAGATGTTTTTACTAAATTTGATTTGATTGGATGAGAGTTTGCCGGCGAATCGTAAGCTGTTTTAGCAAACTGTAAGCAGAAACCCCAAGCAATTTATCGGAGACGCTCATGTGCATCGGGAATGCTCTCGTCGCCCTAAAATGCAGACTGCTTATCCAAAGCATGGCGGCTGAACCGAGCTTAAATGACGCCGGAAGTATAGCTTAAATACAAATGTACTGGTTCGTTTTCCTGTTTTGTCTCCACATTTAATTGTCTTGTCTTGATGTAAGGTAACAAATGTGGGCAATTGCAGTGATTTTAAGTAATAAAGCAATACACTTTATTCATTCATTCAGTCAGTGATAGTGATCTGCGTAGATAGATGGGTTCTCAAGAAGGCTTGGTTTGGAACATATCATGATACACCACAATAGGTTGTCACGGTTTTTAGTGGACTTTCAGTTGGTGGGAACATTCCGGTGTCATTGGATGATCACATTTGAAGAAAACGTATTCATCTTGTTACAACACACCTCGGACAGGCCAATCTGTGAGAAAAACACCAGATTTTCTCAATAAAGTTGATATGCTAGTCTGGCAATGAGTTCACAGCATGTGGAGTCCTGCAGTTGTCTTAAGACCTCTGCCTTGTAGTTGCCTTTCTCCAGGATGACAATAGTTCTGCCAATTGTGGTAGTCTGATTGCACTGGAGTACTCCCAGGTTGCTCAGGTTTTTCTTACGTCATTGATTATTGTATCATAAAAAGGGTTCATACCGCCATCAGTTATTTGAGGTAAAATTTTGTTGAGAAGAGCACTTCCCACTAAGTTGCTGACGCCAGAAATGTATGACCTCCTCTTGTTCGCCCAAAGATCTAATGGGAGCTGACAAGTCTCTCATAAGACTGTTCAGAATTTGTAACATCTATGTGCCTCAGCTTGTTAGGACATCCTGGGTGATAAATTGTGTTTCTAATGAGACATTTGGGCCCATATTTATACTCTGTTTGCGTCACATTTGCGTCATTTTTTGACGCAAAAGCGGCGCAAGCTTACAAAATATAATTGAATGACTCAAATGTGGCGCTAAAAAAGTATAAATCAGGCCCTTGGTTCTTGTGTTCTTGAAACTGCCAAAATATTTTTTCATTTTGATTTTTCGTATAAATTTCAACGTGTCATTTCTTATTCATATGAAATCTCCTTTTGGATTGGCAAAAGGAAAGTCCTAAAATTAACAATTTGGTTTCAATATCAGTCAAAGGCCATTTTGATAAATTGATGACTATATTGGGAAACTCTTTCAGTAATCCTTGGTTCCCCATTCTTGGCCAAGTCCCTCGTCTCCCTGATTGACCTCTTGTCTGTCTAAGTTCATACTCCGCTTCTGTTTTTCTATTTTAAATAGGCTTGTCGTCTTGGGAGTTTTGTTATATATTTTCCTTTCTGTGATTCTTCCTGTGTTTGATGTAAAAGTATGAATTTGTCTAAAAAAGTGCCAAATAAAAAGACTGCTGACTTGTTGCTGTTTTCACTTCTGATATCTCTGAATCCGAACTACCTTCTGTAGTGATGGCTATCCCTAAGTTGTCCCATATCTCGCTGTTCTTAAATTTCTATGCTTCTCTCCTGGATCCTTCAAAATAGTAGTGCAAGTGTTGGTATCCTTCCTGTTAGGTAATCCTGTCCCTCTGAAATTGACGTTGTTTCTTCCTCTCTTCCTCTTTATATCTTGTGCCAACTTGTCAAGTCTTTGTTTCATTCCTTCCTTAGTATTCAACTTTTGCTCATTTAGGGGGTCATTCCGACCCTGGCGGTCAAGGACCGCCGGGGCCGGGGTCGGCGGGAGCACCGCCAACAGGCTGGCGGTGCCCTGCAGGGCATTCTGACCGCGGCGGTTTGGCCGTGGTCAGAAGAGGAAAACCGGCAGTCTCCCGCCGGTTTTCCGCTGCCCGACGGAATCCTCCATGGCGGCGCAGCTTGCTGCGCCGACATGGGGATTCCGACACCCCATACCGCCATCCTGTTCCTGGTGGTTCGCCCGCCAGGAACAGGATTGCGTGGGCACTGCAGGGGCCCCCGTAAGAGGGCCCCACAAAGAATTTCAGTGTCTGCTGTGCAGACACTGAAATTCGTGACGGGTGCAACTGCACCCGTCGCACCTTCCCACTCCGCCGGCTCCATTCAGAGCCGGCTTCCTCGTGGGAAGGGGTTTCCCGCTGGGCTGGCGGGCGGCCTTCTGGCGGTCGCCCGCCAGCCCAGCGGGAAAACCAGAATGGCCTCCGCGGTCTTTCGACCGCGGAGCGGCCATTTGGCGGTTCCCGCCAGGCGGGCGGCTACCGCCGCCCGCCAGCCTCAGAATGAGGCCCTTAGTGTCTAATTCTGCCATTTGTTTCTATATTACCTCTTGATCGTTCGAGGCACATTTGACTATTACCTGTGACATCCCTTATTATAAAGAAACACAGTGGCCCATATTTATACTTTTTTAGCGCCGCTTTTGCGTCATTTTCTGATGCAAAAACGGCGCAAACTTGCAAAATACAATTGTATTTTGTAAGTTTGCACCGTTTTTGTGTCAAAAAGCAGCGCAAATGCGGCGCTAAAAAAGTATAAATATGGGCCAGTGTGTCTATACACTCCCTTCATCCGTGGATTTGGATTTTCATAGGAGTGTGTAGCAAGTATTCATAGTCCACTTTGTATTCTGTTTACATCAATATACTTCTGCAACATGATTGTCTCTCACCATTTTCTTAGTTCCTTTTCATGCCCTTTATAGGGTGTTTTTTCATATTTGTGTTGGTCCCTAGAGTTCAAGTTACTATTACTGCTGCTGCCTCCATTCTTCATTCTACGCATCCATGATTACGAGTCCCCTACCGCCAGCCTTTTCCTGGCGGTTTGAACCACCAGGAAAAGGCTAGTGGTACAGGGAGTTGCGGGGCCCCTGGGGGCCCCTGCACTGCCCATGCCACTGACATGTGAAGTGCAGGGGCCCCCTGACAGGGCCCCATGCAGCTTTTCACTGTCTGCATAGCAAAGCTCGATGGGTGCAACTGCACCTGTCGCACGGCCGCAACACCGCCGGCTCCATTTGGAGCCGGCTCCTGTGTTGTGGCTGAGATCCCCCCTGGGCCGGCGAGCAGAAATCAGGCACCGCGGCTGCCATAAGAGGAGGGGAGGATGGGAGTGGCAGCTGGGAGGCAGGGGGGCCTGTCCAATGAGAGGGCTGGGGGGAGGGGCTGCAGGGGACCCAGCGGCAGGAAAAGACAAAGAGGAGAACGGTGAGAAAAGGAGGGGGAGGCGGGAGGGGCCGCAAGGGATTCAGCGGCAGGGGAAAGACAAAGAGGAGAACGGTGAGAAAGGAGGGGGGAGGCGGGAGGGGCTGCAGGGGACGCAGCAGCAGAGGAAAGACAAAGAGGAGAACGGTGAGAAAAGGAGGGAGGAGGCGGGAAGGGCCGCAGGGGACGCAGCGGCAGGGGAAAGACAAAGAGGAGAACGGTGAGAAAAGGAGGGGGGAGGCAGGAGGGGCCGCAGGGGACGCAGTGGCAGGGGAAAGACAGAGGAGAACGGTGAGAAAAGGAGGGGGGAGGCAGGAGGGTCTGCAGGGGACGCAGCGGCAGGGTAAAAACAAAGAGGAGAACGGTGAGAAAAGGAGGGGGGAGGCGGGAGGGGCTGCAGGGGATGCAGCGGCAGGGGAAAGACAAAGAGGGGAATGGTGAGAAAAGGAGGGGGGAGGCAGGAGGGGACGCAGGGGATGCAGTGGCAGGGGAAAGGAATTAAAGGGAGAGACGGTGAGGATGCCGCTGGGCGGCGGAGCAGGGAGCAACCTGCCTGCAGAAGCAGGGTCAAGGGTTGCTCCTCGTTACTGCGCCGCGGCTGCCATAAGAGGAGGGGAGGGTGGGAGTGGCAGCTGGGAGGCGGGGGGCCTGTCCAATGAGAGGGCTGGGGGTGGGGCCGCAGGGGACGCAGCGGCGGGACAAGACAAAGAGAAGAACAGTGAGAAAAGGAGGGGGAGGCGGGAGGCGGGAGGGGCCGCAGGGGACGCAGTGGCGGGAAAAGACAAAGAGGAGAATGCTGAGAAAAGGAGGGGGGAGGCGGGAGGGGCCGCAGGGGATACAGCGGCAGGGGAAAGACAAAGAGGAGAATGGTGAGAAAAGGAGGGGGAGGTGGGAGGGGCCGCAGGGGACGCAGCGGCAGGGGAAAGACAAAGAGGAGAACGGTGAGAAAAGGAGTGGGGAGGCGAGAGGGGCCGCAGGGGACCCAGCGGCAGGGGAACGACACAGAGGATAACAGTGAGAAAAGGAGGGGGGAGGCAGGAGGGGCTGCAGGGGGCACAGCGGCAGGGGAAAGGAATTAAAGGGAGAGACGGTGAGGATGGCGCTGGGCAGCGGAGCGGGGAGCGACATGCCTGCAGAAGCAGGGTCAAGGGTTGCCCTTGCAATGGCTGATGCTGACCGAACAGATGTCCAACTGACGAAGATAATCGCAGCTTAATGATCCATTCTGAAGGAGAGGTATAACAAAATGCTATTGTTCTTGTTGTAATCTGTCTTTTGTTTCTCGGTACCAACCGATATTTTGATAGTGCCATAGTTAGATGTTTTTCCAAATTTATGTTAACTAAATTGCTTTGCATGTAGTCCAAACATGCTATTCTAATCAGAAGGGTTGGTGAGGGAAGACCCTAAAAGGCTAATAGGTTGCTATTAATAAATAATTGATGTTTCTCAGTTGCTGAATCTAGATGTATGCTATTTCTATTGCGCAGTTGTTCTTGCTAGTGATTTGTACTGTGACTCTTGAGGGCATACTAATTCATGCATTAGTTAAATTGAGATTCTTTAGAAGGTTTGGTCAACCAGTGTTGTTTTTGTATGTATACCATTTGACTTTGAGACTAAGTTACATGATATTAGCATTGTTAATTTCGGGAAATAAACATTCTGACTTTATAAAAAGTTGTGGTTATTCATGGCCAAAGGGGTCATGGTACATGAGATTACTGACTCTTAAGATTATTGATATTGCTGGTTGATATTTGTTGATGATTTGTATTGAAATTGAGTTTTGGCGTGGGACTCACTCTAAGCGCAGTTAACCGTGGGACTCACTCTAAGCGCAGTTAAAAGGTCCATCGAACCTCTAATGTGTCCCCTTATAAATTAAAGATAAGAAACCAAATAGGGTCAGACGCGCTAACACTGCATAGGCTTCCTTTACAACTAGGATTGAGAAAGAAGGCAAAATGTCATATTCCCCATGTGGAAGCTTGCAGACAAATTCAGGTGGCCAGTCTTTTTTTGCCAATAAAATATCACAGTTAAGTGCTTCACAGAAGCTGACTTCAATAGTGTGTTCTATGTCCCCTTTAATTAGAATTTTAACTTATAAACACTGTTGCATGGGGAAAGGCACCTGTCCACTGTCTCTATGATGAGAAATCATTAATTGCTGTCATATCCAGTTGATCTATAACACTCTGAAGACAAATTGTGACTTCTGCACAGCTGTCTAGCAGGGTTGCTGCCCATGCGCTGTTCTTCAGCAATGTTCTCAAGATTGCTGACATGTTTAACAGAAATTGCTGCCACTTTTTTCTTTTTAAATTTGGGCTTCCGTTGAGGTGATTTATCCTCTTTTTAATGTAAGTTTCTGTGGAGCATTGTGAGTCCCTTTTCTGTGTTGTGTAGTCCATATGGTGTTAGACCAGCCCACTCTCTCACTACATTTATTTGGCATGTCCTGAAAGGAATGAGAGGGATGTGTATCAGTATATTGATATCTATCAGGTGGTTTTGAAGTTTCCCAATTTGAGAGATTAGATCTCCGTTCAGAAGTCTCCGGGTGCAGAGAATCATGTGCTCTCTCACCTCTTTTGTCTTTATTCTGTTTTTGTTTATCCAAGCATTTTTTAGAAACTTCTTGTGTTTGTTTAGTACCTTCCTTAGGAGCAGTACTCTGAATTTGAGGTTAAATTGATATGGCCCCCAGATCTAAACTAGTATAGGTTTCGAAGGTAACCTTTAGCAGATTGCACTCCTGGTTCTGTTGAGGAAGCTCGCAATGCTGTTGGTGGATGGCCAATGCCACTGCTTCCCCTTTAATATTACTTAAAATGATTGCGGAGACAGTGTTGAAATTAGACATCAGTTTCTTCCCCAAGTCCAGGGCCTGGGCTGCTCCATGTTCAGTTTGAACTTGTTGTAACACTTCTGGCAAGTTGGCAAGTGTCTGGGTACTATGTGTGGTTGTGTAAATTGTGGTGAAAACTGTACCCCAAGTGACGCAGTCTTCTACTGAGGGAACCAATCCACATGGCAAGCACATAGTGAGAATTCTATGTTTATCTTGGGGTCCCATATGGGGAAACACTGCTTCCAGCTGATTTGTTTTTTGTGCTATCCAGAACAGAATTTTTTCCCGTTCCGTGGGAACTTTGCCAATTATTCAATGTACTGTTTGGGGATTCATTCCTGTAACTGCCAACTGATGCTTAGCTGGAGCAGCCCTCACTGCGGCAGTGTTCAAAGTCCGCATTGAGAACTGAATCAATCATCTATAAGTTGCTACTAGCTCATTATAAAGCGTGCATAGGTCTGCTACTTGCATAGCCTGCACATCAGGATGTGTGTACATGCCAAACGTGGGCCATGTTGGTCCATCATTGCATAAAGGACCTAGGGCCACATGTTTGAACGATTTTGCACGACCCGATGCACAAACCCAGTTTTGCGATTCAGTAAACCTTTTACTGTATCGCAAAACGGGATTGGGACTCGCAATTATGAAGGGGTGTTCCCTTCCTAATTGCGACTCACAGTCCCATGTATGATTGTTTTGTGACTGAGAATGAGGGTGCAAAACAATCGCAGTTAGCACCAGTGTCACACTGGTGCTAACACATTTGCAAATGGAAAGAGGTCCCCATGGGACCCCTTCCCCTTTGTGAATGTCACTGAAAAAATGAAACAAAAATGTTTCATTTTTTGTTTTTGTAGTGCATCTCATTTTCCTTTAAGGAAAACAGACTGCATTACAAAAAAAAATGATTCATTTAAAAGCAGTCACAGACATGGTGGTCTGCTGTCTCCAGCAGGCCACCATCACTGTGAGGGCCACCATTCCTAAGGGGGTCGCAAATTGCGACCTACCTAATGGATAATCATGAGGTGGGCATTTGCGACCCCCCTTTACGAGTCGCAAGTAGTGTCAATGACACTATACTACATACAGTTTTGCGACTCACAATTTGCGAGTCGCAAAAAAAAACTTTGATACATGTAGCCCCTAATCTCACGGGTTGTATTACATGTGCAAGGGTGCCCTTGAACCAGTGAACATTGCGACTGTGCTGGCCAGGGGTCACCTGCACTGCCCAGACCGAGTGCATGATCAAAAAGGAACATCAAAAAGGAAAAGATGACAGGTAGGGACAAATTCAATCCTGAGTTGTAAGAACAGTCCTTAAATCTGTTACTTCTGTTACTTCTGAGTTTATTTCTTTCTCATATTTATTTAAAAAAAAAAAATTAATTAGCAAAAAAGGATCTATGGTAATATAATACAAGACTTAATAAACATCACATAGAAAAGTATAAACAAAATATTACTCACAATACACACAAAATAAACCACATATAAGATTTAACAGTATAAAAACCCATCCTAAGATGGTGCCCTACGTATTTGGATAGTGGTCACTATTGTGTAACTCCACATGTGATCCACTTCTATTTACTAAGGCACTGGGCTTTTTGTACACTCAACTATCAACGTATTGTGTATTTCTTTCACACAAGCGTGATATAGTGCATCTCAAGTCTTTACAATATAGTCCATTATTTGACAAGCCCAATACACTTGCAATACAAAGAAGTCAACGCGTTTCGGCCTACTGATTTAGGGCCTCATCAGGACTAGAGAAGGGCAATAGTAGTTCTTAATTGTAGGGAGAAGACGGGGAAACAAAAAATCAAAAAATCCTGTATATCATCCTCAAGTAATTTAAGTGGTGAACCACGCTGCTTGTGTTTGTTTATCCGAAGTCAAACAATGCGGCTCATATCGGCTCCCGTCTTATCAAGTCCGGCGCGTCCTAATGTTACTGACACTTCGGCGAGTCTCCTTCAGAGCGCGTCTTCTGTGTGGGAGTCGTTGCTAAGAGACGGCACCTCTGGGGCCCCCTGCACCTGTTCTCTGCCAGTCTCTGGGTTAGAACCATCGGGACCGCCAGACCATTGGGACGATTAATCCTGGCAGTGCTGGCAGTCCGACCGCGGCGCAATTGCTGTGGTCATAATATGGCACTCGTACCGCCGCATAGGCAGCGGTCTGACTGCCAGCGCGAACCTGGTGGTCATGAGACCACCAGGCTCTGAATGAGGCCCTATGTCTCTAATTTCGAAATTCAAGATTTTCTCTTATGTCATATCATCCCTGATTCCTTTACATTCCAAATTCAATTTTAATAATTTCCTCAATTTCAGTCTCCTTTTTCTGCATATACCTCACTGTAAGATAGGCCCTAGGTAACCCATATGGCATGGTGCATTGTAATTAAAAGGTTGGGCATCACATTTTAAGTTTTACATGTCCTGATAGTGAAAAACTCTTAAATGTGTTATGAGAGAGGCATACTTCTCCCATAGGATAACATTGGGTTGCCTTAATACATATAATAAGTGCTAAATTTTCATTGAGAACAGATAAACATTTTGTGTTTGATGTCTGGGCAATTGTAATTAACAATGTTCTTTAATGTTAAAGTTAGGTTTTAAGATACAATTTTGAAAATGCCACTTTTAGAAAGTTGGCATCTTCCTGCCCTAGCTATTTGGTGCCTGCAACCCATCCTAGTTCACATCACTGGGGGTAATAGGCAGTAGAACTTAATTTCCCTCAGACAGCCACCCAATGGAGGGATTAGGTCTCCCTGGATGGATTATCAGCTAGCAGGCTGGTGGGAGCAGAGCTGGGATTTGCCTCACTTGCAGCTGAATAGGCTGTGTTCTGTCTTCACACAAAAGACTTATCATCCCTGCTGTACTCATTCACCTAGTTTGTTGCCAGGGCAGGAAAGTGAGGTAACTTCAAGCACTTCAAAGGGAATTCCCTAGAAAAATATCTACTTAAGGCACCTGGTATTAAAAAAAAAAAAACTCAGACCCACTCTTCAGTTCACTTTCTGGACCTGCAAAGGGACTCGCAGAGGAATGTTTGCTGCTGTGGCTTGCTGTGTACTCCAGAAGACTGCTTTGCTGCACCTGGAAGGACTGCTTTTCTTACTGGAGACCACCTTTAACCCTTAGGGGCCTGTCCTGCTGCTTGAGACCTGTTTCATCACTTGAACCCAGGAGTACTGGAGTGACTCTTAGGGCTAGTTGGATGGCTTCCTGATCAGAGCCTCTGAGACAGAAAAGTCTCCAATGACCTTAAACCCACACCTATACCCAGCTGAGTGAGTCCTAAATCTCAAGTGGTGGCCATCCAGTCCTGTATGCTTGGTTGTGGTGTTAAAGTTGCCCAGGTGCCAAAATCAAAAACGTGCGACTTTGAAACTTTTTGCCTAATACTGCTCTGGGAACCAAGAAAAGACAGGGACCAACATGCTTGTCTGTCCATCAAAGGTGCCTCTCCAGTCAGACTAACTTTGCTGCAGCTCCCACTATGTTCTTCTCCACAGCAGAAAATTCTGTTCAGTGGTCCTTCACCAAAGCCTCGTGGAACTTTCTTTAGTTACAGCCTCCTGCCTCAGCCCCCTGGAGATTTTTGACTTTCATAAAAGAGACACAGGGTCTGATTACGACCTTGGCGGAGTGGATTACTCCGTCCCCTTAGCCTTTTGACATGTTCCATAGAATATAATGAAACTTGTAATACGGTTGTCAGGATATCCGTCACATTTGGGACGGAGTATCCCATCTGCCAAGGTCGTAATGAGGCCCTAAATCTGAACATAGAAATCTTTACCACAAATTCATCCAGTGGCTCTCCAATAATGATGCTTCCTACTTGGACACTGCCGCAGCCTTGCCTTGCTGCACTTTACCTTCTAAGAACATTGTTATCAGAATTTCTTCTAGATCTGAAGGAAAGTGCTGACCTGCCCAATTTACTTCTTGTATGTGACCTAAGCTCAATTGTGGGCATTCATATTTTTGTAATTTGACTCCGTCTCGGACAACTAGATGTCCCGAGTTGTCACTGTCAGCTTTCAGGCTCTAGTTCTTACCTTAAACTTTAAAAATGCATAACTCCAGTTCTACTACTTGTTATTTGTCATTTTGGTGTCAAATAATTTAACAAAATTGACTCTACTTTTCTAAATTGGTGTGATATTTTTCTTGTGTTGCATTTTCACTTTATTACTGTTTGTGTGCTGCATAGATACTTTAGACATTGCCTCTAAGTTAACCCTGACTGCTTTTGTGTCACTCTACCAGAGTGTTAAGCACAGGTTAATTTAGTGACTTTTGTGGCTTACCCTGACAAGGATTTTGGATGTTGCTTGACACGAGGTCATCTCTAGTCAACCACCAACCTAATTTCTCACAAGCATTTCTTAAAAACGAGACCTTACTACCACACAGAGATGCTCATTCAGATGATCAGATTTTGATTGAAAAATAGCATACTGTCTTTGAACAACAGGATATATAGACAGACCGAAGGGACAGTTATAGGCAAATGCTTCGCCCCCAACTACACCAAACCTTTGATCGGTTGGTGGGAGGACGGGTGCTCTGGTCACAAGAAATTGCCAGATACCATGATAACATCATACTATAATTTGGATTTATAGACCTTTTTCATTATCTTGAAAGGCCCCAAGGCATTGGTCTTAGAATTCATCAATTCTCTAAATGATAACACCTCGAATCTTAACTTTTCAGGTAAGATAAGCAATGATTCCATTGAGTTCCTGGATGGGAGCATAAAATTCAGAGTGATGTGATGCTTAACTTCCCCATATCATAAACCCACAGCATGTACAATGTGCTGTATGCAGAAAGTCACCCTGCTGCACTGAAATGGAGTATCCCATTGGGTGAACTAATCAGAGCCATACAGATGTGTAACAATGTCAAGGAATTTGATACACATAAGAAAATCATTATCCAAAGATTTAGAAAGAGAAAACCCCAGAATGTGTGTTTAAAAATTCAGTAGATAAAATTATAAATACCCCTAGATCAGAGGTCCTTTATAAGAACACAATGGAAAAGGTGGAGAAATAGGGTGAGGAAGGTGGAAAAATAGGGTGAGGTTAGACTAATGTCAGCCTTCACAGTTGGTGCTAATAGATTCAAAGGGATAATGCGAAAACACTGGGGGACCTTGAAGGCTGATAATATGATAGATGAAGATCTCACTTCATACGTATCCCATGATCAAATATAGAAAGAGAGCCTCCATCACAGATACATTGACAAAAAGGGAATGCAAAGGAACCACTGACAATAACAAAAAAGGGAACTTATGGTTTCTTTCTGTGTAAGAACTGTAAGGCGTGTGGTAATAGCAAAGAAATAAAGGAATATGAAGTTCCCTTCAGTACACAAAAGAAGAAGAACAACAAATTATTGACATGTAAATCTGACTGTATGGTGTACATTTTCATCTGTCCCTGTGTGAAAAGATTTCTTGGAAGTACTAAATAGGTACAAAATGCTTATTAGACAACCAACGGATCATTAGAAATCTGGATAAACATTATCCAGTGTAGGCAGTTTGCAGAATTACATCATAACAGAGAGAAAATATTAAGCTAGTTTGTTGTTGAAGGGATACCACATACCAACAGTGAGTTAGAGCAAACCCCCTCTTGAATCAAGGTATATCACAGATCTTCAAACAAAAAAAAGAAGGATTGGCTGTGGAAGAAAAACTGAGGGTGCATACATAGGCATCATACATTATACTGTCAAAGTGCAATTGGTTTATTGTTCATGGAGTGGGTGAGTCCCTTTTTTTATGAAATATTTTATCTACTAATTTTTGATCATGGATTTCATCCAGACATTTAACAATTTGGTGAAAATTATTGGGCCCATATGGGCGAGTTTGAAGGAATGTGATATAAAGCATCAAGTCTATTGTACAGTAAACAGAAATGTGTACTGTGTGATATGTAACCAGTTCCCATGCAATGGAGGAGTCTATGGATAGGGTTACAGAAATTAACTAATGGTGTTATCTTGAGAATATGGAACGTTTGATAGAAAATTGACTTACAATAAAGAGTCCATCCATGTATGTGTATGTATATATATATATATATATATATATATATATATATATATATATATATATATATATATACATATATATGTCAAAACAAATCCCTTTCAGGGTTAGAGTGACACATAAATTATGCAAAAAGAATAGAGAACTCTGGGATATTCCCAAGTTTAGGTGGAGAGCAGCTCTAGTAAGGAGCACTCTGCAACACCAGCGACACTCTAGATTTGCTCATCTCAAATGTTTGTTTATCTAGCAAAGTTTTTAAGCATAGGATCAGCACAGTGCTATCCATGCTGAGCTAGATAGTGACAAAGTCTTTTGCCATTTGTACAGCAAAGTCTTGAAGCATAGGTTTGACACAGTGTCAACCTTGCTGAGCTGTAAAATGACAAAAGCCATTTACCACTCCAGGCACAGTATTACAGCTTTGGACTGGTAAAATACCGTCCAAGCCAACCTGGAATTAGTAAAAGCAACCCCTGACACGTGTTTTGCTCTCATTAGAACGTCCCAGAGTTCTCTATTATTTTTTGCATAATTTATGCGTCACTCTAACCCTGAAAGGGATTTGTTTTGACTTATACTGGGTGCTCCCTTGTGTCTGCACAAAGCTAAACCTCTCTGATGAGAGAGGGACTTTTGTGTCATAGACCATCTATAAATATGGATGAATGAAGCTTACTTAGGTTTGCAGGGAGTTGTTTCTTGCCAACTTATCTGAAGTCTTAAGTTCGTCAAATGTTTTCAGTCCCAAAAATGAATGGCAGAAATATTAGTTGTCTTTTGTATGCGGATGATTTGGTGATTTTTGATCGGACAGGAATTGGATTACAAGGGAAACTGAATGCATTTGGGGGTTATTGCATAAGGAAAAAAAATAATAATAATATGGAAAAAAAAACGAAAGTGCTCAAAATAGGGAAGCAAGAAAAGAGTATGAGTTGGTCAATTAATAAAACAAAAATAGAGAGAGTGATCAAATATAAATATCTAGGGGTATGGTTTTCACAGAGTTTAGGTTGGAAGGACCACCTCGCCTCCTCACAAGATAAAGCACTGGTGTCAATAGCTGACCTAAGGAAATTTGGTAAACGATATGGGGGCCCCTGTCTCTACCCAGTATTACGAGCCTATTAAGCTATGGTAAGACCGCAATTTATGTATGGAGCAGAGGTGATGGGTAAAGGAGGTTAAGAAGAGATGGGATTTGGAAGAAGGAAAGTGTCTGAAAAGGCTACTTGGCCTCCCCACCTCGACCAGGCGCAAGCAATTAGAATAAAGACATGTTTATTAGGGTCGACACAAAGCTTAGTCAGAGATGTTAAAATTCTGGATAAGAATTTATAGTGTAGAAATATAAAAAATCTCCCAGTTATGTAAAAAGAAGATACTGCAAAGTGAATTAACTTGGGCACCGGGGTAGAGGAAGAATTCTGACATGTGCCAAGGTACTAAATACAGGCAACAAGAGGGATTGATGAGATGGATGTGAGTAAAGCAGAGGTTAAAAGCCAATTAAAACAGGCCTCCAGGGCCGAAGATCTCTTGTATCTGAGTAATAAAAGATCAGTTTATCACTTGGTAAATTCCTGGGACAGTGATAGAATCTTCCCCTATTTGGAAAAGATTCCAAACATTAAGATACATCACAGCATATTAAGGTTTCACTGTGGAATAAATGTAGTCTTTATGTCAGGCAACCAGGAAGGTCTGCAAAATGAACAGAAAATTTGTGAATGTGGTCTTAATGGGAAAATGAATTCAATCCATATCCTGATTGATTGTTTGTGGTTCTTACCCCAACGGAAAAAGTACTTAAAACCTATTTTTTTTAAATATGGTATTAGAGAAAGAGGACAAGTGATCGACCTTTTAATAGACATGAGATTTTTAGATGAAACATGTGCGCTGGGTCACTTTTTAATCACTGTGGAGACAACGTTGAGAGATAATAATGTTGGTTATTTACTAGATTGAGGAAGAACAATTACCTTATATAGTAGGGTGTATTTATATAGCTAAGACATGTTTTACTATATTTATGATCTAGTGTTTAATTGTGTAAAGTGGGTTTCTATGTGATTAGGTGTTTTGCTAATGTTTAAAAGGCTATGGCCTAAATAAACATGTTTCTTTGCTGTTGCTGTTGATTAAAAAGCTCTTTAGTGAGCTTATCATTGGTCACCAATCCTGGAGATGGTATGAAAGGCACTAGGGCACCAATAATATAACTTTCAGTTTAGCAAAAAGTGGCCACATTAGAAAATCAGACCAGGCAGGACTGGAGAATCAAAAGCAGTTGTGTCAAAAATGCTTGTACAAGCCCTGTCCCCTTCATCTTCTTGCTCTCTCTTTCCATCCATTCTGTCTCTCTCCTTGCCTCCCCAAACTCTTCTCCATCTCTGTTTGCTTCCTTTATACCTTCCCACCTCCCTTTCTCTCTCATGAAGTCCCCTCTGCCTATTGCAATTGACATTTGAGAGCTGGGGAAAGAAGCACCAAGAGCAGACCCCGGCTTTAAAAACTTTCAGCCCACTGCTGAAATAGAGGTGGAATAATAGGCCTGTCCAGCCGTGAACCAAGCACTTCAAAGCTTTATTAGTTTTCCTTTTCTAACTCAAAATGATCATTCTCTTAAATGCATTGCTATTAGAGAAATATAACAGGAACCTATGATAGACAGAAAGCTGGGAGATGAAAATGACAGAAGGAGAGGAAGAGAATGTGAGAAATAATGAATAAAACCCCACAATGGGTCTGCCTTGGGTACTTTAAAAAAATGGAAATTTACATAACACACCACACAATGCACCACAACCTAGCTAGACATTTGTCAATGTGACATATTGTAGCTTCTTTTCTCCTATACTGAGAACAATCATCTCTCACTTTGTCACTATGTCTGGAAAATCACTGCAGAGTAGACCTTGAAGACCAAGAGACTTTTGGCACCCTTCTGGGGCTTTCAGAAGACCTGTCAATATGGTTTTGGCAAAATAAACAACACTCGCAATACCATTGAGTCAAGAGATAATAATTTATGCTCCTAACAACCATAAATATAAACTAGGTTATGTGAGGTAATTAGATAGAGGTTTTATAGTGAAACCAAATAAAATTGAGGTAGCCTATTTTGGGTTAAAGTATTGGTCCTTATAATAAGTATTTGTTATAGAGGACTTTTTAAGTCAATAGAGGGATCACAATGTTCATCATTTATGTTGTGTTCATTTGTGTCTGCTGGTCACCAGTGAACCTGATTAACCCATGGGTAGTGGTTTGACTACACAGAAAGAGTTACAATACTTATCAGTCCATTTAAACAGGAGAAAACCATTAGTGAAAAAACAGGTTTTATGACCTTTTTGGTTCTTTTTCACCAGTATTCTGGTGAATTACAATTATACAAACATTATGCATTTTGGAACTGGCAAAACTACTCATAGCTGGCACTCTTGAGTGTCCTAGCTGGAGACAGTCACTGAGTGGCTCATCACAAACAAACCATTCATTGCTGTCAAATAACAGAATAGCTCTGCCTTCACCAGCCGAGGTTTGACAGGCAATACAGTGGCAACTCGATTTCAGCCTAACTGAAGGCATATGCAGCCAGTGTTTTGCTGTTTTGATATATGGAAATGTGCTGCCGGTCTGTAGAATAAATCAAGACCCATTTATTGCAGTGAGTCATCAGATTCAAGCAATCCATGGCTAGTCAGCCCACAAGACTCAAACGCTCAATGAAATCAAGTATGGTTGCTGTCTTCTCTCATTTTTGTGTTGAAAACATTAGATTTACTCAGCAACCCCAAACATCTTATTGGCACTCACATCAGTACAGGTTAAAGATGGTGAAAAAGGAAGGCCAGTATGCCCTGCAATGGGGAACAGATGGGAGACAGGCTGCTTGCCAGGTCCCCCCCTGGGCTTTTCAGGCAAAGTGGTACCTCTGGTGGATGATCGGGGTTTCCATTGACCAGGGTGCTTGTGGGCGGGGTAAGAAGTAATTTAGTTAGTTGGTGTGGAACGACCTCTTTGGCCATTATCACACCTAGGAGCAGAGCACTTAGCTAGTGATCTCCTGCCCTCCCTCCACAGATTTAGCTTGGGAGGTTTTTCTTGGGTTGTCAATGAAAGAGCGACACATTATTTATTAGTTCTAATTTTAGTAGGCAAGTCTTGTATTATTGTGTGTATATTAGGTATTGCTGCTAATAGGAAGGTGTGGTGTTGTTTAAGCGTGGCAAGAGGATAGTTGTTGGATATGGGGAGCCTAAAGGGGGTGAACACAGTTCAGGGATGTCTGGGATATGATCAAGGAGCAAAGGAATGGATTGGGCGAAAGTAACGGAGGAGTGTTTTGATGACATCAGTGGGTGTAGGTGTTGCATCAAAGTGTTGGGGGAAGGGGGGAGTTTTGAGGAGGGGGCAATAAGATTTTGGTGGGTGAGTTTGAGGAAGATTTACTGTGTATTTGTAAGGTTATTTAGTTTTGTAAGGCCATTTAGCCTAGGGTTTTCTAGGGATAATGACTCAGTTTCCAGACTTGTGCTATTAAAGCAGACTTTTACCCTTAATTTGGAGTTGAGTGTCTGCTCTGCGTACTGTTGCACCCGATCTGTTTAATGAACTTTGTGGTTTGGATTTGGAGACACCTTCCATCAAAGTACCTGTACCATATAGATTTCTAATCAGCTGTGGGAACTTAACTTGTATGTTCCTCTACGCATGCTTTGATTGGTATCCCAGTCAGACACATCCCCTTTCACAGGTCTTCCTTCAAATACAATAATATACAGCTGGCTACTCGGTGGGGAGTTCTGAAACGTGTATGAATAGTGCAGGCACCAATTTACTGAAAAATGACTTTAATGAGTAGTGTTAGAAATAGGGTCTTTGGTTGGCAGTCAGGCTACCCCCTGTCCAAGCAAGGACCCTCACTCTTGTCAGGGTAAGTCACACACAATCCAAATTATCCTGTGCCCACCCTCTGGTAGCTTGGCACTGAGCAGTCAGGCTTAACTTGGAAGGCAATGTGTAAAGTATTTGTGCAATAAATCATACAATAACACTATATATATCACAACAAAAATACACCACACAGTGTTTAGAAAAATATATAATATTTATCTGGATATCTGCAGATCAACACGATAAAAGATGCAATAAGAAATTGTAGAGATATCACTGAAAAGTGATATGAAGTGTCTTAAGTCTTTAAAAAGCAAACAAAGTCTCTTTCAAGCACAAAGTACCTGGTTTGGAGTGAAAATTCTCAGCAGAGGGCCGCAGAGGAGGAGATGCGTGGAAAATGGTGTGTGCGTCGGTTTTGCCCCTTCACACACAGACTTGCGTCGTTATTTTTCATGCGGGGAAGACGTTGTGTCTATTTCCGGCGCGCGGACAGTCTCCTCTGTGGGTCGCGGGGTTTTCAGACGCCCCGGGGTCTGTGTGTGGAATCGTGGGCTTGTTGTCCGGCTGCGTGTCGTTCCAGTTGGCTGTGTGTGGAATTTTCTCCCTCACGGCAGGCGCCGTGTCGATTTCCTCTCTGGAAGTCAGGCGGCGTTGTCCAGGCGGGCCGTGGGTCGAAGTTCCGGTTGCACCGCAGGGGCCGCATCGATCTTTTCCTTGCAAAGTCGAGCGGCGTCATTCCGGGTCGGCGTGCAGTGAATTTTTCACCGTGGAGCAAGCTGTGTGTGGAATTCTTCGCCACACAAGGAGCCCAGTGGAAAGAAAGAAGTCTTTTTGGTCCTGAGACTTCAGGGAACAGGAGGCAAGCTCTATCCAAGCCCTTGGAGAGCACTTCTGCAGCAAGGCAAGAGTTCAGCAAGGCAGCAGGCCAACAGCAAGGCATCAGTTCTTTGTAGAAAGCAGTCAGGTGAGTCCTTTGGGCAGCCAGGCAGTTCTTCTTGGCAGGATGCAGGTTCTGGTTCAGGTTTCTTCTCCAGCAAGTGTCTGAGGTGGTAGGGCAGAGGCCCTGTTTTATACCTAAATGTGCTTTTGAAGTGGGGGAGACTTCAAAGAGTGGCTTAGAAGTGCACCAGGTCCCCTTTCAGTTCAATCCTGTCTGCCAGGGTCCCAGTAGGGGGTGTGGCAGTCCTTTGTGTGAGGGCAGGCCCTCCACCCTCCCAGCCCAGGAAGACCCATTCAAAATGCAGATGTATGCAAGTGAGGCTGAGTACCCTGTGTTTGGGGTTTGTCTGAGTAAATGCACAAGGAGCTGTCAACTAAACCCAGCCAGACGTGGATTGTAAGGCACAGAAAGATTTAAGTGCAAAGAAATGCTCACTTTCTAAAAGTGGCATTTCTGGAATAGTAATATTAAATTCAACTTCACCAGTCAGCAGGATTTTGTGTTACTATTATGGCCATACTAAATATGACCTTCCTACTCCTTTCAGATCAGCAGCTACCACTTCAATAATGTATGAGGGCAGCCCCAATGTTAACCTATGAAAGGAACAGGCCTCACAGTAGTGTAAAAACAAATTTAGGAGCTTTACACTACCAGGACATGTAAACTACACAGGTACATGTCCTGCCTTTCACCCACACAGCACCTTGCCCTAGGGGTTACCTAGGCCACCCATTAGAGGTGACTTATATGTAGAGAAAGGGGAGGTACAGGCTTGGCAAGTACTTTTAAATGCCAAGTCGAGGCGACAGTGGATCTGCACACACAGGCCTTGCAATGGCAGGCCTGAGACAAAGTAAAGGGGCTACCGAAGTGGGTGGCACAACCAGTGCTGCAGGCCCCCCAGTAGCATTTAATCTACAGGCCCTAGGCACATATAGTGCACATTACTAGGGACTTATAAGTAAATTAAATAGTCCAACTGGGTATGATCCAAAGTTACCATGGTTAAAGGGAGAGAGCATATGCACTTTAGCACTGGTTAGCAGTGGTAAAGTGCGCAGAGTCTAAAAGCCAGCACAAACAGTGTCCAAAAAGTGGAGGGAGGCAGGCAAAAGGTTAGGGGTGACCACCCTAAGGCATGTCAGGTCTACCAAGTAGCATCGCATTTTTAAGAAAATGGGAGCTCTCTAACAAGACATTTCCATTTTACTTTGAGTGAATAACATCCTTGCATGTTTCTGATTGGGCTTAAAGTGGCACACCAGACTTAAGCTATAGTGGACAATCAGAAAATTAGCAGGTCATATTTTGTAAGCCTTGTAGTTCTGTAATCAGTATTTATTTACCAGTCAAAATGATAAGGCCATATTCATAAGACCATATAATTACGTCTCTTTTTTGCCCCATTAACATCGCTCATTATGCATGGTATGATGGGCTGCCAGTCATCGAGAGGCATGGCTTAGCACATGGCGCGCGGCATATTGGACAAGACCTACAGTAATAAATGAACCCTTCAAAACTGATTACAAACTGTACCCTGCAAAACAGAGAGATTTAATGAACTTTGGATTCAGCTCATCAAATCCCGAAATGGAAAGTTGCGGTATTAATTTAGAAACTCATTATCGTTTAAAATTCCAGGAGTTTAAACATTTTATTAATATGCTTGAATCACAAGACTCGAATCATGATGCATCGGTTGAGGAGCCGGCCAATAATTCAAACTCAGTTCCATTTGACGCCTTTACATTTGCTTGTGTTTAAATCATCAGGTGTCACTATGTATTCTCACAGTCACTATGCAGTTTCCCAAACGGCACGGCGAGACAGCCAGTTATATTAGTGTCATTTCATGTAGTCATGTCTTGAACAATGCCACCATATATCTCAAAATCCTACTTGACATAGTCAAACAGAGTTCTTCTGGAATGCCTGTTGTTGGTTGTTAGTGAAGCAAGACAGGATAAAAAGAACTTTTTTTTCTTTACTGGTGGCCCTTTGTTATTTTCAGAGAGCTTCACTATGGGCCAGATGTACAAAGCTTTTTGCACGTCGCATACAGCGAATTTCGCTGTTTGCGACGTGCAAAAAGCTCTTTGCAATGCACAAACCCCGTTTTGCGATTCGGTGACCTGGTTACCAAATCGCAAAACGGGTTTGCGAGTCGCAATTAGGAAGGGGTGTTCCCTTCCTAATTGCGAGTCGCAGTGCAATGCAGGATTGCCGGTCGCAAACCAATCGCAGTTTGCACCCGTTGTGAATGGCACTGCAAACATTTTTTCAGAGCATGCAGTGGTCCCATGGACCACTGCCTGCTCTGTAAAAATGAAACAAAAACGTTTCATTTTTCATTTTTGTAATGCATTTCGTTTTCCTTTAAGGAAAACGGGCTGCATTACAAAAAAAAAAAAAAACTGCTATATTAAAAAGCAGTCAAAGACATGGTGGTCTGCTGTGCACAGCAGGCCACCATCCCTGTGACGGCCGCCACTAGCAAGGGGGTCGCAAATTGCAACCCACATCATGATTATTCATGAGGTGGGCCTTTGCGACCCCCTTGCGAGTCGCAGAGGGTGTCAGGGACACCATCCAACATTCCGAATTGTGAGTCGCTCTGACTCGCAATTTGCAGGTCGCAATTTGGAATGTACCTACATCTGGCCCTATATCTCTTATATTACAATGTCATAGCAAGTGTGACACATTTTCTAGTGGTGATATTTTCAGTCACACTTTTCATTCAAGGATCCTGAAACACACACTTGTATTAGTTATCAATAGGACTGGGCAAAATTTAAATTATGCAAGCATAATTCAAGAAGTTTTGGAAAGATCATGTTACACTTTTAACTAAAAATTCTCAAAATTACTCCATTATACCATGTTGCATAATTATACACCCTTCACAGTAAAAATTAATGGCCAGGTCTACAAGGCCCTTGCGTCTCCATGCGCCACGTTAGTGTAATTTCTTTTTACACTAATGTGACGTTAGGTGGGCATTTCTGACGCACCATATTTACCAAGTGGCGAAATGCTTTCATTGCGCCACTTTTAACCCCTTGTGCCACATTATACCTTTGCCAGTCACAAGGTATGCAAGGGGGGGGACGTTCCTCTGCAGGTAGGTGATAAAAAACAGCGCATTGAAATCTACAAGATTTCACTGCTTAATTTTGTTTCTGTCATTTTTAATGCCTGCACACTGCAGGCATTAAGGTGACTGGTCCATAAAAACCTACGGGCCTCCCTAGTGCTTTGCTGAACTAGCGCTGTAATTAATGGTGCTAATTCTGCAAAGCGCCACAATAGCAGAACAAATTCTGACACTATTGTGCTAACTTACGCCACGGTGCGCTGTGTTGTTAACATGGCACTACCATGGTGATGTTAGGGGACTAAGGGCGGTGCAAGAAAAGTGGCGCATCAGGGCTGATGTGCCGCTTTATTGTAGATCCGGCCCTAAATGTGAAAGCACCATTCATGGTAGAAATTCAACATGAGTGGGAACAACAGAATGTGTACAGCTTTGTAGCACTATTTCTTTAAAGTATGAAATGGGTTCTCACATCACAAACTGACACATGCTGACTCATGCTGAAATATATCAATAAATGGTGTGCATTTTGCATGGTTTTGTCAAAGTTTTCCAATATTATGAAAAATAATATTATGTGAATTTCACACATCCCTAGTTATCAGAATTTCTGCTATTACACATGTTGCACACTTGCTTGTTTCAGAAACATGTACCTAAAAAAATCTTTGATCATTACACTTGGATATTGATTCACAGTTAATATATACTCCTAAAAATACTGAATGTCATAATAAACCAATCATGGTCCTTATGAATTAAAGGGTTTAAAAGTCACAAAGCATCTAATTTGCAAAATCGTAGTCTTTGTGAACGCAATGTCTTAGATCTGTACAGAAGGTGTGTTTTTCAAATGCCTTACACAGTCACAATACAGACATTGAAGAAGGGGTTGTCACCTTACCTTTTGAATCGCAATATCTTGTGGCCATCTCCCCAAACAGGGTAGTATTGAATATGCGAAGTGGAAACTGTCCATGAGGCAGATTTTAGCTTTGGCCTCTTTCATGCAATGACGTTCAGATATTTTTTAATAGTTTTAGAAATTACTTTAATTTAATTTAAGGTATTGATTTTATGTCCTGCTAATTTTATCAAAGGAATTTAAAAGAGCATTAACTTATTTCACAAAACTTTCTACTAAAATACACTATCTTTAGACATTTAACTAATGTGAAAATCATTCAAATAGTAATTTTGTGAACTTGATTTTATATGTAAGAACAGCTTTGTCAATGATTCAGACACCCAACCTGGAATTCCTAAACTCATTGTCTTATTCTTATTCTTCTTCTCTACTTGTGAAGCTTACCTTAAAACCGTTCCAACTTTGTGAACACCACAAAAGTTGTGCAAAATAAAACCAAGTGAAAAACAGTGCTTCAAGTTTAGTGATAGAAAATAAAAAAATAAGTATGTGGTTTTATCAAGTAAAATCCCTTTCAAGAACAGTTTTTGAAGGGAGACTCTACCACAATGTCTTCTGGTGAAATTATGTCAAGTGCAAAAACTTCACAGTTTCATTACGAGCTAGAGTTATGCACTTCACACAATGTTACAGTTGAACTAAAAACTTCATCTATCCAAATGCTGATGTTGACCGCCATAATGTGCAAATGTTTTCCGTATTTTGTGAAGCGAATAACACACATGCAGAAATGCACAAATCCAATGTAGGGAACCAGAGATGTGATTTTTTTAAACAATAAACACTTTCTTGTACTTACTTCTTGAAATACAAAGAGCCAAATCAGGACATCTGGTCGCAGTAGACTGGGACAAAGTCAATGTTTGAGGCCAACAGTGATGGAGCCCTGGTTGGTTCCACTAAGCCGGTGGCCTTGATCAAAATTTTACCTTTATACATAGAAACCTTTTAGGAACTTTCTCTTTTGAGGGCCCTCTCTGCTCTTCACCAGGCCGGATTTGTTGAGGTTTTGCCAGCTTGACTTTTTTTTTTTGAGTTTTCCAAATTTCTCCAAACTTCAAGAGATGTTCTCTGAAGTCCTCCTTGCAGGTTCAAAGGGTCCAAAACACAAATCTAAGGGTTTGGAATATCCTGGATGATCCTTGGAAGGTGGAGACCACAATTTCCACAATGCACCTAGCCAAATCCTTAAACTTCCACTGCATGCACTCCATGCTGGGGACTCTTGCTGGAGATGATAAAGGTGAGGTTCTGTTATCAAAAATCAAAAAGGTACACTGTTCCTGGAAGGAGAAAACAGAACATGGGTCCTCAAGACACTTCTAAAATTAGAAGCAAGAGCCCTTACACATCCAATGGATGTCATCCTTCCTCATAGGGCTAGGAAGTGTATGCCGTGATAGGTACAGTAGGGATGAAGTAAACCTACTGTCGGGAAAGAGCAGGAGAAGAAACAGGTAAAATTGGCTCAAGAATCTCGATAAAAAAATCATTTATTTAATGCTTTGAGGATCTTGGTCAAGATTAAAAGCACAAGAGAGTGGGAAAGGAATGATGTTCCACCACTCTAACAATCCAAGGGAGCCAAAAGGGACACTCCACCTATTTAGGCTTCCAGTTGTGTAGCATGTGATGTAAGTTACATTTTGCCCTTCATACTCAGTCGAGGACAAGCATTGCAGCTTAGGAGTTCTCTGTTTTGGTCTTGATGAAGCGCCAAGTGATCCGGATGGACCTTTTAAGCACAAAACATGTTGACCTCATACTATACATACATATAAAATCAAATAATGTATATAATCACTTTCAAAGTGCCCATAGCACCAAAGTCAAATTGGGACACCATTTACATTGAACTGCAGTCTGCATAGTTAGGCTGCATTTAAAAATGACAGAAAACCTCCAGCAGTGACCACCTGCAAAGGGCAGCAAATCTGCTAGACCTCTAACTTTCATGCCCTATTATCTACGAGGGACTTAGAGGTGCTGTCATGCAAATGGGAAGAATTTGACTTTTACACACAGGCTGCAAGGCAGGCCTGCCTGTACAAAGACAGAATGTACACAGCAGTGCACACATGCAAGTGCAGAAATTCTGCTGGGAGTCTAATCCCCATTCCCTAATGTGTACTAGGGACTTTAAAAAGTCAGATTTTACCCCCTTGCCCTATTAGCTACTAGGGACTTACAGTGTCTATCAGGCCAATTGTAAGGGTACCCTAATACCTACTGTACTCTACTACATGTATGTGTTTTAACATGGCACTGGCCAGGGACTGGCTAGCATGGTCCAGGGCACAGTCGGAGTCAGTTACCATCAGTAATTGTCAGCAAACAGAATGGAGGTGAACAGGACAAAAGGATGACTTTGCAACAGAAGGCCACTTCCTTCAACAGGAGTTAGGCAGCATGAGAGCAGTGGTGGCAGCATATTGTGTAGTGATCAGTGAGAGACAACAGGTTGTTTTTACCCTATGTCACAGAAGTGAGGCCTACACGCTCACTCATTTTTAGGGTTGAGCACGCAAGCGGTCTAGCCTGCTGTAATCTCTCTGTGGGCTTTTTAACCACGCCCACCACATGACAATCAGTTTTGTTGGTTTGTGGGCTTGCCTTTTAAAAATTGCTTGATTTTATTTATGAAAGGAATGCATACGTCATGCCTTTTCTGGTGTTTAGCCTTCCTCGAGCGCACTGGCAAACTACTGAAAACATCCGAGGCTCCGTGTTTTCAGCATGGTTTCTGGACTACTTTTTCTTTTTATTTCCTATGCAGCGCGATCTCGCTGCACATTTGCTGATATGTTTGACTGTGAGAAAACTTCTATTTCATTTTGTGTGTCCTTCATGCTAATGGTGTGTGCTTTAAATCAGCTCACTTATGTAAAACTGTATTATATTCATTTTCATTTTATGTGGCAATAAATGTCCAGTTAGGACTTTACAATGCTAATAGCTCTAAGTCAAGCAAATGTGAGACCCATTGCATTGCAAATGCTTGTTAATGTTCTGCTGCTGTGTGCTTAACTCAGTAGGGAACTCAGTAGGGCCTACATTGGTTTATTTTGGAGTGTTGCACAGTGCAGCAGTGGTGTATCTCAGCTGGGTGTATGTGTACCTGGGAAGGGTAACAATCGAGATAATGTAGTACTGAGCAGTGCAAGCATGGTGAGTGCATTTGCTGGGTGTAGGTGTGCCTTTGAGTGGTACAATACATGGAGGATGTAGTTCTGTGTAGTGCGTGCATAGTAAATGCATATCCATGATGCATGTGTGCCTATGAGTGGTGTATGTGTGCTTGTGAATGGTACAATACAGGAGGGTCCTGGGTTCCATTTTGAGAATCCCAGGCCTGCATGGTGAAACATGTGGAGGAGGTAGAGGAATGCACCCAGACAGATTTATGTATTGCTGCAGTCTTGTAAGCTGGGTGGGAAAAACACTGGAGAGGGAGATCCAGGCTTCTCTTGCACACCTCAAAGGACACTCTTTAAATAAGTGAGAAGTCACAAAGAATGGGCCTTGGCACATCTCAGGACAGAGATGGGGCTGATAAGATAATTATAAAGAGTAGGGCTGGAGCCCTGGGCAAACCTTTTGAAACACATATCACTGTGGCTGACATCCAGGTGTGAACTCTTGTAACTCCCATGGCATGTGTTGTGGGACTGTCAGTTTTGGGGTCGACCAAACAGTGACAAACTGCTTTCAAGGAAGAAGAAAGCTGAAAAGTCGACACTTCAAAGCAGACCTCCAACATAAACCTCAAAGACTCAGCCCCAATATCATATATGGTCTCTGGAAATTGAGTGTATGAAGGGTAGCTTGGAACCCCCAAAAATATCATCTGCTAAGACAGATGGGCTCTGTAAGGAGGTGAAGCTCTGAAAGACGTCTGTTTGTGACCGTCAGTGGGAGCACAGACTTCTAGCCTCCCTGCTGGGTGAGGAAGATCACCAAGGGAATCCTAGTCCACCTGCTCTGGAGCCTGTTGAGTGGACTGCCTTTGTGATGTGTGAGAGGAAGGCTTCTCCGCGATCTGGTCATTGCCCTGTGCAGAATTAAGTTGATGACCCTTGTATGCCACAGAAGGGCAGATGTGAATTAAGCCATGTGCATCTCTGTGATGCTCAGGCCGGGTGCCATGAGTATCAGGGAGCAGTGACCCTGTGTGCCAAGAGGGGCAGCAGTGAGAAGACTGCCGTGAGGTGAGGGTCGTAGCCTGTGTGTGGTAGTGGGCGGTGACCTTATATGTTGGAAGGGGCTGCTGTCGAGAACTCATTTGAATGAGCTGATGCAACTCCAGCACCATTGGAAGGGTTTCTCTTAGGAACTCCAGTCACTCAGATCCTACAATGTGTGGGTAAGACTGATTTTCGGCCAATCGGCCGTAGAGGGACTTGCTGCCAACAGGATCTGCAGTGATGGAACACTTGACCTTAAAAATAGAGTCATATGCACTGTTAGATCTGACAGCCTTAGGGTGCTCATTCCCCAAATGTGTGCCTGCCTCCCTCCATTTTTCTGACACTGTCTTTTCTGGTTTTAGGGCTCTGCACACTTTACCACTGCTGTCCAAGTGCTGGAGTGCATATGTTCTCACCCCTAAACACGGTAACATTGTTTCTTACCCAATTGGCATATTTGACTTACCTGTGAGTCCCTAGTAAAGTGCACTACATGTGCCTAGGGCAGATGTGAATTAAGCCATGCGCATCCTTTTGATGCTTGGGCCGGGTGACATGAGTATCAGGTAGCAGTGTCCCTGTGTACCAAGAGGGTCAGCAGTGAGAAGACTGCCGTGAGGTAAGGGTCGTAGCCTGTGTGTGGTAGTGGGTGGTGACCCTATATGTTAGAAGGGGCAGCTGTCAAGAACTTATTTGAATGAGCTGATGCCACTCCAGCATCGTTGGAAGGGTTTCTCTCAGGAACTCCAGTCACTCAGATCCTACAATGTGTGGATAAGACTGATTTTGGGCCAATCGGCCCTAGGGGAACATGCTGCCAACAGGAGCTGCAGTGATGGAACACTTGACTTTAAAAATAGTCCCTCCCGCCTCCACCCGCCAGAAGGTGTATTAATGGTGTGAAGTTACTGATCTCTGTCTCGAGCGATACCCATGGCCAGGGGTTTGGGTCCAAATGGATCCCGCAATGAACCTCCCACCTCTCCCAGATTTTATAATTCTTCAGAGGGGAACCCTGTGCTACATAAATAGGGCATTCCAAACCTAGGCAGGGTCCAATCCCCCCTTCCACCTCTCCAGTGAAGGAGCAGTGGTATCTTTCCAGGCCTGCGCAATGTCCTACTTGGCTATTTCCAGGCCCAGATAAGGCAGAGCCCGCCAATACATGTTCCCACCTATGTCATCAGAAATATGAATCAAGGAACATCTTGGAGTCCGTGGCAATGCCTGTTCCAATCCACCCTCTAAACAGTCAAAAGCTCCCACTCAAAAAGGCATCAGTACAGGGCCGCTCCAGACTGTGTGCAAGAAGTTTCCCTGTTCCGCCTGGCAGTGCATGCCTGGTGTGGATACAATCAGTCCCCTTTTACAGTGCCACTCCCGTGTATAGCACACTTATTACAGATACTGCAGCCTAATGAGGTGGTACTGGGAAGCAATGGCCATCTCTCCAGGGGAGGCCATTGCCTCCCTCCAGTCTCCATCCTCATGGGGTCCATGTTATGGGCCCATGTCTCCCAAAGGAACCCAAAGGCATCCAGGGCATTATTGATTAGGGACTGGTATATGGCAGAGATCTTGATGGCTGGAAAATGTGTCAGTAATATTGTACCCTCTAGAGGATAAACTCTGGAATCTCCTTCAGACGGCGTAGGTATAGTGTAAGACTATGGTGAAGCTGGAGATATTTATACAACTGAGTTGGATCTATTCCTGCAGGTCAGCAAATGTTTTTAGTGTAGTCCCCTTGAGCACAACCACCCAGTCCAGAGATATCAATTAGTCCCTGCACCAAAACCCCTGTAGTCCAACTATCTGGTGAAGGGCCATGCTGGACCAAACGGGGGTCTCTTAAGTGATCTGTCCCTTTAATCCCACGGTCAACTCAGCATTTTCCAGGCCGCAAGGACCACTCCACTAGCCGAGGGGAGCCCCTGGGGATATCACCCCATATAGTTAATGGAGGAGCAACTGTGCCCCCATTGCTCACCCCTATGCCACTTAGGCCAGGTCCTTAAAGCCCTGGAGCCACCAGGCATTTAGGGCAGTCAGCTGGGCTGTCCTGTACTAAGATCCTATGTCTGTAGTGGTAATGCCACCATCATAGGTAGATTTGGAACACCCGGAAAGGATGATCCGGGGCAAAACATGATTGCACACGAAGCCCGCAGTAGGGAATCTATGAGCGAGGATAAAGATGTCGGTATGGGAAAGGGGAAGTTCTGAAGCTGGTACATCGAACACAGTAGTGGCAACAGTTTAAAAGTAGCTGATGTACCCAAGAGGGAAAAGGGGAATGCTTCCTAGGATTTAAAATCTGTTGTCAGTCTGGCTGTATGTTCAGATCACCCACTCAGGCATCATCAATGGTAATATTTACTCACAAATACATGAAGCCCTGACGGAGGCCCAAGTCAAGTGCAATAGTCCCTCTCCCACCACATACACTGAAGATTTACCAGGGTTTATCTGAAGTCCTGTATAGTCTCCAAAGATTTTCAGCATTTGGAGTGCACACAGTTCTGAGTGCGGGTGAATCCATCAGGAAAATAAGCACATCATCTGTGTATAAGTTTATTCTCTCCTCAGTCCTGTGGCCCCATTCAACCCCCTGCAGTTGTGTTTTATTCTGGTACAGATAGCCAGGTGCTTGATGGCCAGGAAAAATAGTAGCAGTAGGGGGGACACTCCTGCCATGTCCCCAGTTCAGTCTGAAAGAGCGGAGAAACCGCTTCATGCAGATGATAATCTGGGGTCCGAAATTCATCCTCGTCAGGAAGGGAAGTATAAATGGCTAGCTGACTGAGTTGACAGTCTTGCAGAAGTCAACCTGAAGCAAAGTGTCATCTGCATGACAGTATCTAGACAAAGCAACTGCATTACACACCCTTCTGATATTAAGTAGCCTAGTCCTCCCCGGCATAAAGCCAGCTTGATCTGGGTGCGCTAGTACGGTAATGACTCAAAGCAAATGCTTGGCCAAAGCCTTGGCCCACACCTTGACCTCTATGTTCAAAACAACAAATTGGCCGGTATGAATCACAGGGGTTCGGGGGCTAACAGGTTTTAGTATAACCACAGTGTCCACTGGTCTAAGGTTTAAAGGTACTGGCTTGCCCCAAGGGCCTCTTGAAAGACCCCCAGCCGATGAGGACCAGTAAGCACCCAAGTGACTCTGTACAAATCAGCAGGGCATCCATCCGGGCCCGGAGATTTGTCCAGGTAGAGAATCTGAAGAACCCACCGTAGCTCGTCCACTGTGATGTCAAGGTCGAAGGTTCATCTATCCTCATTGGAGAGGAAATGGGTTGGGAGGTGTCTCACAAATGCTTCCTCTTCCAAAGGGCTTTCCACCTTCTGACAAGTGCATAACACCTCGTAGTAAGCCGCAAAAGCCTAAGCGATTTCCCCCATCATCCACTCGCTCCAGTCAGACAAGAGTTAGGGAATAGGGTCTGGGAAGTTGCCTTTGAGTAAATAAAGAGTCTTTCTAGACTTATATCCCCACTGATATACACGGCTCTTGGTGCCCATCCAAGCCAATCTCACCTCAATGAGCAGGGTTTGGCGTAAGACAAATCCTGTTTGAAGTGAGTCTCTAAGGATCGCTGGATCTGAAGTTTCAGGATATTGAGCCTCAAGCCTGAGGAGCTGTGCTTCCATCTCCTCCACTGCAGTGTCTACACGGTTGTTGTGTGCTGCATGGTGGCTATTGATAAAGCTGCACAAGTGACCTTACTTGCAGCCCGGGGAAAGGCCACTGAGTTTACATTATTGTGTAAGTATTCCCAGGTTGCCCGTGGAGAGACACTTTGATGTCAGCATCCACTAGGGTCCATGTACTCAAGCAACACCGGTGGCAACTCACCCTCTCCAAAGGCCATCAACAGTTCAACTGGTGAGTGATGGTACAACCCTCACACACAAATGTTGGCCATGTGTAATGTGTCTGGGCCCCAGGGAGGAGGAAGTAATCCAGCCTAGAGAAGGTTTTGTGAACTCCAGAAAAGAAGGTATACCCTCTCTCAACAGGATGGCGATTGCACCAAGTGTCTAGGAAACCCATGGAGTCTATGAAGCAGGCCAGGGCAGTTATGTGTGTTGTGTGTCCCCAACTCCCAGAAGAGCAGTCTACTGGTGTAGAGGGTAAGAAGTTCATGTTGCCCCCAAAAGACAGGGCCCCTCTGGTAAATCTAAGATAACACTGTACAGGACATGCATGAATGCCTCCGTGAAAGGGGGAGCAGAATAAACACTGAAAAAGGAGAAAGGTTTCCCATTAAGAAGACCAGTGGTGGTGAAATGGTACGTGCCCTTTCATGAGTGTGGCTACTCTCCTAGGCCTCATTTGGAATCTCAAATGAACCCCCCCAGTGAAACTCATTTAAGCCAGAAAGGGACATTTGTTGCCAAACAGGTGAGTTTTCTTGGGAAACAGGATATCAGGACCTGCCCGGCGAACAGCCTTCAGGATGGTCCCCCTTTTAATCTTGTTGAGTAAGCTATTAATGGTCAAGGTGAGGAGTTTCAGGGATCCTGACACTTCACTGGGGCTGGGCCAGTGGTCACAAGGGCCATGGTACAATGGGCATGAGAGGCAGGGTCAGCGGGCACAGTCCGGAGAGGCGTATGTGGCAACGTATAATGTGGGTGAAACATAAACAATCAAAACAACAATATAATCTAAAGTTTGAAACATAAACCTCTGCTCCCACCCTATACTTCTACAATTTTCTGATGTCTGGGTATTGCCAATATGATGTACAGGAGTCCACACCTCCCCCAGACTGTCGGTCCCATATTCCCTAACCTAAAGCCCTACCCTTGAAGCGAAGAGCAGGATCCGAAAGCCAAAGGTCGCTTAATAGGGCCAGCTACACTAAAAAATAACATACTAAGAAGAAATTGCAGTACATTTAAAAATCATACACATTATTAGTATTGCACAACCAAGAGGTTCGTGAGTTTTAGGAATGTAGGCAAAATGATCCCTAAAGTCAGCGGGGTCCAAACTACAGAGGAAGCCCGCTCAGGGTCTGTAGCCCATGAGGAGTCTCCCTCTTAGGTAGCCTCATGGTCGCAGGACTCGATAGACCCCTCTCTCCGGCAGCCCGTCCTCTGCAGGTCGTCTTCTTCCATGGCCTCTGTCGTGTGTCCTCCAAAGCAACCTCATGTCCTGAGGTAGTCCCCGACTCTGAAACAGGGTGGGAATTCTCCACACTATCCTGCTGTCGTGCCTCTCCTAAGCCCTCTCCCAAGCCACCTCAAGAGCATCAAACAACAGTGATGTTCCTCCAAATATGAGTTTGAGTAGGGCGGGGAAAAGTAGCATGTGTTGAACATTCAAAGTCCCCAAGTTTTGCTTGACAGCCTGAAAGGAATTGTGTTCTTGTTGGACCTTAAGGGAATATTTGGGGAAAATCATTAACAGAGCGGGTTCACAATGTAGGGAGCCCTATGTGCGGGAGGATAGCAGTATAGAATCAGGATCAGTGTACTTCAGTATGCGTGCAATATGGTCTCAGGGTAGCCCCGGGAGGGGCTTGCTCTTACAGGGATCAATGGGTGTGGTCCACTATATAGTACCAGGAGACTGAGTCCAGTGGCAGCCAAGACTGTAACCAAGTGGTGATGTTGGCGGTCGATCTGGGCTTCTCCTCCCCCTCAGAGACCCTCACAACCATCAGGCTTTTAGTGACCCTCAGCATCTTCAGCTCCTGCCACCATTTGGATCACAGCATTCCACAAGGTCTTCACCTCTGCTCAGCAGGTCTTCAAGGAGTCCTCCACCTTAGAGATTTTAGTTTCAGTATTCGTAACCCTTTTAAAAGTGTTATGGAGTTCTTGGCGGATGAGGGAGAGGTTTGTATTGAGTTCCCCAACCTTCCCCTCAGCAAAGGAGTAGAGTTCATAGATGGTTTGGAGGACGGGGGAACCTCTGGTGGGGTAGTCCCCAGCCATCTACCCAGCACCGACAGGCATGAGTTCTGCCATGGCACCAGATTTTGTGAATTTGTCAATGTTACCTTGCAGAGAAGCTTGTGAAGAAAAATGCAGCCAATCCAGCCAATGGTCTGAGAGGGTGCAGCAGGTGAACGGGAGACGGCGCAGGGGAGAATCCAGGGAAGTGGTCTTCCCACACATCAGTCACACAGCCTTAGGACATCCAGGGCCATTGTCCTTACAGTGCCCTCAGACTTCAGCATAGTGTTATGGTAATCTAGTGTGATCTCCAAGTAGGGATCCCGGGGGCAACATTATCCCATGAGGCATGAATGGCAATTGCTCCAGCCAGGCCCACCTCCCCACTGAGGTGGACTGAAAAGAGTGTAGTGTTTTGTATGAACTCTCTCTCCTTAGGGTCAAACCCCACACTGCATATTAGTTGTTCCCATGTGCAGCATGTGCTCTAGGTTCAAGTAGCCAACCTGTGTACCTCTCCACAGCCCTTGATGCTTCTACAGCAGCCAAATTCAGGGAGACACCAAGAGCTGGGTGATCCAAGTAAGCATGGTGCAAGAGCAGGCAAGAACCAAATGAAGGAGTCCACCTTGCTCGCCCCACCAGGGCACTAGTCTAGTCACATAGTCCCAAGGCTGGGCACTGTAGTATATTTTGAAGCAGATGCACCTCGTGGGCCTACCCGCTCCCTCGTATCTAGAAGGTGGTACTGACAACTGCATCAGTGGGCCCAAACAAATGTGCAGTGCCCCTCTCTCTTTCTCCCCCAAGGGCTCAAAACAGTTGCTGATCATGCTGTGTAGAAGAGGGAGTGAGATCCAGTGTGCGGCACCCACTTGGAGTCCTTGACTCATTCTAACGGCAACCACACACTTCAACCCAAGGCACTAGGCTCTGGCTTTTCACCACATACCCAGAAGTTGAGGCCCGGGTAGGCTCTGGCCTGCCCTAGCGAGACCAGTCTAGCAGGGCAAGGACAAGATGCCACATTGCGCTGCCTCTGGTCCACCTACCAGAGGTAGGCCCTTGCTGTGGCATAACATGGCCACCAAACAAACTCCAGGGGCCAGCGCTCACTCCACCCCCCAATCTGCTGTTTGCCTCAGGGCCTGCCACTGCAAGCCTCCTCACCAAGCAACCCTCTCAGACCCCACCACCATGAACAGCCTCAATGTCAGCGTCTGGGGGAATTCTTCTCCAAACGGCTGAAGCTAGGCACTACTACAGCATGCCAAGTCCCCATGCCTAAAGTAGACCATGTGGGCTGCAATTCATGTATGGATGAGAATTGATACATTAGAGTGGGGCTACGGGCGCTCAAGCAGGAGCATCCACCATCTTCCCTTTAACCAAAATGTTTGTGACCTACTAATTGACATTTCACAGTTCAACTTAATGCTAATTTTCCAGACACGGAATATCGACCTACTGTTGATGTTTCAGAACTGATTTGAGGAGTTTCTCTTTCAAATATCTTTTTCTGGCTGTGGCTCAGACACAGCCCTTATGCTAGGTGATGACTCTCATAGCAGTAGCAATAGTGATGGATCCAAACAGAAGTATTCGAGACAAGGACACAATAAGGATAAGATCGCAGCACCTGGCTGCCATCAGCCTTTTAGAGTAGTCATCAGGCACAGATGAAATGGAAGCCCTACTTAGAAACTTTGACACTTTTAGCAAGAGAAACCTGTGAGCTACCCATTACTTATACCAACTACCCTATGCTGTCACTCAGCAAGAACTAATCAGCCGTCCTTTGCTGAGAAGTATCTCACAAATGTTTTTTAGGTAGCCTCCATTCTCCCTCACTTCAGTACTGAGTTTCCACCCTCTATCCACAGGTATGCAGTCAATACTCTCCCTTTGTGTAGGGAAGCTGTATCTACTCTCCATCACGTCATGCAAAATGCGTCCCACTGGTACTTGCACTAAGAATTTCATTACACATGGAGTCTTACTACTATGCTCTTAGGGGCAGATTTGCTTGGGCGTGCATTGCCCTTCCATCAAGCAAGGTGACGTGAGGCAACACAAGCCTTTAAATGGGATTTATTAAGCCACCCAAAGCCACCTTGCATTACTATGCATCTTCAATAAATCACTGCCTTGCGTTACCTTGTGATGAGAGGGTGCTCCATTTGTAGAGCATGGACATTCACATACACCCACCCATAGATTCTGATGCAATCTGAGATTTACTAAGGTGAGTAAACTTGGGAAAGGGTATGGCTTCTCAACTGAGGCATAACAAGGATAAATATTGGTTTTGCTCCTCATTACATCCTCTTTCTATGCCTGCTGTATTCTACAGCACACATAGAAGGAGGAAAATGCCTCAACCCTCAACAGATTGTTTTTGTGCAGTAAGGTGACTCTCCTGCACAAAAGGTATCCTACTTGTAATGCAGGCACCATTGTCCCATGATGCTAGGGTGTCTGTGTTGGAGCTAGCAGCACACAGTGTGCCATGGCAGGGAGAGAGCAGAAATATGTCATATCTGAGTAGATATGGCACATTCTGTTTTCTCCCTGTATCACAAAGAACTACAGCAAGTTGTCTTGTTGCCATGCTTTGCATTACTTCTTAGTAAATCTGCCTCTTGCTACATACTCACCTCAAATAAAGACACATGGAATGTCAGCACTATCTGGGACCTCCTTCACCCCTCTTCTGTTTATTCAGGCCTTCTTGTGATCTTGACCTCCACTATGCTGCTTGCCAAATCCATTTTGACCCCTTTGATAGCTATAAGCCATTTTGCCTCCCCACGGTGTTACCTTGAATTAGCGACTGGGAACTGTGAAAAGTGTCACAGGGGGTTTGAATGGAGGAGCTGGGCTAGGGGACCCTCTCCCTGGATTAGTGTTCAATAGTACGCTATATTGAATTTAATAAGCACGCAAGTTCGCAACACCTCCCCCGCCCCCAGAGCCGACTGTGGGTGGAACATGCATGGTCATGGGGAGATGCCTTTGGGGAGTGCAGTGATGATATGCTGCAAGACTGTTCTATGTTACATCTGTATGTTCACAAATGACAACAAAGACATTTGGAAAAAAAAAAAAATCTGACTAGGCAATCTTAGTTTCCTAAACCCTTTCTGCCATTCTTCACAGGCCAAACTCATTTTCACCCATCTACCTTTAAACGCCTGTACCAATTTTCAGTCCCTATGTCCTCATATCAGCCCTCAGACTACTGTGGCAGCAGCAGACTGCATCTTCTACATTAGATGTCATTTTATAACAGTCCCCTGCTTTTTATTCACTTGCATGCTCTGATTCTCAGCAAATGCTTACTATTTCTATATGTGGGCTGAAGACGTTAGGGTTTCTAGGGGTTAGCAGTATAAGCAGCATGAATAAGAACTGTTTACAAAAGGGACATCTTAATAAATGTGGTCTAGACTGACACAGATGTCTTCCTGCTCCTGGTCTTCTTCCTTCACTTCCAGGGTCCCTTTATGCCTTTGGGCATTTGTCTTACACCTAGTCCTGTTCCAAAATCCTCCTTTTCTGGGTTGTTTGGTTCTCTTGATCCTCATTCTAGCCCTGATCTAACTATTTCTGATCACCCTGTATTGTTACTAAATATGGGGGTCCTGGTTGTAGTGATTCCTAATCCTAGTCTTCCTGGCTCTGCTCCTGGCTTATTCTTGTATTAGCCTCCTGGTCCTAGCAGTACTGATCCTCATCCTGATGGTCTGCTAAGTCCTTATGCACCTAGCGCTCGTCCTCTTCCTAGGGCTCGCATTCCTAGTCTTCCTGATTTGGGTCACCCTGGTTCATCTTGCCCTGCTCCCTGTGGTCCACCTGGTACTGCCTCCACTGGTCTTGGGCCTCTTTATTAGGTCCTCTTGGCTGGGTCTGGCAATTTTAGTCTGATCCCATTGGTTCTTGTGGCTCTGGTTATTCCTGTTTCCCCTGATCCTGACCAGCCTGGTCCCATTCCATCAGTTCTTATTCCTTCTGCTCCATTTGGAACTTCAAGTCATAGTCCCTTAGTTCTGACCCCTCTGTTCCTCCTAGTCCTGTCCTTAGTTGTGCTTATTCTGATCCTCCTAGTCCAGTGGTTCCCAAACTGTGTGCTTGGTACTCCTCTGTTTGCAGTACCCCTGGCTAGTTTTGGTGGTGTACTGGGGTGTGCAGACCACAGACTGGAAACCACTGTTCTAGTCCACCTAATCATCCCCAATCTGGTCCCTGGCCTTAATGACCCTAATCCACCTACTCTGACCTGACTAGTTCTCTGGGTCCTTATCCAACATGTCATGAGACTCTTGGACCTGGTCCGCCTGCTTGTTGTCATTTTGTACTAACTTGTCCATTTTATCTTAATTCTCCTTGTTCAGGTCATTAAGTTCTTACAATTTCTTAGCCACCCAGCTTTGTCATGATGGCTCCTGTTGTCCTGGCTTTCCGTGTCCAGGTCCTTCTTTCTCTCCTCATCCTGGTCCTGCTTGTCCTGGAATGCTTGGTCCTGATACTCTGGGCCTCTGTGAATCGACCTTCCTTTTCCAGAGCTTGTGGTCCTACTGGCCCTCGTTGCCCGAGTCCTCTTAGCTCTTGTCCTGCTGACTCTGGTTGCCTTGCCTGTCCATTTCCTCTTTACTCTTCAGGTCCTGTTCTTGTAGTCTTTCTCACTTTTAGTCTGGTTTGCCTAGCAATGGTCTTCCTATTCTTGGTCCTCATAGTCCTTGTTCTCTTCCTGATTTTGTGCCCGCTAGACTTGACCCTATTTTTCTGATCTTCCTTGTTTGAGTCTTTGTGTGCCTAATCCTTTTGGTTCTGGTCCTTCTGACCATCCTAGTCCTTTCATGTCTGGCCCCCACCTCTGAGTTCTTTCTTTTCTTTCTTCTTCCTTTTGACCCACGTTCAATTAACCTAGTCCATCTGATCCTTCACACCATGCTCATCTGATTCTCACTACATCAATTCCTGGTCCTGGTAGTTCTCTCAGTCTACCTGGCTTGTTGTGTTCCTGCCCTCTTAGGCCTTACCCTCTTAGCTGTTGTCTTTTTGCTTTGGATCATCCTTGCCCTCCTGGCCTTGTGCCTTGTGCCTATGTTCCTTTTGCCATTACATATAATGGTCTGGGCCCTCTTGGTCCTGGTTTCCTTTGTCTGGGTCCTTCTGAGCTGTGTCATTTTGGTCCTGGTCCTCCTAAACACCAAGGTCCGGTTCCCTTAGTCTTCCTAGCTCAAGCTGTTCTGATCCTCAAGATCTTTCTCACACTGGCCCTGCTATCCCCGTGCCCTGGTCTTTCTCCACAAATTGATACCCTGGACCCTGTTCCAGTGGTCATACTCCCAATGGCACTCCTCGACCTGTTTCTGGTCCTCTTGGTGCTGATCCTTCTAATCCTTTTTGCTTTGTTCTTGTCCCTTCTGGCACTTGTCCTTCTGGTATTCCTGGTACTGCCCCCTTGTCTTCCGTACTTATTCTGCCCCCTGGTCCTATTGGCCTGGATCTGATCTTGATCCTCCTGGCCCTGGGCTTCCTGCACTCAAACTCATCAATGACATACTTTATCTGGTCCTCCTGTGTCTCGCCTTCCTGCTGCTCATCTTCAGAGTCATCCTGTTCCTAGCCCTGTGGCCTGGACCACCAGAATGTGATCATCCTGGCCCTGATGTCTCTGGTCCTGATCCTCCTTTACCTCCTCACCATGGTCCACCTGGTCCTGGTACTTAAGGTGCTGATCCTCTTTGCCCTGAAATTCCTGGTCACCTTAGTCCTTTGTTTCCTGGTCCTCTTAGAATTTTTACGTCTGACTGTGGCTAGGTGTATTCCTGGTCTCAGCTACCTGGCACTCCAGGCCAAGGTCATTAAATTGTTTGTTTCCATAGTCCTTGTCCCTGATACTCTTGATCTTGTCCCTTATAGTTTGGGTACTTCTGGACCTAGTTCTCCTGAACCTGACCTTGACCCATCTGTTATCGTAGTCTTAGTCTACTTGGTCCTGGTTGCACTGGTGATTCTTGTCCTATTGGGCTTGTTATCATACACTTTGCTTTTAACCTTCATGAACCTTCCTGGTTACCACAATCTTTGACCATCTGGCCCTATTCCTTTGTGGTCTTCTTGGTCCTAGTCATTTTTTCCTGGTTCTCCTCACTATCACTCTCCTAGCACTGGTATTGCAGGTACTGGCCCATCTTGCTTCTCCTGACCTGGCACTCTTTTTGTTGTTCTCCTGGCTTGGGTTGTCCTCATTCTCCTCAATCTTTTCCTTGCTCATTTAGTCCCCTGTACTGCAGCCATTGACCCATGTCCTCTTGATCCTGGTTATCCTTGTTCAGATCTTCTTGAGCCTGGTCATTTTGGTGCTGGTCCTTCTGCCCACCACTGTCCATTTCACTTGGCCTACCAGATGTTGGTTGTCCTTCTTACCTCAGATCCTTCTCACCCTAGTCCTGCTACTTTAATGATTACTCTCCCCCACTTGTAATCTAAGCCCTACTCCCCTAGGACATGATCTTCATGATTCTCTTAGCACTGTTTCCTGTCATATTGGTCATGATCCTTTTTGTTTATTTAATCTTCTTGCTCTGATCTTTTGGGTATTGCCACCCCGTTCTTCTTAATCTCTGTACTGCTTATCCTACTATCCTGGACATGCTGGCCATTGCCCGTCAGATCCGGATCCTCTTAGTCCTCTTCAATCTGGTCCTGATCCTCCTGGACCTCACCTCCTGCTTCTTGCTCACATGCCTCTGCAATAACTTGCACTGTCATAGATCATCCTGGCCTTTCCTAGTTCTGATGTCCCTTGACTTCCGGTTCATGCTAGTCTTAGAACTTCCTTTCTCTCTACTTCATAGTCCTAGTTTGATTGGTCATCATTCCCATGTGCTCCTGCCCCTAGACATTTAGATCCTGGGTCTTCTGTTTCACATGCCCCCAGTCCTAGACATTTTTATCCTCCTTTTCCCTAATTCGTGTTCATCAGTCCTCCTGGTCCAGCTCCCCTCATTTATCTAGTCACCTCATTTGCCTGTTCTTAATTCTTCTAATCTTGGTCACTGTTGTCTAGGTAGTCCTGGTCTTCATTCTGGTACTTCATTGTCTGGCCCTCAGGTATCAGGTCTTCTGATGCTAGTGACATTGGTCCTGGTTTCCCTAGCCCTCCTAATTAAAGGTCTTCCTAGCCCATCCTACTCTTACTAGCCTTTGTGGTTTGCCTATTGTACCTTGTCCATCTGACCATGGGCTCCTCTATCATGGTCCTTCTATTAATGTCCTATTGGATCTGGTCTTCCTAATCCCTCTAGCACTGGTCTTCCTTGTTCCTATATTGTGGGTCATGCTGGTTCATGTAGTCTTGTCACCCTGGCCGCCACCCTGGGTTAGGATCCCCTGACGTTCTGATTCTGGAACCACTGGACCTAGTCTTTATCATTCTTTATAACTCCCTGTTCATTCTAATCTAGGGTTCCAGGTCCTGCTAGCCGTGGTCCTTTCTGGATGTGGTCTTCCTGGCTCCAGTCCTTTTGCTTCTAGCCACCTTGATCTTCCGTGATGTGATGTCTGTGGCCTTGTCCTCCTATCTCCATTGGTTCCTGATCCTGGCCCTCTTTGGTCTCTTTGCTTGGGTTTGCTGATCTTGGCCCTAGCTGTCCTAGTCCCTCTGGTCCTGATCAGTGTGCAGAAGACCCTCATAGCCCTTCTTGTTGTTATGGTTCAGTGTCTTCTGTTCCTTCTACCTCTGATTCTTACTTTCCTTTGGGCCACTGTCTACTGTGTCCTGATCAACCTGTTACACATCTTCCTGGCCCTTTTGATCCTTCTCACTCTGGTACCAGTACACCTTCTGCTGTTTTTCATTGTCCTGTTCCTCATTGTCTTTGTGTTCCTGGTCCCCTCTGGAGTAAGTAACCCTGGTCCTCATAGATTGGGACGCCCTGGGCCTGGGTCTTCTTAACCTGGAGCTTGTGACTCTGGTCTTCCTAGCCTTCCTAGTGATCCACCTCTTGGCCTTTAATCTTCTACCTTTCACCCTCATCCTTGTACTGCTTCCTTCCTCAGCGCCCCCTCTACAGTGACTTTAGTCAGGTACAGTCTGCAAGCCTGTCACACAAGATTTTTTTTTTTGGGCTTCCCAATTTCATTTGCTGAAACTGCACTGTCATGTTTAAAATAAGAGGGTCCAATAGAGACAAAACCCTGCCCATTTAAAACACTGCTTAACATGTTAAAAATCTAAAAGATGCATTGTGCAAGTGATTAAAATGCCAGTGTGGATGAAGGACTGTTCATGACATGCAACCAATAAACATCAATCACCTAAACCTACTCTGCTGAGAGAATAGTATGTTTATTCACAGGCAGAAGAGTGAACTCCTCTTGCGAATTAACCAGATGCTTTCACTTTCCCATTCTACAGAAGACCCATTACAGTGGCTCACTCACTCCACCTCCATGAAGTCCCCCAAAGTACTGTGCACCAATAAACCAATGTACGTGTCCTTTTCTCTGTTTCCCTATTTGCTGCTGCTTGTTGACTACTGCGGTGTTGCCAGATTTGGAATACTAAGCAATACTAAGCAAGCACAATACCCCTTAAACAGAAGCCTAAAGTAGCACAAGGCCTTCAACAAGAAGCTCAAAAAGAGCAATGAGTGAATAAAATATTTATATAACATACTTTTAACCATACTCAGTATTCTTTGCTGACAGCCAAATACTCCCTGACTGAAGAACAAAATATCTGTGTGCCGTATCCTGAAGATTCTGTTTGATTTCTACATGTCTTATTTGAATATTAAAATAACATAAATGTCTTTATTTAAAATTGACTTTACAGTTTTTTGTTTGTAAACAGCTTAGCTTAATGTGTGCACTTTCCTTTTTGCAATCTATCATATATTTGTACATGCACTTACTTTCAAATATTTCACACATTTTGCATCCCCATTGGAAGATGGCCACCATCCTACCATTGCCTGGAGTCCTGTTTTTATGGTCTTCTAAATAAAGACCACCTCATACTATTTGGTTGGTCAAACTTACATATCATAGGTGATGGTTGCGGAGTAAATAGCAAAGATTCTTGTCCTATTTGAATAGCAACTGGGTAAATAGAAATGTCCTTTTTTTTTTGCTTCCAGATACATTTTGATGAGATAGCACTGTCAGGTACTGTACAGAAATGAGTGTTCAGTAGAGATGAGGCCTTGCCCACATTGCAGAACATGTTAAAATCTAAAATACTATTCTCAAGGTGCATTGTGCAGGTGATTAAAATTTCAATGTGGCTGAAGGGGCCACTCATGACATGGGATCAAAAACATCAATGCCCTAAACCTACTCTTCTGAGGGGAATAATATAAAAAGTATGTTTATTCACAGACAGTAGAGTGAAGTCCCCCAATGAATTACCCACATGCATTAATTACCTCTATTCTGTTTTCAATTCCCTATTCCACAGAAACCCCATTACAGTGTCTCACACAATTTTCCTCCTGCAAGTCTCCCAAAACACTATGACCCATACACCAATTACCCATTGTATATGTCCCTTCCTCTGGAAGCAAGATATCACGAATCTGTCTGCATTCCCTGTTTGCTGCAGTTTGTCAACTGCCGCTGTATTTCCAATTTTGACATACTAATCAAGCACAATCCACCTTTAACAGAAACCCAAAGAAAGCATTAGGCCCTCCAGAGGAGTGATATACTATGGTGGGTCTGATCAGATTAAACAAATCAAGTAGACATGGTGAGGTCTACAAGCGGGGCACTGACTAATAATGATAAATTGAAGCACCTGCTATTGTTAATTATTTTAAACAGTCTCTCTTCTGTTGCACTTTTTTCCAAGACCCCTCAGAAAATGTAATTTTGCATTTTAATAATGTACTATATATTTTCTCAGAACAAAATGTGTTCCCAGGTACTTGTCAATACTTTATAAATAATTGATTACACATTTGACCTTGTTGCAAAGAATATGGATAAAATAAAATTAAGATTTGTTGTGAAGAATTGGGCATGGTTGTGACCAAGAGATAGGGCAAACTGAAAATATCAGACTTCTATGCTAAATCTTGAAATGGCCCACTGTTTAGCTAGAACTTCCTTTATTTAGCCATTATTTAGCCTTTTATATGTTGAGTTCAGTATCTTTATAGTCTGTGCAGTGTAGACTACACTGAATACTATAATACAGAAATTACATTAATTAGGACTCATTGTTGATGTTGATTACCTGATTAAAGATAAGGTAATGAAATGTGTGGCCACTTGTGTCCTTTGAGCATGCATTTTGACTTTGTACTTTGATCAAATCTGCTTCCGCTTGGCATCATGCCACATTCGCTGTCATGTGGGTCATCAAATGCCCAAGAACAAGGCCCACCAAGAATATTCTACTTTACCATGATCCTGCCTACTGTCACCAGACCACATTTATTACCACAGACCACACCATCTTTCACCAGTAAACTCTGATTGCTATTTGCACTTACTTTCTGCTACATTCTTATTGCATCCACATCACACCAACTACCTCTGAATAAGTTCCTCTGCCACTAAAACAAAGACTACCATCCGACCCACTCGACTTCCTCTGGCTGAAACTTACTGCTGCTACACCACATCTACTGATACAAATGTATGATCACTGTTAGAAACTGGGTTACTGGTTGAAGTGGGTGAAACCCCTCCTAAGCAACAATCACAATTTCTGTTAGGGTGAAGTCACAAGCAAACTCCAGATTAATCTGTGCTTAACCCCTTGGAGCTTGGCACAAAGAAGTCAGGGTCTACTTAGAAGCAATTTCTAAAGTATGTATGCAGCACTTCAAACAGTAATAAAGTGAAAACACAACACTAGAAAAGTCCCATGCCAATTTAGAAAAATAGAGCAAAATGTAATAAATTTTTTGAGACCAAAATAACAATAAATCAATCAATAGCCCCAGAGATTTGCAATTTCAAAGATTTCAGGTAAGTAAACTGCCTGAAAGCAAAAAGCGCCACTCATGGTTATATGGTCGAGCAAGACCTGGTAAAAGTCACAAGTTGAGGCCGACTGCAATAGAGAGCAGGCTGGATACAGGGATAAGGTTAGCCGCGCTGAAAGAGTTACCTTCAAAGTCCAGCATGAACAGTTCTATTTGCGGTAGATAGGGCCCCGTTCAGCATGAAGAGCATTGCGGATAGTTGTCGGTGTAGTGTGAAGATCAAGCCGGGCATCGCGGATGGTCGTCACTGGAGCATGAAGATCCTGTTGGGCATCGCAGACAGTCGTTGCTGGAGCTTTGTGTTGGTGGTCACTGCAAGCTATTGATGCTGTTAAAACTGTACACACTAATGCAATGGCAGGCCTGAGAGATGTTTAAAAGTCTACCTAAGTAAGTGTCACAATCAATGCAGCAGGCCCACTAGTAGCATTTATTTACAAGCCCTGGGTACCTGTAGTATGGCTTTAATAAGGACTTAAAAGCAGTAACGGCTTGAGGAGTGCTGAAGGGGAGGGGCAGCACGCGCGGGTGAGGGGATTGGGAGGGAGGGGATAAATATTTATTTTAAAAAAAAAAAAACGCTCACCTTTCTTTGCGGCTGCTCCTCACTGTCACCAGATGCTGCAGGATCCCAGCCTGTCCTGTGCCAATCCTGACACTGCTCAGAGCAGACAGGGATTGGCTGAGAACACCCAGCCAGGGTACCCCCAGGCAGACACAGAGCCTGTGCAGGCTCTCTCAAGCCTGGAAACTGAGTTGCCAGGCCTGAGAGAGCCTACTGCGCATTTGTGTTTGGCAGGCCAAGACGGCCGGCCAAACATACATACACAGTGAGGGGAAGTGCACTTCACCCTCGTGCTGCTGGCGGGGCGGCAAAGCTCCTCCGCCCAAACGGAGGAGCAGCCACTGCTTACAAGTAAATTAAATGTGCCAATTTGGTGTAAGCCAATTTCACCATGTTTAAAGGAGAGAGCACATGCACTTTAGTACTGCTTAGCAGGGTAAAGTGCACAGAGTCCTAACGCTAACAAAAACAAGATCTACTGAAAAGGAGTGGTAAGGGAAAAGTTTAGGGGAAAGAACACCATAAGGCTAACATGTCTACACATGCCCCCCAGCTGAAAGTGGGGAGAACTACTCAAGATCCTGGAGTTCTCATCATTAAGGTGGAAGAACCGGGGGAGACCATTGGTATGGTCTGATCCAGAAGGGGTTTCACCATAAAGTATATTCCCTATAGAGAGATGGACCACCTGAACAGCTTGAGACTTTCAACCTCATTTTCATAAGCCACCTGAGGGGCATGTGGTCTGTGTGAACCCAGAAGTGTGTCCCAAACAGGTTTGGTCTCAGTTTCTTCAGTGCAAACACCTCCCTGTCAATAGCACTCTACCTCTGTTCACGGGCAAGTAACCTCCTGCTAATTAAGACTACAGGTTGGACTAGGCCCTACTCATTTAACTGTACTAGGACAGCCCCTAAGCCATGTTTTGATGCATCCGTCTGAACAATAGGCTCCTTGGAGAAGTCAGGAGCCTTGAGTGCAGGTGTTGTACACATAGCTTCCTTAAGGAAGTAAAAGGCTTTATAACAGGCCTCAGTCCAAATCACCTTCTTGGACTGCTTTTGAGAAGTCAGTTCAGTTAATGGGGCAACAATGGTGCCATGGCCATTAAACTGCCTGTAATATCTGTGGAGACCCAGGAAGGGTTGTGTTTTGGGGGGATGCAAGGCTAGGATAGTCTCAAGATTGATCTGCAGGGACTACGCCTTGTACCCACCCACTTTTTGGCCCAAATAGACCACAATACCCTGCCCCATCTGGAAGTTACTGGCCTTCATAGTTAGGCCTACCTGCTGCAGGGCCTAGAGCACCACCTGGAGTTGGCACAGATTTTCCTCCCAGCTGAAGCTGACAACAGCTATGCCATCCAGGTAGGTTGCACAGGATACCTCTTTCTCAGCCACAGCCACAACCCTGTTCACCAACCGCTGAAAGGTGCCTGGGGCATTCTTTATGCCAAAGGGCATTGTCTGGAACTGGAGGTGACCCTCTGGGGTCAAGAATGAAGATGTCTCTTTTGGCACCTCAATCAGAGCAATCTTCCATTTCCCTGAAGTGAGATCAAAGGTACTGAGGTATTTGTCAGTGCTCAAACTGACAATGTGCTTATCAGCCCAGGGTATTGGGTGACCATCAGTCTAAGTGATAGAACTGAGTCCTCAGTAGTCCATACAGAACCTAGGTTCTGGAATGAAACCTGGTAGGACAGCTTTAGGTAACAGAACAACAGGGTTGGACAATAGACTGTTGAGGCACTCCATTACCCCTAATGCTAGCATTTTGAGACTTCCTCCTTGATAGTGGTCCTCACCTTATCCAACAGCCTGTAAATTTTGTTTTTTGGCAGGCATACTTCTCCAGTATCTGTGTTGTGGGTATACAAATATGTCAGCTCAGGGATAAGAGAGAATAGAGAATAAAAATTCTCCAACAACTTGTGACAATCATTCTACTGTTCTGAGGTCAGAGTAGGGGTGAGGTTAACAACCTGTACTGACCCATCGTGCCCCTGGGCAGACAGGAGGTCAGGGAGAGGTTTACTCTCCTCTTCCACTCATTCATATCTCATCAACAGCATAGTGAATTCAGACCTCTTAAAGTAGGGTTTGGGGTTGCTTATGTGGAGCATCCTTAAGTGGTTTCTAGGGGTCTTGAATTTCACCAGGTTGGTGGATTCCCCTTCAGCTCCATCACCCCATATGGGCCTTCCCAATGATATTGGAAAGCTCTGGGCTCTACAGGCTCCATGACCCACACCTCCTGGCTAGGGTGAAACTCCATCAGAGTGGCTTTTGGTCACACCAGAGTTTAATTACTTCTTGACTGGCCTCAAGATTTTCTTTCACCTTTTTCCAAAAGCGTTGCATCTGGTTACGGAGAGCCGACATGTAGCTGCCTACATCCTGTGGATGTTTCCTGGGAGCTGGCTCCTACTTTTCTCTCACAGAGCTGAGAGCTCCCCTAATGGCATGGCCATAGAGGAGCGCCTATGGACCAAACCCAACCCACTTCTCTGGCACCTGTCAATAGGCAAACAGCAGGCATGGCAAGAGGGTGTTCCACTTCTACCTTATGAGCTCTAGGAGGCCCATTATCATACCATTTAGGATCACGTTGAGTCTCTCAACAAGCCTATTTGTTTAAGGGTATTAGGATATTTAGAACTTGTAAGTTACCCCACACTCATCCCACATGGACTTCATGTATGCTAACGTGAAGTTAGTGTGTCTATCAGACACTACTTCCTTGGGGAACTGCAAGCAAGTACAAATCACCATTTGGTTTCTAGACAGCCTGGACAAAGTCCCCAACCTCTGAGGGATGGCGTCTGGGTAAAGTGTGGCATGATCCACAAAGACCAGGATGAACCTGCTGCCTGTGGCTCTCTTGGGCTCCAAGGGACCTACAATGTTGATGCCCACCTATTCAAAGGGAATGCCAACAACTGGTAAGGGAGATTCAGGGGATCCTTAAGCTTTTTCCTTGCTTTTCCTCTGGCCTTGTGTGTAGGACAACACATATAGAATGTAACATCCAGGGCCAATAAAAGTGGGGGGGCACACCTGGTAAAGGTTGTGTTCTGCCTTAGATGTTCTGCTATGATTATAACATGAGCCAGTACCAGTAGGAAGGCCCTGTAACACCGGGGGACCACTAGCACAAAGGCTGCCCCAGGTCCAGGAACCTTAGGCTCATGGTAAAGGATGTCAATCTCCCAAGAGATAAGATGTTCTTCAGAGGCATCACATGCTGCCAGAGTCTCATTATGCTGCATCAAGCCCTCTAGAGTCGGGCACTCCATATGAGCCCTGCAGAATTTCCTCCCTGGTAGGCCCACCCTCAAGTTGCCATCCAGCAAGCATAGGCAGGTTTCCCAGGGTGGCAATGTCCTTCCCGGTAGGTTCAGGGGCATCTTCCTTAAGTGCCCTTTCAACCTAGCCTGTGGGAACTTTAGGGGCTGGTTTCCCATGCCCCTTGCTGTTTCTCTTTTTGGCAGCTGTCTGGGCCTTTGGTCCAGGCTGCAGGCTTCCTTAACTTCTCTCTTGAGCAGCCATGGACTCTGTGGTCATACAGACCCATTCAGGCATGCCTAACATCTTCAGGTGTGGCCAGACCTCCACTTCTTTACAGACATTGTGCTCTGGGTTGTTGCCTAACAGAAAATCTACAGGCATAGAGTGATGTCTACTGCAAATTCAAGGGGAGGGGCGGGTGAGGGAGGGATGGGGACAGGGGTATAGACAATTAATAATAAAAAATCTTACCTGTTCCCGTCCCTGCCATGTTGTTCCTCTGCTCGTCTTCTGGTGTCTCCGCATTCACTGGGACACCAGCACATGCTCCTCAGCAATCCTGGCACTGCTCTCATGCTAAACCTAGAATAAGAGTAGTGCCAGGATTGGTCTGAGTGGCGTGGACAGCCTCTCAGACACTGTCCTGGTCTCTGTGCAGTTTCTCCAGCCTGGCTGTGTAGTACAGCCGGGTTGAAGAAACCTAAGTGCACCTGTATGTTTAGCGGGCCTGAGACGCTGGTCAATCACACACGCACACTTAGATCACAGATTCCACTACCCCCACCCCTGGTCCAGCCCCACCCCTCCCGGCACCTGCTGATGGCTAAGCCAGCAGTTGAAAGGTAAAGCAATATTGAAATATTCCTTTATCCTTCAGCTCCTGGTTTAGCCAGGGGGGTGAAGCTCCTTTGCCATTGCGAAGGAGCCGCCCCTGCAGGCATGGCATGACTTATAGCTATGTTTAGAGAACCAGACAGCTCCCTCCAAGCCCCCCACTCAAAGGGAACCAGTGCCACTCAGTAATGTCCCTCGCGGTTATCTGTAAGTATGAACTGGTGAAATGTATTAGGGAGGACATGCTCTGAAGACACCAGACGACACGTCACAGTAGTCATGCTGACTCCTGTGTCTCTCAGAGTCTCCAACCTGTGCCCATTGATGATGACCCATTGTCTATACTTGCAACTAATGGAAGGCTTATTGTCTTTTGGCCCCCTAGGGACACCAATGACATGTTTGAAGTGTTATATAATTGGGTAGCATAATCAATGTTGCAGGGCTACAAGCAGCATTTGATTTACAGGCCCTGGGTACATGAAATACCACTTTACTAGGGACGTAGAAGTAAATTAAATGTGCCAATTTGGTGTAATCCATTTCAATATGGAGAGAGCACAAACACTTAAGCACTAGTAAATGGTAAATCCACAGAGTCCTAAGGCCAACTAAAACGAGATCAGCAAAAATTGAGGGGTAAGATAAAACGTTTTTGGGGTGGGGAGACTCGCCTAAGGCTGTCATAGGTAATAACCACTACTGCATCTAAGTCACACCATCTAGCTCTACTAAAGTATTGCCTTTATAGCCAGCCGTCTGGAACAATATTACATTTACTAGTACTAGAAAACACCTGATATTAAAGCAAACCTTTTCAACAATTATACATTTACCTCAATTAAATTGCTGTACCTAACAGTAAAAGAGGCTTCAACAAAATACCCCTCTTAACACTTGACCACACATGCTAACACAATACACTGAACTGTCATCAGGTCATCCCTACTACAAGCAGGTTTTTTCCACTAACACTAGACATTACGTGCCCTTTCAGGATCAAACTTCCTGCTGTAACTGTTTTCCAACACTCAACTACACTTCCTGCCTGTAGACAAGGGTTTTCTGTACCACAATGCCAGCTTGTTCCTCATAAGGCCACACCCACTATCTTAATTGTAAGACTATGGTTTCTCGCCTACGTTTTCAGTGCATGCAATCATCTGTATTTTGAGATAAAGATTTACAAAGCTAGGAGAAAAAAGGAAATAGCGCAATGAAATGTTCCGACTACTAAAGCAAACAATAAGTCATCTATATGTTAATTTCGTGATGTTTTTACTTGTTGAAAAGCGATTAAATCCGCTAAATTCCACTGTATGTAAGTGTACTGAGCTTTAAAAATACTTACAGAAACTCCAGCAGGTAAAAGTAAGGCGAAGCTTCAATGACATGTGTTACTGACTTTGTTATGTTATGTGCTAAAATCCAAATACTCAGACTGCTTATCGACATAGAAAAACACCTCGCATTGTTAAGAGTTTTCTAAAAATCACAGAAATGTGTTAGTAACCTAGTAACCCCCACCCCCTAGATTTCTTTTCAGTCGAAAGTCCACAACATCCTTGATATAACTTCAAACTCACATAGGTGGCACAAAAATGTAGTGACCTTATAAAAACCTTTCAAACCAATCCAGCTGACTGCCAGTGGATGTGTTATGAGAAGTTCATTTCCCCATTAGTGATATCTCAAAATATACATTACTCTTTGTACAGTTAAGAAGGGCCTAGAAACATATAGCGCAATGACTGTTATGTGTGAGTGAAAGAGCTGTGGCTTTCTCTAGCATTATACATTCATTAGGAGCTGTATTTAGAGATCTTGACAGACAAAATAAATAATAATTGTACTTACAGGCAACCAGATGCACTCATTCTGAAACTTGTTGAATTCCATGTTTTTCCTCGAATAGGTGTGTTCTTCAATATTCTTGAGCAAGAAACTGAAGCCACAAAAGAGCGTAGTGTTTTTACAGATTTGTTCAAGATCTTTTAGATTTACAAAGAAAAATTGCAGTTTTTTTTTTAAATAAGGTTGCAACCGAGATAACTTGTCACACTAATAGACTTTAATTATCAAATGAACTTTAAAACCCATTTGCTGGAACGATTTTTGTCTGTCAGTGTATAATTTGTTTTTTTTTAAATACTACCGTAATGCGGACCTTGCCATGTGCCAACAACATGCTTTACAAACAACAGAGCTGATTAGTATCATTACAGAAGAACAGGTTGTATAAGTGAGGAAAATTCCTGGAGGTGAAACCTGAAAACAATGCCAATTCTGTCCACACACCCGGTCCAATATTTTAGCAGCTTGGATACACATGCAATGCTTGGATTTGGCAATAGCAACTAAAAATAATTGGGGGTGAACGATCAGTGAAAAAATATAAACATTCTGCCCACCCCTTCATGGCTAACAATTGGACCTGGCCCCTACTTTCAACTTATGAGACACTTCATCAAGGAGGAAATGAGACAGTTGAAATCCTTACTATCCAAATGCCAATTCTATTTTTAGGTGAATAGACAAAAGTCTTCCACCGAAATCACCGAATCCAGCTGCCCTAGTTATTACCATTCTTAAACAACTGGAAAAAGTGGTTAATTCCACAGATTCTAAGAAATTGATTAATAGTTTAAAATCAAGGAGAACAGCCAAAGGCAAAAATCAGAATTTAAAGGATGGTTGACCAGCTCATTATCAGGATTAAACTCCTCAAACATATCTGATCCCAGATGAGGCAGCAAACCAGTGCAATAAAATTGCAATGTGAAAGCTCATAAAACTGAAAAATAGGTGTTCATGTATTACAAAATGTTTTGTCAATTATTGATGTATACAGTTTTAATGTCAATGACATAAGAAATACCGTCTGCATTAATGTTCACCTTCAAACCCTTTGCTTTTAGATACTGCTAGCTTTATGTGCCGCTACAAGGATCTGAGGCCTGCTAAACAATGTATTTGCTTACATGTGCATTCAAAATGGCATTCACTTCACTTCCAATGCAACCTTTCTTAACGAGGAATTAGCGTGCCATTTTTGGAAAGCATCAGGGATACTCCTGGAAAGTATCAAATATTGCCAACCAGTGCCGTATAGCTTGTTTGTAGGTGCACAGGGGCAGTTACTTCTCGTGATAGTGCACTCACATTTTTTCAGATTAGAAAGTATGTGTTTTTTATCAAGACGGGGGCAGATTTCATTCATTCGAAATACAATGTTATTTTGTTCCATCGAAAGATAGTTGTAAATGACTATTCTTAAATATTCATGAGTGATTATTATAATCTTCACGAAGAGACCTAGAATTATATTAAGTTCTGCAGGACAGTGCTTTGAAAAAATTGCAGGCTTGTTTGAAACATTCGACATGCTGATGACCTGTTTGGATATCAGAACGTAGTCTTATCTGCTGTCAGTCTTAAATTGCGAACTAGTATGTGTATATTCTCTCCAAACATCTACCAAAAGATACACAATCATTAACAGTTGTATGTATTCCTTATGTATTACTTTCTTATTTGCCTAGGCCTAGAATATTTTACTGAATGCGTTCAATATAGATAAAATTAAAATAAAATCTTCATCGTCATTATTGGATCAGGGTAAAAAGCAAGATCCATGTTGAGTTCAAGGCATCCAGATTGTAAATTGTTGGACCATAGGAAGATAGACAGGTATATATACTTCACCGGGTACTTGGAATGAACAGGATAATTCATTCACTTTGTCTACCTTTATCTTAATGACCTTTTACTGGGTTAGTATACTAATTAAAATAGCCGTGCGTCTGTCCACTGCAGTACCAAAAGAATTAATTTCTTTATGTATCCATCAAAACCTTTCTCCAGTTATATACCGCCGTGCCTTCTCTTGAGTAAGGTGCATTTCTTACAGCATGATAATCTGGGATTTTATGTCTTTGAAGTAAGTGAATATATGACTATTTTCCTAAGATTATTAAGGTCCTTAACTTTCATTGACACAAGTCAAATCCTTTTTGTGCTTTTCTTTTGCCTTTGTCACTTTTTCCCCTGAATTATAGTTTTTATACATACGCCGTCTATCTTTGCTCCTACCCACATCACACACAATTCCCTCCCAATCCCAATTCATCGGTCTCTCATTTTAATTTATTTGATAATTTTTTATTTTAGTGGTTTTCAATGGCACAAATTTGTCCGAAGGGCATCAAAGCACTTTACAAGAGAAGAAGATTATGGATAACAATGAAGATAAAAATGATAGATATGCAACAAAGAGAACAGAAAGACCCAGCAGTTCGAATCAGGGGTGAAAAGTCAGACAGACTGGATCTGGATAGATTGGATTAGTCAAAAACGGATGAGATAAAGTGACTATAGCTTCATCCACACTGTTCGACAAATAGGAGGATACTGAGATACTTTTTAAATATGACAGCACTCAACATTGTGTGTACAGCTGGTTGGAGGAATTCCAGATCCTTGTTGTACTGTCAGTGGATGCTTGCTTCATAAATGTACTTGCCTGAATGTTGGATGTTCCAACAGAAGTGCTTAAGCATTTCTTCATCCCCAGAGATTTTCAGTTTCCAAACCAAGTAAGAAGGCAGGACATTGCGGAAGCCTTCATGGGTGATGCATGCAATTTTATATTTGAATCTTGCTTTAATTGGAAGCCATTGTAGGGTGTGAAGAGTAGGAGAAATATGATCAATTTTTTGTGGCCAATCACGAAAAGGGCATCTTTGAAACACTGCTCTCAGGGGTGTCCTGCTACTGGCTGACTTGACTGATATTACACAGCAGTTTAAATTGGTGGGGGCGATCTTGTCCATGGATTAGATTTGCTTCTGAGGGTTGAGGTAATTGTCAATGATAAATCCCATTGATTTAGCAATCTTCTTAATGGTAAAATTATAGTTCAGAGGAGTCAAAGAATTGAGCCACTCTTTTGTAGGCACATTGGATTTTTCCCTCCACCTGTCCTAACCTCATGCTCCCTTGAGTGTCAAGGTGTCAGAGATGATCCACGTGCTCTTCTCTGCAGTCTACTGCTCCCTCTCCCCAGCTGTTCTTTGGGGCTAGGAATGGGAGAAGGCATGTGTTAGAAATGGGGTCTCTAGTTGGCAGTCAGTTTACCCCCTGTCCAAGTAGGGACCCTCACTCTAGTTAGGGTAAGGGAGAAACACAGCTCAGATAACCCCTGCTTAACCCCTTGGTAGCTTGGCACATGCAGTCAGGCTTAACTCAGAGACCATGCATAAAGTATTTATGCAGTAAACAGACAGTAACACAGTGGAAACACCACAAAAGGACTTCACACCAGTTTAGAAAAATAGTCAAAATGTATCTAAATCAAACAAGACCAAAACAACAAAAATCCAATATACACAAGAAAAGCTATGAATTTTTAATGTAAAAAGAGTCTTAATCCATAGAAATCAATGGATGCATTGTTTTAGCACAAAGAACCCGGTATGCGTCAAAAACAAAGCTGCAAGGGTCATCGGAAAGCAAGCAATGGGTTGATTCTTTACTCACAAGTGAGGCCATGTGTTGATTCTTTACTCATACCAGAGGCCTTGTGTTGATTCTTTCCTCGCAAGGGAGGCTCTGCGTCGATTCTGGTTGCACAGACTCGGGTCCGTGCAGTGATGATGAAGAGTTTGACGCCCAGGATCCATACGTGGAAATTTCTGACGCGCTGTGTGAAGAGTCTGCATTGAGAACAGGTGCTGTGTTGTTTTTACAGCTGTGAGGCCTGTTTGCCAGGACAAGAAGGGGCACCCACAGCCACGTCCATGGCCTGATGGATTGGACCGTAGGGCCTGCATGCACCTGCGCTCAGAATTGTTACCCCTCGAATGGGAGCAACCCCTGAGTGGGCCCTACCCTGTCCCCAGTGGCACCCAATAGACAGGTCAGAGGTTAAGGTAGATCAAGACGGGTGCATCCCAAAGGATGTGCCCGGGCCCCTACTGGAGGGAAGCTGGCCGGGACTCCAAGGCAGGAGCCAGATCCCAGATAAGTGGCTGTGGGCCACAGGCTCCGAGTCCCTGTGTTGGCAAGAGGAAGGGGCAAGCATGGGTGCACCCTGAAGGGTGAGACCACTCTGACTCACGTGTGGAACCCTGGGCATAGCTGGCACTGGTTAGACCCCGATAAGGTGTTCACCCATTTCCTGGTACACCAGGAGAGAACTCCCTACAAGGGGGGGCGAGGCAGGGGCCCAACCAATGAATAAAGATGCATCAGGGCACCATACGATCAAGTCCCTAGGGCCCAGAGCCCTTTCCCTTTCACAATGCAGAGTGAAAGTGTACACACCATCCCTACGGATTGACCCTGACCCTGATGCCAGGAGTCAAGGTTAGCGTACCTGGGCAGAGCCAGGTAAGGATGGGGGTCAGAGCCAGGTAAGGATGGGGGTTAGCCTCTCTGACCCCGGGGGTGCCTGATCCTAGCCAGGCCGAGTGATTTCTATAAGACGACGCGTCTGGACCACGGTGCACACATTCATGGCGGAATAGTTCCAAATAGAAACAAAGCCTCTGGGCTCAGGCTAACCAAGGCACTCGAACACCATGTTGACCGCTGTAGCAAAGTGTCACCTGCATTAGTAGGAGGGTGCATGCACCAGGGCATGCATGGCCAGGAAGTGCCGAACACCCACAGGTGCTGCACTACCTAAGAGAGTTGCTCTACACATATAGCAATATGGGAAGCTGAGGCTTATTAAGTCTGGTTGCACTATTTGGATTCGGGGGGAGCAATCTCATACTGTTTGGTTTCATTGAACTAAGGGTGACAAACCCTCACTGTTGATAACAGTAGTTTTGTCATCACTGCCCAAGAAGTGCCACTTTGGGTAAGTGGGCATTTCTATGTCAGGGCTGTTTCTGGTGCCCTGTAAATTAGGGTTTATTCCATCAGCCCCCGGTGAAGAGAAGAACTGTGCATTCGCCAGATGACGCTATAAAACTCAGGCATCAAGAACAACAGATCCCTGCCATTTGGGGCATGGTTAGATAGATGGGGGGAGCGGTTGTGATACTTGGCCTCCAGAAGCCTGAGCCTGCCACCCATAAAGATACAGATCTGCATTCCAGGACGCCAGGGCAAACTAGGGGGAAATTTAGTGGAGACATCTGTGGTTGAAAGGAATACCCTTTGAACCATCCCCAACTTTAAAGCATTTACCTAGTATAAAAAGGATTACTCACTGTCTGCATCTCAGAGTACCACCTATGGATGCGCAGTACCACTGTGGCTGGACAGTGTCAGCACACTTGCAGAGGATTATGGGTGTCCAAGGAGGGGATATGTGCACCCTTCTAGAATAAGGGACTTGCCTTTGGCTGATTGCATTCTGTTGTGTGGCATCCTGAGAGTGTCTCTTTAAGGGGAAGTTGGCTTGCCTCCTGTTTTCAGCAGAGGTCTCAGGGACATCAATGACCACCACAGGGGAACATACATCATAATCTGTAATATCTGGAGACCAGTGCCCTCTTTTGCACGCACACTGTGCTTGATTACACCTGGCAGGAGAAGTGTGTGCGTGGCCTAAGGAAGAAGTCTGGAGACTGGGTGCATCAGGTGTGGAGTAGCAAAGTACTACAGGCATGACTGGTGTGTGGCCCTCAAAAATGAGGACTACTGCACCCTAAGATGGCTTGGTAAGTGAACGGATAACTATTGTGGAACTCTACTGGGGCTTGCGGAGGTCGAGTGGGAACCATTTTTCTTGTGTGAAACCTCAACTGCATATTCATTGTGTGCTATGCTGGTTCATAGGTTGGGCCCCTCAGAGGTGTGAGTACAACCCAAAGAGTGTTGTACGTAGCCTAGTGCAGCGCAATGGAGCTTTTGTCTAGTGTGTTTGTCCGGAGGGAAAGTCCAGCACTGTTAAGGCCATAGTGTACTGGACAGAGTATTTTAATTTAGAGGGGTATGGGAAACCAGGAGTTTTTTGAAACCACCTTTTGCCTTAGTGAACCCCAAGTCATCATATCTCTGAATAGTGTCCATTGCTATGTGGGGACACGTCACAGAGCACTTTTTACATTAGATCAAACTTGTCTGGGGGGCCAGTGGAGGATCCTGGTTAACAGACAGGATGTCTCTTGTCTGGAGGCACAGACCTGGTAACTTGCTGTGAACAAGCTGAACATGTCTGGGGCAGGTGGAGACAACACACTTTAACAGCTTCTCTCCAAAGGTGCTGAACTTCATTAGTAATTTGAAACATTGGATCGTCTAGTGGGATTGGGCACCTCCGAGTCTGTCGACTGGTCCCGGGCACCCTACCTCTGTGTTTTGTAGACCTCTGAGTGAACCTCTTATTTGGAGCCTGAATGTCTCTGCCTTGTTTGTCTGCTGGCCTTTGTTTGTCCTGTCTCCCACCTTATCCCTGACATTTGGGAACTGTGACCTGCCTGGGAGTGGCTAGGTGCCCTGGGGAAAGTACAATACTCTAGGGGTTGCGGTGGGCTGGTGGCAACTGGAGTGCTGTGTGGCAGGTGGAGGGTGGATTAGCACACAGGGAGTCTGAAAGCAGAAGGGCACCCACTTGCTAGTTATCAGGGCACCCTATTAAGGTGCCGGAAGCAAGTGCATACTACAGTGTGTGCGTGCCCACCTGTGCCAACTAATAACCGGGCCCCATGCCTAAGCACCGGGTGGATGTGAAGGAGTGAGTCCAAGTGAGAAAGAGTGAGTGCTTGGACAGCACCTTAGTGTTACTGGGTACTCTGGTTCTGCCAGGGAGGTCCTAGGATTGACATAGCACTTTATAGTGTGGCTTAGTCCATGAGTCTGGGTTGGAGAGTGTGAGTACTCTGATATACATTTTTTACTGCTACTGACAGCCCCGGGGCACACCCTGATTTACGCGTGTTACACTGATTGTGGGTGATGTGAGAGTGATCCTAGTGCTGACAGCTGGTAGGTACCTTATGCTGGTTGGGGAAGGGAAGGTGTGTTTTCTCCAAATGTATATACAGTGATTGGTGGTAACACAGTGGGGTCTATTATCACGTGCTGCTTTGTTCATTGAGATTCACACCTACGTGTACAGTGTCTACTATTATGCATTGTATGCTCATTGACCTATAGGCAGAGATCACATTGTAATTGATCTGTGTTGATCATGTGTGTGTGTTGAATACAAGTTTTCAATACATGCAACCCGTGTGAAGTTTATTTTTGGGGTCATTCAGCTGAGGTGTTGTGGGAACGTGCTGTGCTATTGCTTTACCCATTGCCTCTGGGATAAGCCTGACTGCTCTGTGTCTAGCTACCTAAGGGTGAGAACAGGTTATCTAATGGGTGTATCTGACCATCCCAGACAGGAATAGCATGCTCCACCTGGCTGGGCCAATGTCTTAGCCAACAGGACCGAGATGCCTCCAACACCCACTAAACATCCTGATAACAAATTTGCTGATCTCTTTCCCACTGGCATCTATTGCATTTCCAATTTCCTCTGATATAATGACAATGCAATTCAACTGTTTGTCCTTCGAGAGCAGTTTTACATTTTTTCACAGTCTGAATCTTTTTTCATTAGTAATATTGGTCATAGCTTGGGCTTCCAGCTGACACCTTTTCCCAATTGTCATTTGCTCTTTCAGTCATATCATCAACTTTGAAATGTAATGTAGATTTTCCAGATTACCCATTTGCCAATCCTGAGTGTTTTGCATTTCTTTTCCTTCTTTAAGTGTGTCTTTTAGTAATATTTTTGCTGACAGGTTTTATGACATTCTATCTCCTGTGTTCTCTCTGTCTTTTGTGCCTGTTTAGACTTTTTATGGAGGTTAGTGCCATTACTTGAACCTGTTTCATAGCTAAAGAACACTTAGTTCTGTTTCATATTTATCACATTATTCCAGATCATTCTAACAAGCAGAGCCCAAATGTTAGCTTAGAATCCTGTATCTTGAGCCCTGATTTAAGCTGTGTGGTAGACTGTTTACCCCCTGTTTGATCCTTCAGTTACTTTCTTTCTGCCAGCTAGTTAATTGACTTGACATATGCTAACGTCTTGTTAGCTTAATGCAATAGTTTATTTGTGTGCCATTCATGAGACCCCCCTGCCCCCTCCTTAAAAGGGTTTCTTGTAATGTATCTGGGTCATTTGACTAAACGTTATCTTTTTCCAGCAGTTTTATTTACTTGGGCAAGGGGTTCATTTGCTGTTACATTTAGTAAATGTTTGAGAATGCAATTGTGAACTGGTGTCAGAGGCTCAAAAAGGATATAACATGCATATTTCGAGCTGCGGTTTCATCAGTGGTTGTTTGCAAGATGCCTTCTACTGACAGAAGTGTGAGGTGCATTATTCAGATCTGACATGGTAAACAAGCAAATCTCCCTTTAAGGCCAAAACAAGCCATTACCAGTATATCTATCCAGAGTCAGGCGAAAATAGATGAGTCGCCATTGAAGGTGTATCAATTGTTATTAGCGATGGGGCTAGACAGAGACTGACACTGAAAGTGTAAGATTGTGACTATGACTGAGGATCAGTAAATGGACAACACATTTACTAAAAGTGGCTATTTCATCAGAGCTTGCTTACAAGAGCCCATCCGCTGACAGGCAGTGAGAAGAAAGTGATCCACTTTAGATTAAAAAACACACAGCTTTCCTTTAAATTGAGTCCAAAAGAGCCAGACCCAAATTGACTGTAACAAAGCTTACAATGAAAGAAAAATACTGGGTTTAGCTTAAGAACATGCACGTTTTCCTTGCTCTGCTGGTACTTTTGTATACGGTGCCTAATTGAGACTAAAAAAACTTGATTTGTGATGATTATAATTTTAAGATGTTAAATAGTGCCTTATCCACCCCAAGAGAGGCGTAAGGAAACAGCCAATAGAAATAAAATGAAAATAAGGTACTTGTGGTAGCTAATCGTGGATGTGATTTACAATATCTAAAACAAATGCTGGCAGTGTGCTTGGATGAAGAAACCAAGGGCAGAAAGTCTGACCCAAAGCCTTTTTCTGTGGAGATTATGTATTGAATAATATATCATCACCATGAAATTCCTCAAGCAGCATTGGACATCAAGCCTTTAAACAAAGTAAATGTGCATTACACAACAAAGATGGTGGTTGGGAGGTCTTGATGCTGGGCAGCGCAGTTCATTTGATATAAGCAACACAATGGAAATAATCAACTGAATTACCAATTAAAACTGATAAAGTGTTTCTCTTATATTTTGAATTCATTTTGAATAATGCATTGAACTCATACATATCGCTCCAAATGCAGTGGTTTATTTAGTGGCCCCTCTTTACTTATATTGCCATGAATACAAGACAGCCAGCATTGCTAGGGAACCATACATTTTACCCATTGGTCCCCAACTCTTCAATACGTGCAGTAATGACTCTGTAAAGCCCTAACATTCCTGATACAGCCAGAGGAAATCAGGCTTGCTTCAACACAGGGCCGTTCATCAATCTGAATGCAAGTTCAGAATGACCTTGTGCCAGGGTCCTTTTTACATAGACCATAATCTAGTCTGCATCCCTACTACTGCATCCCTACTACTATACCTACTAATTAAGCTGAATCCTGCAAAATTGTATGGTGGTGGGTAAAAATTGTTTTATTGGTATCCCCACAAGGGTAAAAACAAAGCAAGATATTACTATGACCCTATCTTTATATGTCAACATGATTCTGTTCTCAAAATATTCTCAAGAGTAGAGTCCAAGGAAACCACTGGACATTAAAAAAACTATAGTCTAGCACCTAGTCTACCATCAATCAATCCTATGTCTGCAGTTGTATGATGCACATATACTCGTGGTTGCTCTGATGGAGGAGAATTCATAAAAGTAAAACATAAATTGTTGGTCAAACTGAGTTTCAGAATTCTTTCATCGTGCATAAGTCTACGCTATGCATCACATACTGATAAAATACTGCTGCTGCAACGGAGCAAAATTGTTTGGAAATGAATAATCTATTCTGACAGATGTAAATTTACCTTGGGTGACAGTACAAGGCTTTCAGTAATCCAATTCACAAAATAATACACACTCAAATATGATGTATTTACCATCCAAAGTAAAGTCAGCTTCGAAATAATTTTAAAAAGGGTAAAGACACTACCAAGGTTTGCTTCCTGAAGTCAATGTGAAAAGAGCTTCCTGGTCAAAACTGGAACCAAAGTTTTTTTTTTTTTTGCATAAGGTACGTTTCCATGACTTTGACCAACGTTATGGTTTACTTCTGTCCATGGTATTTCTTTATTGCAGGAAATACTCCAGTAATTTCGTATAAGATTGACACTTAACCTTGAAATTGTTGGTGTCAGTGGTATTATATAGTTGTGATGAAGTTGTGATAGTCGACAGTGCCTTTTCTTGCATTTAAAGCTTGTCACATCTCTACATAGTTCTTAGAAGTTCTTTCAATAATTACGCTGGCGAGCAAGGAGAGGTAATGAGGCCCGTGCTGTGATTTGATGATCCCGTATCGTACCACGCTTTGCAGAACTTTAGAGGAATTCAAAGCTTTAGCTACCAATGTAAATGCTCATTTCAAAAGTGGAAGAACTTTCTGGAAACTCAAAAAGTAACCCGTGGGAAATCAGGGATGGGGCAGGCGCTCAGAACTTTTCAAGACAGACAGGCCCATAGCAGTACTTAACAAATAGCACACTCAGGACTTGCAAGTAAGGTGCAGCGGACTAATCAGCCGCACAGCTTGGCGGGAACGCGCGACTGAATGACAATTCTTCAGCAGAGGACAAGGTGCCTGGTCTGCCACTGACCGATACGTTTAAAAAAACTTCCAGAGTCGGTTACGCTGTGGGGAGTGAAAGGCTGTTACTGCTGCGTTTTGTTAAGCATGTGCTGTCTCGCTGAATTTAAATTGGAGCAGTCGCAAAAACAGGTGGGTAAAGTGCTGGATCCTTAAAGTGACTATTAAAATCAAGTCAAATGTGTAATCGCGTATCCTTCCTTTCCATTTGATGAGTGCAGTTAGCTCTTGCTAACCGCTTTCATATAAGTGATTACATTGGATTTTATAAGCACCAGGCTAATTTCATTTTACACAAATGTTCTCCATTCAAAACATGAACTATTTCTATCTAAAATTACATTTTTATTTTAAAAAAAATATTAAAACCACTTGCTTTCAGAGTCCCCACTCCTGTTTGCGCAAGGAAATACGTCAAATTTAACATGTTAATGTATCAAAGTCAGTACTAGAGGTAATGGATTACATTTTCAGCCTTCCAATAATTGTAACAGCATGACTCATGCAAAAAATTTATTCGTTGCAATGGCATTATTACAGCCTAATTTGCACTAATGTTTCTGCTTTAGTGAAGTAGACATGAGGGGCAATGGAGCGTATCAATGTTTGTACAGCTGAATAAGGTATATTGTGCCTCATGTTTAGCTCGGACAACATTTACCTGCAAAATATGAAAAGGGAAAATTCTTTGAAATATGATAATGTTGCACAACTTATAATGCCGAACCAGGCGCAACGATTTGTGTCCTAACCAGGTTTAGGGCCAGATTTACAATGCCCTAGCGCCTCTCAGCGCCACACTAGCATCATTTCATCTGATGCTAATATGGCGTTAAAGGGGCCATTCTCCTCTGCCATATTTACAAAGTGTCTCAATGCATGCATTGCACCACATTGTAACCCCTTGCGCCACATTATGTCTTCGCCAGGCATAATGCATGCAAGGGGAGCGTTGTTACGGACGGAGGCATGTAAAAATTACAAAGTGAAATTTACAACATTTGACTGCACCATTTTTAGTGTCATTTTTAACGCCTGCCCTAGGCAGTCGTTAAAATGGTGCTCCCATTACTTTCAATGGGCCTTGCAGGATTAGCTGCACAATTTATGGTGCTAATCCTGCAAAGTACCACAATAACGTCAAAAATTATGACACCATTGTCCTAATGTGGGTCATGGTGCGCCGGTTTGTGAATACGGCACGCACATGGTGTCGTAAGGGGGAAGCAAGAACAGTGGCGCCACTTTCATGTAAATCTATCCCTTAATGTTTAACATTGAATGGCTTCCAATTGAAGTAACATTCCAATATAAAACTGCCTACATCACCCACGAAAACCTCCACAATGTGCTGTATTATTACTTGATTGAGAAACTGACAATCTGTGGTTCTAAACAGGGATGATGAAATGCTGAAGCACTTCTGTTGGAACCTCCAACACTCAGGCAAGAACATTTATGAAGCAAGCATTCACTGACAGTACAACAAGGATCTGGATTTCCTCCCACCAGATCTTCAGACAATGTTGAGTGTGGCTACATTTTAAAAGTAACTCAATATCCTCCTGTTTGACAGACAATGTGGATGAAGCTATAGTCACTTTTCCTCATCCCTTTTTGACTAATCCAATATTTCCAGATAAAATCTGCCTGACTGTTTCCCCTGATTCTGACTGCTGGATCATTGAGAACTCTTAGATGCATATTTGTTATTTTTAAATTCATTCTTATCCATATTCTTCTTTTTCTCTTGGAAAAATCTTGTATGCCCTTCAGATAAATTTGCGCTATTTAAAACCACAAAAATAAAAAAACTATTACATAAATTAAAATGACAGACAGAGGAATTGGGTTGGGCAAGGGATTGCGGGTGATAGGCTATGAGCAAAGATGGAATAGAAGGCGCATCTATGAAAATAATAATTCAGGGGAAAAAGTGTCAAAGGCAAAAATAAAGCACAGAAATGATTTGACTTGTGGCAATGAAAATTAATGACCTTAATAATCCTAGGAAAAGTAATCATATAGGGGGTCATTCCGACCCTGGCGGTCCATGACCGCCAGGGCCGGGGACCGCGGAAGCACCACCAACAGGCTGGTGGTGCTTCCTGGGCCATTCTGACCGCGGCGGTAAAGCCGCGGTCAGAAAAGGGGAACCGGTGGTTTCCCGCTGGTTTTCCCCTGGCCCAGGGAATCCTCCATGGCGGCGCTGCTTGCAGCGCCACCATGGGGATTCCGACACCCTTCCCGCCATCCTGTTCCTGGTGGTTTTTACCGCCAGGAACAGGATGTCGGGAACGGGTGTCGTGGGGACCCTGGGGGCCCCTGCACTGCCCATGCCACTGGCATGGGCAGTGCAGGGGCCCCCTAACAGGGCCCCATAATGATTTTCAGTGTCTGCTTTGCAGACACGGAAAATCGCGACGCGTGCCACTGTACCCGTCGCACCCCAGCAACTCCGCGGGTCCATTCGGAGCCGGCTTCATCGTTGCTGGGTCTTTCCCGCTGGGCCGGCGGGCGGTCTTTTGGCGGTCGCCTGCCGGCCCAGCGGGAAAGCCAGAATGACCGGTGCGGTCATTCGGCGGTTCCCGCCAGGCGGGCGGCTTCCGCTGCCCGCCGCGGTTGGAATGACCGCCATAGTCACTTACTTAAAAGAAAGAAATACCCAGATTATCATGCTGTAAGAAATGCACCTTACTCAAGAGAAGGCGCGGCGGAATATAACTGAAAACAAGGTTTTGATAGATACTTAAAGGAATGTATTCTTTTGATTCTGCAGTGGACAGAGGCACAGCTATTTTGATTAGTTGGCTTACCCAGTAGAAGTCAGTATGGTAAAGGTAGACAAAAAGAGGGATGAATTATCGTGTTCATTCCAAGCACCTGGTGAAGTATATATTCCTGTCTATTTTACTATGATCCAACAATTTACAATCTGGAAGCCTTGATAGAAGTCAAGATGGATCTTGCTTCTTATCCTGATCCGATAGTGGTTGGAGATTTTAATTTGATTTTATCTATATTGGACGCATCCCGTAAAAGTTTCTAGGATTAGGCAAATAAGAAAGGAATAAATATGCAATTTATACTGTAAAACCACTTTGCTTTCAGGGCCCCAAGTCCTGTTTGTGCAAGGAAATACGTGAAATCTAATATGCCAATATTTCAAAGTTAGTACTGAGGGCAATGGATTTCATTTGCAGCCGTCCAATAATTGTAACACCATGCACCCATGCCAAAATGCATTCGTTGTTATGGCATTATCACAGCCTTATTTGCACAAATGTTTCTGCTTTAGTGAAGTAGGAATGAGGAACAATGTACGGCACCAATGTTTGTGTGGCTGAATAAAGTATATTTTACCTCATTTTCAGCTCGTGCAACATCCATCAATTGCTACCTGCAAAGTATGAAAGGGGACAATTATTTGAAATGCATCAATGTTAAACTTATAAGGCCGAAGCAGGCGCAACGATTTGTGCCCTTACCACTTTTAACCGTCTTACCATGAATCGGGGCCAATGTAGCTTATTACGATTAACACAATAGAAAGTGAAAACAGTAAATGACTGGAAAACTGATGGAGAAAGCCTCAGACATAATATACGTGTTCAAAGTAATATGACAGTGTAAGGGACAGTGAACCACCAGTGGAATGAATTTCCAGAACTTAAGGACCAGGAGCATAAAAGATTTCAGCCAGGAACGGGCCTGACGATTGAGATATTAGCATACTTTCAGCTCCATGAAACTATTTGCCATAGCAGATGTTCCTTGATTAGAGCATATGTCCTCAAGGAAAGTACTTATCCATGCTTCAACAAACTCACAAATGAAACGTTTATTTGTACCTTGAAACTGAAAATATAGAGACCCAAAACATGTTATTAAGAGCAACTGTACTAACAACCATTTATCTGCCATACAGATTGTATGCAACAATTAATATACAGATGGAAACAGCTGTCCTAATAGACATGATAGCTTGAGTGTGCTTTTACCAAGTTGTATAAATTTAACCCCTTTCATCTTTGTTTTGGTAAAGTTAAATACATATGAAAAAAAAACTTTGAATGTGTTATTTATTACAATTGTTGTGCTATTTATTAATATTTCAGAGGGAAGTGTGGGGCAGCTTGACTCAATCGAGGCTTCGCCTCTCACGATTCATGACCTCTCGCCATACTCATCAATAGTATTGAATAGCTTATTAAATGATGCACATCTGTATATACAGTAATTATGACATGGCAGTAAAAACATGTAGCACGTTATTTAGAGCAACCGTACTTACTTGCATTCATTCATTTGGCAAAGGTTTGTGCACAGTGGGGGTTGACCTCTTGTGGAGGGGTCAGTATAGACCCTGGATGCAGGCTAAGCCCGGTGTCAAATCTGTCCTAGGTATGGATAAAAGTCGTGTGAAGTGGAGGTTTAGTGCTTGGGGAGAGATGGGTGCAGGGCTTTTCTGGAGCTTAGGCATTAAAATAATACACTTGGTAACTATAGGTAGGACAACATTTCAGTGGAAAAAATAATTATTTGTTTTGCTTATACCTTTGGTGCCATTTGACAAATCTTCACTAAACTCTCCAAAAAAAGTTAATCCACCACAGCATCTGCATTGGAAAGTGTTGGAGTGATTTGTCAAACAAAGGCTGACCGAAGGTTAGAGTGGGGTTCCGAAACATGTTTTCCCCATGTAATTTTCCATAGGACAGCGGAATTGCACAAATTTGGTAGGAAGCTAGATGTTGGCCCAGAAAGTGTGCTTTTTGTGTTTCTGTGTAAATCTGTTCAGTGGTTTCAGAGAAATTAAGGTTTAAAATGTATGTATATATCACATCACCGAGGATCCATGGAGCTGACAGATTTAACGATGAAGTCGGACTGGCTACCACCACATCAACAAAGATATGTCAGCAGACATTTTAGGACCTGATGACTCAGTGCCTAGTCCTTCAAAAATGTTTATAAAACATATAGAGGGCAGAGTAGGCATTTTTGACTGCCATACCACCTTCAAGATCTTATTTCAGTTCCAGGGGGGTGGTGGTGCCCGGAGTTGCATGGCAGCTACTTGCCACCCCCTTATTTGCCATTAATTGCCCCAGCGAGGTGGTGCTCCCAGGGATGGGTGTCCATAGCGGTCTCCATTAATGATATAATTTCGGCCCTAGGGAGCTGGTGGTCCCCAAGGCTGCAGGGGGGCTGAGCGCCCCCCCACATAAATTAAATATTCATCCCTGGGAAGGCCATGGTCCTCAGGGCTGCAGAGAAGGCCATATGGGCCTACCACCTTAAAAAGAACTGTTTGTCCCCAGGGAGGTGGTAGTCCCTGGGGCTCCAAGAGTCTCAGGAGGAGGACCCATGGACCCCTTTCCTTTTGTTACATAATCCCCCCGTGACCTGGCCCACCTGGGTGCTTTAATAGCTCAAAAACTACTGAATGGTTTTACACCAGACAGCAAAAAGGCTTCTTTCAGGACCAAAAGCTACATTTCTGCTAAATTTGGTGTAATTCCGTCCATCAGTTCTGGCTGCAATTGTGTTCAAAATCCCTATGGGAATTAAAAAGGGAAGTACTGTTTTATAACCCCCTTTTTCCCAGCCCCCACTTCACAGATCACCCCGAAACTTCCCATGTGCAACAAGATTCTCAGTAACACTTTTTGGGAAAATTTTGTGAAGATCCATCTAAAGTCTCCAAAGATATAGACTCCAAAAACACTTTTTTTATGGAAACGTGGTTGTAACTATAACTACCTACTGGTGCCAACAGCGTCAATTAGATTCCACTTTCTCCTCAACTGATATACAAAGAGGATAGCACTTGGGATGCCATAAGAAACAGTGTAATTTAATAAGCAAACACAGCGGCCCGCGTTTCGGCACTCTGTGTCTTTCTCAACCTGAGAGGCTCCATGTTGCCTTTCTCTTTTAACCTCACACATGATTTATTTCCATAAACTAAAAGTGTGGTAACCAGTGGTTGCTCCTCCGTATGGGAGGAGGAGAATCACCCTCCCACCAGCAGCAGCAGCTGCTAAACCCTTTAAAGAAAACAATAATAAACAATGTTTATTATTGTTTTCTTTAAAAGGGGTGGGGCCACAGGGTGCCGTGCACTGAGGGGGAGTGGTCTCGGGCCGGCCAAACACACAGGCGCTGTAGGCTGTCTCCAGCCCGGCAACTTTGTTGCCGGGCTGGAAAGAGCCTGCAGAGGCTCCCAGTCTGCCTGGGAGCGCCCAGCCAGAGCGCTCCAAACCAATCCTGACGCTGCTTTGGGCAGCGTCAGGTTTGGCCGCAGAGCAGGCTGGGAGCCTGTGTCTGTGCAGCCAGAAGGGAAGAGGAGTGGAGCGGCGGGGGACCGCACCGAAAAAGCAAAGTGTTGGTTTAAAAAAAAATGTAATTACATTTTAGGTGTCCACCCCGCACCTCCTCTCCACCCCACCCCTTCCACGGCTCGCAAGCCCCTACTAGTGGTAACACAATACAAAAGAAAACACCCAGAACTGAAGTGGGCATAAACAAACCACAAATCAAAAATCTCTTGTCACACAGATTAACGCAATGGATAAATAACATTTCATAGTGCTCAGAAAGCACATTATAAGCAAATAAATCCTCCAATGTTCAGCCCCTGTGGGCAATAGATATACTGAAGCACTTTCACATAACAAGAGCAACTGTGTGCACATTTCACACAGCACTCTAAGTTTACCATTCCAAGCTCATATATTGTTTAAAAATGCACAATTTCAACAACAAATTCATTTTGTATTATTGCACCTTTCTAATAACCTTCGTCGGTGATTGATTATGCCTCATTGGGCAAAAGCTCCCACCTCCCCAAACACAATAATTCGATCTCACCCTAGTGGGCACATCATGCATCACAGCTCCTTTGCTTCTTCAACACCAAACCTATTATCTTCAGATCTGGAAAAAAACTAAAATTAACAAAAATTAGCACAAACATTGTTTAAAAATAGCTTATAAAAAACTTGGCTGGTTCACTTATATTATCTGACTTTTCAAAATATAATACAGATACAGCTGATCACTATTACGTTTTCAAACATGGACATGCATTCCTTCTCTTGAATTTATACCCACCGGTTCTTTGCTGTCAAAAAGTATAATATACCCAGATTCCATGATTCTTAAATTATTTTCTAATTCCACCTCCATCGGTTTCCGTGACATATCTAACAAAGAGAATATGCAGCACACAAAATGGTTATGTAGATGAAGAGAAAAGAGTTTTAGAGAGTGTGAAAGAAAGGGTATAACAGAGAGATACTCGACAATGCATGAAAAAAGATAGAGTTCAAAAGGAGAAAGCATTTAGGTCCACATGTACAAAGATCCGGTTTTGCGACTCGCAGACTGCGAGTCTTAGCGACTCGCAATTTGCAAGTCTCAAAATCGGATGTACAACAGTGTACTTTACACTGTTTGCGATTCCCAATGGGGTCACAAATGACCTGCCTCATGAATATTCATGAGGTAGGTTGCAATTTTCCACCTCATTGGGAATGCAGCCCTCAAAGGGATGGTGGCCTGCCGGAGACAGCAGACCACCATGCCTGTGACTGCTTTTAAATACAGCAGTTTTTTTTTTTTTTTTAAATGGAGCAGTTTTCCTGAAAGGAGAATGAGATGCATTTCAAAAATAAAAATGAAAAGTTTTCTTTAAAATTTTTCAGAGCAGGCAGTGGTCCGTTGGACCTCTGCCTGCTCTGAAAAAATATTTTTGCTGTCATTCACAAAGGAGAAGGGGCCCAATAGGGACCCCTTCCTGTTTGCGAATGGGTTAGCACCAGTTTGAAACTGGTGCTAACTGCAATCGTTTTTTGAGCGCATTCACGGTCACAAAACAATGCTACATCGCGCTGCGACTCGCAATTAGGAAGGGTACGGCCCTTCCTAATTGTGACACGCAAACCTATTTTGCGATTCGGTAAATAGATTACCGAATCACAAAATAGGCTCTGTACATCCCAAAATGTTTTTTCCTGTCGCAAACGGTGCCATTATGGAATTAGGCCGTTTGTGACAGGAAAAATCGCAAGTACATGTGCCCCTTAATCTTCAATAAACCACCTCAGAGTGCTAAGAAGACCAGACAACATAGGTTTATTACCACTTAAACAACAGCACATTTAAGAATAAGCCATTTTGAACAGGCATTGACAGCTTCTCACCAATGATCGTGTGATAGGGAGTGATATATCACGGAAACTGATGATAATTTTCAGAGGGGCAAAACCAATAGAGACATTAAGAGTGACGTGAGAAAAATGTAGCAGAGCCGACGTGACTCCACTACAATCTGATCCCCCCGGGACAGTGCCCCGGGGGCGCCTTCCAGAACCTGGAAGCCAAGTCACCTGACGACGACCCGGATAAAACTATCAGAAATACGGGACCCAGCATGACCGTTGGGAGAGAGAAGTCCAACGGAGACACCGGATGAGAATGTTGTAATTTAGTAGCGATTAGATTAAGCATTAGCAGAAGACATCTTGTATTTAGCAACTATTGTGAACATTTCACGGAATCCATTTGTATTCATGGCAGCCATTTTCTCTGCCATATGCTGCCATGTGCTAGCCATGTGCTCTGTCCTACCTTCCTGTTAACTACTGTTGAAAATCTGTCTAGTTACAAGGAATATTTAGCATCTCCCACTTTGCACATGCCCAGTAAGGTCTGCAGCTTTTAGTAATTAGTAACCGACAGTAATGTGTCTACTAGTCCTTGAAAACTGTTAGCCCCTCCTACCTGTCGACTGTGCATTTCCATATGACCTTATATGTATATAAGTCTTGCTTCTATAATTGTACCACCTTCTTTTAGCCCCTGCGTGGGTATAAAAGGACCATGCTGTATTAGTTCAGTGTGCTACTTCAAACATTACCGAAGGGTGCTGTTTGAACTGTGGTACCACCTCATGAGGTTTAATAAACTTTGTCTTTTATTTCAGTTTCTGTGCCAACTTCCTCCTACATGGTCTGAGGACTTTGTGCAGAGAAAGGTGAACCTCTTGCACTAGTAAGCCTTGCTGAGGCTTACTTCGACAAATTGGCGCCTGAACAGGGACTCATCGGCGACTCGGACGCCTGACGGATTGGTTGCGATGAAGGATTAGGATTTCGCTGCGGATGATCAATGCCTGAGGAGACCCGAGTCTTGGCAACCACAGCGTTTTTCACTTCTTTCTGATTTGACCATGCAGGTCCTCGACTGAGTTCCTTTTTGTTCATTCGTCGTGCAGTGACCATTTGGTCAATTTTAGAACTTGGCAGTTGGAACCTGGACGCCCTGTGATTGGTAAGAGACGTTTTACGGCACTTGCTGTGGGAGTTGATGCTTTTGTTTCACCACTTACTGCGGCTCTCGTGTTTTGGGTGACTAGTCAATTTGTGTCCTTTGAATTGATATATAAATTGCAATTTATATAGGCAGGTAATGAGGAGAATTTTCTCCAGTTTAATTTAGATTTAAACGGCACATCGTACTAGAGGTACTTTAAGTGCTACTTTGATTATAATACTGCATATTCTGCACTATTTTTGGCATGCCTGTTTTTAGCGCACTTCGTAGGATATGTTGCTTTTGTAATGGTACCAATTTGAGACTGGAAGAATCGCAACCGGCACCCACAGAGGGGACGGCCAATAGAGATATGTATGTTAAACATGGTCTTTCTTCTATAATGTACAGCACATTATGGAATAAATACACTTGAGCGGATCCTGAGTTACGTTGGCCTATGCATGGGTCATTTGATTTGCGAAAGATTGAGTATGTAGAACAATGTATGTGTAAGCGAAGGTCTAGGCAAGATATGTTTGACTGTGTACAAATGTGGTAGAAAGAAGTGCATGGACGAGTGAAGCGTGAGCAAGCCTTGCTTGAGAAAGAGCAGCGGAAGAATGTATATGTGAAAGCATTGGAAATGAGAAAGAAAGAAATAAACGATTTAAAGGAGATAGAAGAGAAAGAACGTAAATTACAGGTAACTGGCCAATACACTGTTCGGCAACCTCTCTATCCTATCCTTAATAAACGGCATGATGATTTTTTGTTACTAGATTGCCCTCCACCTCCGTATGTCATTCCTTCTGCCCCTCATGAGTTAGCTGAGGTCCCCGGTTCGGAGCAACGGAAGATACGAGACAGTCGCTCTATGTTGCCTGCTGACCGTGCATCTGAGCTTAGATCTATTGCTTGTAAAGCAATTGGTAGCGTTGGCTCTGCTTCTGAACTTTTAGACAACATGAAAGGGTGAACGAAAAAGGAGCAGCTATATTTTACTGAGGCATTTGGCACAGAAGTTATTGAACTATTTCGGAAATATTCTGATGAGTTAGAGCCCGATGATGTAGCAGCTGATCATAAGCAAATGCGTGATGGTCTTTTTGTTTTCTCCCAAGTGGCTGATGCAATCAGGCGTTTGGTGAAATTATGTGTTGCGGCAGTCCATTTGCAAAAGGAGAAAAGGGCCGTGGACGTAGTTGCACAGACATCTCAGACTGGCAGGGTGCAAGCTTCCATCTTCGGAACAGATAAGACTATGATAGTTCACGCAAAACCAATGCGGGAGGCCGCGCCTTTATATGTTCCTCCTAAAGGATCGGGTACAAGTGATGATAAAACTTCTGTTGATGCTAAGGGTTATTTTATTTATAATTGGGTGTATACTCCTTGGAATAGGGCAGATATAATGGCACTTAAAACAGCATTACCTGAACCGCGGAAAAATCCAGCTGCCTTTTATGAGGAAGTTGAGGGAGCAATTAGTTCTTGTACTATGACTTTGGCTGACATTGATTTATTTTTCGGATTGATATTACCGCCAGATATGTGGAGAACTGTTCGTAAAGTTGATGATCGTGTAGTTTTTGGGGTGTCATGGAAAGAATTAGAACAGATGGACGGGGATAGGGAACCTGCGAAAAAGCTGTATCAGTTTATTCTAGATCTTCCCGCAGCCACATGAGTTAAGCTAAAAAGAAAGATTGGACTTTTTTAGCATCTTGTAAGCAAAAGGCAGATGCATCGGTCTCTGGTTTCTTTACATGCTTTGAAGAAGCATTTCCCGATTTTAGCGGCCATTTATTGTCAGATGGTACGGGCATGCATTTGTTCGTCGATAAATATGTCGCAAATCTGTTACCAGGAATAGCCAGTCATCTAAAAGCTAGTGAAAGTTCATGGACTACCTCTACTCCGGTTTCTCTTTTGACTATGGCTCAGTATTATGAACGTCAGGAATTAGAAGCAAAAGGTAGTGAGTATAAAAAGATTAAAGAATTAAAGACAAAGGTTATGTTGGCTCAAGCTTATGGTCCGCCTTTTAGAGGTAGTGATAGAGGTGGACGTGGATCTTATGGTTCTTCTTACACTCGTTCAAATTTGTCTGTTGATCAGTGTGAGTATTGTAAGAAATTTAGACATTGGGCTGCCGATTGTCCAGCACTACGTGTTCAACAGTGTTCATGTGGTCGGGGACAAATGACAAATTGCTCAGGATATTCAGGGCCTAGAAGAAGCACGAATGATGATGCTAGGGTTGATGCTAATGTACGAGGGCAGGATGGGTTTAACACTTTTGAAAGACGGAACCAATACCAGATGTCTAACTATGTGCAGCCTGATTTCCAAGATTCTGCTTTTGCATAGGATTGTCTAGGATGGGGTAGATCAGAGGGGTCCCCATGTTACAGCACATGTTTTGGGTTCTACTGATCAGTTTCTGGTTAATACAGGAGCTACTCGTAGCGCCTTGTCTAAACAATTGGTTCCAAGGGCTCACCTGTCTGGCTTAACCATTACATTGATAGGTTTTGATGGAACACCTTCCCCTAGCCCATTGTCACAACCACTTGCATTCCATGTTGATAGATTTACTGCTCCATGTCTGTTTTTGCTTTCTCCAAATACACCAGACAATATTGTGGGTCTTGATATGCTCAAGTATTTCAGGGCTACAATACGATGCTCTCCTGAAGGGGTGCATGTTATTTTGAATGATAATCATCCTGTGATGGAAATAGTTTGTCTTGTTAAAGAGGATATTGGATTAGCTTAACTCCCTAGTACTTTGTGGGCTACTTCAGATACTGATGTGGGACAAATGATTATTCCACCAGTACATATTAGTGTCAAGGAGGGAGCTGTATTGCCACGTTTGCCTCAATACAAAATTTCACAGGTGGGCGAAGAAGCACTCACACGAATTGTGCATGATCTTATTGCAGTTGGAGTTGTTGAGGAAGTTCCGTATAATGTTTGTAACAGTCCAATTCTTCCTATTCTGAAAAAGGATACTGATACTAGGATTTACCGATTCATTATTGATTTACGAGAAGTGAATAAGATTGTGGTACCACAATATCCTGTGGTATCTGACATCACAAAACTTCTTACTTTGGTTCCCCCGACAGCAACTACGTTCTCTGTGATAGACTTGAAGAATGCTTTCTTTTCTATTCCTATTCATCCTGACAGCCGATATTTGTTTGGTTTTCCTTGTTATAAACAATCATATAGATTTTGCAGAGTTCCTCAAGGCTATACTGACAGTCCTGGTATTTATAGTCAAGCGTTAAAACGACAACTTGATTCTTTTGTTTTGCCTGAAGGTGTGGCTCTCATACAATATGTCAATTATATTTTGTTGACAGCTGATACCTCTGAGCAATGTGAATGTCCTTACTTTCTTTTATTGCTTCACACCATCATAAAGTGTCACAAAAGAAATTGCAGTACTGTAGACCAAAGGTAACCTATTTAGGTCACCTTTTGTCTAAGGAGGGCCGTGCACTTACATCAGATCGTATTCAAGCAATTTTAGACACACCAGCATCCTCTACTCAGAAAGATGTTCGTGCATTCCTTGGTCTTACTTCTTTTTGTAGGCAATGGATATTAGGGTTTTCACACATTGTCAAACCTTTGCTAGCACTTTTGACTAAAGATACTCCAATGCCCCTCCCATGGACAGATGAATGTGAGACTGCTTTCCGGCAGCTACGACAAGCCCTTTGTTCAGCACCAGTGTTAGGTACTCCAGATTACACAAAGCCCTTTTCACTTTATGTACATGAGAAAGATGGATGTGCATTGTCAGTTTTAGTACAGACACATGGCGATAAGCTGCGTCCCTGTGGATATTTTTCAGCAGTACTTGATCCTGTCCCTCGAGCATTGCCTGGGTGTTTTCGTTCAGTTGCGGCAACAGCTGTGTCAATACGTCAGAGTGAAGGGATAGTTTTGTCACATAAGCTGTTGGTGTTAGTACCCCATGCGGTTGATGCTCTTTTAAATCAAACAAAGATGCAACATTTAACTAGCACTCTCCTAGATATGATGTCGATATGAATTGACATTGTTGGCGCCTCACATTGCACTGAAGAGATGTGCAACACTAAATCCAGCCACTTTGTTGCCATATCCGGTGACTCAGCCTCAGTCACAAGAAACACATGATTGTATATTCCTTACCGAAGAACAGACAAAGGGTCGTATTGATTTGCAAGATACGCCACTTTCAGATGTAGAAGGGGAATTGTGGGTTGATGGGTCTTGTTTGAAGTTGCCAGACAGTACGACCTCAGCTGCATATGCAATCACCACAATACACACTGTAGGGGAGACAGCTCGTATACCACAGAAGTCAGCTCAAGCAGCTGAACTAATAGCTTTGACACAAGCATGTGAGCTTAGTACTGACTTATGTTTGAACATTTATACAGACAGCCGCTATGCTTTTGGAGTGGCTCATGATTTTGGTTTGCTTTGGAAGGACAGAGGCTTTCTCACATCCCACGGGATGCAGATAATGCACGGAGAATTAGTGCATAACCTCTTGACTGCATTGACATATCCAAAGAAACTAGCTATTGTGAAATGTAGTGCACACAAGAGAGTGACCAATAAGATAGGGAAAGGTAATGCCCTTGTGGACCGCATAGCACGTGAGACTGCGATGCAGCAAATTACTACTTCTATGTATGTAGTGAAGTCACAAGCTGAACGTTGGCATGATGCTAGACAAGACGTATTAGATATACAGAAATCTGCTTCTGTGAAAGAACGTGAGCAATGGTCTGAAGAAGGAGAATTGGATGACGAGGGCTGTTGGCGGAATAAGCAGATGGATAAATGGAAATCGCCTATAGCTTTTGTACAACCTATGGTTCAGATGGCACATGGGCTGGCACATGTTGGAGCTTCAACAATATCGAAGTTGCTTATGCAAGTTTGGGAGCATCCAGAAATTTCCAGTACACCTAAGAGAGTAGTACAGACTTATTTGATCTGTTTACAATACAATCCTGGAAAAGAGACACGAACTCCTGTGGGAGGGTTTGCTACACCATCTGCACCTTTCGAAGTTCTAAAAATGGATTATATTTAGCTTGAACGCTGCAACAATTTAAAGTATGTCTTGGTGGTGGTATGTGCCTTTAGTAAATGGATAGAGGCATACCCCACAAAGGATAATACTGCCATTACCACAGCAAAGGTGCTTTTGAAATAATTTTTCCCTAGGTTTGGTGTTTGCAGACTTTTATGGAATGATAACAGACCTCATTTTGTTGAGGAAGTTATTAAGTATGTCCTGAAAGGATTAGGGATCAAACAGAAGTTCCATGCAGTTTTCCACCCACAATCAGCAGGGTTGGTGGAAAGGTATAATGCTACTTTGAAGCTGAAGTTAGATAAGATACAGGCTTCCACATCTTTAACTTGGCTGGATGCATTACCGTTGGCATTATTGTCTATTAGGTCAGTGCCACACTCTCGAACAGGCCTGACCCCCTATGAAATAGTATTTGGAAGGCCAATGAACATTTGGGGAGTTCCTAAACCAAATTCTGTATATGATGTACCTTGTGTCCTGATGAATGATTATTTGGCACAGTTAACCGACAATTTGGTTTCAATTCATCAACAGGTTCGAGAAGCACTTCATGACAGATCTACAGGTGAAGGCCATGAACTCCGACCTGGTGACCAGGTGATGATTAAGTCCTTTGAAAGATCAAGCAGCTTGGAACCAAGGTGGGGAGGCCCAGAGCAGGTGCTCCTTGCGACAAGGACAGCAGTTCGAGTGACGAACCGAAAGAATTGGGTCCATAGTACTCACTGCAAGAGAGTGCTACCTACCTTGGTGGAACCTGCTGTGCTGACCGATCATCGGGAGATCTTGACTACGGAGAAAGGCTGTGCTATATCACCTGACGAATCTGCGGAGTTCTTGCCGGACCATACGATTTCTGGAGTATCGCGATATAATTTGAGACCGAGGAAAGAATCTGTAGTGCTGGACAAAACTGGTTGAGCTACTGCCCTGGGTTAGTGAAACGGAGAGCCAATGTGGCAAGGGCAGGGATCAGCCATGCATTAGAGTAGTGACACCCGTCTTGGCCCATGGTGAAGAAATCAGCAGCTGCCCAGGGATAAGATCTCCAACAATTGTTTTTAATTAATTTCTGGAAGGGTCGATTAGCACTGTTGCTAAAATGAAGACCAAAGTGATCATTAGTACTATGGGGTTTGTTGTTGTTTTGGTGGTTATGGCAATAATCACCTGGTTTGTTGAAAACATGGCTCCTGCTCGTGAGTTTTTTGTTGCCACTACTCCAGTACCAGAGGATCACTATTACTTTATGCTTCCCTATCATGAGCAGAAGCACCGTCAATCGTACTTCAATAATACTTTCATTCAGATGTTGCATCATACTCATAATGCTACAAATACTACTAACTGTTGGGTATGTGGAATGATACCTGCGCATCAAAAGAACGGAGGAACACCTTTCATTCCTCTTCCTTTTTCACACAATGGTTCTTGTCAAGCTTGGTATACGCTTTTGTGTGCATCTGGAAAACGTACAGAGGGTGGACTTCTTTTTTGCCTTAATAAAGTATGCTACCAAGACAAAGATGGGTATCCCCAAGCCAAAGGAACTAAATGGGAATGGGAAGAGTATCAACTGGACAATGTTTCAATACCATATGTCTTCACAAATATAAGAGACTCTGACAAGAAAGAACAATTTGTGATTTCTGTTACAAAAACTAAAGCAGATTTATGTATACGTAGCACTGGGAGAATTCCAGTGGGGACAAGCGATTGTACCTTGATTTTAATTATTGAGGGTGTAAATAATAGTAGTTTTACAGCTTCACATAATACATATTTTGTTTGTGGTAACTATGGATATTACCAACTACCTGTTGGGTGGCCAGGTGTGTGTTATGTATCTTTTCTATTACCCCCTGTTTTTTTGGCACCTGCATCATATCACCGAGATTTTAAACTGTTCAATGACATCATTAAAAATAGATATAAAAGGACAATAAGTACAAATGAGGTAGACCAAACGGACACTAGCCTGCAACAATATGTTGATTTTAATTTAGGGTTGTTCTCCTTTGTGGGTGCTGCGTTAAACAGTAGGAAAGTGAGACGATTGACTAGGGTTGTGGAAGCTGTTACAATCAGGCAGCTCTGGCACTTGGGAATATTACAGAGGAGCTCCAAATTGCGAGGATTGTAGCACTCCAAAATCGTATGGTACTAGATGCGATATTAGCTGATCGAGGTGGTGCATGTCGCATCATCGGTAGTAGTTGCTGCGTTTTCATTCCAGATCACTCACCTTCAGTATATGATACAATATCTAAATTGCATAAAATTACTGCAGAAATTCACACAGAGACTGGTACTTGGACTTTTTCTGGATGGTTTTGGGCTCTTGTTTCCGCTTGGGGCTGGAAACTACTGACTATCCTGTGTGTAATGATTGCAATATTTTTCACATGCTGTATCTGTATTCAGTGTGGTTCCAATGTTCTGCTCCATGTGTATCACTGCTTGAATGCCTACCAAAAGAGATATTACAGAAATGAAAGCACAACACATGTTAGATAAGGAAATAGCTGAAATGATGAGCATAAATATACAAGATGAATATTTAGATTATCCCAGAAAGACGAATGTCTTCAGCTAATGCTGAAAGGGTCGTCTGTTGTAATTTAGTAGCGATTAGATTAAGCATTAGCAGAAGACATCTTGTATTTAGCAACTCTTGTGAACATTTTGCGGAATCCATTTGTATTCATGGCAGCCATTTTCTCTGCCACATGCTGCCATGTGCTCTGTCCTACCTTCCTGTTAACTACTCTTGCAAATCTGTCTAGTGACAAGTTATATTTAGCATCTCCCACTTTACACATCCCCAGTAAGGTCTGCAGCTGTTAGTAATTAGCAACCCACAGTAATGTGTCTACTAGTCCTTGAAAACTGTCAGCCCCTGCTACTTGTCGACTGTGCATTTCCATATGACCTTAAATGTATATAAGTCTTGCTTCTATAATTGTACCACCTTCTTTTAGCCCCTGCGTGGGTACAAAAGGACCATGCTCTCTTAGTTCAGTGTGCTACTTCAAACATTACCGAAGGGTGCTGTTTGAACTGTAGTACCACCTCTTGAGGTTTAATAAACTTAGGGGGTTATCACAACTTTGGAGGAGGTGTTAATCCGTCCCAAAAGTGACGGTAAAGTGACAGATATACCACCAGCCGTATTACGAGTTCCATAGGATATAATGGACTCGTAATACGGCTGGTGGTATATCCGTCACTTTACCGTCACTTTTGGGACGGATTAACACCTCCTCCAAAGTTGTAATAACCCCCTTAGTCTTTTATTTCAGTTTCTGTGCCAACTTCTTCCTATATGGTCTGAGGACTTTGTGCAGAGAAGGGCGAACTCCTTGCACTAGTAGGCAGCAGTAGACCCTGAGGAAAGTGAGGATGAGGAGGAGGAGGCTGCGGACAACAGAACATCAGTTATCTGTAAATACTTTCAATGACACACAGGTGAGACAATATAACTCACCATTCCTATGACTATTGGTGTATTCTGTGTGGCTGTAGCATGATGACATTAACTTCCTTTGCATCTCAACTTACTGTCACCTATGGCTTGTCATTTTACAGATGTTGGTGATATAACAACTGTGTACTGATGTACTGATTACAGACAGCTACAGGTCTTTAATTATATGCTCCCATAGTGTTCAGATCATTTTCACAAGATGTGACTTTTTCTATAAATGTACATTTTCAAAACATAAAATACTAGTAGTCAAGTTGTGTTCAAGGGTATTTATTGTAGTGCTATGAAATTGAGAGAAAAGTGCAATGGACTGGGGTGATGATGGAGGAAGGTCCAGGGTATTGTTCCAGTGTGTTTGTAGCACAGGTCCAGTGTCCAAGGGGCCATTGGAAGGGGAGCAAAGACAGTTCAAAATAGACAAGGTGACAGGGTGGGACACAAGTGGGACAATCAGGAGAGTCTTATTTCTTGGCAGTGGTCTTGGCTAGTGTCTCTGGCTTCTGTCTGGTTCACAGGGAAAGTTTGCGGGGTGGTTCACCTTCTGCAGGGGGAGGGGTGCTGGTGGTCTGTGAGTCCTGTAGCGGGGCCTCCTGCCCACTGGCTGCAGCGGAGGCAGAAGGCTGGTCAATGGACTGGCTAGTGGTAGGGGCCCGCTGCTGTGCTGTTGCCTCCCTCATGATGTTGGCCATGTCTGCCAGCACCCCTGCTATGGAGATCAGGGTGGTGTTAATGGCCTGCAAGTCCTCCCTGATCCCCTGATACTGTCCCTCCTGCAGCTGTCTGTTCTCTTGCACGTTGTCAAGGATCTGGCCCATCATGTCCTGGGAATGTTGGTAGAATCACAGGATCTCGGAGAGTACCTCCTGGAGAGTCGGTTCCCTGGTCCTGTCCTCCCCCTGGCACACAGTGGTCCTCCCATTGTCCCTGTTGGCCTGTGCCTCTGTCCCCTCAGTGGTGTGCCCACTGCCACTGACCCCAGTTCCCTGAATGTCTTGGGTATGAGATGTGGCCTGGGGTCCCTGTACAGGTGGGCACACTGCTGCTTGATGTGTCCTGGGGACAGAGGTGTGGGTACACTGGGTGGGTGCTGTGGTTTTGGATACTGATGGGGGAGGCTCTGTGGTGGACTGTGAGTGGGATTGGGTGACCGGCTGTCCATTGGTCCCTGATGGGCCAGGTTGTTGGTCCAGATCCTGAAGTCCAGAGTTACTCTCATCACTGGGGGCATCTTCTGTTGGGGACCTGGTTTTTCGTGGCACCTCCTCTCCGCTGACATTGGCTGGGAGGATGTAAGTGATGTATTATGCTTCATGTCTGTGACATATTGTTCATCCCTATCTTCGTTGCTGTTGCCCTGCCAGCTTTTGCTTGTGTATGGTGATGTATTGTGTAATTGTTAGTTCCCCTCTGCTGTGCATGCTTTGGTGATGGGTGTCCATGCAGGGCTCGGAGGGCTGTCCATGAATTGGTATGGCATGCATGGCTTGGCATTGTGGTTAGTCATATGTGTAGGTGCAGTGTGTGGGATGGAGTGGACTGTTGGGAGTGAGGGTGAGCGTGTGACATGGCATGCAGGTATGGGGGGTGGTGAGTAGTAAATATTGACTTACCAGTGTCCAGTCCTCCGGCTACTCCAGTGAGTCCCTCCGGATGCAGTATTGCCAAGACTTGCTCCTCCCATGCTGTGAGCTGTGGGGGAGAAGGTGGGGGTCCACCGCTAGTCCTCTGTATGGTGAGCTGGTGCCTTGCTGTTATGGAAAGTACCTGCCCCCGTAGGTCATTCCACCTCTTCCTGATGTCGTTCCTTGTCCTTGGGTGCAGTCCCACGGCGTTCACCCGGTCTACGATTCTCCACCATAGCTCCATCTTCCTTGCAATAGATATCTGCTGTACCTGTGCTCCAATCAGCTGTGGCTCTACCCTGACAATTTCCTCCACCATGATCCTTAACTCCTCATCAGTGAAACAGGGGTGCCTTTGTGGGGGACATGGGTGTTGTGTGGTGTGTGATGGTGAGAGTGTGTTGAGTAATGTGGTGGGGTGTGTGATGTGGGGTGCGTGAGGGATGTATGGGTGTAAGTGGTGTGTGCATCTACTTGTCTCTGTGCTGTTTTTGTCAATCTCCTGGCAGTAATTGTTGATTGTAAAGGGTTGTGGGTAATATGGTTGTGTGTTTTATAGTGCTGTGGGTGGGTGGGTGTGTTGTGTGTATAAGTGTCAGGTGTGTGTTTTTAGTATTGGCCAATGTAGTGTTGTTTTGTATGTAGGTGTCCATTTTGCGCAAGGCAGTATGTACCGCCAATGGTTTACTGCCATTGAATGTCCACCATGGTGATTCGTGGGTCACAATGTGGTGGGCATTGTTTTGTTAGCGTAACGGTATGGGTGTTGGGACCGCCACTTTATTACTGGCCTTTGGGCTGGTGGATTTGTGTATGTGGTTGTATTCTGTCGGATTGGTGTGTGTGTGTGTGTCATAATATGACAAACGGATATTCACCACCGCAGTGGTATGTTGGCGGCCGTCACAACAAGCTGGACTTACCGCCAATGTCATAATGAGGGCCAATTATTTTAAACAGTAAATCCAGACGTTTTCTCTGGAGACTAGTAGTCCTTCCTTTAAGACATGTTCAACAGGGAAAATCTTTAACAAATAGTCCACAAGGATAAAATAATTACCTACAGGCTGGTCAAGTTTCTTACTAATTATTGCTGATTTGTGATTCCTGAATCATGTACTGAGAAAGGCCTTCATAATGTTGTATTACAGGTTTAGTGTTTGCACTGAGTCACATAGACAATGCTTGTTTAGTAACATGTAAGAGGCAGTATTGTGTCAAAAGTTCTTCGTGTAACAGAACTTATTACTGATGATGTTTGTACATGGTATTCACATTGGGGTGGGTGTAACAGGTGTAATTCTCTCTAGCGTAATTACTCTCAACTACAGTAAAACTACTCAGAATTGTGCACAATAATGTGATAAGCATAATCCAACACTTATCACTTCTTTCTTAGTGCAAAATGCAGCCTTCCGTTCAAAATGGCTGAGAGAATTCAGTTGATGCTAAGAAAATAGCACGAAATGCTACAGGATATGAACAGCAGAATCAGCAGCCACTCTTTCTGAGGTTGCTGTTCCTATGCTCCTGTGGTAGGAGTGTGCCCCAAATTACTCTTAATTATTCAAACTAGCATAATTACGTAATTTTGGTAATTTTGTATCTCAAGAATAATACTTATTTATAGACATTACTCAGATTACTCCGATGTTATAAAAATTATGCCCAGCCCTAACTCAAATCAAATGCATCTTTTAAAACCACTGCAATTAACCCCTGCATTTGTTACAGTTTGCTTGAGTCTGGCTCTCACAAGAAGAGCTCGCAAACTGGGAACTCTGTGATAACCAATAACTGTCAGTTTTGGGTAAACCTTTGGTAATTTTTGACAGGTGGATAATAACGGGAATGTTTTTTACACTATGGGCCTGATTCTAACTTTGGAGGACGGTGTTAAACCGTCCCAAAAGTGGCGGATATACCACCTACCGTATTACGAGTCCATTATATCCTATGGAACTCGTAATACGGTAGGTGGTATATCCGCCACTTTTGGGACGGTTTAACACCGTCCTCCAAAGTTAGAATCAGGCCCTATGTTTTTGTAATTACTAGCGGATGGATAATAGACAGCCAAAAATTTAAATCTGTAACTTTTGCTTCTGCCATCGGTATTCCAAATACTGTATGTGCTTCTCTAGGTAACTGCGAATACTTTTCTTGGTATATGATATTCAGAGGATAGCCTTGCATTTGAAATTATCTAGCAAGCTTCTGTAGACGTTCTTTACAAGTGTCCACATTGCTACAGATGCATCTCATTCTGAGGGCTTGACTGTAAATGATGCAGAGATTTATGTGTGTGGGTGACATGAAGTCCAGTGTAGATACAAATGAGCATCTGTATGCTTGTGGTCAGATCAGATAACATTTTCTGTTCATAAATGGTGAGTAGCTGCAAGAAATTGGGTGACTGGTTGAGGGGAGGTGAAACTCTTCTCAAGCAGCAACTGCAATACTTCTCAGGGTGAGACACAAGCAAACCCTGAATTGACCTGTGCTCAACCCTCAGGTAGCTTGGCACAGAGCAGTGAGGCTTAACTTGGAGGTAGTGTTTAAAGTATTTTTGCAACACTTCAAACAGCAACACTGTGAAAACCCACCACAGAGGATCCCACACCAGTTTAGCAAAATAAAGCCATTAGACACAGAGATATGTAGGTTTAAAGTTTTCAGTAAAAACAGTGCCAAAAAGCATAAAGCACCACACTGGACCATTGAAAAGTCACAAGTTCAGGCCGATGGCAATGGAGCTCAGGTCAGCTACAGGGATCCAGCATGGCCCATTGAACAAAGTACCTTAAATCCTGGTTTGTGGATCATTGCTCAGATCTGCGTCAAAGATGTGTCACACAGCTGAAGTGATGCGTCGCTTCCGAGATGCAGTAAGGTTGCAGTGTGAGGTCCTGCATTATTGTCAAGAACCCCATTGAAGAGGGCTTGCAATGTGAGTATGGCATCAAGGATGTGTTGCACAGTTGAGGTGGTGCATCAATTCCTAGGAGCTGTGAGGGTGTGATCCAGATTCTGGTATTGTTGTTGAGGCTGTAAATGATGAGGGATGGAATGGCCTGCACTGAGGATGCATTGCACAGTGGTGGATCCGATGAAGTGACAGGCTGTGATGCAGGTCTTTGCGATGGTTCTGAACCATGTAACAGCAGCAATGCATCAATTCTGCGTGGGATTGTGCAACAAAGGAGATGTGTCAGTTCTTTTGGAACACAGAGCCCGGAAAAGCACTTCAGGCCCACTTCCAAGGGTCCAGGACTGGGGTGACACCATTTGGAAGGGTAGACTCTCAGATGGCAGAGTCTAAGGGCTTGGTTCAAGGTTGCTGGAGCCATATGTCCCTGAGGCTCAAGACACAGGGGCCAGGCAACAAGACTTTGGAGTCTCTTTGGGGTTCTGGGTTCAGATGGAGGTCCTGCCCTTCTCACCCAGGCAAGAGGGCAGCAGACAGCAGGTCAGTAGAGCAAGGCAGCAGTCATTCAGAGCAGCAGTCCAGCAGAGTGGCACTCCTCTCAGCAGGACAGCAGTCCCTTTTACTGGCAAAGTATTCACAGGTCCAGATGTGTACTCAATAGTTGGTGTCTTGAGTCCAGCATTTATACCCAGTTCTGCCTTGGAAGTGGGTGAAGTTTCTAAAGGGTTTCCCCTAGATGACCCCCAGGCAACCTGCCTATCCTATTCTGGCTCCAGACTACATACATGGAGTATGCAGTCCTTTGTGTGGAGGACATAACCTTTTTAAGTGTAAGCAGGGATGGGTCCATCTCCGTCCTCCCATCCTGCCAGTGATGGCCCCCTCAGGAACACTGAAGCTTTCTATTGTGTGTGGCTATCTAGGAGGAATACACAAAGCCCAGCAGTCGTGTGACCCAGATCTAGGCTACAGGCGCTAAACAGCTAAGACTGGAAGAAGCCAACTTTCTAAAACTGGCATTTTCAAAATTATAACTTAAAATCCAACTTCACCATAAGTTAGGATTTGTTTTTACAATTCCAAAGACACCTAAAATGAACTAGTTACCTGCTCCCATTTGGAAATTACAGCCTATTAAATATAATAAGATAATACCAATATTATCCTACTGGAGAGGCAGGCCTTGTGGTAGTGAAAAAGGAATTTAAGAGCTTTTCACCACCAGGCATCTAAAACACATATAAACATTAAAAGTATATGCCCTGTTTTTCAAATACACTGCACCCTGCCCTGACAGCTGTCTCGGTGCCTGGCAAAAAGTTTCTTGTACCAGGCCAATTTGGCAACTTAAAACTACACAAACAAGCTGCAAAGGAAGGCCTGAAAAATGAATGTATGTCTGTATTGGTATTTATAGAGCACATTCCGGGCATAGCATCAAAACACTGAGTGGCAACAAGTGAAAAATAAAAAGAGCACCGAAAGAGGAAGCAGGGAAGCTACCAAAAACAACTGGAATTAGTGTTGAAAAAGCCAAGTTTTAAGCTGCTTCCTAAAAGACAGATATTTATCATCCTTCCTAATGGACAGAGGGAAAGTGTTCCAGCATTTTGCTGCTGCTTCTAATAAAGCTTTGTCACCCCACCTAGCTTTACGGCTACGAGGGACAGAAATCAAATGAAGACCTGATGACCTAAGCTGTCAACCTGGCACATACCATTGTATGGAAGAACAGAGGTATTCAGACCATACCCATGAAGAGCCTTATGAGCTACAGAAAGAGCATTGAATGTAATGCACTTCTTGACAGGTAAACAATGCAACTGTCTCAGGCTGCCACTAGCCGAAGCTGAGCTAGGGAGATCTAAGATCAAGCGGGCAGCAGTGTTGTGAATCAGTTGCAATTTGTCGAGAGAGCCTTTGTCAATATTTAACATCAGCGCATTACAGTGATCTAGTTTGGAGATCACCAAGGCAAGAGACACAGAGATTCTAAGTTCCTTCTGGAGGTAGAGGAAGATTTTCTTCAAGGTTTTTAGAATCCAATAGCAGTCTTTGGTGGTCGAATTTACTTGGGACTTGAAGGACAGGGAACTGTACAACACAATCCTGAGATTTCTAGTGAATGCCATGGGGACAGGCAGGGCACCACAAAATTGTGGCCACCACCGTGAACTGCACAACTGACTGCTAGAGCCAAAGAGGAGAATCTCTGTTTTATCGCCATTCATTTTGAGCCAATTGTGGCCCACCCATTTATACATCTCGCTCATCCAGTGGTGGAAACTGTCTGCTACCTCCTCTCAGTTCATATTAACAGGAATAATTAGCTGAGTATTATCGGCATAGGAGGCAGCCAGAAAGTCAAAAGAACAGATAAGTCTAGCCAGTGGGGCCACATAAAGATTAAACAGAGTAGGGCTGAGAGAGGAGCCCTGTGGGACCCCACAAGGTAGTTGAAAAGGGGGAGCTCTAAAATCCCCACAACTTGTTATGGTAGATCTCTTGAACAGGAAGAACTTCAGAATACTCAAAGCTTTCTCTCTAACGCCCGCTTGGTGAAGACGTTGTAGCATTAAGTGCAGTGAAATGGTATCAAATGCAGAAGATAAATCCAATAAAACTAAAATAGCTCCATCACCTTTATCAACCAGTCTGCAAATAAAATCCGAGGTGGTGATACGGGAGGATTCAGAGCTATTCTATGAGCTTTCCTAAAGCCATGCTGAGAAGGAGCCGGGCATCCCGTGTCTTGTAAAAATTGTGCCAATTCTGTGTTAAGATGTTTTTCAAAAATGTTTGCCTGAAAAGGCTGCAAATCTGTAGGCCGGAGGTTCTTGAGATCGCTCATGGCACCACCAGGTTTCTTTTCCTAAGGAATGTCACGCTTCCTTCCATGAGGGAGGAAATGTTCCGCTGTTCAAAATCTCCTGATACACAGGTACAAGGGCCGAGAACACTAACTCTGGGGCAAGCTTCAGTATGTGATGAGGGCAGGGATCGGTGGGAGAGCCCGACTTGATTCTCCCCATAAGTTCCTTTATCCCCTCCATCCGCAGAGGCTGGAAATTAGTGACAATAGAGGTATCAATGCTCTCCGAACCATTTAATTGCTCATGAGGATCTGGCACCCCAGAGTACTATGGAAAATTAGCTTGAATTTGGACGACTTTATTTTTGAAAAAAATTGCAACTTTGTTGCAAAATTCTTGTGAATTTTCCAATTCTGGGGGGGGAAGTAGGAACAGTGAGGGAGCGTACCACTCTAAAAAGTTCTCTAGGGACATTATTTGCTTCTTTGATTTTACGTGAGAAAAAAACAGTTTTAGCTTTATTGATTGCATGTTTATAATCACTAAGTGCAGATCTAAGTTTCCCTTTTTCCGCAGAATTCTGATTTAATTTCCACCTGCCTTCCTGTCATCGATATATTCTTTGTAAGACCTTAATGTCCGTAGCATAACAAGGAAAACCAGCTTTTTTCCTGAGCAGGAAGCGGGGTGTCCTTAGGGTGGCCAGATGATCAATAGCCATTCTGACCCCAAGGTCAAATCTGTTGCTAGCCGACATGGATTGTTCCTTAGCTGTCTGTCAAGGCCGGGATAAGATTCTCTTCCTTAATCCTACTCCATTGTCTAACGTGCTTTAGGGGAAAGGAAGGGTGAGACAGAGGAAAGGTCTCTGTCATCCTAAAAGTAAGAAGATGGTGATCTGTCCACTTGTGGGCCCTATTCTCCAGAAGGGCACAATTGTCATGGCAAACAAATATCCCATCCAGTAAGTGTCGGGCCTGGTGGGTGGCCTATGTAATCTTAAGCTGCCAATCAAAATTTGCCATGAGGATCAGGAACTCGCCAGTATTGGGGTCCTGAGTGTCCTCAAGTTGAATAATAAAATCCCCCAGTAGAATGCACTTGGAAGCCGTGGTCATAGGCTCCATAATGGCCGGCGAGTGTTTTTAGGTCCTGTAGGACAATTAATCAAAAGGCCCTCAAAGAACAGGACCTTTTTCAGACGAACCTTAAAGTAGGTTGTAACAGGGTCACAACATCCACACCATCTGAAGGACCCACGGGGCCTTTATGTACATACCCCGGGGGTACCTTGGAATGGACCCGTGGCTGGAGGGTTAATCCGGATATCTGCTTTGAAAGAACACAAAACGAAACCGGAACTGAAACAGCAGCGCATTCGGAAGGAATCAGAGCAGAGAGACAAAGGGAAGAGGAAAAGGATGAGAGGGTGAGAGGAGCGGGTTCCGAACGTACGGAACCAGCCGCTGAGAAGAGCGATGATTAGAACACCCCAAGGTCTACCTGCCAAGACGCAGAGGGTGTTGAAGATTCAGCACCTTTGACGGACAACACAGAAACTCCCAGCCACGTCCCCGCAGGGACGTGCCTTCTTCAGGTGCGTACCCGTATTCCAGACACACAGGTTATTGGTGGACGGGGGAGGTGGGAGGAGGTACTAACGGAGTGAAGAATGGGAGAAAGGGAGAATTGGGCACTTGAAGGCATTACGAGGTATCGCACACCGCTCCCTGCACGTTTTCACAGACACCGTGCTTAGTTTGGTTGCTCACGTTTTCCCTCTCACACTGCCCTGGGACCCTCACCCTTCTTTCCCCTTTATTTTTTTGGGTAATAATAATGGCAGTAAACAAAACACTTACCTGATTTTCCATGATCCTTCTCTTCCCACGGGACGCCACTGCGCCGCGACTGGACCAAGTGACCTAGAAGAAAGAAAAACAGTACATCAGCGAAAAGAGTCAAGGAGCCTATGATACGAATAAAAAGAAACAATAAAGAAAGGAACTAAAAGGGAAAAAGATTCCGATCAAAGAAACAGAAACAAGAGAACTAAAAACATAAGAAGAGTAGATAAGAATTACAAACGAAGAAATAGGAAAAGAAACACTTATTTTTTATTTTGGTTGGCTGTTTTTTCGTCTGGAAAGCTCCAGGAGGGAGTAATGAAGAAAGCTTAACAGTCTGGAGCACAAAAATAGTTCTTGTCTTCTCATTTTTCTCGAATAGAAATCCCTTTCTTCCCAAGGAACCCACAATAATGGTGTCAGAAGTGGGATTTCCACACAAATAGGGAAGAAAGGAGGAATAATCATATCAGACAAATAAAATGGAAGACAAACCTTCATTGGACGATATGATCCACCAGTTGGCAGAAGGCCAATGCCATCTGCAACTGGTATGGGAGAAACAGCAGAAAGAAGCACGTACCGACCATAAAACACTCCAAAACGTGCTGAAAAGCCAAGCCACAATCATCGCCAACAACCAGTTGGTACATGAAACAGCCTTACGTAAGCTTACCGATACCAAAGCCTCAAGTCGCGTCCATCCTAACGTTCTGAACTCTGTCCTACAGAAGTTCCAAGAGGGAGAAGATCCATATGCGTTCTTTACTATCTTTGAACACGTGGCCACCTCGGCAACATGGTCGGAAGACAGGAGGGGACAGTATATTGCCCTGCTTTTACGGGGAACACTTCAAGCTGCATACCAGGCTATCAACCCAGGAGGCACTACTCCATACCCTGACATAAAAAAGGGCATATTAGAATGAATGGGACATGACACAGAGTTCTATCGTCTCAAGTTTCGGAAAACAAGGTGGACTCCGATGGAAAACCCCCGAACACTTTACTATAGAGTTCAAGATTTGGGTCTTACATGGCTCGCTCCCAAAAGCAGCGACAGGGACGACGTAATTAGGGTCATTCTATTGGAACAGTTTCTTGAGGCATTACCCCCACAAACTGGATAAAACAGCACCCCAAGGTTGATACCAACATGGCCATAGAACTGGCTTGTGCATTTCACAGAGCCCCGGAATTTAAGTCAGGAAAAGGATTGTCAATAAGTAGTCATTCATCCAATATCACACACAGGAAAAAGCCGGAAAAGGAACCAGAAGAAACCATCCTGTTAAAAGCTACAGACAAACCTTTAAATCAATCACCACAGTGCTACCACTGCACAGAATGGGGGCACATAGCCCGGAACTGTCCTCACAAGATGGATAAGTCCGAACCCATGGAAATAGGGGTTACTAGAAAAAGACTCTTCTTTATGGTTAAAACTGTACCTCAATACACCCAAGAACTTCTTATAAATGGAAGAGCAACCAAGACTCTCATTGACTCTGGCTGTAGTCAGTCAGTCATTTGTGCAAGTTTAGTATCAACCGCTTTATCTACCAGTCAGGAGACGGTTTCTATTTGTTGCATACATGGGGAAATGAGACAATATCCGTTAATAATGATATTAATTGAGTGGAAAGGACAGACAGAGAAGTTAAAAATGGAAGCTCTTCTGCATCTAGTAGAAGAAGCAACTATAGGTACTGACTACGGTCCTTTTTGCTTCCTATTAGATAGTATAAAAGAAAACAACTGAGTAGATGAATTGTGGGCCGAGACCCCTTTTTCGCAGACTTCCATTCCTCCAAGAAACAAACGGGTCAAACAGAGTAAAAGACAGAAAAGAGAGGGGAAGAGAAGCTTTCAGAAGGGGCTCTCACATAACAAAGAACTCACAGAACCTACGTCAATATTAGCATCCCTACCACTGTTTAAACAAAGTCAAAGGGAAGACCTGTCATTCCGACATGCCTGGGAAGCAGCCAGGACTGATGATAATGGACAGGTGGGTCCCTACTTTTTGGTTCATAATGGGCTTTTATATAGGGTTATACGGAAGGAAGAACAGGAAAGACGACAACTATTAGTTCCTCAACCATATCGTACTCAGGCACTACACTTGGCTCATAGTCTCATGGGCAAGACCATTTCAGTCGGGAGAAAACAGATGAATACTTGTTACGACGATTTTACTGGCCTGGTGTCTTTTGCGATATACAACACTTTTGTCAACAGTGTCCTAAGTGTCAGTTGATTAAACCCGGAACGAATAGGAGAGCACCTCTTTTCCCTCTATCTATTATTGACATCCCCTTTTCTCAGTAGGGATGAATCTAGTCTGTCCCCTAACGCCATCCTCAAAAGGTAACGTGTATTCTGGTCCTCATTAACTATGCTACCAGATATCCTGAAGTCATCCTTTTGAGGAACATGACCACTAAGATCTAAGCACAGGCTTTGATTGGTTTCTTTTCAAGGGTGAGATTTCCTAAAGAGCTACGTAATCCATTTATGTCCGACTAATGTCGGAAATCTGTCATATACTCAGAGTAACCCACATCCGAACCTCAGTCTATTATCCCCAAACGGATGGCCAAGTTGAGAGGTATAATCGTACCCTAAAAATGCTTTTACGAAAGGTTATGCCTGACTCAGGTAAAGATTGGGATAGGAAACTACCTCTGGTACTGTATGCCATAAGAACGCATGTTCAATCCTCAACTGGTCACAGCCCTTTCGAGTTAGTTTTCGGGCGCCAACCCCGAACCCTATTGGACATGGAAGCCGAAAAGTGGGATGAATCGGGGGAAGAACGAAAATACATCTTAGACTATACCAACTGTCTAAAAGAACAAATCCACAGTGTATGGGAAGATGTTAGAAAACACCTGGAGGAGGCCACAAACAAGACAAAAACAGTTTTACGATAGGAATACCTTCCTTAGAACATTGCAACCCAGAGACCTTGTGCTGATATTACTTCCCAGCTCAGAGAATAAATTGCTGGAGAAATGGCAGGGTCCTTATATAGTAAGGAAGGTAGTAAGTCCTGTCACTTACAGATAGAACTAACCGATAGACCCAATCATACTCAAATCAACCACATAAATCTCCTAAAAAAATGGGAAGAAGTAGATGAGACAACTGGGTGGATACGAACAGGTTTCTTGATCAACAAAACTAAGCCTCTTAAAATCACACTTTCCCCACAGTCTGAACAAAGTAAAGGCGAGCTTCCTACCCTCCCCTCAACTCTCTTTCCAGAACAACAAAAACAAATAGAAAACGCTCTTCTTATTTTTATTTTTTTTTTTAATCTGTTTATTGAACGCAAACTGCACACATCAATACGATAGCTGTATGTTATTTTGCAATACATTTACACAATTGTATAATTTTTACACAGCATTGCCACTACAAGAGGGTAAAAGAGAAAGGAGGGGAGAGGGGAATTGGAAGAAAAAAGCGGGGATATCAGGAAGGGAAAACTTTAACAACTTATCTTAATAATGTGAGAGAGTTAAGGGCGTTGTATAAGGAGAGTGCAGTGACATTTAAGATGCGAGCTGTTATGAGGGCTGATTGCAGCTTACGGGGATTGGCCAGATACTAACGATATCCGTAACTAATATAGTAATCACTTCAGGGGTGTTAAGGGTGTCTGCGGTGTTGTCGGGTTCAGGGGCAGGACTATTTTACTTGTGATTGTATATTACAGGCTTGTATAAGCGTGTGAGGAGTAATTGGGCACAGGTTAGAAATGTCTTCTGAGGGAGAGGAAGAATAGTGGTAATGAGTGTGTTTAAGAGCAAACCAAGGTTGCTGCTGTGCGGTCCCAGCTTCAACAGCGTCAGCTCAGGCTGTGGTGTGCAATGGATTGAGACCTGTTCATGGGGGATACATGTCGTCTCTGGCCTCCATTGCAACCACGAATGTGTCCCAGATCTCCGGGCCAGCTAGGATGAGACCTCTGTGTTGTAGCAAGTGAAGTGTCTGGGCTTCAGCCTGAGAGCGGCTGTGTAAATCTCGTAGCCATGACGCATGGGAAGGAGCATGTGGAGCTTTCCAATGTATTGCTATCAAGCGTTTATACACCACGAAAGCCAGGTCGATAAACCTGTGCGTGTGTTTGTCTGCTTTAATGCGATGCATTATGCTGAGTAAGCAGGAATCAGGAGTGGACACAAGGATGTGGGATGAGATCTCTGCTGTAACCTCCGTCACGCGTTGCCAGGCCAAGTTTATGGATTGGCATTTCCAAACCATATGGTAGAAATCAGCTGCTGGTGTAGCGCATCTAGGGCATGTTGGTGTTGTATGGGGGTAGATTTTTTGGATGCGGGCTGGTGATAAGTATGATTGGTGAAGATAATTAAATTGAGTATACCGTAGGCGAGGATTGCGGGATATTGATTTGATTGTTGTGAGAGCAGTGATCCAGGTCTTCTGTGGTAGTGGGGTAGGAAGGACAGCGTCCCAGCGCGCCTTTGCGTTTGGTAGTGTTGTGCATATTACTTCAAGCAATGCTTTATATAATGTGGTAATAATGCTCTTTGAGCTGCCAATAGTTAGTATAGTGGTAAGCAGCGAGGATTCGGGAGGTTCCGAGTCTACTGCGCCCCAGATCTTGTTAAGCAATAGCCTTATGGCGTTAAATGTTAGGAAGGCCCCGTTTTGCATAGTGCCTGCAGTTACCAGTTCAGCGAAAGTGCGCAACACGGAACAGGAGTATAAGTCACCCAGTTGGAGCGTGTTCATTTCGCGTGTATCATGGTGTATTGACAGGTTTTGGGTGTCCGGGAGTTGAAGTAGTGGGAGCAGAGGCGAATAGGGGAAAGATGCAGACTTAGTTTGGACATATCTGCGCCAGCAGAATCGAGCCGCCTCTAGTAATATTAGTCTTGGAGACGTATGGGGGGGTGCTAGTTAGTATCGAAAGTAGCAGCCTCTGTGATGGTATATGTGTCTGTAACATCCTGCTTTCGGCCGACGGGGTGTCGCATAGCCATGTAGACAGCCGTGATAATTGGGCGGCTGCGTAATATCTTTCGAAATTAGGCATTCCCAATCTGCCCATCTCCTGCGGATGTTGCGTTATTGACAGCGCCACTCTGCGTCTGTCTTTACCCCAGAGTAAATCCGTTAGTATTGATTGCAGCTTATTAAAAAAGGAACGCGGTAAACACAGCGGAAGAGCTGTAAAATAATATAGAAACCTTGGAAGGATGAGCATTTTGGCTATTGCCACACGGCCCATTGGAGATAGGGGGAGTGAGCTCCAGAAGGGAATTGAGCCGCGAACGGAGCCAAGGATTCTATCTATGTTTCCTTCTTTTAGATCCGTGATAGAGTGATATATTTGCACACCCAGCTATTTAAAGGTTATATGTGACAGGGCAGTTTGTATTGTGGTAGCGACATATGGTGAGCTACCGGGGACGGAGAAATGGGGAATATGCTTGATTTGGACCAGTTGACGTGCAGTCCGGAGGCGATAGCAAAGGAGTCCAGTAACTGCAGGGCCTCAGCCATGTAGGCTGAATGGTCGCGCAGATATATTAAGGTGTCATCTGCATACATAGATACGACGTAGTGGGTGTTAGCCTCCGGTATACCCCATATGTGTGCGTAGCTCCATAGTTTAATCGCTAGTGGTTCCATAGCAATAGCGAACAGCAATGGGGATAATGGGCAGCCCTGTCTGGTACCTCTGCCTATTGGGAATGCTTCAGAGATAACACGTCCATTTTTAACACGGGCAGTGGGCCTAGAGTAGAGCGTCCTGATCCAGTCAATAAAACCGGCACCAAAGCCGAACGCTTTAAGAGTGTGTAGCAAATAGTTCCAACTAAGTGTGTCAAATGCTTTTTCTGTATCTAAAGATAGGGCCACTGCTACTGAGTTTGTATTACTGTGTATTATGTGTAAAAGTCTTCTAATGTTCAGGAAAGTGCTTCTGCCACGGATAAAGCCTGATTGATCATGGTGTATCAAAGTCGATAAATAAGGGAGGAGCCGATTTGCGAGTATTTTACCTAATAGTTTGCAGTCTGTATTCAGCAAGGAGAGCGGCCTGTATGATTTAACATCTAGAGGGTCGCGGCCTGATTTTGGGAGGACGACTATCAGTGCTTCGCACATTGAGTCCGGTAATTGCAATTTATGGTGTGCTTCGTTAAATACTTCTGTTAGTGGATGTAATAATAGGGAAGCATGGGACTTGTAGTATTCTATCGGTAAACCGTCTGAGCCGGGTGTTTTACTGCATGCTATTTGTGATAATGCAAGGCGCACCTCTTCAATAGTAACGGGGCCATCTAGAGTGGCGGTGTTGTCAAGGATAAGTTGATTTTGGGGGACCAGGCTTAGTGTGTTGATTATGTGTTGCTCTGGAGGTGGTGGAGGAGGCATATATAGGGTCCGATAATATGTGGAGAAGGCATCATTTATACCTGCTTGGGTATTAACGATTGTGTCAGGATTTAGGCGTATTGCGCCAATGGGTGTTGGTTGTGATGGTTGCTGAGTTAGCCAAGCTAATAATCTACCAGATCTATCACCTTCGGCGTGTTGTCTGGTCCTATAGTGTCTGTAATCGTGTTTACACAGTCTGTTGTCTGTCTCCTTATGAGAAGCCCTAAGCAGATGTAGTGTTGCTAATGCGGGTTCGCTGTTATCGTTTGCATTTTCTGCGTTGCGGAGCTTTATTTCTAAGTCTTGTAATTCCTTAATGAGTACCTTTCTGACCCCCACCGTAGCCGATAAGCAATGACCCCTTATCACCACTTTATGAGCGTCCCATTCTATGGCACGGGAAGAGGTTGTATTTTTGTTTGATAGAAAGTAATCGGTTAAGCTTTTGGAAATATCTTTTTGAAAAGGAGGATCTAGGAGGGCTTCTGGTTGCAAACGCCATGTTGGTATCCAAGTTTGTATGTGTCCCCATGTCAACGTTAGGCATAATGGGTTGTGATCTGATATTATGCGTGCTAAATATTCGGATAAGCATATTTTGTAATTGACGGTGGCGGATACAAAGAATAAATCTATGGACTGGGGAGAAGTAAGAGTACTCGCGCTGAGTGGGGTGATGCACCCTCCATATATCACTTATTCCGTTATTTGACGCCCAATGCGCCAGGATTCTGAAGCACGATTGGCGGGGGCTGCATTGAGTGGGGGAAATGAGCGATCCATGTGAGTGTCTAGGACGCTATTAAAGTCGCCACCCCATATGCTTTCCAATGTAGGGTCACTAAAGTTGCCAGTAGTTAGCGTGGATAAGAAGTCGCGCTGGTTCGAGTTTGGGGAGTATAGTGCAACCAGGGCTAATGGGGACCCATCTAGGGTACCTTCAAGTATTACATATCTACCGTTTGGATCACATTGCGTGCAGGAGGACGCGAACGGCTCTTCTTAGTTATCAAAGCCTTTTTTCCCTAGTCCCCGAGAAAACCTCTCTCACATAGCATTCCATCAAAACCGAGACAGGGAAAATTGTTCAAATCCGACCATATCATATATCAAAGGCCAGGAGAGAGATAGTAGAACACAAAGTCAAAATAAATGCTACATTCTGGCATCATTGAACCATCTATAAGTCCCTGGTGTTCACCAGTGGTACTGGTTCCGAAACCCAGGGGGTCTATTCGCTTCTGTATCGAATTCAGACAACTTAATACTATCTCACAATTTGACACTTATGCTATACCCCAGGCTGATGAGCTACTGGAAAAGTTAGGTAAATCACATTATTTGTCTATCCTTGACCTGACAAAAGGGTATTGGCAAATTCCCCTGCATCCTCCCAATAAGGAAAAAAACAGCGTTCTCTCAGCGACTATATCAATTTACTGTTCTCCCTTTTGGGTTGCATGGGGCCCCCGCCACATTCCAACGGTTAATGGACATACTGTTAAAAGGGCACAAAGGATATGCTGCAGATTATCTCGATGATATTGTTATTGATAGTTGGAGAGATCATTTACAACATCTAGAAGCGGTATTCCAAACATTGCTCGAGGCAGGACTAACAGTGAACCCTGAGAAATGTAAGCTGGAGAGGGACAACATTGCCTATTTAGGGTATAACATAGGAAATGGACAGATACAGCCCCAGGTTGACAAAGTACAAGCCATCCTAGACTTACCACAACCGACCTCAAAATGAGACATACGTTCTTTTTTAGGGATGGTAGGGTACTACCGACGATTCATAACCAGATATTCTATCATTGCTGCACCCCTGACAGATCTGTTAAAAAAGGGTAACCCGAACAAAATAACAGCTCTAACGACCCCTTAGCTTCGTAGTTTTGAAACCCCGAAGAAGATTCTAACCACAGAACAAGTACAACAATGTCCAAACTTTACAGAACCTTTCTTTCTACAAACTGACGCCTCGGATGTTGGAATCGGAGCGGTCCTGTCTCAAAAACTCGACGGAGAGAGCCTTCACCCCACTGTTTACATTAGTCGGAAATTAGTGCCCAGAGAACAGGACTATCCGATTATAAAAAGAGAGTGCCTAGCCATTAAATGGGCCTTTGAAACACTTCAATACAATTTTCTAGGACATCCGTTCACATTGTACACCGATCATGCTCCTCTCACTTGGCTGGCCAGACACAAAGACACTAATCCATGGATTTTGCGTTGGTTTATGGAGCTTCAACCATTTCTCTCCTGGGTACAGCATCTTCTGGGTTCCCAGATGACAACAGCAGACTTCCTCTCTCGACATAGGCGCCTTCACAGATATCTGGTGAAGCATTTCTGGCTTCACGGTGACAACAGTATTTCAACTTTAAAACAATAGCTAACCCACCTCCTCTGCCAACAATTTTATCAAATCTAAAGAACGTGTATCCAGGTGAGGAGGCTGCTATAAAATCGGGGCCCGAATCTTCTTTGGCCCAGGTCTCGGTGATAAATAAGCAATCCAAGTTCTGGCATTCAATCATATCTTCAATTTCAGTCCTATGTTTGAATAGAGAGCGAGCATTGATAAGGGCACACGTCCTTTGTTTCACACTAGCGTTCTCTATCCCATCCCAGCTCTTTGAGAGATCATGCTGAGGGGCGTAGGTTGAGCCTATGTGAGGCATAATCCCGGGTGCCCAAGTGCACTTACTGCAGTTCCACCCATCTAACTGATCCAGGACAACCGGAACACAGCCCTTACACTCCTGTCTTTCAGCTAGAATATTAAGAGATTGCGGGGAATAGTAAATGCGAGCCAAATCTTGCCTAAAAGGGCCAGAGTACCCTGCCCCGGGGCCCGGTCTAGCTCAGATGGGTGCAGACAGGCTTGCCTTAGGCACACCCGCTGTGCACATCTGCTGCACGGCCTTGTCGCCCTCGGTTTAAATGCTGAGGGCCCAACCAAGCCGTAAGCACAGGTCAGCAGCTAGCCTGCTGACCTGTTTACCCCCAAGATGGCCGCCACAAAACTCTGAAAGGGGAGGGCTCTAGCAGGCCCAATTCCCTGGAAAAAAAAGCTCAGCAGCAATAGCCAGTGCACACCTGGCACCCAGTAGAAAGAACTGAGAAGTCCCAAATAGAAATGGGCAGTATAACCTGCAAGAAATAAAGTGCAGGTGGGCAGGGAAATGGTGAAAGTATGAGACCCAGAAGTATTAAAACATATATCGTCACTCACACAAAAAATAGTTGTAAAAACACTCTTAAAAACAGCTTAAAACAGGTACAATGAAGCACACTCACTAATTGTTGCCATTGAAATGTTTAAAGCCCTACTAAGTAGGTGGCAGAATTAGTGCTGCAGGGCCACTAGTAGCATTTAATGTTTAGGCACAGGAAGCACCACTTTACTAGACACATATAAGTAAAGTAAATATGCCAACTGGGGATAAGCCAATGTTACCATGTATTAAAGAGTGAGCACATGCACTTTAGCACTCATTAGAAGTGATTAAGGCCCATATTTATACTTTTTGATGCAAAACTGCACCGACGCAGTTTTGAGTCAAAAATATTACCACCGGCTAACAGCACTTCTTTGCACCGTGCAGGCATCAAATTTGCAAACCACAGTGTGTAAGTCACACACCGCAGTGTCAAGTTGTAAAGGAAAACAATGTTAACACAGCGGAAATGACTGTTGGCCGATTTACGACACCGCAAACCAGATATGCAGCGTTTGTTGACGCAATAGTATCAAAATTCCCCGCAAACACAGCCATTTCAGCAGCGGAGAGCCAAAATGGATTCTAGATGTCTGTACAGACCCCAGGAAGATGACAACAGACCAGGAGCCAGCCAGGAGGACCCACACAAGAACCAGGACAGGGAGAAGAAGAAAAGAAAATGTTGCTTCAGTGCAGAGGAGCAGGAAATCCTGGTAAAAGAGGTGATGGAACACCAGCACCAACTGTTTGTCACCTCAAAGTTGCCAATCAGTAGGAGAGAGGCAATATGGCAACAAATTGTTGACAAGATTAACAGTGTGTCAGAAGTACGCAGAACAGTCATCGAGTGCAAGAAATGCTGGCATGACTGCAAGTGCAGGACCAAGGAAAAGATGGCCAGGAACAGGAAGGCAGCACTGAAGACTGGAGGTGGGAGTCCAGCACACAAGGAGGCCCTGGACCACATGGAGGAGATGGTGGCAGCCTTCCTCCCTGAGGAGATTGTCACGGGGATTCAAGGACAGGACAGCGCAGACTACCAGGAGACAACGCAGTTTGTACACAAAGAAGGTGTATTAAGAGGGGAGACACGGTGCACCAAGGAAAATTTCAACAATATGTGAAGAGTTTTTTGACCATTATTCCGATTATTTTTGAACAAGTGCTGGAGGACCTGGATATCACCCGTACTGGAGGTGGGAGTAGTGGTTTGAAATGTAAATTGAGATGGATTCCCAAAACATCTTATAATAGGAATCTAGATACTTTTTTTGATCTGGTGTGTAGGGATTTGGATTTACATAAATACAAACATGGTTCACGTAGAACTATTAGCAATTTAAATCGAGGAGAATGGAGAGCACTCAAAGAATTGAGTCAAAACGATCAGATTATAAGACAGGATGGTAAGGGAGGTAATGTTGTTTTAATGAATAAAACTGATTATGTGCAGGAGATACGTTCACAATTGAGTCAAATACATTGTTATGAAAAAATGGACTCCAACCCAATCTTAAAATTGAGCAGTGTTATTAATGATAAATTAGAAACCTGGTACCAATCTAATTTATTGAATAGGGATGAATATCTGTATCTGAAGGTGATAAGAGCTAGATTCTCTTGTATTTATACACTGCCTAAATTTCTTAAAGATCTGCCCTTTCCCCCGGGTAGACCCATTATTTCAGGCATAGGTGGCCCAACCGAAAAATTATCTGAATATGTAGACGTTTTTTTGAAACCTGTAGTACAAAAGTTACCATCATACATTAAAGACACAATGCATATTCTAAGTATCCTCAATGACGTGGAATGGGAAGACGGCATGTTATTGGTCACCTTAGACGTAGTTTTTTATATACGTGTATTCAACATAATGTGGGTCTGGAAGCTACAGAATGGTTTTTGAATAAGCAACCTGTGAATAGATGGCAACATACAAGGATGTTGTTGGAAATGATTTCCTTGATTCTTGAGAATAATTTTTTCATGTTTGAGCGGGATTGGTTTAGACAAAAACAGGGGGTGGCCATGGGCTCCAGATTCTTCCCCTCTTGTGCAGGACTATTTATGGGCCGGTATGAGGAGAGGTGGGTCTGGGGTCCAGGTGCTGCCCCTTGGCAGACTTATATCCTCTATTGGGGACATTACATTGATGAGTACAACATGTTGTGGACAGGTGATGTTGGTCAATTATTGGATTTTGTCAAACATCTTAACTCGATTGATATGAATGTTAAATTTACGTGCAAACATAGCACGACCAGTATTGAATTTCTGGATGTAGAACTGAATATAGAAAATAGTCATATTGAGAGTAAACTGTTTCGTAAATCGACTGCCTGTAATTCAGTATTACATGCGGCAAGTGCACATCCCAAACATCAAATAGAGTCAATACCTTATGGGGAGATGGTTAGGGCACGGATGAACTGTAGTAATGACAGGGAATTTGAAAAGTGCATTGAAGAAATGGGCAATCGTTTTAGAAGTAGAGGTTATAGTGACAATATTATCATTAAGGCACAGAATAGAATAAGACACGTTCCGCGATATGTAAAGTTGTCATCAAGAAATAAAGATGTACGGATACACAAGGAAGAGAAAGTGAGATTAGTCACAGACTTTACGGATAGTACGAGAATTTTGAAGAAATATACCACCAAACATTGGCATATTCTACTTCGAGATGAAACAATGATTGAATTTCTAACGAGTAAGCCTATCTTCACCTTTCGAAGGGGGAGGTCACTGAAAGAGATCCTTAGTCCAAGCTTTCCTAGAAGTGTTCCCAAGGCTAATTGGTTACAAACACAGAGAGTGGGATTATACAAATGTGGATTTTGTGGACTCTGCAAATGGGCCTGTCATGGGCAGAAATATTTTCTAATTTATTGGGTGAGACATTTCCCATTAGGTCAAATATGAACTACAATACTCCTTTCGTAGTCTATGTTTTGGTTTGCAAGTGCAAGAAATATTATGTTGGTAGCACAATCCGACCTTTAAAAGTAAGAATTGGAGAACATGCTAGAGCTTTGGCTCAACAGGACATAAGATATCCAGTAGTAGCGCATATGATCAGCTGTGGATCTCAAAATACAAGAGTTGGGTTTACCCTCTTTGGCTGCGAACAGGTATTAAAAGATCAGAGAGGTGGTAATAGGGAATTAACGTTACGTAGAAGAGAAGCGATGTGGATAATGAGGTTAAGGGCAGTAGAAGATGGATTGAACTTAGATAGGGAATTGGAATACTTTCTGGGAGACTGAACATACTACCCTATACGAGTTTGGGTTATGACTTGTCAAATATGATAATATAGTATGAACTAATTTGTCTAGGATAAGATATGTGTTATGTTATCTCTGCAAGGAGTGCTTAATAACTAACCACAAATTGTTTATCATCTCGTCAAACAATGGTATGTTATGGTATGTAATCTTATTCTTGTATAACCTTAATATGTTGCACTGGTATACATGTGTGATGTTACTAGGGACAAGTTCATAACATTTCTATTTTCACCCTATTTATATTCATCTCTAAGTGCTTTGGACTGTCTTTCGATTGGTTGCATAACAATTTACTCTCTTTAATTCCACACATCAATATTTGTTGTCACAGTATAAACAATTTTGGGTTAAAGGGTTACACTGATGTATATAATGATACAATGATTTATATTGAATATCCTCTCTAAATTAGGTTTTTCTATATATTGTTTGTGTGATATGGAAGAGCAAGGTTCAATCCTGCTTTACACACATAATGGATGGACTAACTGTCCACCGTTTCTCCAGTTGAAGCAGCATACATCAATAGTGTTAGCCCTTTGTTTGTATTTATGAAAACACAAGGAAAGTAGTCCTTTCTTTATTTTGTTTAAGGTTGAGTCTTCATTAGTGATTCAGGGACACGCCGTACACGGCGTCTTTATGTGGATCTGGTCACAGCATACGAGCTATTACTCGCGTCTACTCAGTGTTTGGTGGTTGGTATAAAAAGACACGCAGCGAGTCAATTACGGGGGCGGTGTGCTGGCAGGCCACGCTTCCCCTGATAATTTATCGGGAAGAGTACGAGAAGGTATGGTTAATTGAATAGGCAGTCAAACTACGCAGGTTTATTAATAGGACTGGTAACAGAAGGTTACTAATGTACATGATTTAAAAAGTATTTTTAGGCACTGAATTGGGCAGGCGAGAATATAATTAGTTTCTGCTGATGAGATGCATTATTATATGACGGACAACAAGGGGATAGCTAAAGTAGATTCATATACATCCTTTCCTCATAGGATTTGCTTTTGGGAGCCACGTACTGACTCAGTGGAAAGATTATTGGTAGATTAACTCTGACAACAGAGAAGCTAATTATTTGGAACGTTGCATAGTTTACAATTTGTTTGGATTACTTTAAGGTAACTTTCGATTCCTTCTAATCCTTTGGGTGATTTTGGACTTTCTTGGGTGTACTCAGTTGTTTGTGCATAATGTGACAACAAATAGGTTATATATTAACTCTAACTTTAACTTTTTTCTCTTATGGTCTCTCAATCAAACATAATTATATAATGTCTGCATATGGTTCTTCTTTCTCCACTTTTCGATACTGTGATGGTGAGTGCATGATAAGGCAAGTCACTCTTTGGGTGTCTGATTGAATTAACATCTAAATATTTTTTGGGGATACTAATGTATTCACAAAACCTTGCTTTCGGATATTGGTTTCCACGTCGGCCCTAGCGTTCCACGCATCTGCTAAATAACTCATTGCCACTAAATTTAGTTAATGTCATGTTCTCTTGATGACTCTTGGGTTCCAGAAAAACCTTTTAAGAGGAACAACTATATTCCAGCCCTGAGGAAGTCAAGTGACGAAACACGTGTTGGCTGAGATGTCGTTGCAAGAAATTTGGACATTTTGTTTTATTATGGATTTCTACCAAACTAGAGGTGATGATAAGGATATCAAGAACATTTGTGTTTGAATTAAATGAACTTTAGAAATCAACACAACAGCTTTAGTGTATTCAGTTCACTTGGATTCAGACGGACTGACGAAATTGGATTTGTATAAATACTAAAGAGGAGACCGCGGCGGCCATTCTGGCTTTCCCGCTGGGCCGGCGGGCGACCGCCAAAAGCCTGCCCGCCAGCCCAGCGGGAAAGCCCCTGCAACAAGGATGCCGGCTCCGAATGGAGCCGGCGGAGTTGCAGGGGTGCGACGGGTGCAGTGGCACCCGTCGCGATTTTCACTGTCTGCTAAGCAGACAGTGAAAATCTTTGTGGGGCCCTGTTAGGGGGCCCCTGCACTGCCCATGCCAGCGGCATGGGCAGTGCAGGGGCCCCCATGGGCCCCACGACACCCGTTCCCGCCATCCTGTTCCTGGCGGTAAGAACCGCCAGAAACAGGGTGGCGGGAAGGGGGTCGGCAAGCAGCGCCGCAATGGAGGATTCTCTGGGCCAGGGGAAAACCGGCGGGAAACCGCCGGTTCCCCTTTTCTGACCGCGGCTTTACCGCCGCGGTCAGAATAGCCCAGGAAGCACCTCCAGCCTGTTGGCGGTGCTTCCGCTGTGGTCGGAATGACCCCCTGAATGTTTAATTAGATAATTGTAGTAATAGTAAGTCAAGATTTATGACATGTTTATGATGTACTTATCTAACAATTTTTGATTTAAGTGAGTGTTTGCTCTGGCATATTTGAAGAGGCATATCAGTGTAAAGCATTAAGGGCCAGATGTAGCAAACTTTTGCGAGTCGCAAATGGCCCGATTCGCAATTTGCGACCCCGCAAAATTGGAAATGGGATCCAAAAATCCCATTTCCGACTCGCAAAATGCGATGCGAGCCGTTACCGACTCGCAAAATTTGCGACCCCATTTTGCGTCTCGCAAATAGGAAGTCGCAATTTGCGAGTCGCAAACCATATGCAATAGCAACTCGCAAATTGCGACTAGTCGCAAAAAGCCCATTTTGCACTTCCAATTTACCACTAACTCAGAGCAGGTGGTAACCATTACCAAAGTATAAAAGGAGACCCAGAAGGCATCTGGGTTACTCTAGATGGCGGAGATATACCTGATAGCAGTGAGGAGGAGAGCCCACGCCGCCCAGCAGAGGAGGAGGAGGAGCCAGAGACAGGAGAAGATTTACAGAACAAGGCAGACACTCTTCCAGCAAACTGAGGAGGAAATTTATGACAAATATAGACTTAGCAGCGCAGCTATACTAGATTTAATAGATTTACTCAAACCACAGCTAGAACGCCAGACTGTGTGCGTCTGCGCCATCCCTATGCATGTGCAAGTGCTATGCTCACTGAACCTCTTGGCCTCGGGTAGCTATCAGGGGGTCATTGCTGTGGCAGGTGGGGCATCCCAAAGTGCACTATCACGGTTCTGTAGGGCATTCCTAGACGCCTTACTCACACACATGTCCCGATACATATACCTACCCAGGAATGAGGCAGAAATCAACACCACCAAGTTGGAATTTTACAGGATTGCCAACTTCCCCCATGTCATAGGGTGTGTAGATGGGACACATATACAAATATGCCCTCCTGCAAACTTGGAATATCTGTTCCGCAATAGGAAGTGTACCCACTCACTCAATATTCAGGTGGTATGTGACGCTCATTATATCATCACTGACATGGTTGCCAAATTTCCAGGTAGTACTCATGACTCCTACATTTTTAGGCACAGTGGGATACACCAACGCCTGGAATGTGGGGAGTTTGGAGACAGATACCTCCTAGGTAGAGCTGAATACACCTTGAAGACATGCACACAGGTCAATGTGCAAACCACCCATGCCTTGCTAACAGTGTACGTTTTGTGCCAAACAGGTGACAGTGCATATGCACTCCGACCATGGATACTGACTCCGTACTTAACACCCAGCAATGATTGCGAGAGGCGATACAACAGTGCACATAAGAGGACCAGGAACCTGATAGAACGTACCTTCGGACTGCTGAAAGCAAGGTTCATATGCCTACACCGAAGTGGAGGTGCCCTCCAGTATACCCCAATAACGGCTTTCAAAATAGTTGTTGCATGCGCTATCCTGAACAACATTGCCACCCGACGTGGGCTACCTCTCACCCCTGAAGACCCAAATTCTGAGGATGAAGAGCAAGAGCAACCACATCGCCATCATGGGGATAGGAGCATCGCAAATCAAGGCAGGCTGAGACGGGAACACATTGCAAACCAATACTTTGGAAGGTACGTGCAAACTTCTACCATACTCACCAATATAACAAAGAGTCCATGTGTTAAGTGGAAAGAACAAATGATTTAATAAGTGCAAATAACCAAACTATGTACATGAGAAACAGTTCCGGGGCTTCAATAGTGCACCTGGCATGGGACACATTGACATCATGTGCCCCAAACCCAAGGACAGTGTGGAGCTCACACCCTACGGCGGGGTAGGCCAGCCTGGCTGGTACTAGGGGGGTCAGCAGTGCTCTGTCTTGTGCTTCCACTACGTAGCACCCTGGTGTCACTGGCAGAGACACTGCTGACAGTGGAGCCCTCCTCACTGTCCTGTGGCATGTCGCCTGTGCCCATGGCCACCTGCCGTGCCTCCATGAGGTCCATTGATTGGCAGAGACGGCCCAGTCCCCGTGCCACATCACCCGCAAAGTGGCCCATGTCCACCTGGAGGCTGACTGTGCGCCTAGACAGCCCTGTTGTGTTGACAGCCAGCCTAACTATAGAGGAGGCCATCCTGTCCAGGCATTGCAGCAGCTGGCGGTCCCTGCGCAGTGCACTGCCACTCTGTGTTAGCATTCCTGCCACTAGTTGGCGCATAGACAGTGCAAGGTCACCCGTGTTGTTACCGACGACCTGCAATTCCGAATGCACCTGCTGCATACTGATGGCATGATTTCTTTCAAAGCGCTGCAATACCCCACTAATCCTCCTTAATTGTTGGTTTTGCAGGCGCTGACCCCGTAGCAGTTGGGCCTCTGTTGGTGATGTGGAGGCATGCCCTGACTCTGCCTGCTGCTCTGCTGTTGATCTCCTACGTCGCCTACAAAGCGGTGGAGGCCCTGTATTGTCTGACGTGGCACTCTGGCTTGTACCTGGTGCAGGCTCGCACACCACTGTTGCAACAGGTGTTTCCAGAGAGGGCATGGTGTTGGTGGTGCAGGGAGCAGTGGTGGCTGGTCCCTTTTGTCTCCTGTGTGTGCTGGCTGACCATTGGCCCCTGGCTGCTTGGGCTGGTGGGGGTGTCTTGTGGGAGATCTGTGGGACATAGGGAACACACTGTCAGTGTCTACTATCTGTTTTCAACTTCCTAATAAACAATTGCCTACTTGACTACATTGTCCATAATGCATCATTCCGGTGTTTGCTACTCTGAAATGGAGCTATCTTGGTTGTGCATGCACCTGTGTACAAGGTGGGTGGGGGTATGGCATTGATGAGGGTACATACATGTCACATGGTACTCACCGGTTGATGGTCCTGGCTCAGAGGTGTCCAGATCTCCCATCCCACTGACAGCCTCAGGCTCAAGGGTCTCCTCTACCCTTTCCTCCAGGGGTGTGAGTGGTGGTACCGTCGATGGTCCCCCTCCTGTGCCTCTCATCTCCCGGAGCCGCTCTGCCACCCTCTCCTTGGTCCGGGAGTGCAGGTCATACCACCTTTTCTTCAGTTCTTCCACACTCCGGTGGCTGACCCCCAGGGAGTTGACCTTGTCCTGGATCTGCTGTCAAATTCTTTTCTTTTCTGTGTCTGGCACGGTGAGGGCTGCCCTGCCAAACAGCTCGTCATGGTGCTGACAGCACTCATCTGTCAGCACCTCCAACTCCTTCTCAGCAAAACTTTAGCTTCCTTTTCCTAGGATTGTCAGCCATGGTTGCTGGAGCTCTGTCAGTTAGCTGTGCTGCAGTTAAAATGGGTGTGGTCCTCCCTCCTCCCAGGTGTATTTGTAAACTTCCTGGCTGTGATGTCATCATCATGTGCCAGGAAGTGTTCTCCAGAGTGTTCTGAAGTGTTTTCCAGAGTGTTCTGCAGCACCTGCATTAAATTTTCAGCACAGTCGCTATTTGCGACACCCACTCGCAAATTGCGAGTCCGTTTTTTCCACGGTCGCAAAAAGCGACCTCGCAAACAGCGGACTCGCTATCTGCGGTGCGACTCCGTGTGCGAGTCGCAAATTGTCCTCGCACTTTCTACCTGCATTGCAGTTAGCGACTCGCAAATTGCGAGTCGCAAATACTCTCAATTTGCGAGTCGCTAATTTTTACCTACCTACATCTGGCCCTAAGAGTCCTTACTTTAGGAAGCTTATTTTAGGTCAACGGGTGCCACGTTATGTACACAGGAGACAATGCACATGCAGGGTAAGTCGCATGGGGAATTAAAATGCACTAATGTCAACTACAACCGGGGGGGAGATACCAACAACAAAATGCATGGAAGTCATCATATACATGGAGTGGCATAGGTAAAGGGGTACGCACGGGGGCATGGCCTGTACAGAGAAAAGCTGGGGCACACCATAACACAACACCAACAACAGTTCCATGGGGGTATGCTGCCATGCCAACAATGTAGCAAAGGTAAAGCCACGCCAGGAGGGAAGAGCACAATGTCAAACTGACATCCTGTCACACGTCAGCCACTATACTCCCTACATTAACTAGGGCCCAATTAACAACCTCTAGCCATACCGACAACTGGAATGTAACAGTGACAACATTTGCCACTACCACCTCTGCTGTGTGTGCAGCTCAAGTAGCCAATGGCAGTAACGTCCCCATGGATAATATACACCTAAATTAGAGGGTTGAGGATAACAACTTTAACAATCCCCTGAAACAAGACAAATGTTCCAGTCCTGTCAATTGTGAATGCCCATAGTTGCCACAAACATCAGCCAATGTCAACAACATTAGGAGGTACACAGCACTAATGTCATACCCATGCTGCATATGTCAGGGTCCACCCTGTGCCTGGGTCACAATGCAACATCCCAAATGTCATACTGCTCAGACAACAGCATTGAGGGGGAGGACACATGTAACTTGTCACTGAAATACACCTGCACAGTCAGAGGAGGAAATAGGACACTGCTACGACTAGCAGGGCAATCCAATGTACCACACATTCCCCAACATCAGCTGTACACATTACCAATGCTGACATCCATATCGTGCCATAACAATGCTATGCATAGTATACGATACATTTCAACTACATATAAGTGGATGTGAAAGATCAGAGACTGGGGCAGGTCCAGATTGTTAAGTGTGCTGCTAGTGCCATCAGAGCACCCACACCATGGGAATGGAGTAGACGGAGGGTTGAGTAGGACAAGAGGGTAGCAAATCACTGTTTGGCCAAAACCAACACCTAGAGGAGATGATGCTGACAAGTCTAATAACTTACCACAATACATATGACGTACAGGTGGGGCATAGGCCTGGAAGAATGCCCATCTGAAAGACTGGATCAATGAACAGTAACCAAGATCACAATGTGAAATCATCTCAAGGCAGGCATGTCACATCACCAATGCCACAATACAGACACACTAATTGTACCCTATTTCATTCCAGAGGACGATGGATCTCCTGCGGATATGCCTGTCCAGGACTACCCTGATGACATGGATGACGAGCTGACAGACATCAGCCACCAGACCCTCCAAGATGTCCTTGGAACCCTCCAGACCCCACCTTCAGTCACAAGGAGGAGCACAGATCAAGCAGCCATCACAGAGGACCCACCCACCACCGCAATTGTAAGACCTGCCAGCTCCAATACAGCTGACGACTCAGATGACACAGGCACCAGCTTTGAGAGAACTGTAGTCGGAGTACAGCGGGAGCTGGCCAAGGAGGTGCGAGTGGGGATGCAAACTATGGCAGCCAGCCTAGAGGGGGTGTGTTTGTGCATGATGTCTACTTAAGAACAGGCAGCAGCTATGCAAGGGTGAACAACTATCTTGCAGGAACTAGAAAAGGCTGAAGGAAAACAGCACAGCTGTAATACAGTTGACCCAACACCTACAACAGCAATCCTGTCAACGCGTGCACGAGTGCAACATTGAACCCATCAGGCCCGACCAGGCTGCCTACCATTGTGATGTGGCTGCTATTCTTAAGAGCCAGCAGATCCTCCTTGCAGCAGTACTGCCCTTAAGACCCTCACAGGTAGCAGCTACCGGGATGTCTGACTCCACGTCTTCAAACACTGAGGTGTGTATTGCCCCTTCACAACCACCACCACCAAGGACAGAGAAGGCAACACACACATCAGAAGAGGAAGACATAGACCAGATCACCTTCACACGTAAAAGTACCCGGAAGCACTAGTCCCTGCCACATGGCCACCTATTACCAAGGTCCTGCGCTTTGTAACATGCCAGTCTTGCAACAACTGTATTCAATGACTTTTCTGCAAACCACTGTATACCTTGTCAGCTGCCTTGTGTGATTGTCTCTCAATTACTCATTGGCAAATCCTGTCCCTCTGCACTGTCTGACACATCACACCAGCATGTCAAATGCATTTTCCTTTAGCACTTGTGTAGGATCACAATGGAAGATGTCACTATAATGGACTCACAATCATGGACAATGTACATATAGCACTACAGCACTTTTCAATAAATAGCACTTCCACAACCACTTTGTCTCTGTGTAATGTGACACATCAATCGTGCAGTAGACCACTGAATTTTGCCTCCTGTCAAATTACATAGCTTGTCAATACAACTGTCCTGAAATAATGTAGCCTGCTAACTATGCACAGTGGCCTGGATTCTACCATACTCTGCCCTTCCTGAGGGTAATATCTGATGAAAAGAGAAATTATACACCATCATGCTGTGTTGGACAGAATAATGCTTACTCAAGGGATATCTAAGCCATTAAATAGTGCCTGCAAAATGTTGCCTCCATGCAAAACTAACACATATAACATTGCTCACAAATCTAAGCGAACAGTCAGCAAATTGCATGAATGGAGGTGTCTGAGTTTACATCCAAATAAGTAATCATGCTGAACAGTGTAACAAATGATCTATGTGAGTCATGAACACGATACTACAAGAGTGCTTACTACCACTCAGCTTCTAAGGGTTTCCTTGAACATCAGACTGCAGTCAGACATAACACAGTGTCCTCAATACCAAATCTGGAAGCACTGTATGTGACATTGAAAACATACTTACTGAAAGAAACACGTTGGGATCCATAGTAACTATGATTGGTGGTTGCAATGAATGGTCTAATCTTTGCAAGGTTGCTTTGGCGTAGCTGCCAATGATACAGCTAATTTGGGATTTGTTTGTAGCATAGGACACAAATTGTAATAGAAAAGAAATCATGTACACTCATGCCAAGGCCCTGATCTACAAGCATGTCACACATACTGTAAAGGGTTTACTACATATTTATTAAACTGTAAAAACAGAAGAGAAAACTCAGGGAAAAGCGTTACCTACCCTAATCTACCCTAACTACTCATTACCCACAACTGTCCCTAACTAACCTAAGCTAAACTTATTTATCACATGTGACAAAATGTTCTAAACATCTACCCCCCACCCCTCTTATGAGACGGGACACATGCAGGACAACAGATACTAACCTAAACACATACTATCCTATACTAAACAAATATATATTTTTTTGTAATATTTGTCTTTTATATATATATATATATATATTTTTTTGTTTTTAAACACACAAGAACCCCAACATTGTCCCCCACCCACCCACCCACACACTCAAAAAGAAACAGTAGAAATAATCAGGACCCCCCACCCACTAACACTAACTAAACTAACAGCCTATACTAACCTAACACTAAGCCCCCTAAACCCACAAAGTATAAGAATAAGGAAAGAGGAGGGAGGGAATCATGTCCATCAAAATGTCTGTAGGTTGGCCCTCTGGAGGGTCCGCTTAATGGACTGCACCCGCCGGTTTACATGTCGCACATCCTGCCTCAGGCGACTCATTTTTCGCAGGAAACGGTCCAATTTACGCTGCATCTCAACAAAAGCAGCAGGGTCAATAGCTGCAGCTGGGGTGGTCTGGGTGCCAGCTGATGAAGTGTGGGGCCATGTAGTGTCCATGTCTGTGGGCTGCCCTGCAGGTGGTACTATGCTAGGGCCTGGAGCACTTGCTGATGTGGTTGCCACAACGGTCATAGCTATTGGTGGTGCCACCTGGGTGGTAGTGGTGGTGGTGCTGGTGGTGGCTGTGGAGGGCAAAGTGGGGCCGCCCTGTGGAAATGCCCTCCAGGCTCCGGAGTCCCGTTCGTTCCGGTATCTGCGGGCCATGCTTCGGTTCCCAGACTCTACCTGAAGTATATGCTAATACCTCATTGCCCGCCTTTGGAATTCCTGCACCTGGATGGGTGACATATTTGGAGAAGCGTGGCATAATGGTTAGAGCAGCAGACCCTGAAGCAGAGATCTGGCTCAAGACCAGGGTTCAAGTCCCGCTTCGGCAGAGCTTGGGCTCAATTCCCTTGGACCAGATAATTCTCGCCTCGGTGCCTAATCTAATTAATGGGTCCCACTCTGCAACTCTGGGCAATAGCTTGCTTAATCTCCACAACGGCCCCACCAGCGCTTGGATGCCTGGCTTCACCCTGGGGGTGCCCAGGAGTGGGCACCTCACAGGGAAAAGCCAGGAGGGGTTCCATAGCGGTATGAGTACAGCGCCTTGAGACCCTAATGGGTGAGTAGTGCGCTATACAAGTGCAAAGTTTACAGTTTTTGCAGCTGTAAAGACAAATCGAAAAAATAACATTAGGAACTGCATTGTGTGAAATGGCACAAGAAGTAAATCAGACAATACATCTACTGTACTTGTAACAGCTCAGATCATCATACAGATCATTGAATGTCCCTGAGGAAGCACATGGCAGGCCAGCCTACAAAGGTTTTATCACACATAGCACATCCAAACCCTACAAGAGGGGTCACAACTGGCATGTTTTGGCATCAGAGTTCTGCCAGTTGTCAGCTAACAATCATGCAGCACATCCTCCGCCAATGCCAGGGCTACTAATGTCACTGTACGGGATGGAAATCTAGGGGCACATGATCTGCAAGATGTAAATGGACTTGCTAGTATAGTACTCATGTGGGCAAAATGGTTGTGTATACTAGGCTCAGACAAAAGATTCACTGATTTTCATGTCTGTGTACCAAACTTGAATCATCAGTCCTAGGTACACTATTCACAAACCCATGCCTGTGTTTGAGGGTGGGGGGGTGGAGTAACAACTAACAATTTCAAACAACATGGACAACCAGGAAGCTTATGAAAGCTGGACATGTGTTTGGCTCTACACACACACCACAGGTAAGGTGTATCTACAAATAGGAGTCAGCAAACCCTTGACCAATCCCAGCGCCACACATGTCTGGAAATGCAGACCTTTGTCCACATCATATACTTCCAGTGAGCCATGACTAACAACTAACACAGAGATGCAAGAACACCCCTGGCCATGATTTGCATGCACACCTAGGCCATTGCACTCAAGTGCCACATACTCATAGCACTACATGTGGAGCTACATGCTGCTAGGAAGTTCCACCTACAGCTTAATAAGTACATTAGTGAATAGGGAAGCCAAAGTGTGTGGGTAAGCATTTAGCAGCCCCATTCTGGGAGAATGTGGGTCTGACAGGTTGACTAAATCACAGATTAGGTCCAGTGCGACTCTTGCTGATACAAGTGTTATCCACATGACTCATCCCCATTCACATTGCGGGGCCTACAGGACTGACCTAGAATCCCTATATCAGACAATAGGATAAGCATTGGCCAACTCTAAAATGGTGAAAAAATGAAATCCCACTCATGGAACAAGACAAATGATGGGCCAGCGCATCACACCTTGCTATGTGTTCAATACACAGGAGTCCATCACACATCACCAGCAAGCACAACACATAACAGACACATCACCACTTACTGGAGTTGTCTGGGTCCTCGAATGAGGCCACCTCGCCCACAGTGTAGGGTGCGGGTCCACCTGTAAGGCATGGAAGGGAGAAATGTGCTCAAATTCTGTGCACTGTCCAGCAATTCCAAAGACAAATACTATGTGTAAGATTACATAAGTAAGTAAAGCCACTCAGACTTGATGATACTGCATCCGATATAGCACGGCTAACATGTACATACCATGGGTCTCCTGTGAATTTTACACACATATCTGCACACATGCAGTGGCCCTAACTATTATGTGGTGGCAAACATGCTCCTTCATTAGTGAGCAGACATAATAATGGAGTGTATTCGTCTCATCATGTGTACTCAAGAGAGACATCCAAAGCCACTTTCATTGAGGAGTGCATTACCATTCAACCAGCCATTGTGGCCATGACAAATTTATGACACACAGGTACAATGTACAGAGGGGCAGGGACAGTTGTAAGCCCACTTGTTGTTACATTTTCTTCATTTGATGTGGCCCAGCTATGATGAGTTGCACCAACCTTAGAGATATGAACCCCTATGCATACCTTTGGCCAGCCATCCCTAAACAAAAGGTTGAACAGCAAACACCAAATACCACTCTAAGATGTTAGCTGAGGGCACCTTGAACTTTTTCCCTATGTCTCCAAATCCAGATCTGACATGTATCCGAAATGACGAAGGTCCACAATAATCCCTAAGATTTATAGAACTTCTGTGTTTGCTTTCCTTACACACTCACCAGACACACATGAGACCTATGTTTGGGCCACATTGCTATGATCAATTGACGTGAAGCCTGCACTCATTTTCAGCCTCATGTAGTGATTCGAAAGTCAGTCTAGCTGTTGCGTCAACAAATGTTGGTAATGATTTTGAAAATCTATACCTCACAGGCAAATGTGACCTATATCTAAACATAATTGGCTCCTGATTTGTTTTGCTGTTTGACACAAAGGCAGCACCAACTTACATTAAGCAAAAGTATTCAGTAAGTTTGCAGAGCACTTGCTTCCTAACAGCTAGCAATTGTGGTCCTTAACATAGTCCATGAATGACCCTGTATGTTTCCAAAGCATTCCACGCACTCATCAACATTGCCGGCAGATATTGTACAAATCATCTGATGTCACTACAGAGCATTTAATCGTGCACATTTACATGAGTTGTACTCACCCACAGGGCCACCAATCACAATTCCCAGGTGGTCCAGCAGATCTTGCTCCCTGGAGATGAGGTCAGCCCAGAGGTGCTTCAGCTGGTGGTCATTCCTTGGGGTCCGATAGATGCGTTGCAGGTGATGCAATACCTTTCCCTCTGGAGCCTCCGTGCCTCGGTGTGATACCCATGTATCACCCGCCCACCTGCCTCAATCATAAGGGGGAGGAAAGGGCACACCAGCAATATGAAACCCCCAAGCTCCTCCTCACCCATCTTGTCAAGACAAGGCCTACCCAACATCTTAGGAGAAAAAAAGGAAATAGGGGATAACGGGGAACAAAGGAGAATAGGGGGAAAGTAGAATATGAAAAAAGTAAACTAAACAACTAAAACAGCCCAACTATCCCCAGACTATCACTACCCACAACAGACTCCCAAAAACAACAAAGAAGATACAATACTAGACAATTGTACACAATGAACACTCAGACAGGATACAACAACAATATTCTATTCACAAAATGACAAGGAATGGACCACACAGGAGACAAAAGCAAAATTTGACCAGACAAAACTCTCAACACAGCCACACAGTCTAGAAGAATCACAGACTGCAAAGTGAAAGTGAAAGTACACCCACTGTACATAATCTGCAAACAGGATATCCTATTACATCACTTCCTTCCTAAAATGGCGGCCGTTTTTATCGTTATGTGTAAAAGAAAATTGACGCATACAGTCTGGGCGTCATTTTTTTCGACGCACAGGAGTAAAAATGAGCCCGCATCCATATATTTGGAAATAGTCTAACACTTAACCAATTTTCTGAGGTACAGTGTGGAAGAGTCAATGGTGTTTTCAGGGCATTATGCGTCGTTTTTCGGGCATAAGCATACTTTTTTGACGAATGAGCATCAAAATTTCAGGGCATTAACTGGGTTTGGGGAATTTTACCATTTTAATGTTAAGTAACATTTGTGACACAACTGAGATAGGCTGATTGCACCCACTTTGGTCTTGACGGTATATGTGTACATGTGAGACATCATACTGCTGCGGACCATGATCCGGTACTTCCTTAACAGGATTTTAACTCTTGGCTGACGCACTAGATGGGCCTACATATATGTATTGCACAAATTGGGAATGTTTGGCGTCAGGAGAGGATAGCAAGGTGACACACATAAGTACAATACCTCAATGCCTGTGGCTCAATGTGTGTGCATTGGCTACTAATGTAGTTGTTGACCCAGTGTGTGTGCCTCACAAGATGCATTATTGCAAATATGCTTGTATGAATGTGAAGTCAATGTGTCCAAACCTTAGATGCAAGTCAGTGTGGAAATGAGAGAGGACATGTGTTAGTCATACATGCAGCAACATCTGTTGTGTGCACTTCCAAAATTTTGGGTAACGTAGACACCACAAATGACAAAGCATGCACCGGATAGATGGCAGATGCTTGTTCATGTCAATGGTCCAAAAGTTGCCCATCACATGTCCTAGAAATTTGGAAACTGCTTCCTAGGCACTTGTTGGTGAACCCACCGTGAGTCAGGCACATGTACAGACTAGGTGGGTACCATGTTATTGACACAGAAAGCCAAAGGTGACCCACAACTGTAATATCACCCCACAGTTGTGGTTATATGACTGGGCTACAACTCTCCTGTAGCAGTGGTGGACCAGCAGACGAGGCAGCACGTGGCCACATATTTCCAGTGATCAATTGCACAGAGGTGTCTGGTTCATGTGTGTGGTCCAAGGTTGATCCTGTATATTTTTAGGGGTCTATGTACGTCCAGGTCTCATCATGAGTCAGTGGCGGCTATTCCTGTATCTACTGAGTATCCTTCGAAGATCAATGGAAGTAAAGTCGATGAGGACATGAGAACCTACATAGGGGTGATCCCACCCTGTCACTGCAGACGTGTTATGAGACTGTCAACAGGGCAACCTTGGTGTGCTGAGTGAGATCATATCTCAGGAGTCATGTTCCGGCAGGTGTCATTACAACATTTGTGCACAGGTTGGCCTGTAAAGTTCCCACTGCATCTGGGAACATCATAGCATCTGTGTTGATTAATCTTGCACCTATTCAGCACGCACAGGCCATCAATATGTTGTGAGCAATCTGATTCAGCGTGTGAACTGTCAGGGTCCTAACATGTGTGGAATTTTCATGCACATTATCAGAGGTTGCTGGTTCTGCTGGAGGCACCATACCCAATCCCTGCATACGGTCCTGGTACACTGTCACACTTTGTTGTTCATACATACATGAGACCCAGACAAGGGATAGGCCATGATTTTGGTATTTGGAGACAAATTTACAATTATGGTACAATAAAAAAGCAGATGATGCTATACAATGTATTTGAGTATGCATTGAGGAAGCACCTGACAAAATACCCCTGAGAAATGTGAGGTTTGGGAAAGCAAGTCTGGTACATATGTAGACACAAGGAATCTTTAGGGTAACGCACAGACAGGTGCCAGTCAGGCTGACAAGATGCAGGGTCAATCAGGATCCAGCAATTTCACAAGGTACATACTCAGTGGTCTGAATTACACTGGTCGGAGGAAGAACAAGACAGTTGACATGGAAGACTGTGTTTGTCCTGTGTATTGGAAGGTGACACATAAACCCAAGGACTGTGTTACACGGCTTATTTTTCTAGAAATGCATAACAGTGTAATTGACAAAATGGCAGCATCTATGCTGTTCCAAGCATCTGTAAGGGCAGTACATGTTCAAATGGGTGGTCTGCATGGAGGTGCTCACAGGTGTGTGCTGCATCAGTTTTTCACAAGTCCTGTAGGTGAGATAGATTTGAGTTCAAATGGCCAACAGTACCTTTCACATGGGAAGTAATCTACAGGTGATAACAGGGCTTAGAAACTACAAGCCAGTGTATTAATTGACCTGACGTCCATGCAGTCAGATGTACTATGACAATGGCATACCATACGAAAGGGTGACGCACACTGGATTACTGGATAACTATTGTTAGTCTGTGTGAGGAGAGGATGGAATATCTGGGTACACATATTACTATTCCAGGGACCTCTTCAGACAGGTGGGGTGAGACCAGGAGCATGGGTGTGTCAGGAGTTAGGACATAGGCTGACATGTACATGGAATGTCATGTGCGCAGTGCTTGTCATAGGTGTGGCACTTGTGCTATCTATGTTCTGCTTATATGGAACTCTAGTCATAGATAGTCCTTGCAAAGATAGGTGCTGTACGACTTACTGTTGTCAAGGGTCTGGTCATACATTCCTGTTACCAATGCAATAACATATCCACTGCCTCATGTATGAGGCATTTTTTTCCCTTATAGACTGATGGTGTCTTACTTGTGTGCCATATGCTGCGATGATCCATGTGGCCAACATGTATGTGTGAAATAGGTGTGGTCCTCTGCTATTGCCCTTCAAAGGTAAAATGTACAGGATCTATGTCATTTACAGTGTGTGTGTATGTGACTGTTGTGTAATACACATCACAATTGATTTGGAATGTTCTGTGTCCTGATCAGTATATCAGCAATGCTCCATGAGGCTACACTCTTATTCTGATAGTTAGAGATAAAGGTGAGCAAAAATTATTACCCAGACCATGATATGGTGATTATTATTGGTGTTTAGTTACATCTGTTGCTACAGTGGTGATGGTGAGTTGTTTCAAAAGAAATTGTTCACAATATGTTGGCGCCTACGCAATCCAGCAGCTGTGTTTTGTTGTTCCCCCTCATGTTGCAGGCCAGCATCCTCCTCTTCCTCCTCTTCAGGCATTTGTGGCTCTGGTTCTAATAGGGGAATGTCCCTTCGTATACAAATGTTGTGCAGGATGGCACATGTTAAAATGATCTTGCAGACCATTTCTGGTGAATATAGGAGGCTTCCACCAGTGATGTCGAGGCACCAGAATCTTGACTTGAGGATGCTGAAGGTCCTCTCCACTATGGTGCGTGCCCTCCTATGTGCCTCATTGTAGTCACGCTCTGCTGCAGTGCTTGGGTTGCCAAATGGTGTCATAATCCATGGCTGGATCCCATACCCCTGATCAGCTGAAAGAGAAAATGACTGGGATCATGTTGACGTATCTTGCCCCATTCATATCACCTTGCATTGCAGTAGTTGTCTTGTGTTGTCCGTGGCTCTTTTGTGTTATTGTGTTGATTCCTAGGCTCCTTGGATGTACCATCTGCATTGGGTTGTTACCTTGGCTGAACGAGTGTTTGCCTGCTGACCGGTTGTCAGCAGTATGTTTTGGGATTTGCAGTACAGTGTGCACTCCCTAGCATTGTGACTTGTGATACAGGTGTCTCTGTGTCTTCACTGGGGGTGAGATGATAGTTCCATACACGGATTCAATTTGACAGTGGTGGTAACACGTTAGCATCTATGTACCCTGGACATCCCATACCTTTAGACATATGCAATGGATTCATTTAAACATCAGTGAGACGCTTACATTTTGCAAGGTGACAATTAGCCAAACCTCTCCATACGTTGTGATCATTGACGTATTGACATTAGACTGTACACTAATTTCAGTTGTGTGTCAGGTTCAATGCAGACCTATCAAACATGGCTAGCAGTGTCACAACCTCAGTGTGTTCCCGTCCACATGTTGCTGTCGTGGTGTATGTGTTGTGTGCCCTAGAGGGTTGCTGTGCAGTGTGTATATAAGTAGGTTTCTGTACTTACCAACAAGTAGTCCATTGCCATATCGTCCATCCTGGAAGTGTTGATTGATGGTAGAGTGACGGAAGATGAATGAGTCATGGACAATCCCAGGATACTTTGCCACAATATTGGTGATCAATCCTTGGTGATCCACAATGGCCTGAACATTGATGGAGTGTGTGTGCTTCCTGTTGTGGTATAGGTGTTCAGTTGCTGCAGGTGGCACAAGGCATACATGTGTGCAGTCAATGGCACCTAGGATGTCTGGGAATCCATTTATGAGGTAAAACCCCTGTTTTGTCTCCTGCTGCTTCTGCTGTGTGTCTGGGCAGATGAGGCGGGGTGTGAGTCCTTCGATGGCATCCAGTACTTTGGGCAAGAAGGCAGAGAATGAGGGCTGTGATATCCCAGCAACCAGGGCGCCAGTGGATTGAAAGGAGCCACTTGCCAACATGTGAAGTACAGCTAGCAGCTTGGTTTCTGTTGGGATGGTGCGTGGTGTCAGCAAGGTGGATGCCAACTGTGGCTCTATGTTGCGCAGCAGCTGCTGAATGGCTTGCCAATTCAACCTGTACCTCTGGATGATGTCATGTTCCCTGAGGCCATGAAGGGTTGTCCTGGTGCGGAATATCCTCTCCTGCCTTCTGCGTTGCCTTTGGGGTCCCTGCTGGTGTTGTGGTAGCTGCTGTTGTTGTTGCTTGGCTCTGCGTGCACGCTGGATGAGAAGCACCTCCATGTCTCCCTTTTGCTGCTCTGCTGTTGCTTCTGTGTGTTCTGATTAAATACAGGTGTGTTTGCCCCATTTTAACGCCTGCCCTGACCAAGGCGTTAATTTTTTACATAAATTGGGCTGTGCGTCATTTTCAGACTCCGCCTCCCGGCCGTGCAGGATTTTTGCCCAGAAGCATAAATACGACGCACGGGCGTTTAAGTCATTTTTTGGACGGGAACGCCTACCTTGCATATGATTAACTCAAGGCGGTTTCCCGCATCCAGAAAATGATGCACACAGAGGGATTTTCACATCCGCGGGCTTGGGCGGTAAAGTTTAAATATGGGGCACGGTATGCCCCAATTGTGCGTCAAAATGTTTGACGAACATTCAGCGCAGACGGAGTATAAATATGCCCCTAAGTGTGTAGAGTCCTAAGACCGGCAAACAAGATCAGAAAAAATTGAGGAGGAAGGCAAAAAGGTTTGAGCGTAGACTACCCTAAGTCTGACTGGTTTAACAATCGCACATCCAGAAAAGGGAGCTTGTGCTTCTCTCTACTACTGGTGCTGGTTAATTTGGTGGGAGGCTAGATACTGTTTATATAAGCTGCACATTCTTCCAATTTTCTACTTCATGCATTGCATACTATCACTATGTCTTTGAGGTATCTTGGCCATACCAGTGCTTTGATGTGAGATGGAGCAAGAATATGTTCTTCTAGTTTGCCCATAAACATATTCGCGTAGAATGGATCCATCCGAATGCCAATGGAAGTTCCTTATAGCAGCAGATAATGTTTATCATTAAAGGTAAAATGGTTGGATTTAAGGACAACGATTAAGAGACTGATAAGCACTTTGGTTGATGGCTTTTTCACAATCTTTTTAATAAAACTTTCATCAAACGGCACCAAAGTTATTAGCAAATCAAAAATGCATTCCTCCTTTGGGAACTCTGACCAAAATATCGATCTATATTACCCGCTGATGGAAGCCAGCGTTTAGGACAATGTTTTCATAGGAAAAGCATTTTATGTTTTCCTAAAAAACTTGGTGCCGTTTGATGAATCTTCACCAACCCTTCCAAGAAAAAAGCTAGGGGCAATAGTAGTACATGGGTTTTCCTAGAATGAAAGGGAAATGGTCAATTGTCATTTTGAGGGAAGACTGACATTTCCTGTTTACATTTATACCATTGTTAGAGACCTCAAGCCACTAGATCTTACCCTTCACAGGGCCTGTTCCAAAGTGACGCCACATTAGATTGAAGATTTGGTAACATGGGGCCAGATGTAGCAAGCTTTTTGCATGGCGCAAACAGCAAATTTCGCTGTTTGCGCCATGCAAAAAGCACATCGCGATGCACATTCCCATTTTGAGAGTCGGTAACCTGGTTACCGACTCGAAAAATGGGTATGCAACTCGCAAATAGGAAGGGGTGTTCCCCTTCCTATTTGCGATTCGCATTGCGATGTAGAATTGCTTTGTGACCGCGAACGCGGTCGCAAAGCAATTTGCAGTTACCACCAGTGTCACACCGGTGGTAACCCATTCGCAAAAGGGAAGGGGTCCCCATGGGACCCCTTCCCCTTTGTTAACGGCCCTGAAAACATTTTTTCATTTGTATTGCAACTCATTTTCCTCTAAGGAAAATGGGCTGCAATACAAAAAAACCTGCTTTCTTCAAAAGCAGTCACAGACATGGTGGTCTGCTGTCTCCAGCAGGCCACCATCCCTGTGAGTGCTGCGAATCTCAAGGGGGTCGCAAATTGCGACCCACCTCATTAATATTAATGAGGTGGGTCTTTGCAACCCCCTTGCGATTCGCAGATGGTGTTAGGGACACCATCCATAATTTTGTACATCTGGCCCATGGTTATTAATGTGCAACTTATGGTAGAGCTCACATTTTCCACAGCAGTACAAATATCAGAGATGGTGCTGGCAGCAGACACCAATGGAGATGAATGCATTTAGCAGCTAAAGGGACATAAACTGAATCTTGGAAGTCCCTTAAGGGTGAAAATAAGAACCAAACTAATGGAGAAATCCTCACCTGATAGCATTTGATTAAGTATCCATAGAATTCTTGTATTTGGATGAATACCTGTAACAGAAATGGAATTGTACAGTTATATCCCATCCTCTTACCAGGGTGGATAGTACAATTATCTCACACATCTTACAGATCAGATTCAGACAAATATTATTTTCAGAAATGAACTCATTAGTAGAATCTTTGGTAGCCTCTAGCAACGTTTGTCATGCTGTAGATGCCAGTAAAAATAAACAGTCACATTCATAGTCCCTACAAAGTGACACGGCTATGGAAGATGAACAGTACAGACATCTGTTGGTTAACAATTGTACAGTAAATTCTTGTAGTGATAGAAACATTCCCTTGGTGTCAGGAGCTGAGGTTTGTAGGATAAAGCACAATTAAAGCCTTATACCTGGATCATAAAGGTAATGTCAGGAATGATTACATACAAAGGTGTAGGCTAACATACCGCTGTTCAGTATCAAGAGATTTCTTGACTATGTCCAGGAAATAGACTTGCCACTGAAAAGGACAAATGCCCAAGTCAATGTTCAAGTCAAGACATTTACCAGGTCTTGAAAATATTTTTAAAAAGATAAAATAATCAAGAGAGGGTTGTGTATCGGTTTTTGTGACATTACACATCCACCACCAACACCACAACCATAAACATCCTCATCATAATGTTTTCTTTGTAGCCCCACCCATTAACCACTGCAACACATGTCTCCTGGTTTCCAAACAATAGAGTACCTGTCCTAATTCAGCAGAAAGGTAAGATAAGAGATGACCACATAAGCAGCAAGAGGGTGGCCAAGATAATCAGAATGGACTTTTGTGATAAATGTTCCAGAAAAGAAGCATTCCAATCATGAATCTTCATTTTACATGATGTTACAAATTTCAGGTAATAGACTGAATGGTAAACCTCATCAAAGGCATGTCCTGCCCATCTGATGCAAATCATCTTCCATAGAATTCCAGGAACTAAGGCTGGTGATAATAACTCAAGATCGAGTGTTGCAAATACATTCATCGTGTCACAGTGCAAATCTCTCTCACTGTGCTTATATGACTCCAGATTATTAGCAATGGAGTTATCTCAGCTGCATGGACTGCGAGTCAGTAACTTCAATGACAGATTTTAATGTACCTTTTGCACGCTCTTCCACGTTGCAGTTCCAGCCAAGGCCTGAGTTATATGGGGCAGTCAACTGTGTTTGACTTGGAGCCCAGCATCCAACGATCAGTCAGATTAAAAGACAATGGGTATAATTTAGTCCATTTAGATATAGAAGGACGGCCTTCTATATTTAGCAGTTTCCATCTGCTTGGTGGGGATCTCGGTGTCTAGAGTGCATCCTGTGTGGCAGATTCAATGAAGCCACAGATTGCCAAGTGGGCTCAATGTTTACTTCGTTTCCTCAGCTATTTTGTTTGGTTTTCCTGAAACAAACTCTCAAAAATATATAGATGATTTCAGGGAAAGGTAGAAAGCAATTGTCTTGGCGAGCAGGGAGGTTTCTCCTTGCAAGGTCAGGGTCACTGATTGTTTTCCCTGCTTCAGTCTACCAGGCACTGAAAGACGGATTAAAACAAGTGAAATCAGTAGCAGGGGCCCCACCGATTTTAGGGGATGTCTACTATCACCATAATGTGATAGCCCTATAGCAGGGGAATCGTCAGGTCCAATGGCAGAGACAGCTGAGGATCCTCCGATGGAAATCTGGCAATAGTTATGAATCTAAGTGTTTGCAAGGGCCCCACAAGTTTGGTGGGGCTGGAGCTCTACCAATGTATGGCACACCTACTGCTCATTCCAAAAGTCCTTGAAGCCATAGACCTCCCCTCTTCACATATTGTTTGATTTTTGGGATGGATGCTACACACAGGCGCGTTCGTATGTTCCACTTTAAGGCAAAGCTTGGGCTACATCACGGTGAAAGGGATACCAGTATTATGTTTAACAGTTAACAAATCTGACCATAAGCTTTTGAGCAAGATTGGGCAAGTCACATACAAGTATGTACGTTTATATCTCTAAATCAGCTTTCTGACCTAACGGCACAATAGGGAATAACTTGATTGAATTAGGAAATAATGCTGAATTTGGTCACAGAGTGGATTAATGACGGATTTTGGTTGACCTCAGGTTCACTCCACTCCATTGCCTTGCCGAGAGAATAGCAATATATAGCTGTAATGTAATTTGTTGATAACAGTTAATTGCCCCTTGATTTGAAATCATACTTTAGTGTTACATCTGTGAGGTGTTCTCCTGTGTTGGGAAGTGCTGAGGTTTAATGTAATGTGACACAAGTTTTAAACAAAAGTACATCCCAAGAACGGTGCTTAGTAACTACTGACTAAATCCGAACCCAGAGAAAAGAGGACAAACACGTTTGCAGATTCTCTTTTGACCTCCCATCATTGTCTTGTAAAAGCTGGTACACATTTCAAGAACATAAGAACGTAAAAATGCCTATGCAGCATTTCTCCGTCTTTCAGCTCCATTAAATAGCACAGCTGTTCAAGCAACTAAATGGATGAGACTAATGATCAAGCACAAAGTGGATAAATCAGAACTGCACAGCAGAAAGCAAGGCAGAAATTGTCACGGGAATAACCAGATTATTGTTCTCAAGAGAATTGAGAATGGAATACATATTGTAGTTTGCAAACTACAGCACGCATACGTTTGTTTCAATTAAGCATAATGTAGAGAAAGCAAAGGCCAGATCAAAAACATACACAAGTTGCCTTTATGATCATAATTTGCAATTTTATGAGCAACTAATAAAACAGTTCACCAAATACAATTCAGACTTTTGGGCTGTTGATGAGGAAATTGCAAAAAGTTAGGAAACTTACATTCAGTTGTTCAAAGGCTATTACATTTGTAGATTTCATTGTTCTTGAAAGTTTCAAAACACAAAAATGCTTTGGAAATCTACTGTTGCAGATTGTCCTTAGTGTGGCGAATGTCCAAGACGTAAAGTGTAAATGTGCCTTTGTTAGCTTTACTTTTTTGTCAGCAACTTCATGCTTTGTGAATAAACTACTTGGGAAACATCTGCCGTTTTAGGAAGGGATGCCCTAAACACGCCCTTTCCTAATACTGAATCGCAAAAGCAAAATGCGATTCGGTAACAAGTTACTGAGTTGCATTTTTTCTTTTATATATGACAAAATGAAAATTACTGGTTTCAAACGGCTCGATGGCCCGTTGGCAACCAGTAAAATGGTTTGTACATCTGGATCAAAGTTCTTGTTGTGAATTGTGCCAAATAGTTATGCTCACTAACATATGTATTTCAACAAATGTTTTTAACAAATGTAGCCTTCCTTGTGTTCATTTTGAGATTAGGGAGGGAAGTTCAACGATTGCCTTATTTTTATTTTCTGAAACAGTTTCATTTTTGTTATCCCTGCACTCCGCATGATGACAATTGAAGCACTTTGGGATTTATTTACAAGCCCCTTGCTTCACCGGAGCATCACTTTTAGCGACGTTCTGGTGGCACTGTGCCCTTGTCTAGATTTACAAGGTGACGTTAAGCCACTTTATGTTGCTTCATGCAGCCTTGTAAATATGGGCCCCCAATGCAGTTTTCTGCAGCAAAGGGGCGAGCGATGGGTGTTGCTTTGGGCATTTCCACGCAACACCCATTGCTTTCAGCACTGCTCCAGATTTATGAGAAATCATAAACCTGAGGCAGCGCCAAAAACTATTGCCACCCCAGGGGAGCAACCTGGGGAAATACTTTTATTTCTCCTTGTTTTTGCTTTTTCTATGTGCACTGCACTCTGCAGCACACATAGAAAGAGTAAAACGCCACTAATGAATGTTTATGTGCAGGAAGGTGTCCCTTCTTTCACATATACAATCATTAAATAATGACGAATTGCTAATTCTATCCTTGCTGCATTCTGCAGCACACATAGAAGTGACAAATCACCATTATTGATTATTTATGTCTCCACTATGGTGCAAGGGTGTCTTAGTTGGCGCTAGGCAGCTAATTTAGCACCGGATCAGGGGAGAACATAGGGATGCGCCATTATCTTGTAATTACAGTGCATCCCTGCATCCTGTAAATGATGCAGCTTAGCGCAGCAAAATTGCTTGCAGCACCGAGCTGCACCATTCACTAGTAAATGAGGCCCTTCATTTTTTATTTTATGACATATTTCATAACCAACAAGTGGAATAGCCAGTCAATTTTTGTTCTGTTATACTAAACAAATAAAGAAAACAAACAAAGACATTTCCAAAATGGGATGTCTTTAGGATCACTCATAAGATAACAATTCCTTTAAACGTTCTGATGTGCACCATCCATTGAACAAATTAATATATTTTTAAATTAGAAATTCATTACAATGATAACTCTGATTAAGAGCAATATAAAAATATTACCATGTGAAGTTTTTCAGTAATCAGTATAGTATGAAGACTAAAGAAGCATTTATTTAATCCTTCAAATACGTCTATTAGTTTTTCTGAATACGTTTGTGTGTTGAATGTCAAAGGAGATATATTTTAAGTTGTTACCACTGTTGTTCATGACATCAAGGGCCAGATGTATGAAACACTTATTTTGCATTTCCTAAATAGCGACTCCTTAGAAATCACTATTTAGGAAATGCAAAATGGTATGTAAAAAAATAGAGATTCCCTAATAGTGATTCCTACAGTGTAGGAATCCCTATTAGGAAATTGCTAATTAGGTAATACTAAGCTATTTGTTCCTATGGGCCCATAGGTGCGGGTGGTTTAGCATTTCCTAATTTGCAATTTCCTAATAGGAAATGCTAAAGCAAGGGTAATGTTCAGCCTAAGGCACACCTCTTGCTGCACCCTGAAAAAAAGTGGTGCACATGTAAAGCGCACACATGCCCTATTATCATGTGTGGGCTTTGTTGCACTTTAAAAAAAGCATTTTTAGGTGCTTTTGTTACTCTGCACATGGTTGCCATCAACTTGAAGTCAATGCTAATTGCATTTCCTAGATGCTTATTTTGCATTTAGGATATGTTTAGTACATGTGCAAAGAAATTGCAAATAGGAAATCCATATTTGCGATTCCCTACAAGCCTTTGTACATAGGGAAAGGTTGTTTTCCATTTGTTAACAGACCAAAATTGCAATTCGTCCAGTTAAGAAATGCAAAAGCCCTTTATACATCTGGCCCCAAGACCCCACATTAAATGTTTTGATTATGCAAAAACACAGACACATATGCCTTTAAAACAATATCATTTACAAGTAAGAGAATTGTTAGAAACCCAAGCCATAGCATATGGGTAAAAGTAGTACCTATTGACTAATAAAGCAGTCATTTATATAATAATCAACAATTGGTTATTTGAGAGGTTTTGGAACCGCCTTTTTTTGATCCTGAGCCAAACTGTCTGTTCTCTAGAATGTTTCTCCATGGTACTCCATGCAGAGTTTTTTTCTTTCTCCTTTGCAGCCACTTTAGAGAGATGGAGAACTTCATCAAGCTTGAAAAAGTTATGGGGTGGGGTTGGATGGAGGATCAGACATGAGTGAAGAACAGCCATTGTATTGAAGCACAGGAGATGAATAAGAGATTGCAGTAGTTGAATGACTACATATGTGATGCTAGGATGTGGAGGCAGTGAAAAGGAAAGAGGTAAGCCAGGAAGGCAAGGAGTGATCGGTGGACAGGACTTAACTGTCAAGATCTCATTGACGACTGCCATTTCCAGTAGGAGAAACACAGTTGGAAAGAGAGGTCAATAAAGCCCACGGCAGTGGTTTAGTGTGACTACAACATAACAGCTGAAAAGAGGATGTGACATTGCACCTGATGCCCAGCAGAACATAAAGAGGTTTGCACCCATTATGCTACTAAAAATGGAGATGCAGGAATGAAAGAGGTGACTCATGGAGCTGGGATTCTGGACTGGGTGTCAGCATGGCCCATCAAGAAACCCCTTTTGATCACACAGACATTTGAAAAACAATCATATATGTTTGGAAGAAAATGTACAATGTTTGAAGAGAAATTAAGGGGAATGGTGATTGGTTATCTGGGTCAAGGGGCCCAAATTGGTGGTATTCTAATAGTAGAACTTGAGGTTTACACAAGTTATTAAAGAGGAATTACTTGAAAAGTATGCTGAAATGATCTGGTATATTGGTAATATAAGGCATGGAGTCCTGGGAATAACTAAGCAAACTATTTCTTTTGAGACAATGTTGATAGTTACAATTTATTTGAATGCCTAGAAGGAGAAGTGAGTGTATATGAATTTCTCCTATTTTCATCACACTTCATCTCCACCCAGGCTTGTAAATTCCTGTGAATAAATGTGAGAAATTGGGTTTTGGTTTAGTGGGGTGAAACCCTATTCATGCAACAATCATAGTCCATGTCACGGTCAACCACAAAAATAAACTAAATTAAACCCTGCTTAATCCTCTGGTAGCTTGGCACAAAATCAGTCAGGCTAAAATTAGTGGAAATGTGTAAAATATTTATGCAGCATTCAAACAATACACAACACAAGAAAACTCCTACACTAATTTAGAAGAATAGAGGAGAGTTTGATAAATTATTTGACATCAAAACAACAAAAATCCAATCAGTAGGACTGGAGTTCTAAAGTTTAAAGTGAAAAATAGTGCCTAAAATATCAAAGCATCAACCGCGAACATCAAGTAGAGCAAGACTGGAGCAAAGTTGGAAGTTTTGACTGATATATTGTGGTTTGGACATATGAAATGCACTGGGCCGTGTCTCTGGCTACCTTAAGACTTAAAAGAAATTTAAACAAAAATGTCAGAGAAGGTAAATTTCAACAGGGCAAGCAAGGCAGTAGTGGCTGAGAAGGAGGTGTCATATTTGGGGAGCCACTGAATGAAGACGCAGCGAAGATTTCTACATTTGGACTTAGGACCTGATTTAGATTTCGGCGGATGGGTTACTCTTTCACAACAGTGACGGATATCCCATCTAGCGAAATATAAATCCCATAGGAAATAATGGGATTTATATTTCGGCAGATGAGATAACAATCACCATTGTGATGGAGTAACAGGTCAGCCGAAATCTAAATCAGGCCTTTAGTCTCTTTATGGAACTAGAAAATCTCCAGTGGGAAGAAGATGCAGGTTATAGCTGACGAGGACTCCACAAGTCCGGGCATCCCTTCTGCAAGGAGTAGCTGAACAGGGTTTGGTGCTGCACAGAAGAATGAAGCAGGATCTGCTGTGGCATGGGGCAGACCAGTGATGCCCCTTGGGTGGATCGACCAACAGGTATATCTCGGTCTCCTCTCAGTTCTCAGAGGACTTTTTTCGCAAAAATTTCCTAAGTCCCACATTTTGATTTGGGCTATCTAGACACCTTCAGGACCAGTTCTAAGTGTCTACGATTAGAGAGGCACCACTTGGAGACACAGGATTCATTCAGGCTGGTTCCAGTTGTGGGGGTAAGATGGTTGGAGCCTTTTCTGTCCTGAGACTTTATTAAGGTGGCCAGCCAACTAGCCCTTGGAGTCACTGTGGAAGTCTTAGGTTCAATATGTTGTGCAGGTCTCAAGCTGCAGGGCAGCCCACTGGGGGCACAGGGTGGACTTCAGGCAGAAGAACTGTCCTCTTGGAGCATCAGGGCAGTCTTCTGAGGTACACAGCAGGCCACAGGCAGCAGGGCTGTCCTCAGAGTACTTCTGCAGATTCAGATGTGAACTGAAAACTGGGTGTGAGGGTAATATTTTAATACCTGGTGCCCCTTCAAAGTGGGAGAAACCTCTGGAGCTTTCGCCTGACAGAAGTGTTTGAAATCTTCTGCCACCCTGCTCCGGACACAGTCGATCTGCAAGCATAATAGGATAGTGTGAAGTTCTTTGTGTGTGAGCTGAAGTAGAGCCTTTTGAAGTGCAATTGGGATTGTGGACAGCTCCACACCTCCCTCATCCTGCCTTGGATGGCCCATCTTTCCATCACCCAGGTTCTCCATTGTGTGGCTGTCTGGGAAGAATGAACAAAGGCCACCTTCTAACTGCACCTAGTCATGTGACCTATAAAACAGGCTGCAGGCACACATGGTTAGGACAGGAAAATGCCAACTTTCTAAATGTGGCATTTTCACAAATGTGACTTAAAATGCAACTTTACAATTACAGAGGATTTTAAATTACAATTCCTTAGAAATGTGATAGCTCTACCTGCTCCCAAACAAAAGTTCACACTTAATAAATGTAATAAGTTAATCTGATGTTGTCCTTTGGGAGAAGTTGGTCTTTAACTAATGAAAAAGAAATTAAAGGGTTTTTTACTACCAAAAAATGCATACCTTTACAAATACATGTACACCTTTTTAAATACATTGCACCCTGCCTTGTGGGCTGCTCATGTCCTACCCTAGGGGTGATATATGTATTCAAATTAGAGTTTTAGGCTTGGCAAAGGAGCTATTTTTCCAAGCTGAATTAGCAGTAATAACTGCATGCAAGTTGCACTAACAGGCTTTAGACATATTTTAAGGTACTACGTAAGTGGGAGGTAAAGTATGTGCTGCAGGCCCAGTGGTAGCATTTAGTTTACCAGCCCTGGGTATATGGTATGCCTTCTTACTAGGGACTTATAAGTAAATTAAATACACCAATAAGGTGTAAGTCATTTTGAAAAACAAATCTTTTTACTAGTTTCAAAGCAACAAAGAAACCGTAACCTTGCAAAATAGAACACAATGTGGAAAAAAGGCATCACATGTTGTTTATGTTTCAACCCTCCCTCCCAGTCCCTTCACTGCATAGGAGATATCCCCCCCTTATATGTCACAGCTGGCCACCGAAGTGGGGGCATAATATATGTTCCCTCTGTTCATTCCAGGGCCCCCAGATCTTGTTCTATGTTTGTGGGCAGCCTCGGCGCTCATAAACCACCTTTTCTGCCAACATGCACAAATCCATGTCTCTCTTCCTGTTATCCGATTGTGGCATTTGCTCTGATCCTCACAGTCTGGAGACATTTTTATTGTACTTTGATGAGGACTTAATATGGTAATTCTGCAAAAAACGTTTTAAAACGAATAACCTGCTATCAAATACTTTGTTTTTCGTGACTACTAGATTTGGATGTCTCTTCAGATGTAAGGGCTGTTGAACTAGTTTCAGCTCAGATACACTGTATAAGATAGCAACATTCCAGCTCAGTTGGATATAGGTCAACCCAAAGAGAAATGAGAACTGACAGTCCTATTTCACACTAATTAAGCACACAAGGAATATCACGCCACCCTCTATAAACAGTTAAAACACATTACTAAAAGGTGTTTTAAAAACCTCTACCTTCACACCATCTAGCACAAGGAATATTTAGTTTACTTTTTGTTAACCTGAAGTACAGACAATCTTTAACACTCACCTGCCCTCTTGCACTCCAATGAGTCTCTTTTATCATCAGAGTAGAAGGAGTTGACTGGAATGGGTGTACCACCTTTACTTCTCGAAAATAAGTAATCTTGACTGATAAAGGTTTACTGCCCAAGGAAATAATTCATGGTACATTGGCCACATAATTTTCACTTCATGTCCAGCCTCACACACCAGCCTAAGTGTCATGCTTCATTACTGGGCTCCCTTATTATTCAAAAATAATTATAATAGCAAATGGGCTCACTATGATACAGGGAGTACTTTTATTGAGGGAGGTAATAATGCATTTATTCCAAACCTTGGAAAACAAATCTCCCAGAGTTTATCAGAGGGACTACTTTAATTACAGAGAACCCTGGAGTTGGTTAAACTCAAAGCTACGATGTCTAGGAATAGACTTTCCCCTGCATGAAGAGGTAAACATGTTTCTGCCAATTATTGGTTCCAAACACTGTCCCTGTCTTTCATCAGAAATACGATCCCTCAAAAATTAGACAACAAATCCTACTCACTATTCAGGAACATGTCCATATTTCATAGTATCCATGACAGTAATCACTTGCTTTAAAGGTTGGGGGCCTACATAGTAGAATAAAGATAGAAACATGAACACATACAGAAAACAGGAACTTAAATTTAAAATATAAAAGAGCACCAGGAGGAAATTTACTTCATGCATGTGTTTGCATATCGCTGCACATGTAGCAGCAGAGAACATAGAAATGACAAAGCAAAATAGTGCGTGTGGTGTACAATCTCATTCACTCATCCAACTATTCAACCATCTTATCATACGTTTAGGTTATCAATACCACATTCTTTTGGTGAGAGAACCCCTTGTAGTCACACACTGGAGGGAGAGACACAATAAAGTTATTCTTGAGGGGTCCTGGATAGAAGCAAAAATCAGGTTAAAAATGACCCAGGGACACTGGTCGCATTCCAGCACTTCCTTCAGCCAAGGCTAGTCTCTGCCTGTATACCTATTCAACATATATGTCCTCTGAAAATTATCTGTTAGGGAGGGCACAATCTATTTAAGGAGGACTAAGAGCTTTTTCTGTGTTCAAGTGGACCACTGCTTCCCCGTGCAACGTCACATACTACCTGAGAGCTGACATCAGAATGCATCCGGGTCTGTTGGGAAGAGTAGTCCACATACTACCAGAGAGCTGACATTAAAATGCATCTGGGTCTGTTGGGAAGAGTAGTCCAGGCCTCTAGTTGGGTGCCCTGACTCTGTCAAATAATGTGTTTGATGTGGCCTAATCTCATGAACACTTCTGTCAAGCGGAACAAAACTAGGTGTACTGCTAAAGGCTGTTAGCCTGTTTTTACTAAGAGCCAATCTAACCATGATTATCAGTCTGTGCTTTACACACTGATACATTTATGTTTATTATATTACTACACCAAATATCAAAATAATAATTGTTTTCATTTTTGTAACAGCAGACATTTCTAGAATATGGAGTTCATGTTGTGAGCCACTCACCTGAATTTCAGGTGGTTCCGATGGGGTGATGTTATTCCCCAAATCTCAATGGGACCTAACACAATAGCAATGAAGATGAAACAAGTTCCCAAGAGGAAGGGGTTTGGGATAAGAGAGAAAGAGAAATATCAGTTCTTCTAGGGTTCTGATCCTTGCGTCAGATTCTGCTTGGCTCAGGAGGGTACAGGTTCTTGAAATTTAATACAGTATTACTGTGCTCTGAGGCTGTTTGTTGTGATCTATGCTTTATGTCCTGCAAGAAAATCACTAATTAGATATGGTAAATGACCAAAACCCAAACCAACATATATGCAGATCAGACTAGTTTAACCTACTTATGATATTCAGCATTGACACATGGCAACTCTTATTTTGGGAGTTATGTTATTCTCATCAATGAGCAGGCATAAATAACCACTGTTTCCTACAAGAGTACACGCAGTACACCTGAAGATCGTTTGGGTACATGTCTGCTGTTCCACATGTTGCTAATGGTTACAATTATGATAATGTGGCTCACGTTGCTAACGGCCTCATTATGGTAATGCATAATTTAAACTGAGAATGCTTACGTGATTTCACGTGAAAACGGTCGCTCTACTAATTATGCTAATGAAGTTGGCTTGCACAAGTGCACACACAAATGGCTGTTTTATTCTGCACATGGTTGTCAGTAGGATGGCCAAGACTATACATGAATGGTGCATACCACTGCCACCAGGATAGATATATGTACGTATATTTACCCCATGAAACATACATAGTGCCTACCACTGCCAGCAGGGCTGTGTAGGGGTGACACCATTAAGGAATGCAAACACATTGAGGTATATAATTGATACAGACAAAGAGTGTGTACTTGCACAGTGGCACCACGAACGTGAGAAGATCAATGTCCCTGTATCCAAGTGGCTTCCATTTAGCCAACCAAGTAGTCTTGTGCCATGTTCTATATTGTCACAGTTGTTGACATTTGCTGTTTGCAATGTTTCTGTGCCTGTTTACTTGATTTAGGACCTTCACTATTTATAAACCACCCTACTGCATAGGTTGGAAGTGCTGGTGGTGTTGTTGATTTGATAGCAGGCGCGACTTGGATTAGCAAATATTTTACAATTGACAGTGGTATGCCTCTTACTTGGAGCCATCTCTACCTCCTCCAAAAGTTGAAAATATTACTTCAGTTTGGGACTGGGCAGAATTATAATTCCACTCACAAAGGTGGCAGAATTAGGTATCTCCATGTTACATGTGTAACGTAGAGATCCTGCCAAATTCTGCCAAAAAGCATGTGGAGGAATTATTCTGCTGTTCGAGCCTCATGTTGTTCACAGGAACAATGCGAGGCTCTGTAACATGTGCTTGTGAGCGAGAGAGAGACTTGGCAGCTACTAGTGTGATTTCCCATCAGCACGGAGCCTTCCGTCATCATTTTGTGATGGTGGTGATTGCAAGCAGTCGCGACTGCTCGCTAGTAGATTTTCTACTTGAGAAGCTGTTTAATCAACAGAAATATATTTTTGAGAAAATATTCTACTCAAACAGATGGTTACAGTTGTTTTTTAGTGCGAAAAGCATTTCTTTTATTTGACTCCTTTTTCAGCAGGAAAGTAATGCCAAAGACACTCCCACTTCCTCTTCTTGTCCAGCTCCTCACAGCGCTTTGTCCATTTTTCTGGATAATTTCCATTTGGATTTTGAGGTGAAAGGATCACTTTCTTTGTCTGCAATTCCTGCTGCATATATACTATTGGACTTTAACCCCTCCCATGCCCCGGGTGAGCTGGTCTAGTCCGGGCACACGGTTGCAGTGTGCATGGGATGAGACCAGCTCGTCCTGCAACAGGCCTACGGGGGAGCGCTAGCGCTCCCCGTGGGCCTCCCTCCTACACCCCCCAGTGAGGGATGGAAGGGGAATCACTTCCCCTTCCACCCTGACACCCCTGTCCCCCAGTGACATCTGATGACGTCAGCACGCAAATCGCGTGCTGACCTCATCAGAAGTCACCTCGGATCCAGCACGATCCCAGAAGAGAAATGCAAAAGCATTTCTCTTCCGACCAGGAGGTAGGGCGGGAGGGACATGAAAGGAAAGGAAAAGACCTTTCCTTTCATGTCTCTTGAAGCATTTCTGCTGCCCGATCGCGATGTGATCAGGAAGCAGAAATGCCCACTAGACTCCAGGGAATTGTTTTTTTAAGTATTGTCAATAAAGGATGCGTCCCCTTGGGCAAGGGTCGCTCCCTAGGGGGCCATTTTATTTTTAAGCCGTTTTTGCTCCCCCGGGAGCAGATTGGCCTAATATAATTAGGCCGATCTGCCCACAGGGTGGGCAGAAAACCCCTAGACACCAGGGGTAATTTTTTTTGTTTGTTTATATTTTACTTTTATGTGTGGGGAGCGACCCCTTAGACAAGGGTTGCTCCATAAGAGCCAAATTATTTTTAGGCCATTTCTGCCCCCTGGGGGGCAGAAACCATTAGACACCAGTGAATTTGTATTGTTTTTATACTTACGCATAAGGGTAGCGGCCCATTGGGCAAGGGCTGCTCCCGAGAGGGGGAAATATTTTTAGGCCTTTTCTGACCCCCTGGTGGCAGATCTGGCTAATATAATTAGGCCGATCTTCCCCCTGGGGGGGCAGAAACCTCTGGACACCAGGGATATGTAAATATTTGTTTTATTTACTTTATGTTTTCATGTATGGAGAGTGACCCCTTAGGCAAGGGTCGCTCCCCTGGGGGGCAAATTATATTTAGGCCATTTCTGCCCCCCCCCCTTGGGGCAGATCGGCCTATTTTTGTTAGGCCAATACTAGACACCAGGGATTGGTGTGTGTGTATGTGTGTGTTTTGCTTGGGGGGGCATAATACTGTTGGCCATATCTGCCCCCAAGGGGGACAGATCTGCCTATTTTTAAAAGACCCATCTGCCCCCAAGGGGGGCAGAAAGCCCACCAGAGACATGGGAAGATTTGTTTTTCAAAATAAGAGGGTGGGGGTATGGCCATACCCCCACCCCAAATAAATGTGCCAAAGTTGTTCTACCCACCAGTGGGCAGATGGGACAATTACCCCTGATCCACACCACAGGGCAGAAAGTGTACTAGATGCAAGGGAATAAAAAAAATAGTAGGGTGGGGGCTATCAACCAGTATGGGCCTGGTTATGCCCCCACCCCAACTGAAGGGGGTAACAGTCTTTCAGCTCTCCCCCGCACACTAAAACATTTTATCCCACAGCAAGCAAGAGGACATTTGATTATTTTAGGTTTTGGTTTTACATTTGGGCCATGAGAGCTTGGTAACTCTCAAAATCATCCCACTTGGAATGGTGAGGGCTGCACTTTTTGGACTTTGGGATGCTGCCATGTAGAAAAATCCACAAGACCTAGACACATCTGAAAACAAAATATCTGGTTGATTCCAGGGTGGTGTGCTTCACATGCACCCGCACCATTTTCTTACCCACATTACCCTACAAACCGCCAACTTTGCTGGAAATCACACTTTTTCCCACATTTTTGTGATGGATCCTTCCGGAATCTGCAGGAATCCACAAAATTCATACCAACCAACATTGTCTCATCTATACCGATAAAAATTCTGCTGCACTTGTCAGCCTAAATCTTTTTTTTAGAAACTGCCCTTTTGGACCTGCTTTGGTTCCCCCTCAATTTCAACATGTTATTGGCTCTTCCCTATCACAGGCACTTGGCCCACCTACACTAGTGAGGTATCATTTTTACCGGGAGACTGAGGGGAACGTTGGGTGGTAGGGAATTTGGCCCGGTACAGTGATCCCACAAAAAAATGTGGGAAAATGTGATTTTTTAGCTAAATTTGAGGTTTGCTGAGGATTCTGGGTGAGAAATCATTGGGGGATCCACACAAGTCACACCTCCCTGGACTGCCTCAGGTGTCTAGTTTTCAGAAATGTCTGGGTTTGGCAGGTTTCCCTAAATGGATGCTGAGCCCAGGGCAAAAACGTAGGTGCCCCCCGCAAAAACAGGAAGTTTTGTATTTGAATTTTGATGTGCCCAGATGGTGTTGTGGGGAATTTTCTGTCACAAGCACTAGGCCTACCCACACAAGTGAGGTACCATTTTTATTGGGAGTCTTGGGGGAGCACTGGATGGAAGGAAATGTGTGGCTCGTCTCAGATCCTGGAACTTTCTGTCACCGAAATCTGTGGAAAAAGTGATTTTTTGGCCAAATTTTGAGGTTTGCAAAGGATTCTGGGTAACAGAACCTGGTGGGAGCCCCACAAGTCACCTCATCTTGGATTCCCCTAGGTGTCTAGTTTTCAAAAATGCACAGCTTTGCTAGGTTTCCCTAAGTGCCGGCTGAGCTAGAGGCCAAAATCCACAGCTAGGCACTTTGCAAAAAACATGTGTCCATGTTGTGTTTTGGGGCATGTCCTATCGCGGATGCTAGGCCTTCCCACATAAGTGAGGTATCATTTTTATCGGGAGACTTGGGGGAACACTGGGTGGAAGGAAATTTGTGGTTCCTCTCAGATTCCAGAATTTTCTGTCACCGAAATGAGAGGAAAAAGGTTTTGTTTGGCCATATAATGAGGTTTGCAAAGGATTCTGGGTAACAGAACCCGGTGAGAGCCCCACAAGTCACCCCATCTTCGATTCCCCTTGGTGTCTAGTTTTAAAAAATGCAAAGGTTTGCTAGGTTTCTCTTGGTGCCGGCTGAGCTAGAGGCCAAAATCCACAGCTAGGCTCTTTGCAAAAAACAGCTGTTTTCTTTGAGAAAATGTGATGAGTCCATGTTGTGTTTTGGGGCATTTCCTGTCGCAGGTGCTAGGCCTACCCACACAAGTGAGGTACCATTTTTATCAGGAGACTTGGGGGTACGCTGGATAGAAGGAAATTTCTGGCTCCTCTGAGATTCCAGAACTTTCTGTCACCGAAATGAGAGGAAAAAGTGTTTTTTGGGCCAATTAATGAGGTTTGCAAAGGATTCTGGGTAACAGAACCTGGTGAGAGCCCCACAAGTCACCCCATCTTGGATTCCCCTAGGTGTCTAGTTTTTTAACATGGCAAAAAATGTGCAGGTTTGGTAGGTTTCCCTTGGTGCCGGCTGAGCTAGAGGCCAAAATCTACAGCTAGGCACTTTGCAAAAAACACAGCAGATTTCAATGTAAAAAGGTGATGTGTCCATGTTGCGTTTCCTGTCGCGAACATTAGGCCCACCCACGCAAGTGAGGTACCATTTTTATAGGGAGACATGGGGGAACACAGAATAGCAAAACAAGTGTTATTGCCCCTTGTCTTTCCCTACATTTTGTCCTTTCAAATGTAAGTCAGCGTGTAAAAGACGTCTATTTGAGAAATGCCCTGTAATTCACATGCTAGTATGGGTGTCCCGGAATTCAGAGATGTGCAAATAGCCACTGATTCTCAACTCCTTATCTTGTGCCCATTTTGGAAATGCAAAGGTTTTTTTATACCTGTTTTTCACTCTTTATTTTTCAGCAAATAAATTGCTGTATACCCGGTATGGAATGAAAACCCATTGCACAGTGCAGCTCATTTATTGGCTCTGGGTACCTAGTGTTCTTGATGAACCTACAAGCCCTATATATGCCCGCAACCAGAAGAGTCCAACAGACCTAACGGTATATTGCTTTCAAAAATCTGACATCGCGGGAAAAAGTTACAGAGTAAAACATTGAGAACAATTGCTGTTTTTTTTTCACCCCAATTTCAATATTTTTTCATTTCAGCTGTTATTTTCTGTAGGAAACCCTTGTAGGATCTACTCAAATTTCCTCTTGCTAAATTGATAGTTTTGTCTACCTTGCAGAAATGTTTAGCTTTCCAGGATCCAGCATTGGTTTTATACCCATTTCTGTCACTAACTGGAAGGAGGCTGAAAGCAAAAAAATAATAAAAATGAGGTATGTCCCAGTAAAATGCCAAAATTGTGTTGAAAAATTGGGTTTTCTGATTCAAGTCTGCCTGTTCTTGAAAGTTGGGAAGATGGTGATTTTAGCACCACAAAACCTTTGTTGAAGCCATTTTCAGGGAGAAAACCATAGTCTTCTTCTGCAGCCATTTGATCCCTTTTTTTTAAGAAATTGAATTTTTGCTGTTTTTTGTTTCTAATTTCTTGGTCTCCTTCAGGTGAACCCACAAACTCTGGGTACCTCTAGAATCCGTAGGATTTTGCAAAAAAAAGATTGCAAATTTGGTGGGGGTAGCTTATGTGGACAAAACGTTGTGAGGGCCTAAGTGCAAACTGCCACAAATAGCCAAAAAAAGGCCTGGCACCTGATGGGGAAAAGGCCTGGCAGCGAAGAGGTTCAGGACTTTGTTTTGGTGACATCACAAGTAAGTTAAAAATCTTTTGGAAAAGGGGGTTGTCTGATAGAGGACATTCACCAGTATATATTTGTATTTATATCCAATTTTTTATTTTAATGTGATTGTGGTGGGTGGCCTGGAGTTGCAGTAGGGGCTTAGTATTTTTCCATTTACTTTTTTAGCATTTATACGGGAAACAGTTTGCACATTTAAGTATATTTTCCCATATTTGTTAAATTTGCACTCTTTATTTATTTTACCATGTGGCCTAGTCTGCCTTCGAGTCATCTAGCTAGTACTAGCCATAGGATTCATGAAACAACTGTTTCTGTGGAATATGATGTTTTAAAACATCTAAGATTTAGGCAAGGGACATCATTGGATTAAATGCAAAATGTTTTTTTGTATTTCATGTTGTCTAACAAAGGTGTATTTTGTTAGTACAATATATACCTGTGCCTTGGGAGGATCTGTGTTATTGTACATTTTTTATAGGTGACTCAATTTTTTAATTATTGCATTGCTGAGTTGCTTGTAGTGTTTTCTTTATTGCTTGTTATGCCCCTTTTGTCTGGCCAGTGTGTGTGTGTGTGTCCACAGGACACCATTTTTCTTTTGTTCTTCATGCCATGCAGCTTGCAGTCATTGTGTGTAGTCATAGGCCTGCCTGTGTTATTTTTTGTCCATGCCTCCATGTTTCTTGTTGTTTGACTATGTGGCCAGCAGCCATGCTGTGTAGCCAGCCAGTGTGCTTTTGCCATAAGCCTGCATGTTTTCTTTGTTGCCCATGCCTCCTTGCTTGTTGTTGTTTGAAAATGTGGCCAGTGGCCATTTTGTGCAGTGAGCCGGTGTGTTAAACCCTTTTTTTCAGTTTTCAAAGCCATTTTCTACAGACATTAATAGTGGAGGGCTATGCTGTTTTTAGATCATTTTTCATGTTTTTCCACAATATAAGTCTAATGTGGTTGAGGATCATTGTAGAATGTATGACCAGTGTTTATATAATATTATATACATTTTTCCATTCTTGCACCTTCTTGCCTCCCGAGGGTGCATAGTCCCTAGTGAGTCACCAGCAATTACTTTATTAATATTATTTGATTTGTCCTGCACCTTCTTCTTGCCATAGGTCTCTCAGGCAACAGGCACACACTAGCATTGACTTTCTTAAGGATAATTCAATTTTTCCCTGTACCCCCAGCCTGCCATACGTCTGAGACTTAGGCCATAGGGGTACACCAGCATTCACTTTTTTGAAGGATTATTCCATTTCTTCCTGCATCCCTGCCTGCCATAGGTGTCTTAGGCCATTGTGTACACCAGGATTCACCTTTTTAAGAATTATTCAATTTTTCCCTACACCCTCTGGTTGCCATAGGTCTCTTAGGCCACAGACACACACCAGCATTCACTTTTTTCAGGATTATTGTTCCATTTTCTCCTGCCCCCCATACCTGTCATAGCTCTCCTAGGCCATAGGCCCACACCAGCATTCACTTTTTTCAGGATTATTCAATTTTTCCCTGCACCCCCTGCCTAATATATGTTTCTTAATCAATAGGCACACACCAGTATTCACTTTTTTAAAACATTATTCAATTTGTCCTTGCTCCCCTATCTGTCATAGCTCTTTTAGGCCATAGCTTCACACCAGCATTCACTTTTTTAATGATTATTCTATTTTTCCCTGCACAGCCTGGAGGCCATCAGAGCACACCAGCATTACGTTTTTTAAAGATTACTCAATTTTTAGCTGCACCCACCTGCCTACCACCGATGTCTCACTGTAGAGGCACATATTGTAAATTTTTAATACTTTGTGTTGTTTTTATCCTAATTGAAATATTATTAAATGGTTTGGATTGGAATAGATACACTATTGTTGTTGATTATTTGGGATTACCTCACTGTTGTTTGAATGAATAATTCAAACTCTATAATGCCATATTTCACTGAATGTGTTTCTTGTTTATTTGCTTAGGTGCACAAGAGACAGCACTTACAGTGCTGCCAGACAGAATGTCGGCACAAAGTGACGCCACACGAACTGAGTCCACCTCTGCCTGCTTTCGCTTGTGCAGCTAGGTGCCAACTGACAGTGCTTGAAGATGGCCCTAAAGAAAGGTGTTCATGCCAAGAAAGTGGCCAGTGAAGAGGAGAAGAAGAAGAAACTTCCCACTATTGTCATACTCCCCTTCCCCTATTTCAGGAAACATGGCATGTCTGCCACACCTTCTTCCAGGCAGCAAGCTGGGAGCAGCACTCCCAGATCAACAGCAACCTAATCCCAAGGCCATGTCTCTCAGCAAGGCAGTCACTGAATTAATGGTGAGGAGCAGTGATTCTTAAAATTGTATTTGTCTGTATTTGTATTTGGCATGTATTTGTCTCAGCCACAATGTACTCAGTCATCACAGGAAACTGACATAAGTGGACAACAGAAGTCGCAGCCAGCAACAGTTTTTCCTGAAGTAGGAGTGGAACAGGATATTGAGCTTCCTGCTGAGCAAGATGTAGCTCTTGAACCATTTGCTTCTCAATCACCAGCAAGAAAAAAAAGGTACTCCACCATCATCTTCAAGCCCCCTTCTGTTGATCCTGACATGGACTGTAACCTGGCCATGCCTGAGACCCACCACGAGAGACAAGAAAAAAAGGAAAGTTCCTGAAAACATTAGAATTATGGAAAGTGACAGTGGTGAGGACGAGCTAGGGATTGTCAGTATGGGCTCAGAGGACACCGAAATTACCCTTCCTGTTCAACCTGTCCAGAGGGATATGGCACTGGTTCTACTACCATTGCCACCAGCTTCCAGATTCCTAAGGTCAGCACTGAGGGCCCGCCTCCACTAGTATCTCAGTAGATCTACGCACTGCAGAGAGGCAATCGGCACACCCACCTACCTCTAGTCTTCAGGCATTGGCAGTGCCACACTAAAAAGTTCTCCTCCCTAGTTTGGGACTGCTTTACAATTGGCAGGCAGGAGGATAACATTGCAATACGCTCCATTTGCTATCCTCGTATTTGTTGAGGTAAACCTGGTTCACACTATGGTACTGGAGGCCAAATGACCCATATGAAAAAACATCATGCAATCTGGTGGGCAGAGCACATTAAAAAGGTAGCTGGTGGTGGTGATGAGAGTGGGGAATCAGCTCCGATCACGGTGATAGGAGGTGATGAGGAAGAAGAGGATGATAGCTATACACAAGGCAACCCTGTGCCCTGCAGTGTACCAGCATCACTCACATCACTCACATCACCTCCAAAGGGTACAAGACTCAGGTGCAGATACCACCACATAGAGTGATGATTTCCCCAGGAACAGCATTGAGTCTTCCATCTTCTGGTTCTCTTCGGAGGTTGCCTGTGTTGATAATACCACAAAAGGAAATAATCCAAGCTACTATTATGGACATGTTTATGCAGGAGGGACCCTACAAATGCAACCACTTAATGGCACATTTGTACAATTTGAAACTGGCTAGTATGTTAAATCGGGACCTTCTTCCATTTTCTTTTGTGGAAGGAGTGGAATTTTTAGAATTTGTGGCAGGCATTTGCCCAAAATGGAAGGTTCCTCCCAGACCTATTTTTCAGAGTTGCTTCCTTTTGAGGTTTGCACACAGGAATGTCAGCAAGGAGGACAGTATGATAAGCCAAGTAATCTGCTACAGGACCAGGTAAAGAGGTGTTGCAAAGATTCACCAGTATGAATGAAGAAGCATATCTTACTCCTTTGCTTGGCTGTTAATCCAAGGATACAAAGAGAGATCTGTCCTCCAAAGAGCACATTGGTGCCATAATACTTGATCCACAGTACAAAAACAGACATGGATTCATGAGCAAGTGAGAGACCTGGGAGACGAATAGCTGGAATTTAGAGTCTCAGGCAGATGTTCTGGTGTGCAGCCTTCAACCTCCAGAGAGGGCAGTGCTGTTATCTCATAGCAGCCAACATCAGCAACAACATTGACAAAAAAACATCAACGGAAAAATCAGACTCAGCCTCTGCAATGGCTTGTTCTCAAGAGGCAGTGCTTTGATCGAGTGCAGAAGCAAAGGCAACAGAGGTTGAGCAAGTGGCAGCACCAATGACATTCAGAGTATGGTCCAAGACTTTCTGGATGACCCAAAGATGTCTACCTGGATCAAAACCCATTGGTCCATTGGATTGGGAAGATACACCAATGATCAGAGCTCAGCAGGCTGGCAATAAAATATCTGGCTTGTCTGATAGCCATATGTCTTCTTAGCATGTGTTCACTGCAGCTGGCACAGTTGTCACAGTCAGAAGGACAGTCTCTCACTTAAAAAGATAAAGAGATAGACCATGATTAAAAGTAGGCAACACTTCATATCACAACATTACACTGTTCCTGAAACACACAGGAGGAGGATGAGGGCAACTGGTCAGACTTAAGTGTGTAAGCTGACCAACTTCTGGGTGAATCCGCTGAGTTTCAGGTTGACCTCTACTTTCCTGACTGACTAGGCAACAATAAAACCAATCTTACACAATATCACCAATTGCTTTGGAAAAAATGGACATAGCTAAAGGAACATTTATATAACTGGTGTCTGACTTATGCAACCCCGCCACTTTGTCACATATATGGATGGATTGGAGTTGGACCGGTGTACCCAGAACAAACTTCCCATTCACTTAAAGACTGTTACAATGCTTACCTCTGTGCCATCCCTATCCTTCTTTTTTCACACAGTTTTATTTGAAAAAGCAGCCTGCAAAGCACGGTTGGCTTTAACGCGACAGCAGACACCACATCAGTGCATAATTAAGTGCATTAATTCCACTGGGGTATCCAAATCTACATGCCCTACCATATAATAGGGGCTTACAGGGAGGTTGCCAAAAACGATTGTAATTATACCTTATTACCATTAACCTTTTACAGAGCACTGGCCATTTATCTTTTACACAGACAACTGACCCTGGGCTTCGTTAGCAGAGCCCAGGGCACAATCAGAGTCAGATGACCAGCATCTAGGAGTCCAAATCAGGGTAGAAGTGGGAGAACATCTGCAAAAAAACGTGTTTTCTTACAATGGGTGATTCTGCCTGAATGTGATTGCCCCTTTCACACTTAGCTAGATTTACTTGAATGGTCTACTACTTGCTGCACTTTTTTTAGGGTTTCTTCAGAGATCAGACCAGGGAGTTTAACTAACAAATCTATACAAAATGCTCACATTTTTTGTGTTTCTTGTTCATCAACAGCAGTGAACTACAGGTCTATCTCTCTCAGTGTCATTTGGGTCAGGAGTCTGATGGAATCAGGACTTGGTGTCAGGACTCAGGGGAGGACAACCTCAACAACCAGAAGAAGGAAGTTATGAACAATACCTATGTACTTCAAAGGTAAACCTTAGCACAACTCAAAGAGGCCTATTCGTCTCTGTGGACAGGAGAGAGGTGTGTTGATTTGGGAAATACTGAGAAGTGTGTTGTCTCAAATGTCAAACTACTCTAATTAGGTGGTTGTGATAAGGGAGGGGACAGTAACTGTAGACAGACATGTCATGTGACGGATGTACTTGGGTAAATGTTATGGCAATGGTCAGATTGGCCAGCCAGGTACATGCAGTTACTTGTGTGGGATTGGTTATAAAATTATTCGAATTTCTCTGTTAATCACAAACAAGTCATCATGATTGCAATGTAGCAGTCTATGCTCTTGCTCTGCCTCTTCGTCCACTCCCCATGATGCTTATCTTCACCTTGACTCTACAATAAGAGCATTTATTGTTTTACAATCCACAGGTTTTCTATTCTTCAGCATGGAAGCTCCATAATATAAGACTCCTGATTACCTTACCTGACCAGTTCAGCCATGCACCCAAGACAGATATTCTAAGAAGATTGTAGATGCACTGCCCAATTTGACATTAATATACAATATCATTTTTATTTTAACAATCATAATTTTTAGAACTGTGTGGGTTCACTAGTCCCTAATTTGTATTTTTCAAATCTAAATATCAGAAATGTTTGTTAAGAAATTTAACTTGGGTCCCCCCTGGGGCTGAAGAACTGTTTGCAATATATTTAACTGAACAGTGTCGTTCCTTCATTTCCTTCTACAACAGATTTGATGATAATGATGTGCTGCTCATTAGTATGATGAATATTGTTGTGGTTTAATGTGTGTCTTTGTCAGACCTTTCCCCAACTCCCCATTCCCATCCATTCATCAAACCCATAACCCTCTTCCCCCAGGTGTGATCTACAAATTTACACCCTAAATGGATCACACACTTGGTGGGGCAGATGTGCTTTAAGAGACACCAACTCACTTGATCTCATTACCTGAACAATAACCCATGACAGCCCCATTTATCCACCTAGGCATAAAAGGGATAATATAATCATAGTGCAGAGCTAGAAGAGAACAATGCCTGTTCCAGTGTTCCATGATAGGTAGTACTATTTTGCAATGTTTGGCCTGATTCACAAATGTAAAATTGGTACTTTTGATATAAGTTCACTCTTGCAGTTTAACTGAACTACCAGACGTTTTACCATTATAAGTAGTAACCTTACAAGTAGCAACTAACTAGTAGTAGTAATTCCTTTTTAAAATATTTGGGATAACTTACTACTCACAAAGTTATTACTTGTAAAGTTACAGATAGAAACGTTACTAGTCGTAAATGTACACTGGAAGAGTCAGTAAACTAACACTACAAGTCTAACTTTACCTTTCTGAATCAAATCCTCCCTGTGTTACTTATAAAATCTATGCAACATAGAGAAATCAAACCTTCTCTTCCTGAGTCCTGACTCAAGGGTTATGTAAGTTTAGTTTAATTTTATTTATTTATTTATTATTTTTGTATTTTTATAAATTAGACCCAATATTGCTTAGAAGTTACTACTGCTAGTTTTTGTAGTAAGAGATTTATGTCATGGTAGTTTGGTCTCTGTCTTTGACAACCCATTAACTCTGACTTTGCTTTCAGTTTAGCATCCTGGGATGAATAATCTTTCTGAATACACTGACAGTTCAAGTTCACCTCATTTGGAATAGGTAGAAATGAGCTTTGTGAGGTCTTCCCTGTTATCACAAGAACACTAATATCACCACCTTTAATACGAAGGCCCTGGGAAGATTGTCAGAGATACTTTGCTTAATCAGTTCAGCTTAAGAACTTGAAGAACTAGTTGATAACGTGATGATGAAGTTGTCCTTTGGAAGGAGGGATAATATTGCAGGTTTGTGTATGCTGGCAGACTACTTACTGGACAAATAGTTACACAGGATAGGACAAGGATGGTTATTACACTATCTACTATATTGTAGAATTATTGGTGGATGGGTGCTGCAAAACCTCATCAAGTAAAACAGAATTAAGTTAATCAGTCTTCTGCTCCCGGACAATGCATTTCTGGTGGTGGGGTATAATTAATTAATGGACTGCAGGATGAGGTAATTAACCTACTGGAGAATATATACATGGCAAGGGATTTCAGGTAGGAAAAGTCTAGGGGGAAAAGTTGATGTATAATGTGTGACAATTTTAGAGGGTAGTTCCATGTCTCACTCTTGCATCAACAGTACACTCAACAATGCCATACTATACCAACAAGCAATGGAGAGACAGATAAAAATTGCAAAAAAATAAGTAAAACCCATTTATTTTTACTTAGACACCCTCCCCACTCTCAACGTGCAAGCAAAAAAGTGTCCCAAACAAAGTCCAAAAACCCCAAACCCTTTCTCCAACTTTTCGCCCTTCCTACCTCTCTACCCACAACATGCCCTCCCACCAAAACAAAAAAAATATTATAAAAGGAATTTGAGGGCATCTATATCCCTGGCAAAGGTCTGCTGCCCATGCCGGAGCAATGCCGTCTTGTGCCTCAGGTGGGATAAGTTGCATAGGACACGTTGGAGAAGGCATGCTGTTGAGCCTGAAGAGGGAAGGCTAGTGGTGGTATAGCAGCAGTGGACCCCAGCTGCAGCTGGAGGCAGAGGTAGCATGGGTGAGTTGAAGACAGACCTGGCTGGTGGCCCAAAAACCTGAGGCATGTGCCTCCCCCTTTTCTTCCTCCAGAACCACCAGCCTCTGATACTCTGAGGCCACTGTCTCTACTGCTGCTGGGTGGCTATCCTCTGTCATGATGGGGCCTGTGCCTGTTGCTGCCTGTTGTCAGCTCCAGTAGCAGGAGTAGCTATATCAAGAAAGTAAGAAGAGCAAAATGCAAAAACACAAATTATGATGCTCGGTTCAAGCACTTGGTTATGCTGTATATAGTGGCAAAGTACAGTAGGAGAATATTGCTGTTCCCCTAGGGCTTTTGGGATTTATTTTGGATGTGATGATTGTTGATATTGATAAGTCACACCATCTGGGTCACACTTTTCCACCTATGCATCACATCATAGCTAGGTAATCAATAGCGCTAACTGCTGGAGATAATTAAGTCAGAACACCAACATTATCAATTAATACTTGACTATGCAACATTAATGGATCCATGCTGTTGGGTCTGCTTGCTTTCCAGCATGTTTTTGGGAAGTACAGCAATAGCATGTTATGTTATTAACTTATCATTCCAATGGCCCTGCTCTTCTCCAACTCCCTCTTCAATTCGACTACTCTGGGTCCAAGCTTAGGCTAAAAGCTTAGGCTGCTAGTTTTGTAGATGGGACACATCCCATCCACCAAGCTACAGCAGACAATGCATAGAAGAATATAAATGATTAACTGCAGTGCAGCAAACTGGATATTTTATTTGTCACAAAGTATCCCATATGCCAAAGTGTAAATCAGGCCCTTGGTCCTACATTACACCCAGCCATCCAACACAGTTTATTTTCAAGAAATACTTTAATTTGAAAGTGGGGAAAACTAGTCCATAGGGAGGTAAGTTATAGGGAATGGATTAGGTAGAGATTTAGCTATGGAATAGTTGGATATCACTGACCATGTTCTACTATTTTGCTTCTTAGTCACAACAGCAAATTGATGGGAGGAAAAATATTGGAACCGTCAATCCATAATGAAAGACATGAAATATCACTTCACTTGGGCAAAGAAATGTGATACGGACATCACATGCCGAGAGAGAATGTAACTTTTTGGTAGGCTGGGGCATAAAGACTGAATGATGAATGAAGCACTAGTAGGCGAATGAGTGGACTCTGGCCAGGTTTTTGGTTTGTGCATTGCAGACTTTGGGGGTCATTACAACATTGGTGGTAAAAGCCGCTTACCTCCGTGCAGAAGACCACCAACACAACGCCGCGGCCGCGGAATTCCGCCACAGCTGTTATGACCCACATCTCGAAATCTGACAAAATTCAGACACACACACAAGTCTGCCACACCAAATGTGAGTGATAAACTAGCGAAAACAAAACCTCCACCGCCACGCCAACAGAAATACGCCCACGCTATCACGACCCACGAATCCACGCGGCGGTCTTTCAACCGCGGTATTCCATTGGCGGTACACACCGCAGCACTCAAAATACACACACATTTACAAAACACAGCCACATTGGACAATTCAAAATACACACACCTGATACACATGCACACACCACTCCCACACACCCATTACAATATAAAACACACACCCACATCACCCACAAACCCCTACGACCAATACAGAGAGAAGGCCAGAAAGAGACACCACCATCCACAAACTAGCATCCACAGGCACTCAACACCATCACCCACACAACTTCCACGCACAAAGCACCACACACCACTACATATCACCACACTTATCACCACACACACCACCCCACACATCACCTACACCACCCCATGGCACGGCAAAGACACCCCAGGTTCTCGGAGGAGGAGCTCAGGGTCATGGTGGACGAAATCGTCCGGGTAGAGCCACAGCTATTTGGATCCCAGGTGCAGCACACCTCAATTGCAAGGAAGATGGAGATATGGCGAACAATAGTGGACAGGGTCAACGCAGTGGGACAACACCCAAGAAATCAGGGCGACATCAGGAAGAGGTGGAACGACCTACGGGGGAAGGTGCGTTCCGTGGTCTCCAGACACCACCTGGCAGTTCAGCGGACTGGCGGCGGACCCCCACCTCCTCACCCACAACTAACAACATGGGAGGAGCAGGTCTTGGCGATTGTGCATCCTGAGGGCCTCGCAGGAGTCGGTGGAGGAATGGACTCCGGTAAGGCAAATCTTTACTACTATATCCCCCACCCTTCCTGCATGCCATCACAAACTCCTACCCGTACCCTCACCCTCATCACTCCACCACCTCACATATACCCCACTATCACAAACCACCCATCCCAACACCAAGCCCTGCATGCAACACCAACGCATGGACACCCATCACTAAAGCATGCCCACTGCACATACCCATACACCCCCCTAAACCATCATCACACAAGTCCCCACATAGGAATGCAAGCACTGGGGTACACTGTTACCCACCCATTGCCCACCATGACACACACAGATGCAATAATTAAGCTTTTACACCCCTGCAGGACCACTACCCAACGTCACCACACAGGAGGGTCCAGACATCTCCACCCCACCCACAGAAGAGGCCCACAGTGATGACAGCAGCTCTGTCCAACTGGATCCAGATGACCAGCCCGGACCATCGGGGCCTCGGGACAGTCAGTTCCCCTCACACAGGCACAGGCCTCCACAGACCTTCCACCCTCTGGTAACACCAGCACAGCACCCACCCAGCGGGCCCATACCTCCACCCCCAGAACACGTCAATCAGCTGTGGGTCCACCACTACAGGGAACCCAGGAAGACCCACCACCCCAACAACAACTTGGACCTGGGGGCAGTGGCAGTGGGCACACGGTCCAGGGGACGGAGGCACAGGAACACAGGGGAACTGGGAGGGCTGCTGTGCGACAGGGGGCGGACAGGCCAAGGGAACCCACTCTCCACGAGGCCCTCTCCTCCATCATGGGAGCATACCACCACTCCCAGGAGACGATGGCAACGGTCCTGGCCAAGTTTCAGGAGACCCAGTGGCTGCAGGAGGAACAGTATTTGGGGTTCAGGGAGAAACTCAGAACCATCAGCTCTGCCCTGGGCACCATCGTAGGGGTGCTGAAGGACATACTCAACACCAGGAGGGACACTGTGGCACTCCAAGGGGCCCCTGACACTAGCATGGACAATGAACTGCCCATCACCTCCGCCGGCGCTAATGGACAGGAGGCACCGCCACAGGACCACCACACCAGCACCCCACCCCCTGCAGATGGAGAACCACCCGAAAGCGGTCCCTGAGATCCAGGAACAAGACAGAGCACGATGCCAAGACCCCCGCCAAGAAATGAGACCACCCTGATTGTCAACCCACTGTCCCACTTTGTCACCCTGTCCATATTGGAACTGCCCCAGCTCCACTTCCTATGCCCATATAGGCAATGCACCAATGAGACAAATAGACTGGACTCTGCCATGGACACTCCTCAGCCATCACCCCTCACCATTTAACTTCCCCCTCCAATATTGTGTATGTAAATAAACACACCTAAAGCACCAAAAGATCTGGAGTCTGTCTGTGATTTTGAAATAGTGTATTTGCAATTATAGTGACAACATTTCGAGGAAATAGTACTGTCAACATAGCTACGTCACACAGCTCTAGTCCATAAGGAATCTAAGCAGATGACACACGCTGGAACCCACACCTGTGAAACCGTAAGGGAAAGTGACAACTCAGTGACCATACACTGGGTGAAATCAACAGACAGGATAGAGGTAGAAGTGTAAAAGTACTTGTAGTAGGCAGGAATGTATTCTCACCTGTGTTTCACTGGAAATATTGCTGGATGACTGAGTCCCTGTTGTCAATGTCTTCTTCATCTGCTTCCTCCTCATCACTGTCCACAGGCTCCACAGCTGCCACAACACCGCCATCTGGACCATCCTCCTGCAGAAAAGGCACCTGTCGTCGCAAAGCCAAATTATGAAGCATACAGCAGGCCACGATGATCTGATACACCTTCTTTGGTGAGTAGAATAGGGATCCACCTGTCATGTGGAGGCACCTAAACCTGGCCTTCAGGAGGCCGAAGGTGCATTCAATCACCCTCCTAGTCTGCCCGTGGGCCTCCTTGTAGCGTTCCTCGGCCCTGGTCCTGGGATTCCTCACTGGGGTCAGTAGCCATGACAGGTTGGGGTAACCAGAGTCCCCTAATAGCCAGACCCGGTGCCTCTGTAGTTGACCCATCACATAAGGGATGCTGCTATTCTGCATGATGTAGGCATCATGCACTGAGCCAGGGAACATGACATTCACATGGGAGATGTACTGGTCTGCCAAACATACCATTTGTACATTCATGGAATGATAACTCTTCCGGTTCCTGTACACCTGTTCACTCCTGTGAGGGGGGAACCAAAACCACATGGGTCCCATCAATGGCACCTATGATGTTGGGGATATGTCCAAGGGCATAGAAGTCACCTTTCAGTGTAGGCAAGTCTTCCACCTGAGGGAAAACGATGTAGCTCCACATGTGTTTCAGCAGGGCAGACAACACTCTGGACAACACGTTGGAAAACATTGGCTGGGACATCCCTGATGCCATGGCCACAGTTGTTTGAAAAGACCCACTTGCAAGGAAATGGAGCACTGATAGCACCTGCACTTGAGGGGGGATTACAGTGGGATGGAGGATTGCTGACATCAGGTCTGGCTCCAACTGGCTACACAGTTCCTGGATTGTGGCACGGTTAAACCTGTAGGTGATGATCAAATTTCTTTCCTCCATTGTCGACAAGTCCACCAGCGGTCGGTACACCGGAGGATTCCGCCATCTCCTCACATGTCCCAGCGGACGGTGCCTATGAAGGACAACAGCGAGCACAGAGTCAAACAACTCAGAGGTATGTACCCACAGTCTACACAGAACAACAATCATAAACAAAATCTGGCCTGTATGTGTGTTGGGAGTAGGCCTAGGTATGCGTGACGCAGTTGGTAATTAGGCCATGTGGGCCCCTGAAATGGCGGCTGCCTGACCTCTAAAGCGGGACAATGGGATGTGAGGTAACTGCGCTGGCGTTGTACACCGTTGCGGTAGGCGGTCGAAGACCGCGGCGCAATGCTGCATTGGTTAACATTGGACCCTATGGGTCCCAGGAGCCAATGACGATGTACGCCGGCGGTGATGGTACGCACAGCCGTGGACGTGACCGCTACGTACGTGACCGCCATTTTCTAACTGTTTAATCACTCGATACCTGATCTTCGACAGGAGAGGACCTACACTGCAAGTGCTGCTGTGACCTCGGTCTGGAAGAGACAATGGCTCATGCGTCTGGGGAAAGGGCCCCTGCCTTCACTGCAGAGGAGTTGGAGAAGCTCGTCGATGGGGTCCTCCCCCAGTACACTCTACTCTACGGTCCTCCAGACCAACAGGTAAGTACACAGGGAGCATGTTGTATGGGCTATGCCTGTGTGGAGAGGGGTGGTTGTAAGAAGGAAGGGGGAAGAGTTCTGCGTGCATGAAAGACGGTGAATGCATGTGCCACATGGCAAGGGTAGGGATGTGGGCCACTCGCTTTGACGGTGTTCAGTTGGTAATGACTTCTCTTCTTCCCCTGTACATTTCATGTAGGTCAGCGCCCACCAGAAGAAAGATATTTGGCGTGCCATCGCCAAGGACGTCCGGACCCTGGGGGTCCACCACAGACGGAGCACCCACTGCGGGAAGAGATGGAAGGACATTCGCCGCTGGAGCAAGAAGATGGCGGAGGCTCAGCTGGGGATGGCCTCCCAACGTGGGAGGGGTGCCCGTCGAATCATGACCCCCCTGATGTTCCGGATCCTGGTGGTGTCCTACCCTGAGTTGGATGGGCGCTTGAGGGCATCACAGCAGACACAAGGAGGTAAGTACACTATCATTCAGCTGACTTTGCGCGCAGTGAAGGTTTCTGGGTGGGGTAGGAGGGCTGTGGGTTCTTCTAGGCCAGGGTGAGTTCCATAGGCTAGGCCCATTCGTAAGGCATGGCCCTGTGTCCCCCCACCCCACCTCTGTAGAGTGCAAAGTACAGCTATTCATGCCCCTGTGTCATCTATGTGTGCAGATGTCGTCCATAGCCTTGCAGGCCATTTCCCAGGAATTGCACTGTAGGGCCCAACAGCGCAACATAGTGCAGGGGGCTGCTGTGTCTGTATTGTCCACCAACGGTAGCGGTAAGCCATGCACTCAACCTGTCTTTCTTCTGTTCCCCCCTTTTTTTGCGGTCTACCTGTTCTTGTGTGCATTAGCATCATCAGGCGGAGGTGCAGTGGCACCGGAGCATGAGGGAGCTGCATCACACATGGGCATGGAGGCCCACACTACGGACTCTGAATACACCAGTGGGACGGAGGGCGAGGGGAGCACTACGGCGGTCACAGGATCTGCAACAAGCGACACAGACTCGTCCTCCGATGGGAGCTCCCTTGTGGTGGCGGCAACATCTGTGCCCCCCACTTCAACAGGTACATCCGCCACCCCCATACCAGCACCGCCCTCCCAGCAGCCCCTCAGCCTTTGCCCCGTGCCCGCTCACCCAGGAGGGTGGGCATCACCTTCGCCCCAGGCACCTCAGCCCCTGCCCCTGTCACCTCTGCTGCCCTCAGTGAGGAGGCCATTGACCTCCTCAGGTTACTCACTGTTGGGCAGTCTACCATTTTGAATGCCATCTAGGGTGTAGAAAGGGAGTTGCAACACACAAATGCATTCCTGGAAGGCATTCATTCTGGTCAGGCTGCCCTTCATCGAACCCTTCAAACTCTGGCCTCAGCACTGATGGCAGCCATTGTCCCTGTGTCTAGCCTCCCCCCTCCAACTTCCTCCACCCAGACCCAATCCCCTGTACCTCTGCCTATCCCAAGCACACCATCAGACCAGCCTGCACACACCTCACCACACAAGGGAAGCTCAGGCAAACATAAGCACCACACATCCCACAGGCACTCACGCAAGCATCACACACATACAGACACACCAACATCCACTGCCTCCACTGTGTCCCCCTCCTCCTCGTCTCCCTCCTCCCTCCCTGTCTCGTCTACACTCACACCTGCATGCACTACCACTACAGCCACTGCGTCCCGCACCAGCACACCCACCACCACACCCCGCTCACGTGCACTCACCACTCCCACTACCATTTACACGTCCCCCGTGTCCTCTCTCAGTGTGTCTGTGACACTCCCTCCAAAGATACAGAAACGCAGGCACACACCCACCCAACAGCCATCCACCTCACGACAGCCTCCAGCGCATGCACCTGCACCCAAATCCACAAAAGTTACACCTCCTACAACCACCACCTCTTCCTCCACTCCCAAACCCCCTCCAGCTACCCGTCCCAGTGTGTCCAAACAACTTTTCCTGTCCCCCCTTAACTTATTTCCCACCCCCCCAACTCATAGGTCCCGCACTAGCAACTCAGCCAAAAAATCTCCGGGACCAGTGGTGCCTGTTGTTACAGATATGTGGAGTGCACCGGCCACCAGGCCAGCCAGTCTGTCACGGAGCCACAGCACAGCCAGTCCCCCCCCCTGTGAAGCACCAGAAGTTGGACAGTGCCCGGCGGGAGAGGGGGAAGACTCCAGCCAGCCAAGCAACTCACAGGGGTCCTGGGGGGAGTGTGGACTCAGCTGTGACTCCTCCCAAGGTAGGGAAGGGGCAGAAGAAACCTGCAAAGTCTGGGAGGAGCAGCATGGCGGAGAAGACCGCCATCATCCCCGCTGGCCAGGAGGCCACCGCCAGCCCCATAGTCGCTGCCCAGGAAGCCACCGCCAGCCCTATCGTCGCTGTCGAGGAGGCCACCACCAGCCCCATAGTCGCTGCCCAGGAGGCCACTGTCAGCCCCATAGTCGCTGCCCAGGAGGTCTCCGCCAGCCCCATCGTCGCTGCCCAGCAGGGCCCCGCAAGCCACAGCTCAGCTGCCCAGGAGGGCCCCGCAAGCCACAGCCCAGCTGCCCAGGAGGGTCCCGCAAGCCACAGCCCAGCTGACCCATGAAGGACTGCCAGCCACAGCCCAGCTGGGCAATGATGGACCGCCAGGGCAACGACCGCTGAACGGGGGAAGCACCGCTGAACAGGGCAATGACCGCCATGGCAAGCACTGCTGAACAGGGCAAGCACCGCTGAACAGGTCAGAAACTGCCAACTCAAGCACCGCTGAACAGGGCAAGGACCGCTATGGCAAGCACCGCTGAACACGGCAAGCACCGCTGAACAGGGCAAAGACCGCCATGGCAAGCACTGCTGAACAGGGTAAGGACCGCTATGGCAAGCACCGCTGAACAGGGCAAGCACCGCTGAACAGGGCAAAGACCGCCATGGCAAGCACCGCTGAACAGGGCAAGGACCGCTATGGCATGCACAGCTGAACAGGGCAAGCACAGCTGAACAGGGCAAAGACCGCCATGGCAAGCACCACTGAACAGGGCAAGGACCGCCGAACAGGGCAAAGACCGCCATGGCAAGCACCGCTGAACAGGGCAAGCACCGCTGAACAGGTGAGAAACTGCCAACTCAAGCACCGCTGAACAGGGCAAAGACCGCCATGGCAAGCACCGCTGAACAGGGCAAAGACCGCCATGGCCAGCACCGCTGAACAGGGCAAGCACCGCTGAACAGGTGAGAAACTGCCAACTCAAGCACCGCTGAACAGGGCAAAGACCGCCATGGCAAGCACCGCTGAACAGGGCAAATACCGCCATGGCAAGCACCGCTGTACAGGGTAAGGACCGCCGAACAGGGCAAAGACCGCCAAGGCAAGCACCACTAGCCCATTAGCGGCAGGGGCAGTGACACAACTGGGACCGTCACGGGGTGAGTGCTGCACTCTGGGCACCAGTCCCCCTCCAGAACCAGTGGAGACATGCATCCACTCCGTCTGTCCTGCACAGGATGAAGCACTCTGGGCACCAGTCCCCCTCCAGAACCAGTGGAGGACGCATCCACTACCTCAGTCCTTGGCAGAAGGAAGCACTCTGGGCACCAGTCCCCCTCCAGAACCAGTGGAGAACAGCATCCACTCCGTCTGTCCTGCACAGGATGAAGCACTCTGGGCACCAGTCCCCCTCCAGAACCATTGGAGAACAGGATCCACTCCGTCTGTCCTGCACAGGATGAAGCACTCTGGGCACCAGTCCCCCTATACAACCAGTGGAGGACAGCATCCACTACCTCAGTCCTTGGCAGATTGAAGCACTCTGGGCACCAGTCCCCCTCCAGAACCAGTGGAGAACAGCATCCACTACCTCTGTCCTGCACAGGAGGAAGCACTCTGGGCACCAGTCCCCCTCCAGAACCAGTGGAGAACAGCATCCACTCTGTCTGTCCTGCACAGGATGAAGCACTCTGGGCACCAGCTCCCCTCCAGAACCAGTGGAGAACAGCATCCACTCCGTCTGTCCTGAACAGGATGAAGCACTCTGGGCACCAGTCCCCCTCCAGAACCAGTGGAGACATGCTTCCACTCCGTCTGTCCTGCACAGGATGAAGCACTCTGGGCACCAGTCCCCCTCCAGAACCAGTGGAGACATGCATCCCCTTGAGAGACTGTGGCTTTGCACTCCCCAGGATTGATCAGTGGGCAACCCACCCACTGTAGAGACCTGAGAGACTGTGGCTTTGCACTCCCCAGGATGGTACAGTGGGCAACCCACCCACTGTAGAGACTTGAGAGACTGTAGCTTTGCACTTCCTAGGATTGATCAGTGGGCAACCCACCCACTGTAGAGACTTGAGAGACTGTGGCTTTGCACTCCCCAGGATGGTACAGTGGGCAACCCACCCACTGTAGAGACTTGAGAGGCTGTGGCTTTGCACTCCCCAGGATGGTACAGTGGGCAACCCACCCAATGTAGAGACTTGAGAGACTGTGGCTTTGCACTCCCCAGGATGGTACAGTGGGCAACCCGCCCACTGTAGAGACTTGAGAGACTGTGGCTTTGCACTCCCCAGGATTGATCAGTGGGCAACCCACCCACTGTAGAGACTTGAGAGACTGTGGCTTTGCACTCCCCAGGATGGTACAGTGGGCAACCCACCCACTGTAGAGACTTGAGAGACTGTGGCTTTGCACTCCCCAGGATTGATCAGTGGGCAACCCACCCACTGTAGAGACTTGAGAGACTGTGGCTTTGCACTCCCCAGGATACATCAATGGGCATGGTGCCCCCTCGTGGATCTGGCGTCGTGCACTCATCGGGCTGAGGTGCCCCCCCCCTTCCCTTCCCCCTGAGGTGCCTGTTGTATTTCTATCTGATGCCCCTGCAGTGTTCTCTCCGTCATGTTCGGGTATCTTGTTTGGGCCTCGCCCATGCATTTTGGGCCCAGGGGTCCACGGACTATGAATGGTGCAAAACCTGGGGTACTAATCGTGGTGTATATTTTGTTTATAGTGTATGTATATATGTATATTTTTGCTTATTGAATTTTGATATATTACAATAGTTACACTCATTTCCTTTTGTCTTTGCATTCTTCCAGGGGGTTGGGGGTGTTACTGAAATGTATAGATATGTATTGTGTGTGTGTTGTAGTGGGTGAGGGTCGGGTGGGGGTTAGGGTGTTGAGTGTGTGTGTCCCTGTTTTTTGCCACCCCCTCCCCTATGTCGTAGGTGCAGTACTCACTGTTGTCTTTGCCGCTGGCGTTGGTGCTCCTCGTAGAAGAGCAGGAAGACTAGCGCTGGGAGAATATGAAGTTCCGGCTCCAAGCTGTCCTCCTTCCTCGTGGAGTGTGTAGAGATGAGCGTTTTTCATTCGAAATGCCTGTTTCCGCCGTGTTTTTATCCGCAGTGAATCCGCCCCGGAAAAGGTGGCGGATTGGCCTGTCATAATAGTGTGGGCGGTACATTGTCTCCCGCCTGTCTGTTGGCGGTGACCGCCGCGCTGTTTGTCTGTACCGCCGTGGCGGTCTGTGTGTTAAAGTGGCTGTCTTTGTTGGCGGTTTCCGCCACGGTTGTAATTGCAATATTTTTACCACCGGCCTCTTGGCGGTCTTACCGCCGCTTTAACACCGTCCACCAGGGTTGTAATGACCACCTTTATTCCATTGTGCCACTGTGCTGCAGTAGATGCGCATGATTTTACCACCTTTACTCATTGCAGCACCAGATAACACCACGCTGCAGTTACAGGTGATGAGATGAAGAGGGAAGGGACTGGACTCTGGGGGAGATGGATGGGATAGCTGCCTCACTTAACCAATACACTATTGTCAATAAGAAAACAAGGTGACTTACCACTTGTCTCTGCCACCACTGGGACTTCTCCCTCTCCCTGGAATGCCTGCACCTGCACTGACTGCCCTGCAATGGCACTGCTGGTTGTCTGTTCACCTAGTGAAAAATATAATGCACCCAGATAAACACTTAAGTATTTATTTTGCACAAGGTACAACAGCAATACCTCTCTACAGTTCGGTTATATATCTATCAGTATCTTCTTCTGACGAAAGTAATCACTTTAGGAGATTTGTGTTACTGCATGACAACATCTTTAAAACGAGGTAGTCATTGAGTCAATCAAATACTTTTTTCTCTAATGGAGGGATAGGTTTTGGATTCAGGAGTAAGAGAAGGGCATAAGTTAAGGCTACAAATGGATAAAGGCTAGATGGGAATGCAAAGGGCATGTGGTATTAGTTGTGGTATCGTAGCCTTACCATGCTGCACTGTCATCGAAACTGCTAGTATGAGACAAAATTAGGGTCCATGACCCTGATGACCACTCTATCTCTGCCACTGTACTTTTTGACTGTTTGATCAAGAAAACCATCAAAATGTTTGGTGACTAGAGTACTACTTGGTTCTGGCTGTGCAATTCTCTCTTAGTACTACACAACAGGACATGTAAAAGAGGGGCACGGGTAAGCTTACCAAAAAGGGAGCAGAAGAAAGGTATAGACAGGAGAAAGTGAGCTGCATAAATAGGAAATAAGAAATAAAGGAAAAACATAGGGAAATGCAGGGATAGTAAACAATATACAAAATGGAAAAACTAGTAAGCATAAAACACACAAGGGCATAATTGTAGTAGTGGGAATAAAAATGACTTATTGGGGAAAGCAGAACCATCTGTCACAGCCCCTCATTGGTGGTAATTCTGGTCACACCCACCGTGGCCCTCTTGCCCTTGGGTGCTTAATAAAGAAGATAAGAAGCAATGACTGGTGATGCTCTGTACAAAAACAATTTACATACACAGCCCAGTACTTTTAAAAAACGTCAGTTGTTTCATAATCTGAAACTTTAAACAATAACATTTTGACCTATGTACACATTTCAGAGGTTGATCTTTGCTTCTCCGTCCCCTTATGATGCTTCGTCGGCCCCCCTCTGTGTACTGCATATCCGATAAACTGTGAATATGTGCTACAAAAAACCACAGAGAAGAATGCAAAAAGCAGCCTGAATGGGTGGACAAGCTTTTTTCCTCTTTTTTGTGGAATTCTATGGAATTCAATGGAGTAAAACTTTCTGACTTCTGACCAGACCTGCTTCAGTTTCACTATGCACTTGAAGTTGCAATCTTTCATCTTCTGGTTCACTCACTTCCGGGATGCTCCAATTCTTATAAGTGGTGACATCTTGTGCCGAAAGAGAAATTAAAGTGGGGAGCCCTTTTTTGTACTGTGGATCCAGTATGGTGCCACAGCACTCACCGAATTCCTGGAAAAAAACGACCTACTAGACACCTCTTAGTCAGGATTCCTTGCAAACCACAGCACTGGGACTGCACTGATTGCCACAAATGACGACATCAGAACACTCCTAGACTGTGGAGGAACCATGGCCCTGATCCTCCTCGACCTTAGTCTCACACAACACCCTCATCAGACTCCACAACAAAGACATACAGCAAAACGCCCTCAAGTGGATCACCACCTTCCTTACAGGATGCATACAGATCATCTGACTGTCTCCCTTCACATCCGCACCCAAAAACATCATATGCTGCATACCACAAGAATCATCCCTCAGCCCCACCCCATTCAACATCTACATAACCACCCTCACAGACGTCATCAGATCCCATGGCCTCAATATAATCTCCTGTGCGGATGAATGATCCTCTCCCTCGAGGAGGACCCCTCCACACCAAAACCAACTTCTGCAATGCCATGACCAATGTAGCTGGATGAATGAGAGACATCTGCCTCCAACTCAACTACGACAAAACTGAAGTACTGATGTTCAGGAAGAGTATCTCCGCATAGGACCGCAGCTGGTGGCCTGCAGAACTTGGACCCACACCGACTGACAATGTTTGCAACTTCAGCATCATCCTCAACAGCCAAGTGACCATGAAATTACAAATTAACAAAGTTGCCTTCTCCTGATTCCACACACTTCACATGCTCCACAGAATCTTCAGATGGGTCCCATCCAACTCCAGAAAGACCATCACCAAGTCCCTCATCACCAGCAGCCTAGATTATGGCAATGTTCTCCATGCCAGCATCTCCACCCAGCTCCTCAGAAGACTCCAGACCATACAGAACACTGCATCCAGACTCCTCCTGGGCCTCCCCAAATTAACCCACATCCCCCCCACCTGAGAGACCTTCACTGGCTCCCCATCCAGGAAAGATGCCAGTTCAAGATCCTCATGCATGCCTACAAAGCCCTTCATGACTTAAAACCTACCTACCTTAACCATCAACTAAACTTCAACCAACCCATTAGACACTGTCGCATAGGCTCTCATTATTCTAATGAGACTACGGGATTTGGGCGTCAGAATCACTTGCATTGTGGGGGACCAAGTCTGAACCCACTACAGGCGACACCTGTCGGCCTAATCCAGGTTTTGCTCCGGCTAACTAGCTGTGCCTCATCTCTTCCCAAGAGCAGGGATGATTGGGCAGCCGAGCGCATGACACAATTGATTCCTCAGGGAAATCGTGGTCACTCAGATCTCTTCTGTTTCTCTCATTTACATTAGTCTCACATATACAAGGACAATCAGAGGTAGTATATATTTCAATAAGGTTTTAATGAGGCAACATAGATAATAAAGCATGTACTGCAATTACCAGCACAATGAAGCATGACACGATTAGAATTGTGACAAGGAGAGTAAAGCATAAAAATAATGCTTCATATTGTCACTAGAATTATTACACTATTTCCTACCTAGGCTATGTTAGAGCACAGCCTGTTAAGCACTAATTCTGCCCCTCAGGCTCCCCTGGGAAGACATCATCCCTCATACCTGAGCGAGAGGCCTGTAGTCTACATAAGCAGCTGTAGCGAAGTACTCAGCAATCAGCATACTGTCGTGGTCATCTGGCTGGAATCTCCCTCTGACATGTATGGGACAGAGAAGTGTTTTTATAATAAAACAGCATTGAGAAAAGCACAGAGTGAAAGAAATGTCTTGTTGAAGAACGCAGTGCTGACCTAGGCAAAGAACAGCTAGATAGAGAGAAAAAAAACAAGACCGCAAATGTGGCTATTGTCAAAATAATAAACAAAGCTGAATAAAATATATTTAGGTTAGAGTGCACAGCAGCAGGACTAGTTTTCTAAAATAACTTGTATGAAGCTATAACTAAAATGGCTACACAACACCCTCCCCTTGCGGGTCTAAGGGTGGTTCAAAGCCACTTGTATATAAATGCTTCTTAAAGTCAACCTAGGGCATATATATAAAAATGTCAATTATGACTAGTTAAAAGACACTTGAGCATGTGTAAAAAGGACAATTTAAAATGTTAACTGTGGCTTAAAAAAAACAAATTTCAAGAGTCAGAGCCATTTTGGAAGTTGCCAATTGAATCCGGGATAATTGAAGACAGGACATCTTCCACTTCGGCCGGTGGTAAAGTAGGAAGTTCATTGCCAAGGAAAACCAAGGAGCATTCGTGTTCCAAAGCCTGAGCTCCAGCCAAGTCAGCAGCATTCCGTGGTGTGCCCAACAATGAGTTTAGAGCTGCATCCTCCATGAAGGGCAACTCATAAGTAGCTTCCTGTAGCAAAAGCACAGTCACCGTGCATGTCTGGTAATGAGCCCTCAGCGAGAACATCAACAGATCAGTGTCCAATGAAAGCAAATGCTGATTAGAAAGACAAACTTTCAGTGCATGTTCGAACGAGCACCAGAGGCACCAAAACACGGACTGCACACAATGCAAAACCAGTCTGAATGACAGAGACCAGTCACACTCCAATTGCTCCAAGAGCATTGCTCCGAAGTACTGCATCATGCATTCACGACACAACTGCACTGGTGGGGGTGCTTTCAGTCCTCCTTGTTGCGGCGGGACAGCCATTGCTCAGAAAAAGTAGCAATAGCAAGATGCCACCTATCCATAGACAAAGTTATCGAAAATCCGCTGAAAATACTAGAGAATATTGAATGGATGGCTGATGGTATTAAACTGAATATAGAAGAGAAGGTGTGAATTAAACGAGAACCAACAGCCTTAAAGAATTTGCGATTCCAGTAGTACTGGATGCATTAAATATTTGTCCCACGACCTTACCAAAGGGTATCGGAAAGTTAGTACTTAAAAGGGACTGTATCTCTGCCGATGAACTTGCCACCTGAAGTGTATAGGTCTTGCGTGCAGATGTGAGCGCCACATGTTTTTGAAATAATAAAGTCTTGAGTCTGCTCAGCTTGTAAAAATTCACATTTGAAGTAGCGATATGGGGCCAAATGTCAGCTACCTCTTTTAGTCTAGTGGGAGGAAAAAGTACGTATCCGCAGCATGTAACAATCTTAGAGACCGAAACAACATGGTATGGTTTTTCCGCGGCGGTTCACAATAAATGACGCTATCCGTCCTTGTTGAAGTTGTGTCAAACTAATGCAAGATCATTTTCCACCCTCCCCAAGCTCAGAGAGGTGTCAGCGTTGCTGCTCAAAACTTGTAGAGGGACATTTTGACCAGTAGTGAAAGGGATTCGGGAACTACTGGCTGCTTCTCTTGGTCTGCTGTGCAGGATCTGCCACATGGCATAACTTGACATTATCAATAAATAGAAAGCGGTTTTATTTAGCACCAGCCAACGTTGGTAGAATGACATATCTGGTACAGTGTATTCCCAAGACTGGGACAGTTGCAAAATAAGAAAGACCGAACTCCTTTTTCACAGCAACTTTTTCACATACTAGATCCCCAACTTTTGGAATCCATGCTTGCAATAATGATATTGTAGCTGCCACACCAGCATGGGCAGATGCAACCCCTCTCATCAGCTGCTTTAATCAACTCTGGTCTCTTGTCTTTGTTGGGAATTACTCGAACTCCCGCGCCTGGTATTTTTACTCTGGCGTCAAGGAAGCCTCCCATTCAGTAGGAATATTTAGGGGGAAATGCTTTTGGATAGGGAGTGCCTTCAGCCGTAGCTTTCACAGCAGCCCATATGTCATCGTCCAGTTTCATTCGTGAACGAGTTACTGCAGCTACGGCAGCCGTAGCTACTGCTGATTTGGCTGCTTCGTGAACGACTGTATTTCCAGCAGCGTGTATTCCAACATGTTGGTGTCCAAGTGTATGTACAACATGGTCGTTTGGTAGCGTTTCCTTCAGATCCGCTACTTTCCCCCACAGAAATCTGTGTTTGATGGTGTTGCCTTTAGAATCTCTGAACCCATTCTGGTGCCAGTAATGCAGGTATTCATTGAAGAACTGGACGCAGTAATACAAATCACAGACAATTAGTTTTAGCTGTGCAGGATCCGGGTGTTCCAGTGCCATCCCCAGAGCCTTTGGAAGAAGGTCTGTCCTGCTAAACCCTTGGATTGCACCAAAGAAGGCTTGCACTTAGAAGGACTGCACCTACTGAGTTCACAAGGCTCCAAAAAGATAGGACTTTGTCTGACTTCAATAACTCCCTGATCAGCAACAGGTAAAACAGAGCTGGAATAAGTTATCTGCCCAGCCAAGGAAAGGATCACCCCAGCTGGCCAGTTGCAACTGGATTGTTTTCCTGGACTGTACAGGTGCATTGTGGGAAATTGAGTCCAAACCCCCAGGAGGCAATCCAGAGTCTCTGAACCCTTGGCTGGCCTGTTGCTGCACGGACGCCTGTTTTCCCCAAACAAACCATGGGCCAGATGTCCCATGCATCAGGCTGTTTGCAATTGAAAAAATCATTTTGGTATGTATGAATTCCAATTTATGAGTCAGTAACTCGTTATCAAATCGCAAATTGGAATTGTGACTACATACCGATTCAGTATTAGGAAGGGGCGTGTCAAGGGGGTCCCTTCCTAACACCAAATCGCATTGGTATGCAGAAATGTTTTGTGACCGAAATGCGTTTGCAAAACATTCGCATTTTACCTCCTACTTCAGGTAGGTGGTAATCCATTCACAAATGGAAGGGTTCCCTAAGGGATCCCTTTCCCTTTGTGAATGCATGCAAAAAAAAACTTTAAGAGCAGGCAGTGGTCCCATAGACCACTGCCTACTCCAAAAAACTGAAAAGAAAACTTTTCATTTTTTTTTTTTTAATGGGCTGCATTTAAAAAAATAATGTTGCTTTATTTAAAAGCAATCACAGACATGGTGGTCTGCTGAACCCAGCAAGCAACCATCCCTGTAATACTCAGCCATTCACAAAGGGTCACAAATTGTGCCCTAACTCATTAATGAGGTAGGCCAATTTGCGAGCCATTGGGAATTGCTAAATGGGACTCCTGGAGTTTCATAAATTCAAATAGTAATTATGTAATTGTGATTCTCAGATAATCACAATTAGGTAATTGCTTTTTGGAGAAATGAAACACCCTGCCCAAAAAAATCAGCAAAAACTCAAAATTTGAAAACTTTCTGCAAAGTCTGTCAGAAAAGCGGCATGAGGAGACTGGCTTTACATCAAGATTTAAGCCACCAACATCAACTCACTGACCTGATTGATTTTGCTTGTTCGTCCCACTGAAAAGCTCCAGGCAGAACCCAACTCAACCTCGAGTGGGAAGCCATTGACAACTGCTTCAAGACCCTTTTCACCACTGATGCCATGGATTCAACGCCCATCTTTATACTGAGCTGCAGTTGACTGCAATTGTTGACTCCAGTGGTAAATATGAGAAACCTGAGAACCCCCAGACAAGCCCATCATTGAGAGAAAAATTCAGAGAAAAAGACTAAGGGGCTGATTTAGATGTTGGCAGTAATGACGCCTCCTTCGACTTTTCGACAGCAAACCTACCCGCCCCTGAGACACTCAGACCACCATATTTAGATGTCAGCGGGAACATAGGCGAAAGACCACAACTGTCCACCATAGCCACCAAGAGTCTTCACCCCTGTCGATGGCATCATAGGCAACATCGGTGGGATGACATTACCAATGAGCCAATCATGAAGTGCAGTCCCACTGACACAACTGTGGCGGCTAAACTTCCACAGCTGAGTTGGCAGTTTGGGAGCTATATAAACATGAAATTCCCCTTTTTAATGCTTTTCACATATCCTGCCGCTATGAACCCACTGCAATCAGCCCTTCCATTGCTCCTGGGCCAGGATCAAGATTGAAATCAACCCTGTAATCTTCAGAACAGAAGGTAAGTCACAAGCATTCCCCTTACCCTCAGAGTTGTAGCTTCACAGTAACATTAGACTTGTGCATGGCTCTTTACTTTACGTAAACATCACCATAATGTTGCGCAATGATGAAGTATGTAATGTTGAAGTCTGAAAATACACAGAAAAGACCTCCAGATATAAGTAGCACCCACCAATCTGGGACAGACTGCCTTTATGGCAATGGACACCTACACAAATTGTCTCAACAATGACAAATAGAAATGTGTACATAAACGTGTGTGCATAATGTCCCCAAAATATCATAAGTATGAACTTAAACAGTATCCCCAATTTGAACCAAACAATCCCATGATAATGTAGCAATGTCACTACAATATACTACAGGTGGGTGTACACAGAATGTAATAAAATTTTTACTGGTGAACTGCAAACATGGCATAGGTGTTTGAAGGTCACATATCTCCTTGGTGTGTGCAATATATCACAAATATAAGATCCTTTTCAACTGTAAAGTGCCAGGTTATCTGTGTAACGCATATGTGCATATTATTGAAACATAATGTCAAAATAAACACACATGAATTCTCCACTCATAAGAAATTAAACACATGTAATTTTGGTCTAAGTGTCCAATAACAACATGAATGCTTGCACCAAAAGTAATATGTCCATCACTAATGTTCAATACTAATGTATGCATTTAAAAAAGCAACTAAAATATGCTACCTGTGTTTGTCACTGTCACAAATGAGAGTAAGTGCATGGCACACACAGTAGCAGAATTACCATCATCAGCAAACCATTAGTAACAATTAGAAATTAAGGCCAGGACAAAGGTAATCTCAAAATAAAATTGCTTTACATAAGGAGGAGATAAATCTCTCAAGAAAAAATCAGAAAAGTCCATCCAGACGGAGGGAAAATTATAATTACAAAGGTGTTTGCCGTTGTGGGCCATAATGACTGTCAATATCATCAGCTGCCTCCTAAATTCACTGCCAGGATAAACCTTCTCTGGAAGAAGCATCTATGGGGCAGAGAGCAGGCACCTCAATAATCTTAGTGGTAGGTGGGTCCTTGGGTTTGGGAGGGAGGGTTTGGATTTTGAAGGGGAGGGTTTGGAAGATGAGGGTTTGTGTTTGGGAGGTGTGGCTTTGATAGGGGTGATTTGGGATTTGGAAGGAGTTGGTTTATGTTTGGTAGGGGGTGGAGTGGGATGTGGAAAGTGTCAAGGCCAGGGAAAAAGGTAGGCTCTCCTTAGGAAAATGGGTAGGATGTACGTGAGGGATTTATTTGGAAGGTAGAGGGAGTGGCTGTGGCTGTTGTGCATGTGAATGTTGAATGTGTGGGTGCTTGAGGATCTGGTGTACATGCTGTAAGTTTAGATTTGTGTCTTTTACTGCTTGTCTGTGGGGTGTATGAGTGTGGATGTTTGTGTTGAGTATGTTTGTGTGTGTAGTGGATGTGGTATGTGTTGGTGTTATGTCTGTGGGTGTACTGGTGCATGCATGTGTGGTGGTGGGTGTTGCTGTAGGGGTGAGTGCTGTTTCTGTGATAGTGGTGGGGGTTTATGATTATGTCGTGGTGGGTTCACTGACTGGGGGTGTGCTTGTTGTGTGTGGGGGTGTTGCTGTAGTGGTGGGTGTTGTACCTGTGGTCATGGACACACATTCCAGCTTCTACTTTGAGGTGACTTTACGTTGCCATGCACAGACATTTTAGACATTGGTCAAAATAATTCTGTCAACTCCAATCACAACCCTACCCACATTACCATAATTGAACCAAATAACCTGTGAATCAGAAAGGAAGAGGTTATTCAGTCAGACATTCCCTAATCAAACATGTACCTGTTTCTCTGGTGTCCCATAGAGTTAGATGTACAGGTACAGAACCACCCTGACAAGGAGCTCCAACTCCCCACGGGAGAAGGCAGCGGCCTTGCCACCTGCTTTGCCTGGCATCCTGGCTCTCAGAGGTCAGTAACAGCAGCAAACAATTATGAGGTCTTGATGGTTACATTGTTAGAAGGCAAGTGAGTGCTATTTTACAACGTGGCATACAAGTACACGGACGCGATCCGTGACGGACATGGACACAGCCATTGGTTTTCATGTGTAGCCATCACACACAGCCTATTGCAGGCCACGTCATAGAGGTTACCACCTACTACACAGTCAAATTCCCCTGATGACTGTCAGGTAGCCAATGTCCTGAAGGCAAGGTGCGACAGCCGCTATTTTAGGGTGTGAAGCTACACATTTTTCAATTGTTAGTGCATCACCAGCACTCTAAATGGAGGCTAGTGCATTTCAAAATGTCAGATAAAACACTTATCTCTGAAAGATATGACACATTAAAATGTGAACCTTGACTGTGTTCGACAATGAAAGTGCAGCGGGGGGAAGTAGTACCTTTGTTGACAGTATTAAAAAAAAACTTAAATTAAAAAAATGTGCAAATAATACAGTTCAAATGTATTATTTGTGCATAATGACAAAAAGCATTTAAAAAAGCTTTTATTCAAAATTTTGATTCCAAATTTTTTAATGTCAATGCGTGTACATGTATTACCCAACAACATTTCTTCTGTTACCAGGAAGTCAGATGTGTTTTGACATTAAAAGCATGGTGAGACTATTTCATCTGATGTTTTCTTTTCCATACATACAGACATCTGTACCCAGCCATTGGTAAGAAGCGACGGCCTCAGGTGTTCTGGCCCTTTCCAGACCTTGCCACAATGGAGGAAAGGGACATCATGAAGCAGTACCATCTAAATAGGCAAACTATCCTGGATTTGTATCAGGAGTTGGAGCCTAATCTCCTGCCACACAATATGAATCCAACAGCCATAACACCAATAGTAAAACTCACAGCAGTACTGCATTTTGTAGCCAATGGCAACTTTTAATACACTGTGCCAGTATCTGGGGCATGTCCCAGAAAAAACTCAGTGGTGTGTTACAAGACATCTTTGTTTCCTTGATCAAAAACATCAACAGCTACACCCAATTCCCATGGCCACATGATTTGGCCATCATGAAGGTATAATTTTATGCTTTGGGTGGACTCCCACATGTGGTTGAGCAATAGATGGCATTGATATTGCCTAGTGGCACAATACAGAAGTGAATAGGTTTACCACAATTGGAGGAACTTCCATTCCATGAATGTGTAAGTTGGCTGCTTACCAGACTTATACATCTCAAGTGTGTGTGTGTGCCCTGTTCCCTGGGTCACCACATGATTAATTCATACTATGGAACAGCAATATACCCATGCAGATGTCACAACTTGGAACAGAGAGTGCCTGGCTTGTTGGTAAGTACAATATGAGTTGTTGATATTTTGACTGAATCCTATTTTAGGAAGGGACAATGGCTACATATGTGAGTAACCTGCTGATGTGTTGCTTCTGTGTTTGAGACTCAGCGTATCTTAACACACCATGTTTATTGCCACTACTGAGGAATTACAATAACGGGGGAAGTCTGCTTCAACGAGGCCCATGGAAGAACACAGAGGCCAGGGGAGTAGGCTTTTGGGCTCCTTAAGTGCCTATACAAGACTGTTGGAGCTTTCCTCCATTCACCCGATGAGGTGTGTCGAATCACGTTGCCTGCTATATTCTCCTTAAGATTGCCCTGAGAAGAGAGACATCCCTATAATTTCAGAGGAGGGAAACCATGCTCAGCCCTCAGGTGAGGATGTTGAAATGGCCAATGAAGATGACAGTGGTAAAAATTAAGGAGCCAACACCACAACATGTGCTACCTTTACAAATTTTAACCTCCAATGTCAGTCCAACTTTTGATCTAGGAAACATATCTAGCTGCTATTGTAATTTGTTAGAAAATAGTCGGTGCAGGAAAGTCCAAGGCAAAGATGTTAGTGGATCAGAGTCAATGTGGTAATTGACATAAATGAAATGTGCTTGTGCTAAGTATGTGTGTCCTCACTTGTCAATTGAGTTCAATTTAATATGTGGTAAAATTATTTTTCCCTTGTTATTCTGTTTCAGGGTCCTTTACCATGTCATCTTCATTTGGACCTTTCAAAGCTGTGACATTTGCTGTGATATGTTGCTGTTTGGAAGTACAAAGTTAACTTGTGTTGATCCTGGGACAGACACCCACTTGGGATGGACACATCTTTTTCAGAGACAACTTGCACTCTGATAGTATGGAAGTTCAGAAGATTGTATCTGACCCAATTTCTATGTGATGCTGCCATTCGGGCAATATTTGCCACTTGCGTTGCTCAATCCACATGTATATGTAAAGCCCTAGCATACTGTTCTTCCTTCACATTGGTTAAATCTTCAATTTGTGGGCAGTGGAGGTAGCTGGTAATGTGTTTCATTGTGGTGATTAAACCTTTTTTCAGCATGCTACTAAATAGTAAATGTGTCATTGCACCAAATACTGCCACACTGTCCAGTACTGGTCATGTGGCCTCAAATGTTGTCACTGCCATGATGTCAACTATTGGTGTCATTGATCTAGGATTCCTATCGTGAGGGCGGGATGTATGGCTCCAAATGAGGTAATGTATCAGGGTTAGTTTACCTATTAAATTTGTTCCCATAGCATATTCCCCTTCCTCTGTGGGTTTGAGGTTGTGGAGCATATAACCCTAAATGGCACTGACTATTGGATATAGGACTGTTTTTTGCAATTCAGATTCCACTTCTACAAGGATCTGTTGTCAACATTTGTAGGTTCCAAATACATTCTGAGTTGAGTTTGTTTTCTTTGAATACATTGGTTAACACTTTACCTATTTGTAGTTGCAAAACTTTTTCCCAACTGAATGTTCCAAAGATTTGGCAAGATGATGGTGGAAGACAGACATGACAAAGGAATTGCCAGAAATAATCCAACAAGAGTCTTGTACTCTGTGCGAATTAAACATATTATCATAACACAAAAACAAGAGTGATGTGCATTATAAAAAGATGAAATAAACAGAAAAACAGAGTATCCTGGTGGATGGAAACATTGTAGTAGAGCCACCAACAGTTTGAAGTCAAATGTCGAAAATACAACTGTCCTCAGAAAATGTAAAGGTGTCCATGAAATAGTCCACAGACTGAATGGCAGACTACAAAGGAGGAAATTTGGTTCTGTGTCTCTTGGAGGTGGTGGTGTTAGTCTTGCCATCTTCTCCTGCAGGTCCAGATGTCTGTCCCCTCTGGCTAGGAGGAGGGGGCACAGGTGCTGGGACTGGAGTGGTAGGAGCAGGCTCCTCACGTGGCAGGGCCTCCCTGCTAGTGACTGACTATGGTGTACTTTGCCCAGATGTGGAGGGATCACAGACAGGGGCAAATGGTACAAGAAAAGCCCTTCACATATGGCGGTAAATGTCAAATAGCACCACAGTCAGGGAGCTCATTTTTTCATTGTGGTTCTGTAGTTCTAAGATGTGCTTCCTTTGCACCTCCTTGATTTCCCGGAGCTCAGTTATAACGTGGCCCATCATGTCTTTGGAATGTTGGACTGATCCCACGACTTGGTCAATGGTGGTCTGGCTAAGAGAAACCTCAGTGGCCTCCCTTGGCTGGCCCATAAATTCCCTCGCATGAGCCCTACCCCCCTAGCCTGTGCCCTTGAGGAAGTGTGGCCCAACTCACTGGGTCATGGCATAACATGAGGCTGTGTTGTTGGTGTCTCAACAGAAGCCAGGACTGGTGGGGCACAGGATTGTTGTGTGGGTCCTTGGTGCCCAAGAATTGGTTGTGTCCTCACGCTGAGATGTTGTTGCAGCTATTGTGGGAGGTGTAGGTGTGGACTGAGTTTGAATCACTGGAGCTGTCTGGCCAGACACACCAGATGGACCAGCTGGCTCACGGTGATCTTGACTTGCAGCATCAGAGTTCTGACAGTGGTGCACTGGGCCGGGTGTTTGGACCTGTGAAGGTTACATTGGATATGTAATTAAAATATAGTTTATGCATGTTGTGTGTCTTTGTTTGCAAAAGGACCAAACTATAAACTAGAAAGAGAGTGATAGACTGATTAGGCCTTTGTGTTATTTTCATTATTTTACCATACAGACTGATTTACACAGATAACAACTACAGTGCTGACCTTGTAGAGATGTCCTGAAATGCCAAAGTGTTATTTCAGATTTGTAGGTGACATGCGACAGACATTGAACCCAACACAGTGGTGAGCAACTTGGAGTCCCGGACAATTCCAAGGCCCATTAGGTTGCAATACATTTGATACAAAGTGATTCATAATGCATATAGAACTGCAATTGGTCATCATATAGGCAGTGAAAGTTGACTTGTATGTGGCTGCTAATTCTATTCAGCATGCCACAACACATTTTTGGAGGATCTCTTGGACTCAAAAGACAACGAATAATGTAAGCATTTTCATCAATTCAATGTAGCTATGAGCAGGTGTCAACATGGTTGAGATACACAAGAAGTGATATTTTAATCTATATCATGACATGGTGACTGTCAAATGCACTAGTTTTTTAAATGCGTGTACATATGGATTAAAGGACAGTGGAACAACATTACATTTCACTGTTGTTTTTCATATCCAAAAACAGAGCATCATGGTATTTGTAGTCATCTGTTGACACCACAGACAATATTTGTTTGAAAAGTAAGTGACACATATCACTTTCAATGACTACATTGGAAATAAATACATATTTGCATCTTGCACACACATATGGATATGATGTAACTAGAAGAAAATACCAATTAGAAACACCATACTTTATTGTGAAAATGGATATTGTTTTGGACCTGTGTTTGGAAATACAACAACAAACATCAGTAGAGAGTAGTAGGCAGAGCCTATGAAAGCTTTTTGGCTATGCAATGCGCAATGGTTGGTTTAATTTTTTAAACTTCATATCTCTGTTTCCTTACATTGGAGGTTTATCATTTTCTCTATTTGTATAAATTGTGTTGGATTTGTATTATGGTGTGTCTTTTACTTATTTTCTATTTTGGTGGTATTAAATGCTTTACACATATCTGTCTCCTGAGTTAAACCTGACTGTTGGTTTGCTAAACTACCAAGAGTTGAGCAAGGCTTAATTTACTGAGGCTCAGCTCGATCCATTATTGATTGAGTCAGTATTACTAAATGAGGGTGATTACCCCCACCTACTAATATCCCCTTTTCCTACGATAGCAATAAAATACCCATGTTAAATAATTATTTTGTTGGAAATGGCATTACTTAAATTCAGGAAACTACACAATACCACCTGGTGTGTCTGCAGGACCCAATGGACACCAATTGTAGTGGGGGGAGGCTGGCCAAATTGATTAAATAAATAAATAAATAAATAAAGTACTATGTGTCCCTCTAGAGCCTATGGACCCAGTAGGAGAAAGGCAAAGATCAATGAAATTAAGCAGGAGTACTGGGTTTCCCTTCAGGGCTAACAGAATGCCAAAGGGAGACTTGGAAAGTCTTGCAAAATTGAAAATATCAAGGCAAAACAACCACTGCTATGATCTAGAGGGTACGATCCAGTGGCATGAAGAATGAACAAAAATAACATGGACTTCTACAGGCAATAACATTCAAAGCTTCCAGCAAAAGTAGCATACAAGGATTAGTGATCAGACACACAGTAGCTCACACCCCAGCTATACACAGGTTTTTCATAATATTTTTTAATACAAATATTACATTGATATTATCAATGATGTTATCAAAGGTGTCATGATTGCTGTAACTTTTGGGGTAATTAGTGCATGGCGAGGGTGCGAGTTAAAGTTAGCTGAGAGTACACTTTATAGTTAATTGAGAAAACTATAACAGGTGAATTTCTCTGGTTTTGTACGTTTAAAATGTGAGCCTAACTATAACAGCCCTGTAACCTTTGTTTTTTTTAAGTTAACTTTTATGGTCTTTTTTATTCTATTTTTTAACTATAACGTCCCTGTAACATTTGATTTTTTCAGTGAATTTCCACTTTTTTTTTTAGCATAAAGTGATTTTCATTACTATACGTTAATCCAACCACCACTGCGCACATCCTTTGGCTGTGTACAGTGGCGGTTAACTGCAGAGGCTGCTGTGTGGACAGGCCCTACAATAACCCAATCCTGTGATGTGCACGGCCACAAGGGTTGGCACCAGGGTCTGGCCTGCGGCTAGTCCCTGCACCCAACCCTATAACAACGCAACCCAGCATGGCCCCCCTTCACCATGTCGATCTTGACCCTTGGGAACCATCCACAGGGCCCAGCCTAAATATATATATTTTTTTGGGGGCAAGGGTCCCCCCCCCCAGGCTGATATCGGTCCTGGGAATCCCATTCCCCAGCCTAACCATTTAATTTGCTTTGGGAAGCCGCACAGCTCTCCCCCCCAAGCCGATCTTGGCCCCAGGGACCCCATTCCCCAAAGCCCAGTCTAAACATTTAGGCCCTCATTATGACATTGGCAGTCAGCTGACCATCTCGCTGATGATGGCAGTAGTACCGTCTCCAGGCTGGCGGTGAAGACCACCAAATTATGATCATGGCGGTGATCCCTCCCATAGACAGACAATGTACCACACAAACCGCCAGTGTGGTCTGTCCACTGACCACGATGGCAGCCATCTTCAGGCATGCGGAAGACAATGTCCCACCCGCCATGTTATGCCACAACAGACCGCCAAGGTTTCTGGGGTGGGACTACCATTACCAAAAGTTTGGCGGAAACACATCACATAAAAGGAGACAGTCTAGGGATAAGAATCTGCGGGCGCCATGGAACCCTCAACTGAAAGTCATGCAGATGCTGTACCACGCAATGACTGTCCAGGAGCACCAATCCCGCTGACGACGGTGAGTACAGCCGCCTAGCACACAATGGAGGGAAGGGAGAGTGGCACACCCACACGCACAACACACACCAAACACACATACCACACACCAAGAACAATCTGCAGAGTAAATCAACAGCAACATAACCCAGGAGCAAAGAAAGCTAGGACACATACCTCTGGTCCATCCACTGTAATCATGTGGGAACAGCAACCTAAATTGAAGAAAAATACAAAATAAAAAAAAAATATATATATATATATATAAAGAAGAAGTGATGGACGGAATGCTGAACAATGTCAAACATTCACCCCCAGTACAGAGATCTGGGCCTAAATCCATCATTTTTTTGCTGCCCATATTGTTTTAGTTTGGACCCAGCCATATGCAAATCAGTCTTGACCCTGTTCCCCATGGGAACAGTCCAGCCCGAACTGCCAGGCCAGGTCTCCCTGGACTGGAAACAAGCATCCTAGGACCACTTTCGGGGTTTCACCCCTTATCAGCCAGGCTAGCTTGAATCCAGTGGCATGGGAAGCACAGGACCCACGTCTGGGCATACCCTTCCTACTAAGGGTGACAAATGCAAAAAGAAGAAGTGATGGACGGAATGCTGAACAATGTCAAACATTCACCCCCAGTACAGCAATCTGGGCCTAAATCCATTGTTTTTTTGCTGCCTTTGCGTTCCAGTTTGGACCCAGCCATAAGCAAATCAGTCTTGACCCTGTTCCCCATGGGAACAGTCCAGCCCGAACTGCCAGGCCAGGTCTTCCCTGGACTGGAAACAAGCATCCTGGGACGGGTTTGGGGTTTCACCCCTCATCAGCCAGGCTAGCTTGAATCCAGTGGCATGGGAAGCACGAACCCACGTCTGGGCATACCCTTCCTACTAAGGGCAACAAATGTAAAAAAAGAAGTGATGGACGGAATGCTGAATAATGTCAAACATTCACCCCAGTACAGAGACCTGGGCCTTAATCCATCATTTAATTGCTGCCCATGCCGTTCCAGTTTGGATCCAGTAATATGCAAATCAGTCTTGACCCTGTTCCCCATGGGAACAGTCCAGCCCGAACTGTCAGGCCAGGTCTTCCCTGGACTGGAAACAAGCATCCTGGGACCGGTTTCGGGGTTTCACCCCTCATCAGCCAGGCTAGTTTGAATCCAGTGGCATGGGAAGCACGGGACCCACATCTGAGCATACCCTTCCTACTAAGGGCGACAAATGCAAAAAGAAGAAGTGATGGACGGAATGCTGAACAATGTCAAACATTCACCCCCCGTACAGAGATCTGGGCCTAAATCCATTGTTTATTTGCTGCCCATGCCGTTCCAGTTTGGACCCAGCCATATGCAAATCAGTCTTGACCCTGTTCCCCATGAACCTGGTCCCAGGATGCTTGTTTCCGGTCCAGTGAGGACCTGGCTTGGCAGTTCGGGCTGGACTGTTCCCATGAGGAACAGGGTCAAGACTGATTTGCATATGGCTGGGTCCAAGCTGGGGTGGCACGGTGAGCAAAAGAACGATGGATTAAACCCAGATCTGTGACTGAGGGTGAGTGTTTGCATTGTTCAGCACTCCGTCCATCATCCTTTTGTGTTGATAATATATATATATATATATATATATATATATATATATATATATTTACAAATATACAGCAAGGGCCATTGGGCAGTCCATAGTCAACAAATGGCCACATGGCAGAATCCAAGGCCCAGCTTCACCTTTGACATTCCAGTCTCTCCACGGGGCAGGGGCATTATGATGATGTTAGGCAGGCACCTCAGGGGGCAGGGAATGGGGGGTGATGGGGGTTTCTTCTTGGGAGGTGGGTCCTTGGGCCTGGGTTTGAAGGGATCGGGTCTTTACCTTTCTGTTTACGGGGCTGAGGAGTGGGCTTGGGGTTGGGGGCTGGAGTGCCACTCTTGTGCCCCTTAGTGGCAGGTGTAGTTTTAGAGGGAGGAAAAAGGAGTCGACTGGGAGCTGGAGGTACTGGGATGGGGGAGGGATCTTTCTCTTATGGGCAGGACGGGGGTCGAGGGAAGAGCTCAAGGCAGGAAAGGAAAAGCTTCTTAGGACCAATGGGGCCGGTTGTGGGAGGAGGATTGGGAGTGGAGGTAGAGGGAGTGGTTAAAGGAGGAGTAGGTGTGCTGGACTTGGGTGTAGATGCATGGATGATGTGCGTGTGTGAGGTGGATGGCTGTTGGGTGTCTGACTGTGAGCGTTTATGTGTTATTGGAGGGGGAAAACAGGGTGGGAGAGGACAAACAGGACGAATGTATGTATGTTGTTGTGGGGTCTGCAAGTGAGATGGGTGTGCTGCATTAGGTTGTGATGGTGGTGGTGACTGCGCATGTGATGCGTGGAGTGCATATCTGCGTGTCTTCTTTTGTGGTGACTGTGGGCAAGGCTGTATAGGTGGCAGGATCTAGGACTAATGATGCAGTGCATGCAGGTGTGAGTGTTGATGTAACTGTGAAGGAGGAGGAGGAGGAGGGGGAGAAAGTGGAGGCAGTGGGGGTGATTCTGACCCCGGCGGTCTTAGACCGCCGGGGCCAGGGTCGGCGGGAGCACCGCCGACAGGCCGGCGGTGCCCCGCAGGGCATTCTGACCGCGGCGCTTTGGCCGCGGTCAGTGCAGGAAAACCGGCGGTCTCCCGCCGGTTTTCCGCTGCCCCTAAGAATCCTCCAAGGCGGCGCAGCTCGCTGCGCCGCCGAGGGGATTCTGACCCCCCCTACCGCCATCCTGTTCATGGCGGGAAAGCCGCCATGAACAGGATGGCGGTAGGGGGGGTCGCGGGGCCCCTGGGGGCCCCTGCCGTGCCCATGCCAATGGCATGGGCACGGCAGGGGCCCCCGTAAGAGGGCCCCGCAAAGTATTTCAGTGTCTGCCTTGCAGACACTGAAATACGCGACGGGTGCCACTGCACCCGTCGCACCTTCCCACTCCGCCGGCTCGATTACGAGCCGGCATCCTCGTGGGAAGGGAGTTTTTCCCTGGGCTGGCGGGCGGTCTTTTGGAGACCGCCCGCCAGCCCAGGGAAAAACTCATAATACCCTCTGCGGTCTTCTGACCGCGGAGCGGTATAATGGAGGGTGGAATTCTGGCGGGCGGCCTCCGCCGCCCGCCAGAATCAGAATCACCCCCAGTGACTGTTGTCATATGTGCATCTGTGAGTTGGCTGTGTGTGTGCTTGTGGAGTGAAGTGTGGTGCCTGTGTTTGTCTGTGCGAGTCCTGTCTGTTTTTTTGGGTGCATGCTTGTCAGATTGTGTGCTTGGGATAGGTTGGGGGAGACGGCTATGGGACTGGGAACCGGTAGTTGGAGGGTGGACGAAAGAACCAGTGACACTGGCTGCAATCAGAAAGGAGGCCAGAGCCTGAAACAATCTCTGTAGGGCAGCCAAGACCCCATGAATGCCCTCCAGGTAGGCATTGCATTGCTGCATCTGGGATGCCAGACCTCGGATGGCATTCACTATGGTTGACTGCCCTACAAAGATTGATCTCAGGGGGTCAATAGCCTCCTCACTGAGGACAGCAGGGCTGACTGGGGCAGAGCCTGAGATACCTGGGGCAAAGCCCACCCTCCTGGTTGAGCTGGTACAGGCAACTGGGTGGGGCCTACTGGGAGGGTGGTGCTGGTACGGGGGTGGAAGAAGATCTTGTAGCTGGGGTTGTGCCAGAGGGGTCCACCTCCACCAGGAAGCTTCCACCGGAGGAGGAATCTTGGTCTGTAGTCGTCGCTCCTGTCTCCCCTGTGGTGCTCCCCTTGCCCTCCAACCCACTGGTCCCCTTGGCGTCTCTGCACTCCACCTCCTGGGTCCCGTGGGCTGCAGATCCCCCACTATCCGGTGCCCCTGCTCCTTTGCCAGATGATACTAATGCACACAAAGACAGGATGAGAAAAGGAGAGATGGTGGGGGAGAAAGAAAGGGAGCACAGGGTCAATCACAGCAACAACAGCACACATGGCATGCACATCACAATCACTCACTGGGACTAACACTGTACAGTATGGATCACAACTACAAACCATTTCCTGGGTACAACAGCAGTAAATAACCCAAACACTACCATCTGCACACCTAATGGGACTAACAAAGCCCTGTCTGCCATGGTATGCTAGCTACTTACCAGTACCAAATATACATACCATCCTAAATAGCTAAGCAGGACCACACAGGAAAAGCTAAACGGCATATTAGAGCATCCACTGACTACAACCCTGCACCCAAACCCCATGCCAGGCAACAAAAAATAAAATACCACACAGTCTGCACTTACCCCCTTGTGGCTGCTGTGCTCCCTCAAGCACCTATCCAACTCAGGATTGGCCACCACCAGTATGCGGGCCATTGGGGGTAAGGCTCCGAAAGGCACCCCTCCCTCGTTGGGAGGCCGTGCTCAGCTGGGCCTCCACGGTCTTCCGGGCCCAGCATCTCAGGTCCTCCCACTGTTTCCTGCAGTGGGTGCTCTGCCAGCTATGGACCCCCAGGGTCCGCACGTCTGTGGCAATGGCACGCCACAACCCTTTCTTTTGATGGGCGCTGACCTGCAGAGGAGACACATACAGAAGGACACCATGAAATCAACAATCCATTCTGTCACACAAATGGCTTATATACTGCATATGACCCACATTCAGCACACACATGACCTGTACCTCTACATACACATTGCATGCAGCCAACCCCCCAAAAAAAGACACACTGCCAGCACACACATACATCTTCATGTAGCCATGTCGCATCCAATGTACCCATGAGGTACTCACCTGTTGGTCTGGAGGCCCATAGAACTGCCCATACAGGGGTAGGACCCCATCTATAAGTTTCTACAACTCCTCGGATGTGAAGACTGGGGCCGTTTCCTCTGTAGCACTGGCCATTGCAGGCTCCAGACACAGATCACAGCAGCACACGCAGTGGAGATTATGAACCGTAGAGAGTCAGGAATCAAGTGAAGTGGTGCAGAGAAAATAGCGGTCATGTTTGCGGTTGTGAACACCGTCACCACCGGCGTTGATCATCATTGGTTCCTGTACTCCATAGAGCTCCAGTGAAGAATTGCACGGTGGTGCAGACCGCCTTCCGCCACAATGCCAAGCGTCAGCAGAGTGAGATCACTTCCACTTGTCACTGCATACAGTTGCCATTTCCTAATGCTAGTACTCATGTTGGACACATTTATGTGCATCATTGGTCTCGATTGTACACACCTAGACAATTCCAGTCTTCTACATACATACATGCTCTGTGTAATGTGATATTGTGTGTCAATACTTACTGTAGTCACGCACGTTTTAATTTTGTACCACTTAGATACCAACCACTGTGGAGGATGAGGAGGAGGAGGCAAACACCCGTGTACAAACCCCTAGTGGACTTGGCCACACTGGAGGACAGGCACATCATACTGACCTATCGTCTGGACAGGGCCACAATCACAATTGGTCAATTGGAGCCAGATCTAATTCCTGCTATCCCTAGCACTGCAGTAATTCACCCTGTAGTCCAGGTACTCTCAGTGTTCCACTTCGTGGCAAGTAGTACATTCCAAGGGACAGTGGGCTTGGCTCCAGGAATGTCACAGCCAATGTTTTCGATTGTGCTTGGAAGGGCTTTGGCTGCCTTGCTCAAACACATGAGCAGCTACATCTCATTCCCCCAGAGTGAAGATTTGCCCAATGTGAAGACTGGATTCTACACTATGTGATTGGGGCCATTGATGGGACCCATATTGTTTTGGTCCCTCCCAGGGCAAATGAGCAGGTCTACAGGAATAGGAAGAGTTTCCACTCAATAAATGTCCAGATGGTGTGCCTTGCTGATCAATACATCTACCACGTCAATGCCAAGGTCCACATGTACGTAGGTTCAGATTTGCGACTCGCAAATTGCGAGTCGCAAATCTGAATGTAGGATGGTGTCCTTGACACCATTTGTGAATCTCAAGGGGGTTGCAAATGCCCACCACATGAATATTCATGGGGTAGGTCGCAATTTGTGACCCCGTCGGAATGCTGGCCCTCACAGGGATGGTGGCCTGCTGGAGACAGCAGACCACCATGTCTGTGACTGCCTCTCAATAAAGCAGCTTTTTTTTTGTAATGCAGCCCGTTTTTCTTAAAAGAAAACAAGATGCATTACAAAAACAAAAATGAAACGTTTTTGTTTCATTTTTACAGAGCAGGCAGTGGTCCGTATGACCACTGTCTGCTCTGAAAAAATGTTTACAGTCACATTCACAACAGGGAAGGGGGTCCATGGGGACCCCTTCCCTTTTGCAAATGTTTTAGCACCCATTTGAAATGGGTGCAAACTGCGATTGTTTTGCGACGCATTCGCGGTCACAAAACAATCCTATAAGGCACTGCGAGTCGCAATTAGGAAGGGAACACCCCTTCCTAATTGCGAGTCACAAACCCGTTTTGCGATTCGGTAACCAGGTTACTGAATCGCAAAACTGGGTTTGTGCATCGCCATGTGCTTTTTGCTGTTGCGACGTGCAAAATGCTTAGTACATGTGGCCCCAAGTTTACTGGATCTGTGCATGATGCCTATGTATTGAGAAACAGCAGCCTGCAAAAGGTGATGGCATGACTACAGAGGCACACAGTGTGTCTCATAGGTGAACTTGAGTCTTCACACAATGTATGTCAGTGTATGCCAACTGGAGTTGTACTCCATGCCATTGTACATGGGTAATATGTGTTCCTCACTTCTTCCAGGTGACTTCGGCTACCCAAACCTGTCCTGGCTGTTGACCTCTGTTGGGAATCCGAGAACAGGGGCTGAAAATCGGTACAATGAGGGACATGGCCATACCAAGAGGGTAGTAGAACAGACATTTGGTCCACTGAAAACCAGGTTCAGGTGCCTCCATTTAAAAGGTGGGTCCCTATGCTACGCCCCTAGGAAGGTCTACCAGATTGTGGTGACCTGCTACATGCTGCACATTTTGGCCCTCAGATGCAATGTGCCCTACCAGTAGGTGGAGGGGGGAGACACTGCACCTGTGGCAGCAGTGGACACTGAAGAAAGTGAGGAGGAGGATGTGGACAACAGGACACATATTATACAGCAGTACTTCCAATGACACTCAGGTAAGACTGTAGATCTGATCATATCTCCATTTTAGTTAAGTGCTGTGTGCCAGCTGTGTTGTGCCAATTGCTGCCTTCACATTTCAATTGACTGTCACTTATACCTTCCCTTTTGCAGATGTTGGTGTGGTCACAACTGTGTACTGATGTGATGACTACAGACTGTTTAAACACATTTGTTTGACGGATTCACACATTACAGGACATTTGTCCAGGATAACACTGTTCAATACATTGCACATTTCTGTATGATAAAGCACTATTACTCCCATTGTGTTCAAGGTTGTTTATTGAAGTGACAATAATGAAGGGATTAGTGCAAGGGAGTGGGGTGGTGGTTTAGGATAACTTCAGTATAGTGGCCCGGTTGGTTTGTAGCACAGGTCCAGTGTCTATGGGGCCATAGGAAGAGAAGCAATGGCAGTCCAAAGTGAACAAGGTGACTCAGTGGCACACAAGGGGGGCATTCTGGAGGGGCTCATTTCCTGGTGGTGGTCCTGGTCTTGGCAACAGTCTCTGGTGTCTGTCTGGGTCACAGGGAACGTTTGCGGGGTGGTTCTTCTGCTGCAGAGGGAGGGGTGCTGGTGGCCTGTGGGTCTTATGGCAGGCACTCCTGTCCACTAGCTGCAGCAGATGTTGATGGCTGGTGAGTGGACTGGCTAGTGGAAGTGGGACACTGGTGTGCTCTGTTCTCCTGCATGGTGTTGGCCATGTCACTCAGCACCCCTACAATGGAGGCCATTATGGCATTTAGGCTCTGCAACTGCTGCATGACCTCCTCGTGGTATACCCCCTGCAGCCTCTACTTTTCTGCATGATGCTGATCACCAGACCCACCCTGTCCTGGGATTTTTGGTATGCCCCCAGGACATGTGTGAGGGCCTCCTAGTCAGTCGGTTCCCTGGTCCTGACCTCCCCCGGTGCACAGCTGGCCTCCCACTGTCCCCGCCCCCTGTGTCTGTGTCCTCTGAACAGTGTGCCCACTCCCACTTACACCAGGACCTTCATCGTCTTGCCTGTGTGGTGTCGACTCAGGTCCCTGTACAGGTGGGCACACTATTGATCGATGTGTCCTGGGGACAGGGGTCTGGGGACGTTGAGTGACTGCTGTGGTGTTGGAGACAGAGGGGGGCCCTGTAGGGACTGACTGTGGGATGTGGATGCCGACTGACCTGTGGTCTCAGATGAGCCAGGGAGTTAATCCATCTCGGGACATCCAGAGTTGGTGTCATCACTGAGGGCATCTTCTAGTGGAGCACTCTTATGCTATGGCACCTCCTCACTGCTGACATTGGCTGGGGCACCTGTGGGGATGTAGGTGATTTATTAGGGTCATTGTCTATCACATTTTCTGCATTTCTACCTTTCCCTATGGGTTTGGTGTTGTACTCCTACCTTTAGTAGTGTGTGGTGATGCATTGTGGGATTGGTAGTCCTACATGCTGTCCATGCATTGCTGGTGGGTGTGCATGCGAAGCAGGGAGGGGTGTGCTTGCAGTCGGTAGGGCATGCAGGCGTACGCACTTAAGTGTGGTCATTGGGGTGGTGCACAGTGTGGGAAGGAGTGGGGTGTAGGGAGTCAGAGTGAGAAGGTGGCATGCCATGCAGGTATTGGTGGAGGTAGGTTAGTAATGGTGACTCACCAGTGTCCAGCCATCCAGTGCCTCCAGTGAGGCCCTCAGGATGCTGGATTTGCCAAGACTTGCTCCTCCCATGCTGTGAACTGTGGGGGAGGAGGTGGGGTTACACCGCTAGTTCTTATGATGGTGATCTGGTGCCTTGATGTAATGGAACACACCTTCTCTTGTAGGTTGTTCCACCTCTTTTAGATGTAATTCCTTATGTGTGGATATTGTCCCACAGAGTTCACCCTGTCCACGATCCTCCACCATAGCTCCATCTTCCTGGCAATGGAGATCTGTGGGACCTGTGCACCAAACAGGTGTAGTTCTACCCTGACAATTTCCTTCACCATCACCTGCAACTCCTCATCTGTGAAACGGGTGCTTTTATGGGGGCATGCCTATTGTGTGTTGTGTGTGTGGTGCAGAGGGTGTTTAGTGTTGTGGTAGGGTGTGTAGTGTGTAATATGTGATGGATGTATAGGTAGATGTACACCACATGAGCAGTTCTTTTAGGGATTGGCCTGGCAAGGTGTAGCAGTCTTTTTGTGTTTGCAAAGGATCGTGGGTTATGTGGGGGTGTTTTATAGTGCTGTTGGTGGGTGTGTAGGGTGTGTGTATATGTGTGAGGTGTGGGTTTTTTGTTCTGGCTAATGTTGGCTTGAAGTGATGTTGGATGCCCAATTCTGCTGCGACGGTATGCATCGCCAATGGCTGACCGCTGTTGAATGTCCACTGTGGAGATTCGTGGGTCAGAATTTGGAGGGCGGTGTATTGCTGGCATAGCGGTGTGGCTGGTGGGCCTGACAGTTTTTCACCTTTGTTGGGTCTGGCAGACTGGTAGTTGTGGCCGGTTTCTGTCAACTGTGTGTCATAACCGGATTACTGCCTCTGCGATGGTCTGTTGGCGGCCGTCACCACAGCGGTCTTCGGAATAGACCGCCAATGTCATAATAATCACCATAATTTTGGGGAGAGAAGGAGGATCTGTGACCTCCATCCCCAGGCCAACCTTGCCCCTGGGGCCTATCTCGGCCCAGGGACCCCATCCCCTGGGGCACAGCCATGTGACCTATTTGCCCCCGGACACCCAGTGACCATGTTGATGGCCATGGGGGAAGCCTGAATGCCCCTCTGGGAGCCGGCATTGCTGTCACAGAGAGAAAGTTGCAGTCAAAGCTGCCACCAAAGCACAGCAAGCAGCTTTGTCCCAGGGGTGGGCAACCTGAGAAATAACAGGAGCCATCCCAAGGGCCATTACTGGTGTCTCAAGAAGGGTCACGCCTCCCAACTTCAACTAAAATAGCTCCGGGTCTTTGGGGGTCTGAGCGCTGCCCCACACATGATTAGAAAAATACCCTAGGGACTTGGTGGTCCCTAGGACTGGGGGGCATGTGCCCCCCCACATATATTATGAGAAATGCTCGAGGGAGGTGGGGGTCAGTGAGACTGTGGGGGGCGAGCACTCCCTGCACACAATCTGAGCCTGTGCCCCAGGGAGGTGGCAACCTCTGGGACTGCAGCGGGATCACACAGACCCCGCACACAAATTCAGCAGTATCACAGGGAGGTGGCGGTCCCCAGGCCTGCAGTGGGGCCAAGCGCCCCCTGTATTACATTGATATAAAGCCCTGGGGAGGTGGTGGTCCCCAGGGCTGTTGGGGGGGGGGCGACCCCCTATGTTTCTTTTTTTATAGCCCTGGGGAGGTGGCAGTCCTCAGGGTGCCGGGGGATCCGAGGGCCCCCTGCATCAAAAATGTAAATGTCCCCAGGACCTGGCCCACCTGAGGGCCTCACAGAAACAAGTGCACGCTTGTTTTTTTCCTGTAAACTTTGTGAATTTGTGGCAAACAATGAAAAAAACTAAGAGCTAAGGGGTCAGGTTGTCCCTTTTCCAACTTTATTTTTTTTTAGTGGGACTCAGCTGAAGTCGAACCCCAAGATGGCTGTCAACACTTCCTCAATCAGAAGTGTGCTTTTCCCTGCCTTTTCACAAGCCATTATGAAGAATCTGAGGCCCAAGATACACAAATGTATTTTCCCTTTAATATGTCTAAAATTGCAGGATGGATTTACACCAAGTAGGCGAAAGCACAATCTGCGTACCAAAAGCTAGCATTCTTCAAAATTTGGTGTAATTCCGTCTAGTGGTTCAGGCTGTGGTCGCCTCCGAAGGTCCTATGGAAATTAAGATGGGAAACACAACTTTTTTTGCCCCCCCCCCTTTTTCTCGGCCCCCACCTGATGGGTCACCCCAAAACATTTAGTGTGCAACAAGAATCACTGGGGCACTTTGATTTTTTAATATATAACTACCTAGTGGCGACACCACCAAGATATATAAATATATATATATATATATATATATATATATATATATATATATATATATATATATACATCTTACCTATATAGAAAGATCTTACCTTGTAGTGGTCGCCACTAAGTAGTTATAGTTAGGACCTAGCTTTTATATAAAAAGGCATTTATTTTCTTGCCTATATCTTTTATCATGTGGGGGAGGCCTCATGGACATCATGTTCCCGAGGGTATAATGAATTATGAGCAGGAGGCGTGCATCCTCGCACCCTGGGTAACACCATCACCCAGGGCAAAAGTGCTTTTCATATGTGAGGGAGGACCGATGGCCTCCACTACAGCTCCGGGGACCACCACCTTTCCCGAGCATTTGTTATCTTCTGTGTGAGGTGGCCTTGCGGCCCCCCTGCCGTCCCGAGGATCACCACCTCCACGGGGCATTTGTTATCTTTGGTGCGGGCCGTGTGCCCCCCCTGCAGCCCGAGGATCATGGCCTCCCTAGGACATTTGTTATCTTCTGTGCAGGGGAGGCCTTGCAGCCCTGGCAACACCACCTCCCTGGGGCATTTGTTATCTTCTGTGTGGGGCAGACTACATGGTCCCCCACTGCTCTGGAGTCCACCAGCTCCCCAGGGCAAAGTGTAAACCATACAAAGGGGGGTTTGTTTCAGACCCCCATTAACCCCGGGGACCATCACCTCCCTGGGGCTATGCCTACATTGAAGGGGGGTCTGAGCTGAGACAAAGCTGTTTGAAGCTGCAGCCAAACCAGAGCAAACACTCTATGTTTTGACCGCGGGATCAGTAAAGCAGGTCCCACTCTCAAAAAATGGAGCTTTCATCTCTGTCCCCTGCTCGCATGCAGGGAGCAGAGATGAAATGCTTCAGCAAGCAGGGAGTTCTTGTTAAAACTAGCTCCTTGTGTGATGAAGCAATGGCTCCTTGAGGTAAGCCTTGAGGCTTACCCCATGGTGTTAGATAGACCGTAAAGGGCATTTTGATACATATTAAATAAATAAACATGTAGAAGCCATGGGGAAGCCCATGAGGGCTCCCTCACAGTCCCGAATAACTAATTAATGGCTAAAACAATTGAAGTAAAAAAAAGCAATGTCTCAGTGTGAAGGAGCATTCAGAATCCAGCCAGACTCCTCCCCTCTTTTTCTTTATTGAAATTACAAATATTTTTTTTGTTGTTGTTTTAAATTTTATTGTATCTCATTCTAAGTATATCATACATCAAAGCCTAAAAAACTCTCTAGCTCTCTCACTTTCTTTCTCTCTCTACCTCTCTCTCTCTCTCCCTCTCTCTCTCTCTATCTCTCCGTCTCTCTTTCAATCAATTTCTCCCACTCACATACTCACTCAGACACTTACACATCCACTCACAGACCTAGGGATCTCTAACAATAGTGGTGAATTTCTATGGTTTCATACGTTTAAAATGTGAGCCTAACTATAAAGTCCCTGTAAACTTTGATTTTTTAAGTGAATTTCTATGTTTTTTAAAATATTCTGTTTTTTAAGTGAAACATCCCTGTAACCTTCGTGTTTTTCTTGTATATATATATATATATATATATATATATATATATATATATATATAGAGATATATAGATATATATATACAGAGAGAGAGAGAGATAGATATCTATATATACATTTAGCTAAAAAAAGAAATGGGAATCACTGCGTAGCGGACTACCTGTTTATTCACTCATAAACAGATAGTCCACTACAGAGTGTTTCCCATTCTTTTTTTAGCTAAAAATAATTGGAGTTGGTTCAACCTCCCAGGAATACCGGCAATGTGGACTGCTTTGTGGAATATATTAGACCATTTTTGTTTTGAATATATATATATATATATATATATATATATATATATATATATATATATATATATATATATATATATATTTAAACTGAAAATGCCATAGGTTACAGGGACGTTATAGTTAGAGTCACATTTTAAACGTACAAAACCAGTGAAATTCGTAATACACTGCTTATAGCCTCACATATTACATCACTCATGACATGGTCAGTGACATCACTGATCATATGTCAAATGACATCACTGATGACATGATCCAGTGAGTTTAAGTGGTTGTATAGATCTGTGAGTGCGAGTGGATGTACAGGTGACTGAGTGCGTTTGCTTGTATGGGTGAGAGTCATCATGTGTTTGTGACTTTATCAGTGAGTCAGTGGCTGTACAGGTGAGTGATGGATGTATCACTAGGATTTTGCATAAGTGTGTGGATGTTTCAGTGTCTTTTTGAAACTGTGAATGGATCTGTAAGTCTGTAAGTAGCTATATTGATTAATCAATGGGTGGGTCAGTGTGTGCATTAGAGGGAGAGTGGGTGCATGACTTGCTGCATGGGTGAGTGAGTGGGTGAGTGAATGTATCAGGGGCTGCATGAACATATATATATGTATATATATATATATATATATATATATATATATATATATATATATATAAATATCTTGAAAACCAACGATTACAGGGACTTTATAGTAAGGTTCAGATTTTATTTTTACACACACATCACAGAAATTCAGCAGCCTCAAGAAACTAAAACTCATGCAGTAAGGTAACTATAACTCACTGTTGAATTTATAAGGTATTGTGTGTGTAACACTAAACAAAACTATAACTTCCATGTAACCTTGGGTGTTTTAGTGAAATTCTAAGGTTTTGTGTGTGTAAAATCTGAACCTAACTATAACGTACCAGTAAACTTTGTTTTTTTAGTGAATTTCTAAGGTTTCTTATTCTATTTCCTAACTATAATGTCCCTGTGACCATTGTTTTTTCCACTGAATTTCTAGGATTTTTTTAAAATGTAAAGTAGTATTTATTTACAATACATTAATCCAACTGCTTTAGCACATAGTGGGGGAGTGACTGCAGGATCAGGTGTGCGGTCAGGCCCTCGATCGACCCTCTGCCTGCAGCCAACCCCATGCACTGCCTCTCCCCCAAAATCAGCCTTCCTGTGGGCCACCTTCCTTGGCTGCTTTTGGCCTGGGAGACCCAATTCCCAGGGGCATCTTTTAAGGGGAAGAGGGCATGGGATGCCCCTCCCCAAGCCAATTTTGGCCTCTTGAACCACATCTCCCTGGGCCCAGCACTATGTAATGGGAAAGGAGCATGTAAACCCTGCCTTCCTGGGTGATATTGACCCCAACGACTCCTGCCCCATGGCACTGCACATTTTGTGAAGGAGGGGCACATGTCTCCTTCTCTGGGCTGATTTTAGCCCCTGTGACCCCATCTCTGGGGCCCAGCATATTTGATTAGGGTAGAGGCAGGTGGTCCTCCTCCCTATTTTGGCCTTGGGGACCCCATCTCTCAGGGCCTACTACTGTAGTTATAGGGTAGGGTGGCATGCAGCCCCCCACAATGGGCTGATTTCAGCTCTGGGGACCTGATCTTCCATTGCCCAGCCATATTGTAAAAGGTGAGCGGGCATGCAGCCCAATTCCCAGACTGATATTGGCATTGGGGACCCCTTCCCCCGGGACACAGCACCCTTTTAAATAGAGAGGGGGCATGCAACTCTCCTCCATGGTCCAATATCAGCCCTAGGGACCTCATACCCCTGGGGCCTGGCCAATTGCTAAAGAGGGAGAAGGGCCCTGATTCCAACCCCTTGCTGACAACCAACACCCCACGGGTACTCACTGCAACCCCCTATAACATTAATAAATGTCTGGTGGTGCCCCTACTCCTTCAAGGGACATCACCAAGCTAAAAAACAAAAAATCTGTAGATAACACTTGCAGGGCATTATGGGGCTCTGTAGGAACAGTGAATTTTAATAAGTGGCTCTAGCCACTCATTTTGTACTCACCTTTTTTTAAGTTCCTTTTATTTTTCCAGGTGTTCCGGTCCTACAAGGGACACCCACTGTTTTTTTTTCCTTGGGGCCACGTGGTCGAGCCCAGGCCCCCTGGCCTCAATGGATCCCTGTAAGGGGCCCCATTTCATAGAGCTGTGCAGGAGATGCCAGGCTGTTTATATTATAGGTGTTTCAGGGCCCATCCAAGGCATCCCAGATCATAATGTTTTTGGAGGCTGAAGGGGGGGCCTCAGGGCTCCCATTGCCCTGCTGACTCCCTGCAGAAGCCAGCATCATATTTTTTTAATTGTTTTAAGTAGGGTGCCTCGGTACACACCTGGGGCACCCCATACCAGGTCCCTTGTTGGGGCTGTGGGGGAAAGCCCAGGGGCTGTGCAACCCTGCTGGCTCCCCAGCCTGCACTGATCCCGGGTGCAGTAGGAACTGGCATTGCTACCACTTTGTGGGAGCAGTTTTTTGTTTTGTTCCCACTGGGTGAGAGCAATTCAGTGTATTTCTCTGCCAAAGAGACAAGACAAGGGAAAGGTTTTATGTTCCCACCTTGCAGGTGGTGCTTTGTGCTCCTGCAAGATAGGAGCACATTGCACTCTCCCCTCCTGTGCTCTTGGGCATGGAACTAGATGGTGTTCTGGGAGTTAGGGACTACATGTCACAATCCCTAAGCCAGCCCTGGGATGTGGGAGTCTCCTGGGCCATCAAATAGCCCTGGATTGGAGGCTGTATGCCCCCACCCCATTTGCAAAGTGTTGGCCCTGGGGATTGGGGTCCCTGGGGCTCTAAAGGTTTAGGGAGCTGGGCCAGATGCCCCCTCCCCTTTATTTTTTATGTAACCCCGGTGATGAAATCCCTGGGGCCTCTTAGAGACCCAAGGAGGGAAATCACATGCCTCACACAGCAATATAATGTAATTAGCTGTTCCCCAGGGCCCTGGCCCACCCCAAAGGTCTGTTTTTTTTAACAGTGCAGGAGCCTGAATATTTTCTTTATTTTACCATGAGTTCATGGATCCTCTGCAAATTTGAGGCAAAATGAAAAAAAAAGTTTATATACACAAACCTACACACACACATATAAAAACAAGGTGTCCTTCATTCAAGAATATTCATTGACCTCACATGCAAACCTCTGGATCCCAGAAAACAAGAACAATAAATAGCTGTGCCTGCCCTCCCTCAAACTACAGCTGTTTTGCAAAGCACAGCACTGAATTTAGTTGATTTTCAACATAAAATGGACAACTTTTAGGGCAGTGAGGTGCATCAAAGAATATAGGCCCTCATTCTGACCCTGGCGGTCGGTGATAATGCGGCGGCCAAGCCGCCAACAGGCCGGCGGTCCAAAATATGCAATTCTGACCCTGGCGGGAACCGCCAACACAGCCCGCCGCATTAACACTCCGACCGCCACGGCGGAACAAACAAACAGCGCGGCGGTCCCCGCCAACAGCCAGGCGGCAGACAATGTACCGCCCACCCTATTACGACCCACCAATCCGCCACCTTTTCCGGGGCGGGAGCACCGCCGATAAAAACACGGCGGAAACAGACTACGAACGGGAAAACGCTCACCTCTACGCACTCCACGCGAGATTCCGGCAGTATGGAACCCGAGTTGCAGGTCATCCCCGCACTCCTATACCTGCTCCTGTACCAGGAGCACGCCCGGCGGCGCGGAAGACATCGGTGAGTACTGCACCTACGACACAGGGGAGGGAAAAGATTACCGGCACACACCCACCCACCCATACCCACTACAACACACACATCAATGCATTCCCACAGATCACTGTCACAACCCACAAACCCCCCCTCCGAAATGATGCAAAGACCAAAAGAAGAGATCATAAACGGGCAGATATATTGAAATATGGACACCAGTAATCCCAATAAATAAATAAACTATGTACAAAATATATACAGCTCCTAAATGTAGTCCAACCACTGTCCGTGGACCACAGGGGTCCTGTGCAAAGGGGCAAGGCCCAGTCCCACGACAAGAACTCCACGGAGAGAACACTGCAGGGGCATCAGAAAGAAAATAGGACAGGCACCTCAGGGGGAAGGGAAGGGGGGGCACCTCAGCCACTTGAGTACACGACGCCAGATCCACGAGGGGACTCCATGACCACTGGCCCATCCTGGGGAGTGCAAAGCCACAGTCCATACAGTCCATACAGTGGGTGGCCTGCCCACTGGGCTATCCTGGGGAGTGCAAAGCCACAGTCCATACAGTCCATACAGTGGGTGGCCTGCCCACTGGCCCATCCTGGGGAGTGCAAAGCCACAGTCCATACAGTCCATACAGTGGGTGGCCTGCCCACTGGGCCATCCTGGGGAGTGCAAAGCCACAGTCCATACAGTCCATACAGTGGGTGGCCTGCCCACTGGGCCATCCTGGGGAGTGCAAAGCCACAGTCCATACAGTCCATACAGTGGGTGGCCTGCCCACTGGGCCATCCTGGGGAGTGCAAAGCCACAGTCCATACAGTCCATACAGTGGGTGGCCTGCCCACTGGGCCATCCTGGGGAGTGCAAAGCCACAGTCCATACAGTCCATACAGTGGGTGGCCTGCCCACTGGGCCATCCTGGGGAGTGCAAAGCCACAGTCCATACAGTCCATACAGTGGGTGGCCTGCCCACTGGCCCATCCTGGGGAGTGCAAAGCCACAGTCCATACAGTCCATACAGTGGGTGGCCTGCCCACTGGGCCATCCTGGGGAGAGCAAAGCCACAGTCCAAACAGTCCATAACAGACCCCACTGCCACTGGAGGAGCATGTTGGCCAGAGGACATCCTGCAGCCCTGCCCGAGACAGATCCTGCCCTGCCACGTCTGCCAAAGGGCCAGCGCTTCTTGCCTTGAAGGGCCCAGTTCTGCGCTTCTTGCCTTGAAGGGCCCAGTTCAGCGGGTCTTGCCTTGAAGGGCCCAGTTCAGCGGGTCTTGCCTTGAAGGGCCCAGTTCAGCGGTGCTTGAGACGGCGGGGCCCAGTTCAGCGGTGCTTGAGACGGCGGGGCCCAGTTCAGCGGTGCTTGAGACGGCGGGGCCCAGCGGAGCGGTTCTTGAGACGGCGGGGCCCAGTTCAGCGGTGCTTGAGACGGCGGGGCCCAGTTCAGCGGTTCTTGAGACGGCGGGGCCCAGCGGAGCGGTGCTTGAGACGGCGGGGCCCAGTTCAGCGGTTCTTGAGACGGCGGGGCCCAGTTCAGCGGTTCTTGAGACGGCGGGGCCCAGTTCAGCGGTTCTTGAGACGGCGGGGCCCAGTTCAGCGGTGCTTGAGACGGCGGGGCCCAGTTCAGCGGTGCTTGAGACGGCGGGGCCCAGTTCAGCGGTGCTTGAGACGGCGGGGCCCAGTTCAGCGGTGCTTGAGACGGCGGGGCCCAGTTCAGCGGTGCTTGAGACGGCGGGGCCCAGTTCAGCGGTGCTTGAGACGGCGGGGCCCAGTTCAGCGGTTCTTGAGACGGCGGCCGGTCTATGGCCAACTGCTCATTGCCTGGTGGTGCCCTCCTGGGCAGCGGGGATGGTGCTCCTTCAATGCCCACCTGGGCTGTGGGTGGTGGGGCCCTCCTGGCCAGCTGGGCTGGGTCCTCCCTGGGCAGCGGTTATGGGGGTGGTGGGCTCCTCCTGGGCAGCAGGCCTGCAGCCTGACCTCTCCGACTTGCTGCCCTTGCCCTCCTTAGTCAGGAGTCTGTGGCCCTTTCCTCCCTTTGGAGCTGTGGCTGGTGACTGTCTCTGGGTGGTGTCCGGGGGGGATGTAGAAGCCGGGCTCCTGCGGCGCCCCTTCCGCCTTCTGCTCCTCTTCCCAGGGGGTGGGCTGGCTGTCCCCTTGCTGCTGGGCGAAGATCCAGACATGCGGGCTGGTGGGCTCCAATACCCCTGCACCCTTGTCAAGGGGGCTGCAGGGCTGGTGGTGGCTGAGGTGCACTTCTTACCCCGACGAGACGGAGGGGGGGGCTCAGGGTCAGGAAAGAAGTTAGCAGTGGCGAGGAAGAGTTTCTTGGGACAATGGAGAGTGGTAGGTACAGTGGGAATGGGAGTGGAGGGAGAGGATGTGGTTGTAGGTGAGTCACGTTTGCTGTCTTTGGGTGCAGGTGCAGGAGGGATAGGCTGTCGTGAGGTGGATGGCTGTTGGGTGGGTGGGTGGCTGCGTTTGTGTGGTGTGGAAGAGGGGGTGACAGACACAGTGGGAGAGGACACAGGGGACGTGTAAATGGCAGTGGGGGTGGTGACTGCACGTGTGCGGACTGGAGTGGAGGGTGTGCTGGTGATGGAAACAGTGGCTGATGGTGAGGTGAATGGAGGTGTGAGTGTAGACGTCACAGGGAGGGAGGAGGGAGACGAGGAGGTGGGGGTCACAGAGGTGGTAGTGACTGTTGGCATGTCTGCATCGGAATGTTGCGTGTGTGAATGTCTGCGTGATCTGTGGTGCTTATGTTTGGATGAGCTTCTCTTGGGTGTTGAGGTGTGTGCAGGCTGGTCTGATGGTGTGGGTGGGACAGGCAGAGGAACAGGAGACTGGGAGGAGGGAGTTAGTAGAGGGAGGCAGGAGACAGGGACAATGGCTGCCGTCAGTGCTGAGGCCAGAGCCTGGAACGATCGCTGATGGGCAGCCTGACCCGAATGAATGCCCTCCAGGTACGCATTGCTGCGATGAACCTCCCTCTCCACCCCCTGGATGGCATTCAAAAGGGTAGTCTGCCCAACAATGAGCGTTCGGAGGAGGTCAATGACCTCCTCACTGAGGGCAGCGGGGGTAACAGGGGCAGGGCCTGAGGTGCCTGGGGCGAAGGAGATGCCCGGCTTCCTGGCAGAGCGGGCACGGGGCGAACGCTGAGGGGCTGCTGGGAGGGCGGAGATGGTGCGCTGGGTGGCGGCTGTACCTGTAATGGCGGGGGGCACGGATGGTGCCACCCCCGCAAGGGAGCTCCCTTCCGAGGACGTGTCCGTGTCGCTGCAGGGTCCAGTCGTCCCCGTTGTGGAGCTCCCCTCGCCCTCCGTCTCACTGGTCCAGTCTGACTCTGTGGCATGGCCCTCCTGGGCCATGTGAGATGCAGCTCCCTCCTGCCCCGATGCCACTTCTCCTCCGCCTGATGATGCTGATGCACACAAGCACAGAAAGACAAACAAAAAGGGGGGGGGAGAGAGAAATAAAGGGATATTGAGTACATGGATCTCCGGTACAGTTAGCGGACATGACAGACACAGATGCCCCCTGCACTAAGTTGCGCACTTGGGGTCCGCTACGCATTCCGTGGAACATGCCCTACACGCCTAGAGTTGACAACTGCACCCATGGATGACACGGCCCAGGGATGGCTGTACTGACAAACTACTGAGGGTGGTGGCTGGGGACACAGGGGCTTACGGGGGTGCCCAGCCTACAGATATCGCCCTGGCCTAGGGGGACCCACAGCCCTCCTCCCCCACCCAGACACCTCCACTGCGCGACAACAGAGTAGATAATGCTTGTACTCACCCCCTTGTGTCTGCTGTGCTGCCCTCACGCGCCCATCCAAATCAGGGTAGGCCACCGCCAGGATCCGGAACATCAGGGGGGTCAGTTGACGGCAGGCACCCCGCCTACGTTGGGAGGCCATCCCCAGCAGAGACTCGGCGGTCTTCTTGGTCCCGCGGCGGATGTCCTCCCACCTCTTGCGGCAGTGGGTGCCCCGTCGATGGTGGACCCCCAGGGTCCGGACTTCCTTGGCGATGGCACGCCAAATCCCGATCTTCTCATGGGCGCGGACCTATGTGACACGTACAGGGAGGGAGAAATACCACGTTCAAGTTTGTCTGCATTTTCGTTGCCAGTGGCCCAACGCCCCCCATCCCCGCCAGGCCCCCCGCCATGCCCCCCACCAGGCCCAACATGCCCCCCATCCCCGCCAGGCCCCCTGCCAGCCCCAACATGCCCCCCCATCCCCGCCAGGCCCCCCGCCATGCCCCCCACCAGGCCCAACATGCCCCCCATCCCCGCCAGGCCCCCCGCCAGCCCCAACATGCCCCCCCATCCCCGCCAGGCCCCCCGCCAGCGCCAACATGCCCCCCCATCCCCGCCAGGCCCCCCGCCAGCCCCAACATGCCCCCCCATCCCCGCCATGCCCCCCGCCATGCCCCCCACCAGGCCCAACATGCCCCCCATCCCCGCCAGGCCCCCCACCAGCCCCAACATGCCCCCCCATCCCCGCCAGGCCCCCCGCCAGCCCCAACATGCCCCCCCATCCCCGCCAGGCCCCCCGCCAGGCCCCCAAGCCAGGCCCAACGCCCCCCATCCCCGCCAGGCCCCCCGCCAGGCCCCCAAGCCAGACAGTGGCCCCAAATCCAGATTGAATTAAACTCACTTGTTGGTCTGGAGGACCGTAGAGTAGCGCATACTGGGGGAGGACCCCATCCACAAGTTTCTCCAACTCCTCTCCAGTGAAGGCAGGGGCCCTTTCCCCAGGCGCAGCAGCCACTGTCCCTTCCAGACCGAGGTCACAGCAACACTTGCAGTATAGGTCCTCTCCTGTGAAAGTTCAAGTCGCAAGTGGATAAGTAGATAGAAAATGGCGGTCACGTCCGCGGCGGTGCGTACCGCGGCGGTGCGTACCGCCACCGCCGGCGCCCTTCGCCATTGGCTCCTGAAACCCATAGGCTTCAATGTTAACCAATGCGGCTTCGCGCCGCGGTCTTCGACCGCCGACCGCCGCGGTGTGCCACGCCAGCGCATTGACCTCACATCCCATTGTCACACTTCACAGGTCAGGCAGCCGCCATTTCGAGGGTCCACATGGCTCAATTTCAACTGCGTCACACAGGCCTAGGCCTTGCATAGCCACTCAGACACGCCATTCACTGCATAGAGAATCGTTTACTGTGCTAGCTGTGAGTACGTACCTGTGGGTTGCTTGACTGTGTGCTCCATGTTGTCCTTCCTAGGCACCGTCCGCTGGGTTTGGCGAGGAGACGGATGAATCCTCCCGTGTACCGACCGCTGGTGGACCTGTCGACAATGGAAGAACGCCACATTATCCTGACCTACCGTCTTAACCGTGCCACTATACATGAACTGTGTGCCCAGCTGGAGCCCGACCTGATGTCCCCCATCCGCCAACCCACAGGGATTCCCCCTCTGGTGCAGGTCATGTCAGTACTCCATTTCTTGGCAAGTGGTTCATTTCAGACAACAGTGGGAATTGCTTCTGGGATGTCTCAGCCCATGTTTTCGAAGGTGTTATCCAGAGTGTTGTCTGCCCTGATGAAATACGTGAGGAGCTACATCATTTTCCCTGAGGTGGGCGAATTGGCTGCAGTGAAGGGTGATTTCTACACCCTTGGACATATTCCCAACGTCATTGGTGCCATTGATGGGACCCATGTGGCTTTGGTTCCCCCAAGAGACAGGGAGCAGGTGTACAGGAACAGAAAAAGTTACCATTCAATGAACATCCAGGTGGTGTGTTTGGCTGACCAGTACATCTCGCATATAAATGCCAAATTCCCAGGGTCAGTGCATGACGCCTACATCCTGAGGAATAGCAGCATCCCTTACGTGATGGAACAGCTAGAGAGACACCGTGTATGGCTATTGGGGGACTCTGGGTACCCCAACCTGTCGTGGCTACTGACCCCAGTAAGGAATCCCCGGACCAGGGCAGAGGAATGGTACAATGAGGCCCATGGGCGTACTAGGAGGGTGATCGAACGCACCTTTGGCCTCCTAAAGGCCAGGTTTCGGTGCCTGCATATGACAGGTGGATCCCTAATGTACTCACCTAAGAAGGTGTGTCACATCATCGTGGCCTGCTGCATGCTTCACAACCTGGCTTTGCGCCGCCAGGTGCCTTTCCTGCAGGAGGATGGTCGAGACGGTGGTGTTGTGGCTGCGGTGGAACCTGAGGAGAGTGACGAGGAGGAAGACGACGGGGCTGAAACAGACAACAGGGACAGAATCATTGAACAGTACTTCCAATAGGACACAGGTAACAATTCAAAGATAATTTAGTAAATGTGAACTACTCTCCTGCATCTCTGCTGCCTGTCTATTTGCCCCAGTGTATGATGACTGAGTTGTGGCTTTTCCCTCCCTATTTCAGATCTTGGGTCCCCACTACGAGTCCTGTGCTTCGTTTCCCCATGGACTACAGCTTTGTGGCAGCTGTTTGTTGACTTCACTATGTACAAGGACATATTTGCACTGTCATGTCAATTACAATATTTTGAAATCACAGCCAGACTCCAGATAGTTTTGTGCAAAATAGGTGTTTATTTCAGTGCTCAAAATGGGATGGGTGGTTTCAAGTGGGTGGGGGCTATGGTGAAGGAATGTCCATGGCAGAGTCCAGAGTAACAGTCACACAGGTGCATTGTCCAGAGGCCTGTGGAGAGATGGAGCATGGGCAGTTCAAGGATGGACAGGGTGACAATGTGGGACAGTGGGATGACATCAGGTGGTATCCTTCGCTGGCGGGGGTCTTGACATCCTACTCTGTCTTCTTGCGAGATCTCAGGGCCCTCTTGCGGGGTGGTTCTTCTCCTGCAGGAGGTGGGGGTCTGGTGGGCTGCTGCTGTGCGGGGGCCTCCTGTCCACTAGCGCCGGCGGAGGTGGTTGGCTGTTCTTGGTCCAGGCTAGTGGCAGGGGCCCTTGGGTGTTGTTGAGTGTCCGTCCTGGTGTTGATGAGTTCCTGCAGCAGCCCTACCATGGTAACCAGGGTGGAGGTGAGGGCTCTGATGTCCTCCCTGTACCCCCGATAGTGTTCCTCCTGCAGTACCTGGATCTCCTGGAACCGGGCCAGTACCGTCGCCATCGTCTCCTGGGAGCGGTTGTATGCTCCCATGATGGTGGTGAGGGCCTCGTGGAGAGTGGGTTCCCTGGGCCCGTCCCCCCCCTGTCGCACAGCTGCCCTCCGAGTTGCCCTGTTTCCCTGGGCCTCTGCCCCCTGGCCGGTGTGCCCACTACCACTGCCCCCAGGTCCCTGTTGTTGTTGGGGTGGTGGGTTATCCTGGGTGCCCTGTAGTGGTAGACACACCGCAGATTGACGCGCCCTGGAGACAGAGGCATGGGCCCGCTGGGTGGGAGCTGTGCTGGTGTTCCCAGAGGGGTTTGGGTCTGTAGTGGCCTGGGCCTGTGTGAGGGGAACCGACTGTCCAGAGGTCCCCGATGGTCCGGGCTGGTCATCGGTGTCCAGGTCGACAGAGCTGCTGTCATCGCTGACGGCCTCTTGGGTGGGGGGTGTGGAGAATTCTGGGCCCTCCGCGGCGGTGTGTTGACGGTCGGGTCCTGCAGGGGTATAGAGGTATGGTTATAGTTTCAATGTGTGGCATATGGGTGTATCTGTGGGTTCCCGTGTCCCCAAGTGCTGGCATTTGTGTGTGGGGGCTTTGGTGAGGGTGGCTTGTGGGGGGGATGTGTATATGCATTGGGCATGCTTTGGTGATGGGTGTCCATGCTTAGTGGACGCATGAAGGCCTAGGTTTTGGGATGTGTGGGTTGTGATGGTGAGACATTGGCAGGGAATAGGTGTGCTGGGGGTGGGGGTGAGGATGGTGGTGGGGGTGAGGATGGTGGTGGGGGTGAGGGTGGGGGTGAGGATGGTGGTGGGGGTGAGGGTGGGGTTCGAGGATGGGGGTGAGGGTTGGGGTATGATTTGGCATGCAGGTGGGGGGGAAGCAGTATTGAAGCTTCAACTTACCAGTATCCATTCCTCCGCCGACTCCTGCGAGGCCGTCAGGATGCAGGATGTTCAAGACTTCCTCCTCCCATGTTGTAAATTGTGGGGGTTGAGGTGGGGGTCCTCCGCCAGTCTTCTGCACGGCGATGTTGTGCCTGGATACCATGGAACGCACCTTCCCCCGTAGGTCGTTCCATCGCTTCCTGATGTCTTCCCGATTTCTGGGGTGCTGTCCCACAGCGTTGACCCTGTCGACAATCCTCTGCCATAGCTCCGTCCTCCGGGCAATGCTGGTGTATTGGACCTGTGTGCCGAACAGCTGGGGCTCTACTCGAACTATTTCCTCCACCATGACCCTGAGTTCTTCGTCTGTGAAGCGGGGGTGTCTTTGGGGTGCCATGGGGTGGTGTGTATGATGTGTGGGGTGGAGTATGTGTAGTTAAGTGTGTTGAGTGTGGTGGTGTGTGTTGTTTTGTGTGTGGATAGTGTGTGGGTGATGGTGTTGAGTGGCTGTGGCTGCTAGTTTGTGGATGGTGGTGTCTCGCTCTGGCCTTCTTTCAGAATTTTCTGTCGTAGGGGTTTGTGGGTGATGTGGGTGTGTGTTTTATATTGTATTGTGTGTGTGGGAGTGGTGTGTGTATGTGTATCAGGTGTGTGGTATTCAAATCGGCCAATGTGGCTGAGTTTTGTTCGTTTGTGTGTATTCTGACCGCGGCGGTGTGTCCCGCCAATGGAATACCGCGTTTGAAAGACCGCCGCGTGGATTCGTGGGTCGTAATGGCATGGGCGTATTTCTGTTGGCGTGACGGTGGAGGTTTTGTCACCTCCACTTTTCCGCCGACCGCTGGTCTGGCGGTCTGTTGTGGCTGTCGGATTTTCGGAGGTTTGCCTTCTGCGGGTCAGAATGACCGTGGCGGGTTTCCGCGACCGCGGCGGGATTATGGAGGATTTCTGACCGGCGGTAGGTGCCTTTTACCGCCGAGGTCAGAATGACCACCATAGTCAATGGATGAATGTTGATTGCCTTCTAGATCCAAAATGCTAAGGGCTGAACAAAAAACTGAGGAGATACTTAAGAATAGGAAAATTGCATACAATGTATATACAGTACCGCAAAATGCTAGGGGATTAACAAAGAACTGAAAAGCCTCTTAAGAATAGGAAATAGTGTTCAATGTATATACAGTGCCCTCTAAGTTCTATGACACTTCTGCAAGTAAAAAAATATATTTCACATTAAATAATTAATTGTAACGGCACACTTGGGTAAAAATTCAACTCAGAGTACATTTTTTGCTTGATTTTATAGGTACCCTGATGAACCAACTGCTGCTTGTATTTGATTTCATTGCCCTTTTCCCGTGAACATGTGATAGGAAATTTACCCCAAAAGAATTTGTTTACTTTGTGATAACTTTAGTAATTAAATCTTCATTTAATAATACAAATGAATTATATTTTGGGTATTTTATTAAATGGCATAAATGAAATGTCTATACACATAGAAAACCTAATCACACAACCATTCATTGTTACATAAACATTTTCATGTCCATCTATCCTCCACACAGCTGTGTTGAAAATGTGCCCTTTCTGAAGGGTTACCCTGGATTTTGTTTTGCATTATTTATGCTCAACCCTATTTGTGCTGGCTTTAGAATTTATTTTACTTCTAGTCACCAGTGGCAATGTGCTTGTGCTCCTTCTTTCACCATGACATTGGCATAACCCTATTTGGCATATTTAACGTATGTATAAGTTCCTATCACACTGCCCCAAAGTGTACCCAGGCCAGTAAGTTAAAAGTCATCAGTGGGCTGTAGCATTCATTGTGCCACCCACTGAAGTGATAATGCATACATGACTGTAAGCCTATCACCTTTAGCTTGACTGTGAATTACACCTTATACAATATCCCATTTTGACATGCCTAAACCCTCCTTTTAAATATTAATAGTAAAGTCCTATGTATGTCTTATTTGCCAACCAAGGCAGGGTGTATGGTATTTAAACGTAGGACATGCATACGTTTAATAATAAACATGTCCTTAGAGTGAAAATGTCCTCTAAGCTATTTTTACTGTAGCGGTGTTGGCTGTTCCACAGAAAAGCACTGGGATATATTTTTTTAAGTCTAATAAATGGTGTTTCCACCTAGGAAACTGCTACAAATGTAATTGTTTCACAGAGATGCACCAACCCCTTATTTATTCTAAGCTCAGTGTATCCAGAGAGCGTGGGAAAGGAGCAGACCTCTGGAACGGCACCACAGTGTCTAAAAAGGTGCATTGGAGCAATCTCAAGAAGGGTGATTCATGTTCCTCTCAGCAGAAATATGGGAGGTCCAGGATAAAGCAGAGAAGTTTCCCAAAGGTCCTCAAAAGAGTTTTGAAGAAAAGGCTTCCAATAACCCTTTGGCTCATCAAGGTGTGGTGTTCTGAGAGGCAGGACAGGGTGCCCTTTTACCTGCTCATATATTATGAGTCAGCAGTCAGCGCACAGGAAGGGGGACTTTAGCTGTCCCAGGAAACCACTCACAGGTGATCACTTCATAGGTCTGGCCAATGCGGCCTTGGTGGGAGGTTGTCCCCAGGAGAAGACGGCAGAGTATGCCCTAGTAGCCCTTATTTGGTAAGAGGATCCAGAATGTAAGCTGGTGGTCCCTGTGAGTGGAAGTCACCAATTTCACCAGATCACAGTGAATGGGGTCCCTGTCACTCCTCTGATGGATACCTGTGTCAGCCAGATCATGGTGGCGGAAAAGCTATCTGCCAGGACATGTATGTACAGTAACTAAGGCCCATGAGCTGAACTTCTTCTGCTCTATGACACTGGTATCTCTGGAATTGGGGGGCAGGGGGGTGATGGCCCAAAGGGGGGTTATTGTCAATCCCCAGATGCCTACTGACTGCATCCTTGGCAATGAACTTCTACCCTCAAGAGAAGAACTGAGTGTGGCAAACTGGTGGGGGTTCCCCCTGGAAGTGCTGAACTGTAGAAAAACTATTCATTATCAATCTACAGACACTGGTTAAGACGCAACATTCAGATTACCACACCTGAAATGGCAAGAGTGAGAGTGGAAGAAGGTTATTGACTACTTCAAAGTGTAGCCTCACAGTCTAAAAATCCTAAAAGGCCAGAGAGACCTCAGACACAAGGGAGGGGATCCTTGTCAGACCGACAGCTGGTAATGAGACCTGCCAAAGGTCCCAGATTGGAACCTTAACCTGGCAGTGGATTGCCAGGGGTCTGGCTTTTGACATGGGCTCCTGTCAGTGGTCGCTGTTGCTTGCTTTCTCTGTGTGAAAAGGTTTTCCTAGGTTGGGACAGATTTCTGATTTAGGGGGCAGAATGGGCTATGCCACTTTGTTGCCCATGGTTATACTATCTGCATGCTGTGATACATCCATTACTGAGGGTGTTGACATCACAGTGTCATATGCTGCTGGAGTGCCAATACATGTTTGACAGGGCTACAGTTGCCTACTGTAGTTTATTTTTAAGTTACAAAATGTTATGGCTGCTTGCTTTACAGAGGCAGGAAGATTCTCTTCTTGACATCTATGTGAAGCAAATTCTAATATTTAAGGTCCCAAGATCTGAAATGATGCAGAACCAGCATTGGGCACTCTACAGAGAGTCCCAAAAGGAAAGGAAGATAGTGAGCTTAGAAATTGCTGGAAATTTCATAATGACAATAGGAGCAAATATATATTATAGCTAGCCTCCTCCTACAATATTTTTTTAAATAATCATTTGAAATGTATATTGATGTCCCCTACAGTGGAAGGGGGTACATGTAAGCCACAATTCAATGTATTGATTGATATACAATTTCTTTCTCAGTATTGAAGAGGCTTTTGGAGTTATGCAGGTTGCGGACGATAAAGCATCAATGGTATTCTGAACAAATTGCTTTTTGGAGATCACATCATAGGTCACACATGATTTTAAGCACATGTTCAAGACATTACATTGGGAGCCAGGTTGTAGTTATCTTACCTTGGGGGCAAGACTGCTTGGTTTAGGGTGGCAGCACCACTGCGTGTGGGTGACTCACTCAGTCCCATACTAACTGAAAGCTGTCTGCCTGACCTTCTCGGCTAGCTAGCAGCACCCCACCAAAACCTAGAAATGTAAAGGTGATTTGTGGCAGCCTAAAAACATAATATGCAGACTCTTCAGGGAAGTCGTGGTGGAGCATATCTTACCCCTTTCTATCATTTGCACAAGTCACACACATGTGAAGGCAGACAAAGAAATGCAGGATAAGTTTCAATACATTTATTGAAGAAACTGCAATCTATGATAAAAGGCATTAGCTGCAATTATTAGGAAAATGAAACATAAAACAGTGATGATTGTGACTATTAGAGTAAAACATATAAAAAATCCCAACATCCTGACATAATCATGAGTCTGAGAATTCTTACCTACACTCTAGCATCAAATATGAGATCATAGCACTGTTAGCCCTTCTGTCCCTACTAGTCTTTGGAATGAGCACTCCAGACTCCATACCTGGAAAAAGGCAATGGTCTGCCTGTTGTTCTGCTGGCAGTCCTCCTGCTTGGCTGGAAAAGGAAGGTCAAAATCAGCAAAGCTGTTGACAAAGTAGGGCACTGCATAAAATGGCTGCCTAGAGCTGATAAAATAAAAAACACAAGCTAAAAGTGAGTTGTGCTAACATGTACTAAAATTAATAAAAGCAAATAAAATGTGTTTTCTTCTTAAAGGGACAGACCATGGGCCGAATAGCTAAAATATGGGTGCCCAATCTAGGCACCAAAAGGAACCGAAGACAGAACAAAATAGACAAATCAAGAGATGTTTGTCAGTGAAACTACCATTAGTAATGTGGCATCTTGAACCAGGTACTACTACATTGGGCTGGTAGGAGGATGTAGTAGATGCTAATGTGATATAGATGTGCCAGAGTATCTGGGAATAATTTATTCAAATATTCATGTATCAGGGTATCTGATACCAGCTACTATTGCCCAGCCATGCCTGGCAATATGGAACCACAAAGTATAACATTCAGCTGCCAGGTCCTTTTTATACAGGTTCATGAGAAAAAAGACAGTAGAGCACTGGAGCCAGTTATTGAAATGCAAAGACACCATGAAACTTGCACCTGTTACTACGACATATTGTACACTGGGAATAGGACAAGCATTCAATATGCATTGAAGTTAAGGGATTTGGCACAAGCTTACAAGACATATGGGATATTTATCGCTTCATAGTTCTCATAAGGCATAATGGCACCAGAAGAAATTTGATCAGCTAGAAGGCCATCAGAGTAACAGGAATTTGTGATAATCTAGTAGGATATAAGGCTCATAAACTCTGGTCCACTAGCAGAGCATAAGGCCTCACGGGTTGTGGTCCACCAAGAAGGAATAAGCACCCCCCAACCTCGATCTGTGATCAACTTTTAGGCCTCAAGGATGCCAGTGCTCCTTGATCCATTAGCATGAAATAAGGATATTCTGCATCTGTAATGAGCTAGTAGGTCCTAAAGTATCAATTGCCAGTGCATTCAGCGAATAGTTATGGGTTGTATTTGAGCTGAGATTCTATTTTGAATATTTTACATCCTCTGTATTTCAAAACAAAACTAAACATCCTAGATTAATAAACACATATACACCTTTCTTCACCTATCTGAGCTAAACAGCAGTGAGAAGCTTAGGAAAAGCAGCTGAATTCTAATCACAGGCCTTTAGCCTACCACACATGCATCAATGATTTTAGTGTTGCAATGCATTCGATGTTTTACTTTAATGTTGACCCAAACGGTTGTATATCTATTCCACAGATAAGAATTCCAGATAAACAAGTGATTTATTACTAGTCTGTTCCTTCAACCTAGGGAGATAAGATGCATAAATTCTTTCCATCTTGTTATCCACTAGATAAATGTAAGGATGAGTCAAAAGCAGGAAATTATGAAATGCCATGGATTCAGAGCCCTAGTAGGCTCTCTTATATTAATTTGGATAGACATCCTTTTTAGTAAAAGCCTACTGAGTAGCAATCCCTCTCTCTTCAATTGGACAGACCACTGATGAGCATTTCTTTTTCAAGTCAAATATCCTACTAGTTACTTGGTCAAAAATTACAAAAGACCAGCACGAGAGCTTGGGCCCTAAGTATGTGCTCACTCTCTTCCCCCATATGACCTTTTTAATTATTGTTGATACGGTCACTAGTTTTGAACTTAACCCTTTCAATGCGGGCGTCGGCCACTGGCCGACTCCCGCACTACCTCCCTGGTGTGGGTCACGACCAGTGGCCGACACCAGGGAGGGGGTTAATAAATCCTCGGGTGCGTCGCACCCGAGGATTTATTATTATTTTTTTTTAATCCCTGGGAGACACAGAAGCTCTTCCGTGTCTCCCCTGCCCCCCACCCGCCCCTTTGTGACGTCAGCGCACCGTGAGGTGCGCTGACGTTAGTATGTGGATTCCCCCATCGGAGCAGGAAACGGCCTTCCCCACGTTCGGGAAGGCCTCGTAAGAAAGGGGAGAGTCTCCCCTTTCTTAAGAGGCCTTCTGAAAGTGTTTACTGGCCCCCGATGGCCCCCAGGAAAGCCAGACCCACATATAAAAGTGATATATATATATATATATATATATATATATATAGATTTGCCACCAGTTGTCTTGCAGTTGCAGCTTGCGTCTTCAAAGCAATGCACATACTTCAACTGACGCTTTTCAAATGTAGCTTGTAGGCAGCAATAAAAAAGTCAAGTAAGTATTGTGATTATGTTTCTGCTACAAAAGGGTCAGACTTGTCTAGTGGCAGTTTTAGTGCCATAAAGAAGCGCAGAAGGTTTATATGCCTACTGCAAAGAGCAAATCTGTATTTCATGTAAATAGCTGAGTACATTAGTAAAGTCAGCCATTACCTGCACTATAATACAAATGAAATGTATGTGTGGGGTGGAGGGCGGCTATGGAGAGATGAAGGGCACTTTTGCTGGGTGGTAATGAGGGAATCCGAGGAGGAGGGAGTGGGAGCACCAATAATGATTGTTGGACTGGGCGCAGGAGGTGCTAAAGACTGTGACGAATGGTATGTGACAAGGTGTTTTTTGAGTGTCTTGAAAGAACGTGCTGATTGAGGGAAGAAGCGCAGGTAAGGTGGCCTCTACTGTTGCACGTTTCTCACACACACCATCGATTTTGTGACTGTCTACGTAGGCTAGTATTTTAGAGCAACAGTTTAGCCAATAGCAGAGATGGCATCTTGATGGATGGCTGCTGCCGTCACTCGGGTTATAGAGGAGAGCTCTGACATAGGATCAGAGACTGAGACATTAGATACTGAGACAGCATCTGAGGGATAGGACAATGGCGCAGACTCTGGGAGTGATTTTTCAGTCGAAGGAGTCCCATTCGATAACTCCTTTTCCAGTACATTATGAGGGAGGTGATGAGGACAGTCCTGCTGTCCCTTCGCAAGCAGTCTGTGCAACTGGGTAATAGTGGGTTAGCCCAACCCAGAGAGCAGGTGAATGCAGCGGCAAGCAGAGAGAGAGAAAGTGCTCTCTTGGGAGCTCCCCAATTTAGTTCAGCCCCAAATTCCACCTCCCAAATCGTATTGTGGAGACATCAAAATTATCTATCGCAAAACAAACTGTTTTTGTAAGGCAGGCACCTGTGTTTTTGGTCCTGGGTTCGGCGGCCATATAGAGAAACACACTAAACCCAAACATTTCTGGAAACTAGACATTCGGGGGAAACCACAGAGGTGTGACTTGTGTGGATTCCCTAAAGTTTTCTTACCCAGAATACCCTGCAAATGTGAAATGTTGAATAAAAACTCTATTTTTCTAGCATTTCTGTCACACAAACTACAGGAATATGCTGGGATCCACAAAATTCCTACCACCCAGTGATTCCTCACCTGTCCTGATAAAAACACTACCCTACTTGAATGCCTACACCTAGTGCCTGCGTCAGGAATTGATCACCCCAGGGTCAACAGCTGCCTCATGTAAGGACCAACATTGACCGTTGTGTGATCTATTCCTGTAGCGGGCACCAGGCCTACCCACGCAAGTGAGGTACCATTTTTATCGGGAGACTTGTGGGAACGCTTGGTGGAAGGAAATTTGTGGCTCCTCGCAGATTCCAGAAATTTCTGTCACCGGAATGAGAGGAAAAATAGTTTTTTGGGCCACATTTTGATGTTTGCAAAGGATTCTGGGTAACAGAACCTGGTCAGAGCCCCACAAGTCACCCCATCTTGGATTCCCCTGGATTTCTAGTTTTAAAAAATGCACTGGTTTGCTAGGTTTCCCCAGGTGCCGGCTGAGCTAGAGGCCAAAATCCACAGGTAGGCACTGTTTTCTATGAAAAAATGTGATGGGTCACGTTGTGTTTTGGGGCATTTCCGGTTGCGGGCGCTAGGCCTACCCACACAAGTGAGGTATCATTTTTATCGGGAGACTTCGGGAGAATGCTGGGTGGAAGTAAATTTGTGGCTCCTCTCAGATTCCAGAACTTTCTGTCACCGAAATGTGAGGAAAACGTGTTTTTATAGCCACATTTTGAGGTTTGCAAAGGATTCTGGGTAACAGAACCTGGTCAGAGCCCCACAAGTCACCCCATCCTGGATTCCCCTAGGTCTCTAGTTTTCAAAAATGCACCGGTTTGGTAGGTTTCCCTGAGCTAGAGGCCAAAATCTACAGGTAGGCACTTTGCAAAAAACAGCTCTGTTTTCTGTCAAAAAATGGGATGTGTCCACGTTGTGTTTTGGGGCATTTCCTGTCGCGGGCGCTAGGCCTACCCACACAAGTGAGGTATCATTTTTATCGGGAGTCTTGGGGGAACCTAGAATAGTAAAACAAGTGTTATTGCCCCTTATCTTTCTCTACATTTTTTCCTTCCAAATATAAGAGAGTGTGTAAAAAAGACGTCTATTTGATAAATGCCCTGCAATTCACATGCTAGTATGGGCACGCCGGAATTCAGAGATGTGCAAATAACCACTGCTCCTCAAAACCTTATCTTGAGCCCATTTTGGAAATCCAAAGGTTTTCTTGATACCTATTTTTCACTCTTCATATTTCAGCAAATGAATTGCTGCATACCCAGGATAGAATGAAAACCAACTGCAGGGTGCAGCTCATTTATTGGCTCTGGGTACCTAGGGTTCTTGATGAACCTACAAGCCCTATATCCCCGCAACCAGAAGAGTCCAGCAGACGTAACGGTATATTGCTTTAAAAAATTTGACATCGCAGAAAAAAGTTACAGAGTAAAACATAAAGAAAAATGGCTGTTGTTTTCAGCTCAATTTCATTTTTTTTTTATTTCAGCTGTTATTTTCTGTAGGAAAACCTTGTAGCATCTACACAAATGACCCCTTGCTGAATTCAGAATGTTGTCTACTTTTTAGAAATGTTTAGCTTTCTGGGATCCAGCATTGGTTTCACACCCATTCCTGTCACTAACTGGAAGGAGGCTGAAAGCATCAAAAATTTTAAAAATGGGGTATGTCACAGTAAAATGCCAAATTTATGTTGAAAAATGTGGTTTTCTGTTTCAAGTCTGCCTGTTCCTGAAAGGTGGAAAGATGGTGATTTTAGCACCAGAAAGCCTTTGTTGAAGCCATTTTCAGGGAAAAAAACACAAGCCTTCTTCCGCAGCCGTTTTTTCCCATTTTTTTTAAAAAAAACGAAATTTTCACTGTATTTTGGCTAATTTCTTGGTCTCCTCCAGGGGAAACCACAAACTCTGGGTACAATTAGAATCCCTAGGATGTTGGAAAAAAAGGACGCAGATTTGGCGTGGATAGCTTAATTGGACAAAAAGTTATGAAGGCCTAAGCGCGAACCACCCCAAATAGCCAAAAAGGGCTCAGCACTGGGGGGGGGGGGGGGAGGCCCAGCAGCTAAGAGGTTAAGTATTACTTAACAAGAGACAGATTCGATTTCAACTATTTTGTGTCTATGCATCACAACCCAAAGACATTCTATAACTGGCTATAGTTTTATAGCTCCCTGCTTTTACCCAAGGAGCTGTTGGTGTTCATATGTTCCATTGGCTAGCAGATCTTTAATTTATTTGCTGGGTCTCTAGCGCAACCATGCCATCTTACAGCCACTTTATTGTGGGACAATACATTATAAATCAGGAGTTCCTCCTCTCCAACTTTGGACGTTTTAAAAGCTCACCTGAATCAGGGAAATCACAGAAATGTCAAAGTTATTTACAAATTAAAAATTGAACAACCTAAAGAAAGCATGTTTTCAGGAGAGAAAAAAACAACACCTATTTTTGGCTGCAGAATTCTCCCTCAAAGAAAAAACATCAACTGCAGGTAACATTGTGCAAAGATGATTAAAAGTTAAACTTTTCAAATATATGGAGTTGCAAAAAGCTTTACAGTACATAAAATTACCTGCGGATTTTTAATTTTGGATACCAGTGCAAAAAGTTACCAGCCACAAAGAAAATGTCAGCGGTTGATAGCATTTCGAATTTGGTAGTATGCCCTCCCATCTGTAAGAGGGATCCGGTTTGCACACCTAGCTCAGGTCGAGAGCATTCAAGATCACCTATGTGTTTCTTCTGTAACGGGAAGCAAATCTCAATGCCTGTTTCAGGCTGTAGCTTGTTGCAATCTTTCTAATTTACGTATTGCCATATTTCTGGTTGTTGTATAAGATGTGTCTTAATATTGTGGATAGCCCGAACCCCTAGTGCTAGAAGCCTTTTCAGTGGATTTTGAAGTATGGTCAGATCAGATGGTGGGAACATACTTTGAAACCCCCGTGTCTCAGTGTTGAAATTCTTTATTAACATTGCAAGGTGATACAAAACAGACGGGGATCAGGGTCCCTGTACTTTTAGGAGATGACATAAAATGTATCACATAGAAAGCAAATCAGGCGAGGCACAGTCAACAACACGTCTACGCATTGGAAAAGGACACTAGTTGTAAAGGGTAAGGAGATAGAGATGAGGGAGGAAAAAAGGGCCTGTGGTGGAAAAAAGGGTGGGGGGGAGAGGGAAGGTAAAAAGAAGGGCGAGATTAAAACATAGGCGGCCTGATGGCGTTGCGGCCGTAAGGACATGCCTCACTACAATGAGGCGCAGTTCAAAAGGGGTTCGTACCGCCCATCCCTTCTTGAACGCCTTTATGGGTCACCCTCCCTCACATGACAGATCAGGCTATCTGGGGTTGTATACCCAATGCTGTGTTCTATTCGCTGGTAAAGATTAGTACCCTGTGTGACATCTGTGGCTCATTAAGATATAGCAATGTGGAGGCCCGGTAGAAGAGGAAGTACAGGACCAGGGTCAAATTTCCAAAATGAAGGATGTGTGCAAGGTCCACTAAGGCCTATATTGGGCATAGTGCAGAGCAGCCCAACAAACAGAGAGAAAGATGATATAAAAGAAGGGAGAGAGAAAAGAAGGGGTAGAAGAGAAAGGAGGAGAGTGAGAGAAAGGGAGGGGGGCTGATATCGGAAGGACAGCAGGGGGTGCTTATACAAAGAAAGGGGAGGAAGGAAAAAAGGGGGGAGAAGAGGGGAGGGAAGGAGGGGGGATAAGGGAGGAGGAAAGGTAGAGACAGAGTGAGAGTGTATTGTGGGTATTATCAAGCTCCCAGGATGAGAGTCAGATTGGGTTTCGCCGTAATGGGGAGGGGAGAAGGGAAAAGACTGATATACTGGGGGGAGGGGAGCATGTGCAATACAATACAATGAGGGGCTTGTATGCAAAAGTGAGAGGTACGGGGAGGGAAGGGGGATAGCAGCTAGGACTTTGATTTTGATTGGGGGCCGACAATAACAGAAGCGGGGGCACAGGCGGCGGCAGATCACAACGGTCTTACTGCAAGGAGGGGGGTCCACACCTGGTTGAATGCAACAGCCTGATTCTGCAGGTTATAGATGACTCTTTCATGTGTGGCTATGCGGGTCATTGCCACAATCCATTCCTTCGGTGTTGGGGAGGTTGTAGATAGCCAGTGGCGGAGAATACAGATTTTTGCGGTTGCTAGTGCTGTATGTAACACAAGTCTATGCGGCCTGGGCAAGGCCGGGAGGGAGACCATGTCATGCAATATGATAGGAGAGGGGGAGAGCGGTACCTGAAGCGGTATGGACTCAGCCAGAGTGAGACACACAGCTGTCCATAAAGGCTGAACCATCGGACAGGCAATGAGGATATGGAGCAGATCGTACTGTGACTCTGTGCAGCACCAACTCTTTGCAAGCAGGAGGAGGCCAGTCCTATGTAATTTTTCTGGGGTCCAATACCATTCATGGATTACCTTACAGAGACAGAATTTTAACCGAGCTTCTTGAGAACCCTTGTCAAGGGCCTCCAGAATGTTCGACCAATCTTCAGTGTCAAACGTCTGATGTAGGCGGTCTTGTAGGTGTAACTTGTCCAAGAGAGGTTGTGAGTATAGGTGTCATGTAATGACCTCGTAGAGGCCTGCTATAAACCCTTTGTGCCTTCCCCAAGTTGTTAAATAATTTACCACGGGTGAGGTCTGGAGTCCTCAGCGAATCGTATTGGCGCAGTGTTGTAAACAGTGCTTGAGTTGGAAATATCACCACTCCTGCCGTGGGTGAAGATTAAATTCCTCCTGCAGCTTAGAGAAGGATTTGGGCGCTCCATCCTCCAATACCTGAGCAAGGTCAAGAATACCAGCTCTGCTCCACTGCACCTCCCTGCCTATCCGTAAACCAGTGTTATTCCATAAAGGGGCCTGGGCGTGCAGGAGAGGATGTACCCCAAACAGGCGGTGAGCCTGTGCCAGGCCACTTGTTTTGCCTTTAGGATCAGGTTTGCTGTACCGGAGGACAAAAGGTCGTTACGGTAAAGTCCTCCAAGACCCCCGGTATGGGAGAGCAGCATCTTCTCTACAGCGACCCACTGCGGTGGCTGCGGCGATCCAGGCAGTGTATGAGCCAGTTGTGACAGGTGTAGCGCTAGTGCGTTGTGTTCCACCGAAGGAAGCCCCATACCCCCATGGGAGCGGCGCGCCATTAGCTTCGCTGATGCCAGGTGTGATCACGCAGAATCCCACACAAAGGTTCTAATGTGTGCGGCAATTGACCGCAGAGTGGATAAAGGCACTTGCAAGGGTAGGACTCCTAAAACGTAAGTGAAGCGAGGTACTCTGACAATCTGCACCACCTGTTCCCTGCCACACATGGAGAGGCCCAGGTGGTTCCATTTCTCGAAATTAAGTTCCAGTCGCGCAGTGAGGGGATCCAGATTGTCCACCACCATATGGACCAGGCCTTGGTTGACTAAAACTCCCAAATATTTGAGGGGCCTTGGCGTCCATCGAAATGGAAAGCCAAGGAGCACAGCTTTCGTAGACACATCCGAAAGGGGGAGAGCGTCGCTCTTGTCCCAATTTATGCGGTAACCAGAGAGGGGCAAAAACCCATTGATGAGCTCCAGCAGGGCTGGTAGAAAATGCTCCAAGTCCGTTACTGTTAGAAGGACATCATCGGCGTATAAGTATATTTTGGAGGTGACACTTGGTAGAGGGAGGCCCTTTATCAAGGGGGAAGAACGGATGGCAGCAGCCAGAGGTTCCATTGCCAACAGAAACAAAAGGGGTGAGAGGGGATATCCCTGCCATGTCCCTCTGCGAATGAGAAAAGGACCCGAAAGGAAACCTCCGCAATTAACCTGTGCCGTGGGGTGATCACAGAGCAGATGTATCATAGAAATAAACCGATCACCCAGACCAAACTTCGCCAGTGTCGCGAATAGATAGGGCCACTCTATGCGATCGAACGCCATCTCGGCATCCAGAGACAGAGCCAGTGCGGCTTCTGGTATGTTCCTGGACGCCCACAGAGCGTGACATAGAGTGCGTAAGTGGTTTCTGGAGGTGCAGCCCAGTACAAACCCCACTTGGGTGTGGTGTATTAAGGATGGTATGACTTTGCGTAAGCGGTTTGCTAGAACACTAGCTAATATTTTGATATCACCATTCTAAAGAGATATAGGCCGGTAGCTGCAACAGAGTAGGGGGTCCCTCCCTGTTTTCGGTATAATCGCTATTGTGGTGTTATTGGAGATGGCACCCAGAGTCTTCGTCCGACAAGCTTCGCTCAGAGCCCCATGCAGGACATCAGTCACCTCTCCCCCTGCCTATTTGTAGAATTCCACAGGGAATCCATCCTCCCTGGGTGATTTGTGATAGGGGAGGTTGGAGATGACTCTCTCAATTTCCAGCCTGCTGATTTCTCCATCCAGAAGGTTGCGACCTTCGTCGGAAAGAGAGGGTAAGTCAATGTTGGTAAGGGAGGCCTCGATTTGGGCAGGGCTAGACGTTGCCTCTGGCGTGTAGAGATGCCGGTAGAAGGAGGCAAATTTGTTGACTATCTCTTGTGGGTGCATAAGCACATCTCCTTTGCAAGCGCAAATGGCTGGTATGGCAAGAGCGGCCGTTCTCTGACGGAGATGAGCTGCCAGCAATCGGACGTTTTTCTCACCCTGCTCATATTGCTTCCCTTGTAGGCGTTGGAGGTCTCCTGGAGGTTTTTTGGTAAAAGGTTTGCAGCTGCTGCTGCTGGAGGGGGGGGCAACGCTCTTCCGCCCTAGCGGAGGAGCCGCACCTGTATAGGCAAGTCATTTATGTTATAAAAGATGTCATAAATCATGTATGGGTGATGTAATATGTGAGGTCATAAACAGTGCTTTGCAAGGGCACGAGCTATAGTTTTCATGTTGATTATTTCATTATTTTAACAAGATATGCCAACATAGATGTTGGAAAAAGTGAAGATCAAAATACGCTCCTGGGCACAAATGCAACTTTAAACCTGCATTACACCTCTGTCTCTCTCCACATAAACCACTGTCACAGGTACAGTTTCTCTGCTCCACCCTCTGCTTTGCTGTAGGAAAATGTAATTTTAAATAACTCCTGTAAAGTAAAAAAAAAAATTACACTGGTCCGTTTGTTTATTTTGTAATGTTAACCCCAGAGCAGATGATTTTGCCTTCTGAAAGAGCAGAGCTCCCTTGGTCCCATAGCTAAAAAGGCAAAAGCAATCGAACACAACCATACCTAGTATAGGGGCGGAGTGTTGTGGTATCTGAGCTGAAGGGCTCAGAGCACACCGGAGAGACCGAGAGCTGGAAGCATAGGAAATCTCCCTGAAATGGACCTATAGTGGCATGGGTACAATGCATGCCCCTGCAGGTCCTGCGGGGAAGGGGCGTCCCTTAAGGGGTCCCCAGCCTTTCAGTGGGCCCCCATTTCAGCCCATTGGCAATGAATATCGTTGAGATATGGGAGAACCAAGGGCTCGCATTAAATTTTGCAAGAGGGGGAGGGAGCACGATTTTGCGTTAGACCACTGTAAAGCTGTAGTTGTAGACCACAAAAGGAAACATTCTGACTGACTGTGCAACTTCAAATGTTCTGCTCCGGGTTTTATTCTACGGTATTATGTGTAGCGTAATTTTAATTCGTTCAATAAATCAGGGCATTGGACATTCCTAACATCGTGTTACCATTAGCAAAGCAAACATCATAGTCAACCAAAAAATAGATCGCTCTCTTGTTTTTGAGGAGGGGTAGAATCCATTCGCAGTGATTGAAAAAACAAATTGTGTTACATCGAACACAACAGATCAATAAAAATAACCAGCATGCTTGTTAATAAAAGCTAAATAATTATGTTCAAAAGTAATAAGAGCCCATTTTATGGCTGCCAACAAAAGAGGAGGGTTTTGCTTCAGGCATGGCGGGTGGCATAGGGGTGTCAGCATCCTGTCTGCGCCTGAAGAGCTGCATTAATGTACACAGCGGGGCAGTGCCAGGGATGTCATTTAGAAACACTGTTGGGGAAAACTGCGAAGGAGCTAGAGACAGATGGCAAGCCGTAGGAGAGCTAAAATACCTGGAGGAGCTCAGGGGAGAGCCATGTTCACTACTGACCCCATGTCTCTCTGCTGGTTGCTGGGATATTTATTCTGGTCTTTAAGCGTTATTGTGCTGTAACAGTATACTTGTTTCAAATATTGTACAGTTGTCACAGAATTATTGAATATGGTACCAAACTACACAGTTACGTTAAATGTATAATATTTAATAAGCAGGGTTAGCATTTGACTTTTCATTGGATGACTAATACATTCTAAATAATGCCTGTTGTATACACACAGCCATATCACAAAGAGTTAAAAACATTTGAAGTATCAAATCATACTCCATCTGTCCAAACTGCCTGAAACCAATCTGTTCAATTTTCTTAACTAGAGTATCAACTACAAAAATAATGTGAAGGCATGTATATATAGGTAAGCCATTTATGTTATAAGAGATGGCATAAAACATGTATGGGTGATGTAATGTGTGAGTTCATAAACAGTGCATGGTGAGGCAATGAGCTATAGTGTTTTTTTTGTTAAAAATATTGGGGGTCATTCTGACCCTGGCGGTCATGGACCGCCAGGGCCAACGACCGCGGAAGCACCACCAACAGGCTGGCGGTGCTTCCTGGCCAATTCTGATCGCGGCGGTAAAGCCCCGGTCAGAAAAGGGAAACCGGCGGTTTCCCGCCGGTTTTTCCCTGGCCATAGGAATCCTCCATGGCGGCGCTGCAAGCAGCGCCGCCATGGGGATTCCGACCCCCTTCCCGCCATCCTGTTCCTGGTGGTCCTTACCGCCAGGAACAGGATGGCGGGAACGGGTGTCGTGGGGCCCCTGGGGGCCCCTGCACTGCCCATTCCACTGGCATGGGCAGTGCAGGGGCCCCCTAACAGGGCCCCATAAAGATTTTCAGTGTCTGCTTTGCAGACACTGAAAATCGCGACGGGTGCCACTGCACCCGTCGCACCCCTTCAACTCCGCCGGCTCCATTCGGAGCCGGCTTCATTGTTGAAGGGGCTTTCCCGCTGGGCCGGCGGGCGGCCTTCTGGCGGTCGCCCGCCGGCCCAGCGGGAAAGTCAGAATGACCGCCGCGGTCATTTGACCGCGGTACGGTCTTCTGGCAGTTCCCGCCAGGCGGGCGGCTTCCGCCGCACGCGGGAGTCAGAATGACCCCCATTATGTTTTAACCGTCATTTCTTTGCCTCAGTATAATATCACTTTCACCTTTAACTTTTTCAGTGAATTTCTGAGGTTTTCGTAGGGCATTTTTTTTACCATAAAGTAATATTTTATTACCATATGTAACTCTGCCAACTGCTTGCCACACATGGCCTTTGATTCCCCTGCTGTGCACCGTGTGAGCTAATCTAAGAGCCAACCACCCATATGTGGTCAACTTGCCACAGCCCTCTCTTTTTAAATTGGTTTTCTGATCCCTTGGAAGCCAGTATAGCCCATGCACTCCTGTGGGGCTTTCACGAAGCTGGAGAGTATAGCTGGCTCACATAAGATTCCAGTGGGATCACAGCATCCTAAAATAAGATTTGCACAGGGAAATTGAGTTTTGGGACCCCCTTTTTTTCCAGCTTCCACTTGTTGGATTACCCCAAAACTTTAAAGGAAAAAGCTGAGGTGGATGAACTTTTTATCTGAAAGTTTTGTGAAGATTTGTCAAATGGCACAATAGTTATAAGCAAACTAAAAATGTTCTTCCTATTGTAGCCAGGTGTGAAACAAAACTGCACAGTGGTGATTGCCACGGTCAAAGTCTTAGCACCACAGGGAATTGGCTGCCTGTAGGGGGTTGGGTGCAGGGCCTGGACCTGCAGCGCAAACCATATTTTAGCCATGTGCTGCAGGCTTGGCTGCTCATTGGGGTGGAGGGGGCTAGATGCAGGGCGGGCGGCTGGATACAGGGATGGGGGGCTGGGACACCCACATAAATAGATTAATTTGCTAAGAGAATGCAAATGTGCAAATAACCTGGAGTTGGCTGCCTATAGGGGGTTGGGTGCAGGGCCTGGACCTGCAGCTCAAACCATACTTTAGCCATGTGCTGCAGGCTTGGCTGCTCATTGGGGTGGAGGGGGCTAGATGCAGTGCGGGGGCTGGATGCAGGGATGGGGGGCTGGGACACCCACATAAATAGATTAATTTGCTAAGAGTATGCAAATGTGCAAATCACCTGGAAGCTATGCCCGCTTGGCCCCACTCCGTCCATCATAGTAATATGCATGTCATCCCCCCTTTTCCCAGGATGATGGACAGCTAATTGGCCCCCTGGGCGTTTTCTGACAATTTTGATCCCGCGTTCTTGATGTAGAGGAATATGAGGACTACTCAACAAAACAAAACAAAAACTTTCTTCTTATAGACAAGAGGAAGGACTCAGGTTTGGTAGTGGTTTACATCTTTGTAGTCTCATTGGCCTCTATATAGGAAAATTCATCTTATCACAGAATTCTAGAGAAACAGGCAACAGGAACAATCATGTTACAGAAAAGCACACCTTGTGCTCCATTACACAGCTGTAATTGGGAATACATACTGGACATTTACCCAAAAAGGCCAAAAGAACTCCATTTCGGTAGTTATTTCATGCAAAGCTGTGGACTGTTGTTGGATAAAAGGGCAGGTGAGGTTCCTTTGTGGCAGAGTCACTCACACAGCTACTGACACACCCACACAGACACTCAAATATCCACTCACAGATGCACTTAGACACTCATGCACTTACTCACATACTCACTCAGAGACTCATGCACCCACTCAGAGACCGACTCAGACACTCACACACCCACTCACAGACCCACTTACACACTCACAGCCCACTCAGAGACTCAGGCACCCACTCACAGACCGACTCAGACACTCAAGCATACACTCAAAGTCCCACACAGACACTTACACACCCACCCCCTACTGTCACACCCGGACACCCTCTTACACCAACTCTGACACCCAGACAGGCTCACATACCGACTCTTTCAGACACTTAGACCCTCTCACGCTCACTTTCACACCCAGACACTATCACACCCACACTCACACCCAAAGACACCATTTCATACCTATTATCACACCCAGAGAGACAGTCCTTGTGGCCAACTCCTGCCACACACGACCAACGGCTGTGCACAGTTCAGGGTTGGGTGGTTAGGGCGATTGGCCACAGGAACTGGCCAGTGGCCAGACCCTGCAGCCAACCCCGCTGCACATGGCTAAAGGCCGTGTGTGGTGCAGGGTTGGGTGGTTATAGGGGGTTGCCTGCAGGGCCTGGACACAGTTGTGGTTGGATTAACATATAGTAATGAAAATTACTTTGCATTAAAAAACATAGAAATTCACTGAAAAAAACATAAGTTACAGGGACTAGTTAGGAAATATATTTAAAAAAAACCAGAAATGCATGTAAAAAAAACAAAGGTTACAGGGATGTTATAGATAGATTCTGAATGTACACGCACAGAACCAGAGAAATTCAGCAATTATTGTTGGAGCTATTTCAAGAAACTTTAACTTGTGCCCTAAGGTAACTACAACTCGTGCCTTCGCCATGCGCTGATAATTACCCCTAATATTACAGCACTCATGACAATTTTTATAACATCAAGAAAAATATCAATGAAATATTAGCAGTCAAATATTTGAAGAAAAAATTTGTATTGCTGGCGCGATTTATAGTTCCTTTAGGGAGCAAGTCATAGTACTTGAAATAACTTTTCAACTTACACATAACATAACATAACTTACACATTTCCTACCTATCCTTTCACATTAGAATGACTTAGAGTGGTATAGAAACTATTCATTCTTAGATTGATTTAATTGTAAATATTTTATTTGTATTTCTTTTAGTTTAATCGTGATGTTGTTTCTCGTCGCAATCACGTTATTGTTTGCGAGCATCACATGATATTGAAAGAAAGGAGTTTGACAAGAAACAATTCACTTATATTTTGGGGAAGCCTACATCCAATCTTCCCATTTGGTTTCGACCTGTAGTGAGAGAGGAACTTGTTTTTGGCGCTTCAAAAGCTGCTGGAGTTTTTAGTAAGTATTGTTCATTATTTTGTTTTTTTGGTTTATAAAATTGCATCTAGTACCTCTCAGCTGTTTGAGGAACATCCATATGAAGAATCTCCTTGAGATGAAGAAGCTCTCTAGAAAAAGCAGTCAATAGCTTGGAAAGTTTTTGTAATCTCTTCAGAAAAGAAGAAGACAGTGCCCAAACTGGTGAAATGAATATTATGTAAGAAGATACTTTCAAAGGGATCAAGCAAGAAGTACTCATGCTCAAAAACAAGCATGCTTTACCATCTGAAGGTGTATCGCAACAGGTAGCATGTAAGAGCTATAATGGGGGAAAGAGTTGGAGAAATGTCACCTTCCAGTGAACCAAGACCATCTGTAGGAGAAGCTGTGTCACCAGAGTTAGATACTGAACTTGCTGGCATTGCTTTAGAATTTGATAGAGTGGGGAGCTGCTGCCTTTGTTGTAAAAAAATAGTAAATGCAGGCAAGCAGTCAGTCACTCTGATGAAGAATGCTTCAAAAAACCACAAATGCTAACTTTTCTTTCCTAAATTTCTTCATTTTGACTTCAATTTCCTGAAAGTTTAAGGACCTTGTTATGGTCAAGTTGATATTTTATTAAAACAAATACCTAAAGATTTTACAAATGTTTCTGAAAATTACAAAAGAATTTTAAAAAGTTCCAAAAAAATAAAAAAAGGTACTCTTTAAAACCACCTTTCTTTCTTAAAAAAATATTATATCAATATACATATGTATATATATATATATATATATATATATATATATATATATATATATATATATATATATATATGTATATATATATATATATATAATCCAAAGAATGTTTGCCCCGCACTCGATGAACTCTTGAGATTTTTATTTATTTATTCAACACGTTGCAACTGCACCAACGCGTTTCAACCAAATAGGTCTTGTTCACAGTTAGTGAGTCCTGTCACTATGTTTCCCTTTTATACTGAAAGTCACAATCGCCCATTATGAGGCATTATGGGACTTATAGTATACAATTAAAACCACATTATAGAACAAATAGAATTTAAAAGAAATGAAATGCCAATTTCTTCATAGTCAAACCATTATGAAAACATAGTTTGTATAAACTTTCCGGTACATTTATAGATCCATATGTATCATTGAAAACTTTTTTTTATAATAGTTTCCAACTCATATCCTAGAATCCACACTTTTCAGGTATAGTGCCACAACTACAAATTACAATATCAATTATCACAATGTTATATATTATGCCCTTGAAGGTCCAGTTCATGTGATCTCACAATCCCAATATAAGAATTCTCAATAAGGCTATACTTTGATGCTTCAATCAATTAATTTACAAATGAACATAAAGCTCCTCATAGTAATTTAATCCAGAAGGAATTTTAGGTGGTCATTATGAGTATGGCGGAGTTGGACCGCCCTGTCAGCAGCGGCAGTGAGTACCGCCGACAGGGTGGCGGTGCAGACTGCCGTATTATGAGTGCAGCTGTGAACTGTGAGCAATACAGCCACCTCACCGCCTGTGCCCCCAGTGCGGTACGACCACCGCCGACGGAGGTGGCCATCTTCAGGCCTGTGGAAAAGCCTATCCCGCCCCCCATGTTACGATTCACCACACTGCCACGATTTCCGGGGAGGAACCACTGCCACACAAAGCCTGGCGGCACAGAGTAGTATAAAAGGAAGTACTCACCGCAGGGACACAGACGAGGCCGACGATGACATGGAGCATGAACTCGAGATCTTACAGGCGCTAATCTTCGTCATTCAACTCCAGGACCTTGACCGCTGATGAAGACAGCAACGGTGAGTACAGGCGCCTAGCACACAAGGGAGGGAAAGGGACAATTACACACCCACACGCCACACACATCCCATACACGACTATCACCCCCATATACACGCACACCAGCACGCATACATGCACACACCCTCCCCAGCAACACCCAAACGCACACATACATACACACAAACACAGGCCAAACAAGGTATTCATTCAGCAAAGATCTATACATACCTGACACATGCAGAGAAATAAATAAGTGGATGCACGTACATGTGTACACAACCCTCCCATATTAAAATGCAGGACAATGGAATATCATTGCACCAACATGCTTGTTCGCCAGATATATTAAATGAGTTTGGCAAAGATAAACTAACTATGTACAAACAAGGCCATGGGCCAGTCCATAGAAAATGTTCAAGTGTGCCAACAAGGCACATACTTCACTCCTATTACAACCTTGGCCTCCACAGGACAGGGGCATCAATGGGGCAGGCAGGCACCTCGGGGGTAGGGGGAATGGGTGGTGGGGATGGGGGCCTCAGGTTTGGAAGGGCGGGACTCAGGCTTAGGAGTCAGAGTAGGTGGGTGTTTTGGCTTCCCCTTGAAAGGAGTGGGAGTGGGCTTGGACCGGAGGTGGGAGAGGGATCAGGTCTCCAACAAATTTTCTTACTGACTGGGGAAGGGGCAAGGGACTGGGAAGAGAGGACTGTGGAGGAGCTTGAAGGGGAAGGACTGGATCTGGGGAGGCCACAGGAATGTTTGGGGACAAGACGGAGTGGGCCAGTGGGTTCAAATAGGTCAACACAGGAAAGGTAAAGCTTTTTAGGTGCAGGTGGAAGGGCTTTGGAGACAGGTTTGGTTTGTGGAGGTTGAGTGAGTGGTTATAGGTGGTGCAGGTTTGCTACGAGTGGATGCATGTGCATGCTGAGTCAGCTCATGTTTGGTGGATGAATGTTGTCTGGATGAGTGTGAACGTCTGTGTGTATTGGGAGGAGGGGGTGTAGAAAGAGTGGGAAGAGGCAGGCAGCTAATGTAGACAGATGTTGTGGTGGTCTCTGTTGATGTGGTGAGTGTGCTGCAAGTGTCTGTGGAGGTTGACATGGTGAGTGCAGGTGTGGTGTCTGGGGTGCATGTGTGGATGACTGCTGTTGTGGTGACTGTGCTAATGAGGCCGGAGCAGTGCCTGAGGGTGCAGTGCATGTGGCTGTGCGTGGTGAGGTGACAGACAGGGAGGAGGAGGGGGTGGGGGATACAGTGGGGGAAGTGGATGTTGTCATGTTTTCAGTTGTATGTGGAGTGTGTGCATGCTTGTCATGGGAGGTGTATTGCTTCTGTGTCACATGGAGTTTCTTGTGTGTTGTCTTGGGTGTATGCTTGTCTGCATGTGTGCGTGGGATGGGTGAAGGGAGAGGGGTGCTGGAAGGGGAAGAGCTGGTGGGAGGGGGGGACGGAAAGACCAGGGACACTGGCTGCCGGCAAAGAGGAGGCCAGAGCCTGAAAAGATCTTCGTAGGCCAGACATGCCACCGTGAATGCCTTCCAGGTAGGCATTGTATTGCTGAATCTGGGATGCCAGCCCCCTATGGCATTTACGATGGTTGTCTACCCTACAGAGATGGATTTCAGGAGGTCAATAGCCTTGTCAGTGAGGGCAGCAGGGCTTACTGGGGCAGGGGCTGAGGTGCCTGGGGCAAAGGAGAAGCCCACCCTCCTGGATGAGCGGGCACGGGCAACTCAGGTGGTGGAAGATGGCAAAGATTGGGCGGTCCCAGAAGGGTCCGCCACCACCAGGGAGCTGCCATTAGAGGAGGTATCAGAGTCACTACCAGCAGTGGTACTCGCCTCCCCAGTGGTGTTCCCCTCGCCCTCCAACCCACTGGTCCCCTCGGCGTCGGTGGTCTCTGCCTCCTGGGTTCCATGGGCTGCAGCATCCCCACTCACCGGTGCCCTTCTCCTTCGCCTGATGATGCTTATGCACACAAGGATACAAGTTGACAGAGAGGGTAGGGTGGAAAAAGAAAGGGATGCAGGCTGTCAATTACAGCACACATGTGATGTAGACACAAATGCAGTCATGCACATCCCAAAAACTATCCCTCACCATTACCAACTCTATGCAGGTAAATACTTATGAAAGGAAATCCAGCTCCCACTCTACACTGACATACTGAAACTATATTGGCCAACCACATAACCATCCAGTTCCTACATTACTTTCCAGGCAGACCATGGCATTCTGGGAGTGATCCAGTTCCACTACAATGTGACAAATTGATGAGGTGGTACATCAGATCCTCAGGCTAACCCATAGGACCCGTACAATGGACACATTTCCACTGATACCCAGATAACTGCCCAATCCCAGTGACTCAGGTGGCCAGTTGCATGCCCACAGCTGTCCATGACTCTGATACTACCTGCTACCCACCCTATTGCACCCAGCCACACAGTACAAAGTAAAAACAGAACAGTGATGGCCCTCACTTCCTAGTGGCTGCTGTGCTGCCTTCAAGCGCCCATTCAAATCCAGATTGGCCACTGCCAGAATGTGGGCCATTAGGGAGGGTCAGGGTCCGATGTGCACCCCTTCCTCGTTGGGAGGCCGTCCCCAGCTGGGCCTCTACGGTCTTCCGGGCCCAGTGCCTCAGGTACTCCCACCGCTTCCTATAGTGGGTGCTCTGCCAGCTGTAGACCCCCAGGGTCTGCACTTCCTTAGGGATGGCTTTCCATATCCCCTTTTTCTGATGGGCGCTAACCTGCATGGGAGACACATAGAACAAAATACTGTAGATCTAGCTTCCACATTCATACTTGGGATACAACACCACATCTACCTGTACCTCAAACAATGACCCCCAATAATCCCCCTACACACATACGTCCTGTCACACGTCATCTATCCATTGGGACATCCAACAGTCACACACACATGCATCCGCTGCATTGGCACACACTCCTAGGATGCTATAGTGCCACTCATCTGGTCCCCTGATCATCCATAAAGCTTGGCATACAGGGGTAGGACCCCGTCCGCAAGCTTCCCCAACTCCTCTGGGTGAAGGCTGTGGCCCGTTCCCCTATAGCACGTGCTATTTCCACAACCAAAGTTAGGACACAGCAGAACACGCCTTGGAGTACTGGCCGTCTCGTGGCACAGGAGTCATGTGGCAAGGGCTACACAAAATGGCGGTGAGTACAGCCGTGGTGTGCATCGTCACCTCCGGCGCTGATCATGATTGGCCCATGTTCCCCATAGACACCAATGCTAACCAATGAGGAGTTGCACGGCGGTTCTGACTGCCTAACGCCATGACGACTAACACCAGCGGAATGATGTAATTTCCACTTGTCCACCACATGTGGGAGAGGCGGGTGACATTTTACAAGGTGAACTTGTGTATTCACTGTGCAGGGACAGTGTTTATGGCGGAATAGTAATACCTACGAGAGTCAAAATGGTGAAGTTACACATGCAATGTCCAATATCATGGTAGCATCCAAGCCTACAGGTGTATATGTCCGTGGCACACCAATCTCACCACATGTCATTAATGTGTACAATGGCTGACCACAACATTCTACAGTAATGTGTGTGCAGAGTTGTTTATGAATGTATGTGATACCTGTATACAGTTGACCTCTACACATCATTGTGCTTTTCTCCACCATAAGCATCGACCCATGTGGAGAGGGAAGGCTACACCAGTATTCAGACCCCTTGTTGACATGGCTACCATGGAAGAGCACCACATTATCATCAGCTATCGTCTGAACCATGCCACAATTCATGAGCTGTGTTGCCAATTGGAGTCTGCTGTACTGCCTGCCAAACGAAACCCCTATGGTAGCCATCCAAAAGTACAGTTACTATCTGTCCTACATTTTTTGTCTACTGGTTCCTTTAAGGCGACTGTCAGCTTGGCATCCGATGTGTCACAACCAATGTTCAGCAACATCTTGGCAAATGTCCTAACTGTCTTGTTGCAACACCTCCAGAGTTACATACAATTTCTTCAGAGGTCATATTTTACCACAGTTGTCTGATTTTATACAATTAGCAACATCCCTCATGTGATTGGTGACATTGATGGCACATATATTTCCCTTATACCCCCCAGAGCCACTGAGCAAGTGTTTCAGAACCGCAAAAACTTCCATTCCATAAATGTGCAGGTGGTGTGTCTTGCAGATCAATACATCTCACAGGTGGCAGCAAGATTCCCTGGATCAGTCCATGATGCCTACATTTTGAGGAACAGCAGTGTCCCATAAATCATGGCACAACTACAGGGAGACAGAGCCTGGCTAGTTGGTGAGTGTGCATGTGATAGTTTTGCAGTCCTACCTGACTAAACACATGTTTGGCATTGTACAACTATGTGTCATGTGCTATCTTTCTCACCTCTTCCCAGGTGATTCTGGCTATCCTAACACGCAGTGGCTGCTGACTCCTGTGAGGAATCACAGGACAGGAGGGGAAAACACGTACAATGATGTCCATGGTCATAGCAGAAGTGTGATTGAGAGGACCTTTGGGCTCCTGAAAGCCAGATTCAGGTGCCTGCATATGTCTGGAGCTACTCCCAAAACAAAGTGTGTCAGATTATAGTAGCCTGCTGAATGCTGCACAATTTGGCCCTCAGGAGACATGTTCCACTACTTGAAGTGGAGGATGGAGCACTGCCATCCGTGGGATCCCAGGGAATCGAGAATAGTGATAGAGAAGGAGAGGGGGAAGATGTGGACTCCAGGAATCAGCTGATTCAGCTCTACTTCCAATGAGTTTCATGTAAATGTTGCATTGTAAATCTGATTACCCTGGGTAGGATTTCAGTTGCTGTGTTGGTGTGCTGCCTGCCCCTTTGCTATTGCTATATCGTGGTGGAAGAGGTGATGTTTGTGGACACTCCTGGCTAAAGCTGTGACATGAACTTGGCCTACTCCTCTCAGTACATTCTACATTTACATGCACATATCTGATTATGAATGATGGTTTTCAATAGCATGCATTTTGTATAAAAAAACAACATATATTAGCGTGCTCAAACAGTGTTTATTGGAGGAGTGAGACAATAGGGATCGTATAGTGCAAGGGAGAGGGCAGATGGTAAACAATACACTCAGTGCAATGTCCACAGCTGATGGTAGCACAGGGGCAGTGTTCATGCGGCCAGAGGTAAATTCATTATGTCAGTGGACAGTAAACAAAGTGGCTCAGTGGCACACCAGGGAGACAGTTTAGGGCAGAGTCACTTCCTGGCAGTGGTCTTGGTCTTGGCTACAGTGTCACTGGGATGTTTGTGTCTCCGACCATGGTTGCAAGGGGGCTCGTGGGCTACAGGGGAAGGGGTCCTGGTGGCCTATGTGTGATCTGGCAGGGCCCCCATTCCACTGACTGCTGCTGAGGTTGAGGGCTGTTGTTTCCATTGCTCCATGGCCTCCTTCTGGTGTGCCACCTGCAGCCTCTGGTTCTCCTGCAACGTGGCCAGGATCTGGCCCATCCTGCCTTCCTGTCCTGGGAGTGGTGGTATGCCCCCAGGACCTCTGGGATGGCCTCATGGGCAACAGAGTCCCTCCTTGACCCACCACCCCCTTGGCCACTGATACCCTCCCAGTGGCCCTGGCCCACTGTGCCTGTGTCCCCAACACAGGCCACCCACTCCCACTTGCACTGGGACCTTCATTGTCCTGCCTGACGTTCGGTGGTGACTCCGGTCTCTGTACAGGTGGGCAGACAGTCAGTGGCCTGGTGACACTGGTGTGGAGGCGTTGGGCTACAGCTGATGGTGGTAGCTGAGTGGTGGGAGAGTCAATGGTGTCCTGGGTGGGGCTTCTGGGGGTAAGTGTCCAGGGCTGTGGGATGGGCTAGGGTATTCATCTGGGTCCAGACATCCAGCTGGACTGTCGTCACTGGGGCCTTCTTCTGCCGGTGGACTGGCACTTCTTCGCACCTCCGGCCAGGTGGCATGGGCAGTGGTATCTGTATGGTAGTACAAATATTGTTTTGTGACTCCTGCAATGTATGGGCATTGTGGCATGTGGATGATGGTGTGGTTGAAGTGCTATAGGGGTTATGGCATTGACAATACTGTCCCTTTGCACAATAGACGTGGTATATGTATCTAATGTAATAGTAGTTACCATTGGCTTGTGATTCTCCTGTCTTCTGCACCCTATCCTGTCATTGCCATATCCCTTCAAGAACTTGCCACCTGTTTAATTTGCATACTTCCCCAGTAATCTGCATGAAGGGGCCCTTAGGAGTGGGTGTCCTGCATTGTTAGTTGAGGTAGTGGTGGTGCATTGTGGGTAATGTAGTGTAGACTACAGTACATGCTGGGGATGGCCATTATCCATACAGGGATGGTTTGAGGGTTGTTGGAGAGGTGTGGGCATGCAGAGGATATGGGTATGGCTGTTTGGGGGATGTGCATAGAATGGGGTGTTTAGTGGTAGTGACAGGGGTAGGGTGACGCATGCATTACAGACGTGGCAAGTGTTAGGGGAGTATATGTGACTTACCAGAGTCCAGTCCTGCAGTGATTCCAGTGAGGGCCTCCGGGTGCAGGATAGCTAAGATTTTCTCCTCCCAGTCGCTGTATTCGGGTGGAGGAGGGGGTGACCACCGCCAGTCTTCTGTACTGAAATTTGATGTAGTCATGCCATGGGACGTACCTTCCCCGCAGGTTTTTCCACCTATTCCTTATGTCGTCCCTTGTGCGTGGATAGTTTCCCACTGTGTTGACCTTATTGACAATCCTCTGACATACATCCATTTTCCGTGCAATGGATGTCTGCTGTACCTGTGCTCCAAACAGCTGTGGCTGGACCCTGAGTATTTTGCCCACCATGGTCCAGGAGCACCCTGTCAGTGAAGCAGGGGTACTTAGGGGGTGCCAATGTATGTGATGTGAATGGTGTGTACTTTGGTGTGATGCGTTTCTGGTCTGTGGGTGTAGTGAATGTCCGGTAGTTGTTGGCTGGCATTGATTTCGCATTGCAAAGGATGCTGGGATGTGTGTGTGTGTGTGTGTGTGTTTTATGGTGGTGTGTGTGGGTGTGTCAAGTGTGTGTATGTGTCTCAGGTGTGAGGGTTTCGTATTGTCCCATGTGTGCAGTTGTTGTTGGTGGGTGCCATCATTCACCATGGTGGTCCGTACCGTATGGTATGGTTTTTGCACTCATAATACAGCGGTATGGTTACCGCCGCCATTGGTGGTCTTTTGGCGGGTGCCAGCACGACAACCGGCGGCCCAGTGAGAAGATCATTATGTGGCCGGTGGGGGATTCTTCTAGCTGGTGGTCTTCTGTCGACCGTCAGCGCAGATGAGATCATAGTGAGGACCATGGTCTAACGCATAATATCTCAGTGTTTTCCAACTATTTGTCTCATGTGTTTATAAGTGCTTGGCCACTGCATAGTTCCAATCATTAGGTGTGATTGCTCTAATGTGCTCAAGAATCCTCTTTTTAAGCATAAAAGTAGTGCTACCTACATATCTAAGACCACAATGGCAGTCAATTACATATATTATAAATTTGGTTTCACACATATATTGATATAAATTTCAGTATTATTGTCTGCTAAAAATGTTTTGGTAGCTCTTCAAATTTTGCAGGCTTTATAGTTATTGCATTTTTATGAAACCTTTTGGTTGTTCAATAAGCCAGTTGTTCACTGGTTTATGGGATAAATGGCCTTTCACCAATATATCCTTTAAACAAAGCACTTTAAAATATGTCACTAATGGTTTGTTTTCTATTTTATGCCCAATGTCTGGATCTTTAGAAATCAGATTCCATTGTTGTAGGATTTTCTTTACAGTCCCACTTTGTTTACCATAAGTCATCACTACTCTTAAAGAATTCTCTTCCTTCTATTTTCTTTTAATTCATTCTTGAAATTAGTACATCATAGTGGCTTATTGTATTTATTTTTTCCATGCTTTTGTTGGCAGTACTCAACAATATCCTCTCATATATGAATCTTTGCATCATGTCTTCGACTTTGATTTGCGCATCCTCATCATTTGAGCAATTTCTACACATTCTTACTCACTCAATCAAACAATTGTAAAGCGTGCTACATACCTGTGAGGGTTTCAAGGCGCTGGGGGGGAGGGTGCTGCTACTGCTCGAAGAGCCATGTCTTGAGGAGTTTTCTGAAGGAAAGAAGGTCCTGGGTCTGTTGTAGATCCGACGGGAGGGTATTCCAGGTCTTGGTGGCGAGGTACAAGAATGATCTGTTGCTGGAAGATTTGCGCTGGATGCGGGGGGATGGAGGTGAGGGCGAGGTTTGCGGAGCAGAGATGCCGGGTGGGGGTGTAGGGTGGGGGTGTAGAAGCTGAGTCTGTTGTTCAGGTATGTTGGTCCGGTGTTGTGGAGTGCCTTGTGTGCGTGGGTGAGGAGCTTGAAGGTGATCCTCTTGTTGAAGGGGAGCCAGTGAAGGTCTTTTAGGTGGGGGGTGATGTGGCAGGTGCGAGGGATGTTGAGGATGAGTCGGGCGGAGGCGTTTTGGATGCGTTGGAGGCGTTGTAGGAGTTTGGATGGGATACCGGTGTAGAGGGCGTTGCTGTAGTCGAGTCTGCTGCTGATGAGGGCCTGGGTTACTGTTTTTCTTGTTTCTGTTGGGATCCACTTGTAAACTCTGCGAAGCATGCTGAGGGTGTTGTAGCAGGAGGAGGAGATGGTGCTGGCCTGCTTTGACATGGAGAGTGAGGAGTCGAGGGTGAAGCCGAGGTTTCGTGCGCTGTCAGTGGGTGTCGGTGGGGGACCCAGCGTGGTCGGCCACCATGAGTTGTCCCAGGCGGAGGGGGTGCACCCAAGGATGAAGACCTCTGTTTTGTCCGAGTTCAGTTTTAGCCGGCTGTCTCTCATTCAGTCGGCGTTGGCTTTTAGTCCCTCGTGGAGGTTGGTTTTGGCGGTGTGCGGGTCCTTGGTGAGGGAGAGGATGAGTTAGGTGTCGTCGGCGTAGGAGATGATGTTGAGGTTGTGCTGACGGGCCACTTGTGCAAGGGGGTCCATGTATATGTTGAACAGCGTCGGGCTGAGGGATGAGCCCTGGGGTACGCCGCAGATGATGTTGAAGGCTTTGGATTGGTACGAGGGAAGCGGACTCTTTGGGTTCTGGCGGAGAGGAAGGATGCGGTCCATTCGAAGGCCTGGTCCTGGATTCCTGCTGCGTGGAGGCTTGATTTTAGGGTGTGGTGACAGACGGTGTCAAAGGCGGCTGATAGGTCTAGGAGGATGAGGGCTGATGTTTCTCCATTGTCGAGGTGCCTTCTGATGTCATCTGTGGTGGTGAGGAGGGCGGTTTCGGTGCTGTGGTTGCGTCTGAAGCCAGACTGGGAGGGGTCGACGATGTTGTTGTCTTCCAGGTACCGAGTGAGCTGAGTGTTGACGATTTTCTCAATGACCTTTGCCAGGAAAGGGAGCAGAGAGATAGGTGGGAAGCTTTTTAGGTCCTTGGGGTCCGCCTTTGGTTTCTTGAGAAGGGCGTTGATTTCGGCGTATTTCAAGCTTTCCGGGAATCTTGCAGTTTCGAAGGAGATGTTGATGGCTTTCCATAGGTGTGGTGCGATGGCTTTTTTCTGCTTTGTTAAAGATGTGGTGTGGGCAGGGGTCTGATGGTGATCCGGAGTGGATGGGGTTCATGGTCTTGCGGGTTTTGTCGTCGCTGATGCTGGTCCAGTAGGTCAGTCGGCTGGAGCGGGTGGAGTTTGTGGTGGGTGGGGTAGGAGCGTCCGGAGTGTGAGGGGAGTTGAAGCTGTCGTGGATGTCCATCATTTTTCAGTGGAAGGCAGTTGCTAGGGCGTCGCATAGTTCTTGGGAGGGGGTGATGTCATTGACGGTGGCGTTTGGGTTGGAGAGTTCTTTTACGATGCTGAAAAGTTCTTTGCAGTCGTGGGCGTTGTTTTCTAGGCAGGTTTTGAAGGAGGATCTTTTTGCTAGCTTGATGAGTTGGTGGTGTTTGCGTGTGGTATCCTTGAGTGCGGTGTGGTTGTCTGGAGTGCGTTGGAGTAGCCATATTTGCTTGAGTTTTCGGCAGTGGCATTTGGAGGCTTGGAGGTTGTCAGTGAACCAGGTGGCTTTTTAGTTGATGTGGTTGTTGGAGGGTTTTCTGAGTGGAGCAAGGCGGTCGGCGCAGTCGTTGATCCATAGCTTGAGGTTGTGTGCGGCGATGTCAGGGTTGGTGGGGTTGACGGGTAGTTTCTGGGCTAGGGCGTTGGTTAGTTAAAGTTCGGTGACTTTGCCCCATCGTCGGAGGGGTGGTTGTTCGGTGGGGTGGTGTTCTGTCTGTTTCTTGAAGGTGAATGGATGCAGTGGTGGTCGGTCCAGTAGAGTTCGGTGGTATGGTTGAAGGTGACGTGGTTGCTTGTGGAAAAGATGGGGTCAAGGGTGTGACCGGGTGGGTGTGTTGACGAGCTGTGTGAAGCTGAGGTTGGCGAGGTTTTTGGTCAGGGTGGTGGAGTTGGTGTCATTGTTGTTTTCGAGGTGAAAGTTCAGGTCCCCGAGGAGGATGTAGTCCATGGAGGTGAGTGCATGGGTGCTGGCCAGGTAGGCGATGGCGTTGCTGAAAGGTGCCCTGGGTCCTGGGGGTCTATAGATGAGTGTTCCTCTGAGCGTGGTGTTGGGGTCGGTGCGGACTTGGAAGTGAAGGAGTTCGGCGCCGCTGAAGGAGTCGTCCATGGTGGTTTTGACTTTGAGGGTGCTTTGTGGACGATGGCTATGCCTCCTCCGGTTCTGTTGGTGCGGTCTCGGCGAGCGACTTTGTATCCGTTCGGGATGGCTATGGCGATGTCGGGTGCTGAGGAGTCATTCCACCAAGTTTCGGTTAGAAAGGCCACGTCCGGGGAGGTGGAGTCGAGCAGGTCCCAGACTTCAATGGCGTGCTTGCGTGCTGAGCGGGTGTTGAGGAGTATGCAAAGGAGGTGGTTGGTTTTGATCCTAGGAGGTTTGTGGGCTCTGTTGTAGGTGAAGCAGGAGTTGTGGCAGGAGAAGGGTCCATGCGTGCTCTTTGGAGAGGCCTGGAAGCAGGTGGTGTCTTGGCTGGTGTTGAGTGCACGGAGGGTGTCTGCGTTATAGTGAATGCTGACGGGGTGGCTGTTGCCGGGGTCAGGGGTTCTGGCGCTGGGCGCGGTCCAGGCACGGACGGGCGCAGACGGGCTTGACTTTGGCGCGCCCGCTGGGCGCGGCCGCCATAAGAGGAGGGGAGGGTGGGAGTGGCAGCTGGGAGGCGAGAGGGCCTGACGAATGAGAGGGCTGGGGGTGGGGCCACAGGGGATGCAGCGCCAGAAAAAACAGGCAAAGGAAATGGTGAGAAGAGGGGGAGGCGGTAAGGGCCGCAGGGGACGCAGCGGTGGGAAAAACCAGGCAAAGGAAACAGTGAGAAGGAGGTGGGAGGTGGGAGGGGCCGCAGGGGACCCAGCGGCGGGAAAAACCATGCAAAGGAAACAGTGAGACGGAGGGGGGAGGCGGGAGGGCCCGCAGCGGACGCAGCAGCGGGAAAAACCAGGCAAAGGAAACAGTGAGAAGGAGGCGGGAGGCGGAAGGGGACGCAGCGGCGGGGAAAACGGGAGAGAAAAAATGGAATGGAGGTGGCGCGGATGGCGGAGCGGGGAGCGACCTGCCTGCAGAAGCAGGGTCAAGGTTTGCTCCCTGCCACAGTGCCGTGGCTGCCATAAGAGGAGGGGAGGGTGGGAGTGGCAGCTGGGAGGTGGGAGGCCCTGACGAATGAGAGGGCTGGGGGGTGGGGCTGCAGGGGATGCAGCGGCGGGAAAAACCAGGCAAAGGAAACGGTGAGAAGGAGGGGGGAGGTGGGAGGGGCCGCAGGGGCAGCAGCGTCGGGAAAAACCAGGCAAAGGAAATGGTGAGAAGTAGGGGGGAGGCGGGAGGGGCCGCAGGGGACGCATCGGCGGGAAAAACTGGGCAAAGGAAACGGTGAGAAGGAGGGGGGAGGCGGGAGGATCCGCAGGGGATGCAGCAGTGGGGAAAGCGGGAGAGAAAAAACAGAATGGAGGTGGCGCGGAGCGGGGAGCGACCTGCCTGCAGAAGCAGGGTTACTAATTCACCATTTCGTATACTGGTGACAAATGCTTTCAGATGTAAAGTTTCTCCATGCAATATGCAGTTCATAGATGTTTCTTTACTATAAGGTGTTGTTTCTATTTGGCCAGTGTGAATGTAAACTGTAAGATCCCAAAAATCTATTCCCTCCTGACTTGGTTCACATGTGAATTGTAGTCCTATGTTAACAGAGTTTAAAATGGAGAAGTACGTCATGAACTCATTTAGTGTCCCATGCCATATTATAAATAAATCATCTATGCATCTTACCAACAATGCAATTTTTTCTTAGTACGATTTAGGGCCTCATTCCGACCCTGGCGGTCATAGACCGCCAGGGTGGAGCCCGGAGGTAGCACCGCCAACAGGCTGGCGGTGCTACATGGGCAATTCTGACCGCGGCGGTAAAGCCGCGGTCAGAAAAGGGCAACCAGCGGTTTCCCGCCGGTTTACCCCTGCCCAAGGGAATCCACCATGGGGGCGCTGCTTGCAGCGCCGCCATGGGGATTCCGACCCCCTTCCCACCATCCTGTTCCTGTCGGTTGTTACCGCCAGGAACAGGATGGCGGGAACGGGTGTCGTGGGGCCCCTGGGGGCCCCTGCACTGCCCATGCCACTGGCATGGGCAGTGCAGCGGCCCCCTAACAGGGCCCCATTAAGATTTTCAGTGTCTGCCTTGCAGACACTGAAAATCGCGACGGGTGCCACTGCACCCGTCGCACCCCTTCAACTCTGCCGGCTCCATTCGGAGCCGGCTTCATTGATGAAGGGGCTTTCCCGCTGGGCCGGCGGGCGGCCTTCTGGCAGTCGCCCGCCGGCCCAGCGGGAAAGTCGGAATGACCGTTGCGGTCTGTTGACCGCGGAGCGGTCTTCCGACGGGGTTACTTTGGCGGGCGGCGGTCGGAATGGCCCCCTTAGTGCCTTGACCCCATGCTATTTCCCTCTCCCATCGACCCATTATTAGATTGGCATAGTTTGGAGATAGAGAAATGCCCATCACTGTACCACACACTTGATGAAAGATTTCTTGATTGAAAATAAAAATATTGTTTTTCAAACAAAGTATTATCATAGAAAGCAGCATTTTGGTATGATCTAGTTCTTCAATATTCTGTTGTCTTTAAAAATATTCACGTGCTGCTAGTCCCACTTCAGGATGTATTGATGTGTTCAAGAGTACTACAGCAATAGTTACTGAAAGATATTAGTTGTTCCAGTTGGTATTTTTCAAAATCCTTAGAAAGTCTCCCGAGTCTTTGATATGAGAACTCAATGTGATTACAATGGGTGCCGTCTAATGATCCACAAAGTCAAAAAGCCACTCACATGCTGAGACAATTGGCCTCCCTGGAGGATTAATCATTGATTTATGTATTTTAGGAAGAAAGTAGATTGTAGGGATTGTTTGTTTTTCAGTTTTCAAAAATGTATATTCATTGTCATTTATTAGAGGTTTTTGATGCCCATTTTGTAATTCAGAATTTACTAAATAAACATTTGGTTGATTGGATTTTTGTCTATTTTTTTTGTAATTACTTTCATTATTCAATTGTCTATAGACTTCTTTCATGTAATCCTGTGTGTTGAGAACTACTATGTTGCCTCCCTTATCTGCTGGTTTGAAAATGATCTTGTCATTTCCTGCCAAATTTTTTAATGCCACACGTTCTTCTAAGGTTAAGTTCCCTCTTTTAACCTGATGTCTCAATGTTCTCATTTTCTCCAAATCGACAAGCTGAAGTTGTTGCCTGGTGACAATATTGGGCAAAAAATTGACTTTTCTTTAAATTTAATAAATTTATGTTTATTAGTATCAGTTTCCAACCTCTCCAAAATGTTTGCTTCTATTAGCTCATCATCTTGCAAATTATGATATAAATCAAACATAGTTTTCATATCTGTGATTTGGTCAATGCACAGTTCCATGGATTCAGATTGATTTGAGTCAATGTTCTTAATGTCAGACTCACTAAGGTGAATTAGAGCAGCAGTTCCCAACCTGTGGTCCGCAGACCCCCAGGGGTCCATGACACATTCCTAGGGGATCCGTAGGTCTCAAGTGCCTTCTCTCATCGAAAATGCCCATGCACCCTCACAGCATGCAAGAGCTGTGAATGACAGCGTAGGGGCGAAGGGACTAAAATAAAATCAGGCCAATCACCATTTATCCTTAGATGCAAAAGCTGAACGATGATTGGCCTTATTTTATTTTCTGTCTCCATCGTGGTCGACGGCAGCGCTGGTGTCCCCTTGTGTTTGTGCCCAGCCCGAGCATTTTGATGCTCCTGTGCAGAAGAGCTGTGCCCCTTGTTGCTGTGAGACTGAACAGCGTTCATGCACCTCAAGGCCTAAGCAGACAGGCAGGCACTTCTCCCGCTGAAAAGTTAGGCATCTGGAGAGAGAGAAACATGTGAGTGTTTTCAAATGTATCACTACACCACATAAAGTTGGTAGAAGTGTATAAGATGACATTTCCCCAGGGTTTAACTGCTATATACTTTTGTATTTCTGGCTTTATTTTCTCCTGACAGAGAGCATTAAGCCTCCTTTACAATGCCAAAGAAAGAATTTACAAGATCAGCCCGTATAAAATCCACCTTTCCCTCCTTGCAGGTGAGAGCGCCAAACAGAATGCACATTAAATTAAGGCTTGTCTTTCTCAGGGTCCCGATGGAACAAACCCCCCCATGTTATGTTATACACGTCTGCACTATTTCTGTACCTGCAGATACGGGTCCACCTGTTCACAGGGAATTGGAAGAGTGGCCCTGTGATAATAGGTGTTATATACACTTTCAGTTATTAACATTGCATGCCAGGAGCCTGACTGAGGTGCTGAGAAAATGTGTGTACATTTTGGTATAGATCATACCCTCTGTAGAAAATCAAGACAAGAGGCCTCCTTTAGCGATCTCACATTGTTGCATGTCAGGTGTGAGTTGCCTTTCAAGTTCGCTATTTTCTGACACTCGTTACTTTGCATTTACAATAGGACAATTCAAAACCACAAGTACCACAATGCAAAGCGAATAAATACATGTGTGACGGCAAATAAATCACAAGAGACTCTGAGACAACTTGTCTTCTCCAGAAAGAATGCCAGTTCCTCGCTAAAACCTCAGTGGAAATGTGCGACAAGAGCATACAGGATGCTCCTCTGCTGCAGGGAAAATCATTTGCATGCAAACATAATATTATCATTTCACTTGAGTAATGGTTCTTGAGCCTTACCAAGAGTCTTTACAGGGAGGTCTTGTGAACGTCTGGCAAACAAGGGGTGGGCACAGCTCAGATTTAAAACTAAACCATGTCAGCAGTGAGGAGATTATCCAGGCCACTTGACTTAATTGGGGTGTGTGGAGGTCTGAATTTGTAAGAAAAAGGTATATTGAACACCATGAAAAAGAATACCCTGGACTGGATGAGCTGGTCAGATTGCTGCTTCTAGCTTTTGTCTTTTTTATTATGATGTTAACACTGCAACTGCATGGAACATAAATGCCCACAGCAGACATGTTCCACCCTAGCAATTTAAAAAGTCATTATATTTGTTGGGTTGCATGTCAGAGTACAAAGTGCTGCTGGCTGAAAGGCCACAGTTAGCTGAGATGGTACACAAGATAAGGGCCAATCCATGTTTGCAGGAATAGTAGGACTCTAAGTCCCACAATGCAAAGTGGTGCAAGCTTAAAGAAACATATCTGGCAGATGTGTAGCGCCGTTAGACCTGAATGGAAGGCTATAAAACAATCAAAAGGTTTTGGCCTTTGTCAAACAGTCAAGATTAGCAAAAGGCAGCAGACACGGTTTGGTGATATATGGCACCTATCAGTGCATGACTACAAGTATGAGAATACAATGTGATGCAGGTTACAAAGATGTCACAGGTTACGTGGGGTATCTTAGCATCTATGAATGTAGGACTACCCACTGGGCCTTCCATGTCTATAAGACCACAGCAAAAAAACAAAAAAAACCAGCAGGTATGGAGAGTGAAAATAAGGCTACTTACATTAATGAGTTGAAAACGGAAATGCAATGGGACCTTTCAGTAACTTCTCACCTGCTGCCAAGCACTTAACATCCTTTCTAAATGTTATTTTGTGAAGTTGAGTATCTTTCTATTAGTGTAGATTCCTGAATACTGGCCTTAGGTGAATAATATTACCAATAACTACCAGGGCTATAGCACACAACAAAATATTGTGTCTTGGCTAATACTCTACCAATTGTACAATTTGCTTGGGGGTTACTGGCTTCCTGTCCTGACTCACTAGGAGTCCTTGGGAGTCAAAAGATTGGGAACCATAGCCCAACAAATTGTACTAATTGCTTGGGGGTAACTGGCTTCCAGTAATGATTCACTGGGGGTCCTTGGGAGTCAAAAGGTTGGAAACCATTACCTTAGAGGAACGTGTGGCATTAAAATATTTGGCAGCAAATGACAACATGAAGATCAAAACGGCAGATAAGGGAGGCAACATAGTAGTTCTCAACACACAGGATTACATGAAAGAAGCATATGGACAATTGATTAATGAAAGTAATTACAAAATATTAGACACAAATCCAATCAACCAAAGGATTTATTTAGTAAATTTTAAATTGCAAAATTGGCATCAAAACCTTCTACTGAATGACAATGAATACACATTTTTGAAAATTAAAAAACCGACAATCCCTATAATCTACTTTCTTCCTAAAATATACAAATAAATGATTAATCCTTTGGGGAGGCCAATTGTCTCAGCATGTGAGTCATTTTTTGAAAAAATATCTGACTATGTGGATCATTATTTGGCACCCATTGTAATGACATTGAGTTCATATATCAAAAACGCTGGAGGCTTCCAAAGGATTTTTACAAACACCAACTGGAACAACGAATATCTTGTAGTAACTATTATTGTAGTATCCTTGTACATATCAATAAATCATGAAGTTGGACTAGCAGCATGTGAATATTTTTTAAGACAACGGAGCATTGGAGAACTATAGCATACCAAAATGCTGCTTTCTAAAATAGAACTTCATTTGAAAAATAATATTTTTATTTTCAATTAAGAAATCTTTCATCAAGTCTGGTATACAACGATGGGCATTTCTCTAAGTCCAAACTATGCCAAACTAGTAATGGGTTGGTGGGAGAGGAAAATAGCATGGGCTCAAGACAATAAATCTTACTTAGAAAAAAATGCATTGTGGGTAAGATACATAGTTGATTTATTTATAATATGGCATGGGACACAAGATGAGTTCATTATATACTTCTCCATTCTAAACTCTGATAACATATGATTACAATTCACATGTGAAGCAAGCCGGGAGAGAATACAGTTTTTGGATCTTACAGTTTACGTTCACAATGGCCAAATAGAAACAACACTTTATCGTAAAGAAACATCTAGGAACAGAATACTGCATGGAGAAAGTTTCCATCTGAAAGCATTGCTCACCAGTATACCATATGGTGAATTATTAAGAATGCGTAAAAATTGCTCAAATGATGAGGATGCGTAAATCAAATTCAAAGACACAAAGCAAAGATTCAGACTGAGAGGCTATGAACAGACTACTCTCAACAAAAACATGGAAACAATGAAGGCCATAAGCCACAATGATGCACTAATTCTAAGAGTGAAGAATGAGAAAATAAAGGAAGAGAATTCTTTGAGAGTAGTGATGACTTATATATATGTAAAGAAAGGGGGACAATAAAGAAGATTCTATAAAAAGATTGGAATCTGATTTCTAAAGATCCAGACAATGGGCCTAAAATTGGAAACAACCATTAGTGACATATCATAAGCGCCTTCTTTAAAGGATATATTGGTTTAAAGCCATTTATCTCAGAAACCAGTGAATAATTGGCTTATTGAACAACAAAAAGGTTTCATAAAAAATGCAATAACTGTAAAGCCTACAAAATTGGATGATCTACCAAAACATTTTTAGGAAACAATAATACAGAAATTTACATCAAACACAGGATAACATGTGAAACCAAATGTACAATATATGTGATTGAATGCCATTGTGGTGTTAGATATATAGGTATGCTGAAAAAGAGGATTCTGGAGCACATTACAGCATCACACATGACCTATGCAGAGGCTAAGCACTTATGAACACATGAGACAAATAGTTGGATAACACTGAGGTATTATGCCATAGACAATTCGTTGGATCATGAGGGTGGTGGGGATAGGACAAAAAACTGAGCCAACTCAAATCAAAATACATTATTCAATTACAGACTATGGCCCTCATTACAACCCTGGTGGTCGGTGGAGAACTGATGGTAATACCGCCAACAGGCCGGCGGAAAAGAAAATGGCATTACAAGCATGGCGGTGACTGCCATGCTAAACCGCCACTTCTCCACTCCGACCGCCAGGGTAGTAACGACCGCTGGGCTGGAGACTTCGGTCTCCAGACCAGCGGCTGTCACTATACCGCCGGCGGTATCACGGCCCGCATACCGCCATGGAATTCCTTCCCTGGCACTGATAGGGGTCTCCCCCACCCTCATCCCCCACCCGAGTCCTCCCCCCACACCTCCTACCCCCCTACAACCCCACAAAGGTGGCAGGACCCCCTCCCCACCCCCACAACATTGACACACACCCCCCTACATGCACACATACACTACAACTACACATACCCGCACACATACAGACATTCCAACAGACATACACACAGACATACACGCACACATACTCACAGACATACACGTGCACATACACACAGACATACAAACATACAGACACGCACATATTTTCCAAACACACAACACACCCCCTTCATGCATACACGCACTCACACACCCCCTCTACACACTCACACGCACACCCCCATGCATGCACACAAACCAGAAAACCCCCCCATCCTCCTCCCCTAACGGACTATCACTTTACCTGGTCCAGTGATCCTCCAGGAGGGAACGGGATCCATGGGGGCTGCTCCGCCGCCAGCTCCCAGTCACCAGAACACTGCAACACCGAATCATGGAAAGTGATTCGGTTGGCAGTGTTCTGATAACGTGGCGGTGGAGGTGAAGCAGCCTCCACTTCTCCGCCGACCGCCTGTATGGCTGCTGGCAGCTCTCTGTCCGAAAAAGGGCGGAGGGCTGCCAGCAGTCATAATACGTTGTGCGGAAAACCGCCTGCACTGGTGGTCTTCAGCATGGCGGTACCTTGGCGGTCTTGCCAAAAGACTGCTGAGGTTAAAATGAGGGCCTAAGATTCCTTCTGGATTAAATTACGATGAGGAGCTTTATGTTCATTTGTAAATTACTTGATTGAAGCATCAAAGTATAGCCTTATTAAGAATTCTTAAATTAGGAGTGTGAGATCATATGAACTGGACATACAAGGGCATATCAAATAACATTGTGATAATAGACATTGTAATTTGGAGTTGTGGCACTATACCTGAAAATTGTGATTTCTAAGATATGAGTTTGAAACTATTATAAAAAAAGGTTTTCAATGATAAATAGGGCTCAATGAATGTACCAGGGAAGTTTAAACAAACTGTGTTCTTATATTGATTTGATTATTAAGAAATTTGCATTTAATTTCTTTTAAATTCTATTTGTTTTATGATGCTTTTTAATTGTATACTATAGGTCCCATAATGCCTCATAATGGGCGATTGTGACTTTCAATATAAAAGGGAAACATAGTGACAGGACTCACTAACTGTGAAAAAGACCAGTTTGGTTGAAACACGTCAGTGCAGTTGCAACCTGTTGAATACATAAAAAATCTCAAGAGTTCATGGAGTGCTGTGCAAACCTTCTTTGGGTTGTTCATTTCATGAGGGGTTTGGTCCCCCCTCCTAGCACGAGCACCAGCTATTGAGTGCGTCACTGTAGAGATAGATAGATAGATAGATAGATAGATAGATAGATAGATAGATAGATAGATAGATAGATAGATAGATAGATAGATAGATAGATAGATAGATAGATAGATAGATAGATAGATAAACAGATAGATCTATCTATATATATAAGTGTGTGTCTGTGTGTGATTGTATAATTGTATGTATGGATGATTGACTGACTGCATGAGTGCATGTACGTGTGACTAAGTGAGTGCATGAGTGGTGCATTGGTGACTGAAAGAGTATATGAGTGCATGTATGCATGAGTGATTGAATTCATGTATGAGCAAGTGAGTGAGTGCATGAGTGCTGTTTGGCTGAATCACTGAGTGCATGAGTGCTTGTATGGGTGATTGACTGAGTGCATCAGTGTGTGTATGGGTGTGTTAAGGAGTGTATGAGTGGTGTTTGAGCAGTTGAGTGAATGCATGTGTGCTGTCTGTGTGAGTGAGTGTGTGAGTGGTGTATGGGTGATTAACTGGGTGCATGGCTGTGTGTATGAGTGAGTATGGAAGTGCATGAGTAGTGTTTTGGTGATTGACTCAGTCTATAAGTACATGTATAGGTGAGTGCATAAGTACATGTATGGATGAGTGAGTGTCTGCATGAATGTCTCAATGGGTATGTGAGTGGGTAGATGAGTGAATGGGTGTGTGAGGGAGTGAGTAAGTGCAAGAGTAGTGTATAGATAAATGAGAGAGTGTATGAGCATTTATATGGGTGATTGATTCAGAGCATGAGTGCATGTATGGGCAAGTGAATGAGTGCTGTATGGGTGATTGCCTGAGTGCATGATGGCATGTATTGTGTGAGTGCATGAGTGGTGTATAGGTGAGTGAATGGATGTATGAGGAGTGTATGTTTGACTGAGTGAGTGGATAAATATGTCTGAGTGAATGCATGTGTGAGTGGTGTATGGGCTATTGAGTACATGAGTGTTGTATCAGTGACTGAATGAATATATGAGTCAAGTTTGGGTGATTGAGTGAGTGCTTAAGTATATGTATGCATGAGTCAGTGAGTGCATGATTGTGTATAGGTGAGTGACTGAGTGTATGTTTGGTTAAGTGAGTGAATGTGTGAGTGGTGTAAGGGAGATTGAGTGTATAGGTGCATGTATGAATGAGTGAGCTTATGACTTGTGTATGGGTGACTGAGTGAGTGCATGAGTGGTGTATGGGTGATTGACTGAGGGCATAATTGCATGTATGGATGTCTGATTGGTTCTGCCAGTAGTGTATGGGTGATTGAGTACATGAGTAGTGTACAGGTGAGTAACTAAGTGTATGAGTAATGTATGGGTGACTGAATGAGTGAAATAGTTGTGTGTGGGTGATTGACTTTTTGCATGAGTGTGTGCATGAATGAGGCAGTGAGTGCATGATTACAGTATGGGTGAGTAAATGTGTGTGTGAGTGGTGTAGAGGTGAATGAATTGATGTGTGAGTGGTGCATGAGTGCATGCATGGTGCATGGGTGATTGACTTTTTGCATACGTACATGTATGGATAAGTGAGTGAGTGCATAAATGCAAATATAAGTGATTGACTGAACATGTGAGGGGATGTATGGATGTGGAGTGACTGCATGAGTGTTACATGGTTGATTGCCTGAGTGTATCAGTGTGTGTATGGGTGGATGAGTAAGTTTATGAGTGATGTATCGGTAAGTGAGTGAGTGCATGAGTGTTGTATGGCTGAGTAACTGATTACATGAGTATGTGTATGAATGAGTGGGTGCAAGAGTGTATGTATGGGTGAATGAGTGGGTGGATGAATGGCTGTATAGATAAGTGAGTAAGATCACGAGTGCTTGTATGGATGAGCGAGTGAGTGCATAAGTGGTATATGGTTGACTGAAACAGTGTATGAGTGAGTGTATGGGTGAGTAATTGAGTGCATCAGTTCATGGATGGGAAGCGAGTAAGTGAACAAGTGCTGTATTGGTCATTGACTGAGTGTATCAATGTGTGTATGGGTGTGTGAGTGAGTGTATGAGTGGTGTATGAGTGATTCAGTGAGTTCATGCATAGTGTGTGAGTGAGTAACTGTGTGAGTGATGTATGAGTGATTAACTGAGTGCATGAGTGTGTATATGAGTGAGTACGTAAGTGCATGAGTAGTGTATGAGTGACTGACTGAGTGTATGAGTAAATCTATACATTAGCAAATGGGTGGGTGACTAAGTATGTCCATGAATGTGTCTAAAGGTGACAGAGTAGGCACATGAGAACATAAATAGCTCAGTGACTGAGTGTGTGAGTGCATATATGGGCAAATGAGTGAGTGAATGAGTGATGTATAGGTGATAGACCGAGTGCATAAATGCATGTATGTGTGATTGACAGAGCATGTGACTGCATGTATGGGTATGTGAGTGAGTTCAGAAGTGTATCAGTGTGTGAGTGAGTCTATGAGTGATATATGGGTGATTGACTGAGTGCATGAGTGTTGTATGGGTGCTCAAATGAGTGCATACCTATGTGTATTTGTGAGTATGTAAGTGCATAAGTAGTGTATAGGTGATTGACTGAGTGTATGACTACATGTATAGGTGAGTATCTGAGTGTGTGAGTGTATGTATGGGTGAGTGATTAGCTGCATGAATGTCTGTATAAGTGAGTGGGTACATGAGTGGATGTATGGGTGACTAAGTGCAAGAATAATACATACATTATTGTTAGACTAGATGATTGCATGTATGGCTGAGTGATTGACTGCATGAGTGCATGTATAGGTAAGTGAGTGTATGACTGGTGTATGGGTGATTGCCTGAGTGCATGAGTGGTGTATAGGTGATTGACTGAGTGCATGTATGGGTGACTGACTGAGTGATTGAGTGGTGTATGAGTGATTGAGTACACTAGTGTGTGTATGGGTGTGTGACTGAGTGTATGAGTGATATATAAGTGATTAACTGAGAGCATCAGTGGTGTATGGGTAAGTGAGTGAGTATGTTAGGTATGTTAGGGCTCTCTCAGTGATTGACTACGTGAGTGCATGTTTAAGTGGGTTGAGTGTATGAGCACATGTATGAGTGAATGAGTACTTAGTGAGCATGTCAGTAGTTGACTGAGTGTATGAGTGCCTGTGTTGGGGGCTAAGTGAGTGCACTTCTGACTTATTTGTCTTTGCTATGAAAAGTGTTTTGACATATCTAAAACCGTTCAACTGCAGTCACTGTTGTATAAAAATAAAGACATAAACATATGTCACTATTTAATCATCGTAGGTACACAAATATCACAATAGTCATTATTTATACTACTATAGTATATTACACTGTAATATAAGTACCATTTCATTGTTCTCAGCTTTTATACATCTTAACTGTAAGCAGTGGTTTGCATAAAGCATCATCTTTCAACAGTAGGGAAAAACAATCAATGGATAGTAAAAAAAAAAAAAGACCCAAACATGCAGATCACTACAAATAAGCGTTACTATGCATTACACTCACTACAATTCAATGATTTGTGGATTTTTCAGAGATACTATAGTAACCTAAACATATATATTTAAAAAACGTTCTCATATATTATCTGGTAAAAATTTTGAAATAAATGTGAACTACTCTTCAATTTTAGAGACTGTTTAGAAAACATCATCCTTGGTAGACCAAATGATGTATAAACTGCTGAAGATCTATGTGAAACAAAATCCACACAGCACTAATTGTTTTCAATTATGACATACAAGTTTGCTTGGACAAACAAAAGGGGTCAATTTTTGAGCGTTTCTTGGTTTCAACTTAAGGCTGCTGTAATATGACCACCCAGTTTCACACTTTAAATAGAGAGTAGTATATTCAGTGTTTATATTAACTCGTCTCTGGAACATCAAAAATACTATTGCTTCTTGAAGATCTTTTTTAAAAACATTATTCTTAATAGGCTGATTAATGTCTAAAAAAGTGATGAATCACAGAGAGGAAACACCATTCACCACTTTTTTAAGCAGAATTCCTCCTTAAAACTTTGGGTGTAGAAAGAGAAGAATTGAGTTTGGTAGTTTGAATGTAAGTTTGTTTTTGGTCGTTTTACGTTGATGTCATTGCATTCTGGCCATCCAGTTTCACTCTTTAGATATTCAGTGTAATGTCCAGAAGTTGAATTAACTCCTTTGTGAAAGATGATAGCCAAAGTAGTAAAAGTTCTTCCTGAGAATCATATTTGTCCAGCTTTGAAGTTTGTAATTTGAGTGTCCACTTTAGAACAAGCTGGTCTGCAATGTTGTAGCATTACTATCAGCTATTTTCCTGTTCTTTGTAGAAACAATCTGGAGATAAGGTCAAATCTGCAATTTAGGCACACCTTATTTTGGTTAGTATTTCTGCACAATTTCTCAAAAGGCACCTTTTTAGAATCTGGTAATATTAAAAAAGGAATCATTCAGAATTAATTTAAGAGCTAGATGTAAAAGAGCAGTCTTCACAATAATGGTTCCATTTGTAATTGAGTCCAAATAGATCATCAGTATTTGCTTCTTCTTCTTGTAAGACTCCACACATGACCATAATAATTTCCTATGCACCTCTGATTGTTGAGAGTAAACATAATTGACCATGTACATATCTAAAAGGTCTCTGATTCCTGAAGCAGAATGTATTACAATTCTGTCACTTATGTTGCAGCAAATGAAATAGTGCAGAACACATTCTCTTACCTAATTTCTGTTCAATTGGGTCCACTACATGGGGTAAATGGAACAGGACATTGAGAATAACATTTGCATAGCAGTTGAACTGTTTTCCAACTGGTAATCTACTATTGTACTGTAGTTTTCTCTTTTTAGCACTTTCTGTGTTGTCATTTTGTCCTTTGTTTTCTTAAGGGGCTATAGACGTTTCTGTGATTTTCCACTTTGGACAGAGTATCTGTTTCTCATAACATGGTACTGGCTTAAGTGAGGAGCACAAAGACTTCTTAACCGATTATACTCCCGTAGACAGTTTAAGTCAGCAATAACTATGCTCTCATCAAAGTCAATTAAAAACAAGCCAGACAAAATTCTAATCTGTAACAATGCTACATTTTACATTCCTTCTCTGAATATAGAACTTCCAATATTATCCAAAGCTGCATCTACACTTAAACCTTGTGATTTATGGATGGTTACTGCATATGCTAAAGAGACAGGGAGCAGTTGTCATTGAATGTATGAGTCTTTTACAAGCAAAAAGTATGCAACAAACCAGCCAATCTTCTTACCATCACCTAACTGATCAAATTTTATAGCAAAATATTTTATCTCATCTCTATTTGGAAAGTTAATTAAATCAATAACTTTACCCATTGCACAATTTACTAAGTTTTCCTCAACATTTAAATTGTGTTGTAAAATAACTTGACAGTTTTTATCAAAATGGAAATGCTTTTCTAGTCCTTCTGTTTTCTATACTTATTTTTCCAAAGAATCTATCTTTGCTTGTAGTTTATCTGTCAGTAATATTGTGACTCTTTGATGTTCCATTTTATCAATTGCTCTAATTTCCAAAATTTCTTGTTTCTTTAGTTGTAGTAATTTTCCATTAAAGTTTAAGCACTCTTGAAGTCTTGTTAATAAGCAAACTATAGATTTCTCTTCTTTGATGAAATTGAACATTAGTTCTGGTGCAGTTATGGCAGATGGACATGGAGTCTTGACTGAGTGATTTTCTAAAGCACATTTCCCCTGTTTTGTAAGAACTCCTACTCTAATGTCTTGCAACATTTCTCCATATTCCATATCAAACACCTGCTGCATATTTTTTACTAATTCTTTGTACTCAAAGTTTAACCAAATGTTTAAATTGGAAATTCTTCCTGGGGAATTTCTTCTTTTAGTATGAAAGAAACGTTTTCAAAATTGGTTGTCTTTTTACAAGGTTAAGTTGGCGTATGTCATCAAATGCAATTAAGGGGCATATTTATACTCCTTCTGCGCCGATTGTGCGTCAAAATATTTGGCCCCACAATCAGCGCAAACGTTGCCCCGTATTTAAACTTTGACGTCTGACCCCTCGGACGGCAAAATTCAGCTGTGTGCGTAATTTTTTGGATGCGGCAACCCGCCTTGAGTTAATCATATGCAAGGTAGGCGTTCCCGTCCCAAAAATGTCTTAAAGGGCCATGCGTCGTATTTATGCTTTCGGGCAAAAATGACGCACGGCCGGGAGGCGGAGCCAGAAAATGACGCACAGCCCGATTTGCATCACAAATGGGTCAGGGCAGGCGTTAAAATGGGGCAAACACACCTGTATTTAATCAGAACACACAGAACAAACAGCAGAGCAGCAGAGCAGCAACAGGGAGCCATGGAGGTGATTCTAATCCAGCATGTACGCCCAGCAGCAACAACAGCAGCTACTACAACACCAGCAGGGACCCCAAAGGCAGCGGAGAAGGCAGGAGAGGATATTCCGCTCAAGAACAACCCTTCAGGGCCTCATGGAACACGACATCATACCGAGGTACCGGTTGAACTGGCAGGCCATTCAGCAGCTGCTGCGAAACATTGAACAGCAGTTGGCCCCCACTTTGGTGACACCCCGCACCATACCAACAGAAACAAAGCTGCTTGCCGTACTTCACATGCTGGCAAGTGGCTCTTTCCAAACAACTGGTGCCCTGGTTGGCGGAATATCACAACCATCATTCTCTGCCTTTTTGCCCAAAGTACTGGATGCCATCATTCGACTGACACCCGCCACATCTGCTTCCCTAACACACTGCAGAAGCAGCAGGAAACTAAACAGGGGTTCTACGCAATCAGTGGCTTCCCACACGTCCTTGGTGCAATCGACTGCACACATGTACGGCTTGTGCCACCTGCTGCAAGTGAACACCTCTACCGCAACAGGAAGCACACATATTCCATCAACGTGCAGGCCATAGTCGATCACCAAGGATTGATCACCAACATCGTGGCTAAATATCCTGGGAGTGTACATGACTCATACATCTTCCGTCACTGCATCATCAATGAACACTTCCAGGATGGACGGTATGGCAATGGACTACTTGATGGTAAGTACAAAAACCTACTTATATACACACTGCACAGCAACCCTCTAGGACACACAACACATACACCACAACAGCAACATGTCAACAGGAACACACTGAGGTCCTGACATCGCTAGCTATGTTTCTTAAGTCACCATTGAACATGTCACACATCAGAATTTACTGTACAGCCTAATGTGAAGACGTCAATGAGTGTGGTTGTCTAAATGTCACCTTGCAAATTGTAAGTGTCCCAATGACCTCTACATTAATACATTGCATAAGTGTCAAGGTATGGGATGTCCAGGGTACTTTCATATTAACGTGTTAACAACACTTTCAATTTTAACTGTGCATGGAACTATCATCTCACCCCCAGTGAAGACACACAGACACCTGTATCACAAGTCACAATGCTAGGGAGGGCACACTGTACTGAAAATCCCAAAACATATTGCGGACAAACGGTTAGCAGACAAACACTTGTTCAGCCAAGGAAACAACACAATGCAGATGGTATAGCCTACAAGCAGAGGATGTCACATTAGTACACAAAAGAGTCACAGACAACACAAGACAACTACTGCCATTAAAGGTCTTTTCAATAGTGCCAGCTACATCAACATGATCCCATTCATTTTCTCTTGCAGCTGATCAGGGTTATGGCATCCAGCCATGGATTATGACACCATTTGGCAACCCGAGTACAGCTGCAGAGGGTGCATACAACGAGGCCCATAGGAGGACACGCAGCATTGTCGAGCGGACCTTCGGCATCCTCAAGTCAAGGTTCCGCTGCCTCGACATCACTGGTGGTAGCCTCCTATATTCCCCCGAGATGGTCTGTAGGATCATCCTCACATGTGCAATATTGCACAACATTTGTATCAGAAGAAACATTCCCCTCCTGGAACCAGAGCCACACCTGCCTGAAGAGGAGGAAGAGAAGGATGATGGCCTGCAACAGGAGGGGGAACTACAGAACACAGCTGCTGGTATACGCAGGCGGCAACAGATTGTAAATAATTTCTTCTGAATATGATCACCTTCACCACTTTAGTTAACGAATTTAAATAAACACCTATTATAATCACCATATCATGGTCTGGCTATTCCTTTTTACACACCTTCATCTCTAATTATCAGAATAAGAGTGTTGCCTCATGGAGCATTGCTGAGATACTGAGTAGGACACGGAACATCCCAGAGCTTATGTGATGCCTAACATACAATGGTCACATACACACACACTCCTAATGACATATATCATGTACATATCTCCTTTGAAGGCCTATAGCAGAGGACCACAACTATTTCACACATACATGTTGAAAGCAAGGTCCAACGCAGCATATGGCACACAACTATGACACCATCACTCAATAAGGGGAAAACAAGCCTCATACATGAGGCAGTCAATGTGCTTTGACATCACTAACAGGAATGTCTGACAAGACCCTTGACAGCAGTTAGTCCAACTGCATCCAATATTTGCAAGGAATATCTGTGACTAGAGTTCCATAGAAGCAGAACATAGACTGCACAAGTGCCACACATATGACATGCATTGTGCACATGACATTCCATGTACATGTCAGCCCATTTCCTAACTCATTACACACCCATGCACCTGGTCACAACCCACCTGTCGGAAGAGGTCCCTGGAATAATAAGATGTGTACCCTGATAATACCTCCTATACAAACACAGACCAACATTAGCAAACCAGTGTGCTACACCCTTTCCTATGGTATGCCATTGTCAAAGAACATCTGACTGCATGGACGTCAGGTCAATTTATACACTGTCTTCTAGTTTCAAAGCCCTGTTAGCACATGTAGATTGCTTCCCCTTGTGAAAATGTCTGTTGGCCCTTAGAATGCAAGTCTTACCTACAGGACTGGTGAGAAACAGATGCAGCCCACACCTGTGATCACCTCCATGCACACCACCCATTACAAAAAGCACTGCCCCTGATGATGCCTGGAACAGCATAGGAGTTGCCATTATGTCAAATACATTGTCAACCATTGATAGTAATTAAGCCGTGTAGCACAGCCCTTGGGTTCATTTGTCACCTTCAAAAACACAGGACATACACAGATTGACATGTCAACTGTCTAGTTTGTCCTCCAAACAGTCTCAATCAGACCACTGATTATGTAACTTGTCCAGTAGCTGGCTCCTGAATCATCTTGCATTCTGTCAGCCTGACTGGCATCTGTCTGTGCGTCACACTAAAGTATCCCTGTGTCTACATATGTACCACACTTGCGTTAGCAAACCTGCCTTTCATCAGGGGGCATTGGGCATGGGCTTCTACCATGCATACACAAATACATTGTATAGCATCATCTGCCTTTTAACTGTACCATTTGAGTTAAATCCTCTTGGAAATGCAAAAATCATGGCCCATCCCTTTTCTGGGTTGCATTTATGCATGAATGACAAAGTGTGACAGTGTCCCAGGGTCATAGGCAGGGATTGGGTACGGGGCTTTCAGCACAACCAGCAACCTCTGATAATGTACATGACTAATACACAAATGTCAGAACCATGACAGTTCACACACAGCATCACAGTGCGCACAACATAGTGATGGGCCGTGTGTGGTGAATAGCTGCAAGAATAAACAGCACAGAGGCTATGATGTTCCCAGATGCAGTGGGAAGTGCAGAGGCCAACCTGTGTACAAATGTTGTAATGACACCTGCCGGAACATGACTATTAAGACATTATCTCACTCAGCACACCAAGGTTGCCCTGTTGACTGTCTCATTACACGTCTTTAGTGACAGGGTGGGACCATCCACATTTTGGTTCACATGTCCACATCTACTTTACTCCTGTTGATCAACAAAGGATACTCAGTAGTTACAGGAATAACTTCCACTGACTCATGATGAGTCCTGGTTCGAACTGTGACAAATTCCATCCCAAAAAATCTACAGGATCATCATTGGACCACACACATGAACAAGACACCTATGTGCAATTGATCACTGGAAATATGTGGACACGTGCTGTCTTGTATGCTGGTCCACCACAGCCACTTGATAGTTGGGGCTCACTTCTATGGCCTCAACTGTGGTGTCATCATACATATGAGATTGACCCTTGCCTGTCTGTGCAAACAACATGGTACCCACTTCCTCAATGCATGTGTATGACTCACTGTGGGATTCATCAACTAGTGCCTAGGAAGCTCTTACCAATACTCTAGGACATAGGATGTAGAAATTGTGGACCTTTGACATGAACATGTGTCTGCCATCCATCTGGTGCATGCTATGTCACATGTTGTGTCTATGTGACTCTAAAACTTGGAAGTATACTTTGCGGATTTTGTCACATGTATGACTAACACATGCCCTTGCTCATTCCAATTTTTACTTGCATCTTAGGGTTGGACACATGGACGTCACATTCATAAAACTAAATGTACAATAATGCTTCATGTGATGTACACACACACCTGGTCAACCAACAAATTAGTTGTCAAAGCACACACTTTGAGCCAAAGGCAAATAGGTATTGTACATTTGTGCATCACATTGCTATCCTCTCCTTATGGCAAACATGCACAATTTGTGCCACACATAAATGTAGGCCACACTTATGACCATCTATGACGTCAGCCAACTGTAAATATACTGTGAAGGGTGTAGTGGATGATGTTCCGCTGCAGTATGATGTCACACGTGTGAACATACACCATCAACACCATACTGTCTTCAATTAGCCAATCTCTGATGTGTTCCAAATGTAAAATAACCAAAAAACAAGTAAAAATGCCCCAAACCAGTTAATGCACTGTAATTTTGAAGTCCGTAGCAGTGTGCGTCATTTTTTGTTTACCAAAACTGTATTTGCGTCATTTTTTGGGACGCACAGGAGTGAAATATAGCCAGCATCCAGATATTTGTACAGTCCATGTATCATTATGTGGATGTGGGTTAATATTCACGTCTGTGCGTCAAAAAAAATGACGCAAATGCAGTTTTGTGCAACAAAAAATGACGCATAACGCGAAAAAGGCGGGACTTTTCATACAGGAAGTGATGTAATAGGATATTCTGTTTACAGATCATGTACAGTGGGTGTACTTTCACTTTCACTTTGCAGTCTATGATCCTTCTAGACTGTGTGGCTGTGTAGAGAGTGTTGTCCAGAGATGTTGTGCTGTTTTTGTCCTGTGTGCTATCTGTAAAGTCCTTTTGTGAAATAAATTTTGTTTGTGTATACTGTAGTACTGTGTTTTGTCTCCATTTGTCCATTTATCTTGTGTATTTCTTGTTTGTGGGAGTCTGTTGTGGGTAGTGTTAGTTTGCGGATAGTTGGGCTCTTTTAGTGTTTAGGTTTACTTTTTTTCTGTCTTTTTACCCCTACTTTCACCCATTTCCCCTTTCTATTTCTTTTACCCCAATTCCTTATCTTCAATTAGAAGTATGTCTGGTAGGCCACGTCTTGGCAGGATGGGGGAAGAGGAGTTGGGGGGCTTCATCTGGCTGGTGACACATTTCTTGCCGCTCATGATCTAGGCAGGGGGCAGGGTCATACAGGGCTACCCGACAAAGGCTCGCAGAATCCGGTGGGGAAAGGTGCTGCAGCACCTGCAGCGTGTGTATGCCAGCCAGAGGAGTGACCACCAGCTGAAGCACCAGTGGGCTGACCTCATCACCAGGGAGCAGGATCTCTTGGACCACCTGGGAATCATGATTGGTGGCACTGTTGGTGAGTACGACTATTGTTATTGTGCACAAATGAAAGCTCTGTAGTGACATCAGTGGATTAGTGCAATGTCTGCCAGCTAACTTGATGACTGTGTAATTTTGGGGACATATAAGGGGATCATTGATGCACTATGGCAAGGATCACAATTGCTAGCTGTCAGGTAGCAAGGGGTCAGCAAACTTACAGGTAACTTTACCATGAAGGAAATTGGTGCGGCCTTTCTGTCAGCACAGCTAACAAAATAGGAGCCAATCATGTCTATATAGGGTATTATTGACAGAGAAGTACAGATGTACCAACATTTAGGCCAACTATGTTGACGCAATTGCTAGACTGACTTTAGAATCACTACATGATGCTGAAAATGAGTGCTGCCTTCACAACAATTTATAATAGCAAAGTGGCTCAAACATCGGTCTCATGTGAGTCTGGTGAGTGTGGAAGGAAAGCGTTCACAGAAGTACTATGAATGTGTGGGATTATTGTGTTTCTAAATCTTTTAGGATAAATGTCAGTTCATGAATTGAATACATCGTGTAAAGGTGCAAGGTGCCCTCAGCTAACATCGTAAGATGTTTGTTGGAATCGTTTGAGCCACAATCCAAATATGGATGGCAGTCCAAGTGTCTGCACATGTTTACATCTCCATGGTTGGTGCAAATCACCATAGCTGGGCCACATCAATTGACTATACTGTAACAACAGGATGGCTTACAGGAGTCCATGCCCTTCCCTCTGTACATTGGGCCTATGTGCACTAAATGTGTCATGGCCACAAGGCATGTTTGACTGGTAATGCAGTCCTCAAGTAACCAGGCGTTGGATGTTTCTCTTGGATGCACATGATAAGACAATTACACTCCATATTTTTTAGTGCTCACCAATTATGGGGCAAGTTTTCAATCACATGATAGTTAGGACCAATGTATGTGTGCAGATATGTGTGTAACTGTCAGAGGAGACCCATGCTATGTACAAGTTGGCCGTGAAATATCAGATGCAGTACCATCATGTCTGAATGGCTGCCCTTTCCTTATTCAGTCTACACATTGTAAATGATACTGAAAATGTTGCACTGTGCACAGATTTTGAGCACATTTCTTCCTTCCATACCTTACAGGTGGACCGGCGCCCTATACTGTGGGAGAGGTGGCGACATTTGAGGACCCCGACCACTACAGTAAGTGTTGAAATGTCTGTTATGTGTTGTGTTTGCTGGTTATGGACTTGTGTGAGTTGGACACATAGCAAGGTGTGATGCTGTGGGCAAGTTTTTCACTTGTTCCATGAGTGGGAATGCAGTTTTCACATGTTTCGAGTTAGCCAATGCGTATCCAGTGGTATCATGTAGGGATTGTAGTACATCCCTGTAGGCCCCACTGTGAGTACAGGGGATAGTCATGTCTGACACTTGTATCACCAAGAGTCGCAATGGAAGTCAGCCCCTATTTAGTCAGCCTGTCAGACCCACATTCTCTAAGATTGGTGGAGCTAATAGCTTTGCAATAGACATCTGCTTCACTATTTACCTACGTAATTTTGAAACAGTAGGTAGAACCTCCTAGCATCATGTACTTCCACATGTAGTGCATCAAGTCTGTGGAACCTGAGTGTAATGGCCTAGGTGTGCATGCAATTCATGATCATGGGTGTTCTAGCAACTCTGTGTCTGATGTAAGTCAGGCCTCACTGGAAGTATATGTTGTGTACTAAGTTCTGATTTTCCTGACATGTCTGACCCTATGAGTGCTCTCTGGTTTGCTGACTCCAAAATGTAGATAGACCTTACCTGTGATGTGTCTGTAGAGACAAACATGTGTGGATTAGCCTATACACTCCTCGGTGAACATGTTGTTGGCAAATTATAGTTGTGTATCCACCGCCCCCCCTCAAACACGGCCATGGGTTTGTGAATGGGGTACCTAGTATTGATGCTACCAGTATGTTACACATACCTGTGAAGAAGTGACGGTTTGGTTGCATAGTAGTATACACACTCAGGTTTGGCACTTGGTACCATACTGGAAAGTCCAGTTACAACTTGCAGACCACGTGGCTTTAGTTTTACTTTCCGTACACTGACATTTGTAGCCCAGCTCTTGGTGGAGGATATGCAGCATGATTCTCAGATGTTAACTGTCAGAACTCAGATTGCAAGTCAAGGCCAGTTGTTACCCATCTTGTGGGTTATGAATGTGCTTTGTGTGATGTGACCTTTGTTGTCTGGCCTGCCATGTACTTCCTCAGGCACATTCTATGCTCTGTATCATGATATGAGCTGTTAGAAGTACAGTAGATGTATTGTCTGATTAACTTGCTGGGCTGTTTCACACAATGCAGTTACTAATGTGGCATATCTGCATTTGTCTTCACAGCATCTAACATGACTCCAGACTAGGTCCGTGAAGTTCAGCGTCGGGCCATGCGATACCAGCACATCCTACTGGTGGAGTCGGGGTTCCGGAGGATGGCCCGGCGATGTTGCCATGAACGTGCCTCTGGGGCATGGCGAGCCTTCCCAGAGGGTGGGCCTACTGTGCCCACCACAGCCACCACAGAAACAACCACCAATCTGAGCCAGGTGGCCCCACCCACAGCTGCCTCTGTTGAATCTACATCTGCTGGACTTCCTGGCCCCAGCATTGCCACCGGTGCAGGACAGCCCACACAGACCTCTTCCACCGGTACCCAGACTGCCACTGCTCCAGCTGTTGACCCTGCAGCCTTCAATAGACTTGAAAACAAGATGGACAAAGTGCTGCGCAAGGTGAGCCACCTGAGCCGGGACGTGCGGCACATTAAACGGCGAGTCAAGGATATCAAGAGGACCCTCCGGAGGGTCAACCTCTAGACAGTTGAATAGATGGACATGATACCCTCCCCTCCCTCCTCTTTCCTTGTTCTTATACTTAGTGGGCTTAGGGGACTTAGGGGGTCATTCCGACCCTGGCGGTCCATGACCGCCAGGGCCGGGGACCACGGAAGCACCGCCAACAGGCTGGCGGTGCTTCCAGGGCCATTCTGACCGCGGCGGTAAAGCCGCGGTCAGAAAAGGGGAACCAGCGGTTTCCCGCCGGTTTTCCCCTGGCCCAGGGAATCCTCCATGGCGGCGCTGCTTGCAGCGCCGCCATGGGGATTCTGACCCCCTTCCCGCCAGCCTGTTTCTGGCGGTTTACACCGCCAGAACCAGGATGGCGGGAACGGGTGTCGTGGGGCCCCTGGGGGCCCCTGCACTGCCCATGCCACTGGCATGGGCAGTGCAGGGGCCCCCTAACAGGGCCCCATGAAGATTTTCACTGTCTGCTTTGCAGACAGTCAAAATGGCGACGGGTGCTACTGCACCCGTCGCACCCCTGCAACACCGCCGGCTCCATTCGGAGCTGGCTTCTATGTTGCAGGGGCTTTCCCGCTGGGCCGGCGGACGGCCTTTTGGCGGTCGCCCGCCGGCCCAGCGGGAAAGCCAGAATGGCATCCGCGGTCTCCTGACCGCGGAGCGGCCATTTGCCGGTGAACGCATGGCGGGCGGCGGTCAGAATGACCGCCTTAGTGTTAGGTTAGTATAGGCTGTTAGTTTAGTCAGTGTTCGTGGGTGGGGGGTAGGGGGTCCTGCTTGTTTCTTTTTTGACGTATTACATGTGTGGGTGGGTGGGTGGGGGGCTATGTTGGGGTTCTTGTGTGTTAAAAAAAAAAAAAAAAAAACATTAAAAAAACATTTACCAAAAAATATATATTTGTATAGGATAGTATAGTATGTGTTTAGGTTACTATGTGTTGTCCTCCATGTGTCCCGTCTCATAAGGGGGTGGGGGTAGATGTTTAGAACGTTTTGTTACATGTGATTAGTAAGTGTAGCTTAGGTTAGTTAGGGACAGTTGTGGGTAATGAGTAGTCATGGTAGATTAGGGTAGGTAAGATTTTTCCCTCAGTTTCCTCATCTATGGTTAGCTTTTAATAAATATTTGGTTACCCCTTAATAGTATGTGTTGAATGGTACTTAATCGTGGGTTTGGATTCCGTGTACATCTCTTTTGTACTATAACATCTGTGTCCAGTGCTACAAACAAATCCCAACTGAGCTGTACGATTGGCAGCTAACCCAGAGCTACCTTGCAAAGTGTCTACCCTTTGTTGCAACCACCAATCACAGTTAATATGGATGACAATCTGTTTCTGTTGATAAGTGTGTTTTCAAAGTCACTAACAGTGCTTCTAGACTTGATATTGGGGAAACAGTTTTAGGTCTGACTGCAGTGTGATGATCATGCACACCCTTATAAGATGAGTTCTCATTGGCAATCTTGTATTCTTGTCTTCATGGCCCTCATACATCCTTTGTGACACAGTTTGGCATGATTACCTATTTGTATGTTAACTCGGACACCTTCATTTGTGCAGTTATTTTAGTGTTTACTTAGATTAGTGTGGCATGTTTATAGCAACATTTAGCGGGCACTATTTGATGACTTAGTTATCCCCTGAGGAAGCATTCTTCTGTCCAACACAGCATGGTGGTGTATGGTTTCTCACTTCATCAGTTTATTCCCTCAGGATGGGCAGAGTATGATGCAATCATGGTCACTGTGCAGATTACTCTAACTACATAATATCTGGACAGTTGTATTGACAAGCTACGTTATTTGACAGTAGGGGCATTTTAATTATCTACTGCGCAGTTGATATGTCACATTACCCAGAGACAGATCTGTTGTGTAAGTGCTATTTATTGAAAAGTGCCGTAGTGCTATATGTACATTGTCCATGATTGTGAGTCCATTATAGTGATATCTTCCATTGTGATCCAACACAAGGGTTTACCAAAATGCTTTTGTCATGCTGGGGTTGCTGTTTCAGACAGTGCAGAGGGACAGGATTTGGCAATGAGTAGGAGGGAGACAATCACTGGGCTGGGTTGCAAGATATACAGTGGTTTGCAGAACAGTGCTTGAGTACAGTTGTTGCAAGACTGGCAAGTTACAAAGCGCAGGACCTTGGTAATAGTTGGCCATGTGGCAGGGACTAGTGCTTCCGGGTACTTTTCCTTGTGAATGTGATCTGTTCCATGTCTTCTTCTTCTGATGTGTGTGTTGCCTGCTTTGTCCTTGTTGTTGTTGGTTGTGAAGGGGCAACACACACCTCAGTGTTAGAAGACTTCCTGTGAAGGTCTTAAGGGCAGTACTGCTGCAAGGAGGGCCTGCTGGTTCTTGAGAATAGCAGCCACATCACAAAGGTAGGCAGCCAGGTCAGCCCTGAGGGGTTCAATGTTGCATTTGTGCACGCGTTGACAGGATTGCTGTTGTAGGTGTTGGGTCAATTTTATTATAGCTGTACTGATTTCCTTTTGGGTTTTCTGCAGTTCCTGCAAGATAGATGTTAGGGCTTGCATAGCTGCTGCCTGATCTGCAGGTGACATCATGCATGAACGCATCCCCTCAAGGCTGGCTGCCATATTTTGCATCCCCGCCCGCACTTCCTTGGCCAGCTCCCGCTGTACTCCAACTACAGTTCTCTCAAAGCTGGTGCCAGTGTCGTCTGAGTCCTCAGCTGTATTGGAGCTGGCAGGTCTTACAATTGGGGTGGTGGGTGGATCCTCTGCGATGGCTGCTTGTTCTGTGCTCCTCCTTGTGACTGAAGGTGGGGTCTGGACGGTTTCAAGGACCTTTTGGATAGTCTCCTGGGGAATGTTTCTCGGCTCGTCATCCATGTCATCAGGGAAATCTGGGACAGGCATATCGGCAGGAGATCCATCTTCCCCTGCAATGAAACAGGGTACAATTAGTGTGTCTGTGTTGTGACAATTTTGACGTGACGTGCCTGCCTTTTGATGAATTCACTATGTGATCTTGTTTTGTATTGATATCTGCAGTCCTTCAGATGGGCATTGTTTCAGGCCTATGGCCCACCTGTGTGTCACATGTATGTTATTGAGTTATCAGACTGTCAGCCTCATTGCCTCTAGGTGTTGCTTTATGCCAAATAGAGAATTGCCACCTTCTTGTCCTACTTGACCCTCCGTGTATATCCATTCTCATGGTGAGACCTTTCACTGGCTGTGGGTGTTCTGATGGCCCTGGCAGCACACTTAACTATCAGGACCTGCCCCAATCCCTGATCGTTCACATCGACTTAAATGTAATTGACATGTTGCATGTCCTATGCATAGCAATGTTATGATCTGATATGGATGTTGACATTGTTAATGGGTCCTGCTGATGTTGGGTAATGTGTGTTACATTGCATCGCCCTGATAGTCATATCAGTGTCCTATTTCGTCCTCTAACTGTGCAGGTGTATTTCAGTGACCAGTTACATGTGTCCCCTCCTCAATGCTGTTGTCTGAGCAGTATGACATTTGGGATGTTGCCTTGTTACCCAGGCACAGGATGGACCCTGACTTATGCAGCATGGGTGTGTCCTTAGTGCTGTGTCGTTCCTATTGTTGTTTACTTTGGTGATGTTTGTGACAACTATGGGCATTGACATTTGAGTGTACTGGGGCCTTTGTCTTGTTTCAGGAGATTGTTGCAGATGTCATCCTCACCCCCTAATTTAGGTATGTATGTTCCATGGGGAGGTTACTGCCATTGGCTACTCGAGCTGCACAGAGATCAGAGGTGGTAGTGGCAACTGTTGTCGCAGTTACATTGCAGTTGTCGGTTTGGCTAGAGGATTGCTATTAGGGCCCTAGTTAATGTAGGAAGTATGTTGGCTGACGAGTGCCAGGATGTAAGTTTGACGTAGTGGCCTTCCCTCCTGTCGTGGCTTTCCCTTTGCTCCATCGTTGGCATGACAGCATGCCCCCATGGGACTGTTGTTGGTGTTGTGTAATGGTGTGCCCAGGTCTTCTCAGAACGGGCCATGGCCCAATGCTATGCCCCTTTACCCATGCCACTCCATGTATATGATGACTTACATGCAATGTGTAGTAGGTATTCCCCCCCCCAGTTGCAGTTGACATTAGTGCATTTCAATTACCCATGCGACTTACCCTGCATGTGCGTTGTCTCCCCGTAGTCTGCGCTGTCCTGTCCTTGAATCCCTGTGACGATCTCCTCAGGGATGACGGCTGCGACCATCTCCTCCATGTGGTCCAGGACCTCCTGGTGTGCTGGACCCCCCCCTCCAGTCTGCAGTGCTGCCTTCCTGTTCCTGGCCATCTTTTCCTTGGTCCTGCGTTTGCAGTCATGCCAGCGTTTCTTGCACTCGATGACTGTTCTGCGTACTTCAGCCACACTGTTAATCTTGTCGACAATTTGTTGCCATATAGCCTATTTCCTACTGATTGGCAACTTTGATGTGACAAACAGTTGGTGCTGGTGTTCCGTCACCTCTTTAACCAGAATTTCCTGCTCCTCTGCACTGAAGCAACACTTTCTTTTCTTCTTAAAAGTGTCCTGGTTCTTGTGTGGGTCCTCCTGGCTGGTTCGTGGTCTGCTGTCATCTTCCTGGGGTCTATAGTGGCATCTGGGATCCATTTTGGCTCTCCTCTGGTGAAATGGCTGTGTTCGCTGTGTTTTTTTATGCTATTGCGTCCAAAAAAATGGCGCATATCAGGTTTGCGGTGTCGTAAATCGACCCACAGTCATTTCCGCTGCGTTAACGTCGTTTTCCTTTACGACTTGACGCCGCGGTATGCGTCAAAAATAATGACTCCCACCTGTTGTTTGCGCCGCCATGCGTCAAAGTATAAATATGACACCCGCACGGCGCACCAAAATGGCGTTAGCCGGCGGAAATATTTTTGACGCAAAACTGCGCCGGCGCAGTTTTGCATCAAAAAGTATAAATATGGGCCTAAATGTTTTCCTCCAAATAGTACATCAGAGTTTGTTCTTAAAACTTGATGCATACTTAAGTATATGAAAGCAAGCATATCATGGTTATGTCATCAATGATGAGAAGAGTCACCTTTTTCTTCAAAGTTCATGACAAACATCACCAGATAACTTATGATATTCCAGTTTTTTTACATGTTCAACATGTGGTATTAGTAGTTGATGCAGAGTAATTCCTTTGATGATATGAGCAGCTAATTCTGTTGGTGCTGTTACTACACACCAGAAATTCAAATCAGTAGTCTTTGGTAGATAACGAGTGGGAACTTCAATGAGAAAGCTTTTCCCAATACTAGCTTGTCCACTGATGTACAGTAATATTGGTTCATATCTAGAACATTTGCATACGTTTTTGTAATGGAGAAGTCCATGTTTTATTTTTTTAACTTTGTTGCACATTTCTCTCTGTTCATTGTTCAGTTATTCCACTAATTGTTCTAAATCTATAGTTTATTCTCTTGCTAGGTGCATGGCAATCTCCACTAGTAGTTTCTTCTTGTTGAACCTCATCTTTCAACATCTGTAAGTATGTTGGAAAGACAGAACACTGAAAAGTGTATTTTGCAGTATTGAATGAATCTTCATAACAGTCATAGGCCCTCATTACAACCCTGGCGGTAAATCCCGCTTACCGCCATGCTGATGGCCGTCAATTTACCGTGGATGCCGCGGTACAGGTATTACAACCCACATCTAGAAATCCGCCACAATACAGACACCCACACAAGTCCGCCACACCATAGGTCAGTGATAAGCTGGCGATACCAAAACCTCCACCGTCATGCCAACAGAACTACGCCCACACTATCACGACCCCCGAATCAACGTGGCGATCATTCAACCGCGGTAATCCATTGGAGGTACACACCACTGCGCTCAAAATACACACATACTTACAAAACACAACCACATTGGACAATTCAAAATACACACATCAGATACACATACACACACCACACCCACACACCCACAATACTATAAAACACCCACCCACATTACTCACAACCCCTTTCAATGACCCATTTGGGAGAAGCCCAGAGAGAGATAATCAAACAAAAAGCCAACCTTCACAGGCACACAACACCATCACTCATACAACATCCACACACCTCAAACAACATACCCCAGCACATCCCCACACACATCACAAAAGACAGCACCTCACACATCACCCACACCACATCATGGCACCGCAAACAAACCCCAGGTTCTCTGAGGAGGAGCTCAGGGTCATGGTGGAGGAAATCATCCGGGTAGAGCCACAGCTATTCAGATCACAGTTGCAGCAGACATCCATTGCAAGGAAGATGGAGCTATGGCGGAGAATTGTCGACAGGGTTAACACAGTGGGACAGCATCCAAGACCACTGTATGGCATCAGGAAGAGGTGGAATGATCTATGGGGGAAGGTGTGTTCCGTGGTATCCAGACACCAGGTAGCTGTACAGAGGACTGGCGGTGGATCCCCACCTCCCCCCTCACAACTAACAACATGGGAAGAGTAATTCTTGGCAATCATGCATCCTGAGGGTCTTGCAGGGGTAGCAGGAGGACTGAACTCTGGTAAGTCATATCTTTACTACTATATCCCCCCATCACTACCTGCATGCCATCACAAACTCTTACCCCTACCCTCACACCCTTCACCCCAACACCCCACAGATACCCCATTGTCCCAACCAACACATCCCAATCCCAAGGCCTGCATGTCACACCAATGCATGGACATCCATCACCAAAGCATGTCCAGTACAGATACACATCCAGGCCACAAAATTAACAATCACACAAGGCCAAAGACAATAAGCCAAGCACATGAGTAAAGGGTAACTCATACATTGGACAAGAGGACACACACAGATACAATAACTATGCATTTACCCCCCAACAGGACCCCTACACAACGTCACCGGACAGGAGGTGCCAGCCATATCCATTCCCCCCACAGAAGAGGCCCACAGTGACGACAGCAGCTCTGCACGCCTGGATCAAGATGACCAGCCCGGCCCATCAGGGACCTCGGGATAGTCGGTTCCCCTGCCACTGTCACAAACAACCACAGAACCTCCTCCCTCAGGAAACACCCCCACAGCACCCACCCAGCGGACCCATGTCACTGTCCCCAGGACACGTCAAGCAGCAGTGTGTCCACCACTACAGGGACCCCAGGCAACCCCACTAACCCAAGACAATCAGGGACCTGGGGTTAGTGGCAGTGGGCACACGGTTCAGGTGACGGAGGCACAGGACAACAGGGAAGCTGGGAGGACTGCTGTGCGACAGGGGGAGGACAGCCCCAGGGAACCCACTCTCCACGAGGCACTCTCCAACATCATGGGAGCATACCATCATTCCCAGGAGACCATGGGCACGGTACTGGCCAAGTTTCAGGAGACCCAGCGGCTGCAGGAGGAACACTACCTGGGGATCAGGGAGGACTTGAAGTACATTAACAACACCCTGGTCACCATTTCAGGGGTGCTGGCAGACATCGCCAACGCCAAGAGGGACTCAGTGGCACACCAATGGGCCCCTGACAGTAGCCTGTACAATAAACAGCCCTCCACCTCCGCCGGCGCTAGTGGACAGGAGGTCCTGCCAAAGGACCAACAGGCCACCAGCACCCCACCCCCTGCAGATGGAGAACCACCCCCCAAACGGTCCCTGAGATCCAGGCACAAGACAGCAAACATTGACAAGACACCTGCCAGGAAATAGGACTCTCCTGATTGTCAACCTTCTGTCCCACTCTGTTACCTTGTCCACTTTCAACTGCCATTACTCAACTTCCTATGCCCCCTTGGACAATGCACCTGTGATGCCAATAGACTGGACTCTATCCTGGACTTTCCTCCACCATCACCCCAGCCAATTGCACAACACCCTCCACTTATTAGCACAGAAGTAAACACCCTTGGATCACAAGTCAATCTGGAGTCAGTCTGTACTTTCACAAATGTGTCATTGCAAACTTTCCGAAAAATAGCAAAGTCAATGTTCATTTTCACATACCAATGTTAGACAGTTGTTGGGTAGCAGTAAACATAGCAGAAGGCACAAAGTGGTACACAGACCTGTAAAATGGAAAGCCAAAGTGAACTGTCAGGGTCCAAACACAGATGCAAAAAGGCAGAATCAAGCAATGTCCTACAGTAGTCTGATATGAGAGGAGCAGTGCCAGTCTCTTACCTGTGTCTCACTGGAAGTATTGCATGATGATGTTGTTTCGGTTGTCTATATCTTCTTCTTCTGTCTCCTCTTCTTCACCGTCCACAGGCTCCACAGCTGGCACAAGACCATCATTAGGCCTATCCTTTTGCAGAAAAGGCACCTGGCATCATAAAGCCAGGTTGTGCAACATACAGCATGCCACGATGACCTGGCACACCTTCTTGGGTGAGTAGCATAGGGAGCCACTTGTCAGATGGAGGCACGGGCCCTGGCCTTCAGGCGGCCGAAAGTACACTCAATGATCCTCCTAGTCTGCCCATGTGCCTCATTGTAGCGTTCCTCTGCCCTTGTCCTGGGATTCCTCACCGGGGTCAGTAGCCATGACAGGTTGGGGTAACCAGAGTCACCTGCATATATAGAGGGGCAACTGTGAGACACACACCAAACATTAGGGACTGTACCATAGCCAGACACCTATGTAATCTGTGTTGGGATCTTGGGCTCACCTATTAGCCACACCCGGTGCCTCTGGAGTTGCCCCATCACATAAGGGATGCTGCTATTCCTCAAAATGTAAGCATCATGCACTGAGCCAGGATACTTGGCATTCACATGGGAGATGTACTGGTCTGCCAAACACACCATCTGCACATTCATAGAATGGTAACTTTTGTGGTTTCTGCACACATGTTCATTTCTGCGTGGGAGGACAAATGCCACATGTGTACCATCAATGGCACCAATGATGTTGGCAATATGTCCCAGGGCATAGAAGTCACCTTTCACTGTGGGCAAATCCTCCACCTGGGGGAAAACGATGTAGCTGCGCATGTGTTTCAGCAGGGCAGACAAAACACTCTTGTCAACAAGTTAGAGAACATTGGCTGTGACATCCCTGATGCCAGGACCACTGTTGTTTGAAATGACCCACTGGCCAGGAAATGGAGTACTGACAGGACCTGCATTAGAGGGGGGATTCCTGTGGGATGGCGGATAGCTGACATCAGGTCTGGCTCCAACTGGGCACACAGTTCTTGGATTGTGGCACGATCAAGTCTGTATGTGATGATGATGTTTCTGTCTTACATTGTCGACAGGTCCACCAGGGGTCTGTATACCGAAGGATGACGCCATCTCATCATCTTCCCCAGCGGACGTGTCCTATGGAGGAGAAGGGTGAGCAGAGGGTCATACACCACTTAGGTTTCACATGGATGTTTAGAACAAATGTGATGTAATCTGTGTTTAGAGCTGTGTATCCGTACTCCAGAACAAAAGTGCTGTAACGCAGTTATTTGGCCTGCCATGTGAACACCTGAAGTGGGGGCTGCCTGACCCGTAAGGAGGGACAAGGGGAAATGAGATAACTGCGCTAGCGTTGTGCAGCGTAACGGTAGGCGGACGAAGACCGAAGCGCAATTTAGCATTGGTTACCATTTGGCCCTGTGGGTTCCAGGAGCCAATGACGATGTACGCCGGTGGTGACAATACGCACCGCCGCGGACGTAACCACCATTTTCTATCTGTTCACTCACTTGATACCTGACCTTCGACAGGAGAGGATGTACACTGCAAGTGCTGCTGTGACCTGACTCTGGAAGCGACAATGGCTACAGTGTCTGGGGAAAGGGCCCCTGCCTTCACTGCAGAGGAGTTGGACAAACTGGTGGATGGGGTCCTCCCCCAGTATATGCAACTCGGTGGTCCATCAGACAAACAGGTGAGTACACTGTGAGCATGATGGATGGGACATGAATGTATGGAGTGGCGTTGATGAAAGATACAGGTGGGGGGTGGGCAGAGGCCAGCATGTGAGGATGGTCAGTGTATGTGTTTGTGGGCCAGGGTGGGTGGTTGTGGCCAATGAGTAAGAATAACCGGACGGGGGATTAAAACCATTCCTACTTTACATTTCCTCTAGGTCAGTGCCCACAAGAAGAAAGGTCATCGCCAAGGAAGTGCGGACCCTGGGGGTCTACCATAGACAGAGCACCCACTGCCGCAAAAGATGGGAGGACCTGCGCCGCTGGAGCAAGAAGACAGCGGAGGCCCAGCTGGGGATGGCTTCCCAACGTGGAAGGGGTGCCTGTCGCACCATGACCCCCCTGATGTACCGGATCCTGGCGGTGGCATATCCAGAGTTGGATGGGCGCTTGAGGGCATCACAGAAGCCACAAGGGGGTGAGTACTGTCTCATGCAGCTGACTCAGCACGCTTTATGAGGTTTCTGGGTGTGGGAAGAGGGCTGTGGGTTAACCTAGGGCAGGTCAAGCGTGCCAGGGTACATTCATTGTTAGGCAGGCTCAGTGCCAGTCCAACCCCAAAAGTGGTAGTGGCCCTCTACACCTAGTCAGTCTGTGCATCAAATGGTTATAGGCACAGTCCACCATGGGCATGTGTTTCCCCAGAACTCTTAGTGCATGGCCTTGTGCATAGGGCTGCTCCCTGTGTGTTGTGTCCGCTAACGGTGGTGTTGTCGCAGCCATTGACCATGTCTCTCCTCTGTCTTTCCCCCCCTTGTTGTTTTGTCACCCTGTCCTTGTGTGCATTAGCATCATCTGCCAGAGGAGCAGTGGCACGAGAGCAGGAGGGAGCTGCAACCCACATGTCCCTGGAGGGTGAATGTATGGATTCTGAAGGCACCAGTGGGACGGAGGGCGAGGGGAGCTCCATAACGGGGACAGGAGGAGACACCAGCGCCAGCGACTCCTCCTTTGATGGGAGTTCCTTTGCGGTGGCGGGCACCTCTGTGCCCACCGCAACAACAGGTACAGCCACCCCCCCCCACCAGCACTGCCCTCCCAGCAGCCCCTCATCATGCTTCCCGTGCCCGCTCACCCAGGAGGGTGGGCATCTCCTTCGTCCCAGGCACCTCAGGCCCTGCCCCAGTCAGCCCTGCTGCCCTCCCTGAGGAGGCTATTGACCTCCTGAGATCCCTCACTGTTGGGCTATCAACCGTTTTGAATGCCATCCAGGGTGTCGAGAGGCATTTGCAGCAAACAAATGCATACCTGGAGGGCATTCATTCTGGCATAGTGGCCCAACAGAGAGCCTTTCAGGTTCTGCCTCAGCACTGATGGCAGCCATTGTCTCTGTGTCCAGCCTCCCCCCTCCAACTTCCACTACCCAGACCCAATTCCCTCTACCTCAGCCTATCCTAACCACACCATCAGACCAGCATGCACACTCATCAACACACAAGAGTGGACATGGCAAACATAAGCACCACACATCCCACAGGCACTCACACAAGTACCATCCCCATGCAGACACACCAACATCCACTGTCTCCACTTTGTCCCCCTCCTCCACGTCATGCACAACGTCCTCAGCCACTACCTCCAACACAGCACGCCCATCATCACACACCGCTCACGTGCAATCACCACCCCCACTACCATGCACACGTCCCCTGTGTCCTCTCTCAGTGTGTCTATGAGCCCTCCTCCCCAATTACACAAACGTCGGCACACAGCCACTCAACTGCCATCCACCTCACAACAGCCTCCAGCCCATGCACTGTCACCCGAATTCAGCTGACGTACACCTCCTACAACCACTACCTCTTCCTCCACTCCCAAACCCACTCCATCTTCCCATCCCAGTGTGTGTCTAAAAAACATTTACTGGCTTATATTGGCCTTTTCCCTACACCTCCCCCCCCGTCCTTCCCCGAGGGCCAGGATGTCCGGATCCCAACTCAGCACCTCAACCATGAACTCATCCAGCAATGTGGTCCCTGCAAGTCCTGTAACATTGCGGGCCGCACCTATCAGAGCTGCCAGTGCACCACCTAATGAGGCCAAGGATCACCCTATTCCACCACCTGCCAAGGTGAAGAATGGGACAACATGCCGTAAGGACTAGCCGCAACAACCAAGCAGCAACGCCTCCTCCAAGACAAAAGTGGACAGTGCCAAGGTCCCAGCAGCGACTTCCAAGGTGGGGAAGGAACACAAGGCTAAAGGGTAGGCAGCTCAGGGCACGGAGCCTCAGACTGAGGGACTGGTGACAACCCTTCTGCAGGTCAGAACAGTAATCTCTACTACGGTGGACACCGCTGTAACCACCGCCAACTGCACCGACACCTGCATGCCTGCTGCCTCTGCTCCAGGCCCAAGCATAATCCCCAGTGGGAAGCCGTCCGAGGTTGCAGGAGACGTCCTGGTGTCTCCCTCCACTGGTGCTGACACATGCACCACCGCCAGCATGTCTGCTGCTGACACCGCCACAACCACTGCCACCTGCACCGCGACGTACTCACACCGTGCCACCACAGCGGACATGAACATCATCCCCAGTGGGCAGTAGTCCAAGGCTGCAGGAGACATCCGGACCCTGCACAGTGTACATAAGGCACCACAGGCAGTAGCAGCAGTTGGCAGGCTGAGTCTCGGCAGGGTGGAGTGTGTCTCTGCCTCCATGTAGTATCATGCTACCGGTTCCCAGGAAATCTCGTGGCTCTGACACCCATGTGCAGGAATGGGAACTGCCACACACCATGTGAAGCACTCTGGGCTCCAAGCTCCCTCCAGAACCAGTAGAGAAGAGCATCCACTATCCCAGTCCTTGGTAGGATGAAGTACTCTGGGCACAAAGCCCCCTCCAGAACCAGTGGAGAAGAGCATCCACTACCCCAGTCTTTGGCAGGATGAAGCACTCTGGGCACCAAGCCCCCTCCAGAACCAGTGGAGAAGAGCATCCACTCACCCTATCCTTGGCAGGATGAAGCACTCTGGGCACAAAGGCCCCTCCAGAACCAGTGGAGAAGAGCATCCACTACCCCAGTTCTTGGCAGGATGAAGCACTCTAGGCACAAAGCCCCCTCCAGAACCAGTGGAGAAGAGCATCCATTCACCATATCCTTGGCAGAATGAAGCACTCTGGGCACAAAGCCCCCTCAAGAACCAGTGGAGAAGAGCATCCACTAGCTCAGTCCTTGGCAGGATGAAGCACTCTGGGCACAAAGCCCCCTCTAGAACCAGTGGAGAAGAGCATCTGCTACCACAGTCCTTGGCAGGATGAAGCACTCTGGGCACCAAGCCCCCTCCAGAACCAGTAGAGAAGAGCATCCACTACCCCAGTCCTTGGCAGGATGAAGCACTCTGAGCACCAAGCCCCCTCCAGAACCAGTGGAGAAGAGCATCCACTACCCCAGTCCTTGACAGGATGAAGCACTCTGGGCACCAAGCCCCCTCCAGAACCAGTGGAGAAGAGCATCCACTACCCCAGTCCTTGGCAGGATGAAGCACTATGGGCACCAAGCCCCCTCCAGAACCAGTGGAGAAGAGCATTCACTCACCCTATCCTTGGCAGGATGAAGCACTCTGGGCACAAAGCCCCCTCCAGAACCAGTACAGAAGAGCATCCACTCACCCTATCCTTGGCGGGATGAAGCACTCAGGGCACAAAACCCTTCCAGAACCAGTGGGGAAGAGCAACCACTACCCCAGTCCTTGGCAAGATGAAGCACTTTGGGCACCAAGCCCCCTCCAGAACCAGTCGAGAAGAGCATCCACTACCCCAGTCCTTGGCAGGATGAAGCACTCTGGGCACCAAGCTCCCTCCAGAACCAGTGGAGAAGAGCATCCACTACCCCAGTCCTTGACAGGGTGAAGCACTCTGGGCACCAAACCCCCTCCAGAACCAGTGGAGACGAGCATCCACTACCCCAGTCCTTGGCAGGATGAAGCACTCTGGGCACAAAGCCCCCTCCAGAACCAGTGGAGAAGAGCATCCACTCACCCTATCCTTGGCTTGATAAAGCACTCTGGGCACAAAGCCCCCTCCAGAACCAGTGGAGACGAGCATCCACTACCCCAGTCCTTGGCAGGATGAAGCACTCTAGGCACAAAGCCCCCTCCAGAACCAGTGGAGAAGAGCATCCACTACCCCAGTCCTTGGCAGGATGAAGCACTCTGGGCACAAAGCCCCCTCCAGAACCAGTGGAGAAGAGCATCCACTCACCCTATCCTTGGAGGGATGAAGCACTCTGGGCACAAAGCCCCCTCCAGAACCAGTGGAGAAAAGGATCCCCTTGAGAGAATGTGGCATTGCACTCCACAGAACCAATCAGTGGGCAAACCACCCACTTGAGAAACTTGTGAGACTGTGGCTTTGCACTCCCCAGGGCCAATCAGTGGGCAAACCACCTACTTGAGAGACTTGTAAGACTGTGGCTTTGCACTGCCCAGGACCAGTCAGTGGGCATGGAGCCCCCTCGTGGAGCAGTGGCTTAGTCCCATCATCCGGCTGAGGTGCCCCCCTCCCCTTCCACCTGAGGTGCCTATTTATTTTCGACCTGATACCCCAGCAGTGTTCTCTCCATTTCGAGGCAGGTATCATGTGTGGGCTTTGCGCATGCATTTTGGGACCACTGTTCCACGGACAATGAATGGAACACTATCCAGACTTGTGTAGTTGCTGTACATACTTGTTTATACTGATCTGTTATGGACCTGTTTCCATATCTGAATTTTAGATGATTACACCTGTTACAATCATTCCCTTTTGTCCTTGCGTTCTTCCAGAGGGTTACGGGGTGTAAATGTAAAGTTGATGCATGTATTTTTGTGTATGGTGTTGTGGGTGAGGGTGTGGGGTGGGGGTGTTGTGTGTGTGTGTGTCACTGTCTTTTTCCTCCCCCCTCCCCTGTGTACTAGGTGCAGTACTCACCGTGGTCGTCGCCGCCATCTTTGCTGATCCTGGTAGAGGAGGAGGTAAGCCAACATTGGTAGCACCTGTAACTCAGGCTCCATTGCATCCTGGTTCCTCGTTGGGTGTTGGGAGTTGAGTGGTTTCCCTTCCAAAGACTGTTTCCGCTGTGCTTTTGATGGCTTTGGTACATTGTGGGCCACCTGTCTGTTGGGGGTTACCGCCACAGTGTTTGTTTCTACTGCCATGACGGTTGGAGTGTAAAAGTGGCTGTCTGTGTTGGCGGTTTCCGCCCTGTTCGTGATTCCATTTTTTTTGCCGCCAGCCTGTTGACGGTATTACCGCTGCTTTAACACCGACAGCCACGGTTGTAATGAGGGCCATAGTGTCCAAGGTGATCTGATTCAAGTCATCAAGGTTTGAACAGTTGTAAAAGTGCCAAGTACAAAAACTCTCTTCTGTCAGGAGTTTGTCAAATAATTAGGCTTCTTTTGTTGCTTCTTACCAAACAACCATCACATCCAGTAACTGCAAATCTTCATTCTTCAATGTTTTCAGTGACATTACTTCTAAATGTATAATATTGAAGTACTTTAAACAGACACATGTTTTCAAGATGGGTACTTCTTCTTGGGTAGTATGTATCCAGCATGTTAATCTTTAGAATATCTGTACTCTCAGGATACATTTCTGCAAGATACTCTGTTTCTGGAAAATACTTTAATACTCTATTGTGACTGTTTGCAATGCCTAAAATTACCCACACAGTTCCTCTGGACTTGTAGAACAAATGTGCCGAGCTCACCCTATCTGCACATTCATAAGATCCAATTTCACTGTGCAAAAGCATTTCTAAGCTAAAACTATGCAATTTTTTTGTAAGACGCTTTTCTGCTTAAATCTCTTCCCACATCTCTTTTATCTCTGTCTTTTCTGCCTTTGTTATGTATGAAGTGGCATAGTGAGCAACAGTAATAGAATTATTTGCAACAAATTGTATGTCCATATTTGCATTCCACATCTTTGAAACAACAAGGTTGTAGCCGTTTATATATTTTGAAGCTTCTGTTCTACTGATGTTGTACATATTTTTCAGTGATTTCCCTGTCAAAGCTTGTCTCACTGCAGACAAAAAGCGATTCACTCTTTCTTCAGAGATAGCATGACATGGATATCCAAAACGACATCCTGTATAAAATGTTGTCTTTGATCTATATTTTCAATGACTGTATTTACCACACCTGCAGTTTGAAATCTAAGACCTTCTTGTCTCAATCCCTTGTCAGAAGTTTCTTTTGGGATGGCACATGTTACAAACTATTCTATAAAAGACAAGACAGACTCATCACTGTCTGTTCCAAACTTTAGGGCATCTTTTACCCATAACAGCACGTGAATATGTGGAGCACCTCTAGCCTGCTACTCTTTGCCCAAAATAAATCAGTCACTTCCCCAAGGTGTAATAGTTTTATTGCAGATGAAAGCTATCATTGTTTGAAATCTGTGATTAATGTATCTGCAAACATTTGCAGGGTCCAAAGAACAGAGTTCTCTTGGTGTTTTCAGATTGATGTCTTTTATGTTTGAGTTTGCTTCTCGTAAAAATTCAGGTAGGACATCCCATGCATACTCAGCACAACTAAGTGTGAGAAACCAAGTAAGTGATCCAAGGTTTCTCAACATTAGTTTCAATTCACCATGACAACAACATCAATACTCATTGTTTCCACATTGACAGGCCATCAAATTAATCAAGTTATATTCCAAGCTTTCATCCTTTCCATGAATATTGTCAACAAATTCTCTTGCTGACAAATTCTGAAGATTTACTCCTGTTTTGAGAATGTGATTTACTGCATAAGATAAGCCAGACAAATCACTCTCAAATAGTAGGTAAAACATATAAGGAATACACTGGCAAAGTCTAGGCTCCTATGAATATAGCCTAGTTGATCTGCATTCGGCTGCTGGTACCTATAGAGGCCAGTCATCATACCTACCGCCTACCCCAGTAGGAAACAGTTGTGGAAAACAATGAGTATCTAAGCTTTTCTCCCAGACTCTTAATGGAGCTCCTTTTGCTTCTTCCATTTGAAATAAATCAATAGCATCTCCAATAATCTCTTTATAATATAAAGGATAAATACTGTAGTGCTTGTAAATTTCTTCTGTTCTTGATCGATCCACTTTTTCAATCTGACCTCTTTATGGTAATAAGTCATCCTCCCTATGGGTATTATCTTGAAGGACATCTGGATTTCTATTGTAAATGTTATTTTGCACCAGATATAATGTTGCTGTTTTTACTTTACTAACATCTACTAATTCTTGCCATATCTTTTTACTGTTGGTAGGCACACCATTGACTAGAATTACATGTCCTTCCAAATTTATTTGCACACCTACAGTTTCACCATTCTGCTTAAAATTGAATGGTAAATACACAACTCTACCTTTTAGACCTTTCTGGAGCTCAGTAGGGGGTAACTTTCCTGTATTTGGCTCCATGCAGTGTAGACAATTTATTCGAAATGAAAATATTCAACCATAAAAACAAATAACAATACAGTACATAAAACCAATAAGCAATAAATCAATAAATAAAAATGTCAATCCAAGATTAATTTTAAAAAAATTAAACATCAATATTGAGAATTATAAAACCATTCTTAAAAGTGTTCTAAATTACTGTGCCAAGTGATAGCTCCCTTCAGGAAAGATCCCAGCCCTCGCCACACCAATACATCAGAAGCCATTCGCAGCCACAAAAAGGCAGGGCAATATTGCACAAAACCCTTGGGCCGCAGCAGGGGGAATAAAAAATGACGCCTTAAAGGTACATAAATGACACAAAACAATGTCAAATGAGTCAAAGTCTGCAAAGACACCCCGTCACAGGGACAAGGTCTAATGGATTTTTTACTATACTGGCCTTACAGGAAACATAAATTACTTCTAATAACTTCAAGGGGAAATCGTGTAATAAGAGACCTTTCCCTCACATCACTTATCTCTAAAGGATAGGGCTCAGGGCCCGCCCCATCTTAAATATAATAAAATCCCTAAAAGATTTTATCCTTAAGACCTCCTCCTTTCTTTTGGCCCCCAGGATTCTCCGAAAATTTTCCTTTACCCAGTTTTTATCTCGGCTGGTCAGACCCTTGGGAGTCTCAATCATGTCAGGCAGCTCCAGTTCGTAGCACACCTTTCTTATGTACATTAGCCCCGGGATATTCTTCACTCTGTCACAAGCCAAGCAATCCAATAAAATCTCTCTATTAAAAGAAGCATGCTCATTAGTCCAAATAGAGATCCATAACAAGAGGGGAGCAAGCTGGATGGTGTCTTGTACAAACTCAACATCTAATTCCAAGTGAAGGCAAAAACCAGAGATGTTTTGACCAGCTCCCAGTAACTTTCTGCAAAAACGATTTTCTTCTACAGCAGGGGCTCTGGTGCCCATATACCCCAAAAGTGGAGCACCATACAATAGGACTGGGAGACATTTACGCCTGTAAACTTGAAGCAAAGGCTTAATGGGTTTATTTCCTACTCTAGCAGCAAAGTCAAATGTAGCACCAACTATAGCATAGAAAAGCGTTCCTCTTCTGGCAATACAGGGTTTCCATGTACCTTTGTCATCAAAGATAACCCCTAAATAGGGGAAGTCATGGACCCTGCTGATAGTTTGCTCTTTGATCTTCGACTCCCCCACCCTGCTAAGAGGTTTTCTGCTGACCATAAAATGTGATTTTTTGCAATTAATCTCTAAGTCCAGAGCTGACATAAAAGAAACATAGGCTCTAACTGTTTCACGGAGGCCATTCATAGTGAGGGCCATAAGGACCGCATCATCCACATAGATCAATACAGGGACACTATTACCGTTAACCTTAGGAACATCCCTACAGTGTTGCACCAAAAAATCAAACAGTCCATTTGTATACAAAAGAAAGAGAGTGGGGGCCAGGACACAACCCTGGCGTACGCCCCTATTAAGCTTGAGAGCATCTGAACACTCCCCATTTGTCCCCGTCCTCACATTTGCAACCATTCCTAAGTGGAGGTACCAAAGCAACTCCACAATGTTGGGATCTATCCTTAACTGATTAAGCCTCTCCCACAGTATAGCCCGATTAATATTATCAAAAGCACTGCTGAGGTCCATAAAGGCAAGATAAAGGGTGCCCTTCCTGGCTTGAGTATATTTCCCAATCACCATTAGCAGATTTAAGCACTGCTTCCTGGTACCAAGCCCTTCCCTAAAGCCGTACTGGGCCCGGCTCAGAATTTCTTTATCGGCCATCCAAGCCTCAATACACCCTAAGATAATTTGGCCCATGATTTTTGCTGAAGAGTCAAGAAGGGAAATAGGGCGATAAGACTTAGGATCATTCCGATCCACCTTTTTAAACATTGGAATGATACAGGCCGATCTCCAAAAGGCGGGAATTCCCACAGTGACTGCTGCATTGAGAATATTTAGCAGGATAGGCACCCATAACTGGGGACAGGATTTATAAAGATCCAGGGGGATCGAATCCGGGCCTGGAGCTTTGTTGCTGGCGCTACCCTGGAGTGCCTCCCTGATCTCATGAAGTGTAAACCTAATAGCCAGATTGGGAGTCACGTAAAACTCTCTATCCCAGTTATTTCTTAAAGGGCTTCCCTCAAAAATTCTGCAGAAATAATTTACCCAAAGCGCCAGGGCAATGTTGCAGCCCAGGCCCTCAGATGTTTCAGTTTCAAAAGAGCCCCTATTTACCACCTTCCAAAACAAATCAGGGTTGTTAAGCGCTGTTGCACGCTCCAATTCCTCCCAGGCTATTTCCTTAAGTTTTAGCTTTCTGTCCCTCAAAGCACTTTTGTACTTAACCCTTCAACAGAAGAGGGTCCAAAACCAAGATAGCTTCCTGTGTAAAATGCCAGTTCGTATTACATGTGTGGGAGCTTAAAGCCGGAGGACATGGACCCTAGTCCTCCATATGAGATAAATGTTACTGGGTGGTGGTAAAGTCCCACTTTAAGAGTAAATCAATTCAAGCATCTATTTGATGGTTGTAAAAGTGTTCATAGAAGGAGACTGCTGCAAGAAATATTGATGTTTTTCATTCAAGGTTTATTGTGGAGTGCTCAATAGTTTCAAGTGAAGGTCCACAGCACTAGATCACAACATAAAGCAGAAGCTCAGCCAACACGTCTTTCGCCCTTCATGGCGTGTATGCCAGGGCTTTTTCAAGGCATGTTATTTCAGATAAACTTCCTGAGGCAAATTGCCGTGATTTGAGCTGAAAATCTAAGGTACGAGAGTGAGTAAGATTGAGCTGCGTTCAACGTCTATCGCCTCTATTTCCCCCCGAAAATAATATGCCTTGAAAAAGCCCTGGTATACACGCCATTAAGGGCGAAATACGTGTTGGCTGAGCTTCTGCTTTATGTTGTGATCTAGTGCTGTTTACCTTTTCTAACTTGTCGTACACTGCTCTACCCGGCATTTTATTACCCTCTAATTTATCATAACAATACTTACAAATAATCTGTTGAGTGAAACAATCAAAGGGTTCCTCCACAAATACGTAAGCTGCAAAATCTAGCCACTTATCTCTACTCCCTTCTTCAGTATTTGAGGACACTATAACATTATGAGTTCGACTCTTGTAGTAAGTGTGTTGGTAAGAAATACAAATGAAATCTGCTTTCTCTGAAGAGACTGTGCTAAACTTTCTAATCTTTTCATAAAAGTTATGACTCCAGTACTACAAATGCATGAGTAAGATGCTAAAACTGAAAAGTATATTTCTTAATCACTTAAGTACAATATTCTATGCTTGATAGCATGCCTACAGTATATCAGAAAGGTCAGTTATTTGCAATAAAACATATCTTTAAGATTTAAGGAAGAGCTTTCACAGGCACATTTGAGTGGTCACTGACAGAGCACAGACAGACTGAGCACAGACAGACTCTACACTACTAAGCCTCATTCATGAATAAAGCACTATTTGTCTGCATAAATGAAACAAGCATTTGCAATGCAACAGGTCTCGCGTTTGCTCATGTTAGAGCTAATAGCATTGTAAACTCCTAACCGGGCCTTTCACTCCTAATGAAACCTATCGGCAAAAGTGCAATTATGTACGTAACCAGAAAAAGTGCAATTAACTGTGTAACAGGGTCGATATGCAAAGCGATCGACTTCTGCACAGCGAGATCGTGCTCCGAAAATAGAGAAAAAGTATTCCACGAACCGGACAGAAAACAGCAAGCCTCGTATGTTTTCTGTACTTGGTCAATGCGCTCGAGGAGGGCTAACTACTGGTAAAGAATGAAGTATGCGTGCCTTCCACTAATGAAATCAAGCAGATTCTAACAGGCAAGCCCAGGAACCAATGAAAGACACTGACATGACGTGGACGGGGCTCTGAGCCCTTTTTAATTCCTAAAGCGTCTCGCTTAGCGAAACGCATGAGCAAGCTTTTGTCTCTCAATCTCTTTATTTCAATGTAAATATAACCATATTAACCTTTGTATTTACATTGGTTTGCCTGCTGTTTCCGGCAGCCTGCCTGTCTTTGTGACTGTCTCTGTCTATAGTGAAACCTATCACTATGTTGATTCGCTCAGCCTCTGTCCAGTTACCTTTATATCCAAATACAGTACCACAAAAGTTACAGGTGATAATTGTTCTCCAGTACATAAAAGATCTGAATTGCTCAGCAGCTTTAAGCTTCATAGTTTGCCACCCATAAAATCAGTCAAACAAGGTATCTTCAGTCGGTACTACTCCTGACTAAAAATGCACAAGGAGACACGAGGCTGAACATATGATAGCCAGTCTAAAAGTGTTTCCCATCATATTCAAAAAGATTGCTTGTGGTGAAAAAATAACTTCGAACCCTCATGGATCACAGTGCTGGACAATATGAGAACAGAGGAGAGGTGTAAGCCTAGCAGAAAGAGCTTGACAATCACTTTATGTTTATATGTTAGTGTTCTTGGGTGCATGGGCTCATGGGTTAGTGTTCACGGGTGCGCTCACATCTGCATTAGTGGATTGGTATCTAGATGGCACTCAAAGAAGTATATCCTCCAGGTTAGTGTTCTGCTTACACTATGAGTGCAAAAACGTCATCCATGAGTGTATGATCATCTCATCAACAAGTCACAATTGAGTCTTTCATGACAAGGTGCAATGCCATCTCCATGTGTTCTTACAAATTCCATGTGTCCATGGTCATGCTAAGAGGTGATCGTCCTGACAACAGGTGGTGACCTAGAATATGCTAGTGTACAGGGCAGTACAGTGACTGTGGATGTGAGTGCTCGAAAGAGAGCTTAAGTATGTATAGACCATCACCAGAAACAAGGATTTAACTTGTCTAGCTTGCACCTCACTCCGCATCAGCATGCAAGACTTACAGTAGTTCATGTTGTGTCTCCTTTTGCAAAGACGTTCAGCTAAAATATTATCTGTTTGCACTAAGCATTAAAGCCAGTCACTCCCCTTCCGTGGGATGACCTGGCGTGCTATTTCATTTGAAATGATTTGAAAGCTAAAATGCTCTACTTGAAGGATGTGATTGGTTACGTCCCCTGCCAGCGGAACTGAGGGGCATATTAATACTCTGTTTGCGCCGGAATTGCGTCGTTTTTTTTACGCAATTCCGACGCAAAACTAACTCCATATTTATACTTTGGCGTTAGACGCGTCTAGCGCCAAAGTCCATGGAGTTTGCGTCATTTTTTAGCGTGGACACCTACTTTGCGTTAATGAGATGCACGGTAGGCGTTCCCGTCTAAAAAATTGACTCCGAGGCATGTGCGCCGTATTTACACTCCCGGGCAAAATTCACGCCCGGGAGTGGGCGGGTCAAAAAAAATGACGTCCGGCCGCTTTTGCGCCGTTTTTTAGCGCCTGGAAAAGGCAGGCGTTAAGGGACCTGTGGGCTCTGAAGGAGCCCAGAGGTGCCCTCCCATGCCCCCAGGGACACCCCCTGTCACCCTTGCCCACCCGAGGAGGACACCCAAGGCTGGAGGGACCCATCCCAGGGACATTAAGGTAAGTTCAGGTAAGTATTTTTTTTTTTTTTTTTTGTGGCATAGGGGGGCCTGATTTGTGCCCCCCTACATGCCACTATGCCCAATGACCATGCCCAGGGGACAGAAGTCCCCTGGGCATGGCCATTGGGCAAGGGGGCATGACTCCTGTCTTTGCTAAGACAGGAGTCATTTCTATGGGGGTTGGGAGTCGTAAAAAATGGCGCAAATCGGGTTGAGGCGAAAAATTTGCCTCAGCCTGACTTGCCCCATTTTTTGGCGCCCAAGCTCCATATTCCCCTACGCCGGCGCTGCCTGGTGTACGTCGTTTTTTTCCACGCACACCAGGCAGCGCCGGCGGCTAACGCCGGCTAACGTCATTGATTAAATATGGCGCCCGCATGGCGCTTCAGAATGGCGTTAGCCGGCGCTCATTTTTTTGACGCAAAACTGCGTTAGCGCAGTTTTGCGTCAAAAAGTATAAATATGGCCCTGAATGTTTTCGAAGGGATCAACACAAACGTCACGTCTTCCTCACAGAAACCTCTGTGCAGAGGTTGCGAAAATAGAGAAAAAGTAGTCCACAAACTGGCCGGAAAACAGCGAGCCTCGCATGTTTTCTGTACTTGGTCGATGCGCTCGAGGAGGGCTAACCACCGGAAAAGGCATGACGTATGGGTGCCTTCCACTAATGAAATCAAGCAGATTCTAACAGGCAAGCCCACGAACCAATGAAAGACACTGACGTGACGTGGACAGGGCTCTGAGCCCTTTTTAATTCCTAAAGCGTCTCACTTAGCGAAACGCGTGCACAGGCACATGCAACGCAGGCTTGACCCTAAAAATGATGTCCCTACTAGCTTATATATATCAGTGCATGTGTTACAGAAGACAGAGACATGGAGTGGTTGTACACTTACCTTGGGTAATGTGACATATATAAGTGCTTTCTGAGTATGTCAGTGAATGTAGAAGTATCTCTGTTCTCTGTCACTGTCTGAGACACTTCATCCATCCTTTAGGAAAATGAATGTCAGTTCCTTATTAAGTGGTATATTTGATGTAGTACTTAGCTTAGGGGTCTGAAAGTGTATTAGGGAATTTCTCAAATGGAAAAGTATGCTTCTAATCACTTAAGAACATTGCACCATGCTTCATCAAATATCTTCAGCATATCACAAAGGTGAGATATTACAAAGGGGTTTTACAGGTCCATTTCAGTGGCCAGTGACACAGCACAGACAGGCTCAACACTAGTTGGCCTCACTGTTAACTAAAACAGTATTTGTGTGCATACATGAAAATATTGTGTCAGTACTTGCCTATATATGTGAGTGAATGTTGGTGTCCCCCTGTAGTAGCGCCATGAGATACTTTACTACATCTGGTAGAATGTGACTGCCTTTTTAAGTACCTGTATAACTCTCTAAATATATACATAAGTTGTAGGTTAAATACCTCAGTACCTGTGTTAGAGAATACAGGGGTATGTGAATGTGTCTACAATTTCTTTTGATAACCCTACATATATAAATACTTTCTGAGTGTGTGAATGTATAAGGCTCTCTCTCTCTTGCTTTGTGACGGACTAAGACACAGGATCCATGCTTTGGAAACATGAATGTCAGTTCCTTGGTGAGTGGTGTACTGTATGTAGGGCTTAGCTTAAGAGTCTGTAAGCTCTGGATAGGTTTCTGAAACTGAAAGGTACATTACTTAATCACTTAATCACAATGCATCATGCTTTGTGGCACAGCTACAGCATATCACTGACGTCACTTATTTGCTATAAAACGTGGCTTTAAAACTTGAGAAAGGGATTATACAGGCCAATATAAGAGATCACTAATAGAACATATGCATGCTGTCCACTACTAGACCTCACCCATGATTAAAGCATTATTTGTCTAAATACATGACAGGATTGTGTCAATACTTGGCTATATATTTCAGTGAATGTAGGTGTCCATCTATAGTAGCGCCATGAGATGCTTTGGTGCATCTGCCAGCATGTGAGTGCCTGTTTCAGTTCTTGTATGGCTCTGTAAATGTGTATGTAAGTGGCAGAACAAATACTTTAGTGCTTGTGTTGGAGAATACAGGGGTATGTGAGTGTGTCTGCAATTGCCCTTGATAGTGCTGCATATATAAGTACTTTTTTAATATGTGAGTGGATGTAGAAGTCACTCTGTTGCTCTGTCACTGGCTAAGACACTGGATCCATTATTTTTATGGAATAAAATGTGGCTTTACAAAGGGGTTCTACGGGACATTTCAAGTGGTCACTGAGAGAACATACACAGGCTGTGCACTACTAGGCCTCACCCTTGATCAAAGCAATATTTGAGTGTAAACATGAGAACATTTGATCCCTACAAGTCTATATATGTCAGTGCCTGTGTTAGTGAATATAGGGGTATGTGACTTTGTTTACAATTACCTTTGATAGTGCTACAAATAGAAGTGTTTTCTGAGTATGTGACTGATTTTAGAAGTGTATGTGTTACTTCATCACTCACCTAGACACAGGATGCAAGCTTTGGAAACATGAATGTCAGCACCTTGCTGAGTACTATACTATATGTAGTGCTTGACTTAGAGGTCTGGAATTGCATATGTAAGTTTAAAAAACTAAAAGGTATGTTCCTTAATCACATGAGCACATTACACCATGCTTGATAGTACACCTACAGCATATAACAGAGGTCAGGACATGGCAGTAAAACATAATTTAAGAGTTAAAAAATGGGTTTTCCTGGGCAATTTCAATGTCCAGTGACAGAGCACAGACAAGCTATCCACTACTTAGCCTCACTCATGATGAAAGAAGTTCATGTCTGGGAACATGAATATATTATGTTACTACTTCCCTACATGTTTAGTGAATGTAGCTGTTCACATGTAGGCTTTTTAGAACCAGAGGGCTTTTTAGAACATCTACTAGTATATGAGAGCCTGTTTTAGTACCCGAATGGCTAAAAGTGTACATAACTGCTGAACAAATACCTCTTTCCATCTGTTACGGGGTTTTATGAGTCTTTATGCAATTGCCCTTTACACCTGCTGCATATAGAACTGCTTTCTGAGTGTGTATGAGTGAATGTAGAATTGTCTCTGTTGTTCTGTCAATGCCTGAAACACACAATCCATGCTTTAGAAACATGGATGTCAGTTCCCTGATGAATGTTACACTCTATGTAGTGCTTGGGATAAGCCTCTCTAAGTGCATAATAACTTTCTAAAGCTGAAAAGTACACTTCTTAATCTTTTAAGCAAATTATAGCATGCTTGATAGCACAGCTACAGCATAACACACAGGTGAGATACTTTAAATAAAACATGAGTTTTAGACTTAACAAAGGCGATTAAAAGGACAATTTGAGTCTGCACTCACAGAGCATACACAGGCTCTGCACTACCAGGCCTCACCAATTAATAATGCAGTATTTGTCTGGGTATATGAAAAGATTGTGTCACCACTTGCCTATACATCTGAGTGTATGTAGGTGTGCACTAATACCTACATATTATCTCACAAAATATTAATCTCTTCTAAACCATCTACCTCATACTTCACAAGGAGGTTGTACATTCCATGAGAAGATGTCAGTGTACGAACCGTAAACACCATCTGTACTTCCAGACTTGACCCATGTTTAAAGGCGACATGTTTAACTACACCTATTAGTTTACTACTACATATCTGAGTCACTATTATTTGAAAAAACATATAATACCATCTAAGCATAAATAAATCTACTGTATTAGTTGCCAACACCTACCCTAACAGATTTCTAGTACATTAATGTGAGCCTTCACACATAAATGCTTCACATACACCTGTAGTATTATTTTTTCCCTTTCCCTGCTGAGTTTTGTAGCTCTCTTTTAAAACAGAATAAAAATGACTAGAAGTTCCAGAATTCTGAGCAATACATTCTTTGTAAGCAGCACATCATGTATAAAAATGTAAAATGTTCATATCTTGTAATACATTTTGAAGTTTGACTTTCACACTTAGCATGCACTTTGTTCTGGAAATTGGAGCATGCAATAAAATAGCACATTTAGAATACTCAGATCCATGGCAACACATTGTAAACAAACTTCTCACACAGTTACTCTGTACCTCAGATATAGGGGGTCATTCCGACCCTGGCGGTCTATGACCACCAGGGTCGCGGATGACCGAAGCACCGGCAACAGGCTGGTAGTGCTTCCTTGGCCATTCTGACCGCAGCGGTAAAGCCGCAGTCAGAAAACCGGGGCCGGCGGTTTCCCGCTGTTTTTGCCCCGGCAGGGCGAATCCGCCATGGCAGTGCTGCAAGCAGCGCTGCCATGGGGATTCTGACCCCCTTACCGCCAGCCTGTTTCTGGCGGTTGTCACCGCCAGGAAGAGGCTGGCGGTAATGGGTGTCTTGGGGCCCATGGGGGCCCCTGCACCGCCCATGCCACTGGCATGGGCGGTGCAGGGGCCCCCGAACAGGGCCCCGGCCGGCTTTTTACTGTCTGCCTAGCAGACAGTGAAAAGCGCGACGGGTGCAACTGCACCCGTCGCACGGCCGCAACACCACCGGCTCCATTCGGAGCCAGCTTCTGTGTTGCAGGCCTCCTTCCCGCTGGGCCGGCGGGCGCTAGCGCCCACCGGCCCAGCGGGAAGGTTTGAATGCCGGCAGCAGTCTTTTGGCCGTGTAGCGGCCAAACGGCGGTTCCCGCCACCCGCCAGACTTGGAATGAGGGCCATAGTGTTTGTTACTTACCTATTAATAAATGTATAATAGTATTCACACTACCACTGATAGATCATCTCATCTACTTTCAATCTAATACTATATATTTCATACTTTATTTCAACAAACTGACATACAAATATATATTTTAAATGTTTTCCTTGCAATTAAATGTAATTCACATACCTGAAAATTGAATAGGTTGGTGATTTTTTTTATTTTTTATTTGCTCATATTTATTATATTCACTACTCTTTTGTCAAAATTGTCAAAACTAAGCATAAGAATGGGTCAGCACTCTTACACAAAGCAACAATGAATGGCAACCTTTTCAATTTTGCACTGTGTGATACCGAAGATTTAAACAAATAAAAACATACCTTCAATTTTTTACTTTTGTACGCTCAATTCTTAATGGTTAGTAGGTGTTAACCCCTTCATGCACTTTTCTGAAGAAACCCAGTATGGTAGGCTTTTTATCCATAATTGCAAGTTAATCGTGAGTATCCCAATGAAATCGCAAAAAATGGGTATCCAAAAACATATTTAGCTTGGTAGTTTATTACTTCAAGAGTATAGTACACATCGTTAGCAATGCCCCTGTATGAAAGTAAACCTTTATCACACAATAATGAGTATAAACCCTTTTAATTTTTACAAAGAACTCTCTCTTTAAGACCCTCCCCCAATACAATTTTAGCACAGTGTCCATAGCAAGCCACTAGAACCAGTGGGTCACACGTTCGCAGCACATTCTAGAAGGGGCATACTAGTTACAAAATGAGCTGCAGCAGATGTGGTGTATTGTACAGATTAAACACCATATCTAAGTCTGCAGTCCAATTTTTGTTTTTACCATAGCCATTCAAAGAACTACTTACTTATCATTTCAAGATACCTCTGAATTTTACTCTCCTGTATATTCACAGTACCTAATCAAAAGTATGTTTTTTTAAACCAGGAGAATACCTCCATTTAACTGCTCCGCCCAACACTGCTTCATTCAGATCTAGCATTCTACCGAATGCTACTACTGCCTCACTTCAAAATGGTTAGAGTGTGAACTGTTTGACACAGATATATGTTTTGGGCTAGAGAGGTGCTATTGACAGGGACTTGGGTTTGGCTAATGTGGACATTAATTCAATTGGCCAGAGAGGGTTAAAGTGGAATCAATTGCTCCCTTTGTTTGAAAGCATTGTGATTTCTCAACACCCTGACCTCATGATTGTGCACTATGGTGGTAATGACCTGGACACACATACTGGGGTAGGACTGGTAATCCTAATGAAGGATACCTTTGCACAATTTGTTATATTTTTCCCTCTACTGTCTTGGTGTACTCCAATATCTGCCAAACACAGAAATGGAAAAGGTCTACTAAATTCTGTGCACAGATTGACAAAGCCAGAAAACATGTTAATAAAACTGATTTATGCATTCCTCAGTGTTGGAAATTTGATTCTTGGTAAGGGCAGGTAAGGACCTACACTTAGCAATAGGCGTCTAACCCCCCACTAGGTCCAGTCAGGTCTCAATGAATTAATCTCAGCTCAACCCTTGATAGCTTGGCATCGAGCCACAAAGCTTAACTTAGGACACAGGTGTGTAAAGTGTTTAAAAATCATAAAACAGTAAATAGGTTAAACACAAAACACACTAAAAAATCCAACACCAAATTGCAAAAATAGATTCTTTTTTTATCTTTAAAATGATACTAAAACAATTAAAATCTGATACGGGGAACCGGTGATCTGAATTTCTGAAGAATAAATGTTTATTTGTGCATAGAAACTTAAAGCACCACTCAGGATATCTGGTCGCACCTTGACCAGGGATTTGAGGCTGACAGCAATGGAGCCCTGTCCAGCCACAGCAAGCGGGAGGCCTCAGTCAAAAGTTTACCTTTGGACTTAGTCTTTTTCTTGAAGATGTTTCTCACAGGGAGGAAGTAACCAATCCGATTTGACCTCACTGGAGCCCTCTTCGAATACGTGTCGCAGGAAACCTTGGTGAAGAATTCAACCTTTGGACTTAGACAATTTTTTGGGATGGAAATCTTCATTCTGACCAAAGTTGAAATTGGATCTGACATCCCCGAAGCCCTCTTCAGGTACGCTGCATGGGGAAGTCCCTATCAACGTTTTATGTTCGGGCTTTGTCACTTTTTGGAGCTTTTTCTCTCTGACGTCAGATGACCCTCCACAGCAAGCCGATTCTGAGCTAACGTCATTGGATTGCCTTTCCAGGAGCCCTTGGTGAAATACTGGAAGTCTGAGGCTCCGCAGCTTTTCAGATGGACGAACCTGCAAGTCAGGCTGGGTCATGGTCGACGTAAGCCGGATTGGCTCACGTCGTCTGGTCGGTCCCTAATGGAGCTTTTTCCAAAAGTTCTCCAATCTTCTCCAAACTTCTGGATCATCTTCCATTAGGTCTTTGAAGGTTCATTATTAGTCCACAACTCACCTGAAGTTTCCAGAAGCTCTGAGTTGCTCCTTGTGGGGTTAGGACTCCAACTTCCAGAATGCACCTGGCTCAAACTCCAAAATGACCACTGGACAGTGGTCAGCAGGCAATTTCCTCAGGATTTAATGCAGGGGACTCTGGTCAGCTATTTTTCACCTGTAGCAAACAGGGAGTCCCTTCCTGAACCAGTTGAAGCAAAGGAAAGTCAATTTTTTGTGAAGCCCACGTGTGTAGCTGGTACAGTGCCCAGGTGCAGGTCAGGGTTCCAGCAAGGCAGTCCTTCTTCTTCTTGTCTTGTTCCTGATAGGGATCAGAGGTGTGGGTGCAGCTCTGCCATATTTATACTTGCTCCTGAGGTGGAAAGCTGGAGGGGCAATTGTCCAATCACAGGCTAGCCCCCAGTCTCTTGGATGACCACTTCCTGGGAAATGTGGCAAAAATCAGTCCCAGGAAGCAACATTCTTAAAAAATTGAAAGTGGCTGAATATGAATTTTGGAGGTTAGGTCTGGCTGGGTCCACCCACTGGTGTGGCTAAAATTCCTTAACACACCCCTATCCTGCCCTCTCCTAATCTAATCAAGGGGCCATCTAGTTGTCTGGGTTTGCAGGAAATGAGGAGGTCCTGAGCTGCTTCAAAAGTCCTTCCCTCCTTTTAAGTCCAGTTTGGCTGCCCTCCCACCATCCCATTTTCCCATCTGCTGAGGCAGATCTCCTTCCCCAGCCACTTCCTTTGTCTTCAGCCCAGGCCACTTCACACCTCATCAGGGCAGCCTGGCAATGCTGCCGGAAGCTGGCCAATCACAGAAGGGTGCTACAGAACTGAAGTTGGCAACTCTCAGACAGAGTTCTAAAACTCTTTTCCTGCAGTAGTTATATTAAATTCAACAATGTCAAGATGTTGGATTTATTATAACAATCAGTTTGATTCCAACCGTGAAATATTTAACTCCTTTTGGGATTTTGTTAATTTAAAATAAAGTCTCCCCATTTTAGCCTATGAAGTCTACTCACTACAATGAGGGAAAATCAAATTTGTCTATTATTCCTCACTAGGGCTTATAAAACATCTTTTATAAGGTCCATGCTTAAAATTACACTGCACCCACCCTGGGGGCACCTAGGGCACACCTTAGAGGTGATATATGTAAAAATAAGGTAGCTTAGGACTTTGGAGGCAAAACTTTAGGGTGTTTCTGGAATCAGCCTGTTTTCTCACACTCAGAGACCATAACAAAGGGTTGCATATACAATAAAAACCTGCACTTTGATATTGATGGTATATATAGAAGTGACAGGGTGTACTTCACAGATGAACTTGAAACTCTGCATCTGGTCTCACATGTATCTATCACATACTAACAATGAACACAAAGGCTCTTGTCAGGGTCACCCTATTGCCTGAAATTCTTGTAATTTTCTGTCTACATTTTCTTTTTAAAATATTTTCAACGATGTTGGGATATTGGCGACATACTTGCTAATACGCAAAACAAAAGCAAGCTTTTAATATGCACCAACCAATTCAAAAATCATAAATCTATATCTCTAAGCAATTTTCAATATCAGACACCAAAGATTACTTTCAAAACAAGTCCACAAATAAATGTATGAGTACGTCTGACTCCCTTTATATGATTTTCAATAACTCTTTCAGTGATACAAAACTATCTTACAAACTCTTTCAGTGGTTTTATAATATTCTCAGTTGGTCTGTGAGTGAGTGCCTTAAAGTCTGTGTGGGTCTGTGACTAGGTGTGTAGGAGTATGAGTCAGTCTGTAAATTGGTTCGTGATAATGTGACTGGGTCTCCAAATGGGTGTGTCAGGGTGGGACTGGATGAATGGATGCATGAGTGTGTCAGTGGATCTGTGAATGAGTCTGTAAGGGTGTGAGTGGATCTATAAATGGGTACATGATGGTGTAACTGGGTCTATGAATGGAGGAATAACAGTGTGACTGGGTCAGTGAATGGGTGCATGAGGGTGTGAGTGGGTCTGTGAATGGGTGTGTGAGAGAGAGACTAGATATGTGAATGAGTGTGTGAGGGTGTGTCTGGGTCTGTGAATGGCTGCATAAGTCTGTCAGTGGGTCTGTAAATGGGTGCATCCAAGTGTGAGTAAATCTGTGAACGGATGTGTGACAGTGTGAATGAGTCTGTGAATGGGGGTGTGAGGGTGTGACTGGGTATGTGAAAGGGTGCATCAGGGTGTGAATGGATCTGTGAATGGGTGCATGAGTGTGTGACTGGGTCCGTGAATGGGTACATCAGGGTGTGAATGGATCTACGAATGGGTGCATGAGGATGTGCCTAGGTCTGCAAATGGGTGCATCAGAGTGTAACTGGGTCTGCAAATGGGTGTGTGATGGTGTGACTGGGTCTTCGAATGGGTGCATCAGGGTATGAGTGGATCTGTGAATGGGTGCATCAGGGTATCAGTGAATCTGCTGATTGGTGCATCCGGGTCTGAGGGTGTATGTGAAGGTGTGTGTGACAGTGTGAGTGAGTCTGCAAATGGGTGCTTGAGGATATAACTGCTTCTGCTAATGGCTGCATCAACGCCTAAGGGGATCTGTGAATGGGTGTATGAGAGTGTCACTGGGTCCCCAAATGGTGGCATGAGACTATGACTGGATCTGTGATTGGGTGTGTGAGAGAGATTGAGTGGGTCTACGAATGGTTGCATAAGGGTGTGACTGGGTCTGTGAATGGGTGTATGAGAGTGTGAGTGGGTAGGTGAATGGGTTCATCAGGGTGAGCCTACATCTGCAAATGGATTCATGAGTGTGACTGGATCTATGAATGGGTGCATGATGCTGTGACTAGGTCTGTGAATGGGTGTGTCAGGGTGTGATTGGATCTGTGAATGGGTGCGTGAGAGTGTGTGTGGGTCTGTGGATATGTACATGATGGTGTGACTGGGTCTGCAAATGGGTGCCTCACGGTGTGAATGGATCTGTGGATGGGTGTATGAAGGTATAAGTGAATATGCGAATGGGTGCATCAGGGTGTGGGTGAATCCATGAATGGCTGCATGACATTGTGAGTGACTCTGTAAATGGGTGCATGAGCATGTAACTGCATCTGTGAATAGGTGCATTAGGGTGTGAATAGATCTGTGAATGGGTGTATCAGAGTATAAGTATGTTTGCAAATGGGTGCATGAGAGTATGACTAGGTCTGTGATTGGGTATGTGAGAGTGTTACTGGGTCTATGAATGGTTGCATAAGGGTGTGACTGGGTATGTAAATGGGTGTATGAGGATGTGAGTGTGTCTATGAATGGGTGCATCGGAGTGAGCCTATGTCTGCAAATGGGTGCATCAGAGTTAGAGTGGATCTATGAATGGGTGCATGAATGAGGGTGTGACTAGGTCTGCAAATGTGTGCGCTTTGGTGTGATTGGATCTGTGAATGGGTGCCTATGTCTGCAAATGGGTGCATCAGGATGTGAGTGGATCTATGAATGAGTGCATGACTGTGTGACTGCCTCTGCGAATGGGTGTGTGATGGTGTCACTGGGTCTCTGAAAGGGTGCATAAAGATGTGAGTGTATCTGTGATTGGGTGCATGAAGGTATGAGTGGATCTGTGAATGATTGCATAAGGGTGTGAGTGGGTCTGTGAATGGATGCGTGAGGATGTGACTCGGTCTGTGAATGGGTCTGTGAGGGTGTGACTGAGTCTGTGAATGAATGCATGATGGTTTGACTGGGTCTGTGAATGGGTACATGAAGGTGTGACTGGGTCTGTGAATGGGTGCATGATGTTGTGACTGAGTCTGTGAATGGATGCATGAGAGTGTACATGAGTGTAAACAGGTGAATGAGAGAGTGACAGTCTGCAAATGGGTGTATGAGGGTGTGACTGGGTCTGCAAATGAGTGTGTGAGAGTGTGAGTGGGACTGTTAATGGGTGCATGAAGGTTTGACTGGATCTGTGAACTGGTGAATCAGGGTGTGAGTAGATCTGTCAATGGGTGCATGAGGGTATGAGTGAGTGTGCGAATGGGTGCCTCAGGGTGTGAGTGTATCTGTCGATCGGTGAGTGACTGTGAGTGCATCTGCAAATGGGTGCATGAGGGTGCAACTGCATCTGTGAATAGGTGTGTCAGGGTATGAGTGTGTCTGTGAATGGGTGTATGAGAGTGTGATTAGCTCTGCAAATGAGTTTGTGCCAGTATGAATGGATGCATGAGGGTGTGATTGAGTCTGCAAATGGGAGCATTATATTGCTACTGGGTCTTTCTCAATAGTTCTTTGGAGGGTTGAATGACTTTTGGAGTACCACTGTAAATGAATAAATTAGTGTATGTATGACAGAATTTTGTTGTGTTGCCAACATTCCCAATTTCATTGTAACACAGGGCTGCACTGAGCGCCGCAGCGTATTCGTAAATATTGCAAGTCGCAACAAAAAATATTTTTAAGTTCATAATTGGATTACCATAGTCCCCTATATAACAGCCCTAGGGTCAGGGTAAGTATACCACACTTCATGTCAAAGTTCAGCCCTGGGGACTGTAACACATTCCCTATGATGGTGGCCGCAACTTTCTAGTCACCCCAAAACTTCCTGTGCACAACAAGAATCATCACCACACTTTTTTGGGAAAATGTCATGACGATTCGTCGAGTATATATACATCTGTATAGTGGTCACCAATAGGTAGTGATAGTTAGGACCTAGTTTTTATAGAAAAGTAGTTTTTTGTTTTGCTAATAACTATGCTAATAACTTTGATGCTGCTTGACGAATCTGCAACAAATTTTCCCAAAAACTTTCACACACACACATCAGCTGCTTTCTGGAAGCTTTTTGGGTGATCTGTCCGGGGGTGGGGTGAGGCGAGAAAAAAAGTGGGGGCACAAAAACATGTTTTCCCCATTCATTCTTTCATAGGGATTTAGAACATCGATAGCGCTACAACTACTGGACAGAATTACACCAAATTTGGCAGAAAGGTAGCACTTGGTCCAGAAAGAACCCTTTTAGTTATTTGATGTAAATATGTCCATTAGATTTTGAGAAATAAAGGATATCCAAATTTGGATGTATAGGGATGTGGGTCCATCACGAATCCAATGTGAAGCGTCGCAGCTCCTCGCGACAAAAGGAAGCAATGTGATTGGCTGCTTGCAACCTGTGGAGACAGTGGCGGCTGCCATCTTGTCAACTGGTGCACGGCCTTTGGGGATGGAAATAGGGGCTTTAAATACATAAATATATTTATGAACAAAAGTGTTCTAACTCCAAAAAAACATGCAGCACAAGCATTATACTGTGATTGCAAGGTGATTTATTCTGGCGGCACCACGTTACACAACGTGTTTCGGAGATTCCTCTCCTCAACCCGTGATAATTATTTTGCCACCAGAATGAATCACCTTGCAATCACTGCTAAGTGCTCATGCTCCGTGTTCTTTTGTAGTTACAAAACTTTTGTTTGGATGCATTTCTGGGTTTTCCATGCCCAGTTCATGAGCTGCCACTGAGAGAGGTCAGAGGGCTCTGGGGAATTGGTTGTTTGGTGAATATATATAGGGGGTCCCAAAACGGGGATTGAAATACAATGCATTTTACAAAGACTTTTGTATTTCATATAGCACGAAAATGGCCAGTGAGAGTTTGCTGACATTTGGCAGCATTAGATATTTGGGTGCAGAGGTGATTTTTTGGGTACCGCAAGTCAGTAGAGTAAGCATTTCTTGGGTTTTAAGGTTTTTCAATTTACTGACTTATTGTAGAACAATACTACTAACAGAAGCAAACAAGCCCAAAAAATAAACTAAACTGCAAAGCTAAAGTTTCAAATTTACTACATGAACAACTGTAATACCCATTTATGGTCACATTCTAATGGAAACCTATAAACAAATACATAACAAATAGGACACATCTTAATCTTCATATGTTTTATTTAGCATGCTCTCTGGCTCACAAAATAAAACTGGCCCAACAAGCCAAACGAAAATCATCGTTCTGATATACTCCTGTGCAACAAAATGGAAAAGTGATCTAGCAGTACCTACACAAACTACTATATATAGTGCATGATAATTGGCTATTAGGAAAAAAAAAAAAATCTTAATTTTTATAACAGCAAAGATCGTCTTTCATTCACTTTGGCCTTCATATGTTGCACAATCCTACTAAAAGTAGCAAGGAAGCCCAAACAAAAACTAGACTGCAAACAAAGAGTTCAGAATTGCTACATGAACAACTAAAAGACTCATTTATGGGCACATGCCTATGTAAGCAAATACATAACAAATGCAATAGTTAAAAGAAAGAAATCACATTAAATTTGATTGACACTCTGTAGTTATAATTAGTATGCCCAGAGATAGGAATTCCTCATATATTAACTCCCTATTAACCTTTCACCTGTTTGACGAATCAGCACAAACCTTTTCAGTCCTACAGCATTTTCTACATTTTGAGATGATGCACATTTTTGTGGCAAACCCTTAAGGGGTGCAAAGATAAAAAGGGGACCCTAATTGTGTATTTGATATCAATATATTTTCCATGGACTATTGATTTTGATGTAGCATGAAAATGACTAAATTGATTTACCTGAAATTTGGCAGGATCATGCATTATGGTGCAGAGATTATGCTTTTCGGGTACTGCAGTTAAGTAGGGTAACTATTTTTTAAGTTATAAGGCATTTAAACTTAGCGAAATCTGTACAGTACTTTTCACATGATTTTTTGAAACTACAGTGGGACATAGCTGTAAATGTATTCAACATTATATAATAAAATATAAAAACAATTCCCTACCTATTACTACTTAAATGAAGTGGTGCTAGATAGGGATTTAATATTTACCTGTATCTGAGGCCCTAACATTGAACACAACTATAGTGTAATACAAATAATATGGCTGCCTTTCCATTTTCTGAAAACAGTTATTACCCAATCATATACTCACTTATCATTGTCATGTACAATGGTAAACTGCAAAGTTATCATAGTCACAAAATATAACTAAGATCTAGCTGTATTATTGGATTGCAATACTTTGTCTCACTCATGGTTTTGCATGGGCAATGCAATACCTAAGTCAGACTTACAAAGGAATGCAAGGCCACCATGCATTACCCCAGGGCTTTAAGTGGGATGGGCCCTGCCAGTGCTCAGCACTGGCAGTTATAAAAAGCAGATGCTGAAATGTGTACCTATCAGGCTCTCTATTTTTTCCTTCATCCTCAGGGTGAGAAAAATCTTAACTCAGCAGCAGCACCACCCTGTGCTGCCTTTGATTTAACTTAAGAGACTTGTTATTGTTATTTTACAATCTCATCATTTTGAACTGAAGAATTTTAAATATTTTCTATAAAGATGCCATTCTTGTTGCTTATCTTATGCAAATTATAACCATTGACAAAGCCAATACATCTGGATGCAACCACAGAAAGAAGCAGCAAAATACCAGTCGGGAGGCACACTATGCAAAGCACAGATTTTTAGCTTATGTGTTTTTTTAAGCCACACCCTTTATTAAATTGACCATGCACCTTTGAGACCCCTCCCCCCCAGTTTTTTAATTCCACTTAAAGCCCTGTGTGGCCCTGTGTTGATTGGTTAATCTGGAGAAACACAATCCAGTGCAATTAGCTGTTTTGCATTACTCTGTACACCATAATCTGCATTGCTGCTAAATTTCACATACATCTATAGGCCACACCACTGTAGCCACTCCACTATATGCTATTCCACTCTACGGCGCTCCTTCTATGCCTCTCCACTGATCAAGACTCTACCCTACTCCAATCCACTATATGCTATTATATTATATATAACACCATCGAACTCCACTCCAATCTACCTCATCCCACCGGATGCTACTCCTCTATACTCTATTCCACTCTATGCCATTCTACTGTACACCACTCCACTCTATTCTACTGTATGGCACTCCAATCTACAACACTCCATTGTACGCTATTATACTGTATGGCACTACACTGTATGCTACTCTATTCTATGCCACTCCAGTTTACAGACCTTCACTCTATGCCCCTTCATTCTAGTCTATACTATTGGACCCCAATGCAATGTACACAACTCTACTGTACGCTATTACTATCTACTCCATGCCACTATATGCCACTCCAGTTTAAGCCACCCCATTATACATCACTACACTGTATGCTACTCTACTATACACTATTATACTCTGCACCACTCCACTGTGCAACTCTATGCTCTATTTCAGTCCAATCTATGCTATTACATTGTAGAGAACTCCACACTACACCAGCAAACTCTGCACTATCACACTGTATACCTCATCAATGTATGCCTCTTCACTGTCTGCCATTCCACTATGCACTACTCCAGTAGATGCTATTCCACTGTACACCATTCCACTATATGCCTATCCACTCTGTGCTACTCCACTGTATGCCACTCCACTGTACGCTACTTCAGTCTACCCCACTCCAGTATATGGCACTCTAATCTATGCTTCTTCATTCTACACTATTCAAATGGACCCCACTCCAATACATACCATTTCACTGTATGCTCCTATACTCTGCTCTACTCCACTGTACACCACCTCAGTCTACATCACTCTATTGTAAGGCATTCTACTGTACACTCCTCCACTCTACACCATTAGACTATATGCCCCTCCACTGTACAATGCTCTGCTCTATGCCACTACACTCCATGCTACTAAACTGTACACAACTCCACTCTACGCCAGTCCACTCTACACTATTACAGTGTATGATCTTCACTCTACAAATCTTCAGTGTATACCACTCCATTGCATGCCACTCCACTATATGCTCCCACCAGTATATGCCATTCTACTCTATCCAATTTCATTGTTTGCCACTCCACTGTATGCTATTCCACTGTATACTTCTCCACTGTATGCTACTCCACTCTACGCTACTCCAGAATATGCCAATTCATTGTGCCCCACCCTAGTCTATGTTCTTCAACTGGACACTATTCCACTGTATGTCACTCCAATGTGTGCTATTATACTATATTGCATTCCAGTGTAAAGCACTTCAGTCTACACCACTTCACTGTATGCCACTGCACTGTGTGCTACTCCATTAAATGCTATTCCAGTCTACGCCACTCTGTTGTACACCACTCCACTCTACCATATTCCACTGTATGCAACTCCAATATACACTACTCCACTCTGTCACTCCAGTGCACACCACTCCAATTTATGCCACTCCTTTTTACCCTAGTCCATTGGACACCTCTCCACTCTATACCACTCTACTCTACACCACTCCACAATATGCTACTTTATTTTACCCCACTCCATTGTACGCTACTCTAGCTTGCGTCACTTCACTGTATGCCACTCTGCTCTACACTATTCGCCCCAATGCTTTTCCTCTGTATGTTATTCTATTCTACTCCATTCCTATGTACTCCATCCTATGCCATTCCACTGTATGCCACTCCAATCTATGTTAGTCTACTGGATGCCACTCCACTGTATGCTACTCCACTCTACGCTACTCCAGTATGTGCCAATCCAAGGTACCCCACTCTATTCTTGGTTATTCCATTGGACACTACTCCCCTGTATGCAACTCCCATGTGGGCTATTACTTTATATTGCATTCCAGTGTATGCCTCTTCAGTCTACTCCACTTCACTGTATGCCTCTGCAGTGTTTGCTACTCCACTAAATGCTATTCCAGTCTATACCACTCTGTTGTACACCACTCCACTCTACCACATTCCACTGTATGCTACTCCAGTATACACTACTCCAACTATGTCACTCCAGTGTATACCACTCCAATTTATGCCACTCCTTTCTACCCTAGTCCATTGGACACCACTCCACTCTATACCACTCTACTCTACACCACTCTACAACATGCTACTTAATTTTACCCCACTCCACTGTACACTATTCTAGTCTGCATCACTTCACTGTGTGCCACTGTCCTCTACACATATTCTACTCTATGCTGTTCCACTGTATGCTATTATACTCTACTCCATTCCTATTTACTCCACTCTATACCACTCCCCTGTATGCCTATCCACTCTATGCTAGTAGGTGCCACTCCACTGTATACTACTCCACTCTATGCCACTCCAGTGTATGGCCCTCTAATCCGTGCCTCTTCAGTCTATGCTATTCAAATGGACCCCACTCCAATGTACACCAGTGCACTGAGTGATATTACACCCTACCCATGTCACTGTATGACTCCAGTCTAAACCAATCTATTATACATCCCTCCACTCTAAGCTGCTCCACTCTTCTCTATACATTCCATGCCACTCAACAGTATAACACTCTGCCCTACGCCTCTTCACTCTACGCTATACTTTACAGAACTCCACTCTACACCAGTCACCTCTATGCTATTACTCTGTATGCAACTCCAAACTATACCAATTCAATGTATGCCACTAAACTGTAAGACACTCTGCTATATGCTACTCCAATATGTGTTATTCCACTCTAACCACTTCCACTGGATGCCATTTCACTGTATTGTAATCCACTGTTTGCCACTCCACTGTATGCTAATCCACCCTATGCCACGCCACTCTACCCCACTCCAGTCTATGCTTTTCTATTGGGCACCTCTCCACAGTACGCCATTTGAGTGTATGCTATTTCACTCTACCCCATTCCAGTGTATGCCACTCCAGTCTAAATCACTTTACTGTATGCCACTGCACTATACACTACTCCACTAAATGCTATTTCAGTCCACGCTACTCTATTTTACACCACTCCACTCTACGCTATTCCACTGTATGCCATTCTAGTATACCCCACTTTACGCAATGCCACTTCATTCTACCCTAGTCAATGAGACACCACTCCACTCTACACTCCTCCACTCTATGCCACTCCACTATAGGCTACTTCACTTTACCCCTCCACTGTACATTACACCAGTCAACATTGCAAAACTGTACGCAATTCCATTCTATGCTATTACACTCTACGCAACTTTAATCTTTGTCCTGCTAATGTATGGTTTTCCATTCTACCTCACTCCACTGTATGCTATTACACTCTACCCCACTCCATAATTTACCACTCCAGTGTAAACCTCTTCGCTGTAGGCACTCCGTTGTACACTACAAAACTCTACTGCACAAAACTCTACTATACTCTGTGCCATTTTACTAGACTCTACTGCCTATCCCCCTACACTCCACTGTCCAAATTTGCACTCAAGTCTATGCTTGTACACTCTATTGTATAATGCTCCACTCCACTCTACAACAGTTTTCAACACCGTAGAACACAGCACTACACTCTACTGTATGAGACGTAACTACAATTAATAACAGTTTCCTCAACTCTACTCTACATTACTACAAAGTATGCCACCACACTCTATGCTAATACACTGTACCCTACCCCAATCTACCCCACTCCATTGGACACCACTGCACTCTCTGCTATTCCACTCTATGCCACATTACTCGTTTACACTCCACTGTACACCATTCCACTGTGTACTACTCCACTTTACAGTAACCCACACTATGCCACTTAAGTGTACACCACTCCACTCTGCATTACTCCATTGTATGATACTCTACTCCACTCTATATAAGTCCACTATATAAAAGTATACCACACTTCATGGCACTCTATGACATTCTACTCCACTCTATCCCTGTCCACTCCTATATCCAACTCTGTACTACACTCCGATTTATTACAGTTTATGATTTACGTTATACCAGTACACTCCACTCTATGCCACTCTACTCTATGACACACCGATGCACACTATTGTACTTCGCTCAACATTACATGACAGCACTCCTCTCCACTGCTTGAGACTTTATCTCATTCAACAACAATCCACTCTAAGCAGCTCCACTGTTTCACACATTTCTTTAGTCCAGGCAAATCGACTCTACAACACTCCACTACACTTTATCCGACTCTCTGAAACTTTACTGTTGTCTATACCCCTTCACTCCACTATACTATACTATACAATACTATACTATACTATACTATACTATACTATACTATATTATTATAGTATAATATACTAAACTGTACAACACTCTACTCCACCATACTCTACACTACATTAGTTCATTATGCAACACTGTACACAACGTTTTGCATGTCGCTGCACCCCACTTTGCTTCACTCTACTCTGACACACTACTCCACTCTACTTCACTGTACATCCTTGCACTCTACAGCAATCAATGCTATTGTACTATGTACTGAATTCCAATCCACTGTACTGCACTCTGCAACATTTTACTGTACTGTAAACCACTGCACTCTACAAAGATCAACCAAACTGAATGCTGCACTACTCTACTGTAGTCTACATCACTCTGCGATACTCTATAGCATCCACATACACTCTATTGCACAACATGGTACTCCAGTTTATGACACTTTACTCACCTTATGCTACCCCACTCGACTCTACTGCACTCCATGCCGCTATAGTCTTCAACATGCCACTCCACTCTATGGCACTTGACTCTACTTTACACTACCCATTCCAGAGTACTCCACTCTACTACACTTCATCCCACTATACACCACTTTTCTATACTCGCTCTACGCCACTCCACTGTATGCAACTCCACTCTACAACACTGTGCTACACTCTATGCCACTCTATTCCACTCTATGCCCATCCATTCTATGCCACTGTACTCGCTATATGACAATCAACAGCACTACACCAAACTTCTCTCTATGATGCTCCACTACTGGACACAGCCTGGTGGTGGCTCTCCCCAACCCTTTTTCTGGCTCCACAGATCCTAAAGTTAATGCGGTGAACATTTGATTACTTTTTTTATCATGCTAGCAAACCTTTGTTAACTGTCTTGTAGCACGTCTAATGACAAATACTGTTTCAATATGCTTTTGTGCACCCAATGTGCAATTAATATTTGCACACCTCTTGACACTTTGCAAACATAGGGGTTCAAATGTAGTGAGTGGGAAAGCACCAATTGAGAGATTTAACTCTTAACTCTTTTTTCCGACATATTTACAGTCAGCCTTTGGACAGGAAACCAACTAGGGCTCTTGAACCAAAAGTGTTGCGGGTGAAGGCCAGGAATTCATAATGTTACATTTTCAGGCATCAAATCATGAAGCAATTATGCTAACTGGATTAAGATAAGATGAAATCCCCTGTAAGGTTTGTAAACATAACAAACACCATGTATGTTCTCCAAATGGAGCTGGAGATCACTTTCCCCTGCATTTTCTAAAGTATGTTTTCAGGGATACCTAAGTTGCGACCAAATCAGTTTAAGAACACAGAGGCCCTTCTGAATAACTGCTTAATTGGTTCCGACACAATCAGAACTGCTTTTCTCTTGAACAGTCTGAATTCATAGATACTTTTAGCCCATGTTTTATAGCTAATGCACTGCTAGTGTTTGTATACAAGTTAATTTCCCCAAATACAACTAACATCCAGATTAAGTACACAGTACTAAACCAAAATGCAAACACTGTCAGTCTGAAAAGGAAAATACTTAGAGGACACTAAAACGTTACCATATTCTCTAACTTGAGTTCTAGGTAAGATGCTTCTGCTCCCCTGAAATCTAATCTGAAGAAAACTGATGATCTTTCAGCGGTCAAGTGACTTTATGATTCAACAGCTCCCTCTAATACAAAATGTTTCACCAAAAGCAATTAACTCTTTGATAGAACAAGAGGGTACTAAGACCTTAAATGTGATTTCTTGAAACCCGTCTGACCTTAATTCAAGGACTCAGACATTTGTTTATTCTAACAACTTCTCCATTGTTTATACAGGGTTACTAGATTTTTTTTAAGAATGCATAAAAGGATACAACTGTTGAGGTTTATCTTTGTTGATTAAAACTTCTTGTAACTGCAAAATTGCTGTTATGATACTAGCCATAGCAGCAGCCAAAATTTGATTCCATAATGGAACAAGGGTCCGCAAATCCAACGCGCTAACTTATGTAATCAAGTGGGCTGTAGATCTTCTTTCTTCTGTCTGTAGACATTGATCTTGACCCTACCCTGCCGACGTTGATATAGCAACCAGGTTAGAAGAATTTTTCTACGAAGATGTGTGTTTTTCGTATACAATAACTAATGTTCATATACGGTATATAACATGTATTCCCCCATTCTGAGTGGTTATTGAAAATCTGCAGGACCTAAACAGACCTCTATGGGTGGGTAGATTGATAAATAAGGCTGACATGAGATCAGAACTCAATTTACGCAAAAGAAAGGCAGAAAATACAAGGCCCAGATTTCAGAGGGCCTTTTGCCTCCTTTGCCACATTAGTGTAATTTTGTATACAGTAATGTGGCCCAACAAGGCCAGAATTGCCATGCCAGATTTACAAAGTGGCACAATGCATACATTGCGTCACTTTGTAACCTCTTGCTCCACATTACGAATGCGTTAGGCATAATGTATGCAAGAGGGTCATACCCCCATTAGGGGGGACGAAAAATGGTGCAAAGAAATCTAAAAGATTTCTTTATGATATTTTTTGCTGCGTTTTTAACATCTGCACAGAGCAGGCATTAAAAGGAGAACCACCATTATTTATAATGAGCCTCAATGTGCTTTGCAGGATTACTATCAGCATGTTTTATGTTAATCCTGAAAAAGTGCTAAACTAGCACCAAAAATGTTGACGGTAGTTCCCCAACTACCGCCAGGATTCACTGTATCTTAAATACGGCACACACATGGTGGCGTTAGGGGGATACAAAGAGGCGCAAGAAAAGTGGAGCTGCAGTGGATGCAGAGCCACTTTTCTTAAATCTTTCCCAAATTTCAAGCACTACAGGAAGTTAGAAAGAGCTACAATGTGGAGTTCTTCAGCTCATAAACCACACAGAGGAGATATGATCCAATCAATCATTCAGAGTTTGTAAAGCGCAACTACTCACCTATAAAGGTCTCAAGGGGGTAAGCGGGCTGTCCTCTGAGCTTCAATCGAAGGGCCACGTTTTAAGGTCCTTCCTGAATTGGGGCAGGGTGTTCCAGCTCTTTGCTGCGAGGTAGGCGAAAGGATCTCCCACCATCTGAGGTCTTCCATTTGTGGGGTACTTTGGCTAATGCTTGTTGAGGGGAGTGGAGAGGTCTGGTGTGGGAGTAGAAGGTGATTGTTTTGGTTTATGTAGGCGGGTCCTAGGTCATGTAGGGCCTTGCAGTGAGGACAAGGAGCTTGAAGATAACTATCTTTTCGATAGGGAGCCAGTGGAGGTCTCTTAGGTGAATGGAGATATCTTTGCGGCAGCGAATGTCCAGGACGAGTCTGGCGGAGGCATTTTGGACGTGCTGTAATTTCTTGAGGTTCTTCTGGGTGGTACCAGGGTAGAAGGTGTTACCATAGTCTACTGGTAACCAGGGCATGGGTTACAGTTTTGCAGCAGTCCTTTGGGATCCAATTGTAGATCTTCCGGAAAACTTGGAGTGTGCAAAAGCAGGAGGATGCGACTGAGTTGACTTTGCGGGTCATGGTGAGTGATGAGTCCAGGATGACGGCGAGTTTGTGTGTGTGGTTGGTATTGGGGAGGTATGGGGGTGCCGAGAGTCGATGGCCACCAAGAGTCATCTTAGGCTGATGTGGATGGTCCAAGAATGAGGATCTCGGTCTTGTCAGAGTTGAGCTTAAGGCAGCTGTCCTTCATCCATCTTCAACAGCTTCCATCCCATTGTGGAAATTCTTCTTGGCAGTAGGGGGGTTTTCGGTCTGTGAGATGATTAACTGGGTATCGTCAACATAGGAGATAACGTTCAGTCCGTGGTCATCGACGATGGATATGAGCGGGCCATGTAGATATTAAAGAGTGTGGGGCTCAGGGTGGAGCCCTATTGAACTCTGCAGCTGATCTCCCTTAACTTTTGACAGGTAAGGCAGGAGTCTGACTCTCAGTGTTAAGCCAGACAGGAAGGAGCATATCCATTGTAGGGCCTTCCCATGGATGCCAGCTTCGTGGAACCTGGAGCAGAGGGTGAGGTGTGAGACCGTGTTGAAGGTAGCTCACGGAGCTGAGCGTTGATGGCCTTTTCAATTACCTTGGCTGAGAAAGGCAGTAGAGAGATGGGACGGTAATTCTTGAAGTCCAGGGGGTTGGCCGTGGGTTTCTTCAGGAGTGGGCAGATCTCTGTATGCTTCCAGTCCTCTGGGAAAGTGGCTGTCTCTGTGGAACAGTTGAGGGTGTGACGGAGCTTGGGTGCAATGGATGTGTTGGCCTTCTTGAAAATGTGGTGAGGACATGGGGCCATAGGGGCTCTGGTGTGGATGCTGCTCATGATGGTGTGGGTCTCGTCTGTGCTGAGGGTGGTCCAGCAGTGTAGAATCTGTGGTGGCTCAATGAGATGGCTCTAGGGGTTGTTTGAGGGCTTGAAGGGTTTTGGGATCTGAAGCTGCTGTAAATGTCTTTGATTTTCCAGTGGAAGAAGTTGGCTAGCTTGTCGCAGAGGTCTTGAGTTGGAGGGATGCTTGCTGTTTCTGCATGGGGGTTGCCAAACCACAGCAAAGAGCTCTTTGGTGTTGTGAGCGATGGCGCTGATGCGATCCAGAAAGGTGGTTTTCCTAGTGACTCTGATGAGATGGTGGTGCGATTTGGTGCCTGCTTTGAAAGGCTCAAGTCTTCATGGGAGTAGTTGTTCCTCCATCTTTTCTCTAACCTTCTGGTGGTGGTGTTTGGCTGAGGTCTTACAGAGAGGTGCTGGGGTGTCACCACATTCAGAGATCCATTGGTGGAAGTTCCATGCTGAGATGTTAGTGTCTGTGGTGAGGGGCAGGGAAGACTTACTGAGGGTGTTGGAGAGCTGTTCCTCTGTGATCCAGTTCTGTTTTCTGCTTGGGCCTCTGAGTGTGTGGAGGTGGATGGTCAGTGAGGTGATGGTGAAATGGATGCAGTGGTGGTCGGTCCAGTGAAGTGTGGAGGTGTTGTCGACGGTAATGTAGTTGCTGGTGGAAAAGATGGTATGGAGCATGTGCCCTTTGATGCATGTTGACAAGGTGATGAGTTGTCTTAGTCCTGATTGATCTAGAGAACTCAAGACGTCTGTTAATGACTTGTCTGTACTTCATAAGTAGCATGTTGTCTACCTTTGCCATGCATTGTCGTCAGATCATCAATCTTTGAAGGTGAATATGATGGCTGTTTTGAAGGACAAATTCCGCTGCTGGTTCAGAGAACAACTATTACAATCTCATGGACATAAGTTGATACTAACACAATATTGTTATTAAAAAACAGAAAGGTACTCAAACCGCTCACTAATTGTAGCGGACATAAGGAAACAGGATGAAATACCTTTTTATGAAATTCTGTTATGGTACATTGCATGTTGCTAATATTATTAGCATTCAACCAAAGGGGGATACGGTCCTGTAGACAAACGGCGATTGCCTGCTTCAAACCTTCTGACTTTGCCTTGAATGCAAAATTTACAAAGTTTTTATGGTTGATATAAAAAACACTACTACTAGTTCAAAATCAGTAAAAATATAACATAGGTACATGCTGGCTCATGGGCTCATACAGTAAATACGAAAATATTTTTTAGCACCTACCTTTTAAGACTTACTTTTATATTGTACACGGATCACATGTATAAAGACGAGGGTACTGTTAATTGATGTATTTTATCACAAAATTGTCAGACAATAATATTCTCACCTCTAAATAGGAGGTAGTTACCAGCAACAAACATTAAACAACATTATCTTTCCCATGTAATATATACTAGGAAAGTTACGGTTAGAGATGCTGGAAAGTACGTTTTTTAGACTGGAATGGGGAGTTTCTTAAAAATTATGTACCTTAAAACGTATGTATGATGCATTGGTTTTTATTAATTAGGCATTTAAATAAATTACAATTACAATTACAGTCTTGGGGAGGGAGGCATTAGACTGATTCTCATCTGTGTTTGCCCTGTGTGAATGCTGTAGAAATGGTCTCTCTGTTACTTTTCTGTTCAGTTCTGCCTATATGAGTCAGCACAAAAGTTGGGTTCTACCCATTTTTAGGAATGCAAGGATAATCGAACATCGAAAGGTTTTGCAACATTTCAAATCGGCCTTCATCATCAATGTTTTATATGCAGGCTGTAAATTCCTAAAGCATTCACAGAGACTGTAAAAAAGTAACTTTACAACGATGTCACATGCAAGTATTAGGCGTTGCCATTATGAACGAGGATATTAGCGTTCTATTCAGTAATTGATCAAAAAGCAATATGCAATTTGACTCAACGTTTTAGTGTAAAGCAAATTGCTGTTTTAGTTACATTTGTTTTTATTCGAATGAATTGTGGCAGTTCATTTAATTGCTAAGAACGGAATTGCAGAGCAGGTTGTGTTCCAAATGTATTATATAACCTGTTCCTGATCGTCTATTATCATATAATGAATTTTGACTCTGTTTTGCACATGATCCCTTAACGTCTACCAGATCCTCTATGAGTGTTCAGTATTTTGTTTTAGGTTTTTAACTGCGAAATGTTTGATTATGAACAGCAACAGGGTTCATCTAGGTCTGTGTCCAAAAGGTGTTTGATAAGCGAAAGGGGAGTTCCAGTCCATTTGTCAAGTCTTGGCAGTTAGGGCTTGCCTGCTGCCAATCAGAGTCAGAGCATTTAGAAATCCAACCAAGACTGGAGAAGAGCCTCCTTACTTCATATGACTTTCTGGGAAATTCACTCCTTGTTCTTGTTCCTGAATTATTTTTGGTGGATGATAGTTTTGTTGTCCAGTGGCAGCCTCTATGTTACCATCATCTCTCATTTTGCAAATTCCATGCTTTTAACAATCCCGACTTTCATAATCAGGTAAGAGGAACGTTAACAATAAGAACGGCTGTAGTGATTGTGGAATATGTATTACTTATGCGCCTATGGGCGTGTGAACATTTCTGATACAGAAAACAGTAAACACAGAGGGGGTCTTATTTGTACCAACCAGGGGACTGGCACTCCTAATTAGAGGACAATGGTCCTTTGACTTATTTCTCTTTGTCAGCGCATACGAGCTCCCGTCAGATCCACTAGAGCATTCAGAGTAAAAGCCCGTCAATGAAAGCTGAAGCACTACAAAGTGGTGACATGTCAAGAGCTAGTGCTTTGCATGTCAATAAATGTAAAACAAAATAAATAAATATGAAGCCACCGGCATTAGTTTACATGTGAGTCAAGTAGACGTTGGTCCACCACCTGCATCCCAAAAACATGTAACACTTCCAATAGACATAAGGCCTGTGCAGAGAAGGTTAAGGGAGCCTTCCCTCTTGAGACCATAGAGCAGAGACCAATGGAATATCTGCTCGAATTAACTTACAAAAACAGGGGCTGCTGAGGAGTATTATATTGGCAACTTAAAGGATCGGAATGGATTATAGCTCTCTCAAACTCTTCAAGAAGAAAAAAACAGAGCAACACCAGGAGAAAACGAAAAGATGGTAGAAATGGTGCAGGTACTTGGAAGGTCCTGGACTTTCATCCCTACAAATTCCCTCTGTTTTGTGATGTGAGTACAATAGTCTCAGAATCACTGAACCCATCCAGCCATGAAAGTGGATGGGTGTCATCATGAAGTTTTGCTTGTGCCCCGTCTGGCCAGGACAGACCTGAGACTAAAAGATACATTGGCGTACAGTATACTCTCGGTATACCGTAAACACAGTCAGATTCCATAAGCGGGATCACAAAATTCGGTACAGAAAACTACTTTGAAAATCCTTAGTTCCACTCCAAAGCAAAAGTCCACACAGGTGCTGGCACTTCAATTCAGAAGCAGACAGCTACATTCCAAACTGCCTTCCCATGTAAGAGAGTCATTTGAAATAGACTGCATTGTGGGCTTTAGGAATATATAACACAGAAGTTTGAGCAACAAGCCTACAAACGAGACAAGACAGTTACTGTCTTAAAACCACAGAAACATGACATGTAACCCATAACACGGTGAGGTTTCTGCACACATTTTCCCAAACACATATATGTCTATGTAAATTAGCTGCTAATCCTGGCTTGACATTGGTGCCAGTGGCGTAATGAAAGTGGAGAGGGCCTCCCTGCAAAGAACTCGGAGGGGGACCTTCTCCGGACTCATGTGGGATGCTGTGCTGAGAAAGCCCAATGGAATTCAGCCCCTCCATCCATGCCCCCCGGCTGCGGAGGCCTTGGTTACGCCATTGATTGGCGCCACTTGTAATGCCCTTGTTATCACTTGTCATGGGAGCCAAGAAAGCAGTGGACAAATAGTAAGGAAGACAGGGCTCTTTCTTCTGTAGTTTCCACATTTGCATACCCTTATCGTCCAACAAGAGGCTGGTGATCAGCAAAGAATGTGATAAGGGGTCGGGTGTGGCCGAGCAGCTGAAGATGGCGGCCGCAGAAACCTTTTGCTTTGAAGGGGCCCACGAGTTATCCGATAAAAATAACCCCGACCTAGGGGCCATCCACGCTGCCGCTGCTGTTGGGGAGCAGCTGACCAGTCGGGGAACCAGACGTGCTGCCTTGTGCGCCCGAGGGTGCTCGCTGGAAGTGGAACAGGTGCGAGGAGCTGGCGGCCTGGCGCCCCACCTTGAGACCGGGGACCAAAGTTACTGAGCGTGCCCGGGCGGGGTGTGACTGACCGCCAAACGTACCAACCACGGGGGAAACTGCTCCATCCCCGCTAAGATAAACAGTGGTGAACCCAGACTGTAATCGGAGGTCCGGCGCGATCTGAACGCTGCAAGTGCAATTCACCACGAGGTGAGGAAACTAAGAAGAATTCCTGCACACGGCGCAGCCGAGGCCCGATAAAGAAAGACTGAGCCCAGGAGATCGGGAGATGCAAAAACTGAAGGCGCAGTGCTGCGCCTTGACACAGACGTCACCGCTGCCCTGAACGCCTGAGGGTGCTCACTGGAAGTGGAACAGGTGCGAGGAGCCGGCGGCCTGGCGCCCCACCTTGAGACCGGGGACCAAAGTTACTGGGCGTGCCCGGGCGGGGTGCGACTGACCGCCAAACGTACCAACCACGGGGGAAACTGCTCCATCCCCGCTAAGATAAACAGTGGTGAACCCAGACTGTAATCGGAGGTCCGGCGCGATCTGAACGCTGCAAGTGCAATTCACCACGAGGTGAGGAAACTAAGAAGAATTCCTGCACACGGCGCAGCCGAGGCCCGATAAAGAAAGACTGAGCCCAGGAGCCCAGGAGATCGGGAGATGCAAAAACTGAAGGCGCGGTGCTGCGTCTTGACACAGACGTCACCGCTGCCCTGAATGCCCGAGGGTGCTCGCTGGAAGTGGAAAAGGTGCAAGGAGCCGGCGGCCTGGCGCCCCACCTTGAGACCGGGGACCAAAGTTACTGTGCGCGCCCGGGCGAGGTGCGACTGACCACCGAGCGTACCAACCACATGGGGAAGTTGCTCCATCCCCACTAACATAAAAAGTGGGGAACCCGGAGTGTGGTCGGAGGTCCGGTGTGATCTGAACGCTGCAAGTGCAACTCACCACGAGGTGAGGAAACTAAGAGGAATTCCTGCACACGGCGCAGCCGAGGACCGGTAAAGAAAGACGGAGCCCAAGAGATCGGGAGAAGTGAAAACTGAAGGCGTGCCCTAATGCAGATGCCGCTGCTGTCGGTGCGAAGCGGCGGGCCTGACGAGGCGCCCGGGGGTGCTCGCTTGAGGTGAAACATGAACGAGGCAACAGTGGTCTAGTGCCCCACCCCGTGACCGTGGACCAAAGTTGCCGTGCGCACCCAGGCGCGGTGCGACTGACCACCTGGTGTGTCTACCGCGGGGGGAATGTGCTCCGGTCCTGCCAAGACAGACAGCAGGGGTCCCGGTGTGAGGTCAGAGTCCCAGTGCGACAGTAGCGCTGCATGTGCAGCACACCACGAGGGGAGAAGAACCCATGCGTGCTACGCTGTCGAGGCACGGTAAAGGAAGATCGAGCCCTGGAGCCCGGGAGAAGCGAAAACTGAAGGCGTTGTGCCATACTGGAATACGGACGAAGGTACAAAAACAGCGATGACTCGGACAATGCACACAGGCTCGAAGTAGCTCCACACTGGAGCAGACGGAATAACCCTATTCATGGCCTGAAGTAGAATGTGTGGAAAAGAAAGGAGGTAAAATAAAAATAAGGTAAATTATAAATTAAACAAAGGTGAACAAAAGGTGAATAATGAATAGAAGGAGGCAATAACGCTGCCCATACAAAGGAAGACGAGTCCCTCCCTAACCACCATAAGACTGCCACTGCAAACCCCCAGGGGAACACAGAATGGAGAAATCGGGCAGCTGCTGGGAGCGGAGACGGACGGAGGGAACGGAGCGGCTCTAGTAACACCATAGGTAGACCCAGCTGAACATAGCTTCTCGCCCTGCAGAGACAGGGAAGCGGTGGCACGGACCATCCGACGGGCCTGGGAGGACGGGAGAGATAAGCCTCGTGTGAGCTTCATGGCCCTGCTGGGCATGCATCCTACTTGAGATGGGATCTGGTGGCACGGTATAGTCGCTCTTTGGGAGAACAACCCATAAACGCAGAAGGGAAGAGGGAACGGTGAGGTCACCAAAAGTGCTGGAGAGGTGTTGAAAGAGCTGGCAGGCCCCCCGCTGTAAGCCTGTGGACGGGACCCACAATATCCCCGATGTCTTCCAAGAACAGGCACAAGGGTAAAACCATGGATCGAACCCCGTCCGTGGAATGCGGTGGTGGGGAGCCCCAGGACCCACCGCAATCTAAAGTGCAGGATACCCTGGACAAAATCCTGAGTGCCATTGAGGACACAAAAACAGCATTGCAGCATGACATTAATCAAGTTGCAGTCGAAGTGGGCCTCTTGAGTGCAGATCACCAGAAGCTAGCCGACATAGTCAAGGAAACGGAATCCGCCCTGACTGTAATAGCACCGGCACAAAAAGATCTAACAGCCACAGTGATGAACCTCACAGACAGAGTAACACGGCTAGAACAAAGAGCAGAAGACGCTGAGGGGAGAAACCGTAGGAACAATGTACAGGTCGTAGGACTTCCGGAGGGAGCGGAGGGCTCGAATATGGTGGATTTCCTTGAGGAGTGGCTGCGCACAGCCGTGGCACCGCACAGGCTGACCCCCTTCTTTGCATTGGAACGGGCGCACCGGGTGCCCTCGAGGCCCCTGGCGCCGGGTAGACCACCCCGAGTGGTGGTTGCTAGACTGCTTCACTACATGGATAGGGATACCTTGCTGCAGCGGGCCGGAGAAGCAGGCCCTTTTAAGGTGGCGAATAGGGAAGTGACGCTGTTCCGGATTTCACACTCGAAGTCCAGTCAGAGGTGAGGGAATACAGTACTCACTCCTCTTCCCAGCGAGGCTGAGGGTAGCTCTTGAGGACAAGACTACATTCTTCCAATCCCCCGATGAGGCGTGGGAATGGTTGGAAGCACGCGGATGCCAGCCTGGGCAGCGCATGAGGAAGGAACGAGCTGACGGCAGTCCACTCAGGGGGCCGAGGAGGCGGTGGAGCAGAAACCGCAACCGCAACCGCACGGCACCAACACAGGCACAGAGGGAGTTGGGAAAGAAAGCGGCCCTGGAGGCGGCGGCTTCCATGAGCGGAGAGGCGTCCCCTCCTGAGGGATCTGGAGGTGAATCAGATGACACAGCGGGGTCCTCCATGGTGGGCTCGGGGAGCTCGGCGCGTGCCCCGAAAGTGACTCCACAGACGGCAGATGAACTTGGATAACTGAACGGTACAGTTGGCCTCTAGGTGAGGAGAGTTACTTGAGCTTAGGGCCCCCCTGAGCACGCCACCCCCCAATGGATTCTCGACCATCCACCAATCTGGCGAGAACTAGCACTAAACTGTTGAATATGTTGCACTGTTGCACAGTTCTGTGGGCAACCTACTGTTTGAGGGGCGCCCTGGGGAGGGGGAGTTGGGTTTTACTCTTACAAGTTCAGATGGTACCTGTGGTGCGGGGGTGTGATGGTGTAGGGCATGCGATAAGATCTGGGGGGGATTGGGCCACCGGGGTGGTATGGGGAAATGGCAATGCTTATGACACATCAACATGGCAGAGTATAACTTCATAACGTGGAACATACGGGGGATGGGGTCTCCAGCCAAAAGACATAGAATATTGTCCTATTTAATAAGAAGGGGTATCCAGGTGGCGATGCTACAGGAGACCCACTTGGCGACAGGGGAAGCAGAGAAACTGAGACGCAGGTGGAGAGGGCAAGTGTTCGCCACGGAATATTCCGCATACGCACGGGGTGTGCTGATTTGGGTCCGGTAGACCGAGTACGTAGTAAAACTAAACATGAAACACGGCTAGAAGGTACAACAAAACAATTAATAGTATATACCAACAAGAGATAAGATGTCTACAAGGTTGAGGGTGAACAGCACGGTGGTCGGTGTTCGTCAAGCCATGAACAGTATGTGTATGACATTAAAATGTTAATGTTAATAAAAATGTTAATAAAAATATATTTTAAAATAAAAAAAAATAGGTTGCGTGCGTGGGTGGTGGGTGAGGGCGCGGTTCCTAGGGAGGTGGGTCACCAGGAGTCATTCCAAGTTGAGGGGTTGGTGCCAAAGATGAGGATTTCTGTCTTGTCTGTGTTTAACTTGAGGTGGCTTTATTCCATCCAGCTGGCGATGGCGTGAAGTCTGTTGACGAGGTTGTTCTTTGCAGTTGTACGGTCTTTCGTGAGGGAGAGGATGAGCTGAGTGTCTTCTGCGTAGGAAACTATGTTGATGTGGTGGGTTCGTGCGATGTTGGCGAGGGGGGCCTTGTAAACATTGAAGAGCGTGGGGCTCAGTGTGGGGCTAAAAGTTAAAATAATGATCAGCAAATCTGTATTGTTCCCTTCAGTCTTTCCTGTACAAGACCAAAGGCAAAGGGTAATACATAATATGCAATTCGTAGATCTTAAATGTAAGCTGAGTAACAGTCAACATTTTGTTCACCTCACCTGAGTGAACCTAACACCCTTCCTGGGGAACATAGTAACTTTCCACCTCTTTTACACCTGATCTGAGTGGACCTCACAAACACCTCCCCTGGAAACTGAGCAACTCTTATGTTTGCCCTTCTCATGCTGGTCAATCCACACATCTTTAAATAACTCACTAGCTCCCTATGTTCCTTGTGCTACTCTTCTGGGTAAACGTGGCAAACACCTTTCAGGAATTGAGTCAATCTCTATCTTCTTGGTAATCTATGATTGCAAGGATACCATTGCATTAATTTTAAATTTCTCTTCAGCAGGGAAAAAAAAAGAAGTCCAACAGAACATTTTAGAAAAAACATCTCACATGCAGCCAACAGACCAGAGAAGATACAAGATGAAAAGACATAAGAGACAAAGCTCTGGTCTGTAAGTCAAACCCTGGCCAAGTACACATTCTGGGCCTAAGTAAATGGATACTGGCAGAATTGGACCTGAAAACACAGGTAGAATGGAACCGTGATAATGTTGGACTGAAGGTTTCAGATGCACCTCTTAACCACTGGATTTCAATTAAGCTCAATTTCTACAAAAAGCATTTCTAAATTTACACATAGGATCCCTGTAAAATGTGGCATGCGTAAAAAGACAAATCCTGCTAACATATAAATAACATGGTTTGCTAGATTACTGCCTACGTAAATAAAATATATATATATATATCTCAATTTGGTTTGCACTATACTGCCTCAATCAAATGTTATTATGTATGCAGACCAGATTGGTAAAATCTTGGTGCATGTGTTTTTGTGGGGTATGACACATTTGTTTTACTTCAAATATCAATAAACAATTATAATAAAAAAAAGAATGTGATAAGGGGTCAACCCTCTGAAGTCATGGAGAATCAAAGGTTACGTGGCGTCACTTGTGCTAGTTCACGCACTTAGGCGAAAGCTTTTCGACGTTTGAAACATGGCCTTTGTGATGGAGCTCGAGGGCCAATGGAAACGTACAGTGACCCCCCTCGTGCAGGTTTTAAGCAGGCTGCACTGCGTGCAGATACAAAAGGTCTAAAACAGTACAATTGAAACATGGCAATAACCATTATGCAAGAAAATGAACTGTCATGCGTCCATATATTTATATTTTACTGTCTTTCTTACAGCCATCCATTTCACTAGTTGAAAGCACCGACACTTTTTACCTACTTCCGACTTGTTTATCTCTGTGGAAGGCAACCACTAAAAAAGAAAACAATTAAAATTGATTTAGTAGCATACAGAGCTCTACATCCTCGGGATACACATTGACTGCTACCTGACCTCGGCCAATGTTTATTTTTTTGGGTCATTAATCTTGATGTCCATCCCTGAAAACATCAATACTTACATCATGTCCATTTACTCCGTAGGTTTACCCTCCTTTCTTAACTGCGTGTTTGCATGAGTAGCGATTGCTCAATCCAAGTGAAAACGCGTGGGACCTATTGACAAAAATAAAATTTCGACTAGATACAAATTTGTATCTCCGCCTGAGCATAGTTTTATGAGTTTGTTTTCTGTTCACAATTTGAGAAGTAAACCTGGAAAGCTCCCACAGACACAAGTTCCAAGGAGAATGTTATGTGACTGTCCCTTTAGGCTCCCTGTTCCCCCTGTATTGAGTTCTCTTTGGCGTAGAATTTGGAGAAGTGAACAGTTTTTTTTCACTTTATGAGGATTTTTTTTATCCAAGGTAGAAAACCCTTTCACTAAACCCTCAGCAAGTCTGGGTGTAATCAAGACCTGTTTTCTTTTGAAAGGTGTGTGTTAAATTTCTGACTGTTGGAAGAATGGGAAACGTTCAGAGATAAGTTTGGAAATGCCCATAAATATTCATGTTTCAGAGGTTTCTTAACTTCCAAGACAAATAATCTCCTGGAACGCCCACTTTCAAACCCTTCAGTAGAATTTAACCCCTTCGCTGCCAGGGCTTTTCCCCATCCTGTGCCAGGCCTTTTTTTGCCTATTTGGGGCAGTTCGCGCTTAGGCCCTCATAACTTTTTGTCCACATAAGCTAACCAAGCCAAATTTGCGTCCTTTTTTTCCAACATCCTAGGGATTCTAGAGGTACCCAGACTTTGTGGGTTCCCCTGAAGGAGGCCAAGAAATTGGCCAAAATACAGGGAAAATTTCGTTTTTTTCCAAAAAATTGGAAAAAGTGGCTGCAGAAGAAGGCTTGTGGTTTTTCCCCTGAAAATGGCATCAACAAAGGGTTTGTGGTGCTAAACTCAGCAGCTTCCCAGCTTTCAGGAACAGGCAGACTTGAATCAGACAACCCAATTTTTCAACACAATTTTGGCATTTTACTGGGACATACCCCATTTTTGGAATTTTTTGTGCTTTCAGCCTCCTTCCAGTCAGTGACAGAAATGGGCATGAAACCAATGATGGATCCCAGAAACCTAAACATTTCTGAAAAGTAGACAAAATTCTGAATTCAGCAAGGGGTCATTTGTGTAGATCCTACAAGGGTTTCCTACAGAAAATAACAACTGAAAAAGAAAAATATTGAAATTGAGGTGCAAAAAATATAAATGTTTCTCTACGTTTTACTCTGTAACTTTTCCCTGCAATGTCAGATTATCGAAAGCAATATACCGTTACGTCTGCTGGACTCCTCTGGTTGCGGGGATATATAGGGCTTGTAGGTTCATCAAGAACCCAAGGAACCCAGAGCCAATAAATGAGCTGCACCCTGCTGTGCGTTTTCATTCTATACCGGGTATACAGCAATTCATTTGCTGAAATATAAAGAGTAAAAAATAGCTATCAAGAAAACCTTTGTATTTCCAAAAAGGGCACAAGATAATGTGTTGAGGAGCAGTGGTTATTTGCACATCTCTGAATTCCGGGGTGACCATACTAGCATGTGAATTACAGGGCATTTCTCAAACAGATGTCTTTTTTACACACTCTCCTATATTTGGAAGGAAAAAATGTAGAGAAAGACAAGGGGCAATAACACTCCAGATAAAAATGATACCTCACTTGTGTGGGTAGGCATAGCGCCCGTGACAGGAAACGCCCCAAAGCGCAACGTGGACACATCCAAATTTTTGAAAGAAAACAGAGGTGTTTTTTGCGAAGTGCCTACCTGTAGAGACCTAGGGGAATCCAAGGAGGGGTGACTTGCGGGGCTCGGACCAGGTTCTGTTACCCAGAATCCTTTGCAAACCTCAAAATTTGGCTAAAAAAACACATGTTCCTCACATTTCTGTGGCAGAAAGATCTGGAATCTGAGAGAAGCCACAAATTTCCTTCCACCCAGCGTTCCCCCAAGTCTCCCGATAAAAATGATACCTCAATTGTGTGGGTAGGCCTAGCGCCCGCGACAGGAAACGCCCCAAAGCGCAACGTGGACACATCCACATTTTTGGAAGAAAACAGAGGTGTTTTTTGCGAAGTGCCTACCTGTAGATTTTGGCCTCTAGCTCAGCCGGCACCTAGGGAAACCTACCAAACCTGTGCATTTCTGAAAACTAGAGACCTAGGGGAATCCAAGATGGGGTGACTTGCGGGGCTCGGACCAGGTTCTGTTACCCAGAATCCTTTGCAAACCTCAAAATTTGGCTAAAAAAACACATGTTCCTCACATTTCTGTGGCAGAAAGTTCTGGAATCTGAGAGGAGCCCCAAATTTCCTTCCACCCAGCGTTCCCCCAAGTCTCCCGATACAAATGATACCTCACTTGTGTGGGTAGGACTAGCGGCCACGAAAGGAAAGGGCCCAAAACACAACGTGGACACATCACATTTTTTAATAAAAAGCAGTGCCTACCTGTAGATTTTGGCCTGTAGCTCAGCCGGCACCTGGGGAAACCTAGCAAACCAGCGCATTTTTGAAAACTAGAAACCCAGGGGAATCCAAGATGAGGTGACTTGCGGGGCTCTGACCAGGTTATGTTACCCAGAATCCTTTGCAAACATCAATATTTGGCCAAATAAACACTTTTTCCTCTCATTTCGGTGACAGCAAGTTCTGGAATCTGAGAGGAGCCACAAATTTCCTTCCACCCAGCGTTCCCCCAAGTCTCCAGATAAAAATGGTACCTCACTTCTGTGGGTAGGCCTAGCGCCCACGAAAGGAAATGGCCCAAAACACAACGTGGACACAACATATTTTTTCACAGAAAACAGAGGTGTTTTTTGCAAGGTGCCTACCTGTGGAGTTTGGCCTGTAGCTCAGCCGGCCCGGGGGGGGGGCAGAAATGCCCTAAAATAAATTTGCCCCCCCTGGGAGGGACCCTTTCCTAAGGGGTCACTCTCCTTGCGTGAAAATCACGCAAAGAAAAAACTCCCTGGTGTCTAGTGGTTTCTGCTCCCCTTGGGGGCAGATTGGCCTCATCAAAATAGGCCAATCTGCTCCCAAGGGGGGCAGAAATGGCCTAAATATAATTTCCCCCCAACGGGAGCGACCCTTGCCTAAGGGGTCACTCCCCACCTAAAAAAAAAAATGGCTAAAAAAACACATGTTCCTCACATTTCTGTGGCAGAAAGTTCTGGAATCTGAGAGGAGCCACAAATTTCCTTCCACCCAGCGTTCCCCCAAGTCTCCTGATACAAATGATACCTCACTTGTGTGGATAGGACTAGCGCCCACGAAAGTAAAGGGCCCAAAACACAACGTGGACACATCACATTTTTTTATAAAAAGCAGTGCCTACCTGTGGATTTTGGCCTGTAGCTCAGCCGGCACCTGGGGAAACCTAGCAAACCAGCGCATTTTTGAAAACTAGAAACCCAGGGGAATCCAAGATGGGGTGACTTGCGGGGCTCTGACCAGGTTATGTTACCCAGAATCCTTTGCAAACATCAATATTTGGCCAAAAAAACACTTTTTCCTCTCATTTCGGTGACAGCAAGTTCTGGAATCTGAGAGGAGCCACAAATTTCCTTCCACCCAGCGTTCCCCCAAGTCTCCAGATAAAAATGGTACCTCACTTCTGTGGGTAGGCCTAGCGCCCACGAAAGGAAATGGCCCAAAACACAACGTGGACACAACATATTTTTTCACAGAAAACAGAGGTGTTTTTTGCAAGGTGCCTACCTGTGGAGTTTGGCCTGTGGCTCAGCCGGCCCCGGGGGGGGGCAGAAATGCCCTAAAATAAATTTGCCCCCCCACAATCCCCCCCCCCGGGAGCGACCCTTGCCTACGGGGTCGCTCCCCCTGCGTGACATTGGCGCCAAAAAACAAATCCCAGGTGCCTAGTGGTTTCTGCCCCCTTGGGGGCAGATCGACCTAAACTCGGCCAATCTGCCCCCCGGGGGGGCAGAAATGGTCTAAATACAATTTGCCCCCCTGGGGTGCGACCCTTGCCTTATGGGTCGCTCCCCATCTCTAAAAAAACAAAAAAAACAAAAAAAAAACACACAAAAAAAATTTGCCCTGGCGCCTAGAGGTTTCTGCCCCCCCGGTGGCAGAAATGGCCTAAAATAAATCCCCCCCAACCCCCAACCCCCGGGAGCGACCCTTGCCTACGGGGTCGCTCCCCCTGCGTGACATTGGCGCCAAAAAACAAATCCCCGGTGCCTAGTGGTTTCTGCCCCCTTGGGGGCAGATTGACCTAAAATCGGCCAATCTGCCCCCAAGGGGGGCAGAAATGGCCTAAATACAATTTGCCCCCCAGGGGAGCGACCCTTGCCTGATGGGTCACTCCCCATCTCTAAAAAAACAAACAAAAAAAAAAAAAACACACAAAAAAAATTCCCCTGGCGCCTAGAGGTTTCTGCCCCACAGGGGGCAGATCGGCCTAATAATAGGGGGCAGAAATGGCCTAAAATAAATTTGCCCGCCAACCCCCACCCCCCCGGGAGCGACCCTTGCCTACGGGGTCGCTCCCCCTGCGTGACATTGGCGCCAAAAAACAAATCCTCGGTGCCTAGTGGTTTCTGCCCCCTTGGGGGCAGATTGACCTAAACTCGCCCAAACTGCCCCAAGGGGGGCAGAAATGGTCTAAATACAATTTGCCCCCCTGGGGAGCGACCCTTGCCTGATGGGTTGCTCCCCATCTCTAAAAAAACAAACAAACAAAAAAAATAAAACACAAAAAAAAAAATGGCCCTGGCGCCTAGAGGTTTCTGCCCCCCCGGGGGCAGAAATGGCATAAAATAAATCCCCCCCCCAACCCCCACCCCCCCCAGGAGCGACCCTTGCCTACGGAGTCGCTCCCCCTGCGTGACATTGGCGCCAAAAAACAAATCCACGGTGCCTAGTGGTTTCTGCCCCCTTGGGGGCAGATTGACCTAAACTCGGCCAATCTGCCCCCAGGGGGGCAGAAATGGTCTAAATACAATTTGCCCCCCTGGGGAGCGACCCTTGCCTGATGGGTCGCTCCCCATCTCTAAAAAAAAAAAAAAAAAAAAAAACACCTACAGCACACACACAGTAAGCACCAACATCTGCAGTAAAATCTCATATTTAGTTGATATCTATTCTACCTTATAAATTATGACTCAACGGAGTCGAATTTAATTGGGTTCAATAAATGTTTCACCAATTACAGCCCAACTCAGAATGAGGGCTTATGTGTTAGTAGTGTCAAGAGACCACTATGAGAGGGAAAGATAGGTGTGAATGTGCTCCAGTTATATGATCTGCGTATGTTTATCCATTGCCATGCATAAGCATTTTGAAAATTACAAATGCATTCTACATAAATAGATATTTAGGGTACTGACCTCACAAGATTGCCTCTTTACACATACCCTCTTAACAGGCAGAGTGTAGATGTGGGGTTGCACCGGCCTATAGGTTAATCAGGCAGTGCTGATAACGCGTCAGAACCTTGATAAGTAAACCTACAAGGAGACACGTCTAGGCCAATGAACTTTTTGACCATGTTGGGAGACTTCCCAGAACGAGATATCTTTTTGGCATCACAGTCAATACGTCAATCGCCTTATCAATATGCACAGTAACTAATCAATCAATCTAATCAATAACATTTAATATAATCAATACAACGAATGCACCATGACCTTTCAGCCATGAATAACAACACAAATTTAGAAAGTGGCAGGATATTTATTCCCTATAAGTTACAATCTAGAATCATATTTATTAGTTTCAATATCAGCAAGCACGTCAAAACCACTATAACTTGGCAATCAGAGCTAAATTTTATTAAAGCATAGATCATGAACATTAGAATAAAAAACGCTAGCATGAGTCAATTTTAGCTGAGCATCATTAGTACATTATTCAACAAAGCAAGAATTCAGTTGTTTGTCTATTTGCATCCGATATCAGTGAACTCCTTAACTAACCACGAATTAGCATCAGCATGTTGGGCTTTAGGCAAAACAAATTTAGCAAACACGAATTTTGAGAACGTCTAACTATGGCTCCAATCAAAAGAGCAGTTGGTACCTAGAAAGAAAAGGCAAACAGACGATTACAATTTTCATCAGATAGTTACCCATCCGAATGAGTCAGCAAACAGCATCAGTCTTCGTCCTCAGGACATCAGTCGATTCGCCATCAGCAAAGATAGAACAGGGTAAGTCTCAGTTGGGCATAGCTAAGAATAAGGCTCTTCCCTCATAAGGAGGAGAAGTGTGTAACAGGCAAGGAATAGGATGAGGATGGTTTAAAGCATCAGACGGCTAAAGACAAAGGGGGTTATTCTAACTTTGGAGGAGGTGTTAATCCGTCCCAAAAGTGACGGAAAAGTGACGGATTTACCACCAGCCGTATTACGAGTCCATTATATCCTATGGAACTCGTAATACGGCTGGTGGTATATCCGTCACTTTACCATCACTTTTGGGACGGATTAACACTCCTCCAAAGTTAGAATAACCCCCAAAGTCTCTCAGAATAAAAAGGGATGATGAGGAATGGCGAAGAAAAATGTGTCTTCTCTCCTTGGGTCACACCGTTATATCAAAACTGTCTAACAAGTCTCTAATTTCCCATTGGGCAATATTTGGTGCATCATTATCTCTGTCCAATAATTCTCCACACCCCTTACTAGAATTTTCCACAAAACACAGTTCTCATGCCGTCGATTGGTTCCTGTGATTGACGTCTTCATCAGGTGGAATGTCAGGTAAGAAAAGTTACACTTTGTGCTCCAGTCAGTGGTTCCATTGTCTTCTCCTAGTCCAGGCGACCTTGCACCTGTCTCGAATTACACTGTTGCATTTGGCACGAATGTCTCCTTGAGCAAGTTGGGACCCAGAAAGAATTTACTACAGCTACACACACATATCTCTAGCTTCTGTAAAAGTACAGCTTCGTGTCCTTCAGGAAAACAGCACATTGCACGTTAGAAAACCTACGTTAATATGAGACCAGGCAGCAAGGCCCAGACCCTCGCTAACTAAGGCCTAGTGATTAATTTAGCATAACCCCTAATACATAACTCTTAATGCTATTACAAAGTCATTCATTAGTACATTGTTAATTCATCATTAGTCAGTTTCATTAATCATTGTATACATTGATGGCCACTCCCTGTGGGCACATTTCAAACGCGTACATTATTTCTACATTAACACATTTCTACATTAAAACATTTCTATGCAGTTTCACTACACATTATATTGCAAGCTTTTCATGTTAATATTGATTTTAAAGGTCACACTCTAACAATCCCTCCTCTGATGACTCTTGCCATCACACAAACCTGTCCCTTAGAATTTGCATCCTAAAATTCCCTCATTTCAATTTCTTCTCTCAATGGTTCCCCTTCTAATTTTGCTCTGAACAATTTTTCCCTTTTATTTTCTTCCCTCCTCTTTTTTTTTCACCATTTTCAATTTAATTCTTTTACTAATTTTACATGACAGCCATAATCCAAATATGCAAGCTATAACAATCAATATTCCCTGTATTATTTTTGCCAATATCCCATGACAAATATTACTAAACCAATTTCCCACTTTAGCAAGTCCCTTTCCAACCTTTACCCAAACACCCAGCTGATTCAGTTCCTTCAAGTCTGTACTATTCCCTAGTTAAGTTAATAAGCATACTTCTAATTTCGTTACTATTATCAGGTATGTAAGCACAACAATGACGCTCATTAAGCATTTTACAAACTCTGCCATTTTTTGCTAAAAGAATGTCTAGAGCAAGCCTGTTTTGAAGAGTCCTAGCCCTCTCCGCAGCAAGTTCAGTATCCATCAGTAGTATAGCCCTGTAAAATTTGTCAGCATGTTATCCACAATAGTAGACAACTTTCGAATCTTTATAGAGTTTAAGATAACTCCCACTGAAGGAATTATCGCCCCAAATATGACTCCTACTACACCAGCAGCAGTCTCTCTCTTTTGTCTAGTATGATGTAATTCAGACAATTTCAGAAACCTTTTCAAGTCCTCTGACTGATATATCTTTGGGAAAACTATCCCCAAATAACATGTCCCATACCATCCCTTTGGAAGACGGTAATAAGCAGTAAGTCCACATATATAAGAGATCCCAGGGATCGCTGGATCCTGTCCATTTAACATGAACGTCCACTTGCTCTGAAACAAAAACGCATGCTTACATTCACTCTTTCCCACAAACACATTGTCATAGTATGACTTTGGTCGCGTTATGCAAAGCTTCCCTATGTGTAGTGCGTCTAAAGCTAATTTCCCTTGTTCCCTAATTGCACTATAACTCTCACTACTAGCAAAAGCTCGCTGCTACAATCCTTTCTCTAACTTCCCCTTCAGTACCCTCCTTCTATCTTCCATGTGATCCAAGAAGCTTTTCTCTACAGATGTAAGCAAACATGTAAAATTATTGCTGTGCGTATAGGATGTACTAATGGTTAATGTTGTCTCAAAGAACCCCTTAACTAATTTGATGCTATAGTACTTAGCTACACTACTCAAATCTTCTATGATAGGCACATAAGAAAACACAAGGTCATGATTTGAATAAAAGTATTGAATCTCTTCCTGGTTATAAAATCTTGTTAGTAACCGACTACAGCTTATCCCATAGGTTAGAGGTAAACTATGATAGGTAACTCCCTCTTGGACCGAAACAGGACTCTGTGTACACACATAACAATCCTTTGCATCCATAGTGTCAACATACTCACTCAGCAAGCAATAGAAAACATTAGTCGATAGTTCCCCTTTAGCATTAGTTCCCTCATGCAAATACTTTGTGTCTTGCTCAAACCTCTCCCATGCTGTTAGTGCGGTAGCGGTCTCAGGAATTGTAGCATTGTTAGTCCCACTGTTATCTACAAATGGCATTCCAACAATTACAACTATAATGAATATCACACATACAACACCCAAACCAACACCCAAATATTTTCAACACCTACTTCCCCTATTATAATTTCTAATGTTAGCCATGATCTGTAAAGAATCAGAAAGTGAAGTATTATTAGTTCAAACAATCAACCAACAGAGGATGGTTAAAGCTTTTTTTTTCTCTTCAGCAAAGTTAAAACAAGCGAAAGTCTTTCTTCAGCAATATTTACAGCTTTCACATTCACTCCCAGGATCCTTGTCAATTCAGGTTAGCAGCTTGTCAAAATCAGTTCTCAAAAGTCAATTCAAGTTAACAGTGTCACATCCGGTAAGTTATCAGTCGCTTTTCATAGTTTTCTTTAACTCAATTTTCACATCAACACAGTCTCTTTCTCTGGCCAGACTCAGGTACCAAAGTACTGACCTGGGACTTCTCGATCAAAGCAGAACGCCAAGAACTCTTGTTGCCACTCAGCTGACGTTGCATATGCCCATTCAGGACCTGCGTACCTTCTGTTTTCAACTTGCGATCACCTTGCAACTCTCCTTCACTCAGATCTTCTCTCCTTGTTGTATCAACCTCCTCCTCTATTGCATCTTCGACAACCACTTTTCCCCTAGTCACTTGCAGTTCTGGCCACTTATCTCCTTTTAGTGTCTCTTTGGTCTTTGATCTTCCTTCTGGCAACTCGTCGCCCTCCTCTGACTCTATGGTGTTTTCTCTTGATGGACCTGCAATTTGCTTAGGAAGAGTCTGGACACTCTGATTCTCTTCCGCCTCAACTCCCTCGCCTTCTGGGTCTGTCAGGGGCTCTAGTTCTTGTCCATATTCGTCTGCTTCTGGGAGAACCTCCTTCTGACTCGGTCCTCCTGGTGCCTCAGTTGAGATAGGCTCACAGTCACCCCTCTGGGTCTCTTCTCCTTCGTCTCTTATTGGAGTGACCAAGCCGTCCTCAACTGGCTCGCCTTTTGTCTCAGTTCCCCTTTGATTACTCTCCGGCCATGAGACTTCCTTTTCTGTTGTTGTTACTTTTGACAATTCAATTTATTCATCAGTTGGACATGTCACCTTTTTCGTGTGACTGGCATGGATCCAGTTCGGAATTCCTGCACACTTCACAGCAGTAGTAGTCGTTAATATTACTTGATATGGCCCCTTCCAACGTGGCTCCAAACACGACTTCCTCACGTGTTTCTTGATGACAACCCAGTCACCAGCTTTCAGGTTGTGACCTGGATCATTTATCGGTGGCAGTGTGGTGGCTTCCACCTGGTGAGAGAAAGAGCGGACCACGTCAGCCAGACCCTTGCAGTAGTCCAACACCATATCATCCATGATATTCACAAGAGCAGTCGCAGACACTGCGGGCAGTCTCATGGCTCGGCCCATGAGAATTTCATGAGGAGACAGTCCTGTTTTCTTGTTAGGTGTATTTCTCATTGACATTAGCACCAAAGGTAATGCATCAGGCCATTTCAAATTTGTGGCTGCACACATCTTTGCCATTCTCGAATTCGGGGTACCATTCATCTGCTCCACTAGTCCTGATGCTTCAGGGCGATAGCTGCAATGAAATTTCTGTTCAATGTTCAATGCTGCACACAATAGTTTAACCACCTCATTGTTGAAGTGACTTCCCCTGTCTGATTCTAAAGAGATTGGGAACCCGAAACGTGGTATCAATTCCCTAAGCAGCAGCTTCGTTATTGTAAGGCTGTCATTCCTGTGTGTAGGGTAAGCTTCAATCCAGTGACTAAAGATACACACAATCACCAACACGTATATCTCAGACCTCCACACACAGGCATCTCAATAAAATCCAATTGCTTTCTGCTAAATGGACCTCCTGCTTTCCCAATGTGGCTCAAATTCACCACGGTCCCTTTCCCAGCATTCATCTGTTGACAGATGATACACCTGTGACAGAACACTTCTGCAGCTTGTCTGAATTTCGGGTTAAACCAGTCAATTTTGAACAGCCTGATCATGGCATCTCTCCCAATATGCGCTTGACCATGGTAAAACCTTGCAAACTATGAAAGTAGACTGTTCGTCAAAACCATTTCCCCCTCATCTGAGACCCATAAGTCATCTTGTCTTTGCACACATTGCATCTTAACCCAAGAACGTTTCTCATCTTTGCTGGCAGGTCCCTGCAACAATCTCTGTTCCTCTAATGTGTCGAACCACCCTTAACGGATAACCTGTGCATGTCTCATTTTCTGTTTCAGGTAACAATTCCCACTGATCCTTAAACCTTATACAGTTCAATGCGCAACACCTTGCGACTTGATCCGCATATTCATTTCCCATTGAAACAAAGTCTTGTGATTTCAAATGAGTGCTGCATTTCACCACTGCAATTTCATGAGGTAACTGAATCGCGTGCAACAACTCCTTAGATCTTTCATCATTTTTCACTGGAGAACCAGAAGAGGTCAGGAAACCCCTCTGTGACCATAGTTGGCCAAAATCGTGGACAATTCCAAATCCATATCTGTTATCAGTATAGATAGTTACTCTCAATTCGGCAGCAACATGGCAAGCTCTAGTAAGAGCAACCAATTCAGCCACTTGAGCAGAATATACTCTCTCAAGCCAAGACGCTTCCAGGATACCAGAGATCGTACATACAGTGTTTCCGGCTCTCAGCACTCCTACTGAGTCTCTTAGACATGAGCCATCGACAAAGATAATTTTGTCATTTTCTTCCAATTGGGTATCTTTAATATCAGGCCTTGGTTTGGTGCACATTTCTGTTACCTCAAGACAATCATGTTCTACATCTTCAGCATCCTCAACTTATGTGTTTTCATTTGGAAGCGAAGTTGCCGGGTTCAGCACTGTACATCGTTTCAACGTTACATTTAGTGACCCCAATATGATTGTTTCATATTTCGTCAGTCTTGCATTTGTCATGTGTTGCGTTTTGGTACGGGTTAACAAGATCTCAACTGAGTGTGGGACCATAACTGTTAAAGGATGTCCCATCACTATGCCTTCACATTGTGCGAGGCTTTGACCAACTGCTGCTACTGCACACAGACAACCTGGTAAGGATGCTGCAACTGGGTCCAAAGTAGCTGAAAAGTATGCTACTGGTCAGTTTACACCTCCATGGACCTGTGTTAGGACAGACAAAGAACATGCATCACGTTCATGACAAAACAGGACAAAAGACTTCGTGTAATCAGGCATACCTAATGCTGGAGCCCTGCACATACACTCCCTTAACTCAGTGAATGCCTTCATTTCTTTCTCTGTCAAAGTTATGACATCTGGCCCATCCTTAACTGTCAGTCTCACCAATAGTTTGGAGATGACTGAGAAATTCGGGATCCACTGACGATAGTAACCCACCATTCCCAGAAACATCCTAACGTCGCTCCGTGTCGTAGGTGGATTCATCTGTAACAGGGCAATCACTCTTTCCCTGGATAACTTCCTCGACCCTTTCTCAATCTGATGACCTAAGTACTTCACCTCTTTTTTACAATATTGCAGATTCTTTGGGGGACACCTTATGCCCGTTCTTTCCCAAGTGGTTCAGTAAGGCAATTGAATCATACTTGCAGTCATCTCTCATTTTGGATGCAATCAACAAATAATCAATGTGCTGCACTAGAGTCGATTGAAAAGGCAATTCCAATGACTCCAAATCCTTCTTCAGTATTTGATTGAAAATGGAAGGTGATTTCAAAAACCCTTGAGGAATTTGACACCAATTGTAAACCTTTTCCAGGAATTTGAAACTGAAAAGAAACTGGCTGTCCTTATGAAGAGGCACTGAAAAGAATGCTTGGGACAAATCAACCACTGTGAACCATTCTGCATCACATGGAACCTGAAACATGATCACAGCTGGATTTGGCACTATTGGGCAACATTTCACCACTATGTCATTGATTTTCGTCAAATCTTGGACAATTCAAACTTTCCCACAAGGCTTCCTCAATCCCATTATTTCAGAATTACATGGACTGCTCATCACTTCTTTCAAAACTCCCTGCTTTACAAATTCCGCAATTAGTTGCGCCACTTTGATAAGGACATCTTACGCCATGTGGTACTGTGGTACCTGGGGAAACACAGCATTTGGCTTCACACTGAATTTGACTGGTTCCACTCCTTTTATCAGTCACACTTCCTTTATTGTCAAGTACCACACTTTCTCTTTGACTGTCCCTTGCAAGTCTGCTGGAAAATCAGTCACTGTGAATGTTGGGAAGAAGTTAATCAGAGGATACTCCTCATCTGTCGTCTCCCTTTCAGGCTCTGAAACCTGCCCTTCATCTCCTTCATCGTCACTGTTTGTCTGAACCTCAATTCCCTTAGGGTAGGTCGGTTCCCCCGCCGCTGTAGCTCCACCTGCCCAGGCTCCTGCCACCTCCCAGCAAAACCGTAAGTACTCCCTGCGCTCCCCCCCGTCCAGCCCCTCGTTACTCACCTCTGTCTTCTGAACTCTCTCTCTTCCAACTTTTTTCTTCTCTTCTTCTGTGTTCTTCCCTTCTTCTGTAGTCCATTTTCCTCTTCCTTCTCTGTTCTCTCCCTCGTCCATTCTTCTTCGCGCTTCCTCTGCTCTCCTCCTGGCCTCGCTCCTCGTTTTTTCGCCTCCTTCTCCTGTGGATTTTCCTCTTCGGCCCCTTCTTCTCTCACTTTCCCTTCCTTCTCTTCTTTCTCTTTCCATTCTATCTGACCCCCCCGCCCTCTGCTTTCCCGCCGCCACCACCCATGCGGCCCGCCCCCTACTCCCATTCGTCGCCCCCTCCCGCCTCCCGCCCCCAGCTGACCCCTCCTCCCCCCTCCTCCGTCTTATGGCGGCCGCTGCGCGGCGGAGACAGTGACCCTTGACCCTAGGGTAGGTCGCTTCCCCCGCCGCTGCAGCTCCACCTGCCCAGGCTCCTGCCACCTCCCAGCAAAACCGTAAGTACTCCCTGCGCTCCCCCCGTCCAGCCCCTCGTTACTCATCTCTGTCTTCTGAATTCTCTCTCTTCCAACTTTTTTCTTCGTACCTCTGCTGTCCTCTCTCTGTCCATTTTTCTTCACTTTCTGCCCTTCCTCTGGTATCCATTTTCTTCGTGTTCTGCTCTTCTTCCTCACCCCATTTTCTTCGTGTACTGCTCTTCTTCCTCACCCCATTTTCTTCGTGTACTGCTCTTCTTCCTCACCCCATTTTCTTCGTGTTCTGCTCTTCTTCTGTGTTCTTCTCCTTCTGTAGTTCATTTCCTTCGTTCTTCTGCCCTTCCTCTGGTATCCAATTTCTTCGTGTTCTGCTCCTCTTCTTCACCCCATTTTCTTCGTGTTCTTCTCCTTCTGTACTCCATCTCCTTTGTGTTCTTCTCTTCTTCTGTGTTCTTCTCCTCCTGTAGTCCATTTCCTTTGTTTTCTTCTCCTTCTGTAGTCCATTTCCCTCGTGTTCTTCTCTTTTTCTGTGTTCTTCCCCTTCTGTACTCCATTTCCTTTGTGTTCTTCTTCTCTTCTTCTGTGTTCTTCTCCTTCTGTACTCCATTTCCTTCGTGTTCTTCTCTTCTTCTGTGTTCTTCTCTTCTTCTGTGTTCTTCCCTTCTTCTGTGTTCTTCTCTTCTTCTGTGTTCTTCCCTTCTTCTGTGTTATTCTCTTCTTCTGTGTTCTTCTCTTCTTCTGTGTTCTTCCCTTCTTCTGTAGTCCATTTTCCTCTTCCTTCTCTGTTCTCTCCCTCGTCCATTCTTCTACGCGCTTCCTCTGCTCTCATCCTGGCCTCGCTCCTCGTTTTTTCGCCTCCTTCTCCTGTGGATTTTCCTCTGCGGCCCCTTCTTCTCTCACTTTCCCTTCCTTCTCTTCTTTCCCTTTCCCTTCTATCTGACCCCCCCAAACCCTGCCCTCTGCTTTCCCGCCGCCACCACCCGTGCGGCCCCGCCCCCGCTCCCATTCGTCACCCCCCCTCCCGCCCCCAGCTGACCCCTCCTCCCCCCCTCCTCCCTCTTATGGCGGCCGCTGCGTGGCGGAGACAGCGACCCTTGACCCTAGGGTAGGTCGCTTCCCCCGCCGCTGCAGCTCCACCTGCCCAGGCTCCTGCCACCTCCCAGCAAAACCATAAGTACTCCCTGCGCTCTCCCCGTCCAGCCCCTCGTTACTCACCTCAGTCTTCTGAACTCTCTCTCTTCCAACTTTTTTCTTCGTACCTCTGCTGTCCTCTCTCTGTCCATTTTTCTTCGCTTTCTGCCCTTCCTCTGGTATCCATTTTCTTCGTGTTCTGTTCTTCTTCCTCACCCCATTTTCTTTGTGTACTGCTCTTCTTCCTCACCCCATTTTCTTCGTGTTCTGCTCTTCTTCTGTGTTCTTCTCCTTCTGTAGTCCATTTCCCTCGTTCTTCTGCCCTTCCTCTGGTATCCATTTTCTTCGTGTTCTGCCCCTCTTCCTCACCCCATTTTCTTCGTGTTCTTCTCCTTCTGTACTCCATCTCCTTTGTGCTCTTCTCTTCTTCTGTGTTCTTCTCCTCCTGTAGTCCATTTCCTTCACTTTCTTCTCCTTCTGTAGTCCATTTTCCTCGTGTTCTTCTCTTCTTCTGTGTTCTTCCCCTTCTGTACTCCATTTCCTTTGTGTTCTTCTTCTCTTCTTCAGTGTTCTTCTCCTTCTGTACTCCATTTCCTTCGTGTTCTTCTCTTCTTCTGTGTTCTTCTCTTCTTCTGTGTTCTTCCCTTCTTCTGTGTTCTTCTCTTCTTCTGTGTTCTTCCCTTCTTCTGTGTTTTTCTCTTCTTCTGTGTTCTTCCCTTCTTCTGTAGTCCATTTTCCTCTTCCTTCTTTGTTCTCTCCCTCGTCCATTCTTCTTCGCGCTTCCTCTGCTCTCCTCCTGGCCTCGCTCCTCGTTTTTTCGCCTCCTTCTCCTGTGGATTTTCCTCTTCGGCCCCTTCTTCTCTCACTTTTCCTTCCTTCTCTTCTTTCTCTTTCCATTCTATCTGACCCCCCAGCCCTCTGCTTTCCCGCCGCCACCACCCATGCGGCCCGCCCCCCTGCTCCCATTCGTCGCCCCCCTCCCGCCTCCCGCCCCCAGCTGACCCCTCCTCCCTCTTATGGCGGTCGCTGCGCGGCGGAGACAGTGACCCTTGACCCTAGGGTAGGTCGCTTCCCCCGCCGCTGCAGCTCCACCTGCCCAGGCTCCTGCCACCTCCCAGCAAAACCGTAAGTACTCCCTGCGCTCCCCCCGTCCAGCCCCTCGTTACTCATCTCTGTCTTCTGAACTCTCTCTCTTCCAACTTTTTTCTTCGTACCTCTGCTGTCCTCTCTCTGTCCATTTTTCTTCGCTTTCTGCCCTTCCTCTGGTATCCATTTTCTTCGTGTTCTGCTCTTCTTCCTCACCCCATTTTCTTTGTGTACTGCTCTTCTTCCTCACCCCATTTTCTTCGTGTACTGCTCTTCTTCCTCACCCCATTTTCTTCGTGTACTGCTCTTCTTCCTCACCCCATTTTCTTCGTGTACTGCTCTTCTTCCTCACCCCATTTTCTTCGTGTTCTGCTCTTCTTCTGTGTTCTTCTCCTTCTGTAGTCCATTTCCTTCGTTCTTCTGCCCTTCCTCTGGTATCCATTTTCTTTGTGTTTTGGTCCTCTTCCTCACCCCATTTTCTTCGTGTTCTTCTCCTTCTGTACTCCATCTCCTTTGTGTTCTTCTCTTCTTCTGTGTTCTTCTCCTCCTGTAGTCCATTTCCTTCGTTTTCTTCTCCTTCTGTAGTCCATTTCCCTTGTGTTCTTCTCTTCTTCTGTGTTCTTCCCATTCTGTACTCCATTTCCTTTGTGTTCTTCTTCTCTTCTTCTGTGTTCTTCTCCTTCTGTACTCCATTTCCTTCGTGTTCTTCTCTTCTTCTGTGGTCTTCTCTTCTTCTGTGTTCTTCCCTTCTTCTGTGTTCTTCTCTTCTTCTATGTTCTTCCCTTCTTCTGTGTTCTTCTCTTCTTCTGTGTTCTTCTCTTCTTCTGTGTTCTCCCCTTCTTCTGCAGTCCATTTTCCTCTTCCTTCTCTGTTCTCTCCCTCATCCATTCTTCTTCGCGCTTCCTCTGCTCTCCTCCTGGCCTCGCTCCTCGTTTTTTTTCGCCTCCTTCTCCTGTGGATTTTCCTCTTCGGCCCCTTCTTCTCTCACTTTCCCTTCCTTCTCTTCTATCCCTTTCCCTCCTATCTGACCCCCCCGCACCCTGCCCTCTGCTTTCCCGCCACCACCACCCGTGCGGCCCCACCCCCCCTTGCTCCCATTCATCGCCCCCCCTCCCGCCTCCCGCCCCCAGCTGACCCCTCCTCCCCCCCTCCTTCCTCTTATGGCAGCCGCTATGCGGCCGTGCCGCTGCCGCGACAAAGGCAAGCCCATCTGCGCCCATCTGCGCCCGTCCGCGCCTGGACCGCGCCCAGCGCCACGACCCCGGGCCCCCAGCACTCCCAAACCCCACAGCGCCGCTACGACCCCACCTCCCTCCACGCACTCAACCCAGGACGCCCCACAACCTGTTTCCAAGCCAACCCGAAACGCACTCATGGACCCTTCACATGTCTTACCTGCAAGCATACCTTCCACCGCGACTGCACCACGCCTGCCAGCCCTCGCGCCAATAACCACCTCAAATGCATCCTCATCAACGCACGCTCCGTCCACAAGCACGCCATTAAACTATGGGACATCCTGGGCTCCACCGCACCGGACGTCGCCTTCATCACTGAGACCTGGATGAACGCCTCCTAGGCCCCGACATCGCCATAGCCATCCCCGACGGCTATAAGATCACCAGGAGAGATTGCACCAACCAAGTCGGAGGAGGAATCGCCATCATATTCAAGGACTCCATCAATGTCACCACCTCCACCGAAGACACCCCCCTCGCCGCCGAACACATGCACTTCCAGATCCACACCGACCCCAGGACCACCCTCAGAGGAACTCTCATCTACAGACCCCCTGGACCACGCGCCCTCTTCAGCGAATCCATCACAGACTTCATCTCCCCGCACGCCCTAGCCTCTCCGGACTACATCCTCCTCGGAGACCTCAACTTCCACCTGGAGCAGAACAACAACACCAACACCACCACCCTGCTCGCCAACCTCGCCAACCTCAGTCTCAAGCAACTGGTGAACACCCCCACCCACATCGCCGGACACACGCTCAACCCCATCTTCTCTGCCAGCAACCACGTATCCTTCAGCCACTCCTCCGTAATACATTGGACCGACCACAGATGTGTCCACTTCACCTTCAGACGCAAGACTCTCCACCTCCGTACACAACCTATCCCACGCAGACATTGGAACAAAATCTCCACGGAACAGCTACTCTCCACTCTCAGCCACAACCAACCTACCATCACCACCGACGCCAACAATGCAGCCCTCACCCTCACACAATGGATCACCAACTGCGCTGACAACCTCGCACCCCTCAGACGCCTCCCTAGACAGACCAACGCCATGAAACCTCAATGGTTCACAGACACCCTCAAGGACTAAAAAAAAAGAAAACCTGGCGCAGAGACCACACCGTAGAAAACAAGTCTGCCCTCAAAAACGCCACCCGCGAACACCATCAGCTGATCCGCGCCACCAAAAGAACATCCTTCAAAGACAGACTGGACAAGAACACTCACAATAGCAAAGAACTCTTCAACATCGTCAAAGAGCTCTCCAATCCTAACGCCAACTCCAACTCCATCACGCCCTCACAAGAACTCTGCAACTCCCTCGCTACCTTCTTCCATCGAAAGATCACCGACCTACACAACAGCTTCGGTCCTCAGACCCAGCCTACCACCACAGAACCCACAGCCCCAGCCATCACCCTCAACGCCTGGACAAACATCAGCACGGAAGAGACCAAAACTTCCATGAACACCATCCACTCCGGTGCCCCCTCGGACCCCTGCCCCCACTTCATCTTCAACAAAGCCGACGACATCATCGCCCCCCATCTCCAGACCATCATCAACAGCTCGTTTGCATCTGCCACCTTCCCCGAGAGCTGGAAACACGCGGAAGTCAACCCTCTCCTGAAGAAACCTACGGCAGACCCCAGCGACCTGAAGAACTTCCGCCCCATCTCGCTCCTCCCCTTCCCTGCCAAAGTCATTGAGAAGACCGTCAACAAGAACCTGACCAAATTCCTTGAAGACAACAACCTACTCGACCCCATCCAGTCCGGATTCCGAGCCAACCACAGCACGGAAACCGCCCTCATCGCAGTCACTGATGACATCAGAACTCTGCTGGACAACAGAGAAACAGCCGCCCTCATCCTCCTTGACCTCTCGGCTGCCTTCGACGCTGTCTGCCACCGCACCCTAACATCCCGCCTCCGCTCCACCGGTATCCAAGGACAGGCCCTGAACTGGATCACCTCTTTCCTCTCTAACCGCTTCCAAAGAGTCTACCTCCCACTGTTCTGCTCGGACCCCACCGAGATCATCTGCGGCGTCCCACAGGGCTCCTCACTCAGCCCGACTCTCTTCAATGTCTACATGAGCCCCTCGCCGTCATCGCACGCAAACACAACATCAACATCATCTCCTACGCCGACGACACCCAGCTGATACTTTCCCTCACCAAGGACCCTACCATCGCCAAGACCAACCTGCAGGATGGAATGAAAGACGTCGCAGAATGGATGAAACTCAGCCGCCTGAAGCTGAACTCGGACAAAACGGAAGCCCTCATCCTCGGAAACACCCCGTCTCCCTGGGACAACTCTTGGTGGCCCTCGGCCCTGGGCACCGCACCAACCCCCTCAGACCATGCACGCAACCTCGGATTCATCCTGGACCCGCTCCTCACCATGACAAAACAAGTCAACGCCGTCTCGTCTTCCTGCTTCCTCACTCTCCGCATGCTCCGAAAGATCTTCCGCTGGATCCCCGCCGACACGAGAAAAACTGTGACCTACGCCCTCGTCACAAGCCGCTTGGACTACGGAAACACCCTATATGCAGGAACCACCGCAAAAATCCAGAAACGTCTTCATTGAATCCAAAACGCCTCCGCACGCCTCACCCTCGACATACCCTGCCACAGCCACATCTCCGCCCACCTGAGACACCTGCACTGGCTACCCGTCAACAAAAGGATCACCTTCAGGCTCCTCACCCACGCACACAAAGCCCTCCACAACAAGGGACCCGAATACCTCCACCGTCGCCTAAGTTTCTACACGCCCACCCGTCAACTTCGCTCCGCCAGCCTCGCACTCGCCACCGTCCCTTGCATCCGCCGCACCACAGCAGGTGGGAAATCCTTCTCCTACCTGGCGGCCAAAACATGGAACTCCCTCCCCTCCAACCTCAGGACCACCCAAGACCACCTCGCATTCCAGAGGCAGCTCAAGACCTGGCTCTTCGAGCAGAAGTAACCCCCTCCCCCTAGAGCCTTGAGACCCTCACGGGTGAGTAGCGCGCTTTATAAATATTATTGATTGATTGATTGATTGATTGGAACAGGTGATCGAACATCTTGTCTTGCACAGTAAGTCTCTTCCCAGTAGGGACACTCGACTCGAATCGCAAACCACAGACCTGTGCAACCCCTGGAAAGTGCCAAGCCCAACCTGAACCGGATCTGTGATCAGGTTAGTCAAGAGCTGATTCGCCACTCCCACTACCTTAACTGTTCGTCCCGAAAGGGGCAACTTCAGAACCTCTGCACTTCTAACTGTAGAGCTTGTAGCTCCTGTGTCAACCAAGAATGAAACCTTGTGACCCATTACTTTCCCTTGTACGTAGGGCCCTCTCTGATCTACTTCTAGGGACGCTGCAAGCCTGCACTCCTCACTATCTGAGCTCTCATCTGACCATTCATCGTTTATTCCATTCTCACCACGCAATTTGAACTGTTGTATTGTGTTATTTTGACTCATTCTTTGACCTGTGACCTGTTGAGGAAGAATCACCTGTTGCTGTTCAATTGGTGCTAAGGGCAACTGCATTTGCTGTCTAGGTACCAAAGGAACCTGCTGTTGCATTTGCTGCATCTGCATCGGTTGCACATGTGACATCTGCACTTGTTGCACTGGTTGAAGACCTTGCATCTGAACCACGTTATTCTGGAAGTTCGGATTAGGACCTCTCATCCTTGGTCCTTTAACATTTTGAAATGTATTAACATCATTGCTTTGCTGAACAACACCCTCCTGCACCATCATCGGGCACTCCCGCTTCCAGTGTCCGACGCCACCGCAAGCATGACAAGTTAACACCTTCTTCATCCCCTGCACATAATTTTGAACCACTACGGTATTCCGATCTGGACCACGGTTCACAAAACCTCCTCGACCTCTGCCTCTCACTTGCGCCTGAAACATCCCGTTTCCTTGCGGCAGTTGCACCACCTGCTGTACGCAACCTCCCTACAACCCTGACTGTGCTGCCTTAATTTGCATAACCATCACTTTCTCCTTCAACTTTCTCTGCTTCAATTCTATCTCGTCACTACAGTATTTCGCATACTGCAACACCTCGTCAATCGGCTTCGCTTGCCAACAGATCAAATGATTCTTAATCATCTGACTAATCTCGGGCCTCAATCCTTCAACAAATCTGAACACAAGGTGGTTCATGTCCTTCGCCTCTATAACCTCTGTGCCACTGTAGTGCTTGAACGCCTTCAACAACCTCTCATAGTAGGCATGTATCGACTCCTTGGCCTCCTGTGCCGTTCGATTAATCTTTTGCCGATCAATATTCTGCGGCGATACCCTCTGTTTCAAGAACTCAATCACCTTATAGTAGTACCTCATCACCTCAGGAGACGGTGCTCCTGTGACTCTATCACTTGCTGGTTCCGCGGTTGGCCAATCCACCCTTCTTGCACTCAAGCCACAAATCAGCTGGAACTATGATCTCAAAAAGGGTATTCAGGTCTTCCCAAAGACACTTCGCAAGCTTCACAAACCTATCCGTCTGCTGATACCACTCTATTGGCTTCTCCCTCAGCCTGGGGAAATCATTTGTGACCTCATGTGTTCAAAATCCTTAGGCTCAAAGTTTAACCTATAACTTCTCTTCAGATGTTTGGTATTGTCCAAGTCTATGCCATATTTGTCTGCCAGATTCGCCAACTTCTGGTGCACCCTGCCCACTTCTTTGGTTATTTATAGGCACAAATACCTCAACTCTGCTTCAGTGTATGTCTCTAGCCTGTTCCCACCCAAGCTCCCTTCAACTAGTTCATTTGCCTCCATGCCCAACCTCACAAAATTCAGGTACTCTTCTTCTTCCGACCGCTCTGCTGTCGCAGGAGTGGTCTGTGGTGAGTTTAACTTGTCTAACCATTCATTCAGTTGTTGCGCAGTTAAACCTTGCAAGGAGATATTTCCAGCCTGCACTACCGGTGTTTGTGGTACATTCGCACTTGAGATCTGCGGAGTCAGCAGTCCCATACCTGGTTGTCTCATAGCATCTGGAGGAACCCCAATCGGATTGAAGTCTAATAAAGATCTAGATCTTTCTAATGTCGGTTCCACTGGGGTTATCCCTTGAGAGCTCCCTACGAACACTCCTCTTGGGTCATTATTCCCTGATCACATACACTAGGCTTCGCTTGTGCGTACAATGGTACTGGTGGACAAACTGTAATAGGTAAGGATATGGCGGCTGGCGTCTGCCTATTCCCCCAAACTCATTAACTCCCATATTCTGGTTCATTACTGGTTCTATGGCTGACTGCGGTCCTGTGACCGAAGTGTAATTTGGAATCATCTGTTGCTGTGCCTGAGGCAGTAGAAGTGGAGTTGGCTCAATTTGTATCAGCCTTGGTCTCGTGTGTGCTGGATCTGACTGCACCATCAAATTCATATTAGTCTCTAGTATTGGGACTTCAGGGTAAAGTCTCTGAACCTATGGTGGCTGTAACTGAGGTTGCATCTCTGGAGCGGTAGACACACTGACACTATTCTGCACCGGAACTGGTGACACAACAGTATTGACCTATACCGTATGTGCTGTTCCCTGGTTCTGCGTCAAATTTATAGGACCTGCACTAGTATTAGGTCTATTGTCATCTAGGGAGTATGGCAGTGGTCGATCATGTAGCAACTGATTAAGGAACTCATTATCATCTGAATCATCTGCCTCTGTCCGGGACTTCTTGGTCTCCTTCTCTTTGCTAGAACCCTTATCCTTCTTACAAGTGGCGTTCCCTCCTTGGGTTTCCCCACCCTGAGTTATTGCTGGAAACATCCTAACTCCGTCTATTATTTCTCTTCTTCAAACCCTCTGTTCGCTATCCCACCTAGCCTCTGCTACTGTCTTTTCTGCTTTCCTCATTCTCCTCTCAGATTTCTGTTGCTGTTGTCGTATTGCCATCAGTTCCCAAATTGCTAACGCCTCAAACTGTGCAGGCCTCGAAGGTGGCTTTAGCTCATTTAACACCCTCCGTAAATTTTCCAAAATCCTTATATTGAACGTTCCGTGTTCCGGAAACGCCAAACACCCTTCTTTCTCTGTCATTTTGGACCATTGCTTTAGCCAAAGACATGGCGCGACTCCCCTCTCCTTCATTATGGCATAAGCCGGTGTATCCTCTGGCGGTGTAGGCTCCCCCACACTCGCGGTAATGTACACATCTCCCCACAAAGCTCTCTTTAAAGCCTTGAAAAACGTCATTTTTGCATATTTTATTTTGTTCACAATCAAATCAGGAAGTGACTTTAATTCCCAGAACTCTCTTCGCTCACCTTCTCAACCAATTGCCTCTCATGGACGGCTGCCAATCCGTGCGGGACCCTTCTCACTTTAAAGGTCACACTCCAACAGTGCCCAAAAGGTTGGTCTGACAGGCCATTGTCTTGGTTGATATTTTGGCTTTGTGGCCTGTGTTAATGTTGGTTTACTTGCTAGTAAAACAAATATTGCCTGCAGCAATCTTAAATCCATGCAGTCTTCCACACCTTGTAAAACACTCATACAATTTGTCTTTACAAGTTCAAAACTGCCCAAATTTACAAACAAGGGCAACTTTATACCTACCTAATTCCCTTATGAGGGTTACTTTTATTTTGATGCCTGGATCTAGTTTCTGTCCCAGTCCTTCCCAGCGCATGTGTGCGTGCTGAAAGGCAACGAAAACAGCAGTATGATTTACCAACTATGGCGGTACTAATCACTTGAACCGTATGAACTGCGCACCAAAAAAGACATGTTACAGACAACATGTGTGGTAAAAGTGGGGCACCTGAGCATTTGCCTGCAACAGCAGCCAAGATTCTGTCCCTGAACCTGTCCAATTACATTTTTTTCAGCAACATGCCATCGCCGCTTTCCCTCCCCGCACGGCAACTTTTACCTCCTTCCTTCCAACCCTTCTCCTCATAAACCTAACCAGCATCCCCCCCCACCACAGCTCACGTTTACCATCTGCTAAAAGCAGGTGACAAATGTGAGTGTTAATCTTACGGATACAGGGAAAATCGTGCAGAATCGAGGCCGGTAAAACCAGGCGCATACATCTATTACTCTTCACGGGGTGATTAACTCATCATTGTATGGTACTGGCATTTTGTTACTGTATGAAAGCATTAACTTTGTGTACGGGGTTTCAACCCGGACATTACTGTGCAACTCGAAATGAAGGTACTAGTGGGAAGATACTTTTCCAAACAGATGAGAATGCAATACTTACGCCACTCGATATCTGTATGCAATATTCTAACATATTTGATTATTTTAGAGCTAACAGAAGACTGGAATCAGGGCATATCTGGGACTAAAAGGAGCGTTGTGTGTACTGGGACTATGTTGTTTACAGTGACAAGATAGGTAGTGAAACACACCGTCAGCATATGCAAGGCAGTTGACTAGTGATTGCGGTAGGTGTCCAGTGAGAAGAAAAGCATGCGTGCAAGCACATTAATAAAAAAATATCTATGATGGTCACACGGAAGCCAGCGTAGAGGCGGCCTAGATTGTGCCTACCGCATAAGGAGGCAATCAGGGACATTTACACTGTACTCATGACGACTAAAATAGCAGGCAAGAAGAAAATGCCTTGGCTGTGTAATAAAATAGGAATGTTGGTATATATATATATATATATATATATATATATATATATATCAAAACAAACAAACACAATCCTGGCAAGATGTCGAGACAGATTCTTAAGCGGTCCGGTACGGGTTCCAGGAGCCCAAAATATATTGCTCGAAACAATTTCTCCATCCAGAAAAAGGGAAACCGGACACCAAGGCCATGCAATAATACATTTATTGACACGTTTCGGCCGTAGCCTTGCTCACAATACTATTCAGATTCATTCTGGTGACATATAAGCCTAAAAATCCCAAAGACACAGACAAAGGACTAATTTTGAAGACAGATTTCTCAAAAGGGAAAATATGGCAGCCATTTTGAAGTGTGTCTATTCACATACAAAAGATTTTTTTATCAAAGAACAACAAAATGTTTAATCCAACTTTTCTTAAGATAATACATTCTAATAATCGCAATTTGTTGTCTCTCTTGTATCCATTTTTAATAACTAATTTATATATAATGGAATAAATTCCTTCCACCCTCTTTAAATTAAGCCATTCTAGTTCTCTTATTTTGTTCTCACAATCAACTCATATGAAAATACTGTCTTCCCAAAAAATCACAAATCTTCTGCTCATACCTACAGTACTCAATATTTTTAAATTTTTATATTTTTACACTTCTATTTATATTTATATATATTTGTAAAACCAATTCCCAGTGCTTAGAGAAAACCAACCTCTATGACTCATTATTAATCATCTTTTCTTTATATTTCTATTATTTAGCTAATCTATCTTAACAATTGATACTGATAAAATATTCAAGCTATTTATAAATAGTAAAATAAATAAAGATATTTAGAAAATATATAAATATTAATTAATCCAAGAAAAAATAAATAAATAAGTCTACATGTTGGTGACTCCTAAAATAACCGTGCTCTCCATGTTGCCAAGATACCTATTAAGATACCTATTAATCATTCGCCCCAAATCGTCCCAACAGTGCAATAAAAAACTATAAATAGGTATTAATTAAATCATCTTAGGTTCATATCAAAAAAGCTAGGACATAAATTTAGTTTCCTCTCAAGTGTACAGCTAATTCCTCACTTAAATTTAGTCCTTGTGGGGCAAGGGTCTCAAAGTCAATAATATATTTTGCCTCCAGAATCCTCAGTTTTTACAACTCTATCCCCTCCACGTGGATCCTTTTTCACATGATCAATCACTAAAAATTTCAATCTATTCATATCTCCATTATGCATGATCTGAAAATGTCTTGCCACTGGGTACTTTTGATCATTATGTCCAATGGCTCTCATATGCTCGAGAACCCTCTTTTTTGCTCGGTGAATTGTACTGCCTATATATAACTTGTCACATGGGCAAATTAGGCAATAGACACAGTAATCAGTGTTACAGTTAAAGAATCCTCTAATCTTGAAAGTCTATCTCCTATTTTAAGGGTATTGGAGTTCTCACTTTTCCTACATGCTTTACAATTCAAGCAACACACAAAGCCTGTACTTATGTTTACATCAACGTGAGGATTAGATAAAATCATGTTATGACTCAAATTGTCTCGCAGGGACTTACTTTTTCTAAAAGTAATCTGCGGTGTCTCATGTATATATTGTGTCTATACTGAGTCTGTGTGTAGGATATGCCAGCTCTTATTTAATATGGATCTCACTTTCTTTGATTGTTTGGAAAAGGTAGTAATAAATCTTATTCTTTCTTCCTCCACAATTTCTCTGTTGCCGGTATCAAAGAGCAGACTTTCTCTTGTAATTCTACTGACTTTGTCCATTGCTTGAGCCACCAAATGTTCACTGTACCCTCGTTCTTTAACTCTTAGACACATTTTATTCTGTCCAATTTCAAAATCTGAAACAGTACTACATATACGTTTTGCTCGAAGAAGTTCCCCTTAAGGGATACTACGTATGAGACTATCCGGGTGTGCACTCTGTGCACTAAGGAGACTGTTCCCTGCTGTTTTTTTCCTACATAGTTTAGTAGTGAGTCTTTCTTCCTCAACAGTAACTATAACATCTAGAAACTCAATACCACTATTACTAACTGTTCCACTAAAGGTCAAGTTACAATTATTGATGTTCAATTTAGATATGAAATTATTCGCTGTGATCATGTCACCTCTCCAAATGACGAATATATCGTCAATGTACTCCATAAAATTACATGGTTCTTAAATTCAGGTAAGCTGACGGACATCCGCTCCTCCCACCAGCCCATGAACAAGTTTGCGTAGCTGGGGGCGAAGCAAGTGCCCATCGCAGTCCCCTGTAGTTGTCTATATACATTGTTGTCAAATAGAAAGAAGTTATTCTTTAGACAGAAATCAATCATATCTAATATCATTTCAGTATGTAACAAGTAGGAAATTGGTCTTGCCCTCATGTGATGTCTGGTAGCGGCTAAGCCTACATCATGTTTAATGCATGTATACAGGCTAGCCACATCTAGTGTCATTAATAGAAAGTCTTGTTCCCAATGTATTCCATCTATAATCTTGAGAAAATTAGTTGTATCTTTTATATAGGAGGGTAACCCCTCCACAAAGGTACGGATGAAAAAATCAATATATTTGGACGTATTTTCAAGCATTGATCCTAAAGCAGACACAATCGGTCTCCCTGGGGGATTAGTCTTATCCTTGTGCAACATCGGTAACAAATATAGAACCGGAATTTTGGGATGTTCACAAATGAGAAAACAATATTCATCCCATTCCAAAAGTCCTTGCTCTCTCCAATTCTGTAATTTATCTCTAAAAAAATTATCAGATTGCCTTACCAACTCATGGTTTACTCTCATATAACAATTGGAATCCCCCAACTGTCTTAAGCCTTCCTTGATGTACCAAGTCTTATCCATGACAACGACATTGCCTCCTTTATTGGATTGTCTAATAACAATGTCATTGTCCTTTTTCAATTCCTGCAATGCTTGAAATTCTGCTGTATTCAAGTTGTTCTTCCTATTCTCACCTTGTTTCCCCTTCAACTGTCTCAATTGTTTGATAACATCCTTTTCAAATACTTCTATTGAATCACACTGGAATGTGGGTAAAAATCGAGATTTAGCTTATAAAGGCCAAGGGCATGATCTATCTACCTCTACCCCCAGAACAGCAAGAGCCAAAAAGACAACATTATGAATGTAGTCACTTTATCCAAAAAGGCGTTAATTGTTATTGAACATAAACTCCTCTCACGTGGCCTCTCTTTCTGCCCCTCAAGTAATTTCGATTACACACAGACAAGAATAGATTTATTTAAATTTGTCAGAAAATTAAAATTGATAAAATGGTTTAACAGTACAATTCGACCAAGTAAGCCTGAAAGTATTTTTAAACCTAGCAATTTATGTATCAGTGATGTTGAAATTTTACATACTTTGGCTGAGCTGGATGATGATACATCAGCACATCAAGATTCTTTGATCAATCTTGCTGTTCTGGGGGTAGAGGTATAAAGATCATGCCCTGGGCCTTTTAAAGTTAAATCTCGATTTTTACCCACAATCCAGTGTGATTCAATAGAAGTATTTGAAAAGGATGTTATCAAACAATTGAGACAGTTGAAGGGGAAACAAGGTGAGAATAGGAAGAACAACTTGAATACAGCAGAATTTCAACCATTGCAGGAATTGAAAAAGGACAATGACATTGTTATTAGACAATCCGATAAAGGAGGCAATGTCGTTGTCATGGATAAGACTTGGTACATCAAGGAAGGCTTAAGACAGTTGGGGGATTCCAATTGTTATATGAGAGTAAACCATGAGTTGGTAAGGCAATCTAATAATTTTTTTAGAGATAAATTACAGAATTGGAGAGAGCAAGGACTTTTGGAATGGGATGAATATTGTTTTCTCATTTGTGAACATCCCCAAATTCCGGTTCTATATTTGTTACCGATGTTGCACAAGGATAAGACTAATCCCCCAGGGAGACCGATTGTGTCTGCTTTAGGATCAATGCTTGAAAATACGTCCAAATATATTGATTTTTTCATCCGTACCTTTGTGGAGGGGTTACCCTCCTATATAAAAGATACAACTCATTTTCTCAAGATTATAGATGGAATACATTGGGAACAAGACTTTCTATTAATGACACTAGATGTGGCTAGCCTGTATACATGCATTAAACATGATGTAGGCTTAGCCGCTACCAGACATCACATGAGGGCAAGACCAATTTCCTACTTGTTACATACTGAAATGATATTAGATATGATTGATTTCTGTCTAAAGAATAACTTATTTCTATTTGACAACAATGTATATAGACAACTACAGGGGACTGTGATGGGCACTTGCTTCGCCCCCAGCTACGCAAACTTGTTCATGGGCTGGTGGGAGGAGCGGATGTCCGTCAGCTTACCTGAATTTGAGAACCATGTAATTTTATGGAGTAGGTACATTGACAATATATTTGTCATTTGGAGAGGTGACATGATCTCAGCAAATAATTTCATATCTAAATTGAACATCAATAATTGTAACTTGACCTTTAGTGGAACAGTTAGTAATAGTGGTATTGAGTTTCTAGATGTTATAGTTACTGTTGAGGAAGAAAGACTCGCTACTAAACTATATAGGAAAAAAACAGCAGGGAACAGTCTCCTTAGTGCACAGAGTGCACACCCGGATAGTCTCATAAGTAGTATCGCTTATGGGGAACTTCTTCGAGCAAAACGTATATGTAGTACTGTTTCAGATTTTGAAATTGAACAGAATAAAATGTGTCTAAGATTTAAAGAACGAGGGTACAGTGAACATTTGGTGGCTCAAGCAATGGACAAAGTCAGTAGAATTACAAGAGAAAGTCTGCTCTTTGATACCGGCAACAGAGAAATTGTGGCGGAAGAAAGAATAAGATTTATTACTACCTTTTCCAAACAATCAAAGAAAGTGAGATCCATATTAAATAAGAGCTGGCATATCCGACACACAGACTCAGTATTGACACAATATATACATGAGACACCGCAGATTACTTTTAGAAAAAGTAAGTCTCTGCGAGACAATTTGAGTCATAACATGATTTTATCTAATCCTCACGTTGATGTAAACATAAGTACAGGCTTTGTGTGTTGCTTGAATTGTAAAGCATGTAGGAAAAGTGAGAACTCCAATACCCTTAAAATAGAAGATAGACTTTTCAAGATTAAAGGATTCTTTAACTGTAACACTGATTACTGTGTCTATTGCCTAATTTGCCCATGTGACAAGTTATATATAGGCAGTACAATTCACCGAGCAAAAAAGAGGGTTCTCGAGCATATGAGAGCCATTGGACATAATGATCAAAAGTACCCAGTGGCAAGACATTTTCAGATCATGCATAATGGAGATATGAATAGATTGACATTTTTAGTGATTGATCAGGCGAAAAATGACCCACGTGGAGGGGACAGAGTTGTGAAACTGAGGATTCTGGAGTCAAAATATAATATTGACTTTGAGACCCTTGCCCCACAAGGACTAAATTTAAGTGAGGAATTAGCTGTACACTTGAGAGGAAACTAAATTTATGTCCTACCTTTTTTGATATGAACCTAAGATGATTTAATTAATACCTATTTATAGTTTTTTATTGCACTGTTGGGACTATTTGGGGCGAATGATTAATAGGTATCTTAATAGGTATCTTGGCAACATGGAGAGCACGGTTATTTTAGGAGTCACCAACTTGTAGACTTATTTATTTATTTTTCTTGGATTAATTAATATTTATATATTTTTAGAATATCTTTATTTATATTACTATTTATAAATAGCTTGGATATTATATCAGTATCAATTGTAAAGATAGATTAGCTAAATAATAAAAATGTAAAGACAAGATGATTAATAATGAGTCATAGAGGTTGGTTTTCTCTAAGCACTGGGAATTGGTTTTACAAATATATATAAATATAAATAGAAGTGTAAAAATATAAAAAATTTAAAATATTGAGTACTGTAGGTATGAGCAGATGATTTGTGATTTTTTGGAAAGACAGTATTTTCATATGAGTTGATTGTGAGAACAAAATAAGAGAACTAGAATGGCTTAATTTAAAGAGGGTGGAAGGAATTTATTCCATTATATATAAATTAGTTATTAAAAATGGATACAAGAGAGACAACAAATTGCGATGAATAGAATGTATTATCTTAAGAAAAGTTGGATTAAACATTTTATTGTTCTTTGATAAAAAAATCTTTTGTATGTGAATAGACACACTTCAAAATGGCTGCCATATTTTCCCTTTTGAGAAATCTGTCTTCAAAATTAGTCCTTTGTCTGTGTCTTTGGGATTTTTAGGCTTATATGTCACCAGAATGAATCTGAATAGTATTGTGAGCAAGGCTACGGCCGAAACGCGTCAATAAATGTATTATTGCATGGCCTTGGTGTCCGGTTTCCCTTTTTCTGGATGGAGAAATTGTTTTGAGCAATATATATATATATATATGATATGTTTATATTCACTGAAAAAGAAAAGGTGAATGTAGATATTTACGTAAGTTAAAAAACCTTAGAAATTTTGTGAAAACAAGGTTTAAGTGGAGTGAAGCATAGGTCTTCTAATAACAAAATGTTACAGTTTTAAAACCAAACAAAAGTGTAATTCACCAGCTATACCTAGTTGAAGCAAGTACAGCTTTCACCGCCATAGACTTCAGATGTCATCAGTGATGTAATATATGAGGACATAAGCAGTGCAGCATAGAGGTGCATGTTATTGCTATGTCAATTACGCTCAGGCCAGCATGTTTTTCTTTTACACACAGGCAGGAAAGGTATTCCTTTTCACACACAGAAAAAGTAAAAACCTTTCACATGGGAGCAAGAAGGCAGGTGGAGGGTATTCCTATTAACATAGGGAAGCAAGTGTGCTGGTTGTTTATAGAAGCCAGCTATTTACTCAATGATATTGAAGAATAGTATACGTGTTGCAAAGGTTGGATTGTCAAGAGCATATTGGGTTGCAAAAAAAAAAGACCTAAAAACTAGTACTCTTCCTGCAATTGGCGAACAGAATTCTGGATAATTGACATGTTATGACTGTCCTTCTCCGAGCTTACTCTTTTTAAAATGTGTAATAGTATCTAGACTTTTTAGTACATTTAGGGTGCTTCCCTGAATTGCTATATCTATATAACTACTTTATAGCTTTTATAGAAGTCTTCTCACAAGAAATGGAATCTCCAATTCTTCTCGTGCAACGTTACTTTATTCAATGTATATACATGGTAAATGCATTTTTATTCATAATAGATTCCAATGTTCTGTTGAATAAATCTACATGTTAGTTTTAGGATGAGCCTAAAAGCACTTATTGACACAAAATAAATGGATAGTCTGTGAATTACAGGACCAACCAACCAGGAGGTCCTCTTAAAATCATTGATGAAGACAATCTCATACATACAGGATAAATTCTATTTTATAGTGTAATACACAAGGGTATCCAGTACCGGTCGTATAGTAAGAGGCACACAATAAATACAGCAGGTGCCTTGCTGAGCTCATGGAAACTAGGGAAATGGTTTTTGTTGGAGCTTCGTGCTGAGAGTCAACACGGCAGACTGGGGCTACTGGGTCCCGACCGTGGTCATTCAGGTTGCCTACCACTGGTGTCCTGGGGTGCATTCTATGGTTCTGCAATCTGGGGGTTAGTGCAATCCTTTCTGCAGTTCACTCTCATGGTAGAGAAAGTGAGCATTTCCAGGCTTTGAGAGGCAAGAGCCCAAAACTCAACAGCCAGCCAGCAGACACAATGATGTAATGTCCAGCACAGTGCTTAACATTTACAGAAAAAGAAAGCTCTTTAATCACAGAGTAAAAGTAAATATCACATAAGTGAATTAGAGTTTAATAAAATGATTGTAATTAGTTTCATATAGAAGTGAAGTTCTACACTACTGTTCTCCATAGCTCCTCTCTCCTTCTCGCCATAGTTGAGTTTCTATCTCTACAGTTCCCAACGTTATGCTGAGTATGCAAAGATTAGGCACAGGTGCAGATAACTCAAACCAGTCTCACTCATTAGTGGATCAATTTGGTTCAATGTCTTTTTCAACCATTATGTAGTGTGGCTGCCCTGAAGCAGCATGTCAGTTTCAGTCCCTGTATGCAGAGGGAGGCCTGGGTTTAGCAGCTCCCTGTTGTGTTCTTGAGCGCCGGACGTGTTCCTACCCCTATGCTTTTCATCCTTTTTGCGCAGGGGCCAGAGAGGAAGCCTTTTAAGCTCAGAATTCACAAAGCAGACTCGTTGAAAGGTCTGCGTGGTCACACCAATCTTAAGCAGAAGTGACCCTCATGGTTGATTGCAAGCTGGTGATCAGACATAGCAGTTGTGGCCTCCTGACCGAGATTCTTTGCAATGCCTTAATAACAGTTGCACCCTCCAGGCTGATCTCGGATCCTAACTTCAGCAGCAACATAACTTTTGCTTTCTTTGACAGCAGTGACAGAACCAGTATGTAAAGCCTGTGCCAGCTAACGAATGAGACAATCTGAAACAGCGCAGGGAGACCATGGGGAATCATTGTCAGTATTAGTCACTCCTGGCTCACTCTCATGATTTGTCAGCTTCGTCTGGGTGCTCTACATGTTGGGAGCATTCCAGGGTTGTCCGCTGGGCAGCCTCTCATGCTGTAGGGCCAGCCACACACTTTACCTATCTCAGCAGGTGTCTGTGGGCCCGATGTACCAAGTTTCACACTAGGAAGTCATAAATTGCAGCAAAAAACAATTTACATTTTCTGATTAGGAATCTATTAAAATGGATTCAGTAGAAGTAGACAATTTGCACACTGACTTCTATCAAAAGCACTGGTAGTTTGTGAACCAACCTATACATTAATGGGTTGGTTTATAAAAAAAACACTCATTTGTAATGGGTCTCAAATCGACCTACCTCATTCATTTGATTGAGATAGGTTGCAAAGTAAGACCCTATATGATTGGCTAGAGTCACAAGTATGGTGGCCTGTTAGGTTCAGCAGAGCACCATGTCAGTGATTGCTTTTAAATAAAGCAAAGTTTATTTCATCTAATCCAGCCTGTTTTTTCTAATGGGAAAATAGGAAGCGTTATAAAAACGAAAATTAATTTTATAAAAACTTTTATGGGCAGACATTGGTCGCAGGGACCTCTGCCTATTCGTAAAAAATGTTTTAGTTGACGTTCACAAAAGGGAAGAGGAGTAATGATAAGTATTACATTGGCCCTTGTTGGAGTTCTATGTGTTGCATTTTGTCTTATTGTGAGAGGCTTGGGGGGAGAATGAGACCCAGAAGGCTGCTGATTATGTTTCAGTGAGGTGAATGAAAGGCCTGATTTTGAGTCAAACATAGTAAGTTGGTCTTGCAATGTATTAATGTGCCTCTCATATGTGGATAAACAGAATAGTTCAATCCTCCATTTCCATTGTGCAGGCTTTTTTAGAGTGCGCCAGGGTCTCAAGATACATATGTTCTCCAGCATGAGTGCTGCGAACGTCTACCGCTTCCAGCAAGATGAAGCTGCCTCCACAGGTAATGTGTCATGTAATAGGGCTAATTTGTCAATTATGTGAATGGGTATAGACTAGTGGTCTTCCAAATTGCTGTCCACTAGCCTTGAGGTAGCGCCAGGGCAATAGGATATGCAACAGTAGTTTGGTGTGAAGAGAGCATGTCTGAGTTGTAAAATATCTTTATATCATCGGTATACTGTTCCTCAAGTATCGCTTGCCAAAATACAATGGCATCATCACATGTGACAGATGAGTAATCTGAATCTATAAGGATCTGGTAGAGATTGGTGTTCGTGCCCATTGATTTGACCCATATGGTGGGATATATTTGGACAGGGAAGTCTAGTAGTGAAGTAGGAAAAGAGCCCAGTTGGTGGTATTGCCACTGTTGCCACTGTTGCCACTGAGGCAGAGTGAAATCTTGAAGTGTTTTATTGCAACTGAGGCAGAGTGAAGTCTCAAAGTGTTTTATTCTATTGTAGTGCAAGCCAACTATCATCCTAATGCCAAAGGCAACCCATATCTCCCATTGGACTGTTAGATGCCCAATACTGATGTCCGTATTGGACCATATTGGTCCCTCTGCATGCTTGTACCTGTCTACTCTGAACAGTTTATGAGAACATCTCCATGGCTACCACATCATCAATATCAAAGATGAGCAAGCAGCAAAGCCTTCAGATTTTCCCCATATAATGTTCGCAGTCTGGTGAGTTAAATGGAGACCCAAAGTGGTTGGTCTACCCTGCCCCCCATCAGATGGACCATTTGTGAAAGATGGTGAGCCAAATAGTATAGGTTCATGCCAGAGTACCCCTTCTCCCCCCATTCCCAACCCCACCTTTGTGTCCGCATGAAGTTTCGGGGGGTTGAGATGGGGTTTTCCACCTGTCAAGATGGACTTCTTAATGTGTTTATTTAGGGTATGGAGAAGTTTTTTGAAATGGGAATCAGCAACATGCCAAAACATAATTAAAGTAGGGAATCGTCACCATTTCAACCACCTGAATCCATCTCCACATTGAGAGCCTGACGGGAAACCAGCACAGGAAGTCACTATTGATTTTAGTCAGTAAAGGCAGAATATTTTCAGTGACCATGCTATCTAACCCCTTAATAGCCATGATTCCCAAATATTTCAGGTTGGATGGTTTTCATGTGAATCCATAAACTGAAGCATCCAGGTCATTTAACGCCAATTATATTGCTGCATAAAGTCAAATTTTCACTCACCCCTCCAGAGCATCAATGACATGTATTTGGTCATGTTGCTGAATGGCCGCAGCCTGTGGTTCCAAGGCGGTCAAGAATAGGAGTGGTGACAGCGGGCATCTCTGCAGCATCCCTACTTTAATCACCTCCAGAGCATCAACCCCAGGTATTTGGTCATGTTGCTGAATGGCTGCAGCAAGTGATCCAAGGTGACCAAGAATAGAAGTGTTGACAGTGGGCCTCTCTGCTGCATCCCTCTATTAATTATAAAGACTTGTAGCATATTCCCTGGCAATCAATTTGAGCAATAAGAGTGACACAGAGCCACCATACCTTCTGTAAGAAGTCTGGGCACATCCCCATTCTTTCTAACGTTCAGAAAAGGTAAACCCATTCCTGTCTTGAGAGATAGCATGATCTTTCCATCTAGATCTTTCCTCACCTGCCAAAGGACGTTCAGCAGCATACACATATGGGGCCTCAATTACGAGGCCCTAGCGGCACACTGCGCCACCGGAGTGTCATTATTTTTATGCTCCTGTGGCGCAGTGTGCCGGTCCATATTTACAGGGTTTCACCTTGCATGGCTTTTTTTAATGGTCTTGTAAATATGGGACAGTAAGGAATCTGATGCATTCCCAGATTTACAAGTCAGGGAATGCGTCAGATTCCTAAGCCACCTCAGGGGTGGCACAAGAATGACGCAACAAGGCAAAATACCTTTATTTTTCCCCATTCTGCAGCACACATAGAAAGAGGAAAACGCCCCTTGTGAGTGTTTATGTGCAGGAAGACATTCCTTCCTGCACAAAAACAATAATCCCTGCAACGCAGGCATCCTTGCACCAGTGTGCGAGGTGTCTACATTGGTGCTAGGCAGCAATTTGTGCACCAGTGCAGGAGGAGAGGACAGAACTGTGCCATATCTTGTAGATACCACACAATCCTGCCCTTTCCCGGTGGAGCAGGGTGGTGCAACATGGCACTTACTGCACCACCCTGCACCACGGGCCTCATAAATGAGGATCTTAGTTCCCGGAGTAGCATCCTTTTAAATCCTACTTGTGAATCATGGATGATACTCGGGAGAACATTCTTCAACCGGGTCACCAGTTTATTTGCTAACACTTTCATATCTGTATTAAGCAATGATATAGACATACAGCATGCACATTGTGTGGGACCTTTGCCCTTCTTTATTAAAAGGCTAACAATTGTTTTGTTGTACTCTGCCCACCTCTGAATTCAGTCTCCTTAAAACCCTATGAAGTAAAGGAAACACTGACTACTTGTTGAGTTTATAAACTTCTGTAGGGAAACCAATCATCTCCTGGGACCTTGTTGTATGAAACATCCCCTATTGCTTTCGAAATTTCGTCTTCCATAATTTCACCCTCAAGCAATTGTTTTGCATCATCGGAGAGGTGGAAAAGTGAATACCCTCAACGAATGTCAGTTCCTTCTGAGGGTCGATTAACACCTATGTGTTGTGTAAAGCATCCAGAAAGTGAGCACAATTATTTGCAGTCTCCAGTGGGTGGTTAGTAAGAAGTCTGTTATGGTCTTAAATGGATGGTATAGAAGTTGAGATTCACTCTTGTAAAGCTGGGCCACAAGCAGCCAACCCACTTTCTCATCTTGCTCATAGTGGCACCATTTCAGGTGAGGAAAGTGTATTCAGCTTGGTGAAAACAATGTTGAATTTGAGTTTTATCATTTCTAACATACACCGGAGCTGCCAGGTAGGGTTCGTATCGTACTGCTCGCTCAAATGTCATATCCCCAGTTCTAATGTCCATTGCGTTTCACATGTCTTCGTCTTATGTTGGGCCAAGTCCCTCATCAACTCTTATAGTAGCTTTACTCACGTCCCACAGGACTTGAGCTGATGGTACTGCCTCCTTGTTTTCAGACAAATATTAATCTAGATGAGCAAGCAGTTTTCAGTTTTCAGGTGAGAGGTTATAGTGTGTCCTGTTAAGCCTCCAGCACTTAGTTGGTGGGCACACATGACCAAGGTCCAAATCCAACTACACTGGCGCCTCATCTACTATGCCCCTAATATGATACGTATGTTATCCAAAGTAGCTAGTGCCCAATTGTTCAGGAGGAAAAAGTCTAACCGAGAGCATGTCATGTGCACAAATTAGGGAAAAGTGTACTCTCTGGCCATCAGGTATGCCAATCGGCAGGGGTCAACTAAGCTGTGATCACTCATGATGTCAGATAGGACAGCCCAATCTTTAGCTGTGAGTGTATTGTATGTGCCTGACCTGTCAATCTAGGGGTCTAGAGCTAGAGCTATATTCCAATTCTCACACCTCCAAATTACATAAAGAAGTGTGACAAGGAGGAAAATAATCTTGCCCTGTTAGTATTGGGTGCATATATGGACCCTCCCAGTGTGGTCATCCCCATTGAGGAGATCTTGGTAAAAAAAATACCTCGCCTCACAGTCTACTCTTGTTTTTTGGGTTGTGCATTGTAAGGAATTTCAGAAAAAGAATGACAATGCCTTGCTTCTTTGGAGTGGATGTAGACATCCTAGCACTTGGGAAGCTCCTGAACTCTCCTCAAAGTTGGCACTCACTACACACCCCACCCAGTCTAGTCTCTCTTTGATTTGGCTGATTCACTCTTCAAAAAGTGGGTTCCTTGTATAAGGGTTATATTTGGTCATTTCATGGCCAAGTGAGGAAGGACCCTTTTTCATCTAATGAAATGTGTCAAGCCATTTACAATGAATGATACCAGACAAAGGTTATTGGTGGAGCTTTAAGGCACCATACCACGTCTAGGTCACGTGTGTAAATGCAATGAAATTTGACACATTATGGGAGGGGGAAAGTGTATGGTATATCCACAATTCAATCAAAAAGTCCAATTGTGGCTGGATCTAAGAATATGTAGGCCTTCCTATCACTGTTTACAAATTTTATGTTGATGCAGTGTCCATGCGATGGCTGATAGGGCACTTACTAAAGCACTGTTTGACCAAGAAAAGGAAAATGAGATAGAAAACAAATGTATTGCAGAACAATAATGTCCACACAAGCTGGACTTTATGGGCTACTACCACCCAATAATCCTCCCTCTCTCCCAGAGCCAGGCATCTCACCTGTGAAAAAATCCCAACGCAGCAGATGTTGGAGGCGGCATGCTCTGGTAGGCTGATGCAAGGCCCTAGCAAGGCAGAGCCTACCACTCCTGTCAAGGGTGGGTGATTACTCTCACTGTATAACCTGCGATCACCCCTGGGTAGCTGGGCAGCGAGCAGTCAGGCTTATCACAGGGGCAATGTGTCAAGCAATGATACAGCACTTTCACACAACAAATGCACTGAGTGCCACAAAAGAGTCTTAAGTGCCACAAAAGAGACTTAAGGTTTGTATTCAACACACATTACTTAACACAACATGAACATCATGTATCTCTTGGCATAAATCACATTTGGAAATATCACATGCAGTATTAGGCCCAACAGAGTTAAAATGACATTAGTGATATGTACACTTTGAGAAAGATCCTACTTTACCTCCAGCACCCTCATGCTGTGCAAAACGCTGTCAGCACCAGGCCCACCCCACAATTATTCTTATTCAACCCCACAGAGCTATAGGGTTCACCCCGGTTCACAATGATAGCAGTAATGTGTACAAATAAGCAATTATACACTTTTAAATAGCCTCCTGAGCCGGAGGCCGGATGGGTAATACCAATGTCAAACATAATACACTTTGGTCAAGAATCAACGTGTAGGGCAACACCGCCATTCAGTGTTGTTAATCACAGGTAGTAACTCCCACGCACTTACTCAGCACTTGTGGCCCAAACCCTCCTCCATCCTTCACCAAACCTCGTATACCCCAACCCCCACGTTCTGGAGTTGAAGGAAACTGTTAGAAATTGGGTCTTTGGTTGACAGTCAGGTTACCCCCTGTTGAAGCAAGGACCCTCACTCTAGTCAGGGTAAAAGAGAATCACCCTCAGCTAACCCCTGCTTACCCCCTTGGTAGTTTGGCAGAGCAGTAGGCTTAACTTCAGAGCGCTAGGTGTAAAGTATTTGTACCAACACACACAGTAACTTCATGAAAACACTACAAAATGACACAACACCGGTTTAGACAAATAGGAAATATTTATCTAAACAAAACAAGACCAAAACGACAAAAATCCGACATACACAAGTCAAGGTGTGAATTTTTTAAGATTAAACTCAAAAATAGCCCTTAGAAACAAAAATGCTTCGATGAGATGTTAACACGGCGTCGTGACGGAGTCGTTCTCAACAAGCCGACACCAGCGGCGCCGGACACGGAGTCGTGTAGACCCCCAAGTACAGTACCTTTGGTGAAGAGTGAAAACAAGCCGATGCGCGAAGTCGGGAATCGCGGCGCCTGTGCGAAACGTTGAATCCGTGCACTTCGAGCGGCGTCGGTCATGACGTGGTGCAGTGACTTCCACGGAGTCGCAGACTTCAGCTGGGCTGCTGCGGCGTCGGGCCTGCGAAGAGTGTCACGTTCCAGCGAAGGTCACGGCGTCAGGTGCAGGCGGCGTCACCGGATTCAGCAGAGGCGTCGGTCCGAAGTCGTCTGAAGTCGATTTCCTTGGATTCCACCAGCTTTCCTTTCAAGGGCCCAGGGACTGGATCGGGCACCACTTGTCAGAGCAGGAGTCTCTCCAGAGACTCCAGGTGCTGCCAGAGAGAAGTCTTTGCTGTCCCTGAGACTTCAAACAACAGGAGGCAAGCTCTAAATCAAGCCCTTGGAGATTTCTTCACAAGATGGAAGGCACACAAAGTCCAGTCTTTGCCCTCTTACTCTGGCAGAAGCAGCACTGCAGGAAAGCTCCACAAAGCACAGTCACAGGCAGGGCAGCACTTCTTCCTCAGCTATAAGCTCTTTTCCAGGTAGAGGTTCCTCTTGGTTCCAGAAGTGTTTCTCAAGTCTGTAGATTTGGGTGCCCTTCTTATACCCATTTTAGTCTTTGAAGTCACCTTTCTTCAAAGGTGACTCACACCTACTTGTGAAATCCTGCCTTGCCCAGGCAAGGCATCAGACACACAGCAGGGGGTTGGAGCCGGCATTGTCAGAGGCAGGCACAGTCCTTTCAGATGAGACTGACCACTCCACCCCACCCTCCTAGCAGAGGCTAATGAGGAAAGAGATGGCTAATCAGGAAATGCAGGTTACACCCCAGCCCCCTTTGTGTCACTGTCTATTGTGAGGTGAAAAACAACCCAACTGTCAAACTGACCCAGACAGGGAATCCACAAACACGGTAGAGTCACAGAATGGTTTAAGCAAGAAAATGCTCACTTTCTAAAAGTGGCATTTTCAAACGCACAATCTTAAAATCAACTTTTCGAAAAGATGTATTTTTAAATTGTGAGTTCAGGGACCCCAAACTCCACATGTCCATCTACTCTCTAGGGGAATCTACACTTTAATCATATTTAAAGGTAGCCCCCATATTATCCTATGAGAGAGATAGGCCTTGCAACAGTGAAAAACGAAGTTGGCAGTATTTCACTGTCAGGACATATAAATGACATTACTATGGGGGTCATTCCGACCCTGGCGGTCCATGACCGCCAGGGCCGGGGACCGTGGAAGCACCGCCAACAAGCTGGCGGTGCTTCCTGGCCAATTCTGACAGAAAAGGGGAACCGGCGGTTCCCCGCCGGTTTTCCCCTGGCCTAAGGAATCCTCCATGGCGGCGCTGCAAGCAGCACCGCCATGGGGATTCCGACCCCCTTCCCGCCAGCCTGTTCCTGAGGCTGGCGGGAACGGGTGTTGTGGGGCCCCTGGGGGCCCCTGCACTGCCCATGCCACTGGCATGGGCAGTGCAGGGACCCCCTAACAGGGCCCCATAAAGATTTTCAGTGTCTGCTTGGCAGACACTGAAAATCGCGACGGGTGCCACTGCACCCGTCGCACCGCAGCAAATCCGCCGGCTGCATTCGGAGCCCGCTTCATCTTTGCTGGGGCTTTCCCGCTGGGCCGGCGGGAAAGTCGGAATGTCCCCCGCGGTCATCTGACCGCGGGGCGGTGTTTGGGTGGTTTCCGCCCGGCGGGCGGCTCCCGCGGCCCGCCGGGGTCGGAATGACCCCCTATATGTCCTACCTTATCCATACACTGCACCCTGCCCTTGGGGCTACCTAGGGCCTACCTTAGGGGTGCCTTACATGTAAGAAAAGGGATGGTTTAGGCCTGGCAAGTGGGTACACTTGCCAAGTCGAATTTACAGTGTAAAAATACACACACAGACACTGCAGTGGCAGGTCTGAGACATGATTACAGAGCTACTTATGTGGGTGGCACAACCAGTGCTGCAGGCCCACTAGTAGCATTTGATTTACAGGCCCTGGCACCTCTAGTGCACCTTACTAGGGACTTACTAGTAAATCAAATAGGCCAATCATGGATAAACCAATTACATACAATTTACACGGAGAGCATATGCACTTTAGCACTGGTTAGCAGTGGTAAAGTGCTCAGAGTTGAAAAGCCAACAGCAACAGGTCAGAAAAAAATAGGAGGCAGGAGGCAAAAAGACTGGGGATGACCCTGCATAAGCAAAAGTCCAACAGAAACCTCTCCCCTTCCTGGCAAGGTGACACTTATTCAGGGTCCCAGGGAAAAAGGTGGAAGGACAGATCACAGTCGATTTCAAGCAGCAGTCGACAAATGGAGGTTTAACCAACCCTAGTGAAGTTCAATCTAATGTCATGTCACCGTGCCATCAGGCACTTGCCTAGTTCTCTGAGGCACAAGATGGGGGTCATCACGTCTTGGGACATGCTTCCGATTGCTCTCAGAAGTGTTCTTTAGCCCACTCACTTACTCTGACCACCTAAGTCCGATCCATCAATACAACCTGGTAACATGGAGTTGATCCGCCGCACTGGGTGTGTCAAAAGGAGCAATCGATGAGTGAGAGATGAAGCAGGGGAGCCTCTCAGATGGAGGGCATGCCCTTAGCACATACGCTGAACAAAGTCTCACCCAGGCTATCCGGGCACTACAGAACACAAATTCATTCTTCCTAGCCTCCCTGGAAATAAGGCACAATGGGGGTCATTCCAACCCTGGCGGTCCATGACCGCCAGGGCCGGGGACCGCGGAAGCACTGCCAACAGGCTGGCGGTGCTTCCTGGGCCATTCTGACCGCGGCGGTAAAGCCGCGCTCAGAAAAGGGGAACCGGCGGTTTCCCGCCGGTTTTCCCCTGGCCCAGGGAATCCTCCGACCCGCTTCCCGCCATCCCGTTCCTGGCGGTGTTTACCGCCAGGAACAGGATGGCGGGAACGGGTGTCATGGGGCCCCTGGGGGCCCCATAATGATTTTCAGTGTCTGCTTTGCAGACACTGAAAATCGCGACGGGTGCCACTGCACCCGTCGCACCCCAGCAACTCCGCCGGCCCCATTCGGAGCCGGCTTCATCGTTGCTGGGTCTTTCCCGCTGGGCCGGCGGGCGGCCTTTTGGCGGTCGCCCGCTGGCCCAGCGGGAAAGCCAGAATGGCCGCCGCGGTCTTTTGACCGCGGTGCGGTCATTCGCCGGTTCCCGCCAGGCGGGCGGCGGGTTGGAATGACCGCCAATGTCTGGTGCGCGATGACTTGAATCACACCCGACAATTCTGATCACACTGAAGAAGAGCTTTCAATTCAGTTCCTCCCTGGAAATGAGGCACAACTACTGGTACATAATGATTTGAGTTGCACCAGACAGTTCTCATCACACATGAAGAGTTACCAATTACACAACAATTCTGTTCTCACACACACAGGAGCAAGTTCAGCAGTGCCAAACAAAGTAGAATGCAGCACTGCTACAGGTACGCCCCCACCTCCGAGGGTCACAATATGTGAATCAGACACCGCATGCAGTGAGCATGCAGAAGGTGTGTCACACAAGAGAAATGTGGCACGACTGCTGAAGTGGGCCACACAAGGTCCCACAACCAGTGAATCCCCTCACCATCAACAAGACACTTATGCATGTTGAGGCCCCACAATGCAGGGCCACACTCCTTGAATGCAGGCAGTTTCTTTTGGGATCACCACCAGGGAATTTGGTCTCCAAACATAATACTTGATTCCATGCTCTCACCGCTGCTACCATGTGGCATCCAGCAGATGATGTGGGCACCTAAGAGGGCACCGCTCTCCAAGTGTCACAGGTAGAAGGTGTAGATCCCTCACAGGAGGTCTTTGATGTCCAATCCACCATTGCAGCTAGGAGTAATTGTAAACTTTCCCCATGTTAACCTACGGGCAGAGCAGCTCTCATAAGTAGTGACAACACTCATGGGCATTCTTCACTCCCTGGGCATAAGTTCACTTGAACATGTAAAAGCCTGCATTAGCAGGCTGTACAGATGTTTAAGAACACCATAGGTGCAAGTGCACACAAATGGATAAGCGCCACTTCCTAACATATGTAAAAAAAAACAGACATACTTTCACACTGTACTTACAGTGGAAAAGTGCCCAGAGCCCTAAGGCCACTAAGAGAGAATCAGCAAAACCTATAGGAAAAAAGCAAAAACATTAGGGGAAACAGTTCCTAAGTGTGTCAGCTCTAATAGCAGACCTTGGATAGCACACTACAGCAGGCCCTGCTTGGCACACACAATAAACATAGCATTATTCCCTGCCATGCTAGTAGACACCACAGTGCCCCACACAGTGGCTCCACAACTAAGCTGGTGCCTACTGGTGCTATCATCTCCCCGACAGGGGAGGGAATTGCTTCCAAATCATCACGTTCATAAAATAACACATATGGACAGATCTCACCCCATGAACAAATATGGAGGTTTCTGTGCCTCAACACCCAGTCCCTTTACCAGTTCAAGCTGTAAACTATCAGGCCTTCAGCGGGGATCTGATTTATCTCTGCCCTGCTGAGGCATTGGACTTGATCCCCCATATCTGTCTTCCCAATTCTGCTTTACAGACTCGAGCCTCTGTTGCTTGGTAGCTTGGCTTTCCTATTGAGTCTCAACTTTTGATGAGACACCGAGCTGGAGCAGTCAGAAGAGTCAGAGAATGTGAAACACAATTAGCATTCATACTAGGTGTGTTCAAGACTTGCTCCAGATCCATTGGCTCGCTGAATTTCCTCTGTGTATCATTGATTGTCAGGCGCATTGTTGAGGCTCCAATTGTCCATACCACATATCTAATTTATACAGCTGTGGTTGTGAGGCCAGAACTTTTTTCCTCCAGTTCAGAATTTTGTAGGGAAAATCTGCTGCCACATATATTTCAGCATCTTTATGGATGATGGGAGCATTGTTTTACTTTTCTCCCAATATTATCCATCCTGCTTGTTGGTAGGAAGCAGGCCATGATAGGGAGGGTGTCAGGCAGTTTCTATCCATGCAGGAGTGAATGCGATGAACCCTCCGGAATTTCAATGGAGGTCATAATGTGAGGCCCCTGATTTCAGGACAAAAGGAAGAAAGGAACCTCTCTGCCCTTGATCCCTCTGGAACCCCCATGAAGAAGACATTGTTTCCTCTGCTGCGAGTCTCCATCACTACCAATTTATTTTGCACGCACCATAGTTCATGTCCCAGATCTGGTCCTCTGTTTAGCACTCCCAAAGAAGTAATCTTGTGCTCAGTACTGTCCAACTTTGACTGAAAGTAGCTTCAGTTTGTTTTCATAGATTTCAGGTGACTAGCTATCACTCTGGTGTTTTCTCAAACTTAGGGGGTCATTACGACCTTGGCGGGCGGCATTAGCCGCCCGCCAAAATCTGACCGCCATGTGGCCGCCAATGCGGCCGCACCCCCTCCGCGGCCATTTGTAGATCCCCGCTGGGCCGGCGGGCGGAAACCTGGTTTCCGCCCGCCGGCCCAGCGGGGATCACGGCCGCAACATAGGAGCCGGCTCCAAATGGAGCCGGCGGTGTTGCGGCCGCGCGACGGGTGCAGTTGCACCCATCGCGCTTTTCACTGTCTGCATAGCAGACAGTGAAAAGCTGCATGGGGCCCTGTCAGGGTGCCCCTGCACTTCCCATGCCAGTGGAATGGGCAGTGCAGGGGCCCCCAGGGGCCCCATGACTCCCCGTACTGCCAGCCTTTTCCTGGCAGTGCAAACCGCCAGAAAAAAGGCTGCCGGTCGGGGACTAGTAATCCCCTGGGCAGCGCTACTTGTGGATTAACACCGCCGGGGCAAAAGTAGCGGAATACCGCCGGCCCTAGCGGTGCGACCGCGGCGCTTCCGCTGCAGTCGTAATACGCCTGGAAGCACCGCCAGCCTGTTGGCGGTGCTTCGTCGTTTTAGCCCTGAACCCTAAGTCTATTGCTGTTCGGATGGAGCTGAGTTCCTTCATTATGGTTTTCAGGGTGACATCCACCATACTGTCTCATCTCATCTTGCCATTCACAACGTACGTAAAGAGAATCTGGCAAGAAGCCTTATCCTTGGGCATGTGCAAATTACAAATGACTGTGGAGTTGTCATTAGTACTCACCTATTACAGCCACCCAGGCAGAGCGTATTTTGCCCATTCTCTCTGCAAGCCAAGATCTTATATTATTTCCAGGTTACCTGTATGCCTACTTTGCAGGCTCTACTCATCTGGCTTATATGTCACGCAATGTCCCCACTACCATCAAGCCACTTTACAACCCTTTCACATCCTGGATGAAAAATCAGAGGGAGATGCTACCTACCTCACTTTTTACTGGCAGGCCACGTCCTGACAGGCACGTGATCACCCTCAGTTAGATCGTCAACTTCACTCTCCACAAACAAGTATTGCAGGCAGTCTGTGTCCTCTGGTCTTCTGCCACCATGGCCCAGCCTAGAATGCACTCACAAGTCTGTTGCTGATGAACTTCATTCTTACGTCCATGTTGTGGCCTTAGGGCCAGTAAGGATTAGAGCTGAGGAGTCTGTTGCAAATACGCCCCTGGGCCTTACAGTTATCCATTGCGCTGGTATAGCTGGCATACATTTGGGGGCTCTGGATGTGGTGTCTGACTGAGTCACCATGTCGCTCCTCAGAGGCCAGTTGGAATCCAAGAGCATCATAATACTCCGGGTGGTATTAGTCTCAGTGTTAGTTCTCCCACCTGGGGCAAATCCTATGGTTTGCCTCATTATGCTGGGCACGGTGTAAAAAGAACAGAATGCTCGTCAAATGGGGCCTAGGCTTTGGCAAGGGAATTGCCAAGCTCATCATGCTCTTATCCCCATTGCATGCACTCCATCCATTGGTGGTCAGGAAGAGGCCTCTGGGCTGTTGATGCTTCCTGACTGGAGCACGGCCGATATCCAGAGACAATTGTGCACAGTGGGAGAGGTGCGCACCACTCCGCTGTCGCCGTGCCAATGCTATTTCTGACAATGAGGGTGCATCAACGAATAGCTACCCAAGTCATTCAGTGCAGGTCTGATCATTCAGCACACTGCTTCACAGTTCCACTCGGCCTGTGCCACAACTGCACCACTTCCCCCATGCCAGGGAAAGCAAGAGCTCACTGCCATCACATTGTCTCAAACTCTGCCAACAGGAACACAGTACTTCCACCCATCACCTCCACCAGGGAACTTAGTTTCTCTCTATGTGGAGCCTTTGTTTAATGGAGTTAGGCGCCGGGACTGGCAAGAGCCCCACCAGGAGTTAGCCATTGTGCTAAGCTCCTTCCTCCACCAAACAGTACTTCCAATACTCTCTGTAGCACTCCCTTCCTTGCTCTAGAAGAACTAGGCACTGGGAAAATATGAGTTGATTTGGATACCAGTTTTATACACATTAACTAGAAAGGGGATTTTGATCCACTGTTTAATGCTTCTGAAACGGTTTGTATTGATTCTCTTTCTAATGCCATTTTCAGGCTGCTCTTTTTTATGTGAAGTGATAATTCTCACAGTAGTGAGCAATGGTGCTGACTCCGTGCTAGGGGTTGGTGAAGAATCCCCCTCACCCGCTGGAGTTTGCTGAGTTTTCCCCACTCCACATGTATCTTGGAGTTCTGAAAAACTTCACAAAGCAACCCAGAGTGGAGTTTTTTCTCTCTAATGCACACTAACGTTAAGTTGGTAAGCCTGAGAAATCACTAAGTTGGCAAGTGAGATTTCTGAAAGGAGGCAGTCCCAGCAGGTCTCTGCCGCTCAAGTTGAGAAAGCTGCTGCTCACGTTGAGGAAAATCTACTCGAACGGCAGAAAGAAGTTAGCGCCCTCTGGTGCTCTGAGTGATGCCATTCGTGCTGAGTTTACAGCGAGGGAGAAACTCCTGGTGGTGAAGATCTGCGCAAACTTCGCTACTTACCCCAACTCAACCTCTCACAGAACTCAGCATAGTGTGGCAGAGTTTTTTCGGCACTTCACAGAGCTATGCATAGCAGAACTCCATAAACACTGCCCAGCCTACTCCACACAGCAGTATCCAAAACTGGGGCACAATAAAGTGTGAGATCTCTGCACCTCGCTGTAATCAGCTTTCGTGAAACAGTAATCGGAGACAAGCAAAAGGGCATGCATATTATCACTTTGATCAACAGAAACTCCAGTTTCAAACCTCACCACTGCTTAGGTGAAATGAATTAACAGACCCTTTCTAACAAGGGGTTCCATGAATTCCTTAAGCTAGCCCTGTCTCTATACTCATCACTTTTCTGTCTTCATTTCTATCCTCCAGCCAAAGGAATGTAGGCAATACACTTTAACTGACTGTGGATGCCATCCTCATCCTTCATCCTGTGCCATGCCAAACCACGGGCCCTCAAAATCGATAAGAATTGACCCAGTACCTAGATTAATACAACCATGTCCTACATCTATACATGTGCTATACATGCACTGCACACACAAACACACTTGACATGCACAGGGGTTGTCAGCTCAAGATTCTCCATTAAACATTACAGTTGAACTTTCGTGAGTGGAAGCAATATCCTGTTCCCCTAATGACATAATGAAAAAGGTCTGGTCACATTACAAATACAGAAAATGCAGGAAGCCGCCATCACAGCTTCACATGATGTAGCCAGAGCCAGAATAGTAGTATATTGCCTAGTATGAAGGCATACTTTGTGTGTCCCTCCAGATAACAGACGTGAACCTAGAACTAGTATTATATTGGACAGACCTAGGTCTCTGCACATACACTATATTAATGTGGTGCCAGGGCCAACCTTAATGTCAGATTAACAGTTTTCCTTTCAGCCGGGTACACAGGACATGGGGAAACACCTATTTGCCATGCAGAAAATATTCCCACCCCAAAAGATGGTCTTTCTAGACCAGAATATCCAGATCCTGACTCCACCATTGAAAAAGTCAGGTTGTCGGATCAGTAAAACCAGCAGAAAAGTCAGCCTTCATTCCTAGTGATATATTCCATGTTTGACTGTTAAATCTAGGTCTCGTAAATAGGCCTGGGCAGAACTCTTGGTGTTTCACTCTGCAGAATTCAACAGAGTTACACAAAAACTCAGAGATTCTGCAGAGTTTAGCAAACAATCAGAATGGGGCAAGTCCCACTGCTCATGCTGATTTTTAGAGCCAGAAGCTTCTTCCATGCTGTAAAATCAGTGTGAACAACACCACACAGCACACCAGAGAGTGCTGCTTTTTCTGCTCAAGTAGATTATACTTGAGTGGCAGCTTTCTCAACACAAATGATGATTACCTGCTGGGAGCAGCTGTGTTGAGAAATCTCACTGGGAAGCGCTCTAGCACCTGAAAATCGCAATAGGGGATGAAAATTCTTACTTGCCAACATAACGTTGGGGAGCCATACATGGGTAAAAAAGCTGCCACATGGTGTTTGGGGGATATTTGGCAGAACTCTGTGGTTCATGCGGAGTGCGGAGTGGGCAAAACTCTGCAAAATCTGCCAGCGAAGCAGAATCTTTCACCCACCCCATATTTGCAAAGCAATAGATCATATTAGCAGCTAAAGATTCTCACCCTTAATTACCACTAGCCAGTTGAGTGATTTGTGAAAAATCTGGACCACAAGTTTTGTAGCAAATGAGTAAGGCTAGAACTGTCAAAAAACATCTCTTCAAAAAGCATTCTATTTCAATGGCCACCCACTTCTGTTTCCTAGAAATCAATTTGGAGCTGAAAACAACCACTGGATACTATCTACCATTGTTGTCAAGTTGAGTAAGTACCACTCCAACTCTTTTATCTTAGGCCTCAGTCTGTACAATGAAGGGAAGATCATAATCAGGTGCCTTCAATACCCACCCAATAAGTATCACTTTCTGGTCATGCACCTCCTTCATCAAGTCATGGCTTGCCTGAAAACTACAGATTTTTGACATTTCATGAGATGATCCATGGGGATTAAAAAACGTCCTACCACCCACCATTGCTACACTTCTCCTGATAAAAATGGTGCCACTCTTGTCAGGGTGGGTCTATCACATGCAACAAGAAATTAACCAAAAAGCAACATAGAAAATTAATACTTTAACTTAGAAAATTGCTCAGCTTGATGAAGCTGTGGTATTTGAGGTTCAGGCTAGGCTGGAAGCAGAAGAAATATACCAACATCATCCATTTCATTAAACTAGACACACAGATAAAAGCGGAGTGGCACGACTTGTGTGGATTTCCCTATGTTTAGTTACTCAAAATGTAGGAAAATCCTCATACTGATGTGAGGGAAAAGGCCTACCACCTAGCATTTCCACACTTCACCTAATGAAAACATTACACCTGCTTGTGTGGGTGGGCCAAAGACCTGCAACATGAAAATTGGCCAGAATGTGGACCTTGTAAAGTCAATGTGGTCTTCACATGGTTAAAGGTTTGGTGAATTCCAATGGAGTGGATTATGTCCGCTACCAAGTTGGGGGCAGTGTTTCAATCGACAGATGAGTTTAAATGCAGGGTAATGGAACTTTAGCATTTGTCTGAAAGTGCCCAAATTTGTGTTCACTTCCTAATCATTGTAAATATAGTACTGAGGATGTGATCACATTCTCTGCACTATAAGTAATAATGGTATGGTGAAACCTTTCCACCAACTCATTGACCTGTAGGTGGTATGCCATGGAGAATTGGTAGATTGCATCAGTTTCTTTCATCTTCTGTCTCATGTACAAGGGGATAACATATGTTCTCTGATCGGAAGTCACTATCTTAGGACACCCAACAATCGAAAAGATCCCTAGTATTGCCCTAACTACTACAACCCACACAGTGTGCTTCTCAGGGGTACTGTCTCTGGATACCCATGGGCATGATCCACCACAACCAAAATATATTTGGTTCCTGAGGCTTAGGTGCACTAAACAGAACAACATTATCAATACCAACGAGCTTCAATAGAACACTTACTAGTGGGTGTGGCACTAAGGGCACATTAGTTATATGTTGTAAGTTACCACTCAATTTCAATTTGGGCAGTTTCTTCAGAACCTCTCTGTTTACTACTGGCTAGTGGAATAAAGAGTCACACCTATCCTGGGTCTTCTTTATACCCAACTGTCACATCCTGGCTAACACAATTAGGAAATTCTTATTGACTAAGGAACTCTTAGCCTAGTGCTAATTCTTGGTTCAGCATTCATTGGCTCCAATTAAAGCAGCTCATCCTCCCAGACAACAAAAGACTTTCAGACTACCCCCTTGCAGATCTGGTTATTGGATTACTTCAAAAGTCCCACAACTGTACAACACTCAAATTATGCTTGACATTATTCCTCCAAAGTAGATCCTCTAACTACTAACAAAAAACACTGATCTTGCCCAGAATTTAACACTTTGTCTGACTCAGGTATCTCGTTCTACTCTATTTCTGGACAATAGGCAATGGATGCTACACCATGGCCTGTGCCTTCTCAGATTCTGCCCTGATCCATTCTCTATGTTTCTCTGGTCCATGCAAATCTGGGATGGTCTCATTACTTTTCTGAGACTGGCATGCAACTTGTGCTCTAGTTAACACACCTGAATATGTTGACTTCTAGTAATCTGGGCCAATCAAATCTTTGCCAAAGAAACATCCAACATCTTCCTTTTCTTTTCCCTCTACACTGACCATATTCAACTTGCCTTTGATTTCTACCTCAACTTGGGCAACCGGGTCCTCCATGTCATTTCCACTGGCTACCAACACTGTGCCATTGGCAATTAGGAAAACCATCTTGGGTTTCAAATACTTCCTCTCAACCATGGTTCTGTAAGCACTTGTATGCCTCTGGCCAAGAACTTCCACTGTCCATTGGTATTTGGTTAACCACAACAGGACCATCTCAGGTCCCCTCAATCATAATCAACATACTTGCTATGACTAGTGAAGCTGTCACAGGGTTGTTTACCTGCTAATCCTTTTTGCAGTGCACCTCATTGTGATGCCTATAACAAGCAATCTCCTTGGCCTTGGGGGAACCTTCATATGAAAAAAACAAAGGTTACAGGTATGTTATAGTTAGGAAATAGAATTAAAAAAACATAAAAATTCACTTAAAAAAAACAAAAGTTACAGGGACGTTATAGTTAGGCTCACATTTCAAATGTCCAAAACCACAGAAATTTTGCTGTTAGAGTTATTTCAAGTAACTTTAACTCATGCCCTAGGGCAACCATAACTCGCACCCGCCATGCACAGTTTCCTCATCAATAATTTTACTGCAAATGTTACATTGATATTATCAATGATGTTATCAAAGATATCATCCGTGAAGTAACATGTAGCAGTTATTATGCATTTGGTATAAATCCATTCAGAAGTTGTTGAGAAATTCAAATTTGCGTATCTGTGTCAGCGATTATTTCACAAATAATAACAAGCTTGTGCAAAGATCTGCAGAGCTCTGTTTGGCTGCCAACCCTTCAACCTGGAAGCTTAGCCGAGTGCTAGAAAAAGAGTGGGAAAAAAAGGGGTGAGGGTAGGGACACCCTCATCCCTTACCTCTGGGGCTGGTGTGTCAGAGAGACCACAACAGGGCAAAAAAACACTTTAAAAAAAAAAGTTCTGCCACAAATTTGTGACAATGGTGCACATTTGAGGCAGCATTTTTTTTTTTTAAAACAAGTGTTGCCTACCTTGGGTGGTTAGGGGGTTAGCCACAGGGACTGGCTGCAGGCTAGACCCTCTGGCCAACTCCCATTGTGCATGGACAAAGGCTGTGATCGGTGCAGGGTTGGGTTTTTATAGGGGGTTCACTGCAGGCAGTGGTAGGATTAACATATAGTAATGAAAATTATTTTACATAAAAAACATAGAAAATTCACTGAAAAAAACAAAGGTTACAGGTTCAATATAGTTAGGAAACAGAATTAAAAAAAATCTTAGCAATTCACTTGAAAACCAAAGGTTACTGGAACATTAAAGTTAGGTTCTGAATTTATTCACACAAAATCAGAGAAATTCAGCAGCTATAGTTAGAGTTACTTCAAGTAACAATAACTTTTGGCCTTCGGTAACTTTAACTCACCCCTCGCCATGTACTGCTAATTACCCCAGATATTACAGCACTCATGGCAACTCTTATAACATCAATAAAAATATAAATAAAAAGATTAGGAGTCAAATTATTGAAGGAAAAACTGTGCATGGCGGGAACACGAGTTATAGTTACCTTAGGCCGCGGGTATAGTTACTTGAAATAACTCTAACTATAACAGCTGCATTTCTCTGATTTTGTGCAAGTAAATATAGAACCTAATTATAACATCCCTGTAGCCATTGTTTTTTAAGGGAATATATATCAATATATACCTATATTTATGTCTCCTATTGGTGGTCACCACTGGGTTATTATAGTTCAGGTTGTGTTTCCATAGAAATCGCATTTTATGTTACTAATATCTTTGGACCCGTTTGAAGTATCTCCACCAAACTTTCCAACAAAGTGCTACATTGTGAGTAGTGTGCTCATGGAACATTTTGGGGATGATCCATGAAGTAGACATGGAGAAAAAGGGGATCCCAAAGGTTATTTTCCCACTCATTTTCCTATAGGAACTTAGGACACTGCTATGTTGCAAACCGCTGAACATATTTTTTAAACCAAATTTGGCAGAAAGACAGATCTTGGTCCAGAAAGTGTGCTTTTTGTGTGTTGGTGTAAATCCATTTAGTAGTTTTGGATAAATTAAGGTTAAGAAAAATTGTATATGTCACACAGAGGAGGATCTGTACATGTGACTGACCTAAAACCGAGGATCTGTGGATGTGACACAACCTCATCCAGGAAGGGGTGCCTGCCATCTAAGGCTTCTGGACTCAAGTGCTATAAAAGGACATAGGGGCAATGTTTTTTTTTTTAATTGCCGCAAATGTGTGGAGGCCCAGAAGATGTTGCATGTTTACTTTTTGGGGGATTGGGTTTTTCAGCCCACTGGACCCCATCCCCAGGGCCCAATTTACTGAATTAGTGAAGGTGGCACACGGCCCTCCTCCCTGAGCCACATTTAGCCCCAGAGACCTCATCCCTTGGGGCCCACTGTATTTTTAAAGAGGAGGACGACCACATGACCCCCCACCCCAAGCCTTTAAAAAGACCCTGGTGACCCCATCCTCCAGAGCTGTTACATTTAAAGAAGGGAGGGAGACACATGTGCCCCTCCCTGGGCCATCAATGGTCCCAGGGAGCCCATCACAGGGACACAGCAGTCTCCTTGCCCGCACCAACGTGGGCAGGGAAACTTGTGTTTGCTCCTGTCTGGCAGGAGCATTTTTAAATCCCCCACCAAATGGGTGCTAATACAAAGTCTGCTCCACACTCATGCAGGCAAGGAGACTGATCAAGATATTTCTCCAGCCCAGAGGAAACAACATAAACAGCTAATACCTATCTGTATTAAACATATATGTTTGTGGCTGTCAGCAAGTCTCATAAAAACTAGGGTTGACATTTCGAACTTAGGTTATTCACTTATGAATAAAACCTGGCCTCTTTTGCAAACCTCAGAGACATATTACTGCAGGAATTATTTTCTAGAAAATCCAAAGACACAGGAGTAGCATGCCAAAGCAATATCATTAAGGAATGGCTACAACAGAAATTTATAAAATTAGAATGGTTAAAGAATTATCCAGATGGTGGGATGCCACCATGTTTGAAAAAGTATATAGAACAAAAACGTACCCAGAGGACTTAGAATAGTCATTTTCTCATTTTGATGATTTGGGCACATATTTGCTAAACGAATGGGAAGAGTTATTGCACAACTCCTCATAAGGTATGATGGCAATCCTATTAAGAGGGAGATATTACTTCAAGAAATTGATGCCCTAGAACAGGAAATATAAACATCTCAACCTACCAGAAGCAACAGAGAAAATTTACAAGATATTGAAATATGTCCTAACCAGTCATAAATTGTTCATTAAAGACAAACAAATGAGGAAACTTAGATTAAATGATTCTGACTACAGCAATGGAAGAATTTTCATGTATTCTCAGAGGTTTGCTAATGTCAAAATCCACTTACCTGCACAGAACCAGAGTGCTATGGAAAGAGCCAATGAGAGCTTGACCAGTAAATCGGATGTGCCCAGCTTCTACAGTGATTGGGGAGGCAACCTCATACCCAGACCAAGCACTTCTAGTTTGACCACAAACCCAGCTTCCTCTTAGTTTTCTGAGGAGGCTCAAAGATTTCAAGTCGGCATCAAGACCAATTTCAGGAAACCAGGAAATACAGACAAACAAGAAGGAAAAAAGAGAAGACAAAGAGGAGAACAGAAAGGAGGAGGGGGTGATAACAAGAGCAGAATTCAAAATGCAGCTAAGCTAATGTCCACAAAAACAGATACCAATGCTGACAAAACAGCCATAGCAATTGTGAATTTGTCAACTTATGTATTGACTGATGCTGAAATACATTTTTTCCAAAGGGTTTACGTTTCTATCCGACGAATTGCACAGATACTTGAACTAAGAAATGTTTTCCATGTGAAACCAACAATTAGACCCTCGGAAATTACTTTCAGTACCTCACTTTATAGCAGATCTTTCAAAGATCTAGAAAACATACAACTTTTAATGTTGGGTGATTAGGTACTGTCCACAACTCAGCACAGACTGTGGGCTAAACCCTACATCAAAATTTCTTTAGTCACTTCCTCTAGAAAACAGTATAGACCTTTTCTACAAACTAATAACTAGAAAGCTATGTGATCTAGAGGTAAAGCAGGAGAAGGTGCAGAACAACACAAGCTACAATTGTACTATGGAGGAGAACAAGGCCTTAAAAAGCCTTCTTTCTAACTCTAATATCAGAATAAAAGAGGTCAATTTGGTGATGGATAAAAAAGACTGCATGGCAGAAATAGACCACCAACTATTTGATACAAAGGCACAAAAGAAACTGAAGTCTAATCCACTTAAGAGTATAACACACTTACTACAGGACAAACTGACAGCATGGATGGACGTCTATCTGATGAATGACTTTTAAGAAATTTGGTTGTTGGTTGACTAGGGTGTGAGCCATGGACAAGCAGCAACAACAATCCTTGTCAAGGTGAGGCACAAGCAAACCCCAAAAAAAACTGTGCTCAACCACCTGGTAGCTTTGCACAGAGAAGCCAGGCTTACCTTAGAGGTGATATGTAAAGGATTTAAGCAACATTTCAGGAGCCCACAATAGAGTTAGGAAAATAGAGTCATTTTTAATAAATAAAACAAATCAAAACAACAAAAATCCAATTTGGAGAACTGGAAATATTGAATTTGAAATTTGTATCAAACGGGAGACCACATGTAGCAACATTCAGAATTGCAACCCACAAATTGCGAGTCAGAGCAACTTGCAATTTGCGAGTCGCAATTCTGAATGTTGGATGGTGTCCCTGATACCATCTGCAATTTGCAAGTTGGTCGCAAATGCCGACCTCATGAATAATCATGAGGTGGGTCGCAATTTGCGACCCCCTTGCGAACGGTGGCCCTCACAGGGATGGTGGCCTGCTGCGGACAGCAGACCACCATGTCTGGGACTGCTTTTTAATAGCAGCTTTTTTTTTTTTGTAATGCAGCCCGTTTTCCTTAAAGGAAAACGATATGCATTACAAAAATGTAAAATGAAACGTTTTAATTTAATTTTTTCAACCACTGCCTGCTCTGAAAAAATGTTTGCAGTGCCATTCACAACGGGGAAGGGGTCCCATGGGGACCCCTTCCATTTTGCGAATGGGTTACAACCCATTTGAAATGGGTGCAAAGTGTGATTGGTTTGCGACCACGTTCGCAGTCACAAACCAATCCTACATTGCACTGCGACTCGCAATTAGGAAGGGAACACCACTTCCTAATTGCGCCATGCAAAAAGCTTGATACATGTGGCCCAGGGTTCCAAAAGGTGCAATGTGCCAACTGTGGATAAATGGTTGTGCCGGACTGGGAAAAATTCACAAGTTCAGGCAATCTGCAATGGAATGCTGGCTGGGTACAGGGACGCCAGTTGAACAACAGTAGCAACGCTCCTGTTTTGTGAGCTTTGTGTGGATTTGTGTCTCAGACACTAAGACACAGAAAGACTGCAGTACTGGGTCCTATTGCAGTGACGTGAAGGAACCCATCGATGATGCTTGCGATGTGAAGTCCAGTGTTGGGAATGAGATGCGCAGTCGCGGTGATGGGTCGGTTCTGAATAACTGATAGGCTACGATTTAGCGTCTGGTGTTGTTGACGAGGCTGCGGTTGATGAGAGATGCAAGCCTTTGGTGAGGAGGCATTATGCAGTGGCAGCTCCTAAGGTGATGTGGGCTGTGGCGGCAATGCAAGTCTTTGTGATAGGCCCACTCCACACAGCAGTGGTGATGTGTCAGTTCTGCTCATGTTTGCGCCTCACAGCAGATAAGATGCGACAGTTCAGCTGGATCCACAGGTTTGGCACATCACCTTAGGCCCACTTCCTAGGGTCCAGGACTGCAGTGGCACCACTTGGTAGGGTAGAGTCACATATGGCAGAGACCAGGTATAGAAGCACGGTTGTTGAAAGCCTTTAATGTCCCTGAGGCTTCAGATCAGGAGGCCAAACAACTAGCCCATGGAGTCACTGGTTCTGAGTGCAGGAGATTCATGTCCAGTCCTTCTCACCCCTATGCAAATGCGCAGCAAGCAGGATGTCAGCACAGGAAAGGAGGAGTCCAGCAAAGTACAGTCCAGCAGGCAGACAGTCCTTCAGCAGCACATTAGTTCTTCTTCTTGACAGAGTATCTGCAGGACCAGAAGTGTACTGAAGTGGTGGTGTCTGAGGTTGATCTTTTATACCCTGGTGCCCTACTTCTGGAAGGTGGGAGAACCTTCTAGATGTGGCTTTGAACTGCAAGGAATTCCCTGCCTCCCCTATTCTGGCTTCAAGCTAGCTGGAGTGGCAATGCAGGGTCTTTAAGCCTTCTGGGTGGAGACAGGACACAGCATATTCAGGTGTAAGTGAGGCTGTCTTCAGCTCCTCCCCCATTCTGCTAGTGACGGCTCATCCAGTCAGAACTAAGCTCCTGATATGTGTGGAGGGTTCTAGGAGGAATATTGAAAGCCCAACTGCCATCTACACCCAGTCATATGACTAGAGTCAGACTGCAGGCACCAAATGGCTGAGGCAGGAAAATGCCAACTTTTTAAAAGTGGCATTTTCAGAATTGCAATTTAAAATCCAACTTTACTATAAGTTACGTTTTTGAATTCTGATTCCATAGACACCAAACATGAACTGGTTATCTCATCTAATTCGGAAACTACACTTATAAAATGGAATGCGGAAACTCCAATGTTATCCTATAGGAGAGACATGGCTTATAGTAGAGAGAAACAAATGCAAGTGTTTTTCAGTACCAGGACATATACAATTCAATAGTACATGCCCTATCTTTTTAATACATTACACCCTGCCCTCGAGGCTTTCCAGGGCCTACCATAGGGGTGAAATATATACAGTCACAAGGCTAGTGCTAACTTAGTGGGGACTTATGGGTAAATTAAATATGCCAAATGGGATAGGACAGTATTACCTTGTTTAAAGGAAAGAGTACAAGCACTTTAGCAGAGTTAGCCGAGGTAAAGTGTGCAGAGTCCTAATAATATCAAAACAAGGTCAGACAAAATAGAGGAGGAAGACAAAACATTGGGGGGAAGCCTACTCTAAGGTTGACAGATCTAACAATGACCTTCAATACAGATATATTTTCAGCCCTTACTCCTTTTGCCCCATGGATAAATTTTTGCCTAAACATTTAGAAACCCGTCACATTTCTGCCAGGGAGGCCCATTATTGTGGGATATGGCTCACCAACAGAAAGATTGTCAGAATATAGCAACATCTTTTTACAACAATTTGTGCAAACTCTACCTGCATATACAGAAGACACAAAAGACCTATTGAACAAATTTACAGACATTCTGTGGTCAAATGAATTAACATTGGCCACATTTGATATCACACTTCTGTATACCATCATACAGAGATAGAGAGAAGTATGCCAGCTATAAAATATTTTTGAGTTAAAGGGATGCAAGCTTGCTGGAGCAAAATGAGATGCTTATGGAGATGATTACACTAACTCTGGTCAATATTCTTTTCCATAATGTTGCATGGTACAGACAATATGAGGGGGTTGGCTCACCATTTTCACTATTATTTGTGAACATTTACGTGTTTTTTTTTAACAATTACACACCTGGACTTATGGACCACCAGACTTAACAGGACCTAACCTATATTGGAGCAGATAATTAGACAACATCATCCTTATATGAGCAGGAAGTGATTTGTCCTTAAAATAATTTTTCATATATTTAAATAATAATTAATACAACATTCAATTTACCACCAACTACAGCAAGAAAACTATAGATTTTGTAGATGTGACATTGTACATTTAGAACAACTGTCTACATTCTAAACTTTATTGCAAACCAACACCGTACAATTTAGTGCCTCATGCAGACAGTGAACATACAAAATCACAAGTTCAGGCTATCCCACTGGGTGTGATGACCCGTCGAAACTGTAGTCAGATTGACATCTTCTTAGAAGAATTCCAAGGTATATAGAACATATTTAAGGCAAGGGGCTACTCTCCAGAGCTCCTGGCGACTGCCAGATGTAAGATCATGACCAAAAAAAAAGAGAGAACTTGTTAAAAATTAATTCTAAACATTTGGCAAAAACATGATGATATGAAAATCTCTTTGACTACACCTTACAGTAGCTGAAGCCATACACTATAGGGGATTCTTAAAAAACACTGGCATGTCTTAACTGTAGATGCTACACTCATGAAAATCCTTAATAAGAATCCCAACAAAGTACACAGTAGGGCACAAACCATCAGCTACAAGATCTGCCAAAGCTTCATGCAACCTTCCAACACACAATTGAGCACGACAAGGTTGCCCCATTGGTTACATGGTTTTTACAAGTGTGATAATTTCAAAGTGTGCAGACATAAAGTTGGCAAAGTGAAAACATTCCATTACAACACCTATGTAGAATATTGCATTATGAAATATATTAATTGCAACACCAAACTTGTGGTGTATTGTATTATATGCCAATGTAACTTACTATACATCGTCAACACTATCAGAAATCTCAAAGAACGTATACAAGAACTTATACATGCTATCAGAAATGAGGCTACAACTATTCCCATTGCAAAACACTATATGACTGCACACAACCTTAATGAAATTCTGGATCTGAGATTGTGTTCAATAACTCATGTGAAACCACACCCTCAAGGTGGGAACAGAGAGCTGGCTCTCAGACGGTTAGAAGCAAACTGGACTATCAAACTTAGAGCAGCCATCCACAGTTTGATTTAGGCCAGTGAACTGCATGTATTCCTTTAATGGTTACAAAATGTTTAAATACAATACATTGACCTTATCGTTTATATCTCACATCATGTCTTTATATGGAAATTTGTTTCGCTTTACTATCAAAACTTCCTTAAATGCAGTTTCCTTTTATGTTGTATACCTATGTATCAGATATGTACTTAATGGCCATTGTACTATATGCGCTACCTGTTCTAATACCTATAAAGTGATACCTGTACTGGAGTGGTTGAACAGACAAGAATGGTATAACAAATATTGTTTTTCTATCTGTTACTATGACTGTACCCTTACATGATTAAAACTATATGGCTAATAGTATTGCACAAATGTCCAGTCACACTCACACATTGTGGTGTAGATATAGATAATACAGCAATGAATCAAGGATATATGGACACCTCATGTTGCTTGAATTTTAATCTTCTATGTGTTTTCATGGGCTAATCTAATGTATAATATCCTTGGAGGACATATGTATGTCATTGCTTTTTTCACTGCTCTCCTTATATCTTTCTCACACCAAAATAGCAGACGCTTTTACACCCAGAGACATAACAGTTTAGAGGTTAAGACAGTCCTACCTCTCTCTAGCTCTACAGAGCATATAGTTCTCAAGAATCCAATATGCTCAAGTACCTTTGGCTCACATTTCATTTTGCGAAGGACAGGACAGAGGTAAGTTATTAGAATCTTTCCTCTTCTTCAAACTATGTAGACGGCAGGAGCATTAACAAACAAAACCTTGTAACTTTCAGTAACTTACTCTTACCAGTTAAGTTTCTATTTAAAGTATTGGAGAATCTTTCTTTTATTTAAAGAACGGTTAACACTGGGAACACAAACCAATATAGCTCTGTTACTTTTAATAACCTCTCACTGTTGTCAGGAAGGACTGAAATGAAGGGGTTGGTGTGCAGTAAGTAAAGGCACATGCATCGTATTAAAAAATAAAAGTCAACAATTAAATTGGCTTACAAATTGTGTTGTGTATAATTTTTTATTTTTTATTTAGAGTTCTCAAAGATTTTTTTTTTCAACTTAGCTTTGATTTAAATAGATAAGAAATAAGACAGGACTGATACATTCCTGACTAACTTATTTCTGTGACAGGTGAATGATTTTAGTTATATAAGGCAACTATCTTACCATCTTTACACCCTAGTGATTGTGTGGGGTGGGTTACATAAGGAAAATCTGTAGCATACAACTCATTTCAACAATAAGCATCAAATCAGTGATTTTGTTGACAACTAATTTATTTTACAGCGTATCAGGGCTCTCCATGCCAGTGTTGCCCATGACTGCAGAGCAACATCATTTCATTGTGAGGTAGGTTTTGAGATAACATTTTACCTGGGATGTTGGTGCTATTTTATTGATAATACATTTAACTCTCCTGATTTTGGTTTACAGCTTGGATATATCGATGATAAACATATGATGGTGACTTAGTTTGTTAGGAAGAATCCAACAGTAGAATAGGCACAGGTGATGTGGTTCTCTTCTCTCTAACACAATAATAGTTGGACCTGATTTCTTTAGGACCACCCCTCTTTTTCATTATAGTTTACCTAAAAGAAACTCAGACTATATCACCTATTTTATCTTACACTATGTGTTGTTGTTAGAGGAATAATAATGACAGTTTGTAGACACACGGCAAGTCATTTAATGAGGATTACTAACTAAAGAAACTATTTTTCATTTTCTTTTTTCATATCAGCACAAAACTCAGCTAAATTCTTTTAGACCAAATAATGTTCTAAAATATAGTGATCCATTTGCCACGTCAAACCAAAATCTTAGGTCACAATTACTTTTTTTTCTACTCTTCACTGGATTATTTAGTATATGTCAAAGGATATTCTATTCTGTTTGGATCACACTTTATGTTCTCTCAGGTGAACATTTCATGGTTCCAATTCACCTTTTGCCCCAGAGCACAAGTACTCTATCACAGATATAGCCTATAACACGGTATGGTATTTTTTATTTTTTACTTTTTTCATTTTGACTATCCTGTGAGGTATTGTTCTAATACTGCTGTAGTACTTGACATGTGAAAGGAGCATTTTAAGTCTGCTATGGCAGTCTCTCTCTGATTCACTTTTAAGTTCTGGTTGTACTGTCAACATCATGCAATGCACGTAACTCATGTATGAAATGAATAGATTTCATATGTCAGGTTAGTCTCAGAGATGCTGTTTTCATATTTGTTTGGTACACACAGCCTTGAAAATTTCCCATTGGAGATGAAACACATGTCAGCTGACAGAAGCATGTACTTGGTTGGAAAAGTGTAAATACAATAAAAACTATGAAAATACATCACGTGACCTTGGACTTATGAACTGGCTTTTATGGTTATGTTATTTGTTGGAGTGGCACCATCATTGCCCTTACAGGTAACAGGGGCGTATACTGTGGTTGCACCAGTCTTTGAACAAGTATTCTTTCTATAGATTTTCTACTGTGAATAGTTGAGTAATATGCAACATCTTTTAGTTATTGTCACAGGTACCTATCTGTATTTAACGTATTTGGACAGTTACTTGGTCACCAAAGCAGTCTCAAGTCCAGTTCCACACTTTATATCAGCACCGCCATAGACTTTAATGTAGTGGTCCTGGTGCTGGGGATTCAAGATGCTGAGGATGGTAAAGGATGTTCTGGGTGCTGCGCTGTTGACAGAAGAACGGTAAGGTAACTTTGGCCACATGAATTGGTGTCCCTTGAAGTCCTCTTTGAGCCAAAAGAAGGCCAGTTGCCGCTGAGTTACCGATCTCTGTACACAGGGGTCCTTTGGGGAAGGCTAGTGTCCCTCTTTGGTGACCATTATAGGCTCATACAAAACACTCCCACATCGAGTAAACTTGGGTGCAACTTTTAGCGATTAAGGATTAGTCTCTTGGGAGCCCTGTGGTGGTCACCAGTGATTCATAGAAAGTGGCTACTCACTTACTGGAATGGACTTCTTCAGCCTTGATGGCCCTGGTACTGGTTCCAGGGGGTTAGCTGGCTGACCCTTTGAGTCACTCCTTTGGTTTGGGGCTAAGGGGATACTTTTCCACAACCCAGGAGCCACAGGCACAATTCTATCTTTGCTACCCCAAGTTGTGGCAGGTGCAATCCAGCAGTGACTGCAGCCTCTCTTGTCAGGTCCAGTCATCAGCAGGGCAGTCCTTCTTCAGTCCTTTCTCCAATTCCGGCATGATCTGAGGTTCAGGGTGCCAGAGTGTCATATTTATGCCCAGAAAGTGCCATGGAGGAATGATGCAGCCACTAGCCAATGGGCTGCAGGATTCCTCCTGCCTGGTGCTGACTTCCAGCTATGTGTGGTATATAACAATCCCAGAGTGCACTATTCTGCCCACTCTAAAGATGTCTGAACCCTTCATTGGATATTAGGAATCTTGTAGCCCATCTTAGAGGTGTGACTATCTGTGAGCTATACACCCAAAGGAAAACTGGTTTGAGGACTGGTCTCCCCTCTCTATTCCCATCACCAGCCTGTCTACCTAAACAAAGGGGCAGCCCTTCAGGAGTTTGATTGCCATTTACCCACTAGAGGTGGATTCACCTTTGAAGCTCACCTTTTGGGCCAACACACTGAGTAGCTCCTACAAGGAGGTAACACCTCCTTCTAAACCAGGCTACTATTGTTCCTTAGCCTGGAAGTTGTTTATACTGCTTCCCAGGAGGGCAGAAATCTGTCAGGTGGCCAGCAATAATGCAAGGCCACTGGTCAGACTGGGCAACTTTCTAAAAGTTGCCTTTCCTTAACAGTGAAATTAAATTTGACTTGGGCCTCAACTCTGGCTTAATGCCATGATTAGTTGATACCTTGAAATACCCGTTCTTGTAGTCCCATTCAGGAGCTAGTGTACTGAGAGGTCAGCTGGTAACTCTTGGGCTAGCCAATAGGGCTACTAACTTTTCCATAGCAAAAAGCAACAATGTGGAAGTTTTGCTGTTAGGACATCTTAAGAGTGTATGCCCTACTTAGTAATATACAGCTCCTTGCCTTAGGGCTCCATAGGCCTTCCTTAGGTTGATTTATATATATTGTTAAGGGACGTGGGGACTTTGTCATTTGTGGCAAGTAGCAAAGTCAAACTAGCAGTTATAAATTTTCTCTTTCAGGCAATAGTGGTAGGCTGGAAGGCATTTTGTAATTTGCTACACAGAGGTTGACAAAATCCGTGCTGCAGCCGGGGGGGGGGGCATTCTGTCTTACATGCTCTTGGTACCTTGATATCATATACTAAGGATGTATAAGTAAGTCTTCTTATGCCAATTGGAGGTAGCCAATTCAGCGTATATTTTGTAATGTGCTGCAACACTGGCACTGAGGTCTGATTAGTAGACTTTAGAGCATGCTCAGAGTCGAAAAACCAACAGGTAGTCGTCTAAATGTGGGAAAAAAGTGGGGAAGACCTGCAAATAGAATGTTTCCTCACAAATGCAAAACCCTAGAGGGCTTCGGTGGTCCACCAGGTAGGTGCCCTCATTCTTGTGTTTTTTACGTCACAGGGCCCAGACCAGTGGTCTTATAGGGCATAGCTACACAGGCTCAATCTTGCACACTTTTTTGCAAGGCTGAAACTCAGCCAGAGTGGCCTTCTGGTCATACTACTGTTTCATGACCTCCTGGCTAGCTTCTATATTCTACTTGGCCTTCTTCCAGAAGATGTTCATTTGGGTACAGAGAGCCATCATTTACCTGAGCACCTCCTGGGAGGCTTTCCTGGGAGCTTGCTCCCAAGCCTCATTTACCAGGATGAGAGGACCCCACACATGGTACCCATATAGAAGTTCAAACAGGCTGAATTCAGTCCCATTCTGTGGTGCCTCCCTGTATGCAAACTACAGACATGGCAAGAAAATCTTCCAGTTCCACATCAAGGGCTCCGATACACCCATGATCCTGCCTTTCATTGTCTTGTTGAACCACTCAACATGCCTGTTAGTTCAGAGATAGTAGGGTTTAGACATATGATATGTTAACCTACATACCTTTCACATGGACTTCTTGTAGGTACACATGAAGTTGGCACCTTAGTCAGACACCACCTTCTTGGGGAATCCCACAAGGGTAACTATCCCCATCAGTGATTGAGCCACTGTGTGTGCCATCACTGTCCTCAGAGGAGTGGCCTCCAGGTACCGGGTGGCATGGTCCACCAAGACCAGGATGAACCTGTTGCCAAGGGCTGTCTTGGGGTCCAGAGTTCCAACAATATTGATGCCCACCATGTAGAAGAGGGTGACTATGACAAGAAGTGTCTGCAGGGTAGCCTTGTACTTCTCTCCTGACGTACCACTGGCCTGGTATGTAGGGCATGACCTGCAGAATGCACTGTTGCCATCTTCATCTGCTTGTGGTCAGTATGTTGCTGACTATATCTTCTTTTTTTAGAAAGCCTTGCACAACCAGGTTGAAACAATGTGTCAAACACAGGACCCTGAAATAGCCACCTTCTGCCATGACTTTGACTATGCTACTGTCATTGTCCATGGTAACAAATCCATATCTAAGACCACTGGGTCGCAGTCATTCAGAAATCTTGCTGTTAAATTTGTCGAAGATGTTTGTAGCTATATGTGATTTCTCCATGGCAAACATGGCTACTGCTGCATGTTCCTGAACACACTTAAACTTTCTTCAGGGCCAAGGCCTGTGGATAGCTTTTGCTTTACCCCTGCAAAAGAGATCCATTGTGCAGTGATGCGTATGTAATCAGTTGCCTGACAACTGGCCACATGTCTATCATTAAGTGGATAGTTTGAACAACACTTTGCTGCACAGTTGTCCAACCAATTGCAACACATCGTGATTGTGATCCAATGCTTGAACAACGACTCTGGCAAAATAGGTCCAACTCAGAACCTTCCATTTCAGGCAGATGGTTGGCACAAATTCTAAGAATCCCTCTGCTTCCCAAAAGAAAAAGGGATGAAGTACAGTGCTGACCTTTTTGCCAGCTTCCCATTGTACAAATGTGCTGTTGGGTGGTTGAGGTCGTAGGACGCCTCCTGCCTAAACATGCCTGTAATAGTAGTGATTCTGGTGCACTTCTGGGGCAGGCCTGGTTAGCATAAGGACGTCACACTCTTCTTCCTCTTCATCACCTCGCACCGTGATTGGACTTGTAGCTAATGTTTCCTGGCTCTCCTCATCTTCACCACCACAGCCACCCTCAGCATTTATTTTAAGGTGCTCCTCCCACCGGATTGCGTGATGTTTTTTCATATGGGTCATTTGGCCTCCAGTACCATAATGTAAACTAGGCTTACTTTGACGAACACTCAAGTGGCAAATAGAGCATATTGCAATTTTCTCCTCCTGTTTGCTAAGCGTGAAAAAAAAAGTCCCACATTGGGGAGGAGTACTTTCCTAGTGGGCCACTGCCAATGCCTGAAGAAGAACTGGAGATAGGTGGGTGTGTCGTTGAATGCTTCTCCCCAGTGCATACTTCTACTAAAGTAGCAGTTGATGCAGGTCTCAGCTGGAGCCTTACAAATATGGGAGATGGTGATGCTACATGTGCCACATCCCTTGGAGCAGGTTGAGTGGGAGGATTAATGCTGGACTCCTCTGTGCCAACTTCCACAATGCCTGGCTCATTGTCATTATCCTCCTCATCATCTCTTTCCTTAATTCTAAGGCTTTCCGAACTTTCCTTTTCCATTGCCTCTCCTGGTGTCTCCCGGTCTCCGCTGGGGCCCACTACATGTTCCTATGATCATCATCAGTAGAGGTGCTTTCAGAAGATAGTGAAGTAGTACACTTCTTTGGCCATGCTGGAGGTCTTTTGGCTAATGATTCTAAAAATGGAGGAAGCCAGACCTCATGTTCTACTGCAGCTTCAGGAAGATCTATTGCTGGCTGTGGCTGCTATTCACCTTGCTCTTATTCCTGAAATGATTAGGTACTACTTTCAGAAAGGAACAAATCAAACTCAGCCTCACTGCTCATTGGCATTGCCATGATTGCAGTGGCTGCCGCATAGAGAGATATGGTCCTGGGCTTAGGTTGGGGTGGTGTTGTTGATGCAGGAGCGCTGCTCCTAGGTTCCTCCCAAGAGGCTGGTGTGGCAGGCACACCTCTCCAGAAAAAGGTTGTGGGTGCCACGCCAGTGGTGGAATGGTGCTTCTTCTCACTGACCACTTTCTTGGGAGCAACTTTCTTTAGGGTCATCTTAAAGCTGTAGGTTGGCAGTGGCACTAAGCTGCACCGATATAGTTTTTTGCCTTAGAATAGATCAATCTATTGTAAAGGAGACACCTGTGGCAGTTAGGGAAGTGCATGGATAAATGGATTTTTTTTTTTAAATGAAGGTAAGTGTGCACCTATGGCAGCAAGGTGGACCAGGGGAAATGGAATAATCATTAAAAAAAATAATGATGCTGATGTGTTTGTAGTGCACTGCAGGCAGGGTGTCCAGGAGGAAATGGAATTCTACTTTAAAAAACGGAATTCTGCTGTGCGCTGTGCACCAATGGTGGACCGATGGATCAAGGCAAAATGCAAAATAAAGTTTATTAAATGGGTGAAAAAATAAAAATAGAAAATCAAATAAAAAGTCACAATTAAAAAAATTCAAAATAGAAAATTAAAATGTAAAGAGAATAAAAAAGTTGAAATAAAATAAAAAATACATTGATAAATAATTGCTCAAGTTTGTATGGGAGTATGAGAAGAAACCTATTGTGAGGCAAAGAAGTGTTAAAAATAAAAATGCAATAAATGCTTGTAGTATAAGCAGTGTTCGTCCAAATTATATTAATAATATATATATACTGCAATGATTTTCATATTATTAAACTGATCTCACACCTATCCATGCAAGCCTATATCAAAGACACACTGGCTGGATGCACAAAATGGCTTCCAGCCACATGGTCAGACAACAACAGCAAGCTAGGATGCTTTGGGGAACAAAGAACTCATGCAAGGCTTTGGCAAAGGCACACTAGCTAGATTGACATAATTGCTGCCAGCCACATGGTCAAACAACAACAGTGATCAAGTAAGCATGGGGAGGAAAGAACACATGCCATCCTATGGCAAAAACACAGTGGCTGGATGCATAGAATGGCTGCCAGCCACATGGTCAAACCACAGTGAACAAGGAGGCATAGGGAAGAAATAACACATACAAGCCTCTAGCAAACCACCAATGGCTGGATGCTTGAAAAGGCTGCCAGTCATATAGTCAAACAACAACAGTGAGCACGGAGGCAAGGAGAAGAAAGAATACATGCAAGCCTATGGCAAAGGCACACTGGTTGAATGCACAAAATGGCTGCCTTCCACATTGTCAAACAACAACACTGAGCAAGGAGGCATGGGGAAGAAAGAACATATGCAAGCCCATGGCAAAAACACATTGGGGAGATGTATAGAATGGTTGACAGACACATGGTCAAACAACAGTGAGCAAGGAGGCATGGGGAACAAAGAGCACATCCAGGCCTATGGATACAGACTACACAAAATGGCCCCTGGCTACATGACATGGTAAACAAAGACAAATGGAGGCCAATGACAAATACACACACACACACTTGCACACACTGGCCAGAAAAAAGGAGGCATAGTGGTAACACTGAAGAAACACTATCATTAATTCAGCAGTGCAAAACATGAAACTTAACAGAGCTATAAAAATTTTATAACAACATATATCCTCTCATGGCATCAAATATTACCCTGAATATGCACTTTTTGAACAAAAAATGAAATGCAAACAATAGCCAACATTTTTAATTTAATCCAATGCCATCTGTGTCCTAAATAAAGCTTTAAAATCATATATCACAGAAACATTTCTTTCATGCACTGATGACCAATACTGAGACTACTGGCTAGATGACCCATTGGAAGTCTAGGCCACATAGTAAAATAAATTAATATTGCCAACGCAACAAATATGGAAAAAAGGTACTGAACTGTACAACATTTTTCCTTTACGAAATATGTAAAATAGAATGTCAAAATATAACTAGGCCCCTACATAAACTTCAGGACACCCACCACAATGAAATTTAAAAATAAAATAAAAGAACAAAGAAATACTGGTGCATGTCCTATCAAACAAACACCACTTTTATACAATAGTTATTTTAACTTACTTGTGTGATATCACAAAATCAAAGTCCTTAAATCCAAAGGTATATATCCAGCAAAGACAGTGTTCTTTCCACCTTGAAATCCAAGTGAAAAGTGACCAGGAGATGGACAAAGCACTGGGATGAGCCTGCTGGGCAAGAACAGGAAGTTGGAGAATCTGGGGCACATCCTCCCAGTTGGAAAAAAAGTAAAATAAGAAAAAGGCTTCTCGCACTGAAAAACAACTTGAACAGTCAGTTGGAGAAGAAAATCCACTTGAAAAGCTCTTTTTAAGTAGATTTTGCTGCTTCTCAAGTTGAAAATCTACTAAAGGAACATTTGTGCTTGTGAGCGGCACTCTTTTGTCACCGTCATGGGTAGAAGCCATGTGAGTGGGTGCGAAATGTCATGCACGCTTGCTAGAGTCCTGAGAATATCGTGACACTCGGGAGCGAGCACCAAAAACAACTTTTGCAAGCAAACAGAAACAAAAAACTGTGCTTCATGCAATATGGCAGAATTCAGGAACTCTGTGCTATTCTGCAAAGCGTGAAGTAACCAAATTCTGAAAACTCCACTAGCTGCGTGGAGCTTTCTACCAAGGCCCATTCTCCTAACAAATATCCTTGAGCTCAGCCACAGTGTAGCTCTCCAGACTGAGAAGCTCAAATTCCATTCTTGCATATGAAACTAAAGACACAAACAGTCAGGTAGAGCAATGGTAAATTTGGAAAAAAGCAAAAAGACCAATCAAGGTGAAATTTAAAACTCAAATTGGTCTCAGAAAATGTATCTGGGATTTTTACTGTAGCACAAAATCACTTTAAGGCACAAACACAGGTCTTGATCCTCACCACTGATCTTGAGAAACTGGGTTACTGATTCAGGGGCATGAAACCCCACTCAAATAGCGTCAGGGTGAAGTCACAAGCAAACCCCAAATTAACCTGTGCTTGACCCTCAGGTAGCTTGGCACATAGCATTCAGACTTAACTGTGAGGCAATGTGTAAAGTATCAATGTAGCACTTCAATCAGTGATAAAGTGATAAGTCAAAAAAAAAAAATCCTTCACCAATTTAGAAAAATAGAGTCAATTTGAATAAAGAAGTTGGAAATGACAAAAATCCTATCATCAGAATCAAATATATGCAACTTTAAAGATTTAAGTGAAAGTAGCGCCAAAAAGTATGAAGCACCAACTATAGCTATCTGGTCATGATGGAACAATGCAAGATTTGGGTGAGGTGATGAGTCACGCAGAGGTGGTTTTAGAGAGCAGTGAAGTGTGAGGCAAAGTCCTTTCATGGAAATGTGTCACACTGCAGTGGCTCTGATGGGCTGGATTGGGCGAGGCAATGTACGTGCGTGGAGCTCCATCGCACAGCAGTGGTTCTGATGTAAGGACTTACAAATGGCAGAGTCCAAGGTTCAAGGTTATTGGAAGCCTGTTTTGTCCTTGCAGCTTCTGATCAGAAGGCTAGCCAACTAGCTCTTCGAGTCACTCTGGGGTTCTGAGTTTAGATATGCAGGTCCAATCCTTCTCACTCAGGCAAGAGGGCAGCTGGACAGCACAGTAGTGCACCAATCCAATAGCATGACAGTCCTTTTAGCAGCACAGCAGTCCTTCTTCTTTGCAGAGTCCACCAGTCCAAAATTGTACTAAAACGTTGGATCTAAGGCTTCAATATTTATATTTATTTATGCCTGGTGCCAAGTTTGAAATAGATGATAAAGCTACTAGAGGTTTTGACCACCCTGAGGTGTCAGGCATCCCCTTCCTCCCTTTCCTTGCCCCCAGCTTGTCTAGAGTCACAAAAGGCCAGTGTCAATCTTTTTTGAGGGTGCTTTGGCAGAGCCTTTGTGATGTGCAAGTGTGATAGGTTACAGCTACCCCCTGGTTAGCTCAGAGTGGCCCATTCCACCAGCACCTAGCTTCCCTTTGTCTAACTGTCTGGGAGCAAGACCCAAAGACCAAGTGTCAGCTATACCTAATCATGTGACCAAGGATCAGGCTGCAGGCACCAAATGGTTAGGACAAGAAAATACCAACTTTCCAAAAGTAGCATCTTCAGAATGCAATTAAAAATCAGGCTTTATCATTAAAAGTGCTTTTAATCACAATTCCATAGACACCAAATTTGAAATGTCTACCTTCTCCCCATTGAACGCTATCACTTATTGTTGGTCTTTTTGCCTTACGCAGGGTCATCCCCAGTCTTTTTGCCTCCTTCCTCCTGGTTTTTCTGACCTCTCACTGTTGGCTCTAGGACTCTGAGCACTTTATCACTGCTGACCAGTGCTAAAGTGCAGGTGCTCTCCCATCTAAAGTTGGTATGATTGGCTTATACCTAATTGGCATATTTAATTTACCTATAAGTCCCTTGTACAGTGGTATCTCTATACCCAGGGCCTGTAAATTAAATACTACTAGGTGGCCTTCAGCGCTGCTTGGGCTACCCACTGAAGTAGACTTTCAAACCTGTCTCAGGCCTGCTAGCGCAGGGCCTGTGTGTGCAGTTTTCTGCCACAGGGACCTGGCATCTAAACTTACTTGCCAGGCCCAGAACTCCCCTTTTACTACATGTAAGTCACCCCTAAGGTACGCCCTAGCTTGCCCTATGGGCAGGGAACCATGTATGTGGAAAGGCAGGACATGTGCCAAGTTGCGTGGCCTGTCCTGGTAGTGACAAACAGCCTAACTGGTGTCTCACTGCTTTGAGTGCTGCCTTCTCATAGGATTGCATTAGAAATGCCGTGCCTTATGTGTAAGGGGTATTGTCTGATTTATGAGGGGTAGCGTAGGCGTGTTTGGTATGGTTGTGATGGTGATAATAAATGCTGCTTACTGGTGTGGGTGTATTTTTTATTACTATCACAGAAATGCCACCTCTAGAAAGTGCACATTTATCTGTGCTTATGACTCTGGTGTTTTGCAGCTTGACTCCAATCCACGTCTGGGCAGAGTGACAGTTGGGGCTTTGTGCATACTTTTCAGACAGCCTGTACACAGGGAGGGTGGAGGTGTCACAGAGGTGCATCTGCATACTGAATAGTCTTCCTGAGCTGAGAGAAGGGAGAGGCGGGGCACACCTGCATTTGTAAAGACTGTGCCCTGGCCTCACACAATAGGGTCGTTAACTCCCCACTGATGTTTGGAGCCTGTGCTAAAAGGAGAGAGGGGGCACTCCCAGAACCAGTTGTAACTGGCTGGAACCTCCTCTCCCTACCATTGTAAAACACTGTAAGAACTGACTATAAGTACAGGGGAATTTTCCCCACAATTTGGAGACTCTTGGAATCATCTTGGAACTGGACACCAAAGGCTGAAAGGACTCACCAGGAACCGCCATGGACTGCTGCTGCTGTGCTGACCTGTGACCTGCCTGGTCACTGTGAAGGACTTGCCACTTGCTGCCTTTCCCTTGTGCTGGCCTGTAGCTGGGCCCTCGGCCTGAGGACCTGGTCTTAAGATTCTGCTCCCCAGGGGCAGGGTGCTGTGGCCCTTGACCCCTGCATCCATTTCTTCACAATGGGTGCTTCTCCGTGGTTTGCAGCGCGGTTATGGAGCCTTGGGAGCTCGTAGGCTCCTGGCTGCATTGTGCCCCTTTAAATAAGATCACCGCAGCGGCCCAGGAACCTGAAAGAACACTCGCGCACCGCATCGGGTGCAGGCGAGTGTCTGCTCGGGCCCCAGGAGGGGTCCCATCTTCTTGTGGCTTCACGGCAGGACCAGGGGAAGGCGCAGGGAGTGCCCCCTTCCCCCTGGCCTCTGCGTTAGGAGCAGGACGCTCCTTTTCTGCTGTTAGGTAAAATGGGATTATTGTGCCCCCCCCCCCCTTGGTGTAAGGGCCAGTGGAGGCCCAGGGGCGCCCCAGAGATTGCGGGTCCCGGGAGGGGCCTGTCATTAAACCGGCGGGGGTGCGTGGTGCCCCCCTCCTGCCCTAAGTTGTTTTTGCTGGCTTGGCCCCCCTCGTGAGGGCCGGTTGAGGCCCTGGGGGGGCCCCCAGTAATCAAGGTCCCCAGAGGGGCCTTTCTATAAAAGAGAGGAGGTGCATGTCACCCTCCTCTGACCCCAGAGTATAAGGGAGGCCCCGTTTTGCGTGTAGGAACACCGGGGCCCCCATTGTTCACCTTTTAGGCACTGGAGGTGCCTTCATTCAACCAGGTACTGTTTAAAGGACCAATATAGTTGCAATCCAAAGTTCTTTCTACAGACTTTTGTTTGATTCATATATTACCTACCTGCGTTTGATGTTTTTACATATGTGTATGTAAATGTTCCTTTTATGGACATGCTTGCTAATATTTTTTTCTAACTTGCCATATGTTTTCTAATGTTCCTACTATGGGCATTTTATGATATTCTTATGATAAGTGCTGTAATAACGTGTTTTCCTGACTACTGGTTATGTTGCAGAATACTGAGTAACCTGTGTGTTATGTGTGACTACTGCTAGGTTGCAGAGTAACTAATGTGTAACGTTCTGACAACTGCTAAGGTAGCAGGATAGTACTTATATTTGATGTTTGGTCTGATAATTGCCTTGTGTCCAAAACAGTATATTTTCATATAATCTGGTGTTGTGTTTCCTTTGTGGTGGGGATATTGCGTCACGTGTGTTGTGTGTGTTGTGCAAACACTTTACACATTGCCTCCGGGTTAAGCCTGACTGCTCGTGCCAAGCCACCAAGCGGGTGAGCAGGGGTTATCTTGGACGTGTAACTCCCTTGCCCTGACTAGAGTGGGTAAGTTCTGCCTGGCTGAGGTGCATACCCTAGCTAACCAGAAACCCCATTTCTAACACTTATTAAACCCAATGTTGTCCTATGGGAGCGGTAGGCTTCACAGTAGTGAAAAACACATTTAAATGTTTTTCACTACCAGGACATATCAAACTTAGAAGTACATGTCCTACTTTTTAAATGTACTGCACCCTGCCCTCTGTCTGGGCTGTTTGGGCGTGACTTACATGTATTAAAAAGGATAGGTCTGGGCTTAGCAAAAGGTGTATTTTGCCAGGTGGACATAACAGTTTAAAAACTGCACACACAGTCTGCAATGGCAGGCTCAAGACATGTTTAATAGGTTACCCATGTAGGTAGCACAATAAGTGATACAGACCCACTAATAGCATTTAATTTGCAGGTCCTGGGGATGTGTGGTATCACTTTACTAGAGACTTACAAGTACACTAAATATGCTATCTAGGTATAAACTAGTTCTACCACATTCAAATTAGAGAGCACAAGCACTTTACCACTGATTAGCACGGGTGAAGTATGCAGAGTTCTAAAGTCAGCGAAACAGGATGATTGAAGGCAAAAAGTTGGGAGAGAACCAGACCAAATATGCCAGGTGTAGCACAAACCATGTGCAGTATGACTCTGTTGAAGGGGAGCTTCTGAGAAGGAATCAGGTGTGATGTTGACACATTGATATTGAACCCTAAAGATGACAGGAGGTTTGCAATAGTCTGGAGTTGTTTAACAACTTCCCGCCTTCAGCAGTCAGTCATCATGGTTGGGAAGACTAGCAAAAAAATGACCTCCAAAGGTGAGCTACCACCACCACCATCACTTCATGAACACCCGATGGGAGTTGGTGAGACCAAAGCGAAGCAGAATGGTTTGAAAAGCCTCATGTCCCACCACAAACTTGAGCTAGCGTTGATGGGCAAGCAGGACACCTGTATGGAAATAGGTATTCTACAGGTTCAGCACTACAATCCAGTCTACAAAGTGAAGGGCTGACAAGATCTGTGCCAGGGTGAGCATTTTTAATATCTCCATCTGGAGGAAGGCATTGACATAGAGAGGTCTAAAAACAGTTAAAGGCCTCTGTCCTTCTTGGGTGTCACAAAGTAGCAGGAATCAATCAAAATCACTTCCTCCGTCTGCACCCTTTCAACATCCCCTTTGGCCAAAAGGCCTTACATTTCTTGCCACAACATGGGGGGATGGTCCTCCTTCTGTCACTGGGATGATAGTGAAAGGTGTAGCAGAGAAGAAAGGAACGGTAAGGTCAATCCCATGCATCTGCAGGACCCATCGTCTGATGTAATGACTTGCCAAGCTGGGAAGAATCTTTGGATCGTACTTCCCACCGGGTGACTGGGGTCCACTAATGGCACACTAAAGGGATTCGGTGGGTGAGGCTGCGGTGGGGCCAGTGGACTGGATGGACCATTGACCTTGACCATGAAACTACTGGGTTCCTTGCCTTGGATGGGCGGGCTGGTAAAATTAAACAGCTCTCCCAAATCCGCAAACAGAGAGGTAAGCGTGGCAATGGTTGGTGAGGCAAGGAGGATAAGTATGGAGAGTCTGCATTCTCTCCGGACTCCTTAAATCATCCTAAAAGCAAAATAAGCTTTGTCCCCAAACAGGTGACTACCATTGAAGGGCATGTCCTTAAGGGAGAACTGAACATGACATGAGAACCCAGTTGATCACAGCGACATATATCAGTGAATGGTGACACTGGTTCTAATGGCTCACCCAATAGAATTGGTGGTGTCCAATCCACAACGAATTGTAAGATTGACTGCATCACAATGTCTTGTGTTGCCTGGGCAAGAACAGTTTGGAGATTTTCATAGACACAAAAGTGAAATTTTGCCACTGTTTTCCAAAGGGCATGAGAATAGTGACCCAGGAAGGCAGCTGGCATTTACGGAACTGAGAGCCAGGCTGGTGGAAGGAAAAACTTACTTCCCAAACGTCGCCAACTGTTTGGACTCCATATCAGAAGAGAGTAGCTGGAAAAGTGTTGGGGTTAGTTCTGCTCATAGATGCCTGCACCACTTGAATATTTGTGAGAAGTGTGCTGAGAGAGGAATATTTGGTCCCCCATATCAGGGTGATGGCATCTCACTATGTGTATGGTGACTGTGGGGCCAAGCAAGGTTTGCCTCAAACTCTAAACAATGTATCTGTTAGTGCCCCCATTTAGTGGTAAAAGGGAATCAGGGGACATCTGCCACAGATGGAGGACTTCTATTAACACATTAGACTTGAACTCCAAGGTGAGAAGTTGGAAGGAACTTCAGCCACCCTGCACATTATCATGGCATAGGAAATAGATTCCTGAGTGGTTGGACCAGGGGGGTGGGAGAAGACCTGTCTCATGAGAGGAATCAAGACCACTAATCTCCTGCAAGTCATCATACCATTTGTCCCCTTAGTAGAAATGAGGAAACTCATCACCAAAATCATAATCATTGCCTGAGTATATGCCAAAAAGAGAGTGTAGGATGTGTGTTCTCCCTTGTGAAGGTGTTACAGCAAATGGAGGAAGTGATGCCTCAATTATTGTTGTGTGCAGCTTTGGTCCAGGTTGGACTGGCACCAACTTCAAGTCAGAGAGTACTATAGGTATTGCCTCATCTGGCGTCAATGGATTTGGCACTGGTGCTGAAGCTCCAGGTACCAGTGTGGACTGTGGCACCGGTTCAGGGTTGGGGTCGGAGCCAGAAGTGTTGTGATGGGCTTGATGGGTCCAACTGGCAACAAGGGTGAATCTGCAGGCAGCACTCCTAAGAGAAGACCTCTCTGCTCTTTGGCCGGTAGGAGCTATAGAGGATATCAGCAAGGATCTGGAGAGCTGGAGCATAGTCATGCAGAACTCTTTGATCTGCTGTGGAGTAAAAGATAGTCCCGGAATTGCAAATTGAGCCAGGACCAATTGCAGGTGTTGTCCCCAAAGTATGGCGACTCTGAAAGTGAGATCTAGAGTAATTGCACTGCCCAGTGCCTGGTCCGGTGAATGCATGTGGTGAGAAGGTGCTGAGTCCTACTTCAATTTTATTATGCTTTGACTTATCTGAACATCTAGATCTCAATAAAGATCGGCTTCGGAACAGCTTCAGTGGCTCTTGGACCCTGAATAGGACGAGGACCAGACCTTGGGCTCAGAGCGTGACTTAGACTGGTTTCGGCGCAGAGTTTTTTTTTATGCTTGCCATATTAAAGCTTCACTTCGCAGTCCCTGATGGCCTTCAGGTTTATTAACATGTAGTCAATGCAATCTTTAGAGTTGTGATTCAACCAAGGTACCACAGGCCCACCAGATATGAATCTGTCACAGACATTTATTTGGGCGCATTAGCCTAAAAAGATTGACGCTAATGTGGCGCAAGGAGGCGCTAGGGGCTCTTATATATGCCGCTAAATTTTTTCCAATTCCAGCACTTGTGGAATATGTGAAAATGTTGTGACTCTTCAGAATTCACTGCGAGATCGCAAATTTCAGCCCACATGGAACAATGTTATTTCCTGTGTTTTTAGGAGAAAGATCTGAAATGTCTTTTAAAAATATTACAGATTTCAGTCACGAAACGTCAGACTTTTAAACAATATTGGCCAAACGAAGGAATAGTCTGACCAGCAGTTCCAAAATTACCTTCGGAAATTCCAGACTTTCCAATTAAAATAGCGGGAAAATTGATTTCCTCAACCACAGCTCTACTCTATCATGAAATGTCTCTATTAACCTATAAAACAGATATCTGGTAATTTCATGCTGGTGATCAGTGACCCAACACTCATTCTTGCACAGACACAATATTTTTAACATTCTAACACACAAATCACATCTGCAATAGAATAGGGAATAAAAATGTTTTCCCGAGCAACAGAGAGTTTCAAGCTGCCACGTCCCCTCCTTCGACCAGGAAACAAAAAAAACGTCCAGAATGTTCCGGATTATTCAGTGTAGCTATTCAGCTCTCCATAGGCAGCTGATAGATGACTTTAATGCGAGGCTTCCCTGCTGCTGGGTCTAATGATCGCTGTGCTCGTGACATCTGCAGTCTGTTGCGCTCGCGCTACTGGCGCGCCGCTGGAGTGGTGGGAGATAAAGCCTCTGCACAGAGCGCCTCTAAAAAGTGCAGAGGGGATGCTTCAGTTTTATTATAAGATTAATAGTGTATCTCTGAGACAATTAATGCATTTCAGCAACGAGCTGATTTCAAACTGTTCCAATAATGCACACTAATAAACCTAATTATATGACCAGCTGAATGTTTTTTATGCAACTGTAATCCCGTATACATGAACACTTTAATACCGCTCATGTACAATCGGGGAGAGTAGGACATTTCAGGGTAAGGTTTTCAAGGGTTCGTGGCTCTCACTGGTGCATAAAATACAAGCTTAATGGAACTGAGTGGATAAGACCCCTGCAGTGGTTGATTGTCTTCAAAGAGGTTGGGTCTGGTTTCCAAGTCGGATCTTAATGCATTCTGGTAAATGTAGTCTTGCTATATATTTTTGAGCATGCATCAACATCTTTTCAAAAGAGTTTTATGAAAATCATTGCCTCATACCCAGAAACAGCACGTGTACATCTCACCTGTCCCCGCGCCACACTCAGACTAGCTAGGTAATTGTGACTCCAAATGCAATTATCTTTTTTTCTTAAAAAATAAGGGCATATTTATACTTCCTTTGTGCTGAATTAGCGTCATTTATTTTGACGCTAATTCAGCGCAAACTTAACTACATATTTATATTTTGATGCTAGACACGTCTAGTGTCAAAATATTGGAGTTAAAGTCATTTTTTAAATGCCTGAAACCACCTTGTATCAATGAGGTGCAAGGTAGGCGTTCCCTTCCAAAAAATGACTCTAAGGCCCTAGCGACTTATTTATACTCCCGTGCAAAAACGGTGCAAAGGGGGGAGGCGGCCCTAAATAATAGAGCTAAGCCTGCTTAGCACCATTATTGACCGCCTGGGTCAGGGCAGGCGTTAGGGGACCAGTGGACCCATTTTCATAGTTAAACACCCTGGAAAGAGCCCACAGGTACCCACCCCAAGCCCCAGGAACACCTCCACCCACACCATGGGGACACCCGAGGATGGGGGACCCTATCCCAGGTAAGTAGGGTAAGTATAGGTAAGTATTTTAAAATATTTTTTTAAGTGCCATTGTCCCCTGTGCTGGCCATTGGGGTGGTGGGCATGGTTCCTGTCTTTTATAAGACAGGAGTCATGTGGTATGGATGGTTGTTCGACAGAAAATGATGCTAGGCTAGTTAGAGGCATTTTTTTTTGCCTCTAACTGGCCTAATGTCTTTTTTTGGTGCAAAACCCCCCTTTCCTATATGCCACCCCCACCCAGCTAAAGTCATTCTTTTACTCAAGCCCACCCTTTGTGCTGGATTGCACCATTCCATAAATATGGCACCTGGCTGGTGTCCTGGAATGGCGCAAAGCAGGTGCTATACTTTTTGACGCAAAACGTCGCGAACAAAGTTTTGCATCAAAAAGTATAAATATGGCCCTAAGTTTTAAGCAGGACATTTGCCCAGTGTTTCACATCTGCAGTCCTCAACTTTTCCGGGATCATGCTTGAGGTGTTTCAGTGCAAGATTTTTCTTTGCATTCTGGAATATGTAATCCGACAACACCTTAACTAAACCACTAAAAAACTGAACTGTAGCACTCTGCCTCACATGAATCTAGAAAACGTGGCAGCTGGGAATGCACAATCATTGAATTTTTGGATTATAGACTTTGTTTACTATTACTGGATGGCACCACACCACATGGACACAATTTTGGAACTTGATCTACTTTTCTTTTTTTTACAAATTTTTGTTTTCATATGTTTGAGCACATAAGATTCAATTGAACGGACCACTAAAAAAAATCATACATCGTAAGTACTCTCAAACCTCAACTTGCATAGCAAACCTATTTACGAAAAAAAACCTACGGCTGAGAAAATATATATTTTGGAGCAGGAAATCAAAAAACACTTATACCATACTTCAAAAAGTAACCAGCTAATCATTGGACTGCTTTGAGAACTATTGGAGCTATTGTTCAGAAGCATGCAATATGCACGTTTCCTTCCACGTACAGATGCCACATTAGTATATGACATCAGACAACCCAAGTTTCAGTCCGGAGCGTTCATTTCTCAATTTAGTGCATTCTGGGAGTTATAGTCTAGGGCTGTTCAATTGAATCTACCTGTACTTGAGCTGATTCAGTCCCCCATAGGGGCACTGAGAGAGGACACGTTCCACATTCTATATCACTTGAGTTTTCTGATTAAGTTTTAAGTCATTAGTTTATTTAATTTCTCCTTACAGAATAAGAAGCATTATTATGCAAATTCTATTCGTTTGGATTGTGTCACTATTCAAACTTTAAGAGTACGAGTGACTCTCATTTATCTGTAACCATCTTCATAATAAAGAACATGTGTTGCCTCCACTATTCTTTTATGATATTTCCAAATGTTTTAATTCAGTACACACTGGTTTATCCGTTTTCTTCTAGGTGCTGAAAAGAAAATATTTCCAGTGTAATGATCCCAGAGTCCCACGACTACAAATTTAAACCCAGTGACACCAACTGACAAACACAAATAAAGCCCAGATTAATGTAAACCTCTCTTTGAAAGTGTTGTTCCTTGCCCTTTGAAAATATCATCTTCACCCTACTTCTTAAAAAACTATCTTCTGACCTGAACATTTTGGCCAACTAAAGTCCTAGCTTCAGTCTCTGTTTTCTGGGGAAACTACTACAAAAGGTGTTGAAAAAACAACTTTAATAGCAATGGGATGTCGAGTACCTTCTTCCTAAGCATCAGTCTGGATTTCGTCTTGAGAGGCCTATCGAAAATACCTAACTGGTATGAGAAAAGATTTCCTATTTTCCTTGAAGAAGGACAATAAAACTGAGCTGACATTCGTGGTTCAGTTTTCTGCTTATGACACTGTCAAATATTTGAATATTCAACAGATATAAGCACATTAGCATTGCTGTGGGTTCAGGTTATTTTTCTCTAATTGCAGCCAAAAGTCAGAATCTGGTCAATCACCCACATAACTAGCGTCCTTCGATGTTATGTTCCTCAATGATAATCCTAATATGATTCTTTTCAGTATCTACATACAGCCCTTTGCACAACTCTTTGAGCACTACCAGGTTTACTTCCAGATTTCACGCTCAGGATGCACACATCTATCTCCACTTGAAAAATGGCTCTGAGAACCCAATTGGCATTACCTATTGCTTTGATGATGTTTTAAGTAATGAAGGAGAGTGTCCGATGCATGAATGATGCCAAGACTGAGGCTGTAGATATGGAAGCCTCCAACCCCGGGACTTACCATGACACCCATCACTCCACATCATCACAGTCAACATAGTGGCTAAAAGTGCAATCATGCAAATCGTTGTTTCTTTCAACAATCCTCCTGTTTCTCCACATTAACAGTGGAATCAAGCTCCATTCATCCATTATTCTGGCAGTCCTCAACTACCGTAATCAGGGCTGGATGTTTGCATGGGTGACCTGGGCCCAGGGCGCCAATCTTCAGGGATCAAAAAGAACAGTCTGTATAAAGTTCCTGCAAACAGAAATACCCCTCTTCCTTGGCTCCAGTGATTTAGTTTAAAGTGTTAATCGTTTATGACTTGCCACAGTCACTGTTATTAGTACCCTCTCCACCCCTTATTTTGCCCTCCCATCTATCTACAACCCTCTGCTGACACACATCAACACCCCCTCCTCAAACCAACACACTGCTTGAAACCAGCCTGAAGGAGCTACGTTGTGGGTGATTCAGGTGAGCTGTGGGAGTTGTGTATATGTTTTCAGAGTCAAGTCGCTCATTTGATGTAGCCAGCAGCAGCAGTCACAAGGGCAGCAAATTTATTTTCACCCAGAGTGCTACTGGAGCAAATCCCAGCTCTGACTGTAATATCTCCTGTGTGCTTCCCACTTCAGAATGGCATGCCATAGTCATAGTTCATCAGTCTGCATGGACCTCAGGTCAATAATGCACTGCCTGGTAGTCAGTAAGACCTATAAGCAGCTGTCCATTGCTTCCCATGTGAAAGGTCCACTTGGCCTTTTGAACTTGATTTTCAACTCCAGGACTTGTGAGAGACTGAAGATACACACACCTGTGAGCACTACCATGCAGACCAGCCATTTGAACCTGCCCTGCCCTTGCCCTTGCTGCTGCCTGGAACTGCTTAGAAGCTGCCATTTTCAGAATGTCCTTGTTGTGCATTGGCATACAAATCACTTGTGTACCAGAGTCCTTGGGGCACTGTGTAATGTTGCAGACCACAGCACAAACAGTTTTTAGTTCCCACAAAGTTGTTCCTGCTTGTCCCAGTCAGAGTCTGCTCACTGTATTTGCCTAGTTCATGTTTGTTCCTGACAGAGCCTGCATCCTGTTAGCCAGACTGGTTCCTGTCTTTGCGTTGAAAAATTGAGGTTCCCTGTGGCTACATTTGCTTCATAAGTGCTTTCCATGCCCTCTCTTGCCTCATGGGTTATTGTTTGTGATAGGTCTACAATGAATCCTCACACAGATAGTATATTTTAATTGTGTTACTCATTGTAATCAGTTCTGGGACATGTATTCAAATGACCTAATCAAGCCCCCATCCCTTGTCTGGCTTTGCGTGTAATGGTTTTTGCCAAACACTGACAGTGTGCTATGGCTGTATACATGGATTTGGTACGGTGCCTCCAGCACAACAAACAAGGATTGCCAATGTGTATGTGAGGACAAAACATGTTTGTGCCCTGACGGTCCATGCACAGAATCACTTCTGCCACCACCTTTTGATGGTGCTTGCATGGTGACTAGCTATGAGATTAATTAGCACAGAGGCACTGATGTTCCCTGTTGCAGTGGGAATTTTTAAGACCACCCTGTGTACACATGTTGTGATGAAAGCTGCCTGTAACCTATTACCCATCCAGAAGGTTTTTGAGCACCCCAAGGTTGCCCTGTTGTCAGCCTTATTAAAGTTCTGCAGTGCCATAGCTGGACTATCACCATGTGTGTAGTTAGTTAATCTTTGGCTTTAGGTCAAATCTGCTTTGAAGGATACTCTGTTAATTGAGGGGATGGTTCCACAGACTCATGACTAGACCTGCACGTAACTATGACAACATGGAGGCCAATACTGACACAGGGTACACATGGCCACACACTTGAAGTTGACACCTTTGTGCAATGAACCACTGGAAATATGTGCACACATGCAGCATGGTCTGCTGGTCCTCCACAGCCACAGGAGAAACATAGGTCATGTACCTGACTCAAACTGTGGTGTACCAAAACATTTTTGGATTGGATTTGGGACTCTCTGTCACAAACACTGTACCTACCTAGCATGTTCAAATGCCTGACTCATGGGTAGTATACACACAAGTGAGCATGAAGTGGTATCCAACATTTAATTAAATGTGATGGGTAAAATTTCTGACATTGCCATTATCAATGGTCCTCTATCTATCCTGTGTATAGTTTTTCATGGGAGATGTTTTGTCCCCAAAGTCAGGGAAGTTCACACAGCATAAGATGCAACAGATATAACAAACACATATCATGACTGATGTGCCTCAATGAATGGCATCTGATGGTTATCCACAATTACAACACATTCATGCAAGCACATTATGCAAAACACTTCTTGTGACGTTCACACAGAGGCACAACAATTAAAATAGCCAATTCACAGACATAAACACACAGGCCATGAGTGCATTTCTTGAGTTGCATAGTCTTGCTATCCTCTATTGATGCAACACCTGCTCAAACTAGGAAATACCAATGTTATTCCAAAAGTTTGCGTTGCTGTTGCATCAGTTAAGAGAGCTAATGCGGCACAACAACATGAGTATTATGGTCTGCAGTAGTGTGGTCTGCCACATGTGCCCAAACACTAGAACACAGTTGTATAGTTATAGCCTTCATGTATGTTAAAAACAGGAAAGTGACACAAACACAGTTATAGAATGATTTTTTGACGCAAAAACATCAAAAAAGACATGTATGCGTCAAAATATGACACCAAAATATGACGCATATGTGTTCACACCCATAATACATTGATTGGTCCCTAGTGTTAATTCCAACACTGCACCCCATGAATTCGGATATCCATTAAAAATGTATTGATCCTTGAATAAAGGGGAATTTTTAAGCATATGTGTCAAAAAATATTGACACAAAGCCCGTAAGCATCATAAAATTTCACCCATTATAATAAAAACGCACCACATTTGAGACAGGAAGTGATGTAATAGGATATCCTGTTTACAGAAATTGTACAGTGGGTGTACTTTCACTTTCACTTTGCAGTCTGTGATTCTTCTAGACTGTGTGGCTGTGTATAGAGTTGTGTCTGTGAATATTGTGCTTTTGTCTCCTGTGTGCTATTGCCATCGTCATCTGTTGTTTTTGTAAGTGTCTGTGTAAATCAGTGTGTCTTTTTTTCATTTTTTTAGATTAGATTTGTCTTTGTACTTTTGGGAGTGTGTGAGTGGGTATTGTTAGTTGAGACATTGTTGGGCTGTTTGTGGGTTTAAGTTTCCTTTGCATACCTCCTTTCCCTGTTTTTCCCTCTTTACCCTTTCCTAACCTCGTTTTTTTGGATATGTTGGGTAGGCCACATCTGGGGAGAATGAGTGAGGAGGAGCTGGGGGTCTTTGTGTGGCTGGTGTGCCACTTCCTCCCCCTGATATTGGAGGCTGGTGACAGGGTGATACAGGGGTATCACTCGGAAGCTTGGAGGCTCAGGTGGCAAAGGTGCTGTTCCACCTAATAAGACTGTTCAACAGCCAGTGCAACGACCACCAACTGAAACATCGCTGGGCTGACCTGGTGGCCCAAGAGCTGGACTACCTGGGTGTGGTGATTGGTAGCCCTGTTGGTGAGTACAAATTAGACTAATGTGTACAGTTAAATGCACTGTAGTGACAGCAGCAGATTTTGTGACATGCTGCATGCAATGTTTGTGGACATGTGGAATGCAAGTTGAACAAACAGTGGCCCTGATTTATACTATTTTTGAAACACATTACCATAATTTGTTGACGCAAAAGCTGCACAAACTTACAAAAGACAACTTTGTCTTGTAAATTAGTGCTGCTTTGACATCAATAGAGGATGATAGTGCACCACAAACAAAAGTATTATTCAGGGCCTGTGAGTGTACCAGCAATGAGATGTATTTCACATGTTAATGCAAGTAACCAAAGTAGTCATGTTTTAATACATGTCTGCACAGTATTTATGGCCATACGTACAAAGATCTTCCTAACCTCTGGTAATATCATAGGCTGATAGTCCGACTTGGTTTGTGCAGCATTTAAATTAATTATGAATGCCGATGTAAGGCACACTTGATAATATCTAAAATTTTTGTGCTACTTTCCATAGCTGTGGCGTAAACAAATGAAGCAAATGCTACACATATAAAAAGAACATCTGGCCCTAAGTTCATTGTTTCTGTGTGTTTACGCCTGGACAGAAAATCTTTCACATGGCCAAACGTAATTTTGCCTGGATTCTATCAGATTGCAGTAGCAGAACACAGGTTCATCTTGTGGCTTTTCGGAGTAGGTGTAAAAATCCTATCATTGCGTAGCATGGCCCAACAACATTTTTGCCTTGGGCACAATTGCTGGTACAGAGCTGGTGCATTTGCCACCTGTGTCACTTTATAGCCAAACAATTTTCTATAGTTAATGGGTCATCATGGGATCCCTGAACTTTGGGAAGGCATGGTCACAAATTATTTATTTGCATGATGTTGTGCAAGGGACCACTGACTGCTTCCATCATACATTTAAAGTGACAAAATAGTTTGCTAGTTTACGTTTGGTACATCCCTGCTGATCTAGTGCAATATATGTACAATTGTTAAATTCTCAGTATGAAGGCTATCACAAACATGGTGGTATGATAAGATCAGCAGTCCAGCATTCCTGTGATTGCCACCATTCCCAAGGTGGTTACAAATAGAGACCTACCTCATCAAGATTGCAGAAGTAGGACATTTTCTAAACCATGTTTCAAATAGCGGACAGTGTCAGTTCGGTTGTATAACCACAGATCACCCAACTTGGCAAATGTAAGCTAATGAATGTGGCAAACTGTGATCTACAATACCTGATATAGGTACACAGGTCCCAGAGGAACACATTTCAGGTGCAATGACTACACCAGTGCCCAGGCATTCTGTCACAGATGATCAAATTAGACACTGTCAGCACATATTTTGTTGTTGTTTTGAGTTAGATAAACAGACAATCCATGTTTAGCGTAACATTGTCATCAAGTAACACACAGGATCCCTGCCATCATGGTGTCATGGGGGAATATACGGCACTGGGTACACTGCCAATGTGGCATATGTAACCTACATACAACACAGGCACACATATAATGGACCATAGGAAGCACAATAATTCCTGCACTAAACTCAACCCACATGAGCATTGCACAGTAACTGATTGTCCCATGATGCACAAGCCACAATACCTGTTTGACTGGTATTGCAGTGCACCAAGAATGTGGCTTTACATGTCTCTCATAACAACAAATGAAGAAATGGAGTACCCTCTAGAAATAATTCTGCACAAAATTGAGCAATCATGTTTTGCACCACATGATTGTTAGGGCCAGTGCATGTGTGCATATGTGTGTCTATCACTCACTGGAGTGACAGTGTCAATGCATGTTTGCAGTAGTATGTCTGTTGGGGTGTCTACATGCCTGATGTGCTGCTCTATCATACAAAATTTCACACACAGTAATTTGTTGATCCAAGTTTTGTACAGGGAGCAGACATTGAGCACATTTCACCCTTCCATGTTTTATAGGTGGACCCGCCCCATATACAATTGGTGAAGTGGCTCGATTTGCAGACACAGACATATCCAGTAAGTGTTGATATGTTTGTCCTGTGTTGTGTTTGCAGCTGTTGTGTGATTGACTCCTGTGTGTTGGACTCATTGCAAGGTATGATGTGCTGGCACATCATCTGATATGTGACTTGACTGGAGGTTGACATTTTGTTCCATATTTGAGTTGGACATTCTGTGGCAGAGAGTCATATATTGGGAGTCGAGGATTGCGCTATAGGCATGGGCAGGTGAACAGGGTGATTTTTGGCTACAAGTATGCCAATGATTGATTCGGAGGTGGCCAGTTTCATGATTTAGTCAGCAAGTCATACCTTGATTCACATAGACCAGTGATGCCAAAGTCTTACCCACAGACTTGAGCATCCCTGTTAACTAATGAACATGTAGGACTGTATGTTTGACTTCCTAGCAGCATCTAGCTCCACATGTTGTGCTCCGTTTATGTAGCACTTGAGTGAAATGTCATAGGCGTGCATGCAGGTCAAGGCCAGATGGGTGCTTGCATCAATGTGCTTGTTTTTGGAAAGGTATCAGTGAGATCTAATGATGTTGACAATTGTCCGCGTTTAGAAACATAAATGCGGATGTGATTCTCCAATGTTTGATTCAATCCTAGTTGGCAGCCCTCCTTACCTGTGGTGGACTGACTAAACCCATGGACAGCTGTCCAAAGTTTCCTGGCTGTCCTTGATGTTTGAATGTATGTGCTGCATGTCCATCACCGCATGAGGCACAGGGTTAGGGTTAGGACATATGTGTACCTAGGTGTGAGGATCCCACTGTAGAAGACAGACATGTAATTCAAACATTCATTTGTTCCAACCTACGATGCCCCCTCATGATTAGCAACTGCATACCGTCCAGGCAATTTCATTTATAAATCACAGGTCTTGTGGGTCTTGATTGTCATCCAGAAGATAGTCATTAGTTGGCCTGATACATGTGGAGTACATACAGCATTTGTTATTTGACTAATAGCAGTACAATGATGCACAGATCATTTAATTAGGTACACACCTTGTTGTGCATTGCTGTGCTGTTAGATAGTAGAAGTGTAGGCTGCATTGGCATGTCATTCCTCAGGGACATTCTATGATCTGTACTGGGATTTGGACTGTACGTTCTATTTTTGAGGAAGTGTTAGAATATCATCTGTAGATGTATCACACAATGATGTCACTAATGTTTGGCTTTCTCTATTTTGACAGCTGCCAACATGATTGCCCATGAGATCAGGGAATTCCAGAGGCGGGCAATGCGTTACCGCCACATACTAGATGTGGAAGCTGGGTTCCGCAATTTGGCACACCTTTATTGCCATGAAAGAGCCACAGGGGTCTGGAGGGCATTTGCCCAAGGGGGGCCAGCCTTGCCCACAACAGCCACCAACACCACTACAGCTCAAACCACAGTCGGCCAAAGGATGACAGCCACTGTAGCAGGTCCCTCAACCTCATCTGCTCCAGGCCCACAAGCAGCACCTCCTGCACCTCCCCCTCCAACCACGGCCCCGGCACCAGCAGTGGCATCAACAAGTGGAACACAAACAACCCCAGCTGCTGTGATAGACAATGTGGAGTTTCAGACACTGAGACGTGCCATGCAACGGATGTAGCGCAGGATGGACAGGCTGCAGCAGGAGGTGTCCCGCAATAGCAGGAGACTGCGGGTATTAAGAAGATCCTGCAGAGGTCCAATTTGTGACTTTTGGATCCTCACCCAGGATTCCCTCCCCTCCCTCCTCTTTCCTGGTTCTTATCTTTAGTGGGTTTAGGGGGCTTAGTGTTAGGTTAGAGTAGGCTGTTAGCTCAGTTAGTACAAGTGGGTTGGGTGTGGAGGGGGTTACATTATTACATGTTTTTTTGTGGGTGGGAGGGCGATGATGTTGGGGTTTATGTGTATTAAAAATAAATAAATAATTAAAACATAAAAAAAATATATATATATATATTTGTTTGGGATAAGTTAGTATGTGTTTAGGTTAGTATATGTGGTCTTACATGTGTCCCGATATGTAAGGGGGGTGGGGAGTTGATATTTAGAGTGTTTAGTTAAATGTGATAAGTAAGTTTAGCTTAGGGTAGTTAGGGCCATTTGTGGGTAATGTGTAGTTAGATAGGTTATGTTAGTTAAGGTGTCTCTTCTAGTTTAAGTTTCCTTTATTACTGTGAAATAAAGTTTTAGGTTCTCCTTTACAGTATGTGTCATATGCTTGGGGATCAGGGCCTTGTCATGGGTGTACAGTGTCAATTTAGTATTTGCATTTCTGTTCCATCCTGCATCAGAATCCCATTATTGACATGGTTATTCCCAATTCCTAATAAGCTGTCACATTGGCAGCTATGCCAAAGCTACTTCTCTATGCATCTGCATCCATTGCACCCACCACTCAAGGTTACTATGGTTCCCAATGTGTTGTGAAGGTTGGATGTGTTTTTCAATCTGTCATCGTTTGAGTCCTGATTTGGAATCTAGGGCACTGTGGGACGTCTGCCTGCAGCCTGATGTTCATGTGAACCCTGATAAGCTTAGTGATGTTATAATGTTATGTAGAATTGTATACATAAATCACACCTATCATTTCTTACATTGTACTCCCAGGTTACATATTTGTCCATACACTCGTACACATCCATTTCTGCTGTATGGTGTGTGTGTGTGATGAACGTTTATAGTCAGATGTCACATACATAAAGATTGTCTTGAAGGGAATGTTGGCCACATTGACTTTCAGCTTATACATACCTTGAAGCTGACCTTTTCTGTCCTACACAGAATTATACTGTTTGTTTTCATTTCACTTTGGAAATAAGCCTAAGGAAGCAAAGATGATGATAAAATCCAGACCCCAGTGCATAGTTATCAGCCCACATTCTTTCTACACTGTAGTATTGACATACTATGGCCATTGACATGTGACATACGTCACTAATCTCCTACACAGTTGATGTGTCACATTACACAGAGACAAAGTGGTTGTGTAAGTGCAATTTATTTTAAAGTGCTGCAGTGCAAAATTTACATAGTCCAGGATTGTGAGTCCATTAGTGTGATGCCTTCTATTGTGATGCAACACAAGTGCAATGGGACATGTCATTGGCCATGCTGGGGTGAAGTGTCATACGGTGCAGAGGAACATGAATTGCCAATGAGGTAGTGAGAGACAATTACAGAGCACAGTGTCAAGGTAAACAGTGTGCTGGACAACAGTGCATGTGACCAACTGTAGCAAGACTGACATGTTAACAAGCACAGGACTTGGATATCAGTGCCCATGTGGCATGGACTTGTGCTACCGGGTACTCCTACGAGTGAAGGTGATCATGTCTTCATCTTCTGATGTGTGTGTTGTCTTCTCTGCACTTGGTGGTGGTGGGTTTGAAGGGGCAACACACACTTCATTGTTTGAAGGCGTGGAGTCAGAATTCCTGGTAGCCCCCAACTGTGGGGCTATTAAGAGAATTACTGCAGCAAGGAGGAGCTGCTGGTTCTTGAGTATAGCAGCTTCATCACTGTGGTAGGCAGCCAGGTAGGCCCTGAGGGGGTCATGATTGCATTCATGCACGCAATGAAAGGTTTGGGTTGCCAGGTGTTGTGGCAACTCCCTAACTGCTGTGGTGAATTCCCTTACACATTGTTGTAGTCCTTGTAGGAGGGACTGTAGCGCTTGCATGGCTGCTGCCTGTTCTGCAGATGACATCATGCACATGCGCATCCCTTCAAGGCTGGCTGCCATATTTTGCATACCCACCCGGACCTCCTTGGCCAGCTCCCACTGTACTTCCACTACTGTCCTCTCAAAGGTGGTACCAGTGTCCTCAGAGTCCTCAGCTGGGTTGGAGCTGGCAGGCCATACTATTGGGGTGGTGGGTGGTTCCTCTGTGATGGCTGCTCTATCTGTACTCCTCCTTGTGACTGAAGGTGGGGCCTGGAGGGTTCCAAGGACATCTTGGAGGGTCTGCTTGCTAATGTTTGTCAGCTCATCATCCATGTCATCAGGGAAGTCCAGGACAGGCATATCCCCAGGAGAGCCATCGTCCTCTGCAATGAGATATTGTACAATTAGTGTGTCTGTGTTGTGGTAGTTGTAATGTGACGTTACTGACTTCCTATTAGTGGAACATTGTAATCTTGGTTCCTGTTCATTGTTCCTGTCATGACAATTACCATTCTCCAAGGTCTATGCCCCACCTCCATGTCGCATGTAGTGTGGGCAGTTTGGGGAATTGTCTGCATCATATCCTCTAGGTGTAGTTTCTTTCCAAATTGTATGTTGCCACCTTCTTGTCCTACTCAACCTTCTGTCTACTTCCATTAGCATGGTGAGGCCTTGCATTGGCTGTGGGTGTTCTGATGCCACTTGCACCACACTTAACATTATGGAACTGACCCAGTCTCAGATATTTCACATACACCTATATGTTGCTGAGACCTGGCATTTACTATGTATAGCATTGACACGTACCATACAGGTGTCAGCATTGGTAGTGTGTAATGTTGATGTTGGGGAATGTGTGCTACATTGGCTTGCAGTGATGGGCCTGGCAGTGTTCCATTTCCTCTTATGACGGTGCAGGTGTGTTTAACTAGCTAGACACATATTTCCTCCCCCTCAGTGCTGTAGTCTCAGCAGTATAACAGTTGCTGCAAGGTGGTATTGCAGCTATTGTAACACAGGCACGGGGTAGACCCTGAAATGTGCAGCATGGGTATGACATTACTGCTGTGTACTTTAAAATGTAAGTAACAGCTGATGTTTATAGCACCTATAGACCTGAGCATTTGACAAGATTTGCACTTTGTTAGGAATTACAGGGGATTGATAATGTCGTCATCCTGAACCCTCTAATTAGGGTGTGTTTGATCCATGGGCACGTAATTGCCATTAGCTACTTGACCTGCACACATAGCACAGGTGGTAGTGGCAACTGTTGTCACTGGTAAATACCACTTGTGGTTATGGCCTGAGACTAGAAATTGAGCCCTAGTTCATGTGGCGACAATACCAGCTGTCGTGTGACAGCAGGTCAGTTTTACGTTGTACCCTACCCTTCTGGACTGGCTTTGCCTTTCCAACATTCTTGGCATGGCAGAGTACCCCCATGCAAAGGTTGTTTGTGTAGTGTTGTGCTGTGCCCCTGGTTTCCCCTGTACAGCCCATGCACCCGTGCCGTGCCCCTTTGCCCTTTCCACTACCTTATGGCTTATATTCATTGTCTAGTAGGTATGCCCCCCACTTACAGTTAACATTTAGGCATTTTTGTCCCCCATGCAACTTACCCTGCATCTGTGCACTGTCCTGTCCTTGAATCCCTGTGACGATCTGTTTGGGATGATGGCTGCCACCATCTCCTCCATGTGGTCCAGGACCTCCTGCGGTGCTGGACTCCCACCTCCAGTCTGCAGTGCTGCCTTCCTGTTCCATGCCATCTTTTCTTCGGTCCTGCGCTTGCAGTCATGCCAGTGTTTCTTGCACTCAGTGACTGTTCTCCGTACTTCTGCCACACTTTTTATCTTTTCCACAATTTGTTGCCAAATTGCCTCTCTCCTCCCAATTGGCAATTTTGAGGTGACAAAAAGTTGATGCTGGTATTCCGTCATCTCTTTCACCAGTATTTCATGCTCCTCTGCACTGAACCAACACTTCCAGTTTTTCTTCTCCCTCTCCTGGGTCTTGCCCGGGTCCTCCTGGCTGGTTCCTGCCCGTTTAGAGTCTTCCTGGGGTCTCTCATGGCTTCTGGGATCCATTTTGGGTCTCATTTGCACATTTTGCTGTGTTTGCTGTGAAAAATGGAGAGTATCCGGTTTGCAACGTCGTAAACCGGACTAAAGTCATTTACGCCGCATTAATGTTGTTTTTCTTTATGATGTGGCGCAATGGTTAGAGTAAAAAAAATTACTCTAACCCGTGGTTTGCGCCACAGAGCATCAAAGTATAAATTTGACGCCCGGGTGGCGCAAAGAAATGGCGTTAGCCGGGGTTAAACTTTTTTAGGCAAAACTGCATCAGCTCAGTTTTGCGTCAAAAAGTATAAATATGGCCATGAGGACCATGTTTATATTCTGTTTGCACATGATTTACATCATTTGTTTTTACGCAAATTCGGCGCAAACTTAACTCCATATTTATACTTTGGCGCTAGACCCATCTAGCGCCAAAGTTATGGAGTTTGAGTCATTTTCTTGTACGTGAAAACCTACCTTGCGCTTATGACATGCATGGTAGGCGTTCCCATGCAAAAAATGACTCTAAGGCATGTGCGCCTTATTTATCCTCCGTCGTCAAAATGACGCACAGGAGGAGGCAGGCCTGAAAACATGGCGCCCAGCTGTATTTGTGTCGTTTTTTAACACCTGCGTCAGGGTAGGCGTTAAGGGACCTGTGGGCTCATTTCCATGGTGGGAGACCATGAAGCAGTCCACAGGTACCCTTCCCTGCACCCAGCGACACCCCCTGTCACCCTCGCCCACCCCTGGAGGATACCCACGCATAGGGGGCATAGCATGGGCCCCCTTACATGCCACTGTGCCCAATGGCCATGCCCAGGAGACAGAAGTCCCCTGGGCATGGCCATTGGGCAGGGGGGAATGACTCCTGTCTTTGCTAAGACAGGAGTCATTTCCATGGGGGTTGTGCGTCAAAAAATGACGCAAGTCAGGTTATAGCCAATATTTTTTACTCTAACCTGACTTGCACCATTCTTTGGTGCACAATACCCAGTCTTCCCTTCGCCTCCGCTGCCTGGTTACCATCATTTATTTTGACGCTAACCAGGCTGCAGTGCCAGCCAACGTAATTACATAAATAAGGCGTCCTGCTGGCGCATTCGAATGGCGATAGCTGGCGGTAAATTTTTTGACCCAAATCTGCCCAAGTGCTGATTTGCGTAAAAAAGTATCAATCTGGGCCTTAGGCTGTCAACCCACAATGAATATCCCTTAGGAAATAAACCAAACTCTGATCCTTACCCATGGAGCTCAGCTAAGTCCAGAGCTTCTCTCTATTAACCTTATCAAAGGCAGAGCTGAGGACCATGACGGCAAGATGCAAAGAATCTTTCTTTACCCGAACATATTTGTTGAGGACAGGATACAGAATAAGATTCTGCTCCAGTGTGCCCCGCTCTGGGCGGAATCCATATTGAAAATCAGACAAAATATTTTGTTCCTCTGCCCAGTGAGGTAATCTATTCAGTATAACCCTTCCTATGATCTTAACCTCAATCTTAATCAAGGAGATGGGCCTGTAACAGGTCATTCCAGGTCATTCCCGTTTCCCTTCTTAAATACAGGTACAATAATAGAATGATGCCATGCTGCAGGGAGGGAGCCGCTAAAGGCAGCATCGATATAAAGAATTAGGAGAGGGGCCCAGAGGTCTACAAGGGACTTCAACAGGTCCTAGGGACACCATTTTCCCCAGGGGCCTTTCCCCCAGGGAGAGATACAATAGCATCTCTAACCTGCTCCCAGAGTAGCATCAATTTAGCACCTCGGACTGGGGGGGGTGGGGAGTGGGGGGAGTGAATCATTCCCCTAGTATAGAGCTGAAAAATGGGTGTCCCAGACCTTGGCAGGGACTAGAGCAGCCTGGTCCACCAACCTATCCTCCTTAAAGATCTGTATTCATTGATAGTGCTTCAGGAAATGTCTCAAATCATAAGGGGTTGACACTTGCTTTCAAAACAATTATTTTCTGAGGAGAGATGACAATCGACGATGATCAGATATGGCCAATCACTCTGGACCTATTGGATTTGGGTGTCCCCACTCAACCATTACATTTTATTTCTTTCTTGCTGACAGCACTCTGAAGAAATTGATAGGCAATATACACCACTTTAGAAAGTTATATAAGAGAAAAATTTATCCATTTTTGGTATACATTACTCTTAGGTGGTGTTTTATTATGAATTGGGAAGCAAACAGACAACTCAATTGATTTCATATTTGCATAAGGTACCATCTTGAACAAATATAATAATATTAATATAATTAATTGTCTTTCTACCTTTGCATCTAGGCTTTACTAAACTTTAGATTCATAGTCTGGTCTGGGCTAATAGCCACATTTCTTTATGTAGCCAAGATTGCCAATACCTAAACACTGCACAAAATCAGATTCAAGAATCAAGAGCCAAATTATTAAAATAGTGGGCGGGCCTGCATTACAAATGAAAGGTTTAACAATATGCTGGTGCCTCTGAAAGGGAGAAAGGGTGAAATATCAGGTAGGGAAATGTGCTGATTTACTAGGAATGTCAACATCTACCTACTGCTCATGTGCATGTATGGCAGCCCCAACGCAAAACTAAACATGCCTTTCAATTAGCACGCGTATTTGCTATAAAAACAGCACTTAAGGAGGAGCAAATTACCAATCTGTGTAAGTACCTATCAAATCTGTTAAAGCCCAGCAAGAGCAGGTTTGAGAAATAATTTTAATTCATCTAACACAAACAGATGGAAAAGCCTGGAAAGAAACTAAGAAAGGGGAGAGACTGTCTCTATTTCCACAGAACACTTCACCTGCTTTGTCCCACCCCTACAGCGGCCACTTCTCTTTCTACTCCCTGCATCTCATTCTGCCATAAGATTAGGTTACAGGGGCTGCCCACAGCATTTCATTGTGAAAGATCTCCCCAGAACTCCCATCCACAGGACTTCCTATAGAGGAACCCTGGTGTTCGAGAAGACGGGCAGGTTAAAATGCACTTTTTGTGGAAGATGAGAAACCTCACCCCACTTCACAAGTGTAGGGCAAATCTCTCCCAGTGTTAAACTGGATTGGCAGTTATAGAAGAATGCTCATTTGGTAGTGTTTTGTAATCTGGAAACCTCCATACTGTGAAGTGTTCCTGTCACATATGCCAGAAAACAGAACTTTTAGGGTTATACATTTAGCTACTAACAGCCCAAGGAAATATGGAAAATATAATACTGAAAATATTTTTCTGAACCAATCGCAAGCTCATTTCATTGCACAGAAAATTCCATCCTCTATGAAGTCCACAAAATCTCAGTTGAAACCAAGAATTTTATAGTCTGTGTGCCTCAATCCAATGAATAAGTTCTCTATTGCTTCATGTACTGACAGAGTTAAAGGTCTGTTGTTACTTTCTCTGCAGTTACCCTTTAAAATACAAAAATAGCCTGCCTGTAATTGCATGCACAGTTAACATTTACTCTTCCCTCCAGCACGTTAAAAGGCAAATCATTGGGGAGAATTCAAGAACAATTTGTGGTCAGACTTGTCCTGAAGGAAAGAGTGCCTTTGATGAACGCAAGCAATCATTTTTTGAACAGCTCTCATGTAAATTCAAACATAATGCACCCTTCGGATGCAAGACGAAGGACATAGTGAAGCAGGCTGTCGGCTGGGCTACGTCCTCAAAGATTATGATGTGTCACATGAGTCTACACGTCACAGCCGTGAGTCTGTGACCTCTAAATGAGCAAGAAGCAGATTTAAGGGTCCCCAACGCCGACTTGCACCACATTAGCATAATTTTTTTTAATGGTAATGTGTCCCAACAAGGCCAAAATCGCTGCACTAAATTTACAAAGTGACGCAATGCATGCAGTGCGCCACTTTGTGACCCCTGTGCCACATTATGCCTGTGCCAGGCATAATGTATGCACAGGGGGCATTCCCATATTTGGGGGGGGGAAATGGTGCAAGCAAATCAAAGAGATTTCTTTGCATCATTTTATCAGCACTTTTAACACCTGCATAAAGCAGGCATTAAAAGGAGGCTCCCATTGGTTTCAATGGGCCTCTGGGTGCTTTGCAGGATTAGAGTCAGAGCATTTGACGCTAATCCTGCAAAGCGCAAAAAAATAGCATAAAAAATGATGATGCTAGTTCCCTAACTACCACCATGGTGCACCGTATATTAAATCCAGCACACAAATGTGGCGTTAGGGGGGCACTAAGGAGTGCCAGAAAATGGCACTGCACTAAGTGCAGTGCCACATTTCTTCAATCTTCCCCCAAGTACGTTTGATGCAAGCACATGCTTGTGAGTGAGGGCATAGGCCTTTTGCATCTAAACACCTTCCAAAATTGAGAAGATTTATTGTGTAACTTACAAATCCTATATTCCAGTCCCACTTCTGCCCTGACACACTGTATTTTAGTGTTTCTAAATGCCTGGAAAGATCAATTCAACTGTTTTTGTACATTGCTGTGGGGTCTGTAGTTGGTTTACTGTTTGACTAGTCAGAAAATGGGCTGATTTGCAAAGATTTTGAAAAGTGTTATGCCTAGGTTTTGTGTATTTTTTTTATTTTTGCTAAATGTGCCTAAGTAGTGCATGGTCTAAAGAGGGGGCGTAGCTTTGGGAGGGGTGTTTGGGGTGTTACACCGCCTAAAAAAATGGATTCTCTAGTAAATAGTTGGGTGCAGTTGCTTTCAGTCAGGTATAGTGAAGTGTCTGTCGGATTTCATACAGGATTGTTACATGCACATACAGAGAAAAGCATACACACATTCTCTCTGTAGTCTCTGTTTTGAAATTCTTAAAACTGTTGGTTGTTTTACAACATATTTTCTTTAAATAAATGTAATCCACACTGCTCTCCCTTTCAACTACCCCTTTAGCCACCCAATGCCCTGCTTCTCATATGAGGGCCCAGATTTAAGAAAATGGTGCTTCACTTTTCTTGCACCCTGCTAACGCAACCATGTGTGCCCAGTATTAATGATGTGATTCACCATGACGCACATTAGGTTCAATAGCATCACAATTCTTAACGCTATTGTGATATTTTGCAGGATTAGTGCCAAAAATGTTGGTGCTAATCCTGCAAAGTAGATAGAGGCCCATTATAAACAATGGTGTGCCTCAATTTAACGCCTGCACTGAGCAGGGATTAAAAATGAAAAGAACATTTTTCTGGGCCTACTGTCGGAGGAACCCTCCCGCATACATTTTGCCTGGTGCAGGCATAATGTGGCGCAAGGGTTTACAAAGTGGCACAATGCGTGCATTGCGCCTTTTTGCCAACCTAAAGCCATAATAGTTTTAAAAAATTACGCTAATGTGGCACTAGGTGGCACTAGGCTCTTCTTAAATGTGGGCCACTGCATTTTATCATAATATGAGAGGGTAATTATTGGGAAATTTGAAGGTCCTATGTTGGCCATCATTTTAGAATTTATGTGTGCTCAAGTTAAACATTCATGGCATACATGGTGAAAGTGGAACTGTAATACGTCCTTTAGTGAATTGGCACAGAGTGTGGAGTATTCTGGCTCTTCATGGTGACACAATACTGGATAATATTCTAGCTAAGGGGGGGTCACAGGAAAGCAAACAAAGACTAATCATAAGCCCACTTATGTAATAAATATTGAGCCAGAGATACAGACATTTTTGCTCAACCCCTTGACTATCAAACGTTAAGAGTCACTCAGACTATTGTGGGTGGTTCACTAAGCTGGCAGGTCAGTGGAGATCCTAGCCTTCACTTTCTTGGAAAAGGAAGCCTGCTGGATTGAAACACTCTCATCTGCTCAGCTGGCCCTATTAGTGGTGACCTTCTAAGCCCCTTTTTCCTTTTCATAATTACCCTCTAAACTCAGTTGTTTTTCTTGTCAAGCAAGGAGATATATACCTATGCCTGGGGGCCATTGTTTAATTTTCCAAATCCAGGCCCATTATACTTAGCAAGACAGATCAGGGAAATGAAAAATCTGCATTACTAGGACCACCATAAATAAGGTAGATCTCCCAGTGCACAAAAGATGACATCCCTATGGCAGGCACCCATCCAAAAATAATTTTACCTTAGCAGAAACTCCACTGGAACACTATCAGTGGTTTCTAACTTCAAATGTTGCAGAAGAACCACAAATGTAGCAGAGCGGAACTGCTATTGGTTTTAGGCAGGGTTCTCCAGTCGTGACTCGCTCTTATGTAAAAGGGAGGGGCAGGTGCAGTGCACAAAGAAGGGGGGGGACATTTAATAATAAAAAAACGTACTCCCTCCATTCCCGCTGCTCCTCTGTCCCTCGTCGCTGGTGCTGGTGCTGCAGGCCGGGGCTTACAGCCTGCCCTGCGCCAATCCTGATGCTGTTCAGAGCAGCATCAGGATTGTCTGGGAGCGCATTCTGAGGGGAGTGCTCTGTGCACTCTCCTCCGAGGCTATCATCCCCTATGCCCCGCCCCTTTCACCATGAAGGAATAATAAACATTGTTTATTATTCCTTCGTGGTGAAAGCGTTGCAGCTTCTGTTGCTGGCTGTGTGTGTGTGGGGGGGGGGTGACGCTCCTCTGCCCTTATGTAGGAGACGCCCCTGGGTTTCTCCCTCCACCAAACTCCTAATGGTGCATTTTATATGCTCTATTTCTGAGGCTGATGATTTTTGGATCCGTGCAAAGGGTTTAACTATGGAATCAGGTAACAATTGATAAACATTTAATTAAAGTGTAACCAATTTGGCCATACAATGAAAAACAAATTCGGAAATAAAGTTAAAGGGTTTTATTGCAAATTAACTCTCAGGTTAATGTAAACAAATTTAAAAAATGTACTGTGAAGATACAAAATCGCCATAGGGTAGCCAAATCATCTGAAGAAATTTAAACGGGTCAGAATGAGGCAAACCAGAAACTCAGTAACAGCAATGCAAAATATCAAAAGTAGGTTTTGATGCACAGAAAACAATCACTGGTCTTCCCCCTTACACATGAGTGAAAATTAAAATGATCTAAGATGAACTACAGGCAACTATGGAAAACCTCCTAGAGATCTAGACTATTGAAAAAAGAAAATTCTAACTAGAAAAATAAGGCATGAGGATAAAAAAGTGAGGAGCAGAAATAAGGCAAAAACAAATTGAAAAATAGAGAGGAATGTGTCAGTATTTCAGAAGCTCATTCAAGAACCGTCTTAAAGAGTTAAGTGTAAACCTAAGCTACTCAGTGAAGCATAGGGACAAGGGGAAATTCAAAGGTCTGTACTTCTCAAAGTCCAGGGGAAGGTGTCTTACCCTCATTCAATGTATGCCCTAGTTAATTCTGTAAAAATCCATCAGGGAAGACCCTCCATTGCATCTTCACATGCTCCATTGTATTCTCCCGCCCCACGGTGTAACTTGCAACATCACTCTTTGCTCCCAGGGGAGTCCTGAGAACATGGTTATCCTCTGGCCATCTTTACAACATGTATGAGTAAGGGACAGTCATATTATTCTCAAGACCCTCAACTTTTGCATTCAATTACTTTTTCTCAGACTCTCTATTAATAAAACAATAGCACATCTATTTCCAAACTAACATTTTATGTGGATGCCCCTGCAATTAAATGACACATTAGCAGAAAAGGAAAATGGTTTCTCACGTTAAAGAAATTCAGGCTTAGTCAAGCTAATGTTATGCTAATTTCATGTTCAACTGTCCCCATATCAATTTCTACAATAATATAAATATCCTTGATATCAACTGGGTTAGAATTTCATATTACAATTAGAATACATTCAGACTTTTGCTAATACGTGGACATAAATGGGATGTAGAATAGAAGTACATTTGAAACACAAAACTTCAAACAGTGCACACATTACATCAACTGTTATTGTTTTAAATGCAAATACATTCTAATAACATGAGTATGGTTATAAAATTATACTCATGTATTATTTCTTATTTAATAAGGTTAAGGCACATCATACGTGATTTCCCTAACAATACAGTCAATGCACTTTATTATTGACTTCAACTGCATCACTTTTCATTAGTTAACTGTTAAAACATACAGTTTAAGCTACACATGAAGGATATGTATAGAAATACATAGATCAAGATTGAGTGGTAACAAATTCTATGCTGCTTTACTCTACATTAATTCCTTATTAACATTCTTTGCAACACTATGATACTAGCGATGTGCGGAATTCATGCAATTTACTATTGCGTAATTGCATGAAATTTTAGTAAAAATTTATGTAATTACACATAATTATGCAAAATGCACATCTGCGATTCTGAACTAAATTTTAACTAAAATTAAATGGTTGTGCTTTGTTTTTCCTGCCCTGTGCCTCAATTGGGATGATTCCTGTTAAATCATTACAGCGAATGACATGATATGCGAAGTGGCGTAGTGGTATACATTCGGGAATGTCACATAACAAGCCTAATGTGAAATTCATGAAATGACTTGAATTACGTTTTGCCTAGGTTCATGCTGTACTCACTTCATCGTGCATCTCTCAGAAATCACAGATTAGTTTTAGAAAGAACGACTACTGCTGCATTTGCTGCATAAATAGTGAGCCTATCCCATCTTCGTACAGTTGTCACTGCACACACTTTTTTCTAAATCAGTACTGTTCCATTTTCTTGTTATCCTAAACAATGCTTGAACAGGACCTAGGTTCGAACACTTCACTGGTCATGCGTCAAAAGCAGTCCCTTATTAGATGCAGTATTCGAGACACAAGGCATGTAGCCCTGCTAAACCATCTCTGCTATCCTGGAGACTGACATAGTGAGACCTGTGCACAGAACAAATTTATGAACAACAAATAAAGCATAAATCACTATTTACAGCATCTGAAGAGATGCCCTTCTTTAGCCAGGTCTATGATAGTTCTATAGCAATATAGGTTTCCTGCATTCAATTAATTTTAAAGTCATAACTAGCTAGTGTAAGGTCAAGCTCCTGGTGAAAAGACATCCAAATAAATCAGCATTAATTCTGTTGCTGTTTTCTAATAAAAATTGGCAGACTATTATTCTTGCTTAGAATCATATAATATACCTCCTAAAAATAGCAGTGGGGCCTGTGATGTGAAAAATACTTTCTTTATCAACCAGAGACTTAATGTGAACAGCTGCAGCCCCTGTGGTACATGAGTCCTCCAATAAGTCTAAAATCTAAGGATATATGTGAGATATGGAAGTCTAAGGAGCCCTCATCTTATTTTGCTGGGGGCTCCCATCATTTATTTGTGCTATGCCACTGTCTTCAGCCCAGCCAATAGTCCGGGTTGGATAATTGTCATTGGTTCTCAGGACCTCTTGAATGTCGTGATAGGATTTGAGAGATTCGAAGAATCCCAATGACCTGGTAACCTTTGGTCAAATTCCCTCGAATTTAATGCATCATCTTATTATTTAATATATTAATATAAGGAGGATCGGTTGTTAAATCTGCCTTTTCAACAGTGCATGTAGAAAATATGAGTTTTTGTTTAAATGACAAACAAATTTGATGAGCAAATTTAGGGATCAAGGCATAAAGGGTGTGAAGGTTTGTGTAACCTCAAACCATCGCAAACTTCAGAATGATTTCATCTCAACCAGATTCAGTATACCCTGACCTACTCCCAAACGCATTTCTTCCTGTTTTTGTGCCATATCTATGGTTCAAGCACTACAAAAAAATCGAAAATCCCTTCACATCTTCAATGTGAACTACACTATGTACATTGAGTCAAATCTTCTTATACTGCTGTCCTTATTTGAACCGTACTTCTTTTTGCTGGCTTTCTCTTATGTACCAAATTACTTTGTCACTATTAAGGTGCAAATAACCTGAAAAGTAGTCCTTGTTCTGCATTTAGATGCCAGAACAGTTTAAATGTTTCTTTTTCCCCAAATGAGCTACCGTATATAACCTACAAAAGAGATGCATTAAGTTATATAATTGCTGTAATGTCTAGAAAAAGAGGTTGTTTATATTTTTAATAAGCAATATTGATAGCTAAAAAGTTGAAAGCACCAGGAGGTACATATCTATTACAGCTCAAGAATAGAAATATAGGTTTAACTCAATATTAAGAGATGAATAATATATAAACGCAACACAGTAATATTGTGCTATCGAATATATTCAACATTCAAAGCAAGTGTAATAGATTGGAAGGCACAATTCTCCACTGTTTTGCCAAGGCTCCTAGAAGGACTGAGAGAATGGGAAAAGGATCTAAATGCAATCTAGCCCCTTCGCCACAATTGTGACTCTCTTCACGTTTATTATTACTGGGAACATCTACATAAAAACTCAATTTTTTGCATCTTAAATTTCTACCAATCCGGCTGCTTAATTCCTGCAGACCTCTATGTCCTCTAGACTGAGACATTAGAGTACAGCTGTTCTGAAACAACATATTTCGGGAGATACGAGGAAGAGGATTTGGTTGGGGTGGTGGGAGGCTAATTTATACAGGGATGTAGCTTGGTCAGTAAGATTGGAGGGGGGTGTGAGCTTCAGATTTCCCAACAGTCACCATAGTATATTTTGTTAAGCTACATTATATGAGAAGCAGGACACGAGGGGGGCTTAGTGGGCAGTGAAAAGGGACAGCAGTGTGGATTGTTAGCGGTACTGAAAACCAAAATATTTTGTAAAACAACCAACATTTATTAAAAACTTAAAAACAGACATGAGAGAGAGAGTATGTATGTGTGTGTTTTAGTCTGTGTGCGCATGTAAAATCCTAGGTGAAATCTGACAGCCACCTCAGGATACCCGACTGAAAGCACTTGTTCCCAACTATTTACTACGGAATACATTTATTAGGGGTGTGTGACACCCCATAGACCGCCCCCCCACACCGAAGCTGTCCCCCTGAATGTATCCCTCTAGAACGTAGAGTGAAACGCTATAGCACACAATAACTCTATTTCCGAAAAAAGTGTTTTTCTGCAATGGGCTCCCCGAATTCCACAGATATGCAATGTAAAGGCATCACAAGAAAATACCCCAGTGAGATGTAATGGTATCAAAATGCACTAGCGGATTTTGATCTCACAAAGGTGGGGTGGCATTCACTCCAAATTCCGAATCGTTTTCGCCATGCACTGTGGATTAACAATGGACAGTCATTATTTGTAAAATACTGCAGGGTAATGAGTTATAAGGACACCCCTATTGCACTTCCGAAGTCATGAAACAATCTATGGTCTGCATCATATCACCTGGGGTTGGCTCCTAGAAGCCAACACCAAGGCCTCACAGACATGTAACACGTAAAATCCCGACAACCATAACAATCTATGTTTATAATTATGAGTTTGTCTGAATTTATTGAGAATTGCATTTTCTCCCCTCCTCAGATAAACTCAAACCTGTTGAAATTTACTGAGAGATAAATGCCCAGTAAATATTGGGCCATGCAGATTTTGGTGCTGTAAGGATTACAATCCCCATGTTTTACCCAGTTTAAATGTGGAAACTCGTTAATAGCATTATTTATCCCATCTGATAAATAAAGGCCCCTTACATATGGGGTGAGATAAATAAAACATCAATATAGAGGCATTTGTAATCGAGGTCCAAGGGTATTTATATGGTTTCAGGACTAGTGGTATATCATTGTCCAATGGAAATGAAGGACGTAGCATTGTCTGCACAACAGATCTGAATCGATCTACATGATGCCAGCAAGAAACATTTGATACAGCTATTGCTTCGCATGCCAGCATAATAAACTGTGCACATGCTAACTGAATGAAAATTGTAAAATATTCCAACGATCTTACAATGAAAGTATCACAGTATATTTCAGCTTCTGTCCTTATAAGGACATCTGGCATGTAGTGGATCCAGAGGTAAGTTATTTTATTGGACAAAAAAAGAGTAATGCCAATTGTACCACAGTGCATTGTTTCTATGGTGTGGTGTGGGCTGTTATCTTTTTTATTCCTCCTTCTAGAACTTGTACACGAAGATAGCTCCATACTCTTCCACCCTCGTTCCTATTTTTTTGTTTTGTTTCACAGTCATTTCACCTTGACGCAATCAAGCCCCATATTTCTATGTACATGATGAATTAGTTGCACTATTTTATATACGAATAGCCACCCCAGTTGTCACTACTGGCTTAGTGCAGACTAAGAAACATGATGAATCCATTCTACTGATGAACGATGGACGTCATTTAGAGTTTAGAGGAAAACTAAATATGAAATAGACTCTACTGGCTGAATTTCTTCCACAACAATATCCTTATGGAGGAGGAATTTATCCTGGTGAATTGTTTCTAGAGTTTCCTCTAGAAATGAGAGCATTTACAGCTCCCTCCTAACTTTAAATGATTCCTTTTGATTTGTATACACGTTTATTATGATTATGTTTTTTGATTCAGAATTTTTCTGACATGGTAGTCCTCTGACATAGATAATGTCTGCGAGGCAAAGTTGTTGTGCAATGTTGAAACAGCATAAAGGGTCAAATGCTGAGGCGGTCAGGAAGCAGTCCTAGTCCGTAGATGTACAAAATGATTCAGACTAAGAAACTGTCTGAGACACTTACTTAGGCTAAAGTTTTGTGGATCCTACTACAACAATATTGATTCTTAATATCGGCCCACATGAATATCAATTGCGGAATATTCACGACCACTACATTGTCAAGATATGTTTATTTAGGTAAGATATAGATTTATTATAGCTAACTCCAAATCTAAGAACCTTGATAATAAAGATACATCTATTACCTAATGGTAGTCACCACTGGATAGTTAGAGTTAGGATCAGGTTTCCATGTTTGTTTGTTTTTTGTTTTCTTAGAACATCAGCACCATTCTAAGAATCTTCACACACCCCTCCCCCCCCACCAACAAAAAAACAGTCTTGTCCACCTCAGCACTTTCATGGAAAGTTTCAGGGTGATCCAGCATGTGGGGGCTGAGAAAAAAGGAGGTCCCAAAATACATTTTTCCATGCAATTTTCAGCAGAAAAATTAGCCACAGCTGATGTCAAATTGGGTGAAAAGAATTATGCCAAATTTAGCGGAAAGCTAGACATTGGTCCAGAAAGGGTGATTTTTGTGATTTGGAGTGTATTGTTCAGTGGTTTTAGAGAAATGAAGGTTTAAAATGTATGTATATTTCACATCACAGAGGATCACCAGAGCTGACAGATCTCAAGATAAGATCTAGGGCCAGATGTAGCAAACCGTTTTACCCATTCTGTGTCTATGGGAAAATGTGTTCGTACATATGGCCCATAGTTGGCTCTGACCACATCAACAAATATGTAGAGTGAGTCATTTTAAAACTCAGGTACTCGGTCCCCTGTCCTGTAAACAGACTCAAAAAACATATAGAGAGACAGTGTTCGGATACCTGCCTCCCTAGGCATAGTGGAATTGTCTAAGAGGGACCCCCCTCTCACCCAAGCCAAAAACATATATATTGTTTTAAACTGGACCATGGACTGTGGACTCCCACCCTTTTTATAAATAACCCCCGTGGTGCGCCAGGGTCTGGGGTTCAGCAAAATAAATTATTTTCTGAAGGAGGTTTTCAGCTCTATCCCTGAATCTCTTAGAGGCTCCCAGGACCCCATGCCCCATAGACAACTGTATTTTAACGGGAGGGTGGTGTGTGGCCCTCCTCCCTGAATCTCTTAGAGGCTCCAGGACCCCATCCCCAAGGCAGATTACTTTATTTTTCTAGGGAAAGGGAAACATGCAGCCCCACTCCCAAAGCCTCATAGAGGCCCCGGGTAACCCATCCCCCAGGGCCAAGGTTTACAATGTGAGAAATGTAGCCTCTGCCCCCTCCCCGTGACATTCACTGGCTCCAGGGACCCTATATCCAATGGCCTGATTAGTAGCACAGTGCCCCGGAGATCTCTTCCCCCAGGCCACTAGTATTTTTCCCTACTTAGGAGAGTGTGGGCAGGGAATATAAACTTTATTCACTGCCTGAACTCTCCCAGACAGGAAACACAATTTTGCTGCCACCTAGTGAGAGCACAGGAAAAAGTTGCTCCAGCATGGGAGGGACCAAAGTAACATCTGGCTCCTGCTAGCACCCTGGTGGAGGATCGGACAAGGACCACAAAAGGATCCCTCTGAGGCCCCATATGATGTTGACAGTTGACAGTTTGACACCAGGGAACTCAGTTTGAAATAAAAGTAAAGAAAGAAGAATAAACGAGCAGCAGGAGCAGCTGAATTATTTTTCACTGCTCCTTGCAAGAAGCGGTACATAATGCCCTGTGAAAGCTTTTGAATAATACTTTTGGATCCTGATGGTGCCCCTAGAAAGGGCAAAGGTACCACCAAGTTTTACAAAATTACTTTTAGGACAATGTGAGTTATATTTACTTAAGAGTACTATAACTGGTGAAAGCGAATCGCAGTGGTTTCTTTAATTTAAAATGGCATGTTTTAATTGACTGGTTCTCATAACTATGAAGTCCCTTTTACTTCAATTTGTTTGGTGAATCTATCTATCTATCTATCTATCTATCTATCTATCTATCTATCTATCTATCTATCTATCTATCTACAATGGGAAAACAACAAGGTCAAACCTTAATTATAGTTAGGAAAACTTATTTTCCCAATAAAGCCAAGTTCAAACTACAGAAACTTAAAAAAATGATATAGTAATAGTTACAACTTTCATTTACAATTCATCCACCACCTTCAAATTCTTATAAGTAACAGACCTTGTGACACACACTTTTCAGCTCACTAAACAGACAATACTAACTATAACTCGCTGCTCAACCATGCGCTGTGCTGTGACAAATAGTGTAATTTGAGAAGTTTTAAGTGTTCAGCCAAATGGATTTTACTACACTTTGGCTTGTTCCATGATAGGGCCTTATATATAGGTAAGTATCAGGGCCAAACCTGTTATCACTTTATTAGAGTCGTTGCGCCCACTTGACTAAACGCCACAAAACTTTAAATCTTCCAACCATGCAACAGATGCAAGAGGTCTGCAAAGTTTTGTGGAGATTCATCAGAAGGGTGCACAGTTATTAAGGGACAAAAACTCAACACATCCCAATCTCTGGAAACCCTAACTATAACTACAGAGTGGCTGCCACCACTCTGGTCTATCTATCTATCTATCTATCTATCTATCTATCTATCTATCTATCTATCTATCTATCTATCTATCTATCTATCTATCTATCTATCTATCTATATCTAAACTATAGCTCGTGCCCTAAGGTAAGTATAACTCATGCCCGCCATGCACAGTTTTTTCATCAATAACTATATTGCAAATTTTGCAGGTATATTATAAAGGATGTCCTAGAAAATGTCACTACTGATGTAATATGTGGGGTATATAGCAGTGTATAGCGAGGGCTCAAGTTATAGTTACCTTAGGGAACTAGTTAGGGTTTCTTGAGATAACTATAACTGTTGAATTTCTATGGTTATGTGAGGGTAAAATCTGACCCTAACTATAACCGTCCTGTAACTTTTATGTTTTTTTGTGACTTTCTAAGGTTTTTTTTAATTCTAATTTCTATCTATAACATCATTGTAACCTTTGTTTTTTTCAGAAAATTTCTATGTTTTGTTAACATTGAGCAATATTTAATTACCTTATATGAATCAAACCAGTGCCGTGCACAGCCTTCGGCCGTGTGTGGTGGGGGTTCCGTGGCCAATCCCCTGTAGTCACCCAGCACCATGCACAGACTTTGGTCGTATGTGGAGAGGATGGCCACAGGGCCTGGCCAAACCCCGGTGGGCTCCCAACCCGAGCCTTGCGTGACCTTCTGCTGTTCTCAGTGGAAGGTTGGTCACATGGCCTCGCCATGGCTCACCCCCCATATTCAGGCATCCCAGGAGGAGAGCAGGCAACTCACCTCCACTGACCAATGACGGCCCCAGGACACCAAACCCTGGGTCCCACTCAATCATTAAAAGGAGAGTGGTGCTGCGCAGCCCCTCTCACTGGGCTGATTTCAGTCATGAGGATGCTGATACCCCAGGGCCAGCCAATTAGTGTTAGTGGGTTGGGGCTGCACAGACCCCCTTCCTGGGCTTATTTCAGGGCTAGGGACCCCATTTCCCAGGGCCCAGCTAATTACTAAAAGGGTAGGGGGGCCATGCCGCCCTCCTGTCTTGACAGAATTTTTCCCAAGGGACACCTTCCCTCAAGCCCGGCCAATTACTGCAAGGGAAGGGTGCCACGCGGCCCCCTCCCCAAGATGATTTTATCCCCAGGTAACCCAGCCTACAGGGCCTGGCCAAATACAAAAAATGTCCCCTAAGGCCCAGGGCTCGGCCAATTAGTAAAAGGAGAGGGTGACACACACCCCGCCTTCCTGAGTCAATTTTGGCCCCATGGATCCCATCCTCCGGGGCCTGGCAGATTAGTGCAAGGGGAGAGTGGCCACATGGCCCTCTCCCTGGCCGATTTTGCCACCCGGGTCTCCATCCCCTGTGGTCTGGCCACTTCATGCTGGGGCTCCGGCCCCACCCAAGGTTCCCAGTTTGCTCTGTTGGGGCCACAAGGAGAACATGAATGCCCCCACAGTCCCTGCCAGCTTTCTGGCTCCAGCATGAGCTGACATTGCTCCTGCATGCAGGGAGCATCGAAAATGCTGCTCTCTGCATGCAGGAGCAATTTTTTAATTGTTTTTCCTGCGGACTTGACAGCGGGCAGGAAAACAGATGAAAAGTTCGGTCCGAACGGGCGGGAGCAGTTTTCTTGCTCCCACCCACTGCTACTGGACTTACTGTTTGCTCTCACTTGGCGGGGGCTGTCAAAGCTCCCATCAAGCTAAAGCAAACAACTATATCCCAAGGGTCAGGATGTAGGGAGCCAGCCCTTGGGGGAGGCAGAGGACAGCACCAATAGTGAATCCAGGAGGTGGCCACAAGCACCATCTTCTTTGTATTTGCATGGGCTGGCCCCGGGGTGGTGGTGATCCCTAGGACTGAAAATGGCTCTGAAGGGAGACTGCAGAACCACCCTCCCCATTCAGAAAATTGTCCTGGCCCCGGGAAGGTGGTAGTCCTTGGGGCCGAAAATGTTTTGGGAGAGGGACGTAGGATCCCCCCCTCTTTGATTTGTAGTAAATCAGACTGGTCCCGGGGAAGTGGTGTTTCTGGGGGCCATAAAGGACCTGAGTGGGAGCCCACCTCCCCTTAAGAACATAGGCCTTGCCCCATGGAGGTGGTGGTCCCCAGAGAGGGGCCACTTGTGCCCCCTCCCCAAAATAGTAATTTTCATTTGCACCCAGAGTCTGGCCCACCCAGGAGCTGAAGTAAAAACAAGCATGAGAGACCACAATTGTTTTGCTAAAAAAAATGTTGCTGAGATTTGCGGATACTCCTTAATTATCACAGCAAAAGTTTTAAAAAATTGCTTTTTGGCCTGGGTGGGGTCCCTGTGAGACCTCACCACCAGGCCTAGGTGGTCTGGGTATTCCTACCATGCCCCCTTCTCTTTCTTTTAACTTTTTTTGGGACTCAGCTGAGTCTGAATTTTTGCTGAAAATTGCAAAGGATCTGTGAATCAGGTGAAAATGTTTACAAAAAAAACAAGCCTGAAAGCCTGCCCTTGTGTTTTCTTTTAGCCCCCTGGTGGGTGAAGTCCTGAGGAATAGACTTGAGATATATATATATATATATATACATATATATATATATATATATATATATATATATATATATATATATATATGTATATATATATATATATATATGAACAAAGTTTACAGGAATGTTATAACGTTATAGTTTGGTTCTGAATTTACTCATACAAACCCATAGAAACTCAACAGTTATAGTTAGAGATCTAGTTACCTTAGGGCACAAGTTTTAGTTATTTGAAATATCATACCTGTAACCTTTGATTTTTTAACGTGAATTTCTAAGTGCTTTTTAATTTTATTTCCTAACTTTAATGCCCCTGTAGCCTTTGGTTTTTCCAGTGAATTTTCTATGTTTTTTCTTTACCTAAGGTAATTTTGATTATTATATGGTAATCCAGCCACCTCCGCACATGGGCTTCAGCCGTGAGTGGTGGGGGTTGGACGCAGGGCTGGCCTGAGGCCAGACACTGTGGCCAGACACTGTGGCCAATCCCCTATAACCAGCCAACCCTGCTCTATGCACAACCTTTGGCGTGTGGTCAACCCCCTTTAACCATACAAACACAGGCCATGCATGACCTTCAGCTCTGCACGGTGGGGGTCGGCTGCAGCCAGGCCCTGCGGCCAACCCCCTATAACCATACCAATCCAATGCCATGTACAACCTTCGGCCGTGCACAGCAAGGATTGGCCACAGGGCCAGGCCTGTGGCCAGGCACTGCGGTCAACCCCCTCTAAGCTCCAAGCCCAAGAACAGGCATGGCGGAAGGGTTTTGGAACTTAAAGGGGGCAGCATTAAATATGTATATATTTAGAGGGGTTGCATGGGCCTCCAAGCCGTGGAGGCCACCACCTCCCTGGTGCTACTTCATAAAACTTGTTGGGTAACTCCTCTCGGGACCCTGGTATCACCACCTCCTCAGGCAAACATTAAATAAACATATAGAGGGATCTCACGGGCCCTCTCAAGCCTGTGTGAACACTACCTCCCTCAGGCTACATAATAAAAAGATTTGGGGGGGCCACCATTTTCCCCAGGACAACATTAAAAAAATATGGGAGCCACACAGACTCCCCCAGGTCCTAGGGACCACCATCTCCCCTTAGCTCAATACTTTTTTTTGGAAGGGAGGGAGAGCCATGTGGCCCCCTCCTCCCTAGTCCAATTTCTGCCCCTGGGACCCAATCTCTTGGGGCCCAGACATTTGTTCCTGGGTGCTGAGGGCACCCTATATACAGTACATTTATGGGGACTACAGGGGAGCCTCAAGGCCCCCACGGTCCCAGCTGGCCCCCTTCTCCTGTGGGAGCCGAATTGCTCCTGCACGCATGGAGCTGCAACAAATAGTAGCTACCTGCATGAGGGAGCAATAATTTAATCTCCTTCCCTGCCCTCAGGCAGGGAAAGTGATTGAAAGAGATTAAGAGGGTTATTACAACTTTGGAGGAGGTGTTAATCCGTCCCAAAAGTGACGGATATACCACCAGCCGTATTACGAGTTCCATAGGATATAATGGACTCGTAATACGGCTGGTGGTATATCCGTCACTTTACCGTCACTTCTGGGACGGATTAACACCTCCTCCAAAGTTGTAATAACCCCCTAAATCTCCACTCCCAAAAAGCAGGAGCATTTTAAAGCTTGCGCTTGCTGTAAGTGGAGTATTTGCAAACAGCTACCTCCCGCCAAGCAAAAGCAAACAGCTACCTACTGAGGGCACGGACCCCCTCCTTAATTATTATTGTAGCCCCAGGGAGGTGGTGGTCCAGTGCCGTTTTATGCTGCCCCCCCATACTTTCAGAATTTTGCAGACCTGGGAAGGTGGTGATCCTTGGGGCCTGGGGGGGGGTCCTTGCTGCCCCCCATGCTTTTATAAATAGTTGCCCTGTTGAGGCGGTGGTCCCCAGGGCAATCCGCAGAACCGACCCTATTATTTTTTTAACATGTAGCCCCAGGGAGGCGGTGGTCCCTGGTGCATCTAAAACCCCTAGGGAAGGGACTCTGTGTGTCCCCTCCTATTTTTAAATGCCCTTATGCCCCCAGGGGGCCAATTGAGTGTGCAAGACTGTGCTGTTTAAAAAAGATTCTCGGAAAAATCTGTTGATCCTCAACAGATCTTTCTGAGAATTTTAAAAATATACTTTTTAGCCCTGACGGGGTCCCAGGAGGACCCCTGGACCAAGGCTAGGGGCTCAGGGTATTCCTACCCTAGCCCCTTTTCTTTTTTCTTGTGTTTTTTTCTTTTGGACTTGGCTGAAGCCGAGTCACAAAATGTCTGCCAACACATCCTTGTTGAAGTGTTGGTAGACAATCACATATCAACATGGGGATATATAGATCTGCGGATCTGCCACATTTCTAGATATCTATATTTTTTAACCTTTAATATCTTAAGAACTACTGAATAGATTTACACCAAGTCACAAAAAGCACACTTTCACCACAAAGAGCTAGCTTTCTGCTAAATCTGGTGTAATTCCGTCCAGCGATTTGGGCTGTAGTCGTGTTCAAAATCCCTATGGGTAAATGCATGGGGAGAGCACGTTTGGGGACCCCCTTTTTCTCTGCCCCCGCTAGACAGATCACTCTGAAACTTTCAAGACAGCAGCTAAACCGACTGTCATATGAGTTTGGAAACTTTCGTGAAGATCTGTCAAGCGTCGTCAAAGTTAATGGCGAAACTAAAAACACTCTTCCCATGGAAACTAGGTCCTAACTATATTAATACATACATATATATATATATACATATATATATATATATATATATATATATATTGTAACAGAAAGCCGAAGCACCAATCCACAGTTAAATCAAGCGTTTTATTTCCACTTCAGTGCAGCAGAAATTGTGAGTTCTCAATCCAATTTCTGCTGCACTGAAGTGGAAAAAAAAACGCTTGATTTTACTGTGGATTGGTGCTTCGGCTTTCTGTTACAATTAATACTGGGATGCTTCGCCCTTTACCGCGGCCGCCCTGGAGGGTCTGTGGCCCTGTATGGAGCAATTTTGGATTAGGATATATATATATATATATATATATATATATATATATATATATATATATATATATATATATATGTATATATATATATATATATATATATATATATATATATATATACACACACACACACACACACATATAACATATGCGTATAGATACACACATATCTGCATTTATGCGTCACTCTAACCCTGAAAGGGCCTTGGTTTGACATATCTTCATATCTAGTTTCCATCCAGCAAAGTATAGCTCCACAGATGATGCAGACTGAAGACAGAGTAACATTTACGTTGTTTGTACAGTTATCCATTGGCTTGAAATAACACCCGCAGCCCACAACCTGTGCAATCGCACCCACTGGACTGCAAATAAATTGTAAGGTTTAGCAGTATCCTATTTTTGCACAGTATTATGTCAATGGTTGAAATCAACCTTATCACCAGTACGAGTATGGACACGCTGCCCACAACTTTGTAATTGTTGTGCACACTTTGTGGAATGGACTTTCAGTGCTGTGACTGCTTGCTACAGCATAAATGTTATGTCTAAATGTCAGTTAGGAATCCTACTATATTTTAACACATCACCACAAATGTTACAATTGAAGTATCTCACCAGCTCATCTGTCTTCCACATTTGCAGATGACAAGAATAGGAAGCACTTTGAGGAGAAGTGGTGTACACTGGCTCCAAATGATGCAGCACAAGCAGGGGTCTGGGATCTGGGGTGTAGCCTGCATATCCTGATGAGTCATCTGGGCTGGAGGGGAAGGGAGGAGTGGTCACTTACACCTGAATGGGCTGTGCCGGCCCTCACACAATGCGTTTTCATCCCCTTGGTGTAAGTCTAGAGCCTGGACTGAGCAAGGCAGGATCTTGCAAACAAGAAAGACTTCCTTTTGAAGTCTGCCAGCTTCAAAGGCAGAAAGGGGTATAAGTATTCGACCCAAAACCCCTCACAATCAGTTTATTTCTGGAAGTAAGAGGAACCTGTACCAAGGAGAAGAGCTTGAGGAAGAGTGCTGCTCCTTTGCCTGTGACTGTGCTTTGCTGGGTTGGCCTGCAGTAGCTGCTTCTTCCTGAGAGAGGACAAAGACAGAGTGGGTGACTTCCCACTGGCTTGAACTGAGCTTGCCTCCTGTTGTTGAAGACTCAGGGGCATCAAAGACTTCTCTCTGCCAGCACCTGGATTCTCTGCTGAGACTCCTGCCCTGCCAAGTGGTGCCCTAACCTGTCCCTGGGCCCTTGAAAGGTGAAACTGGTCGAAAAGGACAGAAATCCACGCACAGACCGCTGTGTGGGGAAAATGTTGATGCACCATCCACAATGCAGCTGATGAATGACACACCACCGGCCTTTTGGCTAAAATCGATGGTCTACCTGCATCGCGACTGGGAGATCGATGCATTGCGGCTGGAGAAACCACATGCAACAACTGCTAGCGGCTGCTGATAGTGACACAAGCCCCATGCAGTGTGGTTTCCTGACACTGTGTGACCGGATTTCGAACGCAACATCGCTTGGGGATGAAAAATCTACGCAAAGCCTTCCCGGACCCAAGGTGCCCATCTAGGAATTGACGCATCGCTCTCTTGCGAGAGAGAGAAAACGAGGCACGCTGATCCAACAGGAGAAGGAACGACACACGGTCTCACTTGTGATTGAGAAATCGACGCAATGCTGGCCTGTTTTTGATGCACGCTCACCCGTGAGGCTTTATTTTTTACGATAACCAGGTACTTTGCGTAACAGCAGCATTCTCACTGTTTTCAAAGGATTATTCTTTTTAAAATTCATATCTTGACTTGCGAATGTTAATTTTTTTGTTGTTCTGGTCTTGTTTGATTTAGATATATTTTACCTATTTTTCTAAACTGGTGTGGTGTCCATTTTGTAGTGTTTCACTGTATTGCTGTGTATGTTGGTACAAATACTTTACACATTGCTTCTGGGGTTAAGCCTTTCTGCTCATGCCAAGCTACCAAGGGGGTTAGCGGTGGTTAACCAGGTGTGTTTCTCCTTTACCCTGACTCAAGTGAGTGTCCCTGCCTGGACAGAGTGCAAACTGACTGCCAACTAGAGAACCCATTTCTAACTATTACCCATTATAGGCCATCACCCTTAGTAGTAGGCATACTGTAACTACTGAGGGTAATTCTGGGCATTTTGCGTAACAAATTGAATGCATAATGACCCAGATTCCATCATTATGCCACATCACATAATGATAATTCAGTTTGTGGAAAATCATAATGTAAGAGGATGGAACAACACATTTGTCAGTTTTGGCATGAACGTGAGCTTCAGTTTCCAAATCCGAACATCAATTCTTTAGCTATGGCAAAGAACATCTGGCATCCAAAAATCAACTCAAACATACCTTTTTGAGCAGAATTTGTAACTGAGGTGACAGTTCAAATAATTGTTTTAGCTCAAAATATTTGTTTTCTTTTCTTTTTACAGGAGGCCAATACCATAGAAACTGGGAGGCTGGTGTGCATAGAGTAGCAATTTCCTCTTTCTGTCTTGATGACTCCTACCTCTGCTTTGTTCAGACCTTGGCCTTTTTTTACTTTAATTTTGGAAGAAAAGCATCACTGTTTTTTTTGTTTTTTTGTTTTACTACAGATTGTGCTATATTACCTCCCTTTATAATCTTTACTTTTTGAGAAAAACCCTGTAAGTTCAATACAGTTTTTTGCAAAATGCTTGTTGTTTGGAGAGGGAGGCATCATTATTCTTGTTCCCTTTTTCTCAAGATGTTTGCTACTGCCTGACCATGAATTGGGGGCCTTTGTGGAATTGTGATTTGTTAAGGATAACGATTATACATTATTGGGTTGTTCGAGGCCTGAGATTAGAATATCCATTTTATCCATCTTGTTTTTTTGTAATTTTGTACCGGTTTCTTAATTATTTTACTGTGTTACTGTTTTAATGATTGAGGCCTAGGGTACCTTGTAGTAGGACTTGTGTGTATTTTTAAGGCATCTTTCAGATGCCATCTGCTGCTGTCTTACAGCTTTTAAAAATATTTTTGGGGGGTTTATGATGGCATTGTATTTATGCAAAACGTAGGTTAATATTATGTTTTTTTGGCATCTGCATGTTGGTGACTCAGGAAAATGTGGCTCCAGGTAGTCCAGGCCCAACTAGCGAGACATATTCCTTTGTTCTCAGCTACATTTTGGCGGTCATTCTGACCCTGGCGGTCAAAGACCGCCAGGGCGGAGGACCGCGGGAGCACCGCCGACAGGCCGGCGGTGCTCCAATGGGGATTCCGACCGCGGCGGTAAAGCCGCGGTCGGACCGGCAACACTGGCGGTCTCCCGCCAGTGTACCGCCGCCCCATTGAATCCTCCAAGGCGGCGCAGCTTGCTGCGCCGCCGAGGGGATTCCGACCCCCCCTACCGCCATCCAGATCCCGGCGGTCCGACCGCCGGGAACCGGATGGCGGTAGGGGGGGTCGCGGGGCCCCTGGGGGCCCCTGCAGTGCCCATGCCACTGGCATGGGCATTGCAGGGGCCCCCGTAAGAGGGCCCCTACAAGTATTTCACTGTCTACTTGGCAGACAGTGAAATACGCGACGGGTGCAACTGCACCCGTCGCACAGCTTTCACTCCGCCGGCTCGATTCCGAGCCGGCTTCATCGTGGAAGCCTCTTTCCCGCTGGGCTGGCGGGCGGCCTGAAGGCGGCCGCCCGCCAGCCCAGCGGGAATGTTAGAATTACCGCCGCGGTCTTTCGACCGCGGAACGGTAACCTGACGGCGGGACTTTGGCGGGCGGCCTCCGCCGCCCGCCAAGGTCAGAATGAGGGCCTTTGTCCTCATGTGCTTACTCACCATTTTTGTGTGAGAATGTGTGTGTGTCTGAGAGAGAGAGTATGTGTGTATGTGTATGTGTGTGCATATGCGGGAGAGAGTGTGTGTGTGTATGTGAGTGAGAGATGGTTGAATATTGTCTTTTTTCCTGAAACCTTTAAAACATTTTGGAGATGTAATTAATGTTGTTTGGGCTATTTGTGTTTGGGGCATTGTTAAAGTTTAATTTATCTTCTGACATTGCTGATTCACTTGTGGTGGGTAATGAGCAGGCCATTGTGTTGGAAAATATGTATAGAATATGATACCAAGAAGGTGGTCCCATAGAAGGAGGTTCCTTCCAAGAAAGAGGCGGGGTGAAGAAAAAGTCTGTAGACAGCACTGACATCCACATATGTCAGAAATTCTCATTTTGCTGCATCCTCGTATAGGCATGAAGAGGCTGGGAGGAGGATCAGCCCTTGAGCAATAGTACCACAACCAAAACCAAAGCCAGTGCCTTTCAGCACCGCAGTGAGTGCAGTCATCGGAGACTGGCAGCAAGTCTGAAATTGATTTGTCCCAGCAGCAAAACAAATCTTCACACAAATGTCAGCAACAGTAATCATTTTCAGCAATGTTTGATCTTCTAGAAGTAGGGGCAGTGCAGGAAATTGAGCTTGCTTCTGAGCAAGATGTTATTGTGATTGTTCTTCCATTGTACACACTGGCTTCACATTCTCCTGCAATGAAAAAAAAGAGCACTCCTCCATTTTTTCCAAGCCCTCACTTCTGATGACCTTTACATGGATTATACCTTAACCAAGCCCTTCCACTAGAGACAAGGGAAAAGTAAGGTTTCGGCAAACCTTGGAAGTGAGGAAGGTGATGATGAACCAGTGCTTCATACTGTGAATAGTAGCACAGAAGTACAGTTCACCCCTATTCAACCAGCTATGGGTCATGTGGTTGCACTAACACTGCCTGTTTTCATCTTTTCAAGCAGTTTCTAAAAACCTGCAGCAATCACTAGTCCTACTGCAGTCACATCTCACCCTAGAGAAAGGCTAATACAACCCTCTGCCCCTACTTCAGGAAGTCCTTCAGGATTTGTCACAATAGTAAAGCTCTCTTCCCCAGTTTAGGAATTCGTTACACTCAGATTACATGAGTTCATTTCAGAATGCTAAATTTGCGACAAAAAACTTTATCCTGATAAGCCTGGTGGACATTCTGGCCCAATTTACAAAGGAACTAATGGCTCATAAGTTATGGATGTGGAGTCTCTGCACTCATGGTGGGATCTCTGCTCTACTGTGTTCAGTGCAGACATTCCACCTTGAGTGTGGAGATGCCGCCTTGGGTGTGCAGGTTCCATCCTGACTGGTGAGTTTGTTTGTGAATCAGACCCTCAGATACCAAGGGGCAACTAGATTTAGGGATACAATCACCTCCAAAGTACCCAAGCAGCCTACCTGCTTCCCATAGGCCACTAATAGAGAAAACAGTCCACAATAACCAACTTTTAAGGCTATGTTCACGAAGGAGTCGCTGTACCACAAACCCATGAGAAAGTGTATTTAAAGAAAGATTTGCTGACAGAAATGTTAGTGTTTGACTTCTTCCCTTTTTCTTTCATGGAAGAAGAGAGGTTTTTGTATTTGTGGAGACCCTCGGTCTAAAATGGAAGGTTATTAGCCGAACATATTATAGTGCTTTTCATGTGCCAGCACTGCACTATCATGATGCAATTATTTGGTGAAGCAATGAGGGAGAATGATGTTTAATCCATCCTCTTCCTGCACAGATTACATGTGCATCACTGCACCGTGGATCTTCTTTAGGGAATAAAGCAATGGCTAACTGCTGGTCTCACCACTGATGAGGCATTTGGTGGTATGTAACAGATCTATTGTTCACCATGGAGAAATCAGATACAACTGCCTACATCTTGAACAAATTGAATACCAACATTTATGAATGACTTCAACACAGAGGACTCTACATTGAAGTTGTTTCTCCTGACAATGGCAGTAACAATGTCAAGGCCATTGTTGATGTAGGATACTTCAGAGTCCTTTGTTTAGCGCATTGTATAAACCTAATTGTGAATTACATCTTCATAATAGAAAAAAGTAGTCAACAATATACTGGATACCTGTTGAAAATTTGCACTCACTTGAGCCGTTCATTGAAGCAGTTAAGACCTCATTCAGCGTGCTAATAAACTACCTGGTAAAGCCCTGATACAGGAGATGCCGACACTTTGGAACTGCACCTAATACATGATGCAATGTCTGCCTGAGCGGGGCAGGCCTATAAATGATGATGTAATTCAAAGGAGAGGGGATGCAACTGGCAACTCCATGATGATGCAGGTGGACCAAATGGGATAGTTGAGTGCCCTATCCAAATGCTACTTCCTTTTGGAAATATGACAAAGGAAGACAGCAAGGAGGAGATTACAATGAGCCAAGTTGTTACATCTGCTGCAGTAAAATTTGCAAAAGGTGAAACAAATCTTTAACAATATTTATGAAGAAGCAGCAGTCTTAGTCAAAACCTTAACCATTCACTTGAACACTAATCAAAGGCTGTAAAAAAGGGTTTTTGCCCTACCAAGAGATCCATGCTACAAAAAAGCACTGACCAATTTCAATACTTTCTAGTAATTGGATGTCTCACTTTACAATGATTGGCTTGTAAGGAAAGTAGATGACCTAGAAGAATACCGATTGCAAATTTGAGGCTATGGTAAAAGAGAAGTGGAGTCTCCAAACTTCATAGAGCATGCTGGTGTTGGCTCTGAGTCCTCGAGAAGCATGTCATCACAACTGCAGCAGTATTACTCAACACCATCACCAGCTACTACTAAACCAACAGCAACAACAGCTGCACTTCTAAAATCTGCAATGGGTTGGTTTCGTATGGCAAGACTTTAATCAAGTGCACAGAATTTGGCAATGCAGGTGCAGCAAGTGGCAGCACCTATAATAACACCTTTGCTGCCAGGCCTTTTCCTCCTCCTGTGCCGAGCCTCTTTTTGGCTGTTTGGGGCAGTTCGCGCTTAGGCCCTCATAACTTTTTGTTCACATAAGCTACCCACGCCAAATTTGCGTCCTTTTTTCCCAACATCCTAGGGATTCTAGAGGTACCCAGACTTTGTGGGTTCCCCAGAAGGAGGCCAAGAAATTAGCCAAAATACAGTGAAAATTTCGTGTTTTTTTAAAAAAAAATGGGAAAAAGGGGCTGCAGAAGAAGGCCTGTGGTTTGTTCCCTGAAAATGGCATCAACAAAGAGTTTGCGGTGCTAAAATCACCAGCTTCCCAGCTTTCAGGAACAGGCAACCTTGAATCAGAAAACCCAATTTTTCAACACAATTTTGGCATTTTACTGGGCCATACCCCATTTTAATGTTTTTTTGTGCTTTCAGACTCCTTCCAGTCAGTGACAGAAATGGGCATGAAACCAATGCTGGATCCCAGAAACTGAAACATTTCAGAAAAGTAGACAAAGTTTTAAATTCAGCAAGGGGTAAATTGTTTAGATCCTACAAGGGTTTCCTACAGAAAATAACAACTGGAAAAAAAAATATTGAAATTGAGGTGAAAAAAATGCAATTTTCTCTACGTTTTACTCTGTAACATTTTCCTGCAATGTCAGATTTTTGATAGCAATATACCGTTACATCTGCTGGACTCTTCTGGTTGCGGGGGTATATAGAGCTTGTAGGTTCATCAAGAACTCTAGGTGCCCAGAGCCAATAAATGACCTGCACCCTGCAGTGGGTTTTCATTCTATACCGGGTATACAGCAATTCATTTGCTGAAATATAAAAAGTGAAAAATAGCTATCAAGAAAACCTATGTATTTCCAAAAAGGGCACAAGATAAGGTGATGAGGAGCAGTGGCTATTTGCACATCTCTGAATTCCGGGGTGACCATACTAGCATGTGAATTACAGGGCATTTCTCAAATAGATGTCTTTTTTACACACTCTCTTATATTTGGAAGGAAAAAATGTAGAGAAAGACAAGGGGCAATAACACTTGTTTTGCTAATCTATGTTCCCCCAAGTCTCCCGATAAAAATGATACCTCACTTGTGTGGGTAGGCCTAGCGCCCGCAACAGGAAATGCCCCAAAACGCAACATGGACACATCACATTTTTTTAAAGAAAACAGAGGTGTTTTTTGCAAAGTGCCTACCTGTAGATTTTGGCCTCTAGCTCAGCCGGCACCTAGGGAAACCTACCAAACCTGTGTATTTCTGAAAACTAGAGACCTAGGGGAATCCATGATGGGGTGACTTATGGGGCTCTGACCAGGTTCTGTTACCCAGAATCCTTTGCAAACCTCAAAATATGGCTAAAAAAAACACATTTTCCTCACATTTCGGTGACAGAAAGTTCTGGAATCTGAGAGGAGCCACAAATTTCCTTCCACCCAGCGTTCCCCCAAGTCTCCCGATAAAAATTATACCTCACTTGTGTGGGTAGGCCTAGCGCCTGCGACAGGAAATGCCCCAAAACACAACGTGAACACATCCCATTTTTTGACAGAAAACAGAGGTGTTTTTTGCAAAGTGCCTACCTGTAAATTTTGGCCTGTAGCTCAGCCAGCCCCAGGGGGGGCAGAAATGGCCTAAAATAAATTTGCCCACCCAATCCCCCTGGGGAGCGACCCTTGCCTACGGGGTCGCTCCCCTTGCGTGACAACGCAAAAAAAAAGATCCCTGGTGCCTAGTGGTTTCTGCCCCCCTTAGGGGCAGATTGACTTAAAATCGGCCGATCTGCCCCCAAAGCGGGCAGACATGGCCTAAATACAATTTGTCCCTCCAGGGGAGCGACCCTTGCCTAAGGGGTCGCTCCCCACCTGTAAAACAACAACAACAACAAAAAATCCCCGGTGCCTAGTGGTTTCTGCCCCCCTTGGGGGCAGATCGGCCTCATAAAAATAGGCCAATCTGCCCCCAAGGGGGGCAGAAATGGCCTGAATATAATTTGCCCCCTATGGGAGCAACCTTTGCCTAAGGAGCCGCTCCCCACCTGTAAAACAAAACACAAAACAAAAACAAAGCAACATTTTTTTTTTTATCCTTGGTGCCTAGAGGTTTCTGCCCCCAGGGGAGGCAGAAAAGGCCTTAAAAAAAAATGCCCCCCCCTGGGAGCGACCCTTGCCCAAGGGGTCGCTCCCTCATGCCAGTTTCCTTTTTTAAATAAAATCCCTGGTGTGTAGTGGGCGTTTTGAAAGCCGGATTGCTTTCAATCCGGCTGCCAAAACGCAGAGAGAGACGTCAAAGGGAAGGAAATAACTTTCCTTCCCTTTGAAGCCTCTCTCGGCCTCCCCCACGTGATCGGAAGAGAAATGCAAAGCATTTCTCTTCCGATTGCGCTGGAAGCTGAGCTTCCAGCGTGATGGGAGGACGCCCTGTGACAAACAGCGCGCGATCGCGCGCTGACGTCACAGGGGTGGTGGGACATGTCGGGGATGGAAGGGGAAGGGCTTCTCCTTCCATCCCTGCCTTGGGGGGGTGGGGGACAACCCCACAGAGGGAGCACTAGCGCTCCCTCTGGGCTGTGTGCCCAGGACGTAATGGTTACGTCCTGGCACAGCAGCACTGTGCCTCAGGATGTAACCATTAAGTTCTGGGCACAGAAGGGGATAATTGAAAATATAACTATCTGGATGACCCCAAGGGAAGTGTACCTGAATCAAGACCTATTGGCCTACTGGCATGGGGGAGGAAACATTGTCCAGGACACAGCAGGCTGGAAATGAAGTATCTAGCTTGTCCTGTAGCTAGTGTGTCTTCAGAGTGGATGTTCAGTGCAGCTCTGGCATTTGTCATGGTCAGAAGGCCCAGTATCCTTCCTTGAAACATGGAGAGACTCCTGAAGACCTATCTGTGGATGGTGGGAATCGGTCCAAGATCACAAGTGTGGCAAGATATCAATCTGTCAGCATATGCTCTGTATTCTGACTCCTTGTGTGCCATTCTTACCTTGACATTTCAATATTCTCATTTTGGTTTTACATTCCACAGACCTTCTCTTCTGCAAGAAAGATCAATGGCATCCTGCTCTGCAATTCAGCCCTGCACTCAAAACAGACAATGCCAGAAGAATGCGGTTGCACCATCCATTTGTAAAAAGTGATATTTTCCTTTTATTGTGACTATTTTATGAATATATAGATGGTCCATAGTTTGCATTTTTCAAGCGTAGGTAATGATTATGTAATTCATGAGTCTGGGGGCTGAAAGACTATTTATTTTAGTAAATGAACTGCCATTTTTCTTCCACAACAAATGTGACATGCTGATGAAATTGATAAATGTTGCATTTGTCGGTCTCTCATATTTCCCTAATTCCATCAATTCATGAAATCCCTAGCAACTGCCCCAAGGATGTGAGATCTGTTCTGTTAATTTCCATCATCAACAGATCTCACATTTAAGATGGAAGGTGTGGTTAAAGCTTCATCAACAGTTATAGGAGGGTTACCAAAAATTGAAAATTTGTCCACGCCACTACTTCTTCCCATGCAAGGACGGGTCTTGACAATGCAGACATTAAATTACGGTTGGCCAAGGATAGGTGCCATGCACTTCTTTCCACAATCTCTGTCCCATGAATTCTACTGAAATACCTTCTCCTGATTTGTTAGGCTTGAGGGCTTTACAGTATGCTTACTTTAGTGAATACCCCTACACCATGTTACATGTTGTTTTATGATGATGGTCTTTGTCTTAGATGTTCCACTCTGTGTTTTCTTTTAGTCTCATTGCCTTGATGAAGAAAAAAATCATTTGGCTGGTTTAACAGCATCATTCAGAATAAACTGAACCATATTGTCCATGTGATGTTTTTACTATTAGTAGTAAGCTGTTACCAGCATGAAGACGGCCCTCTGAAAATCCCTGCATTATGTTAAGGGCCAACTGGGGAATGAAGCGGGCATCACTTTCTTCTCAGGTAAGAAAAGAAGTACTAAGATTCAGCAGTAGAGATTGATGTTTTGGCTCTATGTTGTCAGCTATAATTCATAGTCAATAGTTACTGAAGATAGGGCAAGGGTGGTATGTATACAACTATTAACAATAGAAGGGTAAGTGCAGCTCAATTTTCAGGTAGGGAGAGGCTAAAGGGAGGATGATTGGGACAGACACAATTAGACAATTACTTTCTCATAAACCAGGTGTGGAGCTTAACTTCTACACCACGATGGTGGAGCTTCCAGTTTTATTAACAGTGATGCTATACTAACCAGTAATGCCTAGTAGTAAATTTAATAAACATGGATTGAAGGAAAACAAACCAATTTATTAACAAAAAATTCAAATCTCCCACACTCATCTCCTCCGACACTCCCTTTCTTTCCCTAAACCCTAAAAAAGACCATTCCAAGCTCTTCTTCCCACCCTCACCTCCCGCAACGGTCCCACCTCCTCCTAAGAGAACAAGGCCTCTATATCCTCAAGCCTCCCTAAAATGCCATGCTCAGTGTGGTCATGTCTCTGCTGGCCCTCCTTTACTTTCTCCTGGCCACAAAGCACTTGTTACAGGAAGGCATCCGTACTTGACAGGTATTCGTTCTTACCTGGACTGCCTGTAGTGGTGGCAATGGTGTGGCCAGGATTCCCCCAAACGGTGACCCAAGGAAGCTGGGATGGCAAAGGTGGTTTCTCCCTCCTCTAGGACCAACAGCCGCCAATTCTCTACCATAATAAATTACATCTTCTGGAGGTGCAGCTGAGTGTTCAGCTCCCAGCAGGACTGCCGCCTGGCATGGCCTCTGATAAGAGCAGCTGGGTAATATAAAGAAAGAAGAAAAAAACTGGAATTGTAGTACTTACCACACACACTTGTTTATGTCAATTCAAGTGACTTTATTCAGCTGAAAATAACAACCATAAAAGTATATGTAAAATAGGTGCAATAAAAACAATTAATGAACATTTTAAAAAACAAGAAGACAACAAGACATAATAAATAGATGAAATAAAAATGCAGATCTAAGATCCTGTCAATTACAGACTAAAAATGGGCCTCCCCAAACAAGATGATGGGATCAATATATTAAAAAAGAATTGTTTCCCGTGAGCATACAGCTGCACAAAGGAATGAGCCCATGCATAGATGCGTTTCTTCATCTGGCAAATGTTGAAGGAAGCGGTAAGCTACAGTACAGCCCCTAAAAGTGTACAAGAAACTTTTTTGTATACAATATATAGAAGTTGCAGAAGAATAAAAAATGCAACATGGACTGCTTAGAGGTGCTTTTACAGGGACAAATGCTCACTTCAAGGTTATTCTGAAACTCAAGAGGGAAGCACAGTAAAAATTTACTTGTATCTATTCTGAAGCAAAATAGAAAAAAGTGCTCCCAACTCTTGCTGGTCTCCCACACGTAGCTAGTTGAAAAGTCCCCTGACTTAAGACTCAAATACGTTGCTTCTGTGTGCTTCAGTTATTCCTCTTTTTGCCAGTCTTCTTGGAACTGGGTTAATGATAATGACTGCATGTGTTTTTTATTTAAAGTAGCACATTTCATGGTATCAGTTAAGACGTAGCCCATACTGATGCCTTCCAATGATCTTTTTCACTTGCACCAGCCACAGAATTAGTAACCCTTTGTCTCAAGCTAAGCAGGCTGCAATAATATCCTTTGTTTGTACTACTTCCTCTGCCCACCCAATAGAAAGCCACAACAAAAGGACTTTAATATTGATTGAATCACTCAAATAGTTAACATCCATTTCTTTGTGGCAGCTAAAATGCAAGGACAAAATTGGAGCACCCAAGATTTTCCTACAAAATTGATTCTCCTTCCTTTGCAGGATCGGACAATCAGAAAAGCCCCAAATGCCTGCCCTATATAAGGCAATCAGAATACATTGAAGTTTATAGATTTGTAGCATGGGCTCCAATGCCCTCCCGCCATTTGGGTGTGGGATGTTTGATAAGGAGCCAATAGACCTAGCTAACTTTGCCCTACATTAGGAAATGTGGGGGGGGCAGGAGCCACCTGAGCTAAAGGTAAGGGCCAGATAGGAAAATATATTCACTCTAGCCAACAGATTAGAGCTGACTCTAATAGTTGAAAGTTTAGAGCTCTTGGGTCCATATGACATGATAAATGACTTCACAAAATTTGTCTGCAAATCAAGATCAGCCATAAAACAGTAAACAAATGAACTAGCTTGCATAGGTCATTTGGCGTGTGTTTCAATATTCTGCACAAAGTAGCGCTCGAAGAGTGGAACCCTTGATCTCGGGAATATCTGGCAAAAAAATAGTTAAATGTGAACTGAGATCATTAATGCATAAGACGAACGCTCTTCTTTTTATAATCAGACAGCAACACAACATCATTGGTCCCCAATTACCACAGGAATTTTTTTATCTGATTCTTTGTGGCAGGGCCTTTTTCTCTCACAAATAATTCATATAATACAGTACATTGTAAGAATTAATCCATGAGCACCATCATAATCTGAAATAGAATGTTTGCTATAATGAATATAAAGTTAAAATAAATTCATTGGGTGACATTTTCACCAAACACTTAGGCCCTCATTACAACCCTGGCGGTCGGTGTTAAAGTGGCGGTAATACTGCCAACAGGCTGGCAGTAAAAAAAGATGGGATCACGACCATGGCGGAAACCGCCAACATAGACAGCCACTTTAACACTCCGACCCCCACGGCGGTACAAACAACACCACAGTGGTCACCGCCAACAGACAGGCCGAAGACAGTGTACCGCCCACACTATTACAAGGAACCAATCCGCCAGCTTTTCCGGGGTGGTACCAATGCTATCAAAAGCACTGCGGAACCTGAACAACGAAGGGGAACCACTCACCTCTTGACACTCCATGAAGAACCAGGACGCCATGGAGCCCGAATTGCAGATCCTACCCATGTTGGTGTATCTACTAATACACCAAGAAGTAGAAAGAAGGCGGCAGCAGCAACGACGGTGAGTACTGCACCTAGCGCACAGGTGAGGGGAGGAGGGAAAAGAGAGTGACACACACACACGGCACGCAGCACCCCCACCCTCACCCACAACACCATACATACACACATATCCAACAACATCACAGATACACCCTGTCACCCCCTAGAAGAACGCAAGGACAAAAGGAAATGAGGTTAACTAGTGTTATACTTGAACAATCAGATAGATCAAGAGAAAAGCAAATAATCAGTATACACAAATATTTACACCAAGTACACAAGTCCGTACACTGTCCCTTGTAAATGTCCGTGGACCAGTGGTCCCAAAAAGCATGCGTGAAGCCCACACATGACACCTGCCTCAAAACGGAGAGAACACTGCAGGGGCATCAGGTAAAAAAAAAACAGGCACCTCAGGGGGAAGGCAAAGGGTCACCTCAGCCGAATGATGGTACAACGCCACTGCTCCTCGAGGGAGCTCCATGCCCACTGCTTGGTCCTGGGAAGTGCAAAGCCGCAGTCTCTCTAGTGGGTGGTTTGCTCACTGCTTGGCCCTGGGGAGTGCAAAGCCACAGTCTCTCTAATCTCTAAAGTGTGTGGTTTGCCCAATACTTGCTCCTGGGGAGTGCAAAGCCACAGTCTCTCTAGTGGATGACATGTTCCACTGGTTCTGGAGGGGGCTTTGTGCCCAGTGTGCTTCATCCTGCCAAGGATTGGGTGAGTGGATGCAATTCTCCACTGATTCTGGAGGGGGCTTTGTGCCCAGTGTGCTTCATCCTGCCAAGGATTGGGTGAGTGGATGCATTTATCCTCTGGTTCTGAAGGGGGCTTGGTGCCCAGTGATGCTGCACCTGGGGTGTGGCAGTTGACATCCTCTCACCTGGGTGTCTTAGCCACACAATGTACCTGGAATAGGTAGCATGATACTCCATGGAGGCAGAGCTACACTCCATCCTGTGGCGACTTAGGCTGCCAATTGCTAGTTCCTGCCAGTGCTGTAGGTGGTGCATCAAGTGGCGTGTCCAGGGTCCAGGGCGTCACCTGCAGACTCAGATGGCTGCCCACTGGGGATGGTGCTGACATCCAACAGAGTGTTATCGGCTGTGCACGTGGTGGTGCTGATGGTGGTGCAGGTGGCGGTGGCTGAGACGGAGATGCTGCCGGTGCTGGCCGTGGTGCAAGTGTCTGTTGTGGTGAAGGGAGACACCATACCGTCTCCGGCAGCCTCGGATGGCTGATTCTTGGGGAGGATGCTGAAGCCTGACGTTGTGGCAGCGGTGGTGCAGATGGAAGTCGGAGTGGCGGTGGTGACTGTGGTGCAGGTCGCTGCCATCCCTGATGATATGGTCATCACCAGCCCCTAACCAGGAGGCATCATGCCCTGAGGTGACTGGCCCTTTGGCTTGTGGCCCTTCCCCACCTTGGCAGTCGCTGCAGGGACCTTGGCACTGTCCTCTCTGTGTTTGGGCGAGGCCTTGCTTGTTGGGTGGTGTGACTTTCCCCTGCTGGAAGCCGGGCCCTTTTTGACCTTTGCAGGTGGCGGAATAGCGTGGTCCTTCATATCTTTGGGTGACACACTGGCAGCTCTGGTGGGTGCCCCCTTCGAGCCTCCCAGACTTTCAGGGACCACAGCGGAAGCAGATTTGGTGGCTGAGGTGCTGGGCTGGGATTTAGACATCTTGGCCCTAGGGGAAGGACAGGGGGAGGAGGCGTAGGAAAGAGGTCAATGTTAGCTAGGAAACGTTTTTTAGACACACTGGGACGGGAAGAAGGAGGGGGTGTCGGCTGAGTTTGGGTGGAGGTGCATGGGCTGGAGGCCATTGTGAGGTGAATGGCTGTTGAATGGGTGTGTGCCTGCATTTGTGTACTTTGGGAGGAGGGCTCACATACACACTGGAAGAGGATACAGGGGACGTGTGAATGGTAGCGGGGTGGTGCTTGCACATGAGCGGTGTGTTGTGGTGTGCTGGTGAAAGAGGGAGTGGCTAATGATGTAGTGCATGCAGGTGAGTGGAGACGAGACTGGGAGGGAGGTGGAGGACGTGGAGAAGGGGGACACAGTGGAGGAAGTGGATGTTGGTATGTGTGCATGGGTATGGTGCTTGTGTGGGTGCCCATGGGATGTGTGGTGCTTATGTTTTCCTGAGCCACTTTTGTGTGTTGATGTGTGTGCATGCTGGTCTGAGGGTGTGCTTGGGATAGGCTGAGGTAGATGGGATTGGGTCGGGGTAGTGGAAGTTGGAGGGGGGAGGGTGGACACAGGGACAATGGCTGCCATCAGTGCTGAGGCCAGAGTCTGAAATGCTCTCTGTTGGCCCGCCACGCCAGAATGAATGCCCTCCAGGTATGCATTTGTTTGCTGTGGGATGCAGCTCCCTCCGCCGTCGGTGCCTCTGCTCCTCTGCCAGATGACGCTAATGCACACAAGGGCAGGGTTACAAAACAAGAAGGGGGGGAAGACAGGGAACACACATGGTCAATGCCAGCAACACCACTACCGTTGGTGGACACAACACACAGGGAGCAGCCCTATGCACTAGGCCATGCACTACCAGTTAGTAGGAAAGTCACCAGCCCATGGGGTACAATGCCTAACGCCATTAGCTGCACACTTGAAACCCAAAGGACCCTGCCCAGTAGTAGATGCCCACTGACACTATTGGGGTTGGAGTGCTTCAGAGCCTGCCCAACAAGGGACCTACACTGCCATGTTCGCCCTGGCCTAGGGGCACCCACAGCCCACATCCCCCACCCAGATACTTCCTAAACCGCGCAGCCTCAGCTTTATGACACTGTACTCACCCCCTTGTGGCTGCTGTGATGCCCTCAAGTGCCCATCCGACTCCTGATAGGCCACTGCCGGGATGCAGAACATCAGGGGGGTCATGGTGTGACGGGCACCCCTTCCACGTTGGGAGGCCAGTCCCAGCTGGGCCTCCGCCGTCTTCTTGCTCCAGCGACGCAGGTCCTCCCATCTCTTGCAGCAGTGGGTGCTCCGTCTGTGATAGACCCCCAGGGTCTGCACTTCCTTGGCCATGGCATGCCAAATACCCTTCTTCTGGTGGGTGCTGACCTAGAGGAAAGGTACAGGAGGAAAGGAAATTACTCACCCGTCCGGACCGTCATACTCATTGCCCACCAGTTCCCAACCATGCCCTGACGCACATACACTGACCATCCTCAAATGCAGCCCTCACCCCCCCAAACATGTATCTTCCATCCACACCACTCCAAACAGGCATTGCCCACGCATCATGCTCACAGTGTACTCACCTGTTTGTCTGGAGGACCGTAGATTAGCGTGTACTGGGGGAGGACCCCATCCACCAGTTTGCACAACTCCTCCGCAGTGAAGGCAGGGGCCCTGTCCCTAGACACTTGAGCCATTGTCGCTTCCAAACTGAGGTCACAGCAGCACTTGCAGTGTAGGTCCTCTCCTGTTGAAGGTCAGGTATCAAGTGAGTAAACAGATAGAAAATGGCAGACACGGTCGCGGCGGTGCGTACCAACACTGCCGGCGTACATAGCCATTGGCTCCTGGAACCCATAGAGCCCAATGATAACCAATGCTGACTTACGCGGCGGTCTTCGACTGCCTACTGCGACGCAGCACAATGCCAGTGCAGTTACCTCATTTCCCCTTGTCCCTCCTCACAAGTCAGGCAGCCGCCATTTCAGGGGGGCACAAGCCATGGCACATAACTGCGTCACAGCACCTTTTGGCACATATACGGACTAACTACGTCACACACGGATTTACTAACATTACTGCAGACACACTTGTGCAACCTATGTGGTAAATGACCCTCTGCTCACCATTCTCCTCATAGGCTACAACCGCTGGGGCAGATGATGAGATGGCGGCATCCTCCCGTGTACAGACCCCTGGCAGACCTATCAACAATGGAGGACAGACACATTATAATCACATACAGACTTGATCGTGCCACAATCCAAGACATGTGTGCCCAATTGGAGCCAAACCTGATGTCATCTATCCGCCATACCACAGGAATCCCCCCTCTAGTGCAGGTCCTGTCAGTGCTTAATTTCCTGGCAAGTGGCTCTTTTCAAACAACAGTGGCCAAGGCATCAGGGATGTCTCAGCCAATGTTTTCTAACGTGTTGACCAGAGTGTTGTCTGCCCTGCTGAAACACATGCGCAGCTACATCGTGTTCCCCCAGGTGGAGGATTTGCCCACAGTGAAGGCTGACTTTTATGCCCTGGGGCATATCCCCAACATCATTGGTGCCATTGATGGTACACATGTGTCATTTGTCCCCCCCGCAGAAATGAACAAGTGTACAGAAATAAAAAAAGCTACCATTCGATGAATGTGCAGATGGTGTGTTTGGCGGGCCAGTACATCTCCAACGTGAATGCCAAGTATCCTGGCTCTGTGCATGACGCCTACATTTTGAGGAATAGCAGAATCCCTAATGTGATGGGCCAACTCCAGAGGCACCAGGTGTGGCTAATAGGTGAGGCCAAGGTCACCACACAGTATGAGTAGGTGTCTGGGTATGGGGTTGTCCCTAAGGGTTAGTGCGTGTCTAACAGGTATCCCTCGACATTTGCAGGTGACTCTGGTTACCCCAACCTCTCATGGCTACTGACCCCAGTGAGGATTACCAGGACAAGGGCAGAGCACCGCTAAAATGTGGCACATGGGTGAACTAGGTGTATTATTTAGAGGACGTTCGGCCTCCTGAAAGCCAGATTCCGGTGCCTCCATCTAACAGGTGGCTCCCTATACTACTCACGAAGAAGGTGTGCCAGATAATCGTGGCATGCTGCATGCTCCACAACCTGGCATTGAGACGCCAGGTGCCTTTTCTGCAGGAGGGTGAGCCTGGTGATGGTCTTGTGGCAGCGGTGGAGCCTTTAGACAGTGAGGAAGAGGAGGCAGAGGAAGAAGATATTGACAACCGAACGAACATAATCATGCAGTACTTCCAGTGACACACAGGTAAGAGACTGTAACTCCTCCTCACATTTCAGAATACTGTAGGACATTGTACAAGTCAGCCTCTTACCCTCTTTCTATGGACACTGACTGTTCACTTTGGATTTCCATTTTTCAGATCTGGGTACCCCATTCTGCCTTCTGCTTTATGTACTGCTGCCCAACAACTGTCATACATTGGTATGAGTAAATGAACATTTACATTGCTATTTGTTACTAATGTTGTCATTATACATTTGTGAAAGATCAGACTGACTCCAGATTGGTTTGTGCTTAAAGTGTGTTTATTTAGGGGCTAATGAATATTGGGGTATGTACAAGGGGCTTGGGTGATGGTGGAGGAAGGTCCTTAGTAGAGTCCAGTCTCTTGGTATCAAAGGTGCATTGTCCAATGGGGCATAGGAAGGGGAGTAATGGCAGTTCAATTTGGACAGAATGACATAGTGGGACATAAGGGTGACAATCAGGAGAGTCTTATTTCCTGGCGGGGGTCTTGGCAATGGTCTCTGTCTTCTGCCTGGATCGCAGGGACCGTTTGCGGGGTGGTTCTCCTTCTGCAGGGAGTGGGATGCTGGTGGCCTGTTGGTCCTGTGGCGGGGCCTCCTGTCCACTAGTGCCGGCTGAGGTGGAAGGCTATTCCTCGATTTGGCTAGTGTCAGGGGCCCTTTGTTGTGCCACTGCCTTCCTCATGGTCTTGCCTATGTCACCCAACATCGCTGCTATGGTGACCAGGATGGTGTATATGTTGGTGAGGTCCTCCCTGATCCCCATGTATTGTCCCTCCTGCAGCCGCTGGGTCTCCTGAAATTTGGCCAGTACCGTGCCCATGGTCTCCTGGGAATGGCGGTATGCTCCCATGATGTTGGTGAGTGCCTTGTGGAGGGTTGGTTCCTTTGGCCTGTCCTCCCCCTGTCGCACAGCAGTCCTCCCAGCTTCCCTGGTGTCCTGTGCCTCTGTCCTCTGAACCGTGTGCCCACTGCCACTGACCCCAGGTCCCTGATCATTCTGGGTTAGTGGGGTTGCCTGGGGTCCCTGTAGTGGTGGACACACTGCTGATTGATGTGTCCTGAGGACAGTGGCATGGGCCCGATGGGTGGGTGCTGTGCTGGTGTTTCCTGAGGGGGGAGGTTCTGTGGTGGTTTGGGATTGTGGCAGGGTAACTGACAATCCAGAGGTCCCAGATGGGCCAGGCTGGTCATCGTGATCCAGGCGTGTAGAGCTGCTGTCATCAGTGTGGGCCTCTTCTGTGGGGGGACTTGATGTGGCTGGCACCTCCTGTCCGCTGACTTTGGGTAGGGGTCCTTTTGGTATGTTAATGCATTGTTATTGTATCTGTGTGTGCCTTCTTGTGCAATGAGTGTGTTTACCTGTATTGATGTGCTTGCACTATCGCCTTGGGCCTTGTGTGAGTGGTGATTTTGTGGCCTGGGTGAGTCTCTCTATTGGGCATGCTTTGGTGATGGGTGTCCATGCAGGTCTGTGATGGTTGTCCATGTATTGTTGTTGCATGCAGGGCTTAGTTGTGGGAGTGGTGGGTTGTGATGGTGGGGTATATGGGAGGTGGTGGAGTGATAGGAGTGAGGGTGAGGGTGGGAATATGTGATGGCATGCAGGAAGGGTGGGGCGGATATAGTAGTAAAGATTTGACTTACCAGAGTCCAGTCCTTCTGCTACTCCTGCAAGGCCCTCTGGATGCATGATCGCCAAGACTTGCTCCTCCCATGTTGTTAGTTGTGGGGGAGGAGGTGGGGGTCCACCGCCAGCCCTCTGTACGGCTACCTGGTGTCTTGATACCATGGAATGACCCTTCCCCCTTAGGTCATCCCACCTCTTCCTTATGTCATCCCTTGTTCTTGGATGCTGTCCCACTGCGTTGACCCTGTCCACTATTCTCCACCATAGCTCCATCTTCCTAGCAATGGAGGTCTGCTGCATCTGTGATCCGAATAGCTGTGGCTCTACCCAGATGAATTCCTCCACCACGACCCTGAGCTCCGCCTCAGAAAACCTGGGGTGTCTTTGAGGTGCCATGATGTGGTTAGACTGATGTGTGAGGTGATGTGTGATGTGATGTGTGAGGTAATGTGTTGGGTGTGTGCTGGGAGGTGCGTGGATGGTGTATGTGTAATGGTGTTCTGTGCCTCTGGATGATGGTGTGGTCTTTGCTTTTCGCTCTCTCTGCTTCTTCAAATTGTTTCGCTGTAAGGGGTTGTGGGTAATGTGGGTGTGTGTTTTATAGTGGTGTGAGTGTGTGGGTGTGGTGTGTGTATGTCAGGTGTGTGTATTTTGAATCGTCCAACGTGGTTGTGTTTTGTAAGTGTGTGTGTATTTTGAGCGCGTTGGTGTGTACCTCTAATGGTTTACCGCAGTTGAAAGACTGCCACGTTGATTCGTGGGTCTTGATACCGTGGGCATATTCCTGTTGGCGTGATGGTGTGGGTTTTGCTATCGCCAGTTTATCACTGACCTTTGGTGTGGCAGACTTGTGTGGGTGTCTGTATAGTGGCGGATTTCTCCGTGTGGGTCATAATGCCTGTAGCGGATTTCCACCGTGGTCACGGTATGTTGGTGGGTGTCGGCACTGCGGTAAGCGGGATTTACCGCCAGGGTTGTAATGAGGGCCTTAATGTTATTAAATAATAACTGAGCTGCAACATTAAAATAAATATTGCCATTGGCAAATATGGTATACAAAAAAGTGATAGATCGAATGCTTGACTTACTCAGGGCCACATCCCAGTCCATCATCATGGTACTCAAAATGCCACCTCAGTTTGGACCCAGCCATATGAAAATTAGTCTTGACCCTGCTTCAGTAGGGACCATCCAGTCCGAACTTCCAGGAAAAGTCCTTCCTGAACCAGAACACAAGTAACTCAGCTTTACCTGGCTGATGAACTCTAACTAGGGTGAAACCATTTTACACCAAATCTCAAGTAACTATAAACAGTCCCAAAGTTAACTATAATTCATTCCCCACCATACATAGTGAGGTCATCAATAATGTATTTTCCATCGCTGCAGTGATGTTTTCAGTGATGTTATAGAACGTCATGAGTGACGTAATATGTGGGGTAATTAGCAGTGCACAGCAAGGGTGCAAGCTATAGTTCCATTACGGCATGAGTTATAGTTGCTTGAGATAACTATAAATGGTGAATTTCAGCATTTTTTTAAAGTTTAAAAAGTCACTAAAATTTGCAACTAACTATAGTGTTACTTTAAACTTTTGTTTTTTCCAGTTTATGTTTTTTTTTTTTTTAAAGTAAAATTGTATTAGCAAATGTAACGCCAATTGCCCATCATGCAGTGCTAGGCCCTAAAACCAAGCCCTCACAGGCAAGCAGAACCACACCATGCATGTGCTGTGTATGGTTCATTGAAGGGCATAGGTTATAGTTACTTTGGATATCTATAACTGGTGATTTTCAGGATTTTCTATCAGTTTAAAACATCACTGAAATGTGCACCTAACTATAATGTTACTTTAACCTTTTTTTGTCAGTAAATTTCTAGCTTTTTTTTACATAAAGTAAAAATGTATTTGCATATATAAAGCCAACTGCCTTCTGCACATGGCTATTCCCTGCATCCAACCTCTCTGAGGCAAGCAACACCACACCATGCATGTGCAATGTGGGATTGGCTGGCCTGCAAACAGACCCTGCGTCAACCCCCTGGAAGCAGGCAACCTCTATCACCTTTCTCTAAAAATCACCAATATTGTTAGCCTAATGTATATTTCAGCGATTCACACAATGCAATGTTTAACTACAGTGATTAATATAAAAATGTTAAGGTTTTAATAAAAAAAGTCTCTGACTTTACTTTTTAACATAGCTTTAATTATTGTATTTTGCAGACCTAAAGATGTTGAAATAAAGACTCAGAGATATCATAGAGCTCTAGCTAGGAGTGCTTTAAAAAAATATTTTTAAAAGTACTATGTCTCCTTAACCCATGACCCCTGAAGAACTATTGTTGTTTCCTAATGTTGCTGTGGGGCTGCTGCCCTACCTGCAGCCCCCACAACATTAAAAAGACTTAGGGGGTCATTCTGACCCTGGCGGTAAAATCCGCCAGGGCCAACGACCGCGGGAGGACCGCCAACAGGCTGGCGGTGCTCCCATGGGCATTCTGACCGCGGCGGTACAGCCGCGGTCAGAAACGGAAAACCGGCGGTGTACCGCCGGTTTCCCGCTGCCCTGGGGAATCCTCCATGGCGGCGCAGCTTGCTGCCCCGCCATGTGGATTCCGACCCCCATACCGCCATCCTGTTCCTGGCGGTTTTGGCCGCCGGGAACAGAATGGCGGTATGGGGTGTCGTGGGGCCCCCGTAACAGGGCCCCACAAAGATTTTCAGTGTCTGCCATGCAAACACTGAAAATCGCGATGGGTGCAACTGCACCCGTCGCACCCCTTCCACTCCGCCGGCTCCATTCGGAGCCGGCATCCTCATGGAAGGGTGTTTCCCGCTGGGCTGGCGGGCGGCCTTCTGGCGGTCGCCCGCCAGCCCAGCGGGAAACCCAGAATACCTGCGGCGGTCTTTTGACCGCGCAGCGGTATTCTGCCGGTCCCTGCCAGGCCGGCGGCTTCTGCCGCCGGCCGGGGTCAGAATGACCCCCTTAGTGGTGTCCCTTCCTATTCTAGAGACAACACCTAGATTAAAACTTATGAACAAAAAAACCCTTGCATTGCATTATCGGACGCTCCTAGAAATTAAAAAAAAAGCATCTCCTGTCACTCATTTATGATTCATTTTGGTGTCCTGGTGCTCACCTGGTACACTTTTTTTTAAGTCAACTGAGAAGGCATGAACATGTGCCATCTCCCAGTCCCCCCTCCCAGATCCATTACAGACCTGGTGACCCCCCCCCCGCAGGGCTTTCCTTTTTAATAAAGCCAATGGGGCCCATACCCGGGCATTTTTTATTTATTAAGGGAATGGGCTCTTTGGGCCAAGGGACCCCATTCCTCAGAGTCTCTGGTAGGTGCCCCAGGAAAACACTATGTTGGGGGTATTGGTGGAGCCCCAAGGTCCCCATGGCCCTAGCTGTATCCCTAGCCAGAACAATACTGGGTACTGGCAGAAGCTAGCACCTTTCCTTTGTTCCAAGACCCCAAGGCCTAATGCCCCATGCTGTCTCCCCAGCCAATAAAATACTGGGTGCTGCCAGAAGCTGGCACCTTTTCTTTTTTCTCACCAAAGCAGGAGCAGCATTCTTTTTACTGATCCTTCAGGGCAGGAGCAAAGAGGAGTTCCCTGCCCTGGATTGTGCAGGCAGGGTAGGACCTCATCCTCCAGACAGGGAACCACAGTGTCCCGTGGATGTGGTCCATGAGGTGAAAAAGTGCCTCTTCAGCGATCTGCCCTGGAATGCGGTCCTTGGGACCCAATAACAGCACAGGAACGGGTGTTGCGTGCCCCCTTCCACTTTGATTTGAATTTGGCCCCAGGTGATAGGGTTCCTGCATCCAGGAGTTGCTCAGTGAGAGGAGGGGGGGAACATCTCATTCCTCCTTTCCCAAAATTATAAATAAAGACTCCAGCCCCTAGATGGTGTCTTTCTTTTTTTTCATACTGCTGTAACACAGGAGTCCTGAGGGAGTCAATCTGGATTTCTGTTTTTATGTATTTTTTTATTTTGGTCCAGAGGGAACGCTACCTTTGGGTTTCCCCTCACAGGATAGAGAGCTTGGTATCCCTACCCTCCCCCATTTTTTTTTTCAGGACTGGGGACTAAGGGCTTCAATACGAGTTTAGCAGTCAGACCTCTACACCGCCATGTTGGCGGTCCTGAAAACACCGCCATGCCGGTGGTCTTTCACACCACTCTATTATGAGTTACACAGGCAGACCACCAAGCAAAAATGGCAGACTGCCAGTGGTGCGGCAGCCTGGAAATAGGTGGTCCGACCTCCAGCACCAACACCACCGTGGCCAACCACTAAGCCTAATACAAGGACATAGTCACCATGGTGGAGCCTTCATGGCGGTTAGCCAATGGGGGTCTGAACCACGGCGATTCGCGGTCAGCAAAGTAATAGACAACTCCACTTCGGGTGACTTTGAAAAAAACACAGCTGACACACTGCCACAGTGGACACACCTGCGAAGGACACTAAAAAACACACCCCTTCACAGACACCAATCCTTTTCATTTCCAACACAAAACACAGAAGCCAGAGCACCTTATTTCCCATACACTTCATAGATTAGGCACACCTTCTTTCACCATCCCATAGAACACCCTGAAGACACGTTTGTCCATTCACATCCTTTTGCACTTCCCCTGTTTAGTAAGACACTTTCAGACATTTATTTCTACCATGTCACGTTTGAAAGATTAAATTTTTTCAGAAGATGAGTTAAGAGTCATGGTGGCTGAAATCATAAGAGTAAAGCCACAATTGTTTGGAGCACACGTCCAGCAGCACACTCCTCTCAGTACTCAAAATGTGGGAAAGGATAGTTGACAGAGTGAATGCTGTAGGACCCACCCTGCACATAAAGGAGGACATCAGGAAGAGGTGGAACGACCTCAGTGGCAAGGTATGTTCCATGGTCTCCTGGCACCAGCTGCAGGCCAAGAAGACTGGCAGTGTCCTTCCTAGAGCCCCATTATATCTCTTTCCCTGGTAGGAGGAGGTCTTGGCCATCCTGCATACTGAGGGCTTTGCAGAAACACCTGAGAGAGTGGAGTCTGGTAAGTTGCCACATCAAAAAATGTCACAGAAATGCCATGTCATGCATGCTCAGAGCTCACCTTTTGCCACTGTCTTGTTCATGTACCCCACCAACATTCAATACCCAGAGTATCTGAGTATTAACACTGTCAATCAGTAATATTGGACCCAAAAGCACAGCTACCAAGCCCCATCCCATGTCATTGGTCCAAATGGGGCCTGTAAGTCTTCCTATGTACAAACAGGACTCATGGTATGTCTCAACATGTAAATATATGCCCAAACCTAAATGCAGTCTGCATACAGATATGTGATACACAACATTTGTATTGTGTGTGTAGTACAGCGAGTTACCTGACTACAGCTCCCAGCAGGCACTGTTTCTATTACACCAAACACAAGACCAGTTTTCCCTTGTCCAAAGACCCCTGTTTAGTAACTCACAAATGAAGGTCACTCACCTGGGAGGATACTATTTGTCAAGCGTGGGAAGTAGAGGAAATAACCTGACTGCTGCTCCCAGGAGGCACTGTTTCAGCAACTCCAAACACCAGATCAGTGTTCACTTGTACACATACCCCTGTTTGGTTCATCTTAATTCAAGTTTACTCATCTGGGAGGATACCATTTGTCAAGTGTGGGAAGTAGAGGGGGTGGCCAGACTGCTAAGGCCAGGAAGGCCCTTTGTCTGTAAATTCAATGACCAGCCCAGTGTGCACTTGCCTAAATATCCCTGGGTCCTAACTCTTAATTGAAGTGTACTCAGCTGGTAGGATAACATTTATATAGTGTGTGTACTGGAAAGAGTGAGTGACCTGACTGCAATTCCCAGGAGGAACTGTTTTTCTAACTCAACTCACCAGCCCAGTGTTCTCTTGTCCAAATACCATTGTTTGGTAACCCATAAATGAAGTGTACTGATCTGTGGAGATCACATTTCTATAGTGTGTTTAGTTCAGAGAGTGACATGGCTGCTGAGGCTAGGAGGCTCTGTTACTGTTACTCCACTCACCAGCCCAGTGTTCTCTTGTCCAAATACCATTGTTAGGTAAACCACAAATGAGGTGTACTCACCTGGGATCATAACATTTGTATAATGTTTGTAGTAGAGAAAGTGACATGATTACTTAGGCCAGTAGGCCCTGTATCTATGATTCCAACCACCAGCCCAGTGGTCACTTGTCCAAATACCCCTGTTCCTCAACTCTCAATTGAAGTGTACTCAAGTGTACTCACCTGGGAGGATACCATGTGTATATTGTGTGTAGTAGAGAATGTGACACGACTGCAACTTCCAGGAGGCCTTGTGTTTCCAACTCCAAACACCAGACCTGTGTTTACATGTCCAAAGACCCCTGTTTGGCAATTCCCAATTGAAGTGTACTCACCTGGGAGGAAACTATTTGACAAGTGTGTGAAGTAGAGGGAATACCCTGACTGTATTCCCACGAAGCACTGTTTCTCTGACTCCAAACACCAGACCAGTGCTCATTTGCCCAAACACCCCTGTTTGGCAACTCTCAATTGATGTGTACTCACCTGGGAGGATACCCTTTACTGCGTATTGAGAAATAGAGGGAGTGACATGACTGCAGAGCCCAATAGGTCCCGTAACTCTAACTCCATCCATCACCACAGTGGCCACTTTCCAAATACGCTTGTTTGTGAACTCTCAAATGAAGTATACCCACCTGAGACTGATCAAGCACAGATTATGCCCAAATCGCAGACATAACTTTCAGCATGGCTCCATCTTGACTTGCTAACCCAAGAAGAAATATTGGAGGACAGGAATGACACCTTACCCAGTATGCATAGCAAGTATTCATAAGGCCTCTAAATGCTTCACCAGATTGGTATTGGCAGCAGGCACATTCACACTCTACTAGGCAATTGACTCCAGTCACATATACAACCAAGTCCTTGGTCTGCCTGCATCACACTCAACTAGGCTTCCTAATGGTCAAAGTCATATCTTGCCCAGCCACTGTTTTGCCTGCACTGGTGGCAAGATGTCATTTTCAGGCCATCCTCCTGTTGTGAAGCCATTTTGGCCATAATTTTATACACCATATTTTACCATACTAGGCCTGTCGCTGTGCACTTTAACCTAGATATATTCTATTTGCATTCATTTTATTATTTTAACATTACCCACATCTGCGGTCTTGTTTTATTTTCTCTAACTAGCTGTTCACCGCCTAGGTCAGCACTACATTCTTAAGCAGGAAATGTGCTTTTCTCACGGCTGCAGTAAAATAGGTTGCCAGCAAAAGTGGTACGCTTTGTCTCCAATGTTCACAGAAACATACACACTCTTTGACCCATGTACGTTAGAGGGAGATTCCAGCCAGATGACCATGACTGCACACTGATTGCTGATCGCTTTATTATAGCTGCTTATGTAGACTACATGCCTCTTGCTCAGGTATGATGGCTTCCCAGGTGGAACCTGAAGAGCAGAATTAGAGCTTAACATGCTGTGCTCTAACATAGTCTAGGTAGGAGCTGTCTCTGCAAACCTTAGGGACAGTATGGTAGCTGTATCCTTGTGTTTTACTCTCTTTGTCACAATTTTAATCTTATTGTGCTTCATCGTCCTAGTTATTGCAATTCATGCTTTATTATCTAAGATGCAGTCACTTCAATAAAAGCTTGTTGAACTTTACTCTGCCTCTGATTGTCCTTGCATATGTGAGACTAATGTAACTCAGAGAAACGGATGAGATCTGAGTGAACACACTTCCCCTGAGGAGTCATTTATGTCATGCCCCCGGTTGCCCCAATCATCCCTGCTCGTGAGTGGAGATGAGGAACTGCTAGTTAGCCGGAACAAACCCGAATTAGGTGACACAAGTTGTGGGTTCAGACTCAGTCCCCCGCAGTACAGGTGATTCTGCCACCCAAAACCAGTAGTCTCATTAGGATATTGAGAAACTACGCAACACTCCCAAGTGCTGATCTGCACCTTTCAGCAGCAGCTTGAGTCAAAATGAATTGGCATGCTTCACACATGTCATATCAATGCAGACAATACCCATGATTACTTGCCACAACTGGATTAACTGCAATTTAACTTTGTACAAGTTCTCTGTTTCAGGACCATTATAATCCAATGCTCGTGTATCTGGTGGTATGACACAAATATATGTGAGTGTTATGGCACAGGCACTGTGGCCTGCAATGATGAAACACATCCACAGCTATTTACAGGTCATACAAAAAGAGTATTTTGGCCAATGTGAAGGAAAAATGACTTGGTCAAAAGCTAGGACTACATATTTTCAGACCACACAATGACGCACATGATGAAGCAGGCCCCCCACAAGACACAAAACAAGTGCAATGTACACATCTGTACCTCTACCCAAACACTATGCAGACTGTCTTGGGAAAGTCTCATGCATTCACACTCTGCAGCCTACATTACCTGGAACAGTCCTTGCCCACTTTGTATGTCAGAACAGCTTCAGATGCCTGCCAATGACACAACTCTGAAATGCCTGCATGAAGATGTCCTGGTGAAGGTACCTGTACATAGAAGAAACACAAGGAGTATAGGCTTGAAACCATTCCTATGACTTGAGTCACATGGCAAGTGACTGGAAAACAAAGTACATTGCAATGGGAACTGACACAAACAAAGCAACATCATCACGGTAGGAATATGTCAAAAGCTATCTTATCAAGCAGCCTTTGGCTGAATATAGCAGAGTATCAGCTCCCTAGCTGTTTCTAAAACACTCAACTCCACATATTCTCCTCAGTTCATTGTACAGTCAGTCATGACATCATATGACACACTTACACTTACATCATATGAGAACTTCCCGCAATACTGTCATCCTCACTTGGCATTTCAGAAGTCTCACCTGGTGGCATTGCAGGGTTCCCCTCACCTGGGATCTATGGGATATTTCTCTGCAGGGTGAGTTGTTAAGCACGCAGCATGCCATAATGATCTGACACGCTATCCTGGGTGATTAGTAGAGGGCTCAACCAGTCTGAAAGGACAGCGAAATATGGCCTTCAGGGGCCCAAAAGCCCATTCCAGGGGCTGCTGTGTCCTTCCTTGGGCCTCATTGAAGTGGTCTTCCCCTGGCGTAGTAGGATTCCTCAGTGTCATCAACAATCAAGGATGGTTTGGATAAGCTGAGTCTCCTGTCAAGGAATGGGACATAAGTGCAACAATGAGTCACTCACTTCATGATTGTAGCACCTGACATTGCACACACACAATCAGGGCAGACATGACTTACCAGCCAACCAACGTGACCTACTCCACTGGACATTGGGAACCGCCTGCAACCACCAGCAGTAGTTGTCAGGGGAATAGGTGGTTGCAACCGTGGCCTACAGGATTTGACCACCAAGTTCTGCTTATTCACTCACTTGACTTTTGACACTGCTACCAGCAAAACCTCCACCACCTTAGCTGCTGAGTGCCACCTCTGGGTGCAATCATGTCATGTCCAGCACATGAAAGGGACCCTGTCTTCTCTCCTGAGGAGCTGGCGAGGCTTGTTAATGAGGTCCTACTCTTGTATGGACAGCTCTATGGCTCACCAGAGGAGCAGGTAAGAATCTCATAGGCACAATTGATACTGTTTGACACCATCCTTTCCCTCCTCATAGGCTACAATGTGCCCCTGAGTGCCAGTTAGACTTCTTGTGTGCCCATTGTTGCAGTCTGTGTGGCATAAATGCAATGTACATGTTGCAGGTATTGGTGGCCAGCACTATATGTTAAGTTCAGTCACATTGTGCTGTGTGAGTTTTTTGGGGTCCTAGATCCTCCTTGTTTTGGATGTACATAACTAGGGAAGGAGACTAATTCCATCCACTGCCATCCTTTTCTTCACAATGCTTGTAAATGTTAGACAATATGTATGTGAATGACAGCAAGAGCGGTGTATGCATCTTGTCTGAGTCATTTGAGGATCTTATAAGCAATGTGCATAGTACCACAGATCTTTCAACCCACATCTTGCCTTGCCAAACTGTAGTCTGGAAGGCATAACCTGACTCACTCTGCCCTTCAGATTGCCACACACACCACATGCCAAATTCCTGATGGTCACATGATGTACTGTCATGCATGTAAGTGATGGAAATGGATTGACATGTAGGTTCTGTGTGCTCAGCCTTCAGAGACCGGAGCCTATCAAATGTATCTCCCAGTATGGGACTTAGCCCAGGCTGTAGGAGAGTCACTGTTGTTATGCAACTGTGCCACTATGGCCACTCCCTGTACACCTGCAGATCCTATCATGTGGCCAATATGAGGTTCTTGTCGCAAAACGTATCCTTAATGCCTTAGTCCATTGACCAGGTTAGGAATGGGTACTGAGGTAAATCCATGAACTAGTCCATATGTGCAGTTAGCATCATTGTCAATGTGTGTCTTTGACTCATGGCAGATTCCTTACTCACACAGCTCTGTTGTCACCTTCACAAAAGTCTTATTTGTCTTGTACAGGCTTATTGCATTGATGATAGTCCCACAGTACAGACTGTGTATTGATTCCTGGGAGGCCATGACATGTGAATCAGTACCTTGGTCACATATCAGAAACTGCACAATGCATACATTTGTATGTTGGATGCCATCTCTGTAGGATAGACACATGTATCCAAATGAGTGTTCTGTGGTATAGGTACATACCACAGAACCCAACCCCTGAAGTGAAATGAGTCTGCATTTGGTAGACCACATGTCCACACATGCAAAAGGGATGCACTTTCTGTACCCACCATGCAAGCCCCTTCATTGTCACTCAAGTGTAAGGGTGAAGTATGTACTAAGGCAGTTGCCTGTAGGAACTGTATGCAGTGAGTCAATCTCACAGAGTGTGAATGTATTTGTCCATTCAGGCCTCGGGAGTTTACCCTTCAGGAGCCACATATGTGTAGTGTTTCATTGTGGCTCATATCACAGTAACTGTTGCTGGAGCATGGGCTACATGATGTAAGTAAGCCTGCTTAGTCACTGTAGGTCCTGAGCAGGGTGGTGGGTTGGTCTGCAGATGAATATATATATATATATATATATATATATATATATATATATATATATATCTGTAGACATGCCCCTGCACTTATTGGCTTGTGTGCTTTACACTTGTGGTGTGTTAACCAATTGAACATTTCTAGCTTGGTATTTCTGACATGTGTGTGACTCAACCATTTGTGCCAAAGCTTGGCATTGTAATCTCTGATTTATCTTTTGCATCCATGCAGGTAAACACACATCAGAAGAAGGAGATATGGAGAGCCATTGCCCGAAGGTGGGGACCCAGGGGGTCCACAGCTTGCAAAGCACCTACTGTCACAAGAGGTGGGAGGACCTGGGACACTGCGCCCAGAAGATCGCAGAGGTCTAGCTGAGGCTCTCCTCCCGATGGGGGCGGGGCGCACATCGGACCATGACCCTCCTAATGTCCTGCATCCTGGCAGTGGCATACCCAGACCTTGAAGGACGTCTGAGGGGAGGACAGCAGCTACAAGGGGGAAAGTACAGGGCATAATCCTGCATGTCACATTGCCTTGTTAATGTCTTAGGTTCTGACATCTCACCCTGACAATTAGGGATGTGACATGTGTGACACGGTAGATGGGTGACACTTTGTGTAGATATGTAATGTGGTGCATACTGATGTGCCTTGCCTATTGTCCCAGTGACCTAGGACACAACTGTGTACAATCCACAAGAAATGTGCTCTCCAGGGACAACATATGTCTGTGTACATTGATCAATCAAGTACTGGTTGTTGTTGTAGAGGGTGTAAATTCTATGCAACACACCCCTACTCATACAGGTGACAGAGCAAACTTTGTTCTTTGGGTGCAGATACCGATCAATAATTTCCCTTGGTGAGTGGGGAATGCCCATGGCCATGATTTGTGTGCCATCACTGTTGCCAACCTTCCTTGTGCCTACATGTTGGCATGTGTCCCTTTCTCTTTTGACAAAATGTGTATGCTGCTGTTTCATGCATGGTCCACCTGTGTTCATTGGATGATTCCTGTAATTTTTCACATATATGTTCATGCCAACCTGTGTGTGGAATAGAACATTTGTAATGGGAGTACATCTCATGTGATGTCACAGACAGGAGTGAGTGACCATTGATTCTTGGTTCACACATACCCTCAGCCATCATTGCATGTCATTTGGCATGTACAACTGCAGTAGCAATGAGGGACAAGATGTGTATGATTAGATTTTTTAGCCACAGTATGCATTACCAGGGCATCACGTAGCAAAATGCACTGCATATGTGTAATGACTAAGGTTTTTTACCTGAATGTTGGCATGCTTCATGGATTGACTTGTAGTTTTGTTGAAATTACATGTGGTTGGGTACAACCATTCATAAACAGACATCTGGGCTTGTAGGACCAAAATGGAGACAGTGATGTAGCTTCACATTGGGCAACATGTTGAGGGCCTTCTACAGGTACTTGCAAATATCTGTGTCTCTCCAACCTACAAAGGACTAATGGCATCCACTGATGCAATCAGAGTATGTAATTGTAAGGGGTGCTAGACATTAGTGGTGATTTCCCTGAAGCTTGCTTATACACTGTGTTGTGGATTTTAGAGACATATCTCCCTGGCAATCTGCACATGATGTCTACAGTGTACATTTCCATGACAAATGTGTGGCATATCAGAGCAACATTGATCATTCCTCCATGACTCCATTGGGACAAATTTCACTTGGTGAAGTGTGCATTGTGGATATGTTTCCAGTGTGGCATTAGTATTTCCATGTCTCCTTCTCCAGGCTACTGTACTGTTGTCAGCAACATGACAGGTTCTTGGAGCATCATTTCTTATTGTTGTGTTGTGTATGTGACAAATAAATGTCTGCATAACCTTCTGTGGGATCTGTGGGATCTGTGGGAATGCAGTTGGCATTTGGCTACTATTGTATGACAACAGGTAACTGAGTTATGCTCCATGAGGCAAAGCGTTGAAGGTGATGTCTCCTACTTGTTCAATGGTTACACAACTTCAGCAATGCAATTCTAGTTGTCTGAGTTTCTGATTTTACTGTGGGTAACTGTTGACAGTTCATGTAGCATTCGTGCATATGGTAGGGTACATGTAGGAGCCACTTTGGTGGAGTTTGTTGCTGGGGCCTACTTGACATCATGGTAATTTTTGCTAATCAAAGCTGTTGTGATCAGGGACATGTGGTGACCCTATTTCTCTTTGTATTTGCAGCATCAACCCAGGCTAACAAAGGTGACAGGTCATAGCCAAGTGGGGAAGCATCTGGCCACTGTACCTCTGTCCAAGACACTACTGACACAGAAGGACCCAGTGGCCTGGAGGGTGAAGGGAGTGCACTGAGAAGACCAGATCTCTAGCCTCATCATTGGATTCTACCTCAGGTGGCCTCTCCCTAGTAGTGGCGGACTCATCAGGATATACTCCTGAACCATCCTTGTTTGCCACCCCCACTTCCATCGCCACCTTCCCTTTTACTCCCCACCCAGTTGGCCGTACCTACTCACCGAAGAGGGTGGGTGTCTCCTTTGCCGCAGGCACTTCCGCCGCAGCCCCTGTTACACCTGCTGCCCTGAGTGAGGAGCCTGTTGACCTCCTGAGGACCATTTCTGTGGGTCAGACTGCCATTGTGAATGTCATCCAGGAGTTGGCCAGCCAACTTCAGCAGACCAATGCATTCCTGGAAGGCATTCATAGTGCCATGCCTGGCCTACAGAGATCGTTTCAGACTCTGTCCTCTTCACTGATGTCAGCCAGTCAACTCCCTCATTCCGTCCCACCTCCACCTCCCTCTTCCCAATCCCAATCTCCCATTCCCCTATCTATCTAAAGCACACAAACACATTCATATGAACCCACCCCCTCAACACACACAAGCAACAACAATAAACACAAAGACTATAAGACACACCGGCATGCAAGCACTCTACATACACCCACACACATAACATCAGCCACACCTTCTCCAGACACCCCAATGATCCTCACTGACCCACACACCACATCAAGCATAGCCACAGTCACCACCAAAACAGGCAGTAACACACCCACCACACCCACCATACCTGGAGACAACACCCCATTAGATACACAAATATCCACCACAACTGCCATAATCGCAGACACACCTCAACAGACACACAGACATCCAACACATCCATCGTACCTGCAGACACCATCCAACAGCCACACAAACATCTACCACTAGTGGCAGACACACAAACATCACCCCAACAGACACAAACACATCCACCACTCCCACATCTCCCAGCACCTCAGCCTCCCATCCCTCCAAGACACGCAAATGGCCACACACACCAACCACCCAAACATAAGCATACCTCACACAAGCACAAACTGAAGACATCAACACCCACACACCAGACAGCCAATCCCTCATCCTCCAAATCCCCAACCCCTGCCCTTTGAACCATCCCCATGGTCCAAAGGAAAATTTGCTTTTTGAACTTGCCCTTTCACCTGTTCCCTCTACCTCCTCACAAGCCCAAGAGGCCCAAAATACATCCCAGCCCATTCCTTCCACATCCAAGTCCTCCCTGTCACACCTGCCCCCATGCAAGCACCCACACCCCACTCCCCAAGAAGAAGCCCATCCCTTCTAGGAAAAAGTCCACCCCTCCCAAATCCAAACCCATCCATCCCAAATCTGCCCACCCCCGCCCAAGGATGATCCCTGAAGTGCCTGCCTGTCCACTTGATGCCCCTTCCTTTGGAGGTTCCCTGGCAGTAATAGGAGTCATGTGGGGGCACAGTTCTGTGCAATGACTATCTAGTGGACTCAGATATGGCCTTTGCTATTTTGCATTTTGTTATTAATAAACCCAAATCATTGTTTTTTGGGCACACATTTGTCCTGCAATTCCTTTTCTACCCTTTTGTTCCTGAGTAACATTTTGAATGCCTACAGTTGTCTGTGTTTCAACCTGCTTGGTGATCCCTTTGCTGTTGTTTTCCATATCTAACATTGTGTGCAGTACCGGTGTCACCAAAAACAAATGTAGATGTTGACTGTGTGAATATGTGGATGTTACTCTAAATGGGGTGTCATTGCATTGTGTTAAGCTTGGTATGGTAAGTATTTAATCTTGTGTGGTCCAATGTCAGAGTGTATTGTGTTAGACTTGTCCCCCTGATGTGGATTGTATATTCATCTCTTATGTGGCAGCTTGAGTTTTCTTAGCACAGACATGGAGGGTATTCAGTTGTGCTTCCTTTGTTTGCATTTGACTGTGCATGTTTCTATTTTTCTGTGTGTACCTTGCAGCTAATTCATCTAGATGTGTGTCCATGCAGCTGCTGTTGTATGTGGTTTCTTGACTTGCACTTCCACATTCTGCAGATAGGCGGCATGTCAAGTGTCTCTGCTATTGCTTGTCCCAGAGATACATGTAGGGCCAGTTCCTGTGCAAATGTTGTTGTAGGGGTGTGTGCAAAGTGATTATGCGCAAGTGCAGCATAATTCCCTATGTCTTCCTGATGCCCCATCCCTATTTTGCAGGTATTTTTGCATAGTGAGCTTTGTCTCTCTGACTATTGTGCATCCCATTGTCCTTTCATTGTGTTGCAATGTGGGTGATGTGTGAGCCCATACCAGGGATATTTAATAGGATTTGTGTTTGTGTTCCATGACACATCTCTACATATCTGTGTTGAATCTGATGACAGCCCATGGCATCTGAGGAATGTGGGGGTGTCAGTTGTATTGGTAAATGTGATGTTGCTGTGTTGTTGGTGTTGTGTGACACAATGTTGTGTACACTTCACTGTCCCTGTGCCTAAGATGTGCAAACGTGTTTTGTGTAGTGTTGCGTGCAGTGTGAGTGACCTGCCTAAAGAGGGCATTTTGTGGCTGTAAATGAGTCATTCATTGTGAATGACTATGACTGTGTATACAATTACAAGTGTACTTGGTGCCTGTAGCTTGGCCCCCATATCATGTGGATGATGGTGCAACGAGCTGTTGTTGAGATTTATGATACAGGTAGGTGTGTGCACTCATGGTCATTTGTGTCCATGGCAGCATTGATTTTGAGCACCTTCGATGCACATCAGCAGGGCAGGACATGTGTGATGGGTTCATGGCAGTACAGGATGTGTAACCCTACCAGCAAGTGAGTTGCTCCATTTATATTCTCAGTTTCCTCCTGTTGAGATATGGTGGTTGGACCACCACAGTCACATTGATTAGGTTCAACCCCATAATATGTCTGGCGAAAACACTGATTTCTACTGGACTGTTTGTGCTGCCTCATCACCGCGGTGGTCTGCGCAGCCTGATCGTGCCAGCAGGACTACGATGGTCTTCGCTACATAGACCTGCATGACTCGTAGTACAGTGGTCTGACCACCAAGCTGATGGCAGTCAGACCGCCACCAGCGCTATGGTGGTGCATGGACAGCCTAAATCTTAATGAGGCCCTACGACCCAGTGTCCTGTAAAGGCTTTTGCAACACTTTTTCTCATGTTGTAGGCAGCCAATATAAGCACTTGCTTCAGTGGGAGCCTTACTCCCAAGGGAGTGATTTGGCCCAAGGTAAAAAAGCCCCTTAGGCCAATCAGAACAACCTATTTTCTCAACTGGATTTGTGGGACTTCTGAAAATGTCCCTCAATAATCACTGTCCAGATACACAAATATTTTGATCACTAATTTCTTAAAAACTACTGAACGGATTTACACCAAATCACAAAAACTATGCATTCTCAATCACATGCGAGCTTCCTGGCAAATTTTGCTTAATTCCAATCAGTTGTGTTTGCGATAGTGCTATTCAAGAAGTGCATGGAAAATGCATGGGGATTTTGCCTTTTGAGACCTCTCTTTTTCAGCTCCAACTTGACAGACCACACCAAGGGGCAGATTCATGAAAAGTGGAGCTGCATATAGTGCAGTGCCACTTTTCTAGTGCCCCTTAGCACCCCCATAATGCCACCATGTGTGCGCTGTATCTAAGAGACGGTGCACTGTGGCAGTATTTAGGGAACTAGTATCAGAATTTTTTAGGCTAGTTCAGAGCTTTGCAGGATTAGCATAAAAAATGTTGATGCTAATCCTGCAAAGCCCATTGTAAATAATGGTATGCCTCCTTTTAACACCTGCTCGGAGCAGGCGTTAAAAGTGCCGAAAAAAATGACACAAAGAAATCTCTCAGATTTCTTTACGCCATTTTTTTTTTGGCTCCCCTAACGAAGGAACGCCCCCTCTGCATACATTATGCTTGGTGCAGACATAATGAAGCACAAAGCGTTACAAAGTGGCACACTCCATGCACTGCTCCACTTTGTAAATTTGGCATGCAGATTGTGGTCTCGATGGGCCACTTTAACGTTTAAAAAAATTACACAAATGTGACACAAGGAAGCACTAGGGGATCCTAAATCTGCCCCCAAAACTTTCCTGGAAGGAGCTGAGGTGAATGAACTTTTTTTAAAGTTTCATTAAGATTTATCAAGCGGCATTATGCAGACCTAACTATAACTACCCACTGGCAGGTGCCATTGGGTAATATATTTATTTTTGTTTTACCTTGAATGTTTTATTGAACAATCAAAGAATTTTCCTCCAGCATACTGCTCCTTTCTGCCACCTTAGTCCTAGCTACATCGTAAATATCCTTGACTGTGTTCTTCATTGTATGCACAGACATGGCCTCCACCATGCCATCCCCCATGTGATTAGTATGGACATTTCCCATTGTCACTGTAAACTGCTTTCAGCTGGAGATACTCAGAAGCAAGGGGCCAGGTGCTTGATGATGGTGTAAGGAAGAGAGTTGTAAGGGCACGGAAGAAAGGGGGAAAAAGGTGATGTGACAGGGATGAGCATGGTGCTAAAAATATATGCTTGGGGACAGAGGCTTGGCTGCTGTTGAATCCAAATGTTCAGATTACTTTATCGACCTCGATTACCATATGGTAACTTTTATTTAGTGGCCCTCCATCTGAGAAACCTAGGTGCAGGAAAACTGGCTAGTTGTGATCAGACAGAGTGGTATTCCTTAGTCATAATGAAGGCCTAGGTTTAGATTTTCTATTATTTAACTGCAACTGGACGATTATTTTGTAAAACACAT